>NC_061882.1:2500-10002500 GCF_905147765.1 Vanessa atalanta
CCTAACCTAACCTAACCTAACCTAACCTAACCTAACCTAACCTAACCTAACCTAACCTAACCTAACCTAACCTAACCTAACCTAACCTAACCTAACCTAACCTAACCTAACCTAACCTAACCTAACCTAACCTAACCTAACCTAACCTAACCTAACCTAACCTAACCTAACCTAACCTAACCTAACCTAACCTAACCTAACCTAACCTAACCTAACCTAACCTAACCTAACCTAACCTAACCTAACCTAACCTAACCTAACCTAACCTAACCTAACCTAACCTAACCTAACCTAACCTAACCTAACCTAACCTAACCTAACCTAACCTAACCTAACCTAACCTAACCTAACCTAACCTAACCTAACCTAACCTAACCTAACCTAACCTAACCTAACCTAACCTAACCTAACCTAACCTAACCTAACCTAACCTAACCTAACCTAACCTAACCTAACCTAACCTAACCTAACCTAACCTAACCTAACCTAACCTAACCTAACCTAACCTAACCTAACCTAACCTAACCTAACCTAACCTAACCTAACCTAACCTAACCTAACCTAACCTAACCTAACCTAACCTAACCTAACCTAACCTAACCTAACCTAACCTAACCTAACCTAACCTAACCTAACCTAACCTAACCTAACCTAACCTAACCTAACCTTTTTTTTTTTTTTTTTTTGTTTAACGAGGAGGAAATGCATTTACGCATGCCGCCCGGTCGGGGGACCGGGACGGGTATGTGGGACTCAACCGGGAACTAATGCCCCGTGCCAGGGCACGCTAGTGCTAATGCCCTGTCCTACCCACTAAAACCATCCTCGGGTTTCCACCATGCCGCCGAGTGGTGAGGCCACGGGATCGCCAAGGGCATGCAACCGCGACCCCACCAGCGGCAGCCGCCGTAAGGCGGCTGAATATACATGGAAAGCGCGCCTAGTGCGCGCCTTCCTCCTCATCCTCCACGCGGGAATGTGGCGAACTCCCCCGAGTCCGCCACTGGAGGCTGGGCGTCAACGAAGCTGACGCCCTGCGGCGGATAAGATGGTAGGCTCCGCCGCAAACCGCCGGTGTAAAACACCTGGGAGGCTCGAGTAGCGAGCCCTCCCACTCCCTCCTAGCCAACGAGGCCACTCACATGGTCCGCCCTGACGCCGATCAGGGACGTACCAGGAGCAGCCCCGCGGCATCCCTCCCGCCAGTCTTAGCCGTGGCCGACGAGCAAGCTCAAGCCGGCCCCGTTGCCCAGGGTACACCACGAGGAGGTGACTGACATGTACCCCAACCTAACCTAACCTAACCTAACCTAACCTAACCTAACCTAACCTAACCTAACCTAACCTAACCTAACCTAACCTAACCTAACCTAACCTAACCTAACCTAACCTAACCTAACCTAACCTAACCTAACCTAACCTAACCTAACCTAACCTAACCTAACCTAACCTAACCTAACCTAACCTAACCTAACCTAACCTAACCTAACCTAACCTAACCTAACCTAACCTAACCTAACCTAACCTAACCTAACCTAACCTAACCTAACCTAACCTAACCTAACCTAACCTAACCTAACCTAACCTAACCTAACCTAACCTAACCTAACCTAACCTAACCTAACCTAACCTAACCTAACCTAACCTAACCTAACCTAACCTAACCTAACCTAACCTAACCTAACCTAACCTAACCTAACCTAACCTAACCTAACCTAACCTAACCTAACCTAACCTAACCTAACCTAACCTAACCTTTTTTTTTTTTTTTTTTTGTTTAACGAGGAGGAAATGCATTTACGCATGCCGCCCGGTCGGGGGACCGGGACGGGTATGTGGGACTCAACCGGGAACTAATGCCCCGTGCCAGGGCACGCTAGTGCTAATGCCCTGTCCTACCCACTAAAACCATCCTCGGGTTTCCACCATGCCGCCGAGTGGTGAGGCCACGGGATCGCCAAGGGCATGCAACCGCGACCCCACCAGCGGCAGCCGCCGTAAGACGGCTGAATATACATGGAAAGCGCGCCTAGTGCGCGCCTTCCTCCTCATCCTCCACGCGGGAATGTGGCGAACTCCCCCGAGTCCGCCACTGGAGGCTGGGCGTCAACGAAGCTGACGCCCTGCGGCGGATAAGATGGTAGGCTCCGCCGCAAACCGCCGGTGTAAAACACCTGGGAGGCTCGAGTAGCGAGCCCTCCCACTCCCTCCTAGCCAACGAGGCCACTCACATGGTCCGCCCTGACGCCGATCAGGGACGTACCAGGAGCAGCCCCGCGGCATCCCTCCCGCCAGTCTTAGCCGTGGCCGACGAGCAAGCTCAAGCCGGCCCCGTTGCCCAGGGTACACCACGAGGAGGTGACTGACATGTACCCCAACCTAACCTAACCTAACCTAACCTAACCTAACCTAACCTAACCTAACCTAACCTAACCTAACCTAACCTAACCTAACCTAACCTAACCTAACCTAACCTAACCTAACCTAACCTAACCTAACCTAACCTAACCTAACCTAACCTAACCTAACCTAACCTAACCTAACCTAACCTAACCTAACCTAACCTAACCTAACCTAACCTAACCTAACCTAACCTAACCTAACCTAACCTAACCTAACCTAACCTAACCTAACCTAACCTAACCTAACCTAACCTAACCTAACCTAACCTAACCTAACCTAACCTAACCTAACCTAACCTAACCTAACCTAACCTAACCTAACCTAACCTAACCTAACCTAACCTAACCTAACCTAACCTAACCTAACCTAACCTAACCTAACCTAACCTAACCTAACCTAACCTAACCTAACCTAACCTAACCTAACCTAACCTAACCTAACCTAACCTAACCTAACCTAACCTAACCTAACCTAACCTAACCTAACCTAACCTAACCTAACCTAACCTAACCTAACCTAACCTAACCTAACCTAACCTAACCTAACCTAACCTAACCTAACCTAACCTAACCTAACCTAACCTAACCTAACCTAACCTAACCTAACCTAACCTAACCTAACCTAACCTAACCTAACCTAACCTAACCTAACCTAACCTAACCTAACCTAACCTAACCTAACCTAACCTAACCTAACCTAACCTAACCTAACCTAACTAACCTAACCTAACCTAACCTAACCTAACCTAACCTAACCTAACCTAACCTAACCTAACCTAACCTAACCTAACCTAACCTAACCTAACCTAACCTAACCTAACCTAACCTAACCTAACCTAACCTAACCTAACCTAACCTAACCTAACCTAACCTAACCTAACCTAACCTAACCTAACCTAACCTAACCTAACCTAACCTAACCTAACCTAACCTAACCTAACCTAACCTAACCTAACCTAACCTAACCTAACCTAACCTAACCTAACCTAACCTAACCTAACCTAACCTAACCTAACCTAACCTAACCTAACCTAACCTAACCTAACCTAACCTAACCTAACCTAACCTAACCTAACCTAACCTAACCTAACCTAACCTAACCTAACCTAACCTAACCTAACCTAACCTAACCTAACCTAACCTAACCTAACCTAACCTAACCTAACCTAACCTAACCTAACCTAACCTAACCTAACCTAACCTAACCTAACCTAACCTAACCTAACCTAACCTAACCTAACCTAACCTAACCTAACCTAACCTAACCTAACCTTTTTTTTTTTTTTTTTTTGTTTAACGAGGAGGAAATGCATTTACGCATGCCGCCCGGTCGGGGGACCGGGACGGGTATGTGGGACTCGACCGGGAACTAATGCCCCGTGCCAGGGCACGCTAGTGCTAATGCCCTGTCCTACCCACTAAAACCATCCTCGGGTTTCCACCATGCCGCCGAGTGGTGAGGCCACGGGATCGCCAAGGGCATGCAACCGCGACCCCACCAGCGGCAGCCGCCGTAAGGCAGCTGAATATTCATGGAAAGCGCGCCTAGTGCGCGCCTTCCCCCTCATCCTCCACGCAGGAATGTGGCGAACTCCCCCGAGTCCGCCACTGGAGGCTGGGCGTCAAAGAAGCTGACGCCCTGCGGCGGATAAGATGGTAGGCTCCGCCGCTGACCGCCGGTGTAAAACACCTGGGAGGCTCGAGTAGCGAGCCCTCCCACTCCCTCCTAGCCAACGAGGCCACTCACATGGTCCGCCCTGACGCCTATCAGGGACGTACCAGGAGCAGCCCCGCGACATCCCTCCCGCCAGTCTTAGCCGTGGCCGACGAGCAAGCTCAAGCCGGCCCCGTTGCCCAGGGTACACCACGAGGAGGTGACTGACATGTACCCCAACCTAACCTAACCTAACCTAACCTAACCTAACCTAACCTAACCTAACCTAACCTAACCTAACCTAACCTAACCTAACCTAACCTAACCTAACCTAACCTAACCTAACCTAACCTAACCTAACCTAACCTAACCTAACCTAACCTAACCTAACCTAACCTAACCTAACCTAACCTAACCTAACCTAACCTAACCTAACCTAACCTAACCTAACCTAACCTAACCTAACCTAACCTAACCTAACCTAACCTAACCTAACCTATCCTAACCTAACCTAACCTAACCTAACCTAACCTAACCTAACCTAACCTAACCTAACCTAACCTAACCTAACCTAACCTAACCTAACCTAACCTAACCTAACCTAACCTAACCTAACCTAACCTAACCTAACCTAACCTAACCTAACCTAACCTAACCTAACCTAACCTAACCTAACCTAACCTAACCTAACCTAACCTAACCTAACCTAACCTAACCTAACCTAACCTAACCTAACCTAACCTAACCTAACCTAACCTAACCTAACCTAACCTAACCTAACCTAACCTAACCTAACCTAACCTAACCTAACCTAACCTAACCTAACCTAACCTAACCTAACCTAACCTAACCTAACCTAACCTAACCTAACCTAACCTAACCTAACCTAACCTAACCTAACCTAACCTAACCTAACCTAACCTAACCTAACCTAACCTAACCTAACCTAACCTAACCTAACCTAACCTAACCTAACCTAACCTAACCTAACCTAACCTAACCTAACCTAACCTAACCTAACCTAACCTAACCTAACCTAACCTAACCTAACCTAACCTAACCTAACCTAACCTAACCTAACCTAACCTAACCTAACCTAACCTAACCTAACCTAACCTAACCTAACCTAACCTAACCTAACCTAACCTAACCTAACCTAACCTAACCTAACTAACCTAACCTAACCTAACCTAACCTAACCTAACCTAACCTAACCTAACCTAACCTAACCTAACCTAACCTAACCTAACCTAACCTAACCTAACCTAACCTAACCTAACCTAACCTACCTAACCTAACCTAACCTAACCTAACCTAACCTAACCTAACCTAACCTAACCTAACCTAACCTAACCTAACCTAACCTAACCTAACCTAACCTAACCTAACCTAACCTAACCTAACCTAACCTAACCTAACCTAACCTAACCTAACCTAACCTAACCTAACCTAACCTAACCTAACCTAACCTAACCTAACCTAACCTAACCTAACCTAACCTAACCTAACCTAACCTAACCTAACCTAACCTAACCTAACCTAACCTAACCTAACCTAACCTAACCTAACCTAACCTAACCTAACCTAACCTAACCTAACCTAACCTAACCTAACCTAACCTAACCTAACCTCACCTAACCTAACCTAACCTAACCTAACCTAACCTAACCTAACCTAACCTAACCTAACCTAACCTAACCTAACCTAACCTAACCTAACCTAACCTAACCTAACCTAACCTAACCTAACCTAACCTAACCTAACCTAACCTAACCTAACCTAACCTAACCTAACCTAACCTAACCTAACCTAACCTAACCTAACCTAACCTAACCTAACCTAACCTAACCTAACCTAACCTAACCTAACCTAACCTAACCTAACCTAACCTAACCTAACCTAACCTAACCTAACCTAACCTAACCTAACCTAACCTAACCTAACCTAACCTAACCTAACCTAACCTAACCTAACCTAACCTAACCTAACCTAACCTAACCTAACCTAACCTAACCTAACCTAACCTAACCTAACCTAACCTAACCTAACCTTTTTTTTTTTTTTTTGTTTAACGAGGAGGAAATGCATTTACGCATGCCGCCCGGTCGGGGGACCGGGACGGGTATGTGGGACTCAACCGGGAACTAATGCCCCGTGCCAGGGCACGCTAGTGCTAATGCCCTGTCCTACCCACTAAAACCATCCTCGGGTTTCCACCATGCCGCCGAGTGGTGAGGCCACGGGATCGCCAAGGGCATGCAACCGCGACCCCACCAGCGGCAGCCGCCGTAAGGCGGCTGAATATTCATGGAAAGCGCGCCTAGTGCGCGCCTTCCCCCTCATCCTCCACGCGGGAATGTGGCGAACTCCCCCGAGTCCGCCACTGGAGGCTGGGCGTCAACGAAGCTGACGCCCTGCGGCGGATAAGATGGTAGGCTCCGCCGCTGACCGCCGGTGTAAAACACCTGGGAGGCTCGAGTAGCGAGCCCTCCCACTCCCTCCTAGCCAACGAGGCCACTCACATGGTCCGCCCTGACGCCGATCAGGGACGTACCAGGAGCAGCCCCGCGGCATCCCTCCCGCCAGTCTTAGCCGTGGCCGACGAGCAAGCTCAAGCCGGCCCCGTTGCCCAGGGTACACCACGAGGAGGTGACTGACATGTACCCCAACCTAACCTAACCTAACCTAACCTAACCTAACCTAACCTAACCTAACCTAACCTAACCTAACCTAACCTAACCTAACCTAACCTAACCTAACCTAACCTAACCTAACCTAACCTAACCTAACCTAACCTAACCTAACCTAACCTAACCTAACCTAACCTAACCTAACCTAACCTAACCTAACCTAACCTAACCTAACCTAACCTAACCTAACCTAACCTAACCTAACCTAACCTAACCTAACCTAACCTAACCTAACCTAACCTAACCTAACCTAACCTAACCTAACCTAACCTAACCTAACCTAACCTAACCTAACCTAACCTAACCTAACCTAACCTAACCTAACCTAACCTAACCTTTTTTTTTTTTTTTTTTTTTGTTTAACGAGGAGGAAATGCATTTACGCATGCCGCCCGGTCGGGGGACCGGGACGGGTATGTGGGACTCAACCGGGAACTAATGCCCCGTGCCAGGGCACGCTAGTGCTAATGCCCTGTCCTACCCACTAAAACCATCCTCGGGTTTCCACCATGCCGCCGAGTGGTGAGGTCACGGGATCGCCAAGGGCATGCAACCGCGACCCCACCAGCGGCAGCCGCCGTAAGGCGGCTGAATATTCATGGAAAGCGCGCCTAGTGCGCGCCTTCCCCCTCATCCTCCACGTAAGAATGTAGCGAACTCCCCCGAGTTCGCCACTGGAGGCTGGGCGTCAACGAAGCTGACGCCCTGCGGCGGATAAGATGGTAGGCTCCGCCGCTGACCACCGGTGTAAAACACCTGGGAGGCTCGAGTAGCGAGCCCTCCCGCTCCCTCCTAGCCAACGAGGCCACTCACATGGTCCGCCCTGACGCCGATCAGGGACGTACCAGGAGCAGCCCCGCGGCATCCCTCCCGCCAGTCTTAGCCGTGGCCGACGAGCAAGCTCAAGCCGGCCCCGTTGCCCAGGGTACACCACGAGGAGGTGACTGACATGTACCCCAACCTAACCTAACCTAACCTAACCTAACCTAACCTAACCTAACCTAACCTAACCTAACCTAACCTAACCTAACCTAACCTAACCTAACCTAACCTAACCTAACCTAACCTAACCTAACCTAACCTAACCTAACCTAACCTAACCTAACCTAACCTAACCTAACCTAACCTAACCTAACCTAACCTAACCTAACCTAACCTAACCTAACCTAACCTAACCTAACCTAACCTAACCTAACCTAACCTAACCTAACCTAACCTAACCTAACCTAACCTAACCTAACCTAACCTAACCTAACCTAACCTAACCTAACCTAACCTAACCTAACCTAACCTAACCTAACCTAACCTAACCTAACCTAACCTAACCTAACCTAACCTAACCTAACCTAACCTAACCTAACCTAACCTAACCTAACCTAACCTAACCTAACCTAACCTAACCTAACCTAACCTAACCTAACCTAACCTAACCTAACCTAACCTAACCTAACCTAACCTAACCTAACCTAACCTAACCTAACCTAACCTAACCTAACCTAACCTAACCTAACCTAACCTAACCTAACCTAACCTAACCTAACCTAACCTAACCTAACCTAACCTAACCTAACCTAACCTAACCTAACCTAACCTAACCTAACCTAACCTAACCTAACCTAACCTAACCTAACCTAACCTAACCTAACCTAACCTAACCTAACCTAACCTAACCTAACCTAACCTAACCTAACCTAACCTAACCTAACCTAACCTAACCTAACCTAACCGTTTTTTTTTTTTTTTTTTTAGTTTTACTAGGAGGAAATGCATTGACGCATTCCGCCCGGCCGAAAGGGGTGTTGACCGGGACGGATATGTGGGACTCCCGGGGCAGAAGGCCCCGTCCTACCCACTAAAACCTCCTAGAATTTCCGCCTCTCCGCAAGGCGACAGGGCTACGGGAACGCACGTGGCTCACCACCGCGGCCCTGCCAGCGGCCGTCGCTGTAAAGGGGCGACTCGCCACGAAAGGCACGCCAGGGTGTTTCGGCGCACCTTCCGTCTCCGCCTCCATAAGAACCGCGACGGACTCCCCCCGAGTCCGCCGCTGGAGGCTAGGCGGCGACGGATGTAAAGTTCCGCCGCCGTTCACACTGTATGTCACGTCCGGTTACTGCATCCGGCCTAGGTGGTCACGGCGCCGTCGACCAGGTCTCCGTCGACGTATTGGAAGCGAATCGGGATCGTCCTCCCGCTGTCGCTCCGCCTCTTCCTTCGCGGACATTACGGCCTCACTGAAGACCCGTAATGCCGCCCACGCCTCTTCGCTCGCGACCACCTTTCGAATAATGGCCGGAAGCGATATGTCCAATCCAATGGCCGTGGACAGGGCTGCGCGAGGCTCCGCCCAGGCTGGGCACTCTGCGCGCGTATGCTCGGCCGTGTCCACGGCTCCGTCGTCGCAATGAAGACATACCACCGACGGCTCTCTCCCGACCACTTCGCACAGGTATTTGGCGAAGCAGCCGTGACCGGTTATGAGCTGCGTCAGGTGGTACGTCAGTGGGCCGTGTTTGCGATCGACCCACTCTCTCAAGACCGGGCGAATCGCCGCCACGAGTTCCCCACCGGCATCCGGAAATCGTAGCCGATCCTCCCACTTCTCCATTAGGCGGTGTTTTGCCTCATCTCTCCACCGTTGTATCTCGCCCGGATGGGGTCGAGTTCCTCCTGCTCTTGCAGCCTTGGCTCGCCAGTAGACGCTCGAGTTGATCTCGGCCTCGAGGTCCCATGGCGGGCTTCCGGACAGCAAGCCGGCCGCGGTGTATGACACCGTCCGGTACGCCCGAGCCGCCCTGAGCGTCATCGCCCGCTGCGGACGTCGCAGCGCGGTGACGTTGCGAGCGCTCAGAGCGTCCGCCCATATCGGCGCGCCGTATAGTGCCATCGAACGCACCACGCCGGTGTAGAGTCGTCTGCAGGAACTCCCCGGTCCTCCGACGTTGGGTAAGATGCGCCCCAACGCTCCGGCTGCAGCCACCAGTCTTGGGGCCAAGCGCCGGAAATGCTCCTCGAACCTCCACCTGCCATCGAGGACGAGTCCCAGGTACTTCATCGTCGACCCGATGGTGATGGAAGTTCCGCCGACAGTTATCGTCAACCCTTGAGGTGGCGCGTTCCGAGGTCCATGGAAGATTAGGGCCTCAGACTTGTGCAAGGCCACCTCGAGGCCCAGAGCACGAATGCGGTGGACCGCATGTGCCACTCCCGCCGTGGCGAGATATGCCGCCTCACGAGGGGTTCTGCCGCGGGCCGACACGAGGGTGTCGTCAGCGTAGCAGGTCACACTGACCCCCCGCAACGTGGCCCCGCGCAGCACCCAGTCGTAGCCGATGTTCCACAGTAACGGCCCCAAAACCGAGCCCTGTGGAACACCGCATGTCATTGCCCTCCTGCTGATACCATCCATCGTCGGGAACGCCACCGCCCTGCCGGAGAAGTAATCGGCGACGGTTCGCTGCAGGTAGACCGGAACGTTGTGGTACCTAAGAGCTTCAAGCACCACTTCCCAGGGCAGAGTGTTGAAGGCGTTGGAAATATCCAACGATACTGCCAGCAACACCCCACCCCGAGAGACCTCCTCCTCTGCGAGCTCCCTCAGCCTGGCGACTGCGTCCAACGTGGAGCGGCCCCGGCGGAAGCCGAACTGTGAATCGCTCAGGCCCGGCACCATGCTGCCGACCAGACGAGCTGCGATTATACGCTCGAAGAGCTTGCCCGCCTCGTCGAGCAGCACGATGGGTCGGTAGGCCGACGGCTGATCGGGGGCTCGTCCCTCCTTGCGGATGAGTACGAGCCTTCCCGTTTTCCACCGGTTCGGAAACCTACCCTGTGCCAGGCAGGCGGAAAACAGCCGGCACGTGCCGTCGCCCAACTGTTCCAGCGCGATCGTCAACGCGCGTCCCGGTATCCCGTCAGGCCCGGGGGCTGTCCTTTTCGAACGGAGCTTCAGGACAGCCGCGCACAACTCCGCCTCGGTAACCGGGGACGCTTGGCCCGCCATCTCTCCGACGTATTCCGGTTCCATCGCCGGTGGGACGAACGCTCCTCGCCGCGGGAAGAGCTCCTCCGTGATTCGTCCCAGAAGCTGCGGCTGGATGGTGGTGGTGAGTGGGGGTGTCCAGGGTCGGAGCTTCTGTCTCACGACCCGATACGGTCTCCCCCACGGATCTGCATCGAGTGAGGCGAGCCACTCTACCCACGCCGCTTCCTTCGCCTGCGCGATCGCCTTCCGGAGTGATACGCAAGCCTCCCTGTAGGAGGTGTAAAGAGCCTCCTCCAGGTTGTGATCGCGTATCCGTCTCCTCCTGGACCTGGCGTATTGGCGACGGGCCGCAACACACGCTCTCCGCAGCGTCCGCAGTTCCGGGCGCCACCAGTACACACGACGACGTGGAGTCTGAGACTGCACCCTCGGCATCGCCACATCGCAAATGCGGAACAGGGCGGCACCGAGTCGGTCAGCCTCTCGGTCGACCTGGACGACCGGATCGGAACCGGCACACCAGGCCTCCACGATGGCCGCCTCCTTTGCCAACTGGCTGTCGAGGCGGCCCAGACTCCACCGCGGACCTTCTGACCGCTCAACAGCGGGCTGGACGACGGGAACCGCGGAGACATCGAATCGGATATATCTATGATCCGACAGAGTCTCCACCCCCGTCTCCACCCTCCAATCCCGAACACGGCGGGCTAGGGCGATGGACGCGAACGTTAAGTCCACGATCGACTCGCCCCGCTGCCGCACGCACGTGCTCTCTGATCCACTGTTGATCGTCGCGAGCCCCAGTGACACGGCCCACTCCTCTAGCACCTCTCCTCGGGCATCGGTCGCAGGAGAGCCCCAAGCCGTGGATTTGGCATTGAAGTCCCCCGCGACTATCACCGGTCTCGGTGAAACCTGCCCGACCAAAGCCCCGACCTCAACGAGAAGTTGTTCGAACTCGGCGAGACTCCGGTTCGGAGAGGCGTAGACTCCTACGAACGCGTTACCGTGCACAATTGCGGCCACGCACCCTCTGCCTCTAGCGACCCAGTCGATCGCAGGGGAACCGGCGATAGCGGGAGCAACGATGGAAATTACTCCCTCGTGGTCGGATACCCAGTCGTCCCGTAAATGAACGACGTAGGGTTCCGCCACCACTGCCACTCCGATTTGCCACTCCGCCATGCTCTGGACTAGAAGGTCCTGGGCTCGGGCGGAGTGGTTCAAGTTGGCCTGGAGACAACGCAGGGCCATTAGTGTGCGGTCTCCATGGGCTCCTCAGTCCGTAGGGACACGGTGACGGGCCCTTTCGTCACCGCACCTCCCGTTCTTTTGACAGGGCGAGCTCTGCTGCCCTGGCACGCCTTACTGCCCAAGGCGTGCGTCGCCGGTTTACCGGCCGCTGAGCACAGGATGCAGTTCGCTTCAGCGGCGGTGCATTCGCGGGCCTTGTGGTCGGGTTGGCCGCAGCGGAAGCACAAACGGCTGCGGTCCACACCCCTGTCACAAGCGGCCCCCATGTGCCCTCCCTCTTGACACCTGTAACAGCGGAGTGGCCTCGGCTCGAGCAATAACACCCGCGCCGAGATCCACCCCACTCTGACTCTGCCGGCCACAAGAACCTTCTTGGCCGCCGCGACTGGGCAGCTGAGCCACAGCGACCTGCAGCCGTTGGCGCTCCGGACGACCACGCCCGGCCTGATAGCGCCCTCGGAGCAACCTCCATCTTTGGCGACCGCTGCCACCACCTCCTCCGCCGTCACTGAGTCGTCCAGATCCACGACCCTGATCTCGACGCATTTCGTCGGTCGATGGATCTGGACCTCGTCCGGACTCAGGACGTCGCGGAGCTTCGCCGCAAGGGCGTCCGCCGACTTCTCCGCGTCGACGGTGCCCGGCGGGATTTCTAGCATCCGCGCTCCAGTGGCCGTTGTCCTGAAGCGCACCGCAGTCAAGCCGACCTCGCTCAGCTTGATGCGGCTCTTCGCTTGCTTCAGGACAGTTTCGTACTTCAATCCTTTCTCCTCAGCACCAGGCTTCAGGGTGATGGTGATCACCGCGGTGCGAGGAGGGCGAAGTTTCCCTTTAGGGGCCTTCCTCTTCACATGACTCGAATCCGATTTCGTGGTCTTCGTCTTGTTCTTCTTGGCCGCCTTGCTCGGTTGTTTTTGAGCAACGGCGGCCCACGATAGCGACGAACTGCCTGGTTCTGCAGATGGAGGGGCAGTTTTCTCCTTTGCTGTCGCTGTTGTTGCTGCAGCTTCTTGTGCAGCCATGTTCGGCCGTTTTGCCTTCTTCTTCTTCATCTTTTTCGTGACAGCATCGGCGGGCGACTCGGATGGTGTCGTCACCCTCGATGTTGCGACTGCGGTCTGGGCTGATTGTCGGTCGGCGGCCAGCGGAGGTCGCAGCCGGGGCTCCGGAAGGAGCCGGCGCTCGATGCCCTCCATCCGGGCATTCAGCATTGTGCTAAACTGCTCCCGGTTGGAGCGCAGCGCCTCCTCCATGACACGCTGGATGTTAGCGTCATCCATCTTCGCCGGCTGCGTGCGCATCAGTGCCACTTCCCGGCGCAGCTCGGCCAGCTGACCAGATAGCTGCGCGTTGGCTGCTTCCAATCGCGCAACTTCCTCCGTGATGGTCAGGGCTCTGAGGTCCGCTACCGCGCCTTTGATGGAATTCGCGGCAGCCTTTAGAGCCCTGACGAACGTGCCCTTTAGGTTGCCGGATTTATCGGCAACTTGCAGCACCACGTCCAACGCTTCTTGGACGGCTGCGTCCAGAGCAGCTGACGTCTTCGCCGCCTCGTCAGTGGACACGTCCGGTTGACGCCTCCTGTTACGGGCCACCCTCTCCTCCATGGCCACCTTGGCCGCTTCATTATAAGCGGCCAGCGCGTCTTCGGTTTCCCGTCTCTCCTCCTTCTGGGACAGGGTGCTCAGCTCCTCCATTGACTTGCCCAGTCCGACGTATCTTCCGTGGGTAGATGGTCTTCCACGCCCCCTTTTGTTAGCAGGCTTTAACCACCTGCTAATAGAGGACTCCGAGTCGCTACGCTGTATTGTGGCGTCGCTATCGGAGTCCGAGAGGGTGTCTTCTCTGTGGGGCCGCTTCTCTCCTTTTCTTCTTTCGTTGCCGACCGACGAGACCGACTCGAGAGAGAGTCGTTCTAGCCGGACGACGGGTACCTTGGGTGCGCCTGGGTCGTTGGTTTTGGTGTGCGCCATCGGGGCGCCCACTTCCACCACCATGTCAACTTGTCCTGTCATCGTGTCTGTGTCCGTTATGCTCGCGGTATGGTCGTCGGGAAAAATCGATAATGCATCTTTGTCCCCCCCAGAATTCGAAGTGGGACAGCCCGATCCGTGAAGCGGATCGGAGAGGGATTGGCACCCTCCTGGGGTAGTTTTACTTTGAGCTGCATTCATTTTTAAAAATTTTGCCGGGGCTGCCGGCAGGAAGAAGGAAGGATAGGAGGAGGAAGGAATAAGGATGTGGAAGGGTGGGAAAGGAAACGCAGTCGGGACCGAAATACCCTTCGGCCATGCATCCCATCGCGCTGCGAGGCCACTTGGGATTCGGGGTGATTTTTTATCGAGGTTTTCTTCCTCAAAAACAACAAAACAAAATTTACAAATTTATATACACCTAATTAACAAATAACAAAATAAAAATGAAATATGTATAACAACTACGACTAGATATTTACAAATATACAACACCCTCATTTGCCACGAGGCCGCGCACACAGTCCACTCTGGTGATCAGAGAAGGACCGGGGGCGACCCGTGGCCTAACCGCCGCGTCAGTCTTAGCCGTGGCCGGCGAGTAAACTCGAGCCGGCCCCGTTGCCCAGGGTACGCCACGAGGAGGCGACTGACATGTACCCCAACCTAACCTAACCTAACCTAACCTAACCTAACCTAACCTAACCTAACCTAACCTAACCTAACCTAACCTTTTTTTTTTTTTTTTTTTTTTTTTTTTTTTCTCGCTGGAAAAACGCATTACGCGCTTCCCCCACGTGATGGAAGGTGGGGGGGTGTGTGGGACTCCCCGGAGCCCTGGACGCCGAGTGCGCCCAGGTACGCCGGGTTTACCCACTAAAAAACCAGCGGTACCCTCTCCGTCTTTCGGCGGGCGCCACGGGATCGCTTGCGCATGCTACCGTGACGCCCTGACGGTCGGCCCGCCTATGCGGGCCTCCAACACCTAGAGGGGGTTCTCGGGGTACTGAGACCCCCCCTAGTCCCTGCGACGCCTATTGAGGCGGGGGGAGAAGGTGCGCGTAGCGCTTCTTCCTCCTCCCCGGTCGTCTTCGGCGGAGCGGGTCTGCAGCGGCATCCTCTTCCCGCTCCCGCTCCGCGGCTTCCTTCTGCGACATCACGCTTTCGCAGAAGGAGCGCATCTCCGACCAACACGTCTCACTACCGAGCATTTCGTTGACGATGCTCGGCAGCGAGAGGTCTCCGCCCATAGTCGCCGCAAGGGTGTGCCTCTGGGGCCCCCACGCAGCACACTCACTCAGGGTGTGGTGCGCCGTGTCGACTGGCGCACCACACTCGTGGCAGGAGGGTGACACCTCCCGCCGCGCTATCCCGTGCAGGTACTTACCGAAGCATCCGTGCCCGGTAAGTACCTGCGTCATCCTGAAGGTGAGTGTGCCCTTCTTCCTCTCGACCCAGCGACTCAAGTGGGGCCGGATCGCCTCCACTGTCGCCAGGCCCGCCGTGGGTGACCCCAGATCCTCCTGCCATCGGGCGATCAGGGCTCGCTGGGCTAGAGCCCTGATCCGCCCGACCTCCGCCGACCCTGGACGGTCGCCGCGGTTCCTCGCCTCGACCCGGAACCGGTACACTTCCGCGAGCACCTCCGCCTGGAGCTCCCAGGGCGGATCGCCCGCGAGAAGTGTCGCCGCAGCCCACGACACCGTACGGTACCCTCTGATGCCTCTCACCGCTATGACCCTCTGCGGCTTACGCAGCAGGGCCCGGTTGTCAGCGGTGAGGGCGTCGACCCAGATCGGGGCACCGTACAGCGCCATCGACCTCACTACACCGGAATATAGACGCCGGCATAGCGATCC
The DNA here is from genome assembly GCF_905147765.1 of Vanessa atalanta. Classification (NCBI taxonomy): domain Eukaryota; kingdom Metazoa; phylum Arthropoda; class Insecta; order Lepidoptera; family Nymphalidae; genus Vanessa; species Vanessa atalanta. The sequence continues at coordinate 18,318 of NC_061882.1, forward strand.
CGGCCCCCCCACATTCGGAAGGAGGCGGCCGAGAGCGGCGGCGGCGTTGATGAGCCTCGGGCCGAGATGGACAAAATGCTGCCCGAAGCTCCATCGACCGTCCAGGATGAGGCCCAGATACTTCATCTGGGCCTGCACCTTGATCACCGTCCCCCGGACGGTGATACTCGCCCCTCGTGGGGGTCCTTGCCGTGGACCGTGGAACAGGAGGGCCTCCGTTTTGGATATGGAGACCCTCAAGCCCAGCATTCCCATACGGTCCACGGTGAGAGCCGTTCCGACCTCGGCGAGGCGTGCCGCCTCCCGAAAGTCCCGCCCAGTCGCCGTGACGAGAGTGTCGTCAGCGTAGCACAACACCCCCATCCCGGGAAGGACGGGAGCTCGCAGGAGCCAGTCGAAACCGACGTTCCACAGGATTGGGCCGAGAACCGACCCCTGTGGAACGCCGCAGCCTACCCGACGCCGGACCAGCCTCCCATCGACCCCCGCCCAGAGGACCTCCCTGTCCTGGAGGTACGCCTCCAGCAGCCTCCTGAGATAGGTCGGCACCCCATGGTATCGGAGTGCCTCCCGTATCGTCTCGAAAGGGAGACTGTTGAAGGCGTTCGCCACGTCGAGCGAAACCGCCAGGACGACTTGCCCCCGGGCCACCGCTTCCGTCGTCCGAGTCTTCAGGGCGTCCAGGGCGTCGACCGTCGACCGGCCCGCCCTGAACCCGTACTGAGCCTCTGAGAGACCCGGACCGACCTCCTCGAGGTGCTGAACGAGACGGGCTGCGAGGACCTTCTCGAAGAGTTTGCCCGTCTCGTTCAGCAGCACTATTGGCCTGTATGCCGAAGGGGAATCCATCGGCCGACCTTCCTTCGGCAACAGGACCAACTTTCCTTCCTTCCAAGGCTTCGGAAACTGCCCGCTGCACAGGCACTCGTCGAACAGCTCCCGAAGCCTTGCACCCAGGAATTCCAGGGCGTCGCACAGAACACGCCCTGGAACCCCGTCCGGACCCGGCGCCGTGTTCTTGGCCCTCAAGCGGCCGAGGGCCATCTCCATCTCCCGCTCCGTGATCAGTGGTGGAGCCACTGCGTCTTCGATCACGGAGCGGGGGGCCATCTGCGGAGGGACATGCTCGCCTGGATGGGGAAAGAGTTCCCCGACCAGGCGCAGGAGGAGTTCCGGCGGCAGCGTCTCAGTGACGGGGGCGCCTTGAGTGCGGAACTTTCCGCGTACGCCGCGGTACGGGCGCCCCCACGGGTCTCGATTGAGACCCGCCAGAAGCTCCTCCCTGGCCTTCTCCTTGGCCTTGCTTATCGCCAGCTGCAGATCTTTTTTCAACTGGCGATAAGCGTCCAGCATCCGTCCCTCCAGGTCCGTGTCGAGGCCGTTGCGCCTTCGACAGCGGACGTAGGCCCTCCGCGCCCGGCAGCACGTCGCCCGAAGGTTGGCGATTTCGGGCGACCACCAATAGACGTGCCGGCGCGGAACCCTGCGCCGGGTCCGAGGCATGGCCGCATCGCAGACCTCCTTGAGCGAACTGCGCATGCGGCCCGCCAGCTCCTCTGCGCTGGCGCCCTCCGTCCTCCCCGCGGAACCCCACCGCTGCACGATGGCGGCCTCCTTGACCAGCTCTCGATCGACCTGGCCGAGAGACCACCTCGGCAGCGTAGTCGGCACCCTCTGGGGTTCCGCCGGCCTGCTAGAGGTGGAGATCTCGAATCGGATGTACCGGTGATCCGATAGAGTCTCCACCTCCTCCTCCACTCTCCAGTCGACCACTCTGCGTGCAACGACAGGGGTGGCGAACGAAACGTCCACCACGGAACCCCCCTGATGTCGCACGCAGGTGTGAACCTGCCCCCTGTTTAGAAGGGACAGGTCGGAGAGCAGGGCCCACACCTGGACGGCCCTCCCTCGCGGATTCGTGGCGGGGTTGCCCCAGGCACGCGACTTTGCGTTTAAGTCGCCGAGAACCAGTATCGGTTTCGGCGACTGCCTGGCCACCGCAGCTCTGACTAAGCCGAGGTAAGTCTCGAACTCAGCCAGGCTGCGATTAGGGGAGAAGTACGTACCGACGACGACGTACTCCCCCCACCCCACCACTACGTAGCCCGAGCCCCTCTCGATGAGTGAGAGGGGGGGGCCCGTTCCGCTCCTCGTGAGAACCGCCACGGTGTCGTCCGAGTCCCCCAGCCAGTGAGGTAGGGGAGGGACGAAGTAGGGCTCGCAGGCCACCGCCAGGTCTACCTGCCACTCCGCCATGGACTGCAGCAGAAGGTCCTGCGCTCCGGCGGAGTGGTTCACGTTCGATTGTAGGAAGCTCAGGTGTGCTGGCATACTTGATTCTTCTGAGCTTCCTCCGTAGCCTGGCGGCTTTCCTCGCGCGGGGCGGTCCTGGTTCCTTGGACCGCTTTACCCTTCGTGATGGGGGGGTTGCAATCCCTGGCCCCCATCAGGTGCCCCGAAGGCTTGCCGGCCTCTGCGCAGACCGCGCAGCGCATCTTGGCCGTGCATTCCGCTGACTTGTGGCCGTCCGAGCCACAGCGGTAGCACAGGCCTCCCCTCTCCGCCTTCGACGGGCAGAGCGCCCGTGTATGGCCAAGGCCCATACACTTGTAGCAGCGCATAGGGCGCTGCTCCACGACGGCCACCTTGGCCGAGCTCCACCCGACGAGGAGGCGACCGGCAGCGGCCAGCTTCTTCGCTGCCGTGAGGGGGCAGGTGACGCGGACCATCCCCATATAGCCGGGTCCGCGCTGCATCACTCCGCACTTCACCGCCTCGGAGGAGCAGTCACCGGCGTGCGCGATCGCCGCGGCCAGTTTCTCCAAGGTGACGGAGTCGTCGAGCCCCGTCACCTTCAGGTCGGCCTTCTTGACCGGGCGCACTACGTCAGCGACCCCGTCGAGAACTGTGCGGAGCTTCGCCGCCAACCTATCGGCCTGCTCCGCTTGGGCTTTCGGCAGCTCGAGAGCCCTGGCTCCGGTCGCCGTGCGTCGCACCTTCAGCCCACCGCTGATTCCTAGGTCCTGGAGCTTGACACTTTGCTCCGCTCTCTCCAGGACCTGCGCGTAGGTGACGCCCTTTCCTACTGCTTCCGGCTGCAACGTGAGAACGATTGCAGCCGAGCGAGGGGTGGCCAGCTTCGATTTGGCTGGCTGGGGCGTTTTCGGCAGCGTCTTAGCGTCGGAAGAGGTGGTCTTGCTCCCCTTCCTGCCCTTCTTCACCACCGTGGACCAGGACGTCTCCTGGTTCGGTGGTGTTTGGGACGTCGCCGGTGCCGGTGCGCTCGGTAGGCAAGCGGTGGGCTTGGTCTGAGCAGCCAGAGCAGCCGCCTTCCTAGGCTTGGCTGGGGCTCCCACACCCCCGTCCTGGCGGGCCGTCGAGATAGACGGCGGTGGACCCTGCGACATCTGCGTTTTATCTGCCGCGGAGGGAGGTCGCTGCATCCTCGCCGGGAGGCGCTCCTCCAGGCCCGCCAATTGGTCCTTCATCGCCGCGCCGATCGACGTGACGATGAAGTCCTTGAGCTCCTCCATCGAAGGAGCGCCTCGCGGGGTGTTGGCCGCCTCGGTCGCCGCTGCCACCGTGGTACGCATCTCCGCGTACTCACGGCGGTGGGCCTTTAGCTCCGCCTTGAGGGAGTCAATCTCCCTGCGCATACGACTGTTATCCGCACGGAGGTTACGGGCTTCGTCGGCCTCCGTCCGGGACGCCAGAGCTTCGACGACGCCTTCCAGAGAGGCCGCTGCGTCCTTCAGCCTCTTGATGAAGCCTCCTTTGAGGTTGGAGGACTTCAGCGCGACCTCTCTAATCTCGCGTGCACTGCGGCCAGCCTCCGCGCGGAGCTCCTCGTTGCTCTGGAGGGCCGGATCCACCTTGGCTAACGAAGCAGCTTCTTCAAGCTCGGGAACGACCACAGGCGTTTTTTTGAACGCCCTGCTTCTGAGGGTCCGCTCGAAAGCGAGCTCTCTCTCCTCATCTTCTTTGGCTTTGAGCTCTATTCTTGCTCGACTGAGCCCACTTTTCTTAGGCTTGCCGCGGCGGTCGGCAGCAGGTCCCGCCGTGTCGGAGCCTGAGTCGGATTCGACGAACCGGACCGAGGCATCCGACGCTGTCTCCATATCCGTATCCATATTGCAAAAGCAGCTAAAAGGCAGCTTCCCTCAGGAAGTACGTGGCTGAGGGTGGCTCTAAGGCATCATTTATGATCCCCAGAGCCTAGGCTTACAGAATTAACAATAAAAAAATTTTTCTTAATTTTGACCCTCCCTGTTCTATATATATATTACAGGGCGGGTGGGAGGGCACAATTTTTCGGTTTTCGACCGATAACTCTCGAACGGATAGGCCGATCCGGGAGATTGAGATGTCAACGGATGCAGAGCAGAGGGCCCCACAATCGCGCCGAACACGGAAAAAAGATCGAAACAATAATAAAAAAGATATAAACGAAAAACTTAAAAATAGCTTAAAAACAGACAAAAACGGGAGATATAAGTAAGTTAAAAGTGGAATTATAATTTTAATAGTGAGAACTGAGTGAGGTATTTTTTTCAGATTTTTACGACAAGAAATGGAGAAAAAATTTTGAAAAATGTACTTCGAATATTTAGAGTTTCGGATCGCTTAAGAAGACTTTCAAGAGCGATCCGATTCTTATAGCGAATAATCGATACAGATTCTGTTTGTAAAAATTAATAGCTCCGGAACGGAGACGCCGATCCGGGAGTGAGATGTCTCGATGGATGCAGGGCAGAGGGCCCTACAAATGCGCCAAAGAGCAAAACAAGATAAGATTACAAATGAACGAATTAAAAATAAAAAACAGAAAAATATAATGAAAAAAGGTGAAAAATTTTTCGGTTTTCGACCGATAACTCTCGAACGGATAGGCCGATCCGGGAGATTGAGATGTCAACGGATGCAGAGCAGAGGGCCCCACAATCGCGCCGAACACGGAAAAAAGATCGAAACAATAATAAAAAAGATATAAACGAAAAACTTAAAAATAGCTTAAAAACAGACAAAAACGGGAGATATAAGTAAGTTAAAAGTGGAATTATAATTTTAATAGTGAGAACTGAGTGAGGTATTTTTTTCAGATTTTTACGACAAGAAATGGAGAAAAAATTTTGAAAAATGTACTTCGAAACCTAACCTAACCTTTTTTTTTTTTTTTTTTTTTTTAGTTTTACTAGGAGGAAATGCATTGACGCATTCCGCCCGGCCGAAAGGGGGTTGACCGGGACGGATATGTGGGACTCCCGGGGCAGAAGGCCCCGTCCTACCCACTAAAACCTCCTAGAATTTCCGCCTCTCCGCAAGGCGACAGGGCTACGGGAACGCACGTGGCTCACCACCGCGGCCCTGCCAGCGGCCGTCGCTGTAAAGGGGCGACTCGCCACGAAAGAAACGCCAGGGTGTTTCGGCGCACCTTCCGTCTCCGCCTCCATAAGAACCGCGACGGACTCCCCCCGAGTCCGCCGCTGGAGGCTAGGTGGCGACGGATGTAAAGTTCCGCCGCCGTCCACACTGTATGTCACGTCCGGTTACTGCATCCGGCCTAGGTGGTCACGGCGCCGTCGACCAGGTCTCCGTCGACGTATTGGAAGCGAATCGGGATCGTCCTCCCGCTGTCGCTCCGCCTCTTCCTTCGCGGACATTACGGCCTCGCTGAAGACCCGTAATGCCGCCCACGCCTCTTCGCTCGCGACCACCTTTCGAATAATGGCCGGAAGCGATATGTCCAATCCAATGGCCGTGGACAGGGCTGCGCGAGGCTCCGCCCAGGCTGGGCACTCTGCGCGCGTATGCTCGGCCGTGTCCACGGCTCCGTCGTCGCAATGAAGACATACCACCGACGGCTCTCTCCCGACCACTTCGCACAGGTATTTGGCGAAGCAGCCGTGACCGGTTATGAGCTGCGTCAGGTGGTACGTCAGTGGGCCGTGTTTGCGATCGACCCACTCTCTCAAGACCGGGCGAATCGCCGCCACGAGTTCCCCACCGGCATCCGGAAATCGTAGCCGATCCTCCCACTTCTCCATTAGGCGGTGTTTTGCCTCATCTCTCCACCGTTGTATCTCGCCCGGATGGGGTCGAGTTCCTCCTGCTCTTGCAGCCTTGGCTCGCCAGTAGACGCTCGAGTTGATCTCGGCCTCGAGGTCCCATGGCGGGCTTCCGGACAGCAAGCCGGCCGCGGTGTATGACACCGTCCGGTACGCCCGAGCCGCCCTGAGCGTCATCGCCCGCTGCGGACGTCGCAGCGCGGTGACGTTGCGAGCGCTCAGAGCGTCCGCCCATATCGGCGCGCCGTATAGTGCCATCGAACGCACCACGCCGGTGTAGAGTCGTCTGCAGGAACTCCCCGGTCCTCCGACGTTGGGTAAGATGCGCCCCAACGCTCCGGCTGCAGCCACCAATCTTGGGGCCAAGCGCCGGAAATGCTCCTCGAACCTCCACCTGCCATCGAGGACGAGTCCCAGGTACTTCATCGTCGACCCGATGGTGATGGAAGTTCCGCCGACGGTTATCGTCAACCCTTGGGGTGGCGTGTTCCGAGGTCCATGGAAGATTAGGGCCTCGGACTTGTGCAAGGCCACCTCGAGGCCCAGAGCACGAATGCGGTGGACCGCATGTGCCACTCCCGCCGTGGCGAGATATGCCGCCTCACGAGGGGTTCTGCCGCGGGCCGACACGAGGGTGTCGTCAGCGTAGCAGGTCACACTGACCCCCCGCAACGTGGCCCCGCGCAGCACCCAGTCGTAGCCGATGTTCCACAGTAACGGCCCCAAAACCGAGCCCTGTGGAACACCGCATGTCATTGCCCTCCTGCTGATACCATCCATCGTCGGGAACGCCACCGCCCTGCCGGAGAAGTAATCGGCGACGGTTCGCTGCAGGTAGTCCGGAACGTTGTGGTACCTGAGAGCTTCAAGCACCACTTCCCAGGGCAGAGTGTTGAAGGCGTTGGAAATATCCAACGATACTGCCAGCAACACCCCACCCCGAGAGACCTCCTCCTCTGCGAGCTCCCTCAGCCTGGCGACTGCATCCAACGTGGAGCGGCCCCGGCGGAAGCCGAACTGTGAATCGCTCAGGCCCGGCACCATGCTGCCGACCAGACGAGCTGCGATTATACGCTCGAAGAGCTTGCCCGCCTCGTCGAGCAGCACGATGGGTCGGTAGGCCGACGGCTGATCGGGGGCTCGTCCCTCCTTGCGGATGAGTACGAGCCTTCCCGTTTTCCACCGGTTCGGAAACCTACCCTGTGCCAGGCAGGCGGAAAACAGCCGGCACGTGCCGTCGCCCAACTGCTCCAGCGCGATCGTCAGCGCGCGTCCCGGTATCCCGTCAGGCCCGGGGGCTGTCCTTTTCGAACGGAGCTTCAGGACAGCCGCGCACAACTCCGCCTCGGTAACCGGGGACGCTTGGCCCGCCATCTCTCCGACGTATTCCGGTTCCATCGCCGGTGGGACGAACGCTCCTCGCCGCGGGAAGAGCTCCTCCGTGATTCGTCCCAGAAGCTGCGGCTGGATGGTGGTGGTGAGTGGGGGTGTCCAGGGTCGGAGCTTCTGTCTCACGACCCGATACGGTCTCCCCCACGGATCTGCATCGAGTGAGGCGAGCCACTCTACCCACGCCGCTTCCTTCGCCTGCGCGATCGCCTTCCGGAGTGATACGCAAGCCTCCCTGTAGGAGGTGTAAAGAGCCTCCTCCAGGTTGTGATCACGTATCCGTCTCCTCCTGGACCTGGCGTATTGGCGACGGGCCGCAACACACGCTCTCCGCAGCGTCCGCAGTTCCGGGCGCCACCAGTACACACGACGACGTGGAGTCTGAGACTGCACCCTCGGCATCGCCACATCGCAAATGCGGAACAGGGCGGCACCGAGTCGGTCAGCCTCTCGGTCGACCTGGACGACCGGATCGGAACCGGCACACCAGGCCTCCACGATGGCCGCCTCCTTTGCCAACTGGCTGTCGAGGCGGCCCAGACTCCACCGCGGACCTTCTGACCGCTCAACAGCGGGCTGGACGACGGGAACCGCGGAGACATCGAATCGGATATATCTATGATCCGACAGAGTCTCCACCCCCGTCTCCACCCTCCAATCCCGAACACGGCGGGCTAGGGCGATGGACGCGAACGTTAAGTCCACGATCGACTCGCCCCGCTGCCGCACGCACGTGCTCTCCGATCCACTGTTGATCGTCGCGAGCCCCAGTGACACGGCCCACTCCTCTAGCACCTCTCCTCGGGCATCGGTCGCAGGAGAGCCCCAAGCCGTGGATTTGGCATTGAAGTCCCCCGCGACTATCACCGGTCTCGGTGAAACCTGCCCGACCAAAGCCCCGACCTCAACGAGAAGTTGTTCGAACTCGGCGAGACTCCGGTTCGGAGAGGCGTAGACTCCTACGAACGCGTTACCGTGCACAATTGCGGCCACGCACCCTCTGCCTCTAGCGACCCAGTCGATCGCAGGGGAACCGGCGATAGCGGGAGCAACGATGGAAATTACTCCCTCGTGGTCGGATACCCAGTCGTCCCGTAAATGAACGACGTAGGGTTCCGCCACCACTGCCACTCCGATTTGCCACTCCGCCATGCTCTGGACTAGAAGGTCCTGGGCTCGGGCGGAGTGGTTCAAGTTGGCCTGGAGACAACGCAGGGCCATTAGTGTGCGGTCTCCATAGGCACCTCAATCCGTTGGGACACGGTGACGGGCCCTTTCGTCACCGCACCTCCCGTTCTTTTGACAGGGCGAGCTCTGCTGCCCTGGCACGCCTTACTGCCCAAGGCGTGCGTCGCCGGTTTACCGGCCGCTGAGCACAGGATGCAGTTCGCTTCAGCGGCGGTGCATTCGCGGGCCTTGTGGTCGGGTTGGCCGCAGCGGAAGCACAAACGGCTGCGGTCCACACCCCTGTCACAAGCGGCCCCCATGTGCCCTCCCTCTTGACACCTGTAACAGCGGAGTGGCCTCGGCTCGAGCAATAACACCCGCGCCGAGATCCACCCCACTCTGACTCTGCCGGCCACAAGAACCTTCTTGGCCGCCGCGACTGGGCAGCTGAGCCACAGCGACCTGCAGCCGTTGGCGCTCCGGACGACCACGCCCGGCCTGATAGCGCCCTCGGAGCAACCTCCATCTTTGGCGACCGCTGCCACCACCTCCTCCGCCGTCACTGAGTCGTCCAGATCCACGACCCTGATCTCGACGCATTTCGTCGGTCGATGGATCTGGACCTCGTCCGGACTCAGGACGTCGCGGAGCTTCGCCGCAAGGGCGTCCGCCGACTTCTCCGCGTCGACGGTGCCCGGCGGGATTTCTAGCATCCGCGCTCCAGTGGCCGTTGTCCTGAAGCGCACCGCAGTCAAGCCGACCTCGCTCAGCTTGATGCGGCTCTTCGCTTGCTTCAGGACAGTTTCGTACTTCAATCCTTTCTCCTCAGCACCGGGCTTCAGGGTGATGGTGATCACCGCGGTGCGAGGAGGGCGAAGTTTCCCTTTAGGGGCCTTCCTCTTCACATGACTCGAATCCGATTTCGTGGTCTTCGTCTTGTTCTTCTTGGCCGCCTTGCTCGGTTGTTTTTGAGCAACGGCGGCCCACGATAGCGACGAACTGCCTGGTTCTGCAGATGGAGGGGCAGTTTTCTCCTTTGCTGTCGCTGTTGTTGCTGCAGCTTCTTGTGCAGCCATGTTCGGCCGTTTTGCCTTCTTCTTCTTCATCTTTTTCGTGACAGCATCGGCGGGCGACTCGGATGGTGTCGTCACCCTCGATGTTGCGACTGCGGTCTGGGCTGATTGTCGGTCGGCGGCCAGCGGAGGTCGCAGCCGGGGCTCCGGAAGGAGCCGGCGCTCGATGCCCTCCATCCGGGCATTCAGCATTGTGCTAAACTGCTCCCGGTTGGAGCGCAGCGCCTCCTCCATGACACGCTGGATGTTAGCGTCATCCATCTTCGCCGGCTGCGTGCGCATCAGTGCCACTTCCCGGCGCAGCTCGGCCAGCTGACCAGATAGCTGCGCGTTGGCTGCTTCCAATCGCGCAACTTCCTCCGTGATGGTCAGGGCTCTGAGGTCCGCTACCGCGCCTTTGATGGAATTCGCGGCAGCCTTTAGAGCCCTGACGAACGTGCCCTTTAGGTTGCCGGATTTATCGGCAACTTGCAGCACCACGTCCAACGCTTCTTGGACGGCTGCGTCCAGAGCAGCTGACGTCTTCGCCGCCTCGTCAGTGGACACGTCCGGTTGACGCCTCCTGTTTCGGGCCACCCTCTCCTCCATGGCCACCTTGGCCGCTTCATTATAAGCGGCCAGCGCGTCTTCGGTTTCCCGTCTCTCCTCCTTCTGGGACAGGGTGCTCAGCTCCTCCATTGACTTGCCCAGTCCGACGTATCTTCCGTGGGTAGATGGTCTTCCACGCCCCCTTTTGTTAGCAGGCTTTAACCACCTGCTAATAGAGGACTCCGAGTCGCTACGCTGTATTGTGGCGTCGCTATCGGAGTCCGAGAGGGTGTCTTCTCTGTGGGGCCGCTTCTCTCCTTTTCTTCTTTCGTTGCCGACCGACGAGACCGACTCGAGAGAGAGTCGTTCTAGCCGGACGACGGGTACCTTGGGTGCGCCTGGGTCGTTGGTTTTGGTGTGCGCCATCGGGGCGCCCACTTCCACCACCATGTCAACTTGTCCTGTCATCGTGCCTGTGTCCGTTATGCTCGCGGTATGGTCGTCAGGAAAAATCGATAATGCATCTTTGTCCCCCCCAGAATTCGAAGTGGGACAGCCCGATCCGTGAAGCGGATCGGAGAGGGATTGGCACCCTCCTGGGGTAGTTTTACTTTGAGCTGCATTCATTTTTAAAATTTTTGCCGGGGCTGCCGGCAGGAAGAAGAAGGAAGGATAGGAGGAGGAAGGAATAAGGATGTGGAAGGGTGGGAAAGGAAACGCAGTCGGGACCGAAATACCCTTCGGCCATGCATCCCATCGCGCTGCGAGGCCACTTGGGATTCGGGGTGATTTTTTATCGAGGTTTTCTTCCTCAAAACAACAAAACTAAATTTACAAAATTTATATACACCTAATTAACAAATAACAAAATAAAATGAAATATGTATAACAACTACGACTAGATATTTACAAATATACAACACCCTCATTTGCCACGAGGCCGCGCACACAGTCCACTCTGGTGATCAGAGAAGGACCGGGGGCGACCCGTGGCCTAACCGCCGCGTCAGTCTTAGCCGTGGCCGGCGAGTAAACTCGAGCCGGCCCCGTTGCCCAGGGTACGCCACGAGGAGGCGACTGACATGTACCCCAAACCTAACCTAACCTAACCTAACCTAACCTAACCTAACCTAACCTAACCTAACCTTTTTTTTTTTTTAGTTTTACTAGGAGGAAATGCATTGACGCATTCCGCCCGGCCGAAAGGGGGTTGACCGGGACGGATATGTGGGACTCCCGGGGCAGAAGGCCCCGTCCTACCCACTAAAACCTCCTAGGATTTTCGCCTCGCCGCAAGGCGACAGGGCTACGGGAACGCGCGTGGCTCACCACCGCGGCCCTGCCAGCGGCCGTCGCTGTAAAGTGGCGACTCGTCACGAAATGTGCGCCAGGCTGTTACGGCGCACCTTCCGTCTCCACCTCCGTCAGAACCGCGACGGACTGCCCCCCGAGTCCGCCGCTGGAGGCTAGGCGGCAGCGGATGTAAAGTTCCGCCACCGTCCACAATGTGTCAAGTCCGGTTTTTTAGGGCATCCGGCCTAGATGGTCGCGGCGCCGCCGACCAGGTCTTCGTCGGCGCAGCGGGAGGGAGTTGGTGTCGTCTTCCCGCTGTCGCTCTGCCGCCTCCTTTGCGGACATTACGGTTTCGCTGAAGACCCGTAATGCCGCCCACGCCTCTGCACTCGCGACCATCTTTCGCACTAAGGCCGGAAGCGAGATGTCATATCCGATAGCCGTGAACAGGGCAGCGCGAGGCTCCGCCCAAGATGGGCACTCTGCGCGCGTGTGTTCGGCCGTGTCCACGGCTCCGTTGCCACAATGGTGGCACGTCGTTGTGGGCTCTCTGCCGGCCACGTCACACAGATATTTTGCAAAACATCCGTGGCCGGTCAGAAGCTGTGTCAGGTGGTAAGTGAGTGGGCCGTGCTTTCGCTCGACCCACTCTTTCAATGATGGCCTAATGGCCGCTACGAGTTCCCGACTCACTCCCGGAACCCGTAGCCTCTCTTCCCATTTTGCGAAGAGCCTTCCGCCGGCCTCCTCTCTCCAGCTCCGAACTTCCCGAGGATGGGGTCGGTCTCCCTCCGCTCTCGCTGCCTTCAGCCGCCAGTAGACGCTCGAGTTGATCACGGCCTCGAGGTCCCATGGCGGGCTTCCGGACAGCAGGCAGGCTGCAGTGAACGACACCGTACGGTACGCCCGAGCCGCCCTGAGCGCCATCGCTCGCTGCGGACGTCGCAGGGACGCGACGTTGCGTGTACTCAGAGCGTCCGCCCATATCGGCGCCCCGTACAGTGCCATCGATCGCACTACGCCGATGTACAGGCGTCTGCACGAGCCTCCCGGTCCTCCGACATTGGGGAGAATCCGCCCCAGCGCTCCGGCTGCAGCCACCAGTCTTGGGGCCAAGCGCCGGAAGTGCTCCTCGAACTTCCACCTGCCATCGAGGACGAGTCCCAGGTACTTCATCGTCGACCCGATGGTGATGGAAGTTCCGCCCACTGTGATGGTCATGCCCTGAGGTGGCGCGTTCCGAGGTCCATGAAAAGCAAGGGCCTCGGACTTGTGCAAGGCCACCTCGAGGCCCAGTGCACGGATGCGGTGAACCGCGTGTGCGACGCCGGCTGTGGCTCGATAAGCCGCCTCGCGATGGGAGCTGCCGCGGGCCGACACGAGGGTGTCGTCGGCGTAGCATGTGACGCTGACCCCCCGCAGAGTGGCCCCGCGCAGCACCCAGTCGTACCCGATGTTCCACAGAAGGGGCCCCAGTACCGAACCCTGTGGAACACCGCACGTCATCGGTCTTCTTCTCCAACCGTCGCTCGTCGGGTAGGAGACCGCTCTGCCCGCAAAGTAGTCACCGATCAGTCGCTGCAGGTAACACGGCACGTTGTGGTACCTCAGCGCTTCTCGGATGACTTCCCAGGGCAGGGAGTTGAAGGCGTTGGATATGTCCAACGAGACAGCCAACAAAACCCCACCCTGAGCCACCTCCTCTTCTGCCAGGTCCCTCACCCTGGCGATCGCGTCCAGCGTCGAGCGGCCGCGGCGGAAGCCATACTGTCGCTCGTTGAGGCCCGGCTCCATGCTGTCGACTAGACGGACGGCGAGCACACGCTCGAAGAGCTTGCTCACCTCGTCGAGCAGCACGATAGGTCGGTAGGCCGACGGCTGATCGGGGGCTCGACCCTCCTTACGGATGAGTACGAGCCTTCCCGTTTTCCACCGGTCGGGGAATCTGCCTTGAGCCAGACACGCTGAGAATAGGCGCCGGATGTTCACACCTATTTCTTCTGAGGCGATCACCAGGGCGCGCCCCGGAATACCGTCTGGCCCCGGAGCTGTCCTCTTGGAACGGAGCCTAAGGACAGCAGCGGACAACTCCGCCTCGGTGACCGGGGGCGCCAGATCTCGTTCGTCTCGTTCGCTGCGCAGTGGGGCCATCGATGGAGGGACGAACTCTCGACGCTCCGGGAACAGCGCGCTCGCAACGCTCTCCAGAAGGTGTGGCTGGAGAGTGGTGGTGAGCGGGGGTGTCCAGGGTCGGAGTTTTTGTCTCACGACCCGGTACGGTCTCCCCCACGGATCCCTGTCGAGGGTCTCGAGCCACTCCGTCCACGCCGCTTCCTTCGCCTGTGCTATGGCCTTTTGGAGCGTAACACAGGCGTCTCTGTAGGCGGTGTAAAGGGCCGCCTCCAGATCATGGTCGCGGACTCTCCTCCGTCTGCATCGGGCGTACTGGCGGCGGGCCGCAACGCAGGCTCTCCGTAGCTGACGGAGTTCCGGCCGCCACCAGTATACGCGGCGACGTGGAGTCTGAGGCTTGACTCTCGGCATCGCCACATCGCAAATGCGGAACAGGGCGGCGCCGAGTCGGTCAGCCTCTCGGTCTGCCTGGACCTGGACCTGGACCACCGGGTCGGAACCGGCGCACCAGGCCTCCACGATGGCCGCCTCTTTTGCCAACTGGCTGTCGAGACGGCCCAGACTCCACCGCGGACCTTCTGACCGCACAACAGCGGGCCGGACGACCGGTGCCGCGGAGACATCGTATCGGATGTATCGATGATCCGATAGAGTCTCCACGGCCGTCTCCACCCTCCAGTCTCGAACACGGCGGGCTAGGGCGATGGACGCGAACGTTACGTCCACGATCGACTCGCCCTGCTGCCGCACGCACGTGCTCTCCGACCCACTGTTGATCACCGCGAGGCCCAGTGACACAGCCCACTCCTCCAGCGCCTCGCCCCTGGCGTCCGTCGAAGGGGAACCCCAAGCCGTAGATTTGGCATTGAAGTCCCCCGCGACTAACACCGGGTTGGGCGATGCCTGCCCGACCAGAGCCCCGACCTCAACGAGTAGCTGTTCAAACTCCGCGAGACTCCGGTTGGGCGAGGCGTAAACGCCCACGATCGCCACACCCCCGACTGCAGCGACTACGAACCCTCTGCCCCTGGCTACCCCTTCGATAGCAGGGGAACCAGCGACGGCAGGGGCGACGATCGCCACCACTCCCTCGTGGTCGGACACCCAGTCGTCCCGTAAATGAACGACATAGGGCTCCGAGACCACCGCCACGTCGATTTGCCACTCTGCCATGCTTTGGACTAGCAGGTCCTGGGCCCTGGCAGAGTGGTTGATGTTCGCCTGGAGACAGCGCCGGGCCATTATTGGGCGGTCTCCATGGGCTCCTCAACAGTCCTCTGGGACGCGGTGACGGGCCCTTTCGCCACCGCTCCTCCCTTCTTTGAGGCGAGACGAGTTTTGCTGCCCTGGCACGCCTTGCTACCGACGGCATGTGCCGCAGGCTTACCGGCCGCTGAGCACACGATACAATTGGCTTCAGCGGCGGTACACTCCCTGGCCCTGTGATCGGGAAGGCCGCAGCGGAAGCACAGACGGCTGCGGTCGACACCCCTATCACATTTGGCCCCCATGTGGCCCCCCTCCAAGCACCTGAAGCAGCGCAGCGGCCTCGGCTCGAGCAGTCTCACTCGTGCCGAGACCCACCCCACCTTGACGCGGCCCACCTCCAGCACTCTTTTTGCCGCCGCCACCGGGCAGCTCATCCAGAGGGAGCCGGAGCCGCCGGAGCGCCGGGCAATAACACCCGGTTTTATTGCTCCAGCGGAACAACCCCCCTCTTCGGCGACCGCAGACACCACCTCCACCGCAGTCACCGAGTCGTCCAGGTCCAAGATTCTCAACTCGACACACTTAGTCGGTCTATGGACCTGGACCGCGTCCGAGCTGAGGACCTCGCGGAGCTTGACCGCCAGGGCATCCGCCGCCTTCTCCGCGTCGTTGGTACCCGGCGGGACCTCCAGCATCCGTGCCCCCGTTGCCGTCGTGCGGAAGCGCACAGAGGTGAGGCCTACCTCGCCGAGCTTAATTCGGCTTTTGGCCTCGACGAGAACATCCTCATACCTCACCCCTTTCTCCTCGGCACCGGGCTTCAGGGTGATGGTGATCACCGCGGTGCGAGGAGAGCGAAGTTTCCTTCCGGGACGCCTTTCTTTCGACTTCTTTTCCGGCGCCTTAGGCTTCTTGGGCGGCTTATTCGGCTGTTGACGAACAACAGCCGCCCAAGATGCTCCGGAGCCGCCTGGCTTCGGCGCTGGTGGAGGAGCGGTCTTCTTGGCCGCAGCCGCTGCCGCCTCCTTGGCAGCCATGCTAGGGCGTTTCGTCTTCTTTTTTGGCTTTTTGTCAGCCTTCTCTACTACTTTGGCAGTGGGCGGCTCGACTGGTGCCGACACCCTTGCTGTATTGCTGCTAGCTGCAGCTTCTGCCTCCTTGCGGTCTGCAGCTAGCGGAGGCCGCAACCGAGGCTCCGGAAGGAGGCGGCGCTCGATGCCCTCCATCCGGGCGTTCAGCATGTTGCCGAACTGCTCTCGGCTGGACCGCAGCGCCTCCTCCATGATGCGCTTGAGACCTTCCTCGTTGTTATCCTGCGGTTTTCGGCGCATCTCGGCCACCTCTCTGCGCAGTTCGGCCAACTGGCCCGAAAGCTGTGCGTTAGCAGCTTCCAGGCGGGCCACCTCCTCTGACATGGTCAGAGCTCTAAGTTCCGCTACCGCACCTTTGATGGTGTCAGCGGCAGTCTTCAGAGCCCTGACGAAAGTACCCTTCAGGTTGCCCGACTTGTCGGCAACCTGGAGCACCACGTCTAACGCCTGCTGGACTGTCGTGTCCAAAGCGGCGGACGTCTTCGGTGCGTCCTCGGCATGCTCATCTGTCTGTCGGTTCGCTCTGCGGGCCGCTCTCTCTTCCAGCGCCAACTTGGCCGTTTCGTTGTAAACGGCCAACGCGTCCTCCGTTTGGAAGCGATCCGTCTTCGCCTTCGACTTCGCTTCGCGGAGCTCTTCCTGCGACTTCCCTATGCCCACGTATCTTCCATGGGTGGGCGGACGGCCTCGCCCCCTCTTAGTGGCGGGTTTTAGCCACCTGCTCACTGAGGATTCCGAATTATCACCCAGCTGCACGCTCGCGTCGCTCTCAGAGCCAGAGCAGCTTTCCTCAGCGTGAGTCCGCTTCGCACCCTTCTGCCTCTTCTGTGTCATCTCCTTGGGTGTGTCATCTCCCGACTCCACCGTCATCATGCTGCAGACCGACGAGTCCGACTCGGAGAGTCGCACAGGCCGGGCAGCTAGTCCTTCATTCAAGCCAAGGTCGTTGGTTTCAGCGCGCGCCATCGGGGCGCCCACCTCCACCGCCATATCAACAGTCATACGACTCGACACGCTGTCGGTATCCGACAGCGCGCCCATCCTCTCCAGTCGTACCACAGGTATTTTTTTGGTATAATCGGTGTCCGTTATGCTCGCGGTATGGTCGTCGTGACAAATCGATCGTGCGACTTTGTCCCCCTCATATTTCGATATGGGACTGCCCGATCCGTGAAGCGAATCGGGGAGGGATTGGCACCCTCCTGAGGAATAATTTTTTTTAGTAGCACTCATTTTAAAGATTTTTTGCCGGGGCTGCCGGCAGGAAGAAGGAAGGATAGGAGGAGGAAGGAATAAGGATGTGGAAGGGTGGGAAAGGAAACGCAGTCGGGACCGAAATACCCTTCGGCCATGCATCCCATCGCGCTGCGAGGCCACTTGGGATTCGGGGTGATTTTTTATCGAGGTTTTCTTCCTCAAACCAACAAAAGAAATTTACAAATTTATATACACCTACCTAATTAAGAAATAATCAAAATAAACATGAAATATGTATAAAAACTACGACTATATATTTACAGATATACAACACCCTCATTTGCCACGAGGCCGCGCACACAGTCCACTCTGGTGATCAGAGAAGGACCGGGGGCGACCCGTGGCCTAACCGCCGCGTCAGTCTTAGCCGTGGCCGGCGAGTAAACTCGAGCCGGCCCCGTTGCCCAGGGTACGCCACGAGGAGGCGACTGACATGTACCCCAACCTAACCTAACCTAACCTAACCTAACCTAACCTAACCTAACCTAACCTAACCTAACCTAACCTAACCTTTTTTTTTTTTTTTTTTTTTTTTTTTTTTTTTTTTTTTTTTTTTTTTTTTTTTTCTCGCTGGAAAAACGCGTTACGCGCTTCCCCCACGTGATGGAAGGTGGGGGGGTGTGTGGGACTCCCCGGAGCCCTGGACGCCGAGTGCGCCCAGGTACGCCGGGTTTACCCACTAAAAAAAAACCAGCGGTACCCTCTCCGTCTTTCGGCGGGCGCCACGGGATCGCTTGCGCATGCTACCGTGACGCCCTGACGGTCGGCCCGCCTATGCGGGCCTCCAACACCTAGAGGGGGTTCTCGGGGTACTGAGACCCCCCCTAGTCCCTGCGACGCCTATTGAGGCGGGGGGAGAAGGTGCGCGTAGCGCTTCTTCCTCCTCCCCGGTCGTCTTCGGCGGAGCGGGTCTGCAGCGGCATCCTCTTCCCGCTCCCGCTCCGCGGCTTCCTTCTGCGACATCACGCTTTCGCAGAAGGAGCGCATCTCCGACCAACACGTCTCACTACCGAGCATTTCGTTGACGATGCTCGGCAGCGAGAGGTCTCCGCCCATAGTCGCCGCAAGGGTGTGCCTCTGGGGCCCCCACGCAGCACACTCACTCAGGGTGTGGTGCGCCGTGTCGACTGGCGCACCACACTCGTGGCAGGAGGGTGACACCTCCCGCCGCGCTATCCCGTGCAGGTACTTACCGAAGCATCCGTGCCCGGTAAGTACCTGCGTCATCCTGAAGGTGAGTGTGCCCTTCTTCCTCTCGACCCAGCGACTCAAGTGGGGCCGGATCGCCTCCACTGTCGCCAGGCCCGCCGTGGGTGACCCCAGATCCTCCTGCCATCGGGCGATCAGGGCTCGCTGGGCTAGAGCCCTGATCCGCCCGACCTCCGCCGACCCTGGACGGTCGCCGCGGTTCCTCGCCTCGACCCGGAACCGGTACACTTCCGCGAGCACCTCCGCCTGGAGCTCCCAGGGCGGATCGCCCGCGAGAAGTGTCGCCGCAGCCCACGACACCGTACGGTACCCTCTGATGCCTCTCACCGCTATGACCCTCTGCGGCTTACGCAGCAGGGCCCGGTTGTCAGCGGTGAGGGCGTCGACCCAGATCGGGGCACCGTACAGCGCCATCGACCTCACTACACCGGAATATAGACGCCGGCATAGCGATCCCGGCCCCCCCACATTCGGAAGGAGGCGGCCGAGAGCGGCGGCGGCGTTGATGAGCCTCGGGCCGAGATGGACAAAATGCTGCCCGAAGCTCCATCGACCGTCCAGGATGAGGCCCAGATACTTCATCTGGGCCTGCACCTTGATCACCGTCCCCCGGACGGTGATACTCGCCCCTCGTGGGGGTCCTTGCCGTGGACCGTGGAACAGGAGGGCCTCCGTTTTGGATATGGAGACCCTCAAGCCCAGCATTCCCATACGGTCCACGGTGAGAGCCGTTCCGACCTCGGCGAGGCGTGCCGCCTCCCGAAAGTCCCGCCCAGTCGCCGTGACGAGAGTGTCGTCAGCGTAGCACAACACCCCCATCCCGGGAAGGACGGGAGCTCGCAGGAGCCAGTCGAAACCGACGTTCCACAGGATTGGGCCGAGAACCGACCCCTGTGGAACGCCGCAGCCTACCCGACGCCGGACCAGCCTCCCATCGACCCCCGCCCAGAGGACCTCCCTGTCCTGGAGGTACGCCTCCAGCAGCCTCCTGAGATAGGTCGGCACCCCATGGTATCGGAGTGCCTCCCGTATCGTCTCGAAAGGGAGACTGTTGAAGGCGTTCGCCACGTCGAGCGAAACCGCCAGGACGACTTGCCCCCGGGCCACCGCTTCCGTCGTCCGAGTCTTCAGGGCGTCCAGGGCGTCGACCGTCGACCGGCCCGCCCTGAACCCGTACTGAGCCTCTGAGAGACCCGGACCGACCTCCTCGAGGTGCTGAACGAGACGGGCTGCGAGGACCTTCTCGAAGAGTTTGCCCGTCTCGTTCAGCAGCACTATTGGCCTGTATGCCGAAGGGGAATCCATCGGCCGACCTTCCTTCGGCAACAGGACCAACTTTCCTTCCTTCCAAGGCTTCGGAAACTGCCCGCTGCACAGGCACTCGTCGAACAGCTCCCGAAGCCTTGCACCCAGGAATTCCAGGGCGTCGCACAGAACACGCCCTGGAACCCCGTCCGGACCCGGCGCCGTGTTCTTGGCCCTCAAGCGGCCGAGGGCCATCTCCATCTCCCGCTCCGTGATCAGTGGTGGAGCCACTGCGTCTTCGATCACGGAGCGGGGGGCCATCTGCGGAGGGACATGCTCGCCTGGATGGGGAAAGAGTTCCCCGACCAGGCGCAGGAGGAGTTCCGGCGGCAGCGTCTCAGTGACGGGGGCGCCTTGAGTGCGGAACTTTCCGCGTACGCCGCGGTACGGGCGCCCCCACGGGTCTCGATTGAGACCCGCCAGAAGCTCCTCCCTGGCCTTCTCCTTGGCCTTGCTTATCGCCAGCTGCAGATCTTTTTTCAACTGGCGATAAGCGTCCAGCATCCGTCCCTCCAGGTCCGTGTCGAGGCCGTTGCGCCTTCGACAGCGGACGTAGGCCCTCCGCGCCCGGCAGCACGTCGCCCGAAGGTTGGCGATTTCGGGCGACCACCAATAGACGTGCCGGCGCGGAACCCTGCGCCGGGTCCGAGGCATGGCCGCATCGCAGACCTCCTTGAGCGAACTGCGCATGCGGCCCGCCAGCTCCTCTGCGCTGGCGCCCTCCGTCCTCCCCGCGGAACCCCACCGCTGCACGATGGCGGCCTCCTTGACCAGCTCTCGATCGACCTGGCCGAGAGACCACCTCGGCAGCGTAGTCGGCACCCTCTGGGGTTCCGCCGGCCTGCTAGAGGTGGAGATCTCGAATCGGATGTACCGGTGATCCGATAGAGTCTCCACCTCCTCCTCCACTCTCCAGTCGACCACTCTGCGTGCAACGACAGGGGTGGCGAACGAAACGTCCACCACGGAACCCCCCTGATGTCGCACGCAGGTGTGAACCTGCCCCCTGTTTAGAAGGGACAGGTCGGAGAGCAGGGCCCACACCTGGACGGCCCTCCCTCGCGGATTCGTGGCGGGGTTGCCCCAGGCACGCGACTTTGCGTTTAAGTCGCCGAGAACCAGTATCGGTTTCGGCGACTGCCTGGCCACCGCAGCTCTGACTAAGCCGAGGTAAGTCTCGAACTCAGCCAGGCTGCGATTAGGGGAGAAGTACGTACCGACGACGACGTACTCCCCCCACCCCACCACTACGTAGCCCGAGCCCCTCTCGATGAGTGAGAGGGGGGGGCCCGTTCCGCTCCTCGTGAGAACCGCCACGGTGTCGTCCGAGTCCCCCAGCCAGTGAGGTAGGGGAGGGACGAAGTAGGGCTCGCAGGCCACCGCCAGGTCTACCTGCCACTCCGCCATGGACTGCAGCAGAAGGTCCTGCGCTCCGGCGGAGTGGTTCACGTTCGATTGTAGGAAGCTCAGGTGTGCTGGCATACTTGATTCTTCTGAGCTTCCTCCGTAGCCTGGCGGCTTTCCTCGCGCGGGGCTAATTTACGTTAATGATCCTTCCGCAGGAAACCTAACCTAACCTAACCTAACCTAACCTAACCTAACCTTTTTTTTTTTTTTTTTTTTTTTTTTTTTTTTTTTTTTTTTTCGCTGGAAAAACGCATTACGCGCTTCCCCCACGTGATGGAAGGTGGGGGGGTGTGTGGGACTCCCCGGAGCCCTGGACGCCGAGTGCGCCCAGGTACGCCGGGTTTACCCACTAAAAAACCAGCGGTACCCTCTCCGTCTTTCGGCGGGCGCCACGGGATCGCTTGCGCATGCTACCGTGACGCCCTGACGGTCGGCCCGCCTATGCGGGCCTCCAACACCTAGAGGGGGTTCTCGGGGTACTGAGACCCCCCCTAGTCCCTGCGACGCCTATTGAGGCGGGGGGAGAAGGTGCGCGTAGCGCTTCTTCCTCCTCCCCGGTCGTCTTCGGCGGAGCGGGTCTGCAGCGGCATCCTCTTCCCGCTCCCGCTCCGCGGCTTCCTTCTGCGACATCACGCTTTCGCAGAAGGAGCGCATCTCCGACCAACACGTCTCACTACCGAGCATTTCGTTGACGATGCTCGGCAGCGAGAGGTCTCCGCCCATAGTCGCCGCAAGGGTGTGCCTCTGGGGCACCCACGCAGCACACTCACTCAGGGTGTGGTGCGCCGTGTCGACTGGCGCACCACACTCGTGGCAGGAGGGTGACACCTCCCGCCGCGCTATCCCGTGCAGGTACTTACCGAAGCATCCATGCCCGGTAAGTACCTGCGTCATCCTGAAGGTGAGTGTGCCCTTCTTCCTCTCGACCCAGCGACTCAAGTGGGGCCGGATCGCCTCCACTGTCGCCAGGCCCGCCGTGGGTGACCCCAGATCCTCCTGCCATCGGGCGATCAGGGCTCGCTGGGCTAGAGCCCTGATCCGCCCGACCTCCGCCGACCCTGGACGGTCGCCGCGGTTCCTCGCCTCGACCCGGAACCGGTACACTTCCGCGAGCACCTCCGCCTGGAGCTCCCAGGGCGGATCGCCCGCGAGAAGTGTCGCCGCAGCCCACGACACCGTACGGTACCCTCTGATGCCTCTCACCGCTATGACCCTCTGCGGCTTACGCAGCAGGGCCCGGTTGTCAGCGGTGAGGGCGTCGACCCAGATCGGGGCACCGTACAGCGCCATCGACCTCACTACACCGGAATATAGACGCCGGCATAGCGATCCCGGCCCCCCCACATTCGGAAGGAGGCGGCCGAGAGCGGCGGCGGCGTTGATGAGCCTCGGGCCGAGATGGACAAAATGCTGCCCGAAGCTCCATCGACCGTCCAGGATGAGGCCCAGATACTTCATCTGGGCCTGCACCTTGATCACCGTCCCCCGGACGGTGATACTCGCCCCTCGTGGGGGTCCTTGCCGTGGACCGTGGAACAGGAGGGCCTCCGTTTTGGATATGGAGACCCTCAAGCCCAGCATTCCCATACGGTCCACGGTGAGAGCCGTTCCGACCTCGGCGAGGCGTGCCGCCTCCCGAAAGTCCCGCCCAGTCGCCGTGACGAGAGTGTCGTCAGCGTAGCACAACACCCCCATCCCGGGAAGGACGGGAGCTCGCAGGAGCCAGTCGAAACCGACGTTCCACAGGATTGGGCCGAGAACCGACCCCTGTGGAACGCCGCAGCCTACCCGACGCCGGACCAGCCTCCCATCGACCCCCGCCCAGAGGACCTCCCTGTCCTGGAGGTACGCCTCCAGCAGCCTCCTGAGATAGGTCGGCACCCCATGGTATCGGAGTGCCTCCCGTATCGTCTCGAAAGGGAGACTGTTGAAGGCGTTCGCCACGTCGAGCGAAACCGCCAGGACGACTTGCCCCCGGGCCACCGCTTCCGTCGTCCGAGTCTTCAGGGCGTCCAGGGCGTCGACCGTCGACCGGCCCGCCCTGAACCCGTACTGAGCCTCTGAGAGACCCGGACCGACCTCCTCGAGGTGCTGAACGAGACGGGCTGCGAGGACCTTCTCGAAGAGTTTGCCCGTCTCGTTCAGCAGCACTATTGGCCTGTATGCCGAAGGGGAATCCATCGGCCGACCTTCCTTCGGCAACAGGACCAACTTTCCTTCCTTCCAAGGCTTCGGAAACTGCCCGCTGCACAGGCACTCGTCGAACAGCTCCCGAAGCCTTGCACCCAGGAATTCCAGGGCGTCGCACAGAACACGCCCTGGAACCCCGTCCGGACCCGGCGCCGTGTTCTTGGCCCTCAAGCGGCCGAGGGCCATCTCCATCTCCCGCTCCGTGATCAGTGGTGGAGCCACTGCGTCTTCGATCACGGAGCGGGGGGCCATCTGCGGAGGGACATGCTCGCCTGGATGGGGAAAGAGTTCCCCGACCAGGCGCAGGAGGAGTTCCGGCGGCAGCGTCTCAGTGACGGGGGCGCCTTGGGTGCGGAACTTTCCGCGTACGCCGCGGTACGGGCGCCCCCACGGGTCTCGATTGAGACCTGCCAGAAGCTCCTCCCTGGCCTTCTCCTTGGCCTTGCTTATCGCCAGCTGCAGATCTTTTTTCAACTGGCGATAAGCGTCCAGCATCTGTCCCTCCAGGTCCGTGTCGAGGCCGTTGCGCCTTCGACAGCGGACGTAGGCCCTCCGCGCCCGGCAGCACGTCGCCCGAAGGTCGGCGATTTCGGGCGACCACCAATAGACGTGCCGGCGCGGAACCCTGCGCCGGGTCCGAGGCATGGCCGCATCGCAGACCTCCTTGAGCGAACTGCGCATGCGGCCCGCCAGCTCCTCTGCGCTGGCGCCCTCCGTCCTCCCCGCGGAACCCCACCGCTGCACGATGGCGGCCTCCTTGACCAGCTCTCGATCGACCTGGCCGAGAGACCACCTCGGCAGCGTAGTCGGCACCCTCTGGGGTTCCGCCGGCCTGCGAGAGGTGAAGATCTCGAATCGGATGTACCGGTGATCCGATAGAGTCTCCACCTCCTCCTCCACTCTCCAGTCGACCACTCTGCGTGCAACGACAGGGGTGGCGAACGAAACGTCCACCACGGAACCCCCCTGATGTCGCACGCAGGTGTGAACCTGCCCCCTGTTGAGAAGGGACAGGTCGGAGAGCAGGGCCCACACCTGGACGGCCCTCCCTCGCGGATTCGTGGCGGGGTTGCCCCAGGCACGCGACTTTGCGTTTAAGTCGCCGAGAACCAGTATCGGTTTCGGCGACTGCCTGGCCACCGCAGCTCTGACTAAGCCGAGGTAAGTCTCGAACTCAGCCAGGCTGCGATTAGGGGAGAAGTACGTACCGACGACGACGTACTCCCCCCACCCCACCACTACGTAGCCCGAGCCCCTCTCGATGAGTGAGAGGGGGGGGCCCGTTCCGCTCCTCGTGAGAACCGCCACGGTGTCGTCCGAGTCCCCCAGCCAGTGAGGTAGGGGAGGGACGAAGTAGGGCTCGCAGGCCACCGCCAGGTCTACCTGCCACTCCGCCATGGACTGCAGCAGAAGGTCCTGCGCTCCGGCGGAGTGGTTCACGTTCGATTGTAGGAAGCTCAGGTGTGCTGGCATACTTGATTCTTCTGAGCTTCCTCCGTAGCCTGGCGGCTTTCCTCGCGTGGGGCGGTCCTGGTTCCTTGGACCGCTTTACCCTTCGTGATGGGGGGGTTGCAATCCCTGGCCCCCATCAGGTGCCCCGAAGGCTTGCCGGCCTCTGCGCAGACCGCGCAGCGCATCTTGGCCGTGCATTCCGCTGACTTGTGGCCGTCCGAGCCACAGCGGTAGCACAGGCCTCCCCTCTCCGCCTTCGACGGGCAGAGCGCCCGTGTATGGCCAAGGCCCATACACTTGTAGCAGCGCATAGGGCGCTGCTCCACGACGGCCACCTTGGCCGAGCTCCACCCGACGAGGAGGCGACCGGCAGCGGCCAGCTTCTTCGCTGCCGTGAGGGGGCAGGTGACGCGGACCATCCCCATATAGCCGGGTAACCTAACCTAACCTAACCTAACCTAACCTAACCTAACCTAACCTAACCTAACCTAACCTAACCTAACCTAACCTAACCTAACCTAACCTAACCTAACCTAACCTAACCTAACCTAACCTAACCTAACCTAACCTAACCTAACCTAACCTAACCTAACCTACCTACCTACCTACCTACCTACCTACCTACCTACCTACCTACCTACCTACCTACCTACCTACCTACCTACCTACCTACCTACCTACCTACCTACCTACCTACCTACCTACCTACCTACCTACCTACCTACCTACCTACCTACCTACCTACCTACCTACCTACCTACCTACCTACCTACCTACCTACCTACCTACCTACCTACCTACCTACCTACCTACCTTGCAGGCACGCTGCATTTATCCGTCGCCTTTTTAAAACATCTGCTAGCTCTCTTCCTCTCCCAGACATCGTTCCTACATTCCAACTTGCACACCTCAATCTTAACTCTCTCACACTTCGAGCTCGCTTCTTACGTCGCACCCGCCCGTTCCGGTGCGACAACCCTTGTCCATTTCCCACAGGAGCCGGGTGCTGCCCCTGCGCGTCGCCTGTGGGGTACGCCCTAGCCCTATCACTCGTAGCGATCGAGCTGTAGTGCGCCTGCCATGCCTCGACTGTAATTTCGCGTATCCGCCTCCTGAAATACGATAATGGAACTTTATCGTAGACAAAATGTCCCAAACCTGGGCCCAAAAGATTCGTTAAGAGGTAAATTTAAAGAAATTAAAATAATGACTTTCGCTTCTTAATTTGTTGTTGATAATGTTATGTATGTACGCAAAAACATAAATGATTTTCTTAGAAATTGTGACGTACATTCTATTAACAATATGAACAAGAATAAACTTGTTACTCCAAGTAGCCGATTACACAGGATTAGTAACTCTTTTTTTTTTTTTGGGGCAATGTATACCTTTTTACAACAGGATCCTAGAAAACGTTAAAATTATTCAATTATAAAATTCAAAAGAACCGTTAATCACAATCGTTGTTTGTGTGCTAAAGGATATTACAACACTAATGACGTTTTAGTTGACTGCACACCTTGGGAATGAAATGATTGCCTCCAGGCTGTTTCAAATAACTGAAATATAATTATTATTGTACATGCATCCTATCGGCCTATAGGATTTCGGGTGGGTGTAGTCCTCTTTGGCTGATTTCCGGAGGATGCACACGTGGGCGACCCTCCACTGATTGGGGAAGTACGACGGCGACAAGCATTTGTTTGCCATCGCCAGAAATACCTCCCTGTCACTGACTCCCTGTCACAGCTTATAGCCGCATTGCATATGTCGGATGTCAGTCCATCCGGGCCAGGAGCTTTCTTTGGATTCAGGTTCAAAAGAACCATTTCCAGTTCTGCGTTGGTGAAAGGTGTATCGTCGTCCGACACATCTTGAATTTCCTCTAGTGTTTTGTTATCAGCGATCGCTCTTATTGATCGCTATTTGTCGTTTTCGGTTTCTACAGAGTCGTTGGGATAAAACGTGCTCGCTATAAGTTCAGCTGACTTTTGGTGGTAGTGTTTCGCCAGCTGAATCTCTTAGGAGTAGGTCTTCGCTCCTTTTCGACGATTTCCTTATTACCCTACTAGTATTTACCATCCCAGACACTTTCGCGGTCCTGAGTCGAACAAAACTCTTTCCAGCTTTGAGTGACAGCTTCGATCTGTCGCCCTTTGTAGTTTTCCCTTGCCTGTACGTACTCTTGGATGAGAACGAGATGCCTTCGGCAGAGTGCAGCACTCCGGATTCCGCGTTTTTTCCTAAGCACATCCTTTTTTAACAGTTAAGTATAAAGCACGTCTAGTGATTAAAGGATGTTCACAAAGTGCTAGAATTGACTACACTGAAAGTTTTTCTTTCTTTTTTATACCTTTACTGTGTTATTAAATCCCAAATTTATATTTATTTAGGTTTATTGGTAATTCGACGTATTCCCGTTAGGAGTTGATAGGGGTGATTATTTGCGATAATTTTAACTCCCATATGCATTATGCAAAAGTTAACCATTTTTGAGGTATAACGTTTTTTTATTATTTACTTACTATTTTTATTTTTATTTACTATTTTTTCTTCTGATTTATATAAACGAATAAACACTAGCTTTTTGTTAATATTAAAACAATAATTATCGGTCCAAATTTAAAAATGCGAGACGGCAAATGGTGTTATTTAAATTTTTTTTATATTTTATAAAAACATACAGAGAAGTACTAAGTCCAACGTTCCATTGTATTGGAAGCGAAGATAATCGATGCGATTTATGAACAGGCACTAAAAAAAATTAACACCTTTTAAATCGATAGATGTTATAAAATAATCTTTTGTGACTAATTTTGCTGCCGTACGGTAATCTTCCATCTTAAAGTGTGAATTCTTAACAAATTTATTTATACTTTTTAAATTTAGGACAAAACGAGAAAAAATCATCTGGATCGTGATCACATTTTGAGATAGTTTTTCCTTTAAGAAGCTTATTTATACATTTATCGAAATTAACACGTTCTTGTGCAGACTTCGTAATAACTTCTGTGGAGTAAGATTGTGATGGCGTACACAAAAATGGTATTCTGTATCCTTGAATTATTGAAAAATTATAATAGTCGTTCGTTATCGTAGACCATAGGTCTTTAAAGTATTGCAACCGACCTGCGTACCGTACCTTGCCCAGTACTTGTGTCGTGTCGTGCAGCGCTGCGGCGGGGAGACGGCGGCGACGCGGGTTGCAGCATATAACCGGTGGCGGTGGCTGACGTACTGGCCCTCGTGCGCGGCCTGCTCTGAGAGTTTAATTGTGTTCTGTAATTCGATATTAGATATATTAGATATGAAATTGTTTTTATGGAACTTTTGATGAAGCGACCGTTCGTCTCGGCCAGATTCCATTTAAGTCTCCTTGAGGTTCGAGTTGACGGCTGATATCACAACATTTCTTCTCTGTTTCGTGTCACTATTATACACTGATAGGTTTAAGTATTTTTAATTTATGTTCTTTGTTTGCAATTGAAATAATTTCGTCTAAGGCCTGCGACAACGTTGATAACACAACACCAACTTGTTTCTGTTTATCCATTAAAGAATGGTCTCTTTTAACAGTGACATCGGTTAAAGAAGCCTTCGCCTTGGGGTTGAGTATTGGTGCAACTAGCGTTTTGCAATTATCCGGAACCATATATTTACTGAAAAGCTTTTGTTAAGTTTCTTTTGGCAATCCTTTTTCTAAGATATTTTGCCATCTAGCCGCCACGGCCTTGTGCATGCTTTTACCGAAGCATGCACATATTTGGCTTAAGGGCATCGCCAAGTAATTCCAAAATATCAGAGTTTAACTCTTCGGTTCCTGCAGAACGTTGTGGCGTCATCACACTTGGCTGTGTGGCCGGTAATGTGAAATGGTTGGCATAACTTGTGCCATTTGTTGGCCCATTCGGTACACAGAACTTCTTGGCGAAGAATCTGTTTAAATCGTATCACGATTAGGACCTGCAATATGCAGATTAATATGTCTTTGTACATATTAATATAGTATCATTTAACGTGACAGATACAACACAGGATAGTTGTTCTCTTCACTTAGTACATTAACTTAAAAGTAAATCACAAAGAATGAAGCTGCGAAACATAATGATTATTTTATGTTGTTATAATAATTGCCAAATCCACTAAATACTAAACATTATAATTATGACCATTATCGAATCAAATAACTTCACTATAATACTGTCGCAGTACGCCGTTACGCCGTTAGCAACATTGCCGTAATATATCACGTCATAATTTGAAACAACGAATAATTATGAAAAGAACTATTTTACTTTTATTTGAAACAAGAAACAGCATGCAGAGTCATTTGAAACATGATTTAACCTCTGAAAATAACTGATTATCTTCGAAGATAACTATCTTCAATTCTTCACAATATTTCTTTACTTCCGTAGAATCTTACACAAAAGTCGCTATCGACGTACTATATCGTTCTTCTTGTCTCCGCGCGGTGCTCGTACGTATATAGGTAATGAAAGAGACGGCACGCTAAACATTTGTTAGTAACATTATTATATTATAAAACCGAACTAGAGAAAAAGGCGACAGCGCAAACGTTTCTTTAGCCTATCACTATCAGTATAGCAAAATTTAGTGTACGTTTTTATTAGTTGATTATTGTTTATTAATTTTTATATCATATTATTATTTTCTTATATTTTTATCGGTTAATTTCAATCATTTTTTGTATTCCACTCTCTATAATCAAGAAGAAGTTTCACTGTATTGTCACTCTCCTCCCAAAATATTCTTAGACAAACAGAAAAAGATAAAATACTATTGTGACAAATCTCGAGATCGTCTCGGTGTAATCACAACTAACCTCTTTCCCTTTTCCGTTACTGTGACACAAATTTAATTTTAAACAGCTTGCCTATAGCCTGTTTCAATTTCCAATCGAAGTACTAATAAAGATAAACAAACCTTAGATTTGCGTATTTCATACGATTTTCTATATATTGTGCACTACTAAGAGTTTATGATTAATAAATATTTATTTATAATACAACACTATTACACTTAATCACTTGTTTCCTTTTTAATTTTACTTCCAAAATTCCGATAAAAGTTTCGTTGATGTTTTCGCAAATCCATAGTTAATATCATAGACTAATCAAGCTCGACCAATGCAATGAGGCAATGATATCGCGTCAATTTGTTGTCAAATGTTATTTACTTGGCTTTACTCGAAACATACAGGAATAGAGTATACATATCCAGCAATGGGAATAAATCTTAAGTATAAAGTTTGTATAAATATAATATACGCTTCGATTTGAATAGCGTATATAGTAATTTGGCACAGATTATATAAAAAATATAGTATATCGCGTACTATATAATTTAATAAAAACTATTTTGTAAAATGTAGTTAGAGTAACTGTTATACCCAAGCCATATTTATTTATTATTGTAAAGAAACAAAGTTTCTAGATTTAACTATACGCAAATAAAAAAAAAACTAAATTAAATGAAGATTGTCTATGATAACGTGCAATTCCTGGAATCACGTGCAGATTTTTTTATTATAAATATCAATAAATATAAGCAAAGAAAAGCTTATGTCAACTTGTCAAGCTAATTTGATTATAGTATGTTAAAAATTTAATAATATTTTTTTTCTAATTGAGTTTGGATTTCATAAATATTTTAAGCAGTTATCTTGTTATTATGATGACGCCTCACATGAATTACAAACACTAGTAATACATTAGAAATAGTAATACGATCAGTCTTAATAATTGTGTAACCGAAATCGGAAAATTTTGATGTTTGGATATATTTTGCTTAAAACTCAAAATACAATAAATTAATACGCGTGTACGATAAATGATAATAGCCATCTTTGAGTTGGCTAACATAATAAGATAGTGCTGTCTCTGTCCCCCATCTCTTATCTCGTTTAACGTCATCAGTCACTTACTAGCATAGATAATACACTTATACTAGCTACTTTCTAGTTAGTAGTTACTACTTACTAGTCAGTAGTCACTACTCACCACTTTAGCTATCAATTAACACAGTATACTACCCTATATTATTAACCCCTTGTAATTATTAACACTCGAAAGCCATATATTTTCAACTAATTTGTTATTAAATATGGCAAAGTCAGTGGAGCTCTCAAGTTTCGATAATTTAGTTGCTAATTCTTTAACAGGATCGGAATTGGAGGAATTTAACAGAATTTATTACGGGCGAAAAGATCATCGGTTTCTCAAAATAAATGAATCTAATATTGAATTTGCAAAACATAATAATTTTGATATTGCAGCCTATGATTTTCCCGCACAAAAGGAAGAAACCAGACGACCGCGCATTGTAAAAGTGGGTATTATACAACATTCAATAGCTATTTCTACTGATAAACCAATCGTAGAACAAAGGCAGAGTATTTTCGACAAAATTCGAAACATAATTATCGCTGCTGCCAATGAAGGTGTTAACATCATATGTTTACAAGAAGCTTGGAGTATGCCTTTTGCCTTTTGTACCAGAGAAAAACAACCATGGTGTGAATTTGCAGAGTCTGCTATAGATGGACCCAGTGTTCAATTTCTTAAGGATTTTTCTGCAAAATATGGTATGGTTATAATCTCACCTATTTTAGAAAGAGATGAAATTCATGGTGACACAATATGGAATACAGCTGTTGTTATTAATGAATTTGGTGAAGTAATCGGCAAGCATCGGAAAAACCATATCCCAAGAGTGGGTGATTTCAATGAATCCACTTACTATTTCGAAGGAAATACAGGTCATCCTGTATTTGAAACAAAATTTGGTAAAATAGCTATTAACATTTGTTATGGAAGACACCATCCTTTAAATTGGTTAATGTTTGGAATTAATGGAGCAGAGATAGTGTTCAACCCATCTGCAACTGTTTCTGGACTGAGTGAACATTTGTGGTCTGTAGAAGCTCGTAATGCTGCAATTGCAAATAGCTATTACACATGCTCAATTAATAGAGTAGGAACAGAAAAATTCCCTAATGAATTTACTTCAGGTGATGGACTACCTTCTCATAAGGAATTTGGTCATTTCTATGGATCAAGTTATGTCACTGCTCCTGATGGTTGCAGGACACCGGGGTTATCGAGAAACAAAGATGGTTTACTGATAACACAGTTGGATTTAAACAAATGTCGCCAAATTAAAGATAAATGGGGCTTTACAATGACACAAAGGTTAGATTTATATGCTGAGAGTCTTAAAAAAGCTGTGCAACCAGAATATGAATGTCAAGTCATTAAAAAAAAATGAATCAAATTGTGCAAATTTGATTCATTTTTTTTCAAAGGAAACTTTTTACATTAAAAAAAATTATATATTTTTTAATTCTATTGTTACCAAAATAATTTGTTTATACTGTTTTTTTTTTTTATTATACAATTTACTATGCAATATATATTTTAATTGATTTCTACCAAATATTACCCTGCTGGAGGAAATATTAAATTACCTTGTAAATATTAGTTTAATACTCAATTAAAAGTCAAAGTCAAAGTCAAAGTCAAAAATCTTTATTCAATATAGAAGTGTTTGCACTTGCTTATTGATTGTCAAAAATCTACCACCGGTTCGGAATTTAGCACCTCGGACCTGAGAAGAACCGGCGAAAGAAACTCAGCGGGATATATTTTTTTTCATTCAAATTCAGTTATTTCTTGTTTTTTAAAAACTCATAACTTGTTGAGAAGAGAACAGCCTAGTATCACAATATTGACTGAATATCAATAGAAAGGCAATATGATAGATCATGTTAATTATTTTTATTGAAATAAAAGTTAATAAATAATATTTTTTATCAATTTGTTATAATGTAAAGGTGGAGAAATAAAACAACATTTTTAAAAACATTGTGTACCAATGAGAATAATACAGAAGTGAGCTATACATAAATATAGTTTATTATAGGGTACATCCAGAATTTCAATTTAGTTGTTCCTGCAACTGAACAGTAAAATAATCATTGTTCTTTTTTCAATTTCACAATGTTTGATCACAATCCTAAAACTCATAATAAAAATTAAAAGAAATTGTGCCCGAAAATAATAAACAATACACTCTTACTTACTTAATATAAACAATTAAATATGTATATTGATGAGTATATTACAAATTGGAACTGAGCTCTATTGGTGTTAAAGCAACAAAATCTAAATACAAAACTGTACACCTGCTTTTCTGATAAATAAAAATAAATTCACATCAGCACCAGATTTACAGCTGAAATAAACATTTGAAATTTACAATATATAAAAGCTATATGAAAGGGAAATAGCTGACTGTACCCTGGATCTT
This sequence comes from Vanessa atalanta, assembly GCF_905147765.1. Lineage (NCBI taxonomy): Eukaryota > Metazoa > Arthropoda > Insecta > Lepidoptera > Nymphalidae > Vanessa > Vanessa atalanta. The sequence goes on from NC_061882.1 coordinate 51,417, forward strand.
CAATCATAAAATTGATTATCACTAAGCACTAACAATCTATGCAGTCTTTGCACGCATGGCTGCTCTCTTTCCTGTGACAGCCTGGAAACCAGACTTGATACTGGCTACAGAGCAGCGGGAACCACAAGTTTCACACTGAAGGAAGAACAATCGGGTATCTTTTTGTAAAATAGTATCTGGAGAACGACATGTATGACATGTAACATATTCCTTTATATATCGACGCAACACATTTTCTATTTGTTTCTGCTGGAAACGCCCTTTAATAATAAGTTGACTGTTACCATCGACAGACCCACTAGTTCCCAATTCGGCGAGTAAAAAGTCTAGTAAATGTTTAGGCTGACGGTGAAGAGTTTTGCAGATTTCTGTAAAATTTGCAAATGAGGTTTTTTTTGTACCAATTCTCACTACTTGAGGAGGCCTCATAATGAATTTTTGTTTCTTGCCAGATACCATACTTGGGTTCTTTTCTCTCATAATATCAAATACACGTTCAAGTAGTTCGTCATACGTATAATCCCTATCGCCGCCGACCCAATCGCCGTGCATATCGTCCTCTTTCTCTTGATCATCTCCCTTCACGTCGTCCTCTATTACAAGCTCATCAATGTTTTTCTTCTTTTTCTTTTTCTTAGTTTTAGAGAAATCTATATCCAGATCTAAATCGTCAATAACTTTTTCCCCATGAGGCTCAGCTTCTTCGGCGGGAGGCTTTTCGTCTTTAGTCTCAGGGAGAGCGCTTTCTATCTCTTCCAGATTAAAAAAGGTCTTCTTTTTCTTTTTCTTCTTTTTGCCAAAATTATCTAAGTCGAGGTTGTCATCCTCGGGCACGTCGACGTCACCGGACTCCGCAGGTGCTTCGATACTCGTGGTCTCATTTTGCTCACCAGCAAGCGTAGAATCTATATCAAAACCAGTCTTCTTCTTCTTTTTCTTCTTTAAAGACGGATCAAAAATCATATCGTCATCCATGATTAACTTTTAAATCAGTTACTGATTAATTTTAAGATCAACTTGGTTAGAGTGCAGAATGGAGAAATTTGGCATGCAGCACAGAGTATACAAAATACAATTATGACGTCAGTGTTGACATTCAACTAAAGGCTTTGTTCCCTAGTTGAAAATGACAGAGAAATAAGGTTGCTTAACACAGTCTACCGTTTTTGACATCAAATTATAAAAGACAATCGTCGAATTAACTACTGTTTTAACAAAAATAGTTATATATAATATTCATGGCTAATAGTCTTAAAAAAAGGAAAAATTTAAGTTCATTTTATATACTTTGCTTTACAATAAAACAAACATTATATCGGAAGTTACACACTTAAAATCTAAAAAAAATTATATGAATAATATTTATATAAAAATATGTACATTTAAAGTTATATGATAACATTTAGACAATTGTATGTATTTTTAACTTATTTAAAAAATAAACAACTTGCATAAAACAGCATCGCTCAAAGTTATACCCAAGAAGAGAGAAAAATAATTGATCAAATTTTCTTGAATTCTTGCACGAACAATTATATGACAACACTCTGAAAGAACGTGTAAAATTAAAGTGCAATATAATATGTATTTGTAAAGTTTCAAAATATTGCATCAGTCCACATTTTTTTCACATTAATAACATCACGACCTATGATGTAAATATTATGTAATGCTAATAGGGGTAAATGCACATTAATATGAGTAATACCTGATGAATTATATCTAATTTAACTGAAGGAGTGGATTTAATTGTATTTATGTAAAATTTAATATCATAATGTTGCAAGATAGTATCAGCATGCCTTATACACCCAAAACTTTAACTTTCTTTATATAAATTTACTATTCCTTTCTAAGATTATATCAGTATAATTTAATGCAATATTTAATGTGTTGTGTATCAAAATAAGATAAATAGCAATCAATTTTAATAAAGGTTAATTTAATAGAGCGTATTTACTTTATAATTATTACGATTAAATATAAGTTTATCATTGAGATAGATGGCGAAATAAGAAATATATACATTTCTAATATAATATATATATTTATTACAATATTATTATCTCAGACCTTTACATAAGAGTATTTTTTAAATAGGGAAGGCCTTAATTATACAAATATTATATAAAATTATTAATATTAAATTATATAAAATATTATATAAAATTATTAATATTAAATTATATAAAATATTATATAAAATTATTAATATTAAATTATATAAAATATTATATAAAAATTTGATTCATCGTGATCATATCATCATAAGTCCACTGCTGGACATAGGCCTCCCCTAAGGCACGCCACTGAGCACGATCTTCGGCCCTTCTCATCCACTATAAATTTGATTACTCACTACCAACTTATGTAAACTTAACGTCGCCGCTCAATTGACCGAAGACAGTTGTCAAATAAAGGGAAATATTATTTCCGTGATTTATTAAATACTTGGATAAATGGAAAATGGATTTCTCCTATTTGTTAGTCAAAAAATAGGAGAAATTTAATTTAAAAATTACTATCATAATTTGGTTATTAAACAACGTTAATATTTATGCAGCACATTTTTGTAAGTTGCAACACTTTACCCAATACCAATGTCCAATACCCATTGGCCATTATTGACATGACATTTAGGTAACCTCACATTTGATTCTAATAATAATTTGTAAAAATTGCTATTCAATTAAAATTGTAAAACATATGGTTTTATTATTTAGTAAAAATGCGTTTGCTTCGTATAAATGGAACATTTCCTAAATTAAGAAAACTCATATGTAGAAAATATGCTCAAGCTATACAAGCAGAGGAGAGTGAATATACTGAAACTCCAGTGTATCCTCCAATATTAGACCAGAGCTTACAGGCTAGAAAATTACGAGAAAGAGAGACAATTCATAAAAAGATAGAAAATATTAATACAGTTGAAGAAAAACAAATTGCTTTAAATATGCCTCGATATTACGGCTGGCAATGCGTTATTTTACACGACGATAAAGTACCCTACAACGCATTACCTTTGGTTCAGCATTATACCAGAACTAGTTTCAAGAATATAGATAAACTTCCGGATATATATACGCAATCGTCATCAGTAGCAGACAGTGTGGTTCAAGAAATAAAACCACATATTGAAGAATGCATAGCCATAGAAAATGAGGGGGTGGAGTGAGTGCCACAACTGTTCTTGTATTATTTTTAATTCCTTCTTAATTTATTTGTTACCTTAAAATACCATAATAATGAAGGGGATTTCTATGCCCTTTGTTTTAGACCTCATCAATTTAAAACAAATATGTGTTTGCATTACAAAGCCTTACCAATCTACAACTGACAAAGTTGGGATTTTTCATAGAAAAAGTTATAAGTTTTGACCAATAGTGTAATTATTTACTTATGCTTTATGCATAAGGCATAAATAAAACTTTCAATGGTATAAGTTAAAGTCATTCATAGATTTAGGGTTCTTCTATTGCAATCAAAAATTCTGAATTTCATTTTTTTTATCTCTATCTTGTATTTTAAATGTTAGAATACTGTATTTTGGATTTTATTTTGCCCTGCTCCACCCATATCACTTTATAATTAGAAAAAGCTTTCGGTAGAATACTTTTTATTGTCATTATCATTTTTAAATAAATTAATAAAAATATATTTACAGGCATAATATTGTGACAACTGTTCATAAACCAGAACAACAACAAATTGAAAATGCAAAGACAAGAAATATTGTCAAACAAATAAACAGAATCATATCAAACAATTTGACTGATAAGGTGTCGCACATTCTATCGTCACAGGTCAGTCTTGTTGTTATGTTCCTCATTGATGAATTATACTCAAATTTTTTTTAAAAAGTTAGTAGCTCATAAATTATGTCTAGAATTCATATTTAATATTTATAGGTTGACTATGATCCTCGTCATGAAGCATTCTGGTTCATTGGTGGTGTTGATGTCCCAAATAATGTAGTTAATTGGAGGAAAAAATTTAAATGGCTAAAAGATAGAGCACATGAACCTCTTGACAGGCCTGTACAATACTTAGGTAAGAAAATAAACAATCATCAATCAATCAACTGGATGCAGGAGTATAAATTACCTTTCAACTTCTTGGCATTCAAAGTCTTGACTACATTGTCGCACTCTATGTTCTACACTTTTCTTATGGTCGGTGGTGCATTGACCCTGTAGGAAATGGTTTATATATCTTGCAGGACTGATGTCTATGGATTTGTAGCTTTTTATCAGGTGGTTCATTTGCCAATTTGACTACATAATTCAAATAAAAAAGGTGCATTGCCGGCCTTTCAGGAAAGTTTTCACTTTCTTGAAGGTTCTCAAGTCCTATCGGTTCAGAAAAACTGCTGGCGAAATTTTTATATTACCAATTTAAAAATGTTAACAAGAATAAAAATTATAATTTTCCATTCTCAATAACCATGTTTTAGGCTCTCCATTGTTAACAATGAGGAATCAGCTACCTCTGAAGCCAGTAATACCGTATAGTGAAGCAGAAAATCCAGAATTTAAAGTGCCTGTATATTCCTGCGTGCCAGAAACTTTAGGATATTATTCAAATTATCGACATGGTACTAATATTCCAGGTAAAAAATAATAATACATTTTATAAAATTTATTTAATGTTATATTATTTAGGGTAACATTTTCATTAGTTTTAGGACTAATTTGTTATTCTTGTAAATTACATACACACAGCATACACAGTAGTCCCTAGCATGTTGAACAAATTCAATAAACAGTTAGTAATATAATTAAATATATTTTTTAGGTTTTTGGCCAGGTGATTTTGATGAATTTGGTATGCTATCATATCACGGCCGGGGTCACCTTCTAGACAGAAGTGAATCATATGGTGCAGAAGACAACTTGGAAGCACTCCATTGTCAAGCTATTAAGGCTAGTTTCGGATGGCTCTTAGCTCAGGCCAATTATAAAGGTTTTACAACATACAATGACCTGACATATCCTTTAGTTACACAGACTGTCATAACCAATGGTCATCTAATGTCTTTTTATGTCTATCAGTTAAATACTATTACCATGCACAGCGATAAGGTTGACAATAACCCAAAATATAACGTATGTTTTGGTACAAAGCCATTGGCATTATATGATTCTATTGAAAACGGTAAAGTAAAAGGCTTGAATGAAGATGTATTGAAAATGTTAGTACAATTTTATTTAAATGCCCCAGAAGAAAGAGACCATGAGATGGCGCCCTTTCTAGGCAAGGAGGAGCAAATAATTGCTGATATTGAAGATGACAACAGGCGCTGTTGGTTAGAATCAACATACAAACATATAGTTTCAAACAGACCTAAACATCTCTTGCCACCGGAACTTTATCTCTGGGAAAAGATATACAAGATTAAATTTAATACTCGATTTTTCGAAGCCAAGAGAAAACCATTTGAATTTGATATTAATCCATTCAACAGGCGACTCGATGATCATTTACCTCCCTATATTCCGAAAGTGTTAAGGCCTTATCCGAGAAGCAAAAAGAAGTTTGAAACAACTTACTACCCAAAAGTCTAAGTTAAATAATGTAATACTTAACGTTATTAATAAATTATAGTCATAGTCATATAAAAAATGTTTTTCTTTCAATTGATCTTGTTTAATGGTCTCATTATCAGTTAATTACCAATAATGACAATATTTATTATCATTTATAATACATAATAAATATTTATAATATATAATAGTAAAAAATGAACGATTACATGGTAGGTCCAGGACAATACAGGGTTCACGGTAGCATCGGAAAGCGTTGCCGTGGCGCCCGTCGAAGAGACGGAGAGGATACCGCTGATTTTTTAGTGGGTGCTCCAGGGTGCACTCGGAATCATAGGCACCGGCTAGGCCCACACACACTTCCACGGTAGGAAAACGCTTACAACATTTTTCCAGTGAGACTAAAAAAGAAAGGACAATACAGATTACCTTAAGAAAACGGCAGCCGGGATACCCTGCCGTAGGCATTAGCGAGGAGTGTCGGGGGGTGAGATCATCGCCCCTGAGGAGAGCTCTGCTGAGTCGCGAGCGGGGTACTGCACAGGATGCGTTATATTGACACCATCCTGCAGCCTTCCCGATCCGTGCCGAGGTCGGCCATCGCAGATGTCTTAGTGGATAAAAATTCCACATAATCCGGTTCTCCCACCCCCAGCCCGGGTACCTGGAGCCCGGGTTCCTTTCTGAAGGTTTCCACAGCGTGAATAATAAGACAATCATTAAATGTTGTAACGGTGGCATGTGGAAGTCATCCTATGACGCCCGCCGAATAGAAACGGAGACTGAAGAGATCAGCTGGTTTTTAAACGGGTTTGGATGTCTGCGTGTGGGTGTATGGATGTGTCGCATGAGATTAAGTTATAGAAATAATGATTTTATGTTTCATCGTACGTCTTGTTTACCACAATTATCACATGTCTTTCAAATCATAAACTAATGTGGATCATATATAACATGCAATAGCTCTCGAATACGTCGAATAACTAATAACTCTGTATGTATAATCTGTAAAGTCAACGTTTGTCAGTGTCATCGATCAAATGCCAAATGTCAGTTGACATATCTTATTGACGTTTGTTGTGCAAAAATAACGTGGTAAAAACTTTAAAAGAATCCGTGTTTTAAAGTAAAAAAAACGAAGAATTTCTATTTATTAGAGAGTGTTTGTACTAAACTACAAGACTAAATCTAAATAAACATGAGAAACTTGTGCATGTGGCAAGTTTGTTCTAAAAAAGGATTTTGTCGCTTGCAAAATAAATTTTGTGTCTGTTACGGTCACCATGAGGACTCCAGACTGGGAGAGATTTTCATTTGCTCACATAGACTCGTTGTCAGCAGTGTTGATTCAAGCGGTGAAGTTAGGTGGACGACAGATCTTTCAAAAATAGCATCACCAGAAAATAAACCAGTAAACATAACATTATTGAGTTTATTAAATTCTGTCAGCATTGGACTAGCAAATGGAGAACTTTTTACTGTAAGCAACTTTGGAGCGAATTGTGATTTGGTGGGCGTGTGTGATAATGGATTAGTGGTAAGTAGCAATAATACTTACTTCATTTAAGCTTTTTTTAGGGTTAAATGCAATAATTAATTGCTCTTATTGCTTTAAAACTTATTTGAAAGTATAGTATAGTGCCATGCAATATTTCTAGTAGCACCAGATTAAAGACTCAAATACAAAGCCAGTTAAAAGTTAAAACTTACTTTAAAATTTTTTTAGTCATGGTGGTAAATATTTACATAAAGGGCTTGTAGGCATTTATTATTTCAACATAAAGTTGGATTAGATTTCGTAGATTGGAGATTTTGGTTGGATGGTAACTAATAAATTATAAATTTTATAAATTTAAGGCAATGGAATGGAGTCCAGATCAAGAACTATTAGTTCTAGTTACAAATGACTTGAGTGTTATTCTAATGTCCTGTACATTTGATGCAATAAATGAGTCTAATTTATTAAGTGAAGAATTTGGTGAGAAACAGTTCATCACTGTAGGTTGGGGCAAAAAGGAGACCCAGTTTCATGGATCAGAAGGCAAACAAGCTGCTAAAATAAAAACTGAAGTTATTTCTGGTGAGATTTATTTGAATTTTGCATAAGATATTATCTCTTTTCTTGAATTATATTTTAAAACTAGCTCCTCTTATTTTACAGGCAACACTGAGGTTGACGACAAAATAATTATCTCATGGCGGGGCGATGGTAGTCTATTTGCTGTAGGATTTACTATGGATGGTATTCGAAGATTCAAAGTTTTTGATAGAGAAGGGAACTTGCAATTTACTAGTGAAAAACAACAAGGCCTTGAAGCAAATCTTTCGTGGAGGCCTAGTGGAAACTTGATTGCTACAACTCAGCAGCAAGGTGAACAAAAAATGATTTCTTTCTTTGAGAAAAATGGACTCAAACATGGAGAGTTTCTTATACCTATAAACTGCACGACAATAGTTGAAGATCTCCTTTGGAGCTTTGATTCAGAAATATTGACAATATTGTGTAAAGATACAGTAGAAAACATTCACAAAGTATTATTGTATACAACCAGCAACTACCACTGGTATCTAAAGCAGACTCTTGTCTTTAAGCAGGGAGTGAGCAAAATTATGTGGGATAATGACTTTGAGATGGCAAATAATAAGAAAATGCATATATTATTGCAAGATGGCCATTATTTTTCGTATACATGGATTTGGAGCAATGATCATAGTAAAGGGAAAAATGAGGATGATGATGCTGTTGTAGCTGTTATAGATGGAAAGAAAATTTTGGTTTCTGCATTTAGATATGCAGCTGTTCCCCCACCAATGGCAAATTTGGAAATAGAATTTGATTCTGAAATTAATTCTGTACATTTTGCTCCAGAAAACTCTTCAAAATTAAACATAAATTCGTTTGTTGTAATTACTTCTAAAGGTCTGGTGTTTGTAGAGCAAACTAACAGAAAACCTCTACAATATGATATATCTAAAAGCATAGCTTTTGATGAAAATTATTTTTCATTTCCACATTACAATTGGCATTTGTTAGATAATGAAACCCTTTTGTGTGTCACAGTTGACAGTGATAACTGTTATGAAATAATTCAATATAAAATATCAAAAGGAAGTATAGCGAAACAACATACACAACCCTTGCCTTCAGCAGTATCAAGAATCCAATGTCATCCAAAAACTGAATCTGCAGTGTTTTTGCAATTGGATTCTGGAGATATTTTGGAATATTGCTCTGATGGGACTATTACTCCCCAAGAGGTTTCATTTCCAGAAGCCTGTCCAAAATTTAGTGCTGTATTGGTGGATAATAGCATCTATTTCCTTGGGTTATCGCATAAAGGTTGTTTATATTTGATGGGTGAGATGGTCATTAACAATATAAGTTCTTTCTTTGTTCACTCTGACTATTTATTGCTGACCACATTGAAACATTTGCTTCTTTGTGTGGAGCTTACAAAGGTACGACTTGGCAATATAGCATCTTTTGACAGAATGGAAAAATCAAATATATACAAGAGAAAAATAGAAAGAGGGGCAAAATTGGTAATTTCTGTACCAAAAGATACTCGGACTGTTTTCCAAATGCCTAGAGGAAACTTGGAGACAATCCAACCACGGCCCTTATCACTCAAAATAATTGGAGAATATCTAGATTCAAACAAATATTTTGAGGCTTTTGATTTAATGAGGAAACAAAGAATAAATCTCAATTTAATATATGACCATAATCCTAACCTTTTTATACAAAATATTGATGTCTTTCTTAATACTATAAAAAACAATTCTTGGCTTAGTTTATTCCTGTCAGACCTTGAAAATGTAGATGTAACAAAAACAATGTATTCAAGCAGCTACACTTATAGTGAAAGTATCTCAGAAGAAAATGTTCAAAAAAAGGTGCAGTTTATATGTGATCTTGTAAGATTACATTTAACCAATGCATCAGACAGTGCCAATAGAGTGTTACCATTGCTGACAACATTTGTCAAGAAAAATACTGTGAGAGATTTAGAGGAAGCACTTATCCTCATAAAAGAACTTAAAAACCAAGAATCAGATGGAACAAAGCTTCCAGTCACATCTGACGAAGCACTGAAATACCTACTGTACATGGTGAACGTAGATAATTTGTTTGATGTAGCACTAGGAATGTATGACTTCGACCTCGTGTTGTTAGTTGCAAACAAATCACAGAAGGATCCAAAAGAGTACATTTCTATGCTTAATGATTTAAATGAAATGGATGAAGATTATAGAAAATATACAATCAATAAGCATTTAAAAAGATTTGATAGAGCCGTCCAATGTATTGCAAAATGTGGGCCAAGCAAATATGGAGAATTAAAGACATTTGTCAAGTATCACAGTTTGTACAGGACGGCTTTAGCACTCTTTTCTGTTGAAGATGAAATATATCAACAAATATCAGATGACTTTGGACTGTATCTCAAGTTAAAAAAGCAATATATAGAAGCTGGTATCATTTATGAAAGAGCAGGAAGAAATGAAAAAGCCATTGAATGTTACAAGGAGGCTTTAGAATGGGAATTGGCATTGAAACTAGCAGAACGGAAACCCAGAGAAGAGTTCAAACAATTATGTTGGTAAGGGTTAATTTCATGACATTTTTGGTCTTGCATTATATTTATTAATAAAAAACTAGCATTGTTTTTTTAATGTTCAGGGATCTTGCTACTATGTTGAAAGATGAAAAGAGATTTAAGGAAGCTGTCTTAATTTTGGAACAATTTTCTGAAGATAGTGAAGATATAATTAATTTTGCTGTTGAATGTGGACAATACAGAACTGCTCTGAGAATGTGTTCAAAATTTAATCATTCTGATTTCAAAGGTTTGTTTTTCATGTATAAATCATTAATTAGTGTTATTATTTTGTATCTATTATGAATTATTTTTTAGATATGAAACTATTGCCATCATTAATCGAAGAATACAAGTCTGTAAAGGACTTGTTACAAACAAATGGGACTGATTTCATTAAGTATAGAAATCGTCTCAAAATTGTTAGGGAAATTAAAAATAAAAAGTCTCAAGATGAATATGAGACACCAAATGCTTACAAAGATAGTGATTTATATTCTGATGCTGGAAGTACTATCGCATCTTCTTCGGGATCGGGGTACTGTATGACTTATATTTTAATTTAATTAAAGAAAATTATGTTTAATTTCAAAATTTTTCTTTCTTTTCGGAAAACGAATTTTTATGAAGTGCTATTTTTTATTAAAAACTTTTTTATATTTTAACCAGGAAATCATTTCGGTCAAGTAAAAATAGAAGAAAACATGAGCGCAAAGTCGCATCACTTAAAGAGGGATCACAATATGAGGATACTGCTCTAGTCCTAGCTCTACATAGTCTCATTACCTCCACAAATGAACTACGCCCACACGTTAAGGAAGTAATCATAGCCTTGTCTTGTTTTAATAAAGATGACGAAGCTTCCATTCTTCAGGTAATTTCATTATTATAAACTTGATCGTGAAAGTTTGATTAAACACTCCGTAAAGCCTATAGCATTTAATTAAGCTTATTCTTGGCGTGTTTGTTGTTCTATTTTGCTATCACAATAATGATCAAATCATTTTCCTCTCGATTTAAATGTTGGTACATATTTTTACTTATAAAACAACTTTCTGCTTTAGACAGTTCTGCATTACATAGTATAAAACAAATTTGCTTACCGCTGTCTGTCCAAGTGTATGATTAGATCTTTAAAATTACACGACGAACTCGCAGTTGCTCTTTTCAAATAATCAGATTTACAATGGTGTTTTTTTACAATAATTAGTGTTTTGTGGTGGAACCCGAGCCTAAATCCAGGCGTTTTTTTTCTAAAAAGTATTCTTTTAATAAATAATAATATTGATTTATTAAAAGAAGTCAAAAAAGTCTTAATAAACTTTTTAAATGTAGTAAAATCGTAAATTGATTATATTTCCCGGTATCTGATATATGCGTATACCATTCCCCAAAAACGTTCTCTGTACCGTATGTAAACTGAGAGTAGGGGTTACAAGTTTATTCCTATTTCTTGTAATAATAGTATGTATGTAGGTATATCAGCTTTTATGGAATACTTTTGTATGTTCTCCTGTATGAACATGATGTTATCATAAATATATTGTGAAGCAGCCGTTAATACACCTATTTCTTTAGAATTCTATCTCATTCTGGGGAACGTAACACTTAAGTAAGCCTAAGGCGTCATATTCTTCGAATTGGTTGGCCACATCTAAATCTTCACCTACAATATTCCCTTTTATATTAAGGGATAATTGCCCTGTATCAAACTTCATTCTGCCTGTCTCCGAACTCATAATATCCCAAGTAGTTTTCATTTTAATTTAAGATTCTATTTTTAATATGCAACGAACGAGCTGTTTGACAAACTTAAATAAATAACTTGAAATATTTTTTTAACAAAATTAAGAAATTTACAATTACGATGATATTTCTAAAGTTCATGTAGCTCATATAATTTATTTCGACTTATAAAGATACCGGGGGTGGCCCAGTCGGAGAACTGTATTTGATCGGTTCGGTAAAAGGATTTCAACTGGAATATTTTATTGAACTCTCGTCTCTTAGGGATGACCCACAATAACCATTTTTTATCCTTTACTCTTTACAAGAAATAATGGCTTATTTTAAAATGGCCCTTTGTAGCATGTAATTTAAATGAATATTTTCGAAGATATTAAAATGATTTAAAATGCAGGAACATAGCGGTTTGTATTGTCTAATGACAAGAAAAGCTGTGAATGTTGTAAGACATTCTGTAGTATATTTAGTATCAGCATTGCACCCGTGCAAAGCCGGGGCGGGTCGCTAGTATATTATAAAGTTACAATCAAGTAAATGTACCGGTGTTCATTTACCTTAATAAATAATATTTACAAATATATGATAATTTTAAAAATGGTCATAATTCGATTGCAAACACAACTATTTATTATATAATGTTTACTCTTGTATATTTATTTAGTCAAACCTGGAGAAGTTACTAAAAGAAATGAAAGATAGCTTAAAACAGATCTGGAGCAATGAATTCACTTTGGAAGCAACGAATGCGGTTATAGCTGCAGAAAATGTCCCAGAAGGCAGCAGCGTTATACCGCAAGGCATTGCGACTCTAGGTGAGTTCGAGTACAGATTTACGTCGTACCAATGATATTCTAATAAATAGATATGTTATACACTTACTAAACAACGGAAACAAGTGTTCCGCGCCGGGGGACGTTTATTTTACATTTCGCTACAAGTAAAAAGGAAAGCTTGATAAAAACAATAAGAATAAAAGAGACAACAAGATGTTCTAATTGTGTGTGAATGTAAACGAATATTATTCGGGCCACCAATCACCGCACGTCGCCATCATAGACATTAATTATTCAGAAGGTACAAACCACGTGTACAGAATTTGTAGCCGGGATTTATGCCTATATAACAAATAAATAGTATAAAACCTACGAAGAAAAGACGGTAAATAGTCAAACTCGCTGTTGCCACACAGTAAGGTAACTTAAGAGATTTATTTCTTTGTTTACGAACAATAGCGATCCACTTTTGAAGCCTGATTTCAGTGGCAGCTTTATTTTAACATATTATGTTAATAATAAACTATTTATATTTTCTTTTCTTATATTCGACAAGTTTAGTTTATAATTAAATGTATCAAACTAAATTATAAAAAGGTTATTAAAAGAAAAAGAGAACTCTGGAGTAAAGATGACTTTACTGCCTAATCTTCGCATCTATACTTTTATTCTATGTTCGGAATGCACGCATCCTTGTCGTTCTTACGACAAAAATTGTATTTTCCATCTCTTTCTTTTTTCTAACCTCCAAATATCAGAATATTAGAAAAATAAATGACATAAATTAGTAAATCAAAGTATATTGCTTACTTCCATGTGGTATGAGATCCGTTGTGTTTTATTAACTTTGGTATCGTAATTGGTAAACTTTCTCAATACACAAGATGGCCTTTTGGATAGTTATTACGAGGAGCGCGAAACATTACTCGTTGTCGTGCGCGACACAGACTAAAGACAAACGTCCCAATTAGGACGTTTTCTGGTCTTCACATTTTGCGCGTCTATAACATATCTGTTTCCTAGAACATCATTGCGTTGTACTCTTTGTGCCTAACAGTTTACGTTTTTATATCTTATGTAGAAATTAAATAGTATTGTGATAGTGGTAAAACTAAAAATATGATTTTCGTAATTAAATTACTTGGCTTTGTGCAATCTCGTCTGGGTACGTACCACCCACTCCGCAGATATTCTACCGCCATACAGCAGTACTCAGTATTGTTCTGTTTCGGTTTGAAGGGTGAGTGAGCCAGTGTAACTACAGGCACGAGGGACATAACATCTCAGTTCCCAAGCTCCAAGCCAAGGTGGTGGGTATGCCTGATGTAAGAAATGGGTAATGTTTCTTACAGCGTTATTGTGTCGGTGGTGACACTTGCGAACAGGTTGCGATCTATGTCATAATAATTTTTTTTTTTTTTTTTAAATGGATCCAATTAATGAAGTATCATTTTAAATCTATTTGTATTTTTTATATTTCTTTGATTCAATAATTAAACAACTGAAACCCTTCCTGGATAAGAAATAAGGTCTCCATAAAAAAGTTCAAAATTTTATTTTTCAGAACCTCATCTTAGAATAGCTCCTGTAATACAAGATTTGAATTGGAGACTAGATGGATTAAATAATTTATAAACACATATTGAATGAGTCAATTTTGTCATGTATAGATGTTCTATATTAATATAATATATGAGGTAATACATTAGTTGCTTTTTCATTTGATATTTTCCTATAATGGTTCATTAACTGCGCTGTTCCAGTTCAGGTTGATAAATATATATACATGTATATATGCAGCAGATTTTCAATTTACGAGGTTTTGTTTGACTCGTGTCATGTCAGTCATAAACAAAAGTTATCACAAAAAAACTCAGTGTTGCTAAACTAGACACGAACCTGCATCCCTGGGTAAAATCCATAAACTTAATCTCGGGAGAATAATATGATATCTGCAAAATGCAACTTTTCAGGAAAGACATGATTTCGTGGATCGCCTCTGGATACTGAACTGAACTAATACTGAAATTACATTTTTTAAAACATCAAAGATATGAAAATATCTTTAGAGATATTTACAAAACATGAAGTTGTTCTAAATTAATTTATTTTATTTCATTCCCTGTGCATCCTGACCAGTTAAATATTGCAACCTTCACTTGTCGTTTCATATCATTAATTAAGTTTATATTGCAAAATATTTTAATATTATTAAAGACTTCATTTTACCTTTTGAACTAAAAGCTTCGTTTAAATGTTGGGTGTACAAAAAAACTGATGATAAGCTAAGAACAAACAAAAATGGTATATTGGATTGAATAGTGACATAAATAAATTATATAACCCCAGTGAGTAACTAATTTTTATGAAAACTTTTATTGTGTATGAGTAAATGAAAATTAAAGCAATTACAGGCAAAAATATTTTAAGGAGATTACCATTGGTGAGCTAACTAAAATAAAAGTGGGCTAAATAGGTACACAGAGTAATATCGCGAACGAAGCACGAAAAATAAGACCAAATACAAAGCGCATTTTTGGAGGAGGCCTTCACCTGAAGATGGATTCTTGTATAGTTAAAAAACTATAATATAAGAAAACTTAGAAATATGATGAATGATGATAACTTTGATGCTGACCTGACTGATATACTTTTTATACTGTATATTTGTTATACTGCTTGTTGGTTTTGACAAATAATTAAAATATACGAAAATAATTAGCATTTATTTGTTTACAAAATTAGACTTAATAATAAATAATGTTACTGAATAATATACAAAATATAATCATTTCATAAAGCATTTTGGAGAACAAAAGTAACACTCGAAACCGACAGCACAACTATGATTATTATTAAAAACTACAACTCTAAACAAATCCTTTAGTTGAAATTCTTTGATAATAAAATAAGAGTGATTTAAAACTGACTTACCACATACACATATATTGGCATTATCTAACAAATCAACCAATGTCCGAGGTATTATGTTGGGTGCATAGAATAATTTCTTGTTTAAAACTACCTTAGAAGCAATATGTACTAAGCTGTTTACATAAAATTCCCATTGAGAGTAATTGCCAGTTTTCAAAGTACCATTTCCAGGCACAAACATGTTGGCTGATAAATCTATATAATCAAGTCGGCATTGCATCAGTCCACATGGCAAGGACTGCAAACTATTTTGTGATACCGTTAAATACCTGTAAATTTATAAAAAAAAACTTATTTAAATAAGTATTAAATTAATTAATAATTTTGTAGAATAAAATTTTCTTGGAAACCTGTAATAAAGAATATCTAATTGGTCCATACTCCAATTAATAAAGAATGGTTTTCTTATTATTCAAACAGGCTTAGTGCCAAATGTATTATTAATTTATTATAAATCAATTTTTTTTTCAAACCTCAAAGTGTTGATGCGTCCCAAGGAAGCAGGCAGTCTCTTTAGATTATTGTTATCTATCTTTAAAGTTATTAAACTTTGCAATTTCCAAATACTTTTTGGTAGTTCTTTTATTTTATTGCCACTTATATCTAAAAGCTTAAGCTTTTTAGTTATCTGTAAATTACAAATATAACACACTCAATAATTATTCTTTTCATTAAATTAAAAAAAAACAATAAGTTTTTGCCATTATAAAATATCCTTACCTGAACACCTAAAAGCCATCTCCAGTCTACTTGATCTTTCACTCCGAGACAATTATTTGCTAAATACAGCTCAGAAATGCTTGGTAATCTTCCTGTAAAGTACAGTATAACAATTAAACAAGATATTTGTACCATACTACCATAATGATTTATTTTGAATACTTACCGAACTCTGGAGGTATCTTTTCAATTTCATTATTACTTAAATCAAGAACAACTAAATGGCTAAGTAATAAAATATCTCTTCGAAAGTTGCATAATTTGAGTCCAACAATATGTAAAGATTCTAACGTTCGCGGCAGACCCTTAGCAGGAAATTCGGACCGATCATGAATAGTTAATTTTGTTGGGGCAATATTATTTGCTGTTATTGCTAGTGAAGATAAATTTGAGAGTTTTAGGTCTTTTGTATCTCCGGTAATGCACGATTTAAGTAGTCTCATAAAACTTTTAAGCTGTATAACTTCACATTTTATACATAAGTCATGAGGCGGCTCTTCAAACCTTATAGTAGCTTTACCTTCACTTATACACTTTACAAACACTTGTTTGATAGATTTCAATTTATATTTCGTGCCATTTTTATTAACCGAAGAAAAGTGCAATATAAAGTATTCATTTTCGTTTTTCGGTTCTTTTCCTAAAGCTAACGTTGACTTTAAATATTTGCCATTAGACCTTATATTTAAACTGCAATGTACTCTATTAATAACTTCAATTTGACATTGTAATTTCATATCGTTTTATTTAATTAATATTTTCGAGTTCTATCATTTTAGGATTAATAATGTTTTTAATGAAAAGCTGAGTTAAGACTTGAGATTATCACAACTATCAACTAATTTAGTTCAACTAGAAATAAAACATAAAACTAAAGTTTAACTTGACATTTAATAAACCCGCGAAAAGTTATGACAATTAACAAACATAAAAAAAAACCATAGCTTTTATTCTCTACTTTTCCAAAAACGGGTCACAAGCTTTTGGTAATCTATTTGTATTCCAATATAACAAACAATCTATTTGTATTCTAATATAACAAATAAAATATGTCTCCTTAGACTGTTAAAACTTTTAATTCAGTTTATAATTGAGTACACGACTTTTTAGTTCAATTTAATAACATTTAAAATTTGAGTAATCTTTGCTTAAACTTATTTTTAATACGCTGTACATTTTAATGATTCTTTTTTATTTCTCTATGGGTTTTTTTTAATAATTAAGGAATTACTTATATTCCTATTTACCCTTCCTTTTAGTTTCAAGCTTATCATTTGTGTTGGGAGTGGGGACGACAATCGCCCAAGGAGTTAGTTATGCTTGAATTATATATAATTAACGCTAGTTATAGATAGTAAATCATAGAAACATTTCTTCAAGGAATATAGAATTATTTAATTATTTTTATCGAACATCAGTTGTGAAATCGAGAGTATCGGTAGGTAAATTTGCACTTGGCAGGAAATAATACATATGGAGCGAACAGTATAAAAGAAATATATTTTATTTTATTTTCATTAGGACAACCAACAGTAGAAACAATATCACAAATACTTACGAATATATAAATATATAAAAAAAAAAAATACTTAATAAATAATTTTAAATAAAAAATAATTTATTAAGTAGTAATAGAAGGGAAGGTGGGTAAAACAAGAAAATTAGACCTTCTACACCAAAAAGTTAAAAATCTACATTGGCAGCGCTGTCGAACTTATGAAATATTGCTGTCTCGCTTCATTGGCAAAAGCTATCTCATTCTTACAATTTACAATTTGTTATTTACATAAAGTAATAATAATAAATTGAAAATAAAAATAATTTTTAATCGACAATCTTAAAATTAACAGGTACAAATAAATATATTGAATACGTGCTGTGCTTTAAGTAAGAAAGATATGCAGATTGTTGCGCGATACAATAATATTAATGTGAAATGTTTCTTCAAAATTATTGTTATGAAAGCAAAAACAGTGTATACATTGTTTATTTTTGTGTAAATGGTTCATATTTTGTTCTATATACTTAATTATTGTATTTTACTTATTCAGTTTTTGTCGAAAAATGGCTGCCCTTGTCGTACAATCCCGCTTTGCCGGTCTCAAAATAGAAGATGACGATCATCCCACTATTGATAATCAAAAGTCCAAGAAGACTAAAACGAATTCAGTTAAAAAATTAGAGACTCCCAAGAAACCTAAGAGTATGAATATCAAAAACCAGGTAATATTGAGAAGAGGTTCTAGGTGTTCTTAGTTCTCCTTATTTGAATATCCTTAAAAATCAATATTTTTAACGCTAATATATTTTTAAAGACGGTAACAAGCAAGAAGCGTAAGAATAAGCCTGTCGAAGCCACAACTGAACAATGGGAGATGTGGAAGCAAAAGGATGAAGAGATTGTTGATGGCAACTTCGAAACACAACTGCAAGAGGTGAACTGAATTAAATTATTAAAAAGAAGATCTTTTTAATAATGTGCCGATATTAACTCTTGACATCTACTACGTTTTGATAACTAACTTGAATCCTGTTTGAACAAATTGAGAAGAATACACTGCAGTCGCCTATTATATTAGACACTTTTTGAAACTCAGTTTGCAGCCAGTAGTCTTTGTTTTTATTTAGTTTTAGCTTAGTCAATTGTTGCATATCTATGATTAAGTCGCTACTAAATACTTTCATATCTTAAGATTATATTTACATTTACAATTAAACAAAAAAAAAAAAAAAACTTAAATATTTGCAACATTTTCATTTTAAGTTTTGAACTTAACATATAACTAGAAAGTTGTCTGTAAAAAAACATTACAATAATATCTCAAAAAGCATAACTAAATACAGACTTACTTAAAATGTGTTTCTTGTAATTTTCAGGCAATTCTACTATCTAAGCTCGATTATGAAGAGAAAAAAGATGTATACAAGCAGTTCAAGAAAGAAGCTGACTTAGAAAAAAAGTCGGAAGATCAATCTCGACCAGGCAATAGGAAACAGAAAAAGAAAAATGTTATGAGTCTAGAACAGTTTAACGAGATGGTGACTAATGCTGATGAACCAAACTGTGAGTTCATTATGAATGCCATACCTTATTAGAAAAAGATTTTACTCAGTAGAAGACTGCAATTGATTTTCATTACAATAACCAACATGCAACATATTATTCTGGATTGTTGCTCTTTGACTACATTATGTGTTCTGGGGAAAAGCCTAGAAAAACAGTTGTAAAAATTTGCTTTTGCTTCCAATTCTGTTATTTTTGCTCATTTTCAATGTTGCTTCAAAATTATCATATTATCTGTATTTTATGATCCATTTTATTAAAATTGAATAATTTTTAGTCGTCACTACTAAGAGTCCACTGGAAGATCAGAAACTCATCGATAAAGATACTAAGTTTTTCGATAGAGTCGAAGATGATACAAAGAATGAACTGTTAAAAGACAAAATCATAGCAAGGGTCCGGCATCAGACTGTGCCTGACGAGGTCATCACACGAATACAGTTTGCCGAAGCATTGGAGAGGAAAGATAAAGAAATATTGACTTTAACCCAGGAGGTAAAGAGTTTGAAAGCAGAGCTCCTAACAGTCAAATCGCGAAATAAAAAGCTATGTAATATACTCGGCCAGGGTGAGAGTAAGTTTACCGCTACATTATGTACCCACTATAAAATAGAGATCCATAATCATTTTCTATTTAGAAACAAAACAAAATAAATAAATGCAACAATATAAGTTGTAAATAATGCTAGTGTTTTAAAAGAATATATCTGTTTATAGATTTATCATGTTTTTTTTTTTTTCGATAGTGAAAGATAAGGCAGAAATTTTGGTCGAGGTAGAGAGACTACGAGCTGTCCAGTCGGAATTAACATCAGAACTTGCTTCTCTCCATACTGATTTGGAGAAGGAACGGTCTAAGAATGCAGATCCACGGGCTAAAGATAAGGTGAGATGGGTTAGTGGAACATTAAATTTTCTTTCTTATAAAATAAATAATGTTCTTGTTATGATGAAAGTATATTTAATTCAGTGATATTTCAGAAATATCCTACGAAAAAGAAAAATATTCGGTTTGATGTGTCATCAGAAGCAATTTTGTCAAAAGAGATTAGTTCAGAAACATTGTAGATACTCGGAACTCTTGTTTTATTTGAAGTAATAAACATTATAATATGTGTGGGCCTTTGATTTTTTTGTAAATAGAGCTTTTTCAATTTTCAGAAGAAAAGAGGGGCGAATGGGGACAAGGACAAATAGCCGTTAAAGCTGTTCGGTCCATTCGAAGCCTAGACGTTATATGGTACTATACATTCGTTAGCTCTCTAAGTGTCTATACTTATTTAAATGGTCAATTTTACATTGATTAAGTATGTGTTTTTCGTATAATCATCGTAAGAACAAAATATGCTACAAAGGGGGGCCGCTTCAGTGGGAGATATTGCGATACTTTTTTCGTTATTTCTATTTATATAAATTTAATTTGTTGACTATTATTAGAATTTTATTACTTCTTAAATGTCGAGTCCTCAAATACAGTCCAAAGTTTCCCTGTCGCGTATCGAGCACTTCCGCCATCCGTAGACGAGTAGGAGAACCTTCGTAAAAGATCTTTTCGATGTGGTAGATGTATTTCGTAAGAGCCGCTCTTGGCGGCTCGAACATAACAATACTTGTCGTCTGTAAGCCATTAGTTTGTAATTTGTGTAAAATTCGACACAACTGTGACATTCCTCAATGTGTACCGTGCTGTACTGTACTGTACTGTACTGTAAGCATTCAAGTTGTGATTCCGACTTTCTATAGATCTCTGTACTTGCTCTGTGATTTTGTAACTTGTATTTTTTTATATTACTTTATATTGATAATTATAGATGTCACAATGTTTTTAGTTATAAATAAATTACAATTAAAAGCTATGATTGTATAATGTTTTTGTTTAATGTGTGCGCTTTGACTTTAATTCATTCTCTTCGTGACGTCGTTGACACGTCTAGTCCGCCGGTCTACTCAACGAACGTTAGGTATTTACCCAATACCTAACGTTTGTTGTTAACGTTAACGTTTATCAATATTATTTATATTATAATTTAAATTCTGTATCATAATTATTGTGCGGTCTCCTGTCCTGTGCTTAAACTCACCAAAGGTGTGTCACGTCGAATTATAAGAGGGCAGGAGAAGTGCACGTGTGCGTGAGCACTCTTCCGTATAAGTCTAGTCTTCGAGGGTGACTCAGCGGCTTAAGGTTATTATGGCGTGATGGCGCCGCGATGGCGCCGCGATGGCGCCGCGATGGCGCCGCGATGGCGCCGCGATGGCGCCGTGCGGTCCGGCGAGTGCGTCGGCGGGAGCGGCCGCTGCGCGAGAGCGTTTGCTTTAAATAATTCGCCTTTTGATGAGGTGTGGTCTTGTGCTTTTGTTATGTCTTTCATCAATATTTAGTATAGTTATACAAGACATTAAAGCTAATTAAGATTTATGGTTGATTGTTATACTGAAGCTTGTCGAATTGTATTTTATACTTTAAAAAAGATCTAGGCAGCGTGCTGTTGGTTAGCGACGGGTTTGAATAACACGGACTGAGAGGTCCTGGTGGCAATTAGACGCAAAAAATATAAGCATACTTTCTGGTAAGTACACTCTTGCAAGCAGTTTTAAATCGACATTTTAAAAGATTAAATTTAATGAAAACTACCACTGGTTTGAAATGTAGATTCAATCGAGAAGAACCGACAAGAAATTTCATAATGAGCTTTAGGAAGCAGCAGTTGTGATTAAAAAAAAATGGAGTTCAACGCAGAGACTATCCTAAGTTTACGCTACCTGATTTTTATTTGCTTGCATTTCAGAAATGATGTCGCAATGTTTTTTTTCGTGATTGAAAGTTATCGCGTAAGTGCTCAGCCACATTAAACGACGACATTAACTCTATAAGCACTATACCTTCTAAACTAGAAAAAGAGGCCTTCGCCCGGCAGTAGCAGCGGGACATTCATTTGTTGAGTTATTGCGGCTTAGTACCACAAGTCACAACACATATCAGAAGATTACCCCGAACAAAAAGACAATCTTGGTTAGGGTGTGTTGGGGCAAGATCGGTAATGGCCCGGACAGTATACGGTGTTCTCCAGTCAATAGAAGCTGTTTTATTATCTTGTATTTTTTGTTGTTGCCTGGAGAACAAATTCTATAAAAACGAGCTCGAATCAGCCGGAAATTCGGTCGCTACGATTTTTCCCCAACGCACTATAATTTGGATGAAATAACTGTGAAATCAAAGATACGCTTCATTTTATTTATTTATATAGAGTTGTCATCACAACATCTCAGAGTTTGGCCACATTCCTTTGTATGCCTGTCTCCTTTACTGGGCCCTCGTATCCTTAAATAGCTCAAAATTTTTTGGTTATGATAACAATGAAACTATTATTTAATACATTATTAATTATTGATTAATTAAAATAAACGTAGAATTATGTTATGTTATCCTATTTCAATGCGGCTGCTGTGTTATTTACATTGATTTATGCAACCTTAATTATAGAAACTTAACACCAACGCGTTGACAGCGCCAAAGTTGTTATATAGCTTCATTGTGAGCGTGAACTGTGAAGACGCGGCTTATGGATTTACATTGTTAAAAAAATATGTTACTTTTTAAAAAAGTAGCGAGTTGAATGTCTTACGTATGAGGTTATATGGGCGGACATTTATAGATTTAATGAAACAAAGTATAACAATGCACAATTTTATTGCCATCTCTAATTAAATACACAATTGTAATTATGTTTAATACGCCAGTGTGATATTTTTACAATATTAATAATAATTGCAGTGTAAATATGTACGCAACTAGGGTTAGTTCAATAAGGAATTGGAAATTAAAATTGTGTATCAATTGATAGATGAATTGTCTCCTGATGATTCTTAGAACCGAAACATCAGTTGACTCATTTACAAAATTAGACCTAAGTGTATAGTTAGGTATTCGATAAATAAAAATACAAATACATTATGCATGATCACTTGAAAGATAATAAGGCAAACAACTCCGTTAATAATAAATATCGGCATTTGTTCCAATAACAGCAAGCATTTCACAAATTCATAATTCTGATACACATAAATTTAAATTTAGACCACAGCACAGAGTATAAAATAAACGTAAAACAGCAGGTTATCAACGTCGGACTGGGTAGCACAGGTAAAATAAATAGTTATATTGTCTGGTAAGTGTTTCGGTTACTTTAATGACTAGTTGATAGTAGTAGTCTAGTGTATTTAGAACTTTACTTACGAATTTGTGTGACATTTAAGTGATTCATTTATATAAAATATGAATTTATATTTATTAGTAAAATCTTAAAATAACTTATTACACAAGTGTCATATTGGCAGTAACCGCGATTATGGCAACGTGAATTTGATTTCTAATATATTTTTGGTCCAAATTTCATAGTACATATCTACTAAACATTTTCACGTTGGTTTTTATAAGAAAATACATACACCACTTTAATACTGTTACAGATTTGTTAAATTATTAGATAGTTGTTAAAACTAAGCGAAGACTATGTTAAACTATACTTTACTTAAATAATATGGCAGTAAGTGGTAATTGCAGAGCGCTGTTTAATGTACTGACCCACTCGATCCAGTGAGATTCGTACGTCTCCACAAAGTGTTCCTATTCGAGTACTTACGTTAGTGAATATGCCTATTCGATGGGCTACCTTTAATGTCGCACAAAACAATACAAATCAATTGCCTTCCATAGTCACCCAAACTTTCACATCACTACATTCAAAACATTTTTTTAGTCTGTTGCACTTGATTTTTGCACAAACTGTCACCACCTAGAAAACAATCGAATCGATCATTTACTTTCTTAGCGTCGAGCCCGCGTCACCTAGCGGTGCGTAGCTCTAGCGATACGATTGTCTGTTCAGGGTCGAAACATCAGACTTGTCGAGTATCGTTACCCTTTTTTGTAGTTATTTGTCCTCGAGATATCATTTCATCTCATTGATTCCGTTCGTTCGTAAAACTTCATTTGTTCAGCAGGCTGGCACATCGACGCATTTGATCGCGCTCAAAGGTTTCGTCGCCATGTCACACTCGGAATCATTGACGACGTTATTGGAGATTTTGTTCACGCAATGTACACTACGAACTTTAGTCGCTTCTTCGCCCTGTGAACAGAACGATACACATCATTTAAAACTTCTTCATACTCGACTCCAATACATATAGTATGGAAAAAATACTTGTGAAGCTCACCGGCATGTGGCAGGGCTTGCACGGCTGCCAAGCTCCGACCCACCAATGGGTGCAGGCTGGCTGTCTGCACTGCTGCATGAGCGCTTCGTGTCGAGGCTGTTCGATGTGGTAGCACTGCGAGAGCTCCACTTGGCCTGTAAATGTTAATAACGTTATTGTTATATATTTAATTTAATTAAAGGGAAGGAAAAAAAAGGTTTCGATAATGGATGTGGATGGATATAGAGGTAGGGGACGACCAACGAAACGATGGATGGATTGTGTGAAAGACGATATTGTTAGAAAGAATGTTACTTGTGAGATGACGTCCGAGAGAGAGGTATGGAAGAAGAAGACGTGCTGCGCCGACCCCGAGTAAAATTGCGATAAGGGCAGGAGGATGAGGATGATGTTATTGTTATATATTTATCTTAATTATTTTCTACTTTCATCAGACTTATGAATAGTCACTTTCTAATATCGGATAGATTTGTACTTCGACAAGCCACTCACGCTGCAGCTCGTCCACGCACGTGTAGCGGCGCAGCGAGCGGCCCACGCCGCAGCTGACGGAGCACGGCGACCACGGCGACAGGCGGTACGACACGCGCCGCTGCTTGGGCTGGTCCACGGTGTACTGGTACGTCACGCCCGGGTTGCGGTGCTTGCCGCGGAAAATGCGTTGCTGTTACCGGAATGAGTTACTTTATTGCACGCACTGAAAACTATCGATCGAGGCGAAGGCGTCGGATACTGACGTAAACTTTGATGTCTTCGGCGAGAGGCCCGCTGATGCGGACCTTTTCCCAGTCGCGGTCTCTCTCGTAGACCGCTTGCGCTCCGGCTACGAAGTATTCCGTCAGAGTCGCATTTCTAAACAAGAATTGAGAATTAATAATTTGAAGCTTTTGACTCGAAACAGATGTTCCCGTCGAACATTTCTCTCACCGTGCACCACTCAAATAGATTTTTCTAGATTTCGCGCTGCCGATAGAAATGTAATTTCCAGGACTAACTTTTTCTTGAATTTTCACGTTTCTTGAACCAGCTGGAATAACAGCGACCTAAAACATATTCGTTAAAAGTAACACACGTATACACAAACGAAATATTTAAATATATCCAAAATTATTGAATAAAACACCACTCGTTCCCAAGACAAAGACAGTTTATTAACTTGTATTCCGAGTCTTATATAATTTCCTTTGACAAAGGATAGCGTGATTCAGAAATATGAATAAAATGAACCACGACATCTATTGATATATAACATAAACTAAATATATGAAAATTAAAAATTAAACATTCCGCCCACCATGGACAAAATGTCCATTGTTCCCGTCCACCTTGACCAAACTTTTTTTTTCGAAGAAATGGACTGTATAAGTTTTTATTTTAAGAATATTTGTTCAAGGTGGTACAAAACAAAAACCTAAAAAAATATTTTGCAAGCCAAACGTTATTGTAATATTAAAATACTAAACCAAAACAAAACTAATTATAACAAATAAATGACCTTACTGAGTAATAGGCAAAACACAAATTTTTGTTATTGGTCTCTTAAGCAAGACACCTTTACATCTTAGTGTAACCACCCTCGTAATATCGTCTAAGCCAGGATGTTTTTCTATAATTCTACCTAAAAGCCATTTAGCTGGTGGCAGATCATCCTCTTTTATTAAAACTAAATTGCCTATCTCAGGTTCAGGAGTTTTGTTTGCCCACTTGTATCGATGTAGGAATTGAGTAAGATATTCCCTTGACCACCTACGCCAAAAATGTTGTAGCATTTTTTGTGTTAATTGCCATCGTTTTAAAGATGAAATAGATGATGACTCATAATTTTTTTCTGGGACAAGTGTTATCGGTTCACCTATCAAAAAATGTGCTGGTGTTAGAGGTGTGGGATCTTGTGAATTTGAGCTTATTTGTGATAAAGGCCTGGAATTTAAGCAAGCTTCGATTTGGTAGAGCAAAGTTGTAAGTTCCTCGAAGGTTAGTGTGGCATTACCTATTACCCGTCGAAGATGATGCTTAGTGGATTTTATTCCGGCCTCCCAAAGTCCACCGAAGTGTGGGGAATATGGTGGAATAAAGTGCCAAGTTGTGCCGTTGTTTGCCAAACACTCAGCAATTTCTTTCGTTAAAGTTGACTTCTCTTGAGCAAATAAGGTTCTGAGTTCACGCGCGGCACCAACAAAATTTGTTCCGTTGTCGCTAAATAAGTCAGCACAATGACCACGCCTAGCAACAAAACGTTTGAACGCAGCAAGAAAACTTTGTGAAGTGAGATCACTCACAGCTTCCAAATGTATGGCTCTTGTTGCCATACACACAAATAAACATATGTAGCCTTTGTAGGCCCTCAAACCTCTACCTTTAGAATTTCTGATCTGTATGGGACCTGCGTATTCTACTCCACTGCGATAAAATGCTCGGATTGGCGTTACTCGAACTGGTGGCAACTGCCCCATCAGTTGATTTCTTGTCAGTGCAGCGTATCGTGCGCAGACCACACATTTACGAACAACCATTTTCACGCGGTTTTTTGCATCAAGAACCCAGTATTTACTTCGTAGATAATTTAACATTAATTGTGGTCCGCCGTGTAAAGTATTCATATGAGTTTCTGCCAGGATTAGACTGGTAAGGTGAGATTTTGAAGGAAGTATTATTGGATGTTTTGTGTCCGATTTTATTTCAGCTTGCTCCAGTCGACCACCAACTCTTAAGATACCTGCTCCATCTAGAAACGGATTCAAAGAGGTAAGTTTACTTTTCTTGAATACTTTATTTCTTTCTTTAATATCCTTTAATTCCCGCTGAAAATTCACTGCTTGACATTGCTTAATGCAAATACTCAGAGCTTCATTCAATTCAGTACTAGTTAGCCATACTGGAAATTGGTTATTCAATATTCTTAGCTTCTTAATAAATCTTCTGCAGTATGCTAAAACTCTAACTAATTTGCGCAGAGAAGAAAATTTAGTCCACAATTCTAATTGACTTTGTTCTGTTACACAGTAAACTCTATTTGCTTTCTCTTCTAAGTTAGTATGTAATGGACATGTTCTATCAAATTTTACTGATCGATTTTTCAACCATGCTGGACCTGTTTTCCATAGCTGAAACTCTGCTACTTCAGATGGATTAATTCCACGTGACGCACAATCTGCTGGGTTGTCACCAGATGATACGTGTGACCATTGATCTCTATTTAAGATGTTAAGGATTTCAGAAACTCGATTGGCTACAAAAGTTTTCCAATGGCTTGGATGATTGCTTAGCCAGGCTAACACAACGGTAGAGTCTGTCCATGCGTGTATACAAGATTTTGGTACTTTTAATACTGCTGAGACTTCCTGTAACAATTTAGCCAACAGAACAGCTCCACACAATTCAAGCCTTGGAATTGAAATTTGTTTAATAGGTGCTACTCTTGTTTTTGCAGTCACCAGATGGACATTTACATTTCCAACATCGTCTACAACACGCATATAAACAACAGCAGCATATGCTTCATTGGACGCATCGCAGAATCCATGTAGTTCTGAAGTATTGTTTTTCTCACTGACATTAATCCATCGTGGAAGACGAACATTTGTAAGTTCAATGAGTTCTTCTCGATAATTAATCCAATTATTTAAAAGCTTAGATGGCAATTCGTCATCCCATTCTATCCCGCTTAACCATAGCTTTTGAATAATTATTTTTGCTTTAATTATTGCTGGTGATAGCCATCCCATAGGGTCAAACAATTTCCCAATATCTGAAATAATTTTCCTTTTTGTTACAGGTTTACTTATAGGTGGCAGCTGTATAGAATACTCAAAATTATCGGTTCGTCTATTCCAGGTAAGTCCTAAAATTTTTACTACTTCATCATTTTTTAATTCGATATTGCTTGTTATTGCTTTGTTTCCTTTGCTTATTTCATTAAGTAGTTCATCATCATTGCTCGACCATTTTTGTAATTCAAAACCTCCTTTTCGTAACAGTTCATTCATTTCTAGGAATATTTGTTTTCCTTCGGCTACAGTTTGACATCCGGTAAGTAAATCGTCCATATAAAAATCTTGAAATACCCTTGAAGCTGCTAATTGGAATTGGTTTCCATCATCATAGGCTACTTGATGTAGTGTTCTCACTGCCAAGTAGGGTGCTGACGCAGTTCCAAACGTGACTCGGACTAAACGCAAATGTTGTATTTCCTTTGTATTGTCTTCTCTCCACAGCAAACGTTGATAGTCTGCATCTTCTTCTGTCACTTTTATTTGTCTGTACATCTTGACTATGTCAGCTGTTAAGCAAATGGGATGAAGTCTCCACCTCATAAGGATGTGCCTTAAATCAGATTGTAAGGTAGGACCTACAAGAAGATTGCTGTTAAGAGAAACACCATTATTGTCACGACTAGAAGCGTTAAATACTATTCGAAATTTAGTAGTCGTTTTATCTTCTCGGACTACTTCATGATAAGGTAAGTAAACCGCTGTTGGATTTTTAATTTCCTCTATAGGTATTTCTTGCATATGACCGAGTTTTAAATATTCTGAAATAACATTAGAGTATTGAGATTTCAAATCCGGTGATTTATTAAATCTTTTTTCTAACATTAGAAATCTTCTCAATGCAATATCACGTGAATTTCCATATTTACAGCTTGGATCAGCATCCTTAAAAGGTAATTTGACAATATACCTGCCAAAATCATCGCGTTTGGTCGTTTCTTTAAATATCTCTTCACACCGTTTTTCCTCCGGAGTAAATTGTTTCTCCAGCGTGAAATTTTCAGATTCAAGCTCCCAAAATTGTTTAAGATTAAATTCTTCGTTAGTTATATTGGTATGCAAACTTGTGATAGTACTATTAAAGGAAGTATTGGTTTCGCTATCACAACTAGCTTTACCCGATAAAATCCAACCCAGTCTGGTGTTTTGTGCAATTGGCGTTCCAGGCGGGCCTCTCATGAATCCTTCAGTAATAATCTGACAGTAGACTTCAGCGCCAAGTAATAGATCGATTTTATTTGGTACATTAAACATTGGATCCGCTAACTTCAAAACTGGTAAATTTGGCCACAGTTGGACCTTAAGTTTTCTTACAGGGAGAAATGAAGTTAGTTTACTTAGCACGAGTGCTTTAACTTTTATGGTAAAAGTAGGATCGTGGAGCGATTGAAGCTTTACAAATACTACGTATTTGGAATTAAGTGAGGAATTTCCCTCACCCCCCACTCCAGTGATAACACTATTACATTGTATTTTCTTAAGCCCAAGCAATTGAGCTGCAGACTCCGTAATAAACGATGCCTGCGATCCCTGGTCTAATAAAGACCTTAATGTTAAGTGCGACCCTTTGCTAGATACAGCGTTCACTAAAGCTGTTGCTAATATAACTTGACAGTTAGTGTTAGAAAAACAAGTTGTAATGTTGTTGATTTTGGTCTCGTCTTTTGGTGTTTCGTTGACTAACATATTAGTATTAATGTTATCATTTGATGATTCATGTAGCAAGGAATGATGTTTTCGTTTACAAATTCTACACCGTGTGGGCAAACGACACGATGTCACTGAATGATTTGCTCCTAAGCAATTGAAACACAATCCTGACTTTTGGACGAAGTTACGACGTGATGGCAAATTTTCGTTAGCAAATTCTTTACAAGTCCCGAGCTTATGACTAGTATCAGAACAATAGCTACATGACGAAAATTTATTCGCACTGACATTATTGACAACGTGATGAGACTTAGTGACAGTACTTTTTGTAAATTTACTACATAAAAATTCCAGCGACCTGAATCTATGCTCTATAAATTCTAAAAACTGTTCTAGTGTTGGCAATTCATTATTTAAACTACAAACTTTAGCTTCCCACTGCTTGCGGGATTCGTTATCTAATTTAGAACATAATATATAAATTACAATGAGATCCCAACTTTCTATGTTAACACCTTCATTTTTTAAACCATTAAGACATTCGTTTGTGGTATCAAAAAGCTCTTTTAAACAGTTAGATGATTCGGTTGTTACATTTTTTTGACTAAAGAATCTTTTAAAAATACAATCAGTTATAAATTTCTTATTATTAAATCTATGTTCTAAAGTATTCCAACAAGTTAAATAGTTTTCACTGGTAATCGGTAGATGTCGCAACAGTTGCTCAGCTTCGCCTGTTAGATAACTCTTCAAATAATGAAGCTTCTGTACGTCATCCAATGAGTTATTCTTGTGTACAAGAGAGAGAAACAGATCTCGAAATGTAGTCCACTGAGAGTAATGACCAGAGAATGTAGGTATAGAGATTCTAGGTAACTTTACGCAGTTCTGGTTACCTTCAGCTTTCACACAATCGGAAGTGGCTTTATCGGTATGGTAGTATAGATGATCCTTCATTGCTGTTTTGTAATCTGTATACAAATCTTCAGCCTTACTATACATATCACTTGTATTGTACTCCGATTTCACATACTCTTCCTTCTTACACTCAACTATTAATTTACGATGTGTTTCTTCAAATGAAAACCATTGTTTTTCCAAAGATTCAAGCCTAGTTTCTATGTAGCTCATTGTAATCCTCTCCTTTGGAGATTTCTTAAAGTTTATGTAGCTTCTTTCTATCTTTTTAATAACGTCATCTTGTAATCTTATCCAGGCATCCATTTTTTTTTCAAGAAAATATCTATGTTTCAACTAATAGGTAAAATTTGCTAAGATAAAAGTTTTCCAATTTTTTCTAAGTCTAAAATCAGCAAATTATTCTAAGTTAAATTTTCACGTTTTTTTTTCTAAGTCCAATATTCCCAAATTTTTCTAAGTGTTTGAATACTTAGACGAAATTTGACGTGGATTCCTCGGACTAGTCACAATATTGATGATGATAAGCCAAATTTTTCTAAGTCCCAACTCACTGTGCTTGCTTGATTATTCACTACTTTATTGTTATTATATAAGTACTTACAGTTTTTTTTCTATTGCACTATCACATTCACTTAACTGCCATTTTTACCTTGATACTTCATCCGGCTCGAAGGACCATGAATAAAACACCACTCGTTCCCAAGACAAAGACAGTTTATTAACTTGTATTCCGAGTCTTATATAATTTCCTTTGACAAAGGATAGCGTGATTCAGAAATATGAATAAAATGAACCACGACATCTATTGATATATAACATAAACTAAATATATGAAAATTAAAAATTAAACAATTATAAAAAAATAATGTTACCTCACTAAATCCAGATTGTCGAGTGGTGTCCTTATTGTAGATCCCTTGCACCGTTTTACAAGCGGACCCATTACCCCCACAAACACCACACTCATCTTCTTCAACGTCGGAATTTACGATCCAGTCGCAGCCGACTTTATAACAAACCCCTAATGACAAAGTGTTATAAATATATGAGGAATCCATTTATTTTTTTTAATTAAGTCCAAAATTTTTGAATACTAACCGGCTATACACATATCTCTTGCACCTAGGTTCTGTCGGCAAGGAGTTCCGTCTGCCACAAAGACTCCAATCACTTCAATGTCCTTACCGTCCCGGGGAACACATTGAAGATCACAAGGTTTATCTGCAAGTCAACATAAATATGTGAATCACCTAAAAAACGAATAGAAGTATTGGTCTTAAATAAATATGGTTGTTATTGTTTCTTGCACATTTACCTTGATCGATGTAGGGCACCCATTCCGAGATAGTTTCATTGTGGTAAGTCATATTGTTAAACTTAGCGCATTGAACTTCTCTAAAAGTGGGCTCATTGATAGGGCACGGTTCTGTGTTACATACTTTGTACCTAAAATAAAATCAGAACGTAAGCCTCAAGTTACAACATACCAAAAATACATGTAAAAAATAGTTGTTAATATGATATAATTTGAAAAGATTATCAATTATTTTTTATTACCTTGGATATTAGAACGAACTGTGAGATTTCGATTTTCCTTCTTTACCTTAATAAATTCCGTTTGTCGGAACAGAGCTAATACGGCTGAACTCACCGACTCCTGTCGCCGATGCAGTAGTTTCCGTTGTTGAGCGGCTCTGGGTTGTTACACTCGCGCGACTGCGTGGAGACGCCCGCGCCGCACGTGCGGGAACATTCGCTCCACTCGCTCCACTCGCCCCAGCCCCCGTCGCGCGGTACGGGCGAGGGGGTGCGGGCCACGCACGTCTGATTCTGACACCACTGTGTGACAACATCGGCTTAGTTGACAGCACAGTAAGTTTTACAGATGTCGCGATTGCCACACAATTATATCATTAGTAACGGCATTGACTCGACTTCGCGAGGATTTTTGTTTTTATAGATCGTCATATTAGATTTAATAAATATCATCCTAGAAAATCAATAGCTTGGTTAAATAAGGGCATAAAAAGGATAAACGATACTGCGCTCAGAAATAAAAGAATAAGAGTGGCGTCTAAAATACCATGTTCTCCCCGCAAGTAGTTCCGGGCGCGGCGGGCCGCAGCATCGTCTTGCACGTGTTGTTGACGAGACACCACAGATGTTCGCAGAGCTCCGTCGGCTTCGCGCACACCACCGCTTCCTCTCCGAACTGTAGGTGACATTGGGATGCCGCGTCGAATGTCACTCCTAACATTAATTATATATTTAAGTTAATTATATCTCGTTACTTAGAAGCGTTTTTGCAGAAAATCAACACTCATTTCTTACCCGCAGGTACTTCAGGATACACGTAAGGTTCTTCTTGTGACGGTCTGTCACTTAGACATTCGCCGAGGCCGGCGCTAAATAAACGACAAAAAGTTATAATTTTATTCTGATATGGATATACTACATAACTCAATAAACATTTTAAGTACATTTATTATAGATGTGCCTGTATGTGTATCAACAACAAAACATACGAGTGTGTATGTCGCGGGACAGCTTCGCTTAGGCGTCTGAATAACTTTAGCTCAAACTAGTTGGACAACATCCGGTGTCGTAGTATAATTGCGGCACTAATCTACAGGTCTGCAGGGCTACTTTCAATTTTATCGCGTTTTAATTAATTAAAATGTGAAAAGCCTTATCGGTTGCTTTATTTCAAATAAACCTCGCGATGTATCTATGCAACTCCATTATTTTTCTTTGAGAAGTAGCCGCAATGGCGAATGAGATTAGAACATCAAGTAAACCGCAACTACTGCTGGATTAGTTCTTCATAAACCGAACCCGCGAAGCCATTATATAAAGATGACCGCATTGGATACTAATAACGGTGTATCAAAATAAATTGATGACTGAATTTCGGGATTTAACCCTAACAATACCAACTGCTAAATTTCAATTCCCTAAATTCAGTAGTAGTTCTAAGAACTATTATTCTTATATTATATTATATTCTTGGACACATCATGATGAATAAGTGAGATATATTATACGCATTCTGCATACAAATGTAATTATATAAATACCATTAATTATGTACCCTTAAGTATGTGCATTGTTTAATACTTATTGAGTGTAATATACAAAAAAGGACCTCTCGTATAAATACATTGCAATTTTTCCGCTGTGACCCGAATTATACGCGTTAAATGATGAGAAACAGTTGCATAATGTGAAAACGCGAATGTACACTACACGGATATACAGTGTAACAATTTCGTTACCTTAAACGTTGTTCGTTTAATAAAGATTGTCTCTTTGTCTACATTGTCCTGTCAATTCCCTTAGCGGTGTTCAGCAAAAGAACAAAATGATAATATGTAATTTTCGAGTACGTAATTGGGCCGACTCGATCGCATCAGATCATTCCGACGAACACGTTCCAACCGAAATTCATTGAAAATATCTGTATAGAAGCTGATTGTGACACACTAACAATTTTGGATAATTTCTTCAAATTACATTTTATATCAAAAATGGTTGGTTGCCTTATATTTCTTCACGACTACTTGAAGAAACCTGTCCTGTATATTGTACTAACATTAATAAAAATAAGAAAAATAATAATACAGATATTCATTTTGATATATAAAATAACGACATTGTTAAACTTATATAATTAGCATTACATAAAACGTTTTATACCAACAATATTAATAAATGTGTTTAAACAGATAGGTAGCTATGTGTAGGAAATTTATCTTTAAAAATGAGTTTACATGATATGAAAACGTGAACGCAAGTCGCATTAAGAGTAGCGTTATTTAAACTTTGTGATAGACCACGCTAGACTACTTCAGATAAGGTTCTGTTTTTTGGTCTACCAGCTACCTACATGATAATCGAGCATCGATTCAAAAACTGCGGTTTGGCAGTTGATGTGTGGTATTTATATTGACTTACTCTAAAAAGTTAGTAACATCCCTCTTGCTGCACCGCGACCAGGCGACTTGCACGGTGTCCGCTTCAAAGATTGGCGTCATGATATGTAATGTCGAACCTTCACGTCGGTGACAGCCGATTTTTTCTGTATCGTGGTACAAGCCGAAACTGTAAAAAAATAATGCACTATAAAACTATTTCAATAGGGTATTCTACTTTGTTTGAAAAAGTACTTCAAAATATAGATTTTCCTAAGAAAAAGCTACAAAAATTATTTCTTTTTTAGTTTTCTTGCCATAAAATTAAATTAAATTTTAAACCTTTTTTATTTCCGCAAAAACGCTGTCAGTCATTTTGATGACGTTAATATTGGTAAAAACAACAATTTTGTATGTACGATCGGCACTCATCTAACGTTAACAGCTATAATATTTGGTGTTTTTAGGAGAATTATGAATGATAATTGCTATCGTTGGAGTGTAGTTTACAAATACTAGCATTACTACAGAAAAGTTGTTTTTTAAAATGTCAGATGATATTGAAATGACAGCTTTTGCCTATATGACGTCACACCATGGAGGCTCGTGTCATGGTCACGCGATATACAGACTAAAAATTACGACTTTTAATTTTAATATAACAAAACAATAATGTGTTTATATGATTAAAAATCAGAATATTTAAGTATATTTCTACATATATTTTAATTATTATCAAATTTAATAATTTCTTCTTCACTACCTTAAGAACCCTATTTAGCGTCATCTTAAGAAATGTAGCATGTTTGTATGCGAGCGATTATCTTTATTTGTTTTGCCATTTTGTTAAGGAAGTCACATTTTCAGTTTACACGAGACAGGAAAGTAGAGCAAGTGTTGTTGCGGGTCTTATCTCACTGATAACACCCATACCGGAGGTAGAGATTTAAGACATTTCTATCACATATATATAGTGACAATTGTAAACTTTAAGTACATATATTATTTGGACGTATCTAAACTAACTACCTTTAATAATCGTAATAGTTTTAAATAAAACATAAATGAATGTTGATTCTACTTCTTACGGACTATTAAGAAGTCTAAATCGAGCGTAGGAAGGTCGTCTAAAGGTCAATGTTTCTCCTTTGAACACGTTACCTGTCACGTTTAAACTGTGCGTCAGTATTTATTGTCTCAAGTCAGCTTCGTGCTCTCGTCTGTAATCCGATAACTAGAGTAGAGGTCCAGTGGCCTCTGCTATAATAAGCCAGTCAATGAATCAAAACGATGATTAAGACTGATTTTATTACCGTTGACTCAAAAGTTCACAACACTATAACGAACTGATTATTGATTGCAATATGAAAGGAAATATGATGATAAGTTTTTATTACGCAATCTTGATCGTATGTTTTAGCCAACTTAAAAGAGAAGAAGGTCAGACAATTGGGCTTTATTTTTATTTGTTTTGGTTCCCCGATGTTTATGCCGATGTGAAAAAAATATTAGGTATATACATTGTCTTTATAATTTTTTCTTCAACGTAATTATAAAAAATGAGCCAGTGTAACAGGCATAGGGCAAATAACGCAGCTTCGGCGGCTGGTGACACGTTGTAGTCATTTGCAACGCGTGCAGCGTGATATTGTTTCAGCAGATTTCAGGATTTGAAGTACACCTGAAAGCATCTATTTCTGAGTTACCAATTAAGGTAAACGCAGTGTTCTATCATATTTTTGATGTCAGACGAACTCTGCTCACATCCCATGTTTAGTACATGTTACATATTTCATTTATCAAATTTAAATAGTTATTTTATAGAGAGTAACCCTAAGGACATGGTACATAAAAAGTCAGCTAATTAAGATTATTTCACTTGTTATAAAGTCATTCATTATTCTTCATTACGATAAGAAATTGAAAAAAATATAATGAACATGTGTGGGCCGATAGTGGAGCGGCGTCAATGCACCGAGTGCATTGTACCCGACGAATGATGCGTTCATATGTCTACGAGTGAAAGAAGGTCATTGGCTGAGCCGTGTTTGCGCTTACATAACATGTTTGTTGAAGATTGTGAGCCTCTAATGCAAACTGTAACAAGTAACAACTCCCGGGTGTACACAAATAAACGTAAGGCCGTTTTGCGTATCTTATGTAATGTAATTTTTTATTTAACACGTTTTAGTTTTATAATACAATTGTCGCCTGACTTTACTGAACCGCCGCTGAAGAATTATTAATGTTTCGTACTACATATGATTTCGACTACCGGCGCGATGGTCGTTGCAACCGGTGGCGTCTGCGCTAACGACTCGAGTCGGCTCCCGCTCGTGGCATACATCCCGCTCAACTTACATCACGTTGTAGTATGTACTTCTTAATATCTGACATATTGAATTAAAGTTTGACAAGGTTGATGACATACATATTTGTAAAGGCAATTTACTTGCCTTTATTAAATATTCAGATATTTTTAACGTAAACAAACCATTGTGTTCTAAAATGCACAGAAAGCATAAAGGGAATTTATTATACAGTTCGTAATAATATTATAAGAATATTAATTAGTTGTCATACAACATGTCACACAACATCCACAGCAATCAATGAAAGATACATCACACACACTACTCGTACCGAGTTTTCACAAGATTCTTTCGTGGAAAGCAACGTCCTTGCGGTTTTCTCAGTCTGGAAACATGACTCAGCCTCCACTAGCGAAGCGCTCGGCAACCGCCGCGCGCCGCCGACAATATTATTAATATAACATTATTTGCGAGGTTTCTCACACGAATGAAACGTTGCATGTGTTGCTGTTTTGTAAATATCAACTAAAACTTCTTACGTTTTCAAGTGTGTGTTACGTTCAGTCTTTGAATTAAATAAAAGTAAGAGGTAATCGAGATTGTCGTGGATTGCGCTTCTGTTGTAATATTTTAATGATGCGTTTTACGAGTAACGAACCCGCGACGTAATTGTGACCTCACTCTTGTAATGTAGACAATATCCGCTCCCTCCCATGGTTAAAGCTCGCAGCGTCGGCAGTTTTGTTTTAAAATGCTAATGAGACATTTTTTCATTAAAATATTTGTAATTTGTGCTATTCTATACACATACTATACAAACTCATACAGCATTTGAGATTATTAATGGTCACGAAGTTATGTTGAGCAATCTGATGTAATACATAGACGCGTGCTATCGAGCGCTATTACTAAACTGAGATTTTATCTCGGCCCCCCCTTAAATGTTAAAGCAGATAATAAAAGATTTATGCTCCGTTAAAACATGGCGCAAGTTCTGGGGAGTTAAGGTTTAACTAATGCGCTTATAGCTCTTGGACTACACTGCAGTCGCGTTACCTTCATCAGTTTGTGTGATTACTTCGAGCTATTTCCTTTTGCTCCTTTTCGTTACAAGCAAAAGTATTTTCGATATAATGTAAATTTTGTTACATTTAAGTTTATATCATAGTTTTAAAAATGGACTTTTTCAGTGACATTTCTGTAGTGTTACATTGAAAAGGGGCAATTGAATATCTGCATACTTACAAGTTTTGTAAGAAATAATTAACTTTATATACATAGAGTTAACTTGTTGGTAGGGCTGTGTGTAAGCCCGGCCCGCAAGGTGCCATCCAATGATCACATGTTCCGCCGTCAAATAGCAATACTTAGTATAAAGAAGAGTGCCTAAGTATTTTGTTTATTTGCGTTAACGAAAATGAAAGTAACTCACGCACAAAACTATAATTTTCTTTTAAACACAAAAACTGGTTGACAGTTGTATAATTACTTAATTAGAGTGTATGAAATGAAATGCCGAAGAATAAAAAATGTAGTTGATAGTCTAGTAAGTGAGTAAAAGCGGGGCTCACTTGTGTCCGAGCTCGTGCGTGATGGTGTGCGCCAGCATGATGCCGTTGTCCTCGTTGACGGAGCAGCTGCGGTCCGGCTTGCACATGCCCGCCACGTGCGCCACGCCCAGCGTGCTGCAACCAACGGTGCGTGCGTTACATATATTACATGTGTTATTATATATTTCCATTTATTAATATTCAATAAAAATGTATGTAAAAACATGTGAGTTACATAAGAGAGATCTTCCTTAAGTCCTAAACCATACTTAACTGTTATTAAATATTTACATCGTAAAGAATTAGACATATTTAACTTTAAAATAAGTTAATTCAAAATTGGTTAGGTAATATGTATTTAAACCATAACTGTTTTACTTGCTTATTATACTTTATGTTGTTATTTTTATTTTTAACGTGAGTTGTCAAATGTTTGTATTAATTTTACGCGGCAATCCATTTATGGTTTTCTATATATATTTTTTTTCTTTCTAAAAAGTGTTATTTGTGTATATGTGTTAATTGCCTGTTTCCCAAATAATTAAAAAAAATATTTAGAGAACATCATCGTTGGACTGGCTCGCTCTCAAAGATTAAAATATTGAGTTTTTCTGTCAATATGAGTATATTTTCAACCTCAACTTTTCGAGCACGGAGTGTAACAATGCCACGACCCCATATGAAAGGAAATAGAGAATATGATTTGCACTGTTAGAAAAACCGTTGTGACCGAACTAAGGCATCTTCGCAACTTTTATTTAAATAATCAAAACTTGCCATTGTTTCTCTAACCGACGTAATACTATAGCTGCTCACAAAGTATGTTCACGGTACTCTCACCAGCACCTCTTATACAATGTAAGTAATTGATTTTAGTAAGGAACAAAGCTTCTTTAAATCAAACTTAAAATACTTGAGATGATCGATAAAAGCCGAAGCCCGCCAGTGTTGTTTATTACAGGATAACAGGTGTAGCAAACTGTAATGGCGTACTAATTGTGGCAGTAGTAGTTGCGTAGTGGCTACGAGGCGGCGCGGCCGCTAGGCGTCTCAATAATAATTAATGTTCTAAGGACTAACACACACTTTCACTTTGACTTCGATATAAATAAAATATTGCGATGTCAAGATGTACATCGAGAGACGCGAACTAATGTGACGTCAATCTTACAATCTTTGAATCGTTCCCTTGCTTAATGGCTTTCGTTGCAATCTTTAAACTAGTTCGCGATAAGTGGTCAATAACTAGATATGTCGCTATCCTTCAGACGAACCTCCTGTCACCGATGTTGACACTCTCCATTGCTGATATGTAATACTCTTAATGTAATGCTTAACATACTGTTTATTTAATCTTTCGTAAAAATATTAAATGCTTATATTAGATAACGAACCGGCCCGCCGTAAGTGAAATTTGCACGTTTGTAATGTAAGTAATGAAACTTTCGACTGCGAGAAATTTCCGATTCTTGGACCAAGTGAATTTGTTGTTATTGCTTTGGAGCTAATTAATTTCAAAACGTAACTTTATGTGTACGAGTTCTAAGGCGAGCGCGCGGCGAAGACGCAGCCGGGAATAGGCGTCTAAAAATATAAGTGTGCTGACTCACGCGGAAGCCGACGAAAAGCTCTATAAATTCCTTTTAATAAATTTAGTATTTCAGTTCACAAAACGTACAAGAGCTGACGACCGCTTGCCTTTATTTACATAATAGGAGATACTTTTTCCGTACTTAGTAGTATCGTTTGACGTATCGAAATACACGTGTGTCTACGTACCACGCAACATATTACGCAAGAGTTAATAATAATTCATTCCATATTCAGATAAAGCACTAAGCATTGTAGGACATTAAAGTGTATGTCGTTGAATCGTAGACGCGCGTTGATGTCTATTATATTGAACAGGTGTGATTTAAAAGCGGTGCCGTTTAAAATAATTTATGAAAAGATTTACAAGATATGTCAATAACGATTATTTATGGAGTTCACCTTCAAAGTAGACGCCTGTTATTCGCCAATGCCATAGAGTAGCAATCAAACTCAATTTTCAAGATGTAATCATAATAATTACATTTTAATGATATTATATTCTGACTTGAGTTCACGTCTCGTCTGATCTCATATTCATTAGCTCTTGGTAGAGTTAATAAGACGATCCGTTGTGTGAGAATTATTTTAAATGCGGCGAAACGTGAGTGAGGTGTACGCGGTGGCTTTAGTGTTAACTTTTAATCGAGCGTGAACGCGACGTGACGTCGTATTAGGAATAGCGCACTCCATACATTCCTCCATAGACCACCGCGCAATCTAGAGTCACTCCATACTTTGTATTCGTTACATTTTTATAATATTTATATTTGTCCATTTAATTTGCTTTGAGGAGTATAGAATTGAAGTTATTTTTGTTACAAATTTATTTGACCATATTAAATGCATTAAATCAAGAAGCATGGTATTACAGTACAAATTAAACGTTTTAATAAATGATTGGGCAGTAAGTAGCATGCAACTAACGACGCACTCGTTTTAAGTTCAGAGCAAAATCATCGTGGTGTGATCTTGCTAAAATAAATATTTAGCATTTCGGGAGATGCTGTATTTTGGATTTGAATTCTTGGTCGTCAGCTTACAAGTTCAATTTAAATATTGTTTACGCGTATCTTAGATACGTAGATGATTAAACCACGATATCTAATGATGAGTAACAGTTTTTTCGCTTTACGTTTGAACTTTGTATTTATCTTTTACTGATTAGGGTGACATTGATAATATCGTCGGCAAAATAAATTACATCCATCACGTATATGAATTCGAAGCTTTAATAAAAGTTCCTATATTATCCTCTTCAGAACTACAAATGCTACAAATTGTTATATTCGAATGATCAATAAGCAACATTATATAAATTGACATCATATTGCAGTCTGACGTTTACATTTTCTGAGGGCACGTCGATTTATGTAAAGAACCTCTTCGAGAACGTAACGCAGAGGTGAGATAAGTGGGCAAAACGGCACGCAGACTGCGTGGCGTCGGCTCGCTCATACAATCCGCAATGCGAATCAACATTCTTGCTTATTTATAAAATAAGAAATATATAAGAAATTAAGTCAGCGGATAATTCATTTTTCAGTATTTATAGCATTCCATTTTGATTTTTTAAATAAAATGAATGTCATTTAATACTTTTACGTCACTAAATTTTAGATTTAGGCTAATAGTTACGTAAGCTATAAATATTAGTATGACAGTGTGGCATACTACAGGGCTCATTGGGATTCTGGCAGCCGCCCTGGGGCTCGACACCGTTACGAACAGTCTCATTGTCTTTTGATTGCCGCCTTCCAAGAACATTCGACTACTCGTTTGTACCGTTTTCCGAACGCTCTGGGCTTCCTCATTGCATTCATTACACACTGGTTTTTCGGTAGAGTACGTGCCTTGCACCGAAACAGTCGTGACTCTGTTTTAAGTTGAAATTTACTTTCCTTAGACGAATCTTTAAAAGAATATTACAAATAAATCAGCGTAGTAGAACTTATAAATTCAAGGAAATATTCGGCAAGTATTTAAAATGAATATAATTACAAAAGTCGGATGTATCTGTTTCGCATCAAGCGCCGCTTTCCCGGCTCTGTCGGTGTTTGTGTGTGCTGTTTAGACTATATCACGTTAACTGCATCGAGTCGGATTTTATATGGGTTATGTGTAGAAAACATTTACTATAAATAATTACTCGTCGGCGCTAATATTATCTTCTGTTGCTCATCTAGCTGAAGTGTTTGTACAGGCGCGTCGGTAACGGTAGGCGGGCGGAGTTGTGCAAGTTACGGAATGTTGTGTGAACGAAAACCGCTTGTAATTATGTAACATTATGTGCGTATGGGCTTTTGTTAAAATTATGAATGCCCATTTTGTACATACTCGATATCCTTGGCCTTAATGTCGGCGCTTTGAAGTGACCGCTTACCGCGACCGGAGCTGTTAGCCATTTGCAAACATACGCAAAAAAATAAATACTACATATTAATGGAGGCCTTGCGCACTTGAATGGATGAAACCGAGTGTGGAATTAATTAATAATTAAAGTAATTGTTACTACACTTAAGATATTTTTGTGCAATATTTTTTTTATATTTATTTTAAGGTCATAACTGTCTAATTTCGGTAAGTATACTAAGAATTTGTAAATTTATAAACAAATAATATTTTACCGATGAATTACAAAAATAATAATCAGATAATTTGAAGTTTGTATGTTTTAGTGCTCAACTGTGAGAAAAATGTTTGACTCGAACTAAACATTCAATGAGTGAAGGATTTTATAATATTATGCATTCATGGTCTTTAAGTCATACGTAAGAAGTAATAACTGTGATAAATGTCGTTCTGGCGAATCGTTTGACGTTTCGTAAAAACATTATTTTTATAGAATGATTGTCATTATTTTTAACTTAAATAATTATTCAATTAATATGATAAAATTTGTTAAAAAATGTAGTTCAGTAAACATTGTCCATAATGATAAAAACGTGATTGTATCGGATCAAATCTGCATATATGCAGATTACGTAATATATGTCCATAAAATACATAAAATCGTAAAGATGTATAATAATTACCGGGTGTCTGTCGACACACTCGCAGATTACGTGTAAAGACACTTCGGTCCTCGCTTAGATGGCGTTTGCCCTTTGAAGGGAATCGAAGATCTCTTATCGCTGAATACGGAAACTACATTCATGGCTCGACACAACACATGCAGGACGCCGATCTTGAGACCATGTTAATTCTATAAATAAAAAACTCAGACTTGATGTTCATTTATACTTATCGCGAGTAAGCGGAGGTGCACCTAAGTTTTTCTATATTATTTTTTAATGAATACAGTAAATACTTTACTAATGATATTTTCCAATGACAAGAGTCCCTAAAGCGCGTCGACAAGTACTGCGAGAGGTACCGCGACCACGAGGGCCCGTATTCCCGAGTGTTCTATTTCGCATCCAGTTACTCACCGTCACTATTTACTCGCTAACAGACGCCCGCTTCTGCCATTGACCTTGTGTCGAGAGATTGCGAAAAAATTATTGCGAATATCAATTATGATAGCTGCAGCTGTTTCCCAACGATTGGATGCCGAAATAAACTGACTAACTTTGAAGAGTATAATATACGTTCTTAGGCTCATCGATGATAAGAGCCTTCGAATATAAAAGTGTAGATTTTAATCAAACCTCCTGTTTTTAACAATGATTTCGAGTTAGTACCTATTTACTTTGATATTAAAATAAAGTGAACGTCCGCCCACCTATCGTATTTGTTTAAGATAAAGCATCCCACCTAAACATCGTCGTAGTTTTAAAGTAATCACGCCGTGGGCTGTCCGATGGAGCCGTAACTAGCACACTATACATGCCGTTAATATAATTAACTATT
Organism: Vanessa atalanta; assembly: GCF_905147765.1. Taxonomy (NCBI): domain Eukaryota; kingdom Metazoa; phylum Arthropoda; class Insecta; order Lepidoptera; family Nymphalidae; genus Vanessa; species Vanessa atalanta. Next base: position 95,574 of record NC_061882.1, read on the forward strand.
TAATTATCGCATAGATTCATTCAGTGGGCGAGCCGTTGTATAATATAGGTGTATACTTAACGCTTTAATGACTACTTACTACTGAGATTGTCGCCGAATGAAAATATTAATAATATTGTTATTCACGATAACCAATAATTTTATGTAATGTCTCTGAAAATATGTTAAAGTTTAACATTTTAATAAAAGTAATTATATACTTGTGATAGATATAATTTAATGGCGATATGTTCTCTTGGCAATTGAATCAAGAAAGCTTCATAACAAATATCTAAAATACTTATGTCCACAACTATATATGTAAAAATAAACAAAAAAAACTTCATACCTACAAGGAGTGTCATGCTGACTGCAGATATCTTGCCTGGTCACGAGAATAGCGACGTCGTGGTGATGGGGGTCTTTGTCGTCGTTGGGGTTCAAGTGGTGTTGCCAGCGACAAAACGACGCGAGGGTCAAGTCGGCATTCGTAGTGACGGCCAGCTCGGGCGCCGCGGCTGTTTCTTCTACGAGGATGATCTTCACTACCACCACTTTTATGTAATTCCCGATGGACGGGTCCATGTATAAAGACGACACCTGAATAATGTTCATTCACATGTATTTTATAAGCAAATATACATTATTCATAAGACGGTCGTTCAGTTATTCGGTGTGAAAAAATAGTTTGCATAATATATTATATCACTAATTAAGTGTAGTTTATTTTACATTCTATGCGAGTTGGCACATATATTATTTATCATCGCAAGTAGTTGTTAACAAATCGTGTCCGACACAAGTGTTTTGTATGATCGCTCACCATGTTCATAATAGTAAGTAGATAAGTTTCCAAGTTGCCTTGATTGTGGAAATCGGTCATAGACTTATCGGCGACGAGTAATACTTCAACGTGCCGAGGTTTGCTGACAGACCGCGTAGCACGTTTCGACGCTTCATAATAGCGCCTCTTTACAGGCTTATTGTGAGGCCGATTATATTTCTGAAAAGATAATAAAATAATATATTTCTATGGTATAAAACATCTCAAATTAAAATATAAATGATTAATTTAAGCACCTTATTATATCTAGATTTATTTACTTCCTCATTTTCGTGGTGAGTTTTGAAATTCTTCGTCTTCCATTGATACGGAGGTTCCTTGGTAGCGCAGTTCTTTGATCTTTTCCGCCTTCGTCTCGTTCGGATACGCCGTGGTCGTTGCACGTACCTCGGTGTGTGATACGTTTTATTTTTTAAATTTATTTTTTCTAATGAATTACTGTTCTCTGTTGATATGCTTTTTGATGACGTTGACGCCGACGTCGGTAGAAATCTCCTCTTTTCCATTCTTAATTTTCTCTGATTTCTTCTAAACGCGGCAGGGTCTCGTCTCATAGCTTCCAATCTTTTACGCCTTTCTTCTAAATAAACGTATCGACGGTGATCTATAGCCTCTTTTTGACTTCTATTACTGTCTCGTTTGAGAACATGTTCCGCACTATGTTTCTCGTTATTATTCCTACTCATATATGCCGCGCCATGAACTTCCCTTTTTCTTCTATGGAATGCTTGAACTTTATCAACAGCTGATCTTCTGAATATGACGTGCGGTCGCCCGGGAGAACCGTCAGTGGGAATTTGATTTGAGGGTTCAATCCAATATTCTCCGTGCTCTGTCCGTAGAAGTCCGGCCTAGAGATGAAAGATGAAATAGATTATTTGTTAAGATTTTATTTATTTATTTTTATAGTTGGCAGTCGTCTCAGGTATATATTACTCATAGCTGGTGAGCTCTCGGACAGCTCGTGACTTATCGTCTCGTATCGAGTAATGTTTGTAGATGTAAAAATTTCTAAAATAACACAAAATAGCGAATCGTCTGTTAAATGTCAAACCGGTTTGAACGGCAATGGGTCAACAAATATCGCGGCTGTTTGCTGCTAACGTTAGATAAATTGATTGATAAAGAGGCCGACGCTGTTTTGCGCAAAATTTAATAGAAACTATTCTATCCGGATGATATCTTGTGCTGTCTCGGTGATCGCGCATGATTGCTGAATGATTTATATTTGATAAGCAGAAACTAGAAAACAAACTAGATTACTTTCGAAGATAATCAGCTGAACATAATAACAGGATAATATTGAATGTTTGCTGTCCATACATACTTGAAATGGAGATTGATAATAATAAATAACTAATATTACCTACAGCCTATTCCAATCGAATTAGGAATAAAGATAAATAAACCTTAAATTTGCATATTTAATGCGGTTTGCGAATAGCTCCGTTACATCATGCACTACTAAGAGTTTATGATGAGCATATCTATATTTGTAATATAATATTATTACACTTAACTACTTATATTCACTTTAATTTTACTTCCACAATTCCGGTAACAGTTTCGTTGACGTTCAAAACCATTTTTTCGCAAATCCATAGTCAATTTGTTGTCAAATGTTGTTTATTTAGCTTATTTCCTCTAATGGTTGGGATAGAGTATACGTACAATTATTTTCGACAAAAAAGCGCTTTATAATTACGAAAATTACAATTTTAAACGTGTTAGTATATACATATAATTATGAACATCCTCAAGACATAATATGTCTCTGCGCTGTTGTAAATGCACCCCGCGGCCTGCGAGTGACAGTCGCGGACGTTGGCAGAACGAGAGTCAAGTACGTTACTAATGTTAGGTTCGTTGGCAGAACGAGTTGTCAAGAACGTTACAAATGTTAGGTTCGTTAATTAATCATAATTATATTATAAAAAGAACATGTTACCGAGTAACCAGTCTTAGCATTACTCGTAAGCGAGTGTGTCGTAGTGTGTTTGAACAATCTACCACCGCTGTCCACGTAGTCATTAAGTTGAGCGACCGGCGAGCCGAAGCCAGCAGTCTGTGTGTCGCCGGCCTTGCGACGGGAAGGTCGCGAAACTCGCCTATTCTTTCTAATATTATTGATTATTTGATTTCGTTGTTGATAAAAGATATGACAAAAACTTAGAGATACATATCTTATATGAGTATTTCAGTCATTTTTGTACGTATTATTACGAACATATTTTGTTACGGGTTACGTTTTCGTTAGCTTAGTACATAGTTTACTTTCACCTAAATCGTGTATTTTGCATCTAACTATAATAATAATAACAAGGTTATTTCTACTTTTTTATATGCAAACATATAATTAGTTTTTTTTTATAAAAATAGTTTTTATATTTTTATACCAACATACATAAATATTTAATATATTAGATTGCATTGACATTATCACGAAAAATGCGAGCAAAAGTTCAGCTCAATCGATCTGGTGGAACTGGTCTGATATTCTAAAGATTTAAGTTTAACCCAAGCAAGCCGACCGATGCAAAATGAAGACGACGCGCTTGATTGCAATGCACACATATCTATTATACGAAATAGGATTATGGCGAATTAATTGTTTGTATGTTAGGTAAGTGTTGATATTAAACAAAACCACTTGGATGTCGCTGCCGGTCAAGTGGCGGTGAAGTGGACAAGTGATCCGTATTACGGATCACTTGTCTTGCTCTTTATTACTTTAAAATAGACTTTAATCTGAGAATGTTTACATTACGTTTTAAAGTGTTTGCTTTCGGCTAACGTGTATTCGTAGCTTGAAGATATTTTTGCATTTAAATATTTACTATTATAGTAATGTGCGTTAACAAAACCAATTACAAGATGCGCTCTGTGTCTGACACAGTTTAGTGACAATACAGAAATACGTTGTTCCGGAATCGCGCTGGCTACTGTTTTCGACATCATGATTGTTCGTAGTTCAAGACACACTGTACACTGTATATACTCGCATTAGGAGTGTTTGTTTATATTTTCTAATAAGTAGTACAAATTAATGTCTCTGGTTTCTGATTTTTGTAATGGGATACAGATACTTCGATTGGTTTTCCTTGCGTATTACGTCGTAACTAAGCGTTCATTATCTCACCTTGGATCATACAAACTCGTTTCCGAACACCACATATTACCATAAAGAACGTAACAACAGCTACGCTTTATCGCAGATTGTTTCTCGTACGCGGAATTATTTAGAACCCCTTTATACACGTCCATATCTCGGATGGCGAGTGACGAATTTGATAAAGTAAAACATTTTTATGTGAAATCTTATATAATGTACGGGAGCAATACAAAGTAATTACAAGTTCAGCGCTGCATTCGTTGTGGAGTTGTCTCATAAATCAATGAAGCGATCATAAGTTGCGAAACTTAGCACTCTCTACGAGTGGTGCCAAATCAAGTTTCACTCCACCGTCTCCCGGAGTGACGCGCTGCAGTTAATCGAAAGTGTCTCCGGAGAAAAGTCGCCGGGCCGCCAGTCGGCGATCTCCGCGGAACCGTTTCAAGCGATTCGGCCAAACGAATACTTTTCTATTCGTTTCATATTTTTTGCAGAAAATCACTTTCGCTTGACACAATGAGTTCCTGGTGTCACTTTCCGACCGTTGAGTTGCGTAAAATGTAATTAAGGTTTTAGATAACTTCTCATGCTGTGATTGTTATAAGCCCATCGGACCGTAACAGAGTGAAGCTATTCGACGATTCACGTATTATTTCTCAAATGTAAAAAACATTTGACAAACGAAGAGCTATTTGAGAATGACAAGAGGTAGGACGGTAAATGAAATAATGGTACCAACAGTAGAGGAAGCGAACCATCTGGCATAAATTACAAAATTATAATTGTTGGTTTTTATATTTTGTATGTAACTATGAGTTAACAACCACACACTAATATTATTTTACAATAAAAACTTATCAAGATTGCATTTAACGCACGACTGAAAGGTATCAAAAAAAGACGGCGATGAATATTACGAAAATTCTATTATACAAAGGTTGAGAAGTTAATGGCTTATATGAATAAATTAGGTATAATATTAATATTTATGTTAAACGTAATTATATGCTCACGCTAATATATTTATGATTCAATTTAATTTAGTTTTAAATTTTGAAATAATAGTAGCAGACATCTCATTTGGTAAAGTCTCAACGATATAAAAATAAAAACTTCTTAGTAGAATTATAAAATTATAAACAACATTTTGCAAATTTAAAAAAAAAAACAGTTCCGCGATCAGATAACACATTACAACAATAATAAAATACTACTCATACGCATTCAGGAAATCATTTGAAACCTAAAAAAAAGAATTTATGAGATATATAATATATAATACCTTACTTTATATTCTACTTAACCTGACATTTAATATTAAGGCTCGGAGCACACGAGAGTATCTATGTTTTAAATATACTTATAGGTACATCGATTGCGCCATTATATTCTACCGAAGGATAAGTCGGGGAATGCATTTAAATATTTAATTAGATAGAAATTTAATTAATAAGATTGATTATAAATAAAAGCAAGATTCAAAGACGAAAGGACATGGTTTTATTTTGTTTGAAAAACTTAACCAGCGCGGACCGCACGTACGAAGGTACGAGAACAAATGTAGGGCCGGTTTAGGATTGTTGGTATTTTTTTAGCAATTGGCATCTTTAAGAGATTAATGGTGAGTACAAACATTATTCGGCCTCGCGCTGCTATACATTGAATACTACATAATATGTATATTATACGTTAACCGACATTGACTTTGACGCATATGATTTCCTAGTTTAAATTAATAGATATTTTGTAATCAACCCTTGTCTTCTCAGAAAAATATCACCGTACTGATTTCCTAATAAAATCGCCTTTTTTGAGTTTATATTATTCACCGCGCCGCTGGATTGGTGGGGACAAATAACGCAAAATTTTCTTGCTGGCCCCGCACGATATTTTCCTATACCAGGAGTAGATTATAAGTAAAAATGAACCTTACAAAAACTAAGGCGGATAAGAACCCGCCGCTTTCAATCACTTGATCAAGCATTTTGAGTAAATTAAATTATTTTGAAGCTATGGTATAGTTGTTCCATAGGAATTGACTTACTATTCCATCGCAGGCAGATATGGCAATGTTGGACTTAGGTTGACCCCTCACAGAGCCGGTGTAGTGGCAGGAGGTGGCCGACTCCAGCGGCCGGTCTCGCGTGCGCCCGCGCGCGCTGTGTCTTTCTACCACCAATGCCGGTGTTATGAATGTCACTGAAGGCCTGCACAAAAAATACTTCATTAATAATACATCACTAAAACGCAAACACCGAACCTTAAATTTCAAAACAAATCATATTGTATGAAAATTCATAGAATTACACTTCAAACTTGATCGACTGTAGAGTTCGCATAACAAATGATAAATTAGTTCGGTGGCGATGCCTCGTCCCATCCTTGTAAATTGAAAGTAATAAAAAAGTAATTTGAAAATGTGTATGAAGTATAAAAGATGCTTCAGATAAGAAACGCGGAAGTTTCAAGTTGAGGGCGCGCAACTTGCAAGTGTAAAATTCCGAAGCGCGCTACACAATGGAAACATGTACCGTAAATACAGCGAGAGAATGCTATAGTGACAACACAATAAAGTGGTATTTATTATAAACTGTGAGCCCCGCGGTACTGGTTCCAGCGTATGGCTACACGCACACCGAACCTCGGCCGAGGCATATAACATATATAAACAGGGAGATGGCTGCGAAACGCTGCATTCTGCAGTTATTACACCGTATGATGCCTTTAACATTAAAAACGGTGTCATAAAATCCACTGTCTGGATCTAAGGCGTAAAATTATTTTAATCGTCTATAAAAATCGTATCGGAATATTCGGTCGAACATGTTGGAATCAATTACACGAGCGTTCATATGATTTCATTATATAGAATAGATATAAACTGAACAAATAGAATAGAAACTCAATTATTTACCAAAGCACAAGAATTTTGTCCCTTTGTTGTTTATAACAATTAAATTGATAAATTGACTCTATCCGCAGGGAACATATAATTATGTAAATGCCGATAGGAATTAAATCGTTTCTATACTATATTATACGCACTAAACTCTGATAATAAAATATATGAAATGATATTTAAAATTCGCAATTATTTGTTAATTGATTTTAAATTAGAAAGTTCATTATGCAGGGGGTATTCTGTACATTGAAGTCTCCGGTCGGTTTACAATGTTAGGCTTGCATTTAGTATTTGCTTAATCGCCGCAATATAACATTTTATTACTTAAATAAAAGCTCGTTTGATTAATTGCTATTGTAACGGTTATATTATTTCCCATATCTCAGATTTCCAATTGTTTAATTACTTAGTCGTAAGACAAGCGGAACAAATCAAAAAATGCCGATTTGGATTCCTTTTTGGGACTCTTCCGTCGTTGTTTTGTCTATTTTGTTTGTTCTCAGCCTACCTTCGTCCGGTATTGTGATATCTATCATTGATACAGAACTTATCTTAGTAATGTTTTCATCGACTCGATTAGTACTTTTACAGAATATGGGCGCAATTTATAATGAAGGACAAATGTACAATGAACAAATCTTGTTTGTTTGGGCTAGGAACCGTCTCGGGCGTACGCGGAACGACCCAAAAAGTTTAATCACAATCGGATGTCTGGCTCGGGAACGCATAGAGCGCAAACATACAAACATTCACCATTATTTATATAGACAGATTATAGCCAACTATAACATTTTCGCAAGAATTACAACTACAACGAATTTCTTAATCGTCTTGAATTTATTAAAGTTTTAAATATTTTGCCGAGTTCAATTCGATCGCGGTATTAACGATTAATTTAATTCTCGATATAATTTGCAATTACTATTTTACTTATATATATATTATAATTAAAAAACATTTTTGGAAAATCATATTTTTTTAAGTGATTAATATAAAATACTTGCAATGACTTAAAGCGTCGACGTTTCCCGCTCAATGTTAGCCGAGAGCAATAAATTGCACTTTTAAACGCATATCGGCTAAGGCATCTGTCCACGATGGCGACGACCATAAAAAGTAGATTTCGAGTTAACATGCGGTCAAGATTTATCGAGTAAGTATTGCCACGAACAGCTTTAGATATCGGACAGAATACTTGGTATGCGACGATTTATTAACGGAGACAGAAAAGGTGAAGATAACATTACGACTTCATTTCCAGCGGAGTTGCGGCGTGCGACTCGAGCGACTGGAGCGCCTCGTCGTCCGTCGCCGATAGATGATAAAGTGCAAGCGGAAGCCTTTTTGCAGGTAAATAGCACTTGGCTTAAAGTGAATAAAGTTAACAGTTAGTACATTAGAATGCACATCGCATACTTAATGTCTCGTAATTGCCTCCGAACACTCAGCCTTGGGGAACGTGAGCTGTCGATCGGCGAGCAAACAGTTTGAGTGGCGACGAACGGGCAGATAAGATTCATTACAGCAATTAGTAGAAGCAAATATGGTCGGCCCAAATACGCGTCTGTGACGTCTGCAGCGAACACATGTCCACGCAGAGACACGGCCGCCGCGCCGCTACCAACACGCGACTACTGACACCCGGCATCGGTTGGCGACACGTCGACGACAACTACTCGTTTCTAATCCTTTCGCGTGTTGTGTGAACTAGTACTATTTGACTGAGACAATTCAATGATATAATAAATATTTATGGCAAGCGTCCAAATTTACAGCGCTTCAAGATCATGTTCCGAGAACTCGACGCTTTGTTGTGGGGTAGTAAAAAGTTAAAAGAACATTATTTTTATGGACGAAAATATTATCTTTCAAGATAGTAAGCGTATTAAAAGTCGCATACAAACATAGTGTTGTTGATGTACTAGTATTTATGTATTTTCTATGTACAACTACGAATGTATAAACTGATATCACGCGGCTAAAATTCAGCAATAGGAGTTTTCTGTGCGCGTCTGTGTTTCTAATCAAAAACTTATATTATTGTTATTGTTTTTTTCAATATTGGTGCAGGAATATGCAGGCTAAATTCAATAGCCTTGCTTCGATACGTAATTACGTTCATACTAAAGCAGACGCAAATAACTCCTGCAGGCGCTGTGGTCTCAACGGCCTGTGGAGTGAAGCCTTTATTTTATTGGCTTTTTACGAGGCCTTCGCACTTGGACCTTGTCATATAGTTATATTGAAAGTAAAGCGATTCTGACAAACGCATTTCATTTTACAACACAGGTAAAGCTAAAATGACAAATAAATTGGAAATGTAAATTGTTTTCACACCTTACAGTTGCGTCTGAGGCTTCCCTTTAACAGAATAGTTTCAATATTCAACTGTAACACTATTTGTAATTCTCAAATGCTAAATCAGCTTATAAAAAATAACTAATAAAATAGTTTAATATATATACAATAAGAAGTCTGTAGTCCACAATGACCTTTGACTTGGTGATGCGGCAAAGCCCTTCTGGATACGTACCACCCGCTCGTCACATATTGTATTACCGAGTACCTTGTATAGTTGTGTTCCGATTTGAAGAGTGAGTGCGCCAGTATTATTACAAGCAAAAAAGGCGTAACATCATTGTTCCCAGGGTTAAGCCTTCCCTTATAGCGCATTGGCGATATAAGGGAAATTATTATTTCTTGCATTGCCTGTGGTCCAATTGCCAGTCCGCCTACATTAGTACATAGGTACATTAAAATAAAAAGTAATTTCTGACATTTATTACATTAAGCCGCATAACGGATTTGGTATATAACAAGGGATATGAATTGTTAAAAACTGTTTTGTTCGTGAGATTCTAATTTCTTTATGAGTTATAATTATAATTCGTGTTATATGAATAATTTAAAAAATAAATTAACAAATTGAATCATATAGTTTTACATTTGTGTTACTTGTGACGGAGACACCAAAAGTTATAGAATATATTTAAAGAATGCGTAATTTGGATGTGTTGGATTTGATAATTAGGATCTACGCGGAAAATCAAGCATATCGCACAGATTATGTTGGAATGTTGTAGATTTATTTCTCCTTTATTTTTTGAGTAAACTAATATGGTAATACTGACAAAGGAATTAAATAATGAAAAGTTATATGACTTATTTCGAGCCTAGCTGCAACCTGGCACAAATAACCTGTCTGGCGCAGGCGCGCTGTGCCCGACCAGTGTTACCAATGCGAAAATTTATTATCGATGGCGCCAATTTAACTACCATTAGCTTTACAACGATTAATGCTTTACGGAGTTCTCGAGCCGCATTCCTTTTTAAATGCGACCTGACAAAAAATCAATTTAATATTAATAGCTTAACGCCTTCGCTCTTCCAAGTATCCTTTATACCGTAAATGTGGCTATCATATATTATTGCCGTTATAGCCTTTTTTTTGGACGCAGTTGGTAAAACAAAGTTAATAACATGTATTTATACAGTTACACTACACGCGTGTATGGGTGTTGTGTTTTATACAAAGCATTCGTTGACGCGTCGCGCCGATGAATGCATAAACAATTTTAACATTGACCTTATAATATCACAAGTTGTATATAAGTATATTATGTAAAAGTTAAGTAAATTAATCAAATTTATCTCTTTTTACAATTATAAATATTTTGTTTATTAATCGAAATGAAAATTCGACGACGAAATGTTTCTTAAAAATGTCGATTAATAAAATTTAGGCTTCAAAAGCACGAACGACCGTCATGGCCAATTGCACTCAGTCATTGTATCGCAATAATTGCCGTATAAATATGTATGAATCGATCTCCGACGATGATCATACGGCGGTTTTCAAATTATCAGTTTTTACAGCTCCGCCATTAAAATGCATGAGCATTGTATCTGGGTTTCCTGAATACGAGTGGATACTTAACGAGGTCGCAGGTACGAGCTGTAGCTTTCGAGTATAAAAACGCTTCTTGTGTAAATAAGTTAGCCATCAATCAATATTCCGCCTGTCGGCTGCCGAAGTCAGTCCGTGTCAGTGTGAAGGCTCATTCGCGTTTGGTTAATAGTTACGTTTTGCTATATTTTGTAGGTCACCTCGCCATATAGGAGTTGGTGGTCGCGGGAAGTCGCGGTTATGCTATAGAAAGTGCGTAATCACCGCATTTTTGTATGAAATGCGTAAAAAAGTGCACGGGTAAGTTCTCGGTAGGTTCTCGGTAGCGTCGCGACCTGCGTGTCGGCGTGTCGGTCACACGAGTGCGAGTGATAGCCGTCGTTCCGAGAAATGATTGCATGAAAACGCGACGCTTCCGCGGTGCCTTCGCTTTGATCCCCATTGCATTGCAGTTACTCAATGATTTAGCCTTAATATAAACTGTGCCAGCGTTATCTAAACTGGGTCTACCGACGCGCTAATTTATCTTTACGCTAAGAGGCATCGCATTTTAACCAACGCGCTTTTCAATCGTTACAGCTGCACGCTGCTCCAAAACTTCTAAAAAGGAGAGGAGGCTTTAGCCCAGCCGCGGGGCATTTGCTGCTCAATGTAGATATCAACAGTAAAACCATCAAAACAAGTGAAGTGCAGTTTTGTTACTCATCAAAGTAATTCATAATTTGTATAATGTCATGTCGTCAAAGTGTGTCGCATGAATACTACAAAAAGATCAATGAGCCATCATCACGAGTGACTTTGTGTCGATTTGATATGTATTTATTCGTTATTGTACTCAGCGATCCAATTTTGCATCCGGGATTATACCGTCACCTTTCGCGAAACAATTACAGAGATCTGCTGCTCGAATAGAAAACGTTATGATACTCAAAGAAAATATGTTTTCAATGAGGCCGTGTACCGAATAAGGAGGGGTCAAGCGATTGACAGGATTGAAAATATTTCAATAAAGTGTGCGGCGGATAAATAAGTAGATTTTACCTCACGTCGGGAATCTCTCGTGACCTAAGAAGGGACACAGAGCGGATAGAAAATCTATAGAGAGCTCATATAAGGGCATGAAATCAGAGGAGTGAAGTGTTTATATTTTATTCAATGAAATGTTTAAACGTGGAATCGAGGTTAAGCTCGAATCGTTTGCAGTTTATTTTTCTTGTTACTGAGTTACATATTTCTGATCGAATGTTTCGTTTAATTTCGTCTTTAATTTGAAAGTTCTTAATGATTTAAAACAGTACTTAGCAATATTGTGAATGTTTTCATTTATGTCTTATCCTTTATGTTATTCGGCAATACTTTTTACAGTGATTAACGTCCGCAGCCGAGCGGAATGATATATCTGTTAATTAATCAAATTGTACCCCGATACATGCGGCACCGACGACGAGTGCGCCGGAGATCACCGGTCGGCTCCGTGCAAGTTTAATATTCTCTTTAAATTAGTAGCAAATTAGTATAGTTCCTAGGAATTATTTAAAGTAGCTAAGCTTATTTTAAAGTCCGACTATTTTCATCTAAGACCGGGTCGTATCGATTGTATCTTTTCATTTATTGCATTATTCGCAACAAGAATGCTGTTCGGAACCAGATCGGGAATTCATTAAATCGAACTCAAGATAACGAGCTACAGCTTAAGCTATCAGTGAAATTGTGTAACTACAATTTTGACATGTTGCCTGAAAAAGTTAAAATATTTACCTCTAGATAGAAACGATAAGCGCCGAGGTGGCTTATAAAAATAATGTAATGATTTCAGGGTTGACTTATCTAGGTTTATCATTCCGTCATAACTTATAATATAAATTCCAGAACAGATTTAGATGTCTGGGGAGCGGCAGTCGTATTTTTATTTATCTGTGGTAAGCAATTGTTGTTACCCATTACATCTGTTGTGACTAGTACGTGAATTGTACGCTTTGTTTATATTATGTGTGTACTAGTGTATCTAATTTTTCATAACTTATTTAAAATATACAAATACATATTGCTATGTAATCGTAGCTTAAATACTTGCTTAACCTCTCACTTTACTCGTTCTCATAGTCCTTGAATCTCCGATCGGTTAATCAATCATACACTCGCTGTTTCACGGCGCTGCGCCGGACGACTCTGCCAGAAATAACTAATAATAACGACCAATATTCAAATGTTATGGGAATAACCTTACGTATGTACCATCTGCTTCTTATTCGAATTTGCTCAGTCGTCTTCTGGCTAAATAGCACGACAGATCACGAGTTCGAATTCAGCACACCGAAACGCAACTGGATCGTTGCGTTGCGTTAGGAGAAACTCCCAAATGTAAACCGAGACGCGATGAAATGCGATCTAGCTTACTCCCAAATGGAACTCATAGAAATGCCTAGAAATGTAATAATAACATATTTTTGTACACGTTAATGAACTTTGAATCTCGCAGTTAAAAGCTGAAGTTTAGAAAAAAGTGCACAGAAATAGCTGGTAAAATTTATTAGCACTGCTCCCGCAAGTAGTGCGTGCGGTGTTAGGCGCGGGGCCAACTGCTTGTACGAAATTAATATGTAGTTGTATCCAAAACAAATAACGAAGGATGTGGTGCGCTTTGCATCCCGCATCCATTTTGTTGTTGTATAAACAAATTATTTTAAAAGATTTAGGTTTCATCCGTAAAATACCGTAAATATCTCGCGCTGAGTATCATATTTTTAAAGTAATAGTTTAGCGGAATAATTTTATCGTTTCACTTCACTACATTCGTCGAACTCGAATAATTTAAATGTGGAAATCCTATACCAATATTAATCATATTTTGCTCTTGTGTGCAATTGATAAATTACAACATGACATTTCATAATACTAAATACCTATCCATTTGAAACGCCTAAACATATTAAAACATTTAATACGGACGATGTAAATGAAACATGTTTCATTCGCGCGTGCGTGTGTGTGCATATTTTTTTATTTTTGACTACAAATCATATAAGGTCGTAAGACAATAAAAAAAAATAAAGCGATGACAACTACTGCTAACGACAATAACAACAAAAGTTTCGCCGTACTAGCGAGTAATGAGTATGAGATTAAGCAATCCAGAGGAAGGCATACAGAAACTCTAAACCTTGACTTTGACTTTGACTTAGTCTAAGTGCTGATATGAACATACAACATAATGATGTGTGTGTCGCGTGTCCCTCAGTGTCCAGCAGACGACAGACGGACAGACGGATTTATTAAGATTTATGTTTATTCCTTGGAAGTCGCCCGTTCAGCGTTCAGTGGAATGGTCGTCTCGAGGTCAGAGCTGCAGAATCTTATTTGATAAATGAATAATATTTTTCGCTTTAATTGCTTAATTAACTGCTTAAATAACTTTGAAATAATATCGACTCACGATCGTATTTATTTATATATTTTTACAAATTCAGGTTTATGACACTGTTCCTAAAATTAATAATGTTTTTGTTCCTGTTTTTGTTTTTAGTTTTAACCTTTTACTGACATAGTTTTTTCATATGCTAACACCATATGAGTTCAAGGTCTGAAATAAACAAATTATATTTTAATATCGTTATTTTATAAAGACAAATATACAAATGTATGACACAGTAAATTGTATTTTTTAATTATTTAAAAGTTAAAACATAATAAAGTAACACAGACAAAACGTCCACCAATTTATTTACAAGATAGATCGAGGGTTATCGCTTTATAATTAATTATAACTAACGTTCAAGTGATAATTTAAGCATTTTGTTCGTCTCATTAGCGTTCGGTTCTGGTTTGCGGTAAACTTCAGGAAGTTATTTGCTGTTCACTTATTGAAACAAATTGGCAACTATTTGTTAGTTTGCATCCGGCGTCGCAAGGACGAGAAATCTATAATAATAATATATAACACAGTTAGACTCGCTTCAATAATGGGAGTATGAGTTAATATTTACGAGACAAATAAAAATTTCCTTCAAAGAGGGCGAGGTTACGTCAGTTAAACATTAGGTTAGAACTTGATCAGTTTTTTTTAAAGTTGTTCTATGTTTATAGATATATATTTGTGAGTAAATGATATTTTTGCTTCCTTGTATTGACTGGCTTCGATTCTATACGGGTACATAAAGTAAAACAGACTAATGTCCCCACATCCAATGTCAAATTGAAAGCCCAAATGTATGTATTTTGAAGTTAAAATACTTCACTTTCAATTTCGGCCGGCGATTCTTTTAGACGAAGCTGACACGATGGAAGTACCTCGCGTTTGCGATATCATTAATCTTGATTTATGATATCAATATAAGTTTGTTCGTATGATGAATTCATTTCATACATCGGGCAGGTGGGCGTTACATAATGGAAAAATATCACGATGATTAACTTCATTATTTAATTTAAATTATGTTATGCTCGTAAAGAGAAACGCTTTGTAGTCAAAGATAATTTATTTGTGTAATTTGAGATCTAGTACGAAATGAACGTGTTCTACGATAAGGTTATAGAGTCATTGGCGTTTGAAATAAATACGAGGAATATCTATCTCGCAGTGATAGCGGGCACAAGTTCAAATACACGAGAAGGTCGAATTGTAACAGATGCGAAACAGATCGCGTACAAACTTAGAGAGCTCGGCTCGGCTCTGTCTTCGGGAGAGTGGACCGAGGATCAGTCCGCACTTCGGGAACTGTGACTGCGGGGAACGCCCCTGTTCCTCCTCCGACACACGAACGTATATTCGAATAGTAAATCGGGTAATTAGTATCTTGTCCTTAACTATTACTTTCTTAACTTTCTTTTCCGAACCGGTGGTAGTGTTTAATTTGATAATCACTAAGTAAGTGTGATGCTTCTATATTGAATAAAGGAATTTGATTTGATTTGTAACTAACGGTAAGATATTATTGAATAAAAATGAATATATGAATTATTATTCCGATAAAAATAATTTGAAGTTATTTCGTTTCGTACATTTCGATGTTGATCTTTGAGTCGTTAATTTCAGAATTCCAGAGAAGATATATTGTAATGATATATCTGAGTATTAGCATCTACTCTGTGGTTTCTGCATGACGGTTGCAGACAACACAGTTTTCAAATGTATTTAATACAGGTTTTTCATTTAAGTGTGGGTGAATAGCACGGATCGCACCTCGCCAAACAAAATTATCGCAAATAAACACAAGGCAAGAAGACATCCTATTTGTAGAAAATAGAAAACAAAAAGAATGTCTTTCTTGTCTTAAATATTAGTTTGAATCAAGATCTGTCTATCGTTCCTCCGGTCCTTGATATTTGGTTTTGCAAACACACCGTCCGTAATATTATTGATAATTTGACTGTTTCATTGTTAGCTAAGCAAATTTCCGCGAAGGTCTCAGTCTAATTTGTCAATGTGGCGCTTTGCTCAGACCATAAAGATTAACCTGGATTGCTTGTGAAAAATTATCTTCGTGTTAAAACTTTTGAAAAAGGGCATTTATGTTTTCAGTTGAATATTTTTGAATAAAACGCGAGCGTCACAATATGGTAATTACCAGCTCTATATCCGCGCGCTCGTACATAATCCGACTGAATACAATCTGTCATATTGTCACATGTAATATTACACGGTTTCAGTTATCATCAACAATATACTGTTTGGTAATACCTCGATATACATTTCGCTTTTGATATTCTCGTACGTAGTGTGCGAGTACATGCGTCACTTTGATATCGCTACGGTCACTGCTCTCTTCAATTTTAATGCATAATATGCGAAATTGACGCTTATCTGTGCAACAGATTGTATCGAGTGGCGCGATTGCCGGCTCGAGTTGTGTTGATCTACGTCAACGTGTTACGAAGTGTCCTAGAATGTTCTTTTATCACTGGGCACATTTTTATGGGCATATAAGATCAAAAAAAAAAGAAAAAAACGATCAAGCTATGAATATAGTATTCGTTATAGAATTTGCTAGAGTATGGTAACCGACAAGCAGCTTGAGGAAAAAAGTATAGCTACTCATTTTCATTACGTTAGAAAAAAAATGAGCCGAGATGGCCCAGTGGTTAGAACTTAGAACGCTAACCGAATCTTAACCGATGATTTCGGGTTCAAACCCAGGCAGGCACCACTGAATTTTCATGTGCTTAATTTGTGTTTATAATTCATCTCATGCTCGGCGGTGAAGGAAAACATCGTGAGGAAACCTGCATGTGTCTAATTTCAACGAAATTCTGCCACATGTGTGGAATACACAACCAACCCGCATTGGAGCAGCGTGGTGGAATATGCTCCAAACCTTCTCCTCAAAGAGAGAGGAGGCCTTTATCCCAGCAGTGGGAAAATTGACAGGCTGCTAATGCTAATGCTAGAAAAAAGAAGAATGCTGATAGAAGAGGAAGTGTAGGGTAACTTACTTCAAGTCTAGCCTGAGGTCTCGTCCGTCGACTGTGAGGTTGTAGTGCACCGCGTGAGGCGTGTCACGCTCCGAGGCGTGCGAGTCGCGCCGTGTGCGCGCGTGTCCGTGCGAATGCTCCAGCTCGTGCGAGACCAGCTCGCCGTCCCGCGTCACCTTCACCGGCGTTACAAATTGCACTTGCGAAGTGTCCAGGTGTTGGTGCGAGTAGATGCCTGCAGAAGGAAACAACTTATTGAGATGTATATTTCAAATTGAAAATAGTAGCTCCGACTTTATACACCTAGAGACCTGTCAATACCCTCAGTATCGAGTCAACTATCTACCCATTCGACCTTGTTAATACTTCTTTTACTCGACGCGTAACAATAAATACCTAAAGTTATCGTTTCCTTTTCCGATGTTACTGCAACTTATAGACTCGTATAACAGACACTGACACTAGGTCTTCTCTCGGCTATATTATCATATCAGCAAGTTATATCTAAAATAAAAACATACAACATGTACATACTTATAAAAGCCTGTTTCTTTCCTACGACAATAAGTTGGTATAATTGTAATTAAGTAGTCATTTTTGCGTTAAGTTTGATAATTAGTTTCAAAGTATTCGTTTACATTGAACACGGATATAATTATTTGAATAACATCAAGAATAATGTTTTTCTTGCAAACATACATCTAATTATACTCAGCAGCAGAAAGCGACCATCGTATTAGTCGTAAATCTTAACTCAGACGTAAAACAATTCATAACAAAACCCCGCCGTCGAGCGATGCTATCCTATTAACAACATTACAAGTGTTTTTTCAAAATTTTTGTTATTTCGCTATTTCTGTCACTTGCATATTTTTAGATGACTTCGCTTTCCTAGAAAAACGGAAACTATCAAAATATAACAGCATTGACCTGCACGAATAACCTCTTGCGTTTACATTTGGCGCGTGTTTGTTACTGATGATGCAAGCTGTCGCACCACGTCGGTAATACGACGCGGCTGCTCCGTGCGACGCGGCTTCAGCCATAACTTTTGATTGTACACACGACGCTTAATTCATCTGTCACATTTATATCGCCTCGCTAAATGTGCTCGGTGTCATGCACATCGCCGGGACTTAAATCACGATCCACCGGGACTCTATTAGCCCCGACATATTCTTATTTTCCGCTTTTATAGTAAAAAGAACACTGATAGCAATACGACAGTTAAGTAAACAACATTAACGTAGGATTTAATTATTTTGGCTACACTATTTTATATAAATTAGCTGACTTGACTTTTGTTACAACGGAGCTGATTTCCATTATTTGTAAATATTCTGTTCGATTTAATGATACGATATTGTGTATGTACTTACTTACAATTCAAGTACCGTTTATTGTGTTATTAAAAAACAATCGGTAATATTAATATATGTGGTTATCTACCAGTAGTGTCGCGTCAGGTCAAATATTGTCCTTCTCTTTGTGCACGTCCATGACATACAACCTATCGAATGATTTAAGGTTTAACATTTTTCCTTTTCGAAGTCTATTAAAACATTACTGCCAACGTGTTCTCGTGTTATTTTTACTCATTATGATAAATAGGGGTCAATGAAACAATGAATGTCAACTTAGAAAATGAAGAACATACTCTAGGTCATTGTCGCGCCCTGAGAAATAAACATCACTTATTGCTTTTCACAATATAAAGCGCAACGTAGTTGTCTCCAGAGACGACACGTTTCCTTCATGTACTTATAATTTCACCTCACGTGGCGGTGAAATATCAACAGGAAATAACATGTTGTTTCTGATGAAATTCTTCGACGTGTACCTAAACCAACCTACTATATACAGTGTCATGGAATAATATAATTTGTCTATAAGGGGAGAGTACTAAGTCCAGCCGTGGGATAGTCACGGGCTGCTACATTTTATTCTTCCTGAGGTGGGTCACCAACACGTGTAAAGCTTTTGTTATCAAATTAACATTAAAAGTATATCATTCTATACAAAATAATATCGATAATAAAGCGTCGAGTTTTATAGTAGGTATATGCAAATTTAGTTAAAACATGTATTTTAATTAACGAAAAATAAAAACTATTGAGTTTCTGGCCGACTCTTTTCGTTATCTACATTCTGAATCTTGTGAAACGACGATGCGCGAGCAGTAGGATTCTATTCGAATATATTATATTACCTATTTCGATTTTCGATTGAATATTGTAATGAAAACAATATTAAACATAACATAGTACTGAGGTTTCTTGAAATGCGTGCACATATATTTTAAACGTAATTATATATTGCTCTTTTCGTTTTAGTTCCGAATCCAAATTACTTTTGATTTCAGTTTTAAATTTTAATTTGCTTTATCGTCCTCGCACGTAAACATAACAACCGTTCTGACCAAACTATGATTATTAAAGTAGATTGTACGTTAAGCCGGTATTTGCAGTTACGAGCTGTTCAGGATCCGTATAAAAAGTATATTTAGCTCTTCAGTGTCAATAATATAAAGTATTATTATTACCCGTCCGCGGTGTAATTACATTAAATAGTCAGTAGGCAACTTTCATCATTCAGTAATGATGTGGAACAACTTGACTAATTTGGGTAAATTATCATCGGCATCGGCATCGACACATCACTATGATAAATAAAATAGAAATATAATCTCAGGCGCCAGACTGTACACGCGCTGGCTGTATTTTATATTTGATGCATTTATCAAAGATCCAAAAGTCTGCCGGTGATCATATGAGCAATTTCCTAAGAAGTAGGTTCGCGTGGTCAGCTGCAGTCAGCAGTCAGCACCGCGTAACGCTAGTCATTCGACACTCCGTTACTAGTAAGGCCACACAGGTTTCACTTGCAACCTCACATTTTTCCCATTCCTTATAAGTGAGGGCATCTCTATTATTTTAAATACACAGTTTTATTTTTGAATTTCGAACCAATACCACGCGCTGATTTAACTCTTTTTAATATTGTCTTACGTTGCCAAAAACTCGGTAACAATTACGATTAAATAGTCTTTTTTATGTAAATTATTTGGACCGACTCATCGTTTAATGATACAGGATAAAAATAACAAAAAACACAAAAGGTTATCAGTTAGTCATTACACATTATTTACCTCGCGCGCGTACAAACCCATAATGTAAAATATATATATATATATAATAGATACTGTGTTATGATAACACCTAAAATGATTGAAGACGAAATAAAAATAACGTCAGAAATAGATTGTGATTGTGCTTATTAAAATGAGTGTCGATTACATGACTTGATATAGTTTTTGTGGCGGCCGCGTGGGTGCTTCGGTCGCTAGACAAATGCTCACAAGCGTGTTCGACTAGGGGCTTGGCAGCAATTATTGTCTATTACCCCGGTGCCGCCCCCTACCGGACTACATGCTCGCGTCTCGCGTCGCCAGAGCACCGACCTCGCCGTGCGTGGGTGGACATTTATAAAGAAAACATAGACAACAAACGTTGCTTCACTTTTCTCTGAACAAAGATTTGGCACGATACGCTGTCATTTACATTGTTTACAATTACGACGTTTCACGCAGAGGCTCTTCATTGCGTGACATTCAAAGTATCGGCCTTCATGTGCGACATCCAAAATTCTGACACTTGGAAATAACTACATAACAGGCAAGTGTATTCGGCATATGCAGTTTCCAACACCTCTATAAAATTAAAAATGACGTATAATTCGACCGAGTGACAACTGTTGACGTGGCGCTGTGACGGCGTCATGCAGCGGTATCTATTCGTGTGTATCGATATTTTAATATCATGAGGCTGGAGAGCTTGCTAAGTTGCACGAAGTTATCTAACTAGGTACTATCCATACAATAATATGCTTTTTGCGAGTAGTAATCATAAACGTCGCTTAATATGGCAAATTATATAGGACTCTATCTAACGAATTCTTTCTTATTGTTAGAAAAATACTGTGTAGTAATCTGCCCATAAAATTCCTTTTAACAATATTTCGCACGAGTACTGGATGAAAACGTATACGTGTATCGACTTCATATGCGTGCCTACATTTATCGACTTTATACTTTATACGTATAAAGTCGATACAAGTAGGTACGCATCTAATACATTTTTTTTTCAATTACAAAAAAAGAAACCCGTTGCTAACTCGCGAAGATTAATTTTGTATAATATGATAAAGCAAGTTACATCATTCTTAATAGTAGTTAATCAGAGTAAGTAAACACAGGTATTATGCGCGCTGCGACAAGAACTAATGATTTTAAGGCTTTCACGCAGAGAAAATAATGATGAAGCGTGTCTATTCTCTGTATCTGAAGAATATATTTGTTTACCAATACCATCGATTTGTTAGAGATCATTTATTTTATACACTCGAAATCATTTCAGTTTTTTTTTACAGAACGGGTAATAATTATTTTACAATAAATTGTTATTCATCGTTGATAATAAGTTTATTTTAATAAAATAGGTAATCTGCGTCCGAATCGTACCTTGACATTAAGTATCGTGATCTAAAGAGATATTATCTTTTATCTGTGTAAGACGAGGGACAGCTGACGTCACAGTCGCGTCACTGACCAAGATTCGCTAGTTTTCTCCATAGAAGATAAGATTTACTCTGCAAATATTGATACAGTTTGATAAGAACAGATCGTTATACTTTACACTTTTCAGTGACAAATTTTGGCTATTATCACACATTAATGATAAAAAAATTATAAATAATTGTACTCGTATTTAAATAACCTTGAAAATTGTCATGTCATAGCGAAAATTAGATTTGTTTTCGATTACATAATAAACCATTATAATAATTTAGGCATAGGTAATTAAAGAAATTAATTTGATAATTAAATCGCAGAAATGAGTTTGACCAGGTCAACGACCCGCCCGGATGGCTACAGGGTTTGCATAATAGGTTTGTTTTGTAAAGCATGCCAACGATTGCTGTTTTATGGTCTGGTTTCATTGCGCTCATGCCTCATTTGTGCGTGCTTTCTGTTTGCTCTGGACTGTGCTATCCATGGTCTATTTTCGACATGTTATTGAGATCAAGAATAAACTATGCTGCGGCATTGCGTTTAAGTAATTACTTCATTTCTGAAACATCGGTGAGAATTCGTGCTCGTTGTGTTGAGTAAAGATCGAACTTATTTTTAGGTAGATGTGTTTCTATTCATTTCGTTGAAGTTGTTTAACTGCAGTCGTTCAATGAATCGGAAAGACGACGTAATAACTACTTCGGTCTATTTAAATATAAAATGCGGGTTTTTAAATAGATATAAATCCGACAATTCCGATTTAGTAATGCGACACTACTGTAACGTGAGATACAAATCCTTAAAGATTTGCACGCTCTCTCACACTCGACGACCTTCATACTATTACTACGTGTGAGTCCCCATCTGCGTAAGAATCTGAGACGGTAAAACCTTTCAAGGATACTTTTACCCCGGAAAGATCACTTAAAACGTGTCCATGCAACATTTAAAAAACGAAAAAGTGACGCATGAGGCCTTCCGTCTAAATTACCAATTTTATATTTAGCATTTAAAGTGGTTTAAATACAACATATATTTACAATAAGAATACGAGCAGACACGACACAGTGCTAATCCTAAGCCTACACGCACGGAGGAGATAATCCCTCAAAGGTAATCTCGGGCCGTCCCTCGGGACTCGACTCGAATCCAATTATCAGCATTTCAAACTCGCGAGTCGCGTCGCGCCGGGCACACACAACTCCCGAGATTAGCTTTACAACTTTATACATTTAACATTCACATTATCTCTCCATCCGTCAATTTTAATTGCTTACGGTTATTTGGAATTCGTGTATTATTAGTTTATCTTGTTTGGATGTCACATCAATAGCCTGAAGATACATATCGAATTGCTTTCAGATATTTGTGTAATTATTGAAATTGTAATGGTTTAAATTTATTTTAGAGATGGAAAATAATTCATTATAAAAAATACACCCATTAATAATATGACAGCAAAATATTTGTAATAAGAATAAATATTTTAAGAATGGTAAAACGAAAGGAATCACTTACCGGATCGTAGGGTGTCCTGGATGCTGTGCTCCACGTCGCCCACGAGCTCCACTCGGGGCATATTCATGAGGAGATGTTTCGCGTTGCACGGCAACACCACCATTTGAAATAGTACAAGTTTAAATATCGAACACCGCACATCCATCTTTGTATGAGGTCGGCAGACACTAGCACGCATGTTTTGTACCAATGCTGCCTCTGTTCTTAGACGCTGGCTACGGAGTTGACATGCTATCCGCTTCACGTCCTCGCAACAGTCGCGACGCGTCTTATAAACACAAGCTTGATAATTTGTGTTTATAGTTCGATATCGATATTGCTAGTCCCCGGTGTGGGTGTACTCTCATTATAATGGGCCTGCGAGAAAAATAAGTATAGATTAATAATTATGTCTTAAAAGAAATTTAAAAAATACCGCTCGTTTAAAATTACGCACTTTTCCGAGTCTGGGATTTTATCAGAATA
This sequence comes from Vanessa atalanta, assembly GCF_905147765.1. NCBI lineage: Eukaryota > Metazoa > Arthropoda > Insecta > Lepidoptera > Nymphalidae > Vanessa > Vanessa atalanta. The sequence continues at coordinate 119,279 of NC_061882.1, forward strand.
CGAGGTTACGATTTGGAATCAATGAAAATATACCAGTCTCTATAACGATTAATAAAATTGATATCAGTTTTACCCACACTAATTGCCGTCACACCATACATTTATTTAATTGTAGCACTTTATAACTCAAAGTTCAGTATAATAATCCACTAACTATATAAAAATAAATAGTTTATTTAAGTATATTATTGTCAGTAAGCCAGTACGAAGATGGTCGAGCTCCGGCCGCAGAGCGACCCAATAATACGTGAGACGCGATACTAGCGCGCCGCGCGGCCGCCCGTTGAGTCAAGGTGCTATCTCTAAAGTGGTACCATGTGTTACATAATTTTCGTTATTAGGTAGATAATTTTATCTCACACTTCACCCACTTGTGTGTATACACATATTATAATTACGTTGTCGCGCTCGACGCGGACGAGACCAGTTCGCTTACTTCGAGTGAACAAGAAAATAATAAATATAAACGAATTTGAAATGCTATAAGCTTTACGCAACCGAACAGATAAAGACAAAGACTCCATAAAGAACTCGCGCGGTCGCACGACTGCGACGCTGAACAGTTCGGTAGCTCTTTTATATCTTAAGAAGGTAAAGATTTCGATTCTCGATCACCAAAATGGGTTTGATTGACAGACATGCATGTTTTACCATAAACAAACGTTTACAAAACACGTAATTTATGGCTAAAGGTCAAAGAATTTTCTTATTACGATGCGTATGTTTTAAAAGTCGCGTTATGGGAATTTACGAAACCTTAAATAAAGAATGGTTCGACATATGATTACCACCATCGGCAATAATTAAAGACAAGTTGAAATAATATCATATTTACACCATCGTTACGTAGATACTATATAGCAGACGTATTTGCGGAGTTGTAAATGTATACTAGGAATAAAAGTTCTGAAAGGGCTAAAGGTGGGATGTTAGAGCCCACGTGCCGGCGATAAGCCGGCGCCCGGCGACGTGGCTCCTTGGTAATATCATCTCGTTTCTGTTTGTTTTTTTAGGAACGAAGGCACACACACGGCGCCACGACAGATCATTAAATTGGAGTTCGGAGTTTCAAGGCTTAGTAATTTACTTTACGTGTGGCCGTGGTGTATTGTTCTACTTTGTCTCTAGGTGGGACGTGCTGCACTGAAGGTGTATCTTACAAAGATATGCTGTAATAGTTCGGTCTTACATGATATCTATGTGGGTTAGCGTACTTAACTGGAACATGCGGCGCGTTTCGGAGATCTCAGTAATTAATATTATTTTATAATATTGTAATCAATTTAGACGTAGTCGTTATTGTTATTCAAGAAAAAAAAAAACACTGAGTTGAACATGTATTGACTGAAACCTTTTTTATTAATCATAGACAGCAGTCGAGTATTTAAAATATTGTATGGTAAGCAGCCTCTGTTGCAATGTAATAATTGCCTTCCCTCTCTTTTACAAAAGTAGAAAGAGCACAGAGCCTTGCCCGTTGAGATATCGACAATAAGCCAATTTAATTCCTATGGTTATCATTCAGATTTCAGTAACGGGGCTTAGTAGATTTCTTATAATGAAATAAAGCCTGCACAATACTACAGATCCGCGCTTGTAAATGGATGACGTCGATCGCGTCAGCGAGGTAGCGCGGTGTCGCATGCACGTGGTGCGGCACGTCTGTGCCCACGCTATATTGTTGGAAATACAGGTCAATTGCAGAAATATCTATTGCTATCGTTTTTTTTTGTTTTATTCAAACGGAACTGATAACCTCATAACGTGTACAAAATGTACTCCGCTCTTTAAATTTGAAAGCCATGCTTGTAATTATTCCAATAATTAGTAATGTTCACGGGACCGTTACGCGCTTGCCTTATTTTCATCTGTGTAAGTATTGCTCTGTTTACACGCTGTTGCTACTTACCAACAGCGGACACGTTCGATAAATACATCGACTTCAGTTTACTTACTCCTATGTTTGTCATTCAACGCACTTGTGTAAATCCGATTCCGATGAGGTATATTTTCTATAAGAAAGAGATATCTTCGACTTCCTACCGTGTCTCACCGCATATTAAGGATGTTAGAATTGTATCACAATATTTTAATGGAATCAAAATGAATACTCACGAGTATGTTTACAAACTCCATCACTCCATGGATCAGTGTGTCGCTGTTCATTTAGCGTCAAATACCAATATCCGTTTTGATCATATAAAGCCGAATTTAAGGAATTTTTTTTTGAAAATACTTACGTATTACGTATTTTGAAAATATCCCACAGCTGGGACTGTTAGATCAAGGAGATAAGTAGATGTTGAATGCATTCGACTCTTGCGAGCTGACTAACGATGTTTCCTTCACAGCGGATCACGAGCACAATTAAAGGATAATAAGGCATATGTTATGGCCGTGGTGTCACCCAGATGCGGCTGCGCGATCTTCGGTCAACGTACACGTGTTCTAGGCACGTCGCCACGTCGGCTCTATACCAAAGATATAAATGTAAGTGAGAATTAACAAAATACAGAGATCTCAAATAATTTTACAATCCAATTACCGTTCTCGCAGGAAGCTGTATCTTCGCCTATTTGCAGCCAGCCAACTAAGTGCTAGTACGCCTCACCGCACTCTTAATGTATTTTTTATGTGTTCTTTATAAACGTCTAATATCTCTGAAAGTGACCCAAATAACAAAATTTAAACGAACATTTACGTGCACAGAAAGCGTAAAATAATGGTAGCATTCGTTTTGATAACGTTTAAATCTGTCGAACAAATCGAATAAATGTTTCCGTAATATATTTTTTTCTAAATATAAAAGTGTTTTCTCCGATATACCTACGAAATGTAGAAACTCGCTTGCGGGCCTTTCTTCGATAGCTTCGACAGTTTTACCAGTCTCCGACGTGACGATTTTGTTTGAACTTGAACTGACTACATTTCAGTATGTGTTGAACATAGTCTTACGCGCAAACAATGGATATTGACGAATAATTTGAAAAGAGCAACTATGCGAGTTACTTGCTGCTTCTTCTCGCGGGATTTGATTTCATAACATAAGGTGGACATGTTCTATATCAATCGAATTATAATACATTTTGATAGAATTCTTTTTTTTTTTTTTAATTTATTTTATTATATTGTTTTGTTTATCATCATTTGCTTGTTTTCTTCCCATTTGTTTGGGGTTGGTCTGTCCATAACTTTCTGTTCCTTTAATCTCGACTGAAGACATAGTTTCAGACTTGAAACATCATCCCGCGCACAGTCTATGTTCTGCATTAAATCGACTTCGCTACCTGGGGGTGACATTAGTCCCTCTGCATTGCCTACTGCCTTATCCTATTACGCCTAGCAAGATGATCAGTTCCCGTTTAGCTTTAATTTAATATGCTTTTAATATTTTAATTTAATCTACGAAGTCATTTCTTAGCAACAAAAATAAAAATTTAAACTTATATCTTGAGCGTCAGTTTATAATGCTGCATAATAACATCTCATTTCGCGTGATTTATCTTAATCTTTACAACTCTCCGAGTTGCCGGTATCACGTAGTATCTCGTTATCAGCGACCAAGATATCAGTGTATGTACAGCACTTAATCTCAGCGCTGACCCGATTTGAGTCTAGACTAATAATGACGTACGTCCTAGAATCAAACTCTTCCCACCAGTGTTCGTTAAACAAGAGATAAGGGAGATTTAGAGTGCAGTGTTCATTGAGGCCGGCGCGGCGTTTCAGAGAGGTCATCTATATATACGCACACAAACAAACTATTATTTTTATCTTATTTTAATTTTAAAATAAACAAATTTCCATATCGACTGGTATTCGTTATTATCATATTCAGATTGTAACAAGGGAACGACAGAGCTATTGATATGCAACTTTCATGTTATTGTGGCTTATAGTTTCAGGACTGATATAGTTTAAGTAGTATGTATGAGTGACTCAAAAAATACTTAATACGCCGAAGAAATCAGACAGAAAATTGCGAACACGGCCAAAATTATAACAGATTCGTAGGTGTCCAAAACATCTACAGTCACGGACACAACGAGCGACATGCATATAAAATTGGAACTTTAAATGTAACAAAGGATTAAACTTGATAAAAAAAATTGCCTTATTTACACTTTGCAATTCAGAATCGTGGTTTTAAAATATAACGAGATATTTAAAACACGCATTACTCACAGTACGGAATAATAAATCAGCTAACGATTGAGATTTAAACATTTGTTAGCCGATTTATAAAATAGTACAATATACAATCCTTACTTTACCCATGCGAAACCGGGATGGATTGCTAGTTTAGCTTAAGTTTCAAAATCAAACAGCGTTTATTTATATCGTACAATATTTTTCAATTAAAATATTTTTTCTCCGCACATTCATAATTGATTCCTGATTGAAATGATTACGAGCGTCCGCGAAAATAGGTAGCAATCTTTTAGTTTAGAATGAATCAAAATACCGACCCCATAAGCATACTGCGAGTTCAATCAAGATGTAATGCACGTTTTAAGGGTGATTTTATAAATGAAACCATAAGCTCTTGACTCGCCGATAACGCGGCGTAATCGTAACACTGGACGAGGCTCAATTACGTACGTCGTTCCGAGACGATATCAATAAAATCATAATTGAATTTACACAACACTTTACACTTCGGATAATTTCATACGTTTTTTATGCAACGTGACATCAAATGAACATGTTTATATTCTTAAGGATTGTTATAACGACACAATATTGATTCTGGTTATTTTAACTTTTTATCTTAGCGATGACTGACGGAGCATGTTTACTTTAGACTTTGCTTATCTTTTCTTAGTATAATATAATGCTCTTCCTGTGAAAGTTTTTTTTAACAAAGTAGGTACGTTTATTGTTTAGCCGTATATATAAAGTGCGTAATGACGACTTAATGAGTAACAAAAGGTACGTTAAGAAAACATAATAAAGGCTTGGCGCCACTGGATGTCGGAGGGCGTCGGCGTCGCGTCCGGCCGCGGTCTCACGATCATCGACGGAGTCGGACTCGACTTGTATCCATATTATGGTCTACACCGCTTTTTCTCGGCTCTTGTCTCGAGAATATGTAATATAAGTACAGCACTAAACAATAAAGACAGTAAAACAGCATTTAAACATCCATAATAAGAAACAGCAAATTATGTCCCATTACAGACAATGTAAAAAATTTGGTATCTCGTATAAAATTATTTTGTGTAAGCTTAACGGGGTTTCGTTTTTAAATTTTACGAGATTTACTGCACGTTAACTTTTTATGCGCGTGCGCGTGTAATTAATGTTGCGCTTATTGATGCTTTATGTTGCTTAAATGTTTACCTAATTTAAACATTTTTTGATGTCCAGTAAACACATTCTGAAAGTTATTTGGATGTTTTCCTGTAGCAGTAATGCGACTTTTTTTATGTAATGCTTAAATAAACAAAAGTAAATTGAATATCGCCTGTACTAAACATTATCACAGGCGGTATAATTAAAGTGATATTCGATATTAGTCGCTCTGAAAATAACAAGATGCCGATGTAATTGTACAGATTCCTCGACTATAAAATTAAATAAATTTATTCTAAGAACAATGAAACACATCTAATTAGCGGTTTGAAACAAGAAACTATAAAATGTTTGTACACAGTGCGAAAATGTACGTCGGTGAAATCGCTGCATGCTATAGTTAGAACAAGGCCTTAGCGGAGCCGGGGCATCCGTCATCGTCTCGCGGCCGCGGCTTTGTCTGCCGTCACCCCGGCCCGGTAGCGCCGCGCCGGGTAAACCCGACACGAATTATTACCTTTTGTACGAGCTCGCAGCAGCCACTCGAGAAATAGAACGGCCGTTATCGTCGTTCCTTTAATCTTAATAGGAACCTGAGCGTTGCTACGCGCATCTTTTTTATATACGTACTTAATATATAACTAAATTGCCCTAATACAGTCTTCTTGTCGATTGAATTTTAAATACTATGAGATAAACATTAAACTCATTGCATGAGGACTTTACATTTTGGAGAAAATTAAGTACATTCTTTAAATTTGAACAAAAGTATGCAAGCTGATTAAAGCGTGTGGGAAACATGGGTCGGCGACAACTTTAAATACTCGGCCATATATAACCCAAGCATCGTAAGGCTAATTAAATAAACATTCAGAACAAATGAAGTTGTAACAAACACGACGCAGGAGCCGAGTAACTTTTAACACATTAAAGCAACCGGTTATACCTCTGATGCTGCTATTATATTATCTAGCGTCGCTTTCCTTTGGACTAATATTTACAATAAAAAAAACGTTGATATAATAATTAATTAATCAAAGTATATTATAAACGTCTATTTGGTTTTTCCGGATTCTAGTAATAAAATGCTTTTATTATAATATTTAAGTTAATAACTCAAATTTATATGTAACTTTATTGGTTGTTTTTTTTTTGGAGACATACTTGTTAATTCATTTGGAAAAATTATCGATTACTAAATACATTTACAGAGTTACAGAGTTATCGTGTATGATCTGAATTAGTAAATGCTTATCTAAATAATGAAAAAATATTTGTTTTAGCCGTTTTATTTTAACTAAAGCAGCATAACTAAACTGCCTATTAAATTATTTAAACCTATAATTTTACATATATAAAAATATATTTTAATAAACGCGCGACAAAAGGCAACGAAGTACGACTACTAGCAGACAGTACGAACGGAGGCTTGATTCGAAACTTATTGCACAATAATATTTGTTTGCGTATCTTTATTTTAAAATATTACGAGTAAAAACCACTACTTTACGTAAATTTGTAGCTCAAAATAACTTTATCTTAACATTATCTTTATAAATTTCCAGCGCCTGCTCAGCTCCTTAATACAGTCAATTATATTTTGTTATCATTCAGTCGTTGCATATACTTTTGTTAAAAAAATATACCTTGACTCTCGTAACATAGTATCTTAACATACTTCTAAGTTTCTAGAATGTTACGTCCCTATCCGGGAGGACAGAGTCAACTTCAACGTAAAGATTAATTTGTTTAATTAATGGTAACTTTCTTAAACACTGGATAAAATCGATGGTAAGTGGTAGGACGTAATGTTCCCGCGGGCGCCGGCGCCTGCCGCCATCTGGCTGGATTACCATAAGTTATTTAAATACAAGAGCATCGATAGACATCAGTTGTGGGACGACATCGCGGGTCGCCAATCAAATGTGATTTTTGATTCCATTGTTACATTTAAACATTAGATAAGAAGTATTTTATAATCTTCCTTGGAACATTTATTTTGCTAATGATATTTGGTGTAAAATAAATGTTGATATTATTATCATTTCATATTTTATTACCTTATAAAATATATAATTACTAATAATACTCTCGAGGTTAGTAGGAACTTTCTAACCCGTCGACTTTAGGAAATGTGATGTGACTGAGCAAAGTCCGAGTGTCAATTAAATTTTGAAGAAATGCGTGTCACATCAATGCAGGCGTTTTTTATACAATTTACAATATTGCCAATATAGTGATGATGATCTCCCGGCCGGTTTCGGCGACGATGATCGTTCGCATTCGAGACTCAACGAGAGACAACTGCGAGAGATGTTATATATAGTGCACAAACGTTTGCGCACTCACAACACGCACTCATGTTCTGATGGAACGGCAATCCGTCATCATCACATCACAATAGCTTTATTTGTTTTCGAAGGCACGAGATCGTAAACACTACTAAGTTCCGAATTTCGGGTTGCTATTAAGAAATGAACGCTGAATTCAACCTGTTCCTCGGGATGGCTCAGAGGCTGAGTCGCCTTATATGCCTAATCATAGAGTGACAAATTATTATAGACAAGATCATCGAGGGTCTTGTCAATAATAATTTGTCACTCGACATGTAAATTTCTTAAATATATGTATCGATCAAAACATTGGAGTCAGATTACTTCACACCATTGACAGATTAAATCGAAGGTATTGAATGAGAGATCCAGTATTAGTACTTTATATGCGAAATGATACACTACGTCACAAGGATCAATGAAACCCAAGTCGTGCATATACAATTGTGATGACACTTGTTGTGTACAATAGTTTCCACCGTCAACTATTGATTTCGCGGAATAGCGATTTAAGCCCGCGTGCCAATGTTACAGATGCATACATGCGAAACGTTCCGTGCGAGTACGTGTAGGATGAATTATCGGAATAGGTGTATACGATTGACAGATGTTTGTCATATAACGAGGGTACAACTTTGATGTGTTCGGGAATAATTTAACGGTCAAATATTCATTGAATCGTAAATGTGCTAAATAAATTTTCTGGCGTCAGACTCATATCTACGATACTTTATTTTATGTAAATATATTGAGGTATACTAAACGTTCCAAATGTATGATAAAAATAAGGAAAAAACTGTATAGATAATATTATCCAATCACAAAGACAATTAGGTATAAATCATTATACGAACAGCCTTATTATAATAATTATATATATATAAACAAAGTTTTTTATAGAAACGGCTTAACACAAGATTGCCAAAAAAACGGGCCTTCATAATCGCACCCGACCAGAAGAGCAACGAGTTGTTCTAAAAAGTATTTGTTTATTCAAAATTGTATTTCGTTATAAATGTATTTCGAATACTTGTAATGTTCGACTGATACATTAAAAAAAATCCAATTTCTAGTTTTCAATCTAGCCCTAGCTTCGACAAGGAGTCTGACTTAAAGTGCCTCGGCATGTCAAGGATGTCACTTTACGACGGATTCGAACCTATATACCGGTTCTCATGGTAGGAATGTTAATGTATGAAAAAATGTGGGTCTCACCGTTGTAGCACGAGAATAGTTTGTTAATTCGTAATTCGGAGTGTTCACGAGGAAGCTTAAATGTGGGCTCAGTGCAAAGGCTACTCTTAATGTTTAACATTGAATGTACTACAAATAACAGTTGAGCACGGAGCACGGAAGAGAAGTGTCAATATGTGAATTTTAACAGATATTAAAAAAGTCAAGGACTTGTTAAAACAAAGCAGTTTATTCGTCATATTAAGGAAGAAATTCCACATTATTTCTAAAAAAATACCTCGTGAAAACGACAATTGCTACTTTAATTATACTGTTGACGTTTTACATACAAAAAGAAACACCTTATCAAGTACTTAACTTTAAATGCTTCATATTAATGAACGTTTAACGTGCCAATGAATAAATTAAATTATCAGTCAATACTTACACAACGTTTCTCAGCGAACGCGCCGAAACAGAATAGATTGCTACCGTGAAACCGCTGCTGGTACTGGCATTTATAGCTTAAAGGATACATGATAATCACACTTGATTAGTATGATTGATGTGCAACTAATATATATATATATATATATATATATATATATATATATATATACAATAGCACATATATTATGCGACGCGACAATACAGTTGTTATACGACATTATAGTCGGCGCGGAGGACTCCGGTCCTCGGTCGAGCCGGGTGTGATGTCGACGAGACCGACGAAGGCTTTACGTGCTTACCGAGTCACATGAGTGTAACCACTGCCAACCTTCTAACTCCAGGCTACGTCTAAAAGTAGATATACAGAACTAACTACAACCACTTCGTTTTTATCGGCCAGACCCAAGATTCGAAATGAAGCCTTCATGATTAGCAGCCGAATAGACTAGCCGCTAGGCTAACGAGGTCGTAAATTATAATAATAAACATTTGATACATTTACTTTATGCGTGAAATAATAACGTAATAAAGTACGTAGAAACGATTATGTTTACGAATGGAAAGCTGAAACATAAAATATAGACCTAAATTCAGTTTTACGAACAACCGCTCGTCCAAGGGAGGCATACCTACATTGTACTTTACTGTAAGTGTAGTGTACAGGGGCACTTAAGACGATGCTTGCGACTACATGTGTGTAAGGTGTCACATTAAAATGCCATTAACCTCCAGTATACTCATAAAAAGAGATTCGCTACTGGTATAAATAAATGTTTATAGGTTTGACATATAACATTAGTTCAGAGGTCGGACTCGAAATTTGAAATTAATACTCACGGAAATCATTCAATTACTTCAAGATAAGGCTTTATTTGATTTTTGACATTTTACATTCCATAGCTTTAAGAGTTACATTCTAAGCTCATATTTCTACTACTCTTCGTTACTTTTATAGTTAGTTAGGTCAGTAAATATATCGTAGTTATCTTAAAAATATATTTTACTAGTTGAACTCGCGATTTTTCCGCTCGAAATTTGAAATACCTAGAGCACACAAACCGTCGTCCCCATTTCATCCCTCGAGGGGTGAATTACGTAATATCCCTTTGTCCTTCCCGGAACTCAATCTATCTCTTCAATAAATTTCATCTAAATCTGTTCTCTGTTCTGTTCTGTTCTCAACTGTGCAAACTTGCATGATTGCTCTTTGTTACGTTACTAAGAGATACTAAAGAATAGAGACACTAAATCAGCATCTACCAATGTCACAATGTTCTTGTGCTTCCAGAATAGTATTAATCAAGACAATATTCGTTTCTTATTTATTTTTGGGAAGACAGGTGAGCAGTTTGGCGGGCGGATGGACAGCGGGAAACTTCATTCGCAGGAGCTGGCACTGTAAGATGCCTATACCGCGTCTTATATTTTCATTTCACAGCAAACCATGCACTCTACGTCTCCCTCCCGTAATGCTATTTTATGCACGTGAGCAGGATCCATGATTTCATTACAGTTTACCAGTTTCAATTGACATTTCACTTACTGTCGTCACAGTGCTAAGGTATCACACAGCCTGTGACCTTCGTTACTAGACGGATTATCTACACAGTACATACATAATAAATATATTAATATTAAAACAAATGTCTCCTCATTAATGTAACGTTATGTATTAACTATATGAAGTTCAATAGTTGTAGTGGACTAAAACGGAAATATATTTATAACTAAAGTAAACGAGATTGTTTTTTAGATTTGGCAGATAGGCTCTACCTAGCAACGGCATTAAGATCAAGAGTATCTTTAACCTTCCTATAAGTGAAGATCTATAAATAGACTTTTTACTGGTGAAATATCAAGACAGAAATGGATTATCTAACGTTCGTACAACAGATTAAATAACCAATAGTAATAAAACTTAGAAGTGGTTTTACATTTTGCACGAAGCGAGGAGCGCGTAGGACGAGCAAAGGACGCATAAATCTATCGCAGAACGTCTGGAGAAAATAGTGAAATGTATACTCGCCGGTAACCGTAACCGTAACCGGCGCTGTCAGTACGCGCACTGAGGAGAGTGGGCGGAGTATATAATCAGGGTTTTACGGAACGATTGAATGCTTTCATTAAATACGCAAAATGAGGTCCTTTATCAGAACGGCCTAACGTCCCCCAAGCCCCTTGCTACCTATGGCAGAGTTAACCCGTCGTGCAAATTGTATGATAGATTATCTCATATAACAACGCCTGTGTTTCGTGTGATGTATATTAACAAATTTAAAGTAAACTAAAACGAAGGACCTCTATTATTTATTTAAGTTTTAATAGCGGACTCGTCGAATAGTAACTAAAAGGAATAGGTTAAGACGAACCCTTATGAATGTGTACACACTTACGCACTACAGTATCACCGGTGCAGTTGGGTATTTTTCGTTGATAGTGAGTCAGCAAGACACCATTTCATAAAAGCTGGTGATGAACACAGCATATCTAAATATTGATGGATTATAATAGATTTAAAAAACACCTCATCAAACTATCAAACTTGAAAATTTCCACAAAAATGTGTAACTACACTCAGGGCGTGTGTATCAAACGAACACATGACGATATTGCAAATATCTTCGTAAATTATTTACTACTCATGCGCACCTTCGTTAACACGACCGCGCCTAAATTGCCCAATAAACTTGACAAAATTGATAAAGTTTACGACATGCTAAGACTGTGCGACCCGAGGAGTACGCTTATGTAATAAACTCTTGCTCTAGGATAGCAATCAATATAAACTCCGACCTTTGACACTATTAGCGCGAACACACTCGAAGGCTCTGAATTAAAGTCATACTTTGAAGTGATATACTGTTTTGTAACATTGAAAAGAAGGTGCTTCCATATACCTACACCTACCTCTTAATTTCAATTTCAATTCAACCAATAGAGGGACGAGGTGTTCGAAAACAACCATTGACGCTGTGATTGGTGATAGTTTCGAAACGGACGTAGGCTATGTTTGTATGTTGCATAGATTAAAGATATAATTGATATTGCAACGCAGTTAGAAGAAAGAACCGCACGTTAATGTCAGACTTGTGTTATGTTTTAAAAAGATAGAGCGTAAGAGAAGCTCATATCTTTGCTCGGCGGTGCATTAGAATATGAGGGTACAGCCGATAGATTGTTTGCCGTGACATTGATCGCTTTATAATAATTGTTTATGTATTCTTGCGAAAAAAAAAATAAAAACCACACGCGGTAAAAGCTTAATTATTAATAAAAAATAATTAATAACTATAATCAAACATATTTAGCACTAACATTAAAATAAATTTATCACAAAATATTGAAATTAAAACATCTCGAACATTAAACAAATAGTTATTTGTTTTAAATCAGCCACAATGCATTACATTTTAAGATATCTTCACTCAGATAAACTTTGACCCAATCAGACTAAGAAATGTTCTGCAATTAAAATAAAAGTCGGAAATAATAAATTTACTCATAAAAATATAACGTCAGATATAATGTATCCAGGAAAGTTGTATTAAAATTATTAGTCATTAATTACAATGTAGAAGAGTCTAAGTGAAGGCGACGAGATGATAACAAAGACCGACTTATTCCCTAAAGTACGCAATCAATGTTCGCTGCGATTGCTCAGTGTATCGCATCACGTCGCTAATTACATTTAACGAGCGACGCATCTTCGTCCTACACACTACTATGGGCACCATTTACGTACCACGTTGAGTGATATATTTTCTTTTAAGTGTAGTAATATATGCAAATGTATGAATACAATCATTAGCGCCCCAAGCGATCACTCCGCCTACTGCGTAGCTAAACATAAAGTTAATAAACACATTATACTTCTACTAAATCTTGTTATAATATACGTATGTCACAAAAACCGACGACGAGCCGAGATGGCACCGTGATTAGAAACTAAAGATTGCGGGTTCAAACCTGGACGAGGGCGAGATGAACCATCGTGCAATCACAGCACGGTGAGGGAAATGTCTGCAGGAAAACTGCAGGGGTTGTATAAAAACTCCACTCCAAGTGCGTCTATCTACCTACATCAATACCGGTGGGAGCTTAACGTTTAAAACAGTTCTGTAAAATGTCGATTCAGAAGCGTTTATAAAAGCCTACCTGAATAAATTATATTTTGATTTTGATATGGTGGTTGACCGAGTAGTTGAATAAGCTCTAAACCATCGCCCCAACGGGATGGGGGCCTTTGCCTCCGCAATGGAACATTTACAGACTCTTATTTTTATTCACCGCGTCACAAAAGAACCTAAATCGATCATCTTTTCTCCAACAAACTGTTACGCTCGACTGGGGAGGTTCCACCTAATCATCAAGTATTCTATCTCACAACAGCAATGTTTAGTGTTTTTGTGTTTCGATGAGAATGAGTGAGCCTTTGAACTACAGGCGCGGGTGGTTAATATTCAATAAAATACCGAAGTCAATGGGTGATTATGACCCTACTCATTATTATATGTTGACTAAAATTTACAGATGCACATGCGACGTGTTGATGGTACAACATCAAAATACGGAGAACAGGATTATTTACAGGTAATTTCAATTGTAGACTCGAGCTGGTTAAAGTTTTCTACCGGGGTCATTTCAACGCACAAAAGTAATGCCATTAAAACAATAATATCGAAAGCTGCTAAATGTTCTCGGCTGTGGGCTTGTAATGTAGTATAAATGTAATACGATACAAACTATACTAACTAATATATACAAGCTTGTTCCAAAAAAAAAAAATTCTAAAATATTATAATACATTAGTTTTAAAACGTAATGGAAGCTATAGGAGAGCAATATTTTTAAACGTAGCCAATGTTTCTTAGTGCTATTTTTAAACGCGCTTTCATTGCGCTCGGGTGCGAGCAAGTTCACGGAAAGTCGACAGGAAGTTTTATTGAACTGCGATATTTGGGGCATCGTGTCAGACAGATGAATCGCTGTTTCAGTAGAGCACGGCATGCTATTTGCCATCTGGTACAAAGTAACCAAATCTGAATGGTTAGCCACTAAGCCTCGGAAATAGAACAGGCAGACACGTTAAATATATTCACTCGGCCCATGTGTATCGGTTGACCATTTCTGCCGTAAAAGCTTTTGAGTATTATTTCATAGTAAAACTCTGCGAATGGGCGCACCGAGAAGACTTTTATACATTTCAAATAGGAAGACAGACAAAAACTTGGGCGCCTCGCATGGGCTCTGTAAGAGATATTAGCAATTCTTCACATCATCAATGCGCCATCATCCATTTAAATTATTATCTTCTCCGATGTTGTCACTTATGTGTGTAAACACACCGGCTCACTCACCCTTCATACCGTAGCACGATAACACAGAGTTGCTGCTCGGGGTAGAATCATAGAAACTACTATGTTACAAAGTATACTATGTTAACACAATTTACTAGGTGGCTCTATGTAGTACAGCTACATAGAGCCGCCTAGTAAATTGTGTTTAGGTGATATTTATAACAAAACGTTATATATGTATTTCACATTAATTCACAATGACCAAATTCTAGGTTATATAAAGGAGTAGCGAGGCCGACATGCGCTCGATGCCTCTTCAAATTTCTTTGCAAACAATTACGCGGTCGGCTCGCGCTACCGCTTGATTATCACCTGAGATCTGTATCACCGTTCTCATCATGATGTTTGACTTTGTATACTGTGTACCGTTTTTTTTTGTATAATTGATTTATTTTTACCCTGTTTTCGTTTTGTATCAATATTAGAATGTATATTGCTCTATTTGCAGATAACTTGAAGTGGAATCTTCGTAGTTTCATGTGGGATGTACATATATGTTCGAGTGAGGTTTTACAATTGTTATATTCCATCGTGCCCTTTGATTCCTAAATTAAAATAAAATCTTTAAAATATACCTAGTGTATTATTTTTATTTTATAAAAGTCAAAGGCATACTTTTTTAATTATGACCGTTATTTTATATGAATTAAAGCAACGACGAACTTTGTCAAGCAAAATCTAGAAAACTTTTTATTGTAATCGAGTTTGGTCTGAAAGCCAAATTTGATTTCATAGTTCGTTGAGGCAAAGTAGGTCAGCTAAAAGTTTTCCTGTAGTGAATAAGGATCCATAAAATTGGCAGTTTATTTTATAGACTTATTTATAAATATTGAGGCTACTGACTTCGATGTCAACGGGTAAGAGTTGAACGGTCTCGCGAAATAGACTAAATCATGTTCGACCCACATTCGGAGATCCGGTAACTAGCACTAAATGTTTCGTATTAATTACTCGGCGATTTTAGAAGGGTTAGAGAACTGTGAATCATGCTTTTATTTATACCTATAACAGTAAGAAGTCGATATGATTATAACGTGCAAGGAAGTACAATAAGTTTACTGTAAGTAAATGTCCCACTGTTAGCCCCGTCCTCTCCGTGCGTCGGTGGTGTATATACATTTGTGAAAATTAAATCTTAACAAACATTTTATCGATCGGCTTTGACGTATTCTCTTGATTTTAGTTTCGACACTTACGGAAAATATTGTTATAAAACCATATCAGCAAGATTATTTAATAATCTGTTGGACTTGGCGAGCTCTTTAGTCATTTAACGCTAAATAAAATTACTTTTCAATATCAATAGTCAGCGTGTCAAGCTAGAAAGTGAAATATATTACTGTAAAGTGTTCGTCAAAGCAGCCGACGTAATGGAACTGTGTCACACGGAGACGTTACCTCGCGCAACTGGAAAATTGAATAATTTAGTAACATCATACCGTCACAATAGCTAGTTCCATGTAATCATCGGCCGCGCCCCGCCATCGCCGTCGCCGTCGCGCGGCATGCGTGCGCGCCTATTCAATACAGTCTGCCGTAATGGTCGATCGGTCGACGTTAATGCTCCGCTCCTTAGGGTCGCGGAGTTAACTTACACAGCCTATGACCTTCCTCAGTAAACGGATATCTGAGGCAAAAGAATTATTCAAATTAGCTACCGGTCCAATTTCCGAGAGAAACGCGTTTAAACAGCATGATAATATGGACGTATTAATTTACAATATTATAATTCCTTTTATTCTTTTATCGATAAGGTCAACATAGGAGTTGTATTTACGTAATATTATTTTGTTTCTATATGGCAAGCATATTTACAGTTTTTATCACGAGAATTTATTATGTATTACAGTAATCTTCTAAATCTTAAGCAAGTACGACTTGAGTAAGTGACATTTCAAACGTACGTTGATACAGAACCGACGAGCACCACTAATTGTTGCATTAACAATAATACGTATAACGTAGACGCGGCGAAGGCTACGGAGCCAAGTTCACGATCGCTCGTTCATCGACCGTTCTTATCATTATTATTCAAGTATTCAAAGCGGTACAAAGGGATCATTACCGGCGTGCTGTATTATCGAATTTATCGTTCTGCGCTAGTTTCTTTATATTTTATCACATTAGCCACGAAGCGAAATAAAACATTTGTTCATATATTTCGAATAAATATTCATTACCGCAAGTGACATAGAAACTATTCTAAATTTATATTAGACGTTGAATTATATGTACTGATAACATATATAAACATTTTATATAACGTTATTCCGCTCGTTTCAGTCCCACTTGCGTAGAGATAGCCTTTTACATAACATGACACAACGGGTTCTGTCGTAAATGATAAGTGAAATATCTAGTTAAAATTAATCTTCTTATGTGCATAAAATTGCCATAAACTCGTACAGGGTATCGCCATAGATAAAAAAATACGAAAAATATTATTATTCATTTATTTAATTTATAATGCTGTGTATAATTAAACTTGCCTCACAATAAAGTATTATAGTTTACCTGAAGATAAAGAAAAACTGTTGGCTATAATCGAGCATTTGAAAGATTATAATTCCCATAGAAACGATCAGAACGTCTAATGTATAACCTATTTATCACAATAGCACAAGTAGCAGTAACATGACTTATTTTAACTTTTTATTTTCATTATTGTATTATTTTTATCTATTTAATCTTTTTACATTCGACGGCGGATTTAAAGAAAAGGGAATTTGGTCTCGATGTGCTTCAAATAATGCTACTTTGAACGGGGCAATTGTATGTAGGTGTTTAGGTGAAGCGGGCGGGCTGTCTTAGTGCATCTTACGAAACGATTTTTAAAATCTCTATGTCTTGTAATTTAAGCTGCACGCCGACGTACGATACTCGTTTGTATAGATTCGTAGGTTTCGGTTACTCTACTACGTTACATTATCATTCAACGCGTTCCTCTTATTAGAAAAATCGCCAGCGACCGCTTTGCGATTTGCATGCAATACTTTCGAATGCCCACAAAAAGTGAAATTTACTTACATTGATACACAAATAGACCACGGCTGTTTCTTTTCATTTCGTCTTTTGTTGTCTTTGAACAATATTATTCAAATTTATTTAAAATTTTAAACAATAATTGTGATTTCACAAAAATATATTAAATCTATTATATTCGTAAGTATTTTTTAAGTCCTGGGATATTTTTTAATTTCTTTTTAAATATTGTTGAATATTTTCACTCAGCAGTGTCATAAAGAAGTACAAGTTAACAAAATAAATAATATATCTACTGATTGAAATGATTATACAATTGAAATAGAAAACAGGTCTATAGCGCAATACGTAGCCATAGCGTAAACTAAATTAATGAAAAACCGATAGAACTTTTCACAGAAAATAGTTTCCGTCAAATATCCCATGTGCAAGCGGCTTAATAATGTGTATACTCGCGATATTGTTGTATGGCCTTCACGGGGGCCGCGGATCCACGCTCGCCGAGTTCACGGCGAGGGCTACTTTTATTACTACAGTCCATTTAACCCATTTCGTTGACGTAATCCAGTTACTTTTATCGCTCGCTGTGAGGTACGGAACAGACGCCTGTAATTGATATATTGATGGATTTTAATAACTATTAATTAAACTTTATGAATTCGCTAAATCTTGCTTATCTTTTAAACGATCATACTGTACTCGTCATTAAAAACGTTAAAATCAAAGATCCCTCAAAAACTACCTACTCTACCTGAAGGGACCACGGCGCGCGCGAGTTCACTACTATTATGGGTATGACGTACTCAACAATATTTCTTAGTTTATTGCAATTTTTGTATGATTAAAAAAGATTTCCCCAAGTGTTCATTAAAGTACAAAAGATATTGAATTACTCTTAATTTTCATAAGCATATCATTTCCAGAATCTACAACGGGTCATGGGCAAGCGACTGAACGTTTTCCCGGTACGAATGGGTTAAGACGTTTAGTGGGGCGCCTTAATTGTTTTAGTCGTCTTATGATTGGACTTAGATTGAGGGAAACCATTACGGTCACCAACTAGCAGATATTTCTCACGAAAGGACTGCAAAATAACCAACGACACTTTAATTGATACGAATGGCTAGCGCGGCATGCGAGGACGACACGGCGCCGCTCGTGGCCTATATACTGGCACGATCACATACTATCAGATTGTGTGACTCACTTTTTAATGGATGAAAATTTAATATGAGCTTGTATCGAATTGCCTTAGCCCGATCTGAACTGGGCAGAGATCTGATAATGAAAAGCAATATATTTTGTTAAGCGCTGCGCCTCATACATATGTATGTTTGATACGGTCGGTAATGTTACTATGACCTTGTTAAGTGTCTTAGGATTTTTAATAATAACGAAGGTTAATTCATTTCTAGGGATCCGTAGTCTCTGATTTTAAGTGGTTTATCGTAATTATAATTATATTTATACAACATAGAAAATATATTAAAAATAGCTTAAGTGTCATTGGACATTGTTTACTTTAACCCCGTGTCGATGTCATCAACTGTGATAATCGTGAGCGGCAATTCTGCCGCTCGCTATCTCTAAACTGAGGACTAAAAATATGGTCACTTTTATTACGTGTTGGCTTAGAAAAGATAGCAAGCTGTTAAATCAGATGAATATTGTGTGCAATAAAATCAGCCCAAGAAACATAGGGGTTTATTGTTAATTATGCAAACGTAGTCTAATATTCTGTCCTGTTTAACGTGTAACACAAGTTATATAAATATAAACATACATTAAGCAAAAATATTTTTTTAATATTTAATAAGATGTATTTAGTTTTGTTTTTTTTTTCGAAATTAATTGTCGAATCAGAAGCTGCTCGCATTATATGTTTTTAATTAAACCGGATTTTCAAGAAAACGATTTACATCAGACACAAAGCTATATATTATTATTTCCTTTTATGTTTTTATTAAAATTGTAGAATCGTAAATAACTTGGGGCATAGGTTCATCTAAGGCTACAATAATAACTAAGTACATTATATGCGATATAATACTTAAAATTCGTTTCATACCTCTTTCTGAATGCAATTCAAACAATATTTATAAAATACCGACAATTTGATATTAGCTTCGACCCTATTGGATTAAGCTAATCTATGTAATTGGTCAGTATCACGTAGACTTCCAAGAAGTGTAAACCATTCCTTACGGCGCCTACCGCGGGCCCTGAGACGTTGTCCCTCGTGCCTGTAATTACTCACAAACCGGAACACAGCGACACAGAGTCATTTGTACTTGAAGGCAAAGTAACTGGTCCGCGTGGGGTATTTTTTAAATAATATATCAGTACATTTACAATTCAATTATAAAGTATTTAGTGTTTTCGCAATTTTGATGATGAATATCAGATTGATATTTCGGGGTTGCTAAGTTACAGAACTTACATACACGACTGAGGTACACAAGTAGTTTCAAAAGACTCGCGGTATGAACACAAGTGCTTTTCCTAAGAGTGCATGTAAACTGAAACAATTTGCACGTCGGCTCGCGACTCGCAAGGCCGTTTTTAACTAATAGTAACGAACATATTCTGATAACCGGCGTTCTGCTAACAAAAGCGAAAGTTAGCACTTTGAAACACAAGTCATTCAAGTTTAAAAATCGTATGAAATGTATCGACACATCTACTTCTACACGGATATCGATAAGACGTCAATACAATTTAACGATGTACTCCCATGTATATATTATGTTATGTCTGCCGAGACGAGATCTTCTTCTCGCCGTTCCTTTGTCATAACAGCGCCAACACAAAGTATATAAATCAGACAACATGTCAGCCGTCTAATCTTACCAAAAGAATAAAAAACTTGTATACGATCGACTGTTAGCAAAATTATTCGCAAATTTAATTTCCAATCAATGAAACTAGTTTTAGCGACAACAAAATATAGTTCCAATCGCAATCTATATCATTAAATTATATATTATTATTTTTAATCTTACATATTTATCGGAGACCGAAGAGACAACACAAAACATGCACGTACCTATAATTAATATTTACATGTCATAAAGCTCTCTAAAAACGTTCATATTATATAATTAAACAGCAAACTAATTAAATTATGCATATAACGGTATCTTCATTCAATAAACTGTTCGTTTATAACACGTTATTACATATATAATATGTATAGTAAAAACTATCACCAGTCTGTAATGTGCGGTATCAAAGTTCACGCAAATTATGAATGGAGCAGAATGATGAATGAACATGAGGGTCAGTTATATCATTATTATTATTTATTCCTTAGTATTATGAAACTATCAGTGGAAATTTTAATTACGAATTTTCATACAATTATAAAAGTAAACCAATTCTTAAAAATTTTTGAACTTTGGATTGTATAGTATTTCAACGTCCTTATAATAATTAAAAATATCATATAAATATTTGTTGATGAGTTATAATAGTTTAATGTCAATATCTATTTTGAAAGAATACTCCGTTTGTTTTAATTTTTCGTCACATGTCATAATTTTTGGAATAAATATATACCTTGATGATATTGACAATAACTTCGTGTTAAATAAATAATTCCTTAAAATATTTTTTCATCAGACAATTCAAAATCAATAGACACAAAATATAAAAATAAGAGAAATAATAAATATGTATATTTGAAAACAATTTGCGAGAATTTGGTAAAGCAAATGGTGCGTACTCACTCAATCAATGTTCCGTGGGATGTAGCGTGCTAGGCTAGACATGCTGAGCACCGAGCGCCCAGCAGACAGCAGCAGCTCTTGCTGGTAAAAAGTGAAATTTCACGACGATTGACGACGACCGCGGTGTAATTTATTCACTCGCAATGAAAAACGTGGATCGAGCGATGCCGCGGTTTGTTCGCGCTTACTATATATAAACACGTGTTTGATAATATGAAATCTGATGCCCAGGCGATAGACAAAAATCGTATTAAATATAATTTTATATTTGTATATGTTTCGAATTAATCAATGTGTGCGATATTTATTTAAACGCGTTTTAAATAAATCGTAAGTGCGTTCGAGAAGTGGTCGGGTGTGACAGCGAGAGCGCGGTCAGACGTCTCGGGAGTGGAGCGCACGGCGCGGCGACTTGCGGGCCACTGAATGTGCGCCCGCGCACCCGTTGCCATCGCTCCTCGACTCTTCCAATTTTAATATTTGAATACGCAGGGCGCGCGTACTCTTTTCCGAACTGATGCTTTATTTAATATGGCTGCATACACAAAAGCTTATGAATTATACCTCTCCCTCGTTACTGATCAACTCTCTGTCTTTTATTTTGCAAAACGACTTTGATTTGTTTTTTGTAAGAGTACGTTTTTAATCTGTTTAGCATTGTACAATATCCTTTTGAACACGAGTTACATTTAACATTTCTGAAGTCGATTGATATGATATGATTTAATAAATTTATTTTTAAATGGAGAGTCTCCAGAGAGAAGGGAAACCATGGATCAACAAACTACTGCCGATTATCCTACATATCCTTGTAAATACTTTGAGGAAGCCGTCCTCAAGCTCTGGACAATTTTAAATAACAGAATCTGGTGCAATAAAGTTGAGCCATTAATTTATTTGCTGTGTATCTATACAAAAATAGAATATGTTAAAACACTTTGCCCCAGTTACACATACACAGGGTACCATGAAAATGTATGATGCTATTAACTGGAAGGTCACCGCAAGCGGTGATGTCACCAATCAGATCGCGACTGATTTATCGACACCACTTGCTCGGATTAGGAGGAGGGCCCCGTAACGCAAATTAAAGGCTCACATTGTATATCATATTGGATTCATTGGAGTAATTACTGGCTGGGAAGTTATGTTAAACTTTGTAAATATAAATTCATTACATAACGCTATTTAAGGCAGCGCTCAATCTCTAGTTTAAGCCGCTCATTCCTAGGTCGCTTGCCATATACACATTGACTGCCATTGTTATTGTTCACACAAAAGGCTTTTATTATTATAGTAAATTATATGATTATATTGCACGGGGTAGGCAGCATCTAGGCAACAGTACTAGTTTGTCGGTATGCAGCGCGAGCGCCTATACCAATGTCTTCGAACAAACATACGCTTACAGATCACTCACTCTCAGCTAGTCCATTTGCTCACACAGCAATACTTTGTATGTTGTATTTGGCTAAAAAGAGGAATGAGCCGCTAATGCTCTTGAAAACTGTTGCTAGATTACGGAGTCTGTCTCACCATCATTAAACATAATGTCATATATGTCATTTATTTTAGCCATTGTATTTCAACTTTAATAAAATATAATTAAACAATTGTAACGCCCAACGGAAGCATAAGGGATTGGATGCCAATACGAATAATTTAGAGCCGTGATAAAGAAAATTTTCTTTGCAGTACACAAACTACCTATTGAGGAAGGTTACAAGCTACTCGTATGTGATAACTCAGCTATGGTGATACTAAATGCAATGTCAATCGATACTGGTAATGAGATACAGTCATCATTAGGGTATTCGTAGGGACACACGAGGGTCCTGTTTCTCCTCCTCCTTTCCTTCAAGTTCCATATTTTCCTTGCCCTGTTTTCCAAAATATTTATTCCGTAGTAGTAGGGGTTGTATACGTGAAATCACTACATAGTAAAAAACAAAGTCGCTTACCGCTTTCTGTCCCTGTGTATACTTAGATCTTTAAAATGTGATGTCGTAAATAAACACATTTGTTATGCTTACGTTGCAAACGCTGGGTGAACCTTAAGTAAATCAAAATAATGTACATATAACAGAATCAAACACCTTAAAAAGATCTACAAGAATGTCTGCGATGGTATATGTCTATCTCTTAGGGATAGCCTACAATAACCATTTATAAAATTAATTACTTTTTTTCGAGAAATAATGGCTTATTTACGAAGCTAATTTAAGCCATACAGCATTAATCCTTATTCAATAAAGTATCTTAAATAGATTGTGCAATTAATATAAATCAATATGGCCCTTTACAGCATGTAAGTTGAATGAATATTTACGAAGATATTACAGATTTGAAACGCAGGAACGTAGCGGTTTGTATTGTCTAATGATTGAAAAACTGTGAACGTTGTAAGACATTCTGTAGTATATTTAGTGTTAGCAAAGCTGAGTCGCTAGTAGGCAATAAAATAAAATGCATAATTTCTACACGATTTGTGGCTTATTGTCCTTGTAAGAGAAGGCTCATAGCATCTTCCATTGCCAAGTCTAATGGTGAAATATGCTTTTAAACATAAGTAAACATAACGCAATACAACTAGTCCGATTCGTCACCCATAGAATAATATACTTATATACTTACTGTACTAAAACATACATAGCTGCGTAATATACAATCGATTAAAAAAAAACTGGTCAAAACATACCTATAAGAAACATACACATACATACATATACATAAGGTTCTTAGAGGTAGGGATTTGTGCAAGCACTTATGGGTTGGTACCAACCAATCATCTGGTATTCTACCGCCAAACAGAAATATTGCTGCGTTCCGATTTGAAGTGTGAGTGAGTCAATGTAACTACAGGCACGAGGGACGTCACATTATAGATTTCATTTACTCGTATTCCTAGCTATATTATAAAAAAAAAAAAAATCTTTATAAACATACACTCACGCACAAAAAGACATCCTACAAAAAAAAAACACAAAACTAAACTCTGCAGAATACAAAAAACTTTAGTCAGGACATCGGACTAGCCTCACACTATCGAGACAGCATGTTGTGTTTATTGTTGTTTACAATCTCTTTTAAATTAATTTGCAAAGTGGTATCTGATGCGAGAAGATCTCAGTCCATTATAAATTCCTATCGACCTAATACTCGCGGCCCTGAGTCCACTTCAAACAAACTTCATAATAAACAACTGCGCAGCTTGCTCTGAAAATACACCCTTTGCCATAGATGCTTACCCATTCAGTAGTACTGCCATCGTTATATGTACTTCGAAATAATATTCCTTGAACATCGTGTTTACTACGAAATTATGCAATAAATTAAACACTAATTACCTCAGTTGAAGAACCCGTCAGAAGAAACGAGTGTATCCACTTTCTACAAAATATAGAAATACTTTAATTAATTACATTATCACCGTCCATGGTATAGACGGCGCCTCTATGCTTCAATGAGCAATTCCAAGTAAAGTAACGCAAATGTTTGTAGCTAATGCCATTCAAGCATTGGTGAATATGTATTTTGTATATTCAGTTTATATCACAAACAATCACCAAGGAAGACCGTCTGCGAAATGGGTCCATTACTTGTCCGTTTCATTTTTAATTAAACATTTCATAAATTGTCTCCGTAGTCGCATAACCGGTGTCTCAGTCATCAACTCGAAAACTGTTCTCAATAAGCAATTATTTATCGTCTACTTCCGCGTTGTGAGCCTAATAAAAGCAATCAGCCGATAACGAATTATTTATATTAAAACACATCTAGTTACCTTTCTTTACACTCGTGTCCTCATAAAATGCTAATAACATTTCATTAGCTTAAGAATTTTTATTTTTTTACAAATAAAGTTACGGATTTAACTGATCGATCTATTGATCTATTGATATACTATTGTATATCAGTAAAGGTAATAGAATCTTATTTATATTGTATTACGAGATACAATATATTTTTTGATTTTGATTTATTTTGAAAGTCTAAGAGGTATGCGACGAGAGTCCGATGGTTTAAGTCTAAGATGATTACTAAAATAGAAATACCAAAATTAAACGTACGTAATAAACAGTTTTATCACAAGTCCACCACATAAAAATGCAATAATTTCAAATCGTACTTTTAATTTGTAATTGAAACATCCGAAGCACAAATTCCGATATTTTCTGTAATTTTAAAAGTATATGTCGTCATAAAACTATAAGCATCCCACATCTCACACCCAATCGTACGCTACAGTTATATATTCTTTGTTCGGCCCAAAGCCAATAATAATATGATTTAGAGTTGGCCGGCGTCGGGCGCCACTCTCATAAACCACGGCGACGCTTTCCAAACCTAATGATATAATTAACTTACATGAATATACTCTAGTTTCATATTACGAGCTTTTCAATGTACAGCACGCAGTATACGAGCCACTAACACTGCACAGGGAATAGTTTTATGTTTATACTGAATATATACTCGTATAGACATATTCACTTTGACCCCATGAACCGTCATTAAAGTGGTAACGTCTCGGAATGGTTTGGTACAGGACTAGCTGACTGATACCAACTATTTGAAAAAGTGAAAACCGGGAACCCAATTGCTTCTCAAATTAAAAAAAAAATAGTATTAAAATTTAAAAACCTTACTAAATTGAATTCTTTGTTTAAATCACGTTAAGTGTCCACTTTAATATATATACGTGCATATAACGCGATTCATTAAAATTCATTGCATGTTCTTTGTATACTAAAAAAATCTTTCATGCAAAAACACGCCGAGGTGCAATTGTAATAGGTTTATGAATTATCATAAATAGAAAACGGCACACGTTATAACATGAAATTTTACATCTCACTTATATGTATTGTATACTAGTGACGGCGCGCGGTTTCATGCATTAATCATTACCTCCACCTGCGTAGGTTGACGTATGATGTTGTATTGTGATTTTTTATTCCGAATAAAATGACTATTTAACGAAAAAAGACTTTTGAAACGAGCGCGTTAAAAAAAAAAATATTAAAATTCTTCATCTTTATAATAGTACGTCATTTACGTACATACATATATATTTAAACACGAGATGCTCACAATTGATCGGAAAGATTTTTTTAGGTATTTATTCCGTACGACACATATCCTTCAAGTAGAATACTCCAGTTGAGTCACTAATGGAGGCAAAGCCCGTCACGCTTACGTATTCGGGGTGCATCTGTAGAGCAACAGACGGCGCCTACCAATTCCAACAATGAACGCAATGACGGCCCCGACATCTATCAACAGGGTCCCGGCCGCTACTTGTCATGTCCCTCTTACATATGAAGATTTGTCGTTTCGTCTGAGATAAACTCAACCGATGCAATACTGACTCTGACTCAAACGAAATCGCGAACGAGGAATCACAGATTGCAAGACATCAAAAATAATTGAAATAGTGGCAAAATAAAAGCAAGTATTCCTAGCAAGTGTTAAGTATAAATCTAGAAACATTTATAGCAATCGCCGAGTACGTTATGAAACATCGTTACAAGTCATGTTATCTCGTATGTTTATTGGCTGTGAAACCGCCGATGTCAAAACATCAATAAAATCATTTCCACGACACGGCGGGTGTAAGTCTGGCGATGTTTACGCACTTGCGACTTAATAACGTCGTCTGCAATCATCATTCGATATATTGTCAACTCGTTTATCGGGACTACGGAATGACTGTTTTCAATCAAAGTCTTACTATAGAAGAAATAAAATAATAACAATATCCTCTTTTTAGCGTCAGTTTTTTTACATAAAATTAGACGGGCAGTGTGGTAAGTGTTCGCCACTGCACAAATACAATTCAAACTCAACTCAAACTCAAAACTCAAATTCCTTTATTCAATATAGAAGTATTACACTTTCTTATTGATTGTCAAGTTAAACACTACCACCGGTTCGGAAAAAGAAAACACCCAATGGCGCTGTAAAAAACATTAACCATTCCTTATATCGCCAATGTGCTACCGACCTTGGGAGCTAAGATTTTATGTCCTTTATGGCTTTAGTTACTACTTCAAGCCGGAACTGAACAGTACTTAGTATTGATGCTTAGCGTTAGAATAGGTGACGAGTGGTCGGGAAAGGCATACACAAAGTCTTCCCACCGAGTACAATATGTGTCTCGACATCATGACACAAGCTTGTGTCCAAGCACAGGTTTCAGTCTCTACTCATAGTCTCATGAGAAATAAGATTCATTCGATTTTCGAGTCATCTAAGATCCACCAATAAACCAACGGTACTAGACCAAGGGGGCAATTACGGTGGCAGCATCGCAATTTGCTAAAATTATGTAGAATAAACACAAATCCTGCATGATCACCTGCATCTGTGTATCGGGCTGAACACAACTTTACCACAATAATAAATAAGGCTATTGTCAGCAAGTGTTTACGTTCACATTATCTTTTTTTCCATTCCTTTTCATTCGTTAAACGCTATTTAAACGCATTTGCTATATACATATATAGGAAGAGTTAAAAAGTAATTTATATTTAAATATTTTTATTTTTTTCCGAAGCAACCGTTTATATAATCATATCAGAGAGATCGGATCAGTAATATCAGTAGCATCAAAATTAACGACATCACATAGTTCTCAATTATTTATTTTATGATATAGGTAGACGGACGAGCAAATGGACCATTCGATGGTAAGTGGCCGCCACCGCTCATTGACAAAGACGCTGTAAAAAATATTAACCATTCCCTACCACCACCTAGGGAACCAAGGTGTTATGTCCCTTATGCCTGTCGACACTGGCTCACTCACGGTTCGGTTCAAATTTGAACACAAAAATACTGAGTATGTGTAATATGTGTTTGTGTCGCAGAATGTGTGTTATGTTAGTGAATTATGTTTTTTTTTATATATATTAGTAGTATATGTATCGACGGTTAAATTACATATGGAAATATATTTTCTTATAATTTTGCACGTGAAATATAATTATTAGTATGGAATAAAATGCACTGCCAATATCCCCGTTGTCCTTCCATCGCTCCAATATTTTAAATATTGCTAAACAAAAAACGAACTGGGACAGCCTTGCTGTTTCTTGATTAGAAATTTGTGAAATAAGGTTACTCAACGAAATCACTTCTATGTATCCAATTAAAAATTTGTAGAACTGCAATCAATGATATGCATAATTTATCGACTTCTTATCGTATTTAGGACATTGAAATCTGGTCCGTTCAAATTTTATTATTCAATGTATTTCAGATTAATAATAAACACTAGAAATACATAAAATTTATGCTATTTGGTTATTAATTTAAAGCGTCTGTCATAAAAAATAGGAGTGTTTTATGACGGACGCTTTAGGGGATTTTAAGAATCGCCTTAATTATTATTAATTTTATGAATATAATTGAATCAAAATCAAAATATTCTTTATTCAAGTAGGCTAAATATATAAAAGTGGAATCATATTATAGAAACGAATACCGTGTCCCAGGAACGACGTATTAAATTTGTAAAGTCGAAAACGTAGGTAAGAAGTTAGAAATAATGCTGACGAAAAAATATAAAAGATTCTATAACACACACGCTTGTTCAACTTAGAAAAACATCGAATATTTGGTTCTGATCATGACATGTGTATATTGTAAAAAATATTTATTATCACTAAATGTAGATCCGTTTTAAATAGCAAATAAACTCGGCAATATTCTTGATTCGCGGAGACTAATCCAGTCGAGGATAACAAAATCGCTGCGTTAAACCCAAACCTTCGCACTTAATTCGATTGCTTTGAGTAACGCACAAGTCATAACAAATCAAACGTGCGCAAGTGCTTCGTATCCATAAGCATCAATCACGTCAATGTCACGATGGAGTCCCAGCGACCTATTTCCACCGAAGTTTCTGCTACCACGGCCATTCACCCAATGAGCTCATCGCCCCAGAATAAAAATTCACTCGCTTGTATCAATTGAATTTGTGTATTTGGATTCGCTTTCTGAGCCGAAACTAGACGATCTACTTTAGTTTAGGAAACGCTAATTAATTACTATAATTCCAAATCTCTTGTTCGAGTTCGATCGCTTCTGCACCGTGTCTCTTCAGATTACCCACAGATTACACGAGGAGTGGGGAAACACGCAGCCTTCCTCCTTTGCTATATTATCTTGTTGCTAGTTATAATGTTAATTAAATTAAAATATTATAATGATTTTTATTAATTACACCATATTTTAAACGATTTTCGAGAAAAAAATATTTGTTTTAAATTAATAATCTTTATTTTATGGTCGAAAACGAAGCCCGTGGCATCTTTTAGCGCCAATTACGTTAGACTAGATAATTGTCAGAATTAGTACTGTGGCCGCGATATCGTGTGAGCTTCACACTTCATAACATTCGAATTTAAATAACATTATATATTACATTTGTTAACTCTTAAAAACAAGTTACTTCGTACTGACCCTGTAATCAATTAATGAATTCATAAAACAAACTGACAACATTTGATGGATCGCGATCGACAGTCCGACAATGCAGAGGTTTATTTAATTATCGGATTTGAATATTTATGTGACGCAATTATAATAAAGCCTTCCTAGCGGCATGAAATGTGTCCGCGGCTAATTTGTAAGTGTAATTATTATTAATGTTATGTCTAATGACGTACTATTACGAGTCGATCATATCACTGCGTTACAAAAAATCTAAAACGTGTATTTTTGTATGTAGACTGTACGATATGTTGAGTATTAAAATAACTTATCAAGTTTTTGATCAGTCTATTCGATAGTAATTTAATTTAAGATAGGTAACGCAAAGGCCGCAATAACGGAACGAGGATACTCGTGCCTACGTTTATTTTGCAAGAACACTTGCGTATCGGTGCGAGACGTCTCGTAACTGACTGAATCAATAATTGATTTAATTTCATAATTATTTTTTTCTTAACGACTTACATCCTATTTCGTTTCGTTACGTTATTTTACAGGATTAAAAAAATATATCGAAATGAACATACTTTAAGTCGGGTTTTACAAGCACCTAAACATCGTCACGTCTAATTAAATATAAAGCCGTCTATCGAGCTCTCACCGGTCTTGACCTATCAAATTACAGCCATCCATGCAATTGCATGTTTGAACAATATATTATTTGTTTAGATCGATTTCGTTTCTATAGTTAAAATCATTAATCTCGTATTAAAAACATGTCAATTATTAAGGCACATTACTCGATAAACGATATAATCGTTAGATAATAAAAATAGTGTATTCGACGCATTTTTAGTGTTCGTTAATTTTCATGCAGGATATGAATACAATTGTATTATAGATTATATACAAATAGTAAAAACCGATAGTATCAAAATAACGAAAGCGAAAGTTATTGAAACTTTGAAAGGTTTAGGAAGTGTAGCAAGTATCACTACCAAAAATGCCTTAAATTAAATAGGAATTATATCCATATTTAAATCAAGAAAATAATTATAAAGCCGAAAAAAAAATATAAGCCGAAAATATCCGACATTTCCATACAAATACTAACATTTCAATTGGATGACAGCTAATAAATTAATCTAAAACGATGCAAAATGACTAATAAAACGAATAATAAAATCTAATTGTAATAATTATTTCACTGCACTGATATTACTTAAAATGTGAGAAAATGCCAAAATGATGTATTGGGCTAGCAATACCGATATATGGGAAATGGGAAATGGGTTAACGGCAAAGATTTTAGCGAATTGACACTTTTGTGACGTTTTGTATTATTTTAAAAAAAGTTAAAATTATAAAAATATTTTTTAATGTAAGAAAGTTAATCTTTGATTTTGAACGTCGACAAATATAAAATCCTTGCTTTTTATCATCGAGTTTTAACTTATGTGCATTATTCATTACAATTTATTTATCTTAACATAAGAATTAAAGAAAACAAAGGTCATATTTTTATTTATCGTCTATTAATATTCCATGTGTCATAAAACATCCATCGTACTCACAAATAAATGTTTACGCGAACTTTATTAAAAGTTTTCTTGTTTACGCGGCGAGCACGCGCTCACGCATTTAAATGTGCCAGTCGCTGGTCAGTTTGTTCGTGTGTTGTACGAGTTTGTTTTAAATCGATATAACTTCATATTACGTATTCATCGAGCATAAGCCGAGGACACGTGCTTATCCACGGCACCTACTGCCCGGTCGCTCATTACACCGTGCGCTCTAAACTTTCGTGATGTATGTGATCTATACATATACGTATACGTCTTACATACATAAAATATATTATACTCGGATTTTATTTTATTACGGAAAAGAAAATAATAAATCAAACCACTGGCAAGTAACAGGAATTATCTCCTTAATAATGTAAGAAAATAACTAAAAAGGTTTTCAAGCTACATTAAGTGTATTCCTACTCAATATTAATTTATACAATATAACACTGTGTATTCGGATCTGAAAGTTTTAAAATAATGATGTGTTTAGTATAATAATTTATCGTCTGTCCTGCCCACGCGAAGCTGGGACGAGTAGCTAGTAAGTTACTGTAGAATTGAACCGATGTTACTAAGATAGTCTCTTTATATTATGTAGACCATGGTTGGCGGCGCATTCGCTGTGGAAGGAATAGTTAATGTTTTTTACAATGCCAATGCCTTTAAGAGGACGGTGACCATTTATTGGTAAACCTCAGGTAATGCATTGAATAATTACGTCATACTTAAAAAAATATCTCATCGATTTTATCATTGAATTTAAAATTTCAAAATATCCACAAAGCAGCCTTCTGTGTTAACATGCTTTCATACGCCATCTACGACGTAATTAGTAGAAGTAAACTTTAATAACTGATTACAATATTGTTATTTATTTATCAACGGCTACAACTAGGATACAGATAGAAACGTGCTAAAAACAAAGTTATTTAAAGTATTTTAATCCGCGCAAAGCGCGCGGTCTAGATAGACTGTTCAAAATATTTAGATAGACCTTGGTTTTGTTGGACGTTTAGAATATAGAACACGAACACAAATATACAGACAGCACATGCACGGATACTGCATATTGAAGTTTACGGATATATTTATCCGCTATATCGATTATACATAATCAATACCATGCGATACCGGGTCTGTCCGCAAAGTTATTTTATTATTTCGATTGATTGATCTTGAAGAACATTCATTAATATTTATGAGCCTGCCTTGAAATTCATTTCTACGTTGTTTTAAATAATTTATCTAATTATTTTGGAGCACCTAATGGTAAGTTGTCAGTCATACCCTCCCCCAATCGAAGAACGAATTAGAGAAAGTCCAAGAAGTTTGATCATAGGTCTGTTGCGTTATGTACTGAACACGGCTCTTAATGAGCTGATATCGCGGTAATTCAATATTAAAATTGTTTATTTGTCTTTATCCCTTCCGCGACTGGAGAAGCGTACACACTGACAGACATCGACACTGCGAGTTGAAATAAATCACTTCTTACAGCGACAAATTATTGTTTATTTAATTTGTAGTTTTAATTTTCAATGCGCCGCTGACTGTTGTGCTGGAAGACTTTTATTTAATTCTTCATCTAACGTATAAGTCGACCGAATGAACTAACACCTATAGCGTTTTTAATTACGTCTATAGAAACTGTTTATCTAAAGTTAACTGGATGCTTTCCTTAATATTATAATCTCTAAGATAGTTAACAACTTGCCATTCTAAGATACATTCCGTTCACATTTTAATATGTTAATCTAATAGAGAATCTTAGCACGATTGCGGGTCAGAGAGCGCAACAACATCTCCACGTTTTCAACACATAAGACTCCGGGCCGACTGAGATATATCTTACTAATAAATTAAGATTCGATTTAGTAATAATTAGTTCCAGCAATCTCGGAGACATGCTGTTAAATTAAACTATTCAAAGTAGTGAGTTCAAAAGTCATACATACCCGTGCATATTCATGTACGTTTCTATTAATAACTAACGTCTTACAAATATTGAGCACGAACGGTTAACTCTTCGTTTGAATAAAATAAATATATTGTATGATAACAATAGTACGTTTACAATCAAAATTAAATCGACTACATAATTCCAAAGCAATACAATAATAATAACGTATTTATATCATGTGTAATTGTGTATACTCGCGCGGAGCGCTAAATGCAGAGATTCTTAATAAATATATTTATATTATGATTAAAGTAAAAGGTCAAGTTCGGAAAACTGAGCGAGTTGTGAGCAGTTTACGGCGCTTGAACTAAAACAAGGTTCGGTGTTCAGGATTCCCAGAATTTCCGTAAGCGCTGCACGCCTAACATGTGCTCGTATAAACATTACAGGCTCCGTGTAATGATGTAATAATGCAACACGCGATAGATAATCGATGCGAAACGGAGCAAATATTGTTATGGGTCTGCGTATTATCATTATGAAATATTTATTGTCCCTTAAATAGCTTTAAACAAAATGACCGCCTACCACCTATACACGTCCTCCTGTCTCAAGGAGAACACTTGCATAATCCACCCAGCTTAACCCACCCACTGTGGTTGTATTATATGCATATGACATAATTACATCCGACAATCGCAGGTTTCCTCCAACACATTTCGGCGAGCAGACGAATCATTTCAGATTGAATCCGGAATCTTAAGCTCATATCCACTAGTTCAGATCAAATCGAAATCCTATATTCAATTAAAAGCATTAATTCAATAAAAATTCTGATTAACAACTATGTACTACCGGTTTGCAACTGAGGACCCTATTCACTGGCCCATCTCAGATTGTTCACTAACTCCTAACGTGAGCACGCACGCACACGCTACACATTGAAGCTATTTTCACTATTATTTATCAAGATAATGTCACTGAATACATGACTCTTTGCGGAAGGTGTTATTATATGATACTTATATATATAGTTCGATATTGATATTAATAGATAAATATAATATTTTTCAAATTACGTCGTCAAACGATGCATTTAGGATATAACGTGAGTCACGCTGATTAGACTATAAGTCACCCGTAATAATAGAAATCGTAGGGCTTAAAAAAAACACCAAACAGATCTCGGTGACATATAACATCTATCTATATTATAGCTATTATAATTTTATATGTTAGATATACAATTTTTATGGCAATAATGACGTGGGCGTGCGTTAATTAGATTGATTAGTACAGCGCGTCTGATAAAATTAATATTTGTTTACACTTATTATTATAAATGTTTTGGCATAAAAACTTATTTCTTTTTACTACTGGTAGGTAATTTGAAAATTAAAACATAAATTAAAATATTCTTTATTCAAGTAGGCTCATTATTTTTTTGGAATCGTCATGTTGCAGTGTTGAATTAAATGTGATATTGAATACTAAATAACTCGTCCAGATTCTGAAGTCATTTCGATAAACACTGAGTGTGTTACACACATATGTACTGTAAAGAGCTTTATCTCTTTTGCTTTTAAATTTGCAACAAATAATTTAACTTTTTAAAAATTCATAGTATAATTAATGTCAAAATATAAATATGTATATAAAAAGGCTTGGAGGTGCTGGGATTTGAACCCAGGACTTTCAGCATGCGAAGCAGACACTCTACCACTGAGTTACACCCCCGGTTGCAAGCTCTCGCTAAAAGTTATATTTGAATGTATCGAAAGCCTTTAAATTAAAAAAAGAACATTTGCAAGTCTTAAAAATTCTGTTTATTTAGAAAACAATTGATAATTACAAACACTCACATTACATACACGACTATTATTAAAAAAAATCTTTCCTAGAATATATTTCATACCATAAATCAACGGACGGACCGATTGTATTTCTAGATAATGAAAATTATAGAAATGTAAAGCCCTCTTAAGTATAATGCTTATAATACTCATAAAATAAGTGCAGAGGTCGTATTGGGTGTAAGTACGAGTTAGTACGTATTATGTTTGTGCGGATGTTGTGTTTGTGTACACCAGTATGGTGTCAAATTATGTGTAGCGAGATAGCGCTAAACATGTTTTCTTTCTGCGTAACCTTATGAAGGCACCGAGGTTTCCTCCACAGCCCAGATGTAAGTTAAGCAAATAATACTAAAACTTGTATCTGGAACAAGTTCCGTTAACCACTTGTGATTTACTAACGATCTCAAGTCGGGTGAAACACATTGTCTCTATTAATACCACTGATTCAAGTACATTTCGAATGAATAGGAAAAAAATGCCACATTAATAACAAAATATCCTGTGGAAGTACTTCCGCAATCAGTTACGCGACCGAGCTCTTGGGAATACTAAGAAGGCTACAATATTCAAATTCATATGTGACTCAGTTCCCCCGACCGCTTCCTCGCTG
This sequence comes from Vanessa atalanta, assembly GCF_905147765.1. Lineage (NCBI taxonomy): Eukaryota > Metazoa > Arthropoda > Insecta > Lepidoptera > Nymphalidae > Vanessa > Vanessa atalanta. The sequence goes on from NC_061882.1 coordinate 154,973, forward strand.
CCAGCGCGACCAAGTTCGACCCACTGACACCCACCCACTGGAAAAATGAACAGAATTTGTAATTAAACTTATCACAGAGATAGAACACTGCGATACGTCAATCATCCATTGTACGTGGAACTAATTCTATTATTGACATTTAAAACAATCGTTTCGATGTGTGCAGCCTCACATTTGTGATGCCTAATGCCGGAATATGCTTAAGGCACCCACTCCACTAGTCAGTACACGTAGACCCGTTTTCAAAGTGAAATTTACAGGGTTGCAGCGAAACGAGTGTGTCATTATCATTAGCCATTATATCGGCGCGTTTGTTTCGGAACGCTCAACTGCAAATTACACAAACATGTTTTCATATTAAAACATGTGCATTAATTTAAAAGGCTTCACTGTGCAGTTGAAAGGTACGGAGAGGTACGCATTGTGTCCATGCTAATGCGGGCTCCACTGCCCTCTGTGGCAACGAAGGCGTTCAGAACGTTGCATAACATCGCTCGTAAGTACGCGTCCCGCGAGGCCCATTTCATAAAAGTGCATTTCATTTGAATAAACTTCACATATAATATTAAGTAACTGCCCGCAAATGAATGCTAAAATGTATTATTTTTCTGAGTGGTAATAACTAATTCTGATTGCACTATTTATATTATTTTTAGGTGTAAATGAAAACGTAATATGAAAAACTACAAATATTTTGCTTATTTACAGATATCTTCGGTTCCTTAGAGTTTCTGACCTATTAAATGTCCCTATTTACATGTACTGATTACTTTTTTAACTATCGACTAAACATTAATCGTTCAAATAAACATAGTATACCCATATTGCTAAATTTAGAATGCATTAAGGTTAACGTACCTAAGCTTTTGTATATCAGCGTCCTCAACAATGCAACAATTTCCAGTATCCAAAAGGAAACTGTATGCGACTCCTTTTAACAACAATTTTTATCTAGCACTCATCTAATTTCGCATGATCTCATGCACGTATATATATATATATATGTGTATACATTTTTATCTATGAGTATGAGTAAACTAATTTTCTTTTGACAACATTTATTTTTCTTTGCACACATCAAACGTCCCCTGCACCTCCTAAGGTTTGTACCCACAAAGGCTATTTTAGGATTAACGCGATTATTTTTGTTGCGCAATACGTTACGTGACAACAAACAGAGCCAACCAAAAATTCAATAATAAATAACGAAAATCATTAAAAGCAGTTTGCAGGAACAAAATGTCCATGCAAACTACCTTTACATCGTCGTTTTAACTCAACGAGTATATTTATTTGTACGTTCGAGTAGATACGGCCATTCGGACTTCGGAGTGGTCTAGATTTGACGTCGGGACATGGGACATCAAAGTGGAGGTAATTTAGAGGTAATCGAGCGTGTAATGGCTGTATCATTCATTGGGCGTGGGCGTGACAGATCAGCGACTGCTGCGCAACGAACGAGACATAGTCCACTGAGCAAGACGGGGTGCGTATGTAGTCCAGTCCGACTTATAGAGTATTGATTACACGAACGAGCTCGTTGATCGGCAGATAAACTGGCAGATGTTTCGACACTTTCCCCTCTGAGAACAATAGATCTGTCCGTAATACCCGCAATAACTTTGAATGTCATCGTAACTTGAGATGAGAAACCAGAGAATATAATGTTTTATTTAATTGTATTATAAATAAATATATTTGTATAAGAATGCTAATATTTAAACGAATATTTTTGCTAATAACTTATTTCTATTTGATTACATAACAATATTAGTTTGGTCTTCCGTTAGTTGAAAAATTAAACCAGTATTCAAATACTTATATATGAAAATATTAGACTCTAACGCACAGAATAACCTTTAATAATATTTCTGTCAAATTATTCAGATGTTAAGATTACCATACACAAATATAAACCACTAAGTATCTTGCAAGACGAGTTGTATAAATGTTATGCATAGGTCTAGCGTCTGCTGTGGACGCAGAGGCTATCGAAGAAGGAACGCCAATTATGACGTTGAAAAAACTTAATAAGTCCAATGTATATGCATATCAATCTTATATAGCGTTATCGACTCAACTTATCTACGCGTACAAGGAAGACGAAACAAAATAATATCTTATTATGATGTGATTCTAGATTATTCTACTGCAAGTTTAAACACATATATATTTAGTTTATACACATCAGAAAATTACAAAATTAAAGCAAAATGTTTTAAATGACGGATAAGTCATGTTATCTCTAGTAACTCCTATGGGTTCATTCACAATGACTACACTCTAAAAACTTATATTAATAAATTTATTTTATTATTAATCAACCATGAATAAGATCGAGTTTGATTTCATCGCTATACGGGGAACGGGACGGACAATAATGCAATAATGACGCTCCCCGGACACGTACTCGTGTGTAGTTACTCTTTGCATTTGTTTCACAATGAAGCAGCGTGGTGGAATATGCTCCTTTCTCCTCAAAGGGAGAGGAGGCCTTAGCCCAGCAGTGGGAAATTTGCATGCTGTACATATGTAAGTCAGGCTAGTGACAAATATTTCTTCTTCCCTAAGGAGACCTCTGCACGACATTGATCACACAATCCCTTCGATCTTTACCGAGTACGGTCATGTCTTATGTCGATTAAGATCTCATACCGAGAATTATTTTGTACGGAAAACAATCCTGTGTGTTGTGTGTGTGTTATAAATGTGTTAAAAATATTAACTATTCCAAATTCAAATCCAAATGTAAAGCTAGAATTTGGTCGTATAATATTTAATAAGATATGCCGAATATAATATTTGCTATATTATAATCGACTCGGTATGGAGCCCGAGAGAGATGGAGATAATCCGTCTTACCGTACGCTATACGTCCTTTTCTCGCTCAATCCAAATTGTAAAGTGAAGCAGCATTATTTATTTTGATAAAGACTGACACTGGTCGCTGTGTGACAAAAAAAAAAATATTTTAATTTAGTCGTATTATTTTATAAGATTTCAATATATATAAAGTCAACGGATCGTCTAACAAAAACATAAATTCTTATCCGTTAAATAAAAAAATAATATCATAATATGAAAGTTACAAACAGTTTCAGTGATGTACTTTCGGGGCAAGCAAAGTTATAGACTGATTTCGAATTAACAGTAACTCCAAAAATAAGAATCAATCAAACTCCAAAGATTAGACTATTCATTTTAATTATTCATTGTAACATCACGAAATTTACAAGAGATAATAAACTCATACACAACAACAATTACGCTGGATTGATAACCTTCTTCTGTATAAGTCGACTAAAACATAAGTGGTTTTGTCTTCTATCTCATTATTGAATTCAATACGGTGTGAGATCATGTAATGTCTTCAGCTAAATAATGACTCCATGTGCATGTGACACTTAGCGTTGTCCCCGCGTTGCTGGCGATGATATACATTGTATTATGTGTGTCTATTTCAGACACCTACCGAAAGAGAATGTGTCGCTAGTCATTCACAGGTTCTATAATTAGCATGGAAGGTGCGTGAACGACCGGACGTGGCCGGTGAAGGCCGGCGCGAGCGCATCGCAGGTGACGAGGACGGGGCTGGCTGGGCGTCTGACGTACTCCCAATCGATCAGGAAACACCTTCATATGAAATACACGAATACTCGATTTCGTGTATTGCCATCCGACCTACCCTTAATGCGTTCATAATGAAGTTCCGGCTACTACGCGAACGCTTACTTATTCTTACTACAATCGCTGATAATAAATCATTAACGCAATTATCTCCATTAGTATTAATAACACGAACTCTAAGCGAACGTTTTAGCATTAGATATCTGTGATCGTGCCTTCCACGTGCCTTACCTTCATATAAATCCATTTTGTAAATACATTTTAATCCTATATGATATTTGCTTGATCTTATGTGCATTCAATGACTATTGATAAATTGCACTTGTAATGGAATGACCTACTTACACCAGACCCAGACCTAGGCATACCTCCGTGTAATCCTAATTTGGCGCGCTAAGGATGACATTTTTATAAAGCCATAAAACGACTTACATTTTATTATAAGAAAATATAGTTACTGGATATTCCAGTAAGTTAAAATTACATGCAATTTTATATTAAATACATGTGTATTAGTTTAAGGTATTCAGTTTTGTATTGATAACACTTAATGACAAAATAATGATGACATTACAATTTTGCCAGCATTTCTAAATGTTATTTGGCTCGCAACTATCTACTAGGAGGTCCAAAGATACAATATTACGTCATAGGTATAAATTTGGACGATTCCCACGTCATACTTTTAATAATAGCGTAATACAATTACAATTAATTCTTTAAGGACCGTCGAGGTCTTGTTCTACTCAAAAGGAATCAACTTATCCTAATACGGCTAAGCGAAACCGGCTCAATAGTCGATGAGAAAAACTTCTGCGATCTCTTGGTTATAGTAAAGTATATTTTGTAATTAATACCATTTAAATAGAAGATCCATGTTCATAATTTTATAAAGTATTGCAATATTCCTTGTACAATTGCATATTCTCTGAATAGTTTTGATTATTTCTTCACAAGGATTACAGTTTCAAATATGATGATAATTATTAATTTGTAATTTTAATCAAACATTATTTTTTTATAATTATTCTGTCAAGCAGTCGGCCTGAAAGAATCACAGATTAGTTTTACATTTGTTTTTATATCGCTTTAAATAGAATAGACTTCTATTTTAAACGAGACTGAGCCAAATGGAGAGAGACAACCAAGATTGTAAAAAAATCGCCAAAAAAAGTTACAAGCAAAATCTTTCTTGAAATCATATTGCTGTAATTCATTTCAAAAAGGCATTTTATAATTCAATAGCTTAATCTACGACATGATTACAACTTAGTATTCTATTGGTCGTGCTCAGTACCGCGGACGATGGTTATGTAATACGTCAATCGGTACTGGGCCCTGGTTGTATTCAAATTACTTGTAATAATCAATGCTTTAAGACAAGCATATGTTTTGGCGTAACTGCCTTATATTTAATTCAAACAATAGTTAATAAAAATACCATGTATAAGCATTCACATGCATATTTAAAAGCACGTCCGTGATGTAAACGTTTTAGCGGAAAACTGTCATTTCTATTATTGCAAGAGGTGAAAATTATCCTCTATATACAACAGAATAGAGTAAAAATGGAACGAACATTTTTAATTGGTTAAAGCCATTAAATTATAAAATATGACTAATATATATGTCAATTTATAAGTTAACAATTTAAGTTTGCATACCACCTTTTCCTACTAAAAGTGCTATGAACCTAAGACTCCCAGCGATGTATAAAATCCTAAAGTTAGTCGTCTGATACTCATATAGGCGCCCATTAATTTTGATTTATTTATTAAATCTACGCGAGAAGGAGATGAATCTTCCTATTAAGGAAGAAACCTTGTCCTAAATTGGACGATGCGTTCAAAAATATGTGCTATTATGTATTTGCCAGTTATCAGATGCCACGGTGTGCCCGCGACACATCGCGGCGCCAGCGCTCTGCCTCGATAAAAAAGAAATAGAAATATTTGATGCGAAACAGAAATGAGTATTTCTAAAGAACATTCCGTTTTATTTATTGCTGTATACAAAACCTATTTAAGCATAATCACATAATTATATTGAGTTGAATAGTTTAGCGAAAACTTACCTATTTACCTCACCGATTTTTTTTATGTAAGCTCCCATTTAGTAAGCACCATTATACTTCCAACATTACAGTTTTTACGTGGATGTATTTAGAAGTCGTTTGTTGAAATATGTTAGAGAGTCATATAAAGAACATTAAAAAATATCAAATTAGGGGGTTTAAAATAAGACTGTTTGTGTGATGAGGAATTTTGAAATACCTTTTAATCACAGCCCAGTGAATGTAAATTAACGCACTCAAGCGATATAAGAAAAGCTGGATCATTTTTTGTCCAGAGAACCAGAATTCAACGGGGGAATGCTGCTAGCATTCTTGCCACCACACGCAGTATTTTTTTTAAATTTCGCCAGTGTGTACTTCTTATGCAATAAAAACATCGCATATCAAGAATAATGAGCTCAATACTAATTTAACGCGATAGTAAATAAATTAAAACGAATCGTAAGGATTCCGAGTTCCGAGTTGGACTACGAAACCCGAACCGTTAAGTCGGTGTGCTCGTTTTTTAATAACAATCAATAAATTTTGTTGCCGAAGTGATTAATCGAAAAACCCATTTGAATATCTAACATACATACGTAGTCATTAGTCGAGATAGGAATGAAGATAAACGATTCCTAATTCGAGTGGCTGAAGAAAATCATAGGTTGCAATGAGCCGTGAACTAAATTGTCTGCAAACATAAAACGTACATCTCGTAAATTGTTCTCAATTTAGTTTAGGTAAATACTAGGGAGTCTAGACATTCCTACCAGTCGTCGTTAACATCTATTTACCAGTATTGCTACGTAACTTAGCGAATGAATATTTATTATAACACTAAACAGTTTCAATAAAAATTAACGATATTTTTTTATAACATGATTTTATTTGATCCGTGCACAATATTTAGTTAAGTATTTATAGATTGTATTGTCACCGGTACCAAAAGTGTGTGCAAATTTTCAGCTCATTTCGTTCTGAACTCTTGCTTAGGTACTGTGATATATGTACAAGGTGGTCAGCGTGTTTCGAGCAGCCATGACAATGACCAACGAAAGCCGACGCGGACGAGGGCAAGTTCCTTTAAAATTTATCACACGATTGGAAAAAAAAGAGTATTTGGCATTAACGTGCCTGCGAATACTAAAGTATTATTTATACTGTTTGTTCGTGACTTAAAATGTTTGACGCTTTGAGAACTTCAAAATTGTAAATAAACATTATCCGTCCGAAAGTTTAGAGTTTAAAAGGGTAATAATATATTCGAATGAAATGAGGTTCTCGTCTGCGGTAGTGACTCATGTACTCGTGTGAAAAGCGAGAGGTCGTCCCTCGGCAGCAGGCAGCAGGCGCTAGCGCAGTCAATCTATGTCTACACATTAGTATGTACAAAACATGCCATGAATCCCGATGAGACGTGGCGCCTAAGGTAACGCGCATGTCTAATAATTGCTCACGTGTTTAAGGCAATTCCATTACTTTGGAAGACCCTTTGGCATACATAATACTCTATAAACATTATATGATTGATGTCATTTCATACGTAACATAGGTGGAAGTAGGTGTCACGGTATATGTACTACTCTCAATGATTATTCATACATATTATTTATGTAATATGTAATGTACATATATGTAATAGATATATGTATATGTTATAAATCACATGTAATCAAATTAGGTATATATAAAATCTACATGAAAACCAACGAATACTGACTCCACGCTTTTATTGGGTACCCTTAACCCTTCAACTGTTTAATTGTACGTTTTTTAAACGAAACTCAAGCAGCCGTATAATACCTCCGCGTGTGGTGAACACAACATTCGATGGCAAGGTTTCGGTTCCGAGAAGGTACGTTAGATCCCTCGCTTGATACGATACGAGAGATTCAAAAATGTACGGCTGTACTGGCACCGGCCGCGCGGCCGCGCAAGCACAAAAAGATTACACTCTTACTGTTTCCTTTTAGATTACTCAGTCAGGGAAGGCAGAACTAAACCCGAGGAATGCGCTGCTTATAGCTTTACAATAATGTATCGGGGAACAAAAAATACCAGTAGTAGGGTTACTTGGAATATTTAACCTCGCTCACCTTCCTTCTCAGTAAGTATAATTAACAAAATAACTTCTTATACCTCATAAACCTTTTGGTTGAAATATTTTGTCTTTATTATATTTATTTTATCACAGAAATGACTTATGTATAAATAAATAAAAATGGTTTGGGTGATGATTAATATTGAATATTGTTTATAAAAACTAAAATTTTTTTTAGAATACAGAGTTACACAAATTGTACTCAGGTGCATGGTGCAAATATTATCACTACATAGTATAAAACAAGGTCACTTCCCGCTGTCTGTTTTAGATCTGTAAAACTTCGCAACGGATTTTGATGCGGTTTTTTTAATAGATACATTGATTCATGAGGAAGGTTTACAAGTATAATACATGCACAATATAATACAGAAATACTGATAGTTTTAGAGGTTCCTAATGTGATGTCGTAAACAAACACATTTATTTGCGGTTACATTGCAAACACTGGCTGAACCCTACGAGATAAATCAAAATAATTTAATATAGTATTGAACACATTAAGATGGTCTACAAAAAAGTCTGTGATGGTATATGTCTATCTCGTAGTGGTAGCCCACAATAACCATTTATAATCCATTACTTTTACGAGAAAGAATGACTTATTTACGAAGCTATTTTAAGCAATACAGCATTAATCCTATCCAATTAAGTATCTAAAATACATTGTGCATTTCATATAGACCATTATGGCCCTTTACAGCATGTAATTTAAATGAATCTTTTCGACAAAGGTGTTACGGATTTAAAATATATGGACATAGCGGTTTGTATTGTATAATGACACAAAAGCTCTGAACGTTGCATATAAACACATCCCGTATTATATTTAGTATCAATATTGCACACGAGCGGAGCCGGGGCGGGTGTGTTTCTATACAAGTTGAACGAACTAGTCTTTAAACTTATTAATACCATTCTGTATCATGAAAAACAATTGGCGTTTAAAGATGTAAGGGTTTATTTTGTTATCATTAGTAGAAAAATGGGCATTGACACCACAGAACTACATTGAAGAAATTAAAATTATATAATATCAATTAAATTAAAACATTACCAAGTCGGTCACATCGCTTAATAGAGATTTCTTCCAGACACCTATGTACATATATCTGAAAACTTGAATTGGCGGGGTGGGTGGTGTTACTATTAATACACGCACATACGAGTCACTAACGTGTTACTGTTTATATAAACAGATACGACTAATCATAATATGACAATACAAATACACTTAACGCATATAATAATATGTAAAATAAATACAGTAAGAGATACTGATAAATACTACGTATAAAAACGTATGTCGTGTCTGAGAAAACAATTTGTAATAATAAATGACATTCAATTTTACCTAATGGCAACATTTATTAAAACTAACGAGAACGTCTGTGTTCAACATATATACGAAACTTTGTACTTACGTTAACAAATACTTAGAAATACAATGCCAATAACCCTCATAATACGTAGAGTGTTTGTGAGTGTTTACGTTACATAGATACTCGTAAGTAAAGTTAGTCAATATCCCACCGCTGCCAAAGGCTACCTTTCCTCTTAAGTTATTGGATAACGATGGGCACGCGGACGTAGCCAGAAGCGCTGCCTTTTAGGTAACCCCGGAGGTGCTCATGGCCATTTGTTGATATTACTAACCGTACTGACTATTATTAATAATATATTTTCGCATTCCTGGATGTAACAGAATTTGTAATTATTATTGTTACCTCCACCACTGAGCATAGAGGAAGACAGGGACAGATTGTATACGAGGGGCAGTATTTAAGAGTATAAATAATTATTTATATTTTTATATTCGTCATAGTGCACTGTAATCATTTTAACTGCTTGTTTGATGACTTAATGAAACAAAAGTTTCGTATAAGAGTAGGTTTCATTCGCTAATCTAACAAATAAGGAATTATTAAGATAACTATGTATCTATACATTACTAATACCAATATATTACTCATTTATTAAATAAATCAATAAATAAATAATAACTTCCCGGTTAAACTTACATAGCTATTGAATTCAAATGACTTCTATGTATGCTTAACTATAATTCAATTATGTAAGATAAAATTGACATTTATATGCAGCTTTGTCGTTTTATTTAGAAATAAATCATGTTATTTGACATCTTACTTCTTACTCATATTATAAATGCGAAAATTTGGACGTCTGTTTCTCAATCACAACAAAACGGCTGAATGCATCTGAATAAAATTGCCACAAAAATAGATTATACTCTGAAACAATTCATACGGCACTTTTGATACCTAACATTAGCACCGATCATATGAGGACAGAGCCACGATTAGCAACTGGTATTAATTTAAATGAACAAAAGGGTTCTGCATATTTAATGACATCCATATATATCCAAACTGCACTTGATGAAGTTAAAATACTGGGAGAGTATCCTAATATTGCCAATTTTAAAAACCCATACCTGACTTAAAGTGAAATAAGCCTCGAATACAATTGAATAACACATATCTGACAATTATTATAGTAATGAGTATAGGCACGCAGTTCAGTGAAGACGCTGAAACGGCTAACAGTCGGCCGTCGGCCGGTGACATCACAACTGGCGCCGCTCCGCGCCAATTGTCAGCAATTGTCTCGTGCTCAGCGGAGTTCGGCCCAAGCAAGCAACTCGCCGTCTAATTAAATTACTTAATAATTATATTGTCTTGTATTGAATAAACGACATCGTAAAACTACAATGGTAAACTTATCAAAAGTATTTCTTTTTATTAGAACAAAATAATAAATAAACTAAGCAATGAGAATTAATTACCTACACAATAGAAATGATGACTAACCGTTACCGAGATTCCGACGTACCAGGAGTTTGGTTTAAGTCGATACTTCTTCATTATACTAAAAGTAGATGTACATATTCGGACTACTCGAATACAAATATTAAAATGCTATACCTACGTAACCGAAAGAATGAAATATCAATATGAACACAGAGGCGAAAATAGGCACAAAATGTATATAACAAACGCATGCTCAGTTTCAGAATGTAATAGAAATTAGTCTATAATAACAAGCAAGTAGGATGCAATTGTCTAAACAATATATATTATAACTCTCATATTGCGGTCATACCTGAGTTATTCCATATAACATGGTAAACAAATTATCGTTAAACTACACCCACGCGTTAAATGGCTTTGGTACGAGTATTGTTATTTTATGTTATGTATATTGTTATTTTCGTTAATTTATAAATGACCCCTACAATTACGAATACATATAATCTATTAGATTAAATTAAAGTCAGGGAGTCTAAAATTATTATACGTAAAAAATATAGTACTAAAAAATGATTCCGAATATTATATGAATAAAAACAGCAATTAAAATTTCCTAGAAAATCTCTACACCCTACCTCTACATACCTACATGTTATGATATCATTTATGATTATGTCCACCTGATCAAATTGACCACGGCAGCTAATGTTTCCCGAAAGTCACTGATATAAAAAGCCAACTCAGCTAAAGAGAGATCTGTCAGCTTCCAATTCCAGAATTCAAATTCTATTCGGAAATTCTAAGAATTTCTGATTAGAAAAGCCCATCATAGTTAGCTCTACTTGTGGCTAGAACTCAAAAACTCATAATCAGCACTGCAGCAGATCACAGGTCAACGAGAAAGATATATAATTACTGATTGTCATCCAGCTAATTAGAGACCTACCAACCTTAGTGGTGTGATCCCGATAGTAATATTGCCTGGAGGTCTCTGCGCTGCTTAATCCGACCCTGAATGAGTGCAAATATTGTCATAATATTATCTTAATGGACGAGATTCTACTTTAATTATAATCAAAGTCCACATTGTCATGAAGGTAATAATGAAAGTTATTAACTACATTGCGCGTCAAAACCGGGAACAATGTTCAAATGAGAAAATAAACATCTGCCAAAGGGCATCGTTCTCATCGGGCGAGGCATTTACATCAATTAGTTAACGTTTTCAGAGTAAAATACAACGAACCGAAATTTGATACGTACTTACGATGTTGTAGTTACACTACTGTCTCGCTAACCCTTAATTGGTTAAAGGAACATGACTGAGCGTTTGATTTATTAACGCGAGTTCGAGTTCGCTGTGCGTTAAGTAATAATAGCTATTAGTTATTACCCATCTTTGACGCCCTCGAGATAGCATTTGGTAGTGAATATCAAGGCTCATATTATATTTGTATGTTTTCAATTTCTTTGTTTTTTGAAGGTCCACGACAAATCGCCCACCAGATGGTAAATGGTCCCGCATACGGTCTGACTTTACTTACGCAGTCAATGTGCCGTCAACCATGCACTCTTAGACGTTGTATTTCTTGTGCCTGTAATAACAATACTTCACTAACTCAAATAGGAAGACTATGCAAAGTATTAATGTTTAGTGATACAATAACTGATGAGTGGCACCACGCAGGTACAAGTAAAGTAAAGTAACATCGCTAAAACTAATTATAAATACAATTAATGTTATATTTACAAGTCTATACTCCTTACCTTATTCATTTATGAATCTCTTTTTTATCAAATATTTATTAGTAAATAATATTTTTATTTATCATTTTATTTAGCCGTGTGTCCGATTGGATATTCCAGAATCCTACCGAATTATCTTAAGTTTTGATTTTTTTGTCTTCTTTTCTTTTAATTTTTATTCTTTGATTCTTAGTTTAATCTTTATTCTTATATTTAATTTTACTGCGGTTACGGCACTCTATCAAATAAATCGTGAGAACAAAAAATGTCTGCTGTTAAGGTTTAATTCTTGTACAAAATTTCATCCTGTTAGACCCACCGACTTAGTCAGTGCGTTGTATTATGTCAGTCACTCAATTTAAAATGCTATTATGTAGATAAACAACCGCGTCGAAAATAAAATAAAAACAATTTTTCTGAGAAATGCCTTGGTTTTATTAATTACATTTTATGTAGGAGATTATTGGTTTATTACATTTTGAATATTAGTATCTCGCCATTAATTTTTTTATTTTTATTTAATTAGATATCATACAGATTATGCTTACAATTATTTCGAAATATATTCGTAACTACTATCAGTATGTATAATACTAGTTGCAGTAATCAAAACATTTTATTGACACATTTTTTAAGTTGGCCATAACTTTAACACGTTGCTTGATTTTAATCAATTATTAATAGCCATCACTAATTACAAAATTCAAGAAAAAATATAGGCAAACTATAAATTAACATAATTTAAAATTAATTTAAAATACTTGACAGGCTATAGGTATAAAATTGACATAAAATAACCGTAAGGAAAACGTTGCTTCAATTCGCAGAAGTCACATTTGATGAGAAGGTAGCGAATAAAGTGCCACGAAATAAAAACATCGATTTATTAATAAACGTATTGTCTTTATGATGATATTCTCCTGACTTATTTGACCACGGCGATTTATCACCTGTGCACAGGTGTGTTGCACATACACAGGCACATTTTCTTTTTGCTCACTCCCAGACTACTAGTCCGATGGCAATACGACACAACTGAAAAGATATCAAACTTCCAAACTCCGAGTTGCTACCGTATTTTTCTAACCTCACCATCAGCCTTTGTTTATATATGAATACTATACGGATAATAAATTATTGATAATAAAAAGGTGGAAAAGAGGAACTACTGAGTAGAAGTACTGAACTACCGAACCGATGGTAGCTTTAAATTAAATTCAACACTGTAACACGACAATTCAATTTTTTTTATGAGTCTACTTGAATAAAGAATATTTTGATTTTGATTTAATTTTGGTGTAACAAAAATAGTAACTCTTATCTGCTAGGATTTGAACTTCGAATAGTCTATGTTATTTTATCCACATTTAACACTGATAATAATAAAAGTACCGATGGTATGTAGTAAGTGACGCCATCTAGTCTTCGTATTGGGAAATGCATAAAAGGCGAAAGTAATATTCTCCTCATTATGACCAGCAGTTGTTATATTATGCTAAAACGGTGAGACTTGCGCAAACTTTAATACAATAAACTCATATTATCTGTGTATATTATATCTGATACATCTCTGGCAAAGCGCCAAGCCTGTTTTCTAAAATAGATGAAAATGCAAGTTTGCAAATTACAATACCACTGCTTTATCCGACCGATATATATAACGTTACATGTAAAACAAATTACACTTATTATTAACATTTACATATATTTAATTATTTTTATTTTAAATACAAGTAGTAAGTATACATTAGTTATATTTTTAGTGTTATAACTTTATCATAAAAATGCTTATTCGACTAAAATTAAATCATGATTAAAGAAAATATAGGTATATTGTTCTGAGTTAAAGTCAATCGATAGAAAACAATATTAACCTAACGCTTTAATGAACTTGCTACAGTAGGTACTACATACAGATATGTTTTCTCTATAATCATTGCCAACTTTTCGGTTCGTATGAAAATAGCCCGGTCGTCAAGAATACTAATGCCCCACTGACCGCGATGGGTAAAACGGAAATCGAATTTTTATCCCTTAATAAATTAATTTGACATTTCTAAATTTTAATGGAGCCATTTCTATCAGGATGAAATATTAGATAGAACTGGAACCCCTTTAATAATTTTAAACAAAATAACCTTGTATTTGTAAATTCAAGATAGCGTTTAAAAAATTGGGCTTGACCCTAGGTACCGTGAATAGCAACTTATTTTTATTTATATTAGATGCGACTCTTGCTCATGTTACATTTTTTCTAGGATTATCAACGGCTGACACAGGACGCACAATTCTTCTCCTTATAAATATTGCTTTCATAGGCATTGATTAGTGATATTTCAAAATGAACTCAAAAAGTCTCAATTATTCTAATTATAAAATGTATGTATATAAGTTTAGCAGTATTTTCAGTATCCTATGATCATCAACAAACCGAATTGGAATAAGCTTCAATCTCCTCCTCTCCTGTCCAGCAGTCTACTACGTTTCATGATTCAAAACGACCATCCTGTCATTTAACAATTGAACACATGGGAAGACGGAGAAGGGACGATAGTTATCATATTGGCACTCAAATTTTGGTCACCATGGCGATCGCTTGAACAGAATAAAAATTGATGTACTCCAATAGCATCTTGCGGCGAGTTCGAACAAGGTAGAATAATAAGCGTTACCAAATTATACGATTTGAGTGGGACTACTATCGCACGGTTACTTAATTTATGCGCCAGCTTAAGCTTAACTTAAGCAGGATGATAGCGGTACAGAAAACCCCCTAACTTTAATGGCTATACGGAAGCAGTCAGACTGTATTTTAGTGATTTCCATCACTAAACGATTCATTTTGTATGAAAAAAATAACCGATGTTCTGCATAACGTAGTGATTGTATTCTCTATAGTGTGCGACAAACGTATCGCGTCACCAAGGGAACACCATACGTCTAATTTGAAAGCACACTGAGTGAATATAAAAAATTTGGGTGAACTAAGGTAAAGTAAGGCGTAAGAAGTTCTACTTCTTCGCTGTTATTAAAAAATATATTTAATAACATGCAAATAATTAATTACAATAAAATAATAATAATCTGCTTGTAAATAGTAATAAAAATAATAATCACAACAATTTACTCATATTTTTTATAATAATTGTTTTTATAATAAACCTATTTATCTTTCATTCACTACCACTAACACTTACTTACAAATAAAGTTATTCACAATTTCAATTTGCAATAAAATAAACATTGTAAAATAAAATAAGATAAGGTGTGATGTTGTTTATTTCGTGTCTTGACGTTTAATTGGCGGCTTAGTGAGCAACTTCATCACTTAAATTTTCATACCATGATCACTCTATACGCATGCAAATTCGCAATATTATTTTTCGTAACACGTTATTATAGCTTTAAAAACCTTCTTCATGAAAAAGTATACATTCATACATTGTACCGACTATTATAGTGACAGGACAAACGATATATATTAGTGTTGCATATCGATAGTCCACTATCGATAGACTATCGATAGACTATCGATAGTTAAGGTGACAAGCGATACTATCGATAGTACTATCGATAGTATCGTAATGGTCAATACTATCGATAGTGCCAATACTATCGATACTATACTATATTCTTTTTTTTAGCATTAGCAGCCTGTAAATTTTCCCACTGCTGGGCTAAAGGCCTCCTCTCCCTTTGAGGAGAAGGTTTGAAGCATATTCTACCACGCTGCTCCAATGCGGGTTGGCGGAATACACATGTGGCAGAATTTCGTTGAAATTAGACACATGCAGGTTTCCTCACGATGTTTTCCTTCACCGCCGAGCACGAGATGAATTATAAACACAAATTAAGCACATGAAAATTCAGTGGTGCCTGCCTGGGTTTGAACCCAAAATCATCGGTTAAGATGCAAGCGTTCTAACCACTGGGCCATCTCAGCATTGTATTGTCACGCGTCAATACTATCGATAGTACCGATACTATTGATAGTTTCCCATGAGCAATACTATTGTAAAATCCATTACTTTTAACTTCTACTATCGATAGTATCGATAGTTTTGTGCTATCTATAGCCAGTAATTCTATATATATAATAACTATTCGATAGTATTACTTTCTCAATAGTGTATACTTAAATAAATGGAATTAAATTTACCACAACATTTGTTTTTAGAATTAAGACATTTTGTGCGAATAAGGAATAATGAAAAATTTGAATGTGAAAAATGTTGTCAATATTTTTTGTGTTTGATTTACGAATAAACATTATAAATACTCATAACATTAAAAAAACTTTTAGAGGACGGTGGCATTACAATGAAACTTTTTTGTAGTAATCTTGAGTGTAGCGATTAGAATACATTACGAACACATTACGTACATTAAAAAACCAATACTATCAAAAAAATCGCTGGCTATCGATAGTCCAAAACTATCGATACTATCGATAGTAGCAATAGTATCGCTACTACCAATAGTATTGCTTACAGAGAGCTAGCGATACTATTGATAGTATCGATAGTATTGGCACTATCGATAGTATTGACCATTACGATACTATCGATAGCACTATCGATATCCTGAATAGTTTTCGATGTCAACTATCGATAGTTCTGCAACGCTGATATCTATTCTATTAATCACAAACAGATATTTAATAGCAATATCCACTTTTATTTATATAACTCAACTAGACTTTTAGGTAACGGCTTTTTATAGCTCGTAAACTGAAATTAATGAATTTAAAGGAGCTATTTTATTATTTTAAGAACATAAAATGTAATTAATCTTATTAGAGACTTTTTACAATACGATTCCTAACCAACCTAGTAAATGTTAAAAATAAAATTGGTTGATTTATGTTACATAATTATAACATTTTCAATTCCTAAATAATAGTCTTGAATTTTAGTCATATCGCTTTAAGTGATGTTAGTTAATATTTAAAACAAATACTATTCCTCGAAGCCAGACCAAAAAAAAGGAAATTATCTATGGATCGTGTTTTCCTTGCAGGTTATTGGTAGCAACAGTTAATACGGAATTTTAATTGGTTCTTATATCTTTTATGTTTTGATTTGCCAATGACTAAAGAGATTGTAAACGGAAACAAACCATGTGCTAAGTGCTAACATGGCGATTTTTCTTGATCATCAACATCATTCATAGCAAATCGTTCTAATAATGTTCGATTTTTATGGGATTGGCATTTGATGTCCAGTATTTTATACTTTTTGACCTATTTTCATCGTTTTGTACATCATAAAATTGACGTGTAAGCATGAGTGTCGACGCGTATGGTCCAAGTTCTCAAACGTTGACATTCTTGGACACCGAGGAAGCTGATCTTATCGGTGCTGATACCCAAGGATCAGAATTTGAATTTACTGATTTCACTCTTCCATCGCAAAGCCAAACACAGGCATCCCAACACGATCATGGACTAACAACATCCAGCCAAGTGAGTGAACTTTTCCTCTTAGCATTTGCATAACCTAATTTAAACAACTTGTATGCATATTGTTAATCTTATTGATGCTTCGATTTGTAGGTGAACGGCCTTGGACGGACAGATCTTAACTCGAAACTTTCAAGTGTAGGGAATACTATAGCGGAATTGCAATTTGAGGAAGAAGATGAAGCACTGTACAGTAGCAAGGAACTGCCAGATCATGCGTGCAAATATTGTGGTATTCACGATCCTGCAACCGTTGTTATGTGCAATATATGTAACAAATGGTAAGGCCGAACGATATATAACTTATATAAGTTACACTGCTTTCCCCATTACTCATAAATTTTAAAGAAAAAACTTACGAATCATTATTTTAGAACGAAAGTGACTATTATTTGCCTCATACAATAAAAAATAGTTCTCATTAAATTAACTTTGCTATGTATATGTTATTCTAGGTTTTGTAATGGACGAGGTAACACCTCTGGATCACACATAATTAACCATCTTGTAAGAGCTAAACACAAGGAAGCAGCACTCCACCGTGACGGACCTCTCGGAGAAACGTTACTGGAATGTTATTCCTGTGGTGCACGGAATGTTTTTGTTCTTGGTTTTATACCAGCCAAGGCTGATTCAGTTGTTGTACTTCTGTGTCGGTAAGTTAATATCAACATAGCCAATTACAATTTGTTCGTTCATTATGTAGTTTAAAATAATATGTTTAAAAATTAATTAAATCTTTCAAACTAAAATAATCATAAAGATATACAAAGTACATGAAATAAAAACTAAATAACATTAAAAACAAGTCATATAATTACCATAACAAGAAGATATAAGTGTTCATCGATGATAAGTGATTCTTATGTTCTGAGTATTGTACATTGCAATTTTGGTTACTAATATTTACTTATTGGTTTTTCTCAATTGTTTGATGTTGTCTGATATGAACAGTGTTATCTTCACTTTCTACTGAATATGAAATCATACTATTCCCAGACAACCAATGGTCTCTTAAGGAAGGCATTCTTTACAAAGAAATAGATTATCTTGATCTCTGACCTCTACTTCTGGCTGTAAATAAATACATTACACATAATTTGTTATCTGCATTATAATTTAAAAATTTTATGAATCAAATATACATATATTGTTTAAATTTATCCTCATTTTAAGGTATATAGTATTTGCACCCCAAAAAGTGACAAAAGCTCAAGCTTGTGCTAGGAAGGGGGTCGACAATAGCCCAAGGGGCTACCTTGGGCTATTGTTGTCCCCATTGGATTGAATCTGCGACTTGTACTATACTAGGCAACCTCCGAACTATTTTATGTATTAATGCTTGATTTTAAGATTGAAATGTACTTTTTTTCTTTTAATAATGAAACAGCAACAAAAGCCTTTTAAAGTCTTTAGTGAAGCCACATATTATAGGATACTACATTACTCTAATACTTTAAAAGTTTCTATTACTCTAATCAAAACTCAAAACCACTTTAGGGTTAGTTTAAAAAGAGTTAAAACTGATTCTATACTTTTTAGTTTAAACTTAACCCTGAATTAAATTAAAATTTATTTTGATTATAAAGTTTAAGTACAATACAAATTCAGTTTTACATGAACTATATATATAATTATTAATTAATAAATATAAATGGGTATTTACTTCTTTAATATATTTTACACATACTGCTATTGGTTGTTTTGGTCTCTTATAAAAATATTCCTTATTTTTAAAGTAACACAATATATTTGCATACTTATTGCTTATTATAATAAAATAACTTACCCTTGTTTGATTTTAGTCAGCCCTGTGCCGCACAAAGTTCTCTTAAAGATATGAATTGGGATCAAGAACAATGGAAACCATTAATTTGTAAGTTTTAATATTATAGATAATGCTTGGATACAAGTCAAATATATATATTAATTAGTTTTATTCATATTTCTTAATCAGCTGATCGTGCCTTTCTGTCGTGGCTTGTGAAAGTACCATCAGAAGCTGAACAAATGAGAGCTCGTCAAGTGAGTATTATCATGTATTATTAAAGTTGAAACTACTGTTTGAACATCATATTTCATAGTTGTTTAATATATTACACATTGTGAGGTGATTAAGAAATTTTAAATAGTAGATTATCAATAATTTTACTTATGTAAAAAAAATTTTTTTCAATTTAATTAATATTTTACAGGTAACACCGCAGCAAATAGGACGACTTGAAGAACTTTGGCGTGACAACGTTGATGCCACTTTTCAAGACTTAGAAAAGCCTGGAGTGGACGAGGAACCCCATCAAGTTCTGTTAAGGTAGTACTTTTTTTAAATAATTACAACTTTACAAATGCTGTCCTTATAAGACAGGCAATGCAATGTGCATAAGGTTTTGTTTTAAATAATGAGCACCCAGTTCAAGTTTTCCTGTTTATTCACTTATACTTATTGCTTAATAATAACATGTACGTATTTTGTCCAACAACAATACATACTGATTTTTAGGTAGACTTACTGTCAATTATTAGCATAAAACATTTAAAAAGTTAGTAAACAATTTTTATTTTATTATAAATAACGAAAACTAAAGAAAAAAATCTTAGGTTAACATATTTGCACACATAAAATGTAAGACTAAAATCATATATTGCGCATAAATTATGCATTTATCCTTATATGTAGTCACCTAATACCCTACTGGATTATGTTTTAAACCTACACTTTGCTATAACAGATACGAAGATGGATACCAATATCAGAATATCTTCGGTCCACTTGTAAAATTAGAAGCTGATTATGATAAGAGACTAAAGGAGTCACAAACACAAGAAGGAATAGAGGTGCGCTGGGATGTCGGCCTCAACAAGAAAACCATTGCGTACTTCACGCTCGCCAAGACCGACAGCGACATGAAACTCATGCACGGGGATGAACTGAGACTGAGGTACCAGGATGAATACATATATATTTATTTTTCAATGACTGTTAAACTCATGGTAGTAAGTTTCGTTTTTATTTAATTTTATTGACAGATATGTCGGTGAGCTGCACAAAGCCTGGTCTGGTGTTGGTCACGTAATCAAAGTGCCCGATAATTATGGAGACGATGTCGGTCTGGAGCTGAAGAGTGGAGCCGGAGCTCCCCTTGACTGCACTTCCAATTTCGTAGTCGATTTTATCTGGAAGAGTACTTCTTTTGACAGGTACATAAGAAATTCATTTCGTATATAAACCTTGACTGATTATTTAATTGTAAACATTATACAGGTGAAATTAAAGCATTAGCAAGTATAAACCTTTTTAAAAAAACGTTTAAGCAATTCTGAATGAAAAAATAAAATAATAATAAAATTAGTTATGCATGTAGTAAGTAGCAATAGGATGTGTAGCGATATCCACCGCGACTCGCGTGACCCGCGCCGCCCGCGCCGCTGTAGCGGCCTAAGATAAATTACTTATGAAATATTGCATTTAAAGTAATGTCATTATTTGAAGAGAAAATATTTCAGTATTTAAACACTATTTAAAAGTGTTATTTAGTATTATCATATTTAAAGAAAAGAAAGAAATTTGGTGGTTAAAAAGAAAAAAAGCATTTGTTATCAATGTTTTTGTAGTAATTATTATTATTTATAGTTATAATTGTAATAGATTTTAAAGAATTTTGGGACTTTTACTTCTTTAGCTTCTGTTTTGCGATATTTTAATCACAATGTATAAGAGAAGATGATTTAAATGGTAACCTGTGTATAAGAATATGTAAATAATTTGATAATAGCCTGTAAGTTTGGACATGAAATGTAATTAACGAATACTTAAATTTAATTTGCCAACGGAAAGAGGTTTTTTTAATAATAATCATAAATATTTCCAGGATGCAGTTGGCTCTGCGCAAGTTCGCGGTGGACGATTCGTCGGTTTCGGGCTACATATACCGCCGCCTCTTGGGACACGAAGTGGAGGAAGTCCTGTTTCGTGTGCATCTGCCGAAACACTTCAGTGCGCCGAATCTACCAGACCTTAACAGGTCTCAGGTATGGTAATCATTTTACCCTCCTATGCATATATAGCACTGCTACCTACCACCGACCCGACCCGATTTTTTAAATAAATTTTTTAAAGTTGAATTTTTACTTATTTTGAAAAAATCTAAAAAACGCGATAACTCGAAAATGGTTCACTTTTGCATTATGCATATGGGGGTTAAAATTATTGCAAATAGTCCCCCCCTATTACCTCCTATCGGGAATACGTCGAATTACCAATAACCCTGGAAAACCTGTTAATACTTTTAAATATTTTATAATACCATTGAATTTAAAATTTGTTTTATTTATTTATTTATATATTTAATAAGTACACTAACAATATACATATTAATTGATGGTTTACACAACATCCAAAAAAAGAAAATCAACTTCTGATATGTACATCGATTACAAGTGTACATAACATTCACAGATTTTTATTTTTATTATTTTTATTATTTTTATTTTTATTCATTTTTCATTTTTTGTTTTCAGGTATATGCTGTCAAGCATGCACTTCAACGACCTCTCTCCTTGATTCAAGGCCCTCCAGGAACAGGCAAGACCGTCACATCGGCGACCATTGTATATCAACTTGTTCGGCAAAACGGTGGCCCAGTACTTGTATGTGCACCGTCCAATACTGCCGTCGACCAACTCACCGAGAAAATCCATAGAACCGGACTCAAAGTAGTCCGTCTGTGCGCCAAATCAAGAGAAGCTATGGAGTCTTCTGTGTCGTTCCTGGCACTACACGAACAGGCTCGTGCCCTGGGCTCGGCCGACAGCGAGCTGCGCAAGTTGACGAGGTTAAAAGAGGAAGCTGGCGAATTATCTGCTGCCGATGAGAGACGCTATCGTGCACTTCGTCGTGCTGCAGAGAGACGACTTCTGGATGCTGCTGACGTCGTTTGCACCACCTGTGTCGGGGCAGGGGATCCGAGAGTCGCTCGAATGCGTTTCCAGTCTATCCTGATAGACGAGGGCATGCAGTCCACTGAGCCCGAATGTATGGTACCAGTGGTGCTCGGAGCCAGACAACTGATTCTTGTCGGTGATCATTGTCAGTTGGGTCCCGTCGTCATGTGCAAAAAAGCCGCTAAAGCGGGTCTGAGCCAGAGTCTGTTCGAGAGACTTGTGGTCCTTGGTATTCGTCCTTTTAGATTAGAGGTACAATATCGTATGCATCCTGAACTCTCACGTTTTCCGTCTGATTTCTTTTACGAGGGTTCCCTTCAAAATGGAGTAAGTGCAGAAGAAAGACGTTTACACAAAATCGATTTTCCTTGGCCCCGACCGGATAGACCGATGTTCTTTTACGTAACTCAAGGCCAGGAAGAGATAGCCGGCTCGGGAACGTCCTACTTAAACCGAACGGAAGCGGCGAACGTAGAAAAACTAACGACCCGCTTTTTGAAAGCCGGCGTCCGCCCGGAACAGATCGGCATCATAACGCCGTACGAGGGACAACGGTCGTATCTCGTACAACATATGCAGTATCAGGGAAGCCTACACGCCAAACTCTACCAGGAGATCGAAGTGGCCAGCGTCGACGCCTTCCAGGGTCGAGAGAAAGATATCATAATCATGTCCTGCGTCCGCTCGAACGAGCACCAGGGCATAGGGTTCCTGAGCGACCCGCGACGCCTGAACGTCGCGCTGACGCGGGCCAAGTACGGCCTCATCGTGGTCGGCAACCCCAAGGTGCTCAGCAAGCAGCCGCTGTGGAACCACCTGCTCGCCTTCTACAAGGAGCGGCGCGTGCTCACCGAGGGCCCGCTGTCCAACCTCAAGGAGTCCGCCATCCAGTTCGCGAAGCCCAAGAAGCTCGTGAACGCGCACAACCCCGGCTCGCACTTCATGTCCACGTCCATGTTCGACGCGCGCGAGGCCATGGTGCCCGGCTCCGTGTACGACCGCGCGCGGCCGCCGCGCGACCCGCTGGCCTACGTGGGCCCCGAGCGCGCGCCCGCCGCGCCCGTGCCCGCCGCCGCCTTCGCCGCGCTCGCCGCGCCGCGCGCGCGCCCGCCCGCCGAGCCGCCGCGCGCGCGCCGCCGCCCGCCGCGCCTCTCGCAGGAGCCGCTGTCGCAGCAGCCGCCGCTGTCGCTGTCGCAGGGCGCCTCGCAGCCCGACTTCAGCCAGGAGTCGGCCGCGCCCGACTGCCCGTCGCAGCCGGACGGGCTGCTGTCGCAGGACTCCACGTACCAGGGCGGCTTCCGCGCGCGCGCCGGCCAGTACTGAGAGCCGACCTCGCAGTTCCGGGGTGGACGACACGCTGCTGACGAGAGCGACTCGGCCGGGCTCGCCGCGGACCGGCGGCCGGCGCGCCGCGCGGGAGGTGCCTTCGCGCTCGATTCGATTCTCACGCGCGAGGAATTATAATAAATTACAGGATAGATATAGAGATGTTTGATCAAATATTCGGGAATTACACGCATTGACACATAGTAGTATCGGACCCGCCCAGCGGCCCGATTCGCTCCTGCGGGTCGGCGACCTTCAGCGCTAAATTTGTTTAAACTCGTGATTCGATAATCGTACACTGTCCCTGAGTGGATACCGTTACCGCTACCGTTTTAAATCCAAAGTACGGAATCATCATCATTCGCCCTTCAGTAGTTAACTTGTTTACTTCCAAACGAAAACATACAGAGGAAAGGATAGCGTGGTAGAACTGTACTCAATTAGGGCATCTTTTTCGTGGTTTTGTTTCCATTATTCATTATCCTTGGTATAAGCAATCATTAAAATCAATGCTCCGTATTAGACAATATTCAGCAATAAATGCTTGTTGTTTTTCCTTCATAAACTAGGATGTTATTGTTACGTAAATACTGAATATATACCATTGAGGGTACAGAGTAACAAAAATTAGACAATGTGTTAACAATATCATATGTGTAGTCGTTAGTAGTAATCCAACACAATATGACCTATTGTTATGTTTTAATGTCTTCATTTTTTATTTAAAAACCTTACACTAAAATCGATGTTCATATTTACATATGAAACTAATTCAAACAATTACGATTATTTTTATTTACATGTCTGTACAATTGATATTAACTAATCAAAGATTATATTAACATCTTATATCGGCTCTGACATTCAGAAATTTTACCTCATTTTATTTAGTATAGATTTACCGAGTAATTCCATACTCAAATATAAGGTTTTTTAAATGTTGTAATTTTTTATCGACAGAACTGTTTCTAAAATAAAATATGACTTTCACTTGATTGGATTACAAAATTGTATTTTTTATTTATATTGTATTGGTAAGTGAACACACAACTCATTCTGATAGAATTATGTTACAAATGATAATGCTCAATGTTTTATTACTTTGTGAAGGAAAAATCAATAAAGACATCCATAAAAAAAAATCGTTATTTTTTTTTATAATATTAGTACACAAACAGACTTCATATCCTTCCTCATATCAAATAATATAATAAATCTGTTTTGCATTACAACAAAACAGTTATTATGTGTGTGAGAAAACACACAGCATTGTTTGAAGAAGCATCCATAAATCTTACCATAAACAATTAAAAAATAGAAGTTCATCTTAACTCTCTTTCCGTCCTTTGTTACCTTTCTCTTTCACACACAGCAGAGCGCGCCATTTTGTTTCAAATTTGCGCGCCACTGACATTGTCAAATCATAGTCTTCATCCACCACCAGCAAGCACCTTGCTACAATGCTGTGTGTTTTCTCACACACATAATAACTGTTTTGTTGTAATGCAAAACAGATTTATTATATGTGTATCTAAAACACACAGCATTGCTTGAAGACCTGTTTGATATCTGCTGGTGTAAGAATACAAACGCTATGTGAATTATAATCAATTAAAACAAACATGATGTTTAATATATTTGTAGCAGCACTTTGTAAGACGCCGTCGTTGAAACAAGATTAGTCCCGAAAAGGACTGTTTTGCGCACCGCGTTTATATTTCGTCGTTGAAACAAGATTAGTCCCGAAAAGGACTGTTTTTATTATTACGTCATGTTCGATTGAAACAAGAAACGGCACGCAAGATAGCTCTGATAAGAACTGTTTTTAGATTCGTTTATCTTCATATCTCTTCAAGCATCTTCATCTTTCTTCAACACTTCAAGAACTTCACTTCACAACACATGGCGAGTCGACACGGCGATCTTCGGTGCAGTCGTCCTTTCTCCGCGCGGCGCTCGAACAAAATGGCCGACGCGACGTGCCGGAGCGTAATTTATAGCTACGGTGTCGCGGGTATGTGAACTAGCATGATGCGCGCGCAGCTCGGCGCGTGACGTCAGCGTGCGCGAGCAGGACGGAACGACATCTCCCACCTCTTTTGTTACTTATTGTTTTTATATACTGTTTTTTAATTGGCTAATTGATTTTGCAATTTTCGATTAAATCATTCATTCGACCACTCATCAAGAGTATTATTCAAGAAGCCTGAACTCTCCTCTAAATATTCTATATGTTCAACTTCCTTTACTGAACCCTATAATTGAATATACTTATCATGTCAGTAGAAATAATATTTAAATATAAAATCTATATTCATCATATTATAATTAAAAAACAAATAAATTGACAAAATATATCTCAGGAATTAACAAAAAAGAAATATAGTTAGAAAATAATTATTAATTCTACCCCTAGGTAAATTAAGTAACTTTATCAATTGAGATCAATATTTATCAACAAAAATATACTAAGTTTATGTATTATACTATATTCTTTCAAGTTAGTCTTGAATATTAAATCAAAATAATAACAGTATTTAACTAAATATTTGAAAAATTCTTCATTAGTAAGTCTTCCTTATAAGTATCTCCCCTTTTCTCCACTACTCGACAATAATACTTTCTAAAGGTCTGGGCACTTCTCCAATTGCCTCTACTTAAAATCTCATCTATAGGTCTATTTTCCAACCAGCTTCTAGATGCTACAGCAGATCTTACACTACCTGGTGTTGCATCAATTCCCTTGTCCTTAAATATTGATTTTATCCAGCCTGCTATCATTGTTCGAGTGGCTGGTTTAATCACACCAGTAATTGATATAAATAAGTTATTTAAACCTCCTTCAACGTCTAGTGTTGGTTACCTCAATTAGCTTTTTGATGTGTCTTACTGGACAAAAACATTCTTCAGTGTGTTGTTTTAATAACCACCCAGGTTGTCTATTATTGATATCATCTGTCTTTGAGCCAAACCTTGGCCATAACTTAATTACTCCCTTATCTTGGTCTATTTCTAAACTTTCTTCAGATACATCCAAGAGTGTGAGGTCATGAATTCTTCTTCCAGAAGCTAAAAGAAGAATTATTGCTGTTCTTCTAACTATATCAAAAATTGTATTACAATTTGGTGTCTTTAAGCCATTCAAATAATAATGATGTGTCCCATATTGGTGTCTTTCTTTCTTGAGGTCTTTCTAAGGAAATAGCTTTTAATATTTGGTTTATAAAAAAATTCTTTGATAAATTGTTAAAACCACAGTAAGTAGAGACTGCAGACTTATGTAGAAGTACAGTTCGGTAAGCTAACCCATCTTTCAAATAAATTTTGGCTAAAAATCTAGCAACATCTATAGCCTGAGGCATCTTAGGATCTATTCTGTGGAATTTACACCATAAATCCATCTTTTTATAGGGGCCTTATAAGTAGTTTTAGTTGCTGCTCGCCAACTCTTATTTATTAATTCCTTTTCCTCTAAGGACCAGTGCGCTATTTTATCTGCCCACCCCCAACTTTCCACGCTAGCAGCTTTAACTTCTCCAGATCTGGTGGGTTCTTCCCCGTTGTCAGATCTATTAAATAATGATGTAGGTCTGGTATCACCAATGGTTCTGCCAGAGTTCGTGCTCAAAGTCAAAGTCAAAAGTCAAAAATCTTTATTCAATATAGAAGTGTTTGCACTTGCTTATTGATTGTCAAAAATCTACCACCGGTTCGGAATTTAGCACCTCGGACCTGAGAAGAACCGGCGAAAGAAACTCAGCGGGATATATATTTTTTCATTTTTTTTAACCATTTTCCATGTAGGTACAATGATAAGTATATATTAGTTGTTTGAAACAGCCTGGAGGCGATCATTTCATTCCCAAGGTGTGCAGTCAACTAAAAAGTCATTAGTGTTGTATATCCTTTAGCACACAAACGCTCTTTAACGACTCTTTTGAATTTTATAATTGAATAATTTTGAACGTTTTCTGAGATCCTGTTGTAAAAACGTATACATTGCCCCAAAAAAGAGTTACTAACCCTGTGTAATCGGGTACTTGGAGTAACAAGTTTATTCTTGTTTCTAGTGTTAATAGAATGTACGTCACAATTTCTGGGAAAATCATTTATGTTTTTGCGTACATACATAACATTATCAAAAACAAATTGAGAAGCGACAGTCATTATTTTAATTTCTTTAAATTTACCTCTTAACGAATCTTTTGGGACCAGGTTATAAATTGCACGAATAGCCCTCTTCTGCAGTACAAAAATAGTATTAATGTCAGCTGCATTACCCCAGAGTAGGATGCCATACGACATTATACTATGGAAATAACTGAAGTACACAAGGCGTGCCGTATCCACATCAGTCAAAAGTCTAATTTTTTTTACCGCATAGGCTGCAGAGCTAAGTCTATTCGCCAATTTATTTATATGGGGGCCCCATTGGCTCGTAAGTCTGTCAGCCAAAAACATTGTGTCCACTGTGGTGCTATTATTATAAATGTCCCCCTGGCCGTGTTTAGGTGACGCAACACCCTTGGCATTAGACTTGGTGGTGGAAACACCCAAGCCAAATCGTAGTTCCATTGTCGACTGAATGCGTCGCAGAATAAGGCGCAACCATCTCTGGAGTCCCAGGTTACGTACCGTTTTACGACTGCGCTGTCTTGGGACGCGAATAAGTCGACTTCGGGGACGCCCCATATTCTGAATACGGCCTCCGAGGCCGAGGGCAACAAATGCCACACTGGTCGATTCCTTGAAAGGCGGTCGGCTATGCCGTTGTACCTCCCCGGGAGGTACGCCGCCGAAATTTTTATGTGGAGCCGCTCGGCCAACTCCATTAGCTTTATGGTCAACTCTAATAAGGCTAGAGAGCGCGTGCCTCCTTCGTTTCTTATATGCGCCACCAGAGTCCTGTTGTCTGACTAAACTAAAATGTGCGCCCCTCTTAGATTCACTTGTCGTGAATTTATCGCGCAGTACACTGCAAACATCTCTTTGACGTTTGAATGCCAAGACTTCTGGTGTCGCAACCATTTCCCTGACAGACAAATCTCGTTTAATTGAGCACCCCAGCCTGCATCCGCTGCATCTGTGGTTAAGAAATGAGTGATCTCCCTCTGGTCCAGATCCACACAACTGTGGCCTATGGCTTCGAGCCACCAGGTTAACTCCTGCTTCACAAGAGGTGGAACATTTAACTTTTGTCGTAAATTGTGTTGAGGAAAAATCTTTAAAAACCTCTGTATTCGCCGACAGTGTAGGCGTCCACGGGGAATGGTCATATTTGCGAAGTTTAAGAGGCCTAGCAGACTCTGTGTCTGTCGAAGAGCGCAGCAGCCCGCCCTTAGAATTCTTTGGATTACAGATTGAATCTTTGTTACCTTCATCTGAGGTAGGGCCATTGTAAAGTTGTAAGTGTTCCATAAAATTCCTAGGTATTCGAGTTGCTGAACAGGTGTTATCAGGGATTTTTGAAAATTGATATGCCACCCTAGACTCTCGAGAATGCTTATGGTCTCTGTGACTTGGTTCACCAATAAGCTTCTGTCCTGGCTGACTAAAAGAAAATCGTCCAGATAGACCATTAGTCTGATACCTCTTGTTCGCAGGATCTCTGCGATCCAGTTTGATAAGCCTGCAAATGTTCGGGGGGCAGAAGAAAGGCCAAAGGGTAGAGCTGTTAGCTGTAGGACTTCGTTGTTGTAGTAAACTCGAAGAAATCTTCGGTGTGATTCTGCTATTGGTAGGTGGAAATAGGCTTGTTGTAAATCTATCTTGACCATCCAGTCGTTCTTCTGTAGCAAGTCTATAACATCCATCTGAGATACCAAGTGGAAATGCTTTGTAGCAATATATCGGTTGAGCCCTCTTAGATCGAATATTGGACGGAGCCCACCATCTGATTTTCTTAGCAAAAACATCTTGGATAGAAAACCCGTATTCAATATCCTTGGTGTTTCTAAAATTCCCTTGTCTTTTAGGTCCTGAACTATTGTAGTCATATTTGTGGATATCTTTGTTGCAAATTTCTTTAATAATTTGACTGTTGGGTACTGAAGAGGGGCCTTCAATTTGAAAGGTATGCGGCCTCTGGTAATTATATTTATAATAAATTGGTTTGCACCCAAAGCTTGCCATCTTTGAACTGCCTGTTGCAAACATCCCCCTAGAAACACCCTCTGAGTCCTTATAATGTCATTTCTGTTTCCTGGTAAAGTTGGTAGCACTTTCTTTATTGTTGTTTCGAAAGTTAGATTGTTTCTTAAATGAACGAAAATTATTATTATTATTCCTCATCTTCTTACTGGTCTTAAAGTTTCTATTTGTATTTTGAATTTGTGATTTATTATCATATTTGTAACTAGTGGATGGACGATCATGTGTTGTTGGTTTTTCTTTTTAAATAGCTTGGCATGTTAAGCCATGTTTGTGAACCACCTAAGGACTGAATTAAAGGTTGCAAGGCTTCTCTACTAAATAAATGTTCTGAGCTTGGTGGAATGTTTCTTAGAGTTGATCGCAGGTTAATATTACTAATTTCTTTTAAAATTCTCTCTCTTCTTATTTCAATGCATTCACCTCGCCTGCCACAAATGATTTGCATAATCTTTTCAGAGCATTTATGTAAGGATGAACCTGGACCAAACCGTGTTGATACTTTATCAAAGAGTAATGTAGCATTTAAATCTCTTGGATTTGAAGCAGCCCAATTAACAATATCTTGTAAGCTACTCTTTAAAATTTCCCTCTGTTCCAGCTCTGCATTAGTTAAGCCGGCTAACATATTCTCAGCTGATTCTAAATAATCCTTAGTCTTGTTAAAATGACAAAGTTCCTCATTAACCTTTAATGCAACAAAACCTGGAGAAGCAGCAAAAGATTGTAATGTTGATTTATAGCGAATTCCCTTCCAAGCCTGAGTGTCAAAATGTTGTAAATGTGTAACTTCATCTAAACGTTCCTTAATAGCTATGGGAATAACCCTCTTCTCATCAAACTCTGTATTTATATCCCCCATCTGTAACTTATTAATAACAGGACAAGGATTTACTAAAAATTCACTCGCAGGAACATCTGTTCTCTCCACACTACTGGGATTCATATTATTTACTTGCGAATCTTGAGTCAGGGCCACAATATAATGAGGCAACTGAGTTAAGTAGCCTGAAATGTAATCTACCTGATTAACTAGTGAATCAACTCGCGGGTCCGACCCACGGTGTTTATACTTACGTCGCTTATTAGGTGGAGGAGGTTTGATCGCTGGACACCTCGGATACTTGTCGAGACGACCGCTCTCCATCCGAAGCAGCGGCATCCGTCATATCCTTACCCTTACCTTTACCGTT
This sequence comes from Vanessa atalanta, assembly GCF_905147765.1. Taxonomy (NCBI): domain Eukaryota; kingdom Metazoa; phylum Arthropoda; class Insecta; order Lepidoptera; family Nymphalidae; genus Vanessa; species Vanessa atalanta. Next base: position 186,345 of record NC_061882.1, read on the forward strand.
TACGACACTCATTTTTAAATGGTTTCCTTAATGCTGTGCAAGCACGTTTTTAACAAAAATTCACTATATTATTTAATTTTTGAACTTCTAAAAGTCGATAGAAAAATTTTAAAAGTTTACGCGGCAAGATTTACAAACGCTATGATTTGACAATGTCAGTGGCGCGCAAATTTGAAACAAAATGGCGCGCTCTGCTGTGTGTGAAAGAGAAATATAACAAAGGACGGAAAGAGAGTTAAGATGAACTTCTATTTTTTAATTGTTTATGGTAAGATTTATGGATGCTTCTTCAAACAATGCTGTGTGTTTTAGATACACATATAATATCGCATTTTTTCATCACCATACAAAACATCCTATCCCTTTATACATCGAATATATATGTACATACATCGTTTCAAACCTGTGTCCTGTACCGTATACGTTGTAATTGGGATGTGATATAAAAAAGTATCGATCCACAGGAAATTCTTTTTTAAAAGTTTTATACGCAATAAGTTTTTACACATTTGGCTCTGGTCAGTTTATAGTAGTCTCAATCAGCAGCTCTAGTACTATAAAAATTATATTTTATTGACTATGATGAGTACATCATTCGTATTAACATTAGCGAATTGGTAATCTTATTTAAATTATTATGCACAAATAAAACAATGCCACCAGACTGATACGATATATTGAAGTGTATCGTGTGGTGCTGATAACATTCTGATTACCACTTCCTACCTAGGAATATCTATCAACTGACTCATTTAAAAGAATTTAAGAAACTATTTTTATCTAATATTAAATCACTTAGCACAATACCTAATATATTTTGCTATATATATATACTCGCAAAATAAATAAAAGCAAGCAGGCAAAGAGCTGACAAAGAATAAAAACTCTTTAGAGCAATCACGCGCACCGGATGAGTTCGTTCGGGAGTCGAGAGATACAACACAGTCTAGCACTCATACACACACGCACACATACAATCCAATATTGTTTTTCTTTTGTTTTAACTGGTTCTGTGCTTAACGTTCTAAGACACTCGAACCAATTAAAACAACTAAGTTTTAACTGTAATTATTATTATTTTCAATAAATAACTATATTTCGAAATAATATCTAATATAGAAATTTCGATATATCAAAATGTTATCAACAGCTATGCTACTCAGCATGCCGCCACTCAGACGCGTGGCTGCCGGCCGGGTTTTTTGAGGTACTGATTAAAAATGGGTAGACATTTCGTATAAGGGTGGACTTCCAGACTAAACTAGTCTGGATGTCCGTCAATTTTTTAAGTTACTAGCATGAAACTTTATTTTTGGGCTACTGATAAAAAAATTAGAAGATATATATTTAAGCTTTTCTAAATATTCTACCCTAAGAGGTGAAATACATACAAACAGGTCATACAGTTACGTAATACCTAAGTTAATCTGTAAATAAATATATTCAACTTCCACGCGAGCAAAGCCACGAGCAATAGCTAGTTCTTTATAAAAAAATAAAAAGCCTTGTAATATAAAACTCTTCTTTTGTTTTCCATAGGCGAGGGGTTAAATAAAAAAACACTAAAAAGGTATTATAATTTATTTATAACAGATTAATAAATTTTGTAAAATGCTAATACTGAGGCCGTTGACATAAAATATATTTAAAAAAATGAGATTTTCAGTGAATCGAGTTAAAATGACGATACTAGCAACACAGCCTGCAATATAAAAATGTATAAATAATCACGAATACAGGACATTCATAAATCGCATAATCAGATAAGATAATTATCATAAAAAAGCTTCTCTAATAAATAAAGTTCGAGCCATACATTACAAAAGTAATGAGCAAACCTTATTTAGACATATCTAAATGTCTCTTTACTCTCACAATTGTGAATATTAATATTGAAAATTAAGTCTTAAAGTATATATTGGTTAATAAAATATCCGAAATCATAAAACGTAACGTTAACACATCAAAAATCTGGACGAAAACATTAATATAACTATAATAAAACATTAATATATACTAAAGAACGAAAGCACATCAAAATTACTTAATATACCATAATTACTCTCTATACTATTTTATACCAATAAAGTATAAACATCTAGACGTATATATTTGCGAACTGTGCGTTTACTTAAACTTCATTAATTTAAAACAATTTCAGTAACAATACATTTAATAGTAATTTTAATAAGAATAAATTACCATGCGGTTGTCACATATACTTTTAAAAAACAGGCAGTTTGGAGTTCTATACATTTAAAGCCTTACAATTGACATAAGCTCTGGCATTTTTAACATTGTGTCCTTTATATTCATCGTAATAAATACATCAAATCAAAGATATCACCACCACCAAATGTGTAATTTAAGTAAAACATAGTGGTATGTTAGGAGGAAAATTAATGATGATTTTATGAAATAAAACATTTAAACAAATCTTAAAACCTAAATATAAATACAAGTATGTAATTTTTTTTTTGTTTTTAATTTACTACAAAATGAGATTTACCCAGAAGATTCACATTTTTTTTTTTATATAAAACAGGTATACCGTATATATAGACATACAAACAGTGTGGACCACTATTGCTTTAACATCGACGTTAATATTTTAATTGAAGCTTACAATGGCTTTATATATACTAATATTATAAATGCGAAAGTAACTGTCTGTGTGTCTGTCTGTTACTCTAACACGACCAAACCACTGAAGTGAATTGAACATTGTTGCTAACAAATATTTATTCATATCAATTAAATCAAAATATTATAAATCAGTATTTTGGACCTATGCAGTAGCATAATACTCCATAATACTCATTCATCGACTGCAACATATAACAATCTGTAACAAATATTTAAGAGAAACAGTCGCTATGCTCTAACCGTTATAGCCCCACAGATGAAAGGAATAAAAAAGTAATAGCCCCACTGACGACCACTCTTATACGCGAGCGCAGCCAAGGCCGAAAACTAGTGTTTAATAAAAAGGTGGTGTTTTAGAGGTTAAGCTAGGCTGTGTCTTCTTCTCTCGAAGGTTATATATTTGATGAGAGATGAGAGAAGTCATTGTTTAACTAAAGGCCCGCTGGCGGCCGACGTCGCGGCGGAGCGGCGGTTATAAGTGAGGTCGTAGTTACAATACAAAATATAACGCGTCATGAACCATCGTTTGAGAACGAGTAGAGTAACTTGTGAGTAAGAAAAGGATCTTGAGGTAACTTCGTTGAATCACTTCTGTAGATGATTATAGATAGGTAACATCTTTCTCATTTCTATTCTTTAACAAATTTTATTTCGTATCAGTGAAGGACAAGTCGTTTTTTATTACTTAATTACAATAATCTGTATATAAAAAAAATGTCATGAAATTTAAAATATTTTCAGGATCTATTGTTTCCTTAAACACTTTTTACGAAGCAAAATGTATTTTTGCTTTAACGAGTGTATGTTTCTGTTTTTATGTTAGAATTTAGGGTGACCGTAAAGATTAAAGAAATTTAGAAGAATAAAAAAGATTCACAATTTCCATCGCATCGCGCCAGCCTACTGCGGGAGGGGAGGGGGCTGCACGGCCGCATACGTGGGGTAGAAGGGCGCGAACCGAGGGGGGCCCGCTATGCCCATCTCGCTGCTCTCGCCGCGGTCCTGGATCGTTCGCGCTTGGTATGGAGACACTTTGTAAACCGGTTCCGCTGCAATGTCAAGCATTCACAGTGACACTACATTATATTTTATAATTAACAGCGAGATTGTATACAAGGACGCGATTTAATCATTGCTACATATATCTATATACACTGTAGAATTATATAGCTCAATATACACAAATGTTTGACTCACTGAGCGTGGGGTACAGCGACTGGTAGGGCGGGGGCTGCGCGGGCTGCCCGGGGAGCGCCCAGCCACCCGCCGTCTGCGCGTATGAAAACGTTAAGTTTACACTGTGGCTAACAGGTTATATGAGTCCACTAACTGAAGGGTTTCTCTAAAAGCACAACAAGAACGCAATCAAGCTGCAACAATAACTTACATTTCCAGGTTGTGCGGGTTGTCCAGGCGTCACGGGCAGCACGGCGGGTTGGGTGGGGGAAGGTTGGCCGTCGCTGGGCATCGTGGGCGCCGACGGCTGTGGTACCGCTTGACCGGCCATCCCCACCAATGGGACCGTCCCAATAGTTATATACTTGCGGTCTTTCATATTGATGTGTGTCGTGGGTACGACACACTCCACCTTGAAATCAATTACATAGGAATCATAATTATTTTTAAAAGGACTATAATGGCATATCTTACTTGTCACTGTAAATTTGTTTGAAGGGGCCGATGTAGGAGAACATGAGGGGATGGGAGAATTATATTATCACTTAAGATAGCATAAAATCATACCTTTAGATCGTAATCTAAGTCAATAATATTGCAATTGACCAAATTCGAAGGAGGTATCGGAGGTACTTCCATGGAAATATTCCAGTGTTTAGTTGAACCAGCCGGGGCTGGGCCTTCCTGGATTGTTAAAATTACATCCTTAGCCTTCTTGGTCACTGTAGACGGAGATGTTGCTCTGTATGTCACCACCTAAGTCATAAAGTGCAATTTTAGCCACAAATTGAAATTACTTCATAACTTTTCATTGGCATGAGATCATAATTTTTTTCAAAATCACCAAAACAATTCATATATAATTCACAATACTCTTTATTGTTATCATTTCCTTATAATATTGTGTCATTAAAATCATTTAGTGCATTTCAAACCTCTGTTTTATGGTATTTTAAGCACAAAAATTAAGAGGAAAACCAAAAATAAAAACTGTTATATTAAATAAAGTTTACAGTGTGAACATTCTCTATGGGATGCAATATAATTATAATCATTAAATGTACTCAGAATATACATAACTTACTTTTCGCAAGAAAACCTTAACAAGATGCAATTGCACATTGCTCTTGTTTTCAATATCTATTGTAATTGGAATCACTTGTCCAGGACAGTATCCTGACACAGGCGCCCTCACGTCTACTGAGAGTGGTGGGGAAGCACAGCAGAAACAACAGAATGTTTTTTCCATTTGAAAATGAATGGGCTCCTGAAAAAATATATAAATTATCTTAATTTTTCAATGAACTCACCAAATCATTATTATATCAAATTTTTTAATGAAATAATTTTTTGGTAAACAATAATTTATAATATATTTTAAAAAAGTAATGTTGCATAAAATCTAAAGTTAATAATCTCTTACTCTGTAAGATGGATTAAGATTTAAATCCAAAGCATTGATGACTGTAAATGCCATTTTAGTTTCCTGATCGAATTTCCATGGCCTGTCCAGAGTTACTTTCACCGTGTATCTAACAAAGCCATACTGGCCCTCAAAGGAGGACGGCAGGACGGGTGGTAAAGCGCATGTGAAGTTGTACACCTGCTTGCCCGCAGGGATCTCTATCTCATTACCTGTTCAATAATTGTAAATACTGAGATCAAAGTTTGGTAAAAGACTTTATAATCTTCAAAATTAGGAGTTCCTTTACCTGAACTGCTACCCAATAAATAATATGATATTTGAAAGTATTCCTCATTTCCTGTATGAAGAGTATCAGTGGATTGTGTCTTGCCTTCTGCATCCTCTTCTTGTTTACTTTCACTCCATTCGGTATGAGCCTCGCCCTTAAACTTTACGTGTACTCCTAGTAACAAACAATAAGAAAAGTTTCGTGGTATTAATAAAATAGGTGATCTCAGATTACACTAATCAAATGTAAACGAGGTACAGTATTATTTTTTTAGCAAACTATGAGTCATTCTTTAGAGGCAATCATTATTTTTAAATAGGCTTATACTCACCTCTAACTTTTTTTGGACTGTCAAAAACATATTCTATCCTTCCGTTAACAGTTTGGCCCGCGTAATATGTATTGAACTGATTATCTAAATATATAGCAGCTTCTTTTAAACCCATTATGAATATTAGTAAACAGTATTCTTAAATTAATAAAATAGGTACTACTATTGCAAAATGTCAATATCAGACTATCGCTAATTTGCTACTTAATACTTACTACCTTTTTGACTTTGACAATTTGATTATTTGACATATTATATACCTTTAATTTTATAAATTTCGATGATGTTGCACGTTGAAAGCTGTCACCTCAAAAATTAATCATAAATTAGAAATAGAGATGGAACGTAGTAGCAATAGGTTGTGACTTTTAAAAAAATATTTATAAAGTACAATCATATTTATCTTTTTTATTGTCCATCCAAACCGAACATATGATTTCTTTTTGACAGATGACGTTTAAATGATAGCTGACAGCTGCAACTTGAGAGACTTGAGCTTGACTTCATGAGACGCTTCACGCTACATTTTTATTTTATTATCACATGAAGACTTAAAGTAACTTTTTATTTAATTAAAAACATGTCACGTGTGAGTGTATAGTATTGCTGAAAGTCTGAATTTATAAATATTAATGAACATTGCTTAAAATGGACGAATCAAAAAGAGGTACTCAACCCGTAAATATTGAAGAACTGAAGACTAAAGGGAACGAATGTGTTAAGGATGGGAAATATATTGAAGCTGTTTTACATTACACTCAAGCAATTAAAATGGATCCTAATAATTACGTCTTATATAGTAATAGATCGTTTGCGTTTTTGAAGCTAGATCAACATTATTTATCCCTACAGGACGCAAATGAAACTGTTAGATTACAGCCCCAGTGGGCAAAGGTAACAAAACTTATTGTACAGAATATAAACGTATACGTATATATTATAAGCAATTATTATTATAATTGGAATAAAATATATTTCAGGGCTACTTTAGGCGTGCTGAAGTTGAAGCTGCCAGTGGATTGTATGATGAAGCAATTATTTCATATACTAGAGCACTGCAGTTGGAACCTCACAATCCAAAATTAATGGAATCCATTAAAAACATAACTGATATGCAAAAAAATAAATTAAAAGGCAATATACTTTTGTTTCAAAACAAAAATCTGTAAACTCAATGATTGTATATGAAAAAATAATGACTTAAATGTTTTTTTTTTTAGGTAACCAAAACACTATCTGGATCTGCACATGTATTGGATTTATTATTGGTATTAGTATAGTAGTATTAGACTACTCCTTGACAGCAAATCCTACATTATCAGTGAGTTCAATTGTATCTAAGACATTTTATAACAAAGCTAAAGTTGGATGTCAATGTCTTCGGTATAAATTTATATTCCAATTATTAAAATTAAAACCAAAAATATTTCCATTTTCAGCAACCTCTTAGTATGGTGGCATTTTCAATAGCACTGGCGGGCTTAGGTTGGACTATTGGGAAGACTTCTACATTAATGAGTGCATGGAGTGCCGGGAAGTCCTTGCAACCACCACCAGACTTAGGTTTGTATTATTATACATATACTATATAGATTTTTTTAAATAATAATAGATTTAACATAGTCAAACCAAAAGTCCAATTAGATAAAAGTAAACTTTGTTATTGAGACAGGTTACTGAGTATATTAATACACTTGATGTTGTATCACCAAGCCACATCAAGTTGTCAAATTTAAGGTTCCAAAGTTACCAAAAAAATTTTTATGAAAGTAATAACAACTTATTAATTATAATGGCAAACATTTAAATGAAATATAATGAAGTGGCATAATTTCCTTCAGTTTAAAGTTAGACTCTTGAGACTTATTGTATGTTATTTTTGTATTATTTCAGTTTCAAATGACACTAATGAAAAAGAGGCCATGCCAGAAAAGAAAACTAAATACAGTAAAGCTCAAGCGAGGCAAAGGTACAAACAGGGAAAAAATTAGTTGAACTTATTCAAAATTGTCCTTTTTTATGGTGGTTTTGGTATATTATATTGTGGTGTGGAATAGGATAAGAAATTAAGATGTTTTGATTAGATTTTCTATCACATTAGATATATTGTAAAGTTGTTTGATTAAGTAAAATTATACAAAATACTTTTATTCCATTTAAATTTCTACACATAATATTAAGGTACTTACTTAAAAACCAGGACAGACTTATTATTTGTTGAATTTGAATGTATTGTATTATTAAAAAATATTGTGACTAAAAATTGTGTTTTTGTTCCAGTCAAACTTTTGTCTGTTTTATCCTAAATGTTAATTTGGTTATTTTATGTCATCTGAAAAGAAATTCTTCAAAGATGTTTCAATTAAAGTATGTGCTACAATTCTACGAAAATCACACAAATGTAACAAAAATAAACAAAAGATACAAATTTATTTAGGTCTTAGATAATTTTGAAAGACCTTAAAATATAATTTTAAAAAAGTCGTAATAATCGTATAAAATTAATGTCATTTTCAATGTACACTACAAAAATTGATATAAAATAATTAAAACAGCCATAGACACTTTACCAGAATGCAAAGTAATTAATGAAATGGTCATGATACATATTTTACAAAACAAGTCATACAACTAATATGTTAATAAGACTCCTTTTTAAGTAAAGTATTTTTTACAATATCTACAATCAATATTCATTTCTTAATCGACTTCAAAGAGTACAGATTTTTTATGTATATATTTATTAGAATATTAAAATCGAAGACTTAGGTAATATCACTAGGATGTTTGTAGAAATAATTGGTGAATTCGTTTAGTTTTATTAAAACAATAATCTTAGAGATGACGTAATAAGGGATTCTTTATGATCAGAGCATAATTAAAACAATAAAATTTGTACTGCAGTTATTAAATGAAGGTTCATTTATTAAATGAAAATTCTTTTAGGGGCAATACTTTATTGATCCTAGTGTAAAATGTATTTAGAAAATTGCATCAATACAATATATCTTTTGAATATAATTCTTGGTCACATACCTTATAATTAAAATAAGTCCAACATAGATAGTATGTGTGGCTAAACAAAGTATAACAATAGTGTATTTTTTATACTATTACTACAGAATTTACAACGGAAGTACTTAAAATAACGTTGTCCATCACCAGAATTCTCTATAGTTGTGCATTTATTCAATGGTAAATCAATGAGTATACAAATTTAATCTTGATATTTTTTGGACACCTTTCATTTTTTTAAAACATTAGATATAACTAATAAAATTATGTTCCTATACTTTATTAACATAACACTTAATTGTGGCAAATTATAATTTCAAAAATAACAGTAATATTACATAGTAATATTATGTAGTTTACATAAAATTATCTAAGCAAAATAATATGACAATAGTAAGAATAGTATTCTTAGAATCGCATCCCTGGGAAACATAAGGTAACAAACAATTTTTATGTATTAATCATATTTATATTTATTGTATTGTTGAGTTGCACTTTGGTGTTTAAAATTACCATATTTTTTCGATGAGATATGTCAATCGCTATCTGATATAGCCTTCTTTCGACGTTTCGCTTGTTTCGGTTTTACGATTTCTTCTTCCTGAAAACAAAAGTTATGATGAATAAGTTGTTCATGTATTACTTCAAAACAGAGCTACTAAAATACGATGCGTTGACTCACCTCACTATCTTCATTTGATGAATGTAAGTTAGGGTTAATTGGCAATGAGTTCGAAACTAGTTTTCTAGCTCTTCTGGAAATTGGAAGTTCATCCTCCCATGCTAATAAAAATAGTTCATTATATTGTCTCTGTAACAAATCACATCATATTGAGCTATTTGTTAATTTTATTATTAGGAATAATGATATACTACAAATATATATATTGCTTAAGTTGGTGGATGGAAGTGAAGTTGTTTTTAGAACAATATCAAAATAGAACTGAACAGATGTTTTTCTTGAATTTAATTTGAAAGAACACATTTTTGTTACTTTACTTTTATGTCTAAACTACTATTTAATGCCAAAAAATATTTTATTTCTTATATTCAACAACAGTATGTGGTCATTAAGATAACAACTTACTAACCTTTAAACTATCACTACTATTTGACTGTGACTGTTGTAAGGCTTTCTGCAAACATTCCATGTTAAAAATTGACATATCATCTTGATCAACACAGCATATTCTTATTTGTTCTAAATGACCTAAAACCTAAAAGGAAAATAACAAATTAAATATAGAGACTATTTATATATTTAGGTAGATAGCTTATCAGTGGCCAGTTTACAGTGACTTAGGTATAAAATGATGAACTCACTAGTTCTGCAGATGGTGGTGCATTGGGTGGAATGTTGTGTTTTCCAGGTCGTTTTCTCTTATTGGGACTGGTGCCTGGATACCTCGTGCTTAATAGTACTGCTAGCAAATCTGCAACCTTATCTTCATAGTCCTGACACCAGTACATCACAGTTGAGACAACAAATGTATCCTCTTCATCAACAGGTCTGCAAAACATTTGTCTCAGAACATCTCCAGTGGGTCGCTCCTGCTTCAACATTAATAGTACTGATGTCAAAGCTTCTGCATGATCCTTATATGACAATTTAGGAATAATAGGTAATACATCTTCTACTGATATTTCATGAGCCGTCAAGAGTTGCCATAGGCAATATTGTTCAAATGTCTCCCAACTCAGACTTGTAGAAAGCATTGTTGTTATATCATCAGATTTGAACATCATCAAATTTCCCTGTAATGTGAGGCACACAAGACGCTGCAACTGTCCTGCATCTAATGTAGAAACAATAATGTGCAATAATCTGATGTGATTTTGAACCTGATCCTTAAATTCTCTGTAAACATCTGGTATTAACCACACAAGTACATTGGCATCACTCTCTTGACACTTTTCAAAATCGTCTGCCAAGCTCTCTGCTATTTTTAACTCTAAAAAACTACAATAATCTTTATATACATCAGCTTTAAATTTGACATTCCTTTTTTTTACTGGATCACGTTCAGCCCGTCGTTCCCTTTCAAAACAAACTTTTAAATAAAATAATAAACAATAACCTACATTCTGAACAGAACTCTGTACATAAATTTCCTTTAATGTCTCTAAGATCAGTTTACGTTTCACCTCAGTCACATCACTGCTATGGAGACAATTAAACAATGAGAATATAGGGGAGTTCAGTGTCTGTTCTAGTTCTGATGGAGAAGGATTGCGGGTTATTCGTAAAGGTGACGCGTCCTGTAAAGTCGCCGCAAATAAATCGGCGAGAGCAATCGGCGTTGGCATGGGAGTTGTACAGGCATTGAGCAGTGCAGTGGCCGCAGAAGATGATCGATCATCTAATAACGTTTCCGCAAATGGTCGTAATATAAGTGGAAGAGCAGCTGCTAATTCAGGTCTTTCACGCGCTCGTACTTCAGATAGTGGCAAATCGTCGTCATCGGTGTCCTCTGCTATAATTGGTTGAGGTTCATCTTCGTCATCAGAAAAGGCTGGTTCATCTGGACCACCTCGTGGTAAATCATCATTTCCATCTTCTCGAATACCAGATACGCCTTCTCCATTTCCATTACTACAAAATTCTTTAAAAGTATCTCTCACTGTTGTGCGTAATTCTCTGTCTAACTTAGGCGAATCAAATAAAGGTTGCAAATTTGGTAAAACTCTTTTTTCGATTATTTGTTGTAATGAATTAAATATCCCTTGTTTAACTTTGTCAGCAAAAGGAGGATAAAAGTTGGGAATGATACGACACAGAAAATCCAGTAAAGTTGCTGTAACTGCGGGATGTGATCTCATTGAATGATGCATTACTAGTATAGCTGGTTCTATGTTCATAATATTATCTTTTTCAGGGTCATAGAAAAGCCAATCATAAAATAAAGCCAATTTTGCATTTGATGCTGCAACATTTGATGTGCAGGTAGTTAAGAGCCATCCTATAACAGCCCATCTTGGAATTATATCTGAACAAAGTAGCTCATTGGTTGGATGTATGACTCCCACTATGAAGCGTATCATATCACTCCTGAGTGTCTGAGATTCTGGTGTAGCTAAATATTGCCTTTGAAACCACTCTTGGTACTTTTTATGATGACCAAATCGAACTTGAGACGTCAAGAAGACTAACTTTCGTTCCATTTCAGGTGTTAATCTGGATTGTAAATATCTCCTCGAAGTCCTAATTTGAAGGAGTTGCATGACATTCGTGAATGTAGGTGATAATGTTTTGGGGTTTATCAAAATGTCTTGCCATAGTTGGTTGAATTCAGGAATTCGAGCAACATTTTGTAACAGTCGTACTAAGTCTCTTCCAAGTGTTAAGACTTCATTAAAGTGCTCACGAATGAGAGCAATAACAAAATTGACTTCCCTTTGCCTTAGTGTCATTAACTGTGGAATATTGTGATCTTCTATCAACCTTAAATATGTATACACTACCATACACACAAGTACAGGATATTTATCCAGCCACATTCGATTGTCAATAAAAATATCTAAAAGAGATTCTACTAAGAAAATATTTTTAGGAGTAACATCTCCACCAGAAGCATACCGCATCAAGTTCCAACAAACACTATCAACACCGTTCACTGCATTCCGTATCATTTCTTTCAAAAGCCATAACAATTGATTACGAGTAGTATCTTGGAATTTTAAATACCTCTCCAAAATCAAGTTAGATAAGTTGTTAAGTACACATGTTAGTCCATCTCGAGTGACGAGGGTAAGGTCCCGGTAACATTTCGTCGCATTGTGGGGTTCTGTGAGTATGGACATGAGCATTCCAAGTGACACGTCTTCATGATTTTTACATACAGCGTTATTAAGGGCGTCATGAGCTTCTTTTTCACTGCAGTCCGCCACGAGTGATTGAAAAAAGTTATAAGCCCTTTCATATCTCTGAAAGTAAAAAATAAATAAAAAAGTTTATTTAAACTTTCAAAATACTTCATAGATTGAAATTTCGCGCCACAGACAGCAGCGCCGCCAACGATACAATAAGAAAAATATGATTTTACATGGCCGACTAAATGATTCTTTGTTGGAAACTATGAAATTGTGCACAATACCTCTTCTATTTCATCCTTGTTTTCTATAGCGGTGCACACAAAAAGCCTAGGCGAATTAGCTTTTGTCTGTTCCATTATTGGTATTTTTATACTATTTAATTAAATAAAAATATAACAGAGATGGCCTGCATGGCTATCGTAGACGAAAAATATACATAAGCAATACAATCACAGATAATATAATGTATAAGTACTTCGTAAATGTGTACATGCGTGCAATGACTGTCTTCAGTCTTGACTCCCGCTATGTTTGCTTTTAGGGTTGCAACTTGCACGTAGCAATTTATTCGATTATTTCAAAGATAATATTATAATTTCTTTATTTGGAATATTAACAAATTGTAAGGCTTATCAGTTAGAAGGAAGATCAATTGCAAAATATGTTTATCAATAGTTGTTTTCCTAAAGTTGGAAATAAAACATGAATTTAAATTATAATTAATAGTAATATAGCTTTATAATAAATTTATTTCAAATTTTTATCACAATGAAATTGAGATTTGTGTAACTCTATCGTGCCAATTATATATTGGCACGATAGAGATATTAAAGAGTTTAATTTAATTCTCGGATTTATCAACCGGGATCGGAGTTATTTATTTTCGGATTTACGCAGAACTTATGTTTTTTTTAATATTTCGATAAATATAAGTTTCAGTGCATAAATGCCAGCCTATTATATAATTATTAACTGTTAATATAAACATGTACATTTTAAATGTAATATCAATTATATGTGTGGCTGAAGTCTGCTATAGTATCTAATACCCTTCAGGTATAGTTATTAATATAAATACTCTATGACATTTAATAAAATGTTGTTTTTTTAGAGTTATTGGGTAAAGTCCTTATTTTACCTAAGCGAAGTCGGAATTTTGTAAAAAGGTATTTTGTAATTAAGCTATTAGACAACTATATTCTACTTGTAATTAAAACAAATAAAAACGATGTTTTAGTGAACTTTTGTAATAATTTCAATTTTTTAAATCTCATAAAAAAATATAAGTTCATAAATGTTTCTAGTTAATACCCGATTATATAATAATTAAAGCCATAATGTTGGATTCAGAATATTTGAGTTTTATTTTTTATCTGTACTTTTTACATAAATGAAATCATGTTTGTAATTAGTTTATAGTTATACTTCGACGCCATTTTGATTCAAACTTATAGTTTGATGGAAGTTGTTTGCCCGTTGAACTGATAAAAATTTTGTTAGATTTGTAAAAAAAACAGTTTTTGTGCTCTTACCGTTAGCAAATTTATTACTCGTAAAAGAAGGTAAATATCTTTTTATTTAGTTCTTGTTAGAAGTTGTTAAACGTGGTTTGGCCCTGTCATTAACCGGTATTGATGTTTACCGGCTTTATTACTACATTTTATTAATATTTAGAGTAAATTATATCAGAGAAGCTTTTTATTTTTTATTTATAAATATATAGAAAACAGAAAATGGACAATCAAAGAGAAAAGGACCGAGATCGCTCGAGGCGGGGTGATAGACCGTCAAGGTTTTCAGACGCTCCAAGAGACCGATCCAACGATCGAGATAGATCGGAAGGAAAACGTTTGTTTGTATCAAATATTCCTTACGAGTTTCGCTGGACAGAATTGAAGGATTTGTTCAAAGAAAAGGTTTGTCATGAAATATACGCATAGCGCATTCTGAAATTACTTTAGAACATGGAAAGCTGCAATGGATACGGTACATTTTATATTTATCAAATTTCCAGGTTGGAGATGTTGCGTATGTCGAACTATTTAATGATGAAAATGGAAAGCCTAGAGGATGTGGTGTAGTTGAGTTTATTAATTCAGAAGCTATGAAGAAGGCTCTATTTGTAATGCACAGATATGAACTTAACGGCAGAAAACTTGTATTGAAGGAGGAAACTGGTACTTCTTTTACTTTATATATATTGTTATTATTGTATTAGACCTAAGCCTTGTATCTACCATATTTTGTATTGTTGAGTTAATTTGAAAGAAAGGATGAGTTTGCCAGTGTAATTACAGGCCAGGGCCCATGTAATTATGTTACAATAAGAGATGTTAAATATTATGGTTTAAGTGCATGGATGGCAAAAGTTAAAATTCCTTATTCATGCCTGCAATATCTTCCTACATTCAGAAAATAAAAATTTCAAAGTTGTTTTCTTAGTAGTGTTGTCCCAATAGAAGTTATATCTGCATACTGGGTAAATACTGGCTAAATACTCGTTTTTTATTGTTTTATATTTAAATGTAATTTCATTTGTTTCTAGGTAGTGAAAGAAACAGATTGAATACTTCAAGATCAGGTGGTGGTGGTGGCGGCGGTGGCGGCAGTGGTGGAGGAGGAAGAAACATGAGAGAAGATAAAGATGGGTATGATATGTTGTAATATTAGTGAGGAGATTTATATGGTGTATCAACTAATGCTGTTTAATGTCTACATCACAGCAAGCCACAGATGCTGCAGCATTGAAAACTTTGAAATGTAGTAGAAGATAATATAGGTTGTTAAAAAAAAAGTTATAGCTGGCCATGAATTATGCTGCAAATCAAGTGGGCAAATGTAGACACTTTTACAATTCATTTCATCAGCACAGTTCATGACCTAGGAAAATAAATTAAAACAATTAATGTTATTTATTTTATACTCCAGTTGGGGCCAAAATAAACCAAGGGAACCTGAAAATTACAACACATATGGTCTTAGCTTGCAATTTTTGGAATCAATCAATGTACAACCACCATTAGTAAAGAAAGTATTTGTTGCAAATGTGAGTATCTATATACGTAATTATGTTATAGAAATATTATTAGCTATGTATATAATTGCAATCAGTTCTAAATAAGGATATTGTTGTAGTTGGACTACAAAGCAGACCGAGCGAAAATAAAGGAGGTTTTTAAAATGGCAGGGAAAGTACGTAATATAGATTTGGCGGTTGATAAAGATGGTAACAGTCGAGGATTTGCAGTAATTGAATATGACCATCCCGTTGAAGCTGTACAGGTAAATCACTTTTTTGAAAAAGTATTCTTAAATTCTGTTTCCTTGGTAGATCTTTCCCCTATAAACAAAATAAAAATGTTTTTGTGTATGATCAGTACACATGTTTCCATTTCAATTTGTTTCAGGCAATATCAATGTTTGACAAACAAATGCTATACGATCGCAGAATGACTGTTCGCATGGATAGAGGTGTGTCTGACAAGACTGATCTCAGACTACCTGAAGGACTCAAAAGTATTGGTGTGGGGCTCGGACCGAATGGAGAACCCCTAAGGGATGTAGCCAGGAATTTGCCACAAAATTCAGCTCCAAATAATTTAAATATGACAAATGCTGGTTCAACAATTGGTGCTGGAGTTTTAGGAGCTGTACCTACTACTAATGTTGCTCTAAATGGTCTAGGAACTGGTCTATCTGCTAATCCATTGGGTACTAATGCAGCACTAGGTGGAAGTTTAGGATTGCAGGTAAGATTTTAATGTAAAATATAGGATATTTCTCATATTTTGGTTAAGTTGCCTCAATACAAACTCAGCACAATTGGTTGTATCTATTTTTCCTAAAAATTGTCTAACTGTTTTGCATTAAACAAAAGAATGATGTTTAACTATTAGTAACGAATGACCCAAAAACTGAAGTCAGCAATTTTTAGGCTCTAGGTCTCACTGGGCTAGGAGCCCTGCAGAACCAGCTCCTGCAGCAGGGCCTGACGGCCAACGACCTGGCGACCGTGCTGAGCCAGGCTCAGGCCAACAACACGAACAGCCTGGGGCTCACCACTGCGGACCTGAGCGCCAACGTCCTCGGCAACTCCGGCCTCGGCAATAACGTCCTAGGACCGAACCCCACCATGAGCAGCGGTCCCCTCTCCGGCACCAACCGCCAACTGGGGGGAGTGTCCGTCGCCGGCCAGGGCTATGGCCGCGACTCCGGCGCCCAGCAGGGCGGGCGGGAGAAGCAGTCCGACATGGTGATCATCAGCAACCTGCCGCCCACGGTGACGTGGCAGCTGATCCGCGAGAAGTTCAGCGAGTGCGGCGACGTGAAGTTCGCCGAGATGACGGCGGCCGACACCGCCATCGTGCGCTTCCACAAGGACTGGGACGCCGAGCGCGCCGTCAAGATGTTCGACCGCACGCGCATCGACGGCCGCACCATCGACGTGCGCTTCTTCTGAGGCGCCGGGAGTGAGTGCCTTGCTGTTCTGTTTCGCCGGACAAAACACTTCCAGGGGATCGTGTGTCCCTGTGTCCTTGGTAGAGCAAGAGTTTATAATGCCCAACCGAATGACTATCTACTGGCAAAAGTTATATCGTTTCATTGAAGTTCTGTCCAAGATTCAAATATTTGTCGAATATTACTAAAAGAGCAATTAAACTTCTAAATAAAAACAGCTGAGGATCCTTCCTACATAAAATAATATTGTAAGTTGCGTATACTAATAATAATAATAATAGTCCCGCAATCCTTAATATAATAACAAGTGCGCTTGTACATCGACATATGTCCTTCCCCCCCCTCCGCCCATACGTCGTACATCCTTGCAGGTCGATCGTCGGTACCAAATTGCGTAGTTACACAAGAAACCAGAATTGAATTATTCGTTTGACAGATTTGAATCGTATACAAAATATTTCTACTATACTTACCTGTTATGGTTTTTATTAATAAAGTCCGCCGCACGCCGAGTCCATTCGTGCGCGGCGCCAGTGCTTCCGACCAACGTTAGTCGGCCGTTATATGTTTAGTCACGATGTCGTACTGACTCTCACTTGCGTCAGTAACAGCTTCACTAATTGCTTATGTTTCTTCGTTTATCTTCGGATTGCTTTTAAGGGCATTTTTACTCCTACATCTTATTATAATGTCGCTGTCTTTGGTATCTTTCCAATGCGCTAGTTAGTAGTGATAAAAAATTTGTTTTGTGATATCCAGCAACGCGAAGTCAATTATTGATCATAATTTTTTTATTAAAAAAATCTATTAAGAATGTGTCAAAGCAGGATTCGAACCCGCAACTCTGGTATCGAGGACCGACAACTGGCAACCGCTGTTAAACTTTTGAGGTCGCTCGGTCTAAATTTCATTTTTGTATACGACGATGGTGTAGGAAATTAAAATGATTTGCAAGGTACGCGGAAGGTATTCTGTCTGCCAAACGGTCTCGATTCTTTTTTCAATGATGTATAACCGTTTGTATAATTAACGTAGGATGTGCTTTGGATATTGTTTAAGAGTGGTGGGAAAATAAATTGTTTTTGTGTTTTCAGGGATGTGATATTGAAGTTGGTCTCTTGGTCGAAAGCCGGTTTCCATCATCGTCTTAGTACATCCGCTGCGTAACGTGTCGGGGCTGCTTCCTCTAGATCGAACTTTACTCTTGACTAATATTTGTAATTAGGCTAGTTTAGAATAAGTCATGTCTTGTTACAAACAAACGAACGTCCCGGAACCGCCATTGGCCGACTCCGCGGCTGCGGGCGCTTCGGCCTCATTTAAAGCGTAGTGTTGTGCACTCGACTCTCTGGAGATGTTCCAAAAAATTGTTTCCTTGCTGGCGAACTTTATAAGCCCGATATTACATTTTCTTATCGACTTGTAACATTTTTTGTGTAACTGTACATTCATTTGAACTTCAATAAAATAATATAGCTAATACTTTGAATTATTGGTCCTCGTTATGGTCATCGAAGAGAGAAATGATTTCGAATGAGATTGAATGAAATATTCGATCTGCATATTCGGTAAGTTACCTTATTCTCACCATTGACGCTTTGCCCATCGGTTACCCGTATGTGGCTCATTAGATAGCCGTTCGTGGTGACGTCTGTCGCCAAATACAACTAGTTACATCCACGGCAATGTACTTTCACGTATCACTAAACAATTTATTTAAATTCGTTATTAGTGATGTCTGATTTGGTGCGGATTCAGTTCTTCCACGCACGTGGAGATTTGATGTAAAAATGCTTTTCTTTCTTACATAAATAACGATTCAGAAGTCCAAAGTAGTGCGATAAACTTACGCCTCGGTCGTGAAGGTAAATTGTAGTCGAATAGTTGTAAATAAATAACGTAAACTGACTATCTGATCACAGGAATTCAGCGTAAAATGTCGAGTTTTATCGATCGATCCTGCATTTGGGTAAGAATGATATTTCGATAGTTTTTACATGTTTTAAGGTTTTTGAAGGTTTTTCAAGGGAAGGCTAATTTTGACAAGGTTGATAATTAGTTGCCAAAATTTTTGTACAAGAAATAAGTGAAAGATACAATTTGTGGTCGAACGAATTTCTCCGGCTCAGAAGAATTTAAGAATCACAAAAGTATATTTTTTTAAGTATAGACAATATAGCAAAGTGAATATGAATTTGTCGACCGCGTGTCGCAAGAGGCTGACAGTGCTTCATTGATATCTAGTTTGATTTTGCGTGAGTTAAGGTTCTGGTGCATCGTCGACCATCCCAACGTTTTGAAAATATTTCGAAGATGGAATGACGCACCGTCGTCGACTCGTCTCGAGAAAACTTTTCGTTTCAACGGTAAGTGTCCCAACTCTCAATCATCGAATTTGGAGACATTAAATATTGTTTCATTGGGTACGCATGGATGTCATACGCATATTGTTTATTCTCTTGCCAAAAATGTCGGGTACTAACTTGTTTAGAGACGATGACGACCTCCCAAAGTTACGGGTCGATTGGTCTGCGACGCGTCGTATTCCTCTCACCGGGTCATATCGACGCGATTTGGGAATATATGGTAACGTCCAGTGGTTTCTTTTTCAGATAAAAATATTATGGGTGCCATAAAATTTTTGAAATATTTTTAGGTTATTATTGAAATGTACAACGAGCCCGTTATCATTATTAACATTCTAACATGGTTTTCAGATGAACGTCCATTTTGAAAACGGTTTCTAACGTTATTAAACCGTAAAGTTGAACTAAATGGCACATAGTGATCGATCGTTCTTGCCCAGACCGGCAGAAATTTAAGAACGTTCGTAAAAGTACAATGCGAGGTAAATTAGTATTATTTTATTCATTATTATTAGTCTTACTATTAAAGAAGTCCACTGAATTAGCAATAAAATCTAAATTAACTTCTATTATTAAGCATAATATATTTTTCTTGATTCACTCGTTTTCTAATTAATTTATTTTTATCATCCCGCCATCTATAAGAGAATCAAGTCACATTTTTAAAACATTATCGAATCCACTCCGTGTACTCCTTGCGTAAAAGGAAAATTTGGTAGGTGGCATTCAGCTCGATTATATGTTTTTCTTTCGTTATTTAAAACTTATATTTAAAAGATGAAAAACATTTTCAGCCCGAATCATCCACGGCGAGGTCCTGACATTTTAACGCAAAGCAACGGTATACGGAATGGAGTTTAATGGGATGGGACAGTTACGCAATGCAAAACGAAACAACCTCCCCCAACCACCGCGGTGAGTCCGAGCTGCTCGGCGGAATAAACATTTAAACACACGCGCCCCTCGCCACTCACGCCGCGGACGGCGGCTTTAGTTTATGAATTTATGGAGCGGCCAGCGCCGCCGTGGCCGGTATCGCGTGCGCTGAGGGTCCTATGCGACTACCCTCTGATAAGACATGTTTTATTTTCCTTTCTAGGTATCAAAATGTCACGAAATGAAGAAGGCTCAGGAGAAAACATATTAAATTAAAAAAGTGTAACTAAATTGTAATAAATTGAGTTTATTTTTGACTCGACTTTTTCTCTCTACCCATAAAAGTTTTCAGTTTATATTTTTTGAAGCGTCCGAGCGCTTCCACGATCACGTGCGAGAAGATCTTGAGGATCACCAGCAGGAACTCCACGACGGATACTATCGAGCAGCCGATACACAAGTTGACGACGCCCCCGCTCCGCACTGAAACGAGAGGAACTCTATGTATTCAAAGATCACTTTGCCATTTCTGCCGGAAAAGGCAAAATGTCGTACGCAGGATGTCGTAGGAGCTGAAGATGACGTCCCGGACGACTCGGACTCTCGGGAAGGACGTGATTTTGAGTATCAGCCGGTTGAACCCTTCGGTGCGCTCGAAGTCCTCGCTGTCTTTGTAGTACAGCTCCAGCTCGCACGCGCCGCCGCAGCCGCACGCGCCCCCGCCGCGCCCCGCGCCGCGCCCCGCGCCCGCCGCGCCCCCCGCGCCCCGCAGCGACACTATCTGCGCCCTGTGGCGCAGTACGCACTTCAACTCCGCTATGTAGCATATGCGCTCGTGCCCTGTCAATTCATATCATTATACTTTAATTTATCTATCTCTCATTTTGTAGCGCACGTCATGCTCCGCACGATTGTTACTAATGCGGAAATCAGGGTTGCGTGTGATAACGTTTACGTTTTTTAATGAACTTTTCGATTATTTATGAGTCTAGATAGACTGTCACAGCCGGGACGTCCGTCACGCGTCGAACAAAATAAGTACACGCACACAAAGAAATGGTATGACGTTTGGAGAGTGTCAAACGCGGCTGTGGCGCACATCAAGTTAATAAAGTTGGCTCAATCTAGCTATATAAATAATCTAAAAATATATTATTGAAAAGTTTGGGCTTATTATTTCGTATTTGATATATAAGCAAATTAACACAATAATTTGTTGTTTAGATATATATTTTGAGATTATTTTTATTTTTTTAAATTAATTCTTTTAAATTTGTCTATACATTACTATATAAAATAATAAGATTTTTATCGAATATTAAGTAACTTTCTACATTTTTTTACAAATATTTCATATTCCTTATTATAACCAATTGAATAAATATATAATTAAAAAAAAAAACTAAAAGGTATGTTAAAATATTCAGTAACATTAAGACTTATAGTTACAAACTGTAAAAACTGCGAATAAATCCGCGTGCACACAAGTTCACCTTATAGCTATGTTAATATTAAAAAAACTCGTGGATGTAAATCAGTATAAGTTTTCGTGTTTTTAAATATATATATCATTTTGAACCGTTATTTAAATTATAATAATTAAATATATCTGCAATTCTGGACACAAATCAGCGAGGGTCTAGCCCACCGCCCATTGCTGCTTGAAGACAAGACAACATCGAAGTAATAGTGCGGTTGAGGTTGTGATTGTTGAATTTGCCTTGAAATTGGTATACTGAATTGTTACATATAGTCGAATTTAGATTTATATTGCCATGTATGTACTCGTAGAGATCGACCGTTTTAATTCTGCTCTGTATAATCTATGTTTGTTTATAGCATTAGCATTTTTTTTTGCTATCTATCTAATCTATGTTTGGATATAGCTCGGAACAAAAAGTCTTCAACTGAAGAAAATAAAATATAAAATAAATTTGCTTATTTAAATGTGGTAAGGCTTATGTTTTATTTACTTTAGCGTCATAATTACTTTTTTGTATTCACTCGGCGGATTTTTTATTTTATATTGTCACCGGACTTAGACGTGTGGCTAAAAGCGTTTCCAAAAACACTCAAACAATTAAGTTTTGTTTATAAACTAAAAACTTATAACCAAATTAAATTTTTTTCTTTATTCAAAATTAAAAGACTTCTCTAAAAAATGTCACCCTCCCCCCATTAAAACCCCTTAGTGAATTTGCATAAATTCTATCTAGTGCTCATTTGCGTAAGTAAATTTCGAGTCTACAACATACCTAGAGGCCTGTAGAAATGCGGCACGCAGCCGCAAAGTTTCTGGATCATCTTGACTCTGCATTCTAACATGCAATGACTGTAGGAATAAATGGGATACCTTTTGCTTATAGGTTCATTATAAAATCTGCAATTAAAACAAGGGTTACATCGTAAAATACCTGCAGTCGGGCAAGGATCATATTTAGGAGCTTTTTCCAGCAAGCTACGTCATTCTACGGGCAGGTGGAAAATATAAAATTATGAAATTTCATAGACGCTCTCGTCGATTCTCTATTACGATCCATGTGCTACATTTACTGGTCATCTTATTATTAAATACTAGCGACCCAACCCCGGCTTCGCATACCTGATACATATGATACTACAGAGATGTCTTTATATACAACGTTCACAGCCCTGCATTTTAAATTCGTAATATTATTTATTTAAATTACATATACCATACCTTTTTGTAGACCTTTTTAAGGTGGACAACACTAGTAGATTAATTTAAACTATCTCATAGGGTTCAGCCATCGTTTGCAATATAACTGCCAAAAAATGTGCTTATTTACGACATCACATTAGTAACCAGAAATTATCAGTGTTTCTCTACTATATTATGCATGTATTATACACATAAACCACTCTATCTATTAAAAATAACTACTTACATCAAGATCCGTCGTATAGTTCTAAAGAACTGAGCATATATAGAGACACGCAGCGGGAAGAATTAAAATTAAAATTAAGTGTAAAAAAAAGGATATCCTGTCATTTCTAACACCCTACACTAAGTGAAACCTTTTTGTTCACGGTATATATTTACGTTTCACGAACTCAACAGCAGCTACTGTGTTTTCGATGTTATAATTTGTTACTGATATTTTAATCTGAGCTTGTGTTCTCACTAGCTCAATAAACATTCCACTCAAACACAGCAACACAAAAGTATCGCTGTTGCTGTAACATAGCCCATCGAGGAGGGTAACGCTGTGGAAATATTAATCCGAGCGGATACTACCTGCATTTTCGTAGATAAAGTGATTTATAACGCAGTGAGTCCGATATTCTGCTACTCCAAACAGACAAGCCAAATGAGATTATCCCCTCCACGTCGAAACCGAACGATGAAGTTGTACTCGTCGTTACTTCGTCGGGGCTGTGGATGAAAACCTGCAAATTGTATCGAATGTAGATTATATAATTAATTGCATTTACAAAAGTTCTTTCACATGTATACGGAGGACGTTTTTACATCTGATATTTTGTAATGTAAAATATATTCTTATATTACTTATATGCCAATGAGATCATTACCATCTTTACTGGCACGTGCCCAGGGCCCCTATCCTGAGAGGGGCCCGATGAACCAAGAACTTCTTTCACATGTTTGTTCTCATATTGACTGCTATGTATATTTTTGAAAGTGATATATTTGTAAGAAATAACTAACATATTTATCAAAAAAGGCTATAAAATAGCCATAAGATTGTACAATCAATCAGATTTCTACGAATATACGAAAATTACCGCATCGTTGAAACTATACTTAATGCCAGGCCATAAGTAAATTATTTGTACATGGTAGTAAATATCTACCAAAAGGGCCCCAAATTCATGAGTGCCCAAGGGCCCCAGCAGAACTAGTTGTTTTGAATCTGTGAATTTATGTAAATATCCTGTGAATTACTTAGATAATCTTTAATATCTCTATTTATGGTACCAGAGATTGCCGGGTGGAGTGCGTACATTCCCGCCAATTTACCTGTCAAGCGTATATTGTTTATTTTTGGAGCTGTTGCGTTAATACGTAATTACCGAAGAAAGGACCTTTTATTAAGAATTACAGTGTTATATATTCGTTAAAAATGTTAATAAGTGCATTTAGTGCTTTTTGATATCATAGCATTGTATTTCACAAAAAAATGGCGTTGGTAGGTACTTAGTGGTAATAAGAACTACGAGAGAGCCTGAGTGAGTTTTAATGTCAGAATTAAATATTAAATTATTGAAGCCTCATATTTTCCAATAATA
The DNA here is from genome assembly GCF_905147765.1 of Vanessa atalanta. Taxonomy (NCBI): domain Eukaryota; kingdom Metazoa; phylum Arthropoda; class Insecta; order Lepidoptera; family Nymphalidae; genus Vanessa; species Vanessa atalanta. The sequence continues at coordinate 210,992 of NC_061882.1, forward strand.
AAGGCCAATATAATACTAATAAGGTACCCAATACAAGTCATTATGTTAATTGACAACCACTTATTAGGTACTAATAAACATAATTCTAAACAATTGTTTACATTACATGGGGCATTAAGTAAAAGAAAGTTTAACAGAGTTCTTTGGTAACCCCTAAATTTACCGGCTTAAGTTAGTGATGAGTTATGCCACAGAGCAAAGACTATCTTGCTTCAACTGGATCAGCCTTGAAGGGTGTCCCCGCCCTTCAAGGCTGTCGAGATGACGAGAGCAGATATTATCTCTGACGTCCGCGCACACCCCAGCCCGTGGTATTTCAGTCAGCGTTTGCAACGAAAGCGCAAAACAATGTAATTACGGCATCACATTAGAAAACTCTCAAATTATCGGTTTCTCTACTATATTATGCATGTATTATACACATAAACCTTCCTCTTCAATTCACTTTATCTATTAAAAAAACCGCATCAAAATGCGTAATTTAAAAGACCTAAGCATACATAGTGACAGACTGACAACGGAAAGCGACTTTGTTTTATACTATGTAGTTATATACTGATGGGTTCCAAAAGGCAGAGGCATACTTAAGAGTAGACCGAACATATGACTTATAGAGCAGAACCAAAGTTGAGCACTGTCTGAAATCCTTACCTTAACTTTTTAAATAAATCCCCAGTGGACTTTTCTGTTTCTTAATAATGATTTTAGCATTTAATTATGGTTTCCTTATACAACGTTGTATGTGTGTGTATCGAATATCGATTTAATAAATAAAAATGTATTAAATTAAAAGTAATCGGGTGAAGGACCCTGTTGGTAATATTAATGTTGTAAGAATCGCGTGTAATCCAAAAGTTGCTATTTGTATTTTATTATATATGTACCTCTTTACCTACACTTATTGTTATACCTCCGTGTATCTACGTGTAGAATGACATAGGACACAACGTTGTTAGATGTCAATTTCAAAAATATATAAGACGGGCATGCATTTTGTTATGCGTTAGCCGACTGATAGAAATAAAATGCTTGAATGGTGTATCTGTCAGTGAGTCTTCCTTTGTTGAATGAGGCTCTTGGTCTTAGGACAGCGCCAGCGCTAGACGTGCGTACTGACTGAATTAGTAAAATCAACGTGTCGGACGACAATAGTGATCGATTAGGCTATCCATATGAATGCGCAATATATATAGGAGTAGTTTAAAATATTATAACGCATATAAATTAACTTTTGAATTGTAATAAATAAGCTTAAGTATAAAGTATTAGTAAACATACACATTTTGACTGTTTTGTTTATCATTATTACATAGCGAAATATAACTAATCTTTTTTGTTTCTTATCTTTTCATCATTTTTTAATATCATCTCAATATCAAAATGTTAGGAATTTAACGCACCTTTTATTCGTAAGTCCTTTGAATTTCTTTCAGAAATGTAATAATTAACAATACACAATTACATTATGGAAGCGTACAATTTATTTCAGCACACGCTGAAAGATATCTACAACTATAATATTTAGATTATTAAAGAAGAAAAAAAAAGAATTGATATGGAAACAAACTCAAACCTTGTAAATACTCGAAAAATTTGTAATCTCAATAACGAAATTTGCTTCAAATACAGAGATCTCTATGTTACTTTTCACGTATGGTGGCGCTTTAGCGTTCCAGTGGCTGTAATAGAAAAACAATACAGAGTTACATGCGACTTGTAAACTTCGCCTTTGTTTCTTTATACGAACACACACGTACAATTGCTCACTTTATAGTCAAACTTTGAATTTTAATACCTTTGGTAGATTACCTCTTTCGTTTCTCATTTATTTCGAATATAAGACAGATTTATTTTATAAAAATGTACACTTATGCCAAAATGTTTGTGTTAATCGGAATATTTATCTAGTTTTTTATTCGAAATAAATTTGTATGCAGAAAAGCTGTTTATCCACAATGAATACAGTGCTAATAGAAATAGCGCTTACTGAGGTTTGTCATATATCGCAACATTGGAATTAATCACGTGGCACATGCCCATTTCCGTCATGGCTGCATCCACGGTAATCGACCAGTTCGTATTAGTGGTCAGCCATGTGTTTTCAAATTTCCTGAACATTGAAGCCGCCAATGTCGCGTAATCTTTCGGATGAATTAGCTGTCAAATTGGAGAAGATAAATGTTGTTACCGACTACCGTGCACTTGTTATAGACTATTATATAGTATAATTTATCTTATTAAGATTTTATTATTATGAAAAATCCAATCCAATGCCAGACATTCTCAATCGTTCATTAAAATTACCATTTTTTTTTATTACTGTACAGATTTGTCCGAGTCTTTAGTGTATCTTATCTTTAATTTGTAATTTTTATTTGATTTAGTTGAGTAATATATTATAAAAGACGATATATTTGTTCCTAAGAGTAATCTCCTTAAGAGGTGAGAAGACTGCAGTATAGCGATGGGACGTATAAGAGCTGTTACTTTTTCTATACTAACCTAAACTATGTTAAAAGCTACGAAGGCAAAATACATTTAGATTTGCTACTTATTTCTTATCAGCATTAAGTTTAAATCATTCGTTGCTTACCGGGATTACATCTTCCGGGATATTTAAGTCCATATATTCCAAAGTGTCCAGCGCAGCTTGCGATATTGCCCATAAATATCCCTCCACATGTAATCCCGTGTAATTATATGTTTGGCTGTAATTATTAGTTTTGTATTTATTAATGTATTTGTGTGATATATTTTTTTTATTAAAAACTTACTTGATATACGTGTGAAATTTTTTCACGTCTGGCTTATAAAGCGGACAAAGCGTAACTGCAGGGTATGAAATGTTCCAGTCAAAGTAGTTCATCTCGACGCTCATCACGGTCGGCGCCGCCTGAAAATAATTAATATTTTATTCATACATTACTCGTAGCTGCGTGCTCGATGAGATTTCTCATCAGCAACATCTCAGGAGCATTCCTTTTTCCTATTTCAGTTATTGGTCAGACAAACATGTTTAAACAAATAAAGACTAAATAAAACACGGAAGTTCCAAGTGCTTAACTAATAGTGATACACTTTTCAAATTTTCAAATATCTGATTATAATCAGTTAACTCTTTTATATATAAAAACAAAACCATTAAACTTTTGTGGAAATTTAACTTAGTAAAACTGATAAAATCTTTTTTTATTGAACGTATGAAACGTTTAATTTCAAAATGATGAATATCGTGAATTTAAGAAATATAATTTTTTCACCTACGTTATATAAAGAAACTCAAATTGGGTATATTTTATCCCATAAACTTACGATAAATCTTCTATACTGCACATTTAGTAACAGTGCCGCAAGTACCACGCACGCCACAAAGTTTCCTATCCAGAAAAGCCTGTGAATTAGAACTTTGCTTGAGTGAACAATGGCTTGGAGGAAATAATTCAGTACATAAAATCTTTGTAGGATTTTTATGTAATATGAGTACATTAATTTAAAATAGAATCAATATTGTGCTTACTTTTCCAAATAATGTATACGCTTCTCTACAAAGTAGGATAGTCCGTGTGTCGTAGAAGTGGTTAATTCATTTCGTATATATTTGACAAGATTCCCTTGTTTAATCGACCTGTTGCAATTATTAAGTTTTTTTATGGTTCTGGAAGTAATTTTATTTCCTTTCACACGCTTATTACGCCTTAACTTCATCATTGAACTATTCTTTACAAGTTTATTCAGCAGGCCATAAACTTTGACTACTTAATGGCCGCTCTGTAGATAAGTGATTTCAAAAGCTTTTATAAGCGGCTCCGATATAATTCAACTAATGGTATACATATTCAAGCGCTTAACAATGAATCAGTACTTATTCAATAACATGAATACGTAATGATGTTGTAGACAATCTAATTATTTACGATAATGGTATCTGATTAAATTGTACAAAAATGTTACAGCGCTTATAGAGTCAAATGTAAGTATAATTATATACTGGAAACATATAGTTCTGTATATTTTTTTCTTTCGAACACATAAATAATCTACAACATATTAAAATTGTTCGCGTAAACATCAGGCGAAAGGCCTAGACCGATTTTTGTTAAGTTTGGTTGTTTTTTAATTTTTTATGGTTAGACTTGAAACTGGTATTTATTTGATCTCACTACTATAATCAGAAGCCGGAGATATAACTACAATGGGCTTTACATTTATAAATAGTAGCCGATGGATACGAAATATGTAGACGGGGAGCCACAACCTGGTAAATACAAGAAATGAAAATTGATACAGATCGAATAGTTATTCAGAATATTTTTTATGAATACATTTTGTTCATTAACACTGAATACTGATTACTGTCAGTTTGCCCATTTTCACTCTAGGAGCGACTATACAACATCAAAATTGCGCTCTTGATTTAAATAAGTGTATTCTGAAATATGTTATAACATAAAATGTTCGCGATAAACAAAAACAGTTATATATCACAATCAAGGTTATGAGCTGGGAACAATCATCTTTTAGCAATGAGTATTTATACGACTCTTGTGTGTAAGGAAACCTTAATAGTGAATAATACCTCATTGGAGATATATTTGTCATGTTTGTTTGATTTTTTATTTAAACTTTACTGTCAATAACAACTGTTTCTAAACTCTAACAAGGAGTGTATGTTATTAAACACAGGAGTCCTTATAAGTTATATATAACGTAGGTGTCCTTGTGTCTCGACTAAGTCTCCGTGTACAATATATCGGGTAAAAATGTAGCCATTACTCCTTGACGTCTTTATTCACAATATTACATGCTGATGGAATATCCATATCTTTATTTAGCCCTAGTGACGTCTGATTATCCGTAAATGATAAACGAAAATTACGTACACATTTATGTAACAGATTATTATAAATCATTCAGTGAATCCTGACTTTGTTCATCGAGGTAGATATAACTAATGGGATAACATTGAAGTAATCGTACACTAAAGAATTTATAGTCAATTTAAAAATCTATTTTCCTAGGAAAATATTTTCCCGTACATACATAACATTACAGAGTATATATTGAGAAGGAATAGTTAAAATCTTAAATTTATACCTCAATAATTATTTTGCTCCTAGGTTATAGATTACGCGAAAAGCCCTTTTCTGCAGCACAAATATAATATGGATAGCGGCTGCGTTACCCCAAAGCATAATACCATAAGACATTGTACTGTGAAATAATATATTTAAAAGTGAATATTATATTTTTTGAACGTGCTAGTGTTTATGAGTAGACACAGGACTATTGAATATCTTTGATTGGATCGATTCGGAATTTAAGGCCAGCATTTCGGCGTCTGAAGACTTATAAGCTAGCCGTTATCTCATCGAAACAGTTAATTGGAATAATTCATTTGTTATAATGATGTGACAATTATTGTATAAACAACAGTGGTCCTATACATTGTTATTTGTAATAAAATATAAATACAAAATTCGATAGATTATTATGTATTCGATAAAGTCAAATCTTAGTTTAAACCTATTTTAACGCCTAATCTATTTAATCTGAATCTGTTAGCGATATTCTGCAGATACCCGGGATTTCTGTAAGTAGATTTTCTTCCTTTAAAAATTTATTTAAGAGGTTTTGAGACAAATATTTAGAAGTATTCATGTTTATTAAGTAATTAATCATTCGTTAGTATTTTCAGATTCTCCAATTTGTAACTTCTCAACTCAAGTACAATAGTTCGTTACAAGATTGTAGAAGTTTTCGATTTTCAGGTACTTCCGAACATCTGATAGGTGATCGCGGACTATTCTATCAGTAATCTCCGAAACAAAGTTGCTATCTCGCGTTTTGTTGAATTAGTAAGAGGGTACAGACAAATGGCTAGTAAGAAACATAGAACGATCTCCGACTCGCTCTGAAAGCGATAGTGCCCCGCTAGTTACGATAATAAATAGGGGCTTAACGCTTCCAAATGGCCGATTAGGGCATTCTTGACTACAACACGGGCTTTCTGATAAAGTTAGCGTTTGTTTGCAACGAGTCTCATGGGTTTTATAGGTAACAAATAGGTTGGTCTCTCGTTAAATCACATTCTCATGTTTACCTTGAATACAGCTTGAAACGATAAATAGGTAAACGTCAATGTAAGCGATTCAATATATTCCTAAATATTAGGTACATCTCAGACTCGTCGCTACAGTATAGGCATCTAATATCAATCTTTGAAGGGTTTCTTTTATCCCGATTAGATTATTATTCCGAGTTTTTCTTAGAAGTAGGTATTTGTCTCGGAACAAGGTCTAATGTTAAGGTTTAAGCGTCTACGATTATTATTCTCGGTAAATTGAATTTTGTCTTTTCCCTGTCTTCAGATAGTTAAGTGTGTCGTAGGTTTCGAATGTTTTTCTAATTTATTTTGATTGTTATTCATAATTATTATTTAAAGTTTCTAATAATATTTATAAAACCTATAAGCAAGGACTTATTGTAGTAAGTTTGTAATGCTATTTCATAAAGTAACGATTTTAGTCTACTAACAGCAGTACACATTCATTAAAAACTGATGAGTTTAATAAAACTGCTTTAATGATACAGCATTTCGATTATATTTCAACAGCAAGTAACAGTTTTCGTAACCCACATGGTAGCAGGTTTTTTATCAATGTACATACATACAGTATACAGAGTTATTATTATTATTATTTTTACAGTAAGCTTACATCTATGATAAACTACTATATACATAAAGATAGACAGAAACATGTTATTCTGAAAAATGCTATTTACAAGTGATATATTTGGGCGAGCTGACGACGTACTTCACTAGAATTCAATTTAACTCATCCACATGTTTATTCTATGTCTGTATCATCAGATGTATCAAGATTTCATTAAAATTACCTTAGTCAGTGTAAAACAATGAATTATATATTTTGTCGAATTAAAACTTATATTTGAAAGTGCTTCAAATATGAGAGTCAGATAGTCAAATAGTCGGTGTTAATACCGCGTCGGTATAGAAGCCGTCCAGTGATGTGAAAGTCTTTAGTTCGCACGATCCTTTGGACTATTGTCGTTCGCAATCCTAGCACGAGTTTACGCCTAACTGGAGAGAAGTTTTTGAATAATTTTATATACTTAATAATGTACAATATCATACTATACTTGTCGCGTACTTTTGGAAAAAACTGATCCTAATATATACGAATATTATAAAGAGGTAAATTTTGTTTGTTTGTATGTAGGGAGTAATCTACGAAACTAATCATCCAATTCTAAAATGTTATTCACTGCTAGAAAACTACATTATTCCAGAGTGCTATATTTCAAGTGCTAAAGTTCAGTTTATTAATTTTATTAATAAATTGAACCCGTGCGAAGCCGAGTAAGGTCGCTAGTTACTACAATGAGATTTAACTAATTTTCCTGTCATAATTTATTGACAGGAAAAAACTTAGAAAGAATGAGTTTCTTTCAATTTTCTTCGTGTTTCATATCATTCAGGGTTATTTGCTACAAAGCGATGATCATGCTTTGGCATGAAGCTGAAAGGCATAACTAATCTCCCAGGGAGGTATTTGATCAAAGGGCAGTTTAGGGCAATTTGCATTCTCGAGTACAACTTGGAACTTCAACTAAAAATAAAAATTGAATGGTTAGAGTTATAAGGCTTCGAAGTCTCAGTAAAGCGGTGTAGGGTATTAGCGATATTTGCGACTAAAATTAATAATAATATTAATATATTAAATACACGCGATATTTGTATAATATGTGAAATCATATTTTCTGGAAAAGTATATTTTGCTCAAGAAAATGGCGCGTTCTTTCACTGAAAGGCAGCGAGCATTCGGAAATGGCAAACTTTGAACTAATTTAACTTTAAAATGGCTTTTCCCAGTTCCACCAGTGTGTTGACAAACAAATATCTGATTTTCTTGAAATAAATTCATACGTTGCAGTTACGTAGTGCTCTCAGCTCGAGACTTATCTACTTCATACCTTCAATATTAGGTAAATTTTGCCTAACAAGAAAAATACACTATAGCTAGGTTTTCTTTAATCATTTATTATTTTATATAGATTGCTTAATATAAAGAGTACTAGCTTACAAACGTACTAAGTGTCATTTTGCTGAAATTGTATTTTTAAAAAAATGAAACAATTGTGAATTATTTTGTACATGCCGCCCAAATTATTATATACACATTTATGCAAAAGCGACTCTAAACTCGACGATTTACACGTAGTAAATGGTATTAGCTCTAATAACACGGCATTTTGCGTTATGTCGGGACTATATTATTGGATGAACTATTGAATTGAACGACGTATTTCTATTGGTCAATTTGGCCTCGACATAAGTGCATCACTATGCGTTATAAGGATATATATGTATAAGTGGTCTGATAAATGAGTCGCCAGATGGCAAGTGGTCACCACCACTCATAAACAATGTAGAAATTAACAATTCCTTACAACGCCAATGTTCCAAAAACCTTGGGAGCAAAGATGTTAATGATGAGCTAAGTCGATAAGAAAGCTACTTATAATAATAATCAATCCTTGGCGTGTCTCAATCGCAATCTCTTTGAAATATTGAGCACGTTTTTCCGTTTTTACTGATTATCTGATTCCAATCGGGATCTTTTCAAATCTACGCTACTGTTACTCTGCAGCGTAATTTTCTTAACAAAATTTTAAGGTAGTTGAACCTCATAGCCAGTAGGAAGTAATCTATCGACGGGTTACGAAATGATGTATGATGGTTCTATTAAACGGACAAAACGAAAAAAGTGTTACAAACCGAATATAATTTACATTTTAGAACTAATCTTTGTTATGGAAATTTCATAGTATCAATCGGATTCTCTATTCCAACCATAATAGGAGAAATGTTTTGAATGTCCACGAAACTGATATCAGAATTTTGGAAGTAAAATGAAATCTAAATTTAGTTAAATTATAAACTGTTAGTAGTGTACACTCTAGCAGAGTTATTAGCAAATCGCATGAAATACGTATATCAACGGCTTGTTTATCTTTATTCCTACTTCCATTGGAATAGGCTGTAAGTGACTACATAAACTTTAACGGCTGTGAAGTACTGATCTGATATCTCTTTCTGTCATATCGATTTAACATTCGAAATAAGACTCAGTATTGTTAAATTAATCACTGTCTTAACAATCTTATACATAAGCCTGTTAAAGTTTTACTGCCTTGTTGGTTAAGTGGCGAGCTTATAACTCCGCAGACACCGAGGTAATGAAATTGAAATATTGGGTCAGCGTAATAAAAAAAAAAACTTTTTTTATAGGATATAGTATGTAATTTGTGGTTCTCTTCTGTCTGTAAAGCAGGTAAAGCTGTAGTGCTCCATATCTCCAACATCGTATCATCATCCGAATCGGATTGTGATATTAGTTTTAATCTTATCTACGACTGACACATCACGAGATATCCAAACTATACAAAGAGCTTAAGTAGATAATTAAAATTAAATGATTTTCAGGTATATAACGAGTTCCATCATGACATGTAAATCACCCATTAAGTCCATATGATATCTCAAATTTTCAATATCGAAAACATCTCAACAAAATCCTTGGTTTTAATTAAATGCCTTGTTAATTAACCGCAGAACCGACGTGTTCACAGACCGCTGCGAAAGTTTTCCAATTATCATTTGAGTAATATTAAAACGTTTATAAATAATAAATTGTTCCATAGTTCATGAAGTTTCCCAGAATCAGCTAATTAAACGATAGTTCAATGTGAGATTTTTAAATTAAATTCTTTGTTTCTTTGATTACTGTGATGTTACATGGGTATAAATATAGATATCTAAGAATAAGATATCTTACTCTTGAATTACATACTTAAAATAAAATAAAAAAAACACGTGAGCCTTACTGTACGGTTACTGTTGCATATTATATTATATGTAAAATCTGACAACGCCCCTTGATTATATACAACATTAACACTATGTCGTCTTGTAAATTGGGTTGTGACAATGTGGCAGAAAATTCTCGCACGCGTGTTCATTGGTCAAATCAAATAGCGCGCGCTACCATGGCTTCCTGTTACAAACTTCCGTCCCGTTTCACAAAATTTCTCCCACAGATAGCCGTAAAGCGAGAGAAAAGATATTACAGAAGAAAAATAACAATACGCATTTTATTAGTGGTGATTATTAATACTAATAATAGTTATGTAATATTAATAATTTATAAGAATATATAATTGTCAGAGTTAGTAACTTGTGAATCTAGTTTGGGGTTATTTTTTAGTATAAAGTTATATTATATTACTGTTATAATTTTGCCAAATTGGATTGCAATAGTTAGATTATTTATTTTTGTGTGTTATGTTGCAATATTATTGTAAGGAGGCGTGATTTACATTGATATTGGGAACACTGATCTTCTATAGCTCTGATTTAGTTTAATACATAATAAGAAATGGCAGCTATTGTGTAAAATGCAACATTACTACACGTAAATTTTCCACTACTGGAAAGATCTGTTCTCCTATTAGACTTTGGAGCCATTCCTATCCACACACTCCTATCCCTATTCCCTTATAATTACAAATTAAGCACATGAAAACCAACTATGATTCCACCGAGTAACTTAATCTTAAAATATGCATGAAAGAGGAAAGGAATGAAATGCAAACGTGGGATTACTAGTCGGTGAACTCATTCATTCAAGTCGTGGCTATATTTTTCGTCCACTCGTTCTTTTTCGTATTGGTTGTGCATCAACAATAATAACAGTGTGTTAAGTACCATAAATGCTGAGTATATAAAAAAATGCTGCATTCATTTACAAGTCATGACCGGGTAATTTTAGTATTGAAGTTAACCAGGAATATGTCGGGATAAGTAACAATAGCTGGCGTGAGTCCAAAGTATAGCGACCGTTTGCAATATCGAGACAGCTTTGATGCAGTTTAATAGAGGTAAATGTCGCGTTAAATTGAACGCCACCTAGAGCGCCACTTGATAAGTCACCGCTGATTTTTTGTGTTATACAAGCTCGTTTTGGTCTTATTACTCTAGCGATATGATTAATAGCAACACTGGCGAGTAAATACGATATCTGAAATTTCAAATCAATTTATTACATAATATACGACATAGTAGAAATTCACTTGCTATAAATAAATCTATAACTTGATTTTTTTCCGTTTTTTGTACTTTGAAGTAACTAGCAAATGCGTTTTACGTTTATGCAAGCATCAAATTTAATAATTATTACAATCAAAAATCATAATCAAAACATTTTTTATTAAAGAAGGCTCAAAAGAGTATTTTTAAATCGTGTCATGTTACTGTATTGAATTAAATGTAAAACTATCACCGGTTCAGAAAGTAGATTCGGAGAAGAACCGGCAGGAAACTCAGTAGTTACCCTTTCCCACCACTTTAATGACAGAGTCAGAGAGAGTCAATAAAACACAATTAAAAAAAATATATTTGTAATATTTTTGTTCCGTTTGCTTTGTCGGTATGGCAGTATGGTGTTAAACAAAGCTGGAATTGTCGCAGGGATGGGTAAAGTCTCCCTTTCTTTTAAGAAGAAAGGTTGGTTCACATCCGACACATGCAGGATTATGCAGCATCTTCTAGTTTATGTAATAGCTACCCGCTTAATGAGTAAAATAAGTATTTTATACAGTGCTATTTTATAAAGAATAACATAGGAACACTCGCTAACAAATTTACTCGCGCGTATGTGTTACACCGTACAACACAGCCCGCGGATTTTTTCACGCGTTTTTTTAGCTATCTCGTAATACTTTACAAACTACTGGTTCGTATTGAAACCTGTAAAATACAATATTTATTTACATAAAAAGTTTAAAAGTATGTATTATTTGTTTTTATGAAAATATTTACTGCTAAATGGATACTTTGTGTTCTTTACAAAATATGCTGACTTTTCTGTAGACGTTTTGAAGACGTACACATTTTATATAAAGTTTTTATGTATTTGTTACAGATTTGGCAGCGTTCCCTCCAAACGAACCTGCACCGATAGCGACCCAACAGAGTCAAGATTTTAAGCTATATTCATAAAAAAATGCAACATATTAACATAGTGTATGTATGTATGATATGCTTGTGGAACCATTAACCAAAGCAATAGTTTAAGTTCCATAACAGTAGGATTAGTAAGTCTCAGATTTCCCGTTTCTTTCGTCTATTCTTCTCAGATTACAGATGTTTCTTTCCGATCCGATGGTTGATTCTTGACAATCAATAAGAAAGTGTAACACTTTTATGTTGACTTGAGAAATTTAAATTTGAATTTTGAACCCTGCCCTATAAATCTTTGTAATATTTATGAATTGTTAAATGAATAGTTTTATTATTCCGTAACATAATGATTCCTTAAAGGCTTCAAACAACTTGGAATAGAATATTCCGAAGTGATTGAAGTAGTTCTATGTTGTAGTATTAACAGTAGACCAAAACTTATGTATGTAGATACTAATCCTTTTAAGCATAGTAATTGAAAAGAGCGTCGTATGAGTATCGAAGCGTATTTTTCCTTTTGAATGGACATCGACGTAGCGCCGAGGGATATATCTGTGTATATGTGTGTAGCTGTAATTATAATGTGTTACGCACATCGAACATCGAGTCATTTGAAAATTATATCTAGACCTTGTACTACGCGGTTTTTTTTTTATAAAACAAATAGGCCGACAACTGCAACTAGGTTACCTAAGTGATCACCATCAGTCAGATTAATTGGCGCTGTAAGAAATATTAACTTTCCCGCACGACATAAATGGCCCACCGATCTTTAGAAGTATGATGTTAAGTCCCTTGTGCCTGTAGTTATACTTTCTCATTCAGGATCGTTGTTCGGCGGTAGTGGGCTTGCACAAAACCCAACTATCAAGTAAATTTTCCCAGTTTAATTTGTTTATTGTTCATTTTAGTTTTACATAAGTATGATACACGTTTTTCAATTTCACGTTGAATTCCTTTATCCAATCGTTGTCAGAAAGAGATCGCTTTCTTGGCGAAAATACCTTTGTAAATAACTATAATCAATTTTGCTTACAAATGTTTTTTTTTTTAATGTTATTTAGCCTTCTGTGCAATAAAACAGTCAGTATTTTACATTTTATTAATCTCAAATGAAATCGCAAAACGAATGTTCAACTTGTGTGTAGGCGCACGTGTTAACGTACTTTAGGAAAATTTGTTTAAAGTAATGGCTCTTGTAAGATATAGGGTAAAAAGTTTTCCTCTCAAAGTGAGAGGTAATGCTGGGTTCGTCGAAAAACAATTCTCGTACGTGACCCTCGCCGCAGATCCTTTGGGAGCTTCTCATTGATATATTGCTGCAGGTGTATATTGGAAAAAGATGTTAGGCTTCCTTTCTCAAACAGACTTTATAAATCCATACTCAAGACTCGATCGGACGGGTTTTAAAAAAGTTTTTGTCTTAGGGTACGTTTTCACTGAACTTTTATACAGAGTGGTAATTTAAGACGGGACAGCTGAAAACGGCGTTAAGAGATAATTTGTGAATTTATATTCATATATAAATATGACTTAAATATATCTTTATCAATATGTTATATTTGCAGCTAGGAATTTGGTATTTTTTATAAAATATTCCTCGGTTATATTACGGCGTTGTGCAAGCAAGTGAAGTTTGTTTAATAAGATTCGCTTACCAATCGATTATAGAGTTTAACTTACATACATACTTTTTATTTGAATATGGTTTAATTTTCTCAGTATTATTTAACTGCCTGCCTATTTCATCATAAATAAATAGGCAGGCGGACGGGACGGAAGTGGGCCTCCTGATGTTAAGTGGTCACCACCGTCCATTGATTGGTTCCTTATTATTATTACTTACATCTCCAATATGCTTAAAAACCTTGAGAACGAAGACTTTTGTCTTTTGTCCCTTATGCCTGTTGCTGGCTTACTCATTCGGCGGTCATAGTTTTCGGCGGCAAATCTCAAGGACTAGTGCGGGGGAGATAATATTATCAGTGGCGGATTCAAATACATTCAAAAGCATCACCTCAGAGTTTTACCGTTACAAATCTTGTGACCACAAAGTGACCTTGATAAATATTCTAATTAAACGTTTTTAGCACTGAACTATCAAAGCCAAATAAAATGCAGTGTGATTGTTAAATGTTACTTGGTAAAAGCTATTCTCAGCGTGGTCAAGCTCTTCTGAAACGATAATTGTTTCCGCCGTTAAATATATATTAAAGTACTGTACCAGGATATATAAACATTATTTACATGTAAGATGGTCTTTATTTTTAATTACTTTTATTAATTTTGTAAAGATTACAATTTTTATTTATTTATTAACAATATCAAAATATACTTATTACAAAAAAACTAAACATCTCATCTTTTGAAACTCTGATTGCTAGCAAAAGTCAACGTTTTTCATTATGCCGAATGCGACTACAAGTGAACAGCCCAGACTACATATGCAAACACGGTCGGAAGCTATTTTATTATGGTAGATTATAAGGTGATAGTGTCTCTATGCGCTTCTATAGATGCTCTTAATACTTAATAATTATTTATTTATTATTATTTAATACTTACGGTACTTATGTTTGCTTTTTTGTAATATACAAACTTATGTTTAAATAACTCAGTGGTTTGAAAATGTGAAATCGAAATCGTGAATTCAAATCCTAGCAAGCGCCACTAAATATTCATGTGCTTTATTTGTTTTTAAAATCTTCTCGCATTCGTGGTAGAAAAAACATCGTGATTTAACCAGCGCGTGGCAAATATTTGCCATGAATGTGTGACCATCAACCTGTATATGTGTGCATATAAGCAGGTGTACTAACGACAAGTCACCTTCCGATTTATACAGGAAACGTCCGGTCACGTTTGTTTTGAAAGATAGTTGTTCTAAACTACGGACGCGAAGCAAAGACGCAGCATATGCCGGAGGCGTGCTCAGAAGGTCGTAGCCACCTTGTGTGAGACTATGGCCCAGAACAAGACGGTGGGGCAGGAAGGGGAAAGGGCCAAACCGACGTTCGACGGCCGTACGACGTTTTCTCGGCCACCAAACTTGGGGCTTAAAAGACGAAGAGGACAGCAACCGGGATACCTTTATGAACACTGCGTAAAAAAAGTTTGGTGGAATAAGCTCTAAAAATTTTCCAGGAGAGGAAGCTTAATTTCCGCAGTGGGATATTTACAGGCTGATACTTCACTCTATTATTACATTTATTTCATACGAAGCCATTTAATACTCTCGCGTATAAAAGCAACTTAATTAAAGTTTCACTACTTCTATTTATTTAATCGCTTACACAAATAACCGAAAGGATATTCATATAATTTTGATAGTTGTAACGCAATAATGGTTTAGAATTATATTATTAAGCTGTTAGCAATTATTGACGTTATTGTATTGAGTTGTATTTTTCGAATTACTCGTGTATGTTAAATTCTTAGTTTGTAGAATAATAAATATCAGAACAAATATTTCATTATTTTTATCTATCCATTGGGAGCTGAAATCTTTTAAATCGTATTCCATTCTTAAAAATTATCCGTCATATTTAATTTAAAATTACTTGATAATTACAATAGTACATACATTTTTTGGATATATGAGTAGCCACGTACTTTATGTTTTGAATAACTTTATATTATTTTATTACGAAGCAGTATTTCGTTCAGTGTCATTAAAACGTTACTAATTAGGATAATTTAAGCAACATTAAACCATTAATAAAATAAATTATTCGTTATTTAATACGGCAACCCTCAAAGTTAGTGAAAGTTATCGTAATTCGTAGTATTCATTAAAAATTAATAGTGAAAGAAGTTTTCAGTAAAATGTTTTCGCTTCCAATTAGTTATTCCTTATTTGAAAGCCACAACTACCATCCCCACATTTCCATAATGCCTGGATCAGCGTCACTTTGCCACATTTAACAATTGCGACTCTCTGTGACTGTTGTATCCTACTGCTCCGAAATGTCTGCAAGTACAGAGAGCTTGTTGAAGAGTTTTTGTAATTACGTATACTATGCCGGGGCTGGGAATTTTTGGTCTGAAAATATACACCATGAATCAATAGGTTATAAAATGTATAGTTTCATTTCATTTGCTATTTACGTAACGATGATTCTGCTGGAAAACATGGCCGCTCTTTTTGGTAATTTTCCAGAAGTTGAGAAAAAATCAGCTATAATGTTCTCAGCTATACACGATATTATTATTATCAAAATGTTTTTAATGCTTTACCACAAGAACTCTATCAAGAAGTTAAATTATGAAATGTCTTTCGTAATGAAAGATATAGAAGAAGAAAGTGTTATGAGGAAACAGAAGAGGAAAGTGCTGTGGGGTATTACGTTCTACGTTATAACAGTTTATCTGTCACTTATTGCTTACGGAGTGGAGAGTTTCAGGAAAGTGTTGGTCGAAGGCAAGTAGTTTCTTGTGAAACCAAACTTACCAGTTCAACACACACGAGTCTACACGGTTGGTCGAGTTGTTAGAGTCAGAAACAAACATTGAATGAAATACGATTTTGTTAGTTTACTTCTCGGCGTTGCGAGAATATTTAAAATGACTAAACTTGGATGTAGCGAACATCGGACGTGCAGCTCATTTACCAGCGCTCTCTAGTCGTTAATTTTTATAGTTTTTTTAATTCTCTATGAATAAATTTATTTTTAATATTCGTATAGCATATATCTTTGCCTGTGTTGTTTGATACTCAGTGAATTGAATTCATCATCTTTATCGAAGACTGTGGATTCAATTCCACGAACCATAGAATCCGTACAGGCGCAGCGTAGTGGGAAAATCCCCAAACTTATACTTAAGATGAGAGAAGGCTTTTGTCCAGCAGTGGAACATTAACTTTACACTGTGTCTTATATTGTAATTGCAGTCCCTGCCACGCGTTGCCGTGGCTACTTTACATGTAGAATTATATTAACTAAAAAAACTTCTCTGAAATACACTAAATACAGTAATGATACAAATTTCATGTCACAATATTCCGCAGTTTTTGCGTGGTATAGAAGATTTGCATTAAGTCTTTATCAAGAAATTGAAATAACTCTGACTTATTACACGAGAACTATAATGATTTTTAAGGAATATTTTGCAGGAACTCCTTTCTACACGGTTGTCACTTACCTGCCAACATATCACGACGACTCTCTCGCAGCGAGTGTGTTTCGCGTATTTTTCTACGTCACCTGGCTGTACATGATGCTACCCATGATCGCAGCTGACTGCATGCCCATAATTCACGTCATTATTATGGCCTACAAATTTATTACTTTATGCCATCATTATGAGAAAATAAGGATAGCCTTCGAAAGGAATATTTTGGTAATGACTAATGAAGCCGCTACACAAATATTAAAAGAAGGATGCATAGCGGGTATTAAAATGCATCAAAAACTGAAATTGTGAGTATGACTTCACCTTTAAAACATCAATTTATACCGTCAGTCATTCATATACCGTGCAACATACTATGTAGCTATACATACATATACACATTATGTGTTTTATTATTTAGTTTAGTAGAAGAAATACATCGCGTTTTTGGGATCATCATGTCGCTACAAGTCTGCGAAAGTTCGGCAGTAGCCGTTTTGCTTTTGCTCCGGCTGGCGGTGAGCAACTTTCTTAAGCAAAGGAATGGAAATGTTTACAAGAAGCTTGAAATATAATGTTTAAAAATTTTCAGCTTTCCTCTCATCTGAATTTGACGAATGCTTTCATGACTTACACGTTCGTGGGCTCCCTGTTCTTTTTATTAGCATTGAATCTTTGGAACGCGGGAGAAATTACGTATCAGGTGTGGTCTGAATCAATTACTAGTCGCGAAATCTCAATTCTAATTCTTAGTTTTAATATATATTGGTATATTTTTGTTTCGTAGGCTTCGCTTCTATCGGATTCGATGTTCTTTTGTGGGTGGCACTTGTGTAAGGTGGACAAACAATCACACAAAGATATAAGGCGCCTCGTTCTCGTCGGATGTGCGCAAGCGCAGAAACCGCTGATACTGAAAGCCTTTGGAATTCAAGATCTATCTTACACTACTTTTGTATCAGTAAATATTTTTTCTTAAAATTTATAAAATAAATACCAATGTCATAAAAGTTTTTTTATAATATAGGTATTTATATTCTGGCTTAGTTTGCTGTCTACGGTCCGGCTTCGGCTCACTCAGGTGCAAAGCAAACACAATTAAGTCCAATATTACTCATATTTCAGGTGGCAAGAATGACGTATTCGATCTTCGCAGTGTTTTACCAGCGCCGGGAGTGAAGACTGTCTCGCAAAACATGCAAGTTGCTTATGATTTATTTCACGACACAATCTTACGCAACTATGAATAAGTTGTTAACCTTGTTTATGTTTAATTAGTCAATATGATAAACTGAATTCATTAAATAGTTGTTTTTACATTAATTAGTTGTCTTTATTTCTATCAATATATTTGCTAACATATTTTTTCATACTTAAAATGGGAAGTGTTTGAAAAGGATAACCTAATGACAACCTAATTGTATTAACTATAAATACAAATTAAGCATATAAAAATACAGTGCTAGCTCGGGTTTGAACCTTCGTTCTTACCACTGGGCCACCTCCGCATCGCGCTCTGACGGTAATCTGATACTTAATTGTTTGGTCTGTTGCCATTCGTAGCTCTCGCTTCGGCTAAAATTTTGTCAATAATGGTGCGTGCAGATTAGAATCTCGTCAATCTCGGTTTTCGCACAAGGCTGCTACGACCACTACCTAGCCGCTCGGGTGAGCGGCGCACGTTCCCCAACCCGCTTGTTGACATTTTCTACATCGCTCTATGCAATCACAAATTTACTAACGGCTATTGGTGCTCTTGATTAAATTTACTACGTATCTGATATATTTGTTGTTAATTTAAGTAGTATAAGATTACCTGCTCTATGTACTAAAGTATTATCAAGTACTATGAAAGATTCCAAATACATTTGAAAGTGAAGAATAATCCAAAGGTATCGCATCAGAATTACAAATTTCATCCACGCCACCTCGATGTACGGAAATAAACAACAGCGAATTTTTAAGGCATTTCCTTAATGGTTTTTTTTTTTCGAACCGAAACAAATTGGGAACCTTCAAGAAAAGATCCTACTTATTTTATAAATCGCGGCTTGGTTGTCACTTTTCATCAGATGAGCCTCCTGCTCGTTTGCCTTCTATGACAAGAAAATTTAATTTATGCTCAGATTTATATTCAAGTAAGCGACCCAAGTACGCTCATACATATATGAACTTCCTAAAAAATAGATTAAGCGAAAAATGAGTTTAAGGTAAGTCTGTGGAAGCCTTTTTTCGTGGTTTTCAGCGCCTTAATCCGCACGCCCCTTTACAATGCGTTTCAAAGTGATTACCTTCAATTGTTGATTCGATCGTGATTGGGGGTTCAATTACGTTAATAGACGAACGTACATATTCAAATCTATCATATACCACTGATGGGAGGATGATACGAAGACGGAATATAAAGTTTAAAACAACTATACATTTAAGTACATTATTATCGTTTACATTATCGGTAAATCTGATTGGCTTATTAATTCCTAAAGAATTATTTTCCGTCTCTATACTGCACACATTTTCGTCATAAAAAATCATCAATATGCTGCATGTTGTAAACGAATTTAATTTGGTTTAATAAACATATACCAAATTAATTATCGAAATTAATTTCAAAAGCAATAAATATCGCTTATCACGCAAAAATTAATGCCTGTTCCGCATAAATCAAGATGCTACTAGTGACAAACGGTCGATATGGCTTGTTAATATATTAATATCTGATTAATTTGTAAACTATAGTGTATTATAAATACCTACGAGTATATTACGCAGTGTAATCAATGATGTTCTATCGTGCGCAAGTTAATATTGACAAGAATTAAAACGATTATACGAAGACAAAACTCAAAGAAGGCAAATAAACTTTAAATTAATGATTAAGATATGATAAATACAGTCTCAGAAGTAGAACAGGTTCGAACCGGATTCGTAGCTGATACTATCATTAAGGATACAAAAATGCGCGATGCTTCCAAGTACATATTACTTTAAAATAAAACCGAAGAAATATTAATAATGTCACATTCCGATGGCGGGAATTATGGGCCCATATTCAAAAGAATATACTGTTTAAGAGAGCAAATTTCTGGTGCAGCTAACCTGCCTATCACAATTATGGAGTGTGGGAATATTATCATATTATATTAATGTAAATTTGTGTACTTATAATAAAGTAAACAAATGATTTCCATGCGAAACGAGGTTCTTTAAACCTAAACTCAAGAAACTTAATCTTATTATTAGCATTTTTAAAATGTTGTTAACTGTTGTTTCTGTTTACAAAAAAAGTAAAAAGTTAAGTCATAAAATTGAATAAAAGCATACATATATTTGGTTTTCTATTGGCCTACCAATAATTGCCCACATAATATTACAAAACGCATTTTAAGATTATTTTAGAAACTTAGATCAGGTGAATATTTACTAAAGAAAAATAAACTAAAGTAAACTAAACTATTTAAAGGGTCGGTCAAATGGGCTACTAGATGGTAGGTGGTTACCATCGACAGACATTGTGCCGTCAAAATTTTTAACCATTCTTTACATCGTCATTGCGCCATCAATCTTGGGAACTAAGATGTTATACATATCTCTTGCGTCGTCGTTGCGTAGTTACACTGGCTCACTCACTCACTCACTGACTTATCCGAATTATTTAAAAAAAATACTAAAAATCAAAACAACCGCTGAATAATGTATAAGAATAATATTTATAATGAATAATTATTGAAATAATTTTCAATATCTTTCAACTCAAATAGGAATCGTTTCGGTAACTAACTATTGTTATTTACGCAGAACTAATAAAGAATTTACAATCTGCTAACGAAGACATCATTTAAATTTTCAACTACTCACTTTAATTTGAATTAGATTAGCGGAACCTCAGAGCGATTACCTGAGAGACCTAAGAGAGTAATAGCGTGAATATTCAAATAAAAACCTTTATTTCGAAGCAAGTAACAAGGTCGTAAGGATTTAATTTGCGACTTCAACGGATAAACAAATTATCACAACCCATCTATAAAAATATTATAATATGTTTTCTATTTATTTAAAACGATAGAATGAAATACATTTTACTTTATACAGAAACATAAACACTGATTCCAAAAGTCACTTATTTAACGGTCATCCCCAATTTCACACCCCCATGGGGTTCATTTTCAAAAACGTTGTAACAGCAGTCTTTAACTCGTAAGAACCTTTAACATCGATTTCTATATTTTAACATCAAGACATTCAGAAACATTAACAGGCTTAAAATAATGTCGTAATTTTTTTCTACACAACCGAACTTTTGAAGTTTACTTGATAGCAGGGTTATATGCAAGCCCTTTTGGATAGGTGCCTCTCACCAGTTTCCACTCATTACATATTGAAACGGATATAATGCGAATTTTTGTGTTCCGGTTGGAAGGATGAGTAAGCTGGAGCAACTACAGGTACAAGGGACATAACAGCTCCCAAGTTTGGGGGCGCATTGACAATGAAACGGATAATTTATATATAAACAGCGCCAATGCATGAGCGGTGGTGACTAATTACCATCAGGTAGCTCTTCTGTTCACGTACCTAGTGCAAATAAAAATAAAAATAATAGAGGACCACAAAAAGCTCGTTTTCGTAGGTATATAATAGATTCTTCGTAGTTTATGTAGCTCTCGTGAAATTCAGGAGTGAAACGTCGACTGTTATAACCTTGTTAACTTTATTTAGGTTCGTAATAAAGTCAACGATACGAACCTGAGAGCACGTGCGCGGTATGGCGGTCCGGTCGCTTCAGCATTCATCTTGGCAACCATTCAAGTTCTGAACACGTATAAAACTATACGCAAATTAGCGAATTCATCCGGACCGAGTGACACGCTGGCTATTCATATTTAAACTATATAATCATTGTATTTATAATATTTAAGTTTGGGACTCGTTTCAGGACGCTTAAAATTTAACCTCCTTTATTTTCAAGTCGGTTAAAAACAGTAATATTTGCGTCAAAATAAAAGATCAATTTATTTAGAATCATGGTATACACGTAGGATGATAACTGAAGCTAAACCTATAACACCAAGTTTCCAACTTCGCAAATTCAAGACATCGTTTTAGGGGCACTATTAGTGGTCAATTTCCATACAGAACATAGAAATTTGATTGTAGGTGACTATGTATTTCATTTTAGAAAACGAGAAACTAGTATGTTTCTTACCGATTTTTCTCAGTACATTCTGTAATATGCTTTTAAAAGTCTGATTAAATGATCTATATTTTGATACTACGACGATAAAGCTGTTAACGTGGTACATGTATTTTATAATATTGTGTATTTGTTTTTTTTTTACTAAGAGAAAATAAACGCAAATCTATTTCAAAGTTCTCAACTGCAATGCAGTGTCTATGAGTAGTTACAACAATTCATACCGTTAGAGGGATCACTCGCTCAATCGCTGCTCTGCCAATAGCAATTAATAATAATTAAAAGGAATAACACTGTGATGTTAGAACCGAGATAACGCAGTGGATTTATGTCGATCTAAGCCAAAAATTGCGGGATCGAACCCGGGAAAATATAATTTTCACAATATGCTTAATTTGTACTTATTGGTGTTCATGTCATGGTCGGTGGTGAAAACATGCTCAGTAAAACTGCATATGTTGGACGAAAGTCGGCGACATAATTATATATCCTTAAGTACCACAACCATAAGGAGCATAGTGGAAAAAACTCATCCAGGTCGAAGTGGAGAGGACGCCTGCGGGTTCATAACATGTTTAACATAAAAACATTAATAATAAATAATGCAATTTAAGTTGTTTTTCCTCATATAATGTTATAATTAAATTTATTTTTGTTTGTTATTTTTAATTTCAAATTATAATTGTTTTTTTCTTAAACACGCACGATTATTTAAATAACTTTAATTTTCTCACAAAGTTAGCCTGTAATTGGTATATATTTTATAACGTTATTTTTATTTTGGAGGAGGGTATACATACAAAATTACAACAAACTAATTCATTTTTAATAATTAATAACTGATTTTAATATTTAATACTTTATTTTAGTAATCAATCGTTGAATTTAATGTTTAATCATTAATTTTAATATTTGATAGTGCTTTTAATGTCCATTAATTATTTTTACGTTAGTTAATTAATTATTATTTTTTATTTTATTTTCTAATATATGGTAGATTTTTATTCAATTGAATGAGAGATTATTAAAATCAAATGTCTATTTTATGCACTTCAACTATTATTGTAGTGTATTTAAAGATGATTTTACCACTAAAGATCTATTTGCTAATTTCTGTTATATTTTTTTTTATAATATATGCATCTATGGGATAAATAAAGCTATATTATTATTATTATTATTATTTTTATTTAGGTTTTAAACAAATTAATCCTTATTATTTAATCTTATTTCGTTGACTTCCTAATGAATAAACAAATAAAATATGTTTTATATACTATATAGCTTCCTCGAGGATAAAATATATTTATTTGATAAAGTCGCACGGCAACTAAAATCGGATTAATTAAAAATAAGATAGGATTTTGTAATTAGGCGGATTTCATTTGCGATAAAAAATACTTATTTTTGTTAGCAATACACGTATTAGTTATTCGTTTATCGAGAAGTGGATTCGTATTGCGGCTGCGGATTAACTGGGGACCACAGGGGAATATTCAAATGGTGTATCCGGGGTACCAGTCTACGTTACTTTGTTTTCAAGTATTTCATTCATCAACTAAAGTGCGGTAAAACTATATAAGGTAAGCAGTCGTTGAATGGAATAAGTTATCGAGTTAGTTGTAAAAGTAATTTTCTGGTTAACGTACGTGTGATATATTTGTTTCGTATATTTTAATGATATTAGACGAATTTTATAAGAATATTATATTCATAAAAACGCGTTTCTTTGAAAATCAGTCAATACGCCTTTGCGGTAGACTCGGGGCGGGGGGGATGTCAAGTCAAGGGGGTTGTGTAGTAAATAATGAATGAATGAAGCGAAAATGTATTTATATAAGTCGATTTGTCATATTCGACCTAGAATGTAGATGTTTGATTTCCTTATACGTTTGAAGTTCATATTATATAAATTACATTTGTAACGTAATGCTTACAAGATATGTATTTATTTATGAGCCGAAAGACTTAAAATAAGACAGAGAATTTCTATTAAGGATCCGAATGGAATTTATATTGGTGTTCAGATTACCATACGCTGTGCCTTCGATACCGGCAATTTGCATAAGAATGTAATCAACCGGATTTCCTACAGCGCGTAGTATTCTGTGATTTTAAAAAGAACGAGATTTATTGGTGGTTATAAGACGCGGTTTTCAGCTTTCACTATACACACCGATATTTTTACTTTCTCCTAAATCACAGAATGAATTAATTGTACCGTCGCTCACTCAACACAATCCACTACACCTCCCATTCGTTTCTTCTATTATTCTTAAAGACGGTAGTAGTACAATGTATTCTTTGTTGATATTGCCGGAATAATTGTGGGCCGAAACTGTAGTACAGTATTTTACTAACGATATTGTTTATAAAAATTCACGATTGTTTATTTTCTCAATTTTTACTCGTTTTTAAATGTTGAGAATTTCAGATTCTTTAAGGTGTTCCAAGATAATTCAATTGTTTCATATCCGAATTATGCTTTAAATAGATGTTTTTACGATTTTCTATATTGAATGTTTTTAATGAGTCGAGGCTCAGTGGTTGGAATATTGGAACTTGAAAACCGGGTTCAAGCCCGGGCGAGTATCACAATACTTTGATGTGTTTAATTTGTTTTTATAATTCATCTTACGCTAGCCAGCCAACCAGCATTTCTCGGCTATAAATCTAACACATCTGTATTCCACCAACCCGCATTGGAGCAGCGTTGTGGAATCATTTGGAAACGTTCTTTAAATAAAATGAGAGGAATCCTTCGCCCAGGGTTAGTTTATCTTAAATGATTTACTAACTTTATATTAAAACTACAGGGAATAATTGTTTTTTTGAATAAAATTTAAAAAAATATAAAAGTGTTGTCTACGATAAGATACTGTTAGCAGAGCGCAAACATAAATGTATTCTGTTCCTTCATTCTCAGTGCTCGATGAAACAAGAGCACGATGAAATTAGAGATTTTTGTTTTTGCGTCATAGCTTTGGGCTTTTCGGGATTTGAACCTTGAACCCGGGGAACTTCAGCGTTATCACCAATTTACTAGACCAACGAGGCTTGTGTTTGTATATGCGGTAGTTATATTAATAGCTAGTAGCAGTTTTTGTGATCGAACTTAACTACCAGCATTCATTTTTTTTCGTAAAGTCTGTGATGTATGTGCCGATATTTTTATCCAGGTCCCAGGTGACCTGTACATCAAATTCCTTTCGATCGGCTCGACGGTTCAGTCACTTTGCATAAACAATTGACAACGTACAAATATTGAACCAAAAGCTATTTTCTTTGTCGAAAATGTAAACTAAACAATGAAATGTTTCCTCGTGTGAGATGTACGAGTGTGTACCTATTTACAATTCGACTTGCACGAATGTTTGATTCATTTAAACTAGTCGAACGACAAATTGTTTTACACTAGTGAATGTATTGATTTCCGTCCGATCTGGCCAAATGACTGACTGAAATAAATTGCGTGCCGGATGTCGATCCAGCTGAAAGCGACTGCTAAGCGAGGGAGTCCGTCGAGAATGTAAAATGTGAACTGACTGTAGTATGTTCTTCCGTGACATTTTTCGTGTCCCTGAGAATGATAATGAGTAATTTTTTCATTATAAAATGTACAATTTGTCTTTCTCAGAGTAATACATTTGTAAGAAATAACGGTATATTAAAACGAAAATGTTTTAACACCTGGCCCTTTGAAAATTGGAATCGTAGTTGTATTGTAGTATGTTGACAAAATCTAAATATACTTACATATTTGAGTAGATGTTAAAAGCACAATTGTGTTGTTATTTTAGAAAATGAATTAAATTGCCACCGACAAGAAACTTGGAAATTATCTTTTACAACAATTTAATTTTGTTACGAGTTAATTCTATACAATTCAATTTATTATTCTGCATGGAAAGCGACCAATAGCTTCACATTATTAATGCAATAATTGTCAATTGTC
Organism: Vanessa atalanta; assembly: GCF_905147765.1. NCBI lineage: Eukaryota > Metazoa > Arthropoda > Insecta > Lepidoptera > Nymphalidae > Vanessa > Vanessa atalanta. The sequence continues at coordinate 237,296 of NC_061882.1, forward strand.
GGATTTAAATGTCAAGTTGAGAATGTTGTGGTTTTTCACTTGGCATTATTAGCATTAGCAGCCTGTAAATTTTCCCACTGCTGGGCTAAAGGCCTCCTCTCCCTTTGAGGAGAAGGTTTGGAGCATATTGTGGAATATGCTTCAAACCTTCTCCTGCTCCAATGCGTGTTGGCGGAATAAACATGTGGCAGAATTTCGTTGAAATTAGACACATGCAGGTTTCCTCACGATGTTTTCCTTCAACACCGAGCACGAGATGAATTATAAATACAAATTAAGCACATGAAAATTCAGTGGTGCCTGCCTGGGTTTGAACCCGAAATCATCGGTTGAGATGCACGCCTTCTAACCACTGGGCCATCTCGGCTCTAAGCTTTCACTTGGACTAAGATTTAAATAATACGGCGTTAATGTAATACTTTTAAATTTGACGAGGATTTGTGGAAACAAGTTTTAGGATCATAATATTGGTGTACGACAAGTAATGTATATGAGTACCTTTGTATGAAAAATCATACGAGCAATTAAAAAAAATAGTAAATACTTTAAAAAATAGTACGTTCTAATAAGTAAATCCTGGGTGTACAGTACAGAAGTTTGTCATAAACATCATCAGAAGTGGACAAATATGTATATTTTAAACTGTGAGAAGGTATTTATAATTTAGCTCGCACGAGTAGACTTACACAGATTATCAAAATAAATATTGCAAGTTCAATAAAAGCTTGTAAAAATACAGAAACTTCATTACTAGGAAACGGCATTAAGCGGTGATTTGACGTGACATATGTCAGCTGTCATTCATTTGTCGAAGAATTAGCGAGCCATTCACAATGAATTCTCTGGAGGGCCCGCGCCAGGTCGGACTTGTTGGGGTAATAATCAATCAGATTGGTATTAGGTAAATGAAGCTGCAATGGAGATTAACTCAGATAAGCTCAATTGTAAATGCTTAAGAAAGAAGTGTATTTACTAAAAACAATGCGAAACGAATAAAGTTTAAAAAAAAACTTTGAACGTTAACTTACTTGGAATATGGCAGTAAAACAAGAGGATGAGTCAGGAAATTTAGTAAATGACACACAACGAAAACTGTTTTACTGTTTCTTCGTGTCCGAGAAATGCTGACAAGGTGATGGTGGTTGACACACTAAAAGGGAATCATGAAATGGGAAAGACCAGGTCAAATAGAAAATTATATACCTTGGTTTGGTTGCGTTTGTGTTATATATTTTTTACTTTATAATTGTACAGCAGACGAGTTCAAACCAGCGTTTGACAGTCTACCGTACCTTAATTTATTAATCTGTAATAATATTAAATTTAAATTATAACATATACTTGCAATTGCTGAAATTAGAGAAACAATGTCTTTCTCCTTTTCTTTTAATCTTATACTTACTTAAATATACTTGTTTTTATTAGGTAACCGTCATCGTCGTCGCTGTAGTTTACTATGATCTATAATAAAATCTTAAATAACAACATTAGAACACTAGATTCTTTCTGCGCATCTGAGAGGACAGGGGGCAGGTATTGTTGCCCATATGTTAAGATGTATCAGAGTTTAAGTTCTCTATTCCAAATTTCATCCAAATCCGTTCAGTAGTTTTTGCGTGAACGAGTAAGAAAGGATCCATACTTACGATCTTTCACGTTAATAATATTATAAGTATGCGTGCCAAACATTGGGTAGAGACTAGGAGCGTTTTTTTATGTTAGATATTGTTACTTTTGTATCTATTCTAGGCATAATGTGCTTTCAGTGCCAGAGACAAGTAAATGGAATTAATAGATGCGTGCTGAGTAACGGGTGACAGCTGAAAATTGTGATCTATAGACTTGAAGGTGCTTCACGTATCAATCATAAACACTGTAGAGGATTCTTATTTAATTATGCGTATATATTTATAAATAACTCTCATGTATTTTGCGGGGTAGTGACGTGTTAGAGAATAGTAAGTATTTGAATTCTGAAAACCTTGCGTTTTGCATAAAACAAAGCTACAAATGAAAGTATTTTGCGCATCGCATCTAATACACATATATCAGCTTAGGTAGCCCCGTGTTTAAAACATGTGTATGTCGTGTGTATTCATGCCGTTAATTTGTATTTTTAATTAATTTGCTCGGCGGTGAAGGAGAACATCGCGAGGAAACCTGCAGGTGTCAGTAGAATAAAAAAAAATGCTGCATGTGTACCACCAACCCGCATCGGAGTAGTGTGGTGGAGTCAGTTCCAAACCTTCTTCTCAAAAGGAGAGGAGGCCTTAGTCCAGCAAACATTTATAGCGTGTAACTTTACTTTTGCTATCGCATCTAAGTTTTATAAATATGACAAAATGCCTTTTCATATCTGGTCTTTCATACGGGTTTTTAATTTAGACTTATTTGGATTTTTATGTGATCTTCGTTATCTTCGCCAAATGTGAACCGTTTTTGTTCATTATTATTTTAATGAGTTATAAGAATGCTTTTCATCTTGCCAATTTAAATTGAAGCAAAAAAGAAGAAAGATACCGAAGAAAAAATCCATTGATAGAAAGAAAATCTTAAATAATATTTTTTTACTAAGATTTTTTTTTTCGTATACCTTGGAAATGTAACGCATTTTCGTTCCTCCGAATAACAGGAAATAGGACAAAGATCGAATAGATTCTTTTTTTGCACTAACTTTTTATGTGAAGTTACAAAGTACAGAAAAACAATTTATTACCAAAGAATCTTATACATGACTCGACCTTTCTTCTCATTTGTCTTGAATCAATGGAAATGATGGGGTGGCGTATACTTGGAGCAGAAGGGGTATACCGATCCGTTTTTGTCATTTAATTTTATAATATTTAGAAAAGATTTTTGCAAAAAAAAATTATCATTTTGACGAGAACTTATGGATAAAAATTACTTAGACGACTATTCAAAAAACATTTCAGAGAAAAAGTAAGTAAAGCATACGATCAGATCAGATTGTTTGATAACGGATTGTTTCGAAATATTCTAATAATTTTCGTTATTTACATATCATTAACATACATCCATTAGTGATATTACGAAATGTTTTAATAACCATAGAAGAAGAAAGCACGAGCGAGCGAGTAAGATATATTTGCACAGTAGGGAGACGCGGATGGATTATTATACTTGTTTTGATAATATCTACTAAGTAATTAAATTGGTTCTACGTTGCAATGCCGTTTAATTTATTAAGAGTGACATACACTTGCATAAAGATCAACTTGACTAATTGGCTAGCTCAAACTGTAATAGTATTTAGATTATATTGGTGATGAATGATGTCTACCTAAACGATCGAATGACGATACTGCGGCGATCGTAATTCTTGGCCATTTTAATGCCAACCTAGCCGAATGATACGCTAAAGCATGCAAGTATATGTTCAAGCATGTGATCTGCCACAGCCGATTACTTCGCCAGTGCGAGTACCAGATGTGGGAGATCAGTCAATTTCTCTGTTGGACCTTCTGCTGACTTCTCTTCCGGACTCTTCCAAATAATCGTCGATGCTCCTCTGAGTTCGTCAGAGTACAGTGCCTGTTGCGTGGTCCACACGGTCTTGCTTTGAGGACTGCCGAAAATATAACTCTGCCTGGCAGAATTGGCGAGAGATTAGTGCGTCTCCCTTATGGATGACGTACGTTTTGGTGTCTTGCTAAGGCTGTCTAAGAGAATTTTCGTCAGCCTTCTTTTCCATCCCCGCACAAGGATGGTGAGTCCTTGGCCCATATCGCGATCAATAGAGCTGATTTGTTAGGCTCTCTCTTTGCATCCAACTCGACTCTGGATGATCGAGGAAAGTCACCACCAACAATTCTGTGGTGTGATACCACGATGCCGGAGGTTAATTCCAGCAAAGTGCAGTTCATAGAGCACTCCTTTTCTTGGATATTCATAAGTTGAGTGGTTCCAATGGCATCCCTCCAATCATGCTACGGACATGTTTACACATTTGGTTTAAAAAAGGCAACAACTAAGACCTAATAAGACCCAAATAATAGGCCTAGCCATTACATCCTTGTTCTTCAAGAGAATGAAATCCATTATTAACTGCCAGCTCCTGCGCTACCTAGAGGAATACCAACCGATTAACGGCCGCTAGTACGGTTTCCGATGGGGTCGCCTAGCTGGCCTTCTGGCTGAAACATGGATGAGGCGTTGAGTCCAAGCAGGAGGAATTAGCGTATGGCACAAAGCGTTTTTTTTAAGCTTCCTTACTACGGACTTACCGGAAATTATGCAACTAGATTACAAGGTTTTTGGCAAATCGAAGCGTCAAGGTTATTGTCGACGGTGCATGCTCTGACTTAAAATTCGTCAATATTCTAGTGTTCCACAAGGCTGCGTACTACTCTGTTTCTTCTGCATATCTTCTGTTGTAAATCAGCAAAAATACAAGTTGGCGGGCTAAAAAGTCGACATTTGTCGTATCTTCACACAACGAGAACATTCCCATTGCTGCTACGGCTAAAATTGAAATACTTAAAGTTGATCTACCGACCTGATGATGATCCTTTGGCTTTAAGATGTTGGATCTGCTACTGCATTTCTCACGGAAAATGTTTGGACTAATCTCGGCCGCTGAATTTTACCTCTGGACATCGCGTTATAATTCTAACATTTTATACTCACCACTTAGATTTCTGAAAATCTAAAATATAACGTTTTTTTTATTTACTTTTTGTATCACGTGTCACACCTACTCTGTGCAATCACTTTTCGAAAACGACTTCTGAACCTTCGAGAAAAGAGGCTACACGTTTCTTAAATGACAACGCACCTGCAAGACCCCCACTGGAGGTGCTGCAGATGTCCATGAGTGCTGGTAGTCACTTTTCATCAGGTAAGCATCGAGACAGTTTGCCACCTATAGAATAAAAAATATTACTTATGAAAACTTATATATGTATTATTTTTAAATGTAAAATGGAATATAGTTATAAATATGTTAATCCGAATATTAAACGAAGCTTATGACCGTGTTCGCGGGCCCGCCCAGCTCGTCATTAGCACTAGCGGGCAGCCGTCACTAACTAATTACAAAAGATTGATGTAGAGAGCTCTCAACGCGATTTACTCTTCACGCCTACTCTGCTTTGGTTTAGGTGACGACTTAAGCGCTTCAAGAATTTAAACCATATTTTCTAAAATAAAGTCAAGCGCTTCATAATATTCGATTTGACGAAAGTTTGTACAAAATATTTGTTTAGTATATGCAAAAACATTATACCGTATTACATATACTCGCTCAAAATCAGATAGATTTTGTTTTTTACCTCAAATGGTCTCGAGAAGACAGATTAATTCCCAAGGTGTGACATCGTTAGTTTAGTAATATTTTAATCCTCTGAACAAACGTTAAACGTTTTATTTTATTTAGTGTAATTTTAGATTATTTAATAAATCACTCAAATTATCGTGTTTTTTCTCCGGGTTCCAGTGGGGATGGGGGTCGGTTCTAATTTGTCGAACCCACAACCTAAAATAATTAATAATTATTAATATTTCCATTTGATGTCGTTTTCTGCTTCTGCTTCTCGAGCGACCTAATTCAAGTACGAATACGAGTAGTAGCTACGAGTAGCGATGTAAAAATTGTGATAGATGAAATGACCCAGTATAACGGACTTGTAATGTTAGAATATTTTCATTTCAGTAATTCGAGCGGGGAAGAAAATAATAATATATTATCTTCCTCATAATATTGCGTATAAAACTTATTTTAAATGAACCATTGGCCCGTTATTTTTCTAGTCATACTTTTTTATATATATTATTTCTGGTATGGAATTTAAAGGCGAAACTATTTATTTAAACACAAATTAATGTAAATTAATTAATTTGTTTTCGTTTTCGACATAAATGATTCATTACTCATCCATTTCGTGAGTTAGAGTTTTGCTTCATACAAGAATTTCTTTAATTACTTTGATTTCTACATCGTAATTATTATTAAATTTTATCTACTAGTTTAACTCAAGGATTTAAGAATTGTATTTACTAGTTTATATCAAAGGCACATACACCTACCTAACGTAGGTGTATGTGCTGTATGAAATATGAATCATTTCTCGTAATATCAATGCACCACCAACCTTTCAAAATAAGATGTTATGTCTCTTATGCCTGTAGTTACAGAGAGTGGGTGGCGCCCGCACGGGCGGGCTTACACAGACCCCCTACCAATACGTAAATATAAAGAGAATGTAAAGCCTTTTATAGTTTGTAAATAATGTCTATATAGCATAATAAACTAGTATTTAAAACCAGAAGTAGAATAAATTAAAAAAAAAAAGCAACACGCAACTAATCTATCTATTATAATTATTCAAAACAACAATTTTAACGTTAACACTATTTCTAATCTTAAACTTTTTAAAACCAACACGATCGTCTAATTAATTAGTACAATTATTACGAATTACGAATTACGAATTACGAATCTAGTATAACTTAATGATAAAATTAAAAGGACCATGAATATTACAAAAGCGACTATCTAACGACCACCGCTCGCAAAGGCCCGCACCAAAGTGAGCCTGAGGATGTCCTGATCCCTCTGACGTAGCTTCTCTCGTCTACCCGACACTGTCAAACCTATACAAAGAGAAGTGGCCGCAGTCGAAGATATGAGAGATACATAAATTTCATATCAGAAACTGTAATGTTATCAATACACACAACAGAGGTTTCATTCAAACAAGAATTGACCTATCCACTGTAATGAAATATTTATTTAAATAAAAAATATTTACATTAATGCCTTCAAAATACACAAATAAAAATAAAAATAAACAGCTCCTGTATAAATTACGACCCCGTTAATGGTAGCAAAAATGCTAGCAGTATTTTCGCGTTGAATAAGTCAGCCCTCCTATCAGTTGAAGCAATAAAGCGAGGTGTGATTTTTTTAAATAAAATATAATTATATTAGTTTCAACAGTATCTAATTAAGATATATTCGATCCAACTAGGCCAAAAGGCCTAATCAACTTTTTTTTTCTCAACTATAAATTTAATTGTACATAGTCAACTATTTACAAACAAATTGATGTACAGATACCAAGGAATATCTAATGTTTCATGGTTTTATTTAATATATATATTTTTTAATTTTTAATTATATATATAATTTAATAATCAAATTACAAGAATTAATTACTCCATAAGAAAATAATAATTATGAATGATTGAACATAGAGACGGAATACAGTAAAGATACTTAAGACCGCGAGGATGTTATATGCGGTAAGTGGTCATCAATCTTCATTAATGAGCGACGACTTGACGCGCCCATCCTCCAGAATTGTATATGAGGACAGAGAAACTCATAAATTATATAATGACTGTACTCAAGAGCGAATCGTTATCGTGAGACGATAGAATATTATTTCTGCGATAACTCTTTGATATATTTAGATTTGTTAATATTGTCCATATATACATCGTTTTATAATCACGTCATGTTGTACTATAAATAAACCAAGAGGTTTAATAGTTTAAATCTAAGAGTCTCGTTTAAGGCTTGAGATGGCCCAGTAACTAACTACGTGAATTTTAAATCAAGATCGCGGGCTCAAATTCTGACAAGCAGCACTTAATTCGTATCCACGTGATCCACCAACCCGCCAAGACTTAAGTCCAACAATGGGACATTTACTGACTAATTTATCTTATTACTCAGTGTATATAAGTCGATACCTTTTAAGGTAGATGTTTTATGTGTTTAATGAACAAGAGGTTTCATAATTCATCAAATCAAATACTACAATGGTAGCAGCGAGCATTTTTTCAACACAAATCTGAACAAAGAGCTGCTCAACGAGAGATTTATCACAGGGAACGTTAACAACGGAAAAGTTTCAAGCTAACGTCGAAAACAACTGTTGGATACCTCTATACTGTTCCTTTATAATACAAAACTCAATTCAACACGGAGCATTTAGCTGCTGCAACAGTTTCTAAAGGCAGGTAATTAAAGTTTTTTAATATGGAATCTTCACTTGCGGTTGTTTTACGATGCATTCGCTCCATATAGAGCTCCAAGATATCACGACATATTCGCATAGACCTCATTTCAGAATTATGCAGTATGTAAATCGGTTTGTACAAAGTGCAAAGCGTACGATGAGGCCAAGTTCGAGAAAATAAACCGCACGTACGGGGCTGGAGAACGAAGTTTAGAACCATTTTCAATATCACTACGAGTAAGCTGCACACCAGCTACACGATACACGATTTTTTGGTTCAATAAATTGTGAACTTATGTTAAAATAAGAATAGAGTTGAGCAGTACATTGAAATAAGTTCCAAAACCTATTTAGCAACAGATAGAGAGAGAGAGAGAGAGAGAGAGAGAGAGAGAAAGAAAGGGAGTGACAAAGAGAGTTGCAGATACATTAAGCCCAAATATTTGGGCAATTTCATTTCATTGTATAATCTAGCGCAGAATCTTTAAATTAACTTAAACTATATGAAGTAGCAAATGTAAAGTTGTTTCAAAACAAACGTGTTCAGCAAATATTTATAAAAACATATTACAAATATTTCCCTTGAAAATTTAAATTCTATTTGCACTGTTTATCGTTTATTTAATGAATACCACTCTGAAATTGAATTCATGTATTCGTAACCCCGACGATTAATCTCACACAACACAAGTACGGATTAAAATAAATAATTATTATGTATGTTTATTGAAATGAAGTGTATGCCCGTCCGCCCACTCATCAGACATTTTACCTCGTAACAGTAATCCTTAGTATAGTTGTGCTCCAGATTGAAGAGTGTGTGAGCCAAGTTAATTACAGCCGCAGGGGATATAACATCTTAGTTTTCAAAGTTGGAGGAGCATTGGTCATGTGACTAATGATTAATATTTCTTGCAGCGTCCGTGTCTATGAGCAGCGGTTGCCCGTCCGCCTGACTATTTTATAAAACAGGAACATATCAAGAAGTTTTAGACAGGGAATTGTTTTAAAATGGATTTTTGTCGCAGATCAGTTTTGTTAGTATCGGTAAGCTATGTAACTTCTAAATTTTTAGCAAAGTTCTCTTCATTATTTTCTTTCAATTTTCTTCTACTTTAAATAAATTGACCAATTGTTTACTTTTATGTTTTAAATTGAAGTTAAGCTTGAGTTATATAAGTCAGTTAGAGCTGAGATAGCTCAGTGGCTAGATAACCCAAATCTCACTCGAAGACTACTGGCTTCAATCCGAGGGAGCACCAGTAAATTGTCATGTGCTTAATATCTCCTTCTAATTATTCTCGCAGCGAAAACAGCCCGCATGTGTGAAATCGATGATCGATCGATCATTATATGCCACAAACAACTAAGTTTATTATTTTTTAATTAATTATAATGACGACTAAATTTGTGTCATAGAGAAGAATTGTGTATATAATTATAACATATATAAGAAGGCAGAGAACTTTCTTGGAAGCCAATATAATATAAACTTATAAGGAGGTAAATATTTCTGCGGACGCTTATAATAGATTAGGTGCTTTAAAAGATATCTTTGCTAAAGTAGAGAATGCTCTCTCTAAGGCTCGCCATAGAAGTAGAATTTATTATAACACGTCTCGTCGATATTTAGAGTTCAAGGTTGAGGACATTGTTAGAAAAAAAACCTTTCCCCTAAGTGATGCTATGCTATACTTTTTTACAGCCAAACTGGCTTTGAAATTCGAAAAGTGTCAAGCAGAACTTAAGAAAGTCTATTGTTTACGAATTAGAAGAATTTCATAACGGAAAGTATTGAAAACTTAAAAATTAACAGTAATATGGTACTGTTTGATATAGTTCATTTAAGGAATAAAAAACTATTTATGTATAATCTAACCTAACCTAACTTAATTATTATGGAGTAATTAACAAGAGAATTGCCGACCAGTCGCTTTGTTGTCGAATGTTTGCAAAACTGTAACAGACATACGAAAGCTGCTGTTGCAGGATGAAGAAACATTTACAGAAAATTCGGCATCAGCTGTTCTTAAAACATAAATAATATAATACTATGCCTAAGTTTAAAGCAGCTGCAAGTTTTGTTCTGTTTAACTTAAATACAATATTAAAATTTTTAAAAATACAGATTAAATATCCATTGAATGATCCATTTTGTTTCACGAAATTTGTCACATATTTCGCTCAGTAGTTTTTGCAATAAAATTGTTATTATTTGTAAAATAAAAATAGTGTTTTTAAAGTTTGTTTTAAACGTGAAAGCTATAAAGGATTTTTTAACTTCAAAACTATAAATACTATGGATTCCGTGCTGACGCACTTTTTTAATATAAACTATACAGCTTTCCTCAAGAGAGCTCACTCGTGGAAAATACTGAATATGCACAATTCCGGGTCATAGTTATGATATAGTTCCTCAGCCTCTTTTATATACGTCGTCGTAATCAAGCACGTCTCATTTTATTGTAGATCTATTAACCCATGAAGGCGCTTCCATGTCCAATTATTAAAAATATAATATAACATATATACATGTATATATGTGTGTGTTAGTTATTCTTGGGCTAATTTTATCACGGCAGCTTAGCTTTTGTCTGACTGACCGTCGTTTTTCATGGGAATTATATAGATATAAAGTTTTCGTTTATGTTTAATCTACCCTTCGAGTCAAATTCATTTTATTTTTTTTAAGCTTTAACTAAGCCTTTCCAGAATCTGCCATGTGATGTTCTTGAAATATATACATATTTTAATTTCTACAAATTATATCAATTTGTGCATCAAAGTTATAAATAATTTATTTATACCGATTTGTGATTAAAGTGTGTTGAAGTTAGATTTCGTTCAATGGAGAAACGTTTATAATTACCACTTCCTGTGTACACGTGAGTATAGTTTTGAGTGTCGGCAGAGGTCGCAAATACTCGATAAAAAACGTCTTTAAGCCCACTTATACAAATTATATAGAAATTTTGACTCTCAATTTGTAATTTTGTTTCTGTGATGCAAAAGGAATCTGAAATATTATTTTGAATATTATCAAGAAATGTTTTCGATTTCCGAGATAATTAATATTTTCCGATTTACCAAAATGTAAAGTGAAAGTATTTTAATTTAAATTACGGTGAAAATATTGTCATAAATAAAACGTAATTTAAAAAGAAATTCCGCCCGACTATTAATGAAGAAGTTGTCGAAGTAAGGCAGCGTCGTGATTGAAAAAAGCCGTAAAATTGCTTTGAATTTGCAATAAAGAATGAAAGGAGATGTGATTAGCTTCGTTTATTGAACTTTTGTGTTCCTCTAATCAATCTCACAAATTACTGAAATCTGATAGCGTTGAACTTCTTTTCAATATTTTGTCGTTACTCAAGCAATAGTAACATTACAAGTACGGTTTCTTGCATTACATCAAGTCAATTAATATAAATTTCAGGGCCTCCTACGTAGTACCTATCTGCCCCTAATTTCAGTAGTTATATCTATATCGTAATGTAGAAGCGTAAATCTGAGCCGAGGTAGCCCAATGTTTCAGGCATCGCTGAACTTTCAAGAGCTTTATTTGTGTTTATAATTCATTGCTTGGCCGTGAAGTTAAACATCGTGACCTCGTGATCGTGCACGTGTTGGATAAAAATCTGCCACACGTGTTACTACCGATTGACATTGGAGAAGCGTTATGAAATCAGATACAAACTTCAAAACGAGACGTCTTTGCCCAGAGTCGGCAAAGAACAAATTTAGGTTAGTCATTTAAACGTTTTAATGTTTTATATCGTAAACGGTTAAATTTACCATTTTTATATGCTGTGTGACATATTTTGTCTTGAAGTTAAACAGAAATTGAAATGTTAAAATCAGTAAAACTTATTTTACTGAATAGAAATAAAATTGAAACATTATTATATATCATTTAAACATTTAAATATATCATTTTACTCTGTGCAAGCCCGTCTGGGTAGGTACCATCCACTCATCAGATAGTCTACCGCCAAACAGCGGTACTCAGTATTGTTGTGTTCCGGTTTGAAGGGTGGGTGAGCCAGTGTAACTACAGGCACAAGGGACATAACATCTTAGTTCCCGAGGTTGGTGGCGCATTGGTAATGTAAGGAATGGTTAATATTTCTTACAGCGCCATTGTCTATGGGCGGTGGTGACCACTTACCATCAGGTGACCTATTTGCTCGTCCGCCTACCGATATCATAAAAAAAATCTTTCTTTGTGTAAACTTCATACAAATAAATTATAGTTATGTTTACTATTATTTTTACTTGTCTTTAATAAAATCGTTACACTAGTGGAGGAGGCCATTAGGTACAGCGTGATAAGAGAATAGGACCCTAGTACTAATCAATAAATTCTTGTTACTTCTCGTTAAGATAGTTGATGACTCTAATCGATTGAAATATTTTTTCGATCAAAAACTCTCATTGAGCCGCCATTTTACTTGGTACGCCATTTCGCTTGGTTTTGTGAGTGAGCCAGTGATACTATAAGAACACAGACTTAGCACTTTGATTCCCAAGGTTGATGGTGCGTTGGTGATATGCGGAATTATTAATACTTCTTACGCTGCGAAAGTTTATGGTTAAGTGTAATTGTTAAGTGAATTAATAGATGTTACTTGCCATCAGGTGGATCATATGCCAGTCCACCTACGTATATAAAAAAAATTAAAAAAATGACGATGTTTTCATAAGGATTCTTTTGCGTATGGTTTGATTCTTTAAATTTGAAAATGTCGTCGGTGAATTTATTTGTGGAGCGTTTAAACGGTAAACAATCTTCTTAGACGATGCGTGCGCCGCACGTGTGCAGATTAGTCGATAAGTCTTGAATTGATTCTATTTCCACAACATGCTATTGTGATTTACAGACTACATCGTATAGGCCGGTCGGAACTTGTCGGCGCTGCTAAATCTTGGGATTGAAATTCTCTTAGGATAGCATTCTCATTGTGAATAGCTTTTGTGCGCGTGAGAACGGAAAAAAGGTTCTGTCTTATCGATCCTGTTATCTTTTTGTGTATTTACTATTTAGACGTTTCAGTCCATACATTTCATTTGTTATTCTTTGTTATCTTATATATAAAATTAATAGTACTCTTGATATTAGTAGATTTAATTTGATCGAATACAACGAATGTTGGTGCATCGAGATGACTTTTAGCGATGGTTAAATAAGATCTCCTTTGTTGTTTGGATATTATCACTTATTTTCTAATTGTTGAACAGCTGTAAGTTCTACTAGACTGATCGATTCAAAATTTAGTATTCATTTAATGATATAACAAAAACATAGAGCCCTAACCTGATGCTGCAGCATCGTCTGCAATCAGCAGGATAGCCAATGATCCAAGGATCTTATTGGAATGGTCTCAACATATATATACGTGTTCGTATGTGAGAGAATGGGTGACAAAATAAATAGTAAAACCAATTTATAAGTAAACAATGTATATTTAAAACGATACCAATAAATTATACTTATTCTTAAACACTAATTACAATGAATTCGATATAATACATAGAATAATTGAGTTAAATTACAGAATAAGTACAAAGATACGCTCACCTGGTTTAATCACCAAAAAACAGTTCAGAGCACCGAATGTGCCGTGTTCAACACTGAACCACTTCTGATCTGTTGACATCTGTCGAGCCTTTTTATAGCAACTCGTCCTTTTGAGTCAATAGCACAACCGTTTTATAAGATCGCAACTTGATTAAAAATTATTATCTCCCACACGTATATTTACATAGTTTTAGAGGTTTTTTGGGAGTGGGTTGTATACATTTCAAATTTTAGATTTATTTATTGTGTTACATATATGTTTTTTTTTTGTAACGACTTAATATGCATGTATATACAAACTTTACTCGGCCTAAATTATTTTTGATTAGAATCATCGTCAAGGGTACTTTTGACTAAGGATAAATAATGAATTATTTTATTTATTATTTTATTTTACTCTTTATTGCACACCAAATATACATAAAGATAAAAAATATATATATATAGTCTTTAAAACGAAGTTGGCCAAGCAAAAGGCGGTCTTATGGCTTATAAGCCATTTCTTCCAGACAACCTTTGGGTTAGAGGAATAATGTGTATGGAAGACGGCAATATGTTGGTGCATTAAAAACTTACATAATGGAATAATAACAAATACAACTCAATAAACATAGCAGATACATAAATACAAAAAATACTAATAAATAAAATATAAAACAGATTATAGATATTTATAAATAAATCATATATACATACATATATCTATATAGTATATGTAATAGAATTAATAGATATTACATGACCAATCCATGACCGTATAGTCCTATAACTGACATATTTTACTTTATTAGGAAAACAAACTGTACAAGTCATTCTTAAAGCTATAACATAAAAATTAGCACATATACCAGTAAAGTTTCCACTTATAACTAGAAACATAATAAGAGCAGAACAAATTAATTATAATATCTAATATAATAATAAGAAAAAACAAATCTATGAAAGAAGAGCAAATTTAAAATAAATAAATAAAAGATCTAGGCTTTATGGTTCTAACGCAAATTTCCTGAAGTTAGCAACCGATTCTGTAAATATATCAATACTAGAAAATTTAGTGTTATATTCATTACAGACTCTATATATAAAAGAATTTCGTGCATAATTTGACTTTAATAAGGGCAAACTAAACAAAGCCTTATTTCGTGTTCGTATATTAGGACACCTGAATCTTAAGCAATTTAGAATATATGCTATCCGACATTCACATAGCATGCTTACAGAAATAAAACTTACTTAAGTTTAATTATTTTATGTTTAGTCAAAAGTTCAAAAGTAGTTTTTACCGGAAATGATTGTAACATATCAAATTGAAAAAAATTAATCGCAACAATTTTCAAAGCTTTTGATTCCGGAATGTGCTACGTGTAACAGGATCTTATTCATTTCAACCGCACAATTGATAAGCCAGTTTTATACTAGGCTTCATGGAATTAATAAAGAATGTTAATGAGTCGATGTTTAAATATGATTTAAATATTATTGCACATTGAGAGTTGAACATAGTTCTGAAAGTGGACATAATGAAACGGCAAGTTTAAACAATAGTATTATACAATCAAAGCTTATTGATTTAGAGCGAAAGTAGCACTCAATAACTCTATCTGCCAGCGGTTTCCAATGAAGGAGTTATCTATTGCAAAACTTTAACGTAAAATTACATCTTTCCTGACGATATTAAATTTCTATTGTCTTAGAGAATTTATGATGGCTTGTGAGGAGATTATTAATAATTTTATATACTTCATGATTTATGAGCATAATATTTTACTATAGCTTTGTTTATCTTAAACGTCTCTATTTTAAACAGCATACAACAAAGTATATTTTCCTGTGCATTATGTACCAGCGACTGGCTCCTGAGCCGAGATGGCCCAGTGGTTAGAACGCGTGCATCTTAACCGATGATTTCGGGTTCAAACCCAGGCAAGCTACGCTGAATTTTCATGTGCTTAATTTGTGTTTATAATTCATCTCGTGCTCTAACGTGAAGAAACGGCAAGAAACTCCAAAGTTGCTGTTTTCAAATAAACAGATTTATAATGTTAGTTTATATTTTTGTATAAATATAAGTATAGATGGTACAGATAAGACCCCAGATGGCTCATTAGCATTTACCAATATTTCCCAGAGTGGACTCGTGGACAGCTGGCAGTGGTAGTGGCAGTGCGGCACAATAAGCTCCAAGCCTCGTCAAGAGGACGTTCTTTAATGATTTGAAAGCTCAACTTTGCTGGCAGACGCAGAGGTATATGATATTGTTTTAGTTTATATTTGCACTTAACATAAAATATCCGATCAGTCAACCGAAATAATTGCTCGTGTAGTCTATATAATGATGATCAAACAGGATTATTGTTTACATAGCTCTCTACATCGGCAGAAACATTGTCGATCACATAATATCTCCCGGCTGCCTTATTTGTTAAACTGGTAATGGCAACCCTGACTTTTGGTACAAATACGCATTCAATTTAAGTCTTAAAATTAATATTCAAATTATGCGTGATTTTTAATTGATTACTTGGTGGTAGGGCTTTGTTCAAGCCCGTCTGCGTAGGTACCACCCACACATCAGATATTCTACCGCCAAACAGCAGTACTCAGTATTGTTGTGTTTCGGTTTGAAGGGCTAGTGAGCCAGTGTAATTACAGGCACAAGGGACATAACATCTTAGTTCCAAGGTTGGTGGCTCATTGGCGATGTAAGGTATTGTTAATATTTCTTACAGCTTGTCTATGGGCGGTGGTGACCACTTACCATCAGGTGGCCCATATGCTCGTCCGCCAAATTATACCATAAAAAAAATTGAAATCGAATCAAATAAAAATATACTTTAACGAGTAGATTTTTAAAAGCACTTTAGAGTCGTCATTTAATATAATTATGGTAAACGTAGAGCACACCACCGGTTCGGGACGTAGATTCAACCGTGAAAAACCGGCAAGTTATTTCTTCTGTAGTTTCTCTTGCCCAAAATTTGGAATATAAAGTTATGGCATTCAAATTTTCTAATCAACATCGACTGAGTAAAAAGTTAACATTGATTTTATTAAATGATGGCGGACACCGCCATCTATTAGTGGATGTTGTGTTATATTTAGTTCTTCTATTTATGAATAGATGGTGTTGTGCATTATGTTAAATCGCGATGTCAAGATCATCTATTTTATATTGAAGAGATTTCTGTTTGTTTTTTTTTGTGAGTTTATCTTTAAAAATACGAGTGATTATACGAGTGAAGAAAACGAGTATTTCATTTTTAACATGGTGCCGAAACCCGGGAAGGAAAGTGAATTAGTGAATAGTGATTAGTGAGAACTGAGGATACGCAGGAAAGTGAACTTTACAAGTAAGTCTTTAGACTTATAAAAATTAAATTAGTTTGGACTTGCAAAAATTTCGTGATCGTATTCAGTGGACTTAAAAAAAAAAAAAAATTAAATCAGTTTGAACTTGTAAAAATTTCGTGATATTATAGACTTAGAATTATTTGTTATATTGGACTTGTAAAATTTTGTGATGTTGCGATAAGGACTTGTAAAATTTTTGTGATTTGGACTTAGAGTAATTTGCAATACTGTGAACTTATAAAAAATAATAATTTGATTGAACTTTAACATTTATAGTGAATTCAAACTTTATAATTGTAAGCTATTGCATTTAAATAAACATGGAGAAGTTAATAAAAGGGCAACAAGAGTTGTTCGATCAATTGATTAAAGCCGAACGCAATTTTAAGAAAGCTAATCAAGAGGCGCGAGCAAAATACAGTTATCTTGTGGCAAGAATGGAAGCTTTGGAGAAATTGGAAGAAGTGTTTAGCCAAAATCATCTTGAAATAATTACTAAAGCTACGGAGGAACATTTAAAAGTGTTAAAATATTTCAGAGATGATATGCAGGATCAATTTCAAGAATTATTCATACAATACAAATCTATTTTAAAAGAATACATTGCTTTGGCAAAACCACTCTCTGGAACATCTTCAATGGACACGAGAGAAAGTTCTTCAGCTAATTCTAAACTTATTAATTCCGAGGTGCAATTACCAAGAATACAGCTTCCACACTTTTCTGGGAAATATACCGAGTGGCAATCTTTTTATGATATGTTCTTATCATTGATACATGAGAATAATACTCTTTCTCCGGTTCAGAAGCTGCATTATTTAAAATCCAGTTTATCAGGAGAACCCGAAATGCTACTTAGAAATTTTCCTACTACATCAGCTAATTATAAAGAAGCATGGGAACAATTATCTAAACGTTACAACAATAAGAAATATAATTGCAACGCGATTATGAAGACATTATTTGGACAAAAATTAATACTACATGAATCAACAAATGCACTAAAACATTTGTTAGATACAACAACATCTTGTCTGAAAGCTCTAAATAATCTGAACATTAGCACTGATCAATGGGATCCGGTTATAATACATCTAGTGGTGTCTAAATTGGATCACGAGTCACTAAGACAGTGGGAGACTTATGTAAGTTCAACTACAGATGATTTACCCAAATGGTCTCAATTGGAACAATTTATCGAAACACGATTCAGAACTTTAGAATTGCTCGAAACTGGTAAGCAAATGAGTAAAACCATGATTCAATCAAGATCATCACATCAACCGGTAAAGACTAAGTCATTTCATACAGCACTTGAAGTAAAAAATGCTTCACCAGAGGCGACATGTGAAATGTGTAATGGTCCACATTTTGTCTATCACTGTGCCCAGTTTAAGAAACAACCAATTTTAAAGAGGCAGAATATAGCACAGGCAAAAAGACTTTGCTTTAATTGTCTGGCGCCAACACATTCTGTGTATAAATGTCATCAAAACACTTCATGCCATAAGTGTGGCAAAAAGCATCACACTTTGCTTCACTTTGAAAAGGAAGACAAAGAGGCCTATTACACTCTGAGACAAACCGAACAAAATAAAGGAGAACCTGAACAACGAGAACGAGAAACGACATCAGAGACGAACGTAGTAGCAAATTTTTCAAGAGGAGATATAAAAACATATAACGTGTTACTAGCAACAGCAGTGGTAAAATCTAAATCTAAAAATGGTTGTTTCGTCATCAGAGCATTAATTGATCAAGGCTCTCAAGCCTCTTTTGTCAGCGAACATATTGTGCAATTGTTGGGTCTTAAACGTACAAATGTGAATGGTAAGGTGTCTTGTTTGGGAGACGGTCATCTTAATATTAAACATGCAGTAAATGTAGAAATTGAATCGCGTTATGAACCTGTTGGAAAGGTTTGTGTAAATGCTTATGTATTAAAGTCACTAACGTCATTGTTGCCGAGCCGTGAAGTTCGTATACCTGACTGGCTTGAGCTAAAATCGTTACCGCTTGCAGATCCAGAATTTTCATCACCAGGTAAAGTTGATATATTACTTGGCGCTGACGTGTATGGAGAAATTTTGCAGAATGGAGTGAAGAAGAGTCCACGTGGGAATTTACTAGCACAAAATACTTTATTCGGGTGGGTTTTGTCGGGAAAAATAGAACAAGAGTCGGTAAAAGAGAATGTTTTAAACTTACATGTACAAGTAAAAGAAGACGAATTATTGAAAAAATTTTGGGAAATAGAAAATGAGCCGAACAGTATCGAGAAAAGATTAACAGAAGAAGAAAAACTATGTGAGAAATTGTACGAAGAAACTACTTTAAGACGAGAAGATGGAAAATTTGTTGTCAAATTACCGTTTAAAACAAATAATCCACAATGTCAGTATGGTCAGTCATGTGATATAGCCATCAACAAATTACTTTCATTGGAGAAACGATTAAGTAAGAATCCTACGCTTTCAAACGAGTACAATAGAGTTCTAGAAGAATATACTACACTAAACCACATGAAACAAGTACCTAATGATGATATTGACAATCCTAAGTGTGTCTACCTCCCTCATCATGCAGTAGTGAGAGAAGACAAGCAAACGACAAAAGTCAGAGTGGTCTTTAATGCATCTAATAAAGGCGTTAACAATGTGTCTTTAAATGATGATCTTATGATAGGTCCTAAACTCCAACAGGATTTGCGTCATTCGTTACTGAGGTGGCGCAAACATCCAATCGCTATAATTGCAGATATTGTGAAAATGTATCGGCAGGTATTTGTCCATGAAGACGACACTAATTTCCAAAGAATATTGTGGAGATCTAATGATAAAGTACCAATACAACACTTCAAATTGTTAACATTAACCTTTGGTACGGCCTGTGCCCCATATTTAGCAGTTAAGACCTTACAGACATTAGCACTTCTGGAAAAGGATAAGTTTCCAGTGGCTGCGCACATTACTAAAAATGATTATTATGTTGATGATTTGATGACGGGGTGTGAAACAGAGACAGAGGCTTTACAAATTTACGAAGAAATGACAGAGCTTATGAATACTGGTGGTTTTGAAATGCAAAAATGGAGTAGCAACAGTCAACGATTTGTAAATTATATTGAGCAAAATAAGGTAAGCACCGTGAAGTCTCTGACAATAGAAAGTGATGGTATGATGAAGGTTTTAGGAATTAAATGGAACAGATTAACCGATAATTTTGAGTATGTAGTAAATTTGACTGATACCAAAGAGCCTATTACAAAACGAACGGTTTTATCAGATATAGCTAGACTTTACGACCCTATTGGTTGGATTTCTCCAGTAGTAATTACAGCGAAAATTTTCATTCAAAAATTGTGGAAAGAGCATCTTGAGTGGGACGATAAATTACCCAAAAAACTATTATTAGAGTGACTACACTACAAGGATGAGTTGCGTAATATTAAGAATATTTTAATACCACGGTGGCTTGGATGTACAAAAAAATGTAAGCTGGAACTTCATGCGTTTTCCGATGCATCACATATGGCATATGCAGCTGTAGTTTATTTGAGAGTTATAGATGAACATAACAACGTATACGTAAACCTTGTCACAGCCAAAACTAAAGTTGCACCAATCGAGAAAGAGGTATCAATACCTAGATTAGAACTTTGTGGAGCAACTTTAGCTGCAAAACTATTACACGAAGTTTCTCAAGTGATGGAAATACCTAAAAGTGACATGTTCGCATGGACGGATTCAACCGTTGTATTAGCATGGTTACGAGGACCTGTGAATCGATGGGTGACGTATGTGAGTAACCGAGTATCACATATCCTTACAATAATGAATTTTGAGCAATGGGCACACGTGCCAACTAACGTCAATCCTGCTGACTGCGCATCACGAGGATTGAAGCCAATGGCATTGAACAACTACGATCTATGGTGGCACGGTCCTGATTTTTTATCTGAATTTAACATTAAAGTTACGAAGCCCGAAGTAATTGACACTAACGAAGAAGAACGAGTTAAGTCATTTATGGTAATGGAAAAACAGGTAACTTTTGAATGGGTGAAGTTTTCTGAATTAAATAAATTATTGAGGGTGATTTCATTATGTCGAAGATTTCTTAAAGTACGGCTACCATTTGAAAAAAGAAAAGAATTTTCTAAAGTTGTAACACCAGTTGAAATTGAACAATCTTTAAAATTGTGTATTAAACAAGCTCAAGAGTATGAGTTTGAGGAAGAAATACGGAGTTTAAAAACAAAAGGTTGTGTAGCTAAACGAAGCATTCTGTACACTCTGTGCCCGTTTTTAGACATAAATGGGATCATACGAGTGGGTGGACGGTTGAGCCAATCTGAGGTAAGCTACGATCAGAAGCATCCCATTATTTTACCGGCTAAGAATCATCTTAGTCAACTAATAGTGGCTAATGCTCATGTGAAGACTCTCCATGGCGGACCACAACTCATGATGAATTACTTGAGGAGTAAATTCTGGATATTGAGAGCACGTGAAATGGTAAAAAAGTACTATCAAAGCTGCGTCGTTTGTTTAAGATATTCTAAAGCGGTGGCAACACAGTTGATGGGACAGTTTCCAGAAGCCAGATTAAAACCTAGTCGCCCGTTTAAGACCTCTGGAGTGGACTACGCGGGTCCTATTAATATACGCTTTTCGCCTGGACGAGGAGCTAAATCCTACAAGGGATACATTTGTTTGTTCGTCTGTATGGTAACTCGCGCAGTCCATCTCGAAGCCGTGTCGGATCTAACTGCTAAAGGTTTCATAGCAGCTTTTAGGAGGTTTATTTCTCGACGAGGACATTGCAGCGATCTTTACAGCGACAACGGAACTAATTTTGTTGGAGCAAACGCCATGTTTAACAATATGTTTAAAGGAGCTAAATCAGAATTATCACATGAAATGGTAAATTTATTGACTTTAGAATCGACAAATTGGCATTTTATTCCCCCAAGTGCACCTAATTTTGGAGGAATATGGGAGGCGGGTGTACGATGTGCTAAAGCTCATTTAAAGCGAGTCGTAGGTGATGCAACTTTGACGTTTGAAGAAATTTCTACTTTGTTAACACAAATCGAGGCTTGCTTAAACTCACGTCCTTTAAGTGTTCTCAGTGATAATCCTAATGACCCTCTTCCATTGACACCTGGTCATTTTTTAATAGGTGAATCCTTATTAAATATTAATGATGTAGATTATTCTGATAAAAATGTAACAGGTTTAGATAGATGGAGAATGATTCAAAAAATGGTTAATTTATTTTGGAAAAGATGGTCAAAGGAATTTTTATGCAATTTAAATCAAAGAAATAAATGGTGTAGTAAAAAGCCTGAACTTGACGTAGGTGATGTAGTCATTGTTAAAGATGATAATATACCACCCGCCAAATGGCTTTTAGGTAAAGTAATCGAAAAACATGCCGGGTCTGATAATGTAACTCGAGTAGTAACCTTAAAATGTAAAAGAGGATTGCTTAAGCGCCCAATTAGTAAACTGTGTCTCTTAACAAAACCTACATGATTTAAACTACATTCTCACGGTGGGCGGAAGTTTTGTTTCTATAAAAATAGTTTTAATACTCCATTTATAATGTGATTTGTGTTTGTGTGTGTTTTTTTTTCTCTTTTCTTTTTTTTTCCGTGTTTAAACTTACTCTATTGCAATTTGTAATTAGTGTATAAGATCATTTTACTTATTATGGTGTAAAGGAGCAAGTCCTTGGTGGGCGGAATGAGTAAAAAGTTAACATTGATTTTATTAAATGATGGCGGACACCGCCATCTATTAGTGGATGTTGTGTTATATTTAGTTCTTCTATTTATGAATAGATGGTGTTGTGCATTATGTTAAATCGCGATGTCAAGATCATCTATTTTATATTGAAGAGATTTCTGTTTGTTTTTTTTTGTGAGTTTATCTTTAAAAATACGAGTGATTATACGAGTGAAGAAAACGAGTATTTCATTTTTAACATCGACTATCAATAAAATAGCAAGTTTATTGAAAATGGATTTAC
Source organism: Vanessa atalanta (assembly GCF_905147765.1). Classification (NCBI taxonomy): domain Eukaryota; kingdom Metazoa; phylum Arthropoda; class Insecta; order Lepidoptera; family Nymphalidae; genus Vanessa; species Vanessa atalanta. Next base: position 260,246 of record NC_061882.1, read on the forward strand.
GACATTACGACTCAACCCCCAGGGGTGAAGCATTAATTTTTAAAGTAAGTGAATCCGCGCGTAGCAACTAGTTATATTATAAAATGTAGTTCGTGTATTACATTTGCTTCTCCGTATAATAAGACTGAGTATTGTTCTGACGTTTGGCTTATTGTGTCGTCATTTGGACAAAGTTTATCCTGAACGCTTGTCAGGTTTCTCTAAAATATGTCTATAGATTTTTTTACATTAGGTATACATATACATTTAATATGATCCCTAGACTTCGTCCACCTTAGAATCGTTTTAGTAGATCCCTTATTCTTCTCTAAATCCCGTAATTTATACGCCTACGTCCTTATTGAGGTTCCAGGCTCTATTTCAAGTTTCATTACGATCATTTCAGAGGCCTTATTGTTATGATCTAATAAAAAGAGAGAAAGAGTTACTTTACAGTTTTGATATTCTTCCGAACTGAGCTGTTCAATCTGTAAAAAAGTGCTAAGCGACATTAATTGTAACGTTTATAGGACACGTATCGGGCGTAAGTCGATCTGAACATTTCGCGAGTGAGATTCGAAGTCAATCATCCTGCTGATGTTGGAAACACGACAAGGTCACGCGTGTGTTTAGTGTGTTGGTAACTGCATGGAAAGTATTTATGGCCGTCTTTCTGATTGGGAACCCTCATTGGGAATTCTTTTGCTGGTGGTGGTCCATTTAATCAATATGCTTTTAGGTCGGTGACATTATTATATCGAGAGCAGATAAAGAGTATATAATAAAAGATTTTTCGTACAAAAATAGGGAGACAGTCGTTACTTCAGCTCGATTTATTTGTCACCTAGTATTAACCCTTATCAAGATAAATGACACATAAGTTTAAGCAAAATCTTTAAATAAAATTTTCCGTTTCGTTTCTAAACTTTGTACTTTCAGAAATTTAAGATATTGAAAAGAACGCGTACAAAAGAGCGAGTGGCGTAGGCGGTATTTTGATTTTATAATATTTTTTGGGATTTTAGGATTTGTTGACAAAAACTAATGTTTACCCCGATAGGTATGAGTGATTCTTAGTGATGAGCGCTGAAGTCTAAATTTTCGACATTTATTTTAGGACAGCGTTATTTCAATGCGTTGTTGGATCAATCAATTTATATCAATCAAGATATAAATTATCATAATCGTCATAAACTGCAACTAAAATATAGATATTTAATTAAGCTTCTGCATCGGTCGATGACCTGATTTAAAGTAAGTTTATATTTGTAATTAATGAGAGCTTTATAGCTCGTTACACGGTCCACCGAACGCAGACAATTTGTGAACTTAGCGAACGTGATTACTAGATTATAGTACGAGCAGGTTCGTCTGACCGGGAATATGATACAGTTATTATCGATAATAAATTGATTACTACGAAGGTTTTCTGCACCGGTTAAGTAAATCACCAAAGAGATAGAATGTCGGATTTGCTATAGCATATAGTCTGGGATTATTTATCTGTTTTTAATTATATTTATTAATTACCAGAAAACATAATCAATTTAGTGTTAGTAACAATAAGTGCTTGAAAACTATGTCAAGACTTAATAACTGGGAGTGTTTCAATTCTCTGAGTTTCCTATCAGAGCCCCGATGTTTGTACAATTTCGTTGAAAGTAGAGAGACTTAAATGTTAAAATTAATGATACAAATTCATCTGTGTACTCATATGGTATTATATATTCTGTCTTATTGCCCCCACTGGTGACAGGAGCGAGAACTCGTTCATTTTTGTCCAAGACAATCGGAATTGCGATTCAACGGGGTAATGATGCCAGCTTTCCTGCTTCTAATCCAAGCGTATGTGACCTGTACAGTAGGTATTATGAATTTTAAATAATTAGTAAATATATATACATAAATTGATTACACATATTTTACATCAACAATGACAGATCATTTACAAAAGATTTAATTACTTATTAATTTATTTATTATTTTAAATGGCTTTGTCCAATTCAATTATTTAATACTTCGAAGAACACAAAATAATTCAACTAGAGCATATACATACTAAGCTTTGTAATACATACAATATACATTACTGCTGCAAAATGTTTATGCGCCCACTTTTTCTTACTAGACTACCTAAAATTAGCGGTAAAATTTTCAATATTTTTGGGATGTTACGATCACTCCAAATGAATGTATGAAAATAGTGCTTCAGCAAAAAATCAATAAGCTCTAGCTAGGAAATCGTTACCCTAAGAAAAGTCGCGCGAAGTGCAGTCTGCGTTGCCCCGTTTGTCTTTGTCGAAGCGGGTCAGGGATCTCCTTTAGTACGGTGACTAGCTCCGCTCATTAAGCTCTCCTACCTATGAAGCATGGCATTTCCATACTGACCAGCAAGGGGTATCTTTAATATTTGCCGCATCACAGGGTATATTGCTATTCGACGTGCGTACCAAAACAGCCGTATCCAGCAAATAGCTGCGACTTTTCCTCTTCCTTACTTATAATAAGAATGTTTAAAAGCTAATTAGGTTATTAATTATGATTGCTTGTAACTTTAAAAGTAACGATTTTTGTAAGGAAATGTTGATTGTGCTGAAAACAAAAGAAAAAACCGAAGCAAATTATGCTAAGAATATTGCTTCGGCATTCCTTACAGATTTTTTTGATATTGTATTTGTGAAGTAATAAGCGTCTTTGAATACAATAATTTAATTGAAGTCACTGGTGTATTGACAAAGGAATGAATAATCCCACGTATATATTACTCGGGACACAATAAACTTGTCTTTAAATAAATAAATGTACAAGGATACGGTACATCGGTGTAGGCTTTTGGCCGGCAGCCAAAGGTAATGGGCCGACTCGGCCGCATGGCAGCGATTATTTCGACTAGATATAATTTTACGCTTCTTAAATACATAGACGGATAAATTTTCGTAGCGTTGCTTTTATAATACGAGTTCAATCAATTATTTTGCCTTGACTTAAATTTAAAAGTATAAAAAGTGGTATGTATATAAGGAAATCACTTCCTTGTAAAGTGTAAGGTCGTGCTTATTCCGTCACGTGGTATTTTATTTCTTGACATTTATATTGTGTGTCTGTACAATAATAATATTTAATATAATTATAATTGTATTTAACTAACATGACTATATTTTTAGTTATTGAAGAAGAGTAACTACTGAGTTTCTTCGGTTCTTCTAGGTAGAATCTACATTCCGAACCGGTGGTAGCTTTACTTTAAATAGTTTGTTAAATGACTATTTAGAAGTGCTTGTAAAAGCCTACTTGAAAAAAAGTATATTTTGATTTTGATTTTCTATAGCGAAAGCAACTTAGTTCCAACTGGGTGTCCCACGATACCTATCTTATTTATTTTAGGAAGGCAGATGAGGAATGTTAAATTAATCGATGACACTAAAATGTAATAAAATCGTAGGTATGTTTTCTAATAATCCTACTATCTAATATACCTACGGTTGGAATCGCCGATCGTCAACGCAGACTAGCTAACTGCCCAGGATTGAATGCAGCAGAGAGAGTTTGAGCGCATGACCAATGCCAACTTCTTGATGGATAACCCAATAATGATGAGCTCGATCTGAGAAATGAACCCAGAACCTTGAAATCGGCAGCCCTGTAAGCCACTAGACATACGACGCAGTGGCCTATATTCTTGTGTCGGTGTACAGACATACGTTACGAAACATATAATTTGATGGATATTAGTAATAGCCGAAATATTAATCACTTAAATTTGTTCGGCTCGGTCTGTTGTTGCTTGAACCTAACCTAACTTCGACTACAAATTGACGTCTAATAGTTGTAACAAAACCTCAAATTGCTATTTAAATGTTACTCGAGCAATTACGCTAAAATAACGATATTTTGTAATGAGGTCTGATAGCAATATATTTAATGTCTATTATTTATTTAATTAGAATTCCGGTGAAGGTGGTAAAGTTGTGATTTTCTTTTGTAAATACTATATTCTTGAGGTAAGAAAACATCTGACTGAAATTGAGAGGTGCCTATCAATATTAATACTTTGATTTATGCCGAGATTGCAAACATCGATTGAAATTCAGTAAAGTGTATTTTCGTTTTAAGTTAATTTATTTGGATATATTTTAAATATTAATATTCCTTTTACATAATATTTTTTAAGTATCCTCACTTAAATTATTTAATTTTGTGTTTTTTTTTATAGTCTACAATGTGTCCTGTTTTCTATTAACTTTTCTTTCATTTTATAAATATGCAAGATTATTTAGAGACATGATATACAGACCATATTAATATTAAATAGATTTATTTTTATTTTCCTATTCATTCCCTTCATTCACTTCTAACCCGATTGAAATGTCTTATATAATCCTAGTTTATAGATTGTTCTGTGTCCGTCCTAAAACTATAACGTACAAACATTTTATGTGCTATCGCTTATTATATGTAGCTCGAGAGGAAATTGTTGGTTTGGGAAAATTGCCGCAAACATGTTACAATTTTGATCAGTAGAATTTACACATATTGTAACTTTCTGTAAAATATCCACAGCTGGGAAAAGTGTCCACTTCTTTTGAAAAGAGCGTATGGAGTTTATTGAACTTCATTACTCAAATGCATTTGTGTGGATACAAATGTGGCAGATTTACATTCGATACACTCAGCGGTTCTCGCGATGTATTTTATAGCGAACAAGTTAAGCTCATGAAAATTCAGTGGTTGGCCAGAATCGAACCCGTAATCTTCGGTTAAGCTGCGTTTAAGCCACTGGGCCATTACATATGATCGTTTATTTAAATACTTTAGTATTGAATAAAATGTAATAATACAGTACGGCCTACATAAACATAATATTATTTAACAAAGTTACGTCGTACAGTATTAATTATACCCGCGTCAGATCGAGGGAGCTTGTATTTTATTAAAGTCATATCAAATTTATCAGACGTTTTAAAACATACACACCTTATAATAATAAAGACTAACTAAGTAATCATTAATCAAAACCAAATCAAATCACAGTATAAAACAAAGTCGCTTACCGCTGTCTGTCCCTGTGTATGCTTAGATCTTTAAGATAACACAACGGATTTTGATGCGTTCTCTTTTTGAATAGATAGATTTATTCAAGTGGAAGGTTTATGTGTATTATACATTCACAATATAGTAGAGAAACACTGATCAATTTAGAGTTTTCCAAAGTGATGTCGTAACTAAACACAATTTTTGCGCTTACATTGCAAATGCTGGCTCAACCCTACGAGATAGATCAAAATAATGTACTACAGTATTGTTCACCTTAAAAGCTCTTCAATCCGCGATGGTCTATCTCTTAGGGATAACCTACAATAACTATTTTTTATCCTTTACTTTTTACGAGAAATAATGGCTTATTTTCGAAGCGATTTTAAGCAATACAGCATTAATCCTTATCCAATTAAGTACCTTAAATACATTGTGCATTTAAGCATGTCATTTAAATGAATATTTTCGAAGATATTACGGATTAAAACGCAGGGACATAGCGGTTTGTATTGTCTAACGACTGAAAAACTGTGAACGTTGTAAGACATTCTGTAGTATATTTAGTGGCAGCATTGCACCCGTGTGAAACCGGGGCGGGCCGCTAGTATAATATATTTAAGTGGTAATAGCGCTTAGTGTCGTGATTGCAATAAATGTTTACTAGCTTATGTGCCCAGTGTATTTTTTTTTTTTTTTATAGCCCGGGAGGGCAAATGACTCTGCTCCACCTGATGGTAAGTGGTATTAGAGTCCAAACGCGACGACGGCTAGTGCAGTTGGGAAAGGTGATCTGCTCTAGCCGCCCCCGCCTTGCCGGCCCGCAAGATGCCTCTTCACGCCTCGTTTGAAGGAACCCAGGTCATAAGAGGAGGGGTATACGTGCGCTGGTAAAGAATTCCATGTTTTGGAAGTGCGACAAAGAGAGTTGCCAAATTTCTTTGTACGCGATGGAATTGATGTCACAGTTAGGCGGTGACATCGAGAACCAGCACGCGTGGACTTGTGAAGGAAAGGGGAAGCAGGAATAAGGGAGAATAGTTCCTCTGAGCACTCGCCGTGACACATTCGATAGAAAGCGCTGAGTGCCGCTATCTCTCGACGCAATTGTAAAGGCTCGAGGGTGTTGGTGACCTTTACATCGCCAATAATGCGAACCGCACGTCGCTGCAACCGATCCAAGGCCTCCAGTAGGTACTTAGCGGAGCCATCCCAGAGGTGCGAGCAATATTCAACGCAGGACCGTACCTGTGTTTTATACTGCTGTAGAGCAGTTGAGCAGGCGTGAAAAAACGCCGCACCTTGTTCAGGACTCCGAGTTTACGTGAGGCTGTTTTTATAACAGCCTCGATGTGATCCTTTGGATTGAGGTCGCACCGAACGTCGATTCCCAGTATGGCGACTTTGCTATGTATCTCCAGCGTAGTGCCACAGAGGGAAGGAGGAGGGGAAAATGGTGACTTTTTCGCTGTGAGAGCGCACACCTGTGTTTTCTTGGCGTTAAACTCAACAAGATTGTCAGAGCCCCATTTGGCGATGAGTCCTAACGTCCTATCGAGTTCAATAACAAGATCCCTCCGTCTCTCCTCAGTTTCCGCCCGTCCAGCCGCTGCGCGTCCGTGGTATCCCCCGTGCACTGTACTGTCATCTGCATAGCAATGTATGTTCCCGAGAGAGAGCATATCATTGATATGCAGAAGAAAGAGCGTGGGGGATATCACAGACCCCTGGGGGACTCCAGCATTCACTACATGGGATTTTGAAGCGCAACCATCAACTAGAACGCGAAGGCTGCGCTTGTGTAGCTAGCAATCCAGGTGCAGAGCTGAACCGGCAGACCGTATGCCGGCAGCTTGGAGAGAAGACTTCTGTGCCAGACTCTGTCATTAGTGTAATCTCTAATGCTGTGTATACAGACTCTGTCTGTATACACAGTATTAGAGATTATTGCAGTACGTGGAAAAAAAATAAATAGCTTGAAATTCAGTATATTCATATAAAGAAGACTATTATCACAGTCTCCTAAATTTCATTCCAATTAAGCGTTCAAATATTTTTTTTATGATATACATGGGTGGACGAACAAATAGGCCACCTGATGGTAAGTGGTTACAATCGCCCATAGACAATGGCGCTGTAAGAAATATTAACCATTGCTTACATCGCCAATGCCACCAAATCGCCACCAAATTGGGGAACTAAGATGTTATATCCCTTTTGCCTGTCGTTACACTTGCTCACTTACCCTTAAAACCGGAATACAAAAATACGGAGTACTGCAGTTTGGCGGTAGAATATCTGATGAGTGGGTGGTACCTACCCGGACGGACTTGCACCAAGATAATTTGTGCGAAAAGAGCTAATATCTCAAGAGGTAAGGATCAAATGTGCGACTTTGACATCGTGCCGCGTTTGCTACCGAGCCGCGGAGGCACGGCTGGTAGATTATGAAAACTCGATAGAATGTTTTCAATCCATTCAATCGGTTTCAATTTCCATTCGCTATCAAGCTATACGGTAATCTTTACCCAAGGCAATTGAATTTATTGATTTCCGTTTAATCCAGTGAAACAACTGTCTACATAAATTGCCTTCTGAATCGACATGCAAGGTGCTGCGGTATGCCACACACTACATGCACACCCGCTCGGTATTTCTTTGTTATATACTTATATGACATATTTACAATGACATATTATGTATAATGGCAGTTTTGGTTGTGCATTTTTTAGGTAATACTTATTGATATTACAAAGAACATTTTGGATGTATCGACGTTCGTTACTCTTTCACGCAAAACTACGGAATTGATTTTAAAGAAATTTTACAATAATATAAGTCATACATAACCGAATAATTATAAATATAAATTGAAATACCTGCATAAGCGTTTTATTAGTCTGTGCAGGCGTGTTGTTTGTATATGTGTGTTTCAGTGCGTGCGTTTATGTCTTATAGTGTACGTGATGCTCAAGTATATTTAGTTGTTTAGGGCTTGTTAGCCTGTGAGCCTCATTTAATCGAAAAGCTTTCCATGTTACGAAGGCGCATGTTGCTGTTTTACCTAAAATAAAAAATATACAATATTGCCGCTGTTTTCGTAAGTGAACAACGAAAACCGCTTCTGCAGATGTAAGGAAAACACGGCGCCTCGCGAATATTGCTACGGTTATATCTGAAGTATTAAAAGACAAAACAATGATTCATGTTTTTATAAAAAGTCATACTGGTGGCGCGTTGCAACTCACGAAGAGCCGCACATTTGCATGGATCGTGTGCTCTGAGGTTAAAAGCGATTTTAACCGAACGCAAATTATCGTTTGCGGTACACGGACCTTTGGGAGTTTCACATTCCACCAAGTTGCCTCGTTGGTTTGATGGTTAGCTTGTATTTTGGGTTCCTGGGTTCGAATTTTGATTTGAATAAGGTATTTAATTTTTGGCAAGATTGTTACGCTTTCGTGGGGATGCCCGTGAAACCGTTGTTATTGTGCTCGAAGTCTGTGAATTGTTGCCACATCAGACATATTCTTGCATTTCAATATCTCTTGAGTCGGCTACTCCTTGAGATTATCCGCTGTGGCACAAATTCAGTCAAGAGGCTTCGCTTTCTCAATTGTACACGTAAATAAAAAAAAAATTATATAAGATCGATGAGAAAATATTACTGACGTAACACAGATTGAACTGTAAGCACTATATGTGACGAGGGCGAAATGCTTTAGAGTCAGAAACGTTTAAAACGTTACGTGATTCATTCCAAAACATCTAATAATTCTAATATTACAAAGTTTCAATTAAAAATACAAATAAATAAAAAGGGCATAGATATTATTAATTGTGCACTAAACGATATCATAGTTGATAAATCATTGTATAAATTGAACGAACTCGTTCAGCGTACAGCTAATGACTAATCGTCGGTTTTGTAGAATTTATTAAATGTAAATGTTATAACATAAAACAATTCACATTATTCACGCAAAAGCTGTTTAGCTAAATTATAAATTAAGGAATATATTATATGGGTGGCATTTAATGACATGTTTCTATGTTATTAAATTCATATCTATAAATGGTATAGAACAAATTCATCGTTTTCCTCTGTCTGTATCTTCGCTTATTTCTTCTAAACCATTAAACAGATTTCGATTCAGTTTTCTCTACTATAAAGAGCGATAAACGAGAAAGGTGTGAAAAATGGCTGAAATATCATGGTATTTTTTTATTCTAAAACTGTTTCCGTACACCTACACACCTAATGCTGGTTAAACCTTAGGATACATTGAACAATGTATCAGGAAATTGTAAATACATTTTTATATCATTCATATTTCTCATTTATGACACACTTATATAAACTAAGGTTATTATGTTTCAAACCTCCTTAAGTTCCGTGGTCAATTGGAAGGTAAAGGCAAATTGACATATGAAGATCTTGGTGTACTCAGCAAGGCAAGGCGGTACTTCACGTCGCAAATTTCCACAAACTCTTGCTCTCTACTCTTTGTTCTCACCTCTGTTCGGGTGATTCTCATCACTAGCCTCTTCCGTTTGAGCGTATTAAACCCAGAGCAGCATGAATTATCGACGATCAAGCCCTATCCAAACTGCTTGATCTTTTGGCTTTGTGTAGAGATGTTGCATTTCTCTGCATCTTCTACCGCATTTTTCGCGGAGAATGTTCCGAGGAATTGTTTGGAGATTTCGGAAACAGATAAATTTTTGAGGCATTTTCCAAATCGATACGATTTACAGCGGTGAGATATAACTGTCAATCTTATGTTAAAAAAAATTACAAATGAGGCATGTTACTTAATGCGATACATTATACAAGATTTGATTAAAAAAATGACTACTAAGCAGTAGAAGATTTTCGAACGAGAACAATTTAATTGTATTTTATTAACATTCATATCTTTTTCGTTGGTCGGTTCGTCTCTGTAGAACATTCAGAACCGCTTTGCATTTAAGTACTTGTAAGTCTGTACTTGAATAAGGTATATTGTGATTTCAATTGTTGATTTTATATATTATGTTTATTGTATATTATATTGGCGTTAATACTACGACATTAAGGTCATTTGTAAAAAGAGACGTTATTAAAAAGGAGCTCATGTCTGTGGCTTGACCCTCATACATTGTCTTCCTATTTCGTATTCATCGGGAACTTTCGCAAATCAAAATATTAAATATTTTATGTTCATTGTAAATCTTAATTATTCCCTTTAAATAATGAAATATCATTAAACGATATAAAACCATAAATCGCGAACAAAATACTTTTTCTAAAATAATTTATCTAATTTTTAAAGGCGGCTAAATTTTCCAAGTAAAATTAAAACTAATACTCTATACTTATACAATATTTTTAGACTTTACATTTTAAACCTCAGCAGTTTACGTGATTATAAAAGTTAGACAAGGAACTGATATTTAAGTTACTCAATTAGTACATTTTGGTTATTTTCATAGTATTGTGTCTCACGGCCTTTGGGATAACTCTACTGTTATTTACATTCAATCATCCAACAGTTTTCATTCTATTATAAAAACAGTCTGATCTATTTATAATATTGTAGGTCGAAAGTCCCTCCGGGATGTTTTTATCTACGCAGGAATACCTAGTTGCATCACAGCTAGCTATTTACAGTCGTATTGAGATTAATAGAATCAGTGAGAAACATTGTATGAACACGAGAAATAAAGATAAACTTATACCAAGTTGCCAACTGCGCAAAATCAATATATCCTTCCCGTGGAAACTTTATCGCTTGTATAATAAAATTCCGTTGGTATGTATGCCTTTGGCCATGACTGTTGTGCTTAAAAAAATAAGCTTATCGCTTAATGTAATACTTAACGATAGAAAGCGTAGTTAGTTTTATTCCATTTCCGACTAGGATATATAGAAGTTGATCATAGTATGTAATTACATTTTTTGTAAGAGTGTACTAAGTACTCCTTATATAACTGCCACTTAATTTCTCATCAGTTCTTCATAGTAGAATCTTTTCGTACGTAGTTTTTTATTAGCCTTCGTTCCGAGACAACAATGATGACAAATAAAAAATATTATAATGGACCACTTGAACACGTTAATGTTGTTCAACATTTTAATCTTGTTAAATTTGTTTGACGTCTATTTCATGTTTAATGAAATATTACTCTGTGTAAGTGTATTGATCAATTTAATATATGTATATGGTAAATAATAATCAGGTATATGAACATTAATAAATTTGAGATTATTGCAATCAACGAATATCGGTCAGTCATTAGCGGACGGACCGAAAAACATTTTAAAGATTTTTGTTTCTCGGTAAATATCAAGCGTAGAGTTACGATTATAATGGTGCAGTTTTAATAAATAATGCAGGCTCTACATTCGCGCCATGTTCGGTATCGCGAACGCGAATTCTAATTCATGCTTGTTTTACGCATGTCTGCACCTTGTGCTTCGTTTCGAAGCGTTATTTGTGCCCGCGCTAATCGGTTTGTGGAATGCTGTATGAACGTGAACGGATCCATACCCGCGTTGTGAAATAAGTAGCTAATTGATTTTTTTAATTTCCTTCATTTTAGTTAGTCAATATTTATAGCGATAGAATTATACCGGAAGTTACGAGTAATATTGCAGCGTCTAGCTAATCGAGTACGTGTTATAAATTAACTTTAGCTTTGAATAATAATAGATTGCTAGTGCGGAGGGACATAATTTTTACACTTGAATTGCGGAAAAATCACGACGTTAATCCATGATTCACGCGGCAGTCTGTACGCAGCTTAAAAAGTCGGCTTGAAAACAGTCGATCGATGACTCTGCAGAAACCAGCACTATCATATTTTAATATCATATTTTAATAAAATTAATATATACGGTACGCCGTAGTATTGCTAAATATATGAACTACCAGCGCAAATGTACCACAACTGGGGTAAGGCTTTGTGGGAGGGCTTTGTGCAAGCTCGTCTAGGTAGGTACCCATTCATCAGAGTGAGCCGGTGTAACTACAGGCACGACATACATTATTGTTTTCCAAGGTTGGCGATGATTAATATTTCTTATAAGGCCCGATGTGTGTTTTACTTGGTGGTAGGGCTTTGTGCAAGCCCGTCTGGGTAGGTACCACCCACTCATCATATATTCTACCGTTTTACCGTACTTAGTTCCCAAGGTTGGTGGCGCATAGGTGATGTAAGGAATGGTTAATATTTCTTACAGCGGCTTTGTCTATGGGCGGTGGTGACCACTTACCATCAGGTGGTCCTTATGCTGGTCCGCCAACCAATGCCATAAAAAAAAAATAGTTGGTGACAACTTACCACCAGGGCACCAATTTTCCGCCCGCTTGGTATGGACTTGGAACATTACGGAGATCCATTGCTTGTTTGTAAATATAACTTTATTAGTCAAGCCACTTACATTAATCATCAACCGATCTTTGAGTACAGGGGTCTACCCATCAGCTTGGAAGGAAGCTTTGGTTATACCCTTGCATAAGAAAGGCGACAGGGCTTCGGCAGAAAATTATAGACCGATATCTATAATTTCAGTATTTGGTAAAATATTTGAACTTCTTGTATACCCGTGCCTCTTATCACAAGTAAAGCAGACCATTGTACCGCAACAACACGGTTTTTTGAGGGCCCGTTCTACCACAACTAACCTTGCTTCGTTTGTTGAAGACCTTACTGAGGCGGTAGATGGTGGCAACTCCATTGATGCTATTTATACCGACTTTAGTAAGGCCTTTGACAAAGTTAACCATCATAAACTATTGCAAAAACTTAAATCGATTGGTATAACGGGCACTGTTTTTAACTGGTTTGGGTCTTATCTCCACGATCGTAAGTCAAAGGTGGTTATCAACGGCTACTCATCCAAACCCTTCATATCTCACTCTGGAGTACCTCAGGGATCTCACTTGGGACCTTTGCTTTTTAATGTCTTTATTAATGACATTAGTTCATGCTTCAAACACTCTAAATGTTATTTATTCGCTGACGATCTCAAACTTTTTAGACCTGTATCCAATGCTTCAGATACCATATTTCTGCAGAGAGATTTGAATAGTTTGGTCTCATGGTGTCACATAAACGACATGAGATTAAACACTGAAAAATGTTTCGTTATACGGTTCAGTAGGAAAAAAACCACTTTCGATAGATCGTACACCATTAACGGACATATGCTTACAGAAGTGGACAATATACGTGATCTAGGCATCATTTTAGATACTAAATTGCGGTTTCATCTTCATGTGGACAATGTAGTAACTAGAGCTTTTAAGGCTTTGGGATTTGTCTTGCGTAATTGTAAGGATTTTAAACAGCCTCAGACTAAAATTACTTTATACACTGCTTTAGTGCGCAGTATTCTGGAATACGGTAGCATTGTATGGAATCCTCACTACGATATCTACAAGAATAGGCTTGAAAGTGTACAAAGAAGATTTTTATGGCACTTATCTTTTAGTCAAAATCTAGCCAAAAGACTGCCAAGTTACGATGATAGACTTGCATATTTTAATCTTCTTTCCCTTCACGATCGTAGACGTGTCCTTGATAACGTTTTCCTTTATAACTTATTGAACGGTAAAATCGACTGTAGTTATCTACTTTCTAAAGTTATGATTCGGGCTCCCGTTAAGGCCACCAGACCATCAGTGTATACTCCCTTCGTTGAAAAACTCACTCGCTCCCGTCAAGGGCGCTACTCTCCGATTAATAGGCTAATCATCGATCATAACAATATTTATAAATCGCTCAATATGATTAACAATGAGAAAAAGTCAAACGAAGCTCTTATTGTTGATATATTTAATGACAAATTGAATCTCTTTCGCAAAAAAATATCAATGCTTTTTAAATAGTAATGTATAAATTGTTGTCTTGAATCTATGTTTTAACCCCTTTATTAATTGTACCTTATAATTAATTGTTTGCATTTAATCGTATTTTAATCGTAAATCTTAATGTATTCTAATAATAATATCTTATTCATTTTATTTATATTTATGTGTTAATTTTTTCTAATAATTGAATTCTTAATATCTCTTTCTAATTGTAATTAATATTGTAAATCTGGAAATTATTATATTTTGTTAACTTGTAATATTGACATATCTTGCAACACCTATAATTAAGGAGACACTTGGTTTATATAAACCTTATGTTTAATGTCTATATTGTGTGTATGAGTGTACTTCTTGTTGGTGTTGATATTATAATAAATAAATAAATAAATAAATAAATAACTAAATGTAAATAAACTTATAATTTTAAGAAGGCTGGTACGAAAAGAAAGAGGAGCCATAATCAATCCAGTAGTTATTCATCACCATGATTTATATATATGTCGTGGAAAATCAATCATTTTGATTAAAAGAAGCTTATTTGATTATTATAGTAGTGGGTAAACGCCGTGACGTCATGGAATGTTAAAGTCACGTGGACAGAGTCGTGTTGGAGATTATGTGGACTGGATAACGACACTTACGTTTGAGTAACTGATCAACTCACACCTCTAAGGCGAAACTGTCGGTTTACCTATTTAAGAACCAAGTTGTATATCCGTAATAAAACTTCTGTCGCTATACCACGTGTTATTTTAATTCATCGTGATGGACTCCGTACCACCGAACACAGAAAAGGACAATTCTATCGCTCAGCCATCGCTGCCGCCGATATATAGATAACTAGAAATAGTTAAATTACACACCATGAGCCGAGATGGCCCAGTGGTTAGAACGCGTGCATCTTAACCGATGATTTCGGGTTCAAACCCAGGCAAGCACCACTGAATTTCATGTGTTTAATTAGTGTTTATAATTTTTCTCCTGCACAGCGGTGAAGGAAAACATCGTGAGGAAACCTGCTTGTGTCTAATTTCAACAAAATTCTGCATGCACAACCCCGCATTGGAGCAGTGTGGTGGAATATGCTCAGCCCAGCTGTGGGAAATTTACAGGCTGCTAATGTAATGTACATACAATTACAGTTTTAAACTATGTTAGATATATCTTACAAATTTCTTTTGAGAAACTGACAAGCTGGATACCTGCACGCGATCTACATCATTAATTAGAAAAACCCGCCGGACCGCCCGGTACCGCGTATTACTTTCAACGAACACTAGTAACACGTCCTCGTGTTAGCTGTGTAGATAAATAAAGATACAATCAGCGTACTGTGTATACTTTAGCAGTAAATTACTGACAGGATTTTGTGCCTTCCTTTTTCATAAACGTTCTACGCTCTATATACATAAAGCTGCAAGTATTACAATTGCAACTATATACATAAGTATACAGATTGAATATGTATAAATAAATTTATCGTATGTAGTAATATTGGCGTTTGGATATCCGTTTTATAAACTTCGAGATCGCTTGAGAGATAACTATGAAAAAAAGATAAAGAAAAGAAGTTTATTTAGGACACGGCACAGTTGAAAGGAAAGTATAAACAAAACTGACAAAAAACAAAGTATGCGCTATTTTATCTTAAAAAAAGTCACACCATCAACTTATCACTAAGCATTTATATATAATATCTCATGTAACATTCAAAGTGATACGTCACACACACATACACACACACACATGCATATATATGAAAGGTCTTATATTATTCATTTGTTGTAACTCAAAACTGGATTGCACGGTTGCCTACCGTCTTCTATAGCGTTCAATTCGGAGTATGTGTCGAACCATACTCCTTTAATTAGCCTTTTAAATAAATGACGGCGGCAACCAGCGCCCTCCGTGACATTCGGGCAATTTATCTTTTATGCATAGAATAACGTTATCTCTTGAGACTCAACTGAAAATCAATGTAATTATTAGTGCAAAAACGTTTCTGAAATAAGTAACAACCGGTCGCATTGCCTCCATCGGTGGCAGTAGATTTGGGTCATTTTTTCGCTCAGAGAATCAGAATTGCGATTCAACGTATAAATGCCACCAGCACACATGATTTAATTAGTATAAACTCATTACTGCCCGCAATGAGAATAATTATTATGTAAATAAATGTTCTGTTATTCGCATGACAATACAAGAATTGTATACTATTTATTTCGGTGGCAGCCAAGTTCTCCCTCTTTATTTATTGGCAACAAGTTAACCCTTCGAGTTTGACCTCATTTGGTTTGTTTTGATGAGTCCTTAACTTTACACTTAGTAATGCATTACACGAGCGCTCTCTAATCTATTGAGACCACAGAACACAGAACATTGATTATTATTTTTTTGGGAACTGTCAAACTAATAATGACGAAATAATCTGTGCCCTCTTGGCACAAATAAAAAAAATGAATGTCAATTGAACTATAAACAAATGTTATTCATTATGAAATAAAAGTAACAAAAATATATGTCAATGCCCTAAAGCTGGGTTAAGATCTTTTCTAATATATTTCGATTTCTAGTTTATTTTTCCAAGACGCTAAAATATAATATAATAAAAAGGTAAATCTCTTGGAACTCAACTGAACTTTTCCATCGAACCCTAGGTTCCTCGTAAAAAGCGTAGTGAGTCTTTATTTTATTTCAAACAATAATTATATTTTATTTAAAATTTTAAAGGGACGTTGGTAGCGCATAAAATTATATTAATGACGTTTTCCTTTATTATTAATATAGGAGAGCAGATGAGCGAATGGACCACCTATATATAGACTTATAATAAACGCCACTTGTCACACACTTATGGGGCTGCTAACCGAAGAGTCCGAAATAAAGCAATACAGAGAACCGTTGCTTGGGAGTAGCTACGTAGGACATATTATAAAGCAGAAGAATATGCACAAGTTTGTGTCTGTGTGTGTGTGTGTGTGTCACACATTGTCATGGGCAAATGCAATGCAATATGTAGGTGACGTCAAAAATGTTTTCATCAAAAATAAACTTTTATAGCGGCCTTTTCGTAGAAATTACAATATCTATACCAAAAGATTGTTTCAGCACAAACGATTGCTGGAAATGGTTTAAGATTTTGTTGCAAGATATAAACTCGTTTTTATTCACTAAAATTTACTTAATTTATATTTAATATTAAGTTTTATTTAATTAAATAAAATGCTTACTATCTAAATAATTCGACGCCCAACCTAATTCGGTCGGTATAGGAGAATACAAATTTGCAAAGGAATTCTTAATAAGTAAGGCAAGGGTTTTTGAAAATGTACTCCCTAGGAGGGATAGTAATTAGATAAATATTAAATGGAAAATAAGAGGATGAAAATTTGTAATGAAGTTCATAATTTTTGACATTAGGGTTAATTTAGGATTTTAGAATTCTATTTAAAAATGAATTAGTCCTATCTGGGTTTCAAACGTGAGGAAGCCAAACCACTAAACACAATTTGTTGAAGCAATTAATTCCAAGCATGGAATCCCAAGGAAGGACATAAGCTACTGCTTATGCCTTACAGTTGACGACGAATAAAGTAATGAGATTGAAGCCAATAAAATTTTAGTAATAATTGTATTTGTATAGGAAGCCCGAAGAAAATTTGCTACCGATTTACATATACACTCTTTACATTTATAGCAACAAACTATATTCCATGAGGGCGAAACCGCGTATGCAACTAGTCGTCAACAGGGACCTCGACACATTCAATTCCGCATTCGTTTAAATGATTTTGAAAGTCATCATTGTGAAATCTGGAAGCTTAATTAAAATAAATCTAGTAAATTCTTTGCGATACTTGCATAAAGTTTGAAGGAATAATCAACACATAGAATAAAAAATAAAGTTAACAACCTTTTATGCCTACTAGGTATTCTATTATTTATCATCCAATATCCTACGGCAAATATGGTAACACATCAAGGACATTGCGGGCAGGTATGTTAACAGGCAGAAGCGATGACGTGTGCGCTACTGTAATTACATCTAGCGTTTCTTGTCCAAAAACGCTGTCTTAATACGTGTCAGTAAATAGCACACATATGTGATAGATTTTTATCCGCTACACGGTCCTCACGGTCTTTTTCTTCGTCACCGAGCACGAGATGAATTGAAACAAATCAAGTAGATGAAAACGTTGGATTAAGACTTCTGATCTGTATATTTATTTATTAATTTAAAACCATCAAAACTTTAAGATGACCACAATATGCATTTTTAGGTACAAGTTTTTTTTTTATTAAAATAATTGTAGTAAAATATTAAGTTAAAGTCAAAAATCTTTGTATCGATACGAATGTAATTAAAAATTCTTATTATTGTTCGTAGAGACTATTACATTGTATTGGACCCTTTATGATTGTACAATTTCCTTAAGCGATAATATCTCCGAACACCTTTTTCTATTGTTGTTAATATAATGTTCTCGCAGTAAACGATGCTCACTGAACCTTGGCATTATCTTGACCCAAAGAAATACTTAACGAAACAAACAGGAAAACTCGTTAAATAGAATATTCCATTAACTACTCAAATAACGGTTTACGGTTGTATTTCGAAGCTAATGGTAATGGTTTTTTGGATTTGAATTTCTTTGATAAACACAAATGAAACTTAAAATGCCTTGTCGTTAATATATCGATGTCTTCAATTTAATAGTAAATCCAGAATTAGAAATCTTCCAGTGTGAAACTCTCATAACTTTGAAAGCCAACGAAGCGCTTTGGCTAAATCCCCTGATCACTTTCCAGTCATATCTGATAGATGTTACATTGTACTTGGAATTCAAGTGTACTCGCTGTATCCATACTAGTTTGTTTGCACGTATTTGTGCACTATAACATAGTCATGTAACATATCTTGTCTTTGAGTTTGGTCTCCCTGGTTGAATTTCAATAAAGAGACGATAATTAGCGATGTAATATCTAAGAAATCCGGTGTGATCTGACCGTTCTAATAGACAGGGAGTAATAATATATCGTGTTGCTCTTTTACAGCATTCGTTTGTAAATAGCTTAAGTACACAGATTTTATTTTAGAGTTTTCTGTATAGGAGACAGGGTTAATAGAAAATATACTGTGGGTATTATGTAATCCTTATATTCAAACACGTTGAATGCAAAATATGTAAAAGAAAATAATTCCTATGTAGGCGTCTTCTTTCTTATTAATAGGGTTACGCAAAACATCATTAATTATGAGTTAGGTATAGCGTTGGCGGTTTTAAATATTCCTTTGTTTTTCTTCGGACGCATTTTTTGCGTCAAGTGAATTTATTTTATAATTTATCTATAGGGTCTACTGAGGAAACATAGACAATAAAATTTGGAAGAAAATTTGTTGAATAAAAAAAACAAAAGTACGAATCCGATCTCAGCCTAGAATATTAAAGCCTGTTAGGGGATGTGTTGGATCCCTTTCATGAGCTTTGTGTATGTATTTCCTTGAATCTGTACCGAGTCGTTGTATCTGGCACCTGTCCTACAGCTTCAATCTAGCTTCCGCGCCTCAGACATATGCAGACAGATTCGTATTATGAAAATGAAAAATGTTGAAGTCAACTTGTATAAAATATTTTGTAGCTGTTGTGGATACGCTGCTACTAAATGGAATAAGCATTACTCGTCCTGTTACCTGTCTCGTCTTTTAAGAACGAATAAATAATATGAACCATTTGTGTTGAACGATAAAAGAAGGCCAGGAAGAACTAGGATATCGATAAAGCGCAGACCACATCTTACGGATACTGTGTTTGCGCATCAGCTAAGCTCCTCACGGTTTGTGATTTCACGGGCCGTATACCATCAACAAATGACAAAGCGAGCCGCTCGTACTCGCGCGGACTCGCCTATAAGAGCCTCAAAAGCCCGTTTAATCAAGGACCTTGGGAAGTCAGATTTATAATGTTGTCAGTTCGCTTGTGACAGAGCGAATTTTTTGTCTTGTTTTGTTCTTTTTGGTTGTAACTGTCTAGGAATGTCTGTCAATAATATAGTTAATTAATGTTTTAATTGGTTAAGCTTAAAAAATACCTTATTCCTTGCTAATGAAAGGTTTTTTCCGAATTCTATCGTAGAGAAATTCAGCTAAGCAAATATATAGTGGTCGAGTAAATTCCTAAAAAGCCCGACTAATTTGAGATATAAAAAATGCACTTGGAAAACTAAAAGGTTTTACGTAAATTTGAACTCTTGAATTCTTAAAAAAAACCTCGTCCTGAGTTCTATTCATTCGATATTTGACTTTATCCTTGAATATTTATTTATGTTAAAGATATACACCGTCAAATTGGCGTTTAATTTGGCTATTCAAGTATAATTTATTTGTAATTTCATTGAAAGCAGCTTGCAGCAGGCTTGTGGATTATATTTATGGATGAAAAATATCTTTCGAACTAAATATTTTTTGTTTCAATTTCTGTATAATTTTAGTTACGTAACATCCTTGAAATTACCCACTGCTGGGCTTCAATTGAGGAGGACGTTTTTAGAGCTTATTCCATCATGCAAGTACCCCTACAATATTTTCCTTTACCACCAAGCAAGGATGTTTCATACACACATATTAAACATACGAAAATTTCGAGGTGCTTGCTAGAGTTCGATCTCTCCAATCTTTTAAAATTTACGCCTTCCTATCACCGGGCCAACGAGACTCATTCAATATAATCTTGGTTGTGATCATAAAAATTTTAAAACTTTTTTGAATCATTAGAAATATTTCCTATCCGAATAACTGCTAAGCTACTGCGACATATAAATAATGTTCTATTATTGTTTATTTCGAAGCTGCACGGAAAAGTATTTCCGATTCGTTATTCGTTTCACAAAACATATTTGAATATCCTTTATTTCATAAAGCAACAACAAAGAACGAAAACAAATCTGCTAAATGCAGGAAATGTCGGCTCCGCGGGGAAATTGCGCTCAACAGATATCTTCGAAATCAATGTACATAAATAGCGCTTGCGAGATTAAAACCGTGCCCATTGATATACTGCCGAGACGTTCGGATGTCACGTAAAAACACTTGATATGACAGGATGTAGCTATTTATGCGAGGTCTGCTTGGCGCAGAGACATCTGCACTTTATTAGATGCTTTCGTGTTAGATTCGCTATGGATTAACCGGATGAGCCATTCGGATAGAAGTTTTATACTAAAGGAAAAGCAACGATCGAGACGTGGAAGGCGTGAGGCCGGGGAAGGCGTGAACCAAAATAATCTCTACCGACGACGAAGAACACATGAAAGTATTGCTGAATTGTTAGATTAGATTTAAAGATTATTACTGTACTCTATTATTGCTCTCTGTTTTCTCAAACATAAAGTATTTAGAGCGACTATTGTGTAGTAAAAATATATTTATTTAGTATTTAATTTCATATTATATCAAATGATTTAAAGAACTTACAATTTTTTTGATTTTAGATATGTGTGTTAAACTATGTTTTTTGTAAGATAGTGTTGTTTTCTTTTATACGCCTACTGTTGCAGTGCGTAAGAGAGACTGGTAGAGAATGCTGTTAGCATTAAGCACTTTACAATTATAAAATCAACGTCTCATTATTAGTTTGTTGAGCGATGACGTATATAATAAATATATATGATTAGCAAGTCGGCAGAACCTTTGATAAATAAGTACTCAAAGGTCTGTAGTACTCAAAACTAACGACCTGACCTTTGCTTTTTTTATTTCTATCGTTCAATGTTCCAAAATAGTCAGTTTAAGTGCATTTTAAATTTTAAAAACAATATCAATCTATATAAAAGACTATTTATTAGAGTTCATAGAATACTTAGTTTGGCAAAATAAAATATTGTTTCAATGCATGCCGTTTCAAGCCGTGTCTACAAAAAGAATTAAGGCGTCAGGCTGATTCTTTTATTATGTCTGAAGACATTATACATCTCAATACGTCCCGTTTATACTCAGCACATCTCGCTCATACCTAGCTGCACACACCGAACATTCCCCATTATAAGTGTTACTGACACTGTGACCCCGAATAACAACGTGTATAATAATTGTGCTTACAATTATTATTGACGAAGTATTCTATTCATGCATTCGCATAATTATAAACTTAGGAAATTAAACGATCGTCTCTGGTCATTGCTAGTAGGTATATATATATCTCTTTGTAGTAGGAATTTGTGCAAGCTCGTCTGGGTAGATACCATTCGCTCAGCAGATATTCTACCGCCAAACAGCAGTACTCAGTATTGTTGTGTTCCGGTTTGAAGGGTGAGTGAGCCAGTGTAACTACAGGCACAAGGGACATTACATCTTGGTTCCCAAGGTTGGTGGCATATTGGTGGTGTAAGGAATGGTTAATATTTCTTACAAAGCCTTCTGTGGGCGCTGGTGACCACTTACCATCAGGTGGCCCATTTGCTCGTCCGCCTACCGATATCATAACAAAAAATGTAATTTTATCATTTAGAAAAAGGTCCAATGAATTCCTTCCGCCGGTTCTTTTTATGTCTCAAGTATTTCCTAAAACGTAGTGGTTGTAATATAGTCTGTGATATTTTTACGAATTAGTAAATTAAGCGAGGGTGACACTTTTATATTTAATAAAGATTTTAGCTTAAAAACGTCAAAGCCCTGTAATAGTCCAAATAACTGAATGAAACTATTTAAAGTTCATTCGGTACAAACTTTAAGTACATATATTTTTTTTTCATTCACACCGATAATTTAACATGGCGGAGCACCTTCGTGAGAACAGAACTATTAGTCTTCTTCCCTTCTAGATAATTACACTGTAAAAATTTAACGCTGAGCATTGTAACACAAAATAACGCTGTTTGACAGTACAATAATTGGTGAGCCTTCACATTCTGCCACCGGCAATTAAAATTGTTTGCGTCATATTTATAACACAATTATATTTTTTTGCGCACTTAATATGACCTGTTTGTTAATTTGTTCTCTTAAAATGTAACTCACATATTTTTTGGTACCACTACAAATTTTAGACAGCGTTTTCGTTTTTTAGCACTTCTGTAATTAAAATTTGGATAATGAGTGTGGAATAAAATATAATATGATATTTTATTCCAGCCTCATTAAAAGTTTTCTAGTTAACGCTGTGGTTGTTAGTTAGTTTTCGATAATGTTTAATTAAATTTTAATTTGTATTAATGTTAATAATTTATACTATAAATATCCATTTATCTAAATACATAAAATTATATCACACAATTATACCAAGTGTAATAATAGATTAATATGAACATATAATAACTACTGCATTAGTAAAACAATAGTACGGTTACAGATATCAAACACGCAGATTCAAATTAAAACTTGGGAGCGTCCCAAGTTTTAATTTACTTCAATAGTCGGTAAAGCCACTGGTACTACACCAAATCTCTTCCCATTTGGCGGTAAAGAGTTTACCTATAGTTGCACCCATATCAGTACCCTCCTTCTGCACCATGAGAATCGTCGGGGGCCGAACGAGTTTTTATCCGGTGCACTGAATGGAATGACATGAATGGCTGTGGGAGCAGAGATGTCCGTTGAATACGCTAAGGGAAATCTTCCACGGAACGATTCCGTCAACGACCCGTCTGCTGTAGCGGTCGGTGAACATGATACCGCGGTAGGACATGGCCTAAGGAACTTTATTATTCCCCTAAGAATTAAGAAATCTAAAATACCGCGATGGCCAAAAATTGTTCAGAAGAACCTTACACATACCTTAAATGTTTAGAAAATATCGATATTTTTCAATAACATTTATAGCGAATTAGATATATTTTGTCACGTATTTTAAATAAATAATATAAAAACATAATACAATGACGTGAAAATTTTCGTCTCTTTAAATGAAACTAGAAGCCAAAGTAAGCCGCGTACATTCAGTATCGATTCGGTTTGCATCGGGATAAGCCTCCCGGCGTCGCTATCGATCATTGGAATAAACACATTTGTACATTCTTCATTTCGCAGGCTTCGTGGTGATCGAATGAATTTATTATCCTGGATAAAACAAACGATTCGGAAACTATTTTCGCACCAAGGAAATTCATCAAGTGCCAAACTTTAGCTCAATAAGTTGAACTAATTTAGAATTCAGGTGCAAGTTTTAAAATACATATTTTATGTTTATAAACGAACTGCATTAATCAGAAAGCATAATTGTTATATTTGTAAATTATTTATCTGTCCATAAAAATAGCTCAAATTTATACGATATATACATTTAAGATATTAAAAACTATATAAGATAACTTAAACTTTCAGACGGGGAAATGCTGCTAGCATTCTTGCCACCATTCCACGCGGTCAACATTTATACAGTTACTATTTTTAATTCATACCTATGTATTTTTAAACACTTAATTTTCATGATTCTAATGCAATAAATATATATTTCTACCTGAAGGAAAAAAGGTCGTGTACTTAATGTATATTACATATAAACAAACAAATGTCTCATTTTATAAAGTTAGTTAATTAAATTTGCATTACATGTAAATAAATTCGTTTCATAAAAACTTTATTTATAAATGAATTATTTTGTCAAATGTCACCTGTTATTCCTAACTAAATGGCTATAAAATGATGTACAATATTAACAGTAATCTATCTCTATCTAAGCATTAACAGTGCCTAAAATACTAGCATGTGTGTCTTCGACGTGCGGCCGGTAACGTTGAGCTATTTCGCGCCCTAACCATTTTTTTTAATAGGGCGCGTCATATAAAGTATATTTTGACACGGTGCATATAAAAACTCTCAACAGTCTCTATTCTACACCTCCCAAGATCTCATCTTTTATTATAAGTGACATGAAAGAAGTCATCATCTAGAGGAATACGCTTGAGTGTATAGGAGGTCTGTGCCGAAAACATATCGGGTGCTATTGATATTAATTAAGATTTAATTTATCCGTTGTTAATTATCGGTTGTAACGTATTATACTTGGAGTTTAAGCTATTTTTATATTTGTATTATATAAGATTTTTTGCATACTCTTATTTGAATGTACATTTTGTATAAAACTAAACATAACACTATACTTTAGCACGTCATATTTTAAATTGCCTCAGGCATTATTGGGTGCAACAACACTTAGGCTTAAATCCTTGATATCCAGTTAGCGATATAGATTTAAATAAAATCTAATCATGAGATCGTAATAACCGCGACTACTTTGACCATTTTTCCGTATTTCTTGCAAGTTCCACTTAGCGATCCACGCACGCTTGAAACGTTCAGCCTGGACGAGTATATTATGCTGTAATGCGACCTCAATACTATATATTATGTCCTTAACGTCATCTACAACGCTGAATACTTTGTAATTACAGAAGATTGATGAAGACGCATAAGAGCTCTTACACTGACATTATAGTAAAGCGTATAATTATGTTTAACACTCGTGTTTTAAGAATGGTCGCCATTAAAATTACCATCAATGTACTGTGGTAATAAAGAAATGGTTTTCATTGAGGGGTAGAGGTTAAAGTAGCTTGTGGTGTAGTTTTACCCCCCACACTAATAATAAAAAGTTTTATTATTACCGCAATGTTTTGTGTTTGGAGTAAAAAGGGTTAGTGCACCAGTGTTATTATACGTAAATGGACAATGAAACCTAAGATGGTAAAAAACCCATGGTGTATCTTGTCTTTAGGTGAAGTTTGCTAACCAAAACTTAACCATAGTGATACATTTTATGAAATAAATTTAAAAAATATATTTTAAAACGTAATATAAGTTATCACCAGTCCCTTACATGTGAAAATTAAATATTTTTATAAAACATTTCATAATTTTATCAACAGGCAATAATAGAAGAGACACAAATCAGTTGAGCGCGAGAAATGTTAGCAGTTCCGAGGGGAAAATATATTTGAAATAAATGTGAATAAATAGGGCTAGCGAGATTAAAAGCGGGCTCGTTGATATATGGTAGACGTCGCCGCGTCCTCGGGGACTCGCAGGAGTAGCCCGGCGCAGATAAAAGGAAATTATAACACGACGACATTCAAAGAGCTTCATTTCACGGTATTTACTAATAAATTATACTTATTCAGATGTTTTTTGTATTAGTACTCATAATCCGTCCTCTTAATCTTCGATCAACTTTAAACTTATTTTAAGAAGTAATTCTTTTTGTATGATTGTATTTAGCTCTTAACTATGCTACATTAAACCAATGTAAAGTATTTTTAATTTCATAAATGTAGATTTGTACGATTCCTACCGCTATGGTTCAGCGGATAAAATACTTTTACTAACAATACTCGGGATTTTATTCGAATATCCGGGAAGAACCACCGGGCTTTGTGCTTGACTTGTGTCTATAATTCGTTATGCTTGAGGGTAAAGGAAAATATCGTAAATAAATATGTGATAGATGAAATTTTGTTACATAGTATCCGATAAGAAGAAAAACCTA
The DNA here is from genome assembly GCF_905147765.1 of Vanessa atalanta. NCBI lineage: Eukaryota > Metazoa > Arthropoda > Insecta > Lepidoptera > Nymphalidae > Vanessa > Vanessa atalanta. The sequence continues at coordinate 286,593 of NC_061882.1, forward strand.
CAACGCTTACCGCACATTATATACAGCCTTTATAGTCGTTTTCTATAACTTTGTGTTTAAAGATATAAAGACATTTTAAATATCTAAATTAAATTGAACACATTGTAGTTATTTTTTATTCACATTTAATTGAATTTGTATAGTTTACTTGTATATGATACTTTAACTGGTTTCACAATCTGCTTGCTACCGTTCATTGTATAAAGTTTTTGATGACGTCATCTAGTGGATGACACTCGAGAGATTTCAACCAACGTAATGGAACGTGTAGCCTCTGGATTATAATCCATACGCGTGTAATGTTAAGGATATTATTGATGTTTATATTTTTAAGCAATTTGTTTATGTTCTTTGATAATGTGTTAAAATGTTAATACATAATTAAAGAAATACTACTGGTATTCATAAATTAAGGAATAATATGTAATAGATAAAAAATAAAAAAGCCTAATATTTCTTACTTAATTATACAAATTTACAATAAAACAAAATAACAATAAGGACATTCTTATTATCTAAGTACTTTTTTAAATTAAATTAAGGATAACATCATAAAATATTTTAACATTGGTTTCTTGGCCCTTTGATTTTGTTAATGTTGATTTATTCCGCTATTTGAAAAGGTTGTGCACTTCATTGTGTTAGATTAAGGCTGTGTTTTTACAAGCTTTTATTAAATAGATGTTTGTTAGTTTTTTTTGGTGCAATAAGATTGCATTAGAACCACTGAAATTGGACCACTCCCTCTTGACTGACGGAGTTACAATATAACATGATTGTCCAGTTTCGATCTCAATGTATATTTATGGAAGGCATGACTTTATTGTACACCCAAGATTGGCGCTAGATAAAAGAAGTCAACGGTCAACAACCTAGACATGAAAATATTTTTCATTTAACAGTTTGTCAATCACCTTTGAGCAACAACTGATGATATTAAATTTAAATAATAAATTATATTTATACCTTCTTGAATAGGTCTATGGGCAAGGGGCCGTTGTGTTTGGACGAAATCACAATATACTTTATTCAAGTAGGCTCTTATAAGCACTTTTTAATATTGAGCCACTATCGGTTCGGAATGTTGCTTCTACCGAAAATAATCTACAAAATTTATTGTTAAATGTATTATGCGACAAATTTTTATATATTTGCATGTTAAAAAATAAGCTTTTATTTACTCCATCTACTAGATAAATATACTAGATCAAAGTGTACTGTCAATAGAGCCTGTATCGCGTTTGAAATAGCAGCTCAACCGGTTATGTGAACTGGATTAAACATTCAGTAGCAGGTTTGACCAGGGTTGGATGAACCATGTCGGGGCTCCTTGGCAATTACGATTAATATAATATAAATTTTAAACATTTTGTAGTCAACTTATCTACTCGGATTATTTATAAAAAGTTAAAACATAGTGTCTACAATATAAATAGAGGCACTAAAAGGGTTGACATTTAAAGCAGAGTTAGGACGCAAGTGTATAAGCTCATAAGCGACATACTCCACGCGCTGAACGAGTCGTAGTAGTAGATGTTTGTATTACATTACGTTGAGCCCGACATTATGCTGAAACAAAAGATGTTGCAAAAAAGTAGTCATCAGAGCGACAGCGGCACATTAATTAGGTCAAGCAGGGTTTGTACCCTACGAGCTATTCCCCCGGCCGCCTGCGCGCCCTCTTAATGAACTCTGATGAAACAAGTTTTTAGCGCCATTGTGCAGCCGGAGGCGTGAGAGAGCCTTTAATTACTATTGCCTGAATCGAATCGTCACTGCTCAAAAGATACTTGCCCTCAAAACTTGGGGTTGATAATGAATGCCAAACGATATCTGATGCAGATGCTTATTTACGAAAGTTTCAGGCTAATTAATGATATTAGGTTAGAAATATGTATATACAGCTTATACAGTACACGAGAACATATTATTATAGCTATTCGACATTTCAAATTCACTTTAAACTATTCATGAAATGTGAGTCGAGTGAATTTATAAAATACCACTTTTCTAGTAGTACTTCGGAACGTGAACGTTTGCTTATGATCGAAAAGACGAAAGAGTTATCACACCCGCAACGAGGGAAAAGTTTGAGTAAATGTCCAGAGCAACTGTTACGATACCTCTATATTTTGCTATTCAAGAGAAAAAGCAACTCACCGTTTCCGCACGTAGTTTCAACAAAGTTCTGCCTTCTCAATGGACTAGATGTTGGATATTTTAAAATCACAAAAAAAATACTAGATTTTTTTTTTCTAAATGCTTCATTCGTTTTTGCGCAATTTTCAAATGCTTTTATTGTGTTAGTCTTATCTGAGTGTTAATGAAAAGTTATTACATTACATTAAAAAAAAATTGTAACTCATCTTATGACTTGGTATCGGCTTGAATTTTTTGCAATATATCCGAAATAGACCTTAGAGGTGAAACTTATTAATGGCTAGTCGTACAACCCTTTTAATTCAGGCTCATTTGAATTGTTTTGTCGAGTCCGTTACACTACATTAAGTGACTATTGTCTGATGATAGTGACGGCGAGTAGAATTTCAACGTTAAAGTCGTTTAGTTTCTTTTGACGAGTTTCATAAAATTTCTAAGTGATTAAATGCTAATGATGGAGCTCAGACGCTGAATGATAAAAAAGCGAAAACACTAAGAACTCAAAGAATTGTTTTAAAATATCCTTAAAGGTTTTAGAGATGTCAACTTAACCTTTGTTTTGTTGTACATGACTTTGCGAGGGTTTTTCCTACATAGATTTTATGAATGAATGAAGCAGTAACAAAAATTCAGACCACTGAAACGAAACTACTTGAATTATTTCAAGTATCAAAAGGTTATATTATGTTCGTATAAGCTTTACATTTAAAAACACTTATTTATCTTTATTAAAGAGTATTTTCTAGTTTTATATTGAAACTTTATTTCGTCGAACTTACTATGAATCAGTACAAACTCAATAATAATTTCGCCGGCAATATCCAGTATTTTTACTGTAATAGAGACACGACAGGTTTCTAGACCTAATGAGTTCAGTTGTAATTGTTGTTATATTTTCTTTTATAAACAAAATTATAATTAAAATCGCTTCAGTTGTTTTTATAATGGAACATTGTGGAGCGTTACATTTACGCGATAATTATCTTCATTTTATATTATTTTTTTATCAATCAAACTAACCTTATTATCTTATCTAGCATTTTCTATTATTTTGTGTAATTATTTTGCCAGCTCATTGGATTTGTTATTTTTTTAGTTTTAGACTCGGTCCATACCTGGAGAAGCGAAGCGCTGATTATTTTCATTGTTTATAAATAAGTATAAAAAACCTAACGGCAATCAAATTTGTAATGTAATATATGTCAGTTTTAATTTGCTTGTATTAAGGGGACTGTATAAAGTTCTTGTTGAAAAATAAATGCCTTCGCCCATAATCAGTAAATAATTAGCTGCATTATCATATCACAAAATCGCATATAGTTAAAAAAACGCGCAGAAAGGCATAATATGCCCGTTAATTTGCGCAACAACATTGCTATGATATGTTTGCGCACATTCTCGAACGTTTGCGTGTAGCTGCCAGCTCTTAAAATAAATACTCAAGAGATTACTTAGATAAGACTGTTGTATTATTTATTTTTATAAAACAAGTACTATTAAGTTTTATGATACATTGTTTCGATGTTATTAAAATTGTAGTCTATTTAAGGTGTTATTATTCATAAATTAGATGCCATTAGAATTCAAAGCAATAAATGTAAATTAAAATAAAATTAAAATCATTGTTGCTAGCTGATACATTTTGATAATTCCATAAAGTAGTTCGTTTGGGTCGTCTACTGTCCTCCTGTACGGTAACACAAAATTTGTCAAAAAATTTGATACGCAATTTATCATTATTATCAACGTCTTTATACATCTTTGGTTATGAGTAAATCGAGGAATCGAGTCGAGGCTTTAATGAAGATTGATGATCTTCCAGCAGTACCTTCACGGCTTAGCTTTCTTATACTTAAAATTCAGAATACATAATCAACTAGACTGATAAATTCTTAACGAATAACTTTTCTATAATCTTGTACAGATACAATTTTATTTGAATATGCTAATTCTTTACTAAATTACGTAAGAATATTTTTCAATGATTAAAAAGATAGTATTCATAATTTTTCCTGGTCGTTTTATTATTTGAAATTTTCCGCATTGACGTGAAAACTACAACACCAATTGATATGGAACTATGAAATTATATATTGTTATATTAAGTTAGAGCAAAAATTGTCGCTCGTCAAAACTGGTCGGCGCTGGCAAAACCAAAATACTATTTTTTTTTAATAAGATAAGATGAAAAGAATAAAATCTTATATTTTCATAAGGTGGACTTTGACTTTGAATCCTGCAAGGATTCTTGAAAATTCAGTACGGATTATAGGAATAGGTATAGTAATTAAAAACAAATCTATTCATATCACCTTTTTTTAATCACCAAAAAATATCATCATGAAGGGTGGTCCACTGTGGTAGTTTGTGCTTAATTTTTGTTTATATTTCAAATCGTGTTTGGCGGTGAAGGAATGTTGTAAGCCTGCATTTGTCGAATGATTCTAACACACGTTTCTACCAAACTGCATGTATTCCTTCTAGATATTTTGATATGAATGATTCTGCGATTCAGGCCGTGTAATTTATACGAGTGTGTTTGATAGAACAACTAACGCACTGTTGAGTGTGAAGTATAAGGCATATCAATATCATCAAACGGCAATATTTAGTACGGTTGTGTTCCGGTTTGAAGAGCGAATGATCCAGAGAAACTACAGGCACAATTAGTTCATAGGGTTGGTGGCGCATTGGTGTTGTGGCGTTAGTTAAATAAAGTATATTTTTATGTGATTTGATTAGTAATATGGTCGTTTAAACTTATTGATACATTTTTTTTTGAGGCAATGTTATTTGTCACCTCTAACCGTGGATGTTTGCGCAGTAAAAGGTTATTTATTCATAAAATAGATAGGCGGACAGGGATGGGGCAGCAATATTAGGAACTTAAGAGCTAATATGTTATGTCCCCTTTACCTGAAGTTACGCTGACTCATTCATGTTCAAACCGGATGGTAATAACTCTGAATACTGCTGTTTGGCGGTAGTATGTGAGATGAATTGGTGTGGTGATGGTGGAATACCGACCCAGACGGGTTTGCACAAAGCCCTAACACCAAGTAATCATCTCATTCGCTATTTTTCTACCACCAACCACTACACACCCTCGTGAGAAAGTAACTAGGTATTACTTTTAACGCAATACATAGTTCATTGCGTAACCCGCGCTCCGTCCTAGATCATCACTTTCATCTCGCATCGGTACTTTCAAACGTGATCGTAGTCAACTTATCGTCAAAAGAACAAATAAATGATGTAAATGAAGTTACATTATTTACATTTAATCACTTTGAAATGTTCTATCTAACAAAAGACGGTCTCGAGACGTGTACTTACGCTGGTAAGAACGTGTCAGCTCTCTGTGTACACGTGTCACTTTCCGGAGAATCCTGTCTTTGTGCCGTACTGTCGCTTAACTATCCAGGATTTATGTCTTCAAAGAGACAAATATACCATCTTAACTTAAGATGTATTTTATTTCTGATATAAAATTTCTTACAATTTATTTTGTCGATATTCACTAAGATGTCTACAATTTATTTTTAATGCGCTGAAAGTGGCGTGTTTAAATTGTAAATGAGTTATGCGATATGTATAGAATTTTTTCAAATAAATGTATTCACATATTGATTGCATTGCATTAAGAGGTATCTTATACTTTAGATTTTATTATTATCTAAACCCTAATTTCGTCACTGACTCACTGACGATCATCAAATTACTTGGAACCCTAATTCCGTATGATCTAGAAAACTGAAACGTAGTATATTATCTAATATTAGTACACAAACACCTAATGCGAATAAAGCGAAATGGCTAAGCCACATATTTTGACTGAGGTGTAGAGTTTGTGAAATTAGGCCATACAGAGTTAGAAGCTTGACTCTACATGAGGTCTGATAACTTTTTGACAGTACGAGTCATATAGTCTCATCTTGGCTTTTTGGTGGGATAGGTTATTTGCAAAGTCATTGTTATCTAATTCGTTATAAAGTATAAATTGATGTAGTTATTACGTCAAATATTTTGTAGTTTAAATGACGGTGAGACGCACGTTCATCATAATAAGCTTACGGAGATAAAGAGGAAGTCACACGGTTACGGTTCGTAATATATAATAATACAGTAAATAGCCGCTGTGTATTACGCGGTTTTCTCAGTTACGCTTTATTAAAGTATTTTACGAGATGATAACAAAAGCCTTCACGGCCGGCGCTCAGCTGTTGTTTTCACAATGTTGTGATATTACGCATTTTATACCAATGGGACTTGTGCGAACGGTGATTATGCAAATTCGGACGCCCCTTGTGCGGATCTCATAAATCGTTTCATATTTTATAACATTTTTGCATAATATATTTTGTGTAAGCCGACCATCAGTCAGTCCGTGGCTGAAGGTGGCTACTCATTTGACAGATGATTTGTTTCCTTCGCGCCACTTTTCTAAGCCCGTAAATTATTAGATCACTGTGTTTTTTCATTTTGTTATATTAGTCATTTGTTTATAATGAGCTGTGGTCTAGTGGGTCGCTTATAAGGCTATAGACTCCGAGATCATGAATTCCAACCCTGGGTCGCGTTAGCAAAATGTTTTGTGGCATAAATCCTCAGTAGCTGGCCGAAGTTTCAATTTGTCACTGTTAGCATTCCCGTGCCTCGGAATACACGTTGAGCCATTATACACATATCATATCATTTTTTACAATAGTAGTAACGAAAGCGGTTCGCCTCTTCCTCCTCTTGAATAATTAATTAGAGCATTTTGCTTGTACTTGTCGCGCTGAGCTGCTTTCATTAGATTGCATCGCAAAAACATGAATTTCATCAAATCCGTTAAATCTCTCTTTGAAATGAGTGGTTATATATTTAAACAACCATTAAATAAGAGTTATTAAGAAAACACTTCACTGCATAAGACTATTTAGTTGATAAAAACAAGGAGTTAAGGACGAAGTTAAATTTATTAGTGTTATATAATCACATTTATATACGTTTTGGAGAAAAAAATTAGTCTTTTTCTTGATCTTTTCAGTAGAATCTTCATCAATCAGCTCAGAGCTTTACAAATTTAATTCATCTGGTAAATATTAATTGTAAGAATCTCAACAAATCCAAGAATATCCGAATGAGCGCTAAATCAGTCCTTTGTATATAATTATAGCAATTAAGTGGCTTATTCTGTTCTCTTTTGACAAGTCGAGTTTGTGAGGCAACATATAAAATGGTAAAGGACTATTATAGCTGTTGGCGGCGCGAATTTGCATTCGGTTAGAGCCGTAGGATTGGCTTTTAACTTCAGACACTCCATTGCATTCAAATGGAATGTTTGTGATTCAAACTGAGGATGGACTATAAAATCTCTTTAGGCTGATATATAAATTTACGTCTGAATTTCTATAACTTCCAAGAGATAAAATTATAATTGCTATTCCAGTATTCTGTATGTCTGTATTCTGTAATTGCTTACTATGTTATTTCATTTGCTTTCGATAGTATTAAATTGTTTAAGGTTTTTTGAAAAAAAATGTCTAGTATTTAACTCGATATTGAGGATATTACCTATTTGCTCGTTTTCGGCGGCTGCTTTATGATAGAAGTCAATGATACCGATACAAACGATGTATAAGTCAAAAACCAAATTAATAAAAATACATGTCTGTACCTATGAATGATATGAATAGATGTTACTGGTGTGAGTTCAATGTTGACACATATATCAATATAGTTAAGTACAAGTAAGGGCTTCGTTTTTTCATCGATTGTACGAAACCGTAAAAGCTCATGAAAACGTCTACTAATTGCAAGTCGAAGTTCTCGTCGACTAAGCCGTCCAAGTACCCGAAAACTCAAACGTTACAGAAAAAAAAGAGAAAGGGAAGTGTGTTGATTTTCAAACATCGTTTTAAAGTCCCGTACTTGGTTGTGACGAATTTTTATATATTTTTGTAAGTTCTTGTAATTGTTTTTTTTTTCATTTACATTACATTTTACATTAGCAGCCTGTAAATTTCCAACTGCTAGGCTAAGGCCTCCTCGCCCTTTGAGGAGAATGTTTGGAGCATATTCCACCATGCCGTTCCAATGCAGATTGGAGGAATACACATGTGGCAGAATTTCATTGAAATTAGACACATGCTGGTTTCCTCACGATGTTTTCCTTCACCGACGAGCACAAGATGAATTATAAACACAAATTAAGCACATGAAAATTCAGTGTTGCCTGCCTGGGTTTGAACCCGAATCATCGGCTAAGATGCACGCGTGCTAACTGCTGGGCCATTTCGGCTCATTTTTCATTTAAATGTAATAAATTGTACCGTGTGGTTTTTATTTATCATATTTTTTATTTCATGTGCGAACGATGCCATATTGCATTGAATTCTGAAAAGTTCGAATTAAAATGCATATAAATACCTATTTTTATCAAAAAAATAAGAAGGTTATGCGTCGGACTTTTTCGCTGATTACTTAAAAACTTTGGCTTTGGATTGCACAGACAGTTTCGCAGTACATACAAAATCTTTTAAGAAAATCACTTCAGTTATTTTTAACGTTTTAGTGTATTTTCTAATTAACGTCGGCTTAAAGTTTTTGTTACATTTGGCTTAGTTAGTAATGTCATTCTATCGTCGTACTTATAAATACAAGTACTTATTTTTAAATTATTGTTTTGGCTTTGATCTCGTGCAATGATTGGAGATCTATTGCACTCAGAAGTGTAATATATTGAGTCACATATGTTCCAATTGCCGTTCATTCCGTTATAAATTATATTGTCTTAATAGTTATTGATATATGTTCGTTGGTTCGGTCGCTTCTCGCTTCTGCCAAATACTAATAACTAATATTGACATCTATATTACGGCCTCCGACAATTATTGGTTTAATTTCGTGACATTTGTTCGATAAAATATCGCGAGCATTCACGGTAACGACTCGTTTATTTAACTTCAAAACTAAATCTAAAAACAAATGTTGGCAGTAATTTTACTTTCATGTTATTTTTCGTAGTAAAAACTCCACTGACATTTGGACAAGAGGAGGCTCAATTGATTACATTTCTATGCAAATTGACGACACCAGAAGCGCAGAGCAGAATGGACGGTGGAATACGCGATAAATTTTATTACGTTGTTTAATAGAAATTCTATTTTGTTGCACATTTATTTGGAAAATGTTGAAGTAATTAACAAATGACAGTAACTATAGGAAAAAAGGACATAACATCTTGGTTTCCAAGGTTGGTGGTGCATTGGCGATGTAAGGAATGGTTAATATTTCTTACAGCGTCATTGTTTATGTACAGTGGTGACCGCTTACCATCAGGTGGCCCATTTGCTTTTGGGCCAGGACCCCTTCTCCTCTTGAGAGGTAAATAATAATAATTCTAAATCTTTTTTCCACACATTGCTCCGTGGAGTAGATATTAATCCAACATATGCAGCTTTCCTCACTACGTAACACTATCGACACGACAAGGATTAAAAGAAAAAAAATTAAGTACAGGAAAACTTAGAGATGTTCGGCCGAATTCGACTTCGCAGTCTCCCGTTAAGATTCTCGTGGTCGAGCAATTGGGTCATTTACTTAAGTTGAAATGATAAAAAAAAAAACATCCTATTTTCGTGAAAGGTCGGTCGGCTAAAAAATGCATTATGTTAAGTGGTGCTTCAAATAATCCTGTGCCCTTCAATTAATCAAATCTGTGTCCTGTGTTTCTTTTTCTGGGTCGTGGTCGATTAAAGGAACTTCTTACATATGTTTTATTTTAATTGGGATTTGTTCTATGTTAAATGATATAATTGTATAAAATATATTTAATTCAAAACATCAAACAATCTGTATTTACTTGTGGTGGGTTTAGTGAAACTCATTTGTTATACTTCTGCCGATTACTTATTATTGTGTTCCGGTACAGGAGTCATCTTAGTTGCCAGGGTTAGCGGCGTATTGGCCGTGTAAGGAGTGCCTTAGACTGTTTACGGTACCGATGTCTATGTTCTGAGGAAACAATTTATCATAAGGATCATCAGGTGGCTCGTTCGGATGTCTGCCTTCCTGTTATACATATATTTAGTAGAAAATCAGTTGCTTAAAGCTTACCATTTAAATTATGTTATATTTTATTACTCGCCGTACAAATGCGTATTTAAGAAAGAGTCAATGTTCAAGCTATTATTATTAAAAAAAAAAAAAACAAATATAATCAGCTCAAATATAAAATTGTCTAAAAGTCTTGCGTAAAAACCAGATCTTTACCTGTCGTATAAAGGCCGCTGAATACATAAGTGAGATTCCATGTTCTTGTGAACAAACTGTCAATTTTCCATGACGTCTGTTCTACAATATTTTATCCCTTTTAGAACATTCCTTAATAGGGTATTCGTTATTGTTACTGTCTGATATAATCTGTTACGAAGCAAATCTAAATATACTTTATAAACACATTTGGAACGTTATGACCCGAGAATGAATTGTCATAAATATTTTAAACAGAGTTGCGATTATTAGACGAAAATATGGAATGACTTTTTGGATTTTTATTTATTTATTTGCATACATTTTGTATTCACTTCCGCTGAGCTCTACACATATATGACATATATGAATATATGATGCAAATGGTTTTATTTAATAGAGAAAAAAACCTCTTATTTTTAAATTGCATAATTTATAATGACTATGGAGTTATTATAGAATATAGTAAATTAAAAAGTTAATTAACTAAGGAAGATTTGACCTTAGAGGGAAATTTGAGCTGCTCCACTTATGGACATATATGTGCAATTTCGCGATGTTTTCCTTGGCCTCCGAGCACAAAATGAATTAACAATTTAAATTAACACAAACATGGAACTACAGTGATGCCTATTTGGGTTTACCCCTATCAATGGTTTAAATTCACGCGTTCGAATCTGAACTATCTCGACCCATAGAATATAGTACTTGAACTGGTAAAGTGAATACAAGTATAATATATCAGTAAATCAGAAACCAATACTCAATAGGGGGAGACGAGTCACTGTCATATAATTCGGATATTATAGATGTATATTTGCACTAATGAACGTGAGCTTCACGGCCGTCGCTCAGCTATAGAGCTCTTTGCGACTAATGAAATTGCGCAGCGAAGTCTGGAGGTGGAGTAGATTACACGGCAATTTTAACGTTATGTTACGCGTTTAGTGCCCGGGCGACGTTAAGTCTATTTCATTACGTATGTACTCGTATCATATTGCTGATCTTAAATGTTCAAGTATTTTGAGTGAAACATAAATGCAATTTAATTTAATTTCCAATACATGCATAACCTATGTTTTATCTGTAACTAGCGACCCGCCCCGGCTTCGCGCGGGTGCAATGCTGATGATAAATATACTAATGAATGTCTTACAACGTTCACAGCTTTTTTGTCATTAGACAATATAAACTGTTTTGTTCCTGCGTTTTAAATCTGTAATGTAAGATAAATATTCATTTAAATTACATGCTGTAAAGGGCCATATTGATATATAAAATTAACAATGTATTTAAGGTACTTAATTGGATAAGGATTAATACTGTATTTCTTCAAATCGCTTCGAAAACAAGCCATTATTTCTCGTATAGAGTAAAGGATAAAATAATATTATTGTTGTCCCTAATAGATAGACATATGATATTGCGGACTTTTTGAAGACCTTTTTAAGGTGTAAAATACTGTAGTACATTACTTTGATCTATCTCGTAGGGTTCGGCCAGCGTTTGCAATGTAAGCGCAAAAAAAGTATTCAGTTATAACATTACTTTAGAAACCTTCAAAATTATTATTGTTTCTCTAGTATATTGTGTATCTATATAACCAGTATCTAGTATATACATATATAACCCTTCCTCTTGAAACAATCTATTAAAAAACCGCATCAAAATCCGTTGTGTAATTTTAAAGATCTAAGCATACACAGGGACAGACAACGGTAAACGACTATGTTTTAAATACTATGTAATATACGTGGTAATCTTATTCGTTTTTTATACTTATCCTCCATTTATATCACTAATATTGATCACGGTAATTGTATAACGAGATTTTTGTTTATTCAATAATAATTATAATTTTCTAAATATACTAAGAAAATGTTTTAAATGTCTTAAAGCTGAACAATATGTAACGAATCACTAAATCTAGAAACTGTATTCTTAAAAAAAGGACTGCTATTTAAAATCCCACAGCTCGAGACTTCCTTTGTGATGTATTCATTAAAGAACTATTCTTAGTTCAAATAATATTTATTATTTACATTGAAATGTTCACAAACATTGAAAATATAATGAAGTAAAGAAAACGTCGATTCATTCTTCCCTGGGTGACGTGTTCGCTTCTATAATAAAACCAGCTAAATACTAATAGCATCTTTCAATAAACAAATTTAAATCTCATATTTAATCCAGTACACCAGAACTAGTTCAAACGCAAGGCAAGGGAGAGTCTGCGTTCGATGAGTATTTCTCCACAAGAAATGCTTTTTTTAATGACTCTGTATATGGACTATGGATTTCGAGATCTGCACCTTGATGAAAATAAATCAATCAATGTGCAAAGCAACATTTAATTCAAAATGAAAAACCTTGGACATGAACGTGAATGAATTGCGAATATACAATATTCGCCAGTGAATCTGAAAACAGTTTAGCAATAAACGCGCATTTTGCGTAATTTCTTTATATTTCATTTCGATTTTGAATCATCAAAAATTTATTTACAAGCAGGGCTTGTAAATAAATTTTTATATTTATTATATTATTTAATGTACATTACATTTTTACATTAGCAGCCTATAAATTTCCCATTCCTGGGCTAAGGCCTCCTCTCCCGTTGGGGAGAAGGTTGGAGCATATTCCACTCAGCTGCTCCAATGCGGGTTGGCGGAATACACATGTGGCTGAATTTCGTTGAAATTAGACACATGCAGGTTTCCTCACGATGTTTTCCTTCACCGCCGAGCACGAGATGAATTATAAACACAAATTAAGCACTTGAAATTTCAGTGGTGCCTGCCTGGGTTTGAACCCGAAATCATCGGTTAAGATGCACGCGTTCTAACCACTGGGCCATCTCGGCTCTTTAATTTTTTTTTTTTAGTTAACATTAAATCAAATAATTTATAAAATTCACATAACAAAAAAAGAAATAAATTAAAGTTTAATTATATTATATTTGAATTTAGAAATGATTATTATCATGGCATCAGTTTCAGATATTAATAACATTAATTTCACAGAACGGAAACCATTGAAACTGTGTTCGGTTTAGTAGTTAACAATTTACAGGACTCAGGAATTAAACTATGGTTAGAGTCTAAGCCAACGAGCGCCGCAGTTGAGAACATTATGCGAGACGATTACAGTGTTCGATTTGCCGCCTAATAGACCGGACCGTGGTACATGTTCTGGCGATATTGCATTTCACTTTAGTACAGAATCGACCATTACGAGTGCCTTTAGGCTGCAGGTGTTATAGCGTTTAATACTTGATTAAACTTTCTGGTTTATTTGCAGTACATTGCTTTTTTTGGTTAGTGTTCGTGTAACTTCTGAACGACTTGGCCGCTCCGGGCCATTTTCACACAACATATTTGTCAAGACGGCGGTTCATAGCTAACCTAGTATAGCTGGCTCTGTAGTCAAGTCATTAACAAATTCTGTATGGACGGAAACGACTCATATTCACAATTTAAGTCGTTTTTGTTGCCAAAAAGAAATCAGAAAATTCCTAGCCGACAGATGGCGCCGTAGGCGAGTTTTAAATACATTTTATTGTTTTTGTATTTAACCGACGAACGCTGCGTGATTTGCTAGTTTTATTATATTTTAGTTGTTTCTAGTTTTACTTGGCTTATTTTAATATGGCATTGCTAAATAAGGCATAAATTAAATTAAAAAAGCGTGGACTTCTGAGTTTGACGCTTTCAGACAGACAGACGGACAGTCGCAAATGACAAATACTTTGACGCAATTCCTTGCCAACTGATCTGATATTAAAGAACAATATCAATGGTACTAATGCTTCCAATAATGAAGGTTTTGTTTTGCTGACAGCTTGGATCGCGGCCAACATAGCTTCGTTGAATTCGCTGTTATTCTGCCGCCTAGCGCTCGACCATACCATGCACGTGCCACTGCCGCTATCGGGTCGCTGTTAACTTTACTATAAAATCAAATATATTAGTATAAAGTTTTATTAAACTACGTTTAGAAACCGTAAGATTTAATATGATATGATATAATGACAAAAAATGATTTTAAAAGTAAAATTTTTATTATTGATTTAGTTTGAGATAATATTATTTCCTGCTAATTTGCTTAAATAAATAAATTTGTTTTATAAATAAATCTATAGTGAAGTCTCCTTGGTCTAAAGGCTATTCAAAGCCACATATTTCGAAGCCCTAGGACTTATGGATAGTTTTTCTGATAAGAAATTACAGTAGCACCGACCGAAATTTATAAGTTGAAGGCATAGTTCCGTGCCTCGGAAAGCGCGTAAAGCTTACTACTGAGGTTAGCAGAGCTTGCATATTGAATTAGCCGCCGTGGCCGACATCGGTCAGGAGTACATATTATTGGGATTCTTAACGGAAGGCTGATTAGATAAGCCCTGAAGCTATTGAGGCTTTATTGGAGGAGAACATAAGATAACCATGATATGCTATAATATAGTGGTTCCTTCAAAAAAGGTACAGCCAGCTTACTTTTAAATAAATAATTTATTGCTGGAACTTCGATACTATAGTATTAAAAAAATAGACTCCTTTTCAATTTGCAAGAAATTATTAATTTTTCAAATATCCCTCAAATTAAGCGTAATGCTTGCGTGGGGACGACAGTAGCCCAAGGGATCAGGATGAAGCGATCGATCGACGTTATGTAGTTGAGTTATTGACGCTTTAATTAATAATATTGAGGATTCTATTTATTAATATTGAATAGTTAATGTAAGAAGGCACTTTGGGTGCGCTATGGCTTAAATGGAGTCTACAGTGACTAGCAAACGAGTAAACTTCACTAAAATAGTAAAAAAACAAAGCTGTTCACTTCCGTCTGTTTGTTAGCTTACTTGATTATATGACACTTTGGATTTTAACGCAATTTTTATTATAGTTTTGGTCTCCGTTCTACTTACCACTTGAATTAAGAATATGTTCATTTAGTGTCATTGTAAAGGGAATTTGTCAAAAAAAAGCTGTGGTGAAAGCTCCGTTACAATATATTTATAAATAAAATATAATTATATATTTGTATGACGGAAAAATATAATCCGAATGAAAATGTTTTCAGTGTAATATGTTGTATGAGAGTCCTGTGGCGTTTATAATCGGATTCGTTTTATTTATTTATTTAGGAATTTTTCAAACATCTTTATGGTAAGATGTCTTGTATAACAAGCAGTTACCTGTAGCTTTATATTACTTGGCATATTCTATGTAATAAAATTAATATTAAAATGATCATCTGACTTTTTTAAATTTAGAATAGTTAGGTTAGTACTGATAAATGGGCTACAGGTACACTTTACTGGTCATGCTTGAAGCCTGTGCCTGTCAATACATTGCCAACCGTAGGGTTTAAATAATGCTGTGTGAGGATACACTGGGGACTGCTTGTCGGGTTATTACACAGGCTTACTCACTCTTCAAATAGAAATATGGCGCATCTACGCCGTTGAACCTGTTTGATTAGGCGTTACTGTTAACAATACGTCTAAGAGGTTATTTTGTGCTGTATATTGAGTCTACTATGTACAAAAGGTCAAAAGTGACACAAGTCTGTCCATTTATTAATTTCACTTACTTTCCATTCTTTTGGAGCAAAGTTACATTGCACGCTAGTTATATATATAGATAACAACGACGACCGTGACGAAATGTAACTCAAATGAAGCTATATCATATATTCTTACTTTAAATACTGCGATATAATTATAGTCACAAGAGAGATGGCAACTTAGGTCCCTCTGTTGCCATATAAATAATGTATGAATCGGCTTATAGTTCTCGCAGCACATTGTCTATATAATAGTCGAACAATAGATGATAATTTACAATCAGGACCCATTTGCTCGTTTTGCTTCTTAATATATTAAAATTTGCATGTTAATAATCATTTAACTAGTAAAACGTATACATATCAATTTAGGATGAAAACTAAAATATACAATTGAACAATTTGGAAATTATCGTTACTAAATATAACGTTAGGTTTCATATTCCGATGCAATTACTAACATATTCAATTTAGTTCAAATAATTATAATTACGGTTGTAAATTACGGGCTTATACCGGCGGTATCGAATGTGTTAATTTCAGTTCGGACCGGATCCTCATTTTCTGTTTCGAGTACTTTTTAGAAGTGGTTTTATTGTTATACAACATATTAATTATGACAAATGTTTTTGACGACATAGTTGTTTTATTTACTTACGAGTTATTGAAGGCCTTCAGTATAAATAAATCCAAATTAAAAATAAATACTGTATCGTGACCGCGTGTAATGGTGGCAGGAATCCTAGAAGCATTTCACCGTTGAATCGCACTTCCGATCCTCTGGGAGAAAAGCAACCCAGCTCTCCTGTCATCAGAAGAGGCAATAAGACGAGGTGTTATATTTTTATAAAAGGTTTTTGTTTATCTGTTAAAGTGGAATGTTAGAAAGTTCTCGGCATTTCATGATTTGTAATCTTGGATATGTTTTTTTTCCGTTACAAATGCTTTTTATCGATAGACTTTAAATCTAATTATATGCAACAGACTTTAATCTCTCGGGCTCAGATAAAATACAACGCTAAATATTCTGATGCAGGAAAATTTTTTTATTAATATGTATGGCCTCAAATAGAATGCTATATGACATTGAAGTAAGTCCTGTCTGGTTTGAGTAACGTCTACGAAGGAATATTGAGCTTGGTTTCACTTTCGTCCTAGTAATGTAGTTTCATGACCAGTGTATCATGTTGCATGCAATCAAAAGCCTTAGAAAATTCAATTATCCTTGAAGCAAATTGCGAGTGGTCCTGTGATTATAACCGTATTAATCCAGCACTAAATACAACATTGACAGGTCAAGCATAGAATTAGAAGCTTTATGTCGTTTGTGTCAAAATTTCTAGAAAAAGAATTAGAGCTGAAATAGATTTGTGTTGTTAATATTATTGTAGTTAGGAGATACAACACCGTAGTTCCCAATATTGGGGGCGCATTGGCTAAGTGAGGAATAGTTAACATTTATAGCAGCGATGATCTTGGATGATCAACTACCAGCCGGTATATTGCTAGTCTGTCTGACTATTTTAGAAAAAAAACCTCGAAAATATCTCATCATAACTTTAACTTAGTGAAAAAACATTTTGTAACAGCTTTTTTATTCATTAAGTGCGTTTAAACAAAACGAAGTCGCGTGTTCGCTGACAGATAGTAAACTGCACGTAGTGTCTAATTAATAGCGGCGGATCGCGTGGAAGAGGCTAACTTGTTTCGACTAGTGTCGGATGTTCGGTAGAACAAGTGAGAATGATTTCTTAAATGTTTTAAATAAAACTCACTACCGCTGAATAACATAAAATACACTTAATACAGTAGTCTTAAAAAAATAATAGTTTTTGGAATTGTCTGATTTCTTTCATCATAATAGTCATCAAATTTTCTCTTTTCGTGCAAAGAACTTTTGTACATTTAAAAGGTATTAATGAAGTTCTTGTATAGAATTAAATACTTTATAAATGACATCAAAGTTAATTGTGATTGTTGTGAAAAGTGAATTGCTAAGTTTTCTTCACGATACTTGCAAAAAGTAAAATGTCTGTATTTAGCCAGAAAATAATATATTTCCAACAACGTCTTTGAAAATACAATTATCCATACTTTAGTGAGCGCTACGTTTTCTTATGTTGAATATAATTACATCGACGTGGTAATTATAATAATTGCTTTCGGGGACATATTAAATTAACCCTTTTAAGGAGACATAATGACATAAAGTAAAAAAGTTCTTTCCTTTTTACATAAATAGCTAAGATTTTAACTAATTTTCATAACTTGAAAATGTTTAAACATAACGTGTATGCAGAATTCAATGTGATCGGTTGAACAGTTACGTCGTCAAAACGTAACAAATAAATAATTGACTTTCGCATATATAACATCAGTTAGAAGAAGATACTGGTGAGACGAATTAATTGGTATTCTAGCAGGATATTTTAAGGCCCATACATACATATCAAGTGAATTTTCCTAGTATTGAAAATTTATTGATAAACCAAAAAATAAAACTTGGATTGCTCTGGAAATTGATGTTATTTTTATTTGACCAATAGCTAGACAAAAAAAAATAATAAAAGTTAGTTATTCCCAAGTAATTATAGCGTTACCCAAGATTAGCAAAAATAATGTATCACTTGAAAGACTTTTACTCAAAAGAAGTCGTACGAAGCTATTTATCATTTATATTAATAAAGTTTACGTTGATGCCCCGATACCAATAGATTGGTCAGTACGTGAATATTAATGAATTTTCATGTACTTACTTTGTGTTTATAATCAATGAAGGGAAACAGTATATACGCCAGATGAAATTCTACCACATATTCACCATCGAGCAGTAGATTCTGCAGCGTTGTGGATTGAGCTCTTAAACTTTAGGCCGGGCCCTGAGACATTTATGAGATTTTAATAAGCTTATAGCATGTGAAAGTAAAACAGTATTTTAAGAAGAAAAAAATGATTTTTGATTAAATTCTTTGTAATTTCTTCAAAGAGCTTCCTCTTAACGAAGTATTTCGTTTTGAGTGGCCGGTGTTTGTATATAGATCGTGATTGAAAAGATCATTTTTCATACAATACTACGAAGGCCTGTCTCTCGTTCAGCTGAACGCTTGAAATGAAAGTTGTTTTAAAAATAATGCAAGATAAATTTTCGGCCTTAAAGCCCTACCTACCGTACGGTGTGATCGAGTCGTGGGACGACTTGAATCCCCGGTTATATCATGACGTGCATATTTACTGGCTTAAATTTTATGGCATGTGGTATCATAACTTTAGGCCTTATAGCCTCAGCTTCTGGTGTCACCTAATCTACACAGTAATCGTACTGTGGCTCGTGTGCTTCTTACCTTGTATTGGGGAAATTGTTTACTTGCTCAGGCGACAGGAAAACATTGGCGATATTGCAGAAGGGTATATAGACAAATACTATTCATTGTTATAACTTTGCATACTCATCTTTTGTAATTTGAGCGAAATGTAAAATTTCTCCACTTTTTTTTACAGACTATACTTGTTCCTGAGTGAAATGTACACGTATTTCAAAATTGCTGTATTTTGGCTAAATAAGAGAAAAATTTTAAGTCTTTTGAAATTCCTACATTGCGATGAATTCAAGCCGGAAGAGAGTGAACACAGAGAGATTTTGAGAAAAAGCATTAAAACAGCGCGTTTCGTAATGACGTACTATTCTACGATGTGTGTCGGTGCGGTTTCTGGTAAACGGGCACTTTGTTTTTTATAGTTTTACAGGCAAAGGCTGCCGCGGGTGCGCTCGGAAATTTAAGAATTTAATACATTAATGTCCACATTTTATTCACATCACGTTCTGTGTATTTAAGTGAGGTTTTATATTTATATAAATGTATGTGTGTAAAATGATGAATACACTATTAAAGTTGCATTAAAACTGATCCATTTATAAAATTCGTTAAAATTACATAAAACGCTAGAAGCGTTAAACGGGAGTTTGGTATGTGGACAGACCAAATGGCACTCAAACCAATTTTTCAACGTTAAAATTGAATAACTTTTCAAATCAACTTTTTTATCAGCCATGAGCATAAATATTATTTTTTATGAGAATATCACATAAGCCGTTTGGTTTTGTGTTGAGTAGAATAAAGTAATCCTATATTAATCCGTGGGTGTCATAAGTGCTGAGTTGGTAAATCTTCAATCAGTAATATTGTTAGCACATAGAACCTCAACAATTCGAACAGTGGCATTAAATTAAGTCACTGATAAAGTATTTCCATGAAAGTTTGGCGTAAGTAGTTAGGTGAACGTAAAATGATCCACTTTTTTCCATGCTGAAATCATTCATCGACCGAATGATTATATTTTATAATCAATTAGTTGTCGGTTTTGTCGTCAGTCGTTCAATGAACTTTATTTCGCTTCAGTTGTATAGCCACGAAAGAGTAACAGACTGACAGACAGACAGAGTTAATGTTAAATTTACAATATTAGATAAATTGGCAGTAAAATGAAAAAAAGTCCAATAATCCAACTAGTAGTAATAGGTACTTCCAGATTAACGCGCTTAAACGAACAAACACGCTTCAGCTTTATAATAAAAGTATTCAATTTATGGAAAAATTGTACTCTTATTGCATCAGTGAAGCTGAATATCAATATTTTAAAGTTAAATTAAGCGCTGAATTCTTTGTATAAGTCATTGGAAGTCCTTCCATCTCGAATAAACTTCAGACGAACCAATCTTAAATTATCCTTTCAAGAAACGATCTAGATACGATTGATGCTCTTAGCTGACAAACTGGGACCGGTCATTATTTCTGGACTAAAATGCATAACCAATAGATGTAAAAACTAGATCAATGAGATTATTAAATGTTACCGTACTATTTATTTTATTAATTTTGACCCAAGTAACGAAGGTCTCTGACTAGCTGACGAACAATCATAGGAGCAATGACTTCAAACTATATAATGAGAATCAAATACATTTTTCAATAGGTTACATTTACTACTTCACAATTATTCGGTAATATATATATTTATATATACAACGTATATCTTTACATCTTCTTATATATATATGTAAGAAAATGTAGATATTATATATATTATAAGAAAATCAGATAGTAGTTAGAGTTTGAACAGGAATGAACATATTAAGTCAAAACTACTAATTTTGTCGGGTCGGTGTGTGTAAAAACTTTAACAAATTTTGGATAGAGATAAGCCTAGGGTTAATGTACTCGGAGGTTGCTTCAAATATCAAATATTCGGGGTATCCCAGGCCACACGGCGGCGGCTAAAGGTTAATAAATAATACTTTCTTTCAGTTGGAATTGTGACGCCGTTCACCGAAAACTTCGAAATACTACCAACGAATGTAGAATATCCGTTTGTTGATGTTTACAAATCACCCATGTATGGTATAATTTACCTTCACCATGTACGTGCCTTTTTAATAACATTATGAAACATATTTTGTTTTATTTTCCGTAAATATTTATTTTCTCTTTCCAGATATATTACAAACCCGCCACCTGCATTATTGACGGCGTGATGGACACAATTTTAGCTGCTTTCGTGGCATCCGCCAGTCAGACTACTTTTTATTTAATTTTTATTATTATGGATTAGTACATTTTTAAGTATATTTTTTTTATATTTTAAATAAAAGTAAAACTCGTTATTGATGGCGTGTTCGTTCTATTCTTTCAGTTGGTCAGATTGAAATTTTAACATTCAATCTTCGAAATTTTGAAGTCTTAGCTGATAGAAAATATAGGAGAGACATCAGAATGAATCGGAAACTACGCGATAGAAACTATTACATACAGAGCGTGTTAAAGAAAAGTATTATTCACCATAACGCTATCATACGGTTTGTTGGCTAATGGCTACAGTTTAGTCGCGGTCCTCTAATAGTCTTCTAAGTGATTTTACTGTCACGTTGTTCTATAGATACGTGTCAATGATCGAGAGTGCGTTCAGCTTAGCTTCTGCGCTTCAATTCATGCTGAGCGTCATGGTACTCTGCTTAGTAGGATTACAATTTTTGTCGGTAAGCAGTTTCTTTATAATAAAGATGTTTTGACTATTCGTCATTGAGCCACGCTGATATGTCCTCTTATTGAGAAGGTTTGGTGCTATTCCGCCACGCTACTCCAGAGCAGCTTGGTGTATACACACATGCAGCTATTTTTTATACGATAGATGCAGGTTTTCCCACGATAACATATTGGTAGGTCTTTGTACCAACTCGTCTGGATAGGTAACAATATTTTTTTGTGTTCCGATTTAAAGAGTCACTGAGCCAGTGCAACTACACACACAAGTGACATGATTGGTGGCGCATTGGAGATGTGAGGAATGATTAAAATTATTTACGCCACCAATGTCTACAAGCGGTGGTGACCACTTACTATCAGGTGGCCCATTTGCTCGTCCGTCAGTCGTCGTCAGTTGCTCGTATTTTATAAAAAAAAACCTTTACATCAATACTCGTTAATAAAAATATCATAAATACAAATTAAGTAATTTATAAACATTAATATACTTTTTTTTTTTTTAGATTGAAGATCCAAGGAGCCATCTTATGCAAATTGTATGGATGGCCATTTATTTGACTTGCATGTTGATAGAGGTTTTCATACTGTGTTGGTTCGGCAACGAGTTAATACTAAAGGTAATCCGCCCTTTCTATTCATTGCTGTAAAACGTATTTTATTTTCGACGTCACCTGACAGACTATATATTATAAAATGTCATGTATGTGAAATATCACGGAGCGACGATAAAACGTATACTAAAACTTTTACCAGAAATATCTGGAATATTCGGAGATTCGTTTTAAACAAATATTTATAGCCAAGTCACATACATTGAATTTATTAATATAGAATATATTCTCTGTTGGAAAAATAGTTTTAACGAACGACGAAACGGGTTTTCCATTTGCGAATGCTGAATTTTGTTAAGGTTCCTGCGAATTGTGTTACATTGATTATTATTACTTCTGAGCTACTCAGGAGAAAAGACACAGCACCTGTGTTTGCGCGTTTGAGTACTCAAGACAAATGGTGACTTTTAAGTTTAACGAGCAAACTTGTTTTTTGGCGTTGAATTGGACCATGTTTAGCCGGCCTCAGTACGAGATTTTATTTAATAAGGACTCGATTTCAGACACAAGTTCATTTCGGTTCTTTTCGATGTGTTCCCGAGACATTAGCACGGCCGGTGTATAAGGTGTCTACGGCGCTGTCGTTTAAATAGCAGTAAACATTGCTGGTTAGCTATAAATTATTAATATGCAGAAGAAACAGAGTACGTGTGAGTACGCAGCTCCGTGGAATACCAGAATTGACGAAGGTTAAGTCCTTCGACTTAAAATTTGTATAAAAAGTTATTGGGTTTTTCTATCGAAATTATCAGAAACTCTTTCCGGTCGAGTCGGATTTACCGTCCCATAGGATTAAGAGAGCGAGGGAATCGAGGGTGCACCTGTGTTTGTGCACACACTTGTGCAACATGGTCTGCGTTGTAGTTGCCATTGCCTGTCACGTCAATATTCTAAATTTAAAGAGTGTGAAACTGCAAAGCTCAACTACTTCTATAATAATAAATCCTAAAACTTAAACTTCGAAATCTGCTGCATCATCTGGTATACTGTTTGTGTTAGTCCATCTGGGTAGGTACCACCCACTTAGCAGATATTCTACCGCCAAAAAACAGTACTCAGTATTGTTGGGTTCCGGTTTGAAGGGTGAGTGAGACAGTGCAACTACATGCACAAGGAACATAGCAGCTTTGTTCCCAAGGTCGGACCACCAGCACCATTGTTTATGGGCAGCGGTGACTACTTATTATCAGGTGGACCATTTGCTCGTTCGCGTACCTAATATGTATCAAATATATATAAAATAAAAACCGTTTATTGACCTAGACGTTTACAGTTACACATTACTATTGTTACACATTATTATTGATAATAATTAATAAGTTCGTACTAGTTTTATTTATGTTTATTCTTATTTAATTTCCTATATTACAGAGTCTCGAGTTGCGCCAGGCTGCGTTTGATGGGCCCTGGTTAAAGACAGACCCCAAGACCACAATGTTCATTGTGATATTCCTTGAACGCTGTCAACGCCCTCTGCGGGTTACCGCTGGGAAGATTTTTACTTTGTCACTGGATACTTATAGCTATGTAAGAAATATTTTTACAAAGGAATATTGTAGAGTTTAATTTTATTATTATTTGTTCTGCTTAGTTGTATCATTTGCGTTAAAACCAATCGGCATGACAATTAGTATATATGTATACACAGTACAGCAGGTTGTGCAACGTCTGCCGGGATTATCTAGTACCGTATAAACGCATGTTTCATACAGTTTAATATATGAGTTGACATTTATTGTAACTGCTTCGCGTCTTAGCATCGTAGCGAGAAGTTATACAATATGTAAAATTATTCAAATCAACCTGGTAGTTCCTGAGATCAGAGAACAGAACATTTCAAACTTAGAGATCTATTCAATCGCGAAGGCACGTCCCTCCGCGTAATGTACACGTAAAACATCAAAACAAAGCTAATCATATAAATTAATTTGTTTTTTGTTGTCTTCACTCTTATGTTGATTAACATGAGTGTGAAGACATAAGAGTGTCTCAGTCTCACGCACACTGAGACATCTAGTAAGCACGACCGTCACTCAATACTAATGAACGCCGTTAATTTTGGTGCTCGCCTTCGTGAGTTAATAACTGTAAACATTATTTCATACATATAACTGTCTAGTATGAAATAATTTAAATTAACATAATTATATTTCAGCTTATCAACTGGTCATATAAGACCTTCGCAGTGATGAGGAACATGAAAAGATAAATTTAAAATCATATATGGAACTAATTCTTGTTTTCGTGTGAATATTTGTAGTCATTACGTTAAAATTGAGATATTTTAATTAAATAATATATTAATAGATTTCATCATTGATACTTTTAGTAACACTAAATAATTACGAGAAATAAACTAAAAAAAAAAGAAAAATGTGTTTGTCTGACCCCGTTAGTTTCAGGTTTTGCACTCGACAAAAATTATCAAACGAGCGTAAACTCGAGGTACCTCTTAGTGGGCATTGAAATAGTTTGATTTCATGATTGAAATATTCATGAATGAAAAGATCATGACTTAAATTGCAATTTCTTCATATTTTTAATTCAGATTGTGACGCTGCCTAGTAATAAAATGTATTCAAATTAAAAAAGCATAGTTGAAATTATAAATAATATGATGTAACAAGGGCAAGGACAATACTCCCAACAAAGTTGACTGATGATCTTGTGAAGGTGTGGTGTGGATGTAGATATCACAAGAACGGCCTTTGTGGAGATCCTAAGTGATGCTGATATATGTAAATAGTTAGATGAAAGGATGGATTTCGTTTAAGCAAAATTACTTCTTATAATATATGTTTTCACAAAAGTCAATATTTTATCATAAAGGACGTTTTCTAAGAGACACAGACAGAGGAGCCTGAAAAATAAGTCCGAACTGATTCTGACTTATTTTAGTCTACATGTTTATATTTTTGTATTTAAGATTATAAATCAAAAGTCAAATTTAATATTCATCAGATGAAGAGCGTCCTCATTAATTTCGAGGAACGTCACTACAAAAGGCATAGCTTATAATAGATTCATACGAAAAGTCCCGTCTACCTCAATTAGACAAGAGTCTTACCAAAATTGCAAGAGCTTTGTTGCAATTTTGATTTCAATCTAAAATAATATTTAAGGCAAACGTGAGGTAACGGTCTGTTATTTTCTCTCAGCTGGGTGAACGATTGTCTGGCGTTTTTTATACCAGGCTGTTTACTTGGTAGGAGGGCTTTGAGCAAGCATGTCTGGTTAGGTTTTACCTAATCATCATATTCTATAGCCAAACTGCTAACTTAGTATTTTTATATTCTGTTCAGAATGCGGAGTGACAGTGTAACTATAGGTACAATGGCACCATCTTAGTTCCTAAGGTTGGTGGTCGACTGGCGATTGGTCGATTGGTTCATATACATATTACAATACAATTTCATTCGATGTACCACCAAATGGAATGACTGTATTTGCTTATTGGCTCTTATTTCTTTAAAGATAATTGAAGAAAAACTTCTTAAGTTCGAAGCATATTCGGAATTTGTCGACAGTAAGTTTGCCGGCTATCCTGGTGTTCCAGTTCTCAAAGCAAAATAAGAAAAATGTAGACCTTTTATTTGCATGCAGCACATCGATTGTAAAATATCAGAGCACTTGGCGGAAGGCCAGCTGACGTTTACTGACCGCATTACCATCCAAGTGGTTAAGGATCGCTGCTTAACTTAACATCAATTCTTCGAATATTTGTCGTTCCAAAAGCATGAGAATATATGCCACGGCCAGTTTTTAATAGATAGCATACAGAAATAAAATCAGAATTGTAACTAGTGTGAGAGAAAGCCAGAGATAGATGTCAATAGCGTACAGAAAAAAATTACTATGAACATATTTTAACTGTAGATCTGATGTAGATACTTCAAAACCGGGAAGTACTCTGTGTTTGTGATCAAACCATTCCAGAGTAATAACTTTGTATTGTAATACTTTTTAATAATTTTATGAGAAAGAACTGACTTCTGACGGTGACACCAGTTCAGGAGTCAAGGCTACTTTATGTAATATATATGTAATGCATAACAATAAATTATTATTCAAACTCAAACTCAAACTCAAATTCCTTTATTCAATATAGAAGTATTACACTTACTTATTGATAGTCAAATTAAACACTACTACTACCATTGTATTGTATATAGTATTTATGTCGGAAATAATTAGCTTAATTAGCAATTCAGGCCTAGTTATTTTACTAAACGAAGCTGTTCAACCAGCTTACTGAATGGCATTTGTCAATACATTTTCCGTTAATAGAATAAAATAACTTGCTTTTTATGTCTTCTGAAGTTGTTTGTTGGAGAAGTAACGTTTAACTACGATGGAATCGCGTGAAACACCGAGTTATAGTATAAAATCGTATTTGCAGTCAGGCTGCTTGACAACAATGGGTGACCCCCGACGTCCCAGTATATTGGGTATGGCCTTTTCAATTGAACGTCACCTACATTCACAGCCATTACTGTGATTACGTCGTTTCAATATCAGGAAACGGTTTTCTCAAACATTCAAAATTGGATCGGAGCCAACCGACATTACTTACAGGAGTATGATTTTACTAGCATCTGTCGCAGAATTAGGCAAAAAAAATATTAGAGTAATAAAATAAAAATAAAAAAAATTTAGGAATGGTATTGTCCTCCTAAATGAACAGGCTCAGTGATTAGAACAGCATTGTCTTAACTGAAGATTGCAGTTTTATTGCGGGAAAGCATTAATGATTTTTAATATTTGGCCAATGTTCATTCACCAGCTTGAACTGCAGCAGTATAGTTGATAATATTTGAACGCAGAACATTAAGACATACAGCTTTGAAATAGCTTATATGTGTAATATAACTGATAAGCGGGTGACACCCATCTTGCATAAAGCCAGCAACGTTAAACTGTTACGAAATTAATGTTGTTCACGTAAAGACAAAATGACCTACGTGACACTTTTGTCGAAATCGTCATTTTATTCCTTATTTTTCTAATAAAACACCACATATCTTTGTGTGCTTATCAGATTATTAAAATATATGGATATAGGTTTTATCCTCAATTCAGTCTTTTCTCTTGTTTGCGTAATTGCCTGGAAGAGCTTAGTGATACTGTTTGCTTAAATTTCCTCATATTTTAGCTATGTTCCGCTATGTCCCTGCGTTTTAAATCTGTAATATCTTCGAATATATTCATTGAAATTACATGCTGCAAAGGGCCATATTGATTTATATTAAATACACAATGTATTTAAGGTACTTTAATGAATAAGGATTAATGTTGTATTGCTAAAATCACTTCGAAAATAAGCCATTATTTCTCGTAAAGAGTAAAGGATAAAAAATTGTTCTTGTTGTCCCTAATAGATAGACATATGATATTGCGGACTTTTTGAAGACCTTTTTAAGGTGTAAAATACTGTAGTACATTACTTTGATCTATCTCGTAGGGTTCGGCCAGCGTTTGCAATGTAAGCGCAAAAAAAGTGTTCAGTTATAACATTACTTCTACAGTACCTTTAAAATTATCATTGTTTTTCTAG
Source organism: Vanessa atalanta (assembly GCF_905147765.1). Lineage (NCBI taxonomy): Eukaryota > Metazoa > Arthropoda > Insecta > Lepidoptera > Nymphalidae > Vanessa > Vanessa atalanta. The sequence continues at coordinate 314,759 of NC_061882.1, forward strand.
TATATTGTACATGTATTATACACATAAAACTTCTTCTTGAATCAATCTATCTATTAAAAAAAACGCATCAAAATCCGTTGTGTCATTTTAAAGACCTAAGCATACATAGGGACAGACAGCGGTAAGTGACTTTGTTTTATACTATGTAATAATAATGATGACCATAAAACCCACGTGAGACGAGACAATTGAAAAAAGTGTTTATCTAATTCCAACAAGTTCAGCAAGAAGTAATGAGTTAATAACAAAATCAGTATATATATCAGTCCTCTGCTAAATAATATTGTACATGTTTTTGCTACGCAGACTGGTAAATAAAAAGTGGTACGTGGTCACCTACGCCTGTAGACATTGTATTGTAAAAAATATTTACTATACCTTACAAACGACAATGCATCAAAACCCGTGGAATGTTAAGTCCCATGTCTGTAGACTGTCTGTTTTTCACATTTTATTTACAGTTATTTTCCATAGGTATTTTCCATACTTACAGATCCACTAGCGTGACACTAATACTCAAGTAGCATTGATAACGTATCTGATAGAAAAATAAATAGTAATCAGTATTTATTTGTTGGCTGCTGTCCCTGACCTGAATCCAAGGCCTAGAATTTGGTGACGTTTGCAATCTACTAACAAGGGACTTTCCTTTTTATCTTCTATTCACATTATTTTATTGAAAATATATTTCTTCGGCCGAGATTTTATTGTCACTACGTTTCTTTACATTTATGACAATTTTGCTTTAGCCAATAAAATGAATTAATTAATAAGACCTTTGTAAATTAAGCATATCATTCATATGTATAACTCGGTCCTTATAAGTTGCTGTCCAACGGGAGTGTGATACTCCCAATTTCGGATTTCTACTGAAGACTTTTGACAGATGACATTAATAACTTTTAATTGGACCGATTGGGACAAAGGCCTTCGAAATGGAAGCTATATAAACTAGTCGCTAAAAGAACGAGGCAGCCATTAGCATTTTATTTAATCAACACAAAACATTTATTTAAATTTTCTCTTCAACGTGGTTATTAATTAAGTATTCGATTTATGTTTTTAACAAAAGATAATTCATAGAAAACGAATGAAAGAAACGAAGGCGTAGATTTTATTCAATAAAGTTTTAACAAAAGATTGCCTTCACGTGACATTATATTACGAGGCGAACGAGGAAAAGTTAGTTGAGAACAACAGAGCAGAGATTTTGTTCTCTTTTTAGTTTCACATGACAGTTTAAAATAATATTAAGCTGTTTATTCTTGTGGCAAAGAAGCTAATTTTCATGAAAAGTTATCTCACACTTCTTTGAATTTAACCCTGAAACTAACGCTTAAAAAATAACACAAATAAAACCGTATTTATTGTGACTGGGCAAATGGCTCAACTACCGTTTATATTCAAGTGCCTGTTAATAGAAAATATGGTTTTATTGCTTAATTTTATACAATTAATAAATTTTAATATTTCAAAGAAAATCACTTCAAAGTTAATAATATATTCCCGCAATTTTTACAGAACCTCTGTGACATTTGAATGATTTTCGATTAAGTGTGTGCTACGACGGGTTGGCAAATAAATTTTACAGAGAAAAATATAAAAAAATTAGTTATATAATACTTAAGTAATAGTTGGATATGGATTTGTGGTTAGAAGACGTGAATTTAAAACAGAGAGAGCGGGTTCCAGCTCCGACAAGTACAAATAATTTTGTTTTTATCGTGCCTTTTATGCTCGGTGTTAAAGGAAGCTTGCACGTCTTATTTAAATTTCTGCCACATGTGTATCCATCATCACGCTCAGGGCCAAAAGCTTTGCGGGCTTTCCAAGGTACGGGAGTATAACACACGATGAAAAACCCACCAGACCACAGATAATTGACTCCATCATAAGAATTTGACTGCAACAAGTTCTGATAAATATTCGTAGTTTAGTATCAAAGTGAACCCGTTAGCATTTAATTGATTGTATCATTTATTTATATGAAGAGAGAGTGCGAAACATGAAGTTGCGTGCTTGCTGACGGATAGCGATCTGCTGCAGCACGTTCGTTATTTAATTAATGGCGGCGTATCGCGTGGAAATGGCTCACTCATTTCGTTGAATGTCGGATGTTTGGAAGAGTTGTAAGCGATACTGATATCGTATATGCTTTAAAAAACGGCAATTGTGTATATAAACGTACAGTGTTTCAGCGGTGCTTTACATAATTCTATGGTCAAGTGGACTTAAAATTACATCATTGTTTTTGTTTTTACGTCAGCTAAGGAACTTTGCTATTGCTTCATAATTATTAAGCAAACATTGTTAGGATTTTAGTAGTATTTTTTAATGTTACTAACATTCATTTTGACTCGACTACGATAGAGCCAAAAGTCTTCTTCTTAACTACTTATAATATTTTGCCAAATGAGGTATCGTAGGAGTGTCTTGATTGACCTCTGGTAAGCAGCAGCTGAGTGCAAGATGGCAAGCGATCACGATTATCCGCTGTATATTTATATGTTGAATTAAGAAATATAACAAAGCTGTAACAGATGTAATCCTAAAATATTTATATTATAATCTCATCAAGATTATTTGATATTATATATTATACAAATACTTATAAAATAATACGCAAAATGATGTGTTGCGTAACTAAAGTATAACAATAATTGCTATATTATAATATATTTTATAATATCGCAATTATTCTCAAATATTAAGTAAATCACTAATAGTTATTGTTTATAGGTTCTACAAATCTTCATAAGCGGTTGTACTCCTTAAATTTGATATACAATCTGGATCATGAAGATACATGTTGATGTATGCCGACATGCATGTCTGGCAAGACAAATGTATGTAATGTAGCACTGTTATGGTTGAGTTTATTTTACGGAAATAAGATTTTTTTAATAAGAATATATTTTTAATTTTCGCTTGTTCGATTTAAATAAGAGCATTCAATGGACTGAACTGTGCTTATTGGTAATGTATATAATAATATCAAATCCTTGTATCGTCTGGATATTTCATACCGCTTGTCTAGATTTGTTTACTTTTAAACAGTTTTACTAATAATTATATCTAGAACATAACGTAATCTAATCCTGACCGAAATAAGGACAGAAAAAACATTTTGCTCTAACAAATAATTATCTACAGCAAAGACGCGGGTTCAAGCTAGCATCTATAATCGTTATAACAGTTTACGCTGTTACAGGCGATTAGTTGCGTAAGCCGACTTTGGAAAGATCTTGTTTTCAAACATTTTTTTCATGCAGAACTAATTGCTTGTTTTTTTAATATATATAGTTGCCCATCTATTTACTTCCTTTAAAGAAGTTTCCAAAATTGATTTCTCAGCGGTTTACATTGTATCTTAAACATATGTTCCAAATTTCAGCATTCCGTTCCAGATTTACTGGTTTTGTCGTCAATGGCGTGTCAGGGCAAACGATATTATAAGTGTACATGGAATATTAGTATTCGAATTATAGAAAGTCCAATTATAGAATTATATTCCAATGTACACAACTAATAAGGACATATCTAGATATGTTTTATACAATATTGGTGTCGTTTTGTTTCACTACAGCTTTACTGCGTAAACGTTATATTTGATGTTAGCGTCCAACAACGCTTTAATTATCGCATCAAAAATGATGCCCTAAACCTGCTGCAGCATAAATGTATTAGTAGATAAAAAGTTATTTCTTCATTTAGCAGTTGGTCAGCTGAGTCGTATCGTCTTATTGGCAGAAAGAGCTAAGGCCTCCTCTCGCCTTGGGAGAAGGTTTTTGGAGCATATTCCACCATGCTGCTCCAATGCGGGTTGGTGGAATACACATGTAGCAGAATTTCGTTGAAATTAGACACATGCAGGTTTCCTCACGATGTTTTCCTTCACCGCCGAGCACGAGATGAATTATAAACACAAATTAAGCACATGTAAATTTAGTGATGCTTGCCTGGATTTGAACCAGAAATCATCGGTTAAGATGCACCTCTGGGCCATCTCGGCTACCTTGAAATTAATACTATTCATTTAATAAAATATTAACATTGGATTAGTGATTCATAAAATCAGTAATATTATAGTGCATACGTAAAAAAATACACAGTTATCACTAATTTCTCTTAAATGCGTCTTTACTCAATGCTATTAATGTAAACTATTAGGATAATATATTATTAATATGTATGCAATTATATGGATAAAATTTCGTTCGATATAAAATCACTTTACGGCGCTATAAACATTCCCTATAGTTGAATAGTAATAAAGTTTTTATTTAACGACCTTTTTATTGTTTTTTGTATCCTTAACTGAATTTAAACTAGCTGTCGCTCGCCATGAATTTCAAATGTCCAACAAAACTGGCAGTTCTTCAATTGGATATCATTTGCGATTATCAGCTTAGAAATTATCTATTATAAAGATCATTTTAATTGTTAATTCAACTTTGAATGCCATTATATTCGAGTTATTTGCAAAAATATAACCAGTAAAAATTCGGCTCAGGTTGAGAAAACCCAGTCATTATTTTAATAAAAATATTTCAAGAATATATAAAAAATGACGTATTGTTTTTAATGTGTTGTATTAAATTTGGAAAAAAGTAATTTATGAATATTTTATTTTGTTTAAATTATATTAAAACATTTTTTGTTATACATATTACACAAAAATAAAGCCCTCCGCACTGCTTCTGTACATAAACTTCAACTCTACGAAATATGTTTAAAAAGTGGTAAAAACTTCTTATGCAGTAGCCGGTTTGGGGCAAGTGTTCAATCTGGCAATAAATTGCCACCGCCCATAAACGTAGGCACTGTATTAGCAGAGTGTTTTTATCATAGGTAGACGGAGGGGCAAATGGGCCGCCTGATGGTAAGTAGTTACCACCGCCCATAGACATTCGCTTTATAAAAAAATGTTAGTCATTCCTTCCATCGCCAATGCACCACCTAGCTTGGGAACTTAGATGGTATGCCGTTGTGCCTGTAGTTACACTGGCTTGGCCTGAACGTATTACGACAGTCGAATATCTTACGAATACCTACCCGAATGTGCTTGCAAGAGTTTTGACGTAGTAATGTATAGATGAACGATAATAATTTGTTTTCTTAATAACAGCTTATGTATTAGAAATAAATAACGGTCTAATAACAACTTACGAGTAGATATCGTATATTCTCCGAATAAACTTGATTAAAAATCTTTTGCAAACGATAGTCGAACATTTAATAAGCAAATGCTTTGAAAGAAAATGTTTCTATCTGTAATTAAAAATATTAACGTCAGCAAACAACGCTGCTCGTCATTGACTGGGTTTACTTTGAAAAATGTTAAAAGAGTATATATGAAGGATTTTATATATTTTTTAATTTCAACTAGGAGGGTAGACTGGCTAATTGACCATCTGATGGTAAATAGTCAGACACGCCAAGAGACATTTGCACTATAAGAAATATTAACGAATCCTTGTGTTATCAATGCACCACCAACCATCGAAGAGACTTCGTCTCAACTGTACAAGATACAATATTAATAAGTATCGCTGTTTAGCGGTAGAAGAAATGATGTGACATATCTCTAGACGGGTTTTTCCATCAAATAAAAGAGACCGTTGATATATCTTAAATGATGTCACAAAGGCAAAGTTTTTAGATTTAAACAATGTCTTTTTTCAAATGTACTAGAATAGGTTTTCTAAAAATAAAACTATTTTTAGAAAACCTTTTTTATATATATGGGAAACAATAGCGTAAAATGCGAAAGGTTAAAAGCTACACGTGTATATTTCAAGGCCGTACAGATTGTAGTTCCAAAGAAGAGTTTTGTTTTACCTTGACTGATTTAGGAAGATAAACCCTTTCAAATAAAAAAATAAACTTTATTCCAGCAGTACCTATTATATAGTGAAATAAAAATTTTAATTTACTCGTAGATACCTGATTTAGTTTTTTTTTTTTTTTTTTTAACTTTAAAATATAGATTTAATCACGAAAGAGGCTTTATGAGGAGGTTTTTGAATAAAACCATTCAAATTCAAATCACCATTAGTTATTCTTCTACGTGCATTCTCATTTCGTATAAGCTTCTGTATTTGTTTAATCTATTTAAATTCCCAAATAGTTACTTATTTTTTAATTTAGTTTACGAAGGCAGCTAAGCGAAGAGTCATCAGACGTTATGGCAACATCATGTCGGCTTTGCGGACGTACGAACGACTCCTTACACTGTTTTATTTATACTTTAACCTTTATGTAAAGTAAAAACTAAAGGATTCCATCCATCAATCCACGATACATTAATTTGACGTAAAGTGATATGAATCTTAATTTCAACAAACCGAACAAACTTGCGTTAGTCAACTCTGATAGTTAGACCGCACAACTTTGTCGTAATGAATGAAGACTTCGCCAACTAATTTGCCGCCGTACCAAAGGGCAGGCGTTCCCCTAACCCATTAATATGCCCATATAACAAGCAACTATTGTTAAACCAAATAAGCAATAAGTGTTACAACATTATGCGTCATATTGTCGAAAACAGAAGCTTTAATTTAGATTACAACGCATCAATAACTACTTATAAAGAAGCGGCACAAAAAAGCGACTAATTTCTAAATCGAACTCGCTATTAAAAAACATTGTTAATTTATAAAGGTACGTTCACATTGAATCGGAAAATACTCGAATAATAACGAAGTTAGTTCAGAGCGATATAAGCAAGTTCACATTTAAGATTGCATGCATTGACAGACAAGTGATGGGTAAGTTATTTTATCGTGAAATATGTCGACATTTCATTATATATAGCATATATATGTATAATTACTTTTTTATCTATTTATTTTTAGGAGTTTGGTCACATAGTGATCATTTCACTCCTGTAGGAGTTAAATTATTAAAATATAAGCTATATAATTGGGTTTCTACGGTTTAACCCTATTATTACAAATTTGTACAGCATTCTTACTTTTTCGGACCCCGGAAAGGCAAGAATGCTGTTCCAGATCCCTATATTTAGGGGATTATATGTATAAATAACACGCTGCAATAATAAACTACGTGTTATTTATTTTATAATGAAAATATTTCGTCACAACTAAATGAGTTGCAAGAAAAAAAATACGTCAATTTATATAGGTACTGTTCGCACAATGTATTTTTATTACATTGTATATAATTTTCTTTTGCGTCACTACGCAAAACTTAGTTACGCAATCTGTTACGATATCATTAAACAAATAACAGTAACAAATCATGAAACCGCCAAAGCAAATAATAATCGGAGAGCATGACGTACGCAAGTTACAATAAAGTTAAATACAAGGTCGCGCTTAAAATTCGAACTCATTCATTTTTGCGAAATTTCTAAGAAAAAAATGTGCGACAGAGATGAAAGTAGCGTGCGAGTGAGCACGAGATCGGCCGCCGATTATTAATCTTTCCTTTTATAGGACGGGTTCTACATCTAAGGAAATTCTCTCGATACCAAGTTTGCTATGTTGTATAATATTCACAGAGTAATGTAGTGACCAAGGAATTTTATTCGTCTACTTTGACGTCGATCGTGTAATGAAACCCTCGTTGGGGTATGTATGAATAATATACTTCATTCGGAAGGTGTTGTTCATATATATACAGTATTCCTATTCCTATTTATATATACAGTGCTTCTGTACGTGTGTGCCACTGAACTCCTAAGCGGCTGAACCAATTTTGATAAGTGAGTGTGAGTTTGTCCCTGGATGATTTAGATCGGGTCCGTTAATAGGCGTTGCTCTCGGTACCAGAAAATTCTTCTTAATATTTCTTTCAGATATTTTTCAAGAATTTTACCAACTCTAACTCCACTAATGCCGAGATGGCCCAGTGGTTAGAACACGTGCATCTTAACCGATGATTTCGGGTTCAAACCCAGGCAGGCACCACTGAATTTTCATGTGCTTAATTTGTGTTTATTATTAATCTCGTGCTCGGCGGTGTAGGAAAACATTGTGAGGAAACCTGCATGTGTCTAATTTCAATGAAATTCTGCCACATGTTTATTCCGCCAACCCGCATTGGAGCAGCGTGGTGGAATATGTTCGAAACCTTCTCCTCAAAGGGAGAGGAGGCCTTTAGCCCAGCAGTGGGAAAATTTACAGGCTGCTAATGCTAAAAAAAAACTCCACTATAAAATATTGTAACTGAAAATTTGGATGTTGCCCAATCGGATGGACGGATTTGGATGAAATTTGGAACGGAGATCCTAACTGGACATATATTATAACATGGACATAGATTCTCGCTCGCAGATGAAGCCACAGGCTAGTTAGTTATGTCTATTATGCATACGTTATTATTCTTATTTATAAAGTTTAAATATTAAATATTGTGTTACTTATTCAAGATGGCTGGCGTATGACTCCGTCAAATTATATTAAATTCTTAATATATTTTTAGTGATAAAATTGTACTAACATCCTCCTACGTTTTTTGAAGTAAAAACGAACTTAAGAAATGCACGATAAGGTTATTAGTTTTCAGTTGAATTAGATAATTTTTAGTTTCACTTATATCCCTAAACATACTTTATTCAAATAGGCTTTAAAAAGCACTTTTGAATCATCATTTCACCCAACTATATTATGTAAAGCTACCACCGGTTCGGATGTAGATTCTGAAAAAACTTAGTAGGTACTCTTTTCCAATATTTAAGATACATTATGTCTGTTAAATATATAATACATCCTGCTTGAAAGTCAACAAATATTAACTCCAAGCTTTTTATAATCCATATAATCTTGTGATGAAAAATATCTTTTATTTATTAATGTAATTTTTAACAAATGATTTGAATTTACGAATCGTCAAAGATAAAAATATCTAAAAAATTGATATTTTTATTTTTGCTTCGTTAGCGCATACCTTGCTTCAAGAAGGATTTATGATAAGGACTTTACGGAAATGTATATCTAGATGAAGACACAACATTTAACTACCCTTTTTTCCTCTATTTGTGTACCGATTTTGATTTTGTATCTATTGAAGAGCTTTAAAAAAAAAAAAATTTAGGTATATTTTTTATTCTTTTGTAAAATTATAATTTTACATTTGTTTTATTCAATAATGATTTAAACCACTGAGTATATAGTATACATAAACATTAAAATGTCCTTTGATCGAGTAAATGCTGCAGCAGTTAATCTCAAACTAGATTGTTAAGCATTTTGTATATCAGAAGTATTGGCTCGAGTGCTGGCACCTACAGTGATCTCTATTCTTTTACTGTCGTAATCCAATCTTCACCCGATATGCTAATAACTGATAAATTGTCATGCATGGCAGCACCAATATATCATTAGCTCGACCTGATATTGGAACTTGAAGCCTACGAATTTTTAGTTGCATATGATATCCATTTAATCAATAACGCAAACTAAACGACACTTATATTTTATAAATTTACAAATATAAATAATATAATATAGAAAAATGAAACCAGTCTTTTGAACTCTTATGAAGTTTATGATACTTAAACTGCCTAGATTATTTTAAAGTTGTTAAGAATTTGAAAAATGTTCAAGAGCAGACACAACTGGGTTTGTAGAAACCTAAGAAAAAAAAATTTAATACTGTTATGAATTATTATTTGATATGCTTATCAAAATATTGCAAGATATTAATTAAATTAATATAAAAACAAAATAATGTATTCAATTAATTATTTTTTAATTCGTAACATTAATTATTCTCATGAATGTTTTTGTTGCCTTTTAATTGAAGACCTATATCCTTCAATTGCTACATGATAATATAACCTCCGGCTACCACATATTGGAGCCAAGCCAAGGCACATTACTTATCCGTACAAATTCCCAGTTAAGTGTGACTTGGCTAGCATTTGAAGTTTAATTAGCCTTACAAAGATGAAATGAAACTCCTTTATACGAATTTACTCTCTGAAATCGTACTTTCTCGTACTGTTTTATGTATTTTATGATAGATGATAAGAACTGATCTACTTCTGTTTTTGAATCGTCCAACGTCGGTCCGATGTTTGCTCGAAATAAACATCGGAGCGCGGTCTGCTAATGGCTGTAGTGAGCAAAGTAAACCGTTGCGACCGCCGGCTTGTTATGATAATAGTTGAACAAGTATATTTTGTTGTCGCGTAATAAATGAACCAGATCTATTTGCTTAGACATTGCTTATATAATATTTTGAATGTTTTTGCTGGTTAATATGTGAGTTGTGATAGCTGTATAGAATAAGGTTTAGTATTTAGTGACAAGTAGTGCTTATAAGATAGAAAGAACCACCTCTGTTAGAAGGAGGGGGGGGGGGGTTATAATATTTGTAAAAAGATAACTAAAATTGTTTTGATTGGTTAACAACCTTTGACTCGCTAACTTTGCTTGTTGAATAATAACTGAAATTCTGTGACTGTTACTGTTTGTTAGTAAATAGCTGGTAGCTGTTATGTTACCACTATTTATATACTTCTTGAAAGGTACAAGTAAGTATAATTATATTTTGATAATACTAAGCCAATGTGGCCTTTGGGTTGTAACTCGTGAATTTTAACCGAAGGTCGCTGGTTCGAGTCTAACCACGCACTGGTGAGATATTGATACTGTGCGCGATTAGTGGTAAGGGCTAATAAAGTGTGAATGACCTGGATGAGCAACACGTTTATCTATACCTACATTATATTTAAAGGCGGTCAATCCACAAACAGAGAGGGTTTACATACGTGTATTTAATACATTGCTTACTCAACATACATTTGTTTAGTATCAATAAGCAACGGTATTAATTGCTGCAAAGTCAATATTTATACTCATCTGCAGTATTCATATGTTGGAATACAACTCGCTCCTCATTACAAGTTAGCAAGAAGTCTAATTAGCGCCAATTATTGGATTTGGTACGAAGCGTTCTGCTAATCTTATCGCACAATTACTAGTACACACCTTTATCCAAATAATACCACTATGAAGCATACATAACATACACATAAACGGCCTGTAAATTTCCCACTGCTGGGCTGCCTCCTCTCCCTTTGAGGAGAAGGTATGGAGCATATTCCACCACGCTGCTCCAATGCGGGTTGGTTGAATACACATGTGGCAGAATTTCGTTGGAATTAGACACATGCAGATTTCCTCACTATGTTTTCCGTCACCGTGGAGCATGATTATAAACACAAACGAAGCACATGAAAAAAATTCAGTGGTGAGTGCCTGGTGTCGAACCGGCAATCATTGGTTAAGATGCACGAGTTCTAACCACTGTTCCAATCAGCATAATTAAAATATAATAATACATGGCATATTTCTAGATTCTTCATTAGACGTTATTGATTTTTGCACTCCTAGCGGTCGCAAGCTGATCTCCGCGACGGAGGATGTTTAACCTAATAATTAATTGGCCTAGAATAATTGACCTATGTTGAGTTATATCGTGTATTATCATGTGCACGTAGCGAATAATACATAGATAGGTAACAGTGAGGCCGTTCCCTCAATGCTATGACAGAAGAAGGACGTTTGATCTGACAATGATACTTTATCGCCAATAAAAATAATTATTGGTATTAGCTATCATAATTACCTAATTGCCTGGTTTTTCTTGAATAGTGGAAAAGGCTGCTGATTCCTAGGTCCTGGGTTCAAACCCCAGACAAAATTCTCAGTAGTAACCCGTCTTGAAGTTGGTTATATATATAATTGTATCTCAGTTTGTGTGCCGTTGATCGAACGTCTGATCTTTTTTTGGTCGTGTTGTTTTGACATCCCATCGGACTATGAGATTACACCTGTGTTTGCACAGACACTTGTGCACTTTAATATTTCCTGCGCAGTTACTTAGTCTCAGGTGAGAAAGGACCGCGTGGTCGTAAACGATCAATAGATCACAATTATTATTAGTTTATTCCATATAGACAAATATAGTTACGGAATATATAACAAATCAATTAGGTATTTACTTGAACATACATATGTATATGAGCATATATGAATATATACACAAACAATGGTTTAAGTTATATTCAAAGTCATGTTAGTACAGTATACGACAGCTTTAATGAGAAATTCCAACGCGTCATTAAAACCCTTATCTTTGTCGAGGGATATCATATCACGGCGCTTCCAGAGCCATATAAATAACGATTAAGTGAAATTACTTTGTAATTATTCTTCCATTTCGATTATATCATTTAATATAATATATTTATGTCGTATCAATTGTGTTTAAAACGAACATTGGAACGCATCACGGGCACTTTAGTCACGGTGGCGAAACACAAGTCCCACCAGGTGGCGCTGTTCAGAGTCTAGATCGTGAGTAATCGTAGAACTTTTGATACATTTGCTTAGTGAACCTTGACCAGGACACTACCTGCATAGTAACTGTCCAGTGTTTAAACGCTCAAACTTTAGTGATTTATTGTGAATAGTGATTTTCTTGACTGTTTAAAAATACTCACGTAAGCTCACACTATATCCTCGGACGACATAGTTTGTGTTCAAGTGGCTTTAATCCATTTTTGAGCAAATATTTGTTCGTTATATAATTCGTTAGACAGATCTAGTGTCACTTGCAAATATATTTTAGTGGTTATCTCTTGCAAAACCGTCACGCTTAATTGTAAACACTTTGCCATTTGGTGTTTCCATTTATATAAATTTGTGTGTATTTATACATCGTATTTAGCGATTCGATTTTAAATTTCATTAAACTTTGTAAAACATTTTTAAAGTTAAGTTATTTTTATTTTGTATTTTTTGATCAGTGAAGTTAAATTTAAAAAAATCAAATAAACAGTTTGTTTAGTTTTCTATATTCGACTCATAAAATAATATTCCTATTTTCGATTCTCAGATATTACCTAATTTTGACGTACACGATCGACGAACATTATTCTCAGAATATCTGAAGCGAATACGATTAATTGAGACATTAGAGGATATTAATACAAGTAACATAATTGATTACGGTTATTAGTATATAATGTGATGTACGGTAAATAGTTACTTCCAATATACCGATACACTTTATTAACTATATAATTCGATAGCGTTATTCTTAATAAATGCTCATATTTTCAAACTTGGTAATATTTTGTAGTGACTCAATTGGATGGAAACTCGTCTATTCTACCAAACAACAGTTCTTTGTATAGCTGTTCTGCAAAATAGCTACTAGGTTCTTCTCGTTAAAATTAACATTTTGCACTGCTAGTAATTTTAAATCTAATAAAATCCTATGAAGTGTCTGCTTTCATGATTTTAAACATCTGTTAGAGAAGTTACATCTTAGATCCTATGGATGTCGGCGCATTGACTGATTTTTTTTATGGTATCGATAGATGGACGAGCAAATGAGCCACCTGATGGTGAGTGGTTACCACCGCCCATAGACAATGGCGCTATAAGAAATATCAACCATTACTTACATCACTAATGCGCCACGAACCTTGGCAACTAAGATGTTATGTCCCTTGTGCCTTTAGTTACACTGGCTCACTCAGGGTAGGTAAGAATTTAGATATTTTTTTTCAAGATTGAAGGTGCATTGGCGATGTAAGAAATGGTTAATGCTTCATACAGTGCCATTGTCTATGGGCGGTGATAACTACTTACCATCAGTTGGCCCATTTGCTCGTCCGCCGACCTGTTTCATAAAAAGGCTCCTTGAGACAAATTTAAATATTTTTATAAATTCTTGTTAAATATATTCAATTTAAATAAAATATATGTTTTTTCTGTGTGTGCGAGTTATTAGGATTTTCGCAAAACTTTTCTGAGCTAAATAAATTTTAAGCTATAACTTTTCTGATCAGAAAATTCAATTTCCAATAACTTTTAACTCCAGACTAGAATGTCTGAGAACATGATGCCTTCAGTAAAGGGGAACGTCGTCTTCGTGATCGCTTGTCAACTTGTCAGTCATAATGAACAAATATTTCAAATAAGTTAATTGAGATTGGCATAATTCATATTCGATCTCATTCCACCTTTTTAGTATTTAATGTTTAAAACTAATAAATTCAGAAGGAAGCGTTGACAATAATTTAAATGCCGAAGATATTTAGAACTGATCGGTCAATTACATTTTCATCTATCTTGTTGTTCATCAAGTTTCATGTTTGTATATTCGTATATTTTTTTATTTTAAATAGGAACATAGGCTAGTAAATGTACCAAATGGCGGTACGTGGTCATTAGAGCCGAGATGGCCCAGTGGTTAGAACGCGTGCATCTTAACCGATGATTTCGGGTTCAAACCCAGGCAGGCACCACTGAAATTTCATGTGCTTAATTTGTGTTTATAATTCATCTCGTGCTCGGCGGTGAAGGAAAACATCGTGAGGAAACCTGCATGTGTCTAATTTCAACCAAATTCAGCCACATGTGTATTCCGCCAACCCGCATTGGAGCAGCGTGGTGGAAAATGCTCCAAACCTTCTCCTCAAAGGGAGAGGAGGCCTTTATCCCAGCAGTGGGACATTTACGGGCTGCTTATGTATGTATGGTCATTACCGGATACTTCAAGAAATATGTACATACCCTTACATTTTCACCCCAATCTTTTAGTTGCACTGGCTCACGCGTGCTTTATACCGGAACACATCAGTACTGGAATGTACTGTTTGACGGTAGTTGATACTGGTGGTAGCTGAGTGATATCTTATCACCGATGTTAAATAAGTAGTCATTAATATTGGTACGTCTGTGAATATTTTTATTGAGAAGTTTTTTGTTTCATACAGCTTGTTGTGCTACGCCTCAAGATAGCGCTGGAGTACATCAATTTCTATACCGTTAAACTGAACGCCATGACAATAAGCATATTTACAGAGCTACGACAACGTGTGCCGAACTTTGCTAACCTTTAACACGTTGACAGCGGCACTATTTTTTACTTTTTCCACTCCACGGGACTTTTAAAACTACCATAATACCAAAAACGAAAAACTTTCGTTATTGGTTGAATTTGAAAAAAAAATTTTTTACATAAAATTGATTGACCTAAATCTTAAAGCGTACATCCGAGGGTTGGTGTATTTAGAATCTGTCGGTATGTCCTATGAACTTCGAACTGCACTCAATAAGGGAATTTTTACAAAAAAAATATTGAAACAAAAATATCGGTAATTTTTTTTTTGTTTTTTTTTTTTTCATTTTACTTATTACAAATGTTTTACGTTAAAACAATTTAAATATAAAAATGTTTGACATTCAACATATTGTGTGACAATTTTTTAACTTTTTTTCCGCCTCACGGCTAGACAATTCGTTACGTAATTTAGCGTAACATCCAACACATTTTCTCCTCTTCGGTCATCTTCTCAGATGATGCGTTTGATTATATTTGAAGCCGTTTTTTAAAAGTTACCACTATGTACATTAGATGAAACAATGTTTGATTTCTGCTTTTTGTGTCATATCGATTTCATCAAAAGATGGTTTGATTGAAGACTTCACATGCACAACACTGGTCGCGCGCGACTGCCGCTGAGTGCGGTACGAGGTCGGCGGGGTACGGGGTCTTCTAAGCTCCGTTTTGCTCGATAATTAAATTTTATTTCTTCATTGCACAAAATATAGGTACAAAATAGCATTCTGTTTTCAATAGTTATCATATAAATATATTTATCTCTTTCCTACAATATATCAAATAAATGTTACTACCTCCGCACGACAGAGAAGTCTATGTTTTTCTTAGCTGCACCGGAAGGGAGACACATACGAGGCGTATTAGAGCTCGGTCCGCATTGAACGTGTTAACATATGCGCCTGCAACAATGTCAACTTTCTCAATCAATGTTGCTACTGAGGATTACTTGACAAAAACCGAAGAAATTTCATTGACTTGGAACTGACTCAAGACTACCAACTGCGAGGCCTTTCAATATGTAACATTTGTTTATGAGCTAGTACGTTAGTTACTTTATTATGAGTTGGTGATAAGGGACCGCGATCGCCACACCCAGCCATACTTTCTTCATGTTACGTGACATTGGCGAAATAGTGTAATACATTCGGTAAAACCAAAAGTAATAGAAAAAGGAAAAAAGCATGAACCCGGAAACTAATAACTCCAGAACCTGACCCAAAAGGCAGGCATGTATCTTTTGTAGGCAGCTATGAACGGGGTTTTTATGAAATTCCATTTCACACATTTATGTAGTTGTAGAAGCTATAATTAGCAAATCTAACAGATCAAATATACGCTTATTTTTTTAAAAGCAATATAACAAAGGATCAAAAGATTCACAAATAAAAAATAATTTTTGGCCAAATCTTTATATAAGTTAATCTTAAGAATGGAATTTAGTTCCAATTGATGACCACTTGGATCCATAAATGTTTTGAAGGCTAACAATAACTTACCCATTAAACCTAAACTCAATAATGAAGTTGCTCTTAGACCACACACGTGCATTTTATTGGCTAATACTAAAACTAACAACACAGAAGGTTTTTTTTTCATAAAAACGAATGAAATCATTATTCAATAAATTAAAATGCATACCAATTAGTGGAGTACTATAGTTAAAATTAAACAATCGTGCGGACTAAGACTATAATGAAAAGAACCTTTGTAGCAAAACGAAACAATTGTTAAAAGAAGGATAATGTAAGTGGACCTTATCCCCTTTGGTTCGTAGCAGAGTGACTTTCTTATTTAATTTTCTCGACATGAAATAAACTTAAATGACATTTAATTTTAGCGCAATCTTAAACTGTTCATCATAAATTGCGTTGTGCGCGGACGTAGAACAACTAGCGGCGGCGCTAGGACGTTCACTCAAATTTATGAGTCGCACTGCGGAATATAAATTCCAGCGCGGCTCTCCAGCGACCAGAAAAAATTATACACGAAGCTAAAAAAACATTTTTCTTCTAATTATGAAGCGCAATGTAAGCTCTTCTGGCTTATTTTACTACGATTAATTATTCGCCGAGGTGAAATTAGAGGTACACGCTGGTTCCGGATCTCCGTGGATTCATTTTTGTGCTGACCGTAAGCGATTACGCGCGTTTTATTGTTTTTTTTTTTTTTATAAACTACTTTTAATCATGGTTCTTTTCAGTCGTATTACTACTAGTAACCTTATATATCTGGTATTGTTTGCTTTCAACATTTATGCTTTACATAAAAATGAAGGGTGAGTGAATAATGAAACTACAGGCACCAGTGACTTAAAATTTTAGTATATTAACAATATAGTATAGGCGCATTGGTTATATGAGGAATGATTAACATTTCTTACAGCGCCGACGTCTATGGGCATAATAAAACTAAAATATTCTTTATAAATAAAACTCTATTCGTAAGTATCAATAAAAAACTTTTTATCCCTTATTTAACTCTCTTGGGGATTCATTAATCATAAATTGTTTCTCAATACGTTACGTGAGTGTTCTATAAATATATTCTGTGGAAAAATTAATGCTTCTAGAACCTTCGGCTTAGGTTGTCCGTCGTCTGTCAGTCTGCTAGACAGACAGTGCAAGCATTTTATTGAAGAGATGATACCGTCGCTCTCTTTAATATTATATATAAGATGAAATAGAGCTTAAAACTTTATGTATGATAAAGTTTCGTTTATTTTTAATTTTTTATTTGGTATTCTAAATTTTTTATAATACTTAACAAATATTTTTCAAAACATTTTTGATTTATTTACAGTCTACCGAGTTTCATTTTACTTGACCCGTTAGCACGTGTGGATCAAATCTAGCGACTGAATTTTAAGCAAGTTCCACTCAAACAATTGAACTGAAAATTTGTACACTCTTTTGTTACGAGTACAGGTGACACTTCTATCTAGTACAGCTATAGTACATGGAATAAATTATCATCTTTTTTATTTTAGTATTATAGTCAATTTTTTTTATTTATTGACTAGTTTTGTAAGACAAAATAGTTACTGGTACTACTTATACACGAGAGTAAAGTATACCTTACCACGCGAGTTCGATTTACATTATATTATTTATATACACACAGTCTATAAAACAAAGACTATTGGAAACACTTTTAAGCAAGTTACTTCACTTAAACCTTTACGTACCGGTTAAGTACCGACGAGGGGACTGTGAGGTCGGGCCATTTCTTGTATTGCTATTTCTACCTCTTTTCCGCACGGGATCGTTTCCCGGTTTTTACTATATGTGAGTTTAGTTGCCGTATCTTTAAAAGTGATATTATCTTCGGCGAGTATGGTATAGGTAAGTGTGGTCGATTTTAAAAAACGCAACGGATTGCTGTATTCTGTTAAAATATATTAAGGTAATTATAAGATTTTTTTTATTACAATACATCTGATGGAAAGTGACTACCAACGCCTATAGACATCTGAAATACCAGGGGCTTGCAGTTGCATTGCCGGCTTTTTAGGAATAAGTACGCTCTTTTCTTGATGATTACCAAGTCGCATCGGTTCGATACAATTGCCGGCGACAGTTGATTCCACAGAATGGTTGCGCGAGGCATAAAATGTCTTAAAAATCGTGCTGTTCTGTATTTCAAATAATTCTTCGGAAAATTCCCCGTGAAAAATGCGGTAGAAGATGCAGAGTGATCCAATATCTCTACGAAAAGACAAAGCATGAAGCAGGTCGGTAAGGACTTAATCGTCGATAATTCGAGCCACTCTGCATTAAATACGGTCAAATGGAAGAAGCTTGTACTGGGGAGCACCCGCCCAGAGGCGAGAGCAGTATTCCATGTGAGGTCGAGCTTTTTTGATGTAAATTTGGCTTTACCTTCCAATTGATTGCGGAGCTGACCGAGGCTCGAAATATCAAGCCAAGTGCTCCAACACTAGATATGCCGGCAATGAGAATGTTCTTAAATTGTAGAGATACGACAAATGGTGATTTGGATTGGACTGGGTTCAGCCGGCTCTAGTTCGAGTCTCTGTTTAACAAAGACTTGATATCAAATACAGACACGAATTCCTTCCAGTGTTCGTCGACGTTTCCCCGAGAAATATTATCACGGCCGGTGTATAAGGTGTCTGTGCTACTGTCATTTGCATAGCAGTGAATGTTCCTGATTTGCAACAAGTTATACAAAAGAAACAAAGTGGGTGATAGTATGCAGCCTTGTGGAACAGCAGAATTGACGAGTTTTAAGTCAGAGTATGAATTGTCAACAACAACCTTGATGCACCGATCCGCCAAAATCTGGAGGGAGCTTTGAAAGAAGCGCTTTGTGCTATACGCGATCGAAGGCCTTCGCTATGTCCAAACTAAACTAATGCCTCTCCCTTGCTCTCAACTGTTTCCGGCTGAGCGATCCCGACGGAAGCCGTACTGGAGGTTGTTAATCAGCTGGTAACTTGGAAAACAAGGAGGTGGTGGCTAGAAGCCTATAATTGGACGGGTCTGAGCGGTTTCTTTTTTTAGGGATCGGGTGCGCCAAAGCAATCTTCTTCGTCTATTAAATAGCCATTACTACCTACAGATCCGTGTAAATTCATATTATTTGTTTATTATATAATTGTAATAAAATTAACGGATTTATGTACTTTTTCAGGAAATAAATGTCGTATATCTATCGGTGTACACCGATGATAAACGCAATAAATATCTGCAAGTGATTTGTAGTCGACAAGACCTCGGACATACATAAATGCAACGCCACTCGAGACGGTGATTGACAGTTTCATCGCATAACAGGACTCCGGCGGATCGGATCACGGATGCAGATGATGTCTGCGATGATTTTATCCCAAAACTCAGAGATCAGAACACCGACAATGACATTGACATATAGTACAACGGGTAAGGCAAGTGCTCGAATTGTGAGTACATTTGTTGCACGTGGTACTTCGGAGCTAGACTTAGATGATGCATTGGGAATGAAACGATCGCCCCCCGATGTCAAATAATAAAATAAAAATAAAATATTTAATTTTAATTATTTTATTTATTTTTTATTTTACTTAAGTTTTTTTTTCAATATAAATGTTCATTTGTACAGGTTCATTTACTTGGTGGTAGGTGGCTTTGTTCTAGCCCGGCTGTGTAGGTACCACCATGCACTCATCAGATATTTTACCGCCAAAGAGCAATGTGAGTGAGTGAGCCAGTATAACTACAGGCACAAGGATCATAACATCTTAGCTCCCAAGATTGGTGGCGCATTGGTGATGTAAGGAATGGTTAATATTATTTCTATTTATTTCTAAATATTTCTAAATATTATTTCTATGGGCGGTGGTGACCACTTAGTATCAGGTACTTGCCGCTCGCCTACCATCTTGACCAAGCTAAGAAGTATAAAGAGCCATTTGAATTAACAGAAAATGCTTAAAATAAAATATTATTTTATGCCAATAGAGATTAATAGTAAACACAGGGATATGTAGGAATAATCTCGTAGCGCCGAGAATATATATTCGAGGGAAAATCATTAGCGTCACATGTCAGGAAATTATGAAGGGACGTAGGCATTCAGATTGACAATCTCAACTCTAGCCTATACTATAACAATAGAACACCACCGTTACAGAGCGGGTACACAAAAGTTAAATATAAAACATTTAGAAATAAAATCAATTGATACACTTTAATGCCACAATAAAGGCAACATAATTCAAATAAAATTCCTTGTATATATTAAATTACTAAAAATACAGTAAAATGAAAAAAATAAATCAGCGTAAGTCCACAAAATTAATTGTTAATTAATTATAATACGTGGAATAATATCTGATTGTGTCTGAGTGGATGCGACATATAGTAACAACTCCTTCGCGGGTTAATGTTTAAGTTTTCAATAGGATCTCAGAAAACGCTCAATTTTATTTGTAAAATAAAAAAGTCGTTAAGTCACTTCTGTGTGCGTAAATATATATATATATAAGACAACTAGTGGCATTAACATGATCACACACTTTTGGAATGAAACGTTCGTGTCTAAAGGTAGTGTTATAATATAATCGAAGAAAAAAATGATTGTTAAATATTTCGCTGGTTCCTCTCAATTAAGGGTTTTTTTTCGGATCGTCTTTTTTGTTGACATCTATATCGAATAAAGATTTTGACTTCGTTTAAGCTTTCGCAAACAAAATTTTCATTTGTTTTGTTTTTTCTCAATGTTGTTTTTTTCTATCTCCAACGATATTAACGTTATATATATTATTTAAAACCTATAAACATAGAGCCGGAGTCCGTTCTGAAAGAACAATCATGTGAAATTAACAATGGAATGAGTAGTTTTCGCGCGAATTCAAAACGTACAAAAAAGCAAATGTAATCTCTTTGTTCTTCAAGTATCATTACGAAAAGTACTTGTATATCAAATTGAAGGGACGAGGGATGTCGATGAACTGGAGATATATATATATATATATATATAGATTTTTACATAATAACGAATAAAATATTTTGTTCACATTTAATGAACATGTCTCCCTTTCTTTCCTCTATACGTGAAGTACAAAACTAAGTTTTAAAGTATATTTTTATCTTCAAAGCAACTTTAGCGTTCTATTCGTATTTTTAGGGCGAGTATTTCTTACGAAGAAAGTGATATCTTTCCGGTCGTGTCGGATTTCCGTTCCATCGGATTATAAGTGAAGGAATAAAGAGTGCATCTGTATTTGCGCGCGGATTTGTGCACTTTAGTATCCCATTCGTAGGTAGATAGTTTTTACATCGTATTTTAGGGTTACGTCGTCGTGTGCTAGGCATAAACGAGTGATGTCCTCCCTTGGTGTACAAACTTACTTCATAACAATTTTTATCAAATTCGGTTCAGGTTACTTTCGTATTTACATTAGCAGCCTGTAAATTTCCCACTGCTGGGCTAAGGCCTCCTCTCCCTTTGAGGCGAAGGTTTGGAGCATATTCCACCACGCTGCTCCAATGCGGGTTGGTGGAATACACATGTGGCAGAATTTCGTTGATATTAGACACATGCAGGTTTCCTCACGATGTTTTAATTCACCGTCGAGCACGAGATGAATTATAAACACAAATTAAGCACATGAAATTTCAGTGGTGCTTGCCTGGGTTTGAACCCGAAATCATCAGTTTAGATGCACGCGTTTTAAACCACTGGGCCATCTCGGCTCTCTTTCGCATTTGTTATATTTATATAGATTAATCATTCAATAAAATAATTTCAAAATATTTTCTATACTAATATATATGGCGACAATTTTTTTATAATGTCTAACAAAAAAAGTCCTAAACGAATGTACACAAAACTTATATCAATAAATGAAGCGCGTGTCGGAGGTTTTAGTATATAATATTATTATGTAAGTAGATGCGCTTCGCAGTTTGATCCGCTTTAAATTTATACTATTGACGTGACAAGCGTGAATTTCATGTTCTAGTTATAGTATAAAATTAATTTATATTCACTTCACGTGAAAAGCAAAATTACATATAATTATTATACAAAAACTACTATAATTTTATTCGACAGGTTATGTAATAGTAAACTTGTACTTATTTATACATTTTTTTTACATTAGCAGCTTGTAAATTTCTCACTGCTGGGCTAAGGCCTCCTCTCCCTGTGACGAGAAGGCTTGGAGCATATTCCACCACGCTGCTTCAATGCGGGTTGGTGGAATGAACATGTGGCAGAATTTCGTTGAAATTAGGCACATGCAGGTTTCCTCACGATGTTTTCACCTTCACCGTCGAGCACGAGAAGTTTAGAAACACAAATTAAGCACATGAAATTTAGTGGTGCTTGCCTGGGTTTGAACCAGAAATCATCGGTCAAGATGCACGCATTCTAACCACTGGGCCATTTCGGCTTATTTATTATATATATCGCAACAAAGCTTTTGAAGCGTTGTGCACTGCGTTTACCGGGTGACGTTTCTCAATCTTTCATCAAACCCTCCAAGGGTTCTTACTTGGCCGTATATCTTTTGTTACTAGCAGCCATTAAGTATGTTCGCCGTCCATTTGCCGGATATATTATCAGATTGTAATTACCTGGTTACCAAGGTTTATCTAACTTTGCAGAACTTATCAAAATAAACCAATTAAGGACAAAGCTTTTCTGCCATCTATTACGGAGTTTCACTGTTCACATTCTGTCGGTATCTCTAGATCAGCTCGGTGACCCAAGTTATTACACTATTATACGAATATAGAAAGTACTTGTAAAGTTTTAAATCGTTACAAAGTTTAGGATTAACAAAAGACGATTTTCTAGATTTGTATACAAATTTTTAATTTATTTTTATTTAGATTTTCGATTCAAAATTGTATTAATCTAACATACTTCGAACTTTCAGGGTGTAAAAATCGATTTTAAATATGTATCGTTTCAAAGCTTATCAAATCCGATCAACATCCTTAAAACTTTAGCAAGCGGGTTCGTGAGTGCTTGCGTGTGGGCTTAATCTCCGGGAAACAAGTTATTTTCATCTCGAATGGCTTCATTTTTACGAGTTCAACCTTAATCCGTATGATGCTAATTTTTTTCTTATTTTAATAAAAAATTGGGTCGATCTTTTTTGTTCGATCATTAACAATACAAGTATTGACATACTTTGTTTGTAACGCGAAGGTATTACAACTTTGAATGTTTGAAATACAATACCTAATTATTCTAGGACTAGGTCCGAATGACCTGCGGCCTTATACCTAGACCGACGACCTACCCTAGTTGCCATTGAATTTTTCCTCGGAGTTAACTTTTTATATATGTAATAGTTTTTTTAATTTGTTTGATGTCAATAGTATTTAGAATTACATATTTATAGTTAAGATTTACACAGGAAATATAGGGAGAGATTACATATATTTGGCAAAAATTAAATTAATAAAATAACAGGTAAACCAATGGACATTAAATAAATATTGGAGTGTTCGGGATTTGAACCAACGATCTGAGGCAGGCATTGAAATGGCAAAGTAGTTAAAACGTGTTGATCTTCCAAGATCGTGGGTTCAGATCCGAGCAACCCTTGACTTTTCAGGTACTTAATTGGTGTTTATAAACCCTGATGGGACTCGCATGTGTTGGAAAACCTCTGCTACGTTTGAGTCTTCTAGCTCGAACTTCTAGTATTCTTCATTAGAGGAGAGGAGCCTTTTTGCCTTAGCTTAGCTCTTAGATAAGTTAATCACTACAAAAGGAAGTAGCTAAAAATGGCAGGGGTTATTTAAGACTCTGTCTTCAATGAAATGCTTTAATATATTTTTGCACTTTACTATTAATAAAATTGATGTCTGTTTGTAATATTAAAATAATTAATAACAACAAGATTCTCAAACGACGATCACAATTAATTTTTTTTGTCTGTTTGCTCTGTCTGTCTGTCATCTTCGAAACAGCTGAACTGATTTTGACGAGACTTTAGATGCCTAATATTTGAAGCAGTAATTTAGAAAAAAATAATTAGAAAAAGTATATATTACACAAAAAAAAATCCGCCAGTAGCTTTCATTATTATAAAATTTTTAAATAAGACGAAAGAATTTCTTCTTTCGTCTTATTTAAAAATTTTATTTAAAGAAATGTATTGACATATATTTTAAGGCGCTGCACGCGCTCGCTTTATAATTTGAAAAAAAAAAGGTGAATTGTATGTCTAAGAAAAGTTTTTATTAACAAAGTAATAAATATTATAACATTTCCTAAATAAACTAAAACATTAAGGACAAATTATTGAAGCCGGCTGCGCTGTTCAGTCGGCTCAATGTTGATCTCCAAAATGTTAATTGCGAGCTGACCGACGACGAGTTGATTTCCGTGAAACTCCATAAAGCCTACAAACATAACGCCTCCGTAACTCCATTATGACGCGTGACGTTAAATTTCGGTAGAATTTGGTATTTTTCTTTTTTTTAAATTAAATACCAACGAACGAGAAAGCGCTTAAAATAACGTCGTTTGTGCAAAATATTGTTTTACATAACTGTTTACCTGATTAAACATATACACACATACACATATAAACATACATGTATGTGATACGTATTTAAATTAAATAATTTGTCATAGTATGAAATTCAATATAAAATATAATAGTTTCTTAAGGGAATCCCGATAAGGGACTGTCTTTTATGACTCGGTTATTGGTTTCTAAGGTGACAAATTGACACCGCGAGTTAGTTGGATGAAAAACAATATTACCACATAATTAAATATAAACAAACTTTGCAGCTAAATAATAAACTTCAAGTATTGGTTAAACTTCAGTATAATTTGTTGGTATTTCATGCTCGGTGCTTTTACCCCACTTCAATCCATCCAAATCCAAATACACTTCATTGAAGTAGGCTGTCTATCTCTCGTTACCAAGAATTAAGTTGTATAGATAATTAATTAAATATTATTTATCCTCCATGTAATTTGATGCATTACTCTACGCTTTGCTACCAACTAAATACACGCAATATTCATTAATGATTGTTTTGGCCAAAATAATAGCTAAGAGTCATATGATCCGACATACACTCCCCCCATTGTACCGTGGTGCCGCGTGATTGCTTCGTCGTCTTTTCGCGCGAGTGTGAAATTAATGTATTTTATTAGATAACTAGCTGTGCCCGCGACTTCGTGCTTGTTATTTGAATTTAAGTTATTTGGATATTGTAGCGTAATTTTATTTTTATACTATATATAATTCTAAAATAAAAGTAGCCTAAGTTACTCCTTATTACATCCGCTATCTGCCAGTGAAAGTCCCATCGAAATCAGTTCAGCCGTTCCAGAGATTAGCCGGAGCAAACAGACAAAAATATTATTTTGGTATCTGTACCGTGTATACATACATATGCATTTAATAAAAATGGGTTATTTTAATATTAGAAATAAAAATGTTCTTTCATAGTTTATTAATTGATTCATGCGTTTTTACATTTTTGTTAAATAATTAATGGGTTTTATTTGCATAAGTTAGGGGAGAAAGTATCTAGGAATATTATAAGTTGCAACTCAGTATTCAATTATATTAATTTTAATACGTTTCAAGTAGCTTTGTTGTCGAGGCACGAGCCGACGCGAATACTGCCGAGGATGAAAGCGTTTCAGCGTTGACATTGACGTTTAACGTTCCGATTTGTACTCGGAACTAACTCCGAACTAATTATGTACCAATTCAAATTTGTGTAAAATTGTATTAAGCATATAATTGAATAAATGGAATTACACTGAGTGATGTTTGCTGCATACGATAAAAGGAACGCAATAAGTATATGATTAATATTGCAAAACATACATTTAGTGGAAATATGACTTGAATAATCGTATATAATATACGACTAAACATCAATACTTAGTGACACGAACAAGGTACGAGTACATACAATCTTAGTTAGGTGATGTAAGGAATGGAAAATATAAGTATGTATATGTTATGTCTGACGTATTTATATGATAAAATGGGATTTTTATGATAAGTGTACTATTGTATTTTGTAAGCTGTTTTGCTCGTTTATGCATTACTGGTCCATCTGCGTGAGTTATAACGTGTTATAGTCTTTCAACTCTCAGTAAATTGCTTTACTTCCGTGAAAAGTTTTTTTCAACGATAGATCCTCAGATCTGGTCTTCTTCGTGTCATGAACGTATATCTTGAGTCAGTATTGAAATAGTGGCTTCATCAGAGAACATTACACTACAGAATATATTCTTTTATTACCACCATACATAAAATACATAAGATTCATTGACATTTTCTTCACAGAGGTCCGTGCCACGGGTTACATTGGTTCATTAATTTTTTATTACATTGTTCTGCAAATTTAAAATTCTCCAAATAAAACACCAATTATTGCATACCCTGCTGATCGGAACTGCGATTCAACGGGGAAATGCCGCTAGCACTCTTGCTTCCGTTCTACGCGGTCATGATTAATACATTATTAACTTATTTTAATTATTATTTATATGTAGTTAAGGTAATAATGTTAATTTAACAACTTTTTATGTTAATAAATATCAATTAAATGTAAACAAAAATATATAACATATAATTTTAGAATATTTTTTTTTGCAAGAAAATCCATTTATCTATTGTATTGCGTGTATATTACACGCAAATTTATTATGTTTACTATAATTAGACATAAGAATCCATCAATATGTATAATTATAGTTCCGGATTCCGTTCGAGTTTCAATTCGTAGTAACTTTAACGAGCACTTACGTCTTAGTTCTACTCGTAAGCGAAAAGTATTAGTAAGCTTTGTATTGAACAGAAAACAGAGGAATTCATTGAGAAATAATTTACTAAAATAACAACTTGTAATTGACTGAATTTATTATTTGTACTAAATATTATAAATGTAAAACGACTCTTCAAAAAGTCTCTGTCTGTCTATCTGTATGTCGGTCGTTCGCGGCAAAAACACTAAACTGATATTGACGAAATTTGATATGAAGCTTGAATTCAACTTTTATATGCATAACACTTGACAATGACGACCAGTCTCTGAAACGAGGGCGAAACTGCGGGCGACATTTAGTACTTAATAAAGGAACTAAGTATCAATATTTTATAATATGTTTCAAGCTTATTTACGTTATAACAAAACATATTACTAATTGTCGTCTTTTCAATTTACTTTGTTTTTAGTATAGTTAGGTGGATTAGCGTATGGACCCTTGGTCATTGACACTGTAAGAAGTATTAACTTTTCCTAACATCAACAATGTGCAAACCAATATTCGTCCCTCCTGAAGCCTTATTCAATCGAGTGACCCGGAGCACAATAATAGCTACTCAGATGGGCCCGCATGAAGCTCACCATGTAAAATCTCGAAAAATTGCAAAAATATTTGAAATCAATCACCAAACCAATAAACATAACAATGATTGACGACCTCCGTGGTCGAGTAGTGTGTACACCGGTTTTCATGGGTACGCCACTCCGAGGTCTCGGGTTCGATTCCCGGTCGAGTCAATGTAGATAAAGTTCATTAGTTTTCTATGTTGTCTCGGGTCTGGGTGTTTGTGGTTCCGTCGTTACTTCTGATTTTCCATAAAACAAGTGCTTTAGCTACTTACATTGGTATCAGAGTAATGTATGTGATGTTGTCCAATATTTATTTATTTTGTATTTATTATTTTCCTCGGCTTAATGTAGCTTTATTTATAAATCGGCAGTAGCTTCAAATCTTTGACACAACAATCAGTATATCTAATAAATGACTGTCAATACAAATCGCATCCAACAAAGGGCAAACCGTTCTGTGCGTGACATTAATAGGATGAAGGCTATCCTTCACATATTGCTTTTATTGGATCATATATCAGTCACGATTGTTTAACCCGTGACAAAATGGACGTACAAATGCACGTCGTATGCTAAATTGCGTTATATAATATCTTTGATTGTGTTAGATTTTATTTTAATGTTAACAAATTTAAATGGTTAAAAGAATCATTTGGCTATAACCGTCTAGAGGCTACCCTAGGCCCTGGTCGTTTTTCCGATTCGTACTAATGAAAAGTAAGTGGTTTTTACCAAAACAAACATCTCCACCAAGAGGTTCAAATTTAGCAGCGATGCA
Source organism: Vanessa atalanta (assembly GCF_905147765.1). Taxonomy (NCBI): domain Eukaryota; kingdom Metazoa; phylum Arthropoda; class Insecta; order Lepidoptera; family Nymphalidae; genus Vanessa; species Vanessa atalanta. The sequence continues at coordinate 343,268 of NC_061882.1, forward strand.
TACCCGTTTCCGGAAAAGCACCTAAAGTAATCCATCTTGTCCAATCAATGAAAACATACTTTATTCAAGTAGAAGTTTTGAAGCACTTTTGAATTGTCATTTTACAGAATTGTAGATTCTACCGAGAAGAAACGGCGAGAAATCGGTAGTTAGTCGGTAATTTTTCGCTATTTGAAATACAAAGTTAAGTCAATCAAATGCAATTAATATAATATATCTTTTATTTTTTTTATATTTTATTATATCATACCTGAAAAACAACCAGTATTAGCTCCACTCGTTTTTATCATCTATGTAATCTCGTGTTGAGTAAGTATATATTAATACATTTTTAATAAACGATTTGAATCCACGTATTAGCCAATGTATACCTTACCGCAGGAAGGACCTATTGACTTTTGTCATTGGTTTTCTGGATGATTCTCGGATTTACGAGGGTTATGGGGGTATTGAGATGTGACGTGTTCACAGATAGTTTTTTTTTTGCAATGATATCCTGCGAAAATAAAAAAAATCGGTCAAAATAATAAACGTATAATTTCATTGTTGTTATTTAAAATATGAATGTGTTATTGATATAAAATAAAAGTTTGTATTTTTTTTGTAAATCCTTTGCCAAAGAGCGTGCCAAATAGTAACATATAAAGTTGATCGTGCGGAGCTTAAACTGCGGCTATATTTTGTATAAACTTAAAATATTTATATATATATTGTAAATAAATAATGTTCATTGATGTGTTTATTAAAATAAGACAAATGAGTTTAAATGAACTGGAACTATTATTCTCTGTAGTTTGTTTACCGTATTTATTTATATTTATCCTTTATTAAGTTAGATATAAATAAAATTGATTGTAATTAAAAATAACCGATTTTAAATATATAATATATAACAGCTTCGTACCGGAATATACTTAAGATTCATTTATCATTTTAATTTATCGTCAAAAATAAACATTACTTTTGTTATTCCAATAAAATAAAATAACTTTTAGAAAATTAGTTTTTTGTTGTTTCTATCCTCCTATTTGGAAATGAGTTTGAGTACGTCTTTCAATGAATGTAGGTGTCCGAATAGAAACGTGCCTATTGGTCGAGACGCGATTACAGAGCCACATACGTTAACCCTCTTCTAATCGATATACGAATTGACCGCTCGATAATTTACGCGTTGTAATAACTGTCATTCAATTTCACTGTGCGTTCTATCATCATATATGAATGTAGATGACACTTCCAGTTACTTCACCATTTGGTGGAGAACCTACTGTATTGGGCCCACTTTGCAGACACAGTTGCTGCATTCCAAGGTAGATACTTAGGCCCAATTCCCCTATATACGTAATGATAACTAATGTACATTAAAGATGTATATAAGATATGATATTACATAGAGACACGTCAGCACTGACCATTTACTGACTCTCATAATCTGAGGCAATCTTGCACGATTGAGGAAAGTTCAACGCAGTTATGTATTCGAGTCATAGTTGAGTTAACACAACCGACTTCCAAACTTCGGTCTGTTCATTTTTTTTTTTCTTTTCAGGTAGCCACGAAAACCTCTCTGAAAAACCTCTCCACAAAAAACTAGGAGGAACAAATTTATGTACCACATGGAAACAATACACATACATACAAACTCCATATCTGAACATATTTGTTCAGATATGGAGTTTGTACGTAGAAAATCAGGATCCGCAGCCTTAACATTGTTAATAAACCATGTGGTACATAAATTTGTTCCTCCTAATTAGCAAATATTATCAATATATATTATCAATCGCAGAACGGTTAAAAGCTCGGTTGGCGCCTAAGGTTCGCGGCACATTGACCGTGTGAGGAGTTAATATATTATCGTAAAGTAACATTTTCCATCGACCGTGTTAACTAACTACCAACCAGTTGTCTCCAACCTTGGGTGACATCTTTGTTGTAGCAAATGTATAAAAAACAACATTTGATTTCGTTGGATGCTTTGTTCTAATTTTGCATTTATTTCGCAAATCAAATAATCATATTAGTGGAAACTGTCATAGAACCTAGTTAATTCCATTCCATACATAAATCGTATCTCATTCAAGTCCATTCATTAGTATCATTCGTTCTGTAGTAGATGTACCGGGAAATGTAATGTCGCTTTATGAGGACGACTCGGAAATCCCGCAGCCAAGTGAAATATGATGCGCATTAACTAAAAGCTTGTTTTGTCCTGTTTTTGCCGGCGAAGCGTTTCGTAGAATTTTATTTACGAGTGGATTCACTTGGATACCGCACACTTATGAATCGGACGTATATAATTTTTTAAGGGAATCATTAGTAACAAGCGTATTATTTTCTTCTCGCTGCTCGTGTTAACTAATTGCTTCGTTATTTAAAGTTTACTGTCGTAGGCGTTTGTCATTTAGCAATTTATAATTTTAATAGCTTTTGAATTAATTATTTGTAATTCCGTCTTGTAATAAACAGCGATGTCCAGAGTGACAAGAGATGGCGCGAAAATATTAAAAATATTGAATACTCGCATCGTAATTACTTTCAAATAAAAGTGACCAATTAAAATCATTTTAAAAAAGCAATATTGAGTTTAGTTCGATAATACTGAAAGGATATCTTTTAACACATAAAATATTGAACGTTCATTTGATTGAACAAATAGCAATTACGGCCAGTCCCAGAAGAATGATGCAATTTGTGAAATTAATTTATTACATTACTTTTTCGGACATCTCTTTCCAACAAATCATGATTAATTTGAACGCGCTGCTCGCTAAGAAAACAAAGGCCAGTGATGTGCCGTATATTTCAATTCATGAATATCTATATAATGACATTCATTTGCAATTTACGCGCATATACATCGGGATAATTACTTCCCTATGGTTATTTACGGAAACCCTCGTCACTCGGAATGTGTTATTTTACACGTCATGCCAGTTTGCTAATGAAAAAAAGTGCTCTGGGAAAAATAAATTGCTTTTAATTGTTCAACCACAGTCGGGTGCGTGAATCAGAGATTAAGCGCTCTATGTAATACTGTTCACTTTTAATCGTTATAATTATTCATTAATGTTGCGGCGGCTGGAGATAATGTGCTTGCGAAATCTTTAGATCGGTTGAGAAGTTTGCGTGTTACGTCATTGTTATAGTTAGTTTCCTATATTCAATTAATTTCGTGAATAGGCAGGCTCTACGCTAGACCTTCTTGTACTCAGTCATGAATTATTCTGCAGACAAATATCAATATTCTGTGTAACTGTGTTATAGTTTGTAAGCTCAGTGAGCCAATGCGATTACGAGCACAAAGGACAATATATTAGTTTCCAAGATTACAGATTCCTTACACGAATCGGTTCCTATATTCCTTACAGTGTCAAAGTAAATGGACAGTGGTGACCACTCACCATCACGTAACTCATTCGCTCGATTGAATTCCAAAAATAAATAAAAAAATCAGTATCTTAGCTACGATTAACACAAAATGTAGAATTAATACAGAAACATGTATAAAAATGTATGAATATGACTATATCCATCAAACAGCCACGTTAGACGCAGGGGCCTTCTTAAATTAGTCAAGCACAAATACACGACCGGTAAAATAATTGCACATTAATTTGAAGTCTAACATGCAGTTCTATTTAGCATACATCAAAGCGATTTCAAAGTCTGTACTTGACAAGTAAACCTGGCGAGTAAAAGCTGGAATAATGGCCAGTGTAGTTATGATAATAATCGCTATATTCCTAAGTGCATTAGAGCGTCGTTAGTGCGATTGTTTGAGGAGCATGTCCGGTGAGAAACACGACTATTTGTCACTGCTACGCCCCCCGTTGTGTTCGTTGATTTCAATGGTCTGTGTTCTCCTTGTCCTATTATCTTGGGAATAATGGCTGACCCTCGTGATTGAAGTTGGGATTGTGGTTTATTTTCAATCTTCAATTACATGAGCTCTGTATTGCCATGTAGAGCTCGTACAATAGTATTTGATGATATATGTACATACCACACTCTAGTTATATTCAATAAAATATGAATATATTTTATATATATAAACATTCAATTATAATATTTGGATTACTTAAGACAAATCCTGCTTAAAGCCGAGTTGTCAACTAATAATACGTCAATCTTAAAATAGATTACGGGTTCAAATCTGGACATAAATAACCGTGTATTCCTATCCGTATTCAATGATATGTTTATATGTGTATAGTGTGTAAAGTTCAAGTAAATTAAAAAACCTGTCTCGTACTCTTTTATTTTTCTTAGATGAGTTACGGTCACACTTGTAACTCGCATTGGAAAAAACGTCGTTGAATAAGCTCTATGTCTTAATCTTTATTAAGCAAACAATGTATTATACATTAAGTGTCTTTAACTAAATAGATACATTACAATTACATACATATGAAATGACTTCAAGTGTCTGAACTAGGCCGACCCTGTAGGCCTCAGGCGGGAGTCTCTTCCGATGACGTCATATAGTTTTAAAAGTGACATGTTAAAAAATAGTACAAATTAATATTAGAAAAATAATCTAGTCGCTTATGATAGCAAAGTTTATTTTAATTTTCCTAATTAATAGTAAATATGAATTTATACAACAAAAGTTTTTATAAAAAAATTTAGTTCGAATTTGGGTTACGTCTATGTACGTATTTGTCTTAAATAAAAATAAAAAAGCGTGGAGTTAATGCTTGTTGACTTCCAGGCAGGAGACATAACATACATATATAATTGTATTTAACTAACATTACTGTATTTTTAGATATTGAAAAAGAGTAACTACTAAGTTTCTTGCCGCTTTTTCTCGGTAGAATCTACATTCCGAACCGGTGGTCGCTTTACTTTAAATAATTTATTAAATGACGATTCAAAAGTGCTTGTAAAAGCCTACCTGAATGAAGTATATTTTGATTTTGAAATATACAGAGATGAATGCTTTAAAAGTAAATTATAAATTTATTTTTACTTGATAAATGTTAGTGTAATTTTATTTAGCTTTAAGCCTTCGGACGTGGAGAAGCCTTTGTCCAGACGTGAAACATTCACTTGCCGCTTTTAGCGTATTGGCTTGATGGATGTTTTTAAACTAAAACGAACGCTGACAAAGCAAGCATGACCTTAAAAAGGTAAATCTAAAAGTCTACGAATAATGAAAGTAAAATGGCGATAGTGAAGGAACTTGTTTCATTGTATGAAATGATTAATAGTACAGTAAACAGAAGCTCCCTTCCGTTATTGTAGAAGGGCATGCCTTTACGACCTTTGCGTTAATGGAATATTATATCAACAAATAAATACGTTTTGACATATAAAAAAAACTAGACTAGTAGAGATATCATGAGAAAATTCTACATTGACAAATATAATAAAATAGAATTATTGGTATTGCCATAAAATTTTAATCATATCCAGCTGGATAAATACCTCTACCAAATTGTGCCAAATCCCTCTTATTCGGTTTCCACACACATTGCGGTTCTGATATCAAGTTATCGGTTTAGCTGTGTGTTATTTTTACGCCGCGGTTGGTGAACCGAGGTCTCCAATCTAGAGCTTCTATGCTATAAGCTACTAGTCCTTCGAGATACGTGACCAAGCTCACTGCTACTTCAATCCACCAAATTTGCAAGCTACGTCGACGCTAGATTTGGATACTTTCCTTTCTAATTTAATTCTTCAAAATTTTTTCGAATTAGTTCGCTCGCGATGACACTCTGAGTGTCCTTGAATTTTGTGGATGTGCACTGTATATCATGGCTGAGATGAAACATTGGTTGAAAATAGTCATCACATTGCGGACATTACACGTTCACTGCGGACACATTGCGGACTCGCCGAATATATATACGTTATATGTATTGTTATGTTATCGTTTCACTTCCCAAACTTTCTCACCAAATCTTTGCTTGGCGAATAGACAATGCTATATAGGAAGTTTTTTATTTGTTCGGGCAATAAAGTATTGAGTAAATGAATAAACAAGGGGCATATAGGGAAGGACTACAATATTCACAGTCGCTTGTGTCACATTAATTAAGGATTACAGTTATTAGTTACTTTAGCGTATTATACTTTTATATATTGCCACATATGTCGCTCGATCTCGTTCGTACTTAACGCTGACTGACAAGGGTCAACAAGGAGAGATCCACTTTGCGCTAACATTTTATAGCCAATATAGTGGAATTATTTATTGCGGCTTGCTAAATCTAGTAGTTCGCTTGTAAGGTCGCAGGTGATAGCCCAGCGGTTAGAAGATGTAACTTTTAACAATAGATTCACCTTTGAATCTTTCCACTTTTCATGTGCTTAATCTGTGTTTGTAACTATTCGAAACGTAACAATTAAAAAATAACATACATACAAATATATATATATATATATATATATATATACATATATACACATATATATATTAAATTACTGTAATTGCATGTAAAATGAGAAAATAAAAAGGTTTATTTATTTATTTACTGTTTTTGTAATTCATTCATTCAAGGTAACCGGATGTCGGACGAAAATCTGCAACCTGCATTAGAGCAGCTTGGTAAGAGTCCGTAGCCTCGCAGCTCAGAGTCTGGATGTGTCGGTAACGTTGTTGATGCGAACGAGAGTGAACGTCTGAGAGTCATCTCGTGTGGTAGTGCATAACCATAAAAAATATAATATGTATGTGTGTATAACGCCATACGCTATTTACTTATTAAAATTAAAAATACATTTTGTTCGCATATTTTTAAATGAGAATTTTTTATTCAAATAATATAATACAACTTTTAAATATGTTATGTAAAATGTAATTCCGTTTCCTAATGCAGAAACAGACTATTTCCTGGTATGCATACAAATAAATTTCAAATGCTTCTACGTGACAGCTTAAAATACGGAGATACATCACTGGGAGCGGCCACTCACGAGTTAAAAAGACTTATGGTCACGTTCAAACTATTTTTCAATGTAGGTATTTAAATACTTTGGACTATCGATACGTCAAGAGATCTAATTACATAATACAATTGGGCCTACATTAAGTTGAAACTAACTTTTGTAAGTAATCATTTATAAAAATAAATATTTATATTTATATTATTTAATATATTATCTAGCTACATAAAGTAACTGACGACACATGCAGTAATTATTACACGAGCGGCATCTACGAAACTGTAGCTCCATGATAGCGTAACCCACGCAGTTGTAGCAATATCGTAGCACGGCGAAAAGCTTACTTGTTACACAGACACACGTAATGACGGCCCTATGTGGACTTTATAACAATATTATTTCGCATGTTTCGATGAACATATCCTCCTCTTAGATTATAAAATAAAAGGGAGCCCATGAAACATCACAGTAAAGCTGCAAATGCGAATCGAACCTTAAGCGAATACAAATTCGTGGCAGTGTGAAACGACGTATATTTTTGCTAATATGTCCAAAGTCACTATAATAATTGATTTGACGTATTGACAAATTGTAAATGTCTACACACACTACTGGGAATTTGCGTTTTATATCCTGTAATGTTTCCAGCGTTTCGTCTGCTTTCATTATCTGATTTATAATCTGAGGTCTTCCTGGTCGATTTTGGTCACGGCGGACGATCTCAAGGGAGGGAAATTTATATTCATATTTCGTGTTTTCTGAATTATATTTTGCCAGAAAACCCAATAACTGTTTATCGGTCTGACTTAGGATTTGAACCCAAAACCTTGGGGTCTGCGTTCTTATAGCCAGCCAGCCTGAAGACCAACGAGGCAGGAAATGCCACGTCGTAAGTCTAAGAATATAACTAACAAAGTAATAATTACTTTGTTAGTTATATTTTTAGACAAAATGAAACATTATCTTTGGTTCGTCTCGGGGGAGAAGCGAGTTCTTTTATTGCTTTATTTCCCGACAACCGCCTGTCGTCCGCCGCTAGTTTGTCATTCCTTTATTAAGGAGCAAAGTTTACTGACCAACTAAGACCTCCATACCTTTTAATACCGTAGCGTGAGAGACAGGTGAAAGCCAGCTCTGACTTTCTTTGTTACAAGTTATTCGTGAACTAGTCATTCGTTATTTAAGGCTGAGAAGCAAATGGTCATCTCGATGGTAATTGCTCACCATAGAACTTATTTATGAAATATTTCTTTAGTATAGGGAAGAAATCTAGTAGATACTCTTTTCCAACAATTGAATACCATCGGTATCCTAATGTGTTTAAATATATAAATTTATACGTCCAGTCTGAAAATTTGCTATTTTTTTAATAAAGGTTTAAACGTATTTTTTGGAAAAGTTAATTAATTATATTTATCATTTTTGCTTGTTATTAGTTATATTGGCTCATAAAACGTTAACATATAAAGTATGTACAAACGTTTGCCAGAAAAATAATAAAAAATGGTACCACCACCAACAATATATGTATGTTAACGAAATTGAATATGTTTCAATATGTCTGTTGAAATTAAACGGGATTGTATGTTCACGATTTTATTTATATTTTATTATGACAGTTGAAACTTTTCGATTACATGTTCGCTCCACCGGTTTCCGGTACATCATGTAAGCTGGTTTTTATTTCCCGCCGTACTTCATAAATCGGACTCAATGTCCGGTTACGGATAATTTACTGTTTACCCGAAATCACTGTTTATTGCGTCATGGAATTGAGTTTCGTTTCACTATTGGAATAAAACTGATATACATATATTTATACAGACGTGTCTCGTAAGTGGACATTCCCCTATTGTTTTTACCTTGAAAATTTATATGCTATAAACCTTGTGAATGTTGTTATACTGGCTCACTTACCTTTCTAACTGGAACATAACACAAAGTATTTCAGTTTGTCGGTAGAAAATCTGAAAAATGAGTGGGTCGTACCCCGATCAGGTGATCAATTATAGCTTCTATATTATTTTCCCGTTAAGATATTCTTAGTAGCTGCTAGAAGTAAAATGTTAAAAGTTTTAAGCGCCTGTGCTTCGGAAAACACGTAAATCTATTAGTACACTTAATGTCGCTCTGGTTGTGTTGGATTGATGATTGATGGTCGTACTATTGGATTATGAAAGCAAGGCAATGAAGAAAAGGGCAAAGAGCCAACTTGTACCAATACATACGCTGTATACTATAATACTTCCTACCTTTATTGAACTGCCTTCTCTCTAACTGTTTCGCACAATATTTTAATTCCCCAAGTGAAATTATTCCAAAACTAACCTATAGGTACACTGTTACTAAAATAGATCAGTGTTATAAAATTGTTCAGTCCTACAAATATTATATCTATCGACGTTCCTGAATTTTAATGGTTCGTTCTCAATGTTTGTACATACAACGTCGCTGTATTTATAATAACGGTGCATATTGTACTGTGAAAATATTTTATTAATGTAAATAAATACAAACGCCAGCTAAATGAAAACAATTTTAGCAGGAATATTAAAATATAAAACAACAGGATTGCAGAGCTTGCAAGTCGTGCGTTGCGCGGAGAGTAATTTGTCATTGTACACCGTTCATTATGTAAGCCGCTGCGCTCCACCGTCTGCACGATGGCGCGCAAAGCCTAATTAGAAGCTAATCCTGCCTGACATTATCTTACTTGCCGTCTTTTTTCGCTCAAGGCATCTTATAACGTAGTCGTCTTACATAAAACGGCTTTGACTTTATCCAGAACCTTAGAGGGTGATTTTTTTAAATAACCTAATTCACTTGAAATTCATCGTTCGAGTACTGCCAAGTAAGGCCATTGGTCCGAAAAAATATATATTATAATTGACCATTTACTAAAACATTTAAAATAAACATAGACGGACACTGATTATCTATGTTTTAGTAATAAATCAACAAAATATTATCAAATTCATGTAACTGACAGTTCTAATTTGTTACACCGTGACAACCCAACCCGTTGCCTCTTGCTTTTACTGCGTCTGAACGGTGACGTCACTTCAAATTTAGATATAGCATGGATTTAAAGCCATATATCCCGAGGTCCTGGGCTTAAAGTCAATTGGGCCGTTAAACAGTTGTTGGGTTTTGATTTCGAGATATTCTCTACAGCATCCCAGAGTCTGCAATCCCATGCCTCAGCACATAAGTCCATTGAGCCGTAAAGTCTGACGACTGAACTCTTCAGGTCACGCTGTTCCATTGAAGAGTTTGTGGAGTTTCACTCTTTTGTGAGCAATGTATTTACAACAAAGTATTTACAACTGTTTTTACAACAGTATCCTTTTTTTTTTTCTCTGGAAAAACGCGTTACGCGTTTCCCCCACGTGGAAGTGGGGGGGTATGTGGGACTCGCCGGTGCCCAAGATGTTAGCGGCACACCGGAATACCCACTAAAAAACCAGCGGTACCCTCTCCGTCTCATCGGTAGGCGCCACGGGATCGCTTTCGCATACTACCGTGACGCCCTGACGGTCAGCCCACCTATGCGGGCCTCCAATTCCTAGGGGGGATTCCCGGGGTTTACAACAGTATCCTAGAACACGTTCCAAAATATTCAATTGTTAAGGAGCGTTTTTGTTTTAGAGGATATTACAAAACTAATGACTTCTTAGTTGATTGCACAACTTGGGAATAATATGACCGCTTCCAGGCTGTTTCTAATAACGAAAATATATTATTGTTATTATATAAAAACAATAGTTGTTAAAAAAAAACATTAAAAAAACCCGCTAAGTTTCTTTCGCCGGTTCTTCTCAAGTCTGAGGTGTTTATTTCCGAACCGGTAGTAGATTTTAGACTATCAATAAGCAACTGTATCGTTTTTATATTGAACTAGATGAAAACAAATACGGTTTATCATTTACTTTTCATATAACTTTTTTATAACCGTTGTGATTATCAAACATACAACAATAAAATCATCCTTTACACAGCTTTCTGAACGCAACGTAATGAACCTAAACGTCAAAAATGGCCGACCGTTGAATCGTCATGCCATTGAATTTCATGGATTTCATAATTCGAAATATCTCGATTATACGAATTCTTCGGATAAATGTTGTCGAATAAAAATCATAATTTTTTAACGATCTATACTTGTGAATATGTTTCGATCAGGTCTATCGTTGATCTGCACGAAACATTTTTATTTTTATAGTTTTATTTGCGGCTTTTATTTGTGCCGAGAGGGCACAGATTATTTTACCAAAGTCACGTGCGATGGAACGAAATTATTAATAGAGAATACAGATAAATATTTTTGATTTTGACTTTGACATTGACATTGACCCGCTCAATTAAAACAATTTTGCAAAAATTTCATGACTGACAGATATAAGAATGTGTTTTATGCTATTAAGTGTCAATTTTAATAATAAAACGACCATAAAATCAGTAATAATTGTTGACATGTAAACGTTTTTCGAACTCGTTTCGAGGAAACGTTCGGAGTTGTTAATTACTGAATATGTGGCAGTTTTTATTTTCGCCAGCACTCGAGTTCAGCGTCACTCGATGTTACGGGATGAACAAAGGTTGATAGGGGTTTTAATTATCTCCACTCCTCCATGTTTCGTATGAAACGGTTTGAACGATGTCTCTATGTACATATATTTATACCATCAAATCTCGGTAAGTCTCGGAAAAGTTTTAAAGTTTAGTAAATAAATAAAATGTCAAAGTTGTAATCTCTCAAAGTTTTTTTATATTATATAGGTAGGCGGACGAGACAAGGGCCACCTGATGGTAAGCGGTCACCACCGCCCATAGAAAATGACGCTGTAAGAAATATTAATAATTCCTTAAATCGTTAATGCGCCACCAACTTTGGGAAATAAGATGTTACGTTCCTTGTATCTGTAGTTACACTCGCTCACTTACCCTTCAAACCCGAACACGGCAATACTGAGTACTGCGGTTTGGTGGTAGAATATAACGTTAAATTAAAATTTAGTAAGTACTTTTTGTATGCCATTAAAAGCCCTGCTATCTCAAGCAACCCAATACTGGTGAAAAATAATAAAATTATCTCTTTCAATAATAATGTTATTCAGATATCGTTACAGGTTTCTTGATCGTCATATGTTTATAGACCACGTGACGGAACTCTAAATTCAATATGGCACCATATAGAGGATAAAATGTAGCCTATTTAAAAAAAAAAAGTACTATTTTGTGTGTCAAATGATATGACTAAATCAGCACATTTCAAAAATATATTGTCAGTATTATTTAATACTATTGTATTTATAAAATATATCATATTGATAGTTCTTTGGATAAGTTACATAAAGTATAATAGTTTACATATATATCGTTGAAATATCGAAACAAAGTTATATGATTACACGATTTCAAACATTCGCCTTTATAAATAAATCATTGATTAACAAAAAAAACGAAAAGAAAAAGTTCGATTTCACTTGAACGTAATATTCGGCAAAACTTTTTCACGTATGTAGATGTTGTCTGTTTGTATCGTTTGAAGCGTAGTTATTGTGATTGAAAAAGTTATAGCTCCTCGATATCTACGAAAATAGTTACGGAGCCATCGAATTGAAACGTTCGCCAGGTGTTTGTTGAACTTTTTCAACGATGTAACTTTTTATCACATAATAAAGATATGCTTTCTTACAATTTACGTGTCGTTATTGATATAATACCATGACGGTATACTCTCAACAGTTTATGCGAACACATAAAACAATTTAATTACTAAATATAATTTGAATATCTAAAACTGAAGTTTTGTAAATACTTCCAAAAAAATGTTTATCTTTGAGTTTATAACACCTGGTCTACCGTGATTTCATGGATATACGTGAATCAGAATTGAATACTTGGTAGAACCGGTATATTAATAGTATCCAAATGTCTCTCAATGCTGGGCTTAAGCTTCTACTCTCGAGAAAAGAAGACAAATAAAAAATAAACTAGTAACAAAAATAAAACTATAAATAGTCACCGTTTTTTGTTAAGTGTATGTAAAAAGTCGCAGGATCGATCCTGACCCCTTGGGTTATTATCGTCCTTACTCCTAACACAAGTGATAGGCTTAAAAGAAGGGTGTAATAGGAATACTAGTAATACCTTAATGAATTTGGAACAAACTACTAAAATACTAAATTTCATCAAATTCGGTTTAGCGGTTTGGCCTTGAAAGAGCAACAGACAGCAGGACAGATGGACAGAGATACTATTGCATTTATAATAACAAATAATCGAATCAATAAATAATAATTATTATTATATGAGTTCGCTGGCCTGTTTGTTTTAGCCCAAATTCGACTTGATTCTTACCTTTGTTTAGTTGCCCACTGGGTTGATCTCTAATGGTTTGAATTGTTGCTTCTAAGTAGTAAAAAGTAAATTGTGTTACATCTTAAGAATGACACGAACCTTTGGGCTCCGTTTCTCAAAATCATAAACTGTAAATCTACGAAAATGAATGAAAAACACCAATTTCTTTCAATAGTTTTTCTCCAGTCAAAACGAATCGGTGGTCCATTTTAAAAATGGAATATATATATATAAATAAAAAAATCTAAAATAATTTCTCCTCCATGTCTATTGTCACTATAAAATATTATCGTATTTTTAATATCCAACGTGCCAGTGTGAATTGTATAACGTCAGGCAACCGCCTGTCTGACGCTGCGCGCTGCGCGTAATTTGTCATTGTACAGCGTTCATTACTTAAGCTCCTTCGCTCCTGCGCTTGTCTAATTAGAAGCTAATTTCATTACCACCGACTTACTATATATAAACATTATATATAGTTTCCAGTAAATATTGGTTTGTGAAAAAATATAGTCTCACTAATAATATAAATAGGGTGATATTATTATTAATTTTCTGTTTTGATTTTCTCTTCGGCATTAGAGTTTTTTTTTCAGTAATAAATAAATGGCCCAGCTGTTAGAATGCGTGCATAACCGATGATTTCGGGTTCAAACCCAGGTAGGCACCACTGAATTTTCATGTACTTAATTTGTGTTTATAATTCATCTCATTGTGGTGGAATATGCTCCAAACATTCTCATTCAAAGGGAGAGGAGACCTTAGCCCAGCAGGGGGAAATATACAGGCTGCTAATGTAATGTAATGTAAAATAAATAAATTCAATGTTCTAGTGATACATTATCGAACGGGGAAGATCTGTTTACAACTGAAAAAAGGATTTAGAATCATTGTGTAATAGTTTAATGTAAGTATTGTTTACATAATCGTTCAATAGCTGATCGTGCTATTTACGATTTCAGAACTCAGATGGTTATCCACAGTAATGCTAATTATTTTAGTATAAATAGTCACAAATATTGTATAAGTATGAAGGGTTAAAATATATGGATTATAAAGATCTGTGGAGTTAGTACTCTTCGATTTGCAGGACTAATAATAATTCAACTGTACCTATTCGAAATTAAATTTAAATGATCATCCAATTCCTACAGAAAGTACAATAACCTGGTCGCTATTTGTAATAGCGACCAGGTTATTGTACTTATATTAGGAATTTGTTAATGTTTCTTTGTACTGTCCATGAAAAAGAAAATTGAGCCTAACTGTCATTTTTAACAATGTTAGACCGTGTTCGGCTAAAATTCCTTTCTCCAAGTTTTCCTGGAAATTTTCCTCAAAGCTATCTCGAGTCGAACATTTTATAAATTGTAATTTAATCTTGTCGGAATTGTGTTAGCGAACTCCTATCATTTAGATTTTGAGTAATTAGTAGCAACCTTTTCAAAGACCTTTGTCAGGTTTTCATTTGTTTTGAAGGTTTTTTTTTATACATATTAATCTCGACTGCAATTTGAATCCTATTAAATAACAAGACAAGGCTTGTTATATTAACTAACTACTCTCTTAGACTTCATTTAAATTTGAAACATTGAACAAATATAAACTTACGAGTAATACATATTAATGACTTCAAATTATTTGTTCGGCGCGAATCGACGGCGCTCTCGGACAGTTCAACTTTGATTTGTGAAATTATAACGTATGATATTATATACGAGTAATTAGAACTGCAATTATATTAGAGATATAATGGATTACACAAATTATGCTAATAGTAACCAGTAATTACTGATGATTGGTTGTAAATATCATTACATGTAAGTAAGTGATTGTCTAAAAAAAAATTTCTAGGTCATTCTAACTTTTTTTTGTTTTGGCACAGGTAGCAAATCAATAAAAAGCTCATCTGATGGAAAGTCACAATTACCGCACATGGACATCCGCAGCACCAGGGGATTAAAGGTGAGTGAGTAAGAAATGTGTACACTCTTTTCTTTAAGGTGCCCAAGTAGTTATTTTCGAAATAAATAAGTATTTAAAAAGTATTGGGTCGAAAAAACCGCTGGTGAAAGGCGATTTCACAGAGTTGTACCGCACACATACTGGAGAAGCAAAACATCGGTGACAGAGTCAGCAATAAAGTTCGGACCATCTAGTGACAAATAAATCCATTGGTAAAATGCAAAGAACCACTGACCTGTAATGCCGATGAAGCGAGGCCGTCAGGACCGCGCGACTGGCATTGCACTCCAGACGAGACAGTTTTCCGATGTTCCCAGAGGGAGATCGACGGTAACATGGTAGCCGTCCGGACGGGAAGTCAGTAGAAGGTCCAACAACGTCTCATGCAGCGTTACCAATTTCCAAGAAAAAAAATTTAAAAATGCCATCTAGAGTAATTCACCGAAGGTTAATACTTGACCATTTGCGAGGAGGTGCAAACTTGCAAGCACTACCCTAATTTTCGTGTGCTTCATTTATGCTAAGTATAAAAGTACCCCGTAAATAAAGAAAGACCTCGTGAGGAGAGAAGAGTGGGACATGTACATGCTCCTAGCTTTCGAAACCATTCACTTTTAACTTTAAGAAATTAATAAACTGTGTTCGTAAAGGCACTTTGTTATTTTGGTAAAAAATAAATCAATTCAAATCAAAAAGGTCTATCTTCATCAAAATGAATTAACTACCATGGTGATATAGCAACATTACGTTACCGGAGAAATGCAAAACCCGTTACTGGAGAATTTCCAGTCAAAGCGACTATTTTAAGGATCCGTCGCGCGGTGTGGTAATGAGCGTTATCGCAGTGAACTAATAATTTGGAACAATCAATATGCCTTGCTCGTTTCGTAGCATTTGTTATTTTGGCAGATGTCAAGAAGGTGAAATCAATGTTGTATAACTGTACCACCGCATCGTAGGACGCAGTTTCGATTTGCGTTCTCAACCATGACGACGAACAATTTCCACTAACATACAGGATATACTTTACAAAACAGCGACTGTCTAATTCAGACACCCCTAATTTAGTTTGAAAAATGTAATGTAACTCTGTTTTGTTTCAATAGCTCTTGTATAAAAACGACAGCCAGTAAATATCCCAAGGTTGGGTAAAGGTTATATAGCGTTTGGAACTCCACCAGACTTCTGGTAGTAATGTATAAAATATCCACTAGCGACATACCGTTTTTCTCTTAGCGTTATTCTTCAGCGCTGAACACAACATGAATAAACACAAGGAAAACACTTGAACAAATTTCGTGACGCTTGTTCATATTCAATCCTGCGATGTTACGTATCCACTAAGCCACCTGGACACGTTCACGTATAATACACGTATAAAATATCAATTGAAATTTTTACTAAAGAAAACCTTCATCTTTGCTTCGTATAAAATTGTAAGCATCGGGCGCTGCCTATTCGTTTGCATTCGTAAATGTACAAGCAAAAAACGCAAAAACGAGTGATGAGGGTCTCGTTCGAAATACCGTGAAAGTAGGTAATCAGCTCGTGTACCGCCTCTTACTTCAAAGTGAATACTTCGTTTACTCCCTTTTTATATTTAACGCTCGGAAATGTGTTCTATGGCTATAACACATTTTATGTTGAATAAAATTTAGTGTACTCAGTATGGGCCTTTTGTGTCTAAATAATACGAAAATTTAGCTTGTTTAATCATGGTGCTATTATTGTACCATGTAAATGTATATGTTGATTATGTTTTCATGTTCCTTTTTAATTTATAAAAGGAAGATTAATGAATTGTTAATTTGTCTCATATAATCATTGTTTAAATTCTGATTTTAGCTATTCTCGTTCCCCTCGTTACTTCCTGTTTCTTATTTGTATTTGACATTGCTGGAAACTTGATTGGTTTATGTGTTTATTGATTTGTAATATTAATGTTCTATTGTGCTGTTTGTTTCCCGAAAATTATATAAAATAAAAAAATAAATATTGTGATATAAAAAGTAATTTTAATTATTGATTGTATTTAATTATTAGAATAAATATAAATATGATTTTATTATTCACGGGATTGTTGAAAATCTTGGACTCATGAAAAACTGTGTTGGAAAAAGCATTATTTATAACAAGCGGAACCTGCGACTTTTCCCAAATTTACAAAACTTTACCTATAGGACGAGGTTTATGGTTCCGCGTGTGTATTCATCTAAATTTATCTATATAATATATTTATTTATTTTTAAATCATAAAGAAAGTAAAGTGATTGTTTGATCACATTAAATAATAAAAGATAATTAATTAACCTATGTTTATATTTAACTTGTTGGAAGAATGTAAACAACGCCTAATCTCTTTAATAGTTAGTATTGTCATCACTTAACTTTTTCTAGTCAAACCGTTTTAATTTTTATACTCTAAATCAACATAATATAACTCAAAGGTTGGATGTCTGTCCTAAGCATTTTTGACGATACATATATTTAAGGTATGGTAGGTAAAAAAAATATATTTTAAATTATATTAACACACATATATGTATTTTTATGGTATTCATTTTATTCAACGTTATTTAGGTAGATCGCCATAGATTCATAATATTTAATCAACTGGATGGCGCTGAACGAAGATCAATTGCACATTAGTCGTGACTTCGTGCAAATGTACGAAATTCCTGGGTTCTCTACAACAACATCTTTAATTATTTGTCACTAGTTATAAGTGCTTTTATAGAATGTTAATTTTTTGCTTTCATAGCCTGGCTATAAAAACATGTAAAATTTAATAATAATATTAGACACACTTATTTTATTGAAGCGAATATTTTTCACATGACGACACATATAATTGCTTTGCGTTAGAGTTAACGATTTTTCCAAATAAAGGTATCATGTCAATACAAACGGGAGGACTCAGTACGGAACAAAAGCGAATCTAAAATGAAAAAACTGAATCAAATTCACAAACTATTTGTTTTTAATGAAAAAGTGGAGTCAGTTGCTATTTGTATTTCTTTATTAAAAAACGTCCAGTACCTTCGCTTTTGATCTATGTTAGAAGATATATTTTTATGTTGCATATTAAAATATTGAAATCATCTTATAAGAGAACTTTATTGATCTGAATTATTATACAAGAATAGAATATATAGATGAAAAAAACGTGGAGACGTATTAGTTTTTTTTTAAATTCGTTGCTAGACGAACAAATGAAAGAAATTCCTTACATCATCAATGCGCCACCGCTCTTAGGAACTAAGGTATTACGTCCCTTGTGTTTTAAGTTATACTGGCTGACTCATCCTTCAAAGCGGAACATAACAGTACTAAGTATTGTAACATTAATCATTTTGATAAAATCTGTGATAATCATTGTATGTGCCCAAGAAGTAAGGATAAGCTTATAACGCCAAGTTTTCGACTCCGCAAAGTCAATAAATCCTTCTTGGAGCAAGGTATCCGTTTCTATAATAAAACTCCGCAGATATTTTTAACTCTGCCATTTCATAAATTCAAATAATTTGTAAAAAATACATTGGTCAAGAAGCCAAATTATTCAATACAAGATAATACAGACGATAAAAAGCGTGAACTTGACTGACTGTATTTTTAAATTTCGAAAAAGAATAACCAATGAGTTTCTTGCCGGTTCTTCTCGGTAGAATCTACATTCCGAACCGGTGGTAGCTTTACTTAATATAGTTTGTTAAAAGACACTTAAGAAGTACTTGTAAAAGCATACATTGAATAAAGGTTTTTTTTTTTTATTGTGGCTTAGTTTATATAATGAGTGGGTTGTACCTAGCCCGACGGGCTTGTTTAAAACCCTACCGCCAAGTAAGGTTGATTTTCTCACAACAAGATATGTCCATATATAGTGGAGTATGTTTTTTATATAAGAAAAGGTGTAACTACTGAGTTGGCGCAATTTCTAACGATAGGATCTACTTTCAAAACCCGCGGTAGCCGTGACTTCAATTTATTCCTTTTATATGAAAATTCAAAAGTGGTTACTGAAGCTTACTAAATTTGATTTTATTAATCAAACTATGAACTGGAGCTAACGGCACATGTTGTTGTTGTTATGGAAAATCAGAAGTAACGACGGTATCACATACACCCAGACCCAAGACAACATAGAAAACTAATGAACTTTTTCTACATCGATTCGGCCGCGTATCGAACCCGGGACCTCGGAGTGGCGTAACCATAAAAACTGGTTTACACACTACTCGACCACGGAGGTCGTCAATATACGCTCGTATTTTCAGAATTTCAGTACATACGGTTATATATACCTCGTTATCAGCACTCGCTCAGCGCGCAGCGCTCTTGTAGTATATGTATATGTATAGCTATTCTGTAAGAACAAACTCGAAAGTCACCGCAGAACACGATTGTTAAATGTCAGAAAGTGATATGGACATTGAATATAATAATAACATTTAAATAATACATTTAAATAATAAATTATATTTGTGACATGTTAACCCATAATCTTATATATTTTATATTATAAATATTTTTACTTTTTTTATTTTATTAAGTATATACCCATATACTTAATATTATAAATGCAAAAAAAACTGTTTGTTACCTCTTTACGCTGAAACCACTAACCTTTTTAGGCGAATTTTGGGATGGAGTTTTTTGAGTCCTGGGGAATAGGCTAAATTTTCTAATTGACCTTTCGATGGTAAAATGGGATATGAAAACGTCGTGAGGGAAATGCGAGCGTCGCATAGTGATGGAATCCGCTTCTATCCTCATCGTCTGTTCTATTCATTACAATACGCTAAACCGCTCGAGCGCATTAGATGGGCAAAAAACTTCTACATTCTGCAGAAAAAAATCAAAAGCTTTAAATATTTTCGGGAAAAAACAATGCAATACAATGTTATACAAATATTATAAATGTAACTTTAGGTTTATACTCCCATGCTTCGTTCTCCCGCGTGTATAAACTCGTTAATCTGGCGCCAGATCTGGGCCGTATCGGATGGCCGACCCATCGGAGATTTGGGAGTAGGTAGTGAACTTGTAAACTATATCCTACGCAGTTCCATCAAGGCTGAAATTGTTCAAGAACATCAACATAGAACTTAAAAAAAGAGATTATTAATTAGGTTGTATTTTTTGTAACTTCAATACGTTTTTTGTTACTACAGCCAACTTTAGAACCGATTTGAAAAAATATTTTTTTTAGGAAATATTTCCCGCTTGATACTATTAAAATTTGAAGAAAACTCTCGGATATCTTTATTAAAATTTTATATTAATCAAAAGAAATTATGTACCTTCTTCAAAATACTAATTCCTAGTGTATAATGTTGTTTTTATTATAAGCATTTAAAACAAGTGATATTTATTTTACATGAATAAAGCATAAAAAAATAAAATAAACCATACGGATTAAAATTCAAAAACTTCGTCTACTTTTAGTTTAAATATATTTAAACCTCCTCAAATACATTTATCAAATGTAAGTGGAATGGTGCTTGCTTAAGCTTCATATAATTTTAGCGTGGTCGCAAATAGTTCTCGTGTAATAAGTTTTAGAATGTTATTTAAAAATTACATTAATTATTTGAAATAAGCGACGAGAAGTGTATTCATAAAATACGTACGTGATTGGAGAATATTTGGCTCCATATACGTTTGGTTCGCTGCGTCCAGTCAGATTTCTAAAGAAGTTTTTCTTCATCGCAAAGATTGAGATAAATTTTAAATAAAATAAAGTGAAACTCATTAGTAGTTGTGCTCTTTTTAAACCGCGAATATCACCCGTTAAAATCAACAGATATCTAAATAGTAATAACTATTATTTTATCAATCCAAATTTTATTTATTATTATCTTTCTTCGAATTAAAAAAAACCCAAGACCAAGTTAAATAGTTATTGCATATTTTTGATATTATTTATTTTGGACCAACCCAAGTTTGGATTTTGGCATTTATTGAGCTCTTCCGAAAAAGAAGTTCTTTTACGTCGGCGGGCTTCTTCGTTCCAAGGTGAACGTTATCTAGAAGTTTGTGCCCTAAAAGGTTGATTCGAGCAAAATCATTTATTAGTTAATATCTAAATAATATACCTATCTCATACCGGATCTGATATATTTTGGATTAGTGTCGTGACTGATATTTCTCTTTAATATAATTAGACAAAACGATTGCGGCAATGTTGCCTTCAATTTCAATTACACAGCAAGTAATTAGAAACCACAAAGTTAGTGGGTCTAACACACACATGCTAGCCGTTCTAACGTTACGACGTGGTGTAATGAAGCCTTTGTGCGCGCTGGAACAATTAGCAATCCTCTAGCGGTTTTTAAGTTTATCTTTATGCAGCATGTAAAGAGAGAGAATAATGTACAGTGTTGTTAAACTGAAGAGCGTTTTATTTGTATCAGATGGGAAGGTAGACCAGCGATTGGGCCAATTCGTAGTCACCACTGCTCGTAGGAATTTGGCCTGAAAAAGTATTCACATTTCTAGTAAAACCAATACGTCAACAGTCATTATACCACTGCCGCATTTTCATCGCGAGCGGAAATTTCGACGGTAGAATAGCTGATTAGGTGATTAAGTGTGACCTTACTAGAAAAGTTCTATAAGGTCCCTATAATCATCTTAAATAATTAACTACAATTGAGGTGTCATGCGCTTTTTTTTTTTTTGATGAAACTATCCGCATTTTAAACATCGGATGATGATCTGACATACGTGTATGATGTAGACGATTGTTTCACATTCGTAGCATCTCTGTCAAAATTTACCAAACCTTATAAATCATAGTTTGTGAATTTAATTCTAATTTGAGGTAATTCATAAATTAAAAGTAATTAAAAAGTTAGGTCTTAAAACATGCTTGTTTGAGTAGGTACCACCCAATCAGAAATTCTACTGCCATCAGTACTTAGTATTACTGTGTTTGGGTTTGAAGGGTTAGTAAGCCAATGGAACTGCAGGAACAAGGGACATAACATCTCAGTTCTCAAGGTTGGTGTCGCAATCGCATTAGTGGTGTAGGGAATGGTTAAAAATTCTTACAGCACCAAAGTCTATGGACATTCATTTACCATCAGGTGGCCTATTTTATCGTCAGTCTACTTATGAAATAAATTAAAAATAAAAAAATATTTGAGGTCTTCATTTGGCTACAGATTAGAATAAAAATTACGACCGACGACTCGCACTTGACAGGGAAAAGTATTATATTAAAAAAGACTGACACGCGGTTACAAAACGTCAGAAACAAATTATAAACGGAGCAATCACGGACTCCTGAACAATATTAATGAAAATATTATACCAAAGATACGCGACCGAACTGAAAATGATTTAATTTTTTTGCAGGTATCTTAAAAGTAAGAAAAATATACCGCAGAAGTGATTATATCGATTCAACAGAATAATTTTTAAATATCTTGTTTTTTTGAATGGATTTGATATTCAGAGAGTTCCAAATCTAAATTAAACTATGAAAATATGTTTTTTTTGCAACTTAATGTATCAGAATAAGTGCAGTTGTGATGATAATGATAGGCATTTCCAAGAGCCAATTACGCTAAACTTATTACAGTAATAAGTGTGTGTGTGCAAACTAAGTCGAGTCGAGTAACTTGAGTCGAGATGGCCCAGTGGTTAGAACGCGTGCATCTTAACTGATGATTTCGGGTTCAAACCCAGGCAGGCACCACTGAAAGTTCATGTGCTTAATTTGTATTTATAATTCATCTCGTGCTTGGCGGTGAAGGAAAACATCGTGAGGAAACCTGCATGTGTCTAATTTCAACGAAATTCTGCCACATGTGTGTTCCGCCAACCCGCATTGGAGCAGCGTGGTGGCATATGCTCCAAACCTTCTCCTCAAAGGAGAGAAAGCCTTTATCCCAGCAGTGGGATTTACGGGCTGCTAAAGCTAATGTGTGCAAACACAGGTTCTCCATTCCCTGACTCATAATGGAGACGATGGGATGAGAAATCCAACAGAACAGGATATAGGGAGATCTTCTAAACTAGTCACTAGTTACATAGACAATGAACAAAAAAACAAAGATATTTACAGAGGTAAAATCTGCAATCTGAATTTACCACGAAGCACTTTAAATAATGAAATAAAATAAATAAATTCTATTATGAAAATCTACATGAAAAAATTATTTAACAACTGTCCAAATTTTAGTATTAAAAATATTATGTGGCCTTAATGGACTCTTTGGTTTTAAATCACAAACAAATACATTTTTGTTTCAAAAAATTTGAGCTCACACTTTGTTGGAAAGTGTCGTCTAAATATAAACTTTAAAATATATAGCTACCATTATCTCGCTTCAAAAATAATTTAGGTACGCTTTACCTACCACCATGAGTGGGATTGTATATGGCACCAGCGCCGACTGCACCTATGGAAGCTCTGGTAAACCGTCCGACTCTTCGGGAGGCGTCACGAGATAGCCTGCGTGAACCATGACTGTGACGCTGCAACTTTTTTTGCACCTTGGGTGCATGTGCGGACCCTCAATTCTTAGGGTTATAAAAAGCCCCCTAATTCCAGTGACATTTATGATGGGTATATTAGGTACGCATAGCGCCGAAGTCGTCTACCCGGTCACTATCAAGTCAGCAGGTGCACTGTACCTTGCACCTATTCCACCTCTTCCGAGGAAGAAGGAAACCAGAAATCAGAAATCAGACTTCACGCTACCGAGCATTACGTTTAGCACACATCATATCGAGAGGTTTCCGCTTACGATAGCAGCCAGGGAATACTCCCCCATAGGGCACACTTCCTCAAGGTGTGATACGCCATATACGATCATGCAGCACACTATTTATTTTCAAATCAAGTAATGATAGAGGTATATTCCATATTTAAGACTAAAGATAGAACTTGAAGAACGGAAGGTACTTGTTTTATAATGTATACCTTTAACCTTTGCATGAGAAAGGCTTTTGTTAAATTTTAATTTTAATTGTGGCGTTTGCCCCTTTTGTTTTCAACTTCGTACATTCTAATAATTATCACAGTGAGACAAATTATTGTGGGCAAATAAGTTTGATACGTGACGCTTTGGGGACTAGATTATTGTTGTCAAAAACAAGACACATTTTTGTGTTGTGATTAGTTAAATAAAAAAAAAATAGCGATTGAATATAAGTATTTAATATCATTCTCTTTATATTATAAGTATATAACGATTCACCAAAACAATATTCCTATTTCGATCAACTTTTTTTAAACTTAAACGAAGAATATTCGCTTAGTAAATATTGGTCGTCAAAAATGTTGATGACAGTTTCTAATTACCACGAATACTTTTTAAGGGAATCATACTGCAGGGAGTGGAAATAATATTTATGTGGGTGATATTTAAACTAAATATTATAATGTTTATGTGTGACTATTCCTACTTATTTTACTGCAAAATTGCAATGCATATCTGTGTTGCAGTTTGAAGGGTGAGCCAGTGTTATTACAGGAACATGGTCACATAAATATTCTTTAAAAATGATCAAAGTAGAAACTGCTATTAATATAACTCCTATGACTGAATGAATAGAGTATTGGTATGTTTGTATATGTAGTTATTATATTCAAGAGAGTATTCTATTACAATCAGCTCAACATTCTCCTAAACAATAAGCCTCAAAGTAATTGCTAATAATTCATTTACATACACTAATTATCCCGCAAAACCATGACTAATTATTGCTGCTATTCCTTGTTATTCTGCATATCCATCGTGAACTGACGTTACATTAATGAGAATCAAATTAAGCATAAAAATTGTATCAGACTATGTGCCGTTTATACCGATTCGTAATAGTATAGACTCGTGTCGCGGTGGTCACTCCCGTAAGGATAAATCGGACGGGCGTTCTTAAGTCATCAGTCTTCCATCTCCCGCGTGTTTTGTGTTGAGTTTGTGATGAAATAACATAAAGATATACGTCAACCTCGTCGCATTGAATCGTGTGATACGTGCCGGCGTATATATACGTGGGAGAATTGCGAAGACGCTGCCGGCGGTATTTATCAACCATGATATTTTAAGTTTTAGGTGGAAAATCAAAATATACTTAAATCGAGTAGGCTTTTACAAACGCTTTTGAAACGTCATTTTTTTAATTGTATTTAATGTAAATTTCAAATATTATAATATTTGAAATACAAAGAACAAGTCAACAAGTACTATCTCCACGCTTTTATATCATCTGTATAATCTTGTGTTGAGTAATATTTCTTTATTAATGTTGTTTTAATATAATAATTGAATTTATGAAAAAGTTCAATATGTATATAACATATATCTGTTATTGTTATATGTTAATAATTGAAATTCTTAACATATATAGTAGTTTATTGCTTCAGAAAGCTTTACTCGCACGGAAATTATAAAACTATAGTACACAAACCTTCACTCCCGTTTTATACTAGATTGATTGATTCACGATACAAACTTCAACCCACCTATTCATACCCTTAAGGAGTAATGACCATGCTTTCGTGATAAAAACTACTACAACCTACCCCGGGACTCAAACTATGTCAATATCAAATTTCATCTAAATAGACGTTAGACAACGTCTCGTGAAGTGTCTAAAGTTTAACGTGTCTGTTGCGTTAGAGGTTTTCCTTTATATTTTTTATAAATTCAATATATATTTACTGAAGTACAAGTACGAGGTTGTAATCAACGTGGTGATTTTGTTTTGTTTGATTTATCGAAGTTACTTTTATGGGTCGGAGAAAACAATAAACAATAAACTTATCCATCTGGAACGGAGTTTGTAGAAGCAAATCTTTTAAAATTGAATGAGTTTTCACTTGTTAAACTTTTAAGTATTTTCTATATAATGGTTTTAGGAAACGTGATCAAACTTTAATAAAGAAAAAAGATTAACGTAAAGCGAAATGGAATTGACAAAACTGTTTTTATACGTGTGTATATTTTAAAGTCAAGTTCTCTCTTCTGAATAAACCTGGTTGAAGCTTATTCCAACAAGCTACACTACTGAGGTTCAGTGGAATAAAATGCTGTTTTTCTGTATGGTTCATATGGTTCTTAAGTCGTAAATTTGAATGATATTTACTGTTACATCTTACAATACGTATATTTATTTATTTATAATAATCTTTTGTTTTACCCAAATGAATGGATTAACGCATCTGTAAAACACTCAACGTTGCTGTAAATGGGCGGTTAATGTCACTTTCCTACAGGTTTGTGTTGCACTATAATCCATTACATTATAAAAACTCTCCTCGAGCCTTAAGAATACACACATCATTCTTTAAAAATATTTTTTTTAATAGTATGGGTTTGTGTATGCTATTTGAAGTGTGCGTGTATGTTCGTGAGCGTATGCGTGTATTGTAGTGTACGTGCATTCGTGTGAGCTCGTGTTTGTGTGATTAAACAGTTCATTAATTGATTTAAAATAATTTTATTAAGTCATTCAAATTGGTTGTTACGACTATTATTCACTAGCTAACCATCCTGACGGTTGATTTTAAAAATTGTAATAATTTTAATAAACAAATGTGTGAACCTTTGGAGCAAATTGAAAAGTATAAAATTTTTATGCACAATAAACGCTCGATAGTAAAGTGTTATGTGTTTTGATAAAAATATTTTCTCTTGCGGTAAAGAAATTCTACTAAGGGAGTTGTTTCATTTTAACCTACATGGAAAATGGTTAAAAAAAATATATCCCGCTGAGTTTCTTTCGCCGGTTCTTCTCAGATCCGAGGTGCTAAATTCCGAACCGGTGGTAGATTTTTGACAATCAATAAGCAAGTGTAAACACTTCTATATTGAATAAAGATTTTTGACTTTGACTTTTGACTAACAAAGATTGTTAACTTTAAAAAAAATATGATAATATTAGTATAATGAGTACATTTTTACTTAACCATATCGCTACTGAATCTAATATTATAATCGTTGCCGCTTAATATATAAACATACTAGTCGTCGCCCCATCTTCGCTCGCATTTTAGGGGATGGTCATTAGGCATTAGGCAAAAATGTAAGTCCCTACTTGGAGTTTGAGTTCGCTTCATAACTAATTTCATATGTATACAGAAAGATCGACAGAGTTAGTACATATAAATGTGTGAGAAAAACTATATAATCAGCTCCTGTGCTCAGCCACAGTCAGTCGGTCAAAAACCTTCTCATAATTCACGACAATTTTCGAAAAATGAAAATACTATATTTAAATAACAATTAATTTTATGTTAATCTTACCAAGATGTATTATTGTTGAAATCACTACTCTACATCTGCCTAATTTTCTGTGTAACAGTGTCAGCGGGCAGACGTTAAAATACAATAAATCGTTGAGGGGCTTAAACATCAACGGTCCTCTTCACTGTCTTGTGTTTGCGTTGGTGGTGTTAGAGTATGTACGTAAATAAAATGTTTGTCACGACAGCGTGTTTGCACGGGTTCAAATTCCCTACGTGTAAGGAATTCAAGCTCGAGAATACCGAATTATGTTATAAGGTATCTATCGATCTATTTTTCCGGTTTATCGGAATAGTGCAGGTGCAGTCACTGGCTAATGTTGTTATATTTTATAATATTATTATGATATTAAGTAAAGTAAAGAAAAGCGAGATAGCCCAGTGGTTAGAACGCATCTTAACCGAAGATTGCGGAGGCAAACCCAGGAATGCACTACTCAATTTTCATGTGCTTAATTTGTCTAATTTCAACGACATTCTGCCACACGTGTCCACCAGCCCGCATTGGAGCAGCGTGGTGGAATATGCTTTAAATCTTCTCCTCAAACGAAGGCCTTAGCCCAGCAGAAGGCAATTTACAGACTGTTAATGTTTATCAGAAAAGTAGTATTAAGGAGGTATTTAAATATATATTGTTATATATTTATTTAATTTTTTTTAATGTTATAGCTGGCAAACGCAGGAAGCTCACCTGATGGAAAGTGACTACCACCGCCCATGGACATCTGCAGCACCGGGGGGCTCTCAGGTGCGTCGCCGGCCTTTAAATTTTATACAACGTATTGAATAAATTGAATATTTTATATTATTTTAAAGTAAGTTAATAGGAATTTAATAAAATATGCAACTGTTTTATGTGACAATTGTTTATTGATTATCGATAAATACCGTCATATCTACTCGTGGTATCTTAATAAACAAAATGCGAGTTAAGCTTATTATATTCTAATTCGGCACGAATTCAACGTAATTAACGTCTCTTCAAGAATAAGAGCGCGGGTCGGTTACAGGTAATAGTAAAATTATAAACATATTTCTTGTGTACGTTCACGTTAATTTACAGAAAGTCTTATTCAGTAAAACGAACTTTGTTAGAGTCAGCCTCGTTTAAAAGTTGCTAACTTTTATATTGGAAAAAATAAAATTAAACGGGACACGGAACTTCGGAAAGTTTTAATTATACAGTGAATTTGTCTACTTCTTCTGCACCGAGTATATTTTCATTTCTTTGAAAAAATAAGCAAAGTACCTGTTACGTAGTTTTATTTATTCAGTTATATATACTAATATATTTTTGGAGGTAGCACTGTATGCTGTCGAGGTAGGTAGGTCTAGGTACGACTCACTTATCACATCAAGCATCTATTCATCATCTATTCATCAGCTTGCCAGTCTGCCAGATTGGCAGACTGGCAAGCTGATGAATTGATAGTACTTACTCAGACGGACTTTAAGAAAGAGCTACCACCAAGTTACAATAAATATAATTAATAACGACTCATGATGATAACCATAATCTTTTTTTTAATTTTTAATATTTATTTAATTAGCCGTTACAAGTCGTCAGCGTTAGATATAACTTAGTAACGTTCAAGTACTTTTCAATGGAATTATCATTTCAAGCTAAGTCTGATTTTTAAAACTCTCAAATAAATTCATCCTTCAAATATTTATGATTTTCCAGTTTGCTATTGGACGCTGATATTTCTGTAAAACTCGTTCATAGCCTCGCCTTTTCTTCGTAGTGATGAAGAGGTCACAATAAAACACTTAACCTTAGGTTAAATTTAGGTTAATTGTACTAGAGGGTAACAAATCAGAAAAAAAAAACATATAATCAAGAATATTTAATGAATTAGTAACGTAATTATTATTAAATATGTTTTTTTAATTTATCCATTTAAGAAAATAAATATAAAAAACAAAATTAATAAAATATGCAATATCATTCAGGTATAGTCATTTATTTTTATTATCATTAAATATGTTGAATATTTTTTATATGTATTTTTTTTATTTACAGAATTTTCGAAGTATAAATAAAATTCTCCTGAGTCGTGTGAAATTCCAATACATTGGTTAATAGACAAAGGGGTTGTAGAACGGTGGGGTATTCATAGCTTTGTCGCTCCCGCAACTTTTCGAATAACACTTTCCTCTTGGCCTCAGTCCCATTTGGTCTAAAAGTCAAAAATACATTGATGGGTGCAAAGCATTTTTGTGCGATATTTTTCTCTTTGTGCGATTTATACTTAAGGAAAGATTTATTTACAATGTAGACAGAGTCAAAAGGACCCATTCCATTATAACAAGCGTAGATATAATATATTCCTAACAATGTCAATTGTTAGGAATATATTATATTAGTAAAAAGTAATAAAATTTTCTCTATCTTAATCTCATTGTCTCTGATTAGATATGATCTTATATTAAATCCTAAATGTAATATTTGTCAGTAAGCTATGTTAGAGTAGGTTCTATGCCGGGGGACTCTGTCAAAATAATCACTACATAGTGTTAATAATAACAAAATAAGACTAAGAACTCAAAAGTGATAATTACACGTTCATATAAGCCGAGTTTGTAAGCGTAAAGGCGATTTAGTAAAAATATTAGTGTAACTACCAGTGTGCGCGTTTGAATTTAACCTAAAAGTTATTGTTCTCGCTAGTGCGTTCGACAGCGCAAAGCTATCCCGGCTGGCATCTATTTCTTCGGGCCCATCTGAACATGCAAGGCTCACACTCACGCTCACGCTCCGTAGTCAAGATGTCATTGTTTCCGCGCTGTGCTTCCACAGCGTGGTCTAGACGACCGTTCTGTCGAGCGGAATCATGGTAACCCTGATAGCCTCACAACCTTTAGATATGATTCACGTGTTCAAACCATTTCGGCTCACACAATGCAAATACTTATTTTTACTATAAAGAATGAAACCAGAAAGGACTGAATGAGTAACAATTTAATACAAACATAATATGCTATCTTTTGTTGAAACATATCTTTTGTGTTTCAATAAAATTGTAATATAACAACTTGTACGTATGTACATATGTTAATTAATTTTCGAGTCTAATTACAATAAAATTACCATCATATGTATTTAGTTAAAAAATCATTTTCCTTTTAAAATAACACATCAATTCGCCAAGAGGCAGCTTAAGAAATCTGATCTAGATAACATGGATAAATTTCATCGTCGATCTTTTGAACCATTAATATTCAAGTAAGGACGTTCGTTGTACATATATGAGGCCCCGAATGAAAAAGGTAGCCCAACATATGCCATAAATCTAACAGCCTTTTGCTTTGAAAGATAAATTCGTAGCAAAACTAATAATTTACCTAGAACTTATGCGCATGTATGAGTTTCCTGTTGCTGTCCGGTCGTAACGAACTTATAATATATTTTCTTCTGCTTTGTATATCCAAAAATGCTACATTTTTTATGATTATTTTAAATAGATAGGCGAATTTTCAAATGAACCACTTAATTGTGGATAGTCACCATCGGCAATGAATTGTTATTATTCAAAGGAACGCAGTTTCATTGTCTAGCTTGATTAACAAACGTACAAACTATAACGATGGTAAAACTCATTAATGATTTATAAATACATGCTATAAAACTTCACTCAACGATTTTTCTCTAAAAATGTTTACAAAATGAGTATAATGTATAAATGTGGTGAGCAGAAAATTTTTGTTTGCCTTGAGCTTTGCTGGATCTAGGCGAGTTGGGTATTGTATTGGTAGCCCTGGTTCACTTCGAGACCTGGTTTGGATACTGGAGTCAACTAAAGAGACGGCGTGGGTATCGCTGGTTTTTCTATTCCGTTGCACTCATCACTGGCCGAGTGTCATTTGACCGTCCGAGTACCGATCGCGAGAGATTTTAAGAATATAGTCTTATTGGGTCGCGCTGCCACCTAAGAATGTACTTGGTTCTTTAAAGATAACTTGATTTTTTATTGGCCAATGTGTAATTTATGGTGAAATGTAAAAATCATATTTTGAACGGTTAAATAAACAAGTCATTGGTATACCCCGAATTTCTTAATAATAATGTTAGGGGTCTCGGTGATCTCCAGAATTTGTTGAATAGGAAGCGAATGACAAATGAGAATCGTGACTGTGCAGGAAATTAAGAATAAGATGTACCGTCGAACCCTCGCGGCTTCCAGTGCAAGCTTAATTGTTTTTTTTTTTCACTTAAACCAATGATCAACTCCATTTTTATCACAATATTGTATTTACAAAATAAAAAAATTAAAATCGTTATACTTAAATGTTTTTGACACAAAGTAAGCTTCCCTATGAAATTACTAAAATTGTGTTTCAATGCGATATAGTACCCCGCTGTAAAGTATTGTGGGGAGACGTGTATGCAATTCTGCCATGTGTACATTCAACCTGCAGTAGTGCAGTGTGGTAAAAGAATCTCCAAATCAATTTCTTAATAGTAGGCGGCTGTTGTCCAGCAGTGATATTTACAGAAAAAAAATTTAATGTGTTAAAATTCTACTTGCTCAGGGCTTGGTTTTGTTTAAATTATCATATTTTACTTCCAAGAATTTTGGAAATTGACGGTGTAAGAAATACAAAAAAATGACAATGCCTTCGGTATTATATAGAGGTATTCTGTAAGAAGAAAGGCAAATGTCAGAATGTGGTATGCGACACTTAATATAATAATTATTACATGTATAGGATACACATTATCAAATGTCATAAATCGGTTGTCAACTTTTCAAGATTACCTACCATAGGAACCCACCTACGAATCTCGTAATAAATAGTATATGATTAAAGATAATAGATACTGTATTTTTTTTTTTTAAATTATATATTTAGGTGAAGGTGCAAATAGGTAAAAAATCACTTCAAATCGGATTAATATCATTCAAAGTTTATTTACTTGTACAATAATTCCTGAATTATTACTTTCAAATATCAATAAAACTAGACTATCATTTATGAAACACATACTTTTTGGACAAGAAGCTCGAGTTTTAAAAGAGAATCGATTAAGAACGAGTCACGTGTAAATTCTGACCATATTGTAAAACTGATTTATTTTAAAAGAGAAACGCGCATTTCTTATAATGTTATCTCTAAAGAGTCTTCTCTCTAAGATGACGGTAGAGAATATTAAAAATGCAGAAACACTTTATACACTCGAAGAAAGTAATTAGTTAATAGTCGTTAGTTAGTCTTTATACATACATATACACGTACATATATACTGTAGTTAAGCGATATGATGACATATATGTATGACTGATCGACAGCTACTCGTATATATGTAGATCAATCACACGTGTACATACGTCGTTTGTATTCTACGAAGAGCAATCAGCAATTATAACATGAATCTGGTAATAGTCATTAAGACGTCATTAATTACAAAAGCAGATTATTGATTCGCTTTTGTACGTTTGTAAGGCTTAGTCTCCGTCGTATAAATTATATAATATAGTTATTGAAATCAATATTATTCATGTCCATAGTGTTGTTGATTAATTAGATATAAATAATTGTCAAACGTAGTTTAACTACGAGAAGTAAAGAAAAACTAGAAAATTCATTATTTATCTCATTCGCTTGGATATTTGAGTAAATGGGTTACCTGATGGTAAGTGGGCGTTACCGTCCATAAACATTGGCGCTGTAAGAAATTCAAACCATTCCTTACATCGCCAATGCGCCACCTACCTCGGTAGTAAGATGTTACTTCCCTTGTGACTGTAGTTACAGTAATTTAAAAGAATACTTTTTAGAAAAAAAAACGCCTGGATTTAGGCTCGAGTTCCATCACATGACATTAATTATTATAAAAACAGCATTGTAAATCTGTTTATTTGAAAAGAGCAACTATGCGAGATTCTTGCCGTTTCTTCTCGCTGGAAGCTGCTTTCCGAAACGGTGGTAGTAAAAAAACGCTTCATTGTGAAGTTTACTTGAATAAATTGACTTTGATTTTGATTCGCTTATATTTCAAACCGGAACACAATAATACTGTGCATTGCTGCTTGGTGGTAGAATATCTTATGAGTATTCGGTACACATAGTCCACTAAGTAAAATGTGTAATAAAAATTCTAAGAAACTTTTAAGTTTACAAATATGTAAGTTGAAATAATAAAAAAAAATGTTTAAATTTCAATAGGCGTAATATTCGATAAAAGGTTACGTAGGTGATGAGAGTAGAGTATTTTTTATTCTTTGATAACTATATAGGATATAAATGCTGTTTTACTCAACTTCGTTGAAGTAAAATTAACATAAAATAACCTATCCCGTCCCCATCTCTGATTTGAAGTAGACATTTCCAATAATCATTTTTTATGAACTCGCTAAAAGCTAACTATTTTTAATTTCAAGTCAATTGGACTTATAGTTTCTTAAATTTGATAAAAGTATTGCCCATATACATTTGATATTTAGTAGCGACTCGTAAGTGGTAATAATACTGCAATTTTAAACATATTATGACGCAACTGTAAGTATTCCTGCTTTGTTAAATATATCTTCAAAAGAGTCACGAATGCGGAATTATAAATAAATCTTATAGATCCACTAAGATCATTCGACAACAACTCAAGAAAGAAAACTGATAATAACATTCTTGTTATGAGTAAACAGCATGCAAACACATCAATATACCCAACTAAACAAAACAACATCAATACACCAAAATCACGAACAATATTTGAAGATTACAAGATAAAATAAAAAAATAAAAATCTTACAGGAATATATTGAATGGAAATCTCATAATTTGTACCGTTATCGTAAAGCAACATGTATTCATAACAACATTAAGATATCGAGTGGTTAAAACGAATCCGGGTTGGAAAACTAGTTCTAAATAAAGGCTTCACAAACGTTTCACTGTACACACGGCCGGTCATCTCTCTGCGGTCGGCAGAGGGACAGTTGACGGAAAGCTATCACTCATCTGTTCGATCCGTTACACATGTGTTGGTATCTGTTCAATTTGTGATCTAATAGCGTTTGATATAATATTTTTTTGTGATAACGCGTTTTACACATTAGTAGCAACAACACTTTCTTTATGAAGCAATAGTTGAAAACATAAACCCTATATATTTAGGAGATTCCTTTATCTATACAAATGGCTAGGAACAAATAAAAAAAAAAACAAAAGCGCGCGAAATTAAATTAAGCCGCCATTAATTTTTCAATTTGGGCGCGCACAGTAAGGTCGATATTTGCGCGACTAGTAATATGTTCGTTGTGTTTTATTTTGGACTTGTAAGATCAACTGAGTAAGTAGTTTACTTCAATATGTATGATTTGGTGATATTTTACGTTACGATAAATACGAAGTAAGAACAAATTTTTTTTTCGTAAATTGTTTTAATCGTTTTAAATTCTTGTTTTTTTTTATCTATAACACTTCTGTACGCTAAATATATAATAATAATAATTGACAATGACAAAACAGTACCAATTTTTCATTTATATATTTGATATTCTTTTTTAGTTAGATATTTACTAGCTCCGGCGTTATGAGTAAAAAGTTTGTTTCCGTTAAATTTTGCACCCAGGGTCTTGTCCCTCATGACAATTGCTGATTTTGACGCCGTGTAGGCATTACAAGAGTCAGTCGCCATTCAGTTTTTGGTTTAGTTTTCAATTTAAGTGTTGTGGATAAGTGAAGATAATTGCTTAAAGGTTAAAAAAGTAACTGGCTTCGCTTGTCTGGTGGCTTATTTGAAAGCAAATACTTCCAACAATCCTTGAGTGAGAGCTATAAAAATTTGTAAGATTTTTCTGTTTGTATAATTTGGAATTCGGAGGCTGGCAATGATTACAATCTCCTGCTTGAGAAGACACGAAAGAATCTGCGCCTGAACTCTTTATGGTTTTATCAGATTGTTAGAGTGAGAGAATAGAAAGTGGACTTACACGTACTTCTTCTCCAGACTATTTCCTGCGCTGGTTAGTCCTTTCATAATGGCCGTTAAGGCTTAGGCCTTAGGACGTTTTGACTTGTCAGGAAGACTTGAACATCATAAAAAAAGGTTAATAGCCTGCTATTGGCTCAAATTAAATTGCAAATTGTTACCAGACAGGCTTACCGTCTGGCACCATTCACTCAGCACTTTGTATTATTGTGTTCCGATTCGAAGGGTGAGTAAGTTAGTGCTACTACAGGCATAAGGGAAGTACCAGCTTAGCTCTCAAGGTGGGTGGCGCATTGGCTATATTAAAAACGGTAAATGTTTCAGACAGCGCCAACTTCTATGGGCGGTGGTGAGCACTTATCACTACCATTTGCCCGTCCGCTTACAAATAATATAAAAAAAAATGTCAGCAATCTGCCTTCGTTTTTATTATACGAGATGTATGAAACAAGTTTTGATAAATATTAATATACAAAGTTTTCGATCGGTATTTAAATTAATCTTGTAAAATCGTAATATCGGTTTTAAGGATTATGAATAAATAAATTAATATGGTTTTCCAGTGAAATGTAAAACGAAAAGATAACGTTATACCGGAGTTTAAATAAATTAGTATTTCGATGACACACGATGTGTTCCTAACGCTAATACATTTATATTTAAAAGACAACAAACTGAACGTCACTCAGTGTGATAGCTTGTCAGGGATACTTATTATTTCGTATCAATTATTTAATATTTAATTGCAGAGCGATTAAAGTTTACAGAATGTAATTTATGGAATGATTCGATAATGCTGTGTCTTCTTAATGTCAAATCAACGCTGACACAACGAGTTATATCAGACAATTATTTAATACTAGTGAGTCTCCCGCGAAACTTCGTGTTTATTCAAAATATATTATAGGAATTTCGAAACCTATGACAGGTTTCGGAATTTAGCACAGAGGGAGTCAGGACATTGTAAACTGCAAGTCACTCATCTACAATTGGAGTTAAAATGATGAAACCTCTTTTAAATTAAATTTTTAATATCAAATAGTATACAATAGTTCAGTTAGAATGTATATTATTATTTTTTTCTTGTACAGCCGTAATACCGCTCTCTAACCGGCCGGTAACTTTTCTCGGCTCTCTAAAATTAATTCTTTGTTAAATCGTAACAATTTAGTAATTTGCAATCAAGAATCCTCTTTATTTTTCTGCACATCTATAGCTGGAGCTCTTCAAAATACCATACCCGTTACCATAACCGCTCCATAGTTGTACATCATTTTTTATGTGCAGCTATTTTCCCATAATCACTGGGACAAAAATCTTATGGTATTTATATATAAGATTATGAATGCGAAAGTAACTATGTCGTTAACACTTCACGCTTAAGTCGCTTAACCGAATATTATAAGTATAAACTGGGATTGTTTTTTTGGGTGGTTGGCTTATTGGGTTTAATTTTTTAATTCTCCATTTACAAATTTGCTTTTAAGGAACACCAAGACTAAGTGGTGCTTGTCGAGATTCAAAATATACTTTATTCGAGTAGGCTCTTAAAAGCACTTTTGAACGGTCAATTCTCGAGATATTTAATGTAAAGCTAACACCGGTTCGGATGTAGTCGTAGTTAAGAATTATGTTAACTGCATCCCAAATTATGATGCTATAAATAAAGCTAACCACTACTACAGAAAATATTTTCTACCAATTAAAATTAATTATATATACATAAAATAAAATTAATTTGGACATATCATCGGTTAAGACTCACTTTTCTTATTGAAAAGGTTCAACTTTTACCCATTAGTGGCACGTGAACGGATTTTTACTTTTTTTTATAATTATAATATAATATATGTAAAATACCATTACTATTATTGAGCTGAGATAGACCACTGGTTAGAACACGTCTCAACCGAAGATTGCAGATTCAAATAAGGGCAAAAAGTTTTAAAATGGATAATTTGTATTAGAAATTCACCCGATTCTCGTGAAGGTGAAATCGTGACGAGACCTGCATTTTAGATGAAATTCTACGAAAGTCTGGAATAAGTCTCGTCTTGAGCGGAGGCCTTTAACTAGCAGTATGATATATAGAGGCAGATACTAATTTTTTAAATATCTATTTAAACATTTTGCTCGCATAGTCATATAAGTTAGTACTTATTTTCAGTTTAAAGATGCTGTTCTTCAGGCAACTCAAGCTAATAAAACCGCTTCTATTGACCGATCAACGTATAAACTGATAAAATCAACTGGAAATTCCATTGGTAAGATACTCCGTACCATACCCCACTCGCAATAACTGCTGTCTAAGACAGGCTTTTTTTTGCATTGACATTTTTATGTATATGATTTTTGGTTAATATAATATAAAAAAGAATAATTCAATTCCGACTACACGGTCACAGACCGAATAAAATAATTCATATCCTAAACGTGACCGTACGCTGCTCACGGGAACGATTCGTCCGGTCTTGACAAATGAAACTAGAGAGGATCTGGTTAGTTCTCTTCTGATAGGATTAAATATGTATCTCCAATTTCGCCGCATCCTGCTCACATTGTTTCACATTTTGATACTTTTTATATAAAAATTAAAAGCGCGTATCCGAAAATAAAACGGCGCGCTTAAACACTCTAGATGAAAAAATACAAATGTTTTTTTAAAGGGAAAAGAAATCAAGATAAGTGCTGTGGGATATTTGAAGTTTGTACTTTGTTTATTTCGTAAACGATGTCAAAAATGATACGATGTTTTGATATTAAGACATTTTAGCTTTTAGATTCTAAGTAATACTATGATTAGTCAACACATTTAATCCTTGTTATTCTTGCTTGCTTAAAGTTATATGCGAATGACATTTTACTGATTGATTTTGAAATTATTATTATTATTAACTCGGCTTCGTACAGTCACGTCTGGGTGAACACTACAGTTCCCATTTATTCGACCGCCAAAGAGCAATTGTATATTCGTGTATTGCATTTATACATTTTATTTAACTTAATTTACGTATATGTGATGGATTAACTATAATACTGATTAACTAGATTAACAATTCACACGCATTGTATAGCCTGTAAATTTCCCACTGCCTCCTCTCCCTTTGAGGAGAAAGGAGCAAATTCCACCACGCTGCTCCAATGCGGATTGTTGGATTCACATGTGGCATGTGATTTCGTTGAAATTAGACCCATGCAGGTTTCCTTACGATGTTTTCCTTCACCGTCGAGCACGAGATGAATTATAAACATATAATTTGTGTTTATAATTCAGTAGTGCTTGCCTGGATTTGAACCCGCAATCATCAGCTAAGATGTGCGTGTTCTAACCACTAGCCTATCTCGGCTCTTAGACTCGGCTTAGATTAACAATATTTCGATGGAAGACCTTAAATTTAGAGCTGGACTGACCAAAATGGTATTTTACATTTAATGTAAGCACTTCCATGACCCTCTAGTCTTTGCTCCGTGTTGCAATATTTATGATGTAATTATAGTTGAGTCCAAGTCTTTATATGAACCAAGTGGTAGCGGCCTTTTAAGGGGTTAGTGAGCCACAGTAATTACTGGCTCACGGGACTTGGCATCATTCACTGCGTAAAAAAATATTTTATATTTCTTACAGTGTCCTTGGATTGTATAATGGGAAAGGTTCAGATCATCAGGTGGCTCATTTGTTCGTCTGCTTTCCGAGAATAAATTTGAAAATATAATAAAATTCAAATATAGCCCGGTGTGTGCGATGAGGGAGATGGCTACCGCAAACAACTTCGCTCCCCCAACGGAATCGAAGTTCAGAAAACTCACGTATTTAAATTATTTTTATTCCAAACCGAGTACAATTAGAAAAGTTTTTGATATAAATTAATCATTTTTTAATCTAATGAAATCTGCAAGAACAATTAGTGTTATTAGTCATAAAGGGATTAGTTTTTGTATTTATCGTGAAAAATAGCGTAAAATAGCGCAGTGAAAAAAAATTTTCAATGCGTTATTTTTGACTTATTTTGAAAAGGTAAATAATTTCAGCTACGTTTAAAATTGAATTTAATTTATCTTTGTGTAGTTGAAAGACTTTCCAATTTAGGTAAGAGGCCCGAATGTTATGTCACAAAGCGAACAGTGAAATACATTTGTTATACCCGACCGTTACTCGCGCGGCCCAGGGGAGCCACTCGCCCGGACATGACAAATACAAACGAAAAACGTATCTATTGACCTACCGGATGGCAAAAACTTTAAAATTCTAAACAATACACAATTTTTGATGACGGATATACTCGGCGTTATATATGATATATGCAATTTATACACAAGAACATGAATATCTAAAATTAAAGCCAGTGAAACGGAGCTACTGATATTTTTAAAGAATAGTACCAATTATTTCTCAGGAATTACTGACATTCCTATTTACGCCTCCAATAAGTTTTGGCAGGTTTAGTTTTGATTTAATTTCATTCTAAACTGACGACGTCTGTTAGCACGTTTTACATTTGTTTTTAGTTTTTATATATACTGCCATAGCGCCACTCTCTACAATTTACTAAATTTCAATCAAGAATCCTCTTTATTTTTCTGCACATTGTAACCCTATAAATGTAATTTTTGCAATATTTAAATTTTATCAAATATTGTATTTATTTTTGTTCATTGTAACATTTATTGTTTTATTAAGAAAAATTCGATTTTTGAATTGTCATTGTCTTAATATTTATTACCTGTTCGCTTTGTGCGATGGCAGCACTGCGTTGTATACGTCGTTCCCAAAGAGTATGTAAAGTAGTCGTTCCTTTTATCGTTGTGCAGGCGCCGGTCACGTACCGACACTCGTTATTTTAAAACGATAAAATCAGTAGTAATCCGTGAGTATTTTACTTTGAAAATTATTTTTCAAAGTATTACTATATTGCTTGGTGGACTCAACTGAAGAGTTTTTGCTGTGTTAGAGCTGCTGTTTTGTGGGGGATTGTCCAGTTCTCTGCTGCTGCTTGCGCTGCTTCTGCTGCTGCTGCAGCCGCTTTGCACTGCTTTTGTTCTTGCATTGAAATACCAGTTTAATTTCATTTGTGGACGTTGCGTTTAGAGTATGCACTATCCTACTTATTTATTTTTTAATAAATTCGAAGTTTAAACGCACGCCAACTTGTACCATTACTCATATCGTTTAGTTCGTTTTCTTAATTCATAACTATTTAAATGCTTATTTAAAATAGTACATTGTGCAAGCAAAACCGGTTGATATACATTCCATTGTATATTGATGCTATACTTAGTTAGTACCTTTCATGACCAGATACCGTCAACGGCCCAGCTTGTATTTTGAATTGTACTCATTGTCCTTCTACTACACTAATTATATTAGTTGGGAGAAGGGGAAATGTGAACAAAAAAAATCTTGATAATTATTACACTAAATTATTAAATTTAAATGTAGAAAGAATATTAATGTTCACTTAATTGATATTAATAATATAATTAATAATAATTCATGTTTATTGATATGTGATAGGTGCCACC
Organism: Vanessa atalanta; assembly: GCF_905147765.1. Classification (NCBI taxonomy): domain Eukaryota; kingdom Metazoa; phylum Arthropoda; class Insecta; order Lepidoptera; family Nymphalidae; genus Vanessa; species Vanessa atalanta. The sequence continues at coordinate 384,202 of NC_061882.1, forward strand.
TATCAAATTTTTATAAGAGACAGATAGCCAGCACGCTATCATATATTTTTGTTACAAAATCAACCAACTGTTTGGTTGACCAGACAACTGCTTCTATTGAGCAGTATACTACAAGACCATATATTTTGGAACATGTTCCAAGTAATTTAAATTATTTTCTAAGACAATAGAGGTAATCTCTGGCACCAATAGTATAAGTACCATAGAAGCTAATAAAACGAAAAAAAAAAATAGCTAATAATAAAATTGTAAACCTGATGCACCAAAATATTCAAGAAATGCTAGGAAAGGACCTCGAAATTGAATTATTTTTGACCTGTAATGATATTGATATTATGTGTTTAACCGAACATTGGCTTCTGAATTATCAGGTCATGTTTAACTTTAGTGGGCACCAGATGGCTAGTTTGTTCAAATAAAGCTATACGCGGTTGCTCTTTAATACTTATGAGTAAACATTTTAAATTTAAGGAACGTAAAGATATTGTGAGCCTTTCTATTGAGCAAACTATAGAAATAGCCTGTGCAGAGCTTGAGCGTGTCATTGTTGTATGCGTATACAGGCCCTCTAGTGGATTATATGAATTGTTTGAAAATGTATTGGAAAATGTTTTATCGAAATTATCTGAATCTAATAAAGAAATTATTGTTTGTGGAGATTTTAATATAAATTTACTGCATAATACAACCACAAGTATTCGATTCAGATCATTGTTAAGTTCATATAATTTGGTAAATCTATGCTTAGAACCAACTTGAATAACAGATTCCACAGCAACTTGCAGAGATAACATATTTGCAACCCATATTCCACAAAATGAAATTATTATTAATAAACTAAATTCAGATCATTGTGGACAACAATCTTTATTTAATTTCCATGTTAAAAAAATAAGCAATTCCGAAAAAATAATGTTCGTTCCTTTGACCACTAGTCGAATTGAGAAGTTTACAAGTAATATTATGGTCAATCTCCCACATATATTTTAGTGATAATCCCAATGTTTTGTATAATAATCTATTTAAATAAATTAGAAAAAAGTTTAATGCAATATTCACTTTTAAAACAGTTAATACAAAAACTTTTTAAATTCAATGATTGGGCTACTATTGGAATTCATAAAAGTAGGCAACGAATGTACGAGCTTTATAATGAAAGGACGTACAATCACAGTGCCACTTTTGCCAACTATGTACGTAACTATTCAAAATTATTTAGAAAAGTGTGCTTTTTGTCTTTAACTATAAAAAATAGAATTAAGAATGCACATGACAAAATAAAAATGACTTGGACAATTATTAATTGTGAAACTGGTAGAGGTGGCAGTCACAGCTCCGAATTGAACTTAAATTATAATAATAAAGTCATAAATAGTGAACGGGATGTTGCTTCAATTTTTGAACATTTTTTTGCTGACATACCAGTTTCTACAACTAAGTTACTTATTTCTTCTCCAGCAGTTGCCGAATCATTGATGAAAGAATTTAATTTTAATTTTACCCCTGTAAACTAATGACATAATTTGTACATTTAAGTCATTAGAGATTAAGAAAACTGCTGACCTATGGGGTATTTCTGTAAAGGTGATTAATTTAATTATTGATGTGATTGCACCTTATCTTGCAATAATATTCAATGATTGTGTTCAACGTGGTGTATTTTCTGACCTGATGAAACGTAAAGTCATTCTAATATTTAAATCTGGTAGCTTTTCAGATCCTAACAACTATAGGCCAATCTCAATACTACCAACCCTCAGCAAAATATTTCATGGGATAGATCAGTGACACGCCCGTCATCGGCAAGAGCTTCTCGTCTCAGGCAATTAACCACAACGATACAGTATGACAATACTTGTACTTTATGTAGGTAATCAGCAATCACAAATTATAAAGTAGGTATATTATAATTATCAAAAATGCGTGAACCAACGGTACCGTTTGGAAGGCCCGAACTGTATCGGACTTTATAATAATATTTAGCTTCCGACTCAAAAATAATTCAAAATGTGTTGTCCCTTCAAACGTTTCCGATCACGTGACTCAATACGTCATGGCGTTTACACCCCACATATATGTATATGTGGGGTGTGAACCTACGACAAAATCAACTGAATTATTAATTGTTCGTAATCGACGATATATATATAAATATGCGGTTTTTTAAGATGTTCAAAATCTCGTATAAAATAATTAAAGAGCTCTATTTTACCATTAGCGTTAAACTAATACAATAATTTTAAACATAGCTTAGCCATTTTTATGGCTACCACGTGTGGTTAATTCGTTTCGCAAATGAAAAAACCTTTCGAATTCATGTATGCATTTGCAAATAGTATTCGCCCGCAATATACGCCTTGTCCAAATATATTGGTTCCAATCAGAACAAGTATTTTATTCCACAACATTCGTTATTTGCTTGTATTTTTGTTTATGATTTCAAGGATTTAGTTAAATTATCGATATGTTAAAAAAATATGGTGATACATGTTTCTGTCGTAATATTAAAACTTGTATTTTTATATTGTGTATGTATTGTTAGCGTAGAATGTTTGTTTGAATGTTTAGCGGCTAGCCTGTTCTGCTGCAGTTCATGATCTCGGATTTGAATCCTGGTTGAATCTATGTATTTTATATAAAAAAAATTTATGGATTGTTTTGCTGAGACATTCTCAGAATAAAATCCGGAATTGAAAGGCTAGTACAATTAGGTTTATTTAATTTATTTTGCAATTTACCTTCAAGACGACATGAATTGTAGGCATATATTAAGTTTCAGATTTAGGTTTACGAGTATGTGAACCACTAATCTTCGGTCAATATATACATGTGATATCCACTCAATTCGGCTCACCAAATACTTTGTACACTCTTATACTAATAATGTTAAATTAATTAATTAAGTACCTTCCGAAAACGATACAGAATACACATTACTTTGCACTTGTGGATCTGACGTACGACCTTTGACTTTTCCAACTGCGAATCTTTGCCTCCGAGTCGGTCCCGCATTGCTTAATATAATGATATCTTTAGTCTTTGTGTATCTCTAATGACTGGGATTTGAACTCTTCTGCGTCTGCGGTCGTGGAATTTTTAATGAGATTGAATATAATGTCGGCGCTGCTCCGAGACGCTAATAGCATTGAAGGTATGAAATGTCATAGAATACCTAAGCTTTAAATGAAAAAATAAAAAAATATATGTATTCGAAGTAATTCTGTCCTATATTTGTAACATCACGACTAAACTTCTGAAATCTATAAATTGGTTAGATTCGTTGGGACCTGGATAAGATATTACTGAATGAAAATACGCATAATAAAATTACGCACGTCGATAATGATTTAACTAAAGGCGGAGGGGGTGGATATTCGTGAATGAATAGATTTATTATATATATTATTATTATCTGTTATATATTTGATCTAATTAAACTTCTCTCCGACTTTGACCTAATAAGCTACATCACAAATTGTTTACATATAAACATACCATATAGCCCTCACCTGACCTGAATCTGTGTGACACTTGCATTGATTATTAATCGGTTCAGTAGTTATTATCTGAATCAAAAACAACCGAGAAGACTTACTTCTTTATAATATAGTAACCGCATAATTTCCGTTTGAGTAGAAGGTTTGAAGGTTATTTCACCACGCTGCTCCAATGGGGGTAAATAGACATGCGGGCTTCCTCACGATGTTTGCTTCACCTCCGTGCACGAGATGAATTACAGCCACAAATTAAGCACTAATTGCAGTGGTGCTTTTCTGGCTTCGAACCCAAAATCATTGGTTAATATGAACGCGTTCTAACCACTGGGCCATCTTAGCTTCTTTATAATATGTATATAAATATAAGTTCCTTACCTTTTAAAAATAATTGAATCGATCTCTTGTTTGAAGTAGCGGTTTTATTTGTTGTAATTAATAAAGGCGAATAAGTATTTTTTGTAAGTTAATTGTATAAAACGGCTTGGCTGTAAATCAAACCTGCACGCTCGAGGCAATTCACAAAATTGAACTTAAAAGTACTTTGATAACTTGTGTATAAATTATCGTACATAATTTTTAAGTCCAGTTATAAATAATAATATCCTAGATTGCGGTCCGACGTAACTAATAAATAAGTAACGAGGGTTAAATTTTACCTGCACACTGATTAAACACATATATTCAATTAATTTTCTCACAGTTTATTTAGTGGTAAATATAAAAAATGATAATTAATTCATAAAAGTTTTCAGTACCTTATATTTGGTGGTAAGGCTTCGTGCAAGCCCGTCTGTTTAGGTACCACCTACTTATCAGATATTCTACCGCCAAACAACAGTACTCAGTATTGTAGTTCCCAAGTTCGGTGGCGATGTAAGGAATGGTTAATATTTCTTACAGCGCTATTGTCTATGGGCCGCTAATCTATGCCATAAAAAAAAAAAAAAAACATTTGTCACTCTTGAAAAATATTTGTCTGTCCATTGACGTTTAATGGAAACGTTTGAGGATTGTGAGAATCACAATTAAAGGATTTTAAAATAACTCGATAATCGTTACAATTATAATTCATTCAATAATAAGTCCATTGGTCTCGCGTCCAGCTTGTAAACTAGCAAACCTGATCCTGTTGTTGGGGTGATTACTCTCCGGCCGTAGTGAGGGAATATCGAGTGCACTTGCACTATAATTTATCCTGCGCAATTGAATCAATAGCGTCAAGACAAAGTTTGTGTCAAGGTAGGGATCAATAAAAGTACAGTAATTCGTCAATAATTTACTTCTATGATTATTCTTACAAATTATAAGTAACATATTTAAATACATCTACATTTGATAGTTTATTACACAACCCTTTTGTTTTCTACTAATATTAAATGACGGCTGCGACGTTTACACAAACGTGTAAAAATTTTATATGAAATTTACGTTCAGCCGTTGAAAATTATAATGTTTACAGTATGTTACCACTATTTACATACAGCTATTTACAAAACCTTAATTAATATTTACAAAGTGCATACCTCGCTAATTGTATGAGTATAATTTATTTTTAAATTATTCACAAATATTAATATTTATTAATACAATAAAACATCAAATTAAAAACGAGATCTATTCTTATATGTCTTTGACAATTCCAACATTGTAACAAAATCTATGATAATAAGTTATATCTCCAAAGATTAATAATAAAATTTGTAACTTAAAACAAATTAAGTAAATTTTCAAGTATTTTCTAAAAACTGTCTAACTTAATTATAATTTAACATTCAATAATAAAAAAAAAGTCTTGGTAGTTGATAAATTTATCAACTATCAAAACTTGCAGGTGTATTTTTGTTTTTCCGAACCGTTAACACTGTCTCGTAAATTTACTTTTCGCCGATACCGAGCGGTGAGAATAAATAAAAGGTAAAAATAAGAAGAGAAATTGTTCGGTTCTGGTAAGAAAACTTCCAAACGTCTATACGATGAACGACTTGGCATCCCCGGTATCTTTGCTTAGTTTGCAGTCAGCTCGTCGCTCCTCAATAACTTTAAATCTTATAAACATGACAAGGCATTAAACAAAAAATAGATGATACTTTTTAAAGCGTCAGGTTTAATGAGTGACAGTGATTCGTTCGTCAGCTTTTCTCAGTAATATTAAAGATAGTTAATTGAAAGCGTAATTGATAAGCAATAAATTTTCGATCGTTTAGTCTATAATGTATACCGAGTATTAATGATAGAGTAAATTTTATTCAGGAGTTGAGGTAGCTTGACACAGCTCTCAAGCAGGCAACATTATTGTATAGACTGTTCAGTACCCCGTGTGATCAACAACACACTTTGTGCTCCATATTGGAAGCAATTTCACTGAAAATTATTCACGTCGCAATTTTCACGGAATATTTTTGACGTACCATACTCCGTTCCTTGTACCTGATGTGCTTAGTATCTTCACTGTACTCCCAACAATGTTTTGACTGCTTTTTAATGTCGTCAAAATGTACAGAAAATTCATAAATATGAAATCAATAAGTCAATTTATTTTGTGTTTCTTGATGTGTTGATGAAAATATACGCGGTTAATTGACCGGCCGTCGTCTTAAATAAGTAACACCATTGACTTAAGCTCTGCTTATATTGAATCTAAGCTCATAGCGGATCGGAATAATGAAATCGATTCGCTCTTAATCTTGCTACAGGATTAAGAATGGGCGTATTTAGCTGGAAAAACGAAAGAGAATAAGCGACGAGTAATCTCTTAAATACCTAAGCCGGCCGACGTAAATACGAAACGATAATATCCTTAACGACAATTATTATCGAAATAATATTTTAAAGCCTCCATTTTTATGAGACACTTATTGTGCTATTATACTTTAACTGTCTAATTTAGTCTTTAAAGTAGGATGTTAATTTGATAAGTTAAACGAATCCGCATAATATTATAGTATAGTTTTATTCGTAAAATAATTTATTGACCCTTGAAAGTCACAATATACTTTATAAAATCGTTGTATTTCAAATACACATCGTGTTCAACGTATTTTCATATAACAGTTTCAATTTACACAAAGCAGTTTATAAATAATTTTATTAATTACACCCCTTTTTAATTATTATTCGATTTGAATTGGTCATCTCGAAGCATGTAGGTTTGAATAACCGTGAGTTTTATGAATGAAAAATTGAATAACTACATTGGTGAAGACGATAAACATGACTATGAATGTTGAGGTAAGTTGGTAGACGAGGATGGATATAGTGACGGGTAGCCAGGGTCTTCGTCGCTGGACAGTCGAGGCAGTAGCTATGGTAGCCAGGACTGCGGGGGAGACGCGCGGCGGCGGCGGTCCGGAGCTCTGCATCGCGGCCGGCCTCTCCCCGCTCAACACGTGAACAATCACCGAAGCGGACTCTGCATGAAATATTCATAATATTAAAAATCTAATATATTTTTATTATGGAGAGCGTATCAGCCAGCGATGTGGCAAGCGCTGCCAATATCGTTGCACACTATTAGAATTTAAACACGGATCGAATATCGGTATAAACATTAAAGCCGCTTTGTATTTTTTAGCAATATATTTAGAATATTTTGTGCTGCTAGTTCTAAATAATATTGTAAGGTTTTATTAAAAATTGTTTCAGTCAATTTTTGATTGTCAAATTGTTTATAAAAAAATTACGTCGCATTTTTTATTACGGAGACTAAGATAGGATATCATCAGTGTATATTACCGAGATGATCAGTGACTAGAATACGTGAATATTAACCGAAGATTCCGGATTCAAATTCCGGTCAAACACCACTGAGTTTTGATGTGTATATTTTATTTATATTGCTCGAAATTGACGAGTACCATAATGAAATAAGTAAAGTATTTATTTCTTGGTAGGTTTTTTTAACCTTTTAATATATACTATCTTAGACTTAGTAATTAGTAAACACAAAATCGAAAGCATTTAAAAGATATATCTTAATATTTACTCACACACTTGCGACATATTGCGTTATAAACAAAACAACAAAATAATGGTTTCATAATATTTAATGTACAAACTCGTTAAAGTCTCAGGTGGCCGAGTTTCTACTTATTTATCACACGGTAGCCACTCTCACAAATTTGAAAGACACTTGAAATTCAAGTGTTTGATACACCTGAATAACATCATAATAAATATTTTATTTCAGACTGAACCATTAAAAGTTTAACAGATAAAAAAACAAAATCTTTATCCAACCTTTGTTCGTGTGTAATAAGAATTTATTCTCATAACTTTGTTAGTATTATAAGTGGAGATTAGCAACACTAAGAGCCCAGAGGTCATTAAGTTAAACAATAAGGCATAATATCATTTCCTCGATTGTAATCAGGATGCGGTTTCTATAACTGTATACCTATTTGAATATATACTGACCTAGGATTTAGCAAAACACTAACAACATACAAACGCATACGCACACACGCAAATACAAAATACATACGCTACCAAAAAAATCCTTCATCTAAATTGTAACAATAACTATTACAAAATAATGAACTCAACTAAGTCCAAGATAACACGTACAGAAAGCTTCCTTTAGAGTTAAATTTTGTTTTATTTGCATGAGGTATTTCGCCGAGATGACGAAGTTCTAAGGTTATATTACATGGATGCTGATCACTTCGCTTTAACCGAAAGTTTGTTTAGAAACTAAAACCCACGTATACGATACCGAATAATAAGTTACTACCCATATTTTCAGAACAAGTTACTCTGGTTAGTCAGTAAAGTTAGCCTAATTTAGTCTCCGCATGTTGTATCCGCAATGCGTTCACTGGCATTTAAGCTCCTTATGTGCAATGCATACAGAAAGGCTGTATACAGCCTTATAGCCAATACACATTTTGTTATATTCGTATACGGAAAGTGGTCAGAAGATACCACGGTCATCATTGAAAATTTGTCGAAATGTATACATCAATGAGCAAATGAGCATGTTTCGGAATTATTTTCTATTTTTATTCCCATTTTTTTATTGTTAACACTAAACCTCGGCAATGGCTACCACACAAAAAAAATGGCTGACAAACAAAGAATTGAACGCAAAAGCAATGAACTATTTTATTTTGTACCTATTTAAATTTAAAAATATTTAACTTCTTTGGACGAAATTTTGATAATTTCAAGACCCAATTTTTGCCACTTTTATATTTAGTATATTTTTAAACTAATTTATGACCATTTACTTTATTCAAGAAACGATTCGTTTTGCTAACGGATAGTAGAATTGTCGACGAAACTACCTAAGAAACTACTATTGGCTATTTACAGATCAAAAGGCTTCGTACGATAATTAGTAGGGTATATATAGAAGAGAGATACGAGTGTTTCAATTATACATTATAAATGTCAATGTGATCATTCTAGTACCCAAAACCTAAATGAATCGCTTTGGGAATGTAGTAACTGATCTTGAAATCGTTGGCATACTGAAGTTTATCAAGTTCTTGGGTACAAGAGTGACATTTGCCTTACACATGATATAGCCGTGACATAGATAACTAATATGACATGCAATTATTTATAACTAACATAATAAAGTAATAGTATCAATAGTTCTTTCCATAAATAACGTTATCAATACAAAATGCTTGATGAAATAATGTTACAAATTGTATTAAATGTGGAGTTTATAATTAGTTATATTATAACCATTCGTATAATTGAAACTTACAATGAACACGTTGTTATTATTTTGAAATAGCCGTGACCAATTAAATAAAAAACCGAGTTGCGTCGTGGCACACCCGCTTGGAACGAAGTTGCTTTCGTCGAACATTATGTATTAAATAATGGACCCAATTTACATTCACACTTTCCAGTTTAGATAAAACCGTGTATAAAACAAATCGAGGAAAACGTCGCCTGGAATCATAACACTCTCCCTCACTCTACCTTAAGCCGCGTAAAAGAACTTCGTTACAAAAACACAACCTAATAATGAACTTAAATAAGGGTACATAGGTTTATTCAATATTTATTTCCCGTTTTAAATGTAATGTTATAAACTGACCTGAACTGCTAGGGGCGCACGTATAGTTCCCGGAATCATGGGGAGCTGCCCGCGCTATGAGTAAGCGACTGGTGCGCGTGCGCTGTTCGGTTTCAACGCTTATGCCTCCTCGTTGAGCATAATTGACCACTTGCTCCCCTCTGTACCAGTATATAAAGCTGTAAAAAAATACACATTGTTATTTGGAAATCGGGCAGGGCTGTATCTCGCGTTTATTTTGTTAAGGTTAACATTTCGAATAAAGTATAAACTCGAAATCTTTACGTATGACGTACACTGCAAATAAAAAAACTTTATAAGTAAATATTTTAAGTTTCCGTTAGTATGTTTATATATACTAATATTATAAATGCGAAAACCACTAAATTGATTCTGATAAATCTTGGTACGCAGACATCTTAAGCCCCAAAAAGGACATAGAATACTTTTATTAATTGACCCGTCGAGAAGGTCGAATCGGGGGTGAATATTGTGTGGTATGAAGTTTCAGCTAGTTCTTATAAATATTCGCCTATTAATTATTAATAAAAGTACAGCATGTCGTAACAAATATTTTACCCATGGTGTGTACATGGATTGTACTAAGCGTATATTAAATCTAATAGGACATATTCAGATAGATAATTATCATATATAGAATAAACGAGTAAAATATTTTAATAGTATCTACTAAAATATTTATAAATACCGGAATATTTGGAAAACGGGAAATATATTCATAATTAAGGTTTTAAATATTAAAATAATATCAATAGGTGTATTTTTTTGTACATATTTGTTAAATTGTTAAGTTATTTACGTAATTATTTTTCGACTTCTTTACATATTTATTCAGCATAGAAGTAAAAGAACACCTGAGATCGGAGAAGACGCGGCGAAAGAAAAATCAAATATATGTTGAGAAGTGACAGTCAAAACTTTTATTTCCTTTAGTCTGCTTTGTAGTGAAGCTTTAAAAAACAATGCTAGGAGTAAAAAAGAATGAAAGGCAAAACTTATTTGACTCGGGAATATTCTTAAGAAGAAAATTAAAAAATATATATTTATGGTAATAACATCAATAGGTCAGAAAACGTTCAAAATGCTTCTGATGCCAAATTTAATAAAATAGTTAAGGAACGCTTGTGTGCGAAAGGTTACTATACAATTAGTGAGTTTATGTTTGATAGCACACCTTGGGAATGAAACGGTCGCCTCCAGGCTGTTTCTATTCATATACAATTATGTCTGTAATTAATTTCACAAAAAAAAACCCGCTGAGTTTCTTTCGCCGGTTCTTCTCAGGTCAGGGTGTTCCTTTTTCCGAACCGGTGGTAGTGTTTAATTTGACCATCAATAAGAAAGTGTAATGCTTCTATGTTGAGTAAAAGAATTTGAGTTTGAGTTATTACTTTTAGTAAGTTGATTCACATTTTTGTCCTCCGTATTTCAACCATATATTTTTGGTATTCGTTTCATTATGTTAGTTCACGTTTTTGTCCCTCCCGTCAAACTACCGTCCGTTTGTAATGAAGCCCTCCACATAATAATATTAGTAGTAAGTCTAGTTATAAATAGAAATGTTAATACAAATTAATGTTAATTTCATTCATATTATATTCAGTGTCGGTTCGTAACCAGCGAGCGAGCGGATGTACCCACCACAAATCTAAAAGCGAAGTTGACTTTGCTATATACATTGAGCAGCAAACTCTTGAATTACCCAACGTATTGTCGGCTACACATTGTAATATTGCGTCGTACCTGTATCTAGAATGCTCTACTTTGTTTTTAAATTTTTTTAGAAAGCTAACGAGAAAATTGACAATCTCCAATGCGTCGGCAAACAAGGTCAGATATTTTTCTATAATCATATTTTTCTATATTCATATAAATGAGATATAAAAATACGTCGATACCGTTTGATTCTCGATTGGTGTGTGTAAATCCTAAGCCGTTAAACCGATCATTTTAACAATCAAACGCGGGTGTTCTTCGACATTATACGTAATGCGTTAATATGAAAATAATTATCATCGTGGGTCTCCAAATAGCAAATGTTTCCAATAATTTTATTTATATAAGGCATTAACATAACATTAAGACCTTAATTTTATACAAATTAAACTTATAAATAGTTACTGTATAAATCATAAAATCGTGGAATGTTGGCAAGAATGCCAGCAGAATTTTCACAATTCCAATCTTCTGTGCAAAAATGTCACCAGTTGAGGCAATAAGGCGACGTGTTTTGCAAAATAATTATATATGTCATATTATCCAGTTATTTTAACGAACATATCATTGTTACAAGATGTAATGTAGGAGATTATCTTTGGTACTAATACAACAAACTAATATAACTTACTCTTCCATCAGCAAAACTTCACTCATAAGTTAAGGTTAGCAGTAAAACGCTTAAAGTAGTATTACTCTTATAGCAGAATTTAATATCTCGGTAAAGATTATTTCGAACATCCTACGTGTACTGCAGTAGGTTGTATTTCATTTTAAAGTACAGCGAACAGTTCCCGAGGGTATATTTTGAGTAACGATCGGAAGCGTACAGAAGGTTCTTACAGTATTTTGGACTGATACTGTTTTAATCTTTAATGAGCTGATCCCAGGTGTTGGATGAGCTCCAGCCATTTCATCCATTGAATTTCGAGTATTTCAGATTATATGAATACGTAATTCGATTGCAGCTGTTACATTGATTTTGACTTTTTATCTTTAATCGAATTCAAGAAGGAGGTTCTTTATGTATGATCGGCTGCAACTTCCTTGTTTATGATTCGATTTTCATGTTTTTTTTTATTACTAAAACATACGAGTTGAATATCTTTTTTATTATACCATATTAAGTACATAAGTGATCGAAGTGTATATGCAGAGATGCTTTTTAAGTATTTATGAAAACTGATTTTGATATACTATTTGACCTATTAAGCTTTTATATAAGAAAAAACATGAAATTCAATGCAAAACATCGTCTGTGATCGTTAAATATATTCAGAACGGAAAGTATAGTTATTAGCTAAATATTTAATCCAATCATATTTAGACATGCAAAGTTAATAGTACTTTTAAAATAAACAGAAACAATTGATGACCACATTACTGCCTGTTATATAGTGATGTATAATCCCTATAAAATCCCTAAAAAAAAGACTCATGTTTTCCCGCGCGAGAAATGATGTTGAGAAGAAAAAATTGAGTGTAAATAGTTCCAATGGCTATATTTTAAAATGAAAATATAATGTATAATTCTACATAAAAAAAAACAAACGATCATACAAAAATAAAATAATTTACGTAAAAGTTTCAGACCAGCTTTGAAGAGATACTATAAAATTGAATAAACCCGTGGAAAATATTTATTAATAGACACAATATATTTAAATATACGTTTTAATAAATACATAAACACTTTCGATACATTCCATCACGGTCCAGAATAAAATATTCGACATCCAAGAGTCTTATAGAGCGTATCACCCTATCAATATTCAAATTGAACGTCCCTCGCTGAAAGATCTCAGGCACATGGTACCATTAAATGGTGATAGGCGAAGAATGCCTCACTTAGGGACCTCGACCGACCCTTTTATCAGAAAATAAGCTTATCATGTTTATGGATGTGGAAATATTTAGGTCGTGTGAAAAAATACATTAAGTTTATTAAAACGAAACCGCTAAAGTTATTGATGGCGGTCCCAGATTTATTTTTTATTTCTGTCTCGTTTGAATATGGTTAATAAATGTATGACGGTTACATATTTAGGAGATTTCAGTACTAATAGAATATTCTGTACTTATAAAAGCTGGCAGAATACATAAACGGCTTTTTGACGTCTTGAATGGAAGGATACCACCTTCTCCATCTTTGTTCTACCGTCAAGCAGTTATGCTCAGAGTGTGTCAGTGTCTTCACAAGAAAAAGGTATAAAGCATCTTAGTTTCCATGGCCGGCGTCGGCTACTGCAAACACTATTTTATTTACTACAGTCTATTTATTTGTCTTAAACAAATTAAGACTAAGCTTGAGAGAATAGATACAAAGAGAAACTTAAATATTCTCTAAGGACAGTCTTTTCTTTGTTGAACTGATTAATTTGAATAGTCTTTATGTAGCGATTTCACATTAAGCTAACTTAACTAATTGATAATTAATATTTAATCTAAACGTAATAAAAAACAAAGATATATAAAGTGTGAGAGATTTGATGTAGAGGGTAGCGTCACCTACTTACTTCATCAGTTGGTATTGCCTTTAACTTTGACCCATCTGGGCAGGTAACACCTACCTACTAGGGTCAAAAACACCATTGAATCGTTATGTTACAGTGTTGAATTAAATGTAAAGCTGCTACCGGCTCGGTGAAAAGATTCTAACGAGAAGAACCGTTAAGAAACTCAGTAGTTTACTCTTTTCCACAATGTTAATCACAGACTATGTCCAGTGAACTACAATTAAATATGTATATATCCCGCCTAGAAACCCCTTTTTTGTGACCCCCGTATTCCCCTTAGACTTAAGGGGAAGATCTATAAGACCATGATCAGACCTGCTATTCTATATGGATCAGAGTGTTGGGCTATAAAAGGGATGACTGAAAGACAATTGCATGTGGCGGAGATGAGAATGCTGAGAGCAATGTGTGGTGTTACGCGAATGGATAGAGTAAGGAATGAGTACATAAGAGGAAGGAAAGTGGCACCGGTAACCGAGAAGCTATCTGGAAACCGGCTGTCTTGGTATGGGCATGTTATGCGGAGGAATGAGGACCATGTTGTGAGAAAGGTTTTGAGTATGGATGTGGATGGATATAGAGGTAGGGGACGACCCAAGAAACGATGGATGGATTGTGTGAAAGACGATATGGTTAGAAAGAATGTTACTTGTGAGATGACGTCTGACAGAGAAGTATGGAAGAAGAAGACATGCTGCGCCGACCCCAAGTAAAATTGGGATAAGGGCAGGAGGATGATGATCCCGCCTAGAAATAAATAAATACTAAGTCCACGTTTTTTTATCTTTAATATAATCTTGTATCGAGTAATATGTTTTATTTATCAATGTTTTTGAGATTAGTTTTAAATATTTTAATAGCCCGAGCTAAAACCACCACCTTTCATCCTTTTAAGCGTGATTGAAGAAAACATCATATAAAGATCTAAGCAAACACACATATTTATTATTTAGAAATTAAAGATTAAACTCGTCACACCTTCGTTCAGCAAAGCCAGAGCGTCATGTTCAGATTAATGATTTATTTTGGAATTCATTTCGTATTTAAACACACGATTATGAATTTCTATACATTTAAGAATTATTTATAAATATAAATTTAATACAAAATTTTAGATAAATTATAACATTTTTTCCATTCGTATAAATTATAATCAAATACCATTATTTAAATGGCCGACTGTTATTATAATTATTAAAAAAAAAAACTAAAATATTTTGTCATTTATCTGCATAAAATTCTAAGGTCAAAGTAGACATAATATTTTATAGCGAGTTAATAATAGACCTATATTAAAATAATAATGTTGTTGATTTAATTGAGATACTATTCAGAGAGAGGGCCAGGTGTGGGGATCAGTATTCTTTTTATTTCCCCGGTTGCAAACTTTTATAATGATTTCGATTCAGTAGTTAAGATGTGAGATCGTAATAAACAAAAC
This sequence comes from Vanessa atalanta, assembly GCF_905147765.1. NCBI lineage: Eukaryota > Metazoa > Arthropoda > Insecta > Lepidoptera > Nymphalidae > Vanessa > Vanessa atalanta. Next base: position 399,424 of record NC_061882.1, read on the forward strand.
TTATTTCCGTCAATGATACTATCTAGTAATGATAACAGAATTGCATGTAACTTGTGTATAATTTTCAAAGCTATTTGGCGTGTTTCTTTGTTAATACAGGATATAACATTATTATTAGTTGAATAACAAACATTTTACAACTATACTACCGGTATAAAATACATTGTAATAATTATAACATCTCTGTAAAAATAATTACATTATTTATACGAATATTTATTGCGTTACTTTGATTTTAATTATAAAATCTAATATCAAAGCAAGTTAAGACAGCTGTAGAATTTGTCTGCGCTCGTCTCCACCCCTTCATTACGCGAAAGCTATATCTGATGCAGGCCTACCCTTTTAGACTGATGAGATAATTCAGCTCACGAATATGTAATCCGATGATAGAATGCGAGGGTTTTTATAAAAATTGATGTGTTTATACGAGCCTCGGTGTTAAGCCGGGTCTCTTTTAATTGACTTATTATACAATAACAGAAGAACTAAGTGTTACTTGTTAAATGCGTATATATATAAAACGTATATGTATTATTAATATAATTGTATATAAAAATTAGTTTTAAACATAATATTTTTTTTATGAGGAATAATTTATTAATCATAGTTTAATAATATGTAATAAAATTTTATTAAAAATCAACCAGTTAGCTTTTATATGATGACTGGACATAAATACACTAAAAAAAAAAATTAAAAAAATCGTTACTACTTATCATATCATTTTATATCATAAAATTAAAAAAAAAACTTAGACATATACCTATATTTTTTATTTAACAACATAACAACGAAAGATAATGTTTTGTTAAACTTGAATGCTATTTCAATGCAATAAAAAATATTCGAAATCGCTATACCGACTCTATAACGTAATTTTCAAGTTGTACAAAGTTAAGGAACACCGGAAATGTAACATTCGAAGAACAAAACAACTCTTAACAAAACTTTAATGAGTTTAATTAACTTGCCTCGAAAATTCTCTTCCGTTGTGCTCGTATGAGTTGTGTAAATAAAATTGCTTTAACTCAAGAATTAGCCAAAATAAACCGAACAATTAAATGTTCGATGACTTTTGCTTACATCGTTGCTTCGCATTACAAGATAGCTGCTAAAAATGTTAAAATAAACGCTTGTCTATTGTATAAAATTCACACTCACCTGGGAGGATCGGGAGCGTGCTTAGCGACGCAAGTGAGATTAATATCAGAGCCCGCTCTCACGAACAACTCCGGCCCGGATAAAATTTCCGCCTTCGACACTGTTGACATCGAAATCATTTTATTTTAAAAGATTTTTCTTAAGTCTCCAAGTCAAATATATTTGAATTTGAAAACTGTGATAATAGCTGAATAGCAGAGTTATTCTGTAAGTCACTTCGTATTTCAGTCGTGAAAAATCAACTTACTTTCATCGTTGTAATTATTAAAGTCAATATCGCATATCAATTAATGGAATTTTAAGATCATATTCTGCTATCAGCCTGTTTAATCTTACAGAATAGCTCTACAGGTACTTTGTTTTAGTTCAAAAAAAAAAGACACATAAAGTTTTGTTATTATTATATCATTTTATTGTTAAGCCCGAAGTCGCAGCTAAAATACTGAAGCAAATGTACAGGGCAAATATATGTACGTCTCTAATTCCAAAGTATATACTTAAATCGTTTGCGGTTAAAACTCTTAACTTAAGTGGGAATACGAAAACATTCCTAAACAAATAACATACAGATATATACGATGGATTTTGATAATATTACGAAGAATCAGGACCCCAGCCTGAGTGAATCAGATATTGTAGTCAATCTAAAGACAATACATCAATCTATATGCAGCGTCAAAATCTTTAGTGTGATAATGAAATGAGCAGAGAAGAGGCTGTACGCGGAGTGAAGTACTGTATGAGGAGAGGAGTGAGGATTAGACAGTTGTCAAAATATAATTGAATTGTGATCTTGTTGGAGGGGGTTGACAGCTGATTGAGAAAAGAAAATGAGACAAACAAACTAATTGATAAGAATCATTGGTAATAAAATTCTATTATAACAGAGTTTTTGCCCTCGACACAGAACTTTAGATCACACGGTTAATACTGTTTACAAAATCAGAAAATACGTGTCGAGGTGACCACATCGGCAGATATATTAGTCATATTATAAATTTTCTGCTTTATTATTTACTGCAATGATTATAAACTATTTAAACACCAAATTAGAGTTTTGCTGTTTCTATACTTATTTGATTACAGAATACTTTAATAAACGCGTGACTCTTCTCACTATTAGACATATGATGAAAAACGACTAAGTATGTGTTGTCTGTTCCGTCACAATACTTTTAGTCTAAATTCTTAGTAGTAAACTACTATATAATAATAATCATAATAAAAAAGTACGAATATAAATCTTTACATAAATTTGAAATTGAATCAAAATCTAACAATATTTATAAAAAATATTTATGTGTTTCTTTTTAAATTCAACTAAGAAGCTGAAAGGCTTCTCTTAAATTGTAAACACTTTCAGTATAAGTCGTTTTAAAATAGCTTCAATTACTTTACATTCACTTAAACAGATTCATAATAATATTATCCCTTAAAAGCTCTTACAAATTGTTTTAAAATATGTCTTTTGACTTTGTTCAAACCTCAGATTTTAATGAAAGGATTTATTATATTTATTACCGCGTAAAAAATGAAAGAAAGTGTCCATTTAAAGTCCACTTGAAAAAATAACGTCCGCATTTTTTGGAATTTGTCTCTACAAAGTATCATTTGAATTATAATTTATATTAAAAAAAAATACATTTTATTTTCGATTGTTAAGTATACTAACCAACGACGGTGAGTCGAAACGATAAACTGATCTTAGGTTCAGTAGACACTTGACACTCGTAGACGCCGGAGTCGCGAGGCTGCGCCGGAGCCACGCGCAGCGTCCACTCGTCAGAGCCGTCTGCGTGTAGAGCCGCGAACCGCGCGTCACTGCTGTATGTGTGTACTCCCACGGTGAGAATATGCAAGTCTCGCTTACGAATCCATGATACCTGCAACAATATTTATAATTATAATCGTTTGCTAGAACGAAAACAAGAAACGCTGCGACCGATGTCTCTTCGGTAACGTACGATTTTACACCCAATTGATTTTATTCATAAGAGTACGACAAAATAGAGTTTATCTGTTGACTCATTGGCCGTCGCACGCCGTATGATTTATCTTAACGTGTATTGTCAAAATTGATTCATGGTATGTTTGATAATCTATTCATCAATCAGGCATGTTAGCAACTCATCCCCCACAGGGGGAACTATACTACTAAAGACATTCCGAATGCTATCATCAAGCAAGCAACCACCCGTGAAATTTTACCAAATCCATTTTTCATATAGTAATCACTGTGGGTCCTAATATAATCTATAAAGTAATAGTTTGTATATGTCCCACCGCCAGTCTGATGCCTACTTTCTTAATGAGGATACAGTTGGAATGTGTTAAATTCAGTCGTGAGGTTTTGCTTTGAACCCGCGTGAATCCTAGGTTGAAATTCACGTGCTTCTCGGCGTAGAAGTTTACGTAAAGTAACATAAAGATAACAAAGAGATTATAACCAAATCGATATTTCAATTCACATTCAATTTTAGAACAAATCAAGTAAGATATAGATTTATGTCATTTGAATCAAATCAAAATATTTTTTTATTTTGAATTTAGAATCTACCGTGAAGAACCAGAAACACCCTCAGTAGTTACTCTTTTTATTTAAATTTTTACAAATTAACATTCAATTCTTGCAAGCTCGGTACTGAATATTAAATGCACATTTTCTATCATCCAGTTAATCTTATGAAGAATAATACCGCCAAACAGCTGTACTCAGTATTATTGTGTTCCGGGATGAGTGAGCCAGTATAACCACAGGCACAAGAGACAAAACATCTTAGTTCAAATCATCTTAGGTTGGTGGTGCATTGGTGATGTAAGGAATGGTTAATATTTCTTACAGCGACATTGTCTATGGGTTATGACCCATTTGCTCGTCCGCCTACCGATAGCATAAAAAAAAATATATTAAATGTAAGTGTAGAGCAGTATGTAAATCAGCATAACTTGAAATACTTGCATAACATACACATTGCATCAAAACTTGAACTGTTAACAGTCAGTTGTTATCACATCATGTGAGCGAGACAGACGAATGAGACGTTTCACACTAACGTTACATGTGACACCATTATAATCAAAATAAAAAAAAACGATTTTTTTTTAAATGTGTTATACGCTGACGTCCTTCAAAAGACCCAAATTACCTCGTATAAGAATATAAACGGTTTTATAAATAATTTTCAGTACTTTAATAGCCGGCAGGACGAAACAACGTCAGCTCGGGGACTAAGAACCAATTACAAGTAATTGTAAAGTTGTTTAAAACCTCTCGTGTTGTACCTAAGAGCACCTTAAAATCTGGCACACTTAAGACGGGGCTTGGACGGCGCACAATGGAATTAGTCCTCGGATTGAAAGTTTCTCGTAAGACAATAAAGACAGCTCTAAACGTCTTAATTGGATAAAATCTGGAACGAAGTGAATTTGGGTAAGTAATCTGTTTGTTTACTAAGCTTATATTTACTTTAGGCTCCTTAAGTTTACCGTTAATCATTCGCGTATACAACATGGCAATTGTATAGTAATTCCTTACACGGCGCCCAAACGTCTGTGTGTTCATTCGATTGAGTAAAGGGATTACTCGGTGTAGGCGTGATTGATTCGCAATAGAACAAATATATGGAAGAAATTCGCACGGACTGTCAGTCATGCGTGGAAATTCAGATCAAGCGGAGAGCAAACAAATGTACTTTAACGAACATCAGACAATTACAAAATCACTCGAGCCTGTTCTATGAGCTTCATTCGTAATATTGCTGGTATGGGAAAATACAATTGTTTAACTAAATTATATTCATTTCAGTAGATTGATTTATGAGAAATATATTTTTATTAAGATTGTAATATTATCTTAAATTTATGGGAACAATACTTATGGGAGAAGTGTTGTGAAATAGTTCTAAAGCCCTATAGGATATAATAGGCTATTTTCCCAGCAGTATTTACATTAGGCATTCCAATGGAAAATATAAAATTTTGCAATTCCAGAAACTTGGTCGCCTGATAAAATAAAATTATGCATCTGGAATGAAAAACAGTAACAGGTTTTATGAGAGCGGCTATAAAACAATTCGTGATCTATTCTCTTCGCGGCACTTCGGATGGCGGTATCGGAAGTTTTATTTGAATTTGTATTCGGTTGGTTCAGCCCGAGTTTTTAAAACTTCCTTCGCCGTGGCGCGTTTAAAAGCTCCGTGGCGACGAAACTAAGTGAACTAACCGGGTATATAACTAACTGCATATTCACAAACTATTCTTTCGCTCCGAGCAAAAGTTTTTATGGGTCAAGCCTAGATCAAGCAGCATTAAGCTCGTTGTGCAAAAGAAAGTAACAGCAACGATGTTTTGTGACATTTCGAATTTATTTTCTGAGACAAATAATTGCAATTGCATTGTTAAATTCTTATTTATTGTCAGTTTTACAAAAATGTTGGAAAACACCACTACCACGAAATAATAATGACAATAATAGTTTCTCATCACAAAAACAGACCTTGCAATTGTTAAAAGGTGATATTTATATCTGATGAGATTTATTTTTGGCTTTTGTCCAAACAAAACCGGTTAAGATTACCATTAGGTAATCTTAACCGGTTTTAGAATTTCGGGACAATTCTGCATGTATTGAGTATGACTGCTTTCTGTAAAATAAAAGTAAGTTTGAGAATGCTAAGTGCCTATAAGCTGAGTGAGGAATGACTAGTTGGTGAGATGATGATGGGTACAGCTCTTACGGCTTTTCGTTTTTAGTGAGATTTAATTTCGATCGACAATCAGTACTCTCGGCTTTTTTTCGGTGAAAGTGGAGGCTATATCTGTAAAGTTATACCGTCTTATTTTATTTATCATGTAGCCTAATGTTTAGTCAGTTAAAGTTTTATTGTTTTTCAAATAACAAAAAAATTAATTTTATTTTTAACGCATAATTTAAAAAATGTAAATAAAATTACACCAGAATACGCAGCGTGTTTGGGAGGTATTATTGTATAAGTAGATGCGCTTTGCGGATTCAACCGCTTTAAATTTAAACTATTGACGTTACAAACGTGAATTTGTTTTCGTAATTAAATATAGTATTAACAATAAAAATTTGCATGAAAATTATAGTTCCAAACATCTATACTAATATTATAAATGCAAAAGTGGCTCCGTCTGTAGTGATAAATGATTCTGATGATTGGGTGATACCTATACCCAAATACCTGTTTGCGCAAAGCCCTACGACCAAGTATCATCATTACGTAAACAAACGAAATATAGATCAGGTACTGACTATCTTAGCTAGACGAATACAATGTGTTAAGGATCAGTGATCTCTCGTAAAGTAGAAGTAGATTACAAATATTACGAATAACATAAACATAAAGGTAAACCTTTTGAAGTAGATGTATGATATACAACAATTTAATGTCCTCGTGCCCAGTCACAACAGCAGCGGCCACTCTCAAAACAATGGCGACTGGCTCATTTAATCCATTCTATAGATTAGTGAAGTTTTTGTGTGTTGGTAATATATAAATGTTTATGCTAATACCACTTGCTGATTTTATTAAACCAACAAAATTATTCTTTCAAAACTTTTTGATGTTGTTGAAATTTTTTTTTTATTATTTTTGTACACTTTTGGATAAGCCATTAACAATATACCACAGTTAGACTATTATAAGGAAACCTTCTTTATAATAGGTTTTGAATACATGCAGGTTTCCTCTCCATATTAAGAGATGTATAAGAAAAACAAATTAAGTAGAAAATATAGTAGTTTGAACTAACAATCTTTGTTAAAATTCAGATATCTTTACCATTGGACCATTTAGGCTTAGTAAGAATTTAGAGGAATATGTCTGCCTTAAACATTAAGTTATAGTATATACTGATAATGTCAGCAGCAAGAACAGAGACGAAGCTGAAGCGTTTAAACGACAAACAAGACATTAAAAATGTCGGCATGAAACAGAAAGCCGAAAAGCAATTGCTGACCTTAGATTAAATACCTCAGACGATGATAATTATGTTTCAACTTCATTTTATTTCTATAAATATTTTCCGTTCTGTTAATTTTCAATAAACATAATTGAACGTTATATAATAACTTAGGCTTAATGATTTTGGAAGCCAGTTCGAGGCCAGCTGTTTTTGCCGTAACGTTGAATATAAAAAGACTTTCGAAATTAATTTTTGAAGTGTTTACTTGACCTTCGGAACTATGTTAAAATATTAAACCAATTGCCGACGAGTCTTTACCATAACAGAACCCAATTTAAATTGATTTTGTTTAACAGGACCGACCACTCATCTTAAATTCTACCTCGAAATAGGTATACTTAAAGGGTAAGTGTGCCAGTGTAACTAAAACCACAAGGATCATAAAATCTTAGTTCCCATAGTTGATGGCGCTTTGGCAATGTGAGGAATGCTTAATATTTCTTACAGCACCAATGTTCATCTGTGTTGGTGACGAATTCCCATCAGATGGCCCATATATAAAAACTATATATATTTTTATATTTATTTACTATTTTTAATTCCCAATCCTTTAAATTATGAATGGTTCTAGTATGAATCGGCGCAATCTTCGGTTCAGATGAGTCAGCAAGGCGAACCCTTCAATAGCAATTTAGACACTATTCAGTCAACGCTCACACCGGAAACCCCTAGAAAAATTATCCTTTCTCGCAACTAAGCTGAAGTAGTTGTGTCTATTTCTTTAGAAAATATCGTTTAACCGCTTAGGTTACTTACTTATATTTCTGAACTAAATATCAGTCTAAATCTACTTTTAGAATCGTATTATCTTATTATTTAAATGATTTTAAAAGATTTTATAACACTGAAACCAGTCGTGGGTACAGTCTCCTTAGTTTCATAGAGATAAATCAATTTTACTAATGACTAAAACAATTTTGACTCGATTCTACTTCAAAGTTAAAAATGTTATTATAACACTTTTTTGGCAATGACATTACATGAAATATCCATTCTTTCATCCGAAAATGTGTCGCCAAGTCTTATTCGATGAGAAGGCAATTCGGCTAGAGGAAAAGGCGTAAGGCCTGAACTCTTACGCGCTTTCTTAGTCAAGCGAGTGTAACGTTGCAGATTTTTTAACTTCCGGCTGCTTAAATTTTTGGCAGAAGAACTTAATACTTATGTATATAGTTACATAAAAGCCTGTACCACCTTCTGATATTCCCACTTATTTTCGTTGAACACGAATATGATACTACAATTGTCGCAAATTTCATTTTAAAGGATAAATTTAGAAAACTAGTTTACTAAATTTTTTTGTAACGAATATTACTGTGCTCAGAGGAAAAGGTTTCGTGCGAAAGTTGTAAGGCATGAGAAGATATACATTTTTTATTTAATATGATTTTCGTGTGGAGCCGTCGTTTCTGAGAAAAATGGGAAGCTTCAAAATGTGTACATTTTTCAAACCTATTAGTTTCGTTATTATAATTGAAAAAAGTCGAAATCCATTTATGGGTGAGGCTGTAGGGGTGTCTCTAAAATTCAGATCAGAGTATCAAATCTATTACTTTTTAGACAGACTCGGGATTGGAACACTGGACCTTGGGCTGTGCAGCTCTATAAGCTCTCTCTTTCGTTTTCACACATTTGAAATCTTCATTAAGGCAACCTGGAACAGGAAACGGGCTATGTGGGTTTTTTAACCACTACAATCACCACAAAGACCGTCTATCAACCGTCGATCTGTCTTCTACATGGATCGGAGAGGCGGCGAGATCGCGTCCACATATTGCAACTGCGACCCATACATTTGGATTATCTTCAGCCCCTAATACGAATTCCACGCACTCCTCGGAAGTGCGTACGAAAATTCGAGGCTTTCTCGGCTACCGTTTTCCTCAGCGCCGCTTAAAGCGATCTTCTTATAGAAGGAGGCACATCACACCGACTCCCTGAGAAGTATTAATAGAAGTATTAGCGACACGATTGACGTCTGTCCACTATGAGTTTTTCACTAGATCAACGAGACATACAGTCTTTTCGTCAACATCGAAAATTTTCATAAGTATCATGAAGGAAGGCGTTATATAATTCTAAATAAATCGTACAATAGTTTGGCACAAAAATAAATCAACAATAATAAAAACACGCTATACTAGTTGTAATATATTTTTGGCATTACTTTTAATTAATTGTACATTTATGAAATAAATTTGTCAAAGTTAGTTAGAAATAAATGTTTTAAATTAATGTATTTTAAAATAAACAAGCAAAAGGCCGTACAATAGTTAGTATCACACAATTTATTTAACTAGTAATTATTATAATTGTAACATTAATTGACAAATTCAAAAATAAATAAACTTATCCGTGTTATATTTGTTTGTTCGTGTGAGTGCGACATTTTTTTAAGCACATTTTTTTATTCTTTTACTAAATTTATATATAAAATTATCTGTAATTTTATATGTAACTGACAAATGGATCCTTGTATCGAACATTGATTTTCTCTTTCGCTCCTTCTGTTGACTTATCGTTCTATCCTTTTCATTCGACGAAAATGTTTCATTCCCACAGATATATATTTTGTATCACACGGAACAAATCGCAGACAAACATGACATATTAAACTTTAACTTCGCAACCCTACTTGAGGTTCTTTATCTTGAAAGGGATGATAATGTTGTTTCATTAAACTTGTATCATTGTCGTAAAAGTTTCTCAAGCTTTTTGCTTTTAACTTATATTCCGTTGTTTGTTGGTTGCAAAATTATGCCTGTAATGTACTTACATTTGTTTTTAGATGATTTTTGGTGTTTTTATCTGTTAAAATATGTTAATGAGGTATGTCTTACGGTTGTGGATTTTAAATCAACTCCTTCCTAGTCCTTTCCTCATTACTGAGGGTCGTGACTACCATGCTCTCCTGTACACTTCTCTCCACCTTCCTCCAGGCATTCCTATTCTGTGTCATTCGTAGGCAAGCCTGGGCACTGGATCCTGTAGACGCATTTTGTGTGTCTATCCACCGGGAGGGCGCTCTTCCCCGACCTCTCTTCAATCCACGTGGCCAACCATTATAAGTTTTTCCAGGCTGTCCTCCTGCCTAGCTACGTGGCCAAAGAGACGAAGTACGCGTTGAGTCGTAACATTTCAAATCGTAAATTTTAATATTAAAAAAAAAACGATAATATTGTCAATTTGAAGCTTACAATGCTCCACCATATAACAAAGAATTCGTTCATTTAAAGTAGAGCGTATTTATTTTTCATCGATTGGATAAAAATATGTTCTTAATTTAATATTTAGTTATCCGGAAGGTAATACTACTTGAGTTTTAATCCAAAATTATGCGTTCGAGTCTAGGTACCATTGACGTGTCCTTGTGGGAAATGATCGTGAGGAAACCTGTACCTATATCCACTAATCCAAGCTGGAGCGTGGTGGAGTAAAAGCTTTGATCCATTTTCAGGATGTTAATATCACTTGGCGTAAACTTTCATTTGAGGCTTTCAAATGCAACTTTATCAACCTGTGCTATGATAATATATTGTATGTGCAATCAATTTAAAAATAAAAAATATAAATTTACTATATTAAATTCTAAAAATAAGTAATTTAAATATTTTAAATGAAACTAGTAAATTATTTCGTAATTCCCCGTAGTAAAGTCGCAATTGAAATGCCACATTATATTTTAAATTAGTTTCTTTATTCGGTGTAATAATGGGCGTATTTACAGCTATATAAGGCTATATTTCATGTTTGTGTTTAATCTATTTTGGACTTTAACGAATGGTTGGAATTCGTGACTTTTAGTGGTTAGCTTAAAGCTTTTAATGTCTGATGTTTTTGACTGATAAAGACTGCTACAGAACGGTCCAGTACTTTGTTGTACTATTTAATGTAATTATACAGATTAATTCTAGTAGTTCGTTGTTAATTTGAATCAATATTCATCATTTTTCATTCGTTTCCATCACAAGCACCGGAACGGTACAGTGGTTAGAGTACGGGAATCTTAACCGAAGAGTATGGATTCAAAACCGATTAATATTTTATTTTCATATGCTTAATAAGAGATGATTAGTCACTTGTATATTCATCAACCGGCATCGGAAAGCATGGAATAAAAAAAGTGGTTAAGCGTTATTTTGTTTACTATACCCCGTTGTTTCGGTTTCGGTATTGGGTATAGCTCGACTGAATATAGACCGACAAAGAACCGACAGCTGTGTAGCCTGCTTGTCTAACAGTGGAATACAATTAGCTAAATAAAGATAGTGACGTTGATGTAAACCGCATGGGACATAGATCCGAATCACTTTAACGCCTCCACTCGTATTGCACGCTCTTGCAAGCACTATTTATGATTTACAAATGAGTGTTGGATACATAACATAACATAAGCAGCCCGTAAATGTCCCACGGCTGGGATAAAGGCCTCCTCTCTTTTTGAGGAGAAGGTTTGGAGCATATTCCACCACGCTGCTCCAATGCGGGTTGGCGGAATACACATGTGGCTGAATTTCGTTGAAATTAGACACATGCAGGTTTCCTCACGATGTTTTCCTTCACCGCCGAGCACGAGATGAATTATAAACACAAATTAAGCACATGAAATTTCAGTGGTGCCTGCCTGGGTTTGAACCCGAAATCATCGGTTAAGATGCACGCGTTCTAACCACTGGGCCATCTCGGCTCGTTGGATACTTGTTAATTTTTTTATCGATACTTGATTGGATTTATTATCGTTTTCAATCGGATATATAAACGGATGTTGGTGAATCTGTTTCAGGTTAATGGACTGTGACGCCGTTTGATCGATTACCGCAATATATGTGTGTTATTTTAATTAAAATATTTCTATACTACCCGTTTTATTAACGGCGGATCATTTAATCTTAGTTCATCGAAAACCCCATCATAATTAAAAAAGAATGATAAATATCAACTAGCTTCTAACTTTAAAAATGACGGACTTCCATACAAACTTTCATCCCTTATTTCACCCCCTTAGGGGTAGAATATCCAGAAACGCATAAATATATGTTAGCGCATAACAATACTGAGTATTGTTGTTTGGCGGTAGAATATCTGATACCGGTGGTGGTACCAACCCAGACAGTCTTGTTCAAAGCCCTAATACCAAAGTAGAGAGTATCACCTGAAGTAAAGAGTAAGATATAATTTACTAGCAATACGCCCCGGCTTCGCACGGATGTAATGCTGATACTAAATATACTACAGAATGTCTTACAACGTTCACAGTTTTTCAGTCATTAGACAATACAAACCGCTATTTCCCTGCGTTTTAAATCTGTAATATCTTCGAAAATATTCATTTAAATTATCTGCTGTAAATGACCATATTAATCTATATTAAACGCACAATGTATTTAAGGTACTTAATTGGATAAGGATTAATGCTGTATTGCTTAAAATCGCTTCGATAAGCCATAATTTTTCGTAAAAATAAAGGATAAAAAATGGCTATTGTGGGTTATCCCTAAAAGATAGACATATACCATTGCGGATTTTTTTAAAGACCATTTTAAGGTGTATAATACTGTAGTACATTATTTTGATCTCGTAGGGTTCAGCCAGCGTTTGCTATGTAAGCGCAAAAAAATAGAGGAGTGTTCCTCTACTTTGTTGTGCATGTTTTATACATATAAATAATCCTCTTGAATAAATCTATCTATTAAAAAAAACCGCATCAAAATCCGTTGTGTAATTTTAGAGATCTAAGCATACATAGAGACAGACAGCGGTAAGCGACTTTGTTTTATACTATGTAGGTAATGATAGTAAATAAAATGGCACCATTTATGGAAGAAAATAAAAAAGTTGCAATCACATCGCGTTTTCATATGATTTCAAAACATGAATACATTTAAGGAAAGAATTATGTCGCATGAATTTTATTTATTGTACGATTCTCACAATATTTCACCAAGCTCATTTTGCTATGCCTCAAGGAGTTCATCGTGACCTAAATTCATAGCCAGCTCAGTATTATCTTATGCTAAATACAGAAGTTTGCGATCGAGCGAGGCATAAGTATGAGCATAAATTAAGGCGGGGATTTTATATCATCATCAACTTTGTTTTTATGTTTACATAAAAGAGCCTCTTAATATATGACACTGCACTGAGGATTTATGAAGCGAGACACTTCGCGCGTATACTTTATGTTATAAAGAAGAAACTTTCATTACAGTTGCAAATAAATTATGATTAGCCGACTACCCGTTGGCAAATCCCGTCAGAAATATTAACCACAACCACCACTTCCATCACCTACCTTCATACTTTATGGTACACTAGAATATAGTACAGAAAATTCTTAAAATCAATTAATATGTAATATTTAACCTTGGAGATGGCACACTTTCTGTGTAACTCATTCCTAAATTTTCCCATTTTAATACCGAATTTGGCAAAAGCTTAACAACTGTTTTAACTTATTAAAATAAGCCTAAATACCGATTTACATATTTCTAACATCAGAAATAACAATATTCATATAAAATTCCATCTCCCGTTAACTCCCTTCTAAGATGAATATTGAAAGTTCAATTTAGCCCATAGCTTTGATTGTTAACGAATACGACATTCAAAATATTTGTAGAATTTATTTTGTGCTACTTGATACCTCCCTAAGCTTCAGCTTTACAAAAATATTCAAGAGGCTTTATAAAAATTACTAAAATATGCAATAAACCGACTTCACAATCATAATTCTGCCCTAGAATTATAATTGTGGAGTCAGTCAATCGTTGGCCTATTCGGTTCTATTGTTTAATTTATACGTTGGATATACGTTGGAGGACGGGCAAATTGAGGCAACAAAGGCACCTTGATAGTAAGTGGTCACCGATGGTGATTATCATTGGCACTGTTAGAAATGTTGACCATTCCTTACGTCAAAGAAATATTAACCTATACGTTACAGCTTTGTGATGTTATGTTCTTTGTGCATGTATTTACTACTAGCTGACTAGGGTAAATCATAATTTTAATAGATATTATTGTTTGGCGGTAGAATATTTGAAGAGTTGGTGGTACTGGGTAGGCGGGTTTACACAAAGCCCTATGAATAAGTAAACCATATATAAATGACAGTTTTTTTATTTATCCCATTATTTGAGCATTACTCTAAGATCAATATTTATAACATAAATGTGAGAAACATAGATATATTTATTCTTGATTTGACTTCAAAATTCGGATATATCGCCTCACATGCGTCATAATATATAAGCGCGTCGAAATATATATGTATGTATGCCAAAATTCAGATCAATCGAAGAAACGGATGCATACCCAAATCCTTTGTTAGTGCTCACTTTGGTTCTAATAGGATAACCTGAGCAAAATTTCATCTTTATAGACAAACTGGTTTAGGTGCATTTTATCTCAGTCGGTCATTACAAATTGTTATTTAGTAGATTATAATTTAACGTCATAAGACAACGCAGTCTCGTCTGCGAAATTATAAGAATAACAAAACTTTTGAAACATTCGACCGCAGTTCAACAAACCGTCTGCGAGCAAACCAAACAAGGTTTGGTGTTTTTATGTCAATAAGCCAACGTATATTGGGAATGGGAGGTATTTCGGTTGATAAATATAGAATTTGATATTGACCCTAGCGCCGTGTATCAGAGCCTAACCTAGATATCCTCCATCCTCATGACAAAACAAATTTGTTGAGTTAATATAACCCCAATCGATCAGGCCGCCCAGCATCAGTACTATCGCTACGCGGAGGCGCAAACTATTATATATATTATATAAAGATTAAAGTTTTCAGCGTATCAGATTCAATGATAATGTTTAATTATTTCAAATACAAGTAGGTGAAACTCATCATCAAAATAACAAACACAGTAACACCTAACATTTCTATCAGACTAAGTTGATACCATATCCGTCGTATATTTTTGTAAAAATTAATAAAAATAAATAAAGTGACGATTAATTTTACAGTATACAATTCATCCTCTTCGAACGTTTTATTAAAAACCTTCAACGGTTTTATAACTTGATATTTTTGGATCACAATATTAAATTATGCTTGGAATGCGCCTCGTGCTCAGCGGAGCGGAAAATCTGTAGGTGTCAGGTGACTTGTATAGAATCAGCGTCGTGGATTCAAACCTTCTCTTTTTAGTATAGACTGTAAATTTCCCACGGCTGGATAAAACACCAGTTTGTTATTTATGGCTGTGATTAAGGCTTGAAAACTCTTCAAAATTATACACATACACATATTACGCGATGGACTTTGATGTTATATCTACGTAAAATATTTGCAACGAACGTGCCCCGTTAACCAAGGCACGGTTTTATTGCGAGAATGCTCCATATTATATTAAGATTAATTCAAATTAAAAATAATATTCTTAAATTATATTTTATTAAATATAATAACATATTAGTACAAAGTAATAATGTCCACGTTAGTCTTATAACAAAACGAGTACAAAAGGTAAAGTGAAGTATTGAAAAAATAATATTAATCTACTGCTTAAGTTAGAATTCAATCTCCGGCCTGGTTTTTTGATCGATATCCCATATAATATTCTACACGTGTATGTTTTTGGTGTCGAAGCCTTAATTCAATAGGTCGTTACGATGAACATGTAAATAGATAATGTAACCGCAATGTATATGAATGTTGGCTTTCGTTATTAATAAGTTAGAATTAAGCAACTCTTAATCAATATCTCACTAGCTCCTTTGAAACACCATTTTATCTAACCAAAGTGCGTCCATGTCGTTCGAATTTTCATTTT
Source organism: Vanessa atalanta (assembly GCF_905147765.1). Lineage (NCBI taxonomy): Eukaryota > Metazoa > Arthropoda > Insecta > Lepidoptera > Nymphalidae > Vanessa > Vanessa atalanta. Next base: position 415,365 of record NC_061882.1, read on the forward strand.
ATTTTTGCCGTTAATTCTGTGAATTTTGGTTCGTGGTTTTTCAGTCTTCGAATGCAATATTCAACATTTTTAAACGTAACTTTTCACTAATCAAGTGACCATCGTTACGTTACTCACCTAGAATCCACAACGGGTAGCTACAACCGGTTTTTAACTAAGAGGATACCATACCAGGCGAATTGATGAATTAAAATGGTAAAAAAGCGCTGGACACAAGACTGGTTTTATCGGTGCCATTAAGATCGACCTATTAAGTAGACTTAATCCGTCGGCTTTTACAGGGTTATCATATTCAAAGAGATAAATGTTAATGTGAATTACACAACCCAATTAAGTATGATGTAATATATATGGTATATCCTAGATATCCCTTTTGTACCCTAGGCGAAATCAATACCCTTCAAATTCAATTGAAATATAAACTTTGGCTGTCATAAACTAAAGTCAAAATCTGATTAAACGTTATAATGAGTTATAGACGTCGTAACGTGAAAGTGGATTATATAAGAAAGCAAGTCGTCAAACAGGCACTTAATTTATTATACCAAATATTAAAAATATTGTACAATAGAAATATACTTCATTCAACGCCAAGTACTTAAAAAAAATATATTTATAAAAAAGCAAATATAGTATAAATATAAGTCGAGATGTCCCAGTGGTTAGAACGCGTGCATCTTAGCCGATGATTTCGGGTTCAAACCCAGGCAGGCACCAGTGAAATTTCATGTGCTTAATTTGTGTTTATAATTCATCTCGTGCTCGGCGGTGAAGGAAAACATCGTGAAGAAACCTGCATGTGTCTAATTTCAACGAAATTCTGCCACATGTGTATTCCGCCAACCCGCATTGGAGCAGCGTGGTGGGATATGCTCCAAACCTTCTCCTCAAAGGAGAGGAGGCCTTTATCCCAGCAGTGGGAGTTACAAGTTTATTCTCGTTCCTAGTGTTAATAGTACCTATTTACGTCACAATTACTGAAAAAACATTTTTGTTTTTGCATAAATTCATAACATTACCGAAAACTAATTGAGAAGTGACAGTCATTATTTTTATTTGTTTAAATTGACACCTTAACGAAACTTTTGGGCCCAGGTTATTTGACGAATAGCTCTCTTCTGCAATACAAAAATGGTATTAATATCGGCTGCATTACCCCAGATTAAAATGCCATAAGACATAACTAATAAAATAACTAAAATACACTAGGCGAGCCGTATCAACGTAAGTCAAAAGTCTATTTTTTTACTGTGGTATCTACAACATCTAATACTTGCTAATTTAAAGGTACATTCGTTTTGATACATATTACATTGGAAGTAGTGAATTTAACACATTTCATCTTTTCACTATTTATCAGATATATATCTTATTATATAAAAAAGTATTACGTAATTTTTAGAAACATATATAGGCTTTCTTCACTTTTCGTAGTCGTGCCAACCGTCTTTGTTATATTCCTTTCAAAAGTCCCGTACGGTCCGGCCCTTATTTCTAGAGATGTGGCCAAAGAATTTTAGTATTCGTAATTAAAAGGTCGATAAAATATTTCTTTGATCTTCAGTCCCTTAAATATCGACTTGGTACTAGGCATAATTAGCATTGAGATCGATGATATGAATTAATTGATTGATCAAAAATGATGTATCATTCGTGTTTTTTTTTTAAATCTACACATATACCGTGGATCTCCATTTTTATTTTCTTATTTTTTATGTTTAAAAAAGTGTTCGAAATAGAAAATAATAAATATATAATAAATATATGTGACCAAATAAGATTATTAAATATCAAAACAAGTCAATCACACAAGAAATGGAATCCGAAAATAACTTCAATTTGTCAGAACATTTGCTTATCCACCAGTGCGGAGCGATGTTGCTAAGCAAACCACGTGTCCAAGCAAAATCAGGCAAATATTTACCTTGTTTGACTCCTTTGATGTGTAAACACAAACGACGCACATTTACCGACAAGAGCATTAAAATATGTGTTTGATATTTGCGATAGTTGCCATATTTGAACAAATTAAGTAAATACTATCTCGGCGGTCCTCTACACATCGCTGTGTCGGTCAATTAATGCTAATATGCAAAAATGCTACACCACTAAATATGTATATGTTATAATTATATTAATACCCTTTTACATCATCCGTATATGTATAGTGATGTATGAATACTACACTGGCATTTTCGTTATTACTTATTTTAAAAATATTATTATTTATTGATGTTCAGCACATCTACATAAGCACTGAATCTCGGTTTGAAATTTTCTCCATTCGTCAAGAGATTCATGTTTGGGACGGTACCTTACCTTTCAGCAAGATAACGAACATGACGCAGTTTCTCGAATTCATCACGGTCATACGTAGTGAATATCCAAGTCTCCAAGAAGTGGAAACTTGAACTTAAGGCGGCGCAGAGCGTCGATAACTTGCGCCTTACGTCTGCCGCTGGAGTTCACGGACATAATGGATCTTTAAAAACTCATCATCATCATCAGTGTCAATCAGCGCAGTGTATTCCAGTAGGATATAGAATTGCCAACCGTCTGTCCTACGTTGTACCTCGTCCACAATATGAGTGGTCGTTTACGAACTCACTTTATACATAATACGTAATTTTAACATATTTTTGTGGCACATTCGTTGTGTTATTGTAAGCAGATTTATATAATTAAGAATCATAAGTTGAAGTTTCTTTGTTCAACTGAATTGGACGAAGCGCATAGGGAATATCATCCCATTGAGATGAAATTTCGTTAATTCGTCGATGGAATTTGCGTACAGCATGGACTCATGATTGGCCAAAGTTAATCTAGGGACAGACTTTGAGATTTACCTCATCACTCGGTCATTTCCATTTGCCGGGTGATTCTATTTTGGCATATAAGACCTGATGGTCTAAGGTAGGTCATTAAGCTTTATCGGGATTGACATATCAAGGAATTTTTGAGTTTGTTGAGTCAGTTATGAAAGTGATACCGTCCGAGTGGTTATCGATCAGATGATTTTTTAGTGTTGTTCTTCGGCTACAGTCGAGGCGCTTAATGTTATGGTAAGCAGACAACCGTCATTAGGTAGCACGCAATACTTTTCAGGTAATTGATTAAAAATACATTTATATTATTACATCCTGAATAGCATTATAAATACAAAAGTTAGTTTCTTTATTTGTTACGCTTCTACGTCTTAACAACTCATGATCGCCATTTAATTTTGCACACGCGTTATCAAGAAATAAGAGCCGAGATGGCCCAGTGTTAAGAACGCTTGCGTCTTAACCGTTGATTGCGGGTTCAAACCCAGGCAAGCGCCATTGAATTTTCATGTGCTTAATTTGTGTTTATAATTGATGTTCAGAAGATGTTCCGCGATGATACCAAGAAATCAGCCATATATATACATTATACATACGTGCCATACGGTGAGTTTCGTTTGTAAAACACGGGATCGAGTGTCGAGTGAGTCGGGGGTGAAAGTGACAATGGTAATGGTGACCAGTGTTCACGCAGCAAATGTACGAGAAAAGAGGTAGTCCGATATGGACACTTCTAATGCCGTCAATATCTACCCGCAAACTCCAGTCTCGTGAACAAGACATTTGTAGAAAATGTCGAACTATCGAGCTCCACCAAATGAAAATAAAAAAACATGGTAAATACCCCGTTTCAAATACTTATAGTAATAAAAATAACCATGTTAATTTAAAATCTTATTAATTTAATATCTTACGTTATAGGAGTAGAAAAAATAGCACGAGTACCTAGTGAACCTGCGAGTAGGAACTAGGAATTATATTAAAATTCAAGACGGAACAAAATAATGGAGGCGATGAAAAACAACTACATAAAAACATGAAATACATTATTGTATAGTGTTTGTTTATTATAATATCACGAAGAAATGGGTAAGACTTATTTCGAATATTAATAAAAAGAAAGCAATAATAAATGAGTTCCATGAATATATACAATACAGAAAAGAATAATAATACAAAATATTTACTGAAACAATACGGTAATACAATAGAAATATCCGTAATGTAAAAATTCAACGTTCCATTGGCAATTAGGGATGTATTTATTGCCTTAAATATTGGTCGTAAACTTATTTTTTATAGATAAAATAAAACGTTTGAAAAGAGTTCTGATACGAATAAAAGCCTTCGTGTCTTTCGTCACAAATGAACACAAAGGGAATTTCAGTTTAGTAGCAAGTAAAACATAAATAATTACATGACCTAATGAAAACAGTTTCCACATACAAAATGAAATGGAAACTTTTAATTTGAACGTAAGTTTTAATTTCGGAACAGTAATAAATGACATGATAGACATCACTACAAAGTTTAAAGTTATTTATTGTTTTGTAAATAATTGTATACACCGAGAGCACAAATAAGTATAAACGATTGATAAGAATAACACACATGACATGTGAACAATATCATGTGAATTCAAGTCGTTTAATTCTCCTGCATCCATCTGATTATTTATATTTCGCCATTGTCAACTCCTATCACGTATCATAGTCACCAATTTATACTTCTACCCCTTTAGTCAGTGTGTTTAATCTCTAGCATTTTTTTTCTAATATTCATTCAGTGTGATAATCAGATGAGACCTAAGTTTTTTCGAACTCAAAACTTCGGAATATGTCCATATAAGCAAGGGCGGAGGAGAAGGTTTGGACCATATTCCACCACGCTGCTCCAATGCGGGTCAGTGGATACAAATTTCGTTGAAATTAGACACATACAGGTTTCCTCACGATGTTCTGATTCACCGCCGAGCACATGATGAATTATAAACATAAATTAGGCACATGAAAATTCAGTGGTGATTGCCTGGGTTTGAACCTGCAATCATCGAATAAGATGCACGCGTTCTAAGCACTGGGTCATCTGCGGTTGCGTAAATATCACCTCGCAATTAAGAATTACCAAATTTAATTCTTATACATCACTTTATTTCCTTTACATGGAGCTTATAAACTGACCACTAGAGCGAAGAGACAGTTAATTCAAATGTTTAATACTTAGTGCGCATAGTAAAATGTTAAATAAATAACTTACCGCTCTGTCTGCGAGGTTCCTGACTCTGCAGTGTAGATACGCTGGCTGTCCCACGGCGGCGGTCGCCTCTCGCTTCGTGCTGTTGTCGAAGTAAGGCTGTCCCAGAGGCTCCCACCCTCCGCCGCCGGCTGTTACGCCTGCGAGCAAATTCACACAATAAAACTATATTCATAGCTAACTAATGCCTGGTATTGTTATATTTAATTCTCAAGCCGACTATTCCTCTCAATGCTATTTTAACATCGACAGTACTATGCCAATATTGTTTATGCCATTGCCAACGATAACTGTATAGAGCGTCTAAGCAGACGCTTGAACGCAGAAAATACGGTAAAAAGACTCATTTTTATAAATACGACGAAAAAGGTGTTTCAAGCGAGAACTTTACTAACGAAACGATCGCCATCTCACTATTTTTCTTTTTCTAAAAATGTAGCGGACTGGTCTTGTATATGTTTCAAATTCTTCAAGGATTTGGCAACGACTTCAAACAGTTCCCTAGTATATACGAAACTTTGAGTTATGTTTCAGGTTTTAGTTCTTTCTCTGTTATTTTTTAAAACGATTCATATTTTTTAAGCTCATTTTTTAACTCCTTTGCCATTCCTTATTTTAAAAAACGAGGGTATAGTAGTCTCATGATTATAAGAAGTTATCATATAGTTATCGTACTGTTTATAATGCCAAATGTTAATTGAAGTACTTTATAACTTATTTTTATGATATAAGTTGGCGAACGAGCAAATGGGCTACGTCACGGTAAGTGGTCACCACCAGACAGACAATGTTGCTGTAAAAAATATTATTTATTCCTTACATTGCCAATGCGCCATCAACCTTGGGATCTAAGATGTTATGTCCCTTGTACCTGCAGCAACAATACTGACTACTGTTGTTTGGCGGTAAAATATCTGATGCGTTGGTGGTACCTACCCTGACGGGTACGTACAAGGCCCTGCCACCAAGTAAGTTGGCACCATCTATGTAAAAGATAACGAAGTCAACTTTCCATTTCACTCCATTATTTTTTTGCTATGAATACTTTTCTCGTATCATTCGCTCGCAAAATATAATATTAAGGTACTTAACATCCTAACAATTTTTAACATCAAAGGTCTCTACATAAAGGAATGTTTCGTTTCTATATAAAGTTAAAGAAGATCTTATCTTAATAACAGAAAATTACTATTATGCGATGTACTGATAATTGTTGTATGAAAATTTATTAACACATTGGTTACCAAGAAAATAAAATATGAAAGAAATAAAAGAATGCTGTAAAGTTCACGACATACTGGTTTATCCACGAGCACTTGGCACTTGGTGCTTGGTAAATACCAACCACTCATCATATATTCAACCACCAAACGGCAATACTTAGTATCGTTTTGAAGGGTGAGTGAGCCAGTGACTACAGGCACAAGAGATAACATATCGGTTCAAGGCAGGCCGCGCATTGGTGATATGATTAATCGTTAATATTCCTTTATGGTAATAATGTTGATGGGTATTTGTGATCACCATCGGAAGGCCTATTTAGCAGTCCGCCAACCTTTCTGATGTAAAAGAGCACGCATTTTTTGGATAAAATTTATTTCTCACACGTATGAATATCCACCAAAACATATTAAAGAAGCATGCTGAAATTAGCTCCTAATCTTCTCTTCCAAATGGGAGGAGGCCTTTGCGAAGCAGTGGTATATATAACATATTTACCGATTATTTTATAATGTATATATATACTTTAATATAATAAAGATGTAGAGATTGTTTGTTTTTAGGCACGGGATAATCTCCTGAAGTAATGAACAAAAAAATTCCTGGTAAAAAGCTACATTATTCCTAAATGCTATAGGGCTATATACGCCAACACTATATCAGTGATATTTATATCATATCATTTTGTTTGGTTAAAACAGTGGTCTAGTTGCTTTTGTGGTAAATGCAAACTATACATCTAAAACTATAGCACTAAAACTTTTGTCAGTGAGTTTTAAATTTAAACATTACTGACTAAAAAATAATATCCCGATGAACTGGTAAGTTTTAGACAATCAATAAAAAAGTTAATACTTCTCAGTTGAAAAAAGATATTTGAATTTAATGCTTAAATTTGAAGTCTGATTATGTTATCTTTAATAATAGCAGTATTATCATAAAATATGTATATAAAAAAGGGATAACGCGTGTAATTCGATCGGTACTTCAATGAAGTCACTTACCTCAAAGTTACTTCGATTAGAATATTTTATTTTAATAGAACATCATTCGCTCAGATAATCGGAATTTCGTGGAAACACCCTGCCCTAATTTTTTATATAATTTTATCTTTATATATTTTTCGATTATATTTTTTGATAGATTATTAATCTTTTAAACGTCTTAAGGGCGAAATAAAATAAATATATGTATTTGTATGTAAGAAATCAAATAAACCAAATACAATGGAGAGGTCCTTTACAGCTTGGAGAGCTATACAACAAAATTACCATAAAATGTTATAACAAAAAACATAGATCCGTTTATATTAAACAATATTAAGCTTATGTACGATTTTATAGCGTTTATTTCTTGGCATGTATTTACTAAAAATAGTGATCAGCGTGTGTGTATCAAAGTGTAAAGAATTTTCTTATTAACAAAATATGTTTGAAAGTATTATAAGTAACTGCCGGTTCTTCTCGGCTTTTAAATTCCGAACCGATGGCAGCGTTAAATTTAAGTTATACATGTAAAATGATTTAAAAGTATTCACAAGGATTAATATGTTCAGACAAATTAAAATTTATCGCATATTTATTTTTTATCTATAGTAATAATTTCGTACAAATCTACGATAGACCTGATCGAAACCTATCCACATTATAGGTCCTTAAAAAATAATGATTTTTTAGTCGTTTTATATCCACTAAATTCGTATAATCGAGATATTTAGATATTTAATGACAAATACATGACAGTTCAACGGGCGGTCATGTTTGACGTTTACGGGTGCGTTCAGAAAGTGTGTTCAAAATAATAATTTCGTGCAGGTGTACTCTATTGAAACTTATACACAATTAGTTATCGATCGACGCTTATAAAAAAGTCATATGTAATATAAAAAGTAAAGGATAAACTGTATCTGTTTCTTTTTAATTATTTTACCAGAGCGTAGCCGGGTTTTCATCTAGATTCTCATAAAAGTATGCACATAGGGTATACCAGGCCCTTTCATGAGCTTTTATAATACGAGTTCAATTTACATCAATTTGTTGTTTATCTTAAGTCAGTGAAAGCCTTTTTAATGCCCCAAGAAGCATCTTTAACGACGCGATCAAACAACATCAACAATCTCTCGAATATTAATTAATTTAATGTAAGCATTTTGTAAATATAACAATGTATCTGGAAACTGGAGCTTAGATTAATGTGAAAACCAAAGCGTATATCGTGCAGCTTAGAAGTAAAAATAGGTTATATATCTTTTGCGAGAACAATGTAGTTGGTGCTTTGGAAAATACCATAGACGGAATTACGGAACGGATTAAAACAGATATATTTTGATAAATAAATGAATAAATTGATTTAATTCTGGTATATATTTAACCAAAATATCTTATATTGAAACAGAAAATTTATACAAGTGTTAAATGAGTAGTTAAATAGAAGCCCAATGGTATCGTGATAGTTGTCTCTTACGCTTATGGATCTACACTGGAGAGATCAAGGAGCAGCTTGTAAGAATTCCAGTTCTGGGCATAAGGGCCTCCCCTTTTAGAAGAAAACTCGAATAGCATTCCCTGCTCTACAGAGAGTTAGATCAGAATCAATTGAAGTTGCGATGTCATAATGTGCAATTTCAGTGATGCCCAGGCTTGAACCAGCGACCTTTGGATATATATGTTTAATCCTTTCGACCATGTCGTTTATTATAGGAAGCTTATCATCAAAGTGGCCAATCGCTCATCGACTGGTTATTAAGAAATAAATTAAATAAACGACGAAAGCATTTAATTCCGTATAAAAGTTAATTTATACAGAAATGTTAACAACATTGTTAGTGTTAAAATAAAACGTTTTGTGCGGAATAAAATCATTTAAAACCATTGATTTGATCGAAATGAAACCTCGCTAACAAATTAATGTTGCTGAAAGCGTTATTCGGTTTTTAAACGAAAATTGCTGCGATTTCCGATGAAACAAAACTTTTAATTTTATCATAATATTTTTATTTTTTATAATATAGGCAAGCGGATGAGCAAGTGGGTACGTGATTGTAAGTGGTCACCACCGCCCATAGACAATGGCGCTGTAAGAAACCATTCCTTACATCTTTGGGAACTAAGATGCTACGTCTCTTATGCCTGTAGTTTCACTGGTTTAGTCACCTTTCAAACTAGAACACAACGATATTGACTACTACTGTTTGGCTGTAGAGTATCTGATGAGTGGATGGTACCTACCCAGATGGACTTGCACGCCCTACTACTAAGTATGTGTGTTAATTGTTATCAGAATATATAAAATAGGAGACGTTTCTTTTTGTGATGTATTACTGAAAAAACAAGTCCACCAATATACTCGTAAATAAAACATCTAGCATACCATGCATGTTCTTGCTATAAATATTTGAATTAATAAAATATTTATAGAATTTATATAATAAAAAATACTCTTTAGGTAATACAAATTTCTTTACTGCAACGAAATTTAGAAAAAACATTTTAGACAAAGCTAGAGAGGATGTAAAACAGCTATCTTTTCGAGACCGTCTTTGGTCATTGGATGGGATTTGAAAGTGCGCACTAGGTTTTAATTTGACCGTTACGGTTTAGTCACAAAAATTTTATACATATTATTTAATTACACCTACATATTTATGATTAGCGAGCGGACAGACAGACAGATCAATAGGATCTGCTGGTAATACTTTTTTTGTATCAAAGCCAGACGGGATTGCCAATTAATTAGTGTCACTTCTATCTAGAAACTAGAACGAAGAGTCAGCTTCCGACTTACGTCGGCGTTAACCAGACACTGTTCCTTTGTTGGTATAAGATCTGAAGCCATATGACGAATATGTTTCACCAGAATGTGGCGCAGAAATCAACCCCACGTGGGACTGAACGATGGATAGCAATTAGCATCTCACAAATTATATATTTCTAAGCGATTTCAGAATACGCTTCCAATCTACATAAAACAATTATTATGACACTTTATTGAGATGGTAATATGGTACTATGTTTAGGTATTGCGGAATGAGGACAACACAATGTTTTCGGCTAATATTCATAATCAGTGTATTCAAGTGCCTGCTATGTTTTTAAACTATATGTATTTTTAACATCTACAAACAATAACGTGTAAATGTAAATATGTTAACTTTTCTCTTGCTTTTTTCTTTTCTATTGCTCTCTGCAAGTTATCATTTACAGTACAACTTTTATAAAAAATAGTTTTATCTAAGTAAAATAAACTTCGATCTTGCGCTAACACTCCGTGTAAATACTTCCCGAACCATATGTTAGCTATAACAAATATAAACTTCTTGTTGTTTGTACGACACTTACATTCTCTTGAAAATATTGTTGTCCTAATTTTTTGTGTAATAAATATATTCTTTATATTATTTTGCATTAAATGTATCAAAATCAATATCTTCTTCATTAAAGTAGAATGTTGTTCCTTTAGAATCGTCGTTTTTAAAATTCAATTTAAAGTTTCCACTGGCTTGTAACTTGTATTGGATAACTCCTTCTCACTCCTTAAAAGATTTTATAGCGATTTCGGGGGCCCCACTGACTCAAGACTTGACCATCATAGGTGGCCCCCAAAGTGTGACGTCCGTGTTTTTATTGCAAAAGAGTTGTCAGAGGAACGGAAATTTTAAAAATCAGTGCGAGATCTGAGTACCTGATGATGTAGGCACTAGACCAGCGAGGCAGTTTTTTTCCAAATATGAATTTAGATAAAAAGTGCCGATCACTCATTACCAAATAATCAGATTATATCTACTATGAATTCTACGTATAACATGAACAATTCTACTTCCCAAAACAACGCCCCGTTTAATCTCATCAACGTACTCAACTACGATGCCGAAATAATTAGTTAATAATATTAATTCAATCATCCTTCCCGTAGCTATTGTTAGCCAAATAATGAGCACAATAGCTAAATATATGATGAACGCAAAATAATAATAATTACCTTGTTACGAGTGTGTACGTATTTTAATTAACGGCTTACGATATTTAAACATGTCAAATTTTAATCAGTGATAGGGCTTTGTTCAAACCACCTGGGTAGATACACACGCAACGTTATATATACAACCAAACAGAAATACTTAGAATCGTTGTGTTCCGGTTTGAATTGTGAATCAGCTAGTTTTAACTACAGGCACGAAGGACATGACGTTTTAGTTCTTAATGTTGGTGGCGTATTTGTGATTTAAGAAATAGTTAAGATTTCTTAGAGTTATTTATAGATTTTTGAAACACCATCGGCATATTCACAAAAGGTTATTAAGTAAATGTAGGAAACAAATTCTTGTATAGTGTGATACATCACTACAGGCGTTTACATTATACACACATAAAATAACAAAAAACTAAATACTGCACTACACTACATTAATATATCTTTAAAATAAAAATAAAAATATGAACAATAAAATGAAAGAACAAAAATTACTACAAATTAAATAAACCATGAAATAAAAACAAAAATTGAACTTTACACTAATTAAGCAAAGAGGTTAACAGTTATAGAGTTTATGGTCGTTACTTAATATAAGATGCACCTTTTGCCAGTACGATACAAACTTGACATTAAAAAAAAACTGTTACTTGAAATAAATAATAATAACAATCGATACGCTTTTAGAATACTTATAGGCTGCTTAGAATTAATCGTAAATATAATTAAGAAAAAGGTTGTAATGTAATTGTATATAAAATGTAAATACGTCTTTATTGAATATTTTTCGAGACAATAAGTACACTAGATTTAAGCTTAGTAATTGCTATGATGTTTAAAAGCAAACTTCCAAGAAAATGTTAAATATAGACTTGCCAATATTAACTATATTAATCCGATCTGAATCAACCGGCAGCCATTATAAGTTGTACCAAACAACATCGATAACACATGTTTGTATTGCCATCCGAAATGCGCAAACTTGCAAAGTTTTAAGCCCGCGCGACGACTGTACTTCAGTTATAATCGTCTTCATAGATTTGTTTACATATAGAATAAACAAATTATTCCTGTACTTTCGTATTCATGCTTGTGACATTTTGCAGTTTCGATAATCTGAGAGGAAAATCGACCAACTTCCCCATCCCCAATGGCCATGAGATAGAACAGTTATTTTGTAATCTTAATTCAAAGTACAAACAAGGTTCAACTACAAATATTAATATCATTTGGAACATCATACGTGTTACGGCGCTTGATCACTTGAGTGTTTTCCGGCACGATTACCACAATTCACTGAGACGTTTCCAACCCGAATGTATTTAATATATATTAAAGAAGTAATTCCACATAATATAAGTACGACAATTTTATTCCGATATTTGTACGTGTTGTATCTATAAGATTCAAAATGGGATGATTTTATTGTATGACATACATCATATTGAATGTTTCCACCAATTTGGTGTGGCACTGTTTAACGTTTAACGTGTAATATTATACGTTTACATAATATATAATTTTCTTGATTATATATTATGTAAGCGGTAAAGCTATTTGATCTCGTATAATGCTGATAAATTTATCATACTATACAAAGTGAGTTTTCCATATTTTCAGTTTCGATCAAAAACTACTAATATGATTAATATGTAACATTTCACATTACTGTGTATGTATATAGGGTATAAAGTAAGATTATATGCGGTATATTTTTATATAGTCACGTTTACCATACGTTGATACGTCGGAGAGAAATTTCTACAACTTTGCAAGCGAACGGTGCCGAAGCTATAATATACGTAAACTTTGTTAGTGAGCTTTAAAGCTTGATAAATTTTATATTTTTTATTAAATTAATATTGTGAAAAGATGAGTACTCGAGGATATTTATGTTAAAAAAAAACTATAACTAAGATAGATTTAGTCCGTTTTACTGTTAGCACAGTAAATATTCACCGCAGTAACATTTTTTTCATTCTAAGAATTTTCAATAAATAAAAATTGCCACATTCAATTTGCAATTCCGATTAGTTTAAAGATATTACAAAATATTTGAAGAAACGAATGAAAATGGAATGATGAACGAAACGTGCGATTAGGTTACAAATGGAATGACACGAATGTGAGGATCGATACTAATCGAAGGAAGAAAGAACGACAAGATCATTTGAATGAGCACACTTCGATAAGCAATAAAAAAAAGTAAGCAGAGTTATATTTTTAACTTATCCTCTCCAAATCATAAACAAAAAAAAAAACACAAGAATACAACAAACACAGATAAGCTTAAAAGCAAATTAGATGGAAAAAAAACTTCACAATTATACAAATGATTCAGTCTTATTTTTTATTTTTTTTTATGATATAGGTAGGCGCACGAGCATATAGGCCACCTGATGTTAAGTGGTCACCACCGCCCATAGACAATAGCGCTATAAGAAATATTAACCATTCCTCACACCACCAATGCGCCACCAACCTTGGGAACTAAGATGTTATGTCTAATTAATAATAATAATAAAAATATCTAATTCAAATTAAAAAAAGGCTACGAAGTCGAGATACCTAACTGGTTTCTTTATATACCAAATAATATTTTACTTTATTTTTACCGATTTCTTTTTTTTTGGAAAAATTCTCGCAACTGCATGGAAAATATCTATCGTTACTTATTTAATTCCGTACCAATGAAAAAGGGCTATGAGGTAAATTTAATAAACGAATAAACAAGTCGTTACGCGTATGTGTTATAAGCATTTTTTCTAAATAATGCTGATTTTTTCAACCGGGCCGATGTCGACCGAGTTCGTCCGAAGCACCGACCATTACCGCGATCCCCAGCGACGATAAAAATGTACTTTGTTTCCCGTCACGTCCCGTTGTTTTTCATACTCTGCTCATAGAACGTTAACTGCTGTATTTTTTTTAATATTTCATTATGGAATCTAAAATGGACTTCCGTCGAGCAATTCTGTTTGAACAAACTCGAATCTCACCACGGATAACGACCGTGATATATTAGAAATTGATATTATCGATAGTGACCCCAATAAATATTATAGTTTAAAGAATATGAGTCCATGTGGTGACTTCTTACTTCTTACAGAATAACATTACTTATATTTAAATATCGAATCAAATGTTAATATTATATAAAAAAAGTTGCCAACCCAATAAATATAATATTTAATCTGTTTTTAATTTTTTTTAATAAGCAAAAATAACAATAAGCAAAGAACGCAGAAAATTATCATATAATAAAGTTTTAGTTATCTGTAAAACCTATTTATTGTTTTTATCTGCTTCAGTCGAATACACCGGATGGCGGAACAGAAAGGACATGGCTCTCTAAACAACTATTAGGTTACATTGAAGACCGGCTTTTAAGGGTAGAATCGTTATTATCCCCTTCGCAAGAACGTTTACAAAAGCCTTTATCGTGTAATAGTAAAAGGTTACTTGTATTCTAGGGCTCTATAATTGTAAATTATACGTTACTGCGATACCAATGAGTGTTTTTGTAGTGACTTTAAATAGCTTCGCTTATAATTAGTGATGTGATGTAAAATAAGAACTAATTAGGTGACGTATTTAAGAATTATTTTTAAATTTTGTTGAAGTATAATTGTACATGCTGTTTTTGTTATAAAATTTTCAATGGCATTTTTTTATTTTTACTTTACAAAAGATTATATTCGAAATGTATCAAAACCAGTTTTTATTATATATACGGACACAGAGGTACAACTGGTTTCAAAATCGGCTGCAAGTTTAGATCCACACACCTAAATAAAAACTTATAAATTGTCATTGCTGGTCTTAGAGCTCCTGTATTTTTGAAGAGAATACTTGGACCTTACTCCCTCAAGCTCCAATGCAGGTTTGCACACGAGTGGAACATGTTCACACTATACCTCACGCTGTTTCCCTTCACCCCCGAGCTCGAGATAAATAAAAAAATACTCGCAATCTTCGAACAATTCATGGGTTCTGATAACTGGGGCATTTGTAAATTAGTTAGAGGAATTTAAATATAATAAAACTGTACTCACCGAATAAAATAAAGAAACAGCTCAGCTCCGCCGCCCACATCGTGAACGTTCTATCACATCGTGTCTTTATTACACTGTACTCAAATATTTCACAGCACTGGAACACCGTTTACTAACTCTGGTCATACTTCAATATTGTTTAAGATTTCACCTTTTTATCGTTCGTCTAATCAGAGATATAATATTTTGATCTAACTACTAAATGAGTTTTATACAAATGACGTTCTGATTTTACGGACCTGTGATTTATCGAGGAATATTCGACTCGATGTTTGAGGAGACTACGGTTCCGCGTTGACACGTCAATCTTCCCGAAACATTTCGAACATACCACGATAAATAACGTTAGTTTATATTTGTTGGAACTTTATCAATAATAATATTTTATTACAAAAAAATAGAATATTAATTCTAGTCTGTCTGGGATTATAAATACGAACATAAAGAGAATAAAATAATTACATATGTTTTTATAATGAATAATTATTATTATCAACTGAGTTTTTAGCAGTTCACGGTCATAGGGGTCAGGGCTATGTTACTTTATACAGTATATTTTAATATTTTAGTCATATTTCAAAAACTTATTATTTCTTAAGCATATGGTTTTTATGACTAAAGTATGAACTTGAGACGTGTAGCATTCTAACTATGATTCAACATAAATTATTTGATTTTTTTTCTTAAATTACTTGACATATAATAAAAAATAATATACAATAACTCTAGATAAAGGCTAATATTCTATATTCATATTTTTTATAAAGAAAACACGTATAAACGTGTCTCATGATAATTCGGAGATTTCGTACCTTTGCGAAAATCCTAGGACGATTCAACCGGGTAATTGGAATCTAAGGCAGGTTTCAGAATCGTCCGAACTATTTTTAGGATCATTGCAAAACATATACAATATTTGTATCCATTTATAAATTTAAATGTATAGAATAAAGCATGCGACGATATATAAATAATTATACGTTTAACGGATATTTGACTCCTTAATGGTCCTGATAGTCATGTCAGAAAATCAATAAGAGGCATTTACTTTGAAAAATGTCCGAGCAATTTATAGATAACGTTCATAATGAGTTTGTAATGAATGCCGCTTCAAATAACGTAGTCGACCACTAGATAATAATTAGTCATATACAACGTATAGCCTTCCAAACGAATAAATATGTTTATGTCACGTATGTACGTGTAATTGAAAGCGTTCGTGAAAGTAATACAAATTCAGGGAACCGAAAATAATTAAATGATCGAAATATATATATGACAATAAGAGTTTACTGCTATTTTCTTGTTTATTTGGAGGCTCACTTAAAGATCTGTCATATTATATATATGACCGCGATATAAATATTCCAGTTTCATCCGATCAATTTTATTTTCATAAAATAGATATGTATCAAACCGTAAAGTCATTTAATGCAAATTTTCATTCGGTTTGATGTATTTATTTTATTTTATATTTGAACATTTACAAATTATTAAATTTACGAATAATTTCTTGCAACGGCCGTTGCTAAATACCGGACAGTGCTACTTTATATATCTTAAAATCATCTGCATGAAGAGAAACCTAAGAGGTACATGTTCCTCAGATTAATAATAAATCTAAAAAATAATTTGGGTCCTAAATTTATGCCCTGAGGGACACTCGGAAATTACTTAAAACGAATACTAATTTATTATAAGCTTCATCGAAATTTTTACCAAGTAAGAGTTATTTATAGATTTGACGAGAGTTTCGTATATTTATCAAGAGATAAGCTGTAAAAAGTACTAGTATTAATTTTATCGATAAATTAACAGTTAACTGTACGCAGTTCTTAACCATTACTCATAATTTCAGAGCATTCTCAACTTCTTCATCCCTGTAAATGAAAATTGCATTTCGTATCAAACTATTTCTATGGTTTGAGACATTTAAATAATAACTATATATTTAAATTTTTTTTAAAAAACTAATTATTGATTCCATGTTTTGTGTTCATAATGGCGTACAGTCCCGAGAGATCGAAACGCTATTAATGTGATTTTTATTGATATTTTTTATTCAATATACAGCTTGATGGAAAATAAATCTGATACATTAAAGTACACTTTTTATCCTACGTGAAGAACATTTGGCTAACATCCCCCGGAGTATTATTACATCAATGTTTCACGTGCGGTATAAAAGTATTTATGCTGCTTTAAGCTCGAAGCTTTTGTGGAAAAGCTATAAAGCATTTCAGCTTAGATTTAACGATCTTTAGATTGAATTACTGAACCTTATTAAAATCTTACGATTAAAGGTTCATATTTCAAAAATGAATTAATTTATCATATTTTAATGTAATTCTCATTTTAATTAAAATAAATATTTAATTATTCAATAGTATACATATGTTGTAATCTTTTTTTACATTAATGCAGACAGACGCCCACAATATACATATATACATACATTAATTCCGTTGTCGATTGCGCGTCTCACTTTGTAGATTTGTACAAACGTTTGACTGTTTTCACTAAATTCATCAAATATTTGATTCCTTTGATATCGGCAACATTTTCAAGTGGTATGCGATTATTTTTTTGCTTAGTAAAAATATTTCTGTATTGAATATAACGGATTTGAAACGAAACACTGAAATTCTTTCTCTTAATAATGAACATTTTAATATCTTGCATAGTGTCGGGTTTACAAAAATCTATATTTTTATACTCGACAAATGCTAATTTTGACGACACGCGATACTTGTTTTATTCGAAACGCAATTGAAACATGCATCGTACGCCGTATTATTTATTTATTGTAAATAATAGTAGCAATGCCCATTTTTAAGGAAATGCTAATATTCCTCTTCACCCCTCCAATTAAGCTTAAAGCTTTTGCTAGGAGTTGGGTCGACAATAGCCCAAGGGGTGAGTATCGAACCTGCGACTTCATTCATCGCTAGGCGGCCCATAAAACATTGCGCTATTGACGCTTAACTTAACTAAAGTAATAACGTATTCCTGTTTAAAGGGAATACATACCATGTCTGTTTTTTTTGTTTATAATTGGTGAAATTGCTTGCTAGATTATTATTCAAATAATAATTAAAGTACTGCTTACTTGTTATTCATAGATAATTTGATGATTTGATTATTCAAAGAATGTAAAGTTCAGACAATTGACTGATTGTTAAAGAAATTCCCTATTAACGGCATCTTATAATTATAGTTCATTGATAGGCATCAGGCAATTTATTGCAAAGACCACACCCAGTCGTCCGATACTTCGCCTGTTTGTGCTGGAACGTAATTTTATTCCTTTATGGCAACGCGGAAGATCGCATGGTTAGATGGAAATAGCGGGAAGCCTTGAGGGGCTTAATGCAAATATCGAGACTTAGCGCCTTTATGGCCTTTTGTTTGTTTTCTTTTGTATTATGCAGAGCAAGAGTGTATCTTTATTGTATTAGACTTTAAAATGTTGTGTGATGAAAAAAATAAAATATTTTCATAATTTTATTCAAAGTGAGTTGACTTTAAAGGGCTTTGTTTTAATATTAAAATATAAAGTTAAACAAAATTCAAGGATATTTTTTAATCGTCAATTAAATATATTCATGGCACTTGACAATGATGTAACAAAGGTACAATCTGATGTCCTGCCAGCTTAGCCGACTAGAAACCAAGTAGTTACTTTTCATCCCAATGAAATTAAATCCACTCTTCAATTTATAAATTCAATTGATAATCAGTAAATAGTCCCAATCTTTTTCATCACCTAATCATATAATCTTTTGAAGAATAAAAATAGTTGTTTGTAATGAGGTTACGGATTGCTCGATAATTGTAAAAGTGCGAGCGTAATTTTATTATGAACTCGAATGCTCAATAGTCTGCTCCTGGAAATGTCTTCTAGGGGCCGGAAACTTGTTGCGAATTTATCTCTATTTCCCGTGTTTATATAATGATTGCCCCTTATTCTATTTGAATAATCAGAAACAATGATGTGAATATATATATTTATTTTTAGTTTAGCATTAAGCTTGAAATTGATATATAATTATTATTTCCTATTTCATGTTTATTTATCTACTACAAACCACAAAGCTATAAAGGGTACCATTGGGTGGCACTGGGTTTTGGGACCCAACTTAGAACCTATTTGGGAAACGATGGCAGTCATTATTTTTTAAATCTTTTTTTATTGTTTTTATTTGGTTTAGATTAAGTCATATATCTCTTTTTAGGGTCGTATATTTTCTTGAATTGTAAAATATTAGTTTCTCAAATAAACGTGTTCTTATTCTTAGAATTATGCTGTTAGACAATATTATTAATGTAACCAAAATATGCTAATTGAGCCGTATCAGCATCAGTTGTCTAACCTTTCTACGCTCAAGAGTTGTATTGTTCTGGTCAAGATGATAAATAAGAACAAATATCTCTGAACCGAAGAGATATTAAGACAACTATTGTTTAATTTTAGTTTAACTAACTTATTCTTATTTGTTTTTAAAAAAAACCCGCTGAGTGTCTTTCGTCAGTTTTATGGTCCGAGATGCTTGTATCTGAACCGTTGGACTTTTGAATTTGATAAAAAATAGTATATTGTATAATTAATTTTGTATAAAACGCCAGATATATTTTAATTCAAAGATGAATTATCATAATTACAGTACAGTAACCCATGATCAATGATACGCGTCTAATTAACCTTTGGATAATTAATATTGATGTAGTTTAGTCACATTATTAAATGTTGCAATATAACATTTAGTTCGTTTCGTTGTTAATGAAGCTTATTTTGATTCACATAATTTATAAAACTTATTTCGATTATAAAAAAAGAGCAGTTTTTTAATCGCAAGTTACGATCGAGGTAATCTAAAACTATGTTTAAAATTTAATAATGCGAGTGATGCTTATTGTACACCGCTGAGCTATAATCGACGTTCAACATTGTAGGCAAGTCGACGTTGTTTCGTGGGTTAGGCAGCTTCACAAGAACCTCACTGTGTTAACTGTATAATTTTCATGTTAAAATGTAATATACAACATTGAACATGCAAAAGAATTTATTGCGCTAATATTAAAAGCCAAGTGAGTCTTTCGTATTACGGATTCCGTACCACCTTTGAGGCTTTGATTTTTTATGATTTTTATTTATTATGACAGTATAGTACGGTTGTGTAAGGGTGTGTATTTTGTGACTATCTATCACGGTATTCGCTATTATTCGGTATAACGAACCAACCTCAATTATCAAATATATATTTTATTATTACGACGAATACTAGTCGTTTATATTTTCTATGATACTCTAAGAAATATTAACCATTTCTTACATCGCCAATGCACCACCAACCTTGAGACTAAGATGTTATATCCCTTGTGCCTGTAGTTATACTGGCTCACTCATCGTTCTAACCGGAACACAACAAAACTGAGTACTGCTGCTTGACGGCAGAATATCTCATGATTGAGTGGTACCTATCCAAATAGGCTTACACGAAGCCCTACCACGATCATGTCGAACGGAAGGAATTACATTCGCTAGCTTACATTTGATTTACCAATAAAAATAACTATTTAAAAGAAAGTTCATATGTATTTGAATGTATTAATATTAAGATAATTACAATTAATAAGTTCGCGGTTAATAGCTCACCTTGGGAATGAAACAATTCCTGGCTCTCTTTGGTATTGAATATATGTAGATAATCATAAACTAAAAAGACAACCGCTGAGGTTCTTTCGCCGGTTCTTCTCAGATCAGGGGATTTTCTTTTCCAGACCGGTGGTAATGTTTTATTTGACAATCAATAAGTAAGTTTAATGCTTCATTGTTGAATAATAGAAACTCATTACATTTAAATTTACCTTGTCAGCATTGCTATAATTTATTACTGTATGAGCAATATAAAAGCAAGTCCAATCAAAGGATATAATGAATATAAATATATATTCTCCTTAATAAAGTTATTTTATACATCTGAATAACGAATGAGAGACTTTTATCGAGTCATGTATTCATAGTGGTTTACATTAAAGAGATAATTTATATGAAACCGTCTGATTTATGCGCCTGAAGGACGAAATATATTTTTTGCTTCTATTTTACTTTGCTTATTAATATATTAAACATGATAATAAAAAATACATTACTTAATAAGGCTTATTACTGAATATACGATTATGTAAATAGATGATAAAAAAAAGTGTGCAGTTCATATTCGTTTGTTTCCATACCCTAAAGCAATTTAATTGTATTTAGTTATATGAAAAGTCTAACTTTAATGCCTGTTCTTTTGGGTGCTGTGTACAGTGCCGTCGGTAGCATTGTATTCAGTTTTATCTTATAAAATGATGAGTAAAAATTGCTTATAGTAACAAGAAATATCTTGATTTACAATTTTAACAGTTAAAGATTAATTATAGATTTTTTTTGGAGAATATTATTAATAAAATGTGTAATTATAACAGTATTTTATTATTTTCAAAATGACGTCGGTTTTAGAATTTAATTAAAAGAAAATATAGTTTTCGTTGTTACGTTTTTATTGTAATTCGTTGACTTGTACTGAAAAATAATACAACGAATGAGGTGCATTTTAAACTAACTCTAATAGTCTGGTTATTTATATAGTTAATATTTTTCAATCTGATATTTTCTTTTAGGTAAATGAATATACATTTAGATTTAGCCATTGCCATGCCAAAACGTAAAAATTACAATAAAAACTAAATATCAATTACTCCGCGTAAATCGAAAACAAAGTTAAACTATATCTGTTGTAATCTTATTAAAATACCTTACCTAAAGTTAACACAAGTTAAATTTAAAAGTGTATTTTTTTCGTTAAAGAAAATAACTTCACTGAGCACAGTTTAATAAACAGTTTTGTTTTGTTTTAATTTCGTTCACTTTTGTCACTCACTCAATTCCATGTCACTTTTGAATATTCTGTTTACACCGAGTCGCGCGGAGGTCTCGGTCGTGGTCGCGGCACCTCCCAGCCGTGCGAGCGAACTGGAGTGTGGAGTGGTGGGCCAGCCAGCGGGCGACGTAGCGCGGTCGAACATGCGCACTTACAATCCTTTGCCTTAAGCCCATTGTGAGTTTTGCCGCTGTAAGCGTTCCCGCATTGGTTGGAGATAAATTTGATGATATAGTCGAGTACTCTGTAAAAATACGTTATCGCTTAAAGGTTTTTAAATCATATCGAATGTTAGTAATATCATTTTGCTCGTTTATTTCTATAAACGTATAATTTATTGAACGTAAAATGTAAACGCTTATATTTGTCTCCGCTTGAAACTCACGATGGAAGTAACGTATTCTTTATGAAATTTTTAGTGGTAAGTATTTATAACGCATTATTAAACGCAGTAGAAATAAAATAAGTATAAAAAAGTCAAAGACAACTAAGTATAGAAGACATACTTATCCTTTGGTAAATCTTTCAGTATATTTAAGAAGAAAAAAATATTTTATACATATATGTAAATAAAAAAATATATATAATAAAAAAGTATAAATACATATTTATATATTACGTTGTCCAAATCAGACAGCGCGGATTATAGAAACTAGTAATTAATCCCCTTGTTTCCTGCCAACATAGTGAAGAGTTTTTTTTTCTTTTTATTATATAAAATTGCAATTTAACTCAAAGTATTTTTAAATCAAAAACACACAACCTTTAAATCTAATTTGCAGTCAGCCCATATATTAAATATATACAAGTAATGATCAGTGACCGTCTGTTTCAAATATTATTCCAAATAAAAAAAGCAGCCAAGTGCGAATCGGACTCGCTAATGAAGGGTTCCGTAGCAGCAAGTAACAAGGTTTATGTTTATGAAATTCAATTTTTTATTTTTATATTTGAGTTGATTGAATGAAACGTAAATTGTGGTTTAGGCATTATGACGTATTAAAAAATAATTACTTACTAGATTTAATTCTTACCAATTTTCGGTGGAAGTTTGCATGGTAATGGTTTCTTATTTTCGAAGTTACACGGGGGAGACACAAATTTTACGACTTTGGAAGTGTCTCTCACGCAAACTATTCTGCTAAGAAAAAAATGATATTTGAAACCTCTATACCATTTTTGAAGACCTATCCAAAGATGGGTCCACAGGTAGATCCACACGTAAGTTAGGTTTGAATAAAAAAATGTTGAGTTTCAGTTCTAAGTATGGGGAAACCCCAAAATTTATTGTTTTTTTCCTATTTTTGTGTGGAAAATCTTAATGCGATTCACACAATACATCTACTAACCAAGTTCCAACAGTATAGTTCTTATAGTTTCGGAAAAAAGTGGCTGTGACTTACGGACGGACAGACAGATACACAGACAGGCATGACGAATCTATAAGGGTTTCGTTTTTGCCATTTGACTACGGAACCCTAAAAAATGATATGACCACACTTGTTATGGTATACGTAGGCGGACAGTCAAAAGGGGCACCTTAAGGTACACCTACACCTAATATAAACATTGGCGCTATAAGAAATATTAACCATTCCTTACATGGCCAATGCACCTCCAACGTTGGGAACAAAGATGACAAGTTCCTTGTGTCCGTAGTTACACTGGCTCACTCACCGTGGGGTGGGTGGGCCAGCGTAACTCTAGTGTAACGGCTTGTGGAAACCAGAACAGAGCGATACTCAGTTTTGCTGACTGGCGGTAGAGTATGTGATGAGCGAGTGTATCTATCCAGACGCCCTACACCAAGTTAACTTCACGTATAACCTATCTAATAAAAAACATCATAATCGCCTAACGATTTGTAATGGTATCGAACCTGTGTGTAATTTACGTATAAAGTACTAAAGCCGAACTGATCTCCTAATTGTAATAGTATAAAGAATCTGCTCTGCTCTGCTCTGCTCTACTCTGAACTCTTATCAAGTGATATTCTTATTATAATATTCCCAGAAGACTAAATAATGTGGTTATATTTTCGTGAAATCGTTAAACAATTATATCTTGGTCCTAGAATGCTTATATTAGCGAATATAAAATGTATCGAACATTTATGAAATTAACTCGGCTATTTAAAATAATACAAGGGTTGAAGGGTTAGTAAACTTGTGTAACTATAGGAACAAGGGATATAACATCTTAGTTCCCAAGGTTGGTGGCGCGTTGGAGATGACGAATGACTAATATTTCCAACAGTACCAATATCAATGGGCGGTGGTTACCACTTACCATTGACTAGTTCGCCTATTTATATGACATGAAAAAGAACATAAATATTTAACAAAAAAAATTCTTTTTTACAAACATCCGGCATTTGTTTTTTCTTCAAATTTGTAATGTATACAAAAATAAATTAATAATAAATAAAAACAAAATAAATGCAAATCAATTAGTTCAAAATACCAAATTGTTGAACCTATGATTTTTATGTCGGTTTTCAACATGATCGTTATATATATATTTTTTATCTAAACATTTCCAAAACTTCACTTAAAATATAATATAATATATAATTTTTATTTACTTGTAAAAAACAGTCAAGTTTTTCAGAATTCGAATAAAAACCGAAAGCTCGTTATAAGGCGGTCATTTTTTACCTAGTGCAATAGCATTACCTATACAAGACTAGTATTGAGTTTTTACATTCATTACTGTTTTCATATTGTGATCTGCTGAGATAGAGAATATGTACAAATCAATAAATTAATAAAAGAAATAACTAAATTTTTATTTTTTATTATAGCAACAATGATATCTTTGCGTTTAAACAAACAGACTACAAAATAATTTTACGATCTTGTTAAGTGAGGTTTCATTTTTACTTGTAAATTTAACCCGAGTTTTTTTATTGTAATTATATATTAGTTGCTTTTACATCATTTATTTGGAGTGAACTAAGTTATTAAAGAATTTAGCAGTTTTGATTTGGGTCCCGACAGCTAGAGAGCGAGAGTTTCCGAGAGAGAGCCGAGATGGCCAGTGGTTAGAACGCGTGCATCTTAACCGATGGTCTCGGGTTCAAACCCAGGCAGGCACCACTGAATTTTCATGTGCTTAATTTGTGTTTATAATTCATCTCCTGCTCGGCGGTGAAGGAAAACATCGTGAGGTAACCTGCATGTGTCTAATTTCAACTAAATTCTGCCACATGTGTATTCCACCAACCCGCATTGGAGCAGCGTTGTGGAATATGCTCCAAACGTTCTCCTCAAAGAAAGAGGAGGCCTTAGCCCAGCAGTGGGAAAATTACAGGCTGCTAATGTATTGGGTTCCCGTAATCATACTCTCTACTGATAGATACTCAACAAAAGCCACGACTATAAATTGGATAGTACTTTCTTCCAAACAACACGCCAACAATTACAAATGTTCTTTATAATGTTGAACATAAACATATATATTTATAAGGAGAAAAAAAGGAGACAGAATAAATACTTACAAAGGGATGTCTTATCGCTAAGAAAGCGATCTCTTCCAGACAACCTTAAGATAAAGGACATGAGATTGTTAAAGCGGATAAAACTTAAGAAATATTTGTACATATTTTTTGTTACAGGCTTAAATTTTTATACTTAATTCGTTCCGATGAGGGACATTTATTATCTGTGTGTCTGACCGATTGTAAATTATAAAAGACAATATAAATTGACTTAATATTAGACCATAATTTTTATGTAATTTTTACTTAAATAACTCAAAAAGTAACAGGTGGATAATGTTTAAAGGAACGTAAATGAGTCCAAAAATAAATCGAACCGGACTCTTAGAGGTTAAATAAGTTCAAAGTTGCAGACAATTTGACAATTTTGTAATGAAATTAGTTTCAAAAGGTTGAAATACTTTTGAAAAAAAAACTTTCAAAATAAATCGTATCCGCCTTTAATTAGCGCCTTAGGCCGTCACGTAACTTGCGTATATAACTTACGTTGAACACAGTGGTATTAGAGAATAGTAACACGTGTAAAAGTAAAGTAACATACACTAATAGCTGTAACATGCCCCGCAGCTGAGGAAAGCATTCCTTTCCTCTTGAGGGTGAGACATGAGGTGAGGTGTCGGTAATAATCATATACTATAATTAGATCACTTCGTTCAGGAAAATTATTTCCAGATATAATCACATAGTATCAACAAAAAATCTTGTTTTATACACTTTTCCGTTTAAAAACAATACAATTAACTTTTAAAACCGCTATAAGCAACACATCCATTGAACGAACAAAGGAAATATTATCGGCAGTCATTATTGGTTTCCATAATTTGTATACGGTTCAATATAAGTCTGTACGGCTATTAATGTTAATATACTTTTGTAATGAATGTGACCTCGCTCTCGTATAATTAAAGGAATACCATTGCGAAGCTTCAAGGTCAATTTTGAGTGCAACAAATTTTAACAAAACGCTTCAAATAGCAACATTTTTGACACTTTAATTTAATGAATAATGAATTTGTAGAACATTATTTATTCAGTTCATGAGTTTATTTGATGTATTATTTACGATACAATTTAGTAAATGTCTTTATTATAATTGGCGTTAGTTAAACGATAAAGTTTAGTTTTTCATTGAACTCGTGGTTATGTTGTGTACGCGCTTTCTAGTTGTGGAATTAATTAATAAAATATTTCTTTAATTACATCAAATCTAATAGTATAAAGTATAGTTTAAAAATATTAAAAGACGCTTTTGTCTGTGTAAAAAACAACATCGGTCCCATCATCAAATAGCTCGGTACCAACTTATTGTGTTGTCGTTCAAATTTTATATATATGTTACTGTAAAAGCTTGAACTACGTAAATCTACGTAAATCTTAAGATTTTCCAGTAAAACCTAAGATTTACCGATCATGAATGGTAAATGTCCACAAAACTTTGGGCTTCGAACTTTTACCATCATTCACTGGGTAAATCTTAGGATTTACATGTTAGGTTAGGTTAGGTTGGAATGGTAAAAGTCCGAAAAAGTCGTCCCTTTATAATAAATACTTACATGGTAAATGTAAGTATTTATTATAAAGGAACTCATGTCGGTAAATCTTAGGTTTTACTGGAAAATCTTAAGATTTACCTTAGTTCGAGCTTTTGCAGTAACATATACTTACAAACTTTTAAAGGTATTAAATCAAAATCGTAAAATATAAATCATTAAAATTATTAGTTAAAATGTATTAAAGAGGATATTTTTAAATTTTAAAAAAGATTACTTATATACAAGGATCTGCGTCACTCTTGAGTTATCCATTTTAATATATCCGTTATACTTAAAAAAAAAAAAAAATTATCGAAACATACTTATTGCATTTATTTAACATTATGAGTTCTTAAAAATAATGTCGTTACGTATGAATAAATTCCAAATTGGTATATTCGAGGACTTACTAATCTGATTACGAAGACGCGAACTGTTGGGTCCAAATTTCCATTTCATTGGTTGAGTGAATTGTAAGTAATCTTTGTACTATGTTGTTAATGTTATATATTATGTGATTGACATATATGTATAGCTAAGCAAAGACCATGGAGTTCAGTATCTTTTTCCTCTGTTTTTCAACGAATCGTCTATTTTTACTGGACTAACACTAATATATATATAAATTTTAATCTTATAAAAAGTATAAGGAAAACAGTCACTAATGATACCGTAAAGCGACGGGACATTGCATTACGGATCGAAATGGCCGAATTAGAATATATATAAGGTATATATTAAATTCACAAAGGCGGTTAAATTTACCGAGATTCGACCTCAATTCGTTCAGGGTTCTATCCACCAGGTCAATCCTAGTGTAATGTCGCGTCGTTACGTAGTAGAGTCAGGTAGGCCAACAAACTGATATATCGTAAACAGATTAATGCCGCCCGCCTCCCGGTAGCTTGACTTAATGCTCTAATGAAAATAGCGCACCACCCGTCCTCCTTCCTTCGCAATAACAATTTTATGACTTCCAACGACTAGATATTGTGAGTTATCGGTATTATTCCGCGTCAATAATCATAAATAGACAATCTTTACGATTACGCGAGGTTGTAAAACAGTCATACAAATTATGATTCTGGCAGAGCTCGATGTAATTGTAAAACACACAAAATAATATATCACCAAACTTTTTTTTATTTAATATATATTTTATTTTAATACTCACGTCTATATAGGATTTTATCGATTTAGATATCGGTACCACCTATTTTATTATTGACTGATACAATTGGTGATTTTTCATGTCTTTAATTCGTGGCATAATTCATCTCGTACCCGTAATAAGAAGTAATCAATACTCATTGAAACAAAGTGGGGAATTAAGCCTTCTACTCAGAAGGTGAGGAGTCTTTTGCTCAGTCGTGGGACTGTTGTTACTACTGAATCCAGAATATGTATCATTACCATGTTAGGGGGGAAGACGTCGATTGTCAGACAAGTCCAACTTAACAAGATCCAACTTAACAAGATCCAACTTATAAAAGAACAAGTCTACGCTGCTTCTTCCGGTTCATGATCGCTTCTCTAGAAACTTTCGGGACCAGCGACATTAGTTCTGCGGGCGATCTTCCTCTGCCTCTTCAATTGCGCAATTCTTCGGGCTATGTCGGTTACTAAGTATCTACGTATGCTATATTTAGTTTTGGGATTTATAATCTATGGGATAGAAAATAGCTTCGTATAAAATTAATGTGCATTTGGTTTTTTTTTTTGTAAACGAAGTACTATAAAAAAATATATTTAAATTATACAGAGCGCTACGTTTTGTTATCGTAATAAAGGTTATCTGGTACAGGGTTCATGGCGTAGGTCTCAAGCAATTAACCACAACGATACAATATGACAATTCTTGTACTTTATGTAGGTAATCAGCAATCACAAATTATAAAGTAGGTATAATATAAATATCTGAGTTGCGTGAACCAATGGTCCCGTTTGGAAGGCCCGAACTGTATCGCTCTCTACAATAATATTTAGCTTCCGACTCAACGCTCTCGAAAGAATTAATAATGTGACAGTTGTCCCTTCAAACGATTCCGATCACGTGACTCATTATGTCACGGCGTTCACACCCCACAGATACAACAAAATCATCAAGTTAATAATTATTCATAATCGACGACATATATATCTTGTAAATAAAAAGCTCTGGCAAACATAATATATATCTCATAACAATAAAATGAAGTATAAATTCCTTAAAACTATAAATAGGATCTATGAAAATATTACACTTTAACGTATTTTAAATTTACGTTTAATTTTAGTCCATCATTTTTAAAGGAATATATAAAAATACTATTCGTGATAATTACTATTTTAATATCCCGTAAAACAAAATATCGCGTTGGAAACAAGATATTTTCTATTTAAACGAAAAGTTTCAATGAAAATAATTACTCAGTCTATTTTAATAAAACAATTTTTAAATAGTTAATATTTTAGGTATATTAATCATTGAAAACCGATCGGGTTTAGATTTTCAAAATCAAATCTCAGGTCTGAAACGGACTTCTTCATTTAAATTCTAAAATATCATATTGAAATTTATTAATGAGAATCTTTACATATTGCCCAAAAACAGATAAAGTTCCTCTGTTGGGAATAGAACGCCAGTTCCTTTAGGAAAAGGTTTCAGAACTTATTCGACCACGCTGTTTTAATGGATCGAGCAGATCGTGTTGAGGACACATGGAGCAAAATTTTACTTAAAACGTGCAGGTATTCTTATATTTTATTCTTCATCGAGATGAATTATAAACACTAAAGAAAAAACAAATGAAAATTAAGTTGCTTTTTTCAATATTTGTACATGCGCTCTTGCTTTAAGATACCAAGTGGTCTAACCACTGGGTTCTCACGGCTCTTTGACTAAAACAGATGTACATTGTACAATGAATATAACTCATACCAGACTTGTAAAAAGGGCTGAAGATAATGGTTTTTTTTTTAAACAAAAGGAATAATAAATATGAAAAGTGATCAGTTATCAAAAATTAAATTCACACAAATTATACAATATAACGCCTGGGGAGCAGAATTTATGGCGCGATCGTGTGGTTTAATATTGGGGTCCCGTGTATCACATCCTGTGGGCTGTGTAAACTCAGCCTTACATATATGGGACTTGTAATTTGCATTTTGAGTAAACGTCATGCAGTTAAAACTTCGCCGCTAAAAGCCACATCGTCTGCGTTACGCTTTACAAACTTTTACTACATCTGTTTCAAACACTTGTAACTCGTCTCGTTACTCCTCACTAACTACATATTAGGCATTATGCGAGTATGTTTATTTTCGGTGGCCTTTTCTATTCTTCCATACTTCAACTGAGCGAATTAGATATTGAAGTATTATTGTACACCGTTTTTATTACGTTTGTAATATACGTACAAGCTGACATGAACTAATGGGTTAATACGTTGATTTGAGCTGAAAGACCCGAGTTTGACGGAAGTATTCGTGCACATAATTCACGTATTTCACAGCAAAAAAAAATGTAATAAAGATAACTGCATATGTGGCATGAAATTCTCTCACATAAACCTGTTGTAAACTGACAAGCAATGGAGCCGCGTGGTGTTATAAGCTCCGAGACTCAGGAGGACCTTTTTACAAGCTTTTATTCAACTTGCAATGTTTGTTTCCTAATTTTTTCGGTCAAATATTTAAAGCTGAATTAGAAGCACTTCAAGTAATCCTACGGTGTAGAAATTTCACTTGTTGGTTCAGTTCTAGCCATCACATGATTCCACACCCAAAATTTGCTTCAGACGAAGTAACTCCTCAACGGTCAACAAGTGGGTACCTACCCAGACGAGCTTGCACAAAGCCAACCAACCTATCACTACAACTGCCAAGTTCGTCTCAAAATATTTTACGCAACATACAAAACCTTTGAAAAAATATTTTTAATAAAACGTATTCCAAAACACCTTACACTTGAATGGTTTTATATTTGAAATTACATTAATTTGATTTTTACATCGACTAGCGCGACTGAAGGGGGGAGGGGGGCTAGAATTGAATTTTTCGCTTTTGTAAAATTGCTAAATCTCAATTTATGCATCGATGGTTCCCGACAATGGCATGCGGATGCAAGAGCTTTCCGGCTAAAAATTGAAAAAACACTAAAAGCGCTAATGGAATATTTTGCTGTGAACAAAAATAACTAACGAACCTCAGCGTCAATGACTTTAATAACTATAATAATATAGAATTTCAACAAATAAAAAATATGACGTATACGTCGTTATGTAGTGTAAAACATAGTCGCTTACCGCTTTCTGTCCCTGTGTCTGCTTAGATCTTTAAAATTACACAACGGATTTCAATGCTGTTTTTTTAATATATAGATTAATTCAAAAGGAAGGTTTATATGTCTAGTACATGTCCTGCACTATAGTACACTACAATATAGTAGAGAAACACTGATAATTTTAGAGGTTTCTAAAGTGGTGTTGTGAATAAACACTTTTTTTGCACTTCCATTGCAAACGCCGGAACCCTACGATATAGATCAAAATAATGTACTACTACTGTAAAGGTCTTCAAAAAAGTCCGCGATAGTCTATCTCTTAGGGATAACCCACAATAACCATTATTTTATACTTCAAATATTTACGAGAATTAATGGCTTATTTTCGAAGCGATTTGAAGCAATACATAATTAATCCTTATCCAATTAAGTACCTAAATGACATTGTACATTTAATATAGATCAATCCGTATTGATGACCAAATGTAATTTAAATGAATACTTTCGAAGATATCACAGATTTTAAACGCAGGGACACAGCGGTTTGTATTGTCTAACGACTAAAACTGTGAAATAATAAGACATTCTGTAGTATATTTAGTAATATATTCAGCATTGCACCCGTGCGAATCCGGGCTGGTGACTAGTAACATTATAAATATGAGACAACAAATTGTAAATAAATTTCGAGCCCATAATAAATTTCATTCCGTATTTTTTTATAATCTAAATAGGATCAAAGGAATAGAATTCTTTCAAACAAAAAAAAAAATCCAAATCGGTTCATAAATGTCAGAGTTAGAGTTAGAGTGAGGTAACAAATATGAAAACATAATCGAATCGATTTTACAAACTCTCCTATACTTGAATAACTCTAACGAACAGAGAACAGGTACGACTGCCTTCGATATGCCTTCAATGCCTTCGGCTCGATAGCACCAGCTAGGTATTAGATGCGCTCAACCTGCCATACTTAACATATTTAGCAAACAAACAGGGGGAAAGTGACAACCACCGGCCAAGGACATGACTATGCACTACCGGAAGACTTGCAGCTGTGTTGCCGGTCTCTTAAAAACTTTAAATTTCTATTCCATATTGTATACACGTCCAACAATACAAATTAATGTTCAATAATAATCCAAATAACCGAATTACATTTACCGTTATTGAGGGATGTAAGTGTGATATTATCTTCTGGAGTTTCAAAAGTACTGTTTACAATAATGTAAACGCTGGAAAATCATTCGTGTAACTGTAACTAACGACGCTATGAATTTAAAGAAAAACAAGAATTAAAGACTCACAATTTTTTTAAGATCAGGTGGAATATATGTTTTACCAAACTTTCGTACTCCGTGAGTTTTATGTTCTGAAAAATTAACTTCAACTGTTTCAGTGCCTTAATAGCTTAAGGCACTGAAACACTATTCAAATTAACAATTACAATTGTATATAACAAATTATAATAATGAAATGACAACAACGAATTAATAGTCTATTATTGAAATAATTCACGTATATTGAATATAAAATTTAAATTCGATGCTGTACCGATGGCAGAAACATGCAATAATACAAGTATGAAAGTTCTCGAAACTTTCAAGGCTTCCAGAGCACGACCGACCAATACAAAAATTACCCTAATTTAAGTGGGAGTTGGATCCATACTAAAATTGGAGATACAAATATAGAATATTATTAATTAAATGTAAACCATTTACAAGGGAAAATTAATCCGTTATAATAAATAATACGCCCAATTTTCATACAAATACTAACCTTCATGGTGGATGACAGGTAACAAATTGATCCGGAGCGATGCAATCTGACAACAAAGCCAATTTTGTAACCGAATTAGTTTATAAGATCGAATTATACTAAAAATTGTACATAACGCTAAAATAAATTTAATTATTTTATCCTTAAAATTATATGAAAATCCAAATCGATGAATTGAATTATTGTCGCTAAATTTAAGACATAGAAAGCAGGTTCATAAAGATATTCCTATCCAACAATATGATATTTTTAGGTGGTTTAAAATTAATTGCAAAATTTTTATTTTTTCACAACACAAATTTATTAAATACAATATAATTTTTATTTATCGTTCTATAACTTTTAATCGAATTATGCACCTATCTATAAAAGTTTTCTTAGCATTTTGTTTATTAAATAATTGACAGTAACGAAAAAAATCAAACCGGCCTAATATATTCTTAGATAAGCGACTTAAACAAAAAACAAGTCTTTAGATTTATACACCGTGATATTTTTCACATATAATATTGCCAAGCAGCAATAATTAGTGAGCCTGTGTGACGGTGGGCTCAAGACACATACAACTTAGTTATCTTGGTTGGTGGTGCATTGGCGATTAAGGAATAGTTCAAATTTCTTCCAGCGCCAATGTCTATGGCAGATAAATACGTTTATGAAATTATAAATTATATATAATGTTCTAATGCTGCGAGTCTGCCTTAACGTCGAGGTCCTGTAAATATTTAATGAGCACCTAATTGAAGAATGAGTCTTAGAGCGACACTGTCGACAATAATGTATTTGGGGGTACGGCTTTGTGCAAGCCCTTTTGGATAGGTACCACCCACTTATCATATATTCTATCGCCAACCAGTAGTACTCAGTATTGTTGTGTTCCGGTTTGAAGGGTGAGTGAGTCAGTGTAACTACAGGCATAAGGGACGTAACATCTTAGTTCCCAAGGTTGGTGGCGCATTGGTGATGAAAGGAATGGTTAATATTTCTTACAACGCCATTGTCTATGGGCGGTGGTGACCATTTACCATCAGGTGGCCCATTTGCTCGTCAACAAGATTTAATTTTAAAATTAATATGCATGACTCTTTCAAAAGATGCGAGTCTTAGTTTTCATGCCCTGTTGTTTTGTTCCTTAGCTTCGGTAGTTATTTTAAACAGAAACTATTAATCAGTTTCTGCTACAATATGTTTATATTTTTGAACGGTTATAAAGATCTGCTTTTTCAATTAAATAAATACGCTACGGTAAAATTATGTTTAAATATTGATACAAGAAAGTAAACATAAGCAATTATATTCAGATATATTCATTCATTCAAAAAATATGAATAACATGCCCAAAATCAGGTGCTTAAAATTGATTACATTCGAACGTAATCGATCTTTATCTCAGACGAGAGAAATTAAAATGAAATTCTATGTCCATTCCATTTAGATTGTCCCTAACAATTTTTTATTACTGCTTGGATGAATTTAGTATCTGGGGAGACATAAAAGGAAATGAAGCTAAGCCCTTCGGAAATCTTAGAAATTGGCCTTTTCTCGAAGTGTGTATGAGGACAATGGTATAAGCTCCAAACCAATGAAGTAGAGTCTCTCGATGCTCTGGGGAGCTTTTTTACGATCGACTGCTCGATTTATTATTCTGTGACATTAATATTATGTAATATTTAAACGCCTAAATCCAATTAATGTAATTGTTAAGTTCCATTTGACGTCAAGAGCCGAGATGGCCCAGTGGTTAGAACGCGTGCATCTTAACCGATGATTTCGGGTTCAAACCCAGGCAGGCGCCACTGAAATTTCATGTTTTTAATTTGTGTTTATAATTCATCTCGTGCTCGACGGTGAAGGAAAACATCGTGTGGAAACCTGCATGTGTCTAATTTCAACGAAATTCTGCCACATGTGTATTCCGCCAACCCGCATTGGAGCAGCGTGTTGGAATATGCTCCAAACCTTCTCCTCAAAGGGAGAGGAGGCCTTTATCCCAGCAGTGGGACATTTACGGGCTGCTAATGCTAAAAAAAATGCTAATTTGACGTCATAGCAGTTAATCGATTTTAAACTTCATGATGACGATGACGTTTCTATTGCAGTGTAACACAGGTGTACTCTTTATTCCCTCGTTCCCTTAATCTGGCATTCCGAAACAAATATAGAGGGTTCAGGTGCAGAACCAACGACTACCGAGCCACGAAAATGTAAGCACTACGAACTATCAAACTTTGAGCAGCTCATGAGTATTTACCGACAGAAATACATATTAACATTCTATTGACTTGTTTCAGTGACTTGTCTCGAGATTCAAATCTAGAACTTCAGGGTTTCGATCTAATAATTTAGCCATTAAACGGGGAGTTTTTCAAGTGTTGCTTCCTTAAATAAGAAATTTTAACTATACGACCTCCGTGGTCGAGTAGTGTGTACACCGGTTTTCATGGGTACGCTACTCCGAGGTCGCGGGTTCGATTCCCGGCCGAGTCGATGTAGATCTATGTTGTTTTGAGCCGGGATGCTTGTGGTACCGTCGTTATTTCTGATTTTCTATAACACAAGTGCTCTAGCTACTTATATTGGCATCAGAGATTACTCTGATAATGTATGTGACGTTGTCCAATATTTATTTATTTATTAACCCGAACTATAAGCTACGCTCTTACTGTTGAACGCCCTCGCGGGTCTCATTCCATATTTCTTCAGAAGTTCTTTGGGATATGAAGGTTATACTTCTGAGAACTATTACGGGCTCATCTATATCAAATTGTAGAATTTAGTTTAATAACTTCATGTAAAACTTTTACTCCGCATAGATTTGTAACTAATGTTCCCAAAGTTTTGATAATATCCGGTGGCTTAAATAGCATATTCGTATCTCTAATAGCGCTCTACGGCAACTTACGATCGGGCCTAACAAACAACGCTAGCTACAGGATATTAAATCAAAGTGGTTTAATTAAAGAGCACCTATAAATTTGGACTATGCTTCATTATGTTATAATACCTTTACAGATGTTGTAAGTTATGGAAACTAAGTTATTATAAGCTACGTCGTTTTTTGTTATAACACAGGTACATATTTTACGAGTAACTGTTTAGAAAAACAATTTTCCTCCAAATAAAAATACTATCAAGGTAAGGTTTACATTAACCGTTTCTTTTATACTTTAAACTTGTTAAGACGTTTAAAAAATATATGAATAAAGTAATATTGAAGAATATAAAAACAATTAAACAGAACTTGAAGGTAGTGATGTATGTATATTATTATTATTAGTATATTATTATTGATGATAAAAAGCCATTACTAAGTTTCTTCCAAATTAATCTCAGTAGAACCTGTATCCGGAACCAGTGGTAGCTTCACTATAATAAATGTAATCTTTTACAAATTGACGATTCAAAAAATTAACAAATTCGTCCCTGACAGCATACGCGGTTAGAAAAGTTAGACAACTAACTGATGTTGATACTGTGCGATTAGTTTGGTTACTTTTAAATGCCATACGGCATTTTGCTTTGGGGTAACGCTACAGATATTGAAACTATTTTTATCCTGGATAAAAGTGCTGTCCGGTCTACCATAATCGTGGAGGTCGAGATTCGTTTCGGGATGTTTTTAATAAAGTGGGAATATTTACAGTTGCTTCACAATATGTTTACAACAATATTATGTATATTCACAATAATATAAATCTTTTTGAAAGAAACGGTGACAATCAATGTATAGACACGAGGGGGAAAGGTTAACTAATAACGCCTTGTTTCAGACTTCGCGAACTTAATACATCCTTCCTGGGGCACAGTCTTCGCACCTTTAATAAGATTCCACAGTTATTTTAACTTGGAATATTATTAAATTTGAAGCAAATGCTAAAAAAACAAAATAAGGCTTATTACTCAATACAATATTATGTTAAAGATAAAAAAGCGTGGACTTAGCATTTGTTGATTTCCAGTCCGGATGTACATAAATTAAATTGTACTTTACTGACATACTTTGTTTTGAAAATTGTGGAATAGAGTGACTACTGAGGTTCTTGCAGGTTCTTGGTAGGATCTACTTTTTGAACATGTAGTAGCTTTACGTTTAATTCTACGTTCTAACATGACAATTCAAAAGTGCTTTTATGAGCCTATTTGAATAAAAAATAAGAGTTTCTTGCAGATCATTCTCGGTAGAATCTATGTCCCGAACTGGTGGTAGTACATTAATACATTTAATCTTTTTAAAATTGTCAATTCAAAAGGACATATAAGAGAAAATACTTAAATAAATTATATTTCGATTTGTGAGTGGATATAATCCTAAGGAATCAGATTTTAAATTACAAATGATGTAAAGCAAAGCTCGTATGACACTTCAATAGTTGTTACTAAGAAAGCAATTAGATTGATTTTAGCTGAATTGTTTATTACTCATTGTAAAGATATGAATAAATACATTCGTTAGGTTAATTTGCCACGATTATTATAATTGGGAGATAAATTAAAGCAATCTCATCAAACTATATTATGACGGTGCGTTTTAAATTTTAACCTTCGATAAAATTTATAAGCCTGTAAATATTTGCGGTCCTTCAAAAGGTCAACGAACGGTCGTAGATCATTGCATACATTTTTATTGTCAGCTTGAGGTAACCAAATAAACTTTTATCGCTAGTATGTGTTGAACACATAAATGGTGGAAATTCACGTGTAAAAACAAAGCCTTACCTAAAATGGAATTTAAATTCAATGAATTTTATTTAGATTAAATTTAAATAAACATTTTGTTGCAAGAAACCTACGAAAACGATGCGTTTGTTAAAACGATCTCTGAGATCCGTGTGAGGTATGTCTAAATAACTCTAAATCTATATTTATCAAAACTAAATTTGAAAAATAAAAAAAATAACTAAGTTTCTTTTGACACTGGCACAATATTTTTAATAATAAAATAAGCAAGCGTGAGTTACGCTTCTTCTTCGATGGTAGGTAAAGATTTTCACTTGAATTTTTATTTGACCGTAACGATAGATGTCGGCCGAGAGGTCGTATAATTATTCGGCAACGCACGCTGGGAATTAACCAGTCACCGATAAACACGAAGTTTACATAAACGCAGACGCGCTGAAAAGTCAACAAATAGATACAAAGTTGCGGACGACGCTGATTGTGTTTAAATTGCCAAATCGTTTCTATTCACCATAGAAATACTAAGATAAAAATTTGTTAAACGTTTAAATGTGTTTAAGAGGCAAATAATTATAGTATTTTACACTACGGCGCCACTAGATGTAACTGCTTACACCGTCAATCGATGGAAACCATAACATCAACGATGTAACTCGTGTTTGTAAATGCCCTGGCTCACTTAAATTCACTGGCAATCTTCAAATCGCAACAGAAAAGTACAGATTATTGCGGTTTTTTGATAGAACAGCTTGAAAAAAATTGGCTTTGTGATAGAATAGCTTGAAACCACGCCTCGGAGATTATGGAGGGTTATGTCGGGGTCCTAACGACTAAAACAACCTTCTCTCCGAGGTTATACCCGGTATTAGATTTATATAAGGTAAATGGGAGCTATCGTCATATACTATATATACTATTTACATTTACATTAGCAGCCTGTAAATTCCCCACTACTGGGCTAAGGCCTCCTCTCCCTTGAGGAGAAGGTTTGGAGCATATTTCACCACGCTGCTCCAATGCGAGTTGGTGGAATACACATGTGGCAGAATTTCGTGAACCCCTTTGAACTCTTTTTCAATTCAGGTAAAGTATTATAAATTTCGGGTAAAGACGCAGCTAGCTAGTTATTCTAAAATACAATATTCATATCATCATCATCCTCCTGCCCTTATCCCAATTTTACTTGGGGTCGGCGCATCGTGTCTTCTTCTTCCATACTCCCCTGTCGGACGTCATCTCACAAGTAACATTCTTTCTAAACATATCGTCTTTCACACAATCTATCCATCGTTTCTTTGGTCCTTCTTTGGTCCGTGGATCTTTATATCCTTCCAACACAATATTCATATATATATTTTAATTTGAATTTAGAACAGGAGCCTGTCATTTATTTATTGGTATTGCATCATATGGTATATACTCGTATGTATGACATATTCGCCCACTCACAGGTTTAAAAAGTTGCATTCGACATTTAAATGACAAAACTCTTGTTTGATAAGTCAAATTATGTTCGACCAATTTAAATATTTAATCTTATCTCAAACGATTTTCTAATTTGATAATTTTAAACAATTAATTAATTTGGTTATTGAGTTTGACAACTTCTAAAAGTTTCGAAGCAAATCTACAAATTGAAATGAAGTTATGTTTGGGTCATTCATCACACTTTGCCTAATTATGAAATTAGGATTTAAATTAGTAACTTTTTAATTATTTGAAATACACGAAATGCTCACAGTCTATTTGCGTAGTAGTTTAATGTAAAACGGTGAAACATTTGTGACCAAAGCGGAAACGCTTTATTATTAAGTTTACTTTAATAAAACGGAACCGATTTTTTAAAGAGATACGTTTTTTTTAATATAAATAAATTACGCGAGGTGAAATTTAATGAAGACTTTCTCCTCAAAGGCAGAGATCCTTAACCCAGCAGTAGGACATTCACAGGCTCCAACTTCATGGTGTTGAATGAGAATAGGTGCCGTCATAGAAGCCAGTGTTCTATAACCTTGAATAACACAGTGAAACACGATAGCTTAATATCAAAAGTCATGTAGAAGTATCACAATAAAAAGCGTCACCTTAAAATATCATTGTAAGCTTATTTTCAATATTTCGCAAGTGAGATGTGAAGTGAGTACTTAGTCATATATCTTGGGTCGTTATAGAATAGCATCGCGGATTAAACTTAAAATATACTAATATTTACTGTTCGGCGGTAG
This sequence comes from Vanessa atalanta, assembly GCF_905147765.1. Lineage (NCBI taxonomy): Eukaryota > Metazoa > Arthropoda > Insecta > Lepidoptera > Nymphalidae > Vanessa > Vanessa atalanta. The sequence goes on from NC_061882.1 coordinate 455,595, forward strand.
AATACGTAATGTGACCAACCTAGGTACATTACCACAAGTGGTACCGAATTAGACGGTCCTACCAAGTAATTTTCCCATGTCATATTAACCCATCAATATTTTTAATGAAAAAATTATGTAACATGTCACATATTACAGCATGTTTGCCATTTTGATAAGAGATAATCCAAACCTCTGAAATCCAAAGGACGACAATCGATAAATTCTGCCACCGTGTATAATTTTTTTGCATGGCGAAAGTTTATAAATTCCATAAAAATAAATATGGGAAAAGATAATATTGATTAGTATGGAAGGACGAAAGTTTCCATCAGACACTAAAACTATATAGTCGCTGCTATAAATCCAATACAAATCATATGAGCCTGGCCGATTTGTTTTGTGTTGAACAACGTTATTTAGGCTATTTGATAGCGTATTAAGTAACACTTGAAGTTCTGGACAGTATACTTGAGCAATACTGAAGTTCCAGATCTTGAACTATAAAGAATGATACAAATATCTAACTTCAATTCATTTTTTTTTTAAATAAAACTAGCAACAGCTTTATGCCTGTCTGCCAGGAATTTAACTGATATTTCTTTTTCCATTCATAATTAAACGTAACAGATTTTATTAGCTTTCGGCACGAGGAATGTAATTTTCATATGATTCGAGGTTATCCGTATTATTTTATTATCCACGGTAAATGGCCGATTTTTTCAAAGGAATATAATTGCTTTTACTAACGTTAATTTGAATTTGGAACTCCAGCTGGACTGGGTAATAATATCGAATTTCAAACGATCTCTGTATTACCCGTAGAAATGGTAATTACATAGGTACTTTCACTAACACCTCTTTTAAAAAATGTTTTTTCACCCGTTAAGGTTTATTTAAGAATTCTGTTATATCGAAAGTTTTTATGTAAAAAATAATTATAACCAAAATTTAATTGTTTTAATTACGTTATTTTATTCGTTATTTTTTCGTTATTTTTATTTTACTTTGTAAACTTTATAATATGATAACAGTTACAATAATTAAATATTTTTAATATTATAACTACGCAGTGACTTAATAATTAAGCGAATAATAACGTCAAGTTAATTAATTACGTATCCAACATATTACGTCTTCCGCTCGGAACGCAGATTTAAGAGCAGTAAATATCTCGAATGACAAAACTTGTTTGCTCGTAAGTATGTTTTGACGTAGATGTGAAATATGCATAAAGTCGAGCTAAAGTTTTGTCACAAGTTTCAGCTGTACCCACCGAAGATGTCGCTGCCACAGATATTCGCCAATGTTTCAGAAGGATCAATTATTAAAATGAAAATTCAAATATGTTGATATTAAAAACTTTTCTGTAATGCTTGTGACTTTAAAAAGGACATTGTTATGAATAAAACTTCAAGTGGCAGCAAGTCGGTCGTTAGTAAAACGTCCTGAATGTTGGGCGAAGCTTTGCGTGACTTGGAGCTAATAAACTTGTCACTAGTAAAATTTTAAATGAAATCACACTAATCATGAGAATAATAACACTGCACCGTTGACTCAGTAGTTATCTTATAAGGTCGCAATTTCGATCTTGAGTTCAAACTGAGGAACGGGCAATTAAAGTCATATGTCCATAGGCTGAAAATTGGTTGTGTTTTCTCTTCTGACCTGGATATGGATATACTAAGGGTCTATCTATATAAAACTTTTACTGAAGCATAAAATAAGAAAAAAACATAGGAAACCTGTTTTTTTTGACCTGGCGAGACAAGTTAAATTTTTCGGCTTATATAATATTCATGTATTATACATATAAACTCTTAAATTACTCTAACCCGCATTAAAATCCTTTGCATAGTTTAAAAGATCTAAGCGTACAGGCGGCGGGTTTGTTTTATACTAAATAAAGAGGGTTATAAACATTTTGGCGTTTTTAAATAAGAACCCCAGCTCTTAAACGTCGATCTGCAAATATTTTCAATGTAAATATTGAAACCTAATTTGCCATATTATAATATTTGCTCCGGAAAGTTACCTGTGAATGTTCAAAGAATTTAAAACGTTATTGAGGATAGAACAATATTATTACTTTGAAGTCCAGCATTAATATTGATTTTCTAAGGCTATTCCAATTTCTCGTAACGATTCCTATTATTGTCTCTTCGAATGTACCCAGGGAAATATAAAAGTCATCTCATAAAACCTTTTCTGGGAGTGCGCATGAAAACGTGCGTACAGTAATAAGCTTAACAAAATAAATTGGTTCCGTCTCGAATATTTTATATTTTATTGATGCTTTTTTACCGGTGGTGGGTTTCATGTACGATTCGGTGGCTCTATGCTTGTGGTAAAACTTAATGCAGGCTTGTTTGATAGGTGTCAGACGCGGTCCCATTCTACAGACAAACATAAACATTTTGTACTCATGCGTTCATTGAAAGATAAGTGAGCCAGTGTAATTATAATCACAAAGTGTTATCGCCAATAGAATATCTGCAGGCATGTGGATAGGGAAAGCTACTTCCATGTCTGAGTTTGTCTGGGCAAAGGTAGATGGCCGATTACATCACAATTTTAAAATAACTTAAAATAAACTTCTCAAATGCACCATCGCACTCGAAATAAGACGTACCAAAATGTTACATATTGATATGGAATTATAGTTTTATTTATTACTAATGTCGGTATATTTATTAAAGTAGTACTTTTAAATATTTGCCAATTTTACTTCTGATGGCTACTGCAAAACTGAGCTGATATTTCATGCTCAACGACATTGAGGTGAATTATAGCCAGTTCGTTGCGTCACATTGCTTTTCAACGTCAGATTATTGTTATAATATGTGTTGTTTTGTAAAAATGTGTTGTTCGTTAATGATTTATTATTTAATTAATTTCGTTGTACAATAGGATTTCTGATTAACTGTTTTCATTGAAGTCATAACTTCTTATGAGAGGATTAACCGCTTTGTTACGTAACGCGTTACGGCGCCAGTCTGTCTGGCTTCCCTTTCTCTAACGCATTCGGCAGCGGTAGGCAGGCTCCTGCTCTTTGACTCTAACCCACAGTGCTAGCCATATTTCGGATCGACGTTTTTTTTAAGTTATCACTTCTGTCGGGTGTCCCAAGATGCACACTTTTTTTATAATTTTTATTTTACATTTATATTCTGTGTCTTTTTCAAATCTATGGTGACAGAAAGAAGTTTTTGGTGAGAGTCGCCAAGATTTGGAACGACCTGCCTTGGTCTATTTTTCCTGATAAGTTGAACTCTGGAGCCTTTAAGAGTAGAGTGAACAGGTTTCTTTTAGATAGGCGTGTACCACCTTCGTCTTCATCTACACTTTCCATCAGTTAAGATGGAAGACAAACGCCTATTCCATTACAATTATATAAAAAAAAAAACAGTGCTACGTGCGTACTTATTTCGGCAGTGAAGAAACGTAACCACTTTGCGTAGGATATAGAAAGGCATGTTACGTACATGACTACACTTGGTCACAAATGGCGTGATAACGCGCGGGACACGTGCGCTAGATTACGCAGGGGGCGCAAGCAACATTTTTCGCGTTATATAAAATTTTGCAGGACATGTTGCGAGACATTGTGCAACATTGCAGCGTCACGTGGATTGAGTGCTAGTGCTAGACAAGTTGTTTTCTAGTGTATTCGCTAAATTAAACACCAATATACGACGGTTGCAAAGCTAATAGGTTATAATGTAACATTTAGAAAATAAATTTACTTGGTGGTAGGGCTTTGTCTGCCCGCCTGGAAAAATACCACCCACTCATCAGATATTCTACCACCAAATAATAGTACTCAGTATTGTTGTGTTCCAATTTGAAGGGTGAGAGTGCCAGTGTAGCTACAGGTACAAGGGACATAATAATATCTTAGTTCCAATGGTTGGTAGTGCATTGGCGATGTAAAGAATGGTTAATATTTCTTACAGAGCCATTTACTATCAGGTGGCTCATATGCTCGTTCGCCAACATATGCTATAAAAAAATCATCAATATATTCGAAAATCAGTAGAGTCGAAAGCACTATTGCAAAATTTCAGAATGTGATATGCGACATTGACTATAATAACTAAATAAGATGTATACGTTACACGTGTCAAAATGCTGTATCATCGTAAATTGGTGGCCAACATTTCGCGACTAAGATACGAAGTGAATTATGTACTAATCTGCAATACGTAGAGTTTAATTTTGTAAATATCAGCACGTTTTGGTAAGCTATTAATATTTCTTTATTTTAATTCATCTGTTTATCATTAACTTATTGCGTGGTTAATTAAGAAAAAAAAGTGATATTCTATTAAGAAAAATTTTATTGGTCAAAAATTACATCACCAAGAGTACCCTTATTGAAATTTAGTAGCATTTCCTATGCATTAGATGTAGGCGAAGTTTTGACAATAGTCTGCCGCCTACATAGCATTCCACTCTAAGGCCTTCCACCACATTGTTTTTCTGTGACACTCGACAAACGTGATGTCGACTTTTAATTACAAAACTTCGACTATCGGCATTAAAATCAAAATAGTTGAATACCAGATTATTCTAGAATTAATTTATCTATTTCAGTATATATATAGTATGTATATTAATAGAGGTAGGGGACGACCAAAAAAACGATGGATCTGTGAAAGACGATATGCTTAGAAAGAATGTTATTTGTGAGATGATGTCCGACAGAGAAGTATGGAAGAAGAAGACATGCTCCGCTGACCCCAAGTAAAATTGGGATAAGGGTGGGAGGATGATCGTCAGACGAGTACCAACTAGTTCATTTTATTTCCATTCATAAAAACGTACTTCTTTTAAATGACCTTTTAAAAGCAACAAATTGTCATCTCACGAGATAAATGAAATGCTATACTAAAACAAGTTTGGATGTAAATTCTGACAAACAAAATCAGAAGACTCAATATTTGCTTATTATGTATAGAAATTGTTATTAAAGTTGATTTCTTGTAAATACCACAGGATTTTATTAAGTGTGTATAGAATCAAATACCTTACCGAAGGTAATATGTATTCATTTAACGAAAGAATTGTGTGAACCTATTAAATTTTTGAAAAATGGTTTTTAGCGCGACTTTGGCGGTATAACGATCTCGATACCCTCACGCTTCGTGCTTGTAAAAGCTTACTTGAATAAAGTATATTTTGATTAAGGTAATTAGTTTAATTATTAATTAATAATTGTTAAAAAAATCTAACACGCTCATGAGGCAAGTTTTAGAGAACATCACTGTATTTTCGCATAGTCACCGATAACACTAAATCACAATAAGTTCTTGAACACTGAGCGTACAAACACTGAGCAGTTCCTATGCATGTAGTGTCGCAGCCAACGTCCAGTAATTAATTGAATTGAAAACACGCTGACAACCCGTGACCCAGACTACTACTACTACAGACTAACCGTCTGGGTAAGTGGTATCTACCCAGACGGTTATTCTACCGGCAAACAGCAGTCCCGGTATTGTTGTGTTCTAGTGTGACATAACATCTTAGTTTCCAAGGTTAATAAGTAGGTGATGTGAGGAATGGTTAATATTTCTTACCGCCTACCTATGTTATAAAAAAAGTAAATCAAAAGTAATAATATAAATATACATGTTGCAATATTATTCATCCTTTAAACCAGAACAAAACATAGCAAATATTGCTGCTTACTAGCGGTAAAATATATGTCATGTGGGTGGTACTTCAACAAGGTTTACACGAAACCGAAGTTATAATTTCATGGGTATATTTAATAGATATTTTTAACTGTAAATTTGAATATAAGAAGAAAACATCAGCGTTTTAAACAATAACAACAAAGCTGGTACAATTTACGATTAAATTTAATTCGATGCAAACAATGACGCGTAATTAGTTGAGTAAGCGTAAAGCAGCCATTTTGAATATTTCAATAATTAATTAACAAACAATAATTTATATATATATTTTTTTTATTGCTTTCTTGAAATACAGAGATTAAATAAAAAATAATAAACAATGCGGACGCCACATCGTTCAGCGTTCTTTTTGTAATTAACCTAATTAGTTAATGTTCAAAACAATGCAGCTCCGCTTATAATCTTGTTTTGTCGGGACCGAAAATGACAAACCCTATTTGTGTTGCTCGAATTAATTTGACCAGTGAAAATTTTAACATTATATGGTTATACATTTTTTTTTATTAAGCATTTATTACACATGGCGTTGGATTGTGCAATTGCGTCCGGGTTCAAGCAATATGTTTCAGTGTGAAAGATGAGTGAGCCAGTGTAATTTAAAATTAAATAGAAAAAATATTTTTTCGAATAGACTCAATAACGCACCTCCTTGATAAAAGTACTAGCACATTTGAATATTACAAGTTTAAATTTAATGAACCACTGGTTCTGAATGTAGATTCTACCGAGAAGATCTGACAAGAAACTCAGTAGTTACTCTTTTCCAACATTTGGAACATAAAATTATATTTTTTAAATAATTTATCCTACCTAGAAGTCAACAAGTGCCCCACGATGATATAAAAGTATTATCTATTTAGTCTTGCGTTGAGTAAAGTAATAAAGCTCTTATTATACCATGTCCTTAGTAACGAAATCAATGTATCGAAGGCGTCTTGACCGATTTCGGTCACAGGAGACCAGGAAACTATAATATACCCTATTAGAGTGTGTACCCAATCACAGAGACGCTCTCTAATCCAATAATATCATAATCTGGGTATAAATCGGGACGGTACATCCGGCACGACCAGAAAGAAGCGTGCATTCCGTGGCATGGGAGTCTCACTTGCAGACACCTTTCTGTTGCTGGGAATTTTTCGACAGAAAAATACAATAACTTTTCATTGAACCGTGAATATGGGTTCAATTACTGGATCTGTGGCATTATCCTCACTAGACCAACGAGGCAGTTAGATTTCAGTTTATGAATTGTTAAAATTAATAAATAAGCCATATTACGAGATTATGCAGATGATAACAAATCTTAGATTATGATTTATCTCACAATATCATTTTCATCGTCGATTTTTCTATGAATAAAGGTGACTTTTGACTTTTGATCAATTTTTGTTGACTTATGACATTTTACATCAGTAAAGTAAAATCTAAAAGTGCTTATGCGAGCGTAAGTGTATATATTATATTAAGATTTGAATAGCATATCACGAAAAACCCAACGAAATATAATGTACACTTTATCAATAAAACATTCAATTCCATGACGCTATGATCTCCAAGAAAAACGAACAAAACTTTATGAAATAGGGAAATACTACAAGTTCTCATTATAGTATTCAAATCAAAGGAGATATCCACTCTTTGGCGAATATTCGAAAGCCTTACGTTTACCTGCGTCACAGTGCTCTCCGCCTCGCCTCGAGATGAAAATAAGATTATTTCTAATTTTCTGAACGCTCGCAAAGGATAAATTTTAAATGAATTGGCTAAATATTCATTCAGCGTAATCACTTCTGTTCATTGAATTATTTATTCAACTCTACAGCTAAGGCACAACCGAGATTTGCTTTTGTATTTCAGTTCTTAGATATGTAAAATGGTAACACATTATATACCTACTGTTCCAATGAAACAATTTATTCACCCTGAAGTGATTTCATAATCAAAAGCGATGCAAGAATTGTATTTGCTCGATCCTTTCACCTTCGCTATTGAAGTAGGAGTGACCAATTATGTGCTTATTTTAAACGTTTAGCAGACACCCTCTGTAGCAATATTCGGTTTTGAACAATTTGAAATTCTTTGACTAACGTTGAGCGATCAACGCTCCTTCTAAACCGTATCCACTACTATAAGCCAAACCCGGATGTAGACAATACATTCCTGAAATTAAATTAATTTAAGTAATTGTGTTTTTAATTCATAAATAATTATTACAATCACATTAAAATTAATATGATAATACTACGGTGTATAATGTGTAAATATTTTAATTAAATATATAATTAATGAAAACTGTTAATTGAATAAAGAATTTGATACAATTGTGAAATTAATATTTTTCTTGTTTGGGTAAAAATGCAGTTCGATCCGCCATGTGGGATTTAATATAAAGTCACATAGTCTGAGACGTGAGAGTCTAAGGCAAAGCTACGTTTAACCGTCAACATTTGATAAGTAGCTACACGGATACAGTTAAATACATGAATTTAACACATCGCACCTCAGGGAATAGGGCTTATCTTCAAGAGAAGGCTTGAAGCTTTTCGCACCGCGCTGTTCAACTGGGAATTGGTGGATTATACAAGCATCGAGACTTTATTCAATATATGCAAGTAAACTCATATGTTTTGCTTCAGCTGCTTCAGTTGCCAAATTAAACACTACAGCCGGACCCGAAACCCGAGATGAATAATGTTGTGAGGATATTCCAACCCACAATAAAACTATTAAAAGTTTATAAAATACAAAACAGAGAATCACGTTTATAGTGCTTATACATTTTTGTAATGCTTAGCTTTGCTTTATTTCTATGGCCAGATAGAGTGCCACACCACAAAAGAACTAAAACACACGTGCCGACTTTATTATGTTGGTGTGCGTGACAACTGCGCTTGACACTCGCCAATCGTCATACTACTTTAGTGGTGTGCGTGTGCTTAATGGACAACTGTCTTCAACTATTTTTTCGAACCTTCTCAAGTTTGACAATCTAGCATATAAATGATAATCAAAGCTATAATGAATTACATACATAATATTATATTTATTATTTCAAAGGCATGGCATTATTTTATTTAATAACATTTTTATTATCCTTTTTAAATTTTAATATGAGATGAATGAACGATTGTTAAGATTAAGGAACCCGCGGTCATCGCTAAAGGTCTACCTGGTAGAACCACTGGGTCATCTAATTGGATTTTAAAATTCATATATATAAAAGCAGAGAGCCTTAACTGAAACTCATCATGGTTATCATAATTGTAAGGGCAATTAATATTACCGTTAAACTAATCGTTTCCTACTAAAAAGTGTTACAATCTTCCAGAATCAGTTATAAGCATATAATAACTAATAATAGGTTCAAATAAAACCATATATAAAAGATAGAGACAGGGAAAAAAGAAAGAGAGGTAAAGGTCGCCTGGAAAAAGAGGCATAAGGCATGTTTCTTACGTGACGATTGCTGCCAGTTCACCGTACTGTAAGCCGCGTAAAAGAACTTCGTTACGAAAATGAGAAACCTGGTATACCTATATGTATATATATGTTAATACATATATATACATATAGGTATACCAGGTAAATAAGGTTTGTAAATGTAATTGGGGCTTATATAATTATAAGCCCCAATTACATTTACAATTACAATTACATTTACATTTACGACGTTATTGAATAAGTAAAAGACAATGACAAAATTCTTATTAAAAATTTCGTTCGAATTTAAACGACAACTAAAAATACGCTTTAATAATATTATATAAAGCCGTATATAATAGGAAGAGACGGAGAGGAAGAGAAAGAGAGAGCGAAAGGACGCCTGGAGTGGGCAGAATGCTTTATTCTTAAGTGACGATTTTTGCCAGTCCACTCTACTGTAAGCCGCGTAAATAAACTGCTTTAAAAAAAAAACATGATACACAAATAAAACAAAATAGGTTTGATTTGCACTAGAAACCGAAAATACATCGTAAGTTTGAATTGAAATCGAGGAAGTTTATTTTTGATGAAAAAATTAACCGTGTCATGTAAATATATACAAAATAGTGAATTCTTCAATTCATTTGTATAATAACTTTTGTATTATATGTATACATGTAAGATCCATTCATTAGTTTTCTATGTTGTCTTGGGTCTGGGTGTTTGTGGTACCGTCGTTACTTCTGATTTCGATAACACAAGTGCTTTAGCTATTTACATTGGGATCAGAGTAATGTATGTGACGTTGTCCATTTATATTTATTTATTTACAATGAAAGATTAAGGGGTGATTTTCATGGGAGATTTAAGTATATAATTCATTGAAGTTTTGAATAAATTGATTGAAATATAACGATGATTTTGAAAGATATCGGAAAAAGTCATACTGAGTAGGAGCTTTGGCGTGTGTCCCGTAAGTCAATAGTTATGTGTAAACATTTTAAGTAGAGCCTCATTCTATCCAGATGGGTAGCTAGTAAGCGTTAAAAGTTAAATGCATATATATTGACTAATATGCTCAACACGCTGTCATATTCACATATACATATACAGCCATATTGATTCGTCACGGTTTCACTCCAGATTCTTTTTTTTTGGAAGAAAATCGAACAAATAAATTTATTAATGGTAAGTAGACACTGATCCGATTTGACGTACATATAATCCATCAATAATCTATTTCGCATTCATTTCATTTGGTTGAAAATATTTTTTCTAATCGCAAATAAAATCAAACTAGAAATTATCTGAAAAATAAAAACATTCCGTGTAGTTGAAAACCGTTGAATGATCGGTATATTCTTATGCAAAGGGACGCAATTTCATTGTCTAGTCTGATCGACAAATTTATTAAATCTCTTGCATGATTTATAAATTTGCTATAAAGCTTTACTATAAAATAAGATAAGAGAGGTTATCACAGTTACCAAAATAAGCAGTAAGAGTGTAATTGAGTAAGGTAAGTGGTCACCACTGTCACCATTGGTACTGCTTACATCTACAATGCGCTACCCTTGGATCTGTAGTGACACGTGCTCGCTCTTCCTTCAAAGAATACTGCTGCTGAATATTGCTCTTCGCAGTAGAGTTTTGAATAATGGGTGATTACTATCCAGTAGATCTTGCACAAAGACCGTCACTAAGTCATCTAGCATTCAGAAGTAACAGCTGCTGAAGAACAAAAAATGAGAGATAATAAATAGTTAATAAAACATTGCATGATTAGTGCTAAAGTTTTATCAACAATTTTTATTTACTTCTACCGCCAAACAGCAATAATCAGTATTGTTGTGTCGGAATACACACTCACCCTTCAAACCTCCGGAAGGGTGAGGGAGCCAGTTCGACTACAGGCACAAGGGACATACCATCTTAGTTCCCAAGGTTGGTGGCGCATTAGTGATGTAAGGAATGGTTACTGACCATCAGGTGGTCCATTTGCTCGTCCGCCTACCTATATCATAAAAAAAAAACAATATTCTTTTTTGACAACAGGACGAAATAAATTCAGAGTAGAAGGAAATAATAAACCAATTTCACAATAAAAATAAACGTATTTTCTTGTATACTCTCGTTTTTCTATCGAAGATTCCACAAAGCTGATATGGGTATGACAAGTCTTAAGATCTTCACAAAGATACAAATCAAATACCTTTATGATATAGTTTTATTTGAGAACTCCTCGGAGTGAATAGAACGCTTTACTAACACTTATTTAGAAAAATAAATTTACAAAAATAATCGACTCGAACAATTTGTCTGATTGTAAAAAAAAAATATTAATAATTATTATTAAAAAATATATATAAGTAAGGACTTAATGTTAATTATCCTCATGTAATAAATGTTTAAAGGACAACTTAATTAATTTCAATACCGATGAAATTGGGAAGTGTTTCACGTTAATGGCTCAAACAGTCCAGTTTGAAGAAATACTGAACGCAACACAAAGACGCGTTATGCGTTATGTTAAACGTCATACCAGAAAAAATTAAATATAATACATACGAGTGTACAGACGATTCGATGATACGATGATCTCTTTTTAATCCTAAACAATTTATTTTTTGGTAATAGACAAACAGGTGACAGTATCATTTACAGCAGTTTGCAAAAATTGTATCTTTTTTTTATGGCATTTGTTTGAGGACGAGCATATGGGTCATCTGATGGTAAGTGGTCACCACCGCCCATAGACAAAGGCGCTGTAAGAAATATTAACCATTCCTTACATCACCTATGTGCCACCAACCTTGGGAACTAAAATGTTATGTCCTTTGTGCCTGTAGTCAAATTGGCTCACTCACCGTTCTAACCGGAACACAACAATATAGAGTACTGTTATTTGGCGGTAGAATATCTGATTACTGAGTGGTACCTACCCAGACGGGCTTGCACAAAGCCCTACCACCAAGTAAATCTTTTATTGGGTATTGAATTAATTAACTTTTTCCATTCTTTAAACTTTTCAATATTAATAATATTGCGACGCAACTGTAAGGGTGGCTATTTAGTTAAAAAAATCCCGAAGGCAGACTCGAGTTCCAAGAATATTAAACAATAATAAAAATAGAACAGTATAACAAAATGAATCGCGAGTAATTCTGTTACCTTTAACGATGCTTCTGTTTGGTTAGATTCATTAATAAGTTTAAGCTAGAAACACGAAATATTCAATATGACCATCTGCCACTTTACACGAGACAGAGCTTTTAATTTTGTGACAATCGGGGAATACTCGACACATTCGGATTTAACGCGTAACAGTTTGTAACATTTGTATTTCGTTAACCTTGCAATTTGTTGCCAGACAGGAATACTGCAAAATATATTCACATAGACACATTTAACGCGTAACCAAGTTTTCTTCATACCGTGCCAAAAGATGCTCTACTGCAAATATTAATAAATGTGTAACGAACAACACTTAGATTATTACTAAATATGTTCTTAAGACTTATTCGTCTTTGAATGTTGATATTTTTTTTTATTATAAATATTAAATATAATGTTTAAAAAACAATGATAAATAACACTTATCACTCGAATATACTAAAAGATTATGTAGATAGTAAAAAATCATGGAATAAGTAAAGATAATAATTAAAAAAAGGATTTTCTTTAATATGGCAACACATTTCATAATCAAATCGACTTTATGTTAAACTTTACAGAAGGTATACGTAGAATTTAATAAACTCGAGTGATATAAATAGCACCGTAGTTCCATAAATAATCTGAGCGTCTTCAGAAAAGCAGTATATATCTATTTCGCTTGATAATCAAAAACTTTCTTAAACAGAATACATTTTTTTATTGCTACTAAACAGACGGACTAACAAATGGGTCACCTGATGGTAAGCGGTAACCACCCATAGATATCGGTACTGTAAAAATATTAACGATCTCTTACATCGCTAAGTACCACCAACTTCGGAAATTAACATATTTGGGGGTAGATGAATAGGCAATGAAATTAGAAAATCAGATCTTAAGATAATTTAAAGTATATTGCCTTAATAAATTCTACACCGTACACTCAATATGACATTTATAAAATATTAATTATTTAAATATTTTTTTACGTATAGAATAAATATTAAATAAATAATTAGCGGACTGTATACTATGTACGTGTGATATATATATATAAACTAAAATTAATATTATTATTAAATATAAATGTAAATATTATAATAAAAATTAAATTGGGACAATGATCCTACGCATATTAGGCCCCTGTGCCTCTGATGACACTTGCGACTAGCACTGAAACAACAATACTAATTATTACTGTTTGACGGTGGAATATGAGGGGGTGGTACCTACCCAGACAGGCTTAAACAAAACCATCCAACTATATTGTAACTCTAATTTTAGTTTCTATTAAATTATAATTTGTCATTAAACAATATAATCATATCGATAAGACAGGATAGTTATTCGAAATAAATAATAATTCCATTTTTAAATAATGCTATAACCCGTCGAATTAAAGATGAAATAAATTCTTCTCGCATATGTATTCGGCAATGTCGGCTTGTTAATTCGCACGATCAATAGCTCGTATGTCACCGTGGCAGATTGCGGCGACATCGATCAGAATAGTTTACTTGGAAATTTGGCAGCAGATATCCAAACGGATTATATGAAACTAGTGTACGGCCAGTACTATATGTATTCGGTAACCTAATTTATTTACCGGTTCTAAAACGACGATCTATCAACACAATGTTTCGACTCGAATTAATAATTTTGTGCTATTTTTGGCACCTGTCACGTGGCTAATTTATTCACCAGTCATTGTCGATGTTGCATTTGATCTAACACAAATCTTGACATCTGGGTACGTACCAACCACTCATAATAAATTCTGCCGCCTACAAAGCTTAGTAATATTGTGTTGCGGATTGAAGGATGAGTGAGCCAGAAACTACAACTAGAGAAATAAGTCATAACATCACTATTTTCAAGCAGCGTTTTGGATATAAGTGGTTTTTATTTACGTTGCTATTGTCTATGGTCAGTGGTTGCGATCATTTACTCTTCCGCCTAATGATGTCTTAAAAAAAAATAAGCCTTATGACGTAGATCTCTAACGTTACCTCATTTATCAACATACTATTCGCAACGTATCAGCTACATGGAAACAATTATAACCAAGTATATGTTTAAACATAGACTGCTAAAATCAGAACTCTTTATGTATTATAGATATAACGTGCTCAAGCAACTTCGACGATAAAGCTCAATAATAGTTCAATAAAGCAATTTCAATTTACGCCGTCTTTTGTTGACACAAATAAAAAAAAAAAAGTTTCTATTAAAACCCGAAAACAAAGGACTATCTATGTAGTTCCAAATTTAAATAAATAGTATTGTCGTTTTAATATTGTAGCATTATTATTAACTAAACATAATTGTTTATGTTTCATAGACAAATTGTATGAAAGATATAACACGGGAAGGAATGACCGTACTAGTACGAGACCCTACAAAAGTATTAGCCCTCGTAAGTATTATTACGTGTATCGCAGTCAGGCCTCATTAAGGCCCGGTTAATGATTTAGTAGCTTGTTAGCGCAATCGTACTAGCACCTCGTAAAAAGCGCTGAACACAGAAGGTACTCAGCAGAATTGGGCTCCGCGTCTAGACAGGTTTTATGAGCGTATTACTTTTATTCATCAACACAACATACATTTTTTTATATTAAGAAAACTTAATGATACTGGCTACTGACACAAAATTATTAAACTAGAAAATCCTTTCACTTGATCGTCAAGATTTAACGGAAGCGATTCCAAATTTAAATCTATTGGTTTAGGTTTAATAACAATTTAGTACAAATTTATTGTAATGTATGAACAAAACATATATGCAATATTATATACAAAAAATATATTTAAAATATAGTTAAAACAATACACAATCACTCAACTTATACAACAAACAAAGAACAAAAGTAAAATAAATTAAAAAAAAAAAAACATATGAGAACCTATAAATAGTAAAAAAAATATATTAATAAATACATAAATCTAAAGAAACATGATCACTTGTAGTTATCATGTTGTTTATGTTTTTGCGACTTCCGATTGTGGTCTCAATTTAAAATAGTTATTTTTTTTTCTCGTTTCCCGTATAATAATGATCTACTTTTATCTTGTCAGCATAAATGTCTCGTTTATATTATTATCTATACACGTCTGTCTCTTGCAGGAGAAAAGGTCACGTGAATCGATATTGAGGCTTTTTCTAGGAATGGCAAGCGATATACAATACGTTATATATTTAACAAAAAAACGTATAAAAATTACAAGTACCATGTTTAAGTATGTATTATTATTAATTTACTAACTACCCTTAAAAAAAAAATTATCTGATTCGCCAACAAGCAATTCGCCCATGCTGTGGTACTGAAACGTATAACACGTCCCGCGTATGTTAAACGTGTTTACTTACCTCGTAATATTAAAAAATTACTGCTGTAAAAATACATAAACACTTTATATTAATGTTATTCAAAACCAAAGATGTAGTTTATGGCAGTTAAATTATTAGTAAAATTATCGTTATTTCCTTATTTTCATTTTCAAACCTAAAAATGGTTACGGTACATTATTTAGTAAAAGATAGCTATGTGCGGTTGCTAACTTTTCTCTCGGCATAAAAGACGCCAACTAATATGGATTGTGTGTATCTGTAATAGTTTTGGCAACGTGTTCTTATAAAACGCTTGGACCGACGATTTTCTCTCCGAATACGTCGTCATAATAAGCTATATCTCAAGAAATATACAGCATGTTAACATACTATATAGCCTATGTCGTCTAGAACTCTAAGCTGAAATAATTTGAAATTTTTAAATCAATATGTTTAGAAGTTTTTACGTAAAAAAACAACATATATTATTATAATATTAGTATGATTTTAGCTTCGATGCTGATAAGTAAATGGGTCAACATATGGTTAGTGGTCAGTTTCTCCTCGACACCAGCACTGCAAGAAGTGTAAACCGCTTCTTACATTGAATCTAAGATATCGCTCATTCGCCCTGGAAACTGGAACATAGCAATATAAATTAGAGTTAGAGCTTGACGTTATTTTACCGAATATAATTAAACAATTATGATCATATAATTGGCATTAGCATTTTAGCATTAGCAGCCTGTAAATTTTCCACTGCTGGGTTAAAGGCCTCATCTCCCTTGAGGAGAAGGTTTGGAGCATATTCCACCACGCTGCTCCAATGCGGGTTGGTGGAATACACATGTGGCAGAATTTCGTTGAAATTAGACACATGCAGGTTTCCTCACGATGTTTTCCTTCACCGCCGAGCACGAGATGAATTATAAACACAAATTAAGCACATGATGTTGCTCTAATAATGTATATTATTTATGAGTGGAAACTTGATTGACTTGTGATTTAATTTGTATTTGTTAATATTAAGACTTATTGTACTGTTTGTTTCCCAAATAAAATAAAATAAAATAAAAAAATAAAAATAAAATGAAAATTCAGTGGTGCCTGCCTGGGTTTGAACCCGAAATCATCGGTTAAGATGAACGCGTTCTAACCACTGGGCCATCTCGGCTCTTATAAATGGCAATTAAAATTTAAAAAAAACATCGATAAATTAGGCATATTACTCAATACAAGATTAAATAAAAAATAAATAATAAGGTCTAGTATTTGTTGATTTCTAGGCTGGATAGAAATTAATTAAATTTTACCTTACTGACATTCTTTGTAATTAAAATGGTGAAAAACAGTAATTACTGAGTTTCTTCCCGGTTCTTCTTAGAATCTACTTTCCGAACCGGTGGTAGCTTTAAATTTAATTCAACACTGTAAGAAACCGATTGACAAGTTTTATGAGACTACTTGAATAAATTATATTTTGGTTTTGATTTCATGTATTCATATTTACTCAGTAGTAGGACATTCATCCTACTGTTGAGTTAAGGTTTGATGTACGTGTTTGTGAATACACGTGGCAGGATTGTCATTCTAACTTTCTACATGACAAGAACAAGAAACTTAGAACTGCATGTCGGGATTTGAACCCGTAATCTTCGTCTGAGATTCATATGCCCTAGCCACTTTGCCACGGTTCGAAATATATTACAAAACAAAATTAAATAACATTATTTAAAATTTACATTATATGTAAATTAAAAGAGAGGTCTGTTACACTAATTCAGTCGCAACCCGCATTCGTTCCGCAATGGGCCATTTAGCCCTCGCTGGATTTACGAAACATTGCCTCATAAGCCCGTTACAATAACGTTTATTAAGAAAAACGTAAATGCTTCGCTTCTGTTTGTGTGACGCTTAAATATGCATCAAAGAGATTAGTCTCGTTCCATATGAGACGCCTTCTATGAAATACGGTATATTTTAGGGGGATATAACGTTAATAATATAATACATGTAAAATATTACATCGTATGATATTTGGTGTTAATATTATTAGTCGTGGAGAAATACAAAATGAGTTTTTTATTTGAAAATTTTGATTATTTAAATATTAAATTTATAAATTATGTTTAATATTAAATTTGAATGATAAGCGTTAACCTTCTTAGGCAACTTGAACGTTTAACGGCTTGTTTTAGGCTTCGATTTTAATATTCAAATAAGTTATTTATTTTTTAAAAGACATTTTTTTTTATTATACATTAACAAATATTATTGAATTAAATTAAAAAACAAAATAATCAAGTAGACTTTTAGAATCACGTTTGAATCATTACACAGGATTATTTTAAATCAAAAACGACTAGCTAATTTACTGATGTGAAAATGTGTTTATTTTTGTTATAAATTCAATGCTAGATGGCACTATATCAATTTTAAACAAGCAATCGTTGGCATTTCTTTTAAGTATATAATTTGAATAGTGAATATTGAATTTGTATCTGAGAGTAATATAAATGATAAGTGAGTAACAAATTTTTCATTGTAACCAAATTGTGACTTTGTTGAAAATAAAGCTTGTAAAGTTTTCTTGTCCCTGCCCGTGTCCCAATCCATTTTGGGTCTGCATATTATGTCTTTTTCATCAATTCTCCTCTATTATTTGTCATCATTCATTCGCTCACATTCATCACTCTCATATCCCTCCTCACACATTCCATCCATGTTTTCTTAGATCGTCGTCTTGCCCTCCCTCCCTCTATGCTCATGATCATTACCCTATGTATATCGAACAGCTTCTAAAAGCAAATAAGTCGGTTATTTTTTTCTACATAGGTATGTTATTTAAAAATAATTACATACTATTGGTATAAATAAAAGTAGAAACAAATTATACGATCTACATATATAGTATGAAGCAGTGGGATTTTTTTTAAAACAGTATGTCTTTATGCTAAGTATTTATAGATAAAAAACTAAATATTAAATTCCGATGATAGAATAAAGGCCACATTAGATGTTATTACTAGTGTCTACGGAAAACCTAAAAAGGAAACTATACCAATCAATTTGAACACGTGTAGTGGATTTACAAATAAAGTTTTTTTTTTATATTATACCCTATAAAATAACGTTTCATTTAAAATCATCTCCATTAGATGTAGCTAGTTTATTAAATAATAATGTTTCTAAATGTGTCATTGATTTTTCATTTAAAATAGTATCACAATATATATCACAAAAGTATTTAAAACACTCAATATTTAAAAACTAATGACATATGGGGTATTTACGTAACATTTATTAATAACATTATGTATGTTATTGCTCCGTATATAGCAGTATATATATATTTTTAACAAGAGGTTTGACACGGGTTCGTTTCGTAACTTGTTAAAATGAAGAAAAATTTTTATGACTGAAAACACAAGCGATCCCAGTAATTGTAGGCTATTTCTACTCTTCCATCTTTAAATCAAATATTAATCAAATAAACATTTTAAATAGCATTACAAATGCTATTTTTCATAGCGAGCAATTCGGTTTTACGAGAGGTTACTCGACGACTGATGCGGCAATAGCACTTCTCAAAAATATTTATTTGGGAAAAAATTCAGAATGCTATTCGAGTATTGTGACTTGTCTAAAGCATTTGATTGTGGAGAACATGAGACGCTATTTAATAAGATCAAATATTACGTTGCTCAAATAGTACGGTAAAGCTCTTGGTCTCATTGATTCATACTAAGGTCAAAGAGTAAGCACAAGCTTTCATTAATGGAATAAAATCTTCTGGATCTATGCTAAAAAGGAGTGTTCCACAACGATTAATTTTGGGTCCTTTTCTATTTCTAGTATATATGAATGATCTTCCTTTCTATATAAAAGGTATTTGTGTAATTGTGTTGTTTGTTGACGATATATTATCACTGATCTTTTAAAGTAGACAGGAAACAAACTTACTATGACGATATAACTAACTGGTATTGATACCGCTCGTCTAGTATATTTTGGTTATTTTCATAGTATTACGTCGTATGGAACATTACTTTGGGCTAACGCTGCAGATATTTAATCTGTTTTTATTTTAAAAAAAGATCTAGACAAACCCGAAGTTTTTAACAAAGTAGGAATACTCACGACCGCGTCACAATATATTTACAACAATGTTATGTATATTTAAAGTAACATTGACCACTTTTATACGATCAGTGATAATTATTGTTTGAACACGATAAGCTTAATACGCGAAGTTTACGCGATTCCGCAAAATTCCTTCTCGGGGCAAGTATTTGTTCCTACGATAAAATTCCACAGATATTTTTAACCTCGCCGATTCATAAATTCAGATGATTTTAACACAAGATTATTTAGATGAAAAAAAAGCGTACAGCTAATACTTGTTGACTTTCAGCCAGGATTAATTATATATTTAATTGTATTTAACACACATAATGTATCTTAAAAGTTGGAAAAGAGTAACTACTGAGTTTCTTGCCGGTTCTCCTTTCTTAGATTCCACAAAGCTACAAAAGCTAGCAAAAGATATTTAAGCTACCACTTGTTCAGAACAAGTGGTAGCTTAACCCAATTCTGCAAAATTTTTTTTTTTTAATAAAATAAAACATATTTAGTATTTTTTTTATATATATATATATATATATATATATATATATATATATATATATATATATTATTTTATCTGCTCCACGCGGTTTCACCAGTTCCAGAGAAAAGTTCCGCTTACGAATAAAAAGCAAACAAAATCCGCAACTAAATATGTATACATAACTTTCAGATTTTCAGGTGTTGCGTAGTTACCCCGAGAACCCCCTCTAGGTGTTGGAGGCCCGCATAGGCGGGCCGACCGTCAGGGCGTCACGGTAGCATGCGCAAGCGATCCCGTGGCGCCCGCCGAAAGACGGAGAGGTTGGTTTTTTAGTGGGTAAGCCCGGCGTACCTGGGCGCACTCGGCGTCCAAGGCTCCGGGGAGTCCCACACCCCCCCCCCACTTTCCATCACGTGGGAGAAGCGCGTAACGCGTTTTTCCAGCGAGAAAAAATAAAAAAAAGGTGTTGCGTAGTTTAGATTGGACCAGATAGGTGATTTTATGTTCTAACAAATAAAAAATATATATTTCACACAAACGGTGTCAGCGGGCAGTAATAGTATGGGTAACCTGTCTAAAATCAACATACAACTATAAACAACATAGCACCCTTGTTACTCTTCAACTTATTATTCACATAATCAGAAACAGTATAATATTTTATAACCTCGCACCTGTTTACGACGTCCTTATGTCTTTAGGTTCCCTTTTTATAAATAACCTTATGCTTTTATTCAAATTCAAGTAATTTTCATCGTTTTGTATATATATAAATAAATAAATCACGAGCGGTAACAATTCAAAGGAACATTCAAATCAAATATTTTCTTTTTAACCTTTTCTATATTACTTATTCTGTATGTTTAAAGAACGCGGTTCGTCAAAGGTGACCTAACCCAAGTGAACCTGTGACCTTAGCGTGGGAGAAAATGACTGATGAATGTGAAGAAGTGGAAGCTTTTAGAAGAGGCCTATGTTAAGCTATGAATGAAATAAACTGAGTGACTGGATAAAAAATAGCAAGTAATAAAAAAATAATAATAATTTATTAATGATGTAATTTTAACTTATCTATAATTTAACGTTTAATAGTGTTATAATATTACACTACAATTATGTATTTTAGTTGTAGAATTACATTCCAAGCAAGCGAAAATGTTAATTATGATACCTACATCTAAATTTACCCACCACAACGACTTGCGCTACGATATGCTACGACGTAGCATTGGTACATTTATTAATATAACAAATAGGTCGTTCGTTCATCTACTAGCGTCAGTGTAACAGCTTGATGTATTTATATTATTTAATATATAACAAATATATAGCTTGATGAGTAAAAAAAAAGAATTTCAGCAGTTTCACTAGTCTACTATTATTAATATTTCTATTTAAAGATAATTAATCTTATTCCAGCGAAAAAGAAAAAAAATAAGTTATTATAATTTTGTATTCCTTTATACAAAATATGTAAACTCTACTAAATAAGTTACCTAATGGTAACCACCACCACCATAGACATTGGCGCAGATAGAAATATTGACCATATTATATCCCTTGTGTTTGTAGTTACATTGGCTCACTCAACTTTCAAACCGGAACGCAGCAATAAGATTAAATTAATTATATAAATAATACGGTAGAATAAACCAAATAACTAGAACAGGGTTCTTGTTCAGTGAAAAGACGTTTAAAGCTTGTCGGTACCATCTTTAGTATACAATTCAATTAATTCCAATTTAACTTGTTAATTTCAATTGTATTATGTAAGGCTGCAATATATATCCTTTATTAGATGTTCCGATACTGGTATTCGAAACATCTGTCGCAATATGTGCCTTGTTACTGTTCCGCAAGATTAATTACCGAGACAACTGATCGAATGTAATACATTTTGCTAATTTATTGTATTTTAATAGATTTCCACTAGGAGATCAAAAGGCCACAATTATTTGATTAAATTCGAGATTTAAAAAAATATATATTTTAATGTTTATATTTATATTATTAGAATGGTTAATGTGCAAGTGATAGTAAGTTAATTTTTTAAACAGTCACTGAGCCGTCAACCAAGATATCTAAAGTATAACGATTTGTAATCACACTGGTTCACTCACCATTCAAACCGGACATAAGGCGAAGTAGAATCATATGTCATATAATCATAAATAAAGCATATCTAGACACGCGGTAGCGTGTCAAGCCAAGTTCAAGTAAAAGAACTGGCGACACTGTGTGTAATATTACACGAACCATTTGGAGCCACTTTTGACCGCCTCATAACTCAAAATGTATATCACATAAACTTGTCAAATTTATCTCATATATTGAGACTCGCTAGATACATATGTGCTTTAAATTTTATTAACACATCTCAAACGGTTATTTAGATATTAACTTCCAAAAATCGTCATTTTTATCACTTACTGACTTATAGATCAAAACTCTAACCCAGTTCCAGATGACCTAGAAAATTCAAATTTGGCATGCAAGATAGGTAATCAGGTGAATACAAAGGAAAAAATCTGAAACTGGTAAATTTTTATCATTTTCTTATAATTTTTTACTTAATTGATTCTATTAGGAACACTTATATATTTAATCTCTATGATAGCTATATAAAAAAAAATGTATATCAACAATCAAAACTTATGACAGTCAGTCTTTATTTGGATTTTAAGGTCTTCACGTAAATATATAACGAGTTGAATATCACCTTTAATTTTTTTTATGAAAATATTTTCGATTTAGTACTTATAATTAAGAGTATAGTCGACTTTCGTATTTATTACGTTATTAACTGGGATTTAGTATAAATTATTGCTTCCATATAAAGAGCCTAAGAGTCTAAGAATCATATCTTATTTTAGACGATGATACAAGATTTTTATTTCCCACTCAAAATATATGTAACCAGTTTAATACTGCAATGTTGGCAAGTATGGAACACAAAAAAGACAATAATTACACCCCGTAAACGTAGGAAAATACAATATTTAACAAAAAACATTTGGTATTCATAATGTTATAAATAAGTACTTTCTAATAATTTATGTACAAAAAGTAATGATATCCTATCAAAACATAAATGTGAAATGAGAGCCAAGTTCAATATTATGATTTAGGCCTTGGTTGTTGACTTTAACAACAAAAGAAGTGAGATCTAAATGGGTGCCAAGTTCAATGGTTAGTCCTGAAATTTATTTATAACTATATCATTTCTATTTATAACTTAGGAGAGTATACTGTGGCCTAAGGTCTGACTTGGCTAGTTCTCATATGTTCAAAAACACAAGTTATAATGTGTGTTTATAATAACAAATTATAAATCAGAACATCCAAGAAGAATCGAGGAGAGATCAGTATTGCTTAGTTAGAATTAACGTACAAATTATACATAATACATGTTTTATTGCTATTAAATAGACAGACTGGGTCAAGTGATATAAAAATATTAACCATCAGTTAGATCACGAATGCACCACTATCCTTGGATATAATATATTATCGCATGTGCCTGTAGTTACACTGGCTTACTCACCCTTTCGACTGAAACACAACAATACTAAGTATTGTTGTTTGGTGGTAGAATATGTGATAGGTTGGTGGTACCTACCCAGACGGGTAACGGGTACGGGTTGTAAAAAGCCCTACCTCAAGTCTAATATAAATATGAAATAGTTTCGTATAATGTATCAAGTGCTTATATATGTTTGTTACGTAAAGTCGTAACAAACATATCTTATTATTTGCTTTGTTCGCGATTTGACATCTTATTTGAACACTAATTGGAACACAAATTATCACGAAATCTCGTCCCACTTCCCGTCGTTAAAACGAGGGAAACAATATATGCAATTATATATTCCAACAGCGCGAGGCAATTAACATAGGAATTCTCATTAGCATTTTGCAAAGGGAAACTTTTGATGCTAAGGAGCGGAGAAAAAAAATCCAAGAGCGAGTCCAAGCCTCATTAACGTGCCTTTAGTAATAGTGAAATGCTTCCGGGCAGTCGCTGCGTAGGAATTTCAAACGGCTTGTAGTTTTGTCTCAGTGTTCAGTGCTTAAGCTTTATGTTTAGTTTAAAACAATTAAAACTTTAGAACAACGGAACAAAACACGGGAAATGGGCTAAAGGAAACTGTCTTTTATATTTAGTTTATAAATGTTAATTGATTCAGTTTTTCAATTTTATAACTACCGTGATAGAATTTATTATATACATTATATAAAATATTTTTATCTGTATTTGTTAAGACAGATTCAAATATGTTCCACTAATTCGTGGTATTTTGAATGTCGAACTCACGTAGAGTTCGATATTTAAAATTTAATTATATTAATGCAATAGCAATTCCGTTGTAAGCAAATAAATTAAAATAAACAGATGTCTTTAGGAATTTGAAACTAGGAGTGACATTGGCTATCCTACCTTCGGCAGCTTTAATTAAAAGTAAAGTAACTGTGTATATCGGGTAATTGGACAAGTTATATTGCCTTCGCTGTCTAAATACAAATTAAGCTTTTTGCAATATATTTGTCCTTGAGCAAGACAAACATTTATTCATAACTAGGTTCAGCACTCGGCTTCACCTACATAGAGTGAAGAGGGGTTTTAGGCACTCTAATAATATACATAAAACCATTCAAACAAACAAACACACAATCGCATTTATAATATTAGTTAAGTATAATATTACTTTTTTTATAGTAAAAATAATAAATAAGTAATTGTTTACGTATATACATGGAGTTAACTAGTATATATATATTAAAAACGAAATGTTCTGTATTCGTAAATAAATAGACGTAAAGTGTTATAATGTGCGGCCACAAAATCAATAGAGAGGTGCGGTTTAAAAGGTTTCATTCGTGGCAAATTTCTCCGCAGCCCCATTCAATGCAATAAAATTTTCTTCACAATTGAAACCATTAAAGAGCGTCACCAGCGCGCTGCTGAATGTTAATCACAGTCTAGTGTGAATAGAACAATCACAATGTGGAAAAGAACTCCATTTTTCCTCATTCCATTTATTCGAAACAAAGAAATCTTAGTAACGTTTGAAATAATATTATTTTATACATTGAAATTAAACTTTTTTCAGTTTGATCGGAAAATATATTAAATGTTATACTCTTTGTGTGAATGGTGCTTTATGTGATGGCCTTTATATTAGATACTAGCGACCCACACCGGCTTCGCACGCTTACAACGTTCACAGTTTTTTTTGTCATTAGACGATACAAAACCGCTTTGTCCCTGCATTCAAAATCTGTAATATCTTTAAAAATATCTGTATAAATTTCATGATTTAAAGGGCAATATGGATTTATATTAAATGCACAATGTATTTATGGTACTTAATAGCGTTTTGTATTGTCTAATGACAAAAAAGTTGTGAACGTTGTATATAAAGACATTCTATAGTATATTTAATATCATCATTGCACCCGTGCGAAGCCGGGGCGGATTGCTAGTTCTTAGTAAATCAAAGAGCTTGGCTGTACAAACTGTAGCGACGTATTCAGAGCGTTTTCGATTCACTCACTTGCAACTCGAAGCGCCCCGAAGAAAGGCGATTCCTCTCAAATCGCAACAAAATTATCTTAAATACATTGACAATTTCCCTTTGTATAAAGCTGAGGTTCTTTTGTCATTAACAGCATAAATTGTTTTTCCGGTGCGGGAACGTCTTGTCTGATCTTGATTAAGTGGTAAGCTTGACTAATGCCCTCCCTTTGTAGGTTTCTTCAGTCTCTAATTATAAGCTTATTTCGCTACAAATCTAATTAAACCACGTCATTACGAATTTGGGAAGATCAAAATGATTACAATAAACCTAATTCCTTATCTCATAGATCGTAGCATTCTGTAAATAGCCAATTGCTGGGCTAAAGTTTAACTATGGAAGAGAAAATTATTATTCGTATACGACTGAGGCGGACATGTTTTTTTCACGAGATTAATTATTATGGAAACTGATTAAACACATCAAATTTCAGTGGTGCACAACCAGGTTCGAACTCGTTATCATCTGTTATGATACGCGTTTTCTAATCACTAAGCCGTCTCATTATGTAATAAAGTGATAATTCATACCAACTTTGACCACCTACCATCGAATGGCCGATTTGTTTATCTGTTTCAATTTTGAATTAAAAAAAAAGAACCAAAATATCACAGTACTAATATCAGTCCGTTCATCACTCGCAAAAACTGTTCGATTACTCGAAAGTAACAAAACAGAGCCGGGTCGTCCATTTGTCGTTGGGGTCCGTCAACTCTCCGAAAGCTATCACGCGTAACGTTCTACAAGCGATCACATCGGGGTTACCTATTCTTTCATAAATCAGAAAGCACGTGACGTCGCGTCCTATGTTGTCACGATCGATGTGTCAACCAAAAACGTGACAAAACACTACGTGACAGCGCCCCCCATAGAACCTAAAGTCTCGGTTATTTTCCGTTTATTTTTATATATATTTTTATTATTTGTATATACATCAAGGTATATTTAATATCAAGATTATATATTACCAAAAGGAAGCCTATAGAGTATTTATTTCATCATAGTTAAAGTTATATGAGTTTATAATACATATATATGTATATGAATGGAAGTGGAATCAATCATAATTCAGTTTCGAGATTTTAAACGACTATTTAAATATATACTCTTTTCAGAAAAATATGGTCAGACTTGACATAAGTAATAGCTTAGTAAACAAAACAATAGTTACGTCTATAAAGAAAAAATATTTTTAGGGATTTTTAAAATTTTTTATGGTGAACGGTTTAGTAATTAGGAAATAAAAGCGTAACAAACAAATAAAAGTCACTTTAGCTATAAAAATAATAGTGAGGATTAAATTTATTAACCTTAAATTTTCAATCTCTACTAATACATTGACTTTTTGTAAGTAACAATACAAAAGATACTTTTTAACATAATAATATAATTATTTTTAAAATATTGAGTGTCATTATCCGGCAAAGTTAAAATGAAAGTTTGTAAAATGTAATATAATACAATGTTCTTTAAACATTTAAGAAAAAAATCAATTTAAGTGTCCAGACGAAAATGAGCCCTATGGTATATGAAATTAACTTTATATTTGGGGAGTTTGCATTTTATCATTTACAGTTTTCTTGTATCTCCGGTTTTGCTCATCACGTACATCCTAAGGCTATCTGGGTGTACATTCAACGATAAATCCTGGCGTGTCTTATCATGAAACTGTGTGAAACGACTCACTGTAATTAATTCATACTTAAAAAATATAATATATAAATTTTTTAGCGTTATTATAAAATATACAACAGTATATATATTTTTTTATAGTTGTAATGGAATAGGCGTTTGTCTTCCATCTCACCTGATGGAAAGTGTAGATGAAGACGAAGGTGGTACACGTCCATCCAATTAAATCTGTTGCCTCTACTCTTAAAGGCTCCAGAGTTCAACTTATCAGGAAAAATAGACCCAGGCAGGTCGTTCGAAATCTTTTGGCATGTAATAATCGTTATTTTTTTACACAAATTATTAAATTAAAAACGATTTTTGAATATTTAAAACGACATAAAAATAAAAACCTAATAAATTTCGAAATGGTTGATAAACAACCTTATTTTAAGGTTAGAATTACAATGTTCATTTTGCTAATATCTCACGAATCGCGCATTTTAGGTTAGGGGTCAGATCAATCAATATGAATATTTTTATTTACGTGAGAGTGATAATGATGATGAGTATCATTCAGGCCGATGGTTGAACAGCCCAGTTTCGTAAAGTGGCTGGACGTTTCATTAGAATTCTCATTAAGTTAGTTGACTGCGACATAATAATTAAGTTAATAATAATTATAATTAATTGCTTACAATACCCAATCATTTACCTGTGGAGTCGGAGAGAAGAAAAATATGATTTATTTATAAATATATATATACAATTCTTAGAATTCTAAGGTTGGAGTGGAACCACGTGATGAAATAATATATATTTGTATATAAAATATTCTGAGAATAACATCAGCTTGATCATTTTATAACATAATATGATATACAAGTATTCATGGTACTTTTACATTATTCAAAGACAAAATATTAAAGAAAATTTGATTAACAAGCGAAGAAGCCGAATAACTTGTAGTTTGACATAAATATCAGCAATTTCCCTTCTCAACAGCTTCGGCACATGCCTATCAAAGCACGTATGTACTCGCCGAAAATTGCTTCATCGACCTCGAGGATTGAGCAGTCGCGAGCGGCGCTCGAATTATGTAAAGTACGCCGCGGAAAAATTGATATAAAAATTGCCCGTAAAGCATAAAATTAAAATTTGGATCGTGGACCGTGTTGCAACATGCTAAATACCTGTCGTATTTCAAGCGCCATCTGTCGGCGACGGCACTGAGACTGCCGCTTTTAATTTATTAACCAATTTGCTGAACGCTCCGAACCGCGTTCCACTCGCTATTTTGTTTCTTGACTTAATAAATTTGAAGTCATAATCCGTAAAGAAGTATTTTTCATGGCGTCGTAGGCGAGACCGGTATTAAAATAATATTGTAATAAACGTCGTTTCTATTAAAATTTGCATTTTTTGTGAGTAAATATATAATTAAAGCGAGAAAGAAATATGTTGCTTTATTACCATATTAACATATTTTTACAAGAATCACATTTATTTTTATTTTTAATATATTGGCCGTCGCCACTTTTTTAAATAACAAACGGGTCTACATGTAGCAATAAAATAACACGCTTACAATTATAGATGGTGATAAAAGAATATTTTGTGAAAAATCCGATTTGATTGCATCTTAAGGGAATTTTGTTAAAATACAAGTTATTGAATTACGTACAATTAGGTCGAGTTAAATAGAATCAATAACAGAATTATATGAAACCATCTCAATTAAATATATAACTTAAGACTGATTGTCCAAAACAGTCACAAATTGAATCTGATACATACAAGGATTTTTATTTTGTGGTATGCCCTTTGTGCAATCTCTATTACTATTTGTCCGTCTGGGTTGAACTCCCACTCATCAACTATTCTACCCCCAAACAGCAATACTAAGTATTAATAAGTTAGAAGGGTAAGTGTAACTACAGGCACAAGGTACATAACGTCTTAGTTGGTGGCGCATTGGCGATGTAAGGAATGGTTAATATTTCTGTGGCCCATCTGCACCTACCTATTATATATAAAAGGAGAAGACAAGGCGATCCACACATGGAGCGATGGCATTCTTGAAAATACGTGGAAAAGACAAACTAAAAACAGAGTGGAAATCAATGGAAGGCTTTTACTGCAGGAATTGTCCTTACAAACACTACAAACTATTGAAAGAATATATCTAAATTGTAGAACAATCACAAATGTATGTCAAACACCTGCGAAGAATAAATATAGCTATTATTATTATTATGACAGTAAAACTTAGGTTATTTGCTATTTTTAAAATACCTACGGGAAAATTTACGGCACGACACTATAATGGACATCAGCGATATGTCGTACCAGGGAATGCTTTTATGATTTACATATCGTGGACGTTGACGCTATTTTTTTATACCGAGTCGAAGAAATCGATGCCGCTAGAATAAACACTTCTAAATTTATCCAATCTAAGAAGCAAATTAGAATACTTTTTTAAACGTAGTTAAATTATAATTTCATATAAAAAACTAAAACAAATACATCAACAACCGCCGGTAGGTTTCGTATAAGTAATAGGAGATTAATTTTATCTTTATTCATAAAATCTATTTATTCATTTTTAATATTAAATATACTGATCATAATAAGTTGGATTATGATTCATTGAAAAAAATATATTAATATATTTATTTAAATGATTATAATATAATCGCTAGCAAAAGTTGCAATAAAGACTTTGGTTACACGATTAACGCGTGCTGGCGTTTCACATTCCCACGACTATACGACAAGGAGCCTGGGAGTAATATCATAACGGAGCAAACTGATGACGTGGACATCAGGACGTTTTCGTCGTCAGAGTAATAAAAGAATTCTTATACAATGCATTTCTCATTTCTATACTTATTGTGTCGTGACGTTTAAATCGTGTCGTGTCGTGCCATTTGAAAATAAATTACAAAAGCGTTCCGCGAGTCGTTTGTTTTACATTAACCTTACAACGTTACGTCTATATTAAGTGCCTCGTTGGTCTAGTGGCGCATGAATGGGTTCGAATCCTTGGTTGAACCAATAAATGCTATTGAGGGTTTTAACCAAGAATGTATGGGTATCTGCCCACAGTTTAATAGATAGAGTTATTCGTTTGTAACTCTCTCTTTAATTCTTTCTTTCTTTCGTCTCTTAGATCACCATAAGAAATCCAACCTCCGATAACAGTCCTATCGACTGAGAGAGTCAAAGCATCTTTGTTTACACACATAAACTCTATGATATGCAGTCATCTAATTAGAAACGGGCGAGAATCTGTCTCGATTCATGTTATAAAACAAAAATACATTTATTAGAGAACATTGTACTCTAGTAAAAACTCTATTCAATATAGAAGTATAACACCTACTTATTGATTGGAAAAAATAAGAATGTCAGAGAGGAACTTGCGAAAGAAACTCAGCGGCAGCTTTATTTTCACAGGTCTTGTTTACAATAAATATATTTATATTGTATTTGAAATGACCTGGATCATCGTTTCATTCCCTAGGTGTTATATTAAAAAAATACACTCGTGTAAATATATTTTTGAACGTTATCAGGGATCATGTAAGGTTTCTGTTAATAATACGATCTCAATCTAACATCGACGACAAGTCCTTTCCCTAAAATAAAACTCAAAGTATTTTTTTTTTTTTTTTTATGGTATAGGGGGCAAACGAGCAGGAGGCTCACCTGATGGAAAGCGACTACCACCGCCCATGGACATCTGCAACACCAGGGGGGTTACAGGTGCGTTGCCGACCAAATTAAATTTAAATAAATAAGTACCAAATCAAATGAAATAAAAAAAAATATATTCAGCGTCTTAAGGATTAATAACATGTTAAAATTGCCTTAGAATATAGACAACGCTGAGAAATATGTTGATTTTTATATTGAATATTCTATGAGTTCAATTTATATCATTACATTATATTCTGCAGATTAAAAAAATACTAAATATTTTATACTACATATATATCAATATGTTAGAAAAACAATATGTATTTTTTAGAATTAGATAAATCAAACACGAGGCCTTGATGCACAGATACACGCAGACAGACACATAATACTTATAATATAATTATATGCCTACAGACGTACTGTCTGTGCTAGTGGACGTTTTTCTATTATATTCATTTTACAGGCAGCATCTCAATATAAATTTTATAATGCTGTCAATATTTTTAATTGGACTCTACGACGACAGCATCTTCATTAACCTGGCATGTATATACTCAAATATATAACACAGCAGCGAATTCTTAATCCGATGTAAATATATTTTATGTTAAAAAGTTCCATCTGACAAATATATTATCAGAAAATGTCGCATTTGAAACGGATTGGAAGGGTTTTGTGATTTTCCGACAGAACGCCACCACTCCAATTTCCACTGCGGAATTTGAGGAAGGTTACGGTAGTGTTATCTTTATATATTAAGATATTTATAAATTCATTATAATTAGTAATCATGTATGTGTATCAAAATTATATCCATACCAATCACTGATTAATCATGAACTCTCAGAAACTATAACACCTACAAACTTTAAATTTGGCAGGTAGTTTCCTTATAGAGTGTAGACATCCGCTAAGAACAGAGTTTACAAAACTCTACCCTAATGAGGTAGAACGGGGATTGGAAGCTTGTCTTCTAAAATTTAGAGCAGGTAAATCCGTAGATTCAACTAGTTAATTATATAGGTCCCTGAGAAGACACAAACAGGCTATAACTTGTAATTCAATTAAAATAGGTATAACTAATATATACTAAAATATATTTTTAACATAATCAAATACAGACCTAAGAATAGCTCAGTCAACAAGCCGATATAAGTATTACAAATACCGTTGCCACTTTAAAAAAAAAAAACAAAAGAGCGGCGTCTTCAAAAGCTTTAGCAGCCTTAAATTACATGAAAAATAAAGAGTTAGATAAATTAAGCCTTAGTCTAAAGAGATTTTGTATTTTGTGTTCAAATTTTATCACAACCTCCTTGAAAGTTGAAAGACCTACGCTTAAATTAGCATTACTTACCCTTCATACCAAATTTATTTTTTTCATAATAACCAGATTTTAAATAACGAATTAAAATTTATAAATATAATAGTGTACTTTTAAAAAAACGAAACGATATTAAATAATTAATTTCCGTTGGCGACATAATTTCGAGGCGTCAGCTCCATGATGCAACCAAATTATTCTGAAAACTATTCAAACATTTCTCGTTAAATACAATACTAATATATATTATTGCATAACGAAACAAGAAAAAAAATAGCTACGAAAACCGGTCTTATTGCTAAGCCAATAAAGTCTATCAGGCAACCAAATTTATAAAAAAAGTAGATTTAGAGAACATCATGTAATATACTAGCTACCAATTAATTACCACTAGTTACCAATTAATATAAAGAAAATGTATGTATATAAAAATATCAACAATATAGGTAATTACTCGGTGGTAGAGTTCTGTTCATGCCCATCTCGGTAGGGACCACCAACTCATTACATATACCACCTTTAATAGACACACAGATACTACTTCGTATTGTTGTTTCGGAGTTTATTTGAAGCTTGAGCCAGTGTAACCATAGGCACAAGAGGTTAACATTTGAGTTACCAAGATTGGTGGCGCATGTGAGATTAGGTTAATATTTATAGAGTGACAATATCTATCAGAGACGTCTTAAGCTTTATATATTTGTAGTAATCAATTGCTTAGTCGATGGCAATAAAAGCATTTTTAAATTAAAAAAAATCATTAATACTTTAATAGTAAATTTATGCCGTGGATATTGCGCTGTGACGCAACCACGAAAACACGAAAATAAAACAAGAACTGAGCGTGAACGAATGAAACAATTGCTCACAGAACGCGGGCAATATTTTCTTAAAGTCGAATTTGCTTTAACACAAAGAAGGAAATTAACAGTTAGTGTTCCCATAAAGCGACCGACACGACTTTGTAAGCATTGAGTGCTTTCAGCTATTACGTTAACTCGTCCATTAACCGCGTTTGGAATCGGAGCCTTTTGTTGACTTACAAGAATTGGCGGCGTCTAAGCCCTAGACCCAAATACAAAAAAAAAACGGAAGAGAAATAAACACTCTCCGACGTCGGTTAAATTACGAGTGATGACGTTTATTATTTTGGAGTATTTCATATCAATTTTTTTCGTGTAATTATAATGAAATGTACACACTCGTAAATGTATTCAACGGTAGCTAATATTGGAAATTACATTTTTATGAAATAATCTCAAGAGCTGAGCGTAGCAAGCGGATGAAATATAAATAAATATTAATCGATACTAATATTAATATTGTAGAGACGTAAAATTGTCTGTATGTCCCTGTGTATGCTTAGATCTTTAAAACTACGCTACTGATTTTTATGCGATTCTTTTTGATAAATAGAGTGATTCAAGAGGAAGATTTAGATGTATACATGCATTATATAGAAACACTGATAATTTTAGAGGTTTCTATTGTGTTGTCGTAAATTAACACATTTTTTTGCGCTTACACTGCAAACGCTGGCTACGAGGTAGATCATAGTAATGTGCTACAATATTGTATAACTTAAATATTTAAATAAAAAAATTCGCGGTGGTGTGTATATATCTCTTAGACCCATAATCGTGTTTTTTTAACCCACAATCACCATTTTTTATCTTTTACTTTTTACGAGATATTTTTGAAGATATTTCAGATTTAAAATGTATTGTCTAATGACAAAAAAGCCGTGAACGTTGGATATAAAGATATTCTGTAGTACCTATATTTAGTATCAGTATTGCACACGTGCGAAGCCGGGGGAGTCGCTAGTATTAGATAAATATTTACTACATATATATCTAATCATTACATGAACCAGGAGTCATGGACTATTCTGAAAAATGTCATTACTTTTCTACATATTCTTTGTTATGAGTGAGTTGGTGGTAGGGTTTTGTGCAAGCCCGTCTGGGTAGGTACCACCCACTCATCAGATATTCTACCGCCAAATAACAGTATACTGTATTGTTATATTCCGGTTAGAAGGGTGAGTAAGCCAGTGTAATCACAGGCACAAGGGACTTCACATCTTAGTTCCCAAGGTTGGTGGCGCATAGGTGATGTAAGGAATGGTTAATATTTCTTACAGTGCCTTTGTCTATGGGCGGTGGTGACCACTTACCATCAGGTGGCCCATATGCTCGTCCGCCAACCAATACCATAAAAAAAAAAAAAAATCGAAATTACTATGTATGTTTCCTATAGAACATACAACAATTATGCCAAACAAATTTAAGTTAAATAAAAAGATTTTTAAAGCACAGTATGTATTAGGTTATATTACAGTCTTAAAATAGTGTGTATCAAAACTGTGAAGTAGAATTTATCATTATGACTCAGCTCGTAGTAATTTTGCTTCATCATTAAAAAATAAACCTTTTACGAGAAGTAACATATATTTCACAGTATTGAATTTATTCAACCTCAAAATGACGTTACTGATACATTTATTTTTGAATTTCTGAATCCTTTTAAATTTCGCGAATGATTTTATTTTCAGTACAGAGATTTAAACGGAATATTTTATACGCAGACGCTTTCGATTTTACTGTTCAAAACAAATTCGAACATGAACATAGTGTACAGTACACAAAGCTTTATTAATAATTTATATATTTAAAGTACAGTACGAAGAAATTTAATAATCATGAGCTATTTAACAAAAATAAAGCGATTGAAGTTTCCATAAGGTTTTATTTTAATTATATCACGTTCGTTTGTTAGTTTGTTTAACTCAAGTCTTGCAAGCGGTTAGTATAACTACAATTTTTTTTATGGTAATCATAATATGATTCTACACCTTGAATTGGTTTAGGCGAAGGAACTCCTCGACGGTCAATAGCATAAACATTTTGTACATAAAATATTGTTTTAAAAAAATGTCTTATTCACAAGTAATTTTGAAATTTTACCCCATATAATTTAAATTAAATTTTTCTCTAAAGCGTATAAAAAATAGAATATTTATTTAATGGAAGTCTTCTGAGTCTTCATTCGCGACAGGTTACATTTGCAAACAAAGCTCGGCATTAGGCGGCGGAAACCTTAAGGCGACATGGCGTGACAGCGACAGGCGGTTAACGAGATAAGCGCCCTCACGCGAGCCGCCGTCCGTCTCTCTGTCCGTCTACTATAATCTTCTGAGACGCTGCAATACTTAAGCCACTGCGTACTAACGTTGTTGCTTGTTTTACATTTTTAAAAATTATTTAGCCCAGTATACAGCCCAAATAACCCGCCTGATGTTAAGTGATCACAGCCTGTATATCGCCTCTTCAAGAATATTAGTTACATTGGTAAGTAAGCTGCTGTGCCAATAATAAAGCTGTCTCACTATTCGAACTTTATTTTCTTTATGATATTGGTGGGGGGACGGGCAAATGAGCCCACTGATGGTGAGCCATCACTGCCCAAAGGCGCTGTTCCAAACCATTCCTACACTGACTCACTCATCCTTCAAACCGGATCACAATAATGCTGTTTGGCGTTAGGTTATCTGATGAGTGGTTCGTACCTACCCAGACGGGAATGTATAAAGCACTGCAACCGTGTTATCAATAATACAAATAACTGCGGTTTGGCAATGGACAGTGTGTACCAAGACGGGCTTATGCAAATCTCACAAACAAAGTTATAAACTATCGTTTTAAAAGAATTCCATCTGCCTTTCACGACAAACAAATTAAATAACCAATAATTTATTTTAATTATATATTAAAACTTAAAAGCTTTATATCCAATTAAAAATAGGCAACTTATATGTTGACAACAAATATAGGTGACAAAACTTCTCTTATCAGTTTTCAACAAAAATTTAAACAGTATTGTGGAGTTTGTAGTGACATTTAAATAATTGCAAACAGTTGCTAACACAGAGATTGTCAACTATTTGTATACCAATTTTTTTTTTAAAGATGAATCCCTTAAGTTTTGTTTTCGTATACCTTTTGAGGAGTTTTGCATTTGCCAGTTTTTATATTAATGTTTGGCACTGCCTTGACGACTTGCACCCTCATTTATATAATCTAAGTGTAGTTCGCTCCAGTTTCTTGCAAGTTCCTACCAAGCGCAGGCAAATCAAATAGTAACAAAGTCAATAAAACCTGTCTGTGATATTATATTGCGGTTCTTAGCAGTGATTAAGAAGTTCAAACGAAAATATTATTAAATACAAATTTTAATAACATTAGTTATGTGCTAGGAGTTTCTTTTTTGTATGTTGTATGTAGTCGGACTTGCAAATGGATTACCCAATGGTAAGTGATCACTACGGCTCATATACCGACATTGGAACTGTAAGAAATATTGCCTATTGCCTGCGCTGGCTCACTCACCCTTCAAACTCGAACACAACTACATTAAATATTGCTACTTGACGGTAGAATATACATACGTCGATGGTACCTGCTCAAACGCATTGCTTAAACCCCTACCACCAGGTAAAGATATACATAAATAATCCACGTTTAACTTTATTCTAAATAATTGACGAAAATACCTTTTTATTTTTATAATAGTAACTGAAGTGTATCCACCTAGAAATTAAGGTGAACCTTAATGTCACTTAAAGATATTTTTACGTCAAACCTTTGACCTTCTGCTTTGTTTACAATAATAAGGCCTTTATGTAATCAAATAATAGGCCGAAGTGGTCCAATCGTTAGAACACGTGAATCTCAAAGAACAATTACGGCTAAACAACATCGAGTTTTCTTATGTTTAATTTATTTTTATGATTCGATATATCTGTTAAAATTCTATAGCGGGTCAAATTTTATTTAAGACTGTCTAGGTATATCCAACCCATCCATCTCACACACTAACTCCGATCAACAATACTCAATATTGACGTATTCCTGTTTGAAGTGCGTTTCGAGTAAGATAGTGTAACTACACGCACAAGGGACATAATCTTACTTCCTACTACTTAAGTTGGCAGAGCATTTGCGACATAAGGAGAATAAGGGATGGTTACAAAAACTGCGGTGTCAACTTTTATGGAAACGTTACCTTTAGGTGGGCCATATACACATGGCATTATAAAAAAAAAAACGTGTGTATCCCTAACTTGCATGGGAGCAGCGCGATGTAAGCTCTAAATATTTTCAACAAGAGGAGAGCAGATCTTAGTCCAGTAGTTTTACTTTTAAACAATTACAAGTAAAACAATAATTACTTTGAGCTATTTGTAACAAAATCTTATCAATGTCATTGGTGATCTGAATCCTTCGTTTTAAATTCAAGACGAAACTCAAAGACAATCATTTACACAGCAGCCGTACACTATCCTTAAATCCGTATAAATATTCATGAAACTGCTTTATAAGGAGACCCTTGCTCTCTTTAGCTACGTTAACGAATGTTGAGTGACTTTACAGTTCCCTTGCCGCGAGTCCGCCGACGAAGCTCCGAGACACATTTAACTTATATTTATAATTACTCTGAGAACCGAGATGTAACCCAGGAGAGATGAAATAGTTCAGTGGACAAAAATGATCTTAGCTTGGACTTTGGATTCAAATACGGTTCCGTTTACATGTACTTAATTCGTTTTTATCTTGTGCTCGGCTATGAATGTTCATATCAGAATAATATAATATGTCAGATGAATTTCAAGCTCTACAAATCCGCAATGGAGCAACAAAAATACTAATAGTTCAATGTATAACAGACGTGACTAGTAAAAATGTATACTTGACGGTATGCTATGAAATATTTCCGTCTATATATACAACATCATTATTTTTAAAGTAGATAAATACACGGTTTAATTTAGTGTTAGAACTACGCGATGCATTTATATGATTCGAAGTAAAGTTTTAATTCAGTCGTTGGTTCTAATAAAAATAAATACATTACAGAATGACAATCTAAAGTTATATCACTTTACTGTATTACAAATGTAAATTCTATTTATTTGACAAATACAAAATCCTTGGTCATTAATTAGAAAAGGTTCATCCCATGTTTGTTAAAAGTAGTCAGGAGCGAAGCATTATAAATTATGACAAAATTAGCCTCGGCTCTCACACGACGGGTAACATGGGTCTGCCTTGCTCGGAGATTTTGTCCGGATAGCGGAAATTTAATAATAACTTTTCGCATACATAGGGTGTGCGATATGCCTTTTGTGTGGCATCATTTAAATGATACCAAATTTGAACTACAACAAAATTTGATGTTTTGAAATCTTAGAAGATAAATATCAACATACTATTTAATATTCAGGGTATCGATATTTATCCGATTAGTCAATAGCACGTAAGAGAAACCTTAACGTGATGATTAGTGCCACCTCTTGCCACTTGACTGCCATGTCACGTCGCCACCAATCTGCTTAGCGGGACACCTTCATTCGGACCCTTTTATTTGGGTCCAATCCCCTTAGTTAGGTACACAAGCCCATTCTTAGATAAACACCCGTTAGTTAAGTGTTCGAAGCTTGTTACTATGTTTATTTACGCAAGTTTCACATTGTTACTAAGAAGCTGTGTCGCAACATTCGAAATTGGCAACTTCTGTGTTGTTAGTAACATACTATTTTCATTGGAATACGCCATCGGGAAAAATTATAAATTGGAGCAGTGGGGGATCAGGCTAAAAAGGCTTAAAGCCCCAAAAGTATCTGAGATCTTCCATGACAAATTCTAATTAAACTTTTTAGCAAGCACCACACTAACTAAAGAAA
This sequence comes from Vanessa atalanta, assembly GCF_905147765.1. Lineage (NCBI taxonomy): Eukaryota > Metazoa > Arthropoda > Insecta > Lepidoptera > Nymphalidae > Vanessa > Vanessa atalanta. Next base: position 494,759 of record NC_061882.1, read on the forward strand.
AATAAAGTAAAATGTGTACTTTTTAGTGCTTTCTTTGCTAAACCTATCCTCAGCAGGTTCAAGACCCTCCCAATCGACAATACTGGATCCGCCACCGTACATGATACCGTGCAAAATATTATAATAATAAGTAAAACTTCACTCAGAAAAAAAACTGGTATAACATACACTAAGTTATTAAAGAATATAGAGACAAAAAAATTATATGTACTAAGTATAAAAATAATTCTGTGTTTTTGTAACCTCAAACATTGTTGTACATTACTGTTTCATTAAGGAGATTTTCACACATATTGCAAAGTAGTACCGTCAGTATTTAACTGATAGAAAATGTCTGTTTCTTTTTCAAGGTTATTCGAATATTCTGACAAGGCGGGTGTCGCACGTGCCAAAAATTATAAAAAAACTGTGCTACAAATATCAATTCTCGATACTTCATAACATCTTATAATCAAACGAAAGGAACATAAGTCTCAAATAAATTTTATTTATTTTTTTCAATTAGCTTAAGAACTTGATTTTTTAAAAAAAAAAAAGAAATCAATAATGGAGGTTCGAAATTTATCCCAAATTTGAATAATGAATGTAGGGTAAATTCACGATCCGCAAACTCGCGAAGGCCAGATCCTTAAGGTAAGATTATTAAACGTACGCGGTACTGGAATTGATATAGAGTTCGGATTTGTTGAGTGAATTACAGTTTAAATCACATTCTGTTACTAATTCCTTCCAATCCGTTATGGAATTCCGAAGCGGCTGTCGAAAGTTTGAAATGCCATACGCGAAATGGTCATTAAAATTCGGGATCGAGACCGAAACGTCGGTGAGATCCATCCGATATTAATATCTCAGACGCAGATGTTTCACACCTGCCAATGGTTTAATAAAGTCGTCTTATGAACTTCGCTTTTAGATACTTTACCGTACTGTTTGTAAAGTAATAATACCTTTTTGTAAATCGCTTAAAGTGGAAACTCAGACGAATGATATCTCGGCTTCCTTTCCCTCGGCTTTTTAGCTTAATTTATTTAGCAAATATTTATGGAAGAAAAATTTAAGATTTCTACCAAAGAGAAACAATATTATTATTAATATAACAAGCTCCATTATATATCATCTGGCTCCATTGAATTTTTTTGTATAAAATACGTAGACAGATTGGCAAATAGGCAACCTGATATTATGTACTAACCAACGCCCATATACCAATGCATTTGGGGTTGGTTGGTCGGCACTGGAAGAAATATTAACCATACCTTACATGGCTGATGCGCCACCAAGCTTGGGAACTAAGTACAAAGCCTTTTTTTTAGCATTAGCAGCCTATAAATTTCTCACTGCTGGGCTAAAGGCCTCCTCTCCCTTTGAGGCGAAGGTTTGGAGCATATTCCACCACGCTGCTCCAGTGCGGGTTAGCGGAATACACATGTGGCAGAATTTCGTTGAAATTAGACCCATGCAGGTTTCCTCACGATGTTTTCCTTCGCCGCCGAGCACGAGATGAATTATAAACACAAATTAAGCACATGAAAATTCAGTGATGCCGGCCTGGGTTTGAACGCGAAATCATCGGTTAAGATGCACGCGTTCCAACCACTGGGCCATCTCGGCTGTCGATAGATGATATTCCAACAGAATTGTGATTTTGTAAAATTATAATAATAATAAGGACTATTAACGCTAAAACCGATGTTTAAACTCATTGTCTTATGTATCTAACCTTTACATTCTTAGAAATTAAACAAATACCTTAAGGCAACGAAAATTCCACCAAGTCGTCTGAATCAGACTTCACTCTGGGAAATCTCGAGTTCAATCGTTTGCGAATTGCTATTGTATATTAAGTTTAAGTATTTATGATGTTAAGTTATTTCCAGCTTTAAAAGCTTGTGTTCGCAAGTTCGCGTTTTAATTAAGATAATATAAATATATATTAATGAAAACAATAATGGGTTATTGTTATACCGTACACGTCTGATGGCAACTAACCCATCACCTGGGGAAGCATTAAGCATCAAGCAGGCAGCCGAAGCTTTCGTTCAGTTTACACGCTTGGTTGCGTTGATAGTGATGATAACTTTGTTAACAAATATATTATTTAAGTAGGTTCCTTCAAGTAATAGTTTATAATAAACTTATTACCAGTTCGGAATGTAGAACCTACTCTAAAGGATTGACAACAAACTTAGTAAGCCACCAATGAAATAACATGGAACATTGATAGAATACATTTATTATTACTCATTCTGCCTGAAAATCAACGAATACTATCGTCCAAATTATCTTGCACGCGTTATAGTTCATGTTAACACTTCTTAGAAAATAAAGGAAATTATACTCATTATACTTACGAGAAAATACTTGATAAATTATACGTTTAAGGTTGTGTATTAAAATACCTTCATTACCAGTGATAAATAACCAATGGCGAAGCTAATAGTTACTCTCGACTTTCGTAACTAAATAGTATATTTACTTGGTGGTAGGGCTTTGTGTAAGCCCGTTTGGGTAGGTTACATCCGCTGATCATATATACAACACCGGTTCGGAAGGTGAGTGAGCCAATAAAGTTAGAATTATAAGGGACATAAAATCTTCGTGCCCATGATTGTTATTTTTTTTACGACGATAATGTCTATCGTTAGATCTGACCACTAACCATCTGGTGCCCATCGGTCTACCAATGATATAAAAAAATGTAAAGCATACGCCTGCTTAGAAGGACGTTTGGAGTCTATTGGAGACACCATGCTGCTCGGCTTACAGCTTGCAGAATAAACATTTAACTGATGATTTCCTTCACCATAGAGCAGGATAAAATTATACATGTATTGAACAGACACAGAACAGACCGGCTTAGAACCCGCAACCTCTGGCTAACAACTGGACCATCTCAGTTCGGTTAAGATTTAGAGAATAGTAATTAAAAACAAGAAAAACTGTGCTATATATATTCGATATTATTATTTTTTTCAATAATTAATTATATAATAATCGGTTTATTAGGCCGTATCGAAATTAACATCTTAATTGCTCACTAAAGTATAATAAAGAAATCGTATCGCTCCGCACAATTTCCTTCCATTATAAGTGGAAATATTAATAAAAGGAGGAAAAATTAGGAGAATCCCATAGCGCAACAATATCAAAATTATCTTACGTTTTGTTATTTTCATTGAAAAAAAAAATAAAATGTTGTAAATCAGGAAAAAAAAGGAGAAAATATTTCAGTGAATTCTCGCAACTTAGATCTTTATAAAATAGTTTCTTTAAGAAATTATACCCAGTCACATAGAACATTTCGTCATGTTTTTTAACTCGTATACATTATAACTTTATAAACTAGCAATTCGACCCGACTGGGTATATTTAATTGACGATTATTATTTTTAATCGATCGTTTATGTTGTTTCTAATATCTTCGAAGTCGGTCTCCGCAAAACACGTCAATGGTCGTTTCAAATTAAACAGCATTACCATGTACCAAATTTAATAAGTTTTTTAAGACTAAATTAATAAATAAATCTTATTTTTCATTAAAAGAATACTTTTTAGAAAAAAACGCCTTGACATAGGCTAAAGTTCCAACACAGGACAGTAATTATTGTAAAGAACAGCATTGTAAATCTGTTTATTTGAAAAGAGCAACTATGCGAGTTTCTCGCTGGAAGCTTTCCGAAACGGTGGTAGTATTTTAATATGGACGATTCAAAAAAGCTTCATTATGAAGTTTACTTGAATAAAATTGATTTGATTGTAACGAGGGATACATAAGTTACAACGCATTTAACAAACTGGTGTACAAAATATATATATAATATATTTTAGGAGCGTTTGTTTGCTAAGGGATGTTACAATGCCAATTACTTTTTAAATGATGGCAACTCTTGAAAATCAAAGAATCACCACCGATTTAAAATAAAACTAACAATACTGTGAAACATAATTGTTATATTTAGCAAAAAAAACCTAAGTTATTCTCGGAACTGAAGTTTCTTTCCGAAGCGGTGGATGATTTTTGACCACCAATAAGTAAGTTGAACGCTTCCATATTGAATAAAGATTCTGATTTTAATGTGTCACGAAACCGTAGTTTGTCGAATATAGATAAAAATTTCATCGACTCGAATTAAATGTAATATTATTTAATTCCAAGTTTAATAATATGTTGACAATCAGTCAGGACATCGCCCTTTATAAACCGCATAGTTATACGTACTCGATCTAACTTCAAATTGAAATTATAAAGTTGAATAAATGAATAGGATTCGACCTGGATTCCGAGTCAAGTTTTGCGAAGTAGATCAAGTGGAACTAAGCTACCTTTGCACACACGTAATGAGGACCTTTGAATGGCTCAAGATTTTGGCGTGAGCTAATGTTTAAATGAATAGAATAATTTGAATGAGCGCTAGTTACAGCGGCCAAGGCGAGGCGTAAGCGTTTCTAGAAATAGCTTGCTAATGTCACCTAACCGAGATAGCGCAGTGGATGGGATACGAGGATCTTGACTTACGGTCACGAGTTCAAAGCCAAGCACTATTCGCTATTCATGGGCTTAATTTGCGCAAATCATCATGAAATGTCGATAAAATAAAATAGATATCGTTATATTTGTGACTTTATTTTGGTGTACGAGTATTTTAATATGTAATTCCTCAATAACAAAATAATTATAAATGTGATATAAATGTAATTAAATCGACTAGAAGTAAATGAACCTAATGAGGATCTTTGAATAGCTTTGAAGATAATATGTAAGCGCACTGATGCTGATAAACTACATTAGAAACTCATTCCGATAGACTAATTACAGGTAAATGGGTTATAGCTGAAAATTTAATTAAGGCTCTCCAGTCTACGTGTATTATGTTTTAACAAAATATGAACTTCAAGAGCACGAATTTCAGGCTTGTCAAACGATCGATAGTCTAAATTTAAAGCGGGTGAAACTATTCTTTTTTCTAATACGTAGGTAGGCGGACTGGCAGCGGACCCAGCTGATGGTAATTAATGATAGACATGGGCTGTAAGATAAATTAACCATTCCTCACTTCGCCAATTCTCCACCAACATTAAAAACTAAAATATTAGATTCCTAGCGTCTGTAGTTACACTGGCCCCTTACTCTTCAAACCAGAACACACCAATACTAAGTAGTGCTGTTTGGCAGTGGAGTATCTAACCTAACCTAACCAGACGGGTTTTCACAACCCTTACCACCAAACACAAGTATATAAATAAAATTAATTTTCTTTATATTTACCTAGCAACGTCCTTTACGTTAAGCAACATTACTTGGTGGTAGGGCTTTGTGCAAGCCCGTCTGGGTAGGTACCACCTACTCATCAGATACTCCTCCGCCAAACAACAGTACTCAATATTGTTGTGTTCCGGCTTGAAGAGTGAGTGAGCCAGTCTAACTACAGGTACAAGGGACATAACATCTTAGTTTCCAAGGTTGGAGGCGCATTGGCGATTTTGTGTAAGGCATTGGAGTAAGGAAAAGTCAATATTACTTACAGCGTCATTGTCTATGGGCGGTGGTGACTACTTAACATCAGGAGGCTCGTCATGTGATCGTCTGCTAAGCTAGGCCATAAAAAAGAAATATTTGTATAGTTGTCTTCTAAACGTCAAGATAAATAGTTATTTATCAGATTAGGATAAATTTTAGTGAGGTTCCTGGACCAGAAACAATGTATTTTTCGCCGTGTGTTTATTCTTTAATATAAACACTTTATTTAGACCTTATTCTACCGGTGCAAAACCGGGACGGTTTTGAATGTCCTAGGATTATTTTTTATTTCTCAATAATTTCAGTTATAAGGTTTTTCACTTCACGATGCGGGAGCAGAAAAATAAGCTTGAAATATTTTTGCATCAGAAAATATATCGACTTTTCAATATAGGGATTGAGTTCATATTTATTTTTTCAATATATTTTCATTACGTAGTTTTCTTTATATAAAGAAGTAATGGTGCTCAAAACGTATTTTAAAATAACAATCTAAGTTTTTCGTATGAAACTGCTCTAGTTTTATTGTACAATCATTTATTTTATATCATTTCATTTGAATGATCGCTTCGTGACCATGACGATATCTTGCACTTACAGTAACAGAATGTAAATTTCCTACTGCTGGGCTAAGGCCTCATCTCTCCAGTGCAGCTTGGTGGATACACATGTGGCAGAATTTCGTTGAAATTAGACGTATGCAAGTTTCCTCACTATGTTTTTTTTCACCGCCGAGCACGAGATGAATTATAAACACAAATTAATCACATGAAAATTCAGTGGTGCTTGCCTGTATTTGAGCTGCGGGCTCAAATACAGGCATCATCATCGGTTAAGATGCGGCGATCTAACCACAGGGCCATCACGGATCATCTTGCACTTAATTTTGTTACAATATTGACAAAATCCAATTTAAGATTTCATTATTTTACTACCGCCAGTTCAGAATGTACCAATCATTACAAGACACAAGACACTCATTAACTCTAACTTTACTTCAATGGCCTACGGCCTGTTGACAGTTTTTTTTAATACAAATATTTTTCAGTATCGATAGCGTGTGTGTGTGTGTGGTTAAATATACAATTGTAGCCCATTTGATTTTAAAGCGTCAATAGCGCAATGGTTTACGGGCCGCCCAGCGATGCAAAAAGTCGCAGGATCGATCCTGTCCCCTTGGGCTATTGACGTGCTAACCCAAGTGATAAGCTTAAAACGAGGGGTAAATATGAATATTAGTAATTCCTTAATTATTTTGGGGCATTGCTAGTAATCTTTTAAAAAAAATTAGCTCTTCACCTTTCATAATCAAACTCTACCGAGAAAAAAACTCAGTAATTACTCTCGTTACTATTTTCCACTATTTCAAATAACAAGTCACAAATGATGTCAACCAAGTACAATTAAATTTGAACATACATATATCCTGTCTGAAAAATGTACAAATGCTGCCTCCACGCTTTTATATCATCCATATAACCTTATGTTGAAGAAAATAAATAATTTATTAATGTTTCCTTGGCAAAATTATTAAATTTATTGATTGGTAAAGTGAACGGAATATTAATTGAAGTTCACTTTTAAAGAAAGCGTTGTCGCAGGGTTTATATTGTGTCATTGTGTTCAACGCATATGAAGTAGGTCAACTGCGTCAAGATTTGAAATAAAACGAATTTTTACAAATCGTGAGCTTCTTTGATGTTGAGTTGTTGAGTGCTTAAGTGAGCTCTCATTGGAAGAGCGCTGTTGAATTAGTGTGGCTGTACCGCACGCAATTAAGCATTGGTGTTTTTCAAAGATTTCCAACAGCACTTAAAGCTTGGTCTGACTGTGAACTTGTTCTTTGAAGATAAGAGTTTGGAAATATGTGCATATACACTAAATATATAGTATTGGTTTAGCTTTAAATAAATTGTATAAAATAATCACAACATTATTAATAAGGACTCGAGTATAAGTATTTACCTTGCACGAGAGCAACTATCTCTTCAAGACTGGGCCTAGTGCGTGTTTTCGGTTGCGATATACCAGTTCCTGTAGAGATTTCCGACGATCGTACACTCTGATACATGATAATAAATTTTGACTGCTTCGTTGCTTTAGTACCTACCTAGCTTACAAACCCTGGGTTTCAATGATTATAAGGTTTTTGTCAAGAAATTCTCAGTAGCTTTGGAAGTCAAGCATGGCTCTTGATCTTGACGACCTCCGTGGTCGAGTAGGGTGTACATCGGTTTTCATGGATACGCCACTCCGAGGTCCCGGGTTCGATCCCCGGCCGAGTCGATGTAGAAAAAGTTAATTAGTTTTTTATTTTGTCTTTGGTCTGGTTGTTTGTGGTACCGTCGTTACTTCTGATTTTCATAACACAAGTGCTTTAGCTACTTACATTGGGATCAGAGTAATGGATGTGATGTTGGCCAATATTTATTTATTTATTTGATCATACACCTAAATTCGCTCTGATCATGTCCTATCGGATTACAAGAAAAACGGGAAGTGCGCGGGCGTTACAATATCTCCTGCACGGCCTGGTTTAGTAGTCAGAAGTTGGTTGGACGCCACATCCCACAATATCAATAATAATACGAAGAAGAGTAGGATACAATTATATTAAATTACTGCACGAGATTATTTTGATAACAAGTAATATTTATAATTAATTAAAATTAAAAATGTACGTTTATATAATTTTATTTACTTACTGTACCTAAGAACGATCACAGGAAACTTATCCGAGACCGATAAATCCATGTTATCCGTTTTCCAATACAGAACCGTTTGAATCATGATACCGCAAGGACAATCTGTGTCCGCATCATATCCCGCAACCAATACAGCCTTACGTACAAAGCGAATGCCTAGTATGTCCGATGGCGGAGTGCCCCCCATTGTATCGGCACTCCTTTATATGTTACCGCTTGTCGCAACATATTCAGTGAAAGAAGTCGCGAGTATTTATTTTCAAAGAGGTTTATATATTATTCTTTATAACAAGCGTTTGGAGCATACTCTACCACAATACCTAGTGTGTTGTGGTAGAGTATACTCCAAACGCGGTTACGGTTGATAGGCAAACGAGACGCGAGATGTAATCCAATACGTACTTTCTTCTTCGAAAATTATAAACTTAAGATTAACCTTATATAAACTCAATTGACATTTGAACCAGCGATCTTATGTTCAGAACTCGAACCTCGCATATTAAACGTGTTTGTGTGAACAGCGCTGAATTTATATTTAGGTAAATATATATGCGACATTTCCGTAAACGCGAGTTCCGCAGCAAGATGACGTTTTAATAAGAGCGCATACGTGTATTTGTTTCGTGAGTCAGATTTGAATGTTAGCAGTAAAGCAGACCGAAATAAAGCTTGCTTCTCAATATTAACATGTAACGTGCAACTTAGTATAGTAGTATATAGTACATTGTTATCTAATATACTTTAATATATGAACTATAAAAGAACTAGCTTCGTTTCCGTAATAATTTCTCTTTTGTAGGCAAAAGGCTATTTATTATACGGTCTAATATATGTATACAAAATTCTCGTCGAGCAAAAAGGGAAGGCTGAAAATAGTTAGAATATTTTCCACTCAGCTCAGAAACGTTTTCACGAAAGGATCATTCAACGCAAATATTTTATGCGCAAACACAAAATGTTTTGAACCTGACTCGAAATAAAAATCCCTTGATGCTTGACTTCCACTTGTGTTTACTATTAAATAGTAGGGATGTTCTTCAAAATAGGGATGGAAATGTCATCCTCCGGCACGTGTAATAAAACTGTGTGAAATGTTGATGCAAGTTCCTTTGTCATGTATCGGGAACATGAGCTTCGGGATAATTATTGATGGTTTTAATTAAACTCGGAATAAAGAATATGTTAGCTTAAACCCTAAATAAACACACGATCCTTTTTGTACCTCGCGATATAAGGTTAAAAGTAAGTTAAAAATTCTCTGTCCATGTAATTAAATTTGGCACATTCTCGTGTTACTGAAATATATACGGCAAAAATGCCGTTTAATTTTGTTGATCATAAAAGGTATCGTGAGTCTCTACACATGTGTAGCGCGATATTTAACGAGATATCGGCTTAAACGTACGCGATAGAATGTATCTAAACTTCAACTTGTCTGAGACAACCTTAAATACACGTCATCACAACCCAAGAGGTACTTCAGATACAGCGTACAAAGAAAGTGTATGGATTGCACTCGATAACGGTGGCAAGAAAAATTGCACTCTTCGTTCCCCTTTGTGCTAACCGCGCGTTCTAAAAAATTGCGCTAAGCTTTTGAAAATGTTATCGTCAGAGAATGTTTTATTAGCACTAATGAAGTCGATAAGAGTTCAACAAAATCGCATTTCAAAGACAATATTAGGATATGAATAGTTTTTAAAGTAAATGTAGACTAAAGCCTAATTCTACGCTCCAATGGAGGTTGAACGGATGGATAGAATAGAACGCCTGTAGCAGACTTTATTCGAGACACCATATTTTTGTTATACACAAAACGAGAAAACATTTTATTAGGCCGACCCGGGAATTAAACTACGGGCCTCAGGAACCGCACCTTCTAACTGTGCTAGACCAACGACACAATTAAATATATATTGTAACGACGATAGAATAATTATCACAATAAGATTAGATGTATTACTACCTAAGGAGGTACTTTACTAAATTACCTATGCTAAGTTGAGTGGTCAAAGTTGAGGTGACCCATTAGTTAGAACACTCGCATTTGCTTACAGATTCAAATCCAGGCAAGCACCACTGAATTTTCATGAACTGAATTCATCTAGTGCTTAGCCATGAACGAAAACATTGTGAGGAAAAATTCAACAAAATTCACCAAACTACATTGGAGCTGTGAGGTGGAATAAGCTCCAATCCTTCTCCTCAAAGGAGAGAAGGCCCAGCAGTGAGGTATTTAAACGCCGTTACTATAAGTTAAATGGTTAGCTTGTATAAATAAAGTAAAATGAAGTCAAATGTATGTTAATGATAATATCAAATAGCACGATATCTCTACATTTTCGTATAATAGATACGTCGTTAAAATTAAAAAAAAAAGCGAATGTCGTGCGTGTTGCGCCAAATGCGGTTATTATGCAAACAGTTGGTTTCAATTCACGGCATTTTATTCAACCTGTGACCTCAATGTAAAAAAGGCCACAATTTTTAAGTACTTTACTTAGCACTGCAATTCGCTCGAGTCGCGGTTTTCACATTACTAGCATTCGTTGTTCCCTTAACGACATTATAAACGCGCAATTTGTTTTCCGACTTCTAACTCTTAACCGTTTCTAAAAATAAGCTTATATTTTTAGAAACGGTTTATAATAAGCGTCGCTATTTAACACGTTGTAATAGATGAAGCATTTCGAATTAATAACGAAGCTGTTAAAGTTCTGTAGTCCTTCTTTTGAGGTTGTTATTTTTTTTTTAAATAAATAGCCACGATTAACAGACGCTTTTCAGTGTTCTTGGTGGCCCATAGAACATTGATTCTGAAAGAAGAATAAATCACGTCACATACCAGGAATTCGATGCCGGCCACGGGATCTTCGTTGTTATATACCTTGTGCCAATACACACTCAGTCACAATGCCAACTCGAATGCAGTAAAACAAAGTATTTCTGTTTCGTAATCAAAGGAACTATAGCTTAACGTGCATATCAAAGAAAATTTCATATATCTCATGTGAATTTCTTGTCAAAAAAAAATCAATAACTTTTAGTCGACCCGGGATTCGAACCCAAACCCTTGGAATCTAAATCCTCACTAGACCCACGAGGCAATAATTCTCCAATATAACATTTAAAAAAGACAACACTTCGGATTCAAATCCGCCAGCTGCGGTTTCGCTCGATGAGTTCGTATGTAACCGGGTCATAGATACAAAATAATTTATTAATTCATTTTAAGAATTATATATCTATAAAAATATATTTATATTGTTATTTATTTATTCCGCAAGCCTTTTGCTACTTTTATCAATTTCTTAGTATTTGTATTTTCATATCCATAATACAAAGAGACGCTAATATGGATTTTTCACTGGAAAAATGGGAATAGGAAAAGAATCTACGCTACAAATTAAAGTGGAACTGTTCGAGGCGGAAATAAAAGAAAAACTGTTTTAAAATTGTGTGGCGCGAGCAATAGGACATTTTATTTTATAAAATTTGTTTTGTAACAAAATTTAGCTTATACAGTCGGATTTAAGCGGCATTTACCATATTATATACTTTTACATAGCTAGTACATATATTTGCTTAGAATGTATATGTAATATAAAATTACATTTAAGTCTGTATCATAAATTAAAATTGAACGTTATTCTATATTGAAGGTTTCTAATATTTTCACAACTGATTTATTAACAGTGGAGTTATTCTGTAAAGAGAAACTCGAAACTCACCGCAGAACACGAACGTTAAATGTCAGTATGTAATATACTTAGATTAGATAAAGTGTCACACTACAAAAGAACTACAACAATCAAGCGGACTATTTTATCCTGGTGTGCGTGACAACTATACTCACACTCGCCAAACGTCATACAACTTTACTAGTGTGCGGGTACTTTCTTCTCAGCTCTATCGGTCTATCTTGATATGTAAATAAATCAAAGGGAATCTGCCAAATATGTTTTTTAAAATGTAAATAAAAGTAACGCTAAATTACACTTAACATGTTTAAATTCAAAAACCTCTGCGCACTAAGCCAACTATCCTGTTTAGCTTGGGAACATATTTTACTTCTACTGCAGCATAGTGGATATATTTACATGTAGATTTTCATCCAACTCAGGTATTCTCACGATGTTTACCGTCGACATACTATCAGAAGATATAATATAATATCATATTTTGTATGAATAATAATTTATATACCGTTGTCAACGGAGACAGACTACGTAGAATATATGTGTAAGTTTTTTTTTTTTATCATATAATATAATTAATAATATATGCATGTTACGGATTTTAGATCTTTCATTGTTTTAATGAATCATAAAACTATATTCGACAAATATAGTGTCTCAGTTGACTCGATGAAAGTCGGAAAGCCAGCCATTCGTTGGGCTAGATGCGAGCAAGGAAGGTGTGCTGTCAAATAAATACCTATATTATAAAAGTAGTAAGTGTATTTAATTATAATTTAAAAATATAAAGTGTTGTGAAGCTTGTGTCACTAAGACGACAACAGAAGGCCGTAACATGTAGGTGGTCGGACAAATAAACGACACAATGGTAAGTGATCACTTGAGAAACATTCACCATCCTCATATCACCAATGCGCTACTAACTTTGGGATGTTTATATTCCTCGTGCATCAAGTTACACTGACTCACTCATAAATATGGCTCACTTTTAATAGAACAATACAAAATTTGATGATTGGCGTTAGAATATCTGTTGAGTGAGTACCGAGATGGTCTGGCTAGGAATACCATTAAATTTGTATCAAATACGTCCACGATTGGGTCAATTAGCTTTCAACTGTTTCCATCTAGAAGATTCGATGATAGCCTGCGATGATATGAATAAGTAAGGAACTTAATGAACTCAAATCCAACTCCTACTTAAGTACCGACCTGCCAGTTAGTGTAGCATGTCAACAGCTAGTGTAGACATTCAAGTTTGCATGTCAATGTATCGAGGCGGGTGTTGGTACTCATCGTGGATGCAAAACGTTTCCATATAATTGCATAGAAGTTATCTACACAAGTATCCGCAAACATTGAAGCACCGCAGTGTGGGGCTTCCCCGACACCTTATTGTATTGAACACACAAGGTGATGTAGGTCCACCGAGTGCAGTCCGTCTATAGACTATACATGTCAAAATATTACTTACTGATAGTAGCATTATGGTTCATTTTGCATTGGCAGTACGTACACATACAAATCATTATCATGTAACAATATATTTCCAACAAGATACCTACTTAAAAATACACTCACACATATAAACACCAATAAAGTACGTGCAACTCGGTTAAATTTTCCTGGACTTGAACCCGAAATCTGCTGTTAGAACACATTATTTCTAGCCATTGAGCCAAGTCAGTTCCTGGAATTAAATATGAATAAATGTTTGATTAATTACATTACATTAATCACACAGAAATCATATCAGAATTAGTAACATTACAATGAAAGGTGATTGGGTGTAAGTATCGTAGTTATTAAGCGTTAAGTGTAATCAACTAACTCATTAAAAGCATTACTTTTTTTTTTTATGGTATAGGGATTTGAGAGAAACTGCCCGTCTACTTTGTCCGGATGAACAAAGAAATTTATTCACTTCGCTATAGCAGTGCAACCTACTGGTCCAGCCATTCAGGTACTTAACTACATACAAAAAATAATTCATCGAAATTTATCCAACAGCTTAGTAATTCATTTCCATGCACACGAACAGACGGTTACTTATTTACTCTATAGTTTTTTTTTATATAAATAAATATATATAAAAATAACAATAAAGCAAATAAACGCTCACATTAACAGCCTGTAAATTTCCTACTGCTGAGCTAAGGCCTCCTCACCCTTTGAGGAGATGGTTTTGGAGCATTTTCCACGACGCTGCTCCAATGCGGGTCGGTGGAGACACTTGTGGCAAAATTTCGTTGAAATAAATACATGCAGGTTTTCTCACGATGTTTTCCTTCATCACCAAGCACGAGATGAATTATAAGTACAAATTAAGCACATGAAAATTAATTGGTGCTTGCCTGGGTTTGAACCCGCAATCATCGGTTAAGATGTACGCGTTCTAACCACTGGGCCATCTCGGCAATAAACGCTCGCAACAGTTAAAAAACTCTAGTTACTTTACTTTTGAAAGTATACGTTTAAAATTGTTCGTTGGGAATCTAAAACACAATTTGGGTGTACATTAATACTTCTCTCGTTTCAAAATAACACTTTATTTATGCAAACGCGTTAGGTAATTCCGGGTGTTACCGCTTCATTTTAAGCATAATCAGCTTACAGCTCTACTCGAGTGCCCTTTTCTTAATTGCAGGCATAGGATTTAACGAGGGCAAAAACGACATTACAAATTCTGACATTTTTACTTTGAGACTAATAAACACAATAAGCAGGAAATATTTCTTTAGATACCTTCGGAAACTTTGAACTTCCATTACTCATAATAAACAGCTTAAAAATAAAAACGAGTAAAGATTTTTTTCTTATTTAAAATAGTGCCGGCAGAGGTAATTTATTAGACGAGTCGCACTTTCCGAGGTTTTTTTCAATTGTATCCCTCAAATAAAAGGTTAAGCTGAGCTAAGGAAAGATTATTATTACTTTAAATTAACCTGGACTTTCTCTCAGTAAAATATTTTAGCTATTCAGCATTATTTGAATTGTGATATTTTTACACCGAATACAAATGATATATATTATAATTTAGATAATTTTTTTAGTGAAGATATATTCTAAATGATTGTCTAAGACTGCAGCGAGGGTCGAGTCAGGGAGACGTGATATCTCTGAAAGTATTCACCGCTGCTTTGGAAGTTGTCTTCAAGCTTCTGGACTGTAAGGCGAGTAAGAGAACTGAAAACATATAAGACTTCAGCACAAAGCTTAAAGAACTTAATAAACTTAGTATATAACTTAATAAATTAACTTAGTCTCTCAGCAAGTGGGTCTAAAAATAAACATTACCGATATTACAAACTTCTGATAACTTTTGATGACTATACCTTATCTAACATAAGACAAGATGATGTATCCAGTTACAACTGATTTAATTCAAATATCATTACGTTTGCTTTCCTGTACAGTTTTGTACAAGCTGCCTGAGTAGGTTCCATAGATATACGAGTATATACTACCGCTGAGCAGTAATACAGACTTAGTGTTGTTGTGTTCTGGTTTAAAGAGTAAGTGAGTCAGTGTTATTTTTATGTTATAAGAGGCAGATGAGCAGGAGGTTCACCTGATGGAAAGTGAATACCACAGCCCATGGACATCTGCAACACCAGGGGGTTACAGGTGCGTTGCCGGCCTTTGAGGAATAAGTAAGCTCTTTTCTTGAAGGTTCCCAAGTCGTATCGGTTCGGAAAAACCGCCGGCGAAAGCTGGTTCCACAGAGTACCTATAGATACAAGTGACAGGATCTGGTCGCGCATTGGTGACGTAAAGAAAGGTTAAGGTATCTTACAGCGCCAAAATCTATGAGTGGTGGTAACCACTTACCATCAGGTATACATGCTCGTCCACCACCGTACAATATATAAATACGTCATCAAATCAAAAAATATAAAGTATAAGTGCTTGCTCGCTTTTTTATCGAACACGCATTTAACGAAAGAGGCTTTATTTAACAATGTTTTTAACATGAGATTTAAATTATTGATAAACGAGGAGAAAAATATCGACGGAATTATAAAATAATCCTCATGCAATATTTTGAGACGTAAGCTTCATGTTGTTGTTTCTCGATAAAAGCTAGAGAGCCTGCTTGAATTCGCTGATACCAGGAACAGTATATCCGTTTTAAAAAATGCGATAGTTAAACCTTTTATTGAGGGAGGCTCTCGGGGCCCAAGGGGTTGGATTTGTGTCCAACCCTCTTGTCTAAATTAATAATCTAATCTCACATATAATAAACTCAGTTTTCTTTTTTTAAATTTGTTAATTCATAAAAAAAAAAAACCATATTGTATAGGAAACAAGTAGTAGATTTATTACTTGTTTATTTTCAGGCCGAATTTTAATATTTAATTGAACTTTATTAATATAACTATGTTATCTAATAAGTGTAAAAGGATATATATTTCTTACCAAATCCTCTCGGCATAATTAATAAGCCGCTTATTTAATATTAATCAAAACTGTTAATAATGTATATTTTAATTTTATGTATTAAGCAAGCATAATGCAGAGGGACGAATGAAACCGCGGTGTATCGCTAGTCAATAACAAAACAATACATAACGCTATAGAATTATTCCACGAAGCAAGAGAGCTGGTTTCCGCGTCACAAGTAACAATAGCTGCAGCGAACGCCAAGCTCTGTTGTATGAAACAAGTCTTTATTAAAATCCACTTTGCACTTATTACGCTCCATAAATTCCTTCGAACTGCCACCCTAATTGTATTACGTGCCTTTGTGTAAAACCTATAGTAATGTATCTTTAATAAATTTACTAATAAATCAAATATCAACTCTATGTACTCGTATGCTTGGTATTAGTTGCTATTGTCTAGTCTTCACTTACGCAGTTAAGAGTTCGAAGTCATAGTCATAATCTTTATTCTTTTATAGTGCAAATATATAATGTAAATAGTAGTAACATGTAACTTCCTTGTTCGGTATCAAATCTAACATTGATTTGAAATTTCACTAGACCGAATAAGGCAGTTACATAAAATAATGTTATCGTTAATGAGTACTGTAATAGGAAACATTTATATGTAGGACACGCTCCTCGGGCTGCATGATATAATAGACTATGATCAAATAGTATGTTTTATATACAAGCACTTCTTAGACCTTTTACATCTTAAAATTACATTAAACTCAAACTATCTCCACACTGAAATTCATCTCAATCGATTCAGCAGCTTTTTTTTATGATATCGATAGGCGGACGAGCAAATGGGCCACCTGATGGTAAGTGGTCACCACCACCCATAGACATAGACAATGACGTTGTAAGAAATATTAACCATTCCTTACATCACCAATGCGCCACCAACCTTGGGAACTAAGATGTTACGTCCCTTGTGCCTTTAGTTACACTGGATCACTCATCCTTCAAACCGGAACACAACAACACTGAGTTTGGCGGTAGAATATCTGATGAATGGGTGGTACCTACACAGACGGTCTTGCACAAAGCCTTATAACCATGAAACAGCTTAAACGTGAAGCGATAACATACACTTATTTTCGCACACAATGGAATGCTACCATCGGTTTGGGATGACTTCGGGATGATGACTAGATCCGATAAGAAACACAGACAACTATTAATAAACTTTTCTTTAAAAAAAACAGATCATACATATGGGTAATTAATGAAATACAATTAAGCTTATTAATCCAGTCTGATCAAAGAAACTAACTTCACACCGTATCATCTGTGTAATCATTTTTTTAATATCGTACAGTACAACATTTCTTAGAAAACAAAAAATTCTCTGCAATGCAAATATAAGTAAAATACTTATATCGAAAGTTCGAATAAATAATACGCCGGCAATTACGAAATGATGTTGAATAAAACCTAACTTATATTTCACGTCCTCGTCTTGCGTCCTGGTGACGGGGCTGGTTCATTTCTCTCCTAGGGAATGCGAAATGCCGGTTAAATATAGCTAGCTAGCTACATTCCACGAGATCAAGATGTCTACAGTAGAATTTTTTTAGTTTAATTTGTGTTTATATAAAAATCGAAAATGTAAATATTTTTTTATGTGATTGTAAGGCTTTGTGCAAGCCCGTCTGGTGAGTAACATCCACTCATCAGATATTCTACCGCCATACAGCAATGCCTACTATTGTTGTGTTCCAGATTGAAGGGTGAGTGTGCTAGTAACAACAGGCACACGGGACATCTTAGCTGCCGATGCTGGTGGTGCATTGCAGATATAAGGAGTGTTTAATATTTCTTACAGCGCTAACGTCGATCGGCGGTGTACTTACCATCGGGTGGCTCATTTGTCTGTCTACCTGTAAAATCAAATATTACTTCAATTACTTGTAGTGTCATTCCAAAAAAAAAACATAATAGTGAACTTGAGATAGCAGAATTAACTCGAGCAGTCAACGTTGGAGGGCACGTAGAACTCCGAGTCAGCTCGTGAACATTGAACACTACAAGTGCAGCGGTGTCGTGACGTCGAACAAAATAGTATACGAAGTATGATCGCAATAATTTCGAAGTGTATAATGAATAAAAAGTGTTAAATATACACTCACCAAAACTGAAATTATCTCCAAATCAATATTTACGGCGATTGATTACTCAAATGAACGCACCGATTTGTATTTATAATTCGATGCTTTTTTATTATTATTTAATTAATTTTCATATGGATCATATAGATATGACCGATTGAAAAGTGGTTCCTTCTGCAGATAAAGTTGGCACTAGAAGTAATATAAACCTACTTTAAACACCATAAACGCGTCGTCAACCACGGTATCCAATATGTTTTTGGTGTGTCGTAATTTGCACACAAAGCTTTGCTAGAATAAAATGTGGTTAAATGTACAGCTTGTCCAACCGCCAACTACACGTACCTCTGTCTCTATAAAGTAATGAGCCAAGAGCTGAAAGAAATATTTCTATTTATACATAAGTAAATTAAATGAGCGGTAAAAAGAATGATTCGCTTTTCTTTTAAAAATATTTTATTAGATATAGTAATAATATAAGGAAGAATTCTTTTATTAAACTGAACACTGTAAATAGCTCCCCCGGAAGCAATGTCGACCGCGCCGCTGGCAATACTGCGAGTTCCATTGTTCAGAACAAAACAAGATTTTATTAGAAACTTTACTATATCCTTTCTGTTCACTATCCGTTCATTATTTCATTATTAATACGTAACTTCATTCCTAAACGTAATCGTATTCATTCGAGTTTAAATTTCGTGCTTAGGCTTGGTCTGGCCAATAGCAAGGCTCGCGTTTCGACCAAACCGTTATATCCGATCTGATTGGTTCATGACCGAGTGACGTAGAAGTATCCCCGAGCGAGCAAGTATAGCAATGTTCTTGATTTTTTTTAATTCTAGCTAAATATAACACTAATTTAGCTCAAATAGAACCGGGTTACTTAATTTATTTTACGCGTGATTATGGTACAAAGTTATATCACCAGATCGGTAGACATCATATAATTAATATTAGTTACGTAATAAATTATTAGTATATGAAGTGAATTGTTTAGCGAATTAATTGGTACAACACGTATGTAGTTGACGAATAAAACTACGCGTAACGAAGTTTTGGAGCGAGTGAATGTCAAAATGGCAGCTGGTTACGAATTTGCTTCATTTGAATTACTTTGCTCTCGTTTGTAATCGTGACCGTGAAAACTTAAAAAAGATATATTTATGAATATTCATTGTAATAGAAATAAATTAGCAAAATACTCTCTAAATTAGTTATTAGTAGTTTTGTTCCTAAGCCTTCCATCACAAGCTTTGTTTATATAAATCCTAATATTAAGAACCACAATATTAAGGAACCTGTCGTCTTATTTTTGCCAAAAATCTGTTAACGTTTTTTTATACGATAAACACAAATTATATTATATCAATGCGTGCCGCTAAGAGACGTTGTGGTAAACGTACCTGTAACACTGTAGTCCGCAAATATAGGACACAGGGAATGGGACAGTTTCCGCACGGCATATTTATCGGTAACGCCAAATATAATAAGGTCCAGAACGTATATCCATCGGCCCTTATATATCTTTACATCAAGAATTACCTGTTGGTATAGCTTAGACGAGCCGAGATGGCCCAGTGGCTAGAACGTGTGCATCTTAACCGATGATTTCGGGTTCAAACCCAGACAGGCACCACTGAATTTTCATGTGCTTAATTTGTGTTTATAATTCATCTCGTGCTCGGCGGTGAAGAAAAACGTCGTGAGGAAACCTGCATGTGACTAATTTCAACGAAATTCTGCCACATGTGTATTCCGCCAACCCGTATTGGAGCAGCGTGGTGGAATATGCTCCAAGCCTTCTCCTCAAAGGCCTTTAGCCCAGCAGTGGGCAAATTTACAGGCTGCTAATGCTAAAAAAAAAATGCTAATGCTAATAGCTTTAGTCTATCACTAAAGTAAATGATTTATAATAGTTTTGATTTTTGAATGGTTTCCTTGTGAAAGATAGACTACTCCAACGAATCATCGTGCTTATAAGATTAATATCGATATATATAAAAACGAAATACCACTCACTGATTAATCATGAAATCTCAGAAATGATAACACCTACAAACTTGAAATTTGACAGGTATGTTCTTTAAAGGGGGTAGACAGCGCGGATTTTACGAAACTCTACCCTTAAGGGGGTAAAACTGGAGTTCGAAGTCGCAGGTTCAGCTAGTAATATTATAACGTTTGACCGCATGTATAACTACTTTTTTCAATTAAAAATAATCAAATGGTTATACTTCAAATGCTCTGTATCATTATGCTATTACTGTTTGCTGTTATGGCTGTGAATTATATTTAATCCACTCTCTCAGCCTTAATCGTATCAAACATACCTAACAGCTGCCATAATCGTATTAATTTTATAGCACTTTATTTCTATTTCAGATTATTTTAAAGCGTAGTTTAAAAATTATGCTAATCAAAAGTAATTTCATATAATAAATGTAGGAAATTGTATTGAATATTTTTTTAATATAACACTTAAAAGCTTAGCAGGACTATAAAACAATACTTACTGAAGTTGGACAAAAATAATTATTTTAATTGTTAAGATTATGAGAATTGTTTTTATTAATTTTTAGATTATGTTCTACTTCAACATAAAACGACAAATAAAATTCATGACATATTAGCGAACGTCACGCGACAATATCAATTTACCTACTCAACGTTTTAACGAATACTTCAAACAAGCCTAAAGTATTGTAAAAATAATCTACATACGTATTCCGAAATATTAAACATTTTTATAAAATCTTTGCGGCGATGAATTCTTTATTACCAACTTTAGCAATGTCATAAATCAAATTAAAATTATTTATTATACATAGAAGCATTACATTACACTTACTTATTGATTGTCAAATTAAAAACTAACCCCTCCCCCCTCGGTTTGATAATACATGACTCAAGAACAACCAGCGAATGAAACTCAGCTAGTTAGTCTTTTTTGTTCGTCAATTTGTGATTGTATACTTCATAACGTCATAACATACTCAGTATAAGTTCAATTATTTTTAAAACAAGAGGACTGGTTTGATATAATATCTTCAGCATAGTGGGCTTATTATTGAAGGAGGGGATGAGCAGGTGTAAGGTACCATTTGTTCTTTTCTGGACAGTGTGCAAGTGTGTGTAATTGCATGATCACCAGAGTTAGGTAGGTGAGCAGGTGTTAGGAACCTTTTTTTTTCTGTAGAGTGTGTTTGTGTGTGTAATTTCATGATAACCAGTTAAGTAGTTAATACGTAGAAGTGTACCAAACATACAAATACACTTTCGTATTATTATGGTTGTCATAACCGAAACTCAGTTAGAAATATATTAATTTTATTAAATTGTAATCGTCAAAACCAGTCTAAGAATATTTTATGTAATACTTACACGAAGTAAAGATATACTTCATGAAAATCTTTCTAAATAAAATTACACACGTTTTTCCACATATTAAAAGATAGCTTTAGCCATTTAGAAAACGCTCCGAGTACCCAACAATGCCATAACTAAGCGAAGAAATTCTAAGAACTACAAACGCGACTCCATTTAAAGTCACATTTTATTGAAATTAATAGCTTTATACAACGACGATTTGCTGGTGGCGATAAAAGGAATACCAAAATTGGACATTGTACAAGTTAAGAACAATTATTATTTGTCACGGAGAAGTTCCGCCAGTCTTTTATGTAAGAGTTAACACGTGATATTCAAAACTCTTGCGTAAAGTTAGATCCTTTTTGATAAGTTTTTCTACATGTATAAAATAAGCATTTAGTATTTTTTTTTGTATGATTATTTTTCCTATTATGTATACAATAAGGAGAATAAACACAACATCAAACCATTATAAAATACAGAAAGTTATAAGTATTCTTCTGAATAACTATAATTTTAATTATATTGTTACAAAACGCCGGATGTTTTCCAGCCTTTGTATTCAATATTAATGGCAATCAGTTGAACGGTATAAAAAGTGGAAGTTGTAATGTTGTGTTTTACATGAAAATTACTCTTGTGAAACGAAGACTAAAAAGTGCTCGCAAAAGCATACTTAACAAGTATTTGAATAGTGTATATTTTGATTTTGGTTTCGCATTATAGCGGCAAAAAGAACGATCAGGCACCGACATTGAGTTTATAATAAAAATACTCCTCAAAATTAATAAATTAGTTTTATAATTTTGACCTCCGGGGTCGAGTAATGTGTACAGCGGTTTTCACGGGTACGCTACTCCGAGTTCCCGGGTTCGATTCCCGGCCGATTAGATCTAGAAAAAGTTCATTAGTTTTCAATGTGTCTTGGGTCTGGGTGTTTGTGGTACCGTCGTTACTTCTAATTTTCCATAACTCAAGTGCTTTAGCTTGAGATTAGAGTAATGTAAGTGATGTTGTCCAATATTTATTTATATATTTAGCTATAATTTCGTATCCGTTAGAAACGCATTTCCTTAGTCTTTATAACTTTGAAATGCGGCATAATACATATTATGCAGCATATTATATTCTGAATCTACATAGATTCAGAGTATAATCCCTTCAATTTGCAAATTAACAAATCAATGATTATCTACTTGACATTCGATACGATCGTCCGAATTGTGTACCCGGGCAAATGTCAGCGCGCGCGGCCATTTTTGATTGTGATCTTGATGACGTCTCGCCCGTTGGACATGTTTTTATTTCTTTTTTAATTTTTTTTATGATATCGGTAGACGGACTAGCAAATGGGCCACCTGATGGTAAGTGGTCACCATCGCTCAAAGACAATGGCACTGTAAGAAATATTAATCATACCCCACATCACTATTGCGCCACCAACCTTGGGAACTAAGATGTTATGTCCCTTGTGTCTGCAGTTACACTGGTTCACTCACCCTTCAAACCGGAACACAACAATACGATATGAGTACTGCTGTTTGGCGGTAAAATATCTGGTGACTGGGTGGTACCTACCCAGTCGGGCTTGCACAAAGCCCTACCACCAAGTGACAGTGCTTATAAACGCGCACAGCGACACGTCATAGATATGGATTTTTATGTTGACACTTCAAAGAGCGTCGAAGACTATTAATCTCAATGATTGTTAACATTCCTTTTTGTAAATAATATTAAATGTCACAGTCTTTATCAAGGAGTGCGCGAAGGGGCTTCGTAAAGGCTACGGATCCTAATCATTATGGACCGAACGTGTCGAAGCTATCCTAGATAAAGAATCCTTTGGACTCCACCGCGACTTGTATCTCCATCGAACTCGATTCTTTTAATTTTTTTCTACCTTAATACAAATTATTACATTAACATGTACATAGACATAATATTTAATATATTCTCATGAGTTTCAATTTATATAAATATTGCAACAAAGAGGATAAAAATATTATAATGATTATACATGACGTCATCGCGTTCCCAGTATGATAATTACAAGCCAAATCTTAATTCCGTGAATAATGAGGAAGATTTAACGATAACATTAAGTCAGTTTTAAAAGCGTTGCCTACATTAATGTGCAGTAATTCAAGCGACTTTACGACTTAATTTGAACTCGTAATCAGTTTGGCGAAGCACCTCGGGTCGTCGGAGATTACTCCGCGAAAACAAATGCCTGGCACACGACGCTCTAAGACTAATATAGTACCACGGCTTTCACGTTCGTTTTACGTTTTCAATTCGTTCAACGTATAACTTCCCTTAAATTTGTTGAAATGACCCGCGCATAACATTCCGAGCATTTCATTGTAACAAGTTTTTCAATAATGAATGGAATACCAGTTTCAATTTGAGTGTACTTGTTGAATGTTTTATACGATTTTATTGTTAACTAAATGCCCTCCTGAATTTGCACGGATTATAGTTTATATTTAATGAAACAAATATTACATTGCAATTAATGTTGAGGCAAGCGAACTTGACTGTACTTATTATTTACCTAAACATGTCTTGTTCAACGGTGTTGTTATTTTAGAAGTTATACTTCTTTCGGCGCGTTATGCGGAAAAAATATGAGTGATTTTCCATGCTTCGTCCGCACCCCTGGTGGCCCGCCCCCCTTCACATCGTCAGGGTCGCAAACTACACGATGAAGTTGCTCGCTGAACCTCCAATTAAATGTCAAGACACTCGAAATAGACAACTGCTAAACATATCTTAGTTTAAAAAAGTTGAAACTATGAATCTTTTAAAAAAGTGTTGTTGTAGTGGATTAAAAGTATAGTGGTTAGTAGTGGGTAGCTCAAAAAATTAAAAATTAAATTTATCATAACATAATTATTATTTTATTATCAATAAATAAATCATCAATCAATTTACTCTATTTTATTTTAATTTATTTTGCGATTCAACGGGGAAATGCTGCTAGCATTCTTGCCACCATTCCACGCGGTCAAGATTTATACAGTAACTATTTTTAATTCATATTTGTATTTATATTTAAGCACTTATTGTTATAAATTCTTTTAATAAAAATGTCCGCTTTCATTTACTTTAATGTTATTAATTTGATGTGGCACATCTATTGGCCTCGTGTTCCGTGAACGGAACCCTATGATTTTATTTATTTCAATCCATATTATTTGTTTCGTTAATTATAAATTATCAAATATTAATTTGGATGATTCGCATCTGCCGGAAGTCACGTGCTAGATATTCTTATTCTTCCTTTTTCCTTAAAAGTAAAAATGATCAAATCATAATTTACTTTATCCATAGATTCCAAATGGAAAGGATTTTATAAAATAGGTATATAATAAATTATAAATGCTATCTTAATACTTACTTCTTATTTATTAATGTTTTTCTAGCGTGCGATTTAAATTAAATCATTAGCGTAGTGAGAAGTATTTGATGAATTTATTATGGAAGCGAACACCTTGCCACGAAAGGATGAATAGAATTTACAGAGACGGAAACTTGGCGTTACAAGTTTTCCTTTACTGTTCGTGTTTACACAATCGTTGTTTCTGTTTCTATTGCAATAATCAATATGTATATGTACATGAGATTTGTCTTTCTTTATGACTACTTACGTTGAATTTTTATTACGTCACTGATAGGTGACGAGCAAAGTGGCCACCTGATGGTAAGTGGACACCACCGCCCATAACATTAGCTCTGTAACAAATATTAACCATTCATGACATCGTCAATTTGTTTTCGATAGTCGTCTCTTGCGCCTGTAGTTGCTCTGGCTCAAACACCCTTCAAACCGGATCACGAGATTACTAAGTATTTCTGTTTGGCGGTAGAATTTCTGATGAGTGGATGATGGTGATTATTATCAATAAAGTCTTTATATGTTCGTCCAAATACTATAAAACAAAATAATAGAAATGTAAATAACAGTTTCATATATATCGGATTAATAGTTAATCCAGAAATAGAGCACAAACAGTGTTTATAAATATATCATAAATTTTTACAATTGAAATGTTTTATCACCATTTTTCAAACACGTAATAGTTAAGCTAAAAAATAAATGGCATTTTAAAATGAACGCAACGCTATAAAGTCATAAGATGATAAAAGTATAGTTATATGCTATCGGTATTGTTATTAAAAACTTAAATTGAAAAGGATTATGTTTGAATTCTTCCATCTCATGAGGCTTCGAGTCTTTTAAATTGAGATGAATAATCAAAAATTGATTTCCTTTTTTTAAAATGCATCTCATTAAAAATTTCAAATAAAAACGTATCATATTCCCATCAATTGGTAAAATATTTGTCTTTCACGTAAAAAGCGTACAATTCGGCGATATGTGCTTTTTAACTAAATATAAATAATTGTCTAAAATTGAAATTCATCGTTCAAAACATTCAAAAATACTAAAAACATAATTTTCAAAGATACTGTTTATATTAAACGGAGATTTCTACTTTCTTTTTGTTTAAATATGTGAGGAAATGAATTAAAATGTTTACAGTGTATATTATAATGTTACTTAACTTGTTTACAGTTTACACATACAAATTTATGAGTAAATACATACATAAATTATTTTTTTCATACAAAAACTCTACTCCAGCCTATGACCCGATATCCAAAGATGTCTTGCTAAAAATATCGATGTGATAATCTATTGATTAGTATAGTATTAGATTATGTTTATAAATTTTACTACAGAGCGGGTATAAAATATCGACATTAAATCTAGATAATTTGATTGCATGGATTGTAAATATCATCAAAATACAGATGACCTGTTGCAGGTAGAAGGTCGGGTCAATAAAAGTTATTAATATTTTCTGTGAAAAAACTCAGTTCGAATTTGGCAGTTGGAAGTGTTTTATTTCTGAATAGCACTTAAAGCTACTGGTTCTGCGCGTGATCTCTCTCCAGTAGCGTCAATTATCCATCCCATTGGACTGCAAATGTTAATTAACCAAATGTAATTAATACTTACATGAACCAAATGTTTATGACAAATATTTGTGGACTTTTGCGGGGTGGACTCGATATAATGACATTGTGGAATGCTTGCCGGCCATGATTGACTGATGCGGCATTGGTGCTTACAGTACGTTACGTACCGGTTAATCCTGGTACTCTGATTAGCAGAAGGGATCATGTGCATGACCCTGTATCAAAACCTCCCGACGAACATTAGATTCGTATAATAAACTGTCCTTGCTTGGGAGGAGGTGGCAGAAAGTGATTTGGGTTGATGTTTTCCAGTTTCGGCCTGTAACGTAGTAGCGTCTAACGTCGTCAGAGGCCGAGGCGTTGTCAGCAGCAACAATTCCTTCATTGATGCATATGACAACACGCACCAACGATCTAATGAGGAGTTATCAAGGTCACTCTCACCCCTCAAGCCGAGGATATAAAGAACAAAATATGTTTCTTCTCACCCCAGAGCGAAAATACCCTTGATACTCCGAAAAGAATGTGCAGAATGCACCACATTTGGTCGCAGATTTGACAATAATGTCAATCGCACACAGCCAGGATTCCCCTTTAAGGATTGGTTAAGGTCAATGGGGGGGACCTTTTGAAGGATTCTTCCGCGCTATAAAAAAAGGGTAAAAACTAACCATCGTTGCCAAAATTCAGTCAGGAGCATAATAAATTATTATTACACTATGTTGAACACAAAGCGCTAAAATGTTAAACTGAAAACTAAAGTAAAGTTGATATCATTTACCTTAATAGGGCGCCATAATCCAAAGTTGGTTTATTAATTGCCGCTGTGGGGACAACGGGAGCATTACAATGTATTACTCCAACATTACGTATTAAGTGTGAAAAGTGTAAATGAAAATAAATCGTGTTCGCAATTCACATTATTCTGCGTATTAGTTGATCTAATTTTAATATTACATTTTTTTTGTAAAAAATGTTTGGTTGTTAAGGCAAGTCGCGGTCAAATCGTGCAAAAATCGCCCATTGGCTCAAATTTACACGAGTCATCGACTTACTTTTTATAATAGTCCTCAAATGTTCATCGTTTATACCTCGTGTTGTCTTGAACTTATACCTGAGTATAAGTGTATAGGGATACCTATTCATTCATCGCATATTAAGTAAAATTAAATAAAAAAAATTTCACGCTTCAAATTAATACCGTTTGATTTATCTACTTCATCAAAGAACGTGACGATGTTTTACCCTTTTCTTTTCTAAGAAAGATTTCGTCGTATTTGACGTTATGTTTTACGGTTTACGAAACGTCGAATCCGAACAGCCTGATTGCCATTGAATAACCAGACCGTGTCTCGTGAGGCAGCTGGACTCGTAGCAACATTTAATTTGTACACACCTCATTACAACATAACTATAACACTGTAATGTTTCGAGCGCAGATGTGAGCTAAGGAGGTCCGCCGGCAACCATAATGTTTTATATCCAAGGAGTTCAGGCATACTATCCAATTTAATAAAGCCGGCTCTAACCACTATCGATTTTCCTACTCTAATTGATCCTCTGGAATCTTTTTCGTTTTGATGGTTCTAATAGTTTGACACTGGTACATCCTGGAACATGGATCACAGCAGAATAAATCTCTTATTGTTGTTCAGCCACGCCTTGACGTCATGATCTGCAGGGGAAAAATATAGTGCAAATTTAAAAGGATAAAGTTGGAGTACTTGTGGAATACTATTACTAAAATATATGAAACCTCGTCTTGTAGCCCCCACTAGTGACACGAGAACTAGTTATTTTTCCCCCCCGATAAGTACTATTCAACGCTCTCATTACTTATTTTCAATTTTGTTATATATATTTTTACTGAAAACATCAACGTAAACAATTCTTCCGTAATATATATTTTAATTATAATTACGAGAATAACAATATAAACTTCAAGTTTCAGGGTACTCTTGACTCGATCTGTGACTGATTGGCTGAAATTGAAGGCATTCTTAACCCCTTAACAAGCTCCAACTAAAATTGCCTCTTCAAACGATTACGGCACTATAAACGGTAGCTGTGGAAAATTATACCTTGAAAATACTGAAATATGCACGTTTATTTCACTAAAATTCAACGGTTCGCTTGGCAACAATACTTTTATGCAAATTTACAATTCTTTTGTTTTCAGTTTTTTTTTTAGCATTAGCAGCCCGTAAATGTCCCACTGCTGGGATAAAGGTCTCCTCTCCCTTTGAGGAGAAGGTTTGGAGCATATTCCACCACGCTGCTCCAATGCGGGTTGTATTCCGCCAACCTTAGGCAGAATTTCGTTAAAATTAGACACATGCAGGTTTCCTCACGATGTTTTCCTTCACCGCCGAGCCTGAATTATAAACACAAATTAAGCACATGAAATTTCAGTGGTGCCTGCCTGGGTTTGAACCCGAAATCATCGGTTAAGATGCACGCGTTCTAGCCACTGGGCCATCTCGGCTCAATTTATTTATTGAAAACAAATATACTGACTGAACTTATATCCTTGATTACTGACTTATATACTTTTGACGCTTAAAAGTATGAAATGCTCTATCTAATATCTAAGGCTGTAATCTGTATGTAACAATCAAACTAAATTAGCATAAATTCTGATCCTGACCCCTTGGGCTATTGTCGTTCCCAGTCCTAACACAAGCTTTAAGCTTAAATTATATATGTAAGTAAGACAGTAAATATATTATATAATTGTTCCGTATGTCACTGAACTCCTTTATGGTGCCTGGACCGATTTTGATGACCGATTTGATGAACGACTTTGATAGTTTAAATTACATCCTAGATAGCGATCGGTATTTCATGACGGTTTTTAACAAAAAATGTTAATATTCTTATTTATATATATGTATATAAATATTTATAATACTATATACTATAGAAAACATAAAACTATACAAAAGAAAATAAATATAAAATATACATAAACAACCTTCAAAATCTCATTTTAACAAATATTTTTATTTTTAAATAAAATTCGATGTTGAATTCGTACATGTAATTGATGTTTTTTTTTTAGAAAAAATCTATATATGACTCAACAACACAACACGTACTACAGCTTTTATTTGAAGGCTTATAACGAAAGCCTTATTATTATTTTTAGTTTTTTTTTTATATATATATAAGTATTGTTAACACATACACTATTTAACTCTTATCCTTAAATATATACAAATATAAATTTAAAATTTCTCAATATCCTTGTTATTGTCATATATTCCACAATTAAAAACAAACAATATATTAACCAAATAAAAGTTCTACAGTTATTAAGTAATAAATTTCCACGAAAACACTAAAATTATCAACAAAAAATTCAGTCTAACAACACAATTGTTTGCGAGCGTCGCTTAAACAGGCCATTCAGATTCCACAATCAAATTAACCCACTAGCAACGTTACCGCATACTGCCATCTCAAATGCATACGTGTGCTATTGCGTTGAAACTTATACCAGGTTTATACGTAACTACCCTTTTCCCACTTCTATTGCCTTCATAATAAGGAATATATAATTAGGTCAACTTGCTAAGGCTTTGTGCAAGCTCGTCTGGGTTGGTTGGCAGTTGGTAATACTTAATATTGTTGTGTGTGAGTGTGTGTATCCGGTTTTGGGGTGAGCCAGTGTAACTATGAACACAGGGGACATAACATCTTAATTTCTGATGCCTGATATTTTTTTAAATACTGATGGGTCGTCGCGACAACTAGCCCATTCGTTTTTTTTTTTTAGCATTAGCAGCCTGTAAATTTTCCCACTGCTGGGCTAAAGGCCTCCTCTTCCTTTGAGGAGAAGGTTTGAAGCATATTCCACCACGCTGCTCCAATGCGGGTTGGCGGAATATACATGTGGCAGAATTTGGTTGAAATAAGACACATGCAGGTTTCCTCACGATGTTTTCCTTCACCGCCGAGCACGAGATGAATTATAAACACAAATTAAGCACATGAAAATTCAGTGGTGCTTGCCTGGGTTTGAACCCGAAATCATCGGTTAAGATGCACGCGTTCTAACCACTGGGCCATCTCGGCTTTCGTTTAATTCTTTATAAACAAAATTTATATTCATTTTACACAAATTCAATCAACATACAACACGCCAAGCTGTGTGTTATTTAACAGGGAGCTGATGTCATCTCCACCCTTAAAATTAACTTTACGGTTAATTCGATAGTAAATTTAATAAATACTGGAAAACAAAGATTTTTACGATTAATTTTAAATAATTGATTTACAACTGTTAGTTGAATGTTTAGTCATAAGTAACTATATACGGTTGCAAAAGAATCCCAGATTACTTACAAATACCTTTTTTGCTAAACTAAAAATATATATAAAGATGATTCTTTGAAAAGCAAATATGTGCGATCCGACTACGTAGAAAAACAAATGTGTAAGCATTAGGGCTATTCGTTACTTGGTGTTAGGAATTTGTACAAGCTCATCTCGATAGCGCACTCTCACGTCACAAATTCTACCGCCCTTCAGTAATATATAATTAATAAAAAAATATAAAAGAAAACCTAAAAATCATCGTTTTATTTCTGAGTTTAGGAATATCTTTCATTTGTGAATGTAAAGGAGCATAATATAATAAAAATGAATCAAAATATTAAACCTAATGTCAAAATATTGTTATATAAAGACGAAGGATGGTCTTCACAGCCAGGCACTCTTTACAAAACACAAGACGCCATCAAATATGAAAAAAAAATGTACAAATGATATTATTTATATTTTTAAATTATATTAAAGGAGATGTTTTCTTCGTTCTGTCAGAAACTATAAAAAGCGGGCCCTATCAGCGGCAGCTCTCTTTGCAGACATTCATCGCCAGACATTGATAAAACATTTTTTCATCCGATTCAGAAAATTTATCTACACGTTATATTTTTATTTAAAAAGTAACTCTACGCCATGGTTTTGCTCGCGTGAGGGAAAAAATTACGAGTTCTAAGGTAATTACACCTTATTCATCAAGTATTAAGCAGTAATACTTAGTTATATTGGTTCCAGTTTTAAGAGTGAGTTAGCCAGTGTAACTACACAGGGAAAATAACTCATTGGTTATCAAGGTTGTGCTTTGTCGATCTAAGGGATCGTATATTTTATTGTGCCAATGTATATGGGCGTCGATGGTTTACAATCGTCGTCGTCGTCGTCGTGGTCGGTTTGTCAGTTTGGTAACTTATTAAAAAAAACACTGGTACAGAGTCAGATACGTTCTGTATAAATGTAAGATGTTGATCCCTGATTTATTATAGGAGATTATTCACTCTTATTAGTAACATTTTTATCTTCAGTGAATAATCTGTGAGGCGAGTTATTGGAGCAGCACCGGCAGTGTTTCACTTTTACCACGATTTCACTAAAGCGGAGCAGGTGCCGTGGCCATGAATATTAACACGCATGAATATTCCGACTATGTTTGCACATTTCTTGGCCGACTCGTGTCACACAGTAAGCAACGCTGAAAATATATTCTCGCCCTCATTGTTCGCTAAGTTTCACCAAAAGCAGACTCGATTACATGTTTTGAAATTAAAATATTTTGCATAGCAACAATCGAATCCCAAACCACTTATTTGATATGTAGATTTTATTTTTCTATCGAACCAGCTAAGATCTCTTGTACCTACTTATTCTAAAATAAACGTATAAGAACTTAAATTTTTATAATATTTATTTATATTACAAACAGAAATAGCCAACTGCACCAAAGAAGTTACAAAGTTTGTGTGTGTGCAAACTCAATCCAATAATTCTAAGCAGGTACAACTTTTAAATTTCGTGTTGTTACTGAGAATTCATTAACAGATATACACAATAGTTTTCGCGGAAAAGGTCCTCATCTCCTGTACTCTTACGATTCAACTACGAAACCAATGTCAACGAACACCAGGTCAGTCCAATTAACTAAATATGTTCAAAGTGATAGATGTTCTCGATGAAATGTTATTTAAATAATAAATTACTTAAAAGGCGTTAGCAGTTGATAATGTATTCGTCCTCTCACGCGTGTATGTACTCGCATACTAAATCACTTGACACCCAAACTGTTCTAATCTCATTAATACAGATACGATTTCAATATAATTTGAATAGTCATGAATATAATATCATGTCGTGTGTAATTATTTTCCCGTTTTCCATCAATTGTATTGCGTTTATTTCAGTTAAAGTTTTATGTATAATATATATATCTTCCCTTCTTGTACATAATAATGTTAAAATCACACAGTTCTTGTTGTTTATTTATTCAAGTGAATAAATTGAATCCGTCTCAAAGATCAGATATGTTGAAAATGTCTTCTAATATTACAGATACTTCCAATATTCAAATACACATTAACACCAAGTTGTAATTAGTCGTCTTTCTAAGTAGTAGTTGTGTGGGTCTGTGCTGATACGCTGCCATTTCTTAATTGTATAAATGTTTCAAATTTATATTATAAAACTTAATTTGAGATAAAGTAACTACGGACTATCTCGATGGTTCCCGGTATCTTCATTCCAAAACGGTAGTATCGTTACGTTCATTTCATTCCTGTAATATGATTAAAAACTGCTTAGGACGAACATATTTGAATACAAATTACGTCACAAATATCATGAGCACTGAGCTCTTTGCCTTTAAGAAGTAAGAACACGATTTTCTTGCTCTTGACTAATACGGAAGCTGAGCAGATGCTACGGAATATTAAGTATTCTATCACCTGATTCTTTTCTGAAGTACTTCCAGGATATGATTATTACTTAAATCTAAGTGAATGATTACTTCTCATTAATTAGAGTTTATATAATTTTTTTTCATTTGATCTGAGCATGAGATGTATTATAAATACAAATTAATCACGTCAAAATTCAATTGACCGGCTTTGAACGTACATTCTTCGGATTTAATTCACGTGTTCCAACCACTACGCAATATCAGTTATAATAAATATACGAATAACAAATAATAATTGATATTTTTAACAGTTAATGAATACTGGTTGAATACCAACAAATAGAATTAGTTGACAGTTTAATTTAAACACGGTTGAGAATTGTGATAAATTGCGTACAATATTTCTGATTGGCATTCGTTTCACATTCGGTGTAGTAATTAAATTTTCGCGAACGAATCAAAACGTTGTGGAGCATTTAATTCAAAATAAATCGTCGTAAAAAAGTAATACAGTAAATATTACATGTATAATGTAGACGTGTGTGAAACCCGACGATAAATCCCCGCTTTATGGGCAGTTAAACGGTCGCTCCAACAAAACAAGTATACCTTCAGTATATTAAGTGCAAAAAGTATTAACCGTCATTAGCTATCGTAAATTAAGTAAACAATAGGTTCGTCCGTACACCGAGTTTCGACAAAATAATTTGCTAAAGTTATAATAATGAGGTCATGACCGTTGTACAGGTACTTGGTGGTAGGGCTTTGTGCAAGCACGTCTGGGTAGACACCACCCACTCATCAGATGCCCTACCGCCAAACAACTGTACTCAGTATTGTTGTGTTCCAGTTTGAAGGTTGAGTGAGCCAGTGTAACTACAGATACAAGGGACATAGCATCTTTGTTCCCAAGGTTGGTGGCGCATTGGTGATGTAAGGAATAGTTAATATTTCTTATATCGCCAATCAGGTGGCCCATGTGCTAGGCCGCCAACCAATGCCATAAAAAAGCCACAGTAACAAATCTTAACGAAGGAAATCTCCGAAAGAAGATAATAGAAAAGAGCTGTATTAACACAGATGCACTCTGTTCCGTTGGTATCATCATCTAATGAAGTTGATTTGATAATTAGTGAAAAGAAAATCAAACTAGCACACAACAAACGGTATTACATGATGTCCAAAGTAAGGCTCCTTCCTATCTCCAGGGTGATTTAGAGAAATATTTGATTAAAAAATAAAAACAAATTTACTGGTTATCTGGTCGCAACCTTTGATCTTAATATACTCGTAACCAATGACTGAATCTCAGCATCCATTTTAAGAGAATAGCAAACTACGCAGCACACAAGTACAATCTCTATTCCGTCACTACGACATCACAAATGACCGAAAAGAGTTCAGGCACGGGAATGTCAATGAACACAGTCAAACTTCGGATGTTATTGAGAATTTCTTGTCACAAAGACCAGTGAATTAACAGTAACACGAAAATTCCTTTGTATCATATTGGATGTATGTTTTGTTCAAAGTCGTGTTCAAAACTTAAGCTCTTTGCATGATAAAAATAAAAGGCAAACAGCTAAAGCATTATGAATACGAAATTTTAATAAAACATTTCAGTAATATTAAAAGTGAGATAACCTCTTTAAAAGCATATATGATTTGGGGTTTGCCTTAATTTGCTTACCGTCAAATAAAATGTTGAATTTACAGGAAATATATTCGGCCCTGTTTTTCAGATCCATAAAAACAAGATAAGACGATGAGCTCTGGACTTAAATATTTAATGAACAGTGCGTGTCTTACTGAAGCCTTGTTCAGAAATCCCTTTAATTCTCTCAAGATTTTGTAATAATAATTAACCTATTAGCGAAATAGCTGTTGCTAATAACAATTTATTTCAGGGTCGTTGGAGATTAAACGACTATAATTATTTTAGTTATTATTCCAAGAATCTAAGAGTTTGAGTAATTGACGATTGGATCTGAACCGACACGAACTATTATAGTTACCGTACTACATTATCGCACTAAATTATCGTGCGCTTAATTTTGTATTGTAAAAGGAAATTGACGTAAGAAAACACACACGTCAGATGAACATATCGTCATATGTATCCATCAACCCTCATTGAAGCAGTGTGGTGCTACGAGCTGCAAGCTTTGACTCTGTTAAATTTATTCTTCCAATGAAAATAATTGCCGTTTAAATAAGTGTATTATAAAGTTTTACAAAAACAATACGATAGGTACAAATAAATTTTTAAACTTTTTAAATAAATAACTGATGTGATATCTATAAATGAAAATATAATTTAATCAAATATTATAAGCACTTCTACTGGTAGTAGTATCTACTGGTGGAACAATAATGTCAATATTTTTAAGTGATGGTAGGGCTTCGTGCAAGCCTCTTGAATAGGTACCATCCGCTCATCAGTTATTCTGCCGCCAAACAGCAATACTTAGTGTTGCTGTTTTCCTGTTTAAAGGGTGAGTGAGCCAGTGTAACTACACGAACAATTAACAAATATATTGCTATGGTTAATATTTCTTACAGCGCCAATGTCTATGGACGTTAGAGACTACTTAACATCAGGTTGCCCATTTGCTCATCAATAGGTAGGCACCTATTACATAAAAAAACACTTTTAATTTGTATTATAACATATAACAATATTATAACTTATATATAAAGCTACCACAGGATCGAACCGGTTCTTTTCGGTTCACCAATCATAAATAAGTTATATATATGACTGGTGAACCGAAAAGAACCAGTTTCCTATCATTAAATAAATGTTGCCTGTATGAAAATCAACAAATACTAATTTCAAGCACTTTCATCACATAATCTACATATCTGTTATTCTGGATTTATTCCACGATTCAAGCAAAGTCTACTTAATTAAATGATAACTTTCCATTCATCGTTATAATTACAAAAAAACCTTCGGCATTACAACCAATCACAATTCGTATTCACGACATTCATTCACGGTATTCGTTCAATATTCATTCATAAGAATACATTACATATTTAAACATTCGCCGCTGTAAGAAATTATATTTCGCTTAATAAAAGTGTATTTACAGGAATATTAATCTTCAAAAATGTTGCCAGCACTTGTACCTCTATAAATAAATATATTAATTCTAATAAAAATTGTACTCATAAAGTATCTAACTGTGCTTACTAAATAGATAATTGGCTATTTGTAAGTTGCTAATTAATAGTAGAAGCTACTTACTATTTTATTGTTTTTTGTCATTCTGTTTGTCTGTGGTAAAAAGGATTAAACTGTGAATGTAAATAGTTGACTTACTTTAGGAAGAACTCGTGGTACTTTACCTAATTAAAATTGGTTGAATTTTCCAAAATGTGTTACAACTACAAGCTGACATAGATATTCATATACCATCCATCCTCCTGCCCTTATCCCAATTTTACTTGGGGTCGGCGCAGCATGTCTTCTTCTTCGATGTCGGACGTCATCTCACTAACCATATCGTCTTTCACACAATCCATCCATTTATTTTGTCGTCCCCTACCTCTATATCCATCCATATCCATTCTCAATACCTTTCTCACAACATGGTCCTCATTCCTCCGCATAACATGCCCATACCAAGACAGCCGGTTTCCAGATAGCTTCTCAGTTACCGGTGCCACTTTCAAACTTCCTCTCATATACTCATTCCTTACTCTATCCATTCGCTTAACACCACGCATTCCTCTCAGCACTCAAATCTCCGCCACATGCAATTCATATACGTGTTGATTTTTAATATTATAAATTTTTATATATTTTACCTTGGTGGTAGGATTTTGTGCAGATCCGTCTGGATGTGTATAATAGCAATACTGATTATTGTTGTGTTCCGGTTTGAAGTGTGAGTGAACGTGTGTAACTACAGACACAAGGGATATAACATTTTGGATCCCAAGGTTGGTTGGTGCATTGGCGATGTGGGGAATGATTTATATCTTTTAAAAGCTGCATTTAAAATCAGATGACTCATTGCCAGTCCGTTACTTTAGCATAAAAATGTCTCATTTTATTATAAATAAAAGTAATCAAATATTTTATAACCGATTTAATGGTCGATAATGTTTTCTGCAACGACAACTATTTAATTTACTCGTATCGTTTCTTCTCTTTCTCTAACTGAGTAATACTTTACTTACTTACGCACGGCGTTCTCATTGACATACAAATTTGCTACTTTCATTTAAAATACACTTTAAGATAATTTTCGACTTCGACTTCCGGTAAAAGCGAACTCCCAATTATACCAATGAATAGAAATGATATTGTAAACGAGCTCCTTTTATTCGCTTATTGTATCCTTCCTTATATTTCGCCATTTTCTTTCCCGCTTATATTGCCGCTCTGTGTATTGAAAGAGAAAATACCAAGCAATATTCCGGGTGTGGGCTCCGTGAATACGGCGACGTCTTTCGAATATTAAAATATAATAACACGAAGCGTGGTTGAAATCTATGCAAGATATTCTGAACGAAATAAATGTTTTAATTTAAATTCGTTCGACGATCGTAGACGTTCACGTTGAATGTTTTAAAAATATGCGAATGATCTGTCCATGGCATAGGGAAGCTATTAAAATGACGCAATTGGATTAAAGCCAAATCGATTTGTAACTGCCGTACAAAAAGCAATAAAAGTTGAACGTGCATACATGATAGCTGGGAAAAATAGCTGCATTCGTCATAGCGCATCGTTGCCGTGGTGGCGGAGCTCGCCGCTCGGGTCACACCCACTGTCTCTTTTATAAATAAACAGATCTAGAACAAACAAATTGAAGCTTAGCTAGCAAATAATGACATACTAAAAAACATCAGATCTATTTGATGAAAGTAGGTCAAACATAATTAAATGCGGATACACCGGGTACCCACTTGCTATATCATTTACTTAATAAAATCACTAATTAAGTGCCAACTTCAATTATTTAGAACGGCCTCTTGACTTAATTAGAACTAAAGAATGATAAATAATTTGACAGCAGTCGAGGTTAAGTAGTGAGAAATTAAACGAATGAACTAGGTCAGACCGAAGACAAGATCTGTTTTTTACAGCGACAGGGACGAACTAGACCTAAAATTGTAACCATGGTGATGGCGAGCATCATACTTTTTCTATTTTAAGCTATTTATTTACAATTTTAAGCTATTTGGTGATCGTAACAATGCCTGCAAGACTGATTCCAGCAGAGCCACAAGTTTTTGAAATATCACACATTACAACAAAACGTATAAAAAGTTTGAATAATAAATAGTTGATTTAAACTATAATTATAA
This sequence comes from Vanessa atalanta, assembly GCF_905147765.1. Taxonomy (NCBI): domain Eukaryota; kingdom Metazoa; phylum Arthropoda; class Insecta; order Lepidoptera; family Nymphalidae; genus Vanessa; species Vanessa atalanta. The sequence goes on from NC_061882.1 coordinate 533,616, forward strand.
TTTAAAAATAAAGTAACTGACATTATTTCATAGATCCAAAGTTGCAAAGTACGAGTATAAGATACATTAAATGTAGCGAACAAATTAAATTAATTTTGAACAAGAAATTGGAGAAGCAGGTACACAGTAAGGTTCCTAGGAAGCGGCCTTGCGCTTGATGAATAGGCCAGGACGTGTCTTGGGTACAAAGGACTTTGTACTTTCTCATTTCATTGCAATTGTTAGTTCAGCGATTGTCTCTAACACCATTAGTTACTCGATTTATTAAGGAGCTTGTAGTCCGCGAATGGAGAAACTTTTTAATTCATTTGAACTATATACGAGTACAAATAAGTACTTTAAATGTCTTGTTGTTCTGGTTTAACTAGCTTCTAAGATTATTGATCCTGAGATGATATAATTATCATTGAACATGCAAAATGGTAAAAAAAAAAAAAAATATATCCCGCTTTTTCTTTCGCCGGTTTTTCTCCGGTCCGAGGTGCTAAATTCCGAACCAGTGATAGATTTTTGACTATCAATAAGCAAGTGTAAGTACTTCTATATTGAATAAAGATTTTCGACTTTGACTTTGAGGTCAGGGTTCAAATTGTGGACCGCTCAAATAAAGTAGTAATAAGTAGTACCTGTACATTTTCTACTGCTGGACCTCTTCCTTTGAGGAGAAGATTTGGAGTTAATTCTACTACGCCGCTTATGCGGATGGCAATGTACATGTTTCAGAATTTTGAAATTAGAATAATGCAGGTTTCCTCGCGGTTTTCCTTCACCGCTGAGCACGAAATGAATTATAAATACAAATTAAGCAAATGAAAAGTCAGCGGCACTTGTCCTGAACATCAAATAATAGCTTAACCGATAAGATGAAAAAAGTATTGGCTTTTTCAGGTTTATAATTTGAGGCTAAAAAAGTTTGTTGCGGTTATACTCCCGTGGCTCAGAAGGCACGAAAGGTCGTTGGTGTTGTGCCTGAACTCTTTCTGATAATGTTTGATTAGCCGTACACCATTATGAAAGTAAATGAATGAAGAAACTACTTGCGTTCTTCTATCTTTTGGCACTATAATATATTCTACGCAGCTACCTAGTTAGTGTTACTTGAATATTTATTATAAATATCATTAATCGTGGCCGTGGCGCGAGAGGATACTCGTTAGTAAGTCAAATATTATAAGCTCGTCGGATAGGACCTACTAAAATTATTTTGGCACATTACAAACATACAGTGTGTAAGAATTAAAAATAAAAAAAGGATTTATATTTTTTAGTCTATGGTGGAGGGGGCACTCACTAGCAGGTGGACAAATTGAATATCTATATATTTCGTTCGTGGTCACGAACACTGCAAAGTGCTCGAAACGTCGGGATGTTAAAATAATTAATATACGCGATTAAATCCGTTAAAAACTAGTTTTATTTCAATCTATATATTTGTTATTATGATATAAGTAGATGATCAGGCAAGTGGGTCAGCTGATAGTAAGTAAACACCACCGTAGACAGATATCGGCGCAATAACATAGATTAATCATTCCCTACGTCGCTAGTACTTAACCAATCTTTGGAACGAAGATGTTATGTCACTTATGCCTCTAGTTAAACTTACTCACCCTTTATACCCGAACACAACAATACTGAGTGCTGCTGTTTGATGAGTGGGCTATGCCTACCGGCTTGCACAAAGCCCTACCACCAAGTAAAAAATAATAATATAAGCTTAAACACATCATATCTTTTTTTTTTAATCTTCTTTAATTAAAACTAACTTTCCTAAAATAAAACTTAATTAAGAATTAAAAATACAAATAAGAAATACGAAACCCGTGCAAAGTGACCATAAATAACGCACTGTATTATTTCAAACAAGCCACTACAGAGCGATAAAATCGCTGAAACGTTAGATACGAAAACAACGTACCTTTATAAATGCGGTGAAGACAAAGGCTGCTAGTTAACATTTTAATCGGCTGTGTTGATCCCGCTAATAGCAAGGCAGAGTGATAAATAGCGAGCCAGATGCAACGAACATTCCATTATGCGAGTGATATATTACGAGCTATGTGTGTACACACCTTAATTCAATTATCATTACAAATTCATATATTACTCATACTCAGAGCGATGTAATTTGATTTTGTGACATATCCACCGTCGCACTTAAGTGTGCCTTATACGTCATTAACAATGCTCGATAGGGCGTCACCGATAGATATGCCGCGTGGAATGCACACACACCCTGTATTGGGAAAGAAAAGTGTTACACTTGCATCGATTATGTGTATCGATTACGTAAAAAATATTTAAAATTATGCACTAAATATGTTCTGTAAAAACAAGGCGTAGGGTTTCTTAACATTCTGGTACTTAATATTCCAGTCTAAAAAATAGTCTTGCGCTTTCCAAAGCGCAAGATTATTTTAGAAAAGTAATCATAAAAAAATCAGGGAGTAATTTGCATATTTATTGCTATAACTTCTAATTGTTCTTATTTTTTTTTTTGTAGAAGAAGACGAATATTATTCATATATGATGTAGGATATATATTTAAGTTGTTCCAGTAATTATTACCGAGAAAAAAGGATGAAAAATGAAACGCAAATGAAGCTTTTTCGCGTACACTCACGTCGTTAAATCCTTTCCTTTCTAATGTATATTTTTATTTCATAAAAATGTGGAGGGGAAAACAATTACCAATCTCCAAAATTAAGATAAAATAGTAAATAACGTGGATTGTATTTTAATATACAGGCTAATTAAAGAACTCCTGCAAGATTGTAGTCAGCTAAAAAGAAGGGTAACAAAACGATAATAATAAATATAATCCAAAATAATTCTCCAAACACGATTTAGTCTTAGCTATTTACGAAGGAAGTAATTAAATAAACTGTGAACGATGTAAATGTGAGGTCAACTTGTAATACAAGCGTAAACCGTCGTCGATAAAATCTCACCAATCGAATTTGAGTTATAATTCAACAAGTTATTGGCGACGGTGAATGAAAGCCGGGAATAATCTAGCATAATACAAGCCGGGGACCGTGCAGGTGGCGGGCGCGGTAATGGCCTGGCCGACTTGATGAATAGCCGAGAACGTGGCCGGGGAGCAAAATACGCCATTCTATCGCCCTAGCCTCTAAAATATTACCAAAATCGACCGTTCAACATCAACTAATTCAATGTATAGATTGATTTACTCTTTTCCAATGCTGAACATCTACAAATGGTTTAATTTCGCTAAGAAAGATTAAGGGAATTCCGATCGGAGGGGAAGCGAATCTGATGATATCGACGCTGTTTGTTCCATTTTAAATGATTCTTATTTTAATCGAATCCGTGAATTGATCCGTTGATTAATTATCTGAACAAAGACTCAAAATTCCCTCGACGACCGAACTTTCAACTATTCAAAATTGTTGTTTACGTTTAGAAGATTTTCCTCGAAGACAACACTTATGGTATCTATTTATTTTATACGCAAGTATTTTCATATAAAACATCAGCAATATTTGGATAGTACTTTTTTCATTCATTTTTTTCAGATCAATAAAAACATCGTATAAACCGAGTATACGCGAAAACGATTAACAAGCCACGCAGTATATATAAATTATTTGGTATTTTGTTACAGACATTCTGTATATAAAACAGTATTGACGTAATATCACACAAAATTCTAGTTGAAGTCACGATTTATTGAGAAGCTTCTGATTTATGGTCCACTCCACACATGGGTCCGAGGGTTCAAAGACAAAAAGAAAATTTATTTAAGGGGCAAAAACAAAGAGATCCTTCGTGTTTGGACACTGGCATTTCTTTGTATCCCGCGTACTTCATTTTTCTCTCGTGCGCTATTTACCTTTTCAACAAGCGAGGTGTTCACAGTCTGATATTTATTTTATGAGGGCCTTCCTTTTGATTTTTTTAGTTTCAGTTAAAAATTTTATAATCTTTAAAATGAATAATAAGATTTTAATAATCTACTCCAATTACATAATAATACACAATTTTTAAATCTACCTACATACATATATGTAAATAAGCTGACTGAGGCATCACAAGATCTCCGAAAGTATAAATCCGATTGACTTGGAATTTACCATAGTTACCTTTCGTGACGTAGGAAGGATCATTGGCTTTGGAAATTTAACTTCAAGGACAGATAACTTCGGGACGGACAGGAAATAGTTAGTATACATATAATGAGTCTTAAATGTTCTATATAAGAACGTTTTTTTCTTACAACACTTTCAACAAACTACAGGCTGTCAGAAAGCGATCGAGAGCGTGTCATGATGGTTTCGCCCCCAAGGGGCGCCAATAGACGCCACGTCAAAACAATATTTAAAAAATGTCACCTGACATATAAATCAATGTCCTTTTCTCAAACTTATATGAAATATTATCCTATCCGGAAACACTTCCAATCTTACAGTTAAACCTATTTTCGAGCCACAAGTTTACGGCAACTTGTATTAAAGTTCTGAAAACTGAACGGAATCGGATCGAATCAATTCGACTTGTGAAGAATGGATAAGCCGGAGCCGGTATTTCAACTTTTACTGGTCACGTTGACTCTCAATATATTTCTCGGGAACTCAATTAAGACGAAGAAAATTTCCAGAATACGGATTCCTTGCACTATTTATAAAATCTATTTACAGTGTAATTTGTTAGCCTGATGTTTGACAAAAAGAATAGAACAAATGATCAATATAGAAAAAAACGTTCCAGAAACTATTCAGAGGTCTTATTCTGCGAATGTTTGAATTGATTTATTAAAGATCAGACAAACCATAAACTCGGAAATATTTTCGCAAATGTGATGATTATTTAAATTAGATTCGCGATTTTTTTATATTCAAACCTAACTGAACGAATATAATCATTGACTCAAGTACAATACAGTACAGTACAGTCAATCAAGTCATAATTAATTATCTATTTATTCGCCCAGTAGTCTGTATGAAGGTGAACATATAATTTGCAAAATTTATTTTTATCAAACCGCAGGACCACGAAAAATTTACACGCAGTTTAGAACAAAACATCTGGCTTTATTTATCCAATATTGTTTTTATTCGAAACCAATTAATATTATCACGTGTTTTAAAACAAACGATGTGTTGAATTTATTCGCGTTAGCTGAACGTGACTCTGCATGACCTCCTGGACGCTAGTCCCAGTTTTACATTGTGGGATTAAGTAGACTTTATACTAAGCGATATAAAGTATTACATACACTTGTAGAACAAGCTAATAAATTGTCATGACTTTTTGTATAGAAACGACTCGTGGCATAACTGGTGACGCACGCAATAAAGTATTCTGGGACTTTTTGTTGATTTAATTTGTCATTTTTGTTAAATTAATTCTCTCTCTCGGACAGCGGCAGATGAGACTCGACGAAATTGACGGTTATTGAAGGAATTTATAAAACTTTACCTACAGCACACGAGCCATCACCCACCATTTTACCCCCTCGAGGGGTGAATTAAAAGAGTAGCCTTATGTCCTTCCCCGAGACTCAAACTAAGATAAGATAAGGGATAACATACAGAGTTACTTTCACATTAATAATATCTATTAATATAGACATTCAAATGGAGTTAAATCAATAAAAACACGAAATTCATTAATGAACTATTTTGTTTCTTATTATTGTAATACTTATTATTTAAAACGTATCAAAAATAAAAATCTTGCTCAGTTTCATTCGCTGGTTCTTCTCGGGTCTGAGTGTTACTTTCCGTACCGGTGGTACAATCGGTGATGGAGTCACGCCGCGTGACGTCACGGCATACGGGCCGGACTACTCACAAGTCACGCTAGCAAATGCTTCACACCAAAAAAATACTTGTAAGTGTTCATACATTTAAATTTTATATTCATATTTATAAGCGTTTTGCTTCATAATGAATTGCACGCTAGAATATTTTTACCCGAAGCGAAAATAGTTCGCAGATGCCAATGAAATAAAAACGAGGTGTCGATCCTAATCACAATCGCTCCTTGGCTGTTTTCCCGGGATAACAAAAACCGTAAAGAGGAAACGGATCCACATTTTCTAGCTGAGTTGAATCCTCTGCGGGGAGGAAAGTAACCATAAAACAATATAAATGGGACGTGAGTCGTGCGCAAATTTACAGCACAGCCTTAGTGAAGTTGCGAAGAACCGACTAACTTTGTTCAATTCTTGTACAAGACACTTTCACCCAACGGCTGAACTTGGAGCATTGAATATAAAATATCGATTAAAGTTTGTGTTCCGATTTCGCAGCGTGAAACGATTTAAAACAAATACAAGAGCAATAGTTTTAAATACATTAAGATCATTTTATTTCAATTATTTTTTAATTGGAATGAATGACCAATGATTTTCGGAACCGCTGGTAACTTTACATTTAATGTGAAGCTGTGAAATGACTATTCAAAAGTGCGCGCGCCTACTTTAATAAAGTATATTTTGAATTGGTTCGACCAGTTCCATTAAACAGATTGAGCTGAAATTGCAAACGCGTTTGATCCTGTTGGCAGTATGTTCTAGTATTCAAAATTTTATTCATTTTCGTACATGGAATAAACATAAACGTGTTTTAAAAATGTTTATTATATGATAAGAGTTGGCTAAGTTGAGTAGCTATAGCACTTAAAATCTAGATCGCGGGATCATACCCGGGCAGGCATCAAAGAGTTTATATTTGTAATTTGTGTTGATAGTTAATACCAGCTTATCAGTAAATAAAAGCATCGTAAAACCTGTATGAATGAAATTCTGCTACAGGTGTATCCACCACCCCGCATTGAAGTGTCGTGGTGGTAACCTTCTCCTTAAGTGACAATACTTTTTCAATTATACAACTTGAACATGTAGTTAATGACTTATTAACTACACGTTCGTTTGATGTAAAACTAACAAAAAGCCATTAAATTAAGATATTTTAAAGTTTGAAATAAACGAAATTCACTTTCAGTACCGTCTGTAAAGTCTACACAAACAAAGTCCCATTGTTTGTTATTTGCTTTAGACGCTAAATTTCCTTACGTCAATATTATATTAAATGGGACCCGAGGGAGTCAGAGCAACGCTACCTGTTTATCAATAATGTGAAGTAACGTCTCCCGGGCACTATTCCTCGCCGACGTAGGCGTACGCAAACTTTCCTCCTTGGACTCATAATTATTTTAACACTTTATACCGTTTAAAGCTCAACGAACCGTTACTGAGTTAGTAAAGTTGTATAATTTAAGTATATCGGAGAATTCGAGTACCTTTTGAAATACTAAAGTCAATGTATTTCAGTAAAAATGCAATTATTGTCTCAGAAAAGTTACGCTTGTTTATTCATTGATTTAAAAAAAAAACAGACTAAAAAAACCGCTAAAAGAAATTCACCAATATTTTTGTAACAATAAAACTAAAATATATATTTTGTTATTTGGGAATAGTGAGAAAGTCGTTTCATTCCCAAGTTATGTTATCATCAAGTTTCACTGTAAGTTGCGGCTAAAAATGTTCCTAGAACGTTTCCTAGGATCATGTTGTAAAAGCTTATACATCCTCCCTTAATAAAATTACTACCACACGGTAGTCGGATAACGAAGGTAACACTCTTATGCTTGTTAAAATAGTATGTACGTCACAATTTCTAGAAATTTCGAGAGCTGAGAATATCAGTTTTTAAAACACGTGATGTTTTACCAAACATTACAGGTTAAACGGATGACCGCCACTGAAAATGGCCTTTATTTGAGTAGAATTTTGGAACATTTGTCAACCACGTGTCTATCATGACATGTAGCAGAATTTCACTCGATACACGCAGTTTTCAGTGCTTGCTCGGATCTGAACCCGCAATTCGAGTAATTCAAATAAGATATACCACTGGATCACTTCGGCTGTTTGTAACAAATAAATATTTGTTAAAGTATTTTAAAAGTATGTACATAGTTCAAAACTAACAGCGCATTATGCTCGTATATTTAGCACCTACAAATCCCGAGCCATTCTGCTCCGAGCGAAACGTGTGCAAAGTGAGACGTCTTCATAATAATCGTTTGTCGGGGGTCTTACAATAAAGCCCCGTAAATCTCCTCCTCGGTCGTCTTCCGTACCCTAACAACCGGATCCGTACTCATTCTGATTGTTCGCAATATGCAAATAGACTCGCCTTTCCAAAATAGGAAACTTTTGTTATCATGGAATAGATCTTCAAGTATTATTTCGATGAAAAAAATATTTGCTTTAGTAAGCAGTTTATAATACGGACGCTGTAATATTTATTTACAAATATTTGATCGTAAGTATCAAAAGTAATATATTTCAATCAGCGATGTACTCGTATCTATTAATATGGCAGGATTTTACCGACTGGAAACATTTAAAAAAATAGTGAATACCACTATCAGTTCGGCAGTTTTGATAGATTTACCTAAAGTTTGATCTCGTTTTAATTTCACGGGTGAGAACACTGATTTATTAGAATAACCCGTAAAGCTAAACTTTGCTAACTTCGATCCGTGATCACTGTGTGTGATTTATTTCACTAGTTCCCTTGATATATCCGTGCACATTCGCGCGCCGTGAAATCTTTTAAAAAGCTTCGTGGAGTTTATATGTCAGAAATGTAGATTATACAGCTCACAGTGTGAATACCACATACATACCATATTGACGCATTATAAAGGAATTAATTCACATTTACCTTTATCTAAATTTAAATCTGTCGTGTTTTTTTTTTAAAGTAATAATGCTTTTAATATTTTTACTTGACATGATTATATAAATGATAATAATTGAGCTTAGAGTTATTATTGACTTGATATAATTGTATATGATTATTTTTCATTAATGAATAAGAGTAAATACTAAGTTTCTTACCGGATCGTATCAGTAATATCAACAATGCGACCGGAAGAAGCTTTATACTAAAATTAAATTTAACCTGGTACAATTTCGATCAAACGTGTTTGAAAGAACCGACTTGAGAAAAGAACATTTTCGTATTGATTACTTTTATTAAAATCACATTTACAAAAACCCGTTCGAATTCAAAAGTCAGAAGTCTCAGTAATTACGTTCACGTTAAAGCACCATTCTATTTTTAAACAGAACAATGCATGACAAAAAACGTTATTTCCTTTTAAATAAAATAATGGAAGCCAAGCTCCCGCTGAAAAGACAAAAGCCGCAAGCTAGAAAAACAGTGTCTTGAAAGTGTCGTGCGGTCCGCCATCTCGGTCAGGCCCATGATTAATTACGACTAAGATTTATGACGTAGAAAACCGACTCCCGGTGTCGATAACAATGTAATGAACGGGAAACCTGCTCATATAAAGATACTTACATACTGTTCTACACTACACGTCAATATCCGAATACTTTGCTATATAAAATATATATAATATGTTTTTTTTTTTTTATATTTATTGCAGATTTCCTTAAGGAAATGATACCACAAATTTTTCCGCGTCGAATTCCCTTGGAAAAATTTAATTACATTGACCTTAAATAATTTGTATTGTAAACAATCGGCGGCGGCGGCTGGGCGGTCGTCTCGCCGTCGGCACGTGTGGCAATTAGTATATCGCAAATTGTTATCATTGCCAGCTAATTAGTGTAAATAAAGTTACTGTTAAATTCTTTATTTCGATAAAAAAATTAAAATAAAAGTGATTTGTCGGGAGATTGCTTTTTTTTTTAAATAAATTACCACTTCTGATTCTTATATTACTATAAATAAGTTTGTTATTAAATTATAAATCTATTCGTTAAAAACTCCGTTGTAAGTTCGTTATTCCTCGCTCGCTCGTCACGCTGGAACTACTCATCTGAAAGCAACATATTACAAAATAAATTCGTTTCTAAAATAGAATTTTCGACAAACGAAGCGAAGTTAAAAAGATTTTTACTTTGTGGTAGGGCTTTGTGCAAGCCCGTCTGGTGAAGTACCACCCACTCACCATATATTGTATCGCCAAAGAGTCAGTGTAACTACAGACACAAGGGGCATTACATCTTAGCTCCCAAGGTTGATAGCGCATTGGATTTCAAGAAAAATAAATACTCTTTAAAATACCAATGTATATGGGCAGTGACCACTTAGCACCAGGTAGCCTATTTGTCAGGCCTCCAGCCTATGAGATTAAAAAATATATGTATAAAGGGTACTATAACAGAAAGCCTATAATTATTTTAAATAAAATGGTAAGCTCACTAGACCATTGCACGCGTAGGCTCACATTCCTCATTTTTAATATGAAATGATCGCACGATTATCCTATCGACATTACTATACATTTTATAGTGCGCGATAATATCATAAAAACACAATAAAATGATAAATTGTATAAAACATTTCTTCTCGAGAATATCAACTTTCTTATAATAAGTATTTATAGAACGACGAAGAAGATATAAATTTCTCAATCCCAGGCGTCCTAATGTGCGCCCGACGTTCCTTTGCTAAAGTTTTTCCGCCTTTGTTCCGAACGCCGCTTGATAGATGCGCCCTTATCGCCCTTAGGCGTTTTTATGGTATGAAACTTATTCTTTCAAATATCTACAAGATGAAAAATAGATTGTATTGAGATGAAAACTGAAATTATGTTTTCGTTAACGCGTACATATTTGAAATGTTATTCGTGCATTATACGTCAATTTATTCGCAGTACTGTGTGAAATCACGTCTGGAAACCACCGTTTTTCAATATACCTTTATTTGAGTATATAAAGTTTAATGAACTTAATTTGTGTTTATAATTTGTTCAATAAATAAAAATATAGCAAAAAATTGCACGTGTCAGATGAAATTCTGATATATTGATATTGGATATACAACAAGTTGGAATAAAATCCAAAAATTTTCTACAGGAAAGGAGGCCTTAGCCCGGCTGTAGAACATTTACTACTAATATAATTTTGATGCGAACTTTTGATGTTAAGCGGTAGAATAATAGATTAGTAAGTTAACTTGGTGGTAGGGCTAACGTGATAACGTGCAAATCCGTCTGCGTAGGTACCACAGTATGATCAGATATTATACAACCAAACAGCTATACTTATTATTGTGGTATTCTGGTTGGAGGGTCAATGGTGGGGGTAAGTCACCACTACTTTACTGACTCACTGCTGGACAAAACATCTTAGGTCCCGAGGATGGTTGAGCACTAGTGATGTGATATAGAAACTCCAGGTTTTGATTTTAGGAATGTAATTTTATAGAGTGCCAATGTCTATTTGCGGTAATGAACACTTACCATCAATAGGTCCTTAAAAAAATTTAATATCCCGGACTAATTTGCAAAAAGTCCTCCTACCACAGATAAATTACATATTATTCAAAGCGATGATTGCAAAACAATTCGACAGGGTCACACAGAGATCTGACTGACTTTAAATCATCTTGATAATGATCGATTTTATGAAATTCCTCGGAGAGTTGGAGATAAATGAAATTTGTTACAAAAGTTGGACGGCTCTCGGTCACGATATTAAATTTATTATTTTCAGTCGCAGTATGGGCGTTACTATTAACATTTGAAATTTATAATTTGATGTACCTTTATCCTAACTAATATTATAAAATACAGTTTCTTTGTTTGACTGCCTCTTTGGTTTAGTAGGTAGACATAAGACCACAGAATCTGAGTTCAAAGCCCAGGTCGGGCCGATAAGAAGTTATTGGGTATTGTGTCAAAAATTTTTCAGAACAGCGTGGTAACAGTCAGTCAGCTCAGTGGCAGTCTGGACTGAACCTACCCAAAATTTCCTAACACCTTATTCCCGTATATATCCGAATATTGCTTTGCATTATTACTACCACTACCATGTTCAATATAAGAATTTTATCGTTCTTCACTTCCTCATTTATCGTCGAGGCAAATTTTTTTTTATATAAAATAAATTCCTGTAAGTAAACATCTTGATATGATGAAATATTGGATATTGGATTTATATGTTGGAGAAAACTAACCAATAAATAATACTTTATAATTGAGAACAAATTTTATCGATGAAATGAGTCTTTGTTTCTTTATTAAAATTAATCGACTAAAACCCCTAGGTCTGTACATTAAGATACATTTTTAATTGACAATTAATGTGGTGTACGTCCAAATGTCATACATATATTTATTTCAACTAAACATTTCAAACTATACCTAAGAAAGAACAACAATAAGAAAAAAGTTACTAGAATAAAATGGTATTGCTCACAGAGACTTTATTTGTAAATAAGTGTAAAATAATATTAAAATGAAAACCCCAAAAAAAAATCAGAAGCAATTTAAAAATATATACATTCAAGAGAAATTAACAATGATAATTAAAAAAGAAACAATATACCGTCATACCAATACAACTTCTACAGTGGGCGTGCATCCCACCACATTTTCAATAATACCCTTTGCGGCCTCTGTACTTGTACTGTTTGTCAATTCGTTTTTGTTATTGCATGTTTTTACAAAATAAACTCAAACGTGCAGTGAATATTAAAACAAAATAACATTCGCGACAAATTGGACGCTTACAAACATGAAAGCCCTTTTTATTGAAAATATGTGATAGTTTGATTTCACCGGATTCGTTGATTGAACCTTAAGTTAATTACTGGGGAACGTCACGAGCAAATGCTTCTAAGCCAGAATGTGCTATAATTTACTTTCTGAAATAGAATACAGAGAGTAAAAGAAAACGTATTGTACACAAAGACCTAGTAAGAATTACTAACAATGTGTAAATTTATAATATACTAAAATTAAAAAGTATTATTTTATTTAAATCATTGTATACAAGTAGGCCAAGATTTCAGTTCATCCGAGTTACGTCACGATTATTACTTCAATGTGCGAGCGCTAAGATGAATTCGGTGTCCGGAAATCTATAACAGCGCGATTTTTAAAGCATTCTTTTCTTTTTCATTTCTGTTTCACACGACGACTTTGTGGAACCAACTTTCGCCAGCGATTGCTCCGAACCAATATCACTTAGAAACCTTCTAGAAAAGAGCCTACGAACGCAACTAAAAACCCCGGTGTCGCAGATGTCCATGTGCGGTGGTAGTCACTTTCCATCACGTGAGTTTCGTGTCTTTACATAAAAAACTGTCTATTACATAAAAAAGGGAATTATAATCACATATTTAATATTCAAAATGAGAAGGCTTATGTTATTCCTATGCTGGTTTTTAAAACCATTGAGGAGAAGGGAATACATTATAGGATTAAAAAAACTCAAATTCCCGTGATGACCGGCTTTGAATCTGCGTTCTCTGTTAAGTTAACATTAGCTCTTATATTTATACATTGTAACTTTATCAACTGAAAGGTGCAGCGTTTTGTGGAGAAGGTTTTTTATAAGTAGCTGCGCTTCGCAGTTTCATCGTTTTACATATAAAGCATAAATTCCTTGTTCTCCTATAAAGACTTACTTACATTTTGATATAAACAATTTGTCCAAATAAAGACAATAAGACAAAGACGACTTCAATTTTAAAATGAATGGTAAGATAAAATTGAGTTGATATAATAACCATTTTTCAAAGCAAAATTACGAGGAAAATCCTTGCTTTTGGCCTCTTTATACACAATCATTTCTCCATTAGTACGCTATATAAATTATGATGTTTCTTTCATTGCTAAAAGAGAGTTTAATGATGATTGCGGAAACGAAAAATTTCACAAATTCACAGTCCGTCAGCCGTGCCTGTAATATATCGTTCATATTCATGCAAAACGTCAAATATAAAATATTAGTTCGAATATGCTATAAAAACTCATATAATTATAACTATTGGCGTGCATATGACGTCATGTAAGCATACTCATACATTCGTACGTCTTAGTGTGTGTGTAAGACGGCTTGGAGTAAAGACAGAAAGAAGAAGAATTTTATGAGAAAATATATAGGTTTGCTGGCGAACTTTAAAATCATTTAAAAATGTTAAATCATTTAAAAGCAAACACTACATGCCAATGAAACTATTAATTACTATTGCTTGCTACAACAACAAAAGTGAAAAAAAAAAACATAAATACAAAAAGAAGTTTGTATATGAACACATCTTTCACTTTAAATAAGACTCTGATATATAAACATTTTTTTAAAGACTAGTAAAAGTTAATACAATTTAATAATATAAAAATTAAAAAGCAAAACAACTAAAGAAGTATTAAAATACAATTATAACTGTATTAGTATATATTATATGTATTATTAGTACGTTAATCTTAATTTAAAGCTTAAGTTAAATTTAAAGTGGCGTGGCGTGCCGTCGTAAGTGAATAGATCTATACCATGTTTAAAATCACGTGCACAATTTTATACGCTAATTTAGAGTAGGGGTTGAATAATTACATTTAACTCGCTAACACTCTGTGAATAGACAGCTGGATTGCAGCGTCGAAACCGCAGCTCTATAAATATTAACACTATTTATGTTTCCGGCTTCAATCCGTTTCAATAAAACACTAAAAAGATCAAATAAAATATGTATTATACGGATACGGGATGTCATAATTATATTAAAGATATAAACATTAATAAAATTCATTTATTTATTTATATAAAATCAATTTTAATATAATATTGACACAAGAACTTCTTAACCAAACAATTATCTCTTCCTTACGCCCAAGCCGACATTTGTACCAAGAACTTTTATCACTTAAGCGAGCACCTCTTGTTTCTTGCTATTTAAAACTTCGCAATTTAATGACCCTAGTTTCTTGGATTTCTGGGCCGGAGTTTTCTGAGATTCTTACTAATTGTGAGAACCGTCCACTAGGAGAAATAATCTCGTAGAGATTATTTTCAAGGTCTCACCGTTGGAAGGAGATTAGACTTATACCATCAACTCTGCGAAGAGAGACTACGCCAATGAGATGCACGTACGGTCTACTAGGGTAATAAAAATTGTTATTTATATGAGAGTAACGAAAGGCGTAGTCCAGATGGTAATTATGTTTACGCGCACACTTATTCACTATATATGTACCGCGTAGTCTCTCTTGAGAATGACTAGCGTGGCCAAAATCGGTCTGGAGGACATCTTTATCATCATACATAGAACATATGTACAGCATCCATATCCATTTCATGAAGATATTTCCTACACATAATATAATTTCCTTGGCTATCAATGGATATCCATTGCCTATAGATATATTGGTGCTTTAAGGAATGTTAATCATTCCTCATATTATAAATGAGCTAACCTTATGAGTTAAGATAATTTGTGTCTTGTGCCTGTAGTTACTAGCTAATTCAATTATTAACAAATTGAGTACGTGAAATCATATCGGTGACGTCACGAAACTGAACTGCTATATTTCCAACGTCCAAAAAAATAAAAAACGATTTATAACACTTCCTCATACTATTGCTACATAAACGCTATTCGCTCGCACATTACTCGTAACGTATATTATAATAAATCAAGCGCTCTAATATCATAGACTGCAGATTAATTTCCCAGCAGGAAATTCCTTCAGAATTTATGTTGAAACAAAGGCATCTACAAAATTACGTCATCGTTACAGCGCCGCCGAAAAACATTACGCCCAATTTCTTGTATATTAAACATTTATTTGAACTCTATTTTCGTATGAAAATAGTATTCGTATAATAAGAGCCAAAATGGTCCAGTAGAAAGAATACGGGGATCTTATTCAAAAGCCGCTGGTTCATATCCGGCCAAGTATTAAATTATATGTCCTTGACTTGTGTTTATAAAAAAAATCGTACTGCTACTGCTATAAGTATGAGGTTTTGCTTTAAATAAAAGTATTTAAACCAAACTATAACTATATATGTTTTACTGTATTTAGGATAATGTATATATTGCAACATTGATAATAATTGTACACGGTATGATATTGAAGTATGACGTACTTCCCTTCTCGTTTGGGCTGCGACAACGTATGTATCGTTAGTCCACCGCGCTTAAATGTTAGCTAGTGTAACGAACTATTATCCTTTTCCTATCCTACAAATAACATCACCTATCCCTTGGCTTGTGTTCTTCAAGTGTGTGAAGACCAAGGGAACGCCCCCAAGAAGAAAGTGTCTTCCAATAAGAGCCCGGGCTTCGAAGTAAAATCTCCCCTTTTTACTCATCTTAATACAGTCCACATATATACAGTACACATGTATATTACTTATATTAAATACGTTTTTAAAATTTTCTTTAATTATTTATAACATTTTCATAACGTTTTTAATAGTGACAACTATTTTTTTTTTTTTAAATTCCATTACACAGATTCATCGAGTACCTTTTGGATTTAGTAACACAACAGTAAAGAATCAAACCCAGTCGAGAACTAACCCAATTAAGCTTTATAAAATAAGAAATCTCGTACCCGAAACAGTCATCCTGATGCAGAGCGATCCAACATCTCTACGCAAAGCCAAAGGATCAAGCAGATCGGAAAGGGCTTGATCGTCGGTAATTCGAGCCACTCTACGTTGGATATGGTCAAATGGAAGGAGCTGGTACTGTGAAGCACCCGCCCAGAGGTGAGAACAGTACTCCATGTGTGGCCGAATTTGTGCCTTGTAGAGAACGTACTTGTCGTGCGAACACATATATATATAAATCATAAATTTCTTGAGAAAAGTTACAATTTTATATAGAAATTAATATAATTTATAAATAAAAATTGTATGAAAATCTTGCGACAAAATTTTACATCATATAAAATTGTATTTCTGTTTAAAGTTTAGTTAAGAAAAAATAACATTAAATAAAACTTGTATATTTAGTTTTTTGCTCTCGCTGGATATGGTTCTAAGACTGTTGTTTCAATTAAGCCATCCTTGCTGCTCGGTAACTAGATCGAAAATCCATTTCGTGTATCGTGCAAGCACAGCATAAAAAAGTTTGTAACATTCTACGTACAACAGCGCTGTGACTATATCTTGCCAATAATTGCAAAGATTTAGACTGACTATCTGATTAAATATTCTTAAAAATGTCATGTCACTCTTAATCGTTGAGTTCCTTTGCCTGAAGCCAACACTGGACAAAATGCGACAAAAATAATCGGAACTGAACAACAACCCAAAATTTCAGACATGTAGGATAAGAGGAAGTGTTATAAATTCAGCTTGCAAGTTTTAACCTAAACAAACTAACTACTCGTAACAAATTGTTCAATAAAACCCCTTTATCTGCATTTGCTTATCTGCCTTCCCAAAATAATTTAAACTATTTCGTTTAGTTTTCAAACATCATATCCCAGAGGTCTTCCTGGAAGAAATGGCTTGTCAATAAAGGCGCCTTTTGTACTGAATGTAATTGCATCTTCGTTAATTTCTCATTCATATCATACTATCAATTTCCAATGTGAAGTAAAATAATCAAATATTTCAGTCAAGAAAGTATTTTGCTTATTATTAAAGATGACATGGCGCTATAAGAGAGCTTAATGTCGTTTGGCGTTACGGCAAACAACTCGATCTTACCCTCAAGTCACGGCACCATCATCATCATTGTTTTACATTAAAAATAAAAAGAATAATTTAGTTAGTGGTAGGGCTTTATGCAAACCCGTCTGGGTAGGTACCACCCACTCATCAGATATTCTTCATTGTTGTATTCCGGTTTGAAGGGTGAGTATGGCACAAAGGACATAACATCTTAATTTCCAAGGTTGGTGGCGCAGTTAGGGATGTTTAATATTTCTAACAGCGCAAATGTCTATGGGCGGTGATGACCACTAAACATCAGGAGGCCCATTTGCCGGCCCGCCTACCTATTAAATAAAATATATATCATCATGATCAGCCTGTATTATTCCACTGCTGGACGTAGGTCTCCCCCAAGGCGAGCTACTGAGTCCGATCTTCGGACCTTCTCATCCATGTTATACCAGCCACCTTCCGTACATCATAGCTCCACCATGCCGCAGGGCGTCCTACACTACGCTTGCCGATTCGCGATCTCCACTCTAGAACCTTCTTGCCCCAACGGCTATCAGTTCTTCTACAATTGTGACCGGCTCACTGCCAATTCAGCTGGCATCCTCTGTGCTATGTCGACCACCTTCGCTTTTTGTCGGTTCACCTCGTTCCGGATTTGATTCTTCAGAGTTACGCCAAGCATAGCTCTCTTAATATATATAAATATATATATTAAACTTTAAATCAATAACCTTATTCATAGAACAATATACTATCTGTTTATAAAGCCCTACAATAAAGTACCGAAACTAAATATTGTAGCGATGTTCGAACGTGTTTTATAAACAAGAGTATAGTGCTTATCTTGGTATCCACAAATCCACGGTCGCGCCGCAAGGGTCGCGGCGCAATGAAATAGGCGGTGCCTGCCAGTTCGCCAGATAACCATAATGTATCAGCGGGATATTCAACCGCAGATAGGGTTACCATCTTTTTTTTATTTCACCATATAAAAACGACTTGAAAATTTTATTTATAAATTCTATTATAGTGTGATGTGTGTGTGTGTGGGTATGTGTGTGAAACAAATGGTCAAATTTAACCTTGAAATTTATAAGATTTCCTTACATCATCATCCTGCTGCCCTTATCCCAATTTTACTTAGGGTCGGCGCAGCATGTCTTCTTCTTTCATACTTCCGTGTCGGACGTCATCTCACAAGTAACATTCTTTCTAGCATATCGTCTTTCACACAATCCATCCACCATTTCTTGGGTCGACAAATATATACTTTTAGAAATTACCTATCTTTATAAAAGTTATTTTTTTTTTAAACAATTTGAAATTAGAACACAATATAACTTATTATAATAAGCTTTACCTGCTTTGCATTATTTTAAACTCAGTAACATTGACTATGGTGTTGAAAAAAACTACAGCTTTGAAATATACATATAAAACTAACACTCCACAATCTCTTTTGGGATTTGTTACGCGCAGACCTGACAGTGGACCTGTACCATACTTTTTAGTGTAAAGGTTATAAATAAAACACATTACAGATTTATGACTAAGATAAAATTAGCCTCTCTACGAACTAAGTTTTTTAAAGTACATACTAAGTATACAAAAAATAGGAACAAATGTAATAACGCCATTATACTCTAAGACTAAAAGAAATTGAATACAATTACAATTATCAAAATAAACAATTCATTAAATAATTACAATAAGGAACAATGACATTTATAGATATGTACATTATAGTCGTACTAAGTTTAAGATACATAATAACCGAATAAATATAAATAAATCACAACATATGAAAAATTTTTCAAAAGCAGAACGACAACACACCGTAACCAAAATTATCTTCATAACATATTGTTTAGAAATTATATTATATAAAATCAGGAATTGAATATACATAAGAAATCAATTAAATATAACAGTAAATCGTAATTTTATATAATTTGGGTGGCCTATTAATGCATTTGCCAAATTATGCCATAAAAAGGTTAAAAAAGTGGCAGTTTATACCACCGTACTCGAACAAAAACCCAATTTTACCATTATATCATAGCATTTCGGGGGACGAGCCGTAGTTCCTTACATACGTGGTGGGTATATTCCAAATGACAATTAAAAAAACAATGATGTTGATTTTTTAAACCGTTCTATAAAAATATGCCCATCAATTGTCGTCCGCACAATTCACAGTGGACATAAGCGATGAAAAAACATAACTATGAAATTTAATATTTTTCCATCAGCATTATTTTTATATCAGCGAGTCATAGAGCTAAAATAACATCAACTGTTGATTATTATAAATCAAAATTTAGGAGATAATTACAAATTTGAAAGAATAATCTAGGATAAAGTCTGATTTTCGGATAGAAATAGCAATATTTTTTGAGAATTGTCACCTACGATTCTTCTCCTCAGGGAAACCTAGGACTATAGTACCACCTAGACTAGGAATATTGACCTAGTAACTTATAGTAAAATCAGTGTGTACTTCATGCCTCTGTTAGATAAAAACTTTTTTAACAAGTTATAAGTTTGTTGAACTTATAGCAGAGAATTGGAGTTTTTTGTCTGACCCTGCGTGAGTTGAATTTTGTAAAATACTCTACCTTGGATGCTCAATAAAGGAACCATCAGCGGCAAATTTTAAGTCGTGTTTTAGAATTTATAACGAGAGTTACTTATTTAGATTATCATTTCACGGCTCCTCGGACCAAGAAGGAATATAATTTTGTAGTCGTCTTTTCGGAGAATATCCTTTCATAACATTTCGTTATTGTAGATGAACTGGAGTATCCGTATCTTTCCTCTCTTCGATATCCTCTTGGGAGTTGACTTTCGGTAAATTCATTCTTAAATATCTTTGTCTTGGGAACCTCATATATGGGGTTGCCATGGCAAAAATATCAATTATATTTTATAAACTCTTTTATCAGATCACATTCGCAACAAATATTAATAAATTAAAAACTTATATAAAGCTCAAGAATAAAAAGGGTATCTTTATTAGGAGTAAATTATCAGGAGACTAATCTTTAATGGACGTCTTTGAAATATAAGGACAGGAATTTGCAGGACACTAAAAGGAATTTTTTTATCTCTCTCCAGCGCCGTGTCTTGGGAGTTGATAACTTTTAACTTACTCGGGTTTTTTTTGGAAATTGCATTTTTATTTGATAACAGATAGCAAAAACAAAATAATTATTTTTTACAAAAAGCACTACGCTCTCGTATTTACCGTAAAATTAAAATCTACCATCAGATCTGATAAAAATAAGTTAGAGCTGAAATAACCGGAAATAATATTTTATTACTATAGATACATACGAAGTCTATACTTAGATATTTTTTATATATCAATGATATTTTAGTATATCTTTTTTTCATAGTATAGGTTGGTGGACGAACATATGGGCCACCTAATGGTGAGTGGTCACCACCACCCATAGACAATGGCGCTGTAAGAAATATTAACCATTCTTTATATCGACAATGCGCTACCAACCTTGGGCCTGTAATTACACTGGCGCACTCACCCTTCAAACCAGAATAGAATAATACTGAGTACTGTCGTTTGGCGGTAGAATACCTGATGAGTGGGTGGTACCTACCCAGACGGAATAACACAAAACCTTTTCCCACACCATCACCACGTGAATATCTGTTTAACATAAATAGTCTTCGACACAGTTTGGTCCTGAAAATTTGCACTTACCTACGTTTTATTTTTATTGAGGGTTATTATACTATCCGTTACTATACGTTACTTTGTTGAAACGTGCCGTTAGATGGCTCTGCAACACATCGATTTCAATAATAGTCGACAGAAAAATTTGTTTTTATATATTGACAGGATGTCTGCCGGATTTCATTAGAATCATATATAAAGAATTTAAGCTTCCGTCAGTTGTAGTTGAAAAAAGAATATTTTATGAATTTACACATTCGTACTTTTTATTCTAGTGGGATTAAGAATTTGATGTGATATTATCAGTATAAAAGGGATATTTAAGCAATTGAATCAAACAATCATTAGATTTTCAATGCTAAATACAGAAAACTCGAGTTATAATCAACTTAATCTCTCCAACCACACATGTAGCACGAAAACACTAGATTCTCATCTCTTTTAATTATTATTTGCTTTCTCGCCAAGAGATGAAATTAAAGCTAAGCCTTTAACACGCTAACAAAATATAGTGACTTTACTGTAACATTTTATTACAAACAAGATTAAAACTGACTTCAAAAAATGGCCACTTCAACTAAAACTTAAAAATATTTTTTTATTCTAGATAAATTATGTGTCTTTTCTAAGGCCTTCTTTTGAGGGAACGGCTTGGACATTATTCCATCAAGCTGTTCCAATGGGAGTTGGAGATTAAACTTGGGTTAAGATATTTTCTGGCACACGCAATTTTCGTCACAAGATCTCCTGCCACCGCGACGTATCATCAGTTATAAACAGACCGAGCACATGAAAATTCAAATCTTCTTGTGCAGGTTTTAATCCGCAATTTTCGATTAAAAATCACCTTTTCTAAGTCTAAGCCATCTTGGCTCTTACTTTACTTTATGTTAACGACAAGTTTCGAAAGGTATCACTAACTTTAGATGTCGGTTTTCATATATTAATAGCCTCGGCAAAAGTTTGCCTGCCTTTAGCTGACACCGACTCTAATATGATGCTTCCTCTATATCTCTTAAAAGCGAAATAAAAGTAAAAAACATAAACATAATATAAATTTAATAAATAAAATGATACCATTTTTATCGAATATAATCAGCTTAAAAAATGTAGTAAAATTGTTAGAACTGGCCCGGCCAACGACGTGACGATGGTAACCCGATTAGTTTCGAACTAGGTGGCGAACTAGTAATTGTGTGGTGTAACAGTCTATTCGATTTAGTGTTTTTGAGGCCGGTGCTCGGCCAAATGATCAGTTAGGTTGTCGTAATAAATAAAATGCATGCAACCAAATGTTTTTTTCAGCAAGGCTTTCCTTACTAATAGGTTTTTTCATGTAATAGATGACATACTAGCATGACGCTCAAGTGTATACCGAGGACTGACCTTCAACAAGAGATTATTATCTACTAATATATATATAATTAATTTACTTGTATTTCATAATATATTTTACATGTATGTTTTAAATTAGGGGTGGAACAATTTCAGGATTTTGTATTCTTGTTTTTATTAGGCAATCATACATAACAATAAATCGTATAGATTTATAAGAAAATATTAAACATAAACCAGCTATGTTTCCACATTAACATAACACATAGACGCGGAGTTTACTCATTTTATAAACCATCAAACTAATAAAAAAAACACATGTACGATTAAATAAATTAAGTGCCATCTTAAGTTTATACTTGATTATTTTCATAAACTATGACCTAGAAACTAATCGCAATTTATATAATAACTATATCTACTGTTTTTGTTGCTAGAATGTGTACTGGGGCGAGAAAAGAGTGTTTCGCGTATATTTTATTTAACTTTAATGTAAGTTTATTATAATGGATCTTTTATCTTCGACTTAGATATAAGAAAAATTAGAACAGCGATCGTGAACTGTCGCTAAATAATAGTCGGCAATACTATTAAAGTTATATAAAAAATATTCCAGGAACAATTTCTTAGCAACTTTTCTCCGGGGTTTGTCGGCGCGTTCAATATTTTAGCTTATTTTATTTTAAACCGCACAATAATCGGAAGTAGTCTCGAGGCTCTCAAAGAAAATTGCTTAATATCTTAGAAATGTAACGGGACACCGAGAGCTTTCTACTATTATGCGAATGGCTGCATCGGTTGGGTAATCGAGTGTGCGAGGGATAAAACGGGGACCCTCGGTACGATCCGACCCGGCCCTGTTCTTGACCTAACAACATAAGCAGCTTTATTAACACGAAAAGTCTTTCAATCTACCCGATACAATGAACATCGACCTCTTGTTCACGAATCTAAAGAATAACTTGCGTGCGATTTAAAACGCAGGGACATAGCGGTTTGTATTTTCTAATGACTGAAAAGCTGCAAACGTTATATATTAAGACATTCTGTAGTATATTTAGTATCAGCAATGCACCCGTGCGAAACCGGGGTGGGTCGCTAGTACACTATTAATTAAACCTATGTTCCAAATATCATCTTTCTATACTCTCTAATTTTGTCTGTGCGTTGATAGTCAGTGAAGAGAAACGATTTTTTAAAAGTCATACTATCACTAATTTTTATTTTACCCTTTTACGATAAAAATATACGAACAAATCTAATTACAATGTTTTTAAATATCACAGGAAAATGTAGATAGAATTAAGTCGGGTAAATATTTAGCAAAAAAACATTATTAATTCTAAAGAAACATAAGAATTCGTGCTGATATCGCTCAACTTATTTCGCTGTGAATAGTACCTAAGCTATTCCAGTAAATTTACCAGTTTTTCAATTGCATGATCGTATACAGAAATTGAGAGTGAAAGCCGACTAGCCGTGGAATCGATGAACGAAAACCTATGGAATTGTTGATGCAGGTGCCGAATCGCAAATTGTTTATGGTAATGGCTCGCCCGCCGATATGTGAAATGTTCGCATTTTATCAGCGTTGTTGTTCCGAAAATTGCTGCTTTCATTTCACAATGAGTGCTTCGATTTCTCGTAGTATTTTTATAATTCTCATGTTATTTGCGTTGCATTTCAAAATCCAATATTTTAATAAGCTCAATCCGGTAAGACTTAAACTTCATAAAAATGTATATTTCTACCGGTAGGGTAGAGCTTTGTGCAAGCACGTTAAGGCTGGTATCACCAACTCATTAATTATTCAACCAAAAAAACCTACCTAATAACCTATTTCTACGTTTTATAAACTTAGTAACACAGTCATAATTCTCACAGTGCAAATAACCTTGCACGGCGCAGAATTGCTCATTTATCTTCCAATAATAGACTTAAAAAAGGCATCTACTGAGACAACTACTGCGTTTCTTCTCGGTAGAATCTACTTTCAGAGCCGGTGTTAGCTTTACATTTAATTTAACTCTGTAACATGACGATTTCAAAGTGATTTTATGAGCCAACTTGAATAAAAAATTTAATTACATTAAAAATATATTTGTACGACTGTAACGAACGACTCGTATAGCGTGACGGTAAACGTTATGTCGCCGTTCTCTGCTCCCTTTGGGATGCTTACGACTACCCTTCATAATACTTCAATCCTACTTATACGCTATATTATTATAATAATACGAAACATATATACATATATATATGATTACAGAAACATTTATTGGTTTATCGGCCGGGCGTCTCGTGATGGCCACAACAGGTATTTTATTCGTTATGATAACATGATCTGTGATTATGTTGAGCCCGGATACACCTATCCCCTGGCTCACGTGTCTGATTGAGAAAGAGTAATATAGATAAATGTATTCCGCAGACACCGGCGAGGCCTTTGATTGGCAAACATCCCACGTCTCTCTCTATTTATCAGCATCAGCGGGCCATGACGCGGAAAGTGATACGTCAATAGCACAGACTCACGTATTTACGAAGAAACTTTACAAATAAACCGCTCTTTGCCAGCTAATACTTATCGAGTAAACTGTGATTTGCGATACAAAGGAATCGAATCGGAGTTCGGTTTTACTACCGGAGTTAATTAATTAGTTTGTTTGTTCACAAATAGATAGCCATTAGTCAAATGTTGTTTTCGTAATCTGGAAACGTTACGCTATGTAAAGTCGCGACTCATAAAAACGAAGTAAATACAAGGAAATCGTGGCTTTAAGTGTGTAGTGCATAAATTGCTCCCTATCTGGCAATCGCCTGACCCTTAATGGCCACGAGGTGGGACAGATCGTTATCGTGAAAATGGGAGTTCTGAGGCTACTTTGTCGATACAAAGAAATTTTGTTACGGTTTTACAAAAACCGTGCGTTCGAAGCAGCTGAGTCAAGTAAAATGATAAGGCGAGATTACCCACTTATATTATTATTAATGTATATAATTATTATTGACATTCACAACAAAAGAGTGAGAAAAAATTGTGATAAAAATGAAATTTTTTTAAACAAGAGAAAATAAATAATATTTGTATAATCGTAACTATGGTTTATCTTTAAAAATTAATTTGACGCGAGATTAAACCTTGCAATAGTTTAGGGGCTACCATATGCCAGTAAAAACCATTCTCAATATGAAATAATTCTCATTCACTTTGAGACTCATCATATTAAATCTATTCAATACTTAATAACCACATAAATTAAAAACAAAATATGAAAATATAATATCATACAAAAATTAATCAATTAATTTGGTGTTTCGCACACCACAGAAATCTGTAGTTTTGAATTTAGAATTGAAAAAAAAAGTTACGTGTTTTTAGACGAAAATCATTTAAAAAATATTTTAAATGCAATTTTTTTCTGTTTCTAAACGAAACGCTACGAGTCTGTTAGGTAAAAAGACGGTCGAGTGAAGTTTTGAAAATGCTTGATAGTAATATATTGCTTAACAACTGAGGCAATGATTCAAGATCTACAAGATTGTTCCCGATCACGCTATTACTTGACATACCCTAATACACAATCGGTTATATCGCTAGCATGTCCGGTTACTATTTTGTCTTTGAATAAAATATATTTTGTCTACGTTGTTGAATATAGAATGCCTGATTTAGCATTCGTGGATCTATATCGGTTGATCATTAATGCAGTTATATGAATACGAGAGTCTCATTAAACTGGAATGCATATGCAAAATTTGTCGCTCGAGTTAATATATTCCATGTTGGAAAACTTTAAGTAGATGTTGAGCCTAGTTAGAATTCATTGGATCAAAATTATCGATAAAGCTAGCTCGCCTAATTATACACGAGTTCGTTTAATCAAACCTGCTCGGTGTTTTTTGCATAATTACAAAAAAATAATAGCTCCTGAGTTTAGTTTAGTGCACAATATGTTTTGTAATAGGTGAAAAAAATGTGACAATGAAAGACGATATTGCAGTCGAATGATGCCGACGCGTCGTACCTAAGCAGCGTCAATTTAGCGAAAAATATTTTGTTTCACTAAGAAAAACAAAAGAGCCTTCATCTACGGACTGAAATTTATGAGATGCGCCGCGGATTAAAAATGTTTACCGGGCCCTCGGGCGCGACTCTGGCTTCATTAGAGCGTGTTTCTGGAATTCTCTGATTATTATTTACCTTACACTTCTTTTGGCCTCTACTCCATCAACCTTTTGTCCAGCAATCGGGAATTAAAATAACAGAACGCGTGTTCAAATATTATTATATAAAAATCTTACAATTAGCTTTTACATTACGATTTATTTTATGTATTATATATTTAATACAATAACATAAATTCAATATTTGATATATAAAAGAAACAAAACTAAACTCAAGATCGTCGATTCAAATCCGAGCATTACATCACAATGTTTTATGGGCTAAATTGAAGTCTCCAAGCTGCTTGAAGTTCGTTATGACTCCTTATTGGCTGCTACATAAACAATTATAAATATTATAAACTATTTATATTACTTGAAAATTTAACGAAGAATTTGCTTCAAGTAATCGACACTAAATGATCAAATTGTACAAAAGATAACTTTAAAATGGTGTTCCTGTTTTAAACTTCAGTTGAATGCTTTGTAACGAAGTACCTTATCTCACACGGCTTACATCTAAATTTTAGTAACCTAATATCAATCCTAAATCTTTTTAGCTATCAACAAATACTCAACACGTGCTTCGATTCTCAACTAGACGTTTAAACTTAGCACGATCAGAATCCGATCATTTTAATAAAATATGAGCGTCAAATTTTAGTGGAACGATAAAATATATATTAGTCTAAGACTAGAAGATTTTTATCTCAAAAATATATATATAACAATAGTAAATCTTCTCATACAATAATGTATCAATGTAAAGTAAAATAACAATAAAACAAAAATAAGAACATTCAAAGTGTGCGCTCCGCTAAATACTGGTTCCACTTAAACGGTATGTTTAGCTGTGCAAATATTTCTTCCGACAATTTTCAAGCTCCGTACATTTAAACTGGCTAGCGGAACACTTACGGGCCTCGTTACATCGTCAAGTGCTAAAACCTTTGTAAGATAGTGCGCAAGTAATGCAACGTAGAAGTGTATAGGTTGCGAGCAAAGATTTAGTGAAGGCAAAGCGTCGAAATGAAACAGAGCTAACGCTTTTGCTCGAGCGACCATAGCTACACTCACTATGACATGATTTAATATGACGTGTCTGTCATACACATATTTTTTCTGACGTTGATGTGAATTTAAATATATATTATTTAAACAAATATATTATTATAGAGCAATCTCATCATAGTGTACGTGAGTTAAAAGTAACATAACATAAACAACTTGTAAATTTCCCACTGCTGGGCTAAGGCCTCCTCTCCCTTTGAGGAGAAGGTTTGGGGCATATTCCACCACGCTTCTCCAATGCGGGGTGGTCCAAACACAAATTAAGCACATGAAAATTCAGTGGTGCCTGCCTGGGCTTGAACCCGAAATCAGCGGTTAAGATGCACACGTTCTAACCACTAGGCCATCTCGGCTCTTGAGACCTGTCAAGTTAAAAGTAAATGTACGCAAATAAAAAAAGCGTACACAATGTAAAAACTTTATCGCCCTTAACGGTAAGTGTCATATTACTTTTGAACGAATATAAGAAAGTGTTAATGAGTAATAAAAGTACGCCATGTTATATTAATCGGTTATTCCCATACAATATAATGAGGCTTGACTTTCTGTTCCTCGTCTTTACCATGACCAAGGTAAACTGACAAGTGCGATTGTTGTACGCGAGATACGCGATAGCGCAGGCACGCCCCGCTGTTAACACTTCCTTGACACGCCACCGTGCAATGACCCGCCTTAGCCCAACTGAACCGCGATCATTCTCAAAAGATTACTCCACATAGAAAATATTGACAAAACGTCTTGACAGAATTCATCGCTAATTATCAACATTAGACTAATTATTCAAGTTTTATTTTGTATTAATTCTATCCATCTATATTAGTGTAAGTCGATTTTATGAAAATTCCTATGGTATTTCTTATGTATATGAACATGTATAAGCTTCAGATAAATATAGTATAAAAACCAATATAGTAAGCCACATTATATATCATAACTCAATTGGTTTCCGCGACGCACGTCACAAAACCAGTCGACATGACTTTGTTTTGTAATATGTTATAAATAAATCCATATATATAAAGAATATAGAGCCGAGATGTCCCAGTGGTTAGAACGCGTGCATCTTAACCGATGATATCGGGTTCAAGCCCAGACAGGCAGGTATTTTCATGTGCTTAATTTGTGTTTATAATTCATCTCTTGCTCGGCGGTGAGGAAAACATCGTGAGGAAACCTGCATGTGTCTAATTTCAACGAAATTCTGCCACATGTTTATTCCACCAACCCGCGTTGGAGCAGCGTGGTGAAATATGCTCTAAACCTCCTCAAATGGAGGACTTAGCCCAGCAGTGGGAAATTTACAGGCTGCTAATGTAATGAATGCAATGTAAATCAATATATGTTTAAAAAATTGTTTGTTTAAAATTTGCTGGATTGATTTGATTTGAAATACGTCCTTCTATTACTAAAACATTGGAATAATTTTTGGTTATTCTATTATTAAATTGATATTTTCAGTTTTAGTTAACTTTCCAATTAGTTCACTAAACGAACATTGTTCAATATTATAATAATTTCAAAGTTGTCTTAATTGAAACTTTATCCCTTTATTTAATGGTTGTAATTCCAATTATGAAAAAACTGAACAAAACTACGCCCTAATTAGTTAACTTTTAATTAAAATTATTCGAGAAACTTGTATTAATGTTTTCATTTATTTATTTCGTATTTGTAAAAGTATATTTACGGGTTTTTTTTAACTCTACTATCAGATTAACCTGACACAAATATGTCCAAAATATTTATATAAAATCAATTATATTTAATTAATAAAAATTTAAATCAATGGGTACAATCCGAGCAAATACCAAAAAGTTTTAATGCTCCTTATTTTTACAAGTCTGCCTGGGTAAGAACCACGCACTCATGACTTACTCCACCATCAGGCAGACATATTTCGGCTGTTATCAGACTGGTGATTTGCGAGCGGGCAACAGGGAATACGGGTACTCTAGCATCGTGCGCGCTACTAAATCGCAACGAGCGCTCAGCGAACAGTTTTCGCTACAAGTGTGTAGCAAGCAATCGGACAATAAAATAATGAAAATCGACCAGAAAAACTGCTGTTAACTGAAGAATAACTGAAGAAGAATCTTAGCCTTGCCTTGAATACTTGCCTGGGGCAAGCACTACTGAATTTTCATGTGCTTAATTTGTGTCTATAATTTATCTCGTTCTTTGCGATGAAGGAAAACATAATGAGGAAAACTGAAATTTAGTCATATGTATACCACCAAACCGCGTTAGAGCATTTGGTGGATTGAGCTCTAGACCTTCTCCTGAAAGGAAGATTAGCCCTTAGCATAGACATTTACATGCTGTTAATAACGTACACCAAAGACAGAAAGCTGATCCTGCTCGGCGGAGACGACGCCTTCGTCGTCTCAGCCGGGATGACGCCATGCTGCCGTACGCACTAGTGACGAGTGCGGAGAGGGCGAGATCACCATCGCCTCCAGAGGAGAGCTCCTTCGACCCACGAGCGGAGCACTGCATGAGAGGAGCCGTGGCTGCGTTATATCTACACGATCCCGCAGCCTCTCCAATCCGTGCCGAGGACGGCCATCGCAGTGGTTTTAATGGGTCGGAATCCCACATTACCCAGGGGCCACGAGGGGAGCCCAAGAGTTCGGGTTTAGGGTACTGAAGGTTTCCACTGCATGAAAAAAAAATGATGCCGTATTGGCAATGTCTGTATGCGGTGGTGATCCCATACTGTCAGATGGCTCGTGGCTTATTTGCCAGTCTTCCTACATACCTTAAATTAAAAAAATAATAATTATATGAGATATTCTGTCATTTATATCAAACAGGATCCCATAGTAAAATAAGCACCAAATCTCCACAGATGAGAAACTAATAGAATTAATTTACAATATAATGTGTCATAGTTAACGAACTATTTCTAACAAAGTAATTTAATTTGTAGTTCAATAACACTGTGGATTTCATCGGCAATATTCAAATTATCCCACCAAAACTAGTATCAATAAAAGCCGTATAATCAAATCTACCATTATAATCAAATCTACCATGTAATTTGTTTTTGAAATTGAAAAACATGGACAGTAGCACAATCCTGGTAGATAATCCCTAAAATTAATCCTATTCAAAAATGAAACATAAATAGTTCGTTCGGTTTTTTTATAGCGAATCTAATGAAACAAGCTAACTTGCGTTTGAAGCTAACTTCAAACTAAATTAAAAAGAATTTTAAAACAAAGACTTATTAATATCGCTTTGTTATAAAGTAAAATATAATGCCCTGGATCTTGCCCGTTTGATCCCTTTACTTTTTTGCCATTTTTCACCGGATAATTGGGTTAGATTACCTTGTTTTTCCGAAGCACAATTAGCCTGAAGGTATTAAGTTTTTCAACCAAAGAATTGTCTTTTATTATCTGTACAAAATTTCACAGATATTATATGACACGTTTACTTCATCGATTCATAATTAGAAACACTTAATAATCCTTTGCAATTCACGCTTTTTCTTCTCGTTCTTGTGGCTAATATATATATATATGGCTTTAATCAAAAACAAAGCGAATTTTTTTTTCAATATAGAAGCGTTATATTTCCTTAGTTATTGTAAAATTCTACCGCCGGTTCGGAAATAAACAACTCGGACCTGAGAAGGACCGGCGTAGTCCTCGAGGATCTGGAGGCTACTAAAAAAATTTCTCTTTAGATTTTTTCTATAATATGTAAGAATTTTATTAGACGCTCGTGGCTCAAAACACCGATTTCTAAGCCTCCCCGATCGTGTCAAATTGTCAATTCAGTTGATGAGAGTCAAGGATTAAAGGAAACGTAGAGTATAGAGAGAGAAAGCTCATCAGAACAAAGTTATTATTATTATTAATAAAAAATATATATTATTCAATACAGGAATATATAGGTGACAGAAAGGCGTGGAGGTAATACTTGTTGACTTCCAGGCAAGATACATTATTCACATCATTATTTATTATTAATTTCTATTAATTGTATTTGGCTAACTAATTTATAACTTTCTATTTTAAATGTTGAAAAAGAGTAACTACTGAGTTTCTTGCGGGTACTTCTCGGTAGAATCTACATTCCGAACGGATGTTAGCTTCACTTAATATTGTTTGTAAAATGACAATTCAAAAGTGTTTATAAAAACCTACTTGAATAAAGTATATTTTGATTTAGATTTTTGAATAGACACTAATTAATTACACAAATAATTTAATTAAAGTTTCTTGTGGAACAATAAAAGATATTTTATATCAATAAATTTACAAGATCATGAAATTCACGATTGTCACGTGAATAGTCTAAATGTAAAGCGAGTGAAACTGCGAAGCGCAGCTACTTTTATAATAGCTAGCTGTCCACCTCGACTTCATCCGGGTAAGACTCATACAAAGTTACACCTGTCACTTCCCCCGTGGCAGTTGAAATATCCAAAAATCCTTTCTTAGCGAGCTTCTATGTAACTGTACAAATTTTACGAATGGAGAGACTTCACAAAATTTCAAGTCAACCAGACAAATACATATATATAAATAATACTAAAAACACCTCGTATAACTTGTATTAATATTGGTTTAATTGTTAGCATTAGCAGCCTGTAAATTTTCCCACTGCTGGGCTAAAGGCCTCCTCTCCCTTTGAGGAGAAGGTTTGGAGCATTTTCCACCACGCTGCTCCAATGCGGGTTGGCAGAATACACATGTGGCAGAATTTCGTTGAAATTAGACACATGCAGGTTTCCTCACGATGTTTTCCTTCACCGCCGAGCACGAGATGAATTATAAACACAAATTAAGCACATGAAAATTCAGTGGTGCCTGCCTGTTTAATTGTTAATTTAAGTCTTATTCACTAGTGTAGATGTTAAAAATTTACATAATGTGTTAAAAGAATATTACACTGCTCAGCAATTAAGCCCAGAAACATTACCGGGGAAAATTGCATGACTGAAAACATTTCGCGTCGAAACTACCATTCATAACGTAGTTAATCATTTACAAATTGATGCTTTTAGGGAACTATTTAAGGCATTAATTAGAAAAAAAATCGAATTAGCTGATTGGTTTAGAAGGTAAATTATTATTGCTTGTATTTCTTTTCCTCTGGTTTCAAGGATATACTACTAAAAGCTGATATAGTTCAAATAGTCACACGGTAGAACTTCAGAAAAAATATTTTCTGTATATTATCAGATCTATACTAAAATTATAAATACGAAAGTCTGTTTGTCTGCCCGTCCGTTATTCTTTCACTATATGTTATTTACTGAACCATATTTAAACCCAAGAAAGGACTTTTTATTCCTAACAACTAACAACTAACCCCTAAAATGCGAGCAAAGTTAGATATTTAAAATAGGTATACTTTTTATATGAAAAATTGAAAATGTTTATGCTTTTACCTTCGGCTCGAATTTTGTAACACTAGATAGATTTTTATCAATAAAACCTTCGTTAAATAAAAATTGCTGTTTGGAATTTTGTAATTTGAAGTGGTACTTCACAAATTCTAACGTGTTTTAATGAAGGTATTTTAAAGAGGCGTAGCTGATATCTTTGCCCTAAAATAATGAATAATTTTAAAACAAATAAATTATTGATCGAATGAAATCGATGAATTTTTTTCACCCATTCTTCTTAAGTTTGATGAGTTTCTTTGCGAATTGATAGTATGTTTTTGAAAATAAATAAACAAGAGTCATTTAATGATAATAAATTAATGCTAATATATCCTTTATAAAATATCTTACTAACGAATAGTTCTGTAGAACTTAAAACCACAACAGTATTCGTGCGAAGTCGTATAAATAACTAATATATTAAACGGTTACACTGAAATTCGCAAATACAATTCAAATGATGCCGGTATTATCTACTCAGTCACGGATAGTTCGTAACAAGGTGTAAATTCAGCGAAATAATATTTGGTTAAAATTCGTAACGGCTATAGTGAAATTGTTACGCGTCCGTGTTAATATTAAAATATTTAAAAGATCCTCTATGAATAAATATGTGTGTAAGATCATTTTTTTAAATATAAGTATTAAGAGTTTTTAAATTATTAGTACGATACGCAGATACTTACTAGTACGAACCGAGATGGCCGAGTGGTTAGAACATGAGCATATTAACCTATGATTGTGGGTCCAAACCCAGGCAAGAACAATTGAATATTTATTTGCTTAATTTGTATTTATTATTCATATCTTGCTTTGTAGTAAAGGGACCGTGAGGAAACCTGCATTTGGCTAATTTCAAAATTTAGCCACATGTATATCCAACAAGCCGCATTGGTTTAGCGTGATGGAATAAGCTCCAAATCCTCTACTCAGAGGAGGCCTTAGGGCCGCAGTGAGTCATTTACAGAACATTACTTTACTTACTAGTACGAACTAGAGATTTATTATAATAGTCTTTGTTTTATGACACTTCAATGTCATTTAGTTATTAAAAATTCTATATCGAATATAACGTAGCAATAGTACTGTTGTAAAATATACTGTATAAAGTAAAAGAGAGTCAAGCATATTTTTTCATTATTAAGTTAATGTGAACTGACCACTGGTGCACTTCTGGAGACATTGACTACACTCCGTTTGCAGTCAATACATTGAAAGCTCGAAGTCATAGTTCAAAAATATTTGTGAATTAGTCTACTGTAAATAACTATTTTTGGTGAAATGAACATACATTACACCGTTCATTTAAGATGGTATGCTCTTTGTTTTCGTAATTACACTGCCTCGCCCACTTTTCAAACGGAAACATAACATTAAAAACTATTAATGTTTTGTGTAACGGAACTGACGAATGTGTGTTACATATTTAGACAGACCTGATTACGTAACATAGTCAAACTTTATTAAACGAGTTCCTGTATGTGTTAATTTGAAACTCACAAGAACACGTATGTGTGTGTTTCGGTAGTGTTTTCCATCAATATTTTACTTTTCGATGAACATCCTCAAAGGGTCGATATTGAGCAGATTATCCCTCTAAATCCGGATTACGTGACGCCCGCAATGTTTGTAGAAATGCCTTTGGATAATATTTATTTTTCTCGTATTAATAAGTATATATTATATATCAATACTGGGTGATACTTTTTCGGCTGAAAAACTTACGCCTTTTTAATATTAGTAAGGATTTTATACGTTCCGTTTATTTACATACACATATTTAATTGACGCATGAACTTTACTTTGTATTACTAAAAAGTATTACAAAGATACAAATTCCACTCGGAATGAACAACGTATTACAGTCACGTAATGTTTCTTAATTCCGTTGAGAAATTCCGCAATATCAGGGATATAAGGAAATGAGCAGCTTACAAATAGATAAATGAACGGGGATACAATTGTAGAAGTTTTAATGACCTCCGAAAGTACCTCTCTGGAAGAGTGACCGATATAAACACGGAAACGGACGCTGAGCTCATAACTACGACGAAATAAATCAATACTTTATATTTCTGAGCGAAAACACGTCGCCCGCTTAGCTGTTATCACGCTGGCTCACTCACGGTTCGTACCGCAGTTTTGATGACGACGATGTCGTCCTCCTGGCTTAGGGTTCCGCCCTTTGGTGTACGAAGAGATTTACATATACAGTTAGTGTCTATGGGTGAAGACGATCTTCAACTTCTAATGGTCCAATAGCTAGACTGCCACCTTAAATTTAAATAAACAAATATGTACGCGTTTGAGACCTACTCCTTCGGCGTAATAGCTTTCAACTGCATGCAAATAATTAATTACTATACAATAATATAATATATAATATTATTGATAGTAAAATTATTATTGTTATTATGTAAATTTAATTTCATCTTTTATCGCCGCCACTTAATAACAAATTTAAAAATGGACATTTAAAAATAATGATAGATAACAACTTCACAAGTTGTCTATTTTGAACGACTTGATACTTAATTGGCGGTTTAGTGAGCAGCTATACCATGTACCTTTTAAGTAACCCTTTGCGCAACCCTCGTGTAAATTCACTCTTAACAACAACAGTAACAAACAGCCTGTAAATTTCCCACTGCTGAGCTAAGACCTCTTCTCCCTTCGAAGAGAAGGTTAGGAGCTTAGTCCACCAAGCTGCTCCAATGCGGGTTGGTGAATACACATTTGATAGAGTTTCGTTGAAATTAAGCACATGTAAGTACCCTCACGATGTTTTCTTTCATCGTGCTCGACACGAGATGACTTATAAACACAAATTAAGCACATGAAAATTCAGTGGTGCTTGCCTGGGTTTGAACCCGTAATCATTGGTTAAAATGCATGCGTTCTAACCACTGGGTCATCACGGCTCAATTTTATTCTGATGTTTTATGATGAAAAATATAAAACAATTTCCGACTATAGTGCTCATGTGTGTACGCAAAGTCGGTGGTAGATGCAATCTCATAACCCGATGGGACATCAAATCCGACACGACGGGAAGAGTTCAGGCACAGGATTGATCCTGTTATCGTTGGCGACTTTACGTTCTTTCCGAGGCACCTGTACACTCCGTACACACTTCCAACTTCCATATTCCAGACTGGTCCTGAGGACTTTTGAATGAAAAACCCAATAACTTTGAAATAAAACTAGTTTTTTTAACGGATTTAATCGCGTATATTAATTATTTTATTTTAACATCCCGACGTTTCGAGCACTTTGCAGTGTTCGTGGTCACGGGCAGACTAAGGTGACATTTGTCTGTTCGAATTAAAAAGAAATATTATTTACAACTACCGCCAACGATTTCTTAATTGGTATCTTGAGTAGCGTTCCGGTTGCACGCAGAAGGCACTAACTGTATCTTTAGGTCTTGCAGTCTGTTGGATTTGGGATTTTAAATTTTTAATAAGTGGATCCCAAGTGTTAGAAAGTCTCCAACCATCTTCTCTATTGAAGTTCGGATGTTTTTGAATTTCAATAGCCTCGCGTATCATTCTAGGAATGAATCTGTGTTCTCTAGCGAGGATCTGTGGTTTATCAAATCGAATAAAATGGTTGGGTTTATCCAGAGCATGTTCACAGACTGCAGACTTTGAAGAACGCCTATTTTTGACATCTCCTATATGTTCCTTGACCCTAGTACCGATGCTTCTCTTTGTTTGACCTATGTAAGATAAACCACACTCACATTCGAGTTTATATACTCCCGCAGTTTGTAAAGGGATATTACTCTTGATAGGTCTCAAGAACTGGCTCACTTTCTTATGAGGCTTGTAAATGGTTTTAATCGAAGCTCGCTTCAAGATATTGCCAATCCTGTCTGTAACTCCCTTCACATATGGTAGAAATGCAGGTTGTCGCTCAACTGTGGGTGGCTTGATACGGCTTCTGCGATGCTGGCGAGGCACGGGCAGCTTGTTCTGGTGGAGTGCAAGCTTGACCTGAAGTAGCTCGTCCTCTAGGTGTTCAGCATCGCAGAGATGGTGGGCTCTCTGAAACAAAGATTTGCCAACGGTAGCTAACTGACTAGGGTGGTGGTGCGAGTCACCATTGAGGTATTTATTGGTGTGTGTGGGTTTCCTATAAACTGTGTGACTTAATGTATTGTCAGGATTCCTGATGATAAGGATGTCAAGAAAAGCTAAAGAATTATTTGCCTCTAATTCCATAGTAAATTGAACGTTTTTATTTATAGAATTGAGATCCAGTATCCCCCGTGGTCGCTGATTTATTCATGGAAGACCTAGAGGAGAGGGCTCTTCACTCCGGACCAATAACACCTAGGTTTTATAAACGGTACGTAGATGACACTTTCACAATACTACCTAGTGATCTGACATCTGCATTTTTAGTACATCTCAATTCTATAAATAAAAACGTTCAATTTACTATGGAATTAGAGGCAAATAATTCTTTAGCTTTTCTTGACATCCTTATCATCAGGAATCCTGACAATACATTAAGTCACACAGTTTATAGGAAACCCACACACACCAATAAATACCTCAATGGTAACTCGCACCACCACCCTAGTCAGTTAGCTACCGTTGGCAAATCTTTGTTTCAGAGAGCCCACCATCTCTGCGATGCTGAACACCTAGAGGACGAGCTACTTCAGGTCAAGCTTGCACTCCACCAGAACAAGCTGCCCGTGCCTCGCCAGCATCGCAGAAGCCGTATCAAGCCACCCACAGTTGAGCGACAACCTGCATTTCTACCATATGTGAAGGGAGTTACAGACAGGATTGGCAATATCTTGAAGCGAGCTTCGATTAAAACCATTTACAAGCCTCATAAGAAAGTGAGCCAGTTCTTGAGACCTATCAAGAGTAATATCCCTTTACAAACTGCGGGAGTATATAAACTCGAATGTGAGTGTGGTTTATCTTACATAGGTCAAACAAAGAGAAGCATCGGTACTAGGGTCAAGGAACATATAGGAGATGTCAAAAATAGGCGTTCTTCAAAGTCTGCAGTCTGTGAACATGCTCTGGATAAACCCAACCATTTTATTCGATTTGATAAACCACAGATCCTCGCTAGAGAACACAGATTCATTCCTAGAATGATACGCGAGGCTATTGAAATTCAAAAACATCCGAACTTCAATAGAGAAGATGGTTGGAGACTTTCTAACACTTGGGATCCACTTATTAAAAATTTAAAATCCCAAATCCAACAGACTGCAAGACCTAAAGATACAGTTAGTGCCTTCTGCGTGCAACCGGAACGCTACTCAAGATACCAATTAAGAAATCGTTGGCGGTAGTTGTAAATAATATTTCTTTTTAATTCGAACAGACAAATGTCACCTTAGTCTGCCCGTGACCACGAACACTGCAAAGTGCTCGAAACGTCGGGATGTTAAAATAAAATAATTAATATACGCGATTAAATCCGTTAAAAAAACTAGTTTTATTTCAATGTGTAATAATCGCGAAAATCTAAGACAACATTATGTGAACCCAATAACTTCTTATCGTCCCTTCCTGGAATTTGAATCCCGAACCTCGGGTCTGCGGCATTATATCTAGTCACGATTAATTACAAAGATAAAATTAATAAGCTTGTAACATTTTATTACTTTCATATTTAGTAGTAAACACGAAAGAAGTTTAATATATTTTTTTATAAATGTATTATTCTCCTTAGTTGATTCGTCTTATATAAACTTAATACATAAGATTAATATAAGGAACGCTTTATTAAAATTGTAGACAATATAAATATTTGCTTAACTTGCTTGCTTCATTTATTCGTGCTGAAATATAAAGAACATACTTATTAATAAGATAATGAATTTGAAATGAACAAGGGAATAAGGTCGCAGTGTAGACGTAGTTCATCCTTTTTTTAAAGTAATTTATGTGTATTTAAAAAGTAAAGAGTTGTACTAAAAAATATCGAATCGCTGTTTTCCCGAAACGCTAAGCCGTAACTATATATTTTCGCTCTACAGATTTTTTTATAGCACACTATTCATAACAAAATTCGTAACTACGAGCACCACAAAGTGCTCGTCGCTTCGCTCGAGATGATAACATTAATTTCGGAACTTCACTTTTATCAAAATATTCATTTATATATGAAATTTCAATTTCGGAGCTAGCACAGAACTTAAATACACACTTACTCCGTGCATGTAATATTGGCTAACACTCTCTGGGTCAGTAAACGGCTATAAACATCAAAGCAATTAGTTAGATATTCGGTTGTTGGTACTATAGGTACCTAAGTTTTCAATCAAAAGTGCTGTAATCGAATATTTCTCTTAATTTATTGCCTAGTCTTTGATATTCATCAATCCTTCATAATATAATTCTTGAATAAATATTATTTCTATTGTTCTAGTTTGACAGCTGAGTGAGTCAGTATAATTAGACACAAAGTACTTGGCATGACACCACTCACAGAAACTTCGTATTACTTATTTTATTAAGTCTTAGAACTAAGCTCATATAAAAATTGTGGTACAAAACGTGTAATATTTAAACTCTGTTGGATTACAAAATAAATAAATCCAAAGAATCAAACAAATCCAAGTAAGCCGACAGCGGTACTTAGGATAAAGCAATTATCTACTAGTTGGGTAGTTTTATTAAGAAACTTTTTAGGATTGTTCTCGAACACTAATTAGGGAAGTAAGCGCACGAAGCAGAATCGATTTTACGCCAATTAGTTCGCGAAGATCAAAACACATTGTTCTAATGTCAAACTTATTTATTTAATAAATTTTATATATAACTATTATTAGCCTATTTACTTTTAATATATTTTTTTTACATCTTTGGCACCAGACTTCTACAAAGGGATTATTGGCCTTCCCATAATCAGAGTCACGGATGACGCAGTTTAGCCTCAATATTTTGTTAGTCTCAACCCAATAGCCCCAAGTCAGATCTCATATAGACATTAAATAAATTATTACGTATATATCATTGATCTTCCTTTTCTGTGTGAAAGGTGTTTGTGATATTGTAAGTAAAACATTTACTTGATGGTAGAGCTTTGTGCAAGCCCGTTTGGGTAGGTACTACCCACTCACCAGATATATTAAGGAATGGTTAATATTTCTTACAGTGCTCATATCTATGAGCGGTGGTGATCATTGACTGTCAGGTAGCCCATTTGCCCGTTCACCTAACCACATTATTTAAATAACAATTCAATAAAACTGTTTACGGAAATACAAGATACTACAACTAGTCACGGCGACGATCTTTCCCTGTAGAAAAAGATCCATGGAAAACGAAGTGTGAGTTGAAGAATCTCTTGTATAAAAAGACCTACGCCAATGGTATGGGAAAAGCACCCGTTCATTTAGAGACGTAGCTTCGAAGATACAAGTTGCCTTAATGATAGCCGACCTCCGAAAGAAGATGGCACTTTAAGAGAAAGAAAACTGTTTACGACAAATGTTTTAGACCTAAATACATAATGTTGGCCTCATCAGAATACAAAATAAGAAACCAACTTTACGTAATATCGATCTGCGTGAAACTGGTACCAAGGTATTTTTAGCAACCACTTTAGATTTGAAACTTCATTGGAATCCTCAATTATCCTGACAGGTAGATTCGGCCTAGCAGCATACGCGGTTAAAAAAGTTAGACCTCTAATTGATGTTGATGCTGCTAGATATTTCGGTTATTTTCATAGTATTATGTCTTACGGCATTTTACTTTGGGCTAAAGCCAAAGATATGAAACTGTTATCCTTCTGCAAAATAGAGCTCTATTTATAATCATTGATCTCTAGAAGGAATATTTGCAAATGCACCACAATACCATAATATTTATATATTTTTTAGAATCGTATCATAAAGATAGTAATATGTATTTAGACTGGCAAACCAGGGAATTTTAGATATTATTACTGGCTCACATACCCTTCAAAGCGGAACACAAAAATACTGATAACAAAATTACTTATTTCAAAAGTACATCCAATCAAACTTTATTGCTCTGGATATGCGGTTTATTCAAACCTCCTCCACGTCAATAGAAATAAATCAAAGACGTAATTATGTAACCTGTCATCTACATATATTGTGTGTACTGTATGCATCAAGCTTGCTTATACACTTACTAGTACCCTATTTAAACAAGGGTGGGGTCTCGGGTCACCTTAAATCGAGGTTATGTGTAATTGTAACATCTATAGAGGATCTGGCCCCTTCAAGCCTTTACTTAAATAGAATATTAATATTAAATTATTGCAAATTATATATTGTCAATTTTTTTTTATAAAATTGATGTATTGACGCCAAGGAAAATTATGTTGAGTATTATAATAACTATTACTCAATCAGTGATTATTTAATTTAAATAGAACTGTTTCTTTCGTAGCCTATTTGTATGTAGTGTCAATAAAAATAAAATTCAAATATAAATATTTTTACAGGGAGTGCAAGAAAATGAGACATAACATTTCCTACACTCCTATTATTAGTCAAGGTTTGAGAGGTATCGGGTAGAC
This sequence comes from Vanessa atalanta, assembly GCF_905147765.1. Classification (NCBI taxonomy): domain Eukaryota; kingdom Metazoa; phylum Arthropoda; class Insecta; order Lepidoptera; family Nymphalidae; genus Vanessa; species Vanessa atalanta. The sequence continues at coordinate 575,244 of NC_061882.1, forward strand.
GAAAGTATCTACGTCAGAGGGAGCACAGCCACCTCAGACTCACTTTTGTGCAGACCTTTGCGAACAGTGGTCGCTAGACAATCGACTTTATTTTATCATTAAATCAACTAGGGTCGTAATTCGTAACAATTGTTCTAATTAATTAAACGGTTGGATTTTTTTTGTAAGTGTAACATTAGAAATAGTGTTAACGTTTACATAACAGTGATTTTATTATTCTAAATTATAAGATTGTACTCGAGTGTTGTTTTTTTTTATTATGTTACTACTCGTTTTTAATAATACTTTATTTATATACCGATTAATTTGAATTATGAGTATTAGTCTAGACCACATAATTTATAAATAAAAGAAATATGTATATGTAATAACTTATATATACTTTTATTACACAAAAAGAAAAAACAATTTAATGAGTAAATGTACCTCGCAGACTGGCAAAAGGAAAACCTTAGCGTTAATATTACGGTAAGTATTCCACCGCCTGTTGACATCGGCACTACGAAAAATATGAACTATCCGTTACTTGTACCTGTGGTTACACCGGCCCACTAACGGAACTCAAAAATAGTAATTAGTCCTATTAAGCGGCAGAGTATGTGATAAATATACACTCTTACTTACTTACTTATCCAGGTGGACTTTCAGGATTACCTTGCCTGTACAACACTTTATGGGTACTTACCTAAAGTTTGTCAGATTTATTTATGTTTATGGTTACTGTCCGCCCATTAGGGTAGCGTGAAATTGTATTACCTTCAATGTATGGGCTATCTAAAGCAAGAGGATTTTTTTTTAAATCAAGCACATCGTAAGTACCCTTTATGGCTTTACAATATAAACGAATTCGGGGAGCAGCACGCAAGAGAAATATCGGGACTTCGATCCATTTTCTGATGTGTCACAGTACAGCGTGGTTTATGGAATTAAACAAAACCTGTAATAATTATTCAATAATTATATATAATATGTTACACATTTATGAGGCACCTTGTTCAAAGAAGAACATACGAGTATCTGTGATTGAAATAAGAAGTGAATGTAAAGATAAGTGGTGATAGTTAGTGTCGAAGTCTGTTAATTTTATAATTTCATAATATTTTTTTATATATAGGATTTATATAATGCTTTCTCAGATCAATATCTGTTTTCAAAGTTTGTTAATCTTAATTAAAACAAATAAAACGAAGAGTCACTAATAACGTTTCAGTAAATATGTTTATACAAAGTTATTTGATTTTGATTAAATAAAGACAATCTTAAACATAATGAGTTTGCTTCGATCGTTAAATTGTAAATACTTCGCAGTTTCATTATTAAACTATTTTTATAATACATAACAAAGTTACAACGCTATTAAATAATATTTGTTTTAAAACAATTTAACTCTATATATTACATAAATCTTCTGAACTTGTGTTTGTAAATGAACTCCTAAAATTCCCAGGATGATCTCGATTGAACCCGAAGTATTATTAATCGATCGACAGACGGACGTAGTCGAGGCGCGCAGCTAATGTCTTTATAATTTCTTCAATCTATTTTTTACCAAAATTAAAACATTGAGGTTTTGAATTGGTCCGTATATGGTTTTATAAATATCCACGCTGGTCTTTTGTTGTCTATATTACGTGCTATTCAATCTTGCTCGAAAATGTCCATCTGAATTGTCATCGGTACTGTAAAATGTAAAACTTTTATTTCTAGCGTTTTTTATTCAATTCAATATGTGTTAAAGGACAAAATGTAGGAATCGGCATACAGTGGTATGTAATATTAATCATATAATATAGTGAGGAAAAGGTCTGACCCAGCAATTAACACGACATCGCTCACCGGCCGACCTTCTTAAGTGCTACCCAAGACTTTGAAATATTTATTGATTATTAAGACGGCGTTGACAGTATATCATTTTATAGATCTGTTTACTCACAATGGCGTGTGCTTATTAATATATATTTTAGTGATATGTGTTATAGTTATAATTTGAATCTGTTTTTTTATATTTACAGCGTCGCCATGTTTTGATTTAGTTTTCAGGGAGAGGAGCAGCGAATACGCAATGGAGCAGCGAGCTCAAGCTTCTATTATTATTAATATCACATGAATTAGATATGATTTTGGTATTAGTTTACCGTAAGGGTCTAGGAAGAGGGATGGATTTTATTGTAAAGCCCCTCATGCCTCATTGCCCCAATGTTGAGTCAGGCCCGAGTGCCAGGTCAAGAAGCAAAGTACGGAAACGACACTTTACAAATATTTTTACTCACATCGAATAATAAATTCAAACCGTTGAAGTTTTATAAACAAAATAAGTTGAACCTTAGAATACAGTACAGAAAAAAACAAAGCTTAAGATTTAAATAGCTTGTATTATTGTTTCCATTAGATGTAGAGCTAATTAGTTTTTCCTCTGACTAACGATTCCTACACGAGTTTGGCTTGCACAGAGCCCTACCAGTGATGAAATGAATTCATAGAGTTCAAATAAGATACATGTATGAGCTCAAAGTTTAGTTTTACAATGAAACCGCATGCCACTGCAGTATCCGGTTCGAGAGCACGGAGCATAAGAGCACGTCTCAGTACTAAATAAGATATGAGATCTTACAATAGATTCTACGTCTATTTACTAGGAATGTATAAGCGAAGTATATAATACAATGATCGAACGCTAATTCTATCTTCGAAGGTAATCTATACCTGTGTCGGAATCATTTGTTCTAACCATTGAACCGATCATTACGTCAATGATTGAGATGGCTTGAGGAGGGGATATCATTGTCCATCAGTAGAATATATAAAAAATAATATATAAAAGTAAATCACTAAACAAAACCTGTTATGTATGTTACATTAAATATTTTTTTTGTGGACAATTAAAATAATTAGAATTTGTTTCAGTGCAAAACCTTTTAGTGATAAAAATACTAACAAATACCAACATACAAGTTTTTCCATTCAAAACTCCAGTAAATAATATATTTACATTTTCATGCTACTAACTAAATTATAAATAATCAAAATGGCAGCGGTAATAGTGAGAAATACGTACAAAACTTTCCTCTTCCGAAGAGCTAAAAGTAATTTAACTTGATAAAAGTACTATTTGCTAAACCTAGTGTGTTTTGCCGTGCCGTGTGCCCCTAATAAAACATTCAGTTATTCGCATTGTTAACTTTTAGTTTTGATATCATTTAGGGCTATTTCACAAATTACAAAAGTTTTAAACGATACATTTAGGAATGAATAGAAAAATGTTAAAACGCTTCGTTTTACAAAGTACTTACTCTAAGAAATATGACTTCTTGATATCTTCGTGTTATGCAATAGCTTTATCGATCAAAAAATTATATACTTCTTTAAGCATGCATTTGCATTTTTCAATTGACATTTTATGAGTTAAATTAAATAATTGTTAAGCCACATCCGTAATGTACGTTTTTAAGACAATAATAATGTACAATTAAATATATATATCCTGCATCAGAATCAAAAATCACTAACTCTCGTATTGTAGAGAATAATGTCTTATTGATATATTATAAAGAACATATTTTATTAAAATTATTTAGCCTTATATATATAAACTCTAGATATACAATTATGTACATAAATTATAATTTAAATAGTGCTAACTGATGCCAGTGCATTATTTCAAAATATATTCATGGCGTATTAAAGAGAGTCGGCAACTACCAGATGAAATGGTGTCTCACCAATTGCTCTCTTTCATTCATCAGTATTAAGTTATTTGAAAGAAGAAGACAAAGCATTGTTTATCTATAGAACCTCTTCAAAGTTTATTAGAAAAAGGGGTATTTTATTTTTAATATGAATTCTCAGTCAGTCATAAGTCAGGTATTTTTTAAGCCCTAGAATATGTCTGGTGTTACAATACTTACTATTAATGTTAGCAACCCGGTTGTTTACTTCTTTGTCAAGAAAATGTTCAAGTACCGTTATTAAAATACTAGAGTATATCCTGCATTAACCCTTTTATTGCGAATCTTTCCTACCTGATACCTCGTGTAAAACCAAGTTTGGCACCGTCAAGGTCCGAAAAGCACAAACTTTGTGTAAAACCTTTGCTCATAATAAATCGTAGTCTTAGTTTACTTTTTGTCTCTCTATTCGGTTCTGAATTTTTCTTAATCGACTAATATCATCATATTAAATAACATAAGCATTTTTTTTCAACTTATATACCTAAACGTTCTTCGTGACTCATGCTGTTCAGTTCGTTCCGAATATCGTCATAGTTTCTGAGCACATAGTTATATATAGCACGAAAAAACTAACAAGGAGACGTGACCGGCGAAATTTATTCATAGAATGTAATGATTAACAATGTTGGAATTAAATTTACTTGTAGAAAATTCAGTGAAGTTAAGGTAACTTATACCAACAGAATGAATCTGTTCGGAAATACTTCGAGATAAAACAAATAGTAAGTCGGACTTTGTCGGTTATTGCGTTGAATTTCACTGACTGGAAACTTTAAACAGTAAACGAAGCAACAGCCCGTAAACAACCCTCTGCTGAGCAAATGAAGAACTCTCCTAGATGAAGGTTAGTAACTTAGTGGGGAAGTTAGCCGATGTAAATACCGTACTTTCTAAATATTATGGCAGAATCGTTACAAGCAAAGTTTCCTCACGAAATGTTTCCCTCCACCACGGCCACTATATTATATTTAATCGCATGTATTTTATTATGCTTATAAAAGCTCATATGATCTGAGAACTCGAAAATTTCGACTAAAAATACGTTGAAGATATAAAATCGTCAAAAAGTAATAATTTTTAAGAACGGAACACGCTTCACACCTCGTTAAATTGACACGGTTATATTACCGTTGAGTAAAACTTGGTCTATTACGCTATTATCTGTTTGTCCAAGAACACGAATGTTAGTTACAAACTAACAGTAAAATAATCAAATTGAAAAATGAAGAATTATCACATTTTGAAAGGCCTGTGTAAGAAGATATTTCTTATCGGCACAGGAAATTTTTGGTACGAGGATGACGTAATAGGGGATGATAACAGTATTTCTTATAAAATGTTGAAATATATTTTATTTTCCATTTACGGATTTATGACATTGTTAGAGATAATGGCCGCTTTAATTGGAGATTTTCCCGAGGACGAGAAAAGCGATTCGGTTACATTCGCAGTCAGCCATACAATTGTAATGATTAAGATATTCTCAGTATTATCGAATAAGGAATTGGTGAAAAAGTTGATCAGTGATCTTATAAAGGTTTGCGAAGTACACGAGGACGAAATTATTATGAAAGAAAAATACAGAATTATAAAGATAAACGTTACGGCATACTTCGTAGTAGTTTATGGTTCGGCTGCGTGCTTTGTATTTGAAGGACTGAGGAAGGTTTTTGAAGGTAATTAGAACGAAGTTACATGAATATAAAACGCTTAAAACTACTTAGAAAGCTAATCCAATACAAGCGAATGAGATAATAACGATCTACTTTATTAATTAAATAAAACACTTTTTGCAGGATCTCATTTTGTGACGATCGTGACGTATTATCCGCATTTTGAAGATAATTCGATGTTAGCGACATTCGTCCGAGTCTTTATGACAATCGTCCTTTTTATCTTGATGTTAACGATGATCATGTCAGTTGATGGCTTCACGGTAGTTATTTTGATCATATTTAAGTATAAATTCATAACATTAAGAAATTATTTCGAAAAATTGAGCGATGGGTTTGAAAAAGCACTTATAAAGGAAAATTCCACGATTGCGGCGGACAAATTGACGAAAGGCCTTATCGAAGGCATAAAAATGCATAAAGAACTTTTAAGGTAATGAATATAAAATACTATGCGTCAATTTAATATATACTAATATTATAAAGAGGTATAAATTGATCGCTTGTAGGTAGGAGGTAAACTCAGAAACTATTACAATTAAAAAAAAAAACACCGATAGTTTGTTTGTTTGAACGCGCTAATGAATGTCCCAGTCGGATATGAAAAAATATATTGCGTTAGCTAGAGTATTTATTGAGAAATTATATAACATAGCTGAAAGGATATATGGGGCACCTGATGGTAAGTGATCACCACGTAAGAATTTTGAAACATTCCTTATATCACCATTGCACCATTGACTTTGTGCCGGTGAACACAATAATACTAAGTGTTGTCTGTAAAATAACATATTATAATTGGGTGGTACTCACTCCGAACGAAATCGTACTACCAAGTAATTTTTATAAAATATATACTATAACACTCCGACCGACTACGACCCATGGGTGCGGAACAGTAACGTTTAACGTGAGAAGCCGCGCGGAGACGCGAGTCATATAACATATTCCGTCACTTAACCGCTTGATGTATTGACCTAATTATCCTAATACGACTATTTAATCAGATTACGCAACAATGCCATCTTCTTAATAAAGTTACTCAGTAACGTCACATTAATTGTTCTGTTACATGACAATCCCTGGAGGCTTCGCTGTTTTACGATTAATTCTTAATTGCGTATAAAGACTGAGAATCTCCCGACAATGCTAATTGTGTTTAACTTATGACATCATTTGACAACTGATGTGTAATTTAATATCATTTATATATTAAAAACAGCAACAATACAATGTCATGTCAATAGTCTAACTTCAAAGCTATTGAAACTGTGAGGCGCTGTTATATACATACATACTTATATTATAATACAGGTTTTATATACTAAAACCTTCTTCGAAACGTGCTGTATACTCGGTTAGTTTTATATACATTGGTTTTGTAGTTTTCTTAGTGAGATATAAAAAACGTTTCCGTACATATATCTAGATGAAGATACTTGGCGTTAGGGCTTAGTGCATGCCCGCCTGGGTATATACCACCCACTCATCAGATATCACAGTGTGAAGGATGAATGAGCCAGTGTAACTGCACGCACAATGAATATAACAACTCAGTTCCCAATGTTGGTGGCGCTGTAGGGATTGATTAATATCTCTTACTATGGTCACCTCTTACCATCAGGTGGCCCAATTGACCATCCGTCTACCTATTACATTAAAAAAAATGAATAGATTTAACACAACTCAAAACGACTTCGTGTTAATAAAAAGTTTTATTTCTTTTGGTTGAAATTTTAGACTCTCAAAGGAAATCGACAAGGCATTTGGCACAGTTATGGCTTTGCAACTGTGTCAAAGTTCAGGATCTGCCGTCTCACTTCTTCTTCAGATAGCTGTAAGATGTTTTATACAATAATTTACCTACTAGCTCATGTCCGTGATCTTGTTAGACTTTTAAACGACATCAAAAAGGAGGTTATAAGTTTGACGCGTATTTTTCTTATTTTATAAATGGGACCGCTTAACATCAGGTGACCCATTTGCTCACCCGCCTCTTAAATCATAAAAAATATTCTCATCTATTAATCGGACACGACTTGACCGATTTGGATTATTCAAACTTTAATACCTACATAAATATTTCTTCTGTCCCGTCAGTCAAACACTTTCTTATTTTTAATATTTGTAATATTATCGTGACCGGCCAGAACATCTAGAATGTTTGAATGGAGAGAATAGGTAATGTTATTTAAAAAATTTGAATGCTTCTTATCCGAGACAGAAACCGTAAGAAAAGGAATTAACATTTTTTAGAAACAGCCTTAGCGAGTGACAAATAAAATGAAATAAAAAGAAACTGGTGTAGTTAGTGTCTCAGAATATTCTTAGAAACTGAATTGTAGAGACACATAAAGTTGAAGAATTCAATTATTTCTATTTCAGCTTTCAGATCAGCTAACATTTGTCGCAGGAATGAAGATATTTTTTTTCGTCGTCGCCCTGTTTTTCTTATTGGGACTTTTTCTTTGTAATGCAGGAGAAATTACTTATCAGGTACAGCTGTTCGATAACATTATTATATTATACGTTTTCTGTGTAAATATGATTGATTTGATTTATTTATTTGTGCCAACTTACTTGGTGGCTAGAACATGTGAATCTTGACCTCAGACGGCGTGGTCAAACTCAGCATTTAATTCATTCCTGTGTGCAAATCTTTATGATTCATTTCGAGTTCTGCGGTAACCATTCTGAAGAAACCAACTGTCCTCTGATCTGAAATCTATCACGTGTTTATACCGATCCGCATTTTGCTTACTTTTTACAAATTTATGAAGTATTACCATATTTATTATTTTATTTGCAGTCGTTTTCAAATATACATTATGAATTTGCTCGCTAAACTGCCAATTAACTGTCAAGTCATTCGAAATAGACAACTTCGGACCCTTATTTATGTTTATTTTATTACTAGCTGAATCCGCGGCTTTACATGCGTGAATTTTATCAAACTTTACCTGTGTAATGCAAACGTCGACCCTCATTTTACCGCCTCGGGGGTAAAATGGAGTCAAATATAATTTTGATTTTGAAATTGAAAATTATTTTATTGGAATTAATTATTTACATGCAATTAAAAACTATTTTTAATTACGCCGAAGTAGTAGAACTCAAGCGCGTGCACAATTACACGGCCCTTGTAAATTGTCAACAGGCGTCGTTGCTGTCGGTTTCCATCTTCTATTGCGGCTGGCACTTGTGTCCGTCGCAGTTCCCGCAGCAACGCAACCTCGGAATACTCGTGCTCATAGCGTCCGCACAAGCTCAGCGACCACAGGTCATGAAGGCTTTTAAAATGTTAGAGCTAACATATGGGACATTTCTCTTGGTAAGACTTATAAACTTTCATCTCGTGAAATTGCCCATTTACTTAAGTTTTTTTTATATTTACTTAAGTTATTTAATAATCTATTTTACAATTTCCAGGTCATCAGAGGAACATACTCAGTATTTGCTTTGTTTTATGCACAAAATCAATAAATAATTCAAATTAAAAATGAACAACCTTATTGCACGCTGCAGGTAAAGGATTTTCAATCCGGTAATGGAGTAACTAAGCTAACACGAATAAACTCATTTTAATTAATAGATTTCCCTGACTATTTATTTATTAAAATAAAATAAAAAATCCTCAGAAACTACTCCTACTTTTACTCGTGTTAAGATGTATGTTTTTTCGCGATAAGCTTTATATCATATAAAATGGTATTTTTTAACAATATGTCTATTTTCTTCTTATTTAGAAAAATCTTTTATTTACGTTACATTTCTTTCTTATTCGCCTTTCGATAATGTTCATAGTTTTTATATTATTGACTGATAAATAAGATGATTATGAATACATAATTACTTCAAACAGTGCTCTCTCATGTAGAACATTGGTTTAGTGGAATTAACTAACTCTTAAAATACAATGTGCTAGCAAACAGATTCACAGAGTTCTAGTCGATCCGTCGTCGCCTCTAGTAATTGGATAAATATCGAGAAAAACTCCCTAGTGCCAACTGGGCTTCTCAAATGCTTTAGCTGACTTTTACAAACGCCTACACGCCTACTTAAAAATACGTCGAGTGTTTTTCAATGGACCTTTATTCAGGCCAATATAATCTATATATAAACTAAAACTATTAATGCGAAATAACTCTGTCCGACTGTTGCTCTTTCACGGACAAACTACTGAACCGAATGTATAAAACAACATTGAATTCCAAGGACGTTGGCTCCTTTTTATGCTAACGCCTGACGACCAACCCGTAAAACGTGAACGAAGCCGCGCGCGGCAACTAGTTATTTCCATTTGTATAAAATCACTGAGAACGTTTTATTTCAATTTATGTAATAACAAATTTATAGATTACAAGTACTCGCATATCGTTACGAGAGTCATCATACCATCAGGTGGCCCATTTGCTCATCCACGTTCCGATATCATAAAAAACTAAAATATATAAATAATTTCAACGTTTCGTCTATTCATTTGATCATTCAAATTTATTTTCCTTATGTAAAATATGTATTTTAAAATTACATACTGTAACTTAAAGTAAAATATATTAATATGATATAATTTATAAACGAATGTTTAACATAGTTGTTTTTAGATATCAAATCAAGTTGCTCTTGGTCAGAGATGATCAGATCCGTAAACGCATGTAACCGCAACCGTAAATGCTGGTGAACAATAAACTGGCGACGTTAGCGTTCCAACACGCATCAAACAATTATTATCAATGAAATCAAGGATGCCTCTCTCCAATATATTTTTAGTAAAATCTAAGGATACATCTTTACTAATATTACAAAATGCGAAAGGAATAGTCTGTCTGTCTGTTGTTGCTCTTTCACGGTCAAATCAAGGACGACGCAAGCTTGAACTTCAAGGAAGCACTCGACTTCTTATGCCTAACAGCTAACGACGAATGCCTTAAACGGGAACGACAACTAGTAATCTATATATAAATGAGCGAAATACCACTGACTTATCACGAAATCTCCGAAACTATAGTCACCATTAACTAAGCAGTTAGTCCCTTCTCCCCTTAGACGCTCACTAATTGGAAATTTCAACTGAAAGGGGGAATATTTTAGTAAGGAGGAGTAAAAAAGGAGGACAAATAGTAAATAGTAATTTTAGTAGGGCTAGGGTACAAAGGGTAGGGTACAGTGCAAACCACTCATCAAGCCAAGCCTCTAAGCCTATAGTAAAAAATGTTACTGTCGTGTTCCAGTACAAGGTTGGTTGTGGCAAGTGTGCAAATGTCGATAGGTAATGACCACTTATCATCAGATGACCCTGGAGAGACCCTTGATAATCTGGAGCAGATTAATTTATGAACCTGTCTGATACATAATAAATATTTTTATGTTATAAAAATGCGTGTACATATTGGTTTCGTAAGATACACATTACCTTTTTTTATCAATAAAGTATCTAAGCTCGTAAACATGTAACACAGGTCACGCACAGACTTAAGTATATGAATGAGATCTTCGATCCCGATAACTCACAACAGCTTATCGGGTAAGGATTTCTGTACCACATGCAAATGCTGAATATTTCAATAATACGCATTGCGTGTTAGCGATAGGTTACTTCATGAATAAATGATGTTTTAACCTAAGAGGTATGATGTACGCAAAGAGAATGATTTCATTTCGTATAAGATACAGAACCCAAAGGGGTTAGGGTCTGGGAATACGAAATTATATTCTTATTGAAGGAATGTTGCCCTAACATTTAAATATACTTAGAGAGGAGATCGACTTAATTTGGTATAATATGTTCTTTATTCGCAAATTGTAAATGCCTACTCCATCAAATCTTATTATAAAATGTATTAACTGAAAACTGTATAAATACGCATTTTATAAAGAAGAAACTAAATTTGTTTGTATGGGGGGACTAATCTAGAAAACTAATGATACAATTCAAAATAAAAATTCATTGGTAGAAATATTTTTTCTAAGTGCTTTAATATACATTATATTTATATCATATAATATTCTTTATTAATAAATCGAACCCGCGCGAAGTCGGGGCGGGTACTAGTTGCAAATACGTATCGTATTTGTACTGTATTACCCCCGTAGTACTGTGGGTTCGATCTGGGTGAGAACCGCCAACTGTCCAATTATTCTAACATCAAATAGTTATACTTCGTAATGCTGGGTTTCAGTTTCAAGCATTCTAATGACGGGCACAATGGAATAAATACGTACTATTATATTTAAACATATTAATATTATATTTAAATATGGTAATAATAGTTATATTTAAATATTCCTCTTTTGTTATTTCATTCATTGTAAATTGTTACGAAATAAAATTAAAAATAATGAGTATTTCGGTAAGCTCTTCGAATCTTCCGTTAATGAAGTCTTGATTTCAATGAAAACGTTTCGGCTTTTAAAGTTTAAATTATTTAAGGATTCTGAGATGTTTAAATAGTCATTGGCGAACAGGAAACGGAATACGCGCGCCGCGTTACTGCAGATTGTAACGACTTAGTAGGCATTACATAAATTATTTATTAATTATTACCAATAAATAAATTACACGCTATGATTTTTTTAAAACGCACAATATAATTTCGACTTGGGAACAGCCAAGAAAAGCGCTTACTCCTTCCTTAAAGGCCGGCAGTGCATCTGCAAGCCCCCGGTGTTGCAGATGTCCATTGGCGGTGGTAGTCACTTTCCATCAGGTGAGCCTCTGTTAATAATATCATAGTTAATCTGTATAGTAATTATTTTTATTTGTATATAGTTAAGGTTAGGTTTATTTTTAAATATTATATATGTAAATAATTATGTATTAAAAGTCCTGGAACATCGAATTACTACAAATTATCTACGAACGAGGATCCATTAAAACGTGTTCCACGAAAACTTGTAATTTATTTTACTTCTACAATACTCTACCTTATTGTAATTCCATTTAGCACTTGTACAACTTATTAATAATCTTCAAATTATATCTCTTATGTTATGTTATATTAGGACATCGCGTTCGCCGAGACCACCGACGATGGCCTGATACCAGCAACCCTTGCGCAACATCACGCCGCCCAACAACGGACCACGCCGATCTTTCTTTATAATTTCTGTGTCTATTAGAATTAAGAAAAGTATTAATATAAATAATATAATATTTTTTTCTGAGGGCATTCTGTGTTACAACCTCAACACATGAAATAGTCTAATTAAATTAGTATTAATATTTGTAAAATAAGTTTGTGAATTAAAATAAATTCACTTTTAAAGTACTTTCGGTTTTTTTTAAGTCCTTCGGCTGCGAACGACGTAATTCTTATGTAAATAATTTTTAAAGTATGTAATATTATTTTATAAGTCGTTGCCTGACGCGTGTAGCGCGTGCGAACACATAGAACGCAGGGTGGGTTCGAGCTGCGATCTATGTACATCCAGTGTGAACAATAATATATGTAGTCAGGCGGACAAAAGAGCCACCTGGTAAGTAGACATTGGCGCTGTTAGAAATATTAACCGTATTAAGTATTGCTGCTGGGCGGTAAAATCTGATGAGTGGGTGGTACCTACCCACACGTGCTTACACAAAGCATACCACCAAGTAACAGAAAAGTCGAGGCCTTTACCCAGCAGTGATATTGACCTATCACTTTTTCTAATTAGTAACAAAAATGTCCCAAATTTTCATTTTCATTTTGTTAGTTAGCTCGAACACTTGAACGCTTAAATTCAAGTAGAAACTGGCAGGTTAGGTGCAGCTTGCGGTAATTGCTCCAGCAAATACGGTTCTGAGTTGTGTATAGAGAACTTAGAGTTATGATTAAAGTTCCGCTCGTTGACATATAGGTGAAGCAATGGACGCCACGTGCTCCGCACACGTACGCTCCACCGGTCCAATATTACGTTCGCCAAGTACATTTGCGGGTTCAATATGTGAGGCAACGTGCAACTTCGAAAATCATAAATATACATGGAATAAATACGTACTATTTGTTTTGTCAAGGATATTTGTGCTAATATTTATAAGACTTACATTTGTAGTTTTACTTCCTTGAATTGACTTAAAGTAAATGTCGATCAAAAGTCAATTATTATCATTACATACATTACATTAACAGCCTGTAAATTTCCCACTGCTGGGCTAAGGCCTCCTCTCCCTTCGAGGAGAAGTTATGGAGCATATGCCACCACGCTGCTCCAATGCGGGTTGGTGGAATACACATGTAGCAGAATTTCGTTGAAATTAGACACATGCAGGTTTCCTCACGATGTTTTCCTTCACCGCCGAGCACGAGATGAATTATAAACACAAATTAAGCACATGAAAGTTCAATGGTGTTTGCCTGGTTCTGAACCCTAAATCATCGGTTAAGTTGCACGTGTTCTAACCACTGGGCCATCTCGGCTCTTCGGCTCAATTACTATCAATGGTAGAAAAAATAAATACAAACATTTCTCTAATCTATCATTAATTACTCCTGTTAGTCGACTGCAGTCAGTAACTCTTTTGTTGGGCAATGTTTAGATACGGTTTTACAACCGGATCCCAGAAAGCATTAAAAATGCTAATTTTGCCGAATTAATAAAAAAAATGTAAAGGAACGCTCGTTGGCAAAAGGTAATTATACAATCAGTGAGTTCATGGTTGATAGCACACCTTGGAAATTAAATGAAATGTTTTCATATTATGTAAACGTTCACAAATTGACAAACCAAAAACAAAAGAATCCTGCTGAGGTTCATTCATCAGCTTTTCTCAGGTCAGGTGTTTATTACGGGACTGGAGATAGCTTTTAATTTGACAATCAATAAGTTAGTGTCATTTGATTTGAGTCCACTTTATTGCAACACGTGTGGTGGACAAACATGTGGTATTATTTCTTAACACAAATGAAGCTCATGAAAATCATGGCTGCATATCCATTTGAATCAGCAATCTCATGTTAAGATTCGAGTGTTTTAACCACTGGGACACAGATCTAGTTTTACTTTATTCTTTACTCAAGTAGTCTTATAAAAGCACTTTTGAATCGTCATGTTACACTGTGGAATTAACATTAAGTACTGTATACTCGATATTTTTCTAGAGCGACAAGATCCTATCTCCAGGAAACCGACGCGTCGAAATTATATCATTGGTGACATTACTAGGTAAGTTGTATTTTGTTACACATTATCGTAAAATAATATGGAGCAACTACAATAATCACTTATTTATAAGAGATACATACATAGTAATACATATATCATTTACTCATTATTTCCAATGACACAGTTCCATAGTAACAGGCAGCATAGTGTTACTCGGCTTAAGTTACACTTTACATAAAAGCAAAGCACTATTTTATGTTCTTACATCGGTTTAGTAATACGAAATACATTCACGACGTGTTGCGTTTTCAACGCGACATATTTGTCTCGGTATTAATTCATTTTTTACATAAATTTAACAGCTCATCCACCCGTACAAAACGAAATGAAGTCTCATTCAAATTGTATAGTATTCTGTCTATTCCTTAAAAACTTAAACGGACTATCAGTCAAGTCGACATTCGGTCTGTATATAATCCTATCGTCACATACATTCGTAGTGTTCATATCTGATAATTTTTTAATGTGATATTTCAAATAAAACTTTCTCTTATTAATACAAGATATATGGAGATTCCAAAAGAAACCCAATCTCTCGAATAAGTTGGAAGTGAGATGCGGTTTGAACAAATTTTTCGTGGCACCATTTCACCTGAAACTTTTCCTTTAAAAAGGTTTTATCTTGAAAGCAAAAACGGTAACCTTTTACAGAGAGCCTGACGTAAGTTTAACAAAGTATAGAAAAAAACATTTAGTTTCTCTCACGAGTATTTTTTGTGTACTATTTTCTTTTAAATTATGTTCTCCGTTCGTTTCGAATATATCATTTCACTTTTAACGTACTTTACTTTCCAAATGAGGTCTTTATACAAAAGATAGATAACTTCATAGTTACCGATCATTTTCATTTGAGTTGGGCTTGTGGTAGTGACGAACATCGTGCCGTCGGGGAAAGCAACAATAAAATCTTGACGATGCCTATTCAAACTTCTCTTAAAGGCTTTCAATCTAATACATATACTTAGTATTGTTGAATGGTGAGTTAACAAGTTTAATTACAAGCATTGATAGCGTATTAAATGGCTTAAATTTCTTACAGTACTGTCGAAAATGACCACTTAACGTATAAGGTACATTACTAAGTCCGTCCTAAAATTTTTGAAATGAAATACCTAAACTATACGTGACAAAAGACATGTAAAAGAATGTTAATATTTTGACGACCTCTGTGGTCGAGTAGTGTGTACACCGGTTTTCATGGATACGCCACTCCAAGGTCCCGGGTTCGAATCCCGGCCGAGTTGATGTAGAAAAAGTTCATTAGTTTTCTATGTTGTCTTGGGTCTGGGTGTTTGTGGTACCGTCGTTACTTCTGATTTAATAGCACAAGTGCTTTAGCTACTTACATGGGGATCAGAGTAATGAATGTGATGTTGTCCAATATTTATTATATTATCATTTAAGTACTTGTACGATTATTAAATAAAACGTGAAGGTGCAGTGAGTCTGCACAGCCTTAATTAGCCGTATCGTTTAGTGTTTGTGGGCATTAGATTAAGTGCGTTGCGGCAAGCAATGCGATGCTGCTATCCCAGTTTTAGGTTAAGAGTAATTTAAACGTAGTTTATATGAATGTGATAATTACATCGCTACGCGAATAGAATACGTACTTCGTTTGCGAATAAAATAGAGAAATGTGAAAGAGAATAAAACAGTAAAGTCGTGCATTTTAAGTTTTAAATTTAAAATTGCAATATAATTGTGTTGAGTAGCATTGAAAGCCTGCAGCGGTTGTATTTGCTTAGCTTTAGAAACTGGCACGGTCGCATAAAAGATTGCGCGGGAGTTGGGAAATAGTTTGTATTAAAACTTTAAGTAAGGAATTATATAATAGAATATACTAAAGTATCTCTATCTTTATCTCGAATATATTTAATATGAAACGTTCAATTATAAGGGATTTCAAAATATCAAGATAGGTAATATTAGTTTCGGTATAATATAGTCTAAAATTTAAAATTTGTATTGCATATCAATATACTATAATATATATAATAATTATACAATCAATAAGTTATATGGTGCAATGTCTGTGTAAGATTTTTAACCGACTTCAAAAATAGGAGACGTTTGACGCATTAAACTTACGCATTAAAGCGGTACATTTATAGATAATGACGTCTATTTTGTAAGGATCAGTTCAGTAGTTTCTTTATTATATTACTGTTGAACGAAAACTGAATGACGTGGTCAAGAAAGTGACGTCACCGTTGAGACGTACAAAAAGAAAAGGGCTTCCATCTTGGGTAGTCATGGTAACAAGTTTGTAACTGTCAGTTGCATTCTTGATGAATTTCATAATATTTGGTTGATATAAAACTGAAACTTAGATATAATCAGTGTCCGTCAATATTTATTTTAAACGTTTTAGTGAATAGTCGATTATAATATAGTATTAAAGCTAATATTAGCGCACACTTACTAACGTTCGCAAATTTCAAAGACACTTGAGGTTGAATTGTTTGATACACAAAATCAAAGATAAAATCTTAATTAAATTTAAGAAGGCATCACAAATAGTTATCACTTATTGATTATCCAAAAACCTGAAGGCCCATGACGTGCAGATAAAAATTGCCGGTGTTCGTAACTTTCCACTAAGAATGGTTAATTATTTTTACACTGCCAATGTACTATGTCTTACCTTATCACCTGTTCCATTTGCTCAAAATATTCATATATTATTTATAAAAAAGAAACTTATACGTTTCTAAATTACAAATTGCAATACAGTTTAATGCTTTTACTCTTCTAAGAGCAGCATGCACTTAAAAAAATAAACTTTACTAATAAGCTAACTTGAATCACTATAATAAAACTGCACTTTGCTTATGTTACATGTAAGACAGCTTACTTAGACCATACTCGCTTCTACGCCTTTGGTTAAAATAGGAAAGAATATTACCTGACTTCAAAAAAATATATTTTTTTTATTAAAATCTGTGCCATTTTCTTGTCAGAATCAGGTACCCAAAATCTATTGTATATTAAGTATTCGTAGTAATGTAAAAGTTTGAAGTCAAACGCATAACTAAAGGTCTTATTTAAAAGTTTTCTATGTACAAGAAACAATGTTGAAATGTTGAAAATACTAAAGATGTTTCAATATTCTTGAGTGAATCTCTCCGAGTAAAGATCGAACTGTTTGTATATATTCGGGCGAGCATGTATTGCTTATATAAGTTTTCTTGCGTTTAGAGTTTTATATACACCATTCACATACACGAGGGTTCGCGCGGATTGCGAATCTCTTGTGCCGCGAATAAAAACTTTCTGAGTCATAAAAGTGTATGAGTTCGTCCCAATACTGCGCCGATGACTTCCAATCTCTCTGGAGCGTGTCCCGACCCGACCCTGAAGATTACTTTTTCGCCTTCATCCAGTAAATTGAATTAAAATGAAAAGCAAACGGATAAAGAAAAGGGTGAGTCAATTTTCACGAGAGTGTCGCGATTAACATTTCTTCGTCGATGATTTTCTATTTCTATTGAAAAAAATTAACAGAAGGCTGTCCCAGTCTTGAGCCTTTTACTCAAAACATAACACTTATATTCTACACTTCTCCAGTTTATGCAATGCAATGCCAACGAGCACGACAGCTTAGCGATGCTTGGCTGGATTTGAACTTACTATTTTCTGTTAAGCTCCACCTTTTCTATCAGCTGGTTTGTCTCGACTCTTAATTTTATTAGTTTGTATTGAAATTTTCAGAAAAACAATTATAAATTTTAGAAAAATATTTTTTCATATTTGTTTTTTTGGGATGTTAGAATTCCAAATAAGATAAATACAATTTTTAAAACCTAACAATAACATACAATATCCACAGCACGAGAGGTCAAATTTACGACTTTTAAAGACCACGAGATTGCACGAATTGAACTCAATTCGACAAGACATAAATCTGACAATACTGATTAACGTACCCTCAGTTATGCGGTGCCAAATATCGGCTTAATCTATCCAGCTGCAATGATTAATACCAGATACTTAATTTAGGTCGTCAGCGTTCGCTTGCCTTTATGGCACTTAAGACAATCATTTGACAGTCTTACGATTAGCCTGTGGTGACAACTGGTGTGTGTATTCATATTTTAAATAAACAGAAGGTGGCCTATTATGACACCTACACATTGAGACAGGGTGACTATTCTACTCCACCGGACGCCATCGACGTCACTTATCGTCATAGTTACAGCTACATGTAACAAAATATCAAAATATTATATTTCCTTTCTTAGAAGTCTTCTAACAAACGCATAAGTTTATTTTATGTTATAAATCTTAACATTGCGCTCTTTGATGCTTGTAATGAATGGAAGACTGACTTTAAGAGAACTCTGCTTCTGTAGATGTAGAAGTTTTGAATTAGAAAAACATTCAAAGCTTTCACTTGCATAACTATATCTGAGAAAGACAAAACTGGAAATAGAAACTAGGAGATAAAATATAACTTTCTGAATTAGGTGTGTTAAATAAACAAAAACACACCTAATTCAGAAAGTTAGACTTTACTGTTACTTATCGTAATACCGATGTACATGAACGGATTAAAGATTACTTATTTCAAGGAGGCAGACAAGCAAATTGAGCACTTGATCTAGAACTGTACGTGGTATATATTTCGTCCTAGTTCTTAAATGATAACATAATTAATAAAATAACACGTCTTCTCGGTTTTATTTAGAGAGTAACTAAGCATTCCAAGAATCCTTACAACATTCTTCGTTTTTATAAGTCACTAATTTGTAACATCTTGGAGTATAACTCAACTGTTTGGTCTCCTATCTATTACACTCACTGCGATAACATCGAACGTGTCCAAATAAAGGTTTATTTATTTCTAATTTCATAAATTGGGATTACAAATTAAGTTAAAAATTATGTGACGACAAAATAAGTTGTTGTAACAAAGTCTTATATGTGAAACTCTTGAATATATTCTTATCGTATATTAATATCAACAGTTAGATCTCGTCGTCCACTCTTGAATAGTTTTGTACTCAGTGTTCAGATTAATAATACATCATATTATAATCCAATTGTAAAAACGATTTACTTTTAAAACACAGGGACATATTGGACATATTCAATTCCGATATCCCGAAATTCAAGAAAGTTGTAAGGCATATTATATCTACAATTGACTTTAAACGACCTTAATTGAAGGATATTTCTGAATTTATAAATTTAATTTTAGTTCGATAATAGTATCGTTTGAATTTTATTTATTATCTTAGTCGAATAATATAAATGGATGAATGAATGTATTGTTATTGTTTCACTATTAAATCGATAATTTATTTATTAAGTAATAATAATACATGATCTTTGTTTATTTATCTACTACAATTTATTAACTTTTGATTATATTTAATTATGAGCAACACATGTCATGTACAAGTGTGAAACAACACAACCACTCTGTAGAACCAACTTTCGCCGGCGGTTTTTCCGAACTGATACAACTTGGGAACCTTCAAGTAAAGAACATACTCATTCTTTAAAGGCCGGCAACGCACCTGCAAGCCCCCTGATTTTGCAGATGTCCATGGGCGGTGGTAATCACTTTCCATCAGAGCCTCCTGCTCGTTTTATAACATAAAAAAGCCTGTGGAAGTCAAAAAAGGGATTAATCTTGAAGCTCAAGTCCATCTACGATGTCTGTCTACCTGAAGTCAATATAGACTTCTGTGGATGTTCTCAGAACCATAAAGAGGACGTAAAAATTTAGTCGAATAAGTCATGAATAAGCTTCATTATCTTTAATAAAATCTTCATTACGATTTAGAGTTCGAAAAATAAATATAACGTAAAAAAAAAAATTGTGAATTAAAAAATCATAAGTCAGACATCATTAATTAAAATAGTTACATACTTATCACACTCCAAAGTATGTTTTTGTCTAGACGCGCCACTTCATTAAAGCATATTTGATCTCCCCTTATGTTTCCTGAGGGGAACTTTTTCCCCTACGTCGCGGTTTGCCTCTTACTCTGATAAACGTTAAAAATCGCTTACGGCAACGTAAGTCGTAAAATCAGCGTTTTTAAAACTAAGAAAATTTTCTTGTCGAATCAAAATTATAAATAACTATCTGTTCCGCGTGGTTCGATCTGCGCTCATTTTCAATAACATGTGTTCGTTTGTAATAATTTCCTATATTATTGTTTTTTTAATGATATAGCTTGGCGGAAAAACAAATGAGTCACTTAGTGGTACGTGGTCAACATCGCCCATAGAAAATGGCGCTGTAAGAAATATTAACCATACATACATACTACAAGCCAATGTACCAATATCTTTGAGAACTTAGATGTTATGTCCCTTGTGCCTCTAGTAACACTGGCTCACTCACCCTTCAAACTGAGTACTGCTGTTTTGCTGTAGAATATATGATGAGTGGATGGTACCTACCCAGGCGCGCTTGCACAAAGCAAATTATAGGTATAATATAGTTACGCCGCATCGTGAGGTTTAAGTGTTCAGTTTGTGTTTATATAAGTAAAACCTTTCTCAACAAACGGATAATCTGTCACGCATATTATAACTTAAATTAAATTGGACTTGTTAATACTGAAATTAGCGCTCAAGCATATGAACATTACGAGTACAATTGTACGGTATTAACATTTCAATTCAGCCAAAGTATATTCAAGACAAATACTAGCTTACGAGTGCGACATTTTCCTGTTAAAGTTTAGTCTGTCACTCCTTGACAGCTCTCGTTCCTCGGGTACCTTATTTTTCGTCGACTCCCTCGGTCTAGTGGCTAGCTTGCTTATGCTAATCTTAAGATCATGGATACAAGCTCTGCGTCAAATCAATTGTAAATTATTGAGTTTTTCTGTCAAGAAACTCTGAAAAGTATTTTTTTGCTCTTCCTCAATACAAACACTTCAAATTATATACATAAAAGAAGTGTTTTCATTCATCATATAATTTTATACACATGATGAGGTTACATAAGGCTACAGGTTGAATAAGGCTACATAAATCGTTTTTTTTTTTTCGTATTACACATCTCTATTAGTTGACATGATTTTTTCCTACGTCTTCTAACCGATTATATATGTTGTTTATGAAATAAGTAGGCGGACTGGCAAACAGGCCACCTGATTTTAAGTGGGCACCACCTTCCATAAACATTGGCGCTGTTAAAAATATTAACCATCCCTTACAGCGCCAATGCGCCACCAACCTCGGGAACTAAGATGTTATGTCCCTTGTGCCTGTACACTGGCTTACTCAACCTTCAAACCGGAACAAAACAATACCAAGTATTGCTTCTTGGCGACAGAATATCTGATGAGTGGGTGGTAACTACCAGACGGGTTTAAACAAAGCCCTACTACCAAGTGGTCTTGTTGGCCAAGTGGTCCAAGTCTTAACAAAATTAATAATAAATAAATAATAAATATAAAAAACAACTATTTAAAAATCAATAAGAAGAGTTTTAATTTTTTGTACCAACACAGATTGTAAACAACGCACATATATGATATATTTAATTAAGTGTGCCTTTGTTTGAGTATAGACTCTCAATATATTATCATAAAAATGAAAATTATCTTATCTATTGACCTTTTATATACTTTCTTCAATATAATACTAAAATATTGTTCTAAAAATTATTAGTTTGAACCTACGCAAGGAAAATGTTTAAGGTCGGTATTTATTTATATTTTTTATATTGAAATTTATTTTGATGGAACGTAGCTATACAGATATATATTCAAATAAGACGCAAATCAAAATAAAAGTAAAGTAACGTAACAGTCTTTAAATATCCCACTGCTGGGCTCGGGCCTCCTCTCCATTAAATAGGATTGTAACTTACTCCAACAAGCTGCTCAGGTGAGGATTGGTGTTTTCCATCACCGCAGAGCACGTGATGAATCATTAACACAAATTAAGCACTTGAAAATTAATTGGTGCTTGCCTGAGTTTGAACACGCAATAAACGGTTAAGATGCAAGCGTTCAAACCAGTGGGATTTCTCGGCTTTTAAATTAGAAATATAATTATAATATTTTGTTATGTAGATGTGTGACGTACTAGCTAAGCGCCCCGAGTTCTTACGAGTAGAATAAGGATAATAAAAAGTTTATATTGTAGAACAACATATGAAAGAAAAATATTTTACTTTGGACACCGTCTTCGCTCGCGTATATAGAAATTCCCAATCAATTTTAATCACAATTATCGTGAATAGTTTACGAATGTATACTGGTCAAACCGGTAAACATTCAGTAGCTAAAAACAGACGGAGGCTTTATATTTCTTACATTTTGTTACCTCATATATTCCATTACATTACATTAGCAGCCTGTAAATTTCCCACTGCTGGGCTAAGGCCTCCTCTCCTTTTGAGGAGAAGGTTTGGAGCATATTCCACCACGCTGCTCCAATGCGGGTTGGTGGAAAACATATGTGGCAGAATTTCCTTGAAATTAGACACACAGGTTTCCTCACGATGTTTTCCTTCACCGCCGAGCACGAGATGAATTATAAACACAAATTAAGCACCTGGAAATTCAGTGGTGCCTGCCTGGGTTTGAACCCGAAATCATCGGTTAAGATGCACGCGTTCTAACCACTAGGCCATCTCGGCTTATCTCCGATCTTCATTATTTATTATTTTATAGAAAAATATTAAATAACTAACAAAAACATTGCAGAAGTAACAAACGATCGGGATAAAATTATTAATAGCTAGTCGTCGCCTACAGCTTCGCTCACGCTTTAGGAATTTGTCTACAAATGTCGACATAGAGTTCAAGCTTCGTCATCATATCAAATTTCATCAAATTCGGTTTATTTGCTTTTGCATTTGTGAACGAGCTACAAACAGACAAATAGGCAGACAGAGTAACTTCCGAATCTATAATATTAGTAGAGATTATAAAATAAAATTGAGTGATACATTTCACTCAAGTGTGCTGAAATACAATGGCAATGTTTTTTATAAGATTATTGCGTCTACTTGTGACAGCAGGGCTGGTCCATTTTTTGCTCCGAGGATCGAAATTGCGATTCAACGGGAAAATGCGGCTGGCATTCTTGTCACCATTCCACGCGGTCATGATTTGTTCAGTTATTATTTTTATTTGTATAAAGTTAAGGTAATAGTTCAATTAATTATTATATTTAAAAAAAAGTATTGGTCTTAGCATATCATATAACTGATTAAATAGATAATTATTTGGGATGAGCCGAAATTCGTTTTACATTCAGTTTAACAGAATTTCGGCAGCTTAAACCGAACTTCGACATTTGGCTGCAATTCGGTTCAAATACCAACCATTCGGTGCAAGAAAGAAGTGAAATAAAATACCTATTTTGATTGAAATTAATGGATATCACACTACCTACCATAACCTAAGCCTTTATATACTCATGGTCATTTACTTTAGTAAATGTAACCCTTAACTTACAACGTGATGATAAGAGATTTTAATATCGTCCCCATACAAAAAGTTGTTAATTTAAACACTATAATCAGCATCTAGGAGGTTATTAATAATTTTAGATTTACCTGTATATTATATAATAAATTGCAGATGAAGATAATTCTATTTTATCATATTGTATGTTAAGGTTGTACTTGTACTTCAAGACGTGTCGCTCTCGAGGCAGCTCGGCGATATTGAACCGAGGTTCGGTCGAATATCGTATTCGATTCAATCCACATTCGGCCCATCTCTAACAATTATTAAAAACAACGTCTTATCAAAAGTATACAGTACATTTCAAAGGCATTGCAAGTTCATTCAATGTTAGGTGGTAAAGAAATCTTTAGTGAATGCAATGAAAGTCTATTAGACCCGATCGACAATGTAAAGACAATAAAGAAGAGAATTTATGTAGTTCATAGATAAATGAGGTTAACGTTTCGAAGATTTATTTGTTTGCGTTCGCAAACTAAGAGCTTCTCTTGAAATAGCAAGATTCCGTATTTTACATCTCATTTGCCCACAAACAGCCCGGGGCGGGTGTTTTCATCGCTGTAGACGAACTAAGTAATTTTATTTCAGAGTACAATTGCAATTTCATTATCAACGGCTAGACAGAAAATAAATAATCACTATTTACTATCGTCCAATATTAAATCTATTCGATAACGGGGCTTTAAAATTAGTTTAAAACTCGATAGTTGTATCTTTATCATGTTATTGAGTTGATTATCTTTTGATTTGTGTTATAATTATTGAGCGAATGAGAAAGTGGGCTCGTGGTGTATGTTTATAATTGAAAGGTACTCGAACACGCTATTTCGTAAAATTCAGGTTGACTGATGATGATAAATGACATATTGGGAGGTAATTTGTAAGCGTTAAGTGCTTACATATTTTGTGAGTGATAGCGAATGTAATGGACTCAACGAATGACCTTGATAATATTATTTGCCAACTTAGTAAAGAAAATATCAGTAAGGCTAATTGAGTCTAATTGAGCTTATAAAATTTAGTTTGTTACGAGTGTGAATACTATATCTGTGAATTTCCATTTCGAGACTTTTGCCTAATCCTAAAGATGCCTCGATGTACTAAGAAAACAACTGACTTCATTTTTTAATGGGATCAAACGGGTAGACACTCTGACAACAAAAGGAGATTTTTCCAAATTATGAACGGTTCATAAAAAAAACGAAAACGTAAAAAATACAACCGAATTGATAACATCCCTCTTTTTGAACTCGGCTTATAAAGAAAGTAAGCATATCTACAATTTAAAATCGGCTGTAAGTACTCATTATTATTTATGTAAGATTTAACGTGTCTTACTCAATTTATATTTTACTAGCAACCCGCCCCGGCTTCGCACGGGTGCATTGCTGATACTAAATATGCAACAGAATGTCTTTATATACAACGTTTATAGCCTTTTCATTAAACAATACAAACTACTATAACCCATCATTTTAATTTTACCGCGGATTTTTTGTAGACCTTTTTATACACAGGGACATACAGACAGCGAGTAGAGACTTTGTTGTATACTGTCTCGTGACCAAAACAAGTTAAATTCGACTCAAAACTGCGAATTCACACACGAGCACACTGAATGTTCGTGTTCTTAATTTGTGTTTTTAATTCATCTCGAGTTCGGCGGAAGGTAAACAACGTGAGGAAAACGGCACGTGTCGCTTGAAATTCTGCCACATGTTTGTGCAGTGGAATAAGCTTCAGACCAGAGCGATGGCACATTTGCACACTATTATTTTTGGAACGAAGTTCTTTTACGCGGCTTACAGTACAGTACTGTACAGTACAGAAAACGTCACGTAAGGAAAAGGGTGCATAACACCCCCCAGGCGACCTTTCCCTTCTCCTTCCTTTCTCTCTATACTATTTAAAAAAAATTATATATTTTTTTTAAATTGATTTATTTCAATGTCTGTTATTTTATTGATATTTAAAAAAAAATGCAAAAGCATCTTCGTTCCAACTTGGTTATTCTACGACGCCCTTTTTTTAAACTTTAACTCTATTTTATTGTACTTGCAACTGTATAAAATACGAACGTAGTGTCATAAAATTAAAACACGTAACACAATTCAAGTAATGTACGTACGTAACAATAAGTTGGCAGTAGGTTGTAGAGAGCTATTTCCGCGGACACTCGTAATACCAGCGCTCACGTCCGGGCTCGGTATTAGTGGCTCGAAGTGGGCGGCTGTTTGATACGCCGCCGCTGACAAGGACCACTGACTTGTATTTTCCTATCACGCGAATGTGTTTTTGCTAACTTACTTGTAGTTTAGTTGTACTCGTATTTTATTTGCTAATGAATATTTGAAAATATATAAAGAAAAAATAAATATATATTCAATGAATTTCTACGACTGTAAAATACTAGTATAATCAACTAAGTGGTTAAAAATTTAATTATTTACACACTCACACTCATAAAATATATTTAGCTCTTTCTAAAATAATTATATGCTTTAGTTACCGATGTAATTAAGCTGTCTTCTGAGATATTTTTAAATGTCATTTAAATATTTTCCGTTACTAAATTTTTTGTTAAAAGATTGTAATTCGTGGCAATCATTTAACATAAAAATCTATAAATTGTATAAATCAATGTCGCTTTTGATTCTGTCTGTGTCTTCGCTTTGATCTTCTAAGCCACGGATTTTGATAAGTTTTAACTATGACGCTGTTTTATTCATTCACACGACTACCTCTGGCTAAACCTTAGGAATAACATCAAAATATTGCACTAGAAAATCGAAGGTCTGAAAAACATCCTTCATAGAAGTACGCAACATTTTTAAGGTAAGCTTATAACCATTCTTGTATAACAAATTAATAAAAAACTATTCTCTAATTCATTTTTAATCTTCGTTTTAATAAATGTCTAATTTTAATAAAGATTAAATTTGTCTTCTACGCTATAAAATTCGATTCCATGAATGAAAACCGTATCAAAATCTGCTGAGCTGATTCGGAGACATAGAATCAGACGATTTTTTTATTATCCTATTTATCGAAATATTTGATAATAAAAATGAATAAATACAAAACATATGAATAAAGTATATTATTACATACATATGTATATTCCGGTAACACAGGCTCTATAGTACATATTGAAACAATAAGCTTGATTTACAGATCCGAACATAAGAAAACGCTTACTAAGATATCATATCGATGAAAATACATTTTATCGGGGCCGTATTTCTTAATGATACTGATAGATGAAGAAGAATATGATTGGACCGAATGATGAGCCATTGGACGGAGACGGATGGCGTGCATTATTCGTGTTACAGATAAGGAGGACGCTTTCGACGTTTACAGCAGATCGCATTAGAAGATAAATAGGGGGAGACCTCTGAGGTTCAGACACTTTCCCTGAGTAACATAGATGGCGATTCACTAACGAAGGTCTCAGATTTATAATGAATCCTATTAATATCCCTTTAAAAGGCAACTTAAATTATTATTTAACCTACCTATCTAAATGAGTTGGCTTTTGTTTTATTTTATTTTAGCACGATATGAGCATTAAGATCACCTTATGGTAAGTGGTCACAATCGCTGTAGTCTGCATTGTATGAAGCCTAAATAACATCTAAAACCGTCAATTTATTTACCAAGGTCTATCTTAGGTATATATTGTGTGTTTAATTGCACTGATTCACACCTCACTGTAATACAAGGTGTTACTATTTAGTGATGCCATAAATGATAAAAGTCTCTAGCTTAATTGCTTATTTGAATATGAAAATAAGAATTATATTTTAATGAAATTTTTTCTAGTAACAGCCTGTAAATTGCACTTCTGAGCTGTGGTTTTGATTTGAAGCTTAAGCCGCGCTGCTCCGATGCTGGTCAGTGGATATACATGTTCAATCGACACTAGCAATTATCCTTCCAATGTTTTCGTGTTCGTGAGATGAAGACAAATTAAGCACATCAAAATTCGGTAGTACTTTGACTGCAATCCGTGCTTCAAGCCAGCAATCAGTGGAGGACTAACAGGGGGGCGGAAGGGGCGGCCCGAACCTCCAGTCTTGAGGGGCCGCTAATGTATCCGCGTTTCCCTGATCAAATCCTAAACAAGACTTTAAAAATATGCTCTTAGTATCTACATAATTTCATCAAGACACACACTTTTTACACATAAACACTTTTGAAATGTAAACTGAATAAAAAGATTATAAAACTACATGTTTTTAAAGTTGGGGGCCTCATTCAGCTTTGCCACCCAGTGGCGGACTGGCTTAGTCCGCCACTGCCAGTAATATTTAGTGAAGACTAACGTAATCTGTATTCTAACCAATAAACCAAATCGTCTCATCTATTCTAAGATTGTTTAATATGTAGGAAAATATGTAAGCGCCTCCGACGATCTGTCAGCCGACGTCTCAGTCCACGATAAATAATTATTATTATGTACACGACCACTGCTTTCAGAGCCACTTAATTACTTTCCGCCCACGCAACCTAATTTGTTAATAACATAATATTATTTTTACTGAAATATATTACTTTAATAAACGGCCTGTTTTTTTTCTATATAGCAGCTATATCTTGCAAAAATACTATATAAATAGTATATAAATACTTATTCAGTGTCGTGTAGCTAATATTATAAGCGTATTTGAAATTTAGATTCTACCAAGAAGACCTGACAGGTAATTCAAGTATATAGAAACTCTTTTCCAATTTATTAAGTTTTCTTAAATTATATAAAAAAAAAACATTAAATTATAATTAATAAATTGAAATTAAATTTTCGTCGATTCGCATTGTATATGATGAAAGGCCACACACCGAAACCTTTTCTTTGTCTTGTTCTTTTGTCTTTGTTCTGCAGCTAAATATTTTGTTAGGTGAGTTTTGAATGTGTAAATGATTGAAAAGCGAAAAAAAATTAACGAAAGTATGTGTTTAATGTATATTGGAAGCTTATTGTGTTCCTTCTAAAGATAATCACAGGCACAAGGGACATAACATCTTAGTTCCCAAGGTTGGTGGCGCATAGGTGATTTAAGGAATGGTTAATATTTCTTACAGCGCCTATGTCTATGGGCGGTGGTGACCACTTACCATCAGGTGGCCCATATGCTCGTCCGCCAACCAATGCCATAAAAAAAGGTACGATACCTTTTTTTTATGGCATTGGTTGTTAAGGCAAGACCATGCTTGCTCGTCCGCTACTAAGTTTGTTAACCTCCTACATGCTTAAGTACATTACTTTAGTACATTAGGCTAACATAAAACGTGCACAGAACGCGCGATAGATATCAAAAATCAAAAATGATGGTTATTGAAAGAATTTATTATTCAAGAAAACTGCTATAGATAAAACAAATTAAAATAAGTTATCAATAAAAATAATAATATCAAATAATAGCCCCTGTATATAATAGTACTAGTGAAACGCCCACATAAGGGATTGGGAACGACGGCGTAGGGGCGTCATGACAAGACACAAGGCAATGTAATCAGTACACAAAGCAGAAGTCAAACTTTTTGCGGTAAAAACATTAAAAATAGAAACGTTTCAGTCAAATCCGACTTTGATGCTTATAACGTAGTAATATGTTGATGAGTATCACAAGACATGTGATTTACATAAAAGCGCGGAACTACAATGAAGTCATCAAAAACGCGGAGAGAGCTGTAGGTCTAATGACAGCCATTAGTAAAATTTGGTGAATTCACGGCTTACCCCGTTGGCCGACGTGAGCTGAAAGTGGAAACGGAGGAACGGATCGTGAGCCGCATAACGTCTCTACGCGATATTCACACTTGCGATGAAAAATATTGTAGGAGGTGTTTCCCTTACAAAACTACAAATGTTTCAGTACACTCACGATCTCGAGTCTTATTCAAAGGAGGTTTTGGTCAAATGCATTATAATTAAAAACTGTTTTAGTTTGCTCTACTTGCAATATATTACTTTATGTAAATTTCAAATTAACATATTATATATCTCAGTGGAAAACGTGGGTGTATGTTTGTGTTTAATGCAAACATCGTGAGCAAACTTGCACTTTGAATGAAATTCCACCATCCGAGTATCCACTAACCCACACTGGTACCGCACGATGAAATGAGTTCCAAGTCTTCAATAAGAAAACATAAAAATATTCACGATATGATTATATTAAATGTATAACATTTAATTATTTAATGATATGATTATATTAAATGTATAACATTTAATATAATCATATAAATTGTCAAAAGATCAGTTTCCATCTGATCTCGTAAACGCATTAAGCAACCACTCCAGAACGCAGACCGTAACACAAGGGCTAAGCTAATTAATTACCCAAATGTTAACGATTATCACAGTTAATGAAGATAACCGACGACAGCTTAATTACTCCCCGAGGCGCTCAGAGTTAACAATGAATGCAGAAATTGGTTTGCGACGCCTGTTGGTCGCACGTTCATTCTTTGATGTAAGGATAGTTTCTTTCTTATCTAATATAGATCTTAGAGGAGCTCTTAATAATACAAAATTACTTATTTTAGAAGAACACCCTATCAACAACAAATTTACATGAAAATATGCTTCAAATAATTTTAATCTTTTTTTTTCATTATATACCTATGTAGGTGGACCGGCAAAGGGGCATCCTGATGGTAAGTGGTCACCACTTAGAAATATTAATTATTCCTTACATCGTCAATGTACCACTAAACTTGAAATGATATATTATATCTTGTATATTAAACTGGCTCACTGAAACCGGAACACTACAATACTAAGTACTGCTGTTTGGCGGTAGAATATCTGATAAATGGGTGGTACCTACCCAGTCGGGCTTGCACAAAGCCCTACTACCAAGCACAATGTCCAATACGA
This sequence comes from Vanessa atalanta, assembly GCF_905147765.1. Lineage (NCBI taxonomy): Eukaryota > Metazoa > Arthropoda > Insecta > Lepidoptera > Nymphalidae > Vanessa > Vanessa atalanta. The sequence continues at coordinate 606,127 of NC_061882.1, forward strand.
GTGATATTGAGATAGAACCACGTTGGAAACATGCTGAATTCATCTCAAATACAATCAACATTATCGGTTTATAATATATATACTCCTCAGACATATAAATTAACCACGGGGTCTAATTTATCATACTAGTTTTATTAGGCTCAGCTAGACTATACCTTGTTATTATTACAACTTACAAAAAAAAAAGTTGAAATATACTTAATTGATTTGCCACGACGTGTTGAGAATGGTAGTATGTAAACTACGATTTTTTAATTATATCTCATATGTATTTGTTACACATATTACGTATAAATTTTAACTTTCTGGACTCCTCCTTGCATATTAATACGTATTCATATGTATATCATTTCGTTAATATATTGTGTTAGAGACTAGCCCTAGCCTCCAATACGGTGCTACGTCATAGGATATCATAATTAATTATATCATTAATAATATCACATTATTATTATTATTAAATATTATAAAACTTTAGTTAATATTATTTTATATGGAATAACATTTAATACTGGCATGTAACACTATTTCTTATTTTAAAAGTGATTGAGCTGTCATAAGGAAAACAATTGGATGATTGGGGCATTGTAAAAATATAGAGAGAGATTGCAACATCATTGTACAACATAATTTTATTTTGCCATCCCGAACTACCGAAATTACAATTGTAGTACGTTAAAATTTCAAAATAATAGCTTTCCAGCCAGTCTCCATAATCCTAACTAAGTTATTAAACGAATATAACATTCAAGCCGAGTAATCGTCTGATCATTTAACATAGCGTTTATAAGATCTCGGAATGATGTTTAATTAGTAATCCATCTCTGTCTTTTATCTTAGAGCGACTTATTCCGTTTAAAATATCAATAGCTGAATAGTGTCGAGGAGTCGGGATCGGGTAATTTCATTTAACTATGCACTTTATGTCACGATCGCAGTAATTATATTTATTTAGTTAAAAGTGTTTAACTCTGTGACTCTGTCTTAGATAAAGATTAAGTTCCTTTGATACTACTATTACACGTGACTTCACCTACTTGCTATTTAATATTTATATTTGTATCAAAGGGAATTTTTTTTTTGTGATGTGTAATTGAAAAAAACACTATTTCAATATAAATAAAACTTACACGAAGAGTTATTTCGGAGAAGGTTTCAGTAAAATATTATGATATACATGTATGCAAGGCGCTGCAGTATGCAGTTTCATCCGATTATTAACGCAATAAGCGTGAATTTTATATTCTTTTATAAATATAATACATATATGAGATGAGATTACTCGACTTACATTACACTAGATGGTATTACTAATACTTACTAGCACTTTACTAGTACTAGTTTTAGTATTATTATTGGTTGTGGTGCAACTATTGTGCAAACCCACCTGGGTAGCTTTAGCCAATACAGGCACAAGGGACATAATATCTTAGCTCTCAAGCTTAGCGTTCAGTTGGTGGCGTATTAGACATGTAAGGAACGATAATACTTCTTACAGCGTCTATGGGCGGTGGTGACCATCTACCATCAGCGCACCCATTTGCCCATTCCTATATTATAAAATAACAAAAAATACTTCGACATCGTTTGACGACTTAACATAAAAGTTGGCACGTATTTTATTAGAGACGGTTAACTTAAATCTTTAAACGAAACACTGAAAAATGATTTTGATTTCCATGAAGTCCGTTTTATTTGACAGTTAATTTTATAACATTTATATTGAATATGTTTTAAGGCATTGCCATCGCGGCCGCTGTGGCTGGCTCGTGCGTGGCGTAATCTGAAATTCCAATTATCACACACTTGGACGTGTAAAGTAGTGACGTAAGACGGACAACTAGTAGGCGTATATATATCACCATAAAGTTCTAAATACCGTTAGATTATAATCTACCTCGCGCAATTGTAAACGGTTATTCAACTTACAATGAAACGTATACAATTTCGATAGTTCATAGTATTTCGCTTAAGTTAGAGTTTTTATAATATATCTTTAATTAGCTTCGATAAATTATAATCTACCGAAAAGTAATGCGTTAAATTGTAAGCAGTAAGTTTCGGTTCACAATCTTTCGAAAGTTTACAATTTTACAAGATAGATTATAATCTGACGGTATTTATAATAATTATACGGTAACATATACACTGATAAGATAAATTCGTCCGCGATTCACTGATAGCATATACCATCTATACTAATTTTATAAATGCTGAAGTAAATCTGTCTATCTGTTGGGCTTTAACGACTAAACCAAGTGATACAAATTTGATGAAATTAGGTATAAATCAAGCTTGAACTTCAAAGAAAGACATGTAGCCTAACACATGATGATCAAACCCCTAAAATGCCAGCGAAGTCACTAAGTTATTATAACTTTTTGCATAAATGGGCTATCTCACGGAAAATGTTGAAGTAAGTGACTTCAAACAAACAAAAAAAACGAACAATTTTTTCAGATTTATATTAGCATAGATGATACTGAGAGTATATCCGTGTAATTCGTTGTTTTTCAAGCGAATCGTATTAAATTCTAAATACAACCATCGAAAATCTTTACACTTTAACTTTTCCAATTCCACCTAACATTCCTCGGGGACACCCTCAACTCGCATTGGTCACAAATTTTCTAACAAATATTCCAAACGTTTGGAAATCTCACGACGGACTAAAAGAAAAAAAATCTCCGTCGAAACATTTAAAAAATTCATGACAGCTGTGGCCATATGCAGATAACCGTTTCATATGAGGCTGTAGATCACGAGGTCATAGGTTCAATCCCTGAGTCAGACCAATAAAAAATAGTTGTATTTTCTGCATCCCTTGCCAATACGCCAGCAACCTTCCAAATTAAGATGTTATTTGACTTATGCCTGTACACAACAATACTAAGTGAAGTGGTACCTTGCCAGACCATGCATGCACGGGCATGCACCAAGTGGCACTTGTCTGGTACAATAATTGTAATTAGTGTGAAAATGTTTATTTTCATTTGTATTTAACAACAAACATTGAAAAATATTTTGCGTATTTTTTTAAATTCTTACTGCTATTTTTATATCTAGCAAATCCCGTCTCGTTATAAAGCATCGAAATACGCCAGTTTAGATGATGAATGGAGCTTTTAGGCTTTCTAATTAATTAAAACTGTGAATCTCGGTAATTTGAAATTTTCACGATCCCTCCCGCTGACAATGAGTTTTTATATAACTCTCACTAGTAGTTCTTCCCGCCATTTCACTCCCCGCATTTATCCGTGAAAGCGTATTTCACCCTCCGACCTATTAACACATTTATAATACTACAATAGTCCATATAGTCGGTTCTATACATATATCTATATTTTACTTGACCAACAAACGTTGAAAGTTATTGAATCGATTTTTGCTCTTAACTATTTTTAATGATACGTACATACTTATTAAAACATTACTATACTGCTCATTTCAAAAAAACTTCTTATAAAGTAATGTACTATATTACACACCAAGACAAAACGAACGAAACGAAACGAACAAGTAAAAATAAATAAATCATAATATTACAAACGACGGTACGTACTTTTATTAAAATTAAAGAGGAAATAATAATGAACAGGAAAATAGCCTTACAATTTTATGTATAAAATATTGATCCCAACTAAATATAAGCTTAGTTGACTCAGCGGTTAGAACGAGCATCTTAGCCGATGATTTCAGGTTCAAACCCAGGCAAACACCAATGAAATTTCATGTGCTTAATTTGTGTTTATAATTTAACTTGTGCTCGACGGTGAATAAAAATATCGTGAGGGTACCTGTCTGTATGAAATTTCATTTAAATTGTATTGGAGCTTATCCAATAGGGGTTATATCACTAACCCCTATTGGATAAGCTCCAAACCTTGTTCTCAAAGGGAGAGGACGCCTTAGCCCAGCAGCGGGGTGTTATTTTTACTTTTAACAAAATATACTCAGCTAAGAAAGTAAAATATAAGGCCATAAAAGTCTTACAACTATGAAAAGGTACTATTGCAACTCTCTTACTGGAATCGGACCTTACGCTAGACTTCCCATTTTATAAATGTCCATGGGCGATGGTAGTCACTTTCCATCAAGTAAGCCACCTGCCAGTTTGCCACATGACCATGTGTCATAAAAAAAACTCCAACAGACTCGTACAGATTTTCTCACAACGTTTTCTTCCGTGGCAAATCTTGAAATTAAACATAATCACATATGAATCACCTGAAAAAGGTGGTGCGTAATTTAGAACCTCAGATCTCTGGTTAAAATACAACATTACTCGTACATTATTTTATTACTACAGTTTTTATCTCAGAGCCGTTTTAATTTGCGTAATGTGGTCTTGTGATAATTAAGCAAATTACACATAGTGTTAATTTTGTATGTGTCTTGGCGCTCACTGTCCACATTGCGGACGCATCACCGTGATTAGAGGACAATTTCTATGTATGTACAATGTACATAGAACCTACTTAAACATATTAGTACCGATTACCTTACATGTGTGTAAAGCAATTTGTAATGGATTGTTATAATAACCTTAAAAGGGTCTGTAACTAAAAGTTAAAAATAGAATATTTACACAGAAGGCTCTTTGCTCTTTTGCTGTCGGATTTTGTCTGTATTTGTATCTTTATCAGTTTTATTTGATACGATTTTCATTAATAAAGAGATGATATACGAAAATAGTGTTGTATTAATAATATTAAATGTATATTGAACGATATGGCTGAACTGCGAGGGATTTTTAATCCAAAAATGTTTACGCTTATATGGATAACAGGACATACATCAAACGAATGTACCAGAAAATTGTAGGTCCTAAAAAGGCCCACATAAAAGTCACTCAATAACTCACATTCTTCTTCTAAGCATCTTTCTCGTCAATCCGTTATTAAGCCTTTTTAGACAAATATATTAATTACCTTGGTCATTTAATCATTAGCATTAGCAGCCCGTAAATGTCCCACTGCTGGGATAAAGGCCTCCTCTCCCTTTGAGAAGAAGGTTTAGAGCATATTCTACCACGCTGCTCCAATGCGGGTTGGCGGAATACACATGTGGCAGAATTTTCGTTGAAATTAGACACATGCAGGTTTCCTCACGATGTTTTCCTTCACCGCCGAGCACGAGATGAATTATAAACACAAATTAAGCAAAATTTCAGTGGTGCCTGCCTGGGTTTGAACCCGAAATCATCGGTTAAGATGCACGCGTTCTAGCCACTGGGCCATCTCGGCATCATTTAATATTGATTAAAAATGTATATTACACTATTCTCGAATCAACACGAACACTATTCTCGAGTACTCGAATGAACACGTTAAAAGATTCAGATCACCGTTCGCTGCGAAACGGGTGGTCGCATAACTGGCTGCAAGATAAAAAACATTGACCTTCGCAGTTAAACCTATCCACTTTAGAATCTATAAACCGAATTTCCATCTGTGTCACAATAAAATTATTATTTATATTCTAACTTATGACATACTTATATAAACTAAAAAATGAATAACCTTATATAATATATTTACTTACTTAATATATTCTTGTTTAGTGCACTTTTTTTACTAATAAATTGCACCTGTACCAAGCCGACGCAGCTGTCTAGTTATATGCGAATTCCTTAAGACTAAAAATCAGATAATTCGAGACAACAGACGGACACAAAGTTATTTAATAACAGTTCCATTTTTTTATCGCATCCTGACAAATGTTAATTAAAATCCGATAACCCGATTGTTAATTTCCAATATTGTAAGACCGCGGCGTGCGTACAATCCGAAATTGCCCGTTTTTTTGCATCCAAATTGGATATTTTAGCTTTTAACTATTCTAATTAAATGCAGAAAGTGTTTTTATTTCCAAATCAAGGATTATATTACAGTTTAATTGAGATTGATAACGGTAGTACCACTTATCACTGCTATGAATTTTCACGATAGCTGAGTCTTCGTAGTCAATGTTAAATTGAACTCGATAGATATTATTCTAACTTTTTTAGTGTAGTTACCTACCCTCAGTCAACCCCTTCTCAGACGTCAATATCTGCCACTTAAAACACGAGTCGTATCAAATAAGCAATATAATTATTTAATTTATAATTTTCAAAACATAATAGGTAAATACTTAAAGTATTCTATACATAAAACAATAGCACCTAAACTAATTGTAATTGTAATATATGCACTGAACGGCAGTATTGTGTGTGAGTGAATGGGTTTATGTGAATTGGGAGTACATTGTATCCGAAACTACAAAACATAAATCCAGCGGATTGTCGACAGCGTCGGTTAACTGATACATTGTTATAAAGCGATTCGCAGAAAGAGCCATGCAAATATTTGGCTAAATAATGATACTTGCCGACACTAGCCAGTGACCCAATTCCGCTTAGCCATACATTCAAGTCGGCCTACGTTCTTATTCAAGTAAATGAGAATTTAGATGTCGTAGTTCGTTATGCTATTGTTATATGTATCGCGCGGTTTTACTTGCTTTAACACACTATGTTACACTAGTTGCTTCCCTCGGCTTTGCTCGCGTGGAATTTGAATATATTTACAGATTAACTAAAAATATTACGTTAATTGAAGATCTCTTTGTATACCACACAAATATATACGCTTAAATACAAATCTACTCATTTTCTACTAAGTATACCCAAAATAAAGTTTCATGTTTCTAACTTAAAAATTGTCGGACTCCCATACAAACTCTTAGGGTCTTAGAATTCCCAAAATTCCTTCCTTAGTGAGTGTCTATTCAATAAAATTATCCTACTCACCAAATTTCATGGCCCTAATTTTAATAGTTTACGCTCGGCGATGATGAATCAGTCAGTCGGGACATGTTATTTTATAAGTAGTCCTGATGCTTCTCCTGCTGCTGCTCCTGCTGTCCGGCTAGCGCAGGACATATCATAGTGCATTTCTGTGCGACAATACAGGTGCACTCTATTATTCTTCACTATCGTAATTTGATAGGACGGTAAATCCGACACAAATACATATTTAAAGTCGCAGACTAATATCAGATACGACTCGCAGCAAAATATTCGCCATGCTCATATGTATCAATTGTCATGGCGGTCGGTTGAACCACAGCATTGAAGATGTTATGCGGCGCCATCTATTGGCAAGATAAGGAAGTAGTTTGTATTAAAAAACCTTCTTCAAGAAAATGCGTTCAGGGTGATAGACCTGGTTAAGTTTATTAATCTAAAACAAACCTAGCTAACTAACCTAGCATCTTTATATGTATGTATCTATATATGATGTACTCAAGAACGTGACATTCACGGTTTTCACGTCGATCGTCTAAATGAAAGCGGGGGAAACTATGAACTGTAGCTACTCGTATCATATTTAATACTAAAAACTTCTCCGATACGCGCTGCATCTCTTGGTCTAAGTTTTATTTATGTTGGATTAGTAGTAAACGATGAAACCTTTTTTAAATGTTTTTTTTTACTATCCAATAGTATGCATTAGTTCAGTTACAATGTTTACGTTTTCAGTTTTTTTCTTATACAGCCGCGGTAGTACCGCTCTCTAACCGGCGAGTAACTTTTTTCTGCTCTTTAAAATTAATTCTTTGTTAAATCGTAACAGTAACGTATTTAGTAAACTGCAATCACGAACCCTCTTTAATATATTAGAAGATTCATAAATATTACACAACAAGTAAGTGAAATCGCGTTTGATCCTAGTTTCAAAGGAACTCAATAATATTAACAATCTATGACAGAGACGCTGCATTGTTATTATTATTATTTTATGTTATAGGTGACAAACGAGCAGGAGACTCACCTGATGGAAAGTGCCATTGCCCGTGGAGATCTACAACACGGTGCGGCTTGCAGGTGCGTTGCCGGCTTTTAAGAAATGATCTTCTGGTATAAGTTCTATGTACATTGTTTGAGTATATTTTTCGGTCAGGCTTTACAAAAAATCCTCTGCCTATTTATTATTATAGATAAATATTACAAATTTATTTAACGCTATTAATACACTTACGCCTCCATCAAGACAACCTCCTTTCATTCATTAGTATCCTTAAATTATAAAGGGGCTTATAAATATTTTCTCAAGGGCACATATAATTTATTCTGATTATATTAACAATTTTGACTTTCGAATAGTATTAAAACGTACGTGCTTAAGACTAGTAAGATTCTCAAACTAACATAGAATTATATTATTTTTTACGAGTATCTTTTTAAACATACTTCACTCGCTGGGCATTGTAATCAGTACCTATTTATTTTATTTTTAAAATAATTGGTCACCACTCCCATACACATTAGCAATGTGAGAATTTTATTAGTCAAGATGTGAGGATCTTCAATGCGCCAGCGACCTCGGAAGCGAAGTATTTATATCCCTTGTACCAGTACAAGTGCCTACTTAAATACTTGGCTTCAGTTTCAGCCAGTGTAACTTCTGAAAATTACACTGCCTGAAACTTCCAATCGGAATACAAAAATTATAGAAAATGGTACGTAGGCTACCTACCTAGACGGGCTTGCACAAACCTCTTACCAACGATTAACTACAAACTCATTGCTAATTAAATCTTTATATATTTATTTTTTTATTTATTGCAAACTCATAACTTTTATTTATACGCCAAAGGTATTTAATCCTACACAATTTCAATATCCAGGAAAATGGGTTCCTGAGGGACGACGCCGTAAGTTAGCCACAATAGTAATATAGTTACCCGGTTGAGTTTAAAGTTAGGCATCGTAGATTTTTATTGATTATTCGAAGACATATTTACGGGCTAATGTTAATCATTTCATGTATGACCAGCAAATTTCAGTCTTAGTTGTATCCCTTGTGCCTGAAAATTAAAATCTAAATCAAAAACATATCTAGTTAATTCAAAGTGGGATTTTCTAACTAAATTTAAAATCGTCTTTATACGCGAGAAATTAAATTAAATTCTCAAAGATCTTTCATATGTAATAATATATATATATATATGTATATATTATATCATCTTAAAGAAGCAAGAAATTGTACGGCCTACTCCAAAGCTTTCTTTATTAAAATGGTTTGATTACGCTGTCACATCCTTATAGCCGGAACAATTTGAATACGAGTTATTGCTATTTGACGTAAAACAAATGACGAGTGGGTACCCTGAGGGTCTTACACAAAACCCCACCACAAGTGATTTAGTTCATACCTCATGTCTTGCTATCAAATGAGTTCATTAGTCATGTCTATCAGATGAAGGTCTGAATCTATTACCGTTTCCTGTATTTAACGAACCGTTATTGTAACTAGCAACCGTTCGTTTACGATTTACAAATACAGCCCATTAAAGTTGCTGTAGTCATAAGTTATTACGTCACATGTAACTTCGAAACTCAGCCTATTTTGGTTTTTGGAACGCTTTTGATAATTCTACCTCTTAGATAATTCTACCATCCGTAAACAAAACGAATCGTTATATAGCAGTTGGACGTTAACGTCTAATCTATTTATTCCTAAAATAAAAAAGTTACTTAATATAAAAAACCTAATTGAAAAGAATGAAGTCTTACTAAGAGACTTATTAAATGAAATCGTATAATGTTATTTAAATTAATATTCCTATTATGAGCAACTGGAAAACTGTACCCGAGAGTGATAGTAAAGACAAAGTTCCGCCGAAATCGTATTAAAGTATTCGTAGGAGGTACCATATTTCAACCATAACAAGAAAACGAGCATTCAACCTCAATATGTGCTCAAGGTGTAGTGAAGCGAAGTTAAAGGAGCCAACTTTGCGAATTCGCCCCCGGGGCCGATCCAACTTCTCTGTTGCAATAAATAAGGATTTTAGAGACAAATTACCGGCAGAAAGTGTTTTACCCTTCTGGGGAAAGTTTTCAAATTCTAGTTATAGAACATGTGACTGACACCAGCACTATTAGAAAACTAAATATTGTTTAACGAAAACATTTATTATTTTTTGCTGGCTTGAAGGAGATTATCAATTCAGATATTCAATTGTTAATACGTTCCAATTTCAGTAGGAAATGATTTATCTAAAATTGGAAAAGGGTTAAAACTGTTTTTCTTTGTTCATTAAATCCCAGGTAAAATAGAAGAAAAAAAATCCACCAATAAAGCTCGGGCTATATCTAATAAATCTTAATACTTAAATATTTACAATAACTAAACAGTTATTTTTGTAATCGAAAGGAAGCAGGAAAATTTAGTTTCAAAGTTTAAGTGTACACGCAGCCTTGAATTTACATTTCGTTTTCAAGTGTTATTTTTTGTATTATTTAGGCAGTAGATATATTTTTCTCTTGTGTACTCATTTCTTAAAGGCCGCCAACCCACCTACTAGCTTCCGGTGTTCAAGGTCGATGGTAGTTACTCCCTATCAGAAGAACCTCCAGTTAGTTTGCCTATGCTAAAAACATCAAATAAAAAAAGAAACGATTGTACATACACACGATGCGATATGATTGAATAATATACAAATTAATAAAGTTTTATCGTTAACAGTAATCCAAACACATATTTAACTAATAATTACTTTAATTATTGAGCTGGGAATTTGACCGATTGTTGCGCTAGCTGACGCAATAGTTACTATTGCTATTTCTGTTCCATGTGTTTCTGTTCCATGAATTAACTGGAATCCGGCCATGTTGTTGATATAAGTTGTAGCTCAGTAATCATCTATTAAATTATGAATCTATACGGTAACCGCGTAAAATTAAAATTACTCCTTCCTTAGATGTTTTCCTTGCCTAGGTTATGAAAAAATACATAAATTCATTTAACGCCCGCGCACTTTTACGAGTTGATAATCTTAATAGCAAACGTCAATGTAAGAATGATAAATTCCTCATAAATGTGCAAATCTTTTGTTTTTATAATAATATATTAACAGTACATACATTTATATAAAGAAGTTTTTATTTGAATGCTCTAAAGAGGAGAAAAAATACCAAAGCCTTATTGCAGGAGTCACGTCATGGAAGAACTTCTAACGGGCTCTCAGAATTAGCACAAAGAAGCTCCTTCGTATAGACCCAATCCTGGATGAAGTATCAGATCTTGCTTACCATAAAAATCCACTGTCACAAGAATTCTACACTCTAACGAGTTTGCAAGATTTGACTAACCTAACCTAAACAAAACACTTCAAGATTATTAAAAGCGTTTATAAAATGTATGCTCGCCAGATTTTTATAACCATCAGTTTGCCAAGAATCTGCACTATAAATATATAAAAAGTAAGTATGAATATCACTCTGACTATGGGAGTTTGCAGTCACGATGAATATTAATAAAATATAAACATAAAATCTGCAATGAGTTTTTATAAATGACGTACACAGTTACGTTACATTTTTAAACGTAATCAAAATGACTGTTTTTTGTATATTTCAAACTTTTTTACCGAGCGTCGCATGTTGCACAATGCTGAATACGTTCAACCAAATACGTTATATATTAATGTACAACATTTACAATATATATTGCTTTCGTTTAGTTTAAAAAGAAACATTTGCCTTGTTTATAATCAAATACTTACGACTTTTTTAATGCGAGAATATATCCGAATTCGTTTTGACATCAGCAGTGCAGTTCTATAAGATTTTCTAACCCTTGAAATGTTTACAACCGACTTACTATGACACGCAATTTTGACACGTGTATGCTATATTATTATTAGAGTCACAAGTCTATGCCGCATATTACATTTTGACTTTTCAGGATTTCGAGTTTTTTCTTACAAAATGCCTCTACTATTTGATATAAGCTAGATAATTCTGTTTAACAAATAAGGAAACAAGATAGATAAAGCAAATGGGCAAAAAGTCCTTAAACATCTTAAGATTACGGGTCAATTTATCCAAACCGCTTCAGTTTTAGTTGGTGTATACTTATGCGGCAGAATTTCATCATCATCGGACATAATATGTAGGTTTCCTCTCTTTTTATACGGAGTCGTTCAAAGACATTGGCGCTGGGAGAATTATTAAGCATTCCTCACATCGCCATTTCCCTTGTCCGTGTGCACTACCTTTAAGTGAATATTATAATATATGTTTAAAATTGATCTCATGTTCAAAAGAGCTCCACAAGAATGACATGAATTATTATTATTATAAACAAAAAGAAATTAAATAAACTGCCTGGATTCGAATGTCCAATCTTGTATTGGAATCCACAAATTACATTTACTAAATTATCGTTTAGACATTTAATGTAAAAAAATGTATTTTAAAAGTATTTATAAATTAACTAACAACACGCCCCGGCTTCGTACGGGTTCAATGTTCACAGTTTTTCAGTCATTAGACAATACAAACCGCTATTTCCCTGCGTTTTAAATCTGTAATATCTTCGAAAATATTCATTTAAGTAAATTACATGCTTGAAAACGCCATGTTGATCTATATTAAACGCACAATGTATTTAAGGTACTTAATTGGATAAGGATTAATGCTGTATTGCTTAAAATCGCTTCGAAAATAAGCCATTATTTCTCGTCAAAAGTAAAGGATAAAAAATGGTTATTGTGGGTTATCCCTAAGAGATAGATATATACCATTTTCTTAAAGACCTTTTTAAGGTGTACAATACTGTAGTACATTAATTTGATATATCTAGTAGGGTTCAGCCAGCGTTTGCAATATAAACGCAAAAAATGTGTTTATTTTTCGACATCACTTCAGAAACCTCTAAAAATGTCAGTGTTTATCTACTATATTATGCATGTATTACACATATAAAACTGCCTCTTGAATCGATCTATCTATTTAAAGAAACCGCATCAAAACTGTTGTGTAATTTTAAAGATCTAAGCATACATAGTGACAGACAGCGGTAAGCGACTTTGTTTTATACTATGTAATGATTGTTTAATAGAAATAACTCGAGCAACTCCTCAATTTACTTAGCAAGTTGTACTGACTAGTTGGCGGGCGTGCTATGTCTACGATATTCTAACGAAACTATTAAGTGGCCTGGCAGATTCTATTACAAATAATAATTTCCATAGTTACTTGATATTATCTGTCCCTAACTCACTGTTCAAGTAAGTTTGCAATCCAAATACAAAAGCTGATTGGATAGAAAATAGCTACCACGCACGGCGGACACACTCTTATCGAGATGCGACCTTTGGACCCAAAACAATAGACGGTCTGAACAGATATCTATAGTATTACATAAATATTAGATATTAATTTCGGTTTTATGTGATACCATTAACAACATTACTGAATATATTTTTAATTTTTTTTAAAGTTCATTCTATTTTTGTAGCAGAATTATCTCATTTACTTGGCGGCATTTTTCATCGCCGAGTATTAAAAACCTGTTTGGGTTTGAACCCATTATCTTCTCTTACTATTCACGTTTTGTAATCACTGTGTAATCTCGTTTTTTTTTTTAATATTTTACATAATTAGGAGATACATAATCATCTATCATTTATTTGTGACATATTTTGCAGATGTGTAAAACTTACTTTATCATAGAACTATTTAGGAAATTTGTTTTGAGATGTTGATCATCTCAAAACAAACTTCCTAATATCGTTTCTAAATATCATATAAAACAATATATTTAAAGTGAAAGAATTGAAGCATGATTGAATTTAAAAGTTAAACTTAAGCGTAACACTTTAGGTTTCACTCAAATTTGATGTTCGACTTATATTTTTATCGGCGCTCAAAGACGTTTAAAATAAAACGGTACATGGAAGGAATGTTTTATATATTACGAAGATTTTAAATCCCGAAAATCCACCACTAAAATATATCTCAACAAGTATATGATATAACTAATGTATATATTATACAGGCCCGAAATTTGTTGAGCGTGTTCGCTCTGTAGGCGGTTCTGAAAATATGCTTTATAAAATTTTAGTTGCTTGAAGTATAGTACTGTAATTTTTATTATTGAGGTGACTGATGTTTCACCGTGGTATCGGTGGTAAGGCTAAGAGCAAACTCGTCCTGGTAGGTTATTTGTGATGGTACCTTTGTTTTACAATTTGGTTTACTATTTAAAAAAAAATGGATTTATTTTTTTAATTTATATCTAAAAATTCTGATGATATCTATATAGTTTGCACTGTTCGTGTTTTCGTCATAGACCCGCATCTCAACGCCACCGCAATCGCTCCTACGACCTTTACGGCTAAATAATTTTCAGAAGGTATGTTACCTAACTTCAACAATCATAAAATATTTGAAGCTATTTATAGAACATATCATTTTATCTTATATAACTTTTGCTGTAAGCAATCCCTTTAACAAAAAACGTGACTTAGAAGTTAAATTGTGATATGATGCATTGTCTTCTTGTTTCAAATGTTAAAATCTTAAGAGAGAGCGAGATAAATATGTTTCGATCGCGTTTTTTTTTTATTTTGATTCAAAACTTGATATTTAAACGTCCATAAATAACTCCGTCTAAAAAACAATAAATACGGAAACGGTATTAGCAATTTTATTTCCTTAAAGTAAAATCCAGCACATACTTCTCACATGCGAGCTCGTATAAGACATTCCTTCGCGTGTGGCGCGGAATTTTCTTATCAGTCTCGATGGATTTCGACGGTCTCACTTTATTCAGCGATTTTATCTTAAAATCCTGTTAAAAGATTTCTAAAGCTGCAATTTACTTACACCAACGGTTTTACCAGCACTTCTAATACATTAAGTTTAACAGAATCTCACGACTTTCTTATATAGATCTTTAAACTGTATAAAACAAATTCGCTTTTTGTGACTGTCCATTTTCTCCGCCTACTTCACTATGACTCACGATAAATAATGTATTGAAATCGTAACAATTTTTAACTCAATTTAAGAATTTTTTGCATAAAGATTGTATTTTTTTAATTGTCTAAAAATAACAAAAATAGAGAATCTATAATAATAAAACAAATGCGAAAATAATTCTGTCTGTCTGTTGCTTTTTGTCGGCCGACAATTGATGAAATTGGGTATGAAGCAAACTTAAATTATATATTAGGTATTAGAGCTGACAACCATTGTTTAAAACGCAAGCGATGCCGCGGGTAAGAACTTGTTATTCATATTTTGTAAATGAGCCGTTAAAAGAAGCGTACCAGTAAAAGTCACTTACAGGCCGCTAATATAGCCTACGCCTTCAACATAATTAAAATTGCAACAATACAATATAATACATGTATGTCATAAAAATACCTCGAAAAAGGTATATATAATTGATTCAAAAATACCTCAAAAATGTATCAATATAATATATCACAGAGAAAGTGAGGAGCATTGATTGTTCTCTTTAGTATTATTTATTGTACTAACAGTAGGATAAGATAATTGTTACTAACAAAAAATAACATATAGTCTGAAATAAATGATTTATTATTATTATTAAGATGAATTTTCAGAGTAATAATCGGGGCAAGCTTCTCCATTGGAATTTTCTAACATCGAGTAGTATTTCACTGAGACTTTTAAGATTCGTTCAATTTCATACACTGTCTGTAGTTTTAAGGCACACGTATTATAAGATACTTTGATATGACAAGATGGTACCAACAAGGGTAATAGTTAAAATTCTTTGTCATTACATTACATTTTACAAACATTAGCAGCCTGTAAATTTCCCACTGTTGGGCTAAGGCCTCCTCTCCACCACGCTGCTCCAATGCGGGTTGGTGGAATACACATGTGGCAGAATTTCGTTGAAATTAGACACATGCAGGTTTCCTCACGATGTTTTCCTTCACCGCCGAGCACGAGATGAATTATAAACACAAATTAAGCACCTGGAAATTCAGTGGTACCTTCCTTGGTTTGAACCCGAAATCATCGGTTAAGATGCACGCGTTCTAACCACTGGGCCATCTCGCCCCTTCTTTGTCATAACATGTCAATTTATTCAGTTGAATAGAACGTTTATTCATAGTATTTCGTTTAACGTAGAAACGTTTAACGTAACATAAAGTTTTCAAATATCTCTTAACATGTTCCACAGAGGTAGTCTAATGATTGCACTATCTCTCATTATAGTATACTTTCCTCCTCGTGTCAACACAATCATTGTATAGACACGAGGAAAAAAGATAAACTAATAACACCTAGTTTCCGACTTCGCAAAGTTAATAAATCCTTCCCGGGGCACGGTATTCGTTTCCATAATAAGATTGCGCAGCTATTTTTAACTTGGCCTTTTAAACAATTTAAAGGTCACCCCAAAAAAAAACATTGACAAATAAAGCATAGTATTATATTAAAGATAGAAAAGCATGGTTTTAATGTTTTTTTTTTATTTCTAGACAGGATATATAAAAATTTAATTCTTCTTTACTGACGTACTCTGTAATTCAAATGATGGGAAGAGTAACTACCGGTAATACATTAGTAGCTTTATACTTAGTTCAACTCTGTAACATGACGATTCAAAAGTGCTTTTAAGAGCCTACTTCAATAAAGAATACTTTGATTTTAATTGTCATCGTTTCTTTCAAAAAGATCTACATTGTCGTGAATATACATAATATTGTTGTAAATATATTATGAAGTGAAGTGAAGAATATACTACGTATAAGTGTACCCACTTTTAAAACATCCCGAAGGCAGTCTCGAGCTCCAAGATTATAATTGGTGATATGAGGAATGGTTAATATTTGTGGCACTAAAAAAAATTAAGTTTATCTATAGGTAAATGTGCATTATGTACTTATTTTCGTGTGTATACAATTGAAATGCTCAGTAGTTAGAACACCCGAATCTAAACCGAATATTACGGGTTGAAACACGTCAAGCTCCACTAGATTTTCATGTATTTGTATTCATGATTCATCTTGCGGTTGATGATCATGCAAAATATCTTGTTACATATTTATTGCAATAGTTACACCATCAACTTATCACTGAACACTTAAAATTAACAAATGATGTAGATAAAATTCAAAGTTATGCGTCTTTAAAGGTGTAAACAACATTACAGTTCTTGTGCAGTTGAAGATCTTATGTATAACCAATCCTCATACTCAACCCTCCTAACCTTCTCCTCAAATGGATTAGAGGCCAAGTGGTGGGATCTTTACAGGCCCTTACTTTTTACGTATAATTTTGTACTTATTAATTGTAGTACATATATATATATTTATTTGTCCTTATACCGATCTCATTAATTACAAAATTATAACCCTAAAGTTGTCCGGAACAAAGCAATTTAAAACAATAGCGGGCTTATTGTACAAAAGTGATTATTGTTGTGTGGTTTATACAATACATTATATATCTAACTATCTATATATTTAACAACAGAATGAGTAGCGAGACGGTAATTTACGGTAGCGAAAGAAAAATCTGTAAAGTGCCACTTTAATTTTCACTTCAAAATACCTAAATGAGAAGTAGCATTTTACCCGCGTATAGTAATTTGTATTCCGTTGAAATTCTCTCTCATTAAAGCCGTTCCTGCAACGGTATAGTTACCTTAATTACCGCGACCACCAACTAGCTGATGACCATTATCTGAAACTCTTTATGGAGCAAACTTTTCACCGTACAGTTGAGATAATTTTTATTTCTAGTAATATATGAAATGTTATCGCGAAAATGTTGAAAGATAACTGATAATTATAAAGTTCTTGTACGAGCACACCTGTATAAAGTGTATATTTAAATTTCGATTTAGATATTAAAATTATTTAACAAATTAGATAAAGATTTTAAAAATTACGTAGGGGCAAGATGGCTTTAGATGCTCTCCGATGCGCAAGAGTATGAACAGTCCTACCTTCTAGACACCGGCTTACTAAAAAATTCATATCAGCAAAATCCAATTACTCAAACTGACTGAAGCTTTGAATCCAGGGAGTTGGAGTTTTATAAACTAGTCTCTAGACGAACGAGGCAAAAAATATTAAATAAGGCTAAAAGTTATGACGATTTATAAAAGTATTATGCATAGAAAGAAGTTTGTCAAGTTCGTAAGGTTCGCCGACCGCTTGTAGCAGGTGCTGCGGTAATGAGACTTATTTCCAACTTTTTCTGCAGTGTCTCGGCGGACGCGGTGATAAGTAACGAACATTCGAGTAGATAGCAATAGAGTATATTAAGAAACTTTTGTCTTTAAAAAATCGTTTTAATTACGAACTTAGTACCCACTAGATTGCGTCTCAACTATAACTAACCAGTGTAGCAATCCCATATCTGTAGTAATATTATAAAGGCAAAAGTAACCCTCTCAGTTTATTCCATCATAATGACTGAACCGATCATAATATAAGACACTGCTCGTACGAGTACGTACTTTTCGTATTTAATATTTCAAGCACATTAATTAAATTTAATTATAGTTGTAAATAGCTGGATACACGCATAACAACGAATTATTTATGGAACCTCTCGAGACAAACCAATAATATTTGGTGGGTTGATTATTTTAGCCAAAATCTTTGTAAATTTACATTCAAATATATCTGATATTATTATTCAAAACCTTTAACATAATGATATCGATAGAAGTTTAACTTAGAAATTGAAAATATGCAAATAAAATCAGACATAGTATGTCGTGATTTCGTGGAATGCACCCTTTTGTTGACGACGTTATGTAAATATGAAATAGCCTTCATCCAAATTCGTCGATATACAATGTTGGCATTTAAAGGTACGCTTTTATATATAAAGAGCGAATGTCGTCAACCCACGAATAAATGGATCATAATGAAAATATATTATGAGCCCTTCCATCGTAAACGACTGCGGTAGAGTCGAATGTTACTCAATGAAACATTGCCCTGAACGATATCACTGAGTTCCAAAAATCGTAAATTTTACAACGATACTTGCGTAATGCGTACACATATGTACGGTAGATGTCGAGTACGATAAAAAATCACCAAATACGATAAATCGAGCGACGACATTTTCGTATTTTAGGATAAAATAATTTATTTTTATAAACTGTCAACAATACTAATTCATTTTAGTTTCATGTACGAATGTATTTTATTTTAATGGTCGAGATACGACTTAGATACCTTCAAGAATCTTACACACTTCTTAAAGGCCGACAACACGCACAAACACACACAGATGGCCATGGGCGGTGGTAGTCTCTTTCCATCAGGTGAGCCTCCTGTTCATTTGCCACCTATTCTAAAAAAAAGTTTTACAAAGTGCGTTATCATGTAATAAATTATAAAAAATAAAATTTATAAATAAAAAATAACTTAATTAATTATACTTAAATTAGCACTAAATAATCTTACTAATATTATAAATAGAAAAGATTGGATAGATAAATGTTTGTTACTCAATAGAACAGCATAACAGATCTAAACGATATTTGGCACGGAGACGTATTATAGTCTTTTACCTGAAAATGTATCTTATACCTGCATCCTTCCTAACGTCATACGCGGTTGAATCCGGGGGCTAAAACTAGTGATTACAAATACGAAAAAAAAGCTAAAAGAGTTTCCAATTGAACTACAATTCCGATTCTTGATTTCTTTTGTAACTAGTGTTAGAAAAATTAAATTAATTAAAAACAAGTGCACCAGTACTCCAATATCGGAGTGTCTCGACTGCAGTCGATAAAAAAGCAAATTCTGTAATAGAAGATGTATTGGTTTCAGCACTTTCGACGCGACCCTTAACTCCATTTCTCTGAGTTTATGTCTATGAGATACTTATGAAATACTTTATGTATATAAGATATTGCATGAAGGCATAATATTCTTGATAACGTACGATGTCCTACTTTCATTTTAAACTAGAATACATTTGTATCTTTTAGTTGTTATAATGAAATTTTCCATCCCTTCTATTAATCATAACCTCATAATACAAGATACGCGCATAATATTTCTGTAACCTTGAGTAAAAGACGTATTCCAATGACCAGTTACACCAATAAAACATATTCAAGGATAAAAATAAAACTGTTACGACAGTAACTTTTCCTATTGCAGTTTGGACTGTGTGAACATATATTTAATGAATCAAATCAAATGCCCTTATTCCCTTTTCTGCAGCGCAAATATCGTATGGAGAACGGCTGCGTTACCCCAAAGCATAATGCCGTAAGACAATATACTGTGAAAGTAACTGAAATATTCGAGTCGTATCAATATCGGTAAATAATCAAATAACATAAAGTGACCTAAATTCACCTCTAACAATAATTCATATAACAAAAGGGGCGAAGCCTCAGGCCAAAAGGCGGGACTCGGGAGAGCACTGAATTGTAATGACCACTGAATTTTTGTTCCTGGCGGTAAGTTAAACATCTCGACGAGACCACAAACCCGCAAGGGAGTAGCGTGGTGGAATAAACATTTTCAAGGTCATTTACAAGCTGTTACTATTTTATTGATATGTAAATAACAATACATGATACTTAAGTAAATAATGAGTATTCTAATAATACTCCATAGTATAGCCGACGAATCATAAAATGTTGAAACGTTTATTATTAAAATTCAAGAATCCATGCTTAAGAAATGACATCATACCAAGAAGTTTTTACTGAAAATCAATAATGGTTTTGTTACGGTTCATTTATTTTATTATTGTACTATTGTGATATTGTAATTAACTATTGTTGATTTTCGTTTTACTATTGTTGTTCTTTGTTAATGCGTTTATGTGATAGCGTGATATATGTATTTAATGAATTAATTGCTATTATTTAGCTTATGGAATTAAATGCGTGCCATTATGTTGCGGACAAATGTGCTGAACATGTTTTAACTCATCATAATAAACTTTAATCTGCGATGAATCAGTGATGATGCAAAAGATTACATCTACGCTTATAAAAAAACGGATACGATTTAAGTGTACGTTGAGAGCTAATTGGCTGATATGAATACTACGTTCATGAAAGAGATAGGTCTCTAAGTCTGAAGTCTTTCAAGGGTACGTTACAACCAGCACAGTACTATTGTGTCATAAAATCATGATGCCAGTCATCCGATCGAATAAGTTACGAAACGAATACAGTAAAACTAAATACAATAATTCATATCTAACAACATTTTAATTATATCATATTGAAAATAATATTCTTTTACGAGAGTTTGTTTGACAAACCAGATGTGTGCTATTTTTTGTTGAAACAGTTGAGTTATGAGACAAATTAGTACAAATATAATTAATCTAGTTTAATATTCTTAATATGTTCGCAACGTCTTTTCTGCATGAAAAAATAATTGGTCGATTTTGGAGAGACTAATATGCCTATAATCCTGTGCAATAATTCAGCTAGTGGGTTAGTTCCCCATACGGGTCACCAAACTCTTCAAAATATATTTCATATATCAGAGCCGAGATGGCCCAGTGGTTAGAACGCGTGCATCTTGTGTCAATCTCTTTATCTAAAATCTCTTTATCCGATGATTTCGGGTCCAAACCCAAACAGGCACCTCTGAATTTTCATGAGCTTAATTTGTCTTTATAATTCATCTCGTGCTCGGCGGTGAAGGAAAACATCGTGAGGAAACCTGCATGTGTCTAATTTGAACGAAATTCTGCCACATGTGTATTCCACCAACCCGCATTGGAGTAGTGTGGTGGAATATGATCCAAACCTTCTTCTCAAAGGGAGAGGAGGCCTTAGCCCAGCAGTGGGAAATTTACAGGCTGCTAATGTAAAAACATATTTCTAGTCGTGTTATTTGGTGGTAGGGCATTGTGAAAACCTGAGTCCGTCCACTCACTCTACACATATTGTATTCTGAGTTGAACAATGGGTTAGCCAGTGTAATTACAGAAACAAGGGACGTAATGAGATATTATTTCCTCTTCCTAATTCCCAACGTCGATGGCGCAATTTGATATAGTTGTGATGTAAGGTATGGTTAATATTTCTTACGGCACCATTGTCTATAGGCGGTGGTGACCTCTTACCATCAGGCCTTACCGATAGATATTGACATTGTGAGAAATATTGATCGTTGGTAACCACCAGGTAGCAAATTTGACCGTCCACCTATTCATATTTTAAGAAAGTGATATATTATTCTGTAACAATTTTTCTTGAAAACATTACCTAGAAAAATAGCTTTTCATAAGATTACACATTCGTTGGCTGTCAAGTATAAAAAAAACATTATCGAATATTTATTTCCCACAAGCAGTAAAAATAGTGAGATATCTAATATCTGGGTATTAATACAATTCCCACTTAACCGAGTAATATACAATTTTACAATGATAATAATACTAAATAGTTTTCTAAATTTAAATGGATTAAATTAAACCTTACAGCCCCTAAGCTTATATGCAGCTGCAAAACCACCTAGCCATCGCTTCAAGAAGCCTATGCATAACTCTGGAATATTTAAAGGCTTTACAATGATCCAGTGTCGTTCATGAGTCTCATGAAATCATAGAACAATGAATAACAAAATTTCAGCTTTATCATAAAAGTTCCTGAGAAACTAACGCGATGTGAATGATTGATAAAGCAAGGGGCGCCTTCGGTGATCTATCAGACTAGCTCGGCCGACGATTAATAATGTTAACACACCCAAAGAGAATCTAATTAATTATTTTTCCTACGCACGCTAACCATAAAGCCCAGTGATTCATTTTTAAAAAGCGACGATAACATTTTTGTTGTATAATCATAATTCAAAAGCACTGTAAATGTAGTAACGAAATGGAACCAAGATGGAAGCATGAAGCACCTCGAAACTCACCGCTAAACACGAAAACCGCGTGAAAGTCAGCATTTTATATGCGACATTGACTACAAAAATAATCAAATTTATAAGTTACACGTATCAAAATGGCGTATCATTGTAAGTCACGAGTGAGATACGAAGTGAGTTTTTAAAGAATCGCACTGTTGCACATCAGTGGATTTATTTTTTTACATATTGTAAATTCAAAATATTTAACATTATCAAGTACGTTCGTAAGATAATTTGATACCGTTGTTGCTCATTAATATTACTGGGAAATAATTACAGTACGTGAATCTCGAAAATACATTCTGCCTCTCTCGACTGGACGGAAGTAATGTTGAAGTATCCTGTGTAGAGATTAAACTAGTATATTAAAGTGAGTAAACCGCCCTCATAACGAGATTTTAAACAACTACAGAAAATTTCCTAAAAATATATTTAATAGATATTATACATATATAATTATATGTGGCGTATTTAATTCACACTCATTAAAATAACTGACGTTGATTATTTGTTTATTAATATATTTATAAACTATGTCAATAGAATAACTACTGAGTTTCTTGTCGGTGTTCTTGGTAGAATCTACTTTCCCAACCGTCAAATGACGATTCAAAATTGGTTTTATTTGCCTTCTTAAATAAAGAATATGTTGATTTTAGATCTGATTGCTTTTTAATTATATAAAATAGGTAGACACACTAACAAATGGACCACCTGACGGTGAGTGGTTATCACCCTTAATCCCTTACATTATCAATGATCTACCAACCTTAGGAACACCAGCTCATTCATCCTTCAAAATGGAATACGATTTCATGAAAAAAAACTAATCACGCTATGGAAATATAAATATACAATTATATTTAGATAAGTTAATTATTGATAATCATTGTTACATCATTTTCATTTATTTATTTACTATGATTTACTATTATAAAATTATTGTTATTATATATTTTTGATTATTATATAAAAGCACCTGACTGTATAATATAATTGTTGTAAAAAACACCGTGTACGATGTGTACACGGCGTTTTTCAAATGTAATCTAGCTCAAAATTGTATAAGTCCGTAATTTAAATGTGTGTTTGTCTGATTGTATTCTGTTTGTATCCATGAATAAAATACCAATTGGCATTTAAAGGGACTGCCGATAAAAGTGAAAACTTAGAACCTTTATTATTAAAATAAATTTCCTAAAGTTGAAATTACAATTATCAACATCAATCAAATATGGTTTTCACATCTATTGACATTCTGAGTAACAATTATATGCATGTTTAAATGGTTTTTTATCATTCAAATATATTACGGGCGCTACAAGATCATGATAAAATATAAATACAATTTAATTTAAATAACAATTAATATACACATCAACCCGCATTCGTCCACTGCTGGACATAGGCCTCTCCAAATGCACGCCACTGTGGTCTTTCTTCGGCAATATACAATCATATTATTTATGAATAGTATTTGTATTTACGTAAGTGTTAAAGTACTTGATTTTCAACATTATTTTCATTGTTTGCGTCATTGTTATCATTAATTTCAACAATACTTAAGACTTTTTGTACTTTCAATTGTGCCATTGTCTTCCAAAATAGATATGATAGGCCATTATGGGACCATTCATTTATTACATAAGACGATTTAGGGGGGGTGGGGTCGGCGGTCGTTTCCTTTATATTCTTACGTAATAAATATTAAATATTTATAGGGGGTCGGCCTATTCTTATTTTTTCTTATAATAGTATAGGTGGCAAAAATAAGCGAAAATAGTATATAGCGATAATATGGTAACTAAAGCAAGAAATTAAAAGGTGCAATTTTTACGCGATACTTTATCTAAGTATCGCGTAAAAATCGCACCGATCGTCGTTTCATATTTTGAGTTTTCGATAACTGGAGATATTTAAATAAATATATTATATAGATATTTAAATTCAATTATACCTTTTACCACCGTGAAGAGATCTTTAGGGTCAAGGATTTAAACAAATATGTAAAATGATGATTCAAAAGTGCTTGTAAAAGCTTACATGAGTAACGTATATATTTTGATTTTGATTTTAAAATATTCCTTATTTCAGGACCATATTTTTTTGTAAACTTCTATTAATTAAACCTAATAATATAAAATTATTGTTATAATAATTTTGCAAAATATAGCAGAGTAAATATGTTATTTTTAACAATTTAATTTAAAAAATAATTATTTTGAAATATTACATTTTTAAATAAATTAAAATATTTAATTTAATGAAATGTCATGTAACGTTGAAAAACATTTTAATAATATAAGGTAATAAACTTTAATTTTGAATTAATAATCATATTTTAAATTTAAAAACATAAATCTTAAATTATTGTTAGTTTTTATAAAATTTTTAATTTCAATTCACACTAAAAAATCCAACTAGAAATCTGGTTTACCACGCTAGTAAGAAAACGCCCGAGCCACTGTGAAAGTAATTTCGTGATACATTGCTGAGGTTAAATTAATATTAGATTAATAATATTAGAAAATAAAATTTACAAACGTCAAAATAATTTTCTGTTATTTATTATTCATTTTAAAAATATTAGTATATTTATTAAGTACTTATTAAGCATCGACATGCTTATTAAGCATGTCGATGACGCGAACATTTACGCGATATTTCATCCATCCGAAAAGCGTCTAACGCGTCTACCCGTAAGATTTTCCTCTACCAAAAAGTGCCCAACGCGGCTAAAGAAGCACTTCAAAAATAAGAAAGTATTATACCTAAGTCCTTCCTTGGAGTTTAAGCTTTCTTGATATTAAGTTTCATCAAATTCGATTCAGTGATTTTAGAGTTACATTTATAATATTAATATAGATTACAATATTATAAATTAAATATATGTACGTTTAAAATTCAATGACAAACTGCAATAACAGAATCAAGGTTTCAGTAATAAGGTTTTATTAATAATCAATGGGAAATCTAATTAGCAAATTGTGGCACTCGAAGAAAATTTATAATTTATAAAATACCTACTAAATTAACATCGCACTTCACATCACTATAATTCAATTCAGCTTAAATATTAACTGATGTTTCCAAATATAGTATTGACTTCCCATTTAAAATAGTCGCTGCAGTAGATTTCATAAAAGTATTTCCAGCTTTCGTTATTAAAAACCGAATGACGTATGAAGTATTTCAGTGAATTGAATTATAAGCATTATATATGTTATCGTTCCCGATTAAAGCTTTAATTTTTAACAAGAATTTGGGCACGGATTCTATTTCGTATTTATTAAAATATTTTTTTGTAAAGTTGAGTGTTTTCAACCAGATTTTTATCACAATTTAACCTTCATGATTAAAAATCGATAGAAATATGGTGGTCATATGCAATATAAAGTAGTAAATTCCAGACGACATCTTCATTAACTTGAAATGGGATTATTTCGTTTTTATATGAGTAAAATAATTAACTTCTATTAATTAAATAAAGTATTCTGATTATGTAAAAGCATGGAGTTAATATTTTGTTGATTTTCATGGAGTATATGTAAAAAATATAATTATAAAATATATCTACGTAGTTTAAATAATTATCAGATTTTAATAATATTAATATTAAAATGTTTGTTAAAATGACTCAATTACTAAGAGCGTTTTAAAACAATGGACTCCTAGATCACAAAATTATAAAAACCCTCTTTTCCCATAACTGCAACATTCTTGGGATTTACACGTTTATCCAAAACCACCCACAGCGGTTATCTGTATAATAAGAAAAATAACCTTACGAGCATTTAAACTTTTACTTTTAAACAAAATTTATTTTACTTTTAAATACTTTTTTGAACCTCGCATGTCTCTCGTCTCATTAAAAGTTGTTTTTTGTAATTAACATTTTAGCTACAAGTTACAACGTACTCTGAATATACATACTTAGCAAAATGAAATTGTGGACAATAGTAAAGTTCATAGTTAAAGTTAGGAAGTGTTTTGAATAATATCGCTCTCGTGCCTTCTACCTTCGCTTCGACGAGGGGGCCCGTCATAGATTTTCGGAAATCCAATTTTGAGTTATTGGCTTTGTGGTATACGGAGCGTCCATGATATATTTCAATTCGAAAAAAACTTGTAAGAACCAAAAGGTTATACATACAGCTGTCTGTATAATAGCCTAGTGTATTTTTGTTGTTTATTTGTCCATTTTTCATGGATAATATTACCTTTTCATTCTAAAAGCTGCTGTGTTATTTAAAATTTGGAAACTGCTAAGATTTATCCTTAAAAAAAAATGTAAAACAAAATTAACTCATTTAGTATCTAAGTATTTTCAGGTTTCACATTTGTTTGATGGGAAAAGTTTTTGGGATATTTTTCAGTTTTTTTCACATTTCTATTTCCGGTAATTATTACGGAATATTATATATTATTATTTTTTTCCCAGTAATAATTATCGGAAAATATTAAAAAAATATATTGACTTACATAACATTAAGTATTTCCTCTTGGCTTCCAAAATAATAAAACTAAATATGCAAAGTCCACTCTGATTTCGTTGTTGTTAGCTTTTTTAATAATATCAGAATATTAAGTAACACTATACAAAAGAAGCCTTTGTCTTATTTTTGCAGAACGTTTTTAAAATAATTCGTAACTTTTCTTTTTGCGTAAGCTCCTCTGAACCAATTAAATAGCTTTTTTAAAAGACTTTTAATCGCCATAAACAGTCTTGACACCGTGACAACTGACAAGAGCGTAAAAATAAAAATGGTTCCGAAATAAGGAAAAAAAAAATCGATTTTAATTGTGATGCTTCTCATCATGAGTCGTGCAATATATATTTTAAAACCGAAATAATAAAAAAAAACGAACGCCTAAAAATGATATTGATTAATTTAGGTGCACGTCATTTAGTCTTGCAATTAAGTCTTAAGCTACTACTTTTGAGTTACACGAGTTGATGACCAAAGTTTGTGTAGTTGTTGGTAACTTTCTGAACAATTACAAATATAGACGTTGCTAACAATTTAAGTGGAAACGAACCTTAAAACACAACGGTTGGACTTTTTACTGCTGCTACCCATCAGCTTGTTTTTGTTTTGTATTTCAGTTTGTAAGGTGAGCGACACGAGCTCAAGGAACATCTTTAAAGTGCAAGTGTCTATGGACGAAGCTACCCACATAGCATATAAACCATGGTCGTCATTCTTTCTAACATAAATTTTATAAATATATCCATTGTTATAGCCTATTTCAATATAAATCAAAATATACTTTATTCAAGTAGGCTTTTACAAACACTTTTGAAACTTCATTTAACAAACTATATAAAGTGAAACTACCACCAGTTCGGAATGTAAATTCTACCGAGAAGAACCTGCAAGTACTGAGTAGTTACTCTTTTTGAACGTTTAAAAATACAGTCATGTTAGTTAAATACAATTGAAAAATATATGTATGTAATATATCCTGCCTGGAAGTCAACAAGTATTACCTCCACGCTTTTTTATCATCTGTATAATCTTATGTTTAATAATCTGCCTTCTTTAAAAATATATCTTTTACAAATGATTTGATACTATGAAATGGCAAAGTTAAAAATGTCTGCGGAATTTTATTATAGAAGCGGATAGCTTGCCCCAAGAAGGATTTATTGACTTTGCGGAGTCGGAAACTTGACGTTTTGAGCTTATCCTTCTTGTGCACATACAATGACTACCACTGATTATAAGAAAGTGATCAATGTTACTGTGAATATTCATAATATTGTTGTAAATATATTGTGACGCAACAGTAAGTATTCCTAGTTTGTTATAATTAAGTACTGAGGCATTGAAAGCGTCGTGTTTCTTATTTTAAGTCACGTTAACATAAGAGTGGAACCTCAAAAGGCGTGGAATCATTTCGACATTGAATTCTGGAAACTTACTAACTAATGTTAATTCTCTTAAAAAAAAATAAACCAAATAAAATATTTAAGGATAATTTTATACCAAATATCGACGAAATCATAAGTAAGTATTTAACTGCAGGGTATACAAAAAAAGTAACCATTTAGTACTTGTGTAACTCATTTATAAGAAGTAAGTTAGAACTTTGCTCAATTGCATTGGAATTCGTTTTATCGAACCCATAAAGATAGATTGGAAAGAGTACACAAAATGATAACATTACAAAAAAATTTGAATAAACACTCTGATTTGTTAAAACATTACATTACAACAAGATTTGTTATTCGCAGAGATATGATGGATTTGTGTTTTCTACATAAAATATTATCAGGTAATAAAGATTACCCCGACGCGACTGAAATTAAATTAGTTATTCCGAGAGAAAATGCAAGGTTTATAAATTTATATACGACTTTCAAATGTCGGTTTTCAAGAACAAATGTAGGCATAACAGCCACTTTAAATATGCCTTAAAACTTATCATATTATATTACTAACGGAACCCGCGGCTTTGCCTAAGCGAAATTTATAAAATTTTATAGCACATAAACCTTTACCCTCCATTTTAACCCTTAGAAAAGATTATTAATAAAACTTTAACTATGCTAACATTTCATCTAAATGGGTTCAGCGGTTTAAACGTGAAAAGGTAACAGACACACTTTTGAATTTATAATATTATATAGATATAGATTTATAATGAGGCGGACAGATATACATAACAAATATTACGACAATTTATACACATACAAGTAAAGGTACTGCCTCGTATAGCCATAATTTAAACATCAATTTTATACCGATATTTTTATTTCACTTTCGTTTAATTTTTTATCATATTACGATATAATAAATATTATTGTTGTTTTCATATATCATTTTACTTTAATACGTGCTTATATTCATACACATTGTTTTTTATAGTTTTAATTAAAAAGTGTTAAACTGGAGTTAGCAAAACTAGATCTGTATAATCGCATGATGAGTTGGCGTTATAATTTCGTTGTGTTATATTATTTATGTCTTATGATTGTATTGTATTGCTGTTATATAGTTTTCGTATATAGTAAACGTCTCAATATTTAAAATTGTTTTTTTTTAGTACAGATTTAATGTGCATTGTGTTGGCTTCCTATTTATAAAATAAAAACTAACTTACTCTATAAACTACTGAACTGCCAGTATAATAGACAATTTTAGCATTACATTAAATTTTTACATTATGAGCCCGCCAATATCCCACTGCTGGGCTAAGGCCTCCTCTCCCTTTGAGGAGAAGGTTTGGAGCATATCCCACCACGCTGCTCCAATGCATTAGTACGATAAATATTCGAAATCGGAAAATACGAAACCTTCACAAATAATTTACTACAAATAATTTAAATTGATATTCTTAAAAAATATTAAATAATAAGAAATAATCTTCTGATAGTGTATTGTGGATTTCTCCCTAAGCTTACCGCGCCTCAACTAACCTAATTCTCTCTAACATTTCTCATTTTGGACTGAGTTTATAAATTCTCATTATGTAACTTAAGGGTATGTACAGCTTTACAAACTTATTAGGTAATAATGTAGACCTATTTCTTTTTTCGATACTATTTCATACAAAATAATAGCTACATGGGGGGATATAATGGGCTAAGCCGTTTTCTCCGATAAATCTTAAAAACTAACTGTGAAGTCGGTGCTTGAAAATAGTCTTTATTACTTAACCTCTACCTCTGATTACTGATACCATTTATTATAATTTTATCAGTATAATTCATATAAATAATTGTGAATTGAATTTATAAAGCTGCGTCCCAAGTATGTACCTTTTTTCACATCAAAGTATAATATACAATACGAATATATCGGATAAATTTCTGAACAATTTTAAACAAATTGTCTGATAGGTAGACCAAAAAATAGTGTGTTTCGAAACTACAGTATAATCAGTATAAGTTCGTCTAGTGCGATAATTTCTTTCTTTATTACTACACTTATAACTTAGTATTACTTTAAGGATAAAGCGAAGTCGTGTGTACTGCAGCTACCCTAAAACGGTATCAGTCAAATGCCATCTGAGCGCTTTGCCACAGACAGACACCGCGTCGAGCGAGTAAAAGCCACGTTTCAGCCAATAACATTCGTCAGACTATTTATACACTGCATTTCCGTAAATCTGTGTCGGAGTATCACAAAACAATGTATACTTTATTCTTTCGCTTACTCTCTTCTCTTAACTCATGAATTATTCGACTATATAACCAAAATAAAAAATCAAAATATTCTTAATTCAAGTAGGCTCATAAAAACTTTTTTTTATGTAATTGGTAAGCTGACCGACAAATGGGCCACCTGATGTTAAGTGGTCACCACCGCTCATATTAACGATCCCTTACTTGCACCACCAACCTTTGGAACTAAAATGTTATGTCCATTGTGCCTGTAGCTACACCAGCTCACTCAGCCTTCAATCCGGAACACAACAACAAGTTTTGCTGCTTGGCGGCAGAATATCTGATAAGTGGATGGTACCCACCCAGATGGACTTGCACAAAGTCATACCACCAAGGAAAACTTTTGAATTATTATGTTACAGTCCGGAAAGTAGATTAAGTCGTCCCTATATAATAAATACTCACATTTACCAACTCATGTCGGTAAATCTTAGGTTTTACTGGAAAATCTTAAGATTTACCGTAGTTCGAGCTTTTACAGTAACATATATATACAGTCTGAAAATCAGCAGCATTATACTAAAAGCGTAAAATGGTTTTATTTGAGTTGCCTTCCTTTTTCTCGGTAATCATTTATCGTGCACACAATTATTATCACCGCTTTTTTTTTAATCCTAAAAAAATTAAATATTTGTAGCTCAAACCAAATCTAATCGAGCAATATAAATTGTATTGTACTTAGCTTATGATTTTCTCTTTTTTTTACAATTGCAGAAGGACCAGGTGCTCTAATGCAAGGGGTCAATAATCAGCATGAACATGGTGAAGCCTAATATTGTTATACTATTAGATATATAACGTTATTCTATAATATTCCATTCTTTAAAAAATCTATATTGGTTTAATTGAAGCTTCATTCGCAAAATCCATCTAACTTATTTGATAAAGGTGATATTGAAAAAAAAAAAACAAAATATCAAACTTAAATGTATTTGTCCCCGAGGCTGATTCAACTTCCATGTCACGATATAAAAGGATTTTAACGAGAACTTACAGCTTTAAAATGTTTTCCTTTCTGAATGATCATCACCTATGAGCCTACTGGATATATTTAGAATGTGTACTACGTGAATAATTACAATTAAAATTATCTATGTTGTTTTAACTTAAGTGATTTGCGGAATAATTAATTCCTGGCTGAAATTCGTATTTAAAGCTAAGACTGTTTCATGGAAAGTAGGGGATGACGCCTGTTGATTTCATGCCAGTATTCTGTGTAATTTACGATTTCCGAATTCATAGAAGTCATTTAATTCGTTAAACGATACCTATTGGACCTATTGAACCTTTATTATTCACATACATTTAAAATATTCTGTACTTAATAGTCTTTATTTAAAAAAACAACATCAACTGCATATCTGAAGGCCCTTCTAGTCCATTTTCAACAAATTGAATTAATTTTTTTGAATTAATTGTCACAAAATTGATCTTCAATTTTCTTTAAGAGATTTTTAATGTATTAATTCAGTCATAACGTCGGAATATATTGAAATGCAAATGAACTGAGATAGCTACTTTTTACATACTGTGTAAAATCCTTAGAATGGCAGTTTCGATAAGTCAGATACATGCCGAAACATCAATTCTAAGGTTACGCGGGGTATCCGGGTGCTACAAATTCAAATTTCTGCTAAAAATGTAGTGCGCCGTGTCCAGTGGCGGAGTGTAACACCTTCTACGCCCACATGAAACTGTCACCAAAGATTTCGAATCGTACTGGATAGGCGCAAGACGGCTTTATGTGCTTTCCAAAGCCCGAGAGTCATGTGGCCAGCTTCCACTCCTGCTCCTTCAAGCTCTGGCTGGTGCTGAGAATTTATTGACAGAAATAACATTTATTGACGGAATCCTCGCGATCTGTAACCATAGTAAATATCTACTATACCGAGATATCGGTGTATTTACATATAATATTATTTGTACACACAAATTATATTTAATAACTGTACAAAATCGCGTAACAGCCATGTATCGTTAAAGTTTCAACGCTTTTTAAGGTAGCTTTGTTTCAGCGAGCTTTATAAAGACATTTTCCAGGGTGATAGAGCGTCCGATATCTTATTACAGCGAGCTTGTAAACTGACGAAACGCTCCTCGAATCACTGCTTTTATAGCCTTCGTTGCGATATTCACATTCTACAGCCATTACAATCTTGTAACAAAAATGTATCTTATGCTTTGAATGATAAAGTTTTGAATCAATTGACAATCGTAACCAAGAGTATAGCCTGGTATAGGCAGATTTTTTGTCGACTGTGATGGATAAACCGAAGTAACGGGAGGCGTCTTGATTGAAAATACCGTTAAAGAGAGAAAAGGCTTTACGGGGTTTTTCAAAAGCGGTATTTCTTCGCTTTTTGTTTAAATATATCTATTGTAATAAAATAAAGAAATTTAGTTTCTTAGAATTGTAATGTTTTCTTCGAGAAACAAATGAACAGCTTCAACCTTAATAAGATAGATAATTATATTAGACTTAAAACAACTTTAACGCATATTAAAATAAAATTATTCGAGTGAACCTTTCTGGGTATAGGATACAGCCAAAGAGAAATAATTAGTATTTTTATTTAAAGAGAAATGAACTCAGGTAAATATCAGGCACATAACATCTTAGTTATTAAGGTTAACGGCTCATTGGCGATGGTGAGTATTGCGTGCAGTGCCAATGACCATCAGCGGTGGTGACGACTTAACGGGTGGCCCGTTATCCAACCTACCTAACTTCTTTAGCATTAGCATTAGCAGCCCGTAAATGTCCCACTGCTGGGATAAAAGCCTCCTCTCCCTTTGAGGAGAAGGCTTGGAGCATATTCCACCACGCTGCTCCAATGCGGGTTGGTGGAATACACATGTGGCAGAATTTCGTTGAAATTAGACACATGCAGGTTTCCTCACGATGTTTTCCTTCACCGCCGAGCACGAGATGAATTATAAACACAAATTAAGCACATGAAATTTCAGTGGTGCCTGCCTGGGTTTGAACCCGAAATCATCGGTTAAGATGCACGCGTTCTAGCCACTGGGCCATCTCGGCTAACCTAACCTAACTTCTTTAAATGAATTTAAAAAAATATGAAGCTCCCCTGACCATTTTCTGCCGAGGCGGTTATTCTCAAGGGATATTCGCAGGACATAATATATGCACAAGTGGGCGCGCAAAAGTGCTCTCTATTCCAACTCTCTTGTAACTCGATGGAACGGCAAATTCGACACGACCTTAAATGGCAAATGCGCAGTACCGACGGCTTTCCATATGAAGCCCGGAATGGGAGCAAAATCTTAAAAAAAAAAAACAACATAGAAAAGAACATTTTTATAGGCTGCATAACGATATATCTCTCGAGTCTGATATCTGGTGCCCACAGATCAGTCAGTTTAATTCATGA
The DNA here is from genome assembly GCF_905147765.1 of Vanessa atalanta. Classification (NCBI taxonomy): domain Eukaryota; kingdom Metazoa; phylum Arthropoda; class Insecta; order Lepidoptera; family Nymphalidae; genus Vanessa; species Vanessa atalanta. The sequence goes on from NC_061882.1 coordinate 640,378, forward strand.
AGACGCTCAACCCAAGTGTTAGTCTCGAGTCGACCACGGCTGTATGTACATAGCATTAGTTCACATTGCTGTGGATGTTAAGTCAGGAAAAATGCTCATTTTTTATCTCAAAAATGCAGTATGTAGTAGTTTTAGATAATAATTACCATAAATCTGTTTCGGAATAAACTGACTACCAAATCCAGGAAATTAGAAATATATAAAAGTGTACGACGAACACGCACACGTAGATTTTTGTTGAAAGGGTGACTTTTGACATGTGATCTGTATCATATGTTTAAAGTAAGGCATAGAAAAATGTAACGCAATGTTGAACTCAACCCTGTTCATTTAATAATATAACCAAATATCGCTTTTTTTTTACGACAGAGGCAGAGGCAAACGAGCAGGAGGCTCATCTGATGGAAAGTGACTACCACCGCCCATGGACATCTGCAACACCGGGGGCTTGCAGGTGCGTTACCGGCCTTTCAGGAAAGAGTACGCTCTTTTCTTGAAGGTTCCCAAGTCGTATCGGTCCGGAAAAACCGCCGGCGAAAGCTGGTTCCACAGAGAATTTTAAGTCAGAGCATGCACCGTCGACAACGACCTTGATGCTCCGATCTGCCAAAAAACTGGTAATCCAATTGCATAATTTCCCGGGAAGCCCATAAGAAGGAAGCTTCGAAAGAAGCGCTTTGTGCCACACGCGATCGAAGGCCTTCGCTATGTCCAGACTGGCTGCTAATGCCTCCCCCTTGCTCTCAACTGCTTCCGCCCATCTATGAGTAAGGTAAACTAGAAGATCACCGGCTGAGCGACCCCGACGGAAACCGTACTGGCGGTCGCTAATCAGCTGGTACTCCTCTAGGTACCCCAGGAGCTGGCAGTTTATAATGGACTCCATTATCTTGGAGAACAAGGAGGTGATGGCTATAGGCCTATAATTGGACGGGTCTGAGCGGTTGCCCTTTTTAGGGATCGGATGCACCAAAGCAGTCTTCCAGGAGTTCGGGACGACGCCGAATGCATAGGATTGCCGGAAAAGACGCGTTAAGACCGGCGCCAACTCGGGAGCACAAGTCCGTAGCACGATTGAAGGAATGCCATCGGGTCCACTCGACTTATGAATATCCAAGGAAAGAAGTGCTTTACGAACTGCACTTTGCCGGAATTTAACCTCCGGCATCGTGGTATCACACCGCGGGATTGTTGGTGGTGACTCTCCTCGGTCATCCAGAGTCGAGTTCGCCGCGAAGAGAGAGCCTAAAAGATCAGCATTTCCTTCGCTGTATGGGCCAATGACTCACCGTCCTTGTGCAGAGATGGTAAGGAAGGCTGACAGAAATTCCCTAACGCACGTGTTCCTGAAGGGAGGCGCACCAGTCTCTCGCCAATTCTGCCAATGTACTCCGTCTTCGCCTTAGCGATCATGTTTTTGAAGGACTATTATTATACGTTTATACGTTGTTATTTTTTTAGAAATGCTTTAATAGATTTTTTTTTTCAATGATGCTTCTAAAAACAAAATCTTTTCAATCTATACTTGAGTGTGCTTATTACATATAAGAATATGACATGAACATAAGGAGTATAAGGATGATCCTATTGGATTTTTCCTTTATTCTCTTAAATTATAATAAATTCTGAGAGTTAATATAGATATAAATAATAATTTATATGTCTAGATGGACTCTCCGAAGTTATAATGTGTAGATAAAAAAACTTAGTAGCTTTACCTATATACCTATAACATGGCCAACGACCTATTCAATTTTTGAATTTTGACAAATGTTACTAGAGATTGCCGCAACAAAATATTTTGATTATCGATTCGATCATCATGTTTTGCCGTTGAATAATTAATTTGTATGCATTGTTTATTATTAATTCAAAAAATACAGGTTATTATTGCAAATAATAGCGTAACAATAATCACTTATTTGTTGTATTGATTATGTAGTAGAATAAGCATATAAATATATTATATTATACGAGAATTGTATCGAATTCCTGACTCGTAGATTTTAATAAATTGAAGTAAAGACTCATTATTTTTTTTAACGGAAACTTTATTTATAGTTTAAAAAAAATAGTTTAAACAGTGTATTAATTTGTTTTAATATAAAAATAAAATATAACGACTTTTTGCGGCTGTCAAGCTAATACGTATAGTTGCTAAAATAATAAAACGTCTTATATAGTTCTTTTGTTGTACGTATATAATTAGTAATATACCATTCACTTTAATTTTATATACTGAAGTTATTAATTATATTCATTCTTTTTAAAATGATTCACCAAATAAAAAGCTAATAAATATTTATGTCTTTCCTCGAACCATCTCAAGTTGATAAATTTCCATACCATTAAATTGTTCGTTGTTAAATTTCCTCAAGCAGCACTACAGAACATATAAAAACATACTGAAAAAAATCTAAGACATAGATTCAGAATTTTATTTAACAATAATATTTTAACATAAAATATTACCATCTGGTAATGTATGTGATAAATTCTATTTTTTCTTTTTTGTTTAATTATTATATGATATTTTATGGCTCCAATAATGTTTTATAATTATGTACATATTGCTTTGCCTGAATAAATTTTAGTGTTTTCGAGCTTCCAATGAAACCAAAATTATAATTATAATGGCAACATCGGATAATACGTCACCAGCTGCAAATTCAAGCCCTACCTTTTATTTCTAGTTGTCAAAAGCTGTCTACTGCGGCTGTAATTTCTTATAGCCGGATATTATCATTGTAAATCGAATAAGAAAACCTTAGATATCCCACAACAACATGGGAGATTCCCTTGATGGGAGTGAAAATGCCCCGGAGGCTCAAAATATAGTAGTAGTCGAATTCCAAGATTTTGCGAACTACTTGCGTCGAGCTGCAACGGTACTTTTGCCTGAGGATGACATCGTTCCACCGGCTCTCACCGCTGCACTTGACGACAAAGTGAATCAAGATTGCATTAGAAAATTTATTACAGATCCGCAAGTTTCAGCGCTGTATGTTCAGCGATTTTCATTGAAAGGTATGCGTACTTTAAAGACTATCGATCGCATGAGATCTTTATTCAACTGCATTGACGCATTATGCAAATTATGTGTTACCCACATATGAGTAATGAGTCATAGAAATCAAGCCAATGAACTATCACTGATCATAGATATAGTTCTGTTTGTATAAATAGCAAACAGTATACCATAATTCAAATAATACTTGGAAATTGTGTATTGGTTTCTTTTTTCTTTAAATTGTTATAGAGATGATACAAGTTATAATTTACCATCATTTATCATCTTTATAACAATTTAAAGAAAAAATGATATAATTTGTATTAAAGAAGTTATTTTATCATATGTTTCATTTAGTATCCATATTTATTTAATGAAATATCTCTTTTACAGAGGATGACAATGAGCAGCCTACAGAGGGGGAAGAAGAGAAAGAGGCTGTCTCATACCAAATTAGCAATGAGGTATGCAAAAATAACAAAAAAATAAGAAAGTATTTTTCAATTAAATATATTAACAAATATTGAAAATCACAGGTGCACTTCACATCACCCCGAGTTGCTGCATTTGTCTGCATCAAGCGTGGTATTGTGATCGAAGCTGACAAGTCAATCCACAGCCAACTGCGCCTCATCAACCTTTCCGATGGATCTCCATACGAGACCCTTCATGCTTTTATCAGCAAAACCATGGCTCCATTCTTCAAAAGCTATGTTAAAGAAAGCGGCAGGGCTGACAGGTTGCAATATTTTTTTTAATAATCATCATCTCATTGTGAAATTGCAGCTGTTAATATTTTAACCAATAATGGTTCATTGTTTACAGAGATGGTGATAAGATGGCGCCATCAGTTGAAAAGAAAATTGCGGAGTTAGAAATGGGACTGCTACATCTACAACAAAATATTGATATTCCTGAGATCACTCTTCCTGTTCATCAACTTGTTGCTGCGGTCATTAAAAGGTTTGTTAAGATAATTTTAAGATTAGTTAAACAGCATAATATCAACATCTTAATTTATACTTTCTTCTAGGGCTGCCGATGAGGGTCGTAAGCCCCGTGTGGCAGATTTTGGTGATAAAGTAGAAGATTCAACATTCCTCAACCAATTGCAAAATGGTGTTAACCGCTGGATCAAAGAAATTCAAAAGGTATACATTTTCAAAGTTAAATTTCATCAAAGTTTTAATGTATAGTATTGAAGCAGTTTAAGAGCAAACTCTTGTCAACAGGCAGTTTCACTGATAAGCAACTACCACTAGTTACTGTTTTCCAACAATTAAAGTATATTAAGTAGTTTAGAAACCCCAAATGTTAATTTAAGGAAATTTTAATATTATTTAATGCATACCATTAATGATATTTCACCAAATTAATACTTTTTGGTAAATATTATATTGATCTAATACCATCTAGGTTACCAAACTTGACCGTGACCCATCTAACGGCACTGCTCTGCAAGAAATTTCTTTCTGGCTCAACCTTGAGAGGGCTCTCCATCGCATCCAAGAAAAACGAGAAAGCATTGAGGTATTTATATATCAATAAATAATATAAAATGTATTAAATAAAATTGTATTTATTTAATGACTAAATATTTATAACAGGTTGCCTTGACGCTGGATATCCTCAAATATGGCAAGAGATTTCATGCTACAGTGTCCTTTGATACAGACACAGGCCTAAAACAAGCTCTTGCAACTGTATCTGATTACAACCCACTTATGAAAGACTTTCCTATCAATGATCTGCTCAGTGCCACGGAACTGGAAAGGATCAGGTAAGTTTGTTTATAAATCATTTTGATTAATATGTTTAGGAGATGGTTTTCTTCTTTTATTCGTTAGCTAATTTAGCTCAATGGTTATAGCATGTGAGTATTGAATGTTTTCATAATTCATTTCACAGTTTGAAGTGAAGAAATTAGGATATTTTGTGTTGTATAAAATATCTCTTTGCTTTTATAATGATTTCCAAACCTAGACCTATGCCAGTTATTTTCCAGGCTCTTGGAGGAGAGTCTGGAAAATGCACTGACCAATATATATGATTTTACATACTAACCACTTATATGTAACTTTATTACTTCTGTACCGTTATACTAACCACCATGACTATTGTTGTATATATACAGGCAGCAGTTTGCCGGGTTCTGTCTGCATGGTATAATAGCTGTACCTATTGCAGTTTGCATAACTACTATGATCTATTAACCTAAATTTCCTTTCAGATTGGCTGTGCAACAAATTTTCTCACATCTGCGCAAAATTCGTTCCACTAAATATCCCATACAGCGTGGTCTCAGACTCGTCGAAGCTATATCTCGAGACTTGGGACAGCAGCTCTTAAAGGTGATATAATCTACCACATACAATGATGACTAATTTGTTAGATATTCAATTATAATTATATATTGATCGTAAGAATATTTCAGCAAATTTACACACATTATTCTTACAAAGCTATTGATGGCAAGTTTATGTAGCAATTGATCATTTGGAACAGAGCATGAGGTTGGAAATGATTTTTAACTCACAAACCTGTCCACTAAATAAAATAATTCTCGTAGGTGCTGGGAACTCGACGCCTCATGCATATACCTTTCGAGGACTTCGAACGCGTCATGACCCAGTGCTTCGAGGTGTTCTCCTGCTGGGACGACGAGTACGAAAAGCTGCAGGGCCTCCTGAGGTAAGTTTCGTACGGCACACCACTATCGAGTGGATAGTGCTTGAAGTCGTCGATGGCTATGAATGCGAGCTCGTCCGTCCGCAGAGACATCGTGAAGAAGAAGCGCGACGAGCACCTGAAGATGGTGTGGCGCGTGTCGCCCTCGCACAAGCGCCTGCAGGCGCGCATGGAGCACATGCGCCGCTTCCGCCGCCACCACGAGCAGCTGCGCACCGTCATGCTGCGGGTACGTCCCTATACAAGCTAAAACTAAATTAAAGCTAGGCTAATGGAGAGGTGGAGATGACGTGCTGAGTGTGTGTGTGTGTGCAGGTGCTGCGTCCGCGCGCCACCGCTAATGCAGAGGGCGGAGCGGGGAGTGAACCCACGCAGCCGCACTCGCTCACCATGGACGCGGCTGATGCCAACGCCATCGCGGAGGTGAGCTGGTCGACTCCCATGGATGTTTTCTAACTTGATGTTGTGTGCGATATCTACTTTTCCAATTCAAAATGTTAAAGATTTGAAGCAAAATCTTTACAATGCTAATCATAAAATTGTCATAATAGATCTATTTTCCAAACTCAAGGTGAACCTGGCTTACGAGAACGTGAAGGAAGTCGACTGCCTGGACATCTCTCGCGAGGGCTGCGACGCCTGGGAGGCCGCCGTGAGACGCTACGAGGACAGGATCGGTACGGCGACCACACATTACACATCGCTATGAGATCGCCCAACGTGACAACGCTAACCTCGCCCCCCCTCCCCCCCCCCCAGACCGCGTGGAGACGCGCATCACGGCGCACCTGCGCGACCAGCTGGGCACGGCCAAGAACGCCAACGAGATGTTCCGCATCTTCTCGCGCTTCAACGCGCTGTTCGTGCGGCCGCACATCCGCGGCGCCATCCGCGAGTACCAGACGCAGCTCATCCAGCGCGTCAAGGACGACATCGAGGCGCTGCACGAGAAGTTCAAGGCACGCTGCTCGCCATTGTATTATGTACTCCTTGGTCTCACTCTCCGATGGGCTGAGAGAATTACTAGGCCGTTGCCTGATTTACAGTTTACATAATATGCCGATATTTAAAATGCAACCCTATTCGCACTTCATTTTTAATAACCGCTACAATTTTACTTCCAAAATTGTAATACCAACTTCGCCGACATTCAAGTCGTTATGTATACTCGAATCCTTAACAAATTAAATTGTATATCAAAGTTGGTAATTTATCTTCACTCCTGCCATTGAAATCAGCTACGATTCTGCTCCTAGTGATTGAATTTATTTTTAACATAATATTTTTTTTTCAGGTCCAGTACCCGCAGTCGAAGTGCAGCCGGCTGTCGCTGGTGCGCGACCTGCCCCCCGTGGCCGGCTCCATCATATGGGCCAAGCAAATCGACCACCAGCTCACGGCCTACCTGAAACGGGTCGAGGACGTGCTCGGTAACCTTGACTCGCGTTATCACCGTCGATGTGAATATGGCGACTTTTGTTACCGCCATTTGTTAACGCTTACGTTACTTTTTTAGGAAAAGGCTGGGAAAATCATATTGAGGGACAGAAGCTGAAAGCAGACGGCGACAGCTTCCGACTTAAACTGGACACTCAAGAAGTGTTCGATGATTGGGCTCGTAAGGTAAGATATACAAACCAAAAAAAAAACAATTTTAATAATTTGGTCGAGATATTATTATTGTTCTTAATTTCAGGTCCAGCAACGCAACTTGGGCGTATCTGGTCGGATCTTCGCAATAGAATCGGTCCGCGCTCGCTCCAGCAAGACCGGCACCGTACTCAAATTGAAAGTCAACTTCTTGCCGGAAATCATTACTCTTTATAAGGAAGTTCGGAACTTGAAGAACTTGGGATTCAGGTGAGTGTGTTTTTTACTTCTTTAAGGCCGACCCGAGCTACCTGATGGTTAGTGGTCGTTTACTTAACAATAAATGATGTATTATGGCTTGGTGAGGGGGTGAGGCAAACCCAGACAAGTCTGCTTTGTACAGACCCTACCACCTGCCAAAATGGCTTATCAAATAAACTTTGAGACATTTTTTATTTAAATTGTTTCTATAAAAGTTCGTCAAAAGTGCCTTCTCGCTGCTCACTTACGTTATCCATATAACATCATTGGATTATTTTCTGCATAGAGTCACACGTGTATGCAGATAAATCACAAATATTGCAATATGTACTTGGACGAGTGTCGGGAAAATAAGACCTCCGAGTTACTCAAAGTATGCACCAGCCATGGCGGCCTCGATCCCGATATCATATTCACACAAACGCTATGAAATTATTTTTCAAATCAAGTCAATATGATGGGAAACATTTTTTATTTTTCATTTTGAATTTTTCGATTTTATTAGGACATTGTTAGAATTTTATATAGTACATGAATATATATTTAATTTTCAGAGTACCGCTCGCCATAGTTAACAAGGCTCACCAAGCGAATCAACTCTATCCCTTCGCAATCTCGCTCATCGAAAGCGTGCGCACTTACGAACGTACGCTCGAAAAGGTATTTATTTTATCGTCTGTCTTATAATTTAAAAAAATATGCCAACATATTCACAACGTAAGCACCACGAAATAACATAGAATAATAATAGTTGCCACTTCTGTATGCCTTCCAATACATCGCGAAGGAAAATGAAAATACACTTGATATATATATTATAATGACGTCACTAACACTTGTGTATTTAATTTATGCAGCTAAATAATAGGAACCATACGAAGGTAGCTTATTTATAGGCCGCATGATATTATTACAACGCTTGAAAGACTGAGCACGTTTTGCTTTTTTAATTATTATGCGTTAAAAAGCTTCAATATTTGCGTTGCTATTGTAAAAGCAACATTTTATCTGAGTGCTGTATTTAACATTGTGCGTAATGTTTCTTAGAGTTTGAAAATAAGCATTGCTTATCTAGATAGTGCAAATTGGCTTCAAATTTTCATGAAATTTTTGGCCCTTTTTGTTTGAATACGTCCTAATCTATTTAATGTCTTTCAGATTCGCGATAAGGCGTCGATCATACCGCTGGTGGCGGGGCTTCGTCGTGATGTTCTATTCCAAGTTTCCGAGGGCATGGCCCTGGTGTGGGAGTCGTACAAACTCGATCCGTACGTGCAGAAGCTGAGCGAAGTCGTACTGCTATTCCAAGAAAAAGTAAGGATATAAAAAATACAAGTCCGGCTTCTAGAAAATTTGAATTCTATAATTTTACACTATTTTCAGAAAAAATATATGATTTGGAGGGATTCGTGTCTTCTGCTTACCCCTTTACAATACTCGTGTGTCCCAACAGGTGGAGGACCTGCTGGCCGTGGAGGAGCAGATATCGGTGGACGCGCGGTCGCTGGAGACGTGTCCCTACTCCGCGCAGAGCCTCGCCGACATCCTGAGCCGCCTGCAGCGAGCCATCGACGACCTGTCCCTGCGCCAGTACAGCAACCTGCATCTCTGGGTGCAGCGCCTCGACGAGGAGGTACGGAGCGATCGCACTAATCAGTTTGGTCACTTTGTATATGCGAAAGCATACACAATACCGGCAGAGATGAATAGAGCCATATGAATTAATTTTGTTTTGATTATTTTTGTAAGACAATCTAGCACCACTTAGTGGTGAGGAACCAACACAATAGAAAAAACATTCTCAAAGTGGTTAGAAGCAACCTGAGTGAGTGACTATGAAAGTCAGCTTACTCCTTACAGTACAGATTGGACTTTTCTGACCACAAAGGGAATAAGTGAAGGAATCAAATGAAGTATGTATACAAAAAAGTAATTTTATTTGCAGGTTGAAAAGAGTCTTGCCGCTCGCTTGCAAGCCGGTATCGAAGCTTGGACCATGGCTCTGTTAGGCAAGACAAATGAGCTCGATCTCTCCATGGATACTTATTCTCCCACTGAACAGACCCACAAACCAGGCGGTGAACCTCAGGTAACGTTAATGTACTAAATGCATTTTGTTAAATGACCATTTTAAATCTATGTAATCTATCTTTATGTAAATCTATCTACTAGATAATATATTTATTATGACTAAATCGTTTCAATTTGAATAAAGATTTGACCCACACGTACAGATCGGTCGCGTGGTGCACGAGGTGCGCATCACCAACCAGCAGATGTACCTGTTCCCGTCGCTGGAGGAGGCGCGTTTCCAACTCATGCGCCAGATGTTCGCCTGGCAGGCCGTGGTCACCAGCCAACACCGTCTGCAGAGCACCAGGTACATATCGCGTGTTTATTTATTTTCGGGCCAATCTTTTCATCGTATGAGTTTTGAAATATTCATTCGTACACATCGTTATAACTTTATGTGCGTCGACAGATACCAGGTGGGCGTCGCGCGAGCGCAAACCGCCACCTACCGGAACTTGCTGACCAAGCTGCCCGGCGGGTCCTCTCCGCTCGAGAACGCATACGACGCGATCGAGCAGAAGATATCGCAAGTGCGCGAATACGTCGACGAATGGCTTCGGTACGTATACCTTTAGTTTCGTTTTCGCGGAGAGCGAGCGAGCACTGACGGAGCGTTCCGACCGGCAGCTACCAGGCGCTGTGGGACCTGCAGCCGGAGAGCCTGTACGGGCGGCTGGGGGAGGACATCTCGCTGTGGATCAAGTGCCTCAACGACATCAAGAAGTCGCGCACGACGTTCGACACGTCGGACACGCGGCGCGAGTACGGGCCCGTCGTCATCGACTTCGCGCGCGTGCAGAGCAAGGTGGCGCTCAAGTACGACGCCTGGCACAAGGACGTGCTGGGCAAGTTCGGCGCGCTGCTGGCCGGCGAGATGGTGCAGTTCCACGCGCGTCTGGCCAAGTCGCGCGGCCAGCTCGAGCAGCAGACCATCGGTGCGCCCCGTGCCTTTATGTTGTCGTAGGGGGTGGATGAGGTACACTCGTTCGCTGTTTCAATTTATGATGGAACCGAAGCCAAACCTACGGGTACTGACTGGGGACGAATATAGGACGAATGATAATAAATATATAGATAACATTTCGGTACAGACCATTATGCAGCACGCAAAACTACATTTAAAAATTGTTTAATAACAGATATAATCATTTAACTACCAACTAACCGATGATAAAAACCGTCGTTTGTCGTAACATTCATAGTGATTGTCTTACAAACAACATAAGAAAGATTCGGCATTTAAATTATTTTGTATTTATTCTGTCCCTACAGAGTGACTGAATGAAGCGTATGGCATTACTTAAACATTAACATGATTACTCAGTTTGACTGCATGTACTGCGAGAACACATCCACCGTTGTTAGTAGCCCCCCCCCCCCCCCCCCTGACAACGCCTGTAACCCGTCCGTTACAGAGGCCGCCTCCACGAGCGACGCCGTGTCGCTCATCACGTACGTGCAGCAGCTGAAGCGGGAGGTGCTGGCGTGGGAGAAGCAGGTCGACGTCTACAGGGAGGCGCAGCGCATTCTCGAGAGGCAGAGGTATATATCATTATTCAGCTGCTTATTATATTTATCTGTAAGGTCATATTTTATAATGTCTAAATGTTCGTGTAGATTCCAATTCCCTGCGCAATGGCTGCACGTGGACAACATCGAGGGCGAATGGAGCGCCTTTAACGAAATTATGCGCAGAAAGGACTCTTCCATCCAGACCCAAGTAAGACGTTGTTCCATCCTATTTGATAAATTTACTCATAATTAAAACAACATTATGTAAAATACATAAAATTTCCCTACTTCAATTTTGAACTCATTGGCCAATTTCAGACTACACAACGTGCACAAGTGTGTTTACAAACACACACACACACACACAACACATGCATAACGTAAAATAATATATTTATTTATTTATTTAAGCACGATAACAATATATATATTTGACACACTTACATAATTTCAGAAGTAGACAATCATGTTCTTAATATATACATCAATAACTAGCGTACATGACTTTCACAAACAACTCGACACGGAACAATTATACATATATATTAAATTTATTGAATATAAAATTAGAAAAATTAAAACCTAATAGAAAATACCTAAATAGAAGTTTAACAAGCTAAAACTATTTAAATAAAATGATTGAAAAGTTTTCTTTTAAAAGCATTCAAAGAATCACTAAATATGTCAATGCCAGGTATATTTTTATTAATGGTGTTGTAACCTATGCATAACCTTGCGATAGGTGCTTGACTTCCCATTTGTGTTCTTGTTTTAGGAATATGAAATAAATTACGAATTTTGTTTCTTGGATATTTACTAGGAACCGAAAAAGAATATATAAACATAACCATCATAATTTGTTTTCCTAGGTGGCATCGCTGCAACAAAAGATCGTCGCCGAAGACAAAGCAGTGGAAGCTCGTACGCTGGAGTTCCTCGGCGAGTGGGAGCGCAGCAAGCCCACGGACGGCTCCACCAGGCCCGAGGACGCGCTGACCCGCCTGCAGGCCATGGAGACGCGCTACACCCGCCTCAAGGACGAGAGGGACAACGTGGCCAAGGCGAAGGAGGCCTTGGAACTGCACGACACAGGTTTGCTTATTTCGAACTCTTTGAATATACATAAAATATAATACTTTTTAATAAATTTAGCTCCCTCGTTATAGGAGTAGCTGACGTTTGGCGATCTTTAAAGAATTAGGGGAAAACTATTACTATTATGATTTTTAATCAGTAAAATAAATTGTTTAAATGTAAAATTAAACTTTGTGATTTACAGGTAGTTCAGTGAACAATGAACGTATGACGGTAGCTTTGGAGGAACTGCAAGATTTACGTGGAGTTTGGAGTTCGCTCAGCAAGATTTGGACTCAAATAGACGACATTAGGGAGAAACCGTGGCTCTCGGTACAACCCAGAAAGCTAAGGTGAGCGTTGTCATGGTACTTACTATAAATCATACTCACATTAAACATCAACGTTTGGTGATGTGAACGTTACAGATTCGATCCTAACCGGCTCGGCTAATGTCGTCCCCGCTCCTAACGCAAGCCGTACTTTGAATCGGATGGAAATAATGTAAATACGCCCTTAAAGAACAGATATAATTTAAGGTTCGTTTTATCGCAGACAACAACTGGAAGCGATGCTCAACGAGCTGAAGGAGCTGCCGGCGCGCCTGCGCATGTACGACAGCTACGAGTACGTGCGCAAGCTGCTGCAGTCGTACACCAAGGTGAACATGCTGATCGTGGAGCTGAAGTCGGACGCGCTGAAGGAGCGGCACTGGCGCCAGCTGTGCCGCGCGCTGCGCGTGGACTGGGCGCTGTCCGAGCTGTCGCTGGGCCAGGTGTGGGACGCCGACCTGCTGCACAACGAGCACACCGTGCGCGACGTGGTCTCCGTGGCGCAGGGCGAGATGGCGCTCGAGGAGTTCCTCAAGCAGGTGCGCGAGTCCTGGCAGAGCTACGAGCTCGACCTCATCCACTACCAGAGCAAGTGCAAGATCATCCGCGGCTGGGACGACCTGTTCAACAAGGTCAAGGAGCACATCAACAGCGTCGCCGCCATGAAGCTGTCGCCTTACTACAAGGTACGCCGTGCGCCGACCGAGGGCCGATCGCAGTTCCCTGTTCGCAAACCAATAATCACGTTCTTCGTCAGGTGTTCGAGGAGGAAGCTTTGACCTGGGAGGAGAAACTGAACCGTATCAACGCTCTGTTCGACGTTTGGATTGATGTCCAGCGACGTTGGGTATACCTGGAAGGAATCTTTAGCGGTTCTGCAGATATTAAGACTTTATTGCCGGTCGAAACTAGCCGCTTCCAGAGTATAAGGTAATATACATATATCAAAAGCTCGTCCTTCTATAATAACTAAACTGGTATGTCAATTGTTCCTGTTCGTTGGTAACAATTTCTTGCTACTTATAATTTTAATAGAATTTTTTTAAAGTAATTATATTTTTCTCCAGTTCGGAATTCCTCGGCTTAATGAAGAAGGTAGGTAAATCCCCAATGGTGATGGATGTCCTCAACATCCCCGGCGTGCAACGCTCCCTGGAGCGGCTGGCGGACTTACTGGGCAAGATACAGAAGGCGTTAGGAGAATACCTGGAGAGGGAGAGGAGCAGTTTCCCTCGGTAAATAGTCACTCATGTCCTAGCGAAAAGTCTGAAGTGATTAGCAGTAAGATATTAATTAGTTATTGTATTTTAGTTTCTACTTCGTCGGCGACGAGGATCTCCTGGAAATTATCGGTAATAGCAAAAACATCGCTCGGCTCCAAAAGCATTTCAAAAAGATGTTCGCGGGAGTCGCGGCCATCATTCTCAACGAGGACAACACCGTCATCAACGGCATAGCCTCGCGGGAGGGCGAGGAGGTAGGCATCCGTCCGTCCGCTCCACGGAGACTTCCGCACGGAGAGGTAATCGCGAGCCGTGCCCGCAGGTGTACTTCACGTCGCCGGTGTCGACGGTGGAGAACCCGAAGATCAACTCGTGGCTGTCCATGGTGGAGCGCGAGATGCGCGTGACGCTGGCGTGCCGGCTCAAGGACGCCGTGTACGACGTGAAGCAGTTCAAGGACGGCAACGTGGACCCGCAGAAGTTCATCGACTGGTGCGACAAGTATCAGGTGAGTGTCGGCCGCCCGCCCGTGCACGCGGAGGGGGAGCGGGTCGTGACGCGCCGGTGCCGCTCCACAGGCGCAGATCGTGGTGCTGGCCGTGCAGATCCTGTGGTCCGAGGACGTGGAGGCGGCGCTGGCGGGCGGCACGGAGCTGCAGCGCGTGCTGCAGCACGTCGAGAACATGCTGAACATCCTGGCCGACTCCGTGCTGCAGGAGCAGCCGCCGCTGCGCAGGAGGAAGCTCGAACATCTCGTGAGTCCGCACTTCGGGGGCGATCGTACATGACGCGAAGGGCAACTTGTTAACTTTGGAATGGCTTGCGAACAGATCAACGAGTTCGTCCACAAGCGGACGGTGACGCGCCGCCTGATAGCGTCCGAGGTGAACAACTGTCGGTCCTTCGAGTGGCTCTGCGAGATGCGCTTCTACTTTGATCCCAGAAATAACGATGTGAGTTGTAACAAATTGATACTAACTTTCACGACTATTTATTACATACACACGAAAAATCAAATAAATTCAATGAGCAACGTAAACAAACTTAACGGGTTACACAAGAAAGTTTTGTACCGCAGGTGCTACAACAACTGACGATCCACATGGCGAACGCTAAGTTCCTCTACGGGTTCGAATACTTGGGCGTGCAAGACCGCCTGGTACAGACGCCGCTGACGGACCGCTGCTACCTCACCATGACGCAAGCCCTGGAGGCCAGGCTCGGAGGCTCCCCATTCGGTAATTACTGCTCACGTATATGTAACTATATATTTATTTATATCATCTCAAGAAGTATAATCTACTATCCCGTAAATAATTTAGAAAATGAATTATGTACTTTGAAAGCGCGTTATGTGTTATATACTTTGATTATGTTTATAAATGATCCGTTTCCTGCGTTACAGGCCCCGCCGGTACGGGTAAGACGGAGTCGGTGAAGGCGCTCGGCAACCAGCTCGGCCGCTTCGTCTTGGTGTTCAACTGCGACGAAACCTTCGACTTCCAAGCCATGGGAAGAATCTTCGTGGGTCTTTGTCAGGTTCGTTATTCATAATTACTATTTTTCGAAATAATAACATACATACTTACGATTGAAAAAATAATGTGTACATGATACAAAAAGAAATTAATCTCCGTTTATTTTGCAATTAATGTTTTTTTACAGCCCACTGATAGTTTCGATATTATGTTGAGATTATTATTTATTTTTATGTATTTTTTTTTTTTCAATATACAGGTGGGTGCGTGGGGTTGTTTCGACGAGTTCAATCGTCTTGAAGAAAGAATGCTGTCCGCCGTATCGCAACAAGTACAGACTATTCAAGAAGCTCTCAAGAGTCACCAGGAAGGAGATAATACGGGTACATATATTTACGCTTTTCATTTCATTTCTTTTTATCTGGCTGTATATACAACTCTATGGTAATATTTCTGTTTCAGCTAAATCTATAACAGTGGAATTGGTGGGTAAGCAAGTGCGCGTCAGCCAAGACATGGCCATATTCATTACCATGAACCCTGGCTACGCGGGTCGCTCCAACCTGCCGGACAATCTCAAGAAACTATTCCGAAGCTTGGCCATGACGACGCCCGACAGACAACTCATCGCTGAAGTCATGTTGTTCAGCCAAGGGTTCAGGACTGCAGAGAAACTCGCTTGCAAGATCGTACCTTTCTTCAAGTGAGCACTATTGTGATCTCTTTATTTTGATTTTTTTTTCATTATTTTGCAAAAATCCGCTAAACCGGGTAACTCCTCGTCAAAATGTTCAGTCAGTCTACTAGCATTTACTTGATGTTTTCTGCCATTGTATAATTAATATTCAAACTATCTGACTTCCAAGTCGTATCTGAAATTGCTTACGGAGGAATTTAATGAGGATAATTTTCCGCTTTTATTTACAGACTTTGTGATGAACAGCTGTCAAATCAGTCTCACTACGACTTTGGTCTGCGTGCTCTGAAGTCGGTTCTCGTGTCCGCCGGCAACGTCAAGCGTGACCGTATTCAAAAGATAAAGGTATTGAACACATTTTTACGTCTTTTAAGATTTATTTTAAGAGGTGCCTTCAAACTAACAAGGTGCTATCATTGTAGGAGAACCTCATCGAGCGCGGCACGGAGGCCCCCGACGAGGCTTCAATAGCGGAGTCCCTCCCCGAACAGGACATCCTGATCCAGTCGGTCTGCGAGACCATGGTGCCTAAACTTGTAGCTGAGGACATTCCTCTGCTGTTCTCCCTGCTGAACGATGTCTTCCCTAACGTCGGTTACACCAGAGCTGAAATGACCGGTGAGGGAGACAGAGGTTTAATCGATCTCTTATTTCTTTATTATCAACTAACTCATATATGGTATTTTTTTAGGTCTAAAGAATGAAATTCGGGCAGTCTGCGCCGAAGAATTTTTGGTTTGTGGTGAAGGAGATGAGCACGGCAACACTTGGATGGAAAAGGTAAATTACAAATGTGCTTTACACTAATGATAATGAATGCAATGGTTTTATGCTGCAATTAATACTTAAAACAAATTAATATTACTAATTCGGTTAAGGATCACTAGATAACTAAGTGCGATAAAGTCATTCATCTCATCGTCGATCAATCGTGCGAGTCCAACGAAGCTTAATGGAGCACTGTTATTTATTATTTACTCATTGACATGAAGCATACGTGAGTTTGTCACCACCGCTCCCATAGCCACAGTCATCCGGAGAGACCGGTCGGTGAGGGTTGACGAGAACGGGATAACACTAGCGATAAGGTTTTGCTTAATAATGAGGTCGGTCTGGCCGAGAGTGATTGTGATTGCGATTGGATTGGTTTCCATGCTGCCGCGCGGGCAGCGGCGCAGGGCGGGCTCGCGCGCGCAGCACAGCACGTGGATAGAGAAGGTCAGTCCGGCCGGCCGGCCCGCCCCGCCTGCGTGTGCGCTTGTGCTCCTGTGCTCCTGTGCTGTGCCTGTCGCTTCGTCCTTGTGCTCGTTATCTGTGCTGACTTCCGACACATGTTATGATTTCCATTGTTCGACTCGTACTAGTTGCCTGTACTAATTACACTAACATAGTTTTAATCAGTAGAAACTGGCATGCCGGCAGCTCTGGTCGCGCCGATGAGCCGTCACGCTGTCCACGATAGTTACAGTTAAATATGTGTCTTCTTCGTTGGTAAACAGTCTTATAGCTCATCCTACGCATAAGTAGTCTTTTTGTCGAGACACACAACGCAATATTTTTTTTTTTTGCTGAGCCCACCTCTTCATTGCACAGACATTACTCTGTCCTAGTTCCTTTATTAAAAAGTCAAAATTCAAATAGCTTAGTAGATTTTTAAAGAGTTTGTTTTCTGTTGCTAAATCCAACTTTTATTAATTTATATATATTTTGTTCTTTGTTCTTTATCCTTATACTTTGTGTTTGAAATGTTTTACTCCTCTTTCACTGTGAGTATGGTGCGTGCAGGTCCTCCAATTGTACCAGATTTGCAAGTTAAATCACGGTCTGATGATGGTCGGACCCTCGGGAAGTGGCAAATCTACGGCCTGGCGTGTACTGCTTAAAGCTTTGGAACGGTAAGTACTACATTCAACACAACAATACACTAACAGACAGAAATTGACCTGTTTTAGCAACACTATTAGCGTTTTTTTTTTTTATATTTTAAAAAATCTAGCTTTACCTTTAATCTAAGTCATCTTCCAAATATCGTAGAGCATTTACGGATAATTTTGGAGTCTCAGACTTGATTTTTCTACCGTTTAAATTCAGGTTCGAGGGAGTAGAGGGCGTCGCTCACGTCATCGATCCGAAGGCGATGTCAAAGGAAACCCTGTATGGTGTACTCGATCCCAACACTCGGGAGTGGACCGACGGATTGTTTACTCATATACTGAGGTCAGTAATAACAACACACATGCCGCTTTTGTTAATTTGTCCGTATGAAGGCGGTCATGTGCCTGAGCTCCGTGGAGGCGGTAGACTAAGTCCTCCCACCGCCCACAGGAAGATAATAGACAACGTGCGCGGCGAGATCAACAAGCGGCAGTGGATCATCTTCGACGGCGACGTGGACCCCGAGTGGGTGGAGAACCTCAACTCCGTGCTGGACGACAACAAGCTGCTCACGCTGCCCAACGGGGAGCGCCTGTCGCTGCCGCACAACGTGCGCGTCATGTTCGAGGTGCGCTCCCCCCACCGCTCCCCCACCACTCCCATTTGCGGGGGTGTTTTATTATCTGTAGTCCGCCGCACAGGCGTCGGACTGTGTCATCGTTATAGTTAAACTTTCACTTGAAAACAGGATGCATGACGTTGTATAGAGTAAGATAGTACACCATCGATTGTATTCTATATTTTGGCCCTTAAATCGCAATCATAAAAAATATTGTAATTTATTGTATAATTATTCAATAAATGAATAAATAATAATATATCTGCTTAGGCAAATTAAGGATCTTAATTTTCAGAAAAATCGTAACTAACAAAAATAATGGTGTAACTCAGGTACAAGATCTAAAATACGCGACCCTCGCGACGGTGTCCCGCTGCGGCATGGTGTGGTTCTCGCAAGACGTGCTGTCGACGGAAATGATCTTCGAAAATTACTTACTCAGGTATATATATATATTTAATTTAAATAAATACAAGTGGAAATATACATATAATGATAGATGTTTTAGTCTTTTTTATTCAATATCACTTTTTTTTATTATTAATTCCTCTCACAAAGCCGTACCCGTATCGATGACTGTAAGCGAGGAGGCCGGTTTTCTACGCATTGCAGTTTTCATGAAAATTTATGTACATACATATTTTGTTTACAGTACCAACGCATATTTCGCGGTATCGTTAACGTGTTGCTTCATTTTAGGTTAAGGAATATACCCCTGGAGGATGGCGAAGAGGATTCTTTCAGCATTGTGATGGCAGCTCCGACCGCAGGCGGAGATCAAAATGCCACTGAGAATATCTTATCACCGGCACTTCAGGTATACGTCTTTTCTTTGCGGACGCTACACTAATATTATAAACACGGATCGATCACAATGAATTAATGGGGGGGGGGAATGAAGTCGCTCGTACTAAGAGCTACTACTACTACGACTAATGTCGGTGTCGGCGCAGACGCAGCGCGACGTGGCGGCCATCCTGCAGCCGCTGTTCTACGGCGACGGGCTGGTGGTCAAGTGCCTGGAGCGCGCCGCCAGCCTCGACCACATCATGGACTTCACGCGCCACCGCGCGCTGTCCTCGCTGCACTCCATGCTCAACCGCGGCGTCAGGTGCGCGACGCTCGCTGCGCGATGCCCTCCGCGCGCGGCGACGCTGACGGCTCTTGTCTCGTTCTAGGAACATCCTCGCCTACAATCGGCAGCACCCCGACTTCCCCATCACCAACGAGCAGCTGGAAGCTTACGTACCCAAGTGGCTCGTGTACTCGTTGCTGTGGTCGTTCGCCGGCGACGCCAAACTTAAGGTTTTGTTTCTGATAGTTTTGGTGATCGATTTGAAAAGATAACAAGGAGCGACACCGTTGTGACCATACGTATGACCGTTCCGCAGGACCGCAACGAATTGGGTGACTTCATTAGGTCGGCCAGCACGATGCTCCTGCCCAACTGTGGGGCCAACCAACACATCATTGACTTTGAGGTACGGCGACGTTACGTCGAGCGAAGTAGTCGAGAGAGTGTCGGCGTCGATTCCTTGTGTACGGTCGGATTATGCGCAGGTGTCGATCACCGGCGAGTGGGTGCCGTGGTCGGCCAAGGTGCCGCAGATCGAGGTGGAGACGCACAAGGTGGCGGCGCCCGACGTGGTGGTGCCCACCCTGGACACCGTGCGCCACGAGGCGCTGCTCTACACCTGGCTGGCCGAGCACAAGCCACTCGGTACGCTGACGACTGACTCAAATTTTATGGCAACTCATGACAAGGCTATATTTTTTAATCGTGTGAGTCCGTTTTAGTACTGTGTGGTCCACCCGGTTCCGGTAAGACCATGACCCTCTTCTCCGCGCTACGAGCGCTGCCGGATATGGAGGTGGTCGGTCTCAACTTCTCGTCGGCGACCACTCCCGAGCTGCTCCTCAAGACGTTCGACCACTACTGCGAGTACCGCAAGACGCCCAACGGAGTCGTCCTCGCTCCCGTGCAGGTAAACTATAACAACGACCAGGCATTATTTGCATTCCGAGGCGACTTTAATGCTTCACGTTTTGATAACGAGACACATCGCTCGCTTCCAGCTCGGCAAATGGCTCGTGCTGTTCTGCGACGAGATCAACCTGCCCGACATGGACCAGTACGGCACGCAGCGGGTCATCTCGTTCCTGAGACAGCTCCTCGAGCACAAGGGATTCTACAGATCGAGCGGTAAGTCGCCGACGCGCCGAGGGCCGACCCTCGCCGCCCGCAGACCCCCTCAGCGTGCCGCTCCCCGCAGACCACTCGTGGGTGCACCTGGAGCGCATCCAGTTCGTGGGCGCCTGCAACCCGCCCACGGACCCGGGCCGCAAGCCGCTGTCGCACCGCCTGCTGCGCCACGTGCCCGTCATCTACGTGGACTACCCGGGCGAGACGTCGCTGGAGCAGATCTACGGCACGTTCACGCGCGCCATGCTGCGCATGCAGCCGGCGCTGCGCGGGTACGCCGAGCCGCTCACGCAGGCCATGGTCAAGCTGTACCTGGCCTCGCAGGAGCGCTTCACGCAGGACATGCAGCCGCACTACGTGTACTCGCCGCGCGAGATGACGCGCTGGGTGCGCGGCATCTGCGAGGCCATCCGCCCCCTCGACAGCCTCGCCGTGGAGGGGCTGGTGCGGCTCTGGGCGCACGAGGCGCTGCGCCTCTTCCAGGACCGCCTGGTCGAGGACTCCGAGCGCCAGTGGACCGAGGAGAACATTGACAACTTCGCCATGAGGTTCTTCCCGGGTGAGTTAATATTTTTATCGAGGGTATTTTATATCAGTGTCGAACGTGTCTCCCTAATTACGCACTGTTTCGTTCAGGTATCAACAGAGAGCAAGCGTTAGCTCGGCCCATTCTATACAGCAACTGGCTGAGCAAGGACTACGTGCCGGTCCAGAGGGATCAGCTCCGCGAATATGTCAAGGCTAGACTGAAGGTAAACTCGCTCGCTCACATTTGTTATAATCTTAATTAATTTTCAGTAGCAATTCATTAGAAATTTACAGTAGATATTCATTCAGTGCTTGTCGACAAGCATTATATTATTAAAAGAATCCTCGTGTAATCTTCTTCGACTGCGACAGGTGTTCTACGAAGAGGAGCTGGACGTTCCGCTGGTGCTGTTCGACGAGGTGCTGGAGCACGTGTTACGTATTGACCGTATCTTCCGGCAGCCGCAGGGACACTTGCTGCTCATTGGTGTCTCTGGTGCCGGCAAAACCACGCTTAGCCGTTTCGTGGCCTGGATGAACGGACTCAGTATCTTCCAAATCAAGGTACGCAAGATAAACGTACACGGCACAAATATGCCGACACAGATGTACTGACATTTATCGAGTTTAAATTGCTCAGTTCAGATACTCAGTTAATGGTAATCGACTTTGTAGGTTCACAACAAATACACCGGCGCTGATTTCGACGAAGATCTCCGTTCGGTTTTGCGTCGTGCAGGCTGTCGCGATGAAAAGGTCGCCTTCATCCTAGACGAGTCCAACGTGCTCGACAGCGGCTTCCTCGAGAGGATGAACACGCTCCTAGCCAACGGAGAGGTCTCCGACCTACTCATCAACAAATGATACTTACGATCTATCGTGCATAAGACCATACAAACTGTATCTATAATACTGTTCACAGGTGCCCGGTCTGTTCGAAGGTGATGAATTCGCAGCTCTCATGACACAGTGTAAAGAAGGTGCCCAGAGGGAAGGACTGATGCTGGATTCTAATGATGAATTGTATAAGTGGTAAGATTCTGAGATAAAATAGAATGAATAAAACGCGTAAAACGTTTCTAACGCGTAAACAGAAAGCAAGTAACGGTTCGGTGCGCAGGTTCACCGGGCAGGTGATGAGGAACCTGCACGTGGTGTTCACCATGAACCCGTCGTCCGAGGGGCTCAAGGACCGCGCCGCCACCTCGCCCGCGCTCTTCAACCGCTGCGTGCTCAACTGGTTCGGCGACTGGAGCGACGGCGCCCTGTTCCAGGTGGGCAAGGAGTTCACGTCGCGCATGGACCTGGACTGGGCGGAGTACGCGGCGCCGGCGGAGTTCCCGCGCGCGTGCGGCGGGCTGGGCGCGCGGCCCGCGCACCGCGCCGCCGTGGTCAACGCGTGCGTGTACGTGCACCAGACGCTGCACGCCGCCAACGCGCGCCTGGCCAAGCGCGCCAACCGCACCATGGCCATCACGCCGCGCCACTACCTCGACTTCATCCAGCAGATGGTCAAGCTCTACGCCGAGAAGCGCGCCGACCTGGAGGAGCAGCAGCTGCACCTCAACGTGGGGCTCGGCAAGATCGCCGAGACCGTCGAGCAGGTGGAGGAGATGCAGAAGAGCCTGGCCGTCAAGTCGCAGGTGCGATCCGAGATTCCGATTCGATCGAGATGCCGTTTCTTATATTCGTCTTAACGACACCGTTCCGCGACACTTCTGTGATTCCTATTTTTTTAATACATTTGATTTCGTATGAATCGTCTGAGACACTGATGTTATGAAGAGGTAAATTTTGTTACAATATAGGCATTGTCTCCGGAACTAAAACCCAATCCAAAAGAAATATAAAACTTTACACTATTCCTGATTGCCATAGGTATAAATTTTATTTTGTACAATATCATTTTCTTTATTATCAACTTGCACCCTTGCGAAGCAAGTCGCAAATTAACCGTATTTTAACGCTTTGGTGTGTTTTATTTACAATATCAGGAGCTCCAAGCTAAGAATGAAGCTGCCAACGCGAAACTCCGACAAATGGTTAAAGATCAACAGGAGGCCGAGAAGAAGAAAGTCGAAAGTCAGGAGATCCAGGTTTGAAATCAGTTGACAACAAACTGAGTCTGTACTAATATTAATGTTAATTTCGAAACAGATGTAACAATCATTCTGTAATGTTGTAATGGTCCAGGTTGCTCTCGAGAAGCAAACGAAAGAAATCGAAGCGAAACGTAAGGACGTGATGGCGGACTTGGCCCAAGTCGAGCCGGCGGTTATCGAGGCGCAAAACGGTTTGATTCATTTCTTATTTTCCTTCCCTCTATGTCTAACACGCCATAATATTTCAAGCTTGAATAGCAAAATTCAACCACAAAAATATGAAAATGATATCCCTGAAATCGAATCGTTCTATGTACTTTGTTTTTGTGGTTGTACATTGATGTAGTTTAATACGCAAATATCCCCAATCCTCATGTAGACGTAGATATGTGTTTACCATCTAAACGAGATCCGATGTGAGGTCATAGGCTTAGCTCCTCGTTAGTCGTACACCGATGTACGAAAAGGATCGTATAAACGCCTGCGGAGCGTACGTTTCGTAGTAAAGACGAAGCTGATCCCAAACAGCGGTCCGATCGATCAAGAAGCAACAGCTGGTGGAAGTGCGGTCGATGGCCAACCCGCCCTCCGTGGTCAAGATGGCGCTGGAGTCCATCTGCACCTTGCTCGGCGAGAAGGGCGACACGTGGAAGGGCATCCGCTCCGTTGTCATGAAGGACAACTTCATATCCACTATTGTTAACTTCGAGACTGAGAACATCACGTTAGTGCAGTTCAGTTATGGCTGGGAAGATCGCACGTTCTCTCTCTGTCTGTCTCTCTCTCTCTCTCTCTCTCTCTCTCTCTCTCTCTCTCTCTCTTGTGCTCACGTCGAGACACATTTCAAGTTTTAATAAGGACCGAGTTATTCCAGAAAACGTGCCATCTTTTCATAAATAAAGAAATAGATAAATATGTAAAAGTCCATCGATAGTCCTCATTTCACACGAATGTTACTGTAGATAGCAACCATAAATTTGTCCTTCTCAGTCCGATATTTATTGGCAAAAACATTTTAGTGTATTTAGTGCATCGAACATTGTAATATTATATTGTCTGTAACACATATTTTACTAAGCATTGTACGTATTTATAAGTTCTATATCCTTTATTGTCGTGAATGATGTTTAAACGAATTAGATGATTAATATTGTAAATATGCTAAGCTTGCTCGCATATGTGACCGATGTTATTAATGTACCGCAACGCAACCCGGCCCGACCGGCCCGGCCGGCGCCGGCGCACACATTAACCCCGTGACTAACCCGGCCGAGCGTACACATTCAGCTAAAGCCCGTTTTGTTTCTCTCGTATCTCGCTCTCGCTTGGCGGGTGTCGGCTCTGCAGCGGTGAAATCTATAAAGAAGCAGCACCTGGTGGAGGTGCGCTCCATGGGCAACCCGCCCGCCCTCGTCAAGGTGGCGCTGGAGTCCATCTGCCTGCTGCTCGGGGAGAACGCCACCGACTGGAAGGCCATCCGCGCCGTCATCATGCGGGAGAACTTCATCAACAGCATCGTCTCCAACTTCTCCACCGAGGACATCACGTGAGCACGCCTCCACGCTTACCCGTCTCGTCTCCCGACCCTGGAACTGTTGTTCGGTGATGGTGCGGTGACGATGATACTACTTATCACGTTCGAGGCCGCCGGTGGCCCCCGATGGCTCGATAATATTGTACGATGTCGGTAGAGGCGAATGATGAGTGGTATCACTAGGAAGTATTGAGCGAATAGGTTTATTTACGTTTAAGGTGTTACTATTTAGTCGCTTCGGGCTTGCTTTTGCATGGTGAATGTCTGCATTCGTAATTGTTTGTATTTTAAATGCATAACGAATTTTCCAGAATATTATTTAGAGTAGACATAGTGCCCGTTGGAAACCCGTCCCCTAGAAATTGACATGAAACCATAATTTAACAACTAGATCCTCCACGTTGACAATGTATGTAGTTCAACACTAATCATTGCAATCAGTAAAAAATCGCAGCATCCTAGACGTTTCATATAATGCCAAATATATTCTAAGATAGTTCGTTCTGCACCGTTAAGTTGCATGTGTTTGGAAAGGTTTGTGGTGTTGGACTGTACTAAAAATAAAGTAATCCCCTACTCAGGACTTAGTTTTATGGGTTATCAAATTTTTTATATTTGCCAAAAAATGAAATGTGATTACCTTGATAGGTAATACTTTGTTTAATTACATCACTGATGTGGCAAATGTTTAAAAGACTGTTTTCATACCAGAACTCGGTTGCAGATTGTCCAGGTATCATACACACAGATCTTCGAGTTGCATGAATGTATTTGCCAATAAATAATGTCCGTCCGTAAGTGGTCTCCAAGAACGCTGTTGAAAATCACTAACGGCAGTGAATTGCTTTGTTTTATTTTATCATCGTTATGTTAGTTTGTTTGCTATCTATATTGTTAAAACAGGACCGTGAGTCATTCATTCTTTATTTATTTTTCTGTTAAATGTTTTGTTTGAGTTACTTTCATTCCGTTCATCATTCGGGTTGAAGGAATTAAAGGTTGATGGAAATCCGAATGTGCATGAAACAAATGGTCAAAGTTCATTTTTGTTTTTTTTTTTTGGTTTGGTTCATTGGTTTCACATAACGCACAAAGATAGTTAAAGATAAGTTTCGAAAGTAACGAAGAACTTTGTACAAATTATTAATCACCGTTTTTCATTTGTCAGTGACGATGTAAGGGAAAAAATGAAGACTCGTTATCTCAGTAACCCTGATTATAACTTCGAGAAAGTAAACCGAGCCAGTATGGCCTGCGGTCCGATGGTAAAGTGGGCTATAGCTCAGGTAATTATCACTATAGGCACGTTTGTCAATAACGAATCCTTATTTACAAAATGTTAATTAATTTGGCTGTGGGTTTTTTAGATCGAATACGCCGATATGTTGAAACGTGTGGAACCGCTGCGTAGCGAACTTCAAGCTCTCGAAGACCAGGCTCAGTACAACGTGAAGGCCGGCAACGAAGTACGCGATCTCATCGCGCAGCTCGAGAAATCCATCGCCTCATACAAGGAGGAATACGCGCAGCTCATCAGCCAAGCTCAGGCCATCAAGACTGATCTAGAAAATGTCCAAGCCAAAGTAAAAAATATTTCTAAAGCCTTCTAAAATCAAATTCGAAACTATATTTTAGTATTTGTAATTTATAATATTTACGAACTCAATCGCTTGCAGGTGGATCGATCGATAGCGTTATTGAAGAGTTTGGTGATCGAACGCGAACGATGGGAGGCGAGCTCCGAGACGTTCCGTTCACAGATGAGCACCATCGTCGGAGACGTCCTACTATCGGCCGCTTTCATCGCCTACGGTGGTTACTTCGACCAGCACGTGAGTACGCCACGAACGGTTCTCGAATCTGTCATTAATCACATGATACCTAAAAAGCCTCGGTCATATAACGAGTCCCGCACAGTACCGCCAGAACCTGTTCTCGACGTGGACGAGCCACCTGGCGGCGGCCAACATCAAGTTCCGCGCCGACATCGCGCGCACGGAGTACCTCAGCAACCCCGACGAGCGACTGCGCTGGCAGGCCAACGCGCTGCCCACCGACGAGCTCTGCGTGGAGAACGCCATCATGCTCAAGGTAGACGCCCCCACCCCCACCCTGCGCACGCGCACGTGGCACCTCGAGTGGCACTCATCCGATCCCTCCGTTGCAGCGGTTCAACCGATACCCGCTGATCATCGACCCGTCGGGTCAGGCGACCGAGTTTATAATGCGCGAGTTTAAGGAGCGCAAGATAACGAAGACTTCCTTCCTCGACGACTCGTTCAGGAAGAACTTGGAGTCGGCTCTGCGTTTCGGTAATCCGTTGCTCGTACAGGTGAGTCGTGATTCTTTTCATATAGTAGTACCTATTGTATGTTTGTATGCTCATATGTAGCGCGATGACGTTGTAACAGTTGATCGATCATATTAATTAAATCGGTCTATATTTTTATAGGACGTAGAGAATTACGACCCCATCCTGAACCCTGTGCTGAATCGCGAGTTGCGTCGTACCGGCGGCCGAGTGCTCATCACACTCGGAGACCAGGACATTGATCTCAGTCCTTCGTTCGTCATTTTCTTAAGTACCAGGTACGAGATTATTCGCGTACTTATATAGCTTTTTATAAAAAGATCATAGAAATAAATATATTTTGTTTCAAGGGATCCAACGGTAGAATTCCCGCCCGACATGTGTTCCCGGGTGACTTTTGTCAACTTCACGGTGACCCGCTCGTCGCTGCAGTCGCAGTGCCTGCATCGCGTGTTGAAGGCTGAGAGACCAGACATTGACACTAAACGTTCAGATCTTCTCAAATTGCAAGGCATGTAGCACAATTTAATGCAAAAAAAAATATTTATTGGGCACAAATGAAAAACCCCTCCGAGCTCCTCGAATTCGATTTTATGTACTAATATTCATTACCAGGTGAATTCCATTTACGTCTCCGGCAACTCGAGAAGTCTCTGCTGCAAGCGCTGAACGATGCGAAGGGCAAGATTCTCGACGATGATTCTGTTATTGCAACTCTCGAAACGCTCAAGAAAGAGGCCGATGATATCGGACAAAAGGTAGGAAATATTTTTATTCTTATTATTATGAGTATCTTCTTCTTGTATTATAATTAACATATTCTCTTGCGCTATTTCAGGTCGAAGAAACCGATAAAGTTATCGGTGAAATTGAAACCGTCAGCCAACAGTATTTGCCCTTATCTCAAGTAAGACCACTGCAAAAAAATAACAATATATTTTATATAAAACTTATTCCGTTTAATAAATATATATTTATTGCAATATTTGATTTTTTCAGGCTTGCAGCAGCATATACTTCACGATGGAGTCCCTGCACCAGGTGCACTTCCTGTACCAGTACTCGCTCAAGATGTTCCTCGACATATTCAGCACCGTGCTGGTGTGTCCGCGCCTCGCCGGCGTCAGCGACTACACCGCCAGGCTCATGATCATCACCGAGGAGCTGTTCACGGTAGGCCCCCCTCCGCTGTGCGCGCACAACTGCGGCCGCCTCGAGCGCCGAGTGCATCTCCCGTCGTGTGCAGGCGGTGTACGAGCGCGTGGCCCGAGGCATGCTGCACACCGACCGGCTCACCTTCGCGCTGCTGCTGTGCCGCATCCAGCTCAAGGGCACCGGCGCCGAGGACACGCTGGACCAGCAGTTCGGCGTGTTCCTGCGCGGCCGGGAGGGCTTCGTGGCCGACTCGCCGCCGCTGGAGCCGCTCACGCAGCAGCAGCACGACGCCGCCGCCCGGCTCAGCTCCCGGTGAGTGTCCGCCGGCGACGGCGCCGCCGACTCGAGCCCGGACTGACCGCCTGCCCCCGCAGGCTGGTGGCGTTCCGGCGGCTGCTGGACAAGGCGCGCGAGCTGCCCGAGCTGTGCGCGTGGCTGGCGCAGGCGGCGCCCGAGCAGTGCGTGCCCACGCTGTGGGACGGCGAGCCCGCGGCGCGCCCGCACACGCTGGCCATGTACCGCCTGCTGCTCATACAGGTGCGCCCTGCCGCCGCCGCCCCCCTCGCCCCCCTCGCCGCCGCCCCCTACTCACTCGCGTGCTCCGCAGGCGTTCCGGCCGGACCGCGTGATCGCGGCCGCCACGCAGCTGGTCGCCTCGGTGCTGGGGCCCACGTTCATGGCCAAGGCGGAGACCGAGCTGGAGCTCTCCAGTATAACGGAGAACCAGCTGAACGCCACCACCCCGGCGCTGCTGTGCTCCGTGCCCGGATACGACGCGAGCGGTACGGAATATTTGGGAATGTATTTACATTTCTAGCTCTCGTAGTGGTTCGGTCTGAATTAATAATTACGTGATGTGTTTAGGTCGGGTGGACGATATGGCCACCGAATTGAACAAGCCGCTGTCGAGTATCGCTATCGGTTCGGCGGAAGGCTTCAATCAAGCTGAGCGTGCTATTAACACTGCTTGCAAGACTGGAAGGTTTGTATTTTTATATAATTCGTATAGATTTGAAAGGATACACAGACATTTTATTACCATTTCTCTAATTCAATAAGTCTTTAATTTAACGAATCAATTCCATAGATTAATTCACAATAGTCATCGATATCGATTCGTTAATTAATCATATACAGGAACACATAAAGCACAATCTATTACAAAAAAAATAACGATAATCTCGGAAATTAGCGATTCGACGCATACGACGTACCACAGTACGCGGAAAAACTTAAATGGAACCGTCGATTCAAGATGGTTGCTCGCTACCATCGACGCCACGCTTCACTAAAGCGCTGTCCAAATCCCACAGACACTCTTTTCCAACAAGTATAAATAATCAAGATGGCGCACCTTGCGCTGTCATATACATTTCGCACCTTATCTGTACATCGTTTATAGATAAATTAACCTTTAAATGTAACTAAACTACGCTTTTATCCCCAGATGGGTGATGCTAAAGAACGTACACCTCGCACCGGTATGGCTGGTGCAGCTGGAGAAGAAGCTGCACTCGCTGCAGCCGCACCCAAACTTCCGGCTGTTCCTGACGACGGAGATCAGCCCCAAGCTGCCCGTGAACCTGCTGCGAGCTGGGCGAGTGGTGGTGTTCGAGCCGCCTCCCGGCATCCGCGCCAACCTGCTGCGCACCTTCGCCACCGTCAGTACCCAGCTCGAGACAGTTCGTCATTAGCTACAATAGGCTTCAGTATAAGATTAAATCCCTCGTTGTTGCTGCAGGTTCCGGCGTCTCGGATGATGAAACAACCTTCG
This sequence comes from Vanessa atalanta, assembly GCF_905147765.1. Taxonomy (NCBI): domain Eukaryota; kingdom Metazoa; phylum Arthropoda; class Insecta; order Lepidoptera; family Nymphalidae; genus Vanessa; species Vanessa atalanta. The sequence goes on from NC_061882.1 coordinate 670,417, forward strand.
GAGCGTGCAAGACTTTACTTCCTGCTGGCGTGGTTCCACGGTACACGAGCGCTTGCACACTTACAGAATTTACTGACCTCTGACATCAAGTTCTAAACCATAATATTTGTATCGTGTAGGCATCGTTCAGGAGCGCTTGCGTTACGTGCCGTTAGGATGGGCTAAGTATTACGAGTTCAATGAGTCTGACCTTCGTGTGGCGTGCGACACTCTCGATACTTGGATTGACTCCACAGCCATGGTGAGTATAAGAGAATATTTCGTCTACGTCGTATATTGTTTACTGAAAATGTAGGCGCATTCCTAAAATTAGCTGTTAATAAAATTGGAAGAGTACCAAATCTACCAGTCGAGTTTAGATTCGGTCCTTATTTATTTTACCTAGAGATAAGTGTTCCGTATGTAAAGACTCCAATCAACCTCGACTTGGTATGCTCAAACTACGTAAAGTTAATTGACATCGTAATCACAGGGCCGAACCAACCTGCCACCGGAGAAGGTTCCATGGGACGCCCTCGTGACGTTGCTGTCGCAGTGCATATACGGCGGTAAGATCGACAACTTGTTCGACCAGCGCCTCCTGCACTCGTTCCTCTGCAAGCTCTTCACTCCGAGGTCATTCGAAGCCGACTTCGCCCTCGTAGCTAATGTCGACGGTGTAAGTTGGAAATATTTTGCGACTACATACGGCTGATAATTTTAATGTTAACCATAAATTTAAATTCTCAGGCTTCCGGCAACCAACGCCACATCACCATGCCCGATGGAAACCGACGCGATCACTTCCTCAAATGGATCGAAGAACTGTCGGACAGGCAGACGCCTTCGTGGCTCGGACTTCCCAACAATGCTGAGAAGGTAATGCTCGGAATTTCAACAATAATAAAGTTTCAGCAGCAATTGTTTTTAATTAAATTAATTAATAACATTCCCGTTAGGTTCTCTTAACAACACAAGGCAGTGACCTCGTTTCTAAGCTTCTGAAGATGCAGCAACTTGAAGATGAAGAAGAGCTGGCGTATAACGCAGCCACTCAAGAACACGACCCGCGTAAGAAACTACTCGTTTATAAAATTATATACTATTGAGTTTTCAGCTGATGATTTAACTATTGTGCGGTTTGTTTACGCAACAGTCGCAGTAGTCGTGGAAGGCGATGGACGTCCTGCGTGGATGAAGGTTTTGCATCAAACTTCTACTAGCTGGCTGAAACTTCTACCGCAAGAGTTACCAGTGAGTACAAGCTAGTTAGTAAAGTTAGGGCCCTCACGTAAGGTTCAAGCGACTGCTTTAGTTACATATAGTCGCAGAATATGTTTTTTTATCTTTAAAAAATTGTATCAATCTTGATTTCTATTATTTTTATTGTTAAAGTTTTTCTCGTTTATTTTATTTCATAGACTCTCCGTCGCACGGTTGAGAACATAAAGGACCCGCTGTACCGCTTCTTCGAGCGCGAAGTGGCGGCCGGCGCCTCGCTGCTGCAGCAGGTGCTGCACGACCTGCGGAACGTCACCGCCATCTGCCAGGTAGCGGCGGGACCGCCTCCCGCGACATTACTGTCGATTTTACTTTTTTACAAACTATTTCGACGTTCGACGGTGCGCAAGTATAAGCTCAACCGGCGTCCGCAGGGCGAGATGAAGCAGACGAACGAGACGCGCGCCATGGTGGGCTCGCTGGTGCGCGGCATGCTGCCGGCGGGCTGGCGCCGCTACGCCGTGGCGCGCGGCTGCACGGTGCAGCAGTGGGTGGACGACTTCGCGCGCCGCGTGGCGCAGCTGGCGCACGTGTCGCGCACCGTGGCCGACCAGGGCGCCAAGCGCCTGCAGAGCATCCCCGTGTGGCTCGGCGGCCTGCTCAACCCGGAGGCCTACATCACGGCCACGCGCCAGTGCGTCGCGCAGGCCAACTCCTGGTCCCTCGAGGAGCTGAACCTGCAGGTGAGGCCCGGGTGCTCGAGGTCGGCGTTCCGAATGACCTTTACGAAAAATGACCTTTACGTGTTCTCCATCCGATTTTTTTAAGGTGACGATTCCGGATCCGGGCACCCCGACGGAGAACGCTCAGACCGAGTGGTCCTTCTCGGTGACCGGGTTGAAGCTGCAGGGAGCCACCGTGAAGGGCAATCGCCTCCTGCTCACGAACACCATCATGGTCGACCTCCCGCTCACCGTGCTCACCTGGATACGGTACGTATCTGCACGCGAGTGGCGCAAGTCGTTCGCCGTACGCCGGTACGCCCTCACTGACGCGTCTCCCACAGCGGGCCGGAGCCGGCGGGCGCGGGGCAGGCGCTGACGCTGCCGGTGTACCTCAACAGCGCTCGGTCGGAGCTGCTGTTCACGGTGCGGCTGCCCATCGCGGCGGGGCAGGAGCCGCACGCCTTCTACGAGCGCGGCGTGGCGCTGCTCACCTCCACCGCGCTCAACTAGTGCGCAAACAACACCATACCCCCCGCCCCTCCCCTCCCCTCCCCTCCCCTACACCGTGACGCACACGGCGTAATCTTGGCACTCTCGTGTATTTATTCACTAAATAAAACGATGCATTAAAAATTTCAAGTTTTATTTATCCCATAATTATACAGTAAACGAGTTCGAGGCGAATATTCTTAAAAATTATAATATACGTTTTACAGTAGTGTCATGGTTTTCATAACTATTCTCAGAGTAAACGATGCCGATGAGTTAAAGCTGGCTGCTGCCCTGGATGACTGTTTTTAACCCGGGTGGCTTTTGCTTCGGCAACCTGAAATATAATTAAATGTTAATAAAGTTAAATCTTAAATTCAACTATCAAATTTATTCGAAGTAGTTGTATGTAAGGAGACAGAGGATACCTACCAATTGTAAAAAAATATATATATATTATATTGACAAAGCGTATTTTTTTTTTATATATACAGTAAGTGTACGTCGCGTAAATAAATCACCTAGTATATATTATTTTCCGAGGAGACGAGGGATGCACGAGGTCGTGTTGTCGCTCCCACTCCATGTATTTCTGGTGCTGACGTTGTCTTCGACGATCCACGTAACTTATCTGGACAAAAGGTATAGTACGTTGGTATAAGTACAAAAAGATATCAGAAAACCCTTACGACCGCAAACAGCTTGATGGAAAAACGCGTAGAAAAAATAATATTATCATTTTATTTAAATGCAAACATTCAAAGTAAACATGAGAGAGACTAGTTTTAGTTGTAATGGTGTCATGTTTTATTAATATAAGGTGGTGATTAAATTTGTATGTATGTTTAATAATGAAAAACATATTAGTTTAAAAAAATAGTAGTTTTAGTCGAATAAATAGACAGTCTTATTTTATCTATTACAGACAAAATAATATACATTAAAAACGTATATGTTCGATTATTTGAATATTAAAAACAAATAGATTTAATTACATATTCATGTAATGTATCTTTAAACCGTTACATTATATTCAATATTCAAAGACACTCAAAACTCTTCTTGGCTTTTTCACAACAAACTATTATAATCTTCCAGTATCAATTATTAAAAAAAAAATTAAATAATTTTAAATGTGACGCGTCGTCACATTCAAAATTCACAGTAGTCGATCGAATCTAGTTCTTTTGTGTACATGAAAACTAGTGACCATATCGGTATGAGACTATGAACAATCGTCCGTGGATGGGTAAGTGGGCAAGTGGGCTGGGTAAGGAGCGAGAGGCGGCCCACCACGCAGCTGGCGGGGATCCACACGAAGGCCGACACGAGGACCACGACGCCGACGATGTTGTCGCGCAGGAACCCCAGCACGTTGTTGATGTTGATGTCTTCGATGATGTCCCAGAACCGCTCCACCACGTCCTGAATTGTCTTCTCACACACTCCCTGCCATAGCGTTGGAGTTATTACTATTTTTATATCACTTCTAATTCATGGACAAGCAACATACACATTATTTAAAAATAAATTGGTTTAGTTCATAATTTAAGGTATTATAAGGTAAGAAAATATCAGAGTTAGTTCAATGTATTATGTAAGCATTGTAAACCCTATGAGTTATAAGATCACTATGTCCAGAAATAAAGGTAAGAGATAAGCAAACCATAAAATATATTTAAATTACAAATAGTTACTGATTAATATATCTGTATAATAATGCAACAGTAGAATAGTGTCTACCTTTACTCGCTTGAATTTCACTTCAAAAATCGGATATCAGCTTCGCCGACATTCAAAAGTAATGATGTTATTTTATGATTTCTTATTAGAATATTATATGTGACATACTTTATTGCAGAAGCCTTGAATACAGGGTGTTCCATCCGGCAAGATATCGTTGTGTGCGACCGGGAAACAGGTCTTGTTCAAACTCTTGCGGCAGCAGCGCTTGCAGGCGTCCGCCACTAAATGTCCACAGACAAGATACAAAAGGAACAGCGCTGCAAACTATACGTCCGGTTACTATATTCAAAAAAATATATATTTGCTTACGGATGGTAGGCGTCGCACGTTTCGAAGCTGTATGTGTGTCGTAACAAATCATGAGAGTTGTCTTAACGGTTCATTACACGTAACTCAAAAACCGATTGGTTATTGACGTACTGTAATGGTTCGTTAAATATAGGAACCGGACATTAGAAATTGAAAATAACAATTAATTAATTGATGATTGCTTACTTTAGGAACACAAATTTAAAATATATAAATACTTCATCCAAATATAAAAATACTTTTCAGAGTTAAAACAGTGTTTTCAAAATTTCTAAAAAATTTTTTCAAAAGGTCACATACTTGAAAATAAGTACATTCACAATAATCTCGATGTTCATATCGACATCATAATCGACATCACGATCACATTACGATGAATACGGATCGATTTTGACCCGACTGATAAATATTAAATTTACACAATTTCCATTTGGTTAAAAAGCGGTAACACAAGTAAGGTGACCTCGGCGCAGCTGGCTCCGAGGCGGAGAGACGTACCGATGTCGCACATGCAGCTGTGCAGGCCCTGCGTCTCGCAGTACGGCACGCACGAGCCGTTGCGGCAGCGCCCGCGCTCCGCGCACTCGTGCTCGTCCGCGATGGCCGGCGCCTGCGCAGCGCCGCGTTAGTGGCCTCGTTAGTGCCGGTGGGGGGGGGGGGCGGGGAGTACTCCCACGCACGCACCTTGGGGCAGTCGGCGGAGGCGCCGGTGCAGATGGCCTGCCCCTCGCAGGCGGAGTGCGCGGCCTCGCGGCACACGACGCCGGGCGCGGCGAACACGCAGCCCGCGCAGCACGGGGAGTTCTTGTCGCTGCGGGCCGCACTCGTTATTACTCTGCACTCGACGCGTGTCCCCTGTGCGACCCCGTGTACACTTGCCTGCAGACGGCTCCCTGGTTCTTCCTCAGCTTGCAGTTCTTGTCGCAGCACATGTCGTTGTCTTCGGTCCCTGAGAAAAACAGAATATATATTTATTACTTCCCTTTGGTTACCAGTTTTAACCTTTCCAGCGCGAATAATATACACACTTATTTATGTTCAAACATAAAGTAAACAAACGTGATATGTTATTACATATATTTTACTATAAAATTATTATTAACACTGTTAAAAAAGAGCACCTGTTCTTCTCGGTATCTATTTATCACAATATTATATATATTATATTACACGGTAATTATTTTTCACAATTCATCATTTTCATTTAATTCCTTTTATGTATGTATTACTGGCTTTATGGGCAACATTCCCACCTTGAGTAAATTTCGAGCCGCAAATATGGCGGGGAAGAGTTTCCATCACTCACCGAGCAGCCCCGCGTCGCACTCCTCTCCCCCCTCGACGCGCAGGTTGCCACAGAAGCTCTCCTCGGGCTCCGAGAAGCAGCGCCCCGACTTGGCCTGCAGCACCTTGCGGATGGAGCGCAGGCTGCACGGCGAGAACCTCTGGCGAGAGACCAAGTCGTGACACGTGATAATGGTGATGATAGTTTCTCCGTCGTCTTCGTCAACAACAACTCTTAACGGCTGTCCGTGTGGGCACCTGTGCTGCGCCGACTGGACCCGCTCACCTTGTTGTTGACGTCGTACCCGCTGACGCTGTAGGTGTACATGAGGTAGGAGCCCCCGTGGCTGGCGGCGGGCGAGCACTCGGCCACGTCGGGGTCGTGCTCGGAGCCCCAGTTGTGGCCGAACTCGTGCGCCGTCACCAGGTCGGCCTCGCGGGTGATCACGCGCTGGCCGTAGTGGTTGCGCGACGACGACAACCCCGAGTTCAGGTACAGCGTGTACCCGTTCTTGAAGTACTCTGTGCCGACGTCGTGACGCGATTTGATGAGTGTGACATACCGATATCAACTAAGCGGAGTCTCGTCTATCCGCAGTTTCATTTTATTTGCTCGTATTTGTATTGCTTCTAACTATTCAGTTACACATATAATTAAGTATCCCTCTAGTTTTAAAATGTATAAATATCGATTGGCTTTTTATTTATTATATATTATATATAAGCAAATTACTACGTAAGATGGCATGCATTGATGTAACTCGCCGTTAGATGGCGCTCCAGAACATCAGCTTCTATAGCGTTCAACTGATCGCCATGACAATTCGTAAACATTTGAGTACGGAAGATATTTTTACGCATTTTTTAATAAGAAAAAATCAAACATTCTGTCGGCATATTCATGGTGGATAAACGAGACTCCATAACAATACTAAATAAAATAATGTAAAGAGAATGACAGGAACGAAGAACTTAACGACAAATATGAATTTGTAATGATAGCAAATATTACGGTTATAAAAACGGAACATGCAAAGCGAACAAAGCAACATAAAGGTACACTCACATTTTGCACCAAATTAACTGAAAATAAAAATAAAAATCTAAGCAGGTATAAAATAATAATAACATCATAAATAAATACTACACGCTAGTGATGTAACGAATATTAGTATTCGATTTCGATTCGAATGTATTTTTCGAACATTGTTATTTTTTTTTTTATTATAAAAAGAATCCTTATTTAAATATTACAAGTAATTTTACTAATGTTATATATCATTATCGGTAATCGGTATTGATTACATCACTACAAGACTCCACATAATAAATATAATAATTTTACTAATACAATAAAAATAATTGAATGATAAAAAAATTATAGTGGTTGTGGCAATTAAAACTTTTCAATCACTTCGTTCATTGATATAATACGACCATATTTTAATATAGTTATCGACCTGGTTTAATGCAAGTCTCGGATTCGAATCCCGGGTCGGGCCTTATGTATTAGTAACCGATGGTCCTTCGATCCGGTCATGAATCCTATCAGATTGTAAGAGTCAAACGAGAAATGGTGTTCGTGCACACAACTGCACTGAGACTGGCCGCTATGACGGAGACAAAACATTATTACACATGAACAGTTGAACACAGTTCTCCAACGCTACTTGCACGTACCCGGCGTACAGATGCCGCCGACGGAGTTCCGTCGGGGGGAGCCCACGTAGGCGAGGCCGAGTATTCCGCCCTCAAACTTAAGATCGGTAAAGAGGTGCGCCAGGCAGAAGTCTTTGTGTGAGTATTCACGACTGAAAACCTGTTAACAGAACCAGTAACGTTCTCGTAGAACGAATCTTGAAAAATAACTTGAGATGATGACCAATTTTAATGACTAGAAACATCTCCTTTGCTAGCGAATTATTTTTTAAATATGAGTCGCCCAGTGTAAACGCACCTTTATAACTGGACTTTAAGCCTCAACACATTACGGAAGCAGTTTTTAGGAAATTATCAATTGTTTTAACAAAAACTTTTGTAAACGAAATAACTATTTGCTTATGATTACATAGTATAAACCAAAGTTGCTTACCGCTGTCTGTCGGTCCCTGTGTATGCTTAGATCTTTAAAATTGCACAATGGATTTTGATGCGGTTTTTTTTAATAGATAGATTGATTAAACAGGATTTATATGTATAATACATGCACAAATCTAAGATGGTATATGTCTATCTCTTAGGGATTACCCACAATAACCATTTTTATCCTTTACTTTTTACAAGAAATAATGGCTTATTTTCGAAGCAATTTGAAATAATACAGCATTAATCCTTATCCCAGTAAGTACCTTAAATACATTGTGCATTTAATATAGATCAATATGGCGTTTTCAAGCATGTAATTTAACGGAATATTTTCGAAGATATTACAGATTTAAAATGCAAGGACATAGCGGTTTGTATCGTCTAATGACAAAAAGGCTATGAACGTTGACATTCTGTAGTATTAGTACCAGTATTGCACCCGTGCGAAGCCGGGAGCGGGTCGCTAGACACATATACCTGAACTGAATAAAATCTTCTGAAATTATTCAAAGAGCCTACTAGAACAGAGTATATCTTGATTTAGATGAGTTCCACACGCACACACACACACACACACACGCACGCACCTCGAGCAGGTTGCGCACGTCCCACTTCTCGCGCACCATGTTGTAGTGCGCCTCCCCCCCGCGCACGCGGGTGGGCTCCGAGTGCACCAGGATCTTCTTGATCACGAAACCCATCCCCTTGAACCCATCGGCGTCCTGAAATCGCTTGCGTTACATTCTGAGCGCTCTTTGAAAGGTTGGACTTTGCAACGTACTTACCTGGCGATCCTGCCAAACTGTATCGTTATAAATTTTATGAACTCTATCGATGAGGCTGATCTGTAACAAAGATATAAACCACTATTAGAAGGAGAAGACTGTCTGTAGCGTGCTTCTAGCGCGCGTCTTCAAAGATGACACGATATAGACATAAAGATACGAACAAACATACTATTATATGTCTTATTTATTGGTTAGTGTAAGATTTATTTTACAATTTTATCTGAAGTTTTGTCGAATTAGAAACAGAATTCAGAAAAATGTATAAACGCGATAAAACTCTAAACAAAATATGTACCACACAAACATTTAAATATTATTTTTCATATGATAAAAATTAAGTAAGTTATGAGTATTATACTATGTAATAAAGATGAGGAGTTATTTGTTTTTTTGTTTTCTGTCCAGTCGATTTTGAAAAAATATTATTATATTGGAGGATCTTAAAGACTCGTCCTAATAAACTAGGTCAAAGTTGACCATGCAATCAATACTAAAAGCGACTCAAAAGAAAAGACATCTTGACAACATCATCATAATATAAATAAATTAAATCAAAGCATTGTCCTTACTGGAAGATAAAGACTGTTTCCCAGATAAAAAATGCTCATAAGCTCAATGCTCAAGGCATGGAAAAAACAAAAAAAAAACCTTTGCACTAACCAAATAACTGATTGTAGTTTTAGTGTTGCTGGCTCCCATTTCCTGAAAGAATCTATAATCTGCAACAAGAAGCAGAGGGCACCGTGTCTTGGTAGGAGTGTACTCATAATCACTTTGTCTTTTAACTCTCTTGCCATTCTTCTGCTGGTTCCCCTCACTCGGAGCTAGTGACGGCTTTTTATCATCTGTATTTTGATTTTGACTAAAATATTTGTCTTTTTCTAACTGTTCCTGCTTAGACTCTAAATTTTCATTGTAATCGTCTTCATCATCATCATCTTCTAATTCTATTTATAAAAACACATTGTATTAATATATTTTCTGTTATCATAAAACAAAAATCAATTTTATTATCTTTTATACCTTTCCCCTCCTTAACATAACCACAGACACGTGGCTTGCTATCTCTCGAATTGGTCCAACTAAATCTTATATCCGATGACCGGTATGTGATCATAGTTTTATCATCAAGGTGTGGTAGGTGCCGCCATGATGGCTACAGAAACATGAATAATTATTAATTAACATATACATGTACTACAGAATTTCACTTTAAGGACAGCCAAAGAGGTTTATATCAAATAATTTTTCTTCTTGCCTTTTGTACTTAGTTATCAAAAAGAGATATATTAATGATAAACAATTACTACAGAATGTCTCACCTCAATGTGATAAGTTTCCTGAGGAGTGTGAATGGTGCCCGTAATGACTCCTTCCTCAATGTGTAACTTTACATCTGATGATTTCTCTCCAAAAACTCTTCCAGTATAAAAGTGATCATAATCTAAATACAATTATACATCATTATTATTCGGTGGCAAAGAATTTCATGGCTTAAGAACTTGCACAAATGGCTTGGGAAGGGCATGACAGCTCTATGTAGAGCAGTGGTCTTGAAAGGTGGTTTTTTTTTTTAAATAGGTAGGGTGTCAAGCGAATATGGCACCTGATGATAAAGATTGACCCTGGCTCCCTTGAATATTTCGATTTTACGAAAAATAACATAGTTTTTGATGTATTATTAAACTACAAATATAAGTACTTCATGAATAGGAATAATATCATGGTTAAAATTTATAGTTCTTTTTATAATTTTTTTTACACAAAGAGTGACCATAAAAGTAATACTTACCGATGTGAATAATACTTTTATTTCCATCGGCATCCACAGAGTACGCCTTAAAATTTGAATGCAGAACTGAGTTGTGCGGATGCAGTATAAGTCTAAAGCTCTTCCCGAGAGTTTGAAATTGCAGCTCCTTGATTATATTAAAAGGATGATGAGATAACTTCACACCTCGTTTCACAATGTGATGCGTGAATTTTGAAGCATGCAACGTCTCAAAATACTTTAAATTTTGATATATCGAACCTTAAAACACATAAAAACAATATTTATGTTTCACATTATAATCTATATTTATAATTTCTTGTTTTAAATTATATGTACTTACAATGAGAAAAATATACAAAAGATGCTACTAATGTAAATAAAAACACGTAATTTATTTCCATGATCAAATATTACTTATCTAACATTAACTATTTTGTTAAATAAAGAAAAAGCACGATGTAACTATTTATTTTTTATTGTTAACCTTCTTACTTGTACCCAATAATACAACATCTATAATAAATGAAATAAAATAGAGCTATTCTTATAAAGTTATTAAACAATATGAACGGAGTTCGGACTGCTGAGTGCTGTATGCCTATAAATTTGTATTTAAATTTTTAAAATGTCAAGTGTCATCACAGATAAATTATATTATACTGTACATTAGTGTTGCATTTCGATAGTCCACTATCGATGGTTAAGGTATAAGCGATACTATCGATAGACTATCGATAGTATTGTCACGTGTCAATACTATCGATAGTTTCCCATGAGCAATATAATGATACTATCGATAGTTTTGCAAAAACTATGACTTTTAACCTAAACTATCGATAGTATCGATAGTATTGTGCTATCGATAGCCAGTAATTTCCGATAGTATTGCTTTCTCAAGATAAGTAATTTAGTAGGCCTATAGTGTATATTTAAATAAATTAAATTAATATTACCACAACATTTGTTTTTAGAATAAAGACATTTTGTGCGGAATAAGGAATAATGAAAAATTTTAATGTAAAAAATGTTGTCAACATTTTTTGTGTTTGATTTATGAATAAACATTATAAATAATCATAACATTAAAAAAACTTTTATTAGGTTGGTTGCATTACAATTAAACTTTTTGTAGTAATCTTGAGTCTAGCGATTAGAATACATTACGAATACATTACTTACATTAAAAAACCAATACTATCAAAAATCGCTGGCTATCGATAGTCCAAAACTATCGATACCTTCGATAGTAGCAATAGTATTGTTTTCATAATAACAATTATCTAGCATGTATCCTGAAGACTATCATATATTTTTTTCATTTGGTTTACTGCATTGGATCATATACTTTTTTGCATTATAAAACTTGCATTTAGCTCATGTAGTCCCCTTAAAGCAGATACTAGATAATTTACTACTACATATTTTAAATTTATTGCATAGATAACCGATTTGATACTTTTTATTTCATTTTATACGTTGATGAGTACGTAGACTATGTACAAAAAACGTTTACTGTATTTTTATCTGCATTTTTGAAAAAATAATAAACACAAATTCTAAGATGTAATAAATTCGTTTAATGTTTATATTGTGTGCAAAAAAAAATAATACAATTTTAAATGCAAAAACAATTTATTTTTCTTTTAATTATTAAACACCACCTCGCAGTCTGAGCACCAAATGAAGTGTCGACTCTTTCTGGATGTTGTAATCTGATAGAGTGCGACCATCTTCCAACTGCTTGCCGGCGAAAATCAGACGCTGTTGGTCTGGAGGGATACCTTCCTTGTCTTGGATCTTTGCCTTTACATTTTCGATTGTGTCTGATGCCTCAACTTCGAGAGTGATTGTTTTGCCAGTCAAGGTCTTGACGAAGATCTGCATACCACCTCGCAGACGCAATACCAAGTGGAGTGTAGATTCTTTTTGGATATTGTAATCAGACAGAGTGCGGCCATCTTCCAACTGCTTACCGGCGAAAATGAGACGCTGTTGGTCTGGAGGGATACCTTCCTTGTCTTGAATTTTTGCTTTTACATTTTCGATTGTGTCTGAAGCCTCAACTTCGAGAGTGATTGTTTTGCCAGTCAAGGTCTTGACGAAGATCTGCATACCACCTCGCAGACGCAGTACTAAGTGGAGTGTAGATTCTTTTTGGATATTGTAATCAGACAGAGTGCGGCCATCTTCCAACTGCTTACCGGCGAAAATGAGCCGCTGTTGGTCTGGAGGGATGCCTTCCTTGTCTTGGATCTTAGCTTTAACATTTTCGATTGTGTCAGAGGGCTCAACTTCCAGAGTGATTGTTTTGCCAGTCAAGGTCTTGACGAAGATCTGCATACCACCTCGAAGACGCAATACCAAGTGGAGTGTAGATTCTTTTTGGATATTGTAATCAGACAGAGTGCGGCCATCTTCCAACTGCTTACCGGCGAAAATGAGACGCTGTTGGTCTGGAGGGATACCTTCCTTGTCTTGAATTTTTGCTTTTACATTTTCTATTGTGTCTGATGCTTCAACTTCGAGAGTGATTGTTTTGCCAGTCAAGGTCTTGACGAAGATCTGCATACCACCTCGCAGACGCAGTACTAAGTGGAGTGTAGATTCTTTTTGGATATTGTAATCAGACAGAGTGCGGCCATCTTCCAACTGCTTACCGGCGAAAATGAGCCGCTGTTGGTCTGGAGGGATGCCTTCCTTGTCTTGGATCTTAGCTTTAACATTTTCGATTGTGTCAGAGGGCTCAACTTCCAGAGTGATTGTTTTGCCAGTCAAGGTCTTGACGAAGATCTGCATACCACCTCGAAGACGCAATACCAAGTGGAGTGTAGATTCTTTTTGGATATTGTAATCAGACAGAGTGCGGCCATCTTCCAACTGCTTACCGGCGAAAATGAGACGCTGTTGGTCTGGAGGAATACCTTCCTTGTCTTGAATTTTTGCTTTTACATTTTCGATTGTGTCTGAAGCCTCAACTTCGAGAGTGATTGTTTTGCCAGTCAAGGTCTTGACGAAGATCTGCATACCACCTCGCAGACGCAATACCAAGTGGAGTGTAGATTCTTTTTGGATATTGTAATCAGACAGAGTGCGGCCATCTTCCAACTGCTTACCGGCGAAAATGAGACGCTGTTGGTCTGGAGGGATACCTTCCTTGTCTTGGATCTTAGCTTTAACATTTTCGATTGTGTCTGACGCTTCAACTTCGAGAGTGATAGTTTTGCCAGTCAAGGTCTTGACGAAGATCTGCATACCACCTCGCAGACGCAATACTAAGTGGAGTGTAGATTCTTTTTGGATATTGTAATCAGACAGAGTGCGGCCATCTTCCAACTGCTTACCGGCGAAAATGAGACGCTGTTGGTCTGGAGGGATACCTTCCTTGTCTTGAATTTTTGCTTTTACATTTTCTATTGTGTCTGACGCTTCAACTTCGAGAGTGATTGTTTTGCCGGTCAAGGTCTTGACGAAGATCTGCATACCACCTCGCAGACGCAGTACTAAGTGGAGTGTAGATTCTTTTTGGATATTATAATCAGACAGAGTTCGGCCATCTTCCAACTGCTTACCGGCGAAAATGAGACGCTGTTGGTCTGGAGGGATGCCCTCCTTGTCTTGGATCTTAGCTTTTACATTTTCGATTGTGTCTGAAGCTTCTACTTCCAGAGTAATTGTTTTGCCAGTCAAGGTCTTGACGAAGATCTGCATACCACCTCGCAGACGCAGTACTAAGTGGAGTGTCGATTCTTTCTGGATATTGTAATCAGACAGAGTGCGGCCATCTTCCAACTGCTTGCCGGCGAAAATGAGACGCTGTTGGTCTGGAGGGATGCCTTCCTTGTCTTGGATCTTTGCCTTTACATTTTCGATTGTGTCTGATGCCTCAACTTCTAGAGTAATAGTTTTACCAGTCAAAGTCTTGACGAAGATCTGCATGATGATCTGTAATGAAAAAATATATCTTATAGATCTGCTTTTATCATATCAATATTTTAAACATTGACTAATATACTGAGTACAAAGCTTTCAAGATATAATATCAAGAAATTAATCAAATGCTATTCAACTAGTCTATGCACATTTGAGTCCAAAATTTCACAAAATTGTAATAACTTGGTAGTAGGGCTTTATGCAAAACCATCTGCATAGGTACACTCTTGGTATTGTTGTGTTCCAGTTTGAAGGGCGAGTGAGCCAGTATAACTGCAGGCAAAAGGGACAAAACATCTTAGTTCCCAAAGGTGGTGGCACTTTGGCGAAGTAAGGGATGGTTCATATTCCTAACAGCACCAATGTCTTTGGGGTCTAGTGTTGACCACTTTACATAAGGTGGCCCATTTGCCATCTACCTTTTAAAAAACTTAAAAAATCTGCTGGTTATATATAAATTAAAAATCTCACTATATTCACACAATACACTGACATTATGCTTTATTAAAGTATTGTTAATGACATATTATCAGCTTTGGTTTACATTACTGAATACTATTCTCAAAAACAAATTAACTTACTTAACGAGTATTAATAACTGATATTAAACTTCTATAAATTAAAAAATATGCAACAACTTCAATCCTATCAATATTCTTGTAATCAAATACAGACAAAACGTTAACCTTGAATCTGACATATTAAATTGAAATGTTGATTATATGATAGCACATAATAATAAATATAAGAAATTATCCTTGAAATTTATCAAGATTAGTTACAAGTTTTGTTACAATATTTTTCACCTTATCTAAATAAAATTATCTGATCAAGGTTATTATTCATTTGCAATATGCGTAATAAGCTAATTTACTTTCCGTTTATTAAAAATGTGCATTATATTGTAAAAATATCGTTGAATTCATTGGTAAAGTTTTAAAATTTAAATCTAGGTCAGTAGGTAGGTGCGTCATATCCGTATAAAAAAAATATTATGACAATTTAATTGAGTACAAATGTTATCTGCTTTGAATATTATATTTTAATATTACCTACAATGACGAATGAACTACTTTGTAAAGTTATTACTTGAATAGAATATTAAATATTAGACATACGGAGTTTAAAAGAGGATATTGAATAAAACTATAACGTCTACCCGTTTTATCTCATCTATGTATTTATGAAATTAACACATTGAAATTTTCTCAGCTATAATAGTTAATATTGTAAGGAAGGTTTTTGTTGCATCAATAAAATAATTACTCTGAAATTCCGTCATTAAAGAAGAACGTTAAGTATGCTTTGTTAATTTTGTTTTTACTTACTAACTCATTATAATTTACGAACAAATACGATTACGAACAAACACAAAGAGTATTTGTAACGAAAAACGAGATCATGGAAAACAAGATGGCGGTCAGGGAAGTATCTATTTCAATTTAGAGTCCTTACGAGAACCGACATTTATTAAGGCAAATTACAACAAATATGTTAATAAAAACTTACCACTTAGTTTAATTCTATTCCAAATTTATGTAATTCTTTGTCTTAGTATAAATCAATGTTAACACAATATATTTCAATTCTCAGTTCTCTCTTATATGAGCTCTTATTTGAAAATAAATGCGCAAGAAGCGTTCCGATTCTTTATATAGACGGCGACGATTACGATCAATATTGTTGACGATGAACAACGAAGTTCACCGACATTTATTTTGTCTCTTTCTAGGGCTCAGTAATAGTTGAAATAGCTATAGGTAGTTAGGTGCAGACAGTGAAATCGTTTCTGGAACGTGGGCGAAAAACCTTCTTTGTGACGTAGCATAGCATCGAAATAATGTGTACAAAACAAGTCATTAGTCATTTCTATTCCGCTAAATCATTGAATTATATGATGAAATATATGAACATATTCTATGATCAGATTATTGTTCATATAATAATCATTAAAACGATATATTGATATTATTAATTAAGGAAAAAAGTAAAATCGATTTCATCCATTTTGATTTGAGTCTGTAAGGTTTACTAGAAAATAAGACTAGACAAATCACAATAGATCATATTATTTATATAAATTTTATTCTGATATTTGTCTCTTTGTACATAATATAAAACTGTTGACTTGACAGAATATATAAGCATAATATGTTAAAAGCTAATATTATTGTTAAGTAAAATCATCCATAATTGATAACCAATTTGACCTCGCCCCTGCTCCCTGTTTATTTGTTTATATAAAATGCTATTTTGTTTTCTATGTCTTTGTTGTTGTTGTTATTAGTTAAAATACATTTAATACGTAAATACTACTACTTATTATAAGTATGTACATACAAAGTATAGTGATTATATATGAAGAGTTATATACTCTTGACGACATTTTATTATATTATATTTGAGGTTTGAGTAATTGTTCGTTTCTTAGGTTTTATATTGTAATGTAAATAATTATTTTTTTTCTAAAAATATATAGCAACGCTAAATATAAATAATCTATGTTTAGGGTTGCTATATATTTTTTGAAAAATACTAGTACACTTTAAAATAAAGAAGTAAGCTTTGACTTTTTTAATATTAAAACCATATTTTTCATCACTTCGATATGATTCAAGTGATAATATTTTTGATAAAATTCTACAGCTTCAGTCGATTTTATAGTTAAAATAAATAAAGCTTTATTCGGATGTATTTATTTTTTTAAGCATCTAATTAAAATGTTTATAAAAATAGTTTTTTCATAAATGTAATGAATAATGATGCAATTCAAGTTATCATTCAGTGTAAATTAGTTCCATTTTTGTTCCAATTAAGTTAACTATAATTTTATTATTACAATACTATTATTTTTTTAAATTAAAATTTTAAGCGTATCTCAACATAATTACGTTTTGAACGTCGACGAAACTATTATCGGAATTTTGGAAGTAAAATTAAAGTGGGAATAAATGGTTAAGTGCAATATTGTTGTATTAGAAATAAAGATATATTAACTATAAACTCCTAATAGTGCACAATATAACTGAGTTATTAGCAAATCGAATGAAATACGTAATTCGTATACGTAATACGTCTTTGATTTTTTTATCTTTTTTCCTACTTCCATTGGAATAGTCTATACGTACGACTGGTACTTATTCAACATTAACAGCTATAAAAATTTGGAGTTATTGGGAAAATAATGAATTACAATCGCAATTCTAAGAGTGTAATGTACAAATACTAGCATTAAAATTTCAGAAAAGTAGTTTATCAAAGTTCCAGGTGACATTGAAATCACAGTTTTTGCCAATCCGAGTATTTGACGCCACACCATGGCAGCTCGTGTTTTAGGTCACGTGATATACAGAATAATTATTACTTTTAATTTTAATATAATAAATCAATAATGTCCTTTTATATAACTTAAATTAAAAGGAAATTTAGCACGTAATGTAAAGTCGTTTGAACTTAAAAAAAAACCAAGTTGAAGTGACAAGTCATCAAAGTCTGATAAATTTTGAATAATCTGTTAAACCTGTGTTGAATACTTTTATCAATTTTGTCAAGTGTCATTTATTTGGTGGAAATAATAAAAAAATGATTTCTAGATTTACATACATTTCACAAATATAATAAATTCTCCTTGATTGCATATAGAAGCAATGTTAATATAGAAATGAATATATTAGGTAATAATTGTGACAGTCAAAGGAATATTAAATGTTTTTTAAAATCAACATCTTGACAAGGTGGTAAAATGACTTGAAAATGACGAACGGATGCAATGAATATTTGGAATCCAAAATAGCTGAGCGCAATGAACGTGCTAAAAAAGTCTATAGGTAAGAATAAATATATTTGTATATTCAATATAAATGGATAAAAGAATACGTCATTCAATGAAGTGACGTAGAAAATGTTTTGACTACATATTTAACTTGAATAAAACTTATTCGAAATGTAAACAATGAAATCATGATAATAATAACTACTTAAATATTTTTTAATACCGTCAAAACTAGATCTTTCTCATATTTTAATTGTATGTAAAGTGAGGTTATTAAAATCCCTTAGCTAATGTTTTGTACCGTTTATTGAAATGGACTCAAAAATATACTATAATATATTTGTTTACTTGTAATTTCAGGTATGTAAGTGATATTGCCCGACGCCTGAGTGAGGCCACAGCAGATTGTTGTGTGCTTCCAGATCTGTTCAGCACAAACATTGAATCACAACGTCAAAAGCTACGTGACTATTGTGAGAAGTTATTCTTTTTAGATCCAGAAAATTATGGTAAAAAATCACTCGAACTTCTGTGGCGTAAAGTATATTATGATACAGTAAGTGTTGCTAAAAAGCTAAGAGCAAATGATGATGGTGGTGACAACTATTTATTCAGCCATATTCTATGTGGGATCGGTCAGTTCCACCATTTTATGACTAAAGTACAGTCTGAAATGCAAGTAGAATTAAAGGAGTTAGACTTTTTGCCTTTATTCATTGATGAGGAAAATGAAGAAGTTAAGCAAGAATATCAACAATCTGAGGAAAATTATGAACTAGGCAAATCAATCTTGTTTTCCTGTTTGATATACCTTGGAGATCTAAGTCGGTACCAAGTGGAAATATTTAACACATTTGATTCTTCTTTGGCAGCTCGTTACTATCTACAAGCTGCTCAGATTGATTTAACATCTGGAATGCCATTTAATCAATTAGGCAATCTATATTTGGACAAAAATTATAATTTAGACTCTGTTTGTTACTACATCCATTGTCTCAATGCCTTGTTGCCTTTTGAAGGGGCAATAGGAAATTTGACCAAAATATTTGAGAAAAATTCTCAATTCTGTGAATCAATGAATATCACCGATTCTATGACTCAAGCTGAACATATGCAAATTACCATTGCAAAATTTCTGACATTAATTGAAATATGGTATCTAGGCAAAGAGGAACATAATGTTGCAAAAATATGCAACACAATAGCTCTACAATTTAAAATAGCTATGGATTTTACAAAAATGCCCCTTCCAGATATTAACAAAAATTACAACGAATACACTCAAGCAATTGAAGAAGAAAATGTTAATCCATCTTATTTAAATGCAAACATAATTCATAATATTGTTCAAATTTGTTTATTTACTATTGCCAAATTAAATGATTCAGATGAAAGTAAAGCCTTTGCTTGTAAAGCATTTACACTGGCCTTTTTATCTCAAATACTACAAAAGCTTTTGAAACAATTAGAATCATTTGGCCTTAAAAATCCTGCCCATAAATATAATTCAAGATATTTACTCAACAAATCATTAAATAAGGAAATCGAAAAAGATATTGATTATGAAAAAAACTTAGAAACTGCACCAGATGAAGTGAATTTGACAAATGGTGATACAAACTCCTATGACGAAACATTAAGTAAAGAAAATAACTCTGAAGAAATAAGCACTGTAACAAATGGCGATGTTAAAAATAACAAAAAATCTGTCGCGAAACGCCGTCGTAGACGTCGTGTTGTTTCATCAGAGAGCTCAGATATGAGTGACGTGGACACTGAAAGCAGTGGAGTTGATACAGATAAATCGGATTCAGAAGACGAAGAAGAAGATGCCTCAGATTCACCCCTTCACTCCGACGATGATTCAAAAAGTGATGGGTCTGTTTATGATGGCATGGATAATGAATTAGATGTGAAAATGAATGGCACTTTAGAAAATATAAACACTGGTATTGATGATGAAAATAAAGAAATCAATGCTAATATAAAAGCTACAATTAAAAATCATGACAAACTACAACCACTTGATGCTACAAATAAAGTTAATATTTCAGAAATAGAAAAGTTTTTACTTGGTGATAATTTCCTACCCAGTATAAAACTCTTGCAGGATTGGGTGCTGACAGAAAAAGACCTAATTTTGTCGTGTGGGGACAGTGGAGAGGCTTTGTTTCAGTGTGTGGTAGATTTGTTAAATATCTTTCTTTACTATTTCAGTGCAAAAGGCAATGAAATGATTACGAGCACAGAGTATAAAATTCTAGATTGTGCTAAAAAAATTGCAAAACGACTAAAACTCGAATATAAGTCCATACCATTACCTGAAGACATTAATTTACGTGGTACCAATATTTGTAAATTTGACAAAGACGCTGCTGAATGGCAAATAATTGAAAAATCTAAGCCAACTGTAATTGAAGAGAATGTCATCCGCATTTTGAATTTTATTGACTTTGGATACCAAATTGCGAAGATTATCCCGAGAATAAGATTCAATAGATCATTAAAAATATTCTACTTTAAAAAATCTCTTCCTCCAAAAGTGACAACAAAGATTAACCACAAGAAAGTTAGAGAATGGCAAAATACAAAAAAACAGGTAAGCATAGTTTTATAAAATTATTTTTGATACATTGTTTTAGTTCCAATAAGATTTATACGTACAGTTCATTTGGATATTAGAGGCAAAAGTATAATAACTTTTTTGAGTATCTATAGAAAATTCAGGTGATTTTATGTAATCTAGTTTTTCTATCATTAACTGTTGTACATATATCTATGACATGGGGTTCAACATTCATTATCCTTGTAGTAATCCATTATTCTCTCCACTTTTTAAAGAATGTTATTTACTTTTGTTGAAGTCTAAACAAAATGTTTAACAGCATATGTAATTCTTGACAATATAATGACCATATCGACCAATGAAACCTAATTTACTATTGAGTTTATGAAATTTGCTGTACAATTCTGGCTATTTGGATTCCCGTCGTATCAGATTATAAGAGATTGGAGTGGGAGGGTAAAAAAATCACTTGTACAAACTATAAAAAACATGTTTCGCCCAAAATCCGCCATGAAATTCATCATTCATTCATCGCCATCTCATTTTTCATCCTCGTTGACACAAATAAACGGAAATCCTATTTTCCCTTAATATTTTTTAACAATTTTATATAATTATTAAAATGTTCAATCACTTCCTTCAATTATTTCTTGGTAGGTGTATCAAATATTAAGCTTTCAATTAGCACTTATTTATAGATTTATTGATAAAATATTTCTCGACTTTATTAAGTTTATTTGAGAAATGTTAGATGTTTATCATATATATAACAAATTAAATTTACTAGTTAGATAAAATATCTATGTCAAACTCGGGATATTACCACATTTTATGTATTGATATAGATAAAGATGTATTATCTCGGTTTCGTTTTTTGCGGCAGCTTTATATTTTACCTATTAAATGATAAAATTAAAATATAACATAATTATATGTATTTGACCTAATATTGATATTCATTATTGTTAATTGATAGGAAATTATATTTTATTTTTTATTCAGATGGAGTCTAGTGAAAGTGGCCTATTACGTCGTCTTGGTCGATTATGGCTCGCGTCACAAGTGCGAGAGCTGGAGCGCAGCGGGCAGACGGACGTTCCCTCGCTGCTGGCCGTGGACACCGCTACCCTCTACAAACACCTTCGAAGAATCAAGCAGTTATTGCGCACGCGGAATTTCATATTTCTCGTCCCCACCGTTGGTATGTATATATTTGGTACTTGGAAGACAAAAGTAGTTATATTTATCGTTAATGATAATGTATAAACGAAGACAAAATGTTTAGTGTTGCAGGAACTAGACGAGTTGAAGCGTGAGCGCAGTTCCGCTCGTGACGCCATCCGTTGGCTTGAAATACAACTCAAGAGCGGCTCGCGGTTTCTACGAACTCAGCGACCCGGCCAGTCGAGACCTCTGCCTCTATTGAAGTACCCACGAAAGGCACCGCCGCATGTACACAATTTCATGCAGATACTGGAATTTTGCAACCACTTCACGGCTGATGAGAAACAAAGCCAAGGAGGAAACGGCGACCCCGACAATTCAGTGCACGGCAAATCAGCTCCACTATTAATATTGCTCGTCGGCAACGAACCAGGAAAGACTGATGAGCAATACAAAGAATTTAGTCTGACTGGTGCGGCGCAGGCCTCGGGTATCACTGTGCAGTATATCGGAGACTTCTACACGAAATGGCGTCAAACGATGCACAAGAGCGGCAAGAAGAGATGAAAGAGAAAGCTCTGCCTTCAGGACTCGATCGCTGGAAAGGGAATTGACGCGATGCCCTTCAAACGGCCAACAGATCATTATCGTTCAGTGATAGGATTTGTACACGCTCACCGCGAGCGTAATAATAAGCATTAGCAACGGTTGATTCAACCAAAATTCGACGTTGAATTAAAGTTGCCCTCTGTCTAACAAGCATTGTCATTTTAAATCATTATTAATTCATTTCCACATGTTACATTATCGGGGTGCAATTTCTTTTATAACTCATAATCGGGAACAATTTTATTTGTGCATTATTTGGATATATATTTTTCATCTGTCATCATAATAAATATTTGTAACTCAAAACTTATTTTATTTGGAAATAAGATTCCATGACAAAAATTTTCAAGTTAAATGAATACTGAATTAGAAATATTTTAAATAAAACGCATCAAATGAATGATGCCATAGGATGTTTTGAATCTGAGTAATGAAACAGTATTATGAAACAATTTGCACAATTATTTTTGTCTACTTACTTAAAGTAAGTTAAATTAGCACAGTTCATCATACTACAGGTAAGAGATTATAAATGTAAATGTGAGGGTTTGGAAACAAAAAATATGAATATATGCTATTTTTATTTAAATATATATCTAAAATAAGCGATAAATTAAAAAAAAAATAAGTTACATAACAAAACATAATTTACAATGGCTCACGTTAAAAATAACTGAAAAAATGAGCACAAATTTAAATTAAGTCTACATAAAAATGATTTAAAAGTCGTATTACCTACATTTTCACTATTGCGATGTTAATAACAATCTTAAAAAAAAATATATATAAAGCCAATAAGTAAAAAAAAAAAACTAAAAGGTTTATAAGATGTGCAATGTAACTTGTAAGTATCATTACCTTGTAAAAAGTATTTATGGTGCAAAAGTTTACAACCAGTGTGATATATACAAATCATTAACAATCTCTCTCAGTCCCATTGACTTGGGGAGGTTAATTAAAAACTCTCGAGTAATTAACTTACATTATAATAAATCAATACAATATAATGTACAAAATATACAACACCTTTAACAATCTTTTAACAGTCTTATAACTTTATATAACCTATACAATATTGCACTTACAACTCCATTAAAATATAAGAACATAAAATAGTTAATAGTAGACATTTGAGATTATTTCTTATGCTTACAGATAGCTCTACATGCAAATGCACTTTATTTAATAGCAATTTTAGTTTTCAAAAGAGCAAAATAATCATAAAATGATCTACCTCACGCTCAAGGTAGATGATACTTCGTATTGTACAACTGTCTTATCGCATACAAAGCCATATATTTACATTTGCCCTTATAAGGTCCATTTTTGATGGCTAGCAACCCACAAGCTGTATCAATTGCTGCACTGTTGAACGATCTAATAAACATAGATCAAAATCAAATGTTTGAGTGGTTACTTCATACCTCCCAGTCTCTGCTATGAGATTCACAACCCTTTCAAGATCTTCATTGTTCTTAATTGTCATTATGCGTTGCTGCAAACCTCTCAATTGTACCATGTAGTCTGGTGATAAATCTCCTGGCTCTGCATCCTCACCCAAACTACTTGACACTCCATTGTCTTGCACTTTGGTCTCTATTGATAAAGAGCCACTGCTTTCTCCATGTTCAGTTTCGTTATTAGAGGGTCCTGAATCAGCAGCCTTAGCAATTTTTCTGTTTTCTGCATCTTCCTCCACAGCAGCTTTTCTTTTTCGTCGCTTTTCTTCTCTTTTAGATTTGTCCTTATGTTTTTTGGATTTTTCTTTAGGTTGTACTGGAGGTATTTCAACTATACGCTCCGGTTCTGGTTCAATTTCAGGCTCAGGCTCAGGCTCAGGCTCAGGTTCTGGCTCCGGCTCTGGTTCAGGCTCCGGTTCAGGTTCTGGAGAAGGTTCTCGTTTGACATGCTTTGGTGATGGATTTACTATTTTCACTTTCATATCTTCTTCATCTGCTATCATAGAACCTTCAGAATCTGAATGGCTGCTGTTTATATCTTCCGTTCCAATAAGAATACCTTTATTAAGGCCACTTTTAGAACTACATTGAGATGCAGTATCTATAGATATAGGGGAAGCTGGCTCAGGAAGAGCCCGCTCTTTTTGTATTGGAGTTTCTCTAAGTTCTATAACTTCAGGTTTTTCAATTGCTATTTCACGAACTTTATCATGTTTTTGTTTTCTATCTTTGCTAGATTCTTTGTGCTTTTCTTTAGATTCATCTCTTTTTTTATCTTTTTTCTTGTGCTTATGTTTCCTTTCAGGTTCACCTTTATCTTTAGATTTGTGATTTTCATGACGTTCAGGAATATCTAGTTGAGGAGATTTTCGTAGGTTTTCTTTAGTTTTTTCTGGTTTTAATAGTTTTTCTTTAACAGGAGAATTTTTAACTATTTCTTTTTCCTTTACTATTTCTCTAGTTTTTGGTACTTCTTTTACTAATTCTTTCAATGGCTCTTTTGGAGAATCCTTGTTTTTGTGACTTTCCTTCTTATGATCTTTCTTTTCTTTTCTTTCTTTATCTCTATCATGGCTCTTCTTTTCTTTTTTCTTTTTCTCTTTTGTATCTTTTTCTATTTTAATTTCGGGTATTCTTTCATCAGATTTTGTTTTCTTTTGTTCAAAGTTTTCAGAAATATGCTTTGTTGGTTTATATTCTTCTTTCATACTAGATGCACTACTAGATCTAGGTACAGGACTCGGAACTTTTCTGTTTGGAGTAGGACATTTTTTCTTTGGTGGTTCAGGAGAAGGTGGCCTTTCACTTTGTCTTTTAGAGGCTTTCTCTTTAATTCTTTCTTGTTCTCTGCTATGGTTTTTAGATTTTTCTATTTTTTGTTTCTCTTCTTTCATGTTAAGTTTATCAGATTTAGCTTCTTTGTGTTCATGTTTTGTTTTCTTATCAGAACTTGATCGTTCTTTATCTTTTTTGTCTGATTTTGCTGATGTCAAATTTTTCTCAAGTTTTTTAGGATCTGGAGACACTTTAGGTGGTTTCCTAATAAGGGGGCCAAATAAATTTTCAAAACTGCTAGTTTTAGGTTCTTCTTTGTACTCTTTTGTTTTATGTTTCTTGTTATTATCTGATGATAGCTTAGGTTTACTGACAAGTTGTGGCTTTTCATCGGTAAATGAATCCCTACTTCTACTCTCTTGGTCAGGATTGGTATAAAATGCATTTTTGTCAACAATCATTCCACCACCTTTTAAAAGTCTTCTCTTAAACTCTTCATTAGGATTTTCAAAAATATATCTATCTTTTAAAAATCCACCATGCTGTAGTGTTAAGTCATAGATAAAAGTAATTTTCTTAGGTTCGTCTTTATTTTTTAAATATAGTTCAATTGGAAGATTAAATCCTGCATAGCCAGATTCTTTAATAGAAAAAGGAGGTTCTTTTACAACTGAAAAAAAAATTATACAATGTCTTATCAACTTAATTTTTAATCTTCGATATATTAGTAAATACTATTTCAGTGAAAAACTGCAATTAAAATAAATATTATCTACATGTTTTTGTTAACAAATCATTCATGTATTGACAATTGATATTTATCAATTAAAAGAATATAGTGTCATAAAAAAAATCCAATTTCAACTTGTTTACTTTAACAAAGTAAACGAGTTAGGTGTTATTAGTAAATTATTTTAGTTTTAACTAGAGATAGAGTTGTATAAAAGTTTAAATTGGGTACCTCGTCTTGGTTTTTGAAAAGTTTCATGTAGTTTAAAAACTACTTTTTCGACAAAATGACTTATCTCAGCGCCTTCTTGACCGCGTACGAAAATTTCCCAATCATGAGTGAAGCCTTCAGAGGTTTTCTTAGATTTCAATGAAGCTTCATGTCCGATTTCTATATTTACTCTAACTGCCGACATTTTGAATCTAAAAATGTTAAAGAAAACTGTATTTAACATAGAAGTTCATATATCAATCTCGACGCATTAAAAAATAAAACAACTACTAATATAAAATGACTAAAGCCCATTTTAATTACTTACAAATAATGTTTACTGCTTAGATTAAACAAATTTCTGAATATCACTAGTGATAATAGTTTCTAATCACTGAACTGAAATTATATTAAATAACGAAAATAATCTTTTAGCGCCCTTGTTATTTTTGTCCGCCATATTCAATTTCATATCGACATTGGTATATGAGCTGCGTTCTTTTCAAAACAACATAAAAAAACCGCCTCTACACGTGTAAAATATTAGAACAAATCACATTTGCATTTAGTAAGGCATATTATTCTGGAATATTGATAATTGAGACTTGTGATCATTTTTGCACATTATTTAAAAATACGTTTGATTAAAGTAAGTTAAGTATTTAATATAAGTAAGAAATTTATTGATAAATGAAATATCGCCAAAATAAAGTTTTAATAACGTGTAGTGCTAGTCTAAGGTGAACCATAGACAAGTTTTCAATTTGTACATAATTACAGATGACAATGTAATGTCAAAATTGTCAGATGGGGTTTTGTAACCTTATAGGAGTTAGTTTAATGTTTTAATAATCTTAACAGTAAACATATTATAAGCAATAAGCATGTCTAAATTTATGACAGCTGTTCTACAACCGTTAAAGTGTGTATTAACAATGGGAATTTTTATAAACAATTTTTTTTTTATTGATATTCATTCCTGATTTTCAGATGCGTGAGCCAAACTTTACAATCATTCGCACACGTTTCACCGACTACCAGTTTAGTAAAACCCGAAAATCCCTTGTTATCACTTATTAGAACTAAGGTAAGATGTTATTTTCCACGTCCAAACGAAGTGAGAAGAGTTCGTCGCCATGGCTGGAATGCTAGAATGTCAACTCCAAATGGTCGAAGAATTATTATGAGAAGGTTCTTAAAAGGCCGACATGTTTTGTCACATTGATTTGTTGTAGTAAGGGTAGGTTTAATTGTAGAAATAATATAAAATAAATATTATGTGTTTTATTTTCAACAGTTAAATTAGAACTTAGCCATTTTTCTTAAATCTAAGCAACAAACTTAAAAAAAACTTTTATCTATTGATATCTTTGATCTACGTTAAGATAAAAAATATAATCACAACTATTTAAAACAATAAAAAAGTAAACTCAATTTACTAGTACAATGTAGATTTAATGAGTTACATTTGTATATCAGGACATACAAACAATTTGCCGCTCATAGCTAGCCTTAAATTAATTAAACAAATACTTTTGTTGTGAATGAACAGAATCCTCTGAATTAGTTGGGGTGCTAGCTGGTTTAAGGAGATTAGACATTTCTGATACTACTAATGTTGTTAGTTTTATTATAGCTAAATGTGCAGCAAGCTGTAGCACTAGGGCACCAAAACCTTTGTACAGGCCACCCAAGCCCTCTTTGGCGATGGTTGTGTTGTAGCAATCCATAAACCCTTGGTAACCCGTTAGGATAGGTGTTACAGATGTTCCTGTATCTAAGTTGTCTATTATTGTTCTTGTTCCCTAAAAACAATGTTAAAATTTCATTCACACATTGTAGCTTTTATTACTCATTATTCTTTTAATTTACTTTAAATTACTTAAAAGTGTTTTTGATTTATTAGCAGTAATGGACAATTGATAAGTTCAGAAGTCTCAAGTTCTATCATTAATTAAAAAATAATTATGAAGGTTTATCTTTAATAGCATACCTGTATATGTAGTCTGTGTATGATAGTCTCAACTGGGTAGAATAGGATTTCCATGGTTATAAAGGAGAAAATATTGGCCTTTAAATTCATATCTTCTATTAGAGGATTTTGTGCATTCTTAGTATAATTGACATTATATGAATCATTTAATTCATGTTTGTGTCTCTGTTGGAAGCGTAGGATTCTTACTGTTACACTTCTTAATAAAATACTGAAAATGAAATTAAATAAATTAATATAAAATTATTGTGATCAATTTAAATAGAATAATAGATCAAATTACTCACTGAGCAAAATATTTTGAAATGCCAAGAGAGACTGTCGGCAATACAATAGCCCATATGGGTAGCATCCTGCCACGACTTGGAGTTCCCCATTCCAGAATCCGCACAAAACCTTCTCTGAATACATCCAATAAAGCAGGTTTATCGCTTGCAATATCACTCTGCACTGTCTCTACTAGACTAGCAGAATAGAAAGGAGTGACTATTGCTATGCTTATACTGAAATAATGTTAGAAAATTAATACACGGTATGTAAGGATTACAAAAATTTAAAACAAATAATTATTATTTGTTACCATTTCAAAGTCAAATGTTGTAAAAATTGTAAAACTGAGCTGCACTTTCCAATTTCCCTGCAATTGGTAAAAATAAATATTTACTTATATTATTTTATTATATGTACATTACTTTAATATTTACATTAATAATTCAATCAAAATTATAAAAAAGTACAGACAGGTTTGAAAAGATTTCTGTGTATATAAATATATATTTCTTAAGAATGATAGATAGAAAGAAGAAGAAGAATAGATATTTTTATAAAATTTTTAAAATTCATATAAAAAATTAAGTACTTATATAAGAAGAGGTATATAAGATTGTAAGATACCAACTTTGGCCATCCTGTTCCCTTCGACATTACATCTTCAACAGCCAAATTAAGACCTTTCACAATGCATGTGGAGCCAATTCCTTTCCACAGTGTGGTGAAGTCTTGCCTTCTATGCAATCTTACCACAACCGGTAGAAGAGTGTATGGCACAATATGGTAGTTCCTCAAGCTGTTGTGTACCTAATTGTAAATAGTTATAGAAGTCTCAGCTTTATTGTAGAATTATTTTTAAATATTATTATTTACATATGTGAGAGTTAATTTTAGGGATTCCAAGTTTGTTTGGGCTAAATTATATAAATAAAATTAGATAATAATGAGTATACAAACCTGACATTGTCTTCTAAGCACAATAAATGGATGACTTAATAAATTTTCGGTTACAAGACTTGCGACACTTATGGCTGTAGTTACATAGGCATTGTTTTCTGAAAGAAAATATTTTCTATGACTTGTTCTATGATTCTTAATAATTTAAATTTATAAGTTACAATCTTAAAAGCTTTCTAGACTAAACTGTACTTATGTACTTTTGAAACAAGTTCATCTTTTAGTATAAAAATGTTAATTACGAAACTTAGAAAATGTGTTAAATTATTAAACATACCTTCATCTGGAGCATCGTCCATTACCAAGGGCGGACCTTGATATTCTTCAGTTAAGGGGGTATGATAGCCGTAAATTTGTTGGTAACGGGTGTCATATATATCATTAGTCTCCCTATTAGGATCTAATCCGTATGGCCGATTATAACCACTATAATCGCCAAAACCAGCCATATTTTATAATTATCTAACAATTAGTACATTCTTCTACACGTTTCTTCATATAACTGACAGTACTTTACTTCCGCCTAGTAATTATTAAAAACAGTATTAGGAAATATTTATACAAATAAATAAGAAAAATGAAACGATTATAAATTATAGCAATAATGATGTTCAAAATGTTAAAATTGCGCTGTCTTAGTTGTATTTGACAGATGACATGACATATGTGATATGACATATACATATAATTTAAGTATGTTCATCTTTAAATAAATTTTGGCTTAGAGTTAGGATTCCGATGGAGACGAAAACGGGCAACACGACATTGTTTTAATAAAAATCATACAGAGTTCTTGTTCTAAGTAATAGTGTTGTCTGATGTGTTACGAAGGCAATACGCCGATCTGTACATATGATCTGATCATAAAACGCTCGTTTTTCTATGATTCATCTGTTTAAAATTGTTTGCTTTTTCACGTCTTAAACTAGCTGATATTTTATTATATTCATTAATGTTATTATTATTATTACATATGTATAAATTGAATAATGCAATAGCAACTTTCAATACATAACGTCGTTCGTGACATAAACCTAGCGTCGAGAGTTGTGTACCCTCTGTTGACGACTGACGTATTGATCACAGCGCAAACTTCGTAATTTTTGTTGAAAGTAAAATACCTAAGAAATCAATACACGAATAATGGAACTAAACATTATTTTAACTATTAGTATTGATATATAGTACTTTGTAAAGTTAAGCAATAAGTTAATAAAGCTTATCAGTTTTAGCGCCACCGTGTGTCAGAAAGCAGGACTAAATATTACTTTACGAAAGGCCTTTAGTACCTACTTGTACCACCTTGGCTTAAGACGCATGATCAATTTTCTGTCTGTCCCTATCTTTTATAAAGATTTCCCACGGTCAGCGAACGACTATCGATTTAAAATAAATAGGACAGAAGTCCTAAAGCCCTAAAAATGTGGACTTAGAGCTGACGTTAAATTTGTGTCAGTGTAAAAACAAAATGTTTAGTAAAGCAGTGTTGTGTCTATCGACCTTACACTTTTATAGTAAGTGAAAAGAAATAATTATATGTATCAATAATACAATTGCTATTGAGTATTATAATGACATTTGGGTGTTGTAGGTGTTGCAGCACAAGGAGAATGCACCGATTTAAGGGGAAGGCTCATTACAAATGGGATGCACTATGTTCCAGGCCCTGATACATGCACGTTATGTATTTGTGACAATGGCGTGCCAAAAGTATGTAAAGCTGTTCTGTGTTCACCTCCCCAGGTAAGTAATTTTTTTAAATTACGTATATTTTAAATACATTTACAAAAATGTAGGTTTTTATTAAAGATTGACACTTGAAGTCGATAGTGTTTATTCATATTGTTTTTTTTTTTTATATAAAGTACATATTGATAGATACAGCTATCAATATGTCACATTTGTGTATAATTTATGTTAGTTAATTAAACGAATAACTTATATTAATAGTTTTAATGTGAATCATAAACACTTCTCAACCTAGATAATATCGATAAAATAATATCGCGCAAAAATGTATGTCAACAACACTATGTGAAATGGCGAATATAAATTAAAATAAATAATAATATCTATGTTGTATTTATATCTGCCGCTTCGCTATGCCGTGAACGTTATTTCTTAATAAAAAATACCTGTTATTAGGACTACTTTTTAGGTGGATAAATAAGTCAATATAATAATTATTTACGTATATTTTGTACGTCAGTTAATTATAAAATATAAATAATTGCAGGATTGCCGTTCATTTCGTGTGGGTACTACATGCTGCGAGTTTATTTGTCTCGACGATGTAGTAAAACCCGCTGAGGGTGCTGAGGCTAATGTCCGAGTAGCGGCCGGAGGAGCAGCGGCAATAGTCCTGCTCACTGTAGCCTTGGTTGTCTACAGAGTTAGAAAACAGAAACGGCGTCGACCACCGCACACGGAAGATCAGAGGAGTCTGACGAGTATTGGGTAAGACAGACATTGAAAATATTGATACTAATCATAAAAAAAAAATACATGTAAAAATGTAGTACACGTAAAAACGTTTTATGATTTCAGCTATATAAGCGGCAGTATGGGCTACATGGGCGGGAGCTGCGAGACGGCGCCGATGGGAGCGTGGAAGCCTCCTTCTAACTACCTGCCGCGGGGCGAGGCACCGCCGCCTTACGAGGAGGCCATGGCACAGTGCCGTTCTGATCCTATGAGGTTACACATATTTTTAATTAATATTTGTAGAATTTGTTGTCACATTAGCATTAAAATGCATGTAAAATCGAAATGCTTAAATTGAAAACTGTCTTAATTTTTCGAAGTTTTTAGAAAATATTAAGTATTTAAGTATTGCCGACATATCTCAGTAAATAGAACACATTGATCTATGATTCTTATTCACGTCGGGTTCCAACGTAAAGGAAAACATTGCGAGGTCGTATGTAGTAAGCCTCTGTGGATATTTTGCCACCTTTACATCTATCGACTAACAGTGACGAATCGTGATAGATAAAAACTTAATCTTAAAAGAAGAGAAGGGTTTTATCTAATTGAGTCATTTTTGTGCTGCTCTGTCAGTATCTATACTGACTCAAGTATCACAGATATGTGATGGGATTTGATTACGAAATGACAATGCACAAGTAAGTCATGAAACACACCATGTGTTCCGGTGAGGTAACGACCTTACCGGACTATGAGTCCGATGGGATGGTAATTTGAAACGTTTAAAATGAGATAAGAGGAAGGATCGACATTCCTATGTGTTTCCTAAGACACTACAGGCTAACAGAAAAATAACCAATAGTTATTCCTACTCCTAGTGATAAGGTATGATTACAATGCGTCAATAGCGGGATGGTTTACGGGCCGCCTTGCGATGTAAAAAGTCGTAGCATCGATCCTGACCCCTTGGGCTATTGTCCCCACTCTTAACCCAAGTGATAAGCTTAAAAGGAGGGGTAAATAGGAATATTAGTAATTCCTTAATTAATTTGGGGCATTAATAGTATTAGTTTTTTAAAAAAGCAAAATCTTACAATGAATGACGAAGTTTTTTTAATTAAGACTATATTTTAAGTAGTAAGTAATTAAAAAGTGTTCATTACACAAATCAAGTCGCTCGGTCGTCAGAGTGGGCACGGAGCCGTCGTTCCACCGCACGTACGCGGCCGACGACGTGTGCGCGTCGCACGCCTACAACCTGCCGCGCCCCGTCGCGCAGGTCAGTACGCGCCGCGCCCATGACACTCGCCACACTAAACCTACTTTTAACTAGACCACGATCAATTCACGTTTATTGGCTTAGCACATAAAATACCTTAGATTTACATATGCGATGCGATTTGCTAGTAGCTCTGCTATATAATTATGCACTGGAAACAGTTCTTGATTACCATATCTTTTTTTTACTACGATGCTACTCCACAGCCATTTATATTCCCTTTAATTTTTCTTCCAATGTTCTAATAAAAACTTCGCTGACTTTCAAAACGAATTTTTTTGGTATCACGTCAATTCGATCTGATTTTGACGTCATTTTTTCTCTTTTTTTACTCCTGTGGTTGATTCAATGAAAATAATCATTAAATTTAAATTTCGAATACATTCAAATATTATATCTTGATTTTAAATTTATCATGGTAGTCATTACCATCTACGTGAACGACCGCCTCTTAATTCGATTCGACACCATATCCATCGAACACACATTATGATTCAACTGCAAGAATAGGCCTTTTAAAACATATGCCAATGGTTGCAGATTGCGAATACTCAAAACTGCTACAACGCTCCTCTTCTGCAATCCGTACATCCGCCGGAAGTGAGAGACGTGTCTAATATTCCTCATCCATTGGCTCCAAACAGTACGTATATTTTAATGATTAACTTGGTGGTAGGTCTTTTTGCAAGCTCGTTAGCGTTAATAAGCTTAAAGTGACACATTAAATAGTTAAAGAGACATTTTACTTTGAAAGATGTGTACTTACTTAAAATCAAAAAATGCTGTACTTTCAAAAGTCAGACCTTTTTGTCAATTTTTGATTTTACGAAACATTTTAAATTTATTAAACATATATTTTACATCTTAATGGACCGTGATGGCGACATTTTACCGGTCGCTTTGTTTTCACGAACCATACACATACGAGTGTTTAAAACGTATACATATGTAGCTATAATATCAGTGGGCGCAGTGGTGGGTGGCGCTCGGCTCACGGGCTCGCTGGGCGCCATCAGCGCGCGACTCAGCGTGCCGCGCGACGACCACGAGCGCCCGCACAACGTGCCCGGCTTCTACGCCACGCACGCCGCCCTGTGAGTGATCCTATACGTCGGCGGCGGGTCTCCTCCGACTCCCCGATTAGTCGCGCACCCTAATGTATTGTCACGCCGAGCGTCTACATTTTATCGTATTCTCTAGAGTTCGAGCAAACATTACATCGCAATATTAGCCCCCCCACTACCGGCGAATAGGATGCTCGAGGTCATCATTTGACATGCTGCGCAGGCACCGAACGATCCCGCGCATCTCGACGGCGGTGGACACGTCGACGCTGGAGGCGATGGGCTTCACGCGCGCGGACCGCTCGCTGGCGGGCGAGGTGCGGCGCTCCTTCCACCGGCCCGGCGAGCGCATCGAGCGCGTGCACTCGGGCCGCAGCGTGCCGCGCAACCTCAACATCGCGTCCGCGCCCGACGCGCCCCTCGCGCCGCACGCGCCCCTCGCCGCCCACGGGCCCCTCGCGCCGCACGCCCCCCTCGCGCCACACGCCCCCCTCGCTCCGCACGCCCCCCTCGCGCCGCACTCTGTGCACGCGCTCGCGGCAGAGTCCGACGACACGTGAGTATGACGAATATTCTCTTAGGATATGAATACACTCACGACATCTATTACTATTTGAAATTGAAGACTATTCTATAAATCATATCGGCGTTTTTGAATCGTTGATATTTAAATACTACCACCGTTTCGGAAAGCAGCTTCCATTATACATTGTCAAGTTGTTTTGTATTGTTCATTTAAAATTTACCAACTTCAGCGTGCGTGCGTAGACAGGTAGTTGCTGCAATGCTACTATTAAAAAATATTCAAGTTAAGGTACGATCCCATTGCGACTATGCTGACGACGTGTGATGTGTACGCTCAGGAGCCAGGCGTCGGCGCGCTCCGCGGGCAGGCCGCGCGCGCACAGCGACGAACAGGACGCTAAGAGTAAGCAGCCCGAGGCGCCCCCCACTCTGCCTCTCACCGTAGACAAGGTAACGTTGTGACAAGTCCTCACTTTTATATTAGTAACTAAAACATTATTATTATACAATATTCTGCCCAAATTTAAATGTGATTTCATTGTACATAATTGTGTAGTTCATCCGTAGTCGATATAATTACTTAGGTCATCGAAGCCGAATTTTATTTTATTTATGAGTATTTACTAAAATTTATAGAAAACTTGTTAAGTTTGATTGGCGTTAAGCTTTAAACGAATGTCGAGAGTTTTGAGTATAGTAGGAAGTCGTATATGAAATATTACACTGTACCGTCAGCCTTCGTGCGTGTGCAGCTACGAGAGCAGCGCACGCGCAGAGGACGCGGACGACTACCGCAGCGAGTGCGAGAACTGCCACTCTACCAATAACAATTCAACGTACGTTATCTGTCATATATTTACAGCGATGCATATCGAAAATTGAATTAAGACGTTCCTCCAGATTTCACTCTGCATTTTAAAAACTGTCTTTTGCTTTTTAAGCATTTTGACAAATGTATATACATAATATATTAGTAAAGTAGTTTTTAATCACGATCAGTGATTTGAAAATGAATCAGTAATACAGAGACCACCCCCTACACAAAATAAATACATAATACGACTAAATAATTGCTACTGATTCAATTTTAATAGATATTCGTTAGATATAAAAATGTTCTCCCGTCGTTGTTACAGGTGGGAGGAAGGTGGTGGAGCGGAGGGTGCGGGGTGGGGAGGTACGCAGACGCTGCAGCGCCGCGCGCCCCCGCCGCCCGCGCCGCCCCCCGCCACCGCCACGCTGCCGCAGCCCGTCACCAGGCACGGGTACGTACCGCACACACCCACACGCACGCTGCACTCTGAGCGCCGCCGCCCCCGCCGCCCGCGCCGCCCCCCGCCACCGCCACGCTGCCGCAGCCCGTCACCAGGCACTGGTACGTACCGCACACACCCACACGCACGCTGCACTCTGAGCGCCGCGCGCCCCCGCCGCCCGCGCCGCCCCCCGCCACTGCAACGTTTACCTATATAAATTAATATGTATATCCTTATAATTATGAATTTCCACGTAATTATTTATGGCGTGCTTATTTACAATACGATTGTTTTATCTGTAGTCGAACCACAATGGGCAATCCGTCTAACTGGGAGAATTGGTTCAACACGATACCTGATTCTGATACGGAATCTGAAGAAGAATGAAACGAAATGAACCGATGTATGGACATCGACAGAGAAACAGCCCTTTAATGTAGTGACTAACAATTTTTGAACTGTCATATATTATTTTGCTCCTTAGACCGGCGCCACACACGTGCAAATATTCGTGCGAATGTTTTAATGACTATTTCTGAATCTCTTTATCTGTTGTCAAGCGACGGAAATGTTTCGACAGAAGTATTTTCTAATTTATTCGCGTATGTGGCACCGGAATAATTCGATATTTCTTGTTATTCGATAGTTTATACATACAAAAAGAAGAATTAACTTAGGAAAACTATTACTGACAAATGGCAAAAAAATATAATTACTATGTTGCATTACATTGCATGCGGTTGTGAGAAAATATGTTTGCGTTAATATTTTTTGAAAAGCACTTCCTGTACCTTGTGTAATATACTAACGGG
Source organism: Vanessa atalanta (assembly GCF_905147765.1). Lineage (NCBI taxonomy): Eukaryota > Metazoa > Arthropoda > Insecta > Lepidoptera > Nymphalidae > Vanessa > Vanessa atalanta. The sequence goes on from NC_061882.1 coordinate 707,116, forward strand.
CGTTCGTGTTTCTTTTTATCTTAATAGATAATCTAGGGCTGATTTAAAATACAAACTTATTTTCTTAATTTTGAAAAATAGTATTTAAGGTTAGGTTAAAATACAAGACATTCCCTAAAGTTTCACATATTAAATTGACAGCTTTTATGTGTTAAATTCATAAAAGTGACAATAGTTTCTGTGTAGTCCGGTCGTTGAGAAGCTGCGTCTCTGACGTCTGTCAGTTGGTCATGACTAGTGATGCCCTATAAAAATAAACCATTGCCACAATAAAATAAGAATATTGCGGTAAAAATATATTTTACGGTATTTATTAAAAAATAATTTTATCTCAAAAATATAATTTTCATTTTAATGTGACATCATTTCATAGTTTTTATTTGTAGTAATTACTAATGTATAAATTGTTAAAACTAAATTTGATTTATTATTTTTTAGTAGGACAAATAAACGATAATAGTATTTTTCTCGTAAATTCTTCGTCACTTCTTAGTTCATCGACCATTCGATTACGGACCTGTCAGAAACCTATTCGCTCTTCGGCCGGTCATTAATAACCAAGTCATTAACAAAGCTTGTTACTATTCCGTGTAAAATCGTCTTTCTGGAAAATTGCAAACATTTGCAAAAACAGATATTACTATCTATTTTACCGAAACACAATCACATTCCTCTATACCTTAATTACACATCACGATCGATTTGATATTTTTTGCACAAGATTGTTTTAACTATTTATAAGTTATTATTATACTTAAAAAACTCTTTTGAGTGGCATAATTTTACCAAAGAAAATGTTTGTTTCGTTTTAAACACGCGTCGTGTCCTATTTTTTTATGTATTTGATGTATTATTTATAAAAATAACTGTTTTTAATCATGAATGCAATTCGGACACAAGAAAATAAAATGTTTAATAAAGCAATTAATAATTTAAACCATTAATAATAATTAGTATGAAGCCAAAGTTATTCGTCATAAAGTATGAATATTTAGTTGTAAGTTTATATGTCTTGTATATTGGTTTGTATGTTAATTATTTCGATGTGATATCCTATGTTGTATTACCCACCATGACAATACAATAGTTCAGTGATAGATGAAGGTAATGGTTTTTAGTTTAGATACACAATTGATTGTTCTATAAATAGGGTCATGGACTCTTTTCTTTTGTAATTTGTCTGATTTTAAAGTCATATTCATTTTGCAATAACTTGTTCTATTTTGTCAAGTATAACTTGACGTATCGTTTATTTACTCGAATTAATCAAAGTTACTTAATTATGTGTTGTTGTTTATTTAAGTTTATCATATTTTTTTATTTACCAAAGATATTTTTTAAATTTATTTATCCTCGGTTGAATTATTTTAATTCGTTTTTTTTTTTTATGACATTAAATGTTAGTTTCTTTAAGTCAATAATATAACAACTGTTGGATATTGTAAAATACGAAACGAAAAATGTAAGTATGGCAACACTTTGCATTTTTTTTCATATAGTAGCGTGAAGTTTTTCAAAGATACCTATCCTTCTCGAATTTTATTAGTCAAAGGTAAGCTGCAATAAATGCGTCTTTAATGTTATCGCCAATATTGTTAAAATTATTATCGTTTTTTTTTTTAGGATACCTATTTTTATTTGTTCTGTTTTTGGATGCACATTTTATTCGACATACTTAGATATATATAACGCACAATTACAAAAATGATTTTATTTATAATTATAGCGGTAAAGTTAAATATAATTTTGGAGAAGAGGATATTTTCGTAAACTTTTTTTATTTAAATTTATGGTATGATTAAAAGACGCATTTAGCTAAGAAGCAGCGGTAATTCGATCCCTTCGGAATGATTTGCTAGACCTCTAGGTAATACAGTTTGATGAATTTAAAATTGTAGATGTTGTTAGCGTTAAAATAGAATAAATGGTGCCAAATTATGAAATGATTACAAGGAAACGCGGATGTTGAGATCGAATTCATGTTTTTACAAACTGTAGTTAGGTAGACATTCAAGAATTTAATCTTTTCTAAAGATAGTTTCGATCGAGCCACGTTCAAGAGCTGTTGAAATAATATATACTTAAATAAAATGAAATATTTTTAACGGGAGAAAATATCCGATATCCCAATCGTAGAAGCTCAAATTATATTTTAATACTTAATAGCGTTCGATATAATTCCGTGTAATGTTTGAATAGGTTATGTTAAAGTTCAAGTCCGAATATACGTTAAGCAGTAGGTATTGGGCCGATTCTATTGTACAAGTTTCGTGTTAGGTCGTTGATCAAGAAACCCTGACCAGCAGCTCCGAGTTTGGCAAGTGGTGGCGATGCGCACGTAAATCCTTGCGGTCCGTAGCGATCTGCGCCTCTGGTCTTGGACTGTTGTCCCATCGGACTCTACAGTAAGGAAATAGAGTTACTGTACGACACGTTTGCATTGTAATATCTTCCGCGTAGTTGGCTAGTCTATAAAATTAACCACCATGTGAAACTCTAGTAATTTGACAGGACTAGATTATATGACTGCGTAACAACTATTGACCTTATTAAGATTTACGAGTTCCCAACTTCAAAGTTGAGTCCTAAGGGTGTCTGTCAGGACGAAAGAAGACTATTTGCCACCTTTTTTAACTCGACGTTTAAGAAAGAGATAGCAATACGTTTGATCTGACAAATTACTTCAGTTCGGAGATAGACGGCAGGATCGGCATTATTATCAATGTATCCATTAGTGTCGATATTTAAAGCGTTGTACTTAATTTTACTAACATAATATATTTTCTTTACAAATCGACACGGTTTACGTCGACTTTCATTTACGATAACATTTCTCTATAATTAACAGTTTTCGGACGTTAAATTTAAGATGTATAAGTATAATATGAAAATTCTAATCTATTTTTTAATAAAATTGTATAAGGATTCATTAGAATTAAGGTTCAGCGAATTCATTATTTTCTTTACAATTTTATTCTTTAATTATCATGAATTATGTAATTTTATCACTCCATTAAACGGGCCGGTTTTATTATCGTTTGTCGAGGAATTCTCGATATATTGGGAAGTCTACGGTTCATTCCTCGATAAATATGTGTGAAACCGTAACGTTTAATAATAATAATATTCATTAAATTCGATATTTAAATAGTGAATCATTCGATGTTCTAATTTTAAAATATTACGTTATACTTTTAGGATATTCAATGAAGTAAATTTTGTGTTCTCTGTACCTACTCGTGTCGTTCACTCGTATGTATTTAAATTAAAAATATTAAATTCTGTAATTCAATAATTATAAACTAATACTGTTTACATTGTTAATATATTTGGATTGTGTCGGTAGATTTGAGAACCAATTAAATTGGAATTAGAATCGAATAATATTTTTATTCAAAGGTTCAGTTTCGATTTGAGAAACTTAGCCTATTGTGATTTAGTTATTAAGTTGAACGAGTCTCGTAATAAAATAAAGCGATGCAATTGTTTGTGAAGTCTAGTAATTCAAGGTAGCAAATCTCATGACTCGAATAATTAACACAATGACAAGCGAAGTGTAGAATAATAATGCGGAGGAAATATCCGTCATGCTAACTGTTGTGTTTCGTAACGATGTATATTTAAATATATACCAATCATTGAAACAATGGATTACCAAACATAAATGGTTTCTAAAAGGCTAACCGAAAGAGCGAATGAATGAGGCACGGCTGGAACATTAATCATCATTCAATTTCGATTCGGTTGCAGAAATGTTCTTTTATTAAATTATCTTACTTATACGTATCGTATTGTTTAAGTTTGGTTTTGTTGCAATTGTTCGATTATCAATTATTAATTATTGATATTACGATTATCCTCATACTAAAAATTGTTGTACAATTGTTGTTCTTATATACCATGCGTTGTCTCCTTCATTCAAAAGTGAAATGGTTTATGTTAGAACGAGAGAAACCATTGAGTAACTATTCAACCGTTTTTCAGTGTTTATTAGGCCGTTACTACAATTTCTACACACAGAGAAATGTTTTAATTATTAATTAATTCGTAATGAATGAAATGTTTAATAATTTGCCAATAATTTCCGTTCCGTTCCGTTCAATTCGTTCCGTAAGTAAATAGCCTTTTAGGAACCTAATACAAATTAATTATTTTTCTATGCTACTAATATCGTTTATTCGTAGTAACTGTAACCCACCAATTTATATAAGATTTATTTCAATAGAATTATAATATGAGGACTTAAAACTAAGGAAGTAAGGAATAATGTTGTTATTGTACTTTCGTTTGAGTTAATTTATTTACCTAAAGCTGCCATTATTACGCTTACGGAGAAGTCGTAACATAATTATTACCTATGTATTTAGTTCTTTTTATTTAATTTAAAATGTAATTTTAGTATAATATTGTGTCACATAATAATTCTATTGAAATAATTCTATTCTATTGAAATTTTGAACATTCCAAAAGAAAATTAACGTCTAATTAAAGTTCTCAAAGGAAATGTCGACAGCTTGGTGATTTGCTAACTTTATCACTATAAGTATGTAATACATTTCCGAACCAAATAATTATATTTAATAAAACAAACTAAGGAATGTGGTAAATGTGTTTCATTTCAACATTTTTAACAACAGGAGCGTTTTTTAAATGATATTTTATACATGATTATTATTTAAATTATTTTTACAATTATATAAAAAAATTGAAAAACATAATAATTGATAGAATAATTGATAGGTGAATATTGCTAGCGGAGTCGGGGTCTGGGAGCCAAGGGCCACATTGTCGATAGCCCACTTCCTGAAAACAGAATAAAAATAACTAGTTAGCCGGTCAGTAGAGCTATTCGTGAAATGATAAAATCAAAAACCAAAATCGAAATATTTTTTATTCAAGTCGGCTCATAAAACTTTTGAATCCTCATGATACAGTGTTGAATTAAATGTAAAGCTAGCACCGTTTCGGAAAGTAGATTCTACCGAGAAGAAACGGCTAGAAACTCAGTAGTATTTACATTTCAGTTACAATTGAATTTTTTGATATCCTGCCCAGAACTCAATAAATACTTCGTCGACGCTTTTTTATCTTTAATATCATCTTGTATTGAGTTATATGCGTTTTTTGATATGAGCCGAGTTAAAAATAACTGTGGAATCTTTTTATAGAATAAATTGTTTTTGATTATAATAAAATACATACATTACATACATTAAAAGAACACATGTATCAAAATATCGTATCACCGTTATTTGCTATTTAACTTTTAAATAATGAGATAAGCAGAATTATTAAATGATAGCATCATAGATTTTATCGAAATAGAGTGAAGTAGCAATAATCTACATCTTGGAGAATATTATTCCGCGAATAAACACTATAAAACGACGTAACTAATTTGATAAAGGTGAATAGTTTTGTCTATTGGTCTACTGTCTGACAAATCCTTGTCCAAGTTTAGTTAATGTCTTATCTTAGTTAAATCTTATCTGATCAAATCATTCAATATCGATGGATTTCATGTTATTTACGTTGTGACAAGTTCCAAAATTTTCATTTCTCTTTGTTAAGTCACTGGTTCACAACGGTAATACCGCTTTAAGTAAGTGAGAAAATAAACTGTTAAAAACTTCTTTTATACTTAATATTGTAAATAACGAAAGTATCTTAGTGTGAGTCTGACTGCCTGTCGCTCTTTCGCGAACAAACCACTGAAACGAATTTGATGAAATTTGATATGAAGAAAGCTTAAACAACAAGCTTTTTTATACCTAACTCCTGGCGACCAATCCCTAAAATGCGAGCGCAGCCGCGGGCGACGAGTTTGTTATATAACAATAAAATCATTTCTTTGTATTTTACGTGATTCGATTTCGATTCGATTCGTGATTGCAAATATTCTCTTTCTCATTAAAAAGTAAAGGCTTAGTGCCGGCCAACTCCAAAGGTCGGGCACCACGGGTGCACAGAGGAGCGCTCACGTAAGCGAAGTCGTGCGGGAAGCAGCGCGTGTGCGGCGCGCGCGCGGGCAGCGGCACGCGGTTGCGCCAACACGCCAGCCGCGCCGCCGCCGTGCCGCGCCGCGCGCCGCCCGCCGCCTGCGCCAGCTCCGACAGCGGCACCTGCGTCCCAGTTGCTTCGGCTCAATCGTACTATACGAGTATACTAAACTGCTATCGTACTCGTTGTGAGAGGTTCGAGCTGCGATCACTGATGCTATTGAAATATATATACCGGTTCATTGGTGAATGGATCATTGACAGGTTTTCCAGAGTGTTGACATCCGTTGTAGATCGCCAGCAGGAGCAGGTTGGTATTCGGAACTTCTGCGCCGACTAGAGGCCACTTGCACAAGTGGGGGGTCCGCCTTAGAGCTTCCATTGCTTTTGGAGTACGCTGTGAAAAATAAAAAAAAAATGTGCACAAAATATTAAATATTATAATTACATACGTTGGTATTGAGATACTAGTGCTGAAATGCAATTTTTAATAAGATGACACGAATATTTCGTGAAATTTGGCATAGGTATAAAGCATATCTACTTAATAATGTTGAAAAAACGCGTTCGAAATTCTACAAATATAAATATATGCGTGATAGCGCACCTGCAGTTCGTAGAGGGCGCGAGAGCGGTCGCAGGCGGTGAAGCGCGTCCTGTTGACGAGCACTCGTTTGTCGTAGAGGCGCTCGTACTTCTCGCGCTCGTAGTCGCGGCGCAGACGCCTGCGACGCTTCTCTTTTTCGGCTTCCGTGTCGCTCTTTACGAGAACACCTGAATTTCACAAAAGTTATATTAGCTATAAAACTTAAATATATACCTACTAGGTAAGTGATTAGAAGATGTGAAACTTAATCGGCGATTGCAGGTACAAACCCGGACAAGTACCACTGAATTGTCATGTTAAGCACATTTGTTCACCATTCACCTCGGAAACCTGAGGAAACCTACAAATGGTGGATGAGATTCTGCCACATGTATCCGTCAATTCACATTGGAGCAGAGTGGTGGCGTAATCTCTAGCTTTCTCCTTTAAAATTAGAGAAGGCCTTAGTCCAGCAATGGGACATGTACTTTGTGTTACTTTATCGACTGTTTGCATCAGTAACTTTCCACTTCAACATATTAACATTGCTCGTCTCGATGTTTTGCTGTTACCGTGGCCAATCAAGCTATAAAAGTGATTCTTTGTGCTATTAATCATAATTGATTAATGTAAAGTTGATAAAATTAATCATTAATAATGAAATCAAAATGTATCGACCATGCTGCTTTTGGAGCATCGAACTCAGTTTAGTAATAATTTATTTAAAATATTATATTCAACTATTTAAAAACGAACCTTCTATATTTTTTTTTATTTTATATTCTTTTGACATAGTGTCACTGGATTGTCTGCTCGTGATGGGTACAGTGTCGAAACACTGTCATAACTAGAAATTAGGTGTGAACGTAAAACAACAACAAACTCACTGGAATATAGTAAAGTGACAACTGTGAGAACATGTTCAGTGGCGCGTATGAGCATCTTCACAGAATGCCAAGCTGACCTCACTAAAGAAGGTAGCGACTGTAAAGTAAATAATTTTTAGTTAATTTTGGTTTAAACGTGTTTATTCTTTTTACAGATAGGCAAACGTCAAATTATACATGGATGGTATGTGGTCACCACGCCCATAGACAATGGTGCTGTAAGAAATATTCACCAATGCACCACCAACCTTGGGAACTAAGATGTAATGTCCCTGTGTCTGTAGTTGCACTGGCTCACTCAGCCTTCAAGCCGGAATACAACAATACTGTTGTTTGGCTGTAGAATATCTAATGAGTGGATGGTACCTCACCAGAGGTACATTTACCTATTTTCCATTTCATTCAGCAAGCAAAAATACTGCTGTATTTTTATGTGCTTGAGAGCGAGAGGAGAGAATGTCTTGTAGCAGTGGGATATTTAGAATATTTTATTATACATATTTACAAAAATTATATTTACAATTACATTACAATGGACGTAACATCTTAGTTCCTATATTTGGTGGTTATTAATGATCTTTATGGAAGGTGGTGATGGTTTAGGTTTGTTCAGGTAGTTAGATGTATTTGCTTTTTAGCTTTTATAATATTAATAAATTATTTGTATAAATGCACATGTCCGTCACTAACCGGAGCTCTCGAATATATCTTTTCATTCTTAGGCGGGAAACAAACACCCTGATAATCATGTATCCAGCTCAATTTAAATATATTTGCATTAAGCAGCGCTGCCATCGCGGCAGGGTGCGAGTTAGCAAGATGTTCTCTCAGCGGCTCTTCCTCTTCTTCCTCGTCGTCCTCACGCACGTTGGACACTATCCACGCCCCTTCGTCGATGAGAACACAGGACCAGTCCTTGCCGTCGCAACGCGCGTCGCAATCATCTTCATCCTCCTCATCGCACTAGCATTAGTTGAAACAATTTTAGTTTGTACATATTTAATGTATGTATTATATTACAAATGCTATCACAAATTAAAAATAATATTATAAAGGCCTATCCAAACTATACATATGGCTAAATATTCAAATTGTGCCTGCCTTTGAAACAGGAAGGTAAATGAAATAAAATATTTACAGACAGATAGTCATACTAAAATTTCTAAATAAAAAGGGCATAATTTTGATCAGACAACGAAAATATGTTATCGAGAAATACCTATATATTTATAGTTTAAATTTACTTACGTCATCCAGGATACGTAAATTAGTAACGGAGTTGAGCAGGTCCTCTAAATGTTTGGGATGGAAGTGGTAGCCGGCGACACCGAAAACTCCCGCATTGGTATGTCCCAGAGTGCGAGCTGCCGTGAGCCACTGATATCGCTCACCTAGCTAGTATGTCAGAAAATTCATAAAATAGAAAAAAGGTTTATTGAGTATAATTGAATACTCCTAGATTATTGTGCACCGGGAAAACCTCAGGTGAAATTCCACAATCAGTACGTGCGTGGAAAGAATGATCTTAGATGATCCAAGTTTCTCTTTATGTGAATTGGTAATTCTTAACGTTGCCAACATCTCTACACAAAGCCAAAGGATCAAGTAGATCGAATAGGGCTTGATCGTCGATAATTCAAGCCACTGCGTTGAATATCGTCAAAAGCAGAAAGCTGGTACTGGGGAGCACCCGCCCAGCGGTGAGAGCAGTACTCTATGTGAGGCCGAACTTTCGCCTTGTATAGTTTTCGGCGAGTTTAACGTGAAGTGATATCTTGCCTTGTGGAGCACACCAAGCTTTTTGCCAATTGACCGCTGAACCGAACGAGACTTGAAACATCAACGTCAATCCGATATTAGCTGTGGCGGTAATGGGAATGTTCTCAAATCGTGGGGATACGACAAATGGTGACTTTTAGCGTGTAGGTGATAATAATTCATAAACATACATAATGTATTTATAAATGCAGCCGTTATCGCTACATTTTTTTATTATAGATTCCATTAAAGATACAAAGATCCGATAACGATGATGATGGAATCTGAAAATTATTACAATATTCGCAAATGGAGTTGCACGAAAAATATAAAACTTTACTTCGTATTCATTTATGTTGTAGTATTGTTTTAGTTAGCTTTTAATCAATTTTCAGAAAAAGGAGGCCATTAATTGGCCGTATGTGCATCAATTTTGAGTATTCTGTACCATTCCTACAAATTTCTCTTAAGTACTCATGTACCCTAATTTCACATATTTATCACAGTAAATTTATTCGTCTACTGCATATTCAAATATTTATTTCATTTGCGAAAGGATTTCACGGAAGCTTATATACTTTTTAATTGAAAAGGATTATTACTGTGGAATAGTGTGTTATCCTCAAAGTTACTAATCGTAATTCTTTGGCAACCATAAATCCAGTATTCAGTTCAGCGCTATTTTTGGTGTAGTTTTTTTTGGTATTCAAAAACATTCAGTTTTTTATGATAATGATTCGTCTTAAAGTTATGTCTGTATATAGATATGATTAGTATATCATGATGATGATTGGTAAAAATCTCATTACTGACCTGTAGACTATTGTATTTATAGCAGGCTTAGTGTTGGAGCTGCTGTGGTTTGTAGCATCCTAGCCGATTAGTTTTGTTAAGGGGAGTAGGCGAACTCACCGACGGTGGCGGCAGGAAGCTGTTCCTGTGTACGCGCGCGGGCGCGACGGGCGTGTGCACGACAAGCGTGTCAGGCGCAGCGGCGGCGCGGCGGTACCACGGCTCAGCGGGGCCGTGCGACCACAGGTCACCGGAGGGAGGCTCCGCGTGAGCACTAGTCGCGCGGTGTACCGCCCATCGCATTAAACCACTTTCTGGGGAAAAGATTTATGTCATACTGTAAGCAGTGATTACACCGTTGTAACGAAACTAATTAATTAAAGTAAGATTAAGACGGCTAAGCTACCCACACTCACGTTCGCGCTGTTTCTCAGCGTTAATTCAGTCTGAGATGTGATTTCATTTCATATAATGAGTGATATGTTTTGATTCATAGGAGAAATATGTACTACGAAAATTGTTATAAAAGTTCACAGACTGTATGTTGTCTGACGATTTTTACTATGTTTTTATCCCCAACAGTAACAAAATAGTAAAATAACGTTTAATCAAAAACTGACATAAATGTCAGCCATATTGATAAACCTAGACTAGCAATATCATGAGCACAACGATTGGTTGATATAAATACCACTAGCAAAGAATGTCGTAATGGAGCCCAGCGAATGTTCTCCCTCGATGTTGTCTATCTCCATCCACGGGCCAGTGGCGATTATCTCCTTGCATAGACGGGCCATTAAGTCCTCATTACCTGGACAAAATTGTATTCAATTAATATTTATATTAAACTAGCGACCCGCTCCGGCTTCCCACGGGTGCGATGCTGATACTAAATATACTGCAGAATGGATTTATATACAATTTTCACCGCTTTTTTGTCATTACTCATTAGACAATACAAACCACTATGACCCTGCATTTAAAATCTGTATTATCTCCGAAAATATTTCATTTAAAATTATATGGTGTAAAGGGCCACGTTGATTTATATAAATGCACAATGTATTTAATGTACTTAATTGGATAAGAACTTATGCTTTATTGCTTAGAATCGCTTCCTAAATAAGCCTAATGGCTCTCTCGTCAAAAGTGAAGGATAAAAATGGTTATTGAGGGTTATCCCTAAGAGATAGACATATACCATCTCGGAATTTTTTTGGTAGACCTTTTCATGGTGTACAATACTGTAGTACATTATACTTGAAACACTCTATCTATTTTAATAAAACCGCATCAAAATCCGTAGTAGTTTTAAACATCTAAGTATACACAGGGACAGACAGACAGCCGGAAGCGATTTTGTTTTATACTATGTAGTGATACTTAAAATTTTAGATATAAATAAATAAAATAATTGGATGGTTTGATTTTGTTTTTATCATAATTTAATAATAATTGTATTATCTGTGCCGTCAGTGAGGATACGCTGATCGCAGTGATAGTTGATGTGCTGAGTAAAGATAACTCATTAGCACTATATACTCTGTACAATAAGTTAATATGTATGGTATAATTTGTGCTAATCGAAGTTTATTTGCAATGTCAAAGATTGCTGCGAATGATAAATATTATTATCAAAATTTCAACTCAGTCGTTTGGGTTTGCATTTTCAAGGAATTTCGACATCTATGATTGAACCTTTGATTATTTTTTTTTTATATAAGTCACTCTTCTACATTTGGCAACAAAATTATGAAACCTTATCTGAATGAAATTTTAATGACAAATAGTATACACTAGTTCAGTTAGGAGTTTGTCGAAAACAGTTTATTTTAATTATGTTAACGTTTTGTTTTTCTTATACAGCTATACTACCGCTCTCTACCCGGCTTACTTATTTCCGCTCTTTAAAAATTAATTCTTTGTAAAATCGTAACAATTTAGTTAAGCGCCATCTTTGAAATGAGACCATAACCGGTTTTTTATGTGCAAGTGTCGTGCCGTAATAACTGGGACAAAAATCGGCTTACGCTATTAATATATAACATTATAAATACATTGGTAAGTTTTTTCCAGAAGAGACGGTTTAATTGGCGAAAAGAGATGCTTTATTTTCCTCATAGCGAAGTTCGCTTCGTCTCGTCTTCGTTTGATGAAGTGGATTATTTCTTCCTTTTTTGTTTCAAAATGTGGGTCGACATATTGACAGTACAACCTGAAATGTATGCACTTAATTGATATGTTTATATAAGAGTATACTTGGTGGCAGGGCTTTGTTCAAGCCCATCTGGGTAGGTACCACCCACTCATCAGATATTCTACCGCCAAACAGCAGTACTCAGTATTGTTGTGTTCCGGTTTGAAGGGTGAGTGAGCCAGTGTAACTATAGGCACAAGGGACGTAACATCTTAGTTTCCAAGATTGGGGGCGCATTGGTGATGTAAGGAATGGTTAATATTTCTTACAACGCCGTTGTCTGTGGACGGTGGTGACCACTTACCATCAGGTGGCTCAATTGCTCGTTCGCCTATCGATATCATAAAAAAAAGTATAATAATACTAAGGTAGTTTTCTTTTTCAGTTTATATATGCTAACAATTTCTAGTGTACAGATCATATGCAATGCGTACTTAGGTATAGTCAAAAATAAACAAACCCTAAAGAATACGCGATTTCTTTATTTAATACTACTTGAAGGACGTTGACATATTTTTCCGAATTTTTGTGTCCGGTTACGGTGACGGATTTTACATCCCATCGTATTCTTAATTATGGAATAGAGTGCACTTGTTTACACGAACATTGCATATTACAAGGTGCTAGTCTAGCTGATAAATATACATACCATTCTGGATGTACGGAAAACTCAGTGTCGTGCAATATCTTAAATGTTTCTTTAGCTAGCTGCTGTGTGAAGGCTGCGTCAGGAACGGCGTGTCTCGTGTTATATTTTGGAAGAGCAACTACTACCGTGTAATGGTCCATCACTCTCTTCCAATAGTAGTCTTTTTTCTCTAAGATCGCTCGCATACCGCTTTCGAAGATGCTTTTAGTTTCCATTGTTCTGTGTCCACTGGGATGATCGACAACTAACTCTTTTCGGAACTAATAAAGAAGAAGGCATAAAAAAATTAAATTCAAGTAAGCTTGTATAAGCATTTGAATCGGCATGTAAAGAATTTAATGCCGCAAGATTCTATATAGAAGATTAAGAATTTAGTCTACTAAAAAGATAGTCTTTTCTCAAACGAAAATACATATTCAACTATAGCTAAGATTTGTCTTTTCTGTTCCTTATAATTAATCCCTTTATATCTTTCTATTTCATATAAACTTTTGATAAATATAATAAATTGTGACATAGTTAATAACCGGAAGATGTATTTATCTGTTGACCTTTACTTAAGTAGCATTACCCGCACCTTTTTGCAGATAATCCGGAACGTGTGTATTTTAATGCGATTAATAAATGTATAGCCTTGACTATTGTATATTAAATTCGATTTATTTAAACAGAAGAAAAGAAATTCCTGGTCACAATCGCTCAAAATTTTTTAACCACGCCTAATTATGCGAACTAACTTATGAGACGTTTGTGCCTGATATTGCTCTGGCGAACTCAATCAGAATTCAGTAATTCCAAGTTTATTCTTTTTTTTTTGATTCGGCTTTTATTTGTGCCAAGGGGGCACAGATTATAATTTTAAGATGAATAGATGAGTAAACTAAATGGCATAGGCTGTGCCAAAGTATTCCTTTCCAGGAGGAGAAGATTTGGTGCTTATTCCCGACGATGCTTCAAGCTTCCTCAGGCAGATTCTGTCAGTCCGGGTTTGATTATTGTCTAGGTTATTACATTAGTTGTAATTAATTAAATATATATGTACCTAGAATCATGATTCGCGAAAAAATATTTATTTTTCGACGAATACGAATCTAGACGAAGATTACTATAAGTAATTGCTTTTTTTTTAATTTTATTTAATCGGACGCAATAATATTTAATCTCCATCTGATTATCAGCAAGATATTCGGTATAAGACAAAGCGACGTTAATTTTTATTATTAAACAAACAAGAACAGAATATTAAAATTTCTCTGACTTCGCACGGGCAATAAGAGCCTACGACCCTGTGGATAACTGTAGTTACTCAGGAAAATGGATAGTGAATTATTATACTATTATATAATATCACTATTTGAAAGAAACTGCAATTGTGTGTAACTGGGAGAAGCCGAAAGTATCTCTATTAATACTACAAGTTAATCTATTGGATAACTAATAACCTCACCTCGTACCAATCTTCTGGATAATCACGCGGCAAACGATCTGCAGCGGGCTGCTCGACATCTAAAAAGTCGACTGTACGGTATCCTGGTTTTAAAATGTCGCCATCGAACTGAAAAAAAATAATTATACGAAATTAAAACGCATGGTTTTTTTAATGATTAGATGAAATTTAATATTTTATAATATTATTTACTGTATTATCTGCTAGATAACATTAAGATGTACATGAATGTTTGATAGTAGGTATGGAAAATATAAATACATTATCAACAAAACTCTCTAGTTACAATTCTTTAAAAATTGCCGTCGAATTTGGGCTTACGGTGCAGTTTTCTACAACTGTATCAATTCCATCCTTTAGACTCAGCTCCACCCCGTACGCGGTTTGAAATCTTAGTCAACTATCTGATGTTGATACTTTTCGATTAGTGAACTGTGTCAATTTTTATAGTATTGTGTCTTGCGGCATTTTGCTTGGAGTAACGGTATTGAAACTGTTTTTATTCTGTAAAAGAGAGCTGATCTACTTATTACCTTTGACTCGAGACCCCTTTCGCGATGTTTTTAATTAAGTGAGTATACTTAAAATTGCTTCCCAATATGTTTACAACAATACTATGTATGTTCACAATAATATAAATAAACAGTGACAATCATTGTATAGACACGAGGAGAAAATGTAAACTTATAACACTTCGTTTCTGACTTTGCAAAGAAAATCCATCCTACCATAGTCGTTTCTAACTGGGTCTTTTAATAAATTTAAATATAATGTCAAAAAATAAATAAATAATAGATTAGGCATATTACATAATTAAATTTTATATTAATGATAAAAATACACAAAGACCAAAAGATTTAGAACATACAAAATATCAAATCTGTTTGAAATTCGTATTTTAAAGGATATTAACATATATGTAAATAAATAGAGTATGTTTGTATAATGTGTATTCTCATCTCACTACTATAAAGGGATCCGGATATTATAATAAAACGTACACGATGTATTAATGGACTCAAGAATTGGCGGAGTTATTACTGTGTTTCTTGCCAATGTGAAGTGAAGAGTGGACTGCGAGGCAATCGTGTCTACTTCCTTTGTTTTTTTTTTTTATGAAAATGTACGATTGCTTATATTTGTAAACAAATACGCATTGATAATTTATATATATATTTATATATATATACATACAGGACTATTAGTAATTCGATGTATTACCGTTAGGAGATGATCCCCTATCATTGCGATAATTTTAACCCCCATATGCAAAAGTGAACCATTTTTGAGGTATTACGTTTTTTCAAAATTAGTCAAAAATGGCACTACAAAAATTTATTTACAAAAAAGTATCAATTAAAATCTATTTTTTCTTCTGATTATAAGCTATTATTTCAATATTTTTTGATTTTTTTTCCTCAAAAATGCTATAAAAACAAAAAAAAACAACATCGTTACGTTATCCCTGTATATTTTACAGCGCAATAATAGAAAAAAACATTTAAATCAAAATGTTATCATGTTTTATTAATGAGTAAGTCTACATGAATAATTTTGTCAATAATAATTGATAAAGGTACTTAAGAGCTTAGACTCGAGTCTTAACAATGAAAGATTTCACATCAGTGATTTGAAAATTAGAAAGATTAAGCGTATTTAATCATGTTGTGATTTATAAAAAATTATCGTTATTATTCATATTATTTTTTAGACAATGACTTCAAATCGACATTAATGTACACTTAGCTATATATCTTGACTTTATGCGGGAAAAAATTACTCAAATTCATAATGATATATTAAAATAAACTATATTCAGCTCGTCTTCATCCGTCTCAAACAAACAAAACTAACCTTTATAATATTAGTATGATGACGACTGCAAACTTTATCAATAACGTAAGATAACAAAATCACTTTTTCTTTTGCCGAATATTATATGCTATGCTATGCTATGCTATATTTTGTGTGAGCGGCAGTAACTCTACATTTTTCGCCCTTTTTGTTCCGAAGAAAAATGAACATAAGCTCATATTGTGAACAATAGATTAGGTAAGTATTACAAAAACTTCAAATAGCGACACCAAATGTTTGCTTGTTGATTTATAGATAAGATAACTGTAATTATTATAAATCAAAATATTAATCATATAATAGGAATTACTGAGCTCATAAAATTGTCTATATGCAGATTGCCAGACATAAGATTAAAATATTTTCTTATAATAAACAATTTTATCGAAGGTGGACTAGCTATTATGTGGCGGAACCAGGGCCGGATCTGGTAATATCTGGTACATTTAATTCAAGTCTCAGAGGTCTTCTACCCTTATGTAAGTACGAAGCATTAAAACGTTATGATAGCATTAAAAGTAATCTGGATATATTTAACCACTTACAAGGACTAATACTAAAACCGAGTCCGAACGGGCAAAGCACCAATTCCAAGGTCCCTGCAGGATCATAGTCAGTTCTTTACGTGGATATCCTATATAAAAAACAATGATAATTTCCCAACGATGAAATTCTAATACTTGGTAGTAGGTCTTTCTGTAAGCTCGTCATTGTAGCTACTACCTACTCATAACATGTTCTACTACCAAACAGCAATACTTAGTATTATTGTGTTCTTGTTTTAAGGGTGAGTTAGCTATTATCTATTCCAACCATAACAGATAAAATTAAGTGACATCAAATTAACGCAATAGCATTAATTTGATGTCACTTAATCGAGTCGAGAGCTTGCTTAATCTATGATATTCACTATGAATTTGCGAAAAAATGGCGTTTTGGACGTCGCCGAAACTGTTATCGGAATTTTGGAAGTAAAATTAAAGTAGAAATAAGTAGTGCAATCGTGTTGTATTATAAATAAAGATATATGTATTAATCATAAACTTTTGTGATGCAAGATATAGCCGTGTTATTAGCAAATCGCATGAAATATCTAAGGTTTGTTTCTCTTTTTTCCTACTTCCGTTGGAATAGGTTTCGTGTAACTGTAGCCACAAGGGACATAACAACTTAGCTGCCAAGGTTGGAAACGCATGTTAAGAGTGGTTAGTATTTATTATAGCCCCAAAGTCTATGGGCAGTGGTATCCACTTTCTATCAGTTGGCATATCCGACCACTTATACGCTAAGCTACAATAGTTTTGACTTTTATACAAAATTAATGATTACCTTGTTAATTTTTAATGCGAATTTGTTTAATTTAAAATTGTGTTTCATTTTTATCTAATTTACTTTCTTTAGATAGTGTCGCTTAAGCAAACGTGTAGACAGGAAATAATTTCATATCTAATTTCTCGTATCAGTTGTTTTTATCAAATGTATTTATAAAAAAATAGGTCCTTCATCCTTTATTACATAAACAACAAATACAATACTAATAACCAGACGCAAAGTGAGGAACGACTTGGTTTTGTTGTTTCAAGGTAATAAATTAAGTTTATTTTACTCTACAGAACATACCCTGGGCTGAGTGTTATCGCCATATTGTTGTTTTGTGATCATCGAAATTGGCATATGTCTTTCAGATATTTGCCAATTTCGAAGAAGAAATGCCACTGTGTTTGTGTCTACCCTTAGGCACAATAACTATTTAGTCTGCATTTATACATATATTATTGTAAATCGTCCTCTATATTTTGTCACCGTAGGCGAAACTTATTAGTCATTCAGACTTATTATCATTAGAGCGTAAAGATCGAGTGTCAGTATGCCAAACATTTGTATTGTCGTCAGTGAGAGCAACATTATTTTTCTTAAATATTTTCTTAATATAAGACAGCTCTGCTTAATTTTTAGTTTTTTTTTTTCTGGGGATTGTTTTGTCTCTGAGAAATTAGAAAGGGTTACATAAAAGGTGGCATCATTTTAAATGGTCGATCACCAATTGTGGTAAGATATATCCGTGCCAGGTATTTGAATGTCCGATGGAGAGGGAAAAGTTCCATTGTGTATTCCTTTCCCTGTTGTTGCCTTTTCGTTATAAAATAGTCTTGTTAAAGTAATACTAGCTCTCCGAAAACCGTTACACGCGAATACTGTTTATCGACTTCTTTATAAGACGTCGTTCGCTGCTGTGATGTGTATTAACCGATGAAGCGACGGTTGCGCTAGCAAGTTGCAAGTTGGACATTACGTTTATAATTTAATAGGAGACTGTAACCTAAAGTATAACATATATCAGTGGTAAAATTAGATGAGATTTGTTGAATTCGATTATTTCCTAAATACACGAAATTAAATGGATTGACTTATAAACTCATTTATAAAGTTTGCATTCAAATTAAGTGTTTAATCTTGTTTTACATGTTAATCAAAATATCTAAATATATTTTTTATGTATTGTATTTTACTCACCACAACTTTGGCGTTCTCGTGTATTACAATGTTGCCTCTATGATCCACAATAGACAGCGAGCCCCCAGCACCTAGCTATAAATAGAATAAAGGAAATTATAGATTCCATGTGAATTATTTATTAGTTTATATCAAAATGGTAATAATAAAATTGTATATAAGCTAACGGCCAGTAGATGCCCAGCTACTGGGTCAAAATCTCGTGTTCACTTGTGATTTTTTAAATTGTTGAGTAAGTGTTGCTGGTGAAAGTAAAAAAAGAGGAATTATATTTATAATGAATAAACTATGATTAATAACAGTGAAAAGGTAGAAATTCTAATGATTTTTTTTGTAAATTTTGTTGTTACTTTTTTGCTTTCTTCTCTTTGATTAGGATGACGGCAAGCTTCCTTGCTAATATTTTATTAAGGTGGGCTGGACAGAGACATTTGTTTGATTGAACCACAAGAAAACATCTTACGATACCTAAAGGCTGTGGTACATATCAGGAACCACGCGGCCATTAAAAAAAGAAATATTTATCTGAATGATTATATCTTTAAAACGAATTTCTTAGTACATATAAGTGTTCGAACGCATAACGCAGACACTTAATAATTTTCCGTCATACAATTCTGATGACCAATATCGTGTCATAAATATTATCTATTATCAGAACTGCATGTTATCTGCACCTTATTTACATGTTTAGATATTATTACGTAGTTAGTTCAGATTTTTATTCATAAGACATTTTTTAGTAGACGTTGACGAATTTCTGTCTACGTATATATATCCTGGAGAGCGAAAGCAAGTTAGGTGAGATGAAGCAAGTCAAGCCTTTTCAATGCTAATTGGAAAAAAAAAAATAGCAGAAGTGTAACCCATTCTTTATGTTTCCATTCAAAAACAAAATATACTTTATTAAAGTAGGCTTTTACAAGCGCTTTTAAATCGTCATTTTTTTATCGTCAAGTTTGTTATAAATCTATATATCGTCTGGGTGGTATCTACCCAGACGGGCTTGCACAAAGCCCTACCACCAAGTATTAGCTATACATTTAAATTAATATTATAAAAGACGAGTATGTTACTACACGAGCCTGTTTTAATCTGTTTTGTATGTCTGCCATTATAAATGGAAACCGTAGATTAAATTTTATATATTAGTTCAAATAAAATCTGATTTGTGGTTAGATGTTTGATTAAATAATTAATGTTTGTGTTATTTACGCCAGATAAATTAACTACATGAGTATGATTTGAACAGGTTTATCTCGATGCACTTAAAACAAATCCTACCTCTTGTTACTAAGTTATTTTCAAGGTTAAAGGGGAAATACCCGTTCATTGGTGACCCTCGCTCTAGTACCGCTCGTGTGCCTAGATAACCACTTATCTAAGTACACAGAGTTAAACTACCGCAAAACATCTGACCCAGATCTCGAGACAATTAAGAATCGAAAAGTCGTCGTTGTCGAGTCCAATACAAATTTGTATTCGTACGTCACATAGGAAACGAGGTAGAGCCGCCCACATTGGAACAGCATTGATCATGTTATAGTTATTCTTATTACAATATATTTTATTAATTAAATCCACGCTATGCTTTTTCCATTGTCTATGCTTATTATGTGATACGATTCACGCCCCAATAATTGTATGATAGTGTCTGAAATCTTCATTTAAGTGTCGAATAAAATGTCAACGTTATTATACATATAACAAAGTTTGTACGTAATTGGATGAATCGGGACGTATTCGGGACAGAATGTAATCATTATTTTTTACATATGTATTGCGGTTTCGCTAGGTGTCGACCGCGTTAAACGTGTACTACATCGACGCCGCGCTGGGGGTGGAAGCGAGATATTATATTTCATAGGTGTACGCTATAGCGCAACAGAGGACTGGTGATTTTCCAAATAATTTGAATATTTTTTTTCAGTCAGATGTTTGAATAATTTATAGAAATCAAATAATTTCATCTATATAATAAATATAATATATCATTCTTTAATTCTTTGTAAAAACAAACTGTTAACACATAAAACGCATAATTCATGTAGTTATCTATAACATCTACATATATGCTATATTAAATGTTCGTCGGAATTCTGACGTTTTTTGTTTAGGATATATCTGTTGTGGGTATCCCGGGTGTCCTCGGGTGCTGGGATTAACGGGCTATAAAATAAAAAGGAAACAAACTAGTAGATATAAAATAGTTTTAGATGTTGTTATTAGTGCGTTAAATATTTACAATAGATAAATAATATTAAAATACTCACTAGGTAGTAAGGTAGGATTAGCTTGAGGTGGTCTATGGGTATATCGACTCCCGCCACTCCGAGCAATCTGTTAACGGGGTACTGCAAGAAGAACGACTATCAGTCATTTCTACGTAAATTCAAAAATGCGATTCAACGGAAAATATTGTTAACAATTAGCATTCTATATAATGTTTTAATTTTTTAAGTCTCGAAGGTAAATATTTCTTTATAATTACCGTTCTTGTTGAATTCCTCTGTTTTTCCTGGTATCGCATTAAATGATAAAAATGTCAATTGTAATGATTAATAGCTAACACTTATAGGTTGATCGAACATATTGAGAGATACTAAGAGATACTGATTAATGTATTGATTCATTCATTGATAAATTAGTTTTATAGAAGTTGGAAGAAAGTGGTGACTTCACAGGGTGTCGCCGATTAATACAAATACTTCACAACATCTGATAGTATTTTAATTAATTTGCGTAATTGCTTGGAATCAGTACATTAATTTAATTTACATCTTAAATCTAAATACACATTTATTTACTTCTTATTTTAACAATGAAGTACTTCCACGATAATTTTAATTCAAATTTATCTTTAAGAGGATGATTATTTAAAATATTATTGCTCACCTACGTTTGTAAGCAGTTAGAGACATTCCTTATGAATAAAAAAAATATTGTAATGTCATAGATAACTAGAATTTATTTATGGAATATATCCGAAATACTAATTGATTTATAGCACGTGCATTAAAACTTACCTCTTCCAGGATTTTAGTTATATTCTGAAAAAAGAATATATATATTATTAGAAGAAAATTAAAATCACAAATAGCAACACTGCCACCGGATATATAAGGACGACGGTTGGCGGTACTCGTGCGTCCGCTTAGCTGTCCGAATATATAGCGATGGACTGTCATAGATATCCAGTTTACAGGTCCACTTTGTGAATTTAAACATTTGACAAATTAATTAGTATCTGGCTACCTCGTTGGTACGATTTGACGCAATTAAAGAAATCTACGCAGACAAAAATTTATATTTTTTGGTTAATACTCTGGGTACTTACTTCTGATGTAGAGTGATCAAAGACGGGAACTGAAACGCTTATTTGCAGCCGGTAGTTTACATCTTCACCCTCATAATAGTGGCCATAGTTATCCTGAAATAATAACAGCATCAATAAACAAGGAAAATGGTAAGAGGAAAACACAAATAGACATATAAGATGATCTTATAGTATGTGGAAAGCTTACTCGACCTGACCCGTAACCTTAAATGTTGAGAATTAATGGTGATACGCTATTTAAATGAAAGTACCCTTAACAAATTATACTTATTCGCATATCGCTTATGGATCTAATATGATCAATTTCTACGTTCAGTTTAAAATAACCCCACAATCTAAGATGAATTCATTTTCGTTAAGTTAAGAGAAATTTGATCTATTCCAAAATTATGTTCCAACTTTGGCCGGCTACCTACTCCTTGGCAATTTGTTGTCAATCTTAGTACCTTGGTTACTGGTAAACGCTATCTGAAAGCCTAGTTCAAGTTCCTAGTCAATATACCACTGAAACCTACCTAGGAATATCATTAATGCCATAAATAAATCTCACCAATTGGCGTATGTGGATGTAGTCACCGTACAATTTCTCGGTGGCGAGAAATTTGTCCTTATTTCGCCGTAACTCTCCATATCGGAAGGTTTGCTCAGCATTTTCTTTCTGTTGCCAGTAGTATTCACTCCTTCTTGGATCCTATTAATTATACAATCTTTACTGAATTTTCTTTGTATATATAGATAGTTAATTAATAGTATTATAAAATAATGAGAATAGGTGAATACGTAAGAGATACGGAATGATGTTCCAATATAAATACACCAATTTTTTTGCCTCGATTTTGGTTTGCGGTCAGGATAGATTAAGTCAATTTTTTTTAATTACATGTTTGTAATACTATGAACCACATAAACACCCCAGCTGCCTAAATGGCCCATATGGTTAATCAATCCACCTGAAAATGTTTTCTCAAGAAGGGACGGCATCGGACACGTGTACTATTGTAATGTAATAATAATGTAAGAATGTTATTTCTGCGCCGAAATTGATGATGATGCTGAGATATGAAAAGATAGCTTATATCATTAAAGAAATGTTTTAAAAAATTTTCGTATATTTATTAAATAAGTATGTTCTTGTTAAATATATCTATGTTTATGTCCTACCCTCACCTCAACATTAGCATATACGTCGCTGTACACCCTGAGGCGATGCTTGCGCTGCGCCACGAGTGGGCGCTCCATGACCCGCAGAATGCTCATCACCTGCTCCGTGACGTCGGAGTCCGTGACCAGCTCCGCGTAGTACCCATCGCGTTCGCACGCTGCGGATCCCGCGTACAGCCGCGTGTTGTCACGCACGCCGAAGCGATCGTGAAGCCAGAGGACGAAAAGTCTGACGAATTTTGTAAAAATTATGTAAAATGTTGAATTATGTTGTATCTTAAAATAAAATATTTAGTATATATTTTTAATTTTATAGTATATATAAAGATATTCTTTAAAAAAATGTTTTAAATTCGATTTAACACAACACAAGCTATATCTATTTTTTTTAATTCAAAACGTTCTCTACCTAAAGCAAAAGGACCGCCTTAGTTTTTAGAATCACCAACTGTACATACATAATAAAGCCATTTAAAAATTCAATTATTGTGTTTACAGCACAGTGCTAATAAATAGCGTATTATTATCATTTTAAGACTCTTAAGCTCGTTAAAATATAAAATATATTTCATTTTAATTTTTTTTTGTACTTTTTACAACTTTTGTTCTGGCTGGCTGATAGTATTAGTAAATTATATTGACTAACTTCACAAACTATTACCTGATACTACCGTCCGGGTCGATTCGATGCATAAGTTCTGTATAGTTATCATATAGACTGTCTGTTAACATAACAATAGCTTGTTGGCAGGACGTTGGCGTGTCTTTTGCCTTACGCTGCTTATTCAGTAAGTGCACCGAGTATGTGAGGACGTTGTCCATTTTCGTTTCATTCACCGCCTTCTGGTGCTTTAGGGCGGCCATCATTGCGGCAGAGTTCACATGGTTCGCCTAATGAATATGGAAGAAATATAAAAGTAATTAATAAAAAATAATTGTATTCCGATTCGTCAAAAAAATATATCAAATACCACATATTTCCCAACTTCTAATATAAAGCGAATACATTGTAGTGCATTGGAAGTTTTGTTCGCAATTAAAGAATCCAAATAATACATATCAAATAAAAATCTCTAAAAATGACACGGATTCAAATCTGTACAGTATTGCTAAGAATTAAAAAAAAAATTGCAGTCAGGTCTACTGTTTCCTTTCAACTAATTTTGAATTAGTCTATCTTTAAGCACCAATACTTAGGATTTGTCGGTTTTGGTTTCAAGGGTGAGTGAGTCAGTCAGTGTAATTATAGATAGCAGGGTTGTCGGCCCATTGACGTTGTCAGATAGTAACTACGAGATATATTTATTCAAATAGCTCTATTAATATTAATCAAACGCAAAAATAATTCCATTAAAGAAAACATTACCTATCTTTTATCAGCTGTTATCGATTCTACATTTTAAAAAAAACTCAGTTCCTTAATTTGATAGCATCAGGTTACTCACTGGTACAAGTTTTTCGTTGAAACATGGAATGGGCGATTCCACCACAACATTGAAACGAAGTACATTGACTTGGTCATCATCTGTCAATGCGCTGAGTAGTGCAAGTGTGAACTGTTCAGCTATGACCAAGTTTGAGGAGTTCATGGAACCAGAAGCGTCGAGAAGAATAAGTACGTCTCGGGGGGCGCCACTAGCGCTGACGTACCATGGACGAAGTCTACAGTCGTATAGATATTCGCCATCCGTTTTCAGCTTGTACATATTTTGCCATAGGGCCGCTAAAAATATATTTCATTAAATTTTATCTTTACATTTTGATTAAGATATAAAACATAATGTTTTATCATTATTTTAATTAGAAATTCGTGTTTTTGATAAGCTATTTTGCATTGGACATAAAATTGCAAATAACAAATGATTTGCAAATATGAGAAATTCTTGTAATCATTTTCAATAGAGTATTAAAGTAAATTGTTATCATACCAGGATAATGTCTTAAGAAACCTTGTGCACTACACATGTATTGAAAGTCGAGTGTGGCATCTTGAGCGTAATTTTCTCTGAACGTAGACAGTAGTCCTTCTGTCCAATGTACATGTTCAAGTACCCGAGGATCTATAAAGATACATCCCTATTAACATTATACATGCGAAAGACTTCCAGGCAGGATATATTATACATATACATAGATATATAATTGTATTTAACTAACATGATTTTGTATTTTTAAACGTTGAAAAAAGTAACTACTGAGTTTATTGCCGGTTCTTCTCGGTAGAATCTGCATTCCGGACTATATTCCGGTAGCTTAACTTAATATAGTTGGATAAATTACGATTCAAAAGTGCTTTTAAAAGCCTACTTGAATGAAGTACATTTTGATTTTGATTTTGAGTAATGGTCTTCACGATTAAACCACTAAAACGATTTAGATGAAGTATGATATGAAGATAGTTTAAAACCCAGGGAAGGAAATAGGTTAGGTTTTATTATGGAATTCATGAATTAAGGGTGTGAAAAGGGGATGGAAGTTTGTATGGAGAATCTTTGATTTCTTAAGTGAGGATATAAAACTCATTAGCATTAGCAGCCCGTAAATGTCCCACTGCTGGGATAAAGGCCTCTTCTCCCTTTGAGAAGGTTTGGAGCATATTCCACCACGCTGCTCCAATGCGGGTTGGCGGAAACTCATTATAATTAAAATTTTCGTTAATTTAGGTATTTTTAACCTTTACTTTTTTTTTAAAGAATTTGTATAGGATGTATGGTAACATGAAATTTAATATTTTGTAACCTGTAGCTTGTAAATATTTAAAACTTATTAGATAGGATTATTCATCTAAACCGATGATTTCGGGTTCAAACCCAGGCAGGCACCACTGAATTTTCATGTGCTTAATTTGTGTTTATTCATCTCGTGCTCGGTGGTGAAGGAAAACATCGTGAGGAAGCCTGCATGTGTCTAATTTCAAAGAAATTCTGCCACATGTGTATTCCACCAACCCGCATTGGAGCAGTGTGGTGGAATATGCTCTAAAACCTTCTCCTCAAGGGAGAGGAGGCCTTAGCCCAGCAGTGGGAAATTTACAGGCTAATGGAATTAAGTATTAAAACATACTGAGAAAATGAATAAAAATCATATCCGCTATGCCACTGCAAAATTAATATAAAAGACTTTTAGAAATGGGGGCTTCCGATAAGAAATACTTTTCTTCAGTACAAAATAAAAAATAAATTGCTCAAATATAAATTTCGAAGTCAGACACCAGAATAGAATTCTTGATCTTCGGTTAAGATCAATAAGTAGTTCTCAATTTTATATAATTTCTAAAAATACAAAATAGTATGTCTATTCAATAAAAGCACAAAGATTTATCACACGAAACAAGTAAAAATATGAGAAATTGTTCTTACCACATTCAAATACTTCTAAAGCGACGTGAACGCTGGTGTACTCTAAAGATACATTCGCATCAAAGTGTACGCTACTCGTAAGTTTCACTTTGTTCAAACTGCTGCAATTCAAAGGAAGCTCCAAGTCTTTCTCCTGTTTCTCCTCTTGTTTTAAAACATCTATGTCCTAAAACACATTTTTTGCTTAAGTAATATTAGGTTTCTCATAATACATACTGTGCCTAACAAAGTATTTATTATAGTTTTACAATTGTTGAAGTCATTCGTTTTCATAATCGTTTTTTTTTGCGTAATGATTTTTTTTTATTTTATGTTTATTTTACTTTGCATGGTTGGCATGTTTATTTTTTAAACATTTTTGTTATAACAATAGGACGTTAACATTAACATGTTCTTAAGCTGAATTACTTTAAAGTTTGTCTGATTTTTTTTCTAATATAAATTGTTAAATATCTAAGTAACTATCTCACTTACATCACTCCTTACAAAGGTGTAATCCGACGGAGGGGGAGTTTTATTTGCAGCCAGCTCTTCTGCTTTTCTCATGATCGATTCGGCAGCTCTACCACGCCGTTCTAATAGTTCGTTCAAGATATTTGTAGTTTTTTCCACAATTGCCGTTCCGTTACGAACTTCGGACTTTATATCGGCAAATCCATTTAAAAGAATGTCTCGTCGCACAAACTGCTTTTCATTTTCGAACAGTTTATCTGCTATTGCCTTTGCCCAACTCCGTACTCTTGATTAAGATGCAAAAATTAAAACTCGATGAAGAAGTTGTACTAATTATATTGCTTGGAAATTTTAATCAGTTCTTGGTATATTTAATCTGTTCGTTATAATTATATTAATAATTTTCTTAGAATAATACTTACTGTTCCAGTGTGATAATTTTCGCTTCAGTCTTTTTCTTTTTTAATTTTGGACGAACAAAATTTATTTTCGTTACATTTGCTATTTTCAATGGTACACTTTTGGTCTTACTTTTATTCACTAACAAGTGCCCTTGGTGTTCCTCGAGAGATTTTTTTATTGTATCCATGGAATTGGTTTTAATTGAGGCATTGGTAACATTTACGAAAAAATAACATATTAGTAAAATTATGAATAGTTTTAAATTGTTATGCATGTTATATAATTAATTAATTTTATTAATAGTAAAGTGGACGGACATTTTTGGTTTGGAGAGCAACGTGAGGCGGCCGGCAATAGCGCAAACTAGGTGCAGACTCCGCGACGCGTAGGGAACAAGGCTCCCGCCATTCCGGCGCCACTCTCCCCTTGCCAGTGCGAATCACATCTGACCTACATTCGAAGATGGTGATCTAAGTTTCAAATACACTGGCTTGCGTGAACTATCCATAATTTTAAGCATATCATTAAGGTATAAAAGGATAAGAAATTAAAAGTCTAAATTATAAGGGAAACTGCAAAGAATATTTTAGTAAACTTATTATCTTAATATATAGGTAGGTACTTGTATAATATGATATTACACACCATGACAGTTAGCCATTGCATTCAAAAGGCTCCTCATTCTTCAGTCTCTATATTTTATCTATTTTATTGAATAATATTATAGCATATGGTGTTATAATATTGTATGTTTTTGTTATTTACTGGATATGATTAATTTTATTGATAAAGAAAGTGATAATCAAACGATAAGAACAAATCAAATTAGTTAGATAGTTAAGATTTGTACGATAAAACGTATTGATTAAATGTCGTGACTATATAAACGCCGTTACGGCGATTATTACTAATCATATTGCAAAATTGAAAACAAACATGAGAGGTACGTTCGTAAAATTAATTGTTCGAGTAAACTGATTTCGTCAAAATGTTGGTCACACACGTTTGGTGCTGGTGATATTATTTATCTAGAGATATATTCTTTACTTAAATTATTATTTAACATATACAAAATTTATTTTATTGTATTGTTTGTTCAGCTATAGTAGCCGTTTTATTTATGGCTTTTGCCATTGCAAATGGCGCAGATGACCAGTGTCCACCTGAACAAGAGGAAGACTGGACCATTGAAAAGCTTCTCCGGCACGAAGACTGTAATAAGTTTTACAAGTGTACTTTCGGAAAACCTGTAGTTATGCAGTGCCCAGCTGATCTGTACTTCAATTTAGAAACTTGGCAATGTGACTGGCAATCAAATGTAGACTGTACCGGCAGGAATGTGCCCGATGAAACTACAACAAGCAGGCCAATACCATCAACCACAACAAAAGCTCCAACCACAACCACATCTACTACCACAACGACACCAAGACCAACGACTACTACAACAACAACACAAAGACCAACAACTACTACAACAACGACCCCAAGACCAACGACTACTACAACAACAACACAAAGACCAACAACTACTACAACAACGACCCCAAGACCAACCACTACTACGACAACGACTACAACAACAACGACACCAAGACCAACCACTACTACAACAACGACTACAACAACAACGACACCAAGACCAACGACTACAACAACAACGACACAAAGACCAACTACTACTACAACAACGACACAACGACCAACCACTACTACAACAACGACACAACGACCAACCACTACTACAACAACGACACAACGACCAACTACTACTACAACAACGACACAACGACCAACGACTCCTACGACAACGACAGCGAGACCATCTACAACTACGAACTCACCTTATCCTGATCTGAATGCGAATGGATGTCCAGTTGATCCCCACATTCATTGGCTACTTCCTCACGAGCGAAATTGCAATCAATTTTATTACTGTGTGTGGGGTAAGAAAGTGCTGAGAAGTTGTCCCAGTACGCTCCACTTTAACAGGATAATTCAGGTAAGTCATTTACATTTTATCATACCGTAAGAACAAATGGATTCACTTGTAAATAAACATGCACAAATGAGACATTATTTAATATTAAAATTATGTCTAGAAAAGAATAATTGCAATTGTTTAGTTATCATAATTTATGATATTGATTAGTCTTAATAATAATTATGAATGAAATGTTTGAAATATTTTTAGCAATATAATGTTTAATATATTTATAGTATATAACGAAATTAATACAACCATTTTTTTACCAGGTATGTGATTGGCCACAAAATGCCGGCTGTACTGTTTCCTTTAGCAAACACTTGGACAGTAGGAGAGATTTGATAGCCAGCTTGTAAATGATCACACGAAAGGAAATAAACTCTACATTGGATTCTGTGTTATTTTGTATAATATTTATGAACAAAAGTATTATTGTATGTGATTTATAAGGATTAAAATATATTTTACAACTTCTACATTTTTGTTTGTTAATTTTTTTAATTGTTTTAATCAGTAGTCAATATACTACTGAGTAGAATTTATTTTAGGGTAACATATTTGAATTACGTTTAGAAAATGTAAATGATGAATCATCTGCATTACATAATTAAATGTTTCCTTTGTTAAATATGATTTTCGTATAAAGTCTGTCGTCTGAGTTAAAATGCAATAATTATCAAATAAAGTTAGGTAACAGAGAACTATGATAGAATCGAATTGGGAATCTTCACCACTTCACATAGTCTTGTCTGCTCTACCTCAGAGCGCTTTTGTATTTGTCTTAATATATAAGTTTTAAAATAGTATATTCGTAAAAAATATTAGAGATAATCATTCGATAAATGGATATTCGTTTTTGTTTTTAATTAATTATGCGAGTGTCGTACGAAGCTATTTCATTGTTATTGATTTAATTAATTAATTTAAATAGTTACATATATTACTAAACACTTAAAATTAACAACAGATACTGATATAGGTAGCATTCGAAGTGATACGTCTTTAAAGTTGTAATCAATATTGACCTCTAATTATAATATAAACCAAATTAACCTATATAATAATATTAAAGTAATGACTTAGAGCAAATTTGAAAATAAAATAAACTTGAATATTAAACATAAGGCCTTAACGTAAACAATCCTTACCGACCACTGTTAATGATGTATCTATCATGGTTGCTGCGGCTTCATGTAAGTCGTCTCACGTATATTAGAGCTATTTCTTATATTCATTTCATATATTTACATAAGGATTGTTTACGTTAAGGCCTTAAGTAAACTTAAATATTGCTTATAAATTACGAGATCGAATGGGTGAGATCTTTGGAATGTTTAACAAAATTAGTTTTCTGATTATTAAAGATATTATATCGCCGTAATATTAGAAATCATTGAACGTACATAAATTAGTTTTGAGGTTGCAGTGCAAAAGGCGTTTTTATTAGATTTCTAAGTATAGTACGAGGAACAGAGAAGTTGAAATGCTGGAGTAATTCATGTTTAATAAATATTTGTCCCAGGTATATGTAGTCATCGACAACTTCGAGTGTAGATTCTCCGATTTTTATGTGAGGGCACCACATAGATGTTTAGGTTTAAAGAACTTTAATTTCTCAAGAACATTACAGTTCACTTATGAGTACAGAATTTTACACATAATGCAGAAATATATAATAAAATATGTAACAAATAGTTCGACCGTAAGAATATCAATTGGTAATGACTCAAAGAAGCCTTGGATAGCAACAAGTTTGACATAATCTTCATCTTATTCATGTTCATTTTAAGAACCACTCGTTCGGAGGCTTTACCGACATCATCGAGCATTGTGGTTAGGTCTTCCATGGATCTATAAAGCCTAGATTAAAATCCTCTAGAATAATATCTTTGCAATTAGATAATATAAATAGACTAATATTTTCTACCATTAAGTCCAATACTGTACTTGTTACCGCAGGAGGAAGATAGAGGACACAAAATATATTTTTCTTTAAGCCGTGCTCCTAAGCCTTAACAGAGATCCATAAATCTTCTAGAGACTGTCAAAGTGTTCGATTAGCTTATATAAAGATCTTTGGAGACAGCCCATAAAACACCGGATTGCGTGGCTTTTCATATATTACATTGACAATAAGGTTGCCCTGGACTAAGTAAGAGTCATTCCTTAAAAATCCCTCAAAAGAAAACAGAAAAAATGACAGGATTAATTAATACTTTCTTGCCTTGCTTTTCGGCCCACAACGTAAGTACAGTACTTACTCAATCCTTCGCCGCATATACCTCTACTCCAACGTCAATGAAGGCGAATAGATCTACTACCTCCTCTACCTAACTCTCCTTCTCTATTAGGTAGGGGTACCTAATAGAGAAGGAGAGTAGTCTTTCTTCACCGTTCCACAATTGATACACTTGCTGATAGGGTTTTGTGCAAGTACATCTGGGTTGGCTCAACCCATTCATCATATATTCTACCGAAAATCATGGGTTGGTATTGTTGTGTTCTGGTGAGTGAGCCAGTGCAATTACAGGCACAAGAGACATAACATCTTAGCTCCCAAGGTTGGTAGAGCATGTAAGGAATGGTTAGTATTTTTTGTAGGGGCGGTGGTGACCACTTACCATAACTGTTACATCATCTCTAGATTGAAGATCTATTATTTGAGAGTATCTTATAATTAATTTTAATCTATCTGATATATTTCTGTGTGCATTTATTTGGGCTTAGATTCGATTATTCCAGATGATTTATTGACCGCCGCTACTACTGATTGAGCGAATGCCCATATTCAAAAGAAACCGAAAGAAATGTGAGTATGTTGACTTGGAGTTGTTCTCATTGAGATTGCAAATAGATCTACTTTTAATGATAGAATATATTTATATTAGTATCAAAATCCATTTCGAAACAATAAAATATAATTCATCCTTTAGAGCTCTGCGCCATTTTGATTGCGGATAGGTTAAGTAAGACGATCGGTGAGTATCAATTACCCTTACATCTCCGATAAATTACGATTTGAGTATTTCCACTGCTGTGCTTAAACGGATACAAAGCATAGTACATACAGTAACTTGGAGAAACTTTGTTATTCGAAATATTTTATAAGTCACGTGTAAGATTATTGCGACACTCGTATTTTTACTTATTTATTCACTCAGTATTACACGAGTAGGAGGAGGGGAGACGGTTGTAAAGAATGATCGAGAATAAATTGTTGATGAATGAATTCTTGAGCGTTCATAAAATTGTCCTAATTATAAGTTACATAAAATAATTTTAAAAAGCAAGATGGCCCAGTGATCTGATTCTGAACCGAAGATTGAGATTTCGAAAACAGACAAGCACGCCGAATCTTCATGTACTTAATTTATGTTTATTTATTTAATTCACGAGTCTCCAACAAAAGATACACACTAAATACATATTCTTAAAATTAAATAATATAAGGATTACAAGTTGTGTGCTCCCTCAATTATACGAGACCACAGCACGCACTAAATAATAATTTAAATACAATTAAGATAAAAAGTGTAAAAAATATACGTAGCAGTAAAAATAAATTAGTAACTTAAAATTAAGAATAGCATATTAATTAATTTTTTTTTTAATAATTAGTGTTGGGTAATGAAGATAAACATGACGAAAATAATCTGGCAAATTAAAAATCAGCTACATGATCTTAACGACGGAAAAACAAGTGGACTAAGAATACTGCAGTTGAGATTAATCAGTTGGACCGTCCAATATTTAACAATCCTACTATTGAGTGGAACATTTCGCTCCTAGGGTTTTTTAATAGCAATCGTAGTGTCAATGTTTTTTTTTAAATATTTTACACAGTGCCGTATCAAATTGAGTCCTCAATATTATTTGAGGAATTCAATACGCTCCCTAAGGTATTTGGATAAAACCGGATATAGTAGAGAACAGTATACTTATTCCGGCTTTAATATTAATTAAAGAAAAAATAAAAACTAAAATAATGTATACTTACTATATTTGATTATTCTAAATAAAAAAAACTTATGACACTTTTTTATAGTTTCTCTAAAATGATAATAATCTTATAATATGTAATTTTATATTTTAGAAATTATTATTATTTATCATATATTTCATATTTAAACCAATAATTTAATTTATATATATATATATTTACATATAGTAAGTCAAATGGAATCAAATGTTTATTTTGTTTATCGACATAATGTGATAAAAATTAGAATTTTATTATCTGTGGAAATATATGTATATTTTTGGCGGGCTCTTATCAAATGTTACATTTGGGAAACAAAAATGGCGATCGTCTTATTAATGTTATAAATTCCAATATTATTGGTTATAGTTTAATTATATAGTGATCGGTAAGGTTTTGTTGTAATAATGATATTTTCTAAAATTTTTGTTAACGCCTACATACCAATGTATGTATTTTAACATAAATAAATTAATTAATAAAAACAAAGAAGTAATTACAGGAACATTATAACTGAGTTATCTTACAAATATAAAGCTGGGATATAAAACATCGTGCCAAGCCATAAGAACAGTTTATATATTAAGGTCAGTGATATTTTTAATACATAAGTATTCTCATTGCATAATGAAGTAAATGATAATGTTATATTTATAAAATTAACTAATAGCGTGTAATTTGTGTAAACAAGTTTATTATTAACTTTATTATTTTATTATTAGACAACAATTATAGCTTCTATTGTGTATGGAGGTATTAAAGGATTTTAATGGTGTGGTCGGAACAAAGATCAATCTTGCAGATTCGTTGGAAGAACGATTGCTCCTCGGATTGTAATTAAATCTAACTGAAATTGCAAGTGCGACAGTAACTCTTTCTGTCTGTCTGTCTGTTGCTCTTTTACGGCCAAACCTTAGCACCGAATTTGATGAAATTGGTGAGAAGCTATCTTGAACTCCAAAGAGGGAATAAGCTTTTACTAGGTAATCCTAGATATTACTTTCTTTGCCTAACAACTGATATAGGCTACTTTTTAGGCCTAAGCCGCGGGCGATAGCTAGTACTAATATTCGAGATAACATTTTAAAATTAATTAATTATTTTATGTGATATTAAAATTTAATTTAATTTTACTTATGGGCCATTTATTTATTACGTAAGACGATTTAGGGGCGAAGGGAACGACGACGACCGTGTCTTATGTTTTCTTACAAGGGGGCGGGAAGGAGTCTCGATAGTTCTTATGTAAGATAAAAAAAATGCGCAAATTTAAAATTATTTGAAAAAAGTTTGATTGTCGAGGTTCGCTCGGATGCATATACGTATAAAACGATATTTCCATTTCCATTACAATGGACGGGCCAAAACATTAAGATTATTAGTACCTTTGAAATTACGAAAAAAAAATCTCAAAAGATTGATTCTTTGAAACATAAACATTAAAATAAACCAAATGTGTATTCATTTCTTCCTTTAGATTCTTATGTAATAAATATTAAACAAGGGGGAGGGCGTCGGCCTATTCTTATTTTTTCTTATAATAGTAGGGGAGCCAAAAACGAGCGAAAATAACCTTACGTAATAAATAAATGGCTTCTTATGAATATTGAACTTGTAATTGACCTCTTGTTTAGAGAATACTGACTTGAAACTGTATAGTAATACCTCATTATACAAATAATAAAATCATTTAAATAAAAGAACATTCTTAGATACTTATCATTGATGCTAGACTACTCCTACATTAAATTTATGGAAAAAAATGTAACAACGAAGTTTGAATTCATAAGTATGTATGTATGTATAACAAGTGTTAATGACACATTCGTACAGATTTATTATTTACTAGCGATCTATACCGATTTCGCACGGGTGCAATGCTGATACTAATTATAATACAGAACAACGTTCACAGCTTTTTTGTCATTAGACAATACAAACCGTTATGTCCCTGCATTTTAAATCTGTAATATCTTCGAAAATATTCATTTAAATTACATACTGTAAAGGGCCATATTGATCTATATTAAATGTACAATGTATTTACTTAATTTCATAAGGATTAATGCTGTATTGCTTAAAATGGCTTCGAAAATAAGCCATTATTTCTCGTAAAGAGTAAAGGATAATAAATGTTTATTGTGGGTAATCCCTAAGAGATAGACATATACCATCGTAGACTTTTTTTAAAAAGTTTATAAGGCTTATAATAATGTAGGACATTTTTTTATCAATCTCGTAAGGTTCAGCTAGTGTTTGCAATGTAAGAGCAAAAAATGTGTTTATGAATTGTTTAAGATATTTAATTGGGTGATATTAAAAACATCGTATATTTCCAGGCTGAAATGGATTTTCCTCTAAGTTTGGTAATAAGATAATAATTGCAGGAGATTTCGACGGACATCTTCGTAATTGGTCGAGGAAACAAGATACACGATGCTGTCATAATATTAATGCACTATTAGAATGTAATTGTATTTCTTTGAATGATGACAGTGATTATTATTTAAAAATATAGTGATACTTATTTAAAAATAGTCAATGGTATGATTCAGAGAACAACTCCTGATCGTTAGCATCTAAAGACATAACTATCAAATTAAGGTGGAATGTTTTGAATGAAAGCCTGGGAAGTGATCGATTAATAATAACAATTAAACTAGTCATAAAAAAGATACCCAGATAGGAAGCAAAAAAAATTATAAAAAGGAAATTGTACACTTTATGAGATGTCATCGGACATCTATCTATCCCTACATGAATAGACAATTCCGAGTAACAATAAACTTGCATATAAAAAGTTCTTAAAATTCTTAAATATCTGAAAATCTAATTAGAACAAGTAATTTTGAGCCAACGCTTTATTAAAGAAAACATGTTTGTGGCTAAGAGGCGCTTAGTTTTAGCAGATGTTTGAAGAAATCCTACACCTAACAATCTTAGTAGACTATAAGAAAAGATAGGGCAGATACCAAATATATCAGATGTGGTATATTTAAATATGAAGTGAATCATGGGCTACAGATCATGTCCGAATTATATAGTTAACGAAGTTTCAGATAATTTGTTACGAAATTTAGCACCAGATTTTGTATTACCGAATCACCTAATAATTAACTCCAATAATATAAATCTCAAAACTAAATAACGGGTTAAAATGATCAGATATAGCACCAGATTTACAATTTGCCCGATTCTGGTAATGTTAATTTATATAGCCAATTTTTATCAGAAAGTTTCATCCCAAAGCAATAGAGGGGAAGTTAAGATAGTTCTTGTACTGAAATTGGGAAGGGGCAAAATATCAATATCCCGATGGAGGCCTATTGCACTGATATCTTGTTTTTGTCAAATATTATTAGTGCCTTGAAAATAATTATTGTTTTTCGAACGAAAAAGAAGGCTTTAGAAAGTCGCGTTCATGTTACCATAATCTGGTCGAATCCGCTTTACTAAAGGTATCGCAACGGTTGGTTTCATGGATATAGATAATGCCTACAACAATGTCAGTGTAGCAAATCTGTTAAACCTTGTTGATGATGCCGGCGTTGGGGTTTTCTGTATCAATACCAATGGGAATATCTTCGTGAAAGAATTTTAACTATTCAAATTAATAACAGTCAAAATTTATCGCGTACTTCAGCAGTAGTCTTACCACAAGGCGACACTATCACCGTTATTGTCTGAGTATGTTTGTTGAAGTATACTTGTTCATCTTTAATAATATGTTAAATGAAAAGAAAATAACAGATTAATGATGTATATATTAATGAAATAATGTTAAGTTGTTTTGATTTTGTTTATTGGGTTTTGCTCGAACGGGGTTGACATAGTCAATCTGATGACTAAACTCACAGGTAAAATAAAAGATAAAAAAAAGTAAGGAAAATATCAGTCATTATTATAATCTATAATATTTTTAATAATTGCAATGAAAAATCTTCGATTATATGCAATGGTTCTATAGGAGGGAAATTATACTAAAATGGAGGGCGTTTGTTGTCGACCTTATCAAGTAAATTTTGGTTTCTCGCAAAAAGTTACAGACTCATACATGTATAATTTTTAATTTACTAAAATAGTCTCTACAACTGTTTATGTTTTCTAAATTACAGATTTCACGGTTACACTTTTTTGTGTTTGATTAGATTTATATTTATTTTTCACTTTTATGAATCTGTATTTTATGTGTATGTATCACTGTTCGGCTAAACAATTATTTTGATAACTGAAATTCTGAGGCTTGTTAATCACTTCTACTTCAATTGAATAAGACTAAAGTTCAACTATAAGAGTCCATGAATAACTGTGATATTATTAGTCCATAGCACTATATCGGATTTCGTAGTGCCACCGTCGAGGATTATTTTACAAGCTTTGAGTTAAACATTTGATTATATCTAAATAATTTTAATGTTCAATATGAAATAAGGAATTTGTTGTGCACAATATTGAGTTTTAGTTAATAATTTATTCCCGAATTTGTAATCACGATATGAAATGTTTCCTATTTAATAATTAAATATTATAATTCCATATAGACATAGTTTTATATTAAAAAGTTAATAAAAAAATTTAGTAAATATGCTTTAATCGTTTATTTCAAATAATTACAATTTTTGAGTTTTTTTTTCCGATAACTCGATTGACTAGAGCCAAAACATTAAATATCATAGTTTCAATTCTTATAATAAGGGTGAGCAGTGACAAATGAAATAAATAGATGGCTTGCTTCATAAGTATACGTAACGACTAGCAAAGTTCATTTTACACTATTCATTTCCCCTTGGTTTGTAGTGTAGTATTTTAAATACGTATAGGTCTTAATCTACCTGCGTCCAAATGCTTATTCAGGGAGACACTTAGACTCTCTATCCTATCTCCACATTCGACGTTTACAGGCCAATCACATATTTCTTTATGGGGATTGTAATAAAGACCCGCAGGACAAGAAAATGCTATCGGTGATCCGAAAGAACACTTGTAAAATTGATGACAATTTTCATGAGCTATCAAAGCTCCATCAGAGTTGGCTGTGTCGCATATTTTTTGAGCAGCACGAGGATTACAGTTGCAAGAATCATTTTTATTCGATTCTGGCATAACTCTATCTCCGCATGTCACATTTTCTGGCCAGTCGCAAATTCGTTTATAAGGATTGTAGAGAAGGTTATCAGGGCAGCTCAATGCAACGGGTTTTCCATTGGAACATAAATAGAACTGGTTGCAGTTTTCGTGTGCGATTAAGACTCCATCAGAACCGTCCTGGGCGCAAATCGAAGGTGCTTCACCGGGATTGCAGTTGCAAGTTCCATCATTGTCATCACTATCGCCGTCGCCATCTCCACCACCTCCGCCGCCTCCGCCACCTCCACCGCCTCCGCCTCCTCCGCCGCCTCCGCCGCCTCCACCGCCTCCACCGCCTCCACCGCCTCCACCGCCTCCATCATTGTCATTGTCATCACATTCTGGAATAACTCTGTCTCCACAATCGACATTCTCGGGCCAATCACATATTCTCTTGTGAGGGTTGTAGAGAAGGTTTCCAGAACAATTCATTGTAACGGGTTTGCCATTGGAGCATTTGTAGAATTGATTGCAGTTTTCGTGTGCGATTAAGACTCCATCCGAACCGTCCTGAGCGCAAATCGAAGGGGCTTCACCGGGATTGCAGTTGCAAGTTCCATCATTGTCATCACTACCGCCGTCGCCATCTCCACCACCTCCGCCGCCTCCGCCACCTCCACCGCCTCCTCCGCCGTCTCCGCCGCCTCCCCCGCCTCCACCACCTCCACCGCCTCCGCCGTTGTCATTGTCATCACATTCTGGAATTACTCTATCTCCACAATCGACATTCTCGGGCCAATCGCATATTCTCCTGTGAGGGTTGTAGAGAAGGTTGCCGGGACAGTTCATTGCAACGGGTTTGCCATTGAAGCATTTGTAGAATTGGTTGCAGTTTTCGTGTGCGATTAAGACTCCATCCGAACCGTCCTGAGCGCAAATCGAAGGTGCTTCACCGGGATTGCAGTTGCAAGTTCCATCATTGTCATCAGTACCGCCGTCGCCATCTCCACCACCTCCACCACCTCCGCCACCTCCACCGCCTCCGCCTCCTCCGCCGCCTCCGCCGCCTCCGCCGCCTCCGCCACCTCCACCGCCTCCGCCGTTGTCATTGTCATCACATTCTGGAATTACTCTGTCTCCACAATCGACATTCTCGGGCCAATCACATATTCTCTTGTGAGGGTTGTAGAGAAGGTTTCCAGGACAATTCATTGTAACGGGTTTGCCATTGGAGCATTTGTAGAATTGATTGCAGTTTTCGTGTGCGATTAAGACACCATCAGAACCGTCCTGAGCGCAAATCGAAGGTGCTTCACCGGGATTGCAGTTGCAAGTTCCATCATTGTCATCACTACCGCCGTCGCCATCTCCACCACCTCCGCCGCCTCCGCCACCTCCACCGCCTCCGCCTCCTCCGCCGCCTCCGCCTCCTCCGCCGCCTCCACCACCTCCACCGCCTCCGCCGTTGTCATTGTCATCACATTCTGGAATTACTCTGTCTCCACAATCGACATTCTCGGGCCAATCACATATTCTCTTGTGAGGGTTGTAGAGAAGGTTTCCAGGACAATTCATTGTAACGGGTTTGCCATTGGAGCATTTGTAGAATTGATTGCAGTTTTCGTGTGCGATTAAGACACCATCAGAACCGTCCTGAGCGCAAATCGAAGGTGCTTCACCGGGATTGCAGTTGCAAGTTCCATCATTGTCATCACTACCGCCGTCGCCATCTCCACCACCTCCACCGCCTCCGCCACCTCCACCGCCTCCGCCTCCTCCGCCGCCTCCACCTCCTCCGCCGCCTCCACCACCTCCACCGCCTCCGCCGTTGTCATTGTCATCACATTCTGGAATTACTCTGTCTCCACAATCGACATTCTCGGGCCAATCACATATTCTCTTGTGAGGGTTGTAGAGAAGGTTGCCGGGACAGTTCATTGCAACGGGTTTGCCATTGAAACATTTGTAGAATTGGTTGCAGTTTTCGTGTGCGATTAAGACTCCGTCAGAACCGTCCTGAGCGCAAATCGAAGGTGCTTCACCGGGATTGCAGTTGCAAGTTCCATCATTGTCATCACTACCGCCGTCGCCATCTCCACCACCTCCACCGCCTCCGCCACCTCCACCGCCTCCGCCTCCTCCGCCGCCTCCACCTCCTCCGCCGCCTCCACCACCTCCACCGCCTCCGCCGTTGTCATTGTCATCACATTCTGGAATTACTCTGTCTCCACAATCGACATTCTCGGGCCAATCACATATTCTCTTGTGAGGGTTGTAGAGAAGGTTGCCGGGACAGTTCATTGCAACGGGTTTGCCATTGAAACATTTGTAGAATTGGTTGCAGTTTTCGTGTGCGATTAAGACTCCGTCAGAACCGTCCTGAGCGCAAATCGAAGGTGCTTCACCGGGATTGCAGTTGCAAGTTCCATTATTGTCATCACTACCGCCCTCGCCATCTCCACCACCTCCGCCGCCTCCGCCACCTCCGCCGCCTCCGCCACCTCCACCTCCTCCGCCTCCTCCACCGCCTCCGCCGCCTCCGCCGCCTCCACCACCTCCACCGCCTCCGCCGTTGTCATTGTCATCACATTCTGGAATTACTCTGTCTCCACAATCGACATTCTCGGGCCAATCACATATTCTCTTGAGAGGGTTGTAGAGAAGGTTGCTGGGACAGTTCATTGCAACGGGTTTGCCATTGAAACATTTGTAGAATTGGTTGCAGTTTTCGTGTGCGATTAAGACTCCGTCAGAACCGTCCTGAGCGCAAATCGAAGGTGCTTCACCGGGATTGCAGTTGCAAGTTCCATTATTGTCATCACTACCGCCGTCGCCATCTCCACCACCTCCGCCGCCTCCGCCACCTCCACCTCCTCCGCCTCCTCCACCGCCTCCGCCGCCTCCGCCGCCTCCACCACCTCCACCGCCTCCGCCGTTGTCATTGTCATCACATTCTGGAATTACTCTGTCTCCACAATCGACATTCTCGGGCCAATCACATATTCTTTTGTGAGGGTTGTAGAGAAGGTTGCCAGGACAGTTCATTGTTACGGGTTGGCCACTGGAGCATATGTAGAATTGGTTGCAGTTTTCGTGTGCGATTAAGACTCCATCAGAACCGTCCTGAGCGCAAATCGAAGGTGCTTCACCAGGATTGCAGTTGCAAGTTCCATCATTTTCATCACTACCGCCCTCGCCATCTCCGCCACCTCCACCGCCTCCGCCTCCTCCACCTCCTCCGCCGCCTCCGCCACCTCCACCGCCTCCGCCGCCTCCACCACCTCCACCGCCTCCGCCGTTGTCATTGTCATCACATTCTGGAATTACTCTATCTCCACAATCGACATTCTCGGGCCAATCACATATTCTCTTGTGAGGGTTGTAGAGAAGGTTGCCAGGACAGTTCATTGTTACGGGTTGGCCATTGGAGCATATGTAAAATTGGTTACAGTTTTCGTGTGCGATTAAGACTCCATCCGAACCGTCCTGAGCGCAAATCGAAGGTGCTTCACCGGGATTGCAGTTGCAAGTTCCATCATTGTCATCACTACCGCCGTCGCCATCTCCACCACCTCCGCCACCTCCACCGCCTCCGCCTCCTCCGCCGCCTCCGCCGCCTCCGCCGCCTCCGCCACCTCCACCGCCTCCGCCGTTGTCATTGTCATCACATTCTGGAATTACTCTGTCTCCACAATCGACATTCTCGGGCCAATCACATATTCTCTTGTGAGGGTTGTAGAGAAGGTTTCCAGGACAATTCATTGTAACGGGTTTGCCATTGGAGCATTTGTAGAATTGATTGCAGTTTTCGTGTGCGATTAAGACTCCATCCGAACCGTCCTGAGCGCAAATCGAAGGTGCTTCACCGGGATTGCAGTTGCAAGTTCCATCATTGTCATCACTACCGCCGTCGCCATCTCCACCACCTCCGCCACCTCCACCGCCTCCGCCTCCTCCGCCGCCTCCGCCACCTCCACCGCCTCCGCCGTTGCCATTGTCATCACATTCTGGAATTACTCTGTCTCCACAATCGACATTCTCGGGCCAATCACATATTCTCTTGTGAGGGTTGTAGAGAAGGTTTCCAGGACAATTCATTGTAACGGGTTTGCCATTGGAGCATTTGTAGAATTGATTGCAGTTTTCGTGTGCGATTAAGACTCCATCCGAACCGTCCTGAGCGCAAATCGAAGGTGCTTCACCGGGATTGCAGTTGCAAGTTCCATCATTGTCATCAGTACCGCCGTCGCCATCTCCACCACCTCCACCACCTCCGCCACCTCCACCGCCTCCGCCTCCTCCGCCGCCTCCGCCGCCTCCGCCGCCTCCGCCACCTCCACCGCCTCCGCCGTTGTCATTGTCATCACATTCTGGAATTACTCTGTCTCCACAATCGACATTCTCGGGCCAATCACATATTCTCTTGTGAGGGTTGTAGAGAAGGTTTCCAGGACAATTCATTGTAACGGGTTTGCCATTGGAGCATTTGTAGAATTGATTGCAGTTTTCGTGTGCGATTAAGACTCCATCCGAACCGTCCTGAGCGCAAATCGAAGGTGCTTCACCGGGATTGCAGTTGCAAGTTCCATCATTGTCATCAGTACCGCCGTCGCCATCTCCACCACCTCCACCACCTCCGCCACCTCCACCGCCTCCGCCTCCTCCGCCGCCTCCGCCGCCTCCGCCGCCTCCGCCACCTCCACCGCCTCCGCCGTTGTCATTGTCATCACATTCTGGAATTACTCTGTCTCCACAATCGACATTCTCGGGCCAATCACATATTCTCTTGTGAGGGT
Source organism: Vanessa atalanta (assembly GCF_905147765.1). NCBI lineage: Eukaryota > Metazoa > Arthropoda > Insecta > Lepidoptera > Nymphalidae > Vanessa > Vanessa atalanta. The sequence goes on from NC_061882.1 coordinate 750,340, forward strand.
TGTAGAGAAGGTTGCCGGGACAATTCATTGTAACGGGTTTGCCATTGGAGCATTTGTAGAATTGATTGCAGTTTTCGTGTGCGATTAAGACTCCATCAGAACCGTCCTGAGCGCAAATCGAAGGTGCTTCACCGGGATTGCAGTTGCAAGTTCCATCATTGTCATCACTACCGCCGTCGCCATCTCCACCACCTCCGCCGCCTCCGCCACCTCCACCGCCTCCACCGCCTCCGCCGCCTCCACCGCCTCCACCATTGTCATTGTCATCACATTCTGGAATTACTCTGTCTCCACAATCGACATTCTCGGGCCAATCACATATTCTCTTGTGAGGGTTGTAGAGAAGGTTGCCGGGACAGTTCATTGCAACGGGTTTGCCATTGAAGCATTTGTAGAATTGATTGCAGTTTTCGTGTGCGATTAATACTCCATCAGAACCGTCCTGAGCGCAAATCGAAGGGGCTTCACCGGGATTGCAGTTGCAAGTTCCATCATTGTCATCACTACCGCCGTCGCCATCTCCACCACCTCCGCCACCTCCGCCACCTCCACCACCTCCGCCTCCTCCGCCGCCTCCGCCGCCTCCACCACCTCCGCCGCCTCCACCGCCTCCACCGTTGTCATTGTCATCACATTCTGGAATTACTCTGTCTCCACAATCGACATTCTCGGGCCAATCACATATTCTCTTGTGAGGGTTGTAGAGAAGGTTTCCAGGACAATTCATTGTAACGGGTTTGCCATTGGAGCATTTGTAGAATTGATTGCAGTTTTCGTGTGCGATTAAGACTCCATCCGAACCGTCCTGAGCGCAAATCGAAGGTGCTTCACCGGGATTGCAGTTGCAAGTTCCATCATTGTCATCACTACCGCCGTCGCCATCTCCACCACCTCCGCCACCTCCACCGCCTCCGCCTCCTCCGCCGCCTCCGCCGCCTCCGCCGCCTCCGCCACCTCCACCGCCTCCGCCGCCTCCGCCGCCTCCACCACCTCCGCCGTTGTCATTGTCATCACATTCTGGAATTACTCTGTCTCCACAATCGACATTCTCGGGCCAATCACATATTCTCTTGTGAGGGTTGTAGAGAAGGTTGCCGGGACAGTTCATTGCAACGGGTTTGCCATTGAAGCATTTGTAGAATTGATTGCAGTTTTCGTGTGCGATTAATACTCCATCAGAACCGTCCTGAGCGCAAATCGAAGGGGCTTCGCCGGGATTGCAGTTGCAAGTTCCATCATTGTCATCACTACCGCCGTCGCCATCTCCACCATCTCCGCCACCTCCGCCACCTCCACCACCTCCGCCTCCTCCGCCGCCTCCGCCGCCTCCGCCACCTCCGCCACCTCCGCCGCCTCCACCGCCTCCACCGTTGTCATTGTCATCACATTCTGGAATTACTCTGTCTCCACAATCGACATTCTCGGGCCAATCACATATTCTCTTGTGAGGGTTGTAGAGAAGATTGCCGGGACAGTTCATTGCAACGGGTTTGCCATTGAAGCATTTGTAGAATTGGTTGCAGTTTTCGTGTGCGATTAAGACTCCGTCAGAACCGTCCTGAGCGCAAATCGAAGGTGCTTCACCGGGATTGCAGTTGCAAGTTCCATCATTGTCATCACTACCGCCGTCGCCATCTCCACCACCTCCACCGCCTCCACCTCCTCCGCCGCCTCCGCCGCCTCCGCCGCCTCCGCCACCTCCACCTCCTCCACCGCCTCCACCGCCTCCACCGCCTCCACCGTTGTCATTGTCATCACATTCTGGAATTACTCTGTCTCCACAATCAACATTCTCGGGCCAATCACATATTCCCTTGTGAGGGTTGTAGAGAAGGTTGCCGGGACAGTTCATTGCAACGGGTTTGCCATTGAAGCATTTGTAGAATTGGTTGCAGTTTTCGTGTGCGATTAAGACTCCATCAGAACCGTCCTGAGCGCAAATCGAAGGTGCTTCACCGGGATTGCAGTTGCAAGTTCCATCATTGTCATCTCCACCACCTCCGCCGCCTCCGCCACCTCCGCTGCCTCCGCCTCCTCCGCCGCCTCCGCCACCTCCGCCGCCTCCGCCTCCTCCGCCGCCTCCGCCGCCTCCGCCGCCTCCACCGCCTCCACCGCCTCCGCCGTTGTCGTTGTCATCACATTCTGGAATAACTCTGTCTCCACAATCAACATTCTCGGGCCAATCACATATTCCCTTGTGAGGGTTGTAGAGAAGGTTGCCGGGACAGTTCATTGCAACGGGTTTGCCATTGAAGCATTTGTAGAATTGGTTGCAGTTTTCGTGTGCGATTAAGACTCCATCAGAACCGTCCTGAGCGCAAATCGAAGGTGCTTCACCGGGATTGCAATTGCAAGTTCCATCATTGTCATCACTACCGCCGTCGCCATCTCCACCACCTCCACCACCTCCGCCTCCTCCGCCTCCTCCACCGCCTCCACCGCCTCCACCTCCTCCGCCGCCTCCACCGCCTCCACCGCCTCCGCCGTTGTCATTGTCATCACACTCTGGAATTACTCTGTCTCCACAATCAACATTCTCGGGCCAATCACATATTCTTTTGTGAGGATTATAGAGAAGGTTGCCGGGACAACTTATGGTAACGGGTTTGCCATTGAAGCATTTGTAGAACTGATTGCAGTTTTCGTGAGCGATTAATACTCCATCGGAACCTTCGCGAGAACAGATATTTGGCGCTTCAGCTGGATTGCAGTTACAAGTACCATTGTTGTCATTATTCTCACCTTCGGTCTCATCACAGTCTTCATCTTCTTTCTCGTCTGGTATAACCCTATCACCACAATCAACTGTTTCAGACCAATCACATTCTTGTTTTTCAACGTCGAAAAAGAGGTTCGAAGCACACTTCTTTTCGACAAGATCTCCGTGGGTGCATTGATAAAATTTGTTGCAATTTTCGTGTGGGTAGAGTTTTTCAATGTTGTGGTCTATCGGACAGCCATTCTCATTCAACTCAATATCTTTTCCTTGAGCTAAACTGATTGCGCAGACCAGCAATAAGGCTGCGACTGAAAATGAGAAAAAATATACAGTTAATAATAAATTATAATTTAATTTGAATAAATTAGTACATTTTAGGTTTTCCTTAAGACTTAATTGGTTTATTCATAGCTTCAATGGAGTTTTAGTGTTGACGGCTTACGGAAATCATTTTTCTCTATTCGCAACTTCAAAATTTTTACCAATTCATTTAAAATTATAACAAAACAAACTGAATTTAACTGCTTTGTTCGAGTTTATTAAATAGAGATATTTTTTGTAAGTAAATCTTTTATCGGTTTATTTTACAGTTTATTCTTCGGGAGAAAACGGAAAATTTCCCTATTTTGCGAAGTTCGATATTTGAAGATTTTTAACACGTAAAAATAAAAGGTGCCCATTCGAATAACAAGTAGTAATTAACAAACGTTAGATTAACTTATGAAATGTGTCTCCCTTATAGCTCTGTTATATTTTGCACTACATATATTATTTATAATTTTACTATTCCATTTAACTACTCATAAACACTTTAATTACTAAATATACTTCTTAAATTGAGCTAGCAAATTTGCATCCGAGAGGCTATTTATCTTAATGAATACCAATAGTATTCTTTCTTAAAGCTGTGTGAAATGGTATCAAAGCTATCGATATTTGCCACAATTATATTAATAAATGTGTTATTTTTTTTTGTATAATTGAATAACAATACAAATATGTTTTTCTAGTAATTAAAAAATTACGTTAGATTTAGTATACTTATTGAAGTTAAAAAATAACCAAATTATATTTACTAACTCAGTTTTACGCAGGTGCCTACCGGCATAAAACTCTTTTAATTGTGTAGTTCCTTTAATAATTTTAAAACGCTAAATATTTTGTACACTAGACGACATAAAGTTATTGGTAAATTATTAAAGATTTATCACTTAAAACTTAAGAAGACAGGTCTCTTAGGTTTCAGAATACCAACTTAATTATTTAATATTAATACCTCTGATGCTTAAATATGAAATATCACGATTTCGTTTTTATAAATGTACATTTATACAAGCTTTTATTCCTCATTTAATCCTATTAAGTATTATTTTTTAAATATAGACGTTTTTATCTGCTCTAAACATATTTTACTTAAACAAAGGCATAATTATCGATTTCTATGTTTCTTATATAAAAACTGACTCACTTCCATAAACACTCTCATCCTTATTTTCTCCCTGTTTGGTGATAAATTAAAGAAAAAACTTTTCATGTCTCTAGCATCAGAAATTATAAATTTTCATAGAAATTTTCATCTATTAAGCGCCTTTAGAAGATTAATTTTGAAAATACATCGTATAGAGTTTATCTACGTTCCATAAGGAATTCCTATGCAATGTTTCATCTTGTTAGACCCATTGGTTTATAATGTGCATTGTTATGACAATCATTTTAAAATTGTATCAAGTAGGTAATAAAAAATAGTACCTTTCATAGTTTTTATAAACACCAATTCTTTGTCACAAGTGCACTAACACTGTCAAATAACAAATACATAAAAAAACAACGAAATCAGTGTTATATTTATGAAAACATAATCTTATTACTTCTGTGATTAAAATAATATTTCTAAGAATTAAATTAATTGATATTATCAGATAGGAGTATATGATAAAAAGTATGAAATGCTAAAACTGATTTATTGATTGGAATCTCTTATTCGCAATTGCTTATCTGACGATAGCTTACGACAGCTACCTGGTTTCATTCATAATCGAATTTTCAGGGTTCAGTCAATTTCTTCAGTATCTAAATTGATCTACTTGGTGGCAGCGCTTTATGCAAATCTGTGGTAGGTACCACCCACGCATTGATGACACCTTTGTGGGCACTGCAGAAAAAAAATTTGCTTTACCTTATTTCCACACCGCCGTCTCCTTCTAGACCATCACGGTCTTATAGAAGAAGGCTACGGTCCCCTCGAGATTCTACAACAGTGGTCCCAAAAAGTATTTGGACATTTCTTAAAGAGACGCGATTCATCTCTTTTCAGAAAAAATCCTTAGGAAACGTGGCAGTACAGAGGCAGCCGTTGTCACCTCAGCTCAGCCACCTCAACCTACCCCCGAAACCGAAGCTAGCGTCAAAGTCCACTCTGGATTTCTTTCGGGGCAAGGTGTAGTGTTACAAATTCACATGCGATAGATCGCGAATGTCAGCTCGTGCACGGTCAATTAATAGGTCGGCAATGGTAGACTAAGAATTTTGTCTCTCTTCAGTTAATCGAGATCTGAATCTCCGCTAATTGGGCGCCCGGATTCCTATCGAGTGCCTTAAAAAGCTTTTTCTAGGACACGGTCCATTGGCATCCGACGTCTTGGCTTGGAGTGACATCTTAGAGTTCCAAAACGCCTATGCTTGCATATATCTGGTCCCATACCTCATTTACTTCTACTTGTACAGATGTACTTGTTGCACGTTATTTGGTGTCAGTGATATTTTCTAAAGTATTCATTCGAAAAATATAGTGTATACATTTTAATTTATATTAAATGTCCAAATTAACTAACTTATTCATAATGAATTTCAGAACATGGCTTCACAAATAACCTGTATTTTTTTAACTAATCTATAATTGACTAATAAATAAATAGAAAAACAGTTATTATTCCTAAAAATATACTATTGCGGACGTCACTATAGTTTTTTAAGATACATACATAAATTTGTTAGTTTAGTTAAACACTATTTTAGAAAAACTAAAACTTATTGCAACTGTCAAATTACTTTAATGTTCACATTATTTCGAAGTGTTAACTTTATACAAGTTTCAAAGCGATTTTAATAAACTCGTTAAGTTGTTTTTACTTAGTCTCCAGAAATATGTAAAAAATATGTACGACTATACACTTAAAGACTATTTGAATTGAATTTAATTGATTAAAAAACTGTTTTGAATTCAGCTTCGGCCAGAAATCGACATTAGAGTAGAGTAAATGTACTCGTAGATACAATAGTTACATAGCTAATACAATTTCCCATGCAAAGCTCAGAATTAAGTGTTTGCGGTATAGCGTATTTGAAGTATTACTTGAATTTTATTCACAGAATATTTCAATATATAAATATATTAGTCGAGTAGATTAAAATTTATAGCAATTATAAAATATGTGAATTAATTTTTTTGTTGCAACTGGCAGTATTGTAATGCATGTATTTGATAAGTTTTTTGGAATTCGCGATGATTATCTTTTCGTATTATGAATTTGCGTTTCGTGTGAAAAGGTGTATTAAATTATTAAAACGATTACTAATAAATTTAAAGTTTATAAATAAAATTATAATAAGCTATTGAACAGCATTTGAAACTACTAACTAAAAGTTTAAATGATACCCAAATTATGAATTCACCAGGGTTGAACCACAAATATAAAATATAGTATACCAAGTATTCTGAAATTTGAATGGCGAGTGACTGAAAAGAACAGGTACCGAAGAAAAGCCATCGTATATCTTTTACATTGTCAGAACTGTTTAATGGCAAAGGTGATCGATAACCACCATCCCAGCGGCTCGTTTATCTCGCTAAAGTAAAAGTCAAAAATAGTGGCATAAGTTTTATGTACACGTCTGTACCGTGTGCATAGGCCCTAATAATAAACTCTTCCATATTTAGAATAGAACGAATATGTTGTACCTACATCGAAATGTAAATTTTATATTGTAGTTAGTCGTTCGTCAGTGCCAATAAATAGACGCAATACAAAACTGATGTTTATTTTATACCTTAAATTAATACATGAAGGTACAGATCCATATATGAGTATCATGTAAAAAGAATAATGGCAATTAAACCTACGTAACATATTAACGGTAACAAATAATGGTAACAGCCTCTAGTGCCCCACCGCGGGACCAAGGTTTTGAACCTTGCTCTACCACATTCCACCACAAAATATAACTTTAAAATAGATAATATAAAATTATTAAAAGATGGTTACAATAATATTTATTAAGATAGTTTGGTTTAATAATTAATAATCTATTACTAAACTATTCCTAAACCTTATATTTAGATATCATAAAATATTGCCATAAATACATATAAAAAATAAAGCCTTCTTTTCATGATGCTATAATACTTAATTACATACTACATGGTGGTAAAGCAAGCATGAAAAGTGGGGGCTATCTATTCATCATATTATATTCTACCTCCAAAGAGCAATGAATACTTGGTATTGTTGTGTTACTGTTTGAAGGGTTAGTGAGCCAATGTTACTACAGACCTCACAACTTAGTTGGTGGCGCATTGGTGTTATGAGCTATGATTAATATTTTTTACAGTACCAATGTATATGGTCCGAGGTGACCACTAAACATCAGATGACTCATATGCCAGTGCGCCATTACATTGTTACATAAGTCGCAATCACAAAAAATCTTCTAAGCTGATGTATCCTATATATTTAGGTCATGTCATGTCATAAAAAATCATGATCTATATAAATGATAAACTTTATTTATGACAGATACATCCAACCAAGATATCGCATAAAAGGTGATATCCAGGTATTCGTCCTAGGTTTATATAAAGTTATCATCTATAGGCAGAGTTACAAAGATTCAAATCGAGACAGCTTTATTTAGTCTCAAGCTTTCAAGTATACCGCGTTGGCCCAAAGCAAATGCTAGCGAATGATGACGGTATTCCAGACGAAGTATTCCTTTATCACTACATATTATAAAGTAAAGTCTTCCTGTCGCGTCTGTACATTGTTGATATAAACATTTTTGTAGACCCTTATTCAATCCGTGCGATGCTTGGTATTTTAAGTAGATCAAGTGGATGATAATCTATTATCGGTAGAAAAGTTTAGCTGAAGGCACTGGGACGTCGAACTAGGCCTAGAAGTACAACAAACGATAAGAACTAATGTTATTACCGTTTTATCTAATCTGTATAACATGTTTTTAGTCTGTAGATTATGTCTCAAATAAAACATAATGAGCCAAGATGGCTCAGTAGGTAAAATACTTAAATCCTAACTTAACATTGCGAGTTCAAATTTGGATAAGCACCACTGACTTTATTTGTTGTTTAAAAATTAATTTCGTATTTTGCGGTGTAGGAAATAATGTTGATGATGATGACCGATCGGCCACGGCGGCAAATAGTAAAGGGACTAGACAAATACAAGTACAAGTACAAGACCCACCCAATATTTCTCTTTACCATTAGAACAAGTAAGTTTATGGGACTAAGTAGTATAATCGAGATCCCGATATTAGAAAATTTGACTGACGGTTTCTCATAAGATATTTGGTTTCTATATTTTGATTAATTATATAGAGTTGATATTTTCGATTATTTTAACAAAAATCAGTCAATGAAATCTTATTAAAATTTGATAATATTTTTGTTTGTCACATTATATCTTGGCCAATATATTACCAAATATGAATCGATAATATTATGAACCGTTGAAATAAAACGTGTTCGTGGTCACGGGCAGACTGCCCGTGACCACGAACACTGCAAAGTGCTCGAAACGTCGGGATGTTAAAATAATTAATATACGCGATTAAATCTGTTAAAAAACTAGTTTTATTTCAATGTGTAATAATCGCGAAAATCTAAGACAACATTATTATGAACCGTTTTTTAATAATCTGTGCATGGAGGATGAGCACATTTCAACTCTAATATTTGTCTATTATATTTGTTATCTATATATTTGTTTAAAGTCAATCCATAAGTGTCTGCTCCCTCCTCTTAAAGGGGGGTTTTTCACCAACCTGCAACAACATAGTGTAATAAACAGAATGATTAATTACCACTAATTGATTACTTAATAAAAATAAATATTTTTTAAGATTTATTTTGAGCTATCGATGTCATCTTCATCGTAATCGTCAAAGTTATCGCTTTGAATAAATTCATAAAGATAATATGAACATGCTAATTACATTAAACAAGCGCAGTCATCCAAAAAATCATTCAACAAGATATATAAATAAATTTACAAGTCACGGACTGACTGATTTAGTATAAAAAAAATAAGAAAATAAATAACATGTAACTACTATTTTCTCGAGACATACGCCTAAAGAAATAAAAAGGGGCAAAAGATTTATTATAGAATTGAAGTTGACAAAGCTACAGAAATGGGTGTTTTGGGGTTTTTGAAAATAAATTGGGTACAATGGAAGTTAAATATTTCTCGTTGGTTTCTAAGTTCCGGTCATGAAAGTGATTATTTCAACTGTCTGGTATAAATTAACAAGTATTATTTACTTTTTTTTCGATTCCTAAATAGATAGAATCGTTTGTATGGGAAAACTATTTATTCTATGGTCATATAATACTTGCTACACATAATCATACATAAATACAATAATGGAATTTTAAATACGTACAATGTTCTAAGAACATCACTTAAAAAGTTGTAGTAAGATGGTGAGGCTTACAAGGGGAAAACGTACTTAAATAACTTAGAAGTCGGTTTTAATATGTCTTCAAACTAATAAATTCGGTACAGGTCAATTAAGACATCCAAATTCATGGTGACATGATGGCATAATTATTTACATCAATGATAAAAAAAATTAAATTAGGCACTCGCGGTATAAATTGTTTACAAAAATAATAACTAAATCAGTTAACAAAAGTACAATTGTTTTGACACGTCTTAGTTTAGGCGTAGTGATGTTAGGACATTTTATTTTTTTACTATTAAAAGTAAGCTGTGGGCACTATACCATTGCATATATCTATATTACGTTCAGAAAGAATATTATTTATTTTGGCATTTTATTATAAAATCAGATAAATGTCATCAACGATCGATACTATCTGGTGTTTGCTACAGAAAATACTAGGCAAGCTATTTATATAAATTAGGAATAAAAATGGGCCAACAATAGATCTATAAATAAAGGCGGCTTCTATAATGTTGGTCTTTTAAAACCTTATATATATCTCACAAAATTTCAACGTAGCACCTGTAAACGCCGCCCAGGCATCAAGAACACTTTTATCGAGCTGAACATAATCATTGGATATCGGACAAACCAATCGGAAATAGTTGTTTTCAATTACAAAAATAGAGCAAGCGATGTATATAATAATTATACCTTCTCAAAGTTTCTGGAGAATATTTCAAATAATCTAGATAACTCTATAACAGATTGCTTAGATATAGCAGTGTTAGTTATCGTCTATTCGTAATCGTTAATTATTCTAATTAACCACGATATTTACTTGTAAATTGTTATCGTATTGTCTATATAACGCCGGTACAATGACTGTCCAAATACAGGAATGTAAAATGGTTTCCGTATGAATTTCGACAAGACTAAGATTATATTCAACAGGCTTTGAAAGGAAAGGAAAACCTTTCGAAGTTGTCGGAGAATATACCTACCTGGGTTAAGTCATACAGAACATCTACATACTGGTCTGTTTTTTGATTTATGAACATTTGATTCTTGGCTGAAGATTACGATTACAGACCCAGAACTGTAATGTATAATTCATCTTATGCTATGATAAAGGAAAACAGCATAAGGAAACTATAATCAAAGATGAAAATCTACCACATTTTATGTATCGACAAAGCCGCATTATAGCAGCGTGGTGGAATAAGCTTTAAGGCTTTTTAGATAGTGGGCTAGCCCAACAATAAGACATTTATAGCCTCTTACTTACTTTTATCCTTTACGGGAATAAGAAAATCCCACATATTTTGCTAATTAATAAATACAATGAAATTCTGCCACTCCTCTATCCACTAACCAGTACTGGAAATGGTAGTAAAAGTAAAATAGTATTCACCCAGTGTATTTTTACGTGTATAGATTGAGATATGAGAAAAATAGAGATTGATTTGGAACTGTTTATCCTTGGGCAAAGTATTCCACTTCCACAATACAAACCGGCAATTTTAAATAACATATCTATATCTTATTCCAATGGTAAAATATATAAAATAAAATAACCTTGAATTGCCATGATATCATCGGTTTAGGTCTAGAATAAAATGTAGTGTTCATTATGGATTCCTAGAAAAATGAATTCTTAGGCGGAGGCGAAGTTTTTACAGGAGCTTTGGGTAGATTAAAGTTTTTAATATGTATAAGACGATAAGTGGAAGCGTTGTAGTATAAATAATATATTAATTAAGAATTGTATCTAATGTGTTATATGTCATGGCTTGTAAAACATGTAAAAGGCTAAACCTATATTATTTTGTGTTTAAAACTTCTTCTTAGAATCTAAATTCCGACCCGTGAGTCGATTTAAATCTTATTTAATTCAATATTCGTAGCCGGATTTGCGAAATATATCAAGGCTTACAGTAACAATTGGAGCATGTTGGAATATGCTCCAAACCTTCTTCTCAAAGGGAGAGGAGGCCTATTATAGCCCAGCAGTGGGAAAATTTACAGGCTGCTAATGGTAAAAAATAATGCTAATGCTTACAGTAACAATTACAAGTTATTAAAAACTAAATATGAAATCACTATTATCGTGATATGTGAGTAATAATCCATATTTATTGAATCTGTTGTAATTATACTTATCTTTAGTTGTCAAATTATTTTATTTTTGATATTAAGCGAATGAAATGCGATATTATACCTATTTTTTTAAAACATCGTTACATCTATTTCTCAAATTTAATAATTTCTTCCCTTCAGGACGACGCAAAGTTTACAAAAAATCACCGATGTCATCAATTAACATCGATTTTTAGTGCGTTTAGTTTATGTCATAACATAGTAGTTTAGTTTATGTCATTATCGACGCCATAATCATATTTTTGCAACATGGTAACCAACAAACCAACCAACAAATAGATCGAACCCTTACTGTCGATTGATTCCTCTTATGACAAAGAATGCATTCTGCATCCTTCTATCCCCCTATATATTATTATACTCTTTGCTTCTATCTTTGTGAGTGACGGTTACTACTACGTGCGCGAGAACTTTTTTTTACTTCTGTGATTCTTTGCGATGTGCTCTTTTTTAACTTTTGTGATAATGACACTTTACCGCAAAGTGCGCGAGAATTTTTCTTACTTTGTTTACGATGCTGAGGAGAACATGAGCTGACTTAGGTCGTCGCAGTCAATCAAATATGCGAAGAGCTACTTCACGCGTTAACCGTACTAATGACCAGAAAGAAACAGATCGAGAAAATAGTCGTATAAAATTAAATGTTAGTAACATAATGAAATTGAGAGATCTCGCAGACTCAGTGCTCCTGATTTTAAAACGATCCTGCATTCCACTGTGATCCAGCAATAGATTATTGTGCCGAAAAATCGGTAAAAATTGGGGAATATTAACTAGCTGACCCGGCAGACTTCGTACTGCCATAATCGATAAATAAAAAAGTTAAGCTTTCGTATAAAATAAATTTTCAAACAAACAATAGGAATTCGTAATTAATAAAAAAAATGCTTGATATAAATGAGGTTTTATTATTATTATTTTCAATTAATTACATGTGTATATTATATTACACATGTAATTAATATATAATTTATTATTATATTTTATTTTTGGTATTTGTCTTTCATGGATCACAAATGAAAAGATACGCCAAATTGCTTCGTTTCTACTTACATAGCGACCCATCTGGTACTGTGATACTTCATAATTTGCTTCGGTTATAGCGAAGACGGTCATATCGCTACCTTTGCTAACATTACATATGTACTTTAGACTTCACAGAGTTACAATGTTCTACATTAATGTGAGTTTCAAAAGCTTTGGACAATATTGGCGAGTATGGCACAATCCGACGATTGTCTACATCAACATTTTGTCCTTTTACCCTCACAACTTCCAATCGACCATTGTCCGCAACTGATTGCCGACGATACAATGACTATCCATCATTTCCCATGATGGGAATCGCTTGGAACACTTGCCGTCGATCATACAGTAGAAAACTCTAAAGATACATGGGTATCATGTGTTTGGTAACTACTGCATGCAATTTTGGGTCAACTGTTTCACAGCATTTATAATTAATGTATTTTTCTGATCGAAGCTGTCTTTGGTTCAATCGGATGTATGTCAACCGTTCAGTCTCAATTGACATGCATGTCAACTGCAAACTGATGGAAAAGCACCTCAGAATATGATAATAATAAGATTTACTTCACCTTCACGGATCATGAGTCTTTATGAATAGAAATTTATAGCAATAACTTTTTGGGGGCACCTGTTTGGCATCAGCGCCTGTTACTTGTGTAACCATTTTTATATTAAAATGGTACCCATCGTCCCCCTGCCAGACGATCACACAGGTGTTTTGTCAGCTCGAACGACAATATTATGGCTTTCGGATGGCATTCGATCCAATGCTATTTTGAACATGCTTACTAAATTGTTGTTCCGATGAAGAAAATATTGTAATTCATGGACAATGGTTCTCTTCACTGTTAGATTGTGAGCACAACGCTTACCAACTTCCGCATCTGAATTGCCCATAAAATAAAGTTGTAAAAATAGATGATCTGCATCTGGTAGTGGTAATAGCGCCCCCAAAAACTTGTCCTTGTATCGGTAATTTTTAAAGATTTGTATATAATTATTTCTAATACATATTCCAATACAATTCCAACTTGAATATTATAAAAAACTATTATAGCATAATACCTTGAAAGTGGGCATGATGTCATCTGGAAACTGCTGTTATATTTTTGAATGTTGGCCAAGAAGAGTTTAGAATCATTTCTCATCCCAGAAACTAAAGAGCGTAAGGGATCTGGTGGTGCGAATTGTGGCAATTTTACTTTGCCTCCAGCACAACATAATCCAGCAGATTCACCAGTGTATTGTAATATCTTACAATATTTACCAATTTAAAAAATTATAATTATAAAATTATTTTATTTATTTATTTTTAATATCTTAAAATAATAATGTTTGTTTTTGCAAAACAATGTTAATGATTGGTTATAGTTAAAAATATATAAAAAATGCTTATGTGTCAGTTTAGCAATTGTAAAAAGGACTCCATGAAATGTACATACAAGCTGTTATATTCCATACTATATATGTTTTTTTTAATAATTTTCCATTAAGTGTTACCAATGTTATTCAGTTAACATTTTTATCTTAGTTTTCTAATATATGAACACCTCGCCTTATTACCTGCTCTTGGAACAGGAAGGCTGGTTGATTTTTGTCCCGAGGATCGGAATTGCGATTCACACGGTCATGATTTAAACAGTAACTATTTTTAATTATTATTTGTATATAGTTTTTTTTTTTTTTTTTAACTAATATTACTTTTAAATTCAAAACTCAGTAGCTTGAATTTTGAATCGATAATTTAAATAAGTACGATATGGAAGACTGAAAAAAGCGGCCATGATAGTAAAATTTGAAGAAATACTGATAATCGTCTTCCTTATGGCATAATCATGAGCACCATCTCATGATGTCTAAGTCTGATTATCTGTGATTAGTTACTATGTATTTATAATATTTGATTGAGTCATACTGAACGAATCTCTAATAATAGTTAAACAAGATAATAATTTATTCAAAGTCAAGGTCAAAAAACTTTATTCAATATAGTTACACTTGCTTATTGATAGTCAAAAATCTACCATCGGTTCGCAATTAAACACCTCGGACCTGAGAGAAACTGAAAGAAACTAAGAAGGATTTTTAAAATTTATTTATTATATATTAATGTTTTACAATTATTATTTTTATACAATAACAATAAATATATTTTCCTGATTTGACACAGCCTAAGGCCATTTTATCGTTCCCAGTCAACTAAGAAGTCATTAGTTTTGTAATACCCTACACACAAGCGCTCCTTGGCGACTATTTTTAATTTTACAATTGAATATTTTTGAACTTTGAATTGCCCCACAAAAGAGTTAGTAACCCTGTGTAATCGAGTAATTGAAGTAACAAGTTTATGTTTGTTCCTAGTATTAATAAAATGTACGTCAGAATCTCAGGAAAAATCATTTATGTTTTTGCGTACATACATGATATTAATAAAAACAGATTGAGAAGCGACAGTCATTATTTTAAATTCTTTAAATTTACATCTTAATGAATCTTTTGGCCCCAGGTTTTAGATTGCACCAATAGCCCTCTTCTGCAATACAAAAATGGTAAAATATCGGCTGCATTACCCCAGAGTAAAATGCCATAAGACATTATACTGTGGAAATAACTGCACTAGGCGAGCCGTGTCAACATCAGTCAATAGTCTATTTTTTTTTTCACCGCTTGGCTCACAGAGCTGAGACTAGTCGCCAATCAATTTATATGGGGGGCCCATTGTAGCTTAGATTCTATTGTGATAAGAAGGAACTCTTTTGTTTTTAAATCATCTAATGCTTCCCCATTTAAAAGGACATTAGTTTTGACACCTCTTACGTTAGGAGTAATGAATTTAATAAGTTGTGTCTTTTTTTCTATTTAACAGTAAATCATTACAACACAAAACACTAAACCAATGTACTACTTCAGAGAAAGCATTGTTCACGTCTTCGTATATAGAAACACGTCTTTTTATTTTAAAAACTAAAAAGTATCATCAGCAAACAATACTATCGTGTTTTTATTGGCTTAAATATGTGGCAGGTCATTCATATAAACGAGGAAGAGAAATGGACCAAAAATTGATCTTTGAGGGACTTCCATAGTAACGGAGCCCCGGGTGATCAACCCTCAGATTCCATTAACCCTCTGATGATGATGATGGTGGAAAGAAACTAGATAAGACTAGAAAAGAGTTTAATTGAAGAGAAAAAACGCACTTAATAGTACGGTCAAGCGTGATTACAATGCTGACTCAGAGACTGAGAAATACGAAATGTATGTAAATAATAATATTATTTTATGATATTTTTTAAAACTAGCCATTTATTAGCGGTAGATAAACTTTTAAAGGAAATTTTATGATAAGATCAAAAATACTTAAGTGTCCCGATAAACGCGTAAAGCTATAATTTGTATTATTAGGACATCGTCATACAAAAAATCAAAAAATAATTCGCATGATTTTCCTTTCCAATGAAAATCATTATCAAAGATAATATTGTAATTGCATTTAGCAATCAATGCTAGCGTATACATCATAATTTCTTGGAATTATCCTACAGATTGACGCTTACAGATTTACAGACGCTTTACTTGTATTGCCAAATTAAAAAAAAAAACAATTGAACTAAAATAATAAAACTTTTACGATGAAATGCAGCGCGTTCGGGAGAATGTTAGAGTATAAAACATTATTATCTGTCGCTGCGTTTCGCAGTTACTCAAATAACAGACATTAATTTAATGTACTTGTCATATAGTAGAGACTAGTGATTCGGTCTAAATTTACGTGTACCACTAAATATATGTTAAGTAATAAACCGATAATAAACTTTATTGGAATTTAAATTCAGAAGTGGAAATAAAAAACTACTGAAAATGTATGATAATACTTAAACTACTTCCATTTAGGGATATGTTTCAATGAAACTTAGTTCTGGCCACATGCTTTTATATCATATTAATGGTGTAAAGTGTGAAATGGCGTTATAAGTTAACAGTAAAAGTTTTAGTGTAAAAGATTTATTTTTTTCTTTTAGCGCATTTAAATAAAAGCTTGTTTTTAAAAAAAAAATACTTTTATTTTTTTTCTACTTTTTAGTAATTTAACTCGCATTCGTATTCTCTGTAAATCCTTTCATTTGATACCCATATTATAGGCAAACACTAAAAACTTACTCCGCCATATTAGTGATATATATGTTATAGTGACGTCACTTTATTTTTTGGCTTATTCTCAGCAAGCACTTTCTATTGGTACCCATATTGTAGGAATTAATTTAAAAAATTTATCCGCCATCTTGATGTTTCGCCATGCAGGATTTAGAATGACATCACACTGAAATTACGCATTGTCATCCAAATTGAACTTGTATACTAAATTTCAATTCAATTGTTGAAATATATCTGCTTCTAAATTGATTTTCAAGCTTTTGAAGTCTACCAAAAACGAAAACAAGTTTGATGTGAGCATAAAAGAAAACGTAATTTAAATACATTTTTTCGTTCCATTCGTTTTTATCTTTAGATCTAATAGGCTGTTTCAAATAACTAAAATATAATTATTATTGTACATGCAAAATGGAAAAAAAACAAAAAAAAAAAAAAATATCCCGCTGAGTTTCTTTCGCCGGTTCTTCTCAGGTCCGAGGTGTTAAATTCCGAACTGGTGGTAGATTTTTGACAATCAATAAGCAAGTGTAAACACTTCTATATTGAATAAAAAATTTTTGACTTTGACTTTGTTATATAAATAAAATGTGAATTATTTTACAACCTTTTATTTAACTTGCAATGTTTTTTTAGCCTGTGTGCGAGTAGCTGCCTACGTGTTTATAAGCACAACTACTACAGTCAAACCAACCGATTAATGTATCGTGATGCTATTACATTATTTATTCCCTATATTTTTTTATAGTCATAGCAGAAAATGTATTGTACATTTCTGTGTACTAAGAAATGTACAATACATTTTCTGCTATTTTGGAAAATGAGTAAAGCATTTTCGATTATGCAAAGAAATTCTTTTAACTCATACTCCTAATTTTGTCGCCTCTGAAAATTTACCGCTTTGGACTCTAGCCCCGAGTGCTTCTAGTGTAAATCCAGTTCTGCAAACAATCACAAGTCGAAAATGAGTAGAGATAAAAAAAATTCTCATCATAATTTTGGTTTACAATAGAATGGATAACAGTTTACTTATAATGGCCTGGAGGTGTTCATCTAAAAAAAATGCGTTTTCTAATCATATAAGAACATTATTATGAAGATTGATAATTATGAGTCCCTACCTACTTGGAAATTATAATTATTGATAAAAATCACATTTAGTATAACGAGATTCTAAAATTATATCGTTTTATCGTTAATTACCTATAATTCGAAAGTACTCTTTTAAACTTAAAAACGTTACACTGTTTCTTATCCATCCATCATCCAGTGATAACTGCAGCCTCTATGACATTACGATGGAATGTCGTTCCTATTAGTCTGGTGCCATTGCAAAATTTTGGGGGTCTTAAATCCCTCAGTAACATTATTGGTAGGCCAATATTTTAAGTTAAAAAATGTCTTATTTCAAGACTAACCTATGTACGAAATTTCAACCTCTATTTCAACCCTTAGAGGTAGAATATTCAAAAACGCTTACATACATATCTACTCATTTCTAATTAGTTTCCCAAAAATAAAGCTTCATGTTTCTACCTTAAAAATTACGGACTTCCATACTCACTTTCAACCCTTATTTCACCCACTTAGGAGTAGAATATGCAGAAACGCTTAAATACATATCCTCATTTCTAATCGGTATACCAAAAATTAAGTTTCATGTTTCTAATTTAAAAAATGACAGACTTCCATACACAATGACGGACTTCCCTACAAACGTTCAACCCCCATTTCACCCCCTTAGGGGTTGAATTTCTAAAATTCCTTTCTTAGTGGGTGTCTACTCAATAAAACAATTCTACTTGCCAAATTTCAAGGCCCTAGCTTTAATAGTTTACGCTCGGCGATGATGAATCAGTCAGTCAGGACTTGTTATTTTATTTATATAGATAGAAGATAGATTTATACCAAAGCAAAGTTATAATATGTAAGTACCTACAGCTTTTTTTTATTATTAATCTAACCAAACCTAATATATTCTACTAATCAAACAAAATAATATTTTGTAAGGCTAAACTCAACATTGTAAGCGAAGTTTTTTAAGAAACAAAATATTTATTAATTAAGTCTATTTAACTTATTTATAAAATATTTTAAATATAACTCACAACAACCGATTTAACGAAAAAACTAAGACACAAAAGTTTAACCTCTTGTATAATGTATATGGTATCTATGCAAAGCAATATGTACCTATAATGATTTTTTACGATAAGGTCGTATTAACCTATCTTATCAAATATATTACTGAGACATAATACATTGGTTTTTAAAAATAATAAAATAAATAAATAATTTTAAATATTATTGTAATATACGTGCACACTAGGGTGTCCCTTAAATTTCAACTTCGATATATTTTTACGCATACCTTCTTAAAACTTTAGTAACAACCGAATAATGTCTGGAAAAAAATATAAGCTCGATTTATTAACGATAACCCGTGCCGACTTGAGATTTAAACTTCTCCATACTAGTTCTGCTGCGACCTCTAACTACGTATTTTATTTGACAATTTTTACGTTATTTTTAAAATTATTAGTGCATAATTGTTTATTGCAATATATATTATAAATATGTCGATAGGATTGCGAAGTGATAAACACAATATTTTCCTTATCAGATTGTCTATCCATCAAATAAAAGGTGCAAAATTACCATATAATCGAAAAGTTCACACAGTCTTATTGTACGGTATTCGCGAAGTTAAGCTGACTGTCAGATAAGTGCAAATCTTGTGATAAGGGAATGCTTCATATTTCGGGACAAAGCAAAAATTCTGACGAAGGCATTTCTGACCCAAAAAGAGGTGGAAATAATGTCATAACACCTGAACTTGACGCAGCTTTAGGTCTTTGCCCATTAACCATAAGAGACTCCGTTTATATTCTTCATTCGTTTTAGAAGCGCTTATTCTGAGCAGAAATTAGTGAATCCTCGATTCAGAGAATTATTATGAAGATAAAAAAATCCAGGATAGAAGCAATAAAAACTGACTTTCAGAAATGTACCTGACGAAGTCACAGACTTTTGGGATAGCAAAATATTAAAGTTAAAACTATTAAAGCTGTTAAAACTATTATGTATACAACAATAGGACATACATTTACAATTAATATTGTAAATATATGTCCTATTACATCCTTTCAAAAAAAGCAGTGACCAGACCATCGTTGTATGGGCACGAGGAGGAAAGGTAAACTTGTAACACCTAGTTTCCGAATTCGCAATGTATTCAACATCCTTCTTGGAGATGGATGTAGTCGTTCCTATATTTATTATTTTATTAATAGTAATTTAAAGTTAACGTTAAAAAAACACATTACTCCTACAATATATTAATGATAAAGAAGAGGTGACTTAGTATTTGTTGATTCACAGGAAGGATATATATTAATTTAATGCACTAAGGCGACCAAAGCTCCTATCCAAAATGTGTGCTTCTTAAAGGCGCTTAAAGAATATGAAAATTAATGTAAAAAATTATAAAGTTTGTATAAGCAAATTTAGTCATCACTCATAGTATTTATGTGAAGAGACAGTCACTGTATCACTTTTTAATGATGAAGATAATAACAGATGAAAGTGATTGCCGACTTAAGCACGGATAAAACTCAGATTTTGGTTTTGATGGCAGAAGTTTCATCCAAGGAAGAACTGACCTAAAAATTGTTCGATAAGCTAATTTTTTGTGCGTTTTTTTACATTACTTGATGTATTTATTTTTGTTATTTAAATTGTTTTTTCTTTAAAACACTAGATGATTTTGTATCGGAAAAGAGCAAACAATTTCTTTCTCAACTTCATATCGACGACAGTTTTCGTCTTGGAATGGTAATGCTACTTTTTTGGAAACTAAAATGAGAATAAGTCGTTTGATCATTATAAATGACTCTGCTGAAAGGGCGATCAAATTCATGTAAGATTTTAACGGAATTATTACAGTTGAAATAGACTAAAAGCAATTCTTGTTGTACTGTGTCCAAGAATAAAAGTTTATATGCTGACTGTAAAAAACTACATTTAAGATCAGTTACTCCTGACTGATTATTATTATTTCATGTTTTTAACTAAAGAATAATGTTTATCTTATTTTATTTTAATTCTTTTTCACTTCATTTGTTGTATTTATATATATAGTTTGATATTTATTTATGTTAGTTTTATAGCGGACAAAACTATCAGGTAAATAAATGATTTTTAATAAACTTTGTAGCTTGGGCGGCACGGGTTGCGATCATGTTAAAAAGCTGAAATTTTTTGGTCATATAAGGGACACCCTAGTGCACACGCTTGCAGTCATTCAACACTACAGGCAGCGCCGCTTTTTTTTTACTGAACCGCGGAGCCAAGTAGAACTTTATTAACCTTTCCATTTAATCCTAAAATCCCAACAAGATACACATTTACAAGTGATTTGATAGAATTTCAATGCTTTCCTCGAGGTACTCCTTAACTAAAACTATAAAAATAATAATACTAAATAAGCGTTTACTAAAAGCGAGGTTTTAGAGAATCTTTTCCGAAAGAGGTGTCTTTTTAGTTATAATGGGTAGACGGTAGGTCTTGCAAATGGACCACCTGATGATAAGTGGTAAACAATCTCCAGATACTGGTTGTAAGAATAATTACTAAGCTACCGACCTTGGGAACTAACAAGTTATGTTATTTATGCCTGTAATTACATTGACACACTCGTCCCTTAAATCCGAACACAATTACACTAAGTAGTGTAATTCAATAGTAGAATAAGTAATGGAAGAGTGTGACATGCCCACCTATAATATTGAAATTATTAGGAAGCAGCGATAGTCTCGTTCATACGAGACGAGATGCAAACGCAAAATTTAAATTCGTTTCGAATAGTAATTTTTCAAAAATAGCCTGACGTTATTAGTATATAATATTAAATAAATTAGCTATAACAAACTGTTATAATCACATATAGTTTCCAAGTAACTAGTAATATGGAGCCGAGATGGCCCAGTGGTTAGAAAGCGTGCAGAAATTTAAAAATTATTCATAATTGCAATTTACTAAATTGTCATTATTACTAATTTAACATAGAATTAATATTAGAGAGAGGAAAAAAGATACTAGCCGGTTAGACAGCGGCTGTATAATAAAAAATGAAAAACGTACCTAAACAAAATTAAAGTAAATTGTTATCGACAAAGTCCAATTCTAACTGAACTAATTCGATATTAAAAATATAATTTCAATAATGTTTCATAATTTTGGCGCAAAATGTTGATGCGGGTCTTGCAGTTTACAATTAAATAAAATCAAAACAAAACTTGTCATAAGTTATGTGATTCCTCATTAGCATTTTAAAAAAAAAAGAATGCTATTGAACTTCGCTGGCGATCCACTAGTTTAGTTTAGATAGTTTTCAGACATTCCGCTGTGGATGGAATCGGTCAAGAGGACATCACCATCATGACCAAAACATATCTATCAACAGCGATAAATTTCAATCGCTGATAGCATCTGATATATACTGATACTGATCACATTATTCAAATTGCTATTAAATAGATCCTATCTAGTAATGCAATTACATTGCATTTCGTTTATCGATACTATGTGGCAGAGATATGCTTGATAAAATCAGTTAAAATCAAGATTAATTTAGACTGATTTATTGATATAATTTGTTATGCTATACATTTTTGTTTATTGCAGTATTTTTGAATGACATGTAACGTAAATAATAGCTTATGACTAGTACCATAGGCTTGAGTATTGATAGAGTTTACTGATGCACATTAGAATTTGTCTCTTCGGATACACATCATTCATATGCGTTACTGTATAATATTAAACAACAGTAAAAATGATATGTCTTTACCATTCTCCCCTAATCTTATACATTACTAATTCCTCGCCATTCTCATTTCAACTATGACGTTACTGACTAAAGAACAACTGCGGTCCTAAAATTTCAAAAAGTTGAGAATACCATTGTCAATTATCACCATGTGGTGGTTGTACTTGGCAGGTCTTTGTACTAGCCCATCTGAGTAGGTACCACCCACTCATCAGATATTCTACCACCAAACAGCTATACTCAGTATTGTTGTGTTTCGGTTTGAAGAGTGAGTGAGACAGTATAACTACAAGCACAAGGGACATAACATCTTAGCTCCCAAGGTTGGTGGCGAATTGGTATAATGTAAGGAATGGTTATTTCTTACAGCGTCAATGTCTATGGGCGGTGGTGACCACTTACCATCAGGTGGCCCATTTGCCCGTCCGCCTACCTTTTACATAAAAAATGTATCATATTATTACTATACTATTTTTCATATTAACAATGTCCTAAATTTGGCCATATTCTAGTAGGTACTTGCTGCATATACCAATGTTTAATCTCGGTTAATGTGATATTTGTATAAGCATAATTCTGTTCGAAAGTCAATCAATTCATTGTTACCTAATTTTTTGTTTTGTTTATTTTAATTATATTTCTAGACTATGTTGATAAGTTATGTTATCTGTAAAATATAATTAACTTAATTTTTACAAATGTGATTTTATCATGAAACTAAATGAATTTTGTGATTTTCATATTAGGCAGTTGTTAAAATTTTAAATTAACATGGTTATTTTTATTGCTACAAGTATTTAATACGGGATGTTTACCATGTTTTTTTTTTATTTTTATTTGATGGAACTCGATATTTCGACATTATCTACGAATGTCTGCAAATACGGGAAATTGGAAATATCCTATATTCAATACTTGTAGGCAGTTGATAGTATATTATACTTATCTGTTTTTTTTTTTAATCAATTTAGATTGTTGAGCATTTTCTTCTTGAATTGTGTTTTTTTTTAATATTACCAATACACCATTTTAAGGAATTACTAATATTCCTATTTATCTCTCCAGTTAAACTTTAAGCGTGTGCTAGGAGTGGTGACAATAGCCCACGGAGTCAAGATCGAACCTCCAACTTTTTACATCGCTAGGCAGCCTGAAAACCAGTACGCTATTGACACTAATTTGCCATTGTGTGCAATGTAATATATATATAATAACGAACAATCCTTGTCTTCGAGCAAATGAAATTGATCAGTCTCTACTATTATCGGGAAAAAATATATATTATATTTGTTTGTGTGTGGTAAATCATTTTCAAATCGAAAGAATATCTATACAAGCAAAGACAAAACTTTTCACCATTTTTTTCCAAAATTTGTAAACAAAAGAAAAGCAAACCTATTTTGCTTTTGTTATGTAGTCGTCGATATACTTCAGTGTTGTCAAAAAATTGTTAATAAGCGTACAAAAATAAATAATCGATAACGTATGTCTTCCAAAAATTTTCAATAATGTGTCTGGTCGAATTTGAATTTTGTAATTAACAAACACTTTTGAAAATAAATTAAATAATAATGAAATATATACGTTAATATCATAAGGTATAACATATTATTTATTTCTTATAAAGCTTTGAAAAAAATCTGACATTATTTGCCCATGGATAGGCCATACTAACAGTAATAGTCTGCAGTCAAAGTCAAAGACAAAAATCTTTATTCAATATAGAAGTGTTTACTTTTGCTTATTGATAGTCAAAAATCTACCACCGGTTCGGAATTTAGCACCTCGGACCTGAGAAGAACCGGCGAAATAAACTCAGCGGGATATTTTGTTTTTTCCATTTTGCATGTACAATAATAAGTGTATTTTAGTTATTTGAATCTGGAGGAGATAATTTCATTCCCAAGGTGTGCAGTCAACTAAAAAGTCATTAGTGTTGTAATATCCTTTAGCACACAAACGCTCTTTAACGATTCTTTTGAATTTTATAATTGAATAATTTTGAACGTTTTCTGGGATCCTGTTGTAAAAACGTATACATTGCCCCAAAAAAGAGTTACTAACCCTGTGTAATCGGGTACTTGGAGTAACAAGTTTATTCTTGTTCCTAGTATTAATAGAATGTACGTCACAATTTCTGGGAAAATCATTTATGTTTTTGCGTATATAGATAAAATTATCAAAAGCAAATTGAGAAGCGACAGTCATTATTTTTAATTTCTTTAAATTTACCTCTTATATAAATAGACTGCAGTGCTGAGTCTATTCGCCAATTTATTTATATGGGGCCCCATTGGAATCTATTGTCATACCAAGGAACTCTGTTGATTCTAAAACATCTAATGCTTCTCCATTTAAAAGTACACTCGTTTTGACACATCTTATATTGAGAGTAGTGAATTTATTACATTTTGTCTTGTTACTATTTAACATTAAATTATTAACACTAAACCAATTTACTATTTCAGAGAGAGCATTGTTCACATCGTCATATATTGAAAGACGTTTTTTTATTTTAAAAATTAAAGAAGCAGCAAACAATACTATCTCGAGTTTAGCACCTAGGAGATGTGGCAGGTCATTTATATAAACAAGGAAGAGAAATGGTCCATGAATTGATCGTTGAGGGACCCCCACAGCAACTGGACACCCGGGAGATCTCTTTCCATTTAAATCAACTTTTAAATTGGTTTGTACTTATGTTAAGACTTTATACATAGGAAATAAAATCATTAATCATTATTATTTAATCATCAATCATTATCATTTAATCATTAATGTATAAATTATTAGTGTAAATAAAGTCGTTGCAAAATAAAAAAAAAATGTTTAAGCGCAACAGATAAAAAAAAAATAGCAGTTATAGGGACTGCCGATAGAAGTGAAAACTTAGAACTTTTAGTATTAAAATTTTAATTAAAATCATTAACATCGCTCTGGTTTTCAAATCTGTTGCATCATTTACAGTACAAGATCATGACAAAATATGAATACAATTTAATTGAAATAACAATTAAAAAACAATCCCATTATTTATGGATAGCATTTGTATTTACATAAATGTCAATGTTCTTGATTTTTAACATTATTTTCATTGTTTGCATCGTTGTCATCATTAATTCCAACAATACATAAGACTTTTTGTACTTTCAATTACGAAATTGTCTTCCAAAAAAGATACAGTTGGCTTATGGTAACTAAAGTAACAAATGATAATATTTGTTTCAAAACTAGCTAAGTATTGCGTAAAAACGCATCGATTGTTGTTTTATATTTTTATTGCGGACATATTTAAATTGTTTAATTTAGAAATTCAATTTTTTCTTTCACCACCGTCTGAAGACATCTTAAGAATCAAGGATCTAAACAAATATGGAAAAAGACGATTCAAAAGTGCTTATAAAAACCTACATGAGTAAAGTATATTTTGATTTTAAAATTTAAGCTTAATTCCATGACAATATTTTTTTTATTTTTTTTTTCATCACTATTAAAATCGAATAATATAAAATTATAGTTATAATCATTTTCCAAATAATTAATAATTTAAGGTAATGGACTATAATTTTGCACTATTAAGCATAATTAAAGCTTCGACACATTAATTTTAAATTATTGTTAGATGTTACGATATAAATTCAACTAAAAATCTGTTTTACCACGGTAGTAAGAAAAGTCCCAGCGATTGTGAAATACTGATTTCGTATTTTAAAACATTAGAAAATATAAAATTTTCATACGTCAAACTAAATAGGTACGAAGACTTAAAATAATTTTTTGTTATTCATTTTTCATTTTAAAAATATTGGTAGATATATTTATTGTGTACTAACAATTGCACTACACAGTGATTTTACAATAAAAAAATTCAAAAAGTTGAAAGGTGTCAAGGGACACCCGGATGGAACGAAGTTCTTATTATTATAAGAAATTATTATTATTATTATTTATTATGTACAAAAAACCTGTATACATTCAACAAAAATAATCGTCGCGACACCACACTGTTCAATGCGAAATAGAAATGAAAATATCTGGATTGCTTTCTATAAGAGAGAGAGAGAGACAGACAGAGAAACATGCGCACGCCGCACAATAGCTAACTATAGCAAAAAGTGTCGTTACAACTTTTCGTGAGAATTTTTTCCGTCTAGCCCCCTTTCACAATGCGCGATAAGGAACTTCGTTCCAATAATATTCAAACGAAAACATATAATACCTAATGTTCCACAATATTATATGAGCAGCGTCATCGGTGACGCGAACACACGATATTTCATCCCTCCGAAAAGCGTCTAACGCGCATAGCAGACGGCCGTCGCCCATGCGCCTGTCATGAGCATGTCGGTGGCGCGAACCTATAAGATTTTCCTCTACCAGAAAGTGCCCAACGCGGCTATAGAAGTTTACACTTCAATAAAGATGACGGGGGAATTTATTAAATGCGAAACTGGAAGAATCAAAGTAACATCTCAGATTTTAAAATTGTCAATTGACAAGAAGCCAATTGCTTCTTATCGCGAATTTTGAATTGAATATTACAAGTCATCATCCTCCTGCCCTTATCCCAATTTTACTCGGGTCAGCATGTCTTCTTCTTCCATACTTCTCTGTCAGACGTCATCTCATAAGTAACATTCTTTCTAACCATATCGTCTTTCACACAATCCATCCATCGTTTCTTTGGTCGTCCCCTACCTCTATATCCCATTGTTTGAATACTATAAGTAGTAAAGATATTGCAATGCGCAATAAGGGTTGGCGGAATACACATGTCGCAGAATTTCGTTGAAATTAGACACATGCGGGTTTTCTCACGATGTTTTCCTTGACCACCGAGCACGAGATGAATTATAAACACAAATTAAGCACATGAAAATTCATTGGTGCCTGCATGAGTTTGAACCCGAAATCATCGGTTAAGATGCACGCGTTCTAACCACTGGGCCATCTCGGCTCTTAAGTCATAGATAGATATTAAGAAAACGACCTGTCTTTGGGGAATTCTGTCAACGTAGTCAACGGAATAATTGATTTGATTACATCTTACCTTTAATGATTGTATTTTTAGTGACGTTTCTGACCTTATAAAAAATAGTAAGATTATTCCAATTTTTAAATTGTCTGGTACTTCTGGTCTAAGTAATTTTAGACCCCTCTTTGTACTAACAACTCCGAGTACGATCTTTGAAAAACTAATACTACTTCAAATGTTACGAGCACAAATAGCTTTACAAGGGGTCGCTAGACAACTGATGTAGCTGTTGAGCTAATTAAAAATATTTTTATAGCCTATGACTCCTCCCAAGTCACAGGATGTATCAGTAATAATATGCGATATATTTAAGGCATTTGATTGTGTGCAACATAAAACACTGGTCAGGAAGCTAAGTCACAACGGCATTAGAGACACTGCACTCAACCTTCTCATTTCGTACCTAAGCAATCGGATTTAAAGGGTTGATGTGAGAGAAAAGAGATTTCCCGAGGATTTAGTTAGCGAAATCCTATTATCCCTAAGCAGGATCTCAAGGATCAATTCTTTGTCCATTTCTCTTCTTCGTTTATTTTAATGACTTTCCATACCTTTTAGGTAATAAACACGAGATAGTTATACTTGATACTTCTTTAGTTGAAATAAAAGGCGTCCTTCTAATTTTACGAGGTGAATAATGTTTTCTCTGAAATGAGTATTGAATTTAATATAATTTGTTTTTTTTTTTTTTACTATTTAAATAGCCAAAAGATAAAGATAAAGATCAGTGTAAAAATGTACTTATAAATATGAAACATTAGATATAAATATGCAACGCCCGCATTCAGGCTTCTTCACATTACATTTGTTAAATTTGAAATTGAAAAAAGCCCGCTGAGTTTCTTTGATTGGTTCTTCTTACATACGAGCTATTTATTTCGGTCTATCGGCGGTAGATTTTTGACAGTTAATAAGCAAGTTTAACTCTTCTATATTGAATAAAGATTTTGACTTTGTATATATATTACCGATGATGGTATTTAAAGTTACTTTTCTATGTGTTCACTTCCTGATTTATTAAAATGTAGTTATTTTACATATACTATTTTTAAAATTGAAAATAAAAACCCATCCGTGTAATTATAGGAATTTTAATGACTGTCGTCGTTGAGCAAGATATTTGAAAAATATAAGAATAAATCAATCAATTTTCAAAGTGAACATTTTGGTTATTTTAGGGGTTGCTAAACAACAGCTGATGCTAAAATGGTAGTATGGCGTATTTTGTGTTTATGTAATGCATTTGTGTGAAGGACGAAACTCTTTTGTACAAGATAAAACGGTGATAACGATAAAAGCTCTCGATCTCATTTCTTCAGACATAAATAATTAACTAAATAAAAGAATTCAACGGGTGTCCATTAATGGAATAAAGTTTTCTCGATTTGTTTTAAAATGGGCCTTTCACAAGGATCAATTTTGGGTCCTTTGTAATTTTTGATTTATGTAACGCGACCGTTTGAATTGAATCATTTTTCATTCCGCAAAAAAAGAGGTGTCCAATCTATTTATTACCTCGAGATTCGTTTTGTATTTTTAATGGTGTATAATGTTAGTATACCCTGTTAGTATACCCATACTAACAGGGTATACTAACATATTTTATATATACATATATTCACAGTAAAATATTTTATCTTTTGGAAAGAAATTGTACTAACCATTGTTTAAAAACGAGAAGTAAAAGGAAACTTAAAACAGATTTCGACGTCACAAATTAAGTAGGTCCTTCCTGGAACTTACTTTCGTAAATATACAGAATTATTAGAAAATAATAAGATTCCACGATCATTTTTAACTTGTTCTATATATAAATGAGTTAATTTTCTCAATAATGTATAACATTCACAATTGGTTTAAAACAAATAATTTAGTTTTGACTTCTACTGCCTAATGCTAGAAAGCATAATTATATTATATCACTAAACAGTTACTATCTTTATGTGATACAGTGTTTTAGGAATAACATTGGATTCTAAATCCTCAGTAAAATCCTCATTTATCCTTAACAGGATGACTCAGCTCAGCAGCATACGCGGTTATAGAAGTTAGATAACTAACTGATATTAATATCTCTCGTCTAGTATATTTTAGTTATTTTCATAGTATTATGTCTTGGTATTGATATTGAATCTGTTCTTATTTTACAAAATGGAGGGGAGAAACTCCTTTCGGGATGTTTTAAACAAAGTAGAAATACTAAGTGTAGCTTCACAATATATTTATAACAATGTTATGTATATTCATAGCAACATTGATTAATTTGATAGTATCAGTGCTAGTCATTGTGTGCACATGAGACGTCAAGATAAGCCTACAATGCCAAGTTTCCAATTCCGCAAAGTCAATAACTCCTTATTGGGGGCAATGTATACGTTTCTATAATAAAATTGCGCAGAATTTTTTAACTTTTCCGATTCATAAATTCTACTCATTTGCTAAAAATTCAATAATAAAAAACCACAACACTAGATTATATATATGATAATAATGCGTGGTGCGAGTACTTGGTGACTTTCAGAAAGGATATTAATTAAACTACTGAGTTTATTGCCGCTTCTTCTCGATATGTACATTCCGGTAGGTTTCCTTAATATAGTTCTGTAAAATGACGATTTAAGAGTGCTTGTAAAAGCCTTTTTGAATGAAGCATATTTTGATGTAATTGATTTGATTTGATGAGGTTATTTCTTTTAATAATGTAATGTCTCTGCACGATGTTGTATTGAACACTACGACAATGACTTCTTCATTGAAATAAAAGCCGCCTTCGTTGAGTTATCTTCCTTGGTCTTCGTGGGATTCCTCAGCTGGTTTAGATGGTATTTAGTCAATATGTCCATAATCTAGTTAAACTGAAACAGATAATTTCTTTACTACCAATAAGTTAGGCTTAGATATCGAATTTTCGTCGAAAACTTATCAGAGACTTATGAATGAAGTCAAACATTTTTGATTTTTATCAATTTTATCAACACAGTAAGTGGTCACCACCGCCAATATACAATGGCGCTGTAAGATTTATTAACCCCGATTACATCATCAATGCGCCACTAACCTTAGAAACATTGGCTCACTCACCCATCAAACCGGCAAACAAAAATACTGAGTGTTGCTGCTAGATGGCAGAATTAGAAGTAAGTGGGTGGTACCTACCAAGAGCCCTTCTTAAACAAAGCCCTACCGCCAAGACTGTATTTGAATTAAGTGTGATAAAATGTGTGCTGTTTAAATTAACTTTAATGACTAATAATATATTTATGGAACTCATTTCTCGCTGTAATATAAGAAAGTGTAATGATAATAAATTTTATTTTCAACAGTATTTTTTCACAGGAATAAAAATAATATCAGACATAATATTGCAGATATCTTACTATTAATTACCTTTTTTAATGACATTGGTAGACGGACGGACAAATGGGTGACCTGATGGTTGATGGTAGAAGAAAACACAATCATAAAATTTAATCATTTAATTTAAATAAATAATTTTTAAATATTTTCAATAATACAATTCAATAACTATAAAGGAAAAAAGCTTTAAATACGTGTTGCTCTTAATCTACCCCCGTACAAATGTTTGTTCAGGGCGATACTTTCTATTCTGTCTCCACAATTTACATTATCAGGCCAATCACACAAATTTTTGTAAGGATTGTAAAGAAGATCAACGGGACAGTCCATTGCTACAGGTTTATAGTTGACGCACATGTAGAACTGTTTACAGTTTTCGTGTGCAATCAAAACTCCATCAGAACCATCCTGACCGCAAATTAAAGGTGCTTCACTAGGATTGCAGTTACAAGGTCCATCATTGTCATCCTCACCGTCACCGCCGGCTTCACCTCCACCATTGTCGTTATCGTTGTCATTATCATTACATTCTGGAATCAATCTGTCTCCACAATCAACATTTTCGGGCCAATCGCATATTCTTCGGTAAGGATTGTAGAGAAGGTTGCCGGGGCAGTTTAGTGTAACGGGTTTGCCATTGGAACATTTGTAGAACTGGGTACAGTTTTCATGTGCGATTAATACTCCGTCGGATCCATCCTGACCACAAATCGCAGGTGCTTCGCCTGGGTTGCAGTTGCAAGTTCCATCATTGTCATCTTCACCGTCATCGCCACCTTCATCACCACCATCACCGCCAGCATCACCACCACCATTGTCGTCATCGTTGTCATTTTCATTACATTCTGGAATTACTCTGTCTCCACAATCAACATTTTCTGGCCAATCACATATTCTTTTGTATGGATTGTAGAGAAGGTTGCCGGGGCAGTTTAGTGTAACGGGTTTGCCATTGGAACATTTGTAGAACTGGGTGCAGTTTTCGTGTGCGATTAATACTCCGTCGGATCCATCCTGACCACAAATCGCAGGTGCTTCGCCTGGGTTGCAGTTGCAAGTTTCATCATTGTCATCCTCATCGTCATCGCCACCTTCATCACCACCCTCACCGCCGGCATCACCACCACCATTGTCGTCATCGTTGTCATTTTCATTACATTCTGGAATTACTCTGTCTCCACAATCAACATTTTCTGGCCAATCACATATTCTTCTGTATGGATTGAAGAGAAGTTTACCGGGGCAGCTTAGCGTAACTGGTTTGCCATTGAAACATTTGTAGAACTGGTTGCAGTTTTCATGTGCGACTAATACCCCGTCAGATCCATCCTGACCACAAATAGCAGGTGCTTCACCTGGGTTGCAGTTGCAAGTTCCGTCATTGTCATCATCACCGTCATCGCCACCATCATCACCACCATCACCGCCGCCTCCACCACCACCGCCTCCACCGTTGTCATTGTCATCATCTTCTGGAATTACTCTGTCTCCACAATCAACATTTTCTGGCCAATCACATATTCTTCTGTATGGATTGAAGAGAAGTTTACCGGGGCAGCTTAGCGTAACTGGTTTGCCATTGAAACATTTGTAGAACTGGTTGCAGTTTTCATGTGCGACTAATATCCCGTCAGATCCATCCTGACCACAAATAGCAGGTGCTTCACCTGGGTTGCAGTTGCAAGTTCCGTCATTGTCATCATCACCGTCATCGCCACCATCATCACCACCATCACCGCCGCCTCCACCACCACCGCCTCCACCGTTGTCATTGTCATCATCTTCTGGAATTACTCTGTCACCACAATCAACATTTTCTGGCCAATCACATATTCTTCTGTATGGATTGAAGAGAAGTTTACCGGGGCAGCTTAGCGTAACTGGTTTGCCATTGAAACATTTGTAGAACTGGTTGCAGTTTTCATGTGCGACTAATATCCCGTCAGATCCATCCTGACCACAAATAGCAGGTGCTTCACCTGGGTTGCAGTTGCAAGTTCCGTCATTGTCATCATCACCGTCATCGCCACCATCATCACCACCATCACCGCCGCCTCCACCACCACCGCCTCCACCGTTGTCATTGTCATCATCTTCTGGAATTACTCTGTCTCCACAATCAACATTTTCTGGCCAATCACATATTCTTCTGTATGGATTGAAGAGAAGTTTACCGGGGCAGCTTAGCGTAACTGGTTTGCCATTGAAACATTTGTAGAACTGGTTGCAGTTTTCATGTGCGACTAATACCCCGTCAGATCCATCCTGACCACAAATAGCAGGTGCTTCACCTGGGTTGCAGTTGCAAGTTCCGTCATTGTCATCATCACCGTCATCGCCACCATCATCACCACCATCACCGCCGCCTCCACCACCACCGCCTCCACCGTTGTCATTGTCATCATCTTCTGGAATTACTCTGTCTCCACAATCAACATTTTCTGGCCAATCACATATTCTTCTGTATGGATTGAAGAGAAGTTTACCGGGGCAGCTTAGCGTAACTGGTTTGCCATTGAAACATTTGTAGAACTGGTTGCAGTTTTCATGTGCGACTAATACCCCGTCAGATCCATCCTGACCACAAATAGCAGGTGCTTCACCTGGGTTGCAGTTGCAAGTTCCGTCATTGTCATCATCACCGTCATCGCCACCATCATCACCACCATCACCGCCGCCTCCACCACCACCGCCTCCACCGTTGTCATTGTCATCATCTTCTGGAATTACTCTGTCTCCACAATCAACATTTTCTGGCCAATCACATATTCTTCTGTATGGATTGAAGAGAAGTTTACCGGGGCAGCTTAGCGTAACTGGTTTGCCATTGAAACATTTGTAGAACTGGTTGCAGTTTTCATGTGCGACTAATACTCCGTCAGATCCATCCTGACCACAAATAGCAGGTGCTTCGCCTGGGTTGCAGTTGCAAGTTCCGTCATTGTCATCATCACCGTCATCGCCACCATCATCACCACCATCACCGCCGCCTCCACCACCACCGCCTCCACCGTTGTCATTGTCATCATCTTCTGGAATTACTCTGTCTCCACAATCAACATTTTCTGGCCAATCACATATTCTTCTGTATGGATTGAAGAGAAGTTTACCGGGGCAGCTTAGCGTAACTGGTTTGCCATTGAAACATTTGTAGAACTGGTTGCAGTTTTCATGTGCGACTAATACTCCATCAGATCCATCTTGACCACAAATCTCAGGTGCTTCGCCGGGATTGCAGTTACAAGTTCCATCATTGTCATCCTCGCCGTCATCACCACCTTCATCACCACCATCACCGCCAGCGTCACCTCCATCGTTATCATTATCGTTGTCATTTTCATCACCATCTGGAATCACTCTGTCTCCACAATCAACATTATCTGGCCAATCACATTGTCTTTTGTGAGGATTGTAAAGAAGTTTGCCAGGACAGCTTATTGTAACGGGTTTGCCGTTGAAGCATTGATAGAACTGGTTGCAGTTTTCATGAGCAATTAAAACTCCGTCAGAACCATCTTGAGCACAAATGGAAGGTGCTTCGCCTGGGTTGCAGTTGCAAGAACCATCGTTATCATCATTATCTTCACTGTCGTCTCCACCCTCGTTTTCAGTCTCATCACAGTCTTCATCTTCTTTCTCGTCTGGGACAAGCCTATCACCACAGTCTACTGTTTCTGACCAATCACATTCTTGCTTTTCGACGTCAAAAAAGAGGTTCGAGGCACACTTCTTTTCGACAAGATTTCCGTGGGTGCATTGATAGAATTTGTTACAATTTTCATGGGGATAAAGTTTTTCAATATTGTGGTCTATCGGGCAGCCATTCTCGTTTAGCTCAATATCATCATCACCTTGAGCTAAACTGATTGCGCAGACCAGCAATAAGGCTGCGACTGAAAATAAAAAAATACATAAATCACTAACCACATTTTTAATCATAGATTCATCAGGTCTTACAAGCTTATATTTAAAGTATATTAGTCGCCTTTATTATATGTAGCAATGCATAAATATATTCAGAAACACTAAACCCCCTTTCTACTCTTATACTTCCAAAGATAGGCAATCTGGCAACCCATACATATTTAAAATTAAGAACGACACAATAAAAGGGAGTTTCTTTGAAAAGAGAAATAATTAATAAATTTTATAAAAAAAAGTAATGAAAACACGCATTAATAAACTAAAAAGTAAAAATAAAAACTCTATTAAATTAAATTTGAAAAAGAACAAAATTTAAACAAAATTCATACCTTTCATATTTTTTTATGATCACTTATTATTTCCTCTTAACACAAGTGCACTTATCCTGACAAATAACAACTGCATCTAAAACACCGAAGACGGTGATTTATATATGAAAAAATAATCTTATTCCTTCTGTTATTAATGAACGATTTCTTAGAATTTCATAAATTGATATTATCAGATATATTAAAATCTTATATGCAATTCTTTGATATGTATAGATAATAATCTCTTTTTCGCAATCACTTATCTGAAAAATCTGAATGTTAATGACAGCTACCTGATTTTCATTTGAAATAATCGGCTACCTTTTTAGGGTTCCGTTACAGTTACATCCTCGGTAAGGCCTTGTAGACAGCGTCCTGCAAATTCCATCTAAACTTACATTCGGCAGACGACCCTATTTCAGAAAGATAAAAACTTTTGAATTCTGTTTTGTTTTTTGCGTGCATTTGCAATCAGCCCTTGTCATGCTCTTCATCACTCATCTGCTGCTCTGAGCTACTATCGGTTTTCCAGCTCTAGGATATGATGACGTTTTAGTCGTTTCGCATACTGGTCCATGGCGAGCGAATTTGCTGGGGTAGCAGATTAACCGCTCTTTGTATTTAATTGCCAAACTCCGATTTCCCGATTTTCGATTTTTCTCATTTCAATGTGCTCGTGAACTTAATTGCTGGTAAGCACTTGCAATTTAAAGAACTACATTAAAATAATAAATATTGAGGTGACTTTTGACCACAAAGTAAGTAAAATATAGAACGAAATTTTAGGTTGTCGTCATTCGTCATTATCGTTGGTATCATTTTGGCAAAATAAAATAAAAGTAAAATCTACCAAAATGTAAGCCGTTGAATTTTGAAACGTTGTAACATTTTATAAATGGTACGTTTACTTTTTAGAAAAGTTGCATGTGTATTGAAATTTTTTATACATTCCGTCTTATTTTTAAGACAAATGATATAACTAGATATAACTATAGATAATAACAAGACAGCAACAATAGTTATATGACGGTTTTTCTTTTTATTAGGTATTTTATGATTGTATTTATTATTGCGACTCATTTATAATTCATTTTTTATAATCGTTGTTTTGTTTGGATACGTATGCATACGATGGTAGTATGTAAATATAGACGAAAAACGCTTAATTGTAAAGTTTCCTTAAATAAAATTCATTTGATTTGGTTTGATGGTAGTGTGATGCGTGCAACACTTACACGAAATTATTATTTGGAACACACTGAACGCACCCGTAAACTTCAAACATGGCTGCCTGTTGAAATTCATGTCATTGAATTTTATCTATTTTATATCGAAATAACTCAATCATGCGTATTTTGCGGATATATGTTTATTTATTTATTTTGTTTGGTTCTTCAACAATGTGAATTAAAATAATATAATATAAGTAAAGTATAAAGTAAAGTCATATTCTAATTGTCACCATTACTTAAAGAAGAACACAACGTGCACAAAATGAAAACAAATCAACATCTTCACCTAATGTAGTTTCTTAATTTTAAACCTACTTAAAAATATTTCTTTATAAAAAAAGAAATTACAAAAAAATAAAATAAAGAGTATAAATTATGTATATAAAAAAGGATGCATCAGTTTAGACATAATTTTTGTGACCCAGTAAGATCTTTTTCATAGATGCAATGGACGTAAAATTTAGATCGGAGATGTTGGCGACTTAAAACTCATTATTTTGTAACGATCTAAAAGTGGAACGAACGGGTCTATCGTAGACCTGCACGAAATTATTAATAAAGTTACTTTTATTTAGTTTCAGGAAGGATCTGTATGCCATTTTATGACAGATAATTGTGCCTATCATGGTTTTAATTGAAACTGATTAAATATTTATTTTATATGCTTCGTGAATGTCTAATATTTTGATAACAGATACGCATCTTTGATATATTTTTTGTAGATCAGCATATAAAGGCCCGCGACCAGTCCTATCACTTATATGCACTTTAATATGACCACTGTAGTTGACTAGTGTTCCTTCAGATAAAACGTTTACGTCTATATGTATCATGGGCATATGTATGAATATGTGAATACGTCTCCAAATTTCTCTTTTACAACCTCATTAATTGCTTAGAAGTGATCCCAGGTACACAAACTCCAAGTCCGAGTATCTTACTATCCAATGTATTGGTATGAAGTTCTAGAGTACGAGTGTTACAACAAGCACGTGTATGCAACAAACATGAATTTCAGAATAGTTTCAGAACAGTTATCGAAAATTTTAAGGGAAACAAAACTGTATTTAAAATTTAAATGTAGATGCGAATTTATTTATTCTAAATTGTTTTATATAGGCATGACGAGATCAGCAGAACTATAGTTCGATTGAATTGCAATTTCGTATAGGTAGTCCAGTTGTTATGAAGACGTTCACTAAGAGAGAATATTTGAAATTTTAACTTCAATAAATAATAATAAATGGGAGTGATAACATGGTATATAAATAATATCGTTAGTCGTTCTGACAAGAATTTTTTTCGTAATATAAGGGTTTTCATGAATAGGATCACTAACTTTGGCGGAATATAAACAATAAAATATATAATATTAGGATGACATTCTAACAATTTCGTTGTTACTACTTTATATAACTATGTTATAAATATGATTGCTGATATGCTTAGAATTTATGTAATATCGTTTTAGATAAAAACAAAGCGGTATCATTTGATTGCGGAAAAAATACAATTAACGAGCAAATATTTGAGTTAATTACTTATATGTTTGATTACAAATTAACGATAGACTACTTTTATACACAATATTAGTATCTAATCATAATGTTCTATTTTTTGAAGTTTACATCATTCTTATTGTTTCCAAGTAACAATTTTATCTCTTTCTTTTTAAGTTTAATGACTTTGAAATGAATGAGAGAATGTTATTTACATACGTAATTCAAATAGGTTTTTGTCACTGATTTATTTGATGGTAAGGTTTTTAATGGTACCACTTTTTGCAAGTTCATCTCATTTGGTACCATGCACTCATCCAGGGCCGGGTCTACCATATGGCTTTTTGGGTTTCAGCCTTGCTTCAAGAGGGCCCCACTAAGTCAAGTTAAAGTCAAAAATAGACGATAATGCGAAGAAATCCATAACTTTATTAAATTAAATAGATCGTATGGTTTGCAGCCCTGCTAGTCCTGCAATTAATCAAATCCATTTAATTAAATTAATTAAATAAATCTACGTTCAGATATGTCTTAGGTGGGCCCCTGAGTAGTTTTAGCCCAAGGCCCCCTAAACTTACGGTCCGGCCCTGCACTCATCGGATACTCTACCGCAAAAGAGCAATAGTTGGTATTATTGGGTTCCGGTTTGAACGGCGAGCGAGCCACACGTAACTACACGAATAAGGGTCTTAACATCTTCGCGTTTAAGTTCGGTAGCGCATATGCGATATAAAGAATTGGTAATATTTCTTAAAGCGAAAATGTTTATAAACGGTCTCATTTGCTCGTCCGTCTACCTATTTAATATTTGAAAATAAAACCCCTTCATCGTAATATTTCAACAAAGAGAACACATACATTAAATTGGCCATTAAGGCCCGTATTGGGTCAATATAAGATATAGGATTTTTCACTTTATAAATCATAATTATATACGTCACTCATGAACTTATATACGTAGGCAGTAGTGCAGCAGTGTTTATTTTCCATGGCTCAGTAAGCTGTTGGTAAGAGCACTCTGCGCATTTTTATATAAGTATTTTGCATAGTTGGTTGGTCACAAGTCAAAATTGTGTGTTGTTTAAAATTACTAACATTATTATCTTATATATTAATAGCGTAAGCCGATTTTTGTCCCAGTGATTATGGGACTATGGCTGCACATTAGAGCTCCAGCCTTAGTATTAAAAAAAATAAAGTGGATTCTTAATTTGAATTTTGTAAATTCAATTTAGGAAAATAGTTACTGGCCGGGTAAAGAGTGGCGTTATGGCTGTATAAAAAAAAAGCTATTGTAAAACGTGCGAACAGACGCCGTCAGTTTACAGTGAAATTAAATGAAAACAAAAACTGTTACAGGTATCGAATTTGTAAAAAATATATTGAATAAACGGGAAGTTTCGCATGCGTCCCATAAGTTTTATTTTAAATTAGTAAAATATTTTACAAGATAAATAATATGAAATTAGCAAACGAGCTATGAATATGATAAATAAAAAAATATATAACTACCAAATCAGCGAGCGGTAATTCCCATTTGCACCTAAAACTTATGTTGTGTTACATATATTTTTGAGATATTAGATAGAAGAAAAATAATCCGTTCGATTTTCTGTACTAGTTGCTTTCAGAGAACATTTAATAGACTTCCCATGTCTAACAAGGGGGTTCTTAAGAAAACTATTACTAACTAGATGTATATAATTGGTAAGATATCTTGTCAAATTATGTTATAATAAAAAAAAATGTTTTTTCTTCTTTTTCTTCGGTTAGATATAAGAAAATAGGTAGGTACTTGGTGGTAGGGCTTTGTGCAAGCCCGTCCGGGTAGGTACACCCACTCATCAGATATTCTATAGCCAAATAACAGTACTCTGTATTGTTGTGTTCCGGCTAGAAGTGTGTAGTGTGTAGTGAGCCAGTATAATCACAGGCACAAGGGACATAACATCTTAGTTCCCGAGGTTGGTGGCGCATAGGTGATGTAAGGAATGGTTAATATTTCTTTCAGCGCCTTTGTCTATGGGCGGTGGTGACCACTTACCATCAGGTGGCCCATATGTTCGTCCGCCAACCAATGCCATAAGAAAAAAGATATTATATGAATAATACTTTTTTGTCTTTGGGCACTTGTCTTATTATATTGTATTTGAATATTTGTTGTAATATGTATATATATATATATATATATATATATATAATCCTGTTGTCAATTCAGGGAAAGGAGTTCAACATGCGTAATCTGCAAGATTTTAAGCTAATATAGATAGAGGACCACCTGTAGCACTGTAGTTACTTTATAAATAACTAAAATACTAAATGAAATACAAGTATTTTTAATTCTACCAATTTTATTCTTATTTTATACCAACATGAAATTACATATATTTCTAGAAAAAAAAAAATGTTCAAAGTACAGTCATAAAAATAAGAACAAGAAGAAATTTAAGCCGTGACAATATATGTAGGTGTTGCAATATTGTAACTGCTGTGTGTGAAAAGTACTATTTGTAAAACTAATTTGAACGTACAAATAAAAAAATATATGTATACTAATATTATAAATGCGTAAGTAACTCTGCCTGTCTTTTGCTATTTCGCGTCTAAACTATCGAAGCGAATTTGTTGAAATTTGGTATTAAGCAAGCTTGAACCCCAAGGCATAGGCTACTTTTTTGAGCCTAACGCGTACCAAGCTCTAATACGCGAACGAAACCGCAGGTGACATCTAGTTTTACATAAAAAAACAATCAATTTAATAATTTCCGTGTCAACCACTCTTATTTCGATGCTCCAAAAAAATATATATTGTCAAATTAGCTCATTCATTTTTAATTATTTTTATTGCATTATATCTTACCCAATAAATATATCGAGATTGTGAGTACATTTACATGTTTGTGAGTACATTAACATTATAAAATTAATAATAATTAATTATAAAGAATAGTCTACATACATCTATCAAGAATTGCTCAATATTTTGCCGAAGGAAGGAAATCTTTTATTTTTAATCGAGTCTTATCATCACTACTCAATCAAATAAATTGAAATGATAATCGAAATACATATTTAACTTCATAAATAAATAAAAAATACTTGTCATTCTTACATTTCACCGGCCGCGCTACCCTATCTCAGCCACCGCTGTCGTTGATGTCAATGATGACCGACGACCATAGACAATATTTATTTATAAATATACTGTAAGAAATATTAATAACTCGTATTGATTAAAGTTACAATTCACTTAGTTGGTCTAGTGGCTTTTGAAGAGGATCCTCAGGTGTAAAAATATGTGATTATTACATGCTAGTACATAATTTACATTGCAAAGCATTTTGTAAAAGCTACTGTCACTATAAAAATGTTTTCTCTTTTAAATCTTAATAACTCATATTGAGTTTGAGTTTGAGTGTTTCTGTATATAGGATCGTTTCTGCACAACACGGTCCAAATTTAGCATATGAAAATCTACTAGTGTTTGGCCGAGTTTGAACTCGAAATCTTCCCTTTAACAATCAATGAGATCAAAACAATCAACACACACTTGTCATTTAATCACATCTTTATTCATGTCTGATAATATTTGTTTTTAAGTTGAAATAATCTTTAAATAAAATCGCATTAAACAACTAATTATAACATCAGAGAGTCGAGATCGATTACAAAGTACAAATTTCGAAAGATTTCAAGTTTTCCTCAAATTTCAACTCTGTGATGATGAGAGACGCTTTACCGAGGACTTGAACTTTCGTGATGTATTAAAAATTCTTTAAATATTATGATGTGAATGGGTAAGATCGACGCGTATGTCGTCTCCGCCGCTCTCTATCTCTTGCGCGTATTTAACAACGGAAACTCAATGTTACTATTTATTTTACATACTATTTACATTTATATACTTAATGATTAATTATCGATTTCGATGGTTCCTATGCGTCAGCCGTACCGTACCGGATACATTTTATTACATAGCAAACATAATTTATTATCATATCTTTTCTAATTTATAAATATGTCATTATTTTTAATCTTTATAATAAAGAACTAGGGAGAAGAATCCTTCGCATTTATTCAAAAGATTTTTTAGGAAATTCGAAACTTATGACTGGTTTTGTTTTGATTTCATTACATTGTAAATTGCAAGTCACTCATCTAGATTTGACGCCAAAATGATGAAACCTCTTTTAAATTAAGTTTTTAATATCAAATAGTCAAATATATATTACTTCAGTTAGAATGTTTATGTTTACATTTTTTTATACGGCCGCGGTAGTACCGCTGTTTAACCGGTGAGTAACTTTTTTCCGCATTCTGAAATTAACTCTTTCTTAAATCGTAACAATTTAGTAAATTGCAATCAAAACTTTTCTCTACACATCTACGGCTGGAACACTTCAAAATGAGACTAGAAACATTTATTTTATATGCAGTCATTGTCCCATAATCACTGGGACAATAATCAGTTTACGCTATTAATATATAAAATAGTTTGGGTTTCTAAAAGCGTCAAATAAGCACTAGATTGATATGATTTGTTCAATGATCGTAGAAATGACTCCCTGTAATGATTTTCGTCGTGAGAATGTCACACGTCACACGTATGGGTATACGAGTATATCCGAATGAGCCTGCACAAAGCGTTACACCCCACACGTGTATTGTATTAGTGTCATACGATTGTTTACAAAGAGGTATTTGCTACGCATTAACCAGCTTTATCTGATTTTTATAAATAACATTTGTATATGTGTATGTTGCGTAAAACTTTAATATTTATCGTTACAATCTAATGGAAATATTTACGTCGTTTTCACGTCTGGTTTTAAACTATTATGACTAATACTTTTTCGCAATATTTTTTAAT
The DNA here is from genome assembly GCF_905147765.1 of Vanessa atalanta. Classification (NCBI taxonomy): domain Eukaryota; kingdom Metazoa; phylum Arthropoda; class Insecta; order Lepidoptera; family Nymphalidae; genus Vanessa; species Vanessa atalanta. The sequence continues at coordinate 793,142 of NC_061882.1, forward strand.
TTCAACGATGACACACAATGCTATAAAATAAAGTTCAATATTTTTTTAGATATGATATCAATTGATAATCTGATTGCTTATTGATATTTATATAATGACATCGTGATATCGAGTGTCATAAACACAAAAGGCGAATTGATAACCTCTTTCTTTTATAAGTTAGCTATAAAAACTGTATAAAAGGATATTGTTATATCTAGGAGCTCTAAACTTAATCATATTTCTAAATTTAAAAGAGATTATATATAATTACTTATTGATAATCAATCGATCTTAATGGCAAGTAAAGTTTCACGTGTATAATGTTACAATAAAGATCCACCAAGGTCATTTATGTCAATGATGAAAAAAGTTGGCCCTAAGATACATTCTTGAGGTACACCAAATATAATTAATGTTTTGGCACTAGTAACGTTGATTATTATACAGTATTTTCTAATAAACTTTCTATCAACGAATTGTAATACAAACAATATTTTATACAAATATATATATAAAAGTATGGTTAGAGAGTCAGTTCGAACGCTTTGACAAAATCCCTGAATCGTTTTAGATATTTTATCTATCTTTCAAACTTTTCAAAAACTCAATAAGTATATTAAAAGTGTTTTATTTATTCATTTAATTTATTGACTGGCTTGCCTTAAGTGTATTATATATAATTTTAGGATAATTCGAATATATATACAGTGCAAATTAGCAGTGCAGTTAAATACTTCGGATGGAGTCACGATGGTTAGAGCCAGTGAATTATACAGGGATAAAAATTGCAAAAGAACAATTAAACGTTAAGACATATATGATGATTTTACTAAACGCGAAGAAAATAAGCTATTATTATTAACGACTGCAAGTGTGACGTCAGAAGTCGGTAAAGAACCGTCGATCATATCTATCCCATTATATGTACTTTTATTTATATAAGTGATTAAAATCTACCTATATTGTTTTAAGACAGGTTGGAGTTTTTTTTTTTTACTTCAAAGAATGTTGTAAATAGCTAATTATTTTTTGGATATCCTTGGACTTACCAAAATAACATATTATATTGAATTGTTGTTTAGAAAATTGACTGATGTCTAGATAATACCTAGTTAGTTACAGTTAAAGGTACAGTCGTACCTTGAATTTTTTCTGGTGTGATTTTATTTATCTTGGCAAATATAAAGCTCCCACATCATTACTGTAATTTACGATACGAGAATGACACACAATCTGCAAAGCGTGATTATTGAGATGTGATAATGAAATTATGGTCTTTTAACATGCTCATTGGATAGATTTGAATACGGGTCGTATCATCAACCACAGGGTCAATCTCCAACCTGCACCGTTCTCTATATCGTTTCTTTAAATCATCCAAAATTTGCACTAAAACCACATTCGCCTTTGTATTTAAAGATATAGAAAATATGATCGAAAAAGTAGGAAGTCAATCAATCAATCAAAAGCCAATCGTTGTCCACTGCTGAACATAGGCCTCTCCCAAGGTGCGCCAAAGCTCCCGGTCCTCCGCCTTCCGCATCCAGTCGGTCCCCGCCACCTTCATGAGGTCATCGGTCCACCTGGCTGGAGGGCGCCCTACGCTGCGTTTGCCGATTCGCGGTCTCCACTCTAGGACTCGTCTGCTCCAACGGCCATCGGTCCTACGACATACGTGACCAGCCCACTGCCACTTCAGCCTGCTAATTTTTTGCAAGCTATGTCGGTGACTCCGGTTCTTTTCCGGATAATCTCATTTCTGATCTTATCCTTCAAAGATACTCCGAGCATAGCTCGCTCCATAGCCCGCTGAGCGACTTTGAATTTGTGGACTAGTCCCGCAGTCAGTGTCCACGTTTCGGCACCGTATGTCATGGCAGGTAAGACGCATTGGTTGAAGACTTTCGTCTTCAAACATTGCGGTATAGACGACGTGAGGACTTGACGAAGGTTGCCAAATGCTGCCCATCCCAAGCGAATTCTTCGATCGGCTTCCTTCTCGAAGTTGTTCCTACCGACTTGAATGACCTGTCCTAGGTAGGTATATTCACTGACAACTTCGAGAGGTTTCCCTTCGACGTATATCGGCCTAATATATAAGTAGGAAGTGCCATTTGTAAAATGCTGTCTAATGATTAGACTTGTTAGACCGCCTAGAACCGAGGGAAAAAAGTTAACATCGGCTTAGTATGATCGATGATCCTCTACGAAGCGAAGGATGTCAGACCCGTAGTACATTACAATAAAACATTTGCATTTTTTAATTGTTTCTAATGACTTTTACCATTAGCAACAACTCTTTCGTTCGACCACGTATGATCCGGTATATAATAATAGTATATAACTCTACATAAACATAACATAGTTAACATAGTCCAGCTTCTTTATATTCAATAAACATTACATGATGCAATTCTTTAAATTTTTAACTGTTTGATCTGTGCGGCTAACGATCATGACTATGACGTATACGAATGCTTATCAACGCATTTTTGATCAATAATTAGTATTCGGTACACTCAGAGATAATGGAATGTGTTGATAAACATCTAATCAAAATAATATGTATTTATATTATGTATTCTGAACGAAAAATCTGATATTTATTAATATTCAAAAATTTTCCATGTATATTTATTAATGAAGTACGATACGATGCCAAAAATTTTGGATGACAACAAACCATTAAAAATGATATACTCGTATGTATTACAGTGACAGCGAATTAATTCTTGCAAGAGAAGGACTAAGTATTAATACCATTCCCCATACCCCAATGGACATGTCTTTCCGTCAAATCGTAAGATAATGATGGAGAGAGGCGTAGTCTTTGGCAAAACTTCATGAAAATAAGTCTTAAAAGAATCACTGTCTAGAGAAACATCTTAATTCGAGGCGATGAAATGAACTACCAAATCTCCTGTGTCACAAACGAGGTCGCCGTATACCGTCGCATCAAAAGTTCCTAAGATATGTAGGTAAAAAACATTGGCATTATTATACTCCATCTTTTCCTATCATCCTGTATTATAAACATATACTATCACTAATGCGGACAGTCATATTGTTATCTTTCTTCAACACTATTGTCATTAAACCGACTTTGTATTGGGCTTTTCATTTTGTTGCAATTAAACAACATACACATAAACACCGATAACAAACACTAATGAATCTGATTAAAAACTTGGCTTCACGGCCAATGTTCTGATGTTTTATTTTTATATTTTAATCTATAAATATAATCAAATAATTTTGCACAAAATTCAAAATTCGAATATGACGTCGTAATCCAAATTAGTCGTTCAGATTTTTATTGAAATATATGTATAATGAACGGCTTGGGGTTAAGGCTGATTCCTGTGCCGCGATGGTGGTCATGCCGTTTTCTCTGTCCATCTCCACTCTCTACCGACTACTTCATTGTGTGTGCATGGCGCGTATACTATATACTTCATTGCTTCTTCATATGAGTGTGTACTATACTCGCATGTTTTGTATATTATTCTCAAACTTTTATTTATTATAAATTTCTTTCAATTTTCATGTATCACATCTGCCGGTCACGTTTTATATGGTATGTATATTTCCTGTTTTTTTTTTTATTTCGCTGGAAAAACACGTTAGCGTTTGTCACGTGAAAGTGAGGGGATATAGGGGGGACTCGCCTTTGCCATGGACGCCGAGTACGCCCGGAGCGTAAACCGGAATACCACTAAAAAACCAGCGGTACCCTCTCAATCTCTTCGGCGGGAGCCGCGGGATCGTTTTAAGCTTTAACAGACCTATCGCAGCTTTAACAAACCGTTACTGAATGGAAATATCTAGTTCTAGTAAAGTTAATCAATTAAATATATGTATAAAAAATATAAAATAATTTATTAGCAATAACACGTTCCTAAGTAATTGGACTTTGAGATTATATCATACAATCTGTCCAGATCATAATTGTGATAAATAATTATTAACTTTATCATCCTCATTATTATTATAAAGAAGTACGTTTTATTTGTTTGTTCGTATTTTTTATATTTACACGAAATCAACTAGTTTGAATGATATTATTTTTTACGTTAGGAAAGTATGAATATAGCGACTGTCATTATTGATGTATTCCGGCTTAAAAGATGAGCACTTAGCAAACAGGTACTTAGTTCCCAAGTTTGCTGGCACATTGTTGGAATGGTTAACGTTTCTTACAGCACCATTTTGTTTGAACGATAGTGACCACTTACCCTCATGTGGTTCGTTTGCCAGTGAGTGTACCTACTATTAATAATAAAAAGTACAAGTGCTGTGAACACTGTGTGGTAGACTTTATGAGTTTTGATAAATATAATATTATCGGAAAGTGGGCGAACGTCAGTAAGTGAGCGCTAATGTAATGTGCAATGTTATCCTTGTTAATATCAACTCATTTCGATAAATAATACGTGATTATGCTCATATCCCTAAAAATAGCGCAGGCAAATATTTCGTAATCGATTGTCACACTACTGAGAAATCATACAAAATTCAAAGAAAGCAGACTCATATGGGTTGTCTAGATTTTTAGAACAGTATGCTTTATGTCTAAAAACTTTATTAACAGTAGCGATGAATGATTCATTCATCAAAATACTTAAGTATTATTGTTGATAATTATGACAGGAATATTAACTTCACATGTTACGTATTTGTATGTTGGAAGCTATATTTGTTCGACGAAAATATTTTTTTTGGAATCTTGGGAAAATTTTAATTTGTTAAAGACGATTGGGTTTATAATTAAGTTATGTTATTAGTTATGACAATTTCTGGCACATACGGGCCCTAATAAAGCCATTGTAAAATTCGAGCACCAACAATTGTTTTAAAATTATAGGTTTTATAATAAGGACGGGATCATTTTTAAAAAACCACTTATTTTAAAATAAACTTATTATTCGTACTTTTTTTAACAAAACCAAAATATAATTATACTCTTGTAACCTACATCACTTAAATATTAATCACCAAACTTGCTGATATTAATACTAGTGTAAACTGGGCGACCGTTCAGAATTCGTCATTGTTTCTTCTTGATCATGACCGATACGAAGAAGATGCGCCGGATGATAAGGTTCGGCCCAGGGGGCTCGCTGTAGTCAAGCCGTGATATATGAATTCAATCAAAATGTGCTTGTTTAGGCCTCTTAATCAAGTTCGCAACCTTGCAGTCAGTTATAAAATATTTTTTATTAAAACACAAACATAACTTATGTTTTAGTAGGTTTGTACGTTATATATATATATTTTAATACAACCGTAGCGCCGCTCTCTAAGCGGTCAGTAACTTTTTTCTACATCAATTTTATTTTGTTAAATCGTAACAATTTAGTGAATTGCAATTAAGAATCCTCTTTATTTTTCTGCACATTTACGATATAATATAATCAAAATGAGACCACAACCGATTTTTATGTGCATCTATCCCATAATCACTGGGACAAAAATCGGCTCATGCTATTAATACTTATAGGATTACATCAGAAGCAAGTAACGTAGTCGTGATTGCGATCATGTTTCATATATGAACGCAAGGCGATAGACCGATGATTGTAAACGCAAACAAAATAAGCGCTACAATAAATCTTCGGTATTTTTGGTAGGAAGTTTATATTATAATAAATCATAATCCCTTTATCAGGGATAGAGAGTGAGTCAGGTTTTTCCAGTAATCCCCCCTCAAGCCTATGAAGGTTGACTGTGCTTTTATAGACATAACATACATATACATATAATTGTATTTAACTAACATGACTGTATTTTTAGATGTTGAAAAAGAGTAACTACTGAGTTCCTTGCCGGTACTTTTCGGTAGAATTCTACTTCTAGTCTACATTCCGAACTGGTGGTAGCTTTACTTAAAATAGTTTGTTAAATGACGATTCAAAAGTGCTCATAAAAGTCTACTTGAATAAAGTATATTTTGATTTGATTTGATCCAGATGCAACTATGACACTCAACGTATAAATAATATCACTGTTACTTCAGTTATATAACGGCCACTGAAAACTATCGTTGATATGTCAAACTTTTTATCGCAACATATAATTTAGTTTCATTTCGTTTTAAATTGTCAATGAAAAATTTAGCTGATACATACCGAGAAACACCTCTACTAATTCAAAATTAGATGACCTTGAAAAACTAGTTATTTTTAATTTTTTAATTTTGTTACTAGTGAAGTTATTTAATCGGTAATATGCAAGACAAATAGTTGGGTACCCTGGATCTCAAAAGCAAAGGTAACAGTTAATTTCAAATGGCCGGTTAATATTAATCACTTAAATATATATAGCAAAAAAAAACTGCTTAGATAAAATAATCTTAAGTAGCCAATCCCAAATAATATTTAAGAAATTAAATCGATCAAAGATATTATATTAGATATATGTACAAGGAATGTCAATAATCTGTATTTTAAAATCGATTACTTCAAGATAAAATAATAATAATTTAATACATTTGCTGCAACGAAAAATAAAAATAAATTTTTAGTAAACTGGAATTATGTCATACAATATGCGTTTATATAATCTCATATTTTTGACACAGGTGATAATACAATCGAAAAAAAAAAAGTGGGCTATGGCTGTCCTATTAATGCGCTAATGAGAAGTAGCTAATTCTACCACGTTGCTCCAATTCTGGTTGGTGGACACACACGTGGTATAATTTAATTGAGATTAGACACATGCAGGATTCTTCATAATATTTTCTTTCAATCCGAGGACCAGTTGAATTATAAACACGGAAATTCAGCGGTGATCGCAATCATCGATTAAAATGCTTTTGTTTAAACCATCTCAGCTCAGAGTAGAACATGGACCAAATAAGAGGTTTTTTCAAAAAAATACATCAAACATTTTTTTACGCATATTTTTGAGACTGGCAAATTGGTCATTATGGTAATTTGGTTACCACCGCCGTTGACTTGCATGTACTACTACTAGAGAAGCTGCTCAAAATTGAAATTGTGTCACATTGAGGGAAAAGGGGAAAGAAAGCAAGAGGCGACGTTAGTTCGGCGATGAAGCCGCGACAATCGCGCAGATATGTCAGAATAGTCTTTATCTTTTTCCTTTTGCCTCTGAGAGTATTATAGTGAAATTAGTTGATTTCATAATTGTTGTGGTATTAAATAGATTAGACAATAATATTAATAGCATATAATCAAGATTGCAGATTAAGATTAGAACCTATAAGGAAACAGAAATCAATTTAATACTTACTTGAGAATATTTATGCCCACAGAAAACTTTATTGTTCTCTGAGAGAATGTTTTTTACAGTACCGAAGAATGAAATTCGGCTTTTTTGTAAAAATAGTCTATTTGAATAATATTTTTTTTAATAAATATATTTTTTTTATATATTCCTCTATTGGTATGTCTTTTTTAAGTATGTTAATCTATGTCGGAATATCAGTTATACTTTTTTTTTTAGTTTTACGAGGAGGAAATGCATTTACGCATGTCGAACGACGACGAATTCCCCCGAGTTCGCCACTGGAGGCTGGGCTTTAACGGCTGACGCCATGCGGCGGATAAGATGACTGGCTCCGCCGCTGACCACCGGTGTAAAACACCTAGGAGGCTCTGCTCCTCAGAGACGTACCAGGAGCGGCCCCGTGGCATCCTTCCACGCCAGTCTTAGCCATTGCTGACGAGCAAGCTCAATAACCTACCCCTAGTTTCAGTAACTAGAGATAGTCAAATCTATTTATTCTTCTGCCCTTACGTTCTTTTCAATAACCTATTGACAGTAAGTATTTCGTATCGAAACTAGCTGCCCCTTTACTTTAGATAGAAACGCTCATACAAACCGTACTTACAAGCAATTCAAGTTACTCTCGGATAGACGAAGCTATCTCTAGTAACGCCATTCGGTTATCTGTCAAAATCGACCGATAACTTTGACTGTTAAAAATAAAGTCGCTGTAATTTCTATTAATATTGTAGCAGTGATGACAATTAGGAACTATTTCAAATGATCTTAGATCTTGATGCAGACAGTGACAGTGATACTGATATCGTACGGTCACAGTATATGAGACTAAATTAAATGATTACTAATTTGCATATTGATACAGAATGAAAAAAGAGCAGGCATGAATGCTGAATTAATTTAAAAAAAAAGTTTCAACCCTATTTGAGAGTAACGTCTAAAAAGTAAGATTAATTTTGTCATACTAATGATATGGAATATTTGTGTACATAATACCAGAATTCAATGTTACAACTTTTTCCAGAAATCATGGTATAATTATCTTCTCTTCGTCAGATACTTTTGGCTGTACGATTTTATGCCTTGGCATGTAGATTTTATTGGAGTCTTAATAGACGTTAGAAGAACGAAACACACATATTTATGTATTGATTTAAAATAATTGATTATTGTATTCGAGATAACAATCAAATTGAAAATAAATAAAAATAAAACAAGTTTTGATCGTAATATTGTGTCCTGGTTATCGTGTAACGAAACATTCGAAGAAAAATATAGATAGGTGATCTATCGGTGATAGAAAAGTAATCTGTCGATGGTTAAAGATAGATAACACTTTGGTTGTGACACAAAAGTTAAGGATACATCGGTTTTTATTGATAATCGGGGATAGCGCATAGATATGCGTAATCTTAAATGGGTTATTAAAATGGCCGTTAGGTATATCTAGTAAAGAAGATGAGGAAATCTAGTCTAAATCGAAATCGCATATCAAGACGTCTCTCTAGCATGTATTTTCGTGAAATAGTTTGATAAAAAATACTCATAATTACTAACGCAACTAAACAATGGGTTGCTATTGGAAATTGTTCAGTATGTCATAGGATATCAATTTTAATTGCTATATTGTTATGCTTAAATGATGCCATTTTGTTTTGTCTTTACGTAAAACGTTACAGTAAAAAAACGAATTTAAATTACTATAAATAATAAATTACAACGTATTTAAATAAACTTTTACATTATAAAATATTTACACTTTTTTGTGAAGACTTGCCTAACAGCCTGTGCTAGGCTGAGGTTTTTCCACCACACTGCTCCAATGCGTATTGGTAGAATTTCGCTGAAATTAGATGTTTTCCTTCATCGCTGAGCACGAGATGAGTTATAAACACCAATTAAGCACATTGAAATTTAGTTTTGCTTGCCTGGGTTTGAACCTGCAATCATCATTTATACATTTATATACCCAACGCTTTATCCATAGAGTAATTTTACGATAATATGCTTTACTGATATTTTTAAACAACATTAGCTAATGATTTTTTAATGACGTCTCTGAGATGTAATTTTCATTTAAGGATTTAATGTTTATTAATTAATTAATCAATTACGACTAATTTAATGAACCTTTCTGAGTGCGGCAGTTATTATCATATAAAAAAAGATAACATTTAAAATTAGCAATATCGAGGATATTAAAATTGAAATTTGCTAAATTTATTTTAACGGTCGGAATGTGGATACTTTTTATGTACCTAAAGTAATCGAAACCAAAGTTTTGTTAAACGATTGTAATAAAATTTAAGACACAAAACCCAGATAGGGAGGGTGAATTTTAGGTCCTTTGATTATTTTTGGTACATATAAATGATCTCGCAGTCTATATTAATACTATTCGTGATATTGCATTGTTTGCTGATGACTTTAAAGTTAACAAAAATACTAATTATGACGATGTAAACAATGCATTATTGCTACATAATTGATTAACAACAAATAATTTGTTTTTGAACGCCAAAAAAATTTAATTCATTGTTATTAAAGATTAATATTCAACTTAGAAAATAGAAATTATACCAAAGTATTTATAATAATTACTTTCATTATTCAAAATTTATCTAAACACGACAAATAAATAAATACCAGTTTTTTTTAATTTAAACACCAAGTTTTCGACTTTACAATGTTGATTCTTCCTGCGGTTTTAGATACTACACTAATGTTCCGCAGCCAATTTTACATTTATCTATACCGAAACTTAATCTCATGTAAAGAAATAAGAATTAATAAACTTTACAGGATTCTATAAAGAATACAAGACATAACAAGATATATAAAATGATGTATATATAAGCACAAAACAAACATTTATCACCATAAACTATTTGCGTGCTAACTGCACTGCAAATTATGTTTGTTGAAAAAAAAATTTAGCGCCTGCCGTTTTTTTAATGCAAATTATTGTTTATGTAAAATTGTGTCAGACATGAATATGGATTGAATATAAAAGGAAAAAAAAGTGTTTGTATCTTTTGAGCATGAAGTAACGTTACTTTGATTCTATAGATTCCATCCGACTATCCATCATTTTTTTATTCCATATTATGCATGACTAGGGCTAGGAAAAAAACGCTAAACAAATGATGTATAAATAACACGCACTAATGAGTTTTAAGTACTAAATTATTGTTTACACTGACAGTATTTCTCTTTTTATGTTAGATGTCGTGTACTCGTATTTTATTCTCTAATAAAGTAGGAAGCTATTATCATGATTCAAGTAAAAGATTAAATAAAAGATGAAACTTAGGAAGATTTATTTAAAAATTATCCTTCAAAATTAATTAGCTTTATTGTACTACAAATCTCACCATTATCATCATCATCAGCCAATCGTAATCCACTGCTAGTGGACCTTACTATACTCTTCTCATGTGTGCCAAAGCTGCTGGTTCTCCGCCTTATGCCTTCAGCCAGATCCCACCACCTTCTTCAAGTCATCGGTCCACCTAGTTAAGAGGTATCCTACAATTTCGAGAGATTTTCCTTTGAAATATATCGGCTTCTACGGGACATCCTTGTTGAACATGACCATGATCTTTCTAAGATACAACTACAAGGCCAACACACTGTGAAGACTCGTTTAGACTTCGTAGTGATGACGATATCGTCGGAAAATCGAACGTGTATGATGTACCTACTCACCGCTTACTAATATTGCTTTGATATAAACAAATCTTAGATTGGTCTAATTAAAAATGTTTGATTCTTCTTCGATGGATTTTTTAGTAATAAACCCTCTGATAATCCACGCATCAATGTCAAGATCGTGTCTACACTACTTTGCATAAATAAAAATTGTAACAAAAAAAAAACTGACTTCAAAAAAAAAAAAGGAAGCTGTTCCAAAACAAATTAATGTGCACTAATAAGTAAAATAATAATTGCGTGTTCTTCTACAACTTAACAATCAACTTACTTTTTCTACTAATCGGTATGTAGGTACGGTCTACGTATTTACCACGCAAGAAGATAGGTAGATACCTACCCATTTTAGACTTAAAAAAAAAACTCAATACCTACCTATCAATAAAAACAATGAAGAAAATATTTTTTAGAGTTCCCCTAAGTAAAATGAACTGAAAAATTTTAGACTACTTAAAACTCAACCAAGTTATTACAACAATATAATGTAGTTACAATTATTGTTATTTTTGAAGTCGGAGTCAGCCACGAGCACGCGGCGCGCCAATCAAGAGAACGAAGCGATACGAGTCACTTGATTACGAACCGTTTCAGATTATTTTATCGTTCTATATCTTTTTTTTATAGTATAGGTTGGTGGTCGAGCATATGGGCCACATGACGATAAGTGGTCACCACCAGCCATGGATAATGACGCTGTAAGAAATATTAAACATTCCTTACATCGCCAATGCGCCACTAACATTGAGAACTAAGATGTTATGTCCCTTGTGCCTGTAGTTACACTGACTCACACACCCTTCAAACCGGAACACAACAAAACTGAGTACTGTTGTTTGTCCATTTATCACGCACATACTTAATGCAAATTTACGACTTATATGGTTTTCTTATGGAGGCCATTATCAGAACTGGACCAAATTAAAATGGGTCCACACGGGAAGCACTAGTTTTCAAATTTAAAAAATATCATCAAAATCGGTTCACCCAGCCGAAAGTTCTGAGTTCTGTTCTGTCTAACAAACATAAAGTCTTTTGTTAAGTCGGTTTAAAATAAAATTACAATCTCCATAGATTCAATATTAAAATAGTGACCATGGTTTCAAAGATACCGATTAAATTATTTTTTATGACAAGGTGGCAAACTAGCATGAAGCTGACCTGATAAAAAGTGACTGCCACCGCCAATAGACTTCTGAAATACCTGGGGACTTTAAGAAATGAGTAGGTTCTATCCTTGAAGCTTTGCAAGTCTCTCGCGTAATAAGCATATTATTTCTCAAAAACTGCCGCGAAAGCTAGTTCCATAGAGTAATTGCGTGAGCCAAAAAATGCTTTAAAAATCACGCGGTTATGGCTTTCCGGACATCGAGGTGGTGTGGCCGAAATCGGGATTTTTGACGAGATGTCCGGAAGTAAAATTCAGCTGCAAGGATTAATTCAAACAATTCCTCGGAACATTCCCTGTGAAAGTTCTTTAGAAGATGCAAAGTAATCACTCCAACATCTCTGCACAACGACAAAGGATCAAGCAGGTCGGAAAGATATTGATCGTCGACAATTCGAGCTGCTCTACGTTAAAAACGTTAAAATGGAAGACTTTGTATTAGGGAGTTCCTGTCCACTAATACTATGCTCGAAATATTGACGCCAAGTATTCCAATACTGGCTGTGCCAGCAAAAGCGAAATGCTTGACAATCATGGAGATTCGACATATGGTGACTTTTAGCGGTTAATGCGCAATCTTGTGTCTTGATGAGGTTTAACTAACCCTGACCCTAGTCTGAGTCTTTGGTCTGGCTGGGTAGTTGGTTGACTTTGATCCGTTTCTGGTCATGATCCCGAGAAATATTAGCACGCTCGATCCATATGGTCTACAGAGATGTCCACACAGCAGTGAATAATGCTAATATACAATAAATAATTGAGATATTTATTATTTTTAAAGTTAGTTAGTTAGTTTTAAAAATTATTATTTTTTTACATTATTCAATGTTACACAAGCTTGTTGCCTAGGGCAGTCAAGATATCACATCCGCCCCTTGCCTGTAGTAAGGTAGAGCAAGGGGAGACAAATAAAGGCTCTCGTTGGTTTGTCTTCTTTTTAGAGTAAGAGATGACATCTCATATCAATTTTAACGTCGGAAAAATTGACTTATATTGTTAGGAATATATTGTTTTATCAAAAACTAGTAATTTTGTCTATGTGCAAAACTCAGTATATTAGATAAGATATAATACTTGACATTATATAGAAAGCTGGTAGAGCAGCATCTATGCCAGGTGACTCTAGTAATAATGAGTATATCGTGTAAATACTAACTAAACAAGACAAAGACTCAATTGTGATAACTACATATACAAATGTAGGTAGAGCTATAAAGAAATGGAGAATGGAACTCTATAATAATCAGAAGAAACCTTCTCAAGAGAACACTTTGAACTTAGGTTAAAAAATGTAGAGCATATTACCGTTTTGAAAAATAAATAAATAATGTAAACATGATTCATTTATTTATTTAATGTTAATAATAATAATAGATGAATAAATTAACTTCGGGAGAAAAATTATACTCTGTCATTGTTAGATGAATTTCTGCTTCACATAAGCTTATGTGAATAAGCTTAATTCACAAACCAACATGGAAATGTGATGGAATAAGCTTCGAACGTTCCCATCAAAAGGAGAAAAGGCTTTATCGAAAAGACAATTACGGCTGTTACATTTTAACCCATTACATAAGCAGCCCGTAAATGTCCCACTGCTGGGATAAAGGCCTCCTCTCCCTTTGAGGAGAAGGTTTGGAGCATATTCCACCACGCTGCTCCAATGCGGGTTGGCGGAATACACATGTGGCTGAATTTCGTTGAAATTAGACACATGCAGGTTTCCTCACGATGTTTTCCTTCACCGCCGAGCACGAGATGAATTATAAACACAAATTAAGCACATGAAATTTCAGTGGTGCCTGCCTGGGTTTGAACCCGAAATCATCGGTTAAGATGCACGCGTTCTAACCACTGGGCCATCTCGGCTCTGTATTTTAACCCATTATAGTTCTTATAATATTGTTTTGTGATTTAACATTTTGAATAAACATTACATTATGTTAAATAAGTCATTGCCTACTTTTAAAATATATAAAATTAATGTTATTCTTCATTTTATCTTTTGAGTTATTGGTTAATGAATGTCAATATTTTTTTATCGTTATGGTTAATGTTATCGAGTAGTTTCATTATAAACACTCAGGCTATTAAAAAGGCAAACTAATAGTTATTGGGTTTTTCTGACGATAAAAACTGAGTAGCAAGCCGGAGTTATTATTAAATGCTGATATTATGAATACAGGAATTTATAGTATTTATAGTAGAAAATAGACTTAAATTATATTTTATAAATAGCCTTTATAAAAATATTCAGCCATCCTCGATGTGTCTCGGAAACTCAAGAAGAAAGAATCTAGAGGATCATTTTATTTTCCGCAGCGTCCGAGAGAGAGAGAGAGTGATCTCATAGCTTTACACTGTGTGCTGGTACGTCTTCACGAACATATTTCGACTGCTGTCCTCCTCACAGAAACCCGAAAGCAAACACTTTTCTAACGCTTACATAAGCTTAACCCCTAACCTAACGCTAATTCATCGTACCGTGCGAAATCTAGGTCATTATTTGTATGTAATGAATATTCTCACTTATATTACCTGCTCTATCAAAAATATCATTTTGTTTCGTCAATTTTCCATGGCTAAACCGAAAATTAAGTTGAATTTTATCGTAGCGTTCATTTTTTAAAAAAATAATAAAAAATAACATATTCTGGACCATTTGCCACGACTAATTAATGGCTTTGAATAACAACGATTCAATATCGTAATACAAATAATTACTTAAACCACACTATACTTGAAACGGAACGTATTTGCACATACGTCAAACGGAGGCGAGAGGACCGAGGCGGAGGGTACGAGCGAGGCCACGACGTCACTTGCCCACGTCACTCTGCAGCGCACCCGGCCTCGTACAATCTCATTCAGTTAGCCAGTGATAAACGCGCTCTGACGACGTCTCGTCCGACATGCTGCGCGCTTGACTTGCCGCCGAAAACCTACAGCTGCCTAATGCATCTTTGCCTGTCACCAATAAATCACAAGTGAGTTGTGGTAACAGTGCTAGTGATACGCTATCGCCGTGCTGACGATCGACTAATGACCTCGACGGTGTGTTACAGATGTCAGCCGTCACCGCACGAGGAGCGGCGGTTTTATCACATCTTAGAAAATGACTGAAGGTCCTCCATATCGACATGAGAAGCCGGTGAGTGCTCGCATAATAATATCGCGTGCCGTCCGACCGACCGTCCCAGTGACGAGCGTGACTAAAAAAGTTGTGAACGCATGTTTGGGTACTACATGTGATCGACCGACGTTCCTCAGCGGGTATGCATTGAAACGCTTGTTTTCTTTATCGTTATCAATTAGCGTCAGAGCTTATTATCAAACATTTTAATCTTGAACTCATCTTTCAAATAGTTGACTTCATATTTAGATTAATTATATATAATATAATTTATTATATTATACACAGAGTTTTTTAATGAGAAGAGTGTCAGTGATCTTTCCCGCGCACTTAATGTAACTGGTTTTTGTAAACTCCAATAACGCAAGATTTGCCATATGTACATAATACAACAACTGCCATTCAAATATATTTAAATAAGTTTTTATTGTATATTTAGATATTTTCCTTATCGCTTACGTACATAAGTTTAAATTTACATTTCTAAGGAAATAATAAATAAATGTTTTTTTTCTTTATATTTTTATTGACAAGATTATACCGCTTATGTACACATTTCGTTAATCACTTCTAAATTTAATATAATTTAATTTAGAGTTATGTGACATGTCCACCATTTTAACAAACAGCTAGTACAATAGGTACATATTATAATTTTTATTTTCATGTATTGTTTTCAATTATTCGATTATCGCTCTCTAACTTAACCAATTTTAATAATAAAATATTAAAATAAGAGATCATGAAATTGTCATGAAACTGCACATACTTATGTAGTAATATCATATATAATATAACAATACAAAAATAATCTCATATTTTGTTAGTATAGATCGTCAGATGATTATTTATCGTTAATTAGAAATATAATTTACAAATATTATATTGACGATAAACTTCAAGTGCCTACTTCATTAGACATCACTAATACCTAACATTTTTTTATATAATACATGTATGAATATCGCATGTGATAAAATAGAAAGATAAACTAATTATCTCAAAGGATATTGTTATCATAATTCACTTGTCCTATTTATTTTATAAACATGACATAATAGGTATGCCTGGTAGCTTCAAAGAAAACCCTCCTTTTGCTGGCAACATCCCCATACTGATGGAGCCATGGATCTGCCTATCACGATACATCTCTTAGTCTGCTTTTATGACATCTCACGCTGGATTTATCTTGTATATTCGAATGTTCGCATCTAATTCGGAAACCAAAAGAATCATAACTTTTTATTATATTTATATATTGTATCAATATAATGATAATTCTCGCGTTGTTTGTTTCATATTCAAAGTACTCGAACAGAGATATAATTATCAGGACGTAACCATGGAGCTTGATATCGAGCAAGAATTTTAATTAAATTTCAATGACTTATGAAAAATCGTTAAATAGAGCAGGGATGTTATGGAACTTTAAACCGTAACCAAAAACCGATAAAAATAATATTATTTTTATAATAAAGAAAGTAGCTAATTGCATTTTAAGGTTATTAGTTATTTTCTATGATTATAACTAATAATAAAAGCCTACAAATTAACATCATTTTTGTTTCTAAATAATCTAATATCCGTAACGAAACTATCCGAAATAATTTCGTATCTATCCGTAACCGTACCTGAAACCGGTAAAATATAACTCTTATATCCGTATCCATATCCAGATCCGAAATGTCATATCCATTACATTCCTGAAATACGAGTATAAAAAAAAAACACGATATTCGAAATTGTAAAATAAACCAATAAAACCCATCACATAAGATTGTCAAATTTACTAACGGTTCAGGTATCCTTATTAGTCGAAAACTTTGGGCGTAATCTCTGATTAAACTGTGTTTTTCAAATAAACATTTATTCATGCATTTCAAAACATTTTTAATAATTGGAAAAAACTTTACAACAGATGTTGTAAAGTTTTTTCCAATTATTAAAAATAAATAAAATCCTTTAAAATGTTCAATAAAACAATAATATTTTTATATTATTGTTCTCGATTGTAGGCCGTCGGAACTTATTTGGGGCGATTCGCGTTAACTTCGTACGTTGTAAGTTAACAATATAATCATCAAACATTTTTATCTGAAATCGCTTTTTTGTTTTTAAGAAAAGATGATTTCAAAAAAATATATTTTATTTTGGAGAAATTCTATCTACTGACATTTACATTTCACATTACGATCCGAAGTAATGTTACAAACCACAACGTCGACCAGACTGTAGTAGCATTTAGTTGACATGCACTTACTTATCCGCCCATCGCGTGTAAACATGTATAATCCAATTTACACGAGTAGAACCACAGGGCACGTCTATTACAATATGTTCGAACATTGTGCTCTCTTAAAATTGTCCTTATCTGATCGGATAGTTTGTGAAAGGTCGATAACCCCCATTAGAATAAATGTAAGTAATAAAGCAAAGATATTACTTCGTTAATTTGATTTTATAGAACAACCAGCTGAACCTGCGGCTTCACCGGCGCCAAATCTAAAAAACTTTATCTGTAGCACGTAGTCAGTTACCGCCATATTACTTCGAGGGTTTAAAAAAATGTAACCTAGCCTCTTTCTCTAGGACTTAGCTATATTTATATCAAATTCCATCTAATCGGCTCTGTGGTTTAAATGTGAAGATATAACAGACAGAGTTACTTTCGCATTTATAATATTAGGACAGATTTCTTTTAATAGAGCTCTAAATATGCTGAACGCAGAGACAACAAGAGCCGAGATGGCCCAGTGGTTAGAACGCGTGCATCTTAACCGATGATTTCGGGTTCAAACCCAGGCAGGCACCACTGAAATTTCATGTGCTTAATTTGTGTTTATAATTCATCTCGTGCTCGGCGGTGAAGGAAAACATCGTGAGGAAACCTGCATGTGTCTAATTTCAACGAAATTCAGCCACATGTGTATTCCGCCAACCCGCATTGGAGCAGCGTGGTGGAATATGCTCCAAACCTTCTCCTCAAAGAGAGAGGAGGCCTTTATCCCAGCAGTGGGACATTTACGGGCTGCTTATGTTATATGTTATGTAAATATGCACTTTTCTAACCTATATACTCTTTGGGTCAAATGCCTAAAGCATGTAATCAATATTGCAAAGTATTTAATGTGATTTACTATAATTTGGAGACTAGGGTTCGTATCTGACACGAAGCCAAGTTTCCGAATGTCTAACTGTAGTCATATCTGATTAGCAATAATTTTACCGACCAATGCGCCAAAAACTTGGGAAAACTCCAATAATATTTTTCCAACTGTTATGTAAAATATAGTCTAGATATATATTTTTGCAAATATTACAGCCATAATACATTTACCAAAAAATATCGGATGAGTGCGATTGTACATCTACACAATCACCATCACCACACCATCACCATCTGTGAGCCAGTGTAACTGCAGGCACAAGGGACATAACATCTTAGTTCTCATGGTGACGAATTCAGAATGTAAGGAATGGTTAATATCTCTTATATGGTGGTGACTACTTACCAACAGGTGGCCCGTCCGCCGACCTCTATCAGAAAAAGTAAAAAAAAAACGGAGCTAATAAAAAACTGTCAGTAAATAAAAGTTGAAAATGGCTCTTTTGTGAGGTTTAATGTTTTTACTTTTATTTCTATATATGGTCGACTCTAACTTACGGTAAGTTATGATATCGTTGTGTTTAGTAAACATTGTAAAATAAGTAAAAAAATGCTCGAATTTCGTACAAAACGAAAACATTATACCACAATCAATGTTATTTTAATTTACATTTGATAGGATCTTTATAGCTCAAACATTATAATAATGTGCTTTAGAAAATAAAATATACGTAAGTTGAATGTCGTAATTTTTTTTACCTTTGAGGTCTATTTTACCATCGAAATAACGTACCTATTGTTTATTTAACCCTATCATAGAGTTCATACAACAAATTATTCTATACGACATAAGTATTTGTATAATATGCAAATATTTCAAATGAACATATTATAAAATAATGTTAATGAAATTTCATAATTAAATTTGTCTATTTTATTAAAATAAAAACGTAATTATTGAAAATATAAGTAAACCATGCAATGCGTTAAATCAACTAAAATGTATTTTCTATACAATATATTAGCATATAAAACTACTAATACTAAACACAAAAATAAATCTCCTTTCAAAATAAACGCAGTAGGTAACTGTTTAACCTTGGTGTTTTTGTGTAACGTGGCGACAAGCATTTGACGACTAAATTTTAAGCTGGAACGTAAAACGTACACACACTACAATATATATGTACATTGCTATTATTACAAGCTGAAGAGTATAATTTAACGCGCAAACCAGGGGAACATACAGTTGGATTTAATATATACAGGGTTATTGGTAATTCGACGTATTCCCGTTAGGAAATCAGAAAAATAAAATAAATCAGAAGAAAAAAATAGATTAAAATTGATACTTTTTTTAAAATAAATTTTTCAAGTTGCATTTTTGGCTCATTTTGAAAAAATCTAAAAAACGTAAAAATGGTTCACTTTTACATCATGCATATGGGGGTTAAAATGATCGCAAATAATCACCCCTATCACCTCCTGACGGGAATACGTCGAATTACCAATAACCCTGTATATTTGATAGGCTTAATCTTGAAGAAGGTTACAGACTATTTAAAAACAAGATAAGACCCACAAGCATGGAGCAGTAACGGGAAAAACCATCTGACTGATATACTAATCAACTAGAAGGCATTGACGAGCTTTTTATCTGAATGTCAGTTTATTAGCTAGGATAGTCAACTATTACTCAATTTTACATTGTATTTGTATTAACGGTGAATATAATCCATAATTTTCCGTAAAAAATTAAGTAAACGAAAATAAATTCAAACGGAAAGAATAGATCGTCTATATGTTTAATAAAAAAATAACTATTTGGTAAGTTCCCTAAATAGCGGCACCACTTATTTCAGCAAATAAATATGATTATTTTAAATTGGGATTAGTTTTGCGCTGCACATCCACTAATATACATCTTCGAAGCCACGACGTTTAGTGCTGGATTTCTTATACTAAACATGAGTACAATATTTATTGACATTGATGTGTTATTATATTTGGATAAGAATTATTTACATTGATGTATTACCTAAATATATACAAATTCAAATTAAAAATAGCTACTGTACAGTTCATGACTGCGTGGCAAAAATGCAAGCAGCATTTTGAAGTTGAATCACAATTGCCATTGTTTTGGCGAAGTAGTCTTCCGCCTTCAGATTTTTTTACAAGTAATTGTAAAAAAGCTCTACTATCACGTCAGGTCCAAATGTAAAGGACACGAACATATAATTTGAAATAAGAGATGATTCGGGAGAAGTAAGAGCCTTATTTATTTTATCATTAAGGGATGGTACTATGAAAATAGCCGACTAAGCTCATAGGACATGATAGACTAACACTCGTGATAAACATGTGCTCAGTTATCAAATTATCATAAATAAGTTTCAAAAGATTCATATCATTATTTTAATTAGCAATAAAGTTTCTAAGGACAGTTTGAATAAAATTTTAGTATTATTTGATTACTTACGTAACGTCTGCTTAAAACGATTTACAGATATGCAAAAAGTTTTAATTTCGTCACGTGATCGAAGTTCAATCCGTTTTATTATTAGTTTGTATTTTTATCAAGTGATAAAAAATAAAAATACACAGGTTTACGTTGAATTACGTAATAATATTTAATATTTTTTTGGTTAATGTATAATTCGATGATAAACCAATGCTAGTTTTGACGATGACGATTTGAATGTGCTTCCAAGAACGTATTCTAATAAGATACATATCGCAAATCCAGTTTCAAATTACTGTTGAGCGTCTCTCGAAGTTTTTGGTGCACTCGACATTTAGTATTTAACTTTATATAACGCTTATCTAACAGAAATTTGATCTCTTGAAATGTCATATGATTTTTTTGTATTGAATGACAACGAATAATAATACATAGTGTTACACAATTTAGACAATTTCATTGTTAGCTTTCGTTATAAAAATAAGTATATAACAATAAATATTATATAAATATATATTATTATGTATATCTTATACAGGAAAATTGGATTTCTTTCTTTTAATCATAGAGTTAATTAAATTTAACATCATTATTAATTATAGAAGCATTAATTTACTATTAGTTATTATTAATTATCAAAAACTACCACGAGGTGGATAATCGTAAGATCTGAGAAGAACCGGCGAAAGGAGTTCGGGGTGTCTTTCCAATTCATTTTGTTTACAATGTTTTTATTGTTATTGGAGGTGCTCTATTTCCTCGTTACAATTCCAAGAAGTGTTATAATTTAAAAAGAACATTACTTTTATAATATCCATTAAAGCAAACGTTTCTTGATGATTGTTTTGGTTTGTACAATTAAATGTCGTCAATTGATCTATGATCGACTATTTATAATAAAATACTCCTAAATTCATATCTCCCAAATCTATTTGAACAAGAACTGACACAGTACACCAATTTATTTTCAGTTTCTTCGGTAGTTAAATTCTTGGTTTTATTCTCTAGGCATAGAACTATGAGAGTTGAGTCTTTTCCGAAAAACTATGTCATAGTAATCAAGTATCAAGTGAATAATAGTTAGGCTAGACTTATAAATTTAGTAACGATACAATTAGGAATAATTAATTAAAAAACATAAATACTAAAATAATCAGAAACTAAAGTTCATTCTATAATTTAAATCATAATAATTAAACAATCACTTAATAACTTTTTAAATTATTGGTTAATAACCTCATATAAAATTGAAAACATACTATCTCTGGTAGAACCTCCTTTATTCAAATTTATTTCAATAAAATGTCATAATATTCTTCTAATTTTGATATAAAATGTCACATCGCATCGCATAAAATAATCACCTGATTTAAAGTATCTTACTTATTATACTAATTCAAAATTTGAAGCACAGAAAACGGGTTTTATAAACACTTTTAACTTGTAATTTACTTGTACTTACGACTTTTTATATTATACTAGAGACTGTATAAATAAGGTTCTGGTATAACATATCTCTTAATGGACTTTGTACGAGCGAGACAGTGGTAAGATTATTGTATCTACTAATAGATATTTAATAGTGAGTCTATTGACTTGTTTGATATACTATACAATAGCTAGGAAATAATCCATAAGCACGTCGAAAAATTAATTTGATAGCTACACTAAATCTATTTACTGAACTTATTACAAAACGCTTATATCGGTAATATTTATTTTACACTTCGATCACAAAGGCATTAAAATTCCTTGGTTTGCATAATTTAAAAATAAAAAGTTTGTTCTTTTGAACGTTTTTCATAAATAAAATAACCATTTATATTATTAATATTTAAAAACATTTGAATATATTCCTAAGATGAGACAAAAATAAATGTTGAAAAGTTTCAAAAATAATTTATAGCGGATATAAGAGCCAAGGCTGATAATTAATTCGAGGAAAACAAAAGGAAACGAAGGTAACACATATTAATAAAATGTTGGGATTAAATCATGATCAGGTGAATTTTAACCAAAAATCATGGCCAAGCAAGGTCAACTAGATTTTTCTCGATAGAGAATATAAACATCGTGACTGCATGTACCGGATGAAAACCTGCCACTTGTGTATCCATTAATCTAAAAATGTTCTTCTGAAAAAGACAGAATGATTTAAACCCAGAAGTAGGACATTCACAGACTACCGTAACGTATTCATTAATAATGATCGAAATTTCAAAGTAACAGTTCGTCAATGTTCCGAGGCTGGTCGATGGCCACTCCTACCAAGGAGACATTTTTGATTCTACCACGCTTCTCCAGTGTATAATGGTAGTTATACTTTCGCCACGATTTTATCCGATGCGAGATTGATTGATTGCGATGATTGCGAATTCAAACCTGGGGCCACACAGTGTGCCTTATTCTGTTTATAAATTTATTTCGGACACAGCGGTGAAGGAAAACATCGTGACGAACCTGCACGTGACAGGTGAGAACGTATGTGCCACGTATATTCACCAAGCTGCATTTGAGCAGCATGATGGACGAGCTGCTTGTCTTATGGCATTAACATACTGCAGTTATCCGACGCATGTAGGTGTCCTCACCGTATGACCATAAAGTTAATTAAAAACACAAAAGCACGTGAATTTTCACTGACAACATTATTGAGGTTTTCATCCGGATTTGAACCTTCTATCATTGATTCAAATTCACTTTTTTATAAATCATACCATAATTTATACCATGATATATAATGCATTATATAAGAGAAATAAATTTGTAACGGTACAACATGAACATTACCCAACGAATTATAACGAGGAAAACAATGAAGAATATTAGAATATAAAAACACTAAGTGCAAATAACGTGTAAAGAAACATGGACTTAATCACCATTGACACGGTACTGAACAAAATAATTAATGCATTATTACTTATCTAAATAAGTGAGTGGCTGGCCGGTAGATAATTTTATCGTGACCTTAAATAAGTCTAGGATATAATAAAATTATGCTTTAAGATACATTAAAAAAAACGAGAAACATTAATAAAAAAAAATCGTATTAAAATTTTTCGAGACTTTTGAAGTTGCAGTTTTTGACATTGCACTTTTCGTCAATAAATAAAAAAAAATAGTAATAAACAAAATATGCCTCATATTATTCAAAATAAGGTAAGGTATACATTATACCTTTATTATGCACTTTAAATAGTTCTTGATTAATATCTTTGTGTATAAAACAACACTATTCCACTTTAGTACTCATATCCACGTTTATTTTAGGTCCAATGTTCCGATAGCTACTTCGTTGACATTCAAAGCGGCATTAATACGTGAATCCATAATGAATATCGTAGATTATTCAAGATCTCGACCAAAGATTTCGTCAAATCAATGACAAGTTTTATATTTGTCTTTTCTCCTCCTGGGATTGGAATAGACATTTTATAATAATATATCACGGAATGGAAAGTGGAGCTTTTTTCTCTTGCTCTTTTAACATTAACATGTTGACCTTCATCCAAACAAATCAATATTATTAAAACTTCAAAATAAACATATGTAAACATATGTAAAAAAACTAAAATAACTGCCTGACCTTTTTCCACGTAGTAGAAACCTCCATAAACTTATTTGGAATGCACTAAAGCCACTGCGATGGCTGTTTTCGCCATGGATCGAAGAGGTTGCGGGATGACGATTCAGCGGCTCCTTTCGCACTATGCTCCGCTGTGGCTTGGCGGACCTCTCCTCATCTCCCCCGCACACCTCCTTAATCCGTGCGGCAGTGCGAGGCCTATCCGGCCGCAATTCTGTCAGGGCCAAAGCAAACCTGGTTCCACTGCTGGGGTAAAGTGTCCTCTCCTTTTTAAGGTGTGGACCTTTACCTCCCGATGCGCCAATAGGTTGGCTTGATAGACTTATATGTGCAAAAATATTTTTTTGTACTTCCAAGCAGTGGTGTATAGTATCTTAAACGTATGATTTCCTTCTGACCGAATTTACCCGCGGCGGTAATTCTGAGTGACTAGCCAACTGCGTAGATAATACAATAGTGGACAAATGTGTCTGCACACTTTTGAGACGTGTGTTCTTTGCCAATTTTAAGACACCAGGCTGCTTTTGAGATTTTTTCGACGAAAAAACTCAATAACCTTACAGGTGTGATCAGGGCTTAAACCCGCGTCTCGGCAGCTGTGGCCTTATTACTGTTGTTAACACAGCCGCTAGACCGACGACAGTCTCTATAATTATAGAGATATCATTCTATATATTCTACTAATTAAACTTTCTCAGTAAACATGCGATGGCTCGAACCATGAGAAATACCTATTGGTGCTTATTATAACAACACACACACAAAACTGACTGCTCATTGATATAATTTGACGAAGAGTAGCAACTAGCTAGCTAGCTATTAAGATTTTATTCACTGCCAAGGCCGCGACGGGTGACGCAACAATAGCCGGCCGTTCTTTTTTGGCACCATTCACTCTAGCACTTTTTTTTTAACAACTGACCATAGACAATTTGGTTGAGATCTGTACATTTTTAATACTGTTTACTACTATACAATTAATAATAACGTGAAATTTCCTTCTAAATCGTCTTTGTGTTTAGAAAACGATATATTTTCCTACTAGTAATTATGGGTTAAACGTTGCAACTGAATTTTTAGTCGGTTTCATCCAACCCAACTAAAAATCTATATTCGATTTATGAATCTATATATATTCTATTCCAACTACAAGAGGGGTAAAGCAAAATAAACAGGTTTGACATTGAATTGACGCAATATAATCGGTCGAGTTCTGGAATAATCTATGACATTCTTTATGGTTTCGCGAAAAAATGGCATTTTGAATGTCGGCGAAGTTGTTATCGGAACTTTGGAAGCAAAATAAAGTGTTGTAAATATACAGTTGTATACAATTTTGGCATTGACAAAACGATTAGCTGATAACACACATTTTTTTTATAGATGTCTACTGTCGAAACCCCAAGACGTGTGGTGATAATTTATTCAAAATAAATGATCGATATCTTCCGTTATATCGTTTCCTAGATTAAACAGGAAACCATAACGTAATACGTATTATAAACTTGTACCTAATAATATCAAACGTATACATATTTTACCGCCAAACAGCAACACTGAATATTATTGTGTTCCGGATTGAAGGGAGTGACCCAATGTAACTCAAGGTTCATTTATCCTAGTTCCAAAGATGGTGACATATTAACGATGTAAGGGACTGTTAATATTTCAACAGTGTCTATGGGCTAATTGGTGGTAAGAGATGGTGATCACTTACCATTACTTGGCCCATTTGCAAGTCTGCCAACCTATTTTGGATTTAAAAAACATAGTAACCTAATTAAGGTTAAAAAAAAGATTTAACACGGAAGATCTTGTGTAATAATTGTAATAATAAAATGAATTCGAGTAAATTTAAAAATAAAAAATTTTGAATCGACTTTTTATAAGATTCATGAAAAACTATCGCTTCGGATTTGTGAAACTACTAAACTAGCTCTAAAATTTAGTAGTTACTATACAGTAGAGTTGTAATTTAAAAATAACGATTTCATTTTTGTCTAGCATAAGAAATAACGACTAATACTAAAACGGGGAAGCATTTCTATCATCTACATAGTTATTTATTTAATAAAATCTCTCATAAGATTGTATAGATTAGCAACAAGTAAACACTTTATGCTATATGGCTATTTATTTCCATCACTAGTGATCGAAGTTGTTTCATATAAAGTCTTATTAATGAGTAAATTATTCCCTTGGAATTTTATGTCTGTACACATATTAGGTATTCGTCTCTGTGGGTGGCTATGTGCTGTGCTGATACTTGGTGCAGTGCTTACATTAAGTACCAGTGCCTCAGGTACTTAATAAAATTGAAAAAAACATGAGTGACTGCCTATATATGAATTATTCAAAGGATACATGTTACAGATGTGTGTACGCATATGGCTTGAGGTGGGCCACGCTTGCGAGCCGCGGCGTTCGGTGACGGGTCGCGCGCTGGCGCTGGACTGGCGCGTGTGGGTGCGCGGCGCGCGCGGCGACATCAGCGCCTTCGTACACAAAGTTGTGTTTAAATTGCACCCGCCGAGTGCGTTCGTGTATCCCAAACGAGGTATTGCTCATAAAATTATACTCATTATGTCACTTCATCCAATAAAGCTTATTCAATTATATGCAATCGCTAAATTAAACCTTATTTTTACATGACTAAAACACAAAGTTACTTGTAGTCCTTTTTATTTTCGCACCTGAGAACGATATGGATTTATATATGGTTCTGTCAAAATTAAATTAGTTTAGAGATTGTGAACAACAGAATTATCAGAAATTTCATAGAAATCCAAGCTGTTTTTAACGCTAAGGTCAGAAGTCTGGTCTTTATTTTTCAATTCCAATCGAAGAAGAAGTAAAAACAAACCTTAGATTCACATTTGCTTTGCTAACAGTACTATGTTGTGCACTAAAAACAGTTATTGGTTGAATTATCTCCATAATACAACACCATTCCGCTTAACTGCTTATAATAATTTAATTTTACTTCCAAAGTTCCGATAACAACATCGGTGACATCCAATATATATGCTCTTTATTCATTATATATTATAATGAACTAGCGACCCAATCCGGCTTCGCACGGATGCTGATAGACCTTTTTAAGGTGTACAATAATATAGTACTTGCATTATTTTGATCTATCTCGTAGGGTTCAATGGAAGCACAAAAGAATGTGTTTATTTACGACATCGCATTAGAAATATATTAAATTATCAGTGTTTCTTCACTATATTATATATGTATAATACACATAAACCTTCCTCTTGAAACACTCAATCTATTTAAAAAAACGGCATCAAAATCCGTTGCGTAGTTTTAAAGATCTAAGCATACATAGGGACAGACAGTTTTATACTATGTAGTGATTCCACGGATTATTTACGATATACGCAACTTATCAAAATCATTTATTTCGATTTCTTCATTTAAATAGGCTTTAGCAAGTACTATTGATTGAAGCATCGTCAATTTGTAAAACCGTATTAAACTTAAAGCTACCATCACTTCGGAATGTAGATTCTACCGAGAAGAACCGGCAAGAAACTCAGTAGTAGTAGATACTAATCATATCCATAATGTCAAAATCGTTTACTTTTGTTAACTCCCTCTTTAATTACAATAAGCTTTACTATTCATCATTGCAGAAAATAAGTATGATTTAAAATTAATTTATTTATATTATTTTATTTATTTATTAAAATGATTAATTGTTGAAAAATTATTTCAATAGAGGCATTTCGAGGCATTTCACTGTCCCATTCGTAGGTTAGTTCGAAGCATCTGTTCTGCAATCACGCCGGGTATAAAATGTTATTTTATGTAATTTTCTCATCTAAAAATACCTAATACATGTTTCTTGTATAAATACATATTACTTATTTTATTTTTAAATTCGCCCTTAATATAATCATTTTATGACGATCTTTCTTCTACTCTTGCGAAGTCGGTACTCGTACGG
This sequence comes from Vanessa atalanta, assembly GCF_905147765.1. NCBI lineage: Eukaryota > Metazoa > Arthropoda > Insecta > Lepidoptera > Nymphalidae > Vanessa > Vanessa atalanta. The sequence goes on from NC_061882.1 coordinate 821,501, forward strand.
TAAAATAAAAAATATTTTTTACACATAATGCATAAACATTTCTCTCGTGGTGATATTCTTATTCAAGATCATTGCTATTTGATGAATGCAGTATTTGATCAAGGTATACAGTCTCAGTACTGTATACAGTGACTATGTTACAATATAACTTACTTATAAATATGTTAAAGTCAAATGTATGGTGTATAATTAAAATCTTATCATTTTATCTAATCGTAATTATTAACCGCTTCTTTCATCAATAGCTTGTTTCGCAAACAGCGGCTTAGTGTCGTCTTATAGAACAAACTAATGGAGCCGATTATTAACTATTATGAAATAAGTTAATAATTTAAAACGATCGCTCTTTCGCTGCTTAAAACCAACGTAATATATCTACATATGACTGTAAACGTTAAAAATGGTTACATATAAAAGCAAACTCATTATCGTTATCACCTTACGATAGTCGGTAACCAAGCACAGTGCAAACAAGACCGCAATAGTTCACTGTCTCACATTGAGCTCATCTGTTTATCATTTTTCAGTTCTTCAAGAACCACCGTATGAAATTCAAGAGTCGGGCTGCGCGTCCATCAATATACCAATCCAAGTTTACCTGAAGTTTACGAAGAAACCAAAGAAAATCTGTCTCAGATACAGTCTCCACATCGAAAACAATAACAAGGCAAGTTCGGAAACGAGGTCCGTTTACTACGATTTTGAGAATCCCTCGGAAACCTTGTGCAGCGCCTTGATGAAGGGTGGAGGTGAAATAATCGGCAGAACCGGCGCTGTGGATAACTCGAACAAATTAGTCGTACTCTTCTCTGATGGTCGGTCTAAGGATCAGAAAGCGATGAAAGTGAAACGTTACAAGTTCATTGAGCCGGTGCGTTGCAAACACGGAACTAAAAACGCACCAAAGTCATGCATACTCGATGAGATTTGCTCTAAATGCGGCGAACCGATAAACGCCGACTTCAGAAAACAATTACACGCAGTGGCCATGACCGAGGATGAGATAAACCGCGTGTCGCAATTATACATATCGTATAACAGTTACGAGAAATCAGTGAACGCGTTAATACTGCCACCGCTCTCGGATCCCATATACAGGGTTCCGGAACTGCCGACGTCGCTTCGTGGCGCGCTGACTAGTGTGGAAGCGGACTACGCGATGCAATAAAGTGCCTTTCATTTGGTCGTTTTTGAAAATATAGACCCATGAAACGGGCTGCGTTTTTGGACAGCGACTTTATTTGGTAAATGGGTTGTTGATCGTATTAAAGTATCGTTTCCACGTAGGAGTTAGGGTTGCCTTATAATTTAAAAAAAAAAGATATATTTTTAATTGTTGCTTAGTTTTATGTTTTTGCATATTCGGGAGTTAAGTAAGTGTTTTAGAAGGAATTTTTTTATTATGCTGCAAGGATTACAAGGCTCAATAGCAAACGGGGGCAATAGTGCGGCTTTTTGTGTAGGTTAAACTTTTGCGGGTTCGTCTTGACCACCCAGTTAGAATTCTTTCTACCGCCAGACAGTAATAATAAAGTACATACTACTGTTTGGCATTTTCTGGTTTTTAAATATTGAGCAAGTGAGTATAATTACGTGCACAAGGGACATAATGTCACTATCCCGTAGTTTTCGGTACATTATCTCACAGTGCCAGTGTCTAGGGTCAATTTTAAAATAGCGACGACATCCTCATTAAAAAAAAATACTTAACGAAAATCTGATCTTCGAAAATAGTGCAGGTTAAGTAATCGTATATCGCGCCGTTTATTATATTTATAAAATTATTTGGATACTAAAATGTGCCATGAGACTGTTATCTGTTCATATAACATGTATCATACGATGTTATTTTAATTATAATTTATTTTACATCATAAAGTAATGTTAGTAAATAATTGAGAATATTTTTATACAACATATTTTATTATATTTATAAAAATTGTTTTTAAATACAACTAATTGATTATTAGAGAGATATAAAATATTTAAATCGTTATAAAATGACTTAAATAAATGTGCTGTGAACAAGATCTCAAATGTCAATGTTGTCATAAAATAAATAGGTTTATTAGAACTAAGATTATAGTGATATATTTCTATTGTTACTATAAATTAATATTTATATTAATTATGTAATTTGTGACTAAACGTACCTATTGCATGTTCAGATGTTATCAACAGAGCTTTTAATTTTTTTTTTTTTTCTAAAATGTTTAACTATTTATTTACTCTCCATTATTAAAAAATCAATTTTACTTAACTATGAACGAAATGCTATAGAAATATTAATTTAACGAAAGATACTCAAATATAATACTATAAGTTAAAGAACTTTAAATGTATTATCGGTACATACATTGTTTCAGAATCGAAACTACGAAATATAAAAAAGTTTGATTGAAATATGTATAATGTTACCACTTAAATATTTAAAAAATGTTTTCACACAAGGTGCTTAAATTATTTAATATTAATAAAATGTATATTTAATAATATAGCTTAATACCATAGGAATTTATTATTTTTCCTGATATCTAATGTTATTCTTAAAAAAAAGAAATGTGATAAAAGGAATTTACTTAACTTTAAGAATTATAATTTTATTCTATATTATGATGTATCTATGTTATAATGTACTTGTTACGCGAAGTCTAAAGACCTAAAAAATAACGTTAATTCTATAAAAAAGAGCAAATTTATTTTAATAAAAATTATCAATAAAATCCCTGTTCAATCATTTTGTGTTATACTATCAGCTTGTCACAGTGTAGTCCTTAAATTTCAAATTTTCAACCTACAAATAAAGATTCTTACCTAAGATTTATTGATTCTTTCTTCGTAATACTCGAATTCCATGAAAGCGTTTGAAAGTGGATTTCCCGATAAATAATGCCTAGCCACTTGAAATCAATCATATTAATGTTAAAATTCTAATCATTTCATAAAGATTCCAACCAAATCTTGAATTATAAAGTATAATACAAGATTTTATTTATTGGAAAGCGTATACATTATGTACATATATAGCTCCATTTTACAAGCAAATTTAAACTGTTTCTTTTGGCGCTAACTAATCAATAAAGATAAGTAAGCCATCGTGGACTTTTCTGTACAAATACACCCGTACACGTTAGCTTGATCTTTTTGACAGACGGGCTAGTGATGGAAACAAAAATATCTAGTAGCCCAAAAAATAACGTTTTAAACTACTTGTAACTGTATAAGATGGTGTGGGTGTATTATGTGTGAAATTCTTTATTGCACTAGACATAAAAAAAACATTGGGTAGATAAGCGACGGTGAGTCAATATTCATAATAAGCTATTTAATATTACGGGGTGTGACCCATGTTTTTTTGGTAAAGTTCTTTAGTTCCATGGTCTGAACCAACTATTTAAATTTGACGGGAGGTCCAAAAATAACCCTCTATGTAAAAATTAAGGTTGGAATATAAAATCATTTATCTTTAAAATGGTTTTTATTAAGGAAGAGAAGCACAGCCAAGATCATCATCACCCGAGTCGTCGGAGCTTGAGTCATCATCTCGAACTTCAATTATTATTTCTTGGTCAATAAAATTGTCGAAGTGGACGTCGCGCATTCGTACCGTCCGACCGATGTAACATTGTACAAGTGTCTATTTTTTTCAGTGTTCCTATTTAAAATGTACTTTGAAGCAATAAAAAGTCTTAAAATTTTTAGCTTTGCTTGAATCCTTAGAGTGTTATATGTATTTTTTTTTATATTTTTATAATATTTAAAATCCTTAAATTAAGAAAATAATAAGTTCGTCATTGCAAAGTTATGTCGATCAGAAAAATTTACATTTCTCAAAAAGATCAAGCTATATTGTACATTAGTATTTTATTGTATATTAGTCATTTAGGTCAAAGAACAACTGCTTGCTATCTAACTACATAGACTAAAATAGTAAAATGTATTCAAAAAAATACAGAACATTTTTAGTAAATGTAATCATACGTCCTGAAATTAGAACCTATCAGTGGTCCGTGAAAGCGTTTTGTTAAAGTAGGTTTTACAAGAGGTTATCGAAAAAAATATGAGTTTTCTATGCACATATTTTTCGTACCAATTCCTCTATGTTAGGAAAATGCTAGTGATTCAAATTTGATTGCAAACCATCAGACCGTCACTCCTACAAAGAGGATCGAGTAGCATTACCCAAACACAAATGCCAAATTCGTAGTCAAGAGTATTTATTTATTCAATTTATATGAATATTTCAATCATTATTCATATATATTCAAAGTTGTGTAGTAAATGTTCACAAATAATTGCTGCAAAACAACCTTCGGCTACAAGTACGATTGCTTACACAGCCAGCTGAGAATCTTCATAATATGTGGACATGTCTAGATTCACCATGTCTAGCTAGAATTTTCTTATACGAAATATTTAACTAGCATCAATTTTCAACTATTATATATTTAAAAATAAACAGTAATAAGTTAATGCATTAAAAATCACATTAAAAGTACTTTCAGTAATTTCTTTGTGACCCAGTATATTGACCAAACTTAGACCCACCGTGTATGAGTTTTGACAGCTATTAAATACGCATTCGCATTGACAGACATTTGACATTGACTTGTTACCAATACTGAAATACTGAAGTCTGTCGATGTCAGCTGAATCAAGTTCAACTTCATTTATGTTATTGATGTAATTTTCTAAACCTTTGTAAGTTTTGAAATTCTAGCACATTCCATAATTTAATCGGATGAAAGTCTGAGGCATTCCATTGTGAAATATAGTAAAAAATAAAAAAACAAGATGGTGTGCGTTCCATGTTTTATCATCCCAGTTCTGTTGTTTTTATGGCATAAATTCATTCAACCATATGTACTACGTTTTTGGAACCCATGGGGAGTTAAAGATGCGGACGGCAACGTGAAGACGGAATTTCCTTTCAAATGTGAAGGTGGGGTTTGTGCTTTTAGTAGAAAACAAGTTGACAAAAACGACACTGAAGAAATGCAGAAAGATGCTGGGGAAGTTCCACCAAAGATAGACGGAAGAATAAAATCGGAATAAAAAAAAAACTTAATCATAATTCAGTTATTTATTTCATAACCTTAGGTGCTATCTCTACGCACCGCTAGTATTTTATAATAAATCTATTATACCAAATGTACTTTTATTTCGTATACAATATATCTCTCTATTTAATTCCAGATTTGCTAATATGTAAATAACCAAAAACCTTGTATGAGGTTGTAGTCTTAACTATGCAAAAGATAAATATGTTGGTTCAAAGGCTATATGTATTTCCTATTAAATCTCAAGGATAAAACAATAGATAAGTCATTAAAGTTAAAAATACGAGTGTGGTTGATAGTTTATTTCATACAGGATAAATTATAATGTTTGTTTAATTCAATTGATGGTTACTGAATTTTTAGCAGGTACCTTTACTAGTGTCTATTTGCTGAACCAGACCCTCAGATGTTAGCATTCCTTTTATATGAGTAGTTAATTTTTGTGTTGTAGTCATTCACCATTAATAAGGAGGTTAGTTTAAATAAAACAACATTAAATGGAATATTTACTCTATTTTACATAACCAAGGCTATTGAAAATTTAAATAACAAAATAATGTTTAAGCTGGGTCAGAATTTTGTAGCAGTCATTATGTGAAATAAAATTTGCTTACGGGATACAAACAATATTTTTAGTCTAGCGACTATCAGGCATTCCCTTAAAATAAAATAAGCATAATTATTTATTATTACAAAGGATAAAGTAAAGGCTGCCTTGGGCTTTGAAGGCCCTCGCTACTGTGTATATTAAAAATAAGTATACTTCAAAGCAGGTATTGATTAATATGTGAAGTTCATAAAGGAAACTAAACTAGCTCATTTTAAATGATTATTTAAGACGTACTTTCACTAGATATCCACTTCACATTATCAACATCAGCGCCAAAGATTATTTTTAAACTTGCCTGAATTTATTCATGCTGAAATTATTATATTGGAACTATGAATAATACTTAAGTATATTACATATTTATGGAATATAAGTTTATTGAAGTTATAAAGTTTGTTTAAAATTAGTAAGATCTAGTTGATCAAATTTATTAAAAATTGGCATCCAACCAGATTTCATCATTATGCGGCTGATGATTTCTAATTCTTAAAATCTAAATAACCTGTTTATTCTTAGTGTCTAAAATTATCAACTTACATAGTAAATAACTAATATGGAGCATCCACAAAAACAATGTAACTTCAGTAATTTAGACATGTCAATAAAAAAAATAAAACTTTATTTTTGATAATGCTCCATATTATTATAATAGTAGAAATGCTGAAAGCATTTACACGATAAATGGCATTCAATCAATGACAATCAAATTAACTGAAACAATTAATATGTCCATACACTATGATGATAACTAGCACTTATTTAACATTCTTTAACTCTACTTCGAATACTAAGCTTGAGTTTGGAGGAATAACTGGTGGTGATCCCTTAGCACCATACCTGAAAATATAAATATAAATTTATACAAAGAGTCATTCTCTTCTTCATCATCATTCTCACCAGTTGATTGTTGGAATTCCCACAGCAACAAGTTTATAGTGCTTCTTTTTTTAATTTGTATTTATGAACTTTTATACACTCTACTATGTACTTACGCCATTGCTGGTGGACAAACAATCTTCCTTTTTCCTCCGACTTTCATGCCAGCTACACCAACATCCCATCCAGAAATCACTTCCTTAGCACCAAGTTTGAACTTGAATCCAGGTCCTTTCTGGCAGTTGTCGAACATCTTGTTGTTTTGCTTCAGACGACCCTCGTAATACACCTGTGGGAATAATTAATTACATTATATGAGCTAAACAAACTAATGACTACTCTCTCTGAGAGAATAAGGTTTGTTACAAAAATATCTTAAACCGACAAAAAATTAAGAGAACTCATACTGAATACTAAACATATTTTTTAGTGGCAACAAATATCAATAAGCATGATATTGTTAAAATTATACTTGTAATTAATTGATTTTAGCACAATCATCTTACCATGACAACCTTGCCAGGTTTTGCAACTGCTCCATTGCCCACTTTCAAATCTTCAATAAAAACTCCACCGCTGAGTGACTTCTTTTCTTTTTTGTCACCCTCTTGAGCATCCTTTTTTGCTTCTGGTTTCTTCTTCTCTGCCTTTTGTGGCTGCTCAGCAGGCTTCTCTTTCTATATGATTAAAGGTTAAGTTCAAAATATCTGGCACAACCAATAAAGTTGCAGTATAGTTAACATATACTTGTATTATACACAATATATTTTATGATTGTTACAATATTAAGAAAAAATGTATACATAATTATCATTTATTCAAAAAGTGGAAAATATACCTTGGTTTTCTCAACTCCATTTACTTGAGGTTCTTTCTGCTTCTGCAGTTTCTTCTTCAGACGACGTTTCTGCGACTTGGTAAGCTTGGACATGTCAACAGTGCTATCATCCTTGCTGGTATCAAGAGTTGTGTCTGCTTTCTCGGAGGATTCATCTTCATTGTCATCATCATCTTCATCATCTTCGTCTTCCTCATCAGACTCTTCATCGCTGTTAATCAACAAAACATTTTTATATAGGAAATATTATTATTACCATTGCACAAAGCATTGGAAATGAATGAAGAATGGTAAAAACTTGGCAATGATATAAATAATTATATAGATTACCATAAATATAAATATGTCTATTTATATTTATGGTAATCTATACATAGTTGTACTTTCAAGGGACTATATGTCAGTGTAATAACAATTGTGAAATTTTTGAAAGCACATATTGCTAGCACATTATATATAAATTATAAAGGGAACTGATAATTTATATACAATCCTACGAACCTTCCTACTCAATAAATAATGATAATGTAAATATTTTTTTATAAAATAGGCAGATAATCCACCAATAGGCTAGTTGACAAAATTTGGAAATTAGTTTAAAACTATAGTTTAGCATCTATTTCACCCCAAAAATATACTATTTTAAGATAAATAGGTTTTTATGTTAGTATTTTGAGTTTTTAGAAATGAACTTGAAATTGACCGCGAAAAAGGCCAAGATTGTCATGGCGTCTTGAATGACGTCACACCTCGCGAAACAGCCGTGTTTGTGTATGACAGTCAATTGTGTTTTTTAATAAATAATGAATTCCTCGTATTATAAATACTGTATGGTGCCCTAATGTGAAAGTACAACGATAAAAACGCCAGACAAATTATTCATATACGTACCAAACAATAAATAAATACGAATAAAGTGGTTAAATGGCATGGAGGCAAGATGCTCTTACTTTGTCAACTAATTCCACAATTTATTTCTGTGAAGACCATTTCGATGTAAGTATTAAATACAACTTGATATATCTATTTATAAATGTATAGTAAAAGAAATGAATTTAGCAAATATAATATATCACACATAACCTATAAAGTGTTAGGACTGGAATAGGATTTTATGATTTGTTTGAGTTAAAATATTATTTTCGTTTTATAAAATGTAATAATTCAAACTCTTCTTATTTTTTTAGTTGCCAAATGATATGACTAATTATACAGAGTATCATATTATGGGTAAAGACACAAGTGCGCATGAAACCAGGTTGTATGCCAACGAAGTTCGAATGCCAAGAAGATATATGTTGAAAAAACAAAGTTTGTTAATAATCGCAGTGTTTGAAAGATCCAGAATCAAGTAGTACCCCCAGTTTATCTGCCATAATGATAGAAACAACGTAGCGTTCCGCGCTTGTTTCGCGAGGTGTGACGTCACGCAACTCTGATTGGTGTTTAATGTCACGTGATTAAATGCCTCATTTTGTCGATTTTATTTTCCAAAAATATTATTAATCTTTTATTATTTTTGTAGAAAAGTTGTTTTTTTATTTACTAATTATCATGGTTAATCATTAGAAACTCAAAGCCATGCGATTTATTATTAGTGGAAACAAGCCTATTGTACACAGCGGTTACACATTTTTAAATTATTATGATAAAATTTGAATGTCCTAACCTGTCAGTTGCTTCGGTGGATGTATTCACTTTGAAGGACTCATCGTTGTCATCGGTATCAATGTCCTCCCCATCGAGGAACTTTTGTAGTTGATCTTCACCATCTTCGTCCTCGTCGGAGCTCTCGGCAGCAGCAGCAGCTTTTTTGTCTGCTTTTTTGTCTTGCTGTTAAATAAACAACTATTATAAGACATAAAATAAGGTGGGTGGATAGGATGTGGATAGGACTCATATCATATATATTTTGGTATCTGACCATGAAAAAAATACTGTCAAGTTTACCTCTTCTGCCGGCACTCAGTTATCTCTTTTGAAAATTAATAACCAAGTGGAATTATATATTAATTTAAAGTAAATAAAGATATTGACTCATTCGGTTGGTGATACACTCAGTAATATTTAAAAAAATGTAATACACTGAAAATTTATACTACCTTGAATAAGTTACAAGCATCAAAAATATTGCAAAATATATATTGTTATAAAATTTTTCACTTATATTATTTACTGCTATACCACAATAACTAAAAACATTAAGATCGCCAGCATATATAGTACTTTCGCAGTTTTTTTGGGATTCATATTTCAAACAAATTTATGTCACACCTTAGCTTTCTTGTTAGCAGCTCCTTCATTGCTATTCTCCAGTTTCCTCTTATTCTTGGCGGGAACCAGAGCTGGTGCCTCCTCTTCTTCTTCTTCTTCCTCTTCCTCGTCTGAAGGTTCCTCCTCAAATTCAGGATCCAGGTAGCCCGTCAAGTGAACATTGCATTTACCTACAATTAGTAGAAATATTTAAAAAAATTGTAATTTATTAATATTAAAGTAAGTTTCGTAAGGATGCTATTAAGTTGAAGTTGAGTAGTTCGTTCTATTAAAATATATAAAATAAAATTATTATTAGAATTATTTTATAAAAAAATTTACCATTTGTCAAGAATGAAATAGAATCTCCAGCCTTAAAATACAGGTCGAGTGGTACTTGAATGGTCTTGTTCTTCTGTAATGTGCACACGAGGAAGTTTTTACCATCCACCACAATCATCACCTGGCAGGGATCATTGTCGCCGGTGGAAATATCCATAGCAGCTTGCGATATGTGAAACGGCTTCTCCACCACTTGGGAGTACCGCTTATTCGGTTCCATTATTAATCCTAAACATAATAAATTCCTCTTTATTTCTACAAACCAATTCTAATTTAAAGATAGTCAAGAGTAAGCAAAGTTTAGTATCATATATGAAACACATTCAACATGTGTTGACGGCATTGTAAGTCCCACACGTTGCGAGGTGATACTTTAACGATATAACGAATCCCAACCGAAAATGGTTTACAAAATGGTATCGTTCTTCTGAAATGACTGTTTAACATTACGTTTAATAAGTTTCAGTAACATAAATTGTTTAAATTAACAAACACGTGGTGGTATATGGTTACCGGTTACTTACCCCAAAACATCTTGAAAATTTAATATACGTATGAAAAAGAAGAAAATATCTAATAACAATCAAGGTAAATACTAAAACAAGGTAATTTGTCCGAAAATAATGGATTATCGATCCAACTACTATAGCGCGGCAAATTTACACTACCGCGTCGGAACTCGGATTCTTCTTCAAATCCACACCACCATAAAATTAATGTTAAAGATAATGAACGACAAATTGATGACAGCGCCACTAACTCGGGTTTCGGAAGTTCGATATTTTCATAGACAATTAAAAATATCTTGAATGAATCAAATAGGTATACATTCTAGTAAATTATTTTAGAAATCGTAGACTTTGTCTTTTCCTTCGATATAATTTTTAGATACAAAATTGTAAAATTGACCAATTATATCTTACTTAAGATGTAAGGTTAATTTAAGCTTCATTATAATTCGTCTCCATTAGCATTTTTATTAATCCTTGGCTAATTCAATTTATCGACGCCTTCTAATACGAATAGAATTATAATATGTTAAAATTATATTTCTTATTCTTAATAAACAAAAAAATTATGAAGCTATTTAACCCATATTGGGTTAAATAATTACTGTTTTTTGTTTGAAAATTTTTGACGAACGTTTTGTTATCATTACGTATTGATTTTTATAATTTTTAATAGTTATCACAAAACAATAACAAATTGAAAATGCTATACATTAGACCGTAAAATATACAAAATAAATAAAACAAATATAGATTTTTAATCTGTGTAAATCTTATAAACAATTTATAATCTGTACACTACAAAGTTTTCCTTTTCTGTTAACTGTCAAACGGCGGATACATAGTTTTCACAATGGTAAGAATTATTTTATTACTAAAATCGATATATATCTAAAGAATCATGGTACTTTTTGATTTTTCACCAATAATATGTACATATGATATTGAGGTGTAGACACTAACATTTATATTTACAGTATTGTTTTTATCTTGCAGGGTCGTGTTAGAACTAAGACCGTAAAAAAAGCAGCAAAAATCATTATCGAGAAGTACTATACAAGATTAACTCTTGATTTTGATACAAACAAGAGAATATGTGAGGAAATTGCTATTATTCCCACCAAACCTCTTCGTAACAAAATCGCAGGGTAAGTAAATCTTTAACTTTTCAGGTTATGTGTAACAATTTTACGATAATTTTAATTATTTTTATTAATGTTGACATTAAAACCGGAATCATTTATAGTCCTAAAATTATTATCTTTTCAATATAAATATTTGATTCATACTTGTTGTTATTCCTGAATTTAATTGCATTTGCACAAATTGAAACAATAATTGTTTACTATTTTGCTTTGTATCATTTAAGGGGGATTAAGTGTTAGATAGTTAAAAGGAGTTATGACATTAATAACATGAAAAGTGAAAGTATGTCATTTACATGGCTAATTTTTTTACTTAATTTTTAATAATGTTTTAATTTATTGGTGTAATCCGTATTATCCACATTAGGCCTTATAAGACTTAAAACTAAAGTGAACAATTTTTTTAGGTTTGCCACCCATTTAATGAGACGTCTCAGACATTCCCAAGTTCGTGGTATCTCAATCAAACTGCAGGAAGAGGAACGTGAAAGACGTGACAACTATGTTCCAGAAGTGTCTGCTTTGGAACATGACATCATTGAGGTGGACCCTGACACTAAGGACATGTTGAAAATGCTTGACTTCAACAACATCAACGGTCTCCAACTCACCCAGCCTGCAACTCAGGGTGGTTACAGTGGCAGACGTAATTAAGAATAATAAATTTTAAACCTATCTGGCATTGTTTTATTTGCAGTTTTAAATAATATATTCATAGAAATAATTAAAGAAAAACATTAAAAAATAGCTTTCAATATCTTTATTATAATTTGGATATTCTGTTCAAAAGACTGGTTGCTTATTTTATTTAAGCTGTAGTCGAATCTGTAAGCATTGTCTAAATTATAATGTGACCTTATGCTGAATGGAAGTGAATAAACTTTAAAATATGGCTATTATTTTTAATATATTTTATTTAATGTAATAATACATTGTTTAATATAATATGTGTTTAAATAAATATACTTTTTCAAATATATTGTTAATCAGGCTTATGAGAAATGGGCCTAAAATAAATTTACCAGAGTATAAAGTATGTATGTAGTAAGTACTTAAGTATCACTATAGTTAAGTTTACGTTTGATGATGAAAATGTTTTTCTGATATTTGCTATTTTTAAAGAAGACTAGCTAACTCTGCAAGAAAATATATAATGTTGCATAAACACAGATGTCCTATAATCCCTCACCGAACGATCTGATTAATCTGACACCATCAGAGAGAGATGAGGGCGTAGGATCAACGATTACTTTAACTTATATATTTAATAAAACTACAACAATTATTATTAATTAGGCTTTCCAAAGCATGTGTTCAAAATTCCACTACTAGACTCCAGGCTGGTGTTGATAATTTATCGTCAAAAAAATTCAACAATTTTTATCAGCCCAATCCGTGATTAACCCCGAACTTCAGGTTTTGTGGCTTTATAAAATAGCTACTAGACCAACGAGGCAGTCAAATGTTAAAGGTTAATGACCTAGTATGTTATAAAACTAAAAATAATGAAATATTTTTTATATTATCAGTAAATGTATTGAAACCTATTATAGATATAATAATTTGGATTTTTGTTATTCAATCATAAGGGCTGAATGAATTTGGATGATTTCGGGATAAAAATGGCTTTCATACCCTGTCCGAATAGAGATACTTTATAAGTTTATATTCCTCACCCATGGGGGAAGTTGCGGCTGGAAGCTAGTTAAAATATAAACGTTATCATAAAAATAATATACAATGAAAATAAATTTAATACAAAATATAGAAACGAAGAAAATACACGAAAATTAAAACATGACACATTTTAATCAGTGCGCGTATCCGAACGTAGGGATTGTTGTTTGCGGTGTTTCGTTTGCTTGATGTTTTCTTGCTCATTCGCTCCTACTCTATGTGTGAAATGGATAAATTGCTCTCGTTCGCGTTCGGGAGTACCATTTTGTGAATCCTATTTTATGTGCAAAAGGACTTACTTGGATTTCTATGAATTAAAGAACTTATTTTATTGAATTATTTTTATATTCTAATTATTATGAATAATGGAATGTACCCATTTATTAGATAACGTTAACTTGGATAGCGATCTTTTCGGTGAGGAGACTGTGATCACAAAGGACTTTAATTGTTCAGGTAAAAGACGCATTTATTTTAATTAAATATTGTATTTGCCGGTTAAAATTAGCTCTTGTAAAAATACGCTACATCAAATCCATAACGGGAGGTTAGTTTGAAAAATCAATACAGCGAGCTAAAATAATCAGCTGTTCATAAGGCGCGGAGCGGGAGGGGGCGCGGCATGGGTGACCGTGAAGATGTGATTGCGATGCGTTAAATAATCTAATACAATACGTTTCCTACCTATACGATTTAAGGTCTGAGCTATATGGTTCATAATACGACCCGTTATGTAGTACTTTATAAAAATTTTTTTCTTCTCACTAAACTTTCGTAGTTTTTATTCGGTAGTCGACGCTTCTAACCCCCAATAATACATTTGCAACGGAACATAATGACTCACGAAGCAAAACATTAACATTAAAGCTGGCATAGATTTAGTTTTGCGTAGTTGAACTAATCTCTGACATCATCAGCGATTTGCTTTCATATAGTTCAATTAAATCTGATCCTCCAGATGCATTTGTTTACTTTACCAATATTAAATGTTAGTATTTATACCTATACTCAAGAGCCCAATTAGTAACATAAAACTACCTTTGAATTTATTGCATATATTTGATTACCTTGAGAATATTATTAATTTTATCAATCTTAAATTTTGAATACCATTGCTTTTGTGATAGAAAAAAAATTTAAGTGTCTATGTAAAAATCTTTCTTAAATACAGAATGTGCGATCAAAGAGCAGAACTGGCTATGTTTGCAATGTGGTGTTGTCAACTGTGGCCGGTATGCAAACGGACATGCAAAACATCATGCCGAGTCACTTGACCATCAACTATGTATGAGCTGCGATGTGTACTCGGTTTACTGGTGAGATATAAATAGATAAATACATATTTGACTTAGTACAAGGACTCAATTAATCACTTAAAACTGCTAGGAATATCAATAACACAGATAATAGTTCATCCCAATGAGTTTAAAATCATGTAATATAAAATTTATTTGTCTATCATTTATGTATATTAATAATTTATTTATCTGTGTAATTAATGTACTTAGAGATTTCATGCAATTAATAAGTTTAATGTTAAATTCATTAATATTTTGTTTCATATAACCCTTAGTATAAAATCTATTTCTCTTTCCAGTTACAAATGTGATGACTATGTTTCAAACGATGTAGATCTTCAAACTATAGACAAAATAAGGCAAAGTATTATGCATGTTAGGAATAATGAAGACGCTGAACCAAATAGCAACATAGAACAAATTGAAGATGTCAAAGACAATCAGAGTCCCAACAGTCCTGTATCAAATGAATTGGATTCAAGCGATAAGATTGGATTGTCCCCGAGTATCATTGAAGAAACCAGCATTGAAGTGACGCCGACCAGCTCATGTGATGTTCCAAGCTCAGAACCGAGTGTCTCTGATATGACTGAAAATAAAACATCAAAAACTGCAAAGGTAACATCAAAATTGTTTTATTACTCAATAAATTGTAATAGTCATTAGCATTATCTATTGCTATGATAATGATTTAAATTATTCATATTAGGTTTTAATTTTTTATGTTTATGCAATGACATGACATTTTAAATCTGATTTTTGATTAATCATGTTGCATACTTATTGAAGAATTGCCTTGCTACTCTAGGGGCTAGATATAAATAATATAAGACGGATAAAAAGCTATTGGGTATTTCTTTTAAAACATTCTCAAAAACAGCTTAGAAGTTTGATGTTTGCACACCTCTATGCTTCAGAAAGCCATTGGTCCTCCGCCTGAGTGCTTTCCTGTTGGATGGCGTTTGTCGACCCATTGGATTATGAGAGCATGCGATAAGAGCATCTGAGTTTTAGACGCACTTGTGCACAATAATATCTCCTGTGTAGATGGCGAGACTTTGGGTTATTTATAAGAGAGACCAATGAGTCAGATAGTTTGATATTTTTAAAATAATTGATTGTTTATTATTTTAGAATGCAGAGGAACCAGTGCGCAGCTTGCGACCACGTTCACGGAAAAGATCTCATTCCGAAGACAGTAGTTCAGCAGAGAATACAAGTCAACCTTCTAGGAGCAAAGAGAAGAAATCATCTCCTTGTAATGGAAAGAGTCAGAGAGAAAAGAAGATAGTAGGTTTAAAAAATTTAGGCAACACATGTTTTATGAATGCGGTGCTGCAGAGTCTTAATAATATACAGGAATTTAGTTGTTACTTCAGTCAGCTGCCGTCGTTGGAAATGAAATCGAATGGGCGTAAAGTGTACCATTCGAGGAGTTACACCCGTCAAGAGATGCATGACGTTGTGATGGCAGAGGAGCTCAGAAAGGTGAGAGTTTATGCCTTGTTAACTGCTTTAGAGCCGAGATAGTTCTGTAGATAAATTGTAGGTTTGAATCTGTATTGACAATATTGAATGAAAATCTGCAATCTTACAAAATGTTGCCGCAAATATGCCATTAAATTGGATTTAACATGTAATAAAGTATTGAAATGAGAATGACCATCACCACAGGTACTCATAAACCTGAACACGGGCGGATGCGGGTCGAAGGGCGCTATATCTCCGGAGTGCCTGTTCTTGGTCATCTGGAAGGTGGTTCCACGGTTTCGTGGCTACCAGCAACAAGACGCACACGAATTTTTGCGGTACATGTTGGATAGGTGAGTTAATTAAATTTTCTTTTTCCTTATTTATTAAATTTATTTTTTCCTTTACTTTATGAGTGACAATATATGAAGAGGAAAACAATCAGCGTAACGAATTAATGAACACCAATCTGAATCAAAGTTTCTACTGAAGATACAAATATGTATGATCGTTGCCTTAGTAGTTTGTTAGTAGTGTTTCGTAAAAGTCTGACGTCCCGCCCGCAGACTGCACACGGAGCTGCAGCAGCTGCTGCCGGCCGAGCGGCCCGCCGCCTCCATCGTGACGGCCGTGTTCGGCGGCACGCTGCAGAGCGAGGTGCGTGCCCACACCCCACTCGCCCGCCTCTATGGCGTCACTTGGCCACTTGGAAGATTTGTACTGATTAGTCGATTTGTATTGTAGCCGATGAGTACGGGCTTAAAGCTAGGCAAACCCTTTTCATGAACATTATTGTGTTTCATGCCGTACTCGCTGGTAAAGGAAAACGCCCTGAAAAATCAAATCTTCTATATACATTTGTATGCATAAACCCTTCGAAACTTTATATGTTTAGCCTTTAGAAAATTAAATTTTGCATCTTACTCCTACGTAGGCTTAACGTGTAGGTTAGGTTACCTGTACCGCGTGGTAGAGCTAATGCTGCATAAAGACAAATATCAATAATCACATAGACTGCCGACGGCCTGGGATTTATGGGGGCCAATAACATTTCACAAGTACGCGAGAGTAATATTTATCAAGAGTAAAAAAAATATTTTATGCCATTGAGAGATCTCAGACTCTGGAACTGGAATCCAAAAACGTCAAAATACTAAAATATATACATAATTTTTTATATTCAAAGGTAACACTCCGTCAGTCTTTTGCTGCCAAACCACTAAACCGAATTTAATGAAATTTGGTACGAAGCAAGCTTGAACTCCTTGAAAAGACTATTTTATCGACGAACCCTAAAACGCGAGTGAAGTTGCGATCAAAAACTAGTATTATTTCATAGTATTTAGTTTCACTTCTTGACTGAGTAATAAAAGCGAGACATTAAGGAAACGAGTAAGAATTATTAGTAATTAAATAAATTAAATATAGCTATCGGTTTTTTATTTTCAGGTCCGCTGTCTGGCTTGTGGGACAGAAAGTAAGAAGTTCGACCCATTCCTAGATCTGTCTCTGGAGTTGCCCGAGTCAGGTAGACATGAAACTCCGGTGGCGCTTACTGATTGTCTCTCGAGCTTCGTTCAGGTATGTCTTTTTTAAAACAATAAGATATTTATTAGTTACTTCTTAATGCTGCATGAATCAATATGTAATTTTTTTATAGTCTTATAAATTGTTTGTAAAATATGTTTAACTATTTCAGGTTGAAGAGTTAGCCGATACAGAGCGTTACTTCTGCAGTAGTTGTAAATGTAAACAGAAATCAACCAAGCAGTTTTGGATACGGAGATTACCCAATGTTCTATGTTTACATCTCAAGAGATTCCGGTGGCATAATTACTTTAGGTAAGTTTCAGTAAGCTCCAATTAAAGTTAACAAAACTGCTTATAAGATGTTTATTTCAAATATTAATCATCACCGGAGAATATCTATCAGCGCCGGAGATATTTCTAGTCTTTCCAGGCATATGTGCACAAACATAGTACCCTATGTCTTGCTAATTTTCTACCTTCTGACTGCTTTTGCAAATTCCATGTGAAAAAACCATCATATGCTGCGGAACTTGTTTACACACCTATTGGAAAGACATGCATTTAAATGAATATATTTTTACGATTCACTCACTCGGCACGCAGTTAATCAGTTTATTGAAATTTTAGGACAAAAGTAGACACGAGCATATCGTTCCCGCTGAGCTCCCTGGACATGTCCCGCTTCGTGCTGGCCAACGTGCCCGACACGCGCCGCTCGGGCCGCGGCAGCTTCCTGTACGACCTGGCCGCCGTCATCGTGCACCACGGCTCCGGGTATGCCATTGGCATGGATTCAATGTGTTCCTTATATTACGGATCCGTTGCGATCTATGCCGTACTGACGTGCGCCGTGTCCGTTGCAGCGCCGGCTCGGGCCACTACACGGCGTTCGCCATCAACGAGGAGCAATGGTTCCACTTCAACGACCAGACGGTGCGCGCGACGGACGCCAGCGCCGTGGCGTCGTGCAAGCCCTACATCCTGTTCTACATCCGCCGGGAGTTCGCGCTGCCCTCCGCCTCGTGACCGACCGGCGCGCCCGACGACCTCAGCTGCGAGCCCGAGCCCTAGCGTGGCCGCCCCCTAGGTTTCCTGATTACGTTGGCTTTTCATACGGAGCGGAGCTCACGCCGGTATAAGTTCCGATCGGAAAAGTGTTCGAAACAACGTCATCTCGAACGCAACTTGCGTACATTTTGAGCATGTCAACGTTTACGAACGCTAATTTTTCTTTGGAATGCGCCAGTTCATACATCTTATGTAACTTCTTATTGGAAAGAAACGAACGTGGGCTCCCAGCTGATGGAATTCCAAATTAAACTTTGTAAAACAGAAACAAAGTCAGGAAACCTCTCATTCGCAATCCGCCTCAATGTGATTCGAAACATGTGTTTGAGAACGTTTTGTCTCCCATACAATGACATTCGTAAGAGGATGGCTGTTAGAAATCTTAATAATCCTGATGCAGCTGTTGTTCGTTGTTAACGTATAGAATGGTGTGATTTCGAATTTACGCTCATAGCTATGGCATGTTCAGACTAGTGAAATTACTGTGCAGCTCATACTTTTTAGTCTTCGGCCAGTAAATATGTATTAGACGCATTATTATATATTAAATTCAATCTCGTTTGGCATGATCTTGGCACTCGTATTTATATATTATACTATTCGATTTTTGAATATGAATTAAGAATATTGGAAAAGTTTCGCTTATTAAAAATCATATATTCTGTGACATCTGAAAAGTTCTACTCATATCAACAATTAAAACTTAGGAAATAGGAACCGATCAGTCTCCTTTCGAGTCTACTTCATAAAACGTGACATTGGCAGAATATTTCTCGTCTAGTTTACAGAAGTGAAAAAAGTAGAAAGATGAATAGGATTCAAGTAAAAAAAAATTTTTTCACGATTTTATCTTCACCATTGAATTTTGAAAAAAAAAGAATCACATAGATCTAAGCCGGTCTGGATTTGAACCTGCGATCTTGTAAGACCTATCTGTTCGAATAACTGGACCCATCTCGGCTCTACTAAGATAAATATCCTATCATTTATTTTCACGGCTGTTTTTTTTATGTATTTTAATTGACCTAAAGTCATAATTGATACTGATTTAAAAGGGCTGGTCTCTTTCCGGTTTTAAATATTCTTATTAGATGTCATAAATATAATTGACATGATAATAAAATAGTTGTTGATGAATTATAAATATTTAAGCTAATTGAATATACAGAATACATGTAAAGTTAACATTGATTCATTAACAAGGCGACTGACCTAATTTTCTCGTAATGTAACATTCGCAACGAGACTGATGCCTTACGTTGTCATCTAAAGTGTGCTTGTAAAGACAGAACCATGCTAGTTGCGAGCACAGTGCTTAGCAGTGCTAGTTACGAGCACTGTGCTTAGACGTGCTAGTTACGAGCACTGTGATTAGCAGTGCTAGTTACGAGCACAATGCTTAGCCATGCTAGTTACGAGCACAGTGCTTATCCGAGCTAGTTACGAGCACAGTTCTTAGCTCTGCTAGTTACGAGCATAGTGCTTATCTGTGCTAGTTACGAGCACATTGCTCAGCCGTGCTAGTTACGAGTACCGTGCTTAGATGTGCTAGTTAGGAGCACTGTGCATAGCTGTGCTAATTACGAGCACAATGCATAGCTGTGCTAGTTACGAGCACAGTGCTTTGCTGTGCTAGTTACGAGCACAGTGCTTAGCTGTGCTAGTTACGAGCATAGGTCCTGCTCAGCCATTAGCAATTTCGGTCACAGTGAATATTTCAGACGATAACATTTTATTATATATGACAATCTTGCGATAAATGCGTGTGCTCGCAACGATGAATTCATTCAGTTTTTACTGACTCGAGAGACACCGACAACGAGGAGGACGCTCGGTGCTTCTCGCTAGAGGAAGTTCGGATCGCTTTGTTGACTATAAATTACGTTAAAATAGAGGTCAGTCAACTTTACACGTGTGTTCATACTGAGCACTTTACATAATGAATACAGTTTGCTTCATTTATTTGTAAAATTTTTTAAACACGAATGATTGTAAAGCATGTCATTTTTACATTCCTAAGAAATATCTGTTTTTTTTTTAATGTATTCACAGCGTTATACGCAGCGTTTAAATGCTCGTTAACTATATTGTGATAAGAAAATGTGTGTAAATAGGACGTTTTGATGATTTGTGTCGTGAAGTGGTCTCTTTTGCAAGTACCTAATTGTTTAACAACAGGTTTATTTTAATTACTTCAATTACTGGAAGTTAATAGTGATTGAATTTAATAAATTCGCCAACTTAATTTTCTTTGTTTTATTTATATTACAAACAACCTTTATTTACAGCAAAGTATGAATTTAAGGGCACGTTTAAAACATGATTTATCTTCATCAAAATCTGTTTCAAAGGAAAGATGTAAAGGAGGTATGTTAGAGGCTGCTGGAACAATTCGACTATGATTAGCTACTTTTAAAAAAACTTTAACAGATCCATTAGCGTTACTTTCTTCATTCGAAAGATTCTTTGTGTCTATACTATCTACTGTGTTGTCTATCGTATTTAAATCACAATCATAAACTTCTATTATTTTATCATTGCTGTTACCGGTCCAGTTTCCTTGTAATTTCTCGACTGGATCTGATATTTCTTTTGTACGCGACTTTATTGGAGTATCCAGTTCTATTTCAACTTTTTGTAATTCAGTCGCATTTCGTTCATCGTTTACATCTTCGCTTATGGTAATTGTATTATTAGTATTATTTAAGTTAAAATCATTCTCCGCGTTTTCTACACTAGATATTTCGCTCGCTGTATGTTTATGTATGGTTACCTCAGGTTCACAATAGACATTTTGCTGGTAGCTTTCTAATTTCTTATCTATTAAATCAGCTATTTTACTTCTTCTCCGTTCTCTTTGTGATAAAGTACTTAGTTTAGATTTTATGATTTTAGGGGTTGCATTTCGATTATATTTGTCCTCGCCTGATCCGTCTTCTAACCAACTGTTCATTGATTTTCGCAAAAAGTTGCTGTAATTCGAACTAGTTTCGGTAATATCTGACATAGATTGTTTAATTGGTTCGGCTACCTCCGTTAGGGTAGGTAAAGGTGATGAAGGTAGGTTTAATTTGGGTATGAAATTAAATATAGGGGTAGGGACTCGACTCCTGTTTTTTGTTTGATCATCGTCATCTGTGATAGTGGAGTTGGTTGAATTGCTTGTAAAACTTGATGGTTCAAAGTCATTTTCTATTGAAATATTTTTAGAAGAAAACAACCATTTATATTGTTCTTCCTTGCAAATATCACTGCATTCAAAAATTTTATATGAATTTTTACAATTCCACAAAACGCCGTCATATAGTGTATCTTCAAACTCAATTACTTCAATATCATCGCATCGGTCGGTATCTAATGATGTATTAGAATTGACATTATTATTAATAATTGTTAAACATTTAATTTTATTGTATAATGTTCTTTCATCTTCGTCATCCATACCACTATGGCTATTAAAAGTTTGATTTAAATATTCATTATCATCGTTATTATTATCATCAAATATATAATCTTCATGTTTCAAGCGTCTCATTTCTCTTGTATTTATATTATTTTGTACTTCATTAATAGTACGATTGTGTGAATATTGCTTTTCAGATTCAGTTTCATCAGAGTTTATTTCGATTATTTGGACGGTTGGTTGACGGTTTGTTTCATTTGCATTTAATGGCACATGATCTATTAGATTCGGGTTACCGATATTGCGATTTATAACTAGAAACAAATGTGAATTTTAATGTGAACTTATAAAAAACCTGTTATGTTTTTTATTGGTATGTAATTAGTTTAATTAGTGTAACTTATAGTAGTACTACTTGTGAATGTATTATCTAAAGCGGTTGTAAAGATAGCAGGTACCCAATGGCTATTTGCAGACCCGTTTGTGTGGGTGGCCAGTATAAAAACAGACTCAAAGGATATATATACCTATATATTATATGTATATAAGGTAGGTACTTATAGATGCAGGATTTATATACTTGTAATTGTCTATGGGTGACCAAGGTGCCATATCGTGGCCTATTTGCTTACCAGTATTCTCAAAATAAATTATTTAATGCGTCATTTACCTATCTACTATAAACACAGTATACGATAAAACGGTTTTAATATATGGTGGAATAAGAGCTTGTTAGGGAATAGGATCCGACTTCGTAGTGTACGCAAAGCACTTTTACCCTAAAATGTACTGAAAATTGGATCAAAAATACTTACTCTCATATGGATTTATAATGAAACTACTAAATAAGTTATTTGAAGTATACGTTCGTTTCATTTTACATTATAAGTGATAATATTCTTCCCAATATACAATCAAGCAAATTAAAATCAACTTTATAGCTGTTACTTTTGACAGCGAACGAGATTCAACTTTCAAGTAATCGGTTTATTTTTAAATTGTTAACGTCAGCGGAACGTCACTTGCTATTCAGAAATTAGTTCTTGAATTAACCGATTTCTTGATGAAATTCGCACATAATAATTATGACGAAGATCATAGATAATAGATGTTACTGTATAATCCTATTTAGGGTACGATTTTTTGTTTTTATTATCTGTAATAAAATAGGAAGTAAATGTCATCTTAAAAACTTAGGGTTATTAATTGAATGAATTACATAATACTTGTCTTATTTACAAACACCTGGCGTCGTTGTAGTTTAGTAACCGGTGAATGTCCTACTAAGGCGTTTTAGCTTATTTTATAACTCTTTCCATGACAGTTTTTTCTGTTATATATGTGAAATTTTCGATTTAACTTTCTTCTCAGGCTATAATATACCCCTTCAATATCTGTCCTCGATACGTGATGGAGATGCTGCGATCTTTTAGCAAAGGCAACCGCTGCGATCTTCTGAATCAAGGTCGGATCTACCATATGGCTTTTTGGGCTTCAACCCAGGGACCCGCGGATTCAAGCGGGCCCCAACTAATTCGTCATAGGCGATAATACGAAAGAATGCATAACTTTATTAAATTAAGCAGATCGTATGGTTTGCAGTCCAGAGAGTCCTGCAATTAATCAAACCCATTCAATTAATTTAAGTCAAGTCTACGTTCAGATATGTAAGTATGTTTGGCCCCTAAGTAGTGTTAGCCCAGGGCCCCCTAAACTTACGGTCCGGCCCATTTCTGAATTTTACTTGAATTTAAATTATCTCAATTAACTGGTATACTAATAATGCGGTTACAACCAATCTATTTTTCTGCTAAATAATATCGTCAACAATGAAATATTTTTCATGAAAAACAGCACGTACTTAATTTGTAGGCTACAAATTATTATATTTGTTAAATACCGACTCTACTTTGGGTAATTTCGACAAGATCGTGCTAATTATAAACAACCTTAACAATTTTCATTGTAATATTTGCTTATAATAATTATTAGTGCGTGTACAGTTAAACGAGAATATATTTTGCCAAAAAGTGTAATTTAAATAGTGAGTTTTGTTCGATAATACTTTGAAATATTCAACACTGAGTGCCATTAAGTGTCTTTGTTTAGTGAGCTTGTGCGGTTGGACGCGCCACAGGTCAACGAACTCTGGTGCTTCCATCATTGATGTCAAATAGGATCTCCATATTCGCTCTATTATCCTAAGCATTGTTTGGCTCAGTGGTGCAGCTATTGCTTTTTACGCTTGAGTCCTTGGTTCGCGCCTCAACCTGCTCTGCACTTTGTCTAACATAATTATTTATTTGTATTTAAAACATGAAGTTTGCGTGTTGCAAGTCTTTGGTGGGTGGCGCTTCTGAATGCATGACTTGTATTAAATGTGGCCAGAATTACCACTTTCATTGCATTCATCCGTCTGGTAAAACTAAGCCATCTCAAGAACAAATGTTAAAATGGACTTGTCCTGATTGCTTATCGTCTATGCCTCGTCAAATAAACAAAGACAATACGCCTGTACGCGGCCATAGTTCACAAGCCAAATCTGACTATAGTGAGAACATCACATTGCGTAGAGGTGGGTCGACCTGCGGAGTGGTTTCTCCCCGTAGTCCCGAAGACTCCAATGAGTCGTTTTTGAGAGAGATACGGCAGATCATTTCATCAGAAATGTCATCACTTAGATCTGAGCTTAAATCAACTATTGCTCCTATCCAAACAGATCTAAAAGTGTTACGCGATGAGGTATCAAGTCTGAAAGATGGTTTAGATTTTATTAACAATAAATATGAGGAATTTAGAGGTAAAATCGACAAATGCGAATCGGATTTGAAACTTATTTCTGAGCGTTGTGACAGAGTAATGTCTTTAGAGTCGAGAATACAGACAATTGAAACGGATTCCAACAACCGTGAGCAGTGGGCGAGAAGGTCTAATGTGGAGATTTATGGCATTCCTGAAAAAAAGAATGAAAATCTACTTGTTATTTTGCAAAATATTGCTGACCGGGCTGGTTTTGATCTCAATGTTACCACGGACATTGACTTTGTTACAAGAGTATCCTCTAAAAATAAAGATTTAAAGAAAATTAAGCCCATCATTGTCAAATTTCTCTGTCGGTGGAAGAAGGATGATTTTCTTGCTAAAGCAAGGAAACTCAAACTTAAGTGCCATGATTTGGGGTTCGCCGCTTGCAATAGCAATATATATTTTAATGATCATCTTACCAGCTCAAACAAGGCACTCCTTCAAGTTGTTAAGAAAACCGCTAAAGACAAAGCGTATCGATACGTGTGGGTCAAAAATTGTTGTATCATGGCGAGACGTAATGACTCTAGTCCGGTTTTGCATTTTGTTAACATGTGTGACGTAAAAAAAATTGTGTAGGTGTTATTGTTTATTTATTTCAGTCTCATAATATTTTTTTAACATTTTATCATTTACTAAATTTAGCTGTTATTATGAATGAATATTTTCTAGAATTTTATTATAAGAAATTATTGCACTTTTTATGTAATAATATTTTGTTTTGTGATTGCTTTATTGGTATTAATTTATTATTATTGTTAATGTTTAAGGACAAGCAGTTAAAATGGGCTCATACTTATATTTATATTTTTTTCTTCTGTTTTGGTAGGCTATACACTGAAAAAATATTTTTACAATTGTTTTGCGGAGAGTTTTTTGAAAAGAACGTACTAAATTTTTTATGGTCTATGTTGATGAGAATTTTTATTTACTCTACTTATTATAATTATGCCTAATTTGAGTGTTTTTTATCAGAACGTACGTGGACTTAGGACCAAGACGAATATTTTTTATAGAAATCTGATCCAAACAGATTATGAGGTAATATGTCTTAGTGAGACCTGGTTGCATGATGCTATATTTGATACTGAATTTTTCGACTCGCGGTACTCTGTTTATAGAAATGACCGCGACTATGTCTTTCGTGGAGACAGCTTAGGTGGTGGAGTGCTGATTGCTCTCCGGTCACATTTAAATGTCCATTCCTCAATGCCGATTAGATTAAAAAATTCAGCAGCTGAGGTTATCAAAGTCTCTGTATTTACTAATTCTCTTCCAATATCTAAGTTATTACATATTTATTGTTGTTATTTCCCGCATAGTAAATTTCACTACGAGGCTTTATGCGAATTTTTTGATTTAGTCTCAATAGATATAATCTGTCACCCTGGTGATAATTTTCTTATATTAGGAGATTTTAACATCTCCAATGCTTCTTGGGTGTGTTCTTATAACATGGGTTATATGGATCTTAGAAATTTTCATGACGATGACATTTACATTAACTCACTTTTCTATTTTCTAAATTTTAATGATTTAAAACAATTTAATTCAGTTTCTAATGCTAATAGTAGATACCTTGACCTAATTATAAGTGGTTGTGAATGTCTGGTATGTAGATGTAATGATCCACTAGTACCGGAAGACCCACACCACCCTGCATTAATCTTGTCTCTTAAGGTCTCATTATTGTCTGCAATAAAATATGCTCCCCGTACAATACGCTTGTTCCGTGAGGCAGATTACGATGCAATAAATAGTGCATTGGCTAGCATTGATTGGTTTGAATTACTTAATGATTCTGATATAACTAATGCTGTAGATTTATTTTATACCACCATTAATGATATAATTAATGACATGGTACCAACTAAGACAGTTAAACATATTAACAACTATCCCTTTTGGTATTCTAAATCTTTAAGAAAAATAATCGCGGAGAAACTGAAATTTCATGTAAAATGGAAGCTTTACAAAAGACAGATTGATTATGATACGTTTAGTTTATTAAGGGGGAGACAAAAACAAGCACAACTGACATGTTACAATAACTATATCCATAACGCCGAAATAAAAATTAAACAGAATAGTAAATTTTTCTGGAACTTTGTAAAATCTAAAAAAACATTGAATGATTTCCCGGAATCAATGTTTTTTAATGGAACTGTCGGACGTGGAGGTATTGAAATCTGCAACCTTTTTAATTCCTTCTTTAAATCAGTGTATGAACCACCGGATACTTATGATTTGTTGAGCCTTACAAGTGACCCCTCTGAAACCCATATTTCTATTGGATCCATGTCAATATCTCTCGAGATAATTTATAAGTACCTAAAAGCTTTAGATATAACTAAGGGTTATGGTCCAGATGGTCTTCCTCCTTTATTTATCAGATCATGTCAAATGTCTCTTGCCTATCCAATTTTCTTATTATTCAATAAATCTTTGAGCTGTGGTGAAATCCCATTAATTTGGAAAAAATCGTATGTTGTTCGCTTGGAAAGTGTACAGAGGAAGTACTTAAAACACCTACAGTTTAAATTTAATGACAACACTCATAAGCTCAATAACAGCACTAGTATACTCTCTCTTGCTGATCGAAGAATTTTAAGGGACCAAATTTTTCTGTATAAATTGGTTCGAGGTTTCATAGACTCTCCATACTTGCTAAATTGTGTAAACTTTCGATGTCCCAGGTTAGCTGCTCGTAAACATCTACTGTTTAATGTGCCTTTAACACGAAGTAAATATGCTCAAAACGTTTTTATTAATCGTGCATGTAATTATTATAATGAAAAATTTAATAATATTGATCTGTTTGAAGTAGATAATGCTAATAAATTGAAAATAAAGATATTGCAATTGCTTAATGATAATAATAATAATTTATAATTTAATAATATATATAAATTTTCTATTTGTTTAATAATTTAATTTATAATTTTGTATCTTACATAACTGATTTAATGTTTATAATTATTCTTGATAATTGCTTATTGATTTCATAATTTATCTTATAGACAAGCTCAGATTATTTTAATTTTGTTAATTATATAAATTACCCTTTAAATTAAAATAAAATTGTAATTATGTAATATCCTCCTTTTTTTCTTGTTGCTCTAATAATGTATATTATTTATGAGTGGAAACTTGATTGGCCTGTGATTTAATTTGTATTTGTTAATATTAAGACTTATTGTACTGTTTGTTTCCCAAATAAAATAAAATAAAAAAATAAAAAAATAAATAAACCTATTTAATATTTGCTTTTATAGGCTTATTGCAGGCCATATGTCAAAATATAACCAGTATCCAGCCACCTGTGAAGGGTGAAATAGCTACCTAAGCGTTATTGGAACACTAATACATTCATGTTTTTGGAAGATCTGAATTTTTGAAAACTTCGTCGTTTTTAGAAGTATTTTATAAAGGAAGACGACCAACCTACCGACGTCATGGTAAGTGATCGTCTTCCCTTACAGACCACCACCATTTACCCGTCTTCCTTAGAAACGTAGCTGACGTTAAAAAAATGGCAAAAATAGAATGATGATGATGACGTATTTACTAGCTGATTTAAGCCACGGCGGGACTGTTATTCTTAACTAGTTGGCTAAGAAAAAATTTGAAATAAAAACCCGAATAATATTTGCCC
This sequence comes from Vanessa atalanta, assembly GCF_905147765.1. NCBI lineage: Eukaryota > Metazoa > Arthropoda > Insecta > Lepidoptera > Nymphalidae > Vanessa > Vanessa atalanta. The sequence continues at coordinate 850,040 of NC_061882.1, forward strand.
GATTTGGAACGACTTGCTTCGAACCTGGGACCTAAATATCTGCAGCCATATAAGGTAGCCACTAAAACAATGAGGTAGCCAAAAAAACAAGCGATGTTGCGGGTTCTAATATTCAATGGTCATACTAGTATATAGAGAGACAGTTTTTAGTCTTCCATTTATCACTAAAATACCGTTTCAAAAATATTTTCCAACAAAGTGAGCATGAAAGGCCAATTAGGTTGTCGCTAAAAGCCGTGGTGTCGGGTGTAGCTACAGCGAGTAGAATGTTAGCGAAACAAAGTGTAAATGAATTGATTGCGCCAATTCTGACACAAAGGGAGACGAAATTGCATTAAAAGCTCCGCGGCGCGGGCCATTTGGCAAAGCACTTACTCCATTAGACGCGTCCAAATAACGTTACCTAGTGGTAGGAAATATTCCCTTGTGCGAGGCTCACAGTTCACACCTAGTTTTGCAAATTAGGTCGGTAACTTTGTTGTAAGGGCATATCTATTCTTACTCGTCTACGGCGCGGCCCGAAGGGTGCCTTTTATCTTGTTTGTGTTTAATTGATTTATAGTAAATATTGGGTGTTACCAATTGTACAATGAAATTTAATTTTTTTTAATAATTATCTCTGCAACTATTTTGACATCTGTCCCTGTATCATAGCAAATTCTATTTGAATTTGGTACTTAAACGAAATGACAAACATTTACGCAATTATACGAGTATAGATTTTGGAGGTTATGATTAATTTTATATAAGTATTTGGTCTACATTTTTTTTGGTATATTGTATAAATAAACCTTTGATATGTGCTGGTTTGAACCTTGGCGTAGTTTATCCTCTGTTGATTTAATGAGATCTTGAAAAAAAAATAGTCATCAAACTAATAAAAATAAAACCTATTTTATTCAGAAACAGTTTATATTTACGCCAAACCTAAAAACTATTATTCAATTTATGTTTAATCGTAAATATAGATATCGAACAGTAAGAGGCATAAAGGTTATATTATATAAAGTGGCAGACGACAAAGCTTAATTAATTGGATTGTGCGCTTGAGTGGCACTTATCGCTAATTCACAAATTAACTGCCGACAAAGCGAACTCTCATTCGCGTCATACACGTGTTGCCTCTCTCTATTTCACTTAATTCCTAACCGTTTTACGATCATTTCAATCACGCTTCAAATTGTTGCTAATTTATTGGCCTTACAATTTACATTTTAGATTATCTTCAATTAAATAATGCTTACCAAAGACATATGTACCTACTCTATATTTATACAAATAATATACATTTGTTGATAAATTATTTAGATTAGAAACGAGATCTGAAAATAACGCAAATAACAAGTACCTAATAATAGAATAATTATTCTTCATATTAATGCCGAGAATGAATGAGAGCCGAGATGGCCCAGTGGCTAGAACGCGTGCATCTTAACCGATGATTTCGGGTTCAAACCCAGGCAGGCACCACTGAAATTTCATGTGCTTAATTTGTGTTTATAATTCATCTCGTGCTCGGCGGTGAAGGAAAACATCGCGAGGAAACCTGCATGTGTCTAATTTCAAACGAAATTCTGCCACATGTGTATTCCGCCAACCCGCATTGGAGCAGCGTGGTGGAATATGCTTCAAACCTTCTCCTCAAAGGGAGAGGAGGCCTTAAGCCCAGCAGTGGGACATTTACGGGCTGCTAATGCTAATAAAAAAATATTAATTTATTGTAAAAAAACCTTAATACTTAAACCTCTAACGAATTATTTATAAGTAAATATGTTAATATTAGCTATGATTAATCCATTTACAAAAGTGTTACAAATTGAAATGAAGTCGTCGTGATTCTTACGATCAGACTTCCTCTTAAAACACAATAAATTACGCATTAATCAAGCTTAATGTTTGCCGTTCACACAAACATCCATTATCTCTGGCGGTACCGAAATGTTGCATTCATTGCGCGATATAATTTCAATTTGCTTTTGTCTATCAAAATATTTTTAATTGGTTATAGCGTTGGAAAATACTGTAGTATGTTATTATGAGCTCAAAGGCGTGTATTTGCCTAATGGATAAAGATAAAAGCGAGCGCTATCGGGCGATCGGAGCGTAATTAGAGGGGCGAAGCCGCTGTGTCTTGCCTCTTCCTTAACATGCCACTTAAACCTATACTGCCTTCTCACATGTCTTATTATGAAAGTGCCAGGAATTGCACCAACCGATGCTGATATTATACATGCAGCTTGTTTATATTAAGCGCAATTATTTTGTTCAGTCCATAAGGAGAAAATAGTGTTTTTTGACTTTAATAGTTGTTATTGAAAACGAGTGACCTGAAAAACAAAACCCAGACCACCAGTGACCAGTGTAAAAAAATATCTAGATTTAGATTTGTATATATGTATGTACATATATACAAACTATACATTTAATTATAAGTATATGCAAATAAAATTTTGTTCTTTATACTTAATATTAGTATAAGTTTAAGGAAAATATGTTTCTAACATGAATGCTTCGGACATTTTATTTCTCGGCACATTTATATTTTTTTATTGGTCACACTAAAGCACTTCAGTAGACACAAAAAACAACTAAGAGAAAAAGCTACTGAACTATTTTGCCATTGACTATTTCTTGGACGATAAAAACTAAAGTTAGCTTATAAACTTGGAGCACTTTATAAATGTACATAAATGTAGGTTTTACTTGGTGGTGGTCAGATATTTTACCGCCAAACAGTAAACAATAGTTAGTACTATTGTGTTCCAGTTTGAAGGGTGAGTTAGCTAGCTACAGGCACAAGCGACATAACATCTTAGTTCCCAAGGTTGGTGACGCATTGGCCATGTACGGAATGATTAATATTTCTTACTGCACCAATTACCATTGCTGGGACCATTTCCTCGTCTGCGCCTACCTATACTATAAAAATAAATCATGTTGTATTTGGCTTATTGCATTGATAACTTGTAAGCTTTAATCAATAACATATAGACTACTGATAGTATTTAAAACGGGATATTTACCATGTTTTTTATTTTTATTTGTTGGAGCTCGATATTATCATTTGTTCACGAGAACAAGACATTCGTAGATAATGTCGAAATATCGAGCTCCAACAAATAAAAATAAAAAACATGGTAAATATACCGTTTTAAATACTGTTAGTAATAAAATAACCACGTTAATTTAAAATCTTATATAGACTACTGATAGTTTATCTTTCATGAATCGTAGCACCATCAAAAATTTGATAATTTTACATTACAGTGATAGTAACACATCACAACGGAAATATACAATGCATATTTATAAATACATAAATATTTTTTATTATTTAAGAATAGCTTATTGTGAATACATGAATATTTTTAAAATGAAAACAGTGATGTGAGAAATGCAGGATTACTTCCGTACGTGAGTGCGGTGCTTTTAGTGAAATTGCCCCATAAATATTCAGAAAGTTGGAAAAAAATTAATAACACACTATCGCGCGACGTTAATTGCAATTTACCAGTGCATTAATGTTTCCCTTAAGTGTTCCCTTTACTTATGTACAACTTAATTACGTTTTAAAAGTGTTTAAAATATGGCGATACAGAAAGTTTCAAGTCGGTGTAAAAATTCTCGTGACATTTTCTTTATCTACCAAATAAATAAATTATTTAGTAAACGGTTGGGAATAGGATTAGCATCTTATTTCTCAGAACTGTCAGTTTAGTGATGACTGAAATAATACATGAATTCATTGGTGAGAACTTATTATCAGGAGGCAAATTTGCCTTCCGTATTTTTATATTATGTATAAAAACCTTTATTGTATACAGTAACGAAATTTAAATTGATTAAAATGAAAAAACTTAAAGGATTATGAGTAAAGCTTATTGTCAGTAGTTGATTTTAATTTTCGATATTATGTTACCTTACCCTTAAACTAATATTATAATGTTAAATTATTTCTTCAATAGGTACATTAAAACAAATAAAATTATTTAATCATTCAAACAAGATTATAATCGAATAGCGTGTCGGAAACTTTTTGATTTCGATTGAAAATGAGTTTTCAAAACTTTAGGTAAACTTAGATTCGTATCTTTGCTTCCTACTGAATCAAGTCATGCTGGTATATCGTGCTGTTTTACAAAGCTACAAACAACCAAACATGCACCCAGTGAGGGTTGTCGAGGCATTGGTTAGCAACCTTTAATATTTCTTGTATCTCGATTTCAAAATAGGAAAGCCGAATAAATAAACTTTACTAAAATTAAGAGTGAGTAGGTACTACGTTAATATCACGTTATAGGTATATTATTTTATAAAATAAAATTAAGTCTAAATAAACCATCAAAATACGCTGAAAACGTTTATCATTAATGTATTTATTAAATTGATTATTTTAAATCATATTTTATATATTTTCTTGTTACACATTATGTTAGGGTAAGATATTTTTTTCATTGCGAGGCAAAAGCCTTCCTTCAACGTTAATTGTAATTGTAAATTTAGAGATTATTTCACCAAACTGTTCTACACTGAGTTTGTGTATATGTTTTTGACAGAACGAGTTCCCTTCACATTCGCGTACGGTATAAATTAGAAACACAAATTAAGTTCCTGAAAAACCAGTTGTCTTTTCCGAATTTGAAACCGCGATCTTTTGATTAAGATCCACGTTGTTCTTATATCCAATGTAATCTCGGAAAAAATATACTATCAAATTAAAATCAAATTACATAAACTTAAATAATATGATAATTTAAAATATTGAATATAAGTTAATAAATAAACCGAATGTTGTGAACACCAAAACGTAAATGGAAGCAATGATTTGACACTTTCTTACGAATGTTTTAGGAAATGCCGGCGGTCGCTCTGTTATCCAAGAGGCTAATACAAAGTCACCGATGCCTAATTGTCACGTTTTCACATAGAAATTACGATTTAATTCTACACTTTCAATAATAACCCAAATATATTAGGTTATTTATTTTGTCCTCTTTGTCGGTGAAAGGAAATCGATGGACTAATAGTTTTTGTAAGAAATAGTCGTCTTACGAAATGTAAACTGACGAGACCACACGAGGCAGAATGTAACGAGTAGGTACGAGTACATGTTTTATTAAATGATTGTTGAGAATATTAATCAGAGTAAACTTTTACAAAAGCTGTACCTATTTTGATACTGTACCTATTGTGTTTTAATTTTGGGTAACTACCTCGCTTAGGTTTTTGGCTCAACTAAAAATTTACCAAATTTTCCATATTTACATCAAGACTACTCAGCCTACTCGTAAATCAGTCACCAATCACATAAAAAAAAACATATTTATGTATTTATTTTAGAAACAAATGGTATAATTTCATTGTTTAAAATAAGTAGCATTAGTAAAACTTAACCTAAGCCCGTTATAAACCAGGTGCAGGGGGAACAAAAACGCAGGCGCCGCACGTTCGTGGGGCGCCGATGATGTTCAGGTCTTGGACCACTGGGATTGTGGCATTGAAACGAAATCTGTTTGCGGTTGCTTCTTGTGCTTAAGACGGGGGACTGAGTTATCCTTTATATAATAAATTCCGATTGAAGGAAAGAAGATTCACAACTAAAGTGAAATAATAAGTAATTAAAATAAAATAAAATCGATAACAACCATCTTTAATTTAAGTACTCCTTATATTAAATTAAAATTTATCAAGGTAGATGTGAAATGTGTGATTATTTAGGAACAGTACATTGTACCGGGCGTAACTTCTAAGTATTTTAGAAATTTAAATTTATTTGTAGAAACATCAAAAGTAACTTCATAACTATATTACTATTTCGTGGAAATTTGAAATAAAAGTCAATAAGGTGAGTTGATTTCATAGTTTAACATTGTGTATAGAAAAACTTGATCATTATAAAAATCCAAATACAAGCTTTCATCATCTTCTATCTTATATACTTATTAAAATAGAGTAAGCCAACCGTATATGTGAAGAAAATTAAAAAGGATACTTGATTGCAATTTACTAAATTGTTACGATTTAACAAATAATTAATTTTACACAGCGGTTACTGGCTGGGTAGAGAGCGATGCTGTGTCTGTATAAAATAAAACAAATATAAAACGTGCGAACAGACATCGTCGGCTTACAATGAAATTAAATCAAAACAAAACCTGTAATAGGTTTCAAAATTTCTAAGAATCTGTACAATAAGTGCGAAGTACACATAAAACACATAAACTTTAGCACCTATAGTTATGTATTTACTACTGTTCACTGTGACTACCGCGATTTCAGTTGAATAGTTGGGCGCAAATGGTTTAAATTTCAGTTGCAAGATTTGACCCACATTTACTAATAGATAAACTTATATTTAACCCTTTAGTAGTGTATTAGGCTAGATAGACGAGATGGAAAGCGGAGAACACTTCGAAAAAAATAGTGGCCAACGGTTGGTCGATAATTAGACGCACACTATAATTACTAGTGTGTAGTATGAGTACTAGATAGTATTTGGTGAGTGTGAATTGTCAAGCGTAGAATGTCACGCAGACCAAGATAATAATGAGTTGGTTTTAGTCCTTTTGTAGTACGACACTCTATTTAGATACATGAATAATTTTTAATTTAAGCTTGAAAATATTTAATTTTGTTTAAAAAGTTTCTCGTAAGTAGCCATATGTTTTTAATATCGAAAACCTATGTTTTTGTTTCTCGGATCGTAAATGGCCCCACGAGAGTGGATGTGTTAATTTATAAATTTGTAACCATAATTACGTTGAAGAGGATCTCTAAAAGTTTTTCTGGCTTCGAGTGTCAATTATTTCATCACTCAGATCTATCGGCGCCGGCGCATCTGATGCTATCTGTATTTACACGTCAGCATTACGGAATAACAGTTTTTTGTTGGTAGACATTAACATATTCGGGGGAATGTTAAATTATTTTAATCGTTTCGATATGTGTTTTTTTTTCAATTGAATGAATTTATTTATTGTAGTTTACAATGATAGTAGTACAAAATCTATAGCACATCAATCAGCCAAGGTATGGCATTAGATTTTAATTTCATAAACTATTAATATTTTCAACAATAATTAAATAACTAATTTAAATACAATGATATTACAATAATGAATGAAATCATCAATCCTCTTGACAAATATAAGAACTATTTTTGATTTATATAAACATTCTGCTTTATCTGTTGTTAAAAAATATATACTTAGGTAAGTACCTAAGATCTTTTTTGCTTGGCTAAGGTTTTAGGCTCTGTTATTTTTTGTATGGAATGTATCGTGTTATGTGAGAACTGATGTTGATACACTATTTATGTCCTTTGTATGTTATAAGAAAAGATAAACTTACATACTTACTTGGGAGTAGGACTTTGTGCAAGCAAGCGTGAGGTTGAAGGTGAGGATCAGATATTATATAGCCAAGCAGCAATACTCAGCATTTGTTCCGGTTCGAAGGTTAAGTAAGACAGTACAGTGACACCAGGAACATAACATCTTAGCTCCCAAGGTTGGTGGCAAATTGGTTTGATGTGAGGAATGGTTAATATTTCTCGTTAATATTAAATTAGGAATGGTTAATATTTCTCGTTAATATTAAATTAGGAATGGTTAATATGTCTATGGGCTGGAGCGACTTACAATCAGGTAGTCCATTTGCCAGTCCGCCATTACTTGAAAAATAAAAATAGATAATCAAAGTCGCTTATCAATAGCTGTTAACCTACACAATCGTGTTCCGCAACTAGTTTCTGGTATGCAACATCATAAACTGCGATCAAAGTATTAATAAACATTGTAAAATAACTTTACAAATAAAATAATAAGTAAATAATTTTTAAATAGGTGTGCTCCTAGCCTACCTTCAGAAATCATTCAATCAAATTCATTCATTCAAAAATTCAATTCAACTCAATATTGAAATATAATAATTAATTCGTATAATAATTTATAATATCGTAGTTCTCTAATATAATTTATGTTTCATGAGATATTGAGCGTTCAGTTCACTTAGCTACATAACATTGGCTGCATTAGGCTACGTGTGCATTAGCGGATCTGTAATCAGGCGGCACTCGCCTCTAATCACGCGACCGGTCGTCTGTTTTACCACACCGTTACCTTCTATAAATTAGATTTAAGTTGAGCACTCACTATACGTTTTTATATTTAAAAAAAATACTAGAATTAAAACTAAAAATTAATGTCACAGTCTTTAATTTTGATTAAAGAATTAAAATCAATTTAAATGTCTACGGTTTATGAAAACCTTAAATGTTATTTATTAATATCAGATTCTGGCATAGGTTGTCTTGTCTGTTTATATGGAATATACCAATAGTTACGGCTTTCGAATGAAGAGTTCGAGAAGTTAATTTGCTGCAGTTGCTGCCCTCTATCGGCGAGTTATAACACAGTGTGTATAAAAACTTTCTCATTCAAAATCTATACCTACTAAAATTATAAATGCGAAAGTAACTCGGTTACTTCGATATATGAAATTGGTATGGCGATAGTTTGAGGTCTGGGGTAGGGTATCTTTTTTAATTCACCCTCGAGGGGGTAAAATTGGGGGTAACGGATTGTGTGATACAGGTAAAGATTTATAAATTTCGCGTGCGTAAAATCGCGGGTTCAGCTAGTATATTATGTAACCTATGTCAAATTTTAGTAAACGGTATCGAAGAGTATAAATCTCAAATACCTAGCAATATCCATTTTTATATAACCAAACCCAACCCAAACTGTCGCAGACGTTGTCTTCCATATATGTGTGTATTACATACGGGGTATACCTCTGAAACGTGCTGCATCATCTGTTATAGGTAGGTAAGTTATAGTTTTATGTGAGATTATTTAGAAACGAAACACAAAGCACGTCTCCTAATTTATTTATATTAATATAAGATGTAAGTAGGTATATAAGATGATATGTATGTATATAGGAAGATATGTATAAGATGTATTTAAATTTGACCTTGAAATTGAACTCTCATAAAATAACAAAAACAAGGAAAAATAAAAACAACAGTTAACCTAATATGTATATTGTACCTATCACAAGAAATCTCACCGTGACGTTTGATATGAATTGTAACAAAAAGTTGTATAAATTAATTGAAATGCTACATTACGTCAGTTCCAAATAGGTGCACTACACAAGTCGCTTTACAAATATAAAACAATCATTTGGACGGCTCAAAGAGCGGCGTGTAACGCAACATCGTACCGCGACGGCGTAAGTTATAAGCGAAGCATAAATACAATGAACTTTACTTAATTCCATAAGCTCTGATTATATCAATTTTGAATCGTCACATTCCAAAATTTAAATTTATACCGGTTCGAAATATAGACTATACCGAGAATAACCGACAAGTAACCCTGGAGTTTCACTTTTCTATCAATAAAAATAAAAACAGAAATTTTATTTAATAAGTTAAATTTCTAAACGTTTTGCTTAAAATCAACTGTCATTTTACGATTGGCAACACCTTGGTTATTTATGGTACGTTTGCTGACCAATATAAGTAGATATTTTGGTCTTAGGGAATTCATAATTTGCATCATTGTATTAATGATTCAAATTAATAGATTAATCATATTTATATCAAGCTTTGTTTGTCTGTTTTTCATTACTATTAGGTAGTACAAAAATAATATCAGACAAGTCTCCCATTACTCGTGCCTCAAACCGCCTCGCGCCTCGTCATCGCGGCTCCTTTCATAGCACATCTCAATCGTTTGGATCCTCCCCCACAATAGCCTTAGCACAAAGAGTTGCGTTTGCCGCCTCGTTATAAAATCGCCCAAACAATACCGCGGTATCGCTTTCGGTAAGAATCAATCGAATCAAATTAACAAAGAACATCGATATTGACAACCGCTATAGTTTGAGCCCTCTGTGTGTTTTCAATGAAACAATGGACGGGTCTTTACTAGTGGCAATTATGGGGCAATATGGTAAATAAGGCGGTGCGGGATTGCAGCGGCCATATTGAAAATAAAGGTGCGCCAATCAACGCCATGCGGTCTGCTTACTTTTGACATGAGACCTTTGTCGTCTTTTCTAATATTATAACAAAAACTTTTTCTAATCATTGTTTTTAATTAATTAAATATTATTAAAACATTTTTTAAATTAATTATTATCATTAATATTTATGTAAGATAACAACCAACAAGATTTTGATGTCGTAAATATGCTGATAGAAAATATGATTTTGGCGGAACGTGTGGCGGAACATTAAGTGCCTGTTATCTGTAAAGTTAACATTTCGATAATCGATAGAATTAAATACCTACATTCGAGTGTTGGATTCAAATCTTGAGACAAAAATAGTCATAGATTTGTCTTCCACTTCTTATGTAAACAGTTTGGTTCGATATACAAAACAATGTATTCACCCCTCATTTAAGAGAGCGTGTGTAAAGCGATGTGGAGCGAATGCTGGCACATCGCACATACCTAATAAACATTACCGCACAAACAGCGCGCCGGAGGCAGCAACGTTGGCGCCGAATTTGCATAGTGCCGACTCCTCTGTCACAGAGTGACAACGACAGCTCACCAATATTTTCGTATTTACATCTTTAAACAACGGTTCTATATACATTTAATATATTTACAAGGTCGTCATATTGTTTTTAGATTTATACATTTTAAAGTCATGGTGGACTGTGCTTATCACCTTTAAGTTTAGATTAAAATAAATATTTTGTTTAGTTTAAACTTTGATTTACCAAACTGTTGTTAAATATTTGAACATAATTAGTCAACCTTTTAATATTATTATATGTTAATTTAATATTTATATTAGATTAAAAAAAATGTCTAATTCGGCTTACGTTACCGTCAACGTCAGTTTTAATAAGGCTGTAGGTTCTGAGGTTCTGGGCTCAAGGCTAGAGTCAGGCTAAAAACAGTACATAAAACAAATTGTTGATACGTCCCATTCATACATTGAAATAGTTCTACGAAATTGACTCTTGAAATTCAGCTAGCTGATATTATTTTTCACTCTGTGGCACTGCCACTTGAACGCTAACCTAATACGACGTATGTCAGTTACTCATGGCTACGTGCTGGGAAATTGCTCTTGTGTGTAAGGGTTACTCGCTTGATTTTCGACTCGCTACCTCATTCTGAATACTCGGAATGTAGACGCTTTGTACGGTCATAATCCCCACGTACGCAAGACAAGTATATAATACTGGATAAAAATTATAGAGGCGAGGATGGTAAATCTTATATTAAAATTATTTTTTACCTTGAAATTAACTTTTATGTATATCTATATTTAATTGTGTAAATAACACGAAAACCTGACAAAGATTGTATAAAAATAAACGTTGGGCAGAATATTGTATACTGAAGCCGCAGTACCAAATTAAATACATAGTAAAAGTTAAAATCGAATGTTTAGAATTAATCTCTCCTGTTTCCGTTTTTGCCAACAATACAATTAAATGTAAAAAAAGCATATATAGCACATCTATGTTAACAAATATTACAACTTTACGACTTGTTATTTGCACTTAGCCTTTTTAAACTGATTAAAGTATTAAAAAAAATTACCTTTTAAAACCAAGTTTATATTTGTCAGCAAAATAAATTACGATATTCGGTGTACACCGAATTATTGCAAGAAAGGGTTACAAAAATTCAGCACAATAGGTTGAGTGGAACTGGCCTAAAATTTTGTGCAGCGTTTTACCCACAGATTGAAAATCGAAAAAAAAGCTTGTTAAAATATTAGTACAAAATGATCTTAGTATCGTAACCAAATGTTATTAAACGTAGGAATACTTAGTTAAAAAGTATAATGTGTACAATTCACACACAGTAAAAGTAAAAAATAAAATTTTATTTTTTTTGTCTCTTTGGCGCGATGCCTTTTCCCTTTATCGATTTTCAAATTACAACAATTCTAAAGAAGTTTCACTTTAAAATTATATTTGAAATAAAAAACAAAAAAGGTTCAATATTCAAAAGCTTAAACAGCACGTCTGTAAAAAAAAAGTAATAATACAGAAAAAAATAACTCAAGCCTGAAGTTTAACTTACACTAAAAGAATGTGGAAACAAATAACGCAGACAAACAAACGAGGAAGCAAACAATGTGCACCTTGAGTCAGCTTGCCTTGGACTGATCTTCGTACTCGTAGGTCTAATGCTTCATTGTTCTATTGGTTAGCTGATACGGTTGCGGAGGTCCTGGGTTCAAAAACTAGTCTGTCAAATATTTTTTATTTTTTATTCTTAGTAACAACTCGGTGTTTGGAAGTTGGTAGTGTTACATTACCATAACTTCATAGGTCCTGCGCCAAACTCTGACCGATTGTGAATGTAATTTTCCTTATATATATATATATAATGTACGACATATAGTATGTAATATATATATATAATTATATATACCTACCAAACCTACGATGTTATTTAAGATTTACAAACTGATATGATCTATCCGATTTCCGATAGAGAAGAGTAAAACAGAATAGTGACCAAAAATCCAGCCCAGAATAACATCAGTTGTCGGCCATAACGTCTACCAAATAATATATATAAATTCATCGTTATATTGTTTGGTTAATTTTTCGACTAGATAAAGGAAAATTATCGGAATAACAATTCACCGGGAATATCCTGCTTTCTTGTCTTGTCACCATTTCATTCGGTCATGATTGGTAGCAATTTGAAACTCTGGTTTATACGATGGTCCCGCTCCGGCTTTGCACATGCTGACATTAAATACATGTAATAAGTATTACAGAATGTCTTACAACGTTCACAGCTTTTTTTTCATTAGACAATACAAATCGCTATGTCCCTGCATTTTAAATCTGCAATATCTTCTAAAATATTCATTTAAATTGCTTGTTGTAAAGGGCCATATAAATTTATATGAAATGCACAATGTAATGTTATTTATTTAATTGGATAAGGATTTGCTGTATTGCTTAAAATCGCTTCGAAAATAAGCCATTATTATTCGTAAATAGTAAAGGATAAAAAATGGTTATTATGGGTTATCCCTAAGAGATAGACATATACCGTCGCGGCATTTTTTTGAAGACCTTTTTAAGGTGTACAATACTATATGTCGTAAATTATTTTGATCTATCTCGTAGGGTTCAGCCAGCGTTTGCAATGTAAGCGCAAAAAAAAGTCTAAATTAATCAGTGTTTCTCTGCTAGTCTTGAATCAATCTATCTATTGGAAAAAATCCGCATCAAAATCCGTTGTGTAATTTTAAAGATCAAACATATAGACACACAGACGTAAGCGACTTTGTTTAATACTACGTAATGATGAATTCCTCAAAATATAAATAGCTCTTATTTATATACCACCAGCCTCATTTATAGTAAGGGGTATATATAATACTATCATTATTCATTAGTAAATCTTAACATTTTGGTGACAGGAATTGTAAACGTGTATTATTTCAATTTGCTCGATCTCAGTGTAATAGTATTGTAATGAGATGGCTTGCGGCCACGGCTATTCTTCGAACATAACTATTATTAATAGGGACAGACAAAAATTTTGCATATCTAAGAATATTTTCTTGTTTCGTAATTTCAAGTTTGGGTATCACTAATTCAGCTTCTACTGTTGATTAATACTCTGTATTGATGTACTTACCTACAGATATCAAGTTATCAGTGTAATTACAAGTATGATATAATATCTTTAGCCTATTCCGATGGAAGTAGGAAACAAGACAAACAAACCTTAGATTTACGTATTTCATGCGTACTCAGCTATATTGTACACTACTTATAGTTCTTAAGTAATATATCTTTATTTATAATACAACATTATTACACTTAAGTTCTTATTTTTACTTTAATTTTACTGCCAAAATTCCTATAAGAGTTTCGTCGATATTCACAATGCTATAGATTAATCAAGCTCTCGACCAATGACATCGTGGCAATTTGATGACAGATGTTGTTTATTTGGTTTTTCTCTCTCTTTAAAAAGATTAAATTAAAAAAGAAAAAAACGGTAATTTTAGAAGTAATTTACTCTTTGTCTTGTAGATGTAATGTAGATTCCAACTGGAAGATCCGTTAAGAAATTAAATAGTTACTCTTTTAATAAATTAAAGAACCTATAACCTATTCCAATGGAAGTAGGAAAAAAGATCCAAACAAGCCTTAGGTTTACGTATTTCACGCGATTTACTGATAACTCAGCTATATTGTGCAATACTAAGAGTTTATGATTAAATTAAAAATACTTTCATTTATAATACAACACTTTAATTTTACTTCCAAAATTCCGATAACAGTTTTGTCGACGTTCGTAAATCCATAGTGAATATATCATAGATTAATCAAGCTCTCGACCAATGACATCGTGTCAATTTGATGACAGGCATGTTGTTTATTTGGCTTTTCTCCTGTTATGGTTGTATAACAAATTATATTATCATTTTCATCATATCCACGTGAGACAAAGTAATATATTACATGATAAGTCATCGTTTGGTGATATCATTGGTATCATACGGTCACGCGGGTATCAAGAAAATGAAGCCTGTTTACGATATGAGTTGTAACCCGAGACGGCTCCTGCATTGTAGTCAGTGCTCTTATACGCACTCTCCGCACACTCCATGAGCTACCGACTTTTATGGACATTTAACGGTTGCTCAAATTCAAATGTCGGTATTATCATTAATTTAATTTAATATAGAACTGTATGTGTTTTTATTTAATAATCATCATCACTTTTGCAGAAATGAATTTATAGAAATTTGAGGATAATGCCTGCAATTCTGTGCACTCTGTGAACTCCAACGAAAGTGAGATTCATTTTTCATCACAACGTTTCATTTTAAATTGTAACATTGTGAAAATGTAGGAATTATATCTACATGTGCGTTATGAATGCTTCGCTCCTTATTCTTACAGTAGGTTGATGAAATATTTGTATTAATATGGTTAATCATTATATGCTTGAAAGTGGTGACTATTTTTTTAATTCTACATTGACGATGATGACAATTTTCAGATTCGTTCGTGATCCTTTGGGCTAACGTCATTCTCAGGAAAACGGAAATATTCATAATTCCATGAAAAAAATATATGTTAAAGATATTACGAAAACAAACAAAATAATATTATCTCAATTTATTTAATTTCTTTTTATTATCTTCATATTTACTTTATTAATGTGTGAGTAGCATGCCTAAAATTATTTCATTCATTCGTGAATGTTATAGATTAAACTTGACAGCTTTAAATAAAATCAGACACGCGTCCGATCTGTTCGTGAGCATTTAGCCCTCATCGTCCGCTTGAGATGTTTGTACTGGTCGTCTCGATGCGTATTTATTTACACATGTACCCCGATGTGTTTCTAATGAGCTTCTCTGTTTTCTCGACGATAAATAAAAGCGCTGTTATATCAACTACCAGTCTTTGTGCTTTGCGTTCAGCGTCCGTAATTACGTTCCACCGTACGTTCAAATATTTGTCCAAAACTTTCATCCATTAATGAGCTACCGATATTATTATATTTGGAAGTTTTTACGTAATATTTGAGTCGGTATTTTATAAAGTAATTAATGATATATGCGTTTACCAAGTGTTTGATGTTTGGTGAGTTTGTATTGTATTGTGTTTGTTATTCAGAATCGTCAGGAATTTGAAGAAATCCAACAATAACATCGCTGGTTATGTAAATATTAAATGAAGTGGACAAAGGGAAATGTGCATATTTCTCGTAGACTGTGAAGTGGTTTGTTCAGTCAATAAATGTTGTTAGGTTTTTTGCTATCGAATGGCAAAAAAAGTTCAAATAAAATACAATTTCAATCTTCATTTCTTAATACAAACTTGTCATATTGCATTCACAATTTGACAGACGGATATTACTTACACTATTACTATATGGAATTATTTAACAGAATATTTGTCATAGTTGAGCGAAATTTTCTTATGTCATTAAAGAGAAATATCAGCGCAAACCTAACCCAAACATGATATGTTAGATATTGAACCTCATGTTCCGTTCACTAAATGGTTGCGGTTCTCAAAGACTATTCAATTTTATTTTATTTGGTCACTTTATATCCTTAAATATCTATTGCAAACTGTCCATCTCGCCTTCGAACGGATAAAATCCAAACAACTTACCTACATCTCTCCCCAGTTTCCCCCTAAAAATTGAATTTTCCAAAAATTCCTATTTGATGAGCGTCGAAAGGAGATACTAACCATAGTGTCAATTCAATCGGACCTATATTATCAGAGATCTCGTTCTCTGGTATTGCTTATATAATTGATAGGTATCAATTTATTATGTTATATGAATATATTTTAAAACGTGTATTGTCATCAAATCAATCTATTAAAAGCACATTCCAAGCAGCATAAAAGTCCAAGTCACGTCGACAAATGTTCGGCTGTGTGGTTTAAAATAATCCGAGGACAGTCTCCAGTTTGCGCCATTGTGCCTGAGCCAGTGTCAACACTTGAAGCACTTCCCCGAAGGGTTACGTCTAGCTTTCAAAACTTCACACTCACAAAAGATTTGTTTACATTTAAATTACACATAAAAAGTTTTAGAGCACATTGCTTTTATAATGTGTGTATAAAATAATATTTTAGTTGAATATTTAATTTATTACAAGCGACTCACCATGGTTTTAAAAAAATAATGTTAAAACTTGCGAAGAAAAAATTTACGACATTTCTGAAGCAGCCCGAGCCCTCAGTATATGCTCAGAGATTCAGAATTGATATTCAATAGTTATTCCATTGCTGTAACTAATCGTTCCTGCCAATATAAGCGGACATGATATTACATAACAAACGATTACAAAGTTTCAGTGTTATTAAAATAAAACTACTTAAAATGGCTGCAAAATTGTAAGAAAAAAAACATTATATACATTATGTTTATTTACGTTTCCAAAAGCATAGAATAACACTCACATATTGATTTCATTACTTTTAACTTTGACTTTGACTTGAAAATATTATGTTAAAATATATTAGTAAAAAACTTTTACTTAAATTATTCATAATAACGTTTTATATCCTGCTATAAAAATATAAAGTATTAGGTATTATATACAAAGTATTATATTATAAGTAAGTACATACTTATTATGGATTTTCGTTATATGCAGTAGAATATGTATGTATACTCTATTCCAAACATAACAGGAAAAAAGCCAAATAAATAACATTTGACAGCAAATTGACGCGATATCATTGGTCGAGAGCTCGATTAATCTATGATATATTTACTATGGATTTACGAACGTCGACGAAACTGATATCGGAATTTCGGAAGTAAAATTAAAGTGGAAATAAGTGGTTAACTGCAATAGAATTGTATTATAAATAAAATTATTTTATTCATAAACTCACAAGTGCACAATATAGCTGAGTTATAAGCAAATCGCGTGAAATACGTAAATCTAAGGTTTGTTTAGCTTTTTTCCTATTTTCATTGGAATAGGTTATACTTAGGTTCTTTAATTTATTAAAAGAGTAACTATTGAATTTCTTAACGGATCTTCCCATTGGAATCTACATTACATCTACAAGACAAAGAGTAAATTACTTCTAAAATTACCGTTTAGATCTTATTTAATCTTGTTAAAATCTACTTAAATAAGTATATTTGGATTTCGCTTAATATAACAAAATACAAATACAATTGTATTTGCCTACAATCTAATACGTTAACTAAAAGATGATTTCCCAAATTTTTTATAGTTATGATATCATATTAAAACAAATATTAAAGAACTCCTCTTGACACTGATCGTCCGATAAATACGTTTAACATCGTCATAGAAACCACTTTAATAAACCTCCACACAGCGGTGGTCCGTATTATTGTAAACACGAGATTTATCAATGATGATACATCCTATATGATATTTGTGTCTAACGAGCCTGTCAATGTAACTTTGTTTGTAGCTCTGTAAACTAGTGGTCCAAATTTGTATCTATAGATAATGTAATCGTATCATAATTAATTTTACAGGCATTCGTATCTAATATATTTAAACATAATAAAAGTTTTTTAAGTAATTATGCCTTACCTGTTTAAGACATATAATAATTCGCAGAATTTTCTTTCAATAGCTAAAATTTTTCTTGTCTTTGTTTTATGTTATCATGTTTGCCAGCGTTTCTTGTAGTGCTCGGCGATTGTTTCTTCGAATACGTTAAGAGAATGAGCTACACTAACTCGAAAAATAAAAATATTCTATGTCAGTGCTGAAACTACTTATGACATACTTATACTTAAATAAAAAAATTAAATAAGTTCTTATGCAGTCATGTCAGATATACCTAGGTATTACAAAAGTATTGAAACTGAAATTGGAAGGTAAGAGACACCTTACTAGAATCGAAAATAGACAAATTATCTTGAAACAATATTAAATGTATTATAATATTTATTTTATAGGAATAAAATTAAGTTAAAATTAAAATTACTTGTGAAATGTAAAAACCAGTGCGAAATTTGAATTGTAATAAGTACAATCAAAATTAGATATAGGTAATTAGGTACCTGTGTATAAAATTATACAAAAAATACTGACTACAATTTTTATTTTCAATTGAAATGGGAGCAAAATAAAGAAAATTTTCCAATTCGGTTCATAAAAAAATATGAAATAACATACAGTCGAATTGATAACCTCATCCTTTTTTTGTTGATTTATATAAGAAAGCATGCCAAACACGTCTTTATCGAATTATTTTGTAAAACTATTAAGTATTAGAAGAATACTATTGAAATTAGTAAAAATAGTTTTAAAATAATCACACTAAAATATTATTGTACGCAATTAAATATAATAATTATTCATTATATACCTACTCACAAATTTCAATTATCTAACTAAAAAAACTAAGCCAATATACCTACGTACAAATAACTGAAACCAGAAGATGCGTTTCGGGGAAATGTGAATGTTTGGGTAAATGGATGTTTGTTACTCAATCACGACAGAACGGCTGAACGGATCTGAAGTAAATTTGGAAAAGATATAAGACAAGGATTAAAATATCCCTTATCCCGGGAAAATTACCTTAAAACTTACCCCCTAACATGCGGGCGTAGCCGCGAACGGAAACTAGTATAACATAAATTAAAAACTGTTGATAGTAAAAACGTCAACGTTACAAAGAGTTTCATATCTGGGTATTTTAAACAATACCGTATAAAAAAATTCATGTTAGTATAATCCTAACCTCGCCTTATTCTTATAGGTAACTATATCAATATAAAAGTCAAAATCAGTTTAAAACATCAAAATATAGTTAAAGTGAGGGTTACTAAATATCGTAAAAACAATTATTATTAAGATTATTAACGACAGGGGCAGCCTATAAACGATATAGGAATCAAAACTTTCTCTAATATAATCGCGATCCCTCGCCCCAGCAATCAGCATCTGTTTCCTTGTCCCACAATTAAATGTGTACACGCGACCGACTCTCAATGCTCGATGCCATTCATTCACATTCACATTATGGGAATAGTCCGCGAATTATATTCGCTTCACTGTTCTGTTCCGGGCTCGCTGGATCGAAAACTGCTCAGAATTTTTGCGTATTTGCTTTTGATTGATCGAATGTCTTTTAGTCTGCGTGATTTGTTTAATACTGTATATTACATTTCGTTATCATTAAGATATCCTGTTAGATATTATTTATTAAAGTTTTCTAAAACTTTACAGATGCTTGATCGTCTCCTGCATGTCATGTGCTATTTTATGTGATTGCGTATTAAATTATATTCGATATACGATGGTGATAAAGGTTTTTGTCTGCGGTGGCCATCTCAAGCGAAACCAGCCAACTACGCAGGACATAGTATAGTGCACAAGTGTGCAGTCTGTATTCCCTCTAAAAATTCGATTAGACGACAAATCTGATACGACCGAAAAGTTTCCTAAGTACACTATAAGGACAGGAGTAAGGTATCTATAACTTCCAGACTCCGGGTTGTGAATTGAGTATTTTTCGACCTCATAACGGTTTATGAGCCCGACCTGGGCTTACGATGACATTTTTTGCGTGTATTTGGGTTGGTCCCTTGATTGTCTAGATTGGATCCGGTAGGTGGTCGATCGGGAAGCAAATAACATTCTCATTTCACTCGGACGAAATCGGCACGGGTAGTAGGTAGGTAGGTATGTATAGAACATATAATAAATATTCAATATAGTTCTCTAAAATGACGATTCAAATATGCTTGTAAAAGTTAACTTGAATAAAGTATATCTTTGGTTTATTTTTAATTTTCTATTCATTAATAAGTAGTTAAATTTTCTAAATGTTTTATTTAGATCATTATCTTTGATTAATTTAAGTACCTATCTATTATATCTGACAATACACCAGAAGGCTATAAAACTTATTAACGATATTAATACATTGAATTTTGTAAATCGATCGAAAAAGATAAAAATTAAAGATGCTTATTTAAAACAACTTACAATTAAATTTTGGTTGGGCTTGGGTCATGTATCAAAAAATATACATTTCAATTGCAACTTGGAAGAGATAGTAGTCTTCAATTCATAGTTAGGTAAACCTAGGGTTAGAGCAATCGTGCGTCTGATCGGTTGCAATGCAAACATAAACCTCAAGACTATCATTTGTCCGACTCTGAAATATTCAAAAGAATTGGAAGAGGACAGTGGAAGAGATTTCAGGAATCGAAGACGAATTTATCTTGAATAGTTATATATCAGATTAGAAAACAATGTTTTCATCCTTTCTGTATTTAATTTATATCTGTATTCAAATAAGTAGATATGACACAATTTTTATTTTTATTGAGTTACAATAATGGTTATTTGGAACGATTCCCTGAAGTCATTGGCTACAGACAACCTTTGTAAGGCTAATTCTATTCATCTAAAATGGTATAATATCCCTTGCACCTGTAATTACGTTTAATTAGCCCGTGTAAGTCCAAGCACTAGGGATATATCCTATACTCAAGGTTGGCACACTGGTGATATAATGATCAATATTTCTTTTATGTCTATTGGCAGTTGTGATCACTTACCATCAGGTGGCTCATTTGCCAGTCCACTACCTATATGAGATAAACAAAATACCCTTCTATTAAAATAATCATGTTTGATTGTTTTTCAATTTGTTTGGATAAGAAATATATTATAAGGAATAATATAAGCAAATAGTTCGTTTTCCCGGCATATGCCTGTATCGTTTGCTCCTGTTCCTGAACCCTTAGCTGAAGTGCGAATCTGCGGGCGGTCGACACTTCACGCCTCTTCACTCCTGTTTGTTTTGCTGGCGTTTGAACTAACTATACAACCATCACCCCTATTCTTTGTTACGTTAATATTTCTTGCTATATTAACACTTACGTACACGAAATAGTGATGATATTTGGATGCCTTTTTAATTTGGCTGGTATAGCTCATCCTAACATACCTACTATCCCTGTTTTCTCGAGTGTTGACCGGGTATATTGCGCAATGACGCCTTTAATATGCCTTTTGACAGATATTAAGTTACTTCTGGGACTTTTTGGAACTATGACAACAGTTTCAGCTTTTACAATATTAAATGTCTGTTGTTTTAAGTAAAATAATATGTTCATTGTCATTATTAAACTAGAATGAATTGAGAGTAGAAATAATCCAAGAAGGCATACCTTCTTTACCATATCTACATATATTTATTTAATAAAATATATAGGTGTAAAGTAATAAAAATTAATAGATAACAACGCTAAAATTACTTCTACGAGTAAGAATGCATATTTTTGGCTTTGAATACTGGTGTTTTGTCAAGTTTCGATTTAATAATAGATATTTTATACTGAATTTTCTTTGTATTTAACGTTATTGATGATAGGATTTACTGATGGTAGGGCTTTGTGCAAGCCCTTCTGGGTGGGTACCACCCACTCATTAGATATTCTATCGCGAAACAGCAATACTTAGTATAGTTGTGTACCGGTTTGAAGGACGAGTGAGTCAGTGTAGCTACAGGCGCAAAGGACATAGCATCTTAGTTTGCATGGTTGGTGATGCACTGGCGATGTAAGGAATGGTTAATATTACTTACAGCACCAATGTCTATATGCGATGGTGACCAATTACCCACAGGTGGAAAACGTTCCCGTCCGCTAACCTGTATCATAAAAAAAATATAAAAATATTGTGTGATAATAAGAAATCGGTGATTTTAAAACAAAACTTTTGTGTGCACGTGTGCAATGTAAATTTATAAATAAATAATAAAAAAATTCGTTACTAAATAATTCAACAAAAAAAAAAACTACACTGTTGTCAATCAAAGAGGCGATGATTTGTTATAAAAATAGTCCGCGTCGCGACCCGCGGCGACCCATTCAAAATGCTCACCGATTCCGACGCATTAACACCTATTACCGCGCACCCTTTGTCCCGCGCACTTCACGCAAAATACTACACTTTCCTTTTTACTGTTTATTGTTATCGTTTGTTTCGGAGCGCAAACCGTTCGTCGACAATGCGCCAGTCGGTGCGGCTGGATGGGCGCTTTCAAGAGTCCAAAGCGGTAATTTGCTTCATTCAGTCATTGTTGCCGCTAAAAGTCGCCTTTGTCGACACTTGACGGAATTGGGAGCGTTTAGATTCGGGAATGGGCAATTCGCGGAGTGGACGTTTTGCGCCATTCGTTCACTCGCTCGCTTTACGAGAATAGTACATCAGCGGCTAATGGATTCTTTTAAGTCCGGATCATTCTATTTTCAGGTTAAAATTTTTGTATGGATTAATTTTGTACTATATAATTAAACGGTTGATATAAGATATGTTACTGTTTAACCGGAAGCCTTTCCCAGATTCACTAGATTTAATTTATAGGTATAACTTATTACAAATAATATAAATTATATACCTGCCTAGCTAATTTTAACCGTTTGTTTATTTAATCATTTGTAATCTTGGAACTAAATACTCCCTTCGAGATGTTTCGAACAAAGTATATATTTATAGTAACATTGATCGCTTTGATGGAATCAGTGATAGTCATTGTATGAACACGAGACGTAAGGATAAGTGTATAATGCCAATTTTCCGTCTCGTCAAAGTCAATAAATCCTTCTTGGGGCAAGGTATCCGTTTCTATAATAAAATTACGCAAATACTTATTTTTAACTTTCCTGATTCATAAATTCAAATCATTCGTTAAAAAATATAAAAAATCATATTATTCAATACAAGATTATTTAGATGATAAAAAACGTGTGGCTAATACTTGGTGACTTCCAGGTAGGATATATTATATACATATATAATTGTATTTAACTAACATAATTTTGTGTTCTAAATGTTGGAAAAGAGTAACCTCTTAATATCTTCTTCTCGGTAGAATCTATATTCCGAACCGGTGGTAGCTTTACTTAATATATTTTTTTTAAATGACGATTCAAAAGTGCCTTTAAAATTTTACTTGATTAAAGTTTATTATGATGTTGATATGATTATTATAATATAAACAAAAAAATATGTCTATATGTTTGCATTATATATCTATATAGGTATATGTATTTGAATCATTGAGTTGTTCTGTGTACGAGGGTATTTCGCTCAAAAAAATTAAGCCTTTGTATGTGGAACCTTATTCTATCGGGTGCGAAGCAAGGACGGGTAACAAATTAACAATAAAATACATGTATATAAGTTACTAGCTGTGCCCGCGATTTCGTGCGCGTATGAATGTAACAAAAGATATCGTTGTAACCTAAGTTACTCCTTATTACATCAGCTATCTGCCAGTGAAAGTCCCGTCATAATCGGTCCAGCCGTTCCAGAGATTAGCCGGAACAAACATACAGACAAAAATTGAAAAACAAAAAAATATATATGTACAGTGTATACATGCATATGCATTTAGTAAACAGCGGTTATTTTAATATCACAAACAGACACTATAATTTTATTATATGTACCTACATAATAATACAAATATCCGTATAAATTACTTATAATCTATACCTATAGATTATAAGTAATTTATACGGATATTTAAATCATTTTGTATCCTAAACGATTAGTTTATTGGTTGGTTTAGAAATCCTTCATCCAAGTTAAAATGCCTTTTTACCACCAAAATAATAATGTTATTTAGTTTAATAAGACTTATAGGTAATATAAATGCAAACGTAACTCTGGCCGTTGGTCGGTCACTTCATATCGACTAAACAACTGAGCCGTTCGTAATTAAATTTCGTACAGAGGTAGCCCTAGTTCATGGATAACTTTAAGCGAATGTAATCCAATTAAACAATTAATATTAAATAAAAGCTAAATTAAGTTATTAAAGATTATTATAATAATTGAGTAGGTACCACCCACTCATTAGACATTCTACCGCCAAACAGCAGTATACAGTATTGTTGTGTTCCGGTTTGAAGAGTAAGTGAGCCAGTGTAACTACAGGCACAAGGGACGTACCATCTTAATTCCCAAGGTTGGTGGCGCATTGGTGATGTAAGGAATGGTTAATAT
Organism: Vanessa atalanta; assembly: GCF_905147765.1. NCBI lineage: Eukaryota > Metazoa > Arthropoda > Insecta > Lepidoptera > Nymphalidae > Vanessa > Vanessa atalanta. The sequence goes on from NC_061882.1 coordinate 874,569, forward strand.
TACTTTTAATTTAACGCCATTGTCTATGGGCGGTGGTGGCCACTTACCATCAGGTGGCCCATTTGCTCGTCCGCTCCGTCCGTTGTAGGAGGTCGATTAGTGTCAAATTTTATACACGACTACATTGTCCGAATAAGTTATTAAAGAAATATATCGTCCTCACTAACTTCCTAATACTCTTGCTCTCATTAATCGATAGGAAAACCAATATTTTACTAAGCGGCTTTAGAAGAATTAAGCAGGAAGTACCTTAAAAATGAATCACCTATAGCTCATTCCAACCACCAGAGGAGTAAAGCCAAATCAACAACAGTTGATATCGAACTAATGAGATATAATTGGTCGAGAGATTGAATAATCTATAAAATTTATAATGAATTTGCGAAAATCCTTTTGAACGTCTATAAAACTGTTCGGAGTGGATTCGAAACTGTGAGGAATCCGAACTTAGGAAGTAAAATTAAGTTGATAGTTTAGTGAGTAATGTTGTATTTTAAATTAAGATACATTCGTCAAGCACCATATAGCTGAATACGATAGACGTTGTTTTTTATTATTTCTTCTTAAATTGATTGACTAAATGATATACATTCGTGAAAAAATTGCGTTTAGAAAATCATCGAGCTTGCTATCGGAACTTTAACCATTTATAAAAAACATAAATTGAAGTGTTAAAATATGATGACCCGAAATCACCAGTCATTCGTTTAAACAAAACATACATACAGAAACATTAGGTAGGTACTCCGTCAACATAATTGGCCACACAAAGCTGAAATAGGTGAATATGTATGATTTTTTGTTAACCTTTTCACAAGAAACTCAAATCGTGGTCGAGAGATTGTATATCTGGTTAATCTCCTAAACTTCCTTTCATAAAGGCTGAATAATAATCAGGAAGTTGACGCACAGCCCTTCGTTGCCTTTCACAACCTGTTTACTATTCGCAGATTACGACAAATGCTATTGTTCCGCTGATAACGTTTGATAACATAATATTGGGTAACAGGGATAGTATTTTTGCAACGAGGTACCTATTCACTAAACCGGAAAGTGAGAAAATATTTCACGCAGGTGGAACGACTTTGTACCTTAGATATAATATTAAGGAATTAAAAAAAAAACGATGATATTCCTGTTATGAATTTGATGGAATGATTATTAAATTGGTCACATATTGTTTGATATTTTAGTTTTTATTTTGGAAGCTGACAAGCGTATTTTGATATTAATTTCGACCTCAAAAAGTATACCTACTTTTTGAGGTCGAAGGTCTACCTATTTAAGCTGAATGTCACACTAATCAAATGTAACATGCTAGATAAGTAATATTAATTTGACTTATCGATCTAGTGACTAAATTTAAAATGCAATTAATGAAGTCATCTGTAGAGATTTCCGATTGAATAAAATAAATGGTTATATTTAAAAAAATTCTCATCTGACTGGAGTTAGGAAATAGTCGACACGAAGAATGATGAAGATGAAACCACTGGTCTTGAGCGACTAGAGAGTGTACCTATCTATGTTTGGGTACTTATTTGTGCAGTTTATCTCCTGCGCAAATAACAATTACCTCGAAAATATAAATGACCAATGAAAGCATGACCATTCATAACTTATGGTTAAAGAAAGACTATTCAACAAACCAAATTATAACTAAACACTTATAAATAAACATACAATTATTCAACAGATATATATCTAATTTGTCTAAGAACTTAAAGTACTTCCTAATACAATATTAGGACCACCACATAACATTATGTATATAAAAACTTACAAAGAATAAATACGTACCTACTTATCTTTTGTTTGTGATGATTCATTTGCTACAAATCGGCTTTGCTTTTAGGCGTGAGAACGTTTTGCATGTATTGTGATATAATTTCTTGTAACAAATTATATAATTGTTAAGGCAAAGTCTCGACTTTTAGGCTAATCAGTTGGGAATGTTTCACCTTTTGCGGTATTATTCATGTGAAGAATTGTTGATTACAAGTTTGAAAGTGGCAATGGATTCAATTTTAGTATTACAATATCATACAAGTGAAATTCAAGACGGTTATTTCAACATTGTCCTATAATAAAAGCTAATTGATAAGTTATATTAAAATTTGTCCAAAAGTTTTCAGATGATGAGATCTCAGATATCAAGAAATCTTATATATTAACAGCGTGAGCCGATTTTTGTCCCAGTGATTATGAGAAGATAGCTGCACATAAAAAATCGGTTGTGGTCTTATTTTGAAGAGGTCCAGTCGTAGATGTGCAGAAAAATAAAGAGGATTCTTGATTGCAATTTACTATATCGTTACAATTTAAAAAAGTATTAATTTTAGAGAGCGGAAAAAAGTTACTGGCCGGTTAGAGAGCGTTGCTACGGCTGTATAAGAAATAAATTTAAAAACTTAAACAAAATTAAATTGCTATCGACAAATTTCAATTCTAACTTAACTAATGTATACCTACTATTTGACATTTAAATAAAGTTTCATCAATTTGGCGCCAAATGTAGATGAGCGACTTGAAGTTTACAATGAAATGAAAACAAATAAAACCTATCATAGGTTTCGAAATTCCTAAAAAATCTTTTGAATAAACGCGAAGTTTCACGGGCCCATAATTTATAAATATTGGGTGTATCCCATTTGTTGAATAAATAGTGCCCATAATTGGAACCGAGATGGCCCAGTGGTTAGAACGCGTGCATCTTAATCGATGATTTCGGGTTCAAACTCAGGCAGGCGCCACTGAAATTTCATGTGCTTAATTTGTGTTTATAATTCATCTCGTGCTCGGCGGTGAAGGAAAACATCGTGAGGAAACCTGCATGTGTCTAATTTCAACGAAATTCTGCCACATGTGTATTCCGCCAACCCGCATTGGAGCAGCGTGATGGAATATGCTCCAAACCTTCTCCTCAAAGGGAGAGGAGGCCTTCATCCCCAGGCCAGTGGGACATTTACGGGCTGCTAATGCATAATTGGAACTAGTCGAATAAAACACAGTTTCTTTTCTTTAGTATTTTTTTCATTCAACACTGAATGTTTTCCTAAATCATACATACCTATATTTTTTTAGTAGTTGGTGCTTCGTGTAAACATCGGCTTATGACTGATGATATATTTCATTCATAGTTGAATATCAACAGAGTAATCCAATTACATTTTAATTATTAGTATCCTTACTACATATATAATTCAAGCAACTAATATTTAAATGAATAATTTGTGCTCAACATATTACTGAACGAATATGGGGAAAACGAGAAATTCGAAATATTTCAACATCTATTAAGTATTAAGGTCCTGCTAATTCGTCCACGTTACATTTGAACAAAACAAATACATCATACACTTTTATACTGCTTGCGATAATTGTCAACGTTTATTATCTACTCTAATCAAGTATACAGCGACTGTTAACGCGAGAAGAACAATATTCACAGCCCTCGATTATAACTAAAATAATCTTAAGAGCTTTGCTTTATATAGTTTATTTAATAATTCATATTAAAATTTCAACCAAATCCTAAACATACCTACATAATATAAAAACCAATAGAATGAATCGATTATTATTTTGAAATTATTTGATCCATTTAAAACGAAGAATATTCGATAGTATTTTATTCAGTTAATATTAGGTATACCAATAAAACAAACCACACAGTTGGGCAGTAGTTGGACAGAGATCGATTTTATAACACAGTACCACTTTAAACAGTTCGTGCTATCGTTGACTTAAATGCAGGTACAATGTACTGAAGATTTATTTTTATAAGATATCAAAAATATCGTTTGATGTTGGCAGTTTCTCAGTCGCTATAAATTCAATAACTCATTCCAAAAATTACCTTATAGTCTTGAAATCCGTCGCTGTAGTATCATGTGTAATACTTACCCCACTAGTAAATCCTCCACTGCCAATACGATGCCAGCCGTGGACTTAAGATAATACGATAGGCCTCTAATTGTGACTACGGTGACTAACGAGAACTTAAACCTTTTCCAATGAAAGTTTTACCAACCTATTTTAGATTAGAGTTCACGGGTAATCACCTTATATTGCTAGCCTTTAACAAATAAATTCGCGTGAAGTTGAATTATTGTTACCGAGAATGTAATCGCTGTTGTTTAAAACTTTTACTAATCTGAGAATAATTATGTGTCTTTTATAAACATTTGTGTAACAATTTTGTAAACAATTTGTATAATCAGCGTAGCGTAATTAACTAATGAATTAAAGACGCAAGCAGTCATTAGGCTACATTTACTATTCTAGTTATACAAGTCTTATAATAGATGTGGTGGTCTCATGTAGAGGTAAATAACCTATATGTCAGTCGATAGCCTTATCATTGCTAATAAACGCCTCGGTTATTGAAGGAATAAATATAATAAAATCTTGAGGTAAAATTTTGTCAAAGAGACGGAGGCTTATTTGCCTCACCTAAATATCAAAACCGTTTGAATGCTTTATGAAGCTCGACAATTTCACTGACTATCCCCTTCCCCTTTTCAAAGATGTTTTTTAAAACCTTATTTAAGGGAACTTATTTTAAGTTGATATTATAATTAAATTAATTTAAAAAATCACCTACCTACTATAAAATGTTGAAGAAACTTAAGGAAAACATGATAGATTTAATTCATAAATTAATATATTTTTGAGGCGTCTGATTTTGTAAAAAAGTAAACAATTGATAATCGCTATCTCAATCAGTTGAATAATAATGATTTCTTTTAATTAAGTTTAAAATTTAAATGGCAGAAATTGATTTAATTGTTTTAATTAGAACATGAGAAATTGCGTTGATAATAAATTTTCGATTCTTTTCCTTAATCTACTAGGTACCTAATAACTTAGCAACAAAATTTATTAGCGCAATTTTTCTTATCGTACAATCATACCGAAATGCTTATTAAGTCACTTGTTGAAAATACAATTGTTTTTGTGTTTATATTTGCGTAAAATCGTTAATTGGATATGTAATAGATTAGATTTATAACAAACATATCTAATAAAAATATTTATACGACAATTTTCTTAGCTTGATAATATTTAATCGATAAAAATATAGCCCTGTGTCGTAACGGCAAAAGGTATTTTCAAATTATTATGAATTAATAATATTTTCGAACACTTTCACCTTGAAATGTGAAAATAAAATATTTTTGCACCAGTCAACACGCTATTTTCTTGATAAATATATTATGTATTAATTGATGTATTTAGAGTTCATTAAAACATGTAAGTATATAAGTATTTAAATTTAGTACTGATTAGTTGCAAGTTTTATAAACTGATCAGTCACTGATTTGTCATTAATATAATTCATATTATTTTTTGTTTTTGGAAGTTAGAATAAGTATTTTTAGTGTGAATCTTTTAAAATACTTGATAAAACAAATAAACCTAATAGTGTTTTAATTAAATTTTATTACTTGTTTTAACACAACGATTGATTATTATAAATATTAATTATGGGTTAAGAAAGTAAAAGAAATTTTTATGTATAATTTCTATTTATTTGAATTTATAGACTTGTCTTACGATCTAACTAATTCGAAGATCTATTAAACAAATAACATTATGTTGACGTTACTATAACAACATTGAGTAGATACTTTAACTTTATATACAAATAGCTATGTATGACGTAGGTATATCTACAGTCGCTTGGTCGCTTTTCAGACTTTAAAATTAATTTTAAGTATTCACTATAAGTAGATTAATTATAAAACACGTTTATAGATACAGTTATACACACTTCTAACAATTAATTTACAATAATTTACACTTTGTGTTTAGGAAGAAACAAAAAACAGAACCACGTAGCGGTAAAATGTATACGGTTGCTCCGATAAAGAGTTCAACGCGCGTTAAATACGAATAAAGTAAGAAGTAATTTCTTGAGAATAAGTATTTGACGAAGATAGAATAGTTAACAGAGGAAGGAAATTAACACTGACGTAGTTCACTATACCTATAATGTTCTAATAATACTGAGTATTCACTATTCACATTTGTACAGAGAGTGGCTCGATCTTGCCATATTGTCTAAATTCATGACTTAAGTATCCGGTGGGTGCTGTTGATCTGGAGGGCTTGGAGGGGCCGGAGAGTGTGGTGCAGCGTGTCGGCGTAGCTGCTGGAGGATCGCGGGATCGAGCGCGGGCCACCAGCCTCCGAGCAGCGGGTAATGCGCGGCGGGCGTCAGCGGCGCCCGCACCTCTTCCTCCGTCGATCGCACTTCTTCTTGATCACTTGCCACTACGTCTATATCTTCTTCTATTTCCTCTTCTCCACTGCTATCCTTTCGTGGGCGTTTCTCGGGCATATCGTCGGGTGCAAGCAGAGAAGCAACATCAAATTGCCTCTTTCGTGCCTGTGCATTTGCTGGTACCCTTCCGCCGCCCCAAAATGGTAAAGGCAAAGCCGTCGGCGGAGGAGATTGTGGTGGAGGCGATGGGGAATCCTCACCATCGTCGTCAACAGCTAATCCCATATGTTTTCGCACTTTTCTCTGAGCTTTACGTCTTCTAAAATCGCCTTTCCGAAAGTCCTCAATGTTTGCCGGGTGAATCGCCCAGTAATGACCTTTTCCATTAGCTGATCTTCCCGCTTTAACGAAGCAATCATTTAGCGACAAGTTGTGTCGGATCGAATTCCTCCAGCCGGGACCTCTTGTTCTGAAGTAGGGATAGTTGTCAAGAATATGTTGGTAGATATCGGATAAAACAAGTTTGCGTTCGGGTGAGCTGAGGATTGCCATAGCAATGAGGCCGATATAACTGTGTTGTGGTTTCGGTTCTTCGGGCTGAAGTGCGCGTTGTTGAAGTAATGACATGGAGAGAGCAAGACGTGGAGCATACGGTCCATAGCATGGTGCCACGGCCGGCGGGTACAGGCGGAGGCGTTCAGCGACGGCGTAGTTATAAAGCTGAAGTCGGTAGTGGTCGATCGCGGCGGCAGTTACGGCGGGCGCGTCTTTGGCTAGCGGCCAAGAGCCTCCTTCGGCTCCGCTACACATGTTCGCGGTGACGGTCGGTGCGCGAGTGCGGCCGGGCCGGAGTCAGCTTCAGCGGGCGGCAGCGCGCGCTACGCCGGGGGCCGCTCCGTCGCCGGCCAATCACCGCTCGCCCGCTCCTTGTATACGTGTTTTTGTTTAGCGACGCCCCACTCCGGCGGCTTTGCGACTCCACGCGCCCTGCCTTGAGGCCGCTGGTACTGATCGCAAGTAAACAGTGATTTATGAGCTGTGAAGTCATAAAAATTAAACATAAAGAAAACCTTACAATACGTGAACTTACATATACAACAATTACTTATAATAACAATTAGACTTACATATTTTTATGTACATTAATAACAATAATGCATCGTATTAGGTAGGTTAGCCTAAAATTACCTAATTGAAAAAAAGGGTTCTTTATTTTTTTTTATTTTATTAATATAAGTAGTATTAGGAAAAATATAACAATTAAGTGAATACCTCTGTGTGAAATGTGTTTTTTTTTTCTTAAGTAATCCTGTGTTATTTAGATATCATTGGATTTGTTTTAAAAAATTTTACAAATCAACTAAGTACATTGAAAGTTTTGTATCTGTAACTAAATCTAGGTATAATCATAAAAGTATAATTTTTACACTTAATAGTATCTATACTTATGTTGAAAACGAAATAAGTAGTATGCCTAAATATTTAATTTTTCATGATTCATTTGTTTGCTGTCGGTCCTTTTAAAACCGTTACAAATGACAACTTCGTAGCGAGTACTTCCCTGTTATTTTGGAGATATCACAACAAGCAACAACACATTACTTCTCAGGAGGCATGCGAGAGCGAGATGCAGATATAAAAATACGCTATCTGCGGCAAGAGAGATAAGGACAGAACAATATGCAACAGTTTCACATGTCGCGGTAAACGACTGTGATACAGCTTGCTCTTATACCAGACTATTCGAAAATAAACCCTAATACGTTTGGAATAAATTAGACTTTCTATTGTGGGGTGTGAAATTTTATGTCATGGTGAATGAGAAAGGATAATAAAGAGATTTAGCCGCGAGTGCGAGTGGGGTAGCACTAGAGATATCGATGAGACGCCGCGAGCTAACAATGCAGTTGCCGCCCATTTAAATACGCCATTTTGTTTACTGTCTCCACACCGGCCTTTGTTGGGGAAAGCGATGTTACAGAATAAGGAAATTACGGGAAAATTTTACTCGTCCGTAACGTAGACAACCGACATCTCCGCTTCTAAGAATACACTGTATTGTGTGTTTATTGTTTCGACTGGGGACATAATCACATGACGTAGGTACTTAGTATATATTTTTGTAGGTTTATAGGAATTGAGTTTTAAATATATTAATATACCTACTTTACGATACCAAGTTCGTTTAACGATACCAGTAATCTGTACTCAATCAGGTTAGAGATAAATCTATAGCCGACATAGAACAGGCATAATAGAACACGTGAGTGATAACCGAAGATTGTGGATTCAAATCCGTCACTAAATATAAGTATGTATATATAAATAGTGACTATTGCAATCGAATCGAAGCGTATATAACCGTTTTCCTATTCTAGTAACACAATGATCCAGTTGCGGTCAAAGTTGGATCGGAATAGTATTGAGAACGTATCGGAATCATTAACCTACCTAAGTTAGTAAAATTGACTTCCAGGCATCACTGTATTGTATGTATGTATTTATAAATAATTTCTAACTGTAACTTGCAGTTGTGGTCGAATACTCTGCCAGCCTTATACTCAAAAGTCTAACTTATACCTACCAGCAGAGAGACATTTGAAAATTGTTACTTTATAAATTCTTGATAATGGAGCTTTGTGTAAGTCCATATAAATAGCTACTATTAGACATTCTACTTCCAAACAGCAATACTAAGTATTTAAGTGTTCTGATCTGAAAGGTGAGTGAGCTAGTGTAACTACAAGCACAAGGGACTTAACATCTCAGTTTCGTAGATTGGCGCATCGATGATGTAAAGAAAGGTTTATACTTTTTAAGCACCAATGGTTTGAGCGATAATTACCGCAAATCTAGGATAAAAACATAATATCATACCGATAATATTTTGCAAAGGTTTCTATAGAACTAAGAATGTTGGTACCTACGTAATCGATACCATAATCTGTTTTGATTAACACATAAACCCATAGGTTACAAATGTGCCTATTCAGATATAAAATATTATGTAAGTATTAAATAATAAAGTAGGTACTAAGTAGCTAAACTACAATTTATATGGGAACGTAGTACCTGATGTGATTTGTATTCGTTCTTATTACCCACCAATAATCGTAAGGTATTAAATGACATAATTTTCTGTGGGAATTATAGCATTGTAGCCTCGTACCAATGATAGTTTTAATAACACACTACCGGGTATTTGCTATCGCTCTATTATTATTTATTATGTATCCGTTTTGTTAATTTCACTATAAAGATGTGTGCCAACAAAACAAATTGGGAACTTAAACAATTTCATATTATTTACTTACGATATACCTATCAAAATTGGTTATTAGTATAAGGCTGCCTGCAAACCTTCTTCAGCTATTTAAAGAATAAAATTCATACATATTGTTCCCGTATGAATCTATCTACATGTTTAATATACCGATGTACTATGTAGGTGTATCTATATTAAGTACAACGCCTGCAAAAATGTATCGACTATGAAATAGGTCGTAAATCATCTCGTATAAAACAATCGACCTGTTGAAAATTGTTTTTTGAAATGAGCGAAACACCGCATACACAACCGACTAACCGATTCGCATACTAATTCAACCTTCTGAAAAAACCGTGATAACGTACTAAAAAATAGCGAGTGCCAAATGCCAATTTTCTTGTACGTAGACAATGTCTATTTGATATCTTATCTCTTTCATATCTGTAGGGCTGAAGAGGGATAGCAAGTCTTAGAGTCCTGTAATTAGTTAAATTTGTGAAATGACTATTCATAAATAAGAGTCTAAGAATAAGTTGTTTCGATATGGTCTCTCTTTCTACTTAAATGGATTATTATTATACGTATTAATAAGAAACGTTTTCTTTTTATACGCATACGCATCTTATATTTAACGTTAAAAACACGAGTTAAGTCGACAAGAACTTTGATGAAGTTTAAGATCCTTCTATTGTTTTTTTTTTTTAATTTTAAAGTTTTGTTTTCAGTAAGTACTAGGTATATATTTTTTTTTTGTAAATGGAATTTCTCATAATTTAAAAAAAGAACGCATCTCTACAATATTCTTGTATTTATTTTCGTTTAATCCTTTGGAATATTCAAATAATTATGCATAACTTGTTTACATAAATTTCGACAGAGATTCAAAATTCGAACGTGTTCTAATTTATGCAGATTGATTTTATAGCAAAACGGTCTGTTTCATTGTTGTTCTAATTGCCCGCCGCAAGACGGAGGCGTGACGCTCCGCCCACCGTTCAGGCTCTTTGTACACGACTGTACCCCGTAAATTCATTCTCTCTTCACTACCGGCCCACAGTTTACTTTATGTTTGCATTGTTTATGTAACTGTAGCTAGCGGGGCGGTGTTACGATGAATTTTATGATGCACCTGGCATTGGGATGCTATTTCAAAACTAATATCAGTTTATACTGAAAAAAAAACTTTACTAAGGGTTGAATAGGTTTTAAATTAACAAAAACAAATGAAATAATTAATTATGTCAGTAAAAAGTAGATCCTTATTTATTCTACATCAACTTGAATTGTATGTATCCGTATGGTACACTCATTAACACATTTATTGTTAATATTAAAGAAAATTGTTATTGAATAAAAATGTAATTTTTCGCGACAGAAAATAACTTTCGCAATTATTTAACGCTCGTCGTCTGTATATTGAATTAGGGACTTTGTGTGGAAAACTGTTCGCAAAATATTTAGGCGTCACAAAGGAGGTATTAGCGAGGCGAGGGATGGTAATTTTATGTAAATCGACCGCCGGCGGCAAGACGAGTTCCTCAGCGGTTTCACAATTTGTTTATGTTTTAGCAACAACTTCGACGTTCGTCTTTCGACTTTCTTTATATTTGCTATGAGAAAATATGTATAAGAAATTTTACGTGAAATAAATCTTTTTTTTTTCTTTTAATCGCAAATTGAATTTTGTTTTCACACTAACTTACAGGTATTACCTAAGTTAAAAGTTAAGGTAGATATGTTAGTAGTACCTACGTAATCTAAAAATGTGAAGTTGGTACCCAATCTGATATAAAATATAAATATAGGTAAACATGGATAATAGATTAAGCAAGATTAACGTCACTTTAAATAAACATTAAGAAAAATTAAAATTAATATTAGAAAACTACTCAGGTGTACCTATTTGGTTTAGGTATACCTATAAATACCTCGGTATATCTATTTTACTAAAGTCTTCTAATACCTATAGGTATACTTACCTACCTGCTTAAGTAGATGGATAAATGTTTCAAATTAAAGTTTACGAGTTAAACCTTACGGATTAACCTATAGATCGTTTTTAAGTGAGTGAACAATGTTGTGTCTCTCTTTTTCTAATGACAAATCAATAATACAAGAATGAGATAAATAATTTAACTAAAAACTCGCTAAACATCGTTTATAAATAATTTTTTAGATGTTTATCAAAGCTGAACTCTTATAACAACATACATACAAATAAACTGATTTCAGTGGGGATGGTAGAAATGGGAGGCAGACGGTTAATTAGGACGGCGTCCCCCGTCTGCGCATTATCTACATGTAGGTAGCTACCTAGATACATACTTAGATATAAACAGTACAAACAGCTTAAAGCTTATATTCGTTTAGTTAAATATTATAAATTTTCAATAAAAAAAATCTGACGTTTATTTTTATTTTAATGAGTTAAAAGTTCGACGAATAAATTGAATCTTTTTAAAAGTGTAAAAAAAAATGTCACTATACCTTTGTCTAGAGAGTGTTATTTAAAAAAAAAACCTTTTGTACATAAATAATAAATATATTAAATTGAAAGCCTTTAAACTATAATATTTGCTATGTAGGTAGGCAGGATACCTTTATTATATGATATTTTCTTAGGTGGCTGATAGGCTTGTATTGTACTAACAAGATTTAAGAAAGAAAATATTAAAAAAGAAAAAAATGTTTTGGAATACCTACTTTAGAAATAAACATTATTGAATGACCTCTTGAAAATTGCATGGCCAATAAGAGTTATTCTAAGAATCCAAACCGTAACCAGAAATAAAAAAAAAAAATAAAGACATATCGAGCCCATTGCGATACTTGAACAATCATCATTTTATTAAAACGAGATTCTGCGTAATATAACCAAAGGAAAAATATACTTTATATAGTTAAAACTAAGAATCATTTTCGGTCAACGTTAAGGCTTTTATATAGGCTGTAACACAATACCCTAAGCGTCATTCACACTCATTTCAAGTTGGTTCCTTTATTCTGGTTGACACTTTTATACGGTTACGATTAACACGTACAAACGAAATTAGAACCCAATGATATTATTAACTTTTTTTTAAACTAACTAACAATGAAACCCTGATCTTGTGACTTAATATTTTGAATAAGTACCTCGGAATTTACTCGGATTACCACCTACGTATTTGTGTAAACACAATAAATATATTTTTTTATTCCATCTCTTAACTCTACAGATTAAAGATAAGTTCAGAGTTTGAGATGTAGATATGAGCTTGTCATAATTTGCAATAATTTTAGCAAAATACAGATAACATAGAAGATGTCATTTAAGTTTTTTTTTTAAAGGAGTTTTTATAATTTGTTAAAAGTTATTTAAAAAAAAAAGCAAGCCATATGAAATGCTTAGAATCATTTTATATAATTTATAATGGAATATTTAAACGTGTTTAAAATTATAATTTATAAACAAAGCCTTTGTTGTTGATAAATATTGAGATTAATGAGTTTTCATTTATCAGTCATTTTAATCAAGCAACATATGCTAAAACCGATATTTGAGCCGACACCCGTGACTAAGTATCAATATTAACGACCAATATTGATCGCACATATTCTAAATAATTAGAGTGCCTTGACTGTGTTCACGAAATGTAGGTATTAGTTTATTAAAGTGTCTTAAGTAAAAAAATATATTCAAATATAACTAAAATGTACTTCATTTCCTCAGTCGTCACTTACATATTTATGCTGTGTCATATGACACATGACACATATTTTTTTTGGATATTATTAATATCAACAATTCTTCCTATGTGTATGTATGACACGTGTATGTCCATTAGGCTCGCCAGTGGTCACAAATAAAACACCCGCCGGGTCGACGAATTTCGCCCAGTTACGTTGGTTTACGCATTAATTCGCTATACCTATCTAAGGAAATATACCCGGGGGTATACTGCCTCTAAATATACCTATATAACTAACAGTATTATGTTGTCTTATTCACGAGAACAGTCTCGTGAACAAGACATTCGTAGATAATGTCGAATTATCGAGCTCCAACAAATAAAAATAAAAAACATGGTAAATATCCCGTTTTAAATACTGTTAGTAATAAAAATAACCATGTTAATTTAAAATCTTATACCTATTTAAGTAATAAGTACTATGACGCTTAAAGTGTTAGTAACTTTAAAAATCAATGTAAAATAGATATTGATTACAATCAAATTATATTTCGTAGCCTTCTCAATTAAATATATCGAATCAAATATATAATTCTCAAAGCTAGCGTAAATAAATCAATTCACTCTCAACACGGAAGCCGTCGAGTGGGTATTAAATCGTTCACGATTGAAAACATTCGTGTTCATTCGAACAATACGTGAAAGCCATTGTCGAAAATTTCATTTTGTCAATACGTAAATAGTTCATAAATATTTAAACAGCTTAAACCGAACCCTTGGGAACGCTTTGTAGATATTTTCAAGTAAGCAAAAAATTATTTGTAATTCATTGTGTCAATATGCTACTGGCTAGCGGACTTCCGCTAACACTTTTGAGATTTGATAAGCACTTTATAAGTCATTTATGTTTTAATATTGATCTTGATTAACGCTATTATTAATGTTACTGAAATAGTTACCATATCGATTAACCTATTGCCAGTTTTCCTATCGATTTGAGACTGCTAGTTCAATGTAGTTCGGGTGATGATACATTTATCTGGGTGACGGCGCCGTGGGAATAGGCTGCGGGTGACTTGGATAATATACTCTTCAATGGCTAGTAGACACTAGTCCCTCGAGTCTGGACTCATTTGATATGTTAAGACGAGTTCTATAAATTAGAATGTTTTAGGTTCGGTCACGTTCTTATTGTTTTAAGCTATTTATTATTTTATTTAGTTTTACCAATCAAAATTTTAACAAAATAACATGATTTATACGATCATTATCTCTAAACGATTCCGACGTAATATCATTATATAGGTTTTCTTTAATTAAAGTAATTTGTGTTTTATTATCACTATTAAATACCTATATACTTAGGTATAAGTAAGTCTTGCTTAACTGTTTATTCACAATATACAAGTCATTATTATAACAAAGTCCTCCGGTATTGAAAGTACTCTAAGTAGTTAAAGAATCCAAAGCCTTTCGGCTATTTAAAGACAATTAAATTTAGATATAGAAAATTTTAATACCATTAATTAATTAATTAATATCATTAATTATATAATATAACAATTTCTCAAATGTTACTTCCACTATTTTAATTTAAATAATAAAGTGATATTTACATCAATTCGTAGAAAATTTTACATGGTTTCTTATTAAGACAGAATTATCATTATATATCTGATGGTAATTCTTTTACCAGTCAGTACAAATCATCCGTACTAGGAGTGTAATTGTTTTGTTTGGGTAATCTTTTAGATTCAATTGTGTTAAATATGTATATTAAATAAGATTTTAATGTATTAATTTGATGTTGTTAATTGTAACGCGTATGTAATGTAACAAAACAGCAAGACATGATCGGAGACGTCTTCAGGAAGTAGGGCAGGGCAGCTGCACTTCGGCGCCTCGCCAATAACCACTCCACACATCCCACACATTCCAAGAACGGACGTACACATCGGAACAACGTTTCGAAACCAACTTAATTCAATTACACGCCATTGTCCACAGTTTTTGCTCGAGCATTTTACACTCCAACAATGGTTTTATTTTGCCAACAATAACTGTATATTTCTGAGCACAATGCTCTCGTCTCGTCCGAGTTGACGGACCGTCACGATGGTCAGTATTTTTTCAACACTTGAAAATAACTGTTCATGAAAGGTGAATTGTGTTTGCGAGTTGAGTGTTTATCGTGTCCTGGTCTGATACTATCTTAATCTCGGATTAGTAGAGTGTTAAAAGCTATTGTTAGGTTGTCTAAATTCTCGAACAGGCGCAGTGCCCACCTAAGATACAATAGATCTTCTAATGCTCCCACGCAAAATTATGGTGCTTAGTTAAATCTTTTCCAATCGTTCTGTATCCGGTCAAGTGTTTAGATAAAACACTTTTATATAATGGTACATCTATTTTAAATGTATATTGAATGCTTCACGGCAAATGAACGAATGTAAAAAGTTGTAATTTTAATTTTTTTCGCTGCTGGTAAGACCTTTGTAGTTATGACTGATAAATATGTTTATAATACTACTAAATTTACCGTCGAAATAAATTTCAACATTTGTTTAAACATTTTGATATGCAAGTTGTTGAGTATAATGTATGGACATTCAAAAACCTTTAATTTTAACTTTTTTTACATCAGATGTTGATATAATATTTTTAGATACAGTTATAGTAGATACTGTTGCGTTGCATTATACGTACATAAATAATTAATAAAAACTTTAAAATCATAAATCACCTACATGCTCTATTATCCCATCTCTATAATCAGTTTCATTGGCAGAATAATTTGCGCTCATCAAGCGCAAACATATACCACAAAAAAAAAAGATTTTGACATAAGTATGAATTATTTATTTTTTATGCGTATTTCTAAAAATGGTTTGTCTTTTCTACATTACAAAATATAGTACAAAATCATTGTTCTACTTTTTTATTTGCGTTTTATTGTATGTATGGTTTATTAGTTATCTCCTTAAATTAGGTGATGATATCAGTTCCATTTTCTCCATGACACAGGGAATAGATACGAAAGCGAAATGGAATAAATATATTTTGATCTGGACGAATTTCTATTATTATCCTCAAATCAAAAAGGATAAATTATTATTGCGAAACCTAAACTGTTCAAACAGTAATTGTGTTTTGACAAAGAACAAAGCGCTCTTTGATGATTACACAAGATTTGATGCTATACTTTTTAATGACGACATCCTCATTTCCAAAGACAGACCACTGATCCGAAATCATAGACAAATATATATTTTTAATACATTAGAATCATCTTATTCTGTTCCAGCTTGCGAAGTATATAATGATGGATTTTTCAATTGGACTTTTACATATCGTCTTGACTCTGATATTGTGTCGAGTTACTTTGTAGTGAGAAATCTTAAGGGAGCGATTGTCGCCCCCAGGGTTTCAGTAAAGTGGCATACAAGTTCTGGCCCTATTGCTAAGAGAACAAGAGCTATTTTAAGAGGGAAGAGAAAAGCAGCCGCCTGGCTTGTGAGCCACTGCAAAGCCGATAGTTTAAGAGACGAATATCTGACGAGACTACAAGAGCACCTTTTCAATTTTGGTTTGAAAATCGATGTGTATGGTAAATGTTCTCATGTGAGCTGCCCTGATGATGACTGTGACCGAACGATAAAGAATAATTACTACTTTTATATCGCTTTTGAAAACTCTTTATCGGAGGACTACGTGACGGAGAAAGTTCTTCATGGTTACAATAATTACGCTGTTCCTATTGTTTATGGAGGCGCTAACTACAGCAGGTATGATTTAATGAAAATATTTCGATTATAAGTAATTCTAATAATATACATACACATAGTTTATCGCCTCATAAAATTGTGGTTTAAAACAAAGTAAATTATTTAGTAAAAATACAGGCATAAGTCATTTTGAATAATTTTATAAGTACTTTTTTTTTATCAACTAATAGACGTTGACTACTAGACATCTCGCCGCTGCTGTTTATTCGATAGCATGTTGCCCATAGTTGGCCATAGTTGGAAAAGATAGGATCTATAATATATCATCATTATTAACTAACAATCCACACTGATTAATTAGCTTCGACTTTAATTTGATCTGAGATTATCTTTCAGTTAATCACACAGAGTAAAAAAATAATAATAATACGAAAACAGATTATAAATATATAATTTAATTTTATACAATTTAAATATTTTGTAAGTTGACTCTGTGCTGATTCTTAGTAAATCTTACCCAATCATATTTAGATTCCTGCCGCCGAGCTCGTATATAAACGCCCGTGAGATGCATCCATACAATTTGGCTTTCGCTATGTACGAAGCCATACAGACTCCGGTTTTATATGAAAAATACTTCAAATGGACTAATTTATACACGATTTCATCTGATTTTAAATCGAACCATCCCTTATGTAAACTCTGCTATGAGTTAAATCACAATCAGAAACGTTCAAGCAAAGAATATTTTAGGAAATGGTGGAATGGTCTAAATGGTATGAAGTGGTGCCTTTCAAACGAGTACTGGACTGAAGCGTCGAATGTTAATATTGATGCGAGACATATTTTTAATTTGTATTAATCCTTCGAATAAACATAGCGACTAGATCGGTGATTCTTTGTCTTACATTATTGAAATAATTCTATTTACAGTTTCACATTGTTCAAACATTTACACACACACACACACACACACACACACACATTTGCCAAGGTCAAAATCAAAATCAAATGAAAATAAACCTTATTCTAGTAGGCTTTTAGTAGCACTTTTGAATAGATACATTACAAGATTATAGGTACCTTTTTGCAAAAGAAAGCTAACATTTTTATCTATACTTAATAGATGGATGTCGTTAAGTACCTATCATCTTTTGTTTTGCGTTATTTCAACTCTTATCAACAATAATAATTTCAAATGTGCAATATATTGTCTTTATTTGTTGACATCAGTAGATGTTTTTACGCAAACGTAACACAAGTTTGCTATAATTATAAACACCGTTCTCCCAACCGCATAGTTATTCCCTCTGTTATTTCATTAGCTACATATTTCATTTACACAAAAAATAGCAGAGTATATAAAGCTAAACATACATATGTGTTTTAGTTAATATTCAAATTTCGCATTCCCTTCCAAGCTAGCGTGCAAACAGGCACCTAAGTTCAAAAGCGGTTGGGTAGGGGAGTGAAAACAATTACCTACATTTACATACATCATAGCTGCCGCGGGCAAATATTTTGGTGCCGTATATTAGGGATACAGGATTTAGTAAAGTCTTGTGTTCATTTTATGTTTATAACAAGCTGATAAAAAGTAACGATAGTTTAGTATCAAACCAATTTAGATATTTTTTTTATATGGTAATGGTTTGAGTCCCAGGAAAGAACATAGGCTACTTTTTTTAATTCAACTCGAGTCGGTAAAAAATGACTGTAAATTCCGCGTTGGTAAGGCTCCAGGTACCTAAATAAATATCAAAGCATCAAATTTTTGATTGTTATGTCTTAAATATAATGATGGATGTTAGTTTAAACTTAAAACTTTGTCCATGAAGATTTACATGTATTTTTAACTAAATGGTTTGTTATGCTAATATCAACTCAACGTCGTCAACTTTAAACCGTTCAACAATTTTTATACATATATATATATAGATAGCTAGTACGTTTGTCCGTTCTTGCTTGTATAGTGTGGGTTAAAACCTCTTGGGTACCGTTAAGAGGGAGAAGTTGAAATTACCTATACCAACCACCTCTGCATCGTAACGTTTAGGAGAAGATTTTTTATAAGGAATTCCTGTTTAAATTCATCCGTTAGACCAGGTATTCCAAAATTATATTAATTACATTGTAATACGTATTGTGTGAAAATAAACAGTACGCAAAATAGTTCCCGTATATTTTACTATCCCTGGACTAAAAGAGAGAGCAATGAATAGACATCGACTTCAAATATACGATATACGTACCAAATAAGTTTGCAATTTCGCATTTATCGGGCCTCCGATGTCACAGCGTCTCGTTTCCGGATTAAATACGAACGCAGCCACAAAAATAATCCCGCACAGTGCAAGATTAAAGAAAACTCATCAGATCCAAACGTATAAGTCTTCGGTGGACGGTAGTTTCGTAATCCGTGGTACAATGCGTGTTATTCATTTCATATCGTTACAAAAGAGCATGTTGCTACAAATATTCGACACAAAGACGAGAAAGTAATTAATGTTAGAATCGTATTGGTTGAATCCAGTCGTTAGTGCCCTGGGGAGGCACGACACAATACGGTAGTTAGGGAAGCCGGGACGGGGGACGTATCGGCGGACGTTTAACGAGCAAATTATTTAGTAAATGTTGCCAAATAATAACATTAATGTGGGTTGGGGCTGACTCGCGACTGCTCGCTAACTCGCCCCGCTCGGGGAAAGACTAGTGTGGAACGTTATTTTAAAAAATTAGTGCCTAGATGACGCAGTGTATCGATATGTAGTTTGTAATTATTTTATTGAATCACAAGCAAAACCTTTGACAGTTGACAGACGTACGTGTATATTGCTCAGTAGTTTTTTCATTTAGGCAGTCATGTATGCAAAGTAAAACTACCATAACATTACTTTACCTAAAAATACTTCGTTAACGAAATTAGTTGAAATAAAAATAATTCGACAAAAACGTATGTAGTTTTTATTAATAGTTAAATGTAAAAGTATATATGTAGGTATATGAATCTATTTGTACATGTAATGTGTGAACAATAATAATGTTATAAAATTATTAAATGAATTATTTAAATTAAAATTAATTGATATATCCAATATTAAAATATATATAACAAAACTGGATGGTATAACCAATATTGGTTTATTAAATGTATCATATAAATGTAATCAAAAACACAAGATATTTTATTTGGGATAGGTATTATATTTCTTTTCGATTAAGTATATAAATAGCGTGATACCTAGTTACAGTAAGTCTAGTTTCATATATAGAGCTTACAACTAAATGTTTATATCCATTTATTTCGTATCTTGCATTCAGTCAGTTTTAAAATACGGCTTATCCACAAAGCCTTGTTATGAAAGGCAGAGGGGTGTCCCCCTGAGGGTGGTTAGCCAATGAGAGCTCTCGTCACACTCGACCGGGCACCAGTGCAAACAGCAGAGCCTGAATGCCACATAATTGAGTGTCTCCTCATTCCTCGTCTCGATGCTCAACGACGCGAGCCCATTGTGGACCCCATTATAGCAATTATGAACTAAATGTTCGCGAATTAACGACGGTTTTATAGATGTTTTACACGTCGATGGGCAGTGAGTGATGATAGAACTTCAAGTGAAGTGGATGGCTTTCGTTATGTCAATATTTGGTCGTAGATTTAATGTCTTGATTTGCTGAAGTTATGTTCAAGGAAAGACTATGTATATGTCAATGTATCACAAGGATTGTTGGTATTTTATTTAAAGATATACCGGTCTAAGGTCTTGATGGGTCTAATAGATAATTTTGTACAGGTTATCCGTAGATCTCACTGAAATTGTGTGGTCATAAAAGCTCCAAAGCTTATGTTTAAGAGGAGAAGAGACTAGTTTACGCTAAAAGAAATACACATTTTTAGGGTATATGTGTTCACGTCATCATGTCAAGTTTTTTATGAAATTATAATAAATAAAAAGTTGTAAAATACATTTCATCTTTAGGTAACATATTTTCATACTTACTTATCTTTCTTAATAATGACAAAATCAGTTAATCATTAAAACACGAAAAGAGCGTTTTTTAAAGTTAACAGTGCGCAAAACGAGCTCGCCATCGTGAAGACCCAAGGGACGAAGAAGTCCCCGCAAACGGAATGGATAATTCAATAAGCGACGGAACGCACCGACTAATACCGAAATTAGCAATACGATACGATTAAATAGATTTCGGTCGAACAAAGCAGATGTCAAGGGAATACGGTAAGCCGGGGTGTTTAGCGTCATTACAGTCGATGATGAAGGGTTGCACAAATATTATACTCAGACATTTACTGCTGAATAATATGCTTGATTTAATTCAAAACATGACAGTTTTATTTTCTTATTTTTTTTAATATTTTATTTATATTAGTGTTGCCAAATTTAAATGATTGAACTACACTATAGATTGTTCGATATAAATAGGAATGAGTCGAATAATAGTTTTATTTTAGGTATTTATCAGTTTCACCAAACATTCGTTTTCAACCACGTATTTGATTGAAATATAAAATAACTTACCTATAACAAAAACTTGTCTGATATGAAACAATAATATATTGTATTAAATATGAATTATTTTTGATTTGAATCTATAGCGCGCCTTAGGGTTAAGACTACTCGTATGCCGTGACGACACACGGCATGATACTCATATGCCCCTCTCCGACGGTACTCGCTCGTGCACGCCTCGCACACACAAAGGACAAATTATTAATAGTCCAAAAAAAGTATTTATTTCATTATCAATAGTACACGCATGTCAAATTACCTAAATAAATAAATGTAAAAGAATCTTACATCGTTCTCGTATTCAGTAAAACTCAAATTCAGTTAGTCACTAAATATTTCCGTTCCAATTTTTCCGTGATCCGTAATTGTCATAGTTGGATCAGCGGATCAATTATTTATCGAAAGACGAACTTTTATGTAATAAATACAGATTGCTATACAATCAGACAAGTTTCTAGGATCCCTATGCGCAGGTGGTAGTCCTTTGTCTCCTCAGAAGGGAAGTTTAAGATAAATAATATGACGCTTTCTTGATTTAATAGATGCATGGGAACTAAGCTAATTTCTAGCGTTACAAATCGTCGCTCAAATGTAATGAACCTGATAAGAACGAATAGCAATTACTCATACTTGCTAATTTGATCGGTTCACAGATATATAGCGGTGTTAATAATCACGCATTGTAATATACTACTTATCGATATTTTAATAAGGTATATATTTGTATAGTGCAACTTGTTTTGTACTTATGGATCGCTGTATATTGACACGCGGCGACACGTGCGTAGTAACGCACATCGCTTTGTCCGCGGCAGATTGTTTCCGGGTGACCGTATCACGTTGCCGATGAAAAAATATTGACATCGATGCGGCTTCTGTACTATATCAATAATATTAATGCTTTGAATCGCCAATACACAAAAATACATTAAGCAGGTATAACGAAAAAAAAAACAGTTAAATTAGTTTGTTATATATTCGGTTGTAAAAAGTAAGTTGTCGTGTTTTAAACTGTCTACTTAATTATATAAAAAAAAATAAACCCGTAAATTTTCGTCTCCTCTTTTCTAAGAAGACACATTAAAACTTAATAGTGCTTGCCCAGGTTTGAAATTCCGATCCCTGGTTAATGTCCTATCAAAGCCATATCAGCTCACAGATAAAAAATAAATTTCAAAATGTATACAAAAGTGTTATTAATAAAATAAAATCCAACTTTAACTTACCATTTCATATTTGGCTCTAGTAGAGGGTTTAGGCGGTGGGGGGCAAAGACGGAAACAATTAGGCAGAGCGCCTGCGCGGGCTTCCTGTTCCCGTAATTGCTGTATCTGTTCGCTCGATGTGTTCTGTTATAATTGACAACGATTGTTAATATTCCAATATTGAATGTTATCTGTGGAACGGATTTACATATTTTACTAAAATAAACGCGAACTTTTTTTATCCGATTGAATACAGATAAAATAACATTGCTAAAAATGGGTATAAAATATCGAGAAATGGGAAGTAATGTTTGATTTATTTTCGTAAACGGTTATTAAATGATAAATGTATTGAAAAATATATGTTCTAAGACTAGATTAAGACGTGGCCGAGAGAATCTTCAAAGATTCATCTCAACTGGTTGAATGTAACTGTTTTTTTAGTATCTGTATTTATTATTCTTAAGACATTTCTGCGTTTATGCCTTTTGTATTACATACTATATACGACCTTTATACGACGTATACGACCCGACTTTGAAGGAGTAAAATTCATATAAATTGCCTCACCCATTTCCTTGGCCCTTAAAGTTGAAATTTACGTGACAGATAACTAAATTAATTAGTAGGCTACATTTCAAGTCAATCGGACTTGCAGTTTTCATCTGTCGAAGACATTGGTCCCTCTGACTTCGTCATAGTTTTATTCTTATGTCGTCCTCGGGTGAAGGAAATGATCATGAGGAAATGTACATGTACGAGATACAAATCTATTATTTTACATGTGACCGACAGTCCCGTGACCAGTGTAACTAGACACGTAGTTACACTGGCGAGATTTCGTGATTAATTATTGAGTGGTATTTCGCTTTTATATATACAGATTAAGGATAATAAGCCTATCTGATCTAATGGAAAATTAGAATTGACATTACACGCATTGCAGAGTAATTTAAAAAATATATTTAATGATATATCATAATATAGTATGATATACCGAATAGATACACTTCTTTTGAGTCGTTTTAAAATTAATTTAATACAAACGTCGAGACTATGTTCGTATATTATTATATTTGAATCATATCATCAGCTTACATTCGTCCACTGCTGGACATAAGAATTTGGAGAGGCCAAATGCACGCCATTGTGCCTGCCAGCCGTCTTGCGCAAATATTTTAATCATTATATTAATATATACTTAGTAATATTCAAATTTATAAATGAAGCTACTTACATATTTTATTTAAATGTCATTTATTTTTGTTTTAAAAGAGTTTTTGTAACAAAGCAAGAGCAGAACTTATTTTATTATACATCGTTGTTAAAAACATGTCTATTAAAATACATCAACCCTTCATATTATTCCCTAAGGATTTTTCAAAGTAACATTCGGTATAATACCTCTCGTAATAGTAACACTGAGGGCGGAGTGATCATCCGATAATAGTCGGATTAACACGACAACCCTTCGTGGGCGGATTATAAAACTTTACCAAAACATTTGTCTGTACTAATTATTTATTCACGTACATCAAATATTCGCAAAAAGAATTCAATAGTGAAGATGCGCCAAGTTATTTTCTACATTTAATATTATACTAGCGACAACGCACGGCTTCGCACGGGTGCAAGTAATGGATAAAGTAAAATGATATGATACAGACACCCATCATTTATCCCCAATAGTTGTAGCCGCGGCTTTATTCGTGTTTTAAGGGTTAGTTTGGTATAAGGCAAAGATTAGTATGCCTATGTCCTTCCTTGGGATGTAAGCTTGCTTTAAGAATTCGGTTCAGTAGTTCAGAGCTACTCTCACACTAATTATATGCATTTATTAGTTCCGAAAGTTATCCCCATACGAACAATCAAATACCAACCCCTTAAGTATAGATGCAGTAAATATTTTGTTTGCAAGTTCGTTCGTTAGTATGTTTTAAGGTCTCTTTATGCGTCTGACAGATATTGTACATATTTTGCTCTAGTCTTAGACTTTTACAAGCACTTTTGAATCGTCATTTTACATATTATTAAGTACCACCGGTTCGGAATGTAGATTCTATCTAGAAGAACTGGCAAGAGACTCAGTAGTTAATCTTTTCCAACATTTAAAATACAGAGTAATGTAAGTTAAATACGATTATAAGTATAGTATAGTATTATAAGTCAACAAGTATCACAATTACTCCCACGGGGGTTAAACAGTGTAATTTGTCGCGGATAAAATAACGAGGAGCAGCTTTTTAATAATAAAATTCTATCCTTATCTTTACTATATATAAAATGTCCGCGCGGGTAAAACCGCAGGTCCAGCTAGTTAAAATATAAAGGTTTTAACTAGTCGATTAATTTATCCGCCAATACTACGCCACCATGTCGTCCTATGCTAAAATATCTCGTTACGAACTCTACGCATTCTCACAAGCTTTTATTTACCTTCATCGAATCTAGTTACTGATTTTTTAGACCACTGAAGTGGTCTGTTCGGTCTGGACCAGTATAAAAAGCATAAATTTACTCTGTGGTAGGGTTTTGTGCTTGACTGTTTAGGTAGGTATTACCCACTTAGCGTATACTCTACCGCCAAGCGGCAATATTTAGTATTGTTGTGTTCCGGTTTAAAGGGTGAGTGAGCCAGTGTAATTACAGGTACAAGTGATGTAAAATCTTAGCTCCCAAGGTTGGCGCATTGGCGATATAAGGATTGGTTAATATTTCTTACAGCTCTAATGCCTATGGGTGGTTGTAACCACGTACCATCAGGTAAATAATTTATTGAAACTAGTATGTCATTTTAATTTTGCTAATTTTACGTGTGCGTAACAAAGATTAAATAAAATATTGGTTTTATTTTAATGGTATTCGTCGTGAATCTGCGTTCTTAGCGAATGCTTACAATCTTACGAACAGTCCCAACTATTAAGTCTAGAAAATTGAAAGTCGAAACCTTTATCATTATAAAATATATGTAACTGTACTGACAATAGTTGTGACTGATCCTTGATATTCAATAAGTTGACACTATTTTATAAGTATAGATGCATCAACGATTCGTATAAAATATTAGAACTATCATAAAAAATAAGTTTATTTCGTTTGATGCATAAGAAATTCAAACCTTTTTACTAACCTCCGTAATAAAAAAAAAAACATTTATTTATGCTATACCACCGTGATAATTTTGTACGAAACAAACATAAAACCAGACACGGGAATGGTCCTATAACGGTTCCGTCTATTCAATTGACTTACGGAACCCTGAAAACATACTAATTATTTGTATTTTTTCAAATAAATGATCTTAATATTAATATCAATAGTCCTGTCCACATTCGTTTATATTTCTACAACGAAATCCTTTAAAATATTGTTCTCCGAAACCCCTCATTCGGTAAATAGCAGGAGATGCGTTAACAAATCAAATATTCACATCACACGTTTCGCGAGCCCCCTTGCTATCCTAACAACCACTTTCACCATCATTCCTGTCAATTTATATTTGCCTGCAATCATTAAACAGGCGTTGACGCATATCAATTTTGACTAGACATTTATTCGTAGAATATTTTCTTGAATTCAAATCAATATGATTCAACAATTATCGTTTTCACAAGACGTTCAACAATCATCCTATATCTATAAAAAATGTCTACTGTTAGATACTATACATTTTATATAACATTCTTGTATTCTTTGCAATAAAATACGTCTAGACATTTAAACCGACATCTGGCTATCGCCGAATAAACAAGACAATGATCTAATAAGTAGCAAACGCGGGAGTTCTCCACTTTAATTACAGTGGTTGCACAAAAGTAAAGTAGCCGAGTGAATAGGTGTCAAGAGTGATGCGTCAGGGTGGCCGAGGGGCGCGGACGTGCCGCGTAACAGGAGCCACTCGCCTCATAATGTTACGTAATTCAATTGATTCCCCGACACTACCCGCACGCTTCCACCTAACTTCGTTTCGAGCGTTTTGATATCGGATACGCCGTTTGATGCCTTCTGCAATTCTTTAGTTTCCCTCGAAATAAATAAAAAGGTAGGTTCAGTTGACTTAAGCTTTTGTATTTAACAGAATAAATATGTTTAACAATAATTTTACATCTAGTGGCTGTAGGAGACGGCAGGTGAGGAGAAGGTCACGTGGCCGAGAGAACCTTCGTATGCCACCTTAGCAACTGGAGCTGGTGCGTAATGTACTTTTGCGACGGGAGCTGCATAGGCGAATTTGGCGACTGGAGCGGCATAGGCGACCTTTGTAACGGGGGCAGTATAGGCCAAGGGGGCTGAGTAAGCCTTGACGACGGGAGCAGCGTAGGCAACGGGAGCAGAGTAGGCTACCTTGGCGATGGGAGCGGCGTACGCGATTTTAGCGGGAGCGGCGTACGCAATCTTGGCTGGAGCAGGAGCGGCAATGGGTTGTCCTTCATAACGCACATTGGCGTTGAATCCGTGCTCCTTGTCAGCGGTGTACTCTACGATGCGGTGCACACCGTCGGGCTGCACAAGAGAGTAGGAGCCGTGCACGGCGTCTCCGGCGCGGGACTCCTGCTGCTGTTTCACATCGCCGCTTTGCTCATCGTGCACGGAGTACTGGAATTCGTAGTGAGCGGGAGCTTCTTGTTCAGCGTAGGCGACCTTGGCAACGGGGACGAACGGGACAGCAATAGCCGACGCTGCCGCCACCACTCCAAAGAAGAGTACGCACTGAAAACGAAAACAAAAATCAACTTTATAATCTCTTCAGATGATTTAGATTTTGTTCTAAATATGATTTCTTAAAATCAACAAATAATATAAAATATTAGTGTTGCTTACTTTGGTGAACATGTTGATTGGTTTGTTTGTTGTCGGTATGTGTGGCTATTGCGGCTGCGCGGAGCTTTTATACCGTTTCCAACTATCACTGGCATTGCTCATCGTGCTAGTATATCGTAACACACGTGTAGGTCAAATACTGGAGCAGATTATGTCATACGCATACATTCATAATTTGAGCCCTTGTCTTTTAACTGTGTCAAGTCTAAGAAACAGGATGCTTATTGCTAATGATATTTTTTATGTTTAAATTGAGTGTAGGATTAATAAATATTTCTTTAAAAAAATGTGTTTTTAGGTAAAATTTAACTATCCAATTCAAGTGGAACGTTTTAAATGTAATGTTTGTGAATATAGAGCAAAAAGGTTTTTGTTCTATCACTTGTACTGTGTTGCACAAGCTGCTCGGTGAATCATCACGTGTGGCCACCAACCCACTTCATAGCAACATGGTAGAATAAGTTCCAAAGATTTTTCTCACAAAGGGAGAAGAGAACTTAGCCCAGTAGTGAGACAATGTTTATTTTACTAATTTGTGTCTTTTCATTCGCATTATATTTCGTTTAAACGTTGAACACGTGTCATTGACCTTATAGTAAAAATGAAACGTTTTTATTGTTTTATGACAAACCTATGCTGTACCTACATCTGTTAACCTGCTTAGTAACACAGAGAGATGCAAATATAGCTCAAAGTTTCTCATTTTATCACAAATAAAAAAAATCACAATGTATAGGATGACCACATCATAATTATTTTACTTTGTGGCAGGGTACTGTGCAAGCCAATCTAGGTTTTTTTTTTAAATTTTTTATTCCGGTTTGAAGGGTAAGTAAGCCAGTGTAACTACAGACACAAAGGGCATAACATCTTAGCTTAGTTAGTATTACTAGTACCGCCAAATTGTCGGGTGGTAATTTCCACTTACAATCAGGTTTTTCATTGGCACGTCCGACAAACTATATGACACAAAAAAAATCTAAACACACAATACGACATTATTGCTGTAACCTTTTTGTAAAGATATCGTTAGGCAACCTTTATATTGATTAGCTGTTAACGCTAATATACATTATAATTTTCTCTGATTGACTTAATTGGAAAATTATCAAGACTTGAACTAGTTCATCTATTTCCTATACATATCTAAGCTAGTCCCATTGGAATTATATAAAATTTATTTTTATACTGTACAAGCTACACAGCCCAGCGGGTACAATAAGAATCAAATTTCAACTTTTAGATTGAACATAAAAAGATCTATTAATTTCTTTCGCTTTTCTCCACTATTAATATGCATGTTTAAGGATCCTCTTAAATCACTTTGTTTATTGAAAGCTGCATTAAAATCTATTGCATAGTTTAAAAGATCTAAACGTACAGACGGCGTGAAACGATTTTGTTTCATACTTTGTAGAGATGTTAAAAAAACTATGTAAATATTGTACTCGAGCCTACACAACAGCGAGGCGTATTAAAATAATAAGTAAAATATAGGTTATTTATTGGTTATATTATACATTAGCTGTGACCCGCGGAATTATCTGCATATTTATTATACTTACAACTATATGGATGTGCGTAAGTTTAAATTATTATAACTTTTTATTCTAGATTTTTTTTTATAAAACATAGCCTTAACTGTACTATGGAATATATTTGTAATTTTTTCCAGTTAATGGTCATCGGTTAAGATTCACGCCTTTTAATCATTTGACGAATACTCTGTTCAAAGTTCAAACCCAAACTGAATTTCCATGATCATGAAACACATGATCAGCAAGGAAAACGTCGTGAGGAAAACTGCAGGTGGCAGATGAAAAACTGTTATGTGTATTCACCGAACCACATTTGAGCAACGTGGTGGAGTAAGCTCCAAGCTCTCTCCTTAAAAAGGATAGAAGGAAACGCCTGACAGTGGGACATTTATAGGCTGGAAGATTAACGTGAACAAACAGACATCATAAAAATAATAACAGCTTTGTTTTTTTTTAATATAGCCGTTTAAAATACACGTATGTATAATCTTTAAGAAGTATTTCGAAATCACAGACATACACTTCAATTATAAACATTTGTATTGATATAGTTTCATCAAAAATATTAACTTCAATAAATCGTCGAAAACGGTAACTTAAATTATATTTATTGAAACAAGTTTTATTTTCAAATCAAATTGCATTAATAACGAGTTTAAAATTTTCCCATAAGCAATATTTTGTCAAACATTAATATGCCGTTATGGCCACACGAACACACTCGTTCAACTAGTAGGCTAATTACTTGCATATGTTAACTTACTGATGTAAGTACATTATTTATGTAACAACTAACAAGTACTAGTCCGTTAATATGATTTTGGACATGTGTATGTAGGCGTGATGTGCATGTGTATGTTATGACAAGCTTTTTTAACTTTGCCGTTTCATAGATACAAGTCATTTGTAAAAAATACATTGGTAAAGAAAGCATATTATTCGATACAAGATTATATAGATGATAAAAAAGCGCGGAGTTAATGCTTGTTGACTTCCAGGCAGGAGACAAACCATACATATATAATTGTATTTAACTAACTTGACTGTATATTTAGATGTTGAAAAAGAGTAACTATTGAGTTTCTTGCCGGTTCTTCTCGGTAGAATCTACATTCCGAACCGGTGGTAGCTTTACTTTAAATAGTTTGATAAATGACGATTCAAGAGTGCTTGTAAAAGCCTACTTGAATAAAGTATATTTTGATTTGATTTTAAATAAATAAATTAAATTGGTGGTCTATTGTTAACATAATTCTGTAAAATTAAGTGCAACTAATTAACGGTAAGAGTACTTGACAGCTCTGTAAAGAATTTTATTAATTTATCTATCATCATTGTGCTAAAAACCTTTGAAACTAAGATGTTATGTCCCTTGTGTCTGTAGTTACACTGGCTCACTCACCATTAAAACCGCAACACATCAATACTATTGTATTTAGTGGTAAACAGGTTTGTTCAAAACGATATCACTGGTAAATATGTAGACTAGAGAAATATTTCAATTAGAGCAATACGAGTAACATCCTCAAAAGTCTTTCTTCTGGGATAAGGTTTTCTCTGCGTTTGAGAAAACGATGATTTCGAATTTATTCCACCACGCTGATTAATGTGGGTTAGTGGATAAAAATGTGACAGTTTTATCTGGTACACGCATAGTCACAATTTTTTCTTCCGCCGAAGACCAGTTTAATTGTAAATACAAAATAAGTGCATAAAAAATACGTAATGCTTTCCTGGATTTGAACCTGTAATCTTTATTTGAGATTTACGTTTTCCAACCACTGGGCCATCACCGCTCATAAAGCAACGCATTACTCTTCAAATCTTGTTTTTTTTTTTGTAAAAGTCGTGCAATTTATGTGTACCTCGAACTATGTCAATTATTAACTATATTTCATAAGCATGAACTCCATCAATCAGACGGGCATTCTTATCTGGACGAGTTACACGCATTAACGGTCCGAACTCCGACCACACCCGTCACATGTGGGCCAAGGTTCTGCAAGATTTAATTTCCCTATAAGAAACCACTATAACATGATCCGGTATATCCGCAGCGCTCCAACGAACACTAGAGCGAAGTAGAAAGCAAAGGGTCAATAAACGATGGTTAATTGCACATTCTTGATGCATATTTTTTGTTCGATACAGACACCTTGTCTGGATATTTTTCAACGAATCGATAGGAATAAATAAATTATTATTTATTAGTATCATAAAATGTTTCATAATTGATGTTAAATTCAAGAAAGTTTTTTGTGATATTAAATAATAAATAGTAATATTTGTTGATAATCTCAAGGTTATGCGTGTAGCCAGTCCGATTCCGACCTTTTACTTGGTAGTAGAACTTGTTACCTTTGTATTCCGGTTTGAAGGGTGACTGAGGCAAAGGGGTCTATACAATATGCCTATCGGCGATGATGATCACTCACGACCATGGGCCCATTTGCCAGTCCGCCTACCTATATCACAAAAACTGACTTCTGGTCAATTCCTTGAATATTTTTGATATAATTTGATACCGTTTAAAATAGAACCGGTAATAATACACCAACACAATATACCTAATATAATTGTGGGTTGCAGTCTATAAAAAAAAGCAAGGGAAACATTTATTTAAAATGTCAGAAGTTATTTTATCTGTATTTAAGGTCAATTTACTGCAAATCGAAGAAAATAATTTTATTGCATATCGAGCGACATTCTTTAGGTACTTTTACCGATTTGACCTCTGTCATTTCTCACTTTTGACCTTTAAATTTGAAACAGTTAAACATTTTGAGACCTTATTTAAAAAATTGCATAATTTTAAACCGGTAAATAAGTAATATGACATTATTGCTATATGCCTTTTATATATGTGACTATATTGCATTAACAAATTGAATATACTTAGATTTTTTTAAAGTGATAATTTATGTAAAAAATTATATAAAAAATATTATTAAGAACAACTAAAATTATCAATGAATCAGTAACAACTCAAGCAATAATACTATTTAGGTAGATAGCGAGTTCGATCCCGGACTACTAAATTTTAATATGCCCAATGAGTGTTCGGCGTTGAAGGAATACATCGTGAGACTTACTTGCATATATTTTCTCATTAAGAAAACAGATCATTTACCAGATAAGATCATACGTTACGACCCTCTCCCATTAAGCTATTAGTTCTTAATTATTAATAAAATTGTTTATCTGTTTGTTTGTTTGTTTGTTACGCTTTCACGTCTCAACTACTAAACCGATCGTTATGATACGTTACATACATATTGTACGGAAAACTACATCTAACCCCTGACATATATTTGTACAAAAAATGTAACTGTAGAGTCCTCTGGCATAGTCCCTTTTTTTCTCGCAGGAAAAACGCATTACGTGTTTCCCCCACATGAAGTAGAGGGGTATGTAGGACTTGCCGGTGCCCAGGACGCCTAGTGAGCCTTAGTAAACCGGAATACCCACTAAAAAACTAACGGTACCCTCTCCGTCTTTTCGGCAGGCGCCACGGGATCGCTTTTGCATGCTACCGTGAAAAAAAACTGTGGAACGCTTCGCGATTTTGCGTGTCCTTGAGCAGGGCCATACGAATCTTCTCTGTATCGTTCCAATTTTGGTGTATGTACTGCCGAAACAAGTACCTTCGGCATAGTCCCTACTCTCCTAACATATCCTAGACTATTGTCGAATATTATATATCTACAAGTTGTTGTCTGCGGCTTTACTTGCGTTTAAGGTATTGTTCGTCAGTTGCTAGCTATAAAAATGATTATTATACCATTCATCACGTACTATATAAAGTTCGATAATTAATGGTTTACACTGGAAATGTAACAACATTAACGTCGGAGCGCGTTACGTATTATTCAACGACTTCGATGATATACAATAAATTAACAATATTATAGCAGATACATCTTCATTAACAACATGAATAGAGAAATTATACAGGTATATAGAACACTAGTTTTCGCCTGTGGCATCTCCCTCGTGCTAGGAAGCGGCAGTAGGTTTTAGGTATAAAAAAGTAGCCTATATCCTTTCTTGGGTTTCAAGCTTGTTCATAGCAAATTACATAAAATTTGATTCATGGTTTGGCCGTGGAAGCGTAACAGACAGACAGAGTTATTGTCGCATCTATAATATTAGTGCAGATACTAATCAAAGACAATAAGATTTAGACATGTTTTGCAAGTTTTTACTAATATGATATATTCCTAACATTATAGCACTGAACTGGAACTATCGGATATCTGTCTAGTTGTTTGTTACCTAATTACAACTAAACCGCTAAGCGAATAGTGATAAAATTTGTCTGACTTATTAGATTTAACAAATTATATATTTTAAATTAATAATTTCATACTAAACAAAAATATATTTTTATTAAAAAGATTTTCTTTTAAGTACCTATTCTTTTTTAACTTGATTACCAAATAATAATATTTTCTGATAAAGAAGAATTAATAACTCATAACATTTTATATAAATAATATATAAAAAGGTTTTAAACAATGAATAATTTACGTTGCAAAGTAATGTGCAGCAACCAATATACAGAATGTTCCCAAAGTTTTATACAACAATATACCGATAATTCCTTCATTAAAGTTAAATTTCACCACAATCCCTACCAAGTTCACTAACAGATGAATAAATCTCACTTATCTCAAAGACATCTCTCATAGACATATTAAGTTATTTAAAATATATCATAAATATGCATTGAATATTACAAGAGATATAACATTTGATAAGAAAGGTGTTTTGTGATCTGTATGTCAACTCACGATCTACTTACATTTGACTTTTCAACCGTGCGCCGACGACCTTCACCTCGCTGTCAACTGTAGCTTTAATTAGTGCATGGTCTGTGGCCTGCGGCCGATTATATGTCACCATGCCCAAAAAGCTCGTGATAATTCATGTATAAAAACTTGAGCAGCACACATCGAGGCATAGTTACAATTCGACAACCGTAACAGCAACAATGGCAGCTAAGGTGAGACGAAAACAAACACAAGTTATAATATATATTTAAAAAAAAATATATATTGAAATAAAAGTTTAAACATCATAGTAAAATGTTTTGGTGCCTTTTTCAGTTCATCGCCGTCCTCTCCCTGGCCGTAGCCGCCTCCGCCATACCATTGGTTCCCGTCGCAAAATACGCGTACGCCGAAGCTGAAGCACCAGCTCATTACGAGTTCCAATACTCCGTCCACGATGAGCACACCGGTGACATCAAGCAGCAACAAGAAGCCCGCGCCGGCGACGACGTCCACGGCTCCTACTCTCTAGTGCAGCCCGATGGCGTGCACCGTATTGTTGAGTACACTTCAGACAAGGAACATGGATTCAACGCTATCGTACGTTACGAGGGACACCCCATCCCACAGCCCGCTCCTGCTAAGGTCGCGTACGCAGCTCCGGCTAAAATCGCATACGCCACCCCTGCCAAGATCACATACGCTGCGCCCGCCAAAATCGCGTACTCCGCTCCCATCTCCTACGCCGCTCCCGTAGCCAAGGTTGCGTACGCCCCCGTTGCCAAGGTGGCATATGCTGCTCACCCCCTGACTCAAGTCACCTTCTCATCTCCTGCCATCTCCTACCACCACTAAGACTTAAATTGTTACCATTATCTAATTTATTTATATAAATAGTTGCAAATAAATTATTTGTGTAAGATTTACTCTGTTGTTTTTCTTTATCGATTTTTAAATAAATAAAAAAACTTTAATGACAAATATTCAAAAAATTTTAGCAAAAATCTAATATTATATTTGACAGATGTAATATTCTATGTCCTCCAAGCACTGCTATATCCGAACTCGACTCTGAAGAGTTATTCTGAGAGATATTGAAGAAAAATTGATATTTCTTTGATATATGCCCGTGTTTTTAGTAAACTTGTATAAGCTATTATTTAATTCTAAATTTAAATGAATGAATATTTAATTAATTTCATTTATAATTATTATATTTTATATCAATGACATATTCGTTATTCAGCTGATTTAAATTGGCTTATATAGTGAACCTCGGGGGACATGCGTTACTAAAACCAACTATTTGTATATCATTATTTATCTAATAAATGAGTAAAACCCTACTAACAATATTGTAAAAAATATTCAAACATTTAAGATTTTTTTATAAATTAATTTAACAAAAAAACACGAACATTAATAAAAAAACATAATCCAACATCTATCTGAATGACTTAAATATTTAAATAATTAATTGTTCTAAAATAAAAGTAGCCTAAGTTACTCCTCATTGCATCGGTTATCTGCCACTGAATGTCTCGCCAAAATCGGTCCATCCGTTCCAGAGTTTAGCCGGAACAAATATCATTGTGGTATATGCATTTAGTAAAAAGCGGTTATTTTAATATTACAAACAGACATTCCAATATTATTATATGTTGTATAAGATAATTGGTGAAGATTTTGATTTATACCTATTCGTAGTTTCTAAAACTTGCTTTAGGGCTTTTTACAAATAGCGCATTTGTTAACCTGCACATTAATATTATTTCTTGGATATTCACACAATTTTTTTTTTTACAAAATAATTGAGATCATTAATTTTAACAACCGCCTACTTAAAAGATTGATATCTTAAATATATTATTTCAATCGTTTATTTTAGTAGCTCGACTCTAATCGTTTATCGTGACAATTACATTGAGTTCAAATTCAACTAACTTCTTTGCTACCAGATAATTGTAAAAGTCTTTCGTAAATCTACAATACTTTCCAATCGAAGACAGAATAAACAAACATTACATTTACGTAATCCATACATTTTGCTAGTAGGTTGGCTTAATTCAGCACTAGTGATAGTTCTTGATTCATAAAGGTATCTTTATTTAGCTTTCCACTTGACTAAGTTTCCCACTTTTATTTTATTTCTAAAGTTCTGATAACAATTTCGCCTTATCATAGATTATTCAAGCTCTCAACCAATGATATCAATTAAATGTGAAAGTTTTATATTTGTCTGTACCTACACGTCTTGGGGTTTGAATATGATATCATAAATACTTCTTAATATATTCATACTTAGACTTAATTCATTTAGTTGCGTATATAAAGTTACAAAACGAACTGTCCTACGTAACCTTTAAAGATTAAAGGTGAAAAGGGGTAAAAGCTTAATCCTTTCGGGCCATTGTGAATATTCAATATTGGACGAAAATCTCTGCTTTTGATATAGTAATTGAAGGATTCAAATTTTTAACATGTCCGCATGAAGGTATTCATACAAAATATATAATTAGTTGGAAATAAAGATTATTTATTAGGAATTATTTACATTGAGACGTCAAGAAGTATGTACAAATCAAAATTCAAAAAGGCTCCTGCACAAACCATGACCGCGTGAAATGACAAATAAAATGGTAGCAGGATATCTTGGATTAATAGCAATTTCGATAAGACAGGGAATAAGTTTCATACATATCTTCGACTACTATTGTTGACAGTAAATATTACCTGCAAGAAATGAAATTCTTAACAAATAATCTTATGAATGAATTATGTAATAAATTTCCATAACGATTTAAGCTTTCAGCTACGGAGATTGGGGTAAATATTAAATATTTTACGCCTATGAGGGAAATAGCGGTGTCATTTCTTTTAAAGGATAGTCTGGAAGACCGTCATTTTTGAAGTTAGAAGCAGGAAACATTATTTTCGGGTTACTTATTAAAAATGAGTAGATACGTATTTAAGCGTTTCTTGATATTTTAGGCCTAAAAGGAAAAATAGGTGTTGACATTTTGTATACAGGTTAGTCTGGAAGTCCGTCATTTTGAAGGTAGATGCTCGAAATATTATTTTTGGGTTACCGATTAAAAATGAGTTGATTCGCATTTAAGCATTTCTGGATATTCTACCCTAATGGCTGAAATACAAACCAATGTGGTATACAAAGAGGTCTTACATTAACGTAATATTTTAACTGAATTTGTAAATATATTCTACGCGAGCAAAGCCGCGGGTAACTACTCTCTCATTATTAGAATAAATATAAATTAAAAATAAAACATGAAATAAATCTTAAACAAATAATTTATTTGTAACTATTTATATCACATAAATAACTTAAGCAACGACAACAGATAACGACTAGTGACTTTAGTGCTGGTAGGAGATGGAGGGGGAAGAGTAAGACACGTGGGTGAGAGGTGCGGAGTAGGCCACCTTGGCGACAGGAGCGGCGTAGGCGACGGGGGCGGAGTAA
The DNA here is from genome assembly GCF_905147765.1 of Vanessa atalanta. Taxonomy (NCBI): domain Eukaryota; kingdom Metazoa; phylum Arthropoda; class Insecta; order Lepidoptera; family Nymphalidae; genus Vanessa; species Vanessa atalanta. Next base: position 911,811 of record NC_061882.1, read on the forward strand.
GCCACCTTGGCCACGGGAGCGGCGTAGGCGACGGGGGCGGAGTACGCGATCTTGGCGGGTGCTGGCGCTTGGACGGGGTGTCCCTCGTAGCGGACATTGGCGATGAATCCGTGCTCCTTGTCAGCGGTGTACTCTACGATGCGGTGCACACCGTCGGGCTGCACCAGAGAGTAGGAGCCGTGCACGGCGTCGCCATCGCGGTTCTCCTGCTGCTGTTTCACGTCTCCGCTTTGACCATCGTGGACGGAGTACTGGAAGTCGTACTGAGCGGGCGCTTCCGCGTAAGCGATTTTGCCAACGGGGACTACGGGCAGGGCTGAGGCGGCGACGGCCAAAGCGAGGACGACAACGAACTGTGAAAGAATAATATATTTTATCTGTTATTAAATTTCGTAATGTTTTATTAAACCAAAGTTAGATGTGTTACTCTACGTTAGCTAAACGCTAACTTAAAAAGAAGTTTAATTTATTTTATTTTAGTAATCACTAAAGTATAATTAAATAAATAAATCACCTTAGCAGACATGTTGATAATGCGAATGTCAAAGTGAGAATGTAATAAGTACGTCTCGGGTGCGTTTTTATATATTGCTTGTTGCAAAAAAAAACCTACTGCTTGGTCGATCTGGTTCTCGGTGTTATATATTTTTTAAAATACTTTTATGTCAAAATTGCATAACTATTTAATAATAGCCGTATGTATACCTTATGCATAAAATTAAAACGAATCGGGGTTCCTAGCCTAAAATTTACAATTAGAGGTCGATCTCAACGACTCATTAACATAGATTGTTAATTCGCGAGTAAGCTATATCGCTCGCGGGCACGAATGTGTCACTAAGATCAACATTTTTTCCAATATTTTTTTATATAAATACACGACCGGACTTACATTATTATATTCATACTTCGACATTCATAACAGCCAAAATGGTCGCTAAGGTGATATTTTAGTTTAAAAACCATATGGGGCAGACTTAACTAATACTTTAGTTCTTATCATTAATTCGTCTTTTACAGCTGAAACTGAAAGAACCCTCGATAATCATTTATTTTGTTACAGTTCGTTGCCGTCCTTGCTTTGGCCGTCGCCGCCTCAGCCCTGCCCGTAGTCCCCGTTGGCAAAATCGCTTACGCGGAAGCGCCCGCTCAGTACGACTTCCAGTACTCCGTCCACGATGGTCAAAGCGGAGACGTGAAACAGCAGCAGGAGAACCGCGCCGGAGACGCCGTGCACGGCTCCTACTCTCTGGTGCAGCCCGACGGTGTGCACCGCATCGTAGAGTACACCGCTGACAAGGAGCACGGATTCATCGCCAATGTCCGCTACGAGGGACACCCCGTCCAAGCGCCAGCACCCGCCAAGATCGCGTACGCCGCTCCCGTCGCCAAGGTGACTTACGCCGCCCCCGTCGCCTACGCCGCTCCCGTCGCCAAGGTGGCCTACTCCGCACCTCTCACCCACGTGTCTTACTCTTCCCCCTCCATCTCCTACCAGCACTAGAGTCACTAGTCGTTATCCGTTGTCGTTGCTTAAGTTATTTATGTGATATATGTAAATAGTTACAAATAAATTATTTGTTTAAGATTTGATTTAAGTTAAAGTTTTTTATATATTTTTTTGCCCGTTGAAAAGACCATTGTATGTAGATAATCGAAATAAAATAACCTGAAATAACATAATTAATTTAAAAACTCGATTGAAACAATTTAAACAGAAGAATATTTTTTTATCCAAAATGGCTTCAACACAGTTTGCTAAATTTTGTAATTCATATTATAGAATCATTATGAATATTAAAACTTAAGCTATGATTCTTTGTGAAAATACTATAAAAGATGCATTTTAACACAATTTGACGATACTATCTTATGTTTACAGTACGTCTCAGTCTTTGGCTGTATAATCGAATAGCTTGTAGACCATAAAAACAGTTGTTCTACAGTTTAATTGCAGCGTTAGTAGTTATGCTATTATCAGCTACGATTCGGCCATAAAATCACCTGAATTATAAGTTCAGAAGGACTTCGATAAATTTAATATTTGACTTACATCTGCCCCACGATGGATGGAATGTGGGAAAGACGATATGGTTAGAAATAAGTGAGATGACGTCCGACAGAGAAACATGGAAAACTCATTATTTTATTAAATAGGGTAACATTGTGCGTAGGAATGTATTATAACGGGAAATCATAATTAAATCCATAGGTACTAATATTATAAATGTGGAAGTAACTTTTTTTTAAAAGTAGGTAGGCGAACGAGCTTATGGGCCACATGATATATCACCACCGCCCATAGACAATAGGTCAGAAAGAAATATCAAACATACCTTGGGAGCTTATATATGGGAGATGAGATGATCCCTCGTGCCTATAGTTACCCTGGCTCACTCACCCTTTAAGCCGGAACATTACAATACTAAGTGTTGCTGTTTGGCTAAAAAACTGTCAGTTATCGCTTCACACTTAATCGCTGAACCGACTTAGATGAAATTTTATATGGAGATAGTTTGAGTACCGGGGAATAACATAGGCTACTTTATTTAATTCACCCCTCGCGGGGGAAAACGGGGGTCACGGTTTGTGTGCTATAGGTAAAGTTTTATAATTTTCAGTTTTGTTTTGAATATCAAAATACCAAACTACAAGTGGTAAATATTATGTTACAATATTCAAATACTTACTAGAAGTCTTCCAAAGATTCTTACTTGATTATTGGTTTAAGATATTTGGTTTGTTTTGCTTGATTAATTTTGGATATTTTCACGGATCTACAGTACATAATAATGTAATGTTCGGGTAACGGCTAGGACATAAAACTACAATGATTTATAAAAAAGAACTGTTTGGGCTATTTTTATTCTTAGAGCTTGAGACTTCTTACGCGATTGTTGTTGAAATACTTACAGCAGCATCTATGTATATTATAAAAAATATTATTCATATGCACATATCATTGACAATTTAAAAAAAAAAGCAACAAAAACCATTGCATTAACGCGACAAGTGGAAATAAAACTGTTACTCCAGCGTTCCGTCTCCGCGAAGTCGATACATCCTTCTTCAAGCATAATATTTGCTTATTGAATAAAATCCCGCAGATACTTGCAGATGCGAATTAATGTATTTAAATTTATTAATCTAAGAATAAAAGATTATATAGATGATAAAAAATATTATTATATCTACTGAATTTCTTACCGTGGCTTTACAAGCTACGGTAAAAAATTCAATAGATTCTACATCGAAACGGCTTACATTCGATTTAGCTTGATGTTGTAAAATGACAATTTAAATATGGTTGTCAGAACAGTGCCGAATTATTCATTAGGAAATCAACTTCCTAAGCCCCAATAAACGAGTGGAACCTGAAAATGTTGAAGATAATATATGCCTACGAAGGTATATATATGACGGTGCGTTGACAATTTTAGAGGGTGATTAATATTAATCATTTTTATGGCGTTCTGATAATTATTGTGAGTCTTATGAAAACAATTTTAAAAGCGGGTAATCCCGAATAGGGTTTTGACACTTCCTAACCTATTGGCTCTCAATGTAAATTAATCAAACTGAGAAATACTGGGAAATTAAATAATAGTAACAATAACACGGTATCTTTATTTCTGATTTTCCGCCATTATCACGCCCACCATGGAGGATAACATCCAAGAACATTTTAAAGGCCCTTCTGATGATCCGACATAATATTTTTTTTTGTGAAGGGATTGTATTCAATTAGATAGTTTTAATAATGTTAGTCCCCCGAGGTTCACGATGCAAACTTACCTTCACTAGTTCGCTACGTAACCAACTAAGCAGTCTTATCATTTCACATCCAATCAGGAATTAAAAACATTTGATTATTATAAACGATTTATATGGATTTTATTAATGAGTAAGTACTTCTTATTTTCATAAGTCTTAGAGTCTTCAGAATCGATTAAGTAGAGCTTGGAGGACATAGGAATAATTTCACACATTATGTGTAGTTAGTAATATATAGGTGTTAAATTTTCTGTTGATATTTGTCATATAAAGGTTACTTATATAAATATGACTAACTGTAGTTTGGTTTATAATTAATAAGTAATTAAAACATAATAAAAATACATCAGAGTAAATCTTAAACAAATAATTTATTTGTAACTATTTATATCACATAAATAACTTAAGCAACGACAACAGATAACGACTAGTGACTTTAGTGCTGGTAGGAGATGGAGGGGGAAGAGTAAGACACGTGGGTGAGAGGTGCGGAGTAGGCCACCTTGGCGACGGGAGCAGCGTAGGCGACGGGGGCGGCGTAAGTCACCTTGGCGACGGGAGCGGCGTACGCGATCTTGGCGGGTGCTGGCGCTTGGATGGGGTGTCCCTCGTAGCGGACATTGGCGATGAATCCGTGCTCCTTGTCAGCGGTGTACTCTACGATGCGGTGCACACCGTCGGGCTGCACCAGAGAGTAGGAGCCGTGTACGGCGTCTCCGGCGCGGTTCTCCTGCTGCTGTTTCACGTCTCCGCTTTGACCATCGTGGACGGAGTACTGGAAGTCGTACTGAGCGGGAGCGTCCGCGTAAGTGATTTTGCCAACGGGGACTACGGGCAGGGCTGAGGCGGCGACGGCCAAAGCGAGGACGGCAACGAACTGTGAAAGAATAATATATTTTATCTGTTATTAAATTTCGTAATGTTTTATTAAACCAAAGTTAGATGTGTTACTCTACGTTAGCTAAACGCTAACTTAAAAAGAAGTTTAATTTATTTCATTTTAGTAATCACTAAAGTATAATTGAATAAATAAATCACCTTAGCAGACATGTTGATAATGCGAATGTCAAAGTGAGAATGTAATAACTACGTCTCGGGTGCGTTCTTATATATTGCTTGTTGCAAAAAAGTTTTACTGGGTCGATCTTGTTTTCAGTGTCATAGATTATTAAAAGCACTCTTACTATTATTTAATGCGTAAGTATCGTTATAAACATTCTTCAGTTCCATATGTACAGTTCATAATATTTGTAATAACGCACAAATGACAGTTCAATGAAATCACTCTGATACAGAGCTTCGTGCAAGTCCTTCTGGGTAGGCACCCTCCATTATCATCATCGCCATCGGCCCGTGTTCGTCTACTTTAAAACAAATCAAACCAAAATATTATTTATTCAAGTTTACATAAAGACGTGTTTGAATCGTCACGTTACATAATTGAATTCAATACCACTGGTTCGTGAAGTAGATTCTACAGAGAATAACCGACAAGAATCTCGATAGTTACTCTTAACGAAATACAGACATACTTAATATTTTTGTGTTCTGGTTTGAAGTGTAAGTGAGCCAGTGTGGCTACAGGCACAAGGGATATAAAATCTTAGCTTCCAAGGTTGGTGGTGTATGGGTGTGATGTAAGGAATGTTTAATATTTCTTACAACGCCAATGGTCACTTCCCATCAAGTGGAGATAGAAATATCACTTTTTTCAAAAGTTTAAAAGAGTTCTTAGCCAGAAATTGACAATTAGAGGTCGATATCAACGACTTATTAACATAGATTGTTAATTCGCGAGGGGGCAGTGCATGCGAGTATGCTATATCGCTCGCGGGCATGTGTCACTAAGATCAACATTTTTGCAATTATTTTTTTTGTATAAATACTCGACCCGAGCTGACATTATTATATTCATTCTTAAACATTCACAGCAGCAACAATGGTCGCTAAGGTGATATTTTACTTTAAAAACTATATGACATTTAACTAATACTTCAGTTCTTGTCACAAATTCGTCTTTTACAGCTGAAACTGAAGGAACCCTCGATAATCATTTATTTTGTTACAGTTCGTTGTCGTCCTCGCTTTGGCCGTCGTCGCCTCAGCCCTGCCCGTAGTCCCCGTTGGCAAAATCGCTTATGCGGAAGCGCCCGCTCAGTACGACTTCCAGTACTCCGTCCACGATGGTCAAAGCGGAGACGTGAAACAGCAACAGGAAAACCGCGCCGGAGACGCCGTGCACGGCTCCTACTCTCTGGTGCAGCCCGACGGTGTGCACCGCATCGTAGAGTACACCGCTGACAAGGAGCACGGATTCATCGCCAATGTCCGCTACGAGGGACACCCCATCCAAGCGCCAGCACCCGCCAAGATCGCGTACGCCGCTCCCGTCGCCAAGGTGACTTACGCCGCCCCCGTCGCCTACGCTGCTCCCGTCACCAAGGTGGCCTACTCCGCACCTCTCACCCACGTTTCTTACTCTTCCCCCTCCATCTCCTACCAGCACTAGAGTCACTAGTCGTTATCTGTTGTCGTTGCTTAAGTTATTTATGTGATATAAATAGTTACAAATAAATTATTTGTTTAAGATTTAGTCATGATTTTTTTATATGTTTATACTAGAATGTCCACCCTGAGAAGATAGTGGGTGACCCATATGACCCATATTTTACTCTCCATATTATGAAAAATAATTACATATTTACATACATTTCTTGTAAGCGGCACTATTATCCATAACGACATTATTTCGATAATAAAATTGGAGATAACAATGTTTTAAGATCTACAGTCAATTTAAATGGGGTCAAAAAACACTATATCTGATTAAAAAACACTATAGCTAATTAAAGAATACACTCTGTAAATATTATTAGAAAAAAAATATTACAGCTAATACAATCCTACGTGCACCCTGTGTCTGGCTCACATATACAACTTTATTTATGTATGTTTCTAGCATACTTATTTACTACTGGTCAAAAATAGCATATTGTTTTTTTTTAATAGCATCAGTTTGAAAATAGTAGATTAACGTAATAATAAGGACATTATTTAAAGAGTATTCTACATTTTGGCCGTATCAATAGGCAATTTGACTGGTTTTTAAAATGCATTTTATAATATTTTGTAGAGATTAAGGAACCTAGTAAAAGTTGTTTTTTTTAATTCTAGTAGGTACATATTTGCTGAAAAATATCAAAATAATAATTCCATATTTAAATAGCGCGCGAATACGGTGCTTTGACTGGCACTACAATGGGGTCGGTGTCGTCACTTGCCTGTATTTTAATCTGTGGCACATATAATCCACATACAGTAGGCAAACAAGGTTAATAAGCAAATGACGTTATCAAAAGCCCGACCAGTCAGAAGCGTTTTGTGTAATGTGACAAACGTTTAAAAAAAATGCTTTTTTGTTTATTGATTTTTGAATAAATTAATTATTATTTTCAACTTTCGTTGATAAACTCATAATATAATATGCTGATTACAATAATTGACACTTTATTTTTCGCATTGTCAAATAGCCTATTGCAATGGGTTATTTCGACGAATTTATTTGTAACTAGCAACCTGCCCCGTCTTTACACGGGCATTTTAAATTATAATAATAAAAAAAAAAAGTAAATTGTATTGTTAGATAGAGTTTAACTGCGACCGTCGATTTCGTAACGATCGATTTCTTGGTTACACATCATTTGGAATCAGTGAAATGTTCTCGATAGCATCGGGATCTCACCTCGGTTAATATGCAATATATACATATCAAAGTCAAAGACGGAAATCTGTATTCAATACTGAAATGTTACACTTGCTTATTGATAGTAATAAATCGACCATCGGTTCAGAAATAACACCTCTTTTCTTTTCTTAAATGTCATATAATTTATAACATAGCACTCAGGAATAATGTTGCTTTCTACAAGTGAATTTTTATTTTATTTTGTTGTTACTACCAGTAGTTACCAATGGTTAAAACAAATTTTACCTCTTTATAATATTTGCATGGATTTTTATTATATGCTATTTTTTTCAATTAATTAACTTTTTAAATAGATTTCAACAAAATGATTTTATTTATTTATATCAGTAAAATAAAGATTTTATTTCTATAAACACACGTCATGATAATTTTTATTTATGACAAAACTAGTAAATTTGACATGGTAACACAGATAATGAATGAAATGATCACCTTTTCGAGTATATCATTAATTCATATAATTCATTTAACTGTAATCATATCATCTATGATAAATAAAAATGATTTTCATTAAGAGGTTCTTATATTTATATTCAATAATATTATAATTTTTTTTTTTTAATTTCAAATATTGAACTGTAACAAACCTTGTATTGATCAGAAATATGAAATTAAAAAAATCCTCATCACATCCATTGATCGCTTGAAGTGTTCAATAGCTATTTATAATATTATCGTATCAATCACTCGGCAAATTGATCTGTAATCATTTATATAAGTAATGGCACTTGTAAGCTTTTTTTTATCGTCAAGCTTGCAGCAATTGCTTGATATTGACCGTCGAAACCGGTTTCAAAGAGCTCGGAGTGAATAACTTAAAGAAATGTAAAAATATTTTAATTACTTTTGAGTTACTTATTTTTAATAGGATATAAATTACAATTATCCATACTTGTAATTAATGAAATCACCTTTTTAATAATTGAGTTCAAATTTTTATTGTATGGTCAAAGCGTCTGTGTTAAAGCACAGTCGGTACATGAAAATTTAGACGAAGTAATATCTTTAGAAATAGATTAATTTCTCTGATACAAAGAACACTATTATCGCTACCCTAGGTAAGTATTTCCACATATTTTTTATATATAAAGACCCTTAAAAAATAAAACAAAAGCATTATATTTAAACGAGTTAGAAAGTCTTTTTTTTTACGGGTCAGTAAACAGATACCAACATTGCATATTTGTGTAATCATGAACTGTCATACTGATACGAAAAAGATCACATAGGATGTTATATTTATATCTAACTTATTCCCCAAATCTTTGTAACGTTTGCAGCTGAAATACTTGTGACCGTGGGTTAAAGGTGCAAAAACAATATTAAAACAACACTGGTGACAGGACAGGTTTATTTTTAGCACGGCGAATCGGAGTTGCGATTCATTGGGAAATGCAACTAGAATTACATAGATGTTAGAGATAATCAGCAGCTGTTTTTAATTTTGATTTGTATATATGTATTTATTTCAATGAAAATAATTCTAATGCCATTAGAATTTTAACCAACAGATCTAACTAATGTATAAAGTTTGGATTTGAAATTAAGATTGACGATCTCCGTGGTCGAGTAGTGTGTACACCGGTTTTCATGGGTACGCCACTCCGAGGTCCCGGGTTCGATTCCCGGCGATGTAGAAGAAGTTCAGTAATGTTCTATGTTGTCTCGGGTCTGGGTCTTACCGTCGTTACTTCTGATTTTCCATAACACAAGTACTTTAGCTACTTACATTGGGATCAGAGTAATGAATGTGATGTTGTTCAATAAGATATATATTCTCATTTAACCAACAGGCCACCTATCACCCTACATACCCACACACACACACACATAAGCGCGCGAAAGCTAATCTAGTATAATATCTACATTTAGTGTGCTCAGTATAACCCAGATTTATCAGATAGATCAGTAGTTATTTTCAAATAGTGATTGTATTACATCAGGTCTCTGTAATATGTAGTTCAGAGAAGTAGGATTCCGTAATCGAAAACGGAACCTAAAAACATTACATACAATAGAAATATTATACTTTATTATAGTTTAACATTATTTATATATTATTTATGCAAATAAAATTGATGAGATGAGATGCGTATGATTATATTTGTAACACAAAGTCAACGATATATGTGTTGTCTAGGGTTTGATAATCATTAACCTGATCCGATACTGATCTGTGTCAGGAGTATATCATACTAGTAAAAACTAGTTACTTTACTATGTCTAAATGTCTTTAATTGATTCGTATCTATAATATTTGACAGTTCACATGTGGCATTGGCGAATTAATCCGTGCCCTCTCGACATAAATAAAAACCAAAATTATTAAAATATATATATATATATATTTGTATCGGGTAGGTATATATTTGACAGTATGTCAGATTTCTATTTTATATTAGATTCTATGCCGGGGGAGGTCTGCAGTGCTAATCAGTGTACTTATAGGGTAGATAATTAAATAGTTACTAAACAAGAAAACTCACTCCTAATAAGATTTAAATAAGATTTTGGCTTAACTGGAGGTGGAAAAGGGTTTCTATTATTGCCTTGGCAATTGTTGTTATTTAAAAGAAAAATAATAAAAATACCTACTTTCCCTCGAATAGTTATTGTCATTAATTAAAATAACATAAATTGAGTAGTTTATTCAATAGACTGTTTTTCTGATATTCTTTTTTGTAAGTTACAACTATATTTTTACAATTATTATTATAATAATTATAAAGACAAATTAATTTTATTTAAATCGTAATTATACAAAATTGTTATGTATAACAGTAAGACTTGTATTATTAAATAATACTGTCATCGTTTTTACACTAACAGGTGACAATGGCGGAGTATTGTATGTCCTTTTTGAGTTTCGACACAATTATAGCTATTACGAATTGAATTGTAATGAGATTAAATAATTTAGTACTTCTTTTAGTCTAGTTATTTGACATGGGTTTTGTTTTTTAAATAAATTATTTATTAATTTATCGAGATCAAGAGTAGGTACTCTGTCCTATTGAGACGTGTTTTTTTTTTATGACAATAGGTCTTTTTCGAAATGTGATTTTAGACGAGCAAGATAACTTAAAATGATTTCATCAGAAGCCATAAGATAAACCAAATCCAATTATAAAAAATCTTTCACGTAAAATCGCTGCGGTTTAATCGCCCTGGCGATGGGCTGACCGGCCTATACGTAACTAAAATATGTTTAAAATACCTTTAATGACATACCGATATTTCGGACACTACAGTAAACGTTACAAATCAATAATAAGAAAACTAGACGTTTTATTTTATATTTATTCAAATCCGTATAAAGAATTTTATTTCTAAAATGTTTACGTAAATTTTACTTTATAACACAAAAAATATTTTTGACTGAGATTCAGTTGCTAAAAGTATTTCGTTTTGTGTGTTATTTTAAAACCGCTGGTGCCAAAATGAAGTATGCAGCAGGTTTTTTTTGGATCAATTGTGTCACACTACGTCATATGCAAGCCGACCAAGGCACTCATGTAGGAACACAAGTTGAGCTACTCTCGTAAATTGCGCTTAAAAGTTTGACCTTGACCTCGCCTGCAATTGTATCTTATTAATTAATGTATGCTCTATAGCCTGGGGCTACTGGTATGTCACCATGGTTAAATGGTATAAAAACATGAGCTGGTCACCGAGAGACACATTCAAACTTGAACAATCACAACAGTAACAATGGTCGCTAAGGTAAGTAAAAAAACTATTTTTTTTTTAAATTAACAGTTATCATCGGGATCGAATAAATGTAGATTACATTTATAGATCAGACAACCTTACACTAGTTTAAAATAAAATATTCTTTCAGTTCGTCATCGTCCTCGCTCTGGCCGTAGCTGCCTCAGCCGTACCTTTGGTCCCCGTTGCCAAAATTGCCTACGCCGAACAGGAAGCACCCGCACACTACGAATTCCAGTACTCCGTGCACGATGAGCACAGTGGTGACGTGAAACAGCAGCAAGAGTCCCGCGCCGGAGACGCCGTGCACGGCTCTTACTCTCTGGTGCAGCCCGATGGTGTGCACCGCATCGTAGAGTACACCGCTGACAAGGAGCACGGATTCAACGCCAACGTGCGTTATGAAGGACAACCCATTGCCGCTCCTGCTCCAGCCAAGATCGCGTACGCCGCTCCCGTCGCCAAGGTTGCCTACTCTGCTCCCGTTGCTTACCATGCTGCTCCCGTTGCCTACCATGCTGCTCCCGTAGCTAAGGTAGCTTACTCTGCCCCTGTAGCCTATCACGCTGCTCCCGTAGCCAAGGTAGCCTACTCTTCTCCCCTTTCCTACGCCGCTCCAGTCGCTAAGGTTGCCTACGCCGCACCTCTTACCCAAGTCAGTTTCTCCTCCCCCGTCATCTCCTACCACCATTAAAATAAACCGATCCTCGTTAATGATAAATTATTTATTGATGTGATATGAATAGTTACAAATAAATTGTTTGTTTAAGATTTACTCTGTTGTTTTTCTTCATATTAATCGATGTTATGTTAATCGATGTAACGTATTTACAATCTATACCATCTCAAATATTAGATTTGTGCTTATTTCTTTTTCGTTCCGCAACGTATTAGGAATCTTTAAAACAGTTTTAAATTAATTAATCAGATAAATATACATGAACTACAATCCGTCATACATATAATACATATGACGTCAACTTTGTCAGCGACCAGCTCACCGTGGGGAGTCATATGGGGAGGCTGGGCGCGGGTGGACCGCACCTGAATTATTCATAGAGCCGCATAGTGATTTCATCTCATTGAATCGAGCTGCCGGCGGCCGTGATTACGACAACGATACCTCCGCTTGGCCGACTTGGACAATACAGCTTGTCAACTAACACCGATAAGCTATCGCTAGTCGAGGTTCACTGATATATTACCCTAACCTACCTTTATGACAAATTAATTCAACAATGGTCGAGTACAGATCTTAGAATTACTCTAAACAAGCGGAAATAATAATCACATAAGTATATTTTTACTATGACTGAAATTAAAAGTTACCATTATTAATTTGGTAAAATATTGAATGAAATTTAACTAAACAAGAATTAAATATTTTTCTCGTAAAAAGATTAATAATCCGACTATAAATTTAAATATCATTTAAAAATAATATAAAATTATATCGAAGTAATCTTCTTAAGCATACAATTTTAAAATAAATCGAAATCAATGCCCCACGCGGACCGCGCACACTCCTCATGACGGCAGGTAAAAATGAAGAGATTGGTTTTTATCTGTGCCGCGGCGGCAAATTGAATGTAAAGTTGATTTCCCGGCGGGCTTCGCCGCATAATTCCCCACAAATTAAGCCGATACCGATTCACTTGCTACCGATGTAAATATTTTCGATAAATGCCTCCATTATATTTGTATGTTCCATTTGATAAAACTGAATGCTTGCTTGGTATCATATGTTGCGACCACAAGCGAACTATTCACTCTGATATTTTTATATAAATAGGCAAAGACTAAACAGCTCAACGACAACAATGCACAGTTTCAAAAAACATTATTTTTTTTCTGTATTTGTCAAGCGATTCACTTAATTTTTACTTTAGTGCTATAAATTAAAAAAAATAAAAACATACCTTCAAAACAAGGAATTCAATATCTGTTTTCTTTAAATTTACAATAATACCTACCTTTTAATATACTTATACACTGTTATTATTACTTATCTGTACCCTTCTTATAAATGAAGATACTTCTTTGTAATGCCTGAATGAATAAAATGCTAGACCTTATACACACACATACTATATATAGAATGAAGAAAAAGCAGCGCGTTTTGTAGCAGTTTTTATTATACAATACTGTCATATAAATATCAATCCGCAATTTCACTCCGGAACGCCCGGTGACGCTTTAAAGGCCAGCGGAGCCAACAGCACTACTACAAAGAGACGTTAAAAAAACACTCACTTTAAATTAAAACGACGTGTTAAGAAGTCGTGACGAGCGTGAATATTATGTTTTTTAATAAACCTAATGTAAATTATCTGAATTATAAATCATAATATTATTTAGTCGAATATTCTCGTAAAGCAATTTTAAATCATCGTGTTAAAGTATTGAATTAATACAAGGTCACCGCTTCGTAAGTGACGAAGAAATTATAAAAATCAACCGATAGTATTTCTCAATTATTTACAGCTTGTATTGCCGTCGGCAAGGTTGCTTAAAATAGATCAATTGCGTGAATATTACGTATAATATTTAATATCTAATTTATATCGATAGCAAATCAAAATATAATTATAGAGTAACTACAAGCCCTGTATTATAAATATAATATAAATAGTACCAATTTCATTACATAGTATAAAACAAAGTCGCTTACCGCTGTCTGTCCCTATGTATGCTTAGATCTTCTTTGATTGATGTTTTTTAATAGATAGGTTGATTCAAGAGGAAGGTTTATATATATAATACATAGACAATGTAGTAGAGGAACACTGATAATTTTAGAGGTTTCTGAAGTGATAGCCCACGACGACCATTTTTTATCCTTACTTTTTACGAGAAATAATGGCTAATTGTTGAAGCGATTTTAAGCAATACAGCATTAATCCTTATCCAATTAAGTACATTCAATAAATTGTGCATTTAAATGATTATTTTCGAAGATATTATAAATATAAAAAGCAGGGACGTAGCGGTTTGTGTAATTGAACGTTGTAGGACATTCTGTAGTATATTTAGAATCAGCATTGCACCCGTGCGAAGACGGGTCGGGTCGCTAGTATAAAATAAACTGTAAATTATTATTTAGTCGTTTTTGATGAAAGTTTTTATTTAAAAGTGTATGATTTTATTTATTAACTATGTATTATATTTTGCTACAATGACGGGAGTCTGAACAATAAAACTATTTATGAATATAACCCAATGGACACGTAATTAAGGCTCTGTAGTAACCTAAAATTTATGCGGTGAAAGGACACGACCGTAAGTCAATATGTAATCATTTCAATCATCGAAAATACAAACCCGAGCAAGCTCAGCGTTATCATGAGCATTCCTTATTTGTTAAGATCCATCTAATGTTCAACGGTACAGGAATATTTCGGCGAACCTGTATTATATCACATTTAGATATATATACCCATAGCGGTAAGCGTGGTGGAATATGCACAAAGCCTACTCTATAACAGAAGATTAGCCTATTAATGATAGCTTTATCATATACATATTTTACCGCCAACCAGCAATACTTAATGTCGCTAATAGCCATTTAAAATAATAATCATTTAAACCAGAACATAGCGACTCGCTATATTCCGGTTTAAATGATGACTGAGCCAGTGTAACTACACTCAAATTGTACGTAACATCTTAGTTCCCATGGTTGGTGGCTCATTAGCGATGTAGTATATATTTTTTTATGGTTAAAGAATCTTATTGCGACAATATCTATTGACAATAGTGACCGCATAATATTATAAAAAAAAAATTAGTAATATTTAAAGAAGTCGCCTCTTATAAGAGTTCTTTAAAATATTAATTACAGTTTTCTGAACTATAAAATGGCAACATTCTATTTTACCTTTTATATGAATCTGTTCCCACACTATCTTTAGATTACGAACGAATAACATCTATTATAGATGAAATCCTCTTACCGCTAAAAATTAATCAAGAAACCCTACGGCTTAGCGAGGGCGGTTTTCTCGCTTTGTACACACGAAATCAATACTCCCTACACCGTAATCTGCAACACAGTCCGTTTATAATATAACTATTTGAGCCTACAGCCTTTTTATAATTAGCATGATATTTTAAATAGTAGAATTATACATAATGTTATATACAGTAAAGTCTCAGATGATTTATTTATAAGTATAAATTAATATTTTTTTTATTTAATTAAATATATTTTTTAATGAACCATGGCCTAAAAATAAAAACAAACAATTAAAAACAACAAAAAGTAAATTTATACCAATTTTTTTATGGTCTATTATTGCAATGCAATATGCATAGTATATTTGTCACCCACTCAGCCTGATTTTGAGGATAAAACTCAACTCTGGTTTTCAGTGGTCGTAAGATCTCATAAGTGACATTGGTAATTGTTACAATTAATTTAAAATAGATTCTGCATAAATAAATATACCCACATAAAATACTTTGTAACGATATTTTGATAACATTAGTAGAACCTTTGGTTTAAATATATTTTTTAGTCACTAGACGGTACATAACAATGGTATTTCTTAATTATTAATCTGTGGTGATCTGTTTTTTTTAAACATGTATTTGTTATGTTTTATAGTTATAACGTAATGTTTGTATAGTCTTTGGTTACAGTAAGAGCGGGTTCACAAGGATGAACTTAGTTGAGTCTTTGCTTGGGAAAAAATATTGTACAGTCAAATTTTGAAAGAAAAATATCGAAAAGAAAAAAAATTAAGAAATATTTTATTCAAAACAAAATAGTCAAGATTTACTTACTATTTACTCTTCTCTCAAATTGTAGTCAACTATTAAACAATTTTATGTATGTTATCTATGGAAAACAACGAATACGTATACAACGCTTTTCTATATAATAAGAATATAATTATTTTAATGAGCTTTACTTTTCATTTAGGCTTCGCTATTAATGTTTTTTTTTTAATATTTTTAATGTAACAAAGTATGTGGAATATGTATTTTTTATATTAATATGACAGTTATTTTGATGACGATTAAAACTTTTTTTTATTGATATTCATGTGGATTGTGGCGGATGAGTCAACCAACCGGAATGGTGGTGTAGGCTCCAAGCCTTCTCCTCAAAAAGGGAGAGGAGGCTTTAGCCCAAGGAGTGCGTGCGTGTATGCGAGTGTGTGTATAACGAAAGAGCATCGTTATGAGAATTACAAATAAATATATACATTTTAGTTATTTTAAAAGGTACATTTAAAAACGCAGTCGCGCAGCACAGAATATATACGAATATATAGCATTAACTATGACAAATCCCATTCTAAAACAAGTAATACTTTACAATAAAACAAAAATCGACTATAAATTATATATCGATGAACAACTTTAACATTTTGGGAATTTATTTTAGTGCAATACTGAGTCAATAAAAATAAAATAATCACTTAAAGGATTTTTATTACAAAATAATTAACAATTAAGTTCTCACAGATTATAAATGTTTTATTAAGTCGTATTTTTATTATAAAAACATTTATTATAAATATATTACTTTTTATCACACTTGGTTGGAATTGGACATTCATAAATATTTATCGACTTGTCTTTCGACACTGAAAATAATTTATTACTGCTTGCATTAAACTTGAGATCGCATACCTGGAACAAGACCAGAAGGTTATTTAAAATAATTAAAACGAAATATATAATATAATATAGTACCTATATGTACATAATTAATAAATATGTATTAATATTTACTAAGGTAAATAGCCTTGTAATGTCAGTTTTATGTATTAAATGTGCTATTTTCTTTTTATATTGGTAAAAGAACAAATGGGCAATGGTTCTGGTGATCTACCAGCCCCCCCTCCCCCCAAAAATATCGGCGAGGCGCGGCACCTGGGCCTTTCGTACCCCTGCGTTATCCAGAAGGATAAGACGGTGCTAGGTAACCACCGCCAAGACATTGGAATTGTAAGAAATGTTAACAATACTATATATAGCTAATGCCTAACTTACCTAGTAACACTGGCTTGTCAGAACAGGGTTGAACTAAGTACTGGTGAATATATGATCTGATGGGTGGTTATAGGCCTAGTAAAGAACTTAAGAGTCTCGTGAACAAGACATTCGTAGATAATGTCGAAATATCGAATTCCACCAAATAAAAAAAAATAAAAAACATGGTAACGTTTTTAAATACTGATAGTAATAAAAATGACCATGTTAATTTAAAATCTTATATAGTAAAGAACTTTCTTAAAAAACTTTCTAAAAATTTTTTTACACAATTTAGTGAGTAATAATTTAAAAATAAAACTAACTGTTTCGTTGTGTTCCTGAAACGTCTTCAACACTTTCAGTTCCTTCAGCAGGGCGACGGTCACGCAACCGTCGGCCGTCGCGACGGCGACCCGCGAGCCGTCGCCGGAGAAACAAACGCTCAAAACCCACGAATTGAGTTTCAAACTGCTTTGATGGTTTTCATTCGCACTGCGACAGAAAAAAACATTATTTTATTAAGTTGAGATATAAATATAAATTAATTTAACAATTACTATTTGCTTATTTAATTATTACTTATTAGCCTTTTAATTAACAGCCTAGCCTTTTAACTTGAATGACATTCAGGCTATACATCTTCCGTTCATAGAATACGGTAATTTACTTTAGCCGCTTCTGAAGTAATTATTGTGTATACTTACTTATATGAAGTGAGGCTTGTGTTCAGATTGTTTAATTATTATTTTTTAATGCCTATAAAACACTACCGCTCAGGGGCTTAAAACATTGTGGACGTAATATCCATGGTTTAGCCTATTGGGCGTGTAAATTGTATTCACTTTTATTATTTGGTAATTATGTTTTCGTTTACCTTTTACTGCAATTACTGTAACGTTTGTGTTGGCAGCATATGTACAAGGCGTAGACTGAAAAGCAGCCTAGCTGAGACTACGACCTTTTCACCAAATCATCAAATCTCATATTGTTAACTTTTTTTATGGTTTTGTACCTTAATTTTGTTTTTGTTTCTTCTTGGTGAATAAAGTTACTTATTATTTATTTATTATTATAAATAAACATAACATTGTGTATTTTACTTTGTTTGTAAAAAAAATATATTAAGAAAATGATTTTATATCGAATGTCTTGTATTAGTAGTTCTTTATAAAGCTATTCGGCTCACCCGGAATTAAACACACAAATTATTATTTATTTACCCACGTGATTTAATAAAGTCCTACACTAGCCTAAAAACCTCTGAAACACGCCATTTTATGGCACATATGATTATTGAGTGAAGCGCTTAAAAAACATCGATCTTTTTACAGATATATTATATTATACTCACACATCAAAAACTTTGACAAGTCCGTCATTGGAGCCAGTGACCAATAGCTTGGAATTGGGCGAAAAGTCTACGCTTCTGACGGTCTGTGTGTGTGCATTAAATGTGTGCGAAAGCTTTCCTTGAGACACGTCGAAAACATACACGGTTCCATCCACGGAACCACACGCTACACTTTTACCATCAATACTCTATAATATACAATTAAACATATAAATGGATAATAACAACAATTAAATTACGAAGATATACAAATTGTCATATTTTACTAAAAGTCTAGGTACTTTATTGAAGTAGGTTTTTACAACCACCGATTCGGAATGTAGATTCTACCGAGGAGAATCGGCAAGAAACTCAGTAGCTATTTGTACCGAGATGGCTAATAGATATTAACGAATTTTACTTTTTTTTTTATATTTCTTTATGAGCAAAAGGTAAAATGTTAAGTGGACGGTAAGATTTGGTTTCATTTTCAAATACCTGTATTTTTTTGTTTAGTGCTCAAGGTATTTATTGAGGGCGAAGACAGACACACAAATGGACAACAAAGTTAGGCTATATACACTAAATAAAAAATACAGTTGATAAAATGACAGCAAGGTAAGTAGCAATTATTGTGACTATAAAAAAGCTGCATATCATAATAATAAGTGACTCAAACATATTTTTTCGTATTATCATACAATTTACAATAAGCAGATTAAAATATTTTGATTTAGTCAAGTTCTTCCCATTCTTACCCAAGCCACAGTCAATGCGAATTTCCCTCTCGAATCCAACACTCTTTCTACAGTGTTAGTGACTATATTGTATACAACAAGCTTGCCGCTTTGACTGCCAGACACAACATGTGTACCATCCGGTGAAAATGACACATTCCAAACATCCGTTGCATTTGTTTTTATTTCATTGATCTTGTTACCGCTTGTCAATTCCCAGATCATTAATGTTGAATCTAATGACGCTGATGCTATTACTAATAATAAAATATACATACAGTACTAAATTAGTTTTCATAATTATTTTATAAAGTAAAGCTATTCAATCAACTTTGAATAAAAATGAAGTTTGGCTTTATGATTTAAACTTTTGGTCAAGATAATAGCTTTCAAAAATATTGTATATGTCCAAAGTGAATTTTGGGTAACATAGCAACTTACTATGGCCATCTGGACTGACAGCAACAGAGACAACAGCCATACAGTGGCCCTCTAAGGTGTGAAGAATATCTAGCCTGTTATTTTTGTAGCTCCACACTTTCACAAGACTATCGAGCCCTCCTGTGACTAAGTATTCTTCTGAGGCATTTCTATAAAATTATACATATTGCATTGAATGATATGAAATTCATAATACAAATCTTATTTAATATATGTGTCTTTTACTAGTATATTTATAATAAAACAAAGTAACTTATTTAAAATAGTTATTAATTCATCACTTGCCCCAGATTTATGAAATTATTTCGGGAAATTGGCATGTAAATTCCAAATAAGTTAAAATATTTTTTTTTTTCTTTCGTTCATCACTCTAACTAGCTAGATGTAGCTTCATGAATGTGTCATCCCTCACAGTCTCACTCTCTTCTCTTCCCTTTTCTTCTTGAAGGATCCACATTCAAACTTTTAATAATATATCATTCAAAACATATTTATAGTGAAAAAATATTTGTTTATAATTTTTTTAAAGGAAATTCACTTTGATGGTTATTAGTATTATATCCATTCTCATCACCACATATACAACTCAACATTTTCCTTCATCCACACAATCCACTGAAGACAGTTAAACTCGGGACAATATTTTTATAAATGTAAATACAGAAATTTATAGTAAGATATTTCATAAATAATATATAAATATATCCATAATAATTATTATTAATGAACTTATTACGTACTTGGTATCGTCCTTCGTCTTAATACTCGTGACGAAACAGCAATAAATGGGATCATCGTGGGCATTTTCTTTTTTGTTTAAAAGTGAATACTAAAAGTGAAAAAATATTTATTAATAAGCATATGGAAGACTATATTCTTTACACTGGTTATTTTTACTTACAGCAGCTGCAGCTGGCATTATTGCCTTGTAGAAGTAACAATATAAGATTGATATAATACTTTATTTAACCGGTGAACTAAAAAATTAAAAAGGTAAACAAGTGTTTAATTCCAGAAATTCTATAGTTTTGACAGTGACAGCCGAAGAGCTAAACATCCACAGCTGATTTTGACAGGGCACAGATAAGGATATGTCCACGATAGCACAGGGAAAATAATCATTGTTCTCAGCATTATTTTTTTTATAAACAAAAAGCAAAAAACTTTTTCAAAATCTTAAAGCTCGAAACAGTATTAAATTTATATATTATTAAAATGTAAAGTACAATTTAATACTGTAGAACATGAGTTTAAATGTAAACTCCATATATCTAACTTTTACAATTAGAGTGTCTCGCGTGGGTACAAAATTGTGAATATTAACTTTTATTTTATTTTTTACACTCAGTTTTATAAAATATTATGATCATGTGATAACAATATGACGATGTCATATTTTAGAAAAGCAAATAATAACAGTTTCATATTTAAAATACCATATTTGAACATATTACTGTCATAATTATACAATTGACAATGGTATTGGTATAGTTATGGAAAAAAAAAATCAAATTTTTAATATAGTTTTTATTATAAGATAGCTATTATAATGGGCAGTCATAAATATTCAAACTTTTATCTTCAGATATTGATATAATTTTATTACTTTCTGCATTAAATTTCACGCCCCAAACCTGCAACAGAATAATTATTAATAATTGTATTAATATTAATAATATTATAATAAACGTGAATGAAATATTATGCACCTGATCAGTATGTTCTTTAAAAACATGTTGGCATTGCATACTATCCAAGTCCCAAACTCTGACTGTTCTATCAGAGCTTCCAGATACAAATCTCTTACCATCTGGTGAAAATGCAACTGATAGCACCCATGAAGCATGCCCAGATAATGTGCCAGCTAAATTTGCATGAACACTAAAAAATTAAACAAAAATAATACATTAATTTATTTTTTCAGCCAAGTGCAAAGTTATATATGAAGGTCTTATTATAAAGATATTGTTTATGGTATATTTTCTGACGGTGATGGTGATGATGACAGGTGATTTTATGACGTTTTGTAAAGATTATTTGTTGAAAAGATGTATTCACAACAACACAAGAAGTCAAAAGTATAAATATTAAAAAATTAATTAAAAGTAACTAAAGTCTTTTAAAACTATAAAGTAATTAAACAGAAAGAGTAAATAAACTACTTTGACTTAAAATTGAGGCAAAATCATTGATCTTGATTAATCTTTGATTTTCATTATGGTTTTATGAAAAATTGGAATTTTATATGTAAGCAAAGCTGTTATCAGAACTTTGAAAGTAATGATAAAGTGAGGTGTAACTAATTCAAGATTAGTGTTAAAATATATTAATCAAGAGTTTGTAGTGGATAACATAGCATATCTTCTAGCAAATCACATGAAATATTTTAATCTAAGGACTTTTTTTTTTATGGTATTGGTTTGCGGATGAGCATATGGGCCACCTGATGGTAAGTGGTCACCACCGCCCATAGACAAAGGCACTAAAGGCATACAACAATACAGTATACTGTTATTTGGCGGTAGAATATCTGATGAGTGGGTGGTACCTACCCAGACGGGCTTGCACAAAACCCTACCACCAAGTAACTGACTGTTATTATCTTCTACTTTTATGGTTGAAAATTGTAATTAAGTAAAAAATATCTTACACATCATAGAGCTTCATGTGTCCATCATCCGAGGCAGTCAACAATAACTGAGAGTCAGGAGAGAAACATAAGCTTCTAATTGGCATAGCATGTCCTTCAAGAGTATGCACAAGCTTACCCTGTGCTACATCAAATATATTGATAATACCATCTAATGCACCACTTGCAATATATTTACCATCTGGACTCTATAAAAATAAATTATAATTATAATATTACAAATTCAAACCTTATTTTTGACTGGACAGGAGATTTTTTCCAGCAATGGGACTGGTAACTTCATATGTAGTTAACACACTGCTCTAAGCTCAATAAAATGGAATAAATGAGCAAGCATCATATCACACTCTTAATGAAATACTGAAATCACAATCAATAACTTTTGGTAATTGATGGTTTAGTTTTAGTGTAAATACAATCATAAAACAAAATTAAAACCAGAATTATTGTATTAAATATAAAATCTATGTATTTGTAGAATACATAGTAAGCATATTTTCATTTATTAACATAAAAATTGTTTTTAATTTAACCATTTGGAATTGAGCCATTATTCTTCTAAAATTTTGAGTTCTGTCGAAATTTTACAAAAAGTGTAATATAGTGAAGGCAATTTCCTTTACCATTTTTATTTTGTTATCTATGAATATACACATAGGTTAATTCAGCTTTAATTTATAAATATAGAAAATGTTAATCTATCCATATATGTATGTATTAACAAATTTCTGACATAGAAACTTACATATGCCACACTTAGTGTAAACTTTCCTCTTGTGTCTAATGTCTGCTCATGTTTGCCGCTCTCAACTCCAAATATTAACACTTTTCCAGCATTACTGCCTGAGATTACGTGTTTACCATCTGGAGAGAAGTCCAGTGTCCATACATCCATTGTCCCTGTCTCCATTGTCTTTAACTTTTCTCCAGATGCAATGTCCCACAGAATTAGGGATGAGTCTTGAGAACTACTAGCTAGAGCTGGAATAATTGAAAGAGGTTAATGTATTGGGTTGGTGGTTGTGATTTTTGCAAGCCGTGTATGTATATACCACACAGCCACCACATATTTTATTGCCAAACAGCAATACCTAGTATTGTTGTGTTTCAGTTTTAAGGGTGATCCAGCAAGTATAATTATAGGTACAAGGTACAGCCATCTTAGTTCCCAATATTGATGGTGCATTTACTATGTAAGGGAAGTTGATTTTGCTATTTGGCAATGTGTATGGGTGGTGATGATCAATGTTCATCAATAATTACTGAATTATGGTAAAATCTAATTTTAAAATTTGTTACTGTATCATAGAATATTTCTTACTTTTTCCATCAGGACTTACAACAACAGATATTAAGCCAAGGGAATGGCCTTCTAGTTGATGTTTAACTTCTAATTTTCCATTATCTAGTTGCCATATCTTGATAATGTCATCAAGACCCCCAGTGATGATGTAGTTATCCGGTGGCTCTTGGGAATGGTTTGAATCTCTGATAAAAATTGCAACAGTTAAAACAAAGTTAAAAAGTTCACTGGTATGTTGTTTGTTTTTATTACTATGATCTCTATATCTTGAGATCTATGTTAAATTTCATAATTAAAGTAACTTAACTAACTGAAAAAACTAGTTTCTTATTAGACGCGATTCATTCGACTCAAATTATAATATATGAATTTTCTTAATGTATAGTAAGAATACTAAGATTAAAATATATATTAATTCTTTTTTATAAGCGTATTATAGCTATAATAACACCTAGTACAATATTGAATGATAGATGGAGAGATAATAAAACAAGGTCTGAAAGAAGGAAAAAGGAAGGAGTTTATGATTATTATAATAAAGCTTACTGTGAGTTTTCAACATTTTCTGGATTTTCAGTAACTTCTTTCGTTTTTTCATGACAAATTTGGCTCCAACAACAGCACCATATGGCATCATCGTGAGCATTTTCCTTTTTTAACTGTAAATAATACTGAAAGAAAACATAGAACGTGGTAAACAATAGTAAGTTACGATATTATAATGACTTATATTATATATAATTATTTACCAGCGTCGTTATAGACATAGTAGCGGATTAGTTTCGTGTGAATTCTACAATTTGTATCCTTATAATTATAACATTAATTCTAAATCAAAAATAGCCGCAAGCCCTCAATTCAATTATTCTTAACAATTTGACATTGACAGTGACAATTGATCATTGATATTAACTTTAGTTTTTTTTATTTCCTTTACTCTCGGAATAGGCAAAGAGCATGTATCACAAAATGTGTGTACTATTTTTTGAAAAACAGACAAATTAATATTTTTCTCAGAACGTAAAAAGCGTATTGTATTTTACACGCTAGGACAGTGTTACCAACCAATGAGCCAGATTGTCAAATACTAGAGGAAATAGGAATTAAGAGATTTAGATTTGCTGCTACCATTTTTGCCACCATTCCACGCGGTCAAGATTTATACAGTAACTATTTATAATTCATATTTGTATATATATATATATATATAATATTTAAGCACTTAATGTTATCAATTCTTATATTGGAGATTTATAAAACAGAATGATTGTATAACAATTATCTTATAATAATTTGACTCGGTTGTTGTTTACTCTTAACTGAAATTTTTGAGTTGAAAAACGAATAGAGTTTGAAAAGTAATTAGATGTTGATTATATTAAAATTGATTACAATTAATAGTGATCTCATTTTTTGGATTTTAATTTGTTTCTTTATAAGATTTGTTACGTCTAAGTTGATTTATCGTTTGGTTAAAAGAAATTATAAAAATAATCACTAATAAACTCACATTCAACGATTATTACTAAAGTTCAGGAAGAAATGATACAGTTCGCCAAAAATTACTTTTTTATATAATCATAGTATAAAGTATAATAGAGGGTAATTTTTATCTTTAAAGAATCTGTGGTAATTTATGAGTTTTGGTTGAGTTGCGTCACCTGTGAAGTGTGAGTTGTGACGCAGTACGTACCTTCTTATAATTTTATAATACGATGTATTTGTGTTAAGTTCTTGCCAAAGATTATACATATTTCAACGACTGTGAAATACATACTTCGTTAAGATAATATTTATTTTGTTAAATCATTCGATTCCGTAAAATATTTTACTTCTTACTTTGTTAGTGTTATATTGACTCTCAATTCTCAGTAATAACTACTATCGAACATGGCTATGTCAAAATCAACAAACACATACAATCGTCAAAATTGGGAAGATGCTGTAAGTTAACATTTCGAATATTAAAGGACTTTTTTAATCATAAAACATTTTCAATGAATAGATACTAATTCTAAAATTTTTTGTAGGATTTCCCGATTTTATGTCAAACATGTCTTGGTGATAACCCCTACATTCGAATGGTAAGTTATATTTTAACATAATATGACAAAAAATTAAAATAATTTAACCGAATACCATACACGTTATAATAAAATAACTAATATTTATGTTTTTCGTTCACAGACAAAAGAAAAATATGGTAAAGAATGTAAAATTTGTATTCGTCCATTCACTGTGTTCCGTTGGTGTCCCGGAGCGAGAATGCGTTTCAAGAAAACCGAGATTTGTCAAACATGCTCCAAATTGAAGAATGTTTGTCAGACCTGTCTCCTAGATCTTGAATATGGTTTGCCAATTCAAGTCCGAGATGCTGCCCTTAAAGTACAGGATGATTTACCCCGTAATGAGGTTAATAAAGAATATTACATCCAGAATTTAGATAGCCAAATGTCTAAGTTTGATCCAACTCAGCCTAGCAATTCAGCATTGAAATCAAAGGGTGCCTCAGACCTTCTATTACGATTAGCGAGGACTGCACCTTACTATAAAAGAAATAGGCCTCATGTATGTTCATTTTGGGTAAAAGGCGAGTGCCGAAGAGGTGAAGAGTGTCCATATAGACACGAGAAACCTACAGATCCTGATGACCCATTGGCTGACCAAAACATCAAGGACAGGTATAATTTATTGATTTGTCTTCTGTAATTATGTTTCTGTGGCCTAGTTCAATAAGAGCCAAAGTAAAATGTAAGCCATATTTGGCATTTGCCAAAACATTTATTAAATAGTTAATCTAATTGTGCTAAAATGGCATAAACTTTACATTACAAACGCTATCAGCATTAGGCAAAAAGTCATATGAACAACGCTCATCTATTAATTATCTTGTTAAAAATTTTTACTTTCTCTACAGTAGGGTTCTTAATATTGAAACTCTTAGCACCGAGCCACAGATTTATAATTAAAATTTCACTAAACAGCTAATACATTTTTGTTTTATTAATATTTTTTCACAGATACTATGGTGTTAATGATCCTGTTGCTGAGAAGTTGATGCGTAGAGCGGCTGCTATGCCAGCTCTTCCTCCCCCTGAGGACAGAACAGTCACCACATTGTACATTGGTAACCTCCCAGAGAATATTGTTGAGGAAGAGTTAAGAGGACATTTTTACCAATATGGGGAGATAAGGTAAATATTATTATATCTAAAATACTATGTTTTTAAAATAGTAATTATAAGGATTACTAAATAAAAGACAAAGGTTTTTCAATGTTTGACTGTTGTGATAATATTGAATAATTTTCAATACACAATTATGTTTGTCTTAATAACTTGGAATTAATATTTAACTAAAAAAATTCATGATACTAACATTTAAAATGTTGGTACATCAATGATTTTATTCTTGAATATGTTATTAATCTCATATGTCAAGTAGTTAGTGGTTTATAATGTATTATTATTATATTAAAGGCACTTAATATCATTATATTGACTTTATCCAGATCCCTCACATTAGTGCCAAGAGCTCAGTGTGCATTTGTGCAATACACAACCCGCAGTGCAGCTGAACATGCTGCAGAGAAAACTTTCAACAGACTAGTTATAGCTGGAAAGAGACTTACAATAAAGTGGGGTAAATCACAAGGTATGCATTTTAAATATAAATGACATAAATATATAAATAAATCAATCTAAGAATTTATGTAGTAACAGTAAAAATTCATTATCAACACAGGCCGGCAAGGTACCAATGAGAAGACTGAACCGCCACCACCGCTAGAACCTGTTCCTGGTTTACCGGGGACTCTGCCGCCACCACCTGCTTTCCTACATCCGTTCCCACCACAGGTATGATAACTAAAAAACTATGATCAAATTTAAATTTAAAACTTAACCCACCATTACGTACTTTCTGAGTCAAAATAGTCAAGTGTGAGGTCAGTAAACTAAGTGAGTGAGTAGAATAAGTTTATAACACCTTATTTTAACAACATACTCATTATCCGCAGATGCCACCGCCGCCCAGCCGGCCTAACGACTTCTTCAACCTGCACTACGCGGGCGGCTGGGGCGCTTGGGGCGCTCCGCCGCCGCCCGCGCTGCACTACCCGAGCCAGGACCCCGCCCGCCTCGGCGCGCACGCGCACGCCTCGCAGCCGCAGACCTAGTGCCCGCACTTGTACTACGTCACTCGCACCGGCACGGACTGAACATTCTCACCGGCTTATCGACGTGTACGTTGTAGATGTGTTTGTGACATGTTTCCATATGAGTCGACCTATAAAACGATCTTAACTAATTCGACAATAATGGAACAAAAAAAATATAATTTAAGTCTGTATAATTATAATAAGAGTAAATTTGAAGTTTTTTTTACATAAAGTAAATGTATGTATGTGGAATCTGAAAATCTGTCTCTATTTTGAATATTTGGTGTTATTCAAATTTAATATTTGAATGTTACTAAGATAATATAGTTAAGCTTCGTGTTAATTATGGTTAAAGTGTTTAAGAAATAAAATTGCTGAGTTAGATCAATACTTTTTACTTTGTTTTTTTATTTGTGCTATTACATGTGGCTTATTTGTTTTCGAAAATGGCAATTTCATATTTTTTAATTCATTATAATTTATGTAACTAAAATAACTGAACCTGATTAATATAAACACCCAGGACTGGTGCTTTACTTTGTGGTAGGGCTTTGCACAAACCTGTCTGAGTAGATACCACCCGCTCATATTCTACTCCAATCCAATTAGCAATCGTTAGTTTTGTCGTGTTTTGGTTTGAAAGGCGTAACTACATGTACAAGGGACATAACATCTTAGTTGTAAGGAATGATTAATATTTTTTACGTCGGCATTGGGCAGTGGTGACCATTTGTCATCTAGTGCATCTAGCATTAGCCAGTGCGCCTACTTATGTCATAAAAAAGGAGAGTATCACTGCCATCTTTATTGTTTTAGATGATATAAATCCAAGAGATTTTTTTTAATAAAGTTTTTTACTGACCCGAGCTGGGATTCGAACCCCATCTTCAGATACTAGACCAATGAGACAGATGAATAAATTAATTTACATAAAACTAACTTTATATATTTCAATGAAGTCACTTTATAAATTTAAAGGTAAGGGAAAGGTCTGTAATTATTTCATGATAAAAATAAAAAAAAACACTCGTAAATGCAGAATTTACCACATGAATTAATAAAATTGTAAATTTTACCTATAAAATATACCTAATTAAGACATTTTTATACTTTTTTTGTTATTGTGATTCCAAAATATACCTCTTATAACGACACATTAATGACGAAATATTGTAATAAATAATTATTAGAAGTTTTTTTTTAAAGTAATATGTTTAAGGCGTTCATCTATATATTTAAAAAACAAGTTATATTATTCATTCTAAGATCATACATAAAATAATATATATAACAAGCGTGAAGTTAGTGTTTGTTGATTTTTATGCAGGATATATAAACTACCAAGTATATATTTATATAATTACCGATCAGGTTAATTAATATAAATTCAATTTTCTGTAATATTGATTTAAATGTGCTAGTAGAAAGTATATTTTGAATTAAAGAACATGGCAACACCCGCCCCACAATACAAACCTGCTTTAAATAAATAAAACAGCAGTTCTGAAACTATATTTAATATTAATCATAAGTTTATAACATGACTTAATCGTTACAAAACAGTTAAACATTTATTTAATTCTATGCCTTCGCTTACCGTTATCTGGGTAAGGACGGTCTCAATAATTTACATTATACTAGGCCCAGATACATAGATACCTATATAGCTGTATCCGTTCAAAGGATACAATAGATAGATAGATAGATAGTGCTATAGATAATTGATTCGAGCTGTTATCATGCTCGTTTCCCAAAACTGTCAAGATAAAAAATCGTATCTTAACATTAGTCATGTGACTAGTTTGGTTAATTTATTATCTTATACTATTTTATACATAGATATAAACGCTAAAATCGAAGTCTTGTGCATCTAATATCGTAACACGGGGCAAGAGGGAATCACACATGAAACATCAAAAATTAAGTAAACGGACCGATTACAATTCTTATATATTTTTAATAAATTCACATTTAACACATGCTACATTTGAAAATCGAATACGATTAAAAACATTTAAATTTCGAAGGGCTATTAAAATATTTACACTCGCCCATGGAAAATGGAATGTAAAATATTTATTTTCACTATTAATCTGTGAATAGTATTCAAAAAAAAAAATTTAAACCTTATGGAAATTACCAAATTTATTGAGAGCTTAGACAATTGAAATAATAATATGTTAAACTAATAGTGTAATTACTATATTTTTCAGTATTGACATATTGTCCCTATCTATGGTTATAGCAATTTATTTCTCTAGATTATTATTATTTTAGTAACAGGGTGCAGCGGTGCTATGAATACAATATATACGAAATGTAAGGCGTCTGTAAGCTCATGTGGTTAAAACTAGAATAAACTAAACTATATTATGATGTAATCGAGCCGCTGTAGGAGACCGCATTAACATCTAATACTGTACGAACCGAGGGGACGATACTTATATTAGAAGTTGCGAAAAGTTGTCAACTTCGCTTATAGATATAATATAAACGGGATTTTTCTGCCTAAGTTTATTGTAATTTTCATCGTTTTTAGGTTATTATGTACTAACATCTACATGGTTAGTATGAATTCTGAAAAATTTAATATGAGCATTCATTATAAAATAAGGAAGATCAAAACTTCTATCATTCATATAATTTAAGTTATTGCCATGCACAAAATTCGAATATTTTTTTTTTGGATAATGCGTTTTCCTACAGAAGCTTTATAAGGAAGGCGTTATGAAACATAATTATAAATATAAGTTACGACATTTTGCAGCTAATACTAACGATATTTAAATTAAGAACGAAAATGATTAAAAAATACTTAGCTACAATAAGGGTGATGCCTGTACGGATTATTCCATTAGAACATTAAACAGAGTACTACATTATAAATGAACGATTATAAATAAAACATAATTAGTAAATCAATAAGTTGCACAGCCATTCGACTTTGTGGCCGTATTTATAAAATGCGCTCGTAATATACCTAAAATAAATTAACAATATTAAATATGCGGCTGTTGATTATACATGAAAATATAAAATTTGTAAAAGATAATTTTTATTGCTGTTTTTTTTTATTTATAAACAAACATAGATTTACATTTGTTAGCACTTTTCTCTAAACACTTAACACATAATAAATAATAATTTCATAAAAGTATTTTCAAATAAGATGCACAGATAACGAATAATTTTAAAAAAATAATCATAACAATTTAAATAGAACAAGCAATTTAATTGTTTAATGAAGACTTTATAATATTTAATAATTTAAAATCTCAGCATTGAAGAAAATTTTTATAAATGAAAACTTGTTATAAATATTTTTTGAATATTATGATATACTAAAAAGCGCTTTTCATAATGTCGATTACGTTATTATTATGTATCCTCCACACAGGTGACGCTGATTAATAATTGTCACTGTTTTATACCTGAAATACAAAATAGTTTTGCTATAGAATTTAATAAATCACTATAAAATATAATGCGCTTATCTTCTTAATTTAATGTATACTGATTTTTCATGGTGACGCAAGCAACTATTGGCTGAACAGCGGATACCGTTACTCATGTGAGTGAGCGAGACAAAGATAGTAAGTGACAATAACTATTGGTTAAATTATTTTAAATTAATAAGTGTCCCATAGTTCTATTTTACTTTAAATATTTTATTATTATAAACTTGAGTTCATTGTGCTAATGTATTTTATGTGAATTATAGAGTTAAGTGGCAGGTAAGATTAAAGAACCATAGAGTAAGAGTATAGTAAGAGTATAGTTTTGTGCAGACACTTTTGGTGGTAGTCATCAAATTTTCTACCGACAAACAGAAATAGATTATATTATTGTGTAAATAAATACAAGGGGCTTGAAATCTTGGCCTCATAATTTATGGCATCAGACGCTAACAGTGCTGTTAGCGTCTGATGTGGTTGATTTTTCTCACAGTGTCTGCTCACAGGTAATATTCACTCTTTAGCCGTGTCAACTAAATATTGCGATTAGCATGTCAATTTCAGGAAGTGTTCGGTGTGGGGTAGGGGTGGTGTAGGTGTGGGAGCACTAGACCGTCGGCCGGCGTTAGTATCGGTTGGCGGAGGCGATCTGCGCGTTGACGGCGGCGGCGGCGGCGCTGGAGGCGGCGGTCTGCACGTGCTGGTTGCGCAGGATCTCCGTCGTGAACTCGGCTTGCGCCTTCGCCAGCGACGCGCCCGTCGAGCGGTAGATGCGGTGCACCTGGGGGGGGGGGGGGATTTGATATAAAATATAACCGTATAAGGCTGGTTTCAAATATAATTTAAAGTAATTTACAAATATTTAATTATTCTTTTTTTTATTTTTTTTCTAATTTCATTAGTTCAGGCTTTGCATATATAATCTGTTTTCATTGCGCAAAAGAAACTCCCTTGGGTTTATTAGGTAAGTAGGAATAATTCCAGTTGTGCAATGGATTTCTTGGTCGTTCTATTGGGTAGATTCTATATCCCGAGCAAGTGGTATCTTTTTATTTAAATCATTCATCAATCATTCTGTAAAATGGAGATTGAAAACTGCTTATAAAAGCCTGCTAATAAAGGATATTTTGATTTGATATGTAAACTCTTTAATGAATGTATCTTCTAGACTAACAAAGTTGCCAGTCACCTGTCAGAGTAAATTATTGGGGATAATAGAGGCAAACAAAATAGGCCCCATAATATTAATTTGTATAGCTACCTTCGTGATGAGCATGACGTCAGCTACGACGGCCGTGATGAAGCCAATGGTGACAATCAGAGTCACGATCCCAACGCCGATATTCTCTCTAAACACAGCGATGCTCGTAATCAGTCCACTGCAAATCAAATTGTTTCATGTTTTCAATATAATTCATCTCACTAATATTATAAATTCGAAACTTTGGATGGATGAATGTTTGTTTATCAATTATGCCTGAATGGCTAAGCGGATTTTAGTAAAATTTTTCACAGAGATAGATTATAATCTGTAGTAGTAAACTGTACAAAATACCTGCAATCCCCCTTCCCCTTCTTGTCACAAGCGGGTTAAGCCAACGTCATAAATGAGTAGAGTAATTGAAGGTGATCTTTGATTTATATTAATTTTTTAGAGATCGTGTATAATTGGACAATTAAATTCTAGTATTCATATTTACTCCTCCACTTAAGCACAAGCTTATGGATAAAAGAAGACTTCAATAGCCATATAGGAGCAATCCAGTTCTGATGTGAGTATTAGAAACTCACCATCAGATCTTTATGAATGGTACCATGTCGAAACAAAAAGCTTTGAAAAAAAAAGTATACATTGCAAATACATATAGAAATATACGAACCTCCTCCTTTTTGTATGTCCTATTAAACTCATTAATTATTTGATGTATTTAAAAAAAAAATTACTCACCAAGAGCCTCCACCGCTGAATCCAATAGACTGCACCAGTGTTATAATAATTTGGAAGAGGAATATGAAGAAGAAGACCATGAAGTTGAACGAGGAGTCGCTTCTAAACGCCTTGTAGATCGGTCTGTACCAGCAGATGAAACTGAACGGAGTCAGCAGCACGAAGTACAGTATGGACAGGCCGAAGACTGTGAAGCCTTGGCCGGCGAACAGTAGCGACAGCCCACCGATTATATTCAACGCCAAAACCAGAGCGTGGACTGAAACAAGACGATATTCATTTCTAATTAGCATAGTAGTCTTAAATATGCCGAGATGGTTTTGGAACATATGAATCTTAATCAAAGATTGCTGATTCAAACCTGGGCGCTGAATTTCCATGTGCTTAAATTGTATTTATAATTCATCTCTTCATTAATTCAAGTGAAACATAACAAACAGTGATTAGTTTACTTTTAATGAAACCCACTGATTTGAATCTGTGTATATATAAGTGTATATTCACCAATCATTTTTCTTTTAATTCATTGAAGCTATGTAGCAGAATAAGTTCCATGCCTTCTCCCCAAAGGCAGGGGAGGTGTTTGACCAGGTTTGGGACATACAGTTTAAAATTCACTAACAAGATTTTACCCACATATTACTAAGTAAAGCTGAGCTTTTAATTAACCTGATCATATATAACAGTCATAGTAAGTAGTGTTAATTTTGGTACAAAATTTGTGGTAGGTTTACATAATATTTAATATTGTAGAATGACTCAAAAGTTGTAAGAGCCACTTGAATAAATTAATATTATATTAGCATTCATAGGTTATATATAAAATAATTTAGATTAATCAGTATTTACACCTTTATATTTAAATTCTTTAATCATCATAATCTAAGGAAACAGTCATGTCTTTTAACAGACTGCATTCACATTTTTCACTAATGTTTGAACATCTATATAAAAACTGTTAACACAAATTACATAGGAAATATATTATTCATATAAACAAACTTACACATCCAAAGGTGATACAAATGTCGAACAATCCTTTGGAACTCCAACGGGATGTCCACATTTATGTCCTGATAGAAACATGGCTGAATGGGGCAGAAGGCGGGTAGAGGTGGCCAATTATTTCTTCTACCAGCCGAACCTGCTCTGAGTTCAGCTTCACGCCTGGCTAACTCTTCAGCTTTGCGTTCTAATTCCTCTTGCCGTTTCTGTAGTTCAATTTCATTCGGTATCATAATTTAAACACTATTGTTATAAAAACAATCACATATACTTCCAAGTTGAACGATAAAACTACTACTGAGCTCTTTAAATAAACACATAGGATGCTGTTCATGGGCTTAAAAGGGAAGTGATTCCCACACACAAAGTTAATTAATATAAACTACCTATTCCATGCGACTCCATCCACCTTTAAATATTTCGAATAAATTACATTATATATATGTTATTCAAAAAGGTAATATTCTGTCAAATTTCATTAAGAATAATCATAAGTGGTTTTGTCGTAATGAGGTAAAAAGGGGCAGAGTTGGACCTTCAGTTGATTTTGTTTCATGCAAGTGACTAATACATTAAAATGATAATCTAAGACAAACATGATGGTAACACTGCCAGTTCTTGTGACATATTTCTAAAATAACAAGATAGTGTTAACATATAAGGTCGCTGAATAATTTACTAATCAAATATTTACCTTTCAATTTAAAAAAAAAATACTTTTCAATGAGTATAACAAATATACTATTTAAAATAGGAAGACAGACGAGCTAACGTGCCTCCTTTTGCTAAGTGACGGCACCAACTTTGTGAACTAAGATGTTATGTCTCTTGAGCCTGTATTTCGACTAGACTCACTAACCCTTCCAACTAAAACATAACAATACTAAGTATTGAAAGGCAATAAATCTCTGATGAGAGGGTGGTACACAACCAAACAAATATAAACTGTGTATATATTATTTATTACAGTGCTCTATTGTTTGTTTTTGTTTTAGAAATGTTAACAAACACAAACAGACTATTGCTATAGATAAGAAACTGAAGGAAGTTCTAAATAATACTCTTATCAAGCAATTCATCAACTATGACTAATAGTGATAAATGTTACCTTTAGCTCCTTCAGTGCGAGTTTGGAAAAGCAAAAGTGTATTAATAGCATGCATAACTATAATTTTTCATATCTAATTAATTTATAACTAATAACTATTTTAT
Organism: Vanessa atalanta; assembly: GCF_905147765.1. Lineage (NCBI taxonomy): Eukaryota > Metazoa > Arthropoda > Insecta > Lepidoptera > Nymphalidae > Vanessa > Vanessa atalanta. Next base: position 947,287 of record NC_061882.1, read on the forward strand.
TTTATGTCTGTATATTATATAATGATGTAATTAATTAATTTCAATCATTAATATTTATCTATCATTAACATTTATTAAATTTAACAATTTATTAAAATATATTCAATTACTGTTGGTACCTAGTTTAAACAATAGTGCAAAGTGCTTTTATATACTTTTAAAGTGGTTTTAAATTACTAATTGCTGATATTAATTACAATTATAATAAACTCTTGTGTCTTTGTGTGTAAAAAGTTCAACAACTTACTTGAAAGTCAGCTGTAGTGAAGTTTTGTGGTGGGTTTTGACTCTGTTGTGGTTGATTTGATCTCGTATACTGGCCGCCGATGGGTGGAGAGACTGCCTGCATTATCGCGGGTTGTGTTGGCTGGGAGGGCTATAAATATTAGAAACTGAGTTAACTGGACTGAGGATCTAACTAGGTAGTGATTTATGTTCAACAACAGAAATAAATTTAAACAATTATAAATATTTTAAGAAATATGTATCATGCAAAGCCATAATGCACTCAAAGTTATTAAACTGTTAAATATTATCATTATAATTAATATACTAGTTACAATAATAGAATACTCTATATTATAATCAATTGGGCCAAAACAGAGTAATATTAAAGATACATAAAATCTATTATAAATTAATTTCTCAAACCGGTCGATTACATTTTTGAAGACTATCTATTAATTCGTTGGTATTATCAACCCACTAATATACATTTAATGACTAATATACAGTTTACCGTAGCCTGATTTGCATTTTGTTGTCCGTCAAAGGGATTGTAGTCGTCCAGACCCTGAGTGGCATTGTTTGTACTTCTAGCCACTTGCTGCACCGATGGATCCTGATATAAATAATCGTATAATATTGTATCAAAACAAGATATAACATTGATCAAATTTTCATTTTTATCAACCCACTCACCGCAAAGGGATTGTCTATGGCAGGATCACTAAATGGATTATCCTCGAACTTCGACATTTCTTATTTTGAATTACGCCACTTTATACAATTATATTGTTTAATAAGCACAAAAGAAATACTTGACTGCTATATTTTTAACATAAAGAATGATTATATACAATCAATCCATACGATTGACAGATTGACGATGGTGACGAGGTGACATTGTAACATTTGATGTTGCAAGCTGTATCTCTTTCTATAGCAAAGTTATTGGTCGCCTCTATGTCACACTTATTATTATAAATCAATTAATAAGTTTGTAATCCAATATAGACCAAGATTTAATAATATATTTGCAGTTCTATGAGATTTATTTATTATTTTAAATATAAAAAAAAAATTCTTCGCGTTTCAGACTTGCGTTTGTATGAGGTATATTTTTAAAGTAGTTCAGAACACACAGTAATTATATGTTAATATTGACTTTGTTACAAGCTAAATGTAATGTAAATATTTTATACGTATTTCCATAAAAACACTTTTATTTTTAAGAAAGCTTATTCTTACTTTTGTAAGTACAATTACTTCTCTGCACGGTCGTTAAAAAAGTTGTATATTGTTTTGTTATGGTAGTGAGTAAATAAGGTAAGTACTGTTTCTTAATGTATTAACGGATATCAACATAATTACTTAAAAATATAATTAAACAATCAATATATTTATATATATATATATAAGTAGTTTTAGACTTTTCTTTCTTTTTTATATTTCCATAGCTTAGAAAACTATTTTAATTTAATATGTCTAGATATTTTTGTTAATATGAGGGCACGAAATTTTTTTCCTATTAGCTTGAACTAAGCTTTTGAGACAAGCTATATTTATGTTGGTATATCAAATAAATTTGTTTAAATTGTATGTAAACTTTCCAAATACTTATTTCAGTCGAGTTTGAATAAAATAAGTTTAAGATCAACGACTTCTAGTAGCTTAGTAGTTAAAAGCGTCACGGATTTAGTTGTGTGAAATTAATGATAATAATTCATGACGCAATTTACAAGTTACGTAGAAATACACGATTCTTTATGTTGGTACTAAATGAAGGCGAAAGTGGTTTAGCAGTTGGCAGAATCACTTGTCAGTTTATTAGACGATTCTGTCAAAGTAGGCAGCTGTTTATGTTTTGTATAATTATTTTACGAGTGTTTTGCATAACTATTTTACCGTATTGTTTATAAGTCGCTATATTTATCGCTTTTAAGATTATAAAGTGACACATATTCTTGATAATTGCATTCATTCGAACCATGTCAGATGTCAAGAGGTGAATAAGCTGTGTTTTGTGTCAACGTGTGAGTGACAGTTTTTTATATTGTTTGGGATTTGGTGCGATAAACATAAACGGTGAGTGGTGATTTCTTTTATACGATTTGATTTGTTATGTTTTTAAGATTTTAGTAATAAAATTAGTTATCTTTTTTATTATTTAATCGGTAATTTATTATTAAAAAGAAAAATAAAATAAAATGTAACTTAAACTATAAATTTAATACCGCAGCTGTATAATAACTAGGTGTAAACTAATGACTAATTGTGACATACATAACAATTAAAATATTTTGATGAAAGAGTCAACAAGTTGCGCGTGCGCAGTGCCGTCGATTACAGAGGTCGAGTTGTAGCGAAAGTTGTTTGATCTTGATGTTAAGGAAGTGAGAATAGTTTATCTAACTTAATTAGTCCATTACATAAAATATACTTATTATTCTTATTATTATTAGCACGCAAATTTATATTGATCGAAGGAAATGTTTTTGTACAACACTGTTTATTTTTGAAAGTCTAATCAAGAAAGAGAAAGTGAAATTTCTAGACAATTGTTAGCCCAAAAAATTTGGCGCACTACAAATAAGAAATATAGTTTGAAATTTTTGAGTATTTTAATATTATGAAAAAATTAAAAAACATTTTACAGAATTTTTGTAATCTTTAATTCCTTTGCAATTTCGAATTTTTTATGAAATATATATATATATATATTTATTATGAAATAGTTTTAGCTTTTGTAAATGTGTCTAGACATGTTAGAAGTTTAAAACAAGTAAGGTAGGCACAGAATTATTATATAATGTAATTTGTATTCCTAGGAAATGGTTTGCTCACTTCTATTGCAGTAAATCTCTTCACTTTCACTGCTTGGACTGGAATATTAAATAAATACAATGGATATGTTATTTGAATTATTTATAGTTTTTTATTTTTTTGGTTTGGTTTTGTTTTTTATAATGCATAATTTGTTCTAAGCATAATCCTTATAAGGGTGTCAGATATGTGAGTATCTGTTGATACAGCAATCAATATTTATCGAAAAGAGTTGCTAGAGATGACCTCTGGTTTTGAAATAAAGGGAATACACATGAAGTTTGTACAAAAAACTAACTTAATGTAATTTTTGAATAAAATTATTTTAGGAAGACTGATTGGTTAGCCTTTTCTATGATACTGGCTTTGAATGAAGTATAAATCCCTTCCATCTTTGTTAAAGTCTTTCTGACCACTGGATATTTGTTATTTTCCTGTCTATTATTATACTAGCTTAAAGACACTACCTTTAAAGTAAATGGTCCATTGCTCGGCTTAGGTCTCTCGGCAGTGAAAGAAAGTTTGGAATTTATTCTGCCAAATTACTTTCCCGAAGATGTTTGATAGTATTTCATCAACTTATCTTCATCAGAGAGCATAGGATTTAAACACGAATTAAGTTAAAAGTTACTGACTGCTATTCTTTTAGATTTGTTACTACAAATACCCTCACTAATATTCTTCTTGAAAAGCTCTTACAAAAAAATCTCAGCGGTGTATGGGCTGCCTGCTGCTGCTTGATGGCCATCAATTTTGCCGCTGGGTAAAGTGCCAGTGTTTCAAGAGAATTGATTGATACATGCAGGTTGTACTTATGACGCTTTATAAGATGAGGTATATGTTCAAATTAGGCACATGGGAACTCAATGATACTTGATCGGATTTACGGCATGACCTTTGTTTTGGAAGATATGTCTATTGAGCCACCTCAGTTCTGATGGACAACTACAAAGAATTTGTATTGTACGAAATCACATATTGAAAACATTATACAAATAACTTGTACGGCAGGGATGGTTATTTCCAGTTAAATGAACATATGATCTCATATTGTTTAATAAATGTATTCAGTAATGAATAACAATTGGAATATATTTTTACATCAAAATAATACTAGTATAGTATTTTATTCAGATATGGATTTTTTTATGTTTCTTTCATAAAAAAAAATCCATATCGTAAATCATGACAAATGTTTTTAATACAGAGTATAAAAATCAAATTTTTAATGAGTGTTTTATCTTATCTGTACACGTATTATTCAGAGTATATTGGAATTATTGCGGTGAAACCTTGCATGGCTGTCTTAAATATAGAAAGATGTAGTCATCGTTGTCGAAAAACTCGACAAACTAAACTACGTCAGAAATCCATAATGAAGAAAACTACTATTAGGACTTGTACTACGTTTTTATATTTCGTGGTTACAAATAAAAAGTATTGCGTTACTATAGCTGAGTCTCTAAACAATGTTTACAGCAGTTACGTAGACTTTTTTGATGATTATTGTTTATGGTAGAACTTTACCAACATGTTCTTTATTTAATTAATAATTTTCAAATCATCTACATTCATAGACTCTATATAAACAATAATCAAAGTTAAATAATCAGCTAAGACAATAATGTGATTGAAGTAGAAGTAAGATTATTTAGATAATCGACTATTTGTTAGACGGGTCAGACTATTAACATCAATACAACTACATAAATAATATAATGTTTTTTTTTTAATATTCTATACTTAAAATTGTTGTACTTAATGTGGCTTCGTCTATTAAAGTCAGCGGGATTCTTTAGTGAAACGAATTCCTTGCCTCTGTATCGCAATTTATATTTATTTCGTTACTAAATAATAAGAGTTCAACTTGAGAAACTTACTTCTCTTTAGGGAAAAAATAAATGTACTTTTTAAGTACGTTTATTACTTTCTAGAATATAACGAATAAATATTTTTATGTATATTCTTAATAGTTGTGTATATCTTATAGTACATCTTTCGAACATCTTGAAATCATTGAAATAGACGTGTGAGTTTTATAACGCGTCTACTGTGTGCTACAATACAATAAATCATTGTATTGTTCGAATCACATGGAATTATTTTCTCATCGATGAGGTTGTTACCCTCGAAAGGTCATATTTACGTTATGTATGTAATCAATTGATACGAATACGATTATGTGGGTCGTATTACGTAAATAACTACGACGTTTCCAGGCCACTGCATTCGTATAGCACAACTTTATCGATAAACGGCCGGGCGGCGTCATCGTGACGGTGTCGAATGTCGGATCTTCGCGAGAATGGCATATCTCATCATGTTAAATGAACTAAAACAGGTAACCGACTTTGTAACTCATGGATCCAAAGCTAATGGTCTAGGGTGACGTGTCTCTTTGTCGCTACGAATTCTGTTCGATTTATATACAAATGTTCTAACTACTTGTTAAAGATTATATAACAACAATTTAATGCATTAGTTTTAGGTAGATTATAATCTGCCGAAGTTATTTGAATTTTAAAAACTATTATAATATTAGACGTTCCAATATGTATCTATACATATTTTTTAATTATTTTTTTTATGTTATTATTATGTTCTGCTAATTCGTAACCATATATTGTTACTGTAAAGTTAAGAAGTTACATTACACCTATTGTTACACTGTCTCATTTTACTCAAAACTGACCACATTCCTGCTGAGTTTTGCTGTTTAACTGATGGGTATGTTGTACCAGAGTTGGGCACACTATCAATATTGTCTATTAATCCTATTACATACAAATATAATAATGTACGAATGCTCCTTGTAAAACTTCATACGGTTACAACGCTGATTTTGATTTGCCAAACTGATTTTGACCGTGGTGGCCATTCTCAACTGAGAATATCGCAGGAGTAATTATAGTGATCAAGCGGGGGCGCTTTCTATCAATTGTTAGTACTTTCAATTTCAAAATCACTTGCTTGTACCGAAAATTTCTTGACAATAAATCTATTTTAATCCAGAAGAACATCTGCAGTCTGCCAACGCTATCAGCTACCAGTCCTGAAATCAAAAGTATATATAAACATTATTTAAGTATTATTATTATACCGTGATTAAAACAGAACAATGTAAAATATATATACCGTAGCAAACTATTTAACTAACACAAATAAACAACTAGATACTTACGTGTTAGCTTTTAATAGATGTACGGTAAGATGTTTACTCTAACAACATGCTGAATATTAAGATCCGAAGATGACTCCAATCGCGTTTTGTGGCTAAATTTCGTGTAGTTATTTTTGATATATCTATGCATATATTATTATAGATGTATATTAATATATATACGCGGTGGAATGTGAATATTATGTAGAACCTGCAGAAAATTCAATATACCACGATATTTTACCCCATCAATTAAATTGCGTATTAAGTATATAATTATTTACCTTATATGAAAATCATCGATTACAAACTGATACATAAAGAATACAAACTCAATCCTGTGCTTTGCTTGAACAAGTACTTGAAGTATTTTAATAAAGATTTAAAGAAATAATGTTGGACTTACAACCCGTAAGCTAAGTCCAACAACATTATTTAAATTCCAACATTGATGGGGTTCAAAGGGTGAAAAGTAGCCTACGTCCTTGAGGTTCAAACTTCATTAAAATCGATTTGGTGGGTTAGCAGTGAAAGCGTAGCAGACAAACCAGCAAACAAACAGAGCTACTTTCGCATGTATGATGTTAGTACATATTACTACAGATTTCTGACATTTCTGACAAAGATATGGGCATTGGGTATCATTTATTTTAAAAGAATTTCAACAAATTAATTATCGAAGAATCTCGTATTCTGGATTTCCTAATAATGGATACATTCGTATAATAAAATAAAATTTTCGAGGTTTTTTTTTTAATATCAGATAAAAAGGCGGATGTGGAAAGTAATTTATGAGAACATTAAGACAGTGAACGGGTAACCTTGTAACGCAGTAACGGTTTATAATATCCGAGTTAGTAATGAGAACGACTAAGATTTTCGTCAAGGCGACTAACTTTTAAACTGTTTTGTTTGTAATTTCGCAACGTGATTAAGATTGATCAGGTTACCTCGTTAGCGAAATATTGAAAGTTAGTTTCCGCCCGCAGCTTCGCCCGGGAGAGGGTGGTTTAGGTAACCCCCCTTATTACGAGTGTGCCAAATTTCATGATGATAGGTAAACGTTTAAATTATTCTTTGAAAATACGACTTTAATCATGGCCAATCTATTAAAATGGTACTTCTTTGTGATGGTAGAGTTCGATTTCAATATTGGTGTATATAGTATTTTTTGAGTAAATTCTTGTGTTTGCCTTGTCTAGCATATTTTAGCAAGTCTCATCATGACCCGCTGTGGTCACGGGACCCATTTACAAGGGAAACTACACAACCGCGCAGAACAAGTTATAGTGCACGAGTGTGTGCCTATAAGAAAATGCTATCTCCATTACAGGAAAGATCAGGTGTAGGTGATGAGGTTTCCGAAGTACGAGTTTCCGTCCGTGTAACACTTGTCAATTCGTAATTCCGGGTTGTTGCTGACACTTTTCTAGAATAGGTTGGTGGACGGGCAAATGGGCCGGGCAAAAAAAGATTGAGACAACCAGAGCTGTCCTCTGACAAAATGGGTACTGAACTTTACAATACCTGATGAGTACCAACCATGTGTATAATTAACTAAATTCCAGTACGATTGTGGCGCATAGCTACTGTTACGCTTCTTAGGTTCCTAGCGTGAAGTTATACAACCTTGTAACCTTCCTCATTTAACAGATTATCTAACGCAAAAGTAATTTATTAAAATGGACTGGTATTTTTTGATGCAAGTGAAAACAAATTATAAACTTAAGCTTTAAAAAAATATTGAAGTTAAAAGCGAATATTAGTATGATCAGATCAGATCAGAACGTGGATATTTTATTTTATTTTCAGTAGGATAACCAACAATAAACATAAAAAAAATTACATTTTAAAATTATCTTGGCAAGTAAGTGTTCTACTATTTAGAGGTAGTCTCACCATGCACACACATTTAACTATTATATAATAAATAATAATTAATAAAACCAATAAGATATACCATAAAATTAGAAATAAGCACAAATATATTTTTTATTTATTGAATTGAGGGCGGTTATATATAAGTAAGTAATGGTTTGTAAGTTTATTTAATGTTTTATTATTAATAATTTTAATTATTTCGATACCTTGTTTTATTTGTAACCTCTGATAGTACATAGTTGCCCATAGAAATGGCCATTGCAAGCATTTGAAACGATCACATACACCTACATGCATAGACGTCCACTGGATCTCAGAAATTGAACTCATTCACTCTCCAAACCGGAATAATTGAAGTCTAATGGTAGAGTAAATGTGGAGTGGACGGAATCAAACATAGGATGGATAGAATATCTTGTAGATTTAAAAAACAAAAAGAAATAAAGTTGAGTATTGTACAATACATTGAAAATATGCTTTATAATTACAGAAGTATGAATGAAAAAGCATATCGCTGAATAAGTGATTACTTTCAGAAAACCATTGGATAAAGGACATGAGGTTTAAATTAGTAAAAAGGTTGGATGTGTGGATGCTAACGAATACATTCATTCAATAAAACATTCATTCTAATTCTATCTTGTAACAAGTCTGGCTTTACTTTGAAATTATTATTTATACCTCTTTAGTGGTAGTTACTTGTCATATGTTTATACTTTGATAAGGAAAACAAAACAGATACCTATATTGTGAAATAAACTAGCATTACACAACGCAACTTTGCTCGCTGAAAGTTGACAATTGTCTATGCGAATAGCCATATTTATTGGCTTAGTGAGCTGAAAGTAATGTCATTTGATACAAACGAAACGATTGGATTGAAGGTAGAGGCGATAGAGCCGTACTTAAAGTGAAAATCTAAAATCCCTGAGCACTTATATCACAATCGAAGCTTTCCTCTAGATTTCAAGCATCTATGCGTTGATATGTACATATTTAATTATTAACCAAAATGTATATCAAAGAATAATCCTATTGTTTGTACAATAAATTATCTTTGTTATCGTCACTAAATTGTTTCTATTGCTTAGATATACTTGTCCACTTTATTATCGCCATTTTATGTTTGGGGAACTTTACTAGGTTTTCTGATGACGTAACGTTCCTGCAAATTGCCCTATAAAAGTTATTTGTGTTGATTCCTCTCCTTATTTTGCTTGGTAACTACATTTTTAATGGATTTGTTAGGTAATTTGCGTATTTTTGTATAAGTTAATTACAAATTGGCCAGTGATGGAAATGTTGAAAATAAAAAATAGTTTATTGTCGTTTGGACATGTTATGAGAATGGTGAATAGGATGTGACCGATAAATTGTTTATTATGAATGTTAATGCAAGAATTAAAGAGAAAAACAATAAATAAGTATGGAGTAAATAAGAAAAAAATACATAAAGTCGGTATTAAAATATATGTATTCAATTAAATAATGTTAGTAAATGAGAAGCCGTTTTCTTTACTGAAAAAACTACTGATCCAATTTACATAAAATAACAATTATCAGAAGATGCAGATGCTCCGCGTCGGCGAAGGTTTTAGTATATTAATACATAGCAGACAACGTCGACCGACGGTTTTGCTTCTTAATAAATATATAGCAACGAAATATGAGTTGGGCGGGAAGACGACGACTTACCCGGGACTTGCTGCTATTGAGAATATTTTGATATAAAACTCAACAACTTTTGGCCGGTCCTACTTGCGATTAAGTACTACACTACGTAGGATAATTTTTTTTTGTATCATAGATTGGCGATGAGCATGGGCCACTTGATGGTAAGTGGTCACAACCGCCCATAGAAAATGGCGGTGTATAAAATATTAAACGTTCCTTACATCACCAATGCCCCACCAACCTTGGGAACTAAGATGTTATGTCCCTTGTGCCTGTAGGCTTACTATTGTTTTGCGGTAGAATATCTGATGAGTGGGTGGTACCTATCAAGACGGACTTGCACGAAGCCCTACCAAATAAAGCAAAAATACTTTTGCTCTGAATAAAACATGAAACTTTACAAATTCGTGTAGTGATCGTAATTTTGCTCATGTCAACAAGTTGGGAGTTTACAAATACAACATTGAGTGGATACAATTTGCTTTTAAATTGTTAAAATACATCAAATTGAACAGGCTTGTATATTGATTAAACCCCCATACCATGCTTCATTGAAATCATCATTTCATGTCTAAAGCTATCGAGAAACCAACACATGCTTGAATAATATTTGATGTATATAAATATTAAATTTATATAATAGCAATATTTGTATAATAGCAATCAATTAGGGATCACGATTTTATCTCATTTATACATTGTTATTAATAAATAGGGTAGGTATTAAAAAAAAACAAGTAGTTAAAAGAAGCACATACATTATTCCTTAGTACTAAATATTTAGTAATATTTGTGTGAGGGCAATATGAGCACGTGTGTGTGTGTGTTAAACGTTAGCAAGAAAATATAAATATAGGTACGTATTTAGTATGTTTTAATCAACCTCGTTGTGTAATAAGATGTGTTATATATATGTATCGTTGGTATATTTAAGGGAACTGAAGCATGTCTGAAACGTATTACGTTAATGAACGGAATCGATCAAACATCACGCGAACGCGTACTGTGTTTATATATTGGTCTATTTTTATATACAATTTCTAGGCCTGCGTTTTCGTTCTCATGGAATATGGAATTAGATAAAAGTCCATTCAACTTTAATGCACTGTCAATTTGTCAAGCGATACACTTAGAAAATAACCACTAGGCTGTCCTACTAGTTTGTTATTTTGTCTTTTGAATCAATATTATAGTTACCTTTATCGATAGTATATATTAATGAAACACTCGTAAGTAATTCGAGTGTACCATCCACTCATCAGATGTTCTACCGTTAAACAGCAATACTTGGTATTCTTGTGTTGGTATTCTTTGTAGGTTGAGTGAGACAGTGTGATTACAGGTACAGGAAATATAACATCTTAGTTCCCATCTTAGGGCCCACAGTCAATGTCAATCTCTCATTCTATTTTTTTAAATATCTGCGTGTTGAATGTGTCGTGTGATTATGTAGTCTCTAACTATCTCCATAAATTGTCTGATTTTGTCAAATCAGTTTGCTAGATTCTGATATTAGCGTGACTAAACAAAACAAACCGTCTTCAGATTTATATAAATATTAATAATAAAAAATATACATGACTCAGTTATTGTTGTGCAACTTCCGCTTTCCTGCAATCTTTGGGAGTAATTTCGCGAAAACGGACGGAAGTGTGAAACAAGAAGCCGGGAAAGCGCGTGCTATGTGATTGGACCCGTGAGAGCTAGCGATGCTAGAGCGGGCCGTCACATGGGTCCGACCCGTTTTTCTGAGATGGTATAAAGTTAATGTCAAGATCAGACCAAGGTCAGATGTCAGATACACATCGTATGCGATTTGCGAATGGCTGGTTAGTTTTAATTATATCGCTTTAAAAATCAGCTCATTTTCCTCGAAATGTTTCTGTCACAGCTTCAGAAGTAGAGTTTAAATATTCGTCCTGTCTACTTCCCATGTAAACGTGATACTGTATAGATAATATATCACAGTAAAGTTGCCTTTTGTATGCCAATCACGCCCACTCGACCTTCCTATGAGGTCGCGATAAAATTAAATAATATACCTTATCTTAACTGCGACAACTCAACGCGTGCGACGTGACTGCATGCTTCCTTGATTTGGTGTATGGATTCTATAAATAGTTTACAGCTTGACTAGCCAGTCTAATAATTCGTCAATGAGACGTGTATTACCGACGATTTCATTTTTATCTAGTAGGTCCCGCGAAACATCGCGTTTATTCAAAAGTGTTTTTTTGAAATTTCGAAACCTATGATAGGTTTTATTTAGATTTAAGTTAATTGTAAACTGCTAGTCACTCATCTACATTTTTCGCGAAAACTATAAAACTTATTTAATTTAAAATTTTAATGTCAAACATTAGTTCAGTTATTATTAGACTTTGTCGCAAAAAAATTACTTTAATTTTGTTTACGTTATTAATTTTTAATTTTATACACGCGTAGCGCTCTCTAACCGGCCAGTAGCTTTTAGTTCTAGTAAGCCAGTAATGAGAGCCGAGATGGCCCAGTGGTTAGAACACGTGCATCTTAACCGATGATTTCGGGTTCAAACCCAGGCAGGCACCACTAAATTTTTATGTGCTTAATTTGTGTTTATAATTCATCTCGTGCTCGGCGGTGAAGGAAAACATCGTGAGGAAACCTGCGTGTGTCTAATTTCAACGAAATTCTGCCACATGTGTATTCCGCCAACCCGCATTGGAGCAGGGTGGTGGAATATGCTCCAAACTTGAGGAATCAAATTTGAGGAGAAGTCCTCAAAGGGAGAGGCGGCCTTTAGCCCAGCAGTGGGAAAATTTACAGGCTGTTAATAATGTAATGCTATTGCAGTAACAGTAATTCCACTCTCTAAAATTAATTATTTGTTAAATTGTAACCATTTAGAAAATTGCAATCAAAAATGCTCTTTAATTTTCTTCACATCTACGGCTGGAGCTCTTCAAAATGAGACCATAACCGATTATTTATGTGCAGCTGTCGTCCCATAATAACTGGGACAAAAATCGGCTTACGCTATTAATATATACGATGACCCCTTTTATATTCATCAAGGTAATACCATTTTTAAATTAGGTATTTGTGTTTATATGTATGATAAGAGAAATGGATTCGTTTAATTAATGTTGCTATGGTGATGGAGATTTTATCGTGGCAAATTATGTCACAGGGAATAGTAAAACACTGTTGTGATAGGCAAAATCCAATTTCAATCCAATTCAGTCAATTTTAAATATAAACGTCATGTCTCTACATGGGCCGCCTTAATAGGTATAAACCACATGTATCAAAACCATACAATCATAGGAACTACGATGTTACGTCCCATGATTCAAAATAAATAATTACTGTTTTACGGTTGAATGATAGATACCTCCAAAACTATGCAAAAAGTCCTACCTACCCCTGATATATTAGAAACAGTTGTGTGAATTTCCAAAAATAATTTATTTTAGAAAATGTCTTTAACTATTTTTGATTACTTGCCAAAACGACGTATGTGGATTTAAAAGAACTTAAGATTATCAGTGACTGTATGAGTACTATGTCAATTAATCTTTACGCATTGCTTTAGTCTGATTAGTATTTTCTTTAGAATCTTTAAAAAAAAACGAAGTTTCTATTTTATATTAAACTGGTTTTATCATTAATTCTAACATGAATTGTATATAGAAAAAAAAACTTAAAAAAAGAATTGTTATAAAGATTCGCATTTTTATATTATAGATTTATACTTTGATTTACAAAAACGTTTGGATGGAACATTTTGTACGATTAGCATAGATAGCGTGTTTGTTTTACAGAAATAATTTTTTATACGCAAGATTAAAATAAAACTTGACAAACTTTTTCAACGAGATTGTCTTTGAAGTAAAAGAGGGGATACTCTGAATAGCCCATCAAAGTACTAACGAAAAAATAATGTTGCCATAACTTACACAAAATATTAGTGTAGCGCCAAGTTTAATTTAATTATACTATGTTACAGATAAACATAATATGAAACTTGTACAAGTTGATTTGTTGCTTCAACATGGATTTATTTTATTTAGAAAATAGGGTTGCCCTAGTGTGTCGTTACCACCTAAAGGCAATAAGCGAGCGTACCTCCTCTAATACAAAGTACAGATACTACGATAGTATTGCTGGATTCTTAATTGGTTTACGAGTACTCTCTTAGGTTAAAGGTCATTTTAGTTACTTATTTATTTTTTATTTTGTATTATTGAATGTTGGACGGGCCAATGGGCCACCAGATGTTTAGTAGTCACCATCGCTCATAGACATATACATACATTACCTTTTACATACATTTACATTAACAGCCTGTAAATTTCCCACTGCTGGGCTAAGGCCTCCTTTCCTTTTTTTTTTAAGTAGAAGCTTTGGATAATATTCCACTACGCTGCTCCAATGCGGCTTGGTGGAATACACATGTGGCAGAAATTCGTTGAAATTAGAGATTTGCAGGTTTCCTCACGATGTTTTCTTCACCGCCGAGCACGAGATAAATTATAATGACAAATTAAGCACATGAAAGTTCAGTGGCTTGAACCCGAAATCATCGCTTAAGATGCACACGTTCTAACCACTGGGCCATCTCGGCTCCTAGACATTTAGCGACGTAATATTAAGCATTTCTTACATTCCTAATGCGACCACCATCCTTGGGAAATAACATGTGTTATAGTTACGCTGTTTCGCTCACCTAAAGGGTGAAGAAAATCGGAACAATGGATGATGGAGAGATGATGAAGATATGCTGTTTGGCGGTAGAACTTGTGTTGAGTAGGAAGGTACTTAACCGGTGCACAAAGCCATTTGCTAGGAAGTATCAACGATTCACTCTGCATGAAGGAGATCAATGCGATTATGTATTTATTATGTGTTGAAACGCCTTACAATTATAGATTACATTACGTGTATTGCGTTATATTTGAAATTTGATCTCAGTTCGGCTTACAATGACATCCGATCCTAACATAGAAGAGTACTTATGTAACATACTTCTAAGTTATGATATTGCATGCGAAATTGGCCAAGACCTAGATGTGAGGTAAATAATAATGTTATTGAAATCTATTTAATATATCTCTGCAAATTTAACAGCCTGTAAATTTCTCACTGCTGGGCTAAGGCCTCCTCTCCCTTTTGAGGAGAAAGTTTGGAGCATATTTCATATTATAAGGGTTGGTGAAATACACTTGTGGCAGAATTTCGTTGAAATTAGACACATGCAGGTTTCCTCACGATGTATTCCTTCACCGCTGAGCACGAGATGAATTATAAACACAAATTAAGCACATGTAAATTCAGTGGTGACAATACAGTATTCAAGAATAATTCATGTTAGACTTTTTCATAGGCTCTGACAGAGTGTGTCTGTTGTCTTCCTTGGTGTTTTTAGTCTTCGTGGGATGCTTGATTTCTAAGTCAGACAGGACGATAATCCATAATCTCTTCGTCTCGGTGGTCGAGTAGTGTGTACACTGGTTTTCTTGGGTTCGATTCCCGACAGAGTCGATGTAGAGACGTCGTTTCTCCTGATTTTCCATAATACAAGTGCTTTAGATACTTACATTAGGTCAGAGTAATGTATGTGATGTTGTCCAATTTTTAATTATTTATTTTTAATCAACATTTTTATGTTGTGATATTAATCACGTAACCTACCTAGTAAGTAGTAGGCCTAGTAGCTAGCTTATAAGGCTGTAGATACAAAGGTCTTCAAACACTGGCTTGGTAACAGCCCCGAGTTAGAAATTGGCAGTGTTACACTTCCGTGTCTTTGACATCATGTATATTGTATGCCGTAGGTCATATGCCAGATACCTCTATGATGCCTTCGAGAGTGCGCTTGCAATATACTTATATATATATATATATATATATATACTGCACTGTAGACTAGTTCTCGGCTACATTTATTTTAGAAACTTCTTCATTTATATTTTACCTGTCAATTATATCTGTAGGTTTTTTTAAATGTGTAGAGTTAAAACTTCTTTCATTTAACATATACCAGCTGAACCAGTCTGTCCGGTTCGGTATTAAATTTTATCAAAATCCGTTCTGTGGTTTAGCTATGAAAGGGGGACATAAGAATAAAAAGAGTTACTTTCGCATTTTAATATTGGTATGGACGATAACAGTGTGGGTTGTTGTTTAAATTTTTTGAAATAGAATATCGTAAATTAATGATAAGAGCAATATTGGATGACATCATTATAAATAGATATGCATATAAAATTACATTTTGCAAATTCGGACAATTGTGTCTGGCGGACGATTGTATCTCGACCATTAACTAGGTTTACTGCGGCTCCGATAGGCCTCATTTCGTTTGCCTCTAATTGGTCCATAAACACTTATCTAGAACATTCCATTCCCTTCATTACCACTCCGAGCCAAATTGTTAACAACAAGTATAGCAGATCCATAATCGATGGCTTTATAGAAGCACTAACTGTCGAGATTACGGTTTCAACAAACGGAACTGAAATTAATTTCGGAAGAAAATTATCTTCAACGTTGAATCCGACGAGATTCAATATATAAGATCGTAGAAGCCGTTTATGGACGACAGAACTGAAATTGGTTTCAGAATATGATCATCTCAGTAATATACTCAATATTGTTATTATTTCGAGCGCAATACAACGGTGATATCAACGCGAATGACCTTAGGAAACTGGAGCGTGGCGTAGGAACATATCATAAATTGAACAATATAAGGGTTCCCCGCAGCTAGTTGTCTTTTCGAGCGAACTTCCTTTCAGCCCCGGGAATATGTTCGGCTCGTTTTGTTTTGTTTGCGAGTTAGCAACGGCAAATTGTCGGATTACACAACTCGTAAGTCGAATGGTCAACAGAATCGAGAATCTTCTTATATAACGACTTTACGAGCGGCTTCTGTTTTTTTGACGATCGAATTTGTTTATTTTCAAAACACGGCGTGAACAAAATAACTTGCCAGTAACGTAATTTGAATGAAGCTCTGTTGGTGTTACGAATTAGGAGTTTTGTTTTGTTTTACATCGTTTTGTGAATTACTGTGTCGCTGCGAGTGAAGAATGTTCTCGCCTGGCACGCTCTGTTTTTCCTTTCGAAAATATTAACTTTCCAGATGTTTTTCGTAATATCTATGATTTATGTTTGAAAGTACTTTTTTATTGTATTGTGAACGCAATCAGTATTTTCAAATGATTAGTGGTATTTATACTTTAATATTTGTAATTCTCTGTTGGTCCTGTTTACGAGCGCTTCGATTAGATGCTTATGGGTATGTTTATGAAAATTAATTACAATGATTGGCTTACTGGTGACTTCGGTTCCTTATTTGATTTATATTTAGAATAGCAAAATTGAATATCTTGTTTTCTTTCCTCGGTACATGCTAATAAAACGTTTTTTAAACTTTTTCGTTTCTTTGAATAAGATGATTTTTACACATTTATATAGTCCAAACTTATTTTAGTATAATATAGTGTTTGTGTATTTTCGGTTGTAACTTTTTGTTTTATTAACAGAATTTATGCAGCAAAGTATTCCCTTCATAACTTCATTGTACATTTGACATTGTTGTTATTATTTAAAGCGTATATTCAAGCTAATTACTGCATTAGCATTAGCATTAGCAGCCCGTAAATGTCCCACTGCTGGGATAAAGGCCTCCTCTCCCTTTGAGGAGAAGGTTTGGATCATATTCCACCACGCTGCTCCAATGCGGGTTGGCGGAATACACATGTGGCAGAATTTCGTTGAAATTAGACACATGCAGGTTTCCTCACGATGTTTTCCTTCACCGCCGAGCACGAGATGAATTATAAACACAAATTAAGCACATGAAATTTCAGTGGTGCCTGCCTGGGTTTTAACTCGAAATCATCGGTTAAGATGCACGCGTTCTAGCCACTGGGCCATCTCGTCTCTTGTAATTATATAATATCTCAGCTAATTACTGAGGATTTCTTTATTTATAATAGATAGGCGGAATGGCAAAAACTACTGACTACCGACCAGGTGATGGTAAGGCGTCTCAAGAACCTAATAGAAATCGGACGCGAATCGCGCTGTAATAATGATCAACTATATCTGACATTTAACTTTGGAAATTAAGATGTGATATCTCCTTTACCAAAAAATATTCTGGCTCACTCACCTTTAAATCGCATAATACTTACTACTTAGTACTGCTGTTTATCGGTCGAATATGTGATGAGTGGATAGTACCAAATAAAGTGGTTGATTCGTATATTTGATTTAAGGATAGGTTTTCACTTCTCGCAGTGACAGTGTATGTACAAAGATGAACGTTAGGCGTCCTAAAAACCAAATTTCATTAATATTGCAACATACGGCTGTCATATTGGATATCAAAACGCAGCAGTCAAAAAGTTAATCAAATAAAATTCAATTCACCGCAACACATGGCGTAGATTGTTATAGTTTGTGCGGTAAAAAAATCAACGCGTCAATTCTGCGTTAACCGTTTTTAATATTACTAGTTTGTAGAGAATAAAAGATAGAGACATAGACGGCGTAAGCAATGCCAATTACCATTCCGTACACCGTCTATAAAACTTGGGATCTTGTCAATCGTAACACTGTCTCGCTCACTAGAATACAGGTCTTAGTATTGACCTTTGGCGGTAAAATGTTTACCGAAAAATTATCACACTAATTGTAACATTTTTTTAAATTATTTTTGTACATAAGCTAACTTAATGATTGTTTCTATAATATATTTATTGTAATTTTTTCGTTACTTCTTATGGCATAGGTTGGCGGACGAGCATATGGGCCACCTGATGGTAAGTGGTCACTACTGCCCATAGGCAATGCCGCTGTAAGAAATATTAACCATTACATCGCCAATGCGCCATCAATCTTGGGAACTGAAATGTTATGTCCCTTTTGCCTGTTACACTGGCTCACTCAGCCTTCAAACCGGAACATAACAATACAGAACTGAATACAGTTGGTTAGCGGTAGAATATCTGATGAGTAGGTGGTACCTATCCAGATGGGCTTGCACAACCCCTACCACCAAGAAAAAAGATAAATTACGGCCACGGACTTGACAAGGACGCATACATGAAAGCTTGTAAACACTGTAAGTATTATTTACTTATCCTAACGTTATCAATATGATTATAAGCATGGTTTTTGAATTTGTTCTCTCTTGCTCTAATTACCGTTTAACCGGTTGAATAACCGTTAAAATTTATGTCGTTTGATAACAATTCTTAGGATGATGTATGGGTTCAAGGTTCAAGACTAATGCGTTAGACAATATATTAGATGAGCTTATGAATTGCAAATCAACAATCCGGATGTCAAAACCAAGAGCAATAATAATTTGGCGTTTATATACACTACTAAATATTCATTACTCTGGAATAGATGCTGTGAGCGGTAACTAAATTTACGTCTAAAATATTTGCTAACTCAAAAGCGCTTTGTTAAATATTAATATTATTTAATATTAAAATGGTTTCAAATGTATCGTTACTCTACAAATATATTGTAAATTTATTTATTTATTATACAAATGTGTTATTAATTTAGTAGAATATAATAAGTGCTTACGTTTAATTTACGAATATTATAAACGTTGCAACTTGTACACATATAGAAGTTTCAAATGATGACCGTCTTCGTGTGTGAATACGCCTGCGTGTTTATATGCGTTTATGTTAATAAGTGTGTGTGTGTGTGTGTGCGTGCGTGCAAGCGTGCGCGCGTGTGGGTGTGTGCGTGTGTGTGTGTGTGTGATTTTTTGTGAACTAAACCAGCAAAAATTTTAATTGGTACCGTTTTGTACATATTACAATACCTATATAAAATTCTGGTCGTAGCATGTACCTACGGTATAATACACTTACAAATTTGGATTTTAATCCAATGTAATTCCAAATGTAATATGTCTGTTTCGTACAGGTGATAGGTAAACATAACCGAGTATATCTCATTAACTAAATACCATTTAGTAAAATTGGTTGACGTTTATGGTTGCAGCTCCATTCCTTATAAAGTAAGTCGGTCGTATGAAGTTATATAACCTTAAGTCATCTTTTCAAGCGGCAATGGTCTACTTGGTGATAGATTTTTTTTGTGGTAGTGATGGGTCACTGATCATATATTTAACCGATATTACTCAGCATTGTTATATTCCCGTTTGAAGAGCGAGTCATTACATACACAAAACATCTTAGTTCCCAAGGTTGGTGGTGAATTAGTGATAAGAGGAATAATCAATTTTTCTTAAAGGACTCCTGTCTGTGGGGAGTTTTGAGCTATAATTAGGTATATTAGTAATTCCTACGAACTACCTTTGTTATTATCTATAAAAAAACATAAAATATTGTGTATTTTCTATCAACTACGATCAAATTAATTTAAGATAAAAGGCGCTGACCTTTTCATGGGCAATCGTGTGTAGTTTATAAGTGAAAATCGATAATTGTAGCTGACAGTATTATGAAGCTATGTTATTCAGATATTCTATAGGTATTGACGTCATTTCACACGGTACACATAAGAACTGGGACACGTGGGCGTTGGCAATTTTCTATTTATTTTATAATACAATGCGTTTCGAACTATACGATACAATGATGTAGGATATATTTAATAGGGAATATATTTTATAATAAAATTGTATATGACCTAGTAATTCAATCTTAAGGAAAAAATACTTAAGATATTGTCACAGCCGGGCGTTAGGAAGCTAATGCTATACTCCAGTACTATACTGTGGAAGAAGAATATGAAGCCGTTTGTCATGCGCCTTATCTCTCTCCGATTATATAGAGACTAGACATGTATTTGCACAAACTTGTGCACAATAATGTCCGTCTATTTTAGTCTTCAAACATGTGTCATTGCTCTGTCATATATTGACCATTCAATAAAACGGTATTTTTTTTTATAAAACTTTATCTGAAACATTTCAAAAGCAAGATTTTAAAATTTCTACAGCGATATCATTTCCAGTCTCGTTCTATTTTATAGCTAGAATATAATAGAATGGTCTTTTAAGATACAACTGCACTTCTCGAAGCGTTCGTGCGACATACAACGTTTTATTATTATCGTCGATTCTAATTTGTGTTCTAACTAATCTTACATTGGATACATTCCAGCGAATTTACCGTAAAATGTTATATGTTTTAGTAATCCTGTGGAGTCTTGAAATGCGACTCTAAGTAGAGCATCAAAGGATCTAAATTTGTGACGCAAATATTGATCAAATTGTCAGGCGCGGCACGTTCTTGTTGTCACGTTATGCTGTTTTCCGTGGTCAGGAAACTTACGTGGTCAAGGAGTCGTTTTCAACTTGCGTAACTCGTGCTATCATTACGTGAATGTTTATGGTCAAGCTTATAAACTACACGTACCTAAGTCAGGAATGAAAGACCGTGTATAAAGAACAGTGGCACTTGTCGAGTTGATACAATATTTGCGTCCGGTTTAACAAGACTATTTCGAGTAAAGATATAAACTTAAAGTAGTAATTATTGATTATTCCGAACCGATTGTAGATTTATATTTATTTTAATCTTGTAATCGAATATTTGGTGAGGTTTTTAAAACGACCTAACATGACGTAGGACCTCCGTGGTCGAGTAGTGTGTACACCGGTTTTCATGGGTACGCCACTCCGAGGTCCCGAGTTCGATTCCCGGCCGAGTCGATGTAGAAAAATTTCATTAGTTTTTTATGTTGTCTTGGGTCTGGGTGTTTGTGGTACCGTCGTTACTTCTGATTTCTATAACACAAGAGCTTTAGCTACTTACATTGGGATCAGAGTAATGTATGTGATGTTGTCCAATATTTTTTTAATATCGAACACTTCAACTTTAAATTACCATATATGTATCTATATATAACATATTAATTGAACTTGAAACTATATTTTCTCATTTTAAAACTGTTATGATAAACAAATATTTCAACTACTGAGGCACCTTGACCTCAAAAGGCAATTGTTTCTCCTCGCTGCTTGCACCGCTTCGAGCTAGGCTTGATGAGGTCCGACCTTGCCCTACGCTCAATGGCGTGCATTAAATATTCAGCGGTTCCAGTTCAGAGCCGGAAAACGAATAGATTTTATCGCATCACTAGCGCTACTGGTTCTAAATAAAGATTCTATATTCACGTGAGACGATTTTAGTAATATGTTATCCACATTGCATAGTATTTATTATATATTACGCATTGCATATGGAAGTATTCGTTTCGTATTGAGTGCGTTTATGGATCTAATCCCAAATACTATATTGTTATTTATTTTGTTGAACTGAAAAGAATGATACTTTGAACGGATCGGATATGAGAAGTTGAAGATTAGAGGCTACAGAGTATTGTAAAATTAGAACTATATTACAAAACAAAGATATTGAAATATTAAGTAACTGTATCTTACAAGTTGATGATACTAAATCAGTCAGTCCGAACCAGTATGACGTTGTCCTGCCCATGTAGATATGTCGCGGCCATTGGTTGAATAGCTGTACTTTAGATTGATGATATATCCAACGGCGAGTGTCGAAACGGCGCAAGATAAAAACGTTATCGTGTAAAAAATCGTTTGGGCAAGAAGGTTCTAGAGTGGAGACCGCGAATCGGCAAGCTTAGTCGAGGACGCCCTGTGGCACGGTGGAGCGGTGGCGCGTCTTGGGGGAGGCCTATGTCCAGAAGTGGACAGATACAGGCTGATTATGACGATGTAACAAATCGTATAAGTATAAGTGGTGTCTTTCATTCTAATCGGCAAACGTTACCGGAGTCTATTAATTATAAACAGATACCACCATTAATTTTTAAGTTCGTTTCATACCTCCAAGGGAAAAAAGGAACCCTTATAATATTACTTTGTTGTCCGGCTGTCTGTATGTCCGTCAAAACTCTTTTTCTCGTGAACGCGTAGAGGTATAAAGTTGTAATTAAAACTAATAACTAAAGTCTGCGGTCCGTTGTATTTGTGATTAAATTAAACTTCCCAGTCTACGCAATTAAAAGATAAGGCCGTTGATGTCGCGTTTTCCATACATTCGGAATGGGAATCAAAACCAAATAAGGTTACTCTCGTTGACCTAGTATCATGAAATTTGAGAAGAAGCAATATCGCGTATAGAAAAAACCGTAAATTGATTACATCACTGTCTGTTTGCATTGCACTTTTTTTTATACGACTAGATAATAGACTCTCGTCCATATCGTTATATCGGAAGATGTATTGAATATTGTTTATGTTTACGGAGTTAATTGTTTACTCCGACCGAGTAAATGCAGGATGCAAACATCACGCAACGCGGGTAGTTGAATAACTAACCTAATTACCAAGTGAACCATGCGTGAGTGTATTCGGTTGCGAAGCTTATTATCTTCGTTGGTTTTCCTCGGTATCTCATAAATATTATATGTGCTTACTTGGTGTTAGGACTTTGTGCATGGCCGGCTGGGTAGGTAGCACCCACTCATCGTATATTCTACCACCAAACTGCAAACAGTCGTATTGCTGTGTTTTGATTTTAAGAGTAAGAGAGCCTGTGCAACCACAGGCACAATGGTCGTAACATCTTAGTTCCCTAACTTTGATGATATTTCTTACGGTACAAATGTCTACGGGCAGTGGTGACCCCTTACCGACAGGTGGTCCATATACCTACTAGCCATAGAAGTAGATTTTTTATAAATTTATGCCGAGTAAAGTGAATGGGTCGGTAGATATCAACATTCTTGCTCCATATCTTCTCAAACAAGAGACGATATTTTAACGCAGTATTGGCTCGTAGTATTTTTAACGGCTAGTAATAAAAAAATGTTAGTTAAAAAACTTAAATCATTATATATATATTTGCCAGCCTACCTAGCTGATTTCATATAGATAATGGCGAAACTCTTACCGTTTATAGTTTTGCCGCGACTTTCTTAGCGTTTCTCGCGAGTTACGCCGTTTATTCCGCTAGACGTTGTTTCCTGAAATTGTGATAGAGTAAAAGTATTGACGATTCAATGTAGAGTTTACGTAATGACATTTTCATTTGAAAAAAAAATTTTCTAAGCGGCCTATGTCCGTAGTAATATAACCAATTCAAATAAATATAGAAAATGTTATTAAAAAAATATTATTCTGAACAACAATACGCCCTAAGGTAAAAATGATAGTAACTTAAAGTTTCTTATCTTTGTATGAATGTACAAATATTTCAATGTTAAAATTTTAATGTTTAAACTCACCGACAGATATTTTTATAACTACATAAAAACACGGTTAAGTGATTCAATGCAACCAGACACGATTGCTAAACTAACGTCATAAGATATCTATGTGTGCATTGAAAAAATATGTCAAACATTCAACAATTATGTTAATATAAAAATACGTGATCGTGGAAATGTAGTCTTTATTCCAATGAAAATAAAGCCTAGAATTGAATTTGTATAAATTATGTTTTAGTTTCAGCTCCACTGCACTGGTTTGTATTACGAGTATTATTTTACGCTATTATTAATACATTTAAGTTTATATTTTAACGTGCATACTTAACTCGGAACATAATTTTTTTATATACAATTGCTCATATTCAAGGTAAAGTATATAACGCGGTTAGCGCGACATTGAAAGCTTTATACTAACAAATATCACTTTTACTTTTAATGCTTTGTTCGAATAGAATTGGAACGTTTTTTTTGTTGACATTGACCGAAGGTGTAAATTGAATTTCAAACCTTTTTTCTTAATGAATTCATAGAAAAGCAGACGAGTAATGTCAGTTCTGTTAAGTTAAGCCGAGCCGATGTGTCCCAGTGGTTAGAACGCGTGTATTTTAACTGACGATTGCGGGTTCAAACCCAGGCAAGCACCACTGAATTTTCATATGCTTAATTTGTGTTTATAATTCATCTTGTGGTGGGCGGTGAAGGAAAACATGGTGATGTAACCTGCATGTGCTCAATTTCAACGAAATTCTGCCACATGTGTTCTAACCCCCATTAGAGCAGCGTGGTGGAATATGCTCCAAACCTTCTCCTTAAAAGGAGAGGCGGCCTTAGTCCAGCAGTGGGAAATATACAGGCTGTTGTTAGGTTAATGAGCTTTTGCGGGGCGAATTATAATGTCCACCAAACCGATTTTGGAATCAGAATTATTCTTTATTTTCTTACTCCCACTGACCATTTTAAATAGAAATCGATATGATGGATTTACTTGGTGGTAGAGCTTTGTGCAAACCCAGATATACAATGACTGGGTGGTACCTTTCCCAACGAACTTAAACAATAACCTACCACATGTATATATATAGAATGAATTAATTATTATTTTCTTCCGATTAATATATGAATTTTATAAATCTCTTATTTTATATGTAGCGTTAAGTTTCGTGCTCGTAAGAGGTGTGAGTTTTTGTTTATGTATAATCAGTATTCGTATTTGCAGCAACATCATGTATATTCACACTATTATTAATTATGTTAATAGAAACACTGACACACATTGTATAAACACGGTATAGGTCCGCGTCATTCATGAAGGCGTACGCGTCCACGTTAAATTATGTATTAATATAAACGCACAATTATAATCTTTACATTTTTACTTTTTTTTTCTCACTTTATTCTCACCTTAGCCATCTCACTCACACTGAGACATCTTATATGCACGACCGTAACACATGCTCATGATAATTTAACATGGAGGCTTCTCGAGAGAACAGATCTATAGGTACAGTATAAATTCGTTTAATTAATTAATATACGTACAAATGTACTTTATTGGGTTATAAAAATGGGAAATAAGATCCCTTATCTTGTCGCTAGAACGAAATTTCCAAATGACGAAGTCGTAGTACCTTCATTTGTAAGAAAATTGTTAAGACTACTAATACAAAGGCCTAAACAGTAAGTTAATAATATCAAGTAATATATTTCTTGTTTCAGAGTAAAATTGTATTACAAAAGTTCTTTTATCTACTTAAAATATTATATATAACGAATTTAACGAATTATAATATAATTTTCATGAAAGATAAAACCCCAATTTTGACACATTTACCAAAAATACAAAGAAAATAAAAAAAAAGCAATATAAATAATTACGTATTAAATAATATATATTAATTAGTAAGGGCATTTATAAACATTTATTTTCAAATACATGCTTAATGCATTGCAAATAAAAACATTTCAATGTAAATAATAAACAAGAGAAGAGGTCAGTGGTTGGAGACGGTAAATAATGGCGAAATAGGATTAAGTCTTGTACTTGTGGTTGGAGTCACGTAAAAGCAACAGGCTGACGTATCGCAGCATCAAAGGGAATTAAGCCCAGAAAGCGGGTCGACTTGAGAACACATAAGAGGGCTAGAGTAAACCTCAGTTAAATGGCGTATAGCTTAGCACTGCGTTGTACTCGACAAACTAACAACTGGACGACATCTCCTTTACCAGGCGACGCTTTAAGACTAGCTGACAAAATGTTTTGAAGTTCGTGTCGCAATCTCTGATAGTGAAGACGATTTATGTCCTTTCATTTCGCCTATTTCCATTAATTTACTAGGAACAATGTCATTAGCATACACTGAGTTAACGATACGGATAAATTGGATATTTTTGATTAGACGTGCACTTATAGATAAGAACAATCCTGGTGGATATAGGCAAGGACAAAATAGTTCAGTATCTTTTTGTCCTCTGTTTGTGAAACGATTTATTTCTCATTTTTTTTACTACGTTACTAATGATGAGATTTAGTGGTGAGTAAATTTTACATTTTCTATGAAGTACAAGGTAGTTCTTTCGTAGAAAGTCTGATTGGAGGAGCTGGGGTCTAACTGCATTTAAAGTCGTATATAAAAATAAAATGACTTGTCTCATCCTTGTGCTTTATTTAATATGGATAAACATATATATGTACTTATTGTAAGTCGACTTTTATTAAATTTTTTAAATTATTATTTTTCAATTTATTTTTATATTTTTATTAACAATAATGACTGCCGGTAGTTATATTTTGTGAATGGCAACAAAATGTGTACGGGAAAGGATGATACGGTAATTTGATTAATTCGGTTTTGAGCGTTGAAGGGAAAACAAAAGAAATGATAAAAAGAGTAAATTGTTAAGTCAAGGGAAAATTAAAGAAAGTGATTGTGATCATTACGGATTTTATTTTGGACATATTTTGTTAAGTTTACAGTATATATAAGCATATTATATTATATGTAAAAGGAAGATGTAGAACGAGGTAGCCTTCATGCTAAGCCATCCATAACGATGCCATATCGAGCTTCATTAAAATTCATCGACGTTTTCCGCGTTACTCCTGCATAGATAGATTCACGGAAAGGTCAATAATATTGTTATATGTATTTTTGGTAAACACTATCGTGCGGGAATCTACGTTTGGCGAAATTCTTTATTTAAATTCCAATAAAGATACGAAAAATGCAACAAGATATAGTGGAAAGAGCTGAAGCACCAAGCTTTTGGGGAAATGAGGTTTAATGTCTTTATTTTAAAAGAACCATTTTGGCGTTTAGCTTTTGTTTGTTATTTTTTGCGCGGAAATACTTAATGGAGACTAAAATGCACAAGTTTGGGCGCAAACAGAGATACAGCTTATACGTATTCCAATGGTCCGTTAGGACTGTAATCTGACATGAACGGAAAAAGTTCAGGCCCAGGATCAACAGCTTTATCTAATTATGAACCAAGCTAGTTTCTTTTTTTGGTATGTGGTGACAACCGCCCATAGACAATGGTGCTTTAAAAATTATTAATCATTCCTTACATCGCCAATGCGCCATCAACCTTGGGAACTAAGATATTATGTCCCTTGTGCTTGTAGTTACACTGGCTCACTCACCCTTCAAACCGGAACACAACAATTAAGACTAAAGCTATTTGGAGGTAGAATATCTGATGAGTGGGTGGTACCTACCTAGACGGGCTTGTAAAAAAATTGCTACAAAGAATAAAATAAACTTTACACTGAAACTTTTACTGTTAAATTATAACGTCATTACATATTTGATACAATTTATATGATATAAAAGCTTGTCGTAATGTGCTTGTAGATAAACAAGTAAATTAAACAATTTGATGTGAATAAATTTATCTATTAAATTTTTCGATCTAAATAAATGAGAGGACTAAAATGGATGGAATGGATTAAAAAAAATTTATCCACCGTGGGTATTCCATATAGGATTTAGAATGACGTCACAGTTAACCATGCATTGTCATCCAAATTGAACGTGGATCCAAAATTTCAGCTCAATCGGTCGAAGACATCTGCTTCTAGATTGAGTTGCAAGATTTCACCCGTACATCCTTACATTGCAAGTTAAATAAAAGCTTGTAAAAAAAGCTTTTATTCCCCATAAAAATGACTAGTTCCCGATGTGGTGCGCAACTGTAAATTTTCAGGATCCAAGTCAACATTGACAATGCAACGGGAGTGTTCGTTTTACGGCGTCAGAGATTCAACTTCGCATACAAATTACAGGTGGTACTTTCTCGTTTTACAACATCGTTAGTCGTACTGAAATATTATCTCGTTAAATGCTAACGATACTCGATTTTAACTCGGAAGTGTCGAGTGAAGTGGTCGATGGTGGAATATCTTTTCAAAACAATTTTAATTGCGTTCAATTGTGTAGCTTCAATAATTCAGTGCCGTTTCATATTTTATTATTATTATTTTATATTACGATGCTCGACTTTTTACGAGATTTTGTTTTACTTAACTTGTGACTAAATTTTAAATAAAATTATTTTTTATTTACGTAGAATTACTAGATATTTGTTTTATATATATATGTTTAAGTTTGTCGCATTAAGATTCCTCGTTGACCCCCTGAAAAGTAATTGACATAGATCCGTAGAGCACAACGTCTCGTCCCGCATTGATTTAAAGGGCGAAAAAGTGGTTGCATCGCAATTTATGGATATATTTACTCCCAAAGGCGCGCCCCTCCATATTAAATAATTGTTGTTTGCATTAGTATGAGTGAGTAACGGACATGCTTACATACTCTTAGTGTGCGTGAGACAACTAAGAGTAAATTTGATAGCAAAAAATACAATTACATTAACTGTTTTTTGTTATTTGTAGTTTCTTTTAAATTAATCTTATTGTTTATTTTAGTTAGTAACCCTACCTCACTTTTGAAAAATTAATAGAGCAGTTTACTTTAAGAAATATCTTTAAAAACTATTTTAGTTTAATTTTATACGTATAAACTTTAGGTAAATG
Source organism: Vanessa atalanta (assembly GCF_905147765.1). NCBI lineage: Eukaryota > Metazoa > Arthropoda > Insecta > Lepidoptera > Nymphalidae > Vanessa > Vanessa atalanta. Next base: position 976,314 of record NC_061882.1, read on the forward strand.
TAAATTAAATATTCCTAAATTTGCCCACGTGTGCTAATAAGATTTTAGCTGTTCAAGTAGATATCCAATTTATTAGGGTCGCGCCTAATAGAATATTCTAGGCTATCTTGAATATAATCATATTATGGTCTAGAGGGTTATTGAGGTTAACTACGGGGATGGCGTAATGTTACTGTCTACTAGGTATCTGGGGGACCAGTTAAATAAAGTGTTTCACAATACATATAGATAGATTTCGTTTATATACTCCATTATATAAGCAGAGATACGACAGTCGAGGTATTTATAAAAAAATAACATATTTTATTCAAGTATTCTTACAAGCACTTTTCAATCGCGATTTTACAAGGTCAAATTTATTGTAAAAAGCCACAATTTCGTAAAATAAATTCTACCTTGAAGAACTATCAAGAAACTTTAGCAATTACTCTTTCAAGTAAGAGACAAGTACTTACAATAGTCTTGTTACACCAGGCGCATATATTATCTCTACTGGACAGGTGTCAGTGTACAAACACACATATCACAATAAAAAATATGCATTTAATAATCATAGAGTTGTATTTACTATAAATCTAGTATCATAAACAATAACAATGAATACAACTCCAAGCTCTTTTATCATCTATATAATAGTGTGTGTGGCGGCTTGCTGCCAGGCCTAGGTCAGACTGGGTACGGTCAAGGCCTCATAGGCCTAGAGATCCGTCAGCCCGTTAGTGATTTAATATCTGTGGTTCTTTATACGGGCATTATGATAAGCCAGCCATATTATGTCAATGAGAAGTGGTAGTCACTTTTTCAGGTAAGCTTCCTGTTCGATCACCACCTATTTCATAGTCAGAAGTTTAAATACCAGCAAACAGGGTAGTACATTTTGACATTTCATGTGTTTGTAGTTTAACTTCTTAGTTAGTCATAAAGCAAAACATAACGAGAAAAATAGCCATTATAGGGTAATATTTTGCTACAATGAAGTATCATCCAAACACATTTAGATGGTGGCGCATACGCGTTGTAAAGAATGGTTAATATCTCTTACAGCGCCAATGATTATGGGTACTATCAATTACTACCAGGTAGCCCATTCGCCAGTCCACCGACCGATATTATAAAAAAAAAAAAACAAATAAAATAATAGGCCTCTAATATAGATAACAAAATAAACAGTATTCGTAGAATATTTTTTTCTATAAAACAAAAGAAATAATATGTTCCAACTTTCGTGTTGATTGGTGAAACGGTGTCGAATTATTTTAATATCAAATATCTATACAAACATTATACATGCGAAAGTATGTAAACCACTGAAGCGAATGCGATGCAATTAAGTATGTAGCGAGCTTGAACTCCAAGAAAGGACAAAGGCTACCTTTCTATGCCTACACCCAACGAGCAGCACCTTAAATGCGAGCGACTACTAGTATTATTTTATTTTCAATAGGACAACTAACAGGTACAATATTACATCAAAATAAAAAAAATAACATTTCAAAATTATCAAATGTTCTATTATTTACATTTTTTTTTTTGTTATTTTTTTTTAAATCGTATTATTGATTTGAATCGTCAAAGAACGTTTTCACTTATGTCCTCGATAATGTGATGCGTTATATTCCAAGAATGAGACTATATTGCACAGTTATTTTATCAGGAAATATTCTTGATTCGTTATAAAAATAATTAGGAAGAGTCGAAACATGTGCAAAAATGTTCGCAGCTTGTATACACAGTACGTAAATTATTTTGTAATAAAACTCGAAAACTACCGCCGATTACTAATATTTGCATTTATAAAGATAGCGATTTTTTTTAAACAAATAAACGCGACGATTTAATTTTGTACGTCACTAAATATTTAAATCGCTGTCGTTAATATAAAACCTTTTCGGAATATAAAAATGCGCTCGTACTTTCTTCACAAATTTGAGGTTTCACTTTTATTCGATGTTCTGTAACAATAACAGTGTCAGATATCGACGACATAACTACTACATATAAACGAGTTACGATTTAGAAGTCGCGTTTGTTGATTGACGAAAATTCGAAATTTATTCGAAAATTCGTGCCTTTCATTGTTTTATTTTTTTTTGTGTTCCGAAGAATAAAATTGAGGTTTTCTCTCATTAAATTTCCAGTAAAAGCTTGGAGATATCGTCGTAACATTATTATTTTTTAGTTATTCTGCTTTTAGCTTATAACGAGGGATAAGCGGTCTTCAGGCCCTGGGTTCAAACTCGGGTATAGATATTGCGTTTTTTTTTCGAGACATCGTTGCTGCCCCGAGAAAGCATTTAAACATCCTGATACCAAACTCTCCGGTCCTGTCCGATTACCATTCTAAAGGATTATAAGAGGAATAAAGAGTGCACTTGTTTACAAGCACTTTAGTTGATTTTCTGTGATACAGCATCACACTGCCCCAATAAGGGTTGCCAGATACACATTTGGCAGGATTTAATTGAAATTAGACATATGCAAGTTTCCTTCACCGCCGATCACGGATACTACACGGATTTGAACCCAATTTTTGATAAGATGCATGCGTTCTAACCACTGCGCCTTATCGGCTCTTACAGCGCCAATGAGAATGCTCGTGACAGACATCAGTCAGGAGGTTATCTTAATATTGGTGCTAAAAAAAGTAACTACTGAGTTTCTTGCCGGTTCTCCTCGGTAGAATTTACATTCCGAGCCGGTGGTAGCGCCTCATGCTTCAAAAGTACTTGTCTAAAGTCTATTTAGATATATTTTTTTGATTTTATTGAATATGAGGTCTTAATAACTAGTGGACGGCGTGGTTACAATATTGAATTCAAGTATCGTCTTAGTAATTACTTACGTAAATAATATGGCATCAAAATTAGAAAAGATATTTATCAACAAAAAATAACATATGTCGAATGAAAAAAAAAATGAATGAATAATTCGTTTGTTGGAAAATATTTAATTTGTTAAATTGGAAAGAAACATTGTATTGTACTCTGAATTAGGTTTGTTTACGAAACGCACTCGCTCGTAACGAAGGATCCCTCCGTCGGAAATAAGTGAATGGAATAAATGAAATGTCCTATAAAGTGGATAGGATGCGGCTGTTACGAGGAGTATTTTGCTTATTATACTGCAGCCATTCCAGAGACTTGGATGTTACTTTGATAGACTTTATACTCTGTGGCAATCGACTGCCGGATTTAAGGACTTAAGGCTAATAGAAAATGAAATGTAGAGCGCGTATAATTTGTGCGTCACGAACGAACGATCTCCCGTTTTGTAATTAACGTATAATTTGTTTACTTATAAATAATTTTTCTAAAAAAAGAAAAATAACTTTTTAAATTATTCATATTTTATTGTTTAATTAGTTGCTGTTAATTTGCTTCACTTGGCGTGAATTAAACATTTGGAGATCATTTTTTAAGTGAAATTTTTGTCAAATTTCATTCAGATTTGTGATCGACAAAAAATCAAACATATAAATCCTTATTATTTTTTGTATGTTTTTTTTTTAAATTATTATGTTATTGTAGGTAGATAGGCAGCAGCCCCATAGTCTGCACATCTCCACCGTGTTTATATCGTGCTAAACTTAAGAAATATTAACCAACCCTTACTAACCCTGTCTCACTCACCCTTCAAACCAAAACATAATACTAACTTGTCTTTTTTAAAGTTGGGTAGTTTTTAGTTTTTTTCTTATACATGTATAATATAAACGCCTTTAGTGTTGTGTCATACTGTATAAGAACTTGTTTCCTACTTTTACTCAATTTGTGAAAATGCCGATGAGTTTCGAAAACCTATAAAAAAAAAGGCTTGTGTTGATCTTCATCAATCGCTTGTTTATCTGTCTTTATCCCATTTATTTGTTTTGCAGTGTGTAAGCTGTATGGAAAGAGCTCGGTAGATTTTTACGGCCCGACGCCGATCCTCCTTTGGATTTGTTTCGCTGTTGGATTGGTTTTCATACGGGTTCTTACGTATTCGATTGATTGATTCGCGATCACCACTGCCTCGTCGGTCTAATGACTAGATATAAGGTCGTAGATATAGATATGTTGGGTTCAAATCCTAGGTCGGGCCGAATCATCAAAAAAATCAGTAACCTTGTGTATCTTTCTCTTGCAATCACCGGACATGTTAACCTCTCGGATTTGACATCCATCCGGATACGACAACCAACCAATTTAGGACATTCCACTGGGTCAATTATACCCTGACCCACTGGGTCAAAACATAATGACACGGTAGCTGTTTGCTACGGTTGAGGATAAGCCTGGGCAAGGAGGGCAACCTCGAGATAATTAGCCAAGCAGGATGACCACTCTCTCTCCTTTCTCATTGTGCTTTCCCCGGAAAGCATGTAAAAGCCGTTGGTCTAGCGCCTCAACTCTTTCTGGTCGTGTTGGATTTGCCGTCTCCTCGGAGTAGGAGATGACATCTTGGTGGTTGCGCACACTTGTGCACTATAAAATGTCCTGTACAATTGCTTGGTCTCCCTTGAGATAAGCTGCCGTTTCCGAAAACGATCAGGCTGAAAGTACCATTACGTGTTGAGAGTGACTTTAGTCTATTCTCGCGATGAAGTCTCGTCTGCAAATAGAACGTCAATTTTTCTCCTGCAGCAGAATCACATTGTTTTGAAATGTTTGTGATTATTATTGAATTAAAAAAAAGACTAAGTTAAAGTGTATAATGGTTCTAAGATGGAGCTTAAACGGCTAAGAAACAGGACGTCGGGTCGGGGATTATATCTAATAGCTACTTGCGTCGTAAAATATACAACGCCGGTACATTGTTGTGATCCGGCTTTGTTTTAATGAATATTGGAGTTAAACAAGCCGTTAATAGAATTTTATTACGGTTCGTGTTATTAGCGGTTTGTTAAGAACTTCGTTATTTGATCTTGTTATCATTAAATCATATTTATTTAGTGCAATTAGTACTTGCAGCTAGTATAGCTGGCCTTCCAGACTTTGCTCGGTTTAAATTAGCAGTTCACCGTGATATTCTTTTAAATGAGGAGCTATAATAATTTTACGGAAAATTTAAACAAAGCGCAATGTCAATAACAGCGCTAAGTCTGGGTTCAGCTATAGTTGTGAACCATTGATGTGAAGGCTTTGTGCAACTCTGTCTGGTTTAGTATTCTTACGCATTATCTTTTTCTCCCTCTAAACATTACTTAGCAATGTTCTGTTGTGTTCTGGAGGAGTTCGCTAGTGTAAGTGTGTAGTGTATTGAAACAGTTAATGGAGCATATTTGAAATATTATTTATCATCAAAATCAAAATATACTTTATTCAAGTGGGCTTTACAAGCACTTTTGAATCGTCATTTAACATACTTTATTAAGTGAAGCTACCGGCGGTTCGAAATGTAGGTTCTACATACTCTTTTTCAACATTTAAAAATACGGTCATGTTAGTTAAATACAATTATATATGTATGTAATATATCCTGCCTGGAAGTCAACAAGTATCTCGTATACTCACGCTTTTTTCACTACATCTTGGCATGTGTGCCAGTTTTATAAATAAAAAATCACATATATTTCTTATTATAATATAATGATATAAAGCTATAAGTAAACGTTTATTTTCTCCGAGGTTTCATTAATCATCCACGTCAGCGCTTATACAATATCTCCTTTAGGCTTAAGACAACTTAATTCCCTTTAAGACAACCGGATTTTGTATAATAAAGTGCTTTTTGAATAAAACAATGAGTATTTAAATATGGCTGTTAGCATGTATATTTAAATATTCTTTAATAATATGATATAGAATGTGCAGGCACTTCTGAGGATTTTGATAAGAGATTAAACCACTGCTGGGCAAAGATATCACGTGTTTGTCCACCGGAGATTCGTTTAAACTTCAAACTTTAGCAAGTGTCACTAACGATGTTTTGGTGTGTGTGTGTTTATTCATCTTAAGTTCATAGGAGGTGGTGTCAGGTGTTTGGGTGAAGTGGGTTTATGGTGATGGTGATCTATTTCGAGTGAATAGTTACTACTATTAATAATTATTTAAAAATATACTTCATTCAAGTGGGCTCTTGTGAGCACCTTTAAGTCATATTACATGATTGAATTACATTTATAGCTATCACCGGTTCGGGATGTAGGTTCTACCGAGAAAAACCAAATATTATTAAACATCCTGAATGGAAATCAACGAATACTGACTCCACACTTTTTTATCATTTACATCATCCTTACATAGTATAAACAAACTCGCTTACCGCCGTCAGTCTCTGTGTATGCTTTGATCTTTAAATTACACAACTGATTTTGATGCAGTTTTAATAGATAGATTGATTCAAGCGGAAGGTTTATATGTATAATACATGCCAAATATCGTAGAGAAACATTGATAATTTTAGTGGTTTCTGAAGAGATGTCGTAATTAAACACATTTTTTGCGCTTACATTGCAAACGCTGGCTGAACCCTACGAGATAGATAAAAATAATGTACTACAGTTTTGTACACCTTAAAAAGTTCTTCAAAAAAGTCCGCGATAGTATATGTCTATCTCTTAGAGATAACCCACAATTAACCATTTCTTATCCTTTACTTTTTAATTTTTATCATCATTGTCCACCTGCGAAGTCGGTGCGGGTCTCTAGTATATATAAACCTCTATCGAGTTATGCGCCTTATTAATCAAAGTTTTTTTTTAAAATGTAATTGAAATTTATTAATTGGCATAATTAAAACGTAAAAGTAAGGCTTTTAGTGTTTATTACAAAATTGAGGTGTGTTATTGTTTTAGCTTAACACAATTTATTGTATTATTTACAAAGCTTAAACAATAGATTCATAATTAGTCCTTAATTAATTTTGAATAATTTGATTTTACCTTTAATATTTTCATTTAGTTATCTGTGTGTTGTATTGTTTCAGGTACGCTATATGTTTTATGCTGATGTTTGTCTACTAGACATAATATAACAGGTAATTTAATATTATGGTTTTGTTCATATAGTCGTAAGTGTATAATGCTACCCAATCTGAGGGCCTGGAAACATTTTCAGTATCAACTTCGATTTAGGAAGTAAGTAGAAGGTAGTAGTACATTTCTATGTCCCGGATAATAACTTTCGTGTTTGACGAACTTCTCGGAATATAACACCTTCTATTTGCATAAACGGTTTTTTGCGCTTCCATAATTACTTGAGCACTTTAATTTTGAACTATTCCTTGATATTTACTACCATGACCGAAATTCGGGATTTTCGAAACATCGCGAATCCTTCAATAACAAACTATCAACAACAACACGCCGATCCAATTTTGTATATAATACATGAATATTTTTGCCATAATACATAACATGTAGTTCTGTGAGCCGAGATGGTCCAGTGGTTAGAACGTGTGCATCTTAATCGATGATTGTGGTTCAAACCTAGGCATGCACCACTGAATTTTCATGTGCTTATTTTGTGTTTATATTTCATTTCGTGCTCGGCGGTGAAGGAAAACATCGTGAGGAAACCTGCATGTGTCTAATTTCAACGAAAGTCTACGCATTTGAGCAGTAGAAAGTAGAGCAGGTGAAATATGCTCCAAAACCTTCTCAAAGGGAGCGGAGACCTTACAGGCTGTTAATGTTGTACATATGTAGTTCTAGTATAATTGGTTTAGCTATTTATAAGATAACCTCATACAAATGGACTAAAAATTTGGTAATCATTTGGCTGTTCCCGTGTACCACATGATCGTATAATAATAAAACAGTTAAACCAAATCGCGAGCGACACTTGAATTATATTTATTTGTAAAGACAAATAGATTGTCATGCAAACAGACGTAGCAGACGCTTTGTAGCGGAGAGTTTACAGTTGGCTGGCCCGTATGGCGGTCGCCGCGGAACGAGATGAAGTATCGAAATTCGGATCAACAAACACTGTGCTAAGTGATATCACTTACATTATGTGTTCCCGTCACTTCGTAGTCAATTACAAAGTGTTATGATACTACGCCCAATACTAGTTTACGCCCCCGGCTTGTATCGCGTATTAGGGCTTGGTTGTCAGGTATTATTCACACAATATATTTTTAAATTATAGCTTGTGTTATTTTGATTTATAAGCTATGTTATAGTAAAGTTTCATTAAAATCCATTCTCGAGTTTTCGATTGAAAGATTATCAAACATCCACACATACAAAACTTTCGCCTTTATAATTTTGTAAGCATATGGATCGCTTGTGATATCCAGTGATGCTTAGTGATGTTAAGGTTGCTTCGATCGTGATAAGCTTGTAATTAACACAATTTTGGCTATTCCTAAGTGGTTCTTAACCATATAAAAAATATATGTATGTTTCAACGCTAAACAGTATTACTTGGTATAGTTGTTATAAATGAAGAGTTAGGAACCAGGGTGACAATATGCACAAGGGATACAATATCCTTGTTACCAATGGAGGTGAATATTTCTTGTCGTGCCAATATCTATATACTGGTGTCATTTATCAGGTGATCATTTGATAATCCGCCAAAAAATTTGGTAAAAAAAATATCATAGATTTTTATGTGGTTACTTTAAGTTTGTAATTCATCCAGTGTTGAAACTTCATGAGAAAAATTGGTTCATGGCGGATGGATACGCTGCAATATGTGTATCTATAACCGGTATTAGAGTAGCTTCGTGGAATTTTCTTTTGAAATTATTTATAATTTACTTAGTGATTATTAAAAGTACATTTTAATTTTTGTCAATATTGTAATTAGTTTTACGTAACAAATATTAAGTATGCTTTATATTGTCTGTCAACGAAATTGTTTATTATTTGTAACGTTAACTGGTTCTTCGCAAGTCACTTATTACAAAATATTCCCACGGTTCTGTTCTCATCTATTCAAATAAACACATCTTACTCATACCTACTTTATTTACACTGATGCGTGTATTGAAAACTAGCGCAAACGACTAGTTTGCTTTGAAGCAGAATCTATTTGACCGTATGAATTAAAATAAAATAAATAACTTTAAATAGTGACTGTAAAAATGTACAAAATTAAAAGCACATTTATGCACTCTCAACCTTGAATAGCCTAAATTAAAAATACCTTCAGTTAGGAAATGTGAAAAGCCTTATCGAAAAACTAAGCGTGTTTTTCTTCTAAGTTTATGATTGTTTTTAAATTAAAGTCGAGGCGAGGGGGACCGATATAGAAGATATTTAGTATCTTCTATATCGGTCCCCCTCGCTTTCAGTTACCTATGTTCTTTTATCGATATCGGATACGGGTACGCTCCGATCGGATACATGTAAACTCCAATTCAAAATGTGTTGGTTATTTAACCGCGTTCAAAGACGACACCTTACACAGATATGAACACGTGATAATCGTAGCGACATTACCGAAACGTGTTGTTTAAACTTTACGTCTAGAGTTTTTTGGGTCGCGACCCTGATGTTAAACGGAAGTACGATCCGGCAAAAGAACATATGGATGCAGCTTTAGATGCACGCCATCACCCTACCTTATGATAGCTACGCCACTGGACAGGAGGCGACCGTTTTGTTTCCAACTTGTACTACTATATATTAGCTAAGTTATACTCATATAAAATGTTATTTATTACTTAAAACACATTTTATGAAACGTTATAATCCTCATATATTGTAATGAACGGAAATCCTCGTTGGTCTTGTGAAATAAGTTAGCATTTGCTTTGTCTTTATTATAATACTGTAATAAATAATGACATGATAATTATTGTATCGTCGTTGCAATGATAATTGGCAAGCCTTACAAATTATGAAAAAAAATAAATGTTAAGCTATTCGGTAGAGTCGATCCTTATACCTTTGAACTATTAAGGCGTATATCATCTTTTCGTATACGTAATATAAACGACGTCTAATTTTACACCGATCCACTGATCCATTAGACGATCGGGAATTATTATCGCGTTAGAAGCAAATTGCTTCCGATTCGCGACACGCAACTTGACCCACGCTAGCTTTCAGTCAGCGTAACATATTAACTATCGTCTAACCCTACTAATATTATAAAGGTTCGTTTTGTTTATTTTATGCCAGCAAAGCTCGACAGACGTTGTCCTGTCTCTCTTCAATATTCATGGCTATCAGTTGAAATATTATAGCGCCCTCTATTGTCTAATGACTTACATCGTAGATAGTATAAGAACCTCCTTTTGAATAACTCTGATAATTAATGAAAGTCGCATTAAAATCCGTTGCGTAGTTTAAAAAAAAAAAAACTAAAGCTCGTTTCAAAAAATTGTTGATAAATAATGTATGTTACTCAATACAATATTATAGTATATTATAAATGAGTGGACGTAGTATTTATTGAATTCTAGGCAGGATATATAAAAAAATAATTGTACTTTACTGATCTACTCTGTAAGTAAAATATTGGAAGAGTGTTACTGAGTTTCTTTGCCGGTTCTTCTCGGTAGAATCAATTTTCTGTATATAACGATTGAAATTAACTTTTATAAGCCTACTTGAATAAAGAATATTTTGATTTTGATTATGAAATAATGAAAATATGGCCGAGATGGCCCAGTGGTTAGAACGCGTGCATCTTAACCGATGATTTCGGGTTCAAACCCAGGCAGGCACCACTGAAATTTCATGTGCTTAATTTGTGTTTATAATTCATCTCGTGCTCGGCGGTGAAGGAAAACATCGTGAGGAAACCTGCGTTCTGCCACATGTGTATTCCGCCAACCCGCATTGGAGCAGCGTGGTGGAATATGCTCCAAACTTTCTCCTCAAAGGGAGAGGAGGCCTTTATCCCAGCAGTGGGACATTTACGGGCTGCTAATGCTAATGCTAATGCTTATGAAAATATGAATATGTGAAGGCCATATTTTATATTTGTATTTTATTTCTGCAAAAACAGTATTTATGGATTATTGTGTTCAGATTTAAAGAAAGTTATGGTGGAATAACGAAACGTACATACATACATGCATGGCATAGCATTACACTTCTTTCTTGGGCAGTCGTGTAAGAATGATTTGTTTTTTTTTTTTGTTTTTTATGGCATTGGTTGGCGAACGAGCATATGGGCCGCCTGATGGTAAGTGGTCACCACCGCCCATAGACAAAGGCGCTGTAAGAAATATTAACCATTCCTTACATCATCTATGCGCCACCAACCTTGGGAACTAAGATGTTATGTCCCTTGTGCCTGTGATTACACTGGCTCACTCACCCTTCTAACCGATACACAACAATACAGTGTACTGTTATTTGGCGGTAGAATATCTGATGAGTGGGTGGTACCTACCCAGACGGGCTTGCACAAAGCCCTACCACCAAGTAAATTTGTGAATAAATGAAAGGAAAAATTTAAGGAAAATTTGTGAATAAATTATTTTGTTCAAGTAAATGGCTGTTGTTTTTAAGTTAGATTCAGACAAACTATTCTTATAACGCGACTTAGTTAAGTTACGGTTAAGTTATTTCGGTGAGTGTCTCTTAATGTCAGAATCGATTTCTACATCGAGTTTCAAGTATAGCAGAAATAGCTCACATTACGAAAATGTTGAATTAGCTAACGTTCATGTGACTTTTAGTTTGAATGTCAATTCATTATCGCTTACGTTCTGATATGACGTTAACTCGTTTTTATGAAACTAAAATAGCTGAGCTGAATTAAACGTGGTCAAATTGAGAACTTGCATGTCGATCATGCCACGGTAAATTATTCAATTTTTTCCGGTAATAAAACTTCTATTCTACGTAATTTCGATGAACATTTTTTCGAATTTCAAAATCTAGCAATTTCTAAATGTAAGTACCTCATGGGGATCGACTACTCTTATAGACATAATAATCTTAATTGTAAACTGCCTACATACATATGTTTATATAGTATCTTTGCGATTCGAAACGAGTTACTTTTTTAAACGTATATATTTATTAAAATAAATAGAGGTATTTACACATTTTTAGAATTGAAATATATTTAGCAACCAGTCTCGTCTTTGCTCGTGGTGGACAAAATATACTAAACGTCGTGCCTTTTAAGGACAAAAATTTGGGCTCGTTGAAACCTCGCTAAAGTTTCATCAAATTGAATGCTATGATAATGTATGTATGACGAATGTAAAACATACAAATCTTCTATTATATTTATTTTTATAATTCATAGCCCTTGATATGATATTTGTTATAACAATCCTTATTAACAGTTCTCAGATAGACTAACGAAGCATTTAATTATTAACCAATCGATAAGGTAATTGCAACTATAGACGCTCGGGTGACAATAATTTGATGATGATTGACGGACGGCGTGACGGATGTGGATTAATTTCACGGATACTTATTAGTAGATTAGGATATATCATATTTTACATCGTATAAATATGTATTTAGTTATACAATAATATAAATGCCACAGCTAGGCTAAGATCTGCTTATGGGGTGAAGGAGGTTACGATATCACTCTGCTTCAGAATACGTTGGTGGATTGAATCGTTGTAGAAAGAGTAGGGTTTGAACTGGTCCATTTTAGCTTTTTATATACAACTAGTCGTTGCCCCCGATTACGCTAGCGTTTTAAAGATTTGTCGTTAGATGTCACCTATAAAAAGTAGTCTATGTCCTTCCTTGGACTTTAAGCTTGCTTCGTACCAAATATTATCAAAATCGGTTCAGCCGTGACAGTGTAACAGGCAGAATGACAGACGGAGTTACTTTCGCGTTTATAATATTAGTATAGCTTTCGATAAAATCTCTGAATGATAAAGCAAGTCATATTGCTAATGTAATCGTATTTATTGTATCGCGTGTGCTTGTTTCATTAGTATTTTTTATGGTAATCATAATTTTCAAATTAATCGAGGTACTATTTCTTTTGTTTATTTGGTTTTACTAAGCAAATCCGACCTGACCGGAAAGAGTTCAGGTGCAGCACCATGACTTAACGTACTTACCATACGCAACCACGGGAATGTACACACTTCCCAACTTCGAGACTGAGCTGTTACTAAGTGTTTTTCGACAGAAAAATCCGATAAATTTTTATTGGCCCGATATTGGTTTTGAACCCAGAACCTCGGGATCTGAGCCTTTATATAATGATCAGATACCACTAGACCAACGAGGCATTCGGGTTTCGGGTGCAACGACATAGTATTTAGCATGTAATACAGCTAATAAACGATATCAACATTATCCGATTAGAGCGTTTGACAAGGCTTTAATAGGGCAACTCGCTTGCTTTGTAACGCAGAAACTTAGATAACACCTTCCTGTCTAATGCACTACAACGCAGCCTTAGCTAGTTTAGATAACCTACTTAGCATCTGATGAAATTGAAATAGTGTACACTCTACTGAAGGCTATATACTCGTAAATATCTTAAGCACCGGCGACTTTGTTCGTGTTTTAGGGGTCTGTCGTCCTTCCTTTGAATTCAGGCTTGCTTCATAGGAAGTTAGAAAATAGTAAGAGAAATAGACGGACAGACAGATTGACAGGCGGAGTAACTTTAGCATTTATAATATTAGTATATACAATGTGAATCCGCGGCTTGCGATGACGCGCAGTTTGTAACGATAATGCTTGTAAAACTTGTAACATACTTAGTATTGCTGTTTGGCGGTAGAATATGGGATAGGCGGTACCTACCCGGGCTTGCACAATGCCCCCACAACTGAGAACAATTATATTAAGTAATTAATATTTTATGTAGTCTTGTTTAGATTGGTAATCTATTGACTCAGCTATACGTGATGAATCTCCAATGACACATCGTCTGATATAAATGTTTATTTAGCGACTTATAAATTGAACCGATCATTAGGCCAACAATAAATAAGTACGTTCTTCCTGTATTATTCGTTTCTAGAATTAAATAACGCAGATATTTTATTAATTTAGTCCAGACAATAATTTATATTTAACGTAAAAAAGTTTATAGGAAAATTCGGCTAGAAATATTACTCGACAAAAGGCTATAGCATATTTCAATGGAAGTAGGAAAAAAGGTAAACAAAACTTAGATTTAGGTATTTCTTATTATGTTATTTACTAGTTTTCGCCTGTGACTTTGTCTGCGTGTTTCGAAAGGGACGGTTGGGCGGTCGTAGGTTTTAAGTATAAAGTTTGTCATTCCTTTGGGTTCGAGATTGCTTCATACAGAATCATATGAATCAAATTCAGTTCAGTGTTTGTCAGAGAGCGCAACAGATAGGCAGAGTTACGTTAACAATTATAATATGTATACAGATACTTAATAAAGCGTGTGCAGATCATTGATTTTTAAGCCGGTTTAATAGTAATTTAATTGCATTTCATTCTTGCCGGTTTATGTCTGTAGAATCTGCATTTAGAACCGGTGGTAGCTTTGTAAACAAACTGCAATTGCCTGTAACAAAGTGTAATTCCCTTAATTCATATGATTGAAATTGGCTCTTGAATTAGAAGTTATTTTTTAATTTCATAAAAATATTTGTTAAGAAAAATGTTTCTCTTTTTAAAGAATTTAAACAAATCCGTTTTTAATATTCGAATATCCGGCGAGTATAATTTTAAACAATATAAAGATCTATGTTACGATTTCAGTTCAACGTTTCGATCGACTTAAACTCACTTAACTTGTGTTACGTAAATTGCATATTTTGTACTCGTGTGTGTGTATGTGTGTGTGTTTAACTTTTTAACGTATTGCATTGCAGCCGTATGGTCGTGTTGTAATCTTCAATCGGGGTTTTCGAAAGGCAAACTCTAGACTGTTAGGTCTCGCAATATTGTAATAGAATTTTATATTATTAATACACTTTGTAGGTACTCAGTTTGGTTTAAATATGCGACCAATTTAACTTGGTCTCTCAGTTTGATAAAATATCGATAGGGTTTTGTTACGTTACATTTATGTCGTAACAACTGAACATTTATTAGAGCTCAAAACAACAATACTTATAATTTCCGTCTTCTTATTTGGTGGGTAAGTGAGCCGGTAGTAATTACAGATCTATAGTCAATGGCACGTTGAAGGCATAACCTATTTATTTTTTTATTTATTTCAAAACGAGGGATGAGCAAATGTTATTTGCCTAAAGAATAGTGCTAGTAACCAAAGGTGCTTGTAAAATGTCAATGTGCCGCCTGCTAAGGTATCTAAGACGTTATATCACTAGTATCGGGTACATTGTCTCACTCAACATTTCAACCGAAACACCTGCAGGTCTACTAAAAAATTTAAGCAAAGTGAGAGTCAGTAAATGTCTCACAACTAGAGTAGGGCTTCCTCAGGTTTGGTTGATACACACGTAGGGAATGCAATCTCGGCCCCTTTTTTCAATCCCGGGATTACGGGATTGAACAAAGACAATCCCGAGATTTCGGGATTGAAAAATTGTATTAAAAACGACAAAAAAATCATCGATTATCATTTTTATTTAAACTCAGCAGTCTTTCGTCAACTGCCGTGTCAAGGTGAAAAAATCAAAACAAAAAAAAAAACATTAACTTTTAACTAAAATAACTTCAACTTGAAATCATCTTTAAAACTAACAAACATAAAATTCTTCTCAGGAAACAATAAGGAACTTTAGGTTATTATAAAATAAAACACAATCATTAAAACTTCAATGTGCACAAACAAAAAACAAAATAGTCTTCTAAAACATTAACCAAAATGACAATGACTTGAAATTATCTTAAATATAAAAATTTACTAAGAAAACAACTTTGAGTTGAGATCTACTTCCGAGGTCCCGAAAATCCCAGGATTGGACAGATCTAATCCCGGGATTTTAAGGCCTGGAATAAGGTCGGAATCCCGGGATCTCGGGATCCGGGATCCCGGGACTGCATTCCCTATACACACGTGACAGATTCGCATCTGGTACATAAAGTTTTTCTCGTGATGTTTTCTTTTGCCACCGATCGCGAGATTAATTATAAACTAAGCACATAAAAATTCAGTGGTTCTTGCCTGAGTTTGAAACCGCAATCATCAGTTAAGACTCAGGTATTCTAGCAACTGGGTCACTTCGGCTCATGCATTCATAGCCCAATCACTGTAAAATAGCTATAAACAAAGGTGACCCAATAAATTCATACTAGTAAGACGGCTGTCTTAATCTGTCTTAAAAATTATAGTTGAAATTTGTATTTGTACAAAATATGATTTAGTTTTCTTAGATTTAAATATCGGAACATGATAATTGTATTTATTTTTATTGTTTCTCCCATTCGCTGATTGCAAATTTATATTTAAAATAAAATAGTAATTATTCACAGTTTTAATTTATAATTACTCGAGTGTTGATTATTGTTGAAATTTATAATTTAAGTGAAAGCCCTTGATATTTTATTAATTGTTTCCGTAAGATAATTATGTTTATTAAATCGTTTTAAATCTCGTGGGGCTTTCTATTCGTTTTTGATTAGGCATTTGCGTGACAGCCCCCTTGAGGCTATTGTGATTTGTACTTAGCAGAGTCGAGAGAGCTCAGTGGCGAGAACACGCGAACAGTCGGAGATTTACGGTTCCCAGCCGAGTAGCTCTGAATTTTATGTGGTTAAATTTGTATTTAGAATTTATCTCGATAGCTATATAGCACGTGATGAATAATAATTTACTACTTGCTTATCCATCAAGCCATGGAGGAATGGCGTGGTGGTTACTAGGTCTTAATATCTCCTTTTGACACCAGTGGGACGTTCACAGACTGTTGCTAGTATTTAGAATGATTTCGTGAGCGTTCTCAGTAAGTGTCGCTGTTAATTATGTATTATTTAAATTTTCACATACAAACAATTATAATATTGTTTTAATTACGTGTGGAAATTACGGACTGGTTCGAGACGATTGCGACAAAATGATAAAACTAAAATATCTACGAAAATTTTATTATTATTTATTAATGTTTTTTTTTTGTTAAATATATATACAGAAAAATATCTGTGTATTTTAAATTAAATCTTTTTGTCAAGACTATTCTCTATCTTATTCTCTTCGTTTATGTGTTAGTAAGGAATATATGAGCCGAGATGGCCCAGTGGTTAGAACGGATGCATCTTAACCGATGATTTGGGGTTCAAACCCAGACAAGCACCACTGAATTTCATGTGCTTAATTTGTGTTTATAATTCATCTCGTGCTCGGCGTTGAAGGAAAACATCGTGAGGAAACCTGCATGTGTCTAATTTCAACGAATTTCTGCCACATCTGTATTCCACCCACCCCCCATTGTAGCAGCGTGGAGGAATATGCTCCAAAACCTTCTCCTCAAAGGGAGAGGAGGCCTTAGCCCACCAGTGGGAAATTTACAGGCTGCTAATGTAAGGAATATATCATACTTTTTACGACGTCAATATCTTTGGGCGATGGTGACCATTTCATCAGGTGGTCCATTTTCTCGTCTACCTATATTGTTTTATACATATATCTTAAAAATTTTAGGTATCTTACAGAGTTTTGAATTATGTATAGCAGTTGCTCCGCGTGGATCTTTTCATTAAAAGTTACCTCATGCTAAGTTACAGTGGGTTGAAGTATGATGTTTTACGGTTAATAAATTATTTACCGATTTACTGATTAACAGTATGAAAAGAAGACCGGCCAGAATAATAGAATATCGGAAACAAATTTTATATATTTTTTTTAATTATATAAATTGTAATAAAGTTTTTATTAACTACGAAAATTTAAAAACAATCATTTGTTTACGTAAAAATTTGGGTTGGGTTGGTATTTTCTCTGTAAATTTTCATGGATTAACTAGCTAATTATTAAAAATTTGAGCGAACTGATATCAAACAAGCTACACGCTTTTACGGTAATTAAATTTATATTTAGAGATTATTTGTTACTTTTTTTTTTTTTGTTAATTAAAGCGTGTTAATTTAAAAATATTTTATTTTACTTTCCAATTAGAAATGGTTTTAATTAGTGCGATTTTTAAAAGTCCAAATTTTATTATTATAAATAGTTAGTTAAACCTTTATATTTGTATGCGACATTTTTTATCAATAATATTTTGATAAATATATTTTTTTTATTATTGTAAACCTTTACGTATTAAAGAGTCTCGTGTCGTATTCTGTATTTAAATAAGGTTTCTTAACGTCCATCTTGTTTCACATGCTACAAATTTTTTTGCAAAGTAGTTTAGTAGCAAATTTCTTCCATACCACTTTTGGGTAGAGGAGATCATATAATAAACTGTTTACGGCTAAGGGGGATACGAATGTTAGCCGATAAAGTAGTAAATAACTGAAAAGTAAAATACCCTTTTTTATAAACAAGCGTTTATACCTACAAAAAATTTTGTGACGAAAGAATTCCTCAACGTTGAACAACATGTTGATGTCTAGCCAATTCTGGGTGTAGTATCAGGACATATTGAACATCAAAGGTGTTCGAAAATGAACCAGCATGGTAAAACAGTGATCTGATCACCTGATTCTGATCAGTGTTATTAAGAAACACTTGCATATCCCTATTGCATAGTCCTTAAGAAATCAGCAAGCATTGCATGTTTATTAGAAGTTTTTAAAAATGCCATTATAAATAATTGCATTTTTAGTTATATACAATACATGAAACAAAAATATAATAAGCAGATTTGGAAGGTGACTCGCATATCTTCTGTTTTTATGAACGATTTTTCGGAAATATTGGAATATGTAAGTAATTAGTTATTGTTTGCGGCTTCGCTCGCGTTTTAGCGGTTGGTGGTCAGGCGTTACGCATCAAAGTGGTCTGTATCATTTCTTGTAGTCCAGGTTTTATAGCATTGATTAAGTTTGGCTGTAAAAGCGCAACAAACAGTCATAGTTATTTAGTTTTAAGAAAACTACTATAAAATTTCTACCGAAAATGATTATTTTGCTCAAAAGCTAATATTACATTTTATGACATTTGTCACGCTTTGAAATCTGGTTTTAATATAACGAGATGTTCCCACGAGATATTTCAGTGAATATGAATATGGAGAAATCGAACGGCGGAGAAAAGACGCCGCAGAGGCAGCCTGCATTCGACGCGATCATCTGTACTGGCTTTTTTTTGTTACGTTTTCTAGAAATAATATTAATTTATTAATATTTAACAATATTATTGTAGATTATATCTATATATTTAGTTTTATCCTAGTACAATTTTATGAACACTGATCTTTGTATAAATCTATTATCTGATATATTTTTTATGTTATTGCCCATAATGGGCAAATGAAGCAACCGACGGTAAGTGGCTACAACTGCCTGTAGACGTAAAAAAATTAAGCATTCCTTACATCGGCAATGCGCCATTGATCTTGGGAAATAAGACGTTATGTCCCTTGTGCCTGTACTTATTATCGGGGGGCCTCTTGTCGATGCAGGGCTACTATTTGCTTACTCTGTTTAATAGATAATTCAGCCCTGAGTGTAAGTACATATACGTATGTGTGTAGAAATATAGCATTCCATAACTCTTATAATCCGATATGCCATAGTGTTCTACTTTTCAAACACGGCTTTTCACGACCGTCTGCTACGGAGAGTTTTTTTGACACAATAATTCTTTCTACACATAAAAATATTTTTATTTCGATGCCTTTGGTCGAAGATTTGATCCCGCACCTGTGTAAGCCAGCAACTAAACTAACGAGTCACTCGGATCATTTATAACGAACATTTGACCACTATTAGCGGGGATTGGTCGAGTTGTTGTGATTAATATAACATGTCATAAAACCAGTTTGCAACAAATCAGCACTTCCGTCTTCGTGCAGAAACTCGTTAAGAGTCAGCATTGTGAGTTTACGTGTTCTTTATAACAAATAGACAAAAATACTTACATTTATTTGCGTTCGAATTTCAAAAGGTGTATTATTTAATTTGTTTTTATATTTGACATGTATGAATTTAAGTCAGTGTGTTTGTTCATACGGATTGTAAATAAGTAGATTTTATTGACATTTTTACTATTATACGATTTTGATGGAAATATTTGTCAGAATTTGTGTATATATTTGTGTTGTATAAAAGTGACTTTGAACCGCTTATGATGATTGTACGTATTTGCTAATAGCACTAAAATCAAGTCTGCCTAGCCGGTTTTTTTATAAGAAACGACGCTATATATACGTCTATAGAAAATCGACAAAAATCTTTTGTACTGAGCTGATACTATTTTTAGCTAGTAAAATATATTATGTAATTATTATGTATATAAAATTATATTATATATTCTTTAATATCCATTTTATGCTAATCTGAATATAATATATTTTGTATAAAATTATATGCCTTATTTAACTCGTTACATATAAATGAGTTATTTTAATATGTAGGAAGTTATTTTTCAACCGTTTCTAATTATTGTATTAAATTTAATGTAAAAATTATATATAAATAACATAAGGAAAGTTGGTACTACCATCTCGATAGAGCCCTGTGATGTCCCAGAACTAACCAAGTACCACTCGAGTTTGGTCGTGAAACTTAAATTAATAAAAATTATAATTTTTTAGAACTTCAGCACGAATATTGTATCATTTTAAAAATATATTGAAATAGATGGTTATAGTGTATAACGAAATTGATTGACTTTTCGTACTAAAATTAAAAAAAATGGTTTTTAAAAAACATCCTGAAAATGTCTTTTCATTTAAATTGAAAATGTCGATAAAACATTGACATCTTCAAACACAATTGAGAGCGATCAAACTTAGCTTGTTCTATTTATAATTGTGTGTATTTTTTTTAGATTTCTGTTTACATATTTGTTGATTACCAAAAGTTGGTCGGTTAAAGTCGAATCGCGTTAAAACGCTATTTGTCGAATCGCGTTAAACCGCTAATGTTTTTAAATGTAAATGACTGAGCGAAGATCTTTCGCAGAATGTGGAACGTTCCCACTTTTAATTAGATCTTGCCTTTGCAAATGTACTCTTAACATTGGAATAGAATCTTCCGAGAATCTTTTCAATTTCGCTCTAAATTAATTATCTTTCGTAATCTTTATTAATTTGTGATATAAACTGAATATTAACAGGAAATTTTAAATTACTTAATAAAAGTTTCAGGATTTGCATGAGTGGGGAAAATAAAAACAATTTATTTTAATAATTAACGAATAAACGAGGAGAAGTAATAGAATTAAATGAGTAACTAAGTAGTAGCTTAAACTCAAAGATATAACAGATGATGCAGAGTGTTTTGCTGAAGGGTTCACGTATAATATTATTGCATAAGTATCCTCGCTTCGCCGTTTCACTCGTTTTGAATTTAGACTTCTGACGTGACGAGCATTTCACATTCCTATCATGGATAAAACTATTGGAAGTCTACACTCAAAGTTTGCTAAAATGCTAACTATGGGCATTAGACCTTCGATAAATTAACTTGTCAGTAAGTGCTCTTATCTCATTCATCACTTACGCTTCAAACCTGAACACATAAAACTTTAATTATATGAAGTGATAAGTTAAGTACCTTCCGGATTTGCAATGGGTCTTATCATCAAAAGTTGACCACCACGCTTAGATACCTATGTGTAAAATCAAGAAGGAATTCTTGGAACTGAAAACCGTTGTTCCATCGCCTGAACTTCTCTTTCCGTTCGAGTCGAGGCATAGCATAGGTTTCTCATAGTGAAAGAATAGGGAGAGTGAGTTACGCACACACTTGTAGTCTTGTTTGTCACGCCTGTTAACTAGTCACGATAGAGAAAGGTCGCCGCGGTCCAAATCAGTCAGATGAACATCCAGCAATGTTAACCTATACTAATATTATAAATGCCGAATTAACTCTGACTATCTGTCTGTTGCTCTTCCACGATCAAACCAATAAACCGATTTCATGGAATTCGATATGAAGTATCTACGTTGGCTATTTTTTTAGGACGCGAGCAAAGTCGCGGGAAAAAAGGTAACGATTAATATTTAGATAGGTATTTATGTAATAATTCTTAAATGATCAATTAGTATGTAAAGGTCACGGTTTGGTTTCGCAACCTCGGAGTCAGCGTGTTGGTTGCAAAGTATTGTAATTTAGTTGAAAGTGAATGTGAACCGCACGTGACGTCGCCTTAAAGTGTTTTAAACTGATCTCAAGTTATTCAAAGGACGGACGTTTGGACTGGCGGAGATATATATATATTTTGAGTTGTGTGGTGTTGTGTTGTGTTACGATGAGTGTTATTTGTGAAAGTTGAGTTATTATACGTTTTTGAAGAGAATAAACAATACTTTAAGGTAATTTTTCAATAACGATTGTATGTTTAATGTATGTGAATATTATAGTTGGTTTTTACGTTGTTGGACGTTATGACGTTCGTTTCTTTTTTTTTAATTTAATAAATTACGAGCAAAGGTAAAAAATACGATTGAGCTTTTTACTCATTAAATTGTTATTCTGTATGCGCGCTAAATCCTGTTTAAACTTTTTAACTCGAGTGAAAGTATAAGAAGGGCCGACAGACTGACGTTAAATTTTAATTTAAGCGTTTTTACATTTTATACTGAAACGAAGATTTAATTTCTTATTGATCATCTATACATTGAATGAAATTTTTGAGTTACAATTTTTGTCTGTCTGTTTGTTCCGGCTAATCTCTAGAACGACTGGAGCGATTTTCACGGGACTTTCACTGGCAGATAGCTGATGTAATAAGGAGTAACTAAGGTTACGACAAAAAATTGTTAAATTCATTCGCGTACGAATTCGCGGGTACAGCTAGTTACAATATATATGTATCTGTATATATATATATATATATAAATTCGTATGACTTTATGAAGGAGGTAAGTCGAATATTTATTATCACTCCGCTCTCGCTCCTCAACCTTCAAACCGGAAACTGTTGGTGGTACAATATATTATACACAGAGCCCTGTCCTACGAAAAAATATTCTAAGTATATTTAATCCAAATAATATTATCTTAATATGCTCAGTGTATTAATTAATTTTAATTGATTGTATTAAACAGTGTCTAAGTCAAAGTCAAAAGTCAAAGTCAAAAATCTTTATTCAATATAGAAGTGTTTGCACTTGCTTATTGATTGTCAAAAATCTACCACCGGTTCGGAATTTAGCACCTCGGACCTGAGAAGAACCGGCGAAAGAAACTCAGCGGGATATATTTTTTTTCAGAGTCTTGACAGAGAACGTGATGCTCCAAAACTGAGGCTTTATAAAAACTCCGTCGTTTAAATCAGCAAGATATTCGTGTACTTTTGAATATTAAATTATAATAAAACATACAGTAATCAAAATAGCAACCATATTTTAACGTTGTGTTCGTAAACTATTCATCCGATTCCGTTTTAAATGTGGCGAGGTGTTCTGCGTACACTAACGAGGGTCCCGGCCCGAAAAAGGAAATTCCCTTTAAATGTTTGTCCTTCAATACAAGCGTTGCCTGTAGACCCTTATAATACCCGTGCGAACCCCGGACTGGTAGCTAGTTATTTAATTCCACAACCTACAGTACTCGCAATTTACATCTTAGTCACTGATGGTAGCAACAAATCGCCCACTAAGCTAGCGTTTACTGGGCAACGGGTGAGCTGTAATAAACCGATTATAATTGTTTTTATAAATCATCTTATGCGATTAAGGAAAACACTAAGTCTCGGGTGGAATTTCACCAACTCGCTATTTAGAGATCTAAGCCCAGCAGCGAGACATATATATTTAATTTCCTTCTTTTTGTAACAAATATTACAAAAATGATATATAGATTTTTTTTATATATAATAAAATTTATTATTTATTTATTTAATATTAATGATACATTACAATGTTTAGTTTTGTACGCTGAGTAGGCGATGAACTAATATGTTTCGGTGATACGTTTTAGCGTCAGTCTGTTCATTTAGACCCGTAGACTTAAATTTTACCGTAATATGACTTACGACGAACAAGAACATACGGAACGCCTAGGATACAATATTCGGGCTGGAGTCCAAACTATCGTGCCAATTCTAGAACATGCCCCTTGAAATCCCATTAATAAATAGCTTCTACGGTCAGCTTTTGAAACAAGATTTACCTCTATTTCTCTACCAGAACCTTGTTGGAAATGCGGAAGTGTGCGTGTTCTTATGTGTAAAAATAAAAGTACTTGACGAATGGTACGTGAGTGTGTGTGAGTCAATAAATCTACTCGTTTTATAATGTAGGTCGCAAACATAATAAAAAAGTAAAGCTTCAATGCATGATTAAATTAAAACATGCTTGAAATAAAGCTACTTTAAATTGATCGATGACATAGTTTGTCATTTTTAAAAAAACATAAAATAATCTACAATATTTTTCATTAACCTAGAAGCACATCGTGGACATTACATCATGTATAGTCGTTTGTTAGCTTGAGGTTAAACAAGTAATTTAGTAAAATGTACAGCGTTGTATCAGCACGCGATCGCGACTTTAAGCAAATGTTATAAAAGATTATGAATGAGTTTTCCGCTGCCCGACGAATTACCAATTCAATAAAGTCAACACACGCACGTAAACGTGCACTGTTGGGAATAGGGGTTTATAGAAATCATGTAAAGTGGCACCCTTTATTTAACAATTATTTTGCAATTATCGTTTAGATAAATAGCTCTAATAATTACTAGATCTATAACAGATGGTCTGTATCGTCGCTTTTATGTCACTGCACTTTCATTTGTTAATTTTTTGAGTTGAATATTTTATGAGGTTTACGGCAGTGGCGCTGTGTACACGTCGCCTAATGCGTATGTAGAGCAACTTGCTCTGATCTGAGATTAGTTTAATGCCATTCTGGTATTGAAAGGGTGTCACCGCATAGGCGATCGATGTTTTTTTTATATCATAGGTGGCAAACGATTAGGAGGCTCATCTGATGGAAAGTGACTACCACCGCCCGTGGACATCTGCAACACCGGGGGGCTTGCAGATGCGTTGCCAGCCTTTGAGTTCTTACGAGTTTTACCTCGATAAACTTTTCATAAATCATAAAAAAAGGTTTTATATATCGATATACATGTCTGACAATATAAATTTGACATTAAAAAATATTTACAGATAAAAAATAGCACTGCTATAAAATATGTATAAACTCTATTACAAACATTAAGTATCTAATTGTAACTAAAACACAATGACTCGGATAATTTATTCGCTAATAATAAAATGTCGTTCGTTAAACTCTAGTCTAGGTTATTACCTATTACGGGATATAAAACTTAACTGCTCATAAATAAATGAATTTGAATAGGTTTTTCAATCGACAATATTGATTACGCAAATAATCGATTGTACGTATGATCTAATATATTCGTTATTTTTTTTTTTTTTTTCAAAAATGTAATCGATATAAAACAAATCTTTGACTGCTTAAAATTCACAAACATTAAAATATATATGGACCAATTGAGAAACTTTTCCTTATTTAGCTTTGTCAAAAAAACATAACTGTTCAGTGTTAATCTCTACATTGTATAAACGAAAGTCGCTTTCCGCTGTCTGTACGCTTCGGTCTTATAAACTAAGCAATTGCTTTTTTTTCATCAATAAAATGTGATATTACAGTAAAAAACCGAGAATTTAACTTTTGTATTAAAAAAAAAAAAACAAGAATTTCTCTTTTTTTTATTTGTTTTTCAATCTAAAAGTTGTATACCCTTATTGTTCTTTAATCTTTCACGGCTTTAGCTATAAATAAAGTTTACGTGGTGGTTGAACGATGCTCTCTTTTTCTTTCGAATGACAAATTAATTATGATAAAAAGAGAAGAATAATTGTTTAAAAACTGACTAAATATATATACTATAATAAGCGAGACCGTAAATGTTTATAAAAAAATGAAAGTTAATATATTTGTTGTAAGCGAAATATATTTTGTCAATAAAACTGTATGTAAAGTATGTACTGAATGTAAATTGTCTTATTCGAGGATATTGTTAAAAGTTTTAACGAAATAAAAAAATGCGAGAAGGAATGTCGTATTGTCGTTTCGCAAAATATATTCAAAGTTTGTCTTGGAGGTAGCATTCCGAACTATGCGGGTCACTGAGGGATCCTCGAATAATGTTTTCGAAAAGATCACATCTGATGGTCTCCTAAAATAGCTTCGACCCTAAACTTAAAAGAATGTCTCATTAAATGTCAAATCGGGAGTTTGGTCCCTTTCGTAACAACCCTTAACGTATCTGATCACACAAAGTGATTTTCTCATAAATTGAACGGTGCTCTTCATAAATATCGGAAATGTTTGAGTTAGGTTATCCGAACACTTTCCCTCCGCTCGTTTGATATTGGGAGTCTGAACCATTCTATGGCCATTAATTTGCAACAGCTTAACTTTATTGATTTGAAGATGCTTGATTATACATCAGACATGCTTTCGTTTTCAATTATCATAACAGAAAGGTTGCCTGGAGGAAGTCGTAAGCGATATAGAAACGGAGTTTACATTCGTATATTCATACACTTCATTATTTTAGCAGTATATTAAAAAACTTATGCATATAATGAAGTCTCGGGTGGTGTACAGGGGGCCTTATTATTTAGTTAAGGCTGAGAAAAAAGTAGTGTGCTCTTCGTAAAAGTTCAAGAAGTAAAGAGACCAACAGACCGATTTCGATCACGGCGCGGGACTTGTCAAGGTGCCCAAGTATGTGCGGATATAAAAATGTACTCTCGTTTATCCTACTCTTATTATCCAATGGGATATGAAATAAGACACGATCGGAAAGAGATGACCTTATGACCAGGCACGGGAGTTTAAACACAGACAACATCTTTGCTCCTTCAAGCGCAACTAATTAAGAATTCTGGTCAGAAAAACGAAATTACTTTTTGGTCAAAACGGGGTTTGAACCTCTGGATCTGTAGTCTTACAAGCTAGTTACGAGCGTCTAGTAGATAGCAATTACGATAACTAAAGTCATATGCAGGTAATTAAATTGTCTAAAGTAATTTTTTTTTTTTTTATCTATAACTTTTGTGGGGAATTTACATTTTTATGACTGTTTTAGAGGATCTCATCGGATTAAGTTTGAATTTCGAACGAGGTCACCGCGTTATTGGTATCGTGTTCACATGCAATCGGCCGGCACTGATTTGAATGTGAAACTAAAGTTAGCAATCGAATTATTTCAATCCTCTGAACGATAATACTAGTTATTGCATTAATATGTCTACGAATTCTCAAATGACGCATGTTCGATTTTTTATTTTTATTTTATCGATTTTATGAATGCTTGGTTATTCTACCACATTTATTGTTTATCGGCTCATTTCCACAGTAGTGTGGTTAAGGGAGAACGATAATGAGAAGTGCAAGCATGCACTAATTGTCTTGCTATCGATACTACAACAGGCTGTATTACTACAAAAAAGTGGAAAAGTAAGTCACTGTTATAGAATAGGATTTCAAAATTCAATTAACTCATATATAGGTTTTTCTTTCCACTTACCAATGTTAAGCTTAGTACGTGAATTTTCTTTTGCTAAGTGAATATCTCTTGTCTTGGTAGGATATATAAAAACTATACGATTATTGGTGCCGATAAGAGCCGAGATGGCCCAGTGGTTAGAACGCGTACATCTTAACCGATGATTGCGTATTCATTTCGTGCTCGGCAGTGAATGAAAACCTCGTGAGGAAACTTGCATGTGTCTAATTTCAACGAATTCTGTCACTTGTGACTCCACCGACTTGCATTGAAGCAGCGTTGTGGAATGTGCTCCTAACCTTCTCCTCAAAGGGAGAGCTGATCCCAGCAGTGGCAATTTACATTCTGTACATTTTGTGATTCGAGGTAGGACTATGTGCACAATCATTATATTATTACTGCCTATTAGCAATATTTATAAATAATAAATAATAATAAATATTGGACAATATCACCCACCATAGCGGTGATTAGCTGATGAATATCGCTTTGCATATCAGCTCGCCAATCTATGACATAAATAAAACATTATATGTGTATAGTAAAACCTTTACACATATAATGTTTTAAAATAGTACCTACTATTCAGATACTAGCCATTTATTCTCGTGGTTACTTTACATTGAATTCTCCGTAAAAGTATATTTTGAAATAATTCATTAGTTCGTATATAAAATCTATTTCGATTATTTTATTTCATCTTAAAAATAAAAGTCACGACTATAATTTGATCTTTATCGTACATAAACTATAAATCAGGATAGACTTGAGTTTCTTTCTAGAAATTCCTTTATTCAATTATAAGAGTAAATTCTCTCAACTGATTGTACCTTAAGGATGCTGCCAAGACCTACATCGCTCCCAACCTGGCACGTAGTATCTACGTTTCCAAGTAGAAACTTCAGCATTTGACCACGAGATCGCACGTCCCAGCGCTTAAGCATTTAAGAGCTCTCGTTACAGGCTTCGCTATTATTAACCTTTGTACGTCGGGCGTTGTGCCATAAGTCAACTGGAATTGATCGTTTAATCGTCTTATATATGTTTGCTACAGCACATTACTACCCCCCCCTCCCCTCCACCATAGTTAATATATTGGCGTTCAACGAATTTCGCATTGTTGTGACCGTTAAGATCTAAGTTATAATGAATAAATCTCATTGATTCTGCGTCGGACTAGAAGGATTCTGGGGTGGGTCTGTTTCATCGTCGCGCTTAGATATGATTTTGGTAATAATTCTAGTTATTCTCATGAAGTGAGAATTTCAGATTTGTATTCTTCGAATTATTTGTATGTTTATTAATATTAAATTTCGAAGTATATATTTGTTTTAATAACTACGAGATATTCGTTCCGAGTTAGCGCAGGCTATAAACAAACTATATGGCTTATTTTACCGATTTAGAGTATATCAAACTAAAAATGATAAAGCTAGTTTTGAAAACAGATCTTGACTTTGACTGGACTATCAAACAAATTAACTTGTATGTTATGTAATAAACTTTCCGTAATTCTATAGAATGCGTTAAGATCAGAGCTACTTGATGGGAATATTTACTTTATATTGTAGCTGTATATACTCTATAAACAATGAATTTACGTTAAACCACACGTGGTATTTAATGTTCTGATGAAGAATTTGTTGTTTATATTCGTGGAAGTAATCATTAGTTTTGTATATACAAAGTAGAACTATTTTATAAATTGAATAACAAGCGATTTAATATTTGTTAATAAAACTAAATATCCAAAGCGTTTGTAGGAAATGTGATTCTATTTTTGAAGTTTAAAAATGGTGGTGCGCTTGACAAGCGGACAATGGGCGTCTTACGAGCGTACTCGGGGAGGGCGAGACGTTGACTAATGATAGCCAAGGACAGGTGATCCGGAGAACGACTGCCCATTCATTGTGTATCAGCACATTACTTCGTATTTTTGAAAATATTCGACGTTCGTGTATTTGTCATTCGCAACAATAAAAACAACGTAGAATTTTGTCTATATAGATTCGAGATGATTGGATTCTTAATGGACGATTGGTGAACCAAAATAGGTAAGCCAGCAATGCGATCTAGTGTTTAATTATTGCTTATAATTTATCTCGTGTCCGCTGGTGATGGAGAACATCGTCTGCATGACTCAGATGGAATTCTGCTACAGCTGTATCCACTAAGCCCAATTTAAGCTGCGTGGTGGATTAAGTTAGTTCTAGACCTCCTTCTCAAGATAATTCGTGAACTTACGTGGCCCAACAATAGAACATTTACATGTAGATAATGTAAGCTTAACTTAATGTTGTAAATATTATACTAAAATGTTATGTTATAAATTATTATCATTTGAGTACAGAATTTAATTACGATGAACTTAACACTGGTTTTTCCGTTGTTGATGTTGGTCATATATATATTTTTATATGTTATCAGTTATGTTATTATATGCGTGAAGTTATTTGATAACTTAATTTTAAATAGCATTTTAATAGTTGAAAAATCAAGACAGTCAGAACTCGACAGTTGGTTTATGTGACACGTTTTCAAATATATTCACGGATACCTTGAACTATATAGATGATAAAAGAAAGAATTAATCTGTTTATTATTTAATGCTTGGAAAAGTGAGTTTTTAGCTGATTTATCTTTTTTAAATATTCCTTCGTCAATGCTGTTAAAGTTTATACTCATTATGTTTCTGTGTATTATTTTATTATGTTATTGTATATTATTTCAGTCGCATTAGAAGTGAACTATCGCGTCTGAATTCCAAATTTCTCCATGACAGGAAATCCGCACAGCAGGGTGATTTTTAAGGATTTTCCTGTTTCGCTACACTGTGGAATCGACTTTCGTCGCCGGTTTTTCCGAACCGACATTTGAGACTTGACGACTTGAGAGAAGAGATTACTCATTACCGCAAGCTCCTCGGTGTTTCAGATGTCAATGGGCGTTGGTATTCACTTTCCATCAAGTGAGCCTTCTGCTCGTTTGCCACGAAAAAGAGCAAGAATGTTCTTTATTGAGTACATAAATTATATTTAACCTTAACATTTAATGTTAAATAAAAAAAACGTGATTAACTTTCAAGTTGGATTAGCTTTCATTTGCAGAGCTAATACTATATATAATATATGTTATTATAGCCAACGGATTGCGATTATATTTTCGACACAATGATCGCGAAAACGATTCACGGACGCTTGTGACGCAACCGGTGAAAGTGAATTCAGTGTATCCGTTACGAGTCACTCTTGACTTTCAATTGAGGATGGGGATACCGCCATTTTTATAGTATTTACGTATAAGCAGTTATTTGTCCTAACTAATGTATAATTGCGAGAGTGATCTTGTTTATGTGTGTTTGTTTGTTATGCTTTCACATTTAACCTACTCAAATAACCATCATGAAATTTTGCAAAATGCCATGGGACAGACACGCTCCCTCCTCAGACGCAGTTTTGAAAACACACTGGTCTCAACAAGGGTAACATGCGAACACATAAAATTCCGTATTCACTGATAAACCAGCGGATAGAGAACATTGAACTTGATAGATAATTGGGAACTAAAACCTAATGAGGACTACTGTCTGTTCACGTATTTAATTCGGGTTTAAATTAAATTTGTACTTAGATTTTCCATAACATGGCAGGCTTTTGTGTAAGCACATCTAATTAGGTACCACACACCAAACAGATTTTTCATGGGTTTCATACAGTTCGAATTGTTAGTGAGTTTTAATTACAAGCAAAAGGGATATATTATTCGCTATGGTTGGTGGCGCATTGATGAAAGAGACTGTTTACCATCAAGGGGCACATTTGTTTTCTTAAATCAAATAAAAATGTATACATAAAACTTCTAAAAACATCGTTCAAGATTTCTTAATAAAGAATTTATAAAATGAAAATACACAACAAAATACCGCTTACATTTTTTTCAGCTTAGATGTAAGTGAAAAGTTACTCGCCACAAAGTAACTTTAACTTATAACGCCTTCCACTTTTACTTAACGGACTAGCCGAGATTTTCTTTCTCGAGTTAATAAGTAGTCTTATAATATAAGCGTTGGTATTCCTTATCGCATAAGATTCCCGAAACTACATATAGTACAGCGTGAGTGAGGTACTCGGAACGGAAACTTCGGAACGTAACACTCCGATATAATTGATAAAGTTTAACAATTAATATGCGGGCTGCAGACAGTGAGGGAAATATCGGTAAAAGTGCTCAGTGACGCGTATGGTGTTATAACAACTTAATTGTATTAATTTGCTGATAACTACTTGGTGGTAGGGCTTTGCGCAAGCTCCGTCTGAGTACGTACCACCCACTGATCAGATATTCTACCGTCAGACAGCGATACTAAGTGTGTTTGTGTATCGGTTTGAAGATTGAGTCACGTCAAAAATGATTGTAGAGTTTGTTTGAATATAATATATTGGAATTTGGATATTAGTTCCAAAGGTTGGTGGCGCATTGAAGATGTTATTTTTTTTTTTTATTGGACAACATCACATACATTACTCTGATCCCAATGTAAGTAGCTAAAGCACTTGTGTTATGGAAATCAGACGACGGTACCACAAACACCCAGACCCAAGACAACATAGAAAACTAATTAACTTTTTCTACATCGAATTTTAAAAACAAAATTAGTGATTGTTAATTTCTTCAATTTCCAATGTGGTGACCATTTTCCATCAAGTGACAAATTTACAAGGCTACGTATCTACTATAAGTAATAAAAAACACACACACGAATATAAATTGCATCGATCGTTGTACAGAATTTCGTATTGGGTGCGTGGAATAGAATTGAGACAAGCGATTGAATTGGACCAGTCAATACGCTACTCGGCGTTATCAAGGCGAGGCTGGACAGTGGTTTGTGAATTGTGATGTTGAGTATAAATGTATTCTAACAGTTTGCTATATTCAGACCTTTGAAAATTGATTATAATACGAGTATCGGTTAGTGAGGTGGTTCTTTGTTCTGAACGTAACGTGAAAGTAACAGTCTGGTTTGAAGCATGACGCTGTTCTCGTGGTGGTCTCTTGATTAGGGACCTATATCTCGGGCCTCGAGGTTGGAAGTTTTATAGGATGTGTTCACGTGTCGATTGATATTCCGATTTGTTTCACATGTCCAAGCATTCACGTGTTTATTTATATTCTGATTTTTTTCGCACGTTGAAGCATTCACGTGTCAACTGATATTCTTGTGATTCCTTGATTGTCTTCACCGCCGAGCATGAGATAAATAATTAAGGCAAAGTGAGAACACGAAAACTGACATTCATCGATATCATCGTCGATTAAGCGTATTTTCAATTTCACATTCATTTATTCAGCTTTTTTTTTGACATTTAAAACCTAATGAATTCTCAATATGAATAAATTACACAAAAAACAAGTTTTCGTTTATAAGATGTTTAAAATCGAATCGAACGAATGACAGTTGAAATCGAAGAATCGAATATTATTCGTAATAGATGCGACTAGTCGACCTTGAATCAGCTGTTCACGCCCTAGTTACCGCGCACGCAAGCACTCACGTGGTGGACAGTTGCATGCAGTTGAATCTGGGATTATTGTGAATTGCATCAAACATTGCTATCTATTCGAATAGCCGATCTGACTCAGTGGATTAAACGTGTGAATCATATTCGATGGTTAGGGTTCAAAACCCTACAAGAACTAGACAACTGCTGATCTCACACGTGTTTATAATTCGTCTCCATCCTCATTGTTATTTTCTCTGTTAGTTGATTTACGTGTTTACAAATTAGGTTATTATGATTTAAGAACATTGCGTATTTAGTTCATACTATGATTGATTTGATTGCAGTTCCAATAACATATTTGTACTCAATTCAAAGTTAATTGGATAACGCATTATTATAATTTGTCGTTTATAATATGATATAGATATAATAGTAACAGTCTGTAAATTTCCCACTGCTGGGCTAAGGCCTCCTCTCCCTTTTTGAGGAGAAGGTTAGGAGCATATTCCACTACGCTTCTGTAAAGTTGGTGGATTCACATGTGGCAGAATTTCGATACCTACAGGTTTCTTCATGATGTTTTCCTTCACTACCGAGTAAGACATCAATTATAAACACAAATTAAGCATATGAAAATTCAGTGGTGAATGCCTGGGTTGAACCGGCAATCGTCGGTTAAGATGTACGCATTCTAACCACTGGGCCATCTCGGCTCATAGAGATGATTGTTTAGATATGTTTTATTGTTGTCATCTCTACATATTATAAAATAGTCGCTTCTCGCCGTCTGTACGATTAGATCTTTAAACCACGCAACGGATTTTAATGTGTTTTCATTAATAAAAAGAGTGGTTCAAAAGGAAGGTTTTTACGTATAATAAATGCATATTATAGTAGAGAAAGGCCGAGTATTTCAATTTTCCCAAGAGTTTTTCTTGTTATGTTTGTTCTTTAATATCAAATTGTATATAGACTCTTATTTGACCCGCGTGAAGCCGGACGGATA
Source organism: Vanessa atalanta (assembly GCF_905147765.1). Classification (NCBI taxonomy): domain Eukaryota; kingdom Metazoa; phylum Arthropoda; class Insecta; order Lepidoptera; family Nymphalidae; genus Vanessa; species Vanessa atalanta. The sequence goes on from NC_061882.1 coordinate 1,010,201, forward strand.
GTTAGTTATATACCTATATATACACTGCTTAAAGAAACTATATATGTTTAAAGTTCAACAAAGATATAGTAATATAATCTGTTATTTATATGAATGAACTCTTCTCCGTATTTTGGCTGACAGTTCGAAAGACTGACCTACAGCGCAGGATAAAGTATAATGCACATTATACAAACACAGGTGAACTATCTATTTCCCTTGTTATCTTGATTTGTTTGGATAACTGAAGACAACAGTGTGACGACATTATTAAATCACTCGACTTTTCATTGACCCGACACGGCAATCGAATTACAAACCTCGATAAATACAGCCTTATAAGCTAGTCACTAGACCAACGGGTGTTTAACATTAATAAAGTCATTATATTTAAATCCGATATATACGTATAATAACAAAATATACAGTACATTAATTTTATTAACGTTGTAATCAAGTGCGGGCGATGTTAGCAATAATTTAAGACCTCTATTACGCAATACAAAACCGCGAACATAAATCATATGTTATTATCAGCGTTAACCAATGTATGTAGGTATAAATAGTTGTATGAAACATTTACGTATTAACATATTTAGTTTCAAATAAATAATAATGTTTTAGTTTACTGAATCATGATCGTCATTCGAAATATATAGACTCTATTTAATCATTATTTTTTAAAATATTTCTAACGAATTTATTAAAGGATGTTAAACAACGAAATTGATGGCGAATGAAAGGCAATGAATAAATATATGTAGAGGTAATTATTAATTAAAACCATAGAGTTTCGTTAATACAATAAATATATTTTTCTTTTTATTATTATAAGAAGTATATAATTATACGTAGCTTAGCTTCACTTAATATAGTTCTCTAAAATGTGATACAAAAGTGCTTGTCAAAGCCTACTCGAGTAAGTGATTTTTGGGTTGACGGTATAGGTAACTTCATGCCGTTTACCGTCACGGCACACGAGTCTGCCGTACCCTCAAAGCGCATCAGTCGATGTTTTATATCAAATGTATCTGCTGTACAGCGTTATGCAGCGCTGTTGGCAAATGTTTCGCGTCATTGTTAGACGACAATCATGGTATGTAATTATGCGTGTCAAGATCGCGCGAAAACCTTGAGATTTACTGTTTCATCACTTCATCGATTATGCAGTTTTAATTTGCGCACGATACACGGTTCTTAGTGACTTGATACTGTGAGCAGTTATGTTGTACATGATAAATTTTATTTACCGAGAGACTCAGTGCATACGCGATACCGAAGTGTGCGAATTCAAATACAATCAAGCACCGTTTAGTTTTCAAGATTTTAAATTGTTTCTATTACTAATCTCTTTTTCGGAAGTATGTGTTCCGTTCGGTTGTAGTTTGAGTAAGCTACTTCTCTTTTTATAAAGTAAGAGTTATTTTTCCACTTGTATTTAAACGGCCTGTTACATGACACGCAAGAATATATTTATTTATAATGATAAATGTAGACAGGGATTAACTTGGTACAATATTATGATGTAAAAAAAGTTTGAAAGTAATGATTTCGTAAGCGAAAATAATTAATTACGTTGAGCACTTAAATAATACGTACAGATTAAAATTAAAAATAGCTACAAATCGGGACCGCTTGGGGCGCTTGGAATTGTGGCGGGAATGCTGATATAATATTTATAAAACTAATTACATACAATGCTTTACGCTATTTATACTGTGATACCAGTATAGGTAGGAAGGTGTATAAAAATAATAAAAAAATACCAAGCACGTAAGATATAATATAAGCTGACTTCCTGGCGACCTTACAATTATTATAAAATTTATGAAGTTGCTAAAATATTTCGTTATTAATAAAAATAATAAATTAGTTTATCCTTGATAAATGTTGATTAAGAAATTTAACAGTAATGAAACAGCCAGTTAATGTCCAACTGTTGGTTCCAATCTTTTTGAGTAGAAGGTTTGGAGTTTACCAACGCCCGCTGTTCCGATGCGGGTTTGGATACACTTGTTATAGATTTTCATCTACACATACAGGCTTCCTCATGGCATGAATAAAATATGTTGGCAAAATTTTCAAACGATACGACAAATAGCAAAGCTCTTTATTTTCAAGCGCCCCGCCCCGTCTTCGCACTGCACCAGTGAAATTTATTAATATTTGTATAATTATCTTTAATTATAAATAAAAAAAATAATGAATACCCTATATAAGAATTATTCAAGAATAATGTTGCATACTTTCGGTGTATAAATATTTATAATTCGATCATTAGTTCCGGAGATTACCGCCTGCATACAAACAAACAAATTTTAGCTCTTTATAGTATTCGTATCGATTTGCATTAGCAGCCCGTAAATGTCCCACTGCTGGGATAAAGGCCTCCTCTCCCTTTGAGGAGAAGGTTTGGAGCATATTCCACCACGCTGCTCCAATGCGGGTTGGCGGAATACACATGTGGCAGAATTTCGTTGAAATTAGACACATGCAGGTTTCCTCACGATGTTTTCCTTCACCGCCGAGCACGAGATGAATTATAAACACAAATTAAGCACATGAAATTTCAGTGGTGCCTGCCTGGGTTTGAACCCGAAATCATCGGTTAAGATGCACGCGTTCTAGCCACTGGGCCATCTCGGCTCGATCTCTATCGATTTGACTCAAACGTAAATGAGTGAAACTAATATACAGCGTGTGTATAAACAGAAATTAAGCCATCGCTCGTAGCCATCATGTTCAGCTGTCACACAAAGTTTGGTTATAATTTCGCGACTTAACTAGATCTGCAGAGTTTATTAGGAATTAAACTGATTTACAATTTTATTGGATATATTAATTTGTTTTACGCAGTCTGAAATATAGTCGTCATCGTCATTCGCTTATAACTATTCCTTGCTTAGAGTGCCTCGTTGATCTCATGGCTAGTAGTTTGGCTATAGTACATATTTTATTGAGTTTGATAACATAACGGGTGGAATAATGATATACAAACAATTTAACCTTAAATTTACATGACATCAATGTTCAAGAACTAAATGGTATAAATAGATTTTTCGCGCGTCTGTATTAGTGAGAGCCGAGATGTTCTTACGATTATCTCAGCGATGGCTCATTGGAATGAGAAGATCTTAACCGATGATTGCGGGGCTATAAATGTATTTTAACTACGTAACGGTATAGTTGAAAAAGGTACTTAAGGTAAGGCTTTTTCTTCATACAAGACGAGGTATTTCCAACCCAATCAGGACAGGCAAATGAGCCACCAGATGGTAAGTGATTACCACCACAAATAGACATTGGCGCTGTAAGAAGTTTTTAATCATTCCTTACGTCGACAATACGCCGCTAACCTTGGAAACTATAATGTGCCTGTAGTAACACTGGCTCATTCACCCCAATAATAATAATTCTAAGTATATCTGTCTGGCGGTGGAATTTATGATGAGTGGGTGGTGCCTTGCACAAAGCCCTATCACTAAGTAATTATATTACTATGATGAAGTATTACTGTTCCGACATCTGTCTAAATTCAATATATTTGTGAGGTTACGACGAAGTATTAGATAACTCGCTCGCCCTTGTCTCATTTAATTGGGATCAGCTCTGTAAACTAGAAACTGTTCTCGAATAAAAATAGATTTAGTAAACTTTTAATACCGGTCGCTTGCTCGTCACATCACCCTGAGAATGCTTTGAAACAGCTACTGCTTAACAAAAATTCCCGTAATCGGCTTACAAACCCACGCAATAGATAAAGGGTCGTTATTCTACGTTCTCGAAACTATACGGCATATGCGAATGTATCATTTATACTAATATAAATGCGAAAGTAACTCTGTCTGTTGCACGCTTATACAGCTGAACTGATTTAGATGAAATTTGGTATCGAGATAGTTTAAGTCCCGGGGAAGGAGTGAGGCATTTTTTTAAAATTAATAATAGAATAGAGGGGGGGGGGGCATTGTGGGCAGTAAAGTGTTGTAAATTTCACAAGCCTTAGGTTCAGATAGTATTATGTAATCGCATAATTATTCCGTTTACTATAAATCGCAAGATAAATTAGGGTCAGCGCTTTCTGACACGAGTTTTCCCGAATTATTGATTCGTTGCGCTATCAAATTATTATAGTAGATAAATAAGAACTTTGTTAAAGGTCAATTACAATTAAGATTTGTTATATTAAATACATATATATCGTTGTGTACATATATTTATACCGTCGAGAAATTAAATACTGTTTACTGCGCCGACAGGAATCCCCCGTCACACTTACATACTTTTTCAATAACACTATGGTAATAGAATAGTCTCGAATAATTTATTAAGAATAAACGAAGTTGTGCCAAATGTGATGACGTTTCAACAGGATTTTTTTTTTAAATTTTAATGATACATAATTTGAAGATGAAATAAAGATACAATTCTGCAATAAAATTGGGAAATGATATGATCTTCCATTCGTTGCCTGTGTTCAACTGAGTCTACTTAAGTCAATTAAATGCTAAATCTAATTCAACCGTCTAATAGACTCTCTTTTAAATATAAGGCACAAAAATAAAAAACGATCGAATTAAAATATTTTACTTGAATTTTCAAGTTGGTTGCTTCAATTTGAATTTAATTTTTTAGTTTTTTTTTTGTTCAACGACCAATTAGTAAGTTTAAATCGAATCGTACTTACATACAACGCTATAAAATCGAACTTATATAAATGTTATTCTTCTTAACATACCAATCAATTTCGTACAGTTTTATGCTGAAAACACGCACATATATTTAAAGTATCATTTTTTAACTTTAATCGTTGAAAATAAAATGACACGGCATGTAGTCCTAGTTTACAAAAATGTGCTTAAATGTTGGTAAAGTAACTGTAATAGAGGTTCAATACAAATTGTTTCAAATGAATATGGAACGAGTAAATTCAAATGCGCGCGCATAAAATCCGCTTGTCGAACTAACGACATTATAAAAGTGACGATTTCAAATGAAAAACAAACGTAGCATAAATATCCTCATAACGAACGCTTGCAGGAAAATACGAGAGGTATTTTGTTACTAAAATGTCCCTACATCCAGTCACACGCCAGCCGTGATTGAAAAACAAAGCGATCAAATTCGTATTTAGTTTAGCTTTGTATTTATTTTGTTTGCGGTTTTTCGTTAACAATCGTTTTTTTTTTTTTTTTTATTTATACATAATAGTTTCTCTGAATTTGTATTTGATGATGGTGTGCACGTAGCACACATTAACATCTACGAGTTGTTTTATACTTCTGATCAATAGATGGCTCTATATCAAATCTTTAATATTTCTACATCGCGATGGCAAGATGCGCTATTTATTTAATATATTCCATTAAGAAGTAACTCAATAGTTTGTAATGAGTGGCGTCTAATTGGTTTCCGTCCTTAGAATCTAGTGAGCTTAGAATCTCGTTGTTGAGATGGCGTATATGATTTTGCTGTTAACTTTATTTTATAGTGTTTAGTATTTTTAAGTAATAAATTCTTTAGGCGGCTTAAACGATTTTTGGTAGCACAATCGCAAATCTTATTGGATCGGGTCACCAATGTTAAATGTATGTTTGTTGCTATTACTATGAGGTGTTTCTCTTGGACAGCACTAAAACTATAATAAATTTTTTGATACAATTACATTAAAAAATAAAGGCTTGTTTCATTTTTTTTTTCTCACGGCGGTTCCAATGATTTTTGATGTTTTATAATCAGTTCATGATCAGTGTATTCGAAACGTAAACATTTGTTCTTTTTTGTTTCAGGTACGTACGAGTTGAATAAGCGACGTTATCGCGCGAAGAAATCTTAAGAGATAAATCTCTAGTACTCGGCTCGTTCTAATCTCGTCTTCAACAATCCTATGATCCGAATGAAAAGTCGCTTCGTCCAATAAGTTCCGTCGTCAATGTGGCGTTATTGCCAACACAATACAATAAAAAGGAATCCTTTCTTACTTGAATCGTTTTTTAGAAGAAATCGACCTATTCTATTTCGGGTAACCGATGCGCACACCACGCTCGTCAAATGAGATATTGTTACCGGGTTTTTCGAGACTTATTCTCGGGACTAGGATAACATGTATTCATATAGGGTATCTAGGAAAGAATTATTCTAGTCATACAAGTATTTTTTATTAGTTATTCAAATTAATTAGGTGAGTTTTATTGAACTATTATCCTAGCCGCGATGCGAGCCGAGATGGCCTAGTGGTTAGAACGCGTGCATCTTATCCGATGATTTCGGGTGCAAACCCAGGCAGGCACCACTGAATTTTCATGTGCTTAATTTGTGTTTATAATTCATCTCGTGCTCGGCGGTGAAGGAAAACACCGTGATGAAACCGGCATGTGTTTAATTTCAACGAAATTCTGCCACATGTGTATTCTACCAATCCGCATTGGAGCTGTGTGGTGGAATACGCTCCAAACCTTCTCCTCAAAGGGAGAGGAGGCCTTAGCCCAGCAGTGGGAAATTTACAGGCTGCTAATATAATGTATGTATGTAATGTAAATTATCCCATAAAATGAGGTATATATATTTACTACGGGCCTTATTATACTTTAAATAGATGAAAAATATTTCAAAAATATCACAATGTCTAGACCATTTTGTTCAAGAGTTCAAATTGAGCTCCTCATCAGTTCCGCCAACAGATGATACACGTGAAGGTTCCCACGGGAGTCGATTCCATTTAACTAAAGCTGTTGGAGCTCCGGCTACTTGTTGAAACGTTTAATATAATAGCCGCCTTAACTTCTTGGGTGCCTGTAATAAGGAGTTATTATATAAATTAGTATCATTTTAACTATAAAACTCGGATACTTCATTTCATATATAAATTTACAAACTTTAAGGCGCTTAGAAATAAATTGAAATATGATGAGTTTTCAACCGGTTAATTTCGGTTTTACATATATAATTATTTATACGTAATTTGTTGTAATTGTTGCATTAAAGTTGTTGTTGTCAGGTGCAAAGCGTCGTAGGGCTTTGAGCGAGCTCGGCTAGTTGGGTACCACTCACTCATCATTATATTCTACTGCAATACAGTAATACTGAGTACCGTTGTGTTATGGATTTAAGGGCGAGCCAGTGTAACTACAATACAAATAAAGAAATATTGGACAACATCACATACATTACTCTGATCCCAATGTAAGTAGCTAAAGCATTTGTGTTATGGATATCAGAAGTAACGACGGTAGCACAAATATCCAGACCCAAGACAACATAGAAAACTAATGAAGTTTTTCTACATCGACTCGGCCGGGTAATCGAACCCGGGATCTCGGAGTGGCGTACACGTGAAAACCGGTGTACATATTACTCGACCACGGAGGTCGTCTAATACAAGAAACAATACATCTTAGTTTTGAAGGGTGGTGGTATGAGATGTGGTGAATATTTATTGCAATGCCAATATCTATAAATGGTGGGGACCATTAAATCATCAGATGGCAATATATATATATATATATATATAATTTTAATTATATAGCAATCGAATAAGTAGAACAAATTCCATTTAAGCGATGCCGCGGAAAAACTGATAAATGAATTAAAAACCGGTGCTCAGTGCTTGATGGACATAAGCGAAAGTGGATAGCCTGGATCGTGACGAGATTTTAAACTTTTTATCCGTCCTTTTATAGATTGTATTACGTGAGTAGAGAATGACGCGAATCACATTAAAAACGTCAAATATATATTTTTTTATCTTTAAATGATCACAATGTTTACAATCTTGTGCCAGAATATTTATCTAGTTACGTCATTTCGTTTCGTAGAATTATGTTGTGTTTAAATTTGGTTAGGAATAATGAGAAGGAGACCAGATTTCAGGTGAAGGTGATAAGGGATTATTAGCCGACAACATTTGACTTGACACTAATCCAATTAACGAATACGCATTAGAAACATATTTCCATATCTATATTTTTATTATAATTTACTGTAAAATAAAGTTGTAAGCAGATGGTCCAATCCTATGAGCTATGACCTAAGAGATTGGTTCACTTACTTTTTATAAGTTTCATTAGAGTTTATTTGTCATCTCTCGTTCGTGGAGTAAGAAAATATTAGCAAATTGGTTGAATGTAATTTTGTCAAAGCTTTTTACGTCATGACATTAATCCTCAGCGGAGTTGCCTGATGGAATCTTTCAATATTCTTGTAGAGTATAGAATTCCTTGGGCCAGCATCGAATACTTTAAATTTATCAACTTTTACTTGATTAATTGTGTAAATGTGAAAATTAATAACACGTGCATACTTGCCTTACAAAACTGTCTAAAAACTTTGTCTGTGCGAACTAGTATTGCTTGTCATGCCTACCTGCCTCCAGCAGACTATTAATTACATGGATTTAGCGTTTTATTCGATTCATTTCAATAACGATGGTTAGTAATTTATTAATAAGATGTGCTCGTCCACGCTCACTGTAGATACATATACATATGTACTAAAATATATACAATAATACGTAATTGAGTAGAGCTGTGGAAAAGATAGAAAATTTTATCGTCGACGAGAGGAGAGTCCTAGTAACGATACATTGTGTGATTACTAAATCTTCGTCGATGGTCCCAGAAGGAAGGGGTGCGAAAATACTCAAGATTTTTTTAATAAAAAGGACAACAAAACTTTTTTATATGATAAAAGTAAACGTTGAAATTATAAATCATAAACATATGCATGGTTTTTTTTTCTTAAATATTTTCCGCCCATCTTATTGCCTCCACTGGTGGCAGAAAGACTTGCTCATTTTTCGCCCAGAGAATCGGAATTCCGTTTCAACGGGCAAATGCTGTTGGCATTCTTGCCACCTTTCCCCGCGGTCATGATTTATGAAGTAGCAATATTTTTTTTTTTCTAAATAAATTAAACTAAGATCTCAATGTTAATAATATTTTTTATGGAAAAAGTTTGATATAAAAGCGTAGCTTGTTATAAGTCGAAATGCTTGAAGTTCATGTAAACTTCTCGAAGTAGTAACTTTGAATAGTCGTACAATTGTTTTTAGTGGTTTAATTAAATTATTAACGAGTTCTCCGAACTCTTATCATGACATAAAATGTTTTATCTATTTTAACTTGTGTATTTATTTTTATCTTATTTATCGTATTCACTTTAAACTTTTGCCATGTTAATAAGTTGTTTTGTATCTGGGTTTTATCCGCGATCATACTCTTTGTATATTTAATTCTCGTCTAGGTACTGTACCGCCGATTAGGTTAGTCATAGTTTTTATTCTATTCTATAAAGTAGTCCTACGAGAACTACATAGCCATCTTATTGATTGATAACTTTATATGAGAATTTAAAAAAAAATGGTTCTACCGGACCGTTCGTTCGTAAAAGAAATCACCCTGACTCGAGAAGCTTGGAACTGGAACTGGTAGTGAAGTAGTTGCCAAGGTGTTAGGTAGGTACTCTATGAGTATATCAGCAACTTTTTATATCCATATATATTTTTCTGTTTTCCGTTCTTATAACTACTAATTGGAATACATCATATAATATGTAACTCCCATATTAAAGTGTTCCAGGAAGGCCTCTGGGAAAGGCCTCTGGGAGGTCATTCCATATCCTAAAGGAACGCCACAGCGATTTTTATTATTTTTATATTTCAATTAATGGGCAAGTAATCTGCACTTTGGAGTAAAATTAATAAGTAACAGTTTAGTAAATATTAAATACCGTTTGTTGAGCCTTATTCGATTTCGTATCGGTAAATTGATTCAGTCGACGTTTTTTTGCTCTTATGTAATATAAGAAATGGTAATCGAACTCGTAACGCCAGTTACTTAAACTCGTTATTTTTACGTGAATCAACTTCCAATTAAGTGTCTCTGCGTAAAAAGTGTCAGCCCGAGAGAATTTCTCTGCAACACCTCAAACCTGTTTCTGGATACATATTAAGTTTACAGATGTTTGACAGAACGATAGCGACAACGATATACTTCACTTAACAAACATTTCAGGTAGTAGGGTTTTATGACTGAAAGATTCAATCACGTTTAGTAGAGAACACTTTAAGGCGGTCATCGTTATTTGGACTGGAATAGAGTTATGATTGTGACTCAAACATATTCTACAAAATTGAAACAATAATTTAATATATTTACTTCAATAGGACTGACGATGTTATCTGATTAATGTTAAAATATCCCCGAAATGATTCCCTCAGGTATATGTCCTTTGAACTAAGGTTATATATTCCGTTTATTGGGTCGTGAATATTCGCCCTTCAAACTAGGATGTCGTACAATAGCGTCAGGTAGCTGACACCTCGTTAGAGAGGTCGTCCTTTTGAATCTTGCCGTCATTCTTGAGTTGGGTCTTCGTAGATTCCGTTACAAACGTACTCCTCTTAGTTAGACAAATGAGACACCTAATTGAAATCCTATATCTCCCACCAGCGAGAATGTCAGCCCGATACCTATACTGTTGATTGCGGTATTATATAGTCGTGTGCTAATATATACATATACTTTACTCAGCTAATTAGCTTTACAGTTTGTCAGTAGACTTCCAAGTAACAAAGAAGTCCTGTCATCAACGAAATATTTAATTTATTCAGATTTATCTATTGATACTTTAATAGAGCATCAGTTTTTTTTTGTTATAAAAATATTTTTCGTATAAATAAAAACCCTTGATGATATTTTTAGGATCTTTCAGCGACATTATATACCAATTAGATATATTTTAAATCAATTATAAGTTGTTATTTCTTGTTCGCCGTTTGTCAATCGTCTTACGTCGATTGGTACGGGCCGTGTGTTCTCAGCGCTAACAATGAAATGGACAAGATTTTTCTCCGAGAAATACAATTAGATCGGACACATTTCTCGTTAACGTCGTGTGTGGTGCAACAATTTAAAGCGCTCTTGGTTTTCATTAATAAAGCTTCAGTGGAATCGTTCTTTTTGTTCTACACTTTAAATGGCTCATTTTTAACCAGAGCGCTTTTCGGTCTTGTGCATTTTTATGATTTCTTTCACGATGTTTTCTACGTTACCTCTATAGGGTTTTGCGAGATCTAAATCAAAATATATTTCATTCAACATAGCTCTTACAGGATCTTTTGAATCTTCAATTTACAAGATTAAATTTAGTATAAATTTGCCGCCTATATAGAATGTAGATTTTCCCATGAGCAAATAACTCAGCAGTTGCCCTATTTATCAGTCAATACTATCTATGCAAACGTATCCAATTGAATTATTCTTCGTTGTTTTTGCTTACTTTTGTATTTCGTCTCAATATCTTGTAATTAATTAGAAATTATCTTGTTAATTAAATGTATGAAATATTACTATTACGATTACTTTTGTAATTTACTTGGTTTAAGAAGGTCTGGGTAGGTATCATCATCGTACATTCAAAATCAAAATATAATTGATTCAAGTAAGCTTTTACAAGCACTTTTGAATCGTCATTTAACAAACTATTTAAAATAAAGCTACCACAGGTATGTAGATTCTACCGAGAAGAACCGGCAAGAAACTCAGTAGTTACTCTTTTTCAATATCTATTATATTTATTCTACCGTCAACCAGCAATGCTTAGTATTATGTTATGTTCTGGATTGAAGGGCGACTGAGCTAGCGTTACTACAGGTACAACTGATATAACATTTTAGTTCCCAAGGTTGATAGACAGATTTGTTATATACTTAACATATCCTAGCGCATCAATATCTATGTTGGTGGCACCATAAGGCTCATTTGCTCACCAGTCTACCTGTATTTTAAAAAACAAACGAATCGTATTAATTTGTATTATACTTAGATAATTTGGCTTATTCTTGTTTCTTGTTGATCTCTGACGTCGCCTTGAATATTAATAATGAAATAAATTTTCACAACGTTTAAATATTAATCATTATCAATTTGAATGTTCCGCTTCCAAAGATCTAGTTTCTAAATTGAGAAATGTTCCTCATTTCTATGATCATCTATTTCTGGGTCTGAGCCGGTCGGCAGATTTCGTAATTGTTGACTGGAACAAGCCTTTATCCTACCGTGTTCGCTCGTTAGCGATCAGAACTTGCCAACTGTGTAAACGTTGGTTAGCAAATCGCCTTGGAATTCGCAAGTTGCGCAAAACGAATAGAAATCAAATCAATACATAGATGTATATTTGTATAAAAGTAAAAGCTTACTGTTATAGAGCTGAAAAGAATTTTATAAATTATATACAAAGCGATAGTACTACATTTTAAATATTTTAATTGTGCAATAATATATATTTATATGTAACTTAACAGCATCAGTTATCAAGATAAATATAAGGTAGTGGGAAACAAATGAAAGGTGAAGTTACCTAGCCTATCTCAGGCCTATTTCTCAATATTATTTACTTTTATTTTCTAGTAGAAAATTAGGTTTACAGGCGACAAAGGTTCGTTGTAACTAAATTTTACAGTTTCAATAGATCTATGTATATCGGTGTCATCTATGTCGTTCAAGTAAATTAATATTAGTCGCCCATGTTCTTTCTGGGACTCCAACTTTCTCCACAACAAATTTAATTTGAAATTGTTCCGTTTAAGTGTGAAGTAACAGACGGATATACTTTCGCATTTATAATATTAGTGTAGATTACTAGCTGTACACAAAGTGTCAAACTATTTAATTTGCGGGCAACACTAGCAAACCCTGGCAGGCGTTATCGTACCTGTTTATATATTCCGATTTTCAATGCTCACCCTTCAAACCGCAACACAACAATACTGCGTACTGCTTTTTGGCGTTAGAATATCTTAGGAGTGGGGGGGGGGGACCACCCAGACACGCTTGCACAAAGCCGTGCCACCAAGTAGAACTTATTATTTTCTTTTGGTATTTTATAAGTTTGAAACTGACATAGATGAATACAAATGATTGGTAAACTTAATAAACAAAAGAAAAAAGAAATCTCGCTTGGAGGGGCTATAACGCTCTGTCTTTACGTGACGATTTTCGCCTGTTCACTCTACAGTACTGAAGCGTATAAGAACTTCGTTTCAAAACACACACATAATATCTATGTGTCATTTTTGTTGATTAGTTGATGGTGATTAGTCAAATATCATCGAAGTTTATTAATAAGAGAGATATTTTTATCCATAACAAAATAATATATTTAAATCTCGCAAAATATTTAATTTGTAATTGTTCACGCATGTACACTGTACAGTCAATCATAAAAACCGTTCACACACATTCATCAACGACAAAATTGCTAAAGTTTTTTTTTTCCAAATAACTTTAGTGGTACCGAACAGATAATATTGTTTGTCATTGTACAAAAAGTTTATAATCGGAACATGTACGCGCTTATATCGTCGGAGGTCGGATGAAACACAATGAATGAGCGAGATTTCATTTAGCATGAAATAATTAGTAGGATTATGGTCTCACTTAATTCCTACCATTTTACCTTTGTATATTGAATAATCTATTAATTTTTTCGATGGCTGGATGCGACCTCGGTCCCGGGTGAGTTACGTGTAAAATTAAATTCGGCTGGAGGCTGATTCCATTCAACCTTCTGAATAATGCAAAAGGATTATTGGACAGAATAAATGCGTTATGCATTCAAAAACTCCATTATTTTAAATGTATCATACGTCTAACTAATCGATCGGTTTTCATTGTACGTTTTTAATGTTGAAATATCGGCGCGTGTTAGATGGAGCGGCCATTTTTTTTTTGTTTTTTTTTCGAGTGCCGTTTTGTATATTGTAATCCATTTATCAACGGCCGAGCCATTTAATCTATGCGACAGGAGAGCGTGAAATATATATATATATTTTAATTAAGGCTAACAACACATTAAATGTCTATTTTAGTGGATCTATATTGTTGACTATATGTAGCACTGTTTGATTGGTTTGTTATGACGTGATAAATCTAGAACACAAATCATAAGCCTCTTTTTGCTCTTTCGGCGAAAACCGTATGACTCACGGAAGCTTTGTTTAAGTCGTAGCTTATTTTAATGCCAAAGGTTTTCCATAAAGTTTTTATGTGAAACATATATTGGCACGCCTTGGGGTTAAGACGCGGTGACGCAAAACGTCACGACGCTCTTTTTGCCTTCACGCTCTCTACTCTCTTGTGTGTAGCGGGTACTTTGTTCTACAAAAACAAACTAAATGCAACTGTATGTTTTTATTTACTTTCCTCCGTATTTACAAATATAAATTCTATCAATAACAATCAGTTCCAATGTTTCGCATTTGCCGGGCGTCCCGCGAAAGCTTAGTTTTTTTTTTAATATTAAACATTCGAAATATTCTTGTTGCCTTGTGTCGTAACAATTTTTGTAAAATAAATTATATTAGGAACGATATGAACCTACCTTTTAAATAATATAGGGTGCTTTTTCAAACTTGACGTGTAGCGTAAAATATGTCCAGCGTCCGTTTAATAAATAAAAACAATTACACATTTTTTAGTACTTTTTATTGTTACTGCGTTATTTATCGACGAAGGCCATTTTAATTTACAAACTATGCGAATGGTAAATTATTTCAAAGTGAAATGTTACAATTTTTTTTGTATATATTTTTTTATTGATCGTCGGGATGGCTCAGTGGTTTAGTGAGAATTTTAACTAATAACCGAGTTCAATCCCAGTCAACCAGCCTATTAATTTATGTTTATAATCGTGTTCCGTGGTCAAGGAAAACATTTTTGGAGCATGGTGGAATAAACTCTAAACCTTTCCTTAAAAAGAAGACGCCCAGATGTGAGACATGAGCACGCTCTTGCTTTACTTTTTATTGATCGAATTAAAACTTGACTTTGCTTTAGTAGGTATTCACGTGTCTTGTTTTGACACATATCATAACGGCCAGTTGAAGATTTAAAGCCAGAACAAACAGATAACGATACACGAACATTAAATATATTGAGACAATTAAACCACATCGACTAAAAGCAAGGTCTGTCGCGTAGGCCTTTATTTTTTTATCATAAAAATATAAAAAATACTTAAAATTATTTTAATTAGTCCTTAGAAGTATCGCACAGAAAGGTTTGCTTTCCCTAATGTATATTGGATCAGGTTGTATCAATAGTTACTACCGAACTGTACTTAATTATATACATTCATAACTTTAAGCGAGATGCATTTATTAACATAAAATAGACTATGTATGTATGTATGTATGTATGTATGCAAAAGTTGCAATTTCGACTTACGAACGAAGACGTAGACAAAATTAAACAAAAGTTATAGCATGAACGTGACATTTCGTATCGTTTTATTATATTGAAACTAACTTTTACCCGCGACTACATCCGTGACGTATTTATTATTTCCGTTAATTCCGTAATTTACAAACCTATGTCCTGTACGTGTTAGGCTATGTCAAACATGACGATCGGCTTAGTGACGTCATTGTGCATTTTTAATATATGTATAATGTATATATTTTTTTTTGTCGTCGTATGGCTGTTTTTGTTTTTGATTATTATGATGATAGATTATTTATTGTAATAATTAAAGTATATTATTTAAGTACAAATATATTTTTGTATTTTTAAAATATCACACCAATATTTTTGTGTTAAACTATGAACTACTTTTAAATAAGCTAGACCCCATCAAACATTCAGCGCTCAGTAAAATATTTCAAGTAAAAAAGCGCTTTAAAGTAGAGCAACAGCGAGAGCTAATACACCTTGCAAGTGTTTCAAGCACTTAAATATTAAACTATGGAAATAAACACTTAATAACTGCAAATGGAGTTTTTACTGTGTGCACTAAGGAGCGATAGCCGTTTCGAAACTGGGTCGCGATTTTACATAACTAGTAAGACTGTAACTACCAAAATCTCGGCAGCCACTGGAAAATTACCTTCCTCGGACAGTTTATTAGCATGTCTTCGTTTAATGGTAACATCTGTCTGTCCAATGGGAATCGTTGGTTCCATTTTTAAAATATAAACGTAAATTTTGTTTCTCTGAGCCTTGGTCTTCGGTATTGTCAATTTATGACGAGCGTGGATCATTATTCGTTACTAATTCTTTTAAAGATAGTTATATACACTCTGTCGTGAATAGTAAAAACTATTCTTTAAATTTTTTGTTATGTAAATCTCTCGTCTGTCAAGTAGCTAGCTTGTTCTTGTACAGATTAAACAGGCGAATTGGGTTCGAATGACAGATTATTGGGTTTCTGTCACGTGTCCAATAGTTCTCAATAAAAGCCAAGTTGTCAAAAATGTTTGGACAAGTTGAAGTTACCAAGTTCAGTAGCCAGCGTTACACACTCTCGCCTCGAAACAATTGTTAAATCATTGGCCCAGTCTTTTCTTTCTCCGGTCGTGTCGCTCGCCCTCTGATCTGTAAAATCTCTTGCGTAGTTTGTTACCCAGTTGCGAATGACATCATTATCAATACGTTACATAATATGCATTTACCTCATGCCCGTATGGTTGTCTGAGATGGCTGCTTAGCGATAAGATCGCCTTACGCATCTTCGATAGTTATATGTTTTTGATATTTATATGTATAATTCATATACTTGGTGGTAGGGCTTTGTGCTTGTTCTACCGCCAAACTGCAGTACCCAGAACCGTTGTGTTCCAGTTTGTAGGGTAAGTGAGCTACTATAACTATAGGCACAAAGGACACCAATCTTGGGGATATCTCAGTTCTCAAGGTTGGTGGCACATTGGCAATGGCGATAAGAAATGGTTAATATTTCTTACGGCGCTTTTGTCTATGGGCTGTGGTGATCACTTATCATCAGGTGGCCCATTTGCTCGTCCGTCTACATGTACCAATATATATATATATATAATTATATATATTTATAATTATATTATATATATATATATATATATATAATTATATATATTTATAATTATATTATATATATATATATATATATATATATATATTTGTAATACACAATGCGCCCTCAAACGAAGCGTGCTAGGTCGCGGTTAGTGTCGAATAAATATGATATGTGACGATGTATTGCATTGTTTTGTGTCGTTTTTGTATTCAGCTCGTAATATTTGCGACGGATAACGTTACACGGATACCGACTCGCCGGAACGTGTCGTTTACGTAATTGTTTTTTTATTTATTTACACACGTATCGGTGTTTTTTTTTTATTCGATCACGTTTTGTTCTTGTATTTTTTTTTTAATTATGAATTAATCGTAACTAAACTTAACGTAAACTTTATCGTAATTCGATATTATATAACTTAAATGTTATAGTGGAAGTTTGATTTCGAGCCCGAATTTGAATTTGTAAACGTAGATACTTTAACAATTTTCTCTCTTCAAAATCCATACTCATTTATTTTTTAAATAGGTAGGTGGCTTGTAATGATTTACTTGATGATAAATGGTCAACCCAACCTGTATATTGGCACTGTAAGAATTATTAACCACCGCAAAGCGCCACCATCCTTGAGAACTAAAATGAAGTTACCTTTAATAGTTGGTTCCGCATTGGCTTTATTCAGAGTGGGTTAAACTGCAATGCCAATCTATAACTTAAATTAAAAAATATATATATTAAATCATCCTTTTAAAGTACGTTATCTAATAGATAAATAAATCTGTAATGCTAATATCGATGCTGTATTCGTAATTGATGATAAGCGCAATTAATATGGCCAAATAAATTACAGTTGTTCGACTAATCCATAATTATCGACATAATGTATTGCGACCACTGTTTATTTGCCTGTTGGTGCGTGACTCTAATTGCGAACTGTGGTTCTAAACGTTTGTTTAAATTGAATACGTTCGCTGTATGAGCGCTTTTCAAATAGCGTGTAATGTTACTGGTATTATCTGTGGATTCGTGGCGTTGTGTTTTTTGTATTTATTTTCATTCTGTGTTTGTTTTTTTTTTTGTTTCGAATGTTTGTTTTCAATTACCGGATTATATAATAGAGTTGATCTTTTTAACCTTCATAAATAAGAATTAAATGTTACTTATATTATAATTGTGACGTGAGTGTGACGTCAGAACGGCTGAACGGTACGGAATGGAATTATGGTTAGGAATAACGCATTGGTTAATTTGATGTCTAACATTTGTACTTACGCCGCTCACCACACGGAAACTATATTTAACTAAATACTGTTTTGGTTACTTGACGACAATTTTACTAATGTAGATTTCTCTAGTTTTGGGAATGATTTTTTCTATGATGTACAAAATATAAATTAGTTTTAAGTGTTAAAAAAAAATAAGAGGAAGATGTAAGATACAGTCACTTGTTTAAATCAGAATTTCATTGTAATATATATTTCGGTTTGACCTTTCGCTATTCTCCTTATATTAATATTATAAAAAAATTAAATTATACAACATTTCGTTGGTTTCATTGCACAATATTATCAACTAAGTGCTGAGTTTGTGAAAAAAGTGTGTAAATTTATTATTAAAGTGTGAATTTGTATTCATGAGAACTTTTATTCGCCGTTTTACAAATTGTTGGATTTAAAAATGAAAAGATTATAGTGTTAAACAATGGCTAATTCGTATCTAAGGAAACGTTTTTATCCAATTTATTTTTTACGCGCGCAAATGTCGTCATTGGATATCTAAAGCCTTGTACGTTTCGTGCAGTTTTTTTAGTCATTCGATCAATGTTTAGGAGTATGGGCTTGACTAATCCAGACTATTCCGATAACCTTGAACCTCCACCGGACGTTTTACTGGTAATCCTAGACGTTGCCACAACCACCAGTTAATTCAGGTACGGATATATTCGGCGGAGGTCTGGCGGATCAGCAATCGCTGATCCTTGTCCTGTGGACGTTGTTGCAGACCCGATCCGCCGAAGAAGACCGGGCAGGAGGAAACAACGCTACGCGCACCGTCTCCCCCCGAATCAATAGGCTCCGCAGGGACTCTTCTCAGGGTTCTCAATACCTCGAGAATCCCTCCTAGGAACTGGAGGCCCGCATAGCCGGGTTGACCGTCGGGGCATCACGATAGCATGCGAAAGCGATCCAGGGGCGCCCGCTGAAAAGACGAAAAGGGTACCCCTGGTTTTTTACTAGGGCGCTACGTCCTGGGCATAGTTCGGCGAGTTCCATATACTCCCTCCCTTCACGTGGGGGAACGCGTAATGCGTTTTTCCAGTGAGAAAATAAAAGTACGGATATATTAGTCGTCAGAGTCGTCTTCTTGTCCATTGGCTATAAGGGATAATACGAGCACTTAAGGTTGAAATTTGGGTAATAAAACTGTATAAAAATAATTTATTGTAGCGCCACAGTTACAAGGCGAGAAACTGTGAGTCGATGACAAAGGATTTACTGTTTGTAGACTATGAGAACTAAAAGATCGTTACTATGTTTGTGTCCTTGAGACTTGCTCGTCTGGCTTTTTATGATCAGCAAGGAATAAAAATGACATAATATTTTTTTTATAGACATAAAGGTCAAGTTATAATCTAACAATAAGCGATATCGAGTGGCGTAAATAAACTACGAACACTTAATAAAAGCATGTGGTGTCGACTTACTACACGATTAAATTACTTAGTGCCGGAAATTCCGGCGCCCGTCGGTGGTGGGGGCTGAGGATTCACGCGTTGTCATCAATCAAGTTTAGTCTCGCATTAGTGTAATGACCGTCGGCGCGGACGGATGTCGCCTTATTTTCTTTATTTTTTGCCAGCCTTCCCATCGAGGCAATTTCGTACACGATACTTTCAACCTTTCCGCGCTGATGGAAATCTATGAAGGATAACCACTCGTTGCTATTATATATATATATATGTATGTATTTTTTAACAAAACGTTAATGTTTCTGTTCGACGATGTTATCAATCTTGTTTATTCGTAGCAATGCTTTTGTATGAATTGAACATAAATTTTTCGAAGTTTTGTTACGAGGTTTTCTGAAACAATTTTTCATGTTAATGTATTTCATGATGTTTCAACAAAGAATACTTTGAAATTAAATGAAAAGCATAAACGTCTTTAGCGTTTAGTTTGTTTAAGTACCAACATTAAAATATTACTTAGAAATAAACTTTTGGTTTATAGTGTCGCTAAATATTTACTAGTTTGAAGAAAAATATTAACGTATTTATTTTATTGCTACTTAAGTAAAATATTTTTTATTACACATAAATAAGATTATTTTAAATACTGATTATTTATATTACAATAGCTATACGGTCACATGTAATTAAAAAAAGCGGTTAGTTGTTCGTTTAGTCCTCTTTGATTAGTGGCCACAGTATCCTGGTAATACAGGTTGGCAGAAGTAGGTCAGCAGTCCTGACCGTCAGCGATTTGAACATCAAGATAAAAGAGGCTAACTCGATACGAGTACCATAACCGCTGTGACGTAAAACCTTTTTATGTCATTGGTGGGTACTGATAAGTGGTCACCGCTGCACATCACATTCGAACTGTAAAAAATATTAATGATTCCTCATCAAATTATAACTTTATAACTAAGACGTTAAAATGTTCTGATAGTTGTACTAAGTATTGTTGTTTGGTGCTAGAACATATGATGAGTTGGTACCTACCCAGACGACCAGAGATTATTTCGTGCCAGACAAAGCTTCCCCACAAACTAATATAATAATAGATAAAGTAAATTTGTATTCAATTGTGGCATCAGAGTAGTATTGTATGAATTGGATCACATTAAATGTTAATCATTTATTTACTGTAAATATACGATCTATATAAAATTTACCCAGACGAGACTTGACAGAATTCTAACTTCGCTAAACTGGTGTAGCTATTACACAAATAAATACAAATCACCGGTTTGGAATGTGAATCGCGTGAAACCGGCTTTTTAATTGCTCTTATATAAACTACAGTACATACATAACATTATTATATGTTTTTGCTACAAATTAAAAATAACGAATCGTAAGTTCATCTTTTTGTCAATTTTTTTATTATATTTTATATTATAATTCATCATCATCCTCCTGCCCTTATCCAATTTTATTTGGGGTCGGCGCAGCATGTCTTCTTCCATATTTCTCTGTCTGACGTCATCTCATCTCATCTCATCAAGAAATATTCTTTCCAGCCATATCGTCTTTCACACAATCCATCCGTCGTTTTTTTGGACGTCCCCTTCCTTTATATCTATCCACGTCCATGTTCAAGACCTTCCTCACAACAGTGGTCCTCATTCTTCCGCATAACATGCCCATACCATGACAGCCGGCTTCCATATAACTTCTCAGTTATCGGTGCTCATTTGATATTATTATTATTGTCATCAATAAACCAAATACAAAAATATCCAAAAATAAGTAAGTATAAAAGCTTGCGTACTCTATAAATGTCATTGGTAGCTAGATTGGCTAATGGGCCACCTGATGGTAAGTGGTAACTACTGCCAAAAGAGATTGATACTGTGAGAAATATTATTAATTTCTCATAATACCAATGCGAAACTAACTTTGGAAAATAACATGTTATGACACTTGAGTCTGTAGTTATACTGGCTCACTCACCCTTCAAACCGGAACACCAAATATGAAATGAGTTGCTAAGTCTGTTTGGCTGTTTGGCGGTAATATATAAGGGTGGGTGGTATCTATCCAGACCTTCCATCAAGACAAAACCGACGTCTAAGTTTTCCTTTAAATTTGACCGCAAGACAAATCCAAAAACCAGAATCCAAAATTCAAATCGGTTAATTATTAAAATTGGAATAAATATTAAGCAAATCTTATAAATCCTCTGTTACATTTGGGTGTGATTTTATCAAATTCATTGCATTGCATCAAGTCATTGCTTTTATATTGCTAAACTATGGAAAATAATTAGACAAGTTAATACAGTAATCTGTATGGAGATGAGCATTTGTATCCCGTTGATGTCATGCAAGTCTGAGATGGACACGTTTGTTCCATTACCATTCGCTTAACGAACTAATTAGGTCAATACCCAGGTTACGTCCGTCGGCCAGTAATGTATTACATGTCTTTAATGAGAACATGGACGCTGCCACCTCTAATACCAAACTAGTTTCTGCGCGCGACTTCGTCTGCGTCTGGGGGCGGGGGCGTTATATGAAATAAGTTATAGCACGCGACTGACGAACTTGCGACGCTAGATGGGTTGATTGCAATGCAACTGCACCACGAGTCTCATTGTAATATAAATATTAAACATAATGGAGTGAGAGATCTGAGTGGTAATATGAATGAAATCCGACAGCATTGTACGCAAAGATTTTTTTAGTTCAGACTTCAATAATAAATAAAAAGTTATGCGAAAAATATTGATGTTGTTGGTAGAGAAAATGCCGAATTACTGGTACCTATCTTGTTTGGGTAGGTAGCACTGTTTACTCTAAAGTAAAAAGTAAGTCTAGTACTAATACAGACTGATATATCCATAAGAAATATTCAATACGAACGGCATATGTACTCTGCGTATGTATGTACTAACCATACTTGTGCTAAAACAAGTCGTCCTTGCTCCATTCGCGTCGACGGGTCTAGAACTAATATGCCATTAGCGCCAGACAGGATGTGGCCGATCACGTTACTTACATTGGGCATGTATCTGTGACAATGACTTAGAAGATAATTCGAAAATAATGTCTACATATTATTACGGGAATACAAAAACTTGGGACGGAATTTGGCTATTTTGTAAAACGACGTTTTGTAATACATTCTGATATATATAAAGGTGTTTGTTGGAGGTTTTTTATTATCTGACAGATCGATTTCAAAAATGTTTCTGGTTTAGGTAGACGGTTTATTGATATAGGCTTTAGATAATATAAATTATAACGTGAGGAAAAAAACCCTTTTAGACTGAATACTAAATAATTGTGTCATGCAAAACAACCGACTTAATTTTTTGTCTTGAAAATCAAATAGACAAACGGGACGTATAACAAACAAAATTTGTTCATAATTGACAGAGTTCTGGGGTAAAAATATTAAAATAAAATCTATCGAATTAATAATCTGCTTTTTTATGTTAGTTAAAAAGTCCTAACTTAGCGAAACCTAAACATTGGATCTACTTTTTATTATTCACACCTCAATCGATTTCTCCGCACGTTAGATCTAGAGGGTATTCAAGACATGAACTTAGGAACCGTAGGTGGTATTTGAAAATAAATTCTTAATACTCGTGAGACAACTATATTCTCGCTTGACGCGTACAACAATCACCGAAATGTTGAAAAAATCTGAATGTCTATGAAATTCAAATGTTATTGTATCGGAGGGGACTCCATGGTTATTTATGCACGTCATCTCGTTATTAACTCAGAGTCATTTTTCGTAGTACATATAATCAATGGATGGTTTATAGGAGTTACATTTATTGAATGCCATCGCAGACGTTTTACGTTATAGAATTTAGGTAGATAGTATTTAAACCTCCATGAGAAAATATGTGTGGCAATTTTTGTGGTAATCGATAGAGACCACTACCTGCAACGCCGGCAGCTGGCTGAACTGCTTATTACATCGTTCTAATTAGAGCCCTTCAAGTTTATAAGGAGCTTAAGATATTGATCAATAATTACAAGTACAAACACTGATTTTTTATTTATGTTAAAGTACTTAGTGGATTTGCCTTTATTGTAATAAAAGTTTTAATTATACAAACAGTCTTTATTGTGTCACAGAGCAGAGAGAAAAGCTAAGAAGAAAAAGGCGCGAAATTTACCACAGACTATACATAGTTGGTTATAGATAACTTATAATTTAACACTCCTACCAAATTCAAGCCTTTCATCAGTTTTACATAGATACGAAGGTTTTATATAGTAGATTAACAGTTAAAACTTTTCTGAACTTTCCTTACAATAATAACAATTTAATACTCTAGAACATAAAAATAACTATACTACACTAGTACAAATTAATTAACAAGTTTTGACATTCCAATATTATTTCTCATAAATATAAATTTATCTTTTGGCAGGGCTTTTGTAAACATATCAGCGTACTGACTTTTAGTGTGTACATAGTTAAGACTAATTATATTTTCATAGTATTTTTCTTTTATAAAGTTATACTTGATATCAATGTGTTTACATCGCTTATGAAATTCACTGTTTTTAATCACATTTATTGCACTCTGATTATCCATATTTATACACACAGATTTTTGACTAAATTCACCTATATCAATGAGTAACTGTCTAAGCCACATGGCTTCTTTGGTTGCTGCACAAGCAGCCATGAACTCTGCTTCGGTCGTAGATAAAGCCACGGTAGGCTGACGTTGAGATGACCAAGTGACAGCTGCTCCACTTTTGAGGAAAACATAGCCTGTTATTGAGCGTCTCTGTTCCAGGTCATTAGCAAAATCTGAATCGCTGTATCCAGTTAAATCAGTACTGTTAGAGTTAGATGTGTAGCATATTCCATAGCTTTTTGTCTCTTTCAAGTATTTGAGTATTTTCTTTACAGCATTCCAATGTGAGTCATCATAGGAATGTATGTATCGACTCACCTGGTTCACAGCAAGCATTATATCAGGTCTGCTCACTGTTGCTGCATGTATCAGTGATCCAACTGCTTCTCGGTAAGGATAATTTTGCTTGGTTGCATTATCAGGTTTCTGCAACTTCACATTTGGGTCAGCAGGTACATAGTTAGGGTTGGCATCCTTCATGTTGAATTTCCTTAACAGTTGATTAATATATTTAGTCTGATGAATAAGGATAAAGTTATTATTTTTCTCAATTTGCATCCCTACAAAATTTGTTACCTCAGAGAATATTTTTATTTCGAAGTTTGTTTGTAATTCATGAATTACTTCCATCATTGCAGATTTATCTTTACAGAACAGAAGTCCATCGTCAACATAAAGGCACAGGTAACATTTGAGATTATTTATTGTCCCAATATAAACACACTGATCAGCTTTGCTTTTCTCAAAACCAAACTTATTGAGAACTGAACTAAATTTGGTGTTCCAGCATCTGGGTGCCTGTTTTAATCCATATAATGATTTTACAAGTTTACATACCATATTGGGCTTGCAGTCTAGTCCCTCAGGTGTTGTCATCAGAATGTTTTCTTTTAACTCGCCATACAGAAAAGCAGTAGTTACATCAAATTGAATTATTTCTAGCTTTTCTTGAGCTGCAATAGATAATAAAACTCGAAGAGAGTCATACCTGACTGTTGGTGAGAAAGTTTCATCATAATCGATACCCTCCTTTTGTGCATAGCCTTTTGCACACAAACGAGCTTTGTAACGAGGGCCTGTTGGTTCATCTTTGATTCGAAAAACCCATTTGCATCCGATAGGTTTTGCATTTTGGGGCTTTTCTACCAATACCCATGTTCCATTTTGCTTATGAGATTCTAGTTCTTTTTCTATTGAATGTTTCCAATTTTCAGATTCAGGTGATTTGATAGCCTCATTATAGTTTAGTGGTACAGAAGTATCTTCACTACAACACAGGTAACCTTTTTCTTGATAATCCTTTTGCTTTGAGGCTAATTCTCTATTTCTTGATCTCAATGTTATGTTGGAGTGACAGGGTACATCAATTTTCTGGTTTGGTACATAGTCACTATCTGTACTGTGATCTTGTTCGGAATAGTAGTCAGTACTCCCAGATTTTAATGTGTCATCAGAGCTCTCAGATGTGGAATTATCAGATGGTTCAGATGATGAGTCACACATTGAGCTATCCTGTATCAAAACCTCTGACACATAATTTCTTTCTACTGTAGTTTCAAGAAAGACTGCATCTCTACTTTTGATTACCATTTTGGAGCCAGGAATTATAAATCTAAATCCTTTCGTATGATCACAATAGCCAACGAATATTGCCTTTTGTGCTTTTGGGTCCCACTTTCTTCTTTTTTCTCTGGGAAGATGAATCATTGCCTGACACCCAAATATTCTTAAGTGACTAATATTTGGTTTGCTTCCGGACCACATCTCTTCTGGTGTTTTGTAGTTGAGTGACTGAGTTGGAGATCTGTTGATTATATAAGCAGCCGTGTGTACCGATTCAGCCCAGTATCCTTTAGATAATTTGGCGTTAATTAACAAGCACTTGGCCTTTTCAACTAATGTTCTGTTCATACGCTCTGCCACTCCATTTTGCTCTGGAGTGTACGGAGTGGTGGTTTGATGAACTATTCCAGCAGTTTTTAAGAACTCAGAAAAATTAGCATTCACATATTCCAGACCATTATCAGAACGAAGGCACTTTATACTGCATTCCAGTTGTTTCTCCACTTGACACTTGAATTCTTTAAATTTTTCTAGTGCATCAGATTTCTTGTTAAGAAAATAAACGAACACTTTCTTTGAGTAGTCATCAATTAAAGTCATAAAGTATTTGGCACCACCAAGCGAGCTTGTCTCCATCGGACCACAGATATCAGAATGCACCAGTTGAAGTATCTTTGTAGAATTGGTTTCACTTTGCTTTAGAGGTAAGCGTGTTTGTTTTCCTTGTAAACATGTGACACATGTTACTTTATTATCTTTCTTCAATAATTGTACACCTTCTGTGTTATCTACTAATTTCTCCAGACATTCAAAATTCAAATGGCCCATGCGTTGATGCCAGAGGTACATGTCTTGCTTGTCAATAGCAGATAAGTATGCATGTTCACTTCTCGTATTTAGCCTGTACATATTATTGACTAAGCTTGCCGTTGCAACAACCACATTGTTTTTATTCAATATCAAACAGCCATTGTTGTTGAATTTTACCTGACCTCCATTTTTTATAATCTGACTGACTGATAGTAAATTTGCTGCTAGTTCAGGTACATACAAAACATTTTGAAACAGAATTTTGTTGTACTGACCTTTATTAACGCACACATCTAATGTCAACTGACCAGCACTGTAAACTGATAATAACTTGTCATTTGCTACCTTTATTGTTTTAATAGGTGGCTCTTTCTCATGTTGCAATATATTTCTATGTTTGGTCATATGAACTGAAGCGCCTGAGTCTATATACCATGGAACCTGTTCAGGACTATCTGTTGAGGCTATAAAAGCTGCAGCATAACTTGTACTCTCTTGATTCCTTTTTGTAGATTTTGACTTACACTCGACAGCAATATGGCCATATTTATTACATTTGTAACAACGAGGCCCTCTTCCAGGTTGTTTCTTGTTACCTTTATTCTTGTGGTTATAGTTGGCAGCAAATGCAGATGTGCCATTTTCACACATTTTGACATCTTGCAGAATTTTTGACTTAACAGAGTCTGCGCTTATTTTCATACCGGAGCTTTCGATTGCTATAATCATAGGCTTGTATGTTTCAGGTAAACCAGAGAGTAGAAGTGTCCCAAGCCACTCTTCATCTACCTTAAAACCAATGTTGCGGAGCTTGTGAGCCGTGGTCATAATCTTGCTCACATATTCTTCCACGTTTTGACATCCAGTAAGACTTGTTGTACATAGGTCTCGAAGTAAACCCACGCGACGTGTTAGCCCCGAATCGTCAAATGCATTTGCCAAGCAGTCCCATACTTCTTTTGCAGACTTAGCATCTTGTATGTGAACATAGTTTACGGAGTCCACCAGCAAGATTATTTTTGATTTAGCTTTAATATCTCGTCTCAAGTCGATAGGTTTACCGGGTTCATGTTCAACACAGTCCCACAATTCCTCATGTTGGAGATATGTTTTAACTGCAAATCTCCACGTGGAATAGTTTTCACGACCAGTTAGCTTTTCTATCATTGCTAAAGGATTGCTTGACGACATTCTGATACGATTTATAAAGAATTTTCAATGATATTTCAATCCGTAAAACCAACAGTCACTTTTAGGTTATGTTACACCGGCATGCGATAGTTTTACTGTTCTTTTGTTATTTTGACGAATTTCCACTGTTTTTCTTTTACAAACGTTCACTTTATTTATTAGGGCTATACTGGGCCCATAACCTGTTAAAGTACTTAGTGGATTTGCCTTTATTGTAATAAAAGTTTTAATTATACAAACAGTCTTTATTGTGTCACAGAGCAGAGAGAAAAGCTAAGAAGAAAAAGGCGCGAAATTTACCACAGACTATACATAGTTGGTTATAGATAACTTATAATTTAACAATTTACTTAACTTTGTTTATAATAAATATAAAAACACTGTAAGGTAACCTACAAATTTTACTATATTCTTGTAATATTTTGTTGACACTAACTTGACTCATGTATGCTTTGTAGTAATGACTTTCAACAAGTGCGTGTGGCCAGTCACCGCACCAAATAATATATGTATATGTTCCATTTATGAATATATATGTAAATATATTTATTAAATAGGTTGTATAAAAAGTAGCTTTTCATTTTCTCTACGCTTAGATCTTTTTTATTACGCAATGGATTTCAATGCATTTTTCAATATAATCAAAAAGTTATATATATACCCCTATCGTACCCCGATTTAGTTTTCTGGTAATATTTTTCATATCGACGATTTGTTCATTGATCCGAAACGATGTTCGCCTGTTTTTCTACCGCAGTGTATCCGCCGATAATCGTTTGACGGTAAAATTTCAAGTTATTCCACATGTTTGCCGGCACTTGGTTCTGATTCATCAGAACAAAAGGGTAAGTTTTGACAATATTAGCATAGTAAGGACTCGAAAGTGAAAGGATGAGGCTGATTTGCATCCGCCACTCGTTTGAAACGTCTCAAACGAAATGCTTTCATCTCCGGGCAACGGATTTGTACGCTCAAAGGGAGTATCATGACGATTTCGCAACAAAGCCGTCGTTGTATTGTTCCTTATTTAACGCGGTAATAAATAACGGCTTAGCGTGATTTATTGTTTTTTATTAAAATGTAACAGTTCGGAAATCGTGACATAAAATCTTAAGGAAAGCGGTTTATGATTCTATCGTTGTTTATTTATTGTTGCCATAAATTTGTAATTGAAATAGTGGACAAGATAAAGTTCCTGTCGGTTCGTGAAGTTTTAATTTAATCTTGGATACTTACAATGTAGAACGGCTTGTATTGGCCTATTTGAATGATATGTTTTGATTTCACAATATGCAAGGTGCCCATTGCCCAACACAGTATTGTCAAACATTTCGCTCCTTGCTCAATTGTACATGACCTCACAGCGGCACCGCTATCTCTATTCTTTGTAGCATTTTCTATTATCCCAGCTGTATTCACAGTGTAGCTGGAAATATGCATTCGACAATTGTCCAAGCGATTTCGTAATTCGCTTTCTTCTAAATTACTCGATTTGATACGTCAATTTTGTTGATCGAGATCATTTTCATGTATTTTGATTTTTATTACAAACGAAGACGACATTGCTTTGTGACTTTGCCACAGTAATACCATACAATCGTAATTGTGTTAATATTTAAATCGTTTAAATATAAAATGATTTCAACGGTATTATAAATGTTATTTTGGCGTAAAGGCTGACGATGCTCGAAAAGCCATACGCGGTGTGAACTTGCGGTCTGCCGACGGTTTAGCTGCAGCGCCGTGTACACGGAGCTTTAGGTCGAATAGATATAATTGGTCGGCAATACACGAACCATAAAGCCGCGATCCAGCCAGATATTTCAGCGTCAAGTTCATTGTGAAGATACATTGTTGGGAAGTCGAGCTTTTGCGGTTAGCGGCGTCATTTGGTTCAGTTGGTTCGAAAAATACTGCCTACAGTAGTACGTGGTTAGCTATTGTTTTCTGTTCGGTAAAACGGACAAAACCACAAATAGAACAATAGAATAATGTTCAGTTAACCACACAAACATTTCATCGCGTCATGAAATATATTTTGCCCCGGCTACCTATTTTGCAAAAGCGTTTCGACGATTAGTAAAGTGTCAGACTATTTCTGTCGCACTAAATTACAGAACTCTCTAAATTATGTGCTTTGCAACTGGAGTTGTGTGTCTGTTGAATACATTGGAGCTCTCAATTTGATTTCTGTCTTTGCTATTTAACGTATGTGCGCCCTGTCATTATGGTTCTCATAGACAAAGCCCGTTTGTTATCATACGATTCGAAATTCGAATTAGTAACGATTATTAACATATTACAGTTTATGTTTACAGAGATCCGATATTATAGTGAATGTGAATTTCAACCAAATACTACAGGTTTAAATCCGGTTGCGCTGAGTTTTGTTGTGCTTAGTTTTTGTTTATTGTTTATCTCGTGATGTCCGGTGAAGAAATTTCTCAAAATATTATTTAAATGATGGTTTTGGAGCGTATTGTACTTTTTTACTCCAATGTAGTGTAATTACGTTTGGATATGTATAGCAGAATATCATTCAAGACATACATGTTCTCTGACGACGTTTTTCGTCATCGCCCAGAACAAGATCTATTAAAACATTGCTTATCTGGGTTTGCATTCGCAAAGCCCCGGTTAAGATTCACGTGTACTTACAACTGAAATATTTCGGATGTTACCACTTTTGTAATAAAGTATTCCCATAGGCTACAATGTAACGCCTGATATTAAAGATAGTCTTATTTTATGTCATATGTAACGCCTGACAACAAATCCCTAAAATCCGAACGAAGCCGCGGCCGAAAACTAATTAAATATAATTATTTATAGATGGCACAAATAACTTATAATTAGTATGGACATCAAAACAATTATTTCTGATTAAAATCACAATTAAAATTATTTTAAGAGGATCACTGACAATACTTTATATTCATGATGTAATGAGAATATAAATTAACGAAATGTTTATTTCGAAGATATATTTTAATATAAAATGACCAGCCGTACCCGCGACTTCGTGCGCGTTTGTATTTAACAAAAAAATTATCATTTAGTTCGCAGCTTTTGTTATATTAAGTCGTTGGAAGGAGGCACCCGACGTGATGGTGACGACGATATACTGGACAGTATTTGGACATTGCAGCGTCAATTTATTATTATTTTATATGTTATTCTAAAATAAAAACAACCGTACCAGAGATTAGCTGGAACAAACAGAAAGACAGACAAAAATTGTAAAAAAAAATATTTTTGATATACGAGTAGGTATTGTGTATACACACACATATGCATTTAGTCAAAAGTGGTTATTTTAATATTACAAACATACACTTCAATTTTGTTATATGTATATAAATTTATATTCGCGAACTTTTTGTGTAACCGTAGAGTGATGTGTGTGAGTGAGATGGATCGACCGCCATTTATAAATCTTTTCTTTATTGGCACGGTTTGTACTAAAGCATTTTTTTCTGAATTAAGCTCCGTTTTGACATAGTGCGGAGGCTCCGTAACGACTGCGCTCTCGTTACCGTAATGCGAGTCTAAACTTGATGGATATTTTCTGGACGTCAGTAAAACTATTACTGATGCGTTCATCACAACTACAGCATCGAAAAATCAAAACCCTTTTTTAAACTATGCTATCATCCAGATTTTTTATTATTATTTACCACCAACGGATTTATTTATCCGCTCAGTTTTGGTTTCGCTATCGTAAAAAGAACTAATATTTTGGCATGGAATAGACTGAAACTATTTTTATTAGACGAAGAGTGAAATATATTTTCAAATTAAAAATATATTTAGGTATAGCTGCCCTCTTTCTATATTAATAATTTCGTGCAGGTCTACGATAGACCCGATCGAAACAATTTTATGTTGTTAAAAAATAATGATTATTAGTGGACAACATAAATTCGCAAAGTTTGTATAATCGTGATATTTCGATATTAAATCTATGAAATGACAGTTCAACGGGCGGCCATCTTTGACAAAAGGAACTTTCCGAATACTGTATACTAGTTCTGTACGTTATGATAATTGGAATGCCAAAATTTTTTTTTTTTTTATCACCACCTACTTTGATAATGTAGATGTTTGATAATCGTAAAGATGGTCACAATGAAAATGGATGGTCATTATGAAAAAGTTATGTGTTATATGAATAGTAAACTATAAACCGTATTTGTTTAGTTTTATTTGTTTTACTCGAGCAAAGCCAAGCGGAGCGAAGAAATCTTGTGCCGAGAAGAACCGGTAAAAAATCAGTAGTTACTATTTTCCACTAAATTACATCGGCAACTAAATACAGTAAGTGTTCCGGCTTGAAAATCAACTAATAATATTTTTACGCTTTTGTTGAGTAATCTTACCTATGATTTGTTGACATGAGATTTACAATTTATTAATGCCTGTTAACGTCCCACTGCAAATTAAGCACATGGATTTAGTGGTTCTTGCTCCGGATTTGAACCCAAAATTAGTTAGATACTCAGCGCTTAACCACTAGGCCACGGATAACGAATGAGCTATATAAATAATGTTAATTTTTTTATCAGATCCAAGATTGAAAATATTTTGTAAATTTCATTACGAGTACACGTCAAAGTTTCTGACGCTGTGAATAAGTTTCGAAAGATGGTAGAGATCCATTTTTCTAATAACTCTTAAACCTGTTCTCCTGAAACTATCAGTGTCATATATAAATGGGACGTCAGAATTTCGCCTCAAGTTTCTCAACTTCAAGACTCGGTCAGACAAATCCAATTTGAAAAGTTAGGGGTTGCTTTATTGTAGATACAGTTCCTAGAAATAAGAGTAATAACTTTATACATATTTTAAACAAAAGGTCCCGCATACGATTTTCGAACTTTCGAGACGAAATAAAAAAGTGGTCCGAAAAAGGTCCCTGAAGGGGTTACCGAAGTTTACGTTCTTTTATATTTAATACATTCGGTCTTTGCAGGTCTTGTGTTATTATTTATGTTACATTTGCTCCTGACCGCCGGCCCCGGCTGCGGTATTGTTTTTAATTAATTCTACCGGTTTTCCGTACCTTCCTAGTGTTACAACAATTATTTTACCGACCTCATTAAGAAGTTTGTGTCGAGAAGAAAAATATTCTACGCGTGAGGTTTGTGCTCCGTTTTGCGTTTCCTTTTGTTGTCCAGTTCGTTTATTCTCTTTATTATTCGTTTATTAGTACGCATAAAAATTTTATATATATAATTTATTGTAGTTTTTTTATATAACTTCGAACGTCTTTTGTATTCAATACTTTTCATCTCAGGCATCTCCAAGCTCGTGACTCTTGGAGATATTTACATTAAAAATTGGGCATATTTACCGTAGCGTCATAATATATTAGTAACAGTATTCCTTATATCTACAATAATTTTATTTATTTTGACATAAAGTGTGTTTTTGTTTAATTCCGAGTAGCTATTGAAAATATTTTTTCGGAATAATATATATTTTTTTATTGATCCGGGATTTGAATCTATAATAATACCTCTTAGCCTATTCACAACGCCGAGGAGCAGTTAAATAGAAGTTTAAGTCGTGTTCTAATAATAATTAAACAGTATGTTTATAAATATATATTTAAAAATAATAGTTTATGATGTTACTTACTTCTAACATAATATTATTAAAAAGGAATATCTTTAAAGAGTTAGATAAATGACGCAATATGTGAAGGTTCGTATCGCTGATCGTTAGTGCAACGTTCGTTCGTTGTTTTACAAGCTCGTTCATCATGTTTAATTGCTGATGTATTTTGCTCTTCTTCTGTATTTGATGTCTAAACTTCGTCTCGTTTCGAACGTTTGAATTTGTTTCTGGCTCGTTTGACAATTTAAATCGATTCAACATTAGCTATTTGATGTATACCTTTGGTTTTTCAAAATTCGAACGTTTAATATATATATATTTTTTATTATTATATCGTCAGGGGTTTTTTAGTCAACGAAATTCATTCGTTAGGACTAGACATTTACATAACGATTGACGTTTTTTTTGTAAATAGCACCGAAATGTATTGAAATTAGATATTATTGCGTATTTCATGTGTTACGTGATCAAAGACTGACGTAAGGAATCCGATAGAATTCGCTTTGACTCGAATCGAATACTTTTATCTAAGGACGCTTTAATAAACAAACAAAATATTCTCACATTTTCGTAAATTTTATTGGTTGAGTTAGGCAACTAGTACTTAGTACTTAGTTAGAGCAACTATACTTTATACACACCCAAAGTTGTGCGCAAAAGATTAAACAAGAAACTGGAATGTTTTGTCTATAAAAATTTAAATCTCATAAAAAACGTAAACATTTAGGTAGGAATGTTCTTTGTTGATATGACGCAATTATGATGTCACATTTTGACAGGAAACCTACTGATGGCACAGAACAGGAGAATAATAAGACACAAGTTAGAATATTAAATTAACGGGATATGAAAATACTTAACCAATTCAATCCTAACTAAACTAATCTTCTAATGTCTTTTATATAAGTACGTTAATACGTGTTTATATGGGGAATGATGAAGAGAATGATAGAAAAAATTGGGCCAAAATTAACATATTTGTTAAATGTATTCTATATATATGGTTGGCAATTAAGTGATTGACGATTTCTATCAAATAAGAAGGAAAATTTAAATGGAGTTTCTTGACGTAACCAAACCATTTTTAAATGCATGTATGCGATACATTGAGCTTCTCTGCAATATCACGTGTTGATTATGACGATCTGAATCAATAATGGCCTTGATATGGGTTGCGTTGACTTCGAGTGGACGGCCAGATCGTTGAGCATTTTTCAATGAAAAATCACCAAAACAAAATCTGGCAAACCAATTCCGCCACTGCCTTTCCTTCAAGGCTTCATTTCCATATATGGCACGTAACTTATTTTGTGCTTGCGATGCCTTCTTGCCTTTTCGGAAGTAATACAATAAAATATGGTTGAAGTGCACGCCCTGTTCTTCCATTTTTTTTAATTGGGATGAAAACAAAAAAACTAAAGCACTAATCGATATGTTTTTTTTAATAAATTTCCAAACGTCCAAACAATACGAAAAAAAAGTAGGTTAGTTTTTTTGCCCAAGTTAAGAAAACAAAAGAAAGTGTAAAGTCTATCTAACCACAAAATCAATCACGTTTAAATCAATAGTTTAAATGTCGTTCAGGTTTGGAGCTTATCCCACCACGCTGCACCAATGCGGCTTGTTAAGATACACATGTGACAGAATTACATTTAAATTAGATACATGTCGATTTCCTTGAGCGACGAGCACGGGATGAATCATATGACAACTATAAACAAAAATTAATTATATGGAAATTCAATAATGCTTACTTTGATCGGAACCCGAAATCATCGTTGACGATGCACGCGTTTTAACCACTGGCCAATCCCGGGTAATAATCATCAAAATAATAATATTAATAAAATGTTTATCTCATTTTATAAGAGAGATAATTTGATGTACCAAACTGTATGGGCTGTTGTTACAACTTATCACCAGGTGTGCCAATGGCCGTATAGCTATTTAAAAATATATATAAAGATTTTTCTCTTCTAGTTACAAGTATTCGACTAACTACACTTGTCTTCATTAAAGTTTATATTTAAAACAGGTAAATGCCAAATTAATGAAACATTAATTCATAATGTGATAACATTGGCAACGGTGTCTCTGTAAACACTGCAGTCGCTCATTTATGATGAATTCATTGTTGAATGTTTAAATTGACCTTTTCGATATATAATATAAATTCGTACATTTATTTATAAATTAAATTTCAATAAAATGTGGAATGAAATTATGCAATCACCAGGCCGAACGCCCACCCTTCAACAAACAGTATTATTTTAAATTAACTTGAAGTGGCTTGCATTTCTCAGTATATGCCAAACATTGTGAATCTGTTAACGTAAAGTATGAAAATGTTAAAAATACATCATGATAAAGCACGTGTTGGTGTTTTAATAATATATGAATTTTATTGTATTTTATTAAATTACCTTTGTTCTTTCATTGGTTCATTTCGATACAATCTAAATTTCGAACCAATAGTTGCTTTACATTTGATATAATTCTGTAACTCGCTGATTTAAAAGTGCTGGTGAGAGCTGGGTGCACTTTCAGCGCTTGGACTTCCGACTCGAGCCTGATACACGATGTCATGGTTATGTTCAACTGATTCAGAAAAACACATTGTTGCACAAAAAGCAATACTTAGAGCTGCTTATATTATTTCAATACAGTGTTAGCGTATATCCTTAACAACCACGCAAAAGTGATTATATAGTCTATATACTAAAATAAATAAAAATATTCTCTTAATAAGAAGAATTGATATCACTTATGAATTTTCTTTTAGAAATAATAACATCAATTTAGTTCAAGGTAAACTCGTAAGCGATGTAGACTCGATGGATTCCGTCTAATCTAGTTATTTTAGAATTCTAAATGTACAAGATTTATAAAATTGAACAATATATTTATTATTTTTAACTCCTATTTTCTGGTGGGGTTCTTTAATGGCTCATTTTCAGAACCGATTACTATTGAAGACCGACTACTAAGAAAATTATTACAATCGATAGCACAATATATGGGCATATTATAGTGGGGAGGTTAAAGTATGAAAAGCAAATGTTTTCGAAATGTTTGTCGATATAGAAACAATACGATCGGTATGTTATTTAATCGACGGACTTTATTCCGCTCATCAATCATTCTTTGTATTCGAGTGATCAATCCACAGTGTCCGATCAGATTATTGTATGGATTATGTATATTTATTATTTAAATAATATGATTTTTATCTTCATAGTACAGAAGTATTTAACCATAACTTACAGATGGGATACTTTTGCCCCACTGAAAAAATCGTCCGAACTATATCAACACAACAACTTTAAAACTTATTATCAGTTTAAAAAGATTGAGTATATTATATGAAAATTTTAAATTGACTTTCAAGCTACAAATAACTATTCGTGATCAAGACGTCCAATGAGCACGTTTGGATGACTCTAGAGATCTTCGTGTCAATTTGAAATGTTTTAGGTATGCGGACGGGCAAATGTTATTTGATGGTAAGGGGGCCCCAACGCCTATAAACTTTTCCGATGTAAGAAATACTAACCATTCGTTACTTTTTGTTAATGCACCAAACTAGGGAACTAAGATGTAATGTCCCTTGTGTCTCCACTCTTTGGCGGTACTATATGTGATGAGTGGGTGGTACCTACCCAGAGGGGTTTGCACGAAGATAATGAAGAACTATGTCTATGTATTATTTTCTTCCATAATGTAAAGAGATAGCTGAGTAAACAGATGTGTATATATATATAGATAGTACATCCAATTTTTTTTAGTTAAATCGTATTGAATTTATTTATGAAGTCGGTTTCTCGTTACAAATTTTTCTTAAAAAAAACTTTCAAAAGTGAATGTTATAGTTATATTCTTTGTTCAAGCTAACGATTATCCGCAAAAAAGAAAAGATTTTTATTGTGTAATTGCGTTCATTATATTTTAAGAGCAAAAACTGTGCCATCAAATTCGTTGATAACCAGTTACTGCCTTCTCTTCATTGGTCTCAATTATGTTGTCACGTCATGTTTTCATAGTTATCGTCAAATGACGGATTATAATATATGTTTATTTAATTGTTCGTTTTAGTTTCAAATTTATTGCAGCGAACATATTATTTTTAATTGCCATCTTGCCAAGATTTGTTTGGATTATTTTTTAAATTAAAGCCTACTTTGTTTACTTTCCAATGTCTTTTAGAGGTCACGAATAATGCTTTTTGCACTTACGCGAACCATTAAACGTTTACTTCAAGTACTTATGGAAAATTTAGATTTTACACTACATTAACTACGCCGTTTATAAAAAGTAAATCCCCGAATACAGACGTACAAGAAATAATAATAAATCTTGCAAAAACTCATGATTAAGTTTGAAAGCGACTTGACAAAAACGAGTTCAATAAAACATCACTTGGAAATCTTTATATATGTATAGAGAATGTTACCTTATAACGTCATTCGCCTCTGTCACGTTTTCAATTAGTGTTCAGGGATGCTCGAAGTAATATTGTAGGACGTAACGCCTCGGCTATTCATCGAAGCTCATAACGTGACTATTGGCTACATTTTAATGCTCTCTCTCTCTCTGAAGACATCTTTACGGTCAACAAATATAAAATTCTTGTTCATCCATTGGTTCGACGCTTTATTGTATCTCTTGCTACAGTTCTTATTTTACCTTTTCAAGTTGTCCATTTTTATTTAATGTACGACTAGCGACCCGTCACGGTTTCGCACGGGTGATATGATGTAAATATTATTTACAACAGCACTTAGAAATAATGTAGCTTTCAACCATAGATATAGATGATGTGTCATAAATGAAAGTCTAAAATAGTCGCCCTCAGCAAAATCCGTCCAAACCAGTGCATAATAATTTTCATAAAGTTTAGTATTAAGCTGAAACCTCTAATTTGGTTGCGGGACAAAGCCTCAACTTTACAATGCGTGGTTCGAAATTAGGATGGTGCTATATTTTAGAGCCATGCTATTTAGTTTCATGGATAAGTAAATAATGTTTAATTATTAGTATGTATTTAATTTTCATTTTGAATGAGGCTGATTTACACTATATTTTTTATATTTAAAGTAAGACAGATAGTAAACTTGGTGGTGAGCATTTAACATTGCCGATAAACATTGGGTCTTCAAAAATATTAACCATTTCCGAATTGTCACCGCGCCACCAACCATAGGAACTAAAATGTTTGTCTTTTGAACCTGTAACATTAGTATTTTAAATCTGATCTCTGATCTGATAACCAAGCATTAGTATTAGCAGCCTGTAAATTTTCCCACTGCTGGGCTAAAGGCCTCCCCTCCCTTGAAGAGAAGGTTTGGAGCATATTCGACCACAAGGGTTTGCTCCAATGCTGGTTGGTGGAATACATATGTGGTAGAATTTCGTTGAAATTAGACACATGTAGATTTCCTCACGATGTTTTCCTTCACCGCCGAGCATGAGATGAATTATAAACACAAATTAAGCACATGAAAATTCAGTGGTGCCTGCCTGGGTTTGAACCCGAAATCATCGGTTAAGATGCATGCGTTCTAACCACTGGGCCAATTCGGCTCTCTTAATCACCAAAATGTTCCCAATTTCTTTTATAATATAAAATGATATTAAATAGGATTCCCACACCAGATCTATCATAGCAGACGTTGAACAATATGGCGTCAGCGTTAAGTGTGATTTCGCTAATTAGGTAGCAGTCATTCACAGGTTTCGCCGCTGTTCGCTAAATTATCTCGTGATATATCTACTGAAGAGTCAACTTTGATATAACTGGATTAATCATTTGTATTTTTTAGGAAAATTTAATATTTCACTCATACTTTGCGAATAAAGATTTTAGTTAAATACTCATTTCATTTAGTTCTCCTTTATTAAAGAATATTTTGATTAGTTTTGATTTTAAATTGTGTCGTTGAATAAGATTAGAGATTCCTTAAAAAAAAAACACCCAATAATCAGTTCTACTTCAGTTATCATGACGATCATTATATATCAAAAATAAAAATGTTTGAATTTACGCCTGAAATCCACAGTACAGTATAACATTAAATCATGCAGCGTTCCCATTTTCTCCCATTTTCACGCAGAAAATGGGAACGCTACCAAGACTGGGCTAACGCATCAGCGTCTCGTGATGTAAATACCAGCGCAATCAGAAAGGAATATAACTCTGCCTCTAGGTCCTTCAAAAACGTGATTGCTAAGGCGAAGACGGAGTACATTGGCAGAATTGGCGAGAGACTGGTGCGCCTCCCTTCAGGAACACGTGCGTTCTGGTCTCTCGCCAAGGCTGTCTTAGGGAATTTCTGTCAGCCTTCCTTACCATCTCTGCACAAGGACGGTGAGTCATTGGCCCATACAGCGAAGGAGAAGGCTGATCTTTTAGGCTCTCTCTTCGCAGCGAACTCGACTCTGGATGACCGAGGAAAGTCACCACCAACAATCCCGCGGTGTGATACCACGATGCCGGAGGTTAAATTCCGGCAAAGTGCAGTTCGTAAAGCACTTCTTTCCTTGGATATTCATAAGTCGAGTGGACCCGATGGCATCCCTCCAATCGTGCTACGGACTTGTGCTCCCGAGTTGGCGCCGGTC
Organism: Vanessa atalanta; assembly: GCF_905147765.1. Lineage (NCBI taxonomy): Eukaryota > Metazoa > Arthropoda > Insecta > Lepidoptera > Nymphalidae > Vanessa > Vanessa atalanta. The sequence continues at coordinate 1,050,145 of NC_061882.1, forward strand.
TTAACGCGTCTTTTCCGGCAATCCTATGCATTCGGCGTCGTCCCGAACTCCTGGAAGACTGCTTTGGTGCATCCGATCCCTAAAAAGGGCAACCGCTCAGACCCGTCCAATTATAGGCCTATAGCCATCACCTCCTTGTTCTCCAAGGTAATGGAGTCCATTATAAACTGCCAGCTCCTGCGGTACCTAGAGGAGTACCAGCTGATTAGCGACCGCCAGTACGGTTTCCGTCGGGGTCGCTCAGCCGGTGATCTTCTAGTTTACCTTACTCATAGATGGGCGGAAGCAGTTGAGAGCAAAGGGGAGGCATTAGCAGCCAGTCTGGACATAGCGAAGGCCTTCGATCGCGTGTGGCACAAAGCGCTTCTTTCGAAGCTTCCTTCCTATGGGCTTCCCGGAAAATTATGCAATTGGATTACCAGTTTTTTGGCAGATCGGAGCATCAAGGTCGTTGTCGACGGTGCATGCTCTGACTTAAAATTCGTCAATGCTGGTGTTCCACAAGGCTGCGTTCTATCACCCACTCTGTTTCTTCTGCATATCAATGACTTGTTGCAAATCAGTAACATTCATTGCTATGCAGACGACAGCACCGTAGACACCTCATACACCGGCCGTGCTAATATTTCTCGGGAAAACGTCGAAGAAAACCGGAACAAACTTGTATCTGAAATCGAGTCTTCGTTAAACAAAGTCTCGAACTGGGGTCGGCTAAACCTAGTTCACTTCAACCCCAAAAAGACGCAAGTTTGCGCGTTAACTGCTAAAAAAACACCATTTGTCGTATCTCCACGATTCGAGAACATTCCGTTAGCCGCTACAGCTAGTATCGGAATACTTGGCGTTGATATTTCGAGTCTCGTTCAGTTCCGCGGTCAATTGGAAGGCAAAGCCAAATTGGCATCAAAAAAGCTTGGTGTGCTCAGCAAGGCAAGACAGTATTTCACGTCGGCCCATCGTCTAAGACTATACAAGGCGCAAATTCGGCCTCACATGGAATACTGCTCTCACCTCTGGGCGGGTGCTCCCCAGTACCAGCTCCTTCCATTTGACCGTATCCAACGTAGAGCGGCTCGAATTATCGACGATCAAGCCCTTTCCGATCTGCTTGATCCTTTGGCTTTGCGTAGAGATGTTGGATCGCTCTGCATCTTCTACAGAATTTATCACGGGGAATGTTCCGAGGAATTGTTCGAATTAATCCCGGCTGCTGAATTTCACCTTCGGACATCTCGTCAAAATTCCAAATATCACCCGCACCACCTAGATGTCCGAAAATCCACAACAGCGCGATTTTTAAGACATTTTCTGCCTCGCACAACCACTCTGTGGAACCAGCTTTCGCCGGCGGTTTTTCCGAACCGATACGACTTGGGAACCTTCAAGAAAAGAGCGTACTCTTTCCTGAAAGGCCGGCAACGCACCTGCAAGCCCCCCGGTGTTGCAGATGTCCATGGGCGGTGGTAGTCACTTTCCATCAGGTGAGCCTCCTGCTCGTTTGCCACCTTATGACATAAAAAAAAAAAAAAAAAAAAAATGCAGGATCACCAGAAATACATTAAGAGGCATCTATTTCACATGTTAATATGAAAGTAGATCCTTTTCAAAATATGCTTTTTAATTCGACAAATATAAATTTAACTTTTGGACTTTATTTGATAACTCTGTTGTAATTAAATTTTAACTCAGGATTCGTATGTCATCCTTCGCTTGTTAATTCTTAACATTGTTTGTTGTTTCGCGATTGTAACTCAAACATACATAAATGTTTGTGTGACTTGTTTTACTTTCGCGTTAGGGACCTTTGCATACGTAATGCTCTCTTCGTGTTATTTCATAATTCGACGGATTCATTTTATAATAACCTTTATGTTCTACGTTATAAGGTTTTGTTTTGTAATTACTGTGTGATATTGGCTTTGAAAAACAAAGATGATTTCGGTAGTTTAGAGTGACTTTGATAAATAAATGTTTGGCGATGTATTGCAATAGATTCTCTCGCCATTTTGATTTTAGAATATAACATTTAGTTACTGTTATCTAAGTAAAATTTAATGGTTTTTATTTTTTTTATACTGACACCGCAGATTGTGTTCATTTGTTTTCAATAATAATAGAAAATTTGATGTTATTCATAGTATTATAATTTACGTTATTTGTAATAATTTAAGTAATAGACTCTCAGTATTAAGCTCTACGTCGAAAATGGCTTTCTCTACTTTCATGAATATTTTTTACGTCACTAGTTTTTACAGGCTGAAACTAAAATTTACAATATTTTTGCATGATGGTAAAAAGTTTGGTGACGGCTGAACGGTATAGAAGTTGTTGCGTTGCAGCTATCTAGTGGCGTGTTATAACAAATTGGATCGTATAAAAACTCCCTGAAATAATGTATACTGCGATGCCATGCCAATTTTCATGATTATCTGTCGTACAGTATCGATGTCTATTAATGTCAAATGAATTCACCAACATCCATTTTTATACATATGAAACTTAATTTGATTTGTCTGCTGATACTTGATTTATTCCTGGTATCGAAATTAATACCTTGGTTTGTAGATAGATAGCTCAATCAACTAGGCATTTGAAATTGTTCTGTCTGTCCCCAGTCACATATCGGTGAATTTCATAAAATGAAGTGGAAATAAACGCAGGTTACCTTTGTGCTTCTGAGTGCCAATACAGCCTGATATTCGTCGACACGTTGAAATGTTTTCATCATATTATATGTGGATATGTTTAAACAATTTTAAACTGTACGCCATTGGAATAGGGTCGAGATCTATTTGAAATTGAAATGATTTAGTGCATCGAGGCGTGGATTCTCCAAAGCAGTCACTTAAAGTAACGTATTTCTGGATCTCGTGTGAATTTGACGTCACCCGACGTGAGACTAGCTTTTATTATACTGATGTCAATAACACTAAAGGATTCCTCGATGTTAAAATAACTAGCTGATGTCACGTAAATTTATTTATGTAAAGGTATATGTTCGTTTTTAATAACAGGGTATTTAATGAACCTAAAAACATCTGAACCGGAGGTTTTAAAATCCGGTCTAGTACCACTGAATTTTGATGTCTTTAATTTGTGCTAGTATTAATTAATCTCGTGCTCGGTGGTGAAGGTGAATATTTTGAGGAAACCTAAATATTTCTAATGATATTATGGTACATGTATATATGTATAAGCACCAACCAACATCGGAGCAGCTTGGTGGAATAATCTCAAAAACTATTCTGACAAATGTGCCCATTGTGTGACGTGACTTTTATATATTGTTACTATTCATCATCATCATCAGCCAAATATAATCCGCTGCTAGATTTAGACTCAAAGTGCGTCAAAGGTCCCGGTTCTCTGCCTTTCGCATTCAGTTGGATCAAGCAGCTTGGTGGTAGGTGGGATATTCTTCTTTTATTACCCTCATAATATCTCATTTCCATTGGTCTGTCTCTCTGGTTACCATTATCCATTATTTGAATATCGACTTTTATATTAATAGGACTGTTTTCTCTTTACAGGTAAGACGACGTTGGTGCTCTCTATTGTTTATGAGGTGTCATTATCAGCACTTCGCTCTGAAATAGACGCTGTAAGAAACTTTGTAAGCCATTGTTCTAAATTTAAAGTCTTTTTTTTTACGGTAATTTTTTTTACGGTGCTTTATACTTGTAATTTTTTGCTTATATATATGTAGTACTGGGATGTGGATGAATTAATGTATTGCAATTAATGTCTTTGTTATAAGTTAAGATATAAGTTCTATTATATTGTAGGTGGATTTAATCAAAAAATAATTATTATTCAGAAAAAGAAATAACTAATAAGTTATTTCTTTTTTTCTAAGAATTAATGAAAAGGTAAATATTAAAAAAAATGATGTAATGTATTGAGATATTACATTTATATTACATAATATAAATTAAATACTTTATTTGGCGTTCTATTTGGGTTCCATTATATTTGATAAAAAAAAACACATTTCTAATAAATAACGTTTAATAACGTGCGTATTGTGCAAGCTTTGTATCTATGTAAATGAAAAATAGATACAAAAACGAATAAATATACTAAAAAAATCGGGTGCGTCTCGGGACGCTTGATAGAAGTGATAACTTTAAAAAAAAAAAACATTAAATACGTCTAGCGCTGTGTACGCGTAAGAGAAAAGCAGCCGAGACTGGCGCCGTAACGCGTTACGTAACGAAGCTGTTTACCCTGCATAAGATATCACTTCAAAAATATCTATCTCCCCACAGTCTCTTTGAATTGCGTTTCAATTTTAGTTGCTTGATTCGCATTTGTCCACTGACCTACCACTTCTCTACCTAAATATAATATTGTATTGAATTCAAGTGTCTGTCTCGCACTAATTTATAGTCACTAGAGATATATTACACTTAATTCCCAATTAATTAACGTGACGTACTTAAACAGTACATGTGTTAGTTCGCAAGTAATTTGTCGCCAGTAATCATTCGGAACGCTCACGGATGTTCATTACGCGGATCCATTGGATTTTGGCTCGAAATTATCCGATAGTGTCCGTAATACTGCCTAGGGATCTGTTCTAAAGGACAAAGCGTTCTCCCCCCATTACAGTAATGATCAGCTAAACTTGACTGATTACTTTCCCGGGGGTTGAATTTTTCTAACGTCGCTGAGGTGGATATTAGTGGTATTAGAGAAATCTCGTAAGTAATCGAAGTTTCAGTGATTAAATGGCGAATGCTCTTCGCTAACACGTGGCTTTTTTATTTTGCGTCTTAAACTTAGACAATAATATATGTATTCTGTTAAAATAGATATAAGATTGTTTAGTTACAAACCTGTGTAGATTAAGCACCTCAAGTAAAATAGTTAAAACAAAAAATATGTTGATAATGATGGATCAATACTGACCTAATGATAAAAAAATACTGTTTGTTCGTGAATGTTTTTTTGTTTTTTTTTTTTTTTTTTTTTTTTTTTTTTTTTTTTTTTTTTTTTTTTTTTTTTTTTTTTTTTTTTTTTTTTTTTTTTTTTTTTTTTTTTTTTTTATTTAAGTTTACAAAACTGACTTACAACTAGTGCATACAAAGTAATATCTAAGCTAAACAGAGTGTAATGAAGTTGCAGTCTTCTGGATGTAAACCTAGCATGCTTTAAAAAATATATAGCTTAGTTAACAAGAACAGTACTTGTGTAATTACTGACTAGTTAATTATTTAATTATTACATAAAATAATGTGATTTTGTTTTAAGTTTATTTTTAAGAGAACCAACAGATTCACTGAAGACATCTAAGTGTTGACGACTACAATTAGCAAGCGAGCAAATACGGTAAATTGGCGAATGTTGGCCAAGATTTGATTTGACATCAGGCAGGCTAAATATTATACGATTTTGTAAACGGCTACCTTGACGCGGAATGTAGAAACTAATCTTAGCAAGTAGATCAGGTGCATCAATATCTCCATGCAATAATTTGTATAAAAAAAGAAAGTCGGCAGCTTCTCTTCTATATTTAAGAGTTTGCAGTTTATAATTAATTAGGCGTGCGTCGTAAGAATTAAAATTTTTAGCATTTAGATCTGTGTACGCTAAGTAATATAGAAAACGTTTTTGTACACGTTCTATTCTATCTGAGTGCACCTCATATCCAGGATTCCAAACAACTTAACAATATTCTAGGGTACTCCTTATTATACTATTGTATACTAATATTGTCAAGCTTGGATCCTTAAAGATTTTCATTAATCTTAACACCAGACCAGATACTTGCGAGGCTTTTGATATGATGGAATCAATGTGACCTCTAAAGCTTAAGGTGTTTTCTATTATCACCCCAAGATCCCTAACATTCGTTGATTCCGTAAGAGGCGTACCGTCGATGTAGTAAGTGTGTTTTAGTGGCTTTCGTTTTCTACTAAATTTAATATGAACACATTTATCCTTATTTAGAGTCACACGATTTGCAAGACACCAACAAACAAGGTTGTCGATGTCACTTTGTAGGATTTCGATATCCTCTAGTGATTTAATTTCCCTGTATATTTTTAAATCATCTGCGAATATTTGATATTTAGATTTAATTACTTTTCCAACATCATTAATGAAAACAAGAAAAAACAAAGGTCCTAAGTGTGACCCTTGCGGTACACCAGAGGGTATTTTACATTCAAAAGATTTAAAACCTTTAATGGCAACTAATTGGGATCGATTCTTTAAGTATGACTCACACCAACGCAACAAGGAACCATGAATACCCATACATTCCAATTTGGTTAAAAGAATGTCGTGGTGGACTAAGTCGAACGCTTTTTTAAAATCCAGATATATAGCATGTACCTCATTATTCTTATCTACAGCTTCAGAAATATCAGATATGTAACTAACTAGATTAGATGTTGTGGATTTATGTGGACAAAAGCCATGCTGGTATGAATCAAAGTAAGGTTTTAAATGAGAATACATCTTTTTTTGAATTAGTGACTCAAAAACTTTCCCAAAAGTAGATAGTATGGATATTGGTCTGTAATTAGAAATATTATTAATGTCTCCAGATTTATGAATTGGCGTTATATAAGCAACTTTCCATTTAGCTGGGAATATTCCCGATTGGAGTGATTTATTATATATTTTTGTAAGGGGGTTAACTAAAACTTTAGCACAATTTTTAATAAATGTGGGTGATATTAGATCGGGTCCCGCCCCTTTATTGCAATTTAAGGATAGAAGTTGTGTTTTAACCTCATGATCTGTTACAGAACATTTGGCGTATGTGTTATTTGTACATTCAATACCAGTTAAATATTTTGGGTTGAAAGGTGGAAACTTATGTGTGGTATCATAGATCGACTGAAAATTATAAGAAAAAAGATTACATATTTCCTGTCCTCCTGTAGCTTTTCTATCATTTAATATCATTTGATTGGGAATCGACTTAGAATTGCATTTTCTGTCTTTAAAATATTTCCAAAAATATTTAGGATTGTTGCGAATATGGTCTGATATATTTGTTTTGAAGAAATCATAGCATTCAAATATCATTTCGCTTGAGCGATCTCTTAAGAGGTCGTAAGTGTATTTATCCATAGGATTTTTATACTTCTTGAATACTTTATGATATTTTGATTTTTCCTTAAGAGTACGTATAAGAGAACGTGAATACCATATGGGATGCTTGCCATCACGTGGTTTGGATTTTGGGGTATTTTTGTAAATAACATTTAGTAAAGTCTCATAAAAAACTTCTATCATTTCATCTACAGAGCTACAATTTTTCCATAAATGTGCCCAATCAATGTTTGAAAGTTCCTCAATAACAGTATTATAGTCACAAAACGCAAAATTATATTCAGGTTCAGTATTTCTTTTAAGATGGTTTTTTTTAGTAGAATACTGTAGGTCTATTAATAAGGCTGGGTGATGACAATCAAGCGGGACTAAGGGTTTTTCTTCAGATACTGTAAGAAAAGATGGATGTGAGCTAAGAACTAGGTCGAGAATTCTTTCGTTATAATTAGAAATTGAGTTGCATTGATGTAGGTTGCAAAATAACATTGTGTCAATAAATAAAGAATCCACGTTATTGTTTGTACGAACAGGTATTAGACTACGACTGTAAGTGCTATATTCCCAGACAATATTGCTCAAATTGAAATCCCCAATCACCACGTTTATTGTGCCGTCATCGGTGTTAGAGTTAATAACTTGTGCAGTATTTTTAAGAAAGTAATTAGGTTCCAACTCCTTTACTGGAGGTGGAATATAGACACCACAAATATTAATTTGCGCCCTTTGACCTATTTTAAATGAAACCCAAAGATCTTCACATATAGATTCCCAAGTGTTTTTTCCCAGACTCTCAAACTTTTTGTGTATGGCAATTACAACACCACCACCATCTTTCAAATAAGATGAAGTTGTACTGCGATCGCGCCTAAATACTGAATACCGAGTGTCAAATAATTCATGATCAAATATTGTATCATTCAGCCAAGTTTCCGTAAGAATTATGACATCATAATCACAACAGAGAACAGATAAATAGAGGTCTTCAGTCTTGGTCCGCAGGCCCCTCACATTTTGATAAAAAATTTTAATATTGAATTTTAAAACTAAAAAAGCACAATAAATACTAATTCAGGTATAAAAAAAAAAGTAGAATAATATAACTATAAAATTACTTAAGACTATTTAAAAATTCGGTATTTCTTATTAAAATTGCAGGTGAATGCTTATTTTTACGAATATAAATGCGGCTATTTCGGATCCAGACAAACTCGTATTTCTTCTCTTTTGCGATTAGTCTCGTAGCTGCATGAAGTTTCTTGTTCGTTGGGGATAGGTGTTCACTGACGTATATTGATTGCTTATCACCTGCGATGCCTAAGTGAGTCGAATTGAGTTTGTCGTTTTCATTCTTTTTGTTGAAATTTTTTACCGCTGCAAGTATAGTATCACGGATGCGCGGGCTGGTTAGTTTGACTATGATATTGCGAGAGCGCTTAGAGTCAGAATTAACCTTAGCAACGCGATGGAATTCTTTAATATCACTATCAGCTATGTCACACGAAACGACTTTAGTGAGTTGTTTCACAATAGTAAACAGGTTTTCAGACTTATGCTCCGGAACACACTGTATTTCAATATTACAGTCTCGAGCACGCTGCTCAAGCTGTTCCATAAGGCTGGTGACTTCGTTAAGTTGTGCACGTAGAGATGTGCTTTCTGTTTTTAATTGAGAGATATCCGTTTTGTAACGATCGTTAATGAGTTGTTGTTCGTCAAAATTATCAGATAAAAATTGCACTGTATTAGTTACTTGATCTAACTCCTGTCGCATTATAGAAAATTTGGAGTTTAAATCTCGCACTTCACCGCGAATTTCACTTAATTTCGTATTGAAATCGTTTAGGCTTAATTGTTGGTATTCAAATTTTTCATTCATTTCTCTACGAAGATTTCGAATTTCTTGAAGAATAGCATCTTGGGTGTCTATGTTACTTACTAGGGAAGCTGGTGAATCTTTTTCAGATTCTTTAAAAATCTTGCCTTGATCGGAAGGAGAATTTTTATTCCCTGATTTTGATTTCGGCCCTTGACAGATTGGGCAAACCCATTTAGCTCGGCTCGATTGTGCCTCATTGAATTTAATACAGTCTACATGAAATTGACGGTTACATGATGTATTTGTACATTTAACTCTCTTCTGAGTTACAAGTAAACTATTGTTACATGAGTAGCACACAACCATACTTATAAAAAAAAAAAAAAAAATTTGGTCAGTGTATTCAGGATTTGATCTTCGTACCCCTTGATGTGTTTGAATTTAAGTCACTCTTACTTGCGCGCTGCCATTTATGCAGATGGTATAGGGTTCGAAAATGTTGTTCAGTAGAGTACTTAAGCTTTGCGGCAAATAATAATCAGTGCCAAGTGGGTGGAGTAAAATAACTTTGTTCCACTAACACTTAATAACAGCAACTTTGGAAGATAGTTTTAGGTACAAAAACTGCACTTTTTGGACACGATTGACATGAATTATAGTTAAACTAATTATAGGCACTATAGTCAATTGCAGATTTTACACTAAAAGCTATTAGAACTATTTTATTTTATTTTTTCAATCGGCACAGGTACAAACTGATGTTTACACAAGTACTACCAAACGATGAATGAAATTGTTTATAGTATAGGTAGGCTGACGAGCAAATGGGCCACCTGATGGTAAGTTGTTACCAAAGCCCATAGACAATGGCGCTGTAAGAAATATTAACCATTCCTTACATCGCCGATATGCCACTAACCTTGGCTGCTAAAGTTTTATGTCCCTCGACCCTGTAGTTGCACTGGCTCAGTCACCCTTCAAACCGGAACACAACAATATTGGGTACTGCTGTTTGGCGGTAGAATATCTTTTATCTTTTTATTTATATCTATTCTTATTATCTATTATCTCTAAAAAATGTTGTCACTATCGTGTGCTAAATTAGCACAGGTGCGTAACAGCCAATAAACAACCAAAGGCGTTTCTACTTCTAAGAAGTCGGGAAACTTATTTCAACGTTGTTTTAGCGTGTTTGTTGTTGAACGTTGAGGCGGAAGCTCATCTGACACGTGTAGTTTTGGTTAGGTTAGCTTAGCTTATCTATTTGCACTGTTATCTATATAAGTTTATATAAAGTAAATGTATGTGTATTTGTTATATTAGTTTTAAAGAAATTAAAGTATTGACTGTCGCTTCTCTATATATATTTGGTAATGTATGTTCGCTAAAATGTTAAAAGGTTTTCTGGAAATTGTAATTTATTTATTTATTTTTATCTATTATTAGTACTAGGAAAAAATAAAAGCTTGTTACGAATTGTATACGACACAGGATTAAAGATTCTTTTGTGGGAACAATTTATGAAAACATGATCTCATAAAACGTACAGAAAAGTTCAATACCAATTCAAAATAAAAAATATGGAACGTTTTTGTGTTAAAAGATATTATAAAATTTATAACCTATTAGACAAAATAGAAATATGAATAATAATTTATAAATAAGAAAAAAGAAAATCGGGGCTGAGTTTCTTGCGCCGGTTCTTCCCGGGGCGGGAGTTTTGGACATAGTACAGTAATAAGTGTAATGCTTCTATATTCGTCGACTTGGGAACCTTCAAGAAAAGAGCGTACTCCTTCCTTGAAGGCCGGCATCGCACCTGTGCGCCCCCTGTGTTGCAGATGACCATGGGCGGTGGTAGTCACTTTCCATCAGGTGAGCCTCTTGCTCGATTGCCAACTATATCATAAAAAAAATTTTTAATAAAGATTTCGACTTTGTCTTTATAGCTTCGCTTTATGGTTTCGTTTAAAATTATGGACCAAAACAATTAATTCTTTGATTGTATACATCTGTTGGTTATGAACAATTGTGAATAATTATGATGCGCGCGCACACGGTGACATTTGAACTACACGATGAAGTTGCGAGCTCAACCGCCAATTATATAAGTGTCAAGTCGCTGGAAATAGACAACTTCACTCCTTATCGAATTTTATAATGTTTATTTTATTACAAATTTAAATTGCGAATGTTTTAATTTGGGAGTGAGCGTTATACTAGTTGTGAAAAATGACTATTATTCGAAAATTACGTATATCATAATGATATTATTTTATTATTTGTTAGGAGTTTATTATTTTATTGCAATTAAATATTTGCATGCAAATTAAAACTATTTTTAATAACGCCAGTGGACTAGAAATTCTCACGCGCGTAGATTAGTTCACACACTATTTTTAATAATTTACATAAAATAAAACAGAGTTGTTTACCGCTATCTGTCACTGTGTATGCTTTGATCCTTAATATTACACAACTGAGTTTGATGGTTTATATTTATAGAGAAACACTGAATACTTTAGCGGTTTCGAAAGTGATGTCGTAAATAAACACATTTTTTGCGCTTACACTGAAAAAAACTGGCACAACCCGACGAGATACAGCATTAATCCTTATCTAATTAAGTACATTGTGCATTTAATATAGATTATTATGGCCCTTTACACCATGTAACATAAATGAATATTTTCGAAAATATTACAGACTTAAAACGCAGGGACATAGCGGTTTGTATTGTCTAAAGACTGAAAAACTGTGAACGTTGCAAGACATTCTAGTAGTATATTTAGTATCAGCATTGCGCTCGTGCGAGGCCGGGGCGGAGACTTTCATCGTTCAGATTAGCAGTTTTAACATGAACTAAAAAACTAAAGAAACAAAATTAATCCCTTTATGATATCAATAACAAGTAAATACGATTTAAAACCTCGACTAATATTACTAAATGTTACGTTGGAAATACGTTCAGTATGAAGTCCGCTGTTTGTAGATATATTCTTATAGTGTTGTGCAATGAAGTATTAAATAAATAAATATAATTTCGGCACGCCGCGTAATTGGATGTGTCCGAATACTGCCGTAACTATCTATTTAGTGACTGTAACGAATTGAGTTGTCCGATCGGTCACGCTGTGAATTTTGTGTTCATGGAATTTTGATTTGTATTGATGATAATGTAGAATGATCGGGTAATTATTGTATTAAATGTACATTTTAAGTTCGGTTATAACTTATTTTCATAGTGAATATTACTATCGAATTTGATGTGTACACGACGAAATTGTTTTTAAGATGTTTTATTCTTTAAACAAGTAGGTTCTTAAAATAACTTTTAAATCTTCATTCTATCGAGAAGTACTTGCAAAAAACATATTAGTAACTCCTGTACATTAATCACATACATGTGATAATCAACAGCAAGATGTACAGCCTGTAAATTTCCCCACTGCTGGGCTAAGGCCTCCCCTTCCTTTAAGGAGAAGGTTAGGAGCATATTCCATCACGCTGCTTCAATGCGGGTTGGTGGATTAACATGTGGCAGAATTTCGTTGAAATTAGACACATGCAGGTTTCCTCATAATGTTTTTCTTCGCCGCCACGAGCACGAGATTAATTATAAACACAAATTAAGCATATTCAAATTCAGTAATGCTTGCCTGGGTTTGAACCCACAATCATCGACATACGCGTTCTAAACACTGGGTCATTTCGGCTCGGCTCTCGGCAGTTTATGTATCTCGTATAAAAATCAAAGAATACTAAATCCAAGTCTTCTTTTTGAAAAGAAAAGACGAAAATGGTGACACGTGGATATCATAATATTATATATTTTATACATTGTATATAAAGACCTACTAAATGTGCTGTAATTTCCGATATAAGTTTTATGGGTGAGGGCTTGTAGATTTTTATCCTCATTTATTGGGAGAGAAGCTAACATCTTGTACAGTATTTGTAAATACAAATTAAACAACATATACGGGCTCACGTTTGTCCGTGCCTTTATTCAGCTCGGCGTCCTTCTTAGAAGACGTGGCACACACTGACTTTTTTAAGCTACGCTACTCTTAGGACCTCAATATAATAGGATCTTTAAATCTATTTATTTGTAAATGTAAAATAATCTGCGGGTTTCAATTATAAAACGTATAAAAACAAAACATAAGATGCTTATTGTATTCGTTTCAAAATAAAAAGTGACGTCGATACACCTATTGAATGTACGTTAACACGCAGTCGAAGCCGACAGCCATTGTTTATTGTGTGCCGCTGAATATTGTCATTATTTCCCCGATAGTTCAATCAGACCAAGGGCATTGTTGACTTTTGCTATTAACCTTTATTGTGACTCGAAGCCGTTGGCGATATGCTGTGCATAGAGGATATTAATCTCAGCCTGTCAGGGAGACAAGTGTGTTTTATTTATAATATGTTATCGGATAATTGTGACGATCCTTAGTTAATAATAAATCTAGACAGCTTGTTAGTCTTGCTAGTCAAATTGTAATCTATATTATTGATTTTATTTCAAATTGCTCACTTCCATTGTTTTTTATTATAAAGTTCAGCTGGTGGACAAAAGGGCCTGATACTAAGTGGTCACCACCGCATATTAGTTATGTATTAAACATTCATCATTATATCGCCAATGTACCGCCAACCTTGTGAACTAAAATGTTATGTTTCTCGTGCCTGTAGTTACACTGTCTTACTCCTCCTTTAAACCAGAACACAACAACTATGATGGTCCCTAAAACTTAAAAATACCTAGTGAATTTGTCGATAAATACTGCAATTTGTATAGATTTGTTATAAACAAAGTCATTGCAATTTTGATTTTCTACCTTTTCTTTTTTCTTTACTAAGTATATGTACACGATCTTTAGTATTACTAAAAAATATTCGAATCATGCTTCATGTAAGTGGTATATAACAAATTCATTTTAAGTAACATTTAAAATTGTTATTAGGATATTTAACTCTAGTAACATCACTATAAGAAATGAACGCTATAACAATTTCTTCTACTGTTATAACTTGATCTTAAAGAAAAATCCGACTAAGTGTGAGACCGAAATGTACATTACGTATTCCGTACCATTCTGTAACTTAGGCTATGTCTTTATTTGAACTAACTAGTTCTATCTACTATTATATACTATGTTCAAAATCTTTACTAATATTATAAATCTGAAAGTAACTCTGTCTATTATTATTCTTTCCCGATTAAACCATTGCACGAAAATGGTGGTAGGTATTTGGTATGAAGCAGACTGATACCTAAAACCTACAATTATATACGAGCCAATGGCCATTTAATATTTCATATTTTTTGTTTTTTTTTTGTCCCGCTGGAAAAACGTATTACGCGTTTCCTCCACATGAGGTGGGGCGGGGGGTTGTATGTGGAATTCGTAGCAGTGCGTCCTAGTATGCCGGAATACCCATTAAAAAACCAGCGGTATCCTCTCCGTCTTTTCGGCGAGCGCCACGGGATCGCTAACCTAACCTAACTTAACCCCGGAAAGCACAAGGAAAGTATTGAGAGTTCATACTAAACATACATGTTTGCCCAATATCCCGTATTGACTGATGGTGGTGAAATATCGTCCAAAAAACCTCCTCTAAACGGGGAGGTCTCAGCCCAGCATTGGGATATTTACAGACTGATCCTTTATAACTGTATACTTCACTGTAATATTCTGACAGACATACGTCGTAAGCTTCCACAATTTGCGCGCGGAACGCTGAAAATATCATAGATGGCTTTGTCTCGTGTATTATCGAATGGGAGAGAGGAATTTGAATTGCGAGACAAAGGGCAACATTGTTTATTACAACCTATGCAAAGAACGTGAGATTAGTTGTTATGACATTCACGTTTCTTACGATCGTCGTGTCTTCTGAAGTTCAAAGGGCGGCGAGGAATATACTGGGAATAGCTATTTCTTGCTCACACTCGCTTGAACTTCGCTATTCTATCAGCAATGGTAATGTTACGATCGAAATACCAAGACGCTGAAGATATATCGCATATTCGTTTTTGAAGACTTGAATTAAATTCAAATGTACCTTTTAATCATTTAGCTACAAGAGTGAGTAGACTAACTAAATCAACAAACGCTCTGTGTTTTGATTCACTTTAATCAAGTGGTAATTTGCTTAAGTTGTTGGTATATATAATACGTTTGTGAAAGCCAAGTATTTATTTTTGTTTCGTTTCGTCTGTTAAGTAAACGCTACCCGTTTAAGATTCGTTGGTCGTTAAGAGTATTTAACGCGACGCGCTTGATTTACCTTAACATTAATGATCATATATTATTCAAGGCAAGGTCGTTGTTAAAGAGGCCCTCCTCCCTATTTACCTAAATAATGGAAAACATTTTTATTAAAAACGGAATGGGTCTTTTAGATTTTTTTCCGGAAAATTTTGTCGCAGTTCTTAACTAAATTTACTTACGAAGGTACGCCCCTCCAATTTAAATAATCGGGCTGCGGTAGTATGAGTTTTGCACCTATTTACAATATGTATGTATTCGTGAGATGTCAAATGTAAGGCAAAAAAATACAAATCAGTTAATATTTGTGAAAGCATCCCGATAGTTTAATGTGGAGGCGCGCCTTTATGAATGATCATATCTTAATCCCTAGGCAACATTAATACGGAAACCGATAGTCATTAGACAAATGTGTTCTCAGTCAAAACTAGGACATTTTATAGAAAAGGAAAATGTTGTGATTGTAACAAGTATATACATGATTGTAACGCGGTTGAAATACTGCACTGATTCCATGATCATGTAAATATTTCCAGAGCGTGTACACAATCGCATACAATCTGCATCCGATTGCATTTGACATGTGTCGTTAAAATTGCTTTGAATAAATCAACACGTCTAGCAGAGGATGCGAATCTGGGCTGTATGCATGTCCATACATATTCATACAAGTCGCTCGTCTGACGGAGCTGTTATAATGATATGCGTTGGACGCTGTTTATCTGTTGATCTGTGCCGTACGTTATTCCTCGCGTTAGTTTCTATGGATCAAATTTGTCAATTCTGATTTTGTTTTTTTTTTTTCTTATGTACATAAGCTTAACAATCTGATACTTTAGAGAAAAAAAACAAATGAAAAAAATGACGAAAGAGAAGTAAGTATAAAAGACATACTTATTGCTTATTTTTAAACGAGATTTCTATCAGCATATCCAAGAACAGATAGACAAATAAAAGGTAGACGTATAATCGTACAGAATATAAATTAGAATGAAAATTATATGTACCCATAATACTATACATAAAAAATTACATATCGTATGAAGTAGGAGAAAGGCAGAAAATACTCTTTCGATAATAGAAACTAAAATTATATAATATAAGTATAAGTATTCGGTTAATTTTCGTAAAGTTCTCTTTCTATAGAATAATTCTCGTCGACTCGTTTATGAGAGTCTGAATAAAAATAGCAGTTCCAGTAGCAATTATAAAATGTTTTCAAAGAGTTTTTTCTGATATTCTGATCTGTAATTGAAATCACTTGGCACACAAAATGCCAACTTGTTATTCGATGCCGGCTCGCGATGGTTAGTCGAGGCTTTATCGGCTAAGAGTCGTTCGTTAACCGTCCTCGGTTCTAGAATTTTAAGTGGACGTCAAGTGTTGCAATATCGATGAATATCAAGAGCTTCCACTGTGCATCTATGTTTTTTAAAATTCTTAATGATAATACTAAGATAACATTTCGCTAAACTTGTCGGTATTCTGACAATGTAGCGTTACGTGAATTTCTCTAGATGGGGTCGATAAGTGGTTGTTGGGTGTTTCTGTCGAAATATTTTCAGTAATAACCCGGAGTGTGAAAGTTGCAAGTCACACTCTCATGCCTCGGAAAGCACGCAAAGCGTTAGGTCCTGCGACTGAACTCTTTCCGATCGGTCTGTGCGCAAACACCGGTACCGGTAACGTCAATCCCTATTCCTTCGTTATCATAATCGTTTGGATAGTAAGTTCGGTACGACTAACAAGATTTCAGGCATTTATACCACGAGACGAGACCTACACATGATCTCGGTATAAACGTAAGCCTGAAATATCCCACTGCGAGGTAAAGACCTCAAACTTTGATGCAGCTCCAACATATGCAGCTTTCCAGGACTATAAAACGCCACAAGCGAAAACTGCTTTCAAACTTAAATTTACCATAAAGACAGTTTTAAATCTTTATAAACATTAAAATGTTTGTTTATCTATTAATCACTGGATTCGGCTCTGTTACCAATCGCTTAGACAGTTTAATTGTATAAATTTATGCTAATGTAAACCTGTCTTAGTACTACTACTGAGCTACGTGATGATAAGCAGCGTGTACAAAAATAGTTAATTGTTTTATCTATAAGAGATGTAAACACTGGCTCTAAGCAGTGATACCTGTGCCTGACTCAATTTTTTTTTCACGCTGCCATAGTACTAAATATTGGTATTATTTTTATTATGTTTTTTATTACAAATTATATTCTATTCTATTATCTATACTAGTATTAAAAATGCGAACGTCCGTCATTCTGTCACGCTTTCATTGCTAAACCATTAAACTGAATTTGATAAAATTTCTTACGTAGAAAGCTTATATTCCAAGAAAGGATATACATAGGCTACTTTTTATACCGAAAGCCTACTTACTCTTCCAAACATAAGGGAGATGCCGCAGGCGAAAACTAGTGTTCTATATACCTGTATAATTTCTCTATTCATGTTTTAATGAAGATGTATCTGCTATAATATTGTTAATTTATTGTACATCATCGAAGTCGTTGAATAATACGTAACGCGCTCCGACGTTAATGTTGTTACATTTCCAGTGTAAACCATTAATTATCTAACTTTACATAGTACGTGATGAATGGTATAATAAACAGCGCGAATGTAATTCGCTTTAATAACTGAAATCAAGCGTACATTCAGCGGAATTAGCGGAGAAGACAATCATTTGCGGTCACGTACGTTGTACGACGCCGTGACGCCATGTTTTACGACACGTCACGTCGCTTCTTAAGATACGTGACTCGTACGCTACACGTCAAATCAATTACGCGACACTTGTTTTATATTAATTAGGTTTTGGTTTCGTTTGTAGAATTCTGCTTATAGATGATTTCCGTAGTATTATAACTGTATTTGTATTTAATTCAATATTTACGGTACGAAGATTTAAAAGTGCTTTTATAGCATATTTGAATTAAGAATGCTGCAGGTAAGAGCCGATTGATTCTAATAATATAAATATTTCATATCTTCCAAGCGTCCCGAGATGGCTCATTGTTTTAAGTAGGATTTCGAGGTCATGTTGTAGACTGAGCAGGAGTACGGTTGACAATTTGAGTACAACTGAGCAGTGTTGTAACGTAAAGTAACAGCTTGTAAATATCCCACTGTTTCGGTAACGCCCCCTTTCTCTTTGAGGGTAAGGTATCTTACTAACTCCAATAAATATTGTTACACGCACACGTGCCAGAATTTCATTGAAATTAAACACATGCAGGTATCCGTGAGGATGTTATCAGATCACCAAAAGCTTTGAGTCGTCTTTTATCTTTTTTCTTTTCAGTTCGATTTCGATGCCTTTTTTTTGTATTACACTAGAGCTGATAATATGAGTATATTTGATCACAGGATACGCAATTTTAATGTTAAAATATATAAGATATTATTGATCTTTGTGTCGTCTCTATTTAGTTAACCGATTTTAAAATTAGTTTTCGTCGAAATATTTTTACAAGAGTAAATGAGTAAATGTTTTTTATTTTTTATACATTTACATTTTCGTAAATTAAACATAATTTAATTTATGCTTACGATAAATTTATTTAGAATTAATTTTAATTGGTGTGTGGTTCTTTTCTACTCGATCGGAAACCACATCTCTTATATTTAATAATTAATTTTGCTCTATAGATTCAATAAAATGTATTAAATTTAAATACAATGCAGTTCTATAATTGCTGGTTAACGATACAACATAGTTGCATGATAAAATATCCAGTTCCAACATGGGAACCGAGCTTCGTGTTTGTTCTGTGTAATAAATATTGACACGACAGTACGATATCTTCGTGGTAATCGACAAAGAAGTAATTATGAGTTCATTAATGTCACTCGCACGGCACGCCACATCGCGTGACACTAATAGTTCATCCCGTATATTGCCAAATAAACACGTTTTGACACTCAAATTGATATTACGTAACGATGATGATGAACGCTTCGAATGTACGTAACCAATTAGATTGATAGACGGCCGATGCGTTTATATTATTGACATGATATGGAAATTCAAGTCGGCTTTCGAAATTAGCCGGAGTTTTTTAATTGGATGGGAAATGACCCACTGCTGGGCAAATAACTCTCACTCAGGCGAAACTGCTGAATCTAATGATATGTTGTTTTAAGAGCATCCGTTAAGGAAGGATTTTTGGAAATTCAAATTTTAATGGCAGAAATGAAGACAGCTAGTAAAACTTAGAATACTAGCATATAAATCCGACTTAGTCGTCATGGATGTATTTAATTATTACTATATACTATACTATACTATACTATACTATACTATACTATACTTGAGCAACGTACAGACAGATTAACATTCACATTTATAAAATTAGTACATGTTATTGGATAAGCAATCGCGTGCCGGTTACTGGACAATCTCTATAGCAATTATACAAAGTTTCAACACAATCGGATGAAGAATGTCTGGACGTACAGAATAGGAACAAAAAAAAAAAACACGTTAATAATTACACGTTACAAGATTTGCGATTCATAGAATGTATTAACAAGTTCATTATTGTGGCTGGCGTGCCACGATACATCGCGTGATCCGTTCCGAGTTCATCTCGATGTTGAACTTGATATCTTTGCTCGTAATATTTCTTTCCTTAACTTAAGTTTGCTTTGTTAATTGACAAAGCAAATGAATTGCATACTATAGGGAATCTCACTAACGTCCAATAATTCATGTAATTAATATTTTATTTATTATTAGATGAAGTGTAAAAAGTTGCGTTTAACATACTTATTAGTTAAATATTCAGAATATTTTCAACGGTAGATATATTTGTGTTGAATGTTCGTTCGCGCGCGTTTATTGTATTAAATTTTCTTCAAACGTAGCGAGCTTAATATTTTAGCTTAAATATACTAAACCGAGATCGTATGTGCCTCGACTACGAAGTTTCAAATAAAGCGAGAAAGATAGGGTCGATTATGGAGCACGAAGTATTTGAAATTAAAAGTTCCCTCCCGAGAGGACTTGCTGTTAACAACTTGAGCAAGTTAATACTTCAGTGTCGAGAGTTCGATAGTTTTATTGTCTATGTATAAAAATATGATCTCGTGACACTCTTAATGCCTTAGAGATGGAACAGTATAGCTTTTATGTTAGAACAAATTTGAAACTCATCGCGGACCAGGATTGTTATATCTGGGAAAGTTATATACGATATTGGTTTTAATGATTATAAAATTTAAAGGATATATGCATCAAAATAGCGTAACAATTTTATATTTCAAGAGTGAGATACGATGTCAAAGAACATCTTAGTTCCCAATGTTTTAGGGATGGTTAATATTTCATAGTGTCTTCAAATGTAAGGATGTACCGCGTGCGTGTGTACGTGTTATTCGTTATTAAATTTACATTAGAATAGTTTATTCGTGTTGGTAGAGCGATTTGTTCTCGGACCATTTAATTCATTCGAGACGGATTAAAATCAAATAAATATTAAGTCGTACTGTTAGTTCAGTAAATACAAATCTACTTTTAATGTGTTCTTGTAGTATGTGTAGCAAATTCGAGCCAACTTCATGATGAAGTTTTGAGAAACTTGTAGTTATGTCGTTTGCTTCATAATGAAACAAGTTATGCATTTTAAACGTTCCGTAGTGTGTTTATGAGTTACGTCTCGCGTATATAATGGCGTCTGCGGTTTTTCCAGTATTCATCAAGATTCTTAATTACAAAGCTATGTAGTTATGAAGTATTAAGATTCATTAATAACATTCCCTTATTTAATAGTTTGTATATCGCAAAATATGTTATGTACGAAGACTGTCTTCAGCAGCCAATATTAGGAAGTAAAGGTTTGTTTCTTAATGTGCAAAAAAAAAAACAAAGCGAACCTTACTACTTATTAAGCAACTACTGAGTCCCTTAGAATGTATCCCTTAGTTATGACTCTCAGACGTTAATAAGTAACATTAACATAATATCCTCTCAAAAAATGATTTATTGCCATTACTGCCATGCCATTATTATTTGGTACCATCTGAAGGTCAACTTAAGCACCTTGCGCGCTCTCATAGGTCAAATCGAATAGCGCGCGCTTTCCCAACTTCCTGTTACACACTTCAATCTTAACAATCTTATTTGATCAAAGATCACCTTATATGCGACAGATATGTCCCGTCATTTTCTTAGTTTCTATTTAATCCACACAATATCCAATTATGTAATTTGACGACCTCCGTGGTCGAGTAGTGTGTACACCGGTTTTCATGGGTACGCCATTCCGATCCCGGCTTCGATTCCCGGCCCAGTCGATGTAGAAAAAGTTCATTAGTTTTCTAAGTTGTCTTGGGTCTGGGTGTTTATTGTACCGTCGTTACTTCTGATTTCGATGACAAAAGTGCTTTAGCTACTTACATTGGGATCAGAGTAATGTATGTGATGTTGTCCATTATTTTTCTTTTTTTTTAAACTGTTGAAAAAGTGATCGTACATCGTAATTACTCGTCGTCCTCGAAATAACGTGTTCATAATAGGTTTTGCCAAAGCTTTAAATTAATTATCATCATAGTAATCATTTGCTTGCGATTGTCCCATTTGCGGTCGACGCAGTGTGTAAATTGCGTGGAACTAGATTTGGCAGTATTTCACATCTGCAGTGCTATTCTGCAAAAAATCACTTCATATCTCACTCGTGAAATGTTGACATGATTGAAAACGGTGATTCAAAATCAAAATATACATTATTCGAGTAGGCTTTTACAAGCACTCTTGAATTGTACATAACTATATTAAAAGTTAAGCTACCACCGGTTCGGAATGTAGATTGTCCGGCAAGGGACTCAGTTACTATTTTCTAAGATTTGTAATATATTATGTTAGTTAAAGTATATCTTGTCTGAAAGTCAACAATTATTAGCTCCACGCTTTTTTATCATCTATATAATCTTGTGATGAAATATATGCCTTATTTTTTTAAATATATACCTACAAACTTAAAATTTGGCAGGAGGTTCCTTATATGGTGTAGACCACCGACAATAAACTCCACACACACACACACACACACACACATCAGCCCGCATTCGTCCACTGCTGGACATAGGCCTCTCCAAATGCACGCCACTGTGGTCTTTCTTCGGCAACTCGCATCCAGCTCCTGCCAGCCGTCTTGCGCAAATCGTCACTCCACCGAGCCTGAGGACGTCCTACACTACGTTTGCCGAGACGCGGTCTCCACTCTAGAACACGTTTTCCCCAACAGTTATCGGTTCTACGACAAATATGGCCAGCCCAAAAAACTCCCCTCCTAAGAAATTAAAACGGGGGTTGGTTTAGTTAGTTTGTGTTTTATGAACTTCGCGCGGGTAAAGCCGAGTGTTCAGCTAGTTCATTAATGATTTTTTTTTAACAATTTATTTGAATTTATGAATCGGCAACGTTCAAAATATTTAGTTACGTATAACTACAATAATCAGATGTAATTATAGTATTCTGATTTTATCATAGTTAATGTCGCATATCAGACTCTGTCATTCCATGCTCATGTACTGCGCCTAGTTATGAGTGTTATACAAAAGTCGTTACTGACAAGATGGCGTCTGATATGAAGAATTAATTAATCTCTACTATTATATAATGGTTTATAAAAATATCTTGATTCCGTGAACTAACAAGTGTATAAGAAAAAAATTGTAGACGAAATAAAGCGAAAATGTTTTTGTCTGTCGAGTCTGAGTAAGTCGTGTAATAATGTTCGGTAGGCATCACCGTGGGAGGTATTTTAGGTCACCTAAATAATAAAAGCGACGAATTCAATATTTATATATTGACTTGCTATGCGATTGTGTCATGTATTATCAATTGAATAGATAATTAATGCCACTTAAAGTTGGTTTCTATTAATTGAGCATTTTCTAGGTTACTGGGATGTATACTGGTCATATCATATCGTATTTTGTGGTTTGCATTTAGCTGCAAAATTAATGTTATTTGTTATGTATATTTAATTATTTAAATAGTACATTTTTTATTTTACAAGATTATATTATTTGTAAATCTACTACCGGTTCTGAATGTAGATCCTGTCAAGAAGAACCGACAAGCTACTCTTCTCTCCCATGATAATTGCGTAGTTATACGTATATCTTAGTAACCATAAATATTTCTCACACAGCTTCATAATATAGTCGTCTATATGGAAGTCTAAAACTCTCGTATTTCGATTCCGACTCAACCAGAAACAGCTTAGGTGCAGAACCTAAGGCTTTACGTACTTTTCGAGGTATGGCAGTGTACACACTTACAGACTCAGGACTGTTACTGAAATCATAACAATGATAGGAACCCAGAACCTCAGCATCTGCGGCCTTATATCTCGCCACTCGACCAACGAGACAGACAACTTTGGGAACTTATCAGTGACAACAGTCACATCGACATCCTTCCATACAAACTTTCGCATTTGTAACATAAATAAAATTTCATTACATACATAATAAAATGTACGAATACAAATTAGTGATCCCGCTTTTTTAATCGAAAGTGTTTAAATTCTTCAATGTAATATATTGTAGTGAATAAACAGTAGATTCAATTTTGGCTCTAGACAAGATTAATGACAGGCGAAATGAAATATGGCGTGGTTGTGTTTATCACGCGAACTTCGTTGTGCGGTCGACACACTATAAAATCGATCGACTTGTGTGGTCTAGCGGATGACGCACGACAAAGTGTTCGCCTTTTATCTCTATAAATCATTTTATATCTGAATCTATGCTTATATTATAAATGCGAAAGTAACTCTGTCTGTTAACTCGTCACGCTTGAATCGCTGCACCGATTTAGATGAAATTTGATATGGAAATAGTTTAGTCCCGTAAAGGAAAAAGGTATTGTTCCTTGTTTAATTCACTCCTTGGGGGGATTAATTGTGGCTTGACAGTTTGTGTTTTTTTATGGCCTTGTTTGGTGGACGAGCATTTAGGCCACCTGATGGTAAGTGGTCACCACAGCCCATACACAAAGGCGCTGTAAGAAATATTAACCATTCCTTACATCACTTATGCGCCACCAACCTCGGGAACTAAGATGTTATGTTCCTTGTTCCTGTGATTACACTGGCTCATTCATCCTTCTAACCGGAATACAACAATACAGAGTACTGTTATTTGGCGGTAGAATATCTGATGAGTGGGTGGTACCTACCCAGACGAGCTTGCACAAATCCCTACCACCAACACGTGCTACAAGTTTTATAAATTTTGCGAGGCTAAAGCCGCAGTTTCAACTAATGTTTTATAAAAATAAGCAACACATTATACCAGTTTTATAAGCACTATTGAATCATTAATTTATAACGTTGTTTTTTCTCCATCTATAAAACATTTCTCCTGTTGCAACTAATTTGTTTGCTCACTTGTGTCACTGTTGTGTTTAAGTTGATGTATTTGCAATTTTGTTGTTGTTTTACTATTTATATTTTTATTTAACTTTGTATTTTTTGCACTATATACTCTCTGTTTGTTAGGGTTGACTGGAATAGAATGCCTATCTTTATAAAAAAAAAAGTTGTATAAATTTTGCAAATAAATAAACTAAATGTAATCAGTACATCGGCTCTGTTAATAACGGCTAATGTAAACCGACAAGAGACGACAGGAAATATGGAAGTGAAAATTAGTAAAACAATTACTCTAACATTTTTTATCCTCTATCGTAATATTTTATTCATAAAATATATGTGTATTTTGAACATGTTTTTATATACAGAAAATATAGAATTGAGACACAGTTTAGACCCCTTGAGCTATTGTCGTCCTCACGCCCAACGATAGTATGGCTATGATGAAAAGGGTTCTACTGGATTTTTAAATGGTTATTATGGCACTTGGCTAGAACTCCCATTTAAAGAACGAACCTGATACATTCACCAGTATTTCGCCTCAGTCAGAAAATACTGCGCGTATATTTTTAAGGTTACTTTTTTAATTCATTCTATCATAATTGTATTAGAATAATGATTGATGTGCGGCGTATAATAGTTTGACAGGTTTGTTTCGTTGAATTTGATTCAAGAGAGAGTGTTTATAGTTCTATAAATAACATTAATCAAATGTTTTTGAATAGCGTTCAATTCTCAAATCGTCCATAGCATAGACAATGATGTTATTTTTTTCTACATGAAATCATAATGATATTGTCTCGTATTATGATGAATAGTCGACGTGACGATTGTTTCAAATTATTTTTTTAAACAAACGTTTAAAAAACAATTATTAATCTATTTCTAAACTGCTGGATTGATTAGTTTGCATGTTTACGTAAGTTAATTTCACTGTGGGAAGATATATGTCGAAGGAGCGCTCGATATAAACGTCACAAACTATAGTAACTCAATACTCATTATGTCTCTGAAGCAAACATAGTGAAGTAACTCCCTGTAAGCGCCCCACTGCTGGGCTAAAGCCTTCTTTTAATTTGCGGAGAAAGTTTGGAGAGTTTTCGTCCATACTGCTCCAATTGGTACTCATGTGTCAAACACCTCGTTTCCTCACGATCGTTTACACTTAACTCCGAGCACGAGTTGAATTTATCTATTAAGCACATGAAAATTCAATGATGTTTCTTCTGGTTAACCCGCTTATTCGGTTAAGATGTACGTATTCTAACCACTGGGACATCTCTGCTGAACTCTGTAACTAACATGTGTAATCCAAGCATAATGAGAGAGTAACCGCACCAGTTACGGCACAGCTTTTCATAGCAACGATCAAATTAGTGATCTATAAAACTCGGAGTATTTGAGTAAATATTTTCGGGAATAATTTCAATTTAAGTCAATCGCGAGTGTTAATAACATAACTATTGACATCGGATCCAAATTTATCAACAATATACAGAAAAAATTGGCGGGCGAGCAAATGGGCCACCTTATGTCCCTTGTGCCTGTAGTTACACTGGCTCACTTGACCTTCAAACCGGAACACAACAATACTGAGTACTTTTATTTGGTGGTAGAATATCTGATGAGTGGTACCTACCCAGACGAGCCCTACTACCAAATTTAGAGTGTTTTAAAATCAGCTTTAAAAAAAAAACTTATAAATATATATTAGTTAGTAATTGAAATAAATGTTAAGATTTTAGTCAAAATAATAATTTTTTTTGTTTAATTATGTTTTTACAATAATTAGATTTTCTGACATCATTAGTCAATAGACAAAACAAAGGAATTGTTTTTATATGGACATAATAAAAGGAAAGGTCAATTATAAATTCGTGTTTTAATTAAATATACTATTTTTGAACCCGAATCTTTGAACGGATGTTAGAAGCGATAATTAAAAGTTGTTTAGTGGAGTTCCCTCATTAAAAGTTCACACCCAACGCAAACATTCCCTTGCCTTCAAACAATGCCAGTATATAACTTCACCTACGGTATAAATATCGTCATAATCATTAACACTGAAATTTAAGCATATACATATATTCAAATAATATGTATTATTGAGCCGATATGTTCCAGTTCCAGAACACGTGCATCTTAATCGATGATTTCGCGTTCAAACCCAGGCAGGCACCACTGAATTTTCATGTGCTTAATTTGTGTTCATAATTCATCTCGTGCTCGGCAGTGAAGGAAAACATCGTGATCACCCTTAAATTAGTGTAATACAAAAAAGGCAACGAAATCCTACTGAAAAAAAAAAGATAAAAGACGATGCAAAGCTTTTGGTGAGCTGATAACATCGTGAGGATACCTGCATTTGTTTAATTTCAACGAAATTCTGCCACATTTGTATTCCACCAACCCGCATTGGAGCAGCGTGGTGGAATATGCTCCAAACCTTCTCCTCAAAGGAAGAGGAGGCCTTAACCCAGCAATGGGAAATTTACAGGCTGCTAATGTAATGTAATGTAAAAAATGTATTATTATTATTACAGGCGGAGGGCTGAGGTGGAGGGGTATTATAGTGTCTAATATATGTTATAAGGTATTATAGTGTCTAATATATGTTATAATATAATAGATAAAATGAAAGTGATAGCATTTATGACGCGACTTTTTCCACTACCGGTAATTTGTATTCGTTTTTGTTGCTTCCCCTGTAATGTTCCGCGCGCTCCATTGAAACTTTTGTGTGATAAACCGAGTATTTACCAATTAATGTATTTAAAATTTGAATAAGACTAATTCCATAATTGTAAAAAAAATTGATAATGTTGCTAAATATATTGCACTCAATATCTACTGATAGAATTCGACAGGATAAACATTGCCAACTCTTTCTTCTGCATAGTGTTAGAAAGAATAGCAAGTATCTTAGCCCTGTCAATATAGGTTACTCTCAAAAGGTACATCATGAACAAAATTAATTTACTCTTTATAAATAAAAATACCAGTTCTCATTTCGCGAGTTTTCCCTCGACATTTGCGACGTCTAGAAAAATACTCGGTCTAGTTACAAGAGGTCTTTTGTGCGGATCTGAATTCGTCGTTCCCACAGGTGGCTGTACGTATTACTCTTAACTTCATTAAAGATAAGCTCTTTTTTAGAATAGCGAATTAATTCTAATTGAAAGTATATCTGATGATCTTTTATATGATCTTCTTCTTTTAAGAGATTGTTTTTGAATTAATTTAGTTGGAATTTAATGTTTTTTAATGTTTTTATTAAGGTTCATAAGGCAGGGCCCGACCGTAAGTTTAGAGGCCCTGGGCTTATACTACTTAGGGGCCCACCTAAGACATATCTGAACGTAGACTTGAATTAAATTAATTGAATGGGTTTGATTAAATGCAGGGCTCGCAGGGCTGCAAACCACACGATCTGTTTAATTTAATAAAGTTACGGATTCTTTCGTATTATCGTCTATTTTTGACTTAGACTTGACTTAGTTGGGGCTCCCTTGAAACCACGGGGCCCTGGGCTGAAGCCCAATAAGCCATATGGTAGATCCGGCCCTGGTTAATAGTGTTATTTATATCTATGACAAGAAACATTAATATCGAGGATTATATAAAACATTGGTAACTTAACATTCGGTTTTCAATGTAGAATTTCGACAAAAAGCTCAGTTGTTAAATTTGTCCACAAGTAATGGTGGTAAAGCGATTGTATAATAATTATTGCAACGGAATGCAACTACATTATATATCTTGCAAGGAAAAACAACGAATACCAGATCCATCTTTCTAACATCTGTTTTATTTTATCGAGCAAAAGGGCTTGATTTATTTATATTTTATTTAAAATGAGTTTTTTTTTAATTTTAAGTTATGTGTACTGATTTGTATCGTTATCATTTATTTCGAGTAATACTTGTTTTGAAGGGAAGAAAGAACGAATAATAAACTCTGGTAGGATTAACGCGAATCATTGAGCGTAATGATCGAAGACATTATTTTGGAATCGCTGAAATAGTATGAAATCATTTCATAAATCAATACTACATTTTATATATTTCTCAACGAGTTTAATGGGAAATTTTAAATGTATGTACCAGATTATGTGGCGCTGTCAGCGAATGGAAGCGCTCATCGTGTTCGCACGAACATGTAATCGTTCGGACGGCCGCCAAAACTATGGCCACGGCCCGCTATCCGAAGAGATTTATGCAGTGGCAACATCAACAACTCTCATAAACTTTGCACGATGCCGCCGCTTCGTTTTCATGACACTTTAGTGTCTAGTTTGTGAAAAATACAGCGTTTACATACATACGTGCACTGTGTGTACACATGTACAGTGCATGTATGTGTGTGTGTTTGTTAGTCAGTAGTAGTGTGAGCTTGTACGTGACTCTTTGAAGCGGTATTTTTATCAAAATTACGATCTGTTATGTTTTCAATACTTTTGAGCTTTGGCAGTTGGCACTCGTCATTTTTAGTAAATAAGGTTTAAGAGATTTTCTGTAAAGCTTCGTCTAGACAGAAGAAAAAGATTGATATATAACAAGTTGTGACCCGCGGCCTTGCCCGTGTTTGCCGATCAGCATTAATATTTGTTAGCTATTATGAAATTATTACATTAAATATTTATTATTTTAGCTATTTAACCTCTACTGCACGCCAATGCTTAAAATAAAATTGGACATTTGGATTAACAAAGGTTGCCTGAGGAGCAACAGGCGGCCTTATCGTTAAAGGAAGGATCTCTTTCAGGCAACCTTTTTATTGCAACTATTATCTAGAAATATTCATTTATTTTATATTTGAAATAAAAATGGATCATTATATAAAATGTTATAAATAAGAATGAACACTATATTAAGGTAAAGTTATAACACCAAGTTTCGGACTCAGCGGCCAATATATCCTCCCTGGGGCAAGGTACTCGTTCCTTTAATAAGATTTCGCTGCTATTTCTATATATACTATGTTGAACTATTTAAGTATATTTAGATTTTAAATAATTTGGGATATATAAGTATTAGGTATTTATTATATACGATACAATAAAAATAATAACAGTACTCTGTATTGTTGTGTTCCAGTTAGAAAGGTGTGTGAGCCAGAGTAATCACAGGCACAAGGGATATAACATCTTAGTTCCCAAGGTTGGTGGCGTATAGGTGATGTAAGAAACGGTTAATATTTCTCACAGCGCCTTTGTCGGCGGTGGTGACCACTTACCATCAGGTGACCCATATGCTCGTCCGCCAACAAATGGCATAAAAAAAAATGCCTTAAATTCATAATTCAAACTAAACATCCTTTATTAAGCATCTCGAGGTCATCAATAATTGCGAAGAGTTCAATAATAAAAATAAAAATTACCATAGCTTGACGTACTTCTTTAAATAAATGGGCGTAAATGTTATCGTACAATATACATTCACGCTCGCGTTTTTACTTCGAGTTTCAGTTTTGTTTTATACAAAATATCGCAAGAGATCGAACAAAACACAATTTATATTCGAATTTAAATAACGATAAAGGTGAATAAAGCCGCGTTGCTAGCTATTTTTCCTTTTTTCTTTTTAAATAACAGCCATGTGGCGTAGTGGAATGTAAAATTGAAAAGTTGGTTCAATTTCAAAAATAGAATGACGGAAAGGATCGTGGGGACAAACAGAGCGTAAACCGTTTGTGCTGGGCACACACGGCCGTGTAAAGAAATTTAGGCCGCATTCACAAGAGCCTGGAAAATTTTTGACCTCAGCCAATATCGTAAAGTGAAATTTCATAATAAGATTCGGCTAATTATTTTGTATGTAAATTGCTAATGAGGTCGCGTTGACAATTTGGAATAATTGACTCCGATAATAGCTTCCAGTTTTGCGTCTGTATAAAAAAATTATAATTGCAAATTGTAATAAAATACAGAGTAAATTTTTCATCATATATTAAACTAATTATTTTGAAATTAAAAAAATTAGGAATTGAAATTAGGAATTGTTGGATTGTTGTTTGTTTGCAAAAAAAAAACATTTTGCAAATGAATTACACTAATCCGAATTCCTGAACCTTCGTCTTTAAATTATATAAAAAAGAACGTACGAATCAATACTTTGAACATAGGTCGTTAATATTCGGCAATCAAGCGTCAAAAAAGTGTACGCCGACCCTTATCACGCGGTCGGCGAAGGGACATTAACTTGCACCTTGTAACTTCGCAGAATGCCTGCTCAAAGGTCCTGGGTCCTTTTTAATTACATTCCCTAACCCATTTATGGAACAAAGATAAATATTAAGCTGTTTCACGTCCAAGTAAAAGAGAATGTGTGTCGCTTTCGAAATAAGGTCGTTTTAGTCTCCATGATAATTAAGATACGATCTATTCTACTACGTAATAAAGGCGTGAACTTTGTACGTACCATGTGTTTACTCGAAAAGTGTCACTTTGCCAGATACATTTAAATAAATGACGGTGAGTGGTAACATCGTTACGTTGGGGTGTGTGTGTTCTTTTACATCGTCTTCTTTCGTTGTTTTTTTTTCTGGTGGCAAACTGTCAGGAGGCTCACATTGACATCTGCAACACTGAGAGGCTTGCAGGTACGATGCCTTTGAGGAATGAGTCGGCTCGTTTCTCGAAGGTTCGCAAGTCATATCAGCTCGGAAAAAATTCCGGCGAAAGTTGGTTCCACAGAGTGTTTGTTTGATCCGGAAAATGCCTTATAAATTGCGCTGTTGTGGATTTCCATTAGGTATCTAAATTTTCTGGATATAAGCAGCAAAAGAATATGGAGATTTTCACCTAGAAAAATCCTTCAAATCGAAACAAAGCTATACTAAGGTATTTCTGTATGGTAGTAGAATGTGATGTGTGGTATAAGATTTTTAAGCCTAATGTTTGCAAAAATTTACTACAAGTCTATTCCCTACACTATTCTTTTTTTTCGTGAAAAAAGTAACTGTTCAATCTTCGACAGGAATAGAGTGTTAAACCTAACTAACAGAGGTTGGCCTGACTGTGGCTCTGTGTACGTATTCGCGGTTTCCCGCCGCTTCACTCATGACATATTTAATCCATTTCCTCGACGAATTCGTGCGAAAATTCTTTTGTAGCGAGCACTTAGAATCAACGAAAAAACATACGTGCCCAATTTGACGTTCGTTTCAAATCTCGGGAGGTTTAGCGTTGAGTCTGTGAGTGAGTGTGAGTTTAGTGTAATTGAACTTGCTAATCGACTCAATTGTATTCTATTCATATAATGTGCTATGGCTTGATGTATTTTTAAAGAATATTTATTGTTGCCATTGTTTTTCCTTGCCTAGCATAAAGGTTGTACAGCAAATCTATACGCTGATGTAACTCAATGTCTTAGTAACCTTGGATTGCTTAGGTGCCCAAAAAAATGGCTATGTCATTATCGTCAAACAATGGAACATATAAAAACACATAACAGATTACTGAAACAAAAAACGTTGGGTCGCCGACGGGACAGGATCGGAGACAATCAAGGTGCAATATAATATCCGCTATGTGTAATCACAGCTGATGAGATTTTTTTATCTTTATATTCGGGGACTTTGTCAATTTACCATTGTAACTTTCCCAACTAATATTATAACTACAAAAGTATATTCGTTTGTTTGTGACGTTTGTTTGCCTTCACGTCTTAACTACTCAACTGATGATAATTAAATTATGGCATACAGAATGTCAGATATCGGAAAACTGGACAAAATAAGTTCTTGATACAATATCAGATCTATTTAAAGTTTCCACAGAAAACATCAGATAGACTGAATAAGTGAGAATTAGATCAATGAGACGGGTACTATTTATAAAGGAACTTTATCTATAAATCCACAACTAAGAACAAAATTAAATTATATTTTATCTGAAGGTATTATTATTAGAAACGTAAAAGCAGTTTAATGAGGAAAAGAGAAGCCGGCATACGACAGGCTTCAGAGTTAAGTATGACACTAATAACTAAATCAATTTCCACTTTCAGGGAAGGCATTGAGACGCCGCGCCGTCTAATAAATTAATCTGGCATCAGACTAGCGTCATACTTGTACGCTAGGAGCTGAGAATGTTTATTTTATTGTACGTTTATGTATGTAGAATGTAGATAAATAGCGGTTGATTGCTTCTTATAATATTTGAGATTTTGGGTCTATTTATTTTTATAATTATATATTTTTTCTTAGCTTTAATATTCATATTGATTTGTTTGCGTATTTTTGGTAATTGCTATGATACTATTGAGGCGTTAAAGTATATATTATCACTTTAATTATTTAATCAAATTTGATCATTCTTGTTTTTTTTTAATGGGGATGTTTAATTAATACCGTCTCTTAGACTACAGGCCTAGTGACAGTTTATAGGAAGCGATAAGACTGGCATGCAATTAACGAAAAGCTGATTTTGGGAAACGTCCCTTGAGATAACGTAGTGGGATATAAGCCATCGAATTGAAAAAGATAGCATCAACCCCTTTTATTGTTATTAAAGGGATAGCTTTTGTAATAGATTGGTTTGTCATTAACACGTAATCTTTAAATATTTATGTATATCTTCTCAAGTAGACTGGCTCACGGATGGTCAAAAAGTCCAGAAATTTTGATTGTTGTTATTGGAAGTAAATCATATAAAATAAACTATAGGTAGGATGACTGATAAGTGGTCATGACCGTCCATAGACAATGGCGCTGTATGAAATATCAACCATTCCTTACATCGCCAATGCGTCACCAAACTTGGTAACTAAGATGATATGACCTTTGTGCCTTTAGTTACACTGGCACCTTTCAATACCGGATCACAACAATACTGAGTAGGTCTTTGG
Organism: Vanessa atalanta; assembly: GCF_905147765.1. Classification (NCBI taxonomy): domain Eukaryota; kingdom Metazoa; phylum Arthropoda; class Insecta; order Lepidoptera; family Nymphalidae; genus Vanessa; species Vanessa atalanta. The sequence continues at coordinate 1,083,569 of NC_061882.1, forward strand.
CGGTAGAATATCTGACGATTGGGTACCTAGCCAGCCGGCTTGCACAAAGCCCTGTCACCAAGTAACGACTGTGGATAAATGTCACTGAAAAGTGAATTCTTAAAAAACAACTAATCTTATTCCATATTATTCTTAAACAAAATTAATCCTAGTATTCATACTAGCGCCTGGCAAAAAGTTAGCAAAGGCAATTTTCTCGACGGAACTTTGTTACGTAACCAAGTAGTTGAAACAACGAAAACATTAACACTGAATTAACGCCCGACTTATTATGGGACTTGCGACTAACCAGAATTATTTCGCAGGTATACGGACATAAGGAAAAAATCTCTCCCTGTGGTCCGAACCCGTAGCTCTGACAAGCTAAAGTTGTCAAGGCAACTTCCCTCCTTTTGTCTCGGTGTAATTAATGTTGTACAACTATCGCTTTTATTTGCCGCCTTTTTAGTAGTGTCCGGAGACTAGCGACCATTACGTATATGGTGCTCTCGAGTTTTTAGGTACAATTACATTACTAATAAAATGTGAAAAGGTTACATTCTTTAACGTATATTTTACGATTAGCGTCTCGCCTAATGACCAAAGCTGAAATATCTGACATCGTAAACTTTCCTGTTTATAACCCTCGTACATAATTCGTTACTTAAATACGTCCGACGACGCGAGTATTTTTAGCGCCATCTTTATTTAAAGCGGCGACTTCAAAGCGGTGTTTCGTAATTAACTTGTTACTTTAACTTTCTACTATTTCAGAATTCGTAAGTTTGTTATTTAGTGAGACAGTTGTATTATTCAAGGGATGTCGCAACTATAATTCTTTTAGTTCATTTTATTAGCGAACCTCAGAAGTTTTCGGTTGGATATTTCGCAACGAATTTTATACAAAGTAAACAGAAATGAGTCTGTGAGTAAATTCGCACCGTATTCGTCGATGTGTCTGTGCATTTTTATATAGCTCATTTGTGGACGACAATATTTTACAGATACGTGAATAATGGCGTCGTAAATGCTTTCACAATTTTCTTATTGTCGATTATTTTATTATATTTGGTTAGAACTTATCATGAAAACTAATCGAAAGATGTCCATTTAACATAGAAGACGATAATGCTTATTAAGTAAGCGAATACTCAGTAAACTTGCCTGAATTTGACTCATGATTATTATTTTCACATGTACAATCTACTAAGACTTGGACCTTGGTTAGTAGTGCAAAAAGCTTTATTAAAAGTACGACTCGACTCATTGAAGCCACTGGTGACAAGGGCTGGTTGGTTTTTTGCCCAGAAGGTCGGAATTGCGATTCAACGGGGAAATGCTGCTAGCATTCTTGCCACCATTCCACGCGATCATAATTTATACAGTAACTATTTTTAATTCATATTTGTATATACTTAAAGAGTTAGTTTCAATAACTATTATTTACAAAAAATAGACATTTTACCTACTAAGCTGTATGGGCTACTCCGAAGCTACTTTCAAAATAATATTATAAACAGTATAATCGTTCTAATATCAGTACAATTTTATACTTTGGTTGCTGCTGTGCATGTCACGAGAATATTCAATTATAATAATATATTTTATTTATACCTTAGAACATATTGAATATTTTATAAATCGTCTTTTGACATAATGGATTAGGTGATTTTAGTTTCATTTCTCTTTGAGTGTGACACAATTACATTGATTAAACTAACAACTAGCAAATTACCTCTATAACTCAATAAAGAGAAAAGAAAAATCATAATCGCCCTTCACCTCACAAAAGGAAACGTTCGATTTCAGTCCCGTTATCATAAAAAGGAACGCGCAAAATTGCAACATCCAATGGCTCTTAAAAATGTATTGTCCCTCGCATTGTTTTCGCTCGGCGAGCATTGCACTGCACATAAATCATTATGAACGCTGATAGGACTGATACATCGTCCCATCTCGGGCCTGCTAACGACGCTGCGCTCGGAAATTGCAATACTCGTATGTCACAGACCGAGGGAAAGCATCCGTATTGATGCGGAATGCATTGGTCTCTGGATAACCAGTGTAGCTTGAACCTCTATATGAGGCGTAAATTGTTTAAGTCTCAAATATTTCGAACTCGAAACCCTGCACTTGGATGTCGCGCGTGATTGGTCGTCAGAATGACTGTCATTCTAATATTTCCCATGTACGGAACTTTGAGTTGTGTTCAATGAAATTGATTGCGAATTTAACGTGTTTCATACCGTCTAAATGTTATTACTGTTGTAATTTGGAAGTGAGTCGGTAGTTCGTCGTTATCTTGCGGTTTTATAATGAAGGCAAGTTGGCTCGAACGGCGTTTTGTGACCACAATTGTTTGCAACTTACTTTGAATACAATTTTAAATGAGACAAAGTAGTTGCACGTATACATTGTTTACAAGCAAATATTTAAATTACATTACGATAGTATTATAGGGGATAAGATATTGAGGTTTATTTAATAATTATATTAGTGACAATCACTAATTTTAAATAAAAGTTACGTCTTATGAAATCAGTTTAGCGATTGTTTTTTTAAAGAAGGAACCGAAAAGTAACGTCCATATCATTCTTTATCTAATAACCCCCTTAACAATATATGCATGGAAGGTCGTCATTTAATGTCGCATGGTTATTGTCATAGTGTCATACATACATATTTTATATATTTCAATCTTTATCTTAAATCATTTCAGTTAAATTACAAGTATTTTTTATTATGTTAAATTCATTTAGGCGTCCGTCTACGTTAAGATGATAAGGTATATGGGATACCACTGGATCGTTTGAGTACGCTATCGTAACGCTGGGATAACTTATAAACCGAGCTTGGTTCCTTAATGGCGACTTCATCTTATTACGGGTTTTCTACGGCAGGGCCGGTCAGATAAGCATCTACATCACGCTCCCCATCGTAGATGAATATTAAATTATATTATATTCGTCATTATATGAGCCTAGTTTGTTTGACGTACTCGGTGGTAAAAAAAACATCGCGAAGAAACATACATGAACAATTAAATTCTTACACAATTCTATAAGTCGTAGTAAATGAGCGTCCTGATGATTAAGCAATAGGAGAGAAGCCATCCAACATTAATTCTTATACGGGATGTTATTATTTATTATACAGGAAAGTTAAAATCCAGAGACACGAGGTCATATACTCAGTCAGCCCAGATAATTCTCATTATGTGCTTTAATCAGCTATGCGTATTTTCTAAGCGTATTACTCATGTAGATTGTTAACGCTGACACGAGATTGGATCATTACACAGTTAGCTGAATGGCATTTGATGTCAGATCTTATGCATTGAAGACGAAACTGAATACCTTCGTATATCCGACGACTATGTGCTTAGCTCTACGTATGTATATTTCAAAACGTGTCAATAGTCTTCGATCACGTATATATATGTAAATGAAAATGGTGCTAAAATCCGTTGTCCTGGCCCTGATCTGTGTATGATGTATGTTTTATGTTGTAACTATTGTATCGGCTATTTGGACAGATAACCTGTTCCAATAAATACTTTGTGATCACTTTTAGAATCATTTTAAGTTTACATTTAAAATGCAACTGTGCGACTTTCCGTTTGTTTTCGCCGAAGAAAATGGTGGTAGAGCAGTTTTCTTGAATTATTTTCAAAGATTAAAAAATATATTTTAAAAATAAAACTCCTAAGTGAATGGTGATCCGCGCCTTCATTGCGATGTGAGTTTTGTTTTTTATTTCTGTTACTGATTTGTTTTTGCGAATGATCATTGATATTGATATTTCTAATTAAAATAATTGCCTTGATTTAAAAAAGTAGCCTTGTCTGTCTTGAAGTTCATAAAGTGATTATAAAGTATCATAGATTAAGAGTTTCTTGAGATCAAGAATATGAAGGGTAGATATTAATAATAGGTTTAATAATTAACCGTTAAACCGTACTTAATCTTTCCAGAAACTCAAGAGGAAAATAAATTAGGAACAGGATGTTAAAATAACGGATTTTTAAAATCATCTTTCAAAGGTTTTGGTGGCTAATTAAAAAAATATATAGGTTGAAAAACGTGATGGGAAGACTTACATATATATTGTCACTTTAAAATATATTATAAATTCCTTCCATATGAGAAACGTTGGAGACTATTGAATCTAAGATGATTTTTCGGCTTTGACGTAACAATCTAATATTTGATTTTGAACATTCGCCTGCCGTCTAATCTATCATTTCAGATAAACTGTAATACTCAGTTTTTTCTCGCTCACTTATGTAATGCTCAAATTTGAACTATTACAATGATGGGAGTTTATAAAGGTTCAAATTAAAAAAAAAAAAAAATTGCAAAAGTTGTAAAGTTACTTTTGTGTAAACAACTCTATGAAACAATCCAAAACGATCATATAAATTGTTGATATATTGTATGGTCGCCTAAATGAAGAAGAGAATTGAGAGATGCAATGGTACTTTTGAAGCCTTAGATCCATTAAACGAACGAGGCATAATACAACAAAGTTACAAAATGAAGTTACTTCCATTTGTTCTGTCACTCAGGGAACAGTTTTATACACACATATAATGAGATCAAATATAATTTGAAACTACTACATGATATACAAGATAAAACGGAAAGTTGATGAAATATTTTGCAACGAAAAATATATCTTAGTTTGTATTAATTATAAAAGCTCGTTACAGACGATTCTGCGTCAGTCGTTTTATCAGAGCGCAGCAACGTACCGTGAGTTATTCCAACTCCCAGCGCCACTTAAATGCCGGACGCTGTTATTCTTCAATTTCACTGTTTATTTGCTCAGCTTATGACAAATATTAGGTACGAATTTACGAATACCGACCAAAATTTTCAGTACCAAATTCATTAAACTCAAACATGATTTTCACACAGACACGAACTGTATAACTGGAACCGCAATTAAAAGTTTGCTCGGAGAATATACGCCAACATTTTGATTTAAAATTTGCGGATTCATCCGACACCCTCGACACTTCTCTTTTTACGCTTTAAGTCGAAATTTTGCCGTCGAACATCGCTCCCTGTGTCGATAACTATCTCGTGGGTTAAGCCGTTTTATATCGATGTATCGATAACAGATGATTTCATTTTTAATATATCGATGAGACGAAGAAACTATATACGCATGGTTTGATTTTATTTTATCGCGTTAGTTTCGTTTTATGGACTAATTAGTGTAATGGCTGCGTTTCAGCAATTTCCAATATGGACAATGCTTTGTAGAATTATTCTTTGTTTGCGAGCGTACCAAGAAATAGATTTAGCCAATAACATTGAATTACGACCTTTCCGTACGGTCACAAAGGGGACGGTAATTATTCTTATTGCTTTGCATAAAAAATCCTGTTTTTGTGAGAAGCCATCCAACTAATTAAAGCGAGGTTCGTTCGAATAGACGAATCCGTAAAAAATACCTTTGATTTGTAAGGCGCAATTCTGTTTTTTTTTTAATTTCATTATAATTTGGTTTTTGAAACTGTATTCCAAATATTATTTTCTATTAAGCTTATTGTAAATAACTGTCACTAAGGAAAATATTCAACAGGCTTGGATATTATTGAGGACAACTTAAAACTCATTAAAATTTTAACTAAATAAAATCTAGCTTCTTAACACGCTTAGTAACAGCGTGCGTCACGCAAAAACCCAATTTAACGAAGGTGGTATTTTAATGATTATTTTACGTTACACCGTGAGAATGTAGTCACAGGAAATCTTCTAAAGGAAAAGGCAACATTTGACACAATCATATTATGCATACGAACGACACGAGTTACTTCAGAAATTTAGTCCACTTAATATCAGATCGCCAAAATTTCGTACCACTTGGAGAATATCGTCAACCGTTGCAGTAAAGTAATAATAGTGAACATCTTCGAGCTTAGTATTCGCATTTTCGCGATACAGTTTCGTATCCCTTCGGACAGATTCCCATTAGCACGGAGCGAGGAGCTGCGGTTATTTTTAATTAATACCAGCTGAAAGTTGCGAGCTCTCATTAGCTCTATACCTACTTTTGGCTGCGAAATTATACAAATGTTTTGCCTTATTTAGTCCGTTTTGGAGTTTTTTTTTTATGTTTTGTTTTTATTCAATTATCAATTCTGACTACTATAAACTATCATGTTTAGTTTTTTAATGAATTTGAGAGTTCTTTGTATTGTATGCGGATTATATTTTTTTTGTATTTCGATCGTTTATTGGCTCTGCCATCCTAATTACTATAATTTCATCCTTATTCATTTGTTTTCCTATACGCGATTCGCTCTCACCAGCCTCAGGCGATGTTTACGCAGTTCTTGCAGTTTCTCACTTTATACTTATATTACTGAGTTTGTTTAGTGTGTATATTAAACTTCGTTTGTTGTTCGTTTTATTTTATTATTTGAGTTTGTTGAAACGCGTTTTATTAAAAACGATTGAAGTGTTTAACCGGTTTTAGCCAGTTTTAATAATAAGTCAGATTATTTACTTTCGAGTTTAAGACTTATTATTGTTATTATATGGAATTAAAGTAAATTTTCATATATATACCAATTTGACTGTGTTATTAACACGTCTACGTAATTTAAATGGATTGTAGACTAGTATTCATTGAGTTTCAGGTTAGTTTTTCAGTAATAGGTTTCTTATTTTCTTATCTTTATAATAAATCTTTGATTTAGTTACATGTTGCGTGCGAAAATTGATCAGGCTGCTTATTGCGGCTGTTAAGGTAAAAACTTTCGTCAAGTGTAGACGCTGTTATAGTTTCCTATGAGATCAATACCCTAATTAACTGATTATTATTATTATCAAAACCGAATATTTGTAACTTAAAATTGTGAATCGAATCATGACACATCAGACAAATATGAATCAGATATGTATTAATAAAATAAATTATCAATTTATTAATGTGTTCAATAGTGTTGAAACAATTGAATTTTATATATCGTTTGAATATTCAGCAAGTAAATATCAAAAGCGATTCAGAGCTAAATCGTTGTTGAGAGTTCGAAATTCTCTATCTGCGCACTGAGCGTTAAACCCGGTTACAAACTTCTAATCAGCCTCTCTCTTTCGTAATTTCATGTTTGCTCTGAAGTTTAGTTTAGTTAGCAACTAAGACAAGGTTATAATAAATAAATAAATTGTGGGTGCACGGGTAAATGGGCCATCGTGGTGTTTACCACCGCCCTTAGACAAAAAAAAAGGTATAACGACAATTATATATTTTTTTTTTTTACCTATTTGCTACATCACCAATGCGCCACCAACTTTGGTAGCTAAGTTGTGATGTCCCTTGTGCTTGAAGTTACACTAGCTCACTCACCTTTCAAACCGAAACACGACAATAATAATTATGATGTTGGATGCGTTGGAATATTTAATGAGTGGAGAGTTCTTACCCAGACGGGCTTAGATGAAGTCTTATCACAAAGTACTTGTCAGTATCCTCCTTAATCACTTTAATAAAAATTTTAGGTTTATTTTTTTGCATACAGAAGTCGACCATAACATAACATAAAAGGCGACATTATCGGTAATGAACGATTTCTTCCATGCAACCCGAGGGAAGAGGTAGTGAGTAGAGTAGAGGTCTAGTGACGGTATAGGTGTAACAGAGAAAAGCAAAATTATATACTTGCTAAATATACAAAATATTATAGAATAGAATACTGAAAATAACAGTCAATTTTTTTTAAATTCAAATTAATTGAGTCGCAGAATTATAATTCAAAAGTATATTTATTTTCCTTAAGTAAAGAGTGAGTCTCGCTTCACTATCAGAAAAGTATTGACAATCTATCAAAAAAAAATCCTCTAACATCGGCTACTGTGTTGCCAGACTACATAAATACTCACACCAACAATAATAATAAAAATGTAGCATTATTTAATTAGTTTTTTTTATTCATCTATTTAGCGTGTTTTATATCGTGATATTGATTACATGCCTGCCGCGTTGGTATAGAACGATCTAGACATAATAATTTTATTATGTTATTCGAACGCTTTCGAAATTTAAAATAGGGAAATGTATTCGAAATTAGTAGAATTTACGAATTTCAAATTCAGCAGAGTTGCTATGTTAATAACAAAATATCAAATACAGGGGATTTTCTGTGATGGATGTAAATTAATTGTCTGTATACGCCCCACTATTAGTCAAAGGCATTTTCGCCTTTTAAGGAGAATGTTTGAATTGCACCTTAACGACGATAGATCAAATACCGCTGTATTTTTCGTATACTTAATTTATGTTGATAATTCATGACGTGCTTCGCAGTAAAGAAAATATCGTAAAGAATTTCTTGTACTGAATGACATGTCTGTCCACCAGTCTGTTTGGAGCAGTGTGGTCTTATCTCAAAAGCCGGCTTAAGCCCAGCACTGGGACATTTGCGGGATGTTACATTACTATAGTGCTTGCGTGGATTTGGCCGCGACCTTTGGCTGATTTCCATATACTGTATGCATTGAGCTCACTTTGCTCTGACGGATATAGCTGAGACTAAAATTTCGCTTCCTTTCGTATCATATCATAAATATTCAACGTTTAACGTTTGCTTTGTAATATAATCCGTACCGAAGCTTAGGTACCCGAGCGATTCTGTACGCTCAGTAGTGAATAAACTGAACGAACACACGCACAGAGAAAATAACTAGTCTCTCGTGCAATATTCAGCAGATGTCACAATCCACGAGGTGAAGTTACTATTCGATATTCGGTGCGTTGAAATCATGTTACCGACGACTTGCCGTTACAACTTCGACTTGGACATTCGTACATTAGTCGCAGTACCAGTTTGAACTCTACTCGTAATTTTCGACTCGTGAACTGAAACAAGCAACTCCAAACTCGTGTATTGAAATAAAGCTGTCGGGACTTCAATGTCATCTGACGGTTTCGTTCAACATTTGGGGTTCGGGTTTTATTTGACAAGCGGTCTGCGGTTTGAAGCTTCGTAATGTTTTATTGTTGATTTACGAATATTTGTTTTTTTCCGCTTGCTGTTTTAAACTGATTTTAAATGTTGTGTTTTGTACGGTCAGAGAGTGGTTTTTTGGTTGAACTGCTTTAAATCTTAATTAATTTACATGTTAACATACTTAACATGTTATTGTTAATGTGACCATTATATGTATGCGTTATTTAAAACTATACATTACCAGTGGACAGGCAAATGGGCGAAGTGATTGTCGCTACTACCGCCCTTAGACATTGGCGCTGTAAGAAATATTCAAGATTACTTATATCGTCAATGCGCCACCAACCTTGGGAACTAAGATATTAATTCGTACAAGGGACTCACTCAACCTACAAACCCAATATAACAATACAAAGTACTGTTTGGCGGTAGACTGATGACTGTGTGGAATCTAACCAAACAGGCTTTCACAAAGCCACAAAGACGTGTTAGGTTTTGTACGAGTTCGTGTACCAAAACCAAGGCGGCTCCGTGGCTGTTGGTTGTCACGTATTAACTGAAGATTTTGCAGTTTCTACGTTTTCATTGGCTTCATTTTTTATTTATAAATCATTTCGCGCTCGCTGATGAAAACATTGTTATAAAATTGCATGTATCGAATGAAAATATGCCATGGTTGTTACTTTCTTATAAACGAATACCTCTTTGTTATTTCATTCTTACCAAGCAAGAGTAGTTGTTGTAGCCGAGATGGCCCAGTGGTTAGAACGCGTGCATCTTAACCGATGATTTCGGGTTCAAACCCAGGCAAGCACCACTGAATTTCATGTGCTTAACTTGTGTTTATAATTCATCTCATGCTCGGCGGTTAAGGAAAACATCGTGAGGAAACCTGCATGTGTCTATTTTCAATGAAATTCTGCCACATGTGTATTCCTCCTACCCGCATTAGAGCAGCGTGGTGGAATATGCTCCAAACCTTCTCCTCTAAGGGAGAGCATTAGCCCAGCAGTGGGAAATTTACAGGCTGCTAATGTATGTAATGTAATCGTTCATAAGCTGTATTATTTGTATTTAATGTCAAAACAATTCTTATTATTAATATTTGCTTACGTGTGTTTAAGTACACTTGGAGCAAGCAACATCGGGAGGAAATTCACAAAATCCCGACACGTCTTGGCCCCGCGGCGGGCTTAATTGAAATAATATTCCTTATCCGCAAGCCAGAAGAGATTGAGGACGACGCGTGCGGTATTTGATTTATTTTATTTTTCCAACAAATTAGAAAGATTTTCGCCGCAGACGCACAAGTCGTCTATTGTCTAAAAATTAAATAAAATGGAAATGTTATTGGTTTTCATATTTTTGTTTATAATGTTAGTTGGTTAACTACTTGCAGGTGCAACCTCATGTGATTAAAAATCACATCAAACGATATTTTGTATGACAATATTGTACAAGAAAGAAAATGAAGGAAGTCTTAATATATATGTATATGTACATAAAAAAAAGCTAAAAAAATAATTAAAAGCTATGAAGAGATTGAACTGGTTGTTAATAGAAGATAAGCAATTTTGTACGTATAAAGCAATACTAACCACATGCACATCAATCATATCCACTCACTCATAAATACACACACACACACACACACACACACACACACACAAAAACAAACATACATCAAACTTGCCTTTCACAAAGACGTGAACTTTCGAACTTTATCTTCATCGTTAATTTCAATTCATCGTTAATTTCTATTATCTTTTCTTATTAATATCAATTAAAAGTTCTACTTTCTTTTTATATAACAAACTATGTAATAGAGATAATAACGAGAGTCCCAACTCTAAATATGTATGTAATGGAAAAGCATAAACTTATTGTTTTTTTTTTTATTTGTACCGTATTAAATTTTTACCATAAAGAGATAATCTTTCTTTAGATGTGCAATAAAGCTACTGGACATAACGAATCATCCATAAATTCAATACATTGGTCTTTTACGGCATTATAAATAACTTGCTATGACGATGTCCATGTTTGGTATACAAACCACAAGAGGACAAAAGTCAAATAGACAATATTTGACTTTGATTTGACGATATATTGGTCGAGAGCATGTATAATACACGATTATGGGAGTAAAGGCGTTTTGAACGTCGACGAAGCTGTTATCGGAACTTTGGAAGTAAAATTAAAGTGGATATAAGTCGTTAAGTGGAAGGTTTTGTATTAATTAAAATTGTATATTTAAATTGTTTGCGGAGTGGGTATACAAACTAGAAAGACGTTCAAAGAACCTCTCGTGTTTAAAAATTGTAAAATTTTAGAATAACGACATTTGAGTAATAAAATTGTGCTAAATCGTTAAAAAGTGGCTATATGCAGATTTTGCAAATAAAATAACAGTCGGTAGCGAACGTAAAACAAGTGAAATTAGTGAATATTTAAAGTGAACTCATCGATTAAAACTTAGTGCAATGACATTCTACTAAACTACCTACATATACTTTATAAATAACTTGAATCGTTGAGATACAATACAACATATTCGACTCGAAGCGCTATAAGCTTGCTGGCGTCGTGGCTTGCGAAACAGCGAAGAAACCGACTGCACCGGGTTCGAACCTCGACAAAACCGATATTTAGATATTTTTATAATTTTCTTAGTGTTGAAAAATACAACTATTAATATGGCCTTTCTATGTAAAATCTGTAATAACAACATCGCAATGACTCAAAAAAGAATTAAATGTACTATGTGTTCCCAGTATTATCATATTGATTGTATAAAGCCAGTCAAGGATTTGACAACGACTAGAGCACAATGGAAGTGTACATCGTGTCAACAAGAACCACAGAAAAAAAATACTGATAGTTTCCCCGATAACACAAGTCTATACTCAAGCAAACCTAAAAAACAACTACGGATGGGTGCCGATGTTACTTATCAGTCTAAATCCTTGTCTCGGTCGCCTTCATACTCATCTCCAGCGAATAAAACGGATCAGCATATTCTGGCTACACCTGAAAAGCTTGGGTCACCAGACTTCTTAATTCAATGTGAATCTATCATCGACAAACGCTTAAAATCTGCAATGGAATCTATAATGAATGAACTGAAAGAATCTTTAATGGCTGAAATAAAAAAGGAAATATTTTCCGAATTTAAAAAATTAGAAGAATCACATAGTAATCTACGAAGGGAATACAATGCTTTGGAAGAAAGGTACATTGAACTGGAATCTTTAGTACTAAAATCGGAGACCGAAATTTCAGATTTAAAAGCTCAGACTAATAAACAACAGCAGTGGTCTCGAATGGCAAATCTTGAGATAATGGGTCTACCAGAAACCAAAGGCGAAGCACTTCGTGACATAGTCATGAAGATCGCTAAATATGCAGGAGTTAATTTAAGGGCCGAAGAGATTGAATTTGCCACCCGTGTACAACCATTGCAGCAAAAAACGGGAAGACCTAAGTCGCTTGTTGTCAAACTAAGAAGTCGCGACTTAAAGGACTCCATACTATCAGGCTTAAGAAAATGCAGAGGCATCGACACCACAAATATTGGACTTAACGGCGATCCACGAAAATTTTTTGTTAATGAACACTTAACACCTATTAATAAAGAATTGTTTAGGAAAACAAAAACACTTGCAGCAGAAAAAGCATATCGATTTGTTTGGGTTCGTAACTGCAATATTTTTTTAAGAAAAAACGAGGAATGCCCTGTATTGGCTATAAATTCAGAAAAAGATTTAAGAAAAATCAAATAATAATTAGATGTAAGGTACTTTTGAGATTGTTTTACTGTATCTTAATATATATAATTAATTTCCAAGATTGTGAACTTAAAGTACATTTTTTTGTTAACGAACCTAAATGGGAATCTAAACTAAAACTACACATAATTACACACACCTACACTATATATACACCATACACAATACTGACCTACACTACACTCTTTTACAAAGTAACAACACAATTTATAAGATCGACCGTAACTATATGGACTGCTGAACAAATCTCTAGATTATTATGTTGTGTCTTAAAACTAATGATTACTATTAATGCTTACTTTTATTATTATTACTATAAATTATTAATTTAATTAAGAAACTATTAAGCTATTTACTTTATGAATAAACCATTTCAGTTGTTGTATCAAAATGTTCGTGGATTACGAACAAAAACAGATCAATTCCGACTAAATATTCTTCAAAATGACTACGAGGTGTTGCTTGTAACCGAAACCTGGCTTAAAAGCGGATTTTATATGAGAGAGCTATGTGACAGTAGGTACGACATTTTTCGCGCAGATAGAAGTAACAAAACATCAAACAAACTTGATGGAGGTGGAGTAATGATATGTACAAAATCCATACTAAGGGCACAGGAGAGATCGGATTGGAGTTGTGCTGGAGTTGAATCCATTTGGATAACAATACCCAAAAGCGTAATTGGAAATAACCACAATCTTAATATAGGCTTATTTTATATACCACCAGATGATTACCAAGTAAAAAGGCTAGAGACCATAACAAATTCTTTGTCCTCAATTTTAACATCTAAATCTGAAGAGTATTTTATAATCACTGGTGACTTTAACCTCCCTAATATTGATTGGAAGAGTGAAGGGCCATTATATCTTAATCGCGGATCAACATTATTGCGGACTGTATCAAGTGATTTCATCGAAACATGTAGCTCTTTTAACCTAACACAATTTAATCAAATACCAAATGCGAGTAATAACACTCTAGACTTAATTTTTAGCAACATCTATTTAAATGTTCAAAAATCTGATCAAATTTTAGTCACTGAGGACAAATATCATCCCTGTTTAGAAATTGACGCTTCTGATTTGCTTCTAAAACAACTTTCGAAACCACCTTTGAGTAAAATGAAGTTTAAGAAAGCTGACTACAGTGTTATAAATGAAGTTCTCAATAAATTAAATTGGCAAAATATATTGAGAGGTGATTCAATAGATGTAATAGTTGATAAATTTTATGAAACTATCAACAACATAATAAATGAACATGTACCGGTTGTTACAGAAAGGTTTTCTTGTCACTATCCTATTTGGTATAACAAATCATTGATCCATATCATTCAAGAAAAACTAAAAGCTCATGCTCGTTGGAAATCATTTAAGAATCCTAGAGACTACGACGAATTTTCCTTATTACGAAGAAGACAAAAGAAATTACAAGATTATTACTACAAGAAATTTAAAACAAAAATGCAGAATGACATCAAAAAAGATCCAAATCTTTTTTGGCGGTATCAAAAATACTTAAGAAACAACAAAAGCGGTTATCCAAGTTCCCTTTCCTTAGGTGACCGTCAGTTTAACAATCCTACAGAAATATGTGTGGGATTTAGTGAATTTTTTGAAAGCGTTTTTGAAAAACAGAACCATAATAACGATAAAAATCATGTCCCAATATCTTATGCGGACGATACTATTTGTAATCTTAATGTAAATAAAGGACTAGTTCTCAAAATACTTAAAGCTCTAGATATAAATAAAGGAGCAGGAACTGACAGAATACCAGCTATATTCTATGTAAAATGTGCAAATAACCTAGCAGACCCACTATCAATCATATTTGACAAATCTGTCAATGAATTTGGAGCTTTTCCAACCCAATGGAAAGAAGCACTTATAATACCAATCCATAAAACAGGAGCAAGACACAAAATAGAACATTATAGGCCTATTTCAATATTGAATACTATAAGCAAGATTTTTGAACGAGTGATTTACAATGCAATTGCACCAACTATCCATAAATCAATTCCACTAGAGCAACACGGCTTCATGCTTAAGCGATCAACACAAACAAATCTATCTGTCTTTACCAATTTTGTTCATATGGCTATGGATAAAAAACAACAAGTAGATGTGATATACACGGATTTTCAGAAGGCGTTTGACCGGGTAGATCATGTGATTTTACTACAAAAGCTTCAAGCTCTCGGAATCAAGGGCGATTTACATAGATGGTTTTGCTCGTATATATCAAAAAGACAGCAAGCTGTTGTCATAGGCAGTGCTCGTAGTGATTTTGTACACGCAACCTCAGGTGTCCCACAGGGTTCTCTTCTAGGCCCATTATTATACAACTCTTATTTATACAACATATATAGATGTTTCAAATATTCTCGTTTCTTACTATTTGCAGACGATAAGAAAATCTATAAGGCTATAAATAATATTTCGGATTGTGTGGAATTGCAGCATGACTTAAATAGTCTTTCCAATTTCTACAAAGAAAATAAAATACTCGTCAACATTAAAAAAACAGTAAATATAACATTTTCAAGAAAAGTAAAAAATATTGAATTTGTCTATTACATAGATAATAACCCCATTCAAAAGGTAAACACTGTGAGAGATCTTGGAATTCAGTTGGATCATAAATTACTGATGACAGAACATATAGAAATTATAACTGACAAAGCCTATAAACAACTAGGCTATATTAAACGTGTATGCAAAACATTTACTGATGTTGATTCCATAAAAATGTTATATTTTTCATACGTTCGAAGTGTTTTAGAGTACTGCTGTAGCATATGGTCACCAAATTATTCAAAGTATAGGGATAAACTAGAAGCGATACAAAAACATTTTTTAAGATTCCTGTGCTTTGTGGATTTTAGAGAATATAAAAATTATACAGAAACCTGTAAACATTATAAAATAGAAGCTTTAGAAATCAGACGTCGGCAATGTGATATGTATATGTTATACGATATACTAGCTGGACATATAGATTGTAACGACTTGGTCAGTGCTTTATATTTCAGAGTACCCAATCGTCGTACCCGTCACACAGAACTATTTTATACACCTAAAGTACATACAAATTATGCACGTAATTCTATCCTTAGCCGTATAGTCAACACATACAATGAGTCATATTCAGAAATAGATTTGTTCAACATATCAAAAACAACTTTAAAAAAAACACTGAAAAGTAAAGATGCAGTTAGTTAAAACACACGCACCAACACACACGCGCACACACATACACGCACACACACACACACGCGCACACACACACAACAATTCTCATTCAATTAGATTCTCAACTTAATTTTTTGTAAATTTTCTTAAGATTGTCTTCTAGTTTGTAAAAGAATATATTATAGAACAAACAGTGTAATCCTATTTTGGTTTTTAGTAATTGATATATTATATTTTAAGTAAAAAGTTGTGTATTGAAACTGTTGGATTATCTAA
This sequence comes from Vanessa atalanta, assembly GCF_905147765.1. NCBI lineage: Eukaryota > Metazoa > Arthropoda > Insecta > Lepidoptera > Nymphalidae > Vanessa > Vanessa atalanta. The sequence continues at coordinate 1,099,774 of NC_061882.1, forward strand.
TAAATAAATAAATAAATAAATAAATAAATAAATAAATAAATAAATATACACAGTATAGCAGACCTATTAGCAAATCGGATGAATTTCGTAAATCTAGAGTTCGTTTATTTTTATACCTTCTTGAATTGGAATAGACTATAGAAGTAAACGATAGGATTAGGATCATTAATCCTACAATAAGGTTTCGAAGAGCATGAAGGACCCTGCATAAATGATTTTATAGTTCAGTTTCAAAGTTAAGTTTGTGCAATGCATGCTTGCTATATAACAAAATCGTGATTGCTTTTTTTCTTATATTTCTAACAGCTGCTTACGTTGAAAATTATGAGCAAGCCTGTCTAGATCGATACCAATAACTCGCCAGCAATGAAGCCGCTAAACTTGTACCAGTATAATTACAGGAACAAGGAATATCACAACTTGACCCTATGGCTGGCGGAACATTGACGGCCCAAAGCTTAAGTGATCAATTTGCTCCCTAAGTGGTCTGTCTCTTTCCAAAATAAAATAAAAACTCAACCAATGTCAAGATAATTCATAATTCTGACTGAATTGCGTTTATGGCGCCTTATCTCAAAGACCAGCCAACTATACTGGAGAAGCAAAAACTAATGCTGATAATCCAAAATGACATGAGTGACATCAGGAGCAGGAGCAACGGCTTGACGTACCTACTTTCTTAAGCACGGGAATATAACTGGCAACTTTGTATAACCTGGTTGTTAATATTATATTTTGATCATAATTTCTACGTAATGAAACCTAATAACTCTTGAAAAGTTCATTAGCAGTAATTTAATTAATTAGTGTCAATTTATTTGAATGAATAGACACGAGTCATATGCTTCAATTGTAATTAATTTTATTTTAATTAATTTCACTGGTATTATTAAAACTTTTGACATATTATGAGTATACTGCGTTAGTTGATTGCCATGTCTTGTAATAAATATGTCATGAATATTTATAAAATAATATCCGATCCAGCAGCAGATACCGACGTCAGTGTATATACCTTGGGGTTGGTCAATGGGTTTTTTTCATTAAGTAAAGGTTCCTTGATATCAGACAGGAAGAATGACCTCAATCGTCGTAACAATTGGTAACTTTTTTATGAGATTGTTTCGAGGACGTTTCGCGGTGGCGGTTTTATCTGAAATAAGGTGTTATAGTTACAAAGAAAAACTCTTTGAATATTTGGAACTGCAAACAGCATTTCTCAGTTGATTGGAATACTAAGATAAAAGAAAAATTAATAACAATTTATATGAAAATTAAACTCCAACTCAATTCAATAATTTATATTTGCTAAGAACAATTTTATTTACCTGAAGTTTTGTCTGCTTGAAAAAATATTTGATAAGTGAGTGCTACCTATCCAGACGGGCTTGCACAAAACTTTACCACCAATCATTATTATTCTACACCCTTAGTATTTATATGTGTGGTAAATTTTTTATCATGATTTTATTATCGCTTGATACGAGTTTAATTATTACAGATAAACTCTACAAGAGCTATTGTGGTATTAAATTTGGTTTGTAATAAATACTTTGTTCATTAATTTTGTTTTTATTATATAATGATCATAATCATTTAAATTAATTTTATAAGCGAACTATGTAGAGCGTATGTATGGGTTACATTCTAAAATGATCGGATATTCTACATGTACAAAGTGCTCGTACTTATACGAAGCCAAAATGTTTGGCCGCTAAGCTGGATCAATTTACATAAAGAGAAGCCACCGTAATGAGTCATTTTGGTTTTCGCTTAATTCTGTACTCGTATCCTTAATTCAGAGCCGTTGTTGAATGTTTATCGCGTCTTATCGTTTTTCTGGCATTTGTGTTTTGACAACTGATGCGATTTAAAATTTATTTAATTTATCAACCGTTTCATAAATGCCACATCGATTTTCGCTTTGACGTTAAGTTTTATATGTTTTATGGGAATATTTCTTGGTAGTACGTATTCGTTTTAATACGTATTATAATTATGTCTAAGGATCAATACGAAAAACCTAATTTTAGTCTCGATTGATATGCCTAAAAAATAAGGAATTTAATTAGAACTAATAATACAATGTGCTATTATGATTTTGGTAACAAGTTTCGCTAATATCGCGTATCGTGATAAATTCTATATTTAAACTCCAGCCTTAAATATTTATTGAAATTATGGAACATAAAGGCACTAACGTTGCAGCAACATATTCTTTTATAATATTGTTTCAGAACTGGTATTCCGACTAATGAAATGATTTGCCTCGAGCGAGTAATAGTGATGGCTTTACGGGCTAATGACCTGACCAGACCTGATCGGTAATGTAATGTGAATTAGCCTTTATTGACTCTGACGGTTTGCTTGGTTATAATAATTCGTCAGTAATATCATGGTATGCAATGTTTCTGTTTCGCGATGTTCATGTAATATTTTTGAATACACTTCTTGATTTATTAAGACTTTGTAGTTGTATGTATAGTTACTTGAATTGATCATGTACACAAACATGCACGTTGATTTAAATCAAAAATACCAGATTTATTCCTGCGAAAAACCGCTGTGCATTTTTACTTAAAAAGCACCCTCTCCCAATTTTCCTGATTGCTCAGGTATAATAAAGAACGCTCACTAAAAATATTTTTGGGAAATTTCATCTTAAAAGTGTGAAGGATAACTTTTTATGAAGCTGGGACAAGTAGTAAAATTAAAAACATAATCTTCTTTAAAATCTCTTAATAGACAAATTAAGCATATGAAAACTCAGTAGTAATGGTTTGAATAACTCGAATCATAGAAGACTATTTGTTTTTCTAGTAATGCAACATTCACGTGCCAGTAGTGTCTAGTTGTTTAAAATTCGCATTGCACGCTCGATTGGGTATGTGCAATAACATTAAAGAAAACTGCAAATGAATTTTCAAGTAACCTAAAAGTTTACCCGATACAGCTCGAAAATTGGAATTTGCATTATTTATAGGAGTTTTATCTAGGTTGTTTCGAATTTAGTGCCGACCTCTCAAAACGCAATGAATGGTCCTCACTAAAAGATCCGTAAAATCCGTAAAATTAAATGAAGTATAAACACTAGAGTAATGTTTTTTTTTTTAATTTGGAAAAGAGTGTCAGATTTTCATAAAATGGCGATGAATACGTATTGGTGATTACCATCTGACCGATTTCGGTAACAGTTGTCAAATAAGACTAAAGTCAAAGGATGTGCATCAATACAGATGCTCTCTATATCGCACAAACTGATAATCTGATCGATCCAAAAAGAGAACGGAAATCAAACCAGTTCATACAAGTCATATTCAAAGCACAGATTTGATCTGAGATTTTGTAGGACAAAAACAAAATAACTTTTTATAAGCACACTTGTGATTCAAACCTAGGATTTCGAGACATATATAAATATATATATATATATGATCATGTATTTTGCTTTGTACGTAAATTTAGAATTGTGTACTTAGTTACCTAAACGGTCTCGTGATATTGCCCCAAATATCATCGATCGTCGTAACGTAATACGCAGTGCACAAAGCCTTTGTGGTGGTGTATTAAATTTACAGTCAAACGAGATGTGGCCCTGACTTGTATGGTGATTTACGTACAGCTCTTAACGGCTAGGTAAATATTTGGTGAATTCAACGCCCGCATGTACCGCAGACGTCACGTCACTGAAACGTCAAGTCGCGGACGTAACATGGTTACGTCGGACGCACGTTGGTAGTCAGGTCGACGTCCGCTCCACGAGCGAGCGAGGATTTTATTCAACTACGTACCAGTAAATTGCATCTAGTTTTATACAATAGTGAAGTTGACTAACTTCACATTGAAAAAACTAGTGTCAGTGTCAACATTTTGCACTATCACGTATCACTTTTTTTTTTGTAATAGTGTAATGAAATTATTCATTTTAATTTTAAAATATTAAATAATTTTTCTCGGAAAGAATTCCTTTGTATTTATTTTTCCTATACATAAAACATAATTGCAGGTAAGCTTTAGTTTCCTGTCAATATTTTTAGTTGCCTATTTTTAGTAGCCTCTTTGTTCGCTTTAGGGTACCGTCGTCTATAATAGTGTTGGTTTAGTTGTGTCGAAGTCTATTTTATTAGTAATAAGATTCAATGAAAACAATACCGTAATAAAATTATTATAGCACCTATTATTTACAAAACTATGTGTTTTTTTAATTTGTCGCTTTAGTTTGAAATGTTAAAATGATATAACAAGGATAAGTGGATCGGTCTGATCAAAAGTTTTGGCTTGGCTTATATATTGTAAAGAGGATTTTTGTAGAGGGGTAGGGGAAACTGGAAATTTAAATAAAAAAGAAAATTGCTTTATTTGTAAATTTCTACGGTATTTATGGTTTGAATGTGATATCGGGCCTGAGGCTGCCGATCCTGGCGCATACATGACACACTTTGGACTTCTTATTTTCATAAATTCTTCGCATTAAATCTTGATGTATTTCAATACGTGCTGTGTGATAATAACATTAAATACTCTATAGTAAAATTAAAAACATTATTTATTATAGACATTTTGCCTCCGTATTTTACGAGCTAATGAACAATTACATAGTAAACATAATATGCAGTTAACGGAAAACAAAGTTTCAAGGAGATTAAAAAAATATATAATTGCCATACCAAATGTGCGGAACCCTCGTTGCGCGAGTATTATTTGATTTTGTTTTGTTCTGGAAAACTAAAATTGGTTCATGCAGATTAGATGACTTGCTTTCGAAATGCTTTTGTAACATTATTCAAATTTGAAAACGTTTATTTGTATATAACGGGTAAACGGACGGACATTTGGGCCATCTGATGTTAAATGGTTGGCAAGACATTGGCGCCACCATTACCAATGCGCCAATGCGCCAACAACCTTGGAAACTAAGATGTTATGTCCTTTGTGCCTGGTGTTACACTGGCAAGGTTTGCGGTAAGATGTACGATGTGTGGGCGGTACATTCCCGGATGGGCTTATACGAAGCCCAACCAAGTAAAGGTGTATATAAACGTACAATGTTCTGTGATTGTAGATCACTACAATCCTCTGGGAGCCATAATTTCATCCCACTCTGCACCTCCTTTTTTAGATGAAATTGAATTATGCCAACTTGGTTTTTATATATATTAGGGTAACGTACGCTCCCCTGGGCTAAGATTTAGGCGCCGATAACTTTCTCACTTCCTCTGTGACGTCACACGTAATGTTTACGTATAAGACTGGTTCCCAAGTGACACGGAGGCCTATTCGGGTATGCTTGGAAAGGCCTATCGATCTTTCGCCTGACACCGTTAAGTGTTTATTACGTCGTAAACGATATCTAGCGTGGCTCGCAATCTGATTTAAAACAATCTGATTTCGATATCCAGAAAAAAAATATGCTTAGGATTTTTTTTTTATTTAGATGGATACGACCTTTTGCGGGGAAATGTGGAAGTTATTTTTTTAAATTTCGAATGTAAATTTACTAAATGATGTAAGATTTTAATTATCTAAATATAAGTATGAGATTGTATATTTAATTCCCGCGCGTAACTGCCAACCGAATAGTTTTTTTCTCATTTAGGTTAAATTCCGAGTCTACTTTCAATATTCAAATATAGTAAGAATTTAATTATTGAAAGAATTAATTAATACTGTAATATTTTTTGTTGGACTGTGTAATCTTTTATGGTTTGAAACTCTATATTTTGTTTTAATTACTTTTGTTCTTGTATTTATTAACAGTTGAAGTAATAGTGTTCTTTTTTAATTTTATTTAGTATTTTATTTTATTTCGTCTATTAGGTACTAGAATTGTAAGCAATACTAGTACATAATTGACTTAGTAGCTGTCTAAGATTTTTGATTTAAATAAATTTGATCAAAATGTTGGTAGCCAGTGCTTAACTGGATCAATCACCATTAATATATACGAATATAATAATGCGAAAGTAACTCTCTCTATCTGTTTGTCTGTTGCTCTTTCACAGAGAAACCCCTGAAACGAATTTGATGAAATTTGTTATGAAGCAGGCTTTAACACTCGACGATCAATCCCTAAAACGCGAAGCCGCAGGCTACGATTAGTATATGTATTTAAAATATCATATTATAAGGTAGAATTAATAATAAGGTCGATGTTTCACGGTTCGCTATTACGTTAAGCTATAACTAGAACGATGTGTTTATAGAATATTAATATTTTTTTTTTGTTTCAGGTACGTTCTCCCCTGCAAGTAACATTTTCGCAATAATTGAGGTTTGGTCTTGCACGTATTTCTTCTTCTTCTTTGTGACACATAGGCAAGTGCGCAGGACATGTTATAAGCGCACAAGATCGTGTGTTAATATAGGTGAACTTTTTATTTTCTTACTTTCATGGTCAGACTGAGGTAATCCCACGTGGCTGGAGATATACAACAGCAATTCCGTGCTTTCTGATGTACGTTAATGTAACATTTCATAAATAAATAATCCATGATATTATTAGCACTTATAATCATAATCTCCAGTAATATAAGTCAAGACAAACGAGACAATACTTTGAATTGTTTGATGTTAAAATGGTATGTTAATGTTTTTTTATTCTGCTATATAAAACACGCAATGAATTTAGTTTAGAAATATCAGTAACTTTTATTCTTTTCCTATTAGAATACAATAATGTACGTTTTTCTTTGACGGTAGAATGAATCGTAATCATAGTACCTACCTGGATTATTACCGAAACAATATAAAAATATATAAAAAAGCTAAAAACGGACGAAAAAAATAATCATAAAATATTTAAATAATCAAACTCGACCATCGCATGAATCTATGCGGAATAGAGGGTAGTAAATATTTCTGGAGGGAGCTAGCGGGAGTGTTGTTTTGAATTTTAATGATGTTAGCGCAGTGCCGCGACCCGAAACACTAATCCAAGAAGCACGCCTCGGTTTCTGTAGGGTTTTATTTAAAACTCGGGTTGTATTCATTTGCTATACTAAGATGATTAAATGCTGTGAAATAAAATGGAATCTGATAGGATTTAAAACGTGATATGCGTCACGTTAAATGTAAAATTTTCGGGACAATTTATTCTTTATCTTACGATACTTTAGTTTGATGATGAAAAAAATAAAATGCAAAGATTGATAGTCATGAAAATATTATTTGGTACTTTTTTCTATTAGTATAAAATAAAAGAAATTTTGTAATCAAATAACCTCGTCGATTCATCCTGTTTGTATAGGTACCACGTTCTTATCCATAATTCTATTATTATGTTTCGGTTAACAATGAAGTAAGTCAGTGTAAATACTGGCACCGGTTTGACAGTATAATGGTTTTTGTCAGTCAATAAGTAAGAGTAATAGAGAGATTTTGAGTTTTTTATTTAAGGCTTTTTCACTTGAGGCTTACCAGTTACCATTAGGTAAGCCATTTAATCTTTAGTCTTCCGAAAACTCGTAAATATAATATACTAGCTATGCCCGCGACGTGCACGCTTGAATTAAATAATAAAGCGTGACTTTATTATTATTTTACATATAATTCTAAAATAAAAGTAATCTAAGTTACTCCTTATTACATCAGCTATCTGCCAGTGAAAGTCCCATCAAAATCAGTCCAGCCATTTCAGAGATTAGCCGGAACAAACAGACAGATAGCACACTCCAATTTTATTATATGTATAGATAATAACTATTAAATATCGCTTTGAATATCTTAGCTACCGAAGTGCAGACAGCACCTTAACAGGCATTGCTCACAGCCGGGGAACTAGAACAAATGGGAGACGCTCGGATATCGTAACTGCGACTGTTATTGTAACGGATGTAACTTCGGATAAATGTCAACCGTGCACGAATTTACTACCGCCCGCCACTCGCCTTTATTAGCTCGTTCTGCATGCATTAACGCTAGGGGTGGGAGTTTTGAATTTTGAAAAGTTTACCCTATGTCCATTCTATGAACTGCATCTTTCACGCCATTCCCTTGGTAAGGACCTCGTGCAAACGCGGCTCTGTGTGTACCACCCTAGTTTTAGTTTCCAAGGTCGGTACCGAATTGGTAATTTAAGTAATAGTCATGTTTACAGCGCCAATGTACATAGGCGATTGTGACCACTTATTATCAGGTGGCACATTTGTACTACCTATTTTATATATAAAAAATAAAACAACTATTTTATACAGACTTCAGTCGATTGACACGGCTCACAAGGGCTCAAGTAAGTAATGAGAGAGTTTGGAGACATGTATCTTCAAATACTCTTGTAATTAATTATAAACGGGTAAAGTTTGGATGTAGGATGTAATATTCGAAACTACTCACGCGAAATGTCTTCACTAATATTTAGAATGAACTTCCGAGATGGTGGAAATGTATATTATAGCGTTAAACAATTTCTTTTTTGTGTAGACCCATTTTGTTACGCAAATCGACGAAACAAAAGTAAGGCAAAGGCGTTTCTTACGATGTAAGCGATGGTTAATTTATTAATTGATAAAATGTATTAAATAACCATTTTAATATATTAAATAATGAGCATCAAGTCTGTCGGGTTTTGCTTTATAATAAAACTTATAAATTTAAATGATTTTCAATGAAATTCGAACACAACCCTAATTATATAGCATCGCTACAAAGATCATACATTCTGTATATTACATACTAAAATTATTAGAGAATTGTCTGTATGAACAAACGTCGTAAAATAACCGGGTCGTATTGTATTTTCTTACATTTGCAACGACAACTTTTGTCGCGAACTGGACGTTTGTTTCAGTATAGTTTCTTGCTTCGTTTAACGTTACTGAGAGCGGACGATAAAGGACCAGACAAATATCGTTTCTAGTTCCGAACGTCTTTAGACGTGTTGCGATCAGTAGGTATTATTGAAACATTTAATGCTAAACTCTAATATCATTTTCTCTCTATAAATCGTCTTTATTTATTTTCTTCGCTGGTTTTAATTTGAGGTATATTACATAATAGATAAAAACATTTATATATACCGGAAGTTACGGACTTTAAAACTCACAATTAAAATTATATTGAATGTATTATCATATATGGCAACTTGTCTACTGTACATGCCAGTGTTGCCACATTGAATATTATAAAATCACTTGAGAAGGTAGAAATTCGCGTCATTAAATTGTTTTATGGATTAAGGTATATTGTTTTACATATCTTTTTTATAGTTTATAATTATATATATAATATTTTTTCAACATTTATTTCAACTTGGTGGCAGGGCTTTGTGCAAGCCCGTCTGGGTAGGTGCCACCCACTCATCAGATATTCTACCGCCAAACAGCAGTAGGTACTCAGCATTGTTGTGTTCTGGTTTGAAGGGTGAGTGATCCAGTGTAACTATAAGGGCCGTAACATCTTAGTGCCCACGGTCGAAGAACCGTTAATATTTCTTACAGCGCCACTGTCTGTGGGCGGTGGTGACCACTTTCTATCAGGTGGACATAAAAAATAAACAATATTCAATAATCTTATGTAAAAGTACGATTGTAAAATATGTACTTACCGTGTAATAAGACTAATTGGTCCTTGTTTTCGGTTGTGTTTAATTAGATTACGCAAGGAAGTGAATAAAATAAATTAATTGAATTCTTATGTAACTTGTAACATAGTTCTTATGCACGTTTCACTGAAATTAGACCTCGGTTCGCGTTGCACTTAAAGAAATACTTTCGTCATAATAAAAAAAACATGCTCATTTTTTTTTTTTATAAATTAATGAAATCGACATGTTCTAAGAAACGTATTCGCAACTGCGTGTCGAGGTGTAATCAAATAGTGTTTATAATAAAACACTTGCTATAGTTATTAGACTTAAACGCTGGAACAATTTCCAACTCATTTGGTAGTCGGGCGAGATCACGCGATGTGGCAAAACTTTACCTATATTCCCGTAATCGCTCGTAATTCAATAGGTTAGTGGGTTAAACAGCGTTGATCATAACCAACAGAGGTTAAGTTGATGATTCATAGGGATTGAAATCTATGGGAAACTTTGATTGGATTCAAAGTGTGTTGATGTTTTTCCTTCGAGCTGTTATTAAGAAACACTATTAATATGTAATAATGTGAGGAACTTTATAATATGTAACTGTGGGCTGATCGAAAAAGGACCTTAGTACCAAAATACAAATGAAGTTTAATTTAATTTAAGATAATAAATAATTAATTTCATAACGTTTGATGTTAAAAATAGTGACTAAGGAAACCAATGTCTGTTAGATTAAATTTCCATACACTTCCATCTTGAAACAGCATGGTGGAAGAAACTCTAAAGCTCCCCGGTATGAGACATTACTACCTTGAAATAAAAAACAGTCTATAAATGTTTTTATCTCAAGGTACTAAAATCGGTTCTAATTTACTTACAAAGTAAAGTAAAATAAGATTCTTCAAGATGTACTTAAAATTAACCTTAATCTGATACTGGAACTACTGGAGCTTTCGCAGCAGTACGATCTAAGTGCAGACATTTCAAGGTTTCCAGATTATTTTAGTTAAAATTGAACTGAATTCGGTAGTTGGTAAACTAAACCGAGTACCGGTTAATCTATAATGAGTTGAGGGGATCAAATAGCAATTGCTTCGCTCGCTGTACTTCTGTTTACAAATTAGATTAAGCAGACCTCGATCCCGGGACAACGTAATCTCGACTGATGGACCGTCGTATACCTAAATGTTTTGAAAACAAGCTATTAAGATAATGTCCTTAGACTGTCCAGTCGATTAAGGGCGAAACAAAACAGTGGGTTGTGTTTTTTGCAGTTTATGTACATTAGTACATTCATTAGTTCCAACGTAAGTTACGTTACTACTGAACTATTTATGAAATTTTGACTTTAATAAGAATTTTGATAAAAAATCTATCCAATATGGCGGATATCACGACGAGCAACAGATAATAATTGATTGTATAGAGCGTAGTGTATTTATTGTTGAATATATTCACGATTCGCAGATTATATTTATAATAATTTATGTTATATGTATAAATTAAATAAATAATATATTTTCATACGGTGGTAGGGCTTTGTGCAAGCCCGTCTGGGTAGGTACCACCCTCTCATCAGATATTCTACCGCCTAATAACAATACTCTGTATTTTTGTGTTCCGGTTACCTTCTAACCGTGAGTCAGCCAGTGTAATTCCAGGCACACGGGACGTAACATCTTAGTTCCCAAAGTTGGTGGCGCATAGGCGATGTAAGGAATGGTTAATTTTTCTTACAGCGCCTTTGTCTATGGGCGGTGGTGACCACTTACCATCAGGTGGCCCATATCCTCGTACACCAACCAATGCCATAAAAAAATACGTTTTCGTCAACGGCAAAAGTATAACCAAAGAGGTTTTATCCATCACCCGTGGCGGTGGAGTTCGCGGGGGCCACCAGCAAATATCTTTCCTTGGGTAAGTTGACTTAAGGTAAATGGTCTGCCTCAAATATTGCCAAATTATTTTCTCGTGCAGCTTAGTCACACAGTATGCCGCCCCCTATTTATGAAGGATGATAACGATGGTATATTATATGTTCATAGTTCGACGTTATATAAATTAATTGGAATACAATATAAATTGTAATAACATATTTTTTAATTACACCGACTTGGATTACGAGCATTACAACTACGGTATTGTTTTTTCCTGTTGAAATAAATTACATTTATATATATATAATTATTTATATGTATCGTATAAGGAAAAAAACAAATTTTAATTCCTCTTATTAACAAAGCAACGGCGTATGCTTGAATTTACAACAATGTCTATAAAAAGATTTTTGCTTACAATAAGCCCGTTTCCGGTCCATTGCATTTGAATACTTATATTTCGAATCCTTCGAATTTCCGGCTCTAAATGTGTAGGAAGAAGCGCCAATGACCTCAGAAGATATTTTTTTCATTTACGAAATAAAAATAGTCTCTATTCAGGCTTTTACATTATTGAATAGTTTTACAATATGGTATTAAATATAAAGATGTAATCGATATATTTAAATATAAGAAACTATTTTTATTATCAGTAGGTTTTGAATATATTTACTGGGAACCTTTAGGATTTATATGCAACATTTTAAATTACATTTGTCTGGGTTATCTTCTGTATGTGTGAGAGCAACAGAAGGTAACTTAAATATATTAAATAAATATAATTCAATTGTTTGTTTAATTTTAATGAAAAGTTTTGTATTTAATTTTATTTAAATTTAACTTTTTTAACGGTGACTTTTTTTTTTGGGCAAGATTTTCATAATGTCTCTGTACACGTGTCGTAGCTTAAATAGTTTCTGCGTATGAAGTTTCTACCTTTGTGTGTATAGAGGATGGAACGGAGGGAACAAACAAATGCCTTGTTATCATGCAAATATATGTCGTATGACAAAAACGATATTGCTTTTTATTTACAATAGCCTCTATTTGCGTCTGTTCCTCGGAAATATGTGTGATGCCTTAGTACAGAATAAATAAAGTTATGTTTTTCATTTTTGACTGACAACCGATAATATAGTACCTACTCTTGGGATGGTCGCAAGTTTAAACAACGATATTCTTCCAGATTCATTTAGTAACACTATTTTCATATTTATTTTACCCTCTAATCCGTGTTTCACAATACATCCCGTATTATATACAAATCTGGCCTATAATTCTAATTATCTTAAAAAAAAAAGTTAGAATTATAACAAAACACTGCCGCCTAGTTCGATTTCTTGACATTCTTCTTACCGGCCAGTATCAGATATTCGGCCAGTATTAATCGTGAAAAATTAAAATATTACATTACAACATATTCTAAAAATAGTCAATCGACATATTTTTAATTAAATTATTCTAATAAATTATAGTTATACAATGTGTAAAAAAAGTTACTCTAACAGCACATTTTTTGGTTTTTAATTTTTAGTGCAAATTAAATATTATCAAAAAAATATCCCTTAAAAAATTATTAGCTGATATTTATGATTGATACTCGTATTGCTAATTGTATATATGTATAAAATTTTTATTTAATGGTAGCGTACTATTTATTTCAACACACTTGGAAACTTAAACACACGACTATTTACCAGGGAAGTTTTAGTAAAAACAGAGACAGTTCAGCATTACAGTAATGCTGATATCTTATTGATATTCCCATCAGAATGAATGAGACTTATTATTAGAACCGATTTGTATCATTTAAATTTGTCTCAGGAAAAAAAAACGCTCCAAAAAAATGTTTCTGAAACTGTAATGAAAGGCATTAATGATTTTTTAAAAATTTTTGGATAACACAACAACCTACCGAAGATTTAAAGTGTTGTTATATTTATTACGAAATATTGGTGAAGTTCTTAATTTCAATTGCAGTCATCGTTGCAGAAGTTTCTTTTATTTCTTTATTTATTTATTTAATAATCTCCAACAATTATTAATCCTCCAACAAAGGATACACACTAAATACATATTTTTAAACTTAAACAATATAAGGGTTCCAAGTTGTGTGCTCCTTCAGTTATAGGAGACCAAAGCAAGCACTATTAGACAAAAAATATTTAAATCAAAGTTTAGTTTCACTGTTTATGTGAAAAAGAAAATTTCCCGAATCGTTTTTCGCCTCGACTGTAACATGATATGGTGCGACTAAGTTATTAATGACATGCGAACGGAACGTTAGTCCACAGTTAGAAATTACAAGATATAAAAATTGCAACTTAAAACTGCAATTTAAAACTAATTTTACTTGGTGATATTGCTCTGTGTAGGCTGTGTAGGTTAGGTGCCACCCGTTGCGGTTAAAAAAAAAGGGTTAGTACAATGACCGTAACTACAGACACAAGGTACATTACATTAACAGCCTGTAAATTTCCCACTGCTGGGCTAAGGCCTCCTCTCCCTTTGAGGAGAAGGTTTGGAGCATATTTCACCACGTTGCTCCAGTGCGGTTTGGTGGAATACACATGTGGCAGAATTTCGTTGAAATAAGAAGGTTTCTTCACGATGTTTTCCTTCACCGTCGAGCACGAAATGAATTATAAACACATGAAATTCACACACATAAATTCAGTGGTGCTTGCCTGGGTTTGAACCCGAAATCATGATTTAAAATGCACGCGTTCTAACCACTGGGCCACAAGTGACGTAACATGTTAATTCCAAAGGTTGATAGCGTGTTGGCATTGTAAGGATTGGTTAAATTTCCTAAAGAACCTATGACTTATCATCAGATGATCCATTTTTCCTTACGCTTACCTTTTTATATAAAAAAACACAACATGACTTTAACTGGCAAGCAATTTTGAAAACAATTTTCGTCTCGCCTGTGCCCGCGTCACTGAGACGTCATAGGACGACAATAGCAAAGGAGACAGCTATCTCGTCACATACTTGGAGACGGTACAATGTGAACCTGTTTGACTGAGATCCAGCATAACTGATCAAAGCAACGCATTAGCATGTACGATCGGGCGTGAAGCCTTCAGTCGCAGTTAAATTTGAATTAAATGCTCGACTGGAACAGGTACCGTTTCTATCGATTTTCTAGTCCAACGTTATATGGGTAACTTTAGTGTTCCATTTGTAACTTTGTCATATTATGACGATATTTCAAATGGGATTCAATGAAATATGATATTGCAAAAAGTGCTTTTATCAAATATCTGTGCTTGGGTATCGGTTTTTGTCCTTTACAGGTTGTATATATGTGATGAGTCTAGAGGCTAGTTAGTAAGTTATAATGTTGCAGATATTTAGGTGGGGTCAATATAAATGTAATGGGTTCGATGGTTTACTAAGAGAGTAGGGAAATAAAAGATTATTAGAGTAGATTTGGGTTGCGCACACACATAAAATAAAAAGCCTGTAAATTTTGCTGCTGCTGCGATTTGATCTTGTTTTTGTGAAAATGGTTTGGAGCTTACTCCACTACGTAGCTTCAATGCAAGTTGGTGGAGCAGATTTCGCATGCAGGTTATGATACATCATCTTACCGCCGAGCGCGAAAGCGAATTATAAACACTAATAAGAACATGCTCATTAAGTGGTGTTTGCCCAGGCTTAAACTCAGAATTATTGGCTCACACACACACTTACTTATACTCTATTCCAACCATAAGAGGAAAAAATCCTTATAAATAACATTTAATAGCAACTGGTCGAGAGCTTGATTATTCTATGATGTTCACTATGGATTTGCGTAAAAAAATGCCTTTGAACGCCGAAACTTATCGAAATTTTGAAAGTAAATTTAAAGTGGAATTAAATAGTTAAGTGTAATAGTGTATTATAAATAAATATATTTTAATCATAAACTCTTAGTTATTAGCAAATCGTACGTAAATCTAAGGTTTGTTTATCTTTTTTCCTGCTTCCATTGGAATAGGCTATACTACTTGGCTATATCGTATATTATCCTA
This sequence comes from Vanessa atalanta, assembly GCF_905147765.1. NCBI lineage: Eukaryota > Metazoa > Arthropoda > Insecta > Lepidoptera > Nymphalidae > Vanessa > Vanessa atalanta. Next base: position 1,115,202 of record NC_061882.1, read on the forward strand.
AAAAATAAATATATCGTTTAAAATTGTAAACTATTGTCATAATTCGAATTAAAAAAATGTACACCATATATATGTATCAATAAAAAAAAAATATGAAAAAAGGTTTAAATATATTGATATTTTGTAAAAAAAAGTATTAGGAATAATCAGAACGAGTAAAATCTAATATCCCTATTCGTGGTTAAACGTCGAACGAACCAGAAAGATCGAGTGCCCATTGTGCCTCGATGGAACTTGACCCTGTTGAATCTGGGGTTACGAATGATCCTCTTACCTTACCAGCGCGTATTGGCTCAATATTGTCTCGCAAACAAATCTGTCTTTTGACTACCTGGTTGCAACTTGCAACGTACGTTCTGCTCTTCGATCTCGTAACTTTAAAGTCGTTATTCAAATTTGTTTCATAATATTTTTTGAATATATATTCGACGTGTTTTTTATTTTTAGCATATATCTGAGTTTACCTTCGTTATATATTTGTTTATTTAACACTTTATTATGCGGAACAGAAAGAAAAAATAGATAAAAAAATCAAAAGAGAACTTAGCATAGGAAGCAATCTATTCTTCCAGAATCTACAGAAGGATAACATAATTTAGATAGATAATTGAGATATTAATGTGTGTGTGTCCGATATATGAAGCATGTGTCCGTTCTTGGAGTCCAAAGGTTGCTTCATAGCAATTTTCATCGAATTCGATTGAGCAGTTTGGCCGCGACAGGTTCGGATATATTTACAAGGAACCTTCATTATTTATATCATACATTTTAAATTATATATGTCTTGGTTACCTTCTGTACCTGTGTGAGAGCATTTGTTATTTTTCTTGTGTTATATTGTTTACATCTTGTATTTACTAATCTTCAAATAACTAAAATTGTACATGGAAAATGGTTAAAATATATATATATATATATATATATATATATATATATATATATATATATATATATATATATATATATATATCCCGCTGAGTTTCTTTCGCCGGTTCTTCTCAGGTCCGAGGTGCTAAATTCCGAACCGGTGGTAGATTTTTGACAATCAATAAGCAAGTGTAAACACTTCTATATTGAATAAAGATTTTTGACTTTGACTTTGACTTCTACACGAGATTTGCTATAACGTCTGCCTATGAAATATTTATGCAAATAAACAATAATGATATTCTTTAATAAATCACTCCCTATTGATAAAATTAGTCACGAATCGCAAAAAAAAAATGCAAAAAACTTTATAAAGTATATTTATTTGAATAGCAAGCTTACCTCACGCTTTACCTAATCCTTTATTTTTTATCTGTCCCCGACATTCGCGATGTTTTTAATACAATCACTTGTTTGTACTTGTACAATGGAAACATTATTACTTTTTGTACCGTTTCTAAATGCAGCAACATTTATAAAAGGAGATTTTGTTATAGCGAATGGAAAGACGTAGCGTCCGCGTCCGGCGCAGGCGTATGCAAATAGGGATCTATTCGTTATTGTTATAAGGGCTATTATGCTCTACTCTCGTTTTAAATGGTGGATAGATTCTAAAAGATGCTCTTTACAATGTACGACGTCAGCTACAATCTTGTCAACGCGCGGTGACACAAAAGAACTCGTCAAGTTAGAAATATATGTCGTAAATTCCAGTAACGTTGACCGTCACGAACTGTTTTTATTTACGAAAAATCATATTATTAATGTTTCTGAAACATCTTTCAGTCAGTCAGTTCAGTTTTTATAATCAGACTATAGTAATCTCTCATTGGTCGTTTATTGCATCATCGGCTGCAACCAACCAATGACAATTTAGATTGAAGGTAAAATTAGTTATCTTGACATTGATCTTCGTTTCAGAAACGACAGGTCAGTGAAACAGTTCATTGACACTAAGCCTCTTATATATAATTAACAACAATAAGATAATCTTGTATTGTCATTACCAATATCAGTAATGGCAATATCATTGGTAATGAAAACAAGCGATCAATTATGAATATTGTTAGAATTACTGACGCGATATAACAATTTCCCAATAACGATTGTACCGCAAATTGTGTAGTGACGATGAAATGTTATACCCTATTCAAGTTAGCTTGATCTTTTTGACAGACGGACATAGTGATGAGAAACAGAAAATGTAACATATATAATAGTCGATGGAATGATGGATTGCGTAATTCAAATTAGAATTCATTTTTTTTTACTTATTTTTCTAAAATGATTTATACCAGCTAAAGATACCCCAACCTCTAGCCAAAGAGACCCCAACCAAAAGGATAACAAGGATTTTTGTAATCGATATTTGTAGCAGTTACTGCCTGTCATTCGCGTTCCTTCCGTCCTACCGATGTAACATTGTACAAGCGTCTATTATTTTCAGTGTTTCTATTTAAATTTTACTTTGAAGCAATAACATATAACAGAAAAAGTCTTATAATTTTCGGATAACGCTTGAATCTGTAGGAACTTTTGTGTTACACATAACAGTTTTGTGTTACATATTTTTACAATTTTTAAAATCATTAAATTAAGAAAATAATATGTTCGCCATTGCAAAGTTGTGTCGATAAGAAAAAATTACATTTGTCAAAAATATCAAGCTATCTTGTACAGGGTATATTAATCTAATATAAACAGAGACCGGTATTATGCAAGTTTCAGCTTTTAAGCCGTCCTTTATCATACGAGTACATTAACTCTTCAACATAATTCATTCCATATTACGATACAGACGGTACGTTTTTGTTATAGTCAGGTTAACACGTTTGGCCAACTATAAACAATGATATTTATTAGACACATGTATTATAAAATATAACATGAATTTTTCAAGGAAATATTTAAAATAATTTGAAAATATATATCTAAAAGTTCGGACATTTAAAACCTTAAAAGCGTAGTTTGTCTCCGTCTCCGAACCGAAGTACATGAAGTGCACTGCAACGACGCAACATCGACCGCACCTCGCCTCGTGCCGCAGCATAATAAGCCATCTTAATAATTCCTTTTGTTACGAGTACTCTTCGTCCATGAGATACGATGCGGGACAAAATACTTAGCTATATATTTTTTTGCGACTGCTTCATTAAATACAACGATGGGGACGAAAATGAGTTAATTACAAAAATATTTAGAAAATGTCCTACGCTGGACAAAGGCTCTCCTTTTGAGGAGAAGGTTTGGATCTTATTCCACGTCGATACATATGTGCCAGGATATCATAGAAATTAGAAACATGTAGGTTTCCTCAAGATGTTTTTCTTCGCCGAGCTTGAGATGAATTTTAAATGCAAAATAAGCACATGAAAATATAATATAAATGTGAAAGTAACCCTGTCTCACTGTTTGTTACGCTTTAACGGCTAAACCACTGAATTGGTTTTAGAAGATGAAAATTGTAATGAACCGAACTTGAACCCCAAGAAAAACAATTATATGTTTATTGTACAATAAACCCATAATATTATATACCCTTGTGGAATTGTTGGGAATGATATCTGGTAGTTTAAATCATGCCATAAAAGCATGATATATTTAGAAAATAGCGAACGGTCAACCTCGGCTCGTCTGCGAGAATCACCTTTGTTCGAGCTCAAGCTTTATACCACCAAAATAAAAATAAACAATGTAACAATGAAAACGGCTGCCGGCGTTTGATTTTTAAATTCGAGCATTTACAATTTCCGTAAATCCTCATGCATTGCAATGCTCCTGCCAATTCATTATCGTTTCATGTAATGGTATTCAAATGTGCTCTTTTAAAAGTGAACAGTGTTAATGTTTTTTTCTTTTTTATGTTCACATCTTCAAGTAGAAGTAACTTTGATGATGATGTCTGACCGATTTTTGCCGCGCTGGCTAATCTCAAGAGAGACCAGTCAACTACGCAAGACATATTGTTCACATTGTGAACAAGTATGTGTGCAAAAACAGGTCTCTATCACCTGACTCTCATAATCAGATGGGCCGGCAAATTCAACACGACCGAAACTAGTTCCGGCGTAGGAGTAACGGCTTTAGGTTCATTTCAGGGTATGGGAATGCGCTCACTTCGAGCTACCGGATTCCGTGATGTTTGAATTTTTTGCCAAAAAGAGCCCAACAACTTTTATCAGTTTAACCCGGGGTTTGAACCCATGCTCTCGGGAGCTGCTGCTTTATATCTAGCCATCGGGCGAATACGTGTATATTGACTATGTACATAGTAAATAAATATATTTTAGTATAACTATATTGATATGTGAAGACTAGTCTGGGCAGGGACCACAGAGCGGGCTGGTTCAAGCAGTCATTATCGATTGATTACGCAAACGTCTTCCTGCGATTATATTACTTTATGCACCTCCGTCCGCTTTGACATTGTGGAACGGTTATTCAAATTATATTTGAATGTATATGGTTTTTAAATTGAATCAGTATTGAAGATCTGTGCGTCATTAGACGTGCCTCCATTATATCCAACGTGACCTTAAAGAAATGTTCGTTTATTTTCGACTTACACATTTATTTACTTTCAATTTAAATGGAATTGTCGTATTTTCAATCGAATAAATACTTATACGAAATTTCTTCGTTAAACTTCGAATCAGCTAAAAACATGTATAACGCAAAACGTCGCGTTTGCGTTTTCAACTTTTCAATGGTTCCAAATTACATGATGTTTTTCGCTTATTTGTTGTTTGAAAAGGTCCCCGAGGTGAATTTATCCAACCGGTGCGTTACTTAAATTAATATTAAAGTTTCAAGGCTTATGAGATTTATACAGGGAATTTAGCATTACATTGGTGGGTAATTGTGCATGTGCCTGTGCCTGTGTAATGTAATTAGTGTCTTTTATTTAAGTCATAAATAGGAAAAGGTTTTTAATAATGTTACTATTGTCGATTATCATTATCGAAATAATATTTCTTATATAACTATTCGTATATAAAATACATGATAGTATTTATTTTTAAAATATAAGGTGGCGGAAGGCCAAATTGGCCATCCGATGACATTTTACATACATTACATTACCGGCCTGTAAATTTCCCACTACTGGGCTAAGGCCTTCTCTCCCTTGGAGGAGAAGGCTTAGAGCATATTTCACCACGCTGCTCCAATGCGGGTTGGTGGAATACACATGTGGCAGAATTTCGTTCGAATTAGACACATTCAGGTTTCCTCGAGATGTTTTCCTTCACCGCCGTGTTCGAGATGAACACACAATAAATACAAATTAGGCACATGAAAATTCAGTGGTGCTTGCCTGGGTTTGAACCCGAAATCATCGGTTAAGATGCACGCGTTCTAACCACTGGGCCATCTCGGCTCATACGACATTTTATGTAATATTAACTATTACTTATATCGCTAATGCGCCATTAACCTTAGGAACTAAGATGCTATGCCCCTCGTGCCTATAGTTACACTGGCTCACTCACCCTTCAAACCGGAACACAAAAATACTAAGTTTTTTTTTTAATTATTAATATCTGTTGAGTGGATGTTACCTATCCAGACGGGCATACACAAAGCTCAAGTGAATATCTCATCAGAGAACCCTAATTCGTTAGATTTTTGCCTTTAAACAGAAGTCTATACAGCGATCATCCATATTTCAATCGTTGAAAAAAGGCAAAATTGCGTACAAACTTGTAACGTAAGTTACACCCTCTCAGGTGATGATGAACATTTAATTCATTAACACAGGCCTAAATACCGATTTCCATATTTCTATCATTAGAAATTCTATATAAACTTTCACCCCTCTTGTTAGGAGTTTTGAAAAAACCTCTTACTGCTCACGTTCCATATGGAAATCTTGTGAAAATTTTCATCCTGTTAGACCCATCGATTAAGAGTGTGCATTCTATGTCAATTTAAAATGTTCTTAAGTGAGCTTGGGTGAGGATATCATGTACTCGTAACGTATTGTTCAACACTCGGCTTAAACTTTACTTACAATTGGGAGCCACTGGTGCATATGAAATGTTATACAAAGTTAATCTCACAAAAAAATGGTCGCCATAGCGGAATTCAGAAGGATATTACAATTATCACGAGTAATAGGTGTACTTTGAAAATATCAACCGGCTATACTGTTCATCGTCTTTATCAAGTACCTTTTAATTTTCTTTTCTATGATATATATAATTATACATAATTACATATGTAGGCAGAAAGGCAATTGTCTCACCTGGTAAGTAAGTGGTCACTATCGACCATCAACATTGGCGCTGGGAGAAATATTAAATATTCAGTATTACACCAATGCGCTGGAACGTAACTATGTTACATCTAATGTTGTCTTAGATTTTCGCGATTATTACACATTGAAATAAAACCTTGAAATAAAAGTCTGCCCGTGACCACGAACACTGCAAAGTGCTCGAAACGTCGGGATGTTAAAATAATTAAAATAATTAATATACGCGATTAAATCCGTTAAGAACTAGTTTTATTTCTATGTTACATCTCTTGTGTCTGTAGTTACACTGGGTCACCAATACTCGGAACAATAATACTGATTATGACTGTATTTTTTCTTGCCGGTTCTTCTCGGTAGAATCTAAATTCCGAACCTTTACTTTAATTTTGATTTATTGCTGTTTGGCGGTAGAATAACGAGTTGATGGAACCTAACCAGACAGGCTGGCACAAAGACCTACCAAAAGTAATCTCTTTATCTTTTTTTTTCTCTATTTAAATTAATCAAATTGTTGTGTTTATTTATTTATATTTACAAAATATTAATGATCAGATGAAACTAAACGGCATGTTCCAAAACAATTCTTCAACACGTACTCACAAAGGCGCGCCGAGAAAAATAGTGTAATGTTGTTATTTGTATTACTTCCTCAGTTTCCGTAATGCAGGAGTTTCTTTGAAACTTCCAGACTCATTGAAAATACATTATTTTTCTGTTAGTGCGAGATCGTGCCAATGTTGTCGCCTCCAAGTTCTGCTCAAATGAACACATAGTAATGGCTTTCTTCTCAAGATTCTTCGTTTATTTTCAGCCTTTACATTTCGCTATGCGATTTTACTCGAACATGTTTCTATTCTCGTTTATTGGTGTGACCTTCTTTTGTTTTTAAATTTGTTTCTCTAAGTTACGTCTGCATTGACTGTATATATTTTGTGTAAAGCTTTGTATGAACATTTACATAATGTGTTGTAGTAGATTTGTGGCATGCATTTGCCCCTTCATATAGTTTTTAATGTCTGCTACGACTTGCGGAATACCTCTTCGTACTGTTGGGTACTATGCCAGAGATATTCACTGGAGTGTAAACAACTGTGCAAAGTTTTACAATTTATTATGTGTAAGATTTAAGTGTAAAATAGCAACGTAAGAACAATGATAGCGTCTGCTCAATTAGTGAAGCGAACTCGCAACGGATAAATTAGTACAGCAGGTACTCAAAATTTATTACTTCATGGTATTGTCCTGTGTGTAGTAACTGATATATTAAATGTTTTGAATTTAAAATTTAAATTCAGATTTATACCATTTCCATTTAAAATGTCATTTAGCGAATTATGTACCTCAGTGTGTTAAGCTTTTATAAAAATGTATATTTTTAAAACTGGACTTGATTTTTAGCCCCAATACAAATTATAATGAATGAATGCATTAATGTTTTTTATAGCCGGCGTCCCTCGGGATGATGTAAGGATTCTAAAGATGGGCTATCATATAGCTATATCAAATTCTGTCCAGGCATTTAAAGCTTATAGAGAAGCATGTGAACTCACTGGTAGCCTATTCGAAAGAGGGATAAATATAAATAAACCTAAGATTCATGCTTTTTGCTCAGATATATTGAATACTGGTCACAGATCTTGATGAATATATCTTTATTTATATCACAACAGTATCTCACTTAGCTACTTGTGTTCGCTATAATTTTACTTCCAATGTTCCGATAATACCTTCGTCGACGTTCAATGCAATATTTTTTCGCAAATTCGTAAAGAATATCATATATTATTCAAGTTCTCAACCAATGACATCGCGTCGATTCGATGTCAAATGTTGTTTATTTGGCTTTTGTCCTATTGTGGTTGGAATAGCCCATGCATGAACCCGTCGGGGCGTGATCTCATAGCGCCCTTCGAAGGGACGGGGCGAGTATCGCTGATTTTTTATTAGGTAATCCGGCATTCGAATGCGCTCTTACATACCGCGCGAAAACGCAGGGTTGATAAAAATGCTTGGAGTTGGTATTTATTGATTTTCATGGAGCTTAAGTAGGTTTACTTATATATGTGATTTGATTTATAAAAAAGTGGAATTAGTTGCCATTTATTCTTGGAATAAATACAATCGGAATTGGACTTAGTTCTATATTTAAATTATTGTCCAAAAATCAAAAGTGGTTTTAGTTTATTTTGTTATTATAAAGTTATACTTAGGGTTGGATTTGGAACTATTGGTTCAAACTAAACCAGCTATTATTAATCCTATTAACAGTAGGCGATGTTTACCGCTTCAGGTTGCTTGGCTAGTTCTTGTTTACCTTCGTCTATACCTAACTTGAGGTCAAACATGTGCTGATTTAGGTCGAACCGTGCATGTTACTGTATGAAATAAATTGTAGGTACGAGTTAACTCGGTCGCCGGGAACCATGAGGTGTTATTCATAGCGTTATGCTTTGAATGCCCCGAATGAATTGATATTTTATTGATGGGGGTGATTTTATACGAGTGTACTGTTTTTTTGTTGTTATATTGGACCGGCCGTAGACATTGGCGCTGTAAGAAATATTAACCATTCCTTACATCGCCAACAGAGATAATTATTCTCTCTGTGAGCGTATTGTTAAGTGCGTCTATCAATCGCGTTACGCCTGGACCATCTAAAGATCTACTAAATCCTTTTTTCCTAATTTTATATCCAGTTTACCTTACTGACCTAGGATCAAAAAATATTCTTTTATTATAATTTTTATTAAATTCAAATATGATTTGCGATCTTTTTTTTTTTTAATTGTGTATTGCTGTTGGCCCTACGGCCTCTATAGCGTCACCGGGTGGAGTGACTTTGAGATCTAAGTTGTGTTAATGATATTTTATATAAAATTCATAAAGTTTGGTAGGTACTTTGAAAAAGTTCTGCTAAAGATGCAAAAAATATATGTATAACTGAATTGGTAACCCGTTTTGTTTTTATTTAAGTCGGTTAAAACTGTTATTCGTATAAAAACATTTTTTAAAAATAACAAAAAGAGTAAATTAATACAATCTCTTACAAAAACAAAATTTCAAACAATTTTTTAAAGAACATGCAAAACTTTTTTAACAATATATAAACCCTACTTTAGCCATATTTAATGAAAAGTCGATTATCATAATGAATTCAGGGAAACACGAGGGTGGACCGTTTAATAGAAAGACAGGAGACAAAAGGCTTATTTAAGCACTCGGGCTTTATTAACTTGAATCGTAAAGTGACATTTACATAAAATACTAGAGCCTTAAGTAGAAACGACAAAGTTAACACGATGATACGGATTAATTTAAAGATGAAAACGTCAACATATCACTACGTACCTTTTAATATTAGTTCTTTCAAATATCTGAAAAACCTCGTTAGTCTAGTTGCTAGCATATAAAACTATAGATTCAGGAAGTCCTAGGTTCAAATTCTGTCAAAAAAATCTCGGTAGCATGTAATGCGTTGTGCTCCCGTGTCTCGGGAAATGTTTAAAGCTTTCCCTCCAGCCGTGTTAGATTAACATCTCAATGAACTATGAATGAATAAATAGAAATTGTACCTTTTATATCTGTAATATCTTCGATATTCATGTATTGCTTCCAAAATAAGCCATTATTTCTTTTAAAAAGTAAAGGGAAAAAATGGTTATTGTGGGTCATATCCAAAAAAGCCGAGATGGCCCAGTGGTTAGAACGCGTGCATCTTAACCGATGACTTCGGATTCAAACCCAGGCAGGCACAACTGAAATTTCAAGTGCTTAATTTGTGTTTATAATTCATCTCGTGCTTGGCGTTGAAGGAAAACATCGTGAGGAAACCTGCATGTGTCTAATTTCAACGAAATTCTGCCACATGTGTATTCCGCCAACCCGCATTGGAGCAGCGTGGTGGAATATGCTCCAAAACCTTCTCCTCAAAGGGAGAGGAGGCCTTTATTCCAGCAGTGGGACATTTACGGGCTGCTAATGCTAAAAAATGGGTCATATCTAAGAGATAGACATACACCATCGCGGACTTTCAAGACCTTTTTAAGGTGTACAATACTGTAGTACATTATTTTGATCTATATTGTAGGTTTCAGTCTACGCTTGCAATGGAAGCGCATAAAATGTCTTTATTTACGACATCACATTAGAAACCTCTAAAATGATCAGTGTTTATCTAGTATATTGTACATGTATTATACATATAAAATTTCCTCTTGAATCACTCTATTAATTTAAAAAAAACGCATCAAAATCCGTTATGTAATTTAAAAGATCTAAGCATACACAGGGACAGTCAGACTTATTTTACTATGTAATGAAGAAGAAGCACTTATGAGCAAGCAAAAAAAATTTTTTAATATAGTAACCGGATTTATGTCAATAATTTACTAGGTCATAGTAAGTCCATGGGTGCTATAAACAAATCAAGTAGTTGGTGGATCAAGTAGTTAGGGGATCAAGTAGTTAGTGGATCAAGCTGTGGATTAGTAGCGAGGCAGTATCTTACCAGATAATTGACAACCGATGCATACGGCTAGGAAGTAAGCATACTGTACAGAGCGTGATTAATCGTCACCCTGAGAATGGTGCTCCCATACTGTTGTTATAATTTTTTACTATGCGTGCCCGCGACTTCGTGCGCGTTGATTGAATTTAAGTTATTTGGATATTGTAAAGTGATTTTATTTTTATTCTGTATATAATTCTAAAATAAAAGTAGCCTAAGTTACTCCTTATTAGATCAGCTATCTGCCAGTGAAAAGTCGAAATCGGTTTAGCCGTTCCAGAGATTAGCAGGAACTAATAGACAGACAGACAGACAAAAATCGTAAAAAATGTTATTTTGGTATATGTACTGTGTATAAATAACTATGCATTTAGTAAAAATGGGTTATTTTAATATTACAAAAAGAATTTTGTCACAAATTTTAGCAGATCAAATGTGTATTGTTATGTAAAATTATTAGATTAGTGTTAGGGATTTGCGCTAGCTCGTCTTAGTTACTACCTAGTCATGATATATTCTAGCGCCAAGCAGCAATACTTGGCATTGTGCTCCGATTTGAAGAACGAGTGAGCTAGTGTACCTACAGGTACAAGGGGCAAAAGTTTAAGATACCAGGCTTGATAACGGATTGGCAGTGTAAGGAATTGGTCTTTAAACGTTTATCTTCACTATGAAAAAAAAAAACATATGTTCCATTTTTGAATTTTAATGAAAAATATCACTATCAAAATGTATTCTGCCCGGTTGGTTTCAAATAGATTGGAGAAAAAAATTATGTCGGCTTATATATTGTTAAAATCTTATATTCTTGTCGTTATTTTCATTTGATTTGCATTATACGAAATATCCAAATGGGTTCTCCTGGCTTACATCGAGTTAGCGCTGCGCTAAAGGAGACCATTAGGAACTAAACATACATCATGGTTAAATTCTAAATCTGGTTTTTAGATTAAACAACAAATTGCCTCGGTTGTTCCATGATAATCCTTCGTTCTGGTACGCTGGTACAGCGTGCTCCGCGTAAGCTTCGGTTAGATTTAGTTTGAGATAGGACCAATATAAAGGTTGTGTTGTTTTTATATATGCAATATTTTCAATTTGAACACACTCGAAGTACAATCCTATTTGCTATAGGCATAAGATTTATTATTGTATGGTTTAATATGTTAACTTAGTGATAGGGCTTTGTGCAAGCCCGTCTGGTTAGGTACTAATATTTCATCATACATTCTAGAACCAAGTAACAATGCTATAGATTGCAGTGTTCCGGTTTGAAAAGCTGACGAGTCAATGTTATTTATGGCACAAGAGACATGTGATCTTCGCTATCTCGATCCAATGGAATCAGTTACCTCATAGAAAGGTAGGAGTTTTATTTGACAAATTAATCAAATGGAACTCAAAAGAGTTGAAACCTTCAGATTTTAACTTCGTAAGAACCTTCACCTTTTTAGATACAAACGATTCAAAATACGATACAATCCGGTACAAAACTAAGTCTACGAATGCAACTCATAAAAGTTGATTATTATATACTTCATGTTTAACTTCACACAGGTATATTTTCAACGTTTAGTTTGGTCCTAAGAAGAGGATTCGGCGCAGTCCAGGACATTCATCTTGAAGCCTTGATATTAAATTCTCGATCCTGTATGTTTAAATGTAAAATTTGCGTTGCACTACCAGCCTGTAAATTTTCCACTGCTGGGCTAAGGCCTCCTCTCCCTTTGAGGAAATGGTTTGGAGCATATTCCAAGACGCTGCTCCAATGCGGGTTGGTGAATTGATATTGAACTACTTCAAAGTATTTAGGACAAATTTAATGTGACCCAACTTAATTTCAATCAGAGAGAACGACCAAAGAATATGCAAATACGCAAAGCAAAAAAAGGTTCGCATATCCAATTGAAATGTACGCGGGGCGAATATTCAACGTGTCCAAAATAAATATGTGGTGGAGGGTTATTAAGTCGTAAATATTTTGACTCCTCAGTCCCGTAGCATTAATGGAATTATCCCTTCGCGATCTAAGTAATTTGGGCGTCCATCCCTTTTAACTTTTGCCAACAGGTCGATGATTGAGGTACGAATTTAAAAATGGAATCATATAATTTACATAAAAATAATCTGCATGTGGAATTGATGAGAGATATATTTATTCTACTAATATTTTAAGCTAGTAATCCGACTGATATGGAACCTTACATACTATAATCCTTACTAATATTATAAATGCATTATGGAGTTTGTTTATTTGTTAGTTTGTTACGCTATCATATCTCAACCCTTTGCGTACAATATTGTCAGCACAAAAAATGGCATTGGGCAAGGGCACACCTGAACCAAACCAAGTGATTCACTTTCAAATACGCTTTGTTTGCTGTGATTCATGCATAATCATGAGCTACGAATATCCATATGTCTAATATTTGTAGTTTGACGTTCTTCCATACGAAGCATCTTAGGCGATCCTGAATCCTGAATTTTATCATCTTAGGCGAGGAATTTTTAACAAATATTTTAACAATTGTTCTTAACTCATTAACAGAAGCCTAAGTACCGATTACCATACTTCTAACATCAATAGTGACGAATTCCCATACGAACTTTCATCCTCCATTTAATCCCCTAAGGGGAAGTATTTTGAAAATATCTTTCTTGCGTTCCATAATAAATTCCTGTTCTTAATTTAACCCCGCTAAACCAACCGGATTATGCTGTGTATGTCAGTCAGACATGTTCATGTTATAATTGTTTATTATTATTATTGTTTGAGAAGTAGGAGAGGAAGATCACTGCCACTTACACAAAGCTCGATACTAATTATTATAAAAAAGTGTTAGGAGGTAAATCTTTAAGTTAAGTGTGTGCAAAGTTAGGTTATTATAATTAAAAATAAAACCAATAATTCGTTTCCTATGTGGTTGGGTAATAAAAAAACATTAAAACAACAATTGGTATGATGGGTATATACCGCATATGAATATATGATTAAAACTGAGCATTTTACCGCATGGGGAACTTTATATGGGTAATCCTGATGAACAGGATATTAGAATTCCGCGAACCTTCTCTGGCGGAGACATCGTGGCTTCGAGCTCTGACATAAACGTTTAACGCAAAGCGCGGAATCCGCAGCGCGCCGCTCTGCAATATTTCCAACCGTTTTATGTTAGGTACATCGCATACTTTAGTAGTTTAGAGCTAACCCTTGTGCGAGTTTGTGTTCAAAATGCAAGTTTATTTTTGAACCCCTATACGAAACGTGTGGTTCAGGCCATCACAAGTTTTAAGAGATTAACGTTTCTTCCGTGAGTATTTTGTTCTAATTTCATTGGTACGTTAATATTACATATTTCAGTTTTTCTTTTTTTTTTTCTTCTCCTGTTGTAAAACATATACAGTGTGTTCATTTATGTGACATTTTTATTTAAGTTTGTGTTGTGTGTGTGTTTCTTTTTTGTTGTTATTAGTTACATTACTGTTATTATTAACACATGGATCTTGTCTCTGCGACATTTAAACGATTTTTTTTTAGTTTAAAATGATAATATAGTTTAAATTCTGTAGACGTGTTGCTTATTCGGAAATTTCTCGTCTCTCGAGGTCTCATTTCGTCTGTTAATTCTCTCTAATGTTTAGTTTCGTCCTAAGAATGAGCTTCTGCGTGGCCCGTGACATTTATAGCGAAACATTTCTTACTCTTGTCTCCGCGTCGGTTGATATCTTGGAGCCGACTTGATATTAAATTCTTGATTATGTAATGTTTAAATATTACTGTTTGAAGTAATTATTACACTTTTAAGGATGTCGACGCTTATGTTAATGTTACTGTAATAATGAACTAACCGTTTTATATCCGTGTTTTTCTATTACAATATGGAACGGTAACATTTTCTAAATTTGAAATTTCATTAAACCCTAAAATTTGTTTTTAGCGACTATGAATTATTGACACAAATGCCTAAATAAATAAAGGAATAAATAAATATGTATGTAACCTTCAAATTGTTGTAACTTATGATAAATTCAACCAATATTGATAGTACCTAGATTGCAGTAAAATAAACCACTTATTTACGTTTATAAACTTAGAGCCGTTTCGTAGATTACCTTTTGGTAAATACGCTGAAAAAGGATATTTGCGCCGTAAGAAATATTTTTTAGAGTGCCAATATGCTTCCATCGTAGGAATTAAGATGCTAAATCCTTTATGTTTGAAATAATATTGGCTTTTGAGCCCTTTGAATCGAAATCAGCAAACTAAGTATTTTTGTTTGCCAGTAGAATTATCATTGACGTGAGCGTGGTCGAGCTTGCGCACACTCCCTAGGATCAGTAAAAACTTACCGCGGCCGACGGATAAATTTACAAATAAAATTTCATAAATATTTTTGATATATTCACGGTCAGGCTTTTCATACTTCGCCCGCGTGGCTTATCAGGATTATCTCGGGATTTCCTCTCGGATTTTTTTTAACTTGTTCGCATTTGTGCGTTCGCTTATTGCGTTTTATCTGGCGCGTGATTTGCCGCATCGCCCGCCTGCAAATATGTTTATCGTGCCCTAAATTCCTCTCAAATTTATGAAGCTCGAGAGTTAAAAAATAACGAACGTGAAAGCGAGCTGCCGCTATGGGACCTACCTCTTTATTAAATTTTAATATCCCCTCGGCCTCTTTGTGATCGCGATCGTTACAATTAAAACGCTTTCGCGCGCTATGCTATAACTGACGCTTTTGGTTACAGGTGGTCGAGCGATGAGAACATATTCGGAACGGATCTTCGTCTGATTTATGACGCGTTGAAGTGTTGAAGCAAAATCGAGTGGACGAGTGAGTCGGTTCGTGAGTGTGCTAATGTTGTGATCGAGTGCTCGCAAGGTTTCTGTCATGGTGTTGTCATGGCGCGCGCTGGCTTTGCTGGCAGCGCTGCAGGTGTGCGCGAGTGTGCGCGAGACGACGTATCACAACCATTTCGCCGTGCACGTGCCCGCTGGCGAGAAACACGTAGATGACATCGCCAGAAGACACGGCTACGTCAATCATGGACAGGTAAGATTCTGATTTTGTATTTGTGAGGTATGTGAGAAAACGCCTTAAAATACTAAGTTTTAGAAGTCCGTATCCAATATGTAGCCTCTACAGAACCAAATACTTTACCGGATAAATTAAATGAATACTTTTATTCTTAAGATTTCTACAAGAATTATAATAGCACAGAATTATCCTTAAGAGTCCGATTCAGACGTTTGTTTTTTTGTCTTTCATCAAAAAATATACATAATTCACCCACACCACCTTAGCTATATTGAAGTATAGAACTGATGCTTTCATTATGATAGAAAAGCATTATTAATTGAACAGTGGACTTGCTATTTTCAAACAAAATAATATTTATTCAGAAAATATCTACGACATAAGCTATACAAATCATTGAGGAAAGTATGCTAGTGAAAATTAGTCTAAGCTCAACTTGGTATCCTGGCCTGGCCGTCTGTCAGCGGCCGTCCAATTAAGTTCTCTTCGTGATTAATGACTGCAATACCTAACTACACGAATTACCTCGACCAGAAAATTGTTCGTTGAGAAAATCGGTATGTGTTAAGAGTAATGCTAGCGAAATGGAGAAAGATTCAATTATGTAAATTGTTAATAATATAATTAACATTATATATATCTAGCTTGTATGATGTCTAATTGTAACTTACATCTGAATTATGTGAGCTATATTCCCTTTCGTTTATATATACTAAAAAAATCGGCGAATGTCGGTATTCTCACATTAATTTTTACTATATTTAATATCTTGTTAATGGCCCTCAACTTCATCTCCTACTGGGGAAAAGTCTGGATGCACCACGATGCTCCAATGCCTGTAGATAGACGAAATTGTGCCTGATAAAAAGTTATTTAACGAACGAGATGATAATTTACAAAGGCAGTTAAGGCTCGGTGTTGAACCCATAATATTTAAATAAGATTCACCTGTTCTAACTCACTGCTTAAGAATTAACTAACAAATATTAAGCAGAATTTATTATTTAAAAAAATACTCGTGAGTATTTTAAGATAAGATTATATAGTGTGGGTATTCATAAGGTTGCCTTAGAGTGACAAAGGAACGAATATTATCTGCCAGTACTAACTGGCACTGTTGTAAGAAAATAGTCCTGATTCTTCGATTCTATACGAGAATAAAGCTTTCACAGATCACATTTCTAACATTTCCTGTCGCATTATCCAACGCTCCTTTGTGTTGGACTCAGAACAACGAATAATAAAAATGGTAACGAACATATTCATAATGAATAAAAGTAACAGATTTTTCGTAGTATATTAATATACGAGTATATTATGAGAAAAAAGTTCGAAAATATACTTATCGATAATATACAGGAAATCACTGGTCGTTTGATAAACGATGACGATAAAGACGACAATGATTTGACCAAAAAACACTGAGTACTTAATTTATGTTTATAATTAATTTAGTGTTGATTCGTAAAGGAAGACATGACGAAACATGCTTGCGTTGCCACATATGTATTCCCTTAACTGCATTCACTGCCTCGTTAGTATAGTAAGATATAAGGCCGCAGATAACGAGGTCTTAGGTTCTAAGGCTGAGGTTTGAACTGTGATGATAAAAAAATATTGGGCTCTTTCTGGCAAAACAACTACTACCCTGCTTCGGAAACCTCGTAAAGCTGTTGGTCATGTGCCTGAACTCTTTCAGGTGTCGGATTCGATCGTTCAAGAGAGTGAAGCTGTGTGAGCACACACACATTTTTGCACTATTATATGGTTCCTCAAAAGCAAAAGGACGTACACATGCTGTTTCTCCTTTTAAATGAATCACTTCTACAATATTTATACTCTGAGATGTTATATGATTCTATGTCTATATACAGCCGCTCATTGTTTTATTTTATTCAGTAAATATTGGATAAAGACTGGTCTAGACTTTTATGGGGCTTCACCGTTTTTTTTTATGTTTATAAGGTAATTCTAACCATAACAAAGAAGGAAAAATCTACGTTCACTTTACAAATATTTATTAGTATGTGATTAAGTGTCTAAAAAAATAAGTTCGAGCTATGTTTCTACCTCAGGGTAGGTAGGAGACCTGAATTTTTTCGTTAGTCCATTGAAACGAGGGCCAAAATTTCTTAGAGGACGCAATTTTAATTATGGAATGGTCAATACAAACTTAGGGTTAAGTGTAATGTAAGTACTTGGCCGCCATCTTGAAAAAAGTAGTGAAAACGCGTTTTTCGCGATATCTCGAAAACTATCAATCTTAAAAAAATTGTAATAACACCGAGTAAATATACCGCGCAGTTGACTAGTCCCCAGTGGGAAAGCAAATTAACCATTATTATTAATTATTTTATTAACCATTATCATTGTAGAATAAGCTTAACATTAATCAATTAAGAATATAAGCCTTTATTATCATATTCCATGTTAGATTTGAATCTAAGGGTAATTTTATTTTAACGATTAAGCGTGTGGTCGATAATTTGCTCTCATTTGGACACGTTTTCAATTCTATGGTAAATCATAATAATTATTATTTACAAATATATAACCATTTTTGATATACTTATATACATATATATGTAATAGTCTGTCGAATTACATTTAATAACATTACGAACATATTACATTTCGCTGGGGAAGCGCTTTCAGTCTAAACAATAAACCCGTTAGGTATCCAAACACTTGGCAAGACATTCAGTCCTGTGTTTGACGTGCTTCGGTAAATCGCCTCCGAGAGCCCTTACCGTCTCGCTACTATCTACACTGTGCTTATATAAGCATAGTACATACACTTATATAATATATATATATATTTCAATAACATACAAAGGAATATATAAAATAAATATACTTAGTTCCCGTTCTTATTTGTTTTATTTCTGGTATATATGTGGTACTTAAATAAAAACATACAATGGCAAAGTAAATAAAAGTGGACAGCTTACCTATCTCTTACAAGAGATAACGGAGGCTTAAGAAACATTGAAGATTATTTCCTTAACAAATATTTGTCGTCCGTTCAATGTTGATAAAAGAGTTTTAGCCTAGTGGTTAAAACATTTTTTTTTTTTTTTTATTAATTATGTAGGCGGGCGGTCAAACGGGCGACCACCGCCCAAAGACATTGCTGTAAGAAATATAAACGATGCTTACATCGCCAATGCGCCACCAACCTTGGGGACTAAGATGTTATGTCTCTTGTGCCTGTAGTTAAACTTACTCACTCACCCTTCAAACCGGGAAACGTCAATATTAATTAGTTTTGCTGTTTGGCGATAGAATGTATGATGAGCGGGCGGTACCTATCCGGACGGGCTTGTACAAAGCCCTGCCACCAAGCATGCTACATAGAATAAATACATAACGTGCACCAACACAGGTGTACTATAAATTCTCTCTCATTCAATTTGTTAAGACAGTAGATCAAATATTTCTGTCCAACTTCTTGCAGTACATCTTGAAAACGGTCAACGAGTGTATTTTACCGAAGAAAATATTCTCCAAAGAGCATTTGAGACACCGAAAACGACACTAACTGAATTCTTTACATACATACATCATTACATTAGCAGCCCGTAAATGTCCCACTGCTGGGATAAAGGCCTCCCTCCCTTTGAGGAGAAGGTTTGGAGCATATTCCACCACGCTGCTCCAATGCGGGTTGGCGGAATACACATGTGGCAGAATTTCGTTGAAATTAGACACATGCAGGTTTCCTCACGATGTTTTCCTTCACCGCCGAGCACGAGATGAATTATAAACACAAATTAAGCACATGAAATTTCAGTGGTGCCTGCCTGGGTTTGAACCCGAAATCATCGGTTAAGATGCACGCGTTCTAACCACTGGGCCATCTCGGCTCTCAATTCCTCTGAATTCTTTACATTATGTCAGAAATCTAATGTATTCTTGAATTGATTTAATGTATTTTAATTACTGAGCCACAGCAACGCATGGCTGGGTCAGCTAGTAAATATATATTTTAAAAGAATGATATCAATGCCCCAATTTAAGGAATTACTAATGTCCCTATTTACCCCTCTTTTTAAGCTTATCACTTGTGTTAGGTTAGGTTAGGTTAGAGGGTACGACAATAGTCCAAGGGTTCAGAATCGATCCTGCGACTTTTTACATCGCTAGGCGGCACGTAAGCCAATGCCCTATTGACGCTATCCGTAAACTTTATGTAACGTATAGTTCGAGACAAGACAGGGTAACTCAATTTTTTAAAATTGCGCTGGTACTGAAAATTATAACTATTTTATGTTAGCAGAACATCCACCTCAAGAGTCCACGGTCTGAGAACACAATTGAGGAAATGTTTCCTCAAAATATATTACGATAATACCAAATTTAATACAAAGCCAGGCCTTCCACTACGACACGATAACATAGATAAGAGATAACACACAAAGTTTCATATTTATAATATTATTGAGATAAATTTAACGTTTGTTTTAGTCAAATTTAAAATAATAATAACTAATATTTACGAAAAAATATTTGGGTTATCCTTTATACGTGTATATAATACTTTTGCATGTGTCTGTATTATTGTGTGTATGTGTGTGTTTTTAATATAATTTGCTAAGTAAACATACGATATGTTATACTGAAATTCATCTTGTAATTTTACGACAAATGTGATTAATGTAATGAAAAAGTTAACAGCTGTCTGACGTGATAAGTAAAGTCAATAACAACAGTAGCTGAACGTACACGAAAAGTTTCTGAAGTAAACCGCTAAACGTGATATTCGGTTTTCGTTCCAGCTCACGTAGTGTCGATGGTCCTCAGCCGCTGAACCCATTCGTTTTGTACTCGATGTACCCAATCGTGGTACGTTGTGTCCGAGGGTAACGTATTGGACGATCCCTGGCACTCGAGCGATTTCGGGTTAAGGTTAAGTGGACCATACGAACTTTGGTTTTTATGGGATCGAACGTTTTAGGCAACAGTTCAATACACGATTTGACTGTATGACGAAAACGTGTTCCAAATTTGAATTTGTTTTAAATTGTTCGCAATTTAATTCTCAATACTTTTTTTTATAGCAAACAATTAGCGTTTTTTCTATACACTTTTTATTTTATGGGTATTAAAAAACCGAATATGGTCATTATAATGCAATAAACGCTTTGAGTGTATATTGTGGTAGAACGAAGGTAATTATCCAGTTAATGACTTGAAAAGAAATTGTTGATATCGTGGAATGCGTTACGCCCATTTAATATAGTTCCGTAATTTTTAGTGACGCGATGCAAGTGTGTGCGGTAATATGTTTGTTAATGACGAGCTCATAATTGGATATCGGCCATGATGACTAATTACTGCGTAGGAGGTTTTGCATAAGTATATGCACATTACACATTCTCTCTATTTCCTCAATCTCATAATTGACTGATATTGCAATACGCTGAAGAGAATACAAACACTGGACCAATAGCTTTACGTACTTTTCGAGGCCGCGGAAATGGTAAACTTCCAGCTTCCTAATATCGGGCTGTTTCTGAGAATATCATAATAGGCAAGACATAAGTGACTTCCACCGCCCATGGACATCTGCAACACCGGGGGGTTTACAGGTGCGATGCCGTCTTTTCAAAAAGGAGTACGCTCTTTTCTTGAAGGTTCCCAAGTCGTATCGGTTTGGAAAAACCGCTGGCGAAAGCTGGTTCCATAGAGTGGTTGTGCGAGGCAGAAAATGTCTTAAAAATCGCGCCGTTGTGGATTTTCGGACATCCAAGTGGTGTGGGTGATATTTTGAATTTTGTTGAATGTTAATTGTTTTGACCAAAAGAACCAATTCGAGACCTCGTTATTCGAAGCCGTATAAACTAGCATCTAGAACAACGAGGCCATTTAATCACGAACGAACGAAGTGTGTTATTATTATATGAAAACCGTTTCATAAACAGTTTCAAGAGTATTGTTTATGCTTTGAGAGACCGTGTTTCGTTCTCGCACAATGGTTCATTAGCGCGTTAGCGGCACGACTTTATGTTACGAGTATAATCAAACGCTTGTCCGACGTGCGTTCTCCGATGACGTGTTTGTACGTTTGCGTTGCAACCGTTGAAATTCCATGTTTCCTTGCAATTTCAAACTTGTTCTGATTCGTCCGATTTTCGGGGTACCAATTTTGGAATCTCAACGTTATGAAGTCGCCAAAACTCGGTTTCGTATTTACGTCTGTGTGTGTGACTTCATATACATATATTGTTTGATATGAATTTCTCTGTTTCGGATGATCATTTCGGTTCACATTTTTAATAAATGTACATATAAAGTAAATAAAATTATTATAAAGTATTATTTGCTTACTATAAAAGATTATCAAACTCGGACAATTAACGAACTGTGTAATGGCCCGCAGTGGATAATAGATTCAGCTCGTGACAGATCGGTCTTTGTCCATCTGTGTGCCGTCGGTCAATAACGTGATCAGGGTCACGTTTACTTCTTACCATTATATTCTTACTAATCGTACTCTTTGAACTTCATAATTAATACGGTAAATATTAAATTAATAAGTATTCTGAACAATAACAAAGTCTGGAGAATCATAATATAAGTTACTCTAACTGTTACTTCGTGATTATAAAATCATACGTTACCAATTCAGATAATATAATTATCGATACACAATATCCAATTAAAACGTAATTATATAAACATTCGGTTTTGTAATAGGAAACATAAAGACACCGTCGCGACGCGCTGCAGACGATGGCGTCTCCTTTGAGATACGAGTACGTAATGTAATATTCCATTGAAAAGCAAACAGTGACAGGTGTTCTCAAATCGGTATGAAAAATGCGCCGCCTGGAGAATTACCTAATGGAGGTATGTGTCAACGGATAGAAGCACGAATAGAGTTTTCGGATTCTTTGTGCCCGTAATAAGCACCAAATATGCCAGATGCTCCGGGAATTCTCTGCCCTAGCGCTCCATTTATCATGGACGTATGTTTGTTATATATTTCTACGTTAAAAATGTTTCTCATTGTGCCTTATAAAGTCGCAATAGAGTCATTCGGGACGGAAGGAAGACGGACCTTTCCTGTAGCTTGGACCCTCGGGAAAAATTAATGAGAAAAGGGTTCATTAGAAAACAAACATCTGCTAGACCATATAGTGTATAATTTATGAAAAGTGGCTGTTTTCTTTGTTTACACGAATTCTAGAGACAAAGCATATTTGTACAATTTCCTCTACAATACGTTTTATACAACAAACGACTCGTTTAACTTTCTTGGGATAATAACCTTTGTGTGTTCAGGCATGAGAACTAAAATCGCATATATTGCCGCGTTTTGTAACACCTAAGTAAGATAAAGGTTGCTCGGAGCCTCCTGAATACTTTCAGCAGTTGCTCGTTGTCGTTAAAGTTTTCAGAACAAAGAGCAATTTTTAATTACAAACTTGGCGGATAAAGTATTTTGAACCTTTCGCGGCGAAGGTTTTCTTTTGTTTGGATAATTTAAAAATATGTTAGATACTATTTAAAATTAAAGTTAGTCGTAGCTTTTATTATTATTCGCTTTTGAATACAGTTTATTTAACGAAAATAAGAAATATATAAATGTATTTATTGTGACAAAGAATCGGTACGAGTATTCAGAAAATAGATATCAACTAAGGCTTTGATGATCTTTTCTGATCCTAACCCCAAAAACAACATATTTGCCTTTTTACGTAGCGGCTGTTCTACGTTCAACGAGATATTTCTCACGAAAACAAATAGTATGCCTCTTCTAGGATAAAATACTTTTTCAATATTGTATTAGATTGCGTACGAAGAAATGAATTTTTCTTTTTTTTTTGTTTCTTCCTTTGTTTGATAAAACCTCAATAGTACTAATGACTACACGGGTCAAGTACGAAATCTGATTAGGTGGAAAGGTACAAAGATTTGCCGTGGCTGTTATTATGTTCGGACGCAGTCGAATAATAGGATTAGTGAGTGTCCTCGAAAATGGTTAATGCGTATTCGTTAAAACGTCTAAAACAGCAGAACTGTATTAGAAGTGGCACGTCTTCACACTGCTTCGAAATTATTGTTAATTATATTTATAATGGGTATCAAATGGGCCACCTGTGGTAATTAGTCTCCTCGGCCCATGGACTGTAAGATACATTGTATTATTACCAATACCATACCATACCTTGTATTATTACCAATACGCAAGTGTATTTAAGAACTGTTGTTTTGTTCCTTGTACTTTTGATTACACTGATATAAGCTTTGCCGGCAATTTATTTGTGGTGTTCTGTGATAATTTTGTAACGAGATATGTAATTATAAAAAATAATGAGTTTCGGTTCTTCTACGGAATCGGTGATAGATTTTTTTCCTAGACAGTCAATAAGTAAGTGTAATACTTTTATATTGAATAAATATTTTTAACTTTTAACTTCGGTTTACCTTCTAAATTCGTGACATAACTTCTTATTTGATAATAATGTTCAGTGAGTAATCGTTATATAGTATTACTTCTATGGAAACCTTTATTTCAATAATGGCGTATGTTTCATATTTAAGATATTTTGTGTTATATATACTTATTATATTTTAAATCTTACGACGTACTTTAATGTAATCTTTTAAGTTTACTCCTTAAACAGTATGTCTCTTTTAGTTTAGTTTCCTCTGTGGTCCATGATTAGGCTGTGCGTGGTTGGACAGTGAAATGCGAAAAACGAATTTAACACTTAGGCCATTAGTGCGTCCATTACCTCTGTGGTAAGTAGGTTTACTGGACCATTGTAGCTGAATGGTTTTAGTATGACGTACATTAGTAATTGGATACTGTTTAAAGATAATGATTGATTTTTTTTTTATATATAAAATTTGTATTTGGTTGATCAAATAGACCACGTTATGGTTTGTGATCACCAACGCAAACAGGCAGTGACGCTGTACGAAATTTTAACCATTCGTTACGTCACCAATACGCTACCAACCTTGGAAACGAATTTGGTATGTCCTCTGTTACACTGGTTACACTGGTGGATATGTGATGGTAACTTAACTGAAAGTTGCGGGTTCAAAACTCATTACTAAATATACTTCATAAGAAGTGCGATTTCAAACTAATTATAATCTTAATAAATATACCTCCGAGTACAGAACTCCCATTCAGATGTAGACTAATGAACTAAACTAATTAATAGTCGGTTTATCCCTGTATACCAATATATATTGAAGCTCGCTTAGGCTTACTTAATCGTACATTGAATGCATAGTTCTAACATATTGGAGCGAATTCCTGCAATTCCGCGTGTAAGCGTTCGTGTGTATATATTTAAGAGGCGAAATTCAAATAATGTTAAATATTAAGACATTAACGAACCATATAATCCCCGTAAGTATTTAATTAGTTTAAAGCTCCATATTGTTTACATTAGCAGCCTGTAAATTTCCCACTGCTGGGCTAAGGCCTCCTCTCCCTTTGAGGAGAAGGTTTGGAGCATATTCCAACATGCTGCTCCAATGCGTGTTTGTGGAATACACATGTGGCAGAATCTTGTTGAAATTCGACACATGAAGGTTTCCTCACCATGTTTTCCTTCACCGCCGAGCACGAGATGATAATGGAAATTTAGATAGATAGATTATAAACACAAATTAAGCACATGAAAAGTCAGTGGTGCCTGCCTGGGTTTGAACCCGAAATCATCGTTTAAGATGCACGCGTTCTAACCGCTGGGCTATCTCGGCTCTTAGCCTTGGATCGACTTATATTCATCTGAAAACGTTATTGAATGGGGACATACTGCAAAGATGTATACCAACGTAGTTACTCTCTTTCTCCAATTTAGGTATTTCGTCTTGTTGACAGGCAGTCTGGGTAGCTACCCACGCTCATCATATATTGTACCACAAACAGCAATACTTTCTATTGTTTTGTTTCGGTTTGACGGTTCAGTGAGGTCGAGTATCTAGATGGGATGAATACTACAAGGGACATAACAACTTAGTTCCCAAGGTTTGTGTCGCATTGGAGATGTTAGAACGAGTTAAAATTTTTAAAGAGCCCAATGCCTATAAGCTGTGGTATCCCGCCTACCACTGTCATAAAAAAAAATGATATATTAATTAAATACAATTTTAAATTACTGTTTATAGAATATACCTTGTAGAAATTCCAAGGTATAATAGTCTAATGTTGTTATAGAAACAAATATCTTACCCCAGAATGATGTTTTGACATTAAGTAGGAATTTTGGTATTATAAATTTACGAATATAGTCGATGATATTTACTGTTAAGTTCCTTTATTAATCATGAAAATCGAATCGTTCCATTTTAAAATCCGTTTCGACGACTTGAATTTAATCGAACTATTCAAAGATAGTTTTAGGCGTGTTTCGGAACATTGCTTAAGCTTGCTTTGATCCATGTTAACTGAATTCACAATCAATCTAACCAGAATTAATCTTGTGTGGCGTCTAAATAAGAATAATTCATATTGAGGATTTATTGATATGTGTATCACAGATTTAAATGAACATAATTCTTTCAACATTAGAGGCAATATATGTATTTTTCGTTCATTATATTTGAAATAATTGAACATCATCCTCCTGCCTTTATTCCAATTTTACTTGCGGTCGGCGTAGCATGCCTTCTTCTTCCATACTTCTCTATCTGACGTAATCTCATAAGTAACATTATTTCTAGATATATCGTCTTTCACACAATCCATCGTTTATTGGTCGTCCCCTACCTTTGTATCCATCCACGTCCACGCTCAAGTTACCTTTTGAAGTAATTGAACAGCGATATAATTACCATTTATATAGACAATGTTTTAAATTTTAAAAAAAGCCGGTCAAGTGCGAGTAGGACTCAAGCACTGAGGATTCCGTATCCTATTATACATATATATAAACAGACACTGATGTAACAAATTTACAGCTTTCTAGCTAAATTTCATGGTTCTAGGTTAAAAGGAGGTACGGTGCCCCGTAGAAGGTATGCCGCGGCGGCAAAAGGCAGGCCTCTTCTTCCCCGCCATCACTGTCTATTCGCTTGTGTGTGCTTGCGAGTTATATTTTTTTTTTTTATGGCATTGTTTGGCGGACGAGCGTATGGGCCACCAGATGGTAAGTGGTCACCACCGCCCATAGACAAAGGCGCTGTAAGAAATATTAACCATTCCTTACATCACCTATGCGCCACCAACCTTGGGAACTAAGATGTTATGTCCCTTGTGCCTGTGATTACACTGGCTCACTCACCCTTCTAACCGGAACACGACAATACAGTGTACTGTTATTTGGCGGTAGAATATCTGATGAGTGGGTGGTACCTACCCAGACGGGCTTGCACAAAGCCCTACCACCAAGTAAAGTTATATGTAATATTGTAATAATAAAATAAATATGTTTATTTAATTATACTTACGTTTCATTTTAATTTATTTCAATAACTGCCAATTATGATATTTTAAATAAGCTGGGCGTTATTAAATAAAATATACAATTACAGGGTCTTATTATAATGTATACACAAAACAGCAATTAAAGCCTGAATTATTAAGCATTTCGCCATTAAAATATTTAAAAAAAAATTATCTACAACCGCTACTAGTGGTCATAGTTAGTTAACGTGCACGAATATATGATGTATATTTGTATTTAAAAGAAAACCATTTATCAGAATGATATATGAATGTGGTTTTCCAGTGGAAATTTAGGTGGATATATTTTAAATAATAAGGTGTTTCTTTATTTAGCATATTACCCATTTTATGTAAAGGCATGAATCTTGCCGAGATGGCCCTGTGGTTAAAACGCGTACTTATTACTGGGTTTGAACCCGATGATTTCGGGTTCAAACCCAGGCAGGCACCACTGAATTTTCATGTGCTTAATTTGTGTTTATAATTCATCTCGTGCTCGGAAGTGAAGGAAAACATCGTGAGGAAACCTGCATGTGTCTCATTTCAACGAAATTCTGCCACATGTGTATTCCTCCAACACGCATTGGAGTAGCGTTGTGGAATATGCTCCAAACCTTCTGCTCAAAGGGAAAGGAGGCCTTTAGCCCAGCAGTGGGAAATTTACAGGCTGCTAATGCTAATGCTAATGTATGAATCTTGCGTTTAATGAAATTTTATATAATCTACTCTTATGACGTTTGATTGTTTAACGTTCACATAAAAATATATATATATATAACAGTCGGTTTTTGGTCTGCATTGAATGACATTTTTGATATGATAATTATATTAGCACAAATAACGAACACTTTAAGAGTCGACCAATTAAAACGAGCGAGTCGTGCCATCACAACCAATCGCCATCCATATTCCAATTGAAGAAGCAATAAGTATAAATAAACTTCAGATCAATGCACTACAAACAGTTCTTGATTAATAATACCATGATTTTAATACAACACTTTTCCAATTTACTCTTGATATAAACTTTAATTTTACTTCCAAACTCAGTCGATATTTCTTCACGCAGTACGATAGATTTCGACCAATGATATCGTGTCAATTCAAGGTCAAAGTTGTTTATGTTTCTATTTATATATTATTATGTAATTAAATAATATGACTAGTGAAATTACAATTTCAATAGAATAAATCAAACATTGATAAATTCACTCACGAAGGCACGCCCCTCTGATAAATTTTTCACCTTGTATGTATGAGTGAGGCTAATACTTACAACATGTTTTAGTTGCGTGATACGATTAAGACAAAAGTAGCGACAATAAAAAAATAAAATATTTGTTAATAAACAATAATAATTAAACAAGCAGCTAACTAACTAAAATTTAATTTAAGAAAAGAAAAAAGACCAAATCTCGGTGTTCGAAGTTTAAATTTTGTATGTTGGTTCAGTTCCGATGATAGTTCATTTTTATGCTAAGCATGACCTTATTATATCCAGGTTTTTTTGCAGACGAAGGAATTCCTCAATGGTCTACAGCATAGACATTATTATATACAAAAGCTTGTTTTTTTTATATAAATTTATTCATTTCTAATAATAAAATACTGGAAGTAAAAGAAATTTTCTCATTCAAGCGAAGAATATAATTTATAACGTTTCAAAATATAATGAAATACGATCGCGTTCAGGGGAAAATACGCTTTCATAGGAAAAGAATTTTGGTAATAAATTTATAATTCAACCATACATCCACAGCATTTTAATTCTCTCTATTATTCGCACGTATAGGTTACCGAAAGCGTTTTATTATTTATTCAAAGCTATACAGTATCGTATCGTGTGAACAAACACAGCTGATTCGAACGCAACATTCGAGCGAAAACATGCGACCATTTGGTATTCACCTAAAACATGCTTCTCGTACTGATGGAAAGCAATATATACATAATTACAAAGGTACAGAGTTGATAATCGATTGTTCTAATTGTTTTAGTAATGATTAAGTGTCGGTATTAATTGGATAGATTATATCTGTTTCGATAAATTCATATAAGGGTTAGTTAGTTCGTTTTTTTTTTGTAAACTTTTTTTTTTTTTTAAATATTCGATTCTGTGATGTTTACTTTGCTGAATTAATATATTGGTGTATTGTCATTAGGACATAATTTGGGAAGAGGCGTAAAGCAACAGCTGTAAATTACCTGGGCTCGTATCCCTTTTGAGGAGAAGGTTAAGCTTTTCTCAACACGCTGTTCAACGTGGGTAGGTGGATACACAGCTACGTGGGAGATTTTCATTGAAATACACATGTAAGTTTCCTCTCCTCGTAAACTGAAATTAGGCACGTGAAAATTCAGTGGTGCTACCCTGGGCTTGAACCCGCTTCAGTTAAGATGCACACTAAAGAGCCACCTGGGGCAAAATATTTATAAATATAAAAAATATAACTTCTGTTAAAGAAAAACTGGAGATCATTGTTTCATAGTAACACATATGACATCACTAGTAAAAATAAATGAAAAGCAACATAATATTGGCGTTGGATAAATGCCCTGACTTAGAAATTAGTTTTAACGCGCGTTACGATGGAGGGAGGGTGTGGCAGGTTGGATACCTAATCCTTATTTGTGCCAATTGTATGATGTAATTTCATAAAAATTGGTTGAATAGTGAAGACGTTAATCCAAAAGTCCACTTTCGCAGTAATACTAGTAAGTTTCCGATCTTAAAATAACAATTTAAATAAACAGATAGTTCAGATCCGGCGTGATGTTTTTCATGTGTAAATTGGTATCGCATGCGTAACGGTAATTTCCCGTGACAAACTTAATCGCCCCTCGGCGTTTTAATCGCCCTCGTATCGAAAATTATCTGTAAGTTTTAATTATACAGCTGATAACGAAGTCTATCGGACACCACTATCTCGTTCATTTATTTACACGACGGTTTTAAAAGCAATTTCGATAATATCAGCTCAGTTAATCATGTGATAATTTGTGTAATATTAAATTCAGTGGAACGGCCATTACGAGCCAGTACGCTATTACTCCTCTAAAGGGATTTTACTCTGATCCATATAAATTGAATATCAATTATGTTTTTTTTTTTATGAGTAGCGTGTTTTGCACGCGAAATATACAACTTAACATGACTAATTATACATGAAGCATGAAGCTTATGCTAGGAGAGAGGACGGTTACAGTTACTGGACTGCTAGTTTAATGATCCCGTGCCCGGTTTTGAAGGAAAGCATCGTGAGGAAACCTGCATGTTTTGCTTTTGCGTATTTGCGCTTACCCATCTGGGTAGTTACCACCTATTTTTTTGATTTATAACCTCGACAGCTATAGTTAGTGTTGTTGTGTTTCGGTTTTAAGGGCGAGCGAGTCAGTGTGACTACAGGCACAAGAAACAGATATAAGGAATGGTTAATATTTCTCACAGCGCCAATTTGCGTTGGTGGTGATGACCACTCACAATCAGGTGTCTAATTCACCCGTCTGACTAACCGTTATATAATAAGTACATGTATAAATATTTCGCTTGAAAAACCAGTTCGCGTTGTATTAGCGCGGGGGAATAAACTCTTTCGCGCGATAAGGCTTAGCCTAGCTGTGGAATATATACAGGCTGTTATAATGATCATATCATCACTGTTGTGATACAGGCCGTGTATTTTGTTATATTATGTGCGGTTAACGGGGAATACCCTCTTAATGTACCCAGAACAATTCGTCGTTTTTTTTTCAGAATTAGCATATTCAATTTGAATTTTGATTGAAAAAAATTGAACGATGATATATTTGTTTACAGATGAAACCGCAATTGAATTGTGTTTTTAACTATATTTCAATACAAATATATACATAGCTCGTACTATAAATATTGGACGAGTTGAATATTCAACGTCGCACTAACTCGGATCACGGAATAACAAATGTTTTTTACGTTCTATCGAAAATAAATTTGGTGCTGCACTTGTGACAAAAATGAATTAACTCGCCTTTGAAATTTTAAATTTACAAGTACCGGACGGGACTTATGGAACAAAAAACGCTTCTTTTTAATTAAATAAAAATTACACTGACACAGGTCGTTTGGACCGAAGTTCATTGTAATAATTTATGACAAAAACATATGGATATATTTTATTTTTCGTTTTATTATATAATACAGTAACAAAGTATACGCAACACTAGGCCAGGAGACACGTCATGCCGTTCGCCGTTACGGCATACGAGGCGGTCCTCCCCAATGAACGCCAATATTAAAAAAAAATCAAAATTGGAAGTTTGTATGGATAGAAGTTTGTTATTTAATTACGTCATGTCGGCATGAAATTTGGCTCAGGTCATTTCGGCATGTGAGTGATAGGTTATAATCTGATATACTTAGTATAGTTGTGTTCCGGTTTGAAGGGAGAGTGAGCCAGTGTAATTACAGGCACAAGGGCTATAACATTATAGCTCACGAGCTTGGTGGCGCATTGGTGTGGTGTAAGTAATGAATATTATTTCTTACAGCGCCACTGCTCTGGGCGATGGTGACCACTTATCAGGTGGCCCATTTGCCAGTCCGTCAACATTTGACATAAAAAAGAAGTATCTTTTTAACCTGTAAGAGTGTACCTAACACCTGCAAAAACATCGGGCGAAACTGAGAAACTAGTGTTCGAATAAAAAAAGGCTATTTTTAATTAAAAAGCAACGTCACGAAATTCGATTAAATTCGTGTATTATTTTTAATATAAATAGCATATAAAACGGATTTTATTTCGAAAATAAAAGCGGTACTACAAAAAAAAATGTTAATTCTGACCCGAGCCTCGTTCCACATGAAAATAAATATACATACCCAATTTAAATAACATGATATTTCAATTAAATACAACAAAAAAAAAATTTACGAGGCGTTTCTCCTCATCCGAACTTGATTGATATTTCAATTCGGATATCTTGAATATTAATTGAAATAAAAGGCCTTTGAATGTTCCTCTGTTGGGAAAAGGGTGTCTCCCATTGAGGAAGGCTGGAGCTCCAGTAGTCGGCTGATAAATAAATATGTTGGTTTCATTCACCGCCGAGACCGATGAATTAAATATAAACTTGAGAAGGCAGTGGTGCGTGTTCGGCCTTGATCCAGCAATCATCGATTAAGTGCCACGTGTTTTCACCACTAAGTCATCTCGGCATAAAATAAGTCTGCCTGTCTATTTGTCTGTCTGTTACGCTTACATCGAAAACACTTATCTGAAATATGGTAAGAAGCAAGCTTGTACCCAAGGAAGGACAAGCCTAAAACGCGTGCGAAGCCGCGTGCAAGAACTTGTATTATGTCATATATATATTGTATGAAATTAAAAACGAAATGACTGATATTTGTCTCAGCATACAATAAGGGTTTAGAATTGTTTACAAAACTGCTTCAGCAGTGTATTCAAGTGTTAAGAGCACGGGAACTATACATATATTGACGAATATTTTAATACATAAAGTACGAATCAGACAAACTTCGGTCGTAAACGGTAAATTTACTGTTATGACGTCACAGCGATTCCCGCCATGACTGCGTTATCATAAAGTATTCATCAAAATTACCAATTTCGTACGATTCCATTATTTAATGATTGTCCTTTTGTTTTTGTATATTATTTTTTTGTTAACGGACCATATTAAACCTTACTGTTAAAACATATGATCGGTTTTAAAATCGAAAATGTACCTTATTCAAATAAGTTACGGGTTTAAATTGAATGTTACAATCATGAGTTCGGAATGTCGTAGCTACCGAATCTCGCAATAAAATTGCCTAGAGAAATATATTGGTCTAAGTTAGTGGTCTACTTCAACAAAAGTAAGTAAAGGTTTCATCAGTTAACATCGCCGTTTCGTTTCTAGCTAAATGCCTTATATTTATATATATTTTTGTCTCACAAGGAACATGTTGGTGGAGCAACAAACATAACACCAAAATTTTTTAATTTTTTTTAACTAGGCCCGATGATCTTTTAAACGTCGTGTTATGTTATGTTAGAATCAAATTAAAGGGTAAAGCTATCACCGTTTCGGAATGTAGATTCGACTGAGCGGATCCCGTAAGGAACTCACTAGTTCAAACTCTTTATATCTAAGGAAGTATTTATTTATTTATTTATTAAAGTGAAAGAAGTATGTACATAACTAGCTATATATACATATATAATAACGTACAACGAATATGTATACCGCGTTTTTATGTCGACTAATATTTGTAAATATAAAACCTTTAAAATAAAAATAAAAATATATATTGATTGGCTTTAAATTTGTATATGTTACTGTAAAAGCTCGAACTAAGGTAAATCTTAAGATTTGCCGGTAAAACCTAAGATTTACCGACATGAGTTGGTAAATGTAAGTATTTATTATAAAGGGACGACTTTTTCGGACTTTTACCATTCCAACCTAAGATTTACCAAGTGAATGATGGTAAAAGTTCGAATCCCAAAGTTTTATGGACATTTACTAATCCTAATCGGTAAATCTTAGGATTTACTGGAAAATCTTAGGATTTACCATAATACGATATTTTACTGTAACATATATACTTTACTTGTTTAGGTTTTATTTATTATTTTAATAATTTTAATAACCTTTTATATGATGGAATAAAAAATAACGAATGCGAATGTTGTGTCGGCCTGTAATGAAATAATAAGCGGCTTCAGACAACAACAGAGGTAATTAGGCTTTATAACTTAAAAGGTTTCTTATCTAACTCAATTTATCCTAAGTAGCCATCCGCGGGGAGGCGTTGTGTAGAGAATTGTTCGCACGCACTTCTTAGCTTCGAACCAAAAATGTATAGTCATTTTTATTCTGAACCCGGATTTCTGTGCAAGATTTGAATTTTATATTAAAAAAGTAAATTCGAATCGTCGGTTTCAATGTTTGTTTATGTTCTTATATGCATTAGCATTAGCAGCCTGTAAATGTCCCACTGCTGGGCTAAAGGCCTCCTCTCCCTTTGAGGAGAAGGCTTGGAGCATATTCCACCACGCTGCTCCAATGCGTGTTGGTGGAATACACATGTGGCAGAATTTCGTTAAAATTAGACACATGCAGGTTTCCTCACGATATTTTCCTTCACCGCCGAGCACGAGATGAGAGATTCACGAGATTTAGAAGCACAAATTAAGCACATGAAAATTCAGTGGTTTGCCTGCCTGGGTTTGAACCCGAAATCATCGGTTAAGATGCACGCGTTCTAACCACTGGGCTGGGCACTATTTTTTTATTTAAATTGCTTTTTATAAGCACTGACAAATCGTTATTTTAAAATATTGGAATGTGGACTTAACGGAATAAATTAACAAAACAAAAAAATATATTACAAGTATAATCGAATAAACTCATAACACAACAATTAAAAGTAATAAATACAATTAAAATTTCTCAATTTTCAATTGTTTTATATCATGAAACAAAATCCTTCTTACATAAACAAAATAATGAATACGCTATGATCCGCCACAAGTTAATGGCGCTCCATTCTGAATTGAATTCAGGTCCTCGATATCTGCAGAAATATAAGCCAGCCACTTCACAAACGAGTACAAGTATTATTTCATGTATTCAAATCATTGAACTGTCAATGTTCGTTCCGGTAATCATCACAATCAGCCGTAATAATCGTTAAAACCTTGAATAATTTATTTTAATCAAGCGAGTTTCTAGTGAACGTTTAAATTTTTTTTTTGTTGCAATACCACTTTTGATGTTAGTTTGATTTTAAATTTCCATTAAATATTTTCCAGAAAAATTATTTGATAAGCGATTATGATATGAGAATATTTTTAACTAATAATTTAATTATGAAACTAAATATTTTTCAAAGGTTTAAAAGTTATAATAAAATAATTTTGCTGCAATCAAGGTTTGTGGAAAGGGCGTATGTACCTAGTGGTAAAATATTAACAGTCCCTTATATCGACAATGCCAAGACCCTTAGCCCGCTGGGAAGATGATCTGACAAGATCAGCTGGCATAAACTGGTGCTCCATAACACAAGACCGACAAAAATGGGCATCTTTGGAGGAGGCCTTTACCCAAACCGGGGTTAATTTATAAACATTTTAAAACATATATTACTAACATCATCTACGATAATCTTACTAATAAATAATATTTTTGTTTTTATTTATTTTTGTTGTAATATTATAACTACCAATTATTGTAAAACAGGAAATAAAAACGCTTATTATTATATCGACAATACGCCACTAATCTCAGGAACTAAATTATTTTGTCCCTTGTACCTGTAGAAATGGTTCACTCGCCCTTTAAACAAGAACACAACAATACTGTTTCGCTATTAGATGGGGGATTAGTGATCAGCGGTTACCTACCGATAGGCTTACAACCCTAGTACCAAGTAAGAACTGAGCTGTATTTATAATTCGTTTATTTAATTTTACTTCGAATAGAGTTGTACCGGAAACAAAGCCATTTCCTACAGAAGTCGGGTCGTGGCTGCGCGCACGGCGTTTGTACGTATTCCCTTAGAAATGACTTGAGAACAGTTCTTGGCAGTATTTTTATGTTATCAGCGTAATGTTTTGTTCGTTCATTAGTTGTAATGTATGTGTTTTAGTATTGCCTGAATTCAATACATATTCAATCAACATTTTGTCTTTATATAAATTTATTCCAAGAATATATTTTTAAGCAATGAGAAATTAACAAATTATAAACTAAAAAAATATTTAATATATTTTTTTATGTACGATATCCAAGGAATATAAAAATTGATTTGGGCGAAAAAGAAACAGTCTTAAGTCCTAGTGAACCTACCCTGACTACCAAACCAGCAAATCAGTCATGCTGCTTAGAATGAGAAGGAATACGAACACACGCACACCGGAATTTTATACACAAAGATATTCAACAAATTTGTATTAAACAACGAAACAAACGATATAGAAAAATAATATTTTAAGGCGTGTAAGACATTGAATAATAAAATGGGTTGAGTTTATTATTCAATGTATTTAAACATTATAAAATTTACATTTTAAACAAGTGGAATATATAATGAAATCAACGATAACATGGAATAAAAACTGTTTATAAAACGGTCGCTCGTTAGACGGTTCTAGAAATAATTAAAACAAAACGATGTTACGTGTTGTAAGATAGAAAACCTTTGAATATAATGAATTAATTGTAAATCAGTATTTCAAACACAGACTAGCCAATGTTACAGCCCGTTTTATACGGTGGACAAAACTCTTACTTTCTTTAGAAAATAAGGTTTTAGAAGAAGGTCTAAGGAGGTTTATCTCCTAATGCTACAGGTTGTTTATCAGAATTCCAATCGACACGTGGAGGTTTTCTCACGATGTTTTTCCTAAACTTATAAGGTCAATGACTTACTTTTTTATCGTTTGTTACTTGTAAATTTTTTATTTATTTAGTGATCGATCTTATTAATTTCCATTTTTTTATTTTGAGTTTTTTTTTTCGTATGCTTTTTAGGTTTCATTTAATTTTATGTCTGTAAAAACAGATTCTTTTAAATAAGCTTCATTATACTTATAATAAACTAAATGATCAAAAATACAATTCGACGAGGATGGGATTCGAACCCACGCGTGCAGAGCACATTGGATTAGCAGTCCAACGCCTTAACCACTCGGCCACCTCGTCATGTAAGTATGGCATGAAATTATAGTACGTTCTCTGACTTTTCTTTCACTTTTAACATATTTGAACAGTTGTTTAGTTAGAGTATCGTTGAAAAGTACCTTTAACGAGACCAGTTCACCATAGAATACGCTAGTTTATGAGACTAGGGATTTTTTTTAGTAAAATTAATTATATCTTGTTTCGTATGAGTGTTATTTTTTTTTATAATGTTGGCATTCAATATTCTCGATAGGTTTTCTATTTTTAAATATTTAAAATATTCCGTTTTTAAATAATTAATAAGTATTTTAAATTGATTTCAATTTTGATTGCATGAAAAAATTAAATTTTCAAGTTTTTGAGTATATATAGTAATAAATTTACATAGAACGTAGATCAAATTTCCGACTTTTAAGGGCAAGGTATTCGGTTCTATAATAAATTAAGATGAATATATTACAACCCGCTTACAATATTAATATTTTGAAACTATTACTATTTAATGGTTTATTTGATATTTATTAATATTGCCTTTTATTATTCTAATATATATATATATATATTAGAATAATAAATTTTCGATTTTTATCTTATTTAAGTAAATCTTCTGATGATTCAAAATTAATCCTTAAAGGCTTCTAGGATAGGGTTTATTTTGATTTTGTTTTTTTTTTCTGTAATGTAATTTGTATATTGATTTCCATGCTAACCAGTGTACGGTGAATTATTGAGTTCGACAAAATGTCCAGAATGTACTTGTAAGCAATACCTGTTGCAATTTTTACAGTTATTTTTAATGACCATCTTAATATTAACTAAACATATATTACATATGAAATAACAATTACTATTAATAATTATTACGATACTTGGAATCGAATTAAATTAAGTTAAGCGGTGGATTTGTTAAGCTATGCTGCGTCCTTTTCTTTCGAATGTCGATATATTTATGACAGAAAAACTGAAAAGTGAGTGTTTTACTTAGTGATAGAGCTTCGTGCAAGTCCGTCTGGGTTGGTACCACCCACTCAGCAAATATTCTGCAGCAAAACAGTAATATTTAAGCGATGTAATGGTTTAAATTTCTATTCTAATTTTAAAGTGTCTATGGGCTGTGATGAACACTACCCATCAGGTGGCAAATTGATCTATGAGATGGAAATAAAAAATATAAACACAACATTCGTGTAATTATTTCTTTTAAAATGAAATGTGTCCTTAAAATAAGGTACGTTATAAAACGGGGAGGGGGGTACTGACTCCGGCTTAATAGGCTGTACAGGGTATAAATTAAGCTTAACTTTAGAATGCAATGTTTTCGTCCATTGCGTCTCATTCATATTCCGAAGAAGTGTTGTAATTATTCACGCGCACCGGGCATATTATGTAAGTTTTAATGAAAGCACGGCTCCATTAGACGCGGAATATTCATTCCCTTGATGACCTCCTCGAATAATAATGCCGGGGTATTATTTATTGTAGCTGGAGTACAATGGTAGCTAAAAGACCCCTTGTATCTTGCATAAGTCTTGAGATTCTTTCCTTTCTGTAAATTCCAATAATAGTGCTGGTTCTAATTAAGTTAGCTCGAATGGCTTTCGTGACGTTTGTAATAACAAGGAATGCTAGGGGTGAGGTAACTGTCGCTTCTAAAAAATCGCCTCTATCGAATTTTATTCAAAAAAATCATA
The DNA here is from genome assembly GCF_905147765.1 of Vanessa atalanta. Classification (NCBI taxonomy): domain Eukaryota; kingdom Metazoa; phylum Arthropoda; class Insecta; order Lepidoptera; family Nymphalidae; genus Vanessa; species Vanessa atalanta. Next base: position 1,153,708 of record NC_061882.1, read on the forward strand.
GTATCATATATAATAATCGTATAGCCTACGTCAAATCACATTATATTTTAGCCCTTCCGTACCTACGTACTAGTAATGAAAGGGGGCACTTTTATATATAACTTATTGTAGGATTTTGGGTTTCCGTACCTCTGTCTGTTTATTCCTGGTCGCCCTGAATAATGTCACGGTTTATTTTGTTAGTGTTTGTTAGCGATTCGAGGTTTTTGTTGTTGATTTTTCAATTTTTTTATATCAAAATATGTCATTATTTATACTCGGATATGAGCAGAGAATCGTTACGGTATCCTCGCTATGACTCCAATTCGCACTTTGTCAGTTTTTCTAAATACGCATGCGCTGCCGCCGGTAGAATCCAATTAAAAAATCGTTTTTAAAAAAAATTACGTGATCTTTTTTTTGTTTTTGCATCCGTGTAGTGGAGTTACGCGTTAAAAGTTTTCTCTAATATCGTCTATCTCTCTATGCAATTAATACGGATCCGATGCTTCGTTGCTGTGGAAAAAATGGACAAACCACCATTACCAAATATATAGATGCTTTACAAATATTAGTATAGACTATAGATAGATACATAGATAAATCGAACAATACAATCGATGTACTCAGTACAGACTGGAAGGACACAATATTTAAATATATAAAAACATATATTAACTATTTTTGTTTGGAATAAGCTCCAAAACTTCTGTTCAAAGAGAGAGGAGGCCTTAGTCTAGCAGTGGGACTTTTACATGCTGATCTTCTTACCTTTATTTAAATAAATATTTTCTTCGTTTTAATCTTGATATGTCATTGTTATTAGTAGTGCTAGTCTAAATCCACTTGCAATGTATGTATTCAAGACACAGAAAATCATGAAAATAACAAAAATAAATAATTGAAAGGAAGGTTACGTGTCACGCAATTAATTACATTATCATTTATCAGCCGTCGTTTGGACGTCGTGGTCAGGAACGTGTTTAACTGTGTGTGTTTTGTCGTGTTGGACTCTCGTTTAATCCACTCCATAGTTATGTTCTCGAATACAATTCATATCAATGCCCAGTGGGACAAACAATAGACAACGTCTAATCCTAATTCGTTTTCGTTCTTACGACAAATGTATACACGACTTGCTCATATGTTTTCATAATCAAGTACATTATTACATTTGAGATTAGGTACCTCTCACTCGTGACTTATTTCTACCGCGAAACAGGATTATTATTGTTGTTTTTTAACGACCTTCGTGGTCAAGTAGTGTGTACACCGGTTTTCATGGGTAGCCACTCCGAGGTCCCAGTTTCGATTCCCGGCAAAGTCTATGTAGAAAAAGTTCATTAGTTTTTTATGTGGTCTTGGGTCTGGGTGCTTGTGGTACCGTCGTTACTTCTGATTTTCCTTAACACAAGTGCTTTAGCTACTTACATTGGGATCAGAGTAATCTATGTGATGTTTTCCAATATTTATTTATTTGTTTTCTAGTTTGAAGACTGAGTGCCCAATATAATTACAGACACAAGAGATATGACTTCTTTGTTTCCATCCTATTGGCGATTTAAGAAACGGTAATTATTTCGTCCGGCGATGGTGACTGGTAAGTGGTCATTTAGTGGCGCATTTGCCAGTACATCTAGAATAATAAAAATATTATGGATAGATATATTAATTCATTCAATATGGTCGTGATCGTTAGTAATGTATTTACGAAAATCCATTTGGTTTGTTGTCACGTCAATACTTGCCGTTTACCGTTTGAATGGTTATGGTATAGGGCTATCTGTACGCTGACAATTGTAAATAATAATAATTTGATATAATGTGTGTGTATTCTTGTTCTATACATCTTATTAATAATTTTGTTACGAAATTTTGGTTCTCTGTTCTGAAAAGATCTATCTGCTCCCATTTTTAGACAGTAAAAAGAGGAAACCGTGGAGTACAATGGTAGCAACCTTGTTTTATACTGTGCCGATGTTGTACTAAATATTTTTGTCAGCCGTAAAAGCCTGCAAAATCTTTTTTCGCGCAATGTTATAGAACACTGGGTCCGAACTCAAATAAATGGGATAAGAGCTAGCAGATTACATGATTAACTTGTAAAACAAAGGAATTCTTTAAATTAAATTAATTTTATTCAAAATAAGTGGCAACCCTCAATATCACTGATTGGCTTCTCATTTAGCACGATTGTGCGTTACGAATACATAATTCGTGTTCAACGTCGACGCTATTAAGATAATCTCCACGGCCTATACGGGTCCTATCATTGATTGCTAACCGCTTCAATGGGTGCTCCACACGTGAGCCAACTCAACCGCCAAATTTTGACCTCTTTAGCTATGCAAATTATATACCCGGTCGTTCATAGCTTGATATTAGTTGACGATCTAACGCGTAAATTGGGGTCATATTGATTGGTCAGCGTAATATGGTAGGGTAGGTTTCGAAACGATTTTGTTTGTATATATAATAGGAACTTTTCGTTGGTTTGTGACAAAATTTCAGTTCACAATTACTTTAATTGTTAGTAGTCACAAGAGTTCGTGGCTTACTGATCTAATTGTAAACATTTGTAAAAATATAGATTACCGGTTACTTCACAGAAATACACACCTTTAGACCGAAGTAGCAATAAACCGATACACCAGTTCCATTAAACTTCGATAGTGATACGAGTGGCCATCAAACCTTCGTCTCGATAGCATTCGAGGTCCCCTAAGTTTTTCTATGAAAGTTTTTATGGCGCGGTCGCATTACCATTTGAACGTTTACGGCCCACATTTGGCCGATAAAATCCTGGGCCAGGGATGCGGCTGAGCCCTGTGAGGTACCAAAGTTGACGCGGTAATAAGTTTAAGGATTGGAGATGTTTGTATGTCCGAACTGGAAGTTCGAGAAATACTAAGGCCGATAAATTAAAATTTGTGTAATTAATAGATGACCTAAATTAAGTTGATGATAAAAATGAAATAGCTAAAAATTTAGCGCATGAAAATTTAGTAGCTTGTGTTTTAATCACAAGACCGTTTCTTAGATGTGTCTTATATACGATATATTTTTAAAACTTTATAATTATTTTAATTTATATAAAATAACTAATGTAATTTCTGTATTACGATGTTTGTCAGAATATCACGTCAAAACTTTTCAACGGTTTCGATTAACGCTCATTACATTATTAAAATATTGCCTGAAATAAGAAATAGGATACTTTGATATACTACTTCTTAGATATTATTCACAAAAATATCTGAGCTTACATAAAAACCAGACTAAATCAATTTAAACGAATGCGTCTTGTTTTCATTTGTTTATATTAATATCAATCACTTTTTAGCAAATCAATCTATTGAGTACATATTTATACAATCGCTTTTAGTGATCGTCGATTTTAAATGCTCGAATTTGTAATATTGAAAAAAGCAAATGCTTTGAAATTAGACTTAGGGTCAATGAACAAAGCTGAACAACTTTATGATGTAAAGTTGACGTCATGACTTGGAACAAATCGAACTTCGTCTGGCTCATTAGTTATCCGATAAATCTAAATTCAGAAACTTCATCACATGAATAGTTAACTTTTCCATAGACTCATTCGTAACGCGATCAAACTATGACAACATTGGAATTCAAAGTGGTCGAACGCCGCTATCCGCTTCTCGACGAAAACACGGCCATTGAATAAGTTTGTAAATGGTGGCAACCATTAAAACTTATTTCAATATCGCGCCGAGCATGCGTTACTGGGATCGGAGCAATCGCTTACACCGCACAGCATGTGGCGTGGTAGGTGTTTTCCGTTGAAATAACTTTAATTCAATAGAAAAGTTAAATTGTACGTCGCTGGTTTGTAACGTTTTCGTTACTTTGATGATTTTTGGGTTTGATGTGAAAAAGTACAGTTCGTTTTTCTTTCGACATTTACGTAAATTTCATATTAGGGATACTGGTTTTGTCCCATAGAGGTCTATAATGGTCTGGCCTTCGCATAACACGCGTCCGTACGAAAAATTCAAAAACAGGAGAGCAAGCAAATTTTTATCTAAATTAAAAATATCCAAAAAGTTTTTTCTCTCCGTTAGCATTTATTTGTTGCCTCCGAACTACCAAACTTAACATGTCAATAATATTTGAAAAAATATAGTTTACACTCATACATGCTCTCTGTTGTTGTTGAACGAAATAAGATTTAAAGAATATTACTGTTTTAATATTTGTGATGAAAATAATTTCTTTAAAAAACAAACTAAATTACGAAACGCGCCTGATAAATGTCTAAAGTTGTACCTAAAACATTACGAACTATTTATTGTCTCGAAAGTTCGCTCGAACTTAATGTGTTAATGTCAACTGTGAATGGAAATGGTTCTGATTTCAGTCAATAAATAATGCAGAATCGGGTCACATCTAAATCACGGGACGTGACGTCAGCACTATCTCAATGCGCCACCTGGCCACCCCGAGATATATCTCATTCTTTTGTTGTTCGCGAACGAGTTTTTCACGTTCTCGTCTTCCTACCGACGTTTCCTCACACCTGCGCCTATTTCGCGCCGCCCATATTTATTGTGCTCATTCTGTGTAACGTCGGTAACAATAGTATGTTTCAAGTTAAACATACAACTATATGTATATACGGTGTAATTGGAAAAGTTTTGACATTCGTTTGAAGTTTATCTTGTAATTTATATTTTCACTTTAAGAACTTTTCTTATGGTAAATAAAATGCGCTCTAATGAAATTGTCTGCGTGCTGCGACTGTACTCGAAAATACACAACTTTTTTTATCTATACGTTATGTGCTAGTAAATGGATTTTAATTTTTAATTTGTTGGAGTATCCTCGAGCGTGCAGATTGACAGTGATAATATTCTTGCGTGTCAGAAAGTCGCGTAGCGTTACTAGCGGTCTATGAGAATAGGTAAAATGAGTACTTCCGTTACAATATTGACTCCCTTGAAAAGTGTTGGCTGAAATCAGTGAGGGCATGAATTAATCAATATAAGACCGACGTCACGAATTAATAGGAGTGTTGGATCTCTAAGATGATGAATGGATGCGTTCAGTTGTGACGATAATGTTGAGATGTGTGAGATGAGGAGATTGGATACAAATAATTCAAATGTATTTATTCAGTATAGAAGCATTACACTTATTGATTTATAAGCAAAATATCCTGACACGAGAAGAACCTCCAAAAGAAACTTTGCAGGTTTATTTGTCTATTCGGTTACCAATTTTAATCTGATAAAGAAATAGCCAGGAGGAGATAGTTTGACATGGACTCCCTAATCGTACAACCTTTTGCACGCTTTTTTTCTTTTTGTGATTTAACAACACGTGCAATTTATTCTCCAGTTCATTGTCCCACAGAAGTGTTATCAACCTCATATCCAGTAAACAATACAAAAGCGTATTATATAATCAATTTGACATTATAAATTTTATTTCGTCTGACTGTACAATAGTGCTCAGTCGTGAACTTATCGCGTTTAATGTTGCGTTATTTTTTCCAGGGACGTTTCGACTGATGTTTTTATTATAAAGACGTGTTGGGACTGAGGAAATATTTATGTATGTTAAGGAAATTTGTAATCTTGATGTACGACTCGTTTGCTCGTACGTTTCGAAGTAAGTTTAGTAAAACCTTCACTCGCTTCACGGGATTTGAGTTTTTTTTTTGTTTTATTACTGATGGCATTCATTCTATGTCCTTTGAATCAGTAGTTTGTAAGGTAAATGATATGTTGAAATAATTATGAAAAGACTAAAACTAATTTTTGCTCACAATAACTACTAAAATTTAAAATGTAAGATGATTTTTCCCTAAATTTGTTCTATTCATTGAAAAAATATTCTATAAAATTATCCAACGGTACAAAATTTAATTGAAATAAATGTACTAGCGGCGAATTTCTTTATTGAATATCAACATTGAGTGTTTTCGTTTAATTTAATTCGATCAGATCAAGAGAAAGGCTCGGAAATTGCAACGGATCATTGATAAAAACCACACTGTATGGTAATACTAAGCCCATTTATACATATTTATTGGTTTCTGATGGTTGTCTATACATATAATAAAATTGGAGTGTCTTTTTGCTATATTAAAATAACTTTTTCTGTTTGTAATATTAAAACAATTTTTGCCTGTCTGTCTGTTTGTTCCGGCTAATCTCTGGAACGGCTGGACCGATTTTGACGGAACTTTCACTGGCAGATAGCTGATATAATAAGGAGTAACTTAGACTTCTTTTTATAATTATATATAAAATTATAATAAAGTCTTTCGTCGCTTTAGTCGCTTTTTTATTAAATTCAAACGCGCACGAAGTCGCGGGCACAGCTAGTATAATATAAAAATAGTTATGATGAAATGGATTGGTATTGACTTTACTGTTTAACCGATTATAATGACCTATTCATCGCCTTTTTATTTAAAAAGGCTTTTTATACTATCAACATCGTTGTATCTCGCTACTCAACTAGATGACTGCACACATAAAACTCCGTACCGTTAAGTCGAGGTCCATCGTTGACAAGCTGGGGTTAACTGGGCGCCATATGGGACCTCTAGAATAGCTCAATTTAATCTCATTTTGTAAGTTTTTTATTTTTCTTTGTTATTTTAGTAAACAAGTAAACTATTCTCATTCGAGAGCATTAAAAAATGAACTCTGAAATTCTCAAATGGAGAGTTTTGAAATCTTATGATTTTTTATGTCTGCCAGGTTTTGCTACCGACAATATAAAAGCCTAATAATTTATTAAGAAAATATTGATTATAGTATTATATTATTCTTATATCATATCATATGTACATATGTAATTAAAGTCTCACTATAAAATTTTAATTATTATTAGGACTAGATCATAAAGCTAATCCGAGATCGGACCAAAAAAATACATATAGTTGATAACATTTTTTACGGTCCCAATAACTAACTTGACCACATATTCGAAGTACTGACTTCCTCATTTAAATTGTTTTCGAGACAAGTTCCCATTTACAGTACAGTTTCGTACTTTGCGAATTGGAAATTAGGCTTTGTGGCCTCGTTATCATTTTCATTCCACTAAGTACGCCGGAGTTGTTAGTGCAGTGCAAAGTGTACTATAAATAAATGAATTCAGTGTTTGTTCACTGGGTGGGTGCTTAAATTGCGCTGTTTATACAGGGAAACCGAAATTTTCATCGTATTATTTTATCCACTTTCGTTATTAACTATTTTAATTTTGCCATAATTTTGTTCGCACGCTCATCTTTGCCGATGATCGCTCGTTTAAATTAAATTGATTGAAAATGTTACTTTTCGGGTTGGTTATTATTATTACATAAATTTTATCTGAATTTTATTTATATATTTTTCGATTTTACATAACGTTTTAATGATGGAATTTTATAAGATATAAAAATAATGATAACAGTGAATAATGACGTATCTGATAAGTTAAATCCTCATTAGCATTATGGATGGGAACGTTAGTTTGTTTATTGGTTTGTTACAATCATTCATCGGATCATTGCATACAAGTTCCTGTGACGTAAGTAGTACAGAAAAAGAAAGTGCCTAATGGAAGGTATCAGGCACTTTCTTTTTCTGTAATCGTGTGTAATATCTGTATCGTGGTTTTTGGTTTTGGAAAAACCTTAGATGGAAACTAGTTAAATATTCAAATGTAAATTGTTCTGACGTCACAAATTCAACTAGTAGTAAATTATAGTTCCGAGATTAATTAATTTGCGCAAGTAATTTAAATCAGTTGCCTTTTGCGTGATAAACACGTTATATAAATTTTAACTTGTCTGTCATAGAAATGACCCCGTCATAGAAAGGCTGGCCGAATACTACCTATCTGACAAATTCAGATTTCAATTCAAATAAACATTAATAAAGAAGCCGCAAAAGAAAACAGTAGAAGACAATTAAAGTTGTGATTCTGAAATTTCCATGTAAGTAATAGGCTTTTAACGTTCCACTCCTGGGCAAAGGCTCTCCCTTTTGAGAAGAAGGATTGGAGCTTAAATCACCACGCTGCTCAAATGCAGTTGATACTCGTGGCCGATTCTCATCCACTACGTGTAGGTCTTCTCACGATGTTTTCCTTCACTGCTGAGCACGATATGAATTAAAAATACAAATTAAGAACATGAATTTGTTGGTGCTTGCCCCGGGTTCAAAATCATCGCTTAAGATTCACGACTCGTCACCGGCCATCAGGGTCTCAAATTTCCATATGAATTCCGGGAAGTAAAATACAGGCACATTAAAATATTAAAATCGATCAAAATAAAAGAAAGATACTCACTTAAACACCAAACTGGAAGACAAGAATACTAAGTACAATACCTTGCGGTAGAATATATGATGTGTCAGTCGGTAACCTCCCAAACGGGCTTTTAGCCCTAACACGAAGTAAAGTGAACTTTATCCGATTTGCACTTGTTATTATCACGATTCGACTATACAGGATGTTGTAAAACGTGAAATGGTATATATTAACTATAACTATATATGGTAACTAAGATAAAATTTAAAAGTATTAAAGCCATAGTGTGGTTACATATTTCAGACACTAAATTTTGTCCGCAATTTGTAGCGGCGAGGTAGCGTCGACTCCACTTTGGAAGTTCTTTTTTAAATAAGATGATAAAGAAGTGCTGACGTCGACGAGATTTTGACGAGTAAAAATAAACATTTTGAGTTCTATCAACGGTATACTGTCTGTCTGGAAATGTATTCGTGTTAATGTTATTTCGTGTTTTCGGTATAATTGTGTATATGATTTTTGCTTGCATTTTACAACTTAATTAAGGGTTTAGTTTTCTATTTATTTAGATGACTATCTCGTTGGTCGAGTGGCTAGATATAAGGCTACAGATTCTGTGGTTCTGGTATCAAAACCCAGGTCGGGCCGATAGCAAGTAAGTTTATTTATTAGTCTGGAGTTTCGAAGTTTATCTTAATCTGGGGAAACATGATAAAGAATTCAATGTGGCAGAATTGTGTTATTCAACCGAGATGGAAATATTAGTATTCAGCTTGGTGGAATAAGCAGGCATAAAGCCTGTTACGTTATTTTTACTCTAACTAAGTCTTATATTTAATTTAAAGTGGTTTCATGAAACATATTATTCAATAGATTAAGGATTATGTTACGATACATTTTAACATAGTGCCGTATCGGCGTCGTCTTGTATCGATAATTGCTTTCGCGAATGTTCCAAAGCGTTCTTAATGCTTCAAACATTAAGCTGCATATAATCTGTGGAGCTTCTAAGGCGTTTCGGTTGTATCAGGTGAGGATTATATCGGTTGTTCAGTAGGCGACTTGCTGCCTTCGCACTGCTGTTTGTTTATCGTTATAAATGCAGTGCATTAAATCTGTTAATACAATAGTTCAGATACTTAGGTATTGCACAAAACTTGATAATTATATTGGCTGTAAAAATATTATCTGCTTATAATATCGTATAGTTTTTATTTTTTAAATACATAATTTAATAATTCTGATTTGGTTTTATAAAAACGCTTGTATTTTTATTATTGGTTTATTTGTTAAATTTATAACAATTTCTCCATTCTTTAATACTGTAAAAAGATACTGTATTATTTAACAGTTATATTTTTTACTTGGACTTTGTACGTCTGGGTATATACCATCCACTAATCAGATATTCTACCAAACAGCAGTACTCAGTATTGTTGTATTCCAGTTTGAGGTGTGAGTGTAACTACAGGCACAAGGGACATAACATCCTAGTTCTCAAGGTTGGTGACGCATTAGCGATGTAAGAAATGGTTAATATTTCTTCCATTGTCATTGTTTATGGGCGTTGGTGGCTTATCAAGTGGTCCATTTGCTTGATTGTCTTTCTATGTAACAAAATTTTGTCCAGAAATTCAACGATACTTAGCATACAGATTATAAGAATATTTTATGCCAAGTATGCATAAATAAAGAGAAGTATTGTTGTCGACACTAATACAGTTTTTTTAACAACTTTATAAACTTTAGTGCTGTGATTACAGATTTGATTTGCAATTGTTTGTTTTGTTGTAACGATATCCTCAGTAATCCTGCTATTGAACTTAAAAAGTTGACGTAACGTTTTAAACACGACCGATGATTTGGTTTCGAATTTAACTCAAATATTTTTTATGATTTTATTTTAAGTCTATTTATACGAACAACGCTATAAAAATGTTATATATGTATATATCTACATATGTATGTATGAATGCTATTATGGAAAATAATAATGAGTAATGGTTTATCCAATCATTTTTTTAAAATGGTAGAGTAAGAACATAAATTTTACATATAGAGTTAAGTTCACCAATAGTTTAAATTTAAAGCGAGTGAAACTGAGAAACGTAAGTATGCCATAATATTATACAATAAAATCTTGTCCAAAATGCGTTGCTTCTGGTATATTATGTATATTGGTTTCATACTTTTATGAGTTTAGATAGATATAACAGAATTGGCTTATAAATGTAAACGTATTAGTTATTACTTAGTTGATTGTGATAATTATTTCTCAGCTCCAAAAGATCTTAAGCATTATGTTGTACTTCTTTAAAACTATACTTTAATATCAAACACAATTTAATTCACTTCTCAATAATATATATGTATATACATATATAAAAGCGAAACATCAATCACTGATATATAATCTCAGAAACTATAAAACCTACAAACTTGAAATTTGGCAGGTAGGTTCCTTATAGGGTGTAGACAGATTTAGATTTTACAAAACTCCACCCCTCAGGAATTTTGTAAGAAAAAAGGGTGTTTTTGAAGTAAGAGACTTGAAATTAAATATTTATGGTGTATAGATGATGTGGAGGTGTACTAATAACGTATCTTTTGGGGGCTAAAACAGAGGATGGTTGTTTGTCACAGCTAGTAGATATATGATTAAACAGTTACGTGTTATAATCTTTGTTTTTATGGTATAGGTAGGCGGGCGGGCAAATAGGCCACGTGATGGTAAATGGTCACCACCACCCATAGACATAAGCGCTGTAGGAATTATTATGAAGTAATAATTCCTACAATGCGCCACCAATCCTGGGAGCTAAGATGTTACGTCTGTTGTGCCTGTAGTTAAACTGGCTCACTCAACCGTCAAATTGGAACACAAAAATTCTAATTGTTGCTGCTTGGAGGTAGAATATATGATTAGTGGATGGTACCCACCCAGAAGGTGGTACAAAGAAGGGTACACAAAACCCTACCACCATGTAAATTAAAAAAAGGATGTTTACTGTCTTTTCAATTAGAAAGGCATTTAAAAATGAATGTACCCTTAAAAAAAAGGGAAAGGGAAAAAGGAAGCCCGTCCGCGGCTTTTATTTTTTTTTAAATTTTATTTTGAACGAATGGAACGCGAAAATTGCTCTTTTATTTCCGTTTGCATCGAATGGCCGATCGGATTTCGTTCGGTGTACAATATCAATACCTTTTTTATTCGCACCTGGTTTTTATTCAACTAGAGCGTTAAAAAAATGTAGATGATTACATGACATTTTCATTCGGTCGTTCGTTCATTTTAAGAGTTATTACGACTTCGTTCGTTCTCACTTTAAACGGGCTGATGCAATTATATTTATATTACACTAGTCATTAGACAAGATACACCCAAAAAAATAACGAAACGGATGTGCTATATGTGGATCATAGTGGGAGAGGGTATAAAATGAAGATTCTTCAATATATGGTCTGAGTTCAGATATTATGATATAGGTAGGTACACCGGCATATGTCCTACCTGATGGTAAGTAGTCACCTCCGCCCATAGAGATTAGCTTTGTAAATATGAATCATTCCTTAAAATGAACGGTACCTTTCCTTAAAGTGAACATTCTAAAGTGCTTTTTTATGCCCACTTTAATAAAGAATATTTCGATTTTGATTCCAGTTATAAATCCTAAAAGCATTTCGAGGAGGAACTAACAAAAATAATGAAGAAACAAATTAATGTACGACAGCATTTTTTTAAATTAGATTTTTTTTAAAAATAACGTAAATAAAAACAAATTTAATTTATGAATTTTAATGAATCATTTTTTGTAAACTTGTCAAAGTTTTTAAATGGATTTCAGCGTTGCGAGTAATTTATCGCGTCGGCTAATGCAAAGAGCTCTCCGTGTAAGGGCCGCCTTTGATATTGTCGCACTCGTAACCTCTTTGCCGGTAAAAACTAAATGACGTTGTGCAGTCATAGGTCCAAAGGTGAGCGTTCACGCGCTACGAAGTGTCACTTCCTATATTCTGTCGTGATTGGTCCAATCAACGTGTCGGTATTCGGTTTTAGTCGGTAGTACAGTGAAAAGGGTTATATGCTACTATTATAAATGTTATTTAATTATTATTATTACTATTATACAGAACAGTTTCTATAATAATTTATATACCTTAATTTAATAAAACAAATGATTGTATTTTTTTTTAAATACGGCTAAATAAAAAATATAATATATTTTAATTATGATTAATAATTTGTTTGTAGATATTTTAGTAGACTTATTCACTCTTTTTAATTTTCATAATTTAATGTTATTCGAAGTTTAAAAATTTAAATATATTTTTTATCCACGGATTTTGTCTAGCCGTTATACGTACACGATAAAAAAATATAATTTATTCACGATTTGAGCACACGTACAGTGAACGACTCCAAGTCCATTTGTTATCTGCTGTTCTTCGATAATAATTCTTCAGGGTATGGCATAAAGTCGTAAATAGCTTACGATATGGTTCGTTGTTCTTTTACTGCTGTTGTATATCGTGTGTTCATGTAAGGTCCTCTTACAAAACAAGGGGGAAAATTCTTTTTTCAACGTAACTTATTCACGCTGCGCCCACTATGTGAGATGAGGACACAAAATGCCGCTTTCGAGTGTCATTAACAAGATGAAGAGATACTAGTACACTTCGTTAGGTATAGACGCTCGTGGGGTGACGGAGAGTGGTGAAGTCTTGTTATATTTATTTCTTTGTATAATCTATTCAAAGTGTCATTAATGAGATTACGTCTGGTGTGTTTGCTCAATAAAGGTAGAATGTACCTCCTGTCATCTGTTAAACCTACCCACTCGATGTCTTTGTGCAAGCGTGTCTCTGTCCGCACATTTCCTACGTCAGTTGCTCCATCGCTCATCACTGCTCTTCAGTGTTAAGAACAAGAAGGAAGAAGAAGAAGATTTGTGTTTATATTTCTTACAGTGCCATTGTCCATTGCCGAAGGTGGTCATTGACTGTTAAGGAATATAATACAAAAAAAAACTACCACAATTTGTCAACGATTTTCTTTTCATAGTAGCGGCATCAAAAACTTAAAATGTAGTTTAATATATTTAATTACAACTAATAATAATTTTTGAGAAGAAATTTGTCTGTTTGTTATCTCACAACAAGATCCCATTGTTGGACTATAGTATCTTGTTAATAACTAAACCGTAGTTTAGTTATCTATGAAAAAAATAAATAGACGCGAATAGAGTCCCGGGAAACGGCTAGTGTACGCTATAAATGCGGTTCTTTTATGGTGGTATAAAGTAAACGTCCTGTTTTTTATAGAGTTCGTGTTGCGTGGCTCGCCTTAACCGAGCGAATTAGGCCGTAGCGCCTTTTGAAATAAATAAAAAAAATCACGAAATGGGTTAACTCGTTAAAACGTTTTTTTTTATATTTCTAAAACTGATTTCAAAGAAACGTACACGTTAAAGAATTTACGAATGTCTTAGAATTTATTTTGATTGCGTCTTGAAATTTTATTTATGATATTTAGTTTACCAGATTTAACGGACGTTATGAAATCAAATGTTAGCTACAACTGAAAATCAAATCAATGAGTTGTATAATACAAAAAAAATAAACATGAATATTAATATTAGAACTTATCTATTAATGGATCTTATAAGCTTTTCTTCGAAATTAAAAATAGATATAGGTAACATTTTGAAGTCAGAAGCAATGACAATTCGTATATATTTTAAAAAATAATTTTCTATCTTTTTGCGTTTTTTTTTTGCTCGAAATTAAAAAAGATAGCAGGAAATATTTATTTAATTATTCGTTCGAATGTAAAACAGCATATTTACATGAAAAGGAATACTTCTAGACCAGCCGTACAAGATACTCGGGATAAAAAACGTAAGGTTTTTATTTTATTGTACGAAATATACAGTCAATCCCACCAAGGATTTGTCACTAGGCGACGAGGATAACGCAATATCATTTTACTTGGATATCGAAACAAATTACTTTATTATTTGATACCTCGTGGGTATTGTCTTAATTTGTATTTTTTAGAACATTTTCATAATTTAATTTCCATATGATTTATAATTTGACAGATGAAAGTCCCCGTAGATAAATCACGTCAATCTTCAATGAAGATTTTGGGTTCAAGTGCTTCATTTATAATATAAGTTTTCTGCTGATTTTCTTTCGCCGGTTCTTTTCAGTTCCAAGGTTTTAATTTCCGTAGGGATGATATAGTGGTCCGTTACGACCTTATTATTTTAATCACTCAAACTGCACAACAATTTATTTTGCACTAATACACTTTACTTTTCGACGTTAGGATTTTAATTATAATTAAAAACACTCACTATTTTCATGAGATAGGTATTTATTTGTCAGCACACCTTTCTTGTTCGTATTTAGCCAAACGAATGGTTGGTTGTCCGACTTTAGTTATAAGCTTATTTCTAGTCAAAATAAAAACCATATTATTGATCAAATAAATATTTAAATCTAAATAGAAAGAATCAATTGAATTACTAAAATATTTGTAGGATAGTGATTTATTAAAGTATTGTATATGTCCGTTTTATTAAGCAATGTATCAAAATCTAAATATCTATAGCCGGTAACAGGTCAAAGTCGTAAGGGGAAAAGGTAATATAATTAAGTTAGAATAGATTAAATACGTTTCGAAATAATAAAATATACTCCGTTTTGGAACCAGTGGTAGATTTTAGGGAGCCAATAAGCAAGTTTGCGCTTCTATGTTGAATAAACATTTTGACTTTGAGTTGTTCTGTTCATTGATAGAATTCTGCTATAATCATCGTTAAATATATAAGGAAAACATACCAAACATGGTGGTAGGGCTTTGTGCAAGCCCGTCTGGTTAGGTACTATGCACTCATCAGATATTCTACCGCCAAACAGCAGTACTCAGTATTGTTGTGTTTCGGCTTGAAGGGTGAGTCAGTCAGTGTAACTACAGGCCCAAGGGACGTAACATCTTAGTTCCCAAGGTTGGTGGCGCATTGGTGATGTAAGGAATGGTTAATATTTCTTACAACGCCATTATCTATGGGCGGTGGTGACCACATACCACCAGGTGGCCCCTTTGCTCGTTCGCCTACTGAAATCATAAAAAAAACATATAAATTATAAAAACTTTATAGTAAAGTTTTGTCTTGGCTTAGTTATAAAATGCAGACAGATTTATCTAACTGTGATGTAAAACCATGCGGTGAAGCTAATATGTGTTCGCGACACCTGTGTGCTGCTGGATCAGGGTGATAGAACTTCAAGAAATTAAATAAAGCTAAATTCAAACACCAGTTATCAATACTTGCGCTTTGAACCCGGTGCTCTCTTAATTTTTACGTATAATATCTATCCATTGAGCTATCTAGAACACGTGAACTCTGAATACATGCAAAAGTCCAAGAAACTTCTCAATAAGGAAGAACTTCTCCATTTTGTTTGTTTAAATTTATAAATCATTTAATTACAACTTTGCGGCGGAAAAAAGACGCGTCGTAAAACTCCCTTTTTTACGGAAGAATTGAAATTCTGATTTTAACCGACTTTATAAAAGTTCGCTATTGATTTTTATATATATGTTCGGGGATAACTTTTATATTTATGTACGTACCCAATGGAAAGAGAATCATACCAATGTTTCTATTGGGTTCAGTATAATTCCATACGTATTCATGTACATTGTTAAGTATATATATTTATTTAGTTATTGTAATCATCTGAGAGTGACTAACATGAGTTTTGTCACCTCTGTCAATGCTCTGATATTGGTCTGTATTGGACCAATGCGAATAGCATTCACCTAAAACACGTAGTGCATAAACAACCGTTATATAACGGAATGTCCTTCAGCTACAAATCAAGTCAAATCTCAAGGAAATTACTGGTAACGTTGACATTACAATGTAATTTAGATCTGAACTCCCTGTATAATCTTGACCTTACACGCAACATCTTGTTAAACACTGCTAGAGAACCGCAACAGACTGACGTGTTTGGTGAGACAGTAGTTACTAAATAAGGTGTTGCACTAAATTCGATTTAGAACGCTTGATTAATGTTGTTTTGATTCGAAACTCGATTGCATTTTCAAATTGCAATCAAAAAAATAACATAGAATAACTTGTTTGAATTATTTGTCTTTTAGTTTCGACGAGCGTTTGTTAATTGATAATCGTTGTCTCAGATGTCCTTTAAATTATATCGTTTAAAGAATAAATAAATATTTTTTGATTAATAAATATTGGACAACATCACATACATTATGATCCCAATGTAAGTAGCTAAAGCACTTGTGTTATGGAAAATTAGAAGTAATGACGATACCACAAACAGCCAAACCCAAAACAATATAGAAAACTTATGAACTTTTTCTACATCGAGTCGGCCGGGAATCGAACCCGGGACCTCAGAGTGGCGTATAACTTGTGGTTGGTAGGTTTCTGAAGAAAGATTTATTTCTGTAACGTGTAACGAGTTTGACTTTTGTCTTGAAGTTCTTTATTAATGTGAACAGTTTCTCTCACGGCTTCGGCCGCGTGCAGGGGGAGGTGTTTGTTAGGTACCTCTCGTCCCTTTCTGCAAAACAATACGAACACATCCATCATCTTACAATTTTGTGAAAAAAAATTATTGGTCGGTTGCATGTTTAAGAGAAAAACTAAGAAATAAATTAGTTTGGCATTAATTGTATGATTGTTAGGATAACTATAAAAAGTTCAAATTCATTTACAGGAGTACTTTCGACAGTCAAAAATCTAGTACTGTTACTACTACGCGTTTTAGAACTTCACAAATATACTCAACGACGAAAGACCGGAATAAATATAAAACAAAAGTTCTAAAAAATTACTCTTATGACTACGTATTAGGTAAAATCGAGGAGCACGGCCAACCTTGGTAAAGTGCCAAATAATAGGTCGACTTCATACACCTGGAGATACACATAGGCAAAGCTCTACACTTGTGTGGTGGTAGTATTAGTAAATAGTCAGTAAGTAGCGTCAGCAGAAAAATATCCAAGAATTTATTTATGTTTATTTATTTTTTTGTAATATTTTTATCAGTTTATGTATATATATGCATCAATAACAGCAATGTTATCATTTATTTAATTTCCAATACTAATAAGTTTATAATAGATACGATACGATATATATTATTTTAAAACATATTACACATTACAACTACAAATTATGAAACAAAACGTTTGACTTATTATACTTTTGATTTATTATACTTTAATCGCAAATTCACAAATTAACCACACAATCACAATCTTAAAAATAACTATGTTTATATATAAGGAAAAATGATACTAAGGACCAGTTTTACTTTAATTCAAAGCGCACGTCCTATAATGTTTCCTTCGCTAGGGCGTCGAATAAAGTGAACTCAGCATTTCTCGATCACGCGAAGTAAGCTCGGTGCAGATGTCGCCACTTGTCAAAACAGGCTAGCCAACTTCGTACCGAATACATTTTTATTATAATTTTAAATGGCGACAACAACATGAAGGTGAAAACTGGATCGACCTCTTCCGACGTATGTTCGAATACAATAACTGCAATTGTGTGACTGCACGATGTTGGCCATAGAAAACTTGAGTCGTTTGAATAATACGTACATTATTTTCAAGTTCGCTCACTTCATGTAGGAATGCGGTAACTTCACGTAAAGATGATTCTTCGAAATTGTACACTTTTAATCTGTGTGTGATATTTTCTGCTGCATCGGGAGCCGCAATAGCTAGGAAGCTATTGCGGTTCGCGTTAAGCAAATGCGTAAGTTTTACTTTTTAGTTTATATTTATTTGTTTTCACGTTGTCAGTCAAAAAAAAGATGTGGCATAATTAACGAAACTATATTTTCGTTATTTAAGACAAAAACATATAAACAAGTATGTATATGTACGTCAGTAGTAGAATTCCTGGTGATTGGATTTTATCAATTTTGAACAAAGACCGACCACTGACCGAAGTGTTTTTTTACTAAAACCAACATCATCACCAATAGTTCTCCTTATCTAATATTTTAATGGGACCGCAAAGTGAAATTTTTAATCGTTTTTGACGATATATTTGTCAGTGAATTGGTTTCGAGTCGTCATGCCAGTGGCTGAATAAGTGTGAAGGGTGCTCCTTCGATTTCCGCGGCCAAGGACGGCCCTTTCTCATGCAGTGGAAATCGCATATTTCAATCTCCCGGAAACCCCAAGGCCTTAATGGAATATCATAAATAAATATTTCGAAAACAGACTTCATATTCTAGGATCCATCAAGTATCCCATATATTAAGGCTGTACGTTACAGTTTGATGCATTAGAGCCCGATTGAATAACCGACCGAGATCAATATCATGACGCCCCCGAGGAATATTGGAAGATAAATTCTAGTAAGATTTACGACTACATTTTAAACACGCTGCTTTACCTCGGCTGTTGAACTTAAGTAACTGTTATAGCTTACATTATAAATTTTCATCGGTACTTCCTGTTCGATGTGCTTAAAAATTGTTCTAAGGAGGCAGGCTACCAGAAGAGCCGCCTGATTTTAAGCTTCATTTGAAAGTAGAAACTTCACTTCAAACACCGTCAGTTCGATGGCACCAACATAGGGTCAAGATATTATTATTCCTTAATGTTACCAGATCTTCCGTAGTACTTTTTAAGTTTTGGTTTCTCCTGGCTTAGGCCTTTGGAATTGCTTATGTATTTCCGTGAGGCCTCATTGGCTGCCATATCTTAGCATACCGAGAATATCCTCAAATTCAGCGCACAGCATTTTCGCAGGAGACGCCTTCAGGGCGTTTCTCTTATTTCTGTTTTTCTTATTATAGGTCTAGTTCTCCTCCCAATTGGTGCTTCCGAAAAGCTGAAAAGCCAATAAGGTCATTGGTAATACATAATACAGAAAAAAAAGATGGCGTGATCAGTTCACTCGGATAGTGAATACATATCTTAATAGCAAAGTACAAGAATTATATCTACAGCAACAGCGAAAGCTTTTAATAATTCACAGAGATCCATAATCCCTGTGAATTACGAAGTGATTTAAAGTGTCGTTTTACTGTATTTTCTGTACTGTGGTAGTGAATAACTCATTTCGTTCACAGACGGCATTTACTTTACAAGCTTGTAAATATGATTCAAGAAATTAAAATATTATATACACGAGAACATCTAACAGTTTTGTTATGCTGGTAATATTCTAGGAAAACCGTAGACAACGTTGTATGCTTTACATTACTGTCCACCTTATATTTAACACAACATCGCTTAAACTTCATCAAATGGGAGTCCATGTTATATTGGCTTAACTTTAATTTAGTTTCAGTAATTTATTCAAACCGCTATAATATGAAACACTCGTTTCTCTAGCTCTCGTATTAGACTGCTTTTTTAGTATTCTAGTAGAATTATTAAGTCAGTTTTACTAATTAGTGATTCTAATTCCATATACGTACAACATTTTACTTTATTCAAGAAGGATAAATCGATAAAGGTCGAAAGTATGCCAAATATTGTCATCTGATTATAATAGATGTATGTATTGCTTAAAAGTGATTTAAAAAAAGAACTTACTGCTAAATCCCATTTAACAGTAACAACATTTATTTGTTAGCCTTAAACGTAAATTATAATTTTCGCACAAATGCAATGAGTGGCAACAGAATATAACGATAAATTAAATATAAATATCACCCGTAACTAAAATTAAGGAAAAATATCAAACAGTACGTAACATAACTGTTAAATGTGCAAGGAATTACGTGACTTAATACCTTCCTCCATGTAAGTACTAGACGCCGTGAGAGTTTAGGTCTTCAACGTCGGTAGTAATCCTTCCGGCGTCTGTTTATCCTGACCATTATAATCCGGGTACCTTCAAGACAGAAGTGAATAGGTATCTTCTAAGTAACCGTACTTTTTCTTAGACCGTATTAGTACTTACTATTAGGTATAGTTGGAGTTAAGTGTAAGGCTATGTACTTGGTCGTAGGGCGATATGCAAGCCTGTCTGCGTATCTGGATGATACACCGCTATACAGCAATATTTAATATTCTTGTGTTCTGGTTTAAAGAGTTTGTGAGTTAATTACAAATTAAGGATACATGGGAGATTTTCTAAAAGCTGGTGGTTCATTGGCGACGTAAATTATGGTTAATATTTATTTTAGTGTTAATGTCTAGTAGTGAGGTCCACTTATTAAGTGAGCCTTTTGCCAGTACCACCTATATTATATAAAAAAATAAAAAAAAAATTCTAAAAGTCGAAACGATTTGAGCATTTATATAAGGACGAAGATTTTAAAATTACAAATAACATATGAGGGTTGTACAAGAACCCGAGTAAGCCACTTAGCTTGGAGTAAAATGTAATAATGTTTTCTTATTCTCCGCTGAGTCCACAGACAACCCGGAGATGGGATTGTCGTCTTCAGTATCACATTAGCGTGCAGATATTCAGTGAACAGCACGGATCAAACTAAGGACGCGAAGTACTTGTATATACTTGTATAGTATATTTTGGACTTTGTTTACATATAATAGGTCTTTTTTTTAAACATAAAATAGAGTGACGTCAGATGTCACGTGTACTTTATTTATTCAAAGTTGACAGAAGAAAAAATAAGTAATGTTAATTTAATGGAATGTTAGGCAATGGAGATGTTTTTTTTTTTTAATAAATTAATCCTAAAAATAGTTGCCACTCAAAAGTTGGCTGACTTTTTGTTTAACAAAGTTGTACCTTTTTATGTGTTCATCTATAACAAACTATCTTTCGCACGCTTGAGATTAAATACTCAAAAAGAGAACGCATATTTTTTCAGAATGTTCACGTAATAAATATATAATAATATTATAATTGCGAAAGTAATTATGTTCGTTTTTACGGTAGAACCACTTAACAGAAAACCTAAAAATTGAGTATGTAGCAAGATTGAATTTATATAAGTGAAACCTACGATCACTCCTCGAACACGCGGGCGAAAACTAGTTGAACATAAATTTGTCCGTAAACAGACAGACGATTTGACACATGCTGTGATGTAATCTTATATATAATTAAGCGTTAGTCAGTTCTAACTCCCATGCGATATTTCGTGACGCTTAAATCAAAGTACTTAATCTATACTTGTCTTGTACAAATCCGAGGTAGCTGCATCAATTCCCAAGACGAGGGTACATATGACGAGGGTCTGAACCATAGATATTAATTTGTACGGCAAATTAACAGACGCGAAATGGCAACCCTGGCTGGGATCTAATTTGTTAGCCGAACTAATAATTCCTCTAGTTCTTGACTGTCGTACATTATACCGGAATTAATTAAAGATGGTCATGATTTCGGAAACTGTACCCTTAACTCATAACTCGAGTCCTCTAAAAAATTGCAATTAAACAAATTATTTTAAATTAAATTAAATTATTTGTTCCAACTAACAAACCCAGGCAAGCACCACTGAATTTTCATGTGTTTAATTTGTGTTTATAATTCATGTAGTGCTCGGCGGTGAAGGAAAACATCGTGAGGTAACCTGCATGTGTCTAATTTCAACGAAATTCTGCGAAATTGGAGCAGCGTGGTTGAATATGCTCCAAAACCTTTTTATTAAAGGGAGAAGAGGCCTTAGCTCAGCAGTGGGAAATTTGATGAATGTAATGTTAATGTAATGTTCCAACTATCAACGTAAAGCATAAAAAAGTCAAAGTCAAAGTTTCTAGACTTTTGAGGCCGAAGTAGGGTTTCTGGAAATTTGAACTTTAATGAAGAGGTGACCTTTCGGAACGGATAGTATTTTATAAAGTTATATTGTAACTTGTAAGCCGAGATAGGCTTGTAGTTGGGACACGTAAATAAGAAACGAAGATTGCAGGTTCAAAGCGAATGGATTAAGTTACGTATAATAATAATCCTCTTCCAATACTTGTCAATTCCAGAACTCCCTTATGTCACACAAACTTTGTCCATATTTTTTATTTTGTTCCACGTCGATAATTGAATTTTCATTAATCCAATGAGCTGACAATGCTTCGACTAAAAACAATGATTATAAAATAAATATTCCTTAATTAATTTATGCATCATATAATTGTTTACGTCACAAATCAAAGCCGATCAGGTACATTTATTATTGGTTTTATTTACATCGGATTATTGGAATATAATTAGTGCCTAATAATTTAACGATGTAACGTTACAATATCATAGTTAATAATGTTATTTGTAAACGTGCTTTGGGTAAAGTAATAGAACGCAAACATTCCATCTGACTTTTAAGAAGATTACTATACAATTTTTTGGTGTATCGAACGCCTCATCAATTGAATCATCAGTTTCAGAGATTAATATAGCCTACATACAAACTAATTTAATATCTTTATAATATTAGTATAGAAGTATAGATTAGTGTAAAAGTGTGATTTACCTAGATTTTCTAGCGCGTTAAATAGTTACCAGATTTTTCGTTGACTTAATTTTGATATTTAATTCACTTAAATTTCCTAAAGTTGTGATGTAGACAATATTTGATAAACAAATTTAATCAAGAAACACTGCAGTATGTGTGTCAATAAAGCGCAATATCGCATGATGAATTCATGCAAGCATATTGGCTGACGAGGTCAGATCGACTCGCACGGACTATGGAATACTTGAGTTTGAAATCTGACCTCTTGTAACCTAGTTTAAAAAGGCCAAATTTGATATTAAACATATTACAGCAAACGGCATTTCTGTTCTCACGGCACGATATTCTTGAAACAAAACTACTTATATAATATTCTGTATAATATCAAAATTTTCATTCAGTAGAACTATTCTATCAAACAACCAAACTCGATATTGCCTTATTTTCTCTTGAGGATAAGATCTGGAGATTATTTCACCGCGCTGCTTCCATGTGGCCGGATTTTATTTCACAGATGCAGGTTTTCCCATGTTTTTTTCCTTCCGAACACGTGATGAATTATAAATACAAATTAAACTCTTATAAATTCGGTACTTCCCCGGGTTTTTACTCGCAATCAGCGGTAAACATTCACGTGTTCAAAACATCTCATGATACCTTATAGAACTTATCATAGGTGATATAATAGTCTAGTGATACAAATTCAGTTAGGAATGCATTACAAGGTCTAAAACGAAGATAAGAATTCTTTACCTTGTTAAAATATTTAAACCTCTGCAGAGAATTATAAAAAAGTTGAAACAAGTCCAGTTGTAGATTTGCTAGTGTTAATACCATCTAGTGAACTAAATGTAGTAATCGGTTGGATAAATACATTACAAGTAATATCTACTGAGCTTTAAACAACTATAAGCGTAACTACTTTATTTCTATTCGATTTGCTTGTTTTCGCCTAAAGATCTCACTAAAGATATTCATAGTATCGTATAAATATTCGATGTAAAGTGAAATACAAACAAGCCATTATATATTTTAAATATAAGAAGAAAAGGTCAACAATCGCGCGTATCTACTGCCTGTTGATATCCAAACAATTTTTCCTCTAACCACATTTGATATACGGTTTAAGTTTCTTTGAACATTTTCACAAATGCTACGCATCTTTACGGGGACTTTATTGAACCAATAAAGGTAATAGAGTTTAGTTCCACTCGAGCGTAAAATTCCTGCGTGAACGCCAAAGTGACAAAGATATATATTTTACGACAGCTCTCTCTGTACCGAACTTTCTAAATAAATTGCCATGTTTTTCAAATTTTGTTCACTCACTCCTTCATTTCTATGTACCTACACATATGTACATATATAGGTATTTACTTCAATATTTATGTGATACTTCCACTTGATGTTCATACTATTTGTAAATTTTATTCTTAGATTTAAACAAAAGAAAATTTAAGAATCCAAAATAACCTTTAATGGCTATTTTAAGTAGTAGGTAATTTCTTGCAGTTCTATTTATTTTGCTGAAATAAGTCTTGCATTTTCTTACGAAGCAAGACGATTATAGATATATTCAAATGGCATATTTGAACTAGGGAATGGTTTAGTTTATCGTATCGGATAATAGTTTTGAAATTAATTAGAAAGTAGTAGGGTAGAATCTAAAAACTATCAAATTGGACATTCAGAGCATCCTTAACGTTAATTCAATGCATCCATTAGTTTAGAAGAAAAAACAAGTAGGGTTTCTTCCAAATATTGGCTTCCATAAATCGCATAGAGTGCAAAAACTGTATTTTGTGACTAATATATAAAGAAAAACTTCCAAATGATTGTCTTATTTTGTTTAACAAACGGCTCTGCTTAATTAACTTATGTTTGAAATCCCGCGGGATTAAGGTCGGGTTTAGACTGAATGCAATTCCACAGACTTTTTGTCTTTTCATTATAAAGCAATACTTCTTGTTAAATTAGTGTGAACTTGGTTTTATTTTATATGTTGATATTTTATATGAGTATGCGTGTGTTTATTTACTTTTGAAAAAAAAAAAAAAAAAACAAAATACAATTTTGATCACAGTGGCTGATTTCCAAGACCATTTTTTTATTGTAATATTTGTAGGTAATTCAGAGAAATTGATTCTAAATATTGTATTTAAGTGGACGATTTTAAATCAATACTGCATCTCGTCAAACTTGGCTCCACTTCAAGTGATATTAGCGAATCGTCCTCAAAATTATGATGATAAGAACTACCAAATAACATTACGAGATAAATTGCCCAGTGGTTAAAAAACGGGGATCTTAACTAAAGATCTTTTTTAAGATTTGGCTTTGACTGTGTATTGAATAACATCCACTGGTCACACGTCGTCCATATCGCTCTATGAAATATTAATCAATCCTTATGTCACAAATTTGTCACCAACCTTGGGTGCAAAGATGCTATGTCCCTTGTTCAACTAGTTCACTCACTCTTTAAGCCGGAACAACAATACGAAGTACTGCTATTTGATAATAGAATATCAATTAAATCTAACCAACGTTTTAGAATAAGGTCCTCACTTTCTTCCAAAGAGTAGAGAAAGTCTTAGTCTTACTCCAGTAACGAGATATTTAAGAGCCATTAATTATCAAAATATTTTAACCGATACTGAGCTATGCGAAAATATATCCAAGTGGCATTGGTGAGTGAGCTTTAATCTAGTAATCTCGATGTTAATTAATAATGAAGATGAAACCCTGCCAATTGACGTAGATTCGTTTCGTCTGAATTGAATAATTGACAGCTTCAAGTCGTTTCCAGATCTGCCAATTTCATTATCTGAAGACTAGAGATTCTATCGTTCCTTTTATTGCTCAATGTTTTATTGGTAGTCGGAATGTTCCTTTTAGATTTGTCGTGTCCGAGATAATTATCATTTTATTTACTTGGAAATTGCGATTTAAATTGAATATATATTATTCAAGACTTTTTTTATGCTTTCGTAAACATTATTGGCGATTACACGAGCATCCAATGTTTAGATGTAAGTCTTTCTTAAGATGATTATATTTTAAATATATCAAATCGGATTTATAGTTCTAGAGATAGGCGTGTTCAATTATAAAACATCCATAAATACGTTACTAAAAGTTAAGATGAATATAAGTGATATAAATTTATATTCATAAATTGACCTAATTACTTCTTCCTTGATGAATGGATTAGTATTTATGTACATTTAATTTAACAGGATTATAACACCATTAACTAAATACTATTTTTTATGTTTAATAAGTACGTATTAGTCTTAGGTATAAACCTACAGTTAATGCTGATAATGCATACATAATTAATTAAGGTCCAACTATAGAAAATCGTAATATGATACAAAAAGAAGAAAGAAATAATTAGAAAATCTCTGATATAGTTTCTTCTGTCAAACAGCAACACTTCGTATTCTTTTGTTCTGGTTTGAATGGTGAGTGAGCCAGTGTAAGTACTAGCACAAGAGTCTATCTGTTTGGTGACGCATTGGCGATTTAAGGGATGATTAATATTTCCAGCGATAATGTCTATGGGCGATGGTAACCACTTATCATCAGGTGGCTCACTTGTTCATCCGATATATGTAATAAAAAAAAAAACTGTTATAAGGCAATATTTTAATACTTTCATCTTTTGTTTTAGATCGGTGCCCTCAAAGGATACTACTTATTATCTCACCACAATGTCCAGAAGAGATCGACGGAACCGAGTCATGATCATCACCAGAAACTTATCAATGAACCCGAGGTGAGTACCTATCAATGTACCAACGGTAATCACTATATAAATAATAAATAAATAAATAAATATTGGACAACATCACATACATTACTCTGATCCCAATGTAAGTAGCTAAAGCACTTGTGTTATGGAAATCAGAAGTAACGACGGTACCACAGACACCCAGACCCAAGACAACATAGAAAACTAATGAACTTTTTCTACATCGACTCGGCCGGGAATCGAACCCGGGACCTCAGAGTGGCGTACCCATGAAAAC
The DNA here is from genome assembly GCF_905147765.1 of Vanessa atalanta. Lineage (NCBI taxonomy): Eukaryota > Metazoa > Arthropoda > Insecta > Lepidoptera > Nymphalidae > Vanessa > Vanessa atalanta. The sequence goes on from NC_061882.1 coordinate 1,180,440, forward strand.
CGGTGTACACACTACTCGACCACGGAGGTCGTCAAAATCACTATATATGTATTATAAAGCAAAGTCCCGACATCTGTCTGTGTGAACAATTTCATTTGACTTTCACTAATGCGCGGAGTGATTCATGAGGTGTGTAATTCACTACAGATTTGTATTAAATGGCTTAAATATGGCGATCTTTGCTTGCGTGTTCCGCGTAAAGCAATAGAGCTATATGTAAATGTATGCGACATTCAAAACGAATTTTTTTCAAGGATAAATAATGGAACACGATGTTATTCAAGATCTTGTCCAATGATATTATATTAATGATACCCATTTGTTTAGTACTCTTTTCTTCTCCTGTGATTTGAATAGGTTATATGTATAAACTTTATTTGAGAGGATAATCAGTTAAACGATAATATATCCTTTTCTTTCGTATGTAAAATAAGAGATGGCAGAAAGAGAGGACTCAGTTTTTAACTAAACACCTGCTAAACAAAGTGTGTAATTAGTAAGGTCGTTATTGTTGAACGTTTTTTAATTCCTATATATATCAATAGCCTTATGAAATCTCTGTTTATATATTTTTAAGTGTTTATTGAACTTTAACCTATGTGGGTTTGCACGTCTGAACTCGTAAACTACTAATTCAGACTAGATAATGACATTCACACGAGCAGACAATAGGAGTGATAGATGTGCAGTGAGTTCAACGACCGCGCAGGGTTCTTTATACTCGCAGGTCCGAATAATAATTCAATATTTTACAATAACTGACGTGGATGATTCCGCGCATGTAAAATAACCTTTTTTCCGTATTATTTTTAATTTTTATAATTGAGTATTATGTAACTTATGTTTTCCGCGATTTTAAATAATACATAGGAGCTTCTCTAACATAAATTTAAATATAAATTTCGAATTAATTTCTAGAATTTAATTCGAAATTCAAAAGCACCAATCATAAAAAGATAACACTGACTGACTGATGGATATGTCTTCGAATAATTGTTAATGTTTTTCCGCAAAATTGAATTCTTAAATCAGAAAAATTAAAGTTACAAGTTTTAGTTATAGACGTAACTTTTTATTTCAAATGCTGGAAAAGAGTAATTATTGAAATCCTTGCCGGTTCTTCTTGGTATAATCTATAGTCCGAACCTTGTAGCTTACGTTTAATACTATCCTATAAAAAATATGATTCACAAGTGCTTGTAGAAACTCGAATAAGGTATATTTTAATTTGATTTAAATGATAACAGTTAATTTTAGATAAGTTTTATGCAAGTTTAGGCTTTGTCAGGCTCGTCTGGGTAGTTACCAATTTTGTTTGGTTGTGCTCCAAGGCACAAGGGTCATAACATCTTAGTTCCCAAGGTTGGCGCGGAATTGACGAATCCAGTGTAATATATACACGTAATAATAAATCTCATAATGTTGTTAACAAGGTAAAAGGTAACAAGTCGAACAGGGCTGTCTTTTATTTCGAATATTAAATCAATAACGACAGAAGGAGTCAAATCAGAGGGGAAGTTAGCACTAACGCCGTTTATATTTAAAGAAAATTTATAGCACGTCGTGATTCTCGCTTCGCGTACAGAGTGTTAGTTTGCAAGATCGGTTGACGTTTACGATAACTGCTCTGCTCCTCGGGGTGCTAGTGAAGTTATAGCCATCCTCAATAAACGGGCTATCAGACTCGAGAATTTTTCGAATCGAATTGCTACTTCTGTAGATTAGCGCTTCGATACATACAAATTTAACTTAATAAAATTATTATTTATTTAATGAATTTTTACATTTTCCAAAGTCACTTATAAAAGGAGATAGTTTCGTATGTATATTATGTATGCTTAACTATTCATTAAAATCATTAATAATAATCGCAATTATCAATTTGACGAACTCCGTGGTCGAGTAGTGTGTACACCGGTTTTCATGGGCACGCCACTCCGAGGTCCCGGTATCGATTCCCGGCCGAGTCGATGTAGAAAAAGTTAATTAGTTTTCTATGTTGTCTTGGGTCTGGGTGTTTGTGGTACCGTCGTTACTTCTGATTTTCCATAACACAAGTGCTTTAGCTACTTACATTGGGATCAGAGTAATGTATGTGATGTTGTCCAATATTTATTATTATATTTATAAAAAAAATACATTTTTTTAATTTTAATTTTTAATTAAATTAATTTAGTTACACTATACCGATTAAAATTCAATGGACCAAGGGCAAGCGAATAACGCCTAGATGCTATATAATCATGCAAGAGTTGCCATGTTTTATAAAGTTATTAACGTCGATTCATTTAATAATATCAATATTTCAAGTAGCTACCCTATGTTGTCCCTAAAGCAAACAATTTAAAGATTTGAATTCAGAGTTAAATTACACAATGAGGGGAGTTTTGGTACTTAATCTTAGTTGGCCCCGAGAGGTTTGAAATTACACTTAGACACTGTGTTCTAAATTGGTATTCGACTTAGTAATAACATATACAATTATATCCACAGATGTGATTTAAATATGTTTCATTCTGGAAACTTGTAAGAACTGCAACCAGATTATAAACTTTAATGCGTAGTAATGATTTTGATTTCTGACTTCGTACAAGTTTATTGAAGAAAACAAAAAAATGTTTTTTTTTTTTTAAAGAGTGACGTCATATATACTTCTTACTTTAGCTTTTTATTGGCCTAGAATTTGGACCTAGAACCTAATCACATAAATGTAAAGGCATTTTTTTATGTTATAATTTGACGGACTAGCAAATGGGCCACTTGATAGTAAGTGGTCACCATCGTCCATAGACAATGGCGCTGTAAGAAATATGACCCCATTATGACCCCCCTAAACAAAAAAACTGCTGGAAATTTTTTTCTCATAAAAAGGGAGAATTAAACTCCAAAATGCAACCTTTGAGATATTTCAATACTTCGAAGTTCAAATTTGTAATTATTTAATTTTATTTATATTCCTACATTAATTACTAATGTTAATACTTAAATAAATTCAATATTTTTTCAAAAGCACTGCATGGTTTGGAACGGAAATCTATTTTCATTGTAAATTAATTTATCTCTAATGTTGTTAATTTATTACTTTGTGTCCATAATTTTATATCCCAACTCAATGTTCCACATGTGACACATCTCGTATTTATTTTGGATTCTTCTTCGGACAAAAATTTTAATAAACGAATTATACTATATGTGTCTGTAATCTTCAAATCGTAATAAATGCCAACTCTTTGGAGTCCCCACTAGAAGAAGAAAGCCATAATTGGCTTAGATTTTGAATAATCTATGATATTCACATGGATTCGCGGAAAAAAAACATTACTTAATGTCGTTATCAAAACTTTAAAATTAAAATAAAAGTGGATGTAAGTAGTTACGTAGAATAGTAGTTTTTTTATAAATAAAGTGTTATTAATCAATAAGAAGCTTGTATATTGAATAAACTGCAAATGTCGCTTTAAATGCATAATATTGCAGAATTATTAGTAGATCGCGCGAAATATGTAAATCTGAGGTTGGTTTATCTTAATCTTCTTCTCCTTCGATTCAAAATCAAAATATACTCTGTTCTATTCTTCTATAAAAGTAGATTTTTATAAGCACTTTTGTCTCGTCATTTTAAGCGAAGCTACCACCAGGTCGGAATGTATATACACAGATTCTTCCGGGAAGAACCGGCAGGAAAATCAGTAGTTAACCTTTTGCAACAATTGAATTTAAATTTTGTGCAAAAAATGCACTTATAAATATAACATATACTATCTGAAAGCCAACAAGTACTAGATGCACGCTATTTTATCGTCTTTAAGCTTTAATCTTTTGTTGAATTCGATTTGGGATGCGTTAATAAGTGTTTAAACGTGACACAGACACGTGTATAAATAGGAGTTGCTTTAATCTGTAGTTACGGAAACACGAAAGGTAACGGCTTTGTTATTGTGTTACGCGATGAGTGCAATGAAACTAATTAGCAAGAGCTAATTGCGTTTGTTCGAAATTATGACAAATATTTGTTTCGACGAAACCGTCACCTAATGCGGTTTGATGATATCTTTCGTATGTTTTCCTCGAGTTAGTTAATTGTAACCGCGATTATTGTGTTGTTAAGATGGACGACTAATTAGTTGGATATATAAACACTTTATTTTCTTATGTTATTTACTAATTTATTCTTTGATTTCGTTTTTCTCGAAATAAGTTTCAAGAAGATTAAAAATGAATAACTCACTTCATATGAATTTGCTTATAATATGTAGTAAGTTTATTTGAATAATTAACATTAACGTCTAGCAGACGTTTAAATAAACACTGAATGTTCTCTCTCTGCCATCATTGATTTGTCATTCGATAAAAGGAGACACAAATAAGTTTATCATCCTTTAAACGACGTTTATAAATCGTAACGTTACCAAATCTATACTATCTATACTAATATTATAAATGTGAAAGTAACTCTGTCTATCTGTCGCTCTTTCACTGCCAAACCAATGAACCGAATTTGATGAAATTTGGTATGAAGCAAACTTGAACTCCAAGGAAGGACATAGGCTACTTTTTTGCTTGATACATGACAATCAACCCTTAAAACGCAAGCGACGCCGCGGGCGACAACTAGTATTAAATAAAATAGTATGAAAAAGTGTTAACAATAAATTAACAACTTGTTTGTATTGAGTTTAGATTTACAGTAGGGAAGATTTAACCTAAATATAAATGATACGGGCTGTTACGATATGTTTAGGAGTTATCATGTGATTGGCGTACAAAGGAAAGAAAACATCATATATAATCATATAAATATCATATCATATCATCGAATATCAACATCGGATTAGAAGAGACCTCCTTCGACAGCTGGCTAAAAATACACGGCAAAATAAAAAAGAGAAAAAGGATTACATTTTTTACAGAATATAATAAACTATGTTTTTTTGTGTTTCTTATAATCTTTGGTGAGATATGAGTATTCGAAATCAATATCAAAATCAGAATATACTTTATTCTAGTAGGCTTTTAAAATCACTTTTGAATCGTCATTTTTCAAACTATATTAAGTGAAGCTACCACCGGTTCGGAATGTAGATTCTACAGAGTAGATAATAAAAAGTTATATTAGTTAAATACAATATGTATATAATATACCCTGCTTGGAAGTCGTCAAGTATTAGGTCCACGCTGTTTCATCATTTATATAATCTTGTATCGAATAATATAATTTTTTTATTAATGTATTTTTATTTTCTTTTGGTAATATATGTATATTAATGTTATAAAAAAATAAAATATGTTTGTTTGTACGTACGTACGGGGTTACCTCCTACGTACAAACAAACAAATTTTATTTTTATTTTTTCAGAAAAAAATTAATAACGTTTTCAGTAGTAGATTACATAATTCCTGACTGATATAGGGTATAAATTATACTAACATATCATTTTCTTTATTAATTAATTGCACCCGTGCGAAGCGGGGCTACCCGTCCCGGATTAATTATACGGAATGCCTGTTTCACCAACATAACTAAGTGACTAAGGTTTTATATTGGTATATTAGCTTATCTCTTATATATATACATGGACAATAGCCCATTGGGTTAGGATAGATCCTGCGACTTTTTACATCGCTAGGCGGCCCGTAGACCATTGCACTATTGACGCTTAAATTATATATATATATCAATGTAAGCAAAAAATATTTTTTGATTTTTTCCAGCATAATCTATAGTAATTTATATTAATGTTATAAATTCGAAAGTATAACTGCCTGTCTGTTGCTCTGTCATGGCTAAACCACTCAACCAAATTTAATTAAATTACTTATCAACCTAGCTTGAACTCAAGGAAGGACATAGGTTACTTTTTATGCCTAAACCTGACGATCAACCCTAAAACTCGAGAGAAGGCGCGGGCGACAACTAGTATAAAATGTTCAAGTAATTTTTCTATATGTAATAAGGATTATGACTTAGTATTTATAACGTTCGATGATTATTATAAAACCTTTATAAGTTGTTGAAAAAAAGTGTTATTTTTTTTATATATATATTTCTTTTTATATAAAACTTAGGTTTTTGAGCAAAATAAGGTTATTTTTCTTCCCAGGCAACGCGCAGTCCTAAGAGAGTTTTTGGCGACCCGATTAAATTTCCATACTCGACGTTCACACGAAATCCCTTTCACGCGCCTCGTACGCCATAATATCAACCACATATATAATTAAAACATTATATAAAAACGCCATTAACATCAGTATAACTAATACCATTTAACGTAAACATAAACACTGTGTTATCTGTGTATCACACATCGAAAAGTTATTACTTAGCTGTATACGGATTATAGGCTTTTCCCTTTGACACAAAAGCACGATTTCCAACAAAATAACAGTGTAATCTGCTCGTATATCAAATTGCGATGGGACATAGCTTAGCGTTAGCGAGACATTTGATAACAGTAATGGCTGAGCCTAATTGAAACGTGTGTTTTACATTGATCGAAATTTCGCGTCGTATACGTCTTTTGTTTCCTTTGGGACTTTTAATTATCTCATATATAAATATATATATATATATATATACGTATAACTTAGTGGTAGGCCTCTGTCATCTGGGAATAGCACAATACAGCAATAGGTACCCTAATAAGTATTTTTGTGTTTGGGTTTGAAGAGTGAGTACGTTAGTGTGTCTAATGGGGCGCTGGTGACCACGTACCATCAGGTGGCCCATTTCCCCGTCCATAAATGAATATGTATTGTTATATAAAAAAATACACTTATGTGGGTAAGTCTTTGTGTCCGGACCTGATTTTTTTGTGATATCGGCAGGCGGACGAGCAAATAGGTCACCTGATGGTAAGTGGTCACTACCGCCCATAGACAATGGCGCTGTCAGAAATATTAACCATTCCTTACATGTTATGTCCCTTGTACCTGTAGTTACACTGGCTCACTCACCCTTCAAACCGGAACACAACAATACTGAGTACTGCTGTTTGGCGGTAGAATATATGATGAGTGGGTGCTACCTACCCAGACGGGCTTGCACAAAGCCCTACCACCAAGTATTGACCTGAATTCCGGTGCTTTTAAATTACCGTCCCGGACTATAAAGTGTGCACATAATTTTTCATCTCTAGCGCAGTTAACTTAATAAATAATATGCGTCGCCGCGGTCTTATGTAATTTGAAGATGTAGATTCTCTTCAGTAACCCAGACACGTACTTTACTAGTTCGTACAATTTAGCAATAGATAAAGACCGAATAACTATATTTTAAGTATTCGCTCTTTGCTGAAGGAAATCTTAATGTCTAACAAGTACCGTTATTTAAGTTAAGGTTTTATAAATCTTATTGTACCCGTACGTAAATTATTGCTCTTAAAATAATTGTAGGCACTTGAATTGTAAAATAAAATATGAGATTTACAATATAGTGTCTGTGGGAACTATTTGTTTGTTAAATACATTATTGAGTATCGTATTTTGTATAATACGTTGAAAATAGTGTTGGGGCTAAAATATAAACTTAATTAGTTCTTACCCTCGATTTTGGAAATCGCACGACTCTATCGACAATTTAAAGAATTTTGTGTGTGGCTACAACAATTTGATTTTTATAAAAATAATCTTTATTGTAGTGTGAGTACCAATAATAGTTTTACGTAAACATTACGTAGATATTGCCATTCTCATACATGTGGTCAAAATATATATATTTTCATTTCTTTGGACGAACGTTAAATGAAAAGGCTTTCGTTTTATTAAAGACGTAAATCTACATTGTTATTTTAGATACAATTGAATAATATCCAACGCACACAAAGGAAAAGTTTTACATTTAATAAGGGAGGCGTCGAAGAAAAATTACTTATAAATACACAAGTCCCGCGACCCTTATCCCTTCGATAGGATAGGATTTCCTCGCTCTAACTTCTTCCATAACCTTTTAATAGAAAAACGAGGACTTTTTTTCTTTTTATTTATGTTTTTTTTTTAAGTATAGTATGATTTTTGCATATAGATTTACGTCATATGCTACTTTTTTTAAATACATGTTATTATTACTATAAGTACTATAAGTTACTATAAGAAACGGGATATTTATCATATTTTTTTATTTTTATTTGCTGTTTCTCGATATTTCGACATTATATACGAATGTCTTGTCACGAGAACATGGTAAATCGTTTCAAATATTTATAGTAATAAAAGTAACCATGTTAATTTAAAATGTTATTTATTTTTTTATAAAATGAGTTGTTGTAATTTTACCAATTGTACTCGTGATAGTATCATTCTGCTACTTCTTGAGGTCATCTTTCCACTTGGTTGCGGTAATATACTAAGAAAATACGTAATTAGTTTCTGATATATAATACGTAGCCAGATCAAATGTTTAGTAGTTTACAAGCCGCCTAGTTGGCGTAAACTCTAATGCGCTTCTGTATTTGCACGGAGCTAATCCCAGTATTCACGCTGATCTAATATAAGTTCTAATATGAATATACATACAGACGATGTAATTTCTTAGAGATTAAAAACCTAGTTTATGCTTAAAATATAATATGTTTTCAAGACTTGATGTAGGACTTTGTGCAAGCCCGTCTGGGTAGGTACCACCCACGTATCAGATATTCTACCGCCAAACAACAGTACTCAGTATTGTTGTGTTCCGATTTGAAGGGTGAGTGTAGTGTAGTGTAGGCCTACTGTAGGTGTAACTACAAGTACAAGGTTATAAAATCGTAGTTTTCAAGTTTGATGGCGCATTGGCGATGCAAGGAATGGTTAATATTACTTACAGCGCCATTGTCTATGGGTGGTGGTGACTACTTACCATCCCATATGTAGCCCATATGCTCGTCCGCCAAGCTATATCATAAAAAAACAGTCATCTGATATAGGTAACATTCGAAGTGATAAGTCTGTAAAGGTGTAGTCAATATTGACCTTCAAAAATATGTACCAAACTAACCATAAAATATAAAATCATAAACCAAACTAATTTATATAAAATATAAAATTAAATTTAAATAACTAAATTATATAATAATTGAAAATAATAATGTTTTAATTATTTTTTATATTACTGAAAAAAATAATGAATACTGAGTTATCATATATTTATTTTTAATTATACATCATTACTTTCTCAGCAACTGCTCCACAAGTTCGTCAGCTGTCATTCCAATCAAGATATATTTTAAGAACTATAGTCGATTTTCAATTTTACTCAAGTGAGATACGAAATGATTTACAGAATAGCAGTACCAGAGCGTACTCAGAAACAAACTTCTGTCTGGAAATATTTTCCTAAAACTTTACGTCTGAATCATTTACAAACACTCACGAACAGCGATGTTATCAATTTAAATGCAATGAATCATTTCGTGTTTAGTTACTGCAGCGTTAATAGCGTAACAGTGCCTAACATTATGTAGAATCAATTTTCTTGATACAACATCTAAATGGGATGTCTCTTAGGTCGTTATACGAGGCTATGCACCGGACAATTGCTTCAGTCATTTGATAACATTAGGTGATCGATATACTCGACACCAGAACAATGGATTAGATGACGTTGTGATAGAAGCGAAGCTAATAGGTATTTTGTTTGTTTTAATTGGACGAAATTGATGGATGCGTTGTTTCATTGGACGATTATTATTGTAAAATATGACAATCCGTAATGGATGCGAGTGCTCTCATCATATCATCGGTCGGTTTTATTTGCTCGTCGTGGTTGGTTTTTAGTTTCATAGATTAGTGTAAGCCGGCGAATATATCTGGGATATTTACCGGATGACATTGCATACATTTTTAAAAAAAGAAGAAACTACACTTTTTTTTTTTAAATTAAAGTGTGTAAATCCATCCTATCCAAAATAATTATTCCAAACATTTTGGTAACTGTAAAAAAAGCACAGAATAATTTAGATTTTTTTTTAATTATATAGATATAGATTTTAAACTACCTTGTGTATAAAAATACAATTTATTTGGAGTTGCAAGACACATATATGCCTAGTTAAATACAAATAAAATTAAAATAAAACACGTAAATACAATTAAATCGCTTCTTATATGTATTTACTATTATGAAACTAAACGGCCCAATTTTAATAGATACTGCTCCTCCGTGTGTACTTTACACCAATTTACGACTAACATCGAAGTGAACTGCCGAGCTAATAAAACTTGGGGGCGTGGTGTCGGTACTTGCCTATGTTGACCGTCAACCTACAAAATAAACAGCCTTCTACGGACGCTATTACACCGTAAACACCTTCATAATGACCGACCTGGCATATATTTCTTTTTATCGCTATTTGTGTTTTAAATAAAATTAAAAAAATAAAATATCTATCTCAGACTTTTCAGAATTTTTCAGAATTTCAGAATTATCTGAAAAATTCTTAATTGTTCGTTTCGTCCAAATTATTTGTGGAATTTGTCGTTTATCATTAAGTTGACCTTATTCCATTCATTTCGGGTCGGGTGCTCTTTTTCTATACCATTCTCTATCTCTGGTCATATACCCAGTTACTCCTTTATTTAGTCATTTGTCATCCCTTGCACAGTCCACCTTTTTCTTGGTGTTTCTGTTGCCTTATAGTGTAATGTATCATTTACACGTCCACACCTAGTGTGTTTCCTTTCAGCTTTTCTACCATGGACAATACTTCCAAATATTTATTTACATGCGTACTTTTGCTTTGAAAAAAAATACTCTATTTTTTTTTTTGTTGAAGTAGGCTCTTATATTTTTTAATACTCATGATTCGTCTCGTTACACTATTGTATTAAATGCAAAGCTACCAACACCGGTTCGAAATGTTAGATATTAGCGTGAATAACCGGTAAGAAATTTAGTATATTTTGTTTTCTACTTTAAACATAGTCAATCAACATACAATTAAGTTTATGCTCATATGTCATTTTGGAAACCATTGAATGTTAAATCAATGTTAATTATATATTTAAATACTAATTTTAATGTTCATTTTACTTAATGTAATGAACTTACATTACATTAACATTAACAGCCTGTAAATTTCCTACTGCTGGGCTAAGGCTTCCTCTCCCTTCGAGGAGAAGGTATGGACGCTGCTCCAATGCGGGTTGGTGGAATACACATGTGGCAGAATTTCGTTGAAATTAGACACATGCAAGTTACCTCATGTTTTCCTTTACCGCCGAGCACGAGATGAATTATAAACACAAACAAACACATGAAAATTCAGTGGTGCTTGTCTGGGCTTGAACCCGAAATCATCGGTTAAGATGCACGCGTTCTAACCACTGGGCCATCTCGGCTCTCGGCTCTAATGAGCTTGTTACAAGGATATTCATTAACAAGAGCCGCGTGTTTTACCGCTAGTAACACTGACATTCAAGTGGACTGGTAACATAAGTGAGAGGCGTGCCACCAACACTTCGTGCCTTTCTCGTGTTTAGTACCCTTCATCATAAAAAGTCATCCATTAACCCCTTCACGTTGCTAACTGCTTTATAATGCGTTGTGTGATTTAGAATTTCCTTCGAAAATGTCTCATTTGTTTTCCACATATTATTTTTCTGATTGTCTATTTAATTATTATTGGTGGTCACCACCGTCAACAGACATTGCCACTGTTAATAATATTGACCATTACTTTTATCGTCAACGCAACACCAATCTTGGGAAGCAATATGTTAGGTCTCTCTTGCCTGTAGAGACGCTGGCTTAGTATTTCTTCATTGGAACTGCTGTTTGGGGGTAGAATAAATGATGGCTTGCACGCAGTCCACTCAAAAAGATTATAGTACTCTTTGTTTTTTTTTTTTATTTAACTTATATTAAGTTAATTAGTGATGCTTTTAAAGCTATATATTATATACTTATTTTTATTTTAAATCGCACGGATAAAGAACCCCTAATATGTAAAAGGAGGTTTTATTTGAAGACGTTTATTATTTTTATGAATGTTACAAAGTTAGTAATATTTGGCTTTTTCAATATGAAATCCCTTATTGACCGGTCTATTAGCTTTAAGACAAAGGATTCCTCAATAATTTCTGTTTGTTGACCCCACAAGCAAGACCCGAACGGGCCGTACGATTTTTTTCTGCGTAAATCTGTTTAAACCCTTTCGGACCCTGCCACAGGACCTTCGCTTTATTAGTTTAGGACCCTATTACGTTACGGCGTATAAGCACAAAGAGGCTTTATTAAGGCTCGTGTGCGTGAGATCGTTTCTACTTGACGACGTAATGACGTGAGCTATTTGTCAATATTTATAATTAGTGCTAATTATATCCTATTAAGAAGACCAGTGTGTATTGTCTTCTTTCATTTAGAAGAACGTTTCCTACTTTCTTGTTATAAGAACTAAAGTTTAGACACAAAGCGATTTTGCAAACCCCTACAGTTCAACAGTTTTCTAAGAATGAAAAGAAAAAGAAGCAAAACTAAAAAAAAAAATATATTTGAATACTAAAAATTATTTATTTGGTTGTGGGGTAGAGCAATTAATTCAGATTCGAGCATTACATAAGTGAGTGAGAAGAACTAGGCATTATTGTGTAAAATTATATCTTAGATTGTTATATTACGAGCACTCGTCAGTAAGTAAGGTAGTACTGTAACGGAATGTCAAAATCGAATCATAGATTGTAACATTACATGCGAGTGCTGCCGGTGATGGACTTTTAAACATAATAGCCATAGTGTTGTAACGGTCGAAGTCCTACATTTATTTCGGTACAGCTCTCAACGGCCATGTGTCTTACTGAAGTTTAATTTACTTTTAAGTGCAACGGTTCTTTCTTCCAATGACACTAAACACATGTTAACAAATTTTCAAATTATGAAGTCGAATTTCAATATTTATAATTTTGATTTTTTTTTTTAAATAGTAGCTCCATTCCCCACAGAGTGTTGTCCATGTTTTTTATAATAACGTTAATATGCCTCTGCATGAGTTTAAAATTGACTTTTTTTTTCTAACGATTTTTAGTGTAGGAAATATTAACAGTTTTACGACGTTAAAATCATAAATTCGTCGGGTATATTTTTCCCGTCGACATAACTATGTCGTCGTGTATTTGCACAGCTGAGCGTATGCGTGCTAACAAGCGCCGTTAGAACAATATGGAGGCGTTGTTTGCGTAAAAAAAGTGATTTTTATCAACGTGACGTAACACGGATTTAGAAAATATTTTCTGCAGGAGGTATTGTTAAAGCGTTTTTGGGATATATTTCTATCCAATATATGTAATTTATATTAGACCATAATTTTGTACAAATATTATATCACAATTTTAATTAAAAGATTGTGAATCTAAAACCTATCTTATATCAGATTTCATTTGGATCCGCGCCGACGTCGGCCGTTCGAGTATAATGAAGTAAGTAATGTTTAAAAATATAAACTTTCACATGTTTTTTTTTCTGTCAATATATTCTCAGTAGTAACACGAAATTAGGCGTCTTGAAGTTACAGACATTTTAAACTCTTAGTCTTGCGCCTGATCTCTGTTCGTTCGTGTTGGAATAGAAAATGAGAGAGAGTGCATCTGAGTGTGCAGACTCTGCGCCTTGTGCACTCATATCTCGTGCACAATTGACTATTCACTGAGATTTACGACCGTTACCTAATTTCTGTTAAAATGATATTTTTATATTAGATTTTTTCATTAATTACACTTATTATTGTATATTTATATTGTATAAATATTGGTATCACAGTTATATAATTTTATATTGAGACTCGGTTTGGTATTTCCGTTCGTATCTAATTTAACGTTTATATGAAAATATCGAACGCTTCAAACATGAATAGTTCCCGCAAAGCTTCTTGGCGGAATAAATCGGGTTCATATTTCAAAGAGCATACAACGCCCCGGTTATATAGCCGAGCGTGTGTAACCGAGTCGCGCGGTCATCGTATAGTTTTTATTGGATTAAACAGACAAACTACTATCTTGTTAAATTTATACTAATATGGACTTGGAATATTATAAATGTTGCTTCATATAAATCTGCGAAATTGTGAACGTAATTTTGTTCTTTGTGACGAAGTATTCGTATAAATAGATTGTTTTATGATATTAATGCACTTAGTCTAGTACTTGTATTCGATATTAATAGGGAGTGACGTGAGTGTGGCACATATCTTATTAGTTCCGACGACTTGATTGGTTAATATTTCCTACATCTATGTCTATGTGCGGCGGTTACCACACAACATCAGGTGACTTATTCGGTTCGTCTTCTATTATAAATTACAAAAATAGACAATATATAATAGAGTAGATTTTAAAGAAAATTAATTAAATGGTCTTCATCGTCACCAGCATCCACTGGCCGAGTGAGAATTTGAAGATGGTATGTTTGTAATGGTTGTTCCTTTCATAGTCAATGGTGCACTGACGCTAAGCTCATTGAGTCCCAGTGAGCATTATGAAGTAATACGCTTCGCGTCTGTAATTACAGTCGGTCACTCAACTTTGAAGACGCAACGTAGACATGAAATATATTTAAAGATTACATAAATATACTTTCAAGTTAACTTTCCAAAAGTACACATCATTGGCGCTTCAGCTCTTCCCATAAATATACTATGATTGAATAGTATATTACCCAAATCTATTCTGTCAATTGTCTCAAACAAAATGCTCAAATGAAAGTTTTCGGTCAAACACATAAGTAGATTTTTCAACAGCGTTATATTTAACTTAATATTTAGGTAACGAACTGTACAGAGAACGACGTACACAGCGAAAAGCGGTCGAGTTTTTATTGAATTACCGCGGCACGAAGACAAACAGTTTCATACCTCGTCTCCACGGACGCTCACACACGGCTGTGGTTACTGTACCATGCCTTCTGTTTAATTATAACTTTAATGCCTCCTGTCCCTTTTTATGTAACGATAATTATACATTTAAAAACTATTCTTTTATTTTTAAATACTTTTCGATTTCATGGAGTGTTTTAATTTTTTAAATTGGATTAATTATCTTTGTTTTGTTCCGAGAGTATTTTACTATACTCTTCCATTGATGAGATATTATACTTATATCACGATCTCCAGTCTCTAGCTATTTGTTTTTTGTACATGTCACCATTTAAGCAATAATTTTCATTTTGGTCTGGGTCAAAAATAGAAGGTACCTTCTAATAATATTATATAGGTATTATTCTGCTTGCCCTTTAGCTCTTCAAATTTAATTTTTTTTAACGTTGCTTAAAATTATTTCTGTTTACAAACAATAACTTTACTTATTGGAATTATCGTCGTTTTTTATTGTTTGTAAGAATTCATTCATTGACAAAACGATGTTGGACTACGGTATTATAAAATAAAATGATTAAAAAAGTCGTATTTTTTTTTGTTTTAATTTAAACAGTCGTGGACATTATTCTTCGTGCCCTTTGTTATCATATAAAACTGAATAGACATCGTTGTTTTTTTCTTAACGTGGCTATAAATTCCACGGCATTGTGATGTCACTAGCGAGAGCAATGTAACTCGGACAAACGCGATCATTCTCATGTAAATACGATGGTGCCCTCCCGCTCGTTCAGTGTCACCGACTGAAATTACCCCGTCTGAACTGAACAGTAAGGACGTCTTGTTTGAAACGCTTTGAAAGCTAAGAATTGTGCCATTGTTCACTTGTACACAGCACGTACCGACTTGAGTGCTTCTAAAATTTTATCGTGAATTGTGATTTTTTATTTCTATGGGACGATTTTTTTTTTTAAAGATTTGTCAGTTATGTATTATTTCATAATAGACAATATAAATATATATGTAAACAATAAGAATATTTGAAAGTGTTACAATTATTTCTTGAAATATCGAGCTTCAATACCTTTCAAATAATGTCAAACAAAAATATTTTAACCTGCCTTCATAAAAGTTCATAATTCCGACGAAATTTTCCATGAATGCATTCTGTTTTAATTTAATTTCTGAGTTGTCTAATTTAATGACCTGACTTGACTGGTCTGTTTAGCAATATTTTAAATTCATCCTTGTTTTCAGGTAAAATGGTTCGAGCAGCAACGCGAGAAGCGGCGGATCAAACGAGACTACAATCCGTACGAAACGTCGCTGTGGTCACAACTATCGCGAAGACAGCCCTCGCATCGGACGAGACATCGAGCGATCACACCGTCGCCTTTCTTTCCGGATCCATTGTTCAAGGAACAGTGGTATTTGGTAAGTCGCGACAAAATACGTTTATAAGAGAGCATAAACATAAGAAGTTAGTTAGTCTGATGTTATTGTATATACTGGATTAATTTGCTATGTTTCGCTTAAACAGAACGGTGGCGCAAAAGATGGTCTTGACATGAACGTAGCTTCCGCCTGGCAGAAAGGTTATACAGGCAAAAATGTCGTTGTATCTATTCTGGATGATGGTATTCAAACGAATCATCCGGATCTCGCGCAAAACTATGTAAGCAATATTTTTTATTATTATTTTAACGTATCTATTTTATTTTCAATTTATTAAGGTCCCAAATCCCTTTTGTTAGGATCCTCTTGCTTCCACGGATATAAATGGAAACGATGATGATCCAATGCCTCAAGATAATGGTGATAATAAACACGGCACACGATGCGCTGGTGAGGTCGCTGCAGTAGCTTACAATCAGTATTGTGGAGTTGGTATCGCCTACAATGCAAGTGTAGGTGGGGTGCGGATGCTGGATGGTGTTGTAAATGATGCAGTAGAAGCTAGGGCACTGGGTTTGAACCCCGATCATATCGACATATATAGTGCATCATGGGGACCAGAAGATGATGGAAAAACCGTTGATGGACCGGGACCATTAGCGAGAAGGTAAGTAGGGTGTTGTAACTAAATTTCAATAATTTAAATGTGAAATAAAAAACTATTTTTTTACATACGAATTGTTTCTGTAAATATCTTCTGAGCATAATTAAATATCATATAAATCATGACCGCAACACAAACGATGGCTTAAAATGCAATTTCAGTTATCAAGGCCAAAGATGGAACCAAGAGCGGTTTCATTTTTTTTGTTACCAGTGAAAGCAGTTGAAGTAATAATAATTATTTTGCTTTCAGAGCATTTATTTATGGAGTTACTAGTGGCAGACGTGGGAAAGGAAGTATATTTGTGTGGGCTTCAGGAAATGGTGGACGTCACACAGATTCTTGTAATTGTGATGGTTACACAAACAGTATATTTACTTTGTCAATATCGAGTGCAACTCAAGGTGGATACAAGCCATGGTATTTAGAAGAATGTTCATCTACTTTAGCCACTACTTACAGTTCTGGTACGCCTGGGCATGATAAAAGCGTAGCTACAGTTGACATGGATGGAAGATTAAGAGCAGATCATATTTGTACAGTAGAACATACAGGCACTTCGGCTTCAGCGCCCTTAGCAGCCGGTATATGTGCTCTCGCTTTAGAAGCTAATCCAGATCTAACTTGGAGAGATATGCAATATCTAGTAGTATTAACTTCTCGTTCACAACCATTAGAAAAAGAAAATGGATGGATCGTCAACGGCATTAAAAGAAAAGTTAGTCACAAGTTTGGTTATGGTCTCATGGATGCGACTGAAATGGTAAATCTAGCTGAACAATGGGTATCGGTTCCTCCTCAGCACATTTGCAAATCGCAGGAAATTAACGAAGACAAACCTATAGAATCATCTTATGGTTACACTTTAAGTGTACATATGGATGTTAATGGATGCAGTGGAACAGTTAATGAGGTCAGGTATCTTGAGCATGTTCAATGTAAAATATCATTGAGATTCTTTCCACGTGGAAATTTACGAATCTTGCTTACATCGCCAATGGGAACTACCTCGACTTTATTATTTGAAAGACCTCGTGATGTCATTAGCTCTAATTTCGATGATTGGCCATTTTTAAGCGTTCATTTTTGGGGTGAAAGAGCGGAAGGTAAATGGACTCTCCAAATTGTCAATGCGGGTAACAGACACGTGAACCAACCCGGCATCCTCAAAAAATGGCAGTTAATATTTTATGGTACTTCAACCGATCCTGTAAAGTTGCGGTCTAAAAGACCTTCGCCGATATCGCCACCGTACGCTTTTCCAACAGCTGCTGATGGATATGATTCTGTCGGGGATTCTTTTTACAATACTGACGCGTTTACCAACTATCAAAACTTCCCTACATTATTCGCCGCTGGCTCAGATCCAGAAAAGGCTATAGCAAGTCTCGACGGACATAACGTTCCCTCACCGCATGGGGAAAATGTCCTCGCTGATAGTAATGATAGGCGCGTCATGCATGAATGTGATCCCGAATGCGATTCTCAAGGATGCTATGGAAAAGGACCTACCCAATGTATAACATGTAAGCACTATCGTCTTGACGACGCTTGTGTGTCACGATGCCCTCCAAGAAGTTATGCGAACCAAGGTGGAGTTTGTTGGCCATGCCATGAATCATGTGAGACTTGTGTCGGACCTGGACAAGATTCTTGCCTGACTTGTTCTCCAGCTCATTTATTGGTAGCGGATTTAGGTTTATGTTTACAACAATGTCCTGATGGATATTGGGAAGACAGCGAAGCGTCCGCTTGCCGGCCTTGCGCTGCGCATTGTTCAACTTGTTCAGAACGAGCTGATGCCTGTACATCTTGTGAACATCACTTAGTTTTATATAATGGAACATGTTCAGCCTCATGCCCTCCCTCTACGTTTGAGAATGAAGACTATTTGTGTGCTAAATGTCATCCCTCATGTGATACATGTATTGGCGCTGAAGAGACGCATTGCGTTACGTGTCTCGCTTCGAACTACATCCTTGATGGTACTTGCTTGAGTACTTGTCCAAGTGGATACTATTCTGATAAAAAGAGAAAAGAGTGCATGAAGTAAGTATTTTGAATCAGGTTAATCTTATTAAAGAGTTTCGCAAAAAAAAGAGAAACAAAACTTAACTATAACTTATTAAAAAAATTGTAGATGCTCAAATCTAAGCTAAACTTTATCCTATTTTTAGATGTCCAGTCGGTTGCGCGTCCTGCTTGACCACATTATGTTTGACCTGCAACTCAAACTGGGAGTTGAATAAGAAGGGAAAATGCGTTGCCGTTGGCACCGATCGGTGTTCTTCTAGAGAATTCGCGGATGGGAGTCAATGTACCCCCTGTCATAGTGATTGTGAATCTTGCTTTGGTCAAACAGAAGCAAATTGTCTCACGTGTGCCACGCCAGCCTTGTTACAAAATCACAAGTACGTAATAACGAGTATATTTATTTATATCTATTTTTATTGCACTCTAAAACTAAAATACACATGGAGATTTATAGAAGTGGCTTGAGGAGCATCCAAATCCAATTTGAGTATTAAATTTTAATTAATTAATTAAATTTTTTTTAACATATTTAAGTTGAAAATAACACGTTATATTTTATTTTATAAAAATATCAAAGAAATCGTTACGCTACAAGTATCAAGACATTTCCTCCAAAAGTATGGTTCTTTAACGTAACGTGTACGTGATGGAGTCAAGTCGTCTTCTTAAAATGTTTCGAGATAAGATGAAGATTATAACGTCTGTATTGCAACCAAAGTCATTGACTCTGTTATGAGTGTATCCTTTGCGATCGGGTTCTGAATTCTCTCTACTACATTCACTTGGCGCTGATGATAAATTTGAATTACAACTACATATAAATTATTTATTTTGAGTAATGTATTTATTATGATGAACGTTGTACTATTTATTTGCAATCAGCAAAATACATAATATAATTATAGGTATTTAACAATATAATAAAATTCATATAATCATCATATAGCAAGGAGCTCTGACAGTAGGCATACACAATAAAGTTCTATAATTAAAAAATTCTATTTTTCTGGAGTGAGTTCTAGAATGAGACAGCGAGTATATAATATACAATGAACATAATAGAGACAGAACTAAAATCTTAGTTATTTGTCTCTCGCGACAGAATAAACTGGCGACGAATAATGAAAGGTCTGAAAAGATTCGTCACCATTATATGGACACAAACATATGTTTGTATAGACATTTATCGTTCAGAATTTGCATTCTATCATCTTGTGATATTATGCGTTGCGCTGCTGTTTTCTTTTGGAAATTTTTATTTATTGAGCTCATTATTGTAATTTTTTGATAAAGGTACAAGACGGAAAATTTATTGATCACTGAAAATCCAACAAAGTTTTTTTTAAATTTATTTTTACTTACAAATATGTTTTTACAGATTAATATTTTTTTAATCAAATAATTTCGTGCTTCGGGAAATCGAATATAATAGTTACTGTTCCGATCCCTAATTTATTTTATCCAATTTTTCGTAGATGTATATCAGAATGCAGTCGAGGTTATTACGCCGAAGCTGGGCGTTGTACGCGATGCATGCACGGCTGCGCGGATTGTGTATCACGTTTGAACTGCACTTCATGTACCGGCTCTTTGAGGCTGCAATCTGGTGCTTGCAGAACTGCCTGCGCTGAGGGGTGAGAACGAATCTTTTTCAGCGTTTTATTAATAGATTTGCAGAACAATTCCTCTAAAATTATAACCATATTGTTGATAGGGAATTCAAGTATTCCCAAATGTAAATTGTTAATTGCCATGGAACGTTTTGTCAATATTTTGATAATGAGTTGTTCATTTCGAAAAATATTATTTCAATGCGTAGAATAATTGGTAACTCATTTTGTGTGTGTTTTGTCATAAGAACTTTTATCTGTTAAATTGAAGTCAACGTGATTAAAATTCTACAGGTATTATGCGGATCGCGGAACCTGCTCTAAGTGCTATTTGTCATGCCGCACTTGTATAGGGCCGAGACGCGATCAGTGTGCTTCTTGTCCACCGGGTTGGAGGTTAGCCGCTGGAGAGTGCCATCCTGAGTGTCCCCAAGGTATGATTTTTTTTCGCATCACATGCACATTAATATGGAATCTAACTGCCTTAATGATCTTTTGGATAGCATTAAGTTGTATTTCCCGAAGTACTGCGTTCAATACCAGGGTCAGGGTCAGGGCAAGACACCTTGAAAACTGTAAAAAGTTATACGACTGTAAACCATTCTAGGCATAGGTTACCTTTCCTTTTAAGGGATGGTTTCCTCCACTTAGTTCTATCTCGGTGATGTTGCTTAAAATTAATGTTATTTTTCTTCACCAGGTTTCTACCAAACTGATGATGGTTGCCGTCACTGTCATCACTACTGTCGCGAGTGTAACGGTTCCGGCCCGCTACACTGCACGTCCTGCCCCCCACGCTTCATGCTAGATGGCGGGCTCTGTATGGAATGCCTCGGATCCCAGTACATGGAAACCAGTAGTGGAATGTGTCGCGCTTGCGACGAATCGTGTCGAACGTGTTCGGGTCCAGGGCAATACAGCTGTTCTGGTTGTTCGAGACCCTTGCGATTTGATAGGTGAGTAATGGTAATAGTTACTATAAATAATTGATTAAGGTAAGTATTAAACTAGATTAATATCAATATAGTAAAAAAGTAAAATTTACTTTTGACTTTGATTGATATTAATTTTATCTATTGTGAAGCAATCGATTTGGTTGTATGTCAATATCATATAGTATCTTTCGTAATTTTGCAGTCGGGTTTGTAATTTACATGCATCGAAAATATAGCCCAATCAGCCTTATACCTTATCAGTCTTAATATACAACATCTTGGCAATTTCTTATTTACTCAAATTGTACACGATTCACTTAAATTAAATTTACTTTGTGAGAAGACTTGTACCTATTTACTTATTGGACCTGTATAGTTCTGTAGTACCTTATCTAGAAACTTAACGTCCGTTACGCTATAAATATAGCTAAACAATGGAGCCAGCGTCACGTCGCAGTACTTCTGCATCGAGCAGTTAAGTCTTAATAAATGTTTGAACAACTTAGCAATTAGTTTTAAACTATGTACCGTATAAAGCTCGATCCCGACAGGGCAGTAGTCAATAGAACGTGGCTATGCGACGGGTTGTAACCTCACGGGTGTAAATAGAAATGGCATCAGAGCAGTGGCGTAGCTATCGTAGGGCCAGGTGGTGCCGTGCACCAGGGCCCCTGAGGTCTGGGGGCCCTCTTACCTAAGCTATGAAAAGAGCTTTGAATAGAGATGAAGTATGGATTTAATTTACTAACGATATGTTCAACTTACTGTATCCTGTATCCTTTTCTTATTACTATCTATAATTTTGAATGCCAATATACGTTAAAGAGGGGGCGAGGGCCCGATTCTTTTTCTATGCACCGGGGCCCTTACCCACCTAGCTACGCCACTGCATCAGAGTATCAATTAAATACTTCGATGTTTTTAAATGTGTGGGGAAATAGTAAATTAGTAAATTGTGGGGAAGTAGAAGTAATTCATATTTAAATACTAATAATGCAGTTCTATTAATCTTTAGCGTCTTGGTTTTGTTCTGTTACGTTAATTTTTACTATTGTAAAAATTGGGCGAAAGGACTTTGTTCAAATAGAAGATTTGAAGCTAATTATACCAAATTGTTTCGAGTAATATATTCATCCGACTCATACATGTGTTTCATCCACCGTGCACTAGATACTTAAAGATAAATCGGGCACATGCAATTCACCTATTCATAGCTAATAAATACCCTCATAGATAATATATATATATATAATCTACGATCATAAAGCTGCATCACGCTCCGAGGCAATTAGTCTCCATTTAGAACTGATATAATTTAATTAACTGGTAAAATTATTTGATTGCAACCATCTTGGGAAAGAAAAATAATATTTAAAATTTACATATTAATTTTCAATTGCAAATCTTGTCTCATTAGTTCCATGTTCCCGGGTTCAAACTCCGCCTATAAACCTAGTAGCTGGAACTTGACAGTGCTTCTCGATTTTGATACGCACACGCACACATGCGTTTGAGAGCACACTTGTGCATTGTGGTATAAACTGTACAGAATGTCCTAGTATAGTCCAGCCCAGTCTCGTTTGAGATTCCATAACTTACTAGTATCTATTTATGCCATTTTCATTTACTTTTTAATCAAAGGTTGGCTATATGTAGCGTAGTACTCAAACAACTTGTATATTCAATAGCTTAAAGTCCAAGAAGGTCAGGTCATAACCTAAAAGTTCGCTCCTTTGACCGTACCTCTTTAGGTCATTTAACACTAACTACTAGCACGTTTAATTAGGATAGCGATGCTCGTGGATTTTATAAAGACTTAAGATATTCTATTAACGGTTGTTTTGCAAATAAGTTAAAGCTTCTTACGACCTTTTTCATATTAATTTCTTTTTATTACTACAAGTATTTTAATTTTGCGAAGTAGTTATCGGAACGCATGGAGAATGAACATGATTTTATACATTTTCACTATATATTAACCGGATTGCGTTGTAATGAGCCTGTAATCCTTTTTTTCTTTGAATACTTGAAACAAAATGATATAAGTATCTGTAGATAATATGATTGTTTAGACAAGATGTTAATTTAACTTGGTCTTAGTTAACGTTGAAAATGTTTTTTTCTTTAATATATTTTGTTAAAGAAATTATTTAATATTCATCGCAGCGTTTTCATTTGTCGAGTAGGTGAAATTTTATTCTGTATCATATACTAAAAATATTTTAAGCGATTTCAATAATAAGCCGAGCCGAGATGGCCCAGTGGTTAGAACGCGTGCATCTTAACCGATGATTTCGGGTTCAAACCCAGGCAGGCACCACTGAATTTTCATGTGCTTAATTTGTGTCTATAATTCGTCTCGTGTTCGGCGGTGAAGGAGAACATCGTGAGGAAACCTGCATGTGTCTAATTTCAACGAAATTCTGCCACATGTGTATTCCGCCAACCCGCATTGGAGCAGCGTGGTGAAATATGCTCCAAACCTTCTCCTCAAAGTGAGAGGAGGCCTTTAGCCCAGCAGTGGGAAAATTTACAGGCTGCTAATGCTAATGCTACTTATTATTTTACATATATTATTTTATCAAGCTGTTAAGGCCAAAATTGGCAAATTTTTAAAGAAACTATTTGGCTTGCTCAAATTCCAATGAAATGCTCCAGTTTGGAGTGATGAAAATTCATATTGGAATAATGTGACCAAAATAAAGACTAAATTTGAACTTAAACTTGATTTATCCAAAGCGAGTTCATCACCATTACTGGGTGATGCTTTCTTTACAATGTTTTTTTACCGTTATCAACTCTTATCTAGCTGCATTAAATATCTGAACTGATCGAGAGAAAGAACCAGTGATCTTCAGTTATAATCCACGTGCTCCTGATCTCATTTGGAACTAATTATAAATGTTTTATTATAGATTAAACAATCAGTGCGTACGGTGCTGCTCCGAGCGAGGGATAGCCGCTAATGCTACAGCTTTACCTGATTGCTGCCACTGTCACCCTGATACCGGTAAGCGTGTTTAGATCAATCGAAAGTACGTGGTCGTGGGCCTTTGTCAAGACCTCATCAGATATTCCACCGCCAAACAGCAATACTTATTATTGTTATGTTCCGTTTCGAAGGGTGAGTTAGCCAGTGTTACAGGCACAAGGGACGAAGCGTCTTAGTTCCCAAGGTTAGTGGAATGGTTAAAATATCTTACAGCGCCGATGTCTATGGGCGGTGATGAACACTTACCATGTAGTGGGCCATTGGCCCGAGTACGTAAATCACAAAAAATAATAACAGAAGAATTGTTTTAACATTGAGGTCATAACTAAGTGTATAAAGATAATAAGTAAAAATATAGCCAAAGTACTTTGTGTTCATGACGCGTCGAATATTGCCAGAATGCCATTCATCTGTTGAATCAAAATAAAAAATTAAATATTCTTGATTCAATATGTAAAGACCACCACCGGTTCTAAAAGTGTTGAATTTAATGTAAAGCTACCTTCGCTTAGGAAAGTAGACCGAGTAGAACCGGGAAGAAACTCAGTAGTTACTGTTTGCCACCATTTGAATAAGAGAGTATGTCAATAAATTACAATTAAATTATTTATTAATATATTTATATTCTCAACAAATACTAAGTCCACACTCTTTATCATCAATATAATCGTGTATTGAGTAATATGGTTTATTTATCAATATTTTTGCCAAGATAATTCGCAAAGACAATACATCCTTCCTGAGATTATTCTATTATTATTTTATATATAATTCTAAAATAAAACCTAAGTTACTCCTTATTACATCAGCTATCTGCCAGTGAGAGTCCCGTCAAAATCGGTTCAGCCGTTTCAGAGTATAATTGTAAAAAATGACATTTTGGTATATGTACCGTATATACATTCATATGCATTTGGTAAAAAGCGGTTATTTTAATAATACAAACGGGCACTCCAATTCTGTTATATGCATGTACAGATACCCAGTTATTTTTAACTTGGCCTTATTATATAAGGCGAAGTTGGAAACTAGGTCTTAAAAGTTTACCTTTTCTCCTCGTGTCATAATTGGAGACAATAGATATAACAATATCTTCAAGTTCAAGTCTTACAACTGCAAAATTAAGAGCCTGTAAACGTCCCACTGCTGGGCTAAGGTTTTGTAGCTTAATCCACAACGCTGCTCCCGTGCGGATTTATGGATACACGTGTGGCAGAATTTCATTGGAATTAGACACACGCAGGTTTCCTCGCAATGTTTTCCTTCACCGCAAATAACGAGATGGATTACAATCACAAATTAAGTGCTAGCGAGCCTGCTGGCCTGCTGCTAGCTAGCCTGGGTTTGCACTCGCAAACATCAGTTAAGATGCACGACTGAATCATCTCGGTTTATACTTCAGTGACAGTTTGTAGTTACAAATGCAAATTGACACTTAATTTAAAGGAAAGGTTAATTTTTTGGAGTGGTGTCTTATTTTTACAAGTACTTTACTACCCTCGATACTAATCTATACTGATATTATACAGAGGTAAAATTTGTTTGTTTGTATGTTCTAATATGGTTATCTCCGGAACTAATGATCCAATTCGAAAAAATATATTTGGTAGATATGTACATTAATAAGATAGCTACAAAGCGTAAATTAGATTTACACGGCAAAATTTTCTTTATTAATAAAATACATCCGTGCAAAGCCGGGCGGGTCGCTAGTTTCAAATAAAAGTTTGTCATCCATGAAGGCGGCTCACTTTTTCACTTGCCTAAAGTTGCCACGTGTAGCTCCGGTCAAATGTTAACGTATCCGGTATGTCCGTTCGTTGTTACCCTGTTTGTCAGTGTAACTACGCCGAGGGTAATGTGCGAGGCAAACGCGACAATAATAAAAAGCTTTTCCACCTTTACAAATGTAATTCCGACTGTTATAAAATCGTCGTTAAAATTATTTGTCCGACTTATAGGACAAAATGGTCAGTCTTCAATACGGTACGATTTTCTCTCGCAACTCTACTCATGACAGAAATGAGAAGTGGTCTGTTATATATATTTTCTTTACAGGGGAATGCATAAATTCTTCCGTGGCTGGGAAGCGTCGTATCCCCGAGTGGAGCGCTCTCCACACCGCGCAGAGTGACGCCACGCCGCACGCGCTCGCCAGCGTCGTCGCAGCCGTCGCGGCGCTAGCGGTCACCGTGTTCATCGTCGCTATGATAGTCACACAGGTATGTGTTAATACTACGTCAAATAAAATATATCTATGGTCACTACTATGACACCCACATTACGTAGATGGTGTCAAGTCCAGTCTTATCGGGGACTAGCCCAGTTCAGGACTCAGTCGTAAAGTCAGTTGTTTACACAAACATAGGTACAAAATCTATCGGTTTCCAATACTAGAGAACAATGGCGTAGGGCAATTTCTAAACGTGTTTGGTAAATTTTACTAAGGATTACTTGAGGAGTATTCGTAACTATTAATGTCCTGACCTTGAATTTCACTGATGATTATTATACCAAGGAGTAAATTATTTCTTTAAGTTATTTCAACAATTTTAAATCAATTTATTATTCTTAGCAGATGAGAAGATCGCAACAACCTCAATCACGTTCGAAGGGAGCGTACTACTCGCCACTCGCGTGCACGGACGAAGGTGACGTCACAGTGCTAGGATCGCGGACAACCTTCCCGGTCAGCGAATACGAGCAGGAACCGCTTCTCGAACATTCCACATAGCACGCTGTGATGTAGACGTAAGTGAAGTAGACGTAGCGAGTTTACGATCTCGGCTACCGAATGTAGATCTTATCCAATTGTATTAGAGTTCATTTTACAAAGAAACAGGAAAATATACGCTATTTTTTTTCTAACGAAATAAAAATCCTATTCAAAGATCCTATCCTATTGAGTAGATTTATGTGATTCGATTTTATTTTTTTTTGTAATAATCAAAGATGTATTTTCAAATAGTATTTTTATGAAACGTAACGTACCGTATTGTAATACAATAACTAATGTATTGTAATAAAATAAATCGTTCGATTGAAATTAATTATATATTAGTTGTAATAAATGGTCGCAAATGTAGATAATATATAATAATATGTTATACGGTGGACCACTTGGCACTTGTTAAAATATTAGCCGTAAGATTGTGTTTACAGAATGATATAGTGCAGGCTCAAAACAGATATAGTACAGAATTAATGATTTTTTTATTTTATATTCATTCATTCATTCGATTAGTTTGGCAGATTAAAATTACAGATAACATATTTAATATTGGCGCGAAAACTGACAGCGATCGATTTTACGCGGGAATGAACAAATTCATTTTTAAACGTTTGAAATTACATTTTTTTTTTTATATTAGCGTCACAATTTGCATCAATTTACGTACATGTAATAAAATAGTATTGTTTTGATATATTTTTAATTACCAGATCCAATATTATATTGGAAGCGATCATATGATTTCGTTACTGTTAATCCGAAAGGTCGTATTTCAAATTGGCTGTTCCCATGTTACCTAGCGTCGCTCTTAAAAAAAAACTTTAAATTAAAATTAAATTTAGAATTAGAAAATAATATAACATACGCCCTTTTGCAATAACAGTCCCGATAAACAATGTCGCATACGCAGAGTTTCTTGTTACTTTTTCTATATTAAAGTTTGTTCGAATTTAACATTGAAAGGCTTAAATTTATTATGATTATTATTTAAAGAAATTTTATTACAAAATAACAATTTTATATGACTAATATGTTGAACGTCGGTGAGTTCCCTAGCTTGGAACCAATCAGGGCTTGATTACTAACCGATATGTAAAATTTTAACTTCGTAGGATCAGAGGAAATGGTTCTAATCAATTTGTCAGATGTGTCCTTGACAAACAAACATTGCAAGTTAAATAAAAGTAAAGATATCCTTATCGGTCAGTCAATTTGGGTAACTTTGAAACGTAGTCGAAATTTAAATATAGAACGCATAATATATAAATTGACGTCATGATAAATATATATTTTTAACTAACGCGACTACATCGCTTATTCCAAAACACTAAAATGATTGCAACTTGCTCTATTTTGATATAATGATTAAATATGAATATTAAGATACACTTAAAAGAAAAATATTTTCACGTCGATAGATTTGTCTGATTCTAAGTTACACAAAATTCAGTAATTCGATTTGAATATTCAATGCTTAGATTGTTTTATATCTAGATACGAGTGTCGCACTACAAAAGAACTGAACTGAACAAATGCGGCAACTTTATTCTGATATGATGCGCCTGTTACTCGTCAAACGTACTATTTAAATGGTGTACTTTGTGGCTATCAGACACTTAAAGCAAATTAAGATAATTTCGTTATGTATCCGAACTGAAGTTATTGCTTTTTAAAATACCCAAAAAAACTTCGATAATTTCAACGATATTCGAATAGTGGAAACGATTAGATCAACAAAAAAGTTTTTATATCTGAAATAAAATATTGTCCAAAAAATTCTGATCCGCTATAAAATCGAAGAAGGTCCCATTTACGGCTCTTTAATCCCGGTCAACGCTTGACCCGGTCAAATAGCGACCCTTATTAGCCGATCTTGTTTACCGATCGTAAAACGAAAATTTGCTCGCGTTCCCATATTAAATCTAGATTGTTTCTTGAAATCCGCTTACAAAATACAGTCTCCAAAGTATATAGTCAAATATTGAGGCCTCGATTCGAGTTAGTTAGGTTTCGGTCGTTAGAATCAATAGTTACTCTCGGGCCTTTTGCTTGCACAGTCAGAGTTGCCAGTCCTCGGACCGCGATACACAGAACCTTTAAGTTATAATTGATTAGCATACTCTCCCCTATCTTTGTATTGAACTTTAATTGTTCCCTATAACAGTTAATCAAAATTATTAACAAAAATTCAATCATTGAATTTTGAAAATTTCGATATCGAAACGTGATGTAATTAAGGAACAATTTTATTCGTGAAATTTCAATACAAGAATATCAAATGTCACGTCATAATCTAAATTTAAAAAAAAAATCGAAAACGCGCTGCATGTTCTGGTATAAATTTTATTTTTAGCGGTTTCGTAGTTTTCATAGATAGGTATAATAAAAAAAAAACTCCTCGTTTATAAGTAGATAGGGTTTTATAAAAAAAGGTAACAAAAACAATGCGAATGATAATTTAATCTAAAATGAACCATTTATTACATAAGATTAACCCGCTAATACAGATTAAAAATAATGTTTTTGGTGACGCTACATAATGTATAAATTAAAAAATCACTTTTCATATCGCTCTCTTTTTAAAATGGTCACAAATTTTTTTTCTGTATAATTCCTGTTAATTATAAGTAGTATAGGCTCAAAAGTTACCAGAAATAAATAATGTACAATATGTTTTTCAATAATCCGTCATGTGGTGGTTACGACCTATTTTATTATGATATTTTGTTTTCGGTCCTTTGATTTTATTCAATATTTTAAAAAAATTATGTCAATTGAAAGTAACTCTTACCTTGTCATTACTTGTCTTTATGTTTAAGTAGGAAGTAAAGCCTCGATCACATTGTGAATCCGCATATGCGAGATTCTTTTTTTTTTAATTTAACGGTACAGTGTAGTCGAAGCTTATTATTTGTTAGTTATAAATTTATTTGTTCGATTTGGAACTACAAACCTAGCGGAAATATACTATTTTATGTTTATTAAACTTTTTTTAATACTTTATTAATGTTTTAGTTAAATTTTATTGAAATTAATCGGTGAATTACACAAAATTAATAATAAAATACAGATAAGAAATATATCTAACAACTAACAATGTTACCATTAACATCACAAATGTAAATAAATAGTTAGATTGTTGAATTGTTAAAATAATAAATTATTATGTCAATAGATAAAATTATAATTGTAATTTTTTTTTGGATTACGTTTTTAAGCGACGTTTTTCATAACGGTTTTTTATTGCCGTTTAAAATGGCGTCACTACAGATCTGTCAAAAAATATAGAGAAATTGTAAGTGTGTGTATGTTTTGATTACAAATTATATTATGACTTGTATTTGTCAATTAAAATTATGAAATTTCATACTTTCTATGCGTGTATGTTTATTTGCTTTTAATATAGATTTTTATGTACTTAGTTTTAAAAGTCTTGACATCTGATTTGGACGCATATTTCAGTGTCGAAGTTTGCATAATTTCGAATGAATTGTTTTTTTTTTTTTTAACTAAATTTTTTATTGTTTACTTGGTGTTTTGATCTGTCTTAAGTGATTTTATAATTTGTTTTTGTGAAAATCATTTTAATTAAAAACGTATTTTTGTATGGAATATTCTTATGTGCAAATAATATTTATAATAAAAACAACTCTGTGTCACGTGTCTTTTATTATTTCTGTCATGAAATATATTTTTTTTTAATAATATAATTATAGCAATCAGCCCAGATTTTGATTGCATCATTCAGAAAGATTTTGAAGGGACATGATTAACCGGTCGTACAAAACACCCATGCACTCCGAATTAAACGGGCCCGAGTGTATTAATAATCAATTTCATTCAGCTTCAAATACGTTGCCATAACATAATAATACCTCTATACCAAATTCATAACAATAATTCCGAGAAACCGAATTTGGAGCACGGTTGATCATTTCAAACACCAGACCTCCTGCGTCGCTCGTTAATAGTAAAATGTAAGAGTGTGCGTTAACGTATTGATACGTACACACAGACGCACACACCTTTATGTATTCCCTTACTACTACTACTACTATCATTATTCAATACAAACCGACAATGTAACTCGATTGGTTGGACATCGGACGCAAAATCAAGTTTACTTGCTTTATTTACGAATTTATTCTTCTTTTCTGAACGGTTACTGAGAATTTCAAAACAAAAAAAAAACTGATTGAGTCAAAAAAAAAACTGAAATTCCTTTATTGAATATAGAAGCATTACACTTACTTATTGATGGTCTTTTTTTGTCCATTTTATTATTTACAAATATTAAATATGAAAAGAAACAGTTTTATTCCAAACAATAAATTCACTAATTGTATAATAATAACCTTTCGCACACAAGCGTTCTTTAAATATTTTTTTTTTAATTTGGCAACAGATGCAGTTTGAACGCTATCTGGGGTCCTGTTGTAGAACCGTATACATTGCCCTACAAAAAGAGTTACTGACTCTATGCAGTCGAGTAACAGGAGTAACAAGTCTGTGTTTGTTCCTTGTACCAATGCTATGAGTATCACAGTTTCTCATAAAATAATTAATATGTTCCGTAGATACATAACATTACAGAATATATAATGAGAAGCAACTCTGATCAAGGAATGAACAGTCGCATAAACTAGTCCAACGAGTAATGTAACACAAAATTACGTCACACATGTGGGCGTGACGTCAACACAATTCTTACATTTCAAAGATTAATAACTAATACATAAAAAAGGCGACTTACGACATTGTTGATTTTAAAAATAGAACATAATTTCGATCTGTCGAACTAACGAGTACATTTATTATGATGTATTCACATAAGTGACGAACACAATAGATATTCTATCCTTGTCCAACATCGATTATTTTCGTAAGCAAGAAAGAGACAGGTCCCGTGTGACAAGGCCTTTTGTTTGCCGATCAAACAGATGTTATTATAGCTGGCATACACTATTTACATTCAGGGTTGCCGTGTAACGAAATTTGCACATTTATGAGTGTAAGCATTAAATTTATTTACAGTCCTTGTTTATAAATACTGATTAATCAGGGGTAATGTTAGTTTGTCACCTGTAGGAAAGTGGTCATCTTCCCTTAAAAATATTGTTATAATGAGTATGAACATATGTTTGTCATGTTTTTGGTGCTGCAAGTTTTTGGCAACAAAATGACCAGTGATTGGGTTGTACTTACACACATAAGCATTTGCTCAAGCCTGGTCCCAGTCTCTTCGTTTTTTTAGGGCATTCGTTGGCGGACGAGCAAATGGGCCACCTGATGGTAAGTGGTCACCACCTCCCATAGACAAAGGCGCTGTAAGAAATATTAACCATTCCTTACATCACCTATGCGCCACCAACCTTGGGAACTAAGATGTTATGTCCCTTGTGCCTGTGATTACACTGGCTCACTAACCTTTCTAACCGGAACACAATAATACAGAGTACTGTTATTTGGCGGTAGAATACGTTGATACGTAATTTTTCCCGCACCCGGATCTGAGACAGACATTTTAATTATTTTTTTTAATTTCGAATAACGATATTCCTTTCCCTAATTTGGATTCCTTAGAATCCTTACATAATAATATCACTAATAGTGCGATCTGAAAATTTGCCAATTTTTTTTATTAGGCACATGTAAAAATTGCAATGGAAGTGACCAGAAAGGAGATTAGGTTACAATTCACTTCGAATCTCACTGAAATGTTGACAACCGGTATATTATAATACACCTATCATACGGTGTATCATATAGATCATGTAATTATTATAGATAATGACGCATATAACATTGATATTTATCGCTCGAATTTTGCCTTGACTTTTAAGTTTCTTTTAAAGAATACCTTTACAGTACATATACGAATCCTTTTGTTTTCAGGTTATTTCTCTCTATCTACTAATTCATACAAGTAGATCACAAACAATATAGACACAAATCTGAAAGTATTAGTTGAATTATTAAAATCAACTATTTGCATTTAACTATTATTTTCGACGACCTCCGTGGTCGAGTAGTGTGTACACCGGTTTTCATGGGTACGCCACTCCGAGGTCCCGGGTTCGATTCCCGGCCGAGTCGATGTAGAAAAAGTTCATTACTTTTCTATGTTGTCTTGGGTCTGGGTGTTTGTGGTACCGTCGTTACTTCTGATTTCCATAACACAAGTGCTTTAGCTACTTACATTGGTATCAGAGTAATGTATGTGATGTTGTCCAATATTTATTTATTTATTTATTTATAACTATTATTTTAATAGTTTTATTTCCTTCATCATTTATTATGATGAGCCTGAAGTTTGATTGTGAGAATGCTTGCAGGCATTTAAACCCTTAGTGTCAATTACAATAATCTGGTCTGTAAGGTATTTTAATAAAATAACAAAAGCGAAGTCAACGCAAGGAGTATTATTAGCATGAAGGTTATATTCGACCAGTGGTCAATACATCATGAAAGTTTGATGAAATTTACGAATGAAATTGATATTTTATTTAGTACCTAAAACTATATATTGGAAATGAACGTGTCCAAAACCTTAAATTTCCATATCTGTAACTGGTAACCCTATCGAAACTCTGGCGGACCCTTATTATGAGGGCAATATTAGAGGGATGTTATTTGCATAGTATTGTCCTGTGGCCTGCATTAACATTTAGACAATCCGTGCCCAACCGCTCGTACAAATACCTTGTTTTAATGGAATATGGACAACGTTCGGTATTTTGAGTATTGGGTCTTTTGAGGATAAATTATTCGTAATATTATTCAATATATCATAAAAAATAATCATTTTCGCCGAACCATGAATTATAGATATACTTCACTCAATTTTAAGGTGGTGGTAGGTGGATTAAATAACATTATGTGTTATTATTCTAATATTCAATCCACCGATCTGCACTGAGACAGTGTGGTTTGGTAAAGCTTTAAATCTTCAAGAGTTATGGAGCGAATAATTTACTAGTCAAAGCATTGTTAGGTGTTTGGTGTTAAATCAAATAATTTTTTTTTGACATTTTATTATTTACAAATATTCAATATGAAAAGATATAGCTACAAGGCAAACGCTTCATTCCCAAGGTGTGCATTCAACCATAAACTGTTGATCATGTTGTAGAACCGTATACATTGCCCCACAAAAGAGTTACTGACTCTATGCAGTCGAGTAACGGGAGTAACAGGTTTGTGTTTATTCCTTGTACCACTGCTATGGTTAACACTTTTTCTCATAAAATCATTACTATTTTTCCTTACATACATAACATTATATAATATATATTGTGAAGCAACAGTCGATTTCTTGATTTCTTTAATATTCATCATCCTGCCCTCATCCCAATTTACTTGGGGTCGGCGCAGCATGTCTTCTTCTTCCATACTTCCCTATTTGACGTCATCTCACAAGTAACATTCTTTCCAGCCATATAATCTTTCACACAATCCATCCATATTTTTATTGGTCGTCCTCTTCCTCTGTATCCATCCACGTTCATACTCAAGACCTTCCTCACAATATGTTCCTCATTGCTCCGCATAATATGCCCATACCATGATAGCCGCCTTCCACATTCCCTTTTCTGCAGCACAAACATATATAGTATGGACAGCGGCTGCGTTACTCCAAAGCGTAATCGATAGAATCGATGTCAAAGTCTTACAAAGAAAGACATTATTATCAACTATTTTCTATAAAGTTTTAGGTTGATTTAATTTAATTTGCGAATATTATATGTTAAATAGTTTTCAATGTGAATATTAAGAGTTACCATAGAAAAAAAATATACAACTACATGACATTTATTTATGTACACTAACACTATAAATCTGAAAGTAACTTTGTTGTTGTTGTGTTGTTAAACCACTATACCGAATTTGATAACATTTTGTATGAAGGAAGCTTGAAGTCCAAGGACGGACATAGTCTACTTTTTATGTCTAACTCTTGACGACTAGTCCCAAAACGCGAGCGAAAACTTATTATTAATAAACCATCAGTTTACATAGAGTACATATAACTTTTTAGTCTGACATAAAAAATTGGTAAAAGCTATATTTTAGAGAAAACCATTCGTTTCGAAGTGTAAATATATCATTAATTTAAATAAATAACAGTTTACTTGCAAGCCTCTTTGAAAACTTCGTCTAATTGTAGATTTTCCAAAGTCTCAGACTTAGAGATGTTTAAGACAGGTTATAAATTATTTAAAGGACGCTTGAATTTCACGACGTACGAAAATAGAATTGTTGGTCGGGGAATATTCAATTTAAAAAACGAAGCAAGAGATATGACGGACATATCTGATCTTTGGTCTGCGCCGTGTCGAGGGTTCAGATCGTCGTAATTACCGATAACATTGAGGCAAACGTAGAAAATTATGAAGTTTTTCCGTTTTTGAAACCACAAAAACGAAGCCATTGAATATTACAAAATAAGTCATTTACTTGTAAATAGTTATATCTCGAATACATAACTATAAAAGAAACGCCTTTCTTCGTTTGACAATAGGCACTATTATTGTAGCCTTATGCAGAGCACCTTGATTTTAAAGTAATTTCAGGAGATTTTTTATATAAAAATCTTAAAAATGCTTTACGATAAATGATCGCCTTAATTGAAACGATTAAATGAGTTTCAGAAGAAAAAATACTTATTATTCCGCCTTACTTCCATTTTATTAACTTATTTACATTTTTAATTTATTTACATTTCATATTATTAGTCAATTAAGTTTTTAATAAGGTAAAGGTGATTATGACATTTGGGCATGACATTAACAATCAATTCGTCTACCGAATCTATTTGGAAATATATGTTTGTTTATAATAATGAGATGGCCCAGTGGTTAGAACGCGTGCATCTTAACCGATAATTCCGGGCTCTAACCCAGGCAAGCACCGCTGAATTTTCATGTGCTTAATTTGTGTTTATAATTCATCTCGTGCTCGGCGGTGAAAGAAAATATCGTTATGAAACCTGCATGTGTCTAATTTGAACGAAATTCTGTCACATGTGTATCCAGCAACCCGCATCGGAACAGTTTGGTGGAATATGCTCTAAGACTTCTCCTCAAAAGGAGAGGACGCCTTAGCCCAGCAGTGGGAAATTTACAGGTTGTTAATGTTATAAAAATAAATACTGTGCTTGGTTGTAATGGATAATATCGTAAGGAAACTTGCACGAGTTTCGAAATTCTTCCGGATGAATACTTTGGAGTTTTATTATTTGGGAGTTAAATTAATTAAGAAAGTAAGCCATATAACATCTTTACTGTATAGTAATAATTAATAAAATTATTTTTGTACTAAATTTATACTTATTAAGGAAACTTAGGCGATACAAGTTCACATACCCCAAGGGTCAGATAAGTAACAATAAATGTTAACAAATACAGCAAACTATATGGAACAGGCCTGCATAAACCAAATTTAACGCGGCGGGAAAACTTTGGAACACAACTATTAATTAAATAAAATTAATTTCAGTAATC
This sequence comes from Vanessa atalanta, assembly GCF_905147765.1. Taxonomy (NCBI): domain Eukaryota; kingdom Metazoa; phylum Arthropoda; class Insecta; order Lepidoptera; family Nymphalidae; genus Vanessa; species Vanessa atalanta. Next base: position 1,217,081 of record NC_061882.1, read on the forward strand.
GCGGTTTTATAAGTGCAAGTCGAGTTTGGCAAATTTTTATATATAGTTGTTAAAAGTAATGAAGAAGAAGTATCATATTAAGTTCTGGGCTAAGACCTTCTCTTCTTTTGACGAGATGGTTGAAGCGTATTCAATTACACTTCTGCAGTACGGGTTGGTTTAACATGGAGGTTTTCCCAACATTAAGCTCATGGAATTTCAAGGGTGATGGACTGAGTTTTTCGGATAAGATCGGAGATCGGTACTCTTAGCATCTTGATTACTGGGTTACCCCATCATCGGCTCCGTGTCACGTGGTCACACTATATTTGGAACGTAATAATTTTCCCCAAGCCTCGAATACAATGATTATAATACACCCGAGAAGATTACGATCCAAATCGCATACGTCAAATTGGCAAACTTTCTAGAAATAAATTATTTAGGAAATAAATAAGGAAGAAGCACCTTATTCAGAAATAACCCCAGATATAAACAAATGACTTGCCAATAAGAAGAATTCTATTTGTTTTATAATTTCATAAATTTTTCGCAAGTGTGTGTGCAGTAAAATGTAATTTAATAAATATGAGCCCCCTCGAAGTCCTTAGCGACCGCTCCTCGCGTGCAACATACAATGTGTATATGTTGCTTTATTGTCACGCCACGTCCGTTAATCAATTGATAACATTAATTCAATGATTGTAGCTTTTAGAGTCCCGCAAAGCCTATATCACTGCGTTAATGTTCCCGTATATAAATTCGTTTCCCGCGTAACAATAAATTATGATGAAAATTAACAACACAAACTGTAATTGAAAATGTATTATTTAATGCGTATTAAATTAACGATTTAAGCTTTGATAGTTATCGAATAATACTAGTGTTGTGCTTTGATATTTTATGACGATTAAAAACGACAATTAAATCAAATTGGTCAAAAATTGTTTTGGTCTATAATATAAAAATAAACATATCCGATGCAGTAAATATTCATACAGCACACACACATAAGAGTTTAAGAAAAATCGCAAAAAGTACTCTCCAAAAATAATAAAAAAAAATAATTGTAAATTTACTTAGTGCAAACCCGCCTGGCTATGCTCAAACCACTCAACAGATTTTCTACAAACGTGTTGAAATAAAAACATGTACAAACAATTTTCACTTTAATATAAAAATACAAATTAACTTCAGCACATGACAGGTGACGATAGACTAATCCCTTATGGCGTCGCGTACAATATTTTAAAAATTTACGTAATATGTCATTGAATGTATCAATGTCTGAATTCTTAAAAATGTTATTGTGCTTCAACATGATTTTATTTAGTGGACATCACTGACCATGAGTAATTTTTAAAAAAAGTTTTGTATAAAATATTATCGGTCTAATACGATATTGAATATCTGGGGGTTCATAACTTTGCAGCAGAATTCTGTAATACATAATATATATATATATATATATAATATATATATATATAATATATATATATATATATATATATACCTATATCGGAGCGTGGTTACTTTGGTTGTTGATTTGGATAATTAATGAATCGAGTAGTTGGCAATAATATTTGATGGCTGATTTACTTGTAAGAGCGGGTCACCCCGAATGGAGTTGTAAGTGTCACGGCAATGCGAGTCGTTATTTTTGAGAGATTTTTGTTACATTTGCTCTTAATCGAGATGAATTATTGTAATCCTTTGATATTATTATTATTCTTCCAAATGTCGGATCAATCCCCGAACCCAACTGTTCGGCATCCTGCTCCTCCGACATATATATTTTAGTATGTTTCTAGTGGATTGGCAAATGGCCCACCTGATGGTAAGTGGTCACCACCGCCAATAGGCAATGGTGTTGTAAGAAATATTAACTATTCTCTATGTAGCCAATGCGTTACCAAACTTGGGGCCTAAAATGTTAGGTCCTTTCAATTTACTGCGTATTACCTCTATCAGAATCTTTGTATACACTTTGCTATACATTCATTTCCTTTATTTACGTATGAATATATTTTGCAGTAATAACAATTTAACACTCATGACTCACGTCTGAATGAAGCTATGAGTCGAGAATTTGTAGAATTATAAGCTTTACGGGCTATAAAATAGAAACCACAATTATAACACTTCTGTGGTCGTTGTGGTTAAAGCGTAAATTGAATTATCGGCTCTTCTGAGAACGTTGACAGCGGTCCATAGACCCTTAAGTCTAACCGTCCAATGGTTAGCGGTATTGAGATCTGTTCATCTCTGTCTTTCTTATTAATATCAGTATAATATTTCTCGCTCGCACCTGAGAGGAAAGCTCAGGGTATAGAAATAAATTTAATTTTGCTAAAAATATTTTCGAACTATTTCTAAATTGAATTCTAATAAATTGTAGAACTTTAATAGAATAAGTTTCAAGTTATTGCGTTATACTTATCCATTGTAATTTATTCGAATATATAAGAATAAAATAATTCTAATTTGATTTAAATAGATGGCAGTGGTTTTGGTTGATGATGATTTCTTATGTTTTTCTGTAATATAGATAGGTGGTTCCGATCATCGGATGGTTTTCGATGGTTTCAATGAGTTGTCACTACCTCACGTAGATATTGGAATTTTAAGAAATATTAACCATTCCTTACATCATCAATGCGCCGCCTACTTTTAAAGCTTATTGTAAGATATATGTATATATTTTTATGATATGTATAGTAGGTGGACGAGCAAATGGGCCACCTGGTGGTAAGTGGTCACCACCGCCCATAGACAATGGCGTTGTAAGAAATATTAACCATTCCTTACATCACCAATGCGCTACCAACCTTGGGAACTAAGATGTTATGTCCCTTGTGCCTGTAGTTACGTTGGCGGTAGAATATCTGATGATCACAAAGCAAACTTAACAATCACTGATCAAGCGTCATTTAATTACGACTGTAAAAATTAAGATAAAAGCCTTTGAAATGTTATTAGCTGCAAGCTCCCGGACGAATGGACCGACAGCCTTATTGAATTTATTTACATGTATGAAAAGGTCCGGAACAAAGGATGGGTTATATATTGCACGATAAGGTGCTGATGCGGTTTGACGGTGGGTTATTGGAAGTATTGGGGAGAGTTATTTACACCTGGAAATTCAAATTGTTTCCATGTTTAAGCGGCGTAACATTATTTTATATTAGAAATTGAGACGTATATTTTATATTATATACGTAATTTTTTATGACATAGGTAGGTGGATGAGCAAATGGGCCAACTGATGTTAAGTGGTCACCACCGCCCGTAGAACATTGTCAGTGCCGTTGTACTGTAAGAAATATTAACCATTTGTTTCATCACCAATGGATCACCAACCTTGGGAACTAAGATGTTATGTCCCTTGTGCCTGTAGTTACACTGGCGCACACACCCTTCAAGCCGCGACACAACAATACTGAGCACTATTGTTTGGCGGTAGAATATCTGATGAGAGGGTGGTACCTGCCCAGGCGGTTTGCTCAAAGCCCTACCACCAAGAAAAAAAAGATTATTCATTTTTTTTAAAGATTAATCTGTCACGAGAGAATGCTTGCGATGGATTGAAAAATATATTTTTTGGAGAATTATTATCAAACTTGAATTTATTTGTTACCTGTTCTACTGAAAATGCAATATATAATAAAAAAATTCAACTTACTTTTGATAAAATAAAAACCGATTATACCTTTTACCTGTAAATAGCTCATAACTCAACAACATCGGCACAATATTAACCACGTACCTCTCCCCTCGTAGATAGAACATAAATTATTCTTATCTCTGCCGTAATTACTGCACAAGTATTGAAAACGGCCTTTTATTATACACACGGACCTATTTCAATGCGAACAGCCCTTATCTCAAAAGCCGAGGGGTCATAATTGAATAAAACTATTCGTGTTAAGTTAAATAACGCCATGATTTTATACGTTATGGTGTATGAAATATTTATATTGAAATTAGATAAAAACTGAATACGTGAATCTTTTAACAAGATAGCGCTGTCTATTAGAAGTATTTATAAGCTTATCGTTTTTAAAATAAAGTATACTATTTAGTTATGTAGTACAATCAGGCTACTTTTCAAAAATAGAACATTTACCGCCAGTAGACATTTAAGAACCAATTATTTATTAATTCATTTGTTTATTAGGTTTGCTAGGGATTTGCATTGGTCAAACATACATACATACACGCATATGAGCAGAGATGGCCAGTTGGTTAGAACGCGTGCATTTTAACCGATGATTGCGGGTTCAAACCCAGGCAAGCACCACAGAATTGTTATGTGTTTAATTTGTGTTTATAATTCATCTCGTGCTCGGCGGTAAAAACATCGTGAGGAAACCTGCATGTGTCTAATTTCAACGAAATTCTGCCATATCGGTATTCCACGCGGTGTGGAGCGTGGTGGAATAAGATCCAAACCTTCTCAGCAAAGGGAGAAGCTGTGGTAAATTTACAAGCTGTTACTTGACTTTTTTATAAAATTGATGCCAGAGGAAGATATGGAAGAAACAGAAGAAGACCAGCACCAACCTTAGATGTGAAAAATTCAACAACAGAGTATAGTGGCGATATGATAAACAAACTCAACTATATCATGTCAAGCATATAATGTGTACCTACGTTAAGAGTAAGTGACTTTTAATACAGATCAGACATTAATTAAAGTTTAGATGCAGTGATAAATGATATTTCTCACGATGTTTTTTTTTCACCACAAGACGATCCATAAACTCAAGTTAAGCACATGAAAGATTTTAAACCGCCTATTCGTTTAAATCATGTTTCGTTTCGTGATTCATGCACTTGAATACATTGTTAGTAAAAACACAATAAAATTATATAAGGTATTATTTGTATAACGTCGTAATTAGATTATTTTATTCAAAACAATTATAAACATTCTCAGAATCGAATTCTTCTTAATTGACCGAATAAATTTATAAACTCGAAGGAACAAATAATATACAATTCAATGTTCCGAAGTTAGAACAGTAATATTGTTAAAAAGTCATTAAAACCATCTGGATACTGGACTATATCGCCGGGACTGGCACGAAGTTGGCATTCAATTGTTTCAGAGACTGATGAATGATTAAAACTAAATATTACTTATGAAATGAAGCATTACCAAGTTTTAGAAAGTACTGTACACTCAAGATTCAGAAAACCTGTGTGTTTTGATTGACACTTGTTACTATTGTATTACTAAAATGGTAAGAGGTTAGGTTAGTATATACATATTTCGAAGAACGAAACGATAGCGCGATTCAGAAAAAATATATGTCCATACAAATTACTACATTTTGTACGGTTTACGACAGTGTACGAGTAGCTAGTCATAATTGTGTTACGTTTTATCAAACTATTTCCTTATTTATTTTTAATTATTTGCGTACAATATATAAAAATAGAAGCGTTAACATTTATCTTCCAAATAACCTCTTTAAAGATAATAGGTTAAGGGCAAAATAAGACATTGTAACCTAATATTAAGTTAAATATCAGTTAAGTTTCTTCTTTATTTTTCTACGTTAGTAAAAAGTGCTAATCCAGTTAACGGGATAGTCTGCACTTAAAGCTATGTAGTCAATAAAAAAAACCATGCAAGAGTCTGACTCGCGTTCTGAGTGATTTGAACGCGCTACATACAAAAACCGAAACTGAAAAAATATTAATACTAAACATTAAATTTGTACCATAATATTCAATCCTAAGAAATTAAAAAAAAATAATTGAACGTATAACGAAGTCATAGAACCGCTTGGCTGCTCTACTAGTATAGCTAAATAAGCCTTGACATATTGTTAATAAAGAGTCGAGGTGACCTAGTGGTTAGAACGCGTGCATCTTAACCGATGATTTCGGGTTCACTGTTCTCAATTCAATGGTGCTTACCTGTGAAAAGCACCACTGAATTTTCATGTGCTTAATTTGTGCTTCTAATTCATCTCGTGCTCGGCGGTGAAGGAAAACATCGTGAGGAAACCTGCATGTGTCTATTCTGCCACATGTGTATTCCACCAACCCGCATTGGAGCAGCGTGGTGGAATATGCTCCAAACCTTCTCCTCAAAGTGAGAGGAAGCCTTAGACCAGCAGTGGGAAAATTACAGACTGCTAATATGTGTATGTATTGTTAATAGTCAATATTATTCGTATTGATTGTCAAATTACTGGTGGACTATAAACGAGTATATTGCATAGCTTTTGACTTGAACATTTACCATACATTTAAATTACCGAAGCCTGCAGCTATCTCTGAAGTGCTTTGTGATGGAACCGCTTCCACAATTGTCTTTAATTCTTCATTTTCCACTTTGGTCTCCCGCTGTCCACGGGGTTAGTTCTAAAGGTCGAAATTTCCAGAACGAAAACGTTGAAATCAAAAACGTACCGTGTTTTCTTTTGCTACACCAGCGTACCGTGTTTTATTTCTGCAGCACTGGTGCCGCCACGGTAGAACTCGTACTCGTAAATATACCGATATTTCATCTTTTCCATTGTACGGTAAAAAGCGACGTCAAAGAAAAAAATTATGAGGAAAAAACAAATGAATAAATTTATAAATTTGAATTTGGAATTTTTAACCAAACAGGAGACATTTCAGATCAAAGTGTCAGTACGACAAAACGCCAATTTCATATGTAAGGACCTAGTATATTGCATAGTTTATTTGGACGCTGTTAAGGGAACTAGTCTTACCATTACTAGAAAAAAAATAGGAGAAATATATGAATTTAAATTCTATAGTTATTAATTTGGAAATAAAAAAGGTTTATAAAGAATGTTATTCTGTAGTATTGTCGTCTGGAATTTTATTTTTAATTTCCTTCGTTATCACGGCCCGTAACAAGTCCTTAATTTTATCACAAAGTTTAACGAGTGAAATAGAATTGCCATTTTGTATAACTTTGTTTTTAAATTAGCGAGGAATAAGCGTCGAGATTTTTTGAATGACAAAAGCGTTGATACACTTTTTATTGTATGTCTGTGTTGTATGCGTGTTTGAATATAGAATATTATTTATATACAATTGATATTTTAAAAGAAAATAAGTATATACATTTGTGTTTTTTAAAAATGGAATTCTTTAAATGTCAGTTTTGGATACTGCGTTTACAGGAGACACGTTTCAAGTTTGTCAAGTTTTTTTTGTTAGAAATTGAGTACCGAGTTTTACGTATTAGTTCTAGTATTTGTGTTGGTTTTCTGAAACAATACTTTCAAATTACGCCTAGATGTGGACTCCTACTTTGCGCTTTCGCACTTATTCCACACTTCTCTGTTAGCCCTTAGCCATGGCCGGTAAGGCTCCTTAGATCGCTGACGATAACTTGCTCATCTTTTCCCTTTGTCGTAAGCGCCGCCACGGCTAGGAGGGTTCTTTGTACCCCAGGGATCCATCTAGGAATAGATGCTCCCAACGGTAGGCCAACTGTTGGGGCATCACGGTAGCATGCGCAAGGCTGGCTGGCGTTTTAATGGGTATTCCGGTGCAATCGATATGCCCACATACCCCCCAGTGATATATAGGGGAAAAGTGTAAAAGCGTTTTTCCAGTTTTTTTGAAAGCTCTAGCTACCTTCTTTCTCATACCTAGTTTCAAGAGTTAACAAGGAACATAAGGCGATGTAAGGAATGGTTAATATTTCTTACAGCGACAATGTTTATGAGTGATGGTGACCATTTACTACCCGGTGGTCCATTTGCCCGTCCACCAACAATTATTTAAAATATATATGATGTTTAATTTATTTCAATTGGTTTTTTTTATTGTTCCTAACTACTTACTACTAATATTATAATGCTTATAATTTTTATTATTGAAGCAGAAAAGTTTATATATTATTTCGGAATATATTCGTAGGATAACGTAAATAGGAACGAAAAGCAAACTCAGGCCAAGAAACGTAACACTTCCATATAATTAAAGCACTTTAACTCTAACTGTAGTTCTAAAACTTAGCAGAACAATTCATAGTGACACCTGGGAATTTAAGACGTATAAAGTTGGGTGCATACGTGCGATTTATTTTAGACAACCTGAAAGGCTGTCACCTAAATTTGAAACATATAAATAGATTTTGAGTCGAGATGGCCCAGTGGTTAGAACGCGTGCATCTTAACAGATGATTTCGGGTTCGAACCCAGGCAGGCACCACTGAATTTTCATGTGCTTAATTTGTGTTTATAATTCATCTCGTGCTCGGCGGTGAAGGAAAACATCGCGAGGAAACCTGCATGTGTCTAATTTCAACGAAATTCTGCCACATGTGTATTCCAACAACCAGCATTGGAGCAGCGTGTTGGAATATGCTCCAAACCTTCTACTCAAAGGGAGAGGAGGCCTTAGCCCAGCAGTGGGAAATTTACAGGCTGCTAATGTAATGTGATGTAAAAATAGATTTTAGTTCCTGTCTCTTTGGGAAATTTTATACAGCACTAAAGTTTTACTTACGGACAGCTTTTTCTTTTTTTTTTTAAGTACTGGATATCATAGCCTTCCGATCTGTAAGTAACAAACAACGATAGCTTTTCAATTACACCTCGTAGCGATTCCATTATCCGTAGGTCAAAACGAATCGTTTCTTAAGTATAACCGTACCGGTAACCGTCTATCGTTTAGTTACAACTCTTTGAAATCCTTTATTTAATTTCGTCTGATAATATAACTGTCTCATTTTGAACTAAGGCCTTCACTCTTTAGAAGGAGAAGGTTTAAAGCTAATTCCATCTTCCTTCTGTATAAATATAAATAAATATTATAAATAAATATAAATAAATAAATATTGGACAACATCACATACATTACTCTGATCCCAATGTAAGTAGCTAAAGCACTTGTGTTATGGAAAAACAGAAGTAACGACGGTACCACAAATACCCAACCCAAGACAACATAGAAAATTAATGAAATTTTTCTACATCGACTCGGCCGGGAATCGAACCCGGGACCTCAGAGTAGCGTACCCATGAAAACCGGTGTAGATACTACTTGAATTGATACATCCTCGAAATTAAATATTAACAAATATTATGGTTACAGCTTCGTTGGCCTTGAATCCGCAGTCTTCGGTTAAAATTCACAAGTTCGTACTATGCTATTTCTGCTCACTAGACCAGCTCAAATCTCTTAGTACGTGGCTTAACCCTGTACCATAAAACTGATTGAAATGAGGTTTTGCACACCGTCTTGATTTTTTTTTATGGCATTGGTTGGCGGACGAGCATATGGGCCACCTGATGGAAAGTGGTCACCACCGCCCATAGACAAAGGCGCTGTAAGAAATATTAACCATTCCTTACATCACCTATGCGCCACCAACCTTGGGAACTAAGATGTTATGTCCCTTGTGCCTGTGATTACACTGGCTCACTCACCCTTCTAACCGGAACACAACATTACAGTGTACTGTTATTTGGCGGTAGAATATCTGATGAGTGGGTGGTACCTACCCAGACGGACTTGCACAAAGCCCTACCACCAAGTAAATGATAGTAGGGCTTTGTGCAAGTTGATGCTGGCTACAATATCATCAAGTATTCCAATTTTTATTAGTTAAATTTAAATTAAATAAAAGTTCGCCATTAAAATGTTCCTTTAATAATTTAACTAATTGTATAAATTACGCATAAAGGATGAATAATTTCGTAAACATATTAGATACGCAAAACAAAAGTAAAATATTTTAAAAGTACGTAAAATTTGTAAAGAGTAACTACTGAGTTTCTTGGTGGTTCTTCTCGGTAGATTAGCATTCCGATTGTAGCTTTACTTAATATATTTATGTAAAATGAAGATTCAAAAGTGATTGTACAAGTGTACTCGTTTAAAGTATATTTTGATTTTTATTTTGTGGCATTGCCTTATTACTTATATATTATATAATACTAGCTTATGTCGGGATATTTTTAACATAGTAGGAATACTTACTGTTGCGTCACAATACATATACAACAATATTATATATATTCACAGTGGCATTAATCACATTGATAAAATCAGTGATAATCATTGTATGTGCACAAGAAATAAGGATAAGTTTAGAACGCCAAGTTTTCGACTCCGCAAGGTCAATAAATCATTCTTGGGCCAAGGTCTCCGCTTCTATAATAGAATTCCGCAGACATTTTTAACTCTACCGTTTCATAGATTCAGTCTGCTGTAAAAAATATTTTTTAAAGAAGGCATATTATTCGATACAAGATTATATTGATGATAAAAAAGCGTGGAGTTAATGTTTGTTGACTTCCAGGCAGGAGACATAACATACACATATAATTGTATTTAACTAACATGACTGTATTTTTAGATGTTGAAAAAGAGTAACTACTGAGTTTCTTGCCGGTTCTTCTCGGTAGAATCTACATTGCGAACCGGTGGTAGCTTTACTATAATTAGTTTGTTAAATGACGATTCAAATGTGCTTGTAAAAGCCTACTTGAATAAAGTATATTTTAATTTTGATTTTGTCAGATACTTAGCTTACTTGGTGGTTGGGCTTTTTGTCTTGTTAGGTCTGGTTAGGCACCACCTACTTATCAGTTATTCTACCGCTAAACAGCAATAGAATTATCATGTTCCGATCTGTAGGGTGAGTCAGCCAGTGTAACTATAGGCATATACATAACATCTTAGTTCCCAAGGTTCGTGGCGTATTGACGATGTAAGGAATGGTTAATATTTTTAAAGCGACATTTTTCGAACGGTGATGTCCATCAAGTCGTCCATTTGCTAGTCTACCTACCTATATAAGAAAAGATGCGTTATAATGGCTATTTATTGTAAACGAGACCTGCGCTAAAACATCATACGTGCTGAAATCTACTTTTTAATGTATAGCTCGTTTAATCGATATGAAATTTGATTTCCTGCATCGCTAGTTAAAACATAGTGGATCCTATTAAAACCATCACGAAATACCATAAAAGCTTTAGTTTCCATAGCGATCTTTCAAACGAAGTCTATTAATCCCGAACAGATATAACATCCATTTTTATATAAAAGATAATCTGTGACGCAAGCTCTATATGTCAGAATCATAAGGGCTATGTTTATCTGAGATACGATTCCATTGTTCGTCGAGAACAACGAACAGTTTATCATAGTTCATAGTTCTAAATGTTGTATTATCATGTCAAATGCGGGTTAAGATCCCTAACGTAGATAAAAGTACGGTGTTCACTCGATGGTCTCTGCTTTTTCGATTAAGAATCGAGTTACAATAGTAATATCTTTTTTTTTTATTTATATATATATATATATATATATATAAACATACATATATATATATGTAATATTGTATGAGTCGAGATGGCCCAGTGATTAGAACGTGTGCATTTTAACCGATGATATCGGGTTCAAATCAAGGCAAGGCAGGCACCATTGAATTTTCATGTGCTTAATTTGTGTTTATAATTCATCTCGTGCTCGGCGGTGAAGGAAAACATCGTGAGGAAACCTGCATGTTTGTCTTGCATGTCTAATTTCAAGAAAATTTTGCCACATGTGTATTTCACCAACCCGCATTGGAGCAGCGTGGTGGAATATGCTCCAAACCTTCTCCTCAAGGGAGAGGAGGCCTTAGCCCAGCAGTGGGAAATTTACAGGCTGTTAATGTAAAAAAAATGTAATATTGTATATTATTAGTAACATTTTACTTACAGCGACTATATGTTTCACAAAAAATATATAAATAGATAATACAAGCTGTTAAGCCCGCGGCTTTGATAGTTGTCAAGTGTTAGGCATAAAAGTCGGTTAAAATGAAGCGTATTTTTTAGTTTTTTTAATAATGTTTGTTATTATAAAGTGTCAAACCAAATGTAAATAGATTATTTAACAATTAATAATATTTCTATATAGTCATACTTATTTTGTAACCTCATATATATAAGCTTCTTCTTACAATATTTACTAAACGGATCAAAAATGTATTCTTTTATTTAAAAAAAAAATATTATTTTTTGCTTCAATTTTATTATTCATTTTTTAAATAAATCTAAAAAACCTTAAATATTACGGAAGATTCAACGAAATATTTATTTAAATAAAGTGTATTTTGGTTCTTTCATAACATATTGGTATTGAAAGAGCCACTAAAAGTTATGAAAGAGCCAGTCTGATTTTTAAAGTATAATTATTGGAAGAATAATACTAAATAATTATTATTAATAATAATAACACTGTTAAAAAAAACTAAAGACAATTCTAACAAATCACTTTTAAAAACTAATTTGTAGCCATATAACTAACATTTTAAATATTTTTCTAATTCTATGAGTCATTTTAATTTTAACAAATTATTTAGTTATTTCTTAAATTTAATGAATAAACACACAATAAATACACTCGGCGGACTATGAAATGTTTGTGGGAAATCAGTATTGCCACTTGAAAATAAATGACTAACCAAATCCGTTGATAAACTACCAAAATAATGAAAGTGGCTCTTTCAAAACCTGGCCTTTCATGAGAGACAATCTAAGAATGAAAAGCTTAATATCTAAAAGCCAATAAAGAAAACTTCTATAAAACTAAATACTTTTAATAAAAACCTCTTTGACATTTAATGCCGGTGGTAAGACACAAATACCTTTAGTTTTCACAGAATACCGTCGCATTCTTAAGATAAAGCTACAAACAGAATATTCTCAACGAAAATAGACACAAGGAACTCTTTGCCCAGCTTAATTCTTCGTTCGAAATTATACTTAAATGTATATAAATAGAGTCGATAATACATTGAACTGAGTGAATAAATAATTTTGTAAACAAATGCACCGGGAACGTGGTTCTTAAGGAGTATTAAAAGGGATTCAACTAATATATTCATTCCACGTTTCAGAGTATGAAAGAGTTACTTATATTTATTTTATGTTATTGAAAAATTTTACTAAGTAAAGCATTTTATTTAGAAGTGTTTAAATATTGAATATCAACTCTGTAAATTAATCTTCCATGTAACCAAAAAATTAAATCTAAATGTACTTTATTTAAGTATGTTTTTACAAGCACGTTCGAATCGTTATTTTAAAGAACTATTAAGTGAAACTACCACCGATTCTGAATGTAGATTCCACCGAGAAGAACCGGCAAGAAACTCATTAGTTACTCTTTTCCAACATTTTAAATACAAAGTTATTGTAGCGTAACACACTAATATCAGATATTCGTTTACTTTGAAAAAACTCTTTGCATCAGTTGGCCCATGGAAAAAAGTTGGGCTGTACACTGTCTACGAAGCTGAAACTAATATTATAAATCTGGATAATTATTTAGGCGTTTTATAGCCCATTTATTGACTTATAGTCATAATAATACCGTAGCAGTAACATAACAATATTAACCAAACGAAAAACTGTATAATTTTTATTGTTAGGGCTTTCTACCGTCTGGGTACATACTCCTCATTAATTTACTGCCAAGCAACAATAGTCACTTTTGTCGTGTTCCATTTAAAAGGATATTATGTCCCTGTGTGACTACTCGCACAAGGAATATAACATTTTATTTTCCAAGGTTGGTGACTTGGTGATTTGCGGGATGGTTTATGTTTCTTACATTACCAATGTCTATGGCAGAGATCACTTTCCATCAGGTTTCCCATTTGCGAGATAGCCTACGTTTGTTATATAAAAAAAAACAATGTTCAATCGAAATAAAACGCGTTGGAAAGCGGATGGAAAAGTTATACATGTTTATGTTTGAAAAACAGGTTTTGCTACTGACGTTGTTGGGATAAAGGACGAGACGGCATAAATCCAAGGATTTTTATGTTTAATTTTAAAAAAGGAACACTTTTTAATAAAATAGCTTAATATGTTCTACAAGCCAGTCAGTTTTATGTCATTTTAACGCAACCACGGCGAGCAACGAGCAGATGATTCTAATTTTAAAAATAGAGCACGTTTTCGATGCTTTGTCAAAATAATATTACTTTTTTTTCTAAGATGATTTACTACTTGTACTGATTTAAAAAAAAAAAAACAGTTATCGTTACAAAATGACCACTATTGGGTGGCATTTTTTTTGAAACGAAGTTCTTTTACTCGGTTTATAGTAGAGTGACTTGGCAGAGGTCGTCATGTGAGGGAAAAGTTGTTATATTATGTCCGGGCGACCTATTCCTCTCTTTCTCTCCATCTCTTTCCCTTATACACGGTTTTATATGATACAAGCTGTGCCCGCGACTTCGTGCACGTTTGAATTTAACAAAAAGTTATTGTTGTAGTCTAAGTTACTCCTTATTACATCAGCTATCTGCCAGTGAAAGTCCCGTCAAAAACGGTCCAGCGGTTCCAGTAATTAGCCGGAACAAATAGACAGACAGACAGCCAGACAGACAGACAAAAATTGAATTTTTGGTATATGTACCGTGTACACACATACTTATGCATTTAGTAAAGAGCGATTATTTTAATGTTACAAACAGATACTCCAATTTTATTATATGTATAGATTATTTAAACTTTTTTTTTATTTTATTGTTTTAATTCACAGAATGTAAAAAAAATGGCATAATTTGTTATTGCCATATTATAATTATTCCCAAACATTGTAAATTTGTTTTATTACGTCTGTTATTTAAAACATAATATATTATACAGGATGTAACTTCGTTTCAAACGGGACCTGTGACACCTCTATTTATAAATTTAAAAAGCGTATTATTCAAAATCTTCTAAATTGAATATAATTTTCTATAGGCGATGAAGGTTCTCTTTAGATAAGGGGGATCTACCCTCTGATGGGTACTTAAGAAAGTTTAATTGGAAACAGTTATTTTTTATTGGGTGTAGACGATGTAACTGAAAGTGGAGACTTGGAATAACATTTCTTCCCTTAAACGCTGATAGTATTGTGATCTCTTCCAAAACATTTGATATTTTGTCCATTCCAACACAATTACAGTATTGATATAATCTATACTGATATAATAAATGCGAAAGTCTCTCTGTGTGTCTGTCTAATTCGCTTTCACGGCCAAATTACTCAACCGAATATGATGTAACTTGGTATGAAGCATGCTTGAACCCCGATATTGGATATAGGTCATACTTAGACTTATAGGAACATAAATTTTTATACTTAACACTTGAAGACTAACCCCTAAAACGCGAGCGACGGGCGAGCGAGCCTTTATATAAATAGTACGTGTATAATATCCGAATTATTATTTTTTTTTTCTGTAAACAAAAACAAGCAATACGTATAGAAAATAAAACGTATACGTATAAATTCAAACCATATAAAATAAAACATATCAAGTATCCATTAGAGTGATATTCAACAATAAAGCTTCCTATTCGAATTAATACCATTCATCTATGTACGTTAAATATTATACAGAAAACGATCAACCCTAAACACTCCAACTCATGCTCATATTTTTTTTAATTTTTTAATATTTTATCGAAAATTGCCAGAAATGTTATACTGGAAATGTATTTGTCACTTGATTTCTGAACGTCTGAAGAAGCTACTAGTTGCATCTACGTCATTGAAAATACAATTTGAATTTCTTATCGATCACTTGAATAATCCAAGTAATTTGCTCGGCCACTGCCACTATAGCTAAAGCCACTGCTTATAGAGAGAAATATTTTTCTTAATGCTGTTGTGCCAAAGTTGGGGGAAGGTCAGATTCAGTTAAGAAAAGTAGAGATCATGTGTGGTTAGTTTCTAGGATAGCAAAACTTCGAGCTCTATGGAATCCTGACACGGAATTCCCTGATCTTGTGAGTATTTTATACTTCAAATTCAATTCAAGACTTTGAATACTTATTTCATTTGACTCATGCGTGGAGATATTATTTATTGATTTCTTGACATAAATTATGTAGTCTGTAATAAAAATGTTGGAAAAGAGTAACTAATGAGTTTAGTGCCGGTTCTCTCGGTAGAATATACGTAGCTTTACATTTAATACAATATATTCCAGCGCAAAACAGCAATATGCAGCGTTGTTGTAAGTTCTTAACGATATAAATAGTATTTTCAATAATTTTATACAAAGGTATGTCTGCTTGTCATTATGACAGCTCGATCAGCTGGAATTGATGGAGGTAAACGTTAAAAATAATTATACAATTGAAAATACATTATACAATCGGCTTCATAGCAAAATGTTCGTATATGAAAGAATGTAATTTTTCGTACGTAACATTGTTTGCTGTATAGCAATGTATTGTTGCTTGAATAGTTTAAGTCTTATGATTTTCTTTATTCGTATATTTTTGGGCTATAAAATAATAATTGATGTTTCACATGAAAATGCTGTTAAATAATATTGGCACAAACCACGTTCTCTTTGTAATATAATAATATATGCGAATTACTGGAATATGGAATACGGTGGTAGTGTATTTATGTCCGCACTTCGCAAAGCCGTTGGGCCAGTGTCTAAACTCTCTTCGGCCGTGGCGGGCTTCCATCAGATCACATAATGCATGTGCATTCCCATGCTTGTGACACAACTGTGCACCCAAATATCGCCTACGTCGTAGCATGCTACGCAAGATTCACATCGTAGCACCTCGTAGCACCTCGAACTTTTATTCCCTTTGCCTCAAAACGACCCCAAATTTACAACCTGAAATTAGAAAAAAAAAATCATTAGGATTAGAAGTCTGATAAATGTCGATATAGATGGATATTAACATTTTTTATAATTAAATAAATATGTTGTAACATGAAATGGTTTTCGGTAATAAATAAATATATTATTCCTATTATATACGTAGTACATCATAGAATACGTGCCTCGAACACAAAAGGGTGAGAAGAGCGGTGGAAAGGGTGCAACATGGCATAAAAGAACGTCATGTCGCCATGACGGCTCACGAGCCGGTCAAACTTTCAAGGTGTACCAATCTGTGTTAGTACCACAACATTGCAGTCCATTCACCTACTTTACGCTGGTTTTAATAAAAGCATTCATAGGACCGTTATAATCGTAGTTAATAGCAAAAGATAAATAAAATTTAACGAACTGCCCGCCGCCTTAATAACAAGATGTAATTAAAATAATTCCAATTGCAAACGACTTGCAATGAAACGTCTGACATCATTTTCAATACCCGAGAACATTTAAAGTAATTAAATGAACGAATACCTTCAAATTATACGGAAGAACGAATTTTATTGAGCAACTGTTATTAATTACTCGTAGATCGGTAACTTGTTCCCGTGTTCCCAATTTTCAAGTGCTTTGTGAGCTAATTATATGACGAAGGCATTGGTTCGCGTCACGAAACCTTTAAAATGGGTCAGTAATTTTCTCTAAGGCTTAATCGCTAGGGAAAATTATATTGATACACGGACAAATGACCGAATACAAAGCTGTTGGAATATAAAACGTGGATCTTTTACGTTATTTACGTTTTCAAATCAGGGAATTAAACGCTGAGTTTTGTATTAATTAATCTGTGTTCATAATATTTTCCTCAGGTCGTGAGATAGAGCAACAGTTAAGAGTAAAGATCTTATATCAAGCAGTGGGAAGCTTATGTGGCTATTGCCTTATCAAACTACTTGGAGGTGTTTGCTTGAACGAAATATAATTAAAATATATGTAAATTGAGTATCATTTATTAATTTCATTAATTAAATAGTTCACTGAAACGACTTCAAACGTTGGAATGTCTATAATAATTTATAATTGATAATTTAATTAGTTTTAAATTACTTTACTTAGTATTAATAGAGAAATATATTATGATAAAACTAGTTGAATATTCTAAGGTTACTTAAAGATTTTATAGTGAAACTTATAGCACGCTCAATTAATTAAACATACATAAACTTGTGTAAGGTGTTATACAAACTTTAGCTATAAATATCTTCGCTTTGATGTAATAGGTGAAAGGCAAGGCTAATGACCAAGTGAATGTAGTGGTGAAAATTTCCCTTCATTTTAGACATTCGTATCGGAGAGTAGAGAATTAGGAAATACTTTAGTGTCGGATTGTCATCCGATGGGATGATGAAAATTCGACACAAGCAAAGAGAAATCAGAACCAACCAATGAATTTAAATGTTATTGAAACAATTTTTTTAGCAAAATTCATTTATTCCACTCGGATTTAAAACTAGGACTTTTGTATGTACAGCCTTGTAAGTTAGCCACTAGAATAATGAGTCAGTCAACTGGCTAAGATATAAAAATTTTAGTATTTATTACATACAATATTCATTATAAAGTAAGTAACTGTAAGTAAAAGTAAGTTCAACTACGTGCATTTGTTTTATAAAAATACACAGGCAGATGTGCCAATGTCACCACCGCGCACCGAGACACTGGCGCTGTAAAAAATAAGCATTCCTAACTGCACCAATATACCACCAGTCTAGGGAACTAATGTCTGTATGTTGTGTATATGTTATGTCCCTAGTGCCTGTAATTACTTAGTACTATTGTGTTTAATGTATATGTGATGAGTGGTTGATATCTACCCAGAGTGCTTCTGTGTAGGATGATGGGTGGTAAAATATTATCTAACTATATCTGACATGACGAGGTTCATGGTTCGCCCAAAATGATTTCTTTCAGCACTTAATATTTATCTTGTTTTCTTCACTAAGTCTAGTCCAGTATCTATCTAAATCCATTATCGTTAGAATATGTCCAGCAGATCCAACCATCCGAAACCAAATTCTACGACAGTTTTACAGTTTTTTTTTATATATACCTACAGTGTGTTGTTAAGTCTGATACTGATTTATAAATTTAAAATTATTATTAAATTAATTTCAATTTGCGTGCTTGTAAAATAATATCGTCATTCTCGGAAAATAATAATTTCGTTGAGAAGTTGACATTTTTGCTCGTAATAAAAAGAAAATTATGTGAGATTGTAGAGTATGTATTTTAACGGCTGAAAAATAAGCGTATATTTGGCATTTCATTAAAACTTACTAATAGAATGATGCTTTTAGAATTTATGTATCATATCACATCACATATTTTTTGTATGTATAGGCGGACAGGCAAATGGACTACCAGTTGGTAAGTGGTGACGACGCTCGCCGACGGTCGCTGTAAAAATTTTTAACCATTCCTTACTACGCTAATGCATTACAAACCTTGGGAGCTGAGATATTATATACCTTGTGCCTGTAGTTACATTGGCTCACTCACCCTCCAAACACAGAACAGTACTGAGTATTGTTGCTTGGCGGTAGAATATATGAATGGATGGTACCTACCCAGGCGGGCTTTCATCTTAATTAAATTATTTTTTTAATTTTAAATTCAATAATATCTACGTTTCGTCATAATTTTTATTTACCTAAAACTTCTTGATGAAGGTTTGGGGTGTTATAAACTGCGCGTATATGGCTTTCATGTGGGACGGAACTCGTTAACTTATTTTTATTGCCTGTGTACCTCAATGTAAAATGTCTTCACATATTACAGTAACGAACTGTATCCACATCTGGTTCATCTATTTTTGAAACGCAAATACTGCAAACTTGCGTATCAATAGCGATGACACAGCCTGCGTTTTTATATTTACTAACATCACATAAAAGCACATCAAGGTAAAAATAATCGCTTATAAGCAAAATGATTTTCCTTTTTCATTTTCTATGAACTTAATCCGACTGTAATACGTTTGAAATTTAATTGGGTCAGTTACTTCATCTGAATCATTAAATCTGTCGTTAATTTAAGACATTTGATTCCTCAAATTTCACTTTAATTTCTAGACGGTAACATTTTACTTTAAGGGTCTATATTTGTGGTATAATATATCAATAGTAGATTTTAATATTGAGCCGAAATAGCTCAGTAGCCATTGGATGATGTGGATGATAACGAAGGTTCGAATTCGGGTAAGCAAATTGAGTTCTCGGCGGACAAGGAATAAAATTATGAGAATATTTTTTTCCGTAATACGTAGTGAAGCCTTGTAGCGAATTATGTTTTAAACCTTTTTGATGTTATGTCCTTTTAGTTTTACTGGCTCACCTAGCCGTCATTAAGTCGTCAGCCGATATTAAAGAATATTGTTTGGCTTAGAATATGTGATGAGGTACCCAGAAGGGCCAACATTAGAAACTATAAAAAGTCCTCCCTATAGCCATTGACATTTGAAAAGCAAACTCTTTCTTTAAGACCAAAATCAAATTATACTTTATTCAGGTAGATCTATATTTACATATAACATTATATATACAATTCGGGTGAAATATCAGTTGTTCCCCTTTTCCACTATTTTTTAATTCAGTGACCTTGTTATGTACGCACGAGTTTATGCAGGTCATGAATTTTTTTACTTATATTATACATATAAAAATATATTACAATTTCATCTTTGCTTCAAACGTTTCCGCCACTGAGCCATCTCGGTTCATAGGCATTTTAGCTCTCGTTGAAGACAACAACATCCAGCTTAACTAGTCTTTTGCTTTTTTAGAAATTATTTTTTTATGACCATCCACAAATAACAAGCTTTTTGAATGTATCAATATTTTCCATTTTCCACTATAAAATACTTTTTATTTATTTACATAACGCGTACAAAATTGCATTATATTTTTCATACACTTTTATGTTATTATTTTATAGTTCTGTTATTTGTAGAGTGACCGGATGACCGTACTTTAACCTGGTAATTGACAGGTGAATTATTGACGTAATTCGATGGTAAGTTAATAAAAAACGAACGAAAAAAAATGTTAATATGTAAATAATATTTCGAACAAAATTATAGTAAACTGTAAATTTCAAAGAACATAAAATAAATAATTAAACAGTGGACTTAGTTTTCTATATTAAAAAAAAAAATAATGTAAATTTTAAATGTAAGCATTTAAATAATATTTTTATGAAAGTTCTTTATACCTTAAATAATATTTTGACCTTGACCGCGAGTTATAAGTTTTTAATTAATCCATTCAGTCAACTCAACGTCTTGAGGAAATCTTTACGAGTGTGATGAAAATCTGACACGTGTATCGAACCGCTTTTATATAGCATAATAGGATAAGCTTAACCTTCTCCTGAATAGAAGAGGCACTTTAGTTCAAGAGTAGGAAATTTGTAGCCTTACATTTACTTTTTTGCTCTGTCTATAGATAATGGTGACCACATAAAATTAGTAACTAAAATTACTTTAAAAATTACTGATATCAATTTGATAAAAGTTAAAAGTACATAATGTAGTATTTAGAATTGCGAAACGTAAACTCTCAACACGATATATTTAAACTATCAAGCAATGTTTAAAACAAAAGCCTCAAAACCACGTCGCGAAAGCCGACCGGCGTAATTTAAAAGCAATTTAAATGAATGCAAGCTATTTCGTTTCGCTTGGGAGCAATTTCTTAAAGGTTGTCGCAAAAGTAGCGCGAGATAAGGGACCGAGTCTATGAGTGCTAATTTGAAATAAATTTAGCGAGATTACGAACCGAGGTCCGTAGACTTCGAGCACTTCGCATTGAGCGAAAAAAAATTAAGGGTATAATAAATTTATAACATAATTAGCTAAATGTTAATCTGTTCTGCCGCTAATTGGGAATTAAGGTAATTTTCTGTGTTTTGTTATATATATATTTATATATATATATATATTGTGTATTTAGGTTACCTTGACTTCACTAATTTGTTAATCTATCTGGGCTTAATATCGTAGATCCCGAAGTTCTGATTTCAAACATCAAGCTGGGACAAAACAGTTATTGGATTTTTTTGTCGAAAACTTCTCAGTAGCAATACGGAGTCAGGATGTTGGAATTGTGTATGAAAAGCCGTTGGTAATTCGGATTATGAGAATGAGTCATGATATATATTGAGTAGTTAGCTGATCTTCCTTGAACCTGGCTTCCGTGGACGAAATCAAAACCCTCCAAACCCCGAGGACAGCCTCAAAGGGAGGCCTTTCCCAGCAGTGGGAAATTTACAGGTTGTTAATGTGTAATGTGACATATGTTACGGCATCCGTTCATTCGTGCCCCACTTTACAAATTCAACACTGCAGTTGTGTGATCTCGCAGCGATGCTTTGTTATGTATTGATTTGTAACATTACACCTAAAGGGATTCGTTTTAATACTGAGAACAGGGTGAAGCACGTGCAGCCTCGTTCGATACGAATATCTCGGTTTTATTATTAAGAATTAAAATATTTAATTACTTCTTTTTATCGATTATATATTGACGTATTTTGACTGACACATATGACGTCGCGTATGACATTATGGCGTTGTGCTCCCGATCCGCCGCCGTTCTCTTCTATGTTGTTTGCACATGGCGCGTACTATAAACTTCGTAGCTATATATTAGTATATAATAAGAGAAATATATTAATTTTATTAACGAAATGTTTTTTATTCATCCCATATTTATTCGTTCTTTTTCAATGACCGTCTTCTCGTAACGTAAATTATTATTTTCTTAAAAAAAAAAACACAAAATTGCATGTACTTTGACTTATCGAAACATTTTATGGCAACATTTCAAGTTTATTATCCAAAATGTTGACTTATTATCGTAAACAGTATACCGTTTTATGATTTAATAACGTTGCCCTTAGTAACGTGTAAGGGCTAATGTTTTCTACGTAATGTAATCTATATTATGGTATAGCTGAAAGGTAGGAAATTGTTCGGTATTTGTTTTTAAAAAAACAGTGTTGGGCATCACAAAGGTTGAGTACCGCGGAGTAAACAGAAACGCATATATATACACACTTTATATGAAAAATAATTGAATCCCAAACATTACGTTTGAATTGTTTTTTAAAAACGTTAAATTTGGTTTATTTAATTTCAATTGTAGTGTGTATATGTAATGTTCTGTCGATTGACAATGGCAGGATTGACAATGGTAGTGGGGACCAGTGTTTACGCAGCAAACGTACGAGAAAGAAGGTAGTCCGATATGGACACTTCTAATGCCGTCAACATCTACGAGCAAACTTCAGTCTCGTGAACAAGACATTCGTAGATAATGTCGAAATATCGAGCTCCACTAAATAAAAATAAAAATAACCATGTTAATTTAAAATCTTGTAATAAGTGTTTGTGTTTAATATAGAATAAGTTATTTGATGGTAGGGTTTTCGTGCAATGCCGTCGGGGATACCACATACTCTTTAGATATTCTACCGTCGAACAGAAGTACTTAGTATAGTTGTGTTTCGGTTTGATGGCGAGCCAGTGTCTCTGCTGGCACAAGGGTCACAAAATCGTAGCTCTTAAGGTGGCGATGTAAGAATATTTAATGGCTAATATTTCTTACAGTGCCTATTTATATCGGCGTTGGTGATTATATACTGGGTGACATTTGACCAACCACCGACCTATATTAAAAAATATATATTAATTCAACGATTATGTTAACGATTTTGCCTTTACAAGAGTTCAAAAACGACCGTAACCATAATTGAAAATTTGAGTGTAACAGATTAATTTCGTTTGGAAGCAAGTAAATTCGTTGGTCCTGCACTTGAACTCTTTCCGGTCTCTTCTTGGCGTAATTTAGATTCTGAGCCGTCGTGTGCTTCTTAATGCTATTTCACAAATCTTATTAGCACGTAAGTGCTATATATTTCACTTTAAACTAAGAAAAACTACTCATACCATACGCAAAACGGATCAAAGTTTAAATTTAAATTAAAGTAATGCTAATATTTTGACACTGCGATAATAAATTCGAAAGACTTTTATAATTGGTACGTTTGTTATTCAATAACCATCAAACGGTTTGACAGATTCCAAGCAAAGTTATGTCGTGACACGGGGTGTTGGGGTTAAAAATAAACTATTATTTTTATTAACGCGTCAAATTAATGCCATAGACTGATTTTGATGCGTACGCTCCATGAAGTATGGGAGCTGTATCCTTCATACATAGCGACTT
Organism: Vanessa atalanta; assembly: GCF_905147765.1. Taxonomy (NCBI): domain Eukaryota; kingdom Metazoa; phylum Arthropoda; class Insecta; order Lepidoptera; family Nymphalidae; genus Vanessa; species Vanessa atalanta. The sequence continues at coordinate 1,240,961 of NC_061882.1, forward strand.
AACCTCGATGTTTGACGTAAGTTCAGCTGTAGATATATGGGGTGCTTTACGTACACTAGTTAAAGAAGAAATCATAATGTTTTATTTACGCCAAGAGAACCATTTGCTAGTGGTACTAATAAACGATCATTTAGCTATTAAGATATATACACATATAATAGTACCTCTAGCTCTAGTACTTGTTTTGATCCCAAATTTTTAATTAGGCCAATAAAAGGTTTAATCAGGCAAATGTGTCGATATCAATGAACGATTATTTATAAATTTTACGTTTCTACTGTTTATTTACTTTTTACATTCTCATGCGATGTGGGAGCTGCTGATTAGTTTATGTGCAGTGGCGTGATCCAAGTGATGAAATGTGTTCAGTGAAATTAACAACAAAAGTGATGATACTAAGTTTTGGTAATTCTGGGTGAACTTAAATTACGTAAAATTTGTATTTAGAACTGTCACTTTTGGTTCTGAAATCGACCAATTGTCACATACTTTTAAGAATTAATTACTTTTAATAAATTAATTTAACTTTACGCTGACGTCGTAATTAATTTACTCTTTATTTGGTATCAAAATTATCTTATAATAAAAAATCCGATGTTCTATAAAATAATTGTAAATCTATAATACTATAGCAAAACGTTGAGATAAAACACTCAGTTTAACTAAAATCGCTATTCATTATTAACATTATGAATTATCATAGAAAACGTTGAACGCAATTCGTAGAGTGCGCGTCGCCGATTCTGTCAAGCGTCGGGATGAGTCCTCGTAGAAAGAGATTTATTTCACACACACCCCAAATAAAGGGGACCGAACCAGTTCTGGTCTCGTGTGATAAGTATTATTGTGTCGTCATAAACTATTTGCCACTAAATAATTTTAAAGCTTTATATTCAGAAATCTTTACAAGGCGTAATTATTATTATTTTATACGTGATTTAAAGGCTGTATTTATAATTTTTATTTATTAAATAAATCAACATGTTTGATAGCTGAACTGCTTCTTATCTTTTCAAGGCGTTAGTTTGGAGTGTGTTTCACCACGCTGTGTCGTTGGTTGGTGGAAACATAAATAGGTCCCTCTTATTTTACTTACATTAACCACAATATTTTCTATCATAAATCTATTGCGCTCGTCTGAAATCGAATGGGCAGGCTCTGGAAAAGATTCACGTGTTCTAGCCATTTGATTCAGTTATTAGATTCTGATGATCTATGAACAACAATATGTGCAATACAGTAAGTAATACCGAGTGGGTCTCTTCGAACTATATTTCAAACGAATTCATTTTTCTGTGTTTTTTTTTTTTTATCGAATAGGTGGCAAACGAGCTGGAGGCACACCTGATGACTGACTTGACTTTTACAACCGTGTTTTGCCGAAGGTTTTAATAAATTATTTTCTTATAAAAGTAGCTGCAAAAAATAATATTTTGTTTAAGAATGAAACTAATAAAATTACTCAGTTCTAAATTTAAATATTTATATTATTTTTAAATTTGTTCAGTCATAATGGATTTGCAAATTTCTTTAATTGTTTGAGAGTAATTCCAAATTTGTGTTATTTAAATTTCGTAGAGATTTGATTATGAGTTTCGGTGACAGTCAACGGAACTCTTAAATAAGTACCAGCAAATCAACTGCGATTGCTGCTATATACAACGGAAGCCAGATTTTATTTTTAAATGTAATTTTGTAAACATTATCAGGTGTCCCGATTTAGTATATAAATAAACACGTCCCGATAAATGCTTCCAGCATTCCCGATTATAACAACACTGTGAAAAAATTTCTCGTTTTTTAATTATACTTGCAAGTATTTATTAATAAAAATAGTTTATATTTTTATACTAGTTAAATGTTTTTTTTTTTTTTATATAATAGTTTTTAATTTGGACCAGTTGAAGTCAGACGAGCAAATTTTTTAATTGCATTTTTTTGTTATACACGATGAAAGTATTTAGCTAGAAAATATTTCAAGCAAGCATTTGAAAATGAAAATTACGAAAACAATATTAAATTTTTAACGTAACAGTTCATTTATAAAACGTGTTTCAGTACCTACTTTGAACGTTTTATATTTTGATAGTATTTTTATATTTTCGTTTTGTATAATTTTATTGTGAATTCCTTTGAAATGTTCGCTTGAATTAAATAAATAAAAATATCCCAAATCTTCTGCAATTTGACTTACGCTCCATTAGTTTGTGGACGCATTATGCTGCGTCCAGACAAGGGCTATCTTAATAAATGAATTATCATTATTATAACATTATCTTGTGTAATGACACAAGATAATGTTTACTATTATTTTTTTTAATCTTAATCGTAGATGGCAGTATTAAATACAGGCAAGTGCAGCTGAGTTTAAATTTGAGAAAAACAAAATACAATTTGCTAGTATGAAATTGTACCAACAACCTACCGTAGTGCATTGTAAAATAGATCTCTACAAGGCAAATCCTTGTCCTAAAAGCGCTATTACTTGGACTTTACGATAGTCCATCTGATTCGTCTCACTCATCACACAGTCATATTCTACCGCTAAACAGAAATTCTTGTTATAATTTTATTCCGGTTCGAAAAACTGGTTAAACAGTGTAACTAAAGGCACAAAGGTCATAACTTTTAAGTTCCCAAAGTTGGTTATGCTTTGGTGACGTAAGGATTACTTCATATTTCTTAATGTCTATCTTATGCTTATCGCTTACATGGCCTATCTGTGAGCCTACATATTTTAAATAGTAGTAATAAAATCTTATTATTGTCTTATTGAAATAAAAACATATGACGATCTTGTTCCGTTGACAATAAACGCAGATGAAGTATGACTCAACATACATGAATAATTGAATTAAATGCTTGAAGTATCTTCTGCTAATATATAGGCATAAGTCGTTCTGAATCTAAGCTCTTACGTCACATTAATTGTGATTTATATAGTCGTCGTTACTATTTTCTTATTAAATTAATCTGCCCAATTTGACTTGTCTGAACGCAGCATTACTTCAAATAGACACTTAAAAGTGTCGCGCCATTTTTTTTCGGTCACTGGATGTACTAGATATTTTATTTGTCTGTTTTTAGATTTGAATTAACGTAAGTGATTATTTTGTTCTTTGAATCAACAACTGTTGATTGAAAATAAATTAAATTATTTCTTATTAGTATAATTAGTATAAATTAAAACATAATACGTAAAGGAAGTGGATCTTATTAGTTATTACATATAATGTTGTTCCACTAAATTCCCACAGATACTCTTTTAGCGTTTTTTTTTTGTTATTTACTATTTTCATATTTATTGACTGTTGATATCCAATTTCTTTTTAAAATAGAGTCCTTCTACCACTTGGTTGTAGGGCTTTGTGCAAGATCCAAGGTTGAACCAACCAATTATCATATATTCTAACGTTAAGAAGTAATACTTTGTATTGTATTTTATTGGTGTGTTCCAGTTTGAAAAGAACATAATAACTTACTTCCCAAGGTTGGCGTATTAGTGATGTTAGGAATGATTAGTTTTTTTCACCGCGCCGATGTATTTGGATACTGATGGGTGGGCTATTTTAAAAAAAAAGTTTAAAATTGAACACGTTATCTCGTTTTAAGTGTTTGTATCTATTCATGTATTCGTCTCTCACACTTTAACTTTTCACACTTGTTTTGCGAATAGCGGTTTTGTTTAACCGGTTTAAGTCGGATAAAACCAGACCAACGGATTGCAACTCTTAAGGAGAGCGAAATTTCTTTTTTAGTGTTATCTTGTTACGCTTTACATAAATATTCAAGATAAGATTTAAAAAATTAACATCTTAAGCAGTAGTGTCTTTTTTTAAGGCAACGGACAAAGATACTCTTCTTTTCCAGGAAACCCATATAAAAATGGGTACGATGCAGTAATATATATCTATATATTTATGGCATGGGGGGCAAACGGACAGGAGGCTCAACTGATGGAAGGTGACTACCAACCAAGGAAACACGGGTGCGTTGACGGCCTTAAAGATTTGTTTAGGTTTATTGAATTTCCCCACGTCCTATTGGTACGGAAAAACAGCCGGCGAAATGTTAGTGACCTCGTAGATATGATAGTGTTAACTTTGATTAACTGGAATGAAAAATAAAAGCAATTTCTTATACAAGACGTCCTATGGGCGAAAACTAAAAAATAAAAGAGTAAAATATATTACGGTCCTTGGTCTTGTAAAGAGGACGTTCAGGGATTGCTACTTAACTTTTTTATATAGTAAGACGGAGCTAAAGGTAACTAACCACTGCCAATAGGTTTCTATATCAGTGTTGTAAGAAATATTAATCATTCCATACATCGCCAATACGCCATCATCATCGGAAGCTAAGATTATGTCCTTTGTTCCTTTAGTAACATTGGTTTATACCGTCAAAACCTACACACAACAATCCTACGTATTGTTATTTTGTGGTAGAACATATGGTAAAAGAGTGGTACCTACCCAGATGGGCATTCTCAAAATCCTCCTACTAAGAATCAAAAAGTAATTCTGTGAAGAACAACATAGCAATTTAAAAACCCATAAAATGGTAATACAAAAGAAATTAAAAATCCAATTTCGTTAAAATTTGCCATAGAGAACGATAATAAAAAGTCCATATCTTAAATCCGAACCCCGTCAGTCCTCATGAAAGATTACCGTCAAACAAACTGAGCTCGAGAGAATGATTGGTACAAGTCATATGCTTCTATATTTAAAATTTAAAAAAATGATAAGCTATTTCTTAATGTTTTAAAATATTTTATATAAATGATCCTATTAGGTCGCCAATAAGAACTTAAATGAGTCCATTGATAGAACATATGATTTATGTAATAGGCTTAGCTTCGTCTTCTGCTCAATGGTGAGAGGTCATTTCTTGGGATAGGTTCCAAGCCTTTAAGAGAAAAATGTTCTTCTAAATAATTCAAAATATAGTGTTACACATAAATTACAGGCTCAAGGAACATCTCAGTTCCCAAGGTCGATTACATTGGCATTTGACAAAATTTATTCTACCATCATACAAAAAAAGTCCAATAAGAAAATATAAATAATTTTTCCAGGACAAGGAAATATTTAACACATTCATACAGTCTCTACAACAGTGGAAGAATTAAACAGATCTATATTTAAGCAAGCTCTGCGTTCTAAAACTACATCCAGCTTAGATAAATAGTGTGAAGTTAAAACAAATTAACTTTTTCTACATCGACTCGGCTGGGAATCAAACCCGGGACTTCGGAGTGGCTTACCCATGAAAACCGGTGTATACGCTACTCGACCACAGAGGTCGTCACGCCGTAGTCGACCACGTTTTTGCAAAGCTTACTTTGCCATAAATTCTGTTCTTGGCTTATTTTTCCCGTTTCCGTTTCCGTTATTGTAAAAACAGCTTAAAAACTATAAGAATGTATGAAACATTAGCAAACCAAGTTGAAGGATTATCTGAATTCGTTTGGTTTATTCGTTGGTTACCGTCCTCTATAGGTTCTTTAAAATAATGTCACTAACTATAATAGTCTTTTGATATTCCATATATTATACAGAGGTGAACGTGACTTGCTCCATAGTAAAGGTAAGCGTTGAAGAGAAACTGTTCAATTCTCAGAACACATGTGCGTGTCAAACTGAATATGATATATGAACCCTAACCACCTGGTCGTCGTGAAAATTGACTACGTGTAATGAACGTGCAAAACAAAATGCCTCTTAACCTTGAAACTGTTTTTCATGTAATGAATATATCAATGATAATTGAATAATTATTTAGTTCTAAAAGAAGAATAAGAAAATTTTTGTTTTACTTTTTACTATTGACACTGAACTAAATTTGAACTTTAGTTGTCACTATGATCAGAATTATGAATAGAAAAAGAATTTGGTTACGATAAAATGTTTCTTAGGTAATAAGACTTCACTACGGGTATAGTTTAGTTACATCTAGTCTGATTATATAACTGTTCCACTTTGGACTGAAACCTTCACTCTTAAGGAAAAGAAGGTTTGAAGTTTATTCCATCTTTTCTGGTCTAGTTCTATACACAGTAGCAGATTTTCATCCAAAATCAAAATATACTTTGTTCAAGTAAGCTACCTCCGATTGGGAAAGTAGATTCTACCGAGAAGAACCGGTAAGAAACTCAGTAGGTACTCTTTTCCACCATTTTAATTATAGACTATGTTATTAAAGTACGATTTTATATATCCTGCCCAGAAATCAAAAAGTACTAAGTCCACGCTTTTATCATATTCCATATTTAGCAAAGTATTTTTGACATAAGCTTTAGTTTTTTTTTTATAAAATATATAGAGAGATAGAGAATCCTACAATCCTAGTATTTATTAAAGGAGTAACGTCTGCATGGACTACTTCAAAGAGTTCGATTGTGCGGTAATTTTCCATCGTAACGATTTTCACAATAATTCAAGAATCCATTTGAGCAAGAATTTCTTATAACCAGTATTCATTTTAATGTCCTCGTGATTAATTTTTATTTTTTTATGTTATAGCGTTCAAACGAGCAGGAGGCTAACCTGATGGAAAGTGATTACCACCGCCCATGGACATCTGCAACACAGGCTTGCAGGTGCGTTGCCGGCCTTTAAGGAATGAATACGCTCTTTTCTTGAAAGTTCCCAAGTCGTATCGATTCAGAATATCTTTATCATGTCAGCCGAAGGACGTCCACTGTTGGTCATAGGCCTCCCCAAAGATCGTCACAACGACCAGTCTTGTGCAGCGTCGTCGGTTGTGGTAGCCGGATCTCTGCCGGGGATTCTTAGCACCCCCTGCCCCGTCGTTATCATGGCCGCTACCGTAACTAGTAATAGCGGGGCTGCCGGGTATTAGGGGCCGATACCTTGGTGCAACAACCATGGGGGGTTTTGCCATAATCGCCACGCTTGGCATGCGCGTTGGCGATCGTAGTCTGATGTTACAGTACTCAGATGGATGCTGCTGTCCATCCTCTGGTATAAAGTCCCTTAGTCCCGCTTTTTACGACACCCGTGGGAAGAGACGGGGTGGTGCTATTCATAACCAGCACCACACGGCAAACATGTAATAAATAATAGAATATCTTATAACAATAAAATTTGTAGTTCATAATTAATGATATTGTGTTTGGAGTTTTGTCACCTACCAGGTTTTTGACTTTGCAACAATGCGTGCACAAAGTCCTCCCACCGAGCAAAGGGATCAAAATGGATTAACATAGTATCGTGACACGTGATTAATCCTAAAATATTTGTACAATATTTTGTCTCATTAGTTTTATAGTACATTTCATTCCGACAACTCTCGCAGTAATTATCTCAAGTTATTTAGTAAAAAGTCTTCTAAGCTTGCAGCCATTAGACGCGAGTCAAATTACAGAGTCGGTCCTGATTATATTATGCTAAAGTTAATACTAATTGCAGCGAAGTTATATGTAAATAACGAAACTTTGCTTATGAACTTGTATATGTTTTAAGTACAACGCTATGTGGTTTTAGCTAATTGAATTTATGATTTTCGTAAATTGGATTTTATATCTAACATAATTTGTTTTTAATTAATGGTAAATTCAAATAAATCTATTGTGAAAATTGAAGGCTTATCTCGTGTAATATTTACATGGGCTCATTAACATTACTCTGATGTTATGTATTATGTTAGTGTAAGATAATATTCATTTAATAATTTCATCTCATTCATCAATAATTCTGAATACTATTATTGATAGATAACTAGAATGTCTGGGTATATAACAGTACTCTGCATTTTTGTGATCCGTTTAAAAGGGTGGGTGAGCCAGTGTAATCCCAGGCACATGGGACATAACATCTTAGTTTCCAAGGTTGGTGGTGCATTGGTGATGTAAGGAATGGTTAATATTTCTTACAGCACCTTTGTCTATGGGTGGTGGTGAAGTGGCCCATATGCTCCGCCAAACAATGCCATAAAAAATATATATTTAAAAAATATACATATAGAATCGACTATCATATGATCAATATTGGTCCCGCATAACCGTGTAATTATTCTATCATTTTACGATCTGGATACAGGAAAAAATTATATAAAGCTCTGTCAAATAATAATTATAACATTTTATTTATCAATGCATCGTAAATAACGCAAATCAAAGCGAGTTCTTAAAGGTCCTAATGGGCTTGAGTTTGCAGAGAAAATTGTTCTTTTAGCGATAAGACGTTCATTGTGTATCTTCTCTCTTGTATGTATATTTAATTTATTTTAAATTTCTTGTACAATACAGAGTTTTTTATTTTTTATTTTGTTGTTCTTTCATTGTTGTGCTATTCCCCATTTGATTTGTACAAAGAATACTTTGCAATAAGAAATTGTACTGATTGATTAAAATTACTGGTAGAACATCCAAAATCTTAACCGAAGTTTTTTGTTCAAACTCAACAATTGATACTTAATTTGTGTTTGTGTATCACCCAATGTTTACAGTTGAAAGAAAATATCGCGCGTAAGCCTGGTCAATTATATCTCACCACATGTTTATCCAAATTGGCGCAGCTTGTTAGGATAAGCCATTGCCCAGCGAGAAGGAAATCTTAGGGCTATAACATTTGTCCTTGTTTTTTATTTTTATTTCTATAAGTCACTTATGTAAATAGGCCTGACTGTATGTGGTCATTCGATACCCAAATACATTGACACTATAAAAAATATTATCTGTTCCGTACATCGCCATTGCGCCTCCAACCATGGAAACAAAGAAGTGTCCCTTGTACCTGTAGAAGAGTTTTGTGTTTTGTTTCCTGAATTTTAAGCATTTGTAACACACCCATTTTAGAAGCAATTCAACAAACATTATAAAGTTGTCGCATACAAAAGTCAAAAAAAAGTCAAAAATCTTTATTCAATATAGAAGTGTTTGCACTTGCTTATTGATTGTCAAAAATCTACCACCGGTTCGGAATTTAGCACCTCGGACCTGAGAAGAACCGGCGAAAGAAACTCAGCGGGATATATTTTTTTTCATTTTTTTTTAACCATTTTCCATGTAGGTACAATGATAAGTATATATTAGTTGTTTGAAACAGCCTGGAGGCGATCATTTCATTCCCAAGGTGTGCAGTCAACTAAAAAGTCATTAGTGTTGTAATATCCTTTAGCACACAAACGCTCTTTAACGACTCTTTTGAATTTTATAATTGAATAATTTTGAACGTTTTCTGGGATCCTGTTGTAAAAACGTATACATTGCCCCAAAAAAGAGTTACTAACCCTGTGTAATCGGGTACTTGGAGTAACAAGTTTATTCTTGTTCCTAGTGTTAATAGAATGTACGTCACAATTTCTGGGAAAATCATTTATGTTTTTGCGTACATACATAACATTATCAAAAACAAATTGAGAAGCGACAGTCATTATTTTAATTTCTTTAAATTTACCTCTTAACGAATCTTTTGGGACCAGGTTATAAATTGCACGAATAGCCCTCTTCTGCAGTACAAAAATAGTATTAATGTCAGCTGCATTACCCCAGAGTAGGATGTCATACGACATTATACTATGGAAATAACTGAAGTACACAAGGCGTGCCGTATCCACATCAGTCAAAAGTCTAATTTTTTTTACCGCATAGGCTGCAGAGCTAAGTCTATTCGCCAATTTATTTATATGGGGGCCCCATTGGAGCTTAGAGTCTATTGTCATACCAAGGAACTCTGTTGATTCTAAAACATCTAATGCTTCCCCGTTTAAACGTACACTCGTTTTGACACATCTTACATTGGGAGTAGTGAATTTAATACATTTAGTCTTTTTACTATTTAACATTAAATTATTAACACTAAACCAATTTACTATTTCAGAGAGAGTATTGTTCACATCGTCATATATTGAAAGACGTCTTTTTATTTTAAAAATTAAAGAAGTATCATCAGCAAACAATACTATCTCGAGTTTATCACCTAGGAGATGTGGCAGGTCATTTATATAAACAAGGAAGAGAAATGGTCCAAGAATTGATCCTTGAGGGACCCCCACAGTAACTGGAGACCCGGGAGATCTCTTTCCATTTACATCAACCCTCTGAATGCGATTGCTCAGATACGAAATCAGAAGACTGAGTGCAGTGTCCCTAATTCCATAATGACGTAGCTTCCTGACCAAAGTTTCGTGTTGCACACAATCAAAGGCCTTAGATAAATCACAAAATATCCCTAAGGCATCCTGTGACTCCTCCCAGGCCCTGTAAATATTTTTAACGAGCTCAACACCAGCGTCAGTTGTCGAGCGACCCCTTGTAAATCCAAATTGTTTCTTGTGTAGCAACTTGTTATTGTTAAAATGTACTAGCATTTGATTTAGTAATAACTTTTCAAAGATCTTGCTAAGAGTTGGTAGTACAGAGATGGGCCTATAGTTGTTGGGGTCTGATGTACTACCTGATTTAAATATTGGTAATACTCTACTATGTTTCATGAGGTCAGGAAACACGCCACTAAGGACACATTTATTAAATATAGTGACAAGGTAGGGTGCGATTACATCAATTATTGAATTGACTACCTTGACAGAGATCCCCCACAGATCGGCCGTTTTCTTAATATCTAGTGATCTGAAGGAACTTATTACATCACTTACACTTACTGTATTAAATTTAAAGCTAATATTACATTCTTCCACATGGTTTTTTAATAATGATTCAGCAACGGTAGGAGAGGAATTTAATGAGTTAGTTGTCGAAAATGGAATGTCAGCAAAAAAATTTTCAAAAACAGTTGCAACATCCCGATCTGAGGAAAATAAATTGTTGTCAATAGATAAGCTAAAGTCGGAGATGTTATTTTTGACTCTTCCAGTTTCACAATTAATAATTTTCCATGTCATTTTAATTTTATCAGGTGCCTCAATAATTTTTTTTTTTATATGCAATGATTTAGCTGTATGACATACACGTTTGAATAGTTTAGAGTAGGCACTAACATAACTGATAAATGAAAAAGACCGGTTGTATGATCTTTCACTATAAAGTTCATACAACCTCTGCCTACTCTTGTGAATTCCGACAGTCGCCCAATCATTAAATTTAAGAAAATTCCTAGAATAGACTGTCTTGGAAGTAAATATGGCATTAAATTCTGTTTTAATTAATTTAAAAAAATTGTTATAAAGCTCATTAGAATTATCATTTAATTGTAAATATGAGAGCTTTGCCATGATATTACTTCTGAACTTCTCAATTCGATACAAATTGATTGGAACAAATGTCTGTTTTAAATCCTTAGCATTGTTATTTATTTGCGAATTAAATGAAGCCAACTGTCCACAATGATCAGAACTTAACATATTTATAATACATTTATGATTAGGTACACAGTTGGTAAATATGTTGTCAATACATGTTCCAGTGGATTCAGTGATTCTAGTTGGCTCTAAGAATAAGTGAAAATGCATTAATTAAAGAGTAAGAAGGCTGTAAACGTGGAATAAGGCGAAGAAGCTCTTCAAGGTAACAAACAACATATGGTAATTGTAAAATTTTCATAACCCACGTGCGGAGGCGAGCTTTATGTTACATTAAGATTTAATCACGTCTGCCTCAATTTTAGGCGTGTTACGAGTTATTAAATGTGTTTTGATTTTGTACAATTAATTTCATGCATGTTATATTGTTATATTATTAAGTGCCTCGGTGGTCTAATGACTGGCTTATATGCCTTCTGATTTTGAGGTAATGGGTTCAAATATTGAGTCGAACTTACACGTGCTTGCAATTATACTGGTAAACTTATACTAATGTGTAAGCTTCTAATCGTTCTACAGCTTGACTAATACCTCTTCTTAATTTAAGGTGAACTATTTTGTGATTACAAAGATATAATAAATGATAAGTTTCAAAAAAAAAATCTATTGAATAAATAAGTTGGCACTTCCAGAATACATTACTCCGTCAGAAGTAAGACATTGTACTAGAAACACAAAGCATTCATCAATAGGCATCAAAATTCAGGTAGGCGTTCGGGGCAGACAGCAAAATTCACACTGTTTTTTCAGGCAGGCATTTCGTCATATATTCGAGGCACGTTGTACCGATTTTCGTGTTCCCGCGTCGTCTACCAAATTTCTCGTCCCCCTCCCCCCCTTACCCCAGCCTTAACAACGTATGCTTTTCAGCAATCACAAGAATCCCTTACTGTTCATGAAATTATTTACTTAATATTGTTTCCACTGTATTCTGATCACGTAAAGGCGAAAAGATCAAACTTGAAACACTTCGCTTTAACAAAATTACATCGGCCCGAAAGCGTTCCTCACAATTTATCATGCGAATGCGTAGGTATGGCTGTAGCTTTATTTCGAGCGATGGACGTTAAATTAAATTTCATTGAAACCTAAATATATTTTGTTAAAAGTTATAATTGAAACTCATTTGAACTTTACTGTAACATTATGTTTAAAAATTATTTGGTGACATGGGCTTTAAATATCAAGGTATTTTTATCCAACTTATTAGTAGACATGCTGATTAGAAGATATCGTGATTGCGTTGTTAGTTGTTCACTAAAAAAATTCATCTTTCATCTTTCATCTTTGGTGTGTCTGTTTGTAATATTAAAATAGCCGCGTTTTACTAAATGCACATGTATGTATACACAGTACATATACCTAAATAACATTTTTTATAATTTTTGTCTGTCTGTCTGTCTGTTTGTTTCGGCTAATATTTGGATCGGCTGGACCAATTTTGACTGGACTTTCACTGGCAGATAGCTGATGTAATAAGGAGTAACTTAGGCTACTTTTATTTTAGAATTATATGTAAAATAATAATAAAGTCACGCTTTTATATTAAATTTAAACGCGCACGAAGTCGTGGGCACAACTAGTAAAACATAAAACAATAAATAAGGACAGTTAAAATAGCGATCCTGAATCACCGACTGTGATTAGCCTTCGCCTGAAAAAAAACATGCAGGTAAATCAAACTATTTAACTCAATTTGACTAACTTAAAAATTAATTGCTAAATAGCAATAATAAGTTCTAATTCATCGGGAGTTTTTTTTTTATATATGTAATAATTTTCTTTTGTAAAAAAAAACAAAGATCTATGAAACATTATTACTAAAATGAATTTTAATGTATGCGTTATATAGTAGATGTTTAAATTTGATATTAAAAGTATAATAAATGTACAAGATACGCCCTAACATTTGTCATTGAATAATTCTCCGTAAACATAAAATTGTCCAACCAACTTATTTGTTTAGTACAGACATTCACTGTAAAGATCCCATAACTAACCTTCTTTAACCACCGAATGCAAAATCATATTCGCATGTTTAAATTATTATATTAAATGTAATGAATTAAAGCTAAGGAGAAATACACAAACAATGTAAATGTATCTCTTTCACTTATCAAACGGCGTACAATGAACCCAAATACCTTTTCCCTTCAACAGATGGCGCTGTGTGTCTTCTGAATCGCGCTATCGTTTTCACCTCTTCGTAAGTATAGAACCAAATTGGAGGTTTACATAAACTAATGGTGCTAATAATGCAAACCTATAGAAATATATGGCTCGTTTATAAAGCAGATACCTAACCGCGGTCTTTACAACCGCTTTAAATTTTTGATCAGATCTCATTCCTTATTGGGAAACCGAGATCTGCAGAACTAAATTCCACAAGGCGTAATGTTTCAATGTTGGTATCACTTCCAGAAATACTCTGTATGGTGCTATTTCTTAAATTTCCTCTAAAATTGTTGCATAGCGATGAATATTTTCGCACAGATTTCACTCCAACTCTCATCACCATCATCATTATACCATGCTGAAAGATGAACAAAGCATTATGCAAGTACAATTGCAATACAACATTTATTATTAAAATAAGACTGCCGTTCACTATCGGAGATTATTAACTGATTTTAATGTTGAAGTAATGATAATTTTCCACTTCATTATGACTCCTTATCTCAAAGATTATTCAAAAATCGAATTTTGACTTAGTATTTTCCTTCATTCACTCTTTAAACATCAAGAACCACAAACCGTACCGTTTTGCTGTCCCATAATTCTGAGGTGCCCGAGATGCTATATCAGAGGTCAGTTATTGAGTTAGGAAATTATTCGCCTATTGTACAATACGTACATTCAATCGTTATGCGGAGAAACAAGAAAATATGAGCAGGGCAATAGGCAGGCCTTCGACGCTGTCTGAAGACTGATTTCTACCAAGCAGAAAATACAATAGCAGAATGTTTGTGTGATGATGAACTTGTTGATATATATATTTGAATTTTATTTTAATGTTTCTGGGCGATTTAAAACAAAACCATGGCCATTAGAAACAACTATTGCTTATTTTCTATTAAGGCAGAATTTTATTATTACGATATAATTTGAGTCGAGTTTTGCAGTTGATGGAATGTGAGGATTTTAACCACATGCTTTATATATATAATTAATCTCATGCTTGTCTCACAACAATATAATAAATAAATAATAGAATATATGATGAATGACCAAATTACATGACCTACCCTAGACTGGTTATCACAAAGCCCTACAGTCAATTAAATCAGCAGCCTGTAAATGTTCTATCGCTGGGCAAAGAACTTCTCTCCCTTTTCATGACAAGATTTGATCTAACTCCAACACACAACTCCGTTGCGAGTTGGTGTTTTATTAATTTATTTTGTATTACTTTATGCAATTCTACGTCAGTTGAAATTAATTTGGACGCAATATTTTACACTCACACATACCCTACAACATTTAAAATAACACATCAGAATCTGCAGACCTCAAGTTGAAGGAAGACGAAATAAATGAAAATACAAAAAATCATAATGACAAACGATATGCTTTTACGGCCTTACATATCCTCGGTGGAAAGGAAGAAAGGCTGAAGCGCCAAAATGGTACATTTGGGAAATGAGATTTAAAGTAAAAACGTTAACCCTCATTTTCAAAAAAGAACTATGTTGGCGTTTCGGCTCTTTTTCATTTTGGCTGACGAAATGAACGTTATTTAGAGGTGTTTAGTTAAACAATGATGTTTCTCTTTCTATCTCAATTGATTTAACATTCGTAGGAAGAAGACAGATCTCTCTCAAATCTCATCATGCTCCAAAACAAAATTCACAAGTAAAGCCGTTTTTGTTTATTATTAAATTATTATTTCGTCAATAGGATTAAATTATTTACGAAAACTGGGAATCAGGTGTTCTGCTCTGATATAACACGCAAAACACCCAATTTATTTTAATATTCGTTAAATTGAGAAAATGAACGAGTATTAAGTATTTACATCGTTACGATGTTTGAAATTCAAGATCAATTTAGCGTACTGAGCTTCATTTTACAGTCTCGAGTATTTAAATGGAGGAGTTCGGTCCAATTATTTATACTAAGATATACTTTAGCTGAGAAGTAATTTGATTGGGTTTTCTTTGAAATTCCTGTGTATTGATTTTTTTTTTGTCATGATCGCGTCCTGACCGATTTTGGTCACTGCGGCTAATCTCAATGGAGACCAGTCAAATAGGCAGGACATATTGTAGTGCACAAGGCGTGCAAGTGCACAGTGGCGTACTCTCTGTTCCTGCGTAATGCGTATGTAATGTGTCGGCAAATCCAACTCGAACGAAAGGAGTTCAGGCGCATCACAAACGGCTTTACGTGCTTACCGAAGTACTTTAAATGTTTATTTTCCTCTATTCATGTTCATTTGTTTTTTTTTTTCTTTATTTATAATCATGACTGATTTTAATTACACAGGTAGTTTTTTTTGCAGTACTGTAATCTACATATATATTTGTTATTTATTACTACGTACTAACTCAATTCCAATATCTTGAGTAGAAGAGCCGATCTCATTTCGTAGCCATGGGGTCTAAAGAAAACACAGACTTCGTAAACAGATGTGATGTCGCATCGCACCATGGCTTGGGCAAAGACCATATGAATGGCGTACGGGGAAGTTTATCAGGATCACCAGAAAGAAATGGAAAGCACCATTGTCCTTTCTGCTCATGCGATGGGGCGAGAAGATGAAAGAAAAATATTTTTATTCTATTAATATATTTTTATTCTATAAATATTTTTCTTATACTTATAAATTTTATTGCTCATTTCTAATTTTATGGTATATTTTATTGGTTAAAAATTATTACATAAAAAAAAATTGTAATTCTAATATCTTATCATTGATTATTTTTAATTTCTATTTTAATACATATTAATCGTGCATGGTGTTAATAGTAGAACATTTGCCAAGATAATTTTTAAATATATATATTTTTTAATGTGATATTGTATCTACTCTTAGTTGTCCTAGTGTAGTAGTTTTTCCGTTAATCCTCTAATTAAGTAAATTATTTATTTAAGCACATTTTGTTCATCTTCTATCTCACTCTGACTTAACTACGATCATTAGCTTAGTTATGCTAAAGAAATAGACAGAGTAACTTTTCATTTAATATTGTACTGAGAAATGTTGGGTTTTATTAAAAAATAAATCTAGTTTTACAGTATTATGAATGAATGAAAAAAAATAAAAAAAAAGTATCAAAAACTAAAGTATTAAGCTTTCAGATATTAAAACCATAATGCCGATTAAACCACATTTCATTCCGATCGTCCGAAATACATTCTTTTCAATTACACTTTAGCGAAATGAAAATTTATCCTCAATTTTAAATATAGAAATTCATTTTTTCATTTCATTGAAATTTTTCGATAGTATATTAAGCGATTTTATGTTACACCAACGCATTTGCTGGCGAATAATGAAATTATGGATGTATCACTTCTGTTAAAGCTATGACGTGTATATTTGATTTATAATATTTTTTTTTGATTGGAAGTCATGCGCGTGACCAGTACACATGTTGAGTTATTCTATGTGAACAAACTCAAAACTCACTTAATAATACGACCGTGAAATAGCGCGTTACATATGACAGCAGAAGAGAAAAAGAAAGAGTGTTCTACGTCCTTTAATTCTTATCGAAATATAATTTATTATCATTCTACTTATTCTTTAACCTCTATATTGTCACGAGATCAATAAGGCCGAGTTAATATATAAAAAAATGTTTAAAAAAATATATATATTATGTTTACTTATGTTTTTCTTTTTATTATCATGAGTCGTAATATAACGTTACTTATATATTTATCTACTATACTTTAAATGAAGGCATTTAGTTTTTTTAAGTAATAGGGTAATGCCCTATTTTAAGGCATTACTTATATAAATCCAATTTACTCCAATTAAAGTGAAAGCTTGTACTAGAAGTGGAAGTGTCAATAGCCCAAGCCATTACAAGCAATAAGCGCTATTGACGCTTATTTGACAAATCATTATTGTCATTTTTTTTACCGCCAAACAGAGTTACTGTTGTGTTCAGGTACCTAAATTATCATTATATATATTTACCATTATATATATAATTCCCAAGGTTGGGGACGCATTGGCGATATAATTAAATGGTCAATATTTCTTAAATAGAAAATGTCCAGAGGCGATGATGGCATGTACATGTAATTTCTTTGTAGAATATATATTTTCAAAAAAATCACATGTTTCATACTTAAACGTCCGAGAAGACCGTTGAGCAAGCCTACTTATCCACAAAATTATAGCGTTTGGCGGGAGATAACATACGCTCGAGTAGTTATCATAAATGATTATAGGTATTTGTGATTCGCTATGATCAGACAAAATATTTGACTCCAAAATGACATTTTCGCAGCAAATTTAACTAAGATTAGTAAGTCGACGAGTTTTGTTCGGAATGATCTCTTAGATTAGCATATTTTGTAATCTGTGTACAAATGCAAGTCTCATAACTTTGCATTGATATGAGACTTTCAGAAAATCAAATCAAATCAAAATATTTTTTATTGGAGTAGGCTTTTACAAGCACTTTTGAATCGTCATTTAACAAACTATTTAAAGTAAAGCTACCTGTTCCGAATGTAGATTCTACCGAGAAGAATTCTGAACGTTTTCTGGGATCCCGTTTCAAAATTGAAAAAATCTTTTACTGTTTGTTAACTTATATCGTCATTTCACATTTGACACAATTTATAAGTACCTAAATTAAATAATTTGATGTGAATAATTCTATCTATTAAAATTATTCAACTAAATAAATACGAGTACTTACATTTCTTAATATTCTTTTATATTGAATGTGAATATTTTTAGTATCGCTTAACATTGCTTAATAATTATTAATAAACCATGTAGATATTTCAAACAAAGTAAAAAAAGTATTTTCTTATTGACAACGTTAAATGTACTTCAAAATTTGCTAATGTTTCGGAATGCAGCCGAAAAATAAAACAAACGCCATCTTAAAAACAAATCATAGAGCTTAATATCAGCAGCATTGCATGCCTGTCTCTTAGTACCTATGATTTAATTTGGTTCAAGCAAAAGCAATTTGCGTAATTTATTGCGCTACGAGATACATCCCACCTCACGTTTGTTTGAAATTTCGAAATGTAGAGTCTAATCCAGGCTTCGATTGTTCGGACATTCAGTTAATCTGGACGGGATAAAAACTAGACTGGATCAAATTTAGTGAACGTTGCAAATACGTGTTGTGTTTTAAGCCTCACCTCAGTATAGGTCGGTAACAGTTATTCGACGAGTCGTCTCGCACTGCCTTTTATATAATAACTAAAATTGACGATATAATCAACCAACACAATAGGACATAAACTTTATTGCTCAGTGTTCTTATAGGAAGTGGATGAGAATTGCCGAAGATGGCACACCTGCGTCCAGCAGTGGACGAACACAGGCTGATTATGATGGCTCAGTGTCCGCATTTTATGCGATCAAATGTAATGTATTTAGGTATCATAATCGATTTACATTGTTTGTTAATTCATACGGAAACGGAAGCCATTTGATGTGTATGCACGAATGGCCAGTATTAACATTTGGACAGACATTAGGGCTTGGAATCTGTGTCAAACCCTTCGTGGTTTTTAATCCGTTTGTATACGACATTTTGTTTTTATTCTACCTGGAAAATTAATTAATCGTAAAGTATTAGTTTAAATTAAATGTGTAAAGTATTTTGGAATCACTTTCAAGTCCGAACCTAGAAAGAGTGACTATCTACAAAAACTTTCGTTATCAGAAGTGATCTTACCGAGTACCTACCGATGCTCATTGTTGGCAATTATTATAAAAATTGTGTGTGTATTTGTATGTATATTTCTAGCATAGTATAATAGTTCTCATGGTTAGAGGCATATTAGCGTTGTAAATAAAATGTTGTCGAATTTAGAACCACACATTTTGTATTCATTATTCCCTTATTCTCATAAGCAAGATATTAAAAAAATTTATTAAAATGTTTCAAGTTTCAATACATCGTATACCATATCAGCGATGTCTATTTATATAAATTATGTGGTGAAGAAGTGTCAAGTTACATTTTTGTTGAAAAGAAAACAGTGTATCTTGATACTTATGCTCCACTCGATGGTAAACAATTGAAAACTGATAAGTCATACTTATTGAAGTCAATGAAGCAACACTTTCTGACATTTGACGATCGTCTTCAACGTTGAATTTCGATTTTTTTTTTTTAGAATTACACGGAATTAGTATTTCATAATAACGTCTCCGATTTATCTATCTTACCTTCGTTACAAAACAGCATATTTTAATGTAAATTTTCGAAACACTACGCCGACGCTCATTAGTGGTACGCCGTAAAAAATAATAACCGGCTATTATTCCTTAGTACATAATTAGACGGAAACTTGTGATACTTATTCTTTATCAGCGTGGAATATAAGAAAAAGTTGATTTTGTGTTGACTTGTGCTATTTTTTTTATAGTATAATTGTTTGTTTTGTACATTTATTGTTACCGAGAACTAACTATGACCAAGAGTGGAGTTCCGCGCAGGCGGACCAACCATTGAGGCGGCTTTCCGAAAATATGGAGAAAGTTGACGAAGATGTTTGGTCGATATTTTACATACTATTCAGTATTTACTATAACTATAATATTTCCAGCTATTTTAATTTACTCAGTGACTAAAAGCAAAAAAATACCACGCTACTCGAAATTTAAAGCGAGTGAAGCTACATACATATAATAATATACATGCTAAACCTTCTCTGAAATGCGTTGTATTTTCTGATGTAGGTTTTATGTGTATTTATATAGTACTTTTTTCAATTAGGAATCTTGATGGTAGGTCTTCGTGCAAGCCCGTTTGAGTAGGTACCACCTACTCATCAGATATTCTACCTCCAAAAAGCAGTACTCAGAATTGTTGTATCCCGGTTTGAAGGGTGACTGATCCAGTGTAAGTACAGGCGCAAGATACATAACAACTTAGTTCACAGGGTTGATGGCAGTAAGAAATTTTACAGCGCCATTGTCAATCGGCGGTGGTGACCACTTACCATCCGGTGGCCGATATGCTAGTCCGCCCCCTGTCATAAAAAAATGTCTTCTTATTAAGTATAGATCGATTATACAATATGTTATGAAATCGAAACGAGGGAGGTCGTGTGATATTCGCTAGTGTTACAAAGACAAGTTTAATAAGACAGCAGGATGATTTATCAAGGGGCGCATGTTTCTGAGATGGATGCCAGTAATCGTTGTCGACACACTGCGCTGAAGTTTCGAAAGTATTACCTTCGGAATTTATTAATGAAGCAACTTTCGGAACGCGATGTTTACTGAATTATATTTTATACATATTTAAAGTGAGAAGTAACAGACTGTAAACGAACACAGCTGGAAGATCCTGAACTAAATCATAACCTTATATACAGACGAGGTGACCTTTACCACCAATAGGACATGTACAGGCCGCTTCTATAATTTAAAGTCATTAAATATTTTGTATTTAAATCAAAGCAGTGTTTATTAGTAGGCACAGGAATTTAAAGCCAGATAAGTATGATTAAGTATTAAAGTGATTAGAACTCATCTCCTGCTCATCGAAGATAAAATATCGTGACGAAATTTCCTTTAACGTTTGAATCTCTGAGACAGTATATCTGAAAATTCATGGAGATTGACATGATGGACTTTACGTTACTCTTCTATTCCTTTAAATAAGTGAAACAAAAGAAGAATAGAAGTTCTTGGGTTCTTATATTCCAATAGCAGAAGTATAATTAATAAACAAATCAAATTGAAAATTAACAATACAGGTATGCTCTTCCATGCATTAACTGCTAGTAATACGCCTTAGATTCCATGTTTTAGTATCAAGAGCTTGCCTTAAACCAGCAATATTTCAAATGACACCCGTACGGCCCTTATACGCCACTCGCTGCGAGAGTACCATGCGCTTTCTATCTACAATGACCTTGATTCTGAATGATGAATTGTTCTGAAGGATATGACATAATTATTTTATTTTTAATATGATAAATATATATAATACGAAGCGCTATCAAAAACAATTTAGTCTTCTCGTTTCAGCAGCGCCGCAGACACTGATTTAAAAAGGAAGTTCCTAAGGTATCGTTATATAATTAAAACGAAAGTAATTTTGTAAAAAGATAATCCAGCTCTAATTTTATGCTTCGTTGTGTGGGTACTGGGTAGGTAACACACGTTCATCATAACATATTCTGCTGCCAATACTTAGTATTGAATAAGCTTGGCTGTATTACAACAATGTTGTTCGATTAAAAGGATGAGTGAGCCAGTGTTAACACAGACAACAAGGGAATACTTAAGATTGGTTAGATAAGCTATTGTCAGCTTCTGTGTGTATTCCAAATATCTATATGATGTTGATGATGATGTCGGTCTGACCGATTTTGTCCACGGTGACCAATCTTAAGGTAGACCAGCCAGCTGCAGGATAAATACACAGACACATCTCTTTTCTCTCACTCTCATAATCCAATGGATGGTAAGTCCGACACGACCGGAAAGAGATCACGACCAACCAACGGCTTTAAGCGCTTTTCAAGGCACGGGAGAGTATACACATACAACTTATAGACTTCGGGCAGTTACTGTGAGAAAATCCCTAACTTTCTACCGGAACGAGCTGGGAGTTGAATCCAGGATCTCGGAATCTGCAGCGACAATTTGGCTTAAAATCTGTAGTCATGTCAGTATCTTCGAATTGTCTAATTAAAAAACGTCGATAAAACTACTATCATTTAAAATATGTACTATAAATATTAAAATTGTTGATCTCTAAGTGATTACAATAAACAATTATGTGGTTCATAGGAAGTAAGAACAAACAAACAGAATAAGCAATTTTGCTTGTACACGAGAAGATAATAAAGTCAAGTTATTCTAAATATAGGAATTAATTGAATTATTTCCTCTGAAGAATCTTAGAATTATGACGATCAAGTTATATCTGCTAATGAAAATATTATTGGCAATCAAATACAAACTTATCCAATCTCGTTCCTGTGAAAAAGTACTGCTTATAACTTTGATAACATTTATTGTTTAAGATAAAAATAACGTTGAGGAGATTAAATATATATGTTAAATACTCGAATAAATCTTTTCTAAGAAATTTCATTTTTAGATTCGTATTTTCCGAAAATAAAAAATAATTAAACGTTAATTTAAAATTGAAATATTCTATATATAATAATAAAAAACATTATCTATTTTTAGATTTAAGATGAAAGAAATTTAACACAATTGTCACTTGCTGTCATTAAGTCATCAGCTGCAGGATGACATCGGACAAATTATGATGGTACGATGTACTATAAGCTTTAATACATATTCATACGTTGGCTTGGACAGTAATTATTATTGTCAATTCTAATATTGTTTTGTCCAACTGTTTGGCTGTGACTGTCCCAAATTTACACCAACCGTTTTGTTGTAGTTCGGTGTTTGACATTTGGCTTTGCGCCTGTTTGCTGTTTTTCAGCTGGTCGTGTTGAAATGCCACTGAATAAAACTTCAAGAAATAAATTTGCAATTATTTGAACAATATTACCTGCAATTTCAGTTTTGTCCAAAACGACAATGTTTAAATTGAGTTGCATTTCTTTCTTTTAGCAGAGAAGAAAATAATGCAGATATTACCAGCTTTTGGAGTTTCTGACAACTTACTGACTTTAACCTAAAAATCACTGAAGAAGATTATTTAATTTTAATTCGTCAATAATTAAGGCTTAAATGTTAAATAGTCTTAGGTAAATAAATATTTTTCTTTACATAGAATAGATATATCTATGGCCATGGATATGAAAATGTTTATCGAAAATAAAGTGCCTAGACACGCTCATGATACTTTGTTATGTAGTGAAAGAACCGGTTGTGGAAAATACTTTCCAGTGGTTGAAGTAGAGCAGCTTAAGATTCTGAATATGAGGAGTATCTTTAGTAGTGTTTTATTTTGAACTAGTTAAAAATTTTATAATACTAAGAATTAGTTAAAATAAACAGCCTGTAAATTTCCCACTGCTGGGCTAAGGCCATCATCTCCCTTGGAGGAGCATATTCTACCACGATGGTGGTGGTGGATACACATGTCGCAGAATTTCGTTGAAATTAGACACATGCAGGTTTCCTCACAAAGTTTACCTTCACCGCGAGATGAATTATAAACCCAAATTAAGTACATGAAATTTTCTCATATGTTGTGTTGTAATAAACAAAGTAGGGCCAGCAAAAATAATAAATACAACGTTACTTACTCAAATTATTTCGTTATATGGAAAATTTTATTCATAAATCAATCAAGCCATCGGCGCAACAAACATAAAGTAGCTAATAATTTTAACAACACGTTAACAAAGATCGATCAACTCACTAACTTTCCGATTCAATTTGGGAGTTTCAAAATTTTCCTTCGAGCATCTCCAAAATCGATAAACATATTGTATAGAGCTACTTTTTTTTTAATTTGTGTGTTATTTCAATTAAGTTTTGGGAGACCAAGACTATTTAGTATAAAGATTTAACTTTCATTTTGCACTATTTACAGCTTAAAGTTGCGTAGTAAATCAAAAATCAAAATATACTTTATTAAAGTAGACTTTTACAAGCACTTTTGAATCGACATCTTACAAATTATATTAAGTGAAGCTACCACCGTTTTTGAATGTATATTCTACCGAGAAGAACCGGCAAGAAACTCAGTAGTCACTCCATTTCAACATTTAAATTACAAATTTATGTTAGTTATATACAAATATAATTCAGTAGAGTTAAGCCTACCTTTTGTACAACTTAATCTTTTTTCGTGTAATAAAATATAAATAAAAATATTGTTCTTGTAACGAAGGTACAATTATTTTTAAATAAGACCCTTTAGAGAGAATTTGTTTCTTAATAATAAATGGTATAAATAAAGAGGTTATTAGATATTCCATACGTGGTCCAAGTATAGCCGGTTATATAATCGAACCTATTACATCCATAGGACCTTTAAATACCATTGCTACGTTCATTCTTCACATCATACCTACCTATAAAATTGGTGGTTGCTTTTTATCCCTAGTTTTTCTGCTTAAATAAAATTGGCTTATGTGATAATGTAGGTGGGTGAGCAAATAGGCCACCTGATGTTAAGTGGTCACCACCGCCCATAGACATAGCGCTGTAAGAAATATTAACCATTCTTCATACCGCTAATGCGACACCAACCTTGGGAACTAAGATGTTATGTCCCTTGTGCCTGCCCGTTACACTGGCTCACTCACCATTCAAACCGGAACACAATTATTCTAGGTACTGCTGTTTAGCGGTAGAATATATATTGTATAGGCCATTTAAATTTTCCTGAAAAAAAAAAGTTTAAAACAACCCGAGGGAACCGATTTTTGTGAGTTTTATAACCAACACACATTGATGGCTATCTTCAGCACGATTATCCCTCCCGTAATGTGTTTCGCTCGTGGTTCGGAGGAGCTCTCTCGAAGAAGTTAAAGGTGATGTATGATATAAAATCAAGCTACTTGTTACTCAAGCTACTGCTTTTGCAGGTACAAAAATAAGAAATTGGCCCAATAAATGTATGGCTTAAGTTTATATTTTCATATCTTACAAATTGATTACACCTCTTTTCAACACATAACAGATTATCACATATAAATATTAACATAGGATAAAAAAATATGCACTCGAATACATAAAAATAACGTTTCGTATAAATCTGTAAATGATTTATTCAGTGAACACAAGGCGTCAATTTATGGCGACTTTCATCAATGTGCTACGTTTGTCGAAATTATATGATTTATTTATGAGAATTATTGCTACCGTGTCGATGTGTCAGTTAATCTTCGTACAACTGTTTGACATTTTAAATGAACGATAACTCTTAAATTATTCACTTACAGTTACGATTATTGCGACGATTATTACAACTTTAATTATAATTTTATTTTAAAGGGTGTTAAGATGTTACGATGAAAACTATTTATATCTACATAAGAATTATTAACATTAAGTCCTTAAATGTATTAAAAATAACTACCGTATAAATCTTAAAAGCGTGCAATGGTTGCAAGAATGCTAGCAGCATTTCCCCGTTGAATCGCTATTCCGATCCTCTGGGCAAAAAACGAACCAGCCCTTCTATCACCGGTAGAGGCAATAATGAAGACTTTTGCACTACTACTCCAAGGGCCAAATGTTTCCAAGGGTGTTTACTTAAACGCCGATTGTCTTTATCTGCTATTATTGATTTCACATTCGAAAGAATAAATAAATTTAACTTTCACTTTCCTTCAAGTAAGGCAAAGTTAGTTATTATACCAACTATTTATGGGGTAGTTAATGATTTTGTTAAATATAGTAGTCATCTTTACGTACGAAATATATTAAAAATTATAACGAAAACATCGTATAAAAGACAAAAAAATATCTAAGCTATCAACATTTTTGTTTAAACGTTTGAATATTATGATTCCCTTTTAAAAATATTAAAACGAAGCTAACAATAAACGTTAAAAAACGCATACTTTTAATTGTTCGAGATCAATCTTTCGTACGCCATAAAAATTCCTCATAACCCGCCATAAATGTACCAAAACAATACGAGTTCCATTGTTTTTGATTGCGGCAATATTAAACCCAGCCGTATGAAATATCTGACTGGCTTCGCCTTCCGGACGGGTATTATCACGAAAATTACAATCAACCAACCTTTGTTCAGTAACTGAATATTGGCGATTTGTTGAGTCATACAGATGTAGATTGTCCCTTATAGTCACGGTTCGGATACTTTTACAAGAATATTCTTGGTTTAGATGCCGAGTCTGGTCTACAAAGTGTTGTTGTGATTTTCTGTCAAAAAACTCGCAATTGTAACTCGAATTTTATACCTTCTTACTTTTTACCTTTCGGCCCTCGGAAAACACGTAAAACTGTTGGTCCTTGGCGCCTTAACTCTCTTTGGTTGTATCAGACTGACGTTCCACTTGATGACGCGAGGAAATAGGAAGACAGATGACTTGCTCTTTGCAGTTGAATAGCGGACACAATTAATGACTCAGCAGCCAAAATTTATCAGATGGACAACCTCATTAAAATCATCCTCAATAGAAGATTAAACAAAATTAAGCAATAAAAATTACTTCACCAAAAAGCCAAAATTTATGACAATTTTATTAACATCACAGGACATTAGCCAGCAGTTGAGGGCATGATTACCGTCTGATGTACACTTAAATTGCTCGATGTTACATTAAGCGCTTCAACACGAGATCACTGAAGTGGAGGATCAAGTTTGCTTTCGGTTCGTAAAATAATTTACATACACTCTCGTTTCCCGCAAGGTAACTCAGGCTGGAGTGGAATCCAACGTATTGTGTAGTTTGTATTCGACTAAATTTTCAAGTGTGCTTAAAATGAGGACTGGGTTTTACGAAACTACTTTACCGAATTTACTTTTATTAATTGAAACTAATAGTATCTGTAATTTATTTTCACTGTTATGGAATTTCACTAATTTATTTTTATTACTACGGATAACGTCAGCGAAGTTGCAAGAGATTATATAATGGTATTTTAGTATATGTCATCGCTGTGTGTTGGAGAGAAGAAGAAGAATTTTTACTTACTTTATTTCTTGCTGTCGTAAAACGCAATGGGAATTTTAGCAAGTGCATTTATCATTATGACCGTAGCCAATAAGTAGCATTCTATATTGCTGTGGATAACTGTACCATGTGTACTGTGTTACCAAAATAGCGTAAGTCCAAGTGAACAAGTCGACCAACTCAATTTTCAGGAAATATATTAACACTGCGCTGACTTTTAGCGTTTTACAACGACCTGTTCCTTTAAATCTAAAAATAAGAAATAAGAGTAGTCCACTTTATTACTTTGCACAAAATGTGTAGCTGTAATTATTCAGAAAGACGAACACTGTTTAAGATAATTCATCTCACGTAGCGTTTTATCTTAGTGACAAATTGCAGCCAACGTGCCGCAATAATTCAGGTATTTTAATGAAGAGCCCCAACTTAGGAGTAGATAACGAAATAACATCTTGAGACAATGGAAATTGCCGTTTGGATTCTTAACTGAATTAGGCTATAACTTTTTCGGCCCTTTTCTTGCTATAAAACTAAGTAACTAACTACTAAATTGGTCCTATCAGTCTTTTGGTCACATGAATTGTCGTAAGTTGGTTAAATTAAAATTTATTGGAACCTTGTGTTAGTAGTTTCCGAGAGTATGGTTTTTGGTTTGTTAGGTTTAGTGTTTACTTATCTGAAAAAAATCTTTATTCTGAAACGGTAGTAATTATAAGAACATAATCTTGAAAAACAAAATAAACATTGTCTTGAGTAAATTTAAGAGAAATACAAATGTAGTAATAAAATAACGTGTTAGCGTAATGGTACTTGTAAAAAATACATTTATACGAATTCGTAGTTAAGTAATATTTATAAAACTATATTAAAAATTAAGCTTGAAGAGATTCAAGAAGCTGTCTAGAGTAAAGAAGTACAAGTAAGTTCCCTTTTGTAGGAAAATTATGGTTAAATTTATTATACTACGCTTTTCCAATGTAGGTAGAATCACACGTGACGCAATGTCATCCAACGAAATAAATCATTAACACAAACTAAGCACCTGAAACTCAGTGCTTTACTGGTTGGCTGGCTGGTGTAAGAGCCACCAGATCTTAAGTGGTCACAACCGTCCATAGACATGGGTGCTGTAAAAAATAGTAACAATTCCTTAGAAAACCAATATGCCACCAGCATTGATGGTAGAGGTGTCCGTGACCCTTCAAATCGGAATACAATTATACTAAGTATTAATGGTTAGCGGTAGAAAATCTGAAGAGTTGTTTGTACCTGACCAGACAGGCTTGCAAAAAGTCCTATAACCAAATAAATGTTAACATTCACTGAAAGCTTGTTAAGAAATATTTTCTAAATATTAAAAGTATCTGTCTCCTAAATGCAAAACAAAGATTACGTTGAAATAACTTCGCTCTTTAAATTATTCGCTTCTAAATTCCATTCCTCGAATAATTTATATTTGCTTCGACAGCTGCGAGAATTGTAAACTGTTTGCTTATCGTTTTACGACTGACGTTGTAATTACTCCTCTATTCTTCGATTTATTCAAGTATAAACCTTACGTAGAGACTTTCTTTTTTCAATTTATTAATACTTTAAGAAATTTTAGATATTTATTCAACGTCGAAGCATTGTAATTGCTTATTTATTGATACCTATTTATGTTTGGAAATATTATCGATTATTAGAAGCGACGAATTCATTCCCGAGGGGTGCTGTCATCTGTAAAGTCGTTAGTTTTATATTCTTTAAGAGGTTTTTTGGTAATTGAAAATCTGTCGTCAAGCAACGGTAAAGAAGTTTAAAAGGAATTACAAATTAATTAATAGTTTATGCATTTTATTGAACATGATTTTTGATCCCATTAAATATTATTTTTCTTTAATCAAAATTACGAATTCAAAAGTCAAATGATTCTTGGCGATCACTATGACTTAAGAACCGATACAACATACTGCGTCAGTTGTTTTACCAAAAAGTAACACCTAATATTAATGTGTTCTAGTAGTTTACCATCAAATCTACATTAAAAGGGAAAAAAATGTGGATTTAGATGGGATTAAATATACTGTTTTGATAATACGAACTAAGTTCCATGTTTGTGTCACGTAACTGCTAAACGAAGAGAAACAAACATTAATAAATATACATATATACTAAATGTAGTCCTTTAAATGCTAAACAAAAATCATTTAAATATATTTGGATTAAAAAATCTAGAGGTGTCTAGAGTGGGACACCCAGTTGGATCGAAGATGCTTTCGTTATATTTTAGATATTTTAGGAGAGTAGTTAATTGATGATGACAAAATTGTTATTAAAAATCCCGTGAAAATAAGAACAAAAATTAAGTTTAAATAATTTTACTTAAAGCCGTATATACAATAGGAAGAGAAAAAGAGGGAGAGGCCGCCGAGGTACTCTTTTTCAATATCTAAAAATACAGTCATGTTAGTTAAATCCAATTATACATGTATGTTATGTCTCCTGCCTGGAAGCCAACAAGCATTAACTCTACGCTTTTTTATCATCTATATAATCTTGTATCGAATAATATGCCTTTTTTACCAATGTGTTTTTAATTACAGTTAAGACGTTAATTGAAATAAAACTAGTTTTTAACGGATTTAATCGCGTATATTAATTATTTTAACATCCCGACGTTTCGAGCACTTTGCAGTGTTCGTGGTCACGGGCAGACTAAGGTGACATTTGTCTGTTCGAATTAAAAAGAAATATTATTTACAACTACCGCCAACGATTTCTTAATTGATATCTAACTGTATCTTTAGGTCTTGCAGTCTGTTGGATTTGGGATGTTAAATTTTTAATAAGTGGATCCCAAGTGTTAGAAAGTCTCCAACCATCTTCTCTATTGAAGTTCGGATGTTTTTGAATTTCAATAGCCTCGCGTATCATTCTAGGAATGAATCTGTGTTCTCTAGCGAGGATCTGTGGTTTATCAAATCGAATAAAATGGTTAGGTTTATCCAGAGCATGTTCACAGACTGCAGACTTTGAAGAACGCCTATTTTTGACATCTCCTATATGTTCCTTGACCCTAGTACCGATACTTCTCTTTGTTTGACCTATGTAAGATAAACCACACTCACATTCGAGTTTATATACTCCCGCAGTTTGTAAAGGGATATTACTCTTGATAGGTCTCAAGAACTCGAGTGCTCGAAACGTCGGGATGTTAAAATAATTAATATACGCGATTAAATCCGTTAAAAACTAGTTTTATTTCAATGTGTAATAATCGCGAAAATCTAAGACAACATTATAAGACGTTAATATTTTAAAATGACTTATTTATATACCGTGACGCTCTATTTTGTTTCTTATATGCTTCTAAAATTATAATTGTTGTAGTTAATCTCGCTTATAACTTTCAGGCATTTAAAGATCGAGATCCTACGTCACGTTTCCAGCTTGTTCTTGCCGAATAGCTTCGAATAGAGAAGACCTTCAACCTGTCCAATTAAGTTCTGCCAATTAAACTATACATCCCAGTAACTGGAGCGAAGAAATTTATGGTAAGAGCAACTGATACAAATTGTAAAAGTATCAAATTTAACTTATTTTACATGAGGGAACTAGGTTTTTAAATATTAATTTTATGATGTAGTCAATAACAGATTAAAAAAATCCTTGAATATGCATGATCCCTCGCATTTGCTGTCTTATAATTTTACACCAAATCGTAAGAGGGATGTTATAAATAAAAAGGAAAACAATTTATTATCCGAAGGCTTTTGATATTAAAATATGGCTACTAAATATTTAATGCAATTTCACGCTAACGGTAAATATAATTCATCGTTCTTACATAAATTTTGACGAATAACCTAATAAAGAGGAGAGATGTTCATAATTTTGTTTTTGTTTATAAATATTCGCCAATTATTTTAAATTAGTCGAGATGATCCAGTAGAGACTGAACACGAGACTTTAAATTCGGGTTACGGATTGTCATCTGGACAAGACGCAATTAATAAACCTTCATACGCGTGATCTGTGTTTACAATATTTCGGATTATTGGGTTTATTGGGTATTTGATATTGGGTAAAAATCTGTAATATATTTATTCACAAATAAAGATCGAAGTTCATTATGGAACATTTGCAGCCTGCTACGATGATTTGAATGACACTATTAATTTTCATTTTGTTCCTATTTTAGGTTACTTCATTCGAGAATCGTGTAATTTCGCTTATGGAGTAGAATTATTTAAGACTTTTTATTCTGAAGCTGCTAATGGCTAGCTACAATGGATCAAATGACTATGAATGACGTATAGTAGGGTTAATGTACGAAGATATTATTAACTCAGTTTTTTTTTTTAATTTTTTGTCTTGACTGAGGTTATTTATTGAGTATTGCAGCGCTCATTTCAGTCATTTAAGACAATTATATGAGATATCCTATTGACAGATTTTGGTCAGTTGCGTGTGAATTTGAATGATATTGGTCGGCCACCTGGATTTGTAGCACAGAACCAATTTATTCGGCCAGCTGTTCGTAACAGATATTCAAACAAGAATACAAACCGGTGAATTTTTAATACTATCAGATAATACAATTTATTATTATTATGCGACAAATTGGACGAATGGATGGATGTTTTGAAAAATATATTATTGTTGAGTTAAGATTACGTTTTATCCGGGAAAATGTACTCAAAAACCAGCAGAATAATCCACGAAGTCGCGAGCGGAAACTATACATAATAATGTAGTCGGAGTTCAAAATACGAATACAGACTTAATACAATATTATTTCAATAAAATTGCGCATTCAATATATGTAATAATGGTTTATTATTATTGCTGGCAACATCGTTTGAGCGGACGTCATTAAATGAACGTGTTATGTAAAGCAAATAGCTCGTTTTACAGAACGGAATACAAAATTATTGCTCATTTCTGTAAATAAGTGTTAATTGCGTTATTGTTCTTGTTTGAATTTGTTGTATTGTTTATTGATCTGTTAAATATCTAATCTCATAAAATTAAGACAAGTAGACTATTAATTTAGATTAATTCCATTCGAACTTGTTGTAATGTATTTTACTGGGTGGTGAGGCTTCATCACCATACATCATATTTCCTACCGCTAAATAACAATAGAGTTTATGTGTTTCGGTTTGAATGGTGAGTGACCCAGTGTAATTACAGGCGCAGGGGAGGTAACAATCTAGTTCCTAAGGCGCTTTGACCATGTAAGGAATAGTTAAAATTTCTCGCCGCTCCAATGACTATAAGCAGTGGTCCCCAAGAACGATCAGGTGGCCCATGAGTCTGTCATGCTCACCAATAAATAAATCTGATTTTTGGATGATATTCTTTATTATAATATTATATTCTACAACAAACAGCATTATTCAGTAGTGTTCCAGCTTAAAGAAGTTAGCCAGTGTAACTAAAGGCACAAGGGACATGCCATTTTAGTTTCCAAGGTCGGTTATATGAGGAATTATAAATTTGTTCAGTGGCTAGTTTATACGATTCAAAATCCAAATGTACTGCGGAACTGTTCACAACCAAGACACATGATGCTTTAATTTTTTGGACACAAAAGTATTGGTTTTTCTTTCAAGAAATTTTCACAATCTGTCTGTAGTTAGGCAGTAGGTATGTCATCATAACTACGAATCGGTGAGCCCGTAAAGCCTTTGGTGCTTCGCTTTATCTCTCTGCGGTCGTGTCGGATTACCGTCTCGTCGGATTATGAAAGTGAGGCATAGAGAAAGTAAAATTTGTTTTTGCGCACACATTTGTGCAAAAACAAATATGAAAGTATTATTATTATTCTATGTAATATACAAACATGTAGAGTATACTTCTGGTCGATATTCTTTCGTTTATATATAAGAACAAAAGGATACCGACAATAACTTCACCTGACGCCTAATAGCGCTATTAATTTATCATGATATTTGAATATTTATTTTATTTTATAATTCGCCACGTTATCGTGAAACAGGAAGTCATCTCAGAATCTCTGAATTAAAGAATTTTCGCAAGATCTTACTGCATTAGTACATTACGCCCCCCATTGTAAACTGAATGATACATGGACGCGCAGATGCTCAAACAAATGAAACCTGTTGTCCCTTAATGGTGTGTGGGTGTTAAATGAATAGTGGTATATAAGAAATCTCTTACGTGATAACATAATTGAAAAAGTTTCTCAATCGGTATTGTTGTTTTCCGGATAGAAAATGAATGAACCAGTGTAATCACAGGCACAAGGGACATAACATCTTAGTTCCCAAGGTTGGTGGTGCATAGGTGATGCAAGGAATGGTTAATATTTCTTACAGCGCCTTTGTTTATGGGCGGTGGTGACCACTTACCATCAGGTGGCCCAAATGCTCGTCCGCCAACCAATGCCATAAAAAAAATCTGTATGGAAATCAATGACAGCTATTACTAACGTTAATTCCACGCTATTTTATCATCTATGTAGTATGGCTTATCAGTTAATTTTTATTTTAACATGATATTCAAATTT
This sequence comes from Vanessa atalanta, assembly GCF_905147765.1. Lineage (NCBI taxonomy): Eukaryota > Metazoa > Arthropoda > Insecta > Lepidoptera > Nymphalidae > Vanessa > Vanessa atalanta. Next base: position 1,274,514 of record NC_061882.1, read on the forward strand.
ACTAAGTGATAAAGCTAGAAGTATTCGAGAAACTTTATTATTATTAAAAGACAATATTCGTTAAAGATCAATTAATTCACAACTAGGCCAGATAAGTCTTATAAAATAAAAAAGATCGCAATATTGGAGTGTATAACTTGTCTTAGTATCTACATGAAATAATTTTACAATAAAAACAAAAGAAAATCTCAAACATTCCATTAGAAATAAATAACAAAATTCAATGAATATAATAATAGTAATAACAAACTTTTATTTCGGGACTTGCCCATATAGTGTTAGTAAGACAATGTTTGCTTAAAAATCTGGTATAATTACAAAATTTAACAACAAAACAATTACATTTTTACTTAAAATTTTTATAAAATAATAATATTTATCAATAATAATTTTAATATAATAAAATAATTAAACTTCACATTTTTTTTTATATATATAATCGTTTATTTTTATTTTTTCCCGCATACAAATTAAGACGACGATATTTTTTTTTTACGTAAATAATAATATCAAACCTGTTTTTTATTTACTTATCTTGTTTGTTCTTTACTAACAATAAAATTTAACCTAATTTGTATCGCTGAATTTCAAAGAAGAATATTTTTAGCCAACGTTTCAAATGGGATTCTGCTTCCACAACAACGCGATTTTTGTGACGTAATTGACAATTCGATGTGTATCGATTGGGATTTGGAGGAACTGGGAGCAATGCTTATGGTACGCTAAAACCTTTTACTCGATACGCCATTTGTATTATACTAGCCAAACCCGCGGCTTCAATCGCATGGAATTCATTTTGCAACAAAAATGCTTCAAGAACTTGTTAACAACCCATTATTACCAACATAATAATGTTCCAAACATAATAAAATTCCATACATACTTTTTCATTTGTTGGGAATACCCAACAAATGAAAAAGTAACCTGTGTCTTTTCTTAGGATTTAAGCTTGCTTCGTAACAAATTTAATCAAAATCGATTAAGCCGTGAAATCGTAGTAAAATAGATGCACAGACAGATGCAAATATCTTTGTATGAAACATATGTGTCAACATTATCACCGCTAGTACCTTCATAGCTTACATATATAAGGTGGCGTAAAATCAACCAAACAGAACAACCTTTGGTAGTAGGGTTGAGGCGTTAAAGTCTACGCTAATTTTTACATACAGACTTGTAAAACTGCTCACTAAATACAGATAAACGAATGGTGATGATGAATGATGGTACCACCATTACCATCTATACTTGAATTAATCGAATCGTCTATTATAAATTCGTATCGCATCAAAACAAGCAACCTAGAAAATACAACGGGTTTCATATAAATACGAGTAAAACGGCAAAACTAACAAAGCAGTATTTCTATAAAAGTTAAAATTTGTAATATTTCAAAATCTGAGACTTATGTGAGATATGTACAGACGGACTTAGATCTGATATCTTGCGGTATTTATTCTAGTCGGTCGGGGTGCAACGATTGGGTCACGTGATCCGACTACTAATGTAAGGATTGAGTTGCCAGTGTTACGCTGTCGCCCATCCATATAGATAAAACAATCAGTAACAATTTTTTTTTAAATACTCTGCCATAACCTTGCTTTTATTTGTTAGGGTATTATTTATAACTATATTAATATGTTTTAAGTTAATTTTCAGATATTTCAAGCTACAAACGATGATGAGATTTAAATTTGAAAGGAGTGTGGAGTGTACAAAATGAATAGCGTCGACGGATAATTTTAATTGTCACAATGAGTAGGTTGCATATACACTTTTTGGGTATCTTTATTTATCTCATATTGCAGCAATAAATATAAATAAATCAGGTCTTATCTTCAAATGAAATGTATGAAATTATGTATGTAATGAAACAGAAGATATATTTAGGTATAAATAAAGTAAGACCCGTATTGTTTAAAAGGTAATTTGCCATAGATTTGCGCAAAAAATTGATCGAAGTTCGTGAAAAAAAGGACGAATTGTGATTGTGGGCGCTTCAAGTTACAAATAGTTATTTGCTTTAAGGATTGCGACATTATAACTATTTACTACAACGATATTTTTATTATTTATAACGAGTGTAGTAAAATCACTTAATGGATGGGCGTTTATCCAAGACAATACAAACCAGTGGCCGTGAAATGACTTGTATACTGCGATCCTCTCGCCCTGTTTCTCTGATGCAGTGCAGTTGAGTTACTTTGCTACTGTTTTCATTTTTCAAACGTTATAAATTCTACTATTACCAAATACAGCTCCTACGTTGAATCGATTTGGTGAAATATTATTTATTTTTGTGTTATATCGTTTTTGATTGTATTTATTGCAATATATCTAATTTGACCGTTTTGTTTTTTCATGACATTACAATTTGAAATTTGTGATAGAAACATGTTTTTATTCTTTATGGAAATATTCGTTTATTTTTTATGTTACTTGCAACAATCGATGATTCCATACATATAAGATGCTTTTTTAATACAATTTTTTTATATTTTTAGTGAAATATATTAACAAAATATACCATATAGAAGACGACGGTATTAGAAAGCGACTAGTTTTCGCAATCACAGCATATGCGTCGGTATTAACCCCAATGGATGTTTGATGATAAAAAAAAAAACGATTTAATTATTTTAAATCAGCAAACCATACGATATTTGAGTTGCTTATTTAAAATAATTCATGAACTCACAAACTACTAATATTGCATCTACATTAGGAATGAGACCAATGAGGGTGTTTCAATTTATTGTTATTTTATGAAAACAATAATTGTAAAGTATGACCTTTAAAAAAAATCCCGTTGAGTTTCATTGGCATGTTTTTCACGTGTCCGAGGTGATTGTTTCCGAACCGATGGTAGACTTTTGACTATCAATAAGCAAGTGTAATGCTTCTATTGAACAAAGATCTTTGACTTTGTCTTATCAATTTTTAAAGATTTAATAAAGATTTTGTCAACGGTCAATATTAATAGCATAAAAGCTATGGTTTTTTAGGCTTTATAGAATTATAAAAATATTTTTAATAATATGATAAAAAAAACATAGCGGAATTATTTATGGTGTACCAAGGGATGAGTGTGAAATATTGAATTTAAATTCCCAAGCTTGGTCGCGTATTGACGATGTAAGAGATAGTCAATATCTCTTATTCCCTCTAATTTACTTATCATCCATTGTTGTGGCCTATTTGCAAGTCTGACTATCGATTTTAACTAATATATATATATGCTACAATAAATATATCTGCAGAAGAGGCAATGAATAAATTTATAAACTCGGTACCTTTAATAACTAGAGCGTCCCTCGAGTATCAAAACGAATTATATAATATTGTATTGCGGGTTGGATATTACATTGTTTTCTATTACCAATAAACTATACTACCGTATTTGTTTGAAATCTTATATATTCATAAGGGTAAATAATAATTTATTCGTGTTTTAGCTGAATCTGCTGTTTTACACTCGCGAAATTTATAAAAAAATGCCTTTAGCACACATATGCTCATTTACGCAATTTTAAGAATAAAGTTGCCTATGTCATCTCCAACTTAAACTATCTCCCTAGTAAAATTCACCTAAATTGCTTAAGCAGTTTGAGCGTGAGATAACAGACAGAGTTCCTTTCGCATTTCGGTTAGAATGCGTACGTCTTAACCGATGATTGCGGGTTCAAACCGAGGCAAATATTACTAAATTTTCATGTGTTAATTTTTGTTTATAATTCATCTAGAGCTCGGCTGTGAAGGAAAACATCGTTAGGAAATCTGCATGTGTCTAATTTCAACGAAATTCTGCCACATGTTAATCCATCAACCCGCATTGGAGCAGCGGGGTTGTCCCTTTTTTTTAAAGGGAGAGGAGGCTGTTAGTATTCATTCTATAAAGTAAATTTATTATTAATAATAATAAGACTCTCTGCGACTTTGACTCTTTGAGTTTATTAAATTTTTAATTTCAGTTGGATTGTCTCGTTGAACTAATTATACGGCTGCAAATTTAATGAGCTTCTTTCAAATACCGGGTCAAGGTCTAGTCAAGATATATTATTATAATTGACAGTTTTATCTGCCTCATAAAGTTCCTGCGACTGATATATCTCTAATTGTGTCTAATTAACGTCCTATATAATTGTAAACGAAAAAGAAGAGACTGCACACATGTTTGCTGTCATTGTTTTACTGAATTATTAGCGCGGATGGTTAATCTTGAGATTTGTAATCACATTCATAATTAAATTCAAGTTTGTTTTAAATGTACCACACTGATGAGTATTAGTCGACTTTCAGTTGTTTTTGTCGGTTCTTTGAACAACTTAGCCTTGTTTGTTTATTTTTATTAATCATACTTACTGCTACTAACGACATTATAAAAATGATTTGGCTTAATCGTTGACATTCAGCTATTTAAAGAGTTGGTTTAAAATTTTGAGGCCTATTTAGTAATAATAATCTTTTTGGTTTAGTTTCTCATAATAATTGATAAACTCAATGCATTATTCTTCTTTTGCAAAAATAAATACAAAAAAACGCAGCTTTAGGTCCATTTAAAATGTTATTATCCCATAAAATCAATTGATCATATTTGTCGTAAAATTGGAAGATAGTTTTCATTGCGACCTGGTATTTCCTCACGCCACATTCCCGAAGGGTCTTCAACCGGTTTTCGTGCAAAGTGATAGACAAATAGTCTTTATTCGTGACATTTGTTTGAAATCTTATATATTCATAAGGGTAAATAATATTTTATTCGTGTTTTAGCTGAACCTGCTGCTTTACACTCGCGATATTTATAATAATTTACTACTTTAGCGCGCATATGCTCATTTACGCCCTTAAGAATAAAGTTGCCTATCTCATCTCCAACTAAAATATCTCCATAATAAAATTCACCCAAATTGGTGCGTGTCATTGGCACGTCAATAGTCAACGTTACATATTAAATCGCTTTGACAATAATAATTGTGGAATGTATTTTACTTCTGATGTTTATCTGAATAATTCCTAACCGCGCAACGATATTGATACTCTTCGATTAGTCTATTTTGATAAATTTCACCGTGTTATGTCTAGCGAATCAACCCGGCTTTTTGTTACTACGTCAAAATGTCACTTGATATATTACATTAGCAGCCTGTAAATTCTCCACTGCTGGGCTAAGGCCTCCTCTCCCTTCGAGGAGAACGTTTGGAGCATATTCCACCACGCTGCTCCAATGCGGGTTGGTGGAATACACATGTGGCAGAATTTCGTTGAAATTAGACACATGCAGGTTTCCTCACGGTGTTTTCCTTCAACGCCGAGCACGACATGAATTATAAACACAAATTAAGCACATGAAAATTCAGTGGTACCTGCCTGGGTTTGAACCCGAATTAAGATGCACGCGTTCCAACCACTGGGCCATCTCGGCTCTTGAATTATTAATGTGTTAGTAAATTGACAGTTACTACGCCCACTACCAGGAATTCGCAGTCACTTTAGATTTTGTATTCGCTTCTGTTGCTTTAATATAATTTTCTGCGCGTTATCTATCTGAGATAAATAGGTTAGAGTGTGATCATATTATCATACCAGCATAAACAATAGACGATACATTTATAACAGTAAGCCATTACAATTATTCTCCATCATTCCACATGAGGAAAACCAATAGAAACGGGCCCACCATCGTAACTCATGATATATTAGTGGATATCACAAATGAACGTATGAGAAAAGTGTACATGGAGACCGCAACAGGGGGACCTTAATCAAATAATATGGGATAATAAAAACGTACCGCAACCCGCCCACTAATAAATTTAACGACAAACTAATTTTGGTCAAACGAACTCCCGTTAAAGATGTTAATAAAACGTCAGTTGAGGTGGCAAGGGGACGACGCTCATTGATACGTTTTTATTATATAAGTGACATTTGATGAATAATGTTGAGTTATTGAGCTGTATTATGGTTTTTATCGTAATCGTGATATGTGGAATCGTTATAAAATTGTTTAAAAAAGTAACGTAACAGTCCGTGAATGTTCAAATGTCTCATACATAGAGATTCAGCGATTCACTTAACATCTTAGGCTAGTGGCGAATTGGCGCTATCAGGAATGGTTAAAATTTCTTACGGTGCCAATGTCTATGGTCGGTGGTTTATTTAACATCAGGTGGCCCAACTGCTTGACGTGGTATATATATGTATAAAAAGCTTGATAAATATGCATTTGATTTGTATAAATAATATGCCGCATATATATACCTATACCTATATATAATATATTTACAATTTGAGAAGGCCCATTTATTAGAACACGTGGACCTTCAGCCATGGTTGTGGGTTCAATCCCAGGTAATTTCGTCTAGATTTTCATTAATATGTGTTTATTGTTTATTAGTTTGTCATATCATGCTCGGCGATGAAGGAAAACATATTGAGGAAACTTGCATGTCTGTCACACGCTAACAACTCGCATTGGAACAGCGTGGTGGAATATGATCCATATATTCTCCTCAAAGGGGAGAGGAATAAAATTAGCAAAGTCAAATGGATTATATGCTATTAATAACTTATTTGTATTTATACTTTTTTATTTTGCTAAAGCTGAACTATGTTTAATGCGTCGATTCCAGTGGACACACCCTGTATGTCAGACAAGTTTTATGTCCGAATATCGGACTCGAAAAAAGGATTGCTTTGGAACTCATGTATGAAGAATAAAACCCAAATACGCCTCCTGAACTTACGAAATATTGAATGTTTTATTGAAATCTAAGCCAAGATAACTTTGTGGTTAGAACATATGAATCTAAACCGTTAATTGCGGGCTTAAATCCAGGTAAGCACCACTGAATTTTCATGCACTTAATTAGTGTTTAAAATGCTAAAACTTGTTCTTGACTATGAAGGTAAACATCGTATGAATATCTGCTATCTGGAGCAGTGTGATGGATTATGCTCTAAATCTTTTTCTTAAAAGAAGAGGACGCCTTAACCCAGCTTGTAATACATTCTTTACATTCAAACTTTAACAGAGAAGTCGAAGCAAATAAGAGGGCTTTTAACAGAGCCATGTCAGTATGTTCATTAGTTCCCTTGTAGCTAAGCTACTTAACATATTTTGACAACTAAGGCGATGTTAGCGTCATCTTGAGAGTTGCGAAAATCATAAGCGAAGTAAAGTTATTATATCCTCCAACGCAGATGTATACTTTATGCCAAGCAAAATTGTATCGACTTTGTTAAAGAATGAGAGAATTCACAGACTCCATAAAAATTTATAAGTATTGACTTTTTCGATTTCGGTATTTTATTTTTTTATAACTTTTAAGAAAAAATATCATGTAAATATTTATAACGTACCTATTTAACGTGTGGAAAATATTTACATATTGAGTTTCGGTGCTAACTTTCCACTTATGACATCTCCAATAACGAAAGAGCCTAATTTAGTAAATAATATTTTGTCTAAAAAAAGGTAATTGTTTGAAGTTCAACAAAGAATATTATTACATTGGCCATCATAGCTCGACGTTTCGAAATTAAAGTAGAACTCATCAGATTTAGTTCCGAACTTGGTAGGTAGCCAATACAATCCCATTGAAACTTTCCCGTTCCGGAAAAGCCTGCGGACCGTTCGCTATTTCTCGAATCTCAACCTTTAAATAAAACAATTTAGGAGAGATTGATCATCGAATAAAAGTTGGTAAGACTATGAAGCACGATTCAACTTCGGAGACTTCAGGTATACTGGTATAATAAATTATAAATGTAACATTTTATTTATAGAACGATCTTGCCAGAATAAGAACCGGTACAGTCCAGTGGACGGATAACAAATCGTCACTGAAATTCATAGGTTTGAATCCGGACAAGTATCAATTAAATTATATGTAGAAGAGACTGGCCAATGACACAGATGGTAAGTAATCATCTCTGCTTATAGACATGGACGCAGTAAGAAATATTAACCATTCGTTTATCGTCAAAGCACCTTCAAACCGTAACCACAACAACATTAAGTATTGCTGCTTGGTATAAGTGGGTTCTCTATCACCTAGTAAAACTAGAATAGACACATCAAAACTTCATATGATAGATTTGTACCTCCCTAAAATATCAACCGAAAAATTTTCTATATCATATATTATAAAGATAACTCTCAGTAGCAGTAGTATGTTAAAACTAGTGCTCCGCCCCGGTTTCTCTCAGGTGCAATATATTAATAAAAATGGTGATATATCAATATAGTTTATATACTTAACAATAACGTCACTTTCTACCAGTAATGTTTTTTTAGAAATTTTTCATTAGGTCTGTAGATGACCCTTATTATAAACAAACAAACGTTACCTCTTTATAATATTAAGTAAAGATAAAAGGAAAAAATACTAAATCAATCATAAATAATTAAATATTACATATAAGTTAATAAAAACTTAAAAACCACAAAACGTATGCGGTCTATAAATCCATTAATATTAATTATGCGGCCTCATAGCAGCTTGAAGGCAAATATACCTGAAACGCAAACACGACAGTTCATCGTCCTTTGAGCTGTTTATTTAGTACAGTAACGTATTTCATTGCGGTAATGCATTACATAGTGACTAGGAAGTATATATAAAGGTGTGTTTCCATTGGAATTAATGTAAATTTATTTATTTACAACTGTTAATAATTCAGAAAGTCTTACATGTGACTTTATCGAAATAAATTGGCATCACTCGTATTGACAGCACCGATTTTTATAATTTCCCTTTTGTGTGAACGCCGCTTTATGCTAAGTTAGGTCCGAGTTAAGACCTCGGACCTGAGAAGAACCGGCGAAAGAAACTCAGCGGGATATTTTTTTTTCCATTTTGTATGTACAATAATAATTATATTTTAGTTATTTGAAACAGCCTGGAGGAGATCATTTGATTCCCAAGGTGGTGTTGTGGTGTAGTCAACTAAAAAGTCATTAGTGTTGTAATACCATTAACACACAAACGCTCTTTAACGATTTATTTGAATTTTATAATTGAACGTTTTCTGGGATCCTGTTGTAAAAACATTACCCCAAAAAAGAGTAACTAACCCTATGTAATCGGGTACTTGGAGTAACAAGTTTATTCTTGTTCCTAGTATTAATAGAATGTACGTCACAATTTCTGGGAAAATCAAATTTCAATTTATCAATTTTTGATTTTTTCTGTTTTTGCCTACATACATAACATTATCAAAAACAAATTTCTAGCTATAGAGACCGCAATATTATTTATAATTGTTGTTTGGGCTTTTATTAAAAATATGCGGACATAATTTACTCAACAATTTACTCCGGTACAATATAATTTTTGTCACGTTAGGGACTAGCCCTAATCGTATTAATTTCATTGACTGTTTCGTTGATCCGGTAGCTAGGTTATAAGATTGCAGATCCAGAGGTCTTAGGTTCAAACCCAGGGCCAACCCAGTATGAATATCTTACTTATAAGTTTTTTCCTGACAAATGTAAAAAACAAAAAGAAGAATTTTCTGGAAGTCAAAAGTGCTCACAAACCCGAACCTATAAAAGCAAAACAGCACGACAAAGAACAGCAGTTGAACAGGTCTTGAACTCTTTCCGGTCGCGTTGAATTTACTTTTTGCTGCTTGTATTTGCGCACATTTGTGCACTACAATATGTCCTGCGATGCCTGCCTTTAATTTTCACATTTTTTTTTAAATAATTGTACGTAGTTTCACAAAAATGATCCAACCCACAACCTGATCGAAAATGACTTAAGTATACCACAGTAGTCGTAAAGGTCGATATTTTCGATTAGATTAACTTATTTGTATAATATATGGTACATTTACACAAATATTTCTCCAGATAGCGATAAATACAAACAAGCACAACTATATGCACATACAGATAAAACTTTAAGCTTGAATAACTCAGAAGTAACATTTTGTGGTATATATCTTTTAGAGAAACTACGTCCAATTTAACAATAATATGAAAGAAATTTATAATTGTTTTATATTCAAGAACTCTAAAAATAAATCACATTGCACTGTTATTTATTTCTCTGTTTGTTTTATTTCATTATTCGCTATTCTAAATTTGAAACGATAACCAAAATTTATATTTATATAATGTGTCAGTATAATATTGAAACAAATACAATCTTACTAAAAATACTTTGAACTATAGTAGCTATAAATTAATTTATATGTGAAACTATAATCAAAGGTTTGCACAAAACCCAGCTCATTTGTAAAACATATTTTGTCCTAAACGTATGTCGTGACGGTTGCCGGTAAAATGCTCTCTTATCCAAATGCAATGTATTATATTTAAATAAACTTTACAAGAAAGGAAGAAAATTAAAATTTTTGAATCGTCAACCACTTCTACCACTGTTCCAGAGAGCAACTTCCAGTGATAAGAAACGGCAAGAACCTCGCATAGTTGCCCTTTTATCAAATGGCGTCGTGCCCCTCTTTGCTGCTGCTCTTCACTCCCTGCCACAATTTTGTGCTTGTGTGGCGCGTATACTATACTTCTTCGCCATGTACGATTATAATTAGAAATTAATATTCATTTTTCTCCCTATTTAAATTTTATTATTACTTTTCTTTACATTTTATATACAATCTTCGCTTTCGCTATCAGCCGTGTACCGTGACGGTCACGTTTTTTTATCTTTGCCCAATTTTTTTCTTTCAAACGGTAACTTTAGCATTAACCAATGTAACCGGTAATCACCAATGAAAGTTATTTTACTTGCAGTGTAAGCGTACTAATTTTTTAAATAAAGTCTCATTAATTCCACGCTATCGCGTCGTAATCCACTCGCAAAAATTGTGCCAAATTACACAAATTGAGAAACAGCTTGCATTCATGGCGGCATTTAAAAGTTTAACTCGTTTTCAGTTTCATTAACGGTTATACCTCAGATTAACGGCGTAATTATGTACGCAATTTGGCTCGTATTTAAATACACGTTGACAGCTAAGTGCGCTTGATGTGGACTTATGTATGTATATCACATCCGGGGTTAGATAAGCCTTTGTTAAAAAAGGGTGTATTTTCTTATTATTTTATCGCCGTTTGTTTTTGTCTTACAAATGAGAAGGATGCTATCATTTTTGTACACTAAGTGATTAAACTTTGACCAATATCTTACTATTTAAAAGATCCATCCACATCCTTTTACAAAAGAAATTCTTAATTAAAATGAGTGACTTAGAGTTATATTACAACACCAAGTATTTTAAGTTTCAGCAAACCCACGCATACTAGGAAAAACTAATTAATTAAGATTATTTGCTATACAGCACCAATTATGTAAAATTTTCAGCAAAAACTACAGGTACTAAGATTATATTTTTTATGGACTTATGCTTGATAAAAATCCTACCTAATGCTTAGAACTGATGCGTTCTTATATGAAACGCACCAGAAAATGCTTATCACCTTGATGATCTCATAATCCAGGTAGGTTATAGTATACAAGATACACAGATGTCATAAGGCCATTTCACACTTAGGCGGTGGAAATGAGAAGCGAGGGAGCAAATGGCTCTAGCGATATAAACATAAATTAAACCATGTAAAAATAATTTTCCTCTGAATTTTACAAATCATGCTAACTTAATTATATACGAATCAATAAACCGATATTACATGAAACGAATCCAAAGATTTCTTTGGCTTCAAGTCAATTACGTTCTTAACTTTGATTCTGATCAACGTTTTCACTCAAACACCATTATTATAAATGTTTTCGCAAACAATATTTGAGTCTCACCGTGGTATAGCGATCAAATCTAACAATATTTCGCGATGGCACTTATCGTGTTTGCCGTCAACAGCAATAATCCTCTCGATAAACAGAGGCAGCACTGTTGGGAATTTGAGTGGTTAAATGGGACACGTAATATAATGCAATGACAACAGCTATCGTGTTTCAGTTTAATGTACGTTTGATATACGGGTAAATTTTTATTCCGTTTATTTTAGATATTTCGTGGAATTCGTTAGGTATTTCTTTGATGCTGCCGATGTTTTATGTTTTTCTAGCTCGTCGTTTGGATGAGTAGAACGAAGTATACGATATGTATATATGTGTAAAGGATAAGTAACGAATTTACCTTTACTGCAAAAATTAACTACTCCTTCCAAAATTAATTCCATGTGCCATTCTATTAATGCCACGTGATCTATGTGGTCACTCAAGGTCATAGGTTCCTAAATTTATATCGAATCAAGTAAAATCAAAAATGTACTTTATTCAAGTAGGTTTTTACAAGCACTTTTGAAACGTTATTTTACAAACTATATTAAGTGAAGCTACCACCGGTTTATAATTACTTTATCCTAAATTACAAATCTAATCCACCTAATTGTTAATATCTGAATCATCACCATCCCAACAATATTCCCTATTTAATCTGGAACACCGCTGTCCTTTATCAGTAAGAACAAAAGATTTGGCAGACTTTTATACCAACGGCGGACGTCAATTCCTTGTTTAGTTGGATTAGTTCCTCAACTAGTTAGTGGTTGTTGCTTATGCTCGATTTATAAATAGTTTTAACAAAAAACATTTAGTCGGTTTCTAAAGATACCCACAGAGGTATAATGAATGAGCATTTATTTTCGGAAATTGACCATATCATTGGACCATACTTTCACTTTAACCTTTGCCTGAAGAAGTATACATTATACGACAGCAACAATGGGATCCGGTCGTTTTGATTGAGGATATTTATAGAATCATAAATGAGTGATTTAAAAATAATGTTGCAAGGTATAAACATGTAAAAGAATTTGTTTTTTCTGTGCACACATCACGTTTTAACGACGAAAAATCTAGTTGAAATAAAAGTTTATATTTTACAAAGAACACAATGTAGCGGTTTCGATTAAGTAGTTACTAAGTAACTAAACGATAATGATCGGAGCTTGAAATAATACAGGCACTATCGTATCGGACATACGGATGATCGGGTTCCGTAGTTCAGTTTTTAAAAGACTGCTTAAAAAAAAGCTAACAAGTCTATAGAACTATGCCCTACTCCAAAAAATGTTAAAGAGGTATACAGTATGTATGTTTATTGTAGCTTTATCAATGGGATCCAAATGTGGCTTCGCCCTTTGGGACGGGAGGAAGGTTTAAGAAAAAAATTCCATAGTGGAAGTAACTTTTATTACTTATAGACTATCATCTATCTCTCTTCCAAATTTCATTCAGATCCATTCAGTCGTACTGGCATGATAGAGCTACAAATATCCATCTGTCGAAACTTTCGCCCATACAATATTAGTAAGATTGCAGAACGCACAACATTACAACGTCATCACTATATTTTTCTTATTTTTAAATGTTCATAATCCAAGGATATATTTATAGCTCTAAATTAACTTTTATTGTACATGTTACAATATAAGTCACTCTACGTGCAACCTGAAAAACCACTTAAGCGTGTCCCAGTGGGGTTCCACTTTCATGGTAGTTGTGAAAATTTCTCTCCAACAATAAAGAACTGCCTGGAAATATCTCCTGCTGTTAAAGATACGAATTCACTATTGGCTGACCATTTTATTTCTCTTTAAGTAATACTCTGTTGCCGCAACTAAATAAGGAATATGTTTTTAAGAATATGTTACATATACTATACCAATACATTGAGAGTTACTTGAACGCGCTGATCTCAGGAATCAGCAGTCTGATTTGAAAAGTTTTTTTGTGTCAGATAGACCATTTATGGAGAAAGGTTCCAGCTGTTTTACTTCGAGTTACACAAGTTACAGTTCTGAGTAGTGTAGTACTATTTTATAACGTATGTGAAACCACACTGAACTGCTCGAGAATAATATATAATTGTAACGAAAAAAAAAAAACGAAACAAATTAATAATCTGAAAAAAATAACTATAACAAATTTTCGAGCCACAATATATTTAATTTCTCTAAAATATGCCAAACAATAAAAGATTTTTCCGAATCGGTTCGGTCGAAGTTCTGAGGTAACAAGCATAAAAAAGTATTAACCGAATTGTTTGAAGACCTCCTTCTCTGTTTGAAGTCGGTTATAAATATAAAGTATTTCAAATCAAGAAAATAAAATTTGACAGCCGTTTAACGTGTCTACATTTAATTAAAAACGAACACCATAATTTCGAAATTAATAGATGTAAATAAACATAACAATTATGATAAAATAGTTAGTGGACTTAATTCAAAAAGAGAATCGATCTTTAAGAATGTGATAGCGGTAAAAGAGGACATTTATCTTCGGATACGAGCTTAAGGTTACAGATGAACACCCGCTGTTTAATATACGATGTTCTGGCTCGTAACTACGGTAGCCGATCCTACAAATTGTTATTGGGGTTAGGAGATAATTCTCGAAGGCGGTGTTTAATTTTCTTAATATTTTTACTTATAAAATAAGTACCAAGAAATATATGTACTTTGTTTCATTGTTTTGTACTGTTTAAGAAAATTGATTCAGCTAGAATCTCGTACAATTTTGGTACTGTTAATAATAAGTATAGATAGTCATTGGTGATGATATTGAAAAAATATCGTCAAATAAATGTGCAGTTGAAAACTGATACAACAATAAAGATGAATAGTGAGATAAGTCAAGAGACTTTCATACAGGCGAAGGTAATAAAAGCGTGAATAAGAAAGTTATAAGTTACATTCAAACATAATTTGCACTCTTCAAAGAACAGCCGTCAAGTTATACTATCAGTACTTCTTCAAATAAATCACTTCGTCGGCAATTACTGTTTCCTGAGAAACAGAGCCCTCAAGTCTAAGTCAAAATGATAAGGCTACGTCAAGAAGTTTGGAAACACTTGAAAGTAGGCCCCCAACTGTCCAAGTTGTTCGAATTGTGAATGTAGATAGATATACCTTGGAACGAATTCTGTGGCATTCTGTTGCTCATTCCTTTTCACTTTTGTAACGTTCGGAGGTGTTGTTATCGTTCATTTAATTTGGACTTTTTGAATTTCGAACAATTTATGTCTTATTTGAGATAAAATTACAAGAAGCGTCTATAGATATTTTATTTATACAAAAATGTAATGTTATGAAATGTTTTCATTTAAATTCATGGATAAAATTTTGTTTACATTCTGGCGCTTACGTAACGAAATATTTACTATAAAAAGTATGAAAAACTTGTACCAAAAAAAGTTAAAATTATGTATTAAAACAACTGACGACCTGTTGGGTATTTCGGTTAAATTAATTAATAGCATCATACTTGATATTGCTTCGTATGAAGCTGTAACTTTTAACAAGAGTTTGGATACGGGTTGATTTCCTAATATATTAAAATGCAGTTGAGTTTTACTACTTTTAAGACTGGAAACTAAAGTGATCCGCGTGATTACGGACCTATTTATATATTTTCATCTTTGAGTGAAAAAATTGAGAAAATAATTTTATAATAAATATTTTTAAAACAACTTTCTTCGAATTCGGTAAAAAGGTTTTTAAAGGGATCAATTCGACTTTACAAGCAATCGTATGACAACTGATGCTGGAATAACACTTCTTAAACATATAGGAATTCAAAATTTTAATAGAATTCTCATTTAACGGCCCTATCAGGAAGACTCAGCTCCTCTAGCTTTGAAAAATTGCATAAATAACTGGTTTTGATATTGCTCGACTGATATAATATTTTAGTTAATTTTATGGTATATTAACGTAACGCTAAAGATATTGAATCTGTTCTCAATTTACAAAAGAGGAGGTTTATTGATAATCTTGGATTCTCGGGATGTTTTATACAACAACAAAATAAAAATATTTACAGTGGCAACAAAATATATACAAAACAAAGTTGCAATATATTATTGAACTGTCTGAAAAAGTAAATAAATGATATTTATATAAATATAATTTTATCCTAAGCACTACCTCATAGTTCCAAAGTATGTACATACATTGGGTTTTCCAAGAAATTCGGTGTAACAGCCTGAAGTTTGGGAGTAACTGCCGGGCCTCGAACAGCTCTTCCTGCCACTGAACTCTGTTATGGTCAGATTCTCGATCCCATCTGATTACAAAAAAAAAAAAAACAAAAGTTTCATTAACAATCGTCCATACCCATCATCATCGTAATTTCCGGAACGGTAATAATTTAAAATATAAGATTTCGAAAAAAAAAAATATAATTATCGGTGTTCTGAACAGACAAACATTTTATAACAGATATTAATATATTGACCAAACAAGTTTCTATGAGGAAAACCTTTATAGAATATAGCCTTGAAGGTAAAACTAAAACTTATACTTGAAGCGGATACAGGCAAACAGTTTTTAATCATACTAATATCATAGATACACCTAACTTTTTTCGTGTATGATTGCTTCTTCTAGTTTCGCTCAGACATTTACATGCATCTCTTAGACTTCGGAGTTCTTACATTTAATATTAAACAATTATTATTTTCGTTAAATTAACATTTATGTTTTTTTTTTAAGTGTAGTGCTATGAATATTTTGTTGTTATGACCTTGTTTCCTCTCCACTTGATAAATTTTGAATATGCCGATGTATTTCAAGAGCGATATTCTTTTTCTTCAGTTCTTTTATTCTGTTTCTTCATTTCTAGTTAACGTTATTAGAGCCGAGATGGCCCAGTGGTTAGAACGTACATCTTAACCGATGATTGCGGGTTCAAACCCAGACAAGCACCCCTAACTTTTCAGGTGTTTATCTCATCTCGTGCTCGGTGGTGAAGGAAAACATCCCGAGGAAACCAGCATGTGTCTAATTTCAACGAAATTTCGCCACATGTGAATGCACTAACCTGCATTGGAGCAGCGAGCATAGGAGGAGCCGTACATATTGTTCTTAGAATTACATTAAATATTTGGTTCAATTTCTACAAACGCCAAATTGATTGTTCCTCCTAGAATATTATGCTTTTGACTAATCATATGTAGGTGATTAAACAACATTAGGTCTTCGTTCTAGTTTAGTTCGGACAGTGAACGTTCAAATTCGGAGAATTGCCACTGAATTTTCATGTGCTCGATTTGAGATTATAATTAATCTTTCGATTAAAAAATTTCCACAAGTGGATCCACCTACTCGCATTTAAACAACGTGGTGGCACACGCTTCAACGTTATTTTCATGAATTTAAATATAGAACTTTTATGTTATTGCTGTTGACTCAAAAATTAGACATAGGGCATATAGTTTAGTTGATCTAGAATATTCGGAATTTAAAACGAGTGAAACTGTGAAGCGCAGCTACCTATTCAATCATATACCTACTTAAATCATATAACATTTTAAATTAACATGGTTATATTTATAACTACAAGTATTTAAAACGAGATATTTACCATGTTTTTATTTTTATTTGGTGGAGCTCGATATTTCGAAATTATCTACAAATGTCTTGTTCACGAGACTACACCGAATAAAAATAAAAAAACATGGTAAATATCCCGTTTTAAATACTTGTAGTACTGAAATCTTCTCTGAAACGTGGTACATCTTGCGTTTTGTGTATATTATCTTTGTCGTTTTTTTAGTTTGGGAACATAAAAAAAAATCGTAAGCTTGTTCATTAATGTAAACATATACTATATAAATGCCGTTTTAATATTATTGTTATTGTTATAAAGTGGACTATAATTATTTTGCGTCATCGTATTGATTGATCCATGTCAATGACGACCACAGATATCAATACAAGATGAAATACTCATGGGCGTATTACTAGATATTCCAAAGTACTGCTACAAAATTACTTTTTGCCCTCTACTTAAGCCGTTACAAAAATAAAAGATACACGAATCTCCTGAATATTAACGTTTTAGAACAAGGACGTTACGGCATTGTCCTCGATCAATAGGAACATCGTACAAAACACGTTGATGGATTTCTCGTGTCCAACAGCAAGGTAACTAGAATTGGAATGAGGGCATGCAGTTGCACAAAATGGTTCACGGTAGTCCAATTAACTGTTCGTTAATAAATTTATGTGCTATTCGAGTCTGACTTTCAACGTGAAGTAAATTTTTTTGTATTTGTATTTTGAGGAGTAGTATTGTTAGCTCTGTTCTTCTAAATACATTGTTCAAAATTTGTAATTGTTTTAATAAAGTTTATTGTATGAATTTTTTGTTTATATTTAGTTTAATTTTGTTTATATTTTGTGTATAGTAGTTTTAATCGAATAGATCTAGTTTTTTCTAGATTATTCCAAGCGAACCAATCAGATGAGATAATTAATTTTAAAAAAGGGAACGGGATCTTATTGATTTTTAGAATAACACGTGACTATCAAATCAATAGTTCAACATATTCAAATATCAAAGAAATAACCTCGAATACACCAATAATTAAATAACAATCCAGCCCTTCGAACGATCCAACCCTTTATTAGTTGCCACAATGTATCCCTTTGAATAAATCACCATAGATAACACAAACTAACACTATAATTGCGTAACATAATTGACTCAAGACTGTCACCCGATATGATCTGATCCACCATAACCTATAATCTCTGTATAATTGATGGCATAATTACATTGACATTGTATACTGGCCAAAATTATTGCTTGTAAATCGAAACCGATGTACATATCTGTATATGTATAATGTATATGCTACTGTAAAAGCACGAATTAAGGTAAATTATAAGATTTTCCAGTAAAACCTAAGATTTACCAACATGAGTTGGTAAATGTAGGTATTTATTAAAAAGGGACGACTTTTTCGGACTTTCAATTCCAACCTAACCTAGCCTAACTTGTAAATCCTAAGATTTACCAAGTGAATGATGGTAAAAGTTCGAATCCCAAAGTTTTATGGACATTTACCATTCATAATCGGTAAATATTAAGTTTTACTGGAAAATCTTAAGATTTACCGTAGTTCGAGATTTGACGGTAACCTATATATGTCAGGTATAATCTCTGAACGAAATTATATGGTATTCATTATATTATTTGGATTATCCGTTAATATAATTCCATTTTAAAATGATTCGAGTTAATTAATGTATTAAAAATTCCATGGATTTTTTTTTCTGACTCCGCTCGGGTATAATAATCATTTTATCTCGTGATTTTTATTCTACTAATAAGATGTATTTTAATTCGCCGACCAATCTTTAAAATATCTCACATATTTTTTTGTTTCTCGACTATAATTATGACGGCGTTAAATTATTTTCATTTGTAATGTTAACCCGATTGTTAGAAAGGGACAGACGGAGACATATGAAAGATACAGTTGTTATGTTAATATTTGTAACTTACATATATAAAAGGTAGTTATTGTAAAACCACAGACATTTAAACATTTTAAATAAATATCAAATTAATGAAAACTAACTGTACTTAATATAATTTTATATCAATTTTAAACTATCGAGAGTTTCGTTTATTGTGGAGGTAATATTATTTATTGGCAGTTTGTCAGGGTAGTACATCTACATTCGGGCTGAATATATATATATTTAATTAAACAAAGGGTTATCCCCGAGGGATGGTCATCATTTTTATCGTACGTACAAAATCCACGAGAGCCAAGTGGTAAAGTTCGTGTGGCCTGTATTATTAAAGTTTTTATTGATAATATCGTTCTGTGAATACTAGAATAACAATTGATATATTATTTTATATATCATTTAAATTTGATTTGGATGTGCGTCTTTAATTTATAAACACAAATAAAGAGCCTTTAAAGTAAAATAATAGCCTGCAAAAACCCCACTGCTGGACTAAAGCATCTATTTTGAAGAGAAGATTTAAAGCATATTGCACCATGCCCCAATGTAGGTTGGTGGATACACGTGCGGCAGAAGCACAAGATGACAAAAATATTTAAATGCTTGTAAATTAAAATTATCAAACAACATCGAAATTGCACTGGTAACTACTTATTGCTGAGCTAGAACAATAGGTATTTATTTGATATTAAATATTCAAAAATCTATTATTTTACAAAAAAAACGACGAAAGATAAATCGCTGCGCACAAATTTCTCCATCCTCCCTGATCTCCTTAAGCATACAAACCAATTTCAGAAAGGTGTTGATAATGTGGCTCAACGTAAGAATCCCGCAATCTTGCGAAAGGATTGCACGTGATCCTCTTCTACCCGGATGTGCGCCAAATTGCCGCCTGAATGTTCCTCATGGCAAACATATCCGAAATGCACACAAATACTCCCTTTGTCGCTTAGATCCATATGGCGGGACGGTTTTGAAGATTTAATTTAAGAACGACTCATTTGACAAACGATATTCAAATGTTTGTTACAAATAACGGGTAAATTAGTGTTCGTTCGTGGTTTCGCTTATTCTTACGCGTAATTTATGTTTTTGTACTACTGATACCATGCATGCTAAATTTCGCAATGATGATTGAGCTTAGACGTGAAATGTTAACAAACAAATTAACTAATATTCGCGTTTATACTATGAGTTAAGTTTAGTTTAGATATTAAGATATTAACTGTTGGCTCTCAATGTGTATTCTGTAATGTTATTTATGTACGGAAAAATATTAATGATTTTATGAGATCATGTGATACTCATAGCATTGGTACAAGGATGAACACAGACTTGTTACTCCTGTTACTCGACTGCATGTAATCAGTAACTCTTTTGTGGGGCAATGTATATGGTTCTATAACAGGATCTTAGAAAGCGTTATAAAAAATATATTAAGAAAATTATTTTATGCAATTAGTGAGTTTATGATTGATAGCACACCTTGGGAATGAAACGAACGACTCTTGGCTATTTCTATTTATATCCAATGTATGTAAATAATAAATTTGACAGAAAAAAATACTCGCATAGTTTGTTTCGCCGGTTCTTCTTCATACCCATCAACTCGCATCGGAGCAGCATGTTGGAATGAGCTCCAAACACTCTCGTCAAAGGGAGAGGAGGACTTAGCCCAGTAGTGGGACATTTAATAGCTGTTATTTTACTTTACTTTTTCATACCTTTATTAATTGGTCACAAGTTTTTACAGAAATAAAATGCACTTTGTTGCTATTCAAACGTACATACGTAAGCCTCACTGGCCAGCCACTATATAGGAACAAGCCGACGCCAAAATCCCCGAGAGAACAGGACCATTATGTATAATTGGCATAATCTTTAAATATAGACTACTAGCCCAGAACTTAATTCTGATAAATATTAAATAAAAAATTATAAACATTATACTTTGCATTTAACAACTCATATACGTTGACTCTCAAAAAACGCAAAATAATTAAACTGGTGATATAAAATATATGTAAGCATTTTAAATACACATTGAAATCTGAATTATAATATATTTTATTTATTTAGTTACGTGAGTTTGCCTAACACTTGGTAGGGTTTTGTGCAATCCCGTCTGGGTAGGTACCACTCATCAGATATTCTACCGCCAAATAACAGTACTCTGTATTATTGTGTTCCGGTTAAAAGGGTGAGTGAGCCAGTGTAATCACCGGCACAAGGGACATAAAATCTTAGTTCCCAAGGTTAGTGGCGCATATGTGATGTATGGAATGGTTAATATTTCTTACAGCGCCTTTGTCTATGGGCGGTGGTGACCACTTACCATCAGGTGGCACATATGCTCGTCCGCCAACCAACGCCCATAAAAAAAGTTTGTTTTATTCTTACTTACTTACAAATATTAGGAAAAAAGTAATAATTAGTAAATAAAATTAATATAAGGCAACATTATAAGTAAATAAATAAATGGAACGAAAAAAACAGTCCAACTCTACATTTAAATGTAATTGAGGCGTTACTTTTACGTGAAAGCTTCTTTATGATTCCGTTCCGAAAGGCTTTTATTTCTGAAAATTATCCTTTTGACGAGCGGAGACTGTCTCACGGATTTTATTGGGAGCATGAAAATTTTACTACAAGTGGGATAGAAGCTTTATCCGCGCGACGCCATTTTGTTTACGTAGCCTTAAGTATACCCTATACATAATACAAATTCTAGATGAATATTATTGGTGGAAATTCTAAATAAAATGTTTTTATATAGTGATTTTATTTCAATAGACAATGGTTGATTTAAATTTGATAAATATATCTGAATATCTAATGCACAATGTTTATGTATAGAATTCGGATTTTTTTATTGTGTATTGAAACAATGACATAGATGATAAAAATGGGAGCCGATCTTTTATCCGAAATATAGTTGAAGAGGATCTCATAATATTTACTAAAAAGGGAACCAAAATTAGGAGCTCACACAATAGAATTTTAACCCTGCGGTTTGACAATGTACTTGAATCGAGTACGTAGTAAAATTAACGAGAATAGCTACATGGTAAAATATTCTAGTTCACATTTGACCTGAATTTCAAACTACTATTGGCTAAATGAGGTATGTTTTCCTATTGATTATAACCTTAAAATAGGTACATCAAATTATTCTAGACCGAGTATTTACAGCGTGACGTCATAAGACAGCGTCACGTGCCATAATATTAACGGACGCCTTCAGATAATTTCCTACATATGTGTCGTACAGTACGTGCCACTTAAGATATTGTCTCTGATGCTCATTGCTTAGTCCAAGACGTGTTTGGCGGAAAGTAAAACTAGGACTATTTATTAGTTGCAACATGCTTGTACAATTTGCCAGCGAATATAACAAAAAAAAAGTTAAAACATTTTTCTAGTGCACAATATATATAGCAGTCATAGCGAATCGGATAGAATATATGTAAATCTAAGATTTGTTGATTCTTTTGCCATTAAAATATCGTATAATTTAGATACAATCCCAAAGGTTTCACCTGTTGTAGAGACCTGAAAGTATAATACTGTCGATTAACAAACTCTGGGTCACCACCAAAAATTTCTAGACGGTAAAAACCTAGTCTTACCTGGGATTCCAACGGGATAACTCCGGGTTTGCAGGTTGCAAATTAGCTAGTAACAGAACTGATTGTCAGACAATGCATTTTAAAATGTCAATGTTCCGAATACAGAACCTTATGGAAGATTTATTTCTCTATGTTTTAATTCAAAATAAAATACTATATTACTACTATAATTATTAAATTATCAAGTTATACTTAACAATTTTTCGGATATTGCCACATATAATATAATCGTATGTATTTCTTATTGGAAGGCCATTTTATCATATAATAGCACACGAAATAACATTTTCGTTTTGTTTTCTTCTTGCCAAATCACAACACTTACAATAATCGTTAACCGTCTGTTAGGGATTCCAATTCAATGCCCAAGGTTCACGTTTACAGATTGCGGATTGTATGTTAGAGAATTTCCCAGTAATCACTCTGTTTAATCTATTTAATCAGAAACCGAGTAGTAAATTCAGAGAGAAACACTGAGTAGAGCAAAAGAAAAACAAATCGAATTGCCAGAACATTGTTCCAAATGTCCGTTTATTTATCAACAAATTGCAACAAACTAAGACTTGGAAACGTTTGAAAATCGGCTAAAAGTATGCTTCTTTATGATAACCATTTAAAGTAGTCCCGTTTCAGCGTTATAAACTCGAAAGTTTGTTATGAAAAAAGCGAACCATTGTAGGGTAGGAATTCCGTTGGAAATTCGGAAACCTCTATTGGCTCCAGTAATATTTTGGAACTAATAGTCGTGTAGTCGTAAACTCAAAATTGTTTCCACAACAAAGTTGCTCTATTGTTCGCCGCTGCTATTGGAAATCGGTGGCCTGATTTAAATTTCATAGCGTATACGGAACAACGCCTCGTATTAGAAATGGTTGAGTTTTTTTTACTAACCAATTTTGAACGCCAAAACAACGGATGAATTTGGAACTTTACATACAAAACGTTTTACACTCCCTTACTACTTGTAAACTCATTCCCTCAAGTCATAGAATCAGTGACATTGTTACTGAAGTTAGTTCCTAAATTACACACGACTATAATAGCAAAATATGACGTTTGAATTAAAACCGATAATTTTATATAATAGTAACATTATATTCTAGTATTTATTTTTTAATTTTAACATTTTGTCATAGAAATCATGGGAAAAAAGTGAGTGGAGCCCAAATACATGTGCCGCATTTTTTTGAGAGTGAGTGAAGTTTATCATCATCATCTGTCCCCCTCCTTATCATTGCCTTACGAATATCGTCGCCCCATCTAGTTACAGGGCGAATTAGCCTCTGGGCGCATTTGATTCCATAAGAACTAGTTTGCTGATAAGAAGAAGTGTGTGACCTGTGTGACCAGCCCTTTGACTCTTCAGCTAAATATAATGAATATAAATATCTAGGTTATTGTATATTAGATCTCCGTTACAATAATTCGTAACTATTTGATTAGGTTGAATATATTTTGTTTAATGGTAGATGTTGGATATAAATACAGTTTGTGTTTCTGGAAATACCGAGAACTGGTCCGACATCGTTGGAAATACTAAAACCATTCTTACCTCGCTTAAACTTAAGAGGTTTCAACATATATTGTCTTCGAAACTGCAACGTGCTCGAAAATGTTTCGAGATCGTATTGAAAATAAAATTGTCAAATGGAAGTATATTTTCATATCAAAGAATACATAGACAGCAAAATCTAACATTTGAATTTAAGTTTGTATTTTTATAGTAAATGTTTATGTAGATGTTTTATGCTATATACTTATTTATAAAACACGTGATTGTTAAATCTCAAAACTACTGAAAATGATCCGAATCTTTTTCTCTAAATCTAAATCGTAAATGCAAAACCTTGTATGATTAGTGGTTTGTAACACAATTACCATCGAATGTCTAAACAAATTCGTATAATATTTTAAAAGTTGATTTATTTTGTGCAATAGAACATACATTTATAGAAATAAAAGTAATACTATTCCCAAGTAACCTCTCCAGTCGGATGTCCAATGTTCTTCAGATCATCGCTAATCATGAAGCCACTTATTACTGCGTTTGTCACTCCACGTTCTCAAAATAAACTGCAAGAGAAGCTTGCTCCATAACAAGCAGCTACCTTGAATTTGTGATCTGCGACAGCAAGATACCCAATTTCGGTAGCATAGTTATTCATTTGTTCCAACAATGCAACAATGTTTAATCTTTCACCTATCTAGGTTTCAAAAATAGTTCCGTTAAATAAAACAAACTGTCTGTTACTTGTTGGTATTACGTAATATATAATGGTCAATTCATGTAAAGATATATAGGTATATAATGAGTTCCTGTTCGCATTATTTTCATTTAAAAAACTGTCGTATACTGTCGAGTAGCTTATTGGATTCGTAATGTTTGTCAGCTATCAGCTTGGCTACATATCAAAGCTTGGTCCAATTTTAAGCTTGAATAAATTTTAATTTCATATTTATAACTTTTAAATTTATTCATTTGTATTTTATTCTTTGTTCATTTTTAAATATAGAATCTTATTTTATTATTATTTATTTTTATCGAAATCTTCTGGTGGTTCAATTCAATAGAAAATTTCTGATTTTTAAACGGTTTTTTAGTATAGATTAATTTGGGAGACAGCATGGATAAAAGATAATGATAATAAAAACATATTTTATTCAAGTAGGCTTTACAAACACTTTGGAATACTCGTGATGCTAACTATCTAATCTTTTATGGATAAAGACAGATTAATCAAACTACAATAGTCTATGTGCCAGTAAATGAGCTTCGAATTGTTATAACGAATCACGTATTTTTAATCCAACTTTAATTAAATTTAATAATGAGAGTATTCTACAAATACAGTAGGAAACTAAGCCATGCTACAGAACTAGTTCTATTATAATATTTCAATATGTTTTAATAGATTGTTTTGCGTAAACATATTAATTTAATACCGAACATCCTTAAAGAATCAACTACTTGGAATATAGTTCTTTGCAAACACTTCTGCAGTAGGTCTCCAGTAAACCAATATATACAATACGGCACTTGTTAAACCAATTGTTTACATTTGACTTATCTGAGTTAGTCAGTGTATTCCCATGATTGACGCTACAAAACCATCGACTAGTATCTCTACCTATTAGGAATTAATAGTAAGTACAGAACATACACTGAAATTCAATTATGAAACTATGAAATATTAATTTCCTGCCACTGAAGCATATGCTTTATATGACGTTTATGAATTCGGGTGTTTTTTGTTTTAGAATCTATCTTCGATTCAGTTTCTAATCCTTTTGGATTTTTTTTTTAACTAAATCGCTACATTTTGTGACTTAAATTTGCGCGCCGTATATCCCCGAGGCAGCAATACTACACAATGCTGTTCCGTATCGGGTACAGCGTTTGTCAGCTCCTGCAATTGTCGCCCCGCGATACTCCATCCATCTGCGCTCTAATATATAAATTTACTTCATTTATTTACTCGCTGAAGGCGAATCTAATTTATGGTTGCAGTGGAGTATTGGATTTAACATGAATTGTTGAACACAAAGAGGTTACTTTGGAAGATTGTTTTTGCCTAAATTTGTTTAAAACTTTATTTTTTTAACAGTTTGTTGGTCTAGTGGATAGTTTATACGGCTGCAGAACCCAAGCTCCTGGTTTCAATTCATTGGTGAGGCAAATAAATTAATTATTCGTATTACGTCAAAAAATCTTGTTGCTTGGTAGTACTTATACTTTAGTGTCTCGGAAGGTACGTAAAACCGGTGATTTTACTTCTGAACTATTTTCGATTATGTTAGTTTAGCTGTCCCATTAGATTATAATCTGATTAGAATAAGGCGCACTTTTGATTGCACAATAATTGCAATATATCATATAATCATATCATATCTCTTACTCGGTTCGCTGATCTCTCTAAGAAATGCCTTCGAGTCCAATCGTTCCGACAATCACCATTATTAAAACCCGTTCGTCATTACTTTGAATATTTTGACGATTATTTTAAAACATAGTTCACATATATTTCGTAAAGTTTACAAATCGTGTTAAATTACAGACAGATTACTGCTAAATCATATGAAACGCGAAAAAGCACTTCAATTCTCGGTCACATCTCTAAACGTATTTTCCAATAGACACGAAGGGTAATACTAAAAATAAAATGATCGCAAGCTATGTATCTCGTGACGCAAGGTCCTGGCAGCGACGTAATGCAATATGCCTCGCAAATCGGCCGACACTGGACTCAGAATAGAGACAGGTTCAATTTATTGCAAGTTAGTGTTCAGATAAAGGCGTCTTGGGATCCAATATTGAGTTTTATTCGTACTGTCATTGCTATATCATTCACGTAGCCTTTGTAGCTGACGTTGGTAACGAATATAAACAAATGTATACTCGTATTTGAAATCTCACTCAGTAAAATAATAATAAATGTTTTGACCTTTAAAGTCGAGAAATAAATAATCTTCTACGTCATTAGTCGATTAAATTATTTTTTCTTCTTCTTGTTATTAGTAGTGGTCGCTTATTCGTTGAAATTACTATATTTTTTATGATATAGGTATGTGGATAGGCGAATGGGTTACGTGATCGTAAGTGGTTACTACCGCCCAGTGTCAATGGCGCTTTAAGAAATATTCAACATTCTTTACATCGCCAATGCGCCACTAACCTCGGGAACTAAGATGTAACGTCCCTTGTTACACTGGTTCACTTATCCTTCATACTGGAACACAACAATACTGAGTTTGGCGGTAAAGTATCTGATGAGCGGGTGGTACCTACCCAGATGAGCTTGTACAAAGCCCTACTACCAAGTAAATGTCTATGTATTATACAGTAATCTTATATTAGAGATATTTGTAACCGTGTCTAGTCACCATTGAAGTGACTTCAATGACTTTTTAAACTTGGCGTTCTAAGAGAAAATATTTTAACATGACTAGACAGTCGATGGATAATTTCATCTCAAAGAGAGATTTAATTCTTAGATTTTATCTGACTGCAAATTATATGCTGACGTAGTTGTCTGGGTACAAAGCGTTCTCTCGAATACATAAGTATTAGAAATTTATTCTTCGCTTTAGTTAAATAATTAGTAGTCAACTTTAAAAATATATTATAACTTTTGGTTAAGCTAGTTTAATATGTTGAAATGTTTGAAGAGTGAGTTTAATGTCTTGCTCAAGGGACGTAATATATTATTTATCCCATGGCTCGCAGTGTTTTGATGGTAAGTGCTTCGTATTTATTAGAGCGCCAGTACTTAAAGGCAAAGAAGTACTACCGATCATTGTTAGATACACTTTTTTTATTTCTAAAGTACTTATTGATTTATTATGCTTTTTATTAAAAACTGTCGATAAAACTAATTGCAATTCGTATGTTTCTCTATTAAAAAATGTACACAACATTCACTAATTTTAAAATATTTAGAAAAAATAAATAGAGTACTCTTATTAATAAAGTTGGTTTGAAGATGGTTTAAGTATGTTATATTTTTTGGAATTTATTCAAAATATTTATTCCGAAAAATTATTGTAATTTTTTCTCTTAAAACTCAATTTCGATCGTGACATATGTCATATTACATAACATTAACAGCCTGTAAATTTCCCACTACTGGGCTTAGGCGTTCTCACCTTTTGAAAAGAACGTTCGTGTTCCGAACTTTCCGAACTCGTGTTCGAAAATTCCGCCACGCTGCTCCAATGCGGGTTAGTGGATACACATGTGGCAGAATTTCGGTTAAATTAGACGCATGCAGGTTTTTTCACGACAGTTTTCCTTCACCGCCAAGCACGAGATAAATTACAAACATAAGTTAAGCGCATGAAAATTCAGTGGTGCTCGCCCGGGTTTGAGCCCGCAATCATCGTTTACGATGTACACGTTCTAACCACTGGGCCATCTCTGCTCTCTATGAAATATGTCTAAATATGGATTTGCTACAAAGTTCAAAACATTCCATTCTTTTCACCAATAAAGAGGTCTGTAGTTGCTAGGAAATCAGTTAGGGGGTTGCCACACTCATTTTGTATGCACCCCGTTACCGCACATTAGCCACAACACAACCATTGAGAAACGAAAAACTGGTAACCGAGTTAATCGCCGTGAAAATCAGTTTAGATTTCGCATTCTTAATTTTAAGGAAAACTCCGAGCAAGAGAAAAAAAAATATGAGCGCACTTACTTTGTTTCCTTGAGAAATTTTAGCATATTTATGAAATCCATTACGTAATACGATGATATTTACTT
The DNA here is from genome assembly GCF_905147765.1 of Vanessa atalanta. Classification (NCBI taxonomy): domain Eukaryota; kingdom Metazoa; phylum Arthropoda; class Insecta; order Lepidoptera; family Nymphalidae; genus Vanessa; species Vanessa atalanta. The sequence goes on from NC_061882.1 coordinate 1,303,663, forward strand.
AGACTAATTTATATTGAGTTCGTTTTATGTTAGCGAATTTTATGAAAATATCTTTTAATTGTCGTTAAGCAAATCAAGAGTATTTGATAATAATATTGATAATTATTCTTGTTTACATTAAAGATGAATTGATTACATCATATTATATATATTAGTTTAAATGATGACATTTGTGAAATTTGTATACATTTTGTGTACAAATTAAATCAACATAAACAACTCTCTATTAAGGTTACTCTAATAAGCTTTAAACTGACATGTTAGAGGATTCAATTGAATGCAAAGATAAAGGTTTTTAATGTAAACGTATTGCTTGGCTACAAGGGAGACAGCTGAAAATCAGCAGAGGGATAAAAATCCCTCATAGCCTGAGCTGTCTCCTTTTGACTGCACACAAGTTTTATATTCATTATATATATTTTTTTATTTTTTCTTTCGTTATTATATCTTTCTTTGTTTATGTTGTTTTTATATATTTTTTTCTTTATATGTGTGTATGTCAATAAATGGTCTTTCTTTCTTTCTTCTTTCTTTCTTTCTAAATTTAAAAATAAAAACCTACAAGAAACGAATACGATATTCTTCAATATAAGTTAGTACGTACTATTTTTAAATAAACTTATTTAAAGTATCAGAATTTATTTGTGTATGTTCGCTGTTATCGTTATTTGAATTGCCTACTAGAATAGTTTCAATTGTAACTCATTATATCTGATAGTGTTAATGCGTCATGTTTATACGTTTTATTTTTAAACATTACATAACGTAAGTGTGGGTAACATTTAAAAGTCATATTTGAGGAATGTTTTTTTACTTAAAATACTGTTTTGATGAAATATATACTTGAAACATATAATATAAATAATAATTAAATACCGTTGCACCAGGGTGTGATTTAGGGGAGGGCAAAAAGAACAACTGCCCTGGGGCCTCTACATAAGAGGGACCACCAAATAGAGATTCCGACGAGTTAACAAATATCTAGATATACTCAACTTATAATAATGGTCGTGTTAAAAAGTTACCGATGCAAGCAAATAAATTATAACTTACTGGCAGTAATTAATATATTCAAGTTGATTAATAATATATTTATTAGGGTCTCCACGCCTCTGTTGCTCTAGGGCCGCCACTCCTTTTTGACCCCAAAGCTTCCAGATCTTTAACTCCGACTCTGTGTTGCACATTATAAGTGACGTTTATTTATTTTTTACTAGTTTCCGCCTCCGAGTTAGAGAAGGTGGCTTTAGATTTCTATCGTAGATGCTGGGTTAAAAAAGGGGAGTACTTCCTTTCTTAGGATCCAAATTTGCGACATAACAAATTTCATCAAATTCCGTTCAGTGATTTAGCCGTGAAAGCGTAAAAGACAGACAGAGTTGCTTTCGCATTTATAATATTAGTGTAGATTTGATAGCCACGGCCCTATTTAATTACTAAATTAAAAAATAATAATAACCGGTCTCACGATAGACGACAATGATTTGCAAAATTCAACCTTATTTCTTACAATAGTCAATTGAAAAGCGATTATTTTCCTATTTCCCTTTACACATTTCCGTCCCATTTACAAAATTAGTCCTACCAATTGCGGCGAGGGGTAAAATTACACATTTAAATATATTTCATTATGTACACGCTGATACTGTAGATATTTTTATCGCAGTGAGATAGAGATAGAAAGAGAGAAAGAGGGAGAGAGAGTGGACATGATGGTCTAAGAAACCTTCGTGCCGGGTGCCGTCCCGCTATATGATATGGTCTTACAACCGACCGACCGACTTTTACCTGTTACCGACTTTAGATATGTATTTAGATTTTGATACATTGTTTAATAAAGCGGAAATGTACAATACTTTAATAAATCACAAACTATATCCTACAAATATTTTAGTATTTCGATTGATTCTTTCCGTTTAGATTTGAATATCTATTTGATTAATAATATGGTTTTTATTTTGACTAGAAATTAAGCTTATAATTAAAGTCGGACAAACAGCCATTCGTTTAGCTAAATACGAACGAGATAGGTGTGCTGACAAATAAATAATTATATTATAAAAGTATGTAGGGATTTTAATTATAATTAAAATCTTAACGGCGAAAAGTAAAGTGTATTAGTGTATTAATAAAGTGTTTTTCAATCAGTTTGACTGATTAAAATAATAAGGCCATAACACGTAATAAGGCCGTAACCTTAAATTTTCAGAGAAAACATGTGCTATTTTATTCTGATCGCTATTATTGAAAATAGATCAACTATGCACCTTATAGCTGGCTCCAATATTTGTTTAGTTAAAAGCGCTAAAACGGTTTACTATGAAAGACGCAATCAATCTTCCTGTCTGTGCGCGCTGCCACAGCTGAGTTTGTTCAGATTGATTTAAAAACGCCGCGTTTTTTGGTACGTTCGTTTTTCTTCTAACTTCAAAACATTTTTTCTAAATCATTGTGGCTTTAGTTATTAATGTAATTGAAATCACAAAACACGAAAACATTCGTCAATATTTAGAAATAATAAAATCCTTGATGAACCAGCGAAAGTGGGTGCAATGCGGATACTAAATATACTACAGAATATCTTATAACTTTCAAAATTTTTCAGTCATTGGGCAATACAAACCGCTATGTTCCTGCGCTTTAAATCTGTAATATCTTCGAAAATATTGATCTATATTAAATGCACAATGTATTTAAGGTAATTAATTTGATAAGGATTGCTTAAAATCGCTTCGATAATAAGCCATTATTTCTCGTATAAACTAAAGGATAAAAAAATTTTGATGTGGACTATTCCTAAGAGACAGACATATACCAACGACTTTTTTGAAGACCTTTTTAAGGTGTACAATACGGTAGTACATTATTTTGATCTATCTCGCAGGGCCAGCATTTTTAATTTAAGCGCAGAAAATGTGTTTATTTACGACATCACTCTAAAATTATCAGTGTTTCTCTAATATTTTGTGCATGTATTATACATATTATCCTTACTCAAAAAAACCGCATCAAAATCCGTTGTATAATTTTAAAGAATTAAACATTAAATACAAAGGGACAGACAGCGGTAAGCGACTTCGTTTTATACTACCTATGTAATGATGATGATAAAAAATAACACACATAACTGTCAAAACGACTTCAGTGTGATAACACCTTAATGGCACACAGTTTTCAGTGGAGATGTTATATTTACAACCTGGACTAGCGATGACACTAGGATTACTCGTTTAATCTAGAATATAATAGCTTGATGGATGTTTAGTTTGTTCACACCAGGCAGAGCATGTGCATTGCAACAATTAAAATAATTTAGCATGGATTAAGTTGCTGATACAATGAGAAAAATATAATTATTACTAAAAATAATTAAACCGACATATACACTTAAGGAGTGACTATATATCTATGACAGTGTGTAATTAAATTAATGTTTTTGTTCTTTTTTAATTATTTTTTTGGTGCTTATGTAGTCTTTACGTAAATATGTACTAATATGGCCTCGTGATCTGACATACACAAATTAATTTATAAGTAGGTATTTACTACAAGTAAGGTTTTCGGATTTGATTTGGGAAAGGTTATTTTGATGTTAATTGTTATTTTCGATTTCAGAATAGTAAATAAAGCAACGAAAGCTAATACAAAATTAACGAATACAAATTCCTGGTACCTCGAAATGACACTTCTTTTGGTGAATACATCAAAAGTGCTGTATTTTTATTTTTAATTTGATATGTTAACACATTGTTAACACACTTATAATTAATAAAATTTGATATTCCGTTAAGTATGATATTCTGTTTATTATGTTTGCTTATTTCAAGCATAAAATCATACTTTTTGCAACAGTAAGTCTTTTTTATATAGCACCACACATAATATAGTATATTTTTCATTATATTTCTGTAACTTGAGCTACGTTACAGAAATATAAAAGCAAATACTTCAAATAGTTTTGCACAACATCTTTTATTATTAAGATAAAATTAACAACCCTCGTAATTAATCAACTTTAAGGTAAATTTAGTTTCGTCTCTTAAACCATTTAACCAATGCATTTTGTATTAATCAAAGTAGTAATTTAACGCACTAAAAAACTCATTTATTCATTAAATATGGCAGACAAAACAGATTATCACAGTTAACAGGTAAGACATAATTATACAACATTCAAGAGATATGTATGTATGTGATAATCCTGAGTATGTGTACAAATTGAATTTAAAAGGCACAATAAAAAAAAGGGAAAAATAATTTAGTATAATTTAGGACGGGCATTAGGGCCACCTGATGGTAAGTGGTCACCATCGCTCACAGACAATGGCGATGTAAGAATTATTAACCATTACATTACAAGACTCTAGAAAAATACTCAAAATTATAAACAATTAAACTCAAGTTGTTGTCTGAGGACACCATATTAATATATATATTTAAAAAATAAAAAAAATGTTACAAACTCATTTTACGATGAATTAAATAAATTTACCTGCAGATAAGTGTTGGTATTTTAACATGGAGGGATTTATATTTGAGTATAATAATAAACATAAGTCTTTAATTTGTTTGCTATATTTCAAAAACTAATACACTTTCATATAAGAACTTTAATGAAAGGTAATTAAATAAACGTACGCTCATGATAAGATCCCTAAGTAAATTAATATTGTGTAGAACTTCAATCCTTATTGCGTACATCATACTGTCTATGTTAGAGTAATGTTTTCAGGGTATATCATTATATATAAGTCGTAAAAACCTTAAAGCGTAAGGGGTCGTAAGGATAATTCGTGTGCCAAAATAACGTAATTATTTCGTTAGGAAACGCGACCACGTACGAACCCTTCGTTTATACGTGTCCCAAGGCTCGTGACTAATAAGATCTTGTACTTGGATTTTGATGTAAATAAAGCCAGCCAACGATGAAAAACTTATCTTAAACATAATTTAGGTAATGTTAAAATAATTCATACTTTAAGAATTCCTACTAAATATTCATTGGTTCGTTGATATTGTAGTCTACTTAGTATTTTATATTCTACAGCCAAAATACAATAATTAGTATTGTTGTGTCAATTTAAACTAAAAATATAATTTAAAAAAAGCAGAAAAAAAATCCCGCTATTTCTTTCGCCGGTTCTTCTCAGGTCCGAGGTGTTAATTTCCGAACCGATAGTACATTTTTGTCTATTAATAAGCAAGTGTAACACTTCTATATTGAATAATGATCAAGGTCAATAACCTTGATTTTGGCTAAAATTTCTTACGGCGCCAATATCTATTGGTAGTGAAGCCCAATTAGGTATACCCGCCCACCCGGTGACGCTGTAAAGGCCAGTAAGTCGGGCCAACAGCACAACTACAAACAGAAACAAAAAAAAAACAATTAGGTACTATAAACTTGATCATTTGTTCGTCCGCCTACCTATTTTATAAAAAAAGAGTGTAATTAATGCATTTGTTATTTTTATTTATTATCTGTTTTTGTACGATGATTTTCTTTACTATTGAGAACAAGATACATGTTGAGTAGGTGTAAGCTCAATGATGCCTGCCCAAAATTTGAAGAGACTTTAGTATCTAGAAAGACTGTCTAAATATTTCTTAATATTAATCATTTGAATTGTGAGCCGATCAATATAAAAAAAACAACAACAAATAAAAAACAATTTTAAATTAATTTACACGAAATTGGACGGAAAAGAGAAACATTCGATACATTGTTTGTGTTACCTGTTGAATAAATTCAATAGAATAAATAACTTTGATGTCGCTGCGTTCATTATTACAAATTCATTTTGAGTAATTAATTAAAATGACTGGATAATGCGGTTTTACGCGACCTTTTCGATTGAGGCTAATATTAGGTAAATTTATTCCTCTTACTGTTTTTATTATCTGTTATTAAATAGTCATGACGTTGACAGAAGAATAATGTTTGGTGATGAGAATGTTTACTTTTATATTGCTGATAACGAATAATTTATGTTAATATTTTAATTATAATATTAAATGCCTCGGTTACACTTCCGTTACTTATCTTTTTGTTTTGCTCGAAACGATGATAATATATTTTTATTTTAACATTACATTAACAGCCTGTAAATTTCCCACTGCAGGTTTCCTCACGATGTCTTCACCGCCGAGCACGAGATGAATTATAAACACAAATTAAGCACACACAATTCAGTGATGCCTGCCTCGGTTTGAGCCCTAAATCGTCGGTTAAGATGCACGGGTTTCAGGGTCGTTTTTGACCATTTCGGGCCCTGGTAGAAATCGAGACCTACTTTGTTTTTTCGTTCTTTTCGTAATTATTGTGATCAAGGACTCTTACGATATTCGTAGATCACAGTACTAAGAGTACGCAGTAAACACCATACTTCGCCAACTCCCAAAATTTGACTCCCTGCTTCGTCGCCCTACCGCGCAAAAGCTCCAAATATTTTGACATGATATTTATAATATTACTTATAGGTATTCAATGTGTTTCGGAGAATGTTTTTGGTTAAATATTACCATAAAATATAATTTAACGTATAACGAAGCCACAACAATGCATGTCCGTGTCTGCTAGTTAAAATATGATGTAATACTAAACGCATACAAGTAGATCAGTTATAATATGAACAGAAAAAAAAATATGAAAAAAACAGGAGTTAATACTGAAATATTCATAAAATAATATCAATACTTATTTATCTTATATTAGATGAACAATCCTATTTCTTACTTTTTATATAAATTCTTAGCAAGTAGGACGCAATTCCTCTAGGATTTCCATATTTTTTTCTGAGAAATAGGTATATTATTTTCGAATCGGAAAAAATACAAACATTCTGTTACGGAAAAACTTGAAACAGGATAATTTCCAAGTACAGTTCGACGTAAAGGAAGACAAAGTTGTGTTATAATGTTATGAAAACTTGGGTGTTATTAATACATAATATTATATAGGTACCCCTTCCCGGTGTCACAGTCACAGTAGGTGTAATGATAATCAAACCTTAAATTTCCAAGCGATCTGCTAGAAGTCTGCTATATTATGCACTACAAACAATTTTATAATTGATATCTTTATTTATACGTATTTACCATACTTTATGCTGATGATTTAAAAAAAAATTAAAGAAATAAATTCTACTTTACTTTACTTGGTGGTAGGGCTTTGTGCAAGCCCGTCTGGGTAGGTACCACCCACTCATCAGATATTCTACCGCCAAATAACAGTACTCTGTATTGTTGTGTTCCGGCTAGAAGGGTGAGTGAGCCAGTGTAATCACAGGCACAAGGGACATAACATCTTAGTTCCCGAGGTTGGTGGCGCATAGGTGATGTAAGGAATGGTTAATATTTCTTACAGCGCCTTTGTCTATGGGCGGTGGTGACCACTTACCATCAGGTGGCCCATATGCTCGTCCGTCAACCAATGCTATAAAAAAAAATATATATCAACGACTGTGTTTTATTACAGAACTTAAATAATCTTTGTAACTATTTTAATAAGATTTTTTTGACTCTAAAGGTTATAAAGAGCAAAACTGTACCGTTCACCCGGAAAATAATTCAATTTTTGCATGTGTATAATTTAAAAGCATTTATTTAAAAAGGGTGTATGCAGTTAAAGACCTGGGCGTAGTTTTAGACTCCAAGATTACGCTTGTTACATGTGCTACCAACATCCAAATTTTATCGCATGCTTGGATGTATTTTGAGAGTTGGTAGGGATTTCAGTCAGTGCTCAATTTTGGTTCTGTTCTATAGCTCATATTCGATCTATTCTTGAATACGCCTCTACTGTATGGAATCCACAGTAATCTTATTTAAATTATTTAGATTCCACACAAAGAAAATTCTACAAACATTTATGTGTTATAGAGCTGCTAACACACAACTTTTGTCTCCTCTTATTTTACGTAGACAAGCTAGAGATCAACTTTTCTTATATAAAATGATTAACAGTTTATAGAGTCACCTCTCCTATTGTCTAATATAGAATTTATCTGTCTACGAATTAATTCTAGATATAAGCTATTATTTGACGACTTCCGTGGTCGAGTAGTGTGTAAACCGGTTTTCATGGGTACGCCACTCCGAGGTCCCGGGTTCGATTCCCGGCCGAGTCGATGTAGAAAAAGTTCATTAGTTTTCTATGCTGTCTTGGGTCTGGGTGTTTGTGGTACTGTCGTTACTTCTGATTTTCCATAACACAAGGGCTTTAGCTACTTACATTGGGATCAGAGTAATGTATGTGATGTTGTCCAATATTTATATTTATTTATTTATATTTAATGTGCCGATTTGTAAAACGTAAACTACTAATAATATTATCTTCTTATACCAGAGCAGCCAATATTACAATAAAGTAAATATATTCAGATATTGATATTTTATGCGAAAAAATGTATTCCTTTAAAAATAAAGTTATTAAGATAAATTTACGTATCAAATTATAAAAATATGTACCGACGTGTATAACTATTTAGTCTGTAATTAATTTGTGTTTAATGTCTTATATTCTATTATTGTAGAACGTAAATAGAATGACGCGGTCAAGGAAGTGACGTCACCTTTGAGACGTAATAAAAGAAAGGGGTATCGATCTTGGGTTGTTATGGTGGTAACAAGTTTGTAACTGTCAGTTGCATTCTTGATAAATTAGATATTTTGTTGATTTTTACATTAGCCTCCTCTCACTTTGAGGAGAAGGTTTGGAGCATATTCCACCACGCTGGTCCTATGCGGGTTGATGGAATACACATGTGGCAGAATTTCGTTGAAATTAGACACATGCAGGTTTCCTCACGATGTTTTCCTTCACCGTCGAACACGAGATGAATTATAAATATAAATTAAGCACATTAAAATCCAGTGGTGCTTGCCTGGGTATGAACCCGAAATCATCGGTTAAGATGCACGCGTTCTAACCACTGGGCCATCTCGGCTCAATGTATAATAGTTACCTATTTGATTTTATGTATGTTAGTCTTTGTTTAATTTTAATAATTGTGTAATTCGTATGAGTGGAAACTTAGATGATGTACGTAATATTGTACATTGTTATGCCATAAGTGTCACCTCATTGTTTGTATCCATAAAATAAAAAAAACTCTATTCTACTTAACTAGTTACTTATATTTTCTTCCTTCGCCTTATTTTTTTTATATGTATAGTGAGAAATACGATATACTTGGAAATAATGTCACTTGTGAGATGACGTCAGACAGTATGGAAGAAGCCGAGCACAAATAAAATTGAGATAATATAATGGCATAAGGATGATGATGACTTTAATTTCCTTCCAGAGGTCCGATAACAACTCACCACCATCATTCAATACGCTATTTTTTGGGAATTCATAGTGAATATCATATTGATGATATCATGTCCATTTATTTGTCTCGAGTCCTCTTCTGGTTGGCATAGGTCAAAGGTCGATTTTTATCTATTCAAACTAAGCGAACTCAGATTGTATGGAAAATATCGTGCTAATATGTTATTATGATTCAAATATTATTTATTCTTATTATTATTATTATTATACTTATTATAATATATTATTTTGTCCACTTGTTCCATAACAGTATATAGATAAAAAAAAAAAATTATAATTACTCTCTACCTTTGTTCAAATAAATAAAGATGCATTGTATTCATGACGCTTTAATAGCAATATTTGCAATAAAGCGTCATGAATACAATGCATTTGAGCGAAGAATGATCAAATCGCATTATATTGTGTTTTAATCAAACACCACATTCATTGCGTCGAGCCAAATCTGTGGTCATACTGGGCGATTCTACTATAAAATTTTAACTTCATCGCAATTAAATCGATACATAATAGTTGCCATTTAGCTGTTTTCCTATTGGCTAACAATTCAGTTGCTGTTCTTTCGAAGTTGGGGCGGAATATGGTCGGGAACGTATTGTAACTTTTTACACTCGGTGACTGAAGAAATAAGAATAAACTTGTAAGCCCTAATTCCCGTTTGCATACGGTACAGAGAACATTTTTGGGTTATGGTATAGGCGTTAATAATAAGATACCGTGAAATATAATAAATTTACCATTTAACAAATTAATTAACATTGAATTAAACTCCAATTTACCCATACACTAACCTATTAGATAAAGAAAAACCGTTATAAATTAGTAGAATTATCCCCTCTTCGACTGCAAACGGCACAATGATGTTTGAACACGATGCAAATATTTGTAAATATATCATGTAAACTTTGACAATTTATGTTGTCTGGTAGTACAAATATTGTAATGTTTATAATTACTGGAATTTTAAAACTTGTGACAGGTTTTTTTTATTTCATTTCATTGTAACCTGCAAGTCACTTACCTACATTTGGCGCCAAAATGATGAAACTTTATTTAAATGAAATTTTAATGTCAAATAGTTCAGTTAGAATTGGAATTTGTCGATAGAAATTTAATTTTTCAATTTTGTTTACTATAGTTTTTTTTCTTAATTTAACGTCACTTTTTTCCGCTCTATAAAACCAATTATTTTTTTAAATGTAACAATGTAGGATAGTGTAATCAAGAATCCTCTGTAATATTCTGCACATCTACGGCTGGAGCTCTTTAAAAAGTAGATCTTAACTGATCTTTTATGTACACTGTACAGCCATCGTGCCATAATCATTGGCACAAAAATCGGCTTACGCTATTAATATATAAGATAATTCACCAAATATATATTTACGGCCATATCAGTCAATCAAAATATACTTCATTCAAGTAGGCTTTTACAAGCAATTTTGAATCGTCATTTAACAAACTATATTAAGTGAAGCTACTACCGGTTCCGAATGCAGTTTCTACCGAGAAGAAGCGGCAAAAAACTCAGTAGATATTTTTTTTCAACATTTAAGATTACAAAGTCACGTTAGTTAAATACAATTATATGTATATAATACACCTTGCCTGGAAGTCAACAAGTCATACTTACATAAGTAGCTTAACAGTGTTTGTTTAATGATTTATGAAATTTATGAAATGTTTATGATGTTAAAAGAAACACAATTAAATTTGAATATATTTTTATTGAATTATTTCAATATTACAAAAAAAAACATTTACGATATACATATACCAAATTTACTCTTAATATAATATGTCTCTAATTTTTATTTTATGAATAATGTAAAAAATTATAAATGCGAATTCCGCAAAGGAATGTATGGAAGACATAAACACTGGGAGCAAACGTCTATTTTATAAGGCACTGCACGGATAGCAAAAATCGGACATTTATACCCAGTGTAACGAAGCTTACATTTAAATTACTCTTACATAATTATAATACTTGTCAATCCCTATACCTATATAATAAATAAAGGCACTCAAGCTATCAAACAATTTGATCATGGCAACACTGTCAAACGTCATAATTTTGAGATTCTAAAATCGGTCACAGACTAAATAAATCATAGCTGCCATTTTTTTTTTTTAATAATTACACCTATATTGGATGTGCCTTAAATATTCGAAATTCAAAAACGAATGATAATAATGTTGATTAACTATTCCGCGTTCATAAAAACTTTTTTTATGATCCTCGCTGCTTCTGCGCCGCTTGGAAAGTGTTTTGCATGAGCATAGCTACTGTCATTGGACCAACACCACCGGGCACTGGAGTGACCGCACCGGCAATTTTGGAAACCTCTGGATGGAAAAAAATACAATGTAATTTACGTAATATTCACACAAAAATAATAACCCCCTATGGGTTGCTGGACAACCGGTTTTGACGAACGAATTTTCAGTACATGCCCTTATAAATAGAAATAAACACGCTTGTAAACACAACACAAACACAATATATATTTTGCTAGGTCTCATACAATAATCTGTGTGTCTGGAATGTAATAGATAAAGAAATTCGTTTATTTAAAAAATATATTCCTACCGTCATAGTCCACGTCTCCGACCAGTTTAGTCTTTCCTTGCTCGCTTTGTACTCTCGTTATACCAACATCTATTATGGTAGCACCGGGTTTAACCATATTTGCCTTTATAAGTTTTGGTATACCTGTTGTAAAAATTAAAAAAAAAAAAACAATAAAAAAAGAATATATAGGTTCTTCGGTTTAATTGTACTTTACAATAAATTAAAATTAAAAAAAAAAACAATGAAATATAATTTGTATAAAAGAAACGTGTACCCGAATTATGCAGTTGACATTAAACTTATACAAGATTGACATTTAAAAAAAGTGTAAGCCCAAAATCTATAATTTTTATATGAAATTTTAATTATTATTTATTCCACCTGACCGGACCTAAATTAAATAAGGAAACGTACCTGTGGCTGTTACAATAATGTCAGCGTTCCGACAATGCAGTTCCAGCTGCTCAGCCGGCGTGTATCTGTGACATATCGTCACAGTCGCATCCATACCCAATCCACTGTCATGGTTCCCATCACTATGCAGCATCATTGCTATAGGCATTCCAACATTCTTCGACCGTCCAACTACAACGGCATTACGACCGAATGTCTCTATTTTAAACCTAATAAATAAAAAAACTTAATCAGAATAAGACTCACCTCAATCTGCACAATTTCATCAACAGTTGGATTAAATATTATAAACAATATCTTTTTTTATAATATTTTAATATATATTATCCAATAATATCGATTTTTCAAATAGTAAATAAATTAAAAGCAAATAAATTTTGTTAAACAAAAAATTCTAACGACTAATTTTTCAATTAAAAAGTGGCTCTTAAATGTAAAGTCAAGTTTTAATCTAGTAAGTCTTAGCCGACATCTTGAAAAATGCGTTTTTGCAGATCTCAATGCTCTTAAAAACGATAAGAGCCTTTTCTACAAGAAACCATATTATCTGTAACTTTATCACAAAACTTTTTCTCTGCATTAAATATTATTCAACATGAAAAATTGTGTTAATAAAATTATTAAAACGTCATAAGTTTATCTTTCTTAAAATTCACCTTGAAACAGATAATGAATTATATTTACACTGTGTTATGTACTACAGAGTAGTGTTGTGTACAGAGAGGTCTTAATCCAGTAGTATTTATAATCTAGTATTTACAAACAATTGCAGTAAATTTACTATGGAGTAAAATATATCTGTTATCTCAAACAGGAGCTAATTACTTTGACACACGAGAATGAAATAATAATTATTTTTTAAATATAATCTATGTCAAAATGATAAGCAACAGAACTCATTAATAAAATTTATTGAAATCACAAAAGATCTATAATTATAAAAATAAAAAAGGAGACTCAAAAAGGAAGTTATATGAAAAATAAATCCAAGACTATAATAGAGAGTATCATTTATAACAGACACTTTAAAAGAAGCTATTGTTGGCAAAATAAATTAATAATAATTTGAATAAATTACTAATAAATTGTAACAAATGTAAAAAATAAAAATGTAGAATATATGACAAACTTACCTCTTTAGCATTTCTATAACAGCAAGGGCAGTTGCAGGTACTATGGTTGGCATGTCTAGGGACAGCTGACCGACATTAGTTATATGAAATCCATCAACATCTTTCTCCGGCGCAACAGTATTACAAACTTTTCTTTCGTCAATACCACCCGGTAAAGGCAGCTGAACCAGTATGCCATCCACATTTTTGTCACGATTTAGAGATTCAATAGCTGCTATAAGTGCATCTTCCGTGAAGGTCTCATCATATTTAATGGTTTCTGCTTCTATACCAACATCGCTAGCTGCTTGAATCTTGTTTTTGACATATGTATGACTGGCTGGGTCATTGCCTACGATGATGCAACGTAGTGATGGAGCTCGGTGACCTATGTTAATCCAGTCAAGTATTTTGATTTTCAATTCATCCTTGATCTCTTTAGCCAAGGCTTTACCATCTAGAACTCTGGCCATTATTCTGTTAAATAAACAACTATAGTTGAAACATTGAAGACAAAAAAAAAATTAGCACAAAAAAGATTTGTATGAAAAAGGTTTTAATGCTGTTTGAAAACCTAGTGAGATAACTAGTGCACACACAGAAACATTGCAAAATAAAAGTAAAAGTTAATTAACACCAACATAATTCATATAACAATTATTTTAATTAAAACCATTAATACAAAAGCTGTGCTCTGTTAAATTTGTTTTTACCTGGCCGAGCCCAAGGAATCAATGTACGTGTGACTTCTCATTGTCGTATTCAGTAGTGTACTGACTATACGCAAGCATATGCTTTGCCTCATCGCTTACTGTTGACGTACATAGGTCATTAGTTCACATCTTTGTAACAAGATAAAGATTTACCAGTTTCGTAAAATAATTACAAAAAAACAAACTTTGTACCGTTAATCCATTCGAATTAAGTTTATACCGCTTTATAGCAGTTATTGAATAATAAGGCCATTTATGTAGAAAAGGTTATCAGAAATGAGTATAATATCGACACAAACCAGTATTCACTGGTTTTACAATACTCCATAACATATATACAAGTATATTAACTGAATAACTCTCTGAGTTATTGTGTATCAATTGTTTCGACATTTTTCGACAAATTGAATTAAGTAACATAATATGAAGACAAAACTAAATGATGAAATACCTATTATACTATGAATTATCTTCAATTGTTTTATGGAGTTGAAGATTAATGATTAAATTAGAGTTTCTATACACTAATAATGGCCTTAATCATTTTTAAATATTTGCCTGTAAATAACTAGTCGAAACATTCTATGAAATTCTATTTTTATTTTAAAATTGCCATTTTTTTCTGGTTATTTGTGATGTAATGTTGATAAGTTATCCCAATATATATTTAAAGATGATATGACTGAATTGGTCTTTGCTCAATCCAAAATATTCATTATAAACCCAATTATAATGTCTTCATTTAATAATATCATATGGCTATACCCTTTACATTCTTATTAATATGATTACAATTTTAGCTTAAGTTTTTTAACAATATTTCTGAATTTATTATTGACATAAACTTACTTGTAACTGATTACAATATGTTTATTAGGATAATATGTACTGTAGATAAGATTTTTAACAGTAGTGGTACTGTAAATATATAGTAAGGTATATTTAAGAATTAAAAAAACATCTACTTTTTTAAATTGTTGCATGAGATTCATAATATTATTGACTTATTTATTTATCTATGGTTTTCTAAAACCTAACCTTTTCTATGATTAATTTCAGTATTAATTTTGGCTCATTGTTTATTTTAACTATGATAAATAAATTAAAAATATATATCGACTGGATAGTTTAAAATATTTAAGACTTTTATTTATAACCTAAAAACATTCATGTGTTTATCAATGTTTGAATGAAATAGTTTTGGTAATACTTACATTTTGTGTCGCACTTAACGTCGCGAAGATCTTTTATTATTTTTCACTGTAAGGCAATAAAATTATTACCAAAAAATATATTAAAGATAGATTAACTATTAGTGTTTAAAACTTTTGCAATTTGGAGGATGTCAGCTAGTCTAGCCGTCATGTGTCATATTCGCAAACACGAAAAGCAATATTCTGTCACAGCTGATTTCCGAACATAAAAATGCTTTTATATATTTGTAAACTGTAATAAATAATTGTGTATTTTAAATTTGAAAATACTTACTCAGTTTAAAATGATTTAGAAATTAGGAATGAACCAAATTGAGGGTGTAGAATGAAATATAATCGAATAAAAAGTACCAATGTGTTGAATGGTATCAACAAATTATAATATATTTTTAAACACGGCACTTTTTATCAACGCTTGGAAATAGCGGTTGGAAAAAAGTAATTAAATGGTTTCGGTTTTTCTTTGATAAGATAAAAATTTCTCACACATCTAAACATATTTTGATCATTTTATTTTTCATTATCAAATAATAGATATTTTACGTTTTGTGTTTAATAAGGAAATAAAGGCACAGCAAATTTGTACACATCCTAATTTAAGGTTATGCACAAAAAATGTTTTTTTTAGTAATATTTTAATTAGTATTTAGTAATATCACCTATTATAGGTATCCAGAAATACCAAGATGACGAAAACATAACATACGTCGTTATAAAAAACGTTTTGTATAAAAATAATTCGTTATCAGTAATTAACTCGCCCAGAATAGGCCACAACTACAAAATTATAATGTAAATATTTTTCTAATTAATTATATAAAGATAATATTTTTACATCATTAAAATGACGCAACCTTTTTTATCGATAGTCAATTAGTCTTTAAATCAATATGACGATGTGGGAAATCACTTAAAACGTTCCATTCTATTTGTTTATTAGTGAAAAAAAACATTCCTTTTTTTAAACTAGCAAGAATAAATAAATAATATAAATAAATATTGCACAACATCACATACATTACTCTGATCCCAATGTAAGTAGCTAAAGCACTTGTGTTATGGAAAATCAGAAGTAACGACGGTACCACAATAAAGTTCATCAAGCATATATTTTGCAAGAATAGTTTGTATGTTCTCTCTGTTTAAAGATTATCTTCAAGCTATTGAATTATTTATTATTAGAATCTATACTTATATTATAAATTCGAAAATAACTCTGTTTTACTGTCTGTTATGCCTTCACGGCCAAACCACTAAGCCGAATTTGATGAAATTGAGTAAGCAACAAGCATGAACCTTAAGGATGATATGACCTTTTATACCTAGTACCTGACGACCAATGTAAATTATGTAGTTTATCTTTTAAAAATAAAAAAGTAAAGAGGTCATAATGCATTTAGTAGTATTTTTTGGTCGTTTTTGTATATCAAGAATTAAAGAGGTTCCAGGAGGCATCCCTGTAGGAGACTAACGGCTAATAATATTATATGACTTAAAATTAAATAAAATGCTTAGTAGTTTTATTTAAATCCGACCTGGATTAGTACTAATAAAATGTTACTTCTATTTAGATTTTCTTTTCGAAACAAAAAACTTTTTAAAGTTTATTTATTTGGAGAAAACTTATTACATGGTTGTCTAGACTCGGAATATTTAAAATTAAAAGCTGGAGCGTTTTTTAGGACATATACGAGTTACCTTGGTGTGTCAGATAGGTACTATATGACAAATCGGTTAAACGTAACGTCAAGCGGAAAGCGGAAGTCAACATAAACAATTTTTGATCAATTTAAAGTCATAATGTTATCTTATTGAGTTTGCGTAATTATTATTTATGAATTATTTTATTGAAGTGATATTTTAATTTACTCTTTACAATGACATACAATAAGATATGCTTTATAAGTCACCTTGACATTGTTGTAGTTTAGGTACTTGGGAGCCATTAAAAATCAGCTTTGGGGTCCATACATTGATTAAAGAAAAAGTGAATTTAAAATGAAACGTCTCTTTTGTACAAATCATTATTATTAGTTCTATACATTAGGCTTAAGATTGTATAAGCTGTTTTGCTAGAAACTTGACCTTGAAATGTTTAATCCTAATCGAAAATTTTGTGGTCAAACTCGTAAAAGCACCACTAAATTTTCATGTGCCTAATTTGTGTTTAATATATATCTCGCGCGATGAAGTTGAACATCGCGAGGAAACTGTGTTAAAAAAAATCTGATTCCGGACGGATTCCGGCATACATGTATATTCCACAATCCGTATTAGAGCAGAGTGGTGAGATTAACTGTTAACCTTCTCCACAAATAAAGATCCAAGCCTAGCTCTGATATTAATAGGTTAGGTTGTTTTTGTTTTTATTTGTATAAATTACTTGACAGTATCACGATGTGTTTTCATAATATGAATGATTTTTCTATTGTGAATGTATGTGGTACAATTCGTGTATTATCAAATATTTATCATTCACAGTTAACATGTCAGTTCCAATAGCTAATTTTAATAATGTATTTATTATAAGTGGCCGTTATTGATTTTTAGTAACTAAACCATTGGTGCTAATTTGACTTTAGATTTTAATGAATGAGAATCATCTCAATGATATACATTTACGAGAACTGTTCATTAAAATAATCATACGTCAAAATAGTATATGAACAATACTGTAAATTGCCATAAAATTTTCATTTGTTTTCTTCGAGTGAAAGCTCCTATTCTCATCGAGCGCCATCAAGTTTTTCTTGATATTTATGTTATTTTTTAATAATCAATTTATTGGCAACTTAATGGTTTGTATGTGCGGTTATGTATATTTATATCTGGTGATGAATACGCCTAGACCTTTAATACTCAATCGAGATAAAAGTATTGCCAGGGCAATAAATGTTGCCGTCCACTCTTATCTTAAGGATATATTCTGAAATAAGCGATAATATAACGTCAACATTATTATATTCAAACATAGCGATTTAACTTCTCAACTTTTATACCTTTACCACCACCAAATACACTTCAAGGTAGAGCAGACTTAGCTGATCATGAAATTGTATCATATTTATACGGATACCCAGTCTGAAGAGCTTAGTATTGTAGTTACAGATGTGATAATGGCTGTCCTCTAGTAAGTGTTTTTCATTGCTCGCTAGCAAGACGATGTCTGAAGTATGTCGTCTCTCGAAGTGCCAGATCTTATAGAATATCTGCTACGTAATAACCCGTATATATTCAACTGTTGGACAAAGACATAATATTGACATTTCTCCCTTAAGTTAGGTATCAGATTTTTTCGATGCAATGATCCTGAGGATAACTGAATGACCTGCTGTTATTACTGAGTACAGGTTTGTAGGGCTGACTTTAAGTTTAGCTTTAGTCTTATTCACGCAGTTGTCAACATTTCTGTCACGGTAGCAAGCCAAAGCGATCCCATGACGCCCGCCGAAAAGACGGAGAGGGTCCCCTGGCTTTTTAGTGGGTATTCCGGTGTACTACGGCGCGCTAGGTGTCCTGGGCACCTGCGACTTCAAAGGGGGAAAAGCGTAAAGCGTTTTTTTCAAAAAAAGGTGTCAAAACTCTTGCTTCACTTAGATCAAATTAATTTCCTTATAATCCTAATAATAATCCTAATAATAATCCTTATCTAGTCTAGACCTGCATTAGTAAGACGTAAGTGGGCGCGGTCTCGAGTGACGTGGGGGTCGCAGATAAAGCGACCAGGTCAATGTCTCTGATTATTATTTACAATCGAATGACACGCAATAAAAACATTTTCTTTCGACGTTTTGACGTATCGACGTAATGAATATATAAAAAAAAATCCTAGACCTTTGACAATTAAATTTTGTGCCCACTGTTAAAATAAAAACAGAAAAAACACATAATTTAAATGACTCGTGGGTTTACAGAGACCTGGGCTTAAAATCCGAGCCAAGGAAATAAAATGTTATTTTTTAAGAAATTTTTAGAGCTTGGAAAATTTCTGTGTTTATGCTCCTGAGCCTCTGAACTGAAATTAACTGTTCGTATTCAATCAGATTTTGAGAATACGGTAATTGATAATGCAGATGTGTTTAATTTACACCTATGCACTGGACAACTGCACATGCATATGTGCACCTGCGCAGTTGTCAAGTAATTCTTGTGATGGCCGCCGTGGTCAAAATCGGTCGGAAGATGTCCTCCCTTATAATGCATTATAATTTAAAATAAAATGATTTTTGTGCTGATTGTATAAATATTATTCAATAAATCATACATTAAGGTTAAAATTTGTCGCTATGATTCTTCGGTACATTACTGATACCGAATAGAAGCTGCGGTTGGATCGGTCTATTTCGATGAAATCCCGTGATGCAAAACTATGTCTCAAGTTCCAAATAGAACGACCACAATTGCGGTTTGTATATGGCAAACATAAGTACATTCCATTCGATTCCACACATCGTACTTATATATTTTTCTTAACGACATTGAATTATTTGATTCACTGTGTTCTGATTAATAACACATTAGTTCTCATGGTGGTGATATATTAGTATTACTTACTAATTTCTATGGACTGTCGTTACCAAGTACTATTAAGGTTTAATAGTTATTTTCAAGGAATTATTAATATACCTTTTTTACTATCCAGTTAAGCGTGAAGATTTTATTGTGATCGGAGCAACCATCAAATTTAGTATTTAGAAATTTAACTTTTTACAATAGTAGTACTCCATTTATTCATTTAAGCATTTATAACAGACAAAATGTCACAATTTATGTATTTTGACATTGACAGTAGTAGGTTGTTTTATAAGTCATGAAAATATTTTATAATCGTTTAAATTTTAGGTCCATGAACCTATAACATGTGAAAAAATGTTATATAGTTATCTATGTTTAAATTATCATACTTGTATAAAATGGCATCATACTTAATACTACTATATAAAATAATGCTTAAGTTTTTATGTTTGGTTTTTTACTTTTACTATAACAGGTACTTTTGACTTAAATATTTACTACAATTTTAAAACAATGAGGAAACTTTTTGTGTTCTCTAACTGAAAAAATACTAAACCAATATACATAAAATTTACACCACAATATGCTGTGCGTTTTGGAATACATAAAATATATATAATTATTAGTATATAATATATAGTAGAAAATGTCTGCCGACTGTTTTGATTGTATGTTTATATATTAAATCAAGTTTAAACTTACACAACTTATTATGTCAAAGTCAGAGATAAAGAAGTTAACCTGCAAGACAAAGCGAAGGCTGGAGGAAGTCTAATAAACATATTTATATGAAACTCATTGTTACTCGCGGCTTCACTAGCGTTTTAGGGTTTCGTCGTCAGGTGTGAGGCATAAAAAGTACCTTATGTCCTTCCTTGGGGTTCAAACATGTTTCATACCCAATTCCATTAAATTCTCTCCAGTAATTTGGCCGTGAAAGAGCGACAGACAGACAGAGTGTCATTTTTAGATATCCAAAATGTGCAATGAAAAGTCTTGTACAAAAATTGTTGAGAAAAATTTACCTTCCAAAATATTTCCAAGGACATATTCAGATATACAAACATGAGAGGTCCTTGAGATTGATCATAGGAAGGCCGAAAAGTAAATGGTTTATCTATTGGTGACAGCGCTCAAATAAACTGGTATTAGAAGAGATAATAAACCCCAGCCATGGGATTGTTAAATATTCGGTAGGGAATGTTTTGTGATTCGGAGAAGCCTGCACAAAGTTCCACCACAGAAAAAGTGCCCGTGGTGTGATAATTAAGAAAATGTATCTATTACCAGCGTGAAAGTTGGACGACTATCTAGTTTATTTACGTAACAATAATAAAACGATTTCATGACCCGTTGTGACTGCGGGGGACATTTTTATCTATACAGGGGTCAATAGCATATTTTAAACAATGTTATCTGACTGACGTTTACTTATCATATTATAAATTCAACTAGATATGGCAGACATATTGCGGAATATGTGATGTCAAATTATTGAGTTAAGATGGGAGTAATTCACATCACATAATTCTGCCCAAAACGCTATGAAAAGTTGATTTCACGAAACGGGGGAATTTCCCTAGTATTCTCATTCTTAATGCGTGTGACTTTCATTGGAGAAATCATTTTTAAGGATTGTTTCACATACCGAAATTGTCTCGCTTATCTCTAGCCGTGTGCAACGACCAATGAGGTGCAAGTGTTTTGTTTCCTATGCGTGTCCAAAAAAGTATTTAAAATAATTGTTGCTTTCTCAAATATAGTTGAAAAGTTTAGCACTATGTTATTCCATGTTTTGTTTTCATATTTTACAGCAAATCGTCTATTTATTTTAGTTATTTATATTTATTTAAAGATGGGCCGAAAAGAGTAACGCTTCTGCTCAAAAATAGTACGGAGAAATAAGTACTTATATTGAATGTAATAATCTAAAAACACAAAAGAGGCTTCTTGCGGTTATTAAGCTTGCAATGGACAGTTAGAAAACTACATATTGTCAATATAGAAAACAAATAATATGGCATCGAAAAATTTATTCTACGAATAAGCATGGAAGGAATTGCAACAAAAATTAGCAGAAATATAGACGTTTTTTGATAAGTCTGAGAAACGGAACTGATAGGGTATTTTTAAATTAATATCCATAGGTTGACTGGCAAAAGGCAAAATCCTACAAATCTTGATACTGCAAGAAAAATTAACCACTCGCTCTTACTCCGTTAGTCGGTCACCAACCATGAAAACTAAGAGCTGCTTTTGTCTGTATTTATACTGGATACACTCTCGGAATATATAAAGTACTCAAGTTTAGACGTATGATATGTTTTTTGTGCGTAATACCTACCTATGCTTGGACAAATCTATACAACGTAACAATATAAGGATAATTTATTTTCTATTTCACAACTTATATTTTTTATGTTTGAATAAACTGTATAATCTTTTATTAAATATTCAAATTATCATGCAACAGTAATATGGCAACATTATTTCTGGCATTGTTTTCATTTACAGCAATAGAACAAATAAAATAATAATTGCAGCCCACATTTGATCGTACCTTGTTGGCACTCCTTTTGTTAGCAGTGCTAGGAATTTATTTTATATTTCAAAACAAATATTATATTCGTGTATAATATTGCGAGTATTATCAGTACCATTTCAATTATAAACAAGCGTAACTATGTTTACAATTCAATAGTCAATATTGAAATTATTTAGTATAGACGCCTTTAGCAGCGATATGTTTTAAGAGCTTGTGTAATTATAAAAACAGAGTTATGGTTATATGCTATGGGTTAAGGAGTCTATTGTCTTTTATAAGTAATAGCTTTATTAAAGTCAAGGTCCCAGTTAACGGACGGCTTTTTGCAAGTTCATCTGGGTAGGAACTACGAACGCACCAGGTCGCACGCACGCTTTTACCACCAAACAGCAATACTTAGTATCGTCGTAGCATCTTAGCTTGGGGACGCACTGGCTATGCAAGGAATGGTTAATATTGGCGTTGGTGACCACTTACCATCAGGTGGCACATTGACTACTATAAAAAATTAAATGATAAAAAATCACAATTCCAACAAAGACCTACCTAGTTACTCTAGTTAGGCGACTTTGATGTTTTGAATTTAATTAACACTTTTTCCTTGAAAGTAAACGTTTTTGGCTGACAAACTTGTATCTAGGAGTTTCGAAGGGAGTGTTCGAAGTTTAAAAAAAGTTACTTTTCTCAGTCGTTCAGCTGGCTAATATTCAATTAAAACTTTATAATTTCTCTGAAACTGTTAGCAATATTTTCTGTTTACGCCAACTTCCAGTCACAAATAACAATTTAGTAGCAATATTCAGCAGATGCCATTGATTGAGTGGCTTAGCCCTTAAATTATTGGAAACATTCGCTTTTTTCGCAATAGAATTAACAGCAGTTTTTCTAAAATTATTTGGCCCTTCAATTTGCTGTTTGTTTCAAGACAAAATAAAATGTTTAGTGTGAATAAATGAAGGTATCGATCTATTCACTCACGAAGGTCAACCCTCTACGTTTAATAATCGGCTTTTTAATCAAATAAACTAAACACATATTAATGCATTTGTATTTTTTGTTGTCTTTACTGTTAGTCTTCTCACGCACACTTCGATAATTAATTTGTAAGCACGATCGTCACTCACTCATACTAATGTAGGCCGATAATGATTATTATTTAACGTGAAGGGGCACGTCTTCTTGAGTGTTTAGATAATCTTGATAATTTTAAAAAGATGCTGTCTACAACGTTATTAGGCTTAGAGTAATGCGGCTCGATTTAAATTGATCAACATTTTAATTTTATAGTTAAAATAAAATGTAATCAATGTATAAAATATCTTTTATTCTAGTAAGCTTTAAAATACTAGTATTTTTGAATTTTAGCCAAGATTAGCCAACTCTGGTTGAGTTGGCTAATCTGTCTCGGAAAGCAACTTCAAGCGAGAAGAATCGGCGAAAATTGACATAGTTACTCTTTCAAAACAAACCCGAACAATAAGAATCAAACAATAATAACCAAGATGGACTCAAAAAATCATAATCCTCATTGATTTTTTCGCTGGCATTTGTATTTGTGATCACTACTTTAGTACAGTGCTACAGGTTCAGAGACTTGGCTAAACAATTTAATTCGACTCGAATCAACAACACTTAATTGGGGAAAACTTTCATTGAACCAATTGAATATTTGTTAGTTCGATTTGATTGATTTATCTTAAAGTTAACAGGTTTCAATTATACAGTTAATTGACTAATATCTCCATACGGTGTATGTTATTATAAGTCATATTTATTTCTATTTCGTTACTATGAACCGGAATTGGAAAATGCAGTACACCATACTCCTTTGCTTCAATAAGACAGACGATTGTGCCGCATACAATAAGAGTTGCGATCGATTGTCCGTTCAGGTGATTAATATGCCTTTGTATTCTTTGAACAGCCTATATAATAGAGAGACTTCAAAACTGTATTGACTTTTGGACTTTGTGGCCTTCTTTTGTGTTGTCCTAACGAGTGGTCTATGGGTCCTGGTTCTAGTATCGTATGAATTGAAAATTCATGAATGATTGGTTTTAGATGTAAAACGGATATCTAAATCAATTTGAAATCGTTTTTTTTAGCAAAAATACGAATCAATTGAGTAAATTATCTATTTTATATTTTAAAACCTAAAAGAGTTATGAGTTAAAACGTTTAGTGCATTACCCGTTGTACGATATTAGTTATTAAAGTTAATTATCATAAAAACTGATGTCTATGACACGATTCTTAATAGGCTTCATATTTTTTCACCACCCCACCCTGGCACTTCGTGGTACAAAGACCCAATCATTTCCTAATATATCTTTTCCTGGGAACCTGTGCCTAACAGACTATTTTTTTAAACATTCCAAAAATATGCCAAGATGAATGGAAAATGTGGATCGGTTAGGATGTGTATTTTTACATTAAGAAAAACAAGTAGTTTCAAAGTTGTTCAAGGGGAACTAGCTTAACCGATTGACTGATCTCATTTTGAGAGAAGAAATAATGTCGCAACGAAGTTGTTGTTGTTTTTAAAAGTAAACTTAAGATTGCTTTATTAATACGGCAAATATTATATACTTAAATGAGGTACAATACCGATATATTGTGTGGAGCAGACCATTGAACCCAAGCTATCCATCTTGGTCCAGAGACTAATAATTTCAAGTGATTAGAGGGGAAATTAAAATAATTCAAGAGGTCACAATTGAAATTGCGTCTTGGACATCGCTAGAAGGCTCATTATACCATTGAGCTATAAATAGCCTTGATTACGTTGAAGAAATCACTAATCTCTTCATTAGTATAAGATAAATCCCTTGTCTATACTAATTATTTAATCGTTTTGTCTATGTTTTGGTGACCTATAAGAGCTAATTTTAAACATAATTATTTTATCATTATTAAACTTGAAAAGAAAAATAGCAATTTACAAAAAAGGGGTTCAATTCCAATTAATTAATTCATCGACTTTGCCGTCTCAATTTTTCCTTTCGTTACAAGTTTTCTTAATTAGTTAGTTCCAAGGAGACTCGCTTCATGAAAAACTGCCAATTTAAATTGTTCAGTATTTATTAAGAGCCGTGTTAAACTTGTTGATCTTTAATTTTAAACCTTTTTAATATTGAGCTTATTGCTTCTTCAGTTTTTTATTAAATATTGAATGAAACTAATCATTTTTATTACATTCTTTGATGGTTTTAATTTTAGATTCGAATCTTATGAGTAAATTCATAAAATTATTACTAAGAGATAATCTTATTGCAATATTTATGTAATAGAAGTCTATGGTAATTAGTTCTGAGTATTCACGAAAAATAATTGGCTTTGTTTTTAATTTGGATTTATGATTTAAATATAACTGTCGTAAAAATATGCTTAGAGTTCAGAAGAAAGTAAATTATCTGACTAGATGGGTACCACATTACTAGTAATAATGTTTATGTCTTGTCTATTCTTTTCTGCCATGTCATTTATAGACATGACGTCAGGTAGACAGGCAACAGGACCACATCATGTTAACTGGTCATGTTATGTCATCCTTCTATCAGCAGTACTCAGTAACGCATATTCTCCTTTGAAAGGCGAGTGAGCCAGTGTAACTACAGGCACAAGTAACACATCTTAGTTCCCAAGGTTGGTGGCGCATTGGCGATGAAAGGAATAGTAAATATTACTTAAAACACTTAATAAGAATGTAAGTAATTACATTAGTTATTATATAGTTTACATTAGTTATAGAGTTTGAACATAGCCAAATAGTAAAGTGCTTTTGCAATGTTCATTTTAGCAAATAAAAATATGAGCGCCATGGGACGCCATAGGTATGAAACGTCGCCATTGAATGAATTTACAGCTAAAGAAAACGTATAAATAAATAAGGCATAAAACAAAAAAAAAACACACATCACACAGTTTCTTTAACAAAATAAAGTATAGCAACGAAGCTTAAAGTATATGTGTCATGCATACAAATTTGATAGTGTGACGAGAGCGGCATAAGAGTCCTGTAGTTTACCGACACGGTTCAGTTTTGCCCCCAAAGCGCGCCAATACATATTTCACATCAAAAGACTACAAGTTCTTCATATATTTCTTGTGTTTCTATACATCGTCATAGTTACCTATAGACTAGTACTAAAACTATGCTAAATTGTAAGAAATTATATAATGATAACGTATACTTAAGCTCCTTAGTCGATGCGGTATCCAATTCCGCAATAATATCAAAGCGTCGAGACTGTTTCCCAATTAATTTTAACTCGCCCAACAAACTTCATGAGTACCAAAAACTAAATACTAGCTTAACGTGCTAGTAGCAGCGACTAGCAATTATATCACAGCTGATACGGGGTATTAATTCAAATTCCCACTACAAATTGCCAGTTACTTCACTTAGTAAACTTTGTGCGCCTAGTTTCCGCATACATGAATACCTAACTTGGCCGTACATCGATTTAACTAAGTCAAAAGTAATATGAATAAAAATTTTGTTTTTCTAACTTGACGGTAAATTCTCTAGACAATGCTAAGTTATTGCGATGTTTGCGACCGGCTATAAACGTTAGTGGCGAGGACGAATAAAGTTTTAAATTCAGTTAAGGCTAACATGTCTCCTTGCGCTGGGGTAGCGTAAATTTTTAAAAGCATAAGAAAGTTTATACGTGCAATTTATATTTGTTTTGCTAAAAGCGAACCGTATCGCTTTGTTCGATCAAAATCAAAATAAACTTTACTCGAGTAGGCTCGTACGAGCATCGAATCACATCGATTTACAGTATTCAATTTGTAATAACCTACCCCCTGTTTGTAATCTACCGAAAATGACTGACACGAACGAGTGTACGAAGTCGGAACGTTTCAGTATAATAATTGTTAAAAATAAAAGCCACAAAAGGGACACTTTGCCCATCGCGACAATCTTGTTCGTTGACGAAGCAATGTGTTCATTTCCAAAAACAGCCTGTCGATGCATTCAAATATTACCTTTAATATTTATTAGTTGTTTGTATAAAAAATAAACGAAAGAAGTCTTAATATATAAAATAAGTACACATCGAAAAAAAATATTCAGTATCTTGTCAAACAGATTTGTAACGTATTTATCTCGCGTATTATCTGAAGCGTGATCAGAACAAACGTATCCTACACGGATTAGCCCGTGAAGTTCATTGAACCGATCTTTATGCCCCTTATATATCTTTAAGAGTATGATTCAATGGTTTTACTTTCAATGCAATGTGAACCTTTATTTTTGGCTCATGTACATTATCGATTATATTTTTTTTATTAGATTTACTGCATTGGTTTTTTTCATTGTTTGAAAGTAGTGTAAACATAGAAACGAATATTTTCCAAAATTATTCGTTTCTTATATATTATTATTCCAATAATTTAGATTAAATAATAATTCGCAAGAGCCTACTTTAATTAAGTATATTTTGATTTGATTTGATTAATCTTGAATAAAAAATATTATAAAATATTTGAATATATAATACGATCTTCAATAAATAAAGTATAATAATATTTAAAATAATTGTATGTTTTATATCCTACTTTGGAGGTTTTACTGTAACTACATAAATGACCGTACACAGAGAATAAAACTAATTAAAAAGTTTAAGTCACTCTTCCAATCATTTTGAAAGTATTTATCAATAAGGAGTTCTTTCCGTTGTTATATTTTAATGAAGTCAATATTCAAACTTTATTAATTTCATTTAAAATTTACCGTTATCAGTGACTTGTCGAAGTGTTATGCTTTGAATAAAAATAAACTAAACATTGAAACGCAAACTAAAATAAAGGCAAAAGTAGGATATTAGTTATAAATTACAACTCGGTTGTACGACCTTGAGCATGCCTGTCTGATTAGGTACCGCCCATACATCGTGTAGGTATTTTACTGCCAAGTAGATATAGAATTACTGTGTTTGTTTAATCCTATTTGAAGGGTTAGTAAGATTGTAACTAAAGGCACAAGGGACACAACATCGTATTCCCAAGGTTGGTACCACATTGGCTTTGTAAGGGATGGTAAATATTTCATTAGCATTAGCAGCCCGTAAATGTCCCACTGCTGGGATAAAGGCCTCCTCTCCCTTTGAGGAGAAGGTTTGGAGCATATTCCACCACGCTGCTCAATGCTGCAATGCGGGTTGGCGGAATACATATGTGGCAGAATTTCGTTGAAATTAGACACATGCAGGTTTCCTCACGATGTTTTCCTTCACCGCCGAGCACGAGATGAATTATAAACACAAATTAAGCACATGAAATTTCAGTGGTGCCTGCCTGGGCTTGAACCCGAAATCATTGGTTAAGATGCACGCGTTCTAGCCACTGGGCCATCTCGGCTCATATCATCCAATATTTCTAACAGAGTTAATTTTTAAGGGCACTGGTATGGTAAATCATACCATCAGGTGCCCCAGTTGGGAGACAGACTAAGCATTTGAAATAAAAAAAGAATTAAACTATCGTAGTTCACTGTTTCCTTTCCCAGAGCAAGCTGAGCTAAGTTCCCGATCCTCCTCATTGCTCATATTCTGGTCATAGATCAAAAAATTAAGCGAGTGGAATATCAATAAGGCTTCTCCTGATTTGAATCAGTAATGTTCGCTGAAAAAGCACAATGTATTCCGCTAGGCCGTGTCAGATATTATCAATACATTGGTCGAATCTATATTATTTATATGAACGTGCCCTAAATAGCCGGTCATAGATAATTCAATAAGAAAAGTTACATTTGATCGAACCAAGGAACTTATTTTGATAGACATTAAATCGCATGTTATTCGACATGCAGACACGCAAAGGGCACCGAGTGGCCAGTGTTGTTTTAGTTTAGGTCAGTTACTTAATGTTGTTTTAAAACTGTAACTCAATTCAAATTATTTTATTTCATGTAGAAATCATTTACTTATTGATTTTTGGAGTAAAACTACCACCGGTTCGGAAAAGCAAATACCCTTTACTAAAAAAAAATAGTGGTTACTCTTTTTGGAAATGAAGTTCATAGATAAAAGATGATTTTGAAATATAAGATACGCCCATTGAAAAAAGGCCGGCAACTCACCGGCAACCTCCAGATGTTGCATATGTCCATGGGCTGTGATAGTCACTTTCCATCAGATAAACCTCTCGTTTGCTAACAATATAATAAAAAAAGTCAACTATGTGTACAGACTACAAATAAATCTATGTGTGAAAAAAAAAATCTGACAAAAGTTTGTTATAAAAAATGTTACGCTTATGTTAATATGCGTTCGTCCGCGTCCTATACTTTTATTTCGCAAGCCATTTTCAGAGTTACGTATAAGTTACTATAAGGTAAGCGTTGTTGCTAAAGTACTCGCTATAAGCGTGTGCACATGAGATTGATGACTGCAGTGAAGCGAAGGAACTATGATAAAATACTGAATAGTGAAAAGTTCACACTTCTGTTATCGTATGCTCTTAAGTTTCAGAAATGGTTTGAATTTTTATGTAGTTACGAACTGTTTACGTTAAGATAAATCTGTTTACTTTCAATGGTCGTATCTTATATTTGAAATTCATGTTTTATCACGTATATACGAAATAGTTTTTGATTTAAAAGCTTTTAGAGTTAATATTTAAAATTGTTTTTCTCTATAGATTAAACATTCCCGAGCTTAAAATTCTGTGTTGAAATAACGTTTTCTAAAACTTTAGCTATGTTTAAACCTTTTAATTTTAAAAATAGAATGCCATACAAAAAAAGTCGTCGACATTTAAATTTCAAAATTCGTCGTGATAATCATTTCTATCTACATTTTAATATTGTTCTATTCGCTTACTTGCGTCTTTTTTACGTCCATTCAAACGAGCCTTCTTGACCTGGACATCGTCCTCCAAAGCCTATGAAATTTAAATGAAGCTCGGAAAGCTATTTCACTTCATTCGAAGCCAACACGCAATTTGTCTGAAATTACTTGAATCATTGAGTACTTAAAAGAAATTGCTGTTAATATTGTACAACCGTTTTTGTGTATTCAAAAAGCAGTTGAGCGGACTACAATTTATTATACAATGCCAGATATATGGGAAACGCTTGTTATCGGTTGTACCTGTAATTGTATTTAATTGTGCATTCTTTGCAATAAAGTAGTAGCTAACTAATAAGAGCACAGCCTTTGAGAACCATATTTCAAATTTCGCGTTATAAATTGCAGGGTATCAAGATTCTCAGAAGCCCCCAGAGTCTAGAAGTAGAGCTGTTGATTCTGTGCCTGAACTCACTCCGCTCGTCTCGGATTTGTCTAATTTATGTATACTCAGTTAAGTTAAATAAAGGATTATTAATTTTCTAATTATTGACTTTAAGAATTACTTTATTTTATTGTTTAAAAGTACCCTAAATTTGAATTAACACTGCTAAACTTTTTTTTTTCACTGGAAAACGCATTTACCGCTACGTTGGAAGGTATATACGAATGGCGGGATACCAACTTAAAAACCATCTTCGTCCCTTCGAAGGACGTGATGCCCCGATGTAGTTAATTGCATATTGACGAAAATTCTGCAATATGTCTAATCATTAACGTATTGGAGCAGTGTTATGTTCAACCAAAACAATGACGCGTAATCGGTTAAAAATATATACGAGACAAGATTTTGCCCTCGTCTTCGCTTACGGCGTAGATTTTAGATATAAGAAGACTATGACCACCTTTGGGGTTAAAGCCTACTTCATATCAAATTCTGTTCACTTGTTCAGCCATAAAAGTGTAAGAAACAGACAGACAATACAGGGTTACTTTTACATTTATAATGTTAGTATTTGATAAAACAAAGAAAAATATATTGATTTAAAGTAAATTTTGATTCGACAATAGAATTGTTTTAGACCTAAGGATGTGTATTTAATTCATTATATTTTAACCGAAGAGATGCATTCGTTAAGAATCGCGTTCTATGTTTTCGGAATTCAACAAAACAACCTTGGACGATTTGCATCGTTAATTGCGATGCAGGAAATTCATGCTAAAACACTCATTACGGCGTTGTTAGTTCTATAAACCAAAGAACATTATTTGTGTAGTTCCACTTTCATGGAAACTGTATAAATTTACATAACAATGAGAAAACCTTCACCCCAAGTTAAGTGATCTTCGTGGTACCTCTGCGAGTTTCTGCTCTTTGAGAACTTTAAAGTATCAAATGAGTGCTTTCAAACTGAAATCGTTTTAAGGAATTCAACTAGAGATAGACAGTTAATACTA
Organism: Vanessa atalanta; assembly: GCF_905147765.1. Classification (NCBI taxonomy): domain Eukaryota; kingdom Metazoa; phylum Arthropoda; class Insecta; order Lepidoptera; family Nymphalidae; genus Vanessa; species Vanessa atalanta. The sequence continues at coordinate 1,335,345 of NC_061882.1, forward strand.
TGAATAAAAATTACTTTAGATTGATGAAACTTAGAGGATTCTCTTTATTAGAACATTCAATTTTAAGCATGCTAATTCCTCTGTTTTGCTTTTATTTCGTAGGTAAAATAATTATCATTCATTTTGGTTTTATTTTTGTTCAAATTGTTCGACTGGTAAATGAGAACACTGTTTTTAGACACGGAACGAGTTATAAGCTTTACTTTAATTGAACATATTATTAATATTTAATTTATATTTTTTGATCAGTAGTTATATAACATGTATATATAATTATATCAATACATATGGCCGAATGACTTCGGTATATTCAATATTCACGATGTTTTCCGTCACTCCGAGCATGAGATGAGTTATATATAAACGCAAAACTCAATGATGTCTGCCCGGGTTTGAACTTGAGGTCTTTAGGTCAGTGGATTAATGACATAATATACATATATGATCATAATTAATCACGCTTACGACGCTTATATTCACTGGACCATCTTAGTTTTTTTAATATTATTACAAAAGTAGCATGCTACTGATTACGATCCAAAAATATTGGTTAAATTTTTTTATGGTATATTTTGGCGGACGAATATCTGAGCCACAAGATGGTAAGTGGTTACCATCACCCATAGACAATGGCGCTGTAAGAAATATGAATCATTCCTTACATCGCCAATGCGCCACTAACCTTGGGTACTAAGATGTTATGTCCCTTGTGCATGTAGTTACACTGGCTCAATCACACTTCAAACACAAAAATACTAAGTACTGTTGTTTGGAGGTAGAATATCTGATGGTTACCCACTCAGGTACCTACATAGACAGGCTTGCACAAAGCCCTACCACCAAGTAAAATTATGTCTCAAATCAAGTTCCTTTACAAACAACCCTCCTAGGATATCTGCTCAGCCACGGGAAAATAATGGGATTCTTTATAACTGCTTATCTAAGTCGATTATCGGCATTGCTCATTTCCGCTTAAAAAACAGGAGATAAAGTACATTAACATAACAAAAAAACCCTAAATGCCTATTTCTCTTAAGAAAACTTTCTCATATTTCCAATTTCGCCAACAGAACTGATATTGGCATTCTTCCGTGACGAGATAGATATTTAATTTCCTTTTATATTTTAATATCTCTCCAAGTTTAAAATAACCATTTAGAAATGTTGAAACGTGTCACATTCAAAGCGGGAAGTTGGCGCTGGTGAATTCGAAATTTATCCAGAAATTTTACGTATGAAAAAGGTCGGTTCTGCACGGAGTTTTGTCTTTTCACATACATATTATAAAAGATTTGCTAACGCCACGTTCTTTGTTATCTCCACAAAGAGAAGTATCTGTATTCTCGGAGAAGTTTTTGCCGAAATAATAGATATGTTTGTATTAACAACAATTATTTATCCACACATCTATACTAATACTATAAATGCTAAAGAAATTCTGTTACCTCCTCATGCTTAAGCCGCCGAATTGATTGAGATGATATTAGGTATGACCGACATAGCTTTTATCATGAAAATCATCTCTAAAGGGTGTGAAAAGGGGTTGAAAGTTTGTTCGGGGAATGAATCAATTTTTGTATTTGAATGGATCAAAGTTTTATAAATTTCGCACAGGTAAAACCGTGGATTCGACTATTATTATATAAAGTCTAAAGATATTTGTAAGAATAAATAACGTGGCTATAATGAGATGCTCGGCATATGTGAATTATTAAATTTGATGTTAAGGGATAAATAGAACTATTGATTATCGAGTTTCGTTTACAAAATAAATGTATTTTTATTTTATAGCGCTACGCACTCGAGGACTATTTAATTTCTTTTAAGCTTAAAGAGTTTTTTAGTCTTTCATTAATATGTATATAGATTATGCTTAATTCCAGGCCACATATTATCATACACCTAATATTTAAATCAATGCAAGTAGTAGATAAAAAGTTCAACAAATATTAAAAGAGGAACTCGATCATTTTCTGTAATATCTGATCAACTGCAGCTGGATATGAAACCGATTTAATGAATGAACGAATGAATACCCATTCAGATGTGAATGTACTCGTATCGACACGATCTCAGTTCACTTCGACGAGAAATTAATACCTTTTTTTTGTTTTCGGTTGAAATGCTCCTTTGATCTAATAATTTGATTGCGATCGTTTTCATTATGTGCCTTGATTAGTGCTTCTTCGGATTCATTTTCGTAGCAAGATTTTTGGATTTTTTTAGTCTTGCCTATTGTAAGAAATTTCATTTATCGAATGGATAGACCAACGATGGAAAATTATCGTCGGTCTAGTGGCTAGCTCATAAGTTTGCAGATCTCCATAGTTCATAGATCCTGGGTTCAAAACGTCTCAATATTCTCAGTAGTATTCTGAAATTCAGAAGGTGGAAGTGTTAACACTCCAATGCCTCGGAAAGCACGTCTGCCGTTGGTTCTGAACTTGAACACTCTCAGATGTCGGATTCCTATCAGATAATTAGGGTAACGGTATAAGAGTGCACCTGTAATTGCGCAAACACTCGAGTATATGAGACCGCCGGTTACGCCGTGACAGAAATTGGTCGCGAAGACTATCGAAATAGCACAGATAATAAATTATTGAAAAAGTATTCGCTAAATCGCTGTGTAGACAGTGTAAACAGAGCCATCCACATCATTATACATGAAATGAACACCTCACTCTATATGAAATTTAAAAAAGCAGGTCAATTGTAAAGGATTGAAGTTTTCCGAGAAATCCGAAGTGAATTCATCAGCAAATAGGTTTTTCATTCACCTACTTTATTAAGACCTATTACTTTTTTTAAATTATATAAGTGAGTTTATATATATTGTATTATGTTATATATATTATATTGGGAAAACTCATCTTGTGCCAGCCTCCATGATGCTATGTCATAGGAAATCATTAATTATGTCACATTATTATTTATCATTAAATATAATTATATCATAACAGAAACTATTTATTTTACATAATTGTATATAATTTTTTTATCGTTATTAATTATTTATTAACTTGTAATAGTTTAATATTATTTTATTTAGCATAATATTTGAGACTGACACAAATATGTATATTTTTTTTTTATTAAAAGATTGATCTGTCATAAGAAATAATGAAATTTTTGCGAAGGATTGGAATATATTTAGTATGGAGAGTTATTGTCAACCTTAGAAGCTTGACATTAGTACAATTTAGTGGCATGTTATCTATAATTAAGGCATCATTTATGTCCATACCTTCCCAAACATTTTATTTTTTCTTTAAAGTATATGATCGATATGATATAATATACTAGTTTATGGCTACCACCGCTACCGTACAGCCTAACCAGAAGTTTTTTTTAAAAAACTCTCAGATTGGGTTTTCTGGAAGAGATGGCTAATTAGCCATAAGTCCGCCCTTTAACAACACATAAAATATTTGTTTTTATATATTTAAATAAATATTTTTGTGTTTAGTCCTAAGATTTCTATATTTTATGTTTGTGGTGTACAATAAAATATTTAACAATTAACGACTGTCAGCTGTGTTAGTATCCTGAATAGCTAAATAAATAAATGCGGAATGTCGCTTTCTATATAGTGTATGTATGCCATTCCTCGTTCCTCATTTCCTCTTCTCTAACTCTGAACTTTTGATAGGAGCTGTTCCTAATTGCGTCAGACGGCGATGCCTCAATGTATGTAAATAGGTAGCTGGTGCCTTGTATTTCTGGCTAGTGATAACTTTTATGAAAATATCATGCAATGTGTTTCGTATTTTGACCCAAAAAAATGTTAATCATATTCTAGTATCGAAATTAAGTTCATTCATTGGTCGCCCATTGCGTCATCGATTGCCACTGACTTTTTCTTTCAAACTGGTATATCTTTAACTTTCGTTAAAGAAAATCTAACTCTAATTCAAACTAACTCCAGCGCGCTCCATTTTTTTTTTTGAACATTTTTTGTTTTTGTTACTTGTGTTCTTCATTTTTAACGGTCTTGATGAAAACGTTTTACTTGTATACTTGTTTATAAACTTTTGTGAACATATAAAATATTATTAATTATTAAATAATTTTATAAGCGCATCAATATTTTCCCTTAAAATTAAATACTAAATGTTTGAGATAATAGAGGTAACATGATGTTTTATATCTTCAGTAATGTCTGTACGACATAATTTATACATTTTTTTAATGTAAGTTTTTTCTGTTATTTTCGGATTAACGCCGAAACTAAGCCAGGTTCTATAATCTCATTATAAGTACTTGATAGGACTTTGTGCAAGCCCGTATGTACAGGTTCCGCAATATATAAGTATCATTGTGTTCCGGTTTGAAGAGCAAGTGAGCCAGTTTAACGAGAGGCACAAGGGACATAGCATCTTAGTTCAATGTTAGCGGTGGATTGGCGATGTAAAAATTGCCAAGGTTGGACGATGGCGACAACTTATCATCAATTATATAATAATAATAATAAATATTATATATACTCTGATCGCAATGTAAGTAAGTATGTAATTGTTAAAGCACTTTGTAGAAAATCAGAAGTGACGACGGTACCAAAAACACCCTAATGAACTTTTTCTACATCGACTCGGCCGGGAATCAAACCCGGGAGCTCGGAGTGGCGTACCCATGAAAACCACCACACACTACTCGACTACGGAGGTCGTTAATCAATTGGCCATTATAATTATATATGCTATACGAATTTGAACGCACTATTGATTAAGATCCAAACAGTACACTTTTTTATTCAACAACGTGGCAAACGAGCAGTAGTGTCACGTGATGGTATGCCTACCATCGCCCATGGACATCTGCAACACCACGGTTCTAAGAACTTGACCATCGCAGTTTCAATTTAAATTTTTTATTCTGAATTACACATTCTTGAACACAAGAACTTGGTCACCCCAGCTCCTATAATTCATAATAATTATATAAAATACACGAGAATAAATGTATACCGTCTATACATGATTAACATTTATTTTTCACAAAGTGTGGTATAAAATGATGATATGAAAGGAATTTAAACGGAAACCCTTATCCCTGCCCTAGGGCGGGGTTCGTATGGCATCACAAAAAGGAATAACTTTAATGAATGAAAAAGGATAAAACTTTTCGTAACGGGTCAGTGACCTTGAACATTGCTGTTCAAAAAAACTTATTGGGCGATATGATCTTGAATAGGGATAGTAATTAATGGCCTGTAAATATCCTTTTGGGCAAAGGTCTCCTATGCTCTGGTCCAATATTGGTTCCAATATTGGTTTGAACACATTATCCAACATATTATTCAGGTGTCTCAGTCGATTTTGTCCAGTTCAGGCTCTAGGCTCTTAATATAAATAACAACTGTTAATTTATAAGTGCCGTAAAGAGTTCTTAATTTAACAGTTTATCTAAAGAAAGATTATATAGATGATGATGGAGTTAGATTTAGTTGATTTGTAATTTCATTGTATAAATTTCAATATAATAACATTTTATTTGGAAGATACCAGCCACTGCCTTGCCGGTTCTTGGTTTTAGAATCTTTAAACCCATGTAGCGTCAGCTTTACAATCAATTTTAATTCTTGAATACAATTATAGAACTATAATTTTTGGTAGACGTCGAACTTGAACGCCGCTGGTTGCGGGCTGCACAGGACCGGTCGTTGTGGCGATCTTTGGGGGAGGCCTATGTCCAGCAGTGGACGTCCTTCGGCTGACATGTATTTTACAAAATAAATTTAAAATGTATATTATTTTTAAGCGAGTTCGAGGCTTCGAACTAATTGAATATTTTTAAGGAATTCATTATCAACTGAGAAAATCTATAGTCAAATTTATTACAAGGCAAGAGAAAATATCGCATAATGAAGTTTGTGACAAAATAAATAAATCTATGGGGAGGCTGAATATGTCAATTCTTGAAGGCAATATCGAAATGTGCCAACAATGTACACAATACACTGAGATGGACACGGTGTAATGATAGGTTGACGCGGAGAGCGCTATCGAGCGCAGATAACAGAAACAGAGAAATAAAACCCAACATATTTTTCTTATTTGCTTTTCCTAAGCCTCTTGACGGTTTTGATACAGTTTCCATTAATAGAAGAGCAATAAACGAGAAATCTTGTTTAATATAGCTGCACTTTGGGTATGTTTAATCCAAAAACTGTTTTATCCAAAAACCCTAACATTACAATACATTAAAACAATGTACTAGAAAAATGTATATCTCGAAAATGACAACAGAAAAGTCAACAATTGCATGTATCCCTTAATTTAACACTTATTATAATATTTTATTAACGACGAATTATTAATAATTCATAATCAATAAAGCAGAATCGTTAAAGAGCGTTTGTGTGCTAAAGGATATTACAACACTAATGACTTTTTAGTTGACTGCACACCTTTGGTATGAAATGATCGCCTCCAGGCTGTTTCAAATAACTAAAATATATTACATAGTACATGCAAAACGGAAAAAAAATATCCCGCTGAGTTTCTTTCGCCGGTTCTTCTCAGGTCCGAGGTGTTAAATTTCGAAACGGTGGTAGATTTTTGACTTTCAATAAGCAAGTGTAAACACTTCTATATTTAATAAAGATTTTTGACTTTGATTTTGACTTTGACAATCCTTGTATAAATAATTAACATAATACGGTTTTATGATAAGGATTAATACTAATTGATTATTATTATTATTATTACATAAATAATTATTAATAAAGAAATTTCTTCTCAATAAACTTTATTCATATATTTAGGAATATCTTTACATCAACGTAGATCTATAAAGTTCAAGTTTCTATAATAAAGTCTGGTGTTTTGCTAGCGGCGGTATTCACATTCAGTCTAACCAATACGTCAAGGAACAAAACCTTGGGCTACGTTTGTCTTCTTTGATACTTGAAACTGTTTAGGGAATACTTGAGCGCAATATTCTGCAACTGAGAGCAGAACCAAATTGCAAGACGAAATAAAATCTTCACCATAAAGACAGACATATATATACATTACACACACATATATATATATCAATATGTGTGTGTAATTCAATTATGCTTTTTTTAAATACATAAATATAGCATAATTGAATTGCTCATATTCATTTCCCAATTTTCATATTAATAATATTTTCATATTCATTACCAATATAAATGTTTTTGAAATTGTATCAAAATTGTATTCGTTGAATTTAATTATGGTAATTGGTAATCTTATATCTACCTAATTAGTTTTAAAGCCACCCTAAAAACATAGAACTCTTGAGTTACTTTTACTAGTTACAATCTAATTAACGCCAGGCTAACCTAACAAAATAAAAAAGCTTAATCAAGGATGGGGTGCCTACAAAAGCTCAGTTAATAAGCTTTTTCTTGTTTATTCTAAAACATTTATCTTTCAAAATAATGTAATCGTACTAGCTTTCCAACCTTACTTTGCACTGTAAAATTCTTAAAAAGGTTACCTCTTACACAACCCCCTTCTACAAAAATCATTAAAATAAAAAAAAAAACTCTATATTCTAAATTTAAACTTTTTGCCTCAGCAGTTTTTGCTGTTTGTGATAGTCAGTCAAAACGATTTTATAAGCATAGATTACAACAAAATATTGTTAGTTGTTTTTAAAAGTAAAAATGTGTTAATTGATGAGGAAAGTCAGAAAAATGATTAAACTTTTAAATATTTTTATTTGAGAAAAGAATCACATTCAACCGCTGTAGCGTTACGTCCAATGCACCTTCGACGATATGTTATGATACGACGTTATCTCTCTGCCAGTAACGCCACGGCTGTCTGGCGACATGAGACGCTTACACACAACGACAAGATAGGTGATATGGAATTTCTCTCATTAATACCTCACGTGACGTCATACGAAGGAAAGTGCTAACCCTAAATAATATTTTTAGAACCAGATTAGGAATTATTAAAAAAAAAAAAAGACAAATAGCCTAACCCCTAAAATGATCTTTAATTTACAACAACAATCCATATACAACAAAAGAAAAACATTTAATCTACAACAGAAATAACCATAAACACACTACACAGGAATAATGAAGTACGACACGTCATCCTGCTAGTGGTGGAATGTGTCCGCCGCACAACTACCGCCTCCTTTTTTTAAGAGAATCAAGAATTTGTGTGACGTCACGCAGATGTCGCTCGGCTAAGATGTTCATTCCAACAATATTATAAATACGCTTTCACTTCTTAACAACATAATCAATTATAGGTAATGAATTTTGGAAACACATTGTCTAGAGTACAGTTACGACAGAGGACACCTAAAAGTGCCCCTCCTCAAAACTAGTATTAATATATATACTTTTATTACCGCTACTGGTGATAGGAGAACATTCAACGGGACAATGCTGCTACCGTTTTCACCATTCCACACGTTAATAATGTGTTCAGTAACTATTTTTTTTTAATTTATATATATTAAAAGCTTTAATGTAATTGTTGTTGAAAACGATTTTTTTTAATTGGTAATATAAACATCTAAATACCTGTCTGTTACCTTCATGTCGTGTCGTGCCCGTGTCGGTTTCAGTGCCGCCGCGTGTAAAAATACATCCATACGACTCGCCTTTTTAACGCTTCTCCCACTAAGCTGTTTAGTTTGCCAACTTTTAACAGAATTGCTTAGCTTTTGGTCAAATAAAACATATTGGTTACCACAGCTTAGCTTTCTGGCATTGCATACAAACAGTGAAATAAATGTTTACATAAATACATTTCAGTTTTATCAAAGATTGCTTGGTTTTATTCAGATTTTTATCTTAATAATGTTTAATAATTTTTGATTAAGTAATGATGATTGAATAGCACACAGATAGGAAAACTTCTACAACCAATATTACCTAATAGTACTAATTATATACATACCTAATCCACAATCAGACAGAAGAATTAATACACTAATATAAAGTCAATTTCAATGGCAGGAGACGTAAAGACAATTAAACAACAGCGACCTTGAAAATATGTCCCCATTGGTCGAGGTCTAAATAATCTGTGGTATTATGGATTCGTGTAGAAAAAATCAGGTTTCGAACTTCAATGTAGTCGTGACCGAAATTTTATATTTAATATAATAAATGTGGATATTTTGTTACTTAATAAAAATAGTGTATATATTAAAAACAAGGATTATATTAATCAAGAACTGTTTGTAGTGCATAATTTATCAGAGCTATTAGCAAATCGTATGCAGTATGTAAATCTAAGGTTTATTATCTTTACTCCTCCCACCATTGGAATGTGTCTTACACATTGACATAAACAGAGAGTGCCTTACTTCTTTTTTGAATGGATTTTATTATTCTATGATAAATTTCGTAGTTCTAGTGTCTAGCTTTAAAGGCTGCAGGGATCAACACGAGTTAAGTCAACAAAATATTACTAGATTTTCTGTCAATAAATTCGTAGAAACGTGAAGTTTGGATATTGGTAATGTTGACACACCCGTGCCTCAGAAAGCCGTTAGTCCTGCGGCTAAACTCTCGTCCGTCGAGTTAGAATTCCTTCCCTTTAATATTTGACTTAAATCAAAACTGCAATCCAACAATTTTGATTGTGATGCGTTCTGGAAAAAAACACATACAGGCACTTCAAACACCAAAACGAAACGAAAAAATATATTATGTAGGTATATGTTAGTATTTTTTACATTTACATAAACAGCCTGTAAATTTCCCACTGCTGGGCTAAGGTCTCATCTCCCTTTGAGGAGAAGTTTTAGAGCATATTCCACCACGCTGGTCCACTGCGGGTTGATGGATACACATGTGGCAGAATTTCGTTGAAATTGGACACATGCAGGTTTCCTCACGATGTTTTCCTTTGCCGAGCGCAAGATGAATTATAAACACAAATTAAGCACATGAAAGTTCAGTGGTGCTTGCCTGGGTTTGAACCCGCAATCATCGGTTAAGATGCACACGTTCTAACCACTGGGCCATCTCGGCTCATGTTAGTATTAGTGCAGATAAATGCCAAATGTAATAATTCAATCGGAAATCATGTTTACGATCAACATTACAGTAGTACGTGCTAGTTAATGTTCGTAACACGACTCCGCATATATCTGATCATATTCAATAACATTATGTAGATCTGAAATGCATTTGAATTACAACCTATTCTAATAATTAATTCGATCTGATAGATTATAACTAATTCCGATTGGCTTTCCGTTTTGATGTACAATCTTATATTTAGTTTAAATTTGTCCGCGTCGAGCGACCTTTTTTATTTTATTGGCTTATTTAAAAACAAAGGACACATTCGTTTTTTAAATCAAAACTTCGTCATTTATGAGCCTTATTTGGAAAAATTTTTTTGCTTGTAATACTTGTGTAAGTGTAGTGTGTAATACTTGTAATGTAATACCGTCTGCTCTCATTAAAGTAGAAAGAAGAAGAAGAAGATATTTAATATTATAAATTTATAATTTATTTTCGGTTATTTTTATTTTGTTAAAATCTTATATTATTTTTCTTGAAATAAATACTACGAGTACTTAATTTTTTTTTAGAAAGCATTGCACCAGCGTGATTAATAAACTCAAAACTTGTCCTGTTACTTTTAGTTTACGTAAATATAAGTACATGTAAAGTAACATCCTGTACATGTTTTACTGAGAAGGACTTCTCCTGCGTTTACTGCTCCAGTGCGGGTTGGTACCTACACTTAAATACGTTGGTTGAAAATATGTAATTGCAAATTACTTAATCTATGAATGATCTAAATAAACTTTATCAAATATACAAGAAAATATTCCTCATAAACTTTTCATGACTGCGCTTGTAGAACGATTCTAGATGATTCTGACAGCGCGACAGAACATTTATCTCTTCACTATTTGTTGAATTCCTCTCGTCCTCGTAGTATATTTATCAAAACGCCTCCATTAGCGACGAGTTTTCCTCTTATAGATAATATTTGCGGGTTTATTTTATCGTTAATATAACACTGATTGAATGATATCAGGCAAAGCGTTGATTTTTAGATTAAATTGCCATTTGCAAGATGTAAATGATCTCTTTTAGGGAGATAATGTTGTTCTTTATGAAATATTCAAGTCTCAAGGTCTACTAAATCATTCTATAGTTTTAAGAGTACTTTGCTTATATGCTGTGGTAGGGCTTTGTGCAAGCCCGTCTGGGTAGGTACCACCCACTCATCAGATATTCTACCGACAAATAACAGTAGTCTGTATTGTTGTGTTCCGGTTAGAAGGGTGAGTGAGTCAGTGTAATCACAGGCACAAGGGATATAACATCTTAGTTCCCAAGGTTGGTGGCACATAAGAGATGTAAGGAATGGTTAATATTTCTTACAGCGCCTTTGTCTATGGACGGTGGTGACCACTGTGGTGGCCTATATGCTCGACCGCCAACCAATGCCACAAAAAAATGCGTAGTACGAAAGTTAATTAAAGTGGTTACATTTCGCTAGCTTCATAGCTGGATGCTAGCCAGGCTGCCAGGAGTAGCCTTCAGACCTTAAAGGCACAAGCAACTGAAACATTATGATAAAATAAACTCGTAGTTCTTTATATTAAATTTGTCACACAATACCGTTGACGCAAAATTCAAATCTTGTCAGAGGTACTCATAATTAGCTGGTCACGAGTCTGTATTACTTTACAAGTGGGAAAAGGATTTGTTTATTAATATATTTTTCAAGCTGTCATTTAAAAGCGTATTGGATTTAAATATTTTAACAATGAATCTATTTTTGACGATTTATCTTTTATTTCATTGAGTTCATTCAAATATCGAATATATTTTAACTAGTGTAAAGAAAAACGGGACAAAACATGTTCATCAAAGTTGTGTAAATAAAGTAACGTATCAGTTTTTAAATGCAGGGCTAAGGCCTCGGGTCGTTTTGAGGAGGGGTTTGGAGCTTATCCTACCACGAGCCAACTTGATTTGGTAGATACAGATGTGTTGATTTTCATCCGATATACAGGTTTTTCGTTGAAAATTCAGTCGATTCAAAATTTTTAACCAATGACCTATATCGGTTTTCTGTATCTAAATGTATGTCTTTCATTAATTCAAACAATATATTCCTATTATTAAAACTTTTAATCAATCGAAATCTCCAGAAATGTAATAGACAGAAGTCTTATTACAAAAGCTATACGTACATCATTTACTATTTGTTCTGTTTACAAAAAGTATACCTAACTATGGTTCATATTATACACATCTGTTGTATTCCATATAAAAATACATTTACTTTATCTTAGACTTTTTACAAAGGCTTTAATAATGGGGCCAAGATTTAGAATTTAGGCGCCGACGGAAAAGGCTTCGTGCCAAGACGCTAAAGCGGTAGTATAGCCTTTCGTGTATTTGGAATTTGAACAACATTTCAAACAATATAACAGAGGTATTTATAACTGATTCTTAAGTCACTTAATTCAAGTTATCCTACTAATATTATTAATATAAAAGTTTATTGTTTGTATTATGCCCAGACGGCTGAACCGATTTGGGTGAGATTTAGCAGAAAGATAATCTTATGGAAATGTGCAAAAGCAAAACAGTTTGTACTTTTGCTCCTCTATTTATTTTTTATGTCTGTCTAAAATCTGTTGAGATAATTTCGTGTAACGGGACGGATATGTGTAACAGAATGTCGTGGAAACACGCGCTATATTTGACTGAACCACAGAACACGCGTAGTGTTAAAGTTTGACCATTACAAAGTACCAACTAATCATCAGAGAAAATACATTATGTGACTATCGTGAACTTGAACGCTAGGCGATAGTTTATATAATCTTGTCTAAATATTAAATAATATTTTAAAACATGCTATTTATTTATTTATTGCATATAATTCCGCCGTATCCGTATTTTCTGAAAATGTCATGGACTAACAAATACATACAAAAGTACTACATTTCTTTGTTTTTTTTTTCGTACACCAAGTTTTATAAACTTACTGTATTCCTTAAAAAAGATTAACTTAATTTAAATTCGAATATGAAGTAATGGAAATGTTATTTTTTTATCGAGTTGTCGTAATGTTCTAATCACGAAATGATAACACGACGCCGAGTAATAAGAGATTTACACCGTCGCCGCATCGGGTTGACACGAGAAAACCGAATGAGGTGCCAAACTAACATATTCCTTATTTATTACGTTCATTTAAGAGAGAACATACTTTGAAATATTAAAAAAAAAAACTGATAAGAAAATTTTTATAATCAGATTTATATGGTTTAGGGTTTTTTGCTAGACCGTCTGGTACCATCCACTAACCAAAAAGGCTACATGCAAACAGCAATATAAATATAAATCAGATTATAGTTATCAAGGTTATTTTTGTTTTTTACAAGGTGTATGACGATGTAAGGAATGGTTAATATTTCTTACACCGCTAATGTCTATAGGAGTTGGTGACCGCCAGGTCACCTATTTGCCCATCCGCCTATACTATAAAAATATATATTGTATATTTTAATATACTATAAAGATACATGTAAAAGAAGATTATATATTATACTTTATTCAGTAGTAGTCAGATAGCCTAACAACTTACGTCTAATTGAAACGTCATTTTGTATTATTAAATTAAAATTAATACTACCATAGAAGGAGAACCGGCAAGAAACTCAGTAGCTTATTGCGATAGATTAAAACGAGATTGTGCTTTTTCCTTCTGAATAAAAGATATCAAATAAAATCAATTAAATCAGATCAAATAAAAGAAAAAAGTCATTTACTATCTAAACATCAGCTATTAAGGCTGTGCTGTTTATATATATTTATAAATGAGAAGTTACTAAACCAATTTACATATAACTTGAATTAACAGATGCATGATCCTTCGGGGAAGGGTTCAAAATATTAACACATGCGAAGCTACTTGAGCCTTGCAGTTTAATCTTCGTTGATTAACACTATTGACGTAATAAAAAAAATTATTTCATTTACCACGGAATGAAATCCAATGAATTCGCTAAAATAAAATTTCTAACTAATTTCGACCATCTCACACCGACTGCATATCCAATCTTAAAAAGATGATCTAAAAGTTCGCGATCCAAACTCTTTGTCTCGTCTCCGTCGTTCTTTAATAAGAGAATATAATATTCATCCATCCGTTCGCTCTGATTAATGAACTTCATGTAAAACTAAAGCGAAGCAGTCACTGGCAGATGCAGATCTCATAGATATTTGAATGATATGAAAGTTCATATATTTATTAACGAAAAGTTCAAACGATAAACATTTCCGTGAAGATTTTTATCAAAAAATATTACAGTTGTAGTAAATTCCAAGAACTCCGCAGCAGTGGGATATATATCCCAGTTGTATGAAATACTGGCTATATAATACAAGCATATATTATGTACTAGTTAAATTAAATATATATATCTGTAATTCAAGACTTAAACTTTATAATTGCATAAATATTTATTCGGTTAATGTAGTATTGTAGAAATAATATGAACTATGAGATTTTCATTACTTTTTTTTCTCAAAAAATATATAGGATAATTTTTTTTTTATCAATAAATAGAGACAATTAAATATCAGACAATCTGCTCGTTTATATAGAGCTTACAGAAATAACTAACAACTAGTTCTTATAGTCGATACGATGTTCGATTTGTATTGACGTATAGACATTTTAAAAAAAATTGCCAATTTTAACAAATAATTTGTCAAATACTGTTAATGTTTATTTAGGATTTTTTCAATACATTCTATTAAAAAAAGATTGAACCTTTGTTCAGTAGTTTTGGTTTGAGTAACTGATAAATATTTGGCTCACAATCCCTTTCATAAATATTTTAAGGGCTTTCAAGTATTGCTGTTCCATCCTTGTTTGATGTTATATAGTCTTGTTATCTTTCTCAATATATATATTATTGTATAGGTAAGGGACGGGTAAATGGTCCACCCGATGGTAAGTGATCACCTCAGCCCATAGACATTAGAGATGTAATTTTTTTTTCATTATATCGCCAATTCGCCACCGCGTAGGAACAAAGATGTTATGTTGTTGGTTTATTACCCGGTGTAACAATGTAAGAGTCCCAAGAGCACAAGGAACATAATGATTTCCTTTTATTAAAAAGTAAAAACATTTTTTCAATCAACTAAATAAACTTGTCAGTTTAAAAGTTGGTATAGATTGTACAACCTGTAAACAACTAATGGAAGACGTAGACTATTCTAGCATTTGTGATGTTAATGACGTTTCGACTGACTCGTACAATCACTAGAATGTAATTACATCAAAGACAATTTTTTTAATGACACCTAAACATGCACACTCTTTACTTCCGTTAGGACTAAGCGAGTTATAAGCGCGAGCGTTTTTTACAAAGAATTTTTACGAAGAAATAGAAACAAATTGTTATTATACAAAAACACTTGATGACTTAGTTTTATTTATATATTCATACATGTGGATTTAATTATTATTATAAAATGGCGTGAGTACATGGACCATATCTACATCATACATCATACATACATACATACATACATACATACATACATACAAACATACATACATACATACATACATACATACATTCATCCATACATACATACATACATACATACATACATACATACATACATACATACATACATACATATTAAAAAGGAAAAATTTTGGATGGACGGATGATTGTTTCTCAGTCGTGTCACGACTGAAGAAATCCAAATTAAATTTGGGTCAGAGATAGATATTAGTCTGGAACATTGAGTAGATGTTTTACTTTTTATCCCTTACTTCTCCTTCTTGCAGCTCCAATATCTATGAGCGGGTCAACTTACCATCAGATAGCAAAATTTGCTACCCTATTTTTTATAAAAGGGAAATGGCAGAGTCTGTGAGCATTCACGGTACACGAAAACAGCTGCGAGATATGAACACTGACATATTTTTATATTTATTTTTAACTAGCTGTGCCCGTGACTTCGTGCGCGCTTTTTGAATTTTAGTTATTTGGATATTGTAGCGTGATTTATTTTTATTCTATATATAATTCTAAAATAAAAATACGCCTAAGTTACTCCTTATTACATCTTCTATCTGCCAGTGAAAGTCCCGTCGATATCAGTTCAGCCGTTCCATATATTAGCCGGAACAAACAGACAGACAAAAATTCTAAAAAATGTTATATTGGTATATGTACCGGATATACATACACATGCATTTAGTATGAATGGGTTATTTTAATATTACAAACAGACACTCCAATTATATTATATGTATAGATTAAATCAAAGCCTTACTGATTAAAGATTGTAACGTTTAAACGCTATCGTCTTCAAATGAGACTAACCTTCCGTAATTGGATAGAGCCCCACCGGCCACGACTAAAGCCGACTTTAATTGCGGAAGCCAAGCCAAGATTTCCTCCGAATCACCAGTGGCTGGCCCGTAATTATACAATGTACTAATTACATTTTATACATATAAGATGTTGTTATACAATGTAGGAGACGTATATTAGTTATTTATTCAAGGATTCACTTTTGAAAGAATGAAGAAAAACTGCCTATACATTTCTTAAAGGCCGGCAAACGCGCCTGCAAGCTTTCCGGTGTTGCAAATGTCCATGGGCGGTGGTAGTCACTTTCCTACTGCTCGTTTGCCACCTATACCATAATTAGTACATGTATAAAGCTGCCACTGGTCCGAATTGTAGATTCTACAGATAAAAAGCAGTAATAAATAATTAATTACCTTCATCAATTATGTACTTGTATCTTATTTATAATGAAGCGCAACTAAGTTCCTGATTAAATAAATAAGTTTTACATATAGTCGTTTTCATATTTCTTGGAACTTATTTCAGCAATTTTCCTTCTCACGATAGAAGTTTTTTTTAGCCTAGGACTGATAATGATGATTGGTATGAATTTGGATAATATAATAAATATGTAAAGAAAGAACGCCTAAGTTCAAGTAAAAGTATATGTTCATGACTAGCCGAAGATAAGAGATAGATATTTTGCTGTTGGTGTTAGGGCTTTGTGCTTAGGTATTTATTTATTTGGTTCTTAAATTCTTCTTAATTTCAAAACTACTTAAAAATAAATGTTAATCAAAATTATAAAAAAAAAAAAACTATCAACTTAAACATAATTTTTGCTGCCCATTACGACCTTGTTCATACGGTTACGGTGGTACCACTTATCATCCGGTAGCCAACCTATTTTACTTATAAATAAAAACAAAGCTGAACATAAGAAGTTTAAAATAATTTTAAAGATCACATCTTAAAAGAGAAAAATTAGTTATAAATCTTGAAATTTTAAACAAACAGTCTCTAATCCGAGTAGAAATAATAACTATCGATCGTAAAGAGCTTTTGAATGTTGAAAGAATTATTATAATCTATATAATTATAAAGATTTTAATATGAACTTTAGAGCCGTTTGTGGAACAAAGATTTATTCATTAAGAGAACATACTTTTTACGAAAGATTACATCAGCTGCTAGAAAAAAAAAAACCTTGCAGAAGATTAAAAAACTTTATGAGTTAATTAACTTTGAACCCATTTAGCAGACGCGTTATAAAATGAAATCCTGTATTATATGGGATGGAAAAATCGTAAATAATTTCTGATTAACACATGCATGAGATAAACATTGCCTTTATTAACACACATACACGAATACCCTTTTTTTCCTTAACATTTTTAAATTAAATTACATTTATCTGTTAGACTATTTCTCCTAAAAGACGCTCTAGACAAATAACCATGTGTCGCTACAATAAAAATGCTAAAAGGGTATTTTCGAATATAATAGAACAGAACATCTTTATTTGAATACAAACAAATAATAATGACAATAACATTTTATTCATACAACTCCGTGACGTCACAAGTCGAATAGCCAATCAGCTTATTTTCCCTTGGTTCAACACTGATATTCTGTGCTCATCTTGCAATGATTGATTTTTATGAATGACAGCAGAGTTATATTAATGTAAGTATTAATAAACAAAAGAAAAAACAAAATCATACCAATTTTTTTTTTTTTAATAATAATGGATTTTTTTAAGGCTCTTTTAGTTACATTAGTCTCTGTTCAATATCATATATATCATACTATCAACATTATATTTTACAACATAGTTGATTCTATATAAAGTATTTTAGATATTAAATACAAAACATCATTGATATTTTTGTGTAAAACACGAATTAGTATTATGCAAAACGAAATTGAAATGATTTATTAAAATACTCTTAAGGTCGAATTAATCAAAGAGCTCCCGTAAAAATATGGAATGTCATAATTTAAAATTCAGAGTAATTTTAAATTGTGATGAAGCCTTGTACTTGACGTTTCAATTTTCGTCATCCATCTGTTAGAAATGATGTTAATTAATGAAAGTAATTAACAAATACATTTCAACCTGACGAGGGTATGTCTGATTTAAAATGGATTTTTGTGTACGAAAGTATATTTATTTAATGGATAAACAATGTAATGAACCGTAATTAATTTTATACTTAAATTACAAACGAATTGAAGGACACACACACGTGTATAATTCACATGATCTTTCACGCACACATTTACACGAATTGCACTGTACAAAGGGAAAAGTAAAATAATGTAAAAAGAGTTAAGTACTGATTGTGAAGTTTATAAATTACTCTGTAGTTTAAATATTGGACGATATTGTATCGCAAACATTACTTTCTTTAAAAACAGTCAATTTTGATTAGTACACCATATAACTCAAATCATAATTTTCCACTACATATACTACTTGTGTGTGTGTGTGACTTGATGTTAAATTTATATTTCTAGTAGGATACTATTTATATTGTTGTTTGCGCCACTCAATAGTTGTATCCAGTTGTAATGAATTAAAGAAAACGTATATAATTATGTGGTAATTTTTACGATATAAGTAGATCGAGCAAATGAGCCAGCTGGTGGTAAGTGGCCACCAACGTCCATAGACATTGGCACTGTAATCATTAGTTGGGAACTAAGATGTTATGTCCCTTGTGCCTGCAGTTATACTGGCTCACTCACCCTTCAAACCGGAATACAATAATACTTGGTATATTAATTACTGATAAGTGGGTGATGGCTACCCAGAAAGTATCGCACAAAGCCCTATCGCCAAGTGCTATAAATAAAAACATAAATAATAATCGTTACTTAAATATGTATATTACTCTTAATATTATAATAGTAAATATCAATTTAATATGAGCGCCGCGTACACGTGCGGTAGAGAGGTTCTAGCCGTTTGTCGTGATAAAAAAAAAAAATATCTCGCTGAGTTTCTTTCGCCGGTTCTTCTCAGGTCCGAGGTGCTAAATTCCGAACCGGTGATAGATTTTTGACAATCAATAAGCAAGTGTAAACACTTCTATTTTGAATAAAGATTTTTGACTTTGACTTTGGCTTACTAGTCGGTCGTTTGTCGTAATGAGGCGATAGACGTTTCACGTCAAAATTTAATAAATATCGAGTAGAATATTATATCAATAATAGGTACTTGTAAGTTATCTTTTCTTGAAAGTACTCAGAATTTACAAAGTATTTCATATACCAGATTCCGACAACATCAATTTATTCATGTTAGAAATTTGTTATATGAGAGGAATTTAGTATTGGTTGTATAAATGATGCATGCTTGAGGCGAACATTTGATCGATATATGTAGAATTATCCGAGACTGGAAATAGCCCACGGACTTTTCACATTATTGGATTTTAATCGATTTAATCGACTTTTGCAATAAATAAATCAATAAAAAAAATCTATGAACATCACCGGTTGCATATACAAGTCAAATTAATCTTGAAAAAAAGAAAATTGTTGTTTCATTAATTTAAAGTTTTCAAATACGTATATATTTGTTATAAAATTACTTTTTCTAGATTTAAGCCGTTCGTTTAAGGTAATTTATATAGTAAAACCCGTAATTTTTTACTGACGCGTGGGAAATCATATGGACCCAGATTGGTGATATTTGGGATTTATACCCACTAAAAAGCTTATCTTTTTTCACGAAAAGATTCGTATCAATTCGTTATCGCTCTCCATACAATTTTATCGTTTTGAGAGAGGAACTTAGTCTCCTAAGAACCTAATATCTATATCCACCAGAAGTTTCAAGGTCGGAGAAGCTACTGAATCGTTCGCTCCTTCTGCACCATCTGTGTCGTGTTAGACAGTGGAGGATTATCCTGGAACCTTAGTTGATCTTAATTTCTTAAGTCACGCCCTATATTTCAAGCCCCGGGCATCGGTGCTAACAGTTTGATCGTCATATCAATGAAGCAGTTCAAAATAACACTATTATTATTAAAATATTATGTATAAGTATATTATTGCGATAGGATATTATAGAGAACGATATGTCTTTATGAAGCCTACAATATTAAACTTACCGTCGTAGCCAAAGCTATTAAGCTGCATTGTTAAGAATAGTGCGGGAAAGGCAGCGTAGTGAGTGCTACATGAGTCAACGCTACGTAGCGTAGCGTAACCCATTGTTTGTTGCGTAGCGCGAACTTAGGTACTTCTTACTCTGCGTTTTGTTTGGGTTTCATAAATCTTGCCGTTTTGTTCATGCCATATAATAAAAGTTACAAGCATGTTAAGTTACCAATTATATTTTAATTGTCAATATGAAATGCCTTTTTTTCTCTACATAATACATTACATATATAATAACTACGTTTTTTGTTACAAAGCAAGAATATAATCTTTTTTGTTTTTGTTTTCAATAATGCGATTCTTGTCTTTATTAAATGTGTGTACTTTTATCACGTTTCATCTATGAATGTGTGTGTGTAAGTTTTTTTTATTCCTGTTAACTTTTTATTTCCAGAACAGAATTAGGATGTATGGGTTCGAATCCTTATATTATCTCGAGTAAGAGTGTACTTAAAAATAGTATAATATTATGAAATAAAAATAGTTACTGTATATATCTTGACCGCTTTGAATAGTGTCAAGAATGCTAGCAGCATTACCCACTTATAAATTAATTTTCAAAAAGTTGTCTGTATGAAGTTCAAAATATGTTACCAATGAGAGCCGAGATGGCCCAGTAGTTAGAACGGGTGCATCTTAACCGATGATTGCGGGTTCAAACCCAGGCAAGCACCACTGAATTTTCATGTGCTTAATTTGTGTTTATAATTCATCTTGTGCTCGGCGGTGAAGGACAAAATCGTGAGCAAACTTGCATGCGTCTAATTTCAACGAAATTCTGCCACATGTCTATCCACCAAATTGCATTGTGGCATATGCAACAAACATTTTTTTCAAAGGGAGAGGAGGCTTTAGTCTAGCAGTGAGAAATTTGCACTGTTAGGCTGTTTGTTAATATAATATTTTTAACGATTAACATAACCATTATCATCTATTTCAGTGCATCAAAGCTCCTAGTTCTCCATCCAATGCGTCAAATCGGGTCTCACCATAATCAGGATATCTACTTAGCTAAAAAACATCCTACGCTGCATTAAATGTATGAATATTTATTAATAGTTATTTTTGAAATAGGTGTTTGATGTAGCTGAGCCAAAAATAATATATTGGTTTATAATTTACAGTTTGCATATTATAGGGAAAAAATGGGCACGTCTTCTAAGCGCACTGCTCAAATGAGAGAACGCTGTTCAAAGAGCATATCTTTTTAGTGTTTGTGACAGATTTTTTTGTCTCTAATTTACACGGTATAGTAATTATTTTTAAAATCATGTGACGAATACACTAATTTTCCACTCTTATTCTAACCTTAAATTTTTTTTTTCTAAATGATTTAAGATTAACTTCAACCTGTAATATATTAAGTAAAATAAGAATCATTATCAAAACTTGACAATAGACGAATAATTCCAGTAATTTACACAGAACAAACGGCAAATTAAAAGTTTTCAACATTTACTCTTTTTAGAATATAATAGAATCACCCCGGGATGTAAATGATTGAATATTCCGAAAAATAATTATCAAAACCGTTTTTCAAACCGTATAAAAAAGTAAGGGCAAATTGATAACCTTTCCAAATCGACTGCAAACACATTTTTCGCTGGATCATTATTTATTTCTGTCTTTGTCTACAGGATTAGAAAGGAACGAAATACAAATCAAGCCGATACCAAAATCGGGAGTAAGTGTTCAAAAATGAATTTCTTATAGCTTAAATAAATCAAATCATAACACAAAATCTACTTTAAAACACTCTAAACCCGTGGGTATGGTTAGTATAAAATACGCAGACAGTTGCTAGAAGACAAAGGAAGCAATAAATTTCCCGCAGCAATGGCCGATACAGTACAGTTTTATGCACGTTTTCCTATAAAAATTTCCCTTATAAATCGCCAAACGGATACCCTGTCGGGCGCCGGACGACGACATTTCTGTAGGAAATGTAGTTTATCGGGCTATCTGTAAAAGTCCATTTTAAATGAAGTGTTATAGCGGAATCATATAAATGAACGATAGCACTTGCATCGATGTGGATCGTACTTGCAAATTTTTTTTTATTAAAAAAAAAGAAGTCTTGAATCGAAAATAACTTGTGCAACTGAATCGTGACTTACGTAAATCTTTGCACTCAAATTTGACTTTGCAGTTGTGCTCTCATTGCATGCATAAGAAGGTTGTTCGAAAAAGGTAAATAATAATAACGACCTAGGTATTGGCAAAGGCCTCCTTTTAAGAAGCGTTATTTCTTCCACGACGCTGCTCCTCTACGACAGTTTGGGTTGACTAGGTACATAGATAGATAGATAAAAACTTTATTGCACACAAACATAAACAGGAAAAAAAAAAAAAACAGTAATAACAAATATAGGTAAAAGAAAGTGGTGTACAAGGGCGGTCTTATTGCTATAAGCAATCTCTACCAGACAACCCGTAGTAGTAAAGAAGCAAAGTCAAAATATATGGGTAGTGCAAATAATAATAAGAGAAGCGAAGGTAATCCAAACAATTATAAAAACCTAACTACATACATACATACATATATATATACATACATACATACATACATATACGCATAAATACATACAAATATACTAAATACATATAAATATACTTATAATATATACAAAATGAATTTAAGACATACATATAATGCACTGTAAATTTAAAGATCATCAACTTTAAGTAAATAATAATTGAATAAACGATTTTTAAAGGAGTTTATAGATTCTGACTGGCGAATATCTGAGGGGAGAGAGTTCCAAAGCTTGGCAGATTTAGCTGTGAAGGAATTGCTAAAATAATTGGAATGACAGGTCGGTAACTTAAGGCGATTGTCATTCCATGAACGGAGACCAAGGCTATGTGTTTGGCCTGAGCCGAGAAAACAGAAAGACTCTTTTAAATAGGAAGGAGAAAGAGGATTGTAAAGGATAAGAGGATTGTAAAGGATAATAGAAGGAGAATAGATACATAGAAATGTCTTCTGACAAAAAATGTCGTGTATAAATTAAGAGAAGCTAAATGCCTATTTTGTGGCAGACATGATATGACTAAATATTCAAATTGTTAAATATTTATCATAAAATAAACTCTTTCATTACTAAAATTATGACAAAAATAAAATTGTTGGCCGGGCTTTATTCAAGGATATATAGCACCCAATAATATTTTCTACCGCCATTCAACAAAATTTGCACTGTCGCATTCGGTAGCTGATACGGTGATTGAGTCAGTGTACATATAGACACAAGAGACACCGTTGGCGTCATCTCAGTTGCCAATGTTGGCGAATTGGCGCCCAAGACTGCCCAGCATTGCGACTTTTAAGGGCTGATCATTTTTAATCAGTTCTTATAATTAAAACGAAGATGAAACGAGCTTTCATTTGAACCATTTATTTTCAACATCTCCTATGTTTGAAGTTTCATTCCGGTCCATTTATACTATCCAAGTCACAGCGTACCTAAAATGTCTAAGTACAAAGTTTTACCTGGCCTTTAGTTTGCTGGACAAGTTCGCCAGACACAGGAAGGCTTTTACTGCGACACTTCGATTTCTTCCCGATAAATTGACAATCAATGGATAAGTCTAACTTTTGTCTAACTAATAATTATTTTCTTATCGTAATGCATTAAGCGAAGTTGAGATTATTTTAAAACGAGTTCTAGATAATTACATTTTCCTTCATAAATATAATTAAATCGATAGGATAGACTTTAAAGAGCAGTCTTTTTTTGGATGCTATGAATAGAGTTAAAATTCTTAATTAGTGGGGAATAATGCCAGACAGGGTAGAAAGCACCCATTCATCAGATATTCTTCTTCAAACAGAAGTACTCAGTGTTGTTGGGTTTGAAGGGGGAGTAAGCCAATGTAATTACAAGCACAAAAGAAATAATATCGTAGCTCCCAAGGTCGGTGGCGCGTTGGTGTAATCTAAGGACTGATTAATTATTTCTTACAGTACCGATTTCTACCACCAGGTGGCCCATTTGTCCATCCACCAATCATACAAAAAAAAAGTATGAGTTGCAAAAATAAAAAGATACAAATGTCTTGATATCGCCGACTGAGTTGGTATAAATGTCTATTAACACCAAGTATTATACAAATATACATGATATACCTAGTATCATTAATAACATTATTTTAGGGCTGTCCCCCGCATGGGATTACATAAGTGAGTAAGAAGAATTAAAGAAGCATTAAAGTGTTTAACATATGATTTATGATTGAACCGATTATATTGCAAGCGAATACTCAAAATTGAAGCTTTGAATGCTCATTCAGTGTCATGTCATTCAGTGAGGCAGTACTGTAACAGAATGCTCAAATCGAAGCTTAGATTATTAAAATACCGGCACAATCCTGGATTAATATAAGGTCGAGGTTGACACTGAGATCTTGTAATAGCCTGGAGTTGTGGTTGATAATGCAACGTTGGCAGCCAAACAGAGTTGACATCGCTCACACTCACTGGCCATGAAAGCACGTTTCAGTTTCCCGTTTTATCTGAATATGAGATTGCGAGATCAGTGAATGTACCTGTATTTGCTTATACTTGTACTCCATTATATTTCCAATCGTCATCATCAGCCCGCATTTGTCCACTGAATATAGGCCTCTCTTATATACGCCACTGTCTTTCTTCGGCAACTTGCATCCAGCTCCTGCCAGCCGTCTTTCGCAAATCGTCATTCCACCTTGCCTACATATTCAGTAAATTTCGTTACTTATTTATTATTACAATCCAATATGGAAATTTACTGAATTTCCACTGAGAATAAACTCTACCTATTGATACTAGTTATAAATACATTATTATTATTACAAGCTTTTATTTGACTTGCAATGTAACTACGTACGGATGACTTGCAATTCAATTTAGAAGTACACGTTCAGTTTGGATGACAATTCAAGGTTAACTGTGTGACCTTATTCTAAATCCTGCATGACGGAACACCCAAGATGGCGCATAAATTTAATGCTTGCCTATAATATGGGTATCAAATGAAAGGTCTTACTGAGAATACGAATACGAGTTTATTTTAATGAATTACTAAAAAGTAAAACTAAAAATAATTAATTGAATTTATTATATTTTTATATATAAATAGAATCAAAACAAATTGCGTTATTCGTATAGTAATTGTTATTAAATTATTTATAAATTACGATGGATATTTAAAATCAATTAAGCGGAAAAAAATTCAGGACGGAATATATTGACTGAAAACTTCTGACCGTAGTAGACAGACGCGATGCAAATTTATTTTAGAAGAAGAACCATTTGAATTGCTTAGTAAGTGGGAACATCATGAATTGCGGTGAAAGTTGAACTTACCTGTAACTTCAAAGTCTCAAACAAAATCTGTTGAAACTCCAAACTCGCTAGAACAGCGTACTGTTGGAATAAGTTATTTGTTATGGGTTCGTTATGGTATAAATATTTTAAAGTTGTTGATTTTTTCTGATGTTTGTTGTCGAATTTTAAGTAGATATTTTTTTGTGAACTGTGTTATGGTACCGTAAAATATTTCCACAAATAATTAATATAATAGTTGCCGATCATAGGACCCTAATATAAGATCTTCCATCGTGATTATTATTGGCTAATTCAGTTTTTTCCCCTTTTTTGTTAAAGTTGTGGTTTTGTGAAGAAGGAAAGAAATAAAATCTTTTTTAGGCAAGGCACAATTATTTATTTATTTATTTGTAAGTAAGTGAAACAAACAGCATATTTTATATTACATAAAAATTATAAACCTTAAATAACACACATGCCAATACAGTTTCCACAAATAATTAATCTGGCAGTGAACATATATATAAAAGAGATAAAACAGTAAAATTAAATGTATGGTAATTAAAAAAAAAAACTAACAAGTGTAAAAATGTATATGTAAATGTTATAAACAGACAAAGAAAAATAAAAATATGTCTGACAATTAAAAATTAACAAGGGATATACTGCTTAATCTACAAAAAACCACAACAAAATGAAAGAAAATATAAACAAAGAGATTTGGTAAGCAATTATATTAATAGCTCTAAGTAGGTGTACCATTCGGCTTCCAAGTTGGGTTCCACAAACCCAACGCTGATTTTCAAAGGTATTAAAGATGATCAGCGGACATTGTTATAGTACGCTAGCCATAGTTTAGATATTGTAGTTTACAAGTGTGTGCGCCAACACAGGTGTCCTCTTTATTCTGTCACTCTCATGATCCGTACAACAAATCCAAAACGACAGCCGGTGCAAGACCTGCGGTTTTATGTGCTTTCCAAAACTCCTGGATACTACTAAGATTAATTGACGGAAAAAACCAAATGTATTCCTATTGGAGGTATTAACACACATGGACCTGAAGGAAACACTAACACCATCAAAATATATTTATTTCATTAAAATTATTATATATTTTTGTTTAGTATTTTTTTATTAATAATAAGACTTGACACACAAATTACGTCGTTCGCAGCCGAAGGACTTAAAAAAAACCGAAAGTACTTTAAAAGTGAATTTATTTTAATTCACAAACTTATTTTACAAATATTAATAATAATTTAATTAGACTACTTCATGTGTTGAAGTTGTAACACAGAATGCCGTCAGAACCCATTATTATATTATTTATATTATAATATTATTTATATTAATACTTTTCTTAATTCTAAGAGACACAGAAATTATAAAGAAAGATCGGTGTGGTCCTTTGATGGGCGGCGTGATGTTGCGCAAGGGTTGCTGGTACCGGGCCGTCGTCGGTGGTCTCGGCGAACGCGAGGTCCTAATGTACCTCCATAGTGTGGTCGCATACATAACACACATCATATGGAATGAAAAATGAAAATAGAAATATCTGGAGAGTAATAAAACTAACCACCAAATAGTGATAAAACTAATAGTATTAGCAGAAAAATAACTATACTGAGAGGAACCTACTTAAATATCTATCACAGATAAAAAAATATATATTTACCAGCAAAGAGTTCTGACTGCAACATATAATATATTAAAATACCTGTAACCACAATTGATGGCTCTATAATTGGATGGGTACGGTCGATTGGCACGGGCGTTTTGTACAATGGAGCAACCATGCGAGAAACGCGTGATTTTATTGAATTCATTATAATACGTGATAAATAATAACTTAATGTTAAAATTGAATTAATTTTAAAAGTTAAATCTTATAGTCGTATTACGAACCTGTTTAATAATAAATTCAATTTGATTTTCATTTATCATATGTATTTATCTACAGGTACTTTATTGCACAACGAAATTGGATTGTACAAATGTGCTTAACGATACATTCTTTACCAGCTAACCTCAAAACGTACGAGGTGATAAGCAGGCGTGCAAAATGAAAATTTATTTTGTGTATACATAATGAAGGAATGAGGACCATGTTGTAAGAAAGGTTTTAAGAATGTGGATGGATATACAGGTAGGAGATGACCAAAGAAAAGGCCGGCAACGCACCTGCAAGCCCCCCGGTGTTGCAGATGTCCATGGGCGGTGGTAGTCACTTTCCATCAGGTGAGCCTCCTGCTCGTTTGCCACATTTTGACATAAAAAAAAAAACGATGGATGGATTGTGTGAAAGAGGATATGGTTAGAAATAATATTACTTGTAAGATGACATCCGACAGAGAAGTATGGAAGAAGAAGACATGCTGCGCCGACCCAAGTAAATTTGGGATAAGGACAGGCGGATGATAATGATGATTTTGTTATACATAAATAAATTTAGTATAACTTTGTAAACTTTCGTTCCGCTTATGTAAGTTGTATAATAAAAAATATTATTTGACTTTATTCAAGGTTCAAGGTTGAGACTTACCCTAGCGAGCATCTTTGGTAAAGACCTCTTGATACCTGATATCGTCAGCACTCTGCTTGACACCGAGAGTTATACGGTGGTGATCTCATTCTAGGAGTCAAGTATCACGCTGAAGGTGGAGCCTAAGGAAGACGCATTTAACCTGATCCGCTACGAAGATGCCGCGACTCGCACTTTTTTCTACTATAGAGAACCTAAGCCAGAGCTGTGAGTGTTCTTGATATACTGAGACTAAATGTATTTGGATTCTGCCGAGATCTGTCAATGACGCGGACATTACGATAACCTAGTGGCATTTCACTATGACAAAAATATTCCAATAATTTTTAAAAGGTAGTAAGTTATTTGATCTGGAGTACAATGAAGATGGACACTAATAATAATAAAAAGAATATAAAACATAGTTTTTGTCTGTAGCTTCGCTAATTTCTTCATCACAACGGCCTTTGATACGGTTTTCACTAACAGAGGCATAACGAGGAAGACTTGTTATAAAACTTATAAATATTTTGTAAATGGTGGAACTATGACCGTACAATCGAAAAATTACTATTTTTTTTTACGCTCGCATGGCTAACGCTGGCTAAGCCTTAGAACACACGTCAAAATGACTTACTAGAAAATTGTAGGTCTTAAAAAGGCCCACGGAATGTCTACGATAGTATGTGTCTATGATACTCATGGTAATTGTTAAATGTTTCTGTATTGCAAATTAGTAAAAACTTTAGGTAATTTTCTCGAATTATATGTTAATAATTTTTCAGATAAAAATGTTAATTACCTCATGGCTTCAATATAGATTTCTCAATTATCTACTCCTTATAAATAAAAATATAAAATTTATATTTTCTTGCTAAACGCACTTCTCTTTATTAATAAATTGCATCCGTGCGAAGCCGGCGCGGGCTAGTTTTTTCAGTTAGGAATTACAAGAAAAACGTATCCTCATTAATTTTCATTTTTTATTTAGAAATCTTTTGTTATTATTTATAGGTTATATTTCGCAAAAGTCATTTGCTCCATTTTAATTTATGTAATTAGTTTTGTTTAAATTCTTATCATAAACTAATCTGTTGCTCCTTAAATAAATGGGTGCGTGTGTGTGTGTGTGTTAGTTACCTATATATATATATATTTTGTGGCGGAAGTGCAAATGGAACACCTAATGGTGAATGGTTACCACAGCCCATCGGCGGTCTAAGAATTACCATGGGTATAATGCGCGAAAAACTTCAGGAGTTAAGCAGTCCCTTGTTCCTGTAACACTGGCTCACTCACTCTTCAAACCGGAACACAATAATACTGCGTTCTCTTTGACGGTAGAATATTTCATAAACGGATGGTACCTACCCAGGCAGATGTGAAAAGACCAAGTATTATTGTGAGTTTTGTTGGTAAAAATAATAAATAAAGATTATGTACGTATAGTGCAACGCCATCTTTGTGCACGTTAACCCATATCGGTCGTGGCAGTCCATTACGTGGGCAATGCAGCGGGGCAATCTGGCGGAAAGCCTCTAATACCATTGAATTAATTAAAACTAGCAGGTACGATATGCAAAGCGTGTTTGAGTTCAGTAAAACTTTTACTCTGGATCCATGGATTAGTTTGAATGCATTATCAATATTCAATTTAGAATCGGCTGTAATAGTTCGGAATAACCGCTTTTTGTATTGCTCAATGAGTTTAGTGAATTAAATGCTTATGATATTCATTGTAGTATTGAAATGAGGATTTTTAATTGAATTTAACCAACGTTATTTTTAACATTGTAAGACAAAAGGTGTTGCTCGTTGCTTATCAGTAAAGTGAAGCCATAAAAGCGAATATAGATTCCCGGTATTTTGAAACAACGCGTATTTTTGTTAAAGCGTCAATTTAATTTTACCTATTATTATCGTATTAACAAATTGTAAATTACTACACACTACCGTGAATAAATATTAACCATTCCTTACATCACCAATGCGCCACCAAATGGGAACTAAGATGTTAGTCCCTTGTGCCTGTAGTTACACTGGCTCACTCACCCTTCAAACCGGAACACAAGAATACTGAGTACTGCTGTTTGGTAGTAGAATATCTGATGAGTGGGTGGACTACCTACCCAGACGGACTTGCACAAAGCCCTACCACCAAGTCTTTATTCCTGATCGAAAGTAAATTATAAATAACAGCGGATATTGATTTTAAAGTAAAACAAAACGAAAACTTAAAATAAAATGTACATTAATTTATCAAACGAAATATCAGATTCAAACCCATTCAATTTAATCACAAAAAAACTAAGTCGATGTTATAATTATCAGATAAGCTTAATATAGACGATGTTTATTCGACAGATATAAAACAAACGAATCTATCAATTATCAGATGATATTTACTCGTTGAATATAACAAGTATAATGTACTAATTTCTAATATATTTGTATCTGTTCCTTGTTTTCATGTAAAACTTTCAAAATGTAAAACAGATTATTTTTGCAATTATTATCGAGATTCTTGTTTACTAAAACACGAACGATCGTCGTTTTCAGAAAGGAGCGGTGAGCCTGTAGGATCGTTTCTGCCTGCTTGTACTCGTAGCAGAAAACATTTTATTAAGATATTATTACATATTTTAGATAATATAATATTTTTGACGGAATATTGGGCAATTGAGATGGCTCACCTTTTGGAAAGTGACTACCACCGCTTATAATAAATAATAATAAATAAATATTGGACAACATCACATACATTACTCTGATCCTAATGTAAGTAGCTAAAGCACTTGTGTTATGGAAAATCAGAAGTAACGACGGTACCACAAACACCCCGACCAAAGACAACATAGAAAATTAATGAACATTTTCTACATCGACTCGGCCGGGAATCGAACCCGGGACCTCAGAGTAGCGTACCCATGAAAACCGGTGTACACACTACTCGACCACGGAGGTCATCAAGGTTTATAGATTAGTTACACTGACTCACCCTTTGAAACAACTAACCATTGTTCAACCAAATTCAGGCAGGCACCACTGAATTTTCATGTGCTTAATTTGTGATTATAATTTATCTCGTGCTCGGCGGTGAAGGAAAACATCGTGAGGAAACCTGCATGTGTCTAATTTCAACGAAATTCTGTCACATGTGTATTCCGCCAACCCGCATTGGAGCAGCGTGGTGGAATATGCTCCAAACCTTCTCTTCAAAGGGAGAGGAGGCCTTTAGCCCAGTAGTGGGAAAATTTACAGGCTGCTAATGCTAATCTCTTATCTAAACTCCTTGATACCGAGATCCATATTCATAGAGTTCATTTCATCATAAGGTATATAATGTGTGAACTCAACTGTATTGAATTGGACAAAAGCCAATCATCGCAAAACATATAACGCTATGTGTAATGGAAGTAAACAAAAACAACTTTGACCTTGATTTGCATATCATCAAATCAAAATATGTGTTTTATTGTACACCAATAAACACATTTAGCCACGTTCAAGAGATATGCACCAGAGGCGGCCTTATCGCTAAAACAGCGATCTCTTCGAGGCAACCTTAAGGTAGAGGAAAGAAACAGAGATAGTAAGAAGTAGGGGTGTATATAGCAGATATAAACATAATATATAAATACGTTACAGTGTATATCATAGGTCGAGTACTAAATTATCTATTGTATACGTATTAATTATGGATTCATGAAAAACGGCGTTTTGATCGACAGCGACTTTGTAATCGGAACTTGGATGTAAAATAAATGATTTCATGAGTGGGAGCTACATGCCCAGACTTGCAAAATGTCCTACGTTTAAGTGCACTATACAAGTTAGCTTGATCTTTTAAATTTTTCTAATTGACATAACTTTGCAATGACGAATGAAAAAAATTAGTTTCTTAATTTAATGATTTAAAAAATTGTAAACCTATTTAAAAAAATAAATATAATAAAAAGTCCCTAAATATTCAAGCGTTATTCGAAAATTTTAAGCCTTTTTATTGCTTCAAAGTAAAATTTAAATAGAAACACTGAAAATAATAGACGCTTGTACAATGTTATATCGGTCGGACGGTAGGGACACGAAAGACAGGCAATAAATGTTACAAATATCGATTACAAAAAAATCATTATTAAAGATCATTGTTAAGTTATTGTTACGAACGGAGGGTCCTTTTGGTTGGGGTCTCTTTGGCAAGTGGTTGGGGTTTCTTTAGTTGGTAAATCTTTTAATAAAAATATAGTAAAATAAAAAATCTAATTTGAATTACGCATTCCATCGTTCCATCGACTGTTATATATATTATATTTTTTTGTTGTTCCCCATCACTAGCCTGTCTGCCAAAAAGATCAAGCTAACTTAAACAGAGTATAGTAAGTTAAGTATTACATTGGTTCATATACATTCGAATTATGTTAACTAAGTATCGTTGCTCAGTAACTTACTTAACATTAAAATTAATCAGTCTGTACTAAAACTACTTTAGTTCTATGTCTTATATTGTATAGTTATTTACAAATGGTGGATTTTGTTACGTGAAGGATTTCGTCACTTAATATTAAAGGCTGAATAAACATTAAAGCCAAACAATATTCGAGTGAAGTTTGATTTACATGTACTTTATTTTTAAGGTGATAAGTGTTATATTGCAATAACGTCAGATTCTAGCCTAATTTATGATCTATTTTCTAGCAAACATATGGGACTTAGTTTAAAGGATTTATGTAAGGACGATTTACATTTCAATGTTTAAATTTATTTATGTTATTATATTTGGAGAACAGCTAGTGGTCGTACATAAATGGACAGTAGAGGTATTCTGGATGAAACTCGACACTGCAAACGAAACACTAGAGTGTGATATGCGATACTGACATTAATAATCATAAAATTTATAGAATACACATATCAAAATGGCGTATCATTGTTGTTAATATGTCACGAATGAATTACGAAGTGAAATTTTACAGAATCACGCAAAGCAATATAATACCGTAAGGAGTTAAGTAAGGTTTTAAGCTTATTCCAACGTGCGAATCAACTGCGGGTGTGTGGACATTTGACAAAATTTCTTACGGTTAATAATAATTTCAGAGCACAATATGAATTTTCTAACATTATCTTTAAAAACAAACGACCTTTGCCCAAGAGTATGGAACGGAATACTCTATTCCAACTATAAGAGGAGAAAAACCAAATAAACAACATTTGACAGCAATTTGACGCTATAGCTTGATTAATCTATGATATTCACTATGGATTTGCAAAAAATTGTGTTTTGAACGTCGACGAAACTGTTATCGGAACTTTGGAAGTAAAATTAAAGCGGATATAAGCAGCTAAGTTTAATAGTGTTGTATTATATATAAAGATATATTAATCATAAATTCTCAGTAGTGCAAAATATAGCTGAGTTATTATCAAATCGCTTGAAATACGTAAATCTTAGGTTTGTTTATCTTTATTCCTTCTTCGATAGTAATAAGCTTTAGAGAATCAATTAATACGTCTACGTCAAAAATACATTATGTAATATTTAGTTTCTATATAAGATGCTTTAAATAAAAAATCAATATATTTTAAATATAAAATTGTAAACTAATAATGTACACACTTACACATACATAAGCTGCTACGGGTACATACGGGTAAAATTCATACAAAAGTACCCCACTAAATTCCGCTTAAAATTACAAAAAATCACGCCCATAAGAATTGACTATGCTATATTTCAAGTCAATCTGACCTTTTGTGATAGAGCTCTCGTGATCGGTGGTGGTGTTTGTGGTGAAATACCTGACACACACTATAACAGAAAACTTAACACCATAACAGAAATGGAACCGTGTTAATATCAGCCTTGAGAGTTATATTCCGAGATATTTTTCTAAAAATGGAGATTTATTCAATTATGATAATTCAATCAGCATTTTGCAAAGCAACGTCCTCACTCTCGCCAGTCTAGCGAGTGCTGATATATCTTACCGAGCATCCATTTATATTTGCACATTTGTAAGTTCAATCTTCGAGTCAGGCTAATGAAATACCTGCTGAAATTTTCCGTATAAAAAAGTATTATAAGTTGAATTTAAAAGTGCTTAAATTCAAGTGCCTTTGGAAGTGCCGAAGCCGTTGAACGTCTGAAATCTGTCTGGTCTTAGGACTTAAATATTAATCGTATCGGACTTATTTTCCTTTCGGATTATGAGATATACATTTCTTAAATGTAATACAGCCGTGCAGTTAGCTATTCTCCTTTGATATATTTTCGAATCTATCGTCTATTATAATAATATACTATAGAATACTAAATACATTATTAGTAGTTTAACCTTTCATGTGCCTTAA
This sequence comes from Vanessa atalanta, assembly GCF_905147765.1. Classification (NCBI taxonomy): domain Eukaryota; kingdom Metazoa; phylum Arthropoda; class Insecta; order Lepidoptera; family Nymphalidae; genus Vanessa; species Vanessa atalanta. Next base: position 1,370,012 of record NC_061882.1, read on the forward strand.
ACTATTGTAAAGTCTAGTCTTCTTAAGTAATAATAATTATTTTTTTTTAGCATTAGCAGCCTGTAAATTTTCCCCCTGCTGGGCTAAATGCCTCCTCTCCCTTTGAGGAGAAGGTTTGGAGCATATTCCACCACGCTGCTCCAATGCGAGTTGGCGGAATAAAAATTTGGCAGAATTTCGTTGAAATTAGACACATGCAGGTTTCCTCACGATGTTTTCCTTCACCGCCGAGCACGAGATAAATTATAATCACAAATTAAGCACATGAAAATTCAGTCCTGCCTGCCTGGGTTTGAACCCGAAATCATCGGTTAAGATGCACGCGTTCTAACCACTGGGCCATCTCGGCAATAATTAATTAATAAGCTTAAATATTTATTTATTATGTAGTACAGATCCCATCAAAAACATAAATGTAAAAATGAGAGCCAAGTTAAATATTATGATATATACCTTGGTTGTTGACTTCAACGACAAAAGAAGTGAGATCTAAATTTTTGCCAAGTTAAATAGCCCTTCTGAAATTTATTTATAACTACATAAAATAGCATTTCTTCTTATAACTTGGGATAATATATTGTTGCCTAAGGTCTGACTTGGCTAGTTCTCATATAAGAATTATATTATAGCCTTCGTAAGTTCTAAGCCTTTACAAATGAATTATAAACACAAATTAAGCACGCAAATATTCAATGGTACTTGTCTAGATATGAACTCGCAATATCTGGTTTAGATTAATGTTTTCTAGTGACTGGACCATCGCAGCTCTTAATGTACGTATATACTAACTAAGCAATACTGAGCTGTCCTCCATTCTTCTTAGATGTTCTGAGTTATAATTTGTTATTCTAAACACAAACTACAAGTTGTGTTTATAAACATATAAGAACTAGCCAAGTCAGACCTTAGGCAACAATATATTATCCCAAGTTATAAGAAGAAATGCTATTTTATGTAGTTATAAATAAATTTCAGAAGGGCTATTTAACTTGGCAAAAATTTAGATCTCACTTCTTTTGTCGTTGAAGTCAACAACCAAGGTATATATCATAATATTTAACTTGGCTCTCATTTTTACATTTATGTTTTTGATGGGATATCACTACTTTTTGTATATAAATTATTAATAGGTACTTATTAATAACAAAATTAATACCAAATGGTTTTTGTTAAGCTATTCTATTTTCTTACGTTTACGGGGTATAATTGTCTTTTTTTTGATACGTTCTTATTTTTCTTGTAGGTACCTCTGAAATGTTCGAGTGAATTGCCCATTCAGTGTCCGGATTTTTTTTTTACGCGTTTTCTGTTTATACTTAATTTGGCCAAGTAGGGGTGGTATAACGTGCGCAGACGGTTGTACTCTACAATAGAGCTCTCTTGTGTCTTGATTTGAATTGGACCTAAATTGATAAGATGTACTCCATCTAAGGTTTTAACTCTAGAGAGGCCAACGTAAGCCTGCTCTTTACTTAATATAGAGGAGCCTATGTCGAAAAGAGCACCGTCAAGGCGAAGGCCTTGTAATTTGTGTATAATAGTAGAATATGCTAAGCAAATAGAGAATTATTTCCTTTGAACATATATGTACATTACTTAATATCTGTAACTTGGTTTTGACTTCTAGTTCGCAAATTAAATTATGTTTAAATTGAATTGTTATTTTACGTGCGCTATTGCTGTTATCGACGTCCCCAATGTACCTTCTCTATTTTTCCATTGGACCCATTCATCGGTCCTTTGCTGACATCAGCATGCTTGCTCGATACTGTTCTTCCAAGCAATAAGGATCCCCGTTTGTAGCGCTAGAGTACAAACTTAAATCATTCCAGTTACGATATACATACTCTACTACAATCTCACGAAACCTTTTTTATTGTTGTATACTAGTATACTCAAACAAAAAATATGCAGTCGAATAGACTAGGCAGTTTCCATCGGAAGGTATTGAAATAATTCTTATGAGCGCGGTTGCCACTCGCTCAGACACGTCCGCGTTAAGGTTTAATCGCAACGCTCCTAACCCGCTGCTCCGGCGTCGCGTCGCGCGCCGTGTACCTAAATGCCTATTATTATTATTTTTTTAAGTATAGTTATTTGGCACCATTGACGTGCGCTAAATGCTAGTTAATAACGTAATAAATACGAAAGTCGGCTATACTCATAAGTACTAAAACGGAAATATTTGGATTTAAAAAACTTAAGGGTGGTATTCAACTTGTTATATATTCACGTGAAGACCTTAAAATCCACTTGAAGTCCGGCTGTCATAAGTTTTGATTGCTGGTTCTTACATCATTTTTTTATTATTACAGTTATTACAGGAACTAAGTATATAAGTGTTCCTATAGACCCAATAAAATGAAAAATTATAATAAAATGATAAAAAATTACCAGTTTCAGATTTTTTCCTTTATATTGGCCTAATTATCTACCTGCATGCCAAATTTGAACTTTCTAGGTCACCTGGAAGTAGGATATAGTTTTGATCTATAGGTCAGTCAGTGATAAAAATGACGATTTTTAGACGTTAATATCTAAATAACCATTTGAGATGCGTTTATGAAATTTGGAACACATATGTATCTCGCAAGTCTCAATATATGAGCCAAATTTGACACATCTATGTCAAATAGTTTTTGAGTTATGAGGAGGTCAAAAGTGGCTCCAAATGGTTCGTGTAATATAACACACGGTGCTACTAGCCAGTTCTGTTACTAGAACTTGGCTGACACGCTACCGCGTGTCTAGATATGCCACGGCATCGCGCGGGTCCAATTTATTAATAAATATAATTGTAGTGCTCTTAGCAAATTTGGTATATATATTTTTATTTTTTAATTTATTTAGACTTAATAAGTAACGTTATAAATGAGAAATAATAATAATAATTTTATTGATATATGTCGAGAAGTGTTTACATACTTTGAAATTTGGATAATTATACCTAAGGTCAAAAAATTTAATTGTTTCGGCTTAGTATCATTTCGTTTCACATAATTTGAAAACGATGATACCTTTTAAAGTATTCATTCGAATAGTACAGTGTAAAAGATAATTTTAATTTATATTAAACGTCTAAGGTATTATTCTGAATAATTATTAATAATAACTTCGAGTAAATCACTCCACACTCTCCCTCTCATACTAAGATTTGCGTGATCCACGTAGTCGTTCGAAAACAGTCTCTTGAATGTAACGCCGTTTAGTTCAGCTAGTTTGTACAAAATATTTACTAAAGATATACACAAACCTTTCTCGTATGTCGCCATTCCATTAGTGAAAACCGTATCAGAATCCATTTAGTGCTTTAAAAGGAGTTAGCGACACAGACAAAAACAGAAAGCGACTTAGTTGTACTTATACATACACAACTACACACACGAGTACACTAATAGTAAAAACACCTGGAGCTAGAGTTCGTCGATTTATAAATTCTTATTATAGTATAATTTCTTGAACTTAAATGGAAACAGGCTTTAAATAATAAAATAAATAAGTCGTGCATAAAAAGTGCTACTTTAACGCAAGCGGTTACAGATAAAGAAATGAAGATGCAGGAGTAATCAGTTAGGCAGTCGTTAAGTGGAATTATAAGTACGGCCGCCTTCGGATGGTATTGTATAGAGTAGAAATATCAATAGGTCAAATATAATTTATCAAGAACGTTTTAATTGCAACTATTTTTTATAAATATAAATAAAATAATAATAAACAAGGAATTGAAACATACATGGCTTAGATGGATGAACAATTGTGATTCAATACGTTTGATCCTTTATGACCTTTTTAAAGTATTACATATTAATTTTGCATGATAAAGGTTGTATATCTTATTTTTTCTATTATCTAACAGTAAATATAGTCACAACGAGAGTAAAGTCTCATTTGAGTTGTTTTATTTTACACATCATCATCATCTCAAATAAAATCCATCACAATTTGTAGCTACTTATATGACTTTGTTTAATTTTATTTCATACAACTAAATACCGGTCAATTTACATTTATTTTTACAATAACGAATGAAAAGAGCTCTTAAAAGCTTAACGTAATGAGCTGAACTTATAATAGAAATACATCAAACGATATCGTTTAGTACCTTAAGAGGCGGATATACGTCGTTGACTTTGATGGCTTCGATTGGGTACTACTGATAAATATGCCCCTTGCAGACCGCATACCTCTGCGTCCTGTGTTTCCGAGAAAAGCGCCAAGGTATATGTTTCGTTCTGCATTGGTTTATTTGGCGACAGAGGGGCTGTTCTACCATTTTCGCTCATTAGTAACATTTTTTTTAAATATATTGCAAAAAAGTTAGGCGAAGGTTTCCTTGTAGAAATATTTGATATACTGACTATCAGAAATCTCGTGATAGATGCAAAAATTGACGAAACAATTAAAAACAGAGGGCATTCTGTTTATTTATTTCGATCACTTTAAATTATATGAATCCAAAAATTTAAGTGAAAAAAAAAATAAAAAAATTATATTTATTTCTCTTCAGAAAAATATAAACACACCTCACTAACATAATAAAAAACTTATATTTACATCTAACGATATTGTAAATTCATGTCATACTCAAAAATTTATAAAAATATTTTTTTTTTAATGTAATGTCGATAAAAATTACCTCGAAAGGTTTTAATGCAACTCAAATAAGCCATTCATGAAATCGAACAGCTGCGTTTTGCGACTGTGACAATTAATCGTTACACTTACCTTCAGTTTCCGAAACACAGATCAAAGTCAGATTAACTGATTTAGCGTTAAACTGAACTCTTTAGTTGCCTGTTGCCTCATCATCTGCCACTGATCAACGACCGTGTTATATAAGTGAAATCGGGTGATTTGACTTTGATGAGCGTTACAGAATGTGTAGGTGAATCGATAAATTACTTAAAACGTACGATTTGTTTATCTGTGGTTTTGAGCTTTGGTATTAATATAATCATATTTTTGATAAAAAAAAATTGTTAGAGTATTCGGAGACAAAAATAGATTGTGAGAGGAAGTCTAGCAATATATAATCTTTTCTTCTCTCATTGTTTACTCTAAATGTCTAAAAACTTCAAAGTTGTCGTGTCTAATTAACTTCTACGCAAAGTTTTACTACAATCGGTACAGTGTAATTGACTAACAAATATACAAACCTATGCTTTTAGTATTAGGTATTCAATTGACACGTTGCACAATAACACGTTGTAATGCAATCCACGATTCCATACACGATGTATTAAAGAGTTCAATGAACAATTGAACGTTCAGCCTGACCATACTGATATTTATTGTCTGTGGCGCGACCCAATTCCATACAACGGTATGTGAGAAGACGAATGCGATAGCGTAATTGCTAATTCGCATAATTTGCTCGAGTCTAATCAACCAAGTGCTCTGACTTCGCCCGCTTAAGCATTCGAGCGTGCCAAGGTACCTTCTGTTTTTCATAGCGGTTTATGGTAAGTGCCAACAGGAATGGCTCGATCTGAATTCGAGTCTAGACGGGTATGAATTAACGTTCAAGATCAAGAGACGCACAAATTCTGAGAATATTATGGCTTATATTTCATTTGATTGTGTTCTCGCTTGCAAACTGAGCTACCTATAATTCTATGGCCGCCAAGCTATAATCTATAATTTGTACTGTTCTGTTCAGATGTGAAAGGTTGTTTATAACAACGAAATGTGTGGTGACTACTGTGATGTCTACTTAGCATCAAATTTCAAATTAAAATTTTTGACTCCGCAAAGTCAAAGATTTATTTTATAATAAAACCTCGCATTTTTATGCTTGATTTAATAATATTTAAGCTGATATTAAAACCAAATATGTCAGAATTATTCATTGGATTATCTTTCAGCTATTAATATCGTATGTGGGCGTGTCAATGTTTTACGACACAGTGAAACAAAAATAGACGTAATCGAATAATGTTATCATTAGGTCATTATTTCTTTACGGTAATATCAATAATAAAATTCTTCATTCCACTTTGCAATTGAATTTTTAATTATTTTTTTTTTATTTTATTTAAGTTTATAACAGACACAGGTTCGCAGTCGCTATTGCAATATCATTAAAAAATATTATTTGAATAAATGTTGTGTAAATTTTAAAAAGGTATACGATTTTTTTAATATAGGGCGGTTGGGCAAATAAGTCACTCGATGGTTATAGGTGACCACGGTTCATTAAAAAATATAAGTCCTTAAATAACCAATGCACCACCCACCTTGGGAACTAAGATGTCCCTTGTGTACGTAGTCACCATTTAAAGCGGTTTAAAGCGGTTATAAATATTTCTGTTCGGCGGTAGAATACCTGATGGTAATGCCTATTTAGATGGGCTTGTACAAAGCCCTACCAACGAGCATAATTTACACCAATTATATTATAAATATTATTATGAATACATATGTATTTATGTATTGCACTTCTTCCGGGTTCTACTAAAACTTTCAGTCCAAGATTTAGCTTCAGCTTTACATTTAATCAATCGATTCAAAAGAACTCGCAAGAACTTCGGTTGACCATATCGTGGAGACGCACGACCAAAAGTAAAACATTCCTATACACATATTTGTTACATTAATTGTGATCCGTTTCATAAAAAAAAACCTGCATCATATCCGAATCTAGTAAATCTCTTTTGACATCAATTTCAATAGAAACTCTTTACATTAAAAACTATCATGATAATTAAACAGTATTCCAGCTAAAATATAACGGCGTCCATTGACATGACGTACATTCACGGAGGTCATTATTATTGTTAGAAAATATGAACCAGTGAAGTGGCAGACGCAGCCTGCAGCCCCACCGCTGATTATATTTTAATGAATAGGTACTCCATAATACTTAATTAAAAAGTCGAGTACGCAATTGTTGATATTTATCTAGGTAATTCTAATTAAGTGGCTCTTAATGCCCCACTTATGATCAAATGATTCTATCCCTTTCTATTGCAATTACAGGATATTGTCCAGCATAATACTTTGATGGTTGGAGGCTAGGTTATGAATAAATGTTTTCAAATGGTAAGCCTTTGTATGCACAATGATGTTGATGTTGTACGCATTCCATAATGCATATCGTGCCTTCGGAAAACATCGTGAATCCGGATTAATATCTTGTGACATTTAAACTGAACTAAATTTTCGATGTTATGAGTTATCTATACGAGATAGACATACATATATCGTCAATGACATAAATAAAGATATTTTATAGACCAACAAGTTTCTGATATAGTTTTGTGTTTATGTAACAGTTTTGGCAGCGTTCGCTCCGGCAGCGCCTCGACCGACATTTTTTTCGACTACATCTACATAATAGGCTCTATCTCTAAAATATGCAACATATTACAAACAATACCGTCCGTCCATTTATATGAAATGTCCGAATGTGAAAGTCACGATTTTCACGATTCTTTTAATTTAAAGCAGGTGAAACTGGATGATATAAGTTTTATGTCTAGTATTTTTTTTTGTTAACGTCTCCTCCTTTATTGGAATGACAACATCAACATGTACAGCCTGTAAATTTCCCAGAGCTATGACCTCCTTTCCCTTGGCCAGGTTGGTGAATTCACATATCGCAGAATTTCGGTGAAATTAAACAAATGCAGGTCTCTGCACGATGTTTTCCTTCATCACCGAGCACGTGATTAATTATAAAGATAAATTAGGCACGTGGACATTCAGTGGTGCTTGCCTGGGTTTGATCCCACAATAATAGGTTAACATGTTCACGTTCTACCAACCACTAACCACTGGGCCAATTCGGCTCAGTTATATTGCTGATTCTGTTTATAAATAAAAAAATACATATAAATATAAGACAAAAATAATATATCTTTCTACTACTGATTTTTTATTTACACTGGATATTATATACATACAAACAATTATGTTTTTCTTGTTTATTATATCAATTATAAATATTTCCAGTGAAATAATTATCCAAATAAAATAGAAAATGTTATTTATGGCACCGTTCATTTCACTAATCCAACACAAAACGTTTCTTATATACGTCGGCCTTTTGTATTCAAACAAACGAATCATTTAATTTAAACCCCTCTGTATCATTAATAACTGCAGGTAATCGGGCGAAAATTTTCTACGCACGATTTTCATTAAATCAGTTCGAGCGATTTTGTAAAATAAATGTTGTAAGCGAAATTAGCATCGATGTTCGAATGTGGGTAGCTTGATTGGAATTATTGATAGGATGACTTCCATAATATGATTACAACTGTTGCGACATCTTAACCGATGATTACGGGTTCGAAGCTGGGTTATTTTGTGTTTTAATTTTGATCGTAGTTAATCCTCATGGTGATTATTGAAATTCTGCCGAATTCCTGTTCTACCAGGCTGGTATTTTGCGTTAGTCCATGATGTAGTATTCTAGCAATACAAGCATCAAACTCATTCTCAGGTTAGTTCTTTACCTTGTGCTCAGTATGAGATTAATTATGATAAACAAATAATACTCACAGGAACTTACTCAGATACTAGGGATTTGAACTCACGACCTCTAGCTAAGGGCATAGTTTTCTATAAATGAAATATTCATATGACATATGGAAAGTACATATAAAGTAAACCAAGTAAAGTAACAGTCTAAATATCCCACTGCTGGGCTAAGGCCTCTCCCTCCTCCCTTCGAGGAGAAAGTTTTGAAGTTAATTCCACCACGCTGTGGCTTGATGGACGCACATGTTTCCAAATTTCATTGAAATTATACACATGCACAAGATGAATTATAAACACAAATTAGGTATATAAAAATTCAGTGGTACTTGTCTGGGTTTGAACCTGCATCATAGGTTAAGAAGCACGCGTTCCAACAAATGGGCCAACTCGGGTATTATAAAGTACCAATGGGTATGAAATATAAAAAAAAACTTATACGTAATAAAACGAATATTATAAATGGTAATTAAACACGTAATGACTTATATTTCTCATTTAAAAAATAAATATCATTTTGAAAATGGAATAACCTTACATTCTTTTACATCGACGGTTATTTAAGTACGCCTCGTTTTTATTTCAATTGCATTTAAATTACTTCAAACGTAAAATATATTAAATATTATGTAGTCAGGTATATTTAATAGAGTATAAAAAATGTTTAATATACATGTGATTAGGCCAGAGTTTGTTTGATTATTTGTTTTGATGTTAAAATTTAGGTCGTAAAATTATACGCTTCTTTCATTTGGTGTCTATGTTTTATTTATTTTAGCTTTGTGGTGTACAAGAAAGTATAAAGTAAAATAAAGTAATCAACAATTTTGTATACTTACGTCAATATAATTGATCATTAAAGTGGCAGTACTTTTGACGTATTACTCGTAACAAAGAGACGCTTCGTTTCGTACTACCGGGAATTTGCATTCGTTCTTTATTGAGTGGTTTACTTGGTGGTAGGACTTTGTGCAAGCCCGTCTTGGTAGGTACCACCCACTCATCAGATATTCTACCGCCAAACAGCACTACTCAGTATTGTTGTGTTCCGGTTTGAAGGGTGAGTGAGCCAGTATAACTACAGGCACAAGGGACGTAACATCTTAGTTCCCAAGGTTGGTGGCGCATTGGTGATGTAAGGAATGGTTAATATTTCTTACAACGCCATTGTCTATGTGCGGTGGTGACTATCAGGTGATCCATTTGCTCGTCCACCTGACGATATCATAAAAAAAAATCGCTTTTGTTGATTTACTGAGATGATTTTTAGTCTCATATTTTTTATAGTATTTGGTGGTTTTTTATAGTATATGACAACGTAAGTCAGTAAGATAAAATTATAATTATTAAGCCAACTGTAATTCAATATTATTAAAGAGAATATTCTACCCCTCTAAGTCTGCAATAGTTCCCTATTCTCCGTCTCCGGTATAAATTATGCCATACATTTGCAAACGCAACATAAGAAGAAAGTGGATGATACGATTGGATGTAAAAGGTAAAGAACAAGTGGCTTTGAAATGCCTTGGAAGAGACTTATGTCCAGCTTGGAAAAGACTTAGGTCACTAGTCACCGATAATGAATATCATTACACCGATAAAGAACCTTAAGTCGACCAGCATAACGACTTAACCACCAAAAATTCCCATGATTAGGGATTCTGTCATCGATCCTATTGGTGGGATATTGTTGGCTATTATTTTTTCAATTGTATGTCTTTCTATTCTTCAGAGACATTTTGTCGGTTCTTTTAGTGTATCTCATTATTATTTGAATTTGGTAGTTTCATGTGCTTGTATGTTTTAAATTTTATTTCCAAGCATTTACCATCAGGTGGCCTGTTTGTCCATCCGTCTATGAATGTAATAAAAAATGGGTTATATACTGGAACGACATTGCTCTTAAAAATAACATTTAATATTATTGCCTCGCAATACAAAACAAGTTTAAATAATATTAAACTGAATTCAACAATTTACCCTCGTAAGTATAGTAACCGTATCGAAATCTCTTCCAACCAGAAGTATCGTGTAGACGTAAAACCAATTTAATATTCATTACTCGCATTAAATATTTATAAGATTATTATCTTTTACGGACTTGGGAATAATTGATCTGTTATTCTGGTATTTTTTAAGCGATTTTAAATATTTTTACGTAAAATCTTGGACTGGTGTGAATAATAGAATGTTAAATTGATTAAGTCGTGGTCTTAAGTTTTTAGAGAGTGAGTTGGCTTCTATTTAAGAGGGTGTTTTCGAAATATGCTGATCTGCTGTACGTATTAGAAAATATCATATATAAAAAATATTTTTAAGTACATGATTGCTACTAGGCAATGAATGGTGATGGAATCTGAGGAACTGAGAAAACAGGCCCATAGCACTAAAAATATCAGATTTCCAAACTCAGCTCGTGGCAGCAAAAGTTATAGATGGCTATCTGATATATTGTATTACATCATTTAGGAAATCATCGTCCATGGACAAAGAAAGTAGTCCCTACCTTGAAGAGATGCATCTGTTTCATTTAATTGGTTGGTGTTTGTGCAGGTCATATCTGGGTAATTCTTACCAAATCTTCTACTACTTACATACATACATTTTTTTTTACATTAGCAGCCTGTAAATTTCCCACTGCTTGACATGTGTGGCACATATGTGGCAGAATTTCGTTGAAATTAGACACATGTAGGTTTCCTCACGATGTTTTCCTTCTTGAATTATAAACACAAATTAAGCACATGAAAATTCAGTGGTGCCTGCCTGGGTTTGAACCCGAAATCATCGGTTAAGATGCACGCATACTAACCACTGGGCCATCTCGGCTACTTACAACTTACTACCTAAATAAAATATATAAGGGTCAGCCTTTAATTTTTACTTTGAGGTGAACGACGATCAAAATGCGATCTAGTTGTGAGAAATTTTTATTTATAAAAATCGCTCAACGTTTGTAATGTAGGTGTTTACTTAATAACACAATTTAATTTTGGAATCCATTCCGTTGGATGAATATAAAAATAAATATTTTGCAGCAACAAACCTCGCCAGCGTGGGTGTAAATCATAAGATAAAGAAAAAAAAAACGCGCTTAAATCGAACGTGACTAATTCAAAACACGAAAATGCTCTTCCTTAACAATTACAATAGAAACTTGGAACGTTCTTGTAATGAGGATTTATAAAACTATATTTAACTTATTTAAAATATTATTTACTAGACGTTCCGTGCGGTAAAGCAAAACGTACGCGTGTTAAGCAAAAAATAAAAAAAATTAGCTTATATCAAACATTTTTGTATCGTCACATAACGGAATTGTATTTAATACCATAATTAAAGATACCACGGGATCGGAACGTACACTCTGCCATATTTATTTAATAGCATTATATTACTATTTTTTTAAGGGACACCTTTCACTTCATTTAACAGTTAAATAATATTTTTTATTTTAAGCAAGGCGTGGCGATAGCTTGTGAGCCGAGGAAGGACATAGGTTACTTTTGTAATTCACCCTACGAAGGGTTAAAATTGGCGGTGAAGGCATGTGTATTGTAGATAAAATTTTATAATTTTAACGCTAATAAAGCAGATTCGGCTACTAAATTTAGTTAGGCTTTGAGTAATGTCACATTGACACATGGATGGCATCGTTGCATGCGTGGATGACTTGTGTGCGATAAGTAAGTGGCAGATAATTGACAGACTTCAGTTCAGAAACGCAAACAGTTATAGTCCATACAGGAATATTCCTTCTATAATAATGGAGAGATCTTAGGAATGTCGACGTGCCTCTTGGACCGTCAACGCGCGCGTAAATCCTTAATTTAATTTCTGGTTGACAATAAACATGTCATTTGAGACGAATAACGCAATAAAAAAATCTAATCTCAATAAATGTATACGAATGTCTTTGATCAAAAATGTGAGCAACGAATTTCGATGCCCTTTCTTTCCAACGACCCGTGAAGCAAGTCCCAAATGGAAATAGCAATATGCCGCAAGAAAATATATACGTCAAAATGCGGCCAAGTAAATACAGATGTCAGTACATACAGCCTTGTGTGTTTGTGCAAAGAACTCTCCGGACCTATGGCACAATCAGACGTTTGCATTATGCATGAAACTGTCCTGAGGCGACAGATGCTTAGAAAGTTCCAGAAGATTATTAATATTTGTACGGCGGTATTAAGCGGACTTTGATGTGAGGCTTACGGCGTGTGTGGCTTGGTTTACATGAAATTTTGATTAGTAAAAGTTGCGCTAGTTAAATTTGGTCGAAAACATTCTACAGCATATAAGACTATTCAATCTCGGCTTAAAAGTTTCACGTCACGTTATGTTATTTTGTTGGTGAACTTAAATGACGAATTTCAATTATTTAAATTTGATTCGTAAACGTATGAAAATTATTTTAATTGTGACTTGTGACGTTGTATGTCGAACCAAAACGCTTACTTTAACAACAGGTTAAATATATTTTATTTGAGTAGGCTTTTATAAGCACTTTTGAATCGTACCACACACTCAACAGATATTCTACCGTCAAACAGCAGTTTTGTTGTGTTCCGGTTTGAAGTGTGAGTGAGCCAGAGTAACTATAGACAGAAGGGACATCTTAGTTTGCAAGGTTGATGGCACATTGGCGATGAAAGGAATGGTTAATATTTCTTACAGCGCCATTGTCTATGGGCGATGGTGACCACTTACATCATCAGGTGGCCCATTTGCTCGTCCCCCAACGTATATCATAAAAAAAAGCTACCACTGGTTCAGTGCAACTCAGTGGTTACTCTTTTTAACATTTAAAATACAAAGTTATGTTAGTTAAATACAATTATAGAAGTGTATCATTAATTCTGCCTTGAAGTCAACAAGTTTTAACTCCACGCTTTTTTTATGATCTATGTAATCTTGCATTGAATAATATGCCTTATTTAATGATGTATTTTTTACAAATAATATAAATTTATGAATCTATGAACGCTTTGAATGAATATCATACTTGATCTGTTAATATAATTCATGAGTCATATTGAAAAGTGAAATAATTATATTAAAATTAATCAAGCAACAATAAATTAATTATTCGCTAATAATATTATAACAATTGTATTAAATTACTAATTTGTTTCCCTTATATAATATATTTATTTTTTCTTTCTCGTATTTTATTTTTATGCGGAGGAATGAGGACCATGTTGTGAGTAAGGTCTTGAGCATGAACGTAGATGGATATAGAGGAACGGGACGCCCAAATAAACCATGGATGGTGTGAAAGACGATATGGCTGGAAAGAACGTTGCTTCTGAGGTGTCGTCAGACAGAGAAATATGGAAGGAGTAGACATGCTGCGCCGACCACAAGTAAAATTGGGATAAGGGCAGGAGGGTGATGATGATGATTTCGTGACATTTCAACTGAAAACAAAATCTTCTCCTCTTTCAGTAATGAATATGACATTATAATATTTTAATAAAATTTTAAATACTTTTTAGGCCGACTTCAAGAGAAGACGCTTTATGGTAAATAATTTCGCTGATTGTGACTTTGACACAAATATTTTTAAATAAACTAAATATTCGTTTAATTGATCAATCATTGTTATTATTTAAATAAGAAAAGTACCTCATTCATTAATCATTCATATCAGTTTAAATAACATAATACTCCTAAATTTATAATTATATGATTTGCTTTGCTTGAACTTACACGTGAACAGCATACAACGCTTATTAATTAAACATTATTAAATATAGGTCAAAATATTGCTGAACTGCATCCTACTTTAAACGTGCTTGCAATATAATAAATATTTAAATAACAATAATTTGATATATGTCCTTATAGAACTAATAAATCAATTTAATTTGGTACCTAGTTCGTATTTCAAATAAAAATTGGAACGATTTTTTATTTTCGTGTACGAGTACACGTCATTTAAGATTAAAGAACGGTACAAATCCGCGCGTTAGCGGTCCAAGAGGCACGTAGTCGACATTCCTAAGATCCCTCCATTGTGTCCGATCCTGTCGAACGCCAACCAATCAATTATAGTACACGCGAATGCTTTTAGCTAATGCAACGAACAGATATTTCTCAATAAAACATTTGGCGCTTAGTTTTATTGAAAATTTTATATTTTTAAATCGTACCCTGGTGACAGTTTAAGACGTACGTAACGTACGTAGACGAGGAGCGAGGCGTCTTTCGTTTTATTTGTGTAATTGAATCCATTTAATATTAAAACATGAAAAACTACTAAAGAAGTGTTTAAATATAAATATAATTAACGTTAACATTTATGTCAATTCCTTGAACGCATATCATATAACATATCAGACTTGCTCTTGCTTATGTTATATATAATTATAATAGGGGGCAAACGAGCAGGAGGCTTATCTGATGGAAAGTGATTAGCACCGCGTATGGACATCTGCAACACCAGTGGAGTTGCAGGCGTTAACACCAGAGTGTTAGGTAAACGAGAGCCTCCATAAACGATAATAATTATATTCCCGTAATCATCTAACTGGTGGGTAAAGGTTCCCCTCTCAAAGCCAAGGCTTGGAGCTTATCCCACTACGCCGCTTAAGTATAGTGACGGGTTTAAATGTGACAGAAATTCTCAGAAACTTCTCACGATGTTTTCCTTTAACGCCGAGCATGGAATTAATTATTATAAGCAGATTAAACATATGAAAACTTAACCAACTCTTCCGGGATTGGAACCAACTATGGCCTCCAACTAACCAAGATAAATAAAGCATAATTATTTAAAAATAATTCAAAAACAAGAGAATAATATAATCGAAATCCATTTTACTAACATGTACTTCATTATGATCTTACAAGCATTAAACATTCCGCACGAATTAAGTAATAGGGTCTTTATATCCGCATAGAGTTCCGTAAAATGAATATTATAAAATGTCTGCTGTAAAAGAGGTTGGAATCCAACAATTGATGCAAGGAGGCATGCCGAGCCAATTGGAGCGAATTCTTAAGGAATTTCGAAAGCATTTGAAATAAATTTCTACAATGAGAGCAAGCATGTCGTGAGTTGTCGGAGCATTTAACCTCGTTTTCATTTTAAATGTAAAAAAGACATAAGATTTAATTATACCTATAACTTGCTGGCTTTGTGTATGTGAAACGTTACGCACCGAATTTTCTCTTTCTGTCATATGTAAATTGACATTTGAAAGAGGGAGACAAAACACTGTGGAATACAACCGTCAAATAACGTCTATTAATAATCACTACATAGTATAAAACAAAGTCGCTTCTCGCTGTCTGTCTGTCCCTGTGTATGCTTAGATCTTTGAAATTACGCAACTGATTTGAATACGGATTTTTTAAATAGATAGAGAGTGTTTCAAGAAGAAGGCTTATGTTTATAATACATGCATAATATAGTAGTGAAACACTGATCTTTTTAGGGGTTTCTAATGTGATGTCATAAATGAACAAATTTTATTGCGCTTACATTGCAAACGCTGGGGGAGCCCTACGAATTAGACCAAACTATTGTACTAAAGTATTATAAACCTTAAAAAGGTCTACAAAAAAGTCCCTGTTGGTGTATATCTATCTCTTGGGGATAACTGACAATAACCACTTTTATCCTTTAATTTTTACGAGAAATAATAGATTATTTACGAAGTGATTTTAATTACTACATCATTATCTTATTAAGTACCTTAAATACATTATGCATTGAATATAGATCAATACGGCCCTTTACAGCATGTAATTTAAATTTATATTTTCGAAAATATTACAGATTTAAAATGCAGGGACATAGCGGCTTATATTGTCTAGTGACAAAAAAGCTGTGAACGTTGTATATAAAGACTTTACTTAGTATCAGCATTGCATCCGTGCGAAGCCAGGGCGGGTTGCTAGTAGATGAATAAAAACATATTCGTGAAATGCATTTCATCTGCTTTATGACGCCATAGATACTTCTATATTTAAAAATAATTACTACGATTACGACTTTATTTCAGAAAGGTTTAAATACTGCTTCATAATATGAGAAGCATATTACTCAATAGAAAATTATATAGATGATAAAAAGTAAGTAATTGTTAATTGATAAAGGACCAACATGTTTTTAATTGGTGGAATAAGAATTATTCTCGGTACATTTAGTATAAACGTGTAATCGATTTGTACTTTTGTATTTGTAACTATTTGGACCATGTAAAATATTCATAGCTCTGATCTGATCTTTATTCTTTATCATTATTACACATAATCAAATTACAATACACCAACTAGATAGAATTGGCAGGGAGACAGCTCAATGAATCACCTTTTACTTGATGGTAAACAGCCATCAGATATTCTACCGCCAAAACAACAGTACTCAGTATTGTTGTGTTCCAGGTTAAAGGGTGAGTAAGCCAGTGTAACTAGAGGCACAAGGGACATAACATCTTAGTTTCCGAGGTTGGTGGGGCATTTGCTCGTCCGTCTACCTATATCATAAAAAAACACCTGATGGTAAGTGGCCACCAAACCGTTACACAGCAACACTAATTAGTGCTGTACGGTGGAATAATATGTGATGATTGAATAGTACCAACCTAGATGGGCTTAGACAAAGCCCAAGATCCCAGGTATCTTCAATTTCTTCTTCAAAGCTGCTATTATAATGTCTTCTTGACTAGCTTTCAGCAGCAGTCATGATAGGGCTAGCCATTGGAACTGCATAGTCATGGTGGTTAAGTATCTTTTCATCTACGCAATCCGTTTTTCCTTACTCTCTTAATCCCATAGACAACATTTCCAAGGCACGGGAATATATACAGTAGTAAATTCCAGACTGGTGCGCAAAATTCCTCGAAAGAAGCAATAAATTGCCACTGTCCCGAACAAGAATTTGAACCCAAGATCAATGAGACAGATTAAAACAATGGTTATATAAGTTTACTACTAGTAGTCCAAAACATTGGACAACTGCGGACAAGTACTCGGATGAAAGTTTGTTGCGACCCATTGTACTTCGGAGTACCAATTTATACGTCATATAGACATCTGGGAATTCTGGAGCAGTTGCTAAAGTGCTTTGCTTTGTATTCAAGCTGTGCTCAAAATGTGGCATAAGAATGCGAATCCACTACATGATGGAATTTTGTTGCGAATTCCAGAATTTGTTTAGGCTCCGTTACGTAGTTAACACAGATCGTATTTAATCTATACATATAATAAAATCGTAACTTATGGAAATCTGTACGTGGAAGATATTTGAGAAAAATAGTACTTGGAGTATTTATTAATGCAATAGATCAGATTGATATGATTTTTCGAATTTTGACTGTTTATCTATTCCTTTGTTACCGCTCAACTAGGAATAGGCTTAACTGATACGGATGCGGTTTTCACTGATTTATACTGTAGTAACATTGGGGTAACATATAGCGTTTCTTTTATTAAAATCAAGATGTTATAGAACCAGGGCTGATGAGGTTAAAACCTTTTTAAAGAGGTCCATTGGTGTTACATCATCCCTTTGCATTTGAAAAGAAATATACTATAATTTATACCCCGGTTCCTTCTCATTCCAACAAACATTTCGTTTACTTTTAAACGAATCCAGTGCACACGGCTAACTTAATGTGGCTCTGTCGCGTGTTCGCAGCTGCAAAAAAATCTATGCTTTAATCCCCGGCGGCACTACATGTAATATCGTGTAATATATTACACAGTTATACACATACACGTTAATTTTTTTATATTACAAGATTAAATTATCAATTTAAAATGATTATAAAAAAAAAAACAAATCAATAAATATGTCAACCATATAATACCCCTACTTAAAAATAAATAATAATAATAATAAGGCTTAAAATAAAGCGAACGGAGTCACGGGCACCAGCTAGTAAACATAATATACAAATGACTGAAGATTTACTTAATAATATGAATTGAAATTACACTTGTTATACTTTCAATAATTTATTTCAAATTTGTATATTAATTCCTAAATATTATTAAGGTTATTTAAATGTAAATTATATTTTAAGTACATCATTCGTTTCTGTTAACGTTATTAGTAGCTCTTTGAAGTAAACCTCTACAAATTAATATACCTCTATTAATACTAAAATTCCGACACGCGACGGAAACTGATAATCTTTTAATGGATGGACGTGTCCTATATTTGATTAAAAAATAAGATAACGTAAATTTTTAGATTGATAAAAAAGAAAGAAAATATTATTGACGCGGGATGTGAATAATCGACCATTATTGAAAGATATTTTTAAAAAATATTCATTTTTAATTTTTAAAATAAATAAATTTTCCTTATAAAAGTAAAATTAATGCCTTTAAATGTTCCACTGTCTCTACTACTACTGGGCTAAAGCCTCTTTTCCTTTTTGAGGTACTCTTTGAGGAAACCGTTCCAATCGTGGAACTAAGACAAACATTATTATTATAAACACAAATAAAGCGCATGACAATTCAGTGGTGCTTGCCCGGATTTGATCAAAGAATCATCGGTTAAGATTCTAGTCTTGTAACTGTGCCATCAAGGCTCTGTCTTATAATTATACGGGATATAATATAGTATGCTCCACACACACAAAACGGAGTATGGAGCAAGCATGCATGACGGTCTTAGAGACCGTCTTTCCGCTGGCCATCACGACATACGAGACGTTCTTTCTCGCAAAGCCAACACACATTTCACATTAAAAATGCAATTATTTTATAATATAGGTAGGCAGATGAGCAAATGGGCCGCCTAATAGTGTTCACGACCGCCCATAGACAATGCCACTGTAAGAAATATTAACCATTTCTTTCATCGCCAATGCGCCACCTAACATGGAACTGAGATATTATATCCCTCGTGTCTGTAGTTACACTAGCTCATTCAACCCTTCAAACTGGAAAATAACAATACTAAGTACAGTTATTTGGCAGTAGAATATCTGAGGTGTCGGTGATACCCAGACTTGCACAAAGCCCTATCACCAAGAAAAATTGTTGATTTAAAAAGTGTGTAACCAATCACACAATAGTTAATAGCCAGTGTAATCACAGGCACAAGGGACATATATCTCATATGCCTGTAGTGTTGCACTTACTCTATCACTTCAAACCCGAACACATACTAAGTATTGTTATGTTATTGGTGTAAATATTGTAAAAAAATTCCTTCTCAATCTGCTGAATGGGTGGTACCTTTATAGACGTGCTTGCACAATGCCCTAAACACCAAACAATTGAAAGTCCCTTCGTCAAAAGATAAACTTCTCTTGCGTCAGGTTTTTGTCTGAAACCATCATCTTGCTCTTTAAACAAGTCGGCTACAACGTATCTACGATAAGATTTCCTGTATTTACCCCCTTACTCCTGAAGACGTTCACAGAAGACGGGAAGTAAATACGGATGTCCTGCGGCCTTAGCACTTTGTCAAATACGAGTTGGATTCAATTTATAACTTGGGTGTGAACATTGCTTTTAAAATCACTGCGATCTTTTTTACTTAAAATTAAAATATATTTAATTTTAAATTGAAATTCTTTCCATTTTATGTAACAATTTTACCAAAAAAAAAAAAAACTGATAAATTACGCGTACTACTTTATAAAAGACTACGTTGACGATAAAAAGTCTGTCGCTATTATGGTTATTTTTTACGCAATAAAATTCATTTAATCTACCTTTGCCATTTAATTCGAAGAAAAATAACAAGTAATGAGTTTCTCGTCGGTTTCCAATGTAATTTAATCATTGATACTAGTTAATGACTAGACATAATTATAAGCAGTTTATAATCATTTAGATTTAAAACGAAATCTTAATAAGAAAGATTTTTAGAAGACGTTAGTTACCTAAATTAATAATATTTGTATTTGTAGTGGAAAAACTATACGGTTGTTTGAAGGAAGAGCTGTTAATGTTTCGGTAGCCTACTGAAATACGGCGTCCTATTTGCCTGCCTTCTTAGTCTAGCCACTAGACTCAAGTGGATAGCGCAGCGGTCCCAGGGTAGTAAAAGTGATTATGTTTTTCTGTTAACAAATTCTCACTAACTGGAGTGATGACATTGGCTGTGTAGCATTTGTGCCTTGGAAAATATTTGTCGTGCCGACCTTTCGGACTATAGAGAGATCACCTTGAGACATACTCGTATTATTGTGTGATAAAGTATTTATTGTGCTATTGCTGAGGAACTACGATGACATAGAGAGTATTAAACGGAATCAGGGTAACAGTCTTTGTTATTTCATATACTTAATTTTGTTTATAAGGTATTGAATTCAGTTGTGAATGTATATGACATAAGAAATTCAGCTATATGTGTATCGACCAAACCGAACTGGTTGAATAAATGGGAACGTTCTTAAATCTTAGATTTAATTGTATTTATATATAATTATGTATATATAAAAGACCATGACATTAAAGTTTGTCATGCGGTAGTCTGAAAGCGGGTGAAACTATGAAGTACATTTACATATATAAATGTCTATCATTCCAAGCCCAAATTCGTCCACTGCTGTATTTAGGCCTCTCCAATTGCTCGGAACTGTTGTCTTTCTTCGGCTACTCGCATCCAGCTCCTGCTAGCCGTCTTGCGTAAATCGTCACTCCACCGTGCCTGAGGACGTCCTACACTACGTTTGCCGAGACGCGGTCTTCACTCTAGAACACGTTTTCCCCAACGGTTATCGGTTCTACGACAAATATGGCCAGCCCACTGCCACTTCAGCTTACTAATCCGGTGGGCTATGTCGATGACTTTAGTTCTCTGACGGATCACCTAATTGCTGATGCGATCCCACAGAGAAACGCCGAATATAATAATTTACTTATATAAAAATATCATATACTTAAATAATCTCCGAAATGTGCTATATCTTCTGGTATAAGTTTTGTGTAGTATTTAGAAGTTTTTTCTATTAGTATCTAATATTGTTATTAGTGAATAAGTGCAACTGCTGGACTTCGATTCTCTTATTCTTCATAGAATCGAAATTCTCTAACAGAACTTTACGTTGACTTAAATATTGTGGAATGGAAATTGAAAAAATAAGCGTAGAAACCTAAGAGCCCCTTGAATGAAGTTTATTTTGATTTTAATTTTCCTTACAATTGTTAAGTTGTGAATATCATTTGATTAATTTATTGTTACAGGAAATCAATTGATCTATCAAATAAAGCGAAGTAAATACGAATCGGAAGCTATCGCATTCATGATTAGATTGGTAATTAATTTCGGTTCGTGATTGATGGTGCGCTTTGATGACGCATCGAATTCATCACGTGTGTCTATCGCTTAGTCAAATATGCGAATACGAACAAATAAAGCTTTTATAAATGTTACGAAAAACGCAAATACCACGCACTCTTGTTTACGTAATGAACGATTTTGTCGAAACAAATCGAACGAGAATTATTTTTCCTTGACGGTAAATGTTAGTTTCCTTGTATTACTAGGTTGACAATATAATGTTAGAGTTTCGTGCGAGGGCTCATATGTCCGTTTTTTGGACCCCTGACAATGTATATACTATACCCTATACAAGATAGCTTGATCTTTTTGACACATGTATTTATTTCTGATCGACATAACTTTGAAATGACGAACATATTATTTTCTTAATTTAATGATTTTAAAAATTGTACAAATATTTAAAAAAAAACATATAATACAAAAATTCCTAAAGTTATCCGGAAATTTTAAGACGTTTTCTATTATACATTATTGCTTCAAAGTAAAATTTAAATAGAAACACTGAAAATAATAAACGTTTGTAAAATGTTACATCGGTCGGACGGTAGGGACGCAAATAACATGCAGTAACTGCTACAAATATCGATTACAAAAATCCTTATTAAAGATCACTGTTAAGTTATAGTTACGAACGTGTGTCCTTTTGTTTGGGGTCTCTTTAGCTGGTATAACTCTTTTTAGAAAAATAAGTAAAAAAAAGATTAAATTCTAATTTGAATTACGCATTCCATCGTTCCATCGACTGTTATACATGTTATATTTTTTGATTCTCATCACTAGCCCGTCTATCAAAAAGACCAAGCTAACTTGAACAGGGTATAAACTTATTGATACTTGAGCAGTTGAGACGTAACAAACAATTGAATTCCCACATATATTATATTTTAGGGTGAATCTTTTCTTAAGTCTTCAAAGCGTTAATCATAGTACCCAAAATTATGTCTCTACGGTCTCTAATAACAAGTTATTTACTTTATCAACTGGGAACATACGTAGAATGTTCATAGCGGTCAGCCACTAATGAGGAATGAGAAACAAAAAATGAATTTGTCCAGGAGTCAGAATAAGACAAACTTAGACGAAGTTTGAGGCTTTAAATCTGGACAAGTATCATTGATGTTACATGAGGTCAATTTAAATAATAAATAATAGTGTACTAGCCGGGTGAGGAAAACATCTTGAGGATTTGTTGAATGAAATTCTGATACATAGATAGGTATAGAGAAGTAAGCTCTGAAAGATTTTTATGGCATAGGCTGGCGGAGGCCAATGTGTGACCTGATGATAAGGGATTACTACCCCTCATAGATATTGGCGCTGAAAAGCCAATTATTACATCACACCGCTAAAATTGCTGTTTGGCGATATAATATCTGATGAGTGAATAGTACCTATCCAAACGGACTTGCACAAAGCCCTACCACCAAATAGAATGTATGCCTTTTCTGATTGACTGACTGTTATTTTACTGATATTTTTGTAGTTTTAGTTTGGCATGTAATTCAGGTTTTTATTCAATATCTACTACAATTATCGAATAGAAAATGTGTTGGGGATATAACTACTGTACTTTATCATATTTTTAAATCAATTCATTGCCTAGCATTTGCAATAATGAAAAGGGAAAAAAAAACTTACATGGCCCGATTAGATTGGTCTGATTAATAGCTAGCGGTAATGACTGTGGCAATCATAGCCTTCGTTCATGTAGCAATTATAATATACTGTGCTTAGGGTTCGACCACAGCAATGCGGTTGGGCACATGAAATTATTTAAGTAATAAATAGCATCAGATACCTCGTTGGTTTAGTTGGTTTTTAGGGCACAAAATTCAAGTCTGCGGTTCAAAATTTTTTTTAAAAGGGTAGATGAATCAAAATCGCCTATCACCATAAGAACTATTTCAATATTTCATTAGTGGCTCACGAAGTGAATATATCATAACAAAAAAAAATCTGCCTTCAAATAATACTCTGAGCTGGATTGCAGAAAATAGGATAAAAAAAAAATTACTATATACATTATTTTTTATTTATTATCATATATTATTTATTATGGATTATTTTAAAATGAAGAAAAAATTACAGTGTGGGCCACGTCTTCCAAGAAGACGACAAGCTCTAAGTCCAGCGAAGATCTACTGATGTTCAGTAAAAATACAAAATCGGCAAAATTTATAAAAGTAAAATGTAAAAAAGGCACGGGCAACTGTTAGCCCGTGGATGTTGTAAATTAAATAAAAAATAATAATAATACTCTAAGAAAATCTCAAGAAAACAAAATCACTGACCGCCGTCTATTTAGGATATTTTAGAATACGCAACGGATTGTAATGCGGCGTTCATCAATAAACAAAGTGATTCAAGAGGAAGGTATATGTGTATAATGCGTATTATATTAAAGTCGAAAATTTCAACTTCCTTTCCTTAGCAAAAAAAAAAATACTTTTTATGTTTCTTCTTCAATTTAAAGTTGTATAATGTTGTATTGTATCCGTGTTAAGCCGGAATGGCTAGAAAGTTATAAATAATTTTCAATTTTATCATTCTTACCAATGGTATTTTTTAAATTTAAATTTAACCAATCGGGAAGTGTATATGTATACTCTTAAACAAAATAAACCAATCGAAAACTACCTACTCCTAAACAAAAATTTAATTTTCCAAATCATTAATGAATGAGTTCTGAGCAGCTTAAAATCGTTCTCTTTACCCTCTTTTCTGTATAAAACCTTTTCATTAAAACGTTATAATATATTAAAACGTCGCACGCAAATGCAACCTTGAAATTCAACTTTCATCGCGTCCAAAGAAGCTTAACTTTAACGAATTTATTTATAAAACAAAGAACTGCTGAAAACTTTTTTAGTCTAAAGACTACCTCTTAAAATAGTGGCTAACTTATAATGTTGTACATCACGCTCCTGGGTTCCAATCCCGGGTCGAACAAATAGAACTTTGCCTATATTCCCATATAAAACAAAAGAATGAAGGAACGTGCAAAACATTAAAGCTAAAATTTATCTGAGTGCCATTTAGCTAGGAGCTCATTTTTTTATGATCATGTGTCAGATATATTAAAAATAAATGATGATAATGACAAAACAGCAAAAATATCAACGGACTGACAGGATCTGTACAGTTACAAAGGCGTGCGCAGCTACGTAAATTTATCGGCTTGCGTTAAGAGTGGTATTCAATTTGAATTTTTTTTTGATGATATGACAAGGGCGAGCCTTGGCAGAACAGATTTTTACTTAAAAAAAACTCTTTATTTAGTTTTATTTCATTTAATATTAGGAATAAACAGGCAACAAAATGAAATTCAGGCAACATTTATTGCGAGTGACTATTCTTTTGAAAACGTGTACAGTCGAAATCGGTCAAAAGGCTAAATTGAGCCAGCTGAACAAGTCACATCGTTCATTATGAGCTCCTTTACAGCTGGTTGTATTGTATCCATAGACAGCATCAGAAACGTCAAAATATGAAGGATTATTATTGATTGAAGTTATACTTATTTTAACTTTGAAAAGTACACCATGAAGTTGCTAGACTAACCGCTTATTAATTGACCGCTTATCTTATTTCAGATTGTTTATTTTATTACAAACTAGCTGAATCCGTGCGACATTAATTAATCATTACCTATAACACATAAAGCATCAATCCCCCTTCACTCCCTCGGGAAGTGGATTAAATAAAGTAGCCTATGTCCTTCTCCGGAACTCAAACTATCTCCACACAAAGCCTCATCTATATCGGTTCAGCTTTCTCTTCTCTTCTTTTTCTCTTGGTTCAGCTTTCTCTTCTCTTCTAGTTCTCTTCACACCTAACCCAGGTGTGAAGAGTTAACAGACAGAGTTACTTTCGCATTTATAATATTAATAGAGATTTAAATTACACTATTTTATGCTTTAAAGTGCATGCATGAATACATTTAGTTTGGATAATACATTACAAAGGCACATATACATACATTACATTTACATACATTAACAGCCAGTAAATTTCAGACTGCTGGGCTAAGGCCTTCTCTCCCTTTGAGGAGAAGGTTTGGACCATATTCCTCCACGCTGCTCCAATGCGGGTTGGTGGAATACACATATACCAGAATTTTGTTGAAATTAGACAAACGCAGGTTACCTTTACCGTCGAGCACGAGATGAATTATTATAAACACAAATTAAGCACATGAAAATTCAGTGATTTGAACCCGAAATCATCGGTTAAGATGTACGCATTCTAACCACTGGACCATCTGGGCTCTTATTATATTAGATATTATTATTATTATTTTATTTCTCAACAGTAGCACATAGTCCTACATAATGCAGTCATAACTAATTTAATTTAGTTATGGATACTTACACATACACACTCATATATATATACACGACGAATTACAGATATACAGACATAATAAATTTTATATATAGATAAAGCAATGAAAGAAATTCACGTACACCTGTTAAAGTAGAAAAGTTTCGCGGTAAATCGTCAGCTACAAATTTATTCTTGTTTCTGCACAAATGGTTTGAGGGTTGGCAATATCGTGCAAATAGGAGCTTGTAAACTGAATACGTTTAGAACCATTGCTAGATGATGGTCTCTCACCGTAGAGGTGTGAAGTTACTTTTCATAAAACCTAGTGATGTGACGATACACTGAAAATAAAAACACGAAACTGTTTACTAATACATTTATTGATGTTTGTTTTTTTTTTTGTCATAAGAATTATTTAATTCACTGCGGCTGAATATAGATTTAATTGTCGTGCTACATAAATAGTAACTCTCGAGTTACGTGCCGTTCCGTGACATCTATACCAGATATAGTTTTGTATCCAATTTAATATGATAAGACTTAACTTTAAGTTTTTTTTTTTAGCATTAGCAGCCTGTAAATTTTCCCACTGCTGGGCTAAAGGCCTCCTCTCCCTTTGAGGAGAAGGTTTGAAGCATATTCCACCACGCTGCTCCAATGCGGGTTGGCGGAATACACATGAGGTAGAATTTCGTTGAAATTAGACACATGCAGGTTTCCTCACGATGTTTTCCTTCACCGCCGAGCACGAGATGAATTATAAACACAAATTAAGCACATGAAATTTCAGTGGTGCCTGCCTGGGTTTGAACCTGAAATCATCGGTTAAGATGCACGCGTTCTAACCACTGGGCCAACTAGATATATACTAATAATAATAAATACATAATAAATAATGAAAATAAATTCGTTCCAACCGGGTGTCCCACGGTGTTCCGTTTTTTATTGCGCAGGTAGACGGACGGGCAAAAGGGCGGCAATGGACATCAAGGAATTTTCATATATTATTTTTATATTTTAAGTATATATAAATTTTATTTAAATTGTACTGCATTAAGAACGATGTAACAAAAACCCTACTGGATTATCCGTACATCGGTATTCGTTGTCAACACTTATAGACTTAAAACTATACAATAATAACAAAATATATTTTTTATAAAAGTAACAAAAAGCAGATACATAAAAAATAAATGATGTTATAATTAGTTGTTTTTTTTCCATAAAACAGCGATAAGTGAATTGTCGCGGTGACTATTAATTAACCGGCTTAGAACAACATCGTTTAGTATAGCGTATACAAGTGTATCCTTAATACATGTTTAAATTCTTCTAGTGCTCAGTTGTAAAGCAGAACATTGTGAAACCTGCATGTGTCAGATATAAGTGTATTAGCCTGATGGGCTACGCTCCAAACCACTTTAAAAGGAAACATCTTAGCCCCGCATCTAGACACCAATTTACACTACACTATACACGACTATAAGTGCTATTTATGCATAGCAATAATAATCAATCTTTGTTTTAAATGTTAAGCTAAAAAAAGGGAACAAATCGAGTAATTACATTTGAATTCCGAACACCAAAACCACAGATCTCAATTGAACCATCTGAAATAAATTCACCAAGGAGAGAAATAATGCCTGTTCGGTCACGTATAACGTATAAACATCTCCTAACGACCTTGCGAGCACTCTTAATGCTTTAAACCGCCGCTTAGCGTCGCCCCGGACAGTTTAGTGTGAATTTTTTGCGAGTCAGCCTGCTGTTAACTTGGACAGAAGAATTATTATCGACAATAAAGCCTATTACATTATTGCTTATAGCTCGTGATATGTTGTACACATTCATGATATAAAATTATAAGTTAGACATGACATTATTAAGATAGTTACTCGTAATTTGATAGTAATGTTCGTAATAATATGAAAATTTGAGAGAATGGATATTTGTTACTCAATCAGGCCAGACCGACTGAACGGATAGTGGCATTTGTCATAGAAATAGATTATAGTCTGGAATTACGAATAAGATTTTTTCCCTTTACTTTTTATTATTAATTAATATTTTAAGGTTGGTGGTAATAAGTAATGGTAAATATTTCTTACAGCGCGACAATGTTTAAATATTAATTGATTGTTAAATCACCAATAATAATTGCTGTTTTTCAGTGGCATATCTGATGAGTGGATGGTACATATAAACTTGCACAAAGCACTACTACCAAGACAAACAATATAAACAATATATTAAACAAATAATACATTTAAATATAATACGGTATAACTTATATATTTAAAGATGTCTTCCAAAGAGCAATGAAAGATCGAACTTAACGTAAGGCTTCTTCCGCTTAAAACTCTTATTTACGTTGCGTTGCGCTATCAAGAAGTTAAAATAAAACGCAAACCGGAAAAATTCAAGAGAAACCCTTTCATTTATTAAGCGGCACGGCATATTTCACTTTCGGAGAAACAAATCCATCTTCTAAGTAAAGTAGGAAATGTTATATTATTAAGTTGATATTATATTGATTTGTGTGTCTTGTTAACATGTTTTCGAGAAAACTCATTCTTAATACAAAAATCGAAGAAGAGCCGAGATGATTGCAAGTTCAAACTCCGTACGCACCACTATATAATGTGTATCTATTATACTGCATTGGAGCATCGTTATGGAATGAGTTCCAAGCCTTCCCTAAAGGTAGGTTCCCTAGAGGCCTTAGCCCCGCAGTAGGTCATTTACAGGCCGTTACACAAAAATTACCAAAATGTGTATGGTCATAACCGTCTATAGTCATTAAAACTATAAGAAATGTCACCAATATTTTAATACATTACCTTTAAATTCTTCTTTTTTTATTATTGTAATTTCATCACATATGGAAACAATTCAGAGCGATACAATTTGAATTAAAAAATTTATAAACTCTCCAAAACTCACTCATATTTTAAATTTTTTAGCTCACAACTATGAAGTGAAACAGCATAAAAATGTTCCAAAAAGTAACAAAAGTTTTAAATTCAGTCATTCAAAACCATAATGATAGAATATTGTGTAATTATAATTATTTGTGTATGAAAACGAATAAACATTTTCAACGTTAAATCTAGATAATACGGTTTAAATTTGACCAAAGAACTAGACAATATTTGCCACAACAATAATCAATCAATCCACGCCACGACCGCAGTGCCACAAAAAGTGACATGCTGACCTATGTAAGGCCGGATTCACATGGGTCGGATTAACGATGAACACCTGCGCGGTTACAGACTCCAAATCCTTTTTTTTTTCATTATACAGATAGGTGAACGGGCAAATGACTACCTAATGTTAAGTGGTCACCGCCATCGACATCGGTAGGAAATATAAACTGAGCAATTATTTCCCTTGTGCGTGTAGTTACACTGGTTCATTCACCCTTCAAATTGGAACTCAGCATTCATAAGCTATTTGGCGGCAAAATATTTGATGATGGATGGTACATACCAGACGGACATACACAGAGTCTTGTCACCAAGTGAAACATAAAATGGTAAAATTTCTTGGTACGTTGTCTAAACGAGTAAGAGTTGACTTTGACTTTGACACTAATTTTCTCGGTTAGTTACCCAAGTGTGGACAAAGTTTTATTGAATATTCTTAATTGCGGTTGATTTTCGTGAGTCTAACTACAATAAATTCAAATCTAACGTAGAAACATTAGGATGCGAAATAAAATAACAAACCTAACCTAACAAAAAGAGTGTTGAGCATGTGCGTAGAAGTAGGGAGCGGAAGAGGACGACCTAAGACGACTTGGATGTTGTGTGAGGAGGAGATATGTAAGAGATGAATGAGAACGATCAGATGATGAATAAAAGAGTAACGGAAGGATGCTGCACCGCACCTCAATAAATTGAGGCAGGAAAAAATTATTTATTGAAATCAATTCAAATTCCTTTATTTAATACTTACTTATTGATTGTCAAATTAAGCACTACCACCGATTCGGAAACAGAAATACCCTGAGCTGAGAAGAACCGGTGAAAAATCTCATCGGTTTCTTTTGTCAATTTTATTATTTACAAATATTCAATATCAAAAGAAACAGCCACGAGGCGATCGTTTAATTCCCAAGTTGTGCTATCAATCAGAAACTTACAAATTCTATAATAACCTTTCGCACACAAGCGTGCTTTAACACTTTATTTAAACTTGGCTACAGAGGCATTTTGAACGTTTTCTGGGATCCTGTTGTAGAACCGTATATATTGCCCCACAAAAGAGTTACTGACTCTATGCAGTCGAGTAACAGGAGTAACAAATTTTTATTTATTCCTTGTACCAATTTTATGAGTATCACATTTTCTCATAAAATCAGTAACTTATTAGTTACTTATTAATTTATTTACGTACAAATAGTTTAAATAGCCCAATGGATATTACACGTAGTTCTCAAACAAAGATGACATATATAAATTTAGGTGACCGTAATCACATATTTAAATTTGAGATTTTTGTGTTATCACTATCGAGAATCCTCTAATAAAGTCATACATATATATGCTTTTAGATTCTTTACATTTATTAATAACAAAATAAACCAATCCAAGCTAACTATCTAACACCGTTTAACTAAAATTTCTGATAGAGGTTAATAAAGCCATCATACTCGCCGCACGTTATTGACTTGTGTAAATCCCGCCTTACGTCGCATGGCGTTTTGATTCCCACACTTGTGTGGAATCCAATTAAGGCTTGGTTTTGTTAGCGTTAGATATCAGATACGATAGCATGGAGTCGGATCTCATTGTGAAGCTTTTAGCGCGACAGCGGTATTCGAACGTGATCATTGCTTCCATAATGAGTCTCTAATTGAAATTGAATTCGTATTAGATGAATTGATTAGATTAGTTTTGTTTAGATTTCTTTATTCGTTGTCGGTATGGTTTCGGTAGAGTAGGATATTCTCAAATTTCACGAGAGTCTGAAGTGATTAAGGGATGTCTTGTGTAGACATCGATCGGATATATAATAATCTCGACCATAATAAAATTAGTTACTGCCCAGACGAAATGCCGCAGATCTCGTGATTTTGGGTACAAAATCAAATCCTAGGTCGAACTGATAAGATTTTATTGGATTTTTCTGTTGAATAATTCTCAACTGCAGCCCGGAGCTTGAAAGCTGGAAGTGCTTACTCCCGTGCCTCGGAAAGAACGAAGAGCCGTTGGTCCATCGTCCGATTTTTTTCCGATTTTGTCAAACAGTCGGATGAAGATGGAATAAAGAGTGCACCAGTATTTTGTACTTTGTCCATCGTAGTTTGCTAGCCTTTGAGATTAGACGTTGTGGCCAAGATTCGTCAGAAGGACGTCATCATGAATGTAAAAGCAGAAACCACAACAGTATCAGAAATAAATAAATACCTTAGTTTGCGTTTATAAAATTAATTTTGGATCGTGGAGAAAAACCTCGTGAGAGAACGTGCATGGTATGAAATTCTAATAATTTGAGCACGCACCGCATCAAGGTCGCACGACCTTTTATTTTACTTATGCCTTGGAGGTCGGTTCTATTTAGAAAAAAATAGGAAACGGGCCAGGGAATAATAATAATTTATTATTGGTATATTGTTATTTTCACTTATAGAGGTAACTATGATTATTGATCCATATTTCAACATTTTGGGATATAAGTATTTTCTGAGTCTATTTTATGTTTCTATATGTATATGTTATTAATTTAAATTATGATTTAGTCTATTAAAACGTTTCTATAAGTAATAAAATATTTTAATTTTATTGACAACAGGCAATTAGGCAATTAAGTATTCTTCGCCAGTCAATTGTAAGAGTTCACAACAGTGACATATGCTTGAGAATAAAAATATAGAAAATTAATATTAAAATTACAATATTATACAAAAAACTTCATAGACACGATAAAAGAAATATATTAATAATGTTAAAAGTAAAAAAGTACATAATCTGTCTTCAGAAAAATGCAGTAAAGAACATAGGTAACAATACTCAATAGCAAAAAAACGTTGACATTTTTTATTTTATTTAAGTCATCTTTTCATTGTTGATAATCCTCGTCATTACGTCCGATGCTTAAAATATTAGTCGGTTCTGAATCAGATATAGCAATGCCATTCAACGTCTTTCCCCTATTGAGCACAAGCATACAAAACGAATCGACTCCATTTAATAATATAGCACTTTGTATATATATTTCGGGTATAATATCTTTTACTCACTACTATGGTTAGGCTAAAAAATTAAAAAAAGTGTAATAAAAAACAATCGGACTTCAAAAATTAAGTACTGAAAAAAAAAGTTTAAATGTAGTTCAAAACTTTTTAAAGTCATTAATTCTATTTTTCATGCGTTATTTCAATCATCATGATATTGGTATAAAATTATTGGTGCAATTTACCAATTAATGTCAAAGGAAATCTTTATTTGTGTTTTACATTTAAGGAGCCTACTGACCTATATTGAGTCGTCCTATTTCAAAACAGTTATTAAAGTTCATAAACACTTGAAATAATCTCTCGTTTAGTGGTAGGTTTGTGGTAGGGCTTTGCAAGTCAATCTGGTTAGGTGTCACCCATTCGTCATATATTGTATCGATATCTATTCTTATTTTATATATCTATTACTATATTTAGTGATGGGAAAATCTCCCCTGGTAACTTGGCTGGGATGCCGACTGTTTAACAAAACTAATTTTGCGAATACCGGTCGCGTGTATTGAGTGTCTTTATGTTTGAGATGAATTGTAGTTGAAAATATATTATATATAAATATATATCTTAAAATTCGAAATAATTTCACATATATGCAATCCCGCCATTGCCACTGCCACACGTTCAAGAAGTTTTTAAGATGGCGCGAAACATTCTCGTCGTTCATTGGTCAAACTACATTTTGATGCAAGTATTATAAATTAAACACTTACTATTGCTGTTTTCGTTTGAATGGTGATTGAGTTATTGTAACTACAGGCACAATGGATATGATATCTTAATTCTGGATTGGCGGCACACTGGAGTTCTAAGGAATAGTTAATTCTTAAAATTCCGCAGACATTTTTAACTTTGCCGTTTCATAAATTCAAATCATTTGTAATAAATACATTGGTAAAGAAGGCATTTTATTCGATACAATATTATATAGATGATACTTTTTATCATACACGTAGAGTTAATGCTTCTTGACTTCCAGGCAGGTTATGTTGTAATATAAATGTATGTATGTAAACATGACTGTATTTTTAGATGTTGAAAATGAGTAACTACTGTGTTTCTTGCCGGCTCTTCTCGGTAGAATCTACATTCCAAACCGGTGGTAGCTTTACTTAATATAGTTTGTTAAATGACGATTCAAAATTGCTTGCAAAAACACACTTGAATAAAGTATATATTAATTTTGATTTTTAAAAAATCTTCAGACGCCAATCTATAAGGGTAGTGGTTATCAGTTGGGTCATTTCTCGCAAATCATTGAAATAAATTAATAATAGTAATGAATGTTAAATAAAATTATCGGTAAGTGGACCATCATGGAAGTATGAAATACTATGTAGTTTATAATTGTGTGTATATATTTTGATATATATATTATATTATATTATTATATATTATTTTTTCTTATTATTATTATATTAGATATTATAATTAATTTTCTTCTGCTCTTATTATGTTTTTAGTTATAAGTGGAAACTTTACTGGTATATGTGCTAATTTTTATGCTTTAGCTTTAAGAGTGACTTGTACTGTTTGTTTCCCTAATAAAGTAAAAGTAAAAATAAAAAAAAAAAAAAATGTATTATTCGGATATAGTTTGTGTAGTTTATAATTATACTTTAATATCAGTATTCCTCAATTATATTTATTATCTCCTCTTTCTATCTATAACTGCACTCACCTGCTTTCGTTCTAAGGTTCTATCGCCAAAGGTTGTCTGTGAGAGAACGCTATAAGCGATAAGACCGCCTTTGCGCACCATTTGTCAAATGTTTTTTTGTTTCTCTAATGTACTCAATAATTGTTGTCTAATATGTGTTGGGCAATAAAGTATTTTAAATAAATAAATAAACAATCATGAGTAGGCGAGCGGTAATGCCACCTGCATTAATATTATGTCCTTTTGACTGACTTCAACCAAGTTGAACAGCGAGAGACTGGCCAACTACGCAGGATATATAGAGCACAAGTACACTCTTTATTTTTCACTCTAAAAATTTTGATTGGACCGCAAATCCGAGACGATAGGAAAGAGTTCAAATGCCAATTTCAAACTCTGCTATTGATAATTTCAGACAAACCCAAAAACTTTTTAATGACCCGAAGTTTGACCCGAGGCTTGGACCTCGGGACCTAAGGGCGTTATTAAATGTTATAACGTAACCGATTTCTAAAGAATACGTACAAATAACGATAGCTCTATTTATGTAACACTTAACTTAAACTTAACTTTAATTAACAAAATTGTTATCGTATGTATGTTATTTTAAGAAAATTTTATGAGAAACTAGTTTTCGCGCTCGTATTAAGGGAGGGAGGGTGATACTTCTCTTTGCATGTATTTTTTCTGTGATAAAAAGTACATTTGTGCAATTCCTGACTACAACCTATTTCTGAAAAAGAGTAACTACTGAGTTTCTTGTCGGTTCTTCTCGGTAGAATCTACATTCCGAACCGGTGGTAGCTTTACTTAATATAGTAGTTAAATGACGATTCAAAAGTACTTGTAAAAGCCGAATAAAGTTCATTTTGATTTTCAATTTGTGCTAAATTTGTACTCGAATCCGTTCAGTCATTTCACAAACTTTCAAATTTATAATATTATTTGACAATTCTATGAAAAATAATACAGAAACTTTGAAAAGCGTACTGAGTATGAAACTGAGTATTATTTTATATTTCAGAAAACCATTATAATATCAGAATCTCAAATAGTACTAGATCAGCTTCAAGTTGGGTATTAAGATCAACAGTCATTTTGAACAGAATCCTTCGTGGCTGTGACAAGCCGTGGCCTTTGCTAACAATATTAGTCTACCTTTGTATACTATGACGCCTTAGCAATATACTCGTAGAGTTAATTTTAAAAATAATTAGCATTTAAAATGTTATAATATTTAATTTCAGTCTTTTTTTCTATACATATAATAAAATTTACTAAATGCATATGTATTTATACACGGTACATATACCTGACTAACATTATTTACAGTTTTTGTCTGTGTGTCTGTCTGTCTGTCTGTTTGTTCCGGCTAATCTCTGGAACGGCTCGACCGATTTTGACGGGACTTGCACTGGCAGATAGCTGATGTAATAAGGAGTAACTTAGGCTACTTTTATTTTAGTTTTATGTATAAAATAATAATAAAATTCGCTTTTTTTATTAAATTCAAACGCACACGAAGTTGCGGACACAGCTAATAATAAATATTAATAAATAAAAACATAGTACCTACTAAAAATAATATGTAGAATAAAATACCGTAATAAACAACGCGATAGGCAACACTTAAACAAACATATTAAATTTTACACTACATTAATAATACAAAATTATTTGGTATTACTTAACTGTTCCAATAGTGTCCTTATGAGAGTATATTTTTATCTATTCGAGGAAGACGATCACATTCTACTAGACAAGTAAGCTACGTCTATTTGAAGTTACTTTACTTTATAAAACAAATAACAATTGTACAAGAAGTGTTACAGCCTTCACAAGTAACAGAAACCGACTTAATAATTAATAATATTATTAAACAATTCCATTCGGCATAGTTTTATGTAGCGGTTGGACGCTGGACCGAATTTAATTAACCGTCTGCAGTTGGTAGCTCGACTAGCGGTCCTGCCCGCTGGGACGTGGGAGTCGTGGACCAAGATATAACATTAAAGCGTTCAAATTTTATTTAATTTTTATATCATTTGATTTTCGTTTGTAATTAATTTTGTGGTCAGT
This sequence comes from Vanessa atalanta, assembly GCF_905147765.1. Taxonomy (NCBI): domain Eukaryota; kingdom Metazoa; phylum Arthropoda; class Insecta; order Lepidoptera; family Nymphalidae; genus Vanessa; species Vanessa atalanta. Next base: position 1,406,063 of record NC_061882.1, read on the forward strand.
GATGAAGGATAATATCGTGTGGTTTTTTTTTGTGACGGATTTTTATCATCGTGTGCGGAGGTCGTGGTCGAGTAGTGTGTAAACCGATTTTCACGGGTACGCCAGTCTGAGGTCCCGGGCTCGATCCCCGGCCAAGTCGATGTAGAAAAAGTTCATTAGTTTTCCATGTTGTCTTGGGTCTGGTTGTTTGTGGTACCGTCGTTACTTCTGATTTTCAATAACACAAGTACTTTAGCTACTTATATTGGGCTCAGAGTAATGTATGTGATGTTGTCCAATATTTATTATTATTATTGTTCTACTGATAACTGGGAGGCCCAGCATTCATCAAAAACATTGTTATTAGGGGCTATCAACATTATAGGATGAACCTATTTACAAAATTCCATCTAACTCATTCTTTATGTTATTGATAGACGTCATCGCCGTCCATTGACAATTGCGCTGAAGATTTTTTTTATCATTCCTGACATCGTCAATGCGTCACCAATCTTGAGAACCAAGAGTTGTCCTTGTGCATGTAGTTACACTGGCTCACTCACCCTTCAAACCGGAAAACAACACTACTGACTACAGACTTGCACAAAGCCCTACCACCAAGAAATGTTGATTCAAAAAGTGTGAAATCAATCACACAATAGTTAATATTATTACTGAATATTTAATTAAAAGTTTCATCGCTAGTCGAAGACAGAGCAATGATTTACAACTGATTAAACGAAGTAATCTTACAAATATAAATTTAAAACTACTTGTCTACTTACATCCGTTAGTTAATCTTCCATATCATTATCTATAAAATCTTTGTTACATAAGCTTTAGATGAAACTCACTCTGAATCGGGGCAAGATCGACATTGGATAAAGTGTGTGATCTTGATTGTGTTGCTGCTAACGCTACCACGAAGTTAATTTATTTATATTTCAATGTTTTTTTTTATAAACTTCTGTTGTGATTATTTTCTATCATTCTATATATGATGATAGAGTGTACAAAATTTCTTTGAAAAACCTTACTTACGTTGAAAATACTTACCGTAACTTGGTTAAGCAATCAATTCTAAATTTAAAATATTCAAAAGAATTAATCGTAGTTTCTTTAGTATAAAATATATATCATAAACTTCATTTCATGTATTCTTGTCAAGTTAGCTCAAGTAACTTAACTTAATAAAACAAGTAAAACACAATTGATATTAAGATTACTTGACTTGGACCTAACTGAGTTCGAACAATACTGAAGCAGTCACTCTCCCTACATAAGTTATTTCCCCCTCATAGTTAAGTTACAACTTGGATTGTGGGTCAGTACAGCGTCTTGGGGATAAATATTATAGAGAAAGGGAGATTTTATTGTTTACACCGAATATTGCGTTTTCTATTATAACTATTTAATATAGAATATTAGAAGTGACTGCCTACGTCACAAGTGTGATATTTTCAATTGTAAAATAGTAGTTGTCATCCGAGGATTTGGTCGCGTTTTAGTGGATGATTGTCAGAAGTTTGGTATAAACTAGCCTATGTCCTTCCTTGGAGTTTAAGCTTGCTTTATTTATATTAGTATGGTTATATATGACTGTATGCGTAGTTTGTGGATCATAAAGGGTTGACGTTGATTATTTGCAAGCTGGTAAGATTTTCTACCAATAGAAAAAGATCGTGATATAAATTTGGGAAATTTATATTATTCATTAATCTGATTGGCTAAAAGTGGAGAACTAACAGCATTAGCTTCAAGGAATCGATAACGATTGGTTACAAATGATTATGATGATATGATGACAACATGAACTGTATATAATTCCAAAACCAATGCGTGGATGCATATAATATGGATAAGTGTATATGTTTAAATATAAAAATTAATAAACTGTAGACGTCTATACAGTTTGAAAACTCTGGTTTTGATTGAGCAGTCTAGTAAAATTGATAAATTAGGAGATTTATCTTTTATCTACGAAACTTAACTAAAAATTTTCTAAGTACTCTCCTTTACTATTTTAATAAAGTATACCATATAGTATTGTTGTAATAATTATTAAGAAACTAGTATAAGGGCAGGAAGTTAGAATGGTATATCCGCTAACCCGCAACTTGGACGTATGGTGGATTAATTTCTAAAGGGATGATACTAAATTCTCAAACATTTTGATATACCGTTCTCAAACAGCAATTAGGTCGCTCCAATGATATATTCGCTGAACAGTTTATATGTTTAAATACTTCTAATAATAAATGTTATAAACTTACTTAGTGTTTATAAATAAATTGTTGTCGCTCATACTGAGACGCATTATAAACAGGTCAGTATTGTTATTCTTTAATCCTAGAATTTAAATTTAGAATAATCTTGGATCTATTACCCATTTCTGAGCAAAAGAGATCTCGTCTTTGGTTGAAAGAAATGTTAGACTTCATAGCGAAATTATTTATTGTTTTTGTTTTAAATATTTTTACAAAAATATTTACTTGTAATTATGTATAGAAAAATAAGTTGGTAGGTAACAAAAAATTGACTGATAAAGTATGACTACTTTGATGGAGATTTATAGTAGATAATGTAAGATTGTTAAATATAGTGAGTTGGGGTAACCTCCTTTTTATTTATTTTGTCCTCTAAACAATAAAAGCTAACAGTACTACTTCTATTGACTGAAGAATCAATCTATCAAAAGTGGTCTATTGTCGATCTTGTCCCAACAAAGTCTGTATAAATTAATATTATCCAAATACCAAAATAGTGCAATAAAATTGTTAGAAATAAGCTAACAAAGAGTGCTACTAAGCTTCAATAAGTATTACCGGAGGATAAACTAGCACTGGTTCCCTAGGACTATTCCCCCTCCCTATTCTAGGACGCTACAAGCGTTGACACATTGGTCCCGTAAAATGGCAAAGCGCACAAACGGCTATTTGCGCCATTAGCACGTTTCATCTCTAATTCCAAATTATATCTTTGAGCCGTTTACGTATGAAGCACTTAGATTTTGAAGTAATGCAGAAAAAGTATTTCTAAACAAAATAACGCACAGCCTTCTTGCTTTATAGAATCGGAATTGCGATTCAACGGGAACATACTTGTAGCAATGTAGCTGGCATTCTACGCGGTTATAGTTTACAGAAACTATTTTCGTTTGAATGTATTTATAAAATTTTTAATATTTATATGTAGTCAAACGAAAATTAAGAAAATATTAGCAATATTCATAAATACGACGATATAAAAATCTTACGAGCATATTTCATCACCTAACTATGAAAATGGTCCAAAATTTAATCTCGCGAGCCATTCATACGAAATTCTAAAAGGACATTTATATTTAACGTGGTTATTTCATTTTTTGGAGAGACGCCAGGTTACTTAGGCTTAAAAACTAGGTCTACCTGAGATCTGCTTAACTACGATCCGGGGACGCATTGATGCTAAAACTTTTAAAAGGTCGCTCCAAAGTGTAATGTATATATTCTGTATATAATTTATATATTATTTTATTACTAGTTTCTCTAGGTATGCTCTGATCTTCTTTTCGTATTGCTATAGTTAAGTAAGTTTATACCTATGTAGGTACAAGAAGGGTCTATACACAATAAATAGATTGAAGAAAATAATAATATCTTCAATCTTGTTGAGTTTAGCGCCAAGAAAACACAGGTGTGCGCTCTCACAGCGAAAAAGTCACCATTTTCCCCTCCTCCTTCCCTCTGTGGCACTACGCTGGAGATACATAGCAAAGTCGCCATACTGGGAATCGACGTTCGGTGCGACCTCAATCCAAAGGATCACATCGAGGCTGTTATAAAAACAGCCTCACGTAAACTCGGAGTCCTGAACAAGGTGCGGCGTTTTTTCACGCCTGCTCAACTGCTCCTGCTGTATAAAACACAGGTACGGTCCTGCGTTGAATATTGCTCGCACCTCTGGGATGGCTCCGCTAAGTACCTACTGGAGGCCTTGGATCGGTTGCAGCGACGTGCGGTTCGCATTATTGGCGATGTAAAGGTCACCAACACCCTCGAGCCTTTACAATTGCGTCGAGAGATAGCGGCACTCAGCGCTTTCTATCGAATGTGTCACGGCGAGTGCTCAGAGGAACTATTCTCCCTTATTCCTGCTTCCCCTTTCCTACACAAGTCCACGCGTGCTGGTTCTCGATGTCACCGCCTAACTGTGACATCAATTCCATCGCGTACAAAGAAATTTGGCAACTCTTTTCTTTGTCGCACTTCCAAAACATGGAATTCTTTACCAGCGCACGTATTCCCCTCCTCTTATGACCTGGGTTCCTTCAAACGAGGCGTGAAGAGGCATCTTGCGGGCCGGCAAGGCGGGGGCGGCTAGAGCAGATCACCTTTCCCAACTGCACTAGCCGTCGTCGCGTTTGGACTCTACTACCACTTACCATCAGGTGGAGCAGAGTCATTTGCCCTCCCGGGCTATATAAAAAAAAAAAAAAAAATAATAAAAATTCTCGTTTCTTCGGGCTAGGAATGTTGAATTTATCAGTATTTTTTTTTACTTTAATATGAATATATTCTACATATAATCCTTCCTCTTGAATCACACTAAAATAAATTTCGTTTAATAAATCTAATTGTCCGGATGGCAAGGAGCGACTATGTTTTACAATATGCAGTGATAGGTGCATACAATTCTTACGTAATTGCTAGTAACGTATTATAGCACTACATTACTTGTTTAAAGATTCCAACTAGTAATAAAATAATATAAAATATGAACAAGTAAATAAATAGGGGTTTTGTAGATAGTGTTGAATATACCCTAAATAAATGTGAACTTAATGTGTTATCAATACGATTCTGGTGAATCGTATTGATAACTATTAACCATTGTAATGATCGTAACAGCTAGACATGAGCAAGGAAATAGTACAGACTTTAAAAATAAGAATTAAATAATTATATTAAAGACTTTCTAAGGTTTTTTAAAACTGCTAAGGTTTTTGAGACCGAAAGTCGTATTTGAATATATTAATTAATTAGTCTTAAATGAAGTCTGAGTCTGAGTCTGTGAGAGCCGAGATGGCCCCGTGGTTAGAACGTGTGCATCTTAACCGATGATTTCGGGTTCAAACCCAGGCAGGCACCACTGAATTTTTATGTGCTTAATTTGTGTTTATAATTCATCTCGTGCTCGGCGGTGAAGGAAAACATCGTGAGGAAACCTGTCTAATTTCAACGAAATTTTGCTACATGTGTATTCTGCCAACCCGCATTGGAGCAGCATGGTGGAATGTGCTCCAAACCTTCTCCTCAAAGGGAGAGGAGGCCTTTAGCCCAGCAGTGGGAAATTCACAGGCTGCTAATGCTAAAAAAAAAAATAACGTCTAACATTAGTTAGGTATTCCTAACTAATGTTAGACGTTATTTAGGCTGAAATAGGTTCTTATAGGTTCGATCTTGTGATCGACATTAGGATAATATTGTACCCATCGAATTCGCGCCTAATTCTTTCATCGTTTTTTATTGATTTTGTTCTCCAAGAAATACAGGCTAATCAAGATCACATATTTTATCCAATGTCCATTTTGCCCCAATTCAGAGTGAGTCTAATCTAAAACTTATGTAACAAAGATTTTATAGATAATGTGGGTTTTGGAAGGTTAACTAATGGATATAAGTAGACAAGCAGTTTTAAATTTATATTTGTAATATATCTTCATTTAATCATTTAAAAATTATTGCTCTGACTTCGCCTAGCGACGAAACTTTAAGTTAAATATTCAGTAAACTTAAATCAACAATTTTTCTTGGTGGTAGGGCCTTGTGCAAGTCTGGGTACCACCCATTCCTTAGATATTCTACTGCCAAATAAGTGTACTCAGTATTTTTATTTTCCGGTTTGAAGGGTGAGTGAGCTAGTGTATCGACAGGCACAAGAGAAATAACATCTTAGTTCCCAAGGTTGATGGCGCATTGGCGGTTTAAGTAATGGTTAATTTTTCTTACAGCGCCATTGTTCAGATGCTCGTCCGCCATCCTATGCCATTAAAAAATAAATGTAACCGATGAGAGAAGGAACTAAAATAAAATGTAAAAAATAAACCTTTTAATCTTCATTTAGAATACACATGTGGCAGAATTTCGTTATAATTAGATACGTGCAGGTTTCCTCACGATGTTTTCCTTCACCGCCGAGCAAGAGATGAATTATAAACACAAATTAAGCACGTGAAAATTTAGTGGTGCTTGCCTGGGTTTGAACCCGAAATCATCGGTTAAGATGCACACGTTCTAACCACTGGGCCATCTTGCCTCAATAACAAAAATAAATTATATGAAAGAGAATACAAGAGAAAGAGAGGGAAAAGCCGCCTGGCGTGGGGCAATAGACTTTTATCAACTTTGATGATTTCTGCCAGTTCACTTTACCGTAAGCCGTGTAAAAGAACTTTTCCGTTCCGACAAATGTCACAGGTAAACATCAACAACAAGTCACGACGAGACACGTTCCGTTTTACGATCGTAATAAAGTGTATATTTTATACATATAATAACAAACATTAGGGCATAATAAACATGAAACAAAAAGGAAAATGAGTAAAAAGTACCTGTTCCGAATTACAACGCCAGCGAGTAATTCGTTGCTATTAGTTTTAATCAGGCGATTCATAAATTCATATATAATATTTAAAAGTACCTACATTGCTCTCTCACAAAACGTTGCATCTCAGATAGCATTGGCTCGCATCGAAATTATTGTAAAAACTGTAATAAAGCAGTATAAGAAGAAATTATTGGGTTTAATTTAAGCCCCAGGGTGTCGTTGAAGACATTTATTGGTGGCCCATGAGGGGAAGAAATTTAAGAAACAAAATTGCCATCGTGTTCGAGGAAGGTCACGTCGAGGTTGTGGATCTAAAACCAGCCCGATACGAGAACCAGAACCAAGGCTTAAGAAATACAACAAATTTGGCAAGTTAAACGAAAGGAACAGTGCAGACAATAAAGCTCACGCCTAATTTCGAAGCCAGGAATAGAAGATAAGTGCCCTCCTTTGTTCCGCAATCATTCAGTTACAACTTATACAAAATTGCCTCTAAAGCACATTAAAATATTTTTTAATAATGATTAAGTAACGAAGATAATTTCAGTTCATAAGATAATTTCAGTTTTAAATCTATTTGATTAATATAAGCTCATACATTTTAGTAAATTATTTTTGTTACCTACATACACATTGGAAAAAACAATTTTTATAACAAAGAAAGTAAATGTTGGTGTAGTGTTTTACAACTCTTTATATTATTTCCTTTAAAACTAATTACCATTTATGCGTTAATATAAAAAAAAAAAAATACATATTCGCTTATTTTTTAAGAATATAACGGTTAGAAGAATATATTTACGGATTGAATAATTGATTAAATTATCTATTGATTATGGTTATTAACTATAATTAAGAGTAGTTAATAAATGATAATATTTAACTCGAGATTATTCTTATTTATAAGTGCAATAAAATATTGTGTCTTAGATAACTATAAAGGACTTAGGTACAGCCAAAATTGAAATTATCTGTATCACAGGTTATTTAAAATTGTTTGCCGAACATTTCAGTGACGAGTCGCGGCAGCTACGAAGGTTCGAGACCGAGCTGCGTCATCAGTTGCCTGACCTGCACCTAAATCCTGATTGCACTCCGAGCCGAACAGCGCGCGTGAGCATTATAAGGAATATTTGGTCTTTTGTAAATTTTTATTTATACTGTAAAAGTAACAACCATCGGTTGGCAAAATGACTGAAAAAGGGTCATCATTATCTAACGCGTGTTTGAGGGAATTAATAGTAAAACGTAGTTCTATAAAGGGACAAATCACTAAATTTAAGAATTATTTAGCTCAAATTAACGAAAAGGGGGTATTATCAAATATTGAACTAGTTGAATTAAATTTAAAATTAACAAAATTCGAGTCGTTGTCCGTCAAGTTTGAAAATATACAAAGCGATATTGAAGTGATCAATTCGGAAAGCATTGATGTTGAATTGGATGAACGCGATAATATTGAACATGAAATTATCTCTTGTATTGCGATGGCTAAAACAATAACAGATGATCACAATATTGATCACAAGGATCAATCTCAATGCTTACATGATCACAGCGAGTTAGGTATAAGGTTACCGCAAATACAAATAGAGAAGTTCGGCGGCCAATATTTTCGCTGGCTTCAGTTCCATGACACTTATGAAAGTTTAATTCATAACAACAATCGCATCACGCCGATACAGAAATTTCACTATCTGTCGTCTTATTTAGAGGGTGATGCTGCTAGGCTAATTTCAAATCTCGAAGTTTCATCCGCTAATTATTCCAAAGCATGGAGCCTTATTTGTGAGCGTTACAACAATAAACGGGCACTTATTAATTATCATTTGAAATCTTTATTTTCCATACAGCCAATTATGCGTGAATGTGATAAGTCGCTTCGTTTCTTGGTGGATCAGGTAAATAAAGATTTGCGTGCTCTAGCAAGTCTGGACCAACCGACGGATAAGTGGGATATATTACTAATTTATATGCTTTCATCAAAATTAGACAGTCAAACGTTAATTAAGTGGGAAGAATATAGAAATGGTTTAGATGATATCCCAACGCTAGAGTTATTTAATAAGTTTTTAAACGATCGAGCTGATGTTTTAGAATCTTTATATCGTAATAAAAATGATAACTCTAAGAATAAAGGATTACCTAGTACCTCTTGCAGTTTTGTACCAAACTACAATAAATGTAATAAAGGTATTATAAATAAAAACAAACATAATAATAAAAATAATCAGAATACAAATTACACAAAAACGTTTGCTGTCACAAATCAAAGACCATACAGGTATTATTGTGTTATTTGTAATGATGATCATAAAATATATGATTGTCCTGTTTTTAAATCAAAAAACATACAAGAAAGATTAAGCGAAGTATCCAAATATAAATTATGCATAAACTGTCTAAGGCAGGGGCATCCCGTCAGTGATTGCCGGATGAAACCTTGTCATTGTAATAAAAAACATAACAGCTTACTTCACAATCCAGAAAAGGAAGTCAAGTGCAATGCAGTCACTAATGATCCAGATTTTTCCATGTGCTTTTTTAATAGGTTCTACGGTCAAGTATTATTACCAACTGCGCTTATAGAAGTATCTAATCCGATTACCAACAAGGCGATAAGAGTTCGTGCTCTTTTAGACTGCGGAAGCCAGTCTTCATTTATTACTCGCTCTTTGATCAAAAAAATATCTTTAAATACTAATTCCATAGATGCTATAAGGGTCGTTGGCATAGGCAACAAGGCTTTAAACAATGTCATCGAAACTTGTAATGTGAAGCTGAGTTCTATAAACAACTCATATAATTTAAATTTAACATGCATGGTACTTGATAAAATAATGGGAGATATTTCTAAGAGTCGTATTAATTTAAAAAATCTGAACTTACCTCAAAGGTTACCTTTGGCTGATCCACAATTTTACTATCCGGGATCCATCGACCTATTAATTGGTTCCGATATGTTCTGGGACATTATAGGTAATAAAACTAGGAACATTGGTGACGGTAAAATAAAGTTGAGAAGTTCAAAATTCGGCTGGATAGTTTGTGGTTCATTGCCTTCATGCCATAATTATAATAAAGGTCATAAATCTGCACATTGTAACTTGGTTCTGACTAAATTATCACCCAATGATATAGATGTAATGATTCTACCTAAATTCTGGGAAATTGAAGACCTTCCTAAACGGCCTTTACTCAGTTGGAGTGAAGAAGCTTGCGAGAAGCATTTTGTGGAAAATACATATCGACTTAAGTCAGGTAGGTTTTGTGTTAAACTCCCATTACTTGACACTCCTGACTGTCTAGGTGATACCTACCAAACTGCCAAATTTAGGCTAATGAAGTTAGAAAAGAGATTTAAAAGAAATCCTTCATTAAAATTGGAATACACTAACTTCATTAAAGAGTATGCTGAATTAGGTCATCTTACGGAATCAAAGGTTACTAAGCCCTATAATTCTTATTTTTTATGTCACCATCCCGTGGTAAAACAAAATAGTGAGTCAACGCGTCTCCGGGTTGTATTCGATGGTTCGGCCTCATCATCTTCTGGGTTTTCTTTGAATGATATCTTGATGGTAGGACCGAATGTGCAAGATAATCTATTTTCTATTCTAATTAGAAGCCGTCAGTATAAATACCTTTTATGTGGCGATATTGAAAAGATGTATAGGCAAGTGGATATATATGATGACGACCGTGATTTGCAACTATTACTATGGAGAGAAAACGAAAACGAACCAATACGAACATTGAGGTTAAATACTGTCACGTATGGTACGTCCAGTGCAAGCTTCCTAAGTACTCGTTGTCTTTGGCAATTGGGCGAGGAACAGGAAGATGTACTAATTAAAACAATAATTCAACGTGATTTCTACGTTGATGATCTCATCACAGGTTCTGATGAGGAAGATCAATTGCGTCATATTAAATCCTCTGTAACAAAGGCTTTAAGTCAAGGTTGTTTTAATCTCAGAAAATTTAAATGTAATCTACCTAGTATATTTGAAGATGATCTTGACAATAATTCACAAGATAATCTTATTATTAGTGAGTCGTCTAGTACTTTGGGGTTGGGTTGGAATCCATTCAATGATACTTTGCACTTTCCATTTGAAAATATTTCAATAAATGATATCATAACTAAGAGATCAATTCTGTCCAACTCATTTAAAATCTTTGATCCACTCGGACTCTTAAGCCCGTGCATCATTCAACCGAAATTAATATTACAACGGTTGTGGAAGGATAAGGTACATTGGGATGAACTTGCGCCTATTGATATCCAACGAGATTGGCAAAGGTTCGTTCAAAATTTACGGCATTTAAAGAATTTCAAAATACAAAGATTAGTTCTTATTAACTCTCCCGAAATCATTGAACTACATTCGTTCAGTGATGCTTCAGAAGCGGCCTATGGAGCATGTATTTATATGCGATCAATAAATACGGGTGGACAAATATTTGTACGTTTGCTATGTTCCAAATCAAAGGTAGCTCCACTAAAGTCCATGACGATTCCTCGTCTAGAGTTGTGTGCTGCACTTTTAGCTGCTCGGTTAACCGCAAGTGTTCTAGAATCATTACGTTACAAACCTTCGTCTATATATCATTGGTGTGATTCGAGTGTGGTGATTATTTGGATTAACAGTGACATTAGCAAACTAAAAACTTTTGTAGCTAATCGTGTTGGTGAAATTCTTGATAATACGAAAGCAGGGTCATGGCGTTATGTCAATACGAAATCAAACCCCGCTGATCTAATATCACGAGGGGTTGATGCTGGTAATCTATTGAACATGAATTTATGGTGGTCCGGCCCAGATTTTTTGTATAAAAGGGAATCTGAATGGCCAAGGTTAAATAATAAAAATATTGCCGCTTTTGATTTACCAGAAATTAAATCGAATCCTGTAATTCTAACAGCCTTAGATATAAACTTTGAAGGATTTTCAAAATTAGATAAAATTGTAAGATCGTTTGCGTATGTTAATAGGTTTATCAATAATTTAAGAAATAAAAATATTTTATCTTTGGAAGAGTTAAATAAATCCTTTAAGCTTCTTTGTATTGTGGCTCAACAACAATCATTTCCTATAGAATATGACTTTCTGGTAAAGGCGAAGGATCTCAGTTCTAAGTCCAAATTACTTTCTTTTTCGCCATTTTTAGATGAGGATAAGGTAATAAGGGTTGGCGGTCGACTGGATAATTCTAATTACTCATTCGAAAGGAAACATCCAATTTTATTGCATTCCGCGCACCATTTAACTAAGTTATATTTTGAAAAAGAACATTTAAAAAATATGCACGCTGGCCCTCAGTTATTATTAGCTTGTGTAAGAGAAACTGTATGGGCTATTGGCGGTAGGCAGTTAGCTAGGCGCACTGTTAATAGATGTGTAGTCTGCAGGCGTGTTCGTGGTAGCACGCTCAATCCTAAAATGGGAATATTACCAGCGCAAAGAGTAAATCCTGATTTTCCCTTTTTGTCGGTTGGTATTGACTTTGCAGGTCCATTTTATATAGTTAATAGGAAAGGGCGTGGCAGTAGACTACTTAAATGTTATATGTGCCTTTTTATTTGCTTAAGATACAAATGTATTCACCTAGAAGCAGTTAGCGACTTGTCAAAGGATGCGTTTATTATGACACTGAAAAGATTTATTAGTCGTCGTGGTAGGCCAGCAGAGATATTCTGCGATAACGGACGTAATTTCGTTGCAGCAGCTAAAGAATTAACTGATTTCTTAAAACGTAATGAGGATTCTTTTAGCCATTTTGCCAATCAAGAAAAAATTAAATTTCATTTTACGCCAACATACGCTCCTCACTTCGGAGGCATTTGGGAGGCCGGTGTAAAGTCTGCCAAATTTCATTTAAGACGTGTAATAGGAAATTGTCACTTAACGTTCGAAGAAATATTAACGTTATTCGCTCAAGTAGAGTCAATTTTGAATAGTCGTCCTCTTTATCCTTTGTCATCCTCCCCTGATGATTTCCTATCTTTGACTCCTGGCCACTTTTTAATTGGAAGAGCCTTAAACGCACTGCCGTCAAAATCTCTAGACAGTATTAAGGAAACAAATTTGCGGAGATACGAAAGGCTTGAAAGGATCCGTCAACACTTTTGGAACAGATGGCAGAAGGAGTATGTGGCTGAATTACAGCAAAGAACCAAATGGAAAACCAATTTGGGCAAACTGAAGATCGGAGATTTAGTTCTTCTCCAAGAGGATCACGTACCTCCATTGAACTGGCGACTTGGTCGGGTTAAAAGATTATTTCCAGGTCCAGATAAAATCCCACGCGTCGCCGATGTCGATACGATAAGAGGATGTGTACGACGTCCATTGGTTCGTCTCTGCCCTATTCTAGCGGAGGAAGAATTTCATGGTTGAAAGATACCTTTCAACGAGGCGGGATGATGTTCCGAATTACAACGCCAGCGAGTAATTCGTTGCTATTAGTTTTAATCAGGCGATTCATAAATTCATATATAATATTTAAAAGTACCTACATTGCTCTCTCACAAAACGTTGCATCTCAGATAGCATTGGCTCGCATCGAAATTATTGTAAAAACTGTAATAAAGCAGTATAAGAAGAAATTATTGGGTTTAATTTAAGCCCCAGGGTGTCGTTGAAGACAGTACCTAATACCTTCATTCCCGTAGAGGCAATCCCATCTAGAGGTATACTAGAAAATAAATGTTTGCGTAAGGCTTGCTACGAAATCAGTTCATTTCTATTCAAATGATTATTGTGGAGCCCGCGATTACATTTATTTTTGCTATTCGAGTATCGTTTGTTAGGATACTCGGTGGCCTCGGCTGGACTCCGCATAATATTGCAATTACATTAAAATGAAAATTGCGTGATGTTTGACCGTTATGTCTATGTGATATTCCTGACTTATAATCTAGTTAGGGCCTTCCATATATATAACTTATATTGAAAATAACCGTATACGCTAACTTTACTTCTATTGGGATAAAAGATAACGAACAGAATATGCATTAGTAAATTTTACCTATGCTTGTTTTTATTCGCAAATAATGCGGCGTTTAAAATTTATAGATATATGTATATATATTTATGAAGTAACTTTAAACTACTCTCAAATACTCTTATATTTTAAACTGTCGTGCGACTGGCTTTTCACACAAATTAAAAAAATAATAACACGTTTGTAAACAAAATATAAATAATGTCTAGTTCACGAGACAAGACTCGTGAACAAGACATTCGTAAATAAAAATAAAAAACATGGTAAATATCCCGTTTTAAATACTTGTAGTAATTTTATTTTATTAAATATAATTAATTTAACATGAGGGGCGTACCTTCGTGGGTAAATTATAAGACGTTTTGATAATAGTAGAGTTGGCCCAGTGTGTAGAGTTGTCTTAGTGACTAGAGGTGGATTGTACTTACATATCTTTGTTGAATTTATCTCACGCTTACTAAGACAGGAATAAGAGTTAGGTTAATCGAATTGTACCTAATTGTCATAACTAGTCATAAAAGAGGCTTATTTCCATAAAAAATACGTACTTTGTTCCAAATATAAATAATTAATCTTGTGACAGTAATTATTGACGAACAAAATATATTAAATCAATTTCTGATAAGAATTAATTCACCTCCTTTATATAATTGGTATCATTACCGCATTCTCGCGTGTGGATAATTTTACCTTTGAAACTCCAAGTACTTTAAACACATTACATGTTCATTATTGTATTTAATATATGAAAATATGTAAAAGTTACGTGGTTCGTTTTTATTACAAACATCATTTGTGTGATTAAGTTATTCGCGTATTTTATTCACGGTTTAAACACGGTCATAACTTTTTAATTTAAATTCTTTCCTTTTTTAAATTCGCTTTACAGTCACCTTTAGGCGTGACGGAAAGGGACGGAAGAGTGTAACGGGAAGCTCGGGAAGCGTGCTCTATTTGATTTGACCAATGAGCGCGCGATCCTTGAGTAGGCCGATACGACTTGGGACCCTTCAAGAAAAAAGCGTACTTTTTCTTTAAAGACCGGCATGGTGTTGCAGATGTCCATGGGCAGTGGTAATCACTTTCCATCAGGTGAGCCTCGGGCTCGTTTGCCATCTATGACATAACCTAATAATTGATAAAACATTTTTTTTTAATTCTAGATATTGTACTTGTTACGTGACATTGGGTGCTTGAGACATTTCTCGTTTAGATTTCTGATTTCTATATTCTATACACTACAACGACTCAAATATATATATGAGGTTAAAGGTGCTGGTGTCACAATCACTACCTATTTTTAGACTATTTTAGTACTAAGATATAATTGTGAGCATTGTTTGTTAATCCAAATAAATAAAAAAAGTATTTTTGTGGCTAAAAGACAAATAAGTTTTAAATGAATATTATAGATTAAGAAAGTGAAGTATAAATAAGCACAAATTAAGCACACGAAAATTGAATAGTACTTGCCTGGGTTTTAACGCACAATCACCGGTTAAGATTCACGTGTTTCAACCACTGGGCTATGTCAAATAATATTTCGTATATTTATATTGGTGAGTATTTTTTGAGAATGTTCATAACGACGGGAATTCGGTCGGGAGGCCGTTAATTTTCATGGAAAATTCAGTTTAACGTTTATGATAATTTCATACTATCGTTGAGAATAAATTTCGGTTTAAATATACGAAAATGAAATATTATCTCCATCCGAGAATCAGAGTGTACGTTCAGGTAATTGGTACAATTACCGCTTTCGTTGCGTGTTTACGATTCCAACTGTAGTGTTTATGGGGAATTATAATTAATGTTTTGTTTTGGTTGGTGATGTTTTTTGTTTTGATATATGTACCGACAGACGGGTAAATGGGCCACTTGATAGTAAATGATCATCATTGCTCATAAGCATTGGCGCTGTAAGAACTATTAACCGTTCCTTACATCGCCAAAGCGCTACCAACTTTGGGAACAAATATGTGATGCCCCTTGGGCCTGTATGTGAATACAGGCCCAAGGCTTGGCCCAAGGCTGGCTCGAAAAACAAAACACATAGTAAGTATTGTTATGTCATTGGCGTAAATCTTGTGAAAACAATCCTTCTAAGCGAATTTTAGCCAATCAGACTAATTTCAAAGAGTAGCCAACTGTGAAGGAGATATTGTAGTGCCAAGTGGCCGGGCTAATGTTTTATGTATAATTTTGACGTTAGCGCTCTCTATACATTTATTTCCGACTGATATAATGGCGATTTTGTAACACTGGTGAAAAATCTGGTGCAGATCACAAAACTTCAAGTTGATTTTTTTAAATAAAATAATGACATAGGCGGATGCCTAATTTGGCCATCTGTTGATAAGTTGTAAACATCGCCCTTATAATTTGGTGCCGTGCAGAAATATTAACCATTCCTAACGACACCTATGTGATAACAAGCTTTGGATCTGACTCTCGGGACTGGCTTTCTCGCCCTTCAAACAGGAACTCAGCAGGACTGAGTCTTATTGTTTGTCTGTAATACATGCCTGCTTCCTACGGCTAATATTGATATTTTTTTTATCGGGAAACAATTGAGTCGATCCAGTATTAAAACTGAAACTCTCATAATTCACAGCCGGTTTTCAATTCGGTAAGTAGAAGACACTTAATAAACAAAATATGTTACCACATGATCGCTTATTACTTCGAAGTTGTACTTAGGAGAAATATCTACTGTCATTATTTTATTACGATTATCTAGAGGATAGACGTAATTAATCAGAAATGCATGTTGCTGCCATTACTGGAAATGCCGCTCTATTACGACCAGTTTGTAACTAAATGTACGGTTTATTTAGTGATTACTCAACATTACATTTATCGATATAAGTATGAGTGATTTGATTATTGGACATGCTTCACTTAATATAGTTTGTTAAATGACGATTCAAAAGTGCTTGTACAAGCCTACTCGAATAAAGTATATTTTGATTCGATTTGATTTGACAGAACTTCAGGTTAAAGTCGTAACAAAAACAAATTGTTGTGGTCATTAGAAATTTCACTAGATCTAATGAATAAATATAAATAAATATTGGACAACATCACATACATTACTCTGATCCCAATGTAAGTAACTAAAGCACTTGTGTTATGGAAATCAAAAGTAACGACGGTACAACAAACACCCAGACCCGAGACAACATAAAAAACTTATGAACTTTTTCGAGTGGCGTGCCCATGAAACCCGGTGTACAGACTACTCGACCACGGAGGTCGTCAAATGAGGTGTGGTTTATATAAAAAATTTGATGGTTGCTTTACTATATCGCCACTGCGAGCTATACGTATCAATAACGGGATTGAAAACCTCGGGTAGCTAGAGGAGTTTTAGGCCCTCAACGTAACGTAACCAGTTCATTGACAATAATGAACAAAACTTATTAAAGGTTTACCGTCGGAAATGAGTAACTACTGAGTTGCTTGCTGGTCGTACCAATGGGAACTTTTATTTTAATTTAATAATATAAAATGACATCCCAGGCACGACATCATAGACTTCTACGCTAATTTTTTTTATTCTAATTCAATCATATTATGTTTGAGCAACAAAAGTCTGAATAAAACGATTTTTGATATTTACTGCCTGGAAATATAACATGCAGGCACGTTATAAATAAAGTCAATGAGAATAATAAAAAAAGAAATGTAAAAGGCACGGAGAACTCGTCTGTAGATATTTGTTTAAATAAAAGCATAATAAATAAACAATGCCAAAATTCTTTATTTTTTAATATTCTGTATGATTATTATTTAATTATTAGGAAACAATGTCGTTTTAAAATATGCTTTACGTTGTTACACGAATGACAATTGTCTTTGACATCTAAAGCGAGCAAATTATTAAAAAAAAAACACTTTATTTTCGCTTCACGACTGTGCCTTATTCTGTGAGGTAAGCTGTCTTTTCCCGCCTTAGGAATTAGCGCATTTTTAATGTTTTACGGGGACCGCAGACGCTGCACAAGAGGATAGTCACCTGATACCTCTTTGAAGAAGGATTTTGTGCGTTTGAACGGCAAGACACCTTACAAAAATGTTTTTTTTTTATTATTTTCTCATTCTGATTCGATGATTATTAACCTTAGGTTGGCTAGCTTAATGCTAGGTAGGATAGGTGAGGTAGCTAGGAGTCTAGAAATTGACTGTGTTTACACTCCTAAAACCGCAAAAAGTATGTTAAGCCACTGAAGGTTTAAAATAAGCCATTGAAGGTTTAAAATCTATCTAGTCACTTCAAATTTGCCATCCCATTGGAAAAGAGAGTGCACATCAGTTTGTCATCAGTATAATATCTCCCGTGCAGAGATTCTGAACAATGGCTGCTACGGTTGAAATTTATCAGGACATCGATAACATTTTTTTTTTTTACGAATTATATCGATGCTTTGGGCAACGCATTATTTATAATTATTATTATCAAATGAGATTAAGATAAAACGTTACTATGTGATATATGTTTTATTATTATTCGATTGTAAATGTTTAAAGCGGATTAAATTAACCGTTGAAGTAGCCGTGTCGCGCCGCAAGCCTATTTAATAATTTAAATTGTCCACATATTTTATACCGTATTCAATCCATATAAATATTTAAAGTAGTATTTTTTGTTCGTCAATTTGATTTTATGTAGAGGGAAGAGGCTTAGAAACTTTTATATCACACGGTTATATATAGTGTATCAAAATGTCACATAATGGAACTGTACAGCTGTGAAGAAAAAACTTCACAGGTGGTAGGGCTTAGTGCAAACCCGTCTGGGTAGATAATATCCACTTATCAGATATTCTACCGCCAAACAATCGTATTCAGTATTGTTGTGTCCCGATTTGAAAGGTGAGCGAGCCAGTGTACAGGCACAAGGGATATAACATCTTATTTGCCAAGATGGGGCGCATCGACGTAAGTAATAGTTAACATATCTTACAGCGTCAATATCTATGGGTGGTGGTCACCACTCACCATCAGATCAAAAAATTTGCTAGTCCGCCAACCTATATCATAAAAAAACCCAGTAAGTTAAACGGACATGACATGAATCCAGTGGATTCTCAATACATAGAAATTATGCAAAATAAAATTTGTCAAATAATTTATACATATGAATTAAACTAGACCTAATTCTGGTATAACGCACACGAACCGTAACGAACAACCCTTATTCAACAAAGTACAAGACTCCGGCTTGCGGCTGTCACCTGACAAGTTCTTTTTAAGCGTGTCTTTCATAATTTCCTTTCTTCCCCTATCCCGCTCGCTTCCAAGATATTATCTTTTATCTATTTGCAGAATTAAAAAGCTGCATTATGAAGAACCTTTTACGAACAGACTACGTTATCCCGAGGTAATTGTTAGTGATGGAAGGAAAAAAACTCGTGTGTGAAATCACTTTTATATTAGGTCTTAAAAATTAAATAACTTTTAATATATGATTAAGTTTAAATTAAGATTTTTATTTATATATTTTTGTTTATAATTCATCTCTTGCTCGGCGGTGAAGGAAAACATTGTGAGGAAACCTGCATGTGTCTAATTTTAACGAAATTCTGCTACATGTGTATCCATCAACCCGCATTGGAGCAGCTTGGTGGAGTGTGCTTCAAACCTTCTCCACAAAAAAGGAGAGGAGGCCTTAGCCCAGCAGTGGGAAGTTTACAGGCTGTTAATATTTTTTTTTATATGGCATTGGTTGGCGGACGAGCATATGGGCCACCTGATGGAAAGTGGTCACCACCGCCCAGACAAAGGCGCTGTAAGAAATATTAACCATTCCTTACATCACCAATGCGCCACCAACCTGTGATCACACTGGCTCTACTGCTATTTGGCGATAGAATATCTGATGAGTGGGTGGTACCTACCCAGACGGGCTTGCACAAAGCCCTACCACCAAGTAAAATAATATATTTTGAAGTAATATATTTTGGATTATTTACATAAACAAAGTACAAAAAGTTGTTTGAAAATTTTAATTTGTAATTTGAATTAAAAATGCCTCTGATGTCAGTCACGCTATGGCACTTTTAAAAATACCCCTAAAACGTTCCTAAGAGTCGATACTTTAAATAGAATAGATGTTTATTTATTTGAAAATCAAGCCTTTACTATAAATATGTAAAAATCTGAACAAGTATTATATTTTAAGAGGATCCTTGTAAAATATTGATGAATTGACGTCTATAAGTGGCTTTAATTGGTACGACGCATGTTATTGAATAGAATTACGAACAGAAATGGTATAAATTTCACATTCAATTGTTTGTTCGCCCACCCTATCTTCATACCTTGGCTGATATATAAATCTTTAGGCTATTCTTGGTGGCGATCTGACACGACCGATAAGACAAAAAAATCAGCGGTACGGGAATGTAAAATTGTCCAGTTTCCAAAATAACAGAAAATCCCAATAGCTTTTTATTGGTCTGAGTTTTACCCCGGGCCACCCAAGCTAAGATCTATAACACGCTCGCCTTTGTGGGTCTTCCATACTACTATCTGCTCTAAGGTATGTATCAACTTCGAAAAGGCATATTCCAATTATGTTCGCAGTCTCCATTGTCAATTATTGTCGTTACGATTAATTAATCTGTTTATTAACTCCGTCACAATGAGTTCATTTGTTGCCGGACAAAAGGTACTTCATTACGCAAGTATTCGAGTTTATTTCAGAGTCTGAAAATAATGTGATGTGACAATAGTCGACGAAAAGATGTGATTTCCAGCACTTTCGAATTTGTATTTTTTTTGTTATTTCGTCTTCATTTCAACCATTGAAACGAAAATTAAGCACCATAAAATAATTTTGACTAAAGTGAGAAAAAAATGATATATCAAATTCTAAATTTAAAATTTATTATTACTAGTTTGTCTCCCGCAAACCTTCGCGTTTATTGAAAAGATTTTTTAGAAATTTCGAAACCTATCACAGGTTTTATTAAGATTTAATTTCATTGTGAACTGCAAGTCACTCATCTACATTTGGCGCGAAAATTATGAAACTTATTTAAATGAAAATTTTAATTTCAAATAATTTATAGTTCAGTTAGAATCGGAGTTTGTCGCAAACAATTTACTTGAATTTATTTACGTTTCTATTTAATTTTTCTTATACAGACGTAGCGCTCTCTAGCCAGAGCAACTTGTGTTATGTTTTATTGTAGTCTGAGTGAACTATAGCCACTTGGACTATATCATACATAACGTCGACTTATTTTAAATATTGTTAAACGTGCTGTAATATCGAAATAGGACAACCATGTCCTGTAAAGATATGTATACAGTTTTGTATTATAAATAAATAAACTTGTTTCCGCTCTTTAAATTTTTTTTTGTTAAATTATAACAATTTAGTAAATTACAATTAAAAATACTCTTAAATTTTCTGCACATCTACGGCTGGAGCTCTTCAGAATGGCTTGAACCCGCAATTATCGGTTAAGATGCACGCGTTCTAAACAATGGGCCATAGTGGCAATATATGTATATCTATTTATTAACTACAAGAGACGATATGACGATATGACGATATGGATAGAATGGTAAGCGCTATCCGACTGATACAAAAAGCATGTAGAATTTAATGTTAGTTATGCTTCAATCTGAAATAAAGACTATGGCGTGGAAAATATTGGAAAATATTCGTATCAGCCAACATTTCTGCTTTTACGAGTACTTTTTGCTAGCTTTTCAATACTTTGTAGTTTTTAATCTCTCGAAATATCAAGATTTCTCTTATGCAGTTGTGTTTTAAAAACATGGAGTGGATAAAAAATATTTACCAACATTGGCACGAACGATGCGGATTCAAATAAAATGAAAATTTTCCTTGTTTATAATATTAGGGAGAACTATGAAATAAATAGGGAGTTTTATTATTAGCGGTAAGATCTATTGAATGAGAATGAGTTGGACTGTTGTAGATATAAGATGTTCTACACTAAAGTTGTGAAGGCGTTGAGTATGCTTTCTGATTCTTCACTCCTTAAGTTCTTCCTACACTTTGTTATAAACTGAATTATTAAAAGCATTAATACTATTTTTGAATATTATATGGAGGAACTTTTTTATCACAGTGTCACGTCATTTTTGAATGCATAACCGCGGCAAAAATAAAAATGCTAGAAACTTACGTCATTGGTTTTTTAGGAACCGACTTTTAAACCTTCAAGAAAAGAGTTTACGAATTTTTTAAGGGCTGGAAATGCACTTGCAAGCTTTCTAGTGTCGCATGGGCGATTATAGTAACTTATCATTAGATGAATCTCCTGCTCGTTTGCCAATATGAAACAAGAAAGATATGGATCGCTGGAAGAGAATCGAATTTGTACCTTTTCGGTACAGAACGATCAATAACATTTTAGCTGAATTGCCAATTCTGTGCTCAATAAACATTTTGTTTTTTTTATGGCATTTGTTGGCGGACGAGCATATGGGCCACCTGACGGTAAGCGGTCTCCACCGCCCATAGACAAAGGCGCTGTAAGAAATATTAACCATTCCTTACATCACCTATGCGCCACCAACCTTGGAACTAAGATGTTATGTCCCTTGTGCCTGTGATTACAATGGTTCACTCACCCTTCTAACCGGAACACAACAATAAGAGTACTGTTATTTGGCGGTAGAATATCTGATGAGTGAGTGGTACCTACCCAGACGGGCTTGCACAAAGCCCTACCACCAAGTACATTTAGGCCGTATTCGGTGCTACTATAAAACAGATAAACGTATGTCCCATGTCATTTTTTTAATCTTTGCTCTCGATTCTCATTATACTAATAAAAATTGAATGACATTATCATTCTTAATTAAAATTAAGAAAATATGTGTATAATGGCACTACCATGTACATCGGTTTTCATGGGTCCCGGGGTCCCGGGTTCGATTCCCGGCCGATGTAGAAAAAGTTCATTAGTTTTCTATGTTGTCTTGGGTCTGGGTGTATGTGGGGTACATGTCGGTCACCTCCTCGTGGTGTACCTTGGGCAACGGGACCGGCTTGAGTTTACTCGTCGGCCACGGTTAAGACTGACGGGAGGGATACTGCGGGGCTGCTCCTATTACGTCCCTGATCGGCGTCAGGGCGGACCATGTGAGTGACCTCGTTGGCTAAGAGGGAGTGGAAGGGCTCGCTACTCGAGCCGCCCAAGTGTTTTTCAACGGTGGTCAGCGGCGGAGCCAACCATTTATCCGCCGCAGGGCGTCAGCATCGTTGACACCCAGCCTCCAGTGGCGGACTCGTGGGAGTTGGCCACATTTCCACGTGGATGAGAAGGGGAAAGGCACGCACTAGGCTCGCTTTCCAGGAATATTTAGCTGCCTTACAGCATCTGCCGCTGGTGGGGTCGCGGTTGCATGCCCTTGGCGATCCCGTGGACTCACCACTCGGCGGCATGGTGGAAACTTGAGGATGGTTTTAGTGGGTAGGACAGGGCATTAGCATCAGCGTGCCTTGGTACGGGGCATTAGATCCCGGTTGAGTCCCACATACCCGTTCCGGTCCCCTGACCGGGCGGCATGCGTAAATGCATTTCCTCCAATAGACTCTAAGTTCCAATGGGGCCCCCATATAAATAAATTATCGAATAAACTCAGTTCTGCAGCCTATGCGGTAAAAAAAATTAGACTTTTGACTGATGTGGATACGGCTCGCCTTGTGTACTTTAGTTATTTTCATAGTATAATGTCGTATGGCATCCTACTCTGGGGTAATGCAGCTGACATTAATACTATTTTTGTACTGCAGAAGACGGCTATTAAAATAGAGTAAATTTAAAGAAATTGAAATAATGATTGTCGCTTCTCAATTTATTTTTGATAATGTTATGTATGTACGTAAAAACATAAATGATTTTCCCAGAAATTGTGACGTACATTCTATTAACACTAGGAACAAGAATAAACTTGTTACTCCAAGTACCCGATTACACAGGGTTAGTAACTCTTTTTTGGGGCAATGTATACGTTTTTACAACAGGATCCCAGAAAACGTTAAAAATTATTCAATTATAAAATTCAAAAGAGTCGTTAAAGAGCGTTTGTGTGCTAAAGGATATTACAACACTAATGACTTTTTAGTTGACTGCACACCTTGGGAATGAAATGATCGCCTCCAGGCTGTTTCAAATAACTAAAACATACTTATCATTGTACCTTCATGGAAAATGGTTAAAAAAAAAGAAAAATATATATCCCGCTGAGTTTCTTTCGCCGGTTCTTCTCAGGTCCGAGGTGCTAAATTCCGAACCGGTGGTAGATTTTTGACAATCAATAAGCAAGTGTAAACACTTCTATATTGAATAAAGATTTTTGATTTTGACTTTCCTCGTAAAACAAAAAAAAAATAGGGTCTGGGTGTATGTGGTACCGTCGTTACTTACATTGGGATCAGAATAATGTATGTGATGTTGTCCAATATTTATTTATTATTATTTATAGTCGGTTTTTAAATACATAACTGAAAAATCATACCAAGAAACTGGTTATCCCATTGGAGCGTTTAGATGAAAGCACTTACTCTCAGAGACGGTGTTTACAGTAATCGACGTAGACAACCTCCACTCGTTAAGTGTTCAGAGTAAATGGTTCAACTAGTTTAATGCAATAATTATACAAATTTCATTGTATATCATCCTTGTATTATAACGTATTATTATCATTCTTATATATAGTATTATTTAATATGGTAAAGTGAATTCCTTCTGTTACATTACATACTTATAAGTACATCAGTCTGTTGTACTGCTTATGATGGATAAGTTACCTTTAAAATGCATAATAATATAAATATGTTAACTGCCAAACCTTTTTTGATGACTTCATATATAATATATTTCCGTACATAAGATTATTATTAGTACATAAGAGGAAATTTTAAAGTGGCACCGGTAACCGAGAAGTTATCTGGAAACAGGCTGTCTTGGTATGGGCATGTTATGCGGAGGAGTGAGGACCATGTTGTGAGAAAGTTTTTGAGAATGGATGTGGATGGAGGTAGGGGACGACCAAAGAAACGATGGGTGGATTGTGTGAAAGACGATATGTTTAGAAAGAATGTTACTTGTGAGATGACGTCCGACAGAGAATTATGGAAAAAGAGGACATGCTGCGCCGATCCCAAGTAAAATTGGGATAAGGGCAGGAGGATAATGATGACAGAATATAATTCCGTAAATATATGTGATTATAGTTATTATCATGTGCAATAAATATAGCATATATATATATTTAGTTTCTATTATTAGAGACTTACCTGATGGAAAGTGAACCATGGACATGTGCAACACTGGAAGGCTTAGTGCCGCCTAAAATATATTATTATAAATAACATTCGTAGGGATGGGATGATCTACTCTGTAAATACATCGAAAAAAAAAGGATTTATTTATAATGCACAAAAAATAGAACCTTTTAATTTTTATCATATGAGATGGTTCTTGTCTTAGGGTTTTACTGGGACCACTATAGGTATTTTTTTCAGAAAATAAATAAATAGTAAATACTCATAACTATCACAGACTATCTGTAGACATCGAAAATGTATAAATACAATTATTGATATTGTCTAAAATACATAATTTGTTTCTTTTTCCGAATAATTAATTAATTTCTTGTGTTCTTTTCCAGCTGGAACCGAAAAAAATTTCCTTCTAACCAAATAGCTCGCCTTCCAGGAGTCTCATGTATATAGATGAGACTGTCTGTATTTCTGTAACGCTCTCACGGGCTCACCACTGACCTGAAGTTGATGACATTTAGTATAAATCGCGCTTGAGCTCAAAGTCAAAGTCAAAAATCTTTATTCAATATAGAAGTGTTTGCACTTGCTTATTGATTGTCAAAAATCTACCACCGGTTCGGAATTTAGCACCTCGGACCTGAGAAGAACCGGCGAAAGAAACTCCAAAGAAAGATACATGCATACTTTTAAGACCTAACACTTTACGACTAACTCCTAAGACGAGAGAGGTACGGGCGACAACTTGTTATTATTAGATATTGTTTTTAAATTAATAAAACAATTCTGAATATAAGAGTATACATATTTATGTAGGGGAACCCCCCAGAGCGAAAGCTAAACACACAAACTAGGTTACTTTATAAGCGAACACAGCTTACCTCGTATCACTGAGACGTGAGTCGTTCTATTGGAGTGTACTTCTGTGTGTCGGCGCTGCTTACACTAATTGCAGTAGACAGACACTTCTTGATGTCGGAACTCACACAGAGCTTAGAAGACAAACTTAACCTGCATTTGTTTTAAACGAAGGGGTTATAAGAATAGATTTACTGTGTCAAAGTTGTTGGGTATGAAATTATTTTAAGTTTTTTCGTTCTTGGAAACGTTTATTTTACTTTTTTCGAATTTGTTTTTTCCAAATGTCCAATGGTAGCAACGACCAAACGATCCATTACATATATGACGAAATAATTATTATATATTATAATAAAATGCTATTTATACACGAGTTGCAGTCACACTCCAACCAATCTGGTATTTTAATACCTTAATAGCTGTGATGCTGGATTTATCCGCAGTAATTTCAGTTTGAAATAAAATAAAATGTTATTCTGGATAATAGGTTCAACAAATTCAGATTTTATGTACTTACCTCATTAGTAAGTAGATGTTTTCAATAATACTTTAACTTAAATACCAATTAAAATCCTTCTGCCACGATAAATTTAACTGAAGTTAAAGTAATAACATTGGACTTTCATAGCACAACCACTCTGTGGAACCGCACAACCACTCTGTGGAACCAGCTTTCGCCGGCGGTTTTTCCGAACCGATACGACTTGGGAACCTTCAAGAAAAGAACGTACTTATTTCTTAAAGGCCGGCAACGCACCTGTAACCCCCCTGGTGTTGCAGATGTCCATGGGCGTGGACATCTGGTGGTAGTCGCTTTCCATCAGGTGAAGCTCCTGCTCGTTTGCCCCCTATACCATAAAAAAAAAAAAAAACTTCCAACATGCAAGCCAAATTTCAAGATTGTATGTGCTATAGTTTCTAAAATTTCGTGACTAATCAATATAAAAGCGAAATACCACTCACTTCGCTTTTATATATATATTACCGGTTATGATTACAGAGATAGCCCAGTGGTTAGAACACGTGCATCATGACCGATGATTGCGGGTTCAAACGCAGGCGAGCACCACTGAATTTTCATATGCTTAATTTGTGTTTATTATTCATCTCCTGCTCGGCGGTAAAGAAAAACATCATGAGGAAACCTGCATGTGTCTAATTTCAACGAAAATCTGCAACATGCGTATCCACCAACCCGCATTGGAGCAGCGTGGTAGATTATGCTTCAAACCTTTTCCTCAAATAGGAGAGGAGGTCTTAGCCCAGCAGTGGGAAATTTACGTGCTGTTAATATAATGTACCGGTTAATTTGTTACAATATATCTTTACGCAACGTTGACTTATTCGAATCGACGGAGTAAAAACCACGCCCCATTCAGATAAGACAGATAATTGAATTCCCAAATTTTTCCAATCAATTAAAATTCATGAATTGAAAGTCTGGATTAATCTCACCAAAATTATGGAGGGCCGAAGTTATCCTTGTTAAACTAAGCACAAAATTAAGTCACTAATTTCTCGTGACAAATAGACTCGAATCTGTGCCCCTTCGATTAGCGGCAATTGCTTCGGATAACCCTTTACTTTATCGGCTTATCCCAATACAAATTATCTTGAAAGGTCATTGGCTTTCCGTAGTTATAGTTGCTGATATAATTACGTATCACATTTCGAGTCAATGAAGATGTCGTCTGGAACTTACGACATCTAATGTACGCTCATTTTTATAATGTATATAAATAAAATGTAAAGTTATAAAATAAAAAAAGAATCCTGATACCTTAATTATAATTCTGCTTTATAAAGCGAAAGGTGTTGTGATGGTTGGAATGAAGTTGCTTTCACTATGTAAATATGTATTAAAAATTTACTTGGTGGTAGGGCTTTGTGCAAGCCCGTCTGGGTAGGTACCACCCACTCATCAGATATTCTACCGCCAAACAGCAGTACTCAGTATTGTTGTGTTCCGGTTTGAAGGGTGAGTAAGCCAGTGTACCTACAGGCACAAGGGACGTAACATCTTAGTTCCCAAGGTTGGTGGCGCATTGGTGATGTAAGGAATGGTTAATACTTCTTACAACGCCATTGTCTATGGGCCACTACCACTGTGTGACAATGGGTGACCACTAAGTGAGGATAATTAAATAACAAGAAACAAAATTGTTATTACAAAAAGATACGAAGTAACGAAAGACTTGATGATGTTTATGTCTTTGTTTTTGTAATTATATTCTACTAGTGTAGGAACAACGCTGCTAGAAAAACTGTGGGGCTATTCGTACCTAATCAAGTGTACTACGCATACTTTTCAAAATAAATAGCAACAAAAAATTTAAATAAGTATTAAAAATAAACAATTACGTTATTTGGAACTATGGGTATGTATGAGTTTTTAATTAAGTCTTAAATTTAATTTAAGGTGAAGTAGCGAGATTTCATGTAACTAAGAATTTAATTACATTTCTCGAACGAGTGAAGTTTTAACAAAACAATAGTTCGAACTACATCCGTATATCGAAGCCAATCTGATAAGGGTCAAACCACACTTGAACGTCATTTTAATGTGACGTTTTTGTATAAAAACTTACTAAGCCTGGGTGCAGTTTATTCTTAAAGATAATGATAATAAAATAATTAAATAGCATAATTATAATTTATACCCTGTAGCACTCAGAAGCAATATAGCTGTAGAACCTACTACTTAAAACATGTTTAGAATTGGATCCTATTTCGTCCTTGGTCCTATTTATTTTACTATACATATATATTGGGTTTGAAACTTTTGTATGAAAATACATACAGTTAAAATTTAATAAAAACGATGTTAGTCAAAATTAAAATCATTAAAATTATAAAAAAAAGCGTTAGTTAAATGCGAAGAAGTGTGTTTCTTACCACACGAACATAAGATTGCGCAAATGTCTTTAAGAAGAGAAAAGTTTTCCTATTCATTACAACTTCGGTACCTCTTGTTAAAACAAACTTACACATTACTATATCTACTAAAGGCTGAAATACACGTGACGATACAACTTGACGTACTAAGACTACGCTTTTTAAAAATAGTAGGCGTCTCACTGACAGATTTCGGGAAAACCGGTCATTTTTTACGGAGCAAAGGTAACTGTGCAAGAGCTCCTTACTATACTACTAATATTTATAATGAAGTGAATGTCTTCATTTCTGCTACTCTTTCACATCTTGACTACGTAACTGATGCTTGTGGAGGTTTTCTTACATGTTATTTGGGACTTGGAAAAAATTAGGGCACATCTCATCTGCTCTGTTTCCCCCAACTCTTCACCTCAATAAAATTTTAGTGCATGTATGTGCACAAGCACATACTTATCCAGTCAAATAATTTCAGGTATTTCTCTAATAATTGGCTCTCTTAATGTTTTAATATCTTACAATTATTTTTTAAACGAAACGCATAAATATAATTTATTTATTTATCATTAGTATATAGTTTTGGCGATTAACTATTTAGATTATACTTCCAAAAACTCGGTAGTCACTTTTTTCAGTATCCAAATACAAACAGATTAGAAAACAAAACAACAAAACAAATAAAAGGCTTTGATTTTGTATTCGCTTTTCTTTTGAATTTCACCGCGCTCCCTTTTTTATCTGAGCTATAAACATTACCCAATTGAATTTACACAAATACTTCGATAGTCATTGAAAAGGGAAACCGTAGCGAATCTCATGACAGCTTTTCTACACATTAAAAAGTCTAAATTATACTTTACAAAATTACAAATCCCAAAATCAGAGACTAACTCAATGTCGTAACACCGGGGAATATATTATCTGCGAAAGTTGAATGGCTAAATTTGTTATCAAATCATTTTTAATAAAAATATTTCCTAATTAGTTGTTGTATAAATAATACAATCCAATAATAAAATATCTGTAAAGCTATTTTGTAAGAAAAAACTCAAAACTCAATGCAGAAAACGAATAGTAAGCCAGTAACTTACGCTCCCAATAACATAAAAAAATGTAATCAGGAATCCTCTATTTTTCTGCATATCTACTTATCTATGGTACAAAGTATTTGTAATTTATAATGACAGTAATTTACCTTTCACCATAAATGGACTATTTTAATCAGACGAGATACAAAAATATATTTAGAAATTGGATTGGTAGATCTTGAACTTAGCGAAAATGCCATGCCATATAATTTGTTAGACCTATAAAATTTATCAAAGATTGGATTAGTTCATGTAAATTTTCTATTGAGGACTCAAATAATAATCAACTTAGCATTTAAAATTAACAGCGTCTAATTATGACACAATTTAGCAAAGAACCACTTTAGTACCTAAGAGAAGAAGTCACAAAAAGAGATCCGATATTTATTCTTCAACGTTGATTCACTAAAATTCGGCCAATATATATACGAAGATATATCTCTTTGTCGAGAACGAAGTTGTAAAGACAAATTTAATTCATGAAAATCGTTATTGTTGATTGCATTTAAACCGGCGACAACGCGTTAAGCAGATATTCGAACGACGATATCAATGCATTTATGAAAATACATTTCCAAATATATTTTATTAATAATAATAATTACCAATTTTAAATAGTCAGCATTAAAATGTTTTAACTAACGATATTTTCTCTATATGCAATAATATTGAGACGACGGACCTCATTTTTCAGCTATTACACCAACATTAACATCTGTCACTAAGTTTTTTCGTATTAAAACATCAATCTAAGGAATAGTAAAGCCATTTGGCTCGATTCCAAGCAAAAACAATAAAACTAAAGCCTTTGGAAAAATAAAAGGAAGTTCGAAAATTCATTTGGACCCGCCATGCTTACTGGTGTTTGTCTAACGTTGAGTTATTATTTGGATCGACGATTTTATTATGAGGGGATTATTTGCTCAAGAAACTAGTACGTAGATGGTTTTATTCGAACTTTTCATTTATCTTCAGTAGTGGAACATTTCAATTATAACACGTCTTCATTGATTTTAAGGGTTTAGTCATTTACACGTATTATACATACATCGTTTTTACATTTAATATTAAAAATATGTATTTAGTGTGTATCTTTTGTTGGAGACTCATAAATAAATAAACACGATATTGATTACTTTGTTGATCTAGTGGCTAAATATAAAGCAAATTTCGAAGGCCTGAGTTCAAACCCTAAATTTGCAAATAAGACTTTAATGAGTTTGTGTCGAAAACCTCTCAATAGTAGCTCAAAGTCTAGAACCCAAGTGCAACCCTGGTTCTGTACATGAACTCTTTCCCGTCGTCTTGGATTTGTCATTCCTTTGGATTATGAGGGCGAGGGAAAAGAGTATACCGATGTTTACGCATACATGTGTACGCTATAATATTTCCTGTGTAGATCTTGGTCTCCTTTGAGATTGGCCACTATCGAAATCAGTCAGGATAAGAATAAGAAGAAGAAGAAGAAGAAGAGAACTGACGCTGTGTTGCGGTCCATCATTGGTATTCTCAATTATATACTACAAAAATATGATGCCATTTCTTTAGATCATATTTGATATATCGTAGATATTGCACGTACAAGGAATTTACTTTTTTGTGATGGTATGTGATTACCAATTGTGACTATAAACAGTTGTGCTGTAATACGTAATATTATATTAGCTGGTACCTACTCAGCTGATGGTCTGAAACAAAGTAAAATATATAAGGAAATACGTCAATATTTTTAAATGCTTAAAATGGAACCCACGGAAGCGTAAAACGCTATGCAAAAGCAGAGCACAAGAGAGCCACTCTATAAAACAAAAGAAAATCATGAGCCGTACTTTGACTGTAATTTAAAATATTCTATAAAGTATTCAAACAAACATTGCGACTTAGTATACCCATTAACTATTTTTTTATTATTAAGCGATGTCCTCCTTATAGATTCCAATTAAGGCCATTTGCAACTAAGAATAGCAAACTGTGCAGGAGATATTTTAGTAAAAATGTTCTGCTGACGAAGGAGTCCTCCATATTTGACGTTGATAATTTATAATTCGATGGAATATGATGCAATCCAAAAGTACCAGTAAGTTCAGAATCAAAGACTTAACGTACTTTCTGAGACAAAGGACTATGAACCGTACCAGCTTTTAAGATCAAGGTTAACTAATTGAAAATCTCTCGACGTAAAACCCAAGATCTCGAAATCGGTTTTATTTATTTTTTCTCCGACAGCCCAGACACCCGAGATTACGCCCTTGCCGACTCCGCCGAGCGGTTTCGGCCCTTTCTCGTTTCCGCTCCAACTCCTACTGGACCATAACAAGCTCACAGAAAGAGGCTACTAC
Organism: Vanessa atalanta; assembly: GCF_905147765.1. NCBI lineage: Eukaryota > Metazoa > Arthropoda > Insecta > Lepidoptera > Nymphalidae > Vanessa > Vanessa atalanta. The sequence goes on from NC_061882.1 coordinate 1,438,093, forward strand.
CTCTACACCGATTCCCTGCGGATATAACCTAACCACTAGACCAATAACGCAGCCTTATTATTATCAAAGACGAAAATTGCGACGCACTTTACAAAAAATCTGCATCCCTCAGGAATATCGCGCAATGTTATCTGCCAGTAATCCATGTTTGAGTAGTTGAAGCCATGAACGTTTTAATACAATATATATGACTTTTGGTTCCTGTCGATTTTATTCTAATTTTTTTTTAATATTTTAAATTTTGTATTCGGACATAACATCTTGGGTTTAAGGTGACGCATTGACAGCTTAAAAAAATGCTTAATATTTTTAACAGTGCCTATGCTAGTGAGTTATGGTGACCACTTGCCATCATGTGGCCCGCTTGCTTGCAATGCAGTTTGCCAACCTAATTTATAAAAAAAGTTGAAAGATGACGTCGATTGTTTTATTGCTTCTTTATCGACGTTCACATTGAAGAAAACGTAGTTAAAATATAATAAAATTAAATATATTATTGCACTTTAAGTGACATTGACTGTTGATTCAGAATATAATGTTAAAAAATAATAATAATATCAATCATAATTTTGTTATAGATAGTAACAAAAATGTATTCAATAAAATAAACATAGATATAACACAATTAGTGACGAGGCTTTTAACTAGCGCCTGTTTTTGCACTAATTCACAAGCTTCATTGCATCACACGAAAATGTACACAATGCTGTACGTAATAGAGTCTTATTTAACAAAGTAAATCCCCATCTATGCTTTAATTTTCAGCCTGGGGTCGTTATAGCAGCCTAATACAATTTCTCGCTCCAGCAGTGACCGCGTCCCTTGGTCTCAAAACAATTAGTAAGGCGACATTCATTTTTGTGTCACTCCTAATCCCTATTTTGCTTGACATCCCTCTACTTAAAAAGTTATATATAGTATTTTCGTAAACACAAAAACATTTTTCTGTTATTCAATAGGGAATACACGAACAAATACGAGGAATAATATACTTGATGGAAATAACTGGAATGATTGTATTGTATTGTTTTTTTATTAATACTTTCAATTTATCTACAACATTGCAATTCTAAGGAATTTTCTGCCTCGCAGAACTACTCTGTAGTACTAGTTTTCACTGATGGTTTTTTCGAACCGATGCGCCTTGGTAACCTTTAAAAATAGAGTCAACTCTTTTCTTAAATGCTGGCAACACACCTGCAAGCTTTCCAGTGTTGCGCGATTCTAGTTACTTTCCTCAAATGTAAACAAATTATCTGTGTTATTTAATTAGTGGAAAATAATGTTTTTGGCTGAATATTACTTTCCTTATACTTCATTCCCTTAATAATTATCTGGAACCTTCTGCTTAGTATAATATTTATATAGCGTGTATACTTATATATGTTATTATTATCTATTGTATAATAATATATTGTATTGGACTTGTTGAGCCGAGATGGCCCAGTGGTTAGAACGCGTGCATCTTAACCGATGATTTTGGGTTCAAACCCAGGTAAGCACCACTGAATTTCATGTGCTTAATTTGTGTTTATAATTTATCTCTTGTTCGGCGGTGAAGGAAAACATCGCGAGGAAACCTGCATGTGTCTAATTTCAACGAAATTCTGCCACATGTGTATTTCGGAGCAGCGTGGTGGAATATGCTCCAAACCTTCTCCTCAAAAAGGAAAGGAGGCCTTAGCCCAGCAGTGGGAAATTTACAGGCTGCTAATGTAATGTAATTGGACTTGCTAGATGTGTCTTGTGAGTATATTTCTGTGGGGTTGTCTGGATGATATCACTATTTCAGTGTAATATCATTACTTTGTATGCATTATTTATTTTTTTCAGTTAATTTTTTTTTTTTTCTTTTTGGCACGATGTTCTTAAACGCCGCTTACAGTAGAGTGACCGCTTACAGTAAGGGAAAACTTCCTTCTCTTTCTCTTTCTTTTTATCTATTTCTAGTATATACGGTTTTATATAATATAAAATTGTTTTTTTTTTGTATCTGTTATTCAATACATAATCCAAAACGAAAGAAACTTCGGTCGAACCGGGTGTTCCACCCTCACATTTTTATGTAATTAATATATTTTTGCTATTTTTATTAGAAACTACCTTTGAAACAAGTGCTTTACATTTAATATAACCGGTTAAAAAAATGTTTTGATATTGTTATTAGAACAAAAATAAATCTCATACGAAAAAAGTATACTTTGATTGTGATCAGTCATTGAAGATAATTACATGATCTTACAATTAAAGGAATAAATTTAAAACAAATGAAAGCGACACTATTATTAAGTATATAAAATAACTCTCTTTGTTTTTGTAACCATGATTAAAGCTATTTATTTCATTTGTCGTACGTCATTGGTCGATGGCAGCTAATGACGTCTTAAGCGACCAATGAGAGTGCTGCATTTCGTCATATTAGTAAAACTTGTTTTGATCAACGTTTCAAAAACAGGTTCATCTGCCTAAATTGTTGAATTCCAACTGTTGTGACGACACCAAGTCTATATATTATCTAATGATTAACTAAAACGTCGAAAATAAAGACATTAAATTATATTAAGGAATTAAATTTATTATCTGAAATAAAAATACGATGAATTAATAAATGTACTAGACTATTTTTTCAAACCTTATTAAATATATTGATTTACCAAAATAAGATCTATTTTTTATATTTATTTTATAAATTGTATCAAATGTGAAATGACGTTTTAAGTTAACAGTAAAAGTTTTTCTTTTTTTTTAAGCGCTTTTATGCAAAGTTTTATTTTTAAAAAGGTTTTTACTTATTATGTTTTTTTTTATTATTTTTAGTAATTAAACTCGCAATCATAATCTCAGTAAGTAATTTCATTTGATACGCATATTATAGGCGAGCACTTTATCCGCCATATCAACGATATCAACGTTGTCCGCCATATTGGTTTACAGTGACGTCACTTTATATTTTGACTTACTCTCATTTATATTACATAAAGATTACAAAGTATATAAAATATATGTATATTACTAATGGAATGGATTTCTGAAATACGTCAAGATATATGCCACCCACTTTCGTCAATTACACTACGACCAAACAACTATTCTTGTTAAACGGTAAGTGAGCCAGTGGACATGATCTTATTAACTTTTGATGCATTAGTGGATTAATAATTCATAGTGTTACTTGCATTCATTAATTTATTTATAGAACTAATAATAAAAGTATAGTTACTTTTATATAAACCTGATACTAATACTGACGGCCTGAATTATCATTTAAAGGTTAATTAAAATGGATTATAAATGGTATAAATATAAATAAGCCTTAAAATATTATTTTACTATAAAATATAATTATATAATTCATAAAACTTTATAAGGTCAATTGAAATGTGTGGGTGTAATCGATGTACCTATATGAGAGGGAATATCTAAATTTTATTATACACTTCAGTGATTAAGCCGAACTGAATATAGCCATATTAATTAAACTTTCGCCCTTTGGCGTCAGGCCTAAATTTAATTACTCATTCGACTCCAAGTTACTTTTGATGTCGGTCACTATTATTGGGATAAACATGTCTAAATAACTTTATTAAGCTATCGTACTGAGGACACACGGGTTGGATTAAGGTCTTAGAGAACGATGTTTTTTTTTTATTTATGTAGGTTATTTGTGCCTGTAGTACTCACTCACACTGCAAACCAATGATACTAAGCATCGCCGTTTGGCGATATGCTGTTTGAAATATATGACTCGGTGGTACTTACATAGACCGGCTTGCACAAAGTCCTACCAGTCCTAATCGACTTCTATATCTATCAACGAAATTCAGATACAAAGTGTTGATCATATTGTAATGTATTTAGGACTATGGCTAAATAGATCACAACGATGGTCCAAGCATAAGAACTGAAAATTAAATGTTTTAGATTGATAAATTTGTTCAAAATATGAGCAGGCTTGGACTGGGGCATTCACCCTATTAATTTAAGAAGAATTTACATCGCTATGATAAGCAAATTGGATTATGCTTCCTTTTTGTATGGAAATATTTGCAAACGCAACCTACGTAGCCTACTCTACAGACTCTTGTATACAAATATTATGTCAAATTGCGTGTCGGTTTTTACTTCACACATTGCACCAAATGAGTTGTTAACACAAATTAAGCTTGTGTGGGCTTGAAACCACATTTTTTGGGTTAGGTAATCAAATTTTATGAGATAAAAAAACTAAGCAATACCTAATGTTGTCTTAGATTTTCGCGATTATTACACATTGAAATAAAACTAGTTTTTAACGGATTTAATCGCGTATATTAATTATTTTAACATCCCGACGTTTGTCTGCCCGTGACCACGAACACTGCAAAGTGCTCGAAACGTCGGGATGTTAAAATAATTAATATACGCGATTAAATCCGTTAAAAACTAGTTTTATTTCAATAAGCAATACCTACTGAGCCAATAAATTTTTGGTGCTATGTGTTTTTTTTGATTGTGTTGACACAATTACCTTATAAAATGTTATGCAGATAATTGTCCAAATTGCAAAGAGTAGGAGTTAAGAGTCATTTGAGAATCTTAGATTTTTAATAATGTTTAAAAATTAATAAGTTTACTAATTATATTATTAAATAAATTCGTGGCTTAACCCACTTGGAATTCAGTTAATGACGAAAATGCTTCAATAACTTGTATACAACTCCTTAAAACCGTTACTCCCTCCCTTACTTACAGAGGGTGGAAAAAGTACCCCCTGTCCGTCAAATTTCAATCAATTCAGTAGTTTGAACGTGTAAGCGTAACAAACAGACGAACAAATAGACGTAGTTACTTTATAGTATTAGTACAGATATTTCATGCGAAACGGAACGTATGCATGAATATGGGAAAGGGTGTAGGAATATTGATGGGTGTGAAAGAGAGGAGTAATAAAAATGATAGCGATGGCAAGATGTGTGAGTGAGATAGGGGTTTAATAAACGGGTATAAATAAATTACTAAGAGGAATAAAGTGGTCGAAGAGAATTATTTTATTGAGAAGCATCCCCACCGTCCATCAATACCCACCTCTCATTACAGAAAATGCTCGAAACAAATATGACGTATTTGTATATTTTGATTTAGAATTAGAGCAGTTTTGAAAATAAATTGATTTTTAATAAATATAATCATATTTTTTGTGAAACACAAATATCTTATATATTCGAGTTGTGATATTCAATTATTCAATATACCTATTGAATGAAAATGCATGACAGATATATGTTGCCATCTCTTTCTTCCCTTATTATAATTGCGAAAGTAACTCTGTTTGTCTGTTGCTCTTTAATGGTCTGAACCGATTTAGATCAAATTTGGTATAAGATAGTTTGAGTTCCGGGGAAGAACATAGACATTTTTAATTCACCTCGAGGGGGTAAAATGGGGAGTGACAGTTTGTATACTATAGGTAAAGTTTTATGAATTACGCGCGGGTAAAACCGCAGGTTCAGCTAGTATTATATATTATAAAATATACTGAGCTAATAAAATGCTGTTATATATACTTTAATTAATGTAAAAATAATTATTGGTTTAACCTTAATTGTATTCAATGAATTAATGTTTTAATGTTATATGTGGACGTAATATGAATAATATATATGAATAATAAATTACACACACACACACACACACACTAAATGTACCGCATTTAAAAACACGGATATAAGGGATTTCCGCTTCTCTCTTTGTAATTACGACGCGGTGCGAAAATCTTGAAGAACAAACTTAATCCAAACTTTGCCTTTTTCTAAGATGCACTCTCTCTTTCTTTTCCAACTAAGGCTTAACTTTTTGTTTTATTCCTTTTTCATTTTTTTTTCTCCCTCGAACACTTTTAGACTAAGGATTTGAGCTTTAATCTCGGCTACACCTCGTCTGACCTATTAAAGCTTGCGTTGCATTTCTCGAATCCGTAAGTCACTCAGACAGGCGTTTGGAATGAACTAGGTGTTATAAGATTCTAAATAGAATATTATGAATGTATGTACCTAGAGCGTCGCACTAGAAAAGAAGCAACACGTACGTTGTCTTAATTTCAGCGAAATTCTGCCACATGTGTATTCCACCAACCCGCATTGGAGCACCGTGGTGGAATATGCTCCAAACCTTCTCTTCAAAGGCAGAGAAGGCCTTAGCCCAGCAGTGGGACATTTACAGGCTATTACTGTTACTGAGTTTTACATATTAGTAAATATTTGATCCGAATACCATTAAAGTAATTATCCTCTAAAACGTTCGAGTTTATAAAACGCGCTAGGATACCAGTGTTAATATTTTATAAATAATATACCGACAATTCACCGATTGCGCGTGGCGTGAGCTATTTATTCACGAAATTGAATGAAGGGGCGTGCCAACCAAATAATTTATCAACAAAATGTGTTACATTACATTTCTCCTGTAAAAAATTGCACCGTTTCTCCGTGGATTTTGTTTTTTATGTGTATTCACTATCGGCTCAAACGTTCGATATATAATGCCTAACTCTATTTATTTCATTCCTTTAGATATTTTTAATATAGCCATATTTATAGAGTGGTTATGGCAATAAATACAATTACTATTGAGCTCTTTGATAATATACTTTTATATAAATGGGTGGATGAGATGGGTCACCTTATGGTGGTGAGTTTTAAAACGCCAATATTGGCACTTTAAGAAATATCAACTATTCGATACTTCGTTAATGCAAAACTTGGGAGTGTCTGTAAACACTGGTTCATTCTACCCTTCAAAACAGAACACAACAATTCTAACAATTACTTATTGCTGGTAGGATATATGATGAATTAGCATCTACTTATACCACCCAGTAAAATTAAAGTAAAAAGTATTATTTAATAAAATTGTTCCTTGACTCATAATCACAATCAATGCTGTGATTCTCGATGTTTAAAAATTTACTTTATGTTTTAATGTATATGCGTTAAGAGATATATTGTTTCTTTTGGATTTTAATTCGTAGATATCTTTTGTTTTTGTACATCGAGACAAATTAATTTGACTATATACGTTTTTAATATTATATATACGCGTACTAATATGTGGTCAGTAGTCAAAGCCGCAACGAGTACTACTATATGAAACATGACAACATTTAACATAGTAAGTAACTTCTATGTTTATATATCTGTTTTTTGAAATCGTAAGTTACGTCGTAAAGCTTAAATCCAACCAACTTTATGTAACGCGGATCGATGGCGTAATATTTCATAAACGTCTTCTAACGGTGTCGTTCTTGCCGAGTAATAAATAAAAAAAAAAAAATTATAAACAAAGTTACGTGCTTAGAATTAAACCGTGATATTTTTTATTAAAGCGTTCGTTTGCCGATCTGTTAACAGAAAATTAACCGAAAAAATGAAGTAGTTACAATGAAATAGGAATCAATGAGAAATATCTATATATTGCCTAATACGTGAAGCCAAAACTTTACACCCTTTTTTACCAAAAAGACGCGGACGGAGGTGTATTAAATTTGGAACTATTTAAGTTCAGAAATCTAATATTTTCACAAAATATGCGTCAGAAATGCATTCAAATAATTAAAAAAAAAAAAACCACATACTACAATACGCTTAACACATACACGTTTTTCGATATAATATTTACTATGAAACATTCATCATTTCAAAGATGAAAATTAATGACATTTTTTTTTACTGCTCGAGTGATTTCTTCCAATAGTTTTATTAAGTAAAATGCTGGTTGGTTCCCCTAGATCGTTGTTATCAAGGAAGACAACTGAGCAATATTTTATTTAGTAAAGAAAAAGCCTGCTTTCTCACTGATGGGTTTAAAGTTTACCTATGTCGTCACGCTGCTTCAAATGGGTGGACATGTAAATCATTTACATCTTTAGAAGTATATCCGTTGACCTGGTTTTGTTTTCTAGCTTGATTTTTACATTTTACATATTAACATTAGCAGCCTGTAAATTTCCCACTGCTGGGCTAAGGCCTCCTCTTCCTTTGAGGAGAAGGTTTGGAGCATATTCCATCACTCTGCTCCAATGCGGGTTGTTGGAATACACATATGGCAGAATTTCGTTGAAATCAGACACATGCAGGTGTCTTCACGATGTTTTCCTTCACGAGCACGAGATGAATTTTAAACACAAATTAAGCTCATGAAATTGGTGCTTGCCTGGGTTTGAACCCGACATCATTGGTTAAGATACACGAGTTCTAACCACTGGGCCGTCTCGTTATTATCTTGATTAAGCATGGATTAATCGCAAAAAATCAGTGGCACTTACTTGGTTTAGAATTAAAAACTCATCGGATAAAGTTTACGTAATCTAATGACTGAGCCATCACTGCATCCGTTATGTTAATCTTTTTTTTTTATGATGTCGGCAGGCCGACGAGCAAATGGGCCACCTGATGTAAGTGGTCACCACCGCCCATAGACAATGGCGTTGTAAGATATATTAACCATTTCTTACATCATCAATGCGCCACCAACCTTGGGAACTAAGATGTTACGTCCCTTGTGCCTGTAGTTACACTGGCTCACTCACCCTTCAAATCGAAACACAACAATACTGAGTACTGTGGTTGGCGGTAGAATATCTGTCAATATAATAATAAAAAGAATCAATATATTCGACCAAACAAAACTATTCTTAAGTTGGTAAGAACTTCGTTAACGCTTAGTTTACCCCAATAATTATTATTAGCGATCTCTTAGCCTTGTAAGGTTAAAAACTTATATATGTATATTCATTACATTAGGACTTTAAATATTAACAGGATAATCAATCGTTGATCAGCTCATTTTATACCAAATGTCAATAATGAATGATGTATGCTTTATGGATTACAGATATAAAGAAAACAGAAGAGACATGTCGAAGCAATTTATAATAATGAATACATGTATACGACATTATTAATTATAACGCGCTTCTGACCCGATTTTTGTGACGCCTCAAAGAATTGCCTCGAAACCTCAAGGAATATGTTATCAGGGTGGGAACGATTCTCTAGTCATTTACTGCTAAATAATATTAATACTTTGTATTATTGTGTTTCGGCTTGTAGTATCATTGAAATATCTTATTATCATATCTTCTATACAATGGTTACAGTATGAAGAGTTTATACTTCTTGGAGTGCCAGTGTCTATGGGTGACGGTGATTAAAATTAAGATATATAATCGAGCTAGCGACCCGCTCCAGCTTCGCTCGGGTGCAATGCTACCACTAAATATACTACAGAATGTCTTACAACGTCAACAGTTTTTAAGTCGTTAGACAATACAAACCGCTATGTCCTTGCGTTTTAAATCTGTAATATCTTTGAAAATATTATTTTTTATTACTTGCCGTAAAGGGTCATATTGATCTATATTAAATGCACAATGTACTTAAGGTATTTAATTGGATAAAGATTATTGCTGTATTGCTTTAAATCCTTTCGAAAATAAGACAAACAGCGGTAAGCGATTTTGTTTTATACTATGCAATGACGACGTGCCTTTCGAACCTTCGACTTTTGTATATTAAATTTATGGCATTTCTATTACACAGAGTTCCGTGTGATATAGTTCATGCCGTTGATCTGCATTATTGACGTAATGAGAGACGTAACAACTGGTCATGGCTGAGTGCATAAATTAATTTGCTTTGGTTCACAGACCATAAATCTTGCTCGAGTGACCATTCTGTATAGCGCGGGATGAATGCTATATTCTGTAGAACTACTGCATATAAATTACATGTATAACATGTTAGTTTTAAGGTACATAATTAATTAAACCGTAATTAGTTAGGTAGTACAAAAATATATTTAATTTCAATAAACACAGTGGGCTCTTGCCACCATCGACGTTCCTGCTCTTACAGAGCCTCGTGGAATTAGTCGTGATGATGGTAAGAGACCTGATGGATTAACATCGGTGCCCTGGGAACGAGGACGGGCCCTTGTGTAGGACGCTACATGCGTTGACACGTTGGCCCCGGCACATATCCGAGAAACATTGTTAAGAGCTGGTGCCGCTGTGGAAAAAGCTGAAGCAAAAAAAGATCTAAATATTCGTGTCTTATTTCGAATTACTTTTCTGACCCATTTGCTGTCGAAAAACTTGGCCGGAGGAGTAATGGTGCAAAAAGCTTCATCAAAAGTATAACACCTCGCCTTATTGCCTCCACTGGAGGGCTGGTTCGTTTTTAGCCCAGAGGATCGGAATTGCGATTCAACGGGGAAATGCTGCTAGCATTCTTGCCACCATTCTACGCGGTCAAGATTTATACAGTAACTATTTTTAACTCATATTTGTATATATTTAAGCACTTAATGTTATCAAATCTTATAATAGACACAGACAAACACTTTGGAATCATCAATTTACAAGATTAAATTTAATGAATGATATTCAGCTAAGAATAATCACCAATCAATTCAAGAGTTAATTTATTATGTCAATTATATTATAACATACAATATAATTTAGGCTCTTATAAGCACATCATTAGTCATTTTACACGGTAAATTAGATGAAAATCTATAAGTGATTCGTAAGATAAAAAAATAGCAAGAAAGTTACTCATATCAATTAATAGATATGTAGGTATGTTACTAAAATATTCGTATCTAAAGTTACATGCCTGACTATTAATTCGGGAGGAAAGTCTCCGAAAAATTGAAGCACGATTATGATACACACTCCCACATATTTATTTGTACATCCCACTCGTATCTGTACGAGTATATTGACCAGTATTCAGTTAACATAGATCTTTTAAATATGGACGGCGTAGGATTTGATGGTACGGTTTTTTGAGTCTTTATTTTTATCGAAGGAAATATTCTCACGAGAGATAGTTTATTCGGGACATAACGTTTTGCAGATACGAAGCTAAAAGTAAAATAAGCAAATAATAAAAAAAGTGCCGCCCTGTTAATATCTAGACAAAGGCCTCCCCTCCCTTTTAGGAGAAGGTATGGTGATTGATACACGTGTCCAAGTTCACTCTAGAAGTTTCCCGTTAGTCAAAAATTCAGTTTAGCGTGAGTTTGAACTCAGAATCATTGGTTAAAATTCACGTTTTGCAACCACTGGGTAAACACGGCTCACAAAAAAATTACATAAAAATCTAATTGATAATTTAAAAAAAGAACGTACAAGTCCAAAGAAACAATAAGAAACATTTAAATATATATTACGTTAAAGTTAATATATTACTTGTCTTTATAATTTTATCAGGAACAGTTATCATGAGTACCGAGTAACACAATCTTGTCTCTTTTACAAAAACTGAATAAATTGAGTACCCTATAATATTATCTAAACAAAGCGGATGATGTACACACTACACTACACTACAGATGACAATCGTCATAGCCATTGTGGTACGTCGTGGAGCGTCGTCTCGAAGCGAGTTACAATAAAATGAGTTCAAAAATATTAATGAATATGTTATGTGCCAACTGTACTTATGAATAAAAAAAAAAATGTAGGTGTAGGTGTGTTTACTTGGTGGTAGGGCTTTGTGCAAGCCCGTCTGTGTAGGTACCACCCACGAATATATTCTAATAACAAACAGCAGTACTCAGTATTGATATGTTTCGGTTTGGAGTGGTGCAATGGTGGTGTAAGGAACGGTTAATAATTCTCACAGTGCCATTGTCTATGGGCGGTGGTGACCATTTACCATCAGATGACCCATTTGCTCGTCTGCCTACCGATATCATAAAATAAAAATAAAATAAAGTAATTAAATATTACAAGAGAAACCAGAAAGCCTTTCACGTCAACATCGCGTATAAGAGGAATTGTTTCAAAGCGTCTATTCCTACAATCTTAAATTAGTCACATTCTAATCTGTCTCGGAACAATTCTAATTGCATTCCCGGTACCAGACAGGGTACCAAACAGTGAGAGGAGTTTTGAAACTTTTGTCTGTCATTAATTAATAATAGACTTTGGTTTTTGATTACAAAGGGAATCCATTTCACGATCAAAATTAGAAATAACTCCAGAGACTATTCATGTTGATATAATGATAGAAAATAGGAAATGTATAATTATAATATCACGTGATAGAAAAATAGAGAAAATAAATTTAATAAATAAATATTGGACAATATCACATACATTACCCTGATCCCAATTTAAGTAGCTAAAACACTTGTGTTATGGAATTTAAATTATAATTATTAAAGCAATCCAACTGCAAAAAAGTACACAAGATTTTTTTCATATAAACGAAAAGTTTTGATAGATTTTAACATTCACGGAATGTTTGAATCTAAAGCATTTATACGATATGACATATGAAACATTTATATATTTTTTTATATACTTGACATAATATTAAAGTCTTATTCGCCATCTTCGATTTCATTACGAAACTAACGATACGTCCATTGTCTAAAATATTACGACTACTTGAGTTAATATTAAACCATATTTGCTAAACGATATTAAAAATATATACATATATAAGAACGCCAATTCGCCGATAAAAAATACTTGGTAATCTTGTGAAAACTGGGTAGATGCTACCAACTCATCAGATATTTCACCGTCAAACAGTAATGTTTACTGATTTTGGATTCCGTTTTGAAGAATAAGTGACCTAGTTTAACTACAGGCTCAAGAGATATAACGTCTAAGGTTCTCAATATTATATTTATAAGCGCATTGAAAATTTTTTACAGCACCAATGTCTTTGGGCTCTGGTGACCACTTATTACATTCTTTGATGATAATGGATCACCTCTATGGTTACGGTCCATTAACATAAAATAAATATATTTTTTTAAATCACGTTTTTTGCATTATAATATGGGGCAATCAATAGCTTGCTAACCTTGAGGAAGGTTGAAGCCAAAGTCAGTCTTGAAAATCATAATTGACTCCTTAAATAAATTCTCTATAAACCATTTTAATATTTTTAGTTTAAATAATAGATTTCATAGTAATGAATGAAATACAATGATTAATTTTACTACTTCACTAAAATGGAGCAATCATATTAGCGTTGTTGAATTATTGTCTCATTTCTATAAAAGGTTTTCCGTATTTTTATGAAAAAGCAATAAAAGTGACATATTATACTAAGTTTTAAATATATTCATTGGTTCGCCTTTAAAACAAGTATAAAAATATTTCCAAATGGATTATTTTGCTCCATAAGCGTTTCTGACGAGGAATATGCTTCGAACGTTGAATATTCGTTTGATTCTAAGAAGCGACACTTGGAATAATTTTAGTTGAATAAAGCTTCAACTGCGGTGACAAAGAATTCACTGAATAAAAAGTAGTTCCACAAAGGAAATAAACTACTGAGTCTGATACCAGACGGAACGTAAGGGATAGGAAATTAAGATGTCCTTTGTCCCATTTTATTTCATAGACATTTGCTCTCCGACAACAAAACACGTAGCGTGCAACGAAAAATGCAGCGGCAGCTTTGTTCGAAAGAATTGAATTAAAAATAGCAACGGGGAAATTCTGTTTTTCGCGCGGCACGCGCGACTGCCCGCAAATGGACAATTAGCCAGCGAGGCAGTGAAATAAAAGCAAGTTCACTTGGATTTTAGTGAAAACATTGTAATTTCTGAGGTGCATTAATCTGGGTAATGATCGCCTTCGATCACCTTTTACGATATTTATGGTATAATATTTTCTTATGTACAATTACGTAAGATAAATTATGTACTATTATTTAGATTAGTGTACACGTTTCTAGATATTGTTTGTTTTATTATTTGTGTGCCAATCATTATCTTAAGAATATTTAACAATGAAAACATCGCTATTCCTGTGATAGCTTATTTATTTAAGATATTTTATCCAGCCACCCCTGGGTTATTACAAATGTATTTTCTTTTTCTGAAATTAATAAAGTTATTTCAGCTTTTTCTTTCTCTTTCCCTCATACCTCCTATACTTCCGTGCCTTATTCTTTCTTGATAGATTTAAAAAGGTTTATGATGACATGATAATTGCTCAAAACATGCGAGACGAACGACGATAACTATAACGAACGTATAGACATAAGGGCCTGAAAAGAGAATATGTAAAAATCTATATCTATACTAATATTATAAATGTGAAAGTAACTCTGTCTGTCTGTCTGTCTGTCGCTCTTTCACTACCAATACTATGTTGTATTATTTATTTAATTAATATATGTGTAATTAGGTATAATTTAAAAAAGATTCATTTATCTACAAACATAAAATAAAATATTATGTACTTGAACTGGCTTTGTAGCGAAAACAGAATGATTATAAAGTCGGTACAGACTTAGCTTGTTTTACATTAGACGGTAATTTATTATAAATCTGTGCTCTCAAGCAGTTAAACAGGTTGATTCTCGAAGCAAACTTTATCGGGATCAGATATTTTTTGTTTATCTCAAAGCTTTTAGTTTCGTTCAAGTTTATATAGAAAAACGAATTCGCTATACGTATTCGCTTTCGAATACGCTCTAAGAATTTTACTTGTGAGGCTTTATTTAATAACAAAGTTCTGGGCAAATTCGAAACGAGTAAATAACTTTCTTACTTAAAATCATACTCGGCTGCTATAGTCCGACCTTTTTCTTACGATGAAAATGAAAACTGTACATCGTTATAATAAATTATTAGAATAACCAAGGTTTTGTTAACGAAAATTTTGTTCGAACACTGTAATAAAATTACAACCGAGACGACTCCCTCGCTGTCGATTTCAAACACTGTAATCATTTTGTCGGGTCACAATTGAAGACATTTTTTCGACACATTTCATAATATTTTTTTCTACGTGTATCCGAAAAAAGAAAATGTGGGCAATTCAGATGACAGGAGTAACAGACGTTTTGACTTAAGAAACGCGTAAGTATAAATTAATTGAATTAATTTTCTCATTACAATATTTTCAAGTGATAACTTCTTATGGGAGCATAAACTGCTTCGTTACGTAACGCGTTATGGCGCCAGTATGTCTGGGTTCCCTTTCTCACGCATGCGGCAGCGGTAGGCAAACTCCTCCTCTTTCACTCCAACCCGCGCTAGCCGTATTTCGGACAGACGCTTTTTTAAATTTATTACTTCTGTCGATAGATACCACCCACAGACAGACGACAGATATTCTGCCGCCAAGCAGCAATACTCGGTATAGTTATATACCGGTTTGAAGGGTGAGTGAGCCATTGTAACTACAGGACAAGGGAGATAACATCTCAAGACAGTTCCCAAGATTAGTGGCGTATTAGCGAAGGTAGGGATGGTTAATATAACAGTGCCAATGTCTATGGTCGGTGGTGACCACTGAATATCAGGTGGCCCATTCATTGATCCGCCTACCTATTACATAATATATATATACATGCTGGCAAGAATACTTACAGCATTTCCCCGTTGAATCGCAATTCCGATCCTCTGGGCAAAAAATTAACCAGTTCTTCTGTCACCAGTGGAGGCAATAAGACGTAGTGTTTACTTTTAATAAATGTTTTTGCAGTATGACTCTAAGGTCCAAGCGTTCCAATTGTAAACGGAACAAAAACATATTTTCGGATAAGAGACGAATGTCTGGATCGTTTGTTCGCGTCAGATTATTCTGCGGATGTGGCTTTTCAGACTGTTGTATTAATATTATAAAATATTACATTTTATATAAACATCTATCGTCCTCGTTGTAACTTCTTAGTACGTCTCCCTTTTTTATGGCTTTGGTTGGCAGACGAGCATATGGGCCACCTGATGGTAAGTGGTCACCACCGCCCATTTTATTCGTGTCTGAATCACGCTATCCTTTGTCAAGATAAATTATATAAGACTAGGAATACAAATTAATAAGCTGTCTTTGTCTTGGGAACGAGCGGTGTTTTATTCACATAGGCTAACTTGTTAGGTGTTCCTAACGACCAACCTCTAAATCGAATCAAGCTGCGGGCGATAACTAGTATTCTACGAAATCGTATATATAAGAAAGATAAAAAAGAGTGGAGAAGGTCACCTCAAAGTCAAAGTCAAAAATCTTTATTCAATATAGAAGTGTTTACACTTGCTTATTGATAGTCAAAAATCTACCACCGGTTCGGAATTTAGCACCTCGGACCTGAGAAGAACCGGCGAAAGAAGCTCAGCGGAATATATATTTTTTTTTTTTTACCATTTTGCATGTACAATGATAATTATATTATAGTTATTTGAAGCAGCCTGGAGGCGATCATTTCACTCAAGGTGTGCAGTCAACTAAAAAGTCATTAGTGTTGTAATATCCTTTAGCACACAAACACTCTTTAACAATTCTTTTGAATTTTATAATTGAATAATTTTGAACGTTTTCTGGGATCCTGTTGTAAAAACGTATACATTGCCCCAAAAAAGGGTTACTAACCCTGTGTAATCGGGTACTTGGAGCAACAAGTTTATTCTTGTTCCTAGTGTTAATAGAATGTACGTCACAATTTCTGGGAAAATCATTTATGTTTTTGCGTACATACATAACATTATCAAAAAATAAACGTATGAAACAAACTCCTAAAATGAATACATTCCAAAAAAAAACTACGTAGGTCTTAATTAAAAAGACAACAATTATCAAATGTAAATCTATACACGTAAAAGAAAAATTTATCTTTATTTATTTAAGTGTAACGTTTAACCAACAACACACAATGCAATTTAATTTTTGTACATTACATTATACATACATGTAGTTACTTAATAAGATTTTTTTTATATGCGGTCATAATATTTAAACGAAAGGGAAGCCGGGATCCGTTTAAGGCGAATTTCTATTTTGCATATAAAAGGCAAAGAGGAGATGAAGCGAAAATTTTTCAGCTACATTTTACGTAGAAAGCAGTAAATAAACTTTGTTTACAAAATTTCGTTTACTAAACCCACGGCTGCTAACACCACTTCGTTTCCAATTTAAGCTACTCCTGATAAAAATAAAATAATGATTTTTCCATAGTTCGGCGTTATACGTCATCGCACAGTTAGAATATACGACTAAGTTCTTTTGTATTTTAATAAATTCCAAATATGTATACTACTAGAGTTTGTATTGGTGGACATGTGATGACTCCAACGTATATGAGTTCCTTACGATGTTTTCCTTCAATGCCAAGAACGAGATTAATTATTAAAAACAATTCACCACAAAAGACCGTCAAACGACCGTCAAGGTAGGTACTAATCAATCTTCACATATTATATTGCCAAACAGCAAAACTTAGTATTATTGTGTGTGAGTTAAGTACTGAGAACTACAGTCATTAGGGGCAAAGCATTTTAGTTGCCAAGGTTGGCCATACCATTGGTCCCATCTCATGAAAATGTCTATGAGCAATGGTGATACCATTTGGTCTCTTACTTGCTTTTACGTATAAAAAAAAATAAGTATCCCGTTGTGAATTCATAATCCCCTATAAGATGCGGGGGTTCTAACCACTGAGCTGTTTCAGTTTTAATCAAATTATAATACTGTTTATATTACGCATCACTCTTAAATTTATGTTGACTTGGTGTCGAGCGAGGTTGTCTGGAAGAGATCCCTACTTAGCGATAAGACTGACTTGTTATCTTCGTCATCTTATATATTTTAAAATGTATATTTACTAATATATACAATAATTATTACTATAACCAAAATATGACATTAAATTCATTCTACGTTCTGTTAAGATCCGGCTGTTGTCAGTCTTTAAAAAAAAAAAACTCAAAATACCACACTACACCTTTAATCAGAAACTTTTCAAGAAATTACAGATGATTTAAGAATTGTGAACCGTGTGAACCGTGCTATCGATTAGAATAATTTCTAATCGATAGCACGGTTGTAATTAGTTTTATATAGTAAATAATGCATACGTTTGCAATAACTGTGAAGTAATTCTGAATATTTTCGTTCGACTGAAGAACTTATTAGGTATTTTTTGATTTGGAATTTAGCATTCCGAAATTCGTGCCTCTAAAAGTCAACCATTGGTCCAGAATCTGAACTGTTTTTGGTTTAGTATTTGCGGTCGCATCGGTTTATGAGATTAAAATAATAAATGCATTCGAGTTCAGGTATAATAAACTTTTTAAAGTAAGAGAAGTAAAAAGAAACAGTCTGTACATGTTCCACTGCTGGGCTGTCTCTTTTCCATTTTGAATGGATGGATTAGGAGCTTATTCCATCACGCTGTTCCAATGTAAGTTAGTGGAAACGTGGCAAGTTTTTCGACCGTCACGTGCAGGTTTAGCGCCGAGCATGAAATGAATTATAACGACAGATCAAAATCATGAAATTCAATGGGGCTTGTCCAAATAATAAATAAATAACTTTGTTCTATCATAGAAAACTATGTTCTACAGTTACAAAGACCACAGATAAAGGCACATTTAAAAGTAAATAAAACCACAATGCATGTAATATTAACATTAATAAAATTTAAAATAATATACAAATTTTTCATCCGCAAACACCTAGTTGGATCAAAATCTCGACATTAATTTAAAAAATATATACTGCAAAAAATGTGTACTTGGCGTGTGTTTCAACGACGCAAGCGAAACATGAATTATTATTTTTTTCATAAAGAGATGACACGAGATCTCTCTAACTATCCCTATTTTTTTTTTATACAAAATACACTCAATTATAATACATTGGCAGTTTTTTATACTCTAAAAGTATATTTGTACATGTTACTAAAAAGCTCGAACTAAGGTAAATCTTAAGATTATCCATTAAAACTTAAGATTTACCTGAGTTGGTAAATGTAAGTATTTATTATAAAGGGACGACTTTTTTGGACTTTTACCATTCCAGCCTAACCTAACCTAACATGTAAATAAGATTTACCAAGTGAATGATGGTAAAAGTTCGAATCCCAAAGTTTTATGGACATTTACATAATCGGTAAATCTTAGGTTTTACTGGAAAATCTTAAAATTTACCGTAGTTCGAGCTTTTACAGTAACAAATATACCCCCGACGTGTATTATTATTTTGTGCAGGTCAATTCAACTTACTAATATAATGTTACGTTCCCGATATTATTCCGATCTATGACTCAGGATTAATTCTGATTATTTAAATTAGTTACGATACGATCCCGACTATAACCTGATCCAACTTTGACCGAACCGCTACTGGATTGTTGTGTTAGCAGATTGAAAGGGAACGTTGCGATTCTATTGCGTAAAGTGACGATTTGCTGGATGTAAATTTCCCACTGCTGGGCTAAGGTCTCCTTGTGAGGAGTTTAGTAGCACCACGTTGCTCCAGTGCGGGTTGGTGAATTCACATGTGTCAAAATTTCGTTGAATTTATACACATGCAGGCACATGGTTTCCTCACGATGTTTTTTTATTCACTGCCGAGTACGAGTTGATTTATGAACACAAATTAAGCAAATGTAAGTTCACTGGTGTTTGCCTGGGTTTGAACCTGCAATCATCGGTTAAGATGTTTTAACCACTGGGCCATCTCGGCTCGTGCTGATAACCTTGCTCTATATATTTTCATCATTGTATCTTTGTCACTTTTATTAACTTAGTCATATTTATGTATGTATGTATACTAATCAACCTCAGACTTGTAATAACATTTTATTCGCTTCATCCTAATGCATTCAGCGTTTTTCAACTTAAACAGAAAAAAGGTAACTTTTAAAATATCCATTGTACTCAGAACAACCGGTATTAAATTTAATAGACACTCGTTTAAAATAAAAATACACAAAATATACATAAATATAAAATGAAAAACAATAATTAGTATTTTAAAGTATTAAAATTACAACGGTAGCAATTAGTCGTACTTTTCTAAATATTTAATAAAAAATGTACTTTATTAGTAATAACTTACACCCGAATACGCAGCGTGTTTCGTAGGAGGTTTTAGTATTTTAGATTCGCTGTTTCACTCGCTTTTAATTAAAACTAATGACGTGACATTTTAAGCGATGCGTATTACACGACTACATACAATAAACAGGTATCCTCAAATGTTGCCTGGACTTGAACCAGCAATCTCCAGTAAAGATTTCTGATTCTAACCACTGAGCTATCTCTTATATTATCGTAAACCCTAAGCACTATAATAATGTTAACAATTCGACCAAAATAACACATAAAACTAATTCCTTTCACCGTTGATCGCTAACACAATAAAATAAAATGTCAATATTGAAAGAGAAGCTTCCAAAGACCCGAAGTAACGTAACAGACATCAATAGAAAGGGTTGTCCCACCCACTTATGCTATGCGATTGATATTACCACATATATTGCTCCAAAAGATCCCCATCTATTTATATAAGCCTATGAATTTGCATAAGTTAAAAGGATATCATCGTAGATATATGACCCTTATTTCAATAGCGGTAAGAGTTCATTTTGCTAGCAAATAAGTATTTAAAACGGCACAAATGCCCCAAGCAATTTCGATATAGTGCATCCAATCGCTGTCTTGCATCATGTGATATCGGTATTTGCATAGATTTAAGGGTTTTTAAGCGAGACAGTTATACGTAGGATGTATTTGATTGAGTTTGCATATAGATAGTTTATCCATCGATATTGTTTAAAGGTAATAAGTCTTGAAGTTGAGAAGGAACTCATATGGTAATGAACTATTTCTCCATCAAATTAAGTGTGATTTCTGATGAATTATAACTTGGAATGGAATACGTTCGGACCATCTTCGAAATTCAACATTTACTGGCTTATATTCTAATAATTTAAATCTATCAAAGTAAAATCGAAAACTAGAAAGTAGCGTAGGTAGGTGCCACTCAACGTATATTCTACCGCGAAAAATAAATACTTAGAATTGTTGAGTTCCGGTTAAAAGGTAGAGTGATCAAGTATAATTACAGGTGTAAGGAACATAACATATTTGTTCCCACATTGGCGATATATAGAATAGTCAAAATGACACCAATTTCTATTAGCAGGGTTGACCACTTACCATCAGGTGTCGCATTTGCTCATCCGTGTACTTGTGTTATAAAAAAAAACAACATTTATTTGGTACTAAATGAATTATAATACTTCTCACACATATACCGCAAATTATGAGATCTACGAATAAGATGTGCCGGTAAATACACCGAATCACTCATACGTCTGACTGGAACACAGCAATACAATTTATAGTAGAATTAATTAGATTTGAAATAACTTTTAGGCAATTACTTCAAAATATGAGTAGATATTCTAAAGTGAAGTGAGTATATATATATAGCCTGGACCTATGTATACGGTGCGGCGCCGTTTGCCGTGCCCCGGTGTCATGCCATTTTTAAAATTTTAATTTTTATAATCTTCCTTTGACTTGTCCCAGAGAACGGGACGTGCTTCCACTAGTGAAATCAAAAAGTCTAAATCTAAATCGTCCGCCATTTTATGCAATAAATTACCGCACTATGCAACTAAAAACACAATAATAGTGAGCACGTGCCGGTACACGATGCCATGGTGCGGCACGGCAAACGGCGCCGCACCGTAGACATGGGTCCACCCCTAAGTAGGTTTTCTAAGGATAGTAGCGGTTTCTTTACAATACGGAAGTAAAATATAAAAAATTTAAAGGATCGCAATTCGTTCAAATCAAATTAATGAACAACACATGAAAAATATCCAAAACCATAACCGTCATTTGTGATTTCACGAACTTTGATCGATACTAATGACGACTAATCCGGTCCGACATACCGACACAAGCGGATTTAGTAAGAAGTATTCCACGTCCGGTATCCCGATTATCGGAGTCGGTACCGTATCGGGTTAGACCGACCCATAGCCCTTTACCAAAATAGATTGGCCTCTAAATTAATCTTCTTCAGAACCATTTGAATTGAATTCGGGCTTCGATTATTGTTTGTCAGTAACGGTTTATCAGTCTATTACATTGAAACCGCGATTTAGATTGCTTGACAATTGAAGGCAATTTATTTATTTATTTTCATTTATGAAGTTCGATACGTAAAATGTGATTTGGAAATAAATATATTAGGTCTTAATAAATAAATAAATATTGGACACCATCACATACATTACTCTGATCCCAATGTAAGTAGCTAATCCACTTGTGTTATGGAAAATCAGAAGTAACGATGGTACCACAACTTTTTCTCCATTGACTCGGCCGGGAATCGAAACCTCGGGACCTCGGAGTGGCGTACTCGACCACGGAGGTCGTAGACTTAATAGACTTTATGTATGAAAATGTAATTTCATCTAATTTAATTATTCACTTGGTGGTAGGGCTTCGTGCAAGCCAGTCTGTATAACATCACCCATTTATCAGATATTCTACCGCCAAACAGCCATACTCAGTATTGTTGTGTTCCGGTTTGAAGGGTGAGTGAGCCAGTGTAAATGCAGGCACATGGGATATAAAATCTTAGCTGCCAATGTTGGTGGCTCATTGGTGCGATGTGTGAAGTGTTTGATATTTCTTGCAGTGCCAATGTCTATGGGCGGTGATGACCATTTGCCACCACCTATCAAATACATAAAAAAATGCGTCTCTAACACTTCGGGAGTGTTTACTTACACTTTGAATTAAAATAATTATTCATCATCTCCTTCTCCGAGTACAAAAACGAAGCATCCAAAGAAAATATAGTAAGGGGCATTACGGAGTCATTAACCTATCTCGACCATCTGTCTGTTTTTCTATTGATAATTACGCGTAGGAAGAGAAATAAATAAATTACTAAATGAATAAAGTAAGTACGTGTTCCATTGTGTGCCCATAATATATTCAACACAGGGTATCGCAAATTTATATTTATATGTTGTGAAGTGACAGTGGTCTGGTCACTTTGGACTAGCACTTCTACTCTCAGAATAAAAAAAAATATAAGAGTGGATTAGCAAATGCAACGAAAGGCCAACCAGCCTAGTGGACAAATGATTTGAAAGAGGCAGTACCCGATTGAATGCGGAATTCGAGAGCTTTGACTTTGGGAGAACTTTACGTTCAGCAGCAGTATTGATACGTAGAACTTCTGCTTGATATGAAATATTCGCGTAAATAAAGCATATTTATAATCTCAATGTCATAAAAGCAAGCAAAGCATGAGCAAGCATGAGCTATCTGCAGTGCTTGAATGGTAAACCGCCATCGGCAGCTAAAATCCACGAGTTCTATCACGATCTCATGACTTTTTCACTGAAGATTACTTAGGAAAATACTCAAATGGAAACGAAATATTTATAAATAAAATAAGAAACTTCGTACATTATAAAATACGATGGTTAAATGAAACGTGATATCTTGGAAACGCACAAAACGCTGTCAGTTTAACATGTATTACGTTGTCTTGTTGTTTAGGAGCTAAGAGCGTTTTAGGTATATTAAAAAATATATTTATAATTTTTATTTTTAAATTTGTTTTTTTTTTTTTTTAAGTAATTATGTATTTAATCAATTAAGCATAATATTCCTGAAAAACAAAAGCAAATATGTCAATGTTTTTTTTAAAACCTTAAAATATAAACATTGTATAAATATATAAAGATTGTGCAATTATACTAATTTTGTCTTCATTATAATTACAATTGTATTTACAATTGTTGATGATTTGAGGGTAAATAAAGATATTGGTGGTGACACCTACCACTAACTTTGGAAGGAGATGAACACAAATCATAAGGAATAAATAATAAATATCTTCAGCAAACGAATAAATGTGACTGATCAAAATTGTACACACTGCAAATATTGTAAGGCAAAATGCGTTTTTATTAATTGTCAAATAAAATAAGAAAATAGACAAAGTGTGGTCATAATAAAATTATTATTTAATAATTGTTTGTTATATTTATTTGTTATTCATATTTTTTATCAGTTAAACGGTCAATTGACAAAACAGTAACAAGTTCGATTCTAACTACTCATTATGGTAATCGTCGCATTCATTTATAATAGAATATCAAGATTTCAAAAGGGCATAAGTTTGTATTTGATGATAAATTTTTATTGACTTTTTTTTCTAAATATATTTTAATTTTAACATAACAAAAAAAGGCCAAGCTCTTGTACTATAAGAAAGTAATGGATTGTAAGAAGATTTATGACAGTTTTGATCTATAAGTATATTCTTTTGCATCTCGAGCCCGTTTCATATACGTGTTTTCGTTTCTTGGTTCGTATGAATATTTGATTGTTTATTTTTCGTCGGAAAATCATACTAAAAGTGTAATTCTATAATACTTGAAGATACAACTTACATCGAAGTTCTTAATACATTTATGCGTCGGTATTTGACTCATTGATTCGATCCGTAGTGCGGGTAGGCTTTAGCACCATGTGTCGTGGTCAGTCGTACGTGCTCGATTCATGGGTACATTTAACTAAGACACCCTTAGTTGTCTCAGATAGTATTTACAGGTTAAAATCGGATGGCTTTAAATAAGTTTATATAGTAAAATTATTAAGTGTGTTTTTTTATAAGATGCTTAGAACACTGTACTACATACAATACGTATTATCGGTATAGTGTGAAGGCATTAGTAATGAAAACAAGTAAAATCGAGACAGGCAAAGTAATTATGCCCGCGAAAACTGAGGCCGTCTGATCTCAGTCAGCTCGTTTTTCTTACGAAAAACCACAAATGAAAAACTCAGTTAATTCGAGCATAATAATAACAGATATGAATTTGAAATAAAACTAGTTTTTAACGGATTTAATCGCGTATATTAATTATTTTAACGTCTGCCCGTGACCACGAACACTGCAAAGTGCTCGAAACGTCGGGATGTTAAAATAATTAATATACGCGATTAAATCCGTTAAAAACTAGTTTTATTTCAATGTGTAATAATCGCGAAAATCTAAGACAACATTAGATATGAATTTGGTAAAAAGTAGATTATGTGTAAAAAGTATTTAGTTTTAGTTTAAAATTTAACAAAAACAATTTTTGTTCTATTAATTGGTAATGTAAACGACATTTTTTAGATTTGATTATCTGAAATCTAGTATTACTGTTACGTTAAAAATTTTATATCAGTTATAAAATGAGTAATGAACGAACACATGTGCCCTAAGGATTAAAAAGTTAATATTAAAAAATAATTGCAAAATTATGACGACAGACATTTGATCAGAGCTACTATATAGATTCTTGCCGTTTCTTCTAGCTGGAGGCTGCTTTCCGAAACATTTGTAGAGTTTAAATATTCACGATCCAAAAATGTTTTACTGTAAAGTTCACTTGAATAAAATGCATTAAATTTGATTTGACATGCGTTTACTTGTTCATAAATAAAACTTTGTTGCTACTTTTTGTTTTAAATTTATTTAAAAAGGATCTCTTATTTGTAGCGCCACGAATAAAACGCTTTGTCTATTTGAGCAGCTCTTAAATTTTTAATCGAGCATTGACCCGCTCGTATAGTATGCGTGCGTTTCGATAAAATATCTTTTCAGCAAATATTTGAACACAAAGTTGCAAATTGTACATTTTGTTGTTAATATATCTGTTTAAGTTTTAAAAATGTGTACATAAATCTAATTTGTAAAATTATACAAAAAATCTTAAAAAATATATTAACGAGCGAGCTGCCCTGGTTTCCGCAGAACAGATTATTAGTAAAGAAAATGATATAACATAAATATAATACATACCTTATAGCATTCAGCTTTCATTGTAACTAACGACCATTTTTTTTAAAAATTGGAGTTCATACAGCCAAATTTTCCCTGTTTGTAATATAATAAAATATCTTTAATAATACTTTATAAAGAGCGTGACTGCCAAAAATATCCAACTGCTACGCTTCTGTCACACTGATTTATATATTATTTAAACAAATATAAATTTTATTTTTAATATGGATATAAGCCAGCCGGCACCCACTCGGCCATCTTGCTACAATTTATCAATCAATCAATTACACGAATTAAAAAAAAAAAACCTTCTCAATCAGCCTCAAAGAGAGAAACAAAAAGATGCAGTAAAATATAGAACTTTAGTTTACATATAAAATAAGCAAAAAAAAAACCGCTGCAAGCGCAGAAGTGAGACGCCGAAAAATAAGTCGAGACAAACAAAAGCGCTTTAAATTCTTAAAGTTGAGTCGTAAGAAATAAAGACTGCCCCTTAAAGAAGCAAAGTACGGACTGAATTTTAAACACCGCCAACTGTACAGTGCTACACAATTGAAAATATACATTATGCATGAAACCGTGCGCCTCCGGGCTTCCGATATAGAGTCGCTAAATATTTGAGGTTGAGAAAAAATATAATTTTCATATTCCGTTTATGCGTTGGTGCCAAATGTTTGAGTCAAATGTTATGTTTAATGTCTGAATGAAATTATTAGCCTCTATTACCAATTGACCAATCATTAAGTACGTATATATTTTATTGGAACGAAGTTCTTTCACTTTTAAAGTAGAGTTAATTGCCAGATATCGTCTCGTAAAGAAAAAGCGTTATGGCCCCTGTAGGCAACTTCTGCCTCTCTCTCCTTTCTCTCTGTCTTTTTTATTATATACGGTTTAATACAATATAATTTAATTTGTTTTAATTTGAATTTTAATAACAATTTTATTTCTTGTTTATTCATTTAATTTCCAACGTTGTTGATTTATTTGTCTGTCTGTATAATAAAAAATATAGCAAATGAAAATTCGTTCCATCTATGTGTCTCACAATACCTCTCTTTTTCATCGCGAAGGTTTTTGTAGCACAATCTTTTTTGTTTCTAGCTAATAGATACCGTTGCAAACACAGACTGAGTAACGTTTGATTTTCTAGTAATCTGTAAACAAATGAATAAAATAACATCTCTGTTTGTGATTCGATTCTAAATATGTCAATTGTGTAGTCTAGTTAAACATAACTGTCATTTACATAACAACATACCTACAATTCATGATATAGCAATAAAAAATTACTTAGTCATATAACAGGTTTATTTAAAAATATAACATTCAAGGCTTCTTAACAGAACATGATACTTACTATAATTTATCATATTATTTCATTTCTTGTATTATAATAAATTCGTTATAGTGTTGTAATCGAGAGCTGTCAATCAGTTTAATATATAAGTATCTTACTGATATGAAACAAAATATTCCTATGCTTACAGTGTTGCCAACGGCTTTTTTTTCTAAAGGAATGTCAGTCCTCGGACAGCTTGTCATATCAACGAGAGATTCTTATCATTGTCGTTTAAAATAAGCACGATTATTTTTAATGTACTAACGAGTGTCTCTATTTTAAACAAGATCCAATGTTAAGTTAATTTTACAAACGGCCCAATAAACAGTTTTTTTCATGGCATTGATGAGGGATATGTCGTTATCCCGTTTAACAGTTATCATGTGAATGTGCAAATGGTATTAATAGCTTGAAAGGGTAAGACTTTAATGTGATAGTCAATCATCAATGAAATACAATTTGATTTTCAGGGTCGTGACGCAGCCGAACTCCTGCCGGTTCTTTTCGGTAGAGTATACATCGTGAACATTAGCTTTACGTTAAATACAGTTATATAAAATGACAAATATTTGACAAAGCCTATTTAAATGGAGTATATATTCGGTTGTTTACCTATATATGTTGAAAATATTAATGTTTTATTGTTGTCCCGTCCACCTTGACTTTACTATGTGGCAGTGCTTTGTGCAAACCGTGTACTATTAAAATGGAATCCTTATAACAGCATATTTTTATTGTTTGTTGTACCGACATATTCTTTGTTTTTATTTTATATTTCAGACATCGTACGAAATAAATATAAGATTTTTTTATAATAAAATATATATGATAGTGGTCATATCGAACTGTTTTGTGAATACCATTAAATAAATATAGAGTTCATTCATAAAATAAATATATTTTTTATATTATATATAGCAGAGAGTAATTAAATAAAATCAATTATTATTTATTTGAATAATTTAAAATAAAGGTAAAAAAATGACGTAGAATAGATCAATCAATCCTCCACGAGAGAGGGGGCCTCGACAGTAGAGATTTCTAAAATATAAACTACAGTTACAGTTCAAACGTGACGAGGCGAGACGTATAATTTTAAAATAGTAAATGTACATTATAAAAATCTTATCTTGATATTTATATTTATTTCTTATTTTTTTATATTATCTTTAAACCTTTCAGCTTATTTAAAATGATGATTAGCCATATGACGTCATAGATATGCCGTCGGGGCTCTTAAATCTACACATATATCAAATATTTTTATATGATGTATCAAATATTTACTCCCCGGATACGACAAAGTCATACGGATAATTGAATAATATCAAATATTTTTAAGACGAATAAAAGCTTACCATACAATAATGTATTAAAATGATATTATGATAATATATATTTTTTATGATATTGGTAGACGGATGAGCAAATGGGCCACCTGATTTGGTAAGTATTCCCCACGAATGGGCATAGACATTGGCGCTGTAAGGAATTATCATCTAACATCACTAATGTGCCAAGAATTTGGTTTTCATGGGTACGCCACTCCGAGGTCCCGGGTTCGATTCCCGGCCGAGTCGATGTAGAAATAGAGATCATTAGTTTTCTGTGTTGTCTTGGGTTTGGGTGTATATGGTACCGTCGTTACTTCCGATTTCCATAACACAAGTGTTTTAGCTACTTACATTGGGATCAGAGTAATGTATGTGATGTTGTCCAATTATTTATTATTATTTATAACAATTTTGGGAACTAAGATTTGATGTCACTCGCCCTTAAAATTGGAACACAACAATAATGAGTAGGTACTACTGTTTGGCGGTAGAAAATATAATAAGTGGGCGGTACCTACCCAGACGGGCTTGCATAAAGTCCTACTACCAAATAATATATCAGATATCTACTCTATACTATAACACTATTTTGTTTATTATAATTTTAATAGACTTATGACTTTACCCTGAAGCACATTTCTGGGTTACCTTTTACATCGTCCTTACTATACATGTAAAGAAAAAAAATGTATTTTTCTTTAATTTGAATTACGCGCATGAACCGTCATCGAAGGCGCAGTACATGACAACTAAATTTTATTAGCCATGAAAAATATTGTCAATCTCGTGATTTTGAAAAGTAAAGTATAAAGTATCTTGTAATTTAGGAACAGACATTGTTAATAAATAAACATTAAATGTCCTTTCTCTTTTAAGAGGTGCGGAAATGTTATTTTTGTAATATAATGCGTAGGTAAATACAAATTTTTATTTTATTTTTTATTATTGTAAAATTAAACAAATAAATCTCTTTTTTATAGAGAAACTCAATTGTGTTTTATTAACTGTGTCGTCCTAATAAAAAGAATACCAGAAAAAATCTTATATATATATATATATATATACGTCTAGTCTATACACTACACCGTACATATAAGTCTGTATCTGACTGCTAATCTCGAAAAATAATAGTCTTTCATTTTTTCCTAATACTGTAATAATCTACTAACCGAATACAGAAATAATTAAACAGATATCGTCGTAATAATGAGACGCTTATCTTATTTTTATTAATGCATATTACATTGAAGCGAATGTTAGTATCGCGGATTAATTTAATTTATAGCTTAGCTTTATCGAATAATGACTTAAATATTAATTTTAATAATTCCATTAATTTACAGATCTACGATAGATCCGATCGAAACCTATCCACGATTATAGATCGTTAAAAAATAATGTTTTTTTAATCGGTAACATATTCGTAATATTCGTATAATCGAGATATTTCGATATTAAATCAATAAAATTCAATGTCATGACAGTTCAACGGGTGGCCATGTTTTTACGTGCGTTCAGAAAGTGAGTTCCAAATAATAATTTTGTGCTAGGTACGCTCTGCACAAAATTATTTGTAGTTAGTATATTTATATTTATGTGTGTGATAGACAGTTTTACATAAAGTTTTAATTTTTATTATAAATATTACATACTATTTAATAAAATAAAAAAATATTTCAAAGTATAACAGGATATACTGAGAAAACACTCTTGTTGAATGTATAAGTATGCTTTTACAATATTGGTCATACGTGCTCGTGCGGCACTCGCTGCGGCACTTAAGACTTACTCCTCGCAGAAATAGTTGTACATACCCGTATATTGTTAGAGTGTAATATCTTGAACTGAGTATTATTCGCCATGGCACTGTTCTGTTAACGTGAAGGTACCAAGTTCAATGTTCAAACAAAAATTTGAAATGAGCACGTAATTCGAATACGTGAATCTTATTCTCAAAACCGAGATATAAGCATCGCCAAATTCCCACGTCTACGATTTGTGTTTATAACACTTGCCATAGGTAACGGAAAACATCACGTTGAAACCTGCACGTATCGGATGAACCTCTTTCAATAACGAGAGAAGATCTTTGCCCAGCAATGAAACTCTTACCAGCTTACCGATTACGGTCACGAGAACCGTTCTTAGCAGTTACTTAACACAATGACATTCAACTACATAGATAAAATTATAGTGCTCATTCTTTTAGTATTATATCCATTGGATATCTGACAGGACAAATTTTTACGTATTTTCCGTAACACACAGACCGTACGAATGAATGAAATATCCATTAGCGCGCAAAATCAAAATATAATTTATACAAGCTCTTTTAAATCGTCATTAAAGAGAACTGTACTAAACGAGAAGAACCAGCAAGTAAATCACTTGTCCAGCAGCCAAACATTTGAGATACAACATTTTTGATAGTTAAATGTATGTAAGAAAACTTGGTTGAAAGTCAACAAGTATTAGCTCCACGATTTTTTATCATCTATATAATCTTATGTTGAATAATATACTTTATTTATTTATTTTTGTTTAACAATTACTTTAAAGTTTATGACCTTCTCTTATGCCTTCATCCTCTCCACTGTCGCGCTCTTCCTCGAATACATGACGCGTTTATATAATTACATATCTGATGCTTATGAAATTACAATAAGAATAATATATTTATTTTATTAACAAAAAGTTTTTATTATTTTTCTTCATAATTATTTATTGAGTCCTTTTTAAATTATATAATATATTATTTCAATAATTCGTCTGCGGGGCAACCTGTTATGACTACGTTTTGCTAATACATAATAAGTACCGAACGAATTCGAAATGATCAGTGATCTAAAAAATAATTCGGAACAACAAAGAATGTATACAAGCTTAAAAATGTTTTCTCAAGTATAAACAAAGCTTTAAAGTAAGTAAGTGAAACGTAACATTTTCAAATATAAGAGAAAAATACTTTGCATCTTGTTCAGACATGGCTGTAAGAAACTTCCGAGCTTTCAGAAAAAGTCGGAATAAGTTCCGACAACTTTTCCTTGTCGCATCGACGCGTATAAAAATAAAAGCCTTGGCGAGTCGGTTCACGCATAAAAATTTACGATAGACGTTTAATTCAATTTTGTATCAAAGCTAAAGTAAAATTATATAACAATTTTGCTATTTCTCCGTAGTAATATTTACGTGTTTAAAATATTTAATTTTTTATTATATTTCGTTATTGGAAGAAATGATAATTATAATAAAATCTTATTATACAGGTCATTCACCTCCTTCGGATAATGACCAAGCAAATATTTAATTATGGACGGGAAATTATATTTTGAAGAGACATATTAAATCAAAATTGACTTCATACCAATAAACATGACAGATAACATATGAGAAAGATGTACAAGAGGCGGTATCTCTTTCAGGCAATCTTAAGCTGGAGGAAAGAAACACTGGTTTGATTTTATAAATTTATTTGTTGTATAGGTAAGCAAACGCGTAAACGGACAACCTGAAGGAAAGCCACTAGACCCCGTAGATATTAACGGTGTAAGAAATATTAACAATTCCTTACATCGCCAATACGATACCAATCTTGGGAGTAAAGCTCTTATCTCCCCTGTGCGTATAGAAAGACATCCCTA
The DNA here is from genome assembly GCF_905147765.1 of Vanessa atalanta. Classification (NCBI taxonomy): domain Eukaryota; kingdom Metazoa; phylum Arthropoda; class Insecta; order Lepidoptera; family Nymphalidae; genus Vanessa; species Vanessa atalanta. Next base: position 1,470,019 of record NC_061882.1, read on the forward strand.
AAACCAGACCACAACATTACTAAGAATGTCTTGAATGTATTTACAATTTATTTCAAGGTCAACGGTGAAGGAAACTTGAGCGAGAGATCTACATTAGAGTTGTCAGGTGGAATAAGCTCTAAGCGTTCTCCTCTAGATTAGAGTAATTATAGCCCAGTGGAACTTATACAGGCTGTTAATTTTATTTAAATATACCGACTAATATAATAAATACGAAAATGTTTGATGGATTATTTTTGTTTTAATTTAAGGTTGTAGCGAAAAAAATAATCGAATGAATAAAGAAAGTCTTAGATATTTTTTTATTCAATCGAACAAAAAAATGTGATCATATTCCAGTTAAAACGCCATTTAATAATAAACATCAATCCATTATTACAAATCAATCTATTAACATGAAATGATAAATAAACTGGAGATTAATATAAACATATGTGATTATATTTAATTTGTTACATTAATATTGAATAAAAAAAAAAACAACTTAAGCAATGATCCTAACTGAAAAGATTGAAATAAAAACTAGTTTTATTTCAATCTTTTTACATGTCACTGACCCCACGACATAACTTTAAACACTTGACTACAGTTGACAACTCAATCTAACTTTAAAATAGTTTACTAGCGAGCAAAACACGAACAATACGAATGAAATAAAATAATATTACTCGTATTTAATCTATTGTTCCTTTTCCATAACTTAAGTAATATTCATTTAAGAACGTTATTACGATTTATTGCGTCACTCAACTTTAGCTAAATTAACAATATTATACTTTAATATTTGTCTAATCATTTTAAATTAATTAATTTTAAATATTATTCTTATAAAAAATAATTATTAAAAAAACTACCGCCCATACAATGGCGCTATTAACCATTAACCATTCCTTACATCGCTAATACGCCGTCAACCTTGGGAACTAAAATGTTATGTCCCTTGTGCCTGTAGTTCCACTTGCTCATTCACCTTTCAAACCGTGTTTATAATTCAAGTCGCGCTCGGGTTTGAATGAAAACATCATGAGAAAACCTGCATGGTGGAATAAACTCCGAACCTTCTCTTCGAGAGAAAAGCTTTAGCTATAGGCCCAGCAGTGGGTCATTACAGGCTGTTACGTTACCCGACTTTATACATTTCTCTAATTCGTGTGTAAAAATCTGATTACTCTAAAACGCAAATACACGAACATAATATTCTGTAATGTCTTTATTGAATGTACACGAAAATATTATAATAAATTATCTGCTTTTGTTTACTCCGAAAACATAAATTATTATTGTACGAATTGGGACTTCAGTCTTAGTCTTAACCATAGGGAATTTCAGATGGAACGAATAAAAGAAAAAAAAAAATTACTCGATATCACCGCATTAGGCCGGAGCTAAAGGAATATTTCCGAAGTTTTTCCGTTTATGTCTCTTGTTGGTACGGAATTAAGATAGATGATTTTACTTCGGATCTAGTGACAAGATCCTTGAGATTGATATCGTCAGCTTCATAACAAGGCCATTCTCCTGTTAGATATTAGTGTTTTTGTAGATATTTTGTTATTAAAGAAGACTACTTGTATTACGTTACTTGGTGGTACGGCTTTGTGCAAGCTCGTCTGGGTAAGTAACACCCACTCATCAGATATTCTACAGCCAAACAACAGTACTCAGTGTTATTGTGTTCCGGTTTGAAGGGTGAGCAAGCCAGTGTAACTACTGGCACAAGGGACATAACATCTTAGTTTTTAGGGTTAGTGGTGCATTGGCGATGTAAGGAATGGTTAATATTTCTTACAGCGCCAATGTCTATGGGCCAAACTCAACCTCAACAAACAATAAACTCGTCCGCCATACTATGAAATAAAAAAAATAAATATTATTCAGAAATGGTGAGCCTGAATAAATTAACTCAATGGTACTGAACTATAATGATAATTTTTATGTTTAAATATTTTACCTAAAGTCAGATAAGGAAAAAGGATAAGATTTTTTAACGCTAACATTAGCGACTTAGCATCGGAAGCTCGAAAGCGGTTCGTTGCATAAAACATAGTTTCAATTGTCTAGTACTGTACAATTCGGTTCATTTTAAATTCATCTTGAACTTCACTTCTTAACTGTCTTATTTCTTCAAACTTAAATATTCTCTTTTATTTTATTTCGCAAAGGCCTTCTTTCGAATTTGAATATTTTTTTTTTTTGTTTCAAAACAGAACGAGTGCTATCTTTAATGTAAATAAAATGTCACCAACAAAAATATACGACTAAAAGATATTACGATAAAAAGCTTTGACCGCGTGACTCTATTGAATGTTTTATACGGTATATTTAATTATTGCGCTGATATTTAAATAAAATGGTATGACGCTGTTTTCCATATGATAAGGTGCAAGAGTTCCATGTAAAATCATCACATTTTAACTGACGCACATACAGTTTATTTATTTTATGAATAATTATTATTATGATATATTTTCTTTTTATAATAATCTAGCCTGGTAGACATTCGCATTTTCCAACCTAGGATTAATGAAACGATTTTTTTAAAGAATAAACTGAATTTGTGTTTTATTCGCAAGTTAAAGCATTTTCAGATTTCATACTTAATTGATGCGAAAAGTGTTTGGACTATTTTCAAACACATTAAATTAATTTTAAAGGAGTACAGAATAGATCTCCGTCCAATTATCTAAACAACGTTATGTATCTTCAGATAGTATATTCTGGAATGAATTCCATGAACTAACAAGGGTATATTAAGAAAAATTGCTATCGAAATGAAGCGAAAAACAATCGATCAGTAGCCACTGTTATATAGTAAAAAAACTGGTTGGATGAAATGGAATGAGACGACAGTTTTGCTTATAATACTGTCGGTCTTAAATTAATTTACAGTTTTATTAAATTTAGTTAGACATAAGCAGCCCGTAAATGTCCCACTGCTGGGATAAAGGCCTCCTCTCCCTTTGAGGAGAAGGTTTGGAGCATATTCCACCACGCTGCTCCAATGCGGGTTGGCGGAATACACATGTGGCTGAATTTCGTTGAAATTAGACACATGCAGGTTTCCTCACGATGTTTTCCTTCACCGCCGAGCACGAGATGAATTATAAACACAAATTAAGCACATGAAATTTCAGTGGTGCCTGCCTGGGTTTGAACCCGAAATCATCGGTTAAGATGCACGCGTTCTAACCACTGGGCCATCTCGGCTCTCATTAAATTTAGTTACACTGGTTAATTTGTTCCATAACTAAAAAAATATGCCAGGTAGTCTATGGTACATATACATCAAGGCGTGTTTGATTAAAATCACTGAATAAATAGAAAATAGATTAAAAAATTCAACGCTAAATTAATGAGAAAGATATGCTCTTATTAAATATGATTATAGACAATTGTGTGGGAACTTAGAACGAGTGAAGTCATCGAATATCACTTATAATTAATTTATATATAAAATTAATTTTTAATTTAAAAATTCCAAACTGAAATTGATATTAAATCTTTATGCGTGAACAAAAGTGCCAAGACTTTCATTTTATACGCGACGATGCGATGAGAAAAAGTTCGTAGAACTTGTTCGGACTTTTAAAAAAGCTCTGAAGTTTTTCACATAGTCATGTCCTTACAAGATGTTAAGAATTTTTTCTTGATATTTATTAAATTTATCTCTTTTCAACGAACAACGTTGATGCTTGAAATTGAGAAGCTATATTCAAAATTTTGAAAAATATTTACTATACAACGTGTTTACCATATTTATTAACAGCATTATATACAATACTACTTAACGATATAATACTTTAGAATAATTCCAAGTGTTAAGAGAGTTGCCTTTTAAAGAGCCTTTTAGAGACGTGACTTGTTATATTGTCATACGAGCTATTATTTTATTGTATATAACATATATGTTAAGCGTAAATCGATTTAAAAGCTGTCTAGCGATGTAAAAAGCCGCAGGAGCGATCCTGATCCCTTGGGCTATTTTCGACTTCTAGCACGGATTTAAAGCTATAAAGACTAAACAATAACAAAACACCTGTAGGTACTATTAATTTTATTTATAGTGAAATTTAATAATTATATACATCTTAAGATTACTTAGAAGATAATAAAGCAGGATTTATTTGATCATGATGTAATTAACTTGTCCAAATATATTTTTAGCATATTGTAAAAAATACGACGTACACATATTTTTTACAATTATAATAAATTGTTCAAAAAGGGCTTCAAAGATAGTTTGAAGTCAGTTCGTCGTTATGCTGCTCGAAGCGATAACGTTCGCTTCGAACAGCTTTGACTTTAAAAGCACGTGCTATCTTTTTTTATGGTATTGGTTGGCGGACGAGCATATGGGCCACCTGATGGTAAGTGGTTTCTTAACCATTTCTTGTTAACCATTTCTTACATCACCAATGCGCCACCAACCTTGGGAACTAAGATGTTATGTCCCTTGTGCCTGTGATTACACTAGCTCACTCACCCTTCTAACCGGAACACAACAATACAGAGTACTGTTGTTTAGTGGTAGAATGTCTGATGAGTGGGTGGTACCTACCCAGACGGGCTTGCACAAAGTCCTACCACCAAGTAAATATCGCGTTAGTTTAACTTATTTTACATAGACGAATTGTTATTGTGTTCATAATACAAGTGTTTTAATAATAAACCATTTAATAATATTAATAACAGTTTTCTAATCAGCACCATCGGAAGAGGTTCGTTTAGATATCTGTAAAATTTTATCGGTAAAAAAGGGTAACTATTGAAAGGTCGGTTCTTCTGTTCAGATTCTGATTTCACCGGTCATAATGATTAATATTGAATAAAATATTGCGAAAGAATAATCAATACTGCCTGTAAGAGCGTACTTGCGATGAAGTTTATTTAGATTTTATATCCGAAAATAAATATTAGTACTGCCTCCAGAAGTTGTACTCCTTTGATCTCGATTAAAGTAGCCATTTTATATGCATTAATATGACACCCCCTAAATTCCCCTCCACGCAAATGATCTTGGTGAATGTATGTTTGTCTTGCTCGTCGTTATTTCCTTTGAAAAAACAACGGTTCGAAAATAATTTTACATGTATATTTTATTTGTGTTGAAAATGGACAAATAACAGGTTGCTTTTGAGAACTTTAAGTAAATAATCTTTCATTTCTGTTTTTAATGGAATATGCTATAGTTCTAGCGGACCAGGTTTTTTTTTTAATTAAAAATGTTGGACAACATCACATACATTACTCTGATCCCAATGTAAGTAGCTAAAGCATTCGTTATTGCATTGTGTTATGGAAAATTAATAGTAACGACGGTACCACAAACACCCAGACCAAGACAACATATAAAACTAGTGAACTTTTTCTACATCGACTCGGCCGGGAATCGAACCCGGGACCTCGGAGTAGCGGAGACCACGGAGGTCGTCAGATTATAGTATTAACGACAGAGTTTTTATCGAAGAAGAAATCGTTTTGTGTTTAAGTAACTTTTTATTATTTGGTCACTAGCTTTCAGCAGATTATCCGTCATAGGTCGGTCGGCGAGATTCGTCATTAATCTTTTAGACAATACTCGTTTTGTTGCCAAATGACGGTAAGTGTAGCGTTCTCTCAGCGCCGAGTGCGCTTGAAGCACTATTTGTTATAACGGTTTTCTGGATTGAAATGTCATTTTTTACGGTTCGCTTGAAAAGATTAGAATAATTACTACAAATCAACTTCATTTTCTTGCAGATTTCTGTAGATAAAATACGCAAATAAAATCCTCTATATAGTACAGTTTCTTTTTTTATTCTTCAAATATATATTTATTTCGATTGATTCGGTCGTCTGTTGTTTTTTTATTGACTTGAAATTTCCTAAACCCATTTCTTTGTAAGCGTCAACGTCACGAAGGAATATGTATCCTGGATTTCAAGTCAATCAAATCCATACTATCGGCTTTAGTTATGGTTATATGTGAACCAAATCTCATCAAAAGCAATACTCCTTTTGTGATTCGTCGAAAATAGGCAGACATGGAAATTTGTAACCAGTTTGTAAATGGTGACCTTCATTCTTGATCAATAGCACTGTAAGAAGTATCGTGCACAACACTCACGCGACCACTGTACTGCCAAACATTCGATTTAACAAAATACAAAGTATTTAATTAATAACGTAGTATATAAAATATAATATAGCTTTAAAAAAACCAGCTTTGAATTTTTGTTTCAAAATTAAATGGGTTCAAATGTATATCATTCTAAACAAAATAAAGAATTTCATTTAATATTTGACGAAGTTCATAGATGAAAAAATAATAGTTGTCGGAGACCCCGGTGGAGTGAAGTTGCTTTTGCTATATTTTATTATATTATGTATTAAATATAATATGATTAAATAAGTTTGACTATGATTAAACGACAAGAATAAGAATGATTTTAAAAAATCTCTTGTGAATTTAAGCAATTACAAAAAAAATGTTTAAACAATACAAGTAAAAGAGACAGATCGAAAGAAAAGAGAGGGAAAAGTCGATGGAGTTTGCCAGTTCACTCTACTGTAAACCGCTTAGATGAACTTCGTAGAAAACAAAAATGCGACCGACTTGATAACCTCAAACTTTTTTCGAAGAAGGTCTGTGCAATGTCATATTACAGTATATTTTACCAGATCCATGCACTGATGCAGATGAGCAATGATCAGATAGACAAATACAGGTCGATACCTCAGTATAAGAAATATTAAAACCAGAAGCAAATAGAGACATAGAGTCACTAGCACCTGAAACACGCATACTAAGTCACGGAAACTAGTAATTATTATGTCAATTTTGTTACGATGTATGAGGGTAAGTGGGTCACCTTATGGTAAGTGTTCACAACTGCCCATATACTTTGGCGTTGTAAGAAATATTAACCATTCCTCACATCACCAATGCCACCGTTTGTAGTCTCTAGTTACACTGGCTCATTCAACCTTCAAACCGTAATACAACGATATTAAACATTTCTGTTTGGCAATGGAATTTCTGATAAGTGGTACCAAGACGAGTGACTTACACATAGCCTCACCAAGAAGAAAGAAAAATGTTATTTTCCGAACCGATACGACTTGGGAATCTTAAAGAAAAGAGCGTACTCCTTCCTTAAAGGCCGGCAACGTACCTGCAAGCCAAGATGTTGCAGATGTCCCTGGGCGGTGGTGGTCACATTCCATCAGGTGAGCCTCTTGCTTGTTGGCCACTTATCACATAAAAAAACACTAAGAAACAAGTAATGTATAAGATACTGAATATTAAATTTTTATATTTCTGTATAGCATCATCAGTTTATTCTAACCAACGTATTCACATTTTCAAGAATAAATTGCTATATTCATACAATATAAATGGATACAAGAACTAAGCCCGTCGTTTCAATACGCGCACTCCACCAGAGGGACGTGACCCAAGATTTTGCCCTTTGTCGGTATTAAATTAAGATAGATGATCCTCTGATATTTCACCAAACAGACACGAGGAATCAATGACTTCAAAGGGATCCTAGATATTTTTTTCAACAATATCTGTATGCTTCTTTAGATGTTTTATCAAGATAAATCTATACATATAATAAAATTGGATTGTCTGTTTGTATTATTAAAATAACCGCGTTTTACTAAATGCATATGTATATATACACGGTACATATACCTAAATAACATTCTGTTTGTTCCAGCTAATTTCTGGAACGGCTGGACCGATTTTGACAGGACTTTCACTGGCAGATAGCTGATGCAATAAGGAGTAACTTAGGCTACTTTTATTTACTACTACGCTTTTATATTAAATTCAAATGCGCACGAACTCGCGGGCACATTGAGTTATTAATATAAATACAATTGAACAATGAAACTTATAAAAAAACATATTTTTTATATTTACTTTTGAGGGATAATTGTTAGTCTCTATTTTAATAATTGTACATTTAATTAAACTCATACTAATAATAATATAAGGTGCGTAAAGCCTTAAATAGTATAATCAAATTAACTATTTTTATATAAAAAAAAAAAAAAATCAAAATGGGCGTATACTCAAGGGTACATTATTATGTTTTGTTTTATTTTATTATTTTGATAGGTAGACGTGCATATGGATATTGTGGTAAGTGTTCACATCGTAGGAAATATGATCCCTTGTGCCTGTAGTTAAACTGGCACTTCCCTCGAAAACCTTTAAACCGGAACACAACAATACTGAGTACTGGTGTTTGACGGTAGAATATTTTGAATATCGTTCCTATATATTCTTACTAGTAGAATATGAGATGATCGTTCCAACTTCGTCCGAATGAAATAAGAGTAAGGTTAACTTCCCGGTTATATTGGTACCGGGTCGAATCTAAGCCAATTAATGACCCACAAACAATTTCATCAAAGTCGATCCAACCCTATTGGAGATTTTTTTCAATTCCAATTACATACCCTCTATATGAATCTACAGTATTATGTATATATATAATGATTAAAAATCTATACTAATTTATTATGTCATAGTATTCCGAAAGTGTTTGTTTGCTTGATACATCTTAACTACTTAACCGATAATCATTTTGCATACATGTAGACAATAAAATAGGGGCCTAACATCTATCCCCACTCGATTATATGGGGGCGAAAATTTGCGACACAATAAAGTTCGACTTTGATTTAATTAAAATACAACCTTAAACTTATTACGGCTCAAATTGCGTTTACCTTATTAAAATATAAATCAAAATATTCTTCCAAGTGTTCTATAAAAATAAACAAGTACTAGTTGCTTCAAATCTCTCAGCTTCATAAGGCCAAACCCACAGTAACCTTATTTAGAATATATATTATATCGTAATATAAATATATTCCTACGAATTTGTATGTGGAAATATTTTGGCGTTTACGGTTGAATAATTTCGCTATCGGCTGTATATTTTACGAACTGACTAGCTTATTGCCAGCGAACTAATATATTTTCGTGATTCCTGGCTTTAATAGCAAAATAATATATAAAAAAAAATACGTATAAACATACAAACTTAAAGCTTAATTTTAAACAGAAGTTGTTTTTCCATAAAAAACAAAGCTTTGTAGTATAAATAAAATTTTGTTGCAGAGACCGAGAGTTCCAAATTTATTATATTTTATTTGAAATTCCGATTTAACTGACGTTATTTTTAAGCGAAGAATGCTCAACTTTTTTTGAAAGACAACGGATCTCGTGGTGTTTAAAATCACCTCTACGATATTAAGCCGATTCATTTTTATGAAAGTGTAGAAGAGCACCTGGATCATCTGATAGTATGTGGTCGTCTTTGCTAATACTGTGCAACTAAATAGTAAAATAAATATTATACAAGAATATTAGCCTTCTTTTATACCGTCAATGTGTTGTCAACTATGGGAACAGAGGTGGTATCTCACCTGTGCCTGAGATCAACGGAAAGATAACAATTCAAACAATTGAGGTGGTAGAAAAAACAAGGAGTGGTCTCAAGGACCTCCCTAAGTCGACGAACAGACCTTCGTCTTCACTTGTATGTGATTGTATTTTGTATGTAAATAAAAATTGTCAATAGTATTTAACACAATCAAATTCTTTGCTGTAATTTAAAAACATATGAACTCAATATAAAAAAAATCACTATTAACAAATCCTTTACCAAGAGATTCATCATATATTTTTCTCAATTTCACACTCAAATTCACGCAGAATATCATTAATGACCATCAATTGAACAACGACCGCACTTCATTTCGGTCGTGTATCGATCAAGCGGGCACGTAAGATATATTTTTGTCCGAGACTCATTGTGTTAATTTCCCTGGAGTTGTACTGCTATCGATCTACGTCAGTGTCGCCTTTAAATCGTATTCGAGATTCATTTTTAACAAATCGTAAACTATTCCGGTTAAAAGCAGATCATGTGTTACCTTGTGTACTATTTGTTATCAAATAAATATATAATAACATTTTACTTACAGCTTGCCAATTAGAAGTAGCTGTAAGTACAAAGTTTGTAATATGAGACCCAATTATTGTTTTCGCAGTCACTAAAAACTAGTCACTTGGTTATGTAATAACTCACTATTATTATGCTGGTTTCATAATATACGCAAGAATTAACATGTATCTTAGAAATATCGACTGGTTTTGTATACTACATTCAATAATGTATAGATCTTATCACTCGGATTTTTTTATTTCTGAATATGTTTACTCGGTGGTAGAGCTTCATGTTAGTCCGTCTCAGCGGGTGCCAACTACTCATCATATATTCAGCAGTAATACTTAGCACTATTATATTTCGGTTGAAAAGGTGAGTTACCCAGTATAACAATAGGCACAGGGGAATTAACATTTCAGTTCCAAACGTTGGTGGGACATTGGTTCTGTAAAAAGTGGTTAAAATTTGACGAAAACGTCTATGGGAAAATATCAACTCGCCTACCGTACTGAATAAAATACTGATTTTTTTTTTAGTTGTAAACATGCGACAAACGAACTTAATAAGGTATAATTGAATAATATCGCTGTAAATATTAATTTAAACCAAAACGTGTAAATCGAATAAATCTTTTAATTTTGAAGATTTCAATGAGTCAATTTGAATAATGAAGTAACTCCGTGCTGTCAATTTTGATTTAATAAAACTTGAACGATTTAATAAAAATTCAAATATTCCTGCAATTTAATTAAGCACTCTTTATAAGGAAAGTTTTCGACTCCCATAAAATATTAAATTATCAAGTTCAATACAAAAAAAAAGGATTTTGTTATTTAATACAATAACTTTGTCATATCTTTTCATTTTGGTAGAAATTTCATTTTGATTTGTTCGTGTTTTAAGAGATTAGTCGTCCGTACTTGAGGTTTGAGCTATCATCATACAAAGTTTCATCAAACGTTACGAGCGAACACAGATACGGCTAGTAAGTTACATCTTCTCTTGTTTAGCCCCATGCAGGCTAAGCAAGAATAGCTGAAGAAAAACGTAAGTCATTTAACAATAGGAGTTTTTTCTACAAAAATCACTACTAATAGAACAAGCCTCCTCCTCTTATCACTAGAACAAAACTCCTCAATTATGAAATTCATAACATACAAGTTTGTTTCAAAATTGACTTTTCTTAGCGGATCAACTTTTTCTGAAGAAGTTTAAATAGACTAAAAAGTAATTGTTTAGCAAAAGTTTAGAGCTAGCCCAGATTTGATCCTGCGATTTTCACCGAAGACTCATCCAGTTCGATCCTTAAGAGGAATGGAAATTAAAAATCCACTTACTGTATTTAAGGCCCGTCAAAACGAGTGAGATAAGCGGAAGCTGTGTCATCTATCTTCCGAGCGACGTGTGTGAGATAGGAGCCGTAATCGAAACTCGTTTACGAGATCCATCTATATATTCCCAGCTTTTTAAAATTGCTTCAATCCTTTTGTGGCAATTTATAAAGTGGTTGCGTCAATTTTTTATCGTCATAACTTGAATCGCGAATGCTATCTAGGAAAGCCTGTAAATATCTATTGGTCTTTCCTCTGTATGAAAAGGTTTTGGTTTTAGCCTTTCGTGACCACGCTGCCTCTGTGTTGGTTGGTGGATAAATATTTATCAATTTATTATAAATATAAATTAAGCAATAAAAATTTGGTAATATTGCCTGATATAATATTTGAATAAGATTGACGTGTTCTGTCCACCTTTAAGGGTAAATGCCCTATGGATTAGGGTCAGAGTATGCCGTTGGATCTGGGTGGCGTAAGACCAGCCGAGATGGAAATTGATTGAGGTATTTGTCTAGAAGAGATCTTTGAACTGATATGTCGATGATTGTGACTCGTAACAATACGATAGTTTCATATATTGTAAAGTATTTGTCAAGCTTTAAAAACACGAATCGTTTGTGGCGTTTAAAAATTTCAATTAATGCAAGAGCGACCATATATCAAAATCTTTGATGAGCCAAAGCTATGAGAAAATTCAATTGAAACTCCGTTTGAACTAAAATTTAACGTTACTATTTTTTAGCACTATCCGGTTGCAGTACCGAATTGGATTAATTAAATCGGATCTGTAAACGGTCCGCTGGAATAAAAATGTATTAAGGAATATATTTGGGAACGGATCGCCGGATAAAAAAAAATATCGATTTCGAAGTCATTAATTTTTCAGTGTATAATGACTCAATAAATATTGCTCTTAAATAATAAAAAAATGTTCCGTAGATTAAAAATGTTTGTATCATTTGTAATACAATATTAATCCAAATATTTCGTAGCACAATATGGCGCTTACATGCTACGTGAAAATAAGGAAAAAAGAACAAATATGATACATAAATTTGCTAGATTTCATATCTTCTAATGTGTATGATAAAAAATATACAATTTAGTCGCTACTATATGTAAGTTTGCTTAAACTCATAAGTGAAACGAGATATTTAATAAAAAAAATAAAATTTATGTATAATTTAATATTTAATTAATTATATAAAATTAATAATTGTTAAAATCAATGTTACTAGTTCAATATAATTGTAATATTGAGTCAAAAATTGTAACAACGAAGTTTGAATACGCCTTCCTATAAATCTTGTGCATACTTATAAATGACACATTTCAACAGATTTATAATTTATAGTTTGCACACATAGTAATTTCATATATATATTTCGTAAGTGCCTTATAATGAATAAATAAATAAAAACCATGAATAATTAACTACAGCTTCTTATTATTATTATCTATGTACAATATATTCATACTTAGTAAGTACAACCCACTCAACATATATTCTTCCACCAAGCAGGAATACTCAGAACTTTACTTACGGAATGTGTGTGTAACTTAAATTACAATAGTTCCCAATTGGGTATATGGAATGGATACAATTTCTAACGGTGCCAATGTTTGGAGGCGGTGGTGATTTCTATAAGGTGACCCATTTTTCTGTCGTATCTATGATATGATAGTAAAATTATACCTATAAAAAGAACAAATGCTAAAAATAAATAAAAGATTTCAAGCGGATTGAAGACAGTCTTCAGAAGTTTAATCTCTTCTAAGGAAACCTCGACAGTTGCTAAAATTAGTTTTTTTTCAATAAAATTTCTAACGAAAATCCTTTTAAGAAAGTTGAACATTCATTAAAAAAGCTTGTTCGATGGTTAAACAATAAATAAATAAAGTTAAGATCGTGACGATTCATTGTTAATAATTGAACTTTTTGAACTCTAATAAACCTTTTTAAATTCAAATTTTAATTAACACCATATCACTAGGAGTTATACCTTATTGGCATATTTTTATATTTCGATTTGGGTTTAATTAATATGGGAAAATTACAAAAAAAAATTATGGTTACTTGGTGGTAGGGCTTTATGCAGGTCCGTCTGGGCGGGAACCATTTAGTCATCAGGTATTGTACCGACACATTGTATTACTCAGTATTGTTATGTTCCGGTTTGAAGAGTAAGTGAGTCACTGTGACTACAGGCGTAAGGGACATTTTTTAGTTTCCAAGGTTTACGCATTGGCGATGTTGATCACTTTTAATCAGCTGGAGCATTTTCTCGTCCGCTTAAGTATACGATAAATGAAAAAGAACATCAATGAAAACACATTTTTAGTATGCTCAGCTGTATGGTTTTGTAGAACATCAATCGATAGTTACTGACTAGTTTTTAGACGCGGCTTCGCTCACGTTTTGGGGGTAGGTTGAATGACATAATTCACACAATCATTCACATCATCATCATCATCATCAAGGGCAGGAGCCCTTATCTCAATTTTACTTGGGTTACTTCTTCTTCCATACTTCTCTGTCGGACGTCATCTCACAAGTAACATTCTTTCTAACCACATAGTCTTTCGCAAAATCCATCCATCGTTTCTTTTGTCGTCCTCTACTCCTATATCCTTCCACATCTATGCCCAAGACCTAATAATTAATAATTATTAATATAATTCATATAATATCTTTACAAAATAAACCCTATGTATTATTCTGTAGTTTTTGCGTGAAAGCGTAACAAACATCCATACATAAAAACTACGCCTTTACAGTCTTAGTAAGGATATTTTGTAATTGGAAACAAGGGTAAAGTTGTGGGCTTTATCCCCACGCTTGTTTTCAATTTGCGTATCACTTTTTGCTTTGGTTTTTGTTTGCAATTAAAAATATACGCTGGCTGACGGATTCCCTCACTAATTAGATTTTAACTAAGAGTGTCGTTTAATATATATTTTTTTCGTGTATCACCAGCACGCTAGACCTGTTATGGGTTGTAGGATAAAAAATAAACAATTTATGAATTTGAACTTTTGTCATCGAACTTTGGTCACCGATCGCGACAAATGTTTATGGGAACATAATAATAATAAATAAGAATATATATGTATGTTGTTATAAATACAATATATTGTTTTTAAATAGCGATCATAATTTTATTGCAATTTTTTAGATAACAGAGAATTAGGTATCTGCGTAAAGATTGAGTGTTGAAAGTTACGTTACGAGGAAAACCGGACGGTTCTCTTAGTATTGGCCAGTCAATAAACATTCTTTTTTGTTAATAACTAATTTTGCACTAAACAAAAAAGGTTGAAATTTTAATATAATGTAAGTTATAATTATTAATGTCCAATTTTCAATCATCTAACAATTTTTCACAAAGTTATAATCAAAAACGCTTTTCACCCTCTCAACCCCCTAGCGTTCACCCCAAAGGGTTGAAAATTTTAATTTGTTGTTATTTTAACGTCCCAAACCACATATCAAAAAATCATAATGATACTAATTATTTGACCTTCACGGGCTTTATTGACTGGCCTAGTACGCTCCTTGGTGTTATAGCCGTTCTAATTTGCCTAGCTACAGGTAATATTCTAAATCTAAGTAAGGGTTTGTTTGCGATTTTCTTTGAGATAAATCAGAATATTCAATAAAATAATATACTGTTTAATAAAATCCAAAATCCGTACACTGACTGAAAAGATCAGTGAATAATGACGCCAGTAAATAAATTTGTATTATAAACACACAACATATTCGTAGCCATGTTACTTTAATGTTTTACAAAACGAAATTTAAAATTACAGAAAAAAATACTTTTAACAATTATTTATGCATGTTTAAGCTTGTTCATGTCACGACCAAGGCAGAAACTTTTGTTGCCAAAAATATATGTACATGTATAACGTTGTTTCGGACCAGTTAACTTTATAAGCCATTGTGCTTCAGAGAGCGTAACGCTTTAATAAACATACATAGTTTAAAGTTACAATTAAAACAATGTTACTTATTTGAGAACAAATGCAAAAGAAATTCTTTATTCTTTATATATTCATAAAAATAATATTTGACAATCGAACAGTTAATCCATACTAATAGTCTAAATGGGGGGTGACGGCTTCTTTATTTCTAAATTTCGTGCGGGTAAATCCGCAGATTCAGCTAGTTTAAATCAAGCT
The DNA here is from genome assembly GCF_905147765.1 of Vanessa atalanta. Classification (NCBI taxonomy): domain Eukaryota; kingdom Metazoa; phylum Arthropoda; class Insecta; order Lepidoptera; family Nymphalidae; genus Vanessa; species Vanessa atalanta. The sequence goes on from NC_061882.1 coordinate 1,485,491, forward strand.
GATTTAGTAAGTAGTCAAATGATAAAATCTCTTTACATAAAATATGAGTTCAATAACCCGAAGTTTTATGATATTCTGTAAGAAATCATAAAACTTCGTATCTCACTCGTGAGATGTTTAAAAACCTTAGTCACTTTAGTTATACGTTAATTTTATGCTCGCATCTATGGTGATCATCATCGTATTTAATCCGAAGTTTCGCAACTGTGTTCTGGGGGGGGGGGGGGTTCGAGTTTGTTCTTTCGTAATAGTTCTAGATAATAAATCAAGTGCCATCGTCGACCAAATTCGTGAATGCTTTTGCTGCTGGAATACGAACATTGTTATATGAATGGGTGGGCTTAACGATAGCATATGAGTCGACTTGTACGAATTCTGCGTGTTGAAGTTCAGTAGTTTTATTATTAACCTCGTAGTCCGTCTAACCGACCGTGCAAAGCTCGGTCGTCGTAGAGATTTTAGTGGTTAAGACTCTCGCATACATCAGAGAAAGCCTCCAAGTATTCTTTGTGTTTATCGTCTTTTAGTAATAAGCAAGTATTTCTACTGATGCAGACCTTAGTTCAACCATTTTTGGGTAGGTACCATGTATTTATTTTTAGTTATTATAATGCCAAACATCCATTATATATTCCTTAATTTAAGTTTGAAATTTAAGCCAATGGAAAGTTTATAAATAATAAATAAATATTGGACAACATCACATACATCACTCTGATCCCAACGTAATGTAAGTAGCTAAAGATCTTGTGTTATAGAAAATTTGAAGTAACGACGGTACCAAAAACACCCAGACCCAAGACAACATAGAAAACTAATGAGCTTTTTCTACATCGAATCGACCGGGAATCGAACCCGGGACCTCGGAGCGGCGTACCCATGAAAACCGGTGTACACACTACTCGACTACGGAGGATAATATACTCATACCATTTCAGATCCCATGGTTGTCAACGCGTTGATAATATCCTGTTCATAGTCTGATACTGCGTATATATTTGGAAGAAAGACTATTGGGCCGCTTGATTTCCTGCTGTTATAAAAATATAGGCACACATATACAAGAATCTGTAAATACAATTAAAGCATTTGCAATATACGCCTTGTTTCGTTAAAATTATTGTCTCGGTGTGGATGTGTGTATTTATGTATACTAGTATATTCAGATTTGTACCATACAACAATTACCCTTAAATAATATGAATCGATTTTTGGCAAGATATGTCAAAATAATTTTCGCGCTATTGTTTTTTTAATGGAGATGATCTCCATAAAGAATTCTTTGAATCGACTATTTCAATCTAAAATTTAATGTTTTCCGATGAAAATTATACAATTAATTAAATAATACATCATTTAATGCTTGTAATGAATAATCAACCTTTATTTCAAGCGTGTTAGCTTCATTGGATCGTCAGTAAAAAGACCGATGTGAATTTTGCAGATTCCACTTGCTATGTTGGGTATTAATGGCTTTAACCTTTCTGGTAGATAGATAGAGGTAGGTCGTCAATTGGTTTGGATGTGATCATCACTGCCTATTATTTTAAGACAACTTTAAAAAAAAAATCAAGACAACTGGCTACGAAAAAGCGAAGTTCAATTTAAAGTACATGATTATATTTGATCTGGTTACTCACGAATGCGTGTGACTGCGTTAAATTATTATCGGCGTACATTGTGTGACGCTCTTTCTTACAAGATGCCTAAGTCTAGACTAATGCTCGCCGATGATTTAACGCGCAGGCGTGCACCTTCGCGAGTGAACAAATCTGTACGGGGTTCTAGCTGACTATCATTAAGGGTTATTGACCATATGACAGTTATAAATTGAGAAATTTCGTAGCTGAAGTAGCTGAGTAGTAGCTATGTCAGGAGTGATTATTACTTCTTTATAGAAGTAAGAACCTGTAAATATCCCAATGCTGGGCTAAGATCTGCTCTCCCTTTTGAAAAGCTTTGGAGCTTATTCCACCAGACTGGTCCAATACATGTTGATGGATTCACATGTGACAGAATTTTATTGAAATTTAATACATGCTAGATCCTCCACGATGTTTTCCTTTATCATTAACGAGATGAATAACAAACACAACATTAAGCACATAAAAATTTCGTTTATGCTTGCCTGGGTTTGAACCCACAATCATCGGTTATGAAGCACGCGTTCTATCCACTGAGCCTTCTCAATTCTTTGTGATGTAAATACGTAATGTTTTTTTAATAAAATCAACTAAGCCCCGTTGACAAATCGAAATAATTAACGGTTTAAGGTAATATTAATTAAATCTTACAGAATTCCTTCTTGCCATCGCATCAGCATTACGTAAAGTATAATTACAATTGCCTTCATCTTCGTATGATATAAAAAGGATAGTGCACACTAGGAAACATGCGATGGTATAATAATTATTGTTGCTTTCCTTATTTACTACTATAAGAGCCGAGATGGCCCAGCGGTAAGAACGCAGTGAAGGAAAACATCGTGAGGAAACCTGCATGTGTCTAATTTCAACGAAATACTGCCACGGATGAAGCTACCAATATGCATTGGAGCAGCGTGGCGGAATATGTTTCTAAACTTCTCCTTAAAAGACAGAAGAGGCCTTAGCCCAGCTGTGGGATATTTACAAGATGTACACGCTATTTACATAATGGATTATGAATTGCCAATTTCGCTGAATTGAATGACTGAAATTTACCTGCTTTGACCAAACAGGTATTTGTTACTGTTTGTAGAGATTCCAAGCCCATCTAGTAAGTCTACTACTCTATAGTGTATAAGTATGTATAAAGGTTGAATGAGCCAGTGTAATTATATTTGTATCCCTTGTGCCTTACAAGGGATACATTCCCAAGGTTGACAGTGCATTGTCGATGTAAGGAATTGTTAAAATTCAATACGGCGCTAATATCTATGGGCAGAAGTGTTCACTCCCCACCAGGTGGCTCATTTGCCCGTCCAACTATCCGAGCAATAAAAAATAATGAGAGGTATCGTGGGATACCTGGTTAATATAAAATGGCTCTATTGTATATAATATAAAAATAATAGACAAAATAAATAAATAAACATGTTTGAGATAATTAAATGACAAATAATAATTTTTTTGTTAAACATCTGTCGTGAATTAAAATAATAACAATTTTTTTTAAATAAAACCATATACATAAGAAAGAGACTGAGATAAAGAGTTACCTAGAGCACAACGTTTTTTTCTCACGTAAGAATTTCTGCCAGCTTACTGTACTGTAAGCCGAATAAAAAATTTTGTTTCAAAAAAATATTATGTTTGAAGTGTGACCAAAGAACGTTATAAGTACAGAAAAATATTACATCCTTATCATATTTGGAATTTAAACTCTGTTTCCTGATATACATAAAAAAACACCGATATTTATGCAGGTCTGCAATTTATTATGCAAGTGTAGTCTTAGCTTTACAGTCGATTCAGTGTCACGCTCGCTCCCGCTTTACTTACTCGTGCAGTGTGTTCGATCCTTAAAGGTTACCTAAGCATTCTTACTTTACCGAGCGTGACGGAAACTTTCAGAATAGTCCCGAAGTTATCGCTTCCGATAACTTTCGTTATGAGAATTCTCCATTGCATTTATGTAACAATATTATAACCGTTGCAGTAACAAGCCTTTCTCTCCCTGTCTATATATAACCATTATAAACACTTTTTTTTCGACGTTGCGACGTTCGACTACGTGGAATAGTCCATACAAAAAAATATTTTTAGAATTCCGGCGATCCTCTTCTTTTATTTTATGCCAAGAAAAAGCGGGTGGGTAGTGGAATTGTTTGAAAATAAATTTAATTCTAATTCTCAGTATTGGCAGTATCGAATTCAGCTTAACGTCTTAAAATATACGTATTTACGTTAAAAGATAAATATAGAATTATAATGTACAATCAAGAGGTATTTAATAAAATATTACAAAAAAAATCAAGTATTTTTTTATTGGAGTTAAGACAACAAAAGAAAAGAGGAGCAACACGAGTGTCTAAATTTTCTATAATTTCGTTTAAATGCGTTTAAGAATAACCTACATTACATTTAGTACATAACTTATTTTTACAGCTTATGACAGCACCGCCTACTTCGCTGGTTTTAAAAAAAACTCTCTCAGATTGGGTTGTCTGAAGGAGATGGCTAATTAGCCATAAGTCCGCCCATTGTACACACATAAAATAATTGGTTCTATTTTTTTTTTGTTTTGAGCATTATTTCTATATTTGTTTTTTTTTTTTTTGTTTAATCCTAAGATTTCTGTATTTTTGTTTGTGGCGTACAATAAAGTATATTAACATTAACATTATCTTATACATCAATAATAGTTCTAAAATTGTCTATAAATTAAATTAAAAAAAGTCAATATTTCCTAATAGATAACGTACAATAAAAACGTACAATGCAACTAATGTTTTTTCTTGCATCCATCTCTATCGCTTGAATACTGTCTCTCTCTAGCCATATATGGTATCCATCTATATGATCCAATTTTTCATACATTTGAGAGTACACTTTGCACTCGTTTTTGCGTCGCTTCTTCTTAACCTTTAGAAGTCTCTGGAAGAGTGATTTGTATAGCTTCTACGCTGCAGCTATAAAACTGTTAAAGGCTTTTTCACTTCATTTTTATTTTCCTTAAGAAATCATAAATTACTTTAGTCATAGTTCCACTTTTAATAAGAGTAAACTTGTTAAGAATTAAGGTCGAACTAGTAACAGTGATATCTTCAATCAAACAAGCAGAATTTGAAAATTGGTTTTTGAACGAGCGAAATTACAAGTTCAAAATTAAAATTAGAAGTTAATATCATTTGTACGTCGCATTTTTATTGTGCCTTGCAACTGAAATTCAACTTATGGTCAACTCCAATTGCATTCTAACGGCATTTTCTGATTTCTTTTCAGCAATATCTAATCAACAATCGTTTAGGATCTTTGCCAGTTCCTAAACGATTGCTGATTAGATGAACTACTTTGGTAACATTTACTAACGAGGATAATTTCACTCTCACATCAATATGATTTGTTATTGTTGGTGTCGCTATCATTTTGAAGTTGGCAAAAATTCCAATATACCAACGTTGGCGGAAAAAAAACCTTTGGGCCAACATTTGGTTTAAGCATCGCCGCTTGTGAATGGAAACATCGAGGGGCCTTCCTTGATACGTTCGAACCGATAGTATTGTAATCACTTAATCTAACATTGGTATTTACGTTTTAATTTATATCATGTATATCATATCGAGTATTTTTTAATATATTTATTTTTGAATTTTAATTCATTGTTTTTGTTATTTGATATTTTATTGAATTGAAAACAGTTCTATTCAAACAAGTAATGTTTATTATTCAAATTCGATATTATTATTTATAGAACTAACGTTATTGTTACATGTGCTGGCCGACTTTTCAAATATATCACATTGAATTATTAATTTATAACAAAAAGGTTTTCTATGTTGTTATCAAAATATTGTATATGTGTATGGAAATAATTGTATCGTCTGCACTGTGAAAGCAATAATTTTATTATTGAAACAGATTCACTTTTGAGTGAAACTTTTTTTTCTATAAATCACACACACACAAATTGCTTAATTTGTGAATTTTATTTAATTAATTTAATTTCTTATAAATCAAAGGTCGCAATAAATGTTTAATCGCTCAAAAAACAATTGACGCCATAAACTATAAACTATAATAGTACATATTTTAAAATGTGTTAATTGTCAGATAATTGTGATCAACATACATTTTTAGATACTTAATCTGTGCTATTATTAATTTCTAGTTTGTTAGGGAACGAAAGTAACTGTCGCTCGAACTTCTTCCTCTGTCATTGAACCTGCATTAAAACGTGAATAAAGTTCATCATCTTCAAGAAGTTAAGAAGGCTTTTCTTGAAAATGTAATATTTACTGGAGATTGTTTTACTTTTATGTTAGATAAACAGTTAAAAATTACGTAATTAAACATAACACCGGTACGTGTAATGGTCTGTAACCAAGTGCTTATTTAAAAACGAAATTATGGCAGAACTTTTGTGATTTGTTGTCGACTTTATTTCAAACGACTTCGTTATACTCAAGGTGTCTGGGTGAAAATGAAAAAATAACACGGCAAACTTGAATAACAGGCTGTATTATACGTGCACACATCCGACCGATTACAAATTAGTAATCTTCTTTACATATGAAATTAAAAAAATATTAACTTTATCAAATGAAATTGGCATTTTAGCATATTTTTTTTTTATTCTTTATATCATTGAAGAAGTATGTAATACTTCTTAGTCATTTACAAATACACACATTTTTTTTATTTGGGTTATGTTGGAGGGCTGTTTAACTTGAAGTGAACCTTAACTGTTCCTCTGCTGGCTTCTTCTCTTAGGCAGGTTTGGAAGTATTTCCAACACTATGCTCTAATATATGTATACCGGTGGATACATTCGTTTGTAGGATTTCATCAAAATCACAAAAAAACAGGTTCTTCTAAGGTAAGAGGATTATTTTCCGACAACTTTAGTAAGTAGTTTTTAGTTTTATGTGTAATTTCCGATAAATAAGTGTAGTGTTTCTCTATTTTATTTGAGGATTTTAATTTAATTTGATTCATCAGATACATGCAAGTTGTTTGTTATGTATAACTACAACGCCGAAGACGATATGAATATGATTTCAACCTGAATTCTTTGGTTAAGATTCATGTGTTATAACCACTGAGTCATCCCGGCGCAACTTAGAAGCAGATGAGTATCTAATTATAATTAATAAATGTAATTATGAAGTAGTAGTCAAAATAATACGTGGCTGTCATCGCGGTACAACTATTAAATAAACATATCAGACCGTAATAAACGTGCACCATGTGTGAATATATTTTAAACTAACTCTATTTCCGTAAGCTAATTTATGTTACATAAAAAATGAGCTAAACTAGAATTTTCCATTTCGAAAATAAAAGCAATTTTTTTATTATGATCTACAAATACTTCACAGTCAGTTTTGTTATACATTTTTTCATTTGGCTGTTTTAGTATCTAGCTTAAAAAAGTTACTTACATTAAGGGTTTTTTTTTTTGTGATAAATCCAACTATCAGTACGGTCAATTGACTTTTATACTAAAAATCGAACACTAGTTCGGGAAAAAATATCTCAAATACGAAAAGAACCGGCGAAATAAATTTAGTGATAAGGTTAGCGATTTGTTTAAATATTTCGGTACACATTTTTAAGCCCGGAAGCGTTCTTATCTTTCTCAGTGTGTTTTAGTCGTTATAGTTTTACCTTCTGCAAATCTTGAAATACAGTGCCAAAACAGATTATACGGCTTAAGCTTACTAACCGTAACTACATCGGTCAACGATTTCTTAGTTTTAAGCCGCGAATATAAATCTATTCACACACGAAGACACGCCCATCTATAGTGAATTCCAACCACAAGAGGACAAAAGCCATATAAACAACATTTGACATTGAATTGATGTACTATCATTGATCGAGAGCTTGATTTATCTATGATATTCAAAAAATATGGATGGAAACTATGGATTTGCAAAAAAATATGATGTTCATTATGGTTTTACGAAAAATTACGTTTTGAACGTCGACGAAAAAGTTCCGATAACTTTGTATTTAAAACTTAACTAGACATAATTAGTTAAATGGAATAAATGTTATGTTATAAATAAAGGTATATATTAATCAAGAACTGTTACTAGTGCACAATATAGCTTAGCTATCAGCTTATCATGCTACTGCCACTGATTAGACTAATCAGGACTGCATTATCGTATAGTCCTGTCGCTCTCCTATTTCGAGGAACAAACAAAACTTATTACAGGTTTAATTCAGAATCGCCATTTCGTGCTCCGCCATTAATAACAAGACTAATACATATATATCTGGTATTCTTATCGAACTCGGCTTAGTGTCGTGGACTATTATACTTCCTGATTTAAAAATACATTTCAATAATCTTATCTAGGAGTAGTAGTAGTAGTACATTATAATTTTACCTTTTGATTTATCAATACTAAAATATAATTATCGTTATCTTGTTCATCATTCATTTTTATATAATAAAAATTATAAAGTATCATCAGCAAACAAGAGTATAATATTTAACTTGTTATCTTAAATATAATTAAAGTCATATAATATATGTATAAACGAGAAAGAGAAATGGACTAAAGAACCCCTGTGGGACCCCCATATTAATTGGCATCTCGGGAGATCTCTTTCCATTTACATGAAGCCTCTGAAGTCGATTTTCAGGTACGGAATGAAAAGTTTGAGAGCAGAATCTCTAATGCCCTAGTGATGTAACTTTTTGATCAACTTTCATGTTGCGTAGAATCAAAAGCCTCAGATAAGTCACAAAATATCATTACATCGTAATGCAACTTTTTCTGTAGCTTATATATATATAAATATTATATAAAATAGGTAGGTAGGCTTATGGCTAACCTGATGTTAATTGGGCACCAACGCCAATAGACTTGGGCAGTGTGGCACAGTAAGTAATATAAACCATTTCTTGTATTGCCAATGCCTTGTCAACTTTGGGAACTAAGTTGTTAGGTCCCTTATGCCTGTAGTAACACTGACTTACTCACCCATCAAACGGAAAAACTACTATATTAAGTATTGCTATTTGGCGGTAATATATGGTAAGAATGAGTGGTAAATAGATGGTAGCAGTAGATAATGATTAGTGAGGAAATAAGAAATGCATCCGTATTTGTGCACACACTCAAATGAAATAAAATCAAATTAAAATATAGTTCATTCGAATAGCATCTTACTAGCACTTTTGGGTCATAATTTTACACGACTAAGTTTATAGATTAAAGCTCATAAAAATTCACTAGAAATTGGCCGAATGAGTCGATGACGGAATAATATTGTCAAATACATTATCGAATTAAAGGTAAAAAAAATGTAAATTTTATGTACGAAGCAACGAATTTGTTGCCGTCTTAATAAAACTAAATGTAAATAATGTTCACGGCCTTATGTTTATTTTTTGTTAAATTGAATTAAAACGCTTCACGCTATTTTCCTTCATTTAATTAATCTTTCCGTCTCCCGTGAAAGACGCCATTTAAATTAATAAGCATTTCTTTAATAAAATCAAATAGTTTTATGACTTCCAAGCTGAAGGGGAGCGAGAACGTTATTTTTTTTTCTCTCATTTATTATATAATTATGTATGATTTTTAGTTCTTTGATTCATAAATTATATTGAATAAATCAGTGCAGCTTATAGTTTTGTATTTTCGTGTCATAAAGCCTATCTGAAAAAAAAAAACTTATTTTAATATATATGTATGTATACCTTTTTTTATGATATAGGTAGGCGGAGAATCATATGGGCCACTTGATGGTAAGTAGTCATCTGCGCCAATAAACAATGGCACTGTAAGAATTATTAACCATTCCTTACATCGCCAATGCGCCACCAAACTTGGGAACTAAGATCTAACGTCCTTTGTGTCTTTTGTTACCTCACTCACCCTTAACTAAACTAAACTGGAACGCAACAATACAGAGTAGTGCTGTTTGGCGGTAGAATATATATCTGATGAGTGGTTGTACCTACCTAGATAGGCTTGCACAAAGCCCTACCATCATGTATAAGCTTAATAACATTATTGTCTAGTAAAACACATAGGTTACTTTTTAACTCTAACACCTGCACATTCTACCACCCTCTTCACTGTCAGGGAATTAATATATATTTTTTCTAATATTATAAATTATAAAAAGTTAAGATGGATGGATGTTTTAAACTAAATCCAACCAAAACGGCTGAATAGATCTATATTAAATCTTGTACAGATTGGATTGGTTATAAACTGGAATGTCATGGGTTACTTTTTATCCCTCCTCTCGCAGACGAAAAATAGTAATGTACAAATAAATTTTACTTGTATTATAGAAGTTAGGATTCTACTCGTAATGATAGGTGTTTGTGAAAAACGCCAGAAAAGTAGCACACCTTAGTGCTTACCAATCAATCAAATCATATACATATCTATTTCTTGTGACTTCTTCTATTCTTACTCTTAATAAATAAGCCACGCTAATAGATTTTATGACAAATGTTGCTATTTCTTATTAATTTAAAAAATATAATTACTAGATTTTAAAAGGGCACTATAACAGCTTTAGGAGGAATTTTGTTACAAACTGAATGCTTTGTAGGCGAAGCCGTGAGTTCAGCTAGTATATCATATTATGATATTTCTATGTTTGTTATGTGTATACACAAAACTCACACAAAGGCATGAGTATTAGAAACGCACATTCCCTCATCTCACCTTTTTGTTAATTAAGAATAATTATTTATAAAGAAAACAAAATATTTTAAGCCCATATTGAAATTATTTTTCGAACTCTGTTTGAAAAACACGCACACAAATATATTTATATATAACAACGCACACAAACATTGAAATATTTTAATGTTACTTATTGCGTTAAATTTTATAACCTTCAAACTATTCTCAATGGTGCTACAAAAACATTTACCGGCAGCTATATTCGGAACACGTTTATGACGACTTTGCGGCAAGCCGCATTAAAACCCCCTTAGTCCCGGATCACTGTCCCGCGGGAGCTCCATGTTTTATGCTCATTTTAATCATTACTTGAGCACCGAGATGTTTTGACGTTGATGGATTAAATAGCCACTGCTTTGAATTTAACGATTTTGAATTAGATATTCATTATCTATTACTCATAAAACTAATCCTATTTACATGAGATTTACTTGGTGTCCTTGAGCTCATATCAAAAAACATAAGGCATTTATAACAAGATTAAATAAAAGATAAAATGCGATCAATCATTCAAAAATCAGTAATCAACAAATACTTACTATTTGTTGATTACTAGGCAGGATACATATAAATATAATAGTATATAATAATAATACTTTTCTGACGTACTCTGTGATTAAAATGGTGGAACACAGCTACTGAGTTCTTTTCTTGGAATGTACTTTCCGACCCGGTGGTGGCTTTACATTTAATTCAACATGACGATTCAAAAGTACTTTTATGAGCCTACTTGATTAAAGAATATTTTGATTTAGATTTTTGAGTTCAGTTAAAAATGTAAAATCTGGTCACTCATCATCTCTCCTGCCCTTATCCCAATTTTAATTGGGGTAGGCACAGCATGTCTTCTTTTTCCATACTTCTCTATTGGACGTCATCTTACAAGTAACGTCATCGTCTTTCACATAATCCATCTATAGTTTCTTTGGTCATCCCCTACCTCTATATCCATCCACATCCATTCTCAAAACCTTTCTTACAACAGGGTCCTCATTCCTCCGCATAACATGCCTATACCAAGACAGCCGGTTTCCAGATAACTTCTCGGCTACCGGTGCCACTTTCAAACTTCCTCTTATGTAGTCATTCCTTACTCTATCCATTCATGTAACACCACACATTCCGCTCAGCATTCTCATCTCCGCCATATGCAATTGTCCTTCAGTCATCCCTTTTGTAGTCCAACACTCTGATCTACGTAAAATCTAGTCACTATTAAAAAAAATAACTGTAGCTATTATGTTTTAGTTTTAATTTGTGTTTTGCGAGATTATAATATAAATAACGTTAAACTATTAATGGTGCGGAATGTTAATTTTATCGAAAATAACTGTCAAGACATTTACTTCTTTTCCTTCCAAGTAAATTAATTAATTTTTTGATAAAACTAGTTAAACATGCGGCTTCACCTGTGCGAAATTTATAAAATTTTACCTATAGAACATAATCCATCTCCCGCTTTTACACCCTTGAGGAGTTAATTAATATAAGTAGCCTAAGTCCTTCCTCGAAACTCAAAATATCTCTATACCAAATTTCATCTAAATCAGTTCAGCGGTTTAAACGTAAAGAGGTAACACAGAGTATATTTACATATATGAACTATATAAAATATATATATATATATCGGAGCGTGGTTACTTTGGTTGTTGATTTGGATAATTAATGAATCGAGTAGTTGGCAATAATGTTTGATGGCTGATTTACTTATAAGAGCGGGTCACCCTGAATGGAGTTGTAAGTGTCATGGCAACGCGAGTCGTTATGTTTTGACAAGCTTCTCGAATGCGATGGTTGCTTGCAAACCCATTTGCTCTTAAACGAGATGAATTATTGTAATCTTTTGATATTATTGTGGTGTACGATTATTGAATCAATTAATACAGAGATCAGATGATATTAAATACTTTTTATTTTGTGAATATCTCCATTGCACGCCCACATAGTCTTCCAAATGTCGGATCAATCCCCGAACCCAACTGTTCGGCATCCTGCTTCTCCGACATATATAAGCGAAATACCACTCACTGATTAATAACGAAATCTCAGAAACTTATATATAAGCAAGTAGGTTCCTCATAGCAAGTAAACGTTCGCTAAGAACGGATTTTACGAAACTCAACCCCTAAGGGGGTAAAACGGGGGTTAGAGGTTTGTGCTTTATAAAGCTGCAGTTTAGGCTAGTATTAGTATAAATTAATGTCATTGTTTAACTTAAATATTGTTCGTTTATAATATATATTTATAAGTAAATATAATAAACATTAAAGTGTGTAAATAGTTTTAAAATTTTCATATTTCTTATTATTTTCCAAAATGAATAAGAAAACGAATAAGTTCATTAACCCCTGCATAATGTACATCCAATGCTTAGCCACAATTTGTTTATAGCAATATCCTACGTCGAGAAAATTTACCGTTAAAGCCTATCCGAGAATACGTTTACAGCTTCTACAACCGCGCGACATCAAAAACCGCTTAGCGGACCTAGGATTCTACCTCTGGGACGACCGTGTTTTATGTTCCACAAAACGTTAGTGTAAGCTGCTTCTATATTTATGCTATACATAAATCTTATATCTTAATATAACTATGTTAAATAGGGCTCGTTGTCTAGTGAATATATAAATGTAAGTATGTCACATTTATAGAAAGATTTCAATAATATATATTTATATGACATAAGTAATAAATCCAATATCCTCCTGACCGACCGTGGTCACGTCGGTTATTCTCAAGGGCTCGCCTTTGTTATTTTTGGGTATAATATTAGTATAGATGAACTTGTGTTTAAATGTGAATTAAAAAATTGTTGCTATTAACGGAAATAAATTAAATCAAAAAAATAAAAATTTGTATTTTAAGTCAAAATGAATTTATTTTTATAATTTCTTTAATATTTTTTAAATAGTAATAAGAATATAAAGTTAGTTTGTAGCTTATTACAAAAATAACCATAAATATTTATTTAAAAACACGACACAGTAGAAAAACTATTTTAATTGATATACATTGTTAACACTAGATAATAATAAATACTATGGTTTCAGTGTTTTTAGCTTAAAGGAAATGTTTCATTCTTTGTCACTGTCTGTGTTGTAATGAGAAAGTCGGAAAAAAGTACAACCGACGCCTGTCAGAGTGGCATTTCCATGATAGCGACATGACGACTCACACAGCCTTCGCGTTTTAAACAATGAAATTTTAACAACAAAAACGTTAAAATTTCGTCTGAGCAGCTCTAATACATTACGAACGTATTAGTAAAATATGTTTAGATATAATTGTTATTTGCATTGCCTGGATCGAATAACGATTTGAACTTTCAAGAAAAGAACGTACTCATTCCTTAAAGTCCGGCAACGCACCTGCAAGTCCCCCTGTGTTGCAGATGTCCATAATTATAGCTGCTAACGTTGAATGAGTGCCGATCGTACATAAAAACTGTTGTTTTTACCAATATTACGTCATCAAAATGACTAACAGCGTTTTTGTGGGAATAAAAAAGGTTTAAAATTTAATTTAATTTTATGGCAAGAAAACGTGTTTATTTTTTCAAACATAGTAGAAAACCCTATTTGAATGATTTCAAAAATTTGAGGGAATATTCTGTATATAGTATAAGAAAATGAGAGAAAAAAATATCATAATGCATCGAACACCAGAGACCTGGCGAGTACGAAGCCGCGAATACCTCTTTCTATGCTATCTCGTTCCAAAAAATGACAGTACAGGAAAGGAGATAAAATTATTTTTCCATAAGCCACTCTCAAATCCTTTTTTGCGAAACAGCTCAACCACACCCAATTGACGTTCTTATCACGGAAAATAATGATTTTCCGTGATAAGAACGTCAATTGGGTCGGCAGATAAAATTACAAGTTCACCCATACAAGCATTTTATTTTTTTCAGAACCTTTGGAAACAGAATTTATGAAATCAATGTCACATATTCTACCAACAAACATCAGTACCCAGTGCTGTTGTGTTGCAGATTGAAGGGTGAGTGAGCCAGGGTAACTACAGGCACAAGGGACGTAACACCTTAGTTCCCAAGGTCAGTGGCACATAGGCGATTAAAGGTATGGTGAATATTTCTTACAGTGCCGTTGTCTATGGGTGGTGAAGACGTGACCACTTTACATCAGGTGAGCCATTTGCTCGTCGGTAAAAAAAATACACAGCCCGAGAGACAAACTGGACACTGACTAAACTCAAAACCATATATCCAATCCAATAACAAACTAAAAACTACAAAATGTTTTCATTTAAAATTATTAAAAATAATAAACGTATATATCAACAGAATCAGAACACTAATAGGATCCAAATGGAATTGTAAAAATATCAATAAAACCAAACAGTGCATGCGCGTTAAAAGCTAATATAATGAACCGGTAAATGCATTAAGGGGGTCTGCACAAACACATCCTCGGAAATTAACAAGGGACTGATCAGATTTCCCGATTCAGCGAACTGTGAAGACCATCGCAATGCCAATCAAGGGGTATTTTGCTGTTACTCTGTAATTTGCTATTTGCGTATAAAAGTATATATCGTATAGGGAATTGAAACGCTAGTAGAGAATGGAATAACTAGAGCTGATTTATTGATAGTTTTTCTTCCATTTTTAAGTTACAGTAATTGAACCCTAATTTATAAAATACAAATTCTTAGACGTCTTTACCTTTTGAACTTATATACTTGTATATGTATATAACATTCCTCTACAAAAAATTACGTTTGTAATAAATCCGATTAAGCTTTGGTTTTAAAAGGCAATAAACGACTCAGATTTTCTGTATTTATAAATTTTAAGTGCATTTCGAGTAAACAATTTACTTTAGGAACCAATTTTGCTGACTCTGTTGCCGATGTGGTACTTCAGGGTATGGAACTATTCATTCCGTATTCTGCGGTCCCCATCGGTGGCAAGTCCCAGCCCTGGTTTGGTCGTTTCTGCAAAACGGCTTCACGCAGAAAATGGGAACGCTACCAAGACTGGGCTAACGCATCAGCGTCTCGTGATGTAAATACCAGCGCAATCAGAAAGGAATATAACTCTGCCTCTAGGTCCTTCAAAAACGTGATTGCTAAGGCGAAGACGGAGTACATTGGCAGAATTGGCGAGAGACTGGTGCGCCTCCCTTCAGGAACACGTGCGTTCTGGTCTCTCGCCAAGGCTGTCTTAGGGAATTTCTGTCAGCCTTCCTTACCATCTCTGCACAAGGACGGTGAGTCATTGGCCCATACAGCGAAGGAGAAGGCTGATCTTTTAGGCTCTCTCTTCGCAGCGAACTCGACTCTGGATGACCGAGGAAAGTCACCACCAACAATCCCGCGGTGTGATACCACGATGCCGGAGGTTAAATTCCGGCAAAGTGCAGTTCGTAAAGCACTTCTTTCCTTGGATATTCATAAGTCGAGTGGACCCGATGGCATCCCTCCAATCGTGCTACGGACTTGTGCTCCCGAGTTGGCGCCGGTCTTAACGCGTCTTTTCCGGCAATCCTATGCATTCGGCGTCGTCCCGAACTCCTGGAAGACTGCTTTGGTGCATCCGATCCCTAAAAAGGGCAACCGCTCAGACCCGTCCAATTATAGGCCTATAGCCATCACCTCCTTGTTCTCCAAGGTAATGGAGTCCATTATAAACTGCCAGCTCCTGCGGTACCTAGAGGAGTACCAGCTGATTAGCGACCGCCAGTACGGTTTCCGTCGGGGTCGCTCAGCCGGTGATCTTCTAGTTTACCTTACTCATAGATGGGCCGAAGCAGTTGAGAGCAAAGGGGAGGCATTAGCAGCCAGTCTGGACATAGCGAAGGCCTTCGATCGCGTGTGGCACAAAGCGCTTCTTTCGAAGCTTCCTTCCTATGGGCTTCCCGGAAAATTATGCAATTGGATTACCAGTTTTTTGGCAGATCGGAGCATCAAGGTCGTTGTCGACGGTGCATGCTCTGACTTAAAATTCGTCAATGCTGGTGTTCCACAAGGCTGCGTTCTATCACCCACTCTGTTTCTTCTGCATATCAATGACTTGTTGCAAATCAGTAACATTCATTGCTATGCAGACGACAGCACCGTAGACACCTCATACACCGGCCGTGCTAATATTTCTCGGGAAAACGTCGAAGAAAACCGGAACAAACTTGTATCTGAAATCGAGTCTTCGTTAAACAAAGTCTCGAACTGGGGTCGGCTAAACTTAGTTCACTTCAACCCCAAAAAGACGCAAGTTTGCGCGTTAACCGCTAAAAAAACACCATTTGTCGTATCTCCACGATTCGAGAACATTCCGTTAGCCGCTACAGCTAGTATCGGAATACTTGGCGTTGATGTTTCGAGTCTCGTTCAGTTCCGCGGTCAATTGGAAGGCAAAGCCAAATTGGCATCAAAAAAGCTTGGTGTGCTCAGCAAGGCAAGACAGTATTTCACGTCGGCCCATCGTCTAAGACTATACAAGGCGCAAATTCGGCCTCACATGGAATACTGCTCTCACCTCTGGGCGGGTGCTCCCCAGTACCAGCTCCTTCCATTTGACCGTATCCAACGTAGAGCGGCTCGAATTATCGACGATCAAGCCCTTTCCGATCTGCTTGATCCTTTGGCTTTGCGTAGAGATGTTGGATCGCTCTGCATCTTCTACAGAATTTATCACGGGGAATGTTCCGAGGAATTGTTCGAATTAATCCCGGCTGCTGAATTTCACCTTCGGACATCTCGTCAAAATTCCAAATATCACCCGCACCACCTAGATGTCCGAAAATCCACAACAGCGCGATTTTTAAGACATTTTCTGCCTCGCACAACCACTCTGTGGAACCAGCTTTCGCCGGCGGTTTTTCCGAACCGATACGACTTGGGAACCTTCAAGAAAAGAGCGTACTCTTTCCTGAAAGGCCGGCAACGCACCTGCAAGCCCCCCGGTGTTGCAGATGTCCATGGGCGGTGGTAGTCACTTACCATCAGGTGAGCCTCCTGCTCGTTTGCCACCTTATGACATAAAAAAAAAAAAAAAAAAAAATGTTTTATGACGTTTAATACAGATCCAAAGCGGACTCATTTAAATGCCATTTATTTTACTAATTTTTCTTCGAAGTCATACTTTCGAGCAAGTTTTTAAAATTAGGGTTTAATTTAAGTATTATATTAAAGTGGGATAATTAATGATGTCTGGAAGAGCCTATTTTATAAAGTTGATACCGATGGGGTTTGACTGTAACCATTTTTTTTAAATTAATTTTACTTTTAATTTTACGTTTACTTTAGATCGTTACATAGTATAAAACAAAGTTGCTTACCGCTGTTTGTCCCTGTGTATGCTTTGATCTTTAAAATTAAACAACGGATTTTGATGGAGTTTTTTTGATAGATAGATTTAAGAGGAAGGCTTTTATTTTATTTATGATACATGCACAATATAATAGAGGAACACTGATAATTTTAGAAGTTTCAAAAGCAATGTCGGAAATAAACACATTTATTGCGCTTACATTGCAAACACTGGCTGAACCCTACGAGATAGATCAAAATAATGTACTACCGTATTGTACACCTTAAAAAGGTGTTCAAAAAAGTCCGCGATGGTATATGTCTATCTCTTAGGGATATGGCCTACGATAATAATTTTTATCCTTTATTTTTTACGAGAATTAATGCCTTATTTCAAAGCGATTTTAAACAATACAGCATTAATCTTTGTCCTTACTAATACGGCTCTTAACAGCATGTAATTTAAATTAAGATTTTCAAATATGTTAAAGTTTTAAAACGCAGGGACATAGCGATTTGTTTTGTCTAATGACTGAAAAACTGTGAACGTTGAAAGACATTCTATGGTATATTTAATATCAGCATTGCACCCGTGCGAAGCCGGGGCGGGTGACTTGTAAATAATAAATTAAATTATTTTGTGGTTGTATCAACTCCGTGTTATATCTACCCTCCAACTTTATATAAATTAGCATCACCTATTCCAATTAATGGTACCGTCTACAGCTTAGTATATTCTTTAAATGTGCTTAGATATGATTTTTTTTTTTTGAATATCGCGTGTCATAAAGTAAAATTGGTATTATTATTAATAACATGTTATTCATATCTGTGAAAATCATATAATTAATTTATATTAATACTTTTAATATTTGTAACAGAGACCCGCTTACACAAACAAACAAATTTTACCACTTTATACTATTAGGATAGACCTAAGACTAGCTATTAAACGTCGGGCTTGGTCGGGTCAGCTTCGTCCAGCAGGACCAAAATTCAGTAGAAATCGTTATAGCAATTATAAAACCATCATGATACATTAAAAAAAAAATGATAAATAAAGCCGTCACTAACGACTCGGTAGTGTGATATTCACTGATTAGTGTGTAATTTACAACACGCGATAAACGCGTTACAAAAAATACTCGATTTGAAGTACGTACCAGTGTTTGGAATATATGTTGTTAGCCATAATGCAGCTTGTATCGGAATAAGTATGGAATTGTAGTGATTGATATGGGATCGTGCAAACATTGAGCCAGAAAGAGTACTCATGCTGCGCAAAGTGTGCTTTCGAAACCACACTCTCCCCGACCTTTTACTGGAAACTGTACACAGCAACAGTTATTGAGATGAGAAAATAATATATATAGCATTAAAAATAGATTGAATTGTGTATTTGTTTACGGCTGACTACTAATTAAATCACATTTTCACCAAAGACTGAAACGGCAATATATGATTATCTATGATCTAAATACTTATTACTGTGCCTAATAATTATTATTATTTACTGTGCCTTTTATGTGTATTTGCACTGACTCAATTACGCATTACTTCTGATTATTATTATGGATAGCTTTACGAAACTGAAGTCAAAATCTTTATCTTATAGCGAGGCGTTGCCACTTGCTTTTGATTGTCAAAAATGTACCACCGGTTCAGTTTGGAAATAAACACCTCGGATCTGAGAAGAAAGAGTAACTCCGCAGGATTTATTTTTATATCTCATTTTTTTATGTATTATAATTTATGCTCAGATGTGTTGCCCGTAGCATTTTTAAATCATATAATTTGTAATGCATTTTATTGCCAGCATCTCATTTTTTTAGGTTGCCAATTTTTGTCGAAAATTTTGTATTGAACTCAAGGACGTTATTCAATGACTCGAAGTTTTCCCCATATTTATCAATTATAAGTTTCATTACAATAATATTGATTTTTTTTATTTTATTAAAAATATGAGGGAGGAAGAAACTGACTGATTTCAAGCAGAGGGTTATTGTAATCAATATGGTGGAATCATCCGCTTTTGAATGTGAATATACATGCACTTTAAGTGGGTACAACGAGTGGATCTAATAGAAAATAAATGACAGCTTTTTCTTTTACTCATTAAGTCTATATAATCGTGGTTATATGTATCATTATTGTAAAACAAATGGATGGTGTAGGTGTCTAATTCATTAAAGTTTGTGTTAATCAGTTGAAACACGACGATGATAGTAAAGACATAAAAAATAATAATCATTTCGACATGCCTTAGAGTTATATAAGGACATAATCACTAAATAAAGGGTAGGTGTTACTATGAATGACATAAAATATATTACTTTTTAATATGAAGGTCAATGATCTTATTTGTTTGAAGTTTTACATAATATGACAAGTTGTTTGTGTGTTATGTTATTCTAGCTAAGGGTAGTTGGCGTGCAATTATTTCCCTTTTTAAGTTACTCTTTTTAGTTCAGATCTTCCAAGACCCTAACTCTAGTAAAATTTAAGGGAAGTCACTGTTATTTTTCCATTGCTAAATATAAATTTATATTGATAATCTTATGAATATTTACTACATATCAAATGGTAAATTATTAGTGTGGCTAGATCAAATAACGCACAGACCAATTGCAATAATTACCTTAATTATTTAAAACGGATTGGTGGAATATACATGTGGCAGAATTTCGTTGAAATTAGACACATGCAGGCTTCCTCACGATGTTTTCCTTCACCGCCGAGCACGAGATGAATTATAAACACAACTTAAGCACATGATAATTCAGTGGTGCCTGCCTGGGTTTAGCCCAAAATCATCGGTTAAGATGCACGCGTTCTAACCACTGGGCCATCTCGGCTCTCATTATAACTTGAATATAAAAAATCGATAAATGTAATTTTTTAAATTTAATTGAAGAGAACGCAATAACTATTTTATCAAGAACATGCTTCTGATAATATACGGGTCACAGAACATTTTTACTTGGATGGGCTGTCTTAAAGTCCATCTGTGTACGTATGCTATGAACACATTTATTTCTGCGCCCAACCAGCAATACTTTTTATTTATTGTTATAATTTCAAAGGTGAATTAGCCAGTGTTATTACAAGCACAAGGGCCATAACATGTTAGTTCCCAAGGTTGCGACAGAACCGATGTAATTACAGTTCTAATGTGTTCTAGTGATGACCACCATCAGGTGGCTTTTTTTTTAACACCACCAGTTAGGTGGTTAGATGACCACAGAACCATGATAGTTTCCAAAGCCGTTTACTAAATGATAGATATAAATCAAACACGAGCGACCTAAGTAGTACTAGACCACATTTCGATTACAGATTTTCCGTTAAGATTATGTATTCTTATAAGTCAAAGAAATTGTTATCATTGAAAAAGATCTTACGATAATAATCTGAGAAATGTTAGAGTTAAAATACAGAAATTTTCATAATGTAGGTAACTGTCGACACACCTGGATCTCAAGTCTCGAAATTAAAGTAAGGGCATTCTTTACACTGACAGCTCTGAGAACGGATTCTTGGAATACATTCTTATCCAAGGTTTTATAAACGACGATCGAGACAGTTAAAGTTTTTGTCCGTATTAGATTTGAAGATGGAATTTATGTCAAATGGAATTGATATAAACTACGAGTTATTGAGAAAGTGATTTATAAAATTAAATTGCCGTTAATTGAAATGGATGTTTATTAAGATAATTTATAATTAAATAAAATTAATGAATAGACATGGAATTATATTATAATGATATGTAACGACGTAACGAGGAAGTAAAATACGCGCACCGCGCACGCAAAAAGACGATCGCTGAGAGCGGCGACGGAGTGGGGGGCGTGACGGTATCGTCACGGTATACGAGTCACTCTCACCTCCAGAGCTTACCAATAGATATTTCACGTCAAAATGTACTGTTTGATGGTATGCAAATGTACACCGAATTATCCTAATTTTTTTTTGCTCGAAGTTTAAACTATATTTAAAAAGCGCCTTATAGAATATTTACGGACTCACAGCACTTGCACTCGGTGACCAGGGCACTGGCGAGTCCCACATACCCCCCCCCCCCTTCTACGTTGAGGAAACGCGTAGCACGTTTTTCCAGTGAGGTCAAAAAACCTCATTCGACACGAGATAAATATTTCTTTACGATAATTTGCAATTTGTTTTTTCTAAATGATTATTCACTTGACCTTATACTATTTGTTTAGGGTATTACTGGGAATGCTTTTGTTATTCCACTATCGTACAGTTTGTTGAAGCGCAAAAGTGCTAAGGATGTGCTTAACATGAAAATATTCCTTTTTCTGCTCTTCGCACATCCGTAGGCTAGCATTCTTGCCCGTTCTTTTCGGTAGAGTCACCAGCCTGGACCAATGGCAATTTTACTTTAAATATAATCTGAAAATTTAAATAAACTTTGAATGAAAACGATTAAAAGATACTCGATGTTGTATGCCAGAAACTACACAACCTCTCCGAACATAGAAAGAGAAACAAATACATGATTATATATTTATAAGTGAGCGCTAAGCTCTCATATCTAGTATAATACGATTTATTTAATATTTTTGTATTTCTATACGGAACATCGGTACCGAATTGAATAGTTTTGATGTTGACCAGATAAAATGTATATGTTTTTGTTATTTTTACGTTTCAAACTGCGAATCGTATTATTGTTGGTTAACAATAGAAATAGCTAGCTGAATTTCCAGGAAATTCGTATAGTTTTTTTCTTTAAATATCAATGTTGATTTTTATAATTCGAACTAGTTTAAACAATGCATTGTTTACGGTTCCGTTGATGGTATTATTGTTTACGTATTTTTTTAATACAAAATAATGGTGATTATCAATAACGATCATGATGGTTTTTCAATAAAAAAAATAGTGCCAGGACCAGCAAGAGTTTAGGCGCAGGACCAAACTCTAAAGGCATTCCAATTCGCCCATAGACAATAGCGCTGTAAGAAACATTGACCATTCCTTACATCGCCAATGCACCACCAACCTTGGGAACGAAGATGTTATTTCCCTTATGCCTGTAGTTACACTGGCTCACTCACCCTGTAAATTGGAACACAACAGTATTGAGTACTGCTATTTTGCGGTAGAATATCTGATGAGTGGGTGGTAACTACCCAGACGGACTTGAACACGGCCCTACCAGCAATTAAAAAGTTTTTACCACCAATTAAAAACTCTTCGGAAAAATCCATTACTTTTGATTTCATGGTTTGAACCCATACGGGGTCTTCGACCTAAGCTACTCAACCAAAAAATAAATAAATAGCGTTTTGAAACTTAAATTTTCATCAACTTTCATGGCAGACTTCCATCTATATTGCAATTGTAAATATATCATGTGACTTGAGTCTTACAAACTAATCTTGGCAACCGTCCTAGATCTCCATACAATCTTGTATATGCAAGAACTTGACGATATACATGAGAAAAAAATGTCCAACCCTTGCTGTCATATTCAACCCCCACAATGGCTGAATAGCTGGTCGTAACTAAGATATTTCGAGAGTCATACAAACATACGTTAGACGTGAGCTGGCATAAGGTCCCTCGATACGCCTCGTTGAGGGCATTAAGTAGCCGGTCCAAGGAATAGACCGTCGACTTTTAACAAAAAAAATCTTCATGTTCTTATGTTCTCACAGGTAGTATATAATATTTATGTGTATATAGTGTCTAAGATATATATGAATTCCTCATTGTTCTAGTGTCTAGCAGATTTTCAGGATTCAAATCCCAAGTTCCAAAATCAAAATCAAAATATACTTTATTCAACTAGGCTTTTACAAGCATTTTTGAATCGTCATTTAAGAAACTATATTTAATGAAGCTACCACCGGTTCGGAATGTAGATTCTACCGAGAAGAACCGGTAAGAAATTCAGTAGTACAAAGAGATTACTTGAATCAAGACAATTTAGTAAATAATAAAATAACGTAACAGCCGATTTATTTTCTTTCTATATGATACAGTAAGAACGCTCTTACATACATTTTGTACCATTCATGAACTTTTACGAAGCAAGGTACGTCGTAAAACTGGTAGTGGCGTTCACAACGCGCGTCAACGCGGACGTGATATGCCACATTCATATTATGATGGATTTATGATCTCAATAGTTATTGTTATGTCTTTGTTGCTTTAACATTCATATACAATAAAACCTGATGGAACATTTTCTTTCGTTAAAAACGTATACGGGTAAGATTACGACTATAATTTACTACTATGTATTGTATTATTATAATATATATTCCAAAATATTTATTTTACCTTTTATTGCTGTTTTGCGGTAGAATATCTGATGAGTGGGTGTTGTACATACCGAGACGGATTTGAACATGGCCCTACCGCCAAGTAAAAATTTTACTCTTCGGAAAAATCCATTACTTTTTATTTCATGGTTTAAACCCATACGGGGTCTTCGACCTAAACTACTCAACCAAAAAATAAATAAATAGCGTTTTGAAACTTAAATTTGCATCAACTTTCAAATAAGATGGAAATTATTATTATTATTATTTAAATTATAATTATTTTTATACCTTGTATCAGTACGGAAAAATCACACCGTACGATTGGCAGTTGAGCTCGTATTCGTATTCCTATGACCCAGCGCTGCGTCGATGCGGAAGGCGCGATTGTGTTCAACCGCTGCGTTCCACACCGACCAACGATGCGGTTTGTTTTATACGAGTAATAGAAATATCAACGTAACTCTGTAAACATTGCTCATACATTTTTCACAAAAGCCTTTGAAAGCAAATACTCTTCTCGAAAATAAAATCCGATCTGGATAACATAAGGTTTTACAGAATAAATATATTTCATGGTTATAGAGGATTCTATGAAATCTGAAATAGCACAGTGGATAAAACACACGAGTTCTGCAACCAAATATCGCATATTGTAATCCAGATCAGGGCAATCGAATAAATTACAAACTTTTTATTAAACATCATATACTTTTTGACTTGAAGTGGAATCTCTTTTGACAGATATGATTTTACAAAGTAAATTATTCTAAAATAAAAACACGAAAATTTATATCGTACGATTTGTGAATAGATAGTCAAATTTAAGGCCTGTTAAACGCACTTGAGCCAGTTATAATTCTTATGGCGTCTGTTATGGACGTATTAATGGATGGATTTTCTTCAAAAGACTGATGACTGTAGATCCATTCAAAATAAAAATCGTATTATTCGTAATACCAGAACATTGTTTTAACATATATCCGGTATTATTTTATTATTTTTAATTATCAGTGACAAAGTTAATGATTATTTTAACTGTAAATAATATCAGAGACAAATTAATTGTGATTCATATTTATTATAGAAGAAGTTACTTCGAAAATGGCTTAAAATTATATTTAATTCTAATTACAAATTCTCATTAAAAAGTTCATTTAAAACCGTAATAATGTACCAATAAAATTAAATATGTTACTGTAGAAATCATGACCGCATAGAATGGTGGCAAGAATGTATTTCCGCTGACAATTTTGATCCTCTGGGCAAAAGTTTAACCAGCTCCACTGCCTCCAGTGAAATTCCTGGTGTTTCAACTACGAATAAAACAAAGACAATTTGGAGTAAAGAACAAATCATCTGTTCGCTTTAGCTTTTTTCGGTATTTGAAAAAATCGAAAAAAAATTGACAACGAGAACACACTAACCGAAATCGACTTCATCCCTATATACTTATTAACTAGAGTTTTCCTATATACATTATAAGTATTATAAATATTCGTAATTGCAATAGGAATCCGTAGATGTGTCTAAAGTGGTCACTACTTCTAAGGACCATGCTAAACTTCGCTACAATACTCCATTAACTTCACAGAAAAGACGAAGTCAAAGTTGGATGCAAGTTTTGCAGAGTTAAGAAGTGAAAGCAAACAGCAGTTGTCCATGTGTTAGACTTCTTGACGCTGATTGCTTTATTACTTATTGCCTTTTTACGGATTCATATCAAGATTTAAAAGGAAGGTCTGATCACTGTTACTTTCCGATTTACGTCATAGAAATTGATTGGCATAGAAATTAGACATACGCAAGTTTCCTGACAATGCTTTCCTTCACTACCGAGCACGAGTGAATAATAAACACAAATAAACACATTAAAATTCAGTGGTGCTTGCCTGGGCTTGAATCCGCAATCTTCGGTTAATTTGCACGGGTTCTAACCACTGGGCTATCTCGCCTCTTTTTTGCCAAAAAAATGATCTAATGGAAGTTTTTTTTTATTAGCAATTATATTTATATTTCATCATATTAGTTTCGACGCCAAATTATTACATTGCTTAGTAATTCCCTTCGCAAATGGCTTTGAGTATAGTATCAAATAAATACCAGAAGGTTATCCACGAGGGAGGTCAATGGGGTCATAACCACTCCCTCTTCAAGCCAATCATCTGTGGTTGGACGGTCTTCGCGTCGTTCACTAACAACTTATTTTTGCCTTTTCATTTTTTTATTGAAATATATTTTATTGCATATTTCAAAGCTTAGAACAAAGATTGGAAAGCCTCCTACAATACTCGTTTTATATCCTTGGTATGTGTGACCCAGTGTAAGGAGGAAGGGGCGGTGTTTATCGATAGATTTGAATTTTTTTTATTGTATGTTATATTATAAAATTAAAAATATATAAAGCTATCGATCCACACACACTTCACACTGGTGCAGTATATTAATAAAGAAAATCAAAAGTGCCTTTAACGAGTAAATATAACGTACGTATAATTATTTAATAACGTTTATTTATATAAAAATTTAAAATAAGAATGTAACAAATGAGGTCGTAATTTTGGCGTGAAAAAAAGGTTACAGTTACCAAACCAACGGTTCTGCAGCGAATTTTTTTTTGGTTGTACGTGAATTGGAATCGGTCATATTATCTTCTAAATCTAAAATATTCATTCTAAGAATATATTCAAAAATACATTTTATTCTTTCTTAATTCACACATTATATATTAATAATAATTATTAATATATAATGTGGTAATAAATGAAGATTAATACTGAATTCGAGATAATGGCTTCAAGAGCAGCCTTTACTTTTTACCCAATGTGGAATATTCCTTTAAAGTCACGAACTGTTTTGATCTCCTTAGCTTCACCCAAAGTAAGAAATAATGACTTTCATTCATATGATTGTATGCACACAAGTAAACAGTCTTACTAAATAATAATAATAATAATATATAAACAAACAAGAAAATTAATATTGAAAAATTAAACAAAAACAAATATTTTATAAAATCGTTTTTTATTTACAATAAAATAAATATTAAAAAGGTAACTCACTTGTTTTTTACATTCGAGCAACAGTAAGAGCTAGAAATAAATCGATATATTAAACAAATATATTACTTGCGTTAATATATTAATTTCGTTAATAACTTCCGGAGACACTATCACGAACGTATTAAAAAATATTGTAATATTTTTTTTAATTGCATCATGTGACGTATCAAACAAAAGACCTCGTTATAAAAAAATCGAGCATTTTATCTCCAATATCACTGA
Organism: Vanessa atalanta; assembly: GCF_905147765.1. Taxonomy (NCBI): domain Eukaryota; kingdom Metazoa; phylum Arthropoda; class Insecta; order Lepidoptera; family Nymphalidae; genus Vanessa; species Vanessa atalanta. The sequence goes on from NC_061882.1 coordinate 1,512,712, forward strand.
AACAAAACCACCTACTATTGTTGAAAAAAATGAATCATTATCCCAATGAATATATCTCTACTCTTAAAAATGTAATAGTACGGAACTCTCTTCACGCGAGCGCGACTTACACTTGACCGCATTATTTATTAATAACAGCCGTACAGGCTACAACCATGTCGTTTTAACTCGTAGATATTAGCAATTTAAACATTACATAGAAAACAACATAAGGAGCTTTCATTGGTTTGAAGTTAATTTTACGAATGGTCCATCTAATAATATTAAGTTATCTTTACCCTTAGGTATTATACATTTAAAATCTGCACTATGAATACTTCACTAATCATGAGTGTTATGTTCACATAAAGAGTCTATGTACAAATTACATTTAATAGATATTATATTTAGATATCAGCTCGCCGTGCCCAACGCACCATCTTCAACGCGCGTCGATTTATATATCTTCATTTTCCCGCGCTTTTGCGATGTGTGTCACTGGAGATGACAGATGCATAAATATACAGATAATATATATTCACATCTCACTCATCAAATATAAATCTAATACTAATCAATATGTTATTTTAGATCTGTGTCAATGAGATCCAATGTTTTTATTAACACGAGTTTAGAAGAAACAAACATCAATTCGACGAATAAAAAGTAAGAAAAGATTCCTATTATTAATTTTGTTTTGTGTAATATTTTATTTATATACATACATATAAATATATTATAAAAGAATAAAGCCTAGTCGAATGAATGAATAAGCTTTGTATATCTAGTATTGTTAAGTAATAAAACTCCGTATTCACAGAGTTAATCCTTAACATATTGAAGAGCTCGTTAATCTGAACTTTTTTTCGCTCCTCTATATTTAGATCGTATCGTCGTATGTGCACGTACGAGTATTATTCATGATCAATGTCCTTAATGCGAGAACTATATAACTGTAGAAATATAGATGGTGAGTATTTTTTTATAATTTGCTAAATATATTAATAATTCATTGTTGGTCTGCTGCGAAACTTCGCGTTTATTAAAAATATTTTTAGGCATTTAGAAACCTATGACAGGTATCATTCATCTACATTTGGCGCCAAAATTATGAAACCTTATTTAAATGAAATTTTTAATGTCAAATAGTATACATTAGTTCAGTTAGAATTGGAGGAGCCGAAAACAATTTACTTTAATTTGCCTTTAAGTCGTTACGATTTAGTAAATTGCATACAAGAATCCTCTTTAATTTTCTGCAAGTCTACAGCTGGAGCTCTTCAAACTGAGACCATTACCAATTTTTTATTTAATTTTTCATAACTAATAATAAATCAGCTACTTCTTTTTAATGGTAATTGATATTGGTCAAGGGTACCATATTTTCAAACTTGTCAAGTCGAGCTATTTTTCTTATTTTTTGTTCAGCGGCAATGAAAAACATTCTGTAGATGTCTCCATTCTGCCTCATATATATATCTGCATTGGAGTAACTTGGAATCAGCTCTTAATATCATTAGCTCTAATTAACAAGAGATTATTCTTATCAGTATATTATTATCTATGTATTACTAAACAATTGTTCCAATTGTGATGAAAATTTATTTGTTGTTCTTTGTAAGCGGGTAGGTTTTTGCCTTTACTACAATAGTCTTTAAATGTAAACGTATTATGTAGATTCTTATTCTACCCGAAGACGGGAGCAAGTAATAAATAAAATGTGTGACTTTATATTTGTCTTATACGTTCCAAAACTATTCATCATGATATGATGAAACTTTGGTAAGATGTTCTGAGTACTTCTAGGCACTGGCCAAAAAAAATGAGTGTTTCTCCTACACTATAAAAGTTTTGCGTTAATACGTTATTATTAACATGCGAAGACAAATGATAGCGAGATTTTCATCCGTCCAAAATGAAAAAACTGACATTAACGTCAAAATGTTTTGAAAGTATTCGATCACACAATAAGTTATTTTTCTATAACAGGCATATAAAATAGCACTCTACGTGATCTAGCATAAAATAAGGCTTCATGTGAAAATTGTTGAGAAAATATTACGTTTTCTGAATATCGATACATGATTCAAGACTATTGTGGAGCGATAGCGATATTATATCGAAATAAAAATGTTATCACCCTAATAATGTAAAGAAGCATATTCGAATAAAATATCGATTTTAATGGAAATCGATTTATTCGATAATTATATAGAGCTCGTAATCTGGAAACGAGGAATTAATAAGACATAATTTACAGATGATTTTATCTATTTATAGTCTCGTGAAAGTGATCTTGGATGTATAAATAAATATTCTATATGTTTGTATGAATGGAACCTCTCCCAAACGGTTGAATTGATTTCAATACATATTTTTGTGTAATTGTGTGGGTGGCTTAGATTGGAGCCAGAGCCGCTGCGATCGGGATGTAAATAAAATTATTATTTTAACTTTAGGAAGTATAATATACATACATACATACATTAGCAGCCTGTAAATTTCCCACTGCTGGGCTAAAGGCCTCCACTCCCTTTGAGGAGAAGGTTTGGAGCATATTCCACCACGCTGCTCCAATGCGGGTTGGTGGTATATACATGTGGCAGAATTTCGTTGAAATTAGACACATGCAGGTTTCCTCACGATGTTTTCCTTCACTGCCGAGCACGAGATGAATTATAAACACAAATTAAGCACATGATAATTCAGTGGTGCCTACCTGGGTTTGAACCCGAAATCATCGGTTCAGATGCACGCGTTCTAACCACTGGGCCATCTCGGCTAGTATAATATAATAAATAGTAAATATAATATTTTTATTTCTACTGTACCGCGCGGGATTTAGGTGCAATTGGCTCTGGCTACTCTATTAACTCCTCTGTCACCCTCGCACAGATGCTGTTGACTGTGTCACTTCTTAGTATAATGCAACTCTCTCTCAAATCTCTTATTCAAATTTATTCAAGTTTAAATGTATAAAAATTATTATTTCTTAACAAATCTAAAAGATATAGCTTTATGTCTTTTTGCAACCTCTTACCTTCTCCTCAAAAGGACAGCCAGATAGCCTAGATGTGGTAAATTACAGGGTTGTTTTTTATGAGATAGGAAAAACAAATGGGCCACCCGATCAGGTGACTTACGGTCGCAAGTGGTCGCAATTTTTTATAACTCCTGGCATCTTCAATACACCAACAACCATGGGAAGTAAATCATTATGTCTCTTATGCCTGTAGTTACACTGGCTCACTCACCATTAAAAGCGGAATACAACAATATTTAATATTGTTGTTTGGAGATAGAATATATCATGAATGAGTGGTACCCCCTACTAACTGTTCATTTTGTTACGTTATAAAGCCAGAGATCAGAGTATTTGATATATCATAGATCCTGTTTAAATGATCGTACATACGTACGATCGGACGATACGGACATCCCATTGTATTCATAATGCAGTTCAGGAAGTAAACAATGAATATCTGCATTCTGAAGTACTATTACTGGAATACATGCTCGTTCATTAAACATATGGATTAGTTAGGAGATCGTTTTGAAAATCATTCACAAGTAATTGACTGCCGAGCGTTGGGCCCTCTTTTATTAAGGTAGATAAGCAAATAGGTTCATAGACACATTTTTTCAAAGGTTTTGTCTAAAATTTTGTATTAACAGGAGAGAACTGGACTTGCTGCCCATAGACTCGGTCACAACAAGGTGGAAGAAATTGTATCATTATCTATTGACGTGATAATGGAACTCCTATATAAGTATAAACTTACTGGGTCTGCATTCCAACTTTACGGGTAAAATAAGTATTATAAAACGTTGATATCGTAAAGCAAATATCTTAATAAATTATACGCATTGATCTTTTTTTAATAATACCTTCCATTGCGATAACCGTACGCAAATCCGTTCGGTATTTTGGGGCTCATCGCGCTCAGACAATTAAGAATCGGGGATATTATGGAGTTATATTATTTTTTGCTTATTACATACGTATATATCAATGAGTAAATTGAAATTTCGAATTTATTGTTTCTGCACAGGTTAAACAAAACTTCTTTACGTAAATTTTCTCAAATATCGTACGCAATGAAAACATTGTCGCATACGATATCAGCGAGATGCCATAATAGGATTCCTGACGCGTTAGGCGTTATCGAATTCGAGCCGAGACAAGAAAATTGTATTGATACGATGCTGCCAAATGAAATTTTCGATTTTCTGAACGAAAACTACATACATGGAACACTTTTTGCACGATAAACTAGACAATGGTATTATTCTATCGTATTGAATGTTTTTGAATATATCTTGAAATAACTAAAATACAACGTAATACAATGAAATGAACTGACAACTTTATTTTCAAGGACTATAGAGTATATTTCCTAACATACTAATATATCGGAGTGAATTGAATATAATATGTTTTTTTATTTAATAATATTTTAGTAGCTTGAAAATGTTTCCTCACTATTCCTTCTTAATCCTTACTAATAAACGATTAAACCGCGGTACCGATTTTGATAAAATGCCCCGGGGAAGGATATAGGGTACTTTTTTTACTTTACCCCTCGAGGGTTAAATTTAGGGGTGGCGGTTTGCCTATAGCACTATAGGAAAAGTTTTATACATTTCACACGGATAAAGCCGCAGATTCATCTAGTCAGCATATAAACATGAATATCCGCATATAATTTTTTACATTTTTAATAATTTCTTATTGTATTTGTATTGTGACATTATTTTTTTGTAAAATGTAACTAATTAATTCAAAATTACTTTTATAGTATCGCAAAATACGTCACGACCAATCAGAGTAGAGCTTGACCCTCAAGGGGTAGCCGGCGTCATCTTAACGTTTTTTGCGGGAATAATATACTGGGGTAGACGCAGAATTCTGGATCGAGGATCAATGGAAGAGTTCATACCACTATACTAATTATAAATGTGAATGTGGCTCTGTGTATTTGTCTGTTGCTCTTTCACGGCAAAGCCACTAAACCGAATTCGATGAAATTTGATAAAAAGGACAACTTATACTTTTTTGTACGTAAAACTCGACGAAAAAATTACTAAAATGCGAGTGAATCAACTCGAGTGTGTGTTCGAATGTAACCTTTTGATTGATGTTGTATTATGTAACTATTAAGTGATTATTGTTAAATGATTAACCATTTTAATACCTCAATTAAATTGTTCGAAACAGTTAATACTTATTATAATATTTAGTACTTAATCCTCCTATTAAATCCTGATGACGTACACAAGATCTGTGGTAATGTTAATGTCAAGGAAAATAATGTTTTTCTCTGACATTAAATTAGTAAAAAAAATGACTTAAAAAAGATTCCATACAGGTCAATAAGTAAATACGTCATTTTTATTTACATAATACAGTCAAGTGAGTATATTATGTAAATAAAACATTTGCAATGCCTCATACATTTAGGGAATGTCGAAATATACCGATAATTTATAGCAGAAAATATATTTGACATTAAAAACAAATAATTTCAAAATAACGTAAATCAAGTTTTAATATCAAAATGAATATATTCGAGTACAACCAGCTGACTTTTTGTCGAAGTATGCAAATAACTTTTTCAATAATAATGTCACGCGAGTCCTAGAACCGCAACGGCACAATTGAAGTTGCACTGCGACGTATTTCGTTCCATATAGCATATCAAGTGTCGGATACACTTATCTCTGTTAATTTGGCTCGTAACATATGTGGTGGTCTCGATAAATTAGGAATAAATTCGCAGAGTCGTGTAAATACTTGCCAAGAAAACATTATGTATATTAGATAAGATAGTGAGTTAGTAATTTATTAGATCACAATTGTTATCACTATTAGTAAAATCATTGGGTTTGTTGATATTCATTTGTATATATTTAGGACTCAAAAATAATTATCTTACACAAATACGAACTTACGTAATTTAATAACATAACCTTAATACTAAAATAAAACACCAATCATTTGTACAAACAAAAATTCGACGGTACCATTTTATAACAATTTTATCAACACAAATATCGTCCTTTAAAAAGAAAAATACCTCTAAGTCGGGCACACGCCGCCTTATATACATATATATTTTTATACAGTAGTTATTAATATTAATTATAATAATGATTGGTATATAAGATTTTCCTATATATATTATAATTAAATAGAATAGAAACAACTTAGAGATTATCTATGTAGGGGGAATATCGCGAACTAATGAACCAAATGAAAATAAAAATCATTAGAAACTTACATTATACCGGAGTGCTAGGCTATACATTATTTTTAAATCATGTTAGCCCAACTATATAGTTTAATATTTATTAAAAGTATATATTTATTTTACTTAGTATAGAAACTAAAAGTAGACTGTCTTGAAATAAAACGTAGACTTTTCTATCTTATAAAAGTCTATTATGTGTGACCTTTTTATTAGCAATTTATCTTGGTAAATATTCTGCCGCCAAGCAGCAATACTTGCTATTGTTGTTATTCGATTTTGAAGGGTGAGTGAGCCAGTGTAACAACAGACCCAAGGGACATAACATATTAGTTCCCAAGGTTGGTAGCACATTGGCGAAGTAAGGGATGGTTAATATTTCCGACAGCGCCAATGTCTATGGGTGGTGGTGACCACTTAACATCAGGTTGCCCATTTGCCGATCCGCCTACCGATTACATAAAAAAAAATGATCCTAACCTCATAAACAGTGTAGACTTAGCCTTACTTCACTTTCATCAAAATTAATTCGCAACCAACGATAATATTGCATAATGTAATATAAAACGGCTGAATTAAAAGCCACCTGCTATTTGAAATTCATTCGATAAAATTGCACATAACTTAAAACTTCGATCCAAATCAACTGAAAATTGTCGTATAAACTTTATCATTTGTACAAATTCCAACAGATGGCTCACTACGATACAAGAATTTATTATCTGTTACAAGACGTTATGTCATCTCATTTCACTATTACGGAGCTATTTTCGTTTAAATCCAATATCCAACGCAGCGGATGCCATAACTTTATGGGTTAATAAAAAAAATGGGAATAGGGTTCATTTATCATCGCCTGAGTTCCGCATTAGCCAGTTCCATTTGGCAGCATTGAAGCTGAAAACATTTGCATAAATTTGGAATGAATTATGAAAAAATAAGAAATACGACTATGATGGCCTCGGTGTTTATATATTTATAGCAAATTTAAAAATAGAACTTATCTATAGTTTTCTAACGCTTAACATTAGGTCGTTTATAATATTTCATCTATTTTAGTGGAATCTTTCCTAATTTTTCAAAAGTACCATTTAGTCGTTTTAGCTTTTCTTCCTTTCTAATGACGATTTGTATTATAACGCACTGGATTAGACAATACTAGCTGATTCTCATTTCACCCGCGTTAAACCTCCCCCCACCTCTCCTCCTCTTTGGCCGTAGCGTGACATCCTTCCTCAAAATTTGGGCTATCATGTGATTCAAATTTTCAAATCCAAAATGTAGTTTCAAAGATAAGCGCGTTCAAACAACGAACTCTTATCATATTTAAAATATTAGTAAAGCTTTATTTTTCAACTTTCTAAGGAAACCATTTAGATACGACACATATTTTTTATGCCTTAATAAAATAATATTAAAAAAAAAAAAAAAAACATTTCAAGCAAAAAAACGGTTATTAAAGAAATGCATTTTTTAAATTTTATATTACTACAAAATAAAATATTGTGATAATCCAATTTTATTCACAGACTATCGAGCCGTAGTGTTTTTAATTAATGAAGTCGATACGAACTAAAATAATGAGCGCCTCGTCTCGACATTACTGTACATGTTTCAAATATCTGTATAGCATAGACTATTAGATCAATTCAGTCTTATGTATGAGTATAATATTGTTCTGCTATATTATTTTACTGTGGAACATCTATTTGCGCGCCTTGGGGTAAGAAGCCGTATGCTCTCGTATGCCGTGACGTCAAACGTCAAGACGCTCTGTTACGCCGTGATGACATTTCCACGTCTACTCTCTACTGCCTCGTGTAAGTAATAATAAGAAAAAAATAATAAAAAATTAGTAGAGATATATTTTTTGTTTAATTTACTTCATATTTATTTATCGGTTTCATTAAATAACTATTAATTTATATGTTTGACATCTGAAAAATGTATAAGTATTTATTAATTTAAAGTCAAGTACTTTACATGCAATATTCAGCGTTCCTGTTATTTAAATACTCAATAAATAATATAGTAGATATGTATTATGTATTTTATGTAAATATATGATTACGAAAAAGCCCATTCAGATAACTTCAGAACGAATTTTGTATGTGTGTACTTTGAACAAAAATATTATCAAGAAAAAATTAACACATTACTTTAATTGAAAAATGTGTTATATTTAAAAAGCGTTTACTTCAACATCTACAAGAAACGATGTATTGAAATTCGATTTTTAAATTTTACTCTCATCCCGTCTCATCTCTCGCTCTTCACATCATTAACCAAAATTCGCTAATTGAGCAGTATCGATGTCATTCCATCATTAGAAGTATGGTCCTTGTCAGTTACCCCGACGACTGATGTTTTAGAATCAATAAACATATAAAGGTAGGTACGATTCTTCCTTATCTACCCACGAATAATCGATCAGCTCTCATCAAAACGTGCATTATTGCTTAATCCGTAAAGAACTGAGTTTAATTATTTCGTAATTGACATCTAGCTTTAAAGTAAATTAACGAATTTTAATTGATATTGGATAAAAGCGTTCGTAACATTGATTTAAAGTTAATTTGATTAAAAGTCTATCCTCACATAAATCACTTATTTTGGGAATTCATGCAATTTTAATAATTACATATAAATACCTATTTGATAAATTTGTTATTAACATTGATGACGGTGTTCATATTGTTCTCCTGTCCTTCGAAGTCCTCCCCTCGATGGTTCTCTTCGTTAGAGTCGATTAACTATAATTATAAAAGACAACACCTTACATATTAAAATGAGAAAGTAAGGAGAAAGAGGGGAGAAGGTCTGTATAACCCCTACGCTTTCTCGCGTATTCTTCAGCGAAGCGGGTCAGCAAGTGAACTCTGTTCACGCACCCGCTCCGTGGCCTCCTCCTTCGACATAATTGCCATATAATCCTGAGCTATTTTTAAAATTTTAATTTTAAATATCATCAGGAAGTAAGTTAATGATCAATTACAACATTTCATTTTCATAGATATGATCTAAAGATAATAAAAATACAGGAAAATATTTTATTTCTTTTACAATAATTTTAATTAATCTATTCATTTGATGCGGATAATGTCCTCGTGATCATAATGCTTGGTACTAGGGGTCTGTGCAAACCCGTCTGGGTAGGTACCATGTACTTAGGTGCATTACTAAGCAATACTTAGGTGCATTGGTAAAATAAGGAATGATTACTAGTTCTTACAGTTCCAATGTTAATAAATATGAGTGGTTGAGACCACTTCCTATCGGGTGACCCATTTGCCAATCCATATAACAGTGGCATAAGTATCATAACAAAATCTATTTTGGCCACGATTCTGCTGCCATATAAGTCATAATCAAGGCATTCAAATGTTATTATTTATACAAGCGTTAAACGACATATTTTAATATTATTATTATTAACGATTCCAATTTTAATTACAACATTCATCAAGAACTGCTTGGACGTGTTTCAGAAAGATATGATTCGCCTCATGGAGATGACGCGTTGAATTAACGTACGAAATATTATATATGTAACCCGAATCTTATGTGTAAATCTTAGTCTTTGTGTATTATATGCATTAATTCATGGTGGTTTTTGGTTATTGCATCAAGATTTCTGGCAATATATATAATAATAATATCGGATAATTAAAAAACCTAAGGAGGCGTTGCAAAACGTCAATCTATGTATAGGGGTTAATAAGAATAATATTGCGGGTTATTTTTTTATTAAGAAGTAAAACATTTAATTGAAAGATTTCTAAAATAGATGACGAATGTAAATTAATTCTGTTCGGAATTCAACGATTATAACTAGTTCAGCCACTGCCACTGTCTATGTATTTGTAAGGTCAATAAACTTTTTGAGATATTTAAGGAATTCCTTAATCACTAGACTTTTGTAACGTGTCAAAATATATTAGATTTTTTTTTTATATTACAAATATCAAGAAAATTGTAATTTCATACAAAAATGTATCGTTGACACCAGATTGTAACGAAGTTGTTTTCGCTTTCGTATAATATTATGTATTAAATAAAAGACAGTTTAATAAATTAACAACGTTTAAGAATAGATGAATGAAAAGAAAAATAAATTGTAATTAATATCGTGTGAGTAGAACGTATATGAAAGAGAGAAAGAAAAAGAAAGAGAGAGAAAAGTCGCCTGAAGGCGTTTTAAAACGCAGATAAAATATCAAAACCATCTAAGTTATATAATATATTCGCTATTCAACTAAAGTTTTTAGTAAAATAGCTCTAACTAAGCTCCTAAACAAAAAAATTAATACTCCAGCTTAATCAAGACTCCAAATTATACGAGATAGATGAATTTATGAACCCCTCTATAAAGGATATTCATAATTTATCGAGGACAAATTGCTCTAACAACTTTGCAACAATCGGAGTTTTTAACGAACACCCTCATCTCATTAATCATCTCAAGCCTTCTATTGAAGTAGCTTGTAATAGAATTTTATCCACAGATAGCTATCAATCACCAGAAAAGGTTGAATATAAAATCAATCTTATAACAAAAGTTCACTGTCTCGAAGTGCATGCTGATATATGTACATACGTGATGTAAATATTAATGCATTGAAAAGGCGACTTTAATCTGAGCTGAATAAGGACTGTATTGGGTTATCTGAAAAAATTAAGTCAGAAAACCTCATTACAATATAGATAAATTAAATTATAATTTATTAATAATCAATAATTCGTACTCTATTCATTGTTATACCTGGATTTTTAGGTGTGATACACACCCAGATTCATAGTATCTATTCTAAAAACATAATTCACGAGGAGAAGTTTTATTTAATGTCTATCTGTATGAACTATAATATATATGAACTATAATAAACCAAAATACATTAAATTTATTCCAAAAGACCAAACGGATTTCAGTAAACGTTAAAATTAATATAAAAAACGCTACAGTTATAATTTACATTTTTTTAGACTATTAATGTAACGATCTTGAATTTCATATTCTTGTTTTAAATTAAAACATAAACATGTCAACATCTTCATTGATGAATTTAATTTTCGACGCAGTCAAATTTAATTTCACATTATTAATTTTTAAGCTTTCAATCGGTGTGCATACCGCCTTTATCAATGATTCATATCGCGTGGGATTGTTTGTGTATTTTTTGGTAAATATCTGAAGATTATTTTATTTGCCATAGTTGAATTAAAGGTCAACGCCTGTTTTTAATATTAAAGCTTGCTTACTTATTGATTTTCAAAAATCGAATACCGTTTCGAAAATATCTCAGACTTAAGGAGAACTTAACTGTCGAAGGAAATTAGGATTATTCTCATATTTTCCAAAAATTATGGTCAGAGCACATGGTATAATGTGTTCTGACCAAGATAAACTTGCGTTGATTTAACGTAATTAGTTTTGTAATCGTATAATCTATTAATTAGTTCAGTATAAATAGTAATGTACATATTTATAATAAGCAGAAAGATGGCCCAGTGGATAAAATCTGTACCTGAGTCGAAGTTTGAGTGATCGAAACAGGATGAGTCACTTTGGAATTACACTTGTTTTATTTGTGTCATAATTCATCTTGTGATCGGTGAGAAACACAGTGTCATGTGTCAGATGGAAATTAGTCACATGCTCCTAAAGATAACCTACGGTGCTCCTCTAGAATCTCTGCCCAGCAGTGGGTATTTTCAAGACTAAATATTCCATATTGCCAATACGAGTATTTGATAAATTAATGTTTAACGTATCGACATTTAATGGTTGGATACAAATTCATATTAAATTAAGTTGTCATCATTTTAATTATAAATATCTGTTGTAAAATTAATGAACGACAAATAAAACAAGTTAGATCAGAAATATTCCATAAAACCATCTTATAAAAATATTAATAGGACAATAAAAAAGTTAAATTGATACAGAGACGAAGACAGCTACTATTTTTTGTATTACTATTTATGAGGACTTCACAACACACAAAGTTGTTTTCTTTTTATTTCAAGTTTGTATTGAAATTGTTTAATAGTATTTTGTACGTTATATCACATTATTTTGAAAGAAAATCATTAGTGCCCATCTGACAAACGTTACAAAAACTAGCATAAATGATTTAATCACACAATTGCGACGCTTTATATATTAAAGTGATATTTTCTTTAAAACACACGAGTTATTAACGTCCCATTTAATTCGTTTAGTTGGAATTAAACAACACTATGGTATTCTTGTACGGTATTTGTGATACTAATATCAACCCGAGCGAAGTCGAAGCGGTAACTATAATAAGTGTAGTAACCATAAAAGGCGCCACGAAGTTTCTAATGGATGAAATAAAATAAAAAGGAAATCGGGGTTTCCGTAAAACAAGCTATTTACCAACAATTCAACTCAGACGATTCCTACAAAGCCCAGTAGATCTGTGGAAAAGAAAAGTCTGATAGAGAAATAAAGCCAATAAAACTTACCATCGTATTCGACTTGAAACAGACGTGTTGTGTCGTTACAAAACTTTTTGTTCCATTTTATTTGTGAACACTATTGTGTTCGCGACTTAAAATATGATATGAGAGATTATTTCTCCATGATACCCATTGTGGAAAGTTTTTCGACTCCACCGATTCTTTAGTCGGGATGAAATCTAGTGGAAGACGTTTTAGCAGCGGCCATCTTTCTGGTATCGGACTTGCCAAAATTGTTCTTGTTACATTTAAGTGTTCAAAATGCGACACTTCTTTTGTGTTTTGACATATCGATACAAGTTGTGATAAATTGTGAATAGTTTCAAATAAATATTAGTTTGAAATAATTTCAAGAATATCATTTTATAAATTCAATTCGACATTAAGCGGAACTTCTTAATTCAAATAGATCACTTTTTAATCCAATAAAGAAGCCTATAAATTTCAGCCTCCTTATTTGAATAAAATAAATGAGTATTAAGTATGTACAATTAATTCGTACTAATCACTAAGATCGCGGCAGGAAAGAGCGTTCCGCTGCGGATTATCTGCCAAAGAGGATCAATACCGCGATTTAGAGCTAACCGTACCAATTATGTACCTACTTGAAAATGCTGAAGGAGCTATTCTTCTTACTTAATTTATTAAACTTTGTATGTATTTTTTATTTAATCATGCTTGATTTACGGCCATTTTCAATAACTTATCTATCCCTAACTTCAGTAACAAAAGATAGCCAAATATGTCATTTTGCTCGTACTTTCTTTTGAGCAACCTATCGATGGTTAGCAATTCCTATCGAAACTAGTCATCTGTCATCGGGACGACGGATAGCTTACTAGAGTTAGAAACGTTCATACAAATCGTGCGTACTAGCTTTTCAAAAACAGTTTCAAATTATTCTCGGATAGACGAAACTATCTCTGGTAACGTCATTTGCTTATCTGTCAAAATCGGTCTATATGTTTAGTTTTTCGAAAATAAAGAAAATAAAGTAATAATGGAATTTAATACACAGTGATGTGGAGCTATTATGAATATTAGATTATGATGCAGACATTGATGGTGGTACAGATATCTTACGGTCACAGGAAGTGTATAAGCCTCTGGCGAATTTTATGACTAAATTAAATGATACCAAATTTGCATATCGATCTAGATTAAACTAGAATTTCATTCTAAATTAATTTAAAAATTGAATAATTGTCATTCTAATCTCCTTACATTTATATGGGTAACTTATACAACAGAATTATATAATATTTCTACTTTTTTCAGAAGTCATGGTATATCCATATCTTAATCAGATACTTTAGCAAAACAAACTACCGAAAAGCAAAGTTCAAACTGTCATCTGGCGTTTTGTTTCATTATTGACTTCCTTAAAAAGCAAAGTAAATCTAACGAAACAAACCTTTTTTTGTATTGAAATACTTCATTTGTATTTAAAATAATTGATTACTGAATTATATATAATAAGCAAATTAAAAAAAAATAAAAGTAAAACATGTTTTGAGCATAAAATAGGATTCTAGTTATAGCAAAACGAAACGTTCGAAGAAGTTTAGATAGGTAAAAAATAATCTGTCATTGGTTAATGATAGATAACACTTATCCTTGATTGTGAAAAGCCAATTAAAGATAGATAAGTTCATACTGATAATCGGAGATAGCGATCTATACGTAAACTTAGATAGGTTATTGAAAACGGCCGTTAGTGGACAGATTCTAGTAAAATTTGTTATACACGAGAATGGAGATGGTCTCTTTCTGTGTGTATAATGTAGCAGAAAGACTCCGTAAACTGGAATCACGCTCCCAGAGATAGTATTTGCTCACCTACTTCGACGAAGAAGACCGTTCGGAGGCGCTGGGACTTTGGACACTTTCTTCAACCGACGGAAGCGGCACCAAGGTTGGTTCTCTGTGTTCCATTCCTTGTTGAGATTAAAGTGTGCTGACGAGTTCTTTATACCCCCTTACATGTGATCTAGAATCTATAGCGGAAAGCCTTTTTTTATTATTATTTATTTTTATATAAAATAATAATTTATCACTAACTATATGGAGAATACTCATTAATCATACTCACTTTAACACTTAATTGTTTTGATTTCAACTTGGATAGTAACTCTCTAAAGTTTGACAAAAATATTGTTAACCCAAAGCAAAATTGATAGCCAGACCTTTTACCCGAATATGATGTATGGGAGAACATTTAACAAGCTTATAAGAGGGTCCATCAGGGTTCAATTTTAGGACCACTTTTAATTTAAAAACTTAATCGTGACATTTTTGAACATTTAGATTTAATTTTCTTTTGCACATTACATTCAGTATTTTAAACGAATCAATCATATAGAACATATACATAATTGATATTTAATTATTTTTTATTAATTGACGATCCAAAATATACCGAACTAGTATTAAAATTCTCGTTGTTGTTGAAATTTAAAATTAATAACATTAAAAATTCCAACTTGTCATTAATGTTCAAAATAATATTTTCTTGTTAAATGAGCAACTTAAAAATATTTTTAACTCGCGTATACCCTTTACATAACATAAGTGTAGATGTCGGACTAACAAGATATTTCAAGATCTTTCGAAGTATCATCGACGCTGTGCCCATCGAAGCTTTCATTAATTACAGACAGAACTTACGTTCCAATTTAATTAACAGACCATTGATATCTTCAGTTATAAATTAACTCAACTTGTTGTTAGTTATGTGATATTAAGTAGTTACTTACAATTTAATTTACTATTAACGGCTGATATTGGAAATAATTAATATTATTCACGCAACCATAATATTCCACTTTTATTTTATTCTGCTTATGATTTTAGTCTGAATCACGAGATTAACTGTGGTTACGTAATTTTTGGACTATTATTATTGATGTATTAAGTCTCGATGGTCGGATATTAAAATTATGTTATAAAACAATCACACCGCTCAAAATGGAATTCATTTATTTAAGGCCATGATCAACTAAAAAAAAAACTTTTAAAAAGAGAATGCTAAAATTTTAATACGATAGACACAATAAAACCTTTCTTTATCGTATTGTGTCAATGTTACCCGTAATTTTGAAAAAGAAAAAAAAAGGATTTATTAAATAAAATTCAGATATATTTTTGGTTCGACAAAAAAATAGTATTAAGTCACTTTAACATCCGTACAAACTTCTATTTTCAATATTTCCCCTAATACATTTCATATCCTGAGCACGTTGTCAAATATAGAACACAATATAACATAATAAGTATGAATACAGAGCAGGAATAAGTGTGTCGTGTTGATGTATCACGAAAACTAGATATAGGAACTATCGCATAATAACACGCGATATCCCTTTCGATACTACATTCAAGTATAATAATACTAATAATAATTTTATTTCTGTTCCCTCACACAGAAACGATGTCAACATTTGTTCTTAAGCTAGTAGTTACTTCCATTGAAGGGATTCTGTGTAAGACTGTTCTAGGTGACCTGTATGATAGATTACCAGCCTCTCCCAGCTCTTAATCAGTTGACGCCTAAAGTAAGTGTTATCTAATAATTATTAGTGTGTGTATTATATGTCTGTTTGTGTGTTCGTACGTATGCATGTGTACATGTTGGGTGTGTATGTACTAACTCTACGATGCTGAACGGGTCAAGTATACAAAAGCGTTATGAAAATATTTTAATTAGCGCAGCACAAAGAAGCATAAAGCGGAAAGAGGATTACACTAATAGGTAAAGCTACGGATTAATAAAAATTAATGTATGATTTTAATAACCATTAATGATTATCTGTTAGTCTAGTGATTTTTATATAAGACTACAGGCTCGATATGTTGAGTTTAAATATCAGCATGGTCTACTGAAAATTGAGTAGATTTTTCCGTCATGAAAGTTTCAGTAACAACCCGATTTCATTATTATTGCTTGCGTGCGTTTTGTGTTGACTTCGGCAGAAGATTCTGCAATTTTCGTAACATTTTTTTTTTATTATTTTTTATTAAATAATAAGTTCGATTGACTTGACACTCTAATTTAGAGGAGTAGTTTTGAAACTGCCATTTGAAAACCACTCCTCACTCACAGCCACAGTTTTAATCAATAATTAAACATGTAAATTCTAGGCGAGTAGTGTGAAATAAGCGATACAGTAATGACTGTAATAAAAAACTGCTTGACATTTAATATCACAAACGGAAGGAATTTACGCCGCAAATGGCCAATTTGACGCTATTTGGCAAATATAATTGGCAAATGAATGCCTGGAACAGGTCTCAGGGCAGTTTATATGCGGCCCATCAGATTATGATTTTTTGGCAGAGCATTGTTTATGCCGACACAAGGATATCATATAACATTTTATATTGAACGGAATTATGAAGTTTTAATGTTATTGCATATGAGATTAAGTCGATCTAACTGCGAAGAACAGCGAGACAATGGGATTTTCAAAATAGTTCCCTAATAAACCCTAATTGTGACACTGATCTACAAATTCAAAGAAGCTCAGGAACGAGCTCGGATTAAATTTATAATAAGAATTAGTTTGCCAAATCAGAAGATCGCGGTTCTGCAAAGGCTGAGTAGGGCGCTCAATAGCTAGGTGATCGATGATGGAGAAGATTAGAACCGCATAGAAGTGGATGTAGAAAATCGGTAGTTTTGGCACATTTTGGAAAACATAAAGTGGAGCCATAGAGGTTGAATGAATGACGATGGTACTATAGACGTACGTAAAAATCATTTAAGAAATTATATTCTTCGAACCGAATTTCGACCACACCGACTAAAAATATTGCTAGCATTCTTGCCACCATTTCACGATTTGTACAGTACTATTTAAGACATTAATGATAATAATTTTTATTTCGATAAAGTTTATTTATATTTAAAAAAAAACGAAACAAATGCTAAAAAACAAACACAATACAATTAATTTGTTATTTTATATATCCTATAGAAATATAACACATGAGTGTAGTATCATTAGAATCAAATTATCTTGTACAAAAAAAAAAACTAATTATCCCCAAATCCGAGGCCAAAAGGTAATTCCCTCTCAAAGCGTCCCGCTAAATCACGACGTATATGAGTTCACTAGTATATTGAAGGCTGAGAGATTAAACCCGAGTTATTAAACCTGACTAGAACACGTCCCGCATCAAGGAACATGAAAACACAGGAAGAGACATCAGGTAGATGTCATCATTATTCTTAAAAATGGTTTATTAATATTTAAATTACAAAATAATAGTTGCTAATAATACTATTGAAGTATTATGTTGTAATGAAATATTGAAAAAAAACAAAACACTAACGATTACAAATATGTAATGATATCTAAGAGTAATATTATGCCCATGATAACTTCAATGGCCGATCGCCGTTATTTTAAATTATAAAATTTTACTAATTTCAGGGTGGCAGGTTTAGAATGCACGTGTTGTAAATATTTCGTAATTTATCACAAGAAATAGTTATTCTTATCAATAATAATAAAAATACATTTGACGACTAGGACTAGTACTTTTACATCAAAAAATTTATAAGAAAAATAGTATTGAGACCTTCGTTAAAAATCGCTTTTATAGACGCAGATTATTTTAAAATACTGTTCTGTTGATTATCTTTATTCGTTTATATACATTATACTTATAATTTAGGTAATAAAAATGTTATAATTATAGTGATATATTTTATTAAAAAGCAGAAAGATCCTTCATAAAAATATACGAGGACTTAATGAACCGTTTTTGAAGAAGGCATAATTCTTTTTTTATTTGGTTTTGAATTTGATTTTTGATGATTATGCAATGCCATTTCCACTGTTTTCTGTTTCAAGTTTCCATTTCTAGATGTCTAGCTCCGACGAAGTGTCATTACCAGGAATGAAAGAGCCCTTGACATGTTTTATATATTATTTATAAAAAAATAAAGAAACTGCAACTTTTCTAAAAGACTAACGTAAGTCTGTGGTTCTTTCATCCGCAGACTACGCCTCGAAAGTAATCGTGATGTGTGGAAATATACAAATATTATTTTAAAATCGGAATTTTAATTATTATTTTTAGTATTATAAGTGTGGAATGTCATTACATACAGATTCATTTATGACGAATGAAGTAAAACAGAACATAACAATTTAAAAACCGATGTTCGCTACATATGTATATGTTATATAGCTACATAGTCGAATGGAAACTGTTGATCCGCTTTCCAAGCAAACGCTGCCAAAACTACAACAGATACAAAAGCATTGTACGGATTGTGGATCTTTAAAGTGTCTACATAAGCTTGAGATTGCGTATTTGAGACAGAAACTATTTTAATAAAATATAATAACTTTGGATCTATTTACAGTTAAATGTCATACAAGTAGTCTTTATTTTACATAGATTAAACTAAAAATTAAATACTGACTAGGAAGATGAAAGAAAGGCGACCCTGATCCGAACGACCTCTTACAATCTTAAAGTAGAGGAAAGAAAAAAGTATGTACATCTAATAAATATTATTAAAAATATACACATATTTATATAATTTTTAGTAGAAATGTAAATAAAGCAGTAGGTTTACCACCAAGACAAGTGGTTACAACCACCGATAAACATTGGTCTTTGTCTGAACTATCAGTAATGTAAGCTATAGCTTTTCACAGCGCCGCCAAAGTTGGAATTAGATGTCGTGATTATTTGTTAGAAAGACAAAAACGCATCAAAAGAGAGACGGAGAGATGACTTCACATGCATATTATAATATTGATTATATTATTATTGGCATAATATGACTTGCAAGTCCAATGACAGTCCTGAAGCAGAAGACAAATCATAACCGATGAGTACGAGCCTAACCTTAACAAGTCTAAGTACAAAGTGGTGTAGGAAAGTACTGTAAGTAATAACTGGAGCAGCGTTGTAAAATAAGTTCCAAGTCCCACTGGAGATGTGGCGTTATTATAACTTAACTACAGGCACAAGGGACTTAAAATTTTTGTTTCTAAGGTTAAGGCATAATATCTATAGTAGTGACTAATTATCATCAGATGACAGCGGACCCATGTGTCCGGGCTACCTATATGTAAAAAATAAAATTATAAATATGTATCTCATTTACTTATTTTATTATGAGGCATTATTAAAAAAACTTTGATAGGGTTGTGCAAGAGATTTTTCCGTGCGTACACATTTTTGTTTTTCGTTTATTTTTGCGTAAAATAAAGCAATATGTATACACGAAAGCATTTCTTTGTGTATAAATTAAACAATATTTTGGCTTTTACATATATTTTTGAATCGTCATTTATCAATTCGTGAATGTCAGATGTAGGAAAAACATTCATATTTTAATATCCGACGTAACGTACTTTATTTATAGCGGTGTATGCGTGCGCCCATATTCTGAAAATTCATTTAAAAATATTAGTAAAAAGCTATTGGGTTTTTTGTCAAGAAAATTAGCAGCAGAAGTTTGTTGTAACTACCAGCACAAGTTTGGAGGCGCATTGGCGATATATAGAATGATTAATATTTCTAACAGCGCCAAAATCTGTGGGCCAATTACCATATACCATCAGGTGGCCCATTGGACAAACGTCCACCTCATCATCATAAAAAAAACTTGGTTGTATGGCTCTGTGCAAGCCTGACTGTGTACTTACTCATAACATTTCCTACTGTTATTATGTTAGGCACTGTAATTATTTATAGGCACAAGGAACACAAAAACTTAGTTCCCAAAATTGATGGCCACTATGACGACGACTTGCCGAGGTTAAAATTTCTTACAGCGCCAATGTCTATCAGCGTTACCACTTACGATTAGATGGCTTATTTGAAAAAAAAATTATAGTAAAAAAAATAATTCGTAAAATATGTTTCAATCAAATTTTAAATAATTATTCCTATCGATTTTCGATTTCCAATGAGCGAACACTAGTGTATAATATTTTTTTTTTTTTTAGCATTAGCTGCCCGTAAATGTCCCACTGCTGGGATAAAGGCCTCCTCTCCCTTTGAGGAGAAGGTTTGGAGCATATTCCACCACGCTGCTCCAATGCGGGTTGGCGGAATACACATGTGGCAGAATTTCGTTGAAATTAGACACATGCAGGTTTCCTCACGATGTTTTCCTTCACCGCCGAGCACGAGATGAATTATAAACACAAATTAAGCACATGAAATTCAGTGGTGCCTGCCTGGGTTTGAACCCGAAATCATCGGTTAAGATGCACGCGTTCTAACCACTGGGCCATGCATTATAATATAATTACATTAATCCTCTTAACATGCTATAATTCAATCAGATAATCAAGTGTTCGGTGTAATAACTAAAACATTTGAAATTGTTCAGTTAATCAAACAAATATTCTTGACGTTTCGATCGTCCTTCATCGTTCAAACGATTATTATGAAACGCCTCTCGGTATGTCTTTGTAATTTGTACCTATTTGTTAAAAGGACTCAATCAATTTAGAAATTTTCTTTTTCAACTTATTTTACGTATTTCGTGAGTATTATTATTCCCTAAGGATTTTATGGTATTTTAATAAACTTAATTAAAATATATTAAGTGGTTTTGTTTTCAAAACTAGTTTTCGCTAGTGCATTTACACTGTTACAGGTGTCCCCATAAGTCCTACCTTGGTGTTCAAGCTTGACTCATAACGTATTTAAACAAATTTATGTTAAACTTATACGTGAAAACGTAACAGTCAGAGTTACTTTCGCATTCATATATAGATAAACTATTTTTTAATATATAATAATAGAATAACTAGAGTGGCAGACAAATTAGCACGTGTGCTTTTTATTAATAAAGAAAAAAAAAGATACGTTTCAGTAAACACATTGTTTTTGTTTATGAACCTATATCTTAAGGTTTAGCCAGCGTTAGCCATGGAAGATTACGTAAATAGTTTTTTTGATTAATCACCTATGTAGTGCATTTTATACAAAATATTTACAAATTGCACAATTGTAGTTGTAAGAGCCGAGATGGCCCAGTGGCTAGAACGCGTGCATCTTAACCGATGATTTCGGGTTCAAACCCAGGCAGGCACCACTGAAATTTCATGTGCTTAATTTTGTGTTTATAATTCATCTCATGCTCGGCGGTGAAGGAAAACATCGTGAGGAAACCTGCATGTGTCTAATTTCAACGAAATTCTGCCACATGTGTATTCCGCCAACCCGCATTGGAGTAGCGTGGTGGAATATGCTCCAAACCTTCTCCTCAAAGGGAGAGGAGGCCTTTATCCTAGCAGTAGGACATTTACGGGCTGCTAATGCTAAAAAAAAATGTACAATTGTATATGCAAACCCTCCTTATCTGTAGATCTTTTTATTCGTAAAAATCGTATCACAATCCATTGATTTAGAACATGTTCAAATCAACACTGTAACATAACGATTCAAAAGTGTTTTATGAGCCTATTTGAATAAAGAATATTTTGATTTTGAAGAAAGTGGAGGATCAGACAGATACGGCGATAGTTTCTACTATTTATAAAAGATAGATAATTAATAAAACCTAAGAACTGTCTTCATGTATCATAATGTTAATCAACTATTTGTGCTTAAAACAATATTGTGTCATAATCTACAGAATATTTAGTGTCAAATAATAATTACTAATGTATAACTGGCATTATCGAAGGTTCAGAAAATAATAGAAAGAAATAGTGTATATGTTACTGTAAAAGCTCGAATTAAGGTAAATCTTAAGGTTTTTTTGTAAAACCTAAGATTTACCGACATGAGTTGGTAAATGTAAGTATTTATTACAAAGGGACGACTTTTTTCGACTTTTACCATTCCAACCTAACCTAACCTAACATGTAAATCCTAAGATTTACCAAGTGAATGATGGTACAAGTTCGAATCCCAAAGTTTTATGGACAAATACCATTCATAATCGGTAAATTTTAGGTTTTACTGGTAAATCTTAAGATTTACCGTAGTTCGAGCTTTTACAGTAACATATATATAAAAAAAACGTTGTTCTATTCTTACATTCATATTAAGATAATTGTTAGTATAATAATTTTCAATTTTGCATTTCATTGTGTTGTGAATAAAGTCTAAAACCTTATACACACGGACGACTAGTCTGACGCATACTAATGTTTATTTTATTTCAAACTTACTTACTAACTTTTTTTTAATGCTCAGCTCTGGGCGTAACCTATTTTTTTGAGGAGGTATGTAATTTATTTCACCAGGCAATTCCAATGTTGGTGAAACAAATAAAGCACATGCAAATCTGGTAGTGCATTCAAGGTTTGAATATGATTGCATATGCCACTGGACCACATTGAAATGTCCAATTTTACGGTGTTTATTTATTACTATGACACTCTAAGAATATATCATATTAAAATCATTTCCAATATAATATTTCGCTCAAATCATTTTAGCATTATTTTTATAAATGTACATCGGCACTCAGATTTTTTTTTAATTTAGAATTTTATAGTATTAAAATAATAGGGCACAAATATGCTGTTATCCTTCGAAGTAGTTTTAGCTACATTCCAAAACTTATAAAAATAAATATGCTTTGCTGGCGTACATAATTATAGCAACTTCTAAAAATCAAAGTTTTATTACAATCCGATGAATGATTAAGGAACGAACGTGCATTTTTCTTTTGAAGAGAATATTATCATTTGATTCGACATTGTATCCAGCCGTGTGTTCCCACATAATCCAAGCGAGCTAAACAACAGACTTTATCAGTCAACGCCTGTGGGAATAACACTCAGGTTTACACCATAATTCAGCCGAGCAAACTTCTCCTTAAAATTAATTAATGACTGCATCACATTTACGCCACACGAGCTTTGTAGTCCTTTTGTTGATACGCCTGCGAGAAATGTGTGAGACAACCGTAGGTGGGTTTAACCTCCGGTATTTTATAGTGGTATTTTAATTTTACACTTTCCACAAATATTTCAATTGGAAGAATTTGTCGTTCCATTCTGCGTCATGGGAACGTTATTCAAATTATTTTAACGAGAACGGTGGTCACTACCAAGAGGCACATTTATTAATGTAAATAATGGAGGTACTATTATTAAAACAGGTGATTTTATGCGCTTAGTAATGGTAATCTTTTATCCCATTAACTGTATTATTTTAAGAGAATATCATGTCAGAATAATCTGATGGATGATGGATGGATGATCTCTGATATTATAGATTTATATATTTTTTGATAAATTATAGTTATTTTGGGCTGGACTGCCTATTATAACATTTAAGTTTGATTATATTAGCTGACTTGCATATCAATATAAATGTTATCTTATGTTATTGATAGGTACAAGTTAAAATACATGTAACATTTGATGAACCACTTGAGGGTAGGGATCTGTGCGAATTCGTCTTGGAAGGTATCACTGATTCTATCATTAAACAGGAATACTTAATATTGTTGTGTTTTGCTATGAAGGAACTTTGTATCCCAGGAACCCCTCTTACTTGGAGGCCTACATAGGCGGGTCTACCGTCGAGACGGTTTCTAATAAATTTTTGGGTACGGCTTGGTTTGGTAGAAACGTATAAAGCCATTCAGCCAAAAAAAGGACGTAGCGAGATATTTCAAGAAAATTCTATAGATATAGAAACTTAACTCAAAATATTGGCAATACAATGCAAAATATTTTTTCGTTTCTAATAATTATCCAAGTGTTCGATATTTAAGGCTTTTTAATGGGTTTTTCTTATTTCTTTGACAGATACAATACATTCGTAATATTTAATTAAACTACAGTATCAAACTAATGCACATCTCTATTCTTATTATTTATTGCAGCTTCAAGACATGGCGTTACTATTAACTAAATTAGTCTGCAAAGAATATAGAATAAATTTAACATAAACAAAGTCTTAATGATATAGCTAGGCGGACTGGCAAATGGGCCACCTGATGTTAAGTGGTCACCACAACCATTCATTGACCATTCCTTAAATCGCCAATGGGCCACCAACCTTGGGAATTAATTTGTTGTGTCCCTTGTGGCTATAGTTACACTGGCTCACTCAACCTTCAAAGGGGAACAACAATATTAAATATTGCTGTTTGACAGCAGAATACCTGATAAGTGGGTGGTACCACCTAGCCCTGCCACCAAGTGAATTTATATAAGTCTTTCAATGAGGTACGAAACAGATTTCTAAGATGCTTGAATTTTCGAGCAAAGCTTACCAGTTAAAATTACATAAAATATGATAGACTCTAAGAGGGCGTAGTATGAAATTCTGATGCTTGAGCTAGGTGAAACACACGCCGTATTTTAGGTCAACCAGTCAGGCGCCCCGTGATAATTAAAATGTAAATAACAGGGTCAGTACTAGAACATTATTCACGGTTAATAAATCATACATTAATTACTATAATTATTTAATTTGAATGTATGGAATTGTTGATTTTTGATTGGATACAAGAAGACGATATCGAAGTAGGTCGTCGAGTCGTTTGTGCAGAATATTCGATACTGTTAATCTACGAAGCGAGTCACAGACAACGAACCCGTTTTATTATAAAGTTTTGAATTGAGAACTTACGTGTTTTTTATAGCTATTTACTCTGTGGTGGGACTTAGTTCGAGCCCATCTAGGTATGTACTAACCTCTCATTATCATGTTATATCCATATAGATGTTATGATAAATTTTACATAGTTATTCGAAAATATTATCGAACTAATAGTAAGTGAGCCTTCACCTCCACTACGGACTTTAAAATACAAGTCAATCAGTAAATTCAATCCAAAATAATTATAAATCAGTTCATAGCAGCTTGGTAGTATAGACACCTAGGCATTAGTGGGAATTACTATTATGTCATTATATTTATCAATTATTTTGTATTACGTATTTGAACTTTTTGTAGACAGAATGTGTATTGAATATTTACAAATCATCAAAATTGAATTATTTATTTGGAAACAACAATCTGTCTTAACGTTGTATTAAATATTCTTCGGATAATAAATAATATGTACGTATTCAATATTATAATTGAATTATAATTATTAAAAAACTTCTGTTTTATCCATCTTTATCGTGTAATTAAACTGTCTCGTATTCTTCAAATCGAAACAAAGAGTATGGATATTTAATCCACTGCAGCACAAAATTCTGGCCTTATGTTCTCGTATTTACTTTTTTTTTCAGCCAAGGAAGGATGGGAAAACAAAAAATTCTATTGAATCAACACTGGCTAGATTTCCCATGAGTGTGGCTGACCGACAGCTTGTTGTGAAATGAGGTCCGTACATATAAGAGGGTAAATTTCGTTACAAAAAGTTTGTTTTACGATTTATTGAAACCATAACGTTGATTAGATTACGTTCTCGAACTCTTGTTTATCGATGATGTGATTAATGAGGTTTATACAGCGTAATAAAATGTTAGTGCTCAAGGCCCTATTGTGTTTGTTAACTAACACAGCGTTTTAAATAATGCTCTCGTTTGATAAGCTGATTATTAGTTATACATCAAACAAATAAACAATAATTTGCAAACATATTATTTCTGTTACTTGACTGCGTACTGTTATGCGATGTTTGAAAAATCGGTTTTTTAAAAAAAAAAGAGAAATTATTTTCACTCATGAACTTTTATTTAATAACATTAATTACGGATATGGATAATTTTAAGTACGCGAGGAAATAAATCCTTAGGCAACCGCTCGAGTCAGAGGATAAAGACGAACTGAACTCTGGACTACAATTCGAAACTAGACTTATTGGCAAACCGCTGTACAAGCTAGTCAGAGTAGACCTGTCAGCAATAAGCCTAGCAGAGCCAGGGTATAACACCTCCCCCTTTAAGAGGAGACTTTGGGGTTGATGCAAAGTCTCTGCTAAATTTTAGTCCTAAGTGGAGCGATAGGGCAAGTCATTTCTATTTCAGAGTCTTGTCCGTCTGCTATGTTTATTGTTTTGGGAGCAGGTGAAGGTTATGATCTTTTGGGGTTGAATTTAATTTGAAAAGGTAGGTTGCTGCCAGATTTATTTATTTTCTTATATGTTAAATAACCTAAAAATAGAAGGATAAAAACTAATACTACGATTATAGAAACGGAGTAATGTGTCCCATACCTAATTATATGAGGGCTTAATGTCTTTTCCATAGAATTTAAATCACTTAAAAGAGTTTTAATTTTATTTTTATTTTCAGAATTAAAATCGTCTAAATCTATATTTTGTAAATGGATAGGAGACACACTACTTGCTATATTATTTAACTTATCTAAGTTACAGCAAGTGTCGTTGATTAAGCTAAAGTCAGGAATATGATTTACAGGTGAGGTAATATTTAAAACAATATATTTTGGTATTAGTGTAGTACTTTTACAATATCCGATACAATTCTTAGGGATGCTAATAATGCCTGTACCTAAAATATTTGATTCATACAATTTAGAATTCAGACAGTCAATAGAAATTTTGTTAGGTTCCGATTGTATGAAGAGCCACTTATTGTTCGTCAACGATTTCCAAATGTCCAGTTTTCCCACTATGATTTTTGTTTCGCACTGTAATGGTTTTTCACTTATCACTTTTGCTAATAATTCACTTTCACAGGTAGGTTTCGCGTCAGTGGAATACACATTTTCGATGTCGCATATGAAGTTTCCTGGGCTTACTGATTTGCAAATTTCCAGAGTGTCGAATATACAGTAAAAGGATTTGTCTTTGGTCATTGCTATATATTTATTATTGGGTATGATTAAGCTAAATGAACTAGGTTCTTCCGGTCTATAAGGTGTAGGCATTGCAATACTATGGAATAATACGTATTCCCTGGTTTGGACCAGTGGCACTTGTAGAACAAAAACAATCTTATTATTAACATAGTAACAAACTAACTTAGATATATTTAAAATAAGATGGATAGAACTTATATCTAAAGCAACAGGCAATTCGAGGTCGTTTGGTAAACGTCTGTAGTTATCGGCGAGCTCTTTGTATAATTGACTTGGTGTGATTATTGCAGGATGCAGAATATTTTGACTACTAAATAAAATTGCGTTAGTTATATCTTCTAATTGAAATGATAAAGTAAGTATTGATGTTTCTAGGATGTCAAGTAGTTCATTTATATTAGCAAGTATTTGTAATCCGTTAGTTATTTCAGAAATATTCTTGACACTAAGAGAGAGCTTGTCGATAGCTTCACCAAGATTAGCTTCGTTATTTTTAATTGTATGCAAGGTATCATTATAATAAGTCAATATTGAAGTAGTAACTAAGATATTTTCTTTCATCAGTGAAGTCAACTGCTTTTCATTATTTTGCAAGGATATTATCGCCTCATCGTATTTCAAACCATCGTTTTCATCTAGGTTACCAAAAATCTGTTTTAGGATTGTTCCTATACCTCCAATCCATGCATTACGTTTGATTCTATTATCTATTAGGTGCGAAATGGATGCAAACTCTCTACTCATGTCTTGAAAGCGCGTTGTTAATGGTTGTAACAGACTTTTACATTCTGCATCAGCTTGAATAATATAAGTTTGAGAACACAAATGCCTTGTAGTTCCTAAAGCTGTTTCGATATTTTGTATGTGAGGGCCAAAATGTGAAATATCTACAGGTATTACAATTTTTAATTGGACATTATTAATTTTGAGTTTTCCTAAGTAGTCAAAGTAAAGACCCGAACTTGAAGTAATCGGCTGGATGAAATCTTGAAAAGATTGACCTCGAACCGAACTGCAAATAATAATCTTAATTAATAGTAAGCTAATATACGTAGGTTTATATAGGTATAGGTATATAATATATAAATATACTCTCTTTTACTTTATTTAAATTTTAAAACTTTATTATATTTTAATTTTACCCATTACAAGTTATTATTATACGAGTTTGTTCCGATTTCGGCAGGTTTCACTTGGTCGAAGTGATGCGTGACGTGACGTCGGTTAATAAGTAAAGTAAGTGTACTGTTACCATTAATTCTAATTATTTTGTAGGGCCCTTTCCAAAGGGGTGAGAGTGCTTTACGCATTCTTAAATGATTTTTGAGATATACGTAATCGCCTGCCTTGTATTTAATTGGGCGTGTGCGAGTGTCATAATAAGTCTTTGAGGAGTCTTTTGATTTCCTTATAAAATCTAAGGCTTTCTCTCGTGAATATTTTAATCGGTTCTGAAGCATGCGGACATAATCAGGGTATGTTGCTCCTGATGATTCTTCATAGATGGAATTTGGAATGATTGGCTTACTCCCGAACATCAGTTCGTAGGGAGTGAAGTGGGTTGTTGTATGAACGGTTGTGTTATAAGTGAGCATAGCTGTATAAACATAACGAGGCCAATTTGACTGCTCTGCGTCAGTGAAAGATCTGAGATACTCCTTAAGAGTCGAATGGCTTCGCTCTAGAGCTCCTTGGGTTTGTGGATGATACGGGGAGGACCAAAGGTTCTTTATTTTGAGAAATTCGCAAGTCTTTTTGAAAAGGTCGGATGTAAAATTTGTTCCTTGATCTGTGAGGATTGTCTTAGGGATACCGAAGATAGATATGTAGTGAAGTAAACATTCACTCGTTTCCTCCGCTGTGGTACTACGGATTGGATATGCAGAAGAGAATTTCGTAAGGTCGTCCTGTATTGTTAGAATGTATTTTAATTTGGCTGGTCCTGCTTCAGGCAGTGGTCCAACGATATCAAGAGATATTCGTTGACAAGGTTCTGTTGACGTGCTAGTGATTTGCATCGGGGCACGATTTATTTGCCTGAGAGCCTTATTAGTCTGGCATTGCGGACACTTTTTAACAAAAGTTTCAATATCGCTACGCATGTTTTTCCAATAGAAGGTTTCCCGTATTCGGTTGTACATGCGGCTGCTACCAAGATGTCCAGCGATAGGGATATCGTGGTTTTCCCTAAGAATTTTCGGAACTTCAGAGAGTGACGGGTATATTATTTTATTTTTATATATATGGATATTGATGTTCATATTATCGAATAAATACAGAAACATGTTATAAATTTTAATAAATTGATGAACTTCAAATGGGTTTTTAAATTCAGTTATTGCTATATCTGAAACAACATCGTTATCGAGATTGTTAACCAATTCGTTTCTGAGTGACTTAAGACTTTCATAAATGTCTTCGTAAGTGGATTTGTCGAAATGATGGACTTTAAAGAAGAGGAAGTAATACGTTTTGTCTTCGTGTGTGAAAGACAAGAATGAATTAAGAGTTCTTTCTTTACTTAGAATATCGGAGCTATCGGGTATGATGTCAAGAATATTTTGTACAAAGGGATTCGATTCGTCGAGGTCAATAGAAGTGGGTATAATAACGATTTTTTGTTTTGACTTTGTTATGTCTTCGTTATGTTCTTGAATGTCTGTGGTGAAAGTTTTATCTTTATTATTCATTACTCTTAAGAAAGTAGAATAATTATCATCAGGTAAGTCTAGAGGGGCATTTGCAGGTGACGTTGGAATAATGATTTGAGCATCAGTGGTTGGCAATTGTTCGGGAGCGGGCGAGAGTTCAGGCGGATTCGTCATTTCATTTTCAATTTCCTTCCTAAGGATATCAGGAATATTAGGAGGTAAGTTTATTTCAGGAGGTGGTACGATGTCCTCACTGGGATCAAGAAGATTCGGAAAAGGTGAGTTTATAGGTACTTCAGGTAACGATAAGGTATTTCTACCAAGGTCAAGAGGGTCAGATAAAGGTTGGTTTAATTCATCTGGATTAAATGATGGTGGTGATATTAGTAGGTCCATTAGATCCTTGTCTAA
Source organism: Vanessa atalanta (assembly GCF_905147765.1). Lineage (NCBI taxonomy): Eukaryota > Metazoa > Arthropoda > Insecta > Lepidoptera > Nymphalidae > Vanessa > Vanessa atalanta. The sequence goes on from NC_061882.1 coordinate 1,543,214, forward strand.
TTCATGAGAGGGTTCTTCCTCTATATTAGGATTAGTTTTAGGGACATTTACAGGCTGGACTGGATTGACAGGGAATCGAGATAAAGCGTCAGCATTGGTGTTAATTTTCCCTTTCTTGTATTGAATTTTATATTCGAACTCCTCTAATTTCAGACGCCAACGGATTAGCCGTGATCCCGGATCTTTACAATTAAATAACCATTCTAGTGGTTTGTGGTCCGTCAGGACTGTGAAATTATGACCATATAGATATGGTCGGAATACTTTCGTTCCGAAAATGACGGCTAGACATTCCTTTTCAGTGACACTATAATTGCACTCAGCTTTGTTTAGGGTGCGTGACGCGTATGCAATCGGGCGATCTTTTCCAATTGGTCCCTGTGACAATATTGCAGATATTGCGAAGTTGGAAGCGTCACATGTCAAAAGAAAGGGTTGTGTGAAATCTGGGTATGCCAGAATTGGTGCAGAGACGAGTTTATTTTTCAGGGTATCGAAAGCAAGTTGTTGTTCATTGTGCCATTTAAATGGGGTATCTTTCTTTAAAAGAGACGTTAGAGGTTTAGCCAGCTTGGCGAAATCTGGTATAAACCTTCTGTAATACGATGTCAAACCCAAAAAGGATTTGATATCTTTTGGAGATTGGGGAACTGGAAATTCGGTTACGGCTTTGGTTTTGTCTGGATTTGGTTGGACACCATCTTCACTGATAATATGCCCTAGATAGGCAACTTCCTTCCTTAAGAACTCACATTTTTCCGGTTGAAGTTTTAGATTAAAATCACGGATTCTATCGAAGACAGCTCTCAGATTTTCGATGTGAGAACTAAGGTCATGAGAATAGATGACGATGTCGTCTAAATAGACGAAACATCGTGAACCTTGAAGGCCAGAAAGACAGTTGTTCATAAGTTTTTGAAAAGTGGATGGGGCGTTTTTAAGCCCAAAAGGCATTCTATTGAATTGGAAGTGGCCTTGGGGTACGGAGAAAGCTGTTTTAGGAGCATCTTCGGGAGCAATGAGAATTTGATGGAAACCGGAAGTGAGGTCCAATGTTGAGAAATATTTACTATGTCCTAACTGGTCAAGAATTTCGGTTATTTGTGGAATAGGGTAAGTTTCTCCAATAGTTATGTCATTTAATTTTCTATAGTCAATTACGATTCGCCATTTACGTTGGCCCTGAGGGTTTAACTTTTTGGGCACTATCCAAATTGGCGAACTCCAAGGTGATGATGAAGGCTCTATGATGTCTTGTTCAAGCATTTTATTAATTTGAGTTTCAACCTCTTTCTTGTGGCATTCTGGAAACCTATACGATTTGGTGTGTACAGGAATATCACTACTCGTCTTAATTTGATGGTTAAGGGCTGAAGTATAGGTTAGCTGATCGTTCGGCAAATAGAAAATATCAGAATATTGGGAACAGAGTTCTATAAGGGTATCTTTCTCTTCCTGATTTAGGCGATCCTTTCTGAGTGAATTAATTACCTCGTCAGTTCGGTTGATCACTTCTTGGGTGTTCGTATTGATTGGATACGCAGTAGAATGCAGAGGTTCGATATTGAGATTTAAATTTGTTTTGACATTTACAAAGGTTTCTGATATATTGGCGACAGTTAAATTGACGCGGTTATTTTCTTTTATTTTTACCATGCAATTAGATATGAGTAAATTATCAGAAATATGTTGATCCATAATGATACCTTCTTTAAGATCAGTTTTTTGAATCGAGCATTCGATAACAGCTTCTGTACGAGGTGGAATGACGAAGAAAGGTTCAGAAAAATGTAGTTTAAGATCTAACTTTCCTATTCTCAAAATATCATGTGTATAGTCTATTTTGCATCCAAAGGCGGTTAGGAAGTCGGTGCCTATGATGCCGTCATAAGGCAGATTGATGTTTTGGACTACATGGAATTTGAATGGTATGGATTTACTATCTTTCAATTTTAGTTTGAGTTGGAAATGACCTTCAGTCTGGGTAGATTCATCATTGGGGTCTATGCCTTTAAGTTTAATCGATTCTTTGACTAACTTCTGGGTATTTTGGATGCTGGATTTCTTTAATAAACATATAGCAGAACCTGAGTCGACCAACAATGAAAGGGGTATGTCTGATGCTTGTGTATCAAGTAACACGTGAGGTAGTAATCTTTTGGTAGTATCTATGTTCACTTCATAGATTTTTTTATGGATATTATCGTTAGACGAGGGAGGAATACTTGGATTGTTAACATCATGTAGGGTTGATTTGAATTTTTTCTGACCGTCAGTTTGGGGCTGGTTACCCTGTTGATTGGCCTTATTTGGTTTCTGAATTAGGACTCTTGTTTGGGGCTGATTACCCGAGTGGTCCTTAGGATTAGAGAACTGGACGCTTGTTTGGGGCTGGATACCCGAGTGTTCCTTAGGATTTGAGGATAGGGCGCTTATTCGGGGCTGGTTACCCATGTGGTCCCTGAAATTTGAGGAAAGGGCGCTTATTCGGGGCTGGTTACCCATGTGGTCCCTGGAATTAGAGGATAGGGCGCTTATTCGGGGCTGGTTACCCATGTGGTCCCTGGAATTTGAGGATAGGGCGCTTATTCGGGGCTGGTTACCCAAGTGGTCCCTGGAGTTTGAAGATTTTATTGGTGTGTCGACTTTTGGACTTTGTCTCGGGCGACACCGTGACGAGACTTCTATTCGTTTAAATTATCGGCGGGCGAGTCTACTTCGTCATAGCCGATATTTTCCTCAGATTGTTCGAGGAAGTTTACACGAGGGGAAGGCCTGAAAGGGTTTGGATTAATCACTTGGTTTTGTTGAACCCTGAAACGATTGTTATTATATTCGCGTTTCTTACACACAGAGATATCGTGTCCAGCGGTTTTGCAGTAACGGCAAAATACATTGCTAGGACCTTGTGGCGAAGGGCTTGGTCTCTGAGGAGAAGGATACGTATTAAAATTTTGTTTAGAAGGACCGGCTTTGAATTTATTGTTATTATTATTATTGGGTCTTTGGTCCACCTGTGGGCGTCTGTACAGCGTCTGCTGTATGCGTTCTTCGGAAATAGCGAAATTGATCGCCTCATTTAGTGATTTAGGAGATTTACATCTTACAATGTTCGAGATTCGGGGATGAAGTCCCATGACAAAGTGATGGAGAGCGAGGTCTTCCATGGCTGCAGTGCGACCAGCTAGTTCTTTGGATTTAGTGTTGGATAAAGATATTTCCGTCAATAATTGAGAGAGACATGTCTCTGTGCGTAACGCGTATTGACTCACACTATCTTGCGGGTTTTGTTTATTTTCTTGGAGATCGGTAAGAAGGTGCGAATAGTGTTTACGCTCACTAAATTGCGTTTTTAGGAACTCTTTCAGCTGATCCCAGGATGCAAATTCTTTTATAGAGCAGGCAACTTCTGCTTTACCATTTAACTGGCTGAGAATAAATTTAAACAAAATAGGCTTTTGAGTGTCGGATGCAAGAGCGAAAGCATTATCGCAGTTTACAAGAAATGAGTTAATAGTTTCCCTACTACCATCGTATGGTTTAATGAATTTGAACAAAGTATTTAATTCGAGCTCAGCCATTGCGTGAGCTGCTGCAGTTCTCCTGGTAACTCAAGGAGAAAGAGCAGGTGACTTCACTTCAGTATCACTTTCACCCTGATGTGGTTCAGGAATTTCAACAGTTAATTTACTTTCCTCAGTTTTGGGAACTTTTGGCATAATTGTATTTACGAAACGAAATTAAAAGTTCCAGGTATGAATACCAAACATCAAATTGTTTTAGCGATAAATAAAAAATAGCTTAAATTTAGTCTAGACAATGACCAAAGACTCACAGTACGAGTAGCGCGAAGGCGGCCGATAAGAAAGCGCCGGTGACCGGGACCATTCCGCTGAGATAAGGCACGTTCTTGTGACTTGATCCAGACGCCTTTCTCCAATTACCGATTCTCGGATAATTTCGAGTGACGAATATGGTTCTCGGTCGTATTACAGATGCAGGATATATGTACGCCGAATGTATGTATGTATGTTTCAGATTTGGAGTTTAGAACACCTTTCACGTAGCCGAAGATTAGAAATTTTGGTTCACCCCACAATAGTTTTCTTTACAGGATATAGTAGATTGATGCCGGCAATAACAGCTCAGTTATTGCAATGGTTTATTTATCACTGAATAAGCAGACCTCTCACAGGATCTAGCAGGATTTCGTAACGAAACGTTAAGGATAACACCATAAGTATTATTTATTACACTTATGTTTATGCACTAACACAGGATATGATTTAGAACACTTTGTCTTTGTTTTATTTTAATTTCGAGATACGGAACGAGTTCGCGGAGCGGTGCCTGGCAACTGGAAATTTCCGTATCCCACCGCTGCCACCAAAATTGTTATGCGATGTTTGAAAAATCGGTTTTTTAAAAAAAAAAGAGAAATTATTTTCACTCATGAACTTTTATTTAATAACATTAATTACGGATATGGATAATTTTAAGTACGCGAGGAAATAAATCCTTAGGCAACCGCTCGAGTCAGAGGATAAAGACGAACTGAACTCTGGACTACAATTCGAAACTAGACTTATTGGCAAACCGCTGTACAAGCTAGTCAGAGTAGACCTGTCAGCAATAAGCCTAGCAGAGCCAGGGTATAACAGTACTATCGAGAACTCATTTGTGATGCGGTGTCCAAAAGGTTCAGGAAATGTCAAAATTCATCCTATTGCTAAATTAAAAATAAAAGAGCTTTCGTAACACACTCGTTGAATGAAGTTGCTTTTATATTATGAATTAAATAAAAGATACAATGAAACAAAAAACTATTTTTGAGAAAAATAGGGACAAGGAATTAAATTGTATTTAAATCCCCTACAATAACGAAAAATAAGTTTAAATAAAGTTATATAAAACCGTATATAATAGAAAGACACAGAGAGAAAGAGAAAGATGCTTGAAGGGGACAAAACGCTTACGAAATAATATACTCTACTGTAAACCGCGTTAAAGAACATTGTTCCAAAAAATAATAACACCATTAAACCGACTTAACAGTACTGCTTAACACTAGCTAAACATTCACTTAGCAATTTTAGCACATGTAAACAATAAGCAAGAGAAACAAATGGTAATTAAAAAAAAACACAAAGATATTATAAATCAGATAAAATACAAACAAAAGAACACACGGTTGCATAGCAGGTGATAGGAGTTTTTCTACATCAGAATATTAGGTAAGTAGTCCACCGCCCATAGACAATGGCGAACATTCCTTACATCGCCAATGCGCCACCAACCTTGGAAACTAAGATGTTCTGTCCGTTGTGCTAAAAATGTAATATATCGAAATTTCGATTTCAATTTCGAAGTAACTTTGCTTTTAGCATACCTACATTACTTAGTACACACAATATTAAATATTATATTTGTTCAAAAATAATATTTTCTAATACTAGTTTTATAGAAGACGAAAATGTGCACAAAATTATTTAATTATAGGATCAAAGTGCTTTTGATCCGATTCGATACTGAGAAAAGTCGCTAAGTCAAGAAAATATTTTTTTCCAAATAATATAATATATTAATCTTTCGTGACAATCACCCAACACTAACACTAGGTTTTATGAAATCACCGCAATCTATAAACATTTAGTAAAAACTACAAGCGGATGATAAAATAAAATTTCAACTGTAAACAAAAATTTCAACGCAAAGTGAAAATACGTACAAAATTAAATATTATAAAGTTTTCTATTTAATGTCAGATCAGGAGAATGGAGTCGGATAGTGAGTAAAATTTTCACGAAAAAATTCAAATTCTATTTCCGAGAATGTTCGCCAAAATGAAAAGTACTGGCAAGAAAATTACATAGAACATCTAACAGGCACGACTTTGAAAACTTGTTTAATCTAACTTGTGGTATTTCTACTTTTATATCATCACAAAAAAGGGTTTCACGTTTATTTCATTTTAAATATAGAAGCAAAGGATTTAATCGTTTTGTATTTATTATTTACAAAATTCCTGGCATCGCTTCTTAGTCTTTTGCTAAGAAAGTTCATGTGATAAATAGATCTTAGAAAAAAAAAAAAAAACGAGAGCTGGCATAGGACAGTCGATTGGAACGAAGTTTTTGCTATATATTATGTTTTAAACACCGCATAGTAAAATAAATTAAAACGTTTGAGAATAATTAAAGAAAATTGAGAAAGAGAACAATTGAGAAAGAGAAAGAGGTATAATCAACTGTAAGATGCATAAAAAAAATGTTCTAAAATTTTTTACATGTCAATATGTTCCTCCTTTGTTCTCTTCGCCGATATTTCAGTCTGGGTCAAATCATGTACTTGTAAATATTAAGATGGGTTATACCACTAACTGGTCTAACCATCAAACAGCAATGTATATTTTGGTTTGAATGGTAAGTGAGCCAATGTCACTATAATGTTACGCAATACTACAAAGTACTTGCCACATTGGCAAAGCAAGGGATGTTCAATGTTTTTTACAGAGTTAATATCTTTGGGCGATGGTGACTATTCAACATAATGACGTATGTTTCAGTATGCCTAAATATTTAAAATTAATAAATATATTTCTCGAAGAAGTTTAAATTGGCTACCGCAGTAAATCAAAATATTTTACAACGCAAACAAAGCTAATTTCTTTTGTGACTTAACTTTATTTCGAATACATTTTGGCTTAAAGATAATTTTCACTTTAGTCTGCCAGAGTATCCTCAATGTTTTCATAGGATAAAAGCTATTACCAAATCCAATTTAAATAAAATTCCTCAAGTGATAGAAAAATAAACCGAGAGACGGGCCAATAGACGACGTAGATGACAAGAGCCTTTTGTTCAAATTCAGGCATAATATTTCTATGTTTTTCAATTTGCCAATTTTATTTTAGAGAGCCCAATTTCACATTAGTAGAACGGTAGATTTTTGTCATTTTGGGACATTTTCATTTATATATCTTTTATGATGATGATATTGGAATGTCTCATGATTTGATTGATTTGAATCTCTTTGCAACAGGTTGCTTCAATGTAAAATTTCTTTGAATGTTTTTCTTCAAGGACAATCTGTTAAAATGTGCTGTGTGCTTGCCTGGATGTATGTTAGGTTTTACATGTCCGCATTGAACGTCAACTGGATAACTCATATATTCCACAAATGTGAAGCGATTCAATGAAAAAATGTAGCATGAAATTCTGCAACAAATAAAACTCACCCGTTTTTCGTTTTTTTTTTGACTCAGTTTCATTTACGTAGTTTTTATTAAAGTCAAAACTGTTACGTAAATGTATCGTGCGCATCTCTGTTGAGCATAAGATCTGAACCTCGTGTCACCCAGCTGCTTTATTATGAGATTTCTCAGAGCATTTTTCAGCATTGCCGACCTCTTAATTTACAAAAAGAAATCAAGCACATGAAACCTATCCAGGTATGAACCCGTAAAATTTGTTTAATACGTGTTCTAGTCTCTGGGCCACTTTGGCTCATACCGACCTTTTATTGATGCACTCTTGAAATAGTCCTCTGATTCCATTGTGTAGGTTAACTTCCTTAATATTTCGACTATCACTTGCATATTTGCATGTCTGGCTAAACGCCAGGATTTTGTATCGTTCAGTTCGTTTCACATTTTCAATTCGTAACAAGACAAGAGTTGGTTACGTTTGACACAAACATTTGCATACGGAAAACCGTGGAATTTGATTTATGGTTTTACTTAACTAGTTCATATTCCGTACTAATATCTGTATTTAATTGCTTAATAAATAATGTTAGTTTGTTTTAAACTTCTTATAATTATAACAAGCTTATACACAACTTTGGTAATAATTCTTAGAACGAAATGCAAATTATTATGAAATAATTATTGCTCAATACTTCTTTGCTTTATGCTTTAAAATGTTTAAATGTGAATCTGTTTTTTTTTTTCTTACAATGCTTAAATTATTTATAATAAAATAAAATCTTGGCTGTCTAAACGTCAACCGTTTTAAAAGAAAACCCATAAATATCCCATGTTGAAAGAACTACTTCCTCTTGATCTGGCACATTTCTGGCAAAATTTCACGCGACAATTTTTCATTTAATCATTATACGTGTGTGTATGTGTTATCCAGTTCGTTGACGTTCAATGGACATATATCCTTTACAGATCAATTTAGACAAAGATCGACAATCGAGAGGCCCTGTTGGAATGAGGGCATCGTAACGAATAGTTGCTGGTTCAAATCTAGACACACTCAACAGAAATTTCATGTACTTAATATCTAATTTTAACGTATCGAATTTTAATGATTTTTTGCCACGTGTGTATCCACTAACCCGCAGAGAAGCGTGGCAGCATAAACCTCATTTTGTTTTCCTAAAAGGGAGAGCAACATTTCCTGGCTGGTTTTACTTTTGACTTTACACCAGATCAGCAGTGGGTTTATTGCAGTTTTTAAGCTAATAAGATACCGTCTTTAATATCATATCAGTATATTTAAATAGTTCATCGTTTCTTAGTTTAATTTCTTCCGGTGAATAATTATAATGATGAAGAAAATATTTGTCAAAGCTTTAAGAGAAATAAATCTGAAACAAACTTTAAATACACTTTATTTTGTCATACTTAAAAAAAAGTTACATTGTTTAAATTTAAATATTTATTTACATTAGTTTTTTTCATTACTGATTAGCGTATAATGTTATGTACACGTTAAATATATTATTTTATTAAAAATAAATCTTTCGTACAAATCGTTAGCAAACTTAAATATGATAATATTTTTATATAGCACAAAATAATAATTTTATATTTAACGTTCGCGTAATGAACGCGCATAATCACGTCAGTTAAAGTGTTTTTATAACAGCAAACAAAAACGTACCGTAGAAATGTATATTGAAATTACGTACGTAATAAGTCACAGTGGTTGTTGCGTTTTCAAATTAAATTCAGACGGTACTAACATCGCAACCCGATTTCACGTACGTCTGAACTTTCCACGTAACATTAAAATAATGCCACGGCGAACCGCCTTTTAAGGTATTTTAATTAATTATTACACTCGTATGCTTAGCTAAAGAGTAACTTTGATTTTCTAATTTAACACAGCTTCTACTTATCGTTCAAAGTTTAATATGAGAGAAATAAACGAATAAAATATCTCATTTTATAGTTTATTATATGTTTGTGGTTAGAACGCGTGCATCTTAACCGATGATTTCGGGTTCAAACCCAGGCAGGCACCACTGAAATTTCATGTGCTTAATTTGTGTTTATAATTCATCTCGTGCTCGGCGGTGAGAAAACCTAGACGTAATTTTATCTGTCATCAATCTGTCACATGGATTGGAGAAGCATGGTGGCTTAAGCTCTAAACCGTCTCCGAAACGGGACAGGAGACCTAACTTAGCGGTAGGCCATTGTTGTTAGTGCTGTTTTATCACTGTTTTGATTCGTTACTTTAGATTTTGCAAGCATAAATTATTTTTAAATGGTATGTTTCAGAATATAAATTCTGCAGCAAAAATCCATAGGAAAATCAGTAGTTATTCTTTTTCACCATTTAAATTGGAGATATAGTTAATTAAATACAATTAAATTATTTTTACATACCCTGCATAAAAATTCATGATTACAAATTCCATGTTTTTAATTAATCTTTTAATGAGTAGAATGCCTTATAATTAATGTTTTCTTTCTTACTTGATAGTAGATAAACGTTCGCTAAGTTTTTTATTGCGGCAATAAATAGGACAATAAAATTGTATTGTTTATTTAAAATTTATAATAAATTCTATGTCCTTACTAATATTACAGATGTTTTTAACTTTGTTTGTTTGTAAAACTTTTACGTCCTAACTACTCAACGAATCATAACGAACGTTTTTAAGGTTAGAGAAATATATTGATTGGGTATAAAACCTAACCCCCCCCCCCCCCCTACACACACACACACACACACACGCAAACAAAGCCGCAGGCGAAAACTAATATAGAATAAATTTATTTAAAAATAAAAAACGTAATACAAAATATTAAGGTAATATGTTGTACAAAACAAATATCTATTTTATGAAATTCCTTTAAAATTAACTACCAGAGATATCTCTGAACTTAAGTACCTAGTAATTTCCTCTGTAGTCCTCAGGGAGTATTCATCTTAGCACTCACACGCGGTGTTACTCCCTTTATAGCTCTTCTGACGCAGCAACATGCTTATCCTTAATCTTAAATGTTTAAAGGCGTATTTTTTTACCCAAGCTCTCTTATATGTGCTTCTTTTAAAGTCTAGAAATTTGTGTCAAAATCTCAAACAAACTTAATCGTAGTGGGCTTTATGAGACAATTGTTTTAAATAATAATTCAGATCGATTACTTAAACACAAGAAAAATAAAGTTTTTTGTTCTCCTTAAGAGAAACTAATTATTGAATAACTAATTTCAAGTGAATTTCGTATTATCTGCTGAAAAAGCAATTATAACTCATACCATATTATTATACAATAAACATATATGTGTATATCTTGGTGATAGACTTCGTGGAAGCCCACATACCACCTACTAATTGTATATTCTACCGCAATACTTAGAATTATTATGTTTGAAGGGCGAATGAGCCAGTGTAACTAATAAGCACTAGAGATACTATTTTCAAAGATTTATTTACTTACGAAATACCAATTACCAATATCTTTGGGCAATTACCATCAGATAACCTATTTGAATGGATAGGAATCAGGACCAATATTAAAACTAGTTAACTATATATAACAGACGGCCTTTATGTATTATTTACAACAAAAAAAAAACTACTAAACACTAACATTTAAAAATGTTATGTGAAAGTTATTTTGGAAAAATAGCTGAGCCAAGATGGCCCAGTGGTTAGAACACGTGCATCTTAACCGATGATTTCGGGTTCAAACCCAGGCAGGCACCACTGAATTTTCATGTGCTTATTTGTGTTTATAATTCATCTCGTGCTCGGCGGTGAAGGAAAACATCGTGAGGAAACCTGCATGTTTCTAATTTCAACGATATTCTGCCACATGTGTTTTCCACCAATCCGCATTGGAGCAGCGTGGTAGAATATGCTCCAAACCTTCTCCTCAAAGGGAGAGGAGGCCTTAGCCCAACAGTGGGAAATTTACAGGCTGTTTATGTTATGGAAAAAAAACAGCGATTAGATTATTAAAAAATTAAAAATAATCCTTAGGTGTAATAGCGACAATTGTCTTAGAAGCAAAACTGATCGCGTACACCTTAACAGCGATACGATAACAAAAACGTTCTATTAGAACTCAATCGACGCTTTGTTTTGTGGCAACGAAGCGAATCTTCCAAGCACCTGCAACAAAGAAATACTGGTAGCTTTAGAGATGATCTCGCTTAACGACCGCTTTCGCTTTCCTTGGCCGCGTAGTTATTTACATTCTTAATATAATATCTTTCTGGAAAATTTTAGACGCCACCAGACTTGCTAACTGTGCAAAAATGTTATCAATTTGTGTTAGAAAAACATGTGCATTGTCATATTCTGACAAGACTGTGCAACGAATCAGCCTCAGTATCCCGTACGCATTCTGAGGCTACCTTTCTGACTCAAGATGTATTTACGTTATATTGAGATTACGATGTTAAGAAGTCACCACAGCTAATAGAAATTAGTACTGTAAGAAATATTAAAAAATTTTTGAAAAAGCTAATGAATGAATGATACCTCTGAGGGCTTGCACAAAATCCTACAACCAATATGAGATCATTACTAAAAATTATTAATAATCAATTTACTTGTTTAATAATAATTCACATTAAGGTCGTAAAGACATAGTATTCAAAGTGAGGGTTATTTGTACATTCATTTACATTAAAAAGATAAAAGATAGTAATGACAAATTTTACAATTTACTCAATCAATGATTTGTACGTACTGTATTATAAAGCAAATATTACATTATGAAGTACATTAATTAACACAGAAGCCACAAAAATAGCAAATCGAAGCTTAATAAAGAAGCCAGGAGTTTATTTAAGACGAAATTTTGTCAGTAATGGCCCAGTTGAGGTTTCAGAACAAGATGTTAGTACAATGGCCGTTCATCCATTGTTATTTAGCCTTTGTTCCTCTAAGTAGAAAATGAAAGGGTTCCTCTTATACTTCAAGCACTTGCTGATAATATTAATACGACATTGAATACGTTAATAGCTTTAATTAGACAAGAATATATCGGACCTGAATAATTTCTCGAAAATATTATCGACTGAAAGGAAAATTTACCAATTCTTCCGTAAGCCATCTTTTGAAATTCTCAAGGTGCGATCTGGTCTGCTCTGTATTATCGATATGTCAGTTACATCACTAGGTACTTTAACTATCATCGATTTATGCTGGTTTCCTCTAACTATACTATTGGTTATAATTTAAATCCATGGTCGGACCGGGCGCATACAACTCTGTAAATAAATTCACAATGACAGACCAGTGTTCGAAAGTTAGCAGTGTTAGATACATTTTATTAGTTCCGTGACACGTTTACTTGGTACACTCAGCATATATTCGACCACCAAATAGCAATGCTTTGTATTATTGTGTCCCGATCTGAAAGGTGAGTGAGCCAGTGTAACTACAGGCACAAGGGCATATTTTAGTTTCCATTGTTGTTATAGGGAATGATTCATATTTGTTACTGTACCAATGTCAATCTGGTGCAGAACCTGAACTTTTTTTCTAGCCCTGGTCTACAATCGGCTACTTTGGGTATTATAAAATAAAATATGATCCTGAATAACTTCACATCTGCGTGATTGGCTTATCCAAATTATTTTAAATCTAATTTCGATAGTCGTGGTTAATGCAATATCATTAATATTAAAAAAAAATGCAAAAATACTCTTTCTCAAAAAAAAGGGAAAATTAAACTCTAAGATACGATTGAGATATTTCAAATCTTTTAAAAGCGCGAAGTTCAAATTTAGAATTATTTATATCACGACATTAATTAACAATTTTGTACATAATAAATAAATTAATTAATTTTCAAGTAGACTGCGTGGCTTGGAACGTAAATATTGACTCGCATTCTTGATTTATTATTTTACTATTTACTATTTGTCTTAAGGAGACCTTGATCTAGTGAAATAACCATTTTATAATAATTACTATGATAAATAGATCATGCATTCTATAAATAATTTATAAGCCTTTCTACTTCGATTATTTTACACGGCTTACATTATAGTGAACTGTTAGAAATTGACGCTTATGGAAAATGCATTCCCTCTCTCTCTATCTTTATCTCTCTCTCTCTGTCTCTTTATATTGTAAATGGTTTTATATAATAGATTATAACTCATTGTTTGTTATTGTTTTAATTCACACTAGATTTTTAATAAAAAAAATCTTTTGTGATTTAATTATACCGTTGTTAATTTATTCCGTTCTATCTGTTATTTAATACATTATTTTAGCAAGAATAACTTCATTCCAACCGGATGTCCCATGACCCCTCTTTTTTTTTAATTTGGTTCTTATAACGTTTCCATTTATACACTAGTATTTCGAAAGCTATCAGTGCTACATATGTCATTGTATTTTTTATTATGACTTAACATATTTCAACTAGCAAATTCTCCTAGCATTGCATCAAATTACATAATTTAATAATGCATTCAGAATCAAAAATCAGATGTAAATTCAAATGTTTTTTGTATTTACTGATGTTATTATACAATCAGAATTTACATCTGCTTTTTAATCTTAATGCAACATCATTATTATCATGCATTTATACAAATATAACTAATTTCCGCTACCATCCGTAGATATCAAAGGTAGAAATAGAAATACCATTTCTACCAAAACGCTATTTAAATTTTTTTATTGTTAAGACTACTTCGTTAGTTAAGCGTAACATAGAAATATCTCTATTTCTAAGATATAAGGTCTCCCTTCACATTTATCATAATAAGTTAGGATATACCTAAAGGTCTAAACGCGACGTCCAATTGGTCCAAATTGCAAAGTGTAAAAATGAAGTACGTTTTATTTACAGAAAATTCATAAGCCTTATTTATTTCGATAAAGATTGCGTGCCACATAAATTGAACTAAAGATATCGTTATTTGTTTATGAATAAAAATGGAAATAAAAACACTGATTTATATATTGTGATATGTATGATGTTGATTATTTTAATATTTTCTTTATTAATTTTACAAATCTTTCAATACAAATCGGACCAATAATTTACTTTTCGACTATAAAGCTTTTGCCCTAATTGTAAGATAGCCCATCTGGGTAGGTTCCAGGTGGGCACAAGGTCTGGTGGTACTAAATAGTAATATGTAATTTATAAAATATGTTTTGTTTTTACGGTAGACGAGTATATGTGCCACCTGATAATAAGCGGGCACCACCGCCCATAGAAAATGGCGCTGTAAGAAGTATTAATCATTCCTTACATCGCCACCAACCTTGGGAACTAACATGTTATGTCCCCTGTGACAACAACACTGTTGTTTGGCGGTAGAATATCTGAGGTGTGGGTGGTACCTATCCAGACGGGCTTGCACAAAGCGCTACCAAGTAAAGTAGATCACAATTAGAATAAAGGCTATATAGTAGCAGTGATCGCTGAGTTTCTTTCGCCGGTTCTTCTCAGGTCAGGGTGTTTCCATTTCCGAACCGGTGGTAGTATTTAATTCGACTATCAATAAGTAATTATAATGTTTCTATATTTAATAAAGGAATTTGAGTTTGAGTTTGAGTGGTCCCATTCATCTGATATTCCATCGCCTATTAGTAATACTTTGTATTCTAGTATTCCAGTTTGAAGGATGTTTAAGTGCAACTGCAGGCAAAAGGGATCACATGATGGCTCCCAAGATTACCGGAGCATTGGTATGACTTAAGGAATGCTTAATATTTCTTACAGTGGCAATGTCTATGGGCGGTGGTGACCATTTATTAACAGGTAGCCAAATGCAAGTAAACCTACCCATTTTATAAAATAAATGGAATATGTATATAATATTTGCGTGACATAAATGCCTTTCTAATGTTTAACTGAGTTATGGAACTTATTTTATTATAAAACAATAAAAAAAAACGTATTAAAAACATTTCTAATAAAAATTATATCAGGATCAAGATTTGACGCTGAAGCATCCGTCCAATAATTTAAAAAGCGTTTGCACTTTTAAAAGAAGAATGCGATTTTGATCTCCCTAATTTAGGACATCGTAATATCTGATAGGCGGCTTTACTTTTTTAGGGCTTATCCTGCGGTACGCCGATTCCCTCTCGCATTAATCAATGTCAAAGTCCGGGGAAAGGAACCCTCAAAAATTCTACGTTCCCAACCATTGTTTGGAATTCCTTGTCGATACGCTCTAGTAATGATTCGAGTAAAACAGATTAAATCTTAAGATTTGTGTGTAAACGTCAATGTAATTGTAAATTGAATTTAAAAAAATATGTCTAAAAAAAGATGTTTATTATTTACCACAGTCTACATAGCATATTTAAGGTTGAGTCTCTCTAACGAACATAATACATACTCGTTTCAGAGGGTCCCACTCTTCCATAAAGAAACTTTTAATTAATATAAAAAAAGATAACTGAAATTAATAATTATTACAAAGTGCATGTGTGTTTATGTAAGGCGAGTGTGATTAAGGTGTATGTATGTATGGGTGTCTGTATAAATGATCGATGTGTATGTGGTGTGTCTCGCTTTATACATACAAAATATTGTTTATCCTCTACGAACGAGTATTTCGATCTCGTCATAGTGTTTGTTATTAACCATTCAAACGTAATTTTTTACCCTTATAATTCTATATTTAAATTACGACTATATTTAACGAATCGCTATTATACATCAGTAATTATTATTGAACAACAAGTTGTCGTTAAAGTTATTTCATACTTCACATACGATCGAGACTTACGAAACGTTTTACTACCATTTGATTTTTATGATATAGGTGAGCAGATGCGCAAAGTAAGTGGTCACCACCGCCCATGAATATTGGCGCAGTAAGACAAATATTAACCATTCCTTACAACCACAATCCGCCGCCAACCTTGGGAACACACAGGAGTTTAAGTTACACAGGCTCTCACAATTTTTAAGTCGGAACACAACAATAATGTTGGTGAACTGTTGTATGTATATTATAGCTTATAAATTTTCCACTGCTGGGCTAAGGCCTCCTTTTCCTTTGAAGAGGAAGTTAGGAGCATATTATTCCACTACGCTGCTGCAATGAGGGCTGGTGGATTCACATGCATCTTTACTAACTATTCCTTCACCGCGAAGCACGAGATGAATCATAAAAACAAAAAGCATAAGAAAATTCAGTGGTATTTTCCTGGTTTTGAACCGGCAATCATCGACACTTGTAGTGAACTGTTTGGTGATGGAATATGTGATGAATAAGTTTCTACTGATGAGTGATATCTCCTCTTAGATAGATAGATAGACTTGCATAAAACCCAAACACCAATTAACTAAATAACGTAAGGCTTACATCATTATATATTGTACAAAAGTTCGAAGAAATAATTATGAAAATGGTTTGATACACGAAACGACTTCTACTCAGAGAAACCAGCAATTCTTATAAGGGCTTAAGGAATGACTGATAAGGTCGTAAATTCTAAGAATTTCACGAGAATTTCAGATTAAATTCAGTCAATTCTATTTTAGTCTACAAGTAAATCTATGTCAAGAATTTTAAGTGAAATTTTAATAAAACGAGTCTGCCTCTTAATAGTCCATTCATTCCGATTAAAAAGTATCCTAACATTAACCAGGATATAATCTCTCATCGTCGAACTTTTCGAATGAGATACGACCACTCGACAAGTTTGCCCTTTGCTCAGAGGTCAAAATATTTAAAAAAAAATATTATGAAAACGTTGTTTTTGAAGACCTTGTAATTAATAAAGATTATAATAATTTTTACTAGATGTGAAAAAAAATTATAAAGAGTTTCGTTATAGTCGGTAAAACCTGAAACTACTGAACCATCTTTATCTATCTTTTAAAAAGCTACTTTATCCAAAAATAGGCTATACTCGTATTTTGTTTTTTTAAAAACTAGATTTCAGTCTGAAATAATAGTATCTGTAAAACAAAAACTGACAGCGAAACCGTGAATCAGCTAGTTCATAATAAACAAGGAACGGCTGGACGAATTTTACTGAAAATCGGCTTCATGCTGTAAGGAAGCGTCGTATACTACCGTGAAATATTGAATGTTGATCTACCTATCTTTTGATACATGTACCCTTCAAATGCTACAACTATATATATATATATATATATATATATATATATATATATATATATATATATATATATTGTTATATTATGTTTTTTTGTTATAGAATAACTCTATTGTTGCAACGAAGTTCGTTCACGCGGCTTCGCGTAAGAAAAGGCGGCCTGAATCTTCTTTTTCTTTCTACTATATACGGTTTCATATAATAATATTGATGCTTATTATTTGTTCTTGTTTTAATTCTTACGAGATTTTTAATAAAAATCTTGTCATTGTTATTTAATTATTCTCAAACGTTTTTTGTTGTTTACGTTTTATGTCCCGATGTCCCACAACATTTCGTTTTTATTTAACTTGGATGTAGAGCTTTGTGCAAGACCGTCTTAGTAGGTACGACCCACTCATTAGATATTCTACCGTCAAATAACAGTACTCAGCATTGTTGTGTTCCGGTTTGGAGGGTGAGTGAGCCAATGTAACTACAGGCACAAGGGACATAACATCTTAGTTTGCAAGGTTGGTGGCGCATTGGTGATGTAAGAATTAGTTAATATTTCTTACACCTCCATTGTTTATAGGCAGTGGTGACCACTTACAATAAGGTGGTCCATATGCTCGTCCGCCAAATTAAGAAATAAAAAAAAATAAAAACAATCATTGTATACATACTTATATTTATAAAAGTACTATTTAATATGAATATTTAAACGTATTGATTACATAAAAATGATCTTTTTAAATGTCTCATTTCCCATCTCATAAGATTTATTCACAATCAATTTATTAATTCAACGAGAAGTTAAAATAAATCGTGAAGCAATCCTGTCAGAGCGGGCAAATGGCCTGTTTTGTTTTAAACCATCGTTATTCTTGACGGAGTCTATTGTTCGGACAAAGAAAGGAGTCAAATTGGAAGGGATTATTCATTTCTCTGAGCGCCAAAAGGCTTGCTTTTAAAGTTTCAAATCTCTGTTTGATGATTCTTAATAAATTCGTTTTACGAACGCTGTTTTGTTCAGGAAATAAATGAATCCCTAGTGTGATGTTTTGATATTTGCGTGAATAATGAGATTGAAATTACGTTCGTTTTATTTGTGTATGAAACTAACATTGCTTGCAATCTCAACCACTCAACTAATTTCGATACGGTTCACTAAGATAAATAGCGATTAACGATGAATAAATAATTTGTACAAAATGGCATCAATGGCAAGTCCGTGTTAGCGTATATTTTAAGGTATACTCATAATACACATGTATATTTTTTATTACAAATTATTAAAAAAATATATGTTATTAGCGAAGCAATTTTATCGAATTTATTATTAACATTCTCATTCGGATAAAGTTAGTTACCTTCGGCGATTAATATAGATTAAAGTAGATAAGTAGAGCTAAGTCTTTTACACTAAAACATTCGAATGAATTCTTTAGAAGATATTACCGTTTCTAAATAACGTAAAGAATAACATCGTTGCAAAACGGGCCGTCGGATAACTAGTTGTAACAATAAAATTTTGGCCTCGACAGTTTGATTATTATAATTTGACTCTATAAGTCATATAAAAGTTCTATATAATCTAAGTTTCACATGACAACTCAAACCTATTTTGTTATTATAATATTTATACTTGACGACCTCCGTGGTCCAGGGTTCGATTGCCGGCCGAGTCGATGTAGAAAAAGCTCATTAGTTTTCTATGTTGTCTTGGGTCTGGGTGTTTGTGGTACCGTCGTCACTTCTGATTTTCCATAACACAAGTGCTTTGGCTACTTACATTTTGATCAGAGTATGTATGTGATGTTGTCCAATATTTATATTTATATATACATATAAATATGATGTCTATAATATACATCTAGAATAATATATATTAATAAAAAAAATTAGTGTGGACTACGTCATTCAAGAATGATAGCCAGTTCCAGCGAAGATATGCTGATGTATAGTATATAAATATATATATATATATATATATATATATATAAAAATATCAAGTCTATTTGACTTGATATTTTTATTTGATAATTGTAAACCAAAAACAAAATATATACATATAACGAAGGTGACGTTCCGCTTTCCAGTCTCCGACACGGCCATCATGACGCGTCAAACGTCCCTGTGTGATGGTGCTGCAAAAGGGAAAACATTCTGCAATATCTTAAGCTCGGCCCATTCTGATCATCATTTAGTCAAATAATAGGGTTTGTTACGTAATAAACCACAATACTAGCGGTAACATCAAGTTTATTTCAATTACATCATAAATTACATTACATAATATAATGAAGGCAACTCGCTCATTAGTGAACAGTATCATAGTAGAAAATAATATCACAAATATCAAAAAGTGTCGTTGCTATCACCTATATCGAGCAATAGCAACTCATGCCACCTCTATCGAGTGACGATAACCTTGCCACCTCCATCGAGTGACGATAACCATGCCACCTCCATCGAGTGACGATAACCATGCCACCTCCATCGAGTGACGATAACCATGCCACCTCCATCGAGTGACGTTAACCGTGTCATCTCCCTCGAATGACTCTTACATACTGCCTTCAACAACCAATATAACAAACACATCACCAAAAAAAAGGAGCGATATATTCCATTACCAACTCAGTAAATTACTGTTCACTAACCAAAAAGAAAGCACCACTTAATTTAACTCATCATTCAGTCATTGGACTCGACATCTTCTACATCACTAGAATCAGAAATATTATCATTGTCAGGCATTTTTCTTAAACGATCATGGGCGTACCTATAGGTACGTTTTGAATCTATAGCCTTTAAAATGTACCTATTGTTTTCCAATACTTCGATTACTTTAAAAGGTCCCCTAAATTTGGGATCGAGCTTTGTTTGATTTCGCTCTTCATTCTTTAGTAGAACATAATCACCCAAAGAAAAAGGAACAATTTTAGCCTTCGTTCTATCGAATCGAGTCTTGTCATAGTTAGAATTTTTATCAATGTTAGTCACCGCGTTCAATCTCAACTCCTCGAAGTCAAGCTTCTGCTCTACGTCCTCAGCTAACATTACCTCCAGAGGTCTGCTAACCTTACCTATCAGTAACTCTAACGGACTTGATTTGGTTACACGATTCATCGAGCAATTTAGAGCTAATTGCACATCGGGGAGAGCATCCTGCCAAGAGCCTTTTGAAGTTTCGACTGCAGTGAGCATATTTTTAAGAGTCGACATAACTCGCTCAACTTGACCGTTGGCTCGTGAGCTACCGGTTGCGATCAAATGCAACTTAATATTAACTGAATTACAGTATTCACGAAAGTCTTGGTTTGCAAAGCAGCGACCCTGGTCTGCTATAATTCGTGTTGGAGCACCGAATAAAGCAACACTGTCTTTTACTGCTTTAATGCTACTGGCGGTATCTATTTTACGAGTGTGGTACAATAGGACGTACTTTGTAAATGCGTCTATTAAGACGAATACATACTCCTTTGCATCTTTCACACCACTAAGCTTGCCAGTGGCATCTATATGCACTGTGTGCCAAGGAACTGCTACCTTGGGTATCGGGTGTAATTCCGCTTGAACTTTACCCGAGTTTGATTTAGAAACCTTACAAGTTACGCAATTTTCCACGAATTTTCTTACGAATTTGGACATATTTTCAAACCAATAAAAATCATACATCTTTTCAAGCGTCTTTTCCCAGCCCAAATGTACCAGCCCTTCATGCACACTATGAACAATAGACCAACGCAGTGATCTAGGAACTACAGGTAAACAACGAGATTTTCCGTTACGCTGTATTTTGCGATACAGTGTACCAGAACGCATTTCATAGGTTTTAGCAACATCCTCATTAAGATTACCATCAGTAAGATCACCAATCAACTTCATAATATCGCTGTCACGCTGTTGTTCAGCAAGAAGCCAGTTTTTGGTAATCTCGGTAGAATGTACCTGCTTAGGTTCTACCGCGTCAAAAGTTTTCTTAGGATACGGGGATAGAGGGTTACGTGAGAAAAAGTCAGCGTGAGCCATACGCTTTCCTTCTCTATAAACAACGTCAAAATCAAAACTCTGAAGGAATGCCCACCACCTATGGACTCTCGGGGTAAGATCGAGTTTCTTACGGGCGGATTTCAAGGAACTGCAGTCTGTAACGACGACGAACTTACGACCGTGTAGAAAATGCCTAAAATGTTTCACTGCATTCACGACCGCAAGAGTTTCCAACTCGTAAGAGTGGTACTTTGACTCTGCGGAAGTGGTGCGACGACTATAATAAGCTACTACGTGTGGTACACCTTCGTCCTTTTGAATTAATACACCACCGTAGCCGATTGCACTGGCATCAGTGTGAAGTTCTGTTTCACGATCAGGGTCAAAAATGGATAAAACAGGTTCGTTTGTCAGAACTGACACTATTTGACGTCTAATGGCCTCATGTTCGGGCTGCCAATCAAGTTTGCCGTTTCCAGCAGTTAGAGAATATAAAGGTGCCATCACTTGTGAAAATTTAGGCACAAATTGCCTGAAATACGAGGCCAAGCCAATAAATTGGCGTAACTGAGTGACAGTTTCTGGAGGCGGTAGAGCGGTTAGGGCTTCGATTTTCTTAGGGTTAGGCCTAATTTGACCCTGAAATACTTCAAAACCAAGATATTCCACTCTTTGCTTCAAAAAGGAACACTTTTTAGCATTAAGTGAAAAACCTTTGTCGGTGAGAACCTGAAGAACTACCTTTAATCGTTCAAGTGCCTCTTTTGGATGGTTCGCAATGATTAGGACGTCATCTATATAGACGACTACATATGTACTTGTCAGACTACCTAAAGCTTTTATGACAGCACGTTGAAAGACCGAGGGCGCATTTCGCAAGCCAAACGGCATGGCCAAATATTCGTATTGGCCATCAGGTGTTATGAATGATGTGCACTCAATAGAGTCTGGATGCATCGGAATTTGATTAAAGCCTGATGCCATATCTAAAATAGAAAAGAATTGTGCACCATGCAATCTAGCAATCTGATCGGAGATGAGGGGAAGAGGAAACCTATCCGGCACTGTATTATCATTGAGCTCGCGATAGTCGACACACATTCGGTCGCTCCCGTCCTTCTTCTTTACCAGCAGAATAGGACTGGCGAATGGTGACGAGCTGGGTCGTATAATATTTGCTTCAAGCAGCTCATTTATTTTATCACGCACAACACTTCGCTCTATTGGGCTCAGCCTGTAAGGTCGTCGGTACACAGTCTTATTAGGGTCTTTCAGGCGTATAGTCATTGGTTCAGTGTCAGCACGCGTAGTTGGTACTCCGGTAGTAAAAAAACTTTCAAAAGATTTCAAGAGCTCTATCAATTCACTTCTAAATTCTGCGGGTACGTCAGTGTCAAGGGAATTTAAATCAATATTGGATTTAGATTTACAAACGTTAACAATGTTGGGGCGATAAAAAGTCAGTTTGTCACATGTCATATGTACGGCTATACCTAACGTTAGTACTTCACGTCCAATCATGATGTCATAATGTAAATGGTGATCAGGTAAGACATGAAAAACAACCTCTACCGGGATATCATTGATTTCAATCTGCGATACAATTTGTAACGTACTGCTAATAGTGTTTCTGCCTATACCAGACATCACAACAACATTATTAAAATGTTTTCCATTAAATTTACAAGCTATAGACTCTTTCATTAGCGAGCACTCAGCACCAGAATCGTAAGTAAACTTAAACTGCTCACCAGCATTTCGAAGCAGCCCCTCAGGCGAGTTGACGACGCAGACGTTGACTCGCTTCTCTTGCGAAGGCCCGGCCACACTGCTAGTGCTGTCCTCTTTATTGCCCCTCCGTGAACAGTTTTTCGCATAGTGACCTGTGGCATGGCAGTTGAAACAGGTAACAGAAGCAGCAGAAGAAGTCTTCCTTGGCATGGCATCAGCAACTGGTGGCTTTGGTTCCACGTCTTGACTCCTTGCTTCGCTTTTTGAGCGACATTGTACTGCTTTGTGACCCGGTTTGCCACAAATGTAACACTTTGCAGCAGCGGTATCAGAAGGAAAACGAGATCTTTTCGGATCCTGACTGTGATCATGTGCGTAGGATGATTTCCGTTTCAAAAATGAAGTAGCTTTAAGTTCTTGTTGCAGGCGGTTTCTGGTGGTAATATTTTCCGTGAAGGAGAGTCGCTGAACCCGAGGTTCAAATTGAGAAATATGCGCTAGGATAGTGGACACTGCAATTTGTTCAACTGAGAGATTTTTCCACTTTGACATAATAGATGACATCAATTTTGCCGCGTATGAGGCTAAACATTCGTTCTCTTTTGGTCTACCACTGTTTAAATTAATCAAAAACGCAGCAGAAGTTTCGGCACTCTCATACCTGGCAGTAAATAAATCCTTAAAGTTGGTCCAGGTCATTCCATGAAATGACACTTGCGATAGCCAGGCCGAAGCTTGTCCTTTAAGCGCACGACTCAAAGCCATCATGAGTGAAGCGCCTTGTAAGTCTTGATCCGTGATGCACATGTCCGCGGTTGTAATCCATGCGCGAGCATCCACGTTGTCTTGATCTGGGTTGAACTTCGGTAGCTGGATATCCTTGCTAGTAGACGGTGTTTTCATTGCCTCGATCAACGCCATAAAGTTGCGGTTTTGCTGCTCCATAAGAAGGTGCCATTTTGTATTTTCGGCACCACGTGCTTCATGTCGATTTTCTTCTCGGTTACATCCCACTTCTGATAACGAAGGGAACGTCGGAGAATGTGGGCGATCTTCTTCCATTGTATACTTTTCGAAACGCGGCGAAGTCGGACGTTGATGAACTATATCCACTTTTTCTATATAAACAACCCTTAGCAACCGT
Source organism: Vanessa atalanta (assembly GCF_905147765.1). Classification (NCBI taxonomy): domain Eukaryota; kingdom Metazoa; phylum Arthropoda; class Insecta; order Lepidoptera; family Nymphalidae; genus Vanessa; species Vanessa atalanta. Next base: position 1,567,370 of record NC_061882.1, read on the forward strand.
CAGCTGTCAACTACTTCAGTGTTGTCCACCATCGCATCCGAATACGCCCAAATCAATTAAGATTTGACGTTCCGCTTTCCAGTCTCCGACACATATATAATAAATCACATCACCTGGATCTTATTTAGGAAAACAATTTTGATATTATTCATGTTTTTCATCTCTAGCGTATTTAAACACTACTGAATAAACGTTACGAAATAATTATACCAAGTTAATATTTTCTCGCTTAGAGCAGATCCCATTTACTTTATTAATAAATTGCATTCGTCCTAAACCGGGCCGGAGCGCTAGCTTATTATAAAACTACAAATAGAACACTAAGTATATACACTTTTTTGATGTAATAGGTAGGCGGGCGCGCATGTATGTTGAGGTATTTACAAACCTTTCGAGGCCCTCAATTCAATTGACGAATAACAGCGACAGAAATTTAAAATATATTTATCACTTCTTCAAAAAATCAATACAAAAAAACTCAGATAAGAATCTTATTTAAGTATAAATAAATGAATACCTGTGCTAATAGACTCCCTAGTCATAACAATTGCAAAAAAAGTAGGAGCGATGAATATAAATTAAAACAATATGGACTTATATGTTAAAAGATATCATTTATGTGTGTGTGTGTGTGTGTAAGTAAATAAGTAATAAGTTTTTCTATTATTATATAGTAAAACTCGCTTATTTATTCATTTCTTCAACTGTACAATCTTAAGTAAACATTTATAAACCATACATACTCTTATTATGAAGGGGAAAGTACGTTCAGTGCTTCTTTCTTCCACGTACCAACGAAGCAACGAATTGACCTGATTTTTTGCATAGTGAGAGAGTGACGTGAGCTTCTTATAAATTACAATTGCTAAGGAGCAAAACTGCGAGTAGTAAGTACTAGTGCAATATAGAGATATATTGGCTTCCTCGTTTGTCTGTAAGGCTAATTCGATTTGTACCAGGTCGTGCAGATTAAAAAATGTTGGTTTTTTGGTTACACATTTTCACAAGTAGCTTGGAGTCTGGAAGTTGAAAGCGAACAGCGGACGAAAACATAGTGAAAATAGCTTCTCCTCCAAAAGGATTTTACATATCAGTAGACGTACAGTCTGTTACATATTTTATACGTTTTCGTGAGCCAGTGTAACGTACAATAATATTTTATGTTCATGGACCCACTGTCCTATTGTTTTTTTTTATATATGATAGGTGGCAAACGAGTAGGAGGCTCATCTGATGGAAAGTGACCACCACCGCATATGAACAACTGCAACACATGCGTTGCCGGCCTTTAAGGAAGGAGTACGCTCTTTTCTTGAAGGTTCCCAAGTCGATTAATAGACTTATCGATCGAGTTACGACTTGTTAGGTTACCATTTAGCTCGTCTACCATCAATAATAATAACTGAAAAAGTGGGTATAAATATAAATAAATATAAAGTACCTATATAAAATTGCTACAATTACCCCTAAAAGTTCAGAATAAAATCACATAAATATTCTGGCAATCTACCTAATAGCACTTTAGTACATTTGTGTGAGCAAATAGTGGAAAATTAGTTATATCAAGTAAATATTCTTTACTTGATAAATAAAGAATAGGGTTTATTTGTATTGAAATTAAGGCTACAAAAATAATATCAAATCACCGTTGAATGAAACAGTATTGGATGACGTTTCTAGCTTTTCAAATGGCGGCGTTTAGCACGTGAAAATTTAGTATTTAGTTCTTGCCTGGATTGACCTATGACTTTCGATTAAAATTCACGTGTTCAAATGGGCCTCTTACTGTTATAAAACCGAGTAAACACGATTGTATATATCTATACGATTTTAATTATGATAGCAGAATGTATGTTGGGATTCAGAATGTTAAAGGCTTTAAAGCTGATGAAAGGCGACGAATTATACCAAAGGTACATTTTTCTTCGATAAATTTGGTCCTAGATGGTCATACTACTAGTATCATTCCTGCTTGGGAAAATTGGTACTTTGACATGAAAGCTACGAACAATACGCTCTGAGTTCAACTATATTACTTCAACTATTGAAAGGTTCTTTATAAAGGATAAGATTTCTTCCTTTTCAGTCGAGTTGGCGGGTATATTTTCAAAGATACAATTTATAACCTAATCAGTTCCTTTATATTAGTTATCTGGTAATGAATAGCGGGAATAATACCTGAGCTTCTTTGGCCGGTTTTCATCAGATCTAGGTGTATCATAGTTGTGGTTGTTTTTTTTTTTTTTGACAAGGGCTTCCTTTTATAAGTATGTAATGTCCAAAGTATGTAGTGTGTAATGTAAAGTTTCCTTTATGGAGCTCATTCCAATTCGAATTAGTAGATACACATGTGTCAGAATTTCATTGAAATTATTCACATCAAGATTTCCTCACGATATTTTCTTTCAACGCCGAGTACGAGATGAATTATAAACACCAATTAAGCTCATGAAAATTCAGTGGTGCTTATCTGAGGTTGAATTCGTAATCATCCGTTAAGATGAAATATCAACTGAGCTATCTCAGCTAGGCTATAAGTAAGTGTAATGCTTTTTTTAAGAAATCCGAACTAGATCTATTTTTTTTTTGTTGATAATAATTTGTCGGTCAGAATTTGTCTGTAAGTTTATCTTCGATGTAGAATTAGAAATAGTGGGAAACGTCACAAGGAATTCATAAGTTTACTGAAATTTGCTGAGATTTTTTTATTTGTAAAACACTCCATGAAATATCTATGATAAGAAATATTATTATTTCTATAACAGGAAGCGAGTTCTTAGGGTACTTTCCTTTTTTATGTAAAAAACTAATAATATCCTAAAGATGCATTTAATTAAGTTAACAAACACATGTGTTCCATCGGGTATGCTACATGAGACCAAGAGCATGCTAGTAGCTAACAACTCACAAGACAAGTTTGATGATTTGGTTGCTGTTCAAAATATTTATGAATAAATATCGCAAGTCCGAATTTATTCATATAGAAACCGAGGAAAACTATATTAGTTATAAGTACAGCAGTAAATAGCTTAAGCGTTCTGGGAGAGTCGTTAACTGCCTTTATTGTACTTTAGGCAGACGTTTAATATAGACTTCATCTTGACCTAGATAGATACAGCTAGTTTTTAAACTATCTTTTGTTATACTCTGAAGTAAATTGCTTCATTTCAAATTTCTTGTAATTGTATCGATTGCAACTTTTTATGGCTGATGGAAATTAAGATCTCAATATGTGAAAATTGCAAGCTCGGACCAAAAATCCTTGATGTCCTACGAGGTGGAGCAGCGAAATGATGTACATTACTTTCACATTTTTATTAAATAAGACTCGAAGAATTATCTGTATATTGTTATGACATAGATAAGCGGACGCGCAAATGGGTCATATTATAATAGTAGGTGATCACCAACGCCCACAGACATTGGTTCTGTATGGCCAATGCGCCAACAACCTTGAAAGTTAAGATGTTATTTCCTCTATGCCTGTCGTTGTATAGGCTTACTCACACTCCAAATCGGAACACAACAACAATGAATATTACTTGCACTAAAGACTAGACTTGCACAAAAAATACCACCAAGTGAGTGAGTGAGCCAGTGTAAGTATAGGCATCTTAGTTCCCAAGGTTAATGGCGCATTGACGATGTAAGGAATGGTGAATATTTCTTACAACGCCATCTTCTATGGGCGGTGGTGACCACTTACCCTTAGGTGGTCTATGCTCGTCCGCCAACCTATACCACCAAAAAGGATGATATTAGATAATTCAATTTTTCTTTTGTTTGTTTAGTGCGTTATTCATTATATCTATTATTGTACTGAATATACAAGATGTTTGATTATACGTTTTCACTAACCAAGCGTCACAGCTAAATATCTTTATAGCAACTATTCCAAATGTTTACGACCTCTGTCCGCGTTTATTATTGCGGCACACGCCACGTAATTTTTTTTTTTTCGTATAATATAATCGTATCATAACACCAATTTACTTTTACGTTTGTTTTATCGTGCCAAAAGTTGTTACGATTTCGTTTGTTTTCAGATTTCATTGTTTACTAGTTTCCTGTCTATGACTTCGTTATGTAAAATAAGTTTAAATATAACTAATAACTAATTAATAGATTATGAAAAAAAAATTATAAATTGAGTTATAATTTTTGAGAATGTCTGGGGTTTTCTTTGAGGATAAGTTTTTAAGTTTAAATGTTTTTTTATAAGAAATGAATATATATGACGGCGAATAATACCGGCAGGCTAAGAACCATCCAAGTGATCGTTTACGTAAAATATGAGGCAAAGAACGTTAGCGTTGTGCCTAAAGAAAGTAAAAAGATACGTTTTAATAAGCTCTAATTTATAAATACTACCCACTGGTTCTTGGTATTTTTATTTGAGACTTGTGCAATTTATTTTGAGTTATAGCAGCAAAATAACAACATGGCTTAATTCGGTGTACCAGCTTGAATCGTGACACACATCAAAGTAATTACAGACATAAGAATCATAACATCTTTCTACGCCACGGTCACGGTACCTACTACGGCTTTGTGGAAGCCCGTCTGGATAGGTAACATCCACATATCAGATATTCTATACCGATCCTATAAAAAAAAACACTACCGCTGTGTTGAACAAAAACCTGAGTGGCTCTCAGCGAGGAAATAATTACTCCACAAAAATGCCAATAGCATACATATAATAGTTCAACGAATTATTTTTATATTTAAAATTCTTATGATGTATAAACATAAATATCGTTACATTATTTTTCATAAAATAATTGTGAGCAATCAAATTTGCTCAGTAATTAAATTAAGCGACACACGCACGCCTAGTCTTTGGGGATTAAATAATAAAAGTATTAATAAACCACGACGATAGAAGAAGTGTATTATTCCATCTGCAAAGTCAGTGACTTACCATTATGACTTAAAAATAAATTAAAAATATACGTCAACTAGTTTAATTTCATGATATATCTTGAGTAGGATGTGGGAAGGTTCCTTATTCACAATATATTTACAAAACTTTGTGACGATTAGTTCAGTATGTATGATATGTATGTTGAAGTATAACAAAAAAATAAATTATCGCGTCTAAATATATTATATAATATTATTTAGGACAGCCTATTATTGTTTATTAAATAATAACTAATGAGATTGTATTTGACCGTGTTTATATATATACCACCGGTTTTCATGGGTACGCCACTCCGAGGAAAAAATTCATTATTTTTTTTATGTTGTCTTGGGTCTGGGTGTATGTGGTACTGTCGTTACTTCTGATTTTCCATAACACAAGTGCTTTAGCTACTTACATTGGGATCAGAGTAATGTATGTGATGTTTTCCAATATTTATTTATTTATTTATGAACTCTAATAGAACGAAATTGAGAGGAATTTATATTGTACATTCGTTCAAAAATTCATAGAATACCAACTTTGTCCTAACGTTTCATTTCTGAGAACGAACTTATTTGTACATCCTGTTTGTTTCGACATTCGATTAAATTCCACGTGTTGCGTCCGCTGGGACCGTGGTTTTAAAACTACACATAAAACGAACAATATATGTAATATTTATAAAAGTTTTTAACGCGAGCCCACGCAAATTTCCTATTTATTCGCAGATACACGGCGACCGCTCCTTTGACAAGGGTCAAATATCGTTTCGCATTTCATATATCCACACACTTTTTGTTGAGTCGTCATTTTCGGCCTCCATATATTACTGGAACAGAATTCGTAAAGGGTTCCCTCGGAAAATGAACACAATGACAAGACGTGATAAATTGCCTACCTGAGATGTCTCACACGAGTTTATTATGGTGAAATAGATATTGACAGATCACTAATAAATATATCGAAATTAAATCGAAATAGATCATAAATACAGTTTTTATATCGCTTACTATGGTAATGGCAGTTTCGAAGAATTGTATTCCATTTTTACTGGTTTTAGGGCTTTGTGCAAATCCGATTGGATAGGCACTACCCACTCATCACCTACTCTCCTACTCAACAGAGGCGTGAGACACTAAATTTGGTTTTATGGTTGGTACATTTGAGCCGAGATGGCCCAGTGGCTAGAACGCGTGCATCTTAACCGATGATTTCGGGTTCAAACCCAGGCAGGCACCACTGAAATTTCATGTGCTTAATTTGTGTTTATAATTCATCTCGTACTCGGCGGTGAAGGAAAACATCGTGAGGAAACCTGCATGTGTCTATTTTCAACGAAATTCTGCCACATGTGTATCCCGCCAACCCGCATTGGAGCAGCGTGGTGGAATATGCTCCAAACCTTCTCCTCAAAGGGAGAGGAGGCCTTTATCCCAGCAGTGGGACATTTACGGGCTGCTAATGCTAAAAAATGCTAAAAACATTTATAAAGAAATAAAGGTAAATACTTCTTCGTCTATAATACAGAGACATGATCAACTATTTCAAAATTTTAATACTTTTAAATTAATTATGATTCTCTACTATATATATTATTAACAAAAAGTTTTTTGATAAATATTATGTGTTACATATAATGCAATTAATATATGACACTTATTAAATTTTAATCTCTTCGATATTTAAACATCAAATAATCAAAAATTACTAGAAAACCAAAGACGAAAACAGTTAAACGAATTAATTAAAAACATAACTCAGAACAGAAGGGAAATACCAAACAATTTGTTCAAATTTGAAAATAGATATTGTGAAATTGTGACGAATAAACTCTTTTATAGGCGCGAAAGTTGTCGTACCCGCTCGATGGCAATGAAATCAATTTTCACTTGATACAGGGATGGGGTTCAGTGCAAGCGACGAAATCCCGCTAAACTCTTAAGTCCCCTTGTTTCGGGGACGAACTATCATTTAGTAATTTGTAAGTAAATGTCTTTGAACTCGTAATCTTCCGTAATATATATCAAGGCTTTTATTGCTACGTCGTTGCGTACTAAGGTCTTTGAATTTAAAAATTATATATGTATATATTTTTACAGAGTTAATTTAAGCGGCTCATTAGATAAAACGACTCCTGCTTTAATATATATAGTCTTGCTATATTCATTGAAGAATAATTTAATTAATGCTAATCTTGGTACTGTTTTGTTTTTTACTGCAAAATTAAAAATGTAATGTTTTGTATGTCATTTATATTGATGGACTCGCAAATCATCTGATGGTTACCACAGCTTGTATATATTAGTACTGAGACAAATATTAATCATCCATCATATAACGAAGGAGTCACCAACCTGGAAGACTAAGATTTTATACCTGCAGTTATACTGGCTCAATCACCTTCAAACAGGAACACAACAATACTAAGTATTCCTGTTTTGTGATAATTTATATTGTCTTAACGGTATCTGCTATTTTTACCCTTAAATAACAATAACGATATTTACATGGTAAGCTTATTAAAAGGATTTATAAAAAATGCCGAAATTACTTGATGGAAGCGTTTTCTGGAAGCCCATCTGGCCAAGTTACCACTCTGAAACCAGTGTGTCTACAGACACAATGGACATAACATCTTACCTCCCAATGTTGGTAGTGCATTGGCAATGCAAAAAATGGTTAACATTTCTTACAGCGCCAATGTTCAAAGGAAATTACTATTACCAAAAAAATAAACGATTAAAAACCACAATTAAAGAGTACCGACATAATATTTCCTATCTGAAATAGTAGAAAATGACTTGTAGGTTTATAAATATTAACCGACGCTAATCTAAATCCGCTCTCAAATAGACCATAAGCTTCGAACGGCGCTAGTGTTCGTTCGCATTGAAGTATGTGATTTTTTACAAAATTAATTTTAATTATAAGCTTATAACTAATATTGTGATTAAATTGGTGATCACTTGCTCTGAATGGATTACCTGTTTACAATCCGCTTAATAATGTAATTATTATTGAATCCAGTCTAATACAAGCTTAACACTTAGAGCGAGAAAATATAATTACAATAATTTATATTGTTTCGCAGATCTCGTAATCGGATGTCAAACTTGGATAATATACGACGGAATGACTATATTTTATGCTTAATATAGGTTATCGTGGCTAATTCGGTGATATAGTTATTTAGTTTATAAAAATCTTTCTTATCAATGACTAAAACTAGAAAATATAGTAACTTTTTCTTCTGATTACCTTGAAATACTAATACTTTTTAAATGTATAGATCTCTTTCTGGAGAGAATAGTAACTATCAATTGGGACATTCAGTTAGTGGCTTTCGGGCCTTTTTGACTTAACTGGTAACAATTAAAGGATGAAATACACCTAGCTCGTCTTTTATCACAGACGGCTATAGCTTTTTAGTCTTATTCATATGAATCGTTTTGTTAGTTACTCTTTCGTTACTAACTTTGTTTGCAATAAGATACGTGATAAATTAACGCTTAACTTTCTTAAAAAAATATTAAAATATTTATTTAGTTTGTTTCGTTTTAGAAATTGATAATTAAATAATTACTTTTGAAACAAATTAAATTAAAAGAGGAATGAAACAAACGAGAAGAGAACGAATTTAGACGTTGTCGTAATCGATATACACGTTGTCAAATAAAACATTTCCTGTCCGTCAAATTTCTCGGCTGACAGTGCGCACATGCTTTAAGATAATAAAATTTAAAAGGGCAAACTTCGTCGGGTACGGGATGGAATGAAAAGTGATTTGCCTAATCCACTTCTCAATTTTCCAACCCACTGGGCCTCAGAATTTAAAGTCACTATCGACCAGCCGAACCAAACTCACTTGCAACTTAAATGTTTCCTTGCTTTTTATTGATAATGTTCGGATAATTAATATATGTTCTATGTGATATCGATCTTTGTCTAATATTTCTGTTGAATTCCATGAAATAAAATAATATGAGCATATTGAAGTTACCCTATTAAATATTTTACATAATTCGTTCGGGCTTTAAACAACCTACACATAGTTTTTATTATTTTGCCTGATATTACCCTTCGATGAAATCCCGAATATTATATTTAAAATAAACAAAAACATATATAAAGTTAAAACTCAAGGATAACTTACAATAAAAATATTACAACTAGAGCTTTATAAAACAATTTTTTTTTAATCATATAGGTGGGCGGGCGAGTATCTGGGATACCTGATGGTAACTGTTTACCACTGCCCATAAAATTGGCTCTTTGGCGTTGTAAGAACTATTAACCAATTCTTTCAATAAATATGTTCTACCAACCTTAGAAGATAAGATGTCATGTCCGTTGTGATACCTGATGGTAACTGATCACCACTGGCCATAAAAGTTGGCCCTTTGGCGTTGTAAGAACTATTAACCAATTCTTTCAATAAATATGTTCTACCAACCTTAGAAGATAAGATGTCATGTCCGTTGTGATACCTGATGGTAACTGATCACCACTGGCCATAAAAGTTGGCCCTTTGGCGTTGTAAGAACTATTAACCAATTCTTTCAATAAATATGTTCTACCAACCTTAGAAGATAAGATGTCATGTCCGTTGTGATACCTGATGGTAACTGATCACCACTGGCCATAAAAGTTGGCCCTTTGGCGTTGTAAGAACTATTAACCTAACTTTCCAATACAAATGTTCCACCAACATTGGAAGATAAGACATCCTTAAACCGGAACACAACAATACAAAGTATTCGTAGTCTACTGCTATTTGGCCAAATAATATTTTCTGATTGAGTGGTACCAACTGGTACAGAAGTCTTAAAATTTATCTTTATAATAACGGACATAGCGTAACTTCAACGGCAAATGAAAGTAACAGATCGACGAAGATATTTCAATAATAACCACTGGCCCCTTGTCGTTAGATTCTTTATATTAATTACTAACATAAAAATGATTAATGACTGGTATCTAGAAACAATGTGGAAGATTCCGTATTTATTGGACGACCCCTGTATTTGTCATCAAGACAAATAACAGTCGGTTCCTACTTATATTTTTGACGTTTCGCTTTTCTCGTCTCTCTGGAAAAATATCTTTTTGTGTTCAACTGCAGAGTTTTTTTTTTCTAGACGTGGAATTGTCTTCGGATTTATTTATTTGTTATTTAATATTTCCACTAGTCTTTTATTCGATATTCTATTCGATTTATACAAAATTATAATTTTTTTCTTATTTACCAGTCATAGAACGAGTGGTTATGGGCAATTTTTATCTCTTTTTAAAACTTTTAACCCACCCATTCGTATAGACTGTGTACTTAAACAGCGAAGTGAAAATGTGTAAGTATGAGTGTTTGTAGTATTAGATCTGGTGAAAAAAATATAGAAAAAAAAATATTAATATTTTCGTAAATTTTGTATTTTATTATAAATGAAAAATAATTACAAAATATTGCCACCTTTTTATGTTATGTGATGAATGAATATTCTTAAGAACTATAGCTGTACTAATGTAGTCGGTATGGGCGAGTCGTTACGTTTGTGTATAAATATTTTACTTGAACAGCGACGTGACTAGAATGCGTAGGTAGCTCTCGATTTGAAACGAACTGTCTTACATAACACTTCCAAGTATATGTTGGATGTATGTACCAAATAGGCCAATATTTTTAAACGTCATATATTCAATCAATACACACGAATGTTTCTCACATTTTTTTATTATGTATATTTATAAAAATATCACGTAGAACATAAAAATCTGAATGTTATTGTATAATTGATTGTGTCCCCAGTGTTTATCGTGTTGTATTAATTATATTTGTCAGAAAAATGAAGGCCGATTTGTCTGAGAATTTTGACACTTGCGTTTTGTTGTCAATTGATATTAACGAGCTCCTCAACGTAAATATTTATCAGTCTCGCGATTGTTCTGATGATCTTTATGTACTCGTATATCAATATGTCTACTTAGAAGTCTTTGTTCTGAATACAAAATCTTATATATTCTATAAATATGCCAACGATCATTTGAATGGTACCGAAGAAAACATCCTTTCAAATTACGTTACTTGGTTGTAGGGCTTTGTGTGAGCCCGTCTGGGTATGTACCACCTACTCATCAGATATTCTAACGCCAAGCAGCAGTACTCAGTATTTTTGTTTTCCGGTATGAAGGGTGAGCGAGCCAGTATAATTACAGGTACAAGGGACGTAACATCTTAGTTCCCAAGGTGTCGCATTGACGATACAAGGTATGGTTAATATTTCCTTCAGCACCATTGTCTATAATAACCGTGGTCACCAATTACCATCAAGTGGCCTATTTGCCCGCCCGCCTACCTATATCATAAAAATTAGGTAATATCTTATAGTATTCTTCTCATCAACCTTAAATATAAACCAAAGATGCTCCGTTTCAATCAAAAGATCAAAAGTAATGAAAGATTAAACACAGTATTTCCTTGCTAATAATAAAATACACGCCGTATAAACAGCTGGAATTATTTATGAAAGCGTAACTTAAAACAATATTATAAAATCATAAATACAAACTTAGCCAATTAACTACCTTATTACTTTCTCATAATACAAATATTACTTCGAGAAATTAATCAACAAGGTTATTGTTGAATTAATTGGCTTATGCTGAATGTATGTCTGTTTTCTTACAAAGTCCGTAATTCTGCACTTGATGGCTGTACACACAAACTAAGCGTCAACTTCCGAACCGACAGTCATTTGTCAAAACTTTACTGCTGGTCTTTGTTTTAAAAATAGAATGGTTCATTTTAAAATAGAAAGTTTTTTTAGCTTACATTATACGGAGAAATAAGTACACTACGGCGTAGATGTTACGAATATTTATGAACAGGCTATCCGCTTCGCTTAGACCACGTAAAATAAGTATTTAGTCCCAGTTTTTTTAGGTTAACTGATAAAAAATTGTATTAAGAATGACCGAATTTCCACGAAAATAACGCCACATGCTCGTGAAAAATACACACATATAGGTGCACTTCCATTCTATACCCCTCCCCGAACGGTCAATACTGAGCTGTTACTGAGAATTGCTTAAGCCGTAATATTTACCACGTTATTCTCTAAATTCGTGTGGTGTTCTTGTAATAAGAGGATTTTTCTTATTTGATTCTATTTCAATAATATAAAGATCTCTTACATAATACATAAGTATATAATAGCGTATAGCATACACATGAATAATATCATTTTAAATGCTAAACTGACTCTCTATAATTATTATAAAATTCCTTGGTTGTAATAACATTTGAATTAAAAATAAATCGAATATCTTCAGTTTTAAAAATAAAATATTATTAAAGGTGAAAATCATACTATCCAGAAGTTGCCTTGGCAGAGCTGAATAAATGAAAATGTTCAAAATTCTCGGAAAAAAAGAATCACGAGCAAGTTATAACCACACGCGTTACACGTGTTTTTTTTTTACATTTTTATTTATTATTATTTTACTGGATAGGTGGCAAACGAGCAGATAACTCATCTGATGGAAAGTGACTACCACCACCTATGAACATTTACAGCACTAGGAGGCACCTACAAGGTGCGTTACTGGACTTAAAGAAATGAGCTGTACTGAACTGTAGATGGCGAATCATGGTTCAAGCCCGTCTGAAAAATTGCTTCAATGTTGCCCTTTCGTGGAATTCACCGATGGTGATGTGAAATGAACTAGTAATAGATGGCAGGTAAAAACCTTATTTGACACTTTTTAAAAGCTCGCAGTCTCATAGACGTACCATATTGTAGCACTAAGTGTAGTAATAACCTGTTTTAAAAAAAAAAAACGGGAGAAGGGTACGTAACCACCGGAGTTTATTTGCTTTTTCGTAATAAATCTCAGATATTCGTTTGTATAATTTGTATTTTAAATGGTCGTGGCCTATCAAAAATAATATGAAACATACATTAGAATTAAAAGCGAAGATTGATGAGGGCATTTTGACCCTCTTTAGAGGGATCTGATCGAGATGCTACGTGTTTTGTTTTTGGACAAATTTAATAAAAAACATTGTTTTGTTTGGACTGTAGGTAATACATGGGAATTGTGGAATTAAGCCAAAAAAATAATAAACATGTGAATTACGAGGCTTTCCTATATATTTTATTTTTGATTGAAAATAAAGTAACGTGTTTGGTTATCACCGAGAAAAATTAATCTACTAACCAATTTTTGTGTTATCTTTGAGCGCCTTGCAGATAATTCCATTCGTCAAAATGTTAACGTCCTTAAATAAAGTCACCAGATATTATAGATGTAGGCATTCTAATATGAGAAATGAATCAATTAATTCCGTACTTTTGGATAATAGTACTAAAAATTAATACCAAATACATCATCTTATTTCCACTAACCTGAACAAGAATTTTGGTTCAAAGGAGAAATAGAGCCAGCATTCCCGGTACCATTCCATTCTGTCGTAATTTCTACTGTAGCTATTTTGAACTTTGATCTGTATATATTCAGTTAAATGCTCGATATAAACAATTCTTGGAAATTTGTTATGCATTAAATGCAACAGATTCTATTTACTTGTATTGCATACATATATATTCAACTATGAAACTTTAATTGACCCACTAGCTAGAACACAAGAATCTACAAATGAAAGTTCAAACCAGGGCATGAATCATATCGTGACAGTATCGTGTGAACGCGATCCTGTGGCGCCCGCCGAAGAAACGGAAGGATACTGCTGGTTTTTTCTGTATTCCGGTGTACTGGTTGTCCTGGACTCCGGGAACTGGTCTTGGGATCCGGCGACTCCCACATGTCCCCCACTACACACACATACGTAGGGGAAATGGGTAAAGCGTTTTGCCAGCGAAAAAAAAGGGCATGAATCATACACTTGTATGGCTTAAACAGAACCTTATGTATGCTATAATTATGCCATCATTTATTACACTGATGATGATTGTTACAATTTATACGCATACGCATACGCAGGACATAATATTATAGTGCACAAGTGCACTCTCTCTCACTCACTCTCTCACCTCACTCTCATAATCAAACTCAACTCGAATAGACTCTGAATTTTCTCCTTAAGAGAAAAGCCGCTAGGACACATCTCAGTAGTGTTATTTATAGAATATTTATTATTAACTCGCAACGCATAATGTATAAAATAATGTGGATATTATCATAAATCTGAGATAGAACAGACAAAAGATTAAACTTCTAAGGATGTCATCCGTAGCAATTACAGGGGCTCGAATTGAATTGTTACAATTCCTTGAAATCTGACTCCATAATATGCTTCATTCATTCCTCATTCGAAAGTAAAGGGAAATACAGGCTTATTTTCTTCACGGCATTTGTTTCCTTCCAGAAGATGTATTTTCGGATGCGACTGTGTTTATCTTGAGTGTTGGTAAAGTGTTACACGGCTGCGAAGAAGAGCGAATACTTATGACAAAATCATTTTGAGGTTGTATTAGGTTACAGCAAATTTTGAGTGATTTTGTTTTTGATCACATATTAAAATATATTTGGTGAGTGTTAAAATTTCCATTGAATGAAATGCTTATTTACTCAAAGCTGTATCATATTTATTTTATATAATTTGAGTTTAATTTACAGGCTTCGCAGCAGCTTGACTGATTACAATGTAAATTGACAAGTTTTTTTAATGGAAAAGTTTTACTAGCCATCTCGTTGCATTTCCCTGCCGGTTGTCGCTGCAGGTCTGCAGATTATTTACCTTTCAATTGATATATCAATATATATATGTTGATAGTTACATATTTTATTTATAATTCTTATGTTATTCTTTATTTAACTTTAGCGCTTAAAATATCCGAATGAAAATTAAATTCGAAATTTAAAATTTACAATGACAAATAACCGTGACGTCATATCTTTAGTGTTCAAATTATAAACGTTGGAATGAGTTTTCCGGCCGTGTGTACAGCGAGTTACGTATTATTGTCAGGAGCGACGGTAATCTGTTTTTATTGTAGCGTCGCTAATGGCCTCATTTTTAAGTGCCGAGCCATATTATTATGTTCAGTAATGAAAATAAAACGTCATACGGCATACCACATATACGGAATATATTATCCTACCTTAAACCTAAAAGATTTTATCTTAAAATTAAAAAAGGTTCTCTGAAATTTGTCTGAAGGTACGTTAGAAATAAAATTGAATTGCTGATCCTGTATTGCTGTACTGAAACAAATAAAAAAAAAATTCACAATCACTTGAACTGATTATAAATTTCATAGTATTTCGTAGGTATTTCCTACGAATTGAGGACAATCTCCTTTTTTCAAGCTGGTTATAAATATATTTGTCGTATTCTGTTTTAGTTCCAATAAATATTTTACACGAAAAAGTTATATTTTTTTATACTCTCACTCGATTATATCTTATACATGAACTATATTTTATTAACTAGCAACTACGATCAATAATTGACAGATAATTGTTTACTCAGAATTCAGAAGGAATTGTGATTATCTCTTACTGTGAACAGTCTGTTCTTTTAGTCTCAGTATCTTTGTAACCACCAGGTGGTCCATTTGTCAGTCTGTCTATCTAAGTGAAATTATAAAATTTTTTGTAGAAAAAAATTCGTACACTCCAATTTAATGCGTTTTGTATTGCGATAATCACAGATTATTCTGTACATTATCGAATACCACTTTTGTACCATATTATACTTAAGTTTATCTTTATCCTTACGCAAAAAAATACCATGGTAGTCATTTTATTATCAAATCCATAAATCCAGTTGAAGTATTCTGAGAGACCCAATAAAAAATTAAGTGTAGTCTAAATCTCATAGTTCATAAAATATTACTAAATTAGTAATTATAAAAAAGGCATACATAATAATTATGTACTTAGTTCATGGTAGGGCTTAGTGCAAGCCCGTCGGCGTAAGTATAACTCACTCTTTATATATCATTTTATATTAATACTTAATATCGTTCAAAGAGTCAGTTAGTCTGTATAACTATAGGCACAAATAATTTTATTTTACTAATATTAAGTCTAATTAATGCCTTAGAATCTAAGGCATTAATTTGACTTTAATCTAGGCCCTAGATTGATGAGAAGTGTGTTGTCCGGACTTGTATCTGGGACATGCCTAATTATTTTTAAGCTTTAAGTAAATTATCAACGTTTTTCCAATAAAATCGTTTAACTAAAAACTTTTTGTTATCTATTGTATTTAATTCCATATAATAAATTATAATACCTTTTTAGGTAAACACCACAATGGCTTAATGGATAAACCTCGTGATTCATAGTAGAAATTACTTGACCTAAAAATAATCGGTGCTTGGACGGACCAAGCACCGATTATATTTATATGTGCTGAATCTGTGTCTATAATTCATAGTGTGCTTAGTTATAAATAATATTATAAATAAGAAACATGCAAACGTTGGGTCAGTTTCTGATAGAATCAGCTCAAAATATTTTCCTTTCATTTAATATAATACATTGAACTGTAATTTAAATAGATTTTGATTATATGAATGATTAAAATTAGCTGTTTTAGAATTAGTTCATACAATACTATTTGATTGTTTCGTAATTTGCACGGATTATTTCATAAAATCATTCGGTCATTCTAATATATTACAAAGCGCCTAATTATAGTAGTTATCGGTTAAATTATGATCAACCACAAACTATTTTACGATAACTGAAATAACAAGGATGATAAACTGTTAGAACATCTGGACTAAAAGAAAAATTCGACACATAGTGAAAATAGCTTGGAATATTTTTGATTTATATAATTGTGTCTAATAAATAGTAGCATATTTTTGTCTCACTCATATCTAACTGTTCCAGTTGACTAGAAAAGAGACAAAACATCTCAACTAGGTATCGTAACTGTCGACTATATTTGTAAGTGCTAGTTACAGCTTCCGCCCCGGCTTCGCACGGATGCAATGTTGATACTAAATTCACGGCTTTTGTGGCCATTAGACAATACAAGCCGCTATGTCTCTGCATTTTAAATCTGTAATATCTTTGAAATATTCATTTAAATTACATGCTGAAAGGATCTTTATTAAATGCACAATGTATTTAAGGTACTTAATTGGATAAAGATCAATGCTGTATTGTTTAAAATAGCTTCGAAAATAAGCCATTATTTCTCGTAAAAAGTAAAGGATAAAAAGTGGTTATTTTGGGTTATTCCTAAGAGATAGACATATACCATCGCGGACTTTTATGAAGACCTTTTTAAGGTGAACAAGACTGTACTACATTATTTTGATCTATCTCGTAGGGTTCTGCCAACGTTTCAATGTAAGCACAAAAAATGTGTTTATTTACGACATCACTTCAGAAATCCCTAAAATTTTCAGTGTTTCTCTACTATATTGTGCATGTATACCTCAAAACCTTTCTCTTGAATCATTAAAAATCTATCTATTAAAAAAATCGTATCAAAATCCTCTAAGATCTAAACATACATAGGGACAGTCAGCGGTAAGGGACTTTGTATAAGTGTCTGAAAATGACTAAGTATAAAAATACTATGTAATGGTATTGGTTGTTCCTGTAGAAGTAGGATAGATACACTACATCTATCATATATATATATATATGATAGATGTAGTGTATCTATCCTATAAATTAATATAATAATATTTGGACTGTTATTTTAGTTCTAATTACTTTTTAATAAAATTGGTAAGCGAATACGCCAATCGGCCACCTAACGGTAAGTGACCTGACATTAGCGCTGTAAGAAATTGAATTTGACCATAATGTTGTCTTAGATTTTCGCGATTATTACACATTGAAATAAAACTAGTTTTTAACGGATTTAATCGCGTATATTAATTATTTTAACATCCCGACGTTTCGAGCACTTTGCAGTGTTCGAATCGGAGTCTGCCCGTGACCACGAGTTTTATTACAATGAATTTGACCATTCCCTACATCACCTTTGGGAATTAAGGAGCTATGTCCCTTGTGCCTGTTGTTAAATGATGGCAGTATTTTGAAACGAGAATGTTTATAGAAGAATGCGTCTTGTATGAATATTTAAATTATGTTTCTTATATTGTTATTTATATAGAAGTTTTGTTTGTATTATTTTATGTGACAATACAATTTATATCAAAATTAATTTTATCGACATTACACAGACTTATACATGCACAAATTTAAAAATGAAAATATGAGGAGAAATAGAGAAGTTCCGTCGACGGAAACTTGTCGGTTTTTTTTTTTGATGGTATAGGGGACCATCAAGCTGGAAGTTCCCCTGATAGAATACGACTGCCACCGCCCAAGGATATCTTCATCACAAAAAGGCTCACAGATGAAATGCCCATAGGTTATGTTTTGGCAAATTTATAATTGTTTAAAATTATCAATGGGTTAAGGAAGTCAGGAAACGGTCATTTCATTTTCAATAAACCGGATATATAAAGGTTGATATGAATTATTTCAGCACGTTAATTATTCTGAATAATTTTATACCCACTAATTAAAACGTATCATCATTTATAAATCATGATTGAGTACTTAACTCAGTGCATATGAAACAAGAGAAATGTCTGTTTTTACTAAAATAACGTTCACCTTAAATCATTACACACGGTGCGGTTCTCGGTCTGATCGATTTTCGATGATTCTAAATTACTCGTGAAGGTCTATTTAAATAAAAATATTTCGTTTTAGATTGACAGTTGTGAGGTACTGAATAGAGCGGTAGGTATGTTTGCTGCGAGCGTTACACTGAATCTGACTCTACGTTACAAATATTTACATTTACCTTGATCACAAGTCACATGGACTCCAAGAAAGGAGTTTTATGCACATTTCTTTTTACTGGTGGAAGGTCTGTGTTAAAGATCTGGATGGCTTACACCCACTCATAATATATTCTACCGCCACACAGTAATCATTAGAATTGTTGTGTTCTGGTTTTGAAGGGTGAATGAGCCAGTGTAACTACAGACAAGACAAGTGAATAAAAATTTTAGTTCTCAAAGTGCCTCATTGGTGACATGAGTATATTAATTTTCAATATGACACATTTGCCTGTCCGCCAAGTTACACGATATAAAAAAATAAAGGTATATTTTCCTTATCCCCGTACATTTATATGTATTCCTATCGAAATATTCAAGTGGTCTAAACGTGTGCTCGTGAAACTAGATCGTTGTACATTAGGATGTAAAAGAATTAAAGGTTGTTTGGTAGATAGGTGCGGTTTACGTTTCGGGTGTGAGGTAACTCACGATCGACTTGTCGTCATAGCAACGTCGTCAAATATTCATTCAATTTAAATAAGAGATAAAATCGGTACACCGTTAGATGAAGCATTTATACTGGCACATAATGTATTAATGGTGGAAATTAAACGAATACTACGTAGAATAAAACTAAGTATAATTATTCGAATACTGGTTTTGGGTTACGTCAAAAAATATTATAGTTGGTTTACCGTTTATAAAAAAATACAAATCACGTGTAATATATTTTTGTACCGGGGGAATAATTTCAGGACTTAGAGGGTTTCAATTTATTGAACGAAATTCTTCTACTCTGCCTAAATTAGAATGCATTGGCAGAAATCATCACGTAAGGAAAAGCGTTATGCGATCTTTATCCAACTTTCTCTTTATCTCTGTCTCTTTCTGCGATATATTATTTGCGATTATTGTATGCGATTTTATGTATTAATATACTAGCTGTGCCCGCGACTTCGCGTGCGTTCGAATTTAACAAAAAGTTATTGTTCAGTTGGCAGTTTTACTAAAGCTTATTATTTCTGTATTATTCAGTTTTTATGATATTAAGTCGTTGGTGGGTCACCCGACGTTGGAGGGGTGACATGCGCGAGGGCTGCGCGCATTACTGGACAGTATTTAGACACGCAGCGTGACTTTATTATTACTTTATATATAATTCTAAAGTAAAAGTAGCCTAAGTTACTCCTTATTACATCAGCTATCTTCCAGTGAATGCCCTGTCAATGTCGGTCCAGCCGTTCCAGAGATTACCTGGCACAAACAGACATACAGAAAGACAAAAATTGTAAAAATTGTTATTTCGGTATATGTACCGTGTATACATTTATAGCAGTTTAGTAAAAATCGGTTATTTTAATATACAGAGAATTTTATTATACGTATAGATTATTTAAACTTCATTATTTTATATATTTTTTATTAAGACGGTATTTTAATCGTTTCAACCAGATGTACCAAAACAAATTTCGTTTTATTGTTAAGCTCGTATGTTAGAAATTCGTTACTTGGTTTATAATTATAAAGGTGACCAAAAATTTTTAAGTTTCATAGACAGCCTACCGCCAAAAAGTAATATTTAATTTTCTTTTGAGCCGGTTTGAAGTAAATGAGCCAGTGTAACTACAAGCACAACGGACGTAACGTGTTAGTTTTTAAATTTACATTGGCGATTGGCAGTATTGACCATCAACCATCAGGTGACATTCATCCATTCGCAAGCCTATTTTATCAACTTAAGGAATGGTGAAAATTTCTTACGACACCAATACCCTTGGGCTGAGGTGACCACTTACTGTCATGTGGTCCATTCGCCCGACAGCCAACAACCAGCCAATATTATTAATTAAAGAAATTAAAAAAACACTCAAAGTACTTTCGATAATACTTCAGAAAAAACTTCTTTCTAAACAAAATTACAATATCAGTTCCTAATTGTATAAAGTGGCTCAGTATTGGAAGTATAATATATCAGAAAATCTACGTTCAGCGCTCGCCATCTGTCAACATAAGTTTCCTCCCTTGGGCTTATTCATTCATCATTCCCCTGTTACGTTTCGTTCGCTTCGAGGACTCACCTGTCAAAACTCCAGTCCATCTGTTGTTTATGATGTCCAATCTCAGGAGTTGGAATGAGTGTTTGGTGTTCTTCATTTATTTATTAGGAACGTTCGTTTCGTTGATACTTCGCTTTAAAATATATTAGAAAGTTTTGCCATCAATTGTTATTCTCAATTCTCTCAATCATTTTTAATGATGATAAATATTATTTGAATATTGGATTAAAGATGAAACTAGGTATTTAATCCACCAACCCACACTGAAGTATCGTGAAATATGCTCCGAAGATTCACCACAAAAGAAGAGGAGGCGATAGCCGAGCAGTCATCGAAAACGTATTAAAAATGAAGAAATTAATTATGTATAACAAAAAAAGATATTTATGTTTCGTATAATGTACTTGTATAACAAAGAAAGGATACGTCGGTAGTTCGAAAATAGGATTGTTATATAAATGAAATAAAACAAACGAATGCTCGTCATAAAAACCATCAATATATTTACAACGTAATTATTTACATATTTACACAACACGAAACAAAGCTTACATTATAATTGGTTTAGACTATTTACACCATTCAATTTTCAATTATTTTTTTTCAACATTGTACAGTCAGCTGCAATAAATACTTACGAAAAATCTAATACAGTTAACTTTACTGGCAATTTAAACCATTTAGAATAAAATAGACATATCATATATCTTTGGAATACATATAACCTGTTTCTCCTTCCACTTTTAACTGGTCACTTCTATCTATTTATTACATTTTAGTAATTGAAAACCGTTTTATTTATAGATTTTTAATAATGTCACTTTTATTCTAACGGTACTTTATTCATTTTTGCATTTCTTGTAAATATCTTAACAAAAACATATACATTAAGAATTTTAAGCGGTGCTCATATTTATCTATGAATATATTTTCGTATATTTTAATAAAAAAATAAAAAAGGCTTATCGTTAAAATAATGAATATTTAATTGAACATTCATATGAGATATCCCTACACGTATGAAGAGAAAAAGAAAATTTTTAATGAATTTAAAATTAAACACAATTGAATAATTCATAATTTAAAAATAATTTAAATCAAAAACAAAGAAATTTCTCTAAAAAATTGTAAGCTTCAGACTCGCGTTTAAAATGTAATCTACCGTGGCGGGAATATTAATTTTTTAACATCCTTTTTATATCCAAGTCAGATCATAATTAAAAAAGATAAGGAAATATTTCATATTTAATGATTTCCTTAATACATTAGTAATTGTATTAAATTCGTAAATAATTCAACTCACATTGTATTAAACACCACATTTTCTATTGCTTTAAAGCAACATATTTTTTTATTTTGCAACCACATTGACATACAGAATATAAATAAAACATTCTATTAAAAAGATTTTTTTTTAAATTATATAATATACAAAGTCATTTCACTTAGCAACATACAAATATATTTTGCTTATAGTTAACATATAGATCAAAATACCAGTTATAATTGAAGATACGCAGTCAATATTAAGATTCGATTTAATTAATAAAAAATTCGTACATTAAAAAATTCAACACATAATATTCGCCAATTTTTTTTAAAATAATTACGGCCTTTGAGTAACTTTATATACATAATAAAAGGTACCTATAGAATCTTCTATATATCAGTCTGCAATGTAAATTTATTCTAAACGTATTGACTTAAGGTTTAAGTTGCTATGTTGGTTCTTCTCTCACGTGGTTTTCGCTTGGTTTGATTCTCAAAGCGGTGTGTGCCAAACTTACTGATGTGTAGTCTTCATCTACGGATGTTAGTTGTGAATAAATTGTCCTAGGAAATACTTTAAGATGCTTGCGTCTTTTTGATCTGAACTGCAAACAAAATTTATTTATTAACATAAAACAAATTTAAGCCTTTCATTTTGGGTCACCTTGCCTGTTCACCAACCAATATCATAGTAAAAATATTAAGTATAATGTGTCATAGCAAATACAGCACGAATATCAGAAGATATATTCACAGAACTTCTATGAGCTCTGAAAATTAATCGCGTTTATGCTTTGATTACTCACTGAGGATAATCAGCACTTGTGAACGTCACTGTAAAGTCGTAACCTTTCTCTACATAAGTATGTATTAAAGAAAATATACTATACATATGTGTATGCAAGAGTAACTGTTGCCCGCGGCTTCGCTCGCATAGGGGTTGGACATTCGAAATTTAATAAAATTCGGTTCATTGTTTTGATCGTGAAAGCGTGAAAAACATACAGACAAACATAATTACTTTCGCATTTATAATATTAGTATAGATATGGACAAAATTACGTTACTGTATGTTTGTATAAAACTTGAGTAATATATTATGATTACGCTTTACTACTACGAGCCTCCCCAAAGTTCGAAGTGTGTATTTTAAGTAATTTTATATATTTCATATATTTGTAACAAAACAAAAAATACCCTGACAACCGATTGCAGCCTATTAAATCTACGCCACCCATGGACAAACAAACTTCATTAAAATTGTCCGAGATGCTAAAGAGAATTTCATATACACACGTATAAGACAATTAGGTATATATGAAGGTAACCTTTTCAATAACTGAATTTAATTGCATCGGGAGATTCGTGATTTTACATTTTCTAATAAAAAGATTGCTTTATACATTAGGCTATATGTTTATAAAAAATCGCATCGGAAAATGTAAAACGCTTTAAATAATAAATTGCAACATAATGTAGCTAACATTAAACATGTTAAAATTTAATTATTTCGTATACACATGTAACCTCATTTTTATTCATAGGCTCACAAAATATATGAACAACAAACCAAAACCGTGAACCGGAGCCGTATGCACAATTTCCGTAAAAGTTTGTAATTGTTATAAGCATTCTGAATTTTAGGAGAAATAAATATGTAAGTTTTATCTGGGGTTAAGGCAATGTGGTCACGGTTGTATGCGAAAGTAATCCCGTGACGCTCCTCGAAGAGACGGAGGCTACCGCTGGTTTTTAGTGGGTATTCCCACATGCGAGACCCAGATACCCCTTCACGTGACGGAAATTCGTAACGAATCTTTCCAGTGAGAACAAAAAAAAGGGAAATGTGACAGATGATTTGATGGCACCAATCCATCAATTATTCTACCAAGCAGCGATTGTTGTCATTCGATTTGAAGATCTATTGACCTGTAGATGATTAATTACAGCCCGGATTATAACGTCTCAAATCGGTCGGTCAGATCAGCTAGAGGCACATTGACGGTGTAAGAAATATTTACCCTAACTACTGAGTTTCTTGGTGATTCTTGATGGAATCTATATTCCGAAACGGTGGGAGATATTGATTTAATATAATCCTGTAATTCTAAGGCGCCTGTAAAAGCCTTCTTGAATAATATATTTTATTTTTAATACAATATATATATGGATGACCATAAATTTGATCAGATGTCTTTCTATAATAATAAATTAAATTAAATAAAGTATATTATTCCCAAAGAATTCCTAAGCTACTTTACGATCTGTTCAAGGAAACGAAACGGTTCTCGGATAGTAAAACTTATAATCCTAAGTAAGCAGACACCGCGAGAACTCGCTTGTTCCACTTTATTATTAAGTTTAAGTATAGTTAAATTAGCATATAATATAAATATCTATATCGTATTTGTGGCGTCTAGCTACTTGCTAGACAGGTTTGCTCAAAGACTTAACTTTGTGCGAGCCTGTCTGGGTTGGTACCACCATTCACCAACCACTCATCATATTTTCTATCATCAGGCAGCAATATTGAATATTGTTGTCATGTGTGTATGATTATGTGAGTAATGAGCCAGTATAACTAGAATCACACACATATAAGGGACTTGAGGAATTGTTAAAATTTACTACGGTGCCACTGTTTATGGGCAGTCACTGTCAGAAGGATTAGCCCGTTCGTCTGTTATAAAAAATATACTACTTCTAGACCAATCAACGGATTTTGATACGATTTTCGCTAATAGACAGAGAAATAAACCAAAAAGGTTTTAAAATATAATTTGTAAGTATTTTGTACAAAATGGCTGAACTATAAACTTACATGACTAGTGATGAAATAAACCTTAGGAGATTAAAAAAATATGTGCTACAAAATTGTACGTCCTATACAAGCCTAATAAGTCTGCGTTCTAAGTTTCTATCTTTTAAGGATTCATTAAAAAAGCTATAGGTTTTTAAGTGTAGTATATAAGGATAAAAATCGGTCGCTTCGAAACGGACAACTCGCTATGATAATAAAATGTTACTCTTAGCAGTTAAAATGTTTTTATTTTGACAAGTGGAAATATTCATAAGGTGTCTCATTTCTTCCAAAACTTACGGGTTTGAATCCTGGAATTGAATATTAATTTTTAAAACGTCCAATGATGCGTTTTTAATTTTCATCAAAATCGTCCGCTAAGCTTTGAATATTTTTGCTATTTCTCATAGTTTCGAATTTGGCCATCCAAGCTCAGTTGAAAAATTCTGAACTTCTGCTGAACGGCTGGATATATTTCAATGAATTTTAGAAAGTGTGTTTTAGTTTTGACTTAGATTGGACCCAGTAGGTGGCGCTGCTATCGAGTCTCGATATATTTTTAATTAAATATATAAAACAAAGACACATAATTGTCCATTGCACCACATTAAAAGCTAATCAATCATTAATCAATAGACATACCCTCAGAGCGATCATCGCGATAGATATGAGAACAACTGTCGCTCCTACACTCAAAATGATCAATAAATCACGATCACGAAGTATATTCCCCGTGTCCTTTGCGTCGTCCACAAAAAAAGACGCAGTCATACGAGCCCCTATGTTCTCCGCAATGCGCCTCTTACCAGCTGAAGATTCATTGAGGCAACCACCTAAAAAGATTTTTAAAGTTACAGTCGAAGTAATCCAAGAAACATGCATCTAAGGTTTTGTGGTTACTGATACACCTAAAAAAGGCTTAAATAAAATAATATTTATATCTTTTTAGTATATATACTAAAAAGTTTGAAAACGACTTAATATGTTTTAAGTAAGTTTATTTTTCAAAAGAACAAAGTTCACTAACATGAGGTAAATATAATATAGTTAGGATACATTTTAAGTTGTAGTCACTTATAAAATTAGATTTGGTAAATAATTAATCAAAGTGAATTTTACAATATTGTATTATTTTACTTGAATTTTATTAAAGATTTTTCATTAAAGATATCCTTTGGAAAGGCGACGTACAGTGCGCCGCAAATTGTATTTTAATATCATATTGACTCTAGTCTTTCGTAATTTTATTTCGTGTTTATTTTTAGTAATTTAAAAATTAGATTAAAATAGAATATAAAATTTTTAACCATTTTAATAATTACACTAATTTATAATTTTTTTTATAAACCAAGTAAAAAGTTAGTTGATTTAATATAAGAATGGCATTTTATTTCGTCGATAGCATAATCGATCAACCGTATAGTTTTTTGCTCGAGTCACAACGCGCAAACGTGTGTGCTCTAATCTCGACATGAGAAAAAATAATTCACAACTAGAGATAAAATTATAATGCTATTATATAAAAGAAAATAATTTGATATATTCTTGCAATTAAACAAATATGTCCCGCCCTCTATTTAAAATAAACGCAATATTTTGAAAGATCCATTTGAATAAGTTTCCATTGATCCTTAGTACGATCCTTATTGCTTGTTGTTACTGAACAAATAACCCAATTAAAGATTTTCATTAAAATTAATGGATTTTATAGGTTTCTTGTGTAAAAGTCACATATTACATTTTTAATGTATTTATTTGTTATAATACTTCTTTAATTCTATACAAATAATTTCGGCACAAGAGTTTTGTCGTAAAAATCTGCCTCGATGTAATTATAACTGGACAATCTAAGTAAAAATTAAATATTTTGTAATTAGCCAATAGGCTTTTTAGTTTGTATTTTTGACACGGTCTTTCAAATTACTTCATACCAATTTTTATTCTGAAGAAATCCAACTTGGCACGTTGCAGCCGCATTAATAGTATCATGGACATATCGTCCATTATTATGTCAAAACGGAATATATAACTCTTTAAATAGTACTTTATTATACGTATATAGAAAAAACGTCGATAAAAAATATATTTGCCAACAAAATGGAACTCGTATTATGTATACTCACCCACATCCCTATCGCAATGACAACAGTCGGATGATTGGTTTGTACTCAAATACAACGTAACCATGCTCTCTGTGCAACACGGCAGGCATTTGTGATTCACTCTGAAATAAAAAAGCGCTTCAGTAACTCCGCGTCTAAAACTTTTCTCTCGTTAATGCAAAGGAATTTTTAATTCGTCCGCTTCAAAGCGAACAATATCAGAGACTAAAAAAATGTCAACGGCTTTAATTGCTATAAATGATAATGCATTTTAATTATTATTTTATCATATGAATTATTTATTCTATGATATTAAACGTCAGACAAAATGTCTGAATATTTTAATATTAATACGTATTAAAATGTTCGTAAAATGGATGGAATAATTTTATTTACATAAGAAATATTTACATTGAGAATATCAATAAGTATATTTGAATAAAAAAAAAATAATGCAAAAATCTTGACCGTGTGGAACAGTAACTGGAATGATAGTAAAATTTCTCAATTGAATCGCAATTTTGATCTTCTTGGTGAAAAAATAGTCAGCCATTCGAGAACATAAAATGAGGTCATATATGTATGTTTTATAAAGGTTTTAAAGCACTAGTCATATTACAAGCTATACGCATGATACAAAATACTTTTCAAGTGTAAGATAATTTAGTTGATTGTCAAAATCTTTTTACTCAAATTTCTCAGAGAATAATAGGACGAAACATTTTATTATGCTTTTAAGAAAGTTATTTTAGATAAAAGTCACGACGAGGTATTAAATAATACTACATGTGACAAGTATAAAGTATTAGCATTTCATCTCTGACTCAATAACGCTGTTTTAAATTGGATCTTAACTAAAGCTTGATTAGTGACATTTAGCCTCAGCTAATAATATAGCTTAATCATTAAATTATTAGTGGTTTTCTACAAGCATAGTTTGATATTTTTATAGCATTTATTCCTAAATTGAAATAACTGTGAAGTGAAAGTGAAAGTGTGAATCGAGTTAACCGTGAAGCTTGATTAAGAAAATTAAGGATATTATTACTATTATCTAAAAATATTTAGAAAATAAAATTCAGAAATTTTATCGCTTTAAAACTGGTAATGGTACAGTAGATAAAGGTATAGTATATAGTATAGAGTTAAGTTACTTACCTATCTAAGCGCAATGGATGTGCACAAGTTACACAACTAGTAGGCCCAGGCCCAGAACAAGACCTGCAGGAATCATGACATGGACGGCATGTCCTCGTTCTAGGCTCATAATATTGAGAACTAAGGCACTCAACACATAACCCACTTTCTAAGGAGAAATGCGGTGGACAGGATGTACACCGTTGTGGTCCAGCACCATGACAGTCTTGGCAATAATGATGGCATCTTCTACAACTATCACCCCATGGGAAAAAATTCTGGGGACATTCTGGTCTACACTCTCCAGCTGCTAGCCTCCAATCTGGCGGACATAATGCACATTGATCTCTTCTTGGACCGGTACAGGTCTCACAGGATAAGTAGCATTTGGAGCAAGTTCCTTCATCAGGGTAATATCCAGGAGCGCATGTTGCCCGACATGTCCCAGATTGCAATCTCAAAGCACCCGCACACGCAGTACAATTTAACCTTGACACGCAATTCGTGCAAGTGTGAGGACATTTAGAACAACTTCCAGCTGTCTGATAAAAACCTTGTCCACATTCCGCAACGCATCTAAAACAAAACGCTTGTTAGGTGAATTCCCAAAATGGTTACAAAAGATCCGTGTTAATAAAGTGCCCTTACCTCGATCCCTGCAATAACAACGGGCTTGAACAAGATAAACAGTCCCACTCATTTGGTCCGCTACATTTCTCACAAGTGGAATGACAATTTTTGCAACGCCCTCCTTCATAATATTCGTCTGTAAATAAAGACTTTTTAAACAAAGGACTCAGACGATGCGACATAAAAGCTTCGGTATCTGTTAAATTGACATTTTTCAACGCCCGTTCGCGCTCATATAAAAATCCTTTGTAAGGCTTTGTGTGTCATTTCATTCATTTTCTTGTAAATCATAAAAGAAATATGACAACAAAACACCAAAAAGCTGATTACGAGTATGGGAACAAAGGTTTTAATCATTCATAATTCTTTCCTTTATCTAAAAAAAAAAGTGGTAGAATAATAAAATATATTTATTTCGTGATGCCTTGCAAAAATTAACTTACTGGTATCGCATTTATCATTTCCATTCGGCTGGCAGTTTCCTCTTTTAGTAAGAATCCATTTCTCTTGGCAAACAGAACAAATTGCGTATGTACAAATTAAACATCCAATCGGGCACCTAAAACAACATTTTCTCTTTAAAAATGGTAATGGTCGAAAATAAAACAAATAAAGCTGGATTAATACTTACGGTATGCATTCTCTCTTTTGAATGTCCGCGTAATTCCCGGCGGGACATTTAGATAAACAACGACCTTTAAACGCATAATCTCCAATTCGGCACGATATACACGATGTTTCACTTGGCCCGTTACAAGATTCGCATGATTCGTGGCATTGCATACAACCGAAGTTTTCGTTTTGATATGTACCAGGAGGACAAATAGCTAAACATGATCCATTATGTAGAACATAGCTATGAACACATGAAGAACACATGTCCGCCTTTTCCGAGCAGGTATCGCAATGCTCAGCACAGGGAAAGCAAGCATTAGCATCTTGATCTTCATAATAACCATCAGGACATTGCTGGAGGCATACAGCTAGGTCGACAACAAGTAAATGTGCAGGAGCACAAGTAAGGCAAGAATCTTGGCCAGCTCCAGCGCAAGTTTCGCATGACTCGTGACAAGGCCAACACACACCGCCTTGATTTACGAAACTTCTCGGTGGACATCTTGACACGCATGAATTATCTAAACGGTAATGCTTACATGCGACACACTGAGTTGGCCCCTTTCCATAACAACCTTGCGAATCACATTCAGGATCGCACATCCTCTGCACTTGCTTATCATTAGCATCCGCTAAAACGTTTTTTCTCTGGGCCGATGGAATATTTTTCGTATAGCTACGCCTATCCGAAACGCCAAGTTCGATTTCATTGAGAAATTGCGAATATTCAGACGCGTCATAAATGTCATTAATGTGATAGGTTTTTTCATCTTGTTGAACATTAATCGAGTTGAAATAACTTTTATTTTGCAATCGTATCGGATTCGTGGCTGTTCCGTAAAAAATAAGCTGCCATTTTTTCAACACACCCGGTTGGGTGACGTGATTATTTCCCGCGTTTATTATTTGAAGTGTCCATCGACCCTCGGCGTTTTCACCCCAAAAATGTACGCTTAAAAAAGGCCAGTCATCAAAGTTGGAACTAGTCGCATCGTGAGTTCTCTCGAATAATAAGGTGGACGTAGTTCCCATTGGCGAAGTAAGCAGTATCCGTAAATTTCCTCTTGGAAAAAAGCTTAGTGAAATTTTACATTGAACATGTTCCAAAAATCTGACCTCGTTCATTGTGCCACTACAGCCATTTACGTCCATGTGAACGGATATTGTATAGCCAAAAGAAGTTTCAATAGACCTGTCTTCATTTATTTCTTGTGACTTACATATATGTTGCGGCGGTACATTTACCCATTGTTCCGCTAGTGAGACCATTTGACCTGCGTCCATGAGTCCATAACCAAATTTATGGCTTACTTTTCGTTTTACTCCATTAACAATCCACCCTTCCTCTTTTTCTAATGGCTGTGATCTGGATGTCATTACGATCAGATGTTGCATATCCCGCCATGTCAATAATGAGTTAGCTTCTAATGAGAGTGCACAAATTCCGGCTGCTAATGGTGCAGATGCTGACGTACCTGTGTGGTCAACTGTGCAAATATGATCTGGCCGTAATTGAACATCCATATCGACAGTTGCAACACTTTTATCTCTGCCAGGGGTACCCGAACTATAAGTCGAGGCTAAAGTAGACGAACATTCTTCTAAATACCAAGGTTTATAACCACCTTGAGTAGCACTAGATATTGATATCGTAAATATACTATTAGCGTAACCATCACAGTTACAGGAATCGGTATGCCTTCCACCGTTTCCCGATGCCCATATAAAAATAGAACCTTTTCCTCCCCTGCCATTTGTGACTCCATTTATAAAAGCCCTGAAACAAAAAGTCGTTTTTAATGAGCTCGCCTCTAGCTATCTCTTTCAATCGCAGTTAGACAATACCTTCTAGCTAAGGGGCCAGGTCCGTCGACGGTTTTTCCGTCGTCCTCGGGTCCCCAGGAAGCGCTATAAATGTCTATGTGGTGAGTATTGAATCCGAGCGCTTTAGCTTCCACTGCATCGTTAACTAGGCCATCCAGCATTCTCACGCCTCCTATGCTAGCATTGTATGCGATGCCTACACCACAATATTTGTTATAGGCAACCGCAGCGACTTCGCCGGCACAACGGGTGCCATGTTTATTATCGCCATTGTCCTGCGGCGTGGGATCGGTGTCATTTCCATTTATATCTGTCGAAGCAGCAGGATCCTGAACAATATTAAATTTCATTAAAAAAAACGTGAATAAAAATAAATTACAATTAATTTTTAATGTACATAATATAACACTTAAAAAAATATTATATTCTATCAATAAGAAAATTGCAAAATATGTAGGTGTATCAAGGTATGAAAAATAGTCTAAACGGAATTTTGTTACCCAAAAAAACATATGAATTTATCTAAAAGCGTTTAATTAATTTAAAGACCAATCATCACTAAATATTATTATAATATCATTAGCATTAGCATTAGCAGCCCGTAAATGTCCCACTGCTGGGATAAAGGCCTCCTCTCCCTTTGAGGAGAAGGTTTGGAGCATATTCCACCACGCTGCTCCAATGCGGGTTGGCGGAATACACATGTGGCAGAATTTCGTTGAAATTAGACACATGCAGGTTTCCTTACGATGTTTTCCTTCACCGCCGAGCACGAGATGAATTGTAAACACAAATTAAGCACATAAAATTTCAGTGGTGCCTGCCTGGGTTTGAACCCGAAATCATCGGTTAAGATGCACGCGTTCTAGCCACTGGGCCATCTCGGCTCATTATTATACATATATTACATACATTATGATATTATAATTCGATAATAAATAATCGAATTATAATATCATAATAACGAAAACAATAAAATCCAGCAGCTTTGTACATAGTAATCGATACTGAAACCGCAAATGTATCTAGAAATCCCTTGCAAGCAATGAAACTTAAGTAGTATGGGGAGAACTGGCCCACCCTACACATTACATAAATGAAGAAGCCACTAGTGTTCTAACGTTAACTATCCCATAAAATTGGCTTCTGTTTCTGAAGCGAGAGAAAATTTGTAACGAAAATTACACTATTAAACTTTTCATGCTGGAATAAACTGAAGAGTCATTTTTGTAACTTTTTGGCTTTGATAGCACAAATTTAACTAAAACCTTTTTTAAGTAGGATGTTCTACGTACATATGTTTAATGTAATTTTCTAAATTTATAACATTTCTTTAATATACAGTAGATATAATATATTATAGTCGCTTTTTATATACATTTTGAGACAGTAAACGACACATAATATAACTACCGCTATGAATTTATTATCATTAGGGCAAAAACTACCTTAAGGCTTGATAGTGTTGAGTATTGAGTTCTCATTGAACTAATTTAGCTTTGCCTTGAAGCACTTATGAACCCAATGAAACTTCTCTTAAATTGTCATTTGTTATTAATTAGTTAAAAATATTAATTTGTATGCATCTTAATAATAAGTTAATTATTAATAATCTTTTCATCATCACCAATAAAAATCATATCAAAAATTTAATTCCGTTTCTAAACAATAATATTAATAAAAACCACTTACGTAATTCTGCAAAAGATCCGGGTGGTTGGGTTGAATGCCGTCATCCAGTATCGTTATAACGACCCCCTTTCCCGTGTAACCCTTGCGCCAAGCGATACCGACGTTCATGTCCAGGCCATCTGCGGCGCCGCCGTTCTGCAAAACACATCTCATTAGCAACAGTTGGTGCTTGTGATTATACAAATTATGAAACATTTAGGACTTCGCCTGAAATGAGACTAGAGACGATGTTGAAAATCTTGCAAATGCTTGGGTATTTTAAAACAGTGTTCCTTATAAACGTCATCATCATAGACGTTTCTTGTGGCATTTGTATGGCAGTCATAAGCACTGATTTAATTTTTTCTATCACGATTGATTTGAAATTCGAAATAAAAAAACACATTGTTTAATATGTGTATATAGGGTAGGAGTTTAGCTTACTATCAACAACTTTTTTGTTTCTATAATATATAAAATAAACTATTTCTTAGTTAAAAAGTGTTACTAAAATTAAAATCGAAATAAAATAAAAGTTGGTATTTTAAAAAACAATGTGAATTAAATTACTGACAGTGTAATAAATTTAATCAAGTCAGAATCTACTCCGGACTTTAAGAAATACTAAACTTTAATGTAAAGATTTTATGAGGATATTTCAAACTTCATGTTCTAAAGAATCCGTTTTATTTCAAGATGCCGCCATCTTTAATGTCTTTGTGTTAGTAAAGTTCATTCCCCTTTAAAATCATGTACAGTCGGCCACTGATTGAATTGTTTTTGGTACTTTAAGAATTAATTATTGACCGACTTGAAAATATTCTTCTTGCAAGTTTTTTTTACGTTATAATTTAGTTAAATTCATAAAAATACTATGTATACGTTAGTGTGAAAATTGGGTATTGCTTATATGCTAATAATATTACTTTCAAAAGTAACGTACGAACGTTATTGTGTGGGGTTTGTCTGGATTTTATCACTCTAGTAAAATACTGCACTGTGCTGTTAACTATTTTGATCTGATCTGAACACCGATTTTTGTTTTTCCCTTTTACTGTTAGTCCTAATAAATTTTACAGCGTAATCGGGAGGATTCGAGAGTTAAAATATTTAAGCCAGATGTGCATTGTACGTCTTCAAATGCCTAGGCGCCGCTGAGATGTAACAAATAAGGGAGCACAATCCTACTGGTGTGTTATCTAACAAATGAATATTACCAATAGTAAGACTGACGATATTGTGTGGGATGAGCGTACGCCTACGAAGTAACACTTGGGGTTTCTTAATACTGAATCAACAGAGAAAGTACCTATGATATGAAAGCATTCATACGATAGCGCGATGCATTATACTATTAACGCCATCTATTATCCGACTGCGTGAACTATCAAAATAATATCTTTATTTAATAGATAAAACATCGTGAACAGTTGATGCAGGCCTCTGGTCCTTTTAAAGAGAACGTTTGAAGCTTATTCCACATCTCTATATTTCTACCGAAACAATTCACCACCGAGCACAAGATTAATTTTAAACAAAATTTAGTACATTAAAATTCATAGGTGCTTGCCTGGGCTTTAATATGCAATAATTGGAAAAAACGCGCATTCTAAACACTGAAACATTTTAGTTCTCAATGTAATGTAATTCTCTTACTTTGCAGCTTATTCTAATTTTATAATTAGATTAGCACGTAGGTTATGTCTCGAACGACTAAATATCAATGCTCAATTTAAACTATGATACATAGAGTTTTAATCTCAAAAGATCTTCGTTACATAGTGAGGAGCACTTCGATAAAATTCTCCCCATAATACCACGAAACCACATTTCATTTGAATATATGATTAACGAAAACTTATGAGATTAAACCGAGTCAATTTTTAAGTAGGCGTAGGCGAAGGCCTAATCTGAAAATATAAAAGTGCTCGGACTCTCGGGGACGATTTTGATTAAGTTAATATAGAATTTGGAAAAATATGTTGTTCTAGCCAGGATATTAAATTATTCGTTACAAAAATTCACTGAATTTTTGAAACTGAAAATTGTTTGTAATAAGGGTCGAATCCTAGGAATAATGTTTAATGACAAAACTAATAAAACGCGCTAATTCTGATTTTTTTTAAGTTTTCCTCATATCTAATATGATTCCATTAAATTTATATAATATACGAGCCAGTGCAGGATTTCTTAATTTATAAACCATTACGATGAAACTACATAAAATAATTCAATACGATAACATTATATTATTACTTTGTAGTTGTTTCTTAGTACTGGACGCGTGGGGTTATATTTGTTCTTTGAAATAGATTATGTTTCCG
Organism: Vanessa atalanta; assembly: GCF_905147765.1. Classification (NCBI taxonomy): domain Eukaryota; kingdom Metazoa; phylum Arthropoda; class Insecta; order Lepidoptera; family Nymphalidae; genus Vanessa; species Vanessa atalanta. The sequence continues at coordinate 1,602,495 of NC_061882.1, forward strand.
TCTATTTTCATTCAATAAGTGGAGCGTAAGGTTGTGAAGTAAAGTCTTTTATGTATTCTAATTGTTCTGGGAATTTAACTAAATGGTCACCACCGCATATTGACGGTGTAAAAAATATTAACAACTCCTTACATCACCGAAGCGCCACCAGCTGGCTCACTCGCCGTTTAAAGCCCAACACAACAATAGCATTCGGCTGTAACTGACCCAAACAGACTGGCTTTCACAGAGCTTCACGACCAGGTGACCTATCTGGATACTTCTTAGTCTCTAGTTATTATACCGCTCACTGTATATATCGTGAAGTTAACTATTCTCCAATGACAATGATCACTGTAGCCAAAATTAGAAATGACGATTTCGAAATTCGACCTTAGACATAATCCTCACAAATGATTTGATCGTACTTTTGACGCATTGTTGATACTTAAATAGATTTTAATTTTTACAGTGCCAGTGACTAATGGATATTGGTATACACTAACAAAGATTTTTATTTTTAATGTTTAATGAAAGAACCTTATTTGAATATTAATTTAACTTAAAAAATAAATAAGAAATTATTAAGAAAAATCGGACGATATATTTCGAGATGGTATCTCTCTCTTTTTCAATATCTTTTTCTGTAACGTCTGCTCTTGTTGGAGCATCATTCTATGGGATATTTATCGTCTTATCTTATATTATTCACTCTCGACTGAGCTCTACAATTTTTACTATTAGAATTTTATATTTTATTCCATCCTCTTAATATTTACCTTTTAAAATTTTATAACATTATGCAACTTGAAGAACTAAGATGACGTAGTTAAAGGAAAAAGTGGATATTAACTGGAGATCACGCTTGGAAATCTTGAAAGCATATTAATCTCCGCTGCTTTTTCTTTGGCAAACGTTTATCTGACCATGTTTGTTTGCCTTCATTTCAAAACATTTTCCTTTATGATTGATCACAAGTAGACTCTTAACTCATTGCTTATCAAAACTCGTTGATAGTAATGGTAAATCGCTAGCATATAGAAGTACATAATTCAATCATATCTTAGTTTCATGAAATGTTATTAATTATTGAACAAATGCTACATTAAATTATAAGAGGGTTTATGGCAAATGTTTATTCATAAACAAAATCAGTTGCGCTTTTCTGAATTTGAAACATAACCATTCATCGGTTAAGTTCAATGTGCTGTATAAAAACGATACCATTAGCTATTTTCTGTATAAATTATAATCTATTTTACTAAAATACTTACCAGGTACCACTGCTCCTTAAATAGAGGATCTGGGAATGACAGCGGCGACTGACGCATCACGTGCCGAGGACGTTGGTCTCTCTTCACTCTTCTCAACTCGCGCTGCTGCATAACCCATCTCACCTGTGAAACGAATAAAAATATTAAGACCTGAATTTACCAGACGTTATTTATTTTACCTACCCCTAAAGGTAGGTCTGGGTACCTACCCACATATCACATATTCTATATCGCTAAACAGCAATTCTTTGTATTGTTGTATTCTAGTTTAAAAGGTGAATACGCCAGTGTAATTGCAGGCTAGGGATAAAAAATCTTAGTTTCCAAGGTTCGTTGTGCATTGACGACGTAATAAAATTCAACCTTATTATTAAAGTGGATTATGGGCTTCCTTGGTCGTATCAAAGAACTATAAAAATCATTTAGTTTTTAATTATTTTACACTTAAACTAAACGTTAGTTGCGTTTAAATTTATAAATTAAAGTTAGCTTACACTTAAGTACAATGAAGAAAGTTTTACTTTAAATGCTTGAGATATTTAACTTCCCAGCGGAATTCAAAGAGCCTTAATATACGGTTCGATTTTCAAAGTGGAATAAAATCTATAAGCGTAAAGTTGGTGCAACTGACGTTGTAAAAGTATGTGCAATTGTAGATTTTATTCATGGTGGTCACGTGCTTGAAATTGTTAGGTTTCGAATGAAATGCTTCTGATAACATACAATGTACAGACTTAATATTTGTTTCGGATTAGTTGCGAACAATTTATCTAAGTTTATATGCTCTGTTGCTAATTTTCGAAAGAATAAATTTCAAAGTTGTGTGTGTTTAAGTAAAGAGTACAAAGTATTAGAGAGTATTTCTTCAATGTCAAAATTTATGTCAAAATTATAATTTGATTCAAGCGGAGAGAAATCAAGCACAGTACTAATGGTTTTAAGTGCATACTGAGACAGAGGGGTGAAACACTGTCTGCTTCATTATTCTGGACTGATACTAAGAATTTGTTGACAGCAAAACTGACAGCTCTTTGTGCCCAGACACGGGATTTGAAGTCGAGACCCCATGATATACAGCCGTATAGCAAAACCACTACTACTAGACCAACGAGGTGTTATGTGGTAACGACGCTTATAAATGAACCAGGAAAAAGTATTTCCTATCAGATAATTCTTGATCAATATTTACTCAAAATAAAAATGATTCCTGAACAAAATTAAATTAGTAAGATTATTTTTAATATTCCATTTCCAAATATTTAACCGTTCTTATAATTTCATTTATCGTATTCAAAAGCGTTTTTACGACTATTGTAAAAATCTTTGTGACCGTTTTTGATCTGCAAATTCAAACAGATGCGTTTGAGTCCAGACGCGACTTTTGTCCGGACACCCTACATCTTCAGCAATTTTTATCTGAATTCGCTTTGAATATGAAATCTATTTGACTTAAAAATTCGAGTCAAACGTTTCGCCGATCTTTTATTAAAAATTAGCAAAGAAACTTTTTAATAAAGAGAATTCAACGCTTTGTCTTTTATGCGAGAGTATCGGTTACATACATGTCTAAAAAGATAGTATCAATATGGTGTGTAAATATATATATTTATTAGTATTGTCTACTATTTTGTTTGTAACATTTAAGATTTAATATTACTTTTATCTTATTTACTCTCAATAATTCACCGCAAACGACTCCATTCGATAACCTAAAAATGTATGTTTGTCACACAATGTAACAAATAAAGTTGATTATGGTAAAGGGGACTGATAAACGAATTTCATTGGTCAGTTAAGTTTATACGACGAATATGTTGCGTTGTTCGGAAACGTACTTTCATAAATAATTACCAAACTGATAGCGCTAGCCAATAAATTAAACGCCATAGTACCCCGTAAACTGTTAGTGCTATTCCAAGAGGAGTTCGCGTTTATCGTTTTTTGGAATAATTTTAATTCATTAGAAGTATATTAAATTAACAGCCTGTCAATATGCTTGGGCTGGGCTGTTGCTACTTCTTCTCATTTTAAAAGGCTTGGAGCTCATTCAATGCCATTTGGTGAATACACACGTGGTAGATTTTTAATACAACACCTGAAGTTTTTTAAATATGTTGTTCTGTATTGTCACACGAGATGTATTATAAATATACATTAAGTATTATTAAAATTCACTAGACCTTGTTTTACCCAGAATATCTAGTTTGAATATATTTTAATTGATTACTTGTAATACAAAGTTCTATAGCACACTAATTTTCTCTAAAAGAATTGTTCTTTATATTGAGTAAAAATTCAATTTAAAAAATAAACATGGCATAGCGTGCCTTACATTATAAAGTATAAAAAATTGGTTTTCCAAAAATCAACTTCGAAGAGACGATGCGTGGTGTCAAGGTAAATTTATCCACTTGGCTATAAATCTTACATACTTGGACGGGGCAGAGATGTTTGAAGATCTTACGAATATCAACTCCCAAGTGTGCGTTAAACTTATACGTGTAGGTAAATATATTTCAGAGCTTTGAGAAATTAACTTAAAAAAAAATGTTTTAATCTTTCGAGAACATTCTACAAACTAATGCTCGTGGTATTCGCACAATTATTACTAGGCTATAAGTTATGCCCTATTAGGTCTGGCAATTCTTTCTTAACAAAAAAACTAAATGCTTTTTGTGCGCACTCTATGCTTTCTATCATTGAACAGTTATTGTTTAAAACTGATATGAAGATTTTTTTTTATAAAATAGGTCAATGACCTTGAGAACTAAGATGTTATGTTCCTTATGCTTCTAGTATCGGAACACAACAATACTAAGTACTGATACTTGGCGATAGATTATATTATGAGCGGACGATACCTACCCAAACGGTTTAGCACAAGGCGCTATTACATAGTACAGGCTATGATTATAGTATCCTCAACCTGAAGCTGAGGAAGTCATCTTTATGTTGATGTCATATATATGTGTATATGACATCAACATAAAGATGACTTCCTCGCATGTCCAAGTGTATTCTCTATTCCTTCACTCTTTTAATATAATATTAGAACAAGTTAGGCAGGAATCCAGTCGCAGGACATACGGATTTTTAGGTGCTTTAAATCTACCATCGACCTTATACTTGGTATTAGTTTGTATTTTACAAAAGAAAATCATTGTTAAAAATCTATTTCTGATAAATCGGAGAAAAAACTTATTCATAAATTTATTTCTCTACCCCAAACGATTTACAAACATCATTTTTATTCATTAAACTGGAGAGAGATTTATTCAAACAAAATTTTTATGAACTGATTTATGGAAATACTCCCTTAGTGGAAACGATTGCCACGGTACGCTGATTGAATTTGATTGTGTAAACGAAAAACCAACATTATAAGCGCAAGAAGTTCCATCCATTCCATCCGTTCCATTTATTGTTTTAAAATAAGGTCGATATAGGCTTTAATGGTGTCGAAGTGGACGTACCACATCTCCCTTACTTAAATAAAAAAAATCACCTTCATAACAATTAAAGCTGCCTAAAATATACGGAATCGAAATCTGAGTATCAAATATAGTAGATTATTAATCACCTAGTAAAGTATAAAAGTAAAATATATCGTACATTTTCTATGCAAATCGATCTATTGAGGTCCTATTCCAAGAATATATTTGTTTTCATGACACCTTATTAGAAAATCAGGCTAGGGTGCGATGGATAGGATATGCCCTGAAAGGAACGGCAATCGAGATAGCGTCGCACTACCGAAGAGTGTGGGGTCAAGTGCAATATAAATCTCACACCTCGAGGAAGGCTCCGACGAGTGAAACCCAGCGTAGGAGAAGTAGCGGATGATAAATATATTATTATAATATTATCACTATATTTGAGGAACTGTTTTGAGGTAGTAATATCCTGCGAGTACACCAACCAACAACAAGGGGTTTAAATCAATATATTTTTATCAGAAGCAACGGTTTGTTGAAAGTAATGATTAGTTCATCTATTTTTCCAATTAATAACTGTTTGGTGGTTCATGTTTTTATTATTGTACCTATTTAATAGTTTTAATATTATGAATCAGATAAGATTAATTGTTTATTTAATCTACTTTGTGGGCTTATCCCTAAATTATGTTCGATAATAGAAAAATAAGCCCTAGACGAAGATGCCTTTGATCTTCCAGGACAGTGATGTGCAATGTCATGTTCCGATGATTCTATTAGGAGTACATTAGCAAGTTAAGTGAACTAAGTCGAAGCAATTTCACAACGCAGCTATGAGTTAATTGTCTCATTTCATACCCCTTACATGAACTTGGTATAAAAGAAAATCTAACTACAACATCAGCTTACAATGATTAGTTTCCCTTGAATAGTGTTACGAAGATTGCCTCTGTGATATCGGTTTTTTCATTCTGAATTTTTTGCAGTCTTAAACTCAACTACTTGAACACAATATAATTACATTTTAGCATTAGCAGCCCGTAAATGTCCCACTGCTGGGATAAAGGCCTCCTCTCCCTTTGAGGAGAAGGTTTGGAGCATATTCCACCACGCTGCTCTAATGCGGGTTGGCGGAATACACATGTGGCAGAATTTCGTTGAAATTAGACACATGCAGGTTTCTTCACGATGTTTTCCTTCACCGCCGAGCACGAGATGAATTATAAACACAAATTAAGCACATGAAATTTCAGTGGTGCCTGCCTGGGTTTGAACCCGAAATCATCGGTTAAGATGCACGCGCTCTAGCCACTGGGCCATCTCGGCTCGGCATTTATGTTTTTCACTTCACGTACCCGTCTCAACAGAAAGCATTATTCATAATAATGTTGTCTAAATACTTACTTTAAAACATGGACGATCCCCACGGCAAGATGGGTCTTTGTCCATTAAATTTCTCGAAATCTCGAAAATAAAATCGGACAGGTAGGGAGTGATCAGAATACAATTGAATAGTATCGAAGAAATCCTAAAAATACTGCGCAAATCACATAGCGTTTGTCCGGATTTGCTTCCGCTATTTTTTAAGCAAACATATACCAGTTTTTTGGTAAAAACTTGCGAAAAGTTAGAGCTCCAAATATGAATGACGTTTGTTTGACCGTTCAACAATAGTTTTAGTGACCGAGTCAGCGTACAGCAAGATACCAACTAGTAATCTCTAGGGGCTACATGCTGCAGAGTTGGGTCTCGTTGTACTCGGTTAACATCGAATAATCGAATCATGACATGACAACTGTATAAATTTAGCCAACATGACTTTGACATACTTGAGGATCGAAGATTTTACTCAATGGTGGATTAAATTAAATTTTAGTTCATAATTTGATTCACATTACATTAGCAGCCTGTAAATTTCGAACTGCTGGGCTAAAGGCCTCCTCTCCCTTTAAGGAGAAGGTTTGGAGCATATTCCACCACGCTGCTCCAATGCGGGTTGGCGGAATACACATGTGGCAGAATTTCGTTGAAATTAGACACATGCAGGTTTCCTCACGATGTTTTCCTTCACCGCCGAGCACGAGATGAATTATAAACACAAATTAAGCACATGAAAATTCATGAGATGCACGCGTTTCAACCACTGGGCCATCTCGGCTCTTACATTATTATTCTTAATTGGTGATAAAACTTAGATAAACTATTTTGAATAAGTCCATAAAAATTTTCATTGCAGTTAAATATAAATATTTAATCGTATTGCTGTGAAAGAAAGTTTGTGTATGAAAGACGAGTAAGTCTATGACTAATATACATACAAGTATCTTCGGACTTTCCATTCGAATTCAAAATCAGAAACATGTTTGTGATTTAAATAATAGGAATCGGACTCGGCCCTGTGACCGAGTCAAGCTGGGACGAGTGCTACGGAACCATATGTCAAGCCTCAGTTACACATTGTATTAAAACGGACGCAACTGTAAGCAGTAGCGGGTTTAATTCTCAAATGAATTTGAAACAATTCTACAGAATTTCCTTGGAATTATCTCAGTATAAAGATTGAAAAAATATTTATGAAACCTTTATAATCACTAGTCATGCTTCCTCTTCACGTGATCACACAAGTGTCTTAGAACCTTAATTTTATACATATTCATATTATTACATAATACGAATGTATTGGGTTTGTGTCTTTTGCGCCGGGAATTTGTTGGCCCGAATATTGGCTTGTATCAGAATAAAATACTATATTTTTATACGAGTATGTCGTCATAACTGGATTGTAGAACGATAAAAACGATATGGAAATATTGCATACGTCAAATTCATGTTCAAGTTTAGAGTTTTAAGAAAATTAGGCTTCGAATGCACATAATAAATAGCTAATGTATATAATTTATTATTAAATAAGCGTTTAATCATTCGAATCCAAAATAGTGACGTTTTATTAAATATACGTACATACATACAACTTGAAAAATAATACCAACTTTATATCCCGACTCAGTGTTTTTTAACTAATCTAGACTAGATTGAATGGAGCTGAAAACAACCCTGTTACTTGTATATTCCATGTAATATAATATATTAGCTACTATGAGTTAAAGTGATTTCTGCTTTCTGACGAAAAATTGTCAATATTAGCCACGCTTTGGAGTTTTGCAATAGATTTTTCTCCAGTCATTTCGAAATTAACATTAAAAGTGCATGCGTCTTATAATTTTAATTCCTGAGACAATCCTGATGTAGATTATGGACGGTCAGTACATATTACATAATATAATAATTATCCGTCTCGATTTCGTACAAATTTTACTCATAGGTTGAAACTTCTAAAAATTTTTCATCTTCTTATTGATTGTCAGCGTCACCTAAGTATAAACTAAATTTAAAGTCGATCGGACTTATCGTTATGTAGATATATATATATATATATTAAGCAAAATCCGAAACTTTAAGACTTGTGTACACCTATAATTTATTATGGTGATCGCTTGAACAGTATAAAAGCTGATATGTTATTTAGCGGCAATTTAGTACAAAGTTATTAAAATAAAAATAAAAACCGTCGTCATGAAAAAATAGATAAACGTAATAACTTTCATGATAGTCGATGAAACGGCGTGGAAGTCTATTAATCTGTAACAGATATACCAATATATATGTATATAAAAATATATTACGGTCGTATCCACAAATATTATTCATAGATTTCTCATTATTTATGAATGACATTAATTAATGTTAATCACTACGATGATACATTTTATCCCTGATAAATATTTAATGTCAAAAAGGTTTGTTCAAAAAGGGCTCATGAATCTTTGCTTATATTACCGATGCGAAAGTAACCCTGTCTGTCTGTTGCTCTTTCGACAAAACCACTGAACGGAATTTGATAAAATTCAATGTGAAGCAAGTTTGAAGTCCAATGAACGACATAGGGTACTTTTTTGTGTCTAACACATTGACGACTAACCTACAACTCGAGACCGCTAGCAAAAGCTAGTTGAAGATATTGAAAATAAGAATTACACGTAGACAAGTATGTCTTTGATTGTAAACTAGTTACAACTAGTAAGTAGCTTTCTGCAGATTAGTTTATTGTTCTAGTGACTAGCTAGTAATGCTTTAGAATCTGCGGTCCTAGATTCGGTAACACGCTATTGCCGCTTAGAAATGTATTTCAACGCTTTGAAGCAGTGTCCTCGTAAATCCTACACTTGAAATCTGTCATTTACTATCACAGTTAGAGGGATAAATATTATAAAAGTATTAGACAAAATAAAAATATAATACGTATGGATTTTTTTTCACAGTAATATATTTGTCATCAACGATTTCTTTTCATATTTTTATGACAATAATTTCTTATACAACAACGTTGGATACTAAAGACATAATAAAACTTTATAGCTACAAAGCAATGAAAACATACTAAATGGATAGTATTGTAGCGGTCTGAAGATACTTTTATTTCGTATTTAAAAGTTCAACTTTAAGAGCAAATTGAAAAAAAATTAAAGTCATATTTATATTAATAAAAACAGTTTAAGATTTATAACGTTGCTCGCATAGATTTGTGGGGAATGTTATTTGCACATGTACGCGTATTCAGATAGACACGTGCATACACGTATATGCATTTGAACGAATTAAAATATATTATATATTATATTATGTAAATTAATGTTGTCTTCGATAAGTAGTAGAGAGCTATAAAATAAATACTGATCTACAATTGTAAATAACATTTTCCTATCAACTTGTTTTTTATAAAGTTTGGAAGTTGGGCAAATGGGCAAAATGTAAAAAAAAATATTAATGATTCCTTAAATACACACACACTACATGCACACTAATCGGACCTGCAAAAAACCCTACCTCTAAGTGAGTTTACATAACAAAACAAAAACTATATTTTAATTATACCGGAATTATTTGAAAAATTAATAAAAATAGTCCGCAAACTCATTATATATAAATTGCATTTGAATCCCTTGCGATCCACATTGTAATTTGTTTACAAATGTAAACATTAAATATGAAGCTCAATTTTTTTTATATATAAAGTAGGTACATCCGTCCGGAATACAAGAAGACAAGCTGCTACCCGCGGCTTTACTCTCGTGGAAATTGAATCTATTTACAGATTAACATAAAATATTACGTTCATTTAAGACCTCTTTGCATAAACCAAAAATAAAGTATCATGTAACTTAAAAAATGACGGACTTTCAAACAAACTTTCAACCTCAATTTCACCCCCTTAGGGGTAGAATTTCCGAAATTTCTTCCTTAGTAGGTGTTTACTCAACAAAACAATCCTACTCATCAAATTTCATAGTCCCAAATTTAATAGTTTACGCTCGGCGATAACGAATCAGTCAGTCAGGACATGCTATTTCATATATAAAGATTACACGTCATAATGTTGACCAAATAAATATATTGTTATTCTCACTAGTATCATCCACTTCTTCAATAAATAGTCATTATAAGTAGTTTTTACCCCTAAAGTATAATTGGTATTGATTACTTACCTGAGGATCATTTTTCAGTCGTACTTCATAATCTTTGCTTGCGTTTACAGATCTCTTACTCAGATGTGGATGTGAGAATAAGTAGAAATGTTTCAGGTTCCCGATCTGTAACAAAAATATGCGAATTTAGAACAAACTCATTTATTCATAGATGCTTGGTCTGTGAATGTGAGCCGAGATGGTCCAGTGGTTAGAACGCATGCATCTTAACCAATGATTTCGGTTTCAAGCCCAGGCAAGCACCACTGAATTTTCATGTGCTTAATTTGTGTTTATAATTCATTTCGTGCTTGGTGATGAAGGAATGCATGTGAATAATTTCAACCAAATTCTGCCACATGTGTAGTCCACCAACCGGAATTGGAGCACCATGTTGGAATATGCTCCAAGCCTTCTCCTCAATGGGAGGCCTTAGCCCAGCAGTGGCAAATTTACAGGCTGTTAATGTATGTAATGTAAAATGGTCTGTGAGGATAAAAAAATCATAATTACACAACGGAAGAGAGATTTTATAAAATATAAACCACATCTGGAAACCCTAATTGTATTAATTATTCCCGAAAAAACCAGATGGCCATAGTAGAGAATTTTATTGTGTATAATTACCACATTAAAACGGACATAATAACCTAGCGATTTATCTTGGTTTAGACATTTTAATTCAAGCTGTAGTAAACAGAAGTCGTTTTGGCACGGTACAGAACATTTTTGGCAAAGCGCATACATACGGAATGAAAAACCGTTGCAAGCTTCGCGAAATTGTCTTAATGGCGAATCGCAATCAAGTAGCAATTGCTACTATTATTATTTATTCTATTTATCAAATATTGGAAAGAAATTATTCATGTCGGCTTTCACCACCGATGAGAAAATATGTCAAAAATTTCCAAGTAAATACTTTCGATAGTACTTGTAACGAGATGGAGATAGACGGATTATTTTTTCTTAATTACTTGATTTTATTAATAAAATCTTTGCCACCACAACCGGTACGGTTGTGGTGGCTCCAGACCTATCGTGATATAATACATACAATATAGTCTAGTAAACTGTATTAATTATTATTAAACGGATACTTAATGTGGGGAATGTTTGCCATAATTATGGGAGGACTTTTGCATCTAAATGAGTATCATGTAAAAGATCTTTCTTTCCGTTAGAGAATAATGAACTGCATGAGAAAGAGTTAGCTAACTTTTGCGTTTTACTTCCTGATGACTTTGTGCAAGCCCGAGTGCGTAGGTACAACCAAGTCATCAGATATTCTTCCGGCAATCAGCAAAACTTAGTATAGTTGTGTTCCGGTTTGATGGGTAAGTGGTCTATGTATTTTTTGTTTTCGCTAGACGGACTCTTAGACTCACATTCCCGCTACCTGAATTGAGGGGTATGTGTATCAACAACTATAATACCCATTAAAAAACCAGAGGTACCCACTCTGTCTTTTCGTGTGGCAGTGCCAGTGTAACTACAGGCAAAAGGGAAATTGCTTAAGGCTTAAATTTTAGCAGATTTAGCTTTTTTTAGATATAATTCATTATATCAATGGAATCAGAGTGATAGTTTTAGGTTTGGACGCTTTCTCAGCAAACGCTTTTACGACAACATAGCAGATACACGATAATCTTTGTAAGAGAGATTTGTATATTTCCTAATAGCGAATATTATTAATGAATACAAGATATAATTGATTTGTTTATGATTAAAATTAATTCACGTAGTAATAAGTCTGATCATCATGAATAAAACACTTTTTCATCTAAATCACTCCAGCATTATACTTAGCAGTTCCTCGTACTATTCCTAGACGTCTTATTAAAAAATCCTTCTGCACTATATATTCCAAAACAAATTTAAGTAAATATGCACCTCTTAACAGCCTCGTGAATGCTTTAAATGTCTTGTCATCTTTCATAAACAGCGATATTGACATCTTTCATAATAACAAAACTAATTTTGTTGAATATGCCATAGATACCATAGTTCGATCTCTTAACTTATATTATTTTTAATTTCCTAATTGGCCTTTGTGTGATATTTTATCTTTGTAATGTCTTAATTTCAATTATTATTCGATTTAGTTATGATTTTTGAATGTCAATGTTGTTTACAGTTTTAATTAAACTAGCTCATTCACCTTTCCAACTTTAAAGACGAATTTCACTTTGAATGTTACCTGTATCAGTTGTTAATTTTAAGTTTTTAGTGATAAGTTAATTGTGTAACTATTTCAATAAATAAATAAATTTGAACCAAAAGATTTAATGACATTGAGAAGTTTCAACATAATGTTGTCTTAGATTTTTGCGATTATTACACATTGAAATAAAACTAGTTTTTAACGGATTTAATCGCGTATATTAATTATTTTAACATCCCGACGTTTCGAGCACTTTGCAGTGTTCGTGGTCACGGGCAGACTCAAACGTCGGGATGTTAAAATAATTAATATACGCGATTAAATCCGTTAAAAACTAGTTTTATTTCAGTTTCAACATAATTTATGAGCAAAGAATGTTGGTGAGTGCAGGTGCATTAAAACAATACAGTCATAAAAATCCCTGCCTTTTATAATAATATATAAAGCGCTGTATATTTACTCGTGATTTATTTATGTATATTTACAAAATTTAAATTTTATCTTGAAGTAAAATTTTCATTTAACCCGTGTCAAGTTGGGACGGGTACCTAATAAATTTATATTAAACTAGATTCGTCCAAGGAAAGTTAATTCTATAAGAGGGACTAATTAAGAAAATACTTCTTCCACGATTATTTCTCTAAAAATACTTTTTAAGTGAATCGATGATTTAACATTTTTTTGTACAGATTTACGCTTTTTTTACTGTTAAATTTGTATCTCCAGAGACATTTTCTCCTTGCCTTTGTATCTGATATTTAATTTGTATTTATTTTTGTCTGTATATTTTTATTATCAGGTAGCTCGATTAAGTTTGAGGATTATTTTTTTATCGATATATGTCGTTATAAATAATGTATATAAAGGAACACAAAGAAATCATAGAGGCGAGACGGACATTCGTAATGACGTGTCCTTCAAGGGGTGTTACTTGTAAGAATGACCCTTCATTATCATATAAATGTTAGAAGCATTGTAGTTGTAATATTACTTATTAATTATATTTTATTATTTTTTTATAAATTATATATTTTCACATACGTAGTTTTTAATTTTGTTTTATTATCTTTTAACATTTTCAGTGTTTCTTTTGCATGTTGTGATTTCCTATAAATATGGAAATTAAACTTATTCTGTTTCTGTATAAAAAATATATTAAGGTACTGAGTAGATAAGGTTGAGGTCTAAAATATTCATATCGTAATTTTTTATTTTAAATTTATAGGTGAAATTAAAATAATTGTCAATATAAAACACATGAACTCCTTAAATGGCCAATGCAACACCAATGCAACACCAAAACAAACCTTGGAGACTAAAATATCATATCCCTTGTGAATAATTAAATTAGCTCACTCACCTTTCACACCGATACTAAGTTCTATCTGTTTGTCGTAAGAACATATAATACCTACACAAATGGGCACAAAGCCACTAAAGTAAAGTTTAAACAGTTTACGTTTAAAGTCCATAGTCATTCAGTCACTCAGGATAATGCCCATAGATTCAGAACAACGGAGTTTCTTTGGAATGCAATGTTTTCAAAGTACACCAATATTGGTAACAAATATTTTTACAATCTCGTTAAAGTCACCTCAGAACTGAGCAATTTATATTCGTTTAGATGTTTTAATTCAAGCTGTGTGTAGTAAACAGCCGTTTTGGCACGCTACGGAACATTTTTGGCAACGTATACAGAATGAACAAACGTTGCAAGTTTCGCAAATTGTCTAAATTGCGAATTGCAATCAAGGGGCAATTGCGAATGGTCACTGTCCTAAAAAAATTAAATTACTTATTTAATATTAAAATAATGACAGTCTAACGAATAGGTCTGATAGTAGCAATATCATTTAGAAATCGATGCTAAGAATTCCCGTTTTGAAGTAATTACTGACATTAATTAGTGGTCGTCTTTCGTAAACCTCGTGTATGTATGGAAATTAGGGAATGAAGTTCATTTAATGATACGCATAAACTTGTGCGGTGTAAAATTCTCCGCGTCTTTAATTGTCTAGATTAGTTCTAGATTGTCTCCTGACAATCTAGAACAATCTAGAACTATGTAGGGGCGGATTCAAACATAAGCATAACATTTTACTAACTCGAATACTAACAACAAATTGAGTACGCGTCGATAAAACACTTACGGTCAAAGCAATCACGATTTATATCGTTGCATATATTTTAACATATTCCATGAAACAAAAGAAAATAACAAATTAATTATCGACAAGAGCGCTTATAAAACTTTGAACACACTGTGTATATTTTTAAAGAATGTACACACTTAACTAGATTAAAAACATAAAATAGATAGAAAGTTTTCCTCACAATCGATGTTAGGAAAGATAAAAAGAAAAAGATTATAACAAGGGACGGTTATTAAATATTTACACTCGGGTCTAAGTGGACGCTTTGGATTGTTACGAGAGGATTACAGTTTTTTTTTCGTCGATTTGTTCAACGGATTAATGTTTTCCTTGGAAAGAACAGAAACAATTGATTTATACGTTTGCGTTGACAAAAGATGCGGTACTTTGGCGATGTTCGTTCAAAGTTTCAGCATTTCTTTTAATAATGGATCACAGATGGCGATTTTTATTTCTTTTGTATAAATAGTATGCTGATATCAACACACGTCAAACTACAAGACATGTAATATGTATAAAGCCTTCGTTTTATACTTTATATGGGCACTGTTTTTTATTTACTTTTTTATGTTATAGGTATCAAACGAGCAGGACGCTCACCTGATGGAGAGTGGTTACTACCGCCCATGGACATCTGCAACACATCGGGGCTTGCAATGCAGGAACACGCCTTTAATAAATATGTAAGACATCCTAAAGGCGTGCGTTTCTTGAAGGTTTCCAAGTTGTATCGGTTCGGAAAAGCCGCCGGCGAAAGCTAGTACTATGATTTCTTATTTTTACGAGATATTATTCTTTTCGAACCACTTAGAAAAATAAATATGGTTCCATACATTATTGACAATGAGCAAACATAACACTTGGAAACGAGTTTGAAGTGTCATATCTTACACGGTCAAATAAGTATAGACTGATTTTGAAAAAAAAAAATACGTAAAAAGCCATTACAGAAATGACGTAAAATAAATAAAAATATAGAATTAATATGTCTAAAAACATTAACATATTTAACATTGAACGGATGAACCGGAACGCACATTTTTGGTTGCGACAAAGCGACAACCGAGTTCTGTGTCAGAATTTTCCTAGAAATTCGTAACTGCGCACAGCTATTAATATATATCCTAACAAAATATACACAAAAATTTCATATCAAATCATTTAATGGACATCGCATTCTTTAATCTTTAACTTTGTCCATTCATTGAAAGACCTAAAATGGTTATTTCTATTCGGAATTAGTCAAATGTATAGCGTTGGTAATAGCACGTAATTATCGTGTCATAGATCCTACAATTATTTTAGTCGGTTTTACAGAAAATTGGGACTTATTAGTATCTTTTATACCATTTGATTGTACATTTAAGTTAGGCAATATATGATGAGCCGTCTAGCGTCCTAGAGCAAATGGGCCGCCTGATGGTATGTGGTCACCACCGCCCATAAACATTGGTGT
This sequence comes from Vanessa atalanta, assembly GCF_905147765.1. Lineage (NCBI taxonomy): Eukaryota > Metazoa > Arthropoda > Insecta > Lepidoptera > Nymphalidae > Vanessa > Vanessa atalanta. The sequence continues at coordinate 1,618,474 of NC_061882.1, forward strand.
GATGTAAGGAATAATAATCACCACCTTTAATAATATATACCACCAACATTGGGAGCTAATATGTTATGTCCGTAGTACCTGGCTCACTCACCCTTCAGCTTCAATACAATGTTTGGCGGTAGAATATCGACCGTAAAAGATAAGTATCGGAAGTATTATATGTAAAAAAATCATAAAAGATAAATAAATAATTTCTGAAATAATAATTAAAAAATGTAGTGTGGAAACAAAAGAGAATAATTGAAGTTCGCTTCAACGCTCTGGCTTAATTGGACGCGTATTTCTCTACACTTGTTTTAAGGCAAGATGAAAACGGTTTAAAACGGGAAATGTAATTGGCGAACCCAAAATCAAATAAGAATTATTTGAGGTTAATCCCCAAGCAATATATAAAAAAAACATATTTATCATTAAACTATCAATCGTGAGAAATATCATTCGTAAATAACTAGTAATTAAAATTATTTGAATTGTAATTAAATTGAACAACCCTATAAAAAAAAAACTACCACTAAAGTTGACTTGTAGAGATACCTAAAGCGATAAAACGGTCTTTGCACGCTTTCAACCTGCTGTACATCCTGTGCTGATATCGCATGTCTTTGTGAGCAATAACATTTATTTAGAATACAAATTTTAAGCGCGTCGATCACTCACACGACCTTATTAATATTGCTGATTATCCAACATGACTGGTAAAGATAAGGCACAAGACCAATTTAACTTGCTTTCCAAGACACTGGGTTTAAACAATACCAACTGCCAGACAATCGCAATATTGGAACAAAAAAACCCAACTTTTTAATAGTGGAATCCCGGGATCCCGGGATTCAGTACCAAGGCATCTGCAGCCTTATATTAGTAACAAGCCAAACGAGGCAGTCAATAAAAATAATAACAATATCAATCTGAAATCGGCTTGTGTACGTTGTTACAAATATATTATAAGTCGGCTCGACCTTTGAGGGTTATTAAGGTCAGATGGCAATCGGTTCGTGTAATAACTGTCACTTAGTATAAACCATGAAGGAAGTTAGCGTTGTAATTTAAAATACTTTCGTTATTAACGTCACAAATATTAGTTAAAATATATTACTTCTAATTGCGTATTAAGTTGAAACGTATGAAATCAAAATGTACACGCTACGTGCTTAAAGGTATTTTACGAATCGTTGTTCCAGATTGAACATGTTTTGATTTTAGATTTAAAACCGTATTTATATTGATAACTGAGTTTTAAATTGATTATACTAAATATCCATACAACAAATCTTCTGTACATTCTCATTGAGCGAACGAGACTTTATTCGGAATAAAAAAACTCTGACTCTACGCAGAACACGATCATAACTCTCAAAAGGTGATATGTGACATTGGTAATAACGATTATGAAATTTAAAGCATATAGAGTTCAAAATAGCCTACCACCTTAAGTCGCTTATTAATATTTCACGATTACGACGATATTCAAAGCGAGTTCTACAGATAGTACTGCTGTATTTAAGCTTGACACTATTGGTTGATGTGTCAAAAATAAAGGGAGCTCAGGCAATAAAACAAAAGATAGACGCTTGGAACATCATGGTATTTATTATCAATAAAAGTCTCAGCACTTTTGATGTATTAACCAAAAAAAGCGTCGTTTCGCTTCACTCGAACTTTGTATTCGCTTTAATTGCTTCACAATAATGCTACTCCCGCTATACCAAGCTTTCGTTTTATAATCTGAGCGAAGAAGTATAAAGAGTAGAAGAATAGTTACTTCAATCAGGTATTCATTTTTTTATCGAACACATTAAATATGAATCGAATATAAACATGCAACACATCATTAGCGTCAATAAAATACACTCCATTAATTCAAAATTGTCTTACGACCTTGTTTACTCGTGGTCGATAATTTTCGTGTTATGTGACTCACTAGTGATTTCTGAAGGGCTATTAAAATAGTTGATAAATTGGAAATAACGTCAACATTGCAGAAAAAATTATAAAGTTTTAGAATCGTTGCTTTAAAATTATCATTTAATTGTCATTAAAAAAAGTCTTATAATGGAGTTATAAAGAAATGTCTATACATTCCTGCTCCAAAGATATCGGATTAAAACTTTCTCTATCCCGTGTGTCACTTATTGTTTAACTATTATATCAGATATTTGGATAGGAAACCCGTTTAAACTAAGAAACACAGACGTTGACAGATAACTTATAAAACGAAACAAATATGTGTGCGTTTCGGGTGACAGAGAGAAGTGATAACTTAAACTGGGTTACAATGAGAGCCTGCCTATCGCTGCCGTATGCGTAAGAGAGAGGGAAGTCAGACAGACTGGCAACGTAACGCGTTACGTAACGAAGCGGTTTACCCTCCCATAAGAAGTTATCACTACAAAAATAAAGTAATAAAGCAATGTCTCATTATAAGGAATTAGTAAGGTTCCAAAATACCCCTCCAATTAAGCTGAAAGCTTGGATTGGGGACGACAATCTGACTTTTTACATCGCTAAGCGACTCGTAAACCTATTGACGCTTCATACATTAAATCCTTACTAATATTATAAATGCGAAAATGAGTTTGTTTATTTAATTCATGTGTTAGCTACTAAACCAATTTTGCAAGCACATTGTCAGGGGCACAAAAAGAGATAAATGGTACCCTTAAACGTAGTTGAAGTCAAAATGAGTACTAAATAAAATACATTTAGCAAGTAACTTTTTTATTGGCGATTATTGATTATTTATTGATATGATTGGTCACTCTTAGAATTATAAGTTCCGATTGATAAAATTCGATTGGTCGATTTTAGGATTGACATTTCAGAATGCATTCAACGAAATCCATGTACATAACTTTGCTGCAATTTCATTGGCTGAAAAATAATAGTAATTTCATACGTTCCCGACAATTGGTTATATTAAGCAAAATGTTGTTTCACTAAGTACCTATTGTTACGTCGTCATGGCCAAGTTTCAGAGAAAATTTACCATAATTGTAATGTACTGGGCTTTTTCGTGACTCACTAATATTAGGCCTGTGGAAATTTCTAAAAGTGGCCTCAGTTTTATGTAATTGAAGTTCGTGATTGACGATTTACTTTCACGGTGATGACCTTACGATACTACAATCTAATAAATATATTTAGCGCTATTTTTAATTATTAAACACTCGATAAGGAATTCGCGTGATATGAATAATACTTGCTAAATCTATAAAATTAAAAAACAAAAACATATATTAACATAAGAATTATTTCCAGTCAATATGTTGGTCGTGTTCACGTGTCTTGAGAAACAATCAAATTATTTTGCTTTAAAAAAATAATATACAAGACAAAACAGACATTACAACACAGTAACATTAAAGGTAGGTAACGATTATTAATAAGAAAATACGATTATAAAAATAACTTATAAATTAAATTATTAAAAGTTCAGTATAGGCCGCTCCGATAAGAAGATCATACTTAGCATAAGCTAACATAATACGGATTGAATTAACGCGATCTATTGAAACAATAACGTATTAGTCGCTTAGAACGAGTATAAATGTGCGAGCAGCTTTACAAATCGGCCTCACTAGTTCCGACTCGAAGACGCTTATTTATAACTATAAACAAAAAATATACTGTAAGACAAATCGCACCATTAAAGTAAAACCGTCACTTAACCAAATTATAAAATTTTCGAGGAGAGCCAATGTTAGAAAAAAGTCACTGCTTTTTTTCTCAATTTTGTCTGATTACAGGGTTCTTATAATACGTTTAATACGTATAAGACGTATACGTTCGTATAAGACGTTTAATGAGATTCTGTGATAGATTTCTTTTTACATTATGGCATGTGATTTAAAAAAGTTAAGTTTTTGTACATTTGTATGTATTTTAAACAGATGGCATTGATAACTGAATTTATGAAAATTTTCGTTTAGTAACAAGTTTACTTTAAAGGTGCGAAATGTCTAATAATCAATATGAAAATACATAAACAATCAACCCTCTTATAACCGCCTACATAAAGATGCTTTGTGATAAAAATACTTAAGTTACATAAACTTACGTCCCAAAGTTCAGATTTCTAAGGTAGTTCTGACAAACAATTTTATAAGTCTAATTAGTAAAAAGTCGCTGTCAAAAGAGAAAAAACACTAATTGATTGTAAAGAAAGAGAAACCTACCAGCGGTTCGGAAAGGAACACCTCAGACCTGAGCTAGAACCTAAGAACTCAAACCTCATAACAAGACAAATATATAAATGCACATACATTAATATATGTTTTTGTTATGATAATATTACAAAGATTCTTAGCATTTTTTATTTGTTATTTTTACTGTTCATTAGGCAACCTATCCTGCTCCTTTTCCTCATCACATCTCAACCCATATATGTACGAGCGGATTAAGGGATCCGTTAAGCGCATCTATCAATCAAGTACGCGTAATCGTAAGCGTGTCAGCCACCCATATGGGCCAGAGCGAATTGTGATAAATAATAATTAAACTGTGATTAAAATTAAACCACTCGGTATATAATACGCTTGTTATTCAAATCTGTCGCTGTGTGAACGAAATACGAACTAACATATCGATTTGGCGGTTGGACTTTGTGCCACTCGCTCTTCATATGTTCTGTCGCTAATCAAATATATTTTGTTGTGTTCCAGTATGAAGGTGTGTGAGCCAGTGTAACTACAGGCACAAGAGACGTGACATCTCAGTTACCAAGGTTGAGGTTTTGTGATACGGTGCTAAAAGATAACATCTAGTCCGACTTCGTAAAGTTAAAAGATCCTTTCTGGGGCACGGTCTTCGTTTCTATAATATAGTTCCACAGCTATTTTTAACTTTTACACATTAATAAATGAGGCATATTACTCAATACGGGATTATATTAAAGATAAAACGGTACTTAGTATTTATTGATTTCTAGGCAAATGCAATATAAATTTAATACCACTCTATTGACACACTCTGTAATTAAAATGGAAAAGAGAGTAACTACTGAGTTTCTTGCCGGTTCTTCTCGGTAGAATCTACTTTCCGAATCGGTGGTAGCTTGAAACTGAAAATTAATTCAAAACTAACTTGCCGATTCAAAAATGCTTTTATGAGCCTATTTGAATAAAGAATATTTTAATTTCGATTTTGTGTATGAGCATTTGTGACTTACCATCAGTTAGTCAGCTCTTATCTACGCTATTAAAAAAACATTTCAAATGATATTATTAGTAGGTTGTCGTAGACAAACAATGCCACAGCTGCAGCGGTTCTCATACAGCTAATACGATAAGAAAAATCGATATAATTAATAAATAAGGAGTAGAAAATTATTCTGACACAAAGTATATATAAACGTGCAATAAACACTAATTTCGTATTATAACTTTCGATTCCTTTATCGAGGAAAATTGTTGTTGTTGTTTAATGGTAAAGTAATTGATAAATAAATTATCTATCTTTTATAAAAGCTTAGTAATAATAAATGAACCGTATTATTGGTAAACAGGAATATATACATGATGAAAAAGCTTTCAGTTCTCGGTAGTTGATTTCCATACAGGAAGTATAAATTTCATTCCCGTAAGTGTACTTTATATAAAATTAAGATTATTTATTCTTAGTAAAGAAGTAAATTAAGTGTACTTTATATCAGGTTAAGGGTACTGATATTCTTATTAAAATACTAAAAGTAAACGTCCCTCAGCTGTTCTACGGACTCCCTTTGAGAAGAAGGTTTAGAGTTGAATCCACTTCGCTACACTAATGTAGGTTGGCGGATAAACATGTGGCAGAATATTATTTAAATTAGACACGTGCAGATTTACTCACGGTGTTTTTTTTCACCACCAAGCTCGAGACGAATTATAAACATAAATTAATCACATAGAAATTCAGTGGTATGCAGTGGTGATAGTATCATCGGCCAAGAAGCACGCGTTCCGACCTCTGAGCCATTTCTGTGGCAATTTGAAAGTGGTACTACTTTGAAATTTAAAACAATTAATTTAATCCTATAATCTGAGAATTATAAATTGATTATGAGCCTATAAAACAATTTAGTTCATTAAAGAAAAAACACATTAAACTTAAATTCAGAAACGTTTATAAAGTTTTACATAGACAATTCGAACTCAAATTCATCCTTGAAATCTTACTCTCGTCCCGCTCAAAGAAGTTTTACATCAAAGAGCTACTGAATCGATTAAAAACTTATTTAGGTATTCATGATATGAAATGGATGAAATTGGCTTTAACTATGTCCCTGTTAACTGTACATACGAAGTTAACTAGAGTAAGAGTAGCTTGTAAAAAATTAATTTCATTAAAACTGATTGAACATAAATAAAATTATTTATTAATTCAAGAACAAAAAAATAAAATAAATATTTAAAAGGAAATTGGAAAAACTTCAGATAATAATTACTTTAAATAAGAAATAAACATAAAAAAATATAATGGAATTTGTATTTTTTTGCTGTCGTTACTAAGACACGCACACTCAGACATCTTACAAACACAAGCGTTATTCACTCATATTAATGCACGCCGATAATATGAGCGGTGGTGGATACGCCTTTATGAGTCAAGAGATCTATAATACTTTTTTTATAACTTGTGCAATTCATTGCATAATAAAAACAATATGTGAATTCAAAAAAAGTCGTCATCGTTTCCTTCCCGTATCCCATTCGGGGTCGCAAAAGCTTTAGGTACCAGATTTTTATGGCCAGCCGTTTGATTGATACTTAAACTTCTTATATGCTTTAAACCAACTTATTAAACAAAATGTACATTTTCAGCTTTTACAAAGAATCAAGTTATGTAATATGATAAAATAAATGTAAAGACCAGTTCGGAATCTAGAATCTGCTGAGAAAAACCGTCAAGAAACTCAATCGTTAATTTTACCCGTAATTTTAATTTCTAGGTTGATAGTCATCTCTATTGAGGCGCCTTAGTTGCATCATAATTACCCCCAGGTTCAGTTATTATAATTTAAACAAACTAACACTGGAAAATTTCATTACACAATCGTTAAAATATCACACTTAACTAAACTTTAAGCGTCTACAAAGGTTTTTCTCTTTAGTCTGTACTTCAAAATAGACTAAACGAACGCTTACCGAAAAACGTAGATTTGCAAAACTTACGGCATTCCTCGCCATCTGTCGACCACGGCCCTAACTACACTTCGATGTGAAAAATTCAAATTGTACCATCGCAGAAAAACAATATTTTCCTCACTTTGCATTATTCAAACATTTACCAAAATGAGCGCCATATGTAATAAATTGATGAAATTAAATATGACGTATCCATTCCAATTTGATTTGTGGAAACATATTATTATACAATAAGTATTCGTACCGATTTTATGTGCGTTCAATTAAAGTAGGGTCATAGAATAATTCTCTAATATAAATTAATATACTACTATATCTTAATTTTGTATCTGATGATCAGAAAATCATCGTTCTCCTAGAGATATTTTTCATGTGTTGAACACGCTCTAAAAGATTCAGATTTTGTTAGAAGGAACTAATGGAATTACTTCCATAAGCACTATACAATAATATGTGTAGATCTAAATTTCAAGCAGAGTTAAATTTATTCCAAACAGATTTATACAAAGATAAGCAAATTGATTCATTGATCTTACTTACACTGCACACTAGAACTTGTCTGAGTGAGTGTACACCCTGTATATCCCCAGGTACCGTAGCGTCTGTAAACAATCCTAACTAATCGATAGTACTTTGCTCTGGATCATCTAAACATTTCTACATGGACTTACGTAAACACGAGGATCAAATAAACGTAATATATGAAGTGAAAATACTTATTTAAAAGCTGAACCAATCACTGAAACCTTTGTAGAATAAGGTGTAAATAAAATAGATATCTGTGCGCGTGTGTGTGTGTGTGTATGTGTGTGTGTGTGTATTTAAGAGCTGAACTAAACATTGAAACCTTTATGGAATAAGGTGTAAATAACATAGATATTTGTGTGTTTTAATATAATATTTACATTTATTAATTTGACTGGAAATATCTGCTGCTTTACGTTCAGCCGCGTATGGCCGCGTGGAAAGATTGTCTTTTGAGTCACATCTTCTTATCCAAGGAGTTCAAGTAGGCTTTCTATTAAAGATTTTTTTAACTGGCAATTCCTCTTATTGAGCTCTGGAATTAGTTGAGACTATCGTCTCTAAAAAAGATTGGCAAACTAAGAACGGGTCCTAGTGTGCTACCCAAATATCCATTTAACTCTCTCATGATTTCAATAGTATATATTTTTCATTTCTTTTTTCATACTGTACTTTAATTTATGGAATTACCAATAAATACATCAGCAGTAGAGTCGTCTAGTATTAGTAATACGTACATTTTTTGTCACAATATCATCATTGTCACAATATGAATAAGAAATGTTCCCAATCCTAGTCTATACTTTTTTTTTTATGGCATTGGTTGGCGGACGAGCATATGGGCCACCTGATGGTAAGTGGTCACCACCGCCCATAGAAAAAAGGCGCTGTAAGAAATATTAACCATTCCTTACATCACTTATGCGCCACCAACCTTGGGAACTAAGATGTTATGTCCCCTGTGCCTGTGATTACACTGGCTCACTCACCCTTCTAACCGGAACACAACAATACAGTTTACTGTTATTTGGCGGTAGAATATCTGATGAGTACAGATGATTTATTTATATTACAATTGATAACATTAAAATAAAATAAAAGTCTACCATTACAAACAATTGTGTTACAGCCTATCTAGTACCCGGTGAACAAAAAAATATAGACATTTGTGTTTGAACCGAAAATCAAGAAGGAACTGTTACATAGTAACTTTTTTTTTTTCAGACGTCATATTCTTGGTCATTATTTTCCGCAAAAAGAACACGTCATACACGTACATCAATGATATTCAAGGTCATATAACATTATGTGAAATTAGCCAAAGTACTGCATTGCGCTCATAGTTAAAAATGACACTAAATGAGAGCAGAATAATGTTATGAACTACTGGAAAGGTACGACTGGATGTACGAGTATATAATAATAATAATACATTAGCAGCCTGTAAATTTCCCACTGTTGGGCTAAGGCCTCCTCTCCCTTTGAGGAGAAGGTTTGGAGCATATTCCACCACGCTGCTCCAATGCGGGTTGGTGAAATACACATGTGACAGAATTTCGTTGAAATTAGACACATGCAGGTTTCCTCACGATGTTTTGCTTCACCGCCGAGCATGAGATGAATTATAAACACAAATTAAGCACATGAAAATTCAGTGGTGCCTGCCTGGGTTTGAACCCGAAATCATCGGTTAAGATGCAATAATAATAATAATAACCATTTTTTTTCAGACAACAAAAATCTATACAGATGAGTTATAGCAAAAAAATTCATATTTTTAATATATCATTGTTAGTAACAATTTATACTTAAAACTATATGAATGTACAACGTCTTGTACTGAAAAGAATTTTAACTACTTTAAGGTATGTTCTAATTTTATTGACGGGTATGCATTTTAATTAAATAAACTAAATTTTAAATGAATCAAGCTATGTAGAGCCGTTTATATTTTGTATCTATCTTTTATATATATCTTTATATAGATATCTTTACTAATATTATAAATAGTATATAGAAATGCTTGTAATGGATAAACAATTAAAATAATCGCTATAAAATAAATATATCAACTTAATATTTTCTTGCTAAGAAGTTGCACCCGTGCGAAGCCGTGGCGGGTTGCTAGTAACGGATATTTTTATCAAGATTAAAAGAGACACTGAGGAATAAACGAAGAATAAGGTTGTCGAAATTTGGCGAGAGGTGCAAAAAATCCGAAAAAAACATTTGCAAATTTACGAAATATTCAATGGTAGTATTTGAAATACTTTTAAAGTAGGTGCAGTGGTAGAGCCATTTTTATGAATGTACCCTAACGAGGAAGGAGAAAAGGAAACTTTCTAATCAAAGCAGTGTGGGTTGAAAGACGAAGGATTTTTTCTGAAACAAATTGAAACTTACCTCATAACGCAAGAGTTTTTCACTTGTGGGTTTTATATTAAAATATTTGCGGGATATTTTTTCATTAGTCAAATAAAGAGTGAAATAAGAACGAAAATGTTTTTTCTTTTTTTATGTAATTTCATGAATATACATGTCACTCGTATTTTTAAATGAATAGAGAACGAAGCATACTTTAAGAAGCAATACGACAGAAAAATGTAGACTGAACTTAAATATTCTACCGCGAAGTCATAGTTAGAACTGAATTACTGTGTTGCCTTGAACTGAGTGAGGCAGTATAATAAAAGGTACAAAAGTTGTATATATATATTTTTTTATATAGATAGACACACGCGCAAATGGGTTCCCTGATAGTAAGTGGTAAGAGAATGGCACTGTAAGAAATGATAATAATTCCTTACATCACCAATGCCAAACCAAACCAAGATGTGAGAAAGAAAAAAAGTCGTTAGTTATTATGATAGCTACGCTTAATTTGAAATATTATATTATTATATTGGCATAGCTCATCACCGATTTGGAAGCTGAACAGTACACCTATTTAGAACACAATTGCTGTTCTTGTTCTTCAAATCTCTATTATTTTTCCTTCTCCTTATTGTTCTGAGTTTTTAGATTAAATATTGCTTTTTTTTCTCAGATTTGTTTATACTTTTTCTTCAATTCTGTGTCCTAAATAAACTTTTCTTCCTTTCTAAAATATCATGACCCTTGTAGCTGTAGTTGCACTGGCTAAATCACACTTTAAAGCGGAATACAATAATACTAAATATTGCAATTGGCGGTAGAATGTCTGATGAGTGGGGACTGCCAACACAGAAGAGCTCACACAAAACCCTACCACCGAGTAAATATTTTCCTTTTAAATTCTATAATTGGCTATACATTTTACAGTCTACAAGCGACCACTTATAGTGTTCTATAAGTGAAATAAAACTAGTTTTTAACGGATTTAATCGCGTATATTAATTATTTTAACATCCCGACGTTTCGAGCACTTTGCAGTGTTCGTGGTCACGGGCAGACAATTAATATACGCGATTAAATCCGTTAAAAACTAGTTTTATTTCAATGTGTAATAATCGCGAAAATCTAAGACAACATTATGTTCTATAAGTTTTCACTTATAGTGATATGATATTAACTCTTTTATATTTATTTTGAACTGTTGTTAACTCTAAATTTCTTTTCTAAATTGGACCAAAACTTGTGATTTCTTGTTACAGAAATGATGAATGCGATGCGTTTTTTTTTTGTTCTTGTCAACGAAATTGTGGTCTGCGAAAATATATAATTCCTCAACAAAAACCCCATTTCGGTAATCCACCTGCAACCACAAACCTCTGCATTGCGCAGACACTGATGATAAATTAAAATGGGAAAATATGAAATGCATTTCCAAAGCACTCTGATTTGACGAAGAAGGAGGGAACAGAACTCACATAATAGACTAAGAAACAAAGGATTTGAAAAGGTCTTTTGAGCTTAACTTGATTTATACGAAAATATATCTGGCTGTTTTAATAATAGTTCTTTAGAGCTTTAACTTTAAAATCCTATAAACTGTCGAATTGGATCAGGATGTTATCAATCCGTATACCTGTATATATTATTTTTTTCATTTATCTTTCTCTCTCTCTCTCTCTAATGCAAAAAAATATTTTTATATTTTAAATTTCATATGAAAGGATAAACAAAATAGCGATCGACATGTCTCATAACGGAGGAAGGCCTCTCTTGCGAAATAGAATTTTCTTTTAGTTTATATACATCACGTTGATCTATTGCGTGTTGGTGTAACTGTAGTCGTTAATACGGCACGTGAAGATCTCTTCGGGATTTATCACTCACTATCAAATACGATATGAATTATAAACAATGGAGGGCGTTTTTTTAAGAATTGCACGATCCCTACGCTATCAATATTCCATGCGCATATTCTCACGATACCCCGTTGGCTAGTCACGCTTGAGAATAGTCGTGGCCGAAATTGGTCAAGGGGAAGCTATAATCATGTCAATGTAAAACAAAATCATAAAAATCTGTCATAAAAATATCATTTTTTTATGATTTAGGTAAGTGGACGAGCAAACAGGCCAACTGATGGTAAGTGGTCATCATCACCACCAATAGACATAGCCTCTTACTTGATAGTAGAGCTTTGTACGAGCCCGCCTGGGTAGGTACCACCCACTTAACAGATATTCTACCACCGAACAGCTGTAATAAGTATTGTTGCGTTCCGGTTTGAGGGTTGACTGAGCCAGTGTAATTACAGGCACAAGGAATATAACATCCTAGTTCCCAAGGTTGGTGAGCCATTAGCGATGTAAGGATTGGTTAATATTTTTTACAGCGCCATTGTCGGTGGGCGGTGATGACTACTTATTATAAGTTAACCCATTTGCACTTCCGGCAAACCGTATAATAAAAAAGATAACACCTTTATGACCCGAATATAAGTATCGTATCAGAATCAATTGTAAGGATTAAAATAATATTAAATATGGTTTTATGAACACATTTTTATAACATACTTGTAGTTACGTATAATCTGAGTGGCAACTGATAAGAAAACTGATAAGAATTTAGCGATGATTACGGATTAAAATCCAGTCCAGGACTATGAATTCATTTTATTTTTATTTGTGTTTAAAATCACCTCGTCTTTAGTAGTGAAGGAAATATCGTAAGGAATGTCTGTCGCGTATTTTTCCAGTAATTCGCACTTTGGTAAACAAATAATGAGATACATGAGATTCCATGAGATATAAAATATGTTTATAATAACGCTGGCTTATGCACTAAAAGCAATTTGATAGTAAAATGACGAATGGATTAGTGGTACCTGTTCAGACATAAGATCCTGTCACCAAAATAATTAAAATTCACCAATTTTCCTCTTAAACTACCAAATGCTATAAATATTTTTTATGAAAATACTTTTAAACAATATAGTAAACACAATTAATCACAGTAATTATTTTCTGTTCCTCATTTTTTGTTACTGTGGTATAATTTTATGAAGTAAGTAAAAAGATGAAATGAAATTTTATCTCTTAATGACCTATTATTCTCAAAAGACGTTTATGAGTAAGGAAATGTTAAAAAGTCCAAGTCATCTTTTCATTTCGAGTCGTTAATAATTTTCCTTCCCTTATAAGAGAATCAATTGTTATTATTGGTGTGCGAAAACTTTTTTTTTTCTTAAGCTTAGATTACCATAGAAGCACAATGATCCTAATCTATTCATTTCAGTAAAAAGTTAATAGAGCTGCTTTAATTTAGCGGGTGCGTCACAGGCATTAGGTACCTAATATTTTTTTTCTGATTGGTTGACGTGAAAGATTTCGCATTTCTTATAGTTTAGACGCTGTGATAAAAATATCAAACAAAATTAATTCATTAATTAGTTGCGTCACAATAAATATTTTCAATATTTTAATGTATGTTAACAATAATATATTTTTCAAAGAAACAGTGACAATTCTTGTATAGACACGAGGAGTAAACTTATAAGAACCAGTTTCCGACTTCGCAAAGTCAATAAATCCTTGCCGAGGCACGGTATTCGTTTCTATAATAAGACTCCACGGTTATTTTAGCTTGGTTTATAATTTTAGTCTCATGTCTAAAATACATTGATAAGTAAATTATATATATCAATATATTGAATGTATATCGTATATTGTGTGACATCATGATAAAAAAAAATTCTGACTATATATACTTGAATGAAGATTTTTTCTGCGATATAGGTAGCCGTTCAGGCAAAGGGCACACCTAGTATTAAGTGTTTTTTTTTATTTTTATTTGATAGGTGGCAAACGAGCAGGAGGCCCACTTGATGGAAAGTGACGGCCACCACCCATACATTAACATTACATTAACGGCCTGTAAATTTCCCACTGTTGGGCTATGGCCTCCTCTCCCTTTGAGGAGAAGGTTTGGAACATATCCCACCACGCTACTCCAATGCGGGCTGGTGGAATACACATGTGGAAGAATTTCGTTGAAATTAGCCTGCCATCTCGGCTGTTGATCACCGCCTGCATCTTGCAGGTGCATTGACCATCACCCATAGACATTGGCACCATATGTAATAATAACCACTCCATTAAACACCAAATGCACCACCGATCTTAGTAAGAAGAGAAAATCTATAGCCCAGCGATGGGACCGGCTTTAAATTACAACCACTGTTATCTATAGCATGTACACAATATATATATACTGAATAATTTAATTATAAGTGTGATTTGTGGTACGGCTTCATTTTATTGAAAATGCGTGACTATAGAGATTTAAACTACAATTATATAAGAACGTTGGTATGGTAATCATGCAACCTATTTAAAACTATTTCCTCGTCTTTTTTAAATCTAATTAATATAAATCAGGCTTTTATATCGATACTTTTGCTAATATACTTTTACTATTATAATTTAAAGCCTATAGCACTCAATATGACATTCCACCAGTGATTTTTTTTGAGACTTGGATCGTTATATCCTTATATTGCCTTCTACATGCAAACAAACTTTACCTCTTATAGAAAAAGATAGTCAGGCGTCGATACAACTTCACGTCACCAAAAAGCTTGGGAACTAAGTCGTGATTAGGCTTTGTGCCCGTATTGGTAAGTACCACTGACTCATCAAACATTCTACCGAAAAACAGCAGCACCCTTCAAACCGGAAAACACTAATGGTGATTATTGTTTTCCAGTTTGAAGGGTGAATGAGCCTGATAGTAACCACTTACCATGTGGCCCATATGTTTGTCCACCTACAATAATAAAAAATCTCGAAATGTTATTTTGAAATTAAAAATAGACATCTTCAAGTTAAGCATTTTTTTAGATTAAAGGTTCGTTCGAGATACCTTTGGTTCACGTTTTTATGTAATCCAGAGAGGTGAGACATTGCCTTCGATAGTACGTGAACTTTGTCATGTTCAAATCAAAAGCGACGAAATTGAAATAATTATTATCATGATTTATTTATAAATTAATCAATAAATAAAATTCGCTTTATCGAGACTGATCGTTATTGTAGAAGGTTAAATAAATTGTGGTGTACGTTTTATTTTACCTTGTAAAACCGTTTCGGAACGTCGGCAACGATAAGAAACAACAATAACTCCAGTACTAACATTTTCCATTGTCAAAACATGTATTCATTACATGCAATTAAATTTCACTAGATAAATTTTCGGAAGGAACTATTGAAATAAATGAATGTTTGACAAGATGAAAACCTATTGATTATGGTGGTGATATCGTCCTGGCCGATTTCAGCCATGGCGGTGAATCTCAATGGAGACCAGCCAACTACGTAGCACATATTTAATGCACAAGTGTTTGCGTAAACGCAGATGAACTCCCGATTCTCTCAACCAACCTAGACCTTGGCCTTGGCCTTGGCCTCCAGGTTGGACCTTGGCCCAACCTGGAGCTGCAACCCAGGACTATATGTGCCTTACCAATTGGATTGAAAATAACTAATCATAATAAAGAATTAATAGATAAAATTTCAAGATAACTAGAGATGGTTCATTGACCTTAGCCGCTTAAAACGGATGGTTGTTACGGCGAATATAGGAAGTAACTTTTATATTTTTATAAATACAATATTAATCCTCGTCTTGCTAATTGGGTAAATAAAATCAAGGAAAAATTACGTTAATCTTTTAATTATGGGTTGTGGGTCGATTTTGTAATTACGAAATACTGAAATAAATATAGCCGGAACAAATATAATATTTGTTTGATTTTTTTTTTATATATACAATTTAATTAAAATATAACTTTTTTAAACAGTATATGGTCTTATTATAATGTTGATCTGTGAATTTTCACAAGCCCGTCTTGATACTACCCAGTCATCATATACTCTACCGGCAAACAACAATACCGAGTAATTTTGTGTTCCGGTTTGAAGGGTGAGAGAGCCTATGTCATTGAAGGCACAAGGGACATAACATTTTAGTTGCCAAAGTTGGTGGTGTATTGGCTGGGTAAGAAATAGTTAAAATTACTTACTGCGCCAGTGCCAACTCTAGGGGCAGTGGTAGCATTTCATCATTTGCCCGTCCGCCTATCTACGTTATAAGTATATTATATATACATATATACGTTATATAATATTACAGTTTTGTCTTGGTTTGAAATAAAGTTTTATTATTAATATGATATATATATTTTAATAATATTTTCTTTAGAAGTATTTGCTAATGAATCACTGTTATATATATAATAATAATAATTCGTCTTTATTATTATTGTAATAAAGGTCCATATCGCACATTACACTCTTGATATATTACGAATGAGGGCTTTATGTATAGTACATTAGTGTGTATAAAATGTATACTAACAAAAAAAAATATTTTAGTAATAATAATGTTAGTAACATTTCTTCAACGAATACATCATACGTTATCACTTCAGAAACCTCTAAAATTATCAGTGTTTCTCTACTATCTTGTGCTTTTATTATACATTCAAACCTTCCTCTTGAATATCTATCTATTAAAAACTGCATCAAAATCCGTTGTGTAATTTTAAAGATCTAAGCATACATAGGGACAGACAGCCGTAAGCGACTTTGTTTTATACTATATAATGATAACGATTAATTTAAATTTCGAATTAAAGGCCTAAATAAATAGCACGAATGAAAAAAGTTAGCTTTATTCATCATCAATAACAATTTTTGGCATCTTTCCGAATGACATTTAAAATTAATCACATACAGTATTTTTATTCTGTATTTCCCTTTTTATTCCAATAAACAATGATATCAAAATGGTATATATTTTAAAATCCTTTTATAGTATTGAATTAAATAAAATATATACTGTACCATGAAGCGCTACAAGCGCTATATATTTTAACATATATTAATACTATCTGAACCTGCGGCTTTATCCGCGTGAAATTTACAAAATGACCTACCTATAGCACACAAACTGCCACCCTAATTTTGCTTACTCGAGGGGTGAAATGGAAAAAGTAACCTACATCCTTCACTGGGACTCAAACTATCTCCACACCAAATTTAATCTAAATCAGTTCAGCAGTTTAAGCGTGAAAAGGTAACAGACAGAGTTAATTCGCACGTATAATATTCATATGGATGAAAAAGTTTTATTCAGGGAAAAATGATTCTATCTCTCATTGTTGAATTCCAAAAATAGCTCTTTTTTTTAATCTTAATAAAATCTCAGCTTACGCCTAATTATATCATCAACATAGGGCTGCCAATAGCTACCCAGAATTTTGACCTTGTTTGGGGATAACGATATTTTCATATCTGAGTAGGTTTCATAAATATGAGACTTACATGAGAATTATTTAAAATTAAAAATGAATTCAACTATGAGTGAAAAATTAACCAACCCTCCTGTCACCACTGGGAGCAAAACTGGGTGTATTCAGTTATGTTTTGTTTCATATAAGATATAACTGTTGTAATTTATTTGACTGTTTATCTTATGAAATATAAATATTATCCTACAAAAAAAAGTAACGTATTTTCCCGCCTCGGAAAAAATATCGAAGTTATTCCATCATGCAAGTCTACTGGCAGTTAATATGGTCATCGACTAATACATAGTTCCTTAAGATGTTTTCTTCCACCGCTAAGAATGAATGCGTTACGAGTGGTGTCTCAACCTATCTCTGTCATTGACTAGGTCTTAGATCTATGCGATCCGAAACAACCATTGAGAGATCAGGATCCAAGGTTTATCTCGTTATATTCGAGGAGTAGGGAATATTTATCCTATTAAATCTAGGAGAAGAATAACTTCTAAGTTTTATTACAGTAGGTCTCGATAAAATTCACATTCCAAAGCTATAGATTTAAAAAT
Source organism: Vanessa atalanta (assembly GCF_905147765.1). Classification (NCBI taxonomy): domain Eukaryota; kingdom Metazoa; phylum Arthropoda; class Insecta; order Lepidoptera; family Nymphalidae; genus Vanessa; species Vanessa atalanta. Next base: position 1,636,401 of record NC_061882.1, read on the forward strand.
AAAATTCTTGCAATTTAAGAACACATTTTAATAAAGTATATTTTGATTTTTAAGAGAAAGGTATATGCTGCTAGTGAGGTATGTTTCATATCAAAGTATAATAATATTCTTCGTATCCAGTATTTGAAAATGGGACATCGGATTATGTAATATAAACCCGTCTTTAATATAAACAAATAAGCTTTATTAATTCGTCCGCCTATCCATGATTGATCAAAATATAAATGACAATAATAATTATAAATGTATTTATATTTACGAAATGAACGCGTTTAATTCAAACCACATGAAAACCGCTAACAATAAATAGTATCAAAACATTGTACGTAACCAACGTTAATATAATATCGGTTAGTGCTGTATATGAAACCGAGGTAATCAAAAATGTTGCCATCACGGATAACCTGCGGATGAAACACCGAAATTGAAGATCATTGAAATAATTGTTGGAAGGACTTTATGCTAACCCGTCTGAGGTATCACTCATCAGATATTCTACCCCATCATAGCAATACTTAGTGATGTCGTGTTCTAGTTTAAAGGGGTAGTGAGCCAGTGTAACTATAGAAACAAGGGACATAATTTCATTTTCCCCAATGGTAACGCATCTGCGATGTGTGATATATCCGACAGCGCTATTGTCTATGGGTGGCGACCACTTATCATATCATAACATTTGCCGTCCGCTTATATAATAAAAAGAATGTAAATAATAATAAAAAAAATCCCTGTCACAAACGTTCCTTAATAAAATGAATATATTTTTACTGCATTTGCAACACATAAAAAAGAAACCGAAATATAATCGTTCATTGTTCGTTCATTCTCGTCATGCCATTCACGTCACAGAATAGAAAACTATCTTACTGCCTTTTAAAATCCTTATAAAACACAAATTAACTTTACCAATTATTACCAAATAACAATTTCATGGAATTACATTTTTAGAATGAAGCAATTCATTTATATAAATACACTAGCTGTGCCCGCGACTTCGTGCACGTTTGAATTTAATAAAAAAGCGTGAATTTATAATTATTTTACATATAATTCTAAAATAAAAGTTAATAAAGCCAAGTTAATCCTTATTACATCAGTTATCTGTCAGTGAAAGTCCCGTCAAAATCGGTCCAGCCGTTGCAGAGATTAGTCGGAACAAACAGACAGACAGGCAGACAAAAATTTTAAAAAATGTTATTTAGGTATATGTACCGTGTATACATAAATATGCATTTAGTAAAACGCGGTTATTTTAATATTACAAACAGACGCTCCAATTTTATTAAATTGTATATAGATAATAAATATAGTTTTTTTGTGGTCGGTAGATGGCGTCAGTTGTATGTTAAATCACGCTACAATTGTTTTAATTATTTGAATCATATCTTCAATCTAAATAAAAATAAAGTTACTTGGATCAAAAGTTTGTTCAATTTGTGTTATAACAACCAGAATTATTGTCCGTTTAATAATATTCTTTATACTACAAACATTAAGATTCGCTTATCGCTTTTTCCGTTATTACAATATCCTTATACACGATATTCTTTTGACAATATGTCGCATTATCGTGATATTATTATAAATATACATAATATTATTGTGAGCATATTAAACTATAAGGATATTAAACCAGTCGGATTTTGACCAAAACCTTATATCAACAGACGTAACCAACGTATCTTGACTATTAATCCTTGTATTATTCTTTTTATTAAAAGCAAATGAAACCGAGAGTATAGTTTAACTTAATTAATTTATCTTCATGTGGAATTCACTTTCCAAGTTAATCTTAAGTTTAAATTAAGTTAACTGTACCGAACCCATCGGGACCGTATGCGCCTTAGGGTTACGGATGATTTTAAGAGGCCCTAAAATACACATAAATTTGAGATCTAGCTTAAGAGATAGATAACTTAGAGTAATATTTATTAATAGTTTGTAAAATACTCATTTGATGTTCACAATATGTTATTATTTTTAAGGAAGGTATAAGTGTTATGGTGCCTGGTGACAGTGAATTATTTCATATGCCGTTGTTTTATTAAATTTTTTTTATGGCATTGGTTGGCGGACGCGCATATGGGCCACCTGATGGTAAGTGGTCACCACCGCCCATAGACAAAGGCGCTGTAAGAAATATTAACCATTCCCTACATCACCTGTGCGCCACCAACCTTGGGAACTAAGATGTTATGTCCCTTGCAACCAGAACACAACAATACAGTGTACTGTTATTTGGCGGTAGAATATCTGATGAGTGGGTGGTACCTACCCAGACGGGCTTGCACAAAGCCCCACCACCAAGTAAAAATCCACTGGCACTGGTTAGTAATAAGATGCAATGGCCCTTATGTCCTTATGCCTGTAGATACTCTAGTTTGCACATCGTTCAAACAGTTACACAAATTAAAATATACTTTGTTCAAGTAAGTTATTTTGAGTTGTTAACACGCACGATTAATTTTAATATCAAGCCCACTTGATCAGACTATCAGGTTGATCTATCAATGTTGTTTCTATCGAGAAAACCGACAAGAAACTCAATAGTTCCTCTTTTTATATAACCCGTATGACCTTTAAGCTCATCCATCACTTATATGACATCCCGTACAGTTTAATATGCCTTATTATTATTTTTTAACACAATTAAAATTATCCATTGGTTAATCTATAATTGTAGTATTTTTGGGCAATAAAGTGTTGAGTGGTTGTTACCTACTAAGACAGGGCTCAAAATAAACTGTAAGGCGACTAAATATAACAACTACAGTGATAATGACTTCGAACGAGACTCTAGAGAGAATAGTAGCCTGCGCAGGATATATGATAATGCACAAAAGTGAGTACAAATATAATTGAACATTAACTTCTCTAATACTCACTCGATAGAATGGTAAATCAATATTATAGAGTTCAGATGCAGGATCGACTTTATGTGCACTACGAGACATGAGAACAACACTGGCATTTTTCAGACTTCGTGCTACGGAGAATTTCTCAGCAGAAAAGCTCAATATTTTAATATCTCCACTTGTAATCATATTTTTTTTCTTGTATTATAACAATATATAGCAACGAGTGATGCTGATAATCTCGTCCAGACTGATTTCGGCCACGGCACGGCGGCCAATTTCAAGAGCGGTTAGCCAAATAGGCCGGACATATTATCATGAGCAAACAGAGGCGCACTCTATATCCCTTCAATCCGATGGGACAGCGTCTCCGACGCGACCAGAATGACTTCAGGTGCAGGACTGAGGCACGGGATTGTACATTCTACTTGTAAACTCCGAGCTAGTTTTGAGAATTATTTGTCAGAAAAACTTTTTATCGCCGCGACCTGAGGTTTGTACACAGAATCGCAATTAAACTAACGAGGCCAGATATGCCATGGCTTCTTAAAGGGCGTCATGTCGTTTGGCGTCACGGCATACGGTCGATCTTACCCCAAAACGCGTCAATAAATGCTTCACATTAGCAAAAAACGGCAACAATTCGAGCTAGTCAAGTGAACATACCTTAAAATTAATTAAATAGACTCAGTTTATTTTATAATTTATACAATATTACGTAAGGTTATATTAACTATTACGACAGACAGTCTTACTATTCGATAGTGGCGGTATGTAAACGGCTTCCAAAGGTTTTTGGGTCGGCCGCTATCCAATGTTTTGTCTCTAATATATTATAATGCTTTATCTTGTTTCCTTAACGAAGGAATTTGTGACCGTGTTTTGTCGCTTGTATTTATTAGGCACGAGAAGTTATCTATTTATGTACTTATTCTTGTCTTATATATTAAAATGGATGTTGGGCTTTGTGACTTTGACTCGGCTTGTGAGAAGCGTGAATTTTGATACGTATAATTTCATACGTAAGTACTTTTATATGTCAACCGATTATTTTTTTTGTTTGACAGTTGTGGAAGAGGTCTTAACAAATATAAACGTTGAATATAAGAGTATTAAAATGAGTTCTTTTCGGTATAATCTACATTCCGAACCGGTGGTAGCTTTACTTGAAATAGTTTGTTAAATCACGATTCAAAAGTGCTTGTAAAAGCCTACTTGAATAAAGTATATTTTGATTTTGATTTTTTGAGAGGTATCGTGGGATAGCCAGTTGGAATGGAGTTGATCTCACTATAAATATTTGTCAGATGTGATTGTATTAAATAATGTATATAATAACATAATACATTAAGATTAATTTAATAACAATCAAATATTATATATTTATATTATTATATTTTAATTGAAATAATGACAACAAATAAGTTTAAATAATTACCGAAAGTTTTTGAAACGGGATATTTACCATGTTTTTTTTTATTTTTATTTGTTGGAGCTCGATATTTCGACATTATCTACGAATGTCTTGTTCACGAGTCTCGTGAAATACTAAATACTTATAGTAATAAAAATAACCATGTTAATTTAAAACTTTAAATAATATTATATAAAACCATATAAAAGAGAAAGAGAAGGAAAATTCGCCTTAATACGACGACTGCCAGTACACTCTGCTTTTGTGAGAAAAAAAAAATACGTAAGTATTTCATTATGCGCTACTAATCCAGTATTATCTAGTATATAAATTAATAACGCCAAGCAAGAAAGTTCAAGGAATGATTTGTTTAAAGTCACAGTTAAATTAGGTCAATGGGGTAACGGGAAGGTTTACAACTAATTGGTCACCGGCGACTTAGTTTCTATAAAAACAAATTTCGATATTTCATAGCTTGTATAAAACAAAAACATAATTTATATACAAAACTTACATCGATTCAGGGGGCGGTTTTATAAAAATACCAATTTTTTTTTTGCAAATGTAAAGTAATTATAGTTTGTTAAATCTCCTTTTATTTTTAAGTAAACTATAAAATATTAAACAATGCATAGTTTCAAGTTTCTGATTTTTGACTTTATTGCCGTTGATATTATTTATATAAACAATTGTTAAACCGTACTAGAGAATATGTACATTTTATAAGCTCTAACTACAACTAGAGAAGTATCAAGCGATTGTTTGACAGACAATTATTATTATGATTGTAGAACAAAAGGGACTGCGAAGAATCTTGCTGATTCTTATGGATTTAATCTTCTTCTACATTATTAAATCCCTTTGGTTGAAAACGTTTGGTTGAATTCGAAATTTAAATGCGAACTAATATGGGTTCGAAATTAAATTAAGAATAGAACTTTATAAAAGGAAACAATAATCTAGGCATTATACAGAGTGTTGTTAAAATAACATGTGAATTTACAGAAGATTAAATTATAAATAAATCTTAAAGTTACAAAAGCAGAAACACAAATGAAGTTAATAATAACATATAGTTAAACATAACGATTCTTTGTGTATATTATCTACGTGTAGTACTCATTAATGGTAAGTGTGAAAAGCTCCTAGAACGAAAAGGGGTCAATTGTACTGTCAAGCCCTCTCGATTTTTAGGTCGAAGAGATACAGGGTGAAACATTGTCTCAAATTTTGCTAATAAATGTTCAGTTATATTTGCTAAGTTCTATAATTTTGTGTACACGATGAATATTATGATTTAACGTATAACATTTAGATGGTTAGAGCATTACCCGTTCTTCGAATTGTCGATGTTCTATTAACAATAGAACAAACGTTGTAACATCCCTTGTAAATTAACAAAACATTTCGATTCATTGTGTTCGAATTATAACTAACAACAATTTGATATCATGTAATGCTTTAGGCAGAATTGTATAGTATTTAATTCGCTTATAAACTTCAACGATAACATAATATGTTCTCAGTTTCCGTTCGAAGGGAGGGGTAGGGTTTCGGTAGCTTATGTCCTATTCGGTAAGTCTGAATATGTGTGCAAAATTTCATAATGATCGATTATGTAGTTAAATAGATTTTCACATTTAAAATATACTATAATAATATATGTATATAATATATACGACAACGCAACTGCAAGTAATTGGCGCTGTTAATATTAACAATTCCTTACATCTCGTATATGCACCAACCTTAGTAACTAACTAAAGACCCCTTGTGCCTCTGATTAAATTGGCTTACGCACCTTTTTAACCAGAATCCACCGATTTTGAGTTACGCTGTTTAGTGATAGAATTAGTGATGAATGGGACCAGTGCACAATTGCACAAAGCCTACCATCAAGTTAAGTTAAGAATCTACATGAATTAAATTAAATATCACGAAACGTTGTAATACAAAAAAAAAGTCACTAACAAAAGGTCGGAATGTTTTCAAATTTCCATAACCTCGTTAAATATTCATGAAAATATTTGTCAACCTTTGGTTCCGAATAACATGGAACAAACACGCCGTCAAATATTTGTTATCCGCCGCTTAGAATGTTAAATTAAACGTAATTGTTTAATTCGTGATTCTGTAAAATTTGCTCATTATCATATAATTATTGGTGGTTAATAAACCCGACTTACATATATGTTATATATATAAATATATATTTTACAATAATAAGTAATAAAAAGTTTATATCATTATGTTTTACTAGGAGGTGGGGCTTTGTGCAAGTCCGTCTGGGTAGGTAACACGCACTCATCAGATCTTGTACCACAGCAGTACTAAGTATTGTTGTGTTCCAGTTTGAAGGGTGAGTGAGCCAGTTTAACAGACACAAGGGACATAACATCTTAGTTCCCAAGGTTGGTGGCGCATTGGTGATGTAAGGAATGGTTAATATTACTTACAGTCATTGTCTATGAGCTCCGTTCTTCCGCCAACCTATATAATAAAAAAATATCTTTCTTACATTCAAATGTACAAGATTGAGACCCTCCTAGTAGGTTATAAATAACAAAATCGTATATGCAAGAAATTTAAATGTATTAAATAATAATTTTATTAACCTTTGACGACTTTTAATAATAGAAAATAATATCACAGACTAAACAAAGTATTTAACCGAATAAAAGAAAAATGATTTTAAGGTTTAAAATAAAAACAAATTAAAACAACATGCATTATTTTGTTTTGTCTCCGTATTAATTATTATTATGTATTATTATAACAGATATTATTATATCTAAACTACTGATATTTTATATTTTTCCATGGGCGGTGGTAGTCACTTTCCATCAGGTGAGCCTCCTGCTCGTTTGCCACCTCTGTCATAAAAAAAAAAATTATATAAATATAAACAAATAAAATAAAACCTTAATGAAAATAAAAGTAATATCCAAATTCTTCTACAAACAAATTATAAGTTTTGTTTGTGATTAAACATGTGTGTGTGCGAGTGGGTGTACGCGTATATATGTGTTTTGGCATTATATCGGAAATAGTAACGACCCACACATATGGATAATAATAGATATACAAAACATTGATACGTGTGTGTATTATGTCTCTTGATTACTTCCCTCACTTTCATAATATGATGTGACAAATACCACTTAACCGAAGAGATACCTAGTATGTAGAATTCACATTTTTATGAGTTTTTTTTTTCAGTTTGTCGCCCGTGTCATACAGTGGATATACAATTTTATTTTTCGCATTGATGATTCCGAGTCCATGCCCCTGACAAGCATAACTGAATTTATGTGCTAATTTGTATTTAAAATTCATCTCATGCTCGGCGGTGAAGAAAAATATCGTCACAACCTGCACGTGTTTGATGAGAATCTGCGTGAAACCAATTCGTATTGGAGCAGTGTGGTGAAGTAAGGTTCGAAACCACAGCGGGACGTTAACTGGCTGTTAACTTTAACCCAAACAAAAAATAAAATAATGATAACCACCGAAAAATGTAACACTCACAACTGCCCGTTCTTCTATTGGATCGCTTGGTGGAATATCTCATCTTTTAATATCTAATATAAATTGAAAATTTTTGTCTTCAGATCTGCGCCTGACTAACTAGACGAAGAAAATATACTACACGAATAATACTTATTTTTATATTATTTTCGTTTTATCAATATCAAATATCATAATAATAATTATTATAGATATAATGTCAGTAATACAACAGACCACTTCTCCAATTATAACCTTTGACTCCATTCAATAATAGAAAATAATATCACAGACTAAACAAAGTATTTAACCGAATAAAAGAAAAATGATTTTAAGGTTAAAAATAAAAACAAATTAAAACAACATGCATTATTTTGTTTTGACTACTATTGTTTTGTCTCCGTATTAATTATTATTATGTATTATTATAACATATATTATTATATATAAACTACTGATATTTTTACCTTAAAAAAACAAGACCAAATTAATGATTGAACGAATTGATAGCCAGTATCACTCATGTTGTAAGGATTCTAACGATATCCCGTACACCTAAATCTGTTCAGGCATTTAAAAGATATGGTAGACAAAAGAAATTCAAGTTTTTTTTAAAGCACGTGTACATGTTTGGACCTGAAATATTACACTTCTTTTTCGGGTAGTCGTTTAAATGTGACCACTGTGGAACACCCGGCAGATTAAAAATTAAAAAGGAAATAATTGATAAATATGGAGTAATAGGAATTGAATTATTGTTTCTTTAATATAATAAATACATTTGCTTATTATTATAATAAATAAGCAACGAAGTAGAATTATGATTGTATATGTATGAACGTGCCACGCACACACGTTTGTAAAAGAGCGGGCAAGGGGAGGGGGTCATGACTGAATAAAATAAAATCAAAATATAATTTTCTCTTACGATTTAAATTTTTAAATCGTCATTTTACAGAACTATATTAAAAGTAGATCTGTGACTGGTACTTAATGTAGATTCTACCGAGAAGCGGCAAGAAACTCAGTAGTTACTGTTTCCCGACAACAATTATATGTAATACATAATATATCTGCCTGAAAGTCAACAATTATTAACTCCATGCTTTGTTATAATCTATATAGTCTCATGTCGAATAATATATATAAACTATATTTATTAATGTTTATATATATATATATATATATATATATATATATATATATATATATATATATATATATATATATATATACATCGGTAAAGTTAAAAATATCTGTGGTATTTTATTGTAGAAACGAAATAAAAGGGAAGTACGTGCCGTTTACCGTCGCGATATACAAGTCGATCTTACCTGAAAGCACGATAATAGATGTTTTTTATGGTATCGGTAGGTGGACGAGTAAATGGGCCACCTGATGGTAAGTGGACCACCACCGCCCATAGACAATGGCGCTGTAAGAAATATTAACCATTCCTTACATCACCAATGCGCCATCAACCTTGGGAACTAAGATGTTATGTCCCTTGTGCCTGTTACACTGGCTCACTCACCCTTCAAACCGGAACACAGCAATACTGAATCCTGCTGTTTGGCGGTAAAATATCTGATGAGTACCTACCCAGACGGACTTGCACAAAACCCCACCACCAAGTAATGTGGCATATAAATAAATAATAAAAGATTACTGGTTACTGGAGCCGAGATGGCCCAGTGGTTAGAACGCGTGCATCTTAACCGATGATTTCGGGTTCAAACCCAGGCAGGCACCACTGTAATTTCATGTGCTTAATTTGTGTTTATAATTCATCTCGTGCTCGGCGGTGAAGGAAAACATCGTGAGGAAACCTGCATGTGTCTAATTTCAACGAAATTCAGCCACATGTGTATTCCGCCAACCCGCATTGGAGTAGCGTGGTGGAATATGCTCCAAACCTTCTCCTCAAAGGGAGAGGAGGCCTTTATCCCAGCAGTGGGACATTTACGGGCTGCTTATGTATGTTATGTTATGTACTGGTTACTTATTTCAAATTACAGAACTGTGTGGAGTGCGACGCCGTTCCGTAATTGTGAGTGTAATGATATAACTTTTGTAAATTGTAGCTGTACATAATTATAAATGTAGGTATCGCAGGAGTTTAAACACGCAAAGCAGCGTACACATGACTTAATTGGCACCTTATTTTCAATACTAGGTACACGAGTCAAAGTCAATGTTCGAAGATTAATGTGTTGAAATATACGGGACGAGACGTTATTATCAATGGCGAAATAAAATACTCATTTGTTGCGTGATTTTTGTAAAGAACTTACGAGCTGTGTTTGATAATAAAGTTTTTTCTGTTATTGTTTTACGGAATATTGTTTTAGCATTCGTCTTCTGTTTGTATATTTCGATGTATAAATATATATTTCGATATATAAATTTGTAATGTGAAATTTAAAGTCTGAATGCTTGGTAAGGGCCTCTTCTTCACAAAGGAAGGAAGCTTGGAGCTCAGTTGCTTCAGTGCCGATTTTGCATTGGTAGGTTGAAGCATAAAAGCGTAAACTTGTTACGCCAAGTACCCGATTACACAGGGTTAGTAACTCTTTTGTGTGGCAATGTATACATACATACGGTTTTACAACAGGTCCCAGAAAAAAATCAAAAATATTCAATTGAAAAATTTAAAAGAATCGTTAAAGAGCGTTCGTGTGCTGAATATTACAACACTAATAACTTCTTACTTGATGCACACCATAGGAATTAAATGATCGTCTCCAGACTGTTTCAAATAACGAAACTATATTTATATGTATTGTAAAAAATCTATAATTATGAAAATCCCGCTGAGTTTCTTTCACCGGTTCTTCTCAGGTCCGAGGTGCTAAATTCCGAACCGGTGGTAGATTTTTGACAATCAATAAGCAAGTGTAAACACTTCTATATTGAATAAAGATTTTTGACTTTGACTTTGAGCACCAGCCGTAGATGTGCAGAAAATTAAAGAGGATTCTTGATCGCAATTTAGTTAAATGTTACGATTTAAATAATAACTGATCTTACAATATGGAAAGGTAACACTGTTGGAATTATAAACCATTTCTTCCATCGTCATGGGATGACGTAACGAGAGGATCTAAATGTGGTCTTGCCTTTATTTACAACGGCTCAATGCCAACCAACCAAAAACAACTTGGATACAAAACGAAATACTGATGTATGGCGGTTGAATAACAATAATCAGTCGTACCAATTTTGCCTTACACAAAGCACGGCTACCATTATTATCTATTTTAAAAATAAAAAAAAATAATTTATTCAAAAAAAGAACGAATGGAATTTTACAACATTCACCAGATAGCCAACTCATATTTTCGGAATGAATATGAATGAACTTTTCCTTCAAAGAAAAAGTTGTAGAACAAAATCCACGATGCATCCGAGTTGGCAGTCAATTTGCGTAAAAACCGGGAACTTCAGAACTAGGCTATAATAACAAGTTTCTTATTACAAAAAAAAATTGGTATTCGTTTTCGTCTAAAAAACTTGTTTAGCTTGAGAATGAATTATTCAGTTAGAAGAACGTTACGGTTAGAATTATATTCAAGTAACTTGAAATGACGCATTTAATGACTTTGTATTGGAAGCTAACCATAATATTATTAGTGCGTTGGGAGTTGGCGTGCATTTTGTTATATGATTGGTTTATTTTTCATATCAATAACTTTTAAATAATCAATACGGATTGATTAAATCCATTTAATGAAAGTCCTGTGATGCTGCGTTTTTGAATTATATAAATCAAAAACGCCACGTCGTTTCAAGTCCGTCTTAGAATAATTTAGATTTGTATTTGAAATCATCTCAATCTCTGGGTGACCCAGCCTACGAGCGACAATAAGACGGAGTTTTATATTTATTAGAGATGTGCAATATTACTTCAAATCACAATTTCGTGTGATATATAATAGGAATTAGAAACGAAAATTTGAGCCATTTGTGACTTCAGTACTTTCCATGGCGGATCCGAATTTGTTCTCGTTTTCAGGGAACTGGTGGCAGTCCATCATGTCTCTGCTATGCTCTGCAGAGAGATCGTCAATGGTGGCAAGAGCCTTTATTCTTCTATCAATAAATAAGCTTTACCACAAAACACTCTGGAACTGCTTGTACCCAAAAAAACCGTGCAAGCTCTCTCATCTCCATATGTACTCAAAGCACAGCGATATTCAAACACAGCTCTGATATTATGCGAAAAAATACACTGTCTAAAATTATCAAAACACTTTTAGGTTCGAATGCAAATCGATAGAGTTGATTAAAAATCATTAATTAATAATAAATATTGAACAAATTTTATGCAATTATTACATGGCTTCTAGTTTAAGTGATTGTTTTACCGCAACCAATATGGAAAACCGGTGATATTATGGAACATGAATATTTTTATGAACATGTTACCAAATTACGTCAATGTTGCAATTTAATCGGAACTCACTATAAACCTTGAACGAAAGCTAGTGCATCATTAAATTCTAATCAAAGTGAAAATCTTATTTCATGGCTTATTCAATATACTTGGTTACTTACAGCGTGCAATAAAATGATAAAAGAATCAGCCATAAAAATCACAACTATGTTGTGATTGGACCAACGAGTCGTGATCAACGAGAATTTTATCGACAGAAGAACTTTCAATGAGTCATTTATATGTGACCAGTTCTCAACTTCATCGTAGTTATATAAGACATTTTATAGAGTCGCTTCAGGGAACTCTATGTCTTTACCGGCCGTGATATAATGCTGTCTAATGTCTATAACTAGAGAACGGTGCATGTTATCTCTAGAATTAGTCAGATTTCCAGCCAAGTGATTCGGAAGGTACACGCTAGTTTAACCTTGTTTTAAACGACGGTTAATTTATTCCAAAACGGAACGATCGTCATTTGTTTATTGCTAGCTTACTGACCCGGATAGGTAGAGTTAATGTTTAATCTCATGAAGTATTGATAAACGAGTTTTATTAATACGTTATGAATATAATAATAATAAATACACTGATGATGTCTCCATGACTGGTTTCATTCACGACTGCTACAGTCTTATGTACATACATTTATTTAAATATCTTTTATTTTCTACTGAAACTATTGGACTATATTGAAAAATTTTATTGGCATTTTTTATAAATAAAAAACGCTTAACAACAAAATATTAAGTTAAGTTAATGAGTTTTAATATTAAGTAACAGATAATGTTTAGTGAAGTTACTCTCTGTTTTTATTGCAAATAACTCTATGTTTACTAAAAAATAAGCATATTCTGAATTTATTTAAAAAATAATACTAGCAATGCCCCAAGTTAAGGAATTACTAATATTTCTATTTAACCCTTCTTTTAAGCTTATCAATTGTGTTAGGACGACAATAGCCCAAGAGGTCAGGATTGATCCTGTGACATTTTAAAATGGCTAGGCGGCCCGTAAATCTTTGCCCTAATGACGTTTGTAGTCATACGATTGAGTAGTTCATACATAACAACAAAAAATCTTAGCATAAATAAAAGTGTGCTACTTTACTTCTTGCCGGTTCTTGTTAGAATCTATTCCGAGCCCGAGCTTTACATTCAATTTAATCCTGTAATATTAGGGCCCATAAGTGCTCGTAAGGGGCTACTTGAATAAATAATATTTTTTTATTTGGCTTAATTTAATACAAAAAAAAATTCTGTAACATTTATTGTAATAAAAATATTATATTATTTTGGAAAATAATACGATCACAGCATGTATACTTACTATCTTATATAAAATTGAAAGGACTTAAAAATGAATTATAGAATTTTTGATGAGTGAGTTTGTTTTGAGAGTAGATTACTACAACAGCCTTTAAGTAAGTTCCTAGGCGTCGGGAAATTAATAATTTTAATCTGTATGATAATTGGTCATATCCGCCCATAAAACTTGACGCTGTAACAAATATTAACCATTCCTTACATTACCAATACACTACCAATCGTGGGAGCCAAGATGTTGAGGCCTTCGTGCCTGTCATTACGCTGGCCCTTCAGCTGGAATACAACCATACGAAATATAGCTGATACGCGGTAGAATATTTGATAAATGGGAGATAGCTACCCAGATTGGCTGGAACAAAATCTACCGAGTTATTCAAACATTATCATGTCATAGAAATGGGCCGTGTTATTTTTATTTAACGAATGTTTAAAATAAAGGACACAGTTTATAAAAAAAAAAATTGTATCAATGAGAATCAAAATGGTCCAGGACACATCAGGACCCACCAAATCGCTCTATAAAATATACTCTTAAGGAGACCTTTGCCCAGTTGTGTAATAAAGAAAACATTTTAAACTACTAAACATAAAACACAGTTTAAGTACTGAACGCTTTGCTGAATTATAATAATACAAAAACTTTTACAATACAACTTTATTTGACGTAAAAGAGCGCGCGTTATGTTTTTATGACTTTACTTTTAAATGTTAGCGAAAATAATGACATAAGATAATTATCATTACAGACATATATATATTAAAGCTGTTTTTATTAACTACATTCTTAGTTAGTCAGACTAGATGAGGGAACCTTTTAGGTTTAGATAATAGAGTCTTTAATAATAATAATAACTTTTCACGCAGACAGTAGCTCAAGATATTTAACTATTTAGATAAATACAAATTAGATATTTTCATAAATAAATACTATGAATGTATTAGCTTTACAAGTTTATTGTTATTTCTTAGAAAATCCTACAGCATCCAGACATATGATACGAGTAGGCTATCTGTCATTCTCAAATATTCATCCCTCTGGGGGAAAGTTACAAATTGAGAGTAGTTTTCGAAGATCTCGATACGCGGCCAATAAATTTCTCCGACTACAGCGACTTGAATTTGATAATAAAATATGAGTGATCTATTAGGTCATAATACTTTAATTTTGTAAAATTTAACGATAAATATTAAAATTTGAGTAACTATCTCCGTCTCTATTTCGAGGTAAACAAAAAAAAAAGAGACAGACATAGAGTTACTATTGACTCTGCTCTTTACTAAAATCTACATCTCTTTAATAAATTCACGTTCTTTGATTAAATCGCTTATATGAGAAATAAATGTTATTTTCCCAGAGGTAGTTTATGACTTGGAAACTGGTCAAGATTATTTTTTTGTTCGGAAAAATAAGCGGATATAATTAATAATACTGTGAGGGATTAATGAGTAGAAAAGTTTATTAACGAAAAGATGCATTTTGATGAGATGTTGGTCTTTAGTTTCTAGCATATAAGACCCCCGATTCCGAGATTTAAGGTTGGGCCATTAAACAGTTTATGATTTTTAAAATTATAAATTTCAATTTATTGGGACGGCTTTGCAAATCTGTAGGTACCACCCACATATCATAATTGGCACTCAGCATACTTAACATTTATTACGAGTGACGTTGTGTAATTCCAGACACAAAGGATATAGTACCTTAGTTCTCAAGGTTGAAGGCCCATTGAGCCAGTAACAATACTAATATATACGAACTGTGGAGATTATTTACTATCAGGTAGCTCTTTACCAGTAATCCTACACCAATATTAAATTTAAAAAAAAAACGTTTACTTGGATTATTCTCCTGGCACGCGGCAAAAGAACACCTAATCAATGTTATTCATTATAATTTCAATAAATCGTTGATGAGTATTTTTTACCTCGGAAAATTGTATGGATTTTAATTCTTTGTGAAACTTGTAATAGAGTAAGTTCTGATAGCTCAATTACTCGAAAGTATGGCTAATAAAGATTTCATTTATATCGTTCATAATTTACCTTACGACAAAAAATCGGAGTAAAACTACATTGATTCTTATGTTATGAACCTAGTTTGAATTGTTCAGTTTATTAGCGTGGTGGAATAAAAATTATTATTGTATAGAAATGCCTTTCCTAAATAATTATAAATGATTACTAAGGCAATATATTGTTAGCACAATACTCTCTGAAAACTGAAAAATATATTCAGGTCGTTGACCTATTATGTCTTATTTTGGTTACTTTTATTATACTTCATCACTTTGTCAGACGCTTTTAAATATTTTACAATATAGCACAAGTAAAAGCAATTTCATTATATTTTATAACCGTATATTGTCGTATAAAGAAGATTGTATTACTTTTATTTGTTTGCTTAAAATAAATAACATTAATAATCTTTTAAAGATAATACAGTAAATGCTGACTATATGTCTCAAAAAGTCATAATCAATTGCATTGTTAAGGAGGCTCCTTAGAGCTTAATCCAGTACGCTGCTTCGGTGCGGATTGCTGGTCGTCATGTGGCAGAATTTGCAGGGGCATTATATATGATATATTTCTTTATCGCACTTAATGGCATCGTTAAAGACGACATTTCATACCAGGATTATAAATACATAAATTTAAAAATAGAATCGATTTGGATTTTGTAATTGTATATGAACTTCATATTTGCGTCCTTCGTTAATAATAAGGTTGCGTAGCAATCGTATCGTTACACAATGCTCTGTCTTATTCTCTCGAAGGTCTAATTACTTATGACAGAAAGTAACAAATATAATTTTATTCATTTTTTTAAAAGACCTTTGGAGATAATTGTCATCTATTTCTTAACATAAAAATAAAATCATATTAATGAAAATCTCAGAAATTATTTTCAAATAAATATTATAATTAGATATCTAAAATATTCAAGACAAAGAACTCAAGCACTGTTATAAAACATAATATAAACAATTTTAGAGTCAAATCTTAGGTCGAATTAAATTCTGACTCACACATCTAAAATAAATAAATATTGGACAACATCACATACATTACTCTGATCCCAATGCAAGTAGCTAAAGCACTTTTGTTATGGAAATCAGAAGTAACGACGGTACCACAAACCCCCCGACCCAAGACAATATAGAAAACTAATGAACTTTTTCTACATCGATTCGGCCGGGAATCGAACCCGGGACCTCGGAGTGGCGTACCCATGAAAACCGGTGTACAAACTACTCGACCACGGCGGTCGTCAAAAAAATAATATCAAATCATCTTAAATAATATTGCAATCGGAGGTTTCATTATTATAAATTTAAAATTTCAACATTTTTTTTTTCTGTCTCTACTTAACGTGTTTTCACACAACATACATATTATTTATATGTGTGCGTATTGCTTTAAGTACATTTAATAGTATGCGTAAAATCTAGAATTACTAAGACATTACTGTATGCATCGAAATTTCCCACAGGGATAAGTGAACGCAGTCTAAAACTAATGTGACTTTATTCCCTACGGTTTATGTATTTTTATTTCAATATAAGTATAAAATTAATATCATATAAGTGGTTAGGTTAAATGATCTGTTTGGAATCGTTATTTTTTGTGTTTTTCTTTAATATAAATTAAATTTTATAAATAAAATAAAAGGTTACAAACATTATTTCTATTTTTAAAAATAGAAATATTTATAGGATTTTAAACTAACATAGTTATTTTTATTACTAAAAGTATTTAAAAAGGGATATTTACCATGAAAATATTTAGTTGTTAAATGTCATAAACCTAACCTAAAAAAGGTTTACGTGATTTAAATATAACAATATATGTGATATGTTTGAGGCATTACATCTGTCAAAACGCTTTATGTGAAAACGGTTTTCCCATTACAATGGCCAGTATTTTCTTTGAACCTATTTTTAGTTAACCTTAATTTAAAAGTAAATCTGCATATCTGTTTATCATATAATTTCACATAAGCCTTGAAATTTAAATGACAGAAATTACGACAACCAGCTAAACAAATTGCAAGGAACGACTAATACACTTCTATGAAAAATGAACGCTGCGTAAATTTTAGCTTTTTGAAACTAAAAAAACAATAAAAATATTTTGATACGAGGTTACTTTATTTATAGGCTTTTTATTTTACTAGTTTATATATGTAGTTACACTTACATTATGGATATTTCAATAGTATACTATAAGCCGTAATTACGGGCCCTGTGGTCGAAAGACGTACAAACGATGTAAGCTTAGTATTAGCATTGGTACCGAACCGTATAAAGGCTTTGGCAAAATCGCTTAATAATCTAACGAATTTAGTTTAATCGACTACTTGTATGTCAATTTCGGCGTTGTGATTTTGAAGTTTGTTGTTGCTCTATATAAATATATCTATATGAACACACACACAAACACCCGATAATATAAAAACCCTATACAAGTTAAAATGAAACGGAAAACGAGTAAAGTAAGGTGCTGTAAACTTTCCTTCGAGTCAGATAGAAAAAAAAAACTAAAGTTCCTTTTTTAAATCTACTAAGAAAAAGCGAGCTGTAAAATTTTAATTCAGTGGATATTGTAGAAAAGGAGTTCGAATCATAATCAAACTTCTAACAGTAATAAAATTTTGCTGGCACTTGAGGCAATTCATAGATGATGAAATAATTTAAAAATTAGAATAAAAGTTTTGATATTACTCAGTCGTTACTCATCCCTGAAACTATACATATAAATTTAACATTTAACTTTATATGTATAAGATTTAGTAATTATATTTTATGTATATAATCATTATTCAGACTTGATAATTCTGTCTATTGTCTATTTCCAGAAGTTTCCACGCTAAATGAAACGAAATTCTAGCAAAGCTTAGCTCAAAGGTACTACATGGAATTTATTGTTAGTTAGAACGAACTCTTGTAAATAAATAATTCAATTTCCAAAATAACAACACGTGTTATTTTTGTAATGTTAATGTTCATTCCTTGAATTATACTGTCATTAAATTTCACATAACGTTTCCTTATTTTTGTATTCGTAGAATATTAAAATATTCTGTCATATTACTTAATATATTTTAAATAAAACGCATTTAGCGTTTACGTCGTTTTATTATATAACGTCGTCGTCTTTAAATATTTTCATGAATAAAACTATTTCATTGAGTTTCCTTTTTTAAATATAATTATAACTGTTATTCGTTTTTTTTCTCTAGACGTCTTTAATTAACGCCAAAAATGTTATCTTTATTATTTCAAAAATAAACAACAACAAGAAGTGCAATATAGCCCACGATTTAATGGACGTTACGTAACAAATTTTATTATCATCGGTCTTGACATTTGGGTGCTTGTTCAATATAGAGAAACGTATAAACACACGCACAATTTTTAGTTTATTTTTTTAAGTTAACTACTAAGTTCTTTGTTGGTTTTTCTCGTTAGACTAGTTAAAGCTGTAAGTTTAAGTCATCTTGTAAATGGTAATTAAGTTCTTGAAAGATTTAAATGAAGTATATTCTTTTGAGACTAAACGATTGTCTTTGAAATCGACTGGATTAATTTGCTTTGTTAAATATTACACTTTTAATATTTTATGTTTATAATAAACTTCATTGTATTACAATGCTATATATTTCACAATTTCGTCATAATGATTCTTAAACTAAATTAATTCAGAATTTCATAAACTTGTCAAAGAATAAGAATTTGTGATTATGAGAATTTTATCTTTTCACGTATTCGCAAAAAAATTGCGTTATTGTAATTTGTTCTATATTCAATTTTCACTTTAGATAATTACGTTCGAGCGACGAAAAGTTATTTGTAATATTGATATAATATCCACTTAGAACTTATCAAACTCGGAATAAAATGATTTAATGTAATTTATTTTTTCAATATTTTCACGAGAGTATTTCGTTACAGAGTCTAATGAAAAATTTTTATAGTATTGAATACGAAATACGAAACGAGGAATCTTGAAATTATTTTCAAGGGAATAAAAGACTTTTACAGGCATTTTTTTGTAGTCATCGTTAGTAGTACGCGAAGCTACCAATTTGTTATACAGTGGTATTTGAATTTCTAATATTTCTCAGTATGAATCAATTTTATACGTGAAGAACGATTTATATTTTTTTGCAATCAATATTTAAGAATGATTATCTAAATTATTTCGTTCCAAAGTTACCTCCGTCATAATTGTACCAATTCGAAGTTAATAAAATACATGTATTTTGACGACACGAGGGACCAAAATTTAGATTTTGTTTTAAGTTTTAAAGTATTAATTTCACAAAAAATATTTAATTATTTCTATCTTATCGAGTGTTTTTAGTACCATGAGTTTTATTGTTTAATATTATATTTGAAATATATTACAATCGTATAAACATTGTAATGGTTTAAGTAGTTCAGTACGCAAAACTTTGACAATAAGTATGTGGGTATGTATTAAAAAATCTTACTTAACACCTTACCTGCCCATGATTGATAAAGCCATGTCTATGGGCCAGTTGATCTGCACGTCCATCTGGTACGAGCAGTGCAAACTGATCGTGGTACAGTGGCACACACAAGTCCAGCACTGTCAATAACACGATCAAGTAAATAGGTGGCATAACGCACGTCGCTCATTGCATTACCGCTTTTGAACTCTCATATCGACCTTCATTACGTAATTTTTTTTTAATTTACACTCGCGTTATTTATCCCCTAGGCATTGATACGTCCGACCAGGGTTGTGTTCACGAGGAGACTGAATCCGCGTGACTGGTCGTCTTTCCTCTATTTAGTTGACGCATGCGCTATACTTCGCGCCCTTTCTTTAGCCCACTTATGTATTGTATTTGACATCAATTGACTCACATAGTTAATTAGTTTGAGTACATACACTTGTCCGTCTGTTATTAAGTTGTGATTCGTAATGTGATTAATTCAAATTTAATCATAATAACACTCTCGATGGTCTCGCAATGCAATTCACGTAATTGGTAATACTCTTACTGTCTCCAAAGGATTGAGAAGAGTCTCAGAAAGATTGAGTTTTGAGTTTGAGTTTGAGGTTTCGAAAGAAACCTGCGCTTTTGACTTAATTTTGCGGCCCATATATTTTCGAACTATAGAAAAGTACGTGGTCTTTATAGAATGGATTTATATTAATATTTCTAATTAGTTTTATTTCTTTAAAAAAATACCTATCTATATTTCAGTTTATTGTCAACTTTCTCTCTATTCGGTAACATACAACCTGTACAAGTTTCACCGCTGGCCTGAGGCCTACTATCCTTTTTGAGTAGAAGGTTTGGAGTTTATTCCACCACGCTGCTCCAATGCATGTGCATGAAATACACATGATAAATTAAAAACCCAATTAAAGCATAAGTAAGCGTTGATTACTATTTATTAATCTGTAATCTTTGGTTAAGATTTACGTGTTCCAACCACTGCATCGGCACGGCTAATGTCATTATGGTGTTCTATTTTATTAATCCTACGCTTTAAAATACTATCTTTGAAACAAATTTGATGTTATCAAAATCAAAATATACTTTATTCAAGTAGGCTTTTACAAGCACTTTTGAATTGTCATTTACAAACAAAAATATTAATTGAAGCTAACACCGATTCGGAATGTAGATTCTACCGAGAAAAACCGGCAGAGAAATCAGTAGTTACTATTTTTCGACATTTAAAAATACAGTCATGTTAGTAAAGTAATATATCCTGCCTGGAACTCAATGAGTATTAACTCTACGTTTTTAAGAGCCGAGATGGCCCAGTGCATCTTAACCGATGATTTCGGGTTCAAACCCAGGCAGGCACCACTGAAATTTCATGTGCTTAATTTGTGTTTATAATTCATCTCGTGCTCGGCGGTGAAGGAAAACATCGTGAGGAAACCTACATGTGTCTAATTTCAACGAAATTGCTCCTTTGCGGGTTGGCGGAATACACATGTGGCAGAATTTCGTTGAAATAACTTACATACTTGGTGGTAGGACTGTGCAAGCCCGTCTGAGTAGGTACCCACTGTGATGTAAGGAATGGCTAATATTTCTTACAGCGCCTTTGTTTATGGGCGGTGTTGACCACTTACCATCAGGTGGCCGATATGCTGGTCCGCCAACAAATGCCATAAAAAAACAGTCTGGGTATTTGAAGGAGATCATTGTTTAATGATAAGAGCACGCTTTACTGGGTTTTTTATGAGCAGTCTTAAGCTTTTTCGCCGGTTGTAGGGCTTTACGTAAGCCTGTTTAGATACAGATACTTAGTATTGCTGTGCTACGGTTTGATATGTGAGTTAGCCAGTGTAATTACAGTCGCAACGTGAAATGTTAGATAATGTTACTGGTGCTATGAGATTTAGTTTTTATTTCTTATAGTATTACTGTATTTATAGTGACCAATGGTGACACATCATCATCGCCTGCTCTCCGTAATGATGTGTCAATAATAATAAAAAAATGGGACTGTCAAGCAACTCAAATATCAATGAAAAGAAACTTCTTTTCAATAATGATAATTCTTATTACTGGATAAAAAACCCAAATCCTATTCCGAACGAAAAGAACAATAACGATAAACAGACCTTAAAGGCACGTATTTCAAGCAATTTGCTAATTGCTCAGCTATTTCTTGATTAATAAATCTTTATTAGCAAAACATCACTATTACACTTAACTACTTATATTCACTTTAAATTTACTTCCAAAATTCGATAACAGTTTAATCGTCGTTCAAAACGCGTTTTATTCGCAAATCCATAATAAATATCATAGATTAATTATTCAAGCTTCGACCAATGATATTGTGTTAATTCGATATCAAAACAATGTTTTCTATTTGAATTTCGATTGTCCTCTTGTTATTGAAATAGGCTATATATGATAAAGAAGATTGACATGCATATCAATAGATTCAATTGATATGCATGTCGAATGGAAAAACGGAACTACTGATTTTCTCATTGGAATCTTTATTCTAAACAATTGTTAGTTTTTCATGTACTTCGTAGTAGGGTTGTTCACAAGCCCGTCTGATTTTGGTACCGCCGACTTATTAGATATTCTACCGCCAAACAGCGCTAATTTTTATGAGTGCCGATGACCACTTACCATCATGTCCATTTACCATACTATAAAATATATTATATATAAAATTAATTATGTTCTTTATAAAGTATGAAATGAATCAACGTTTTCGTTAATAGATTGTCTACGATGAATAACTCAAAAGCGACTTTGGCTTCTGCTTACAGATCTGGAACGAATGGCGTACGACTTACAGATACTAGGTAATAAAAGATGAAACATCTCAATAAATTTTGTAAACCTTGATTGGACAATAATATCTGTATACGAAACGAACGATTTTTGAAAGCAATCTAATAAGAAAATCTAATTCTTTATATTCTACTGATCGTTCATCATAATCATCGCTGGTTTCAGTGAACGGTGCATTACGAGTAGGTACGAGTGGACATTCCAATTTATTTAGAATTCAAATCGTTTAATAAAAAAAAAACTAGCTAAAATCTTTATGAGCATTATTTTACCTAATATCGTAGTTGAAATGAGATGAGACCGAAATCGATTATGCGGTGAAATAATATGACGTGAGTAGTGAGAAATAGTTGAATTTTTCCGATTGCTTTACATTAACCTTCGTGTATTTTTTATAGAAAGGACGGGCAAATATGCTACCGAATGATAAGTGGACATCACCGATTACAGATGGGCTCTTTAAGTAATACTAACCGTTCCTTACCTCGCCAATACGCCGCAAACCTTTTGCCTGTAGTTACACTGGCTCACTCACCCTTCAAACCGGAACACAACAATACAGAGTAATGCTGTTTGGCGGTAGAATATCTGATGAGTGGGTGGTATCAACCCAGGCGGGCTTTAGCTTAAATATGCGATAATTAGTAGGCTAACCAGACCGGCTTTCAGCGCGCTCTACAACCAAGTAATTCAAACACTAGCACATCATAGGAATATAAAATATGCTTAAAATAACGAATATTTAAAATAATTAGTTAAATTTATAATATAAAGTTGTAAAATAGAGGAGTATTAATTAGAATCGAATAAGCGAGTGATATTACTAATTAAAAAGGTATTATGTTCTTTGTTATTCTGTTAAATTTATAACGTTCTAGTACCAAAGTTTTTTTATTCAGTCTCGTTATATTTTACTCATTCTATTATATTGGTAATTTTACATATAGTATACATAGCTTTCATATAGTTCAATTATTTCTTATTTTTTATTTGTCATTAATTTAGGTATTGTCACATATATTGTGTATAAATTCTGTTTGTTCACGTCCTATATATACTGATTTCATGTATATGTGTTCATTTTATTGGTGATTTCGATAAATAAATAAATTTCCAAAATATCACTTCATATAACATATATAAGCATTAGCAGCCCGTAAATGTCCCACTGCTGGGAACAAGGCCTCCTCTCCCTTTGAGGAGAAGGTTTTTGGAGCATATTCCACCACGCTGCTCCAATGCGGGTTGGCAGAATTTCGTTGAAATTAGACACATGCAGCTTTCCTCACGATGTTTTCCTTCACCGCCGAGCACGAGATGAATTATAAACACAAATTAAGCTCATGAAATTTCAGTGGTGCCTGCCTGGGTTTGAACCCGAAATCATCGGTTAAGATGCTCGCGTTCTAGCCACTGGGCCATCTCGGCTCAACATCACCATATATAAGACCAAACGATAATAGAAAGCTGGATGGAGAAGACCTCTATTTTATAATCAATAGAATAAGAGATCTCCTAGAGAAGAGATAAGGGAGAGGAAAGTTGCACTCCCTAAATCTTGAACTTTATTCAATTGGAATAAGTGCCATACATCACTTTAGCACACAAATATTGTTGTTGTTGAGGTGTGATATACACGTCATCTTGAAAAGACAATGTATTGTTTTTAACATTTCGCTGCTGAAACCACAACGAAAAATATTTACATATACTCGTAAAAGGCACATGAGAACTCGGGATAAGTAGACGAGTTCATATCCAAACTTATAAAATTAAAGAGTATATTTGAGTGATTTTAATATATTTTTAGTCTAAAGTACAAGTATCAGGTAAACCTAATCCTTGAAAAATGTGCCGTTTCTTGGGCATAACAATTTGATGTCACTGCCACCTTGTTTGGATGGGTTATATAATAATCTATTTAGTACGAAAGCACGAATTGCTTATAATAAAATACACACTATATAATTAAAAAGTAATAATAAAATTACTGACACTCCTTTCATAATTAGAAGAACAGGTAACTCGTGGCTTATTATTAAATTGACAGTCTGTGTATTTTCCCTGATGGCATGAGGCCCGCACTCCTTTTAAAAACTTCAGTGCTTTTTCCGCCATATTACTCTTACATGGGTTGGTGATTACAAATGTGACAGATTTTCATCCGACACTAGCATTCAATGTGTTCCATCACCACCGAGCAGGATATGAATTATTAACTCAAGTTAAACACATAAAAGTGTAGTGTTGCTTGTAAGTGAAAACCCCTGATCTTCGAATGAAATTCACGATCAACCATCTCGGCTAAACCTCGACCAATTTTTACAATAATATAATTTAACGTTAAGGCTAAATTAACATTTCACATTAAGAACAATATTTCGACCTTAGAAAGACTTGTACATGAATACGTTACAAATAAGTTCGAAGAAATTCACTAGATGGCGCTGTTTATAAAGTCTCGACATCACCGATTGTTACGAGAATTTTAGTGATATTTACGGGATTAATAATAAATGTACTCTTAATATGACGTATTCCAACTAACTAGTAGAAAGCAATCGCAACTGAGAACTAATAGCTTTTATTTCTGTCCATTTTATTACATATTTGGCTGATTTGTTCCACGGCGACCTTTCTCAAAGAAAACTAATCAAATACGCGAAAAATATTAATTCACAAGTATATGACGAGTGCATTTTCTCATTTCTCTCTCATAAATCAGAGGCTAGCGTTGTGAGATGAGCACGGGAATGCAAGCAACGTCAACGTTCGTGTTCATACTCCGTACTGTCATTGTAAATTTTTCGAGTGAAAATCTTAAAAAGACTAAAAAATATTGCTTAAAACAATAATCGCCTTGCTACACTCTTTATAGAAAAAATAATTTCATTTGTATTGTTTTCACTATCGACTCGGTGGTAGAGCTTGGCAAGCCTGACGTCGAAATTCCACCCATCATCAAAAGTTTGTCCATGAGCCAGTGTAACTACAGGCTAAACTACAGGGGCTTAAAACCGTAATTGCCAAGGTTGTTGGTGAATTGACGATGTCAATGTATTTTGACAGGGGTGACCACTTACCATCAGGGGGTTCGTTAGTGTGTCCGCCTTCTTATGTTATAAAAATTTAACTTACTTTAAATTTTATTCTTTCATATCGTTATAAAATGTATTGCTAACTAGATATTATAACAGTAAGACAAAAGAAAGTAATAATACGATACTGTTGTATAAACACTTTGAAACTTTATTCAAAAGATCAGATACAAGGTGAGTTTTAGCTTCCCATGCAATTCAAACTCTAAACTTGGAGTTGAAAAACAAATAAGACACTTGAATATCTCAGCTCACGAACTCGAAAAACTAAGTTCAAATTTAAAAATGGTTTTGCGGCCTCCTTCTAGATGCATTTACTCGAATAAATATTTTAAAGTAGTGAATTTAAAAGCGATCTTTCGAGGGAAATGTGGAAAATTCATTTTTAAACTTAATAGTGAGAAAGATATCGTTCGAAATGAGATTGCGGAAGCAAGTAACTATCTCCAACGATTTCATAGATAGAAGTTTTTATGAGTTCCAGATAACTTTCTAGATTTATCTCGAACTTATTGGGCTTTTTTTATATTATCCGTCTCGCTTACACTCCGAGACCGAGAGGTTTGAATAATATTCATTGGGATGTATTTTCGAAAACTCAGTCAGTCTGGGCTGACTAACTTATCCATGTTGTACACTATTATTTCTAACGTTGTCGTGTCTTCGCAAAGTTGTCCCAATAAAATCATATTTCGAGGTTTAATCCCGATTGAATTCTGGTAACATCACTACGAGTTGTTATATTACACTTGTTTAGTCTTCCTTCTTTTCATGGTATCACCGCGGAGTAAGAAAAGATAAACAAGCTTCACATAAAACAATACCTCTTAAAAATACAAGTATGTAAATGACTTTTTGTCAGAGGCCTCCTGTCTTTCAAAAGGAGGCAATTCCACAACTTCCGTATTTTGTTTGTACAAGTTGTGAGAACATTTTTATTATTCTAGAATGTAATTATCGCCTTTCAATACGTGATTTATCCACGAAATTATACGATTATACATTATTGTTATAAGTGTCATTTCAGTTATATACTGGTTCGTTTATAATTCTATATTATTGTATACGTTATTATAACTGATTTTAATAAATAAAGAACTTTTCTAATGAACCAGGCTGTTTAAAATAAATCATATTAATTTGGAAACGCATAAAAAGGTTTGTTTTTTAAACTTGAGGCCCATCTGTCTAAACAAGTGGCTTTTCAATTAACCAACTCTGCTATCGTAGACAATATAAAAACTAACCTGTGTTGTAATTGCTAGTTACCATTAGAATATTTAAAGGCAGATAATAAATGAGACTTGTAGAACAGGACAGTATTTGATATACTGTGGTGCCATCTAGTGACGAGTAGCTTTAAAGTGGACACTACAACAACCTTCTCTCTGAAAAAATAAATTTATGTGCCATTCTTATGGACATTCAAAAGGTGACGAGATCTATTTAATTAATCTCAATAAGATATACGATCGTCAATTTTTAATATGAGATCGTATAATATCTTATTGAGATTAATAGATGAATTTAAATATGACTATCTCAGAATATTTTAAATAAAAATTGGTGTTTATATAATATTTAAGCAATGTGTTATCTTAATGTTGAGATGGATAATATAATCAACGTTTATGTCAACCGGCTCACTTCAATTGCATGGCGTTCCCAGGTGACATAATTATATTTGAATAAGACGGCTTTTGTCTCTTCATATTAAGGTACTCGCTCTCGGCTTAGAAATTTATTAGCTAACACAATTACCGAGACACATACATATTTATACACGTATTACAATAATTGCTGAAACATTATCTTAAGATAAGCATCTCAACCGATGATTTCGAGTTCAAGTCCAGGCAAGCACCACTGAATTTTCATGCGCTTAATTTGTGTTCTTAATTCATCTCGTGCTCGGCAGTGAAGGAAAACATCGTGAGGAAACCTGTATGTTTCTAATTTCAACGAAATTCTGCCACATGTCTATTCGACAAACCCGCATCGGAGCAGCGTGGTGGAATATGCTCCAAATATTCTCCTCAAAGGGAGGGGGGGCCTTAGCCTAGCAGTGGGAAATTTAGAGGCTGCTAATGTAAATACATAAATATATATTACTAGTTATCGCACGCGGCTACGCTAGTTTAGGTTTTAAAATAGTCTATGTCCTTCCTTGGAATTCAAGAATGCTTCAAATCAAATTTCATGAAATTCGGTTGATTGGTTTGGCCGTGAAGGAGCAACGGACAGACTGACTGTCTGTCTTAGTACAGAAGGGTCGTATTTATTTATTAATTAACTAGAATGTGACTGTATTACATAAAAAGATCGTTCGTAAACAATTTTTTAGAAAGAGCGTTTTATTAATGTTCAATAACTAATATTTACTAATATACTAGACTGCATTGTCACTAGAAACAAAACAGCCTAACTTTTAAGTAATCTATTATAGTAAAATAATTTGAAAATACTCTTAAACTCTATACATACTTTTTTTATTGATACTTATGGAAATTTTATATAATGCAATAAATTGTGCCCTCAGGTTCAAACCACGTAGTGCTTATAGGCCTGAGGGTAACAACTACTTCATATGTACAGGAAAAACCATTGGACAATGTTTTTTTATGAACTTTTAATATAAACTATTTCAATAGGAGAACAATTTCGTGACTTGTAGTAACATCTTTTTTTCATGCTATGGCATACAGCTGTCCATATAGATTAAATTAAATAGGATCTTACTTATTATAATCAATTATATTTGTATGTTGTACTTCTTTATTATGTTCGAAAATTAAATTTGTCTATGATATATTAATTAAGAATTTGAATAAGTGTAAATCAAACAGTACATTTAGATATTATTGTTACGTACATACTTTTTTATAACGATTTTTTTTTTCAATTGCCTATTCATATTTTGAAATGATAATTAAATATAAGACCTATTTAGTGCATAAAATAGATTTTATTTTTACTTTATATTACTGGCGAAATGTTCCACTAGTTTTTTAAAAGTGCGTATATTTTTTTATTTTTAACAAGTGTAGTCATTTCTTATAAGTAGCTTCGCATTCACTTTCAATATAATAATAGCCTCATGTACCTCTCTTTTTTTATGTTATCGGTGGAAAACGAGCAGTAAACTCACCTGATGGAAAGTGATTGCCTCCGCCCATGGACATCTGCAACGACGGGGGGCTTTCCAGGTGCGTTGCAGGGCGGCCAAGGAATGAGTACGCTCTTTTCTTGAAGTTTCCCAAGTCGTATCGTTCGAAAAAACTGGTTCGAAAAAACCGCCGGCGAAAGCTGGCTGCACAGAGTGGTTGTGCGAGATTAACATCGCGCTATTGTGGATTTTCGGACATCTATCTGGTGCGGGTGATAACGGGTACGGGTACCGTACCGTACCCGTTGTACGGGTACCGTACATTGTAGTCACAAAACATTCTTGAACAAAATAGTTTTACATACATATATTTTTTTTAAATTCCCATATTCCTTTATCCATTTTTAAATGTAATCGGAATTAAATTAAGTAATTCTAAAGAAACGTATGGTTCAAACGTCGTTGTCTATTTAGAATAAGGAAACGTCTTACTGCAATGTAATTTAATTAAAATTCGACAAATCCATTGTTACCGATCAGATTTAAGGTAAATGTGAATATAATGGATCGGATTCACAATAGATTTATCTGAATGGTATTATAATGAATTGCGATAGAGCCTTTCAAGTTTTATTCCGAGATCTTGAATAAGGCACCTCCTTGAATGGTCGGCTTTAGCAGAAGAAAATGTATTGTTAGTCTGAATACCAGTCATTATCGAATATATGAAGTTGCTTTGATGGTTTCATTAGATAATATTTTTTGTTACTTCGTTACTATTTGAAGTGAAATGACTTTGTTATTTCTTTTTTATATATCAATAATTGGTAATTTAATATATTAATATTAGCATTAACAGCCGGTAAATTTCCCACTGCTGGGCTAAGGCCTCCTGTCCCTTTGAGGAGAAGGTTTCCACCACGCTGCTCCAATGCGGGTTGGCGGAATACACATGTGGCAGAATTTCGTTAAAATTAGATCACACAAATTAAGCACATGAAAATTCAGTGGTGCTTGCCGGGACTTGAATCCGCAATTATCGGTTAAGATGCACGCGTTCTAACCACGGGGCATCTCGGATCTTATTTAATAATATAGTATTTATTTGGAATACTCATATTATTATTACGAACGATTGCAAAGTACTCTGTAACTATTTTTTAGCTCACATAGGATATTTTCGGTTGATACCGAATCTTGTAAACTGAGTTTGGGATTGGATCGAAAAGGCTGTAAGCTAATTTTTACATACGTATTGGTTGCTTTTCCGTGCGTTGTTACTTTTGTGGTTTAGTCTCACCCCCGCACTCCTTGCTAGTAAGTATGGCAGCGCGAGGCTATTACTACTTTCTTTCTTAAATTCTTAATTTAGAATTTTATTATACTATTAATTCTAGATTTTTTTAACCCCATCTAAATATCGTGGTCATTAGCTTAAGCGAAGTGAAATTAACTATGCACGTTAGGTACTGAACGACGCAAAGTTACAGTATTCCTTAGTATTTATTTTAAGACTGCTGTAATTAACTATTTGTTTTAAATTAAAAGCTCAATCTTGTTTAAAATTAATTAATTATAATTGTTGATTTGATTATTTTATTTCCTTTTTGAATGCGTTTTTTTTTTTCAATATATATATCGCCGCGGATATACCAAAGCGTAACACATTAGTTCGTAAGTCTTAATTATCTTATTGTAATATTTTTATCCGAAACTACCCGTTTATTATAATAAGTAAATTTACTGAACCCTATTATTATCAAATAGCAATTAAATGATTTAAAGTTAAATTTTGTTTAGATTTAAATAGTTTTAATTTTTGAACTAACACCAACTACTTACTATTTAGTATTTATGAACTTAAATGGATGGCATTTTGACTAAGGAAGTAGGTAACTGGGTTTGCATTTTATTCAGTATGCTTTCTCAACTGTTTTAGACCTTTGTAAAATCATTTCATATTTTGAAATGATTTATTACATAGTAATTTAAATTATTAAGCTACTTAAAAACATTGTAAAAATAAATGAGTGCAATAACGAATTGACTTTTCCACCTTACAAGCTTCGAGAGTAGGGATGCGTGACACGTGCACTCATTTATTTAAGATCGAACGCCCAACGCTCCGGCACTTTTGCGTTGGGCACTCGAGCGGTAACATCTCCCCTGTTATATTGTGTTCTTGTTTTAATTATTTTAATCAGTTATAGTTTATTGTTAATTGTTAATCGTTAAAGTGTAAAAAGATTGTTATTTAATAAGTTTTAGATTTTAAGGTTAATAAATTACATCAAATTATAAGTCAATCATTATTTTTGTGATTTCATTTCATTAGTTTTAAGAAATTATTCCTTTCTATTGAGTAATTTAAAATGAATGAAAATAGCATGACCGATGGTTCCCAAGGAGCCAACGGTCATGATATTTTAAAAAATTCTATTCCTAATGAAAATCTGACATATATATTGAACATAAAAAAATATATTCAATAAAAATATAATATATGTTCAATATATATATAAGTTAAGCATACGACTAATAAATTATAATATAATAATAAGTTGACCGAATATATTAAACGCAGCGTTAGAATAAAAAGGATAATCCGTCGGTGACGCCTAGGGTGTAGCACCTGACGCCTGCGGAAATCGGGTTAGGTTCTTCGCATCATCGGCGATGGGTGACGTAAAGGTCAAGAAATAACTAACATTCAGGGCACTCACCCTATTAGGACGAAGTGTAAAGTTCAGCTTAAAAATGTATAATAATCGTTTTGTTCATTGGTGGTGTAAGTATTAATACCAGACATAGAAAAGAAAAATTGAAATTAATAAACCATCAGACTTTCTCTGATTAATCTTTTTAGAACTGAAACGATTTAACTGACGCTATCTATCATTTCTTATTAGTAAACCTTATTATGTTAGTTTAATAATGTTATCAATTAATACTTCCGGTCCTACATATACGGCTAGTTCGGGTACATCTTGATGATTATTTATAAGTATAGATTAAAACTTTTGTTCAACAATTTAATTAGTAATTTAATAATCAAATAAATAGTTGATTCATATTTGTTTATACTTGGAACATTTTATTATATATTATTCTATTTATTAATGGCGCCTTCAGCTTCCGGCGCAATTAATAAATAGTGCTTATTGTTATTTATATTTTCTCAAATTATGTCGATTAATCAATGCTATAATAATTTTGTTTTATTATGTATAATGTAAGGATTAAGCTACTAGAATCTCATTTTACTAATCTGGCTAGGTTATCTGCTGCTTATCAATTTCCGGTGTAATATATTAATCTTTAATATTTAATGTTACATAATCCTGTATTATTAAATAATATTTGTCCGTAAATAATCATTAGAATAATTAAGATAAACAATGTTTAATATTATCTTTTAAGTTTGCGAATTTAGTATTAAATTAGGTCAAGATATTTTTGTATAAATACCGCCAGTTTAAATATATCGGGCATTCGTATTTTAACCGTTGTAATGAGCATTACAAGTGTTTTCTAATATAACGTATCGTCATTTTCGCCGCCACCCTGGTAACCCACCTTCTATAAATAACACAGATTTAGTTAATGCTCTTTACATGTAATGACATTAAAACATGGATTCGAAAATAAAAACCTCTGTGTAGTGGCTATAATATCACAAATCTGTTTTCGTCTGTCTGTCTGTTTTAGGTTCTTAGAAAATTAGTTCAAAAAGAGGACAAATAATTAAAGTACTATGTTTGAAAAAGTAAAAGCGATAAAAAGTGATATTGTGTCCTAAATAACGTTTCCAGCTATCTTATATATTGTTATCAATTAATACTTCCGGTCCTACATATACGGCTAGTTCGGGTACATCTTGATGATTATTTATAAGTATAGATTAAAACTTTTGTTCAACAATTTAATTAGTAATTTCATAATCAAATAAATAGTTGATTCATATTTGTTTATACTTGGAACATTTTATTATATATTATTCTATTTATTAATGGCGCCTTCAGCTTCCGGCGCAATTAATAAATAGTGCTTATTGTTATTTATATTTTCTCAAATTATGTCGATTAATCAATGCTATAATAATTTTGTTTTATTATGTATAATGTAAGGATTAAGCTACTAGAATCTCATTTTACTGATCTGGCTAGGTTATCTGCTGCTTATCAATTTCCGGTGTAATATATTAATCTTTAATATTTAATGTTACATAATCCTGTATTATTAAATAATATTTGTCCGTAAATAATCATTAGAATAATTAAGATAAACAATGTTTAATATTATCTTTTAAGTTTGCGAATTTAGTATTAAATTAGGTCAAGATATATTTGTATAAATACCGCCAGTTTAAATATATCGGGCATTCGTATTTTAACCGTTGTAATGAGCATTACAAGTGTTTTCTAATATAACGTATCGTCATTTTCGCCGCCACCCTGGTAACCCACCTTCTATACTTCAGAAGTGGGATAATGTCTGGCCCATATATCGACGGACTTGGTACGAAGAAAAGGAGACGCTGCGAGAACGCTGTACTCGACAGTGACGAATCATCAAGTTTTTTTTCTTCATCCGATGACGAAGAGATCTTGGAGAAACAAAGGCGATATAAGAAGCGGCGTGTCACCCAAACCGATGCGGAGGTTATTCCAACGTTCCGACCGGATGAAAAATCTAGCAACGTCAAGGGATGGTTGCATAAGATCGACCAATTGGGCGACGTGTACGGATGGGACAACAAAGATCGACAGTTCATCATGCAGATACGTCTTCGAGGGTCGGCTAGAGACTGGTATGACGATCTGGATGACTATGATCTCACATGGATGGAGTGGAAGGACGCTTTAGAGACCGCGTTCCCACGTTCTACTGACTTTGTGGATCTACTTGAATCTATGCTTGCTAGAAAGAAAACGAATACGGAAACTATGACAAAATATTTCCACGACAAGGTTTCCTTATTAAAAAAATGCAATATCATTGGCGAGTCTGCAATTTCGTGCATAATTCGCGGTCTACCCATGGAAATAAGAGCCAACGCGAAAGCTTTCCAATGCAGTACACCACAGCAACTATACTACGGGTATTTGTCGTCATTGGAAAACTACAGACAAATTGAAGCCAGCCATCCGCGACCAACTACCACGTGGCGAAGAGAGGGCGCCGTTGCTACAATTGCAAGAGGGAGTGATTTTCAACCGAAGAAATGTTACGCCTGCCGAAGAGAAGGTCATGAAGCAAAGGACTGCAAGGTGCCACGCTGCGAGGTGTGCCATCGCCCGGGTCACACGTCTGCCAGCTGCTGGCATGCGGCCAGCTCTTCACATCAAAAAGTAAGTGATGTTTTATTTACAACATATACATAGATTTGTATAAAAAGGTAGTGGCAATTAATAGTTGTAGTCTCATGGCATACATAGATACGGGCAGCAAATTAAATATTCTCACTATGGCATATGCTGATAAGCTAAAATTAAAAATTCAGCCGTCCGTTGTTACAATGAGAGGTTTTGGAGGTGCACATTCGACCTCTTTGGGAACACCCCACGTGGATGTTCACATAGACAATGTTGTTCTAAGTGGATTCGTAGAATTAACCAATTACGATATAGGTGATATAGATTTAATAATCGGACAACCAATGATAAATCTACCTAATATCAGTTTAATTATATCACAAAATTCTGTTAAATTTATTGGTAGTAGTGATACTTTTAATAGTACTCTTAGTGATATAAAACTATGTGATACAGACTTTATAACAAAATTTCCAGTGTATTTGAGACACAGTTGTATAATACCACAACAAAGTGCTGCTTTGGTGCAAGTTTATCTCGATACTAATAGTAATGAAACATATCTTGTGAGTTCTGTATATGTTGAGTTAGGCTGTATATCCTATGTAATTTTAGGGGGACTTGTAAGGTCGAAAGATTGCTATAAAACAAAACTTGTGCAGAACAAATATTGTATTGAGAAAAATAAATTGTTATACAAAATATTTATCCATTCTTTCTATCAATTATCCGATAAAAAAAAAAGAAATCGAACTACTTTAGGATAGAGGTTGTATAAATTACATTAAATTAGAGCTGTGTGATGTAGGATAAATTAAAGCTGTGTGATGTAGAACAAATAAAAGCTGTGTGATGTAGGATAAATTGAAGCTGTGTGATGTAGAACAAATAAAAGCTGTGTGATGTAGGACAAATAAAAGCTGTGTGATGTAGGATAAATTGAAGCTGTGTGATGTAGGATAAATTGAAGCTGTGTGATGTAGGATAAATAAAAGCTGTGTGATGGAGGATAAATAAAAGCTGTGTGATATAGGATAAATAAAAACTGTGTATGAGCTAAGACAAACGAAGACTGTGTGAAGGAGGACGAATAAAAGTTGTGTTATCTAGGATAAATAAAAGTTGTATACTTAAATTAGATAATACAAGATTTAATTACGGCTTAGACATGTCAACTTCAGGTGCCGTACAGCAGCGACAAACCAGGCGCCAATAGCAGCGCTGATCTCCGTGGGACACGGCATACACAGGATGGCCGAATGTTATCAATTAATACTTCCGGTCCTACATATACGGCTAGTTCGGGTACATCTTGATGATTATTTATAAGTATAGATTAAAACTTTTGTTCAACAATTTAATTAGTAATTTCATAATCAAATAAATAGTTGATTCATATTTGTTTATACTTGGAACATTTTATTATATATTATTCTATTTATTAATGGCGCCTTCAGCTTCCGGCGCAATTAATAAATAGTGCTTATTGTTATTTATATTTTCTCAAATTATGTCGATTAATCAATGCTATAATAATTTTGTTTTATTATGTATAATGTAAGGATTAAGCTACTAGAATCTCATTTTACTAATCTGGCTAGGTTATCTGCTGCTTATCAATTTCCGGTGTAATATATTAATCTTTAATATTTAATGTTACATAATCCTGTATTATTAAATAATATTTGTCCGTAAATAATCATTAGAATAATTAAGATAAACAATGTTTAATATTATCTTTTAAGTTTGCGAATTTAGTATTAAATTAGGTCAAGATATATTTGTATAAATACCGCCAGTTTAAATATATCGGGCATTCGTATTTTAACCGTTGTAATGAGCATTACAAGTGTTTTCTAATATAACGTATCGTCATTTTCGCCGCCACCCTGGTAACCCACCTTCTATACTATATATCTAATTTAACTTATCAAAATCAATAATCAGCTTGGACCGTTATTTGAAATACTTTCGTTGGATATTGTAGCCAAGAATGATATATTACACCTCTATAATTAAAAAACACCGGGTTGCTCTGAGTAAAAATTATAGAGTCAAATATTTTTCAAACTATAATCATTATGTCTCATTTTATTCACTTTAAATCTGTACACATATTTAATATTAACACCTAATACTTTTTTTTTATGATATAGACGAGTAAATGGCCCACCTGATGGAAAGTAGTCATCAACCAAAGACAATGAGCTGTAAGAATTATTAACCATTCTTTACATTGGGA
This sequence comes from Vanessa atalanta, assembly GCF_905147765.1. Taxonomy (NCBI): domain Eukaryota; kingdom Metazoa; phylum Arthropoda; class Insecta; order Lepidoptera; family Nymphalidae; genus Vanessa; species Vanessa atalanta. Next base: position 1,673,014 of record NC_061882.1, read on the forward strand.
ACTAAAATGTTATGTGCCTTGTGTCTGTAGTTACATTGGCTCACTTACCCTTCAAACTGGAACACAAAACAATCCTGCTCTTTGGCTGTAGAATATCTGATGGGTGGTTCCTACCCAGACAATTTTAGAGTTACCAATCGATTACAATTTTCTATATATGTATGTACATATGTATATACTACTATTAATAATCAAATGCGTATTTTTTTATTGTATTTTACTTTATTTATCAAGCAATAATATAAAATTACCGTTACAATATTGTATATAACAAATCGTCTGAACGCTACACGCGTGTGCTCTACAAAGCATCTACAGACATTCTACGTAAAATCGTAGCACCAAAATAACTATGAACTGCCGCATTAAATCATGAAAAAATCCCTAATAATCTTAAAATAGACATAAGCCCCGGTATTTATACTTAATTAAATAATAAATAAATACTTATTTATACTTAATTAAAGCTGTAGATATGTATATAAATATATAAGATAGGTTTACAATTTATCAAAAAGAAATTTAATGTTTGCGAAGTAATATTTATTTTAGTAAGTATCTTTAATATTCTACAAATATATTAAAAATATTTTTCTCAATTTAATATGAATATATAAAATTTATGCAATTATATTTCAGAATGATAAAATATTATAATTTTCTCCTGATCAATTTTGGTTACAAAATAGACTAAGCCAAACTAGATTCGAAGTTATTTTAATGCACAGATATATGCGTAAGTACAACGCCTTGCTTTTGAAAACTGATGGATCGATAATCCGAACACCGTAGGATAGGTGCTACGCGGTTTACTTGGTGATAGAGCTTTGTGCAAGCCCGTCTTTGTTGGTATAAGCCACTCTTCAGATATACTTTACCTAAGCAATACTTCGTATTCTTGCGTTGCAATTTTAGGTGTAATTGAGCCAGAGTAAATACAGGCACAAGGATAAAATGTTTGTTCCAAAGATTGGTGGCGTCTTGGCAAAGCAAGGAATGATCATAAGGTAAGCGAATGTAACACCATCAACTTATTATATATTATAAAAAAAAATGACAGAGAAATACATGGTAATTTCTATTTGATCAAAAACCAGGACATCATAAATGCAGTCGTAAAAGCTAGCCACTAAGCCAGCGCTGTAAAATAGAATATAAATAAAATAAAAGCACATAATAGTGCCACTAAACTGCGAAAAAATTCGTTTTACCAAACGAATATTTCTTTTTTCCACGTAACTGTCCCGAGAGAGCATATTTCGTTGTTTAAGCAAAACAACTGAGCCCCTAAAGACGCATAGTCGGCAGAGATTTGAAGGGGGCATGAGTTATACCCCCTAAGGCTAGATTCAATTAGCAACGTGTGTGACTCTACGACAATTATTTTCAGTTGAAATGGGTCCGTATGCTGGAATGAAATAACTATTATATATTCGTTTACTTAAATCTTATCTTATTAGATACGTAAATCCTACAATATCTTGGTTACTCAAATTGATTATTACATATATTTAAAGATATTTTAAGGGCAAATATTATAACTGTGCCGCTCAAAAGTTAGTTTTTTTCTAACATACAAAATCACAAACATTAAAATAATTATTGAAAGTTTTAAAGTTCATTCTACAAGATACAGAATTTGGTAATATATTTTTTAGACTACTATTAAGTGAATATGAGATAGTTAGTATAAGATTCTTGTTAGAGAACCTGTACGCCTCCACTCTATGACGATGACAACTGTGGTCATCCTGGAGCGAGTAATGCTCGATAAATATAATAGAACAGAAATTAGAACATTTAAAACCCTAGTAACAGTAAAAAAAACTCGCTGCGAGGCAAAAGCGTCTCTTCTCTAGAAGAATGGGTAGGCCTTATTCCGACGTTCTTCTCCAGGCTCCAGTGAAACTTGAAGGAGAAATACCAATTGATAAATTGACTCCTCCTTTTCGTCCTTCACTGGCGAGCATGATATGCACAAAATTTTAATGTGCTGAAATTTTGATAGACAAACAAACATAATAAATACAATAAACACAAATTAAGCATATAAAAATCCAGTAACGCAAGATATTGAACCCACAATTATTAATAAAATAAATTATAATAAATTTATAATGATAAAAAAATTAATAAAAATATGTCCTTGTGTTTATTTTATACAATATAAAAAATGTTGTTAACGTTGAGATAATCGTAACATCGGAAAATATTCCAAAGAATCGAATAACATTTCCCCACACCGCTAGTCTTATTCTAGTTTAAACGTGCGGAACAGAAGTATGCGTCGAACGTAAACGAGCGGTCGAGATGACATTCCAATCGTATCTTATCGTATTAGATCTAAAAACGAGGATTGCGACGCAAGAAAACTGCTGCCAATTCGGAGTTTAAAAGCGAAAATATGTAATATAAACATATCGACTTATCGTTTATGACTTATAAGACCTTATAAAACTAATTACTTCTTAGATGTTTTGTGAATGTGAAATGTGTGTGTGTGAATGATTGCAATAAATATTATGTAAACAAAAGAAAAATCCCGTTGGGTTTTTTGGACCACCACCTGGTCATCCGCTTACTATCACTGTCCATACTGTGCTGTAAGAAAATAAAACCATTCCTCCCATCAACAATGCGCCACCAACTTTGGGAACTGAGATGATATGTCAGTTTTGCCTGTTGTTACACTGGCTCACTCGAACCGGAACACAGCAATACTACAGTATTGCTGAATAGTGGTAGAATTCATAATACATGGGTAGTACCTACCTGGATAGGTTTGCACAAAGCCCTACCTTCAAGTAATTTGCCGATGCTTGTCAAACCTGAGACATTCTTCCTGAAACAGTGGTGTAGTGGTGATTTATGATGGTAAGTATAATGCTTCTATATTAACTTTGATATTGACTTACTTGGCATTTTAAAAGAAATCTTAAAAGAATAACTTTTCATAGCGAAATATATATTTAGATTTAATTGTATATTTATGATTTATGTAGTAAAGAGTATACATATTTTTTTTACATTTTTATACTTTATAATTAGACATACAGGATTTAGACGAAGGAATTACACAATCTTCCTATAGTACCAGAAAACTATATCTACAAAATATTATATCTTTATCGAGTACCAAAATAGTAAATTAAAACCTTTCATAAAAAAAAAAACACATTATATTTAAAATATTCTCGTATTATTCAGTTTATATTACTTCTTTTTTTTTAATGGAGGCTTTTAGCCCAGTAGTAAATCTGGGTCAGACAGACAGAAATGTTCTAATTGCTTTAAATATTTTTAAGTCTGGCGAAACAAAGGCAATAGCTACAACTTCCATTTTGTTTCTACAAAGTAGTGGCAGCAATTACATAATTATAATTTTAACATTTATATTTAAATTTTACTTTAAAACTAAAATTTTATACAGAAGCGTGTATTTTTCACTTGATCACTGTTCAGACGGAGTGTTGCAACTACCGTCATACAGTTATAGAAATTATTCATAAAAAAATACTTTTTTAACTAACACTGAGGGAATCGGACGAACGCGAAATTTACTCTGAGGTAATTCTTTTTTTGTTTTCACCGCCGAGCACGAGATGAATTATAAACACAAATTAAGCACATGAAAATTCAGTGGTGCCTGCCTGGGCTTGAACCCGAAATCATCGGTGAAGATGCACGCGTTCTAACCACTGGGCCAACTCGGCTCAATACTATTATGTAACCTGTAAAAAGTGATCACCCTTGCTCATAGACGCTGACATTGATGATTGATCCAACCAATCACGGATCCAACGTGTCTGATGAAAATAGCTTACTCACTAAACAGCAATGACTCCTTAGATGATCAATAGAGTTTAGCTGTTTTGTTTCTGGGTGTAAATAAAAGGAAATCTGAACGAAAATTTGATGTATGATATGATTTAATAAGATTGTAATAACATTCTGTTAGTATCAAAATCAAAAACGCCTTAATTGAATCCAACATTTCATATCGTTGTAGACGTTTTACTCGAGCAAAGATTAACGGGCTCGCTGCGTCCTAAGAACTTTATTGCGTCATAAAACAGCTATATAAATTCAACCATTAAATGGACAGTTCAAATTGACCAGAAAAAGGCCGTGTCATTGCGTTAACCGCCCGCCAAGCATTAAAACCTTTTAAGATAGCCTCGGAGGTAAAAAAGATAATTTAGCTTGTGTCTTTTACAAGAATAAAACAATCAAATATATATCGTTAAGATCATGAATACAGTCTGCTAATGGATTTGTTCGTATTACGAAAAACAATAAAAGAAAATTCAAAATATCACCCGCACCACCTAGATGTCCGAAAATCCACAACAGCGCGATTTTTAAGAAATTTTTTTTAAGACACTTTGTGGAACCAGCTTTCGCCGGCGGTTTTTCCGAACCGATACGACTTGGGAACCTTCAAGAAAAGATCGTACTTATGTCTTAAAGGCCGGCAACGCACCTGTAACCCTCCTGGTGTTGCAGATGTCCATGGGCGGTGGTGATCACTTTCCATCAGGTGAGCCTCCTGCTCGTTTGCCCCCTATAACATAAAAAAAAAAGAATGCGTATTGAATTTCATACAATGCAATTCATTGCATTATCAGGTACCGTTTCGATAACGAGTTGTCTAACGTTTCGCTGTATTGATTAATATAATCAATTGATAAACCACAGGCATTTATTTTAATCGTAAGCCATATTAACGATAAAATTGTATTATATATTACGTATATTTTAATTATTATTATTTCATTTTTGGAATTTCGATAAATACTTATATAATATGTTATTATGTATGTAATATGTTATAATCGTGATAATACATACAAGGTAATATATTTATTACGCACCACATGCTGCTTTTTTTCCAGACCATAACGAAGAGATCACTTCCAATAACTTTCCAATAATACTGCCTTATTGTGCATCTTGCTATGTTTATGTTAATGGTATTGGAAGTTTATATCTTTGTGGTGTACAATAAAGAATATTATTATTGTTATTAACGCCAGGTGCTGTGATAAAGTTAGTACCTTCAATTGTCCCCCCGCCTTTCCTTAAACTCAGAAGATAAGATATGCTTGGTGGTAGGGCTTTGTGCAAGCCCGTCTGGGTAGATACCACCCACTCATCAGATATTCTGCCGCGAAGCAATATTGTTGCTTAGTATTGTTCCGGTTTGAAGGGTGAGTGAGCCAGTGTCCCTATTGCCACAAGGGACATAACATGTTAGTTCTCAAGGTTGGTCGCTCAGTAGTAATATTAAGAATAAATAATATCTCTTACAGTACAGTACCAACGTTTATGGGCAACGGTGATCACTTACCATCGGGCCACTCATTTGATAGTCTGCCTACCTTTAATATAAAAACAGAAAATTTCTTATAACTGCCTCTAAGAATCCAAAAAACAAAAATCAACAAAATAAAAATATATTTTATTCAAATAGACTTAAACCGCACTTTAAAAAGCCAGTAGCGTCATTATTTATATAAAACCTAAAAATACTGACTGTATTTTTGGGTTTTATATAAATATATGGTTAGAATATTAAGCATATTAAGAAAATATTACATTTTAGGTATTAAGTTATAATTATACATACATATTATATACTTCAAATATTCACTTAGTTAATATACATTACATATTTTTATAAGCAAGCTTTATATAAAATTATTAATGATAGTTAGATAAGTGACCCACTGCTGGGCTAAGGCAGGTTACTCCAGGACAGTGCTCGTATCAGTTGGTGGGTACTGTTAATACAAGTGGAAGAACGTCATACGACACATAAATGTTACAAATTAAGCACATAAAAATTATATAATATAAACTGATCGATTTAACAGAACTAACTACTGACTTTCTTGCCCGTCTTCTCGGTAGAATCTACATTCCGAACCGGTGGTAGCTTCATTTAATATAGTTCTGTAAAATGACCATTCAAATGTGCTTGTAAAAGCCTACTTGAATTATAAAGTATATTTTAATTTTTATTTAGATTTTGAATACCATGAGGCTTAACCTGTGGTTTCCGCTTGGTTATGAGTTACTTTTTTAAAATTAAAAAGAATTCTATAAATTAGTTGTTTATAAATTATATCGAAATTAGTTAAATACAATAATATATGTATATAATGTATCCTGCATGGAATTCAAGAAGTATCCGTATTCCACTTCGTTGGCTGGAAAATGGAGGTAAAATATTTTAATACGTAGTAAAATTTTAAATACTGAGAATAAATATATTTTTAAACATCAAACTAAAGAGACTCTCAGATTAATGAATTATTAATATTCGACATTAAAAGTATTTAATTTTGGCCTATTACAAAATTTAAATCTCATCTCATTGATAAATAAGGCAAATTACTCAATACAAAATTATATCCAAGATTAAAAAGGGTGGACTTAGTATTTTTTTTTTTACTTCTAGGCAGGATAAATATTAATTCAATTGTACTTTTTTGACGTACTATGAAATCAAAATGGTGGAATAAAATCTACTTTCCGAACTGATTTGAATGAAGAATAGTTTGATTTAGATAAAAGAATCCTTCCATGTATTTAAAAATCAAGTATTTACTCTGCTATATACAACAAACTGTGTCATTAGTTTTATTGTTATTTTTTTATTACTTTATTTCTTCGCTGCCTTGAAGTTAAACCTTTGTACATCGAGGTCAAACCTTAGTATTATTTTTCAGTATTTTCAATAACTACAACAAATTTATGAACTATATGTTATAATAATGTAATAAATAAAAAAGCTACCTATTTTATGTGTTGAATATTTTTATTTCGTTAAATTTTTTTTCTGTCTAACGCCACTGTGTATACAGACTTTATTATTTATATTTTAAATATATAAGTAGTCTGGAAAATGAGCTACTTATTGATAATTGGTAAGCGCTGCTTAAAGATAGTCAAAACACCAACAACCTTGGGAACTAAGATGTGTTGCTCCTCGTTCCGTAGTTACACTGGTTTCCCTTCTAACCGCAACACAACTATAATAAGTATTTATTTATAAATGAAATTCCCCGATGACTAAAACACACGAAGATTACGGGTTCAACTCTGGGCAATCATTTCTTAATTTAATGTGCTTAATGTGTTTAATTATTTCATTCATATACTCAGCGGTAAAAGAAAACATAACGAAAACCAATTAATGCGTGTATCGGATGAAATTCTTTCTCATTCAAAAAACTACAAATATTCTCTCTAGTAAAAGAAGTCTTAGCACAGCTTTTTATTTTTTTTAAGTGGTCACCACCGCCCATAGACAATGGCGCTGTACGAAATATTAACCATTCCTTAAATCACCAATGCATCACCAACCTTGGGAACTAAGATCTTATGTCCCTTGTACCTGTAGTTACACTGGCTCACAAACCCTTCAAACCAGAACACAACTATACTGAGTATTGCTATTTGGCGGTAGAATGTCTGATAAGTGGCTGATACCTACGCAGACGGGCTTGCACAATGCCCTACCACCAAGTTTTTCTAACTAAAAATCCTCCTTTGTTTTACTAACTATAAATCCAAAGTTAACAGACAAAGTCGAGGGCACTGTTTATAACAACTAACGTATGACAAAAAGTGAATCATAAATTGTAGCTGACCGACACGTTTATTAAAACACTATTTGTGCAAACTAAAATATTTTCACAGTAAAATATGAATTGAATAATTAATAAATGACTACGTGAATATCCAATTATTCGGTGAATCTATTTGTTTTTGGTTTAACCTAAAATAAATAATATAACAAAGGTGATGTTAGTTTCAGAATAGTTTCATATTATATTCTGCGTTTTTGAAATCCTATAGAACAAAGGCAAATATTTAATTCAGGAAATTTTGTAAGATGGGATCATTGGACGGCAATACGCACGAAGTTTTACTGGTTAATATTTCTTATATCACCAATGTCCAAACAATCAATGGCTAATTTGTCAATCCCCAACTGTTTGAAATAAAAAGACAAATATGAATACACATGTCGATACAAAACGTAGACAGTTTACATACCTTAAATACTCACACCACACCCATACAAATGAGCACTCCCTTAATTTCATGGTCCATTACGTGGCATTAAGCCGCGGGCACATGAAAATATTAGCCACCGCGAAACATCGTCACGATCATCCACCGTGCATGATGTTACTAGTAGCTGATTTGAATATCAGCCAATAAACGTGCGACTCCTGAGTGGGATGATCCCCTCAAAATTCAATTACGATGTTTTATTGGCTCGCGTCAGGGGAAAGGTGCAAAACATTTTTTAAATGTTCGTATACATAATTTGGTATACGTCGAAATATTTAGATAAACGACAGCATACTTTTATTATCATGTATTCGTTCCATAAACGTACTTTATTATGTAAATAAAATGTGATAATCATGAACTGGTGAACAAATAATGTAAAAAGGTCTTAGGTTTTAGGTATAAAAAAATGGTGTTCAAATTTGCTTCATACCAGATTTCATAAAGTTCAACTCACTTGTTTAGTCGCGAAAGCATAACAGACAGACATACAAACAGACAGAGTTACTATTGCGTTTGTAATATTAACATACATAAGACTTCTTATTTTCAAAGATATTCTAGTAAATAAGTAATAATTCCACGATACCTTTGAGAACTAAAAATTCAAATTGCGTTCTATTTTGAAAAAAAAAACCGTATCAATTGCCATGATATTCAACCGAGGTAGTACCAGCTCGTTATATTCCAATTCTTGTAAAAGCCAATCAAATGTAACGGTGCCCACGAGCAAATGTCAATAAAGCTTACGAATATAACACGAGATGGGAAATGTTGTGGAGATGGAATGTATTTTTTATTACAAACCACACACATTGAGGATTTTATTGGTCGATAGTTTTAACTCATAAGTTATATTCTATCGTATTTTGAATTTCATTGGTCGATTGTATTAGTTGAGTGAATAAATAAAAAATTAAGTTGTTTTCATAATTTTTATCAAATACTATTTCTATTGAAAAACTTTTTTAATTATTACCTGTGGAAAATAATATTTCCTATTTAGAAATTCTTATTTATTATTGCGTTTAATTGAGATCGATCAATTATAATCAAAATATTTTCGTACTTTTCTGGTAACCCCTTGAACGATATAAAAGTCAAAGTTCTACAGCGCCATCTAGTAGTGAGTTAAACAATTGACATATAAACCTTTATGAAAAATATTCTCTTGGAAAATTTTAAACGGTCAAATATTGACGCTGATGAAGTCCATAATCTGGAATTTCAACAGCTATACAAACATATATTTTTATATATTAAGTTATATAAGCACTTTTGAATCGACATTTAACAGGATTATATTAAGTGTTAAGCTACCATCAATTCCGAATAAGCAAATAAGAAACTCAATAGCTAATAATTTCTACAAAGTTACGCTTACATAAGAAATTAAAAACTTTGCATCCGGATTCAAACGCTCGACCCTTGGTTAAGATTAACATTCGATTCACTGTACCATATGATAGAGATGCGATTCGTTGGGGAGATGAAATGTGTTTTTTATTAGGGTTCTGTAACTACATCAAATACTTTTATCGAATTTTTGGTATGCAAACCACATTTATTTTAAATGAGCTATCCATAGAAAATGTTTATAGTGACGTTGTGTTCATCTAAAGTCGTTCGGTTAACATTCACATGTTTTTATTGAAGTGGAACTTCATCGGCTGACATCAAAGTAAAATTTTCAGGTCGAATTTGAATGCAACGTGTTTGTACATGGTAAGCTTTTGACATCTGTCACACGTTCTGAGTTCCATTTCACGTGTTCCAATTATGAATAATATGAATTGTAAATATCTTGTATATTATATTAATAGGATAAGCTGACTTTTGTCCCATTGGTTATGGGACGATAGCTGCATCAAAAGTCATTATGCTCTCTTTTCGAAGAGCTCCAGTCGTAACATTACATTACATTAGCAGCCTGTAAATTTCCCACTGCTGGGCTAAAGGCCTCCTCTCCCTTGAAGAAAAGGTTTGGAGCATATTCCGCCACGCTGCTCCAATGCGGGTTAGTGGAATACACATGTGGCAGAATTTCTCATGAAAATTCAATGGTGCCTGCCTGGGCTTGAACCCGAAATCATCGGTTAAGATGAACACGTTCTAGCCACTGGGCCATCTCAGCTGCCAGTCGTAAATGTGGATAAAATTAAAGTGGATTCTTGATTGCAATTTACTTAATTGTTACAATTTAACAAAGAATTATTTTAGAGAGCAGCAATAAGTGACTGGCCGGATAAAATGCGGATAGACAACGGCTGTATAAAAAAAAAAAGTACACAAAATTAAAGTAAATTGTTATCGTCAAACTCCAATTCTAACTGAACTAATGTATAAATAATTATACATAATAATAATAATAATTATATATTAAAAATTTCATTTCAAATAAGTTTTCATCATTTTGGCGTCAAATATAAAAATTAATTTGAATAAAGGCGAAGTTTAGCGGGAAACCCACTAGTTCTAAATGAATACCATAACTTACCTTACGCTTAATAATTTGGACATAACTTGTATTATTTAAGTATCTTTTCTTTGTGTCGCGTGAAAATCTAGAATGGTAGGTAAATAGTGGTAGAGTGGGTTTCGCCACGGGATTGATTACGCATACTAATACGCACCAATTGCAGGTTTCCTAAAAATACTCTCGCCAACGACACGAATGGATAATATGACAATTGTCTGAACGATTTCACTGATCGAAACAAAGAATATTCCGTCTGCAAAGATTATCATTTCGCATCGTAACTCCACACGGTAAAAATATGATTACTTTTCTACTGATAAAAGGACGATTAGGTTCACAGGTATTCGCTTTCACTAACTAGTCTGTGATTTGATTTGACACGACCGCTCCGTAATGATAGGATTTACACTGACATTACGATGAGTGTTCCTAACTAATTAACATAAGCGATTATAGTCTATAAGCAGCTAAAGTAATTTTAGCAGTTATACATTTATCGTAGAAGTTTTTTTTAATAAAAAAATATATTAAATATATATTTTTTTTATTAAATAAAAAGGAACATATTAAATATGTGAGCCAGTGGTTAGAACGCGTGCATCTTAACCCATGATTTCGGGTTTAAACCCAGGCAGGCACCACTGAATTTTCATGTGCTTAATTTTTATTTATAATTTGTGTGATTTAATTTCAACGAAATTCTGCCACATGTGTATTCCACCAACCCGCATTAGAGCAGTGTGGTGAAATATGCTTGGAGCTTCTCCTCAAATGGCTTCTAATGTAATGTAATTAAATATATCATCATCATCAGACTATGTTCTTCAACTGCTCATAGCACGCCGCGGAGACTGCTTCCATGTTTTTATTTTTCAACCTCTACCAGCAGCAGAGAATTGATAATCTAGCACTTCAAGTACGACCTTTAGTTTAGAACTATGAGTAACGTATATTTCAAACTACGAAACACTTGAAGTTTGAGTGCAAAATCAATAAAGTGAAAATAAATACAACACCTCCAACAGCTCTCAACTCCAGCTAAATTGCCGGTGTCGTCGGACATAGCGAACATGTCATGTCACTGAAAACCATGTACAAATACATTTTCAGTAAAAAAGTTTTAACACGTGAAACAAATATTTTTGTATCTTATGTCAGGAACTATAAACGTTCGTTTCAATTACAGAGAATATTATATTATTTCATTTATGAAGTTGTTATTGCACATAATTTAAAATAAAAGGTTAATCATAGAGTATGCCAAGCTATCACCTGTAAACAGGGTAGAGTTGTTAACTTAACAATTAACTAAATAAATTCAAAATAAGATGATATATATAAGCAATACATATCTAGAAGACTAGCTAACTGTTCAGAACATATTATAGTGCACAGATACAAGTGCATTTTATACACCCTCACTATTGCACTACACGACCAGAGAGATTAAAGCACAGTATCAAAAACTTGATGGCCCAGTGGTTAGAACGCGTGCATCTTAACTGATGATTTCGGGTTCAAACCCAGGCATGCACCACTGAATTTTCATGTGCTTAATTTGTGTTTATAATTCATCTCGTGCTCGGCGGTGAAGGAAAACATCGTGAGGAAACCTGCATGTGTCTAATTTCAACGAAATTCTGCCACATGTGTATTTCGCCAACCCGCATTGGAGCAGCGTGGTGGAATATGCTCCAAACCTTCTCCTCAAAGGGAGAGGAGGCCTTTATCCCAGCAGTGGGACATTTACGGGCTGCTAATGCTAAAAAATCAAAAACTTTAAGTGGTAAATATAAATTAAAGCTACGTTCACACTTATGCCTCAAGAGACTGCATTGGTAATTTATTATAATCAAGCTTAATTTCACTCATTCTCATATAATGGAAAAATATAATAAATAAGAAAAATAATTCTTATAAAAACTTCAAAAGTTTGAGTTGATTATACCCAGCTTAAGTTTACAACGAATTTATTCCAATTTAACTTTAAACGATATAAAAATGTAGCCAGTTTTAAAACTAACCCCAATAAAAACAAAATGCTGGCACGTATCTAAAAAAAACTAGAGCTTTTTTTTATTTAGAGTCGTTTTCATCACATTCGTTTCGTCTGACTGACGTCGATCCGTCAATATTGATGCCTGTTGTCATTGCTCTGGTCATTTCACAGAATAAAGAGTAGAATGAATATGGCATGAAATAAATAAATACAAAGTATTTAGTGATGTAATTTTAATAAAAATTATTTAAACGTTATTGATAATAATTTAACAGGATATTTCAAAGAATTATAGTTTTATTTGATATTTAAAGTTATTTCTTATTTTTTTTTCATATTTGTATTTGGAATGCTCTACACTTGATGGTAGTCTTGTGCATGGCCGTCTAGACCATTAGTAATACTTAGTAACGGTGTGTTCCTGTTGTAAGGGCGAGTGAACAAGTGTAACTACAGGCACAAGGAATATAACATTTTAATTCGCAAGGTTTATGTTTCGGTTTGTTTTGCCGGTGATGGCTACTTATCATCAATGATGGTCCATTTGCTATATAATAAATGGAGGGTCAAGTCTTATCCTTGGTATTCCTATAATCTGGTTTGAAATGTGATAGAACCAGTTTATTTATAGTTATAAGGTATATATTATCATATATTAATTTCTAATTGTGTGTGTTGGACGCTGGTTTTTCTTCGTGTAGTACCTTTTCTATGAGTTATGATGACTAATTACTTTCGGGTTATTCCTTGATCTCTTTGCCTATATTAAAAAATATATCTTAGAACATTTAAAACTACGGCATTGTAAGAAAAGTAACTTGTGTGAAGTAATAAGGTCTCTCCCTTGAGCAGAAGATTTGGAGCTTATTTCTCGATGCAGCCTCCTTCACTGCCGAGCACGAGATGAATTATAAGCACAAATAGAGCACATAAAAATAAACTAATGGGTTTTAACTCATAATCTTCAGTTACAATACGCATCTTCTAACATCTAGGTCTAGTCCACGTCGATTATTAAAAAAAAATTACGAGTAACTAAATATATTAAACAATCAAAGCTATATAAGGAACTAGCTGTGCCCGCGACTTCGTACGCGTTTGAATTTAATAAAAAAGCGTGACTTTATTATTATTTTTCATATAATTCTAAAATAAATTACTCCTTATTACATCAGCTATCTGCCAGTGAAAGTCCCTCAAAATCGGTCCAGCCGTTCCAGAGATTAGCCGGAACAAACAGACAGACAGACAAAAATTGTAAAAAATGTTATTTAGGTATATGTACCGTGTATACATACATATGCATTTAGTAAAAAGCGATTATTTTAATATTACAAACAGACGCTCCAATTTTATTATATGTATAGTTTTATATAAAGAATTAAGCTGTCATATCATAGTTTGCCACTTCTAACGCTTCATCTGTCCCTTCATCCTAACGAATCAGTTCTGTTGACTTCACGCTGTAATTGCTTTATAAAATATATAAAAAAATATGTCAATTTTTTTGAGTTACTGATGTGTGATATGTCGGAAATGAAACGCTGGTCCCAATACTTTTGATCGAAAGATATTTTTTTATAACAATGTGAATTCGTTAATTTTCGTTAAGACTTATGTTTGATTGAGTTTTTTTTTCTTTCAGGAGGGTAAGATAAAAGGCAATAAACTAATTATGATAGTGTGTGTAACTATTTGAACATATTGCCATTGAGCCATATTTAATTTTCAATGGGACGGACAAGTTTTACAATGACTACACATGTATAAAATATAGTGTTTGTGTGTGTGTGTTGAATAAAACAAACATTTTTTATTACATTGACAACTATACATGAAGGTTTTCGCCTTCTGACAGTTTCAATATAACTATCGTAATTCAACAATCATTCATTGCTGACAAAAATATAAGATACATTGATTGGAAAGATAGGGCTAATAAAACTATGGCTAAGTTATATCAAAAAAGAAAAAAAAAACGACTTTGGTTTCTGCTTTGACCTGACGTGTGTTGACATTGGCAGTATGAACGTAAACTACGAAAGTTTCATATCAAAAATTTTTATGTATGCATGTGTGTGTTTTGCATCAAATGTACGGTAGTCTGTGTGGCGTATATTTATTTTTTGTAATTCGAATGCATAGAAATATTAGCCGTCTGCACTCTTTCTCATTAATATAAACTTATAAAATGTAACAGTGTCAAATATCAAATTCAATTTCAAAATAGGGGTAAAGTATTAATATATCATCATTATAACTTTGATATAGATTATCAAAGTTATAATGATGATGTCACCATTTAAAATAAATATAATACATAAGAGTAAGAGTCTGTGTAATAAGAGCGTCTGTACATAAGTCTTTATTCCTTCATGCTTATAATATGACTGGAAAGAGTTCTAGTTCAGGACCGTTGGCTTTACGTACTTGAAATAAATACAATATAATCCATTTGAGGTCGAATCCTATATCCAACTCACTCACGTTCTTCAATCTTTTATTTGCATTTATTAAAAAAATTATAATAGTGTTATTTACAAGTGAAGTAACAGCTGGGCTAAGGCCTCTTCCGTTTGAGGAGATGTTTTCCTTCACCGCCTAGCACGAGATGAATCATAAACACAAATTAAGCTCATAGAAATTCAGTAGTGCTTCTCTGAGTTTGAACCCATAACAACCCGTTAAGATGCAAGCGTTTTAATCACTACCATCTATTGATCACAACAAGACTATCGTCATACAAAATTGAAGTTATTACTGAATTTGAATTTCTTGACAGAAAAACCGACTCAGATTGAGCCCGGTACCTGATCTACAATCTTATAAATAAGTTGAAGACCATTGAGGCAGTCAATTATTGACGACCTCTGTGGTCGAGTAGTGTGTACACCGGATTTCATGGGTACGCTACTCTGAGGTCCCGGGTTCGATTCCCGGCCGAGTCGATGTAGAAAAGTCCATTAATTTTCTATGTTGTCTTGGGTGGGTATTTGTGGTACCGTCGTTACTTCTGATTTTCCATAACACAAGTGCTTTAGCTACTTACATTGGGATCAGAGTAATGTATGTGATGTTGTCCAATATTTATTTTATTTTTATTTATTTTAATTATCACAATGAAGGTGTATTGCTAAAAACTCGCTTCGGTCGGAGACCTCCAGTGTTTTTCGTCCACTAAATTCAATGTAAATGAAATTCTTTTGAAGTGAATTCTCTCTAAGAATAAAACATCTTACATTTTCAATTTTCATAATTCATGTTATCTTAAGGCGAGGTCGAAATATGAATTTCCTATATAGTAATAAAGAAAAATCTTAGCACAAATATTATTCTTAACAATTTCATTGTCATTTCGTGTGTTTCCTTATATTTTCCGGATGAAACTTCGATATAAATGTATAGTAATAGTTAGTTTCTTAATTTGTATTTATATTGTTACATTTATTATCTTGCTAAATCTTATTAATACATTCAAAGTTATTATTATAATATTGTATCAAACGTCACGACCAAACAGAGTCGAGGATAATCCTTGAATTGAGACGCCATCTTAAAGATTTGGTGGAAAATACGTAGTGGTTACGTATACTTTATTTCAACCATTAGAGGAGAAAAGTGAAATAAACAAAATTTAACAGCAAATTGACACGATATCATTGGTCGAGAGCTTGATTAATCTATGATATTCACTATAAATTTGCGAAAAAATGGAAACTGATTTCGGAATTATGGAAGTAAAATTAAAGTGGAAATAAGTAGTTAAGTGTAATAATGTTGTATTATAAATAAATATATATTCATCATAAAGTCTTAATAGTACACAATGTAGCTGTGTTATTAGAAAATGCCATGAAATATGTAAATCTAAGGTTTGTTTATCTTTATTCCTTCTATTGGAATAGGCTATAGTCTGTGACGTCACAGAAGCATGCGAAAGCGAAGGTTTTTTAGTGGGTATTCCGATATACTTAGCGCAATCCTGGGCACCGGCGAGTCTCACATACTCCCCCTTTATTTACTTTACTGGGGGAAACGCGTAATGCGTTTCTGTGACGGGAATTTGAGTAGTACCAAATAGTATATAAAAAACGTAGATCATTGGAAAAATTAATATTTAATAATAATGGTGTTACGTAGAGTAAGGTCGATGTCGCAAACCTTTTACTCGATTGTAGCGGTTTGATTGATGTTTTATAATAGTAACTGTAAACTTATACATTGTGAAACTTTAATGTAATTATACGAAACATACATATATATTATATATTATTTAAAAAATATATCATTTGTTTAAATTTATACAATTAAAGATATATATATATATATATATATGTACTGGCCATTATTTACAATGAGATTACTATAGAATTTTCGGTATGAAAAATACGCTTATCCTTCAAAGAACGCCCGAATAAATCGCATTCCTTCAACTTATCCCCCGAGGTCACAATAAAGGCGAGGGCTGGAGTGATTTACCGGAAAAGAACTTAACGTTCTTATAAAAATCCGCGAACAATCAACCCTTAACCCATGTCATTCGGATTGTCCAAAGATCTTTTAGATATACCTGTGTTTATAAATTTCAATAAGAATCAAAATTTATTTCAATGATCATATTGTACAATAGTAAATGGGGAGACGATTTTGTATTACTGACAAATAACTACTAAAACATTATACATAATAACGAAGATAAAACATTTAGGATAAGATTTTAGTACATATTTAGAAAAAATCAAGCATATTTATTTAACTTAAATCCAAATTAGAGTAAAATAGCAATGGCACGGATAATACGTTTGTAAAGATATAATTATATCCGATGAAAAAACTTGTTAATCGCACTACTGATTAGTTGGTTAAGATCTACGTATTCATGTGTATAAGCGGACTGACAAATTAGCTACCCGTTGAAACGTGGTCATAACTGACCATAGACTTTGTTATTGTAAGAAATATGAGTAATATTTCTTACAATAACAAAGTCTATGATCTATGCGTCAACAGTTATCGAAACTAAGATTTTATGTCCGTAATGTCTGTAGTTATACTGACTCTCTCAACCTTCAAACCAGAACACAACAATACTAAGTATCACTGTTTGGCGTAGAAGATTTGATGATTGGGTAAAATAAGCTGACACTAATGCCAACACAACCAAGTCATACAAATAATTAAAAATAAATTTCATAGCTTGTAAACGTTACAGTGGGCAAAGTCTTCTCCTTGTTAAAGAAACTTGTAGTTTATGCCAATTCTCTGCTTAACACAAAGTGAGGGTCGAGGGAAAATTATAAGTCTATCCGTTACTTAATGCATTATTAAAATATATTTGTTTAGTTTAAATTAAAAGTTAAGTTGGGTTCGAGTACATAGTTACGTGTACGTCATTTGAGACAAACTTTTGGTCTCAGTATTTATTAAATACAATCATAAAATTGTACACCCAAAGCTTTTAAGTTATGTTACCTGAAATAAAGCATGTACAAAACAATACATTAAAAATATCTCTTATTTAACGTTTGTCTCCGCTATACGAAGGTATGTTACTCTACGTTTACTAAAATAAAATGCCATATCTAACTGTTTTATGCTCTACGCAATATTTGGATAAGACATTGATAAATTGACCATATAATGAATCTTAAAAGTAAAACGGAATTGCACATTAAATAAAATATTAATTGTAATACGTTTACATGAAGGCCTTAATTATATACTAATGACAATTAAAAATATTTACTGTAGAAATCATGACCGAGTAGATTTTTTAATACATGACTTAATGTATTAAATGATTTAAGTAATATAACTTTACACTGATATTACCTAGATGTCCGGAAATCCACAACAGCGCGATTTTTAAGTCATTTTCTGCCTCGCACAATTACTCTGTGGAACCATCTTACGCCGACGGTTTCTCCGAACCGATACGACTTGGGAACCTTCAAGAAAAGAGCATTCTCTATCCTTAAAGGCCGGCAACGCACCTGCAAGTACCCCGGTGTTGCAGACGTCCATGGGCGGTGGTAGTCACTTTCAGGTGAGCATCTTGCTTGTTTGCCACGTATCACATAAAAAATATATTTATAATATGAATCTTAATATAAAAAATATCAGATAAATAGTCTTCAATTGTCATGAAAGTAAGCATATGCATATATAGTTTTTATTTATATAGAAAATATGTACTGCTTTACATAAATATCTATCCACTTCATCTATCCACCATCTCATACAATGACCGCGCTAACATCATGTTAGAAAAACAATATATCTACACCGTCGCGGGTCATGTTCGGAGCGTCAATTGTCAGCAATATTTAGCCTGTGCGATACGTGCCGTGCATGACACATGACGTTCTAAGCGTATACAATCACTCCGTTATAATGGATTAGTGGAAATAGTGTCATACTTCTCAATACAAAGAATATTTCCTAAGACCGAGGACCATGACTATGACTCGCGGATAAAAAAAAGTTAGGCAATGGGTGTGATACACTATTGTTACTGTTCACGTGTTCTAGTAGGTACAAAAGTCGTTCATAGCTCAGTCGTGATGAGATGTTGAAGCGAGTTGTATCATGAGTATAACTCTAGTTTATTCCAACGGCAGGAGAAGTAAAGGTACATAAACAAGGCTGACCTTGAATTGACGTGACACAATTGGTCACGATCTCAAATGTCCGTGTCGTGCATGTTTCCGTACCTGATGCGTTTATAGCTCTATATAGTTGTGGGTAGGTCAGTCAAACGGTGTAGTGAGTAGACTCCTTCAGCGTTCAAACGACCTTCGCACACATACCGGGCATTAGTAAGTAATATATAAACTATAATAGAAGTCTTAGCATATAGCAAATTCAAAAAACTCCAAAAAAGGTGATTTTATTCAAAAATCGTGCTATTCGCCTTAAGCCGTGTCTCAACTGTCGGCTTGTTTATGTCTGTACAGTCGCAAACATAGAGAATTGTAATTCGAGGTAATACTGTTTACAGCTCTTGTCTTTAGTGTTTTCGCAGCGACTGTACAATCCAATTTTCAAATGAGTTCCTTGTTGTCCCGTGGGTAGAGCTTCGTTTAAGCTATTAAATTAAAGCATTACGCATATTAATAGTACAGTTAAAACGATTTGGTTCGTTTGCTTATATTTTAAATGAAAAAAAAAGTGTTTTTAAATGTTTTTTACTTAATCACACTTAAACCACTAATTATATTTGAATGGAATTTACTTATATAAATAGAATAATTTTATCACAAATATTTATGTTAGGGGTCATCGACCTATTTTAGTGAGTATTATGTATTATCGATGTCAAATAAAATACTTGAAGCATATTTATATCCTTGGAAAAATAAATGCATAAAGGTTGATAAAACAAATAAATAAGATTGAAAACCAAACGGTCACAGTGTATTCCAATTCCATTATATTTGCAAAGTAAATATATTCACATAAACCCCATACTTCACAATAACATAGATTAGCATACATTCGTATACAGATCATTGTTTATTGCCTTGGATGCATAAACCAGTGCGCCAAATAAATCCGAGGGAATCCGAAACGAGATGCGATTTCGTTGACCTCTACGATATTACCCGAATGCTTCTAATGGGGCGTATGCAATCATGTTAGCACTGAACGTCTAAAACTACGATAATGTTATATATTTTAATGGCAGTATCTGTCGCACTTTTGCCTACTTTTTACTACGATTTTTTTTTATTCTGTAGTTGGCAAACAGCACTGAGGCTCATTTGATGGTAAGTGACTACCACTGCCCATGGACATCTGCAAAACCAGGGAGTTTGCAAGTGCGTTGCCAGCCTTTAAGAAATGTGTACGCTCTTTTCTTAAAGGTTCCCAAGTTGTATCGGTTCGGAAAAACTGCCAGCGAAAGCTGGTTCCATAATATCGCCCTTGCAATTGATGGTATTATACCATATATTTTTTCTTTCCGGAAAAACGCATTACTTGTTTCCCCCGCGTGAAGATGGGGAGGGGGGGCTGATGTGTGAGGGAATGCACACACTAAATATCTGCTAACAAAACCAACAGCTGTACATCCTTTCTAAGGTTTCCAGACGACTAAAATCATTAGAAAAATTATTAGGTTTGAACCTACGACCTCGGTACCAGCTATATAGACCAACAAGCCCGTTGTTTTAAAATCATAGTTAATGCCTCACCACAATGAAGATAATCTCAGCACACTTTATAGCTATTTTAAGATCATTATTCTCTTTAATAGAACAATTCGTCTCGTTACCTGAAGTTATACTATTTACGTACTTGGTTTTATTGCAGTACAAATAGTTTGTAAGTTAATGCCGGCTTCTTACTTAGAGTCTTAGTTCTACGACTAATGTTCAGTGCTTATTACTCGACTGCGCAGTTAATGGGGGTTTTGTATTTGTGACGATTTTATCTGTATCCTTTGTGATTTTTTGATTTAAGAATTCTACTCGGATGGGTCAGAATAAAACCCGTGATTTTTTAGCTTCAGTTTTTTAAATATTTAAGAAGCTTGAGAAATGGCGTCACCTGCAGGTACACAATAATCTACCATATGTTGACATATTCCATATATGTTTTAAAATATCATATCTCTTGTTTCGATAGTTAACATGCTTATTCATCCTTTTTACCACAGCAATACAGAATATTTGTCACTAGAATTATTATTGATCTCATCGAGTTGTGGATGATGAGAGCCTGTTTGGGTCTGTACACGACCACACTGTATTCAAAAAACATAATAATGCTTATACAAAAAAAAAAAACATGATTAACGAATATAAATAAAATAATAGATATAAAAAATAACATTTAAAATTTACAGGAAATTTCCTACTGCCAGGCTAAGGCGAACGCCTTAGAGGAGGATCTCCCTTTGAGGAGAAGGTTAGCAGCATATTCCACCACGCTGCTCCAATGCT
Source organism: Vanessa atalanta (assembly GCF_905147765.1). Lineage (NCBI taxonomy): Eukaryota > Metazoa > Arthropoda > Insecta > Lepidoptera > Nymphalidae > Vanessa > Vanessa atalanta. The sequence goes on from NC_061882.1 coordinate 1,694,525, forward strand.
GGTTGGTCGATTCACATGTGGCACAATTTCGTTGAAATTAGACACGTGCTTTTTCACGATGTTTTCCTTCACCGCCGAGCTCAAGATGAATTATATACACAAATAAGCCCAAAAAAATTTAGTGATACATGCCTGGGCTTGAATCCGCAATCATCGGTTAAGATGAGCGCGTTCTAACCACTAGGCGAAATAAATAAACGCAAAAATATAATCAAAATAGAAGCACCGAGTCTCTACGAGCTTATTTTATCTCCATAACACTTTTAGCTGGAGTGTTTGAATTTATTGACGGCTGTCGCTCTCGGTGTTAAGTCCAGGTCACATGTTCCTCCGCTATCGGATTTTAAGCTATGGAAATAGAAAAAAAAACATACGTATGTAAATATTTCGTGAGAAAAAAGGTTTTAGCAAATTTGGTTAGAAAATGTTTGTACAAGTATCTAGATTGTTTGTTATACACCAAGCTCCTACTACTAATATTCTCTTGCCGAACCGGAAATTGCAACCAGAACCTCAGGATTTGTAGCTTTTTAAGCGACCACTAGTCTATCAATTTTTTTTGTTGTTAGCAAACCAAGTTTTCTTTAGTCTATTGCTGCCATCTCACTAACAAATAACTCGGAAAAAAATGTTTCTGCCCTTATCAGATCACTGCTATTGTAACCCTTATGTAGTGTTATTCAATATTATTTTATTATATTATGCGGAATAATATAATATCCGGTTAATTTAAAAAGTTATGTTTTTATGTAATATTTCATTCTGTAATGTAAATGTAATGTACCTAACATTCGTAATCATGTCTCGCGTCACTGATCCAGTAGTTTGATCTTAGATTGGGCCAGTATAAAATTCGGTTAACCTGCTAAGAAATCATCAGTAACCTGACCTAATTACTCTACCATGTATTGGCATGTTAAGCGCCTGGTCTCTTTCCGGTGTAGCTGAAAAGCCACCTTAAATTTTTTAACAAACTTAAAAAACAAATTTATTTCACTAAGTTTTTTATAATTCTTCACGTAGAATTGTGTCGGATTCTCTCTGAATTTTAATGCGATTCTATAAGAAGTCGGGGTGACTTCCTTTAACAGTCGTGTAATATTAAAAACTCCGATAAGCTATTTTGATCCTTTCAATGATGTAATTAAATGTCATAATTGTGTTCTCCGATGAATTTTGATTTCTTACGTAACAGCTCTACTGAACTGAACAATCCAATAGTCGGTATGTATTTGTTCTCTCTTTGTCTGATTATGTATAATAGGCATATTCAGACCCAACAATATATCACAGTGAATTACTTGTCATCCACATCATTGAAACTTGCGTGATTGCATTGGAATTACACAACTTACACTAGTCGCTTGTCAAGCAATTAGGGGGATACGTCAAAGTTGGGTATGCTCCTAAGATCTGATTTACATATATATCAAAACACAGATCGCATTAGTTAGATGTTGACATAACTTAAGCTTTCAAGTTTGATGTACTACGAAACACGGTAATTTTATAAACATTTTGTAACTTTGGAACTTTAAAACTCTTAATTAACTTAAGGTAGCTTTATAATACTTGAGTCAAGGACACTTAGACGAGATAACCCAGTGGATAGAAAACATAAGTCTCACCGGATGACTGCGGGTTGTAATCCAGGCTACCTGCTTAAGTTGTTTTTATAATTTATCGTACCAGTCGTGAAGCTAAACATCGTGTGGAAACCTGCGCGTATTGAATGAAAATCTGCTACAAATGAACAACAGACAGTCTCTTTCTGCGTATTCGATTTTTAAGTTTCACTGGAATCATAGAGATATTTATATTGTTTTTTAGTTAAAAAAATCAAACGTTATTATGTTATCGAATTAATTCATAACATAATATACAGACGAAAATGTATTGCAATAAAAAAAACAGTTGAATTATGTAAATATCTCGTATACTCGCAGGTCTTGATAATGAAAACTGGCTTCAAAGCTCAAAACTTTTTTATTTCGCTACACTCTTTTACAATCTTTCTCATAATCGCGTCTTTCGTCGTATAGCCTTCCTCGTCCCTCGCCTATTTCTATCTTTTTCTTCTTACTCTGGCATCCGCTTATCTTCCGTTTCTCACAAATATATTATAAATATATTATATACGTGACAGACAGGGCTTGATGAAAATACTTCAATAAAACTTCAGAAACCGAATAGCGTTTAAATTTTTGACTGTTTAATGTAAATTTAAGGATCACATATTGAATTTCGAATTAAATTTATTATTTTTCGAATTTATTGTTGGCATATCGGTACGGCAACTAATTGCCGTATGTGATGGTAAGGATTCAACCTACGATATTCATGACACTAGGTGGGCCGTACTAACATTGGCTATTGAAACTAATAGTATATAACTCAATATTCAACCCCCAAACTCAAGATTATAGAATGCAATAATCAAGAGCTCATAATAAGATTGTAAATTTACGTATTTAGGCGTAGCAAATGCACGAATGAATATTATACTAAGCCGAGTACATTATATTAAGCCATACAGATTATTATTATTATTTTTATGCAAGAAGTTGTCAGATAACCACCTGATCTGGTCAATATAACCCATATAAATTGACGCTGTAAATGAATTTAACTTTGCCGTTTCATAAATTCAAATCATTTGTAAAAAATACATTGGTAAAGAAGGCATATTAACGATTAAAGGGAAGAGTAACTACTGAGTTTCTTCAGGGTTTGTCTTGGTAGAATCTACATTCCGAACCGGTGGTAGCTTTGTTTAATTTAGTTTGTTAAATTACGTTTCAAAGGTGCTTGTAAAAGCCTACTTGAATAAAGTATATTTTGATTTTGATAACCATTCCTTACATCACACCAATAAACCACTAACTTTGGGACTAAGATGTTATGCTCCTTGTGCCTGTCGTTACACTGGCTCACTCACCCTTCAAACTAGAACACGACAATATTTAGCATTGCTAACTGTTATATATATTGAGGAGGGCTACGTCAATTAAACCACTTACAGGTTGCACCGATGGGGAAGCAGCCACACGCACACACGTAAACGCTTAGCTACATATATAACTCTAACAATGCTAAGTTTTGCTGTATGGCGGTAAATTTATTAACATTTTTGTAGCGTAAATACCTTATTTCAACCGAAGAGGTAATACAGATAAGAAAACTTAAGATTTACATTACATACTTCACTTGGTGGTAGGGCTTTGCAATCCCGTCTGGGTAGGTACCACCCACTCATCATATATTCTACCCCCAAATAGCAGTAATCTGTATTGTTGTGTTCCGGTTAGAAGGGTGAGTGAGCCAGTGTAATCACAGGCACAAGGGACGTAACATCTTAGTTCCCGAATTTGGTGGCGCATAGGTGATGTAAGGAATGGTTAATATTTCTTACAGCGCCTTTGTCTATGGGTGGTGGTGACCACTTAGCATCAGGTGGCCCATATGCTATAAATTCTACTACCAATAATATAAATTTTACTACCAATGTGATATGTATAATATACAACCTAAGCTGTAATGTTTCATAAGAGTAACTCTAGTTTATTCGAATAGCAGGAGGACTAAAGATACATAAATAACGATGACCTTGAATTAACGTGACGTCATTAGTCACAAAGTAAAATAATCTATGATATTAAACATATTGATGAAAAATTGCATTTATATATTGAAGATGTTATTGGAAATTTGGAAGTCAAATTAAAATTAATACTACAAGTAAAGATGAACTTTATTGTATTTAAAATAAAGCTATATATTATTTATCAAATAACAAATACAATATAAATAAGCAACGTTTGAGACTTGATATTAAAAATCACATGTGAATTATAAAACAATAACAAAACTAGGTTAAAATAATGTTATATAAACCTTATTAAATAGAAAGAGACAGAGATAAAGAGAAAGAGCGAGAAAGAGCAACCTGGAAAAGGAACATAACGCAATTTTGTAACTCAACGATTTCGGTCAATTCACTCTACTGTAAACTGCATATAATAAATTCGTTAACAATATTATATTGCAAACCAATAAATCGTTATAAAATAATTTATAAATCGAAGGTTTGTTTATCCTTACGCTTTCCGCCATTGTAATGTACAAAACACTGCTTTAAATAGTACAGACCGACAAAAAAATTATCAAATAACAATAGTAGGTTCACGTTCACGTTTTTCGGCTTTGAAGGTCTAGACAAATCTCAGAGAAATCTTATAAAAAATATTACCCTTCTGACGCGTGATAAATCACGAAAGTAAGCACTTGTCTCTGCGGGAAATGTGTGCGAAGAACTTTGATTCATATTCCAACAACGGTTCTTGGGACTGAAGCATTAATGATTTCTTCAACCAGAAAATTATCTGGGTTTCGTTTGTGAAGCCATATTGAAATGTGCTTAGTAAAATAATATTCTACTCATTTCGCCGAGATGCCCCAGTGGTTAGAGAGCCGAGATGGCCCAGTGGTTAAAACGCATCTTAACCAACGATTTCGAGTTCAAACCCAGGCAAGCACCACTGAATTTTCATGTGCTTAATTTATGTTTATAATTCATCTCGTGCTCAGCGGTAAATGAAAACATAGTGAGGAAACCTGCATGTGTCTAATTTCAACGAAATTCTGCCACATGTCTATTCCACCAACCCGCATTGGAGTAGTGTGGTGGAATATGTTCCAAACCTTGTCCTCAAGGGAGGAGGCCTTAATCCAGCAGTGGGAAATTTACAGGCTGTTAATGTAAAAAAATTTAATCACTTCGGAATGTTTTTAATGAAGTGGGTTATATTTACAGTTGCTTAACCGCATGTTTACAAAAATATTATAAATTCCGATTTCGCAAAGTTAATACATAATTTTTGGGGCGCGGTATTCGTTTCTATAATGAGATTCCATAGTTATTTTTAGCTTTGCCTCTATGTGAAAATAACTTACTTTAATAAGGCATATTACTCAATACAAAATTATATTAATAATAAAAAAAGTGTGAACTTAGTATATATGGATTTCTAGGCGGGATATTTTTTAACAACGTTGAATCATATTGATATACTCTGTGACTAAAATAGTAGAGAAGAGTAACTGCTGAATTTCTTGCCGGTTCTTCTCGGTAGAAAATACATTCTGAACCGGTACTGGCTTTACATTTAACTCAATACTGTAATTTGACTTTTCAAAAGTGCCTCTATGAGTCTACTTGATAACAAATATGGATCTTGTTAAAACAGTTTAAGGGTACTAAACTCCAACTCCATTTGATCGAGTGCAATAAAAGTTGGTACATATTTGTAATTATTCATCTTGAAGGTTTTTATAGTATCCTTATATGTCCGATACCATCTCTTGATGGTAGGATGGTACCAACCTTGGGAGCTAAAACGTTATTTCCTTCAAACAGAACTATAATAACTTATTACTGTTTGGCAATAAAATATCTGATGAGTGTGTACCTACCAAGAAGGGCTAGCACAAAGCCCTACCACCGAGTATCCAGTAATTGCAAATGGCTTGTCATATATTCTACTTAGCCATGAGATATTAATTAATCATTATATAAAGTAACTCAATAATTCTATTGGGTGACGCCTATATTAACCAATATGTAGATGTCATATGCGACATCAATGAAATAGGCTTGTTATATTAATTTAATTCGTTTTCATTGCATTGTGTATATGATCATTTTGTATTTACATCAGTTTTAAGGTTTAGATAGCCTAGTAGTTAATCGATAATTCAATCAAAACCAAGTACATGTATATAATTGTTGAATTATAAGCACTCGTACTAACCAATGTAAGAAAATATTGTGACCACAAATTAAACGAATGTCAACAAAACAAAAAATCTGTCACATACAAATACATCGACCCTCATTAGAGCAGCGCGGTGGAATAAAATCCAAAGCTTTTCTCCTAAAAATGAAAATCTGCCTTAGACTAGCAGTGGAATATTTATAAACCTTTTTACAACTTTATCCGCTACGCCACTCTTGTAAATATTTGTTAATAAATATCTTAATTATATCTCATCTAAAATTTTCAGTCACAACCCGGAGTTTCGAAGTTGTGTACATTCCCGTGCCTCGGAAAGTACGTAAAGCCATTGTTCCGGCCCTTAAACTCTTTCCGGTCGTATCGGATTTGCTGTTAGTGTATCGGGAATGTTCGCGGGATAAATGTTGCGCTACCCTCGTGCGTAAAGTCAGTAGCAGCACCAACAGCATACTTAGCATGATCGCCAGCAGACTCGTTTGCCTGTATATCAATCACTGTTGTGCAATCTCGCAATGTGTGCGTTGTGGAATGGCGCAGAAGTCTTTATCAACAGTTTTTTTTTTTCTTTTTTAGTCTTATTTATTGCACTAACACTAGTATAAGAAAATTGTTACTAACAAAATGGACATAATCTGAAATAAAGGATTTATTATTATTGTATGTCCTGCATCGGCTGGTCTGCTTTGAGAGTGACCGTCGTTTTCGAAATTGACATTGCTATTATTTTTCATTGTTCATTTGTGTTTGAAAAAAAACTCAAGCCGCCTAAGGTGTGCTCAACATTTCCCACTGCTAACTTTCCTCTCCTTTTGAGGAGAAGGTTTGGAGCATATTCCACGACGCTACTCCAATGCGGATTGGTGGTCACGCAAGCTTATTTTGACACTTTTTATTTTATTTTACAGTTGATAGTTTTTAATCATTTCTATTATGAAATAGTAAATCCTTATATTAATTAACCAGGTAAAGACAAGTAAAAGAGGAGAGGAATACCTATTATGTACTATATGTAATACTAGCAACCCGAGCTGATTCACACGATTGCAATTTTATAATATAGAAAATATAAGTATAATATTGATAAACTATTGACGACCTCCGTGGTCGAGTAGTGTGTACACCGGTTTTCATGGGTACGCCACTCCGAAGTCCCGGGTTCGATTCCCGGCCGAGTCGATGTAGATAAAGTTCATTAGTTTTCTATATTGTCTTGGGTCTGGATGTTTGTGGTACCGTCGTTACTTCTGATTTCCATAACACAAGTGCTTTAGTTACTTACATTGGGATCAGAGTAATGTATGTGATGTTGTCCAATATTATTATATATTATTATTATTGATATATCATTATCGGAGATTACCTCCTACATACAAACAAACAAACATTACCTGTTTATAATATTACTATAGATACCAACAAAAATATACAGATGTCACATCAATAGTTTAAAACTCTGCGAAGTGTAGCTATTTATAAAAGAACGATACAACTAAAACCTACTCCGAAACACCCTTCTTATGGTATAAGTTTTGTGTAAATTGATACTATTTTTCAGTATGGCAAAACAAAAAAGAATCCTCGTCGGAAAGTCTCGTTATATATTATTATAGATATATTGTATGTGTTATATATTTTCTTGTGCGTCTTAATGATACCACACCGTTCAAGTGCGGTGTCGCCACACAGATATAAAGTTACGTTTCTTTATAGAGCTCCGGTTATAAAACTGGAGTTAAAAGATAACGATGTCTTTTGGCCCTTTGATGCCCGCTTGTTACAACTTTACTTGTTACAAAAACTCCGTCATGCGATAGTTCTGTTCCATTCCTTTGATCGTCCACTGAATTTTTGCTAAGAAATGCTATACTTATTTGAAAAAAAAAAACAAATGTCCGCCCCAGAAGGAAAGGATTTACTGCAAGGTCCCACCGTTTATGCAAAATGTCAATGATTGATTGAATAGTTTAGACGTTACAGCGTAACAAACCAACAAACTCATATCTGCATTTATAATATTAGCTAGGATAAGAGAAAATATATCGATAACTAATATCGACACTATCATATCATGTTACTAAAACCTTTATCCATAGAGTACTAATATTATAAAGGAGAAAGTAACGTTCTCCTCTTCAAGCTTAACACCGCTTAACAGGTTTAGATGAAATTTGGTATAGAGATAGTTTGAGTACCGGCAAAGGATATAGGCTACTTTTTTTAATTCACCAAGCTAGGTACAAGGTAAGCTGCACGTTCAGCTGTTTAATAATTATGAGTCAGAGTCAGTTGAAAGCGAATAATTTGACTATTGTATGACAAAGTTAATAAATTTATTAAACAAAATTAAATTGAAACTTCTTCGAAAAACTATGAACGAAGTATATTGAAATGACTCTCTGTGATTTCCGCATAAATGTATTTTAAGGTCAAAACGAGTTACAATTGTAAATAACCTTTAAATTTATTACTAACTGAACCGGCTTTACCCGCGCGAAATTTATAAAACACACACAAGTTCCAATTCTCGTTTTGCTTCCTTTACTTTAGAATTCTTAGCGGATGTCTACACCCTATAAGGAACCTACCTGCCAAATTTCAAGTTTCTAGATTTTATAGCTTCTGAGATTTCGTGATTAATCAGTGAGTGAGTGAGTGAGTGAGTGAGTGAGTGAGTGAGTATTTCGTTTTTATATAGTTTTAGGAGAGAGAATTTCAATGTATAATTTGCTTGTCACAATTTAAGACATAATTGCAATCACTAAAGTTGTTCTTAGAATATTTTGAAATCGGACTAAATATCCCTCTTATTTTTTCATAATAGATTGAAAAGCGTTGCTTTGCCTCACTTGTTATTATTAGGTGTCAGGCAATGTCTTTATTTTATTAGCTAGATATACGGCGCAGACCTCTAGGTCTTGGTTACAAACCCCAGGTCAAAATTATAGGTATTGGGTGTTTCTTTCGTAAACTCTCATCTAATCAGATGAGCCTATTTTCTGACTCTCATAATGATTAGAGGCTGAACAACTAGCTCAGTCGATCCTAAGGATGCTCCACAACACTAACGTTTTACTAATAAAACTATTAGATGCCTCCGGTAACCATGTTTAGTCAAAAAATTTATAAATGCTATATGCAAACAATTAGCGAATCTCGCCATCGTGATTTAGAATTATTTTCAATTTGACATAACGCCATCTAGTATTTATTAGTTGAATTATATATGTACATTAATTACGTATACAAAGAAAGAAAATAGAGTGTCTTATGTAGTGCCTGCTTTCCCTTAAGATTTAAGTCTAGAAAACATCATCAGGTTTTTTCATATTATTATTCCAAATATATATTTTTAATGAGGATTAAATACGCGAAGCATTGCTAGTTTATATAAATAATCAAGTTACGAATTGAGTTGAAAACATTAATAATTATATTCGTGTTTGTGAATTCGATTTGAATGTAGTAAGTTTTATTGAAAATGATATTTTTTTCTGATATGGCCCAGTTGAGGAACACATCGATCAACCAAAGATTGTGGTAATACATCCAGGAAAGCACATCAGAGTTTCAGGGGCTTAATTTGTGTTTAAAATTTATGGTATACTAGGCGAAGGAAAATATAGTGAAGAAAAGCATTTTTTACCTTCCTTTTGTTGTCGCTTAACTTTTATTTTGTGCATGCTGTTATCACCTATAAGTAAGATACCACTAGTCTTATTTTTTATTCATTTATCTGGATTGTTTTTAGTGTTTATTTTGTTGGTGATCTAATAAATAAATAAAAAAAATAATAATAAAAATGGTTTCCTCTCATATAGAGATGTGTGTTAGTAAAAAAAGTAACTGTCACTCATGTGTATCCACTAACCTGCATTGGAAAAACGTAGTTAAGTAAGAGTAAATTGTATCGAAAACCAGACTATCCGATGTTGAATGTAATGAAGGGTGCATGAACTAGTGTAACTACAAGTAAAGGTCACCAATGTCTATAGGCAGTTAAGACCATTCAACATCAGTTGGCGTATCTATCTACTTAGTACATTGAGAAAAAAATACAAAAGTTATTTGACTCTATATATCTTTAGTAGCGAATCTTGATAGCGCGATTCAGGAATGTCACATAATTTTTGAGCGCCATGTATCGCTACAGGATTTAACTTGGTGATAGAGGTTTATGCAAACCCATCTGGGTCATCGGATGATGTTATATTATTCTTGTAATTATATTGCTATTTGAACATATCTAATGACATTAGTACCGACAAATCAGTTCAAGCACATTATAAAAGCATTTACATAGATAAAAATTTAATTATTACAGAATTAAGCAAATAGAATTATCGATCTTTAAGTGTGAAGACAAAATACTTGTAAGATAAATTCAACCTACAGCTAATACTAGACTAAAGAAATGGACCAATTATAATATTAAAAGTTATTCTTTATCATTTAATGATATACAATTAAATTTTGTATATTTTATATGATATGAAAGAATACTAACTAGCACCAGATAATCGTCGATATAATCTTAAACAGAAACATATGCTTTATTTATTAATATATCTTTGTTAAGTGGCGGTGGGCGGTGGGCCTTAGCCTAGTAATTTGATACTGTTTACGCACTGCCATCCTTTTATAACTCAAACATTATTTGAATCAATCTTTTAGTTGTTTTTAGTTTATTCTTTTTGAATATTTAGAAAATGGTTCAAAATAAAACTAGTTATTTTTTCATATAAGATTTATACAAACATAGATAGACTATTATTAACACCATCATCTGGACTCATAAGACTAGCGATGTGCGTCGACTTTGCTTGTTTTTAATATATTAATAAAGAAAATTTTATTTTATAAATATAATTTATATCTTCTAGCACTCGGAAATAATGTAACTTTTCACCAATGTATATTTTTTTAGAATTGAATACTTAGTTCCGGATAATATCTGTAAAGAACTATAGATTTCCGGTCAATAAGTAAAACCGATTTACACTTCGGCTTAAAGATTTGACGCCCACAAACAAAGAGCGACATAAAGGCTTGTATAAAAGTTTTAAACGTCAAAATCAATGTAGGTCGTTTGTGTGTTATTTCATCCACCAACCCGCATTGGAGCAGCGTGGTGGAATATGCTCCAAACCTTCTCCTCAAAGGGAGAAGAAGCCTTAGCCTTAGCGGGAAATTTACAGGCTGTTAATGTGTTGTTTCGGTTAAAAATTGAGTCATTAACTATTGAAGTAAGCTAAATGAGTTTAAATTATAAACTAAATACTACTCTATCATCAAATACTCATCCGTATAAAATCCATCTTGTGCTTGACAAAGAAAAAAATCATCGCGGGAAACCTACGTGTGGTTTCTTCTGCTACATGTGTATAATCTTGATGTATAAAAAATAATATACAATATTATTAAAAAAAAAACGACATTGAACGAAAACCCTCAAAATTATCCCTTTATTTCATCCTTATACCAATCAAAGAAAGAATCTTTCTAATCGTTTCCGAAATTATAGAGAACCGTCTTTTATTTTTAAATCATTTAAAAAAAACAACTAACACAAACATTTCAGAAATCGGATTACAATTTCGTGAAACTGAAATAAACCGAAAAAAAAAAAATAAAGCATTCGAACAACAAATTAGGTGGTCTTAATGAGATAAAGATGCGGTAATCCCGAACGAATGCTGTAAATTGTACGAAGGATTGAGATAAATCAAGTTAAAGCAGAACCACACTTGCGTATCCGGTCGAGATACTCCACAGACAATCAAGGCCATGAAATAATTGGCAACACTAGCGAAAATAATGAAGCTCTTTTCGTACGGTTTTCACCAAAAATAGGAGCGACTCACATTAGGAGGAAAGATTAGGTCTACTCATTAATTTTTTTTTAATTAGTTAAAATATACCAATTTGTTAATGATCGATAAAATCATGGCAACTGTTGCCGTTCGATGTTGAAAACTAGGTACACAATAATTGTATTTTTTATCTTCCATTTGATTGTACTAGATTTGCACCTGGATTGGACCACATTTGAATTGTTTGAACCTCAAAGCAGCAAGCGTGCGTGTATACTCCTGGCCTAAAATCGGTTCATCCGTTTAGGAGTTACGATGTTACAGATAAACACGAATACCCCTCTTTTTGTGTGTATGAGATAACTAATATAAGTATAAAAACAATACAAAATAAAAATTAGATTATATTCGTTATGTGTGTCTGTGCGTGTGAGTGTGCATAAATTATATAATATGTTAAATCCCACGGTGCAGTTCCATTAACTCTTTTTTAATTATATTTTTGTCAAAGAGAATACGTTAGTAATTATTAAAAGCATAGTCGTAATAAAACCTATATAGGTATTGGAATTATTTTATTAAAGAAATATAATATTTTTATTATTCTCGTAAACATAATTATTATTGAAATTGGTATTTATTTGTATACGGATCTAGTTTAGGGAATTGAGGGAATGAATCGCAAAGATAATTTTATTGATATTATTACGCTATTAAATCGTAAAGATGATTTCGATTTCGTCTTTTGATCCGAGGGACCGTCTTTATTTTGTTTAACATTCTATTCGCACCGATATGAGAAATATCTTTTTGCTAATGCATAAAAGATATCGCTTAGTATTCGATGCGATATTTTCGGGTTAAGATTTATTAGGGATGTTATTTTAACGTTAAATAATAGTTATATGTACTGCATTGTAATTTTTTTAGGAACTAATTTACTTGATAGCTTATTTTTGAATACTATACTATTATTTTGAATGGACAAACTCATTTTGACAATATATTAGGACTTTAAAAATAAAATTAGAGCGCGTGATATATATTTTTTTTTAATAGTAAGGCACAAATGCCTGAAGCAGCGTCTGTAACTACAGGCGTTCTGGTTTCGATTCCGTCTGAGTGACGACCCACGTCACAGAAGATACAAAGTATTACTCTTTCACGGTAGAATATATGAACGGGTGGTACCTACCCAGACTGGCTAGCACAAAGCCCTGCCAAGTATCGTAAACAATAATAGAAGTACGATAATGAATTGGCATTTTACACTATAAGGCCTTAGCAGCATAATTGACGATCATTAAATTTTGCATATGCATTTTCAAAGGTACATTGACATAGACAATACTGTAACAATTATCGCCAAGTAGGGCTTGCCCAAACCAGTACTTGGTGGTACGAATTTGTGCAATCAGATATTCTACCGCCAAACAAAAGTACTCAAAATTGTTGTGTTCCGGTTTGGGTGAGCTACAACACAAGGCACAAGAAACATAACATCTTAGTTTCCGAGGTTGGTGGGACATTGGCAAAGTCAGGCATGGTTAAAATTACCACTTAGCATCAGGTTTACCAATCGCTCATCCGCCTATTTCATAAAAAGCTACTGCTTTTTATGAAATAGGTAAGGGGTAAGGTTAGATACTTCTAACCTTACCCCGCCCCCATAATATAGAACACATTTAAATCTATGTTGTTTCAAAAATATATTAAACCATAAATAACCTGGATGTAGGCCATAATCATTTATCCTTTGTACATGTTAACGTAATTCGTGTAATTTCGAGGTAGCGCCTTAATAGACGCCTGACACGGCCTTGACATGACGCAAATACCTCACACGTTGCGAAGCTGACGTTGATAAGCAAAGCATAGATTAAATTGTGAGACGTGCCTTTTATGATACGCAAACACTGACATCGAATAGGTATGACAGACGAGGTCAAGAAACTGACATTTCCAAGGTATATTCAGCCCTGTTTAATATCATTACGATCAAATATTTTATCATGATTTTATTAAATCGAACGCATATTTAATACTACGTTATATCCCTAATTTTTCTGTAGTACCAAATTTCTTGAACATTGGTTCAGTAGTTTAGTTTACACTCTAGGGGTGTAACAGACATACAGACACAGAGAGTTACTTTCGAACTTATAATATTAGTATAGATAAAACACATACAATAATTAATTAGAAAAATACCTACTCGAACGATTAAGGTATATTTCAGATTATTCTATATATATAAGCAAAATACCACTCACTGATTTAACATGAAATGTCAGAAACTATAACACCTACAAACTTTAAATTTGGTAGGTACCTTATAGGGTGTAGACATCCGCTAAGAACGAATTTTACAAAACTCTACCCCTTAGGGAGTAAAACAGGGATTGGATGGATGCATATATTGTATTATTATATTAAGAAGAACTGAACATTTACCGAAGACAGCGGGTTTGAATCTAGACCAGAACTTGTTATAATTCTGGCCTAAAATTATGTTTGCATGTTGTCTTAGATTTTCGCGATTATTACAGATTGAAATAAAACTAGTTTTTAACGGATTTAATCGCGTATATTAATTATTTTAACATCCCGACGTTTCGAGCACTTTGCAGTGTTCGTGGTCACGGGCAGACTTAATATACACGATTAAATCCGTTAAAAACTAGTTTTATTTCAATTATGTTTGGAATCAATCACGTGCATGGAGTTGTAAAAGAAATTTTTTAGTTAATGTGCATTTCGGGTAATTTTTTACCATATGAGTATACCAACCCGCATTTGAGAAGCATGTTGGAATAAGCCAAATCTCAAGGGAAAACGAGATTGCCAAGCAGTGCTATTTCTTAACGTTTATACTTATATAATTTTGTTTCCAATTAATAATATATTTCATGTTTATTAATTACACATAACTTTCATTTCCATACAAGAATTGAACAATATCAAAGTTGACCAGTAGGGAGATATAGGCACCCCCTTTTTATTCTTATCTGATGTCGGAATTTATTTTTTTCCTAATTTGTTAGTTTAATTTACCGACTACCAAAACTATTTATCCGTTGACGCTCGTAAAAGTGAATATTTTGATGTGATTTCGGATCGTCATAAAGAGAAAACTAACAAAAGGTATGTCTATTTTTTTTTATTATACATGTCGCCGCAAATATTATTTAGCTGTTAAGGTTAATTTTATTATACTCTAAATAAAATTATTGTAAATGTTAAAATGATTGTATGGTTATTATATTTATATTATAAATATGCTCAGTATTGATTTTATAAAAATTGATTAATCGTGTAAATGAATTGTTAAAATTAATTATTTAGTTACTAATTAGATAATGCTACTGTAATTCGGTTTAAATTACTTTTAATTATTATCATTTAAAATGATTAAATTATTTTATAAAAAGAATTGTCAAAACCATTTTCTAATACAGTGATTTTATAACATCCGTTTGTTTAATAATGAAGTCTTTTTGTTAATGATGTCCGCCTCTGGTGGGGCGGGCGATTTAATAAAAGAGGGTTGATTTAAGTACGCGAGGCATTTTGCTACCGACTTCGGAAGAGAAAACATTGTAAGTAAAATCTATGTTGGTTAAATAAGAAAAAGCTGTGTTGATTAAATAAAACTAACTATTTTGAACTATTGCTTATTTTTGTTAATACTCACCTTTTTATTTTTAAATCAAATAAATGCCGACGATATCTTAAAGTTGCTTTTCAATATAAACATAAAATTGTTATAACTATAGCAGAGCCGATGACCAGAACAAGGTCAGCGGTTCTGCGTATTTTTTTTAAATAACTGCCTATCATAAATTCGATATACATGTATTGTTATTGACAAATTTATAAATTAAACTGAAATTCACGCTTAAATACCTAAATAATAAAAAAACCTGTTGGTAACTTATGTTGAAAATGTATACAGATACATTGGGCAAGCCCAATGCTCCCTCCTATATATTGAGAAGAGGAGGACTTTTAAAATTCTAACTACCTGCTTTAATTAAACTATTTAGATTAATGTTTTAATTAAAGAAAATACGCCGTTCAAATTCAAAAAGAAAGGTTTCCAACGGGAATTTCCTAAAGATTTGATATTACGAGACATAGAAGTGGTATAAAGGGGATCAAAAATAAAAACAACAGCTGATAAATATCAAATCGCTATATCAAGTTTGCAATGGTACCTTAAACAAGGTTCTTTAGAGGATTCTTCGACCAGATTCATAACTTCACACATTTTCATAGACAAAGATTGTCAAATTACATAATAGTTTGTTCTAAGCATCATTATAGATTGACAAAGATACAACTACGTTAATCATCCTATGACTGTGCTGTAACCATAAAGAAAACTAATATTCCTGATAATTGGATCAAGGAAATAATTGCGTAAGTGCCATGTAGGCCATATAGGACATGTCCATATGCGTTGGGAACTTTTCACTTAATTTCTGAAATTATTTATTTGTATTATTATTTGTAAGATATCTAACCAAATGTGGTGTGCATTAAGAATTGGCAATAAATGCTGATTACCTATAAAATCTCATATTTTTATACATGAAATTGTGAAAAAGTGCCCATCTCTCCCCTACCTCCCCAATCGCTTTGACCAATTAGAAATATTCATGGTTCTTAAACGAAGACTATAAGTGCTAATTATAGCAGACAAGCACTAAACATTTTCATTTCCTTAGTAAAGTTTAAATATATATATATATATATATATATATATATATATATATATATATATATATATACATATAAACGTACAGACGTTTATATATATATATATATAAACGTACAGACGACGGGAAGTGACTTCGTTTTGTACTATGAAGAGATAAAGTGAGATCTAATTACCTTCTGCTGAATTTAATTCTATAGTTATATCAGATTCTAGGAATAAACAATGGAAATACGATCACATTCAACGTTTCGCAGACCAGAACTGAAGTAAAATTTTCAGGAAATGTAAAATTTACAATTTACGTCAGATCAGTTAAAATGTTTCAAAGGTCATCTCAGTTTTTTTAATGATCATTTATAAATGTATTGTATAATGCCGTCTATTACTTCTATTTTCAAAAATTTCAAATTTGAAGAAATAGCACACATAGCAATTCAGCCCTCAACAATGATGGATGAATTTAAAAAAAAGCCCACATCCTTTCTTGGGATGCAGCTTGCTTCATATAAAATTTCATCCAAATAGCTTAGTGGTGAAAATATAACAGACAGACATACACAGGTACTGTTGCATTTATAACATTAAGTATAGATGTTAGTTGCACAAGGTTCCACAGTATAATGTCGTATGGCATCCTACTCTGGGGTAATGCAGCTGACATTAGTTCTATTTTTGTACTGCAGAAGAGGGCTATTCGTGCAATTTATAACCTGAGCCCAAAAGATTCGTTAAGAGGTAAATTTAAAGAAATTAAAATAATGACTGTCGCTTCTCAATTTGTTTTCAGTAATGTTATGAATGTACGCAAAAACATAAATGATTATCCCAGAAATTGTGACAAAAATTCTATTAACACTAGCAACAAGAATAAACTTGTTACTCCAAGTACCCGATTACACAGGGTTAGTAACTCTTTTTTGGGGCCATGTATACGTTTTTACAACAGGATCCCAGTAAACGTTCAAAATTATTCAATTATAAAATTTAAAAGAATCGTTAAAGAGCGTTTGTGTGCTTAAGGATATTACAACACTAATGACTTTTTAGTTGACTGCACACCTTGGGAATGAAATGGTCGCCTCCAGACTGTTTCAAATAACTAAAATATAATTATTATTGCAAAATGGTACATGCAAAATGGTAAAAAAAAAAAATGTCCCGCTGAGTTTCTTTCGCCGGTTCTTCTCAGGTCCGAGATGCTAAATTCCGAACCGGTTAACCGAACCGAATTTTTGACTATCAATAAGAAAATGTAAACACTTCTATATTGAATAAAGATTTTTGACTTTCGACTTTGACTTAAGGTAAAAAAGTACAGTACAGTGTCATACTTAGTTTCGAAGATTACGGTAGACTTTCTTTCATCAACAATCTAAGGATTTGACTCTTTAAAAAACTTATCTTGTTATCTTCAGTCAAATCATAGCTCAGCTGTTTCAAGCACAAAACTTATAACTAGACCTTACTTCTTAAGTACCTATTATAAGACTGCAATTATTTCATCACGCTTTAGAGACTTTTTTAGAAGGCGAAATACAAAAAGATTTTTCCACAAGGGGGTCGTGATCAGTATTGTAAAGGGTTATAAATAATATTAGCAGAAAATAGATTGCTAATTTATACACCTGTGTGTAGTTGTCATTACTAATACCGATCATTGAGTCTCTAAAAATAAAAAACTTTTAATTACCTAAATTAAAATTTACAATGTGCTTTTGCTCCAGCAAGCAATTGATTGACTGTGCGAAGTTCAATAAACTTATCTATTATTTTCGTGTTTATACAATGATTATGACAAAATAAATCATATTACTTGTACGTATATATAATTTACTTGTTGGTTGGGCTTTTTGTGGACTCGTCTGGTTATGTACCGAATTATCGGATATTCTACCGGCAAAAAGAAAAACTTGGCTTTACTGCACATACAGACACAGCAACAGCCAGTAAATTTCCCACTGCTGGACTAAGACCTGCTCTGCCTTTGAGGAGAAGGTTTGGAGCATATTCTACCACAATGCTCCAATGCGAGTTGGTGAATATAAAGGTAAAATTTCATAAGCCGAGCGACAACAATAAACATGTACTGTAAAACTATCAATAGGTACCCACGACACAGGAATACCTAGTGTGAGTACCACCGGACATTTCATTGTATAATGTTGTTTTTTCTTAATAAATATTTTTTCATTGAATTTCGACACATGTAGTTTTCCTTCGCCGCGGAGCACGAGATGAATTATAAACACAAATCAAGCACATAAAAATTCAGTGGTGCTTGCCAGAGTTTCAACCCGCAATCATCGGTCAAAATGCATGCGTTTTAACCACTGGGCCATCTGGGCTTTACTGTGTTCCGGTTGAAAGAACAAATGAGTCAGTGTAACTACTGGAACAAGGGACATAGCATCTTGGATTCCAGAATTGATGGAGCACTATCAGTATAAGAGATGGTTGATATTTCTTACAGTGCCTGTGTCTATGGCCTTGGTCAGATTCACCAACAAATAGCCCATTTCCACGTCCGCCTACCTACTTTATAAAAAATAAAAAGATAAACCTATTAAAAAAAAATACTTAGGTTGACTGAGATTAACTATAAAAGGTATTTAAAAATATCGCTTGGTACAAAATTGAAATCACTGTAGACTCCTTGCTATTCTTATTGGCACGAATAAATAATATTTGGTAGACTAACAGATAGGTACGAGCTTGACCATCTCATTGGTCTAGTGACTAGATATAAGGCCACAGATCCCGAGTTTTGGGTCAAGCCCGAGGTCGGGCCAATAAAAAGTACTTTGTGGTTTTCTGTCAAAAAAATCTCAGTAACAGCCCGAAATCTAAAAGTTGGAAGTTTCTACACTCCCGTTGCCTTGGGGGTATGTAAAATTGTTGGTCCTGCGCCTGAACCCTTTCCACTCGTATATCTGACAAGATTTGCCGTCCAGTGGGATTATGAAAGTATCAGAGTAGAGAGCTGTGCATATGTGTTTGCACACACTTGAGTACTGTAAAATATCCTGCGTATTTAGCTGATCATCCTTAAGATTAACCGTGACCAAAATTGTTCAAGACGAGATCATCAAACTTGCCAACGTCAAAAAAAAACATTTTGTAACATCCATAAGATGTAAATATATTAAAATTTATTAATGTTAAATAATTATATAGACGAACGAGAGAAGACATATATTTAAGCATATTCTATATTTCTGTCTTAAAAGGGAAGTGATATACAAAATTTTAATTTAGTCGTTTGAAAACCTGCGGGTGGAAGTATAACAAAATTTTAAAAAATTGTCTAAGCGAGCCATCACAACAGATGTTGAAAACAATTGCACCGAAACGAAGAAACTGATAAAAATATCAAGCTTGTATGTTTAGGGGGATGGACCCGCAGGCATCACACGAGTGCCATCACGTTCCGCCCCGTTGGCTATTGGGGAGGGAGCCACTTTTTAAGCCGACGGTACGACATGATAAATGCACCCATTTAATACGAGTCACCTATCACAGTATCTTTCACTTTTTACTCGCTTTATTTTGTTTTTAACTCGAGTAATCGTAACACATCATACCTGGGAGAAATTGCTTTACGTCATTTTGATGTTATTAAGAGGTAAATTTTTCATATTACAAACAACGACAATAAATCAAAGTTACAGTTGAATATGATTGAGGCCTAAAACGTCATTAATATAAATAAATAAAAAATGATTTTAGTTATAATGTTTTATACGGGCCAGTCTATTCGGTTAACCAGTTTGTTCCCGTGGCGCTCCTCGAAGGGACGGAGAGGGTACCGCTGGTTTTTTAGTGAGTATTCCGGCACGGGGTAGCTGGTAAGTATCACACATACCACAGCTATCACCAGATATTCTACCACAAAACGAAATTCTAAGTGTAATAATATCTTAGATACTATAATTAGACCCACATTGACAGTGTTAGAAATGATTTATATTCCTTATCGTGTGTGCTAGTGCCTATAGACGAAGATGACGTACCATTCATTGACTTACTTGATCGTCTGTTCCAAATATAAATTAAAAAAATGCAACTCGGAATGGCCATATTTGTGGAGGTGGAGTCGGTGTGACAAAATAATGAGGCTTTTTTCACAATATTGTAATTCTATTTTGACCAGAGTAAGGCCTTTCGTATATCCTAATAAAGGCAAAGTTTCCTAAAATAATCTTAAGAAACCTCAATGAAAATTAATTGAACCAAACTTAACCCCAATCAAATGCTTGGCTTGGCATCTTATTGGCGGTGTGAAGTATACCGGGCGTCAGCGGGTTGGTGCATTTGCATAATAGCCAATCAGCATACACGATTTGCTCCTGTTGATGATATTACCATGGAATTTGGTACACGTAATTATATAGAGGTGTACTATTTTGTAAACAAATTGCTAAATAATATGAAGCCTATCTTTTTTTTTAATAATACTAATTTTTAGGAGGTATGTGGAAAATTCGAAATTCAAATACGTTAAAAAAATTACTTCACGTAAAATTTTCGGTTCAGACTTCTTAGTTCCAACAGATATTTAAAAAATACTTGGTTTATGCATACCTAGATCTACCTAGGTGTCATACACTCATCATATTTTCTACCGCCAAGCAGAGATACTAAGTATTGATGCTTTGCGTGTTTTACTATTGTTGTGTTCTCGTTTGAATGGTGAGTGTGCCAGTATAACTACAGGCCCAAGGGACATAAAATCTCAATTCCCAAGATTGAAGGCTCATTGGTCATGTAAAGAATAGTAAAAATGTCTTAGGGCGCCAATGTCGATAAACAGTGGTGACCACTTGCCCGTCCGTCTACCTATCCTATAAAAAAAAATACATGACGACCCAAAAGTTCCTATAAGTATTTTTTTTTCAAATTTTGATTAAGGTAGACTTTGAAAACGACTGAAAAATATAGTAACTCCTACTTAAAACGTATTGTAATAAAATTTAAAGATTAACGCTTCCAAAAATTTAAACAACGAAATAATATTGTGATAATAGTTTAGAACACCCGCATGCAACGTGTCAGCTTACGACTAACGTTTAAGATAAAACTTTAAGAAAGGAGTATGATAATAAATCGCAAAGTTTCGCCGCCGCTTGGCAGCTTCTATCCATGGACATAAATTTACTAGAAATACATCTGCTTGAATTTATAATAAATATACTAACTTCCCACTATTGGGCAGAGGCTTCCCCAGTTGAGAAGTTTTTTATACCAGACTGTCCAATGTGAGACGGTGAAAACAATGGACATATTTGGCCATATTCTATCCGTCAAATGTTCGTTACGACGTTCTCCTTTAAAAACACAAGGTAAGTAGGTGAACATTTAGTCTAACTTAAATATTTGATTGCGATTTGTCCTTATCAACGATCTATTTTTAATATAAGAGTACTTCTTAAACAGTTACATACAAGTTTATTAAAGGAAATTCAATGAAATTTTAATAAACTTGTTACACGGTGGTTGAGGTAGTTTTGTAAATGTCTTAATTGCCTCCAAGATCCGCCACCATGGAGACGCTTACAGAATATATTCATACACAATTCATGCACACATACGTACCACATAAACCACAGAGACACAACAGTTTCAAATAAATATAACAATTGAACCATCAATTCGTTAGTAGAACATATTTCGTTTCAATAACATACCATATCCTTCAGATACTATTTTGTTTACATTATTATTTAATAAGCTAAACATTATATAAATAATAATGAAAAGAGTTTATATTTTAATTAATAAAATAAAAAATAAAAAATGTGCCAGGTACTTATTTAAACTATAAGAATAACTAAATTATTAAAAAACAAATAAAACACAATCACAAAAATTACAAGGCGCGACCACTCCGAATCAAAAGATGATACTGATTCCATCGCATAGACCTATAATTATAGCCTAGGTACTAGGGAGTTGTCGTGATTATTTATTATTATATGTAGAAAAACAAACTATATAAATTGAATTATTACATATTATTTAATTTATAAATAAATATAAGTGTGAGTAATAGCTGAATTTCTGGCTGGAATTTCTAGTTATAATATCTGTTCCAATTTTGTGTTTAATTTCGACGTTTCAACTGAGCATATAATAGTTAGTTCTAGAAAAGTTCCATACAGTTGACCCATCTAAGAAATCTACATCCTTAAGCAGCCTTTTCCTACCTTATGACTTAGCAGCGGCATAAATTAAAGCGACGGACATTATGGAGCAATATTCGAGACAAGAGTGTTTTATTACTACACTTCGGTATTAGTTAAAGACGTGAGTCGAGCTTACATGATAGCATAGTATTTAAAACACCTCAAACTTCCTCACGAACTCGATATATCATAATGTCTCCGTTATAATGTATGGCTAATTCGTTAAACGCTAGTTTATGATTATAATTTTAGTTGGACAGGGCTATTGGACGTTGGTCACCACTAACCAAATATATTGGCGCTGTAAGAAGAATCAACCTACTTTTATCGATAAAAACTTAATAATTTTATGCTATAGAGGCGGACGGGCATATGGATCACTTTTTGATAAATGGTCACCAAAGATCAAAGACATTGGTGCTGTAAAAAAATATTAATCATTGCTTACATCACCACTACACAAGCAACCTTGGGAGCTAAGATGTTATGTCCCTTGTGCCTGTAATTACACTAGGGTCACTAACCTTTAAACAATCAAATCAAATCAAACTATACTTTATTCAAGTGGGCTTTTACAAGCACTTTTGAATCGTCATTTAACAAACTATGTAAGGAATGTAGATTCTACCGAGAAGAACCGGCAAGAAACTCAGTTACTCTTTTTTGACGGTATTATGAGAGAGGGTGGTACGTACCTAAACGAGCTTGCGCATCAAGTAAAGACCAGTTTATTTAATAGTTTAGTAAAATTAAAACATTTTATATTGAATTTTTCGTCATATAAATTTTTTATTTAATTTTACGTCATATATATCGTCATACATACATATAAATTAATTTACAAGAGATCAATACAGAACTGTAAGAATGATCGGAAATTATTTCCAAAATCTTTCAACGTCTCAATAACAGAAGCTAAACTAATTGATTTTTTTATTGTAATTCTATTTCTTTTTTTGTAAAATTAATGTTTCTATGTTATTATTATACAATATCGATACTAAAAAGATACTCGTGAACAATTTAAAGTCCAAGAAAAGAATGTGCCATTGATTTAGTTCCTTTTTATACTCCACAATATGACCGTAGAGGATAATTTGTTAAAACAAAGAGCAGATTTGATTTATCCGTAAGAGATTATAATTATGATTATAATAACAATACCACAAATATCGAAAGGGGTCTCAGGTGCGGACTGTATTACATAAACCATCAAATGAATCGCGGTAATTATCCAAGTAGACCAATTATATTGATGGAAGACCGCTCACTCCAGATGTCTGAACATGTTTATATAATGAAGTATCGATCGATGTTATTCCCAATATACTAAAGAAATTAATAATATTGAAAAATACATTTATAGCACTGCTAATTAATTAATTTAAGCCTCGAATTAAAAAAAAAAAACTTTGATTAATACGTTGTTATTGAACAAAAACTTTAAATGGAGTTTGTAACATATATACAAATGGTGCGCCTCGTGGTATGATCACAATCGCCCATAGACATTGGGTGGCTTGTAAGAAATATCAACCACTTTTATATCGTCAATTCACCTGCAACCATGGATACTAGGATGCTACGTCCCTTGTGCCGTCTCATTGCAGGAAAGAGTTACTAACTCATTTTGTTTTCGGTTCTTCACTGTTTAATCTGCATTCCAAATCAGTTGTAAATTTATATTAAGTTTTTAAAATAATATAATAATACTAAAAATTTTTGCTTGTAAAAACGATTTATCACTAGAATAAGGTGGTGCTTAATAACTTTACTACAGCTATATAAATCAAGTCAAATACAAAGTTATTTAAGATTAAACTAAAGATTATATTAGTTTAATCGTAAATAATACGAGTTTAGGCAAAAAATATATTCTGTTTTAAGTTTTTTTTTCTTCATATCTAAAGGTACGTTTATTTTGGATAGAACATCACATACCATAAGCAACCTTGATACTCTCTCACCAAATGTATAAGGGAAAATTATTCTCGTCTTTCAAGCCGGAAGATCTCGACTCTAATTAAAAACACGAAACTCTGTACAAACACCTCGGTATAAATTAACGTAACTACCAACAATTCTTCTTTAATAGGCCGACAAAGAGTGGATCGTTGAATTTAATATCAGTAAAACAAGCAGCGTCCGCGACACACAGACGTGTTGGGTAACATACATGTATGAAATACTGTCCGACACCATTGATCAACGAACATTGGAGCAACGTGATCGAAACTCCAAACATTAACGACACAAGTCAATGCCTTTGTCCAGCAGACATTTACGGACTACCGTACTTTAATACAACGCGTTGTGGCATAAGCTGCGAAACTTTAGAAAAAAACAATAATTCGATATGGTATACAAGCTACAAAATAAGCATCTATGCGAATGAATTTACGATAACGGATTTAAAATAATCATCGACCTTTAATCCGCAATTGGTCGTGTGTATAAGACATAAGGGTTGTTCATATACCTCATTAAGCACTTATTTGACGATGGTATGTAGCCACATGAGCTGGCAAGGGTCTGTTTAATTAAGCTCGGTAACAACCCTACGGCGAGTTATTAAAATGTTTGAGAATATATCAATGCCTCTGATACGTCTCATCTGTTATTCATGATAATAATTACGATGATACGCTCGACTTGCGCTATTAAACTACTTTGTATCATGGTTGGATTCAAAATTGTTTTATTGGAAAAGCAGCGGTTTGAGTATTTTTAATAAATAAATGAAGATCTAGAATTGCGCTAATGGAATAAATTAATTAATTTACTTACTAGGTATTGATAAATATGTGCCGTTTAATCCTCAGGTCGGACAACCTGTTTCGGGAACATTCTATATCTATACGGACTACTATTAGTAGCAGGCAAAGAATATTTTATAGGTACGATAAGTCTTCAGTCAAATCTAAAGAACAGGCGATGATAATACATCGGGTATTATTAATAGTATTAATTCAATCATTTGTTAAAAATCTTCTACTACATGTAACAACATTACTATTTTGTTCAGTTGAAATTTTATTTTATAAGTTTCAAGTTATAGTATTTATTTAAGAAAGAAGAAAAATAGGGGGATTGATGTAGACTACAGAGAAGGTAGAAAGAGAGTAGATAGAAAGGTTTACCGGTGGAAGAGGATTGTACTGGCCCGTTTGTGTGGTTACTAATTACTCACCGGTTTTTTTAGCACCAAACATGAATACTTCTCATAGATGTGTTCTGGTTTGAAATGTGTGTAAGCCAGTATAGGTCAAGACATATAGGACGTAACATCTCATATCTTATAGTTACTGTTAAAGTGGTAAATATAACTTAAAACCGAGTAATACAACAAAGGGAGCAGGTGCATCGAATGGAAATCAATTAATGGCATTGGACCAATATAGGTCCCTGGAGGTAATTTGCGTTATACCGGCTTATTAGGCTCAGTATTTTGCGCAGACATAATTCTGATTCGTATTTAGTGACCAATCATTTAGGTGCTCAGCTGCAATTGTAACGCAACGTGTGGTCAGAATATTATCCATACATGACTTTCATCTACAATTACCGAATAATTTATTTTGGGCGATATATTTTAATGCAGTTTTTGCTCTCGTGAATGAACACAGAGGACTTAATTGAGGGCTGCGCTTTATTACACACTGGTGGTTGCATCGACGATAACGCTGGTTATGTCAAAAATATTTAACATTTTTTTTTACATAGGTGCACGGGCAATTGGGCGATCTGATGGTAAGTGGTCACTAATATAGACATCAGCGCTGTAAGAAATATTAAACATAATTTTCATCGTTTATGTGCACCGATCTTGGTAACTGAGATGACACGTCCCTTGTGTCTGTAGTTACACTGGCTCATGCACCTTCAAACTGAAACACTGTAATAATAAGTTTTGCTCTTTGGCGGTAGAATACCACCAAGTAAATTTTACATACGAAGAAGAAAACATGGAGATGATGAATTGGTACAAATAAATGGAAAGATGCTTTATTCTTAGTGACCTAAGGACTTTAAACCGCTGCAGCGGGGTTTGCACCGACTTAGTAGCTCATAATAAAAACTCAATTGCTGTACGTCTTCCCTTGAAATAGATTTTCTTAAATGTTTTTTTTTAATCTTTTTTTATTTATTTATATCATTATGGAATTATAAGTACCTAGTTGTTTATTAGTTTTATTTAAATACCAATTTCGTTGATCCTTTTCTGCCGGGCGTGACGTAATGACCACATTTTAACGATTAATCATCAAATCGACGCAATGATCCAAATTTTTTGTAAATGTCTATGTCATTTTTTTAATCATAGGTCATTGTTAATTAGTCTGCTATTGCTATAACAAAATTGGAGTACATATTTAAAGCTACATGACTATATGACGTCTGTATATTGGACTATTTCAATAGTTCATCGACCAGTTTTATTTGAAGTATGCTTGATTTCACCTGGGAATTGAATTCATTCAGTCGATACCTTTTATTTCATTAAAAAGTAAGCTCACTTCAATGCCGTATCTATTTTAAAAATGTACAGTTTCTAGAATTAAAAATATGTACATTTTATACTATTGCAATGTATTTGGATTTCATTATTTTACGAAGGCGACAAATTGGATACATCACAGCAACATATGTATTTATTCCATACTCTCACTTTCGATAAGTAAGTACGTATGTAAGTACTCTTAAAGTTATTGTATCAAATTAAAAATACGTAATTAATATACATATATAAGTATTCTCAAAGTTATAGTATCAAAATTAATATTATTTATCACTTCCGTTTAAAGCACCACAAAAATAAACTCTTTATTTCGCTTCGATTTTGCAGAGCGGGATAAATTACAAAATCAAAATATTATTAATTCAAGTAGGCTTTTAAAAGTACTTTTGAACCGTCGTGTTACAGTGTAGAATTAAATGTAGTATCTACTTTCTTAATTATAATTACAGAGTATGTCAATAATGTACAAAATGCCTTAGAAAGTACAATTAAATTTAAATATATCGTGCCTGGAAAACAATAATAATAAGCCCACGCATTTTTATCTTTAAAATAATATACTTTAAATTGAGTCGAGAGCCATTGAGCTAATAGCTATACGAACCACTACGACTTCTCTTGCGTTGACTGATAGCCACCGATGTATTTGTATAAAACAAAGGATATTCATTAATATGTTTTTACTAAATAAATAATATTTCGTAATTTCATATCATGCATTTTTTTTAATACATTTCTAATGACATAACAATAATTATATACATAAGCTAAGGAACTACATTATAAAGGATATGACATTCATAATTATAAATGTTTCATAAAGTTAATAACCACCAAGACAAGCTACGCTTGCGTGGAATGCGATCCTAACGAATTGTTTTTATTTCAGTCTACTCAACAAGGTTTTCGTTCGAGATTTTTTTCTCACTCGAATCTTGTTAAAATTCCTGACAGATTTCACAGTGTCCATCGTTCTGGTTTCACAATCATTTTATTCAATTTTATGATTTTCACTTCGCTGTATGAATTTTAAACACCTACAAAGATTTTTAATAAGCTTGAGGAAATTGTAGAAAAAATAAAATTTATAGTAAGTATTGGGCAATAAAAATGAAAATTACTCAAGTTAATTAATTAAATTAAATAAAATGTAAAGCAGCCAATATATTAACATAACAAATGTTTTACACGAAAATCAATGAATACTAATTTCACGTTTTTTTTATATTATCTTGCCGACGAGTGAAAAACTATGAAAAACGCAACACTCGTAACATTATGTATCTCGTATGTCTGTCTGTAGTAAACATTATGTATCTCGTATGTCTGTAACATTATGTATCTCGTATGTCTGTCTGTAGTTGGAGAAACCTCTTCGAATATACAGGTAAAAAAGTTACAAATATGTATGATTCAATATTTATTTTAGTACACACGCTTATACAACAAGTGCATAAGTGTTGAGGATTTATTTTAAATCATATAAAATATACACTTTAAGAGAAATCGTCTTAAATAAATACGATTTTTTCTCATAAATACGATTTTACTCAATACAAGATTATTTTAATGATAGAAAGGCGTGGACTTAGTATTTATTTATTGTACTTACATACTCTGGATTTAAAATGATGAAGTAACTTCTGAGTTATTTGCCGGTTCATCTCGGTAGAATCTAGAATCGACTTTTCGAAACAATGGTACATTTAACTAACGATATAACAAGACGATTAATATTTGAAAATTGCTTTTATGAGCCTACTTGAATAGAGAATGTATTATTAATGTTTTATTATTATTTATAATGATCACACTTGAAGACAGATTGAACAGTATGTTTTTTTTTTTTAATATTATAGTTGGCAAAATGGTGGCAAACGAGTAAATAACTCACCAGATATAAAATGAATACTACCGCCTTTTCTATACTGCAAAACCGGAAAGCTAGAAACCGCACCTGGCGTTGCCGGCCTTTGAGAAATGACTAGGCTCTTTTCTTTAAGGTTAATTCTATTCTTGATCTGTTTACTCACAAAGGCACGCATTGATATCGGCGTTCATTAGTATGGGCTCGAATAAATAAAATGTCTTAGTGTGAGTGAGACGACTAATGCAATAATAAAAACGGCAAGACAATAGAAATTAGATTGTGTCTGTTAATACATTTGCGCGCCTCCATACTACATAATACATACATAAACACAAAACTAAAAAACCTAACTGTATCAGTAAATAAAGTATGTTACTGTATCGGTAGGTAAAGAAATGTCAGTGCAGCGTAAACACATCGCTATTGCATTCGACAACAACTACGAAACGATAACGCGCCGTTTGAATTCGCTTTTGAAAAAATATATTATTTCCTGTTACAAAGTTATAAATCAGATAGTGTGATGTCTGGATCCTTAAATAAATACGGTTAGAGACATTTATTACCTCAAAAGATTTACATTTAACTCACTCACAGAGAAAATTACAAAACAATTTGTATAAAAATTAAGTCAAATAGGCGTACATAATACGAGTAATATTATAATAACTCAATAATATCGATACAGTGCTAACAATACAAGGATATTATATATATATATGTCGGCGCAAATAATAAAAAGACGCTAATTTGACTTTTTTTAGAAGCAACGTGCGTAGTTGGCCGGCAGATGGCGTGGCAGTTCGCACTAACGGAACGTAGGGGTCAGCGCAGAGTCGGAAGAGACAGTTCTCGGTCGACAAGCGTTGGGTGCACTCGCATTCCTCCGACGGAACGTTTGCCTCAGTTACTCTCAGCACATATTATCTAGTTAAAGACTCGTGATTAAATTATTGTGATTTATTATTGTGCTCATTGTGAACCATATTAAATTATACATGATTATTGTGTTTGTGTTACTACCTACCCTCATTAGTGGATAATATTACCATATCTGATACGAAAGATAATTACAGTCGTGACGATCTTCCAATATTAGAAGTGGGATACGGGACTCATCGGAGGATCTTCCTATATATATGTAGTGCGTAAACAAAATAATGATAAGTAAGGAAGGTGACATATTAAATCTATCTGATGGTTTTAAATTGGTGGTTTTTATTGTATATATATTTTTATACGTAATGATAATAATAATTTTAATTTTTTATTTGTATATAATGTGTACACTTATTTATGATTATGTTTATAATTTAAATTATAAGAAATATATATGTATGTAAATTAGGTAATTTAATGTTAAATAAATATTTTAGTAGTTATTTTACATAAAATGCCTATGTATATAATCTATAATTATTATTATTTTAAGTTTACTATACTATAGTGTTATTAGGTATTATGTTATATCAGTTACATATATATATGTATGTATAATAAAATAATCATAATAATTAGGTTAATATAAATAAATATTAAAAAAACTATAAACACCATACTAAAATTCAAATCATGGACATACTTTGTCCATGATTTGAATACTCATTTACCATGTTTCAAATTCGCTTGAATTTTTTTTATTTTTTTCAAATAAATGTACATACATGTATGTTGCTATTAAACATCAAGTCGATAACATTGGTGGAACGAATCCAATACAGATAAAATTTGTTTAGAGATTTCGAAGAAAATCTTATGTAAATAAAATAACTTTACAAATCGAATTTGTTTTTTTAAACAATGCTTTTTGTATACAACGTTACGAGTTATCGAATTTCCATTTTAATGAAATGAAAGTATTTATAGTGACGGGAGACATTATTCGCTAACCTCCATCTCAACAGCCAGACTCTGGGATAAAAAGTTTTGTAAGAATAAGGGAAAGTTTAAAAACGTCCTTAGAAATGTATTCGTTTTTTATGACATAGATAGGCGGAATATAATGGAAACTGAATTACAAGGCAAATGGCTCAACTATAGACATTTGAGTCTTAAGAAATATTAACCATTCCTTACGTCACTATCAACCTTATAATGGCTTACTCACCCTTCAAACTGGAACTTAAATACTATCTATTACTATTTGGTGGTAGAATATGAGATCAGTGGGTGGTACCTCAGGTAGGTTTGACAACGCTATACCATTAAGTAAAATAAATTAATTCAAAGAAAATAAATTAAATAATTCAACAACTTTATTATTACAGTTCGAAATACAATCATTATATATTCATTATTGCCAGTCGATATTCCTTATTGCGTAACTTTAAACAATAACGGCCTATTATCTCCTACAGACCTACTCGTCTACGACAGCCAATATAAAGACGACTAGCCAACTGCGTGGGACAAATTCTACACGATCAAAATAATACAATACAATATCTATATTGATATTGATATATTAAGCCGAGATGGCCCAGTGGTTAGAACGCGTGCATCTTAACCGTTGATTTCGGGTTCAAACTCAGGCAGGCACCACTGAATTTTCATGTGCTTAATTTGTGTTTATAATTCATCTCATGCTCGGCGGAAGGAAAACATCGTGAGGAAACCTGCATGTGTCTAATTTCAACGAAATTCTGCCACATGTGTATTCCGCCAACCCGCATTGGAGCAGCGTGGTGGAATATGCTCCAAACCTTCTCCTCAAAGTGAGAGGAGGCCTTTAGCCCAACAGTGGCAAAATTTACAGGCTGCTAATGCTAATAATGCTAATATGGATATATAATCGACGACACTATATATATACATATATATATGTATAAATCGATCAATCGAGTGAAAAGAGTTCAGGTGCAGGAGCAAAAAGGTACATTTCGAGGCACTGGAGTTTGGTCACTGGCAGTGTATACACATACACTGCCAGTGACCAAACTCCAGACTATTTTCTCGACATAAAATCCAATAACTTTTTAATGGCCTGGCCTGAGGTTCGAACCGTGGACGTCGATATTTGCTTTTTATAAGCTATTCACTAGACCAACGTGGCAGTCAATAGCCAATAAATAACGAAATTCTGAGTAAATGCCTCCTCTTGTGCCAGTTTGAATTAAGTGGATACGTATGAGGCTTTCTTTGTTATTATTGTTGTCTATTACGAGATGAATTGTTAACACAATATTTACATGAAATATTAATACATTATAAGATATTGCTATTTAGATTTTATTTTAATTTTTTAACGTCAATAATTAATAATAATTAAATATAAAGAGTCAGCGCGTTTCAAGAATAAAACGCTTCGCTTCGCATGACATGGTATATGTATTCGCTTGATTCAGTTTTCGTTTTAGTTACATCACTACAACGTTCTGGGTGCTCCTTCTGCCTTTTGTTCTATATATACGTATTGTAAGTTATGCAAGAGCCGAGATTGCCCAGTGGTTAGAACGCGTGCATCTTAACCGATGATTTCGGGTTCAAACCCAGGCAAGCACCATTGAATTTTCATATGTTTAATTTGTGTTCATCTCGTGCTCGGCGGTGAAGGAAAACATCGTAAGTAAACCTGCATGTACCTAATTTCTGCCACGTGTGTATTCCACCACCCCGGAGTTGGTGTTGGAGCAGCATGATGGAATATGCTTCAAACCTTCTCCTCAAAAGGAGAGGAGGCCTTAGCCCAGCAGTGGGAAATTTACAGGCTGTTAATGTAATGTAATATTATATTATATTGTATCATCAATTTAATCATCCGTTTATATTTGATTTTGTTGAAATTAAAAATATAATTGTACCTATAATATAAAAAGATATCTATCGTGGGACACCTGCTGGAACGAAGTTGCTTTTACTTTAATATACAATGCATTGAATAACAGACCCATTGAAACAAACTTTTGAAAATAATAAAATCACTTTAAATAAAATTAAATTTGCAATTGAAGAGGCTTATGTCCAGCAGTGGACGAATATGGGCTGATGATGATGATGATGATGAAATAAAGTTATTATCTAAAACCTCGAATCAAATTAATATAAAAATAAGTTTAAACAATGGTTTATAACAAAAATAGACCGAGAGAAAGGGACAGGGAAGGCAAGAACGCTGGAAGGAGTATAATACTTTTTGGTTACGTGAAGATTTCAGCCAGTAAGCTACGTAAAATAACATTCCAATAACACAAGATAAATAAGAACCTACATAAAAAATTTAATAGTTCTAGGCCAGTCCCAACTCAACACAGGTAACGGGGAATGCAAGAAAACCTGGCGTAGTACACTGCTGGGCGCGTTGCCGATAATGATAAAGTCGGAGAACATGTGAGGCGCGTCTAGAAAATCTTAAAAATCCTTTGTTTTGTGGAAGGGAGACCCGAACACTGGTTGCACCCAGGCGCTTTTTGTGCTTAATAACATAACATAGGAATATAAATTCTAGCTATTTAAATAATGTGCAATGAAAAATAATACTATACAGATGTGATATACAAGTATAGAAAAAAACACCCATCCGAGGTCTTCGTCGTTTCCGCCAAGAACCTCGCAGAAGGTTCTCCACGCCAATTCCCTACGAAATACCATCGACACAATTGCTCGCGGAAGGAAGCGGTCTCGTCAAGCAGGATCTGCCTAGCCACATTCCATGCAAGGCACGCCTTCAGGGTATGCTGAGGTGGAGGGATAGGGACTCAACATCGGCGCGACCGATCTTAAGCATGTGTTCTACAAAACAACCAATACCACCAATAATATCGCGGACCTTTCCATTCACCCGCGAGAATGTAGATGTAATTTGTTTATAGCCAGGCCTTAAATTTGGTTTCAAATAAACGGTGCGGTAATTGTCATAAATTCTTAAGAATCTGATTGGTTGTACAATCTTATGGCCATAGCATATCTGTTTCTATCGTGAAGAGCACGTGTACTCAAATTTTAATATCGATTATCGTCACCAGCCTTTTGATAAAGATATTAGTTATTTCTTACAAATATAACAATTTCGATTTACATTACAGTCAACGTTTGCATAAATGTGTGAGATAAATTGTTGATTTTTCGGGGTCCCTCAGGATGGGGGCCCTAGGCACGTGCCCCGTGTTACGGTAAAGACTTAGAAGGTTTGAAAAAACATTTTTCTATTACAAAGCTAAATTATTGAGCATAGAGGAAATAATATTTTATATCATTTATCCTGATTTGATATCATTTATATAAAATATAAATATATTGATATTTTACATAAAATAAATTACCATAAATTTTATGTAAAAAAAAAATGTAACCAAGGTACGTAGTTACTATATAACAATAAGTCTCAAATAATACTACCTGTGTACGTGTTTGATGTTTATTTATAAATAATCTGAGCGTAGGATGCGATTTTTGTATTATCGAATACATTGTACAAAATAAACCCAGTATATTTTAATATTTCCCAATTGTATATCGTAGGAGCGATTCGTTATATAAAAACTGCCTTTGACGTTTACCCCAGTATTGTTTTGACGTGAAAGGGTGGGTATCAGAATTGGAACAGGCAAAACATTTCACTATTAAATATAACGGATACGATCACTCTCGACATTCAATATTCGAAAACTCTGGAATAACATTGGATTGGAATAATATTTAGGAAAGCAAACATTTTAACGTCATATCGTTGTATAATAGTTACTAGTAAACGGTGACGTTTGATATTTCTGTAACGAGGCTTACTTTCATATTCAAAAATAAATGAGAGTTTATTTAGTACGCTCAACTTCTATGTATTTAAATTAAATATTATATTAAATGAAAAAAAATAATAAGTCAACATTTAGTATATCTTTAATTTCTACGGTATGTACTAGGTTTTATACGAAACTCTGCATCAAAGACAAACGTATCAAAATATGAATATTTTCTTCTCAATAGTTAGTCTAGTTTAGTTTTCTTAGAATATTATATAATAAAAGACTTTTCACCGAATATTCATTCAACATTACTCATCCACATTTTTCGATTACGCAGTTTTTGCATCATTGCTCTCCAATTTTCTGGAGCAATGTTTTGAGTGATGACAACGATATAAGCTATATCGTTGTTTGATAGCATATTATCTTTTCCATTGAGTATATAATAATATATTGGGTACAATAATTTTGCTATTTTCTATCGTTGGTACGGTTTTTGAGTTCGTCGTTACTAACCGACGAAAGTTCAAACACGCGAAATAGTAGCCTTTTAATGTAGCACGTTACTTATGAAAAGGTTGCAATTAAATTTAGTTGCTTAATGTGTTTTTTTTTTATGTATTTATATATATCAATATCACTAATCATATATTTCATCTAACAACAATTATCTTGTTATACTCATAATCAGAATTCGACAGGCAGGGGATTTAGTTACAGAGATCAACTTATGGTGGTCGTCCCAATCCAAGGCTAGAACTCAAGATCTGCAACCTTAAAACCAAGCCACGATACCAATGAAAGAAATCTTACTAATATTACAAATGCGAAAGATTGGATGAATGGATGAATGCTTGTTACACAATCGCGCCAGATCGACTGAATGAAAAATTACAATGAAATTTGCCAAAGATTATATTTGCCTACTCCACCCCACCATCACCCCAACCGAACTCAAAAACAAACACGCGGGCGAAACCGCAAATGGAAACCGGTAAAAACCTATTATTCAATGATAATTACGCTTTCTCAAATCCGATATTATCACAATTATATTTCCACAAATAATTCTTGGCTTCAATGGGAATCATTAGAGAAGTAACGAATTTGATTCATACAAACATAATTATAAATGAAAATTGTATAATTCTATGAATGATGAATGAAATCATGAACATTATGTAAAATTTTGATTTTTTCGACGACTCTTTGATTTATGTATAGTAACAACTCTGTGACTGCAATTCATTTTTCACCCTTTACACAGTTTTCATTTTATTCTTATAGTATCACAATACAATAGACGACTATAGATGCTTTAAAATGCTCCATACCCGATATTTCTGACAGAAATACATCAAATTATCTTGTTATTATGAAACACATCACATTTATTTTGAGACATTTATCGTTTGTTGTTGCGAACTTTGAAGTTACATAAACATCTATCTCATATGATTTTGACGTTTATATATATGGAATAAGATCCAATTTTGCGTATACATATATTTATAATGGTGTACTTGGTTAACGAGCCAAATTGAATGAAGTTTAAAACGATCGTACTTTGTTTAACCTGCATAGGAGCTGACGGATGATGAATTCGATAAAAGTTAGCTCTTGCTGTACGTGACTCCATTATAGCTACAAAGAAAAGAGCAAGACAATGAGGAATATAAACATAATATCTGACGATTTAACTTTATTTTGATCTGCAATATCTATTTGCGCGATTTAGAGGTAAGACTGACTCTTATGCTGTGACTGCAAACGTTGACGCTCTTTTGGTAATAAGAGATCTTAGCATCTCCGTCACCGCTCGCTGCTCCCTTTTGTTTTCATCGCGTGTAAACTATATGATGCTGATGTCCTGACCGAATTCAGCCATTGGCAGCCAAGGGAGACTAGCCCACGCACTACCAGGACATCTTATGCAACAGAGTCTGCGCAAATACAGTTCTATAGATTTTTTTTCAATTATAATTTGTTTTATTGAGCATTAATTTTGATGTTTCACGTTGCTTCGGTCTGGGCCTTGCGACGGCCATATTTTTGTACCGTGTTTATTTTTTGACGCCATTTTATTTACGTAAAATTATTAACATTGAATAAGAACCCATAAAACTTGTTAATTGTATTAAATGCGTAATCAGAATATTAAACCATCTTTAATAACAGAAACAA
The DNA here is from genome assembly GCF_905147765.1 of Vanessa atalanta. Taxonomy (NCBI): domain Eukaryota; kingdom Metazoa; phylum Arthropoda; class Insecta; order Lepidoptera; family Nymphalidae; genus Vanessa; species Vanessa atalanta. The sequence continues at coordinate 1,731,286 of NC_061882.1, forward strand.
GTAAAATATAATTTAATAGCATTTAGTTTTTTTGTTTTAAGATTTTATAATACTGTGCATTTTAAGGTAGTCTTTATATCGTTACTATAAAATTTTAATGGAATTCCATAAACATAAGATAAATACAATTAAATAAAAATGACGTAATGTGATGGCGTTAAAAACAAATTTATTGTCAATAACCCACTTACATAAACAGTTAAAGAAAGAGTTTAACAACTCTAAACAATTTATAAATAAATTACAATTAAATTGGTTTTGAATGGTAAGTTGCTTGAAATGGTAGAGATTGATATCTTTACAAAACTCTAAGTAAATTTTATCAAGTTAAAGTAAAGAAATACAAATATACAGCTTCGCCAGTTAATGGAAAAAGAAAACAAAAAGAATTTGTTAAAATAATCCTTTTATAAGAAACTTATACAAGTACTTTTGAATCATAATTTTAGAGAATTATATTTAAAGCAAAGCTAACGCCAATTCAGATGTAGATGGAGAAGACACCGACAAGAACTTCAGAAGACACTCAAGATTTTAATTACCATGTTATAATATTATGATAACGAATATTTCAGGCAATATTATCACTTTAGCATCGTATAGTCAATTAATCGAGAGAAACATCTAATTAGTTTCTGTAAAATTTCAAGAGTGCGTTCTACTAAAGTGTGTTCTCTTACAAATTGTCAGCGATTCATATCTGGAACGAAGAATGCTTTTGTTTCAACGCACTCACAATGACGTAAACGCGTAATTCGTATGAGCCTTACAAATTGTTCATTTCATTTGATGGTAATTGTGTGCGGAAATGTTATGTGTTCGATGTAAAACATAACAGACGCGAGGGCGAATGTATAATTACTTGGAGATAAAAATAAATGGCTTGTTCATTTTGTATACGTTGCTCTACTTAAAGTGACATTTGGTTACAAAATTATATATTATAGTATCGAAGTTTATTTATTATTTATATCTATAAGATAGAATTCCAGAAGTATCCTAGCAGATTCTGATAAAAGATCTGATAGATACTTTGAACTAATCCAACATCGAACGAAAATGTTTTTAAATTAGTTAAGAGAAAAAAAAAAACATTTTAATAACAAAAATAGCATTTGAATAAAACAAATTATATTTAAATGAGCAAAATAAATAACAATTAGAACTTAATGAGTTGGACATTGATATTTTTTTCGAAAGAAATGAAGACGGTGCATTTTCTTAAAAACAATTCCCAACAATTCGTTCAGGCCTGCTGAGATAAATTTTAATAAGGGTCGCCACCCATTTATCTACCTAAACGTCACCTCCAGAGGACAGAGGTTCTTAAATAAAAAAGGCCCGCCATTCCTATAACAATTAGAAGCGAATAAAGAGGCCAAGTACTTGAAGAGGGACACACAATACATTATTAAAAAGATGAAGTTGAACGGTTTTTTGACTTGATTTCTAACTACCATTATTTTGAATGTATTAAACATATATCATAACAAAAAAAGGTTTTTTTTTTCTAAATAAGACAAACTGACTATCTAGGTGGTAAGTGGTTAACAACGCCCATAAACGTAGACACTGTGAGAAATATTAACTCCTTCCTTTAAAAACTTAGATTTTATGTCCCCGGCCTGTGTATTTGAGTGTGTTAGCCTGTAGTTAAATTAACTCTTTCTCCTCAAAACGTAACACAACAACAGAAAAGCATTGTTTGGTGTATGGCGGTAGAGAATGTGGTAAATGAGTGGTAACTACCCAGACGGGCTTGCACAGAGCCCTACACACCAAGAAATTTTTTAAAGTTATAAATAGGTTTTGAGGAAAAAGTAAGTACGCGTAGCTTGTACACATATATATTTTTTAAAAGAAATGGTATCAGGCAAGTTAAAACACATGGATGAAATAAAACGATGCCTTAAAAAATCGTAAATACTAAATTTTTACTAGAATTCGACCATGAACCGTTATTAATTATATTTACAGAAGGACGGTGAGGAGTGGTAAAGATAAGAGGAGGCCTGTTAATCAAGCCCAGCAGTGGGAGAAGTATAGTCTATGAAAGTTTATGAAGAATGGAAAAAGCTATCACTCCTGATTATGATTTGTATTCATGAATTTACAATTCTTGTGAAAGCAATAAAACAACATTTTGTGCTTGTATGGAATATTTTTTAACAAATGTTTGTTAATAGTCGCATCATAAAAGTTGCGATTTTCCATAAGAGAGATTTTCCGTAGGCACAACTTAAAATACTCTTTGTATATATTTTTTTTTGTTTGAATGTTATAAATTTAAAGGTAGGTACGAAAGTCCGCGTGTTGAAGTGTTGGGGGATCACTTGACTTCCAAATCAAAAGTCAATTTGATTGTGCAAAAATGGTACATGACATAAGGACTCTAAAGTGTTAGGATAAACTGAAATCATGACTTAAGGAATTTAATGAGTTATACATCGATTGAGAATCGAAAATAAATCCCCTGAGAATACTAAACTAATACTGTTATCTTATTTTGAGATAATTTTCTAGTTCACAAGTGTAAAGGTGCAATATTGCAAGCAAGGTCGCCCGTGATTTATGCATCTTAACCGATGATTGTGGTTTTAGACGCACTCAAGCACCACTGAATTGCTGTATATATTTATTTATGTTTAAAATTTATCTCGTACTCGACAGTAAAGGATAACATAGTGAAAAAACGTGCACGTGTCTCATTAAACTCTGCCACATTTTTATCCACCATCATTGGAGGAACTTGGTAGAATAAGCTCCAAACGTTCTCCTCAAAAGGAAAAGAGGTCTTAGCCAAGATATCCCAGATAAAGGACAAATTTTATTTGCAATTCCGCGAACAATTTTCCCTTCCTTTATTGTGCGTCTTTATACTTGTATACTATTTGAACCGTTCAAAGGAGGCTATATTAAATAGTTGAAGAATATCATAAGAATATTAACTCAAATATGTAATCGCAAAATAAAAACTTTTTATATTAATTCTATGAAACGCTTATATTATTAAGCTTAAATACTAAAGAAAATCCTGTAAACATTATTATATTCCATACTTTTAAATTATCCTACTAATATATTCTTACTTGATGGTAGGGTTTTGTGGAAGCCCGTCTGTGTAGGTACCACCCACTCATCATATTCTACCGCCACACAGCAGTACTTAGTAAGCGAAACGTGTTATATCTTATGATATAAGTTACATTCGTTCAAAAAATCACACTCAAAATATTCTTTATTAAAGTAAGCATTTTGAATCGTCATTTATAGTATTGATTTAAATGTAAAGCTACCATCGGTTCGGAAAGTAGATTCTACTGAGGAGAACCGGCAAGAAACTCATTGGTTACTGTATTCCACCATTTTAAATGTATGGGTATGTCAGTAAAAAACAATTCAATTTTTATTTATCCTGCCTAAATCAATAAGTACTAAGTTCATGCTTATTTATCTAGTATTAATTGATAATTCCTTATTTCTCAATGCTTTTTTGACATGAGCTTTAAATTTTTTTTCGTTTATAGGCCCCTTACTTATTAGTATACACCATATAATAAAAACATAAAATGGTTTATATTCTAATTTGAAGAATAAGCAAGTGTTATATACAAATAACAAAACATCTCAGCACCAAATTTTAGGAATACATTTATCTTATTTACGCAGAGAGAGAGAGAGAGCTTGTACAAAAAAATATCAGTATCTACTTATTTCCAAAATAAATTTAGATATCGCGATACCGAACACAGAATTTTGATTATAATATTGAGTCATTATAATAACTAATTATAATTAAATGTGGTTCAAAAAAGAAAACCAGTTTATTTAGTTTCAAAGTTTATAAGCCATACAAGCAGATATACTTGATAGTAGCGCTTGTCTGAGTCCATCTGTGTAGGTACAGCAATGTTCAGGATTATACTGATTCGTTTTGATGGGTGTGGTGAGTGAGTGAGTAAGGTTGTGTAACTTCAGGCACAAGGAACATAATATCTTTCATTATAATCACCATATCTTAAATCATAATTGTTTAAAGGAATGTTTACATATTTCTTACGGCACCAATTTCTATGGGAGACTTCCATTAGGTGACCGTCGACCTTCTTGTATTATATAATAAAGCATTATTCAACTAATCACGCCATGTACAATATTTATAAGTGAGACCAAAATGTTTTTATACAAACTCATCTACCAGTCGAATCCAATCAAATCAATTTTATTCAAGTTAACTTCACAACGAAGCGTTTTTGAATCGTTGATATTTAAAAACTACCACCGTTTCGGAAAGATGCCTCCAGCGAGAAGAAACGGCAAGAAACTCGCATAGTTGCTCTTTTCAAATAAACAGATTTACAATGCTGTTTTTTTTTTACAAAAATTAGTGTCCTGTGATGGATCCCGAGCCTAAATCCAGGCTTGTTTTTCTAAAAAAGTATTCATTTAATGAATAATAAGACTTATTTATTAATTCAGTCCTAATAAACTTTTTAAATTTCGTAAATGGTAAATTGGTTACATTTCCCGGTATCTTATTATATATGCGTATACCATTACCCAAAAACGTTCTCTATACCGTATGCAAACGGAAAGTAGGGGTTAAAAGTTTATTATTATTTATTGTATTTATAGTATGTATATCAGCTTTTAAGGAATACATTTGTATATTCTTCTGTATAAAGATTATATTATCATAAATATATTGTGAAGCAGCCGTTAATACACCTATTTCTTTAAATTTTTCGCGTAATGATGTTCTAGAGCTAATATAATAAATAGTTCGGATAGCTCTTATTATATCTATATTGTTACAGACACATGTGGTTTAATAAAATAAAACAGTTTATTTAGTCTCAAAGTTTATAAGCCATTTTTCACCTTGCCTTCACTTAAATGATTTATACGTTGAAGTTTGTCTGTTGTCCAAGCTTGCAAGAGTTAGCGTCAACCTGCAGCCAGGAAGTTGTCTGAGGCAAGTTCCAACGTTTGACGTTGCAATGTTTTTGCAACACGTTACAAAAATAGATACATTCAATCTTAGAAGTATTTAAGATGAACCATTTTTTTTTTTTCTCTATTTAATTATTTATGTTATATGAAGTCGATTACTTTGCTGAGAAGTATACGTATTATTTTCAATATATATGTGTATATATACAATAAGTCATAATATTTTAAAACGAGGAGGCCTGGAAGATTATGTCACTAACACAAAAGCACATGTTTGGCCTTTTGGCTTTTACAGCATCACCAGTTTGGAAGGGCAAGTATTAGAGGATGTTTAAGAGCTCAGTGTACGCATGTCTTATTCGCCCCCCGTATAAGGTGTACGTACTATTAATATAAGGCTATCAGCTTAGAGTGTAAAGGTTTGGAGCAAAATAGAATGAAAACTTATTAGAGACTAAAATCAACAACTCATAGCAAGGTCTCAACTCAAGCAAAATAATAGCATCTCAAATAAAAAATGTACATAAAAAATAAAATTAAGATTATATAATGATCCGCCTCTATTTTTGAAGCGAACAGTATTTCTCTTTGATAAAACTATTACTTCTTAAGTGACTTATAGTTTGAGCTGTTGTAACATTATTACACCTTGAAATTTCAAAACTTTCGTGAGCCAGACGGTGGAAAGTTTTTGCTAAAATCCTTTTGACATTACGTAATTGTTTTATAAACAAACAGTTTATGATATATATTAAATAAAAACTTATAAACACTGTACCATTATCGAGGCTAATATTTAAATTATAAATAAATACATTGTAAGTATAAGATTAAAATATCGTACAGGGAGAGTAAAATTTATCAATGAATATGTATTTATATTTAAATAACTTGTTTTTATTTTTTTAAATATTACATGAATACAGTCCAGGCATATTTTTTATAAAATATTTAATTGCTTTTGTTACTGAATAAAATATCACGTATGCGTAACGTTTTTCATTAAAAATGAGAAATAATAAAAGACGTGTTCTCCTTTTTACCTTTTTTTTCACACAATCGCAGACGTAGTTGGTTATCGTTGAAATATAGACAATAGGTGAGTGACCGTCCAGTCCAAGTCTTCCGTCTAAAATATCGGCTTATTAAGTTATGGAAAACTACTTGTGGCCCGCAGCTTCGCTCGCGTTTTTGGGATTTGTCGCCAGATGTCATTTATGTCCGTCCTTGAGGTTCAAACTTGAATCATACCAAATTTTCTCTAATTCTGTGGTTTTTCCGACAGAGTAACAGACAGACAGGCAGGCAGACAGACAGAGATACTTTCGTATTTACAATATTAATATAGAAGTATAAATTTCGACACAATCAAAGCTATTCACGAAATTCAAATATCGAATTACCTTGTGAATGTTAACAAGTGTAACACCAGCTAACTTACCCTTTTAAACGAAATTGCATTTGCACTACACACGTGTAGTGTAAATGAAATTACATGATAGATTTTTAGCGATTGAATAAAGCGTTTCAGCACTTGCCAGAACAGCTCCCGTGATTAAAGCCATTTTTCTGACAACATATAGTAAAAATGTGCCAACGCGTCATGTGTAATATAAGCAATTTGGATAAGACATTTTCGTTCTTAGCGAACTAGAATCAGTTAAATAAATATTTTGATATCGTCAAGACGATTACTTACACAATGCTCCTATTTCAGTAGCTCAACAATAGTGGGAAAGTTGATAGGTTACTTGGTGGCTTGGTGGTGATAGGGCTTTCTGCAAATGCGTCTGGGTAGGTACCACCCACTCATCAGATATTCTATCGCCAAACAGCAGTACTCAGTATTGTTATGTTCTGGTTTGAAGTGAGTGAGCCAGTGTAACTACAGGCACAAGGGGCATAAAATCTTAGTTCTCAAGGTTGGTGGCGTATTGGTGATGTAACGAATAATTAATATCTTACAGCGCCTTTGGCGGTGGTGACCACTTACCATCATGTGGCCCATATGCTCGTCCACCTACTTATATAATAAAAAATGAATATTAAAAGATTAAAATTATATACTTTACATATGAAAATCGAGATATATCTTCCACATAATGACCTATTAAGTACGGAATGACATTAGAATACTGTCTAGCTTGTACGGCTATTAGTACCCAAGGGCAAGTGCTCTAATTCCAGTCAGATTTCAATAGCGGCCCATATCACTTTGATCATGCCGGCTTTTTGCGTGTAAAGGATTAGTGCGAATATTATTATATGAGTAGATATCGTGTGTACTAAGCCTAAAGCCGATATTTTTTGGGACTTATTACCAAAATTTCGTCATGTTAATAACTTTCACCTTTCCAATGCGTCCTCAAATATAATTAACATTTCGTAAGCAAAATAATATCAATTCATACAACTACGTCATGTTTCATTATTCCATTGCATCATGAACCGAAATTTCATTAACTTAGGCTTAAAATGTTTGCGTTTGTTTCTGTCATTAGCATATTATTTGCGTTATAATTTAATTTAAAGCTCGCAACTAACTTAATATATTTCATACAAATATACAAACCAAATATAAATTTACAATTAACCATGTAATTCATTTAGTATCCTTTTAATGTTAATAAAATATTCAATTCTAAACAACTGGCGAACACCTTGACTGATGGGTTTAATATAACGTTTTTTTTTTTTATGTAAGGTCTGTTACTTTATTGTAATGACCCACCGTTAGGTTAAAGACCTTTCCCTGTTTTTGAGGAAAATATTTTGTCCTTATTCATGCTGTTCCAATGCAGGCTTCTTTACGATGTTTTCCTTAACTACCAAGGGGAAGATGAATTGTTGTAAATATAAATTAAGTGGTGCTTTTCCAGAATTGAACTCGCAGTCTTCGGTTAATACCTTGCTTAAGTCATCTGCTCATCTCCTCCGTCTCAACAACGTACTGGTTATGAAATACCCTCAGTTCGTTCTATTGAACACGTGGGCACTCATTATCTCGGTTGAGTCTCAAAAGCCAGATTCACCACCAACAATCATATTGTCTTTCCAAGATATTTCATTACGTGTAATAAATAATACCATCTAGAACTTTCTACGACCTAGTCTTTTAATTTGGTACTTATTACCTAACTACTCTTACACAGCTCTAAATAAAATGCTTCGTGCTCAAGTAACGTTTTGAATGCGACTTGTTATAATTGTTGGCCATTTTGTTTCGCTACATTTTCGTTTCTAGACCAACAGTTTTATGTAACAATCCTATTAAGGGCGTATTTTATGTAATCATCAAATGTTAAAATATATCTATTGATTGTAAGTGGTATTAGTTTATGATTTTTATTATTAAAGGAAGACTTTAAGCGTGGGGTGGGGGTATAATTTCTGAGTTGGATTTAAGTGCGTTTCTTTATCAAGTATATTGAAGGTGACCTTTTATATAGGATTCGAAGTATATCGAAATTGAGATATTCTATTGAACAACGTATGTAGCACTTAATTTTTCAGTTAGCATCAACCTGAGACACAGATACAAATAATAGAAAATACAGATAATATAAAGTTACATTCTTGTAAGTGCTGCCCTCTGACAGGTCAACCGAATCTTATTTTAATACGGTAAATAAAATTATATATTTTACAAAGTATTTTTGAGTGATGATGCTGTTATATCGTTCTGACAGATTAAGGCCACTATGACCAATCTCGAGGGACACCAGCCAGCTACGCAGGATATATTACAGGCTCCAAGTGTGTGCGCAAACACGGGTGCCCGCTTCATTCCCCAACTTTTATAATCTGATGAGACGGCATATCCAAACCGACTGGAAAGATTTCAGGTGCAGTACCAACGGCTTTACGTGCTTTCCGAGGTACGGGAGTGTGCACACTTCCCAACTTCCAAACTCCATGGTGTTACTGGAAACTTTTCGACGGAAAAACCCAACAACTTTTTAGCTACTAGAGCTAGATCAATGAGGCCATCGAGTAAAACGCGTTTGATCCAAAAAGGTTGGTAACTATAATTCCACTGACACATAAATGACGTTTCCAACTATTCTATTTGTGTGGTTCAATATTACAAATAGTACAGGTTGCGCACTGTAATATCTAGTTCTTCTCACTCAGTTATGTATTGCTCGAATCTGAACTGCTACAGTACAGGATGAGGTTATGTCATTATGTAAATTTTAGCCTGCTCATATCATCATTTAAATTCATACTCTCAGTCCTTTTTGTCTTCTGTTAACTTCATAGTCTTTAATATTCCATCGTAAAGGCATTGAGTCATATCAAAGTTGGCTTTGAGTATGTCATGACAATCACTATGCGTGTAATCGAATGTCGGTTTATTTAATTATGCTCAGAGCATTGCATCTCAACTAACACAACAGAGCAATCTCTATTATCAACATGGAAATTCAAGCTTAAAGTATTGCATATTGACGTGGCCCAGTGGGTGGCACGTGCGTTTTAAATGATGATTACGAGTTCAATCCCAGTTAAACTGTATTCCTATACACTTAATGAGTATTTCTATTTCATCTATTCAATGATTTTTGCCACATTTGTATCAACCAACTCGCATTGGAGCAGCGTGGTAGAATAAGGTCCAAAATGTTCTCGTCAAGCCTTAGCCATTTGTCTGTGCGGGACATTTACAGGTGCTTCTTTTTACTCTTAAAGTGTTGTATTGTAAAGCAATTGAATTATCACACACACACAGAAACACGTTTACAGAACTGAAATGTACAGGTTTTGACTTAAATAAACTATTATAGTTGAATATCGTGAAAACTAGTTTTCATACTTCGAATATTATAGTAGTTAGTATAAATAATCTTTATTTTTTTAAACACAAGCTTTACACAAAGGTAAATAAATTCGTATGTACATAAATATATATAAACAAAAATCAGCTTCAAACATATTAATAAAAAAAAACCTATAAAGGATAAAACAAAGAAATGTTAAACTTTAATTTTAACTCGATACTTTAACCCAAAAACAATCACATTAAGGCTTAATTATGGAATAATTAATGGAATATTTAATGGAATCTACAATTTGTATTAACACATTATGAATTCCAAAATGAGTAGTCACTTATACCCTTAAGTAATAAAAGTGGAATGCAATAAATAAACGATATCTAAATTTTATATCCAAGCAAGTTCAGCGGTTACCCACGTTCGCGCCACCACATCTTATCGGTCATCATTCAAGATTTTATTCGTGATAATAAATTGAGCCGGCGCAAAGTTAATTAAATTTCCTTTAAGCTAAGATGAAGAAAATATAATTTAGTAACGAACTTACTGAGCCGGCTTTAATAGTTTTCAATTAACCAAAAGTGTATCCGGGAATGGAGAGGCTTGACTTTATCCGACGACTTTAAAATAAGATGCTATCAATTTGGTTTTTTTTTTTATTTTGTCGGGATGTTTTAACTAATTGAAAAGAAAACCTATTTAAAACAAATCAAATAGGTTCAATGTCTCGAGGAATTAGATATAAGAATATATAAATTTACTGAAAAATTAGAAAAAATAATCCTTAAAGGTCGGTAACGATGTCCATGAGCGGTGGTTGGTTGGTCACATTCTATCAAGTGAGCATCATACTAATTTTCCACTTATGCCAAAATTTATTTAGACCACTATGGGCGGAATAAGGATCGACTATTGACACGCGCGTTATTTGCATATTACACTGATTATAAAAATGATAGAAAAATAATTTAAACGAAGGATTTTTTTAAAAAATTGCTTAATTTTAAAAGAATACTTGTCTAACACACGTGACGAACTTATGAGTATAAATTTATAACTTTCAACTAAATACATATTTAATAACTTATGTTTTTGAAACAAAACTTTGTTGTGCGCGGTTAAAACCAAATTTCACGGTCGAATTAACATAAAACGTTAGAATATTATGAAGGTAATTTTCTAATAAAACTTCTCTGATGTAAAACTTCAAAAGAAAATAAAACATAAAATAGATTCAAACATAAATCGTAACAATCATTTTACTAAAACTTCCAAGCTATTAGAAATAAAATACTGTGTTCCCATCTCACTAAAGAATTATTCATTCTCCCACCTATAAGGCTTAAAATGAAGATTAAAACTATTCAAGTAGCCAAGCCACTTTAACATACTATTTCATTACCAAGGGTCGAAAATAAATCTTAACTTCGGTGAAAATTAATTACAAACCCGTCTCAAGCTTACGCTATCTTGAAATTTAAGGATTAGCCCTGAAAGCTAGCACCTACGTCTTAGTAAAACCATAAAATGTACAAGAAGATGTACAATGTATAAAATGACTTGTAAATGCAGAATTCGTTCAAGCGATATTCGTACTTATTACAGTATGATACAGTCTATTGTGGGCTTATTTTAATCGGTTACTTTCTAAAGGGTTAACGTATCCACCGAAGGTTTAATGAAAGGAAGATTTAAAGTCCAGGAGGTGATCGCAAATGTAAAGAAGTTGAATATTTAATAATATTTTTAAGAAAAAAATTGTAAATTACATTTTTCTATTACATAAATTTAATTTATTAAATTCATAAATAATTAATTTATCGCCGAGTTCCTTTATCTCAAACAGTTTAATATATTGACATTTATATAAATGTTCTGGTAAAGGCAACGTATAAAATCTTCAAATTTAATTTCACGCTTATTACAAAATATAAGTGAACTCAAATATAAAATAAATTATTTATAGATAAGATATGTTACGTATTGATCGATTTTAATCAAAAAATTTCCACCACAACTGATAATCTCAGAGATTAGTAATATGTACACGAAACTTATAAAGATGCTTTCTCTTTTACCTTATTATCAGAAACCAATGAGAAAATAATCTGACACGTTCTTAGAGAGATCAAACGCAAGACCAGCTTTTCGTATTTTCCGCACAGGAGTGTTATACTTACAACTTCCTAAGCGGTTATTGGTACAAAGAATTTCTATAAATAGTCTTGATAGTAGGTACAGCAAAATTGTTATTTAAGAAAATATATATTTTTTTACAAACTCGTCATTGCTATTCTCATTATTACAAAGCAACAGTGTAGTAAGTAAGGTTATAATTTATCGCCTCTACAATACTGTTTTTAATATGAGCCTTTCCTCAAATCAGAATTTAAGATATTACTATCCCTTGTGTCTACAATTATTCCTTGTAAAATATAAAGTCCTAAATTGTGGTAGAGAAACTGTTGAATGAATTTTACATACCCCGGTGGATATAAATGTCACCCTATTGTAATCCAGTGTATTAATTTATGTAAAAGCGTCGTCAAGTAAGGCTGAAGGCGATTTTTGTTATTATATAGCATTAAAATTCATTTTAAATTATCACAATATATCTGTATATTTTTAATGATACGCCCTCGGCCTATAACCAGTAAATTATTGACGAATAAAATATTGGTGACAAGTAGGAAAAGTTACAGCCACTAAAGGGGGTGAGAGACAGTCAACGAGCAAATCCATAGAACAGAGGAATTGATAAGGAATACGCTTAAATCCTAATCTATCTATAAATAGACAAAGATAAAACACTTTAGTGCCTCATAATCCTCTGTTTGTCAAAAGATTTTCTTTATTAATTTTTCCTCGGTACCTATTGTAGAGGTTCAGTGTTCTCATTACTAAAAATAGAAATAAGATTAAAAAAATAAATATACGAAACATACGTTTTCATGTCTGTTTTCCTCATATTTTCAATTTCATTTTTTTGACAGCGTAAATAGTGGACGAGCAAATGGGCAAATAGGTAAGTTACCAGCACCCACAAAAATTAGCGCTGTAAGAAATTTCATCACCGATGCTGGACCAACCTTGAGAACTGAGAATTCTCTTGTGACTGTTACATAATAATAACGATCGAATTTCGAACTCCGAACAAAGGTTGTGAAAAAGTGTTTGGTTGTATTTTCATCAATCGGATTCCAATCAAATCTGGTACTTGAGCAGGAAACGGGCTGGTTTTTCTATTTTTTCTTTTTATTTACGTTTAACAAATCTAGCAAGTAATAGCTGCAAATATATTTGATATATTTTATTTTATTAACAATATTTTTGCATTATATTTACACAGAAAGTCAATTTCTTATCGTCTTATAAATGGAATTTTAAATTGCTTACTATTATTTATTTATTTTGATATACTGAAATAAACCAATGAAAATGCTATCCTATCTAAGACATATGGTCACTAATGCGGTGAGACACTCGTGTCACTTCTGACCTTTTAGCTCTAAGGCATCAGATTTTATTACACGACACACAAAGGACATTCCCTAGCACGTTATTCTTTGGGGACAGCGACAAACAAAAAATTGCACCAGTGAAAAATATGTCAGCAACACAGAGGAATTCCTTTTCTTACTTTGTGAGAATAAAAACAGTATATCCATATTATTTATGTTGGCAATATAATGTTTGACATTTTACAAAATTCGTGTCACACGTAATTTTTCATTGTAATAATTCAAGTCTCGTCTAATTTAGATAAACAGACAAACCCTACAGAGATACACTCGTATTTTGCCAAATATTTCATAATAAATGTTTTGTGTATAATATAATGTATGATTAATATAAAAGAGCAATGTTTAGATGAAAAAAACATCGAAGTTGATGGTTTTTGAAACGATTATAATTGAAAAAAAGACAATAAATAAATACGAAATAAAATATGTAAAAATTTTCGTTAATAAAATAAATATTTGTTGCGTGTGTTGTACAAAATCACACAAGCATACAATTCATAGTACGGCCATAGATAATAGATAATGGCAGCGAAGAGTGTGTGATGCCATATACCTTCACGACATACCATTCAGTATAAGCATCTGATGGAGATGTAGCTTTGTGCAGAGCTGATGAAGGTAAGCAGCTAGAAAACGTCACGGAAAGGAAGTATGCTCAACTGTTATTTGTTTGAAATAAGCAGCCATAGTTAGGACAATAATGAATACTGTATCGTTTACTATTGGTGAACTGGTGGATTCGAAGTAGCATAATATTAAGTACGAGGATTCAACATTGAGTTTAACACTTACTCAAGTGTGAAGATCGCATAGTCATCATCGCGGTGCATAAACTTACAAAATTCGCTTTTGGAATTATTTTTGTTGTAACTGTATGTATTTGGATGTCAAACGACAGGTTGAGGAACTATTTTTATAAATGGCGATTATTTTTTTCAAAAACACAACTATACTAATATTTTTAAATGCGAAAGTAACTCTGTATTTTTGTCACGGTTTATCCCCTAAACCGAATCCAATGTGATATGTAGTAAACTTGAACCCAAATCAAGGCTACATAGGCAAAAAAACACGCGAGCGAAGTCGCGCTTGAATACTTGTCTAGTATTTAATACGGTATAAGGATTATGTGTGAAGTTGTATTTCTTATTTGCGTCTGTTTGTGTTTTGGATACATATTATACTACATACACACAAACAGAATCACATTATATAAACGTATTATTAATTGTTCGGGTTCTATGTTTCCACATTTGCAAACATCTTGAGCAAACTTAATACGACTTGATATTAAATGACTCCTATTCGTATTCAAATTAATAATTTCAGAACTACCTGAAGTTCGTACGTGGTTAGAAAGCTGCTTAGGTTCATTGACCGTGTCGAAGTCTTAATAAATTTGTAAGGTATAATACCGTCTGAGACAGATTTACGTTTCAAATGTTACTTTTGTTTTTGCTTCTATATAGAGAATTGTTTTTAGAAAATGTCGAATTTCAAGAATGTTATCGGATATACCCGATCCTCGAATAAGCCCTCTTAAAAAACAATTGAATATGCTTATGGAATAATTTATAATTTTCATCAGTTTCAGTAAATAAATTTTGCTCGCTTATGCCCAGAAATCACAAGCCAAGGCAAGCCTTCAGTAAATGCTGTCACGTTATAACCTTATCTAGACTCTTTTAAAGGCATTCCATGTTGTGCACAAAAAAGAGATCAATCATTGTTAAGATATAGCAGTTAATATAACAAAAATCCATACTTTTTAACTATAGCACGTAAAAATTATAGCGACGTTCGAAAAAAATTAGTCAAGAAATTTTAAGACCTAAAACTTTTTTATATCTCTTCATCAAGCCCTATTAATAATAAAAAAAGACGATCGTAATCCACTTATACAGAATTGAAAACGCCTCTGAATTCGTTCGATGCCGAGCCAGGATCCGATTTTAACTAAATTGAGTTTTATGAGGTTTCTCCTACCTTAGTGAGGACTTAGGTTCATACCCTGGATTATATCGACCAGGACTTTATTACCTAGCTCTAAGATGTCTTTCAGAAGACAGTCATTGACCAACTAAACTGATTGAAAAACTTTTTCATATTCGTTTCTAATATATTGACTCTAAATTACAATTCTTTTTTCATAGATAGCCTTAGTTATTTCAAGTTTTAGTATACTGCTAAGGCTGGAGGTGTCGGTTTCGTTGCTCTTTGAAATATTTTTCAATGCTATTCTATTCTACTCTGCCCAAAACATAAGAGCATCTACTCTTGTTTTTTAACCCTGTATTCTATTTAAACACGTTGGAGTCGAAGTTTAAAGTACAGCTCATCTATAATATATTTTGTGATATAATTAAGCCTTTGTTCAGAAACCTAGTCAAATTCAATTTCATGCAGGAGAAGAACATGATGATGGTGATGATCATTCTTTACCAATAATTGGACCGTATCTTAAGAAACTTTTTTGATTCTTCTGTGAGATGATACACTTCTCTAGAACAGAGTCCAAATGTAAAACGTAAAAAGATAATTCTCCCAAGTGACACCATTTTTTATCCGAAGTACGTCCTTCGTCTTTCGTCGAAATCAAATATGTTTAATGTCAACTTATTCTCATCATTGACAGATATGTGTATCTTTTAAATTACAAAAAAAGAAACATTGATAATTAAAGTATAATTAATGTCGTCTTTATCTTTTGATTTATGACGCAAACGTTTGAAACAAATTGGTTAATCAAATTACTACATATTTTGACATGATATACTCACTTCCCAGATAACATAAAGATATGCTCTTTCAATAATTAATATTTATGAGGAGAAAGTTTTGTAAGAGACTACTAATACTTTCGTTTTAATTACAAGCTTTCACATTTAACTCGCGATGTTTGTTATTTTCAAAATTTATTTTATATATTTATTTATTTTTATAATATCCGTAGGCGGACGAGCAAATAGGCAACCTGATGGAAAGTGGTAGATAGACCACTTACCATCACCCATAGACAATGGCGCTGTAAGAAATATTAACCATTCCTTACATCAACAATGCACCACCAACCTCGGGAACTAAGATGTTATGGCCCTTGTGCCTGTAGTTACACTGGCTCACTCAGCCTTCAAACCGGAACACAACAATACTGAGTACTGCTGTTTGGCGGTAGAATATCTGATGAGTGGGTGGTACCTATCCAGGCGGGCTTGCACAAAGCCCTATCACCAAGTAAGTACCACCAAGTAAGTTTGTTAAGGTCCAATAGCCAAATAGTCCTAGTTAAGCGCACTGATATATGAATAGTTTTCTTTTAAAGTATCATATGGAAAGATATATCCGTAATGCGTGGCAGTGATGAAAGAACAGATCACTTCGAGCGTTAATTGTACTCGTCTAAAGTGGGGTCATTATTTTCTTTCAATCATCACACTATCAAGTCGCACCAAGTTTATTCTACTACATATGTAAACCTACATGCACGCGCATATATACACACTCACACACACACAGCAGCACGTCGAGAAACAAATACTTATTTAAAAAGGACAGAAAATAGACTTATAATTAGTTGTATTAACATTTACGTAAATTCAAATATTATTATTGTTATTACGTATTGATTATTATAATGTCTTTTAGCATGTATGTTGGTACGTAGGTGGTTTTCTGGTTGTGTTCCGGTTTGAATATCAGTGTTTTTTTCAAAATTAAAGTCAAAAATCTTTATTCAATATAGAAGTGTTTACACTTGCTTATTGATTGTCAAAAATCTACCACCGGTTGGGAATTTAGCACCTCGGACCTGAGAAGAACCGGCGAAATAAACTCAGCGGGATATTTTTTTTGTTTTTTTTTTTTTTCATTTTGCATGTATCTACAATAATAACTATATTTTAGTTATTTGAAACAGCCTGGAGGCGATCATTTCATTCCCAAGGTGTGCAGTCAACTAAAAAGTCATTAGTGTTGTAATATCCTTTAGCACACAAACGCTCTTTAACGATTCTTTTGAATTTTATAATTGAATAATTTTGAACGTTTTCTGGGATCCTGTTGTAAAAACGTATACATTGCCCCAAAAAGAGTTACTAACCCTGTGTAATCGGGTACTTGGAGTAACAATTTTATTTTTGTTCCTAGTTTTAATAGAATGTACGTCACAATTTCTGGGAAAATCATTTATGTTTTTGCGTACATACATAACATTATCAAAAACAAATTGAGAAGCAACAGTAATTATTTTAATTTCTTTAAATTTACTTCTTAACCAATCTTTTGGGCCCAGGTTGTACACAAAGTAACAGCTTCAGTACAGCAGTACAAGTTCTCAGGTTGGTGCTCAGGGTGTATTGACGATGTTAATGGTTTAACTTTCTTACAGCGCCGATGTAATCACTTACCGTCGAGTGGTCTATTTACTTGTTCGCCTATCTATTAGATATATAAAACAAATGTCCGTATAAAAGAGCGAAGTCTCTTGGCACAAATATTGAAGCCAGTATCAAATTACAACAACAAAAGACGTTGTGAACTCTAATCTGTAACAATCTTGTAAAAATTTTTTTTGAATGCATTAGTTGGTGGACGAACCTATGGGCCACCTGATGGTAAGTAGTCGCCACCGCCTATAGACAATAGCGCTCTAAGAAAAAATAATCATTCCTTACATCTCCAATGCGCCACCAACCTTGGGATTTAAGATGTTTTGTCCCTTGTGCCTGTAGTAACACTGGCTCATTCACCCTTCAAACCGGAACACGACAATACTGAGAACTATTGTTTGGCGGTAGAATATATGATGAATATCAGACGAGCTCGCACAAAGCTCTACCACCAAAACTTATCATATTTAAAAAAAATACCAACGTTGCACCGGTATAACGGATAGCTAGTATAAAGCAATTTAATATAACAAACACATTTATAAACCTTTCTAAAACGATCGCCTCATTTATTATTTATTTAATATCCCCCACAATTCAAATAGATTGAACGTTAAGCAAAATGGCTCCGGCTCTCGGTCAATTTATCACTCACTTATTAATTCGTTTACATTTGTCATCAAGACGCTTACAGCTATGAAACTTTTTAATATGGACATCATTAATCAAATTAATTTTATCATAGTGAAAAGGCAAGCACAATATTAAGACGAATAGGGCATGAAAATTAAAACGACACATATGTATAAATAGAATATACTCGTATATGGATTTATATAAACAAAACTATACAATATTTTTCTTAAAAAGAGATATGACAGTACGTATTTTTTTTTTACTAATACAGTTCGTAGTCGATGCCACCCTTGAAGTATTTTAAATACTAATGGGCAAACAAATCACTTGGCCTGATAATTTTATTATAATATTTGCCTTTACCTTTTTGAATATAAGAGAACATGTAAATTATGGGGCTATTTGATATATTATTTCGGGATCACTGGCTTAAATATTAATGGGGAAACTCAGAATGAGGTGTAGCGCTTGAAACGCAAAAAGATCCTGATCCACAAGTTTGGACGAAATCTAGCAGACCTGCTAGCAATCCTGTAGACGATGCTCCGCGTTGAATAGACGGGAATCTCTACAGGGAATGATATAGTGGCCTCACGGTGTGATATGAGCCGGCGGTGGCCTTCATCCTCCTGCCCTCGTCCCAATTTTATTTGGAGCCCACGCAGCATGTCTTCTTCGTCCAAACTTCTCTGACATCATCTCACAAGTAACATTTTTTTTAGCCATATCACCTTTACACAATCCAGCCATCGCTGGGATTTTAGTCGATAAGTTTCCCACTTAACTCGTTTTTTCACCCAGATCTCGAGGTGCAAAGATTAAAGTTTCTATATTTATCTAACCTAATGAAGTTTTTTTCTGTAGAAAAGAATTTGAATATCCTATAAATAATTATTTTTAAAGATACTTATTATGCCGCGAATCAAGAGAATGCCTGTTGTAAATCCCTACAACCACATCATCTCCAAAAAAGAACTGTCGAGGATATTTTGTTAAAATCATCAGATTTATAATCTGATTGATGATTTTAACAAAATTAGAATACTTACGATTACGTCATAATATATTTACAATAATATGATGTATACCTATTTAAAACAATATTAATTATTCATAATATAATGTATTAGCATTAGCAGCCTGTAAATTTTCCCACTGCTGGGCTAAAGGCCTCCTCTCTCTTTGAGGAGAAGGTTTGGAGCATATTCCACCACGCTACTCCAATGCGGGTTGGCGGAATACACATGTGGCAGAATTTCGTTGAAATTAGACACATGCAGGTTTCCTCACGATGTTTTCCTTCACCGCCGAGCACGAGATGAATTATAAACACAAACTAAGCACATGAAAATTCAGTGGTGCCTGCCTGGGTTTGAACCCAAAATCATCGGTCAAGATGCACGCGTTCTAACCACTGGGCCATCTCGGCTCATAATATAATGATGAACAGCAATTGTTCAGCTCCGCATCGCATGTAATGAACAGAAGGTAAATATTATTTGAAAATAACCGCATTCTGTTTTTAAAAAATCCACGTCTTCTTTTTTTTTTGTACAACATAATAAAATAAAAGAATATTCATTTGATTTATGCTCGATTTTTGGCAATCGGAAAAACGTGAATGTTACCAGTTTATGAAATAGAATAGAATGGTAGTCGATAGCTCTGGTAATACTCAAAAGCTATATATGACTTTACTGGTATAATATTTAGAATATAAAGTATTTCGACTATTATTGTATGTATGTAATAATAATAATGCTTTATTTCCCTTATGTATAACAGTTTCATCGTTTATGTGTTAGTATTTTAGTATATTGTTCTTTTTTTAATATGTTAGTTTTTTCTCTAATGTATATTTTCTTTTCTATGTAAAAGTCTCCTCCAAATGTTGCCAGCTATCTCTGTCTCTCGCCACTCTCGTCCAAAGCACGCCAGCGACATCTGCTCCACTGCATCTTTTGAATGGTCTACCTTGTTTTCTCTTTTTGTAAATCGGGGACCAATTTGTCACAGTTTTTGACCATCTTCCGTCTGTTGCGCTTTGAATATGGCCGGCCCATTTCCACTTAAGTGTCAATATTTGTTTGACTGCATCTTTAACCCTGTATATATATATGTATATTTTATGTATATAATAAATATAAGTAATAATAATAACTGACGTATATAAACATATTAATTTGTATAAATCAACACAATGGGAAAACATTACATCAAATAAATGGCTAAATAATTTTACATCTGTCACGTCATAAGCTTGTCATTTACAATATTTTTCTTGTGGAATGTGGTGTTTGATACGGTGCTTATCCAACTGACGCCCTTATTTTGATCTCAGGATATATGCATTAAGATTTAACTTGGCTCCTCGCATATGGACCACCATTTTCGCCTAAACCACAACTCGTTTATATATTGATTATAAAACGAAGAGTTGAAATACGTTCGTTATTTGAAATGAAAAGTTGTTTTTTTTTTCCTTTCATTTAGTTCGTATAACATAAAAATTCCCTTGCACTACTTCAATGAGAGAATCTGACTTATAACCGCATGTTTTATCTCCTTGAACAGAGTTTAATTTGAATTTTATTCTTAATTAAAAAATATATCAATATTATGAAGCTCTAGCAAAGCAACTATAAGCACGTCCGAGACAGGAAGCTAGCTCTACTCAAATCCGACCACGTAAACCGGATTACCTTTAAAACAGCGGCGCTCTCAAATCGATATCTATACACACATACATACATATAATAAAATTTGAGTATCTGTTTGTAATATTAAAATAACCGCTTTTTCTTAAATACATATATATCTATACACACATCGGTACATATACCGAAAATAACATTTTTTACATTTTTTGTCTGTCTGTCTGTCACGCTGCAATGTCAAAATACTGTCCAGTGCCGCGAGCAGCCCTCGCGCATGCTACCACTCCGCCGTCACGTCGGGTGCCCACCAACGACTTAATATCACAAAAGCTGCTTAATACAGAATTAATAAGTTATAGTAAAATCTGCGAACTAAACAATACATTTTTTGGTAAATTGAAACGCGCTCGAAGCTTGTTGTACATAAAATTTTGAACCGAATCTTCAAAAATATTATCTATATTTTTGAAGATAAATAACATGTTTCAAATCCAAATAATAAATTAGTCGATACGACAATACCAACACTAGGAACATGCATCTTAGTTAGCAAGGTTGGTGGCATTTAAGATATAAAGGTTGATGAATATTTCAGCCAATTTACCAATCTGCTATAATGTTATGTAAGCTTTTAAGTATGGCCATACGACTAATAGTTTAACAAACCAGATAGATCTACACAAACTGGAGACCCATAAGCAAGATAATATAATTCCTACTTACGTATTCCTTTATTTGGAGGTGAGATAAGTTATTGGAGTCAATATAAATGGTCTCTGGTGTTTACATAACTTCGCTGGGATAAAGCGATTCCGTTTTTACTCCAACGCAGTCAAGTGCAAAAATGTTTTACAAAGCGGGAGGAACTCGGATACAGTCGGGGCCCGTATAATAAAACATATTAGGGAAGGTCGAGTCTTTGATGAATAATTAACGTATACCGACACAAAAGTTCGACTATTCGATTCGAAGTCCTACCAAATATTTGTTTTTTTTTTATATATTATTTTTCCACAGAGGTGCTGTCCATGCCGTTATAGCAACACATTATTTATAATGACAATTGATATAGTTAGGGCAAGCAAATGGGCCACCTGATGGTAGTGGCCACCACCTATAGATATAGTAAGAAATACTAACCATTCGTTACCGTTTTAACTAAGACCTTATATCCCTTGTGCCTGGCTCACTCACCCTTCAAACTTCTGATGAGTGGGGGAGGCCTACGTAGACAGTCTTATAAAAAGCTCTACCACCAAGAAAATGTGTAATTTTAATGTGCATTTTATTGAAGGCAGAATGACAATATTACTGAAACAATTGCTGATTTTATGCCAAGTCTATGCTAAAAGTTTTTTTAAAAGATTTCCATAGAAAGTGCTCGAGTGATGTCCACTCGGAACAGCGACTTAGATCATGTCCTACTTTTTTATTTGTTTGTCTGCTGTTAATGCTATTAAGAAATCGCTAAAAAAAGCGAAAGTAGAGTCCACTTCGGGAATAGCTATCGAATGTATTTGTCGAAGAGCACCTACTCTTAGCTCTAGGTTCAAGCTATCGTTTCCTAAACGACAATAAACCGTGCATAGAATGCAACGTCTCCTTATGTTACTGCGAAACTAGGTATAAAACGTTATTTTTTTTATGGCATTGGTTGGCGGACGAGCATATGGGCCACCTGATGGTAAGTGGTCACCACCGCCCATAGACAAAGGCGCTGTAAGAAATATTAACCATTCCTTACATCACCTATGCGCCACCAACCTTGGGAACTAGGATGTTATATCCGTTGTGCCTGTGATTACACTGGCTCACTCACCCTTCAAACCGGAACACAACAATACAGAGTACTGTTATTTGGCGGTAGAATATTTGATGAGTGGGTGGTACCTACCCAGACGGGCTTGCACAAAGCCCTACCACCAAGTCATTAACATCAATTTATTAAAAAATTGTCACTAATTGTAGCAATTACCAAAGGATGTTAAGTTAATCTATAAAAGTTAAATTATAAATAAATATATTAATATAAATAAAATATACAATGTTTTCATCAGCGTGGAAACATCATATTTTGAACACACATGCACGCATACACGCACACATTTGTAAGTTCTTGTATAGAACATAAATAATACATTATAAGATATTGCTATTTACATTTTATTTAAATTTTTAAAGTCAATAATAATTAATAATAATTAAAGTGGCAGCGCGTTTCAAGAATAAAACGCTTCGCTTCGCACCACATGGTATATGTATTCGCTTTTAAGTCAGGTTTCGTTTTTGTTACTTCACTACAACGCTCTGCGAGCTCCTTTTGCCTTTTATTCTATAAATATATATATATATATATATTATAAGTTATGTGATGTTTTGAAGTGGTCAATTTAAAATAATTAAACTTCGAAGGTCATCAAAGACAACCAATGCTGAAATCTTTTTTGATACAGAACTGAAAGTAAGTTGATTTCTTGTTTATACGTAGCATGAAGGTTTTTTAGTTTTTGGATTCAAAAAATATAACAATTTACTATATTTTTATTACAAAAACATGAGCCCTTTAACAAATAGCACATTTTACTTCTTTTCGAATAACTTGTATTTTTTTTTTTTTATGTCATAAGGTGGCAAACGAGCAGGAGGCTCACCTGATGGAAAGTGATTACCACCGCCCATGGACATCTGCAACACCGGGGGGCTTGCAGGTGCGTTGCCGGCCTTTCAGGAAAGAGTACGCTCGTAGAGTTGCGGATACGACACGGAAAATAATTACAGTTTTGTTAGATACGCAAAAATACTTTTCGTAAATGTTTGTGTGTATGAGTACACTTTAAGCAAAAACATCAGTAATTTCCTTAATTACCTTTTTGCATATATGGTAAGTTTAAAATAACACGGCCGCACCAGGCTTTAAACTAAGAAAGTTATATACGACTAAACACTTCCCGTAAAGCAGTGAATGCGTTAAACAGATTCATGATATCTATAAATATATACGAAAGCTCGACTACAACATTACTATTTATCCCCAACATTGACCCACTTGTCCCCACTCACAAAAGCCTTGACCAAGAATTAAGAACCTATTCACATACCCTTCAGACAGCCCAATACATACACATCTGTTTTTTCTATTGTGTATGTTTATTTTGGAGTAATAGAGCTTTTACTATTCGTGGAACTCGTTAGGTCACTTCAACTAAGTGAAATTTCATCCTTGAATTCTTGAGCCTGGTGATAAGGAACTGCACAACAAAATCAATCTCAAAGAGGGCGAACGACGAGCAGGCTAATAATCTGCCAAATCCTAACCGAAGCCGACCCCAAATATATGGGATAAAGGCAAGTGAATGAGGATATATTGGTTTATATGTAGAAGGTATATTACTTAAGGATATATTACTTAATATGTAGAAGGTTCTTCGTAAGCTCTATTATTTAATAAAGCTTAATTATGACATTACTAGATTAAGGAAGTCTGGGTTATTGTTTCTCTTCTGCAAGGAAATAACCATCACACCTCCTTGGAGATGATAACTCCTTTCAATGATAATCTTGCACAATTTTTCTAATAAACGTTTGTGTATTTGATTCAGACTTCTTGATTATCCTTCATAGCCCGTCTGGGCAGGTACCACATATGTACATATATAAGTGGTGTGTAATATTGCCTATATTACACACCACATGTGTACATACATACACAGGACAACATCTTAGCTCACAAGGTTGGCGGTGCATAGACAATATTATGAAGTGGTTGATATTTCTTACAGCGATATGTCTTCGCAATCGTAACCGTAATTGGTTAAAAAAAATCAATGCACCTAAAAGCTAAACGAACAATCCTGGCAAAATTTAAACCAGGAACTTCTTGACTTGACTGTAGTTCGTGAAATCTTAACCGAAACCTTAGAGGTCAACATATATACGGAACCCAAACTCAGAAGGTAAGTAAGCGATACAAATAAATAGCCTCATGAATAATGCCACCTCGTTTATAGCGAGGTGTTTTGCTTCCAGACGTACATTTGCCGCAGACTTAAACTCTCATTCCCGTAATGGGAGATAGTTTATATAGTAGCTTTGTGGCCACAGGAATAGACGATGATAACTACCAGTTCTATTACCCTTATATTATCTGTACGAAAGTCGAAGATAATATACAATAAAACATATACGCCTTTTATTTCTAAAATTATGACCAATGTACGATTGACTTATATGACTAAATACTAAACGCTTATTGGTTGATGAATGCGTCTTACACTTCTATCGACCAATGACCATTCAAACTAAAATATCAATTAAATAAACTAACTTTACCCATTGTTCAGAAAGTAAGACATTAGTCTACTTAAATGTTTTATTGTTCCAAAAATAACATTTCTCTTTTAACTTATTTTTATTAATAATTATTAAAGGTCCTTTATCATCTATTAGGCCAGTCAATAAAGCCCGTGAAGATCAAGTAATTAGTATAATTATGATTTTTTGATGTGGTTTGGGACGTTAAAATAATAACTAATTAAAATTTTCAGACGTCCAAGTGTAACAGCGGGCGCACAACGAGATAAAATCCTTATTTTATCCTAAGTATTGTTGCGTTGACGCCTTCTTCCTGATCTTCTTCACGGAGCTGGTCAATGGTACTTATAGGTACTTTGCTCTCGCTGAGTGGGTGATACCTAGCCAGAAAAGCTTGCACAATTCCTTACCACGATATACATCTATAGTTCATTTGTTTTTAACTAACCGTTTAGTTCGTAGTATGGCTTTAGTTTTTAAGCAAAATATTGCGAAACTCTTCTGCGAAAAATGTTTTAGAATGAAATAAAAGTACACTTTCAAGTGGAGTACAGAAATCCCTCTTAAGAGGAGGTTTTAAAATAAGCTGACAATATTCCGGCCGTAGTTATTCAAGCGGTTTTGCTTGGGGGTAAGCTTAATCGAGCTAGCCTTTATAAAAATGTATTCTTTCCTTAGATTATATTTTATTGGAGACAATAAATAATTTACCGTGTGAAATTGTGTTGCATCTGTCGTGATGGCGAACTTCGTATCGTTACATAAATCTGTCCAATAGCTGTGGTCAGATTATTATATAAGATTAGCAGAGCCAAGCAGACTTTGTACTATCTGATTAAATATACAAATTAAAACAGCGATCTGTTAAAAGAAAAGTATATTTGTTGCAGCGCCATCTAGTGATGAGTTACAACAACATCGGTTGGAACCTTGGTCGAGGAACGTGGACGAGAATGTGAAGATACTTCCGCTCTGTTTATTGAGAAGTGGAGTTTTTTCAAATGAGACAAAAAAATTACACCATCGTAGCAGAGACTGGAATATGTATATGAGGGAGCGAATTTCAATAGCCAGGCTCCAGTGAAGTTTATAAGGTTCATTAATTGTAACTCTTTAAAATGTGAACACGGGAAATCAATCAATAAATTAACTAGCTGCCCGTCGTGACCTCATACGGTTGAGACAAGAATTGTACTGTTTTTAAATAATATCCTGGGGCCTAGAACACCGAAACTTCTTTGTCCAATATAAACAATCCTCCAACATAGACAAAATCTATCACAATCAGTCAATCCGTATAGAAGTTAAAGACATAGACACGTACATAAGACTTTTACATAGAAACATAAGCGAAGATAAAACAGTTCGTTATCTTTTTCGTCTAAACAGTTTTTGTGCAATTAAGGCAAATTTAAAAGAACTTTTGAATCTTCATTTCAATTACGGTAACTGTTCGGAATGTAGATTCTACCGAGAAGAACCAGTAAGAAACTCAGTAACTTTAGTGTTAGTGAATTAAAAATAAACGACACTCAGATGTTTGTGTTCCTTTACATAAAATTACGCAAAACCAAAAACAACCAAAAGCAAAATAAGACGAAGATAAATAAAATAAAACTTTCTTGAACACAATTATTTTCGCCATTTTATACACTTAAGCCAACAAAGTCTATAAACGTTTAGGTAAAAAGCACGATGCTAATTTGATCAGCATAAAATCTACAGATAATGTAACATCTTCGATTAAAATTGTTTGGAAATGGTATAAACCGAATAACCAATTCATTACAGTTTGTCTTATTGCAAGGATGTAGCAATAATTGCTTAGAACGATAGTCCTTCTAACAAGTTGGAGCAGTAGCGGCATTAGAATTATCATTTATTAAGTACTAGTTACCGGCTGTCATGGTATGGGCATGTTATGCGGAGAAATGGGGACATAGAGGTAGGGAACGACCAAAGAAACGATGGATGGATTGTGTGAAAGACGATATGGTTAGAAAGAATTTTACTTGTGAGATGACGTCTGACAGGAAAGTATGAAAGAAGTAGACATGCTGCGCCGACCCCAAGTAAAATTGGGCAGGAGCCCTTGTCCCAATTTGATGATGATGAGGATGAGGATGATGATAAGTAGAGTTCAAGCTTACGTCATATTAAATTTCTTTAAATTTGGTTCAGTGGTAAGAGAAACAGACCGAGAGACAGACAGAGTTGCTTCTGCATTTATAATATGAGCATAAATTGTAGAAGCTAGTTCCGAGGTGGCGCAATTGCTAGAATGAGTGCTCGTGCGTTCAGCCGATGATTACGGGTACGCTTCCGTTGTCTATTTACCCGATATTAATCATAAACGGGACCGACTTCTCTCAATAGAAATTAGAGAAACCCACGTGAGGCTTCAGCGAGACCAACGACCTAAGGTACATGGCTTTGGCTTTAAAAAAAGAACAGTAGCAATGCCCAAAGGAATTACTAATGTTCCTATTTATCCCTCCATTAAAGCTTAAAACTTGTGTAAGGTGTGTTGAGGACAACAAGGCCCAAGGGGTCAGGATCAATCCACATAATGGCTAGACGTTCTTTAAAACATTGCGATATTGACGCACAGTTATTACGATCAACTAACGTTAATGGTTCTTCCAAAACATGACATGTTCTTAGGATAGTAAGCTGTAAGGTATTTCAATGAACGGTAATGTTGTTCAATGCCATTTTGTTTTACTACAGGTGAATCCCTAGCCATATTAAAATGTAAATCACGTGGATTTAATTTCAGGCTCGGATAGACTAAGGGTCCGAATCGTGGAAAAAATCGTAAGCAATTATACAGTGGATAGAAGGCAAAGGCAACTAGGTTTAACGATTTAAAATCTGACAGAAAACATTAAATACAAAGGCAGCGGACTTAAAATGTGTTATGCTAAATAACGTTTAAGCCACTTTTAGGTTAAAATAATCGTAATAGTTATTTTACACTAGGATCTCGACCTTCACTCTTGGTGCAGTTTATAAATAAAGATAATAAATAAAAATATCAAGAAAGTATTAATTTATAAGTCAGTTAGTCTAAATAATAATTGTCTATCATGATTTATGAAAAATATGAATAGGTACTAATTTTATTGTGAAACATAGATCAGTACGGCTTATGAATATAAATTTGGTTAATTTTAGGTTACAAACGGCTGTCCATCTTTAGTTTGGCAGCGAACGTTTTATTAGTAAAACAAAATTTGCAAAAAGTGTAAAAAAAATAATATTTTATTAAATTAAAATATTTATCTGAATAAGGATCAATAATAAAAAGGAGAATTATCAGGTCATGTTTAACTTTAGTGGGCCAGATGGCTAGTTTGTTCAGTAGGAATAAAGCTATACGCGGTGGCTCTTTAATACTTATGAGTAAAAATTTTAAATTTAAGGAACGTAAAGATATTGTGAGCCTTTCTATTGAGCAAACTATAGAAATAGCCTGTGCAGAGCTTGAGCGTGTCATTGTTGTATGCGTATACAGGCCCCCTAGTGGATTATATGAATTGTTTGAAAATGTACTGGAAAATGTTTTATCGAAATTATCTGAATCTAATAAAGAAATTATTGTATGTGGAGATTTTAATATAAATTTACTGCATAATACAATCACAAGTATTAGATTCAGATCATTGTGAAGTTCATATAATCTGGTAAATCTGTTCTTAGAACCAACTAGAATAACAGATTCCACAGCAACTTGCATAGATAACATATTTGCAACCCATATTCCACAAAATAAAATTATAATTAATAAACTAAATTCAGATCATTGTGGACAACAAGCTTTATTTAACTTCCATGTTAAAAAAATAAGCAATTCCGAAAAAATAATGTTTGTTCCTTTGACCACTAGTCGTATTGAGAAGTTTAGAAGTAATATTTTGGCTAATCTACCACACTTATCTTTTAGTGATAACCCCAATGCTTTGTATAATAATCTATTTAAATTAATTAGAAACAAGTTTGATGCAATATTCACTTCTAAAACAGTTAATACAAAAAACTTTTTAAAATTCAATGATTGGGCTACTATTGGAATTCATAAAAGTAGGCAACGAATGTACGAGCTTTACAATGAAAGGACGTACAATCACAGTGCCACTTTTGCCAACTATGTAAGTAACTATTCAAAATTATTTAGAAAAGTGTGCTTTTTGGCAAAGTCTTTAACTATAAAAAATAGAATTAAGAATGCACATGACAAAATAAAAATGACTTGGAAAATTATTAATTGTGAAACTGGTAGAGGTGGCAGTCGCAGCTCCGAATTGAACTTAAATTATAATAATAAAGTCATAAATAGTGAACGGGAAGTTGCTTCTGTAAACACCAATGACATAATTTGTACATTTAGGTCATTAGACATTAAGAAAACTGCTGATCTATGGGGTATTTCTGTAAAGGTGATTAATTCAATTATTGATCTAATTGCACCTTATCTTGCAATAATATTCAATGATTGTGTTCAACGTGGTGTATTTCCTGACCTGATGAAACATAGTAAAGTCATTCCAATATTTAAATCTGGTAGCTCTTCAGATCCTAACAACTATAGGCCAATCTCGATACTACCAACCCTCAGCAAAATATTTGAAAAAAATATTTTAAATCAATTATTAGCATATTTCAATAGATACAATCTGCTTCATAGAAAACAATTTGGATTTACGAGGGGTCGCTCGACTACCGACGCAGGTATCGAACTAATAAGAAATATCTATGAAGCCTGGGAGAGGTCGCAGGATGCCTTAGGGATTTTCTGCGACTTATCCAAAGCCTTTGATTGTGTTCAACATGAAACTCTGGTCAGGAAACTATATCACTATGGAATTAGAGAATGTGCACTCGACCTTCTGACTTCTTATCTTAACAATAGAATTCAGAGGGTTGACGTTAA
This sequence comes from Vanessa atalanta, assembly GCF_905147765.1. Classification (NCBI taxonomy): domain Eukaryota; kingdom Metazoa; phylum Arthropoda; class Insecta; order Lepidoptera; family Nymphalidae; genus Vanessa; species Vanessa atalanta. The sequence goes on from NC_061882.1 coordinate 1,761,466, forward strand.
AGGGACAAGGTCTCCTGGGGTCTCAGTTGGTATGGGGTCCCACAAGGATCAATTCTTGGACCTTTTCTATTCCTCATATATATTAATGACTTGCCCTTTCTTGTTGGGAACAAACATGATATAGTATTGTTTGCTGATGATACCTCTTTGGTTTTTAAAATTAATAGGAAACAGGTACAGTATGACGATGTAAACAATGCTATGTCTGATATAGTACACTGGTTTAGCGTAAATAATCTTAGGCTGAATAATAAAAAAACTAAAATTGTAAAATTTAGCACACCAAACGTGCAAAATGTAAAACCCGATGTACTTATCAATGGGGAATCGATGGATCCAGTTGAAACAACTGAATTTCTTGGCCTTACTCTTGATGCCAAATTACAGTGGCTCCCCCATATAAACGGATTGGCGGGTAGACTGAGTTCTGCGGCTTTTGCGGTCAAAAAAATTAGATTATTTACCGATGTTGATACGGCTCGCCTGGTTTATTTCAGTTACTTTCACAGTATAATGTCGTACGGTATTATGCTTTGGGGTAACGCAGCCGCTATCCATACTATATTTGTGCTGCAGAAGAGGGCTATTCGCGCAATCTATAACCTGGGAGCCAAGGAATCTTTGAGGTATAAATTTAAAGAAATTAAGATATTGACTGTTGCTTCTCAATATATATTCTGTAATGTTTTGTATGTACGGAAAAATATTAATGTTTTTATGAGAAAATGTGATTCTCATAACGTTGGTACAAGGAACAAACACAATCTTGTTACTCCTGTTACTCGACTGCATAGAGTCAGTAACTCTTTTGTGGGGCAATGTATACGCTTCTACAACAGGATCCCAGAATGCTTCTGTTGCGAAATTTAAAAAAATTGTTAAGGAACGCTTGTGTGCGAAAGTGTGTGTGTGTGTGTTACTATACAATTAGTGAGTTTATGTTTGATAGCACACCGTGGGAATGAAACGATCGCCTCCTGGCTGTTTCTACTCATATATAATTATGTATATAATTAATTTGACGTAAAAAAAAAAAAGTCCCGCTGAGTTTCTTTCGCCGGTTCTTCTCAGGTCAGGGTGTTTTCTTTTCCGAACCGGTGGTAGTGTTTAACTTGACAATCAATAAGAAAGTGTCATACTTCTATATTGAATAAAGGAATTTGAGTTTGAGTTTGAGTTTAGAATATTACTTGTCAAAAAACCTATAGCTTTTTAAAAATAGATGAATATAGTAATTATGAGTGTAGGTACCTTAAAAGATAGACACACGCTATTACAGTCTTTTCTGTAGGCTGTTTTAAGACCTACCATTTTTAGTGCATTGTTTTCACGTATCTCTTAAGGTTTAGTTGTGTATTACAAAAATACTAAGTTTTACCGTTTGGCAGTAGAATATGTGATGGTTTTCTACAAAACCCTGGACGCAGAGCCGTCTCAAGCTATGCCCTGGGGCACACACGCATTTGTGGCGTTTTTGCTAGTTATTTACTAAGAAATCCGTCTACCTTGTAGATAATTTGCTTATAGCCAGGTCTTAAGTTTAGTCAAATAAACGGTGCGGTAATTTTCATAAATTCTTGAGAATCTGATTGGTTGTACAATCTTATGGCCATATCTATTTCTATCGTGAAAAGCACGTGTACACAAATTTTAATATCGATTATCGTCACCAGCCTTTTAATAAAGATGTTAATTATTTCTTACAAATATGGCAATTCTGAAAATATACAAAGCAGTCAACGTGTGCATAAATGTGTGAGAGAAATTGTTGGTTTTTCGGGGCACCATGAGGGATGCATGGGCGGTGTTACAACAAATAATGTGTCGACATCGACATTATTATTACGAGTACAAATTATTATTACAAGTTGATAGTATCGATACTTTATATGGTTAGATAATATCGAGAAACATTTATTAATACACGATTTTCAACATACAAAGCCCAAAAATGCTTAAATACGTTCTTTCATCGTTAAGTGAAAACTTAAACTTGCTTTGCGAAGTCACTAAGTTGCTTTGGTTTCACGACTTCAAGTCTGAATTGAAAACTACGAATGGTTAGTTTAAAACTTTGACTTCATCTGTTTTATAGAAACTGCAATATTTGGTTTATTTATCTGTAATTAAAGGCTTTTATAGTTAGACTTAAAATACGATCTTGTCTGTGACAAACTAATTTAAACACTAATAAACGTCGCAGAACAAAATATTACGATATCACTTTGACAATGACACGAATTTGAAATTGGCGCGCTTTGACAGTTTTAGACAAATACATTCGATTTGAATCGAAGCGATTTTAATCGTCTGTTTGGTATCATCAATCTTTGTACCCGGGTTATGTCAACGATATGGAATAGATTAAAAAAAAGATAAATGACTGTCAGAAAGTATCTAACTAAACTTTTAACCTAACACAAAATTAATAAGCTTATTCTTATTACTAAGTTACTAATTTATATCTGATTTTTGCTGCTATGTATGTATATATTTTTTTCACTTTTTATCTTAATTGTATATAATTTTTTTTTTTGATTAAGCTTAATTCATGCTGGTGTCCTATAATTGAAGGAGCACACAACCTGTAACCCTTATATTGTTTAATTTTAAGAATATGTGTTCAATGTGTATCTTTTATTGGAGACTCTTAAATTAAACAAATATATACAAACTATGACGTAGAAAGGTGACCTGAATATGACAGGTTACAGCCATTTAAGCAACTGATAGAGGGTTCATACCTTGTTTGACTGTTATTTATCTAAACAAGCCATACAATTAATCTCATACCCCTAACCCCATACACGGGAATAACAGGAGTGACCCTTAACTTAAAATATTGTTTTTCTGTATTGAAGCTATCTTTATGAAATTTAAGCTGTATGTACATAAGAATACGTGCAAGTCCTCTCGTGGTTGGAATAGGTTAAAACTAGATTAGGATAACAAATATATGATAATTACAGATAACAATATTATTTTATAATTATAAAAAATCTTGAGACAAAACCTAATTTTAAAAAGATTTCGATTAAAAATCTCACGATATATTAGAGTTAGATGTTACATGTAACTGCAACTCAGAGTACTAAATGAAACCACACCGGAACTTTTATGTAGAAGAAGTTCTAGCCCATGGACTGCCCCATGAGCCGGGTTGTAACGTCGAACTCTTGAACGCTGAAATTTCAAGGTCAGGTGGAGTTAACAGCAATTACTATTATAAGCGTCACTTATTTTTATGACTCTTATTAAAGGACTGTTTACTTCGGAGCATCCTATTTGTATTATCTATGTTTTTAAAGAAATTATACCATGAATGCTGAAAATTAAGCTACTTTTAGTACCAAATTTAATCAAAGTTACATATTTATATAATTTGTTATATCTATTATTCAAAGTATTAGGTATATTAGCTAATTAAAGGAAATTGAAGCGTCAATGAATATTTTATATTTCGTTGAAATATCAATGTTTCAAATAGTTGATTCTTAAACTCTCGTGGAAACTCAAGTCTTAGTACCATAATATCTTAACGCGAGCCACATCGTGGTATTTTTTCATTTATCATTTTTTCGCTATCAGGTGGCAAACGAGCAAACGGCTCACCTGATGGAAAGTGACTACCACCGCCCATGGACATCTGCAACACCGGGGAACTTGCAGGTGCGTTGCCGGCCTTTCAGAAAGAAGTACGCTCTTTTCTTGAAGGTTCCCAAGTCGTATCGATTCGGAAAAACCGCCGGCGAAGATGGTTCCACAGAGTGGTTGTGCGAGGCAGAAAATGTAACCTAACTCCGCGTAAATCTTGACCACAAGAAATACGGAGTACGATGCGTTATCACAAATAGTATAATGGTTGTTCACGAACCGTATAAAATTATAAAGTAATAAATTATTTTTAAGTAGAGTAGAGTAGAGTAAATTGATGTTAATTTTACCCTAAAGATTATATTAAAAAATCTAGACCAGATTATTTTTGTTTAAAATTTCAAAGACAACAAATTATATCGGAAATATTAATTTTACGGTTTAGATTTTTTTGAAGTCAAATTTAAAGCTATTAAAATTTTTATTATAATTTTGTATGGTAAGAATATCATAATTTGATAAGATTTAGTTCTGAAAGCGTTATTAATTCCACACTCCATGGTTACGTAAAATTTAACTATCAATAATAATTTCATATCCAAGTTTGTTACATAAATTCAAAAAGATAAACGAACGAAATTGAACCATATTCCACTGTGTTAATGTTCCAAATCAAAAGCGATAAGACTGGAGTTATTACTATCGCTTAAGGCGCGGATTCATTTACAAGAGAACCCTCAACACGACTGATTTATGTGCCACTTGCAACTGATGTGATATTCTGAAACTGTGTATCGCGGCTGTACAAAATCTAACTTACTTAGAACGTATTGTTTGAAAACGTTTAGGTTATATTTTCTTTAAGTCTAGTAATATAATAACAGCACTATAATGAACAATCAAAACAATGTTAAAATTTTTAACCCAATAAAAAAAGAAATCCATCAATCCGCATTGAAGAAATGTGGTGGACTAAGGTCTGATTAAGAAGAGGGAGAAGGCCTGAGCCCAGTCCTACTAAGATATAAGGAGACTGTTATTATTATTACTATTATAAATAGTAATACTTTATAGGGCACAAAGGACGTAATATTTTAGTTTCCAAAGTTGGGGGCACATTGGCGATTTATGATTAATATTTCTGACACTGTGAACTAAATAGGTAATGTAGTCTTTGTTCCTAAATCAAATTAAGGAAAAAAATGTAGTTGATAATATTTATTTACATTAAAGCCTTAATTATATACAAATAAAAAAAAATTACTGTATGTAAATTAACCTAATAATGTGTTGATACCGATTCCTGCAAAGTGCAATTCTTCAATCACAATTCGAAGTGATGGCAAATCAAATGGGACTAGTTCAAGCATAGAACCAAAGGTTTTATAAGCGTTCCAAGACCCGTAAGTGTGAGCATTGCTAACTTCTAGACTCCAAGCTGACAGAGTTGTCGGATTTTTCTGACGAAAAGCCAAAATATCCAATATATTTTACAAGCACGTTATAAGCTAACAACTAAAGCAATAACACAATTTCATTGATTAATAAACTACACAATTCCTGTACCACATACAATACGTGTACCGGTATTAGTATTTCGTATCGCAGTACATAAGAAACTGTCACAACGTGTCCTTATCAATCATTCGATAACTTCTATTTTTAATAATCCCAAAAACCCAATCAATTTGAAACGTCACGTCTTATCTCCATATCTTATCTTAAATTGATTCGAAAATCTAAAAAAAAAAACTGATTAATACTCCCTAAACAATAAAGCATTCATCGTGGCGATTGAACTGTGAACATTTGCATTCGAACAAAACTTCCGCGTGCAAAATACCGGCAATGATTCTAAATATTGTAAAAAAGAAAAATTATATTGAAAAATCAGCTTTATATCAGATTGTATAGAGTGGAAATTTCAATGATCTGAATTATCTAGAAGGTAACTGGGGTCATGGACATGATGCCATTGAACAACCCTATTTTATAAGTTCCGTATAAAATGTAAGAGATATAAAATGTTGTATGACAATAATGTCCATCTGACTTATAACGGTTAAGGTTGCCTTTCTCGACGGAAAGTAGCCATATATAGTATATAATCATTCATAGTGTCATTAGTTTCAGCACGTCAATCTTATGCAAATGAATGGTGAACGAATGAATGGTGAAATTAAGCGTATCTTAGCAACTCTATTAATACTATACTCTAACTAATTCTCAATTTCTTCTCCTTAATACTCAATGTCTTCGTCTTAATACTCAATGTCTTCATCTTAATACTCAATGTCTTCGCCTTAATACTCAGTGTCTGCGACTTAATACTCAGTGTCTGCGACTTAATACTTAGTGTCTGCGACTTAATACTCAGTATCTTCGACTTAATACTCAATGGTTTCGTCTTAATACTCATTGTCTTTGTCTTAATGCTCAATATCTTCGTCTTAATACTCAATGTTTTCATCTTAATTATATTAATGATTAAGAAGTTCTTTCGTTAGAAATAACGTCTTGAATAAAATAGAATGACTTGCGTAAATGCAGTCCGACTTGCTTGCAATCATGATGCCTTTCCCTACGCACTATAAATCTAGGTCTCTTGCGCATAAAATGACAACTCGCGCTGCTGTCGACTTATGTGACTTAATACTTTAAAACCAACATTAAAAGGCACATTAATGACGTAAAAAGTATTTAATACCTACATCAATAACAAAATTACGTAAAAAAAACTCCGAAATATTTTTAATAAATCACTGATCTTAACCCTCATCAATGACATCGTGTTATCAAACGACTGCAGTTCATTAATTGTAGATACGTTTTCAATATACAATACAAACAATATTATCGTTGATAAACGATACAATACCAATATATAAACTATAACCTCATATAATGTCTAATCATAAATAAACATACGCTACTTTATTCCTTCTGTACAAATGAACAGAAGCGTGTACATTGAATAAAATTAAAAAATTCACAATCACAATCAACGGAATAGTAATCTAAAATCACAGTTACTTATTCGTATTAAAATCCAATAAACATGAGTTATCTTAAAATAACAATCAGAGATTAACGATTACGAAGAAAACATATTTAAAGAATTTCAAATTGATAAAGTACATTTTGAATTATTATGATTGTATTAAGATAATGATGACTAATTCAAAATGCATTCTTTTGTATAATAAATTAATATTATTAGGTCATCGATATAAATAATCTGTTTAAATTCAAGCTGTCACGTATTCATGACGTGTGAGTGTTTTTTTTTTAATTAATTATATGTGTGGGGAACACATGTAAGGATTAAGGATGTCAATCACTATACCTAATATATTATAATTAGTATTCGTTTCTGTCCGCGTGTTAGGAGGTGGGGGGGGGAGAGGTAGCCTATTTAATTTCGTGGAATTGAGAGTCCTGAAAATGTTATAGATAGAGTTACTTTCACATTTATAATATTAGTACAGTTAGTATAAATTCTTTACCTCTTGACCTCGTGGTTAGTTTTTAATTTTCAACTTCGTCAAATCAATAAAAAAACAAAAATGATTAAATGCATTTGATATTATCAATCATGCATTACGCTTAAATTACGCTTACAATTGGACGGGTCTGAGCGGTTGCCGTTTTTAGGGATCTGGTGCATCAAACTAATCTTCTGGGAGTTGTGACGACGCTAATGCGTAGGATTGCCGGTAAAACACGCATTAAAAACAGTGCCAACTCGGGAGCACATGTCCGCAGCATGATCGGAGGGATGCCATCGGCTCCATTTGATTTATGAATACCCTAGGAAAAGAATGCATTAACCTAACCTCCGGCACCATGATATCACACCGCGACATTATTGGTGGTGACTTTCCTTTAGAATTGAATTAGACGCAATCAGAGCCTAAAAGATCAGCTTTATCCCTCGCGGTAAGGACCAATGACGCGTCTCCATGTACTCCATGGAAAAGACGGCTAACAGAAATTCCCTAAGCTAATTCCACAGACTTAGTGAGAGACTAGAACGCACGTATTCCTGAAGGGAGGCGTATCAGTCGCTCGCAAATTTTGCCAATATTTTCCGTCTTCGCCTTAGCAGTAACTACAGCGGTAGTACCACGTTGCAACCCAAAGGTATGCAGCGAAGCACTGTAATGACATCTAGTACCTGTCATTGCACTAGCTTACCCACTATTCAAACTAACACATTTCACTTTCCCTCATAAATTATATATGTGAAACATATATCTGAAAGACGGAGACTTCTATGACCAGCGCAAAAATTTATTTAAGTTTTTATGGTTTCGTTAACAAAACGTAACAATGTAAAAGTTTGGGAAGCTGTGTCGCGTTTATTATAAAATGTAACCCAACAACTCAATTTCGCGAGCAAAAGCGTTTTTGAATAATACATTCCACACTTGAAATAGTGTGTAATAAAGTTTGATAATATTTTAATATTTTCATATCAGTAAACTAGAAATTATTTTTGTCTCTATTTATGTTCACAACTACATAGTTAAAGATAGATCTTTGACTTTTTACACCTGGTGGAAGGACTTTGTGTACCGAAAGACATAAATACTTAGTATAGTTTTTTCCGGCTTAAGAGCGAGCTGGCTAGTGTATGTAGATATATAACATTTTAGTTTCCAAGGTCGATGGTGCATTGACGATGTAAGGAATGGTTAATATTTTTACAGTGCCTTTATCTGTGGGCGGTGGTGTCTACTTACTACTAATGTGCTTCCTATTGTAAATTAAATGGCACTATTTAATTTAGTATTGCGAATTCAGCGACAGAGAACACTTAGGTACTTATTAATCAGTAAAATGTTTAGAAAAAGTAAAGAAACATCTCATATCTGAGGAGAAACAGAGAAAGAAACTCAGTGGGACATTATATATTTAACAACTGTATCTATTGTATTATTTTTCAAATTTCTATTTGAAACCGACTGGAGGCAGTAGTACAAAAACCTTTTTTTTGTAAAAAAAAATTAATAAATATCCCCAACAGATTTAACATGTTATTGCCCTTGGACACTTAATGAATCCCTACCACAAATATAAATTAACACACATTATCACAAAACTTTAACCCATATCTATACTTAAATAAAACATAGAATGAGTGTTGAATATAATAGAGCCAAGATAAAACGCTTCCATAAATATAAAAAGAAATGTTTATGTATTTAAAACACACACACTGACAAACAAACACTTCAAAGTTTGACCCTTTTCCGTCGTAGATTAAAGATATTACGGCCATAAAGTAGGTTAAGGTCTTTTCTCCGTTTCGCGGTATATCACTGCCTTGAAAATGTTTGTTATTCCCCCAGCGCGATTCACATTTGCTTCGGTGTCCCTAGGCCTATAAATTCATACGGATTTCGGAACGACCGTGTTAACTGCGGCAGGCAATAACCTGTCCTCCTTCCTGATTTACGTCACACGCCATCACCAACGGGATGTTTCGGCAGTTTCAAGTCTGCATTGTTTATATGGCTTAATTGTTTTTTTTTTTAAGAAGTGTCTGACACATACGCTAATCCTAAACCGTTGAGCCCAACAGATTTTTTTTTTCACAGAAATTATTTATGGAATACATTAACTACATTATGTTCTGCTTAAAGGACCTGTGAGCAAGTCTAACTGCGACCGTAAGGGTCATAAGATCTTAGTTCCAAAGAAGGCGCATTGTACTCGTAAGGGATTGTTAAAATTATAACAATTTAAAATTACATAGTCCATTTGACAGCCTGCCTCTCTATTTGAAATTAAAAAAAGAACAGAGGCAGTTAGTAATAAAATAATATACACATCAGTAATTGATTCAAAAACATCGTAAACATTCACTCTTAACTTAGTTGAACATAAGTAATAAATTATCCGAGTTACAAATCAACATTATTCATAACGTTCGCAAACATTTGTTTCAATTTACATTCCAAGTTAAAAACATCAGTGCATTTGTTCATTGAAAAAAAATGTATTTTCGCTCCAATACTTTTTCATTCGACTCCGTCAAATAACAAATAAACACTCCGCCAATGCAATTAATCAATGGTAGAGCTACGTCCGTCCAGTAAACAATAAAACACAGTTGTAAATAACAAATAAAGAAATTCGTGTTTTTTTTTTTATATATCAACCTTTTCTCGACGATTTTTTGAAAGAATTGACGATCGATCCAATATATCTCAGTTTGTGCCTTCAACAGTTTTGGACTCTTTAAAGTAATAAACTAAAATAAAAACATAAATAATTATAAATAATCTCTTCTTGGTGAGCTTTATGCAATCCCACCTAAGTAAGTGACACCCACTAATCAGACATGTTTCATGTCTTATAAGTTATCCAAACATTGAAGAAATATATTTTAAGACCTCAAATTATGACCACGTGGAAATATTTAAAAAAAGGTAGAGACAGCACAACAATATCTCTACTAAATTTAACGGCAACAATGAATCGAAAATAAATCAAAACATCGACAACAAATCAAACGGATATAAAAATAAATCGTAACAAAAAAAGAACAGATCATTTGAAACATTAAAAAATACATTGCATACGTAGAAATAAGTTCTTATTGAATACATAATTTACACATTTTTATCATAATAAAGAAAAAAAACTCACTTGAAAAAAATCTACATTAAAATACGTTTAAATGATGTATGAGAAAGCAAATAACTCAGTTTTGCGATTCCGACATTCGCAGATTTTAGAACGTTTTCTTCTTAACTGAATGGGGTGTTAATGGCGTGTAGATAAATTGACGTTTACTCTTGCTATTGTGGGAGCTTTTTGGATTTCTTTTTCACAAATTGGTTCGCTTAGCCCTTCGTTCGAGTGACAACATCTATGATTTATATTTTAAATATATTTTATGGCATTCGAATTTCATTTACAAACTTAAGTATACGTAATATATTACTTCCAAAGTGTGATATTTCCGCTAGAATATTATGACTACCTATGCGTTGGTTAAGTCTAGATATAATATACAGATACCGCGATAGCTAAATATAAGGCTACAGATCCCACGGTTCTGAGTTTAAATCCCATTCGGATATATAAAAAGAATTTAGGTTTTTTGACGAAAAGTTCTCAGTTACAGAAGTGTGTATAAAACGTTTAGGGGAATGTGCGTAAAGTCACTGGTAGAGTGGTACTGACTGGCGCCTCAACTCTTTCCGCTCGTGTTAGATTTGGCGGCCCATCGGATTAAGAGAGTGAGAAAATAGAGATCGCATCTGTGTTTATGCACACACTTTTGCATAATAATATGTCCTGCGTAGTTGAAAGGAGATGAATGAGATTTGTCATCATGTAAGCCGAACTAAATTAAAACTGGAACGATACCCCAATTATTATAATGCAAAGTTACTACTCCTATTTCCCTCCTTTAAAGTAACGATAGTAAAACAAAATTTCAACTCAAATTAACTCAAAACTTCCGACATCTCCTGATGACCCAGTCAGTATTTCGCTCGTATATAATCATATAGATTTAGTTGACTACTATAATCATAATTGTTTTACAATTAATCGAGGACCATATGTATTTATTTAAAGATGTATGTTTTATTGGCAGGTATTTCTCTTTCGATTTATTTTTAAATTCCTTCCATTATGCCTTTTTATTATTTCATATATAAACGCGCATAGTAAAATTTATAGAAACATAGTGTAAGTGTTTAGTAAAAAAACATTTATTGCGCAAACAAAGTAATGAGATACAAATAATAAATATCAGATCGAAAAAAAAAAACGATATAAATAATAACATAATCATATAATACTTTCCTAATATAAATGTCAATAATTGTCGTACTTTATTATTACGTAATTTATTATACGACGCAGTTATTCTGATCACACACACACAAAGTCACACAATTCGTTAAAGTAATATCTAACAAGGGACTAACTATTTAGGGAAATATAAATTTTAATCCTTAACGTATGTTATGATTACGAGTATTTATTTATTTTAATTTACTTTGAGTAATAGATGGATGGAAAAATAGACCACCTGATGTTAAGTCCACCGCCCATTAACATGGTGCTGTTAGAAATATTAACCATTCCTTGCATCGCCAATACGTCACCAACCTTGGGAACTAAGATATAATGCCCCTTGTGCCTGTAGTTACACTGGCTCACTCACCCTTCAAACAAGAACACAACAATCATATATATTGCTGTCTGGTAGCAGAATATCTGATGAGTGGCTGGTACGTACCCAGACCGACTTGTACAAAGCTCTACCTCCAAGCCTATAAATATCTCACAGCTGGGCTAAGACTTCTTCCCGCTTGAATCTTTAAGAACTCATTCCGCCCTTCTAAATCTCATAAAACTAAAGTGTTTAAATGAATACAAGGTGATAAAAAATAAACGGAACGTCTATCCTCCTGCATCACGGTCAAAGTTATTGTTTTATATATCATTCATCATGAAGAGCGGTTTTAATAAGTAGTTTCACACTATTTAAAATTAATATACTAAACATAAATACTCAGTATAATTGTGTTCAGGTTTGATGTGAATGAGCTATCAGGTTTGATGCGAATAAGCCACTGTAACTGCAGGCAAAAGATACGTAACAATTTAGTTTCCGAGGCTGTCGCCGCATTGATGGTATAAGGAATTATTAATATTTCTTAACCACAATGCCCATCATAGAGACTGACTTACTCGAATAATACAAAAAGGTTCCATTCAAATTTTCGCTCTAATATAGATTTATATTAATCCTAAAAGTGCAGTAAAGACATCTTGATGGTTATATAAGTCAAGAGGTATACTTGTATTGATTATAAATATCTAATACTATTGTTGCAAAAATTAAATGTACTAATAATAACAAAATATTAAATTAATCTAATCAAAGACTTCTGCATATCATTTGTATCTAATTCGATAACATTCTTCAAGTAAATTCAAATATTTGTACTACGATCGTACAAAATAAGACTTATTATAATTAACTTGATTACTATTAGTTTCAAAGACGGGACAACAGGAAGACACATGTGGTATTTGAGGGTACAAGGATCGTTAATATCTATATTTCATGCCTGGTGACGCAGAAATCATGTAATGTTTATGTTTGAAATCAAATCGAAGGTCTTTGGAACCGTAATTTCTCGAGATGATATAAAATTAAATTAATTATTTTGGCTACATACATGACATAAGTTCAATAGAAAATATGTGCTATAAATTATCGTGATAGATTAAAATAAAGTATAAATTATGAAATTCATCAACGCATAAACTTTGAAAATGTATCTATTTGTGCTATACTGTCTATCTCTCTAGAATAACTGTCAAACTAGAAGGGACGTGAACCCTACGTTATATATTGGAATTTAATGTAATTGCTTTACAAAAACAAGATTTATTCAAAATGTTACGTAATAAAAGAAAATCATTCTTATGGTTTTTCGCTAAGACCTATTAAGACTAAGACTATATTAGGCTTATAAAATAAATATATATTAATAATATAACAATCAAATTTGTAAAGTCTTAATCAAAAGCAATAATACCGCTACTAATTCCAAATTTGTAGTTAATTTCTATACAACTCGTTATCCTGACAGTACTAACTGCTTCTTTGATCGCTTGATCAATTAGCGTTATAATCTTGACTCAAAATCTAGACCGAGCCAGTAATTATTTACTATATTTTGCTAATGTCGGGACGAATGCCGTATTCCGAAGAGCAACTCTTCCGGTCTAACTATTTCTGGTAATGTGCTTTGCGTCCATTGAACCCATCGAGGTGCACTATTTCACTTATATTTGCATATAATGCAATATGTCCTAACCAGCAGCATGACTCTGCTGCGAGTGGAAGACATCATCGTACATCCTCTAAATTACACGCATATGGGCAAAGTACTCCACTCTCCCTTTTGAAGTTGTCTTCAAAAGGAAAAGTGGGCTACTTAGGTTTACTACGTGGTAGAATACTACGACGTTGCTTCAATTCTGTTTCGTGGGTACACAACACACATATAAACGTTCTATTCAAGATTATTTACAAGACACTTCCAAAACATTTCCTCTTCTGTATAAACAATGTTAAGGGTACTTCACACTGGTGACGTTAGCTATCAATCATGTACAATATGATTTATAGGCTGCGTTTGTATGCGTAAATCGATTAAACAATTTATTATTATAGATAAAAATAACAATACATCACCATTCAGTAGCTGACATGGTTTCTTGTAATCTTTAAAAAGCAGTTTTAGCCTGGCACTGGTGGTACAGTGGTAGGGATTTGTGCACACTTGTCTGGGTAAGTACCACCACCACCCATTAATCATATATTCTTACCATCCATAAGCGGTCGATTGGAATGATAAGAAATGATAGTATTTTGACGTCTAAGACTTAGTGATTGTCTTGCTGCGTTCCAATTCGAAGAATGAGTAAACATATGTAATTAAATGATAGCATCTTATATCCTGATCGCTGTTAACTATATAACTAATATCGTCTTCCAGTTAATTTCGATTGGCACCGATCGCACATAAATATAAATTAAAAAATTGTTGCTGTCACAAAAATATGGCATAGCAATTGTTATTAATAGTGAATAAGACAACGCCTTTGAACGAATGTAATCTAAAATTAGTTGTGTTTTAATTTAAACGGTATTTAATAATCATTTATAGATTATTACGCGTTCAAGATTACAAAGTTAATTAAATATTAAAGACAGACATAAGAGTAGGAGTTTCTTTGTTAATATAAAAACACATATGACAATAACATGAATAATAAATAGATAGAAAAATCAATGCTATAATAAAACAAAACGCGCTGGTGTTTCACAAGGACACATCCTGTCGCCTGTATTATTCGCTATTTTCATAAATTCCATTACTTAAAGTATCAGGACCATATTTATATGGCGAAAATTTTAAAATTTTAAACCTATCTATGAATTATAATCTTAGTACTATAATCTTGATAATCCGAATCGTGTTATGGATATGTAATATCAGATCTGGATACGAGTGTGAATATGTGAATTATATTTTACCGGTTTCATGTACGGTTATGGATACAAAATCATTTCGGATTATCTGATTGCTTCAAATAGTTTTAGTTACAAATATTAGATTATTTATAAATTTTCAAAGAGAAAATTACAAGTTAACCGATTTGATTTGCATGCTATTATAACAAAATGAAAATAATAGTCTGACTTCCTACTCTATTTGAGTAAAACACTATGGAAATAAAATATAATATTTTTTTACAGGATTTTTGATAGTAGATGTAGGTATGTGGTATCGATAGTTTCAGTTTCAGAGTTTCATAACATCCCTGACTCGAACCATCGAAATTGTTCTTTGAAGAACCACCTCATCTAAGCAAAAGTAATTTAATCATTCTGATACCATAAAAAAATCAAAATCAAAACTTACTTATATATATACTTTATTCAAGTAGGCTTTTACAAGCACTTTTAAATCGTCATTTAACAAACTTCTTAAAATAAAGCTACCACCGGTTCGGAATGGAGATTCTACCGAGAAGAACCGGCAAGAAACTCAGTAGTTACTCTTTTTTTTTTAAATAATAAAGTGACCGTTGGCAATGAAATAATAAAAACTGCATTCGATAATGATGATGATGGTGCAGAATGTCATCTACATCATCCTCCTGCCCCTATTCCAATTTTACTTGGAGTCGGCGCAGCATGTCTTCTTCCTCCATACTTCTCTGTCAGACGTCATCTCATAAGTAACATTCTTTCTAACGATATCGTTTTTCACACAATCCATCCATCGTTTCTTTGGTCTTGCCCTTCCTCTATATCCATCTACATCTATGCTCAAGACTTATACGTATGTTACGTATTTTATATAGTTTAGCCTTATTGAATAAAATGTTGGTAAAAGTTTTTTTTTTCCTGAATTGCTCATTATTGAACGAATTCCTCATATCGAAATATGAGGAATTCGTATTATTCGTATTATATCATATGATAATATAATTAGCTGCCCGAGCCAGTACCTCTATCTAGACGAGATAAAAGAAGGATTTTATTCCGTGCTAATATTTAATTAATAAATTATAAATATTCGCCTGCAACTACGAGTATCGGAAACATACTCGTATGTTAGTTGATCGAAGTTGTGCAGGAATACATCTACCTGAGCCAAAGTATTCGGGATCGGTACAAATTTGGGAAGGAGACTAAAAGAAAAATAAATTTGGACTGGTTACGTCATATTTTTGAATCGTCGATCCCGTCGGTTTATTAGTGCTATCTATAATGACTTACGGTGCTGAAACATAGCTCAAACAAACAAACTCAAGGTCGCTCAGCGAGCAATGGAACGATGGTAAAGGTTTCTCTGGCAGTTAGAATCCGAAATTGGGGCATTCGCCAGAGAACTAAAGTCACATCGCGCGCAGAATTAGCTTGCTGAAGTGGAAGTGGTCATGTCTCTTCTGCTAATTGCCGTTGGAGCCGAAACTTGCCGATGGAGCCGACACGTCCAAGAGTTGATAACACAATTAGGCAAACGTAGTGTAGAACGCCTTGTAGGTGGTGGAAGGACAATTAAAAAAAAATTGTAGCTACGAGATGGATGTGGGTTACCAGAGATGGAGATAGTTGGCGTTCTACGGGGGAGGCTTCTGTCAAACAGTGGACGGCAAAAGACTAAAAATATATATGTATATATATATTCGCCAACCGATCTATTCATCCGAACAATTAGCTCAAGGCATTTTTTTATATGCGTTATTTATATATATTGTAATATTTCTACACGTACAATAGTAAAAGCCAATTGTTCTGTCATCGCTGTAACAGAACGTTTAAAACCAAATGTGGCAACCAACCAAATGTTTCAAGCCATCTTCGCTCACAACACACTAGCCAAATTCGCCATTGACGGACACGTCAAGGAGGACATCATCAATATTTCTAATAGTACTCGGTCGAATTACAAGCTGCTAGCATTAGCAATATTTCTCTGTGAAGCGTTTAAAACGAATATGTTATTTATTTCGATAAGGATTTGTAAGTGTATTGTGATTTAACCAAATTAACGCACGCAAATTAAATTGCTAAAAATTACTTATCTAAATCGACCGTCAACGAAATATGTTTAATTGAATTATAATTATGGTTTTAAGAGCATATATGTGCTCTAAATTAAATAGTCTAATTCATTATATTTGAATGAAATTTATAGAAAATGTAAATGGCTTTGACATATCCTTAAAGGATAGATAAATACTACCGTAAACTTAATTTAGAACTATTCTTTAAGGAATAATTTAGTCATATATTATTTTCGTGTAACTCTATATCCTCTATATACTCTATATTTATACACCGTAAGAAATATACCTTTACATTTCAAATGCATCACCAACTTCGAGAACTTAGACATTATGTCCCTTGAGTCAATAGTTACACTGGCTCACTCACCTATCAAACTGGAAGAAAAGAATACTAAACAAATATAGCTGTTTGAATATTTGTATACATATAAAAATATATGTATTGAATTAGTTTGACAAAAAAAAAAACGCTCAGTTTCTTTCGTCAGTTCTTCTCAGGGTGTTTCCTTTTCCGAAAAAAGTGTAATGCTTCTATATAGAATAAAGGAATTTGAGTTTGAGTTTGAAAATAAAAATATATTTTTTTTGATTTCATATAAACCAATTACATTCTTTATTAACCAATAAATGTTTTAATAAATTAATTGATGGTTTCTAAACGATATTGAACAAGCAATTAATTCATTGATTTCAAAATTATTAATAATTTATATGGCAATTTTAACGTTCGAAAGTACTTTAGTGGTAAATAATTCGTTGATAATAATTAATGTAGATATACAATAACTAACATCATATTTAGATAATTGAAATAAATAATAATTATTATATATTGCATATTATATATATATATATAGTTTGGTAATCTACACTACTATTGTAAATAGGAAAAAATTGTATTTGAGTGTATGTAGGTTTGTAATGATTAAACTCAAAAAATACTGTGCCGATTTCAAAAATTTTTTCGCCATTGGAAAGCTACATTTACCCTAAGTAACATAGGCTGAAAATAATATACTGCATTACTTACATATCCACTCAGACATATACTCAATCAATCAATCTAATCAATGTCTCTTAGGGATAACCCACAATGATCATTTTTTATCGTTTACTTTTAGAGCATGTAATTTAAATGAATATTTTCGAATATATTACAGATTTAAAACGCAGGGTTCAACATAGCGGTTTGTATTGTCTAATGACTGAAAAACTGTGAACGTTGTAAGATATTCTGTAGTATATTTTGAAAACTTTCCGAATTTCAAAATAAAAAATTTAACAATGTCCGTATTTTCGATAACATTTTGTATTTTCAATAGCTCCAATTATTACAATAGTATTTCATTTATAATATCATATATTAAAAAATTAGATTCATATAAAAAAAGTTTTTTTTTTCGTATGATAGCCAAATTATTTAAAACAAATTCTTCACCGTGAAGCTATCTTACTTTTAAGATATCCATAATATATTCTAAGTGTTGACTTGCTAAGCATATTTCAGATTCAACGATGTACCAATTTATACTACTACATCCATATCGAACGATACATTCATTATGAAGGCGTTACATTGCTTGTTGAACAGAGACACTTTTTCGTAATAGAGATTTGAAAACCAGCAATGAAATGAGAAGTGAATATATCTTGGTATAATTAAAGATTTCTTGGTAACAGTTGTCACCAGCAAAGCTCTGTGTAAAGGCTATAAATCTCTGGTCATTTCAGCATCTCGCCCGAGTAAACTCACCAAATATGATCCGCTTCCAAGCATCGTTGGACGGACAAATAAATTTATAGTTTATTTCGTAGCAAGAAAATTCTTATTTTAGTATTAATAACTTTAAAAAAAAATTGTCATTAAGGCTTTCATTTAACATCTTTAGTGATAATAATTTAAAATGAACTGGTGTTTAGGTAAGTAACACGCCTATCATATTATCTGCCGCCAAGACGCAATACTTAGTATTGTTGTTTTCCAGTTTGAAGAGTGGACGAGTCAGTGTAACTACAGGCATAAGGGACATAATTAGCGGCACTTATTCATCACTTGACTATAATTTTTTTTTTTTAAATAAATTAAAAAAAAACCTGAAAAACTGCTGAATTAAGTTTTGCAACTAAAAGGACAGTGATGTTTTTATTATTATTGGTTTTTATTACGCTTGACAAAAAAATATATTTTTATTTTAGAAGCATGTTTATATGGCTTGAAAATATTAACCACAACTTTGACACCATGCCGTCCCTGAGGCCTGTCAAACAGTACTATTATTTATTCTCACATTTTCATTTAGAATTTCCGCCGTTTCCCGCGGGTGTCATGTTTCTCGATTTACGTTAAAAGCCGACTGTGATTCGATGTTTCATCGGGATAAATACATTTAAAGTAAACCTCTAAACAATCACATAGTATGTATTCGTTTATATTAGTTTTGTACAAGATCATTGGTTTTCATAAAAAAAAAATTGAAAACTATTTTATTTTCCTGCAATATGACATCAAATAACAAAATATGAAAATATTTATAATTATAAGCTATCTGTGCCCGCTACTTCGAGCGCGTTTGAATTTAAGTTATTTGGACATTACAGCGTGACTTTTTTATTTTATATATAATTCTAAAATAAAATTAGCCTAAGTTACTCCTTATTACATCAGCTATCTGCTAGTAAAAGTCCCGTAGAATTCGGTCCAACCGTTCCGGAGATTAGCTGGAACAAACAGATAGATAGCCAAAAATTGTAAAAAATGTTATTTTGGTATATGTACCGTGTATTCATACATATGCATTTAATAAAAAGCGGTTATTTTAATATTACAAACAGACACTCCAATTTTATTGTATGTATAGATGTAAAAATGCTGCCAACTATGCAGGATATAATATAGTGCACGAACACAAGTGAACTCTCTAAGTCCTCGTTTCCAATGAGACGGCAAATCCGATACGACTGGAAAGTTTGGCTTTACGTGCATTCCGAGGCACGGGAGTGCACACACTTTGAACTTCCAGACACCAGGCTGTTATTCAGAATTTTGCTACAGAAAATCTCAACGGCGTTTTATCCGCAGACATTTTTAACTTTGCCGTTTCATAGATTCAAGTCAATTGTAAAAATACAATGATAAAGAAGGCATATTATTCGATACAAGATTATATTGATGATAAAAAAGCGTGGAGTTAATGCTTGTTGACTTCCAGGAAGGACAACAACAATTTAAGACATAACATACATATATAATTGTATTGAACTAAGATGACTGTATTTTTAGATATTGAAAAAGAGT
Source organism: Vanessa atalanta (assembly GCF_905147765.1). Taxonomy (NCBI): domain Eukaryota; kingdom Metazoa; phylum Arthropoda; class Insecta; order Lepidoptera; family Nymphalidae; genus Vanessa; species Vanessa atalanta. Next base: position 1,781,486 of record NC_061882.1, read on the forward strand.
AACTGAGTTTCTTGTCGGTTCTTTTCGACAGAATCTACATTCCCAACCGGTGGTAGCTTTACTTTAAATAGTTTGTTAAATGACGATTCAAAAGTGCTTGTATACTTGAATAAAGTATATTTTGATTTTGATTTGATCAGCCTGATCTTGGGATTAAGCCTAGGACTTCAGGATCTGTGGCCTTATATGCCTATATATAAGCTAACCCAACGAGGCAGTCAGTTTCATTTATAATCTATATTATGAAGGTGTTAATTTCAAATCAATCAATCATTATCATCTCCATTTCTTATCAAAGTAGCTTATTTTATCAACAAACTTCCTTTTATGAAAGTGATATAACTAAAATGATTACGTCCTTCTGTTCCGAAACAGTTTGAACCCAGAATTGGAGTTTACGGCTATATTGACTAGCTGCTAGACCAACTAGCAGTCGTGAGAATTTGTAAGTGAAAGTGTAAACTACACAGCCAATTTTAGGCCAAGCTTTTTAGCCAATTCCTCAGGCTTTCAGAATACAAACTCTAAACTAATGCCAGGAGGAAGGAAGGTTTACTATTCCCATCGAGGTTCCTTTGAGCGTGCCAAGGAATCGAATGGTATAAAAAATGTCTTTTAAAACGCATTTGATCGCAGCAATTCTGCCGTTTTGATATCTTAAAATATATAGATATATTTAATGGCAGACACTTATTCCGGTTCCTACTATATTTTGGCATAAGTAGGGAATTTGCTACTATACTGTAAGTCTGCGGAACACGGGCTCTTAGACAGTTTACAAAAATAATTCAAACGACTCCTGCACTAATTGTTATTTAACTTAAGAACATAGAAATAAATTTAGTTTTGGACAAAGTTCAGAATAATATTGATGCTAATGTTTTTTATCAAAAAGGAAATATAGAAATACTGAATAAATACTTTGATTTATATCAATAACAATACGTCGTTTTATCAAAGAGTTTAGACTGGAAGTGGCGTTTTCCGTTATTTGTTTTTAATTATACGACTATCTGAATCTTTATAAAATCAATCAATCGATCTTGATCTAGATAAAATCGATTTAAGCAATTTCTAATATATTTAATTTGTGTTAGATATTATTTAACTGTGAACGAACAATACAGCAAGCGATTTTTTAATTGTGAAAATGTTAAAAATATCCAATGTGTTAATTTTGTTTGTTTTAATAGATGTGTCACAGAATATTAATTATTATTATAAGCTGGGAGAAGATTTAGATACATCGTTTAATTTGGATCATGAAACAAATATCTGTGAAAATTTCGATGATTGGTATTTAGAAGACGACGATTCTGATCGAGATAATGAATATTATTTACGTCCAAGTGAAGTACCGAGTTGTATCGCTTTTTCATTCATACTTTCGCACAGTGGTTATCTAGAAATAAAAATGATATTAGAATCAGTGTCATTAAAAGACAAAATTACAACAACAGTGTATATAAATAAAACAACGGAAATTGAAATCATTGGAAGAGCAGAACTTTCATCATCTAAAGATCTTATGAATGGATCTCAAATTATTAAATTAGCTGGAACTAATGGTGAAAAAGGATACGTAAGTAAACTAAATATATAAAGGCTTCTATCATATATATATATATATATATATATATATATATATATATATATATATATATTACGCATACCTAGATATAATTGCTATAGAACAATTAATCTAATTCGAAAGTGATTTCGAAATGATAATTTCATGCAGAGGTACGGTATACTCGATGGAAACTTATCCACAATAAATTATAGATCATTAAAAAATAAAAAATTCGTGTCAATAACATAATTATCCGCAAAATTTTTTGATATTTCATGAAATAAAATCACGTTATGAAATGTCACTTGGCAACTATTACACGTTAAGAACCTTCATATTCCTATCAAACAAATCTTGACGCAGTGTCTTAGTAGTTTGTGAGTGTGAAAAGTGTAACTGTGCAACTGCTGTGAAATAAACGTTCGAAATTCGAAACATTAACACTACTGACTGAGCTTTGAGTATGATGTTAAATAATGATTTTATTTTTGGTCTTCACCACCACCGTGTAGAAAATATAAGCAGTAATAGTAGATATTTGATAACAACTTTTATTAGATAGTTATAAGTTATATGAAAAGTAAGTAAATGATAAGCCGTATTTGTTTACTTTTATTTATTTTACCCGAACAAAACCGGTTCATCCAGTTCTTTATATCTATTAGAGCCAGTAAGTCGTCAAGTGATACTCGTAATTAATAACCTGTTTAATTATTTTTAATCCAGATAAAAATATGTAGTTATATAAGACTGTCAAAATTTCGCATTTGTGGTATTTTCCAAGAATACATATTTTTATTATTACTACATATTTTCACTTAAAAATGTTAATTTCTAGCTGATTTAAAAATAAATAAGATTTCTATCGATTGGACTTTTTTATATACCCGATATCTTCTGAGATTAGAAACTAATCTTTGTGATAATATTTGTATTAAATTGATTATATATCATAATATGGTCCAAGCATTTAAAATTAAATAAGAAAAATATATTTAGCGTTTGTGATATTAAACTAATTTGAATATATCGTTTTCATTAAATAAATACGTATGCAACTGAAATAGACAGAAATTCTCTTAGAGGGAGAAAAGGAATGGAGGTGGCTTAACGCCTTTGCTTTGTCGATTTCTGCCAGTTCACTTTGATTAACATTCGTTCCAATAATTTTGTCCTTTTATGATATTTATTAGAACTAAGAATAGAAAAGAGTTTATTGATTCTGTGACATCTCCGTTCGTCCATAGATGACAATGCAATTAGTAAAATTAAGTTGTTTATAAAACCAAACCGTATTATGAATTTGTCAAAATTAATATAATAGTTTTTTACAAAATGTTTTTAAATAATGTGAATGTGTTGAAATAAACACTAGACAGTACCCGAAAGAAATATATAAGTATTTAAAATATTTTCAACATTACAGGTAGCGATAATCGGACAAGCTGATAAGAATTCCCTACTGAAAATTTACTCAATCAATTACATAACAGAAACTAATGGATCGAGGAGTGAAGAATATTCAACACTACCGCTTAAAACTAAAATACCACATACAAATTCAACGCTTTCGGCAATACTAACTAAAGAAACGTCAATGAATAAATTGTCTACTCTACTGTCTACAAAAAATATACCATCGAATGTAACTACATCTAAGGTGACAACAGAAAAAACAAATATATTTGTACCAACAAACACTGTCACTGCTACCGAAAAAGTAACGATTCCAGTATATTTGTCTGTATATCCGATTACAATTGCACCTACGCAATCTCCAACGACAACAAGCCCAAGAACATATCAAAACTCATCGAATACTGGTAAACCAACACATTTTACTTTTACTACAAAGACAACTGCCGACTCAGGACTGATATTGCTTTTTACTACTCCAACACAATTGACAACTACTTCAACTGAAGCTTCACAATCAACTCTAACTTTACCTTTTGTTTCATCTGAAATAATCAGCGTTCCTATGCCAACGACATCCATCACGAGTTCATCTAAACCAACTCCAGTGTATAAAACCACAACTGAATCTTTAATTTTCAGAACTCCTCCATTACTTCTGAGCTCAACGACTTCGATTCATAGTAAAATCACAACAAATCCTGAATCAACAACAATTACTCCCGAATCACCTAACGTAATACCCGATACTACTCCAACACCATTGACTACTCCATCAACTGAAACAAAAGTGCTGACTGTGACCACACCTATTGCTACATCGGAGGTGACCAATATTCCTGTGCCAACAACAATCGTCACAACTTCAACTGGTACTGAAGCAGTAACTACTCCAGTATCTTTCACTACGACTACAACATCGATTACAAGTACTCCTTCAGTTCCTCCGACGATAACGAGCACAACTGCTTCAATCGCTAGTGAATCGACGTCCATCGATGAATCAACAACAACTGTTACTGATTTACCTTCCGTAGTTCCTGATACTACTTCTACATTATTGTCTACTCCACCTACAGGGACTTTACCCCCAACTGTGACGATACCTATTGCTACATCGGAGGTGACCAATATTCCTGTACCATCAACAATCGTCACTACTTCAACTGGTACTGAAGCAATAACTACTCCAGTATCTTTCAATACAACTACAACTTCGATTACAAGTACTCCTTCAATTCTTCCGACGATAACGAGCACAACTGCTTCAATCGCTAGTGAATCGACGACCATCGATGAATCAACAACAACTGTTACTGATTTACCTTCCGTAGTTCCTGATACTGCTTCTACATTATTGTCTACTCTCCCTACAGGGACTTTACCCCCAACTGTGACGATACCTATTGCTACATCGGAGGTGACCAATATTCCTGTACCATCAACAATCGTCACTACTTCAACTGGTACTGAAGCAGTAACTACTCCAGTATCTTTCACTACGACTACAACTTCGATTACAAGTAGTCCTTCAGTTCCTCCGACGATAACGAGCACAACTGCTTCAATCGCTAGTGAATCGACGACCATCGACGAATCAACAACAACTGTAACTGATTTACCTTCCGTAGTTCCTGATACCACTTCTACATTATTGTCTACTCCCCCTACAGGGACTTTACCCCCAACTGTGACGATACCTATTGCTACATCGGAGGTGACCAATATTCCTGTACCATCAACAATCGTCACTACTTCAACTGGTACTGAAGCAGTAACTACTCCAGTATCTTTCACTACGACTACAACTTCGATTACAAGTACACCTTCGGTTCCTCCGACGTTAACGAGCTCAACTGCTTCAATCGCTAGTGAATCGACGACCATCCCTGAATCAACAACAACTGTTACTGATTTACCTTCCGTAGTTCCTGATACTACTTCTACATTATTGTCTACTCCCCCTACAGAGACTTTACCCCCAACTGTGACGATACCTATTGCTACGTCGGAGGTGACCAATATTCCTGTACCAACAACAATCGTCACAACTTCAACTGGTACTGAAGCAGTAACTACTCCAGTATCTTTCACTACGACTACAACTTCGATTACAAGTACACCTTCGGTTCCTCCGACGTTAACGAGCTCAACTGCTTCAATCGCTAGTGAATCGACGACCATCCCTGAATCAACAACAACTGTTACTGATTTACCTTCCGTAGTTCCTGATACTACTTCTACATTATTGTCTACTCCCCCTACAGAGACTTTACCCCCAACTGTGACGATACCTATTGCTACGTCGGAGGTGACCAATATTCCTGTACCAACAACAATCGTCACAACTTCAACTGGTACTGAAGCAGTAACTACTCCAGTATCTTTCACTACGACTACAACTTCGATTACAAGTACACCTTCGGTTCCTCCGACGTTAACGAGCTCCACTGCTTCAATCGCTAGTGAATCGACGACCATCCCTGAATCAACAACAACTGTTACTGATTTACCTTCCGTAGTTCCTGATACTACTTCTACATTATTGTCTACTCCCCCTACAGAGACTTTACCCCCAACTGTGACGATATCTATTGCTACGTCGGAGGTGACCAATATTCCTGTACCAACAACAATCGTCACAACTTCAACTGGTACTGAAGCAGTAACTACTCCAGTATCTTTCACTACGACTACAACTTCGATTACAAGTACACCTTCGGTTCCTCCGACGTTAACGAGCTCAACTGCTTCAATCGCTAGTGAATCGACGACCATCCCTGAATCAACAACAACTGTTACTGATTTACCTTCCGTAGTTCCTGATACTACTTCTACATTATTGTCTACTCCCCCTACAGAGACTTTACCCCCAACTGTGACGATACCTATTGCTACGTCGGAGGTGACCAATATTCCTGTACCAACAACAATCGTCACAACTTCAACTGGTACTGAAGCAGTAACTACTCCAGTATCTTTCACTACGACTACAACTTCGATTACAAGTACACCTTCGGTTCCTCCGACGTTAACGAGCTCCACTGCTTCAATCGCTAGTGAATCCACGACCATCCCTGAATCAACAACAACTGTTACTGATTTACCTTCCGTAGTTCCTGATACTACTTCTACATTATTGTCTACTCCCCCTACAGAGACTTTACCCCCAACTGTGACGATACCTATTGCTACGTCGGAGGTGACCAATATTCCTGTACCAACAACAATCGTCACAACTTCAACTGGTACTGAAGCAGTAACTACTCCAGTATCTTTCACTACGACTACAACTTCGATTACAAGTACACCTTCGGTTCCTCCGACGTTAACGAGCTCAACTGCTTCAATCGCTAGTGAATCGACGACCATCCCTGAATCAACAACAACTGTTACTGATTTACCTTCCGTAGTTCCTGATACTACTTCTACATTATTGTCTACTCCCCCTACAGAGACTTTACCCCCAACTGTGACGATATCTATTGCTACGTCGGAGGTGACCAATATTCCTGTACCAACAACAATCGTCACAACTTCAACTGGTACTGAAGCAGTAACTACTCCAGTATCTTTCACTACGACTACAACTTCGATTACAAGTACACCTTCGGTTCCTCCGACGTTAACGAGCTCAACTGCTTCAATCGCTAGTGAATCGACGACCATCCCTGAATCAACAACAACTGTAACTGATTTACCTTCCGTAGTTCCTGATACCACTTCTACATTATTGTCTACTCCCCCTACAGGGACTTTACCCCCAACTGTGACGATACCTATTGCTACATCGGAGGTGACCAATATTCCTGTACCATCAACAATCGTCACTACTTCAACTGGTACTGAAGCAGTAACTACTCCAGTATCTTTCACTACGACTACAACTTCGATTACAAGTACTCCTTCGGTTCCTCCAACGATAACGAGCACAACTGCTTCCATCGCTAGTGAATCGACGACCATCCCTGAATCAACAACAACTGTAACTGATTTACCTTCCGTAGTTCCTGATACTACTTCTACATTATTGTCTACTCCCCCTACAGAGACTTTACCCCCAACTGTGACGATACCTATTGCTACGTCGGAGGTGACCAATATTCCTGTACCAACAACAATCGTCACAACTTCAACTGGTACTGAAGCAGTAACTACTCCAGTATCTTTCACTACGACTACAACTTCGATTACAAGTACACCTTCGGTTCCTCCGACGTTAACGAGCTCCACTGCTTCAATCGCTAGTGAATCCACGACCATCCCTGAATCAACAACAACTGTTACTGATTTACCTTCCGTAGTTCCTGATACTACTTCTACATTATTGTCTACTCCCCCTACAGAGACTTTACCCCCAACTGTGACGATACCTATTGCTACGTCGGAGGTGACCAATATTCCTGTACCAACAACAATCGTCACAACTTCAACTGGTACTGAAGCAGTAACTACTCCAGTATCTTTCACTACGACTACAACTTCGATTACAAGTACTCCTTCAGTTCCTCCGACGATAACGAGCACAACTGCTTCAATCACTAGTGAATCGACGACCATCGACGAATCAACAACAACTGTAACTGATTTACCTTCCGTAGTTCCTGATACCACTTCTACATTATTGTCTACTCCCCCTACAGGGACTTTACCCCCAACTGTGACGATACCTATTGCTACATCGGAGGTGACCAATATTCCTGTACCATCAACAATCGTCACTACTTCAACTGGTACTGAAGCAGTAACTACTCCAGTATCTTTCACTACGACTACAACTTCGATTACAAGTACTCCTTCAGTTCCTCCGACGATAACGAGCACAACTGCTTCAATCACTAGTGATTCGACGACCATCGACAAATCAACAACAACTGTAACTGATTTACCTTCCGTAGTTCCTGATACTACTTCTACATTATTGTCTACTCCCCCTACAGAGACTTTAACCCCAACTGTGACGATACCTATTGCTACATCGGAGGTGACCAATATTCCTGTACCATCAACAATCGTCACTACTTCAACTGGTACTGAAGCAGTAACTACTCCAGTATCTTTCACTACGACTACAACTTCGATTACAAGTACTCCTTCAGTTCCTCCGACGATAACGAGCACAACTGCTTCAATCACTAGTGAATCGACGACCATCGACGAATCAACAACAACTGTAACTGATTTACCTTCCGTAGTTCCTGATACTACTTCTACATTATTATCTACTCCACCTACAGGGACTTTACCCCCAACTGTGACGATACCTATTGCTACGTCGGAGGTGACCAATATTCCTGTACCAACAACAATCGTCACTACTTCAACTGGTACTGAAGCAGTAACTACTCCAGTATCTTTAACTACTACTACAACTTCAATTATAAGTTCATCTTCATTACTTCCCACGACAGCAGATTCAACAATTTATGAAACTACTACAATCAATAATGAATCCACAACAACTCCCACATCGACAACGACAATTACTGCCTTGCCTACCGTAATCCCTATTACTACTCAACCACCATTGTCTACTACAACCGAAACTATACCAACGACTGTAACTGCTTCTATTGGTCCTTCAGAAACAACCAGTATTCCTTTACCCATAACAACTAGTTCAACAATTACTTTTGAATCTACCACTTCACAACCACTAACAACAATATCAAGTACTAGCATGCTGACATCTACTTTAATGCCATCAACTGCAAGTGAGACAACTATTACTTCTTTACCAACAACTACAACAATGAGTCCATCTACGTCAGAACCAGTAACAATTTCAGCTTCTACAACTCTTACTTCATCTGATTTTACAAGTACGTCTCCTTTACCTTCAACAACAAGCACAATGACCTCTTATGAAACTACTCCGATTACATTAGACGCAACTACATCAACAACTGACAATATCACACGAGAAACAGCTGTTACAGACTTAACTGTTTTAACAACTCAACTACCTACAGAGTCATCAACTTCATCTAGCTCTTTCGTTTCAACAACAATTTCACCAATAACGTTTACAACGAATGAAATACCTGTTACAACAGAAATAACAAGGGAAACTAATACAATAAGCATAGCAACAGAATCATCAACTTTAGACACAACTCAATCTTCCCAATCGTCAACAATTGAGGCTGAAACTGAAGCCCCTGAATTTGAAGAAGGTTCTAACACCTGGGAACCAATGACAATTTTGTTAATAGGCATACCAAGTTTTGTGATGCTTGGTATTATTGTTTTCGGAATTTATTACTTATGCTATGGGAAGAAAAGGGGTGGTGTTCACTTTGTTGATAATGATGATGGTATGCCTACTTTGGTAACCGTAGAGAGACATAGAAGTTTTGATGTTTAGAGGGGGCAGTAACTATATGCAAAGAATATAAAACATTGTTATACAAGCTTGTCTGTTATATAAAAAAAAAATTAATTATCCGTTGTCAGATTTTAACAAACAGTAATAATTTTAAATGGCATTAACCTACTTTAAAATTTTAAATGTTTTTAAGTGATACTATTGTGAAAACATTTAGTACAAATTATTATAATAATTAAATGTATTTTGTTGATTATACCAAAAAAGTTGATCCTCACATATTATATTTTAAATTGATCGATTAAACGATAATGATAAAAAATCGATTCTTAGAAATAAGCTCAAGACTAATTACGTTGTACGTTAAATAACACGAAAATCCTATTACATGTGGCAGATTATAAATATTTCAGGTAGGCAATAAAGATAATATTCTTTTATGATTTCAGCTACATTAAGATTCACTTAATGTTATCAGTTAATTAAGTCTAGTCATTATTTAAGTAATATAATAATAAGTATGTTTATTTCCCAAATCACTTCAGAAATAAAAAGAAACTTAAAGAAAAATAAGTATAAATTTTCGAGGGTGATTGTTACAGGCATTTTTGTTACTAAGATCAGCACAGCATTGGCAATGTAAGGGATGGTGACTTTGTCTATGGGCGATGGTGACCACTTACCACCATATCCCATCCACCGATCAATATTATTAAAATAATGTTAAGTAATATTAAATTGCGATTGTTATGCTGTTTGGCTCTGATCATAAAAAATCAACAATTTATAAATTATGAAATTTTCAGTATGTTTAACGTATTAACAAAGAGATTTCTGGAGGGAGAGAGGATTCGTATTCGCTTTAGTTGCTTTACTTTAATGTTCCGTGCACTCCAGCATACTTTTGTTTTTTAATCCGAGCTGCTTAGAAACAAAAACTTGCAAACGTCTGTTATACGTAAACAAAATAAGGGGGAAATATATACGAGTACACCAAAGACTTAACCAAACATGTGTTAAGGAGATTTGTAACATCCACACCGCACTCTAGTAAAACAGTTGAAGGAGCAATGAAGTTCAAAATGAAGTTACAAAGCTTCTATTATTCATTTATTGTTTTAAGTATAAAATTATAATACTATGTGTAAAAAAATTTACAGACAATTTATGAAATTAATATTAAAACATAACGTCACTCATGAATTTTATCATAAACGTTGAATATTTCTACTGAAAATAAATTGTATTAATTTTATTATATTCGGCAATTGCAATAGATCTAAATTAAATTAAATGTAAAACTGTTTTATAAGAATTATAATAATTATTTAGTGCAATTTGAAATTTTAAATCATCGAATAACAAAGTGGGTAGGTATTTCGAATTCTAATTTAATCTGTTATTCAAAACGAATAATTAATTACAATTCGTTTTATTTATTATAGTGATGTTATTTATATCACATTTTATGAAAGTTATGTTAGGGTTATTCCATTTTATTTATAATAAAAAATCCTTATGAAAAATTGTTTTAATTCATAATATATTTATCGTTCTTGGAAACCTTCAAGAAAAGAGCTCATCGTTTCTTTAAAGACGTCAAAGCAAATGCCCTGGTGTTGTAGCATGGACGGGGGTAGTTACTTTCCATAAGGTGACCCCTTAGCGGTTTGCCACCTACGCCATTAAAAAACACACAAACTTTATATAACAATTATATAATTGCCTTTTTTAAGTTTACAAATTTAAATAGATTTTATCCTGCATTATTCATATTGTTTATATTATTGTAATCGAATACCATTACTTTACTTTACTTGGTGGTGGGGCTTTGTGCGAGCCCGTCTGGTTAGGTACCACCCACTCATCTTCTTATATTCTACCGCTAAACATCATTCAGTATTGTTGTGTTCCGGCTTAGAGGGTGAGTGAGCCAATGTAACTACAAGCACAAGGGACAAAAAATCTTAGTTCCCAAGATTGGTGGTGCAATGGTGATGTAAGGATTGGTTAATATTTCTTACCGCGCCAATGTCTATGGGCGGTGGTGTACACTTAACATCAGGTGGCCCATTTGCTCGTCCGCCAAACGATATCATAAAAAAAAAACATTAAATTAGTAAAAATAGAGCTTGTAGATTTTTTTTTATTTCTGAGGTAACACTTATTTTATCATCCGTTATCAACACACGTGTGATACATACGTCATATAAAACTACCGGTCAGGTGTGAGTCGGATTCATATAAAGAGGTTTTCTACTACAAAGGTAGAATAAAAAAAAAAAAAAAAAGTTAAAAGTTCCAAATAAATAAAAAAAAAAAAAAAAAAAGAAGTATTAAGTTCCTTCCTTTTTCCTATTTTAAGTACTAACACTTTATTGTATCGCCGTAGCAAAATATGTGCGTGTAAAATTTTAGCTCAGTCAATTGGGAGGTAACTGGATTAAAATTGTACCGTGTAATTTGTGTAATTTTATAATACAGAGAGCAATAGAGCAGAGAGCTAAAAAGGTGCGTATACTTGTGAGTGAGTGAGTTCTACTTTTTCGGGGGTAATTGAAAATACTTTTGAATTGCATTTGACAGATTAAGTAAGAAATTATTAAATAATTAGATGATTACAAAAAAAGCCCTTATATTGTTTATTGTATGTTTGAACCAATTATGTAATAATAATAATAAAGAGGTTATATTAATATTAAATAAGAGGATACTTCGACTTTTCTATTCATTATTGGGAATCATGAGATTTGTAAGAAAGAATATTTTGATTTTGAATTTCATATAATTTTATTTTAATTAACTATTTGAATGTGTTAGATCTTTATGTATAGAGACTTAATACATTACGTCAGGATATCTTAAGATAATGTATATCATTTCTATTTCTTTATTACTTTATTATATTTTAAGGTTATAAGACAATAAAAGATTATATGAAGCACAAATATTTATATAATATAATGTGATCGTTATATTGTAGTAATTAATATTTACATTAACATCAATCACCTTAATACTAAGTTTACGTACATACATGTCAGCCGAAGGACGTCCACTGCTGGACATAGGCCTCCCACAAAGATCGCCACAACGACCGGTCCTAATAAGTAAGTTAAGTCCTAATAAGATACTAAGTTTGTATCTTGATAATTGCAAAAAAAAATCGTATATCATCAATAATTTTATAAGCAATAACAATTATACTTTATCACAAAATGATATAAGTACGTACGTACCTTAAACGTTAACACTTTGCAGCTCCAGGAACAAGTAAAGTGTTCTGTACGGAGCTTCCATCATTTATATAAGCCTCACTACAAGTCACATACATTACATTACATTAACAGCCTGGAAATATCCCACTGGGCTAAGGCCTCCTCTGCCTTTGAGGAGAAGGTTTGGAACATATTCCACCACGCTGATCCACATTGATAGATCCGGGTTGGCCAATTCACATGTGGCACAACTCCGTTAAAAATAGGCACATGCAGGTTTCCTCACGATGTTTTCCTTCACCTCGCCGAGCACGAGATGTATTATAAGCACAAATTAAGCACATGAAAATTCAGTGGTTCCCGAAATCATCGGTTAAGATGCATGAGTTCTGACCACTGGGCCATCTCGACTCAAACGAAAATTGAAGATAGATAAATTCTTATTGATAATAGGAGATAGCGATCAAACTGTAATCTTAGATGTAATCATAGATCATCCGGTTATCATGTCATCGTGTAATGCATATCATTAAGATCTCATCATAAAAATCTACTGTAATCATTTTTTTTTTCAAAACTCACCGAAAGAAGTGTGCAACTTAAGATCTTAGGAAGTGCGTAACAACTTAAAATAAATATACAAATTCTTAATAAACTCTATACAGTATATGTAATGTGTGCGTAATTTTGCTTTGCTTATTAAGAATTAATATTCATAAACACATGTATTTTACATGCTATTCTTCTTTTATCTTTTATCTTTATAAATTTGCACATCATATCGACGTTTCTACAAAAATATTCGGTAAAATAATATTACTTTAACGGTTAAATTTAAGGGTCATACTATTTTAACAATGAGCAATTATAACGCCTTTAGCCGTGTGTCTAAGTGGGTATGTTGTATTTAGATGGTTATAAGCATTTCTTTTTTTTATTTCGTTGTTTCTTCTCCCTTTCATGGTTAGCGATTCGGCCAGACAATAGCTAGGTAACTTAAAAAAGTGAGTTTGTTTCACATTAAAGTATTAGCTCCTCGACCAGTCATCATGAAATTTTGCACACCAATTATCAAGGGTACGAAAGCAGACGTAATAACTACGAACTCATGACTTGTATACATTCTATTAACATCGACAAAATTAAAGCCAGAACCCTTTGCTAGAATATTCTAAAGAAAACAAATTTTGTACAGTTATTGAATTTAATTTCGCAGTAATATTAATTAAAGAGGAACATTATTTGTGAAAAGATAACATCATTCAATTGATAATCACGAATTGTTTAATAATTGTAAAATCGAATAAAACATTACTTTATCACATTCACAGATTTAACCACGATAATGCACTGCACACTAACAGCATATATATCTCACACCAATGTTATAAGAAATTAGTATAAAATGCTACATTGGGATGTGTCGCTTAAATTTATTTAACACAACTATGTATAATATATTTTTTTTGTTCTTACTTCTCTGTCTAAACGTACTCTGTGATAACTGTGTGGTGTTCAACTTTGAAGGCGATTCTTTTGATGATTTCACAAATGATTTCGGGGTATGCATTGGCAGGTCCATGTGGGATCTCAGACGATATGACGATTTGCAAATGGATGCCCCTCATGAGAATAGTACATTTTACATAGCACCGAAATCAGAATTGAACTGTATGTCCTCATTGTCATTCCCCATCACCGGCGGGGGATCACTGGACATCAATTTGTATATGGAACCGACACATAGCTCCGATCAGATCACCATCCTGGTATATCAATCTGAGCCATTTGGAGTTATTACAAGTTACGTCTTGTCCGCTTCGGACTCCAGCTTGACAAGAGGCTGGCAAATTGTAAAGTTTTCTATCAGCGGATCAAGCATTTTTAATGGCTTTGTAAGTTTAAATTTATAATATCTTTATATCTATACATATAATAAAATGACCTGTCGGCGGACCAGGAGTTTTTAATGGCTTTGTAAGTTTAAATACATGAAATTAGAAATAAAAATATAATATAACAGTTTTGGTAGGCGTTTTACACGAAAACCAATACATTTCCTTCAATAAAAAAAATGTAAGAAAAATTAGTTGTTAAGTTATATACAATATATCCTGGAAGTCAACAAGTATTAGCTCCACGCTTATTTATCATGTTCATATACAACTCTAATGAGTGGCCTACGCAAATAAGCTTACACAAAAACCTTGATCAGACCTTTGTAAAGGTTATTTAATTTTATATTCTTTTTACATAATAAGTAATTTTAGTTAAAATTAAATTGAAAACAAAGCTGAATTACTATTATTTCTATTGACTCTTGTTAATGTACTAAATTATATTCATTGGCCCCTAATAAAAGATACACCGGTCACTCCTAAATTATCTCAATACAACTAAATAAAAAATAAAATACTTGTACAAAGACTCTGTGCAATCTCGTCTAAATAGGTACCATGTTCTACGACCAAATCTTATATCAAATAATTGAAGTCAACTTATCAATTTATGTACTGCACGCAAATAACTGACAGCGATAAATATTTTTTTTTTCTTCTATTATTTTAAAATTATATCTATGTTTCTTATTAATTGAACTAAATATATATTAATACGTCCAAGATAAAAATAGCTTTAAGATAATTTTTATGGCAGTGGTATAAAAATACCACTGCCATAAAAATTATTATAACTGAGATTTCACTCAAATAAATGTGTCTCTAAAAATTGAAAGCTGATCACGATACCCAGCAAACTGTGCAGGAAATACTCTACCCTACTTGGTAATATGGTTTTGTGCAAACCCCGTCTGGGTATGTACCATCCACTCATCGTATATTCTACTGCCATCAGCACTACTTAGAATTGTTATGCTTTAGTTTGTTGAATGAGCCAGTTTAACTACAGGCACAAAGGAAAGTCAATGTTGTTTACACCTTTAAAGACGTATCATTTTGTATGTTACCTAAGTCAGATATTAATTTTAAGTGCTTAGTGATAAGTTGACGGTGTAACTTTTCCAATAAATAAATAAAATAAAAAAAAAAATAGAAATAGCACCTTTGTTCCAAAGGTTCGTGACGTTTCGAAGGTTTGCCGATAGCTAGCCGATTTATTTAAAAAATAAAACACATTTTTTAGTTGTAGATACTCTGGCTTCATACTTATGAGATATTTTTTTAATTTTCAGGTTACTCTTATGGGCGTTGCATCTGAATCTTCAGTTATACTAATAGATTCAATCCGATATATTGCACCGTCACACAGTGAAGAGTTATGTCAAATATACGAAGAAGATGTAAATGATTATCCAACAGATAGTGGGTATAATACGACCCTTGCAGAAACTTCTTCTGAGAATTATCCAAATGACTTATCGACAAGCAGTCTCAAAACAACTACCGACATAACCTCAACAAACAGTCTGGAAACGACGAAAGTGACGACCTCGACTAGTGGTCCAGACACAAGTACTGAAACAAGCTCAAAAACCACTCTCGATACGACTACAGAAAACTTCCCACATACGACCTCAACAAGTAGTCCAGACACAAGTACTGAAACAACTACAAAAACCAGTTTGGAAACGACTACAGATAATGTTCTAGAAACAAGTTCCACGACTAGTAAGTGTAATCTGGATAAAACTGACGTACGTGTTAATGTGAATATTAAAATAAAATAATGTTTCATACTGTGATTTGTTTTTATTAATGCAATATAAATTGTAATAATTGAGGAGACTTTTTATTTAGTTTGATCCCTATCTAAAAAAAACTATTCCACCAATGTACTCACATAAAACTTACACCAGAAAATGTAGCGCGTTTTGAAGAAGGTCTAAGTATATGGTATACGACCTCCGTGATTGAGTAGTGTGTACACCGGCTTTCATGGGCACGCCACTTCGAGGTCCGGGTTCGATTTCCGGCCGAGTCAATGTAGAAAAGGTACGTTAAGAATGTGTATGTGGTACCGTCGTTACTTCTGATTTTCCATAACACAAGTGCTTTAGCTATTTACATTGGGATCGGATTAATGTATGTGATGGTATACAATATTTATTTATTTTATATTAATGCCTGCTAATAAAAATACGCAGGCACACAATAAAACATACAAATGAAAACTAGATACAACAAAACACGGGGACAATTGGAGATACAAATATAAACAATATAAAAAATATACATTATTGTGATTTAAGTAAATGCGCTTCGTAGTTCCTCTTTTAAATTTAGCGCAAATTACTTGTTCTTTTTTTATGTCAAAAGGTGGCAAACGAGCAGGAGGCTCACCTGATAGAAAGTGACTACCACCGCCCATGGACATCTGCAACACCGGGGGGCTTGCAGGTGCGTTGCCGGCCTTTCAGGAAAGAGTACGCTTTTTTCTTGAAGGTTCCCAAGTCGTATCGGTTCGGAAAAACCGCCGGCGAAAGCTGGTTCCACAGAGTGGTTGTGCGAGGCAGAAAATGTCTTAAAAATTGCGCTGTTGTGGATTTTCGGACATCTAGGTGGTGCGGGTGATATTTGGAATTTTGACGAGATGTCCGAAGGTGAAATTCAGCAGCCGGAATTAATCCGAACATTTCCTCGGAACATTCCTCGTGATAAATTCTGTAGAAGATGCAGAGCGATCCAACATCTCTACGCAGAGCCGAAGGATCAAGCAGATCAGAAAGGGCTTGATCGTCGATAATTCGAGCCGCTCTACGTTGGATACGGTCAAATGGAAGGTACTGGGGAGCACCGGCCCAGAGGTGAGAGCAGTATTCCATGTGAGGCCGAATTTGCGCCTTGTATAGTCTTAGACGATGGGCCGACATGAAATACTGTCTTGCCTTGCTGAGCACACCGAGCTTTTTTGATGCCAATTTGGCTTTGCCTTCCAATTGACCGCGGAACTGAACGAGGCTCGAAACATCGACGCCAAGTATTCCGATACTAGCTGTGGCGGCTAACGAAATGTTCTCGAATCGTGGAGATACGACAAATGGTGTTTTTTTAGCAGTTAACGCGCAAACTTGCGTCTTTTTGGGGTTGAAATGGACTAGGTTTAGCCGACCCCAGTTTGAGACTTTGCTTAATGAAGACGCGATTTCAGACACAAGTTTGTTCCGGTTTTCTTCGACGTTTTCCCGAGAAATATTAGCACGGCCGGTGTATGAGGTGTCTACGGTGCTGTCGTCTGCATAGCAGTGAATGTTACTGATTTGCAACAAGTCATTGATATGCAGAAGAAACAGCATTGTCGACAACGACCTTGATGCTCCGATCTGCCAAAAATTGGTAATCCAATTGCATAATGCTCTCAACTGTTTCCGCCCATCTATGAGTAAGGTAAACTAGAAGATCACCGGCTGAGCGACCCCGACGGAAACCGTACTGGCGGTCGCTAATCAACTGGTACTCCTCTAGGTACTGCAGAAGCTGGCAGTTTATAATGGACTCCATTACCTTGGAGAACAAGGAGATGATGGCTATAGGCCTATAATTGGACGGGTCTGAGCGGTTACCCTTTTTAGGGATCGGATGCACCAAAACAGTCTTCCAGGAGTTCGGGACAACGCCGAATGCATAGGATTGTTCTTGTATTAATGTCAGTGTATGTGAGAGTACCTACTACATACTCAAATCAAGTACATTTAAATAATCACAATTTAAATTTGTAGTAAAATTAAAATTGTCAAATAATATGTGAAGTTGTCTTTTGGCAATGACGACACCTAATTCGCGACTTAGCAAGCAACATCTTTATGTAGTTTAATGTCATTCTGCCCTGTATTACAAATATATATACTATAGATGAATACATTACCCACTAGCTCATTTGGCAGAAAGTAAGTATTATATTTTGTACGCATTTTCATCTCACGAATATTTTTCGTTCCATATTCAACAAGCCCTTTAATTTTATATACTATTGATGTATATTAGGGTGTCCCTTATATGACGAAAAAAAAATTGATTTAAATGAAATATGTAATTTCATCTTTTTAATATGAACGCAACCCGTACCAAGCTACAAAGATTATAAAAGTCGTTGATTTTCCTGATAATTTTATCTGCTATTAAACTAACATAAATACAGCAAATGAAGTGAATAAGAATTGAAATAAAAATAAGATAAACATTATTTTTAACTAAAAAACATAAAATAATAATAATCAGCCAGGGTAAGTGATCTTTAATGTAATTTCCAGTCTGCATACAAACTTATATGTTCCTGGACACAGTACAACAAGAATTGTTTTTATTCTTTTTCAACTGTAATAATTCCGTTAAAATCTTGCATTCATTTGACCGCCCTTTCAGCAGTATCGTTTAGAACGAGCAAACGACTTATTCTTATTTATTTTCCAAAAAAGTAGAATTATCGTTCGAATAAGAAAACTGTCGTGGATCTGTAGTCAAGAAAGAAATTGTTTTCTCTTTTCCGATACAAAATCATTTAGTAATTTAAAGAAAAAACAAGTTAAATAACAAAATTAAATACATCAAGAAATGTATAAAAACGCACAAAAATTTTAACTTAAAAAACAATTTTTAGATCTGTTCTTCCTTGGATGGAACATAGCGTTTTGGCAAATCTGAGTTTTCGAAAGACTACATAAGAGACAACTACATCCATCTCCAGAAAGGATTATATACGATACGAATTCGGAAACTAGGTGTTAGATGTTTACCTTTTCTCCTCGTGTCCACAAGGATGGTCCGCCGGTCACTGCTTTTTTCGAAAGGATGTATAATGTTGTAAATATATGTAATATTATTGTAAACACATTGTCTCGCAGCTTTAGTAATTTTAGCTTTATTAATAATTTTACATCCCAAAAGTTTGTGACTACATCAGGTACATTGCTTTGAAAGTCAGTTTTTATTGCTTCTGTCTTGGATTTTATTATGTACCGAGTATTTGTTAATTTCTGATCAGAATAAACGCTTCTAAGACCGCATGAAGAATATAAGTGGAGTCTCTTATGCTTGACGGGTATAGACCTAAAGATGCGACAATTTCAGGTGTTATGACATTATTTACACCTCTTTTTGGATTTTTTTCAGGTTACAAATGTCTTTGCCTGAAAACTCCCTAATCACAAGATTTGCAATTTTTTTTTTATGGCATTGTTTGGCGGACGAGCATATGGGCCACCTGATGGTAAGTGGTCACCACCACCCATAGACAAAGGCGCTGTAAGAAATATTAACCATTCCTTACATCACCTATGCGCCACCAACCTTGGGAAATAAGATGTTATGTCCCTTGTGCCTGTGATTACACTGGCTCACTCACCCTTCTAACCGGAACACGACAATACAGTGTACTGTTTTTTGGCGGTAGATTATCTGATGAGTGGGTGGTACCTACCCAGACGGGTTTGCACAAAGCCCTACCACCAAGAAACGCTTGCAAGCTTAACTTCGCGAATATTTTACAATAAGACTGCGTGAACTTTTCGATTAGATGGTAATTTTGCACCTCTTATTTGATAGGCAATCCGATAAGGTAAATTTTCTATTTATCACTTCGTAATTCTATCGACACATTTATAATATATATTGCAATAAACAATAATGCACTAGTTGTATCTTCAAATAACAAAAAAAAATGACATATAAAATACGTAGTTAGAGGTCGCAGCCCAATATCCGCGAAACTACTATGGAGAAGTTTAAATCAGAAGTCGGCACGAGGTACGTTAATAAAACGGGTTTATATTTTTTTTCTAGACAATTTTGGGTTATTACTAAAGTTTTAAGAAGATTGAGCTGCTCTATCTTGGATACAGTCAAATGGAAGGAGCTGGTACAGGGGAGCACCTGCGCAGAGGTGAAAGCAGTACTCCATGTGTGGCCGAATTTGTGCCTTGTATAGTCTTAGGCGATGGGACGACGTAAAATACAGTAAAAAATATATATTTAATAATACAAAGTCAACCTACAAAGGTAAGATTAGCTTATTAACCTATTTCTACATTTCCCGTATTTCGTCAGAGAAGTTTTTGTTCGGAATATTGAGAGTAAATATAATAATCTTCTCTCTTTAAATAAATAATAAATATAATCTCTTTTTAAAAACAAACTTTTATTTAAAAGCTCTAAAAAAAAAACCTTTTACTTTTAACTTAAATAATGTCATTTCACATTTAGTAGCACCGCCGCGGCCATATTTAATTAAGAGTGTCGTCACAAAATTTTTCGAGGTATTCTTAGCAAACTCTTTTATTTGTTACCCATATTATAGGAGAGCATTAAAAATAATTAGTCTGCCATCTTGGGCATGCCGCCATGTTGGATTAAATATGACGTCATACAGTCCACCATTCATTATCATTCAAACTGAACGTGTATACTAAATTTCAGCTCAATCGGTTAAATTTATCTGCTTGTAAATTGAGTTGCAAGATTTCACCCGTACATACTCACATTTCAAGTTGAATAAAAGCTTGTAAAATATTCCAACACAGAGAAACAGACAAACATGAAAGTTATCTTATAAGTGTTCGTTATTTTCAATATGTGTAGTCAAAGCAAAACTTCAGTGCCGCTGATTTACAATGATCCCAAAATACTTTTTGACGTATAAACTTGTCATGGTTCAATTTTTGAACCGCTGCAATTACTTATGAAAAATAAATCTACCAATACCAGTTGACAATTATAAGTGTTCTTTTTTGTAATCCCTTTTCAAAATATAAATTAAATTTTCAAAAAATCTAAAATTATATGTTAGATTTATTGATTAAATGATTGTCATCGTATTTGGATGACAATTACGCTACATAAATATGTATTTGTTGTTGTTGTACATTCCCTCGAAGTATTAAGTTTATATATACAAAAATAAAAAACAACTACGAGCTTTTAAATTGTATACGTTCTATTGACACCGACCAAAAACTCAAACCAATAAAAGCAGGAACCCGTCGCTAGTATATTCAAGAGAAAACGAATTATGTGCACTTATTGAATTTTAATTCGCAGTAATATCAATTAAAAAGGAACATTATTTGTGAAATGATAACAACGTTCAATTGATAATCACTAATTGTTTAATAATTGTAAAATCAAATAAAACATTTCTTTATCTTATTCAACGATTTAACTACGATAGTACAGTGCTCACTAACAATATAAATCTCAAACCAATGTTAATAAATTTAGTATACATTCGGATGTATCGATATAATTTTCTAAACACCATGTATAAACATTGCTTTTTGCTATTACTTCTTTGTCAAAACGTACTCTGTGATAACTGTGTGGTGTTCAACTTTGAAGATAATTCATTTGATGCCTTCACAAATGACTCCCAGATATGCCGTAATCTACCCATGTGGGACTTAAGACGATATAACGATTTGCCCATGAACGCTCCTCATGAGAATAGCACATTTTACATAGCACCGAAATCAACGATGAGCTGTATGTCCTCATTGATTTTCCCCATCACAGGTGAAGGGACAGTGGATATCAATTTGTATATAGACCTGATCACACATTTAGATCAGATTGTTATCCTAGTATTTCAATCTATGCCCAACGAACTTGATGCTGTTGTTGCAAGTGTCGTCTTGTCCGCTGCAGACCCCAACTTGGCAAGAGGCTGGCAAACTGTAAAGGTCACTTTAGTTGGATTAGGCGCTTATAATGGCTATGTAAGTTAATAATCTAATTAAATTATAAATAGTTTTAGTTGATATTTAATTTAAAATAACTCTGAATTACTATTATTCGATTTAATTAATTGTGAATGAGACAGTTTAACTACAGGCCCAAGAAACATAGCATTTTAGTCTCAAAGATTAGTGCCGTTTTGACATTGTATGGAAGGGGACCGCCTACCGATTTATAAAAAAACAACAACTAATTTTTTTAGTTTTAGATACTCTGGCTTCATACTTATGAGAGATGTATTTAATTTTCAGGTTACTCTTATGGGCGTTGCATCTGAATCTTCAGTTATACTAATAGATTCAATCCGATATATTGCACCGTCACACAGTGAAGAGTTATGTCCAATATACGAAGAAGATTATACAACAGATGGTGGATATAAAACGACCCTTGCAGAAACTACTTCTGACGATTATCCAAATGACTTATCGACAAGTAGTCTCAAAACAACTACCGACATGACCTCAACAAACAGTCTGGAAACGACGAAAGTGACGACCTCGACTAGTGGTCCAGACATAACTACTGAAACAAGCTCAAAAACCACTCTCGATACGACTACAGAAAACTTCCCACATACAATCTCGACAAGTAGTCCAGACACAAGCACTGAAACAACTTCAACAACCAGTCTGGAAACGACTACAGAAAATGATCAAGAAGCATGTTCCATTACAAGTAAATGCAATCTGCGTAAAACTGACGTACGTGTTAATGTGAATATTAATATAAAATAATGTAAAAAAACTACTCAACCAATGAACTTACATAAAACTTACACCAGAAAATGTAGCGCGTTTTGGAGAAGAAAATATAAGACCTTGATTCCTTTATATGATTAAACTCGATGTTGGCACTATTGATTAATTTACTAATAGTAACTAACTTTTCGTCTCAACTTTTCATGAGATGTTTATACACGTGGGATGTTTTATATTTTTGTATCAACGTACATTTTACCTATAACCTATTTTTTTTTTATTGGGAATGATAAAGAGCTAAAGGATTTCTTAAAACCTGCTTCAATTTAACTAATTTACTCAAATTACGACTATAAGATAAAAATATGCATCATACATATCTATAAGAATTAATGAGTAGACGTTTGTTTTTGAATGCCTCACTCCAAAAAATATAAACAAATATTCATAACAACTAAAAAATTATACGAAATGATGCAGCGCGTTTCGGAGAAGATTTTATGGAATAAAAAAAAAGTTAAAAAAAATGGAAAAGTTGTTACCCCAGAACTTCGTTATTTATTGTAAGCCAATGTAGAAAAATTCTTGATTATGTTTGGAACCGTGTAGTTCCTCTTTGGTCTCATTCACCCTGGAAAAATATATTTTGAGTTACTTTTTATCCTTCTTTAATTTTATTATATGGATTAAAAACTATCTTAGATCCTCGGCAACATGATCGAAAAAGCAATACAGCATAAAAAAATAACAGCTAATATAGAGTATAGAGTAGTATAGAGTAGTAGAGAGTAATCTATACAGAAATCTCTAAGTTGGTATAAAACTTTGCATTATGTATGATATTTTATGATATTGAATCGCAAAATCATTTTGGTACTGTACATGAAACAGAAACTACCGAAAGCCCGCACATCGAGAAACTCTTAAATGATGAAAACAAAAGACTGTGCCTCGTGGCAAGGTATGCCTCGAGTCGAGACGCAATGCATTTGAGAGTAGACTGACGACCTCATTGATAAGCGTACTCGCCTTGACACCACATCTTACTTCACCTTGACAATACAGACACATTCACTTACTGATCACAGCCCTAGTTATTTATATGCTTTCATCACCAAAATTCTAGAAATCCTGAATACATATTACTTAACGAACTATTCGGAATATAACATTTATATTTTGATATTCCATAATTTCTCGTTGAGCTTCTTTCGGAACCGGTGGTCATTTTAATTGTATAATGAAAAAGTGTAATGCTTTTATATTGGACAAAGATATTTGAATTTCAATTTGTAATCCGAACTAAAACTTAGATTTTAACGCAGAATGACTGCTCTCATATTTAACATTTAAATAGAAATTTGATACATTGTTATATATCATTCATAATAGGACCTATTGATAAATCTCTGCCGAATTTCACTTTCTGTAACACAAGTGAATTCAAAAAATAAAATGACAGATTTACCACGGAATATCTAATTAAAATTAAGATAAAGCAGAGGTGACTTTAATTTGGAAAATAGGGGCTATCTATACGACATTTTTCGACTGCACCCTTGGTGTTAACGTGCTGTATAGCTTAATGTTCGAGTATAGTTTTTTTTAAGACACCTGCACAGCTATATTATTTACACCAATGATGTGTATGGATCGACTAAAGCAAGAAAACATTGAGTAGTTGGGATTCGATTTTGTTAACAATACGCTTCATCGATGACTACACGAATTGAAAACGACCATAAAATCAATTAATGTTAAACCAAATCCAATTTAGGAGCATTCTTTAATTTTAAGTGAAGAAATTATTTATTTCTATTGTGTCAAAGTGGAAAATGAAGAAAACTGAAGTCACATTCTGCAACTGAAGATCAGAACAAAATTGCATTGAAGCTTGTCGAATTAGTATAATTCGCACAATAAAGGGATACTAAAGCAGATTACCAAAAATTAAAAGTAATTGGAAGTGTTCGTTTAAAACAAAAACATAACTTTAACTTCAGAGACTGTTTATTAAAAGTGCAGTCATTAAGAAACACATACAACAACAGAACAATTCAATAATCTCGTAATTGTTTAATTGTAAAATCGAATAAAAATTTCTTTATTACATTTTACACTTCTTCTTGATTTCTTGATTCTGTAACGGTATCTTATCCGAGATAATGTAATTAATACTAATCTCATGTGTAAAGTATTAAAAATGATAAAATATCGATTTAGTATTAATCGCTGCAGGTTTTTAGTATTGCTCGCTTAATTTCAGTAACAAAATCATGTATCGGCATTGTGTCTTGTTATTACTTGCCGTTTGTAACGTACTCTGTGATAACTGTGTGGTGTTCAACTTTGAAAACGATTCTTTTCATGATTTCACAAATAATTTTGGGGTATGCGTTGGCAGGTCCATGTGGGATCTCAGACGATATGACGATTTGCAAATGGATGCTCCTCATGAGAATAGTACATTTTACATAGTACCGACATCACAAGTGAGCTGTATGTCGTCATTGGTTTTCCCCATCACAGGAGGGGGAACACTGGACGTCAAATTGTATATGAAACCGGCAGCAGAGTCCGATCAGATCACCATCCTAGCGTTTCAACATGAGCCAAAGGGAGTTGTTGGGAGTCTTATCTTGTCCGCTATGGATCCCAACTTCACAAAAGGCTGGCAACATTTAAAGATCACTTTAATCGGAACAGGCGTTTATAATGGTTTTGTAAGTTAAAATTTATAATATTAGAAATTAAATTATAATATAAAAGTTTCAGAGCGCGTTTTATAGGAAGTCTAATAAAATTCCTTCAGTATAAAGAAATTGTATGGCAAGTTAGTTGTCAAGTTATATAATTATATGTCTGCGTTTAGCACTGCATAATATTACATATATTTTAATATTTCATATGTCACCTGTCTAGGTGAACAAATCACCTGCTTGATGTTAAGTGGTCATCGCTGCCATCGCCAGGCTTTACGTCGCTTTTGGACCCCCAACCATAGACACTAATGCATTGTGTCCATTATGTCAGTCTTTACATTGACTTGCTCGCTCAATCTGATTTTTTTATGTGTATAAATATAATAGATTTCTTTTTTTTGGATTTTTTCTACTCGAAAATTTGTCAGGAGTCTGCTGTAACATTCTTTTGAAATTAATTTTTTTGTATAACTTTTCAAGTACAAAGAAAATAGTAAAATATTAAGTAAATCGGTACCACGGTGGACGAATAAGAAATAAATACTGATAAACTAAAATACACGCGAGTAAGGCCGAGGGCAAGAGCTACTATAATACCTATGTTGTCTTGATATTATAAATTATCATGATTTACGAGCTCAATGTCTATGGGATTAATAGTTTCCGGTAAAGTAAAAATATAATCTGTCAAACATACATACATATACATATTTTTTAATAGTTTATATATACAGAATATTATTCAATATTAGTGTATGCTTGTAAATAGTTTTCATTTTAAATTTATTAGTATAGTAATAAATTTATTTCTCATTTTATTATGTACAGTAAAATTATAAGATTTACTTTCAATTTTCAGGTAACTCTTATGGGCATTGCATCTGAATCGTCAGTTATATTAATAGATTCAGTCAGATTTATTGCACCGTCATACAGTGAAGAGTTTTGTCAAATATATAAACAAGACGAAGAAGATGATACTAATGAAACAACAATCCCAACAATCGTGCCAGAAACATCTTCAACTACCATACCAGAAACACCTTCAACTATCTTTCCAGAAACAACAACAACTATCGTGGCAGAAACACCTTCAACCATCGTGCCAGAAACGCCTACAACTATCATTCCAGAAACAACAACAACCATCGTGGCAGAAACACCTTCAACCATCGTGCCAGAAACACCTACAACTATCTTCCCAGAAACAACAACAACCATCGTGACAGAAACACCTTCAACCATCGTGCCAGAAACACCTTCCACCTTCGTGCCAGAAACACCTTCAACCATCGTGCCAGAAAAATCTTCAACTGTTGTTCCAGAAACAACATCATACATCGTGCCAGAAACAACTTCAACTATTGTTCTAGAAACAACATCAACCATCGTGCCAGAAACTACTTCAACTATCGTGCCAGAAACACCTTCAACCACCATGCCAGAAACACCTTAAACTATCGTGCCAGAAACAACATTGAAAATAACATAATGGGTGAAGCTGTCTATTTCGTACTGTATTATACTTGACACTTAAGTGGCAGCTTAGCATACAAAATCATCATTTATAATTTTTATGTATCTTATAGTAACATCTAGATCACATCACAGAAATTTATTTTCTAATTTTTTTCATAACTCGCCAAAAGAATTATAACTTTTAAGGTGACTACAATACCCACTAGCTCATATGGTAGGAAGTAAGTATAATATTTTGTACGCATTTCCATTTATCGAATATTTTTCGTTCCACATTCAACAAGCCCTTTAATTCAATATACTTTTGATTTATGTATAAAAAATCGTATAAAGTATATATTTAGCCATCCAAAATCAGTCTACAGAAGCAAAATTTGTTTTTTTACACTCTACATTCGTGATTTGGACCGACATCTTTATTTAAACTGGAGTAAAAATATAATACATCCTGGACATAAATACATGTCATATTAGACGCTATTGAGTCATTTATTTTTATAAACATGCACATCATATCGATGTTTCTAATAAAAAAGTAATAAAATATTTCTAGATAATAGCTACTCCTATAGATTCAATCCGATATCTTGCACTATCATACTGTGATAATAAGACTCAAATATACAATAAGATGGAGAAGATGGTATAACAACTGAAGCTAAAGCAAGACCTTTTACTACTACAATGCACCATCTAGAAACTACTTCTGACTGATTATCAGAAGACACCTCGACAAGTAGTCCCATATCAACAACCAAAATAATCTCATCAAGCAGCTTGGAAACGACGATACACAATAATCAAGTTAAAACCTCGACAAGTAGTCCAAACACAAGTATTTAAACAACCTCAAAAACCACTCCAGAAACGAATTCAAGGAACTTCCTACATACAATCTCGAAAAGAAGTCCAAACAAAACGCCTAGAAACGACTACAAATGATCCACAAACAAGTTCGACGACTAGTAAGTGCAATATGGATAAAACAGACATACATATTAACGTATTAATATTCAACATATTAATATTCAAATAAAATAATAATTCATTTTTCTTATTTGTTTTTATTAATTCAATCTTTACATATAATAAAATCGTAACTGATCGAAATCTGTACATGGAAGATATTCGAGATCAAATATTACTGGGGTTATCTATTAACACAATAGATTACATATTTATAGATTTATATGTCTATCTGTTCGTTTGTTACCGCATATTAAAATAGAGATGTAATGGGCTGATGATATTAAAACCTTTTTAAAGAGTTCCAGTGGTATTACATCATCTCCTTGCATTTAAAAATAAATATACTATAAACATAAATAGTGTATACATGTTTATACCGCGGTTTATTCCCATTCTAGTGCCAGCTTTCTGTGGCTATAAAATCTATGCTTTAATCCCCGACGGCACTACGAGTAATATCGTATAATATACATTAAGCAGTTAGACAAATAAATCACAACTTTTTAATATAACAAGATTAAATTATAAATTTAAAACCTTTGATTGTTTGTGGTTTGATTTTTATCGATGGCAAGCACTCAAATAAGTTATCTATAAAAAAAATCATAATATGTCCATCCATTTGGGAACTACAATAGGAAGACAGACGCAAAGATACAAATATGTCAACCAAACAATAAAAATACTTTTGAGGCTTAAACTCAGGCGAACGGAGTCGCGGGCACCATCTAGTATAAAATAAAATTATGCAATAATTTAGCATTAGCAGCCCGTAAATGTCCCACTGCTGGGATAAAGGCCTCTTCTCCCTTTGAGGAGAAGGTTTGGAGCATATTCCACCACGCTGCTCCAATGCGGGTTGGCGGAATACACATGTGGCAGAATTTCGCTGAAATTAGACACATGCAGGTTTCCTCACGATGTTTTCCTTCACCGCCGAGCACGAGATGAATTATAAACACAAATTAAGCACATGAAATTTCAGTGGTGCCTGCCTGGGTTTGAACCCGAAATCATCGGTTAAGATGCACGCGTTCTAACCACTGGGCCATCTCGGCTCTTATGCAATAATACTTGTAGTAAATTTCGACACTTTTTTTTAGTTTCATGCCCATCTCAAAAAAACTACTCAGTCAATGTACCTACATAAAATTTATACCAGAAGATGTACAGCGTTTTGAAAAAATATTAAGTATATATTAATGCGTAATAATAAAATTACACATACACACAAACACAAACACACACACACACAAAACACACACAGTAAAAATACAAATTAAATACAGATACATCCAAGCCTCGGACAACATTGGAGATACAAACTTAACAATAAAAAAGTGTATATATACAAACTTAACTTATGAACCGTCTACCTACCATGCCTTTTTTATTAATTACTCGTATTCCGTCATGGACAAACTACTTACATGCCTACAAATTTGTACAGAACCCTTGGTACATTGGTGATACGTTTTTCAAAATGTGTTACTCTAGTGCCCTTGAAAGTTATAAAATAAGCAATGGAACATTATTCGGAACAGTCTTAGCTGAAGAAAAGGAATGAGGAATTTTAAGAAATGTTTCAAGTATGTCTCTTGTTTCTCTTTTTGATTTATCTGATGCTTTAGCGTATTCTGGACCATGATTCCGAATACCCGTTCTAGCCAATTGAATCAGCTGTTTTTTTTATTTTAAGGAAAGCGAGTGATGTACACTTATTATATTTACTTTCGCAGTAATATCAATTAAAAAGAAACATTATAAAAGATGTGGAAAGATAACAACATTCAATTGATAATCACTAATTGTTTAATAATTGGAAAATCAAGTAAAACATTTCCTTATCATATTCACAGATTTAACCACGATAATGTTGTGCACACTAACGATATAAATCTCATAACAATGTTATAAAAATTTAGTATAAAATGCTACATTCGGATGTGTCGCTCAAATTTATTTATGTATAAAAATTGTTATTTGTTATTACTTCTCTGTCTAAACGTACTCTGTGATAACTGTGTGGTGACTCCCAGATATGTCGTGATCTACCCATGTGGGACTTAAGACGATATTACGATTTGCCCATGAACGCTCCTCATGAGAATAACACATTTAACATAGCACCGGAATCAACAATGAGCTTTATGTACTCATTGATGTTCCACATCACAGGTGAAGGGACAGTGGATATCAATTTGTATATAGAACTGGTCAAACATTTAGATTAAATTGCTATCCTAGTATGTCGGACTTGATACAACTGTTGCAAACATCGTCTTGTCTGCGAACGACCGCAACTTGACGAGAGGCTGACAAACTAAAAAGGTCACTCTAATTGGATCAGGCGTTTAGAATACCTATGTAAGTGTAATTATATAATAAATAATTTTAGTTGGAATTAAATTACAAATCAAATATGTATATTATTTCTATTTAATTTAGTAAATTTTATTATTATCTTAAAAATCATCTAAAAATCACACCGGGCATCGTAGATTGGTGCCACCTTTTATTTATTCTACCACCAAACAGTATTGCCATATCCAGCAATACGTTATCATAGTCCAGTCGAAGAGGCTGCGTATTTATATATCGTATAAGTGTTACTCACGCAATTGTGGCAATCACTAGACACACTAACACCTGTCTATTACACGATCTATTATTATTACGGACGATGATGACGACGCTATCGGCTGATTCATCGGCTGAGCGGCGGGTACCTTAGAAAGGACCATCCTAGAGCACAGCCTCAAGACATCTATCTATACCTAAACGAGACTTCAGAGTTGCCGAGGCTGTACTCTCTCCGATCGACGTCGGAGCAGTGCCCGCTGGATTGCAGACACAATTTAATGAGATTTTTGATTGAGATGACATAAGTTCTATTTTAATTTAAACTTAAATAAATATATATAAATACAACCAAAATAAAAATAATTCTTAAACAATAAGAGAGCTCCGTTATAGATAGAGGTATGCCTTCTTGCACTTTTCTGGAGAACTATAATACTTCGAGTATGTGTTGTATTTTTAAAGCGTTCAATTCTAACAACCCTTTGAATTATCACTTTACAAGGTTTATTTTAAGGTTGAGCTTTCGCTACCGCAATTTCACTCTAATAAATATATCTATAAAAATACAACAAACTGATAGTAATAACTAAACAAGTACGCAGGAAATATTTTAGCCCCTCCGGGTAGGTGCCATTCACTCAAATATTTTACTGCCAAACAGCACTAGTTCGAATTATTATTTTTTGTTCAACGAATGAGGGAGCCAGTTTAACTACATGGATAAGAGACATACCATCTTAGTCCTCAAGTTTAGAGACGAAAAAAAATATTTCAGCTTTAGATTTTCCGACTTCGTGCTTATACTTAACACACCTCGTGTTTTTAATTTTCAGGTTACTCTTATGGGTGTTGCATCTTCAGTTGTATTAATAGATTTATTGCACCGTCACACAGTGAAGAGTTATGTCAAATTTACAAAGAAGATGTAGAAGATAATATAACAACTGAAGCTGATGAGACAACACCTGCTTCAACGACCCGCCCAGAAACTACTTCTGACAATTATCCAAATGACATCTCGACAAGTAGTCCCAAAACAACTACCGACATAACCTCATAAACAGGTCTGGAAACGACGACCGACAATTATCAAGACAAAATTTCGACAAGTGGTCCACAACTACTTAAACAACCTCAAAAACCAGTCTAGATACGACTTGAGAAAACTTTCCAGATACAATCTCGACGAGTAGCACAGAGACAAGTACTGAAACAACTTCAAAAACCAGTCTGGAAACAACTACAGAAAATGATCCAAAAACATGCTCTACTAGTAAGTGCAATCTGGATCAAACTTACTTGCGATCAACATGTTAACGTTAATATTAGAATAAATGATTTATTATTGCTTGGTAATAAAAAAAATATATTTTAAAAACAGTTAGACCAAAGACACGGATAAACATGTTAGTGGAGATAATATGGCATTGATTTGAATATCTATGAAAGTCAGTATTATAAAGAATTTCTAAATTCAATAATATTCTTAAATATCAAACGTCCCAGTGCTGGATCGTCCAACGTAAACGTCCCAGGTACGTTACGTTAAGGCCGCTTGATAAGAAGTTCAGTGCTGATTGGTGGATACACTTGTTGCAGGTTTTCAGCCAGAACACGTATTTCTTCACGATGATTGCCTTCAACGCCGAAAGTCTGATGAATATATTAAATTACTTCAACAAACATACATTATTATTATTACCATTATCTATCCACGTCAATAGAAAAAGATTAAGGTTCCTATCATCTCAGAATAAATATCCGCATTCCTCAATAAATAGCGTACGTGAAATTGTACATTAATAATAATAAGATTACTCGTGTTTCACATCAAAAGTAAACTATTTACGACTATAGATAAAAAATATTCTAATGATACCTAGATATTCTTCCTTCACACGATAAAACTCGAAATTAATATTGGCGTTATTAATTATATTTGTGATAATATATTTTATTTCCTACATTTACTAATAGTAACTAACTTTTCGCCTCAACTTTGCATGTGTTAAATTATACATGTGGGGTGTTTTATATTATTTTATTTATCAAACTACGTGTTAACTAGAACCTAGAAGTTTTCTTAAAACTTACTAATTGTAACGTTGAAAGGTCAAAATAAAATAAAATTAAGTCAAAATAAAAAAATAAAAATTTGAGGATTTTTTTAATTTTTAAACTAAGCAAATCCTCAAAAGAAAGTGCTCCGGAAGTCAGATAAATTATTTCAACACCACTAATAGATTTACAAAAACAGTAAATCTATGTTCAAAAATAATTTATTCAAAAAAAAATGAAAAGTTTTTTTTTCTAATAATATCCTAATTTTAATGCTATGGAGCCCGATTATCTGCCAAAGGAAATTACATCCATTTCAAATAAACTTAAATAAATATTTACCACATATAATTTTTTAAAGTTCAACAAAAATATTTTATCAAACTTAGTTAAAATTGCGAATATAAGAAAAAATATGTATCATGCATATCTACAGAAATAATAAACCAATATTCATAAAACTTACAAACTTATACCAGATGATAGAGCGCGTTTCGTTTTCGTTTATTATATAGAACGAGCAAACCACCTAATGGTAAATACATTTATTAACATAAGAATTAATAACATTAACTGCTTAAATATATACAAATATGAATTAAAAGTAGTTACTGTATAAATCTTGACCACGTGAAATGGTGGCAAGAATGCTAGCAGCATTTCCCTGCTGAATCGCAATTCCGATCCTCTAGGCTAAAAATGAACCAGCCCTCCTGTCACCAGTAGAGGCAATAAGGCGAGGTGTTATGCTTTTGATAAAGTTTTCTGCACCACTACTCCAAGGGCCAAGTGTTTCGACAATAAATGGGACAAAATGTAATAAATATTTACAATTAAAATGGTTAGTATAAAATTCCTTATATTACCAAAGCGTCACCAACTAGAACTTTCATTGAGATATGTTATTTCCCTTGCGCAATTAATCACACTCAGCAAAACGAATTACAACAAAACTAAGAATTGCTTGTTTGATAATATTCACATCTGATGATACACATAAACGGGCTTGCACCTCCTACCTCCGAGTATATAAATGTGCTTCTCAGTTTACCTCCTTTTATTTAGACTGTTTACGTGACAAGCGTGAATTCAATATTCTTGTTATCCACAAGCAAAATAGCAAACCCAATATATGACATTTTAACCAGTTAAAACCAGTTTGAATAGTTTCACGTAATTGATTTATCTTGGTTTTGAAGTTACACTATTTTTAACATCTTCAACAGAATGGGTTGTATTGCTTTTGTATGTTACCTCAGAACTCTGTCATTTATGAACCGATTCATGAGGAAATTCTAGTTTTGCTTTTTTTGTTTAAAATTTTGTTTCACTCTTTATTTTATTATATGTATTTAAATCTATCGTAGATCCTCGGCAACCAGATAGTTATCAAAGCAATACAGACTCAAAAATAAGAACAGATGATTTTTTTTCTTTGTACAGAAATCGTTAAGGTGGTGTAAAGCTTTACATGATATGTTATTAAATAAATTGAACAGATTCATCTTGAAACTAAAAAAGTGGCACAAACTACAGAAAGCACGCCCACAGAGGAATCTGAACACACTGTAAAAAATCCAAAAGATTACCACAGACTACGCGTTTTAAGCCGCACTGCATTTGAGCAGAGCGACGAACCGTTCCAGAGCTGAAACCTCACCTCATCTCACTTTGACAATAAAACACATTTACTAAATTCTATATGGCCAGATTTATTTAATCACAAAAGGTCTAGCAAACCTAGAACACATATTATTAACGAGCTAATCGGGATGTCTTATGCCATAATTTCTCACTGAGCTTCTTTGCGAAACGGTGGTAGAATTTTTACAAACAGTGAAATAGTATAATACTTCTATGTTGAAAAAAGATTTGAATTTGAAACCAAACTTATATTTTAAATTAGAATGACTGCTCTCATATTTAAAATTTAAATAGATATTTGATAAATAGTTATATGTCATTCATAACAGTACCTACTGATAAATCTCTGCCGAATTTTCCTTTCTGTAACACAGGTTAGTTTAAAATTTAATACGATAGATTTGACACGGAATGTCAAATTAAAGTAGTGACTTAACTTTGAAAATTAAAAAAAAAAATAAAGAAAACTGAAGCCGCGTATATTTGCTAACGATAAAAAAAAAATTGCCTCGAAACTTGTCGAATTTGTTTAATCCGCACAATGGAGGGCTATTCAAGTATATTACAATTGGATTGGAACGATGTTAGATGATTTAATTTAAAGGCAGGTAAACTATGCCTTGAACAAATGAAGGCGTCTACTTGTAACTGTATGGCGGACCAGTATCGTTCAGGCCTCAGGTGTATACTCCGGCTGAACACCATACATAGACATAACGTCTTCAATATTATATGTAAGGTAAATAGTGATTTAATACAAATTACCATAAGGTCATTCAAGACGACTGATTGGCTGACGTCTTAATAAATTTAATTTCAAGAAAATATTGTTTGAAGTTTTGCATAATAATTACTAATGCATAACAAATAACAAATGAAGTCCAGTTTGCTATTAAAAATCTAAAAAAAATGTTGATTAGTTTAGTCTAATACATCGCCACAACAACGCTCGTCTATATATTGTATAATCTTTCATACCGTTAAAAAACGACCTATTCGTCTTTACATTAAAAGAGTTTTGAATGACTAATATCCATCGTACAACATGCTCACGAAACCAGTCTTCTACTCATTTACATCTTATTCTAGATTATTCATCCTTTCTTTATTTTTTTTAAATCTTCGAAAATCTAAGTGGTGATTTTGGTGATTTGCGGTTATTATATATTTGTAGGGTTAATACTGTTTAAGATGTATGTAACGTCTCAATAAAAATAACAATACTTTGCTGCAAACGCAAAAAACACTACGAATAAACAAATTTTAACATTAAATGTTCGGTGTTGGGAAATAGTAGGAAAAATGAAACGTTTATTCTGGATGAAGTATTGCTGACGTAACATTATAATGGTACAAAAAATATTGTAATTAACAATGAAATATCATTACATAGACGCTTACCGCCGTCTGTCCCTATGTATGCTTAGAACTTTAAAAAAACACAACGGATTTTGATGTGGTTTTTTTTAACAGGTAGATTGATTCAAGATGAAAGTTTACATATATAATACATGCACATATTGTATTTTTTCTTACACACACTGGGCATTTAATATAGACCAATACGGACGTACGGATATTACAGATTTAAAACGCAGGGACCGTGGTTTGTATTTTCTAATAACTAAAAAACTGTGAACGTTGCAAGACATTCTGTAGTATATTTAATGAAAGCATGCACCCATGCGAAGTCGGGGCGGGTCGCCAGTAGTGAACAAAAGGTAGTCGAATACTTTTTAAAACGCTTGGACATAACGCCAAAAATCAAAAGTAATCGGAAATTAACAAATTCCAAACTCGTCGCTACTAATTTTGACAATCAAATCAAAATACAACTTTAACATAGGCTGTTTATTGAAAGTGCAGTAATTGAAAACAAACACATAATTCCGAACATGATAGACAGAACGATTCAATAATCTCTTAATTGTTTAATTGTAAAATCGAATAAAAAATTCTTTATCGCTTTTTACAGATTCTGTAACGGTATCTTATCCGTGATAATGTAATGAATACTAATGATATGTGTAAAGTGTTCAAAAATGATAAAATATCGATTTAGTATTAATCGCTGCAAGTAGATGTGTGACGCTCAGTTTCAGTAACAAAATCATGTATCGGCATTGTGTTTTGTTATTACTTGTCTGTTGTAACGTACTCTGTGATAACTGTGTGGTGTTCAACTTTGAAGGCGATTCTTTTGATGATTTCACAAATGATTTCGGGGTATGCATTGGCAGGTCCATGTGGGATCTCAGACGATATGACGATTTGCAAATGGATGCCCCTCATGAGAATAGTACATTTTACATAGCACCGAAATCAGAATTGAGCTGTATGTCCTCATTGACATTCCCCATCACAGGCGGGGGAACACTGGACATCAATTTGTATATGGAACCGACACAAGACTCCGATCAGATCACCTTCCTAGTGTTTCAATCTGAGCCATTTGGAGTTATTACAAGTTACGTCTTGTCCGCTTCGGACTCTAGCTTGACAAGAGGCTGGCAAATTGTAAAGTTTTCTATCAGCGGATCAAGCGTTTTTAATGGCTTTGTAAGTTTAAATTTATAATATCTATACATATAATTAAATCCTAATTTATCGAAATCTGTACATGGAAGATATTTGAGAACAAATATTACTGGGGTAATCTATTAAAGCGATCAATCAAATAAATATGATTTTTAGAATTTTTGGCTATTTGTCTGTTTGGCTATTCGTTTGTTACCGCTAATCTCGGAATCGTAACCGATTTGGATGCGATTTTCATTGATGTACTGTAGTAGCCTTGGGGTAAGTTATAGTGTTTGTTTTATCAAAATCGGAATGTTATGGAACCAGGGCTGATGAGGTTAGAACCTTTTTAAGGACTTCCAGCGGTGTCATAGCACGGGGATGATGTATCATCCCTTTACATTTGAAAATAAATATACTATAAATATAAATAGGTATGGCGCCGATGATTTTAAGTTTATATCCCGGTTCTTTCTCGTCCCAAAAAACTTTTCGTTTACGTTTAAGCGAGTCCAGTTACGGGGCTAGCTTTATGTGACTCTGTGGCGTATTTGGTATTTTATTTTAAGTTATAAATTTAAAACGCTTGGTTGTTTGTGGGTTGTTTTTCATCGATGGCAAAGTACTCAAATAAGTCATCAATCAAAAATAATCATAATCTGTCCAAGCATTTGTGAACTACAATGCCACGACAGACTCAAATATACAGAGATATGTCAACCATATCTATAACCCTACTTTTGAGACTCAAAGTCACCGCTAGTTAGAAATAAAATTATAAAAATAAAAGTTTAAGTGTGCAGTTTAAAATAAAATCAGCCAATTACCTTCAATAAAAAGAAAAGTTAGTTTTTAAGTTATATAGATATTTGTCTGTCATTGGCACTGCAAATCATGACATATATTCTATATCTATTTTTGTTTTAATACATAAAATGTGGACATGAACGAATGGACTACTCGATATCGAGTGGTCACCGTTGCCATCAAATGCCACCAAAAACGTTAGCTATCCCTTCCACATGCCGTATATCACTTCTGTTCTGTACGGCTAACCGTAGGCTCTAATGCACTGTAGTCATAAGCAGCCTGTAAAGGCCTCCTCTCCCTTTGAGGAGAAAGTTTTGGGGCATATTCCACCACGCTGCTCCAAGGCACGTTGGTGGAATACACATGTGGCAGAATTTCGTTGAAATTAGATACATGCCGATTTCCTCACGATGTTTTCCTTCACCGCCGAGCACGAGATGAATTATAAACACAAATCAAGCACATGAAAATTCAGTGGTTTCTGCCTGGGTTTGAACTCGAAATCATCGGTTAAGATGCACGCGTTCTAACCACTGGGCCATCTTGGCTCTTTGTGGTCATTATGCAATTACAGCGGCTCTCACAAACAGCAACAATATGAGTTATTGCTGTTGGACTGTTAAACACTAATGAGTAACGTACACAGAGCAAGACGGTTTCAGATCCCATCATTTACACCGCTATGGAATATTTATATAGTAACGAGGTCTTCGCGGCTTCTCAGCCCGAGTCCTATGACCGTAGGCTTTACGTATAAAATTTAGCCTTTGTACTTCCACGAGGTTTAAGCTTACTTCGTATCAAATTTCATCATATTCGGTTCGTAACAGATAGACAGTTAGTTTCTAAATCATGATATCAGTATAGATTAATACAATGTAATATCCGGCTGGTGAGTGTAACGAAATATGTTCATCCCACTTCAATTTCTTAATTTTTATAACATAAAACATATTATTTTTAACGACCTCCGTGGTCGAGTAGTGTGTACACCGGTTTTCATGGGTACGCCACTCCGAGGTCCCGGGCTCCGATTCCCGACCGAGTCGATGTAGAAAATGTTCATTAGTTTTCTATGTTGTCTTTGGTCTGGGTGTTTGTGGTACCGTCGTTACTTCTGATTTTCCATGACACAAGTGCTTTAGCTACTTACATTGGGATCAGAGTATGTATGTGATGTTGTTCAATATTTAATATTTATTGAACATTCGATAAATTACTATTTTGTTAACTTAAAGCTTTATTTTAATTTATATTTATATATAACTTATAATAAAAATTTACATTAAAGGTCATGTTTATAAAAATCTTAATTAAAAATAACTATAGACAAATCAAGGCAAGAATACCAGCAGCATTTCCCCGTTGAATCACAATTCTGATCCTCTTGGCGAACAATTAAATACACATCAACAATAGTAGAACTAACACGGGATGTTATATGTATTATTAATATAAAAAGTTTTTCCACTCTAAATAATATTAATTGATTAAGATATTATTATACAATGGTTTATTTTAACATTTTAATAAGATTTAATTATCTCTATAGATAGAGCGACTGAATTTATTATATTATATAGAGAATAGAAATTACTAAGGGGTAATCTTGACGTCTTATTTTAGTTAAGAAAATCAATTATATTATGTATTATTCGTTTCACCCTCGTATGAGAGGGCGTCGTACAGGTATTTGGAATAAGTAACCTATGTACGATTTCAATCTATACTCTGTTTTTGTGCCAAATTTAATTCTGATATTTTCAACCGTACTGACCTGATTGTGTAATTCACATCCATCAAAACTTTCGCATTTTTAATATTAGTAATTTATATTACTTGGTGGTAGGGCTTTGTGCAAGCCCATCTGGGTAGGTACCACCCACTCATCATATATTCTACCGCCAAACAGCGGTACTCAGTATTCTTGAATTCCGGTTTGAAGAGTGAGTCAGTAAGTGTAACTACAGGCACAAGAGACATAACATCTTAATTCTATTTGTAGTTGTCAGCGTATTAGTGATGTAAGGAATAACTAATTTCTTGACCGTCTATGGGCGGTGGTGATTACTTACCATCAGGTGGCCGATATGCTCGTCTGCCTACCTATATAATATATATTATGATAAAAATCTTAATTAGTATTGTTTCCATAAATTATAAAACAATTCTAAGCGAATTAATAAAATTATTTTCTTTTAAGTTTGAGGAAATGCAAAGTAATTCGTGTAAAAGTATAAGCGTGATGTCATATATTAAATACTCGTATATTAAATTAAATACTTCATTTATGAAGGCTCAAGTATTTTGAACGGTGTATTTTTGAACCTAGCGAAAAGATCTGGCAAAACATCAATCGTCTCTCTAATCCACTGAACATATAATATACATTTTACTTAATGGGTAATATATAATACTCAGTTCTTGTTCAAGGACGGATGAATTGGCTTTGCGGAGATGAAAACATGTGTCAAGTTTTTCTGTACAGTTTTTGTAAGACGTTTGTAATGTCAAAATGTTTAAAAGTATCGTGATACATTCCAACTTTGCTTAACGACAGAAGATATCATCGAGATCTGAGATTGTCATTAGAATGAATAACCTCGTTCTTGAAGAACAGACACGGTACCATAACTGTAGCGTCAACTACTCGACCTCCGTGGTCGAGTAGTGAGTACACCGGGTTCGATTCCCGGCCGAGTCGATGTAGAAAACGTTCATTAGTTTTCTATATTGTCTTGGGTCTGTTTGTGGTACCGTCGTTACTTCTGATTTCTATAGCACAAATGCTTTAGCTACTTACATTGGGATCAGAATAATGTATGTGATGTTGTCCAATATTTTATTTTATTTATTTTTTATTATAGCTATACTATAAAATATGCTGTATTAATAACCAAAATCTGCTAATCAAGCAGTATCAATGTCAGCTAGTGGTCCTACTTTCTTAACCGATCCAGTAGTATTCTCATCAATTCCAGTGGAGGTTGGAGCTGAAGTAATTAATAAAAACTATATCAGTTACACTGTGATTGCTGTTATCTTTGAACTTTTGTTTTACATTAAGTAAATTGTGTTGTATTCGCGTTCGAAACCAATTTTTTTATAAACGAACTTCGTATCAGTGATAATATTTGTTTTTAATGGTTTTCTTTGTTGTGATATTTTTGCGTAAAACCGGATGCCCTAACGGTGGCCTACTCAACAATACATTTAACGTTAAAAGAGGTAGTTACTATCACAGCTATCGGCTATATATATAACATGTTAAACATGTTTAAATTGAACATATTATACCGCCAAGCAGCAATATTTAATCAAAAATCAAAATCAAAATCAAAATATACTTTATTCAAGTAGGCTTTTACAAGCACTTTTGAATCGTCATTTAACAAACTATTCAAAGTAAAGCTACTACCGGTTCGGAATATAGATTCTACCGAGAAGAACCGGCAAGAAACTCAATAATTACTCTTTTTCAACATCTAAAAATACTGTCATGCTAGTTAATTACAATTATATATGTATGTTATGTCACCTACCTGGAAGTCAACAAGCATTAACTTCACGCTTTTTTATCATCAATATAATCTTGTATCGAATAATATGCCTTCTTTACCAATGTATTTTTTACAATTGACTTGAATCTATGAAACGGCAAACCGGTGTAACGATCAACACAGGGACAACAGAGAAAAAACAGCCTCAAGGGACATAACATCTTACTTCCTTACATCGCCAATGGGCCTCCACGAATTGGCGATGTAAGGAATAATTATTAATTCTTACAGTTTCTACGTGTGTAGGCAATAATAATAATAATAGCCTTTATTTAACAATCTTACATAATACGTTTCTTTTTTAAATACTAAATTTTTATATTTGACTTGCTTTTAAGATTGTCTTACTTCCCAGCATAGGCTTCCCCTAAAGCTTGCCACAAAATACGATCTTATGTCTTTCTTCATGTAAAAAGTGTAGACAATGGTGACGCTTAAGTGAAAATTTAAAAAGAAGAATTTCATCTTTATTTGTTTTTTTTTTTCAGAAAGCGATTTTGTCCCATTTCGTTTACCTATTTTATGAATAACAATCACGGTCACGCATTGGTGTGGCTATGTTATACTTTGAATTATACTGTATGATGATTGTGAAGCCAAAAACCTTCTCTAAAATGGTATAAATTTCATGTTAAAATATTCAGCGGTTTTTGCGTGATGCGCTTAAAAAAACAGCGATCTTTTTATATATATATAAAAATAGAATAGTTTTAAATCGTTTTTGGCTTTTATTTAATAGAAAAGTTTTATTTAGTTCTGTGGTATGATTTATTTTATATTTAAATTCTTGTATCACTTTTCAAAATTTTTAATTTCGATACCTCACTTGGCAGGTTTGCAAAAACTATATTTTTCACCCAAAACCCGTCTTTTGTTGTTTTTTTATCCAACCGTCGTCTATCCAAGGACGTTTGTTATACGAATAAAGCAATATATAAATAATCTTCTATAGAACACGTGTATTGCCTTAACCAATATCAGCGACGTGAATAAGGTATTTTTATGTATGAATGAAATTAAAGAGTTTATTCTTAATAATACAGGAAAAAAGAAAGGATTCATGCCGGTGGTTCACCGAGCTTATTCATATCATAGTTTACGGTTAAAACCGAATTAAATCATTTAAAAAATATATTTCACATATTAATACGAGAAAGGGCTAGAAATAAACATTATTTTATATACACTGATTGAGTACCCGTAACTTGATACCTGGCACATTTCAATTCTTATTTTAAATACTAGCCCTTATATATGACCTCTTTACGAATACTCACGTATCGTGCGTGTCAAGCGGCGGAAGATTAAGACGCTTCTAACCTTACTCTTATTAAATTATAATGAATAGCTTAGAAGTTATGAGAGCACAAACAAACATACTTAGTCTCCTTAAAACCCTCAACCCCTTTCACTACAAAAAACACAATTTATAGTATAGTATACGATGGAATATGAAGTGGTTAGAACGCGTGCATCTTAATCGATGATTT
This sequence comes from Vanessa atalanta, assembly GCF_905147765.1. Lineage (NCBI taxonomy): Eukaryota > Metazoa > Arthropoda > Insecta > Lepidoptera > Nymphalidae > Vanessa > Vanessa atalanta. Next base: position 1,824,217 of record NC_061882.1, read on the forward strand.
CGGGTGCAAACCCATGCAAGCACTACTGAATTTTCATGTGCTTAATTTGTGTTTATAATTAATTTCGTGCTCGACGGTGAAGGAAAACATCGTGAGGACACCTGCATGTGACTAATTTCAACGAAATTCTGCCACATGTGTATTCCAACAACCCGCATTGGAGCAACGTTGAATATGCTCAAAAACTTCTCCTCATAGGGAGAGGAGGCCTTAGCCCAGCAGTGGGAAATTTACAGGCTGCTAATGTAAAAAGAATATAAATTAATTATTACGTTATATTATGTCGTAAAAATAAAAAATATATTCATAAACAACATAAGAATTTCCGACAGCTTATCAATAATAATTGGTTGATAAACAAAATACTACTTAGTTCTAAGAAATACGATACATCATGTTTTATTTTCAGACATAATCTACGGCTGACTTAATGTATCTTTGTATGATAGTATTTTATTTGCCTCCAAACTAATCGACAGACTGTACAGACATATGTTGTTTTAATATTATACGTTTCTTATAAACGGCAGTTAGAACTCTGACATTAGCCGTGACCGTTTAATTTTATTACGGGAAATAGATATAATATCACCGTATAATATAATATTTATTTTTAATATTATATAGATATATATATTCGATTCGATTCGATTTTGTATATATATTTTTTTATATTTTAGTATTGATTGTGTTTTACCACAATCATACACACGTACTGATTTATGTAGATAAAGATATAATATATGTCTGCATGTGTCTGCTGCTGCTTACAATCTTTCGTGTAGATATGTCTTTTATTTGATTGGAAATGCAGTATCGATATACCTTTAATTTTCCATATGTAAATAAGTATTTTAGTAACTACTATATTGAGGTATTAGATATATACTCAAAGTTTTATACGAATAATATAATCATTTACTTACATAAGAAATAATAAATAATTAGTATACATTTTGAATATTTATTTAAGCGATATTAGAATATATTTCTGATAAATTGTATACTTTAACATTTTTTGATATGTTATTGAATTTCATGTCTATCTAAAGGTTGTCTGAAAGATATTGCTCTTAAAGGGATAATACAACCCTTTGTAAGTATTTTTGTAACGTTTAATTTTTCTATTTCTTTTTATTATTTCTTGTACATAATATAAATATATTTGTACTGTATTTTTATGTTTATATAAATACATTTTATGATAAAAATCGATTTGATAAAAGATCTCTCTGCCAAGCACGTTTTTTACTGCTATTAATCAGATATTATTGTATGTTTACGACATTATATATGTTTAACCAAGCCGATGATAATGACTCATACAATATATATTTAGATACTCACTCGTTTTATATTTACCGCGAAACAGCAATACGCAGTAATTTTGTGTTCCGGTTTAAATGGTGAGTGAGCCCAGTGTATCCGCTAAAGGGACATAACATAAATGTTTAAATAAATGTTTTTAAAAAGGTTTTGTACTTTCAATTTATTATTTTACGAAAGAGAACCGTTCGGTCTATTTACTCCCATCGGTAGTTTTTAACAAAATAGGAATACTAACAGTTGCGTCACAATATACTCGTATATACAACATTGTTGTGTATATTTACAACAACGCTGATCTCTTTGGTAGAATTTGTAATAATCATTGTACGTGTGAACACGAGAGAGTATGGATCTTAAACGCCAAGACTCCGACACCGCAAATCCTTCTTGGAGCAATGTATTCGTTTCTATACATAATTCCGCATATATTTTTAACTTTACCAATTCATAAAACTTTAACAATAAGGCTTCATATTAACCACAAGATTATAGATGATAAAAACGCGTGAAGCTAATACTAGTTGACTTTCAATCAGGATATATTATAATAGTATAATTCAAATGTTAGAAAAGAATAAATACTTGTTTCTTGACGGTTCTACTCGGTAGAATCTAGATTCCAATGGTAGCATTTATTTTAATATAGTTCAGTAAAATAATAATCCAAATGCCTATTTGAATCATCATCCTCCTGCCCTTATTCCAATTTTACTTGGGTCGGCGCAGCGTCTCTTCTTCTTCCATGCTTCTCTGTCAGACGTCATCTCACAAGTAACATTCCTTCTAACCATATCTTTTCACACAATTCATCCATCTTTTCTTAGGTCGTCCCCTACCCATCCCCATCCATTCTCAAAACCTTTCTTGCAACATGGTCCTCTATCCTCCGCATAACATGCCCATACCATGACAGCCGGTTTCCAGCTTCTCGGTTACTGGTGCCACTTTCAAATTTCCTCATATGTACTCATTCCTTAGTCTATTCTACCAAAACCCTATTTTAATAAAGTATATTTTGCTTTTTCAAATACAAACACACATACATACGCAAAGAACACTTTACTATTTTGACGAAAAATATTTTTGTAGAAAAATAATATAATAAGTAAGGACATCGATAACAACGATGAAGATTAAGAAAAAAAACTACGTGATAAACCAAAACACACACGAGTGAGGCCGAAGGCAAGAGCTACAATAATATAAATCTACCTATATTGTTGTGATATTATAAATTATCAAGATTTACGCTTTATGAGTTCAATGTCAATCGGATTAATAGTTTCAACGCGTATCCGGTAAAGTTAAAACATAATCTGTCAAACATACATTCATATACAGATCTCTTATTTAATAGTTTATACATACATTATGGGGGAGGCCTATGTCCAGCGATGGACTGAAACCGATAATGATGATGATGATATGTATATACAATAATAGACTATGCTTGTAAATAGTTTTCAATTTAAATTTATTTGTTTAGTATTAATAATTTTCTTTTCAATTTTTTTGTTTACAATAAATAATACAATATTTTAATTTTTCAGGTCACACTTATGGGGGTTGCATCTGAATCTTCAGTTATATTAATAGATTCAGTCAGATTTATTGCACCGTCATACAGTGAAGAGTTTTGTCAAATATATAAACAAGACGAAGAAGATGATACAAATGAAACAACAACTTCAACTATCATGCCAGAAACAACGTCAACTATCGTGCCAGAAATAAGTTCAACCATAATGCCAGAAACAACGTCAACCATTGTGCCAGAAACTACTTCAACCATCATGCCAGAAACAACGTCAACCGTCGTGCCAGAAACAACTTCAACCATCATGCCAGAAACAACGTCAACTATCATACCAGAAACAACTTCAACCATCATGCCAGAAACAACGTCAACCGTCGTGCCAGAAACAACTTCAACCATCATGCCAGAAACAACTTCAACCGTCGTGCCAGACACAACTTCAACCATCGTGCCAGAAACAACGTCAACTATCATACCAGAAACAACTTCAACCATCATGCCAGAAACAACATCAACTATCATGCCGGAAACAACTTCAACCATCATACCAGAAACAACGTCAACCGTCGTGCCAGAAACAACTTCAACCATCACGCCAGAAACAACGTCAACCGTCGTGCCAGAAACAACTTCAACCGTCGTGCCAGAAACAACTTCAACCATCATGCCAGAAACAACGTCAACTATCATACCAGAAACAACTTCAACCATCATGCCAGAAACAACGTCAACTATCATACCAGAAACATCTTCAACCATCATGCCAGAAACAACGTCGACCGTCGTGCCAGAAACAACTTCAACCATCATGCCAGAAACAACGTCAACTATCATACCAGAAACAACTTCAACCATCATGCCAGAAACAACGTCAACCGTCGTGCCAGAAACAACGTCAACTATCATACCAGAAACAACTTCAACCATCATGCCAGAAACAACGTCAACCATCATACCAGAAACAACGTCAACCGTCGTTCCAGAAACAACTTCAACCATGATGCCAGAAACAACGTCAACTATCATACCAGAAACAACTTCAACCATCATGCCAGAAACAACGTCAACCGTCGTGCCAGAAACAACTTCAACCATGATGCCAGAAACAACGTCAACTATCATACCAGAAACAACTTCAACCTTCATGCCAGAAACAACGTCAACCGTCGTGCCAGAAACAACTTCAGCCATCATGCCAGAAACAACGTCAACTATCATGCCGGAAACAACTTCAACCATCATACCAGAAACAACGTCAACCGTCGTTTCAGAAACAACTTCAACCATGATGCCAGAAACAACGTCAACTATCATGCCAGAAACAACGTCAACTATCATACCAGAAACAACTTCAACCATCATGCCAGAAACAACGTCAACCGTCGTGCCAGAAACAACTTCAACCATGATGCCAGAAACAACGTCAACTATCATACCAGAAACAACTTCAACCATCATGCCTGACACAACGTCAACCATCTCGCCAGAAACGACGTCAACCATCATGCCAGAAACAACGTCAACTATCGTTCCAGAAACAACATTACCCATCGTACCAGAAACAACTTCAACCATCATGCCAGACACAACGTCAACCATCGTGCCAGAAACGACATCAACTAACGTTCCAGAAACAACCTCAACTATCATGCCAGAAACAACGTCAACCATCGTGCCAGAAACAACTTCAACCATCATGCCAGAAACAACGTCAACTATCATACCAGAAACAACTTCAACCATCATGCCAGAAACAACGTCAACTATCATACCAGAAACATCTTCAACCATCATGCCAGAAACAACGTCAACTATCATACCAGAAACAACTTCAACCATAATGCCAGAAACAACGTCAACTATCATACCAGAAACAACTTCAACCATCATGCCAGAAACAACGTCAACCGTCGTGCCAGAAACAACTTCAGCCATCATGCCAGAAACAACATCAACTATCATGCCGGAAACAACTTCAACCATCATACCAGAAACAACGTCAACTGTCGTTCCAGAAACAACTTCAACCATGATGCCAGAAACAACGTCAACTATCATACCAGAAACAACTTCAACCATCATGCCAGAAACAACGTCAACCGTCGTGCCAGAAACAACGTCAACCGTCGTGCCAGAAACAACTTCAGCCATCATGCCAGAAACAACGTCAACTATCATGCCAGAAACAACGTCAACCATCGTGCCAGAAACAACTTCAACCATCATGCCAGAAACAACGTCAACTATCGTTCCAGAAACAACATCACCCATCGTGCCAGAAACGCCTTCAACCATCGTGCCAGAGACAACATCACCCATTGTGCCAGACACCCCTTCTACCATCGCGCCAGAAACAACGTCAACTATCGTGCCAGAAACAACCTCAACTATTGTACCAGAATCAACTTCAACCATCGCGCCAGAAACAACTGAGGGTACAACAGAATCAGTTTTTTCTACAGAACCAATTGATGAAGATATTACCACTGAAATACCTTCCTTAGAAACGGAATATTCATTTTGGAACGCATGGACAATCAGTATGGTTGTAATTTTATCACTTATAATATTAAGTCTATTGTCTGTAGGTTTTTATTTAATAGGTAAAAGAAGAGCCACTAAAGAAGTTCCTCATGTAATTTTTAATGATTACGATGATCTGCCAGTGCCTGTAATTATGCCTAGAGTTACTAAAATAGTTTCAAATCCAACGAGAATATCAAAAGATTATCCTGTATAATAAAATATTTCAGCATCCACCTAATTGTATCTCATCTCTTCACATAAATACTAGCATTAATTTAAGATAATATTATAAGTGTTCGATATTAAGTATTTTAGATAGATTTTTTATGTAGAAGTAAGGACTCTTATTACTCATTACAGTTAAAGTATACATTAGCAACGCAGTATTAATCCTTATTTTATTTTTTCATATTATTTATTATATTTATATTTATTACTCCTTGGTTTAATATTTTCTAGCCACGATTGTCCGTGGTGATAATAATTCATGGAAACGGTTAACAAATGATATATTTTTTCAAAAGTATGAATGAATATTTGTCATTTGGTATTATGTCATTTGTACAAGTTTATTGCATCTGATATGATTAAATAACATTGGATTTTGAAAAGGCCAGTTAATCTTTAAATCCATTAAAGTATTCTCTACGATATTATGTAAATAATTTTATGAAGTAGAAATATTTTTTATCTGTATATGCGAGCGCCAGCGTTAATCATTATTAAAAACATTTGTTTTTATCAGATAATAATTGATCGAAATGATAAGTCAATATTTGATCACAATATCAATGTAAGGAACATTAAACTATTTATATATACAACTATTATTGATTTTTTTTTTTGCTGTTTGTCTGAGAGATGATTTTCGGTTAAATGTCTCCGCTGAGAAACTTTTAGATTTCAATAGAGAACCAAAAAAGTTAAAAAACTGAATAAATCCTGACCGCATGGAATGTAGGCAAGAGTGCTAGAAGTATATCCCCGTGGTACCGCAATTCAGATTTTCTTGGTGACAAATTAACCAAGCCTTCTGCAACCAGTGAAGACAAAAAGATGCTATATATTTTTATAAATTATTTGGCACTATTTTCTCAAGGTCGAACGTCAAATAGCACAAATTAATTCATCTGAAACGAACTGAAGTTGTGACGAATACTGCTTCAAATTATCAGCTACTATTCCATGCTTTGATATTTTATCACGAATATGAGATGGACCAATATAAAGGCAATGGTGGTCCATACCCTTTCCAGTGGTCACTGATTTACAAGATATTTGGTCATTCTCACTGCTATTTACAGAAGGCTTAATAAAAACTTAAAAGTGGATGGGAGCAAGTGCCCTTTTTATTATATTGATAAATGAATTGTAACGGAATAGGATCTCCTTTGACAAGTAAAACAGTCTCATACTCCAGTTTCTCCTTAGACTCCATTTCATATTATTGTGCGATCGGTGTAGTCCCAAGATTTTCAGAGATTATTGCATCTACTACTTTTCCATCGTATCTTAGATTTGGAATTAATTTTCTTCCAATTAGAAAATTTTTCTCCAATTTTTTTTCTGGTATGATCTGTTGTGAAAAAATTCTTACGCCAATGTTATCGTACCGATTGAGAATATTAGTTTGTCCAGAAAATTTCAATATTGGTATCGCGACATGTTTGCCAATGTACATTTTACATTAATTTTTTAACAAAAATAGTACCCGAAAATACTACAATATAAAATAAAAAAATATATAAAATACTACCAAATATCACCCGCACCACCTAGATGTCCGAAAATCCACAACATTTTTAAGACATTTTCTGCCTCGCACAACCACACTGTGGAACCAGCTTTCTCCGGCGGTTTTTCCGAACCGATACGACTTGGGAACCTTCAAGAAAAGAGCGTAAGGCGTTGCCGGCCTTTCCTGAAAGGCCGGCAACGCACCTGCAAGCCCCCCGGTGTTGCAGATGTCCATGGGCGGTGGTAGGCTCCTGCTCGTTTGCCACCTTTTGACAAAAAAAAAACTACTACCATTTCAGGGTTCCAAGAACCCAATCAGCGTTGGGTTCTTGGAACCCAACTTGGAAGCTGAATGGTAACCCTTAGGACACGTTAAGTATCATTGTGTTGTTTTGTATTGTTTTTGTTTTTTTGTAATTAAGTTAGTAGTTATAATTAGTTAATATCTTTTTTTTTTATTATTTTTTGTTTTAAATTTTTATACTTTTTTATTCTTTTTACTGTGTACCGTGTCCAAATAAACATTTCTCATTTCTCTCTCTCTCTCATTTCTAGGTAATAAATAATGTACGAGAATTTAAGTTCGATACTATTTAAAAGCATTTAAATTTTAAAAGTAAATAATTTTAATTAAATCGAGAACATAATCCTCTCTATTGTACCTCATGTAGTTCCATTATATAGGTACCGACGAGCAAATTAGTTTTTTTCTGGGATTATACTTATAAAAGCTGAATAGAGTATGATCCAATAGATCTCCTTGCGACGCCTCCATTAGAAGTACTCAAATGGTTTTACACCGAAAAATAATTTCGATGGTGAACATTCAACCAGACATAATGATAAATTTCAGGCAGATGTGAGTATTCGTCAGGAAAGGTTATCAGCGAGCTGTTATTCATTAACTTTCAGCAGAACGTCAATCTCGGTTTTCATTCAGTGATCACAACGTACAGTTGCTTCACAGCCACGTCTACTTTCAAAACCGATTTATATTAGTATACTGGAAATTTTGACATTTCACAAACTACGAGCTAATTTCATTAGAATTAAATTCCAAAAGTGGACCTGTATTGTTTGGAGTGAATAATGATTATTTTGAATTGAATCTAAATTTAAATTTATCTAGTATAGTGTTTTGTTTTTATTTGGTCTATTTGTTATTTTTATCAATCCGTCGTAATTTATATGAAAAATTTAAAAGATTCTACCATTCCATTTACTATTAGAAATACATTTTGAATTATATCGGTTCTCGTAGGGAGTCTTTATAAAAGTGGAATACTTTGGTAATATTTTAGCAATCAATTTTCAAATTTAAATCACTATTTACATTAGGAAGTACATTTGAAATTACAGCGGTTATACATATATTCCCACTGAAGGTTGATTATTTTTAGTCTTTTCTACTTCTAAATTAAGAGGTCCTTCTAAAATGCAATGTTAGTAAATAAATAAGAGAATATAACTTGTACATTACAATATAAAACTTATAAATCCGTAAATTGATTGTAAAATAATTTTGTTAAAATTATCAAATAGAAAATTGTTTTTCAATTTTCATAAATATACATTTTGTAAAATAACAAATAAGTTATAATTTCCGCCGTTACAGGAAATGACGTCAGAGTTCAAGCTATGTCCGGAGTAATGTTACGCGAGTGCCAGAAGCGTAGAGGAGTTTATTATTCCGGTGGAGCCAATAAGAAAAACGGAAACTCGAAAATGTTTCACTTTTCCACCATGCTTATGGGGGTTTAAGTTATCGCAAATAGACTCTATCACCTCCTAACGGGAATACGTCGAATTACCAATAACTGAGCCGACATGGCCCAGTGGTTAGAACGCGTGCATCTTAACCGATGTCAAAGTCAAAGTCAAAGTCAAAAATCTTTATTCAATATAGAAGTGTTTACACTTGCTTATTGATTGTCAAAAATCTACCACCGGTTCGGAATTTAACACCGAAGAACCGGCGAAAGAAACTCAGCGGGATATATTTTTTTTATTTTTTTTAACCATTTTCCATGTACAATGATAATTATATTTTAGTTATTTGAAACAGCCTGGAGGCGATCATTTCATTCCCAAGGTGTGCAGTCAACTAAAAAGTCATTAGTGTTGTAATATCCTTTAGCACACAAACGCTCTTTAACGATTCTTTTAAATTTTATAATTGAATAATTTTGAACGTTTTCTGGGATCCTGTTGTAAAAACGTATACATTGCCCCAAAAAAGAGTTACTAACCCTGTGTAATCGGGTACTTGGAGTAACAAGTTTATTCTTGTTCCTAGTGTTAATAGAATGTACGTCACAATTTCTGGGAAAATCATTTATGTTTTTGCGTACATACATAACATTATCAAAAACAAATTGAGAAGCGACAGTCATTATTTTAATTTCTTTTAATTTACCTCTTAACGAATCTTTTGGGCCCAGGTTATAAATTGCACGAATAGCCCTCTTCTGCAGTACAAAAATGGTATTAATGTCAGCTGCAGAGTAGGATGCCCCAGAGTAGGATGCCATATGACATTATACTATGGAAATAACTGAAGTACACAAGGCGAGCCGTATCCACATCAGTCAAAAGTCTAATTTTTTTTACCGCATAGGCTGCAGAGCTGAGTCTATTCGCCAATTTATTTATATGGGGGCCCCATTGGAGCTTAGAGTCTATTGTCATACCAAGGAACTCTGTTGATTCTAAAACATCTAATGCTTCCCCGTTTAAACGTACACTCGTTTTGACACATCTTACATTGGGAGTAGTGAATTTAATACATTTAGTCTTTTTACTATTTAAGATTAAATTATTAACACTGAACCAATTTACTATTTCAGAGAGATGATTTCGGGTTTAAACCCAGTCAGGCACCACTGAATTTTCATGTGCTTAATTTATGTTTATAATTCATCTCGTGCTCGATGGTGAAGGAAAACATCGTGAGGAAACCGGCACGAGTCTAATTTCAACGAAATTCTGCCACATGTGTAATCCACCAAGCCGCATTAGAGCAGTGTGGTGGAATATGCTCCAAACCGTCTCCTCAAAGAGAGAGGAAGCCTTAGCCTAGCAGTGGGAAATTTACAGGCTACTAATGAACATGAATGAACCATTAACCCTGTATATCGACGGGCAAAATGGTTTCACTTCACGTGTTAATATACTTTAGAATTAATAATATTATTAATTTATTAATAGTTTTAAAAACGCCTGAATTTTTTGGAGAATTTTAATTTACTTAACATTATAATGTTGTCGAATACGGTAGGCGCATGCATAATTACGACATTTAATAAAACTTATACATTAAATGAACTGCTGAAAGTGTTTTCTGAAATGCGAAATTAAAAATTAATGCCTGCGTAAGTATGTAAGCAGTATAAGTGACAGTGACATCCTTAAAATATTATTTGATTTAATAGAATATTTTTCGTATAATTTTTCGAAAATGGTATCATGGATCAATACTGACCCATCGGTTGGGGTCTTTATAATATATGAAATATATAAAAAAGTTAGATTTTTTCACTCGTGAAGTTACGCAACGTTAATTTAACATGAAGGCGCATGTCTACGCGAATGATCAGATCTACGACGTGGAACGCATCCATACAAAATTAGTACTGCTTAACAGCGCCATCTTTTATTTGTCGCAAGTATCAAAAGATAAAATGAATTAATAAAATTATCATTATCGATATTACTACCTTGTTTATAAACGTTTTATTTAACATTATAACGCACAGATGGCATGATAAGTTTCGGTTTTGATAGAATATCACGCGCAGAAATTGTACGTAATAGAACTCAAACTCTTGAGAAACATTTTACCATAAACGTTAGATACAGAAAATTTCCTTTCAAATATGATCTTAAAACGTTCAAAGAGCTTTAAAAAATAATTGTTATATTTAGGTACGATTCTTAAATACATATTACCATTAATGATATAATAATTATTCATTGAGAACTTAACTATGTACTTAATAAATTAAAATTAAAAAAATACCTACTATTGAAATTGCCTGGAAAGAAACATAGGTACCCAGTAAAAATGCGAAGCTGTCGCTTCTATTGATTTGCAATTCTGATTAATTGGACAAAAATTATTCAGTCCACTTTACTGCAATCACAAACTTAACTGATTTTATTTTTTCACAAATGAGTTTAGAGTTGTTCTCTCGAAACTATATAATAACTATACTTGTATATATCACAATTCCGATGCTCTGAGTAACAAATTAACCAGAACTCTTATCGCTAATAAAGATTTTATTCTTAAATCGAATTTCTTGTTGAAAGAAGTACTCTTAATACTTTTGTATAATTTCTTTTATTTTTAGCAAATATCAAAGTCACAATGTTAGGATAAAATACGTTTAAGGCCTGTAGACAAGCCTTCTAGTGTTGCTATTTTATCTACTAATAACCGTAATATTGCCGACTATAACTTAATCCATTCAATACAAAACATTTGAATCATTTTAGTACTTACTTTTTTAATGTATAAGACATTATTAAGATTAGTAAAAATGCCTTCTGTCCAAACAATAGAAACAACACGATTGATTAAATCAAAGAAATTAATTAAATAAAGGGTTAAAACTTGGGTAGAATCAAGTTGGACGACCTCCGCGGTCGAGTAGTGTGTACACCGGTTTTCATGGGTACGCCACTCCGAGGTCTCTGGATCTGATTGTGGTACCGTCGTTACTTCCGATTTTCCATAACACAAGTGCTTTATCTACTTACATTGGGATCAGAGTAATGTATGTGATGTTGTCCAATATTTATTATTATTTATTATTAGATCGTGCTGATGCTAAATAAGAATTGAGTAAGAAAAGTTATTTTTTTTAGAAAAACTCTACAATTTTACCAAAATAGAAAGTATTCCCCTAATCGATTGTCAAATTAAACACTATCACCGGTTCGGAAAAGAAAATACCCCGATCAGAGAAGAGCCTTACATGTATTCAATATCAAAAAGAAATAGTTAGGAGGTGATCGTTTCATTCCCATGGTGTGCTATCATAAACCATAAAGTCGCTAATTGTACCTCGTATATACAACCAACCTGCAAAGAACTGCCACCGCTGTGGTAGAATAAAATTTTTTATTCTACCACCACACTTGGTGGTAGGGCTTTATGTGAACCCGCCCGGGTACTACACTCATAAGATATTCTACCGCCAAACAGTATTTTTGTGTTCCAATTAGAAGGATGAGTCAGCCAGTGTAACTACAAGTACAAGGGACATAACATCTTAGTTCCCAAGGTTGGTGGTGCATTGGCGATATAAGAAATTATTAATATTTCTTACAGCGCCATTGTCTATGGGCGCAAAAAAGCAACGCATTCGTATGTTTCATTCAAGGACTGTTATTTTACGTATCCGGTTACGTCGTTCATTCACATTTTAAACGTTTACAAACATTTTATCAACAAATCTATTTGAAATAAAATCAAGTTAAAGAACTTTATTACTCATAAAGAACCTTACAGTTCACTTTACAATGAGCAATACATATAAATTATAAATAAATAATTTTTTTTTAGTGGTAGAATCTGTGGCAGTATTCACATTGACACAAAATAAAAAAGAAAAAACATAATAAATAAAAAAAAAAAAAAATTCAACAATATTAAATTTGTGTTTTTAGTATATGAAAGATATTAATTAATTTTATTAATATATATTTTCCTTTATAATTTTTTTTAGTTTCTTTCTAAAATTACACGGTTTTGTACTATTCGGCAAACTATTATATAATTTTACACCGTTATACAGAGCGCTTCTACTACCGTATTTAGTTCTAGGATTATAAAGATGTATTTTGTGTTTATTTCTTAAGCTGTGTGTATAAGTTTTATTAGCATTAGCAGCCCGTAAATGTCCCACTGCTGGGATAAAGGCCTCCTCTCCCTTTGAGGAGAAGGTTAGGAGCATATTCCACCACGCTGCTCAATGCGGGTTGGCGGAATACACATGTGGCAGAATTTCGTTGAAATTAGACACATGCAGGTTTCCTCACGATGTTTTTCTTCACCGCCGAGCACGAGATGAATTATAAATACAAATTAAGCACATGAAATTTCAGTGGTGCCTGCCTGGGTTTGAACCCGAAATCATCGGTTAAGATGCACGCGTTCTAGCCACTGGGCCATCTCGGCTCAAATTTTATTAGTTAGTAGTAATTCCGTATGAATTTGACGAAGCTGAGTTTTTTTTTATAAATTAAATGATTATACCTAATATTATTACTTTATTGTTATTGCTGTTGATTATGTATTGGAAATTAGTTTGACAATTGCCGATAGACGATATGATATCAAAATTATTCATAGTAATGATATTCACGTTAAATCATAAAAAAATATTACAATAAAATAAATACTAAAATCAACACATTTTATGTTAGAACTATAAAAACATATCGTGTAAGTATAATTAAATAGAATTAATTCTAGACATAAATAAATATACTTTTTGTTAACCCGAATTAAATTTACAGGAAATGGTTTCATTGTTAACAATAATGATAACTTATATTTTGAATAAGACATGTTCAATATTCTCCTCCCTCTTTAAAAATTAAATCGTCGAAATACCACTCACTGATTAATCGAAATCTCTGAAGCTGTAACACCTACAGACTTGATTTCCAGGTGTTATTATAGGGTGTGGACATCCACTTAGAACGAATTTCACGAAACTCCACCCGTAAGGGGATAAAACTGGCCTTGAAAGTTTGTGTTTTACAATATCTGCTAATGTATTCATTAATTACTGTCTTAGTGGTTAATGGCTTAATAAGGGCACATATACTGGCACAGGTACAAGGTTTTAACCTCTACTTGAGCCGATAAAAAGTAATTGAATTTTTCTGTCGAAAAATACTCAGTGACAACCTGGAGTCTTGAAGTTAAAAGTGTGTACACTCTCGTACCTCGGAATGTACGTAAAGCCGTCCTGCGTTTGAAGTTTGAACTATTTACGACCGTATCGGATTTGCGCACACAACTGTGCATTATTATAATATTTATTATAATGCACAGACACACACATTCATTATTATAATGCACAGTTGTGTCCTGCGTTGGTTTTTGGTCCCACTTAAGATTGGTCGTAATATAGCAACAGACAGACAAACAGACTGAGTTACGTTCGCGTTTATTATATAAGTATCGATGGTTCGAAACTATAAATAGAAATGAAGAAATAATGAGAAATAATTACATTCAAATGCAGTATTAAATATTGAACCCAAACTAAGAAAGTAAGCACCTAAGTTATTATGAATGTACATTACAACAAAAATATTAAATTGACTTTGACCGAACTAAATATTACAAAGGATAATGTCCATAAAAGTAAGAAGCCCGTCCTGTGTAAGGACAAATCGAATTAGTTGTTTTTAAGGTATTTTTTAAGACATTAGCGCTGTAAGATATTTTAATCAGGTTCAGGTTTATAGACATTTATTCTCAAAAAGACATAAGTCGTTTACATGAGAATGGTAATATAACATTCGCGTACGTCTAAAATAATAATAATAATAGCTATAGCCACCTGATGGTACCACCGCCCATAGACAATGGCATTGTAAGAAATATTAACCATTCCTTACATCACCAATGCGCCACTAAACTTGGGAGCTAAGATGTTACGTCCCTTGTGCCTGTAGTTACACTGGCTCACTCACCCCTCAATACTGAGTACTGCTGTTAGGCGGTAGAATATCTGATGATTGGGTGGTACCTACCCAGACGGGCTTGCCATGTTGGTATTAAATGCGTTAAATGAGTTTACATTTTTTATGTGACCAGGTACCTATTTTATTATAAAGTTTTATTTAAATTGCACTCCTTCAACGTAACGGTTTTTTTTTTACCATATGATGTTCTAGTTTTAGGTAATACAAGACAGCTAGCTCGTCGGGTGCTACGCTTAAGATGTTCTTTTGGTTTGGTAAATTTTAAATTAGTGTGGATAGTTTTGTTAAGAATTTTTTTGATCAAGATACATGTATATTGTATATATATCGCTGCCGGATATTCATCAATCAATTCACAATCAATCCTAACATCACTAATTTGCCACCAACCTTGGAGGTAAGATATTTGTGGTTACACTGGCTCACTACCCTACTAACTTCTATTCAGACGAGCTTGAACAAAACCCTATCACCAAGTGCTTTAAACGCTTGTAATACAACCGACAACGATCAATAATTATTGTTCTTGAAATCAAAACCTGCGTTGTTTTATGTAAATAACTGAACATATTATCGACGTGAAATATTATCTATATATATTTTTATCTCAGATGAAATCCCCGGTTCAACGTACATTATCTGATAGCCGAACGTGAGGAAAAACGATGAAAATTACGAACACAACCTTTAGCCGACGGAAAATTATTTTTGTTGCTCCTAAGATATTGATTTATACAGTGTAAAGGACATATATATTCTAAATTATATATCCAGTGATTTATTATAATTCGTATGTCATTTAATTTTCTATACAATTGAAAATTATACCCATAGAAAATATATACGGAGCAAATTTCGTGAGAGGTCTTTTTTCAAGCACCTTTGGTTAGGTTAGGTTATCCCCTTAAATACACTGTTTCTACTTATCTTCTGATTGAAAACCTATGTTGCCATTACATTCATCTTAATTCAAATAATTTTTAATCATTAGACATTTTTTTATTAATAAACTAACTGCCCAGATTTTCCAAGTGTGGTGGTGCATTGATAATACAGGAATAATTAACATTTCTTAAAGTAATTAAACCTATATGCACTGGTGACCACTTAACATAAGGAGACTCATTTGCCATTCACATACTTGTATGAGAAAAAAAAGACGATCGATACAAAAAAAATAGTTAGAAGTGTATACATTAATTCAGAATATTATAATTTCGATTTTATATAATTTTATCAAATAATCGCATCTAAAAATAATAACTTACGTAACTTATTGCAATCATTATGCATAATGTTAAATCGCGAACAAGCAATATACATCCTACTGCTTCTGTGCGACGTACATCCGAACATAAACACTAGGTATATTTAAAATATTCTAGGTATACCGGGTCAAGTTTATAACTACCGCAAATTACGTACACGAAACCCACCCGTAAACCATGAGCGGTAACGATGAAAATCAAATGAACGATCAATCATTTTATTACAATTGGATGACCGTATTGTATATTCAATAACACTTAAGATAAGCATCATATCTCGATCGTTTGATAATAATCACATCTGATTGATTGCAATCTTGGAGGCAATCGACTTTGATGTGTTATCTATGGCTGCTAATAAAGTTAAGATAGGATAGATCGCGATAGATTTAACGATATAATTACGATTTTGACGTAATGCTTCATAGCATTTTTGCTTTGTTAAAATTGACAATTTATACGTCTCATTTTTATTAATGTATTTTTATAAATAATTAGTGGTTTCTTTTTTACTCCCTAACCGAAGAAACTACTTGACCAATAGATGTAAAAGTTATCCCCGAAGGTGCATCGCGTTTCGAAGATTTCAGTATATAAAATATATACATATAGACAGACAACGTCTACGGACTCTTTTTAATATTAAAATAAATGTGGACTTTGCAACATGATAAAAATGAGAGATTAATTTTAATATTGTTACCGTCCCTTATCAATGAAATATGTTTTTTTTATTATATTGGTACACGGATAGACAAATAGGCCACCTGATGGTAAGGGATCACAAATAACCATTTATATAATAATAATAATAAATAACCATTGTAATAATAACCATTTCTTACATCACAAATGTGCCACTAACCTTAGGACCTAAGATTTTATATCCCTTGTGCCTGAGACACAAGTTCTCTTAAACTTCAAAATTATAGCTATTTAACGGGAAAATATCTAATGGTACCTACCCAGGCGAACTTGCACAAAACATTACCTGCAAGTATGTCCAACGTGTCCAAAAAAGCCAGCGTTTTCTTAAGATCCACTTAACCTGAAATCCAAGGCACTTGTATGTAACGCTTATTCAAAAGTTGGGACCTACTTATAAAAGTATATTAGAATAATCATATTTGATTTGATTTGAATGGTGTCCTTGTGTAAGATGTATCTTACGCTACACGCTGATGGTATTATATCCAGAACCCGTACTCTTTACATCCCGCAACGGCGATCTATCTGCTTAAGCTGCTCAAATACTACAGCGCCAAAAATACTTACTTTTATTTAACTGACTGGGTTTTAAGCGTTAGTTCACTATTCGTCAGATAATAAATTTCCTGTCTACGGAACTGGTCCTTACTATTGGTGGCCCAAGAGATGATATTTAGTAGTTAAAAAGTGAGCTCAGCAATAAAACGAAGTAAAACCGCCAGCGTCCTGAAAAAATAGCATGATTTTTTATTAGAAAACATGTTTACAAACAGCTCGACCTCTCGTATGAACTAACAAAATTAACGACAGAAGCCACTAGACTTTCCGCAGGATCTCCGTATGCAAACCACCGCCACAACGTTTCTATTTGCACCACCAGCATCTAGATCCTATAAATTCTATTTTGCTATTATTTGAGGTACATTTTAATTTGAATTATAAATAACTTTTATTAAAACAATACAAGTTTGTTTGATAATGGATGATATTTAAAACTGTATTTAGAGTACGTTAGAAACAATTGTAAAGTCGCATTGTTGGGCTTTATTAAGGAGATAGGTTCGGAATTTCAGCCTCTAACGCATCTAACGCATATAAGAGATTCTTTGCCGAATTTGAATGATCTAATTAAAATAGTCGTATTCTATGCTTACGATATTATTGCAAAATAACACTCGAAGCAACAATGCTGTGGGCGATGCTGAAAAATGCTAGTTTCACTGACGTTAAATTAGCTTATTCTGGATCGTCGTGAGCTCGTCGACCATATCTTTCGGACGTAGGACTTAGTACACGTCACACACGTCACACGTGTAAATAAGCATTTGATAATTTGCCTATTTAATTATTTTGTATAGATATTAGTTTTAATCCTAGATAAAAACTAGTGAGTGACCACATTCCAATTCAATTTTGTCAATAAAAAAAATATGTCTATTCACTGACGAAGGCGCTCCCCTCCACGTGAAATGAAATTATTTTTAATATATCTTAGTCGTCTTACACACACTAACACATTTCGTGAACACGAGCGTCACTCATTCATACTAATGCAAGCCGATAATAATAAATGAAATAAAGATTATAAAGTTTAGCGCCTTTATTAGTGAATAGGTCTGTACTTATTATGAATTCACCTCACCTTAACCTTTGTGTTTCATAAGAATAAGATACATGAAATATTCATGCTAAAGGCGTCGTTCATTATCTGATAAAAGTACCTTCAGACAGGTACCCCTGGGGGTAAAAATGCCTATCAAATATGAAATTAAATAGTTACTTGAATTCTTGTTTTTATTTAAGTGTGTAATATGTAGGCAGGCTGCCTGTGTACAAATTGGTGCTGCAAGAATTTTTTACCATTCCTTACATCGTATCTTCTGTCTTTAGTTAAACTAACTCAAATTGAAACACAAAATACCTACCAAGTATTTCTATTAATATTTGATGTGCGTTAACTACCCAGACGGACATGTACAAAAACCTAAAACAATACACTAAGCACTTAGTCATGTGGCATTAACCTTCTGTAATTTATAGCTTTTAGCTCTGGTAAAAAATAAATTATCATTATAATTATAAAAGGTATTCTTAATTACATTGACAATAATTTTTCATACATTGGGTCTCATTTATTTAAAAAATATAATAGTTGCAAAGTAACTTGGCTAATGCCCACAGCTCTAGCTTGAATAATGTCGAACTTCCATCCAAACTATCTTTCCCCATTTTAGCTACTTTTATACTTGGTGGTAGGGCTTTGTGCAAGCCCGTCTGGGTAGGTACCATCCACACATCAGATATTCTACGCCCAAACAACAGTAGGTACTCAATATTGTTGTGTTCCGATTTGAAGGGTGAGTGAGCCAGTGTAACTACAGGCACAAGGGACATAACATCTTAGTTCGCAAGGTTAATGGCGCAATGGCGATTTAAGGCAAGGTCTATGGCCGGTGGTGATCACTTACCATCTAGTGGCCCGTATGCTCGTCCGCCAACCAATAACCATAAAAAAAAACGTTATAATTCCATGGAATTTCTGTGCAAAATTACATCCTGTTAGATCAAACATTTTAGGCTGTACGTCAGTCATTCATTTTACAATTTCATTAAGTGGATGTTTAAGCTAAAGTATTTATAACTCCGCCTAAATATTTTTGTAGCCAATCAGTTATCTTATCCGTGATAATTATGTTGTTAATAGTTGTGATTATGTCGCTAGGTGTAAAGGCGTGGTCAACATGTTAGAATAATTAAATGAGTCATTTAAATTTTTATTTCATTTTAACGACCTTTACACAACAAGTTGGCTAAACACTGGCAATTACATTTTTGACAGTGAAAATCACATATGGGTAAATTTTTTGAACATTCGTGCACAGCTCAGTCAAATTACATACATCAATTTCACGAAAAAAAATATTGATTTATTTGGATCAACAAACAGTCATAATAATATATAATTAGTTGTCTAAAAATAGGTAATCAAAATCTCGATACCATCACCTTTATCCCCTTATTTATTTATTTAGTAATAATATGTGACGAAATTATAAAAAAAAATATAAATAGTACGTAAGGTATTTCGGGCAGCCTTGTCGCTAAAGCAGTCCCTTAAACCTCGGTCAGGCCGACTATAAAATATGTTGGAACCAGCAAAATAATATATAGCTACATATACGTATTTAGTTTATTACAAAAGGGCTTTATTTTTGACATTGTGGGTGGACGAGCAAATATGCCACCTGAAGTGGTCAACTACCGCCCATAGACAATGGCGCTATAAGAAATACTAACCATACCTTACATCCCAATGCGTCACCAACCTTGGGAACGAAGATGTTATGTCCCTTGTACCTGTAGTCACACTAGCTCATTCACCCTTTAAAAAACAACACAACAATACTTAGTAGAGCTGAATTGCTGATTGGTGGTAGAAAATCTGATGAGTGGGTGGTGGATCCAGACGGGCCTGCAAAACTTTCAAAACAATTCAATAAATTAATTGGCACGTGTAAGTTGTAAACCTTTTTAATTTCTTATCCATCTGTCTTTCTGTCCGTCAAAACCCCTTTTCTCAATACCGCGTAGAACTCTACGCGTAACCCCTATAAAGTTGAAAATAATACCAAATACTGAGATCTGCGGTCAAATGTGAAAAAATCAAACCTAATCAAACCTTAGATTTTTTTTTATTTTATTTTAAGAAGTATTTCAATCTTTAATTTTGGTTCCCTACTTGTTTCTCAAAACGGCGTGGTCTTTTGAACAACGCGTTACTAAATGCACCTACACGAATCGAGATGTCTAGTTATTATAAATGAAACAAGAATATCTGCAATCGGAAATTCTGTAATCGGAGACAAAAATATATTACTTTATCACTTACATATATAACGCACGCGCAGTGTGAACTAGGTCTTATAAATATAGTCATAATCATAGAAATTCGGCATTTTACACGTCAATTTTAGTCAGCTGAATAACGATGGAGGATCGCTGTCACATTTATTGTGTTTTCGTCTTGATATTCAGTTATAGTGTGATGTGTGATGATTGTGTTACTTTTGATTTTGAAAAAGATTTTAATAGCACGTTCAGTAATGAATTGGGAGTGTGCGTTACCAGACTGATGTGGAATGTTGGATATTATGAAAATTTAAAAATCGACAGCCCTGATCCGAGCTCAATGACGTACATTTATCCAAATGAAATATTAAGTTGTGCTTCGTCGTTTACGTTTTCAATGACGGCAAATGGGACTATAGAAGTGAATTTGTTTATGGAACCTACTTCGCCCTCTGATCAGGTCACGATACTCGCAAATCAGATAGTAGTAGGTGGTAATGACGCTGTAGTAGGGAATGTATTGATCATTGCTATGGACCCAGACTTTGTCAGCGGATGGCGTACGGCTACAATGACTTTGTCGGGATTCGGTACATACAACGGTTATGTAAGTAAAACAAATAACACTTAAACTTCCCATTTTTTGCTAAGCAAATACCTTAACTCAGCTTATTGCTTAGCTCCAGACGTAGGCTTGTGACTACGTATTATGCGAAATTTTTAATAAACAAAACAATTTTCCGAGTGACGTTTATACGTTTCCATGTTTAAATCTGTGAATTTTATTACTATTTAAGTGACAAAGTAATAATATTGAATTATCAAATATTTAAAAACTAATTAATAACTAATGGTTGAAAAATAGACAAAAGGACGTCTTATTTAAATTTTTCTTTGTTCTAACTTATATCTAAAATATTTTTTCGAATAATTTATTTTTCACACAATATTAAATTTGTCTTGTAATGGAAACATATCGTACTGCCAAAAATAATTTAATTAAAAATTTGTTTTTATCAAATATCAGGACCCCGTTTGTCAGAATGCGATGTTTAGTTAATAAATGTTCATTACAACTAATACTATACTATACTATTACTCATTTATATTTAATCTGTAATAGTAATCACAGGATAGGGTTATAGTTTTAGTGACTGGACGATGTTGTTAGCCGGGCTTATAAAATAAAGTTGCTCTAACACATCGGATAGCTCTAAAAAAGTTAATAAAATTATACTTCATACTAGTAGGTCTGCCGCGAAAATTCGCAGTTTATTCAACAGATTTTATGAGGAAGTCCTAAGCCTATGATAGGTTTTGTTTTGATTTCATTGGCGCCAAAATGATGAAATCTCTTCTAAATTAATTTTTAAATATCAAATGTATACTACATTAGTTCAAGTAGAAAGTATACTTTTTTTTTTTTTATTTCCTTATACAGCCATTGGACCGCTCTCTAACCGGCTAGTAATTTTTTTCGGCTCTCAAAAATTAATGATTTATTAAATCGTAACAATTTAGGAAATTTCAATCAAGAATCCTCTTTAATTTACGGCTGGAGCTCTTCAAAATGAGACTCTAACCGTTTTTTTAAATGCAGCCATCGTCCCATAATCACTGGAACAAAAATTGGCTTACTCTATTAATATACAAGATAAAAAGGGGGAAATTTAAATAATATTCATATATACTTATAACAAATAAAATGTTGTATAAAAATTGAATTTACACTTCTCACGAGCAGTTACTTATTTAATACTATTACATACTGACCCTCCGAAAATCAGTCAATCCTAAAAATCGTTAAAACCCGGTTGCCAAACAACAAAATCCCAGTAGGATTGTACTTATGAGTAATTAATGGATAATATTAGGAATTTTAATCATTTATGTCAAACATAAATAAACAAATCAATTCAATAGCTCTATACTTAAGATTAGGGACCCAATTTATAAAAAAAAAAAAATTGTAATTATACCAAACAAACATTTTGTTTAATTTTACGCATAACAAAAACTTTAATTAGCTTAAAAATTAATATATCTATACAAACCTTCCTAAAAAAAAAAGTACTAATATTTATTTAATAATGTTTTATATTCCATGATAAAATGAATGTTTATTTTGCAGATATCAATACTTGGAGTGGCGGCAAAGGAATCAATAGTATTAGTTGATTCATTTCGATACATGCCACCATTAACCGTTGAAGAAGAATGTACAATTTATGATAAAGTTGATACAACGTCTACAACTATTACAACTGAAGCAGAAACTATTTCAACATCAGATACAACGACTGAACTAGAATCGACAAGTGATTACACCACACCACAATCTGAAATTACAACTCAGAAACCTGAAACAACAGGTGGAACTCCTGATACGACTACAACAATGTCACCGACATCAGAATCTGAAATAACCACCGACGATGGAGCACAAACAACTGTCTTTCCAACGACAGACAATGATTCAACAATTCAAACTGGTGGTCCTATAACAACAAGTGGGACTCCAGATACGACTACAACGATATCACCGACATCAGAATCTGAAATGACCACCAACGATGGAGCACAAACAACTGTCTTTCCAACGACTGATAACGATTCAACAATACAAACTGGAGGTCCTGTAACAACAACTGGGACTCCTGATATGACTACAACGATATCACCGACATCAGAATCTGAAATAACCACCGACGATGGAGCACAAACAACTATCTTTCCAACGACAGATAACGATTCAACAATTCAAACTGGTGGTCCTATAACAACAAGTCGGACTCCTGATACGACTACAACAATATCACCGACATCAGAATCCGAAATAACCACCGACGATGGAGCACAAACAACTGTCTTTCCAACGACAGACAATAATTCAACAATTCAAACTGGTGGTCCTATAACAACAAATGGGACTCCTGATACGACTACAACGATATCACCGACATCAGAATCTGAAATAACCACCGACAATGGAGCACAAACAACTGTCTTTCCAACGACAGATAACGATTCAACAATTCAAACTGGTGGTCCTATAACAACAGGTGGAACTCCTGATATGACTACAACAATATCACCGACATCGGAATCCGAAATAACCACCGACAATGGAGCACAAACAACTGTCTTTCCAACGACTGATAACGATTCAACAATACAAACTGGAGGTCCTGTAACAACAACTGGGACTCCTGACACGACAACAACGATGTCAGTGACATCGGATTCTGAAATAACTACCGATGATGGAGCACAAACAAGTATCTTTCCAACGACAGATAACGATTCAACAATTCAAACTGGTGGTCCTATAACAACAAGTGGGACTCCTGATACGACTACAACGATATCACCGACATCAGAATCTGGAATAACCACCGATAATGGAGCACAAACAACAGTCTTCCCAACAACAGATAACGATTCAACAATTCAAACTGGTGGCCCTGAAACAACAATTTTGAAACCTGACACGACAACCACGATGTCAGTGACATCGGATTCTGAAATAACTACCGATGATGGAGTACAAACAACTGTCTTTCCAACGACAGATAACGATTCAACAATTCAAACTGGTGGTCCTATAACAACAAGTGGGACTCCAGATACGACTACAACGATATCACCGACATCAGAATCTGAAATAACCACCGACGATGGAGCACAAACAACTATCTTTCCAACGACAGATAACGATTCAACAATTCAAACTGGTGGTCCTATAACAACAAGTGGGACACCTGATACGACTACAACAATATCACCGACATCAGAATCTGAAATAACCACCGACGATGGAGCTCAAACTACTGTCTTTCCAACGACAGATAATGATTCAACAATTCAAACTGGTGGTCCTATAACAACAAGTGGGACTCCTGATACGACTACAACAATATCACCGACATCAGAATCTGAAATAACAACCAGTGAAGGAACACAAACAACAGTCATCCCAACAACAGATACCGATTTAACAATTCAAACCGATGGCCCTGAAACAACAATTTTGAATCCTGATACGACAACAACGATATCACCGACATCGGATTCTGAAATAACAACCGACGACGGAACACAAACCACAATCTTCCCAACAACAGTTAACGATTCAACAATTCAAACTGGGGGCCCTGAAACGACAATTTTGAATCCTGATACGACAACAACGATGTCAGTGACATCGGATTCTGAAATAACTACCGACAATGGAACCCAAACAACTGTTTTCTCAACAACAGATAATAATTCAACTGGACTAACTGAATCTACATTAAATATTGAAACAACTATTTCTGAAATTACATTACAGCCTGATACACCAGATCCAAATCCAGATACAACAGCAACGACATCAGATTCCATGGATGAAGTTACGAATTCACCAGGAACCGGTGACACAACGACAACTAACTCTGATGATATCACAGAAAAGCCAATATATCTAGAAAAAGGATTTTGGAACGCATTCACCATATCCATGGTTATACTTCTAATATTTATTATTCTAATTCTCACGGCTTTGATATCATATTATATTGGAAAAAGGAGATCTCGACGCGATTCCCAATTGATACTAGCAGACATTGAAGATCTTCCAAGCTCTATACATATTCCGAGGGTGTCGAAAGTTTGGACAAACTCAACGACGCTAAGAAAATTAGCTACTATCATTAAAATGGAATAAACTGATATTTAAACAGTTAAACTAACTATATCTAGATACTCAAAACATAGTAATATCGTAGAGGACAAATACTCAATTAATATTAATTAGGTTATTTATTTTATTATTAAATGGAAATTGAGTCTAATTGAAATATATTATTTCATAATTTAATTTAGTTGTTAAGGATTTAATTTATTTAATCATGAAGTAATGTTATCAATTGAATAAGAATATATTTAAGATTGTATGATAAATCAAAAATCATTGTTATGCACTGATAAGCGTATTGATGCATTCAAAACATCACACTTAAAGTCGTACGTCTTTGTTTACGATGAGAGTGGAATTTCAAGGCATACTTTGAATGTAATAAATTGATATCTAACATTTAATTACAGCTTTTCTGATTTAAATAAATCCATTCTGTCAGATGTGTTGATTCGTTTTAATTTATTATTCTCACTCAGATTCGTCAATAGTAAACATAAATTATGATGGTCTCTTGACAGATTACTTTCGCGGCAGTTTTCAAATGAGACACAAACTCCGCAGGACATATTAACAGGCACAAGCTTTAAGTGGATTTCGAATCCAGTTTGAACCTATGACCTTGATATCCTATTTAAAATAAATAACAAATATACAACTTCCAGAATATTTTGTATATATTATCAATTTTATCAAGAACGATTCTCATAAGACATTGTCATACTTATAAATATTTATATATGTATTGCGTATAATGAATCGGTCTTTCGAATTCCTGTGTTAATCCAGTTAATCACATAATTGATAACGATAGGGTAAACGACACAGTTATACCTTTTTTTGTAATCGGATTAGCTATGATTTAATTATTTATATTTTCACAAAAATAATGCGTATATTCATTGCTTAAAGTAAACATATATATAGATAATTTTAAACAAAAAAAAATCCCGCTGAGTTCCTTTCGCCGCTTCTTCTCAGGTCCGAGATTTTTATTTCCGAACCTGAGGCAGTTTCGGAATCGTTTCGGTAGTCAATAAACAAATGTAACGCTTCATTGTTTAATTTAAAATAAACATATATCCTGGTAGATTAATTTTAAACATTCTTTTATTTTATTTTAAATTGGCGAATCACCACAGCTGCATAAATCTAGACATTATAACAATAATTAAGTGTCCTTCCCATTATCGATACACCACTATATAAATTAAGATATAATGCCTAATTATTGCTCTTAGGCTGTGGATGATACCTACCCAGACGGTCAGAGATTTAGATAAATTAGTAGTCGCCCATTGGTCGAAATTCGACTGTAATTTATTGCTAATAAAACATTAAACGCGTTATTTCGGAAGATAAGAAGTAAAAATGAGGCTCAACTGGACGTTACCTTGTCCACTATTACAGTAAAAAAATTGAAATGTAAAAAATAGTGTCATTGTTCTTCATCTTTGACATGACGTGTGTTGTCATTGGCAGTATGTACGTAAACTATGAATGTTTCATATTAAATATTATATAGATAAACGTGTCTAAACGTAACTTAGTGCGTGTAATGATTTCTAATGCACATTTTATTAAAATATTAGTTTGCTGCACTTCTTCTCCAAATAAACATCAACAGTGCCAAATTTCATAAACTACCGCGCGCGTTTTTTTTTGTAAAAAAGCGGTTGCTTACAAAGTTATTGCTTTAAGTATTTATATATGGATATATACATACTTATATATATACTTTTTAATTAATCAAAAGAAATGAAATAAAAATCGTAACTAATTACTTACTATATTATAAATAATACTTATAATTACTTAATGATTGACAAAAGATGTATTAACTCTATGAAAATAAATACCTCTGACCTGAGAAGAACAGAGCGGCAACACCTTTTTCCACAATTATATTTATGATAAAATTAATAACGTCATAGTATATTAACGGCCCGGATTCAATCGTTAGATACCCAAGGAGTTATTATATAGAAAGTTGTTGGTTTTATACCTTTGCCATGATTCATTACTTTTTTTTATATATAGCATTTATTAGTGCACCTTTGTGGTAGAACTGATTCGTACGCCGTGACGTGACAAACTGTATAACTCTCTTATGGCGTCATGTTGCTTCTCCACCGTTCTCTACTCCCTTGACGTGTAGCGCGTACACAATATTATATACATACCTATAGAATATATATGTATATAATAAGTAAATATTTTTATTTTGTATTTGTTAAGTTTTTTAAGTTATAACTAAATATTCGATTCAAAAACATTCTAAATTCGAATTTTAATAATTTTCTTCTGTAAAAAATCTACCTTAGCTTCTTGTAGATCCTTACCATTATACGTATATACATATATTACATAATTAGTAACAGCGATTATTCTAAATAGCGTTTACATTCTATTATAAGTATTATGAACGGGTTTTTTGATTGCTATATTCGCTCGTAAACTAATAAAAACTAAAGTTAATCCAATAAGAACCCAATAAATATAAGGAGGAAAATATTATCCAAACATAATATATCATATTATATAGACGTTAGAGTTAGAGTGTTATAAACGTTTGTGTGATGTTTGTGCGGTGAGAAATCAAAGATTAATTTGATAAGATGATAACGACTGTTCGATTATCAGATCATAATGCTGATGAATGAATAAAAATGATAAATGTGTAATTCAGTAGCACGAAATATATTAAAACAAATGAAATAAAAAAATAAATAGAGAATCTGCTTTGTTCTATTTTTAAATTTCTTAGTTGGGGCCCAAAAATTTATTTTTTTATAATTTTCCATTTTGAACCTTCTTGGTTTGTGTGACATCAAAAACCGAGAAAAGAAACGAGTAAAGTTATTGCGTATTACAATCCTGTGAATATCCCACTGCTGGGCAAAGTTCTCCTCCTCACTTAAGAAGACGCGTTTGTGTTTATACCAAGAATACGGTTTACTTTTAACGCGGAATGCATTATTATAAACTGTGATTTAGGACATTAAATATCAGAATGTTGAATTTAGTTTCACGTTTTTTGTCTTAATTCTCATAATTATTTTTAATTATTTAATAACTAAACTTTACACTTAGTGGTAAAGCTTTGTGTAAGCTCGTCTGGGTACCACCCATTGATTAGATCTTCTGTCTCCAAAGTTTATAATTCATCTCGGCGGTGAAGGAAAACATCGTGAGGAAACCTGCCTGTGTCTAATTTCAACGAAATTCTGCCACATGTGTATTCCACTAATCCGCATTGGAGCAGCGTGGTGGAATATGCTCTAAACCTTCTCCTCAAAGGGAGAGGAAGCCTTAGCCCAAAAGTGGGAAATTTACAGGCTGTTAATGTAAAAATGTGTTCCGGCTTGAAGCGTGCGTGAGCCAGTGTAACTACAGACTCAAGGGATATAAAATCGTAGTACCCAAAGTAGTTGGTTCATTGGCGATGTAAGGAATGGTTGATATTTCTTACAGCGCCAATGTTTCTACGCGGTGGGTACCAATTCACACCTGGTGGCCCATTTGTCCGTCCACATATACAGCTGCAGCAAGTTTCATATAATTCTAATTCTACTGATTATTGACGTACATTGGAATACAATGTTTTCCAACAACCATCACCGTTGACGTTTTTACGTGTGCCCTTAGTTTAAATCCAACGCTCGTACCCAGATAACCGGTAACACCTCACAAGCTCGACCATCAAGTCGAAACAAAAAGTGTGCAAGCATATTTAAAAAAAAATCGTAGTTATTAGAATTATTTTGATATCATATCAAATAAAATTAACGTTATCTATATTCTTAATGCGTTAGTAACGAAAATAGGCGATATATTTTTTTTGTATTTATTATAAAAGGAAGGGATTGTAAATTCTTAAGCCTACTGTCAGAGAGATATCGTCGAATAAAATAAAATTAATACTTATATAATCCAAGAAACTCAGTTGGATTCGGAAAAATATTTTCGTATTAGATTGTCCAATTCTTAAAGAAACAAAGGCTATTGAACATTACGTGAAGACCTGAGACCGGAGCAATGACATTAAGAGAGGTAAGACCGCGCAGAGATGCTTGTTAGTAATATAGATAGATATATTATATATATATTATTTTTAAGTTATATGTTGGCGGATAAGACAATAGCGCTGTAAGAAATATTAACCATTCCTTGCATCGCCAATGCGCCACCAACATTGAGAACTAAAATGTCATGCCCCTTGTGCCTGTAACACTGGCTCACTTCACTTTCAAACCGAAACACAACAATACTGCTGTTTGGCGGTAGAAGACCTGATGAATAGGTACCCACCCAGATGGGTTTGCAAAAAGCCCTACTACCGTTAAGATGAAAAGATACAAAAAAGATTTTTTAGTAGCAGTCACATAGGGTCACTGCCGTTAGTTGCAATTATATTGAACAACAAAATAGGTACGAAGCACATAGAATAAAATTACTTATTTAAACAATATTCTTATGTAGTAAATCAAACGAAATGTGTTAAACACGAATTGAACGAAGTTTCTATTATATAACAACACACAAAATAAAAGTTTTAATTAAATAAATAAGTAATAGTAACAAAATGGTAATTAATTTTATTATTACACTTTGAATATAACATTAATTTCGTCAGACGTACTTCAGCTATCGAATTTTCTATTCGATTTAAAAATCGTATTCCTAATATAACTTAAAATTTTCCTTCCATTTGATAGTAGCTGGTAGCCATAGTGGCCTCTACAGCGTCACCGGGCGGGTGGGGGAGTACGCGCGTCCTAAGGGCGCCTCCTGTTAGGCCGTCGACGTCGGGAGGGAGGAGATTATGTGCTCAGAAACCCGTCATACGCCTAGGCGTGGTTGGTTAATAATGTACAAGGGACCTCGACCCTGCCGGCGCGATCGAGTCAGCGTTCGCCGATGTAATGACATCGACGGGAGCGCTCAGAACGTCCTTAGGACGTCTATGCATCGGATTAGTATGTCACTGCGGGCTGTACTTGCTAATATTTATTATTAATATTACTTAATGTGTTTCACTGTAATTGCAACTAACGTTCATCATACCTTTGTGACCCTATGTGACCTCCATCACAGCTCGCCTCTAGCTAGAGGAACATTATACTCATCATTGTACTTTTTAAATATTCGTTGTCCTTCTATGAACAAGTTACAAGCTTTTAAAAAAATTCTATCGAACGGGATACCTTTAAGATTGAAGGCAAATTAGGTTCCTTACCAACCTTACCTTCTAAGAAATATGCCTATATTTTTATGAATTCTAAATGGCACCTTATAGGACTATAATCTAGTCCAGATTTGATTGTTTTGAACACCTCAATCGGGTAAGTGTGGAATAAACTTAACAAACGCTTCATACCTCTCGACTATTTAATCGACTTTAATCCTACTTAATATAGTACAAAAGCTATTAAAAACCTTTTCAATTTTAAAGAAAATTCGATTGGGGACATTCACAGCAATTTTTCTATTTAAAGAAATCACGATTGCTTTAAAAACCCTGTTGTATTTAAAGCTTTTAATTGCTATTTCTTTTAGCAGCAATTTTAATATTTAATTATAGTAAGTTAAATATAAGTATAAAGTAATATAAGATTACGTAGGTCGTAAAGGCCAGGAAAGCTTTACTTGATATTAGTGACATCGTGCAATGTTATAAATGTTAAACGTACGTAACTAAATAAAATAAATTATTCAAATAAAATTTACAATCTTAGTTAATTTATATGACGTTGATGATTTTGTTCTTACCGACTTCAGTCAAGGCTACCCATCTCAAGGAAACCAAACAAAGAATATATTTTAGGGCACATGTGTGTGAAACAACACAAAAACACCGATGCAATTTCTATTTCCTCACTCCTCATTGTCATAATCCGATGGGACGGGAAATCCGACAACGGAAAGAGTTCAGGTGCAGGACCAGCTTTACGTGCTGTCCGAGGCACGGGAGTGTACACACTTCCAACTTCCAAGATCCGGCCTGTTTCTGAGAAATTTCCGACAGAAAAACTCAGTAACTTTTAATCGGTCCGACCAGAACCTCTGGATCTGTGGCCTTATATTTATCGTCTAATTATTTTTATACAATATTTCTGGAAGGTAAGGGCGACCATCTCAGATAGGGAATAAATTGAAAAGGATAAACAATAACCCAGATTCTCCAAAATAGCGGTAGCATAGCAATCAGCAGATATTTTGAAGGATTATATTGCGCCGGGTTAGAAGATTTAATATTTTTGTTGATGAGAGCAATTAGTCACAGTCCAGAAACTGACTATTCGACTGACTTTATTTTTGACTTAGTCCAAAATAACTATTGTAAATCTAAACTTTTGCCGCGTTCTATGACATTTATGCTGTTGCTTTTGTAGCGCCAATCCAATTTAACGTATAATATTTAATAACGTATATCAACTGACATATTTTTTTCTGTACCTTTAAACACTCCTTATCAAATATTCTATATTTAAGTAGGCTCATAAAAGCACTTTAGAATCGTCATGCTCATGTTCTGAATTAAATGTAAAGCTAACATCGACTTGCAAAGTATATTCTACCGAGAAGAACCGGCGAAAAACTCAGTAGTTAC
The DNA here is from genome assembly GCF_905147765.1 of Vanessa atalanta. NCBI lineage: Eukaryota > Metazoa > Arthropoda > Insecta > Lepidoptera > Nymphalidae > Vanessa > Vanessa atalanta. The sequence goes on from NC_061882.1 coordinate 1,856,190, forward strand.
TCTAAACCAATATACTTAAAACTCACACCAGAAGAAACAGCGCGTTTTACGGATGCATGTTACATACTTATGATTTTAGCGACCTAGCGACCCGCCCCGGTTTCGCATGGATACAATGCTGATAGACCTTTTTAATGTGTACAATACTGTATAACATTATTTTAATCTATCTCGTAGAATTTAGCCAGTTCTTGGAATATAAGCAAAAAAAAAGTGTTTATTTACGACATCACATTAGAAACCTCTAAAATTATCAATGTTTCTCTACTATATTATCTATATAAACCGTAGTTTTAAAGATCTAAGCATACATAGGGACAGACTGACAGCGGGAAGCGACTTTGTTTTACACTATGTAGTGATTGCGCTTCGCTTGTTTTTACCTGCTTTAAATTTAGAATATTGATATTTCAATTAGTATGATTTTCCTATTCTTGTTACGTATACAAGCAGCCAGGCTTTAACCAAAGGCACAATTTACGCTCAATACAAACATTTAAATCTACAATAATTGTACAGTCATTATTCTTATGCACTTTCTAGAATATATTCAATCTTGATACGAATATGCCTCAAACGAAAAGTATTCAATAATTTTGACATACTATCGAAAACGATCAGATTTACCTGAATATTATAGACGTTATCTTGAATTGATAAAATGATACCATTTTTATTGAGCTAATTAAAATAAAATATCCTAATGAAACTTGCCTAAGACTTCGGAAAGTCTATCAGAATAAATATTCAATGAGTTAGTAATTAACTACGAAATTATCTTAAACAGTAAAACCTTTCCAGTATTGCGATATCTTTGGGCTAAGTTTGAAATTAATATAATTTACTAAAATTGGGAAATAACAATGAACTCATTATAGATACAATCTTGATTATAGATTTTGATATAATTGTTATCGTTTTGATAAAGTATTTTTACAGATGAATCTAGTGATTAAGCCGATACACCACGTGAATTCACGAAGAACGAATTGTATATTCTGATGGCAGGAGGAGTTAAAATAATAAAAACTATTGATTTAAGCATTTACAAATACATCTGCTATATTATGCACTAAAACTGCTCTGGCTTGATATTTATAAATAATAAAATACCACTTAACTTATAAACTTCAATTTTACTTCCAAAGTCTACCTCGAGTGTAAGCTCGACGATAACTTCGCCGATCTCAAAAATGACATCTTCAATGGCGTCAATTCAATCAACAATTAAGATTCCGAAAATCTAAATCAAAATATTCTTTATTCAAATAATGAAACCATTTTTGAATCGTCTGTTTACAGTGTTAAATAAAATGTAAACCTGCCACAGATATTTAAAGCAGATTTTACCGAGAAGAACCGGAAAAAAAATTGTAGTTACTCTTTTCCACCATTTGAATTATAGATAATGTCAATAAACTACAATTGAATTTATAAATATACTGCCTAGAAATCAACAAATATAGAATATAGTATATAAATATAGTACACGCTTTTTTATCATAAATATATTGTATAAAGTAAAACGCTTTATTTATATTTTTTATACCAAAAATTATATAGATTTCGACCACTGATGTCCATTCAAAACTAAAGTTTTTATTCTTAATGCTTACTCCTCTTACATTTGAATTCGACAATATAGTACATGTTCGGTGGGCTCGAACATTAGCTTTAATTTTAGCCGACTCGGGAGAGTATGTATCAGCCATTTTGTATCATCTATAGCAATAAATGAATTTCGTTGATCTAGTGGCTAGATATAAGGCCACAAATCCAGAGATTTTGGGTTCAAACCCCTGGACGGACCAATGGCAAGTTTTTGGGTTTTTCTATCGAAAAATTCTCAGTAACAGCCGTGAGTCTGGAATTTGGAGGAGTGTACACTCTTGTGCCTCGGAAAGCACGCCGTCACGTCCCCATCGAAATCGGCCGGACGACATCATCAGTAATAAATGAGGATACCTAACTGAAAATATATTCAAAGCCAAAATATATAAAAGCTATACCAGGAGATGGAGCATGGAGGAGCATTAATAAGGTTTTAGTATATAATATGATTACGTAAGTACTGTACTTAGCAGTTTCGCCCGCCTCAAATTTAAGAGTATGGTCGTGATAATTCAATAGAATAGATCCATACCTGACATGCCAAACAGAAAATGTTGTTGGTTTTGATAATGTTATGTATGTGCGCAAAAACATAAATGATCTTTCTAGAAATTGTGACATCCACAAATAATAATAATAATCATCGACTGCTTTAAATAGCGAAGATATATTTATTGTTAGTGTATGAAAACAATAATAGTAAAATATGATATTTAGAAAATAAACAAAACACCGCTGAGATTCTTTCGCCAATTCTTCTCGGGTCCGAGGTGTTTATTTCCGAACCGGAGGTAGATTTTTGACTATCAATAATCAGGTGTATTCATATTGAATAAAGATTTTTCACTTTGACGTTGAGCCGATGTTCGACCGTTCTTTTCTTCAACATAAAGAATCATATCTCAAATAATATAAACATATAAATAATGAGACTACTATGTTTTAGATGAATAATACAATATTGATTTAATTAATAAAATTAGTGACAATCATTTCATTTCAAATAATTAAAATATAATTATTATTGTACATGAAAATGAAAAAAAAAAAATATCCCGCTGAGTTTCTTTCGCCGGTTTTTCTCAAGTCCGAGGTGTTAAATTCCGAACCGGTGGTAGATTTTTGACTATCAATAAGCATGTGTAACACTTCTATATTGAATAAAGATTTTTGACTTTTGACGTTCAGGGGCTAGGTATTCGTTTCTTTAATATAAATGTGATAAAAAATACGACTTATTTTTCATTATATGATTATTGAATCTTGTACGATGACGTTTTTAAAGTGAAAAAGTATATTTCGATTTGATTTAATTCGAAGCAAAATAAAAACTTACCGATTCGTAATATAAAAATTATAATGTGATATTCTTTTCGTATTTCAGTAGGTACACAGAAACCGCGGGTTAATAACCTCACTCAAATATAATCTAAAATCAAATAACTTGTTTAATAATATATTTTCTGCCAAGTCGGTAATTCCTTGAATAATCAAGTACCTAATCAATTAATACCTCACAATCCCTGCCTCGTCCTTCTTTAAGAAATTCATATTTATTAGTATTGCAAATGCGTAATAGATATTTTTTTTGTAATATCTATAGGTGGACGAGCAAATGGGCCAACTGATGGTAAGTGGTCACCACCGCACATAGACAATGGCATTGTAAGAAATATTAACCATTCCTTACATCACCAATGCGCCACCAACGTTGGGAACTAAGACGTTACGGCCCTTGTGCCTGTAGTTACACTGGCTCACTCACCCTTCAAAACGGAACACAACAATACTGAGCACTGCTGTTTGGCGGTAGAATATCTGATGAGTGGGTGGTACCTACCCAGACGGGCTTGCACAAAGCCCATACAAAGTTATACATAGTTTCATATCATACAACTAGTGCCATCTGTTGCGAACATGTAGAACTAAGACAACTGATTTAAAATAAAAGATATATAGGCGATAATAGATGGCGGTACACGTATGTTTTTTTAAGTTAAACTAATTTTATAAGCGAAGAATGATAACAAACAATTCAAGTACTTTTAGTTGAAATTAGTAATATTTCTGCATACTTAATCTCTAATCTAATTTGACACGAAATATTTGTTTCGAAAGTGTATGTGTTTTTTGTCTAATGCGTTAATTTCTTTGAGAAGTACTTACATATGTAGGTATATATCTACGAATCGAAAGTAACTGTACAAATAAAAAAAAAAAACAAAATAGCAATGTGATCAAACGGGGAAATGCTTTCTTGCCACCAATTCGAGTGGTCATGATTTGTACAGTAGTGTGTTTAATTAAGTATTATTTGTATAAAAATATGTAGGTAGACAATTCTTATAAAAAAAAATAATTAAAAAACTGTACCCGGTATATCAAAATCAAAATATACTTTATTCAAGTAGGATTTTACAAGCACTTTTCAATGGTCATTTTACAAAATGAGCTACCACCGGTTCGGAATGTAGATTCTACCGGGAAGAACCAAAAAGAAACTCAGTAGTTACTCTTTTTAAACATTTAAAATAAAAAGTCATAGTAATTAAATACAATTAAATATGTATATATATAATATATCCTGCTTGGAAGCAGTGGCGTAGCTAGTTGGGTAAGGGCCCCGGTGCATAGAAAAAGAATCGGGCCCTCGCCCCCTCTTTAACGTATATAGGCATTCAAAATTATAGATAGTAATAAGAATGGGATACAGGATACAGTGAGTTGAACATATCATTAGTAAGTTAAATTTATACTTCATCTCTATTCAAAGCTCTTTTCATAGCTTAGGTTAGAGGGCCCCCAGAGCTCAGGGGCCCTGGTGCACTACACCACCTGGCCCTACGATAGCTACGCCACTGCTTGGAAGTCAACAAGTAATAGCTCCACACTTTTTATCATCTATATAATCTTGCATTGAATAATATGCTTATTTATTAATGTATTTTATTACGAATGATTTGAATTTATGAATAACTCTACAGTTTTTGTAATTACCATAAGTCGCATCTCAATCCGATAAGTAATGTTTAAGTACCATACGGGCAAGCGACGATACTTTCAACTTTACGATCAAGCTCGTCTGGGTAGATACCAGCCGCTCATCATTTATTCTACCAAAATACAATAACCCTTTTCAAATTCAGAAATTTCAGAAATTCAGTTCAAGATTTGTTAGAATAATAAAATGTTTTTCATTTAGGGTGACTGTATTTAAACATCTTAACGAGATGATTTAAGTAAGGTTGCAACTTTTCAAGACCCACCCATGCATTTGATATTCTATCGCTAAGTAGCAATACTCAGTATTTTTGTATTTCGATTAAAGACTCAGTGTGCCGGTCTAACTATAGACACAGCCATAACATATATATTAGTTCCCAAGGTTGGCGTCGCATTCGCGATATGACGAATGACTAATATTTTTACACCGAGTGTTGTAGGCGGTGGTGACTATTTACTATCAGGTGCCCCTTTAGCCTGCCTAACTACCAATTGAAAAAAAAACATGTATATTCGACGCGCATCACTTGTAACCAACTTCCAAAAAGATTTAGAAAATCCTTAAATTAAATTGAAATTATATACCACCGGATTGGTTCTATTTTTCAAAATCCAGCTCTGCAGATCTATGAAGAATTTTGGGAACACAAATATTATGGGCAGTTCTAGGGGGATTTTTGTATTTTTATCAACAAATCTTACATTTTCCTTAAGAATCGGAGTTGATAACGAAGACCACAACACCACCGATCAGATAACCAGACATCAGTACTGCTTGTTAATAAGGTTTACTTTTCACAAAATACCATCTGAAGTTGAGAATGTCTGTTTGAATATAATTAAAATTCAATTCGCTCAGTAAATGTCAAATATTTTTAGTTAATGTAGAAGGCTACTAGGTCCACCTTTGTCAATAAATTCAATCAGGTAGACAAATAAAGTTAAGTAGTTAAATAGTCAGGTAGACAGAAAAAAATAAACGGAAGTTAGCTATGATTTCATATATATTAATTAAAAAAAAACTAGTTTATGATATCCTTATGACTTATTTCGGCAGCCCTTCTCGCGTTAAACTCGCCCAACGGCTCGTGACGTACCATAGCGCACAAGGCTGCGCTTAAACACACAAGTGCACAATTTATTTCCTATGCCGTCTGATCTGCCGTGGATTATAAGAATAATCCACGGCAGATCAGACGGCAAATCCGATACGAACAGTAAAACAGTGCAAGACCAGCTTAGGTGCTCACAGACACTACTGAGCATTTCTGTAAAAAACCTGATCAAGTAATCAGGTTGCTTACGCAATCAGGGACCTGTTTCACCTGGGCTTATACAAAACTTTCAGATCGAAGAACAACCATAAAAATAAAAATCATTGCTTTTTCCGGCAAGGAAAGTTGATTTACTCGATTTTTCTCATCTATAATATGGATGTATTATTATTTATCTTCCTCTTGAATCACTCTGCTCAATAAAGGAAACCGTATTAAAATCCTCTGCGTAGCTTAAAAGATCCAAGCGTACAGATACCAGAAACGATTTTCTTTTAAACTATATAGAGGAGTGCCCGCAGACAATTTTACATTTGTCAACCAATTTAAAGTTTATGTCAAATAATCAGTTCACGATAAGGTTAAGGATGATTATACATATGATAATAAAAATAAATAAACTTACATTAAAATAATATACGATGCAAATAGATAACTCAATTAGAGTTTTATTGAAAGGTTATAAACGTGTTATAAAACATTCTGAAGGAGAAAAGTTCAGAGAATATGTTTGCATTTGTATGAAGAACTTTGTACTTCTAAACAAATGCATTACACATTTGTTCAGAATTAAATCCTCTAACGACTTTATGCTACATGTTTTAAACAAATAAATGTTTATTATTGTTATTCAATTAGTAATTTATTTAACTTTTTTTAAGCCGAGTGAGCCCGTCTATCTGGGTACCACCTACTCATCAGATATTCCACATGCAGGCACATGGGACTTAGCACATAGCATATTTACATATTACATAAAAAATATATTGAAAAAGCAAGCAAATTGCTTCATGTTGATTCTTTCTTCCGGTAATTTACAGGAAAAAAGGAAACTACTTATAACCTTATGGCAATTAATCAATAGATTGCAACTCCCTATTTGACTCCGTGCGATATCGGGGCAAATAACTAATAATAGATAACTTTATTGTAAAGTGTCGTTATCAGACTATAACGTCAAAATCATATAATCATAAAATATCAAGTCAGTGTAATTTTTAACAGCGGTGGTGCAAGTGAACTAAAGAAATGTCAAATCTTCAATTTGTCATTCTGTTTTGCTTAATACTTAACGTAAATCTTCAACAATATAATTATCCCAAACTCAGTCGTGGCTTAAGTGACAGGAACTGTGGAGCAAAAACCTCTTGGTTTTTGTGTGACTACGAATCATATGGAATCAAACCAGCTTTTGAGAACTCGATATGCATACAAAGCGGTACGACGAGCTGTGTCTCAACATTTTTGTTGAATTTTTCACGCGGTCATCTCAGTTTATCCGCCTATCTCAGACTGGATTCAGATAAAAGTGGTTTGATAATTACTATATTTGATCAATATGATACTTCGAGAGTTACTTATGACTACAATAAGTTCAATGACGGATATAATGATGGGTGGAATACAATTGTGCTAAATATTGATGAGGAATTCGTTGGATACGTAAGTAAAACTACATCTAAATAATGACAACCTTAGATTTCACAACTACACAAAAGTAAAATAAAAAATAAAATCTAAAATACAAAGCCACTGACAGTTAAAAAAATCATGCATCATTTAAATATAATAAATTAGACGGTATAAAATATTACATTAAAATTTCAAATTCTTGTTATACTACCCAAGAGACAAAATGGTTTTGATTATTCTAAATTTGTTTGATGGAGATTTTTATACATAGCTAGGTGTAATTTGTGGTATCTGTGCGAGCCTGTCTGAATCGGTACCAACCATTCATCATATTATATAGGTGAGTGAGCTTCTTTAACCACAGGCACAAGGGATATAACATCTTAGTTCCCAAGTTGGTGGCGCATTGGTGTTGGATGGAATGGTTGAAAGTACGGCACCAATGCTATGGTAAAATTAGCTCGACCGTCTATTTTATTTAACAAAAAAAAATACTCGTTTTGTCAAAATTGGATTTTTAAAGATTATTTAATCAATATGATATTGTAACATTCGCTAACGATTATATTCGCGATATTTTTCACGCGTCTTTTATTTGCTTGGGTTAGAAACTATTTATCTAATTAAAACATTCAAAAATGAAACCAATCGTATTTAAACAAAAACAAATGACAAATGAAAACAAACGAGTGATTCAATAAACATACAACTGTGCGAAAGGGTACAAATCCCGAAAACGAAAATGTAGACTCAAAGTCAAAGTCAAAAATCTTTATTCAATATAGAAGTGATACACTTGCTTATTAATAGTCGAAAATCTACCACCGGCTCAGAAAGAAACACCTCGGACTTGTGTTTATGGCATAGTTCATATTTGTTGCGGATTGATAAGTGTTACAGTCAATAAATCAGTATTATGCTACTGTATAGGTCCATAATTATAGTGAGTTTTATTTTTTTTATTTGATATCAATCCGCAACAAATATTTGACTGCAACAGTTACTATGCTATAACCGTAATAGCACCACTGAGAAGAACTGGTGAAAGAAACTCATATTGTACAATTATTGTTTTCATACATTTACATTACATTAACAGCCTGTAAATTTCCCACTGCTGGGCTAAGGCCTCCTCTCCCTTTGAGGAGAAGGCTTGGAGCATATTCCACCACGCTGCTCCAATGCGGGTTGGGGGTATACACATGCGACAGAATTTCGTTGAAATTAGGAACATCCTTACGATGTTTTCCTTCACCGGCGAGCATGAGATGAATTATAAACACAAATTAAGCACATGAAAATTTAGTGGTGCTTGCCTGGGTTTGAACCCGCAATCATCGGTTATGATAAAAGACTAATAAATATATTTTCGTTATTTAAATTCAAAAAATATCTCTCTAAAAATACTTTTTTTGGTACTTATATTTTTTTCAATCGCAAATCCTATTCCGGCTTGGTTAAATAGTATGTTATTTACTACAATATTATAAACTATAGTTTTAAATTTTTTTGAAACACAGAAATGTGTTACTGTGAACTATAAAAGATGTCGTCCTGTCTAACTATATTCAAATAGCCTAATCTGTACATCTGGCACAGAATCATGGCATCTGAATTTATGTTTACATAATATTTGACTTATCATTGTATCAACGATAAATAAATTCACGCCTAGATTTAAGTTACCAGAGGATACTATGTACACACTGATTAAATTTCACAGACAAATTGCTAATGTGATAGTATATATTATTAATATTTTGTGTTAATTTTGACATTTATTATTTTAATTAATTTCATATTAAATATAGTAATAGTCAAAAAGACATACCCTGTACAAGATAGCTTGATCTTTTTGACAGATGTAAATTTATCTGATCGACATAACTTTGCAATGACGAACATATTATTTTCTTAATTTAATATAAAAATTTTAAAAATTGTAAAAATAAGATAAAATTTATACATAATTCCTAAAATGAATATTAAATTCATTTGAAAATATATTTAAAATTAAAACCTTTTGTATTATTATACAAATGTAAAATCGAAATTGAGCGACTGGGCTACTAATGGCATCTATAAGAGTAAAAATAATCAATCAATTAATTATAAATTATACAATGAGAAGCAGTGAAATCTTGAGGCTACCTTTGTGGAACATGTTATGCGTTATTCGAAAACTTTTTAATTTTTCTGTATTCATACTTAATCTATTTATATAAGAAAAAAAATTACGCCTCATATAAATAAATTCAGATGATAAAATTTAGGTTACTTGGGTTGTAATAAATCAGTGTTTACGGTAAACCTACACAGAACATTTTACGTATGGAATTAACCTGTTGAAATAGATATGTAATATTTGGATTTGGAAGTAACAAATGCTTTTGTAACTTTTTTCGATAAAATACCAATAAAATAACTTCTCACTTAACATCATATACTTCAGAAGCCAATAAATTACTAACTAATAATGTTCCAGAATGTAACGTTGAATTTTTTTAATACGAATTTTCATTCCGTGTAATTAAAGGCCTATTTCTATACTTCTGTCGGTTTAACTTCTGGTTCACTTTGGTATAAATACTATTTATATATATATGGCCTATAGCCATCACCCCCTTGTTCTCCAAGGTAATGGAGTCCATTGTAAACTGTCAGCTCCTGCGGTATCTAGAGGAGTACCAGCTGATTAGTGACCGCCAGTACGGTTTCCGTCGGGGTCGCTCAGCCGGTGATCTTCTAGTTTACCTTACTCATAAATGGGCGGAAGCAGTTGAGAGCAAGGGGGAGGCATTAGCAGCCAGTCTGGACATAGCGAAGGCCTTCGATCGCGTGTGGCGACAAAACGCTTCTTTCGAAGCTTCCTTCTTATGGGCTTCCCGGGAAATTATGCAGTTGGATTACCAGCTTTTTGGCAGATCGGAGCATCAAGGTCGTTGTCGACAGTGCATGCTCCGACCAAAAATTCGTCAACGCTGGTGTTCCACAAGGCTGCGTTCTGTCACCCACTCTGTTTCTTCTGTATATCAATGACTTGTTGCAAATCAGGAACATTCACTGCTATGCAGACGACAGTACCGTTGACACCTCATACACCGTCGAAGAAAACCGGAACAAACTTGTGTCTGAAATCGAGTCTTCGTTAAACGAAGTCTCGAACTGGGGCCGGCTAAACCTAATCCATTTCAACCCCAAAAAGACGCAAGTTTGCGCGTTAACCGCTAAAAAAACACCATTCGTCGTATCTCCACGATTCAAAAACATTCCGTTAGCCGCTACAGCTAGTATCGGAATACTTGGCATCGATGTTTCGAGCCTCGTACAGTTCCGCGGTCAACTGGAAGGCAAAGCCAAATTGGCATCAAAAAAGGTATGCTCAGCAAGGCAAGACAGTATTTAACGTCGGCCCATCGCCTAAGACTCTGCTCTCACCTCTGGGCGGGTGCTCCCCAGTACCAGCTCCTTCCATTTGACCGTATCCAACGTAGAGCAGCTCAAATTATCGACGATCAAGCCCTTTCTGATCTGCTCGATCCTTTGGCATTGCGTAGAGATGTTGGATCACTCTGCATCTTCTACCGAATTTTCCACGGGGAGTGTTCCGAGGAATTGTTTGGATTAATCCCGGCAGCTGAATTCCACCTTCGGACATCTCGACAAAATTCTAAATTTCACCCGCACCACTTAGATGTCCGTAAATCCACAACAGCGTGATTTTTAAGGCATTTTCTGCCTCGCACAACCACTCTGTGGAACCAGCTTTCGCCGGCGGTTTTTCCGAACCGATACGACTTGGGAACCTTCAAGAAAAGAGCGCACTTATTTCTTAATGGCCGGCAACGCACCTGTAACCCCCCTGGTGTTGCAGATGTCCATGGGTGGTGGTAATCACTTCCATCAGGTGAGCCTCCTGCTCGTTTGCCCCCTATACAATAAAAAATATATATATATATATTTTATAGTAAATAATTCGGCTTTAATAGAGGTCGCTAACCAACTCATCCCACTACTTAGATATATATATATATATATATATATATATATATACGATGTGTCGGAGAAATCACAGTATGCTATTGGCATGTTCTGTGATTTATCCAAAGCATTTGATTGTGTGGAGCACGAAACGGCTTTTGTAAATGCTAAAACATTACGGTGTTGATGGTAAAGATCTGGATATCATTGCTTCATACTTGAATCAAAGAATTCAACAGGTGTCTATAAATGGAATAAAGTTTTCTGGAAAATAATTTAGTTCTAAATGCTAAAAAGACAAAATACGTACTATGTAAGGACATATGTAAGGACCTTATATCTCAGTATTCCTTCACGTACTTAATAGAAGAGCTTTATGCAAGCTTGTCTGGTTAGAAGCCCCACAATAAACATGTTCCGCTAAATAGCAAAACTGTTGTGTACTGGTTTGAAGGTCAGTGAGCCAGTTTAACTACAGACACAAAGGGGCAACATCTCAGTTTGTTCCGCATTGGCAATTTTCATAATAGTTAAAATTTCTTACAGTGTAAAAACAAATTCTCATTTATGAATAAAATGAAGTTAAATAATATATGACGGAGTGCCTTGTCTCAGCTTGTTTTTAAAAAACATGACGTCAGCATTGCTGACGTCAAGAATGTCAGGATTTGGATTTCTATCGATCATCGAAGGTATGAAATTAAACGCAGGAAAAATTCTTCTTTGATTTATTCCAAGCTTAGCAGGTCGTCCGATCGCTTCGACGGCTTGGACAAGCCTCCCGATACCGGCGGGTGTTCGGCCTTTTATAACAAAAATGGGTGGGGGGAACTATTCACTCAATATAACACCTATTTACGAACGGTAAAACATCTCAGACTAATTTAACATCTCAGAATTCACTAAATATTATTAATTTAACAATAAAACGGCTTTTAACTATTAAAATAATCATTTCCGGGCTCGTTTTTCTTAAACATTTGGTTTCCCGCCGACATATAATATATATATACATATTTTTTTTTATTTCAGATTAACTTCTTAGGTCTAAGCAATAATGATGACGTTATCTTACTAGACCCTTTTGGGTTAACTGATGTGAAACTAAATTCTGGTCAAAATGCAATTATAACGAAACAAGACACGGTAGTTCAAGCTGAATCAAAAACTCATTATAAAGTTAAACGTGATACCGTAGACTTATCAAAGCAAAATCCTATTAAAAAAACTGACAGTTTTTTGGAAGAATTACAAATAAAAGATCTGAATGTAAATCCTGATAAATCAAATCCTGAACTCCAACTTGAGTCTGAATCGGAACCTGAATCACAGCTGGAGCTGGATTCCGAGTCTGAACCAGAGCCGGAATCTGAACCAGAACCTGAAACACAGCCTGAGCCTCAACCAAAACCTGAACCACAGGCAGATACCGAACCTGAACCTGAACCTCAGCCTCAGCCAGAGCCTAAACCAGAACCCGAATCTCAGCCTGAGCCTGAACCAGAACCTGAACCTCAGCCAGAGCCGGAGCCTGAACCTCAGCCAGAGCCTGAACCAGAACCTCAGCCAGAGCCTGAACCTCAGCCAGAGCCTGAACCAGAACCTGAACCTCAGCCAGAGCCTGAGCCTGAACCGGAACCACAACCTGAACCGGAACCCGAGCCACAACCTCAGCCAGAGCCTGAGCCTGAACCTCAGCCTGAGCCCGAACCAGAACCCGAACCTCAGCCAGAGCCTGAGCCTGAACCGGAACCACAACCTGAAACGGAACCCGAGCCACAACCTGAACCTGAACCACAGCCAGAGCCGGAACCTGAATCCGAACCTCAGCCAGAGCCTGAGCCTGAACCGGAACCACAACCTGAACCGGAACCCGAGCCACAACCAGAACCCGAACCTCAGCCAGAGCCTGAGCCTCAACCGGAACCACAACCTGAACCGGAACCCGAGCCACAACCTGAACCTGAACCACAGCCAGAGCCGGAACCTGAACCCGAACCTCAGCCAGAGCTTGAGCCTGAAACTCAGCCTGAGCCAGAACCAGAACCCGAACCTCAGCCTGAGCCAGAGCCTGAACCTCAGCCTGAGCCTGAACCTGAACCACAGCCAGAGCCTGAGCCAGAGCCGGAGCCTGAACCTCAGCCTGAGCCTGAACCAGAACCCGAACCTCAGCCAGAGCCTGAACCTCAGCCAGAGCCTGAGCCGGAACCAGAACCTCAGCCAGAGCCTGAGCCTGAACCGGAACCACAACCTGAAACGGAACCCGAGCCAGAACCTGAACCCGAACCTCAGCCTGAGCCTGAACCAGAACCCGAACCTCAGCCAGAGCCTGAACCTCAGCCAGAGCCTGAGCCGGAACCAGAACCCGAACCTCAGCCAGAGCCGGAGCCTGAACCTCAGCCTGAGCCTGAACCAGAACCCGAACCTCAGCCAGAGCCTGAGCCTCAACCGGAACCACAACCTGAACCGGAACCCGAGCCACAACCTGAACCTGAACCACAGCCAGAGCCGGAACCTGAACCCGAACCTCAGCCAGAGCCTGAGCCTGAACCTCAGCCTGAGCCAGAACCAGAACCCGAACCTCAGCCAGAGCCAGAGCCTGAACCTCAGCCTGAGCCTGAACCTGAACCACAGCCAGAGCCTGAGCCAGAGCCGGAGCCTGAACCTCAGCCTGAGCCTGAACCAGAACCCGAACCTCAGCCAGAGCCTGAACCTCAGCCAGAGCCTGAGCCGGAACCAGAACCTCAGCCAGAGCCTGAGCCTGAACCGGAACCACAACCTGAACCGGAACCCGAGCCACAACCTGAACCTGAACCACAGCCTGAGCCAGAACCTGAACCCGAACCTCAGCCTGAGCCTGAACCAGAACCCGAACCACAGCCAGAGCCTGAGCCTGAACCGGAACCACAACCTGAACCGGAACCCGAGCCACAACCTGAACCTGAACCACAGCCTGAGCCAGAACCTGAACCCGAACCTCAGCCTGAGCCTGAACCTGAACCCGAACCTCAGCCAGAGCCTGAGCCTCAGCCAGAGCCTGAGCCGGAACCAGAACCCGAACCTCAGCCAGAGCCGGAGCCTGAACCTCAGCCTGAGCCTGAACCAGAACCCGAACCTCAGCCAGAGCCTGAACCTCAGCCAGAGCCTGAGCCGGAACCAGAACCTCAGCCAGAGCCTGAGCCTGAACCGGAACCACAACCTGAACCGGAACCCGAGCCACAACCTGAACCTGAACCACAGCCTGAGCCAGAACCAGAACCCGAACCTCAGCCAGAGCCGAAGCCTGAACCACAGCCTGAACCTGAACCAGAACCCGAACCTCAGCCTGAGCCTGAACCAGAACCCGAACCACAGCCAGAGCCTGAGCCTGAACCGGAACCACAACCTGAACCGGAACCCGAGCCACAACCTGAACCTGAACCACAGCCTGAGCCAGAACCTGAACCCGAACCTCAGCCTGAGCCTGAACCAGAACCCGAACCTCAGCCAGAGCCTGAGCCTGAACCGGAACCACAACCTGAACCGGAACCCGAGCCAAAACCTGAACCTGAACCACAGCCAGAGCCGGAACCTGAACCCGAACCTCAGCCGGAGCCTGAGCCTGAACCGGAACCACAACCTGAACCGGAACCCGAGCCACAACCTGAACCTGAACCACAGCCTGAGCCAGAACCTGAACCCGAACCTCAGCCTGAGCCGGAACCTGAACCCGAACCTCAGCCGGAGCCTGAGCCTGAACCGGAACCACAACCTGAACCGGAACCCGAGCCACAACCTGAACCTGAACCACAGCCAGAGCCGGAACCTGAACCCGAACCTCAGCCGGAGCCTGAGCCTGAACCGGAACCACAACCTGAACCGGAACCCGAGCCACAACCTGAACCTGAACCACAGCCAGAGCCGGAACCTGAACCCGAACCTCAGCCAGAGCCTGAGCCTGAACCGGAACCCGAGCCACAACCTCAGCCAGAGCCTGAGCCGGAACCACAACCTGAACCGGAACCCGAGCCACAACCTGAACCTGAACCACAGCCTGAGCCAAAACCTGAACCCGAACCTCAGCCTGAGCCTGAACCAGAACCCGAACCTCAGCCAGAGCCTGAGCCTGAACCGGAACCACAACCTGAACCGGAACCCGAGCCAAAACCTGAACCTGAACCACAGCCAGAGCCGGAACCTGAACCCGAACCTCAGCCGGAGCCTGAACCGGAACCAGAACCCGAACCTCAGCCAGAGCCGGAACCTGAACCCGAACCTCAGCCGGAGCCTGAGCCTGAACCGGAACCACAACCTGAACCGGAACCCGAGCCACAACCTGAACCTGAACCACAGCCTGAGCCGGAACCTGAACCCGAACCTCAGCCAGAGCCTGAGCCTGAACCGGAACCACAACCTGAA
The DNA here is from genome assembly GCF_905147765.1 of Vanessa atalanta. Classification (NCBI taxonomy): domain Eukaryota; kingdom Metazoa; phylum Arthropoda; class Insecta; order Lepidoptera; family Nymphalidae; genus Vanessa; species Vanessa atalanta. Next base: position 1,871,870 of record NC_061882.1, read on the forward strand.
CCGGAACCCGAGCCACAACCTGAACCTGAACCACAGCCAGAGCCGGAACCTGAACCCGAACCTCAGCCAGAGCCAGAGCCTGAACCTCAGCCTGAGCCTGAACCTGAACCTCAGCCAGAGCCGGAGCCTGAACCTCAGCCTGAGCCAGAACCAGAACCCGAACCTCAGCCAGTGCCTGAACCTCAGCCAGAGCCTGAGCCGGAACCAGAACCCGAACCTCAGCCAGAGCCGGAGCCTGAACCTCAGCCTGAGCCTGAACCAGAACCCGAACCTCAGCCAGAGCCAGAGCCTGAACCTCAGCCAGAGCCTGAACCTCAACCAGAGCCTGAACCAGAACCCGAACCTCAGCCTGAGCCAGAACCAGAACCCGAACCTCAGCCAGAGCCAGAGCCTGAACCTCAGCCAGAGCCTGAACCTCAACCAGAGCCTGAACCAGAACCCGAACCTCAGCCTGAGCCAGAACCAGAACCACAGCCAGAGCCGGAACCAGAACCCGAACCTCAGCCAGAGCCGGAGCCTGAACCTCAGCCTGAGCCAGAACCAGAACCCGAACCTCAGCCAGAGCCTGAACCTCAGCCAGAGCCTGAGCCGGAACCAGAACCCGAACCTCAGCCAGAGCCGGAGCCTGAACCCCAGCCTGAGCCTGAACCAGAACCCGAACCCCAGCCAGAGCCAGAGCCTGAACCTGAGCCAGAGCCTGAGCCTGAACCGGAACCACAGCCAGAGCCGGAACCAGAACCCGAACCTCAGCCAGAGCCGGAGCCTGAACCTCAGCCTGAGCCAGAACCAGAACCCGAACCTCAGCCAGAGCCTGAACCTCAGCCAGAGCCTGAGCCGGAACCAGAACCCGAACCTCAGCCAGAGCCGGAGCCTGAACCCCAGCCTGAGCCTGAACCAGAACCCGAACCCCAGCCAGAGCCAGAGCCTGAACCTGAGCCAGAGCCTGAGCCTGAACCGGAACCACAACCTGAACCGGAACCCGAACCACAGCCAGAACCGGAACCTGAACCCGAACCACAGCCAGAGCCTGAGCCTGAACCGGAACCACAACCTGAACCGGAACCCGAACCACAGCCAGAGCCGGAACCTGAACCCGAACCTCAGCCAGAGCCTGAGCCTGAACCGGAACCACAACCTGAACCGGAACCCGAGCCACAACCTGAACCTGAACCTCATCCAGAGCCGGAACCTGAACCCGAACCTCAGCCAGAGCCTGAACCGGAACCCGAACCACAGCCAGAGCCTGAGCCTGAACCTCAGCCAGAGCCAGAGCCTGAACCTCAGCCAGAGCCTGAGCCACAACCAGAGGAATCAACTAACAACGAAAAAACAAGCTTTTGGAATCCCATGACCATATCGTTGGTAGCTGTGGGGTCCTGTGTAGTGGTGTTAGTGTTAATAGTAGGAGCATATCACATAGGTAAAATAAGAGGTCTAGAAAATAACCACGTTTTAATTGATGATATAAGACCCAGGAGAATGATTCCCCGTATAAGAAATACTCGTCGCAATTCCTTGATTTATGATTATGTATAAAAATTCTATTGTGAATACTGGAATGTATTTTATTCTCATAATAATTCCATTCTTTAACAACTAGTGCTTAGTATAACTGATTAACTGCAAAAAAGAAATAAAAAAAACAATCTCAAGAACAAGATGAAATTCGTTATAGGTATTAAATAAGTATTTCTCAAGATATTTTTGAATTTATAGTTAATTAAAATATTTTAAAAGAAAAGGCTAGTGAATTTATTATAACATGACAATAACAAATTCTTAAAGTATTTCAAATTATAAATTAACAACATACATACAGCATGCTCTAATGCAACCGGGTTTTACTGCACCAAATATATTTATTTTGAAATTAAACAGAAGTCGATTCAATAATAATAATTTTGCAATCATGCAATTTGAAAAATCGTAATATACCTTTTTATTGAAATTTGGTGCAACCGCGACTGACAGAGGATTAAGTCCATATATGCCTGATATGTAAATAATAAAAATGACTTCCTCCTTTTACGATTAACTAAATTAATAGCGTAACATTAATTTTACATTTAGTTTGACTTTTACCGTGTGTGAATGTGTTGTGGCACTTCGACACTTTTTATAACTCATTTATAAAAAAGTAGCATTGGATAAAATTCTTATTAACTGTACGACGTTAAGACTGGAAACTAGTTGATTTTTATAGTAACTGAAGGAAGAACACTTAACGCGGAAAATAATATTAAGTAGATACGTGTATTTATTTTGTATAGTTTATATAAGTTTGTCATAAATGCGATAATTTTCATCATTTTTTTTGGGATACTGATCGTATTTAAGCGTTTCTTGATATTTTACGCCTAAAGGGAAAAAGTAGGGGTTGACATATTGTATACAGGTTAGTCTGGAAGTCCGTCATTTTGAAGTTAGAAGCATGAAATTTTATTTTTGGGCTCCCAATTAAAAATGTGTGAATACTTATTTAAGCGTTTTTGGATATTCTACTCTAAAAATACACACCAATGTGGTATACCAAGAGGTCTTGCATTTAATATTTTAAGTTGATTTGTAAATATATTAATATTCTACGCAAGCAAAGCCGCGGGTAACAGCTAGTATTCAATATTTCTAGTATTTCCTCCGTTTTAGTACAGATATCCGTATAATAAATATAAATACATAATTCATAAAAATAAATTAATAGCAAATCGATATTAAAACATAATTGCCAATTGTATTTTAAATATGTATATTTGTTCCAGAACAATAACTCCTAAATTTTATCTTAAACGTTCATCAAGTCACATTAAGTTGTATAGTATAATTAGTGTAGCTTTGACTGCCAAGCAACGCTATAAGCAGTGCCGGCTATAGGAGCGCCAAATTTAAACGGGCGTCAGGTTCAGGATTCTTCTGCCTCCCATGCTGCATACTCTCAATAGTGTGCTCTACGCATATCGTTACAATCGATCAACGATTATACTGCACTTACGCTTGCTAGAAAAAAACGATCGTCCACGTTTTCTGCTGTCAATAACAGCCCTGAAATTAGCCGGCCAATAGAAATCCAAACCAGGTCGAACATAATAAAGACCCAAATGGACGTTGAACCCGGGGGGCCTGGAACGCCGGCCTGGCTATAACGGTATAAAATATGATAATGGTCATAATAAAAGATACGCCGCGGTTTTTTAAGAGACCACCAAATCTAGGGTTTCTTCAATCATCGTTTGTGGTCATTGTGGTATTGCAAAGTCGCACGAATGTATTAATAATCAAGAGTCATTAAACTGTTACAGGCTTCGCTTTGATTGAATAGGAATCTATATGAAACGTTTACATCGTAAATAATTATAATTCTAACGGCACGCGCCAGTAAAGTTCGCATTATTGTTCCATTCATAAACGGCCATCGTTATATTTCAGCCAATTTATTCAAAACCTGTATGAATTATACTCTAAAATCTGAAATTTATGAATCCTCCGTCCTTGGACGAAAACCGTATAAAATTATTTCGTTAAATTGGGCATGTGGGCATGAAACGTCATAGATTCTACCGTCGAAACCAACATTATATAAAACATATGTATTGTTAAACAAGTGAACTGTAAGTTTCCTTATATTAGTAATTTAGTTCTTAATTAAATCAATACTTCTCTGTAGAGATAGAGAAGGTTCAGAACTTAGTATAAGAGGTTTTTTATCATCTAGATTTCCTTGCGTTTGTATATTTTAAGATAACTTCCTATAGTCACATGTAATTTACAAATGGCCTCATGATCTCTATAAACAAATAAAAGTAATACCCGGTAAAAGTTCCACTGGTGGTCAAAGGCCTTTTTTTATAATAAAAGGAGGCTTACTACTAAGCCTTGAAGGGGGTTTACCATCATATTTAAATAAAATATATAGCGAAATAATGATGGCCAATAATGGCCGGATCGCTAGTGAAATCTAAATGAAACTGCTCTACGAATTTATTGACAGAAAATCCCCCCAACTTCATATGACTCATTGATATTTTCTTATAACGTTCGTTGAATTTGTCATTTAGTTCAGGATTTATAAAACATGACATTACACTACCTGAGAAAGGAATTAAGTAGTCAGAGGCAAGGTATTTTATCTGCTACTTGAAACACTTTACAATTATGATATAAAAATTCTGTCCAAGTAATTTCCTTTTATCTTTAAGTAATACTTTCCGGTGTTTCGTCCTCGGGATAACATTTTATTACAATATATTGAGTAAGTGCTTATGTTAAGATATAAAATACAATTTAAGATAATACATGTTGAGTGGCGCTGACGTCATCAATGCTCCTTAAGGCTGGTACAAGTATAGAAAAAAAATAATAAAATAGTGAAATTTAAAAAATAGTTCGATAACATGTAAAAACGGCAACGAAGCGACGCGAGAACGCTGGACGTACCCGCTCGCCCGCTCGCCGCACGATCTCCTTTTACTTTAGTCGACATTATTTTTAAAAAAAATTGTGAATGAACAGTTCGGAACGACAACGTTTGACATGTCGACAGTTCCTATAATGTTTTATGATGTTGTAAATTGGAATTAAAAAATATATTCTATGGCTAAGTTAGTAATCATAAATAATAAAAAAAAAAAAAATTCAAAAAGCCAGTACAATTTGTCCGTCTCAATTTGATATAAAACCACCATTATAATATGTAGGTACAATGCTATACATTTTTGAGACAGAGTGAACGTCTGCGTCCGTGCTAGTCACAGGCACAGGCGCCTTCCTCTAACAGTTCAAAAGTTAGTGAATGTATTTGATTGTTTTATTTTGTGTTTTTCTCATATATTATTAGAGATATAATTTAATACGTTGACGTCACAGCAACTTAGTATAATAACAAGTATTATAATACTTATCGTCGCGGGATTCGAAGGTCGCATGTCGACACACGACTAATTATTATTTCCATGCCTGTAGTTACACTGGCTCACTGGTTGCTGTGCCAAGCAGCAAACTGATTGGCAAAATAATATATATTGTGTATGTGTGGTAAGTTCCAAGTAAGTTAACAATAAATGTGAACACTAAAGTCCTTTTTTAACACCAACTATTGAGCAATTAGATTACTGTTTCTATTAAAAACTAAACAACAATAATAATAAATATATCGGTTTAGCGATTTTTACAAATAATATCAGTACGGTACGGAATTTTTAAAGTTCCGTACCCAAAGAATAAAAAAGTAAGTACTCCGCTGTCCGTCCGTCCACCCGTCTGTCCGTTTATCAGGAGCTGTTATACCTAGATACTTTAATTTTTCACAGATGATGTATTTTATTGCCGATATAACACAAATAATAAAAAAAACAGAATAAAATAAATATTTAAGGGGTTAGGGGGACATGATTTTTTGCCGTTTTATAGAAATGGTACGGAACCCTTCGTGCGCGAGTTCTACTCGCACTTGGCGGGTTTTTTAATATTTTGCAATTATATGTGGCTCGTTCCGTATTTACGATGATAATTATTCAATATTAAATATTCTTATTTAATGAAAACATGTCATGCCGAGTCTCGATTACTGATTTCCTCGATTTAAAAATTGCTGATTTTCCGATACAGAGTTAGGGTTTACTACAACTGCATTTTTCTGAACATTGTGTATATATTTTTCATTTACCCAATTAAGATTTAAAAATAAATCGCTTCGACCAAAAAATAATAATTGAAGCAACTGTTCCGATGACTCGAGGCGTGGTGCACGTCTACGGATACGACGTAGAATCCAATGGGATTCAACTGACTGTAATTGTAAAAAATGTTTTTGTTGAGAGGCGGAAAAGTTACCCGAAATCTTATTCAAACATAATGCGTATTAAATTATCTGTCAAATATAACCATTAAAAATTGATAGTAAGTACCCACTCATCAGATATTCTACCACCAGGCAGCAATCGTTGTTGTGTTCCGGTTTGAAGGGTAAGTGAGCCAGTGAAACATCAGGGACAGGGGACATAAAATCCTAGTTCCCAAGGTCGGTGGCTCGTTGGCAATTTAAGTAATATTTTATTATTTTTTCATGAACGCCAATTACTACGTTAAAAAAAAAAACCTTTACTATTTTATATTTTAATTTAAAATTCTCCGCCTCTAAACATTTATAAGGGTATAGCGCAGCGTATTCACTGTCCACCGATAGACGTTCGACAGATCATCATTGTCCAGAACTCCAGACGATGAAACAATGAACTTAACTTCCTCATTGCACGAATATAAATGAAATGCATTGCAGACGTGTCCCGCGTTACAACGATACTTTATATATCTTTAAGTAGTTTTAAAATTGAATAAAATTATATCGACTTGATTCCTATCGCGTACGAAGATGGCGCAGATAATGGAAACCATATCATCAGTGAATTGCTTAATATAGAAAAGGTGTCTATTACTTAGACACTGGAGTCCGATACCGAACTCAATAAAACAAAATTTGCTTCAAAAACTAGTATAATATATTTTTGTAATCTCGTACAGCTTGTATCGTTAGTTAATAAGATGGCTTATAAGTAAGTGAAAAAAAACAAAAGAAAGAAAACAGCACACTCGCTTTGACACATTCTTTTTTATAAAAAATGTTGTAAAAAAAGGTTGATTATATAGAAACTAATGTTATTTAAAATTAAATCAATGATCTGTATTATATATACATTTAAATTAGTAGTCGTAGGCGCGAACAAAAGGGTATATATGTATAGTATAAATTATATATACTATGTATATATTAATCATATTTAAATACTGGTGGTATAAAGTCTGTCTGTTAACTATGAAGTTATACTTCTACTTAATTCTTGATGAGATTTTCATTGGTACATATATTTAACTTTATAAAGTAGAGAGATATCATATTTTAAGTAAAATTTACACAATACGCTCATGTTTGCTATAGTTTTGAGTTCACTAAACTTCACCTTCGTCACCTGAGAGGATCTCCGGCAAGCCACTAGTGGAGCAGAGCACTGGACCACGACTACTTTGTATCAACACAATTCAACAGACTCCGAAATTATTTTAAGTGGGTAGGGAACCTTTCTCAAGGTCATTAGGTTTAAAACTATACTTGAGTTATGAGAATCATATGTATTCTATAATGCCTGTTAATTAATATCGTTTCTTCAATACAATCACAAATATTAAACATGAGTAAAGGGTACACTGAACGCCAAAAATATGTATACACGAGAAACATTGGTATGAACACGGAACTTTCTTCAATATATTAGTGATACCCTTTGCGTATATCGGCGATGCACACCATTAACACACTAACAAATTAAATGATGTGTATAAAGATAAATATACTCTTTTTTATGGCATTGGTTGGCGGACGAGCATATGGGCCACCTGATGGTAAGTGGTCACCACCGCCCATAGACAAAGGTGCTGTAAGAAATATTAACCATTCCTTACATCACCTATGCGCCACCAAACTTGGGAACTAAGATGTTATGTCCCTTGTGTCTGTGATTACACTGGCTCACTCACCCTTCTAACCGGAACACAACAATACAGTGTACTGTTATTTGGCGGTAGAATATCTGATGGAAATATTACTCTGTATTCCCTCAATATTATAAACTAATGAGACGTCCGACACCAGCCGAGAGAAAGATCAAACGTGAAGCCTATGTCTGAGGACACGATTGTGTATCAAAGCCGACTTCCCGCCTCCGGCAGTTACTGAGAAAATCTTGAAAGAACAACCCAATAACTTTTATCCGCCCGGCAGCCGAATAAGATATCCACTCGACCGAAGAAACATTCGAACATTGAATCGGGCAATAAAACTTGGTATACTATATATAACCAACATGAAAGTCACATTCGATATTCAAAAATCAAAGCCGAGATGACCCAGTGGAACATTTAGATCACAGACAAGCACCACTCAATTATCAAGTGAATAATTTGTTTTTATACTTAACTAGCGACCCGCCCCGGCTTCGCACGGGTGACTGACACTAAATATACTAAAAAATGTAGTTTTTTCAGTCATTAGACAATACAAACCGCTATGTCCCTGCGTATTAAATCTGTAATATCTTCGAAAATATTCATTTAAATTACTTGCTGTAAAAGGTCATATTGATCTATATTAAATGAACAATGTATTTAAGATAGTTAATTGGATAAGGATTAATGCTAAATTTCTTAAAATTGTTTCGAAAATAAGCCATTATTTCTCGTAAAAAGTAAAGAATAAAAAATGGTTATTGTGGGTTAGCCATAAGAGATCGCGGACATTTTTGAAAACCTATTTAAGGTGTACAATGTGTTGTACATTATTTTGATCTATCTCGTAGGGTTTCCAGCCAGCGTTTGCAATGTAAGCGCAGAAAATGTATAAATTTACGACATCACATTAGAAACTTTTAAAATTATCAGTGTTACTTAACTATATTATCTATGTATTATATACAAAAAACCTTCCTCTCGAATCACTCTATCTATTAAAAAAAACCGCATCAAAATCCGTTGCGTAGTTTTAAAGATTTAAGCGTACAAAGGGACATAGGGACAGAGAAAGCGACTTTGTTTTATACTATGTAAAGATATTTACTACATAGGTAGTGATAATAAAAAAGTTATTATTTTAAAAATTTTAAGTTTTTTTTTTTTTTTTAATTCAAACGCGGACGAAGACTTGGGCTCATAATCATAAAATACAAGCAAAACCATCGGCAGACGTCTGTGACGTATTAGATACTAAACCCCCTACATGCAGCGCGCATTTCCGATCTAAATTTTATTAGTGGTTTATTTGTTTTTTTGAATTAGGTAACACAGAAACACATGTATGTATATAGATCTTCAAGATTCAACTTTTAGAGGTGAACTATACAATTATACGTACATTTTCCTATCCAAGTGAATACTTGTACCCGTGGCCCACTTGCTGACTGTCTTCAAGACCTTTATGCCTTTGTAATTCTTTTGTTCGGTCATCAGATCTGGACAGTTTAATGCTAACGTCGCCATTGTCAGCATTACCTTTAAATTATTACACCGTAGCGCCTTGTATTATATTAATAAGCTTATTAGATTACACGACGGATAACGTTGTATAATATACATTTATTGTTGAATTATCCTTGGTCTTATTAAAGAGCACTTGGTACATGTATTTATTTTATTTTATCGATTTGTATATCGTCAGTGAATAGGAAAAAGCGCGTAAGTGTCATAACGGTGCTTTTGGGAAGTGACATTTACTAAATTAACTTTAAACCTAATTTTAAAAATGTACAAAATAGCGTTTTTACTTTTTAGAACTATCAGGAAAATTATGATCGAATGATTCAGTTTTAGTTTTCTCCTTCATTAAAACGACCTTAAATAATAATATAAATAAATAATAATAATTATTAAAAACGATTAAACCAACTTAGTCTAAACTAAAACTCGACTACGGAAAAATTCGCTTTTTCTAAAGTCCGAAACAAGAAAGTATCCTCGTCCGAAATTCTTCTCTAACAACTATTCAATTATTTTTCACCTAAAAAGTAGATAACTTATAGAATATTTCAATTAAAACACATATTGTGAAGTTTAGAGTGTAGTCGTGTACCTTATTTTTTTTTATCACGCTGGAAAAATCATTCTAAATCTGTATCATGAATTGCTGCGGGTAATTTAGAAAATATACAGAAACACATGAAATTACATAGATACATATAGCCTGCAAATAAAACTCCCCGTAGTCGGGTAATAATATTTAATTATTTATTTAATAAAGGTACATTAACAATACTTCATACTGAATAAAAAAACAGAGACTTCGTATACCTTAATTAATATGTATATCAATTGAAAATTTACACAACTTTCACGAACTTAAAAAATGCAGGAAAAAGGAAAGAAATGTTTCGTATTAATAAAGTTTGTTCAAACAAAGCTGGTTTTAAATTTATAATTTTTGGAATTAAGCTACGAGTGTATTCCAAAAAGTGATTGGAAAGATTATATTTTTCTTAAAGCACTATATTGATCGTGAAATACGTCAATGCTGGTCATTCACAATAAAAAAATATACTTAACATCAATTATTAAATCTTTTAAATATAATATACAAAATAATTGTATTTTTAAAGCGACTCAATAAAATTAATATTTTAGTAGACAAACCATTTTACAGAGTTATTTAATTGAGACGAGAAAAATTAAAAGTTTTCGAGAAGATTCGCCGTCGACTCGCCAAGATAATTGGTCGGGATGGCAGAAAAACAGGATGAAATTAATGTGCTGCCATCAAAACACTTCAACGGTTCTTAATTAAGCTTCTACTAAGAACGCTTTGCTTGTCTCTTCCACGTCGCTTGGTACAAAACAATGAATCCCCGTGTACGCGTCAATTATATTTTCAACTAGTTGTGCCCGCGACTTCGTGCGCGTTTAAATTTAACAAAAAATGTTATTATTGTAGCCTATGTTACTCCTTATTACATTAGCTTTCTGCCAGTGAAAGTCGCGTCAAAATCGGTCCAGCCATTCCAGAGATTAGCCGGAACAAACAGACAGACATACAAAAATTAAAAAAAATGCTGTTTTGGTATATGTACCGTGTAAACATACATATGCATTTAATTAAAAGCGGTTATTTTAATATTACAAGCAGACACTTCAATTTTAATATAAGTATACATTTAATATTTATGTGTTATTTTTCAGGCTTTGTGCCTGTCTTGGTAGGTATTACCCACACATTATATATTCTATTGGTAAAGAGCATTATATAGTATTTTTGTATTCGGGTTTGAAAGGTGAGGAACGTGAGGAGTGAGCTAGTCATTCCATTGCTATATATTAGTCTTATAATAAAATGTATTGTTCTTTTTATATTTATATTAATAAAAGTCTTCGTTTTTATTAATTTAACTTCATAAATAAATTCAATAACTTTTAATAATACGTACCGATTACTAAGGTTGCTAATATTTGTTTTTAATTTAAAAGGTTTTATTATTACATTATTAAAAATTTGGCGATGGTGATGATGTCATGACCCATTTCGGGAACGTCGGCCAATCTCAAGCAAGACAAGTCAAGTATGAAGGACATATTATAGTGCGCAAGTGCCCAGTATGTGCGCGAACATCTCCACTCTTTATTACCTCACTGTCATAATCCGAAACGACCGGAAAGAATGCAGACGCAGGACCAACGGCTTTACGTGACTTCCGAGACATGGGCACTTCCAACATCTTGACTCCGGGCTGTTACTTACTCAGAAATTTTCGAGAATATACCCAATAACTTTTTAACGGGCTTGAACCTGGGGCGTCATATTTCCAAGTTTCTCTTTTTTTATCTTTCTGGAAAAACGGGAGATGTTTGACTTGCCCAGGACGCCTACGTACCAGCACCCCAGTACACTGGAATAACTTCTAAAAAACCAGCGCGACCCTCTCCGTTTCTTCGGCGGGCGCCGCGCGATCTCTTTCGTATGCTACCGTAAAGTCCTGACGGTCGACCCGCCTATGCGGACCTACAATTCGTAGAGGTGTTTCCCGGGGTGTTATATATAGCCACTAGACCAACGAGGCAATTGAAAAAAAGGGGTTACGGTAAACCTTCTGTTTACCCGAACTTAAATAAATACCCCGGATATGGATACTTATAAATGCGAAAATAATATAAAAAAATAAATATAAGCAAAGACAAAATAAAACTAACAATATAACTTTATGTATAAACATCAATTTGTCTAATTCGTGAATATACATTAAAGTAATAAAAGCGTTATTTAATAAGTTCTTACAATTACGTTTGACGTCTTTTTGTTGTTCTAACATTATCTGGTATTATAACGAATTCCAATTTAATTTTAACGTGAAAGCTTTTAAGAAGTTACCATTATGATGCTTTTAATAAATTAATGAATTCTCCCTGTGTTTTGTTTAAAAGTATTTTGCGTTATGTTTTCGTAACGAGTTGTTTGCGAGTCCTTAACTTTGGAAACACAATTCTTTAAGCGTGTTTTTTTTTGTTTCGGATTGAGCTATATTCTTTTGGCTTAAGATGTTACCTTGTTGGAGTTATCGCACTTTTAATTTACTATACTTTGATATATGGTTCAGAATTAAACACATATACTTCAACTTACGACTTTATTCTTCTCAAAAAAACAGAGTCAACATAGACAGAGACTTATAGTTGTGTGTGGTATGTGGTTGACTCGGGATTTTAGTCTAGGAACAAAGATCTGTTACTTTAAGAACTAGCCACCATACCAATGCCATTATAATATATATCGAGAACGTAATTAAATATTAACAGATCAAAATTACTGAACAAATCATGACCGCATGGCACATTGGCAAGAATAATAAGAAGTATGTATATATCCCAATGCTCGGCAAACTTTTCCATTCATGTTTGAGAAAGGCTTGGACCTTATTCCACCACGCTGCTCTACGAGTTGTTAACACACGTGACAGTTTCACACTAATTAAATACATGAAAATTTGGTCGTCACCAGCTTAAACCCACAATTTAATAATATAAAATTCAGGTTTAAACCCACAATTTACGGTTAGAATTAATGTACTTTAGCCATTGGACCTATTGCGCTCGTTGGTTCGTGGGCGCTGTGTTTGGTAGGAATGCTAGCAGTAATTCTTTTGAATCGGGATTAGGATGTTCCCGATCATATAATATTAATTTCACCAGGTGTAGCTTGCGTGACGTGTGAAACAGCAGCTCTCCAACGCGTTCTCATCTGTCGGTGTATCACGGCGAGAATGGTAAAAACACGCTAACTACTGAGTTTTCTGCCGGTTCTTCTCAATAGAACCAAAATTCCGAACCGGTAGCTTTACTTAATATAGTTCTGTTAAATGACGATTCAAAGGTGCTTGTAAAAGCCTATTTGAATAAAGTATTTTGATTTGATTGATGCTTCTACGCGCTGGATTATTATTGAGGAGTTTCTTCGTCTGGAGCCAATTCAGTATCATATCTAGTGAACCTTAAAAATACGTTGCTATCCGATCTGAACCAACATGTAAATATTTAACCCAACAGTATAAGATAAAGTAGTTCTAATTCAACTGCTAAAATATGCCCGAAACATACAAAAATTTGAAGTTTGAACTGAATACAAAGACCTTGGCTTGTGTATACACTTCAATCACTGCTAGAGATATCCCGGCCGCATTTCATTGCATTTTTGTTTCATTTCAAGAATGAGTATTGGGTATTCTCCTTTAATTTAGTTTTTATCGCATACCAGTTAAAATTTATTACATGTTGCTAATTAAAATAAATGTAAATGATTATGATTCGATAAAAGACGTGTTACATATATTTGTAATGATATCAGGCAAGATAGTGTAAGTAGATTGTGCATTGTTACATACTAGCGACCCGTCCCGGCATCGTACGGGTTCAATGCTGAAACTAAAAATACTACGGAATGTCTTACAACGTTCACAGATGTCCCTGCGTTTGAAATCTGTAATATCTTCGAATATATTCATTTAAATTACATGCTGTAAAGGGCCATATTGATCTATATTACTGTACAATACTGTACTGTACTATTATTTTGATCTATCTCGTAAGGTAGTATTCAGCCAATGTTTGTAATGTAAGCGCAAAAACATGTGTTTATTTACGACCAGAGAAATCTCTAAAATTATCAGTGTTTCTACTATGTAATAATTATTAAAAAATTAGTAAATTTCGGGCGACTCCAACGGCCGAAATTCGGTCCAAACGAATTATCCCATATGGAAAAATAAACAAGCGAATAAGACAACTAGGTTGAATCACATAATGTTGTCTTAGATTTTCGCGATTATTACACATTGAAATAAAACTAGTGTTCGTGGTCACGGGCAGTCTGCCCGTGACCACGTACACTGCAAAGTGCTCAAAACGTCGGGATGTTAAAATAATTAATATACGCGATTAAATCCGTTAAAAAACTAGTTTTATTTCAAGGTTGAATCACATTATTTTTAAATAATCATAGATAGACTTTTTCATGAGCCGAGGTGGCCCAGTGGTTAGAACGCGTACATCTTCGCCGATGATTTCGGGTTCAAACCTAGGCAAGAACCACTGAAATTGTATGTGCTTAATTTGCGTTTATAATTCATCTCGTGCTCGGTGGTGAAGGAAAACATCGTGAGGAGACCTGCATGTGTCTAATTTCAACGAAATTCTGCCTCATGTGTATTCCACCAACCCGCATTGGAGCAGCGTGGTGGGATATGCTCCAAACCTTCTCCTCAAAGGGAGAGGAGGCCTTAGCCCAGCAGTGGGAAATTTACAGGCTGTAACTATTTATATAAAAAATTGGGTGGAACATACAGACAAACTTGCAAAAAGCACTCATGAAATAGTTTCACTTTTCTTTCCAGCTATGTTAAATAATTTATACATTGCTTTTTATTGCATAGTACATTTTGTACAATTTTTGTAATCCATGAAGAACAATATTTTTTGAACGTCTTCTAAAATCTGGGCAGTTTTCACGTAAATATTTTTCGGACCTAATACGAGCGAAATTGTTTTTGCTGCCTGAGGCATTACATAGATCATTTTATGATGGCCGTGCTATATTCCATGAAATTGAAAGTTTATTTCCCTTTAAAATAATATTTATATTACGATAATGTTATAATATGATTTGCAAATCAATTTAAACGATATAAATCCTTTTGAAAAAAAAAATCTATTTAAATTAGTGTTTGAACTGTGAGCCACTTTGTTTTCATGAAGACGAAAATTTCTTTCGATGTGTGTTTATCTCTGTATATCAATTCAATGTGAGTAAAACTCCGAGTCACATCTACTAATAAAAAACTAATCAAGTGCTCCAAAACAAAAATAAAAGATTTATTTTAACGACGATACAATCTGATTAACATAGACCTTCAATATATATGACCATTGGGAAACTAACATTCAACAACAAACATTACAGAATGAATAAATTATATTAGAATTTGCATATCCGTTTCTAGAGTTCCGTAAATAATTAGATATAGCGGATATATTCGATACAGGGATATGTATGATAATTGTGGGCACGACAACCATTTACACAAGACCACGAGACACTATGCCTTCTCTATTCGTTCCCTTCAATATTTTTTATGGTATAGGTAGACTAGCGAATGGGCCACCTGATGGTAAGTGATCACCACCGCTCATAGACAAGAGTGCTGCAATAAATATTAACCATGAGAACTAAGATGTTATGTCCATTGTGTCTGTTGATATACTGGCTCATTCACCTTTCAAACCGGAAGACAACAATACCGAGTACTGCTGTTTGGCGGTAGAATATCTGATGATATTCTACCGCCAAACAGGCTTGCACAAAGCCCTACCACCAAGAAATAATGGATAGTTTTCCGATACAATCGATAGAGATTTTAAGTACTAAGAGCTGTACCTGCTCCACAAGGTTATATACGAGTGTAGAGAAGTCGTAAAAGTTAGCAACAATTACTTACCAGCAAGTATTTGTCTGTCTTTTGTTTATGCAATTCCCATAATGACGGCAGCCAATATAAATATGGTCTTTGTCTTGCGGAAAAGGGCTAGAATATAAGGCACTAAAAGTGTTGGCTGAATTTGTAAAAATAGTTTTTTTTTCTAGAAATTGTGATGTGCACCCTATTAATACAAGGAACAAACATAAACTTGTTACTCCTGTTACCTGACTAAACAGCGTTAGTGATTCTTTTGTGGAACAATGTATACGCTTCTACAACAGAATACCAGAAAACGTTCAAAATTTTTCTTTTGTAAACTTAAAAAAACCGTTTGAGAACGCTTGTGTGTCAAAGGATATTACAATATTAACGACTTTATAGATAAACAATTTCAAAATTAATCAATTTGTCATAGCATTCGAAAATTTGTGACGTAAAAAAGGTCCCGCTGAGCGTCTTTCGTCGGTTCTTCTCAGGTCTAAGGTGTGTATATCCAAACCGGTGGTAGATTTTTAACAATCAATAAGAAAGTATAATATTACTATGTTTAATAATGATATTTGAATTGATCTTGGATGATATGACTTAATGATATGATTTATGAGCCTGGGCCATCTACACAGTGATTAGAACGCGTGTATCTTAACCAATGATTTCGGGTTCAAATCCAGGCAAGCACTACTAAATTTGCTAAATTTATGTTTATAATTCATCTCGTGCTCAGCGGTGAAGGAAAACATCGTGAGGAAACTTGCATGTGTCTAATTTAAACTAAATTCTGTCATATGTGTCCATCCTCCGACCCGCATTGGAGCAGCGTGGTGGAATATGCTCCAAACCTTCTCCTTAAAGGGAGAGGAGGCCTTAGCCCATCAGTGGGAAATTTACAGGCTGTTAATATAATGATGATGGCTTAAACTTCCAGGTAACATTCCGCAGTCTTAGCTTGAACTGCCGCTTATCAGGTTTCGGGTCATTAAAAATAATCCTACTAGCAAATTATATTATTTTACTCTGCAGTATCTCAGACAAAAACGGATGGGTTGACATTGTAGATAATAACATATTGTATGTAATTTATACTTTGTAATTCGTTATGAATATTCTTACTACTTAGGTGGTGGTGGTGATCTGAGGTTTAGTGGTTATTAAACGTGAATGTAACCGATAATTTGGACTTCAAACCCGGTCAAGCACTGAATATCTGAACATCCATGTGCTTAATTTGTGTTTATAATTCATCTCGTGCTCGATGGTGAAGGAAAACCTCGTACCTACATGTACTGGATGAAAATTTGCAATGTAAGGCCAACAGTGGGACGTCATTGGGCAGTTCTTTTCTT
The DNA here is from genome assembly GCF_905147765.1 of Vanessa atalanta. Lineage (NCBI taxonomy): Eukaryota > Metazoa > Arthropoda > Insecta > Lepidoptera > Nymphalidae > Vanessa > Vanessa atalanta. The sequence continues at coordinate 1,888,701 of NC_061882.1, forward strand.
TACATAGGTGGTAGCGCTTGACAGTTGAAAAGTACCTGCTTGTTTCAGCAAACACAAACTGTGTCATGGCCTAAGGCCAACGCTGTCTGGATCAGGATACGAAAATAGAACCCGGAACGAACATGAAGAATGTATTTATTAATTATTTTTCATATCTTTATTATATATCAATTAAATAAATGTATTTTTAATTTTTATCTTATAGTAAATATATTAATAATGTTCACGATAAATGACAAGATATCTTATCACTATAAAATTATCTTTCGAATTAAGCCGTTTACAAGCATGTTTTCAGAAAACATCGTATCAATTATTCCATCGGTATTTGACACGGAATGACACGTTTTTAATGAAGAAAACCACCCCCCATTTCCCATTGAATGTTGAAATTACCAAGAATACTTTTTACTCGTGCTGACGATCTATATACATATTATAAATGCAAACTCTGTCTGTTTCTCTTTCGTTGTCAAACCTCTGAACCAAATTTGATTAAACTTAGTATGAAACAAGCTTACACCCAAGAAAGGAGGCCACTTTTTATGCCTGACGATCGATCCTTTAAACGCGAGCGAAGGCACGGATAACAACTAGTATTAAATAAACCTATGTTTCAAATTTCAGCTTTCTAGACTTAGTAGTTTTAGTGTTGACATACGGACGAACGGTTGTATGTGTTGAGATATTTAGATATAGAAAAGAAAAAACTTAAATATAGTTATTATTATTCGATTTATAAATATAAACAAAGTCGACGTTGAAATATTTGATGCAAAGTAAGGCTAAACATTTTACCCATTTTAGGTGGGAATTCCCCAAGGATGTATTACGAACACTTTAGCCGTGTGTATACTACACGACAGCTATAATATAAAAAAATATCTCTTTTTGAATTAAATTTAAATTAAGAAAAAATATTTATCATTTACAATAGATAAATACGAAACTAAATAACTAATTTATGTATAACTAATTTACGCACGCGGCTTCGCTCGCGTGTTAAGTATAAGGAGTACCATATATGTTACTAAAATCTGTCTCTGGGCCAAATATCATTCAGATCCGTTTAATCTTGCGTAATGCATTTATTAACATAAGAATTGATAACATTAAGTGCTTAAATATATATACAAATATGAATTAATAATTGTTACTATATAAATCTTGACCGCGTGGAATGATGGCAAGAATACTAGCTAGAATCTTGCGTGATTGATCAACAAACATCCATCCAAACTTTGCCATTTATAATATTAGTAAGATTTCTAAAATACTATATAGAGTTGTTAGAAGTTATACAATAAAATCACTCTAATTAAAACTCTTGTCTAAATAATAAATGGCTTAGAAAATTAAAAGTAGTATGCAATGCATTAAATAATGTTAATGACATATTTTTAAAAATAGTACTAGCAACTAATAGCTCGATATAGCAGCCTTATTACTGTGCCGTCAGCATTATCAAGCATTAAGGCCTCGTTGACCCGCCTACGAGATTTTAACTTTGAGCAAGTCACGTTATTAAAAGTCGAGGAAAATATGGAATAATATTTAGGTTAATAGTATGTTATGTTAGACTTCAGTATTTTATTTGAAATATATAGTACATACATGTATCCATATTATTTAAAGACCTAAAGCCATTATTTTGTAAAGACCTTTCATTTATTTTGAATTGCTCTCATTACGTATTCTAACGCCAAACGGCAATATTAAGTATCATTGCGTTCCAGTTTGGACGATAAGTGACTTTCATTGACCAGGCAAACATTGGTACAAGGGTCATAACATTGGCGCACTGGCGTCGGAATGGTTAACATTTATTAAAGAGCCAACGTGGCCACTAATTATCATTTTCACGATCGAATAACTATTAACTAAATAAATAATAATATGCTCAACAAAATCAAACGCGAATCGTCGTCGAATATATTCTTTAAAGAAAATCCATTTGTTACAAACACGTAAGCCCGTCTGGGTAGGTACCACCCATTCATCAGATATTCTACCGCCTAATAACAGTACACTGTATTGTTGTGTTCCGGTTAGAAGGGTGAGTGAGCCAGTGTAATCACAGGCACAAGGGACATAACATCTTAGTTCCCAAGGTTCGTGACGCGTAGGTGATGTAAGGAATGATTAATATTTCTTACAGCGCCTTTGTCTATGGGCTGTGTTGACCACTTACCATCCGGTGGCCCATATGCTCGTCCGCCAACCAATGCCATAAAAAAAAACCTATTCAATTCAACCGGTAACTGCGAACTGTTAACCAGTAATTTCGGATTCAAACCCAGGCAAGCATTATTTAGATTTAATATATTTATTTTGCGTTTATTATCTATTTCGTGCTCGTGGGGAAGTCTGCGTCCACATTGGAGCCGCATGGTGGAATAAGCTCTCTGCTTTTCATTAGAAGAGATGTATGCGTGTTTTTAACCAAAAAATATATTTCACGAAATAAATTTTCAAGCTTAATTATCACACTAAAAATATTTCAAATTTTGGCTAATTTCAAGTTAATCAAAATGTATTTTATTTAAGGATACACCTAAAGAATTGGACGGCTCCCCCTAAGAGTTCGAATTTAAAGTTTTTAATATCGACGAAACTGTTATCGGAATTAATTTTTAATTTTGGAAGTAAAATTAAAGTGGAAAGAAGGGGTTAAGTGTAATAGTGTTGCATTATAAACAAAGATATATTAATCATAAACTCTTAGTAGTGCACAATATAGCTGAGTTATAAGCAAATCGCATGAAATACGTTAATCTAATTTTTGTTTATGTTTTTAGGAATAGGTTATCAAGGTTATATTTTATTTTAATTTTACGTACATATTATTTTTTATCAATAAAGAATACTTAGTTTTTGTCATTACCATAGCAGGCCTATATTTTCGCATGTACATACATAGCTAGTTAATATAATTAGCCATTCAATTAACAGTCTAGCCTTTTTACTAAAAATTTATTGAATATTTAATGTATAGAATTTTATTTAACCGATTTAGAATTTAATTTAAATAATATATGTTGTAACCTAAACTAATCGCTATAAATATTTTTATTACAAGAGATAAATATAAATATTTTTATTTTTATCAAAGTACTCCATTCTATAAGGAGAAGATGCATTGGCTAAATGTCATTCAGGCTCCTGGTTGGCACTTCTTAGTAAAATGGCTAGGCTGTTTATTAAAAGGCTAATTAAATTAACTGACTGCGGCATACATAACGAAAAAATAAAAACATCTACTTTATTAATTTATAATATTGTTTTTTTGGAAAGATACCTTGCAATGATGAATGTGTAATGAGTACATCACAGAAGCCGCTTCAATGTAGTAATACACTTTTATTTCGGCGGCGTGACTAATCAATTGCGTGTCACTTTCGAACCGGTCACTGCAGAAAACCCCATTTTGCAGAACTTGATGTCCTTGGCACGGGCCCTCTCAAACGAGACTCATTATAAGGTTAAAAATTAATATGTATTATTATTTTAACCGACTTCAAAATTAAGAAGTTTTTTATATTTGTAACCTCAGATCTTCGTCATTTATGAACCGAATACAATTAAGTGTAATTCAATGTAATTCAATGAATACTAAGCCTACTTTATCCTACTACACTTTATCATCCATATCTGTCCATAGTTTCGTTGGTATTGTGTTACACAATAATCAATGGACACTATGTCAATAGAAACTCTTGTGATGGTAGCTTAACAGCAAATAACTATGTAAACAGAGAGCAATTCGCTTTTATATCTATTACTTGTAATTGTATTATTATTTTTAAACGATTAGCTAATGCTAAAAATGTTGTAAATTTTTAGCAAAAAACGATTAACAAGAAAAATGTTTTTACATAAGGCTTAAACATAAATAACGAATATGGATCAACGAATAACTTCATGTTTCAAACAAAATAAAATGCAAATTATAAACAAATGAGTGAACAAAATATGACGTTCCGTATTCTATCCTTGCAGAGGTCGTTATCCTTGCCCGATTCGGATTCATAGCAGAGGTGCGTATAACGAAAACAATCATACACGTTCGACTTCCGTACTGTAATAGTAAGTTTATTTAAATTGATTTTGATGAGTGGTAAATAATAAATGAAGTCTTATTGGTTAAAAAAAAGATAATAAAGATATATTTCTTGGTCTAGGCCTTCAGGATTAAGGATCGTATTCAGCCAACAATTTTAAAAGTAGGGTACATGGTCTTGTTTGTATTTCTGCTTTCAAATCAAAGAATTGTGAACCTCTTCATTTTTATTAGGGTTATAGGGTTAAAAATTAATAATATATAGACGATTATATAACAGGTCGTTGATAATATTGTAACCAACGTTAGTTAATTATAAACGAGATATTGAGCTGTTGATCAATCACTATCAAAACGTTCAAGTAGGCTTTTACAAGCACTTTTGAATCGTTATTTTACAAAACTATACTAAGTGAAGTTATCACCGGTTGGGAATGTAGATTCTACTGAGAAGCACTGGCAAGAAACTCAGTTAACTGAAAATGATCTTTGACATTTGAACCCAGTCAAATTATAAACAGCACAAATTTTTCTCCTTGCCATCAAAGGCTTATTTCAAATTATAAACATACCAATCAAACATATAGTAAGCTATATTATGAACTGAAAATCATGATTCTTAAATGCGGCTTGCATGTCGCAGATTTGACAGTATTTTATCTGACTCATAGTTTTCATCACGATGTTTTCCTTCTTCGCCGAGATTTGTTATCAATTTTATTTTAAATCTCATAATTTTGCTAGATGTATTATAATGTAACCGTATTTACAATTATCCTGTAAGTAATACGAATGACAAAAAAACACGTATCTACTTGTTAACATCAGTCGGTCATATTAAATTGTGTCAAGTTTTATAGAATACTAAACATAAAAGTTGAGAGTATATTTATTTTTAAATGTAGGAAAATAAAGAAAATTTAACTCACGGCTCCGGCGAATCGAAAACATGCCTTTACTGATGGAATTGCATTTTACTGACTAACTTTTTGTATAAATTAATATTTAAATAATGATACCACTATTTCAATATTCATAGGGATTAATATTTTTACACCAATAATGTACAACGAATGCCTCGCCAAAGAGTATCAAATATCGTCTAATTAGACACTTCCCTTCATAGATACGTTTCCTCAATTACCGGCCTCATTATTTACGTCATATTAGATTTTTCTTTAAAAAATACTCTGAGGCTGCGACATTTATGTCATACAAGCTTCTGTCCGCGACTTTAGCCACGTATTAGGCAGGAGGAGTTAGGATAGGGACCTTTTATCCTTGTCCTATCGGGTACTAATCTTCTATAATAGTTGTATAGCTGGATTTCACCCGAGCTATGACGTACCGTGTCTTTCTTACTAAATGGTCTATGTAACGCAATTTTTTTTTCAAATCTGACTTTTGATCCTGAGATTAAATCAATAAAACAAAATCTTCAGCTTACTCGTCAATGGAAAGGAAGAAGAGCTGAAGCGCCAAAATGGTGCTTTTGAGAAAAGGGATTTAATGTTATTATTTTAAAATCCATTTCCCTTGTGCGGTACTCTCCACTGACAACTGGTTATGACAATTACCGATTATTCTATCCTCAAAATTCAATACATTGTCTTGCTTTGATACAACAATACGCACAGTGACTTAACATCATAGATCCCATGATTGCCAACACCCTATTTGAAAATTCGTTTAGTGTATATATATATATATATATTTACTATATATAAAATGCAGATTATGACTACTATCATGTTTCTTGTCTGCCTTCATGCTTCATGTTATAAATAAAGAAAATGATTACGACAATTTTAAAGACTCCCTAATAGACGTTCCGAATACCTCATCAAACAAATTTACATATTTTAGCATTAACAAAAAGCAAGCAATCCATACCCGCAGTGAAATCATTAATTATTTAGTTCGTTATATTAAAACGCAACGAGAAATGTTTTATTGCAACATTTTGTTAAACTATTCCAACTAACTATTATAACTAAATTGTATATTCATACAATCGTACATTAAAATATTAATATTCCATTTCATAGAAACAAACAGACAAACAAACCCTTAGTTTTTTTTTATTTATTTAGCAATGTAATTATGCGTCGAGGTAGATACGTAAAAACCACACGGTCTTGAACAATATACACAAGCCTTATAAATGCGAACTTCTGATGACAAAACTTTAATATCATTCGTGCACTGATACGACGCGTACGGTATTGCCAAAACAAAAAAATAAAAATGTTCATTACGGTGAGTTTATGAATTATTCTGTATATTGTGAAGTGTTGTGAGTGGTTTCCATTTCAATTGTTTCTTTAGTTTAATAGGAACGAACTAGTTGCATTCATTCTTTTTAGGTTTTTTTTTTTATGATATTTAAGATATTGTTTTTAAACCACTTAAGGTCGTTGTTTAATTTTGTAGTTTAACGATCAAAGGTCAAATATAATTTTGGTAAGCCGCAATTTGTAGGTAATAATGATAATTTAAGGTAAAAGTTTTTTTTTTCATTTAAATGATAAAGATCAATTTTAATTGTTGTTGTTGTTGGGTTTGGGGTTTTCCTTTTGAAGGAGGAGGTTTGGAGTTTGTTTCACTACGCTGTGATACGATTTGGTGGATAAAAGCGACCCATTTTCGTTAGCCACAACAGGTTTCCTCTGAATGTTATGCTTTACCGCCGATCACGAAACGAATTATAAGCAAATTGAGTACATAAAAATTCACTGGACCTTGTCCAAGTTTGAACTTGGAATCATCAGTTAAGATTCTCGTCTTCTAACTACTGAACATTACGGCTCAAATAATAGTAATTATTCGAAATCTTAAAATACCCTTAAATATTCATGACCTTGTATTGAAAAAGTATTTAAAATCAAAGTGCATACGTACCATTCCATTGCTTTGTTTTTGAATAACGATAAATATTCGCTCTATTTATATCTGCGGCAAAAACGTGAGAAAAATATAGCCTTCGAAGACATTCTGAGATATATTCACCCATTACTTCGAACGCTTCGCAAATGTTCACACAATGCATTCCAGCGGAAGCTTGCGGACTATTAAAGCTTACTGCATTTACAAATCTTGCATTTGTATATTAGGGTAATAAATTTATATTATGACATTATAAAATATTATGACTTCAATTTTTGTAAATTTGTGTGTGAAAATTTCTTTAAATGTTGGTGTGTTTTTGATTATATAATACATAATTATTTACATTAGCAGGTAAAGACTTCATTAATAAGTATAAAAATATCAACTACACATGTTATGACCGTGTGTAAGAGTTGCAAGTAATTCACGTTGTCTGGGTAGGTACCGCCTACTCATCAGATATCCTATCGCCAAATAGTAACACTTATACTCTATTCCAACCATAACAGGAAAAAAGACAAATTAACAACATTTGACAGCAAATTGACACGATATCATTGGTCGAGAGCTTGATTAATCTATGATATTCACTATGGATTTGCGACAAATGGCGTTTTGAACGTCGACGAAACTGTTATCGGAATTTCGGAAGTAAAATTAAAGTGGAAATGAGTAGTTAAGTGTAATAGTATTGTATTATAATGTAAAGATATGTTAATCATAAACTCTTAGTAGCACAATATAGTCGAGTTATTAGCAAATCGCTTGAAATACGTATATCTAAGGTTTGTTTATCTTTTTTCCTGCTTAAATTGGACTAGGCTCTAGTACTGTTGTATTCCGCTTTGAAGGGTCTAACTATAAGCACAAGAGACATTTCATCTCAGTTCCCAAAATGGGTGGCACATCGGCGAAGTACGAAATGACGTTTCTACGGCGTCAATGTCTATTGCCAGGCTGCCAAACTGTTTTTATATTTAAAAGTATATATATTCTAATAATATTTTTTTTATAGAATATTACATTGTTGTTATGCTCTTTGGGCATAGCGACAAGTCAGCGCCTGCTGGAGTCGAGCGACTCTGGGTACTCAAGACGAGGCACGGGCGGTTACGGATTGTTAAGACCTGGTTATGATGGATATAATAGCGGATACGGCGGTAGTTATGGCAGTGGATATGGAAGTGGGTATGGCAGCGGATATGGCAGCGGATATGGCAGCGGTTACGGCAGCGGCTATGGCAGCGGATATGGTGGTGGCAGCTACCCTGGCCAGTTACCGGGCTATGGAGGTATTTTAAATCATTAATTATTTTATTTACCACCTATCCATAAGCTAGTGTATATATTATAATTAAATATATACATTTAAAAAACATGTTCAATACATAAATAATAATTGTTACAATTCATTAAATGAATATTTACTTGCTTTAAGCAAGTCTATCTGGGTAGCTACCACCCACACATCAGATATTCTACCGCCAAACAGCAGTACTCAGTATTGTTGTATTCCGGTTTGAAGGATGAGTGAGCCAGTGTAACTACAGGCACAAGGGACATAACATCTTAGTTCCCAAGGTTGGTGGCGCATTGGTGATGTAAGGAATGGCTAATATTTTTAACAGCGCCATTATCTATGGTCGGTGGTGACCACTTACCATGAGGTGGCCCATTTGTTAGTCCACCTATCTATATCATAAAAATATATCAGAGCCCGTTGCTATAAATTTTAATGATTCATAGACATTATTATACTTTAAAATAAAAATAAGCCAAATATACTTTAATTGAGTGGATTAAAACAAATAAATATACATGTTTGGTTAAAAGCATACGGCTAGATTTTGACGGCCGCTATCAGAAGTTTGTAATATGCCATTTTTTATCCCAGGCGGTTATAACGGGTATCCCGGGGGATATGGCGGTTATGGATCGGGGTACCAGGGTTATGGAGGTAGGTTTTAATTTCCATGGTTTAACATTTCATTTCCATGGGTACTATAGAGTACTAAACGTAAAAAGGGACGTGACGCACATTTTAAAGTAAAAAAACATTTTTACACACCTCAATAATTAAAGCATTGATTTTGCTACAATAACTTTACTTTCAGTCTTCCCAAAAATACTTTATGACAGGGTTTAATGCAAGCACGTCTGAGTAGGTACTACCCACTCAACAAATATTCTACCACCTAGCAATACTGAGTATTATTCTGTTCCGGTTTGAAGGGTGAATGAGCCAGTATTCACACAAGGGACATAACATTCCCAAGTTCGGTGGAGCCTTGGTAATTCATTCTCATTTTACCAATGTTACCAACTGTACTTCTTACAGTACTAATGTTCATAGACAGTGATGACCACTGAGCATGAGGTGACTTATTTGCGAGTCTTCATTAAACACGTTTAAAAAAACAGTCGAGTTCATTGAAGCTTTTAGAAATATGTACATAACATTTGACATTATTAACTCAATATTGTGATTTATATTTAAGTACTTAATATATTTTTTAATTACTAGTTCTGAATATACGTCTAATAAATTCTCTTGTTTGCTAAAGAACGACATTAACAAATCAATTGAAACCAAATCGAAAATCCAAACGATTTATTAAATTCATATAAAATGTTTTAGACATTAAAACTAAAATTTATAGTCATTCTAGCATGTATATATTTTTTTAATTTTAAATGTTTACTGTAAAATTATCTGAGCATTTCCATAAAAGTAACGCAAATGAATGCCTTACACTTACGATAATTTCCTTCAATTGCTTTTGAACTTATAACAAACCTTCTAGAAACTTTAAACAAAGCTTTAATTAAAAACGGTGGATATTCAGATAAAAATAACCAAATATTTTTACTGAATAAAAACTTATGAAATCTACACATTAAAAGCATTAAAGCAAAAATTATGTTTTCAGGATATCGTCCCGGCTACAGACCCGGTTCTGGCCATGACTACCGTCCCAGCTACAATTACCCCGGTGGCAGCACCGGTTACCCTGGCGGCAGCTCTGGTTACCCCGGCTACCGACCTAGCTACCAGTACCGACCAAGTTATGACCGTCCTTACTCCGGATACAACAGTAATTACCTCGGCGGTTATGAAGGTTACGACAATTTCAGAGTCTTAACACGAAGAGCGGGTGAAGTGAAAAAGGGTGATACTGTTTAAGAATATTAAGATATTTAGATATTATTTATGTATAAATTGACAATTAAATTGATTAAAAATTACTGTTATATTTTATTTCAATTTATCCCTAGATTTAACTAAAAATGTATCGACATATGTGTAATGTCTGTTTAAGATTTGCCTATGGTTTGCACCCTTTACGGTTAGAAAAAAGAATTCAATCCAGAATTGTATTTTTTTATCTGTATCGTATTAGTTATAACGACTCATTTTAAGATCTAAAGGTTGATGCAAAGTTCAATGTTACAAATTAGTTTTTAAAAACACGAATACAAAATATTCCAATATGCATGTTAAAAATTATATATTAAATTTATTCATATATTTTATCCTGTCCGTACTACCTCAGAAAATTAAAAAAAAAAAATTATTACCACGTGTTTTACACTTGGGCATGAAGGACATTTCTAGAAATACAATAAAATTCTGGGATTCATGAAACACGGATTCACCGTCCGAAAGTTATGAAATCACGGTTACTTTATAATCGTACAATTGGCAAATATGTTAGTACTTAATCTAGGGTATTTTACCAGCTTGTCTGTTCCATGGTAGTCATTACACATACGAAACAAATTTATAAGTGCAAGTAAAATTACATGGAATATAATTTGTTGTATCATCTCATATGTGAGAGATTTTTCTGTCACACTGTGACATATTTCAAGAAACACAATAAATTTCTGCTATCCATAAAACTAAATCCAACCATTTCGTATGGAAATAAGTAAAAATAAAATGTGATTATTAAAATTTTTATTTAAATATTTATTTACAAATAATATAACATTTTAAAATACAATTAAAGTTATTATTATTAAATATAATTTCATTTATAATAAAAATTTAGCCGCTGAACCAGTCAGAGGTCATGGAGTTGAAGAACGATGCAGCTCCCGATCTCGCGTTCGCGAAGTTTATTGGCAACGAACTGGACATCAGATCAGATATATCTGATCTGGATTTGTTTGGACTCGCTGAAACGGGTTTCTTCTTAACCTGCAAAGGGTAACAAAGTTATTACCTTTTTGAAATTTTCAAGGTCACATTTGAGTTTCTGTATGTCAAATTTGTCTGATACTCGTCAATCAAACACACATTGTATGCGTTCAACGGTATTTAATGTTATCGAGCAATGCCAAAATTCGACAGCGACATCATCAAACACAATTATTTACTAAAATTAACTGTTTTATATTAAAACATTTTTTATAATTATATAGATTATATTAGGCAGTGTCAATCAAAAAACAAAACAAAAACATACAAGTTTTTGTTAACCAAAGTAAAAAAATCGGGCAAGTTTGATATTTTTAGAGTTTGAGTTTGAAACGGGCGTCTTATATGGATGCAATAACGACCGAATTCTTAGAAGATCGCACAGAAGTTAGCCCATTGCTGAGCTAAGGCCTCCTCTCACTTTGAGGAGAAGGTTTGGAGCACCACCCAGCTCCAATGCGGGTTGATAGACGCTTGTGGCGGAATCTCATTCAAATTTGACACATCGTCGAAAATATTGAATTTTTTTTTCTTCTTATATCGATAGTATTTTTCTATATTTATCTAAATATTTACTTTACTTTACAGCCGAACACGAGATGAATTATAGCACAAATTAAAGACATGAAAATTCAGAAAAGGGTTTGACTCCAATCGTCGATTAACACGCACGTCTAACCACTGGGCCATCTGGGCTTGTCAAATGAGTAAAATCAAATTACATATACTTAATTCAACTAGGCTAAAGAATAGCACTTACGAATCGTCATCTAACAGTATCAAATGTAAATTTCATTATTGTCATTGTCATACTAATGTACATTACATTAGTAAACTTTTCGAATTCGAACAGAGTACTCGAATGTCGCAAAAGACTCATATATTAAGAACAATATCTGACTTTTAATATATACAGTAACGAAAATGAATCCCTCTCAAGGAAAAAGTCGACAATTATTCTACCATGACGTTTAACGGCGTAGTGGGCAAACATATCATGTTATATATATAAATATATAAAATACTAGTTGTCGGCTGCAGATTCGCTCGCGTTTTAGGGGTTGATCGTCAAATGTTAGGTATAAAAAGCCTATTTTTTTCCTTATGGTACAAGCTTGCTTAATAGCAAATTTCATCAAAACCGGTTCAGTGATTTGTAGAATAACAGATAGATAGAGTTACTTTCGCATTTATAATATTAGTATAGATATAAATCAGTCAACACATGCAGGTTTCCTCACGATGGTATCCAATAATAAAAAAATCAAAGTATTTACTAGAAATAGAGTAAGAAAACAAGTCGTTAAACAATGATATTGTTGTTTTGTTACATAATGTAAGTAAGGAAACTCATGCCATTAGATTATTTATTAACTTAAATTCAGCCAAAACTTCTAAAGATATTTTATGAAAAGCTGAGGCTTTACAAACAATTCTAAAACGTGTTCTACATACGTTCGTTAAATAATGTTATATACATATATATAAATATAATTACATAAATTACATACGTATTTATAACTAATTGTATACGGTTAGTACAATAATAACACGCTTTGCCAACAGCTGGACTTAAGGCTCATATTCTGTTAATGAAAAATGTCTGGAGCTAATTTTTTGATTGATTTTATTCTATAGGAATATTTTTAGTGAAAATCTAAATCTTTACACTGTCAGCAGGTCAAACCTATACTCACATTTACCATATATTCAGTGAATGTTGATACCAAACGAAGTATCGTTCTAAAACAGAGTTCAAGTATTAAAAATAATATTTTAATTGTAATATATTTATGTGAATTGTGATTATTTATATATTTATAATAATGTTATGTTCTGCTGATGAACTTCCACGACTCGACTATAATGTGATAAAATAAATAAATAATTTCGGTTTTGTTGCTAACGGTACTTGCAACAACGAATTGTAACAATATTTAGATAGAAAAATAATCAATCGAAGCGAATCACACTAAGTATTGAGCTTTCCTTGTATATAGTTCTAATTTGAAATCATCCTCCTGCCCTTATCCCAATTTTACTTGGGACTGCGCAGCATGTTCTCTTCTTCCATACTTCTCTGTCGGACGTCATCTCACAAGTAACATTCTTTCTAACCATATCGTCTTTCACACAATCCATCAATCTTTTCTTTGGTCGTCCCCTACCTCTATATCCATCCACAACCATACTCAAAACCTTTCTCACAACATGGTCCTCCCTCCTCCGCATAACATGCCCAGTTCTAATTTGAAAATGTAAACATATATATATATTATATATCAGTACTATACAGCTGATATGATGTAAATGACTGTGAATGCCACTAGAAAAATCCCTTGGGTTGAACTCAATCAGTTAATTTGACTACTCTCAAACCACTTAATAATGAAAATAATGAACTTGAGTTTTAAAACTTTTCTAACCACAAAAATATCTACATAGACCATTCAGACTGACCTAATTAATGATTCGGCTTTTGATAATACGTATATAAATTCTACGGTAATTAATTAATTACTAAAAAATCACGGCTAATTAGTGACGCAAAGGCTAATGATCCATATTACTATATAATGCCAGTCGACTCAATTGATAAAAAAGATAAGATTACTAAAATTACTTACGGTTTTCTCTTGTTTTTTATGCACGTTAGCGGGTGTCGCTACGGGTAGTATGGAGAACCAGTGCGTGTCCGCCGAGGCCAGCAGAGTGGCCGCCTTGTCTCCCGTACCCCCGGATAGAATCGGTTTAGTCCCGATTATACCGGTCAGTTGGCCATGATGGAGGATCAAACTGCCCAGAAGGGTCTGAAATTAAAACATAAGCTCATTTTACGTGATGTACTATGTGTTGTGTTCTAAAATAAATAAATAATAATATCTCAAAGAAGTTTAAATTTTTAATAATAAATATTAAAAAAGATCTGATGAACACTCGAGGTAGTTAATATTATACCGCAGACGCTTGCAAGCGTGCCTGTAATAGGCATTACAGCGACAGGAGTAAAAAAGACAAAGTTTTTATCAGTACCTAACGTCTATTTAAGTGTAATAATGTTTTATACATAAAGATTATTCAAGAACTTTTTGTAGTGTATAATATTGAAGCTACTAGCAAATAGCATGTACGCCTAAAGTTTAACTGAACTCTCTTTTATATTATAAATAAATAAATAAATAAATATTAGACAACATCACATACATAACTCTGATCCCAATGTAAGTAGCTAAAGCACTTGTGTTATGGAAAATCAGAAGTAACGACGGCACCACATACACCCAGACCCAAGACAACATAGAAAACTAATGAACTTTTCTATATCAACCCGGCCGGTAATCGAATCCGGTACCTCGGAGCGGCGTACCCATGTAAGCCGGTGTACACGCTACTCGACCACGGAGGTCATCACTCGACCACCGAGGTCGTGGATATTGGAATACTAATTTAACTAATTTACTAACCTGAACTCTCTGAACCGATCTCTTCAAATTAGTCTGTATATACGGATAAAATACATCATAATCGAACGGATCTATCTTCTGTCGCAAAAACTCACAAATATCATGCGACAGCTCCATTGCATTCTTATTCTCCCTCGGGACCATCAACAAAGTCAAATGCCTCACATCCATCAACAACTGAAGCGCACATCTCTGATTTATATCCGTCTCTTTCTCTCTTATGACTTTATTGTAATGCGCGAGAGTGATGGAAATAATGTTTTCTATGTACGCTGTGTGTATTTCCGATGGTAAAGTATGTGGGACAACTTCGTCCAGTATCCGACTGACCGCGTATAGATATTCTTGGAGTTTTAGCGAAGGACAAGCTGGCACTTTGATTGTGGATTCTATAGCATTCCCGTCTTCGTCCTTTTCCTCGATTTTAATTATATCCCATTGCTTAAACCAACCATTGCTGCTATTAAACTATTACATAACCTTATTATTCAAAATTAAATTTAAACCAAAACGCCTAAATATGACCAAAAAGAAAATTTAGGTATAATCTTTTAAGAATTTGATGTTTATTCTAAAGTAAAAGCCGAAATGCTCCGGTAGTTAAAACAAGCGATTCTTAACTGACATTTGTGGCTTTAAACCCAAGCAAGCAACACAGAATTTTCATGTGCATTTTTAGAATTCATTTTCGGAGTTGAAGGAAAACATTTTCGTTGAAAATCTACCACACGTTGACGGAATAAACTCCAAACCGTAATTTACAGGTTTTACTTAACTTTGTTACGTTACAAAATTTTTACGTTAAATTTTTCATGGTATTTCCAAAAATACAAAAAATCTACTTTTAGCATTAGCAGCCTGTAAATTTCCCACTGCTGGGCTAAAGGCCTCCTCTCCCTTTGAGGAGAAGGTTTGGAGCATATTCCACCACGCTGCTCCAATGCGAGTTGGTGGAATACACATGTGGCAGAATTTCGTTAAAATTAGACACATGCAGGTTTCCTCACGATGTTTTCCTTCACCGCCGAGCACGAGATGAATTATAAACACAAATTACGCACATGAAAATTCAGTGGTGCCTGCCTGGGTTTGAACCCGAAATCATCGGTTAAGATGCACGCGTTCTAACCACTGGGCCATCTCGGCTACTAAAAATCAACTTACCATCATTAAATAGTCAATATTAGCTTCCAAGGTAAATTCTTGGGGCAGGTCTTGAGTTAATTCTCTGACTTTTTCATCAACTATACGCAGCCATTTCCCCCAACAAAATAGACAATTCTGCTTCAGTACTCCACAAATATCATTCCAACTCTTAACTGCAGCTTCGTTCGCACTGAGACCAATTCCCTGCTCCTCGTTAATATAGCACTTGCGTAAGTTGTGCATAAGAGCGGTTATCGCTTGGACAAATCTCGCTGTATATATGGCGGTTGTTTTCCTTTGTAATTCAGTTGATTGAAGAGTTTGCTCTTCGAAACACGCCTTTATGTATTGCAACATGCTGTAAATAGTATATGATTGGATTTTGTTTATATTACATTGGTACAAATACAAGCTTCATTCAGAAATGCATTTTCTTGAATCTTTAGTAACATAACATCATTTTATTCTCCAGTATAACTATGCTAGGTGCCGATTGTGAGTCCCTCAATAATAATAGCACGATTATTAATATTCCCTCTGACTCATTTAAAAGGCTCCGAAGCAAATTATGCAAACCGTGATTTTTTTTAACTCATCACGAAGAATTTAGTAAAGAAGTTAGTCTTCTTGTTTCAACTTTTGTTTATTATTTTGACAATTATTTCACTTTAATATGTTTTAATATTGAATGCATGAGATGTTTACTTATAATTGACAATTTTGTATTCCTTATAATTGGTGTAAGTGGTTAGTGGACCGAATAAATAAATAAAATAAATAAATCCTCTTATTTGATTAGACAATATACACTTATAATAACTTTACTTAGTGGTAGGGCTTTGAGCAAGTCCATATCGGTAGAATATATAATAAGTGGGTGGTACCTACCCAGACAGGCTTGCACAAAGCCCTACTAAAGCAAAACGTAAATATTTAATTATATATAGTTCCCAAGTTCGCGACATTGGCGTTGTAAGAAATGGTCAATATTTCTAACATCAGAAAGAGCTATGGGCGATGGTGAGCACTTACGATCAGGTGGGCCTTTTGCTCGTCAGACTAACTATTTTATAAAAAAAATCTTTCTCAATTGATAAACATTTCTTGTCGGAATAACTCGAAGGCTTCATTAGATCACACAATATTTTAGAGCAAGGCGGTTAATACGATTAGTAAAATTTTTACTACCTTTTAATGTATTTATCTGATGTTTGTCTTAAATATTCTTCGATTTCCTCACTGTCTATATAGACTTGATCGATATCTTCTTCCTCGTCGTACACGTACAGCTTATCTTTCGTACCCTTTCTGTCTTTGTACAGATATTCTTTAAGATCTTCTAGAAGCTTCTGCAGTTCATCGTCTAAGCTTTGGCAGAGTTTCTCCAAGTTAGGCGTTAAGCCGCGATCTTGACGGGACATACCTTTGAACAATGTGTTTTAATTAACAAATTGAGATTTGATGTCGAAAATGGACAATTCGTTTGATTTTTTTTAAGAAATTCGGCACTGATGCACTGGGGATGGATCATCCATTTGGCACTGTAGGCAATAGCCTAAAAACCTCGTAATGGCTAAAGGACTCTAAGCACTCTTAAAATTGGGAAATAAAGCAATAAAATTCATTGTTAATGATATATTTAAAGCGAAATACTTCTCCTATTTGATTATTGCAATAGCATACATTCTTAGTATAGTTGAAAAATACATCCAAAATCACGAATAAAATTGCATTATGGTAAAATAAATATATCTAGGGGATAAAGCGAGTTTTAAATGGAGTGTTATTACTTATTACTAACCTTTCATCAAGCCATTCATAACTTTAACGACCTCATTTCTCGACTCGATAACCGTCTCTCCGATTAAGTCCTTCCAGACGAACCAATTTATATCCGCCTCCTTCTCCACCTCACTGTCTGAAGATACCTTAGTCAGATCGACCAACAGCTGAGTCTTGAATGTATCGTAGACTTTCTGCCATCGATTGTCTATGATCGCCTTAACACGGGATGTCAGGAGTGGTTGGAAGTAGTGACGCCACACGTGTACTTCCGGTATGTCTAATGACTGACATATTGAGCTCCAATTTGGTGGCGATTCTAGAACACAATTATGTTATAATTTATATAATTAAACATAATTATATGGCTTGGGATTATCCTAATCATAACTAACATAATAAAAACAGAACGTTGCCAAGAGAACAAGAAGATCAAAGGACTTATAAGGGACAAGGTTAATATTTCTTACAGCGCAATTGTCTATGGGCGATGGCGAACACTTACCATGAGGTGGTCCGGTTCCTTGTTCGCTTACCTATACTATAAAAAAAGTCTGTCTTATCTGTTTTAAATTAAGTAAAATGTCATAAATATTACATTTTTTAAGTCAAAATAACGGAACCAAGATGGCCCCGTGGTTAGAGCGCATGCATCTTAACCGATGATTTCTTGTGCTTAATTTGTGTTTATAATTCATCTCGTGCTCGGCGATGAACGAAAACATCGTGATGAAACCTGCATGTGTCTAATTTCAACAAAAAACTGCCACATGTGTATTCCACCAACCCGCATTGAAGCAGCGTGGTGGAATATGCTCCAAACCTTCTCCTCAAACGGGGAGGCCTTAGCCCAGCAGTGGGAAATTTACAGACTGTTAATGTTGTTAAGTGAAAAATATTCAATTTTTAAATTTAATTAGCTATGATTGTGCGTAGTGACGCCTAATGGTAATAGCTATGGCTACCCAAAATATTTCCCCATTTTTGAAGCAAGAAAAATAGTTTTCTACTTTTTGAACTCTACATTATATTTTAAGTATTTGTAAGAGCCCGAGCAATATAAGACTCATGATAGATTTTAATTAGAACAGAGAAATAAATTTACCAATTTTAAATGTCTCCTGTCTTATTTCCTGTAGTACTTTCACTCTCGTGATGTTCTGAAGCAATGCCTGAACATTTTCATTTATAAACGACTTCACCCAGACGCTCCATTTTTGTACGCAGCCGGTTATTTCATCCTTGGCTAATGGGTGTAATTCTTTATTTGAAGATAACCTAAAACAGTATAAAATAATTACATTTTTATTTAAGGGACAATAACGTGTGATAAAATGTCTCCGATTTTAATAGAAGCTCGGCGACAACGACAGCACAATTTAAAAGATTCAAAAAACTGAGTTAGTCGTGGTTCGATTTTCTGACGTTAATGAACTACGAAGCCACTTCGAATTAAAGGTGAGAAATATGAACAAGAGACAATAGTTTAAATCAAAGAAAAACTTTTTAAAATTGTTTGACATATAATCCGAATCAATTGCACCACACCATTTATAGTAGAGCTTTCTTCTGCAACAAAGGTTCGCCCCCCCTCTTCTTAGACGAATGAAATTGTAATAATCAAATTCATATCTATTTAAAATTGTATGCAAAACTTTAAACAATAAATATTACACAGTACCTGTAACTAGTTACAGCAGTCGGCAATAGTTTTAAAGCCGATGGGTCACTATACTGCACTAGCTCCAGCAAAGGTTGTGAGTTTGTTTGATAAAGTTCATTGAGTTTTTCTAATACCGCACCTCCTTCATTTTCTGTAACAATAAATATAAATAATGATGATGTCATAGCTATATAGCTACACTTTCTATAACCTCAATGTCTCTCTCACAATCTGATAAAACATTCCGACAGGTCCAAGAGTCCAAAGGTAAAACCATCATACCACTATGACCCGCTGTTGGAGATATATCATTTCTCAATAAAAACCTATAGGGTTTGGCCAGGGCTGTCGCTTTCACTAACCAGTAGACTGATGAGCCAGTCAACATAAATAATGAAAATAAAGAAACATCAATCTTCTTTACTTTAACTCACCGACAAAACAAGCATAGACAAGTTCCACTGTCTTCAAAACAATCTTGACACCATTGACAATTTTCTTTTTAATTTGTGCTTTGACATCTCCTTCAAGTATCTTTGCGAGGTCGAATTGTAATGTTGTTTTAAGACTATTGTTGCTATGGACTCCTATGAGCGTGTTCAGAAGTTGCACCATGGTTTGAGAGTCTAGCAAATAGAGACCCACAAGGCAGGAACAGGCAACCTGGAATAGTATTTCATATCTTTACCATCAATTAAATCAATAATCATTTTTGTGTGAGCATCTTAACAACTTTTCTGCTGTTATTATATGTATAATTATCAATATTGAGATCTATGTCTTATTTGGTTACTATTTATACTATATGCTAATTATTACTACAGAACCCTCAGCATAAACCCTACTCCAACATAGCCTTCTGGCCTACTGTTAAATAATAATCAGAGACAATGGGATTTAGACATAGACAATTTTACATCAAATCACAGTCATTACTGTATCGGATTCCTGCACTGTTGGACATGTTAGTTGAGCAATGAGTTTTTCCTAAATTCAGATGTAGCAGCAGCTTAACACTGATGATACATGAAGTATTTACTAACCATAGATTCTTGGTCTGGATTAAATTGATCTGAATTCGTATCCACTTTTAGTTAGCTGAACTAACTCTCATTAGTTATTCTAACACCAAACACAAATACCTAATTATCTGTGTTCATCTATAGACTGCAAGTAGTTAAAGACTATCTACAGAGTCAATATACCACAGACCATGTGCTTACTCAGGCTAACTCACTCATCAAACAGTACACACACAATATTCATGTTTAACAATTGAATGTTACACAGTACATAGTAATATATATTGTATAAGATATATCAGATGATCTTTATATGGTTTTTGAGTAACCAGAATGTATAGTATACATAACTTCTTTACAACCATTAAGGAGAACTTTAATCCAGGATCTTGGGATCTGCATATTAAATATAATTATATAAGATGGCCAGCAAGGCAGTTATGAATAAGTGTGTAAAAATATAAATAACTATCCAAGGTTAAACAAATAATAATACAATAGACATAAAAATATTATGTTCATAAAATTGTCTTCATACCGAAACACTAATATCAACATCTTGCAATGTTTGCCCGCACATATCAACTATAGTCCGACTCAGATTAGACACTGAATACCACTGTTGTTGAACTACCCGTTGTAGCGACTGCATTCCTGGCTTCACATTTTTACTACCAAAGTGAAGTTGTAACCCTGAAACACAATAGAAAATTAATATGCCAAATATATAAATAAAATAAGATAAATATGAATTAAAATTGTATTTTCATCAATTATTGCATAAAAATTATGAACATTATTTGTTAAAGAATGAGAATAATACCTGTATTAATATGTCTAGCCATAATGAAGAGTTGAGCAGCTTTAACAAAATCATTGACGTTGATACATTTCCAAATTCTTTCTGGTATTTCCATTAATAATTTTATTTGTACTGACAAAGTATGTACAGGGTCTACGGTTGCCTGATGACTGAAATATTAATTAACTGTGTAGACTGATTTTCATTCAATTCAATTAAAATTTATATAGCAAGAATGTTTAAGATGGAGAAATAATTATTATAGCATACAAATTCACAAATTCTATTGATATTTAATATTAAAGCTTACACATAGTGTGACATATTTCAACTTGGCAATGTTTGCATTAACAGCCAAACACAAGGAAAGTTATAAACACAAATTAATATAAGAGTGAATTCATTAATGTCTGTTTTGGTTTGAATTGAATTGGATTTTTAAATAATGATTAATTATTTTAAATAAAAATACCTTGGACTCTGAATTAAATTTTTGTCTATCTTAAAACCTACTAAATGTGTATCGTGCAGGCTCTTGCAAGCCACCATCATATCATTTATGTGATTCAAAGTACTACTAGATGTATCTTTCATTTCTTCTATTGTGTCAGCTGCATGAATTAGGTCTCTATATCTTTCTCTGTAATAAAAAAATAAGCAACTATTTATAACATAGCTTACCCTCTTACCACAATTATTCATACAATAAAAAAAAAAAAAATTACAAAATGTCTTTTTTACCATAATAATTATGATTATATTAAAAAACTTGCATTATACAAAAATAATAAGAATCAATTAACACTTTCGGTAGCGTTATGATTGAATTAAAATATAATTTTGCATTCAAAAAATTTGACCATCTTACACCTAACCTTATATCCTGATATACATTACATCAATAATTATTTTCTGTGTAATAAAAAGTATGTTTAATTAATTATTATACATATTTCTCACCCAACCATAGCCCGCAGCTCCTCTCTTTTCCTTTCAATTTCATATTGTAGTTTTTTTTGTACCTGATCTATATCATTAATGTAATACGTTTGGAATAGTTGATCTGGAACAATGTCCAACAAGTTGGGTTGGTCCATATTTATTACTCTATATGTCCATATAATATAAATAAAACTTTAACTTTAAAATCGTCTAACTATTTGCAACAAATAGTCCAATATAATCAACATTCAAGTATATCGTCAACAAATTAATGTCATGTGTCACTGTCCAGAGTGACAAATATGTCCAATGTTAGTTTTGAAATGTGTTGACTTGAAATTCAGTAATACCTGTCCTAGCACAGAAAACATTTGATATTAATTTTAAATCAAATATAAAAATAGTATATTATCTCTAAAATTAGATATAACTTTATTAAATTTTCGATATACCTTCTCAAAATCTAAAAACACTAAATTAAAAAAAAATCGTGTGTGCTTATAGTTTTAACAACAATCGCTTGGAAAGCAATTTTCTCTTCGAGCGCATCGACTTTGCTAACTACATCTCAAATAAATATTTCAACATAATTATTAACATCCTTTCTAAGATTTTGAACTAAAATGATAAAAAAATATTGAACAACATATTATTAAGACTTGTGTACATTCGTTTTTATAAAATTGGTAGTGTACATAATTAGGCAACTCTTTGCTAATCTAATTACGGTTGGAAGAGCGTTGTGGAATCAGCCCTACCTTCTCTTCGAAATGAGAGAATGCCTTA
This sequence comes from Vanessa atalanta, assembly GCF_905147765.1. Classification (NCBI taxonomy): domain Eukaryota; kingdom Metazoa; phylum Arthropoda; class Insecta; order Lepidoptera; family Nymphalidae; genus Vanessa; species Vanessa atalanta. The sequence goes on from NC_061882.1 coordinate 1,911,461, forward strand.
CCCAGGCAGTGTGACATTTAGAAGGACTGTTACAATAGTTTTGAAATAAGGACTGATAATGAAACAAACATCAAACTCATATAAGTACTATCCGCTTAACGATAAATTTTGTAGAAATAACACGAAGCTGTTAAGCTTCACTTAACATTGTGCATAAAACATCGTTTTCCTTCCTTTTTTTTAAAAAAAAAAAACCATTTTAATTAATGCATTCTAGAGAAGGTAATCTAAACTTAACTAAACTTTCGTACGGTATTTTTTGTTTAACTGATGAATATTTGTCGGCTTAACTGGCATAAGTTAGCGGTCTTAATAAATATGTATTCCTGGTGAGTTTCTATGGATTTTGATTTATTGGGATATTTAGCATAACAGTATTGCTAGAAAATATTTTGTACTATAAATATATTCTTAAAGACCAGAAGTGAAAATTATTTTTTAAAAAGAATAGACAAATAACTATCTGACTTAAATTACTTTAAACGAATAATAATTCACAACAAAAACGAACTCCAAACCGAAAAATTTAATATAACTCAGAAATTGTGTATTCGAAACAAGAATTCCACTCCCAAGAGTATAGCTAGCCTTTGTGACAGACAATCACATGCCCTTTTTGTAAATTATTAATTTTACGTTACAAACTATCGATGCATTAGGTACTGCTGTGTTAGCTGTGTTAGTTCATATATGTTATGATTATTAATGAATAATGCAAAACCTTGCAATAAAAATGCTTTAATTGTGTTTTGACCTTTTATTTTGTTTCATTTAACGGACCCATTTAGCTTGAAGTTCCACTGGACCACAAGATACCCTTTGTTATTGCCTATTGAGATTATCACTTCTGTCTACTTCACTGCACTTCACTGTCTTAGTACATCACTTCGTACACTGTAGCCTTCTTGTCCCCAGATCCTGTCACTATAAATTTATCATCCGCTGATATATCACAACTGAGCACCGATGATGATTCTTTAGACTGTAAATAAAAATAATACTTTATATACTTATAACTACTAAAACTACAAAAAAATAGCATGTAACAATATTTCTTTACTTTTACTAAATAACATTGATTCAATGTCAGTTAAAAAATTGCAACATGGTTAAAATGAGTATGTATATTAATCAATAAAACAAAATCTTGCTTAGTAAATATATACAATACACATTAAAGAAAAAAAAAACTCAATTGACTGGTAAACGAAAAAAATTGTTTATTTTAGTTAATTCAATAATCTGACCTGAAATATACTAGCACCGTACGGCGTACGCCATGCGTTCAGCAGGTTATCCTTCCCTGTTGACACGAACCATTTGCCGCAAGCCGCGAAACGTAGCGACAGCACGCATGATTCGTGTAACACAAGCTGATAACGATCCGGCTTACCAGCGTGTAACACTTCCACGTGAGAGTTCTCCATACCCACAGCAAGCCATGAACCTGTTAAGAAAAAGGTTTTAAATTTAACTGTTTCCATATATTATGCTATTTTTGTATGGCAACATTAACAGTGATTTTTTTTTAATATATCAATAATGGTATATTTTTCCTAATACTTATAGCTATAATAATGTATAATAGTATCTTTAGAATATGTTTGTATAATAGTGTCACATGTAGCTCATTTGATTGAGTTGAAAACTTACACATCAGTTTTTATAATTTGTTTCTAAATTTCTGGAATAATACCATAAATAAACATTAGATAAAGACCATTAAATCTCATGCTATAAACACAACATGAAACTAAATGTTTCAAATAATATAGTACACTTTCAGTATGCAATTACTACAAAAAAATACTATAATTTAATTTTAAACATAATAAAACACTATTTACCTGTGGGACAGTACCCAAGAGAAAAGATCTGACTTGAAAAATCATGTTGATGCAACTGTCTTCCCTCTCTTAGATCCCAGGAACGAACTGTGTTATCAAGACCGCCCGTCCATAGCCTCGTGCCGTCTGGACTTATGTCTATACACGAAGCACCATCTGTATGACCTTTGGACAAAGTTGAATTGTTAAGACCTAGCCCATTGTCCTAGAAGTTTATCCTATTGGATTGAACATGCTTTCATCATTGGATTAATCTAAGCTTGATTACGTGTATTTGGCTATACTATACAGTATTAAATTTCTTTGTATGAGGTATTTTATATTTATTTTTAACAGCAAAACATTTTTATTAGCGGAGAATGGAGATGCTAATCCAAATATTTACCAATCTGATTATAATATTTATTTTTATAGACAGTCCATTTATTAAAGTGAGTTATTAGCTATCTATTTTTATTTTTTTTATTTAAATAGAGGAACTGTGACAATGAACGTCAACAAATATGGTAATTTAAGTTATACTGGTATTTAATGAGATGCACTCGACACATGAACCAATTAGCGGTATTATTAAATTAAACACAAATCTTACCTTGGAATTGCCTAACTAACGTTTGATTGTGTAGATCCCATACAGCTATATTTCCATCAGAGCAGCAACTAAAACACACCTGCAAGCACCAAAATTATGTAAAATTACATGCACCGATTTCTACTAACGGGCCGATCTCACTAATATTATGAACTGGCCACTAGAGTCGGCTTCGCATACTCTCAAATAAAGGATTAGCGTTTGGTTTCAATGAGTCACTACGTCGGGTGGTGTACCTTGGAGTCGGGGCTGATGGCGAGCGCGTAGCACGCGGGCGCGGACGACGTGAGCTCGGCGCGCATGCGCGGCGTGGGCGACGACAGGTCCCAGATGGACAGGTTGGACGCCTCGCCGCCCACCAACAGCGTGCGCCCGTCCGGCAGCAGCTTCACCGAGCGGATGTAGTTGTCTCTTTGCTGAGAGGAGGGCTTTATTATTTTTTTATGGCATCAGCTTCCGTCACGGCAAGAGATGATGTCGAAATATGTCACGAAGTGATCTCAAACGAGGGTCACGGGAGGGATATCTTCGATCGTTTGCAATTATCGAATTTAAATATCAGCCGTTATGAAAAAATTGTTCTAGTTTGACAAGTACTACATATTATAAATTTCGTTAAATTCCTCGGCCCACGCGACAGAGTAGTGATAACGATTAAAGCCGTATCAACTCTAGCACTACAGACGAAAATATCCTCCAACCGGGTCCCACGGCCGACGCCGCAACGAATAGAGAAAGTCACCAAGCAGTCCAGCTGCGAGAGCGGCTCGAGCGCGGCGGGCGAGCCGGGGTCGGTGATGTCCCACAGCTTGACGCAGCCCTTGCCGCCCGTGTAGGCGTGGCGCGCGGCGCCCAGCGACAGCGCCACGGCGCACACCACCTCGCCGTGCGGCAGCGCCGCCACCGCGCGCGCGCCGCGGGCCACGCCCGCGCCCAGCAGCGCGTCGGCCGGGAACGGCACGGCCTGCAGCGGCCCGCCGCACGAGTGGTACGCGTACGCGCTGCGGGCACACGTACACACACGCGCTACTGATGGCCCGACCCGAAATTGAATCCGTCGGCTCGAAGTCTGTGGCTCTCGAAGGAGACCGTAGAGGGGATTCTTACGCGTACATAGCATCAACGACTCACGAGAGTCCCCCTCCACGTTAAATTGTCATATTAATATTAGTATAATCTTTATTCGTATGTTAGTCGTCTCACGCGCTCTGACACGAGCGAGCACGAACGTCACGCGTACTGATACACGCTCGTGACGTAACGTGGAGGTGCGTGCCTTCATGAGTGAATTAGTCGATCAAACTTTCGCAGCGTTCAAAGATTGAAGTGTGGTAAATTAGTAAATTTCTACGAATGTAACCTCCATGGATACAGTGACGATGTAATAGTGAATTTAATTTTTGCAGTGTCAGTGTTTGTGGCCGAGAGGCGAGAGGCCAGAGGCCCGCGTTAAGTTTCCCGCATATACTCACGGCTTGGCGGGCGGCATGCCGTTGGTGCGCGTGTGTCCGTCGTAGGGCAGCGGCGGGCGGTAGGCGGCGTAGGCGGGGAAGGCGTAGCGCCCCGTGGGGGTGGGAGCGCGGTTCTTGGAACCGGGAGTTCCAGGCTTATCCTGGAACGGTATATATGTCTAGCTGTCTAACTCATACAAATCAGAAACAAAAAAAGAAAACAAAATATTATAATTCCATAATTTCAAATCAAACAAACAAACAAACTTAAAACAAATTTTGAGATAATCTAAAGAACAATTAAGCACATTGTCCACATTCCAAGTAGCCATAATTTGTTAACTAATTGTATAGATAATTTTACTATATATACAAATATTTAGTTAAGTTCACAGTCTAAATAAATTATCTGGCACGTTAAGCAAAAATTGCTACCTTTTAGGTGAAACACGCTATTAAACATGTTTTTATAACGGATATGTGTAATCAGTCATTATATAAAATTCCTAAATAGCGATCGCAAAAGTATCGAGCAAAGTTTTTCAAAATTTCCGATTCACGCATCGCGCTGTTGAAAGAACGATTTTATTGTGCTTTGGCCATCAATAAGGATTGGTAACTAGGAGAGCTAAAACATCACATGTGCTTAGAAATAAGTCGTTTTTGATTGTTTCTTATTTATTTTTATAGGAACATATATAATTCACATTTAATAATTATCTTTCACTTACGTCTTTTGAACTCTTGGGTGTCGATCTGCTGGAAGAAGATCCTGACCTTGAAGGAGGTCGTGGACCATTTTCTGTTCTCTCACCGCCCTCTGTGCGTACATTGGGAGATCCTCTTTCCTCCTTTAATCGAGATAAAATTTTCGTTTTAGATAAAAATATCTCTGTGCAGCTAATCTGATACGCAATTCCTATAGTTACTTTATATTTTTATACTACTTTTCCTTAAGTAATAAAATATTACAATTTTTTTTGTTAAAAATAAAAAGCAAAAACTATATCGTAAAGTAAACAGGCTAAGAATATACTTTTGTTTTTCATAAAAACTTTATAATACGGCAACATTAAACGTATTTTATTTCGTAGTAAGATTATTTCTCATGTAACGTGTACAATATAAATGATAAATAAATAATATACGTATCAATAATCAAACATTTTCTACTAAATAATTTATTTCAAAGAAAGTTCCAACCATTTAGTTAATTTATAATTCCACAGACATATTGACTTAAGCATCGAATATTTTGAAACTCGAATACAATTTATTATTGTAAGTAATTTCATTATCATTGTTATTATCAGTCATAAAGTCAATAGACAAAAAACAACAGTAATATCGGGACGTAATCTCACCTCGTTTGCCACATCAACAACAAGATCTTGATCACTTTTTTCAGCGTCGCTATCCTAGAATATGACGTTTCGTTTAAATATTTTAAAAAAAAATAAAGTTCCAACGTACAACTAGCAATTCAGTGAACAGCTATATAAATCGGAGCAACAATTTGAATTCGGAAAAAGCGTTTAAAAGCTGGAAATTAGATGACCGGCTGCTGTATTTAAAAGAATATATTTATTTAATCTTGCAACACTGAAATGTGAACGTCAACGATCAAACACACCAGCCGAGCCACCCGAACCAAAGAAACAAAAAGCTAGTATATACCAAGCGACACATACACTACATAGACTCACATGTCCGAGTACCTTCTCCTCCTTCCTGCGCTTGACGTCCAGCGCCTCGGGCTCCGCGGGCGAGCGCGGCCGGTACTTGTGCTCGCGCTCGTGGGGCGACACCGAGCGCCTTTGCTGTGTAGTAATATCGATAGTGTGGTTATTGCTTATATCGAAGAGACCGTACCCGTAAACCAGGAGATTTAGGGGTCAGTGACTTCCCAGTCAGTGCTAACATTTGTTAGACTTATTAATAAGTTTAAGCTTATGTATGTAAATAAATTAAGAGAAAAAAAATAAAAAATACGCTGAGTTAATGTGATAAGGAATTTTTTGTATATAATATAACAGGTATGCATGCATTTGTGTGTGTGTGTGTAATTTTATAGATATATTTATTATTATGTATGGATAAACTTCTAAATATATCCTAAATGTATACGTCAAATGTATACATAAAACCTATGATAGGCTTTTAAAAGTAATGACAACGAAAGGACTTATCCTTTAGTTGTCATTATTTTTAATAAATACCGTTCGCAAAATGCCGTATGCAACTTTATATAAATGTTATGTTATTGAGAGTGGGTTTATAGAGTGTATCTTTGTATGGAAGACAAGCCGAACCAACCAAAGTCGAGTGATTTGGACGCTTTAAATAGTTTGTCTTTATATCGAGTGACGTTATACGGAGTTTACACTGTATTTCATCCTGTTTAACTTTATTAAAGAGTGTTTCCTCACTCGGGTATATTATGTTTAGAACTAAAAGTTCTTAACACACTATGTACATGTATTAATAGATACTTATTACTATTTAATAGAATAATCTTTTAAATATTTAAACACAGAATAAAGTTATTATATACTTATTACTTCACAATATGTTTGCTTATAATTGCTTTTGTTTTTGCGATAATATGTGGAGAGTTAATGAGTTTTTGTCTTTCCCAGTAACAAATAATAAATGAACATACCTGTTGGCTATGACCTCGTGATGATATCCTATCGTCATCACGGGGCGGAGGTTGTCCGGACATGAGGGGTGGTGGGGCCGGCCCACCCGTTAAGGCTGGAGGTTTAATATCTGAGGGGGGCGGTAGTTCTACCTGGAAGATAGATTGTAAATTTCATAAGTTTACTTTTGTTATAATAAAATATAATTATTTTAAGTGTAACGAGAAACAAAGACACGGAACCCAAGAGTATTAATGATATGTAGGAGAACGAAGATAAGAATCGACTCAGTTCTCAGTTGTCATACTAAAGAGGCAATGGACAGAGATAAACATTCGAAAAATATAAAGACAGTGGGGAAGAAAATTCTAAGAATAGATATCACGAAAAAAAAAACAACCAAATGGAACGAAGTTGCTTTCGCTATACATTATGTATTAAATAACATTTACATAGCATTACATTAACAGCCAGTAAATTTCTCACTGCTGCGCTAAGGCCTCCTCTCCCTTTGAGGAGAAGGTGTGGAGCATTTCCACGCTGCTCCAATATGGGTTGGTGGAATACACATGTGGCAGAATTTCATTGAAATTAGACACATGCTGATTTCATCACGTTGTTTTCCTTCATCGCCGAGCACGAGATGAATTATAAACACAAATTAAGCACATGAAAATTCAGTGGTGCTTGCCTGGGTGTGAACCCGAAATCATCGGTAAAGATGCACGCGTTCTAACCACTGGGCCACCTCGGCTCTTTTAATATATTAATTAACGGACACAATGAAATAAATAACTAAGTTACAGCATAATTAAAATCCCGTGTGAATTAAAACAATAACAAAAAATAACTTTAAATAATATGAAATAAAAGCGAATATAATAAAAAGAGACTGAAAGGAGAGTCAGAGGTCGCCTGGAAAGGGCGTGACGCTTTTTCCTTTATTTTCTGCCAGTTCACACTACTGGAAGCCGCGTATGAGAAATCTCTACTATGGATGCTCCGGGACTGCAACCCCGGAAGGCCTGCCCTTAACCCGGCCTACATGTGAATTTTCTTCCGCACGATAAGCAAACATTGGACTGATCTTTTAAATAGCAATAAAACTTGGTCGGTTTTTTTAAATATTCAAAGGTTAGGCTTCGTTTGTTGAACTTAAAATAGAATATAATACATTCAAATATCAAAGACCTTGTGTGCGGGCGGCGGCAGATGTGGAGTTGGTGGAGGCCCCGCGCCGGGGAACAGAAGGCCTCCCGCCCCTAACAACGCCCCCGCTCCCCCCACACCATGCGGTAAGCCCGCTGAGGCGTGAATCTGTTGCTGCAAACAAATAGGCCATTATGGATAAAAAATATATATACATTAATTTAATGTAATGGTAATGTACTTCCTAATTGCTTGGAACCTTATTGTTTTGTGTTATAAGTAATCAAGAGCATAAATCTTAGTTAATAAAAGACATTTTTTTTATGGCAACAAATATGGAAGATATTTATTTTTATTTTTACATGGCAACTTCTTGCTACAATATCTCTAATCTTCAGATATTTACTCGTAGTCTTATGGTATGGTATATTAGTCTAAAATATTATAATTTTTTTTGCTTTCAAATATAACAGTAATATAAAAAATATATCATCCAAAGGTTTATATATATTTTTAGCATCAAAATGATTTATATGGTAGTCGATAGCGATCATAACACATATTAAGATTTCAAATAACATGACATAGCATTCCGTAACATCTAAGTAAATTTGACATTGTCAACATACAAAATCACCGTGCGGAAAAGCAACATTAACTACAAGTCAGCGGTGCTCAATTTAATTGAAATGTAAAGTTAAATACATTAAAAACTTTCATTAGTTCTTATCAAATAATGATGAAATAAAATGTTGATAGCTGATTTTATGAATGAATAAATTAAATTCGTTAATTTTATGAAATTCGTTGATAGTATGAGCAATTCAACTAAATTCCTTATATGTTATAATTAGTCTATAAAATTACTTCAAATATTTTTGTTATGAATTTAGTTATGAATTATACTGTTTAAGTCTGAAATTGTCAAAATTATGTGGCAAATACTTTTTAATAATAATTCTGAATAGGCTAAAATCTTCCTTAATAAAATGGATTAAAATCATCATCAAACACAGTATTACATTCAACTTGTAATACTCTTGATATTTGTGTGTAAATGTTGATTGTTATTATCTAATCTTAATAAGTCATAAGATTTGTCAACAGCTTAATAAAACGAATAAACTAAAAAGTACTTGTAACAATCTGCAAAATAAATCTGATAACAATTAATAAATGGTGTTAATCACAAACAACAAAAGAAACCAAGCACAACAATTGTTGTAACTTACAAGAAGTTGCTGGAGGCCTTGTTGTTGTTGTTGCTGCGGACAACATTAAATAAAAAATTGCTCAATTAAATTATTTTTTTGTAATTGTGTACTCGTATTTCTCTTTCATACATTTAATAGCTCTATAAATTTATAATCCAATTATTGATTTAAATAATACATTCCCCCCAAATTTTATTGTAAAAATCAAATTTCAAAACATGAACATTACAATTTATAATATTAAATATACAATTTTTAGTATATTTTCATAAAAGCAACATATTGCTTCTTTCAAATAACTAGTTAGATTTAGATAAAAGTCCATATTACAAATTGTAAGCCACATTGAGCTATAAACTTGACATTTATCTTAATCTTACCCCAATAATAGCATTAAGTTCGGACATAGTGACCTGCTTGGCTCTCTCAACGGCAGATGCAACTTGCTGCTGGTGTTCTTGCGCTAGAAATGGCAACACTTGTCCGATAATTGCACTAAGCCGTTTCGCTATTTCTGTCTAAAAAAATAAATTAATGTTATTTTTTAAGTCTTACAAATATTAAGTGATGACTGGTAATATTATTGTATACAAAACATAAGTTAATTTTTTTGGACAGTTTTTTAACTATACTTTGATACAAAAAAATATATATATATTTCGAAATTTAAGTCTAGATGTTTGAATAATTAAAATAAACAGAATATGCACTACATTCAACTGTATCTACAATACACAATAAAGAATAATTACTTCACGTTTAAAAAAGCAAATTGAAAATAAAACAAACATTAAAACACACCTGTTTATGCATTTCAACATTTAGGCCGTAAGACATTTCATAATACTGAAAGAAAAAAAAAAGAATATTATTACTTTTTATTTATCTGCAAATAAGTTACAATTACTTTAAGAATTAAAAAAAAAATTAAATACCATGACATAATGTCTCTGCATTTCAGTTTTCTCGCTTGCTAACTTTTCACATTCCAATTTCAACCTGAAGATTTTAAAATAATTTTGTATAAAAGTTATTAAATTTAATGAATAGAATATATTTACAAATAATAACATTAAATTAAATGAAATTGACCCATTATAGTTGGTTTATGTAATTTTATTGCTTTAATATTAAAATACTTACGTGTGGTACTGAGCTTGTAAAAAGTTAAATTCCTCTTTAATACGTTCTAAAGTATCTGCTACTGTAAATTTTATAGGTCCTGCCGTTGGCTGCGGCCCCTAAAAACAATTGTAAGCAATAATATCATCCATATATCTTTATTTATTAAGTCGAATAGTAAAGTTAAAATTTGGTGACGAAACGTCGTAAGAAAACACAATACAAACCCTTACAGCCCCCGCCGGGTGCCGCGTCGGCGTCGGATACATCCTGTCACTAAACTAAACAAAGTTTTTGTTTTTCTCACGAACAAATATAGTTTTCTTTTGATCCTATATAAACTAAAACTAACGGAACCATTTCCCCAATCTTCTCAGCCTTTGCTATAATGCATACAAAACGGGAAATCCGCGGCTAATCACTAAAGACAATGATATGCACAAACTTTGTCTTAAAACTTTTAAAATATCAGTCATTATCATGACATACACTACTTTAAACTTGATTACGAACTTTAGTATAATTTCTTGTAAATAGTTAAAGATAACATATACACCACTAAACAATCAACAGTTAGAATTCTCCAATTTTTAACCATAAATCCACGCCGCAATTTTTGTTGCTTGTCAAGTCACATCCATCCATCATTCGTTCACTCAACAAGACAGGTAAAATTATGTTTTATGATTTGTAATCCTAAAAAGTAATAAAATATATACTCAATATGTAATAATCATAACTAGTTATTTACGAAAAACCTGTGTGTAATTAAGTAACATTTGTTACAGTATTTAAAAAATATTTTATAAAATAGTAAACGAAAATAAAATAAGTAAAAATATAATAATGTAACGCAGAAAAATACTTTTTTTAAATAATAAAAAAAATATGTCATTTCTATTCTTTGTTTGTTAAAATAAATTTAACATACAATTCTATTTAAAAATACATATATGTAATTATCTTTGCTCTTTTCAATTCATTCTAATAACAATACAATGGTAACAATTTACTAATGTCACTTTGACATAATAAGGAATCTTTGACTATGATTCAAGGAAATCAAGAAATTTGCTTATGGTCGTTTTATTACGGCAGATTGTGATTGTCCTGCGTTTGCATCTGTTCGATAGCAAGCGAGAGTGCGGTGACGGAGTGTTTTGAAATAATATTTTGGTTGCTTTGTTAAATACGTGTGCATTTTCAATGATTATTCTTAGAAGAAAGTGCTGTTCTTAAAGTGATTTACGATAATTGTGAATTTCTACGTCGCAAGGAAAACCATTATGGATTTCAAAACAGCCGCTCATCACATTTTTACCGCTGCACGAAACGGAAATCTTACTCGATTAAAAGTAAGTAGAGCTTATTTTCTTTTAATCTATATTGAAGAAAGTTGCGACAAATTAGGTACTTAAATTTAAAATAACTTCTTAAAATTTGGCGTTTTTGCCGTTACGTAGAACTTCCGAGAACAGTTAATCCACGTTTGATAATTCATTAAACTCATAATAATTTTAGCCAGAGTCTACGTACCCCAATAAACCAATATTTAAATTTATTTCTAAATAACAATAATAATTATTTTATTAGCGATTAGAGAGCCAATGCGTAAAAACCCTTTTAAAAAATTGATTAATAACGATTTTCATCTAAACTTTAATATTAAAACAATTATTTACTTACTTCGATACTTGTAACAAAACATTTATAAAAAATTAAACATCGAAAGTTTAAAAAAAATAAGCGACTTTTGTAGGTTAAAAACTTGTTTGTTATCGTTTTAAAAAACGAACCTATGATTGTTAAATAACTAACAATTTTCGCAATGTGATTTCGAATTCGAAAGTGATATTAAGATGAGAAAATCATTATTGTTTTACAGAACATTAAATCGTAAATATATATATCCTTGGTGACGAATTTAAGACTTATAACCCAAAATCAATCTTAGCTAATGTGATGTTTAGGTAAGATAGAAAAAAGAGGTCTTATAAAAGTACTGCAATTTTATTAAAAAAAGTATTTCAAGGAGGTTGTACTAAATTATATTTCAATAAATCAAATAAATCATTTTATGAATGATAATGTAATCTAATTAATTACTAAATGACTATGAAGGTCAATAGTCTTATGTAAGTAGTATAGTATCAGTTAATTGTATTATTACTGACTTTGTATTCTAAAAATAGCACAATAGAATAAGCTAGTGTCTTAATAAATGCTTGCAAATTCTTTAATATATAGTTTTGAAATAAAAGCAACAGTTTTGTAAACAGCACACATATATTAATTACAATGTTTAATTTTTTTATCTATGATATATATTTGTATCATAGATAACAAAATATTAAAAATAGAAATGAAGATAATAATTTGAAGTATATATTTTTTTAATGCTTAGGATTGCATGTACACAGCCAACCTAAACCTAAGATTATCAAATATTTAATATGTAATGTAAGTGTTTTAAAAATATAAATGATATGTAAGTTGTGATTTAAATTGAAATTAGGAAGTTACAATTTTTTGTTGGTAATAAATAAGAATATAAATTATATATAAATTTCCATATAGAGCTTCCTATTGGAAAGCATTGGTTGGGGTAAAAAAAAAATAGATAATTTAAGTCACTACAACAATAAATTTGTTTAGTTTAATACAAAAAACAAAAAATTAAGACATAGGAAAGTTTAATATTTATATGACTATAATAGATAAAACTCTATGGTTAAATATTTCCCTGAAACAATAAATTGAATGTATGAAATATTCATTTTAATTTTATTAGTGTGCTCTATAGTTATAACAGACACAACTTTTTAAGTAGATATTATGCATTGCATGCATGCATTATTTTTATTTACTTCAATTGGCTGTTTTATTTTTATTATTAGACTTGCTTTACAAGTTTTAATCAACATTATTCAAAGTATTATGTTATAGTCTTACCTTTCTCACTCAATGAACAGGCTCTACCTCAAAATAATATTTCAAATTGGTCTGGTATATACAGAGATTGTCATATTTAAATAAATGTTAGGTTTATAATGTTGGTATTAGTATATTTATATACTGCCTGATTAGTCTAGCGGCTACCTGTTAGGCTGCAGTTCTGAAGTTTCTGGGTTCAAACCACCTCAACAACCCAGTTTGACCAATAACGAGTTATTGGATATTTCTGTCTAAATATTTTCAATATTAGCCCAGGGTCTGGAAATTGGAAGTGTGTACAATCCTGTGCCTCGGAAAGCATGTAAAAACCTACTCATAATACTTCGCCTAATCATGGTAGACTGAGTGTAAGGGAATAGACAGTACACCTGTTCGCACACAAAATGGTATTTATTATTATAATATAGTGGAAATATAATACTTAAAGCACATTCATGTCATTTTCCATCCAACAATATTCTTTGCTCATAGTAAATCTAGACTGTGTGATTAATAATTGCACTTGATTAATACTTCTATGATGTAATTGACTCATGTCTATCATATTTTACTTTAATAATATGTACACAGATTTTCCATACTGTGCATTGGATGAAAAGCGAATATTGTCTTATAGTTATTTATATAATGTTTTTGATTATTTTAAATTAAAATTATCTATAATATTGTTGGTCATTTATTATTATATTAGTATTATTTTTTTACTAACCTAAATGTACATTCAATTAATAGTATGTATTCAAACAATAATTTTAAATGTCATGAATATTTTTGTTCTTTTCATTCCAAACTAATCCAACCTGCATTGCTCCAAACCTTCTTTAAGGAACTTTGCATTGCTTTGCCATTAGTCTTATATTTATTTATTAATTGGTTAAATTGCAGTGCTGTGGAAATTTTAATTCTTTATTTTATGACTTTTTAAAATATTTATTTTGTAGTTATTTGTTGAAATTTTAACTGCTACATTATCTATAAAAGAAATGGTTTAGATAGTCGTGGTTTTTATTTCCGTTTCCTATCAATTTCGTTTATGAATATATGGATATTTGTTGGTATTTGGTATTTATGTTTTGCTAAGAAAAAATTGAGCAAATTAACATACTGACGGTAGTTACTTCCTTCCTTCGATAGAAGTGTAAATCGTTCTATAATTACAAGGAGAAAAGACCACTTACACCGTTAATACGCTAAGGTATATTTGATTATATTTTGTAAATACATATAATAATTTATTTTAACTCTATATAGTATATGTGCACTATACATATATATATAATAATAATTTGAGCAAACCATCTAATACATGTTTATATTTCTAAACATTGTTCTCATTTCTGAGATTTATTTGCGAAAATTAATGGCCTAATCATGAAAATGCTCAAAGCTGATTCATATAAGAATATTTAAGTTAACATTAAAAATATTAGGTATTTTCTCTTCTAAATATATTAAATAAATAGTTTTACAAAACACATAATAATAATGGTGAATTGAACTTGCATATCTAATTAAACAAGTTTCCGTTGACATGATAAACAAAACTAAATTACTCCTGGGGGGAAAGTAGGTGGGAGTGCATTGACCCCATTTGATTTGTTGTGTTCAAATGTATGCCTTAGCGTGGGCGGAATTCGTGGACGAGAGAAATCAGACCTACATACACTTATGAATCAACTTGAAAGTCAAAATAATGTTTGTGTTTAGGCAAATACTGCGAGTAATGCTTGTAAATGAATCACGGGATTAAGAGAAATATATATATTCATTATAAGGATTAAATTCTATTTGTTATGTTCAAATTCATGCTTAAAAAAATAACTTTTGAAATACTCCTAAAGGTAAATTAAATTAAAAACAAAATAACATTTAAAATCCGATCATAATTTTTTTTTTCTCGATTTAATGATCTTCACATTTAAGACAAAATATATTTTACGAAGCTATATGTTTTTCGACCTTGATTTCGAATCAATTTTGCTGAAAAAAAAAAAACAAAGATATAGGTAAGGATCGTGTTTTCGTGCAAAGTTGTAAGTTTAATGAATGACAATTTTCTGCTAAAATATGTATCGAATGCGTTAGAACAGCATTCCGTCTGTTCTCTTTAATCTTAAAATAATTTTCAATGCGTTTGCGCTGCGCCCTCATCCTCCAATATTATCGCAGATGTGCGGTAGCATTCACATTTAGCTTACTCGCAAAACGACGTGTTGAAATTAAATTACATCGAATGGTACAATTGCATTAGATATAGCGGACGTAATCCAATTCGTCTACTTTAAACCTTCTATAGTCAAACATTGTTTTTTTACTTACCCGTTGCAAGTTCCATATGAGTCTTACATTATTGAAAATACAAATATTTTAGTGGTAGGGTTTGTGCAAGCTCATTTGAGTAGGCACTCACTCATCAGATGTTCTACCGCAATACTATTTTTGGCCTATTTATTCCTTAAACGCCGGAAACGCAGGTGCGCAGGTGTCCATGGGCAGTGGTAGTCACTTTCCATCAGGTGAACTTCATGTTTGTTTGCCACTTATTCCATAAAAACTTAGTATTGTTGTGTTCTGGCTTGAAGGGTGAAACAGTGTAACTCCAAGCAGAAGAGATATAACGTCTCAGTTCTCACGGTTGGTAGCGTATTGGCGATGTAAGGAATGTTTAATATTTCTTATAGCGCCAATGTCTATGGGCGGTGTTGAGCACTTAGAAGCAGGTCGCCTATTTGTCCGTCCATCTAGAACATTTTACACATTAAAAAAAAAACGGTTTTTGACACTTTTTAATTTAACTTACACGTTTATAATTACATTGGTTCTAATTCATTAAGATAAATATAATCAATATTATCATGCAGAGTGGAAATTGCATAAAGGTTTAGCTCCGATGAAATTTATATTGTAGGAACATCTGATTCTGCACTCAGGATTGGCTTGAGAAAGGAACTCTTTAATTATTTAAACTCAATCGTCGACACGATATCTTGGTACATAAGTGTTTGTGTCCTAATTAACAGTTTATTTATTCTTAAATTAAATTTCAAAATTAAGATATACGAATAATGTATCCTTTTTAAATAACTACGAATAACCTCCACAATTTTTTATCGGCTTTATTTATTCTTGGATAGTATTTTAAGTCTTGTCTATTAATGTAGTTTTTATATTTACTAAAAGGCAAAGTTAAAAATAGCTTCACTAAAGTATATGCTTTTTCAAGCAAAAAATTTGAATATTTTAAGAATAGAAATATTTATTAAAATTTTTAATTAAAAACTGCAATGCATGTGCATTTCAAAGTTGTTTAAGATTCAAGTAATTTTCCTTAAGACAAACCTGAATATTTAAACATTGCTTGTTTGCTGTATCAGTTTAAAGTAAACCAAAGTCGTGAACAAGCATTTACTAATTTAACTTTGTATATTACGTTGGAACACGTTTACATGCATTTATTAATATCAAGACTTTATATAATATTATCAATATCACGACAATTAGAACAAATATACTTCAATGTTTATTTTCGATGAATTGTATGTAATCGTTTGTATAAAATTATTCGAATAGTTCTTTGTTTCGATGAACATTGCTTTTTTTTTATAATCACTTAGTTAATGAAATTAATATCATAATTATATCATTGCAGTGATTACGATTAATCGTATCGTCACGTAAAACACGAAGCACGGAAACAATATTGTTTTTATATTTTTTATTCTCTCGTTAATATTTAAGTTAAAAATTATAATTAGAAATTGTTGGTTATTTTTTTAAAGATTAATGATTTGTTTTGAAAAAAATTATAGTTAATAACTAGTGAATCGCTCCGGCTTCGGGTGCAATGCGGGTTCTAAGTATGCTACAGAATATCTTTACTCCTTACATGCAATGTTCACAGCTTTTTTGTCATTAGACAATACGAAACCCGCGGTTTGATAAAAAATGGTTAGTGTGGGTTATCCCTAAGAGATAGACATTTACCATCGCGGATTTATTGTAGACCTTTTTAAGGTGTATAATACTGTAATACATTATTTTGATCTATCTCGTAGGGTTCAGCCAGCGTTTGCAATGTAAGCGCAAAAATAATATGTTTATTTACGACATCACATTAGAAACCCCTAAAATTATCAGTGTTTCTACTATATTATGCATGTATTTATATACATAATCCTCTTGAATTACTCTTTGTTTTAAAATAAAACCGCATCAAAATACGTTGCGTAGTTTTAAAGATCTAAGCATACATAGGGACAGACATACAGGGGGAAGTGATTTTGTGTTATACTAAAGAAAATTTTAAAATATCTGTCTTATATGTAACATATCACGCACAACCTAAGCCGGTGGTTCTAATATAATAAAATTTTGCAAATAAATTCCTTTTATAAATATATACCTACCTGTATATCTTGCAACGTACGAAAGTATTAAATAGTGACTACATAACATCAGTCATCATAACATACATTGACATAATATTAGATATTTATATCTCACATAATATATAAAGTTTCCACAATGAACATGTATTATATCCTCTTTGTTTACGTTTTACTTATCTTATCTCTATATCTTAATGGAGCCGTATTCATGTAAAAAAAATGTTATTGCAAATAAAATAATGGCACATTTAGGGCGCAATGAATTGTTAGATATTTCTTACATAGCACTGTCCTTCTTAATATGTTACCATTATATGGTAAGAAGAAAAGGCTTATATCTTTTGGATACAATAAAATTTTATTAATAAATAAAACCTTTCCGAAATATGACATAGATTAGACTGATAATTATGTCACTGTCAAATATAATAATTTGTAGACTCAAGTCATGTACTGATTGCAATCGCGGAAGTTAAACTTGCTCGAGTATCGAAATTAGACCGTTCTTTTACACGCCGAGTCATCGTTTCGCTTCTATTTTTTTGTTTTGCCCCCAGTCGCTTTGTCCGACTGTGACTCAGTTTCTCTTGCTTGCGAGATGGAACAAGGAAGGATGGTTTTTGCCCGATATATTTCCTACTAAGGTCTTTGTTTGGAATCAAAACAAGAGCAAACGTTCTCATCTGTTCGCATCCTTGGATTTATGCCAAATCGCGTAAACTTTTGCGGACAATGGCAGACATTGAGACCCGTTTTTAAAATTTGTTTATCGGGTTACAATTTCCGTGTACAGTTTGAAGCGGTACTCATAACGTCATTGATGAACGTTGTCATTTTTTTCAGTTCGTATTTTATGTTGTATTAAAGTTAATAGTTTGTCGATCTCATTGGATGAAATACTACCATAATTATTGTTTAAACTGAAAAGAAAAAATATATATATAAATTTGTATGTTCTTAATATTTTGTTTGATAACACTTGAGTTCATTAATGGCTACCAAATTAAATAAAAAAAAAAAATGTCTATCAGGAGAAACGTATACTGGTTCTTTGCATATTTATTTAGATCGCCGTAAAATGAGAATTTATTTTTTTTCATACAGAAACGATTACGACAATTCCGTAAAATCTATGACACATAACGTGACGCATTGTGTCGAACGTTTACAATCTTAGGGCTGTCAGAAATGATATAGTTTTGTAGTTGCACCATCCTGATCTGTCCTGACTTATTGCTTTGTTAGACAGAATATGTATGTCATATATAAAATGACTAATATTTTTAAAACGAACGTCCATGTAAGCGTCGTTTTGTATCTTCGTGTAAATCAGCACTTCGAGTATCACATCATTCAACATTTATCTTTGAATAATCATTGTAATTGAAGCTGCTATATGCTTCATATATAACTTCGTCTTACTTATTCAGTTGTTTTGTTTTTCCAAATGATAAATAATGAATTTTATATATTCTGCAAGGAAATCAATGAAACCCAACTCAACGATTTTTATCACACATGTAATCAATTACCTACTTGACCTACCTGCCGATAGAAGCTACATCGCCTGATCCAGTACCGACGTTCATTACCATGTAACAAAAGCCAGTCACTGTCATGAGCATTATTACGGATCCGTTACAAAACGGAATATCGCTGCATGTTGAAATGTCTTATGTACATGTTGCTTAAATGCCATTCGTAGATTGAGTGCAAGATTGTTGAGCAAAGTCGGTTTTACATCACACGAACTAAAGCTCGTGAAAGTAGAGTTTTAGTAAATATTAGACTGCTCGACATTACCGACTATTCTGACGTCCGTCTACATTTTGACTGCGCATTAGTTAGCCGAGATGGCCCAGTGGTTAGAACGCGTGCATCTTAACCAATGATTTCGGGTTCAAACTCAGGCAAGCACCATTGAATTATTATGTGCTTAATTTGTGTTTATAATTCATCTCGTGCTGTGAAGGAAAACATCGTGAGGAAACCTGCATGTGTCTAATTTCAACGAAATTCAGCCACATGTGTATTCCACCAACCCTCATTGGAGCAGCGTTGTGGAATATGCTCCAAACCTTCTCCTCAAAGGGAGAGCAGGCCTTAGCCCAGCAGTGTAAAATTTACAGGCTGCTAATGTAATATGTAATTAGTTAGCCGTGGTCAAACACGATTGTTTTGTAGGTAAAATCAACAGCAGAGAACAAACACTGTTACTGTAATTATACATTTAACCATCTATGAATGCCATATATACATCTCTTGATTTTATACAAGTCAAATAAATATTTTTTTTTTTTTCGTTTTCTTTTAGAAAAAATATGTATCTTAAAAATGTCTAATTACTCCATATTTTGGCCGTGAAGGTTGCGTTAGGAATTTGTAGCTTTTAGTGTCAGGATCGAACCTGTGATTTCACATCAATATGTATTCTATTGAGTTATCGAGGCTTCAAATTGTATACTGCACGATGTTGATATAAAAACAATCACGATATAATACTCTTCTTGAATAACTTTGATAAATAAATATTGTGACGTATACAAAGACATCTCATTCCGATTGACCTTTGCGCGAGCAGAGATTTGCTCTGATATGTGAGAGTAGGTATTCTTTAATTTTTATAAAGACTTATAAAAACTGGTTTTATTTTAGTGACGCTGAACGTTGTGTATTTTTCTTCCGTAAAATTTTCAAGGAAAAGATGTCAAGTGAAATAATTATATATAGGGATAAATTATATTATTATTGGCATGTGAACGTCTTTTTATGAAAAGTAGATCGTTTAAATGGGTCGATCCGTTTTGTTATTTAGGTCGTAAGACGTAGCGTGTTGTTATTGTTTTCATTCATTGAATGTAAAGTTCTATATTTGGATACTTTAGTTGAATTTAAATATTTGTGAAAAATGTTGTAAAGTTTGTAGTTGATATACGGTTTCGCTCGTGCGTGTTTTCAGGAAAAGAGTATCTAGTCACTCGCCGGCCCGTAAACCACCTTTAAAGGAAAAACTTATTCAATTTTTTGTTATGAATGTTCTGTATATCCATGACGTGATTTTATCACTTATTTTATAAAGTGATAAAACCGCTTCAACTTTTGTTTTTTTTTAAAGAATATAATTAATACATACATACATACATAAATATGAATGAAAGTCACTTACCATGGCAATTAATCTGTTATCTATTTGTCCTACCATTGTCAGCAATTACACTGGCTTACCTTCAAAGTTTTACCAAAACTATTTTTAGCTTTGCCAATTATAAAATTTATATCTTATGTTAAAACATGAATATAATATTATGTCACTAGCGACCCGCCCCGTATGTGCATTGGTGAAATGGATTTAAAATATATAGGACATAGGTATTTATTTATGATGTAAATGTAAATACTCTTACATCTTTTTATAAAATGAAATTACGTTATTAACTATAATATATTATAATCGCAATAAACAGTTCTCTGACGGTTTTTCATTTGAATTAAATCAGAATATGCAACGTACAACATCATTTCAATGAATGGAATATTTAAAAAAAAATAGTTTTTTTTTTTTTAATTTATTTATTTGATGAATTTATCTTTGAATATGATAATTCGTCGAAGGTTTTCAAGTTTAAATGTCAATTAGAATAATATCGATTTAAATAACCTCTAAATAGGTGCCCTTGATGAGAGATGCAAATATTATCGTTGCGATGCGATCTTTTTTTTTCTTGAATAAATATTGTGATGCTTTGCGAATTTGTTCGTGGTCTTGATTATTTTTAATTTGCTTAGTTTTTACTACCATACGAGAGTTTCTTTATTAGGGTTCTTCTTTCTTTTACGTATCCCTACCCGTGTCCCAGTCTCTATGGGGTTGACGCAGCATTTGTATTCCTTCCATTCTCCTCTATGATTCTTCATCTAATTGTTTACATCCATCTTGCTCATGGATGTGTGAGTAACTCTCACAGTCTACATCCGAATAAGGTCTTCCGCTCCATTCCTCTGCGCTCATGCTCATCACTCAATTAAATATGAGTTCAATTAAGTTACTGATTTAATTTATTACTTTCTGTTACTAATTTTAAATAATCAATGCTCAGACAGATACGTCTCGATCGTTTTATCAATACGCGCCGTAAGACGTACAGCTTGAAGAAATAAAAGGATCCGCCGATAACGAACGTGATACATTCGCAAGTAAAATTAATCTATATACAAATAAAAAAATGATGTTTTTTCTTATTACTAAAATGAATATAAAAATTATATGATTTGTTTATAGTAAGTAGTAAATCTGAAGATATCTTAGGCATGTAAAGTCTGTACGTAGTTTTTTTTCCAATAAAAAAGGACAAAAGTCAAATACACGACATTTGACATCGAATTGACGCAACATCATTGGTAAAGAAAGTAGAGTAGAGCTTGGATAATATTTACCATTCATTAGGGATTTGCGAAAGTACAGCCTTTTGAAAGTCGAAGAAACTTATCGTAATTTTAGAAGTTAAATTATAGTTGATATAAATATGTAGTCAAATGGAATAGTCTTTTATAAATAAAGACATATATATCGAGGACGATTAATGTACAATATAGCAGAGCTATTAGAATGTCGTCTGGAATACGTAAACCTAAGGGTTGTTTACCTTTTTTTCTTCTTCGATTGGAATAAAATATACAGATAAATTAGAATACATAAACAGACATGACATGTACATAATAAAATAACGAAAAAAAGACTATATTTACCATTTAACATATAAAAAAAAATAGTATAATATTAATCAATAAATCTTTTTGTATTACTGCAAAAGCTAGTAAACTACAATAAACATAAAATATATATAATAAGATGAAGCTATATAGTAGTATAGGATTTAGTATGTAATGAGACGCGTGATTTTCATGTTTTTGTAATCTACAATATAAGATATATACTGAAGTAAACCAGATGTATGTATAATTATAAGTTCAATATAATATATTAAGTGGTATTATACGAAGCACTTTTGAAATTGCCCTTTTATAGATCTATTCACACATGAAAGCGTGGCCCTCGCTACGTGGCCATGTTAAATTATTAATACCGGCATGCATTAATATGAGTAAGGGACGTTCGTGCTTATATAATGTGTTAGTGTGCGTTAAACGACTAAGCGTAGGGACAGCAAAAAAAGTTTATTTTTATTTATAAAAAAATTAATTTTGTGAATGTCTTTCAATAACTTTGAATAGTTAATTTGTTCAAATAAATATTTATGTGTTTGTCGATTAATTAATAAATGTGGGTCACCTCCTCGTTCTGTTGCAATTTTGTAACGATAGTTTTTGGTTATAGTCGTGTCGTAATATCCGGACGGATAATTAATATTTGCTTCCGTATTTCAAACGAAAACAACAATATTAAATTTATTACTTGAGTATTGTTAACTTCTTCGATAATTTTTACTATTTACACTTGTTACATAGTAGAATTACGTTATGTCTAAAAATTTAATGCTGAAGGTTTCAAATATATTTATGAAGCAAAATAGCGTTTAATAAAAAAACATGTTTTATGTAATAATTTAATACGTATGTATGTCATTGAAATCTCTTATAAAATGATTTTACTTTTTAAACTTAAGCAATGAAAAGTATACATACGACATAATTCCTCTATATAATTTTAAGTAAATGTATTGAAAAAAAGGTGGAAATAGTAATAGTTGATTTTCATACACATTTCCAAGATGAAATTCTTTGAATAAATATACTCTTACCACTTTCATCGGTAAATGTAATATACACATTAAAAAACAGTGACTTCCCTTGTAAATTGATGCTTTGAACTGCAGCTCTGTGAACTTAGCATACGATTTTTTTAATGAATATGTTGTTGCTTGCTATGTAAACTAATAATTCGACGGCAAGCAGTGGAGCCAATGTTTTAACGAAATCCTTAATTTTAATATTACACACATTAAATAATGTATTATTTTGTAGAAAAAAATAAGTTTTACTGCCAATTGTTGAAACAAGATTCGTATCGCATGAGAATGAAGTCTATGCGAAATACTGAATAGTACTCTGCATGTGATATTTTCTCACGTCCGTCCTTGAACTGGCAGCTGTGTGATACTCCACAATTTTTAGAGCGAGGACGTATGGAAAAAGAATAATTACACGCCGAAGATAAGACCCGCTCGAAATTAGATTAGGATTTGTATTTTTTTATTTTATTTGTGCACACTTTTTTTCCTCATACGTTCGTACATAAGTATACTTATTCATGACGTTTATTAATTCGAATAGGGACCCCCCATTGGGTGGATATGGGTTAATGATTTGCGTTAAATATTAATGGAACGGCCTGAATGAATACGGAAGTAGTGTAGGTATATTATAGTTTTTGTAACTGTAGTCAAATCGTATACGCGCTCTCTTTTCCAACACGGTCACTGAAAACGAGCGTTGGTAATAATGATTACTAATGTCGTGGCTCAGAGAGTATGTTGAGTGATCAAATGCTTGTGACGTCACAGTACTTGTCCGACTTTATTTGGAACAATAGTTGGGTAGCCTGAGTATATGATATTTTTTGTACTTTTTTTTTTTTTTTTTTTGGTTATTTTGTCTATGTATATATTATACGTTGACTAAATAAAAGCTTACTATTAAGTTAACTATCTATTAAAAAAAATAATTTTGAAATGAAATAGGTAGTGTGTTTTTGCTACCAACAAGATGTTTGTCTGATCCAAAAAAACCTTGACAAATGAATCGCGGCGGATTTTTTATTTTTATAATGTATAAGATGATAATATATCAATGATCGTAAAAAATGTTAACTTTGTTTGGTAAATTTTAACTACAAATCAAACAACCGCGTAAACATGTATAGCAATAAATGCTTCGAGACGAAATTTTGAAAGTACCAAAAAACTCATGAAAATGACAAAGAATTCCTTTTGTCATAAAACGTATTAAATTTGATAAAAAACAGATAATGTTGTTTTTTAAACGATTTGCAAATTATACATTTGCTAATCGTAATTATAATCTATCACGTTTTTATGACAAGACTACGCCATTCGAAATACGTAAAATGTTTATTTATAATTGCGTGACGTTCGAAACTATTGGTTTAAGTGGATCCATTTTTATTCCTATTAATAAATAAGTAACTCCACTGTTACTACCAGTCGTGGCTTTGCCTGCGGAAAATTAAGTTACATATCCTTTGGTGAAGGTGAGAAGATCATTATAGTCCCAGTGAAAATTAATGTGGATTAATGGACGACTCGATGGTCTATTGGATAGCTATAAGGCAACAGATCCCAAAGTCCGAGGCCTAATCGAGATCGAGCAATTAAAGCAGCAAAAGTAATTGGGGTGTTTTGTCGAAAAATTACACACCCGTGCCTCGGATAGCACGTGAATTAGACCTCTTTCAGACCGTGACGGATTGTATACAGGAGTATATGGTATATAAGTAAATCATGACTTTGTAGCATGCACACATTACACAATGCAAATATATCGTTATAAATAAGTCCTTGATAAGTATGATGAACATTTAAACACTTAGGTTTTTTTTTACAAATTTGGACAAATATAAAAACCTGTTGGACTTCTGCCATTTATTAATACTCATGTTTGCTGGGTCTAGTCGTTCAACTGGTATACTGTAATCCAGTTTGTCACTATACCATACATTTTTTTTCTTCTTTTTATGTATGCATCATATGTAGGTATCTAAACAGTTATGATCTTTTGAAGCTTGGCTGGACGTAAAATTTGTTCAACTGCATCATATAATTTCTACGTTGTTAAAAGATTGATCTATTAAAACTATTTCATGTAAAAACTTTTTCGTGTTATGAGGATGCAGATCCTCGGTCTTAGAATTTAAATCCGGTTTTGTATTGGGCGTTTCTGTTGAGAGTTCGTCAGAAGTAACCCTGAGCTAGCGAATGTGTTTTACGTCCTTATGTCCAGGAAACACGTGACTAAAGGCGTTGGTCCTGCACGTCTTCGGTCTGGTATGGACTGTCAGACTGTTAGAGATAAAAAGACAGACAAATAGCGCTATGTTTTCGCCTTTACTTGCGCACTGCAAAAGCTCCTACGTAAAAGAGATGCATCTGCCAAATTATATTATTAGATTTTGTAGATAATAGTCTGAAATAAATAGTACAAGCACTTGCACATAGCCTCATCTTCGTATGGGTGCATTTTATATGGTATTGGTGTATCCTCTAGTAGTCGGAAACAATATAGCTTACTACCAGTCTCAAAAAATATCAGAATTGAATCATTAATTCAAGAGATTATTCTCTACATATAATTTTACCCCTATATAATATAAATATCGATTAAAAACTTTTTAAATGTATGGTTTTGATTTCGCGTTACTTAAGAATATAAATCTTTAAGTTTTATTGTTGTTTACTTTTACATTTAAAATGAAAACGTGACGTAGTCTCAATAATTAACAATGACAATGGATTATTTGTTCTTATTTTTTTATAATCTGTAGCGATAAATTATTATTTAATAAATTTCTAATACAATTCAATAGACATTTGAAGGTTAATTCAGACATTGTTTGTTACAGGTAAGTCACAGGCGCCTATGCAGCATTCTTTATGACGGTATTTATAATAATAATGCACATTAATTAAAATTAAAGTTGCGTTAATGTATTTATTAATAAATAAAGGTAGAAACACAGCTAAGCAACCAAGCTAAGCTGTGTCAGCATTCTATTTTTAATGTTATAAACACGTTTTACATGGATGACCAGTACTCGGCAATCTTGTCTATAGCTTTAAGGAATACCATTGATAAAAATGATGATTTGGGATTTTACGTCAGCACTATGACTGGTATATAAAAATGTTGTACGACAAAAGAAAACAAAAACCCTTAACCGGAAGATAATTTTAAATTTACAATATGAGGGATACAGAAACTAAAATAAACTTTTTACACTTGGAAATTTTACTCTCATGGTTTGAGAAAGAGTTTCATTTAAAAAAAAAAACACTTTTACTTCCAATCCATATAAGAACAGTTCAGCCCTAACTTACCTACCGCAACCGACTCCATCTTCGTTCCGTCTACTCATTAAATACGATACTTTATACATACCGATTAAACAATACACGAATATCAAAGAAACATTTAAATTAATTTAGGAGTGATCAGGAATGATATATTTTTTTAATATTTATCTACACTAAATTTTAAACCGAAAAAGTCCGTATTGAAATTTGAATATAACGAGAGTCACCCGAGCGATAATTGATCGAGGGATTGAACTACGTCAAGTTTTTTCTTCAGGCTTCGAATTACGAAAGCAAAACTTCGCGTTTCAATATAGTATTTTTAATAATTATAATGTTACACTATCTTCTCTTAATAGTGATATGGGAGGGGAAAAAGCTTCGAGGGTTTGGATTCATATTATACTTACTTATGCTATATATATTTATATGATTATGTTTGGTATGAATAAAGTATACTCAAGAGGAAGTATTATTTTATAGTGAACAGGAAGCCATAGAAGTCAATGGGCCACCTGATGGTAAGTGGTCGCCCTTGCTGACTGTGACATTGCTAGAGACATAAACCATGTCTTAGATTGAAAGTATATCGTATTGAACAACTAACTAAAATATGCCTACAGTCTTGTGCCTTATATAACAACTGGAACCAATAGGAAATTTGAATATTTTGTCAGTAGAATAAGTTAGGAATAATTTTAATATAATTGTAATAAATAACAAACTAGATGAAAAGTTATGCTGCACATCGTTGTAGCCTTGAGTACAAATTAAATATTTTCTGTCAAACAAATACCCAGCGGCAACGTAACCCACCGTTACTCGAAAAGCACTTAAAATCCTGAACTTGTTTTCCCTTCCTCGGATTTGCGACGGACTATTAGAGTCAGTAAGTATATTCCTGACCTAATCATCTAGTTCCCCTTTATAAGGGTTGTAGTATTTTAATAGGAGGAGAGATTTAAATAGGAGGCCAGAGATTAAATAGGAGGCCAGATTTGAATAGGAGGCCAGAGAGCCTGCTGCTATGAAGAGGAAGAGAAACTATCATGTCATACCATATGTAAATAATTGTAAAAATTCTTTGCCTTCAATTAATGGTAAGGTACAATAATGTCCATTAATTCCACATAAATACCGGCTTCGACCTTTTCTACTTACAATGAAGATTAGAAGGTCAACTCCATGTCAGACAAACTGAAACTGTGACGTAAATATCTACAATGTATTGATTGATTTATTGAATGCCTCCTGTATTCATTTTATAAATATTTTATGCATTCAATTTATTTTTATCTTATGATTTATATTTCAATTCCACGTCGTTTAAATATTATATTAGTTAAAGATTTATGATAATATGATTACAATTGTGGTGTTCCCATTAAACTTGAACTATTCTTAAATTTCTGGAATGTTAATGATAGACGGTACTTTTATTTAAATTGCAATGTTTGTTTGTTTGTTAAGGTCAAATCTTGCAAGCTGAGTTAGAATCACTCTCCCTTATACGGAGTTTTTATTTAGAATGTAGATTAGGTTAGGTACCATTATATGCATTTTTGTTAGTAAGTTCTGACAAAAATGAATATAATGGTATTTGTGATCTGACTCTATATCTAAGTTTGACCCCAGACTAAGGAATTCCTCATCGGCCAACAGCATTTTAAATATAAATATATTTTCTTTCACACATTCACTGTTTAAATATTTAGGAGAAACTGTATAGCTTACGTCATATTATGTGAAAAGCCATAAAGTTGATTTGACTTACCTTTAAGCAGACGCTTAGGAATTGATCGATATCAAAGTAAGTCCGAAGGCCGTGGGACCACGGAAGCATTCGCGGTCGCGCGTGCCATGACCTAAAGGGGACGACGAACACGAACGACTTGTGTACTAAGATGAGAATTAATTGGAAATGGCGTTAATATATATTGCACGCGAGTAAACTGCTTCAGCAGCGTTAATGTGACAACGGTGCACTTTCCTGGAGAGCGGGTTTCGAACCAATTCCAGCGACAACCAGAGAGCATACCCTGATAAGTTTGGTGACGTAGATCGATTGCTGTGTAGTGCATACATTGACAAATGAAGCCAATTAGATTAGACGTACAAAGCACGTTATTTAGATGACAATACAATACAAATACGCTTTATTGTACAGTACATTAAGAGGAAAAAACTTGGAAAGATGTACAAAAGCGAACTCATCTCTAAAAAGTGGTCTCTTCCTCTGGGCATAGGACTGAACGTAGTAGCTGTGGTTTGGAAGTGGACACTACGACAATACAGAGAAAGAATTGAATAAATAATTATAATATACTTAGTTTTAATACAATTTTTCTAACAAACTATAAATATTGCGATTTTTCTCTATTGGTTGAGAGCAGTAGTAATTATGTTTATTTTCAAAGGTTTTGACTAAACTAGGATAATGGATTTTTTTTTTGATGAGTTCATTATAATTTGTCTGACTTGACTTATTGCAACTGTTACACAAATGTCGACTTACGGTTAAGGCTCTGCAATTCAATGGTCAATATGGTACATAATTCAGTTTGCCTTTTTTTAGTGTTCTTACGTGGTATATGTTATATATTTATCGCTTCTAAGTATCTTTATGTTCTGAGGTTTTGTGATATGTGGTGTACGCGGATAAATCACTACAAAGCCTTATAAAGAAGCTTGAGGTTGTTTTGATACAAGTTGCGGACATATCATAAGAAAATTGAGAAATACGGCGACTGAAATCATTTTAAATTTATATAATATTTTATATTTTGTCAACCAGTATTTTGACATTGTTTTTTTTTAATATGTATATAATAATTTGTAATAAAAAGTAATATTAAAATTTTAAAAACTTCCCAACACAGAAAATAAAATCTAAAAACTAACAATTAATATTTTAAACCTATTATAATTATTATCGTCACATATATTATGTAAGCTCTTTAATAGTTGATGAGGGTAGGGTAGCTTCAAACGGCTGAACAGATTTTCATGAAACATAGCTAAGAACAATCGGGATAAAATTAGCTATGACACAAAAAAACCAAAACGAAAATCGGTTCATCCGTTAGGGAGTTGCGTCACCACAGACAGATACACAGACACGTTTAACTTATAACCCCTTGCTTTTTGCGTCGCGGGTTAAAAAAGAGACTTTGGAGTTTTTCTATAACGCGATGTATTATGTTTTAGTCCAGTGTAAATAAAGGCAAAATTTATAAAAGTAAAATGTAAAAAAGGCACGAGCAACTGTAAGCCCGTGGATGTTGTAAATTATATAAAAAAATAAAATTAAGGCAAAGGCTTTAATGACTAAGTCCACCTAAAACTTATTTGCTAGAGTTTATAAACTGGTACCATTTTATGCCGCATTTGTTGCTTGCTTGATAAAGTAAATTAAAATAATAATTACCCATGGTTTATGTACATATATTTAAGTCACTGGTAGGCGGACTGGCAAATTGGCTACCTGATGTTAATGGTTACCACTGTCCATAGATATTGCCACCGTGAGAATTAATATGCTACATCCCCTGTGTCTGCAGTTACACTGACTCTCTCACCCAAAAAGACGCAAGTTTGCGCGTTAACTGCTAAAAAAACACCATTTGTCGTATCTCCACGATTCGAGAACATTCCGTTAGCCGCTACAGCTAGTATCGGAATACTTGGCGTTGATGTTTCGAGTCTCGTTCAGTTCCGCGGTCAATTGGAAGGCAAAGCCAAATTGGCATCAAAAAAGCTTGGTGTGCTCAGCAAGGCAAGACGGTATTTCACGTCGGCCCATCGTCTAAGACTATACAAGGCGCAAATTCGGCCTCACATGGAATACTGCTCTCACCTCTGGGCGGGTGCTCCCCAGTACCAGCTCCTTCCATTTGACCGTATCCAACGTAGAGCGGCTCGAATTATCGACGATCAAGCCCTTTCCGATCTGCTTGATCCTTTGGCTTTGCGTAGAGATGTTGGATCGCTCTGCATCTTCTACAGAATTTATCACGGGGAATGTTCCGAGGAATTGTTCGAATTAATCCCGGCTGCTGAATTTCACCTTCGGACATCTCGTCAAAATTCCAAATATCACCCGCACCACCTAGATGTCCGAAAATCCACAACAGCGCGATTTTTAAGACATTTTCTGCCTCGCACAACCACTCTGTGGAACCAGCTTTCGCCGGCGGTTTTTCCGAACCGATACGACTTGGGAACCTTCAAGAAAAGAGCGTACTCTTTCCTGAAAGGCCGGCAACGCACCTGCAAGCCCGGTGTTGCAGATGTCCATGGGCGGTGGTAGTCACTTTCCATCAGGTGAGCCTCCTGCTCGTTTGCCACCTTATGACATAAAAAAAAAAAAAAAAAAAACCTTCAAACCGGAACACACAAATACTAAGTATATATTACGAGTAGGTGGAACCTATCCTGATGGCTTGCACAAAGCCCCTCTACCGAGTGAATTTTATATTTAAGTAATGAATATATCTTTATTTAACTTATTCAACAAACGTGTAATAATTTTGTTATTTATTATTTTTACGAGTGTGTAGTGAATGTCCTCGTGTCCTTATTATATAAAGTATTCAAAATATGTAACTTTTACGTTATAATAAAACAAAGAAATGTATATTATTTTTTAAACGTACGTGTGAGTTTTAATTTTGGCTTCGATTATTATCTTTCTTGCACTTTTAATTTCCTCGTTCCACGGCGGCTTGTTTATACTTCCATAAAGAGTTTTCTTGACGTAGCAAATTATCATCAGTACAAAATGACACTTTATTTCACCTTTGACAGTTTTTTTAAACATTGAATTCTTAATCAACATTTGATGTTTATTTTTGGATGGAAGCAAACAGGAAATTTATTATGGAATAAACATACTATGCGACAAGCTAGTTACAAATAAACCTAGACGAAAATAGTATTCATAAGGAAAATGGCGCATTAGTAATGAGAGGAATATTTCTTAAAGCACCAATGTATATGGGCGGTAATGACCACTTACCATCAAGTGGCCCATTTCCCCAACGCCTTTCTATATCACAAAAAAAGAACAGCCCGTCAACCAAATCCTGACTACGCTTTATCAGAACTTGTGTGTCATGTGAGTGTTTTTTTAGAAAAATACATGCGTGTATTCATTTATTGGACCTTGTAAATCAATGTTAGCTAGTACTACCATAGTGTATAATTTTATTATGTGTTCTTTGTGCTAGTATATATTTATAAACTTGTCAAGATAAAAATGTTCATATTAGTAGCCTATATTGATTTCTTAATATGAAACTTCCACTTTTATATTTTTCTTTGCTTTAATAACGATAATTATGTAGATAAAGAAACTTGGCGCTTTGCTTTTGTCATTTTGCACACGTATATCGTTGAGTATGCTTCACACACTCTTCGTGGTTCTCGGCTTTTTCACATACTTTAAATCCCTTTAATACGTTTTACGGTGAATTAAAGTTGTTATAATGTATAGTAAAGTAATTAAGGAACAATTTCGTGCATTCGAATACAGTACTTAATGGGGTTCTTTGCCATAAAAAAAATATTAACGTTAAAAGCACATGTCAATTTACTACGGATTTTCTTGCCGATTCTTCTAAGTGGAATCTACACTCCGAACCGCCGGTAGCTTTAAATATACAACAATTCTGTAAATTGGCAAATCAGGAGTCCAATGAATTTTGAAATGCCAATTGAATCAAAAGCCTAAACAAATGAACTATATTTTAACTAATGTTTTCTTAATAACACTATGTGAGAAGTCGTACTAATTAAGAAGCGTTTGAAAGCAATTTTGTCGATCGAATCGAAATGTACTTTTAACATTGCTAAATTTATTTCGACATTTAGCGATTGTTAGTTTTTTGCGGGTCATCGGTAAAGCGTGACACGATATAATGGGGTAACGGAGCGGTCGATTTGGATTGGAGATTTCTTATGTCGTGTTAGACTTTTTTTAACAGAAAACGTAGCTGTAAATTTAGACCGAAAGTGTCTGAAAATAAGATATAATTAGTTTTTTTTTTTCTAGGTTTCGTTTCACGCTTATGTTTTGTATCTCTACCGCACTGTTTTTAATTTTATTAAAAAAATAAATAGGTTTTTTT
The DNA here is from genome assembly GCF_905147765.1 of Vanessa atalanta. Lineage (NCBI taxonomy): Eukaryota > Metazoa > Arthropoda > Insecta > Lepidoptera > Nymphalidae > Vanessa > Vanessa atalanta. The sequence continues at coordinate 1,943,996 of NC_061882.1, forward strand.
TACATTTTTCATTATATACTTTTTACTTGTGATAATTTACGGTTTGCTAGATTGTACAAGAACATATACAAGATAAGTTGTTTAAATAAAAGGCTGGGAAAAGTTTTATGTTAAAAGATCTGTCCCGGTTTATGATTCAATGTAATAATGATTAGTATGGATTACTGATATGTTTTTTATCCTGACATTTATTGTGACTTATTTCGTAAATTACTTGTCGATTTGGTAAGGCACCGACTTGATTGGTTATGTAAATTTTTCGATAACGTAAACGAATGAAATATAAATTTGGATATAATCAATTTCTTATAGCCATAATTGCGTGGTTGTAGTTTAATTTTCAAATGTTTGCTTTCTATCATAAATAGCGTTTCTTGTATATTGGTATATCTAAAGAGAATACAACCTAACACGCACAGAGATACACTTATAAATGATTAGTTTTCGCCCGCGCTATCGCACGTGTGTTAGGCGGTCCTAGGTTTTAGGAATAAAATGTAGCCCACGTCCTCTGAGGTTAAAGCTTGGTTCACACCAAATTACATCAAATTCGGTTCAATGGTTTAGCCGTAAGCGTAACAGACGGATATACAGAGTTACATTGATATATAATGTTAGTAAAGATTATTCACTTTATTTCTTGATGTTCTTGAAGTTTCTTATCGAGTAATGAGCCTAACTAAATTAGGTGTATTTTAATGTGATTATAAAATTATCGATACGAAAAGCTAATAATAGTTTATTTCCCATGTTGACTTTGTACTGTCATCCTGAAGACCGATTAAGATCCGAGATCTCTCGACCGAGTGGCCTTGAGCTAAAATTTAGATGAGATATCGATATGAAGATCACTCGTTCATTCTACGTTTAATTACTTGATTGCTATTCTGAATAAATATTGTTACTTCATAATTCATATAAAAATAAACTGTATCACCAACGAATAGAGTTTATTTTAGCTTGTGTATAAATTTGCATGTTCAGACCGCTATAACGAGAAATTGCTCTAATATTCCAATTGTTCTCCTAAATACTTATAGAAACGTGGAAGGTGATTGAATAGAAGCAAATTAATTGCATTTTTAATAATTTTCATGTTTATATAAATAATTTAATGTAGGACATGCTTCGTGCTAGGTTATTTTATGTTAAACTATGTTAGCCGAGATGGCCCAGTGGTTAGAACGCGTGCATCTTAACCGATGATTACGGGTTCAAACCCAGGGAAGCACTACTGAATTTCCATGTGCTTAAGTTGTGTTTATAATTAATTTTGTGCTCGGCGGTGAAGGAAAACATTGTAAAGAAACCTGCATGTGTCAAATTTCAACGAAATTCTGTCACATGTGTATTCCACCAACCCGCATTGGAGCAGCGTGGTGGAATGTGCTCCAAACATTCTCCTAAAAGGACGAGGAGGCCTTAGCCCAGCAGTGGGAAATTTACAGGCTGTTTTATTAATTCTAATTTCTTAATAAAATAAATTTTGCTTCTATTCTCTACCGTTATAAAAATATAAATATTGTTTGATTAAATTCATCATTAAAATCACAATTAAATTTTTACATAGTTCCGTACTCCTGAATAATTTGGAATTTTTGAACATGTCATAAGAACGTCATCGGTTTTTCCTATTTAGAAAATATAAAATAAGACTAAATACAAAAAGTAATAAATAATATATAATTAAATAGAACTTCAACTAACAACTAACGACTTATTAGGTAAGATATTTATTTGTCTTTGTCTTGATTTAATCCAGTCCATAGCGTCGTAATTATATTATCACGTGAAACGTTTAAAGTATTAATGATTTCGATTAGAAAACGTGAAATTACTAGAATAAATATTACAGTTGCCTACTTATTTAGTCCTTATCCTTGTGAAATTTGCTCTATTCTGTTCAGATCTCAATGAGATTGTATCAATGCCAGTTATAATCTTGATATCAAGGTTAATTAGTATTTATGATTTTTTAATTTCTAAATCTTAAAATAACTTCTCATCTATACTAATACTATAAAGAGGTGAAGGTAGAGCTTTTTTTTTTTTTAATTGGTATGTACTAAATTGCTGAGTGCTATGGATATTTATATCATTACATCTTCATTTTTTTAATTAATATTTACACCGAGCCGAGTCTCTACTATTAATACGAAATTCTTTATTGTATTGTAAAACTCAATTATTTTTCTGAATTTGTGGTATTTTAATATACATTATTAACAAAATTTGCATGAGGTGCAACAGGCGGCGTTATCGCTAAGCAGTTATCTAAACGGTTGGTAAAATAATAAGCTTAGCAGCTAAGACCCGTCAAAAAGTACGAAACAAGAAAATATTTTTATCGGTCATTTTTTGTCCAAACTCCAAACTATCACATATCTGACAACTTATACATATAAGTACATTAGTTGTGCCCGCGACTTCGTGGGCGCTTGAATTTAATAAGAAAAGTTATTGTAGTATAAGTTACTTCTTATTACATCAGTTTTCTGCCAGTGAAAGTCCCGTCAAAATCGGTCCAGCCTTTCCAGAGATTAGTCGGAACAAAAAGACAGACAGATAAAAATTAGTATTATGGTCAATGTACTGTGTATACATAGATATGCATTTAAAAAGGGCGTTGATTTTAATGTCACAAACAGACACTCCAATTTTATTATATGTATAAATATGAATAGATTATTATTCGACACATGGATACAGTGATCTTCAGACTATAGCCGTTGTCGTATGCCACCGTATTTAAAATAAGTTTGATGACTAAAATCTAAACTACATGAAAATCGCCATAAGACGTATTTTATAAGTATGAGCCATATATATACATGTTTATATACATAAGTCTAAGCTATGCTCGTTGCTTTGCTTGAATCAACTCGACCCGATAATACGGCAACTCAAAAAATTTTTTTTTTTCATTTAAGGACCTTATGACGTCTTGTCGATAACCAGCGGACAATCAAGACGCCTCTAACGATACGTTTTTCGTCTAATTGTACTGGTTTAGAAGATATGTGGAAATAGCTGAAAAGACTTACAGTCATACTTACCGACTGAAATCGTATACTGGGTAAAAATATATTATATGTACATTATTCCAAATAAAAAAATATTGTTAATAAAATCTGATTAGTCATCGTGACAGCAATTTATCTTAATAAACTTTGAAGTATACCTACCAGCTTTAATAACCCGTTTCGCTGGGAGTTTTTATGTCTATTTAAAATGTTCGTGTTATATATAGAATTGTTAAATAAGCTCTAATTCGTAGGTTTGCTCGATATCATAAGCCGTTATTCCTCTGACCACCACCTGTAACTTTATTGTTACTGTTTGTTTGGTGTGATCAACGTTTCTTTCATTAACAGATCAAAATCTAAGTCAAAAATCTTTATTTAAAAATGGAAGTGTTACACTTGCTTATTGATAGTCAAAAATCTACCACCGGTTCGAAAATTAACACCTCGTACCTGAAGAAAAGCAAAGGAAACTTAACGGTTTTTATTTTTTATTTTAACAAGTATTGATTTCATGTACAATAAAAATGAACATATTTTCGTTATATGAAACTGCTTGAAGGCGATCATCTCATTCCCAAGGTGTGCAATCAACTAAGTAGTCATTAGCGAGGTTGTTGTTCTGCTAGATTAATCCAAACTGTATCGTAGATACGATCATTAGTCCTCTTATATTTGATTTATATAGGCGCTACCTCATGTAGAAATACATACATTTTCAAATTCATTCATAAAACTTAAAAATACTTTGTTTTTTGTCATATTACTTTCAGACCAATTTTAATGACATATTTGTATGGATAACGATTGTGTAAAATTACAACCGGGTTATTGACCTCACGTTTGCAATCAATGATTTAAGTTGTTCCTTGGCAAATTATTTAAGAACATGAACTGCCGGAAAGATGAATCATTAATCATGCCTGTACCACAGATTATCTATTTTCATTTATAACGTTTAATGAAGCGAAATTAATGTTCATTGATCTTTTCTCAGAAAGTATTTATTTATAGTGTAAGTTTTATACCACTAGTTTACGCTACCGGCTTCGTACGGCTTTATGTGTGTGTTTAGTTCACCCTTACCTTATCTTTTTGACGACCTCCGTGGTCGAGTAGTGTGTACACCGGTTTTCATGGGTACACTAGTCAGAGGTCCCGGGTTCGATCCCCGGCCGAGTCGATGTAGATAAATTTCATTAATTTTCTATGTTGTCTTGGGTCTGGGTGTTTGTGGTACCGTCGTTACTTCTGATTTTCCATAACACAAGTGCTTTAGCTACTTACATTGGGATCAGAGTAATGTATGTGATGTTGTCCAATATTTATTTATTTATTTTTATGTAATAGCGTAAGCCGATTTTTGTCCCAGCGATTAAGGGACGATAGCCGCATGTAAAAAATTGGTTATGGTCTCATTTTGAAGAACTCCGGATAAATATGTGCAGAAAACTAAAGAAGATTCTTGATTGCAATTAACTAAAATGTTACGAATTAACAAATAACTAATTTTAGAGAGCGGAAATGTTACTGACCGGTTAGAGAGCGGTACTACGGCTCTATAAGAACTGAACTCATGTATACTATTTGATATTAATTTCATTTAAAAGAGGTTTCATAATTTTGGCGCTAAATTTAGATGAGAGATTTACAGTTTACAAAGTCTCTTGAATGAACACGATATTTCGCGGGAGACCCACTAGTTTACATTCATGTATAACACTTCTTATCATTGTTATTAATATCTTCGCCTCTGTGTCACGTGATAATCGCTTTTGTGTCAGGGACTGTCAAACTAAGGTATTGTATTCCAAATGGAAGGAGGAAAGATAAACAAACCTTAGATTTACATATTTCATGTGACTCGCTAATAGCTCGCCTATATTATACACTACAAACAGTTCTTGATTAATATATTATATTTATAAATAATTAAAAATCATTTCACTTAGCTATTTCAAAATTCCGATATAAACATTGCCACCTTAATAGTCATTTTTTTAAGTATTTTTTAATTTCCTTCTTCATTTTAACTACTATGAAGCAATTGCTTCCTAGGATACGCTTCCGATTTACGAGATGAGGTCGGAACGTGTTTTGTAAGCGATGTATTTATTGTTCGAATGTCATTGAAGCCTACGGGGCGATGTCCGGGTTTAATGGCGCGTACGTATCAAGTGACGAAATGTGCAAGGTAACGCGGCTTAAGGCGATCGGCTTGGGAATTTTAATTTTGGAACGAATCATTTTGGAAGTTATGAGCCTCCCCCCTCTCCAGGCGACCTTTCTATCTCTTTCTCTCTTCTCTGTCTCTTTCAGTTATATGTGGTTTGATATCGTATTTTTTTATTTTTTTTTGTTATTGTTTTAATTCACTCGAGATTTTTAATTACAATTTTATTTCTTGTCATTGAATCCTCCTCAAAATCAAAAAATCCTTTATCATACGTTCCATTCCATCCATACCATCCATTCCATCATACGTACATTATATGATACGTAGTAACAAGATTATATTTACGATATGTTAGGAATTTGGATTTAATTCGACCCGAGATCGACAATTGAAAAGACTTGGAAATTTACTACTTTTTTGATTATTCGACTGTTTTATTATTGTTGTGTAGTTATTGGTCTACAAATAATATTGCGAATTAAAACGTGGTAATATAAGACATAATTAAAACACCATGTATAAACATCGGTTCTAATGGTCGTCGAGTAGCATTTCAACTTGTCAGTATCATACCTATCTATTTAAAACGGTCAAGTGTTTTATAAAAGTCCCTTATTTTATCACACATCTAGTGAGTGGGTATTTTCCTCTCTACGTATTAATTGTGACGTCACATCTGTCAATCTGTTATATTGAAATATGACATGTGATGGTCTAAACGGAAATTAATTTCAGATTATTGTAATTAATGCAACGATATAAACAGTGTTTGGGTGTAAAGTTCTAGTGTCTAGAAAATTTGTAAAAATATAATATATCTTAGTAACAGTGATAGAAATTTAAAATTGGATCGTTAATTCCAAAAACAAATTTTACGCCATTATTAAACTAAGATGTCATGTCTCTCGTGCCTGTAGTTTCACTGGTTCACTCACCCTTTAAACCGGAACACGACATCAAACAAGTGTTGCTGTGTGGCGGTAGAATTTTGACAGTCAAATTAGTTAGTTTCCATGATTCAGCAAATTCGAAACTGGTTCGAGCAATAATCTCATCGAAAATATAAACATTAAGGTAATAACTTTTAAAGTTACTTATACCATTAAGTTTTAGGATTTTTGATTACTCTATGACATTATGATCCTGAGGATGATGATCCTCCTACCCTTATCCCAATTTTATTTGAGGTCGGTTCAGCATATCTTCTTCCGTACTTCTCTGTCTGACGTCATCTCACAAGTAACAATATTTCCAGCCATATCGTTTTTCACACCATCCATTTATCGTTTCTTTGGTCGTCCCCTTCCATCCACGTCCATGCTGAAGACCTTCCTCGCAACATGTTCCTCATTCCTCCGCATAACACGCCCATACAATGATAGCATGTTTTGATTTCTCCATGTATTAAATAAATAGAACGATAGTGAAGCCGCGAGCACAGCTAGTCTTAGTAGAGGGATATCAGCTGATCAGAGCCAGCCCCTCACTCTAATTACGCAAATGATTTCATGGCAACCTAATTTGATTTCCGGAGTTAGTATGTTGAATTGTTTGGTAAAACGGCTCTACATATTATTCCGTCAATGTACTTCTATATAAGTTCTAAACAATCTTTACAAATAAATGTGATGTAATATAAACAACTTATTGCAATTAAACCGGTCGTTTAATAATTATTTATTATTTGTGTCAGTAGAACGAGGGGGATTACACTTAAACCACGGTATTATACTTTACCTCATTTGGATTTGTTTTTACTTCTATAATGACGTGACAATTTTTATAATTAAAGATTATCTTATTTAGAGACATTCATTGGCAATAGTCAAAAATCGCTCGCCTTTTTAACGTTGATAGTATTATGCAAGAAACCCTATGGTAACTGTCAACTGTACAAAGTTTGACGTTATGACGTATGATTACAATTCAAACTCTAGTACTAAAATAATATCGATTTCGCACGTGACATTGGCGAAATAATCTGTGCCATCACGGCACAAAAAGCCAAATTAAAAAAAAAATCTATCGATTCTTATCTACATAAGTATATAATCTTAAATCCAATCATATCAAAATGATAGAAAATAACATATATCTGAAACATTAATAGATAATTAATTCGTATCGATATATTATTTATGTATTTTATTTAGATGTTTGTCGTGTGCCAGTGCTATTATTAAAGATAGCAGATGAAAGTGTGGGTTGAATAGTATCACGTCAGTAAATTCTAAATCAATCATTCAATCAATTTATAACAAGTAGACTCTTATAAGTACTTTCGTATCGTCTTCCTAGAAGTTCATTACAACATTTAGTACAACATGAGTTCAAATTAATTATAATTATTTAATAGTAAAATCTTTGTGATTATATCCAATTTATTCAAGAAAGTGATGTATGTTTTGTGGTTTCGCATACTACAATGTTATAAAAAACATACAATAACGATCCAATAAAATCACTATATCCGATACGATATTTATTTTGTATATAAATATGAAAATTGTTAAGTGTATGCTTAAATTTTTCGTTTCGATGTTTATGCATTGTAATCCATATCAATAATTTTATGGTAGGTTACCTGACTTAAAATAGAAGGACCTTCCTAATAATTACATCTCATTAGCAGCCTGTAAATTTCCCATTGCTGGGCTAAGGCCTCCTCTCCCATTTGAGGAGAAGGTGTTTCTCCCATTTGAGAGAACATATTCCACCACGCTGCTTCAATGCGGGTTGGTGGAATACACATGTGGCAGAATTTCGTTGAAATTAGACACATGCAGGTTTTCTCACGATGTTTTCCTTCACCATCGAGCACGAGATGAATTATAAACACAAATTAAGCACATGAAATTCAGCTGTGCCTGCCTGGGTTTGAACCCGAAATCATCGGTTAAGATGCACGCGTTCTAACCACTGGGCCATCTTTTGTTTTTTTTTTGTTTTGGACGTTGTTAAGTTTTTATTTGAACGTACATTTGGTTAAGTCTACGTCGTTTTTTTTATTGGAATACGTACTTTTATTACAATGTTTTTTTTTCTTTTTTAATGAGATGTGGCGTGATGTTTTTTAATGCAATTTTACAAATTCACCGTTGTGTGAAAAGTTTCAATATTATTCGCTAATTTTAATATTATATGTTAAGCGTCATACATATTTCGGTCAACCTCAAACATTTGCCAAACAAGTCTTCGTATGTTTAGATGAATGCTTAGTAGGTACCATTGAATTGTTGGCATGGGAAATGTTTACTAAAATTACGTTTTCATTTGAAATTCTATAATATTTTGTGACACTATATATGAATTTACTTACAAAGTCTGTGTAAACAAATTATTGTTAGGTATCATTCTTTGTCTTTTTCTGTTCCCCAGACATCGTGTATGTAAAAGTTTCATAATGATCGTTTCAATAAACGTAACAAATAAACTAATACAAATATATGCTCTGTTCCAACCATAAGGACGAAAGTCAAATAAATAACATTTGACAGCAAATTGACGCGATATCATTGGTCAAGAGCGTAATTAATCTATGATATTCACTATGGATCTGTGAATAAATGAAGCTTTGAACGTCGACGAAATTGTTATCGGAATTTTGAAAATAAAATTAAAGTGGATATAAGTAGTTAAGTATAATAGTGTAGTATTATAAATAAAGATACATTAATCATAAATTCTTTGTAGTGCAAAATATAGCTTAGTTATTACTAAATCGCATCGAATACGTAAATTTAACGTTTGTCTTTATTTCTACTTTGATTGGAATAAGCTATATTTATTATCTTTTGTATTTATAGACATAGGACAGTTGCAGGTATTTACACGATTTTTTGTGTTGCCATTCTCAAAGTTTTTTTATAAATGATTAAACTCTAACTAATCACTAAAGTATAATTTTATTTGTTTTAATAGTTTGTTATGGATACGTTTAAATCTGTTTATTAGCGGAAATTTAATCCTTTCAAAATTATACAGTTGAGTGGTTTGTGATAACGTCAATGACTATAAGAACTTATTGTATATTTGTTTATAATAAATTAATATCAGTCAATTATAATCATTCACTCGCTCTTATTAAAATTACTTTGTATCTGTACAGTGGCTTCTCATTCATTCGTTATCATCGCCGGCTCTAGTCATGTCATCAGCTATACCTGACAAAAAAAAATGTACGTTTTGCGCAACGCTATAGTTCGTATATATATTAGTTCTTTTTTTCGTTCATTCATCGCCATTTCTAGTCATATCGACAGCTACTAATGCAGCGTTACAAAGTTTACTATTTGACGATTAACGGCAACACGTCATCTTTAATGCCATGTTTATTCCATGGTGAATAATGATAAGTCGGTATATAGCGTGATACAGGGCGTTGTTGCGATCGTTGTCGCCTAGAAAGTACTGCATATAACGATATATAAAGATTCCATTTAATAAGGGCTTTGAAGACTAGTATGGATGTAAATGGCGCGTAAAGATATTTCTAGAAACACTTTCAGCGTAATGGAATTTCGTTAGAGCGTGAATTAATTTTGTTGGTATTATGGAAAATTGTATTTTGCATTTATGCAATTCAACTTTCGAACATGTCAATGGTGTTAAAGTACAAGTTATTCGGGCCGTTTCGTTTAAACGTAACTACTCGACAACCATGGGTCCGAGTGTTTCGTGATGATAATGAGTGTATTCCTAAGCTCCCCAATAAAAGTCGATCGAACGCGAGAGTTTTTATCAAATCGGACTTATGTCAATTCTACTAACAAATCGTCCCTTTATCACAATGAAATCGTCACGTAATCTTTTCATATTATCAAGTTTTATCTGTGAATAGAATAATTTTAAGGAGAAGCTTAATCATGTATTACGATAGATTATTAAAATCTATATGTTTACTTTGAATTTTCATTGAAGATCGTTACTAACTTTTGCTTAAATTTAAACGATTTATATGTTTTATTCTGTATGATATTAATAGTTATATTTTTATAACAGAAAAAGCTGCAACATTTTTTTTTTGTCATATATATTTTTGTCTAAATCATGAATAGTACAAATAAATAATTTGATATATATTATCTAAATTAAGATTCTAAATAATGGTAGTTAATAGAACGCTGGGCTATGCAATTCTCAACAGTAATTTTAATTTATTTTCTTGTACCCGTAAGAAATCGCATCTAAGTAATTGGACCTTAACCGTCCTTTGTGCTAAACATTTTTTATATTAAAAAAAAAAATAACTGTCTTCGTTTTCCGTACAAATCTAAATGTAAGAAGTTGAAGCTTCCCTTGATCAACGGGGCAATGCAAATACCTGTAATGACATTACATAATGGATATTCCTTTTTTTATATAAAATAGGCGGACAGGAAATTGGCAACCTGGGCCTATAGACATTGGCGTTGGTTAATGTTTTACCAATTTACCATCGCCAATGCGCCACCAACCTTGGGAGCTAATATATTATGTCCATTGTATGTACTCTGGCTCGCTCGCCTTTCAAACCAAACCTCTGCAATGCAAAGTATTGGTGTTTGGCGGTACCAACTATAGTACCTCCCCTATGCGTAAGCGGGCTTACACAAAGCCTGCTATAAATATCAGTGGAATGAATTAACACGAAACCCGGGAAGTACTTTGAAATGTCAAGGAAGCATATTATTAAATATTTAAATAATTTCAATCAAAGACAATTCCGTTCCAGACAACAATTGTTTTAAATATTAATTATAAAGAAAATTTAAATTAACACAAAGCGTGACTAATAAATTCACATCAGACGCCTTAATGTACGAGTACGTACTTCGTGATCGTATGAGTAATTGAAAAGATTATTATAATTAACGTATAAAATTTCCATGTGTACGATTCTAAGGTAATAAAGTATAAAGAGATTGATGTCCTTTCGTTCGCATTGTTGTGTTTTATGTAAAACATTGCTTGCACACTTTAACGCATGTAATTATTATGTAAATTCGTTCCCGACTATGTTCACACTTTGAAGCTTGAGCGGGTTTAATTATTTTATAATTAAGTACTGCATATTTGTAACAGGGACGGTTTCAGGTATTTAATTAATTTTGTTAATGGTTCTCTGTTTTTAAAGAACTGCAATGTTTTTGGTTACATCGTTTCTGCGATTTGATGAAATCGGATTGTTGAGACCGCGTCTCGGCAAACGTAGTGTAGGACGTCCTCAGGCACGGTGGAGTGACGATTTGCGCGAGACGGCTGGCAGGAGCTGGATGCGAGTTGCCGAAGAAAGACCACAGTGGCGTGCATTTGGAGAGGCCTATGTTCAGCAGTGGACGAATGCGGGCTGATGATGATGATGATGATGATGGAGGAGGATTGTTTTCTCTGCCGTCATGTAAAGTCAATACAGATAATTCAGAAGCACTTGGAAGGCAACATTCGAAGCGTCAAAATACAGCTACAGATTGACTGGGAAGAGAGTGAGATAATAGAGAACAATTCTACGATCTTATAACGGTAATCAAAAGTTGTTAACTAGACTTACATAATATGACGGATATCTGCCAGTAAATTCTAGCTACTTTGATCGTTGAAAAAAAAAATACTGGCGCGAAATTTAAACGATTAAAGAAATAAAAACTTTATCACTTTTAACTGTATAATTATTTTGTTTCAACTCTCATTAGTCATGCCAATCATTTATCTCGGTTGTATGTTTTTTTGATTAATAATATTGTGCAATATATTCACGTAAATATATTTCACAAGAACATTAAATTTACGCTTGTAACGTCAATGTTCTATATTTGAATTGGGTGAAATTATACGTCGTTACTTATATTTACTAAAACCTTCGGAAGGCGCTGCATAGGGAAGTTTTTCTAGTTGAGCATTACAAAAAGATCGTCTTTTTAAGTATAGAATTCTTAATACACTACAGAAACTATACTTCGCTCGCCGTAAATTAAATTAATACCTAATTCGAAATATCGTTTTTCCTTCCATTATCTCTAACATAAGGTACCCCTTCGTTAGCAAATTATTACAGCTATGTTTATTTTAATAGACTTAGGCATCTGCAATATAAGTAACATTATTTAAGTTACTACGTTTTTAGTCTAAGGTAGACTAAGCTTTAGCTTTGTTGAGCGGCTGTTTTGTACAATATTTTTTGATTAATGGATTTTTTTTGGACTATATTGATGTTTCTTTTCGTGTCAATCATATTAAATCATTATTTTAAAATATGGTACAGAATTGAGCTTCATTGAATTATCTTTACAAAAATATTGATAGCTGATTCCGTGAATAATAATGAAAATAGCTGCCGAATTAAATGGAAAAAAATTCAATCGTAACGTAGGTGAGTATTAATTAATAATAGTATTCGGCGGTTAAAAATGAACACCAAAGTCAATCAACAAAGTTTATAACTTAGTCAGTTTGTTTATTGGGTACTATAGTATCCAATAAACGATGGAATCAGTTGGTTCCTTTTTTTGTATCTTAACACGTCTAAACTAAAATTCCAAGCAAACCAAGATGACAAATCAATTCATTATTTAAGTAACGATGGTATAGATTATAGGATATTGGTATTTGCCATATATGTATATGTAATGTATGTAATCTTACGTTGACATATAAATATTGAGAGTGTATGAGTCTGATAGCACCTTAACACGAACTTATTTTTTGACATTTAATAAGTTGCAATGTATCGTTGGCTTTTTTACATATATATTTTTTTAGTATCGTTCATAATCGTAATTTATTGTTATACTGTCATACTTACTATATTTTTTTATATATTGGGCAACATCACATACATTACTCTGATTCCAAAGTAAGTAGCTAAAGCACTTGCGTTATGGAAAATCAGAAGTAGCGACGATACCACAAACATCTAGACCCAAGACAATACATAGGAAACTCGTGAACTTTTTCTACGTCGACTCGACCGGGAATCGAACCCGGGATCTCGGAGTGTGCCCATGAAAACCGATGTACTCACTACTCGACCACGGAGCTACGGAGGTCGTCATTTAAACGCAATTTAAGTTAATTAAAATCTTACAAGGAAGTTTCGATATACGCACGCGAATTCAAACGCAATTTTTTTTATACGGTTTCGTATATACAATAATATATCAAGATTTGTTATTTTTTTTGGCGTCACGATATTTTGCTCCTTTGCTTGTTGAGTTTAGGCGTTGATTACAAAGCCGCTGAGCATTAAAAAATTATAGTGCCTGAGTTTATTTATTGATTGTGATCATAAATATTATAGGGCGCTTTAAAAATAATGAATGTAAAATGACAAAAAAGTAAATAAAAAAAATGATAGGCTTCCTGTTTTTTTAGGCTTAATAAGTTGTAAGCAAGCAAATAATTTCATAGTAATAAAATATTTTTATATGATGAGTGGATGGTACCAACCCTTGCACAAAGCCCTACAACCAAGTAACTCTTTTTTGATGATTATATATACTTTAACGACTTCATATAATATAACGTTACAGTAACAATATTTTTACCCAGCAATCAAGTAACTAGAAACTACGGGTGGTTGGTATTCGATATATTATGTAAGACTCAAATATAAGAAATAAAAAAAAATGTAAATCAAACAAAAATATCATCATTTAAAATGCAGTTCAAGGTTAAATTCTTCTTTCAATGAAATAATACAAATAAAAAAGAAACAATATCTAAATATTCCAACTTACAACAATATGTACGTGTGAACGCGTCTTATGTAATAAATTTTTTTCTCATCCAATACACGCCAGATTTTATCTACGATATGAATTAATATTTATGAGTGACTGGCTATACCAGAAATGTTGAGTTTAATGTATGACGTTGTTTATGACGTCACTTTATCGATATACAGGAATTGTCCGCGAACGTATAGCGACGGGTAATGTGTCATAGTCAATGCTTCCGACATTTTTGTATTGTATTGTATATAGTTGATACAATATGTAATTGTACGGGTAACAGTAGATACCGAGTGCGGAGTTTCTTGTCGGTTCTCCTCGGTGGAATCGACATTCCGTAACGGTGGTAGCTTTAAATTAAATTTAATTATGTTAATTGATGCTTCAAAACATCGTCAGAAAACCTGCATTTGTCTAATTTCAACGAAATACTGCCACATGTGTATCAACCAACCCGCGTTGGAGCAGCGTGGTGGAATTCACTATGTTTTCCTTCACCGCCGAGCACGAGATGAATTATAAACACAAATTAAGCACATGAAAATTCAGTGGTGCCTGCCTGGGTTTGAACCCGAAATCATAGGTTAAGATGCACGCGTTCTAACCACTGGGCCATCTCGGCTCATATAAGTAATTATTAACGAGGAAATATATATAATTTATATTCATAAAAGAAATTAAACATATAAATACTTATCTCTCATTCCAAATCAAATATTTGTATAGTATACTTGTACCTTCGAGTAATAGTGCAATAAACTTTTCTAAAACAAATAATACCCTTTTATTGCCTCCGCTTGTGACAGGAGGGCTGGTTTTACGATCAGAGTATCGGAACTGCAATTCAAGAGTGAACCGCTGCTAGCATTCCTCCACCGTTCAAAGCATTTGTTATTTGTGAAGTAACTATTTTTAATGTTGATTTGTATATATAATTATTCTTATATGTAAGTAAATAATCTTTCATGATAAAAAATAGGATAACAATAAAGTACGTCACGTAATAATTTTCATTCGACAAAAATATAAAAGAAAGTCAATTTTTTATTTGTTGTTTTTCAATATATATATATATATATTCTGCATAATATGAATACTTTTGAAAGAGAATTTGATACACATAAAATTGGCACATAGAACAAACACAAACGAATTACTCATGTACCTCGACTGCTTCTGCTGCGCCAGCAACTCTATGTGGGACAATTTATACGATTTTACAACAGGATACAAGAAAGCGTTCAAGAAGCCAAATTAAAAATATATATATTGTATAGAAAAGCTTGTGAAAAAGGTTTTTATACAATTGCCTTCTGGCTATATCTTTGTTATATTGAGTATGGGTAAAAAAATCACAAAATGACAAAAAATAATCAGTCTTTTTCGTCGAATCTTGTCAGGTCAGTGTATTTTATTCTCCGAACTGATTAAACTGATTCGTATTTTCAAGAACGGAATATAGATAAAGAATAACGAAAAATTAAAGAAGACCTTACCTACAGTAGGTCCAGTACAAGAACATTGAAATGCTGAACGCTTAAAAAAAAATATAATATTTTTTTATCTAAATTAACTTTATTCAAGTAGGCTTTACACATATATGTATAATATATCATATCTGAAAGTTAACAAGTATTAGGTCCACGCTCTTTTCGTCTACGTAATCTTGTGTCGAATAATATGCTTTATTAACTAATGTCATTTTAACAAATTATTTAAATTTTTGAATCAGTTAAGTTAAAAATATCAGCGGTTTTTTTTTTTACAGAAACGAATACCTTTCCTCGAGAAGGACTGATTGACTTCGCAGAGTCGGAAACTTGTATAATCATCATTCAGTTCAAATAGTAAATATTTCTACCCGAAAATACATATAAAATATACATTTGATCGAATTGAGGCCTTAAAAGTACAAGTAAATTGTAGCAGACGTGACGGTAAAATATTTTAAAACATGCATCGATTAGTTCGTTTTAATACCCATTATTATTTGTATCCTGTTAAACTATTTTAATCTCTAAGATAAGGTAATAAAAGTTGAATTGGCGTATATTTGGTTACGTATCAGATTATACAATAAAACAAGTGACGTTCTGCGACTTGTTATGTAATGGACTAAGCTGTCAGTTCGCAAAGGTTTCCTTGTTACATGCTCCGCTAGACGATACGTTTTCCATTTGAGATGTAAATAAAATATATACTTATTAGACACTTATTTAATAGATACAATTTAATTCCAAATTTAAATTTTCTACACTATTCTAAAAGTCAAACTCACAGTAATAAAAATATGTTCTTTTGACGATTTTTTATTTAGAAATATAAAAAAATATTCGTAGATGTTTTTTATCCAAAGATAGCGGTTGTTATAAAAATAAATGCACAACGAAGTACCGATTATTATACGTGTTCCATATCCAAACTCTAATATTTGTCTCGATGCGAAATGTATGCAATGACAATTAAAGTATGCTTTATATGAGCCCGAGTGCTTATTACAATGCATTGATGTAACTTGACGTTTCATTTGTCGATGTAAGTATCGCTTGATACTTTTCTTATTTTCTGTTTCGAAGCGACATTGGTAAAACGGGTCCATAAACTAATTGAATAAATTTTTCTTTCTCTTATTTTGACTGCACTCACCTGTTCTCTTAACACATTTCCTTGTCCTATGATCTGAGAATACTTTTCTTTTTTTTTGACACGTTGTGCAATAAATTTTATTAATAAAAAATATTTATTTCGTATAGCGCGATGAGAGTCATGTTTCATGATCACTTTACTGCAACGTTTTTCAATGGAACGCTTCTAACGAAACGTGAAAGAGGAAGCGTTTCAATAATATGTAAATATTAAAATTTTATATTTAAGTCATTGACCTCTAGCAGTGGGGCAAGCGTTTGCGTTCATACTATAACCTACAATTAATTGCGAAAATGATTTTTTATTACAATTACTCTGAACAGTGAATACCGCAACAGTGGCATTTGTTAACCGTTATCAATAAAAATATATATTGATATATCACCGTTTGACTAATTACTATGAAAGTCGAAAGAGAGTGGGGTTTTTCCTGACTGATCTGTAGAAGTCAGTCCGGGTAAAGCCCTGGGAAGATTACCCACTTACCCGGGCTTTCCCTCACCCGTAACCACCAGGTCGATTGTTTTGACCTATAAGGTCAAGGACTCGTGGGCATATTGGTGGTCATTTAAGGTTCAGAAGGGTATAAATTCCTATATTGATGTTTTTCGCTACGAGATAGCGACACATGTCAACTTCTATATCGTTAAACTGATCGCAATTACAATGAGTATATAACTAGGACTACGTCACCCGGTTTTTTCTGGTACACTGTATAATGTTGTTTTTACATCATTTTATTATTGTTCGTTATTTTATCTGTTAACTAAGTATTTATATATAAGTGCTAGCTTATATACATTTACTTATTTTTTTAGAATATAGGAAGGTAGACTGGCAAACAGGCTACCTGATGGTGAGTGGTCACGACTGCCACTAGACAATGGTACAGTAAGAAATTGTAACCAACCCTTAATTCGCTAATCAATAACCTTTGGAACTAAGGTGTTTTTCTATCTGTGCTTGTAGTTGCACGCACTGAACCTTCAAACCGAATCATAACAATACTAATTATTGCTGTTTGGTGGTAGAATATATGGCGATGGGATGGTACCTACCGAAACCCGCTTGCGCAAAGCCCTACCACGAGACAAATTAATTAACAGAGTCTATAAATATATTGAACCATTTCTATTATACTTCTTGTTCTGAGTTACGTAATATAAATTGTCTATTAATTTGAATACAATAAATGATTACATTTTTATCGTTCGAATTAGAATAATTAACATGGATAATACTTAGCTAATATACATATATAAATTACATATTGATACATATTATAATAAATTAATAAAATTACCATGTCTATATGTAAAATATTATTAATTTATTTAAATTTAATATAAATTTATAAAGGAACGTCTGGAGGAATTCTTTGGATTAGTAAATATATCTATAGCTTAAAGTTGCCTCAAAGAAATCAAAAGTAACTTTCTTAAATTTTCAATAATCGTTTTTTTTTTTAAATATAGTAATTTCAATTGTTACTATAATTATGTTTTATCGCGCCATATATTTTACTACGTTGATGGATCAATCTCAAAAACTTTATTTGGTGGTCAGGCTTTGTGCAAGACCTTCTGGATGACACCAATCTACTCAGCATATTCTACCGCAAAACAGCACTGTTGTGTTCTTATTTGAAGTGAGCCAGTGTGAGTTTGTGTGTGTCTGAATGTCTATGGGCGCTTGTGACCATGCCATGTTCAGTTCCGGAAATATATGTCGCTGAAACTCCTCATGCATGTGAATCATTCAAGTCTCCTCAGGTAAAAGAAAAAAAAATCTCCTCATTTTATAATATACCTAGTTTCACAATATCGACCGCCCAACGGAAAAGATAAAAAAATATCATTAACATATATTTATAGAGTGACACGTTAGTCTAATAGCAAAAATTAACTTTACTTATTTGAAGATGAAGATTTCGAATTTATTGGTTACTATATATTAAAAAATTGTCCTTTGCCGTATAAAAAAATTGTCTACGAGGTGTAATTCAAGACATAGGTATACAATAAAATAAATACTGTTGAATTAGCACGTAGATTTATAGCTTGTTTAAAATATAACCAGTAGGTACGTACTTACCACTGAAGTTCGATGAACCCCAATGTAATCCAGACTAGTTTTAATCGTAGGATTATATTTGAATCACAAATTGTATTAATCAGTATTAAAGGTCATTGACCCATTTATGCTGGTCATATGTTATCAAATAATCTTGAGTTATATACATGTATGTAAATTATATTTTTTTGTACTTTTTTATTGCTTGGCATTTGTTGTTGTTTATAATAGTGTTAATTTAGTAAGTCATGTTTATGAATATATAATTTCTCTAATATTATTCGTTCAAAATGAAAAAAACTCATAGATAACTTATATTGGTCTTAGTTGAAACAATTTTTTTAAAATAAACTATAGAACTATTTTTATTTGTATATTTGTTCACAATAATTAATGATTGAATTTTATGATATAATTATATAGCCGCTTGACTAAGCTATGACTTTTCATATTGATCGACCTCTTCACGTCTTACGCGAGGCACACCACGAAAGCTAGAAAGTGTTCTGGTCCGACACAGCATGGCTTCATTTCCTGTCTTTTATAGTTATACGATACGGACTAACTCTTACGAAACTTACTCACTTTTAAGAAATTTGGTGAAATAACAGTGTCAGATGTCTGACGGAAAGCACGTATAGCCGATCCTGCGCCTGATCTCTCACCTGTCTTACTGCGTACTTGTTTAAACTCCGCTGGAAATCGCCGCTTAGCAGAAATCCAGTCAATAGTCTCAAAATGTTATCGAATCGATGAAACTGTGATACTATAACTTATGATGAATAATTTAACTTCTGCGTGAAAGTATTATTTCTGTAGACAATTTAAATCTCTAACTTTTGCATTAAAATCTTAAGGATGTAATAGTAATTGTGCGGTCGCTACGTTTTGAAGCAAACTTCAACGTCTCGCCAAGTTTCATTAGGGTTGCGGGACTATCGTTAAATTCATTTGTATGTCTAGATAGACTTGACAAAAATCAAAACTAGCTGAGTACGCAATAAGTAGTATGACTCGCACGTGACATTGGCGAAATAATCTTGGCACAAATAAAAAAAAAAGGAAAAAAGTAGTATGACGTTTGGTGAGTGTCGAGCGTCACTGTCACACACACCAAGATAATAAAATTGGCTTGTTTGTTTTAGTTCTTCTGTAGTGCGACACTCTAGATCTAAAAATAATATAATTAATTTACATTTATTAAAAATATTTTTTTAATACTAGTAAACATCTTTCTACCTTGTACCCGTCTACTGTGGTGACAATAAGTTGCAAACCTTGTGTTTAAACTGTAAGTAGATTAAAAAAATATTTTCAGAGTAACTTACGTAGATTACATTTCTTTGAGTGGGTACCATCGGTGTTCTATTCTGAAGTTTCTCTGGCGATATACTCATAGAAATGAATGTCGCAGGATTATTAAGTCATTAATTTCACTAGTGACATTAGAATTGGGATTTTGTAATTATTTTTTGTTAAAGGAATTTCCGCGGGCTCTCCACAAAATAAAATAATATTAATAATAAAATTTAACATGAAATTTTAATGAATAGTTACAAAATTCTGTGCTATTAAAATGTATCTATACTCTATTCCTACTATAACAGGAGAAAAGCCAAATAAATAACATTTGACAGTAAATTGACGCGATATCATTAGTAGTTAGCTTGATTAATCTGTGATATTTACTATGGATTTGCGAAAAAATGTTTTTAACTATTATCGGAATTTTGGAATTAAAATATGTAGTTAAGTGTAATAGTTGTATTACAAATAATTATATATTAATCAAAAACTGTAAGTAGTGCACAATATAGCTGAGTTATTTGCTAATAAGTCTAAAAAAACTATTAATAAAATTAAAACATACATATGAAAAAAATAATAATATAAAAACTCTTTAAACTATAAAACCTTAAAGATATAAATTAATATAAATTAATTAAGGAAGAAAAAAATATAAATTAATTTTAATTTATTATAAGTGGTCAATAACAACTTAGCAAGTCATCGTCTTACTGATAATATTTAAAGTGACATACATCATGATATCTATAATATTTTTATAATTTGCCAACCCTAATTCGAGCAATTAGATAGAGTAGTTCCGTGCGACCTATTTACATTTTGTGGGCTAAGATTTGCTTTCTTCTGATCTAGAAACGTGTAACGATACAAAACACTCGCTACATTGTAATAAGCTCTTTTGTGATAATTAATTTGGGATGCCTATGCTTAAAATAGCTATTTTTAAAGCATATTTAGCTGATGATGGTAGGTCGTCCATCGCCCATAGAAAATTGTGCTGTAAATTATATCGCTAATGCACCACCAACCTTGTGAACTGAGATGTTCTATCCCTTGTGACTGTAGTTACTGGTTAACTGATTCTTTAAACCAGTACCCAACAATATGAAGTATTAGTTCTTGGCGGTAGAATGCCACAGAGGCAAATGGCGTTATAAGAAAGCGTCATGCCGTTACCGCTACGGTATACGACACGACAATACGTCACTCTTAACATTGAGACAAGCCATTCGTTCAAATAAATAAAAATAAATAAATTGAAATGCGTATTCGAAGTATGTTAGTCTTGATTTAATTCATACAAATAGTCAATAAATGCCATAAATAATTTCGTGTTAATTAAAGGACAGCAAATAAATTTTAATTTATTTAATATATTACTTTTGTATTCGTTCGATCTTACGAACGAACGAATCTTAATGCGTTAAGATTCGTTCGGGCTTGTTTTGACGTAAATGACGAAATAAAATAAGTCCATTATAATACAATGTATTCGCACGCGTAACGTTACGATTTTTTTGTACGTAATTTATCTTGTGTCATGCGAAATTGTCTTGCAGAAGAAATCATGTTATGTATACAACAATAAATAAAATTACAAATACGATCCGAAATCGAAATGCAAATTTAAAGTTTTTTCTATCCGTCCGTAGAGCAACTTATAGGGTCTCATTCTCACTCGAACTCGAATCAAGCGATCGCATGCTAGATTCGAGTTTGAATGACCGCGTTTTTGAGCTATTTTTATTGGTGAGGGTTATAATTTTAGAAATATTTTATCGATCTTAAATTAAAACTTGTTTCAAATTAGTATAACGTTGAATGAACTTTGAATATATTTCGCGAGTTATTTATGTCTAGCCTGTCGTTTACTATTGCAATTTCTAACGATCAATAGTAATTAGCTTTATTTGCATAGAAGATTTGCAAGCGGTAAGCCCACGTGCCGATTTTCCATTGTCTTCGGTACATTCATTACTTTCACGCGTTAGTCATCTTGGTTATTCCAGTCTATACTCGCTAGTATAAATTGTATTGACTCGAATACGTTTTCTTTAATCTACCAATATTCCAATGTTCTCTTCCAATTAAGTATTACACTTATTACTAAAGTTATTGGTTGAGATTTGACGCCAACGCGTAGATAAGGTCTGTCCAGATTAACTCACTCTCCTTTTAGCTAAATTCAACTAACTGAGCCGTAAGGCATCAGTCGTCTGAAAACGTGCCGAATCTCCCTCCTCGCCTGCATTCCGTGGCGAGTATGTTTGTCGTCAGGTGTTATGAATGGATAGAAATCCTATCCTAAGTCCGAGCCCTCATAGACCAACTATCTTTAAAAAAAAAATTCTCAGTGGTATTTCGAATTCGAAAAAAAGTCGAAGATCACACCTAATCACTAGTCCCGTATATCGTTTAGCAAATAGGACTTCGGTTTTTCGTTTATAAAATGTTGTTATCGTAATAAAATGTATTAAATAATATTACCTTTTGAAAATACCAATAGCTTCGGTGTATTCGTAATTATGTAATTATGCTCGAACATCGAAATGTTTCAACGAATGCACAGGTTTATCGAACTGCAGCGTGAATATACAGTTGGCACATCATTGTTACATGTCTAATGTTTTAGCAACATTTATAAAAGCGAGAGTCGAATTACGTAGTATCATTACGTTGCCATCACAAAACGAATACCAATGCATCAGCCATCAATGTTTTGTATTGTCGCAATCGAGAAGCGAACGAGAATCGCGAAAGTTGACCGCCAAAGGGGGCCACTGGGTAAGGAGAATTTGGTCCAAACTTGGTTCCAATTACCTAGTTTAGAATCGTACACGTCTTATCGACTTTCGAAATATTCTTAGATGAATACCGGTTACGTTGCGGATGGATGCTAAGATCTTCGTTTTGTACGATTACATCTGATATTATTACAATTTTGTTTGATATGATAATTTGGACGAGGTTAATATAAAGCTATTTCTTTGTTGTTAAAAGTTAATGATTTTTTAGGATGTATTGCTATTTAAATGTACATAGACCTTAGTTAGCCCAAAGGAGTTTGACTCATTATGACTCATATGAAGAGCTCAAGAATCAGATCAGATAGACGGTATCAACTATTAATCCTAATTACTAAAAAAATAGTGTGTTCGCAGCATATAATAAAATAAAATAAATATATGTTAGATAAATTGAAGTATGAATGTTTAATTATTGTGCAAAGGCCTGGTCTGATTCATTTATATCTAAGTTTAATATTTCATTATAAGACGTTGTTGACAAATATCGTTGATAAGGCTTCTGCGAGCCCGTCGGGATAGTAACTAAATAAGTAACCTCTCAGATATTATACCTGTTATTGGAATACTTATTATTGTTGTGTTCCGGTGTAAAAGCTGTTTGAGCCAATAAAAGTACAGGCGCAAGGCTCAACAATTTGGTATTCAAGGTTACCTTCAGGTCATTTGTCAGTCGGTCTACCTAATTTTAAATTTAAAAAAGTAACGATTGCAATGTAATTGTTTAATTAAAACTTAATTAACTCGAATTATACATCGATTAGTATCAATTAGTTATTAGTATGTAGTCTTTTTTTTCGTACGTAAGTCCAATGGCTTGACTCTCGATGTTGTTTTGACAGGCATTAATAATACTTTTCACTTCGTGTTGCTAATAATCTGCTCACCGATGTCACCCACACGCGTTGAATACAAAATATAATTATAAATAATTAGTCGAAACTCGAGATGGCCTGATGGATAGAATTCATACTGATGGATTGTATTTTAGTACGGTTTTCCAAATGAAATATCGCAAGTCCGAATTAAGATAATCTGTGCTGTATATTTTTGTGTTAAATTCGTATAATTTATTTTGGCGTTGGAGAAAATTTCGTATGGAAACCTGTCTTAGGCACAACAAGCGAAAAGGTGCAAGCAGAAAGGGTGTATTGGTGATCTCTTCCCTCTCTCCCAAAAAAAAATTGAATGGTGCATGACCATCGTCGGCGAGGCGTCACTCAATAGGCGGTGCCTGATATTTTTTTGCACCCCTTGCACCCTGGCAAATTAAATTACATGCTTATTAACCAATCCGCGATGCAAAGCAGCGTCGTGGAATAAACTTCAAACCCCGGAATTTTACAGTCCTTTTATATTTCCATTAAAAAATAATTTAAACAGTATTGGCCTTACTTAAAACTTGTTTGGTTCGATCTCTCTTTTTGTCATCATTAATTTGACATTAGAAAGAAGAAGACAACATTTTTTTTAAATAATAAAAAACAATTCTTTAAAAAACATTTACAATATAAGCAAAACTCGTATACTTTTATTGAAACAAAACGCTTTCGAGCTTATAAACTGCATGTCCACGTTATCCTGCTTTAGTTTAGAGAAAGCTGGTGTTCAACTAGTTTCGAAACATGATGATAGTGGACTCTAAGACACCACTATAAGAGTACCTATCCGTATTTATAACAACTTTCAATGATAATATCAATGTATTATTTTATAAGTTATGGTACAGGAAATTAAACGGCTTCGTGCGGTTCACGGAATAGATTTCCCTTCGACTACAAAAACGCCTATACTTTTTAAATAGCTATATAACACTGAAATGTGTATTTACATTTAGTTTCTTTAAAGGTAATTTAATTATTTATAGATTGTTTTGTCAAAAGTCTGGATTTAAAGGTGAGCCTGTGAAGCGTAGCTGCTTCACGTAACAATTTGGTATACTAAAATCTTCTCCATAAGGCATAAGGTTGCATGCTTTGGTATAAGTTTTATGTATATTGGTGGTTTAGATTTTTCAGTAAGACATTACAACAAAATGTTTTTAGTATAAAGGAGATTGGGCAAATTACTATGGCGCTCGGTTGCGTTACTTTTAACACAGTATAGCAGCGAGAATTGGAAGTAAATAAGGAGGATTTATCTACTTTAAAACAAGGTCAATTACAGCTTAATATTTTGTGGGGTTTTTGAAAAAAACAAAATTGAAAAAAAGTATGAAGGTTATGTTATATGTCAAAACAATGACGTTTTATTTTAAAATAGGCTATTTGACAATGCGAAAAATAAAGTGTTAATTACTGCCATTAGTATATATTATGAGTTTAAAAATGGTTTTTTAATCACAAAAGTTAAAAATAATACTTCATTTATTCATAAATCCGGAAATAAAAATGAATATTTTTAAGCGTTTGTCACGTGACAGAAAACGCTCCTGATCGGTCGGGCTTAGGATGACGTCAGTTGCTCGTAAATCTCGTTTGCTTGCATGTGTTTACTTGTGTTATATATTAGTTTTCGAAACTGTTTTTGTAAGATTTACTTATATTAACCATTATATTACAAATTCTGTAAATTACTTTTATCATGGACAACGATTTCGTAAAAGCAGACAAGAAAGTGACGTCACTTTCTTGTGTTGCAGCGCCATATATCAAAATAGCGTTTTGGCGCGCTATTTTAATATTGATTTTTGAATTTGATATTTTTCAGCAAATATGTATCAGAATTAAAATAAAATACTTTTATTAGGTTCCTCAAGCCCCGCTCAATCATATAAAATTGATTTCAAAAATTGTCAAATAGCCTATTGTTTTATTATTTATTATTAATAGCCGCTTTTGAAATGATAAAGTTATAGTAGGTATATATTTTTTTGTATAGTTTCTTTTGTCGGTTAGTCGATCGATTCTTTTCAAGATAAAAGATCTTCACTATAGTGGCAAGCGACATAGTTAATTAATTATATTACAAATACAATACTAATTAGATTGCAAATATAAACCCCACAATTGATTTTAATGAATTTCATTTATAAAACATTTAAAATAATAAACATGAATTATACATTTACTTAAATGGCTATACGCGTATAAAAGTGAAACCAAAAATGCCCAATCTCCTTTATTTATCCATTTCACCTGAAGAAAAGGGAAAAAAATATTTTTAGTAATTTTATCATAGACAGTAGTCGAAGTTTAAGGCGAAGTTAAATAGGCACTCTGTGAATGGGCAGTTTAAAAGTATGTCACAATAGGCTGGGCTAAATCTAAATGTTTAAGGTGCATCGGCGGTGTAGGGAGTAATTAAAATTTCTTACAGCGCTAATGTCTATGGGAGCTTACCATCGGGTGGCCCATTTGTCTGTCCGAGTATATTATACAAAAAAAAGCTTTCTGTCGTTTTGTTATGGTCAGTCGACCTTTACAAGTAAAAAAAAAACGATAAACACAAATATACTTTACTCGTACGTCATGTCATAAAGTAAGTATAATAGAATGATAAAAATAACACAAAAGTTATTAATATGATAATTAGAATCAAAGAAAATGCATTAAAGTCTATTTAGTTCATACTTAGTTACGGTACGTTCATATTTAGTAAAATCTGTAGCCATGGAAAAAATTATTGGCCTTTGAAAATTTCCTTATTTTAGAGACCCACCACTGACTATATTGTCTGTGAGCGTCCTAAGAGCCGATTGCTTGTGCTTCCATCAACATTATGCGTTTGAATAAACTGACGTACTGGTTGTAACTTACTTGTAAAACATTCTTAAAAGAAAGAAGAAGGCATATTATTCGATACAAGATTATATAGATGATAAAAAAGCGTGGAGCTAATACTTGTTGACTTCCAGGCAGGAGACATAACGTACATATTATATAATTGTATTTAACTAACATGGCTGTATTTTTAGATTTTGAAATGTAACTACTGAGTTTCTTGCCAGTCCTTCTCGGTAAAATCAACATTCCGAACCGGTGGTAGCTTTACTTAAAATAGTTTGTTGACGATACAAAAGTGCTTCTAAAAGCCTAATTGAATAAAATAGATTTTGATTTCGATAATAGGCTGCCTGCTGTTGTCAAAAACTTTCCATGTAGTTTAAACATATTTTCATCACTGGAATATACAGTTTCTCACCCCAGCCACGTTATTAAGCAGCGGGGTTCGTCAAACTCATAGCTGATTGCCAAAGAGGTCCTCCGTGTCACGCCACGGGATCGCTTACGTATGCTGTCGTGACAGTAGTTTACACACGCCGATCCCAAATAAATAGGGTAAGTTGTTCGTGTAATAATTAACTTACGTAATGAACTACGTGGCTGGTTTTAATAGTTAGTGTTCAAGAAATAGAACTTTCCTTTTAATAGTAGATATTTCATAATAGCAATATACTCTTATTATCTGGCATAGAATTAAACTTGCAGTCCATATAGACTATGTTTTATATAATAACTAACTTAAGTGAATGTATAAAATTTACAATAATATTTATATAATCACAACGATTGCAAGGTTGTTGGTGTAGTGGCTATAAGGTTTCAGATCCCGCGGTCCTAGGTTTGATTACCGGTTATGGCCAATAGTTTTATTAGGTTTTCAGCAGCAGCAGCAGTCGATAATTTGGATCTTAATAGCGTTTGCAATCCCTTCTCTCGGAAACCGTTCCTGCGATTGAACTCCCTCTGGTCGTGTCGGATTCGCCGTAAAATTGGATCATGAGAGAGGGTACATATATATGTATAATGTATACTTAATACTTGTGTTGCTTCGTCAAAGTATACATTTTCTTCTTCCTCAAATTGACATATTGATAAAAACGGTGAAAATATTTTCCTTTAAACCCGACTTTATAATGAATATTTTTGAGACAAATTTGTGTACGTATTTTAGATCGATTAAAATGCTTTTAATCGTTCTACAATAATTGTTGGTATTGGTTTAAAGGAAAGTTTTATTTGTGACTATCCAAAAATATGTTCTGCCGTATTAGAAATAAATATTGGGGGCGGTCCATTATCGGGAACAGACCTAGGTAAGGTAACAATCTAAGATTCCTTTTGAAGCTTTTGCCTGCTCTCAATTCATTTGATTTTCAAAGGTCAAGAAGTGATAACCTGGTCTAGGTTATCACTTCTTGATATTATGTAGCAAATATAACTTATATAAAACTAGGATAATTAAAAAGAGGCCAGAACAAATTGTTTAACCTTAAGACAGTGTATATTATTGTTTTAATTGGTAGTTATTTTCTATCACCCCTTATTAAATATATTATTATACATCTAACGTATAGTTTAGTTCAAATAATAATGATAATTATATACTATTTATGTCCAGCGTTTGTGTCTTAAACGTTTCGTGACTGATTTTCGCTTGCACGCATGCGCGTGATGGAATTTCATTTTGATGGCCGTCGATCACTATCGCGTTAAACGCAAAACGATATGAAACAATATTGTTTTAATACCTACTCTAATGGAATATCGATCGAGAAAATTGTATGAATTTGTGTCATTATCACGATTAACGAATTATATGAATTGTGTTTATTTTCGTAAAAACAATCGATTAAGATTTAATGTGATTATCATTTGAAGCAGTCATTAGGTAATATTTTGAAATAGTGGAAATTGCAATTTGTTTTTTTTTTTTTAAAGTTTGAAGTGTGTGCTCTTTGCCCTAATGGCCTCGACTGCGTCACCGGGCGGTAGGGCGAGCCGACAATGGCGTAGCCAGGGTGACAATTCTACTACCATATCGTCACTTTTTAAGAGCCGTGATGGCCCAGTGGTTAGAACGCATCTTAACCGATGATTGCAGGTGCAAACCCAGGTGAGCACCACTGAATTTTCATGTGCTTTTATAATTATTTTCGTGCTCGGCGGTGAAGGAAAATATCGTGAGGAAACCTGCATGTGTCTAATTTCGACGAAATTCTGCCACATGTGTATCCACCAACCCGCATTGGAGCAACGTGGTGGAATATGCTCCAAATCTTCCCCTTAAAGTAGGCCTTAGCCTTTGGAAATTTACGGGCTGTTTATGTTATTGTAATTTTATCGCAATCCAATCCTTTCCTATTCTATTAACGGTGAAAGTTTAATTGGAATATAATTGGGATCATGTTATTAATATAAATAAATTATATGAATTAATATGAATGAACGAATAAAATGAATTGTCCCTCAATTACGATTAAGCTGAGTTTTATCTTTGTGTAGAATAGCTAAAGTTCGATCGGCATACAATCGGGGACGTATCAAAACCGTTATATGTTAGTAGAATTGTCCCCCGGTTTTTGTAATCGGTCCTTGGAAATCAAACCGACGACCCCAAGTTTATACGAATTTCGGTTTTTAAAGTATTTTACATAGCACCAAGTTTACTAAGAGTGCCTCATAATCCTGTACCTGGGTACGCCAATGTGAGTCATGAATACGTCACGCGCCCTCTTATACGAAAGAATACGCACGTCAGCCTCCTTCTGCCAGAATTAAGAAATATTTAAATACAAACACATATAGATATATCCGTATATGTAACATCTGAAATCGGATGTTTAACATTTGTGCTTCCAAAAATCGGTCGGTTAGTCATAACATCTCGTCGTATTGATAAATAAAAAAGATTTTAATCATCATCCAAATATTACTACCTCATGGAAATTCCGTAAGGTTGTATGTGTGAAATTTTACGAAGAACTCGTGCGAATCGCATCCTTTATGAGAACAAATTAAAAATGTATACGTGAAAAGGCTAACCAAACACTATTTTTCGTGTTTTGCGACACACATTATATTAAAACATTTTTTTATTTAATTTTATGTCGATATTATTGTTAAAGTAAGGCGTCCATTTCTATGATATTATATATTAAAAAGGAATAAAAACATTTTTTGTTTACCTATAACTAATGATGATACTATCAGTTTAAACAATGGAATCACACTTATAAATCAAACAGACGTTTACAATATTATCATAATCGATATTCTCGTAATACCCACAAAGGCGGAACGAATTAATTCTTCCGATGAATATTAAACCTCAGCTAGTTGGTCAAAAGTTGCTACACGCTCAACTGCAGTTGGAAAGGCAAAAGTTTAATTACGTAATAAATCTTGTGTAACCGCAGTGAAAGATCTCCCCACTTGCAGTGGTGCAGTCGGTCTGACCGCGGCAAGTCGTGCGCGTGCGCCGGTATCACCTAGAGCCTGCGTTTCGGTATTAAACACGATAGTTGCGAAATAGTGTTATGTGGCGTCCCGTATAGCTTTTGTGTTATTATTTTTATATTAAACAGGTTCATATCGAAAATATTATAAATATTTGAATTCCTAAAATACATTTTGTAAAATTGTGTATTTATCACAAGAGCACTGTTTGTTTATGCTTTATCAACACCCTAGCGTCCTTTATCACAAATTTATTATTGTTTACAATAGAAATGAAAATATAGTGTTTGTGTAAGATTAAATCGTCGTTAAAGTGTTAGTCAAAGCTTCGGGCAGACGTTTACTGACTGATTTTAATTCTATCTTTAGTTAAAGACGTTAAAGAAAGAAAAAGGTAAACTAAGAAATGTCTGTAACTAGAACAAGTAATTTAATGCGTAAGAGTGAGAGGTATATATTAAACCGGCTCGTATTGATCATAACAAAACGAAGAGTTAAACGATGACTTATCAGAACGTTATACGGAAATAAACAGTTTGTTTGATCTACTGTTGTTGCAATCAAATCTTTTGTTGCAATTACTTAAGTTATTCAAATCGAGGTCAACTAAAGATGTACTAATAATGTAATAAATCTGATTTGAAGCACGAATCGACTGATATTTCTGTTGCTTTAAATGCGTGGCATTTTGCTTCTAAATTGAAATTATGTTTTTTTTTTTTTTTAAATGATTTATTAGTGGGCTGCGTTTGGAAGTCGTGTAAATTCTTATATTTGTATAAATACTATGCTTTATCTATTTACTGCATAGGTACTTAGTGATTCTTGTGGTTTCTTTCGCGTGTGACCTTCACGTGTGGTCGAACACAGAAATTATAATTAAATTATAAATGATACATTGAATAAACAATAAGGTGCTTGTGGTTTTGGGTTTCGGTGCAAGCCCGTCTGAGTGGCGCTCGCATACCTCACCAAGTATTGTAATAACATTGGTATCAGTGTAATTTAATCAATGGTAGAGAGTAACTGCTGGGTTTCTTGCCGGTTTTTCTAAACAGAAACGTACATGCCAAACCGGTGCTTATATTGAATTTAATTTAGTCTCGTAAAGTTGCAGCCACAAGAGACATCGTTTGAGGCGTGACCGCTTACCATTAGGTTTATTTTCATGTCGAACTTTATATTTAAAATGCCATTAATATAATATGATTATATACAAGTTGCTTGTTTAAAATGAATTCGAAAACGCAACTAATGTTAAATGTTTCATATTCAGATATAAATTATATTTCAGTTATATTTTATAGTTTGACCCGTGCCCCGTGCGAATTTTATATAACACAAATTTTCAACTCCCGTTCTACCCTCTTAGGGGTGAAGTTTCATAAAATCCGTAAATTCATAGCGGATGTCTACACCCTATAAGGAACCTACCTGCCAAATTTCAAATTTGTAGGTGTTATCGTTTCTGAGATTTCGTGATTAATAAGTGAGTGGTATTTCGCTTATATATATATATAGATTATAATCGTCATCCGCTTCGATTGAACCAAATATTAATTTAAATTATAGCAAAATTTACGTAAATTTTAAGATCTTATAAATTAATGAATATTTTAAATTATTCTTAATTTTAATTGCCCTCCAAACAAACGGAAATAACTGGTAATATTGACACGGATTTCTTACATAACAATGTTATGTATGAGATGGCATTCGTAAGCGTTGATATAACCGGTCATTTGTATATTATATATAGGTACTAAAGCCCGTCATACGTTGCAATGCCTCTTTAATTTGTTTTTTGTAAACAATTTTATGTCTTCACGCCGTGTCTAGTGTTGCATATCGATAGTCCACTATCGATAGACTATCGATAGACTATCGATAGTTAAGGTGTAAGCGATACTATCAATAGTCTATCGAAAGTATTGTCACGTGTCAATACTATCGATAGTATCGATACTATCGATAGCTTTACATGAGCAATACTATTGATACTATCGATAGTTTTGCAAAAACCATTACTTTTAACATGAACTATCGATAGTATCGATAGTATTGCCACTATCGATAGTATTGCTCACGGAGAGCTATCGATACTATCGATAGTATTGATCAATACGATACTATCGATAGTACTATCGATATCCTAAATAGTTTTCGAGGTCAACTATCGATAGTCAAACTATCGATAGTTCTGCAACGCTGGTGTCAACAACTATGTCTATTTCAATAGCAGAACGAGTAAAGATAAACTAACCTTATATATAAATCTAATAAATTAATATATTCATGTTATATTTATATGACATGTTACGGATTATAAACGGCTTTGATTATTGTAATCTTTAAATAAAATATAATAGTGGTAAAGTAAAGTGAAACTTATATCCAGTTTAATTTTACGCAACCGGAAACGTTTGGATCGGATTGAATACAAGAATTTGAGGCAGTTTATGAAGTGTCAATTTATTTTAATGTCAGGTAATTTTTTGTAACAATAATCAAAAAAACCCTGTACTTCGATAAAACTAAAATAAATGAACACACTTGTTTTGCAAATGACGTCTGTGTGTGAATTCCTTATGATTATTTATTTGATTAATCCCTGCATTGTGTACAAAAATTTTTCGACTGATCCACTGATAATGGTCATTCTCAACGAAGACCATCCAACTTTGAAGATATATTTGTACAGATTTTCGCGCAAATATAGATAAAATCTCAGAGTAAGAGGATACTCACTTTTGTGGTTCGGTGGTACGAAGAATAGGCTGATAGATTCTTTCCGAAGCGACGCGGTGTAATACCTTATTTCCAACTTTGGGCTTCTGAAAACTTTAGTCGGACTCGGGATTCCAATCCCATGATCATGAATCCCTCGAAACGACTAGACTAACGAAGGCGTTATTTACTCCAATAACAAAGTATCGACTGCATAATCGAATATTTATATGAGCCGAGATGGCCCATTGGCTAGAACGCGTGCATCTTAACCGATGATTTCGGGTTCAAACCCAGACAGGCACCACTGAATTTTCATGTGCTTAATTTGTGTTTATAATTCATCTCGTGCTCGGCGGTGAAGGAAAACATCGTGAGGAAACCTGCATGTGTCTAATTTCAACGAAATTCTGCCACATGTGTATTCCGACAAGCCGCATTGGAGCAGCGTGGTGGAATATGCTCCAAACCTTCTCCTCAAAGGGAGAGGAGGCCTTTAGCCCAGCAGTGGGAAAATTTACAGGCTGATAAAATGCTAAATTGAATATTTAAAGATTTTTATCACTAACAATTTAGTTAAGTACCAATCCAAAGAGGAATTTAACATGAACGAAAATACAGATTCAAAGGATACCTAAAAGAAATTTCTTTCAGACACCCTAGTGGTATAGGTATTTTACTGCCAAACATCAATACCTACTATGCTTGTGATCTTGTTGTGGCACAATGAACTCAGCATCATAGAACTACATATGTCTAATGGGAACCAAAAGTGGGTAACGCATGGACGTTATAAAGGATGGTCTAGGTACGGACGGTGCTAACTACTTACCATTGGATGGCTCAATAAACAAACTGCCTAACATTTAAAAAAAAAAATATTACCTGATCGTGAAGGGCGTACGACGCCTTTGAATCCGATTGTACAGTAGCTTGTTTAAGATAAATATTAAAAGTAAACTTGTATTTCGTGTCTTCGTAACATTGAAGTGAAAAATAAACATGACATTCTGCTTTAAAGTAAATACATTTTATTATATTGTATGTTCGTTTTTATTTAATTAATATTTACGTAAGTTAGCGAAGATCGTACGTATTATGGTTATTAATTTGTTTTTGTACGCAAATATATTATATTAATTTTATAATATGACTAGTATTTAATGTTCTCAGCCATTCAGAGCTTATTCTGTTTTTATTTTTTTAATTAAATTTTTACAGAATTGGATCCCTTGTCCTTGCTCAATTAATAATAAAAATTGTACATTACAAGGATAGGCTTGAAGCATAAATACTATATAGTTTAAAGTTTGACCAGTGGCTTTATCTATAAATATTGTGCAAGGAATGATTAGTTTAAACAATGTTGTGTCTTCTTCCTTCGAATGTTAAAGGAATGATGTCAAAAAGAGAGAAATCGGTCTTTATTTAAACAAAGTTTATAAATAAGAACGCAGGTGATATTTAATAAATTATGATGTACATATAAAAGATTGAGTTCGCTTAACGGTAGCCACTCATTATATTTAGTATTATTGTGTTCCAATATGAAGGGTGAGTGACCCAGTGTAACTATAGGCACAAGGGAAATAACATCTCAGTGCCCAATGTTGGTGGCGCATTGGTTATGAAGGAATTGGTTAAAAATAAATACGGCGCCAATGTCTAAGGGTCGTGGTGGCCACTTGCCATCACAGAGTTTCCAAAAAAAAGAGATATTTATATATGCTCATCTTAACTATCAATTATTTCATAAATTAAATATGTTTTTATTTTAGCGTTTCCGCCATTAAGATGTTATCATACTTTTAATTGTATAATATATAATATTATATATGTCTATTGTATCTCAGCAACGACAGACAAAATTAATACGACATTGATATGGTCTCGGTTATAATGAAGCCTTATAAAGGTAGGCTTTGTCAATCGTAAATACAAGTACTTGAAACGGATCAACTTAATGAATACAATAATTAATCAGCTCGGAAAAGTATATCTATTCAACAATATTTTCGTAATGACGTTTCTTTGAAGATTGTAAAATAACACAACGAAAATTAGATTCAACAAAATTATTACTAGTCAGTATTGTCTAGTTGAAGCTTCGAATCTTATTCTCTTGAGTTTTTCTATTCTATTATAATTTTTATTCATATAACAAGCCGCACTTTGGAATGTTAATTCTGTATTAAAAAAAAAAAGTATTATATTTATCAATAAATAAATGACATTCGTTGTATGTCAAGATGGATGGATGTAGTTGATATTGACGATTGGGTGATATACGCAAACAGGAAAACGTCTGCCGGGTTTTGCTAATATAATACTATTACTATAAACGTAGCAAGTGTTTAAACAAAACAATTTGTTAACAGAAACAAATTATAAATCGAAAACGATTTATGGGACGGCATACGCAAAGAGTGTAGTCGTTGATAAAACTCAAATATTTACAAGAAGTTTAATGCTTTCTCAGCTCAACTGACTTGCCATTCATAGTTCGAAAAACTAATTAGTGTAAAGTGCGTACGTTAATGAAATGTGATATGAAAATGTCAGCGGGCGTCTGGGATCTGATTGACTTGGTGCCCGTGAGGTGCCAGTGGATCGAAAGACTACGTCACTGCGGGAAGACTCTCCTGAGGAGACAAAGACGACTGATAAGAAGACTTAAAAAGGTAACCCTCGTTACGATTGTAAGTGGATTTAGACGCCGGTCGGCGAATACGACGATCTTTTGAGCTATTCTATGAAAATAAAAATAAAAAAACAATCTTGAAAACGATCTTGAAGTGATATTGACAATTATAATTATAACATTTAAAGTACCTATACAGGAATCAAAAAAGCGTATCCGTAAGTCGGTTTTTCACATCGCACGAGTTGTACGGAACTGAGTTCTTAGAGTGCAGCTATACTATATACGCTTTGAAAGAGAAATTAAAATAAATATATGTCAACTTTTGAAAGATGATTTCAATTTTGCAGACATGATTTTTTTCTATTTACGTTAGTAAGTTATTGAACGTAAAAACAATGTTTTAAGTTTGTGTTTATTATAGTATATGTATTATTATATATTTGTATACGGTAATTCTATTGTATATATATTAGTTTATTGTTTAAATAAGCCATGCACACTGGATTTAAAAAAAAATGTCATGTTCGTAATATATTTTTATTCGTTTACAATAAAATCAAATGTGTATATTAATATAATTTTATTTTTACTTTTTTATTGTGTAAGATTTTTCCTATACAAAAAAATTTACGCATTTACGCAGCAGGATGAAGTTTCAAAAATGTCACCGATTTACATTTAGAGGCCGTTCGACTACGTCACTTGTTGGTTCATTGACACGATTTGCTCTTAACAACAATCGTATGTTTCACGATCTATTGCAGTCTTCGAATTTAATGCTGGTCATACACGCAACTAAAAAAAAACAAGCAATAATATTGTTACAATGAAAATGTTACAATTTTTCTATTACTGCCTGTCGCTATTCTAAATTTAAAAAAAGTAGTGGTCATTACAAAAGATTTACTATATTATAAAAATATAAATAAGTAATCTTGTTTTTTTTTTTTTTACTTTTATCATTCATACACAAATGATCTTTAACAGTAAGCAATATAAAATTACAATGAAAATGTTACAATTCTGTGTTTTATGTTTAACTTTTACCCGTTGCTTTGTCTTTTTATTATAAATTTTTAAAAAAAGTCTTCATGATCAATATGTTTTTAAATTTCAAAAAACCAATCTACGATTTTTTGTCAACACCAGTTTTTTTTTTTTTTATTTCTGTCATAATCATACATTATATCTACGTAAATTAAGTTACTTAAAAATAATGAATACAAAAAAGTATTTAACCATTGCCTGTCGCTGAATAAGGCTCTACCATGGCATTATAAATTTTAAAAAAAATGTGCGTTGTAATTTTCTAGCCCCACTAAACGGTATTAATGTTTGAAACGAGTAAATAAATAAATATATATGTGTTTTATTTATAAAAACGTTTTCTTGAGTATATTCTAACAAGAATTAATTTTAGTTTTTTTTTATTCTGTTGCATATTTTCATTGAACCTGTTACAACAGTTGGCACAGTTACGAAACTTATATATTGCGTTTGTTAAACATGCCCAACGTTTGCCCTACATGACCATACCCATTGTGAAACAGTTCCCGAGGACTCATTGTCTTAAACATTTTAATGTCCATAATTCTGGAGTTTTTGATTAGTATCGCTAGAACGTCGACAGGAGGAACTAATACGTGTTGTGATTTATTTTAGGTAGTATCTGTGTTTTTTTTTTAATTTATCTCTCTTGCAACGATCGTTAATTTGAAATAATTTGAAATACAAATACATGAACATTGTTTTTTTTTTTTTTTAATTTATCTAACGATGTCTTTGTTTGTAAAATTTACAAATTATACTTTAGATATTTTGTTAATTAAATTTGACGTTTTTGATTATAAGATTTTTTTAATATCTCAATATAAAATTTATTTTTCATCTATGTGTTCTCAGATCTCAGTCAAATTTACAAACGACATTGTATAGGGATTCGTACATCCAATATAAGAAGTTCGTTCGTTATTAGTACTCTACTTTTTGATTGGAGGAAAAATGTTACAATATGGTATACGGAATTATATTATCCAATCACGAACGTGTATTATCAATAAATATGTTGTGATGTCGTTAGGATTGCGGATCAATACATAATTAAAAATAATATTTTCAAGTGAAACAAGTTAAAAAAACGACCATCGAAATATCTCTCTGATACGACTGCAACATTAATACATATATATATATATATATAGTCATAAAGTTTACGGGAAACCTAAATAAAATTCTAATTCTGTACGGAATCCTCTTAACTCAAGTTCGATCCGCAAATGAACGATTTTTAATTATCTATAAACAATACATTATGATAAATGACTCGATCACACTGATAGAGCAACAAACGAGTACTTTCGATCATCGGAAAATTTTAAACATTGAGGTTAATGGAATATCTAGATAGATAGGTACTTGCGTCAAACAATGCCGTTGGCTGTTTCGTCTAGCGAGTAATTAGCTGTTTGCTTCCGTTATGACAGTGACCTGGATAACGGTTTCCAGACGTCTTTTAGTTCGGAAACGCGATTGTTTCGTTTTCTAATTAGTGTATTGTTAGCCGAGTCGTTGAATTGACGACGTGTTCTTGAACTTGGCGTGTATTGAGTTAATCGACCTTCGTATGGAGCACCTCGTGATTTCCGATATATTTCGAAAATTATATATTAGCTGCGAATGAAAAATTTAAATTGTTAATTTGACCTAAAATCGTTTTGGAACAAGGTTTGGAACTACATGGTAATAGACGGCGCGTAACAGTTACATACATATATAAATTTTATGTCATACATTTTGGCGCATTAAGACAAAAATATGGTCGAACAGAGATCAGACGCACCGCGCACTACGCTGACGTCTCTGGTTAGTAGAGGATCCGAGTAAGACACGACCTTCACACGTCTATTTAATAAATGACAAGTATTCTATACCAAATTCGAATTTTTATTCGAAATCATATATTTCCAGTCAAGATATTATTAATTAAAAAAATGGAAAATTTTTTTTTTTTAAAACACTGCTCTAAAAATTTAATAAAGAAATTACGTACCAATCGAAAGTATGAAGATTTTTCCAGTCATAACTGTTGATTGGGCAGGTGTATAGGAAACTAATAATAATAATTTGAACTCTTCTATTTACTTAAAAAAAACGTTTGTGAAAATATTATATATAATTAAATTGCAAATACGGTGTTATGTGTCTGCGATGAATCTGTTTTGAATTCCGGTTTTCGAGTTTTAAGTGAAATATTGTTGTGAATGTTACGTGCGACACCGAGGTCTCAGCAACAATCCGGTGAAAAAGCCTCTGACGCCGTTGTTTTGATGATTTTGCCTAGAAATGCACAACATTTCAAAATCTGATTCCTCAACAATGAAGATCTCATTGATCTTCATAACATTAAGTGCACCGAGTTAGCGTCTAAGTAGGGTTATCATACCTGGTTTCTATTACAAGACGATATTTTTACACGTGTGCCTTCTAATTATTTGATTTTTTTTTTTAACCGTTTACGTAAAATGAAGAGGTTTTAATTAATTAATTATGCTGATTTTAATCCACTTCGAGGAAAAGGAGGTCATCAATCCGGATTGTCCCTCGATAGCTTCACTCATCCAAAATTGATTTCAATGATAATAATTTGTAGATCTATTTTATTATATTTGTTAGTTATAAAATGTGTTATGAAGTTAAAAATGTTACGTAATGTCTTTAAAGTCGTAGTTGTATCGAATTACAAGTAGGACAATATATTTTATTTAGTGAAAGTATTCAATCTTCGGCGTAACAGTAATATCGTTGTGAGTCACTCTGTTATTGGTTAGGGGAATATCCAACTTTATGCGGGTTTACAGAAACGCGGTATGGTTTAGTTTGGTACTCACAAATTATACCCTATAGTCTTAGATTCATTAAACCTGTGTTAATAAGTTACTACCTATATGTTTTACGCGTGATTATTATATATATCTATACATATAATAAAATTGGTATGTCTGTTTGAAATATTAAAATAATCGCATTTTTACTAAATGCATATGTATTATGTATTTATACACGGTACATATACCAAAATAACATTTTTCTCAAATTTGTGTCTGTCTGTTTCTTTCGACTAATCTCAGGAAAGGCTGGACCGATTTTCACTGGCAGATAGCTGATGTAATAAGGCGTAACTTAGACTACAACAATAACTTTTTTGTTTCAATTCAAACGCACACGAAGTAGCGGGCGCAGCTAGTTATTTATATAAACAAAATAACACAAAAGGAAGACCTAACGTATTCTCTACCGGGTTTCTCTTAGCCTACACTAAAGAAAAGAAAAAAAATAAGTTATTAAAAATAGTCGTATGATTGTGACATAAAAAATAAACTATATTCAATTAAATAAATACGTTTAGATTCTATCCACACAAATTTTTGAGTTACAATTGAAATAAATAAAAATCTATTTATTATACGCAAAAATTGACTTCTACGAAATGATGTAAATGAGTGTTGTTATTACTAATAACGTAAAAAATCGTAATTTCAAAGTCAATCTTGACTATGAAATAGACACGAATAAACTCAACAAATTTAAAATATATCATATTATTTATTGATATGCTATATTGATTATTATTAATGTCCAAGGTACGTAATAGCGTAATGTTTTTTTTTTTTGGAACTATTAAATAAAACAAGTTATTTCACAATCTTGTCAGAATGTTACGATTCCACGTGTGTTTGTACAAGAGGTACATGTAAAAATTACCTCGTGGGTATTATACGGCTGTAAGGCTGCTAAAATTCAAAGCCAATCAAAATTCATAGGGATTTCCGTTCAAGCAATTCTCAGTCACACAGTTTTGGAAGCTGGCTGTGTTTACATGGTTTGGAAAGTAAGTGAAGTCGTTGCGACTGCGCCTGAACTCTTTTCTATTATGTGAGATTGCGGCCTCTTGAATTATGACGTTTGCGCACACATAGACACACGATAAGAGGTCGCTCGCAGTCGTGCTTGAGAGTGTCCGCCGTGGACCGACATCGTAACATATCGGAAACTTAAATATTTATACATATTGCACGTGTAAAAATATATATAGCTGTTTTGAATGGATTTATTGTTAGAATGTCCAGTTTCGATAGACCGGAGTGTATATGTGTTGCAACCGTTACGCCACAACACGGCTAGCGCACCGAACGACCGCTGTTACATTACCGATTTCACTTTTAAACATCTATCGATGTGTCATTAGTTTTGTTAATATAACTGCGGGTTTTTTTTGTCGACTAATGTGTATCAAATAATAAATATTCATTAATCTGTTTTTTTTTTATTATTTCATATATAGACGTATCGGCCATTTGATAGTAAGCAGTCACCACTGCCTATGGATATTGGTACTGGATTTTTTTTATCATTCCTCGTATCAACAATAAGCCACCACCCTTGGGAACTCAGATGTTATGTCCCGTATGAGTGTAGTTACACTAGCTCACTCACCCTTCAAACCGGCACACAACAACTGAGTATTGATGGTTTACGAGATAAGCTTGCACAACGCCTTACCACCAAAGAAAATACTACCAAGTCTATTAAGAGATGTAGCTATAACCTCAAACTCCAATAGTATATTAGGTTGAAGGATGAGCGAGCCTTAAGGAATAGTTGATATTAACAGTGTCAATATCTAATCAAGTGGCCAGAACTTACCATACGCTGATACATTTGCGTATCTGTGGGGTGTAACGTCCTCTAAGTTTCGCAAAATCACTAACGCGCATAAACATTTTTTGTTTATTTTAATCTTTTTTTATATTATTACTTTTCCAATTTTCAAGAGTTTAGGTATAGTTTAGCTTGTGCGTTGTAAAGTTGCACAACATTTTGACGTTGATAGCGCTTAATTAGTTTTCAGCGTATGTATCCAAATAAATTAAAATCCGTGAATTTGAAAAGAATTGTAGTGGAGGCAATCCAGACACACAAACACAGTTATAAAAATGTTGTCCTTTTGTTCATTACAAATGTTGTTTCTAAAGGTTATCCAGGCTTAATGCCGAACCGAAAGGAACCGCTGTCTATCTGTTTCATTAATAAGAAGCAAACTTAAACCCCTCAAGGACGGACATGGCTACTTTTTACCCTATGATGGATGATGTTGGGAAGGAGATGAGTGTTAGTTCTTAAAGCGTTATCGTCACATAATAAATTCCAAGCAGATAAAGCCGCGGGTTAATCTAATGTCATTCATTATAAAGTAAGACGCAAATTTTTGAAATATATATTCTCAATATTATAAAATAATTGACAAAAATATTTTTATTTAACAGAATCTAATCTAATCATTTATTATAATGTATACAGCTGGAATCACTGAGCACGCACACTATCACGAGTTACATTGTACTTATATAAAGCAATATGAGTTACAGATACTTATGTGCGTTCTACTCACACACGAATCTAAAATTTGGCCTGTTTCTTTTGTTGCAATTGAAGCGCAACACTCTGTCTAGACGAATGAATAAAATCAAAGCGTAATTGTATTTATTAATATTAATGGGCAGCAAAGAAACATGTTCGCGCAACATCTCATTTATACGTATTTTTCGTAAACAAAGTTTGATTGTGTTTTGTTTTAAAAAAAAAATATTAACTTGTTTTTAATTAATTATTATATATATTAGTTCTTGAGTCGTTAACCATTCAATGTCTAAGAATTGCGGTGGAGGTGAGAGCCGAGCTCAGGTCTAAAGTAAGGCAAGTGAGACAGATCTGCGATAATCTTCCCTTTGAATCACCTTTACAGCTCACACGTACTAATTTATTAGTTAAACGTTCCGTTTCCGCTTTTTAATGGTTTTATTTTTTTTTACTTTTAATTTCACCGTTAGTAGTTTCAGTTAGCGGTTAATGAACTCGAAGGGTCAAGGTTCTGGGAGCGGGCATGCGTTGCTACCGGATAGTGTTATCATTTTTAACGTTGGCGACGTTTGGTAACGTGTTACACGATGCATATCTCGTAGTTTCTAGGTAGCAGTTGCGATAGTGTTGCGGTTTACCGATTCGGAAAGTCCATCGATGAAATTGGTACAAGTAATAACTTTAATACGCTTGGAACGTTTCCAAATTGTAATGGTTATTACGGTATTTTTTTTTGGGTTGATGACTTTTATGGGTTTTTACATTTTCGAAATAGAAATATTTCGAATAACATTATTTAAATTAAACCCAAAATAGCTGGCATTTGTTTTTTTTTTTTTTAACAATAGAACTCATTTGTTCCAGATGTACCTACACAGTTGGCGCTCTGATGAGCTAAGCATGTTAGTGGGTGCTAAGACGACGGGAGCGACGCCGCTTGTCATTGCCTGCAGGAACGGCCACTACGATGTCGCGGAATATCTTATAGAGCGTTGTAAAGCGGACATCGAACAGCCCGGATCAGGTAATTCTTTTTTTATATATGGCAGAAATACAATTCGATTTTCAAAAATTCAAAAGATAACATGAAATATTATTATAAACTAGCAATGACCGTTTGAATTTGACAAAAAGTTATTGTTGTAGCCTCCTTAGTTACTCCTTATTGCTTCGGCTATCTGCCAGTGAAAGTCCCGTCAAAATCGGTCCAGCCATTCCAGATAACAAGAATAAACAAACAGATAGACGAGAATTGTAAAAAAAATCTGTTATTTTGGTACATGTACTGTGTATTAATATTACAAAACAAAGCGGTTATTTTAATATTACAAAGACACTCCAATTTTATTATATGTATAGGTCTTTTCTTGTTTTAATAATGAGTAAATTAAAATATTACTACATATATGTATGGTATTATATTATAGAGATTAGAATAGGGTTGGGTTATTTTTTTACTAATACTATTTATTATTTTTACCACATAAGAACATGCTAAAATATAATTTATATAGAACGAAGCAGGCCGCTCGACGTAACCTCATCAGCGAGACCATGTAGATCACACAATCGGTACCACTGACAATGTCGATTCAAATTCTAATAATATGAAAAATCTTCTACTCGAATCTTTAACTTTTTGTCTGTCTAATTCAAATCGATGTCTAAACGGGCGTACGATCTAATAATCGAAATTATATGCTACCGTCGTATCATGATGGTTTATAGATCGTCCGTTCGACTAATTTATTTATGCGTTGAATGTTCTTTGAAATAAATGCATTACAAGTACCAATTATGTCAACGTTGAGAGTTGAGATGTAACTGTCGGTCCGGCTTTTTAAACGAACGCTGCCAAAATATGACGGATACCAGTCGTACGAAAAATATACAATTCTGCATATCATCTATCACTAGGTCCGCAACTGTGCACATCCAGCTGTTGTACATATAAAAAAAACAATATCGGTTCTAGTTGCTCGCCGGTTCTTCTCGTACATAGTAGAAATAAAGAATTTGTTTTTTTGCTTTTGGAGTGCATCATAACTACTACGATACCAATATACATAAAACTTATACCGGAAGATGCAGCACGTTTTGTAGTAGGTTATATAATGTTACTTGTACGTCATAAATAATTATAAAACGATAAGTTAAATGTATTTCATAGCTTTACCTGTTTTAATTTTAACTATTGACGTGACAACCGTAGTTCCGATTATTCTTGCACGGCTTCCTACTCAATATGTGTTGAAAAGACGGGGAAATAAAGTTCGTCTTCTATACATACTAAAATATATATATATAATGAAATTGGAGTGTATATTACAAACAATATTAAAATAACCGCTTTTTACTAAATGCATATGTATGTATACAGGATACATATATCAAAATATTTTTATAATTTTTTTCAACTTTTGACTATCTGTCTGTTTTTTTCGGCTAATCTCTGGAACCAAAATATTTTTTTTTTTTCAATTCTCGTCTATCTGTTTGTTTGTTCTTATTATCTGGAATGGCTGAACCGGATTTTGGCGAGACCTTCACTAGCAAATAGCCGATGTAATAAGGAGTAACTTAGGCCACAACAAAAACTTTTTGAATAGTTCTTTACGTAATAAACGAATAGGCAATATAGTCTAATTATAATTTTAAATTAACCTTTCCTTCCCGATTGGCAGCTGAATGAACGGACGGAGCGTATTTTCTCGGAGATCGTTGTTGTAATTGTTTTTAACGTCCGCATTCACTTTCCCATTGCGTCAACGTATTGGCCCGATGCCAGGCTACCTGCGTTTTAAATTTACCTACGCCGATAAATATATATTCTCTTTGTAATTTGTTTTTTTCTCTAATCAGTACAGATTCTTTTGTAACATTACATTACATTAACAG
The DNA here is from genome assembly GCF_905147765.1 of Vanessa atalanta. Lineage (NCBI taxonomy): Eukaryota > Metazoa > Arthropoda > Insecta > Lepidoptera > Nymphalidae > Vanessa > Vanessa atalanta. The sequence continues at coordinate 1,988,601 of NC_061882.1, forward strand.
CCTGTAAATTTCCCACTGCTGGGCTAAGTCCTCCACTTCCTTCGAGGAGAAGGTATTGAGCATATTCCACCACGCTGAAGCGATGCTGGTTGGTGGAATAAATATGTGGCAGAATTTCGTTGAAATTAGACACATGCAGGTTTCCTTACGATGTTTTCCTTCAGCGCCGAGCACGAGATGAATTATAAACACAGATTAAGCACATGAAAATTCAGTGGTGCTTGCCTGGTTGTGAATCCGAAATCATCATTGAATGAATGAATCGTTGAAGATGCACGTGTTCTAACCACTATTGCCCACTAACACTTTTGTAAACAATCTCAAAATTAATCTTTTCTGACAGGTCTGTAAATAATTCTTTCTCGTGTATTAAATGCTCATGTTAAATAGCTTGTTAAGGATAGATTGTATTTTTGGTCATGTTTATAATTCGTGTACAGTTGGCATCATTAAACATCAAAACTGTTCGTTCGGTGTATAATAAATTCGAGTAATGCTATTAGTCGTTAAATGGTACTTATGTTACGTTATATTATACGTTTTATTTCGAGACATAATCAATTTCTATGCCAAATTTTATTGGGTTCGGTTGATTGAGTGTAATTGAAATACGAACAAACTTTCACATATTTAATTTAAAATGCATTAAGATATTTAGTTATTGATGTCGTATAAGCTTTTTTTTAAATATACGGATAATCCTTTTAATTCCCTATTGATGTCCACAGTCACTAGCTTCACCTATAGTTATACTTGTTTTTGCCTAAACCGCGGCTTAATCCGCTCGTTGTTTGGTTTACATAGAGTAAACAATTGTTTTTTTTTCTGTATTCCTGACAATGTGTATGTATAATTCTATCATAATCGGTTGAATAATTACGACGTAGAAGCGTTACAATCGAACTGACTTTCGAATTTATAAAATTAATTAGGGCGAATTAAAGTTAGTGCGTAATTAAAAATGTTGTTTTTTTTTTCTAGTAACATTCGACGGTGAGACAATAGAGGGCGCTCCCCCACTTTGGTGTGCGGCCGCGGCGGGACACCTCCCGCTAGTGCGGTTGCTGGTTCGCGCTGGCGCGAATGTCAACTCCACGACGCGCACGCACAGCACGCCGCTCCGAGCAGCATGCTTTGACGGACACTTTGTTATTGTTAAGTTCCTAGTTGAGAATGGCGCAGGTAAGCGAAGTATTATAAGTCGTTTATATTTATATAATAAATCTTTATTAGTTTCAAAAGACTTGATTTAAATTACAATAAATATCTCCCCAAATACAAACAAATTGGGTTTTCTTTAATATGAATATAATGAGGAAACAGCTTTCTTAAGAAAAAGATTACCTTTAAAATGATCTAAATACAGTTACACCTAAAAGTAAATAAACACGCAAGAACACTCTTTACTTTATGCTATTGGTTACAAGTTTCGACGAAAAGAGACAAGAGATAACACCTTACTCTAATTGATGTTGATAAATCAGCTGTCTTTAGCTTCATATAAAGTCTTATATATTAATAATGTAATAATGGCAAAAGACACTGTTAATGACCAACAGCCAAGCGAAAGCCTCTCCTCTTCTTGAGGATTAGGATTCCTTCACTGCTGAAAAATTATTGTGGCGTTGCTGGCGGGAACCCGCAGTTGTCGATTCAGAATGTCAAGTTCTAGCCATTGGGATTTATTTAATAATTAAGTTTATAGTATTTATCAATACTTTACTTAGTAATTGCTTTATTTCTTTCAGACATAGAAATAGCGAATCGACACGGCCACACGTGTCTCATGATAGCTTGTTATAAGGGCCATATTCACATAGCGAAGTATCTTCTCTCCCTGAACGCCGATGTTAATAGAAAGAGCGTGAAAGGCAACACAGCCTTACACGACTGCGCCGAGAGCGGATCTCTACATATACTTAAAATGCTCTTAGGTCACGGTGCAACAATGGATGTCGATTCTTATGGTGAGATTTACTAAGTTATTAAATTAATGAATCGATAAACTTTGAAGTTTTTTCGCGATGCTATAGAAATATAAACGTACAGTCATGTTATAAAGTATTATAAAAAAAATACATCAATAATTCTATAAAAAAAAATTGTATATAAAATTCGAGCCAATAACAATCCGTATTATACAAAATTACTCACCCTTAGAAGACGGATTTTTCATCAAATTTTAATTTGTCTAAGCGGGAACACTTTCAAACAATAAAGATTTTTTTAAATCAATTAAAAATAATACACCGAATTGATAACCTCCTTCTTTTTTGAAGTCGGTTAAAAATATAGACGGAGAATACGTATGTGGAGATTTGTTTATTTAAGAAAAATAATAATGAAAATAAAATGACACGACACAATTAAAATAAATAAACGGAATGATAATCAAATACAAATAAAGCATTTATATATACATACATATGCGTTTAAAGACAAAACACACTATAGTTCTACAATTATTTCGATTCCATTTGGCAAATATCTGAAGGGTAAAGTACGATAAGCAAATACGTTCCATAAATAGGAAACCGTCATTTGCTAGCCTTTGTTCCAAGGTGATAATATTTGGGATCGGCGTATCGTGTCTTGCAAGAAAGAAGATTTCGGCACATCACGGCCGACTACTTGATGGAAATTCTTTATACGGCGTTTATGACACCGACGGCCTTAGATTAAAGTGCATGTATTCATCTTTTTCGGAATCCCCAGCGCATAATCGGACCGCGTTTTGCAGATATGTTTCAATCCACAAAAACATTAAAACCAATGTCATGAATTGTCTGACTTTCTGATACGCTTGCACGGCTAAACCAATGTTGATTAATTATTTTTTTTTATGGTATCGGTAGGCGGACGAGCAAATGAGCCACCTGATGATTTGTGGTCACCACCGCCCATAGACAAACGCGCTGTAAGAAATATTAACCATTCCTTACATCACCAATGCGCCACCAACCTTGGGAACTAAGATATTATGCCCCTTATGCCTGTAGTTACACTAATTCACTCACCATTCAAACCGGAACACAACAATACTGAGTACTGCCGTTTGGCGGTAGAATATCCGATAAATGGGTGGTACCCACTCACACGGGCTTGCAAAAAGCCCTACCTCCAATTTCTTACAAAGTACCTTGAACCTCAAGAACGAACTACTTTTTTTGCCCTTCATGGTTGTAGATAAGGTGTTCTATGCAAGTTCTTGAAGGATTTTTGTCTCGAAGAGAATTTCACGCGGGCGTATTCGTGGGTTCAGCTAGTCCATATATTTAGTTTATTATCTGTGGGTTGGAATATTTTTGCACAACACGGTCCGTTTGCTATGATATTGTTTTTAATTCTTCTCCTTTTATAAATTAATATATACGTTAAAATTTACATAATACTTCCTAAAGATTATAGAAAATATGTAATTTATGTTTGTTGTTTTAGGCATGACTCCTTTACTAGCGGCATCTGTAACCGGTCACACGCACATAGTGGAACACCTCATCAATGCAGAACACGGACTAGTGTCGAGACAGCAACGCATCGATGCGTTGGAGTTGTTAGGCGCGACGTATGTCGACAAAAGACGCGATATGGTCGGTGCGCTTGCGCTATGGAAACGCGCGATGGATGACAGGTATTATATTATAGTTAAGGCTGTTTATAAAACCATGTATCCGATGTAGTGATGTACATGCGACGCGTTGCAAGTAGGTTCTTACAAGCATATTGAATCGTTATCTATACTATTATTATAAACGTGAAAGTAACTGTCCAAACCACTGAGCCGATTTCGATGAAGTTTGGTATGAAGCTACCTTGAACCACAAGTACGGTTAAAGGCTTTTTTAATGGCTTACACCCGACGATCAACCTCTTGAAGGCGATCAAAGCCGCAGATGAATATTGTCAAATATAATGATCCATAATCATACATATTAAAAAGAAAAATTGACAGTTGACATGCAACAGCAGCCGTACTACCAAATAATATACAAATGTATTTTTTTTATTACAGATTTCCAACAGACGACAGTGAACCAATACACAAGCCAAAAGACATTCCTCGAATAGAGGCGTATGACTACGCGGTGGAACCTAGCAACGCGCAACAATTAGAAGAACTGCTAGCCGACCCGGATGCCATGAGAATGCAAGCCCTCGTCATCAGAGAAAGGATATTAGGTATTGAAATGTGTTAGTTAGTGTCGGGAGTTAGTTTGGTAATACAAATTTCAGGAGTCATGACCATTTGCTCCGTAAAGTAAATGTCCCACTGCTAGGCTAAGGCCTGCTCTAAAAGGTTTGGAGCTTATTCCACCATGCTGGTCTAATGCGGGTTAGGTGGATACATATGTGATAGAAACTTTTTAAATAAGATACATTCAGGTTTTCTCATGATGTTTCACTTCACCATCAAGCACATGCAAATTCAGTGGTGCTTATCTGGGTTTGAACCTGCATCATGGGTTAAGAAGCACGCGTTCCAACAATTGGGACATCTCGGCTCCAACGGGAGGCGAGAACTGAGATATCTGATTTGTATATTGGGAATCCATTTAAGGCTACAGATTCCATCCACACTGATTCTCGACACAATGTACATGCATACATGCTCGCATGCAAGAAGAGTCTTGGGTGGTACCGACCGAGTAGCACTTATCTAAAAGATACCACATATTTATTAGATACTTCATTCGGGTAGCAATAGCGATGATACGTCTTTCCATCGGCCAGGGCCGGCGCACCCCGACACGTCGTACTACGTGCGCTACCGCGGCGCCGTGTACGCGGACGCGGGCCGCTTCGCGCGCTGCCGCCAGCTGTGGCACCACGCGCTCGACATGCAGCGCGCCGTGCTGCCGCCGCTGTCGCCGCTCACGCAGTCCAGTCTCTACAGCTTCGCCGAGCTCTTCTCCTACATGCTGGCCGAGCGCGCGCGCCCGCCGCTCAGAGGTCGGTCCGCCGCACGCGCACGCGCACACGCACACGCACACGCACACGCACACGCACACAGAGACACGCGGGGTGGACTCGATATTTGAACCTTATCGGCTCGACAAGCCGATAGCTAGCAGCTAGCTAGCAAAGTTGTAAAGGCAGTCTACAAACATCGGCTGTTAAATTATAAATTCAGTGATAACTAGGAACTCTACAACTATGCCAGTAACGACTATCTAATTGACAGCTTTCGATATGAAGTAGTTTGTGAGGTATATATATATATATTATGTATATATACGTGAAGCAAAAACTGACGGAAGAGTATGAAATTTCGTCACGGTAGCATGCGAAAGCGATCCTGTAGCGCCCGGCGAAAAGTCGGAGAGGGTACCGCTGGTTTTTTTAATGGGTATTCCGGTATATTAGAGCGCACTTGGCGTCTTGGGCACCGGTAAGTCCCACATCCCCAAGTATATGACGAGTGGTTGATACCTACCCAGACGGGCTAGCACAAAGCTCTACAACAAGTAAATTATTCTGCACTTAGCAACTGAATAGAAGCCAACACTTCTTTTGTCAACTGTCGATTCCTTAAATTACTTTGCTAACCTTACTTTATCAAACTAACATTATTTATTTGTTTTCAATGTAATATCTGTGAGGTAGATACATGAATTTATGTTTGAAATAAGACTCGGTACGCTATTTGTAACAAATTCGTAAAATTCACTTGAATTTATTTTTCAGGTCGCATCGTTCCACCAGTGACGTTCGAAGACATAGACCCAGTATTCAGGAAAGCATTATCAGAAATAGAGAGAGGGATGGCGTTACTTGAATCAAAACTAAGTATCGATAGAGAAAACACATTGACGACACTACAGAGGGTGCTCGTTATATCGCTCCATTTGGCGTCGCTAATGGCGAAGCTGCTCGAGGAACCAGAGTGCACGGAGGAAGTTTCCAAGATGATCCATAAGGCTGTCTACTCACTTGTCAAGTTAGATATTAAGGTTAGTTTTATTTTGAATCAATATTTCTGTTGGTTGATTTCAATTACGATTACCGTTCTCTAGAATGAATAGCCAACTGTCCAGGACATATAGTGCACAAATATGAGAATAAAGATAAGTGCACTCTCTATTTCCTATATATTATTTTGATTAGATGGGAAGTTAATTCAGGCCTTTATATTTAGGCCTCTAGGCCTTTATATACCTATTTTGATTTTATGTTATTCATAAATTCATTTTTTTTGTTTTTATCTGTATTTTAAACTTCGAATCTGCGTTACAAGCCAGCTAGTAAAAGTCACTTAACATGAATTATAGTTTACTTAATTCGACTATACTAATATGAATACGTTACAGTTGACTGCCTCGTTGGGTTTACTTGCTCGATGTAGGCTGGCAAATTCTAAGATTTTCGATTCGAGCTCCCAAGTCAGTCAGTCCAAGGGGAGATGAAAAGTTATTCGGTTTTTCTGTTTAAACAGTAACAGTCCGATGTGAAGGTTGGAAGTGTGTACACTGCCGTGCCTCGGAATACACATAAATCCTGCGACGGAACTCTTCCCGGTCGTGTCGGAGTATACTCAAAGGGTGTCGAGAGATATTTGCTTATAATGTCTGTTTTTTTCTATTTCGATTCATATAGCCCAACAAAAAATTTCAGAGAAATTTTATTTTTATTTTACTAAATGACCAAGTTTTTTTTTATTCAGATCATATTTTTTAGTAATAACGAGACGAAAGTTTTTTTACTTACCTACCCCACCCCCCTACTTAGAACCCCATATTCTCCCTATGCTACACACATAGGGACTAGAGACACTGCCACTGCCGGCACGAGGTGGCTTCGAAGGTAGCACGGTTCATGGCATGGCATGGCTCGGCAGGTGCGGCAGGGGCGCTCGGCGCTGCACGCGGCGTGCTCGGCGGAGGGCGGGCGCGCGCGCGGCGCGTGGGGCGAGGCGGCGTGCCCCGCGCTCGTGGCGCTCATGCTGCGCCTCGGCGCCGACACGCACGCGCGCGACGCCGACGGGAACACGCCGCTGCACCTCATCTGCAAGGTCGGTCCCGCCCGTCACCTGTGTCCGCCTCGATTAACGCGACAGACGTGGTAGCTTCGTTCCCACACTTGTGGTGCATGGAGATCTAAGTGATGATTACAATATTTTACGGCGACAATGTCTATGGGCGGTGGTGACCTCTTACCGTTGTCCCGGTCGCCTGCCATTTAATATCAACAAAAATTTCGACTCTTCATACTTCAGATTGCCGCTTACGTATTGACGTTTTTCCTATTCAACATCCATTAATCTTTCGTCTGTACCAATTCTTAGTGTGCATCCAGACACGAGCGGACTATTATTCGCTCTAAATTATGTTAGTGATGTTATGACCTTTTGAAGTAGAGCACTGTAATGGCGTCAACTAGTGAACGTCTCTACTTGAAGTCTTGCTCGGGAAATGTATTAAGGAGTAAAATGGTGTATATAAGAATTATGTTCCTTATCAATTGTTTCTGAAACGCTAGTCATAAACGCACCTTTTAAGCATTTGACAACTTTTTATAGGTTCTTGTTTAGTTAGTATTATTTTTTGAAGATAGATAACCATATTTTCTTTTTCATTAGGTTTTATCTATATATTCTAACTATTTATAACCTATAGACAAATATTCTCAAACGAATAGTCATGCATACTGACACGACAATTCATAATCGACGCTATACGCACAGAATCAAGCACCGGAGCAAACTGAATATTTTTGCCAAGAATGTCTACAGTTAATAGTTCGTCTGATGTGATTGCACTAGATTATCGTTCGTTAAATGTGCGTGTAACGTCCTTCCTGAGGGTGTCTCTTAAGAGACCGCGTCTCGGTTCAGGATTTGGCTAATGGGGCCAACTTAGCATAAAACGTATCCTTCACTTTTTAAATCCAAGGGATAATTGTAAATGTTATTATTCCATTCCAGCTGAACCCGTGTCCCGGGGAAGTGGTACGAGAACTCCTATCCTACGGAGCACACATCGACACGGTCAACTACGAAGGGGAAACGCCCGAGGAAATCCTCAAAGCGTCCCAACAGAGCCTCGCTGCCATAGTGAATCCGTTGAAATTCACGACATTAAAATGCCTCGCAGCGCGCACGGTGAAGAACTATAGACTGCCTTATAGACATGTCGTACCACAGTGTTTGCATTCGACTATCATTACTCATTGAAATTGCTCTGTGTTTCGCCTACTCTGTGCATTGCGTTGCATTATTGTGTCAAGTTGAAACTTTCGTCACTTAGTGTCTAGTTGTCTATGTTACAGGACTCATCTTCGCGATGTGTTCTAGACGCCATTCATATAGACTATATTAATAGATGCTTAGATCGAGAAACGTATGTCGAATAATAAAATTTATTTTTTCACCAGACTTATCAATTAAATTGGACACTCGTTTTTATAGTGAATCCGCGTAGTTAAAGTTTACTCGTTTTTTGCCGTTGCAATTTTTAGATATAGACGGCCATTTGATGTTACTATTTGAATTAAGAACTGCTTGACAGCTGTCAGACTGACGGATCTCATAACTGTCTATGACGTGTAGTTTTTATCTGTATTAGGGCTTCAACCATTTATTTCGGAAAATCTCGTTCAACGTGTAATTTGAACTTGGAAACTTAAAAAATATGCTATATTGAATATTTCAGTTGTATTTGGTGTTAAAGTAAATGTTAAGATAATTCTGTCTTGTTAACATTTAGAGTTCGAACACAGCCTTTGGAACACAAAATAGCCTTCTTGTAGAACTTGTCTTGTTTGCACATATTGTACTAAATATATACACATTGTTTTGTATGGTGTTTCTATGAACAATATAATTTAATTTTCTTTTAAAATAGTTTTTATATGTATTTACAAAACAGACATTATTTGAATATTAAAGCAAAATTGTGATGTGACAGTTTATCCAAACGAAACATCACCTTGAACCTTACACAAAAAATATTTCATTTTAATATATATTAACTTATCTATATTTTATATAATACATTAAGGCAGCTTCAAAAATTATAGTAATTATAATATAAAAAATAAATGAACAACTTAGTTCAAAGACATCTTTATGAAAGATTGTAGTTTAGGCTTTAGCAATAAATAATTGAGCCTTTTGATATATATTCCCCTTAGTGTGACATTAATTATATTAAAATCATGTCGAATTTATTAAGAAGGATACACTGTTGTTTGTTTAAATTCGATTTTCACAAACGTCAGAATATTTCAAAAATTATTCATGTAAAAAGGTTACATATTCAAATAATTGTTTTATATAATATTAAATAAAAAATCTAATGATATTTTCATTATATCTTCGTTTGATGAAAAATATTATTACAATTAATTCATAATTGAAAAAAGAAAGAAATATATTGACTGTTCTATAAATTAATATTTTATTATGTGTGTTTAAATTTACCTGTATATAGTATGTAGAATAATTATGTATGAATATTTGTTTACCCTTGATAATGTCATTGGTTTGAAATTATCCCACATCTTTAAACTAGTTCGTGAAACGCTGATCAGTCAGATTAACTAAAGTCATTTTAATCTGAATGGTCATTGGTATGACATAAGTGATATTACTTTAAATATATAGAATGAAATTTAAGATAAAAATGCAATTAGAGTCCGTTTTTCTTTTTTAAATAATATTTTTCACCCTAAATTTTGTGCTATTTTAATGTATAAAATATCAAATAAATGTGTCACGTAAACCAAAAACGCACCAAAATAAAACGTCCGAAGTATTAAAATCAGCAAATGACTTAACAATTATGCCTTAATGTTTAATCGTCAACCTTCAAAGAAAGAAGGTTCTATTGTTCGACTATGTATATTTTTATGTATGATGAATTTTTTCACCAAATATATATGTGTAAAAATGTTGACACCTAAAGTAATATAAGTTTTATTTTATCATATAAATGTTAACCTATTATGTTGTTATGTTGTCACATTACCGTGTCATAACTCATATGATGTTTACGATCTGTAATCTCTATTTTTCTGTTTAGCGAAACCCGACAATATAATCATGTTATTTATCAGGATTCTTGTATAATTCTTGGAATTCAAACAAAACACATAAAGAAATAATAAATGTCAATCAAATGTGTTAAATTTGTAAGAATAAAGAGAATATAATTTTCCAGTCTCTGGTAAAATTTCTGTGATGGTAATGCAAATAGGGGTCTTTGGTCCATTGGTCCAGTACAGCGTGTCAAGAGAATTGCATAAACTTTTTTATTTAAGATTTTATCATTTATAATAATAGCATGGTATTAACTAGTCTTTTATTTAGGGCAACCGTGATATATTTTTTTATACCAATTAATTAATCTTCATAGCATGTTACTCTGTACCACAGAGTAAAAAAGCACTCTGCCTGTTACACAGTACATAAGTTTGGTGTGTTTAAATTGCATTTTTATTTACATGTATCGCGTGTGAAATATATTATATTTTTTTTCAACTGTTGTATGCTTATGTACGGTGTGAGTGGAGACATTTCTTGGAGAAATTTATCACTGTAAAAACGTAGTATTTAAGTAGGTAGATTATAAAAAACTAAAAGATAAATTACTGTGTATATTATGACAAAATGGATTATCAGAACTGAATTATAACAACAAAAATGTTTAGTATAGTTTTGTAATTATCAAAAGCAGTTTGTTAATGTGCGTATTGTCTCATAGTATATTTTGAATTGGTAGTACTGCGTGATTATGTACTAGTTATTTTTGAAATTAAATAAATTGCTTAATAATTTTGTTTTTTTTTTCATGATCATGTCTTTAAATGTCATTTCTATGTATTTTTCCACGGGTTAAGAATAAAACAATGCTTGTGTATAGATCCTATATCTTATTCTGAGAATGTTTGCCATCCTTACTGCTAGATTTTAATGCCAGCATCGTACGTCTGATGATAGGAGCAACTTTGACCTTGGATCGATATAACACTGGTTGGTATTATAAAATATTTATAGTATTCTTTTTTTTAGCATTAGCAGCCCGTAAATGTCCCACTGCTGGGATAAAGGCCTCCTCTCCTTTGAGGAGGTTTGGAGCATATTCCACCACGCTGCTCCAATGCGGGTTGGCGGAATACACATGTGGCAGAATTTCGTTGAAATTAGACACATGAAGGTTTCCTCACGATGTTTTCCTTCACCGCCGAGCACGAGATGAATTATAAACACAAATTAAGCACATGAAATTTCAGTGGTGCCTGCCTGGGTTTGAACCCGAAATCATCGGTTAAGATGCACGCGTTCTAACCACTGGGCCATCTCGACTCGTATTCTTTTTGGATTCTTAAAAAATGTTTTGAATATCAGCGAAGTGGTTTTTGGAACTTGGAAAATAAAATTAGAGTTGATACCATAAAAATATATAAATCAAGAATTATTTTTAGTACGAATCGTATGGAATAAGAAAATCTCAGGTTTGTTTATCTTTACTTTTCCTGATTTTATAATACTGTATCTAAATACAGATCGTTACATAGGCGCGATTTTAGTTAGCCGTTCTCAAGTTGGCTCCTGCGACGTCCGTACATTTTTATTAAGCAATACGAGTTAGAAATAGCACTTGATTTTATAGTCGCAAGTTTTCTGGGTTCTGAATATATGATATGGTTATGGACATGTGTCGTATGCGAGTTGTCTGCGTTGATAGAGACAGATAAATAGCAATGCAGTATAAACTAAGCTCATAAAGGAAGTTATATAAGCCCATCACTGACACATCATTGATACCAAATTTACATAGAAAGTATTTAATTAAACAGCCATGTAACACCTATGTCTCGGTGATCTGAGATTATATTGATGGTATGATGTATTATATTTTTAATCTTGTGATGAATATTTGGTAATAGTAGTAAATTTTCTCATGGGTATAATAGGGATCAACTTCGACTTAAATATGCTACTGAATAAACATTTTTTGGGGCAAAATACATATGTATCGTGGAAAATGTGATTCTTTCAAAAATATCTCTGCTTTATACAGTATAACAAGTACGGATATGTTACCATGAGATTACAAACATCGTTAGATTACAATCTATTTCGTAAGTTTGTAAACTGTCGAAATATTGTGAACCGAGAAATATGATTGCAATCTATCTATACTTCGATATAGCGAAAAATAATGCGTTAAATTAATTAATCTTACGGTGACAGATGTAACTAGCTTAATACCTAATATCACAAGTTTAAATTTATTTTGTGAAATATGTGAAACTAAATAACTAAGAAAGTTAACGATTTTTAACCTTTAAACCATACAAAGTAATTTTTTTTTATAAATCAGATTTACTATTTAAGTCTTTTAGTTTGTACCACTCTCAAGTGACAAGCCTTATAATGTCACAAAAATCACTACATTACAAATAAGTACCGCTCAATTTAATAGATGGCATTACAAACATTCATAATATTTTAGGCTTACAGTTCATTAATCAATAACATAAATAGATTACTGTTAATTTAAAAATAATTAATAAAAGATCATTTGTGACTAACACTCGACCTTATTTATTAATAGGATAAGTGATCAAATTATAGGAGTTCAATTATAGGAGTTATTTCTTTCACACAAATGTATCTAATAAAAAATCATAAAATATGTATTTATTTTATTTTTAATATAATACTATCAATATCAAGTAAATAATAATACACAAGTAATAATACACAAGTAATAATACATTCAGAAAAAAATTCAAGAATTTGTTCAATTCACTGTGAATATTTGTTTTAAAATTGCTGGTGCTGATTGAAGGAAATCATTTAAATCCTGAACTGTAGCACCGGGAAAATAAAGCCAAAGCTTTTTCACAGTAGAAAGATTATCCATAAATTCTTTAGCCATTTGTACTCCCTGGGGATTCTTTATTTTTGCCATTTTAACAACTGGCTCCAAAGTTATTTTCTTTAAATGGAGTTTTCTCAAAGCACACAACAGTGGGTAATAACCAAACTGTTCATAGAAATGCTCGGACCCAGATACAGATGATAAGAACAGGCAACATTTTATTTTATTTTTATTGTACCATGTAAGCCCTAAAGCGATTGCTTCACTAGATGCAAGGGCCGGGAATTTTGATCGGTTATCAAATGCATAGGCTGCCACCAACCCACTGAGTCTGTTCAATGTGAATTCATAATTTTCAATGATCACCTTAGGTCCAGTCTTTCTTATTAATAGTGGTTTGCTGCAAAATATATTATATTTTATCATTTATATTGTGTATAAACATTATTCTGGTGGGACTAGCTACATACCAGTAACAATCTATATAATAAAAATGTTCACATTTTTTTTTAACAAGCATTATTGACATCATTTAACGCTATCATGATTTATACAGTAAATATTTTTAATTGTTATTTGTACATAGTTAGGGACTTAATGCTAATAATTCTTATGTAAATAAAATAGTAGAATTAATATTTATATATGAATCTGTATGTCAATTTCAAATTACCTACTAGTAACACACAGTGCCTATAATTATCAATTTGTAGTAATAAAATTGTCATACTTACATATATTCTATAAAATACAAAAAAATAAATATTATACAGTCATTTCGGGTAACTTTGAATTTGAGTGCAACTTTAAATGAAATGAAATACTGTTTAATAATTTTTTTCTAAGCATTTTTTGGAATTTTCCCTCCTTGAATGCGTAAAATGGAACGACCAATAATATGTTTACAAGTAGACCAATAAGTAAGACCAATAATATGGTAAAAAAAAAAATTATGTCAGATTTATATAACAGAAATATATAGCAGCTTATAAGATGATATATGACAGCTTATACATTTATTATCGTATTAAATGTGTCTAACACAGCAAAAATCTACCTTAAAGATATAAAAATAAGGTTTTTCGTCTCCAAAAATTTATGATTCAAAGTTACCCAAAATTCGTGATAATTTGGAACGCCTATTGGAGATTAATTTTTCGGAAGTTAAACATTCTTTTTTATGATTTTTTCTATTGTGTGTGATAAACAAGCTAATGAGAACACTAATTAAACCATAAAATTGCTGTGTACACATACAACTCTTTCTGATAAATATAAAATAACTCACAAAAAGTATTCAATGTTACCCTAATTGACTGTATTTAATTTATTATAAATTCTAATAAATTAGGTGTAGTTGGGTTCATAATAATCATATTACTTACTTTTTTTCAAGAAACATTCCATCGATTTTAATTACTTCGCCTGGTGCGGTATCTTTTAACGATGCACGCAATTCATAGCCTTTAACCAATATAGCATCTATGTTTTCGCTGTGACGTAAAAAATCTGCATCTTTATAAACTGCGTAAAACACTTGGCCAGAGAAAATTTGGTAAATTTCAACCTTTTTTGACGAAAATTTGAACTTACTCATTTTTTTTTGTTCTTTGTGCTGTAAAATTAAACAATAATATCATTGACAAAGTGCAAAATTTTAATTTATTTAATTTTATACTAAACAATACTTGATCGAACCTCACTCTTCACTGTTTTTATACTGGTTCACTTTATTTTTTATATGTAAATCAAGATGTAATCGACTATATATAAACAATGCCTAATGAGTTGGGTTGTTAATTTGTTATTGTTACTAATGACTAAAGAATATGGCGCTTGGTAGTAAAATTACAGACGGGACTTCCCAGTTCTCAGTTACTTTGGATTTCATGTTGCCAGACATTTTAAATTGGCGGTCGTTATTACGATGATTAAATAAAAAGTCGTATGGCTATTTATAATAAATAGTAGGTTCATGTTTATCAATAATAACCTTTATATTATTTATTGATTTGGTTTTGGTTTTTGTCATTTGCGAAAATGTATGATTCATGTACGGTTTTTTATTTAGAACTTAAAAACATCATACGTTTAAGAAAACGTATGATTACGACTTAAATCGTACATATGGCAGCACTGCAAATTGCAACATACAGTCAGAAACCTCGGAAAAATATATGCATTATACACCGACCAATCAGAAACTAAGCGATACCAACATTAGAAAACTTAAATAATATTAATGGCCAATGGGTCAACGAGAGTCTGGCGATGGCGTTTTCTTTTTCACCAGTACAATAACGCACCCAAAAATATTTAAATTTGTAATGAATTAATTGCCGCGTCTCAGTTGCTTTCATTTTTAAGCTTGTGTGCGTGTAACTACGTATGCGCGTATAAGCACACTACTACAGTCAAATTAAGATATAAAGAATCGTGATGGTATTACATTATTTCGTATATATATTCTATGATTTTTATTTTCAATAGCACAGAAAATAGAATGACATAGGAATCGTATATTACTGCAATAATTATAATATATTGGATTTACACAGTTAATATATAAAACAATAAAAATGTTGAGTAAAATATTAAAGTCGATTTATTGAGTAATTTTATTATCAAATTTTCCGTCAAAACTTGTAGACCAACTGTTGCATGATACGCAAATTCTACACTAAACATATTACCCTAACCTATAAGGACATTGGTAGGGCTGATAGGGCTTTGTGCAAAAGCGTCTGGGTAGGTACCCACTCGTCAGATATTCTACCTCCAAACAGCAGTACTTTTGTGTTCCGGTTTGAAGGGTGAGTCAGCCATTGTAACTACAGGCACAAGGCATAGGCAAAAGGGACCTAACATCTTAGTTCCCAAGGTTGGTTTGGCATTGGAGATGCATGGAGAGAGAGAAGAAATATTAACCATTCCTTATGGTTAATATTTCTTACAGCACCATTGTCTATGGGCAGTGGTGGCCACTTACTTAGGTGTACGAGCAAATGGGCCAACGAATCCATTTGCTCGTACACCTAAATCATAATAAAAGACTTGTCCATTATGTTAGAGCATTTATTTTTTTCATTCAGAATACGGTTTTCGCAAAGTGATTTATAGCGATATGTGCGATGTTGTCTATCGTTATTGGTTATAACGTATTCATTCTCTTTGGATCATCCTCACGCTCGCTTCGCCGTTGGCCTTTATTTGTTTGTTCTCATATTATTTTGGTTTTCTTATGAGCTTCTCCAAGTATAAAGGCTTCCGTTCGGACACTTCGAAATTTATTAAGTATCATCAAAACATGCTTATGTTTACTAATTCTAGTAAAATTGTATTGTTATATTATTTAAAATATAAAATATACGATTTAAAACACCAGAGGTGATGTCTTAAAAGAATAAATTGTTTTATTTGATCAATGAGCGTATTATGAGGACGTCAATAAATTTCACGGGAGTACGCTTTATTTTCTAATGAATATTATTGAAATATTAAAATTAAAAAAATTGCAGATATTGAAAAATAATGTTAATTCTCTTGCGATAGGAATAAAACCAAATTGTTTTAATTTTTGTCTTTTATTTTCACTCTTCGACTTCTCGGAGAGTGCATATTTTAAAAATCGTCAAAAATTTGATCTTTACCGTAATGTCTTCAACTACACGATACCTCTCAATCCAATTAACAAAACTAGAAACTCTAGTGTAGACTCCGAGCAGGTTGGGTCGAGCGCATCCAATGCCGAATGACGTCACACCGATCACAATGTGCATTGACCCTACCATAGAGTCAGAGGTATTGTCATTTGAAGAGTTCCGCAATATAATTAATCAGCGGGCTTAACATAGTAAATTTTAGTTTATAAATGATTTTATAACTAACAATAATTTGTAAATTGTAGTTAATTGTGTTTAATAAGTGAATTGTAATTAAATTAATTGCTTTATTATATTATTGTCTATAATGGAATTAAATCTCTCTGTACATTATAATTTGACATAAATTAAAATTTAATTTAAAAGCTAACGCAAAAATCCAATACTTATTATTATAAGTATCTATTTATTAAATTTTAAAATGTTTGACTGGCATACAAAGCATAGTCTAAGCCTGTAGGTCTAACAGGATAAGAATATGCACAGGAATTCTTTTTGTAACGTAATTGAAAATAAAGGATGACATTTTTATGAAAAATCTTCACCTGAGAGGAAAGAATGCAGCAATGTAATCGTTATTGACAGGAATAACTAAGGAATTCGGTGTTTAAATTCAAGTTATAATTTTATTCCATACGTGGAAAAAATAGGGGATGAAAGTTCATAGCAGTTTCTCGTTTTTGACGTTATAAATATTATGGGGATCCGTGTTAAGACTTCTATTTTTGACTAAAAGATAGTCAGTATTGTTTGTAAAAATTCACCCTCCTAGAGGATGAAATTGGGGATGAAACCTCTTATGTACTTTTGCCATTTCTGATATTATAAATATTAAAATATTATATGGGTTTCTGCTTTTATATATTATAAGACAGTTTTTACAGCAAAAACGCTAACATAGATGGATCGCTTCTTAAGTGATGAAATCGTAGAGGATGATTGGGTACCATCCACGCACACAGATTAAACAGTCTTTTACACTATATAATTCGAATAAACACTAGAAGATATAACCGATTCTAAATTATGTAAATCGGAAAATAAAATGTTGTTCATGCTAATATATATATATATATATATACTAGCTTGAACTTGTATATATATATATATATATATATATATATACAAGTTCTTGACTGTTTCACAATACAATTACTCTCAAACCCATTCTTATATTTTTCATTAAGAGTCGAAATGGCCCCGTGGATAGTATAGTATAGTAGATCGTCGTATATTGCGGGTTCAAACCCAGGCAAGAGCCACTGAATTTTCATGTGTTTAATTTGTGTTTATAATTCATCTCGTGCTCGGCGATGAAGGAAAACATCGTGAGGAAACTTTCATGTGTGTCTAATTTCAATAAAATTGGTCTTTATGTGTATCCACCAACCCGCATTAACAGCGTGGTAGAATATGCTCCATACCTTCTCCTCAAAGGGAGAGGAGACCTTCGCCCAGCAGTGGAAAATTTACAGCCCGTTACTGTGATATAATAATTATATAATAAACTTAGAGTTTACTTCCTAAACGCACTTCTTATTATCTTTATTAATTAATCACCCGAAGCCGGGGTGGGTCGTTATTATATAGGTCCTATTATTATATGAGTAGCAAAGCCTCACTTTTTATTTATTCTAACTATTAATATTAACTTGACAATCGTGAATTTAACGTTCTTTTTTAAATAATAGTAGTAAGTACACTCTATAAATACTCTACTCTCCAACAAGAAAAGTTATACATTATGTAGTTATTTATTGTACGTCCAGTAGTCCTCCCCAATCGTTACCGCAACAAGAGCCCAGAATCGTAAATAAAATACATTCATTTATCAAAATTACCGTTCTAGCGGAATAACTGGGGCCGGTGGAACAAAGTGATACAAATAATACCTCTTGTTAGCTGCCCATCTTGTGACTTCATACATTTTTATGAGCGTTTCCATTTTATCTACCCATGACGACGGCCCTGCTGTTTGTAACAGTTCACGTCTTATCGCGTTGTTTGTTTTATGCTGTCGGAATTCTTAGTCTAGTTTTATTTTTATGCATTCATTGATATATATATATAATATGTATGTCTTCCAATGTTGGAAAAGAGTATCTACTGAGTTTCTTGATGCTTCTCGTTAGATTCTACCTTCTGAACCGGTGGTAGATTTACTTTTAATATAGTTCCTTAAAATGACGATACGAAAATGTTTGTAAAAGTGTTCTTAGAGACTGAGGGTTCTTCGAGCTTGGCCTATTTTTTTTTGATAAGCGGCCCCATTAGCGTAATCACAAAGGAAAAATAAACTATATAATTTAATATCCTGTCTGGGTAGGTATCATCCATTCATCAGATATTCTACCGCCAAAAACAATACTTAGAATTGTTATAGGGTATAAAGGTTTGAAAAGTGAGTAAGCCAACGTAACTACAGGCACAAGGGACATAACACCTTAGATTTCAAGGATGGTGATGCATTGGCGATGTAAGGAATGTTGATATTTTTGATTATTCTGACCACTTACCGTCCGCCTTTGTACCGAAAAGATTTAATAACATATGACAGCAATCGATCTAATTACCCGCTACTCAAACCTAACCTACTTATTTTTTAATATGATGATAAAACATAAATAATTAAACTCTAAACTTGCATAATATATATAACATAATATGACAGAAAGGAGTAACTACTTTGTTTCTGGTCGATTCTACTCGAATCGTACATTCTGAACATATATAGGTACATACATACCTATAATAAAATTGGAGTTTCTATTTGTTATATTAAAAAACCCCTTTTGACTAAATACTTATGTATGTATACACGGTACATGTACCAAAATAATATTTTTTACAATTGTTGTCTGTCTGTCTGGCTGTCTGTTTGTTCCGGCTGATCTTTGGAACGGCTGGACCGATTATATAATTTTTGATGGGACTTTCACTGGAAGACAGCTGATGCAATAAGGAGTAACTCAAATTACAATAATAACTTTTTTGTTGTAATGTAAAAAAAATGTAAAATATAAATTATATATAGCTCTACTTATGTGTACCTTTACTTTAAATTTCTTATATTCACATATATAGATATATAATTAGCCTTGTAATTTTAAATGTATTTGTTAAAGATCAAATATGTATACATATACCTACAGTGGTAAGTTATTTGTCTTATATAAAACGTTATATTCGACTATGAAGTTACCTAGAGCATAATATACCAATGGAACTAGGAAAAAAGATAAACTAAACTTAGATTTACGTTTTGATAATAATTCAGGTATATAGTGAACTACTAAGAGAACTATCTTTATTTATAATACAACACAATTGCACTTAACTACTTATTTTCACTTTAATTTTACTTCCAAAATTCTGATAACAGTTTCGTCGACGTTCAAATTGACATTTTTTCTCAAATCCATAGTGAATATGATAGATTAATCAAGCTCTCGACCAATGATATCGCGTCAATTTCCTGTCAATTGTTGTTTATTGGGCTTTTTTCCTGTTATGGTTCGAATGGTGTGTACACATTTTAATTTTATAAAAGTCCTATTTTCATCTCCTATATTAAAGTCGGAATAAATCACGCCTCGTGTTAATATAACTCGTACTGTATACTCTGTATTTTCTGATACGGAAATAGGGCTTAATAAAAAAATAAGGTAAACATAATTCAAACCTAAAAAAAAATAGTGTATTTATGTAGATAATAAAATAATATACATTATATTTATTTAATTAGATTAACAAATTAAACCAGAATTTGTACAAACGTAACTTTTGCAATGAATTTAATCTACCGTGCACAATCCATGTTAACCCTAAATTGGTATACACAGACGTAACTCGAAAACTGCGCTCGTGGGTCGAATAGGCCCCATTGAAAAAACTCGGCACGCGCCATAGAAAAACGTCGTTAAACAAAGAGACCATTGTGCAGAGAACGTTCCCGGGCGGGCAGTTATTGTACAAATATGGCTGATTCGTGGAATTCAGAGGGAGACGCTTAAAATTTGCGGAAAAAATGACGCGCTTCAGCGGACCTGATCGTTTCGTGATAGGGTTGACGAGATTTCGTGATAAGAAATTGATGTTATGAGTTTCAACAATATGAGGTAATTGAATCAATGGATGTGAATAAGCATTAAAATATTTTTTATTGCTTACACGTTAAAATATATTTGAAATAAGATCTTAAGGTGATAAATTTCAATGTTTCCATAGAAAAAATACCCCGATGTCACTCGAATGTAATTCACTGTTAGACAGACATACGTATAAACATACAAATTAATGATACTAAAACAAAGTAATATGTATTCGAACAAACACAATTTATCATATAATTAGAACAGAACGAATAATTTCATCATTATTGAACGTAGGAGATAATTTGATTTATTTCGTAAACAATAATTTGCAAATTCCTCCAACCCTGAAACCGGCTTCTGTTATTAATAACGGCATATTACAATTCAATTTGAGAGCCCGACGGGCGTCCATAATCTCCGAACGTAATCCTGTACGAGATAAACTCAACAATTACGGGTACGTTCAATGTAGACATGAATTTTGCGAAACATACAATACATGTTAAATTGTGGTCTAAACGCATTGTCAGCTTGTTGTGTAATGAAGATTATATTCGATGAGTAAAGCTCTTTTCATCTGATTTAGAAATTGTGTCTCGTTATTTTAAAAGTCACTACGTATAGCATAATATGACTTACAATCATATTCAAATATATTTTAAGTCAGTGTATGAAAGCTTGTAAATCAGATTATAAAACAAAAGGTAGTCTTTTTTTTGTTTTGGCCTTTTTTGTGCCAACGGGGCACAGATTATTTCACCAATATCACGCGCGAAAAAGGTAGTCGACGCGCTCGGAACATTATAGCGAAGTGTTGTGAAAGTGCTGTCACAGACGTTGTCTTGCCTTTACTATGAATATTCAATTTTAATTGGTGTAATTAATAAAAAAGAAGATTTATATCAAAAACTTATTGTTTAATATGATGATGGTTTCTGATACTAAATTCTTCAGTCTTAGTTTCTGCCCTGTGATTTATTTATCAACATTGCAAATGCTAACCAACTATGAAATTGCATCTTTTTTAAGCGACATTTGCAGTGCGCATTCTGTATACTGCATCAACTGTCAAACAACTGACAGTTACATCAAACGGTTATATAAGAGGTAGTTAATTGGGTATCGTTAAGTTTTCTTGAATTTTCTAATGTTCCGAGCAATTTTTTTAATTTTTTTCTTTTAAAATAACCCTTTCCTCACAATAATAAAATTAACAAAAAAAATAATAATTAGCGAAAGTGGTCGAGCTGTAAACGCGTGCCGTGGCCAATAAGATTCATTGTGTGTTCCATCAGAATTTTGTTTATAAAATCTGAGCTTCGTTACTTTATCATACTCGTATGTCAAGAAGATCCTGGCATATTTAAACTTAATTTAATATTGCCAAGAAGTTCATTTTTTTTTGACGGAAAACATGGAGGAATGTTTTTGAGAATGGACGTGGATGGATATAGAGGAAGGGGACGACCAAAGAAACGATAGATGGATTGTGTGAAAAACGATATGGCTAGAAAGAATGTTACTTGTGAGATGACGTCCGACAGAGATGTATAGAAGAAGAAGATATGCTGCGCCGACCAAGTAAAATTGGGATAAGGGCAGGAGGATGATTGTCAAAAATTTCAATTCAAAAATGTGCAATACAAGAATCTCAATTATTTTTTATCTACTTAAGCCAATAACCATGATTTTTTGATAATATATCATCCGTTAAGATATCTACATTCGTAGATAATGTCGAAATATCATTTTAAATACTGTTAATAAAATCATAGAATGTACGATATTTATTTGCAAACTATCTGTGCCCGCGACTTTGTGCGCGTTTGAATTTAAGCCATTTGGACATTGCAGCGTGACTTTATTATTATTTTTTATAAAATTCTAAAATAAAAGTAGAGTTATTTACTCTCTATTACATCAGCTATCTGCCAGTGAAAGTACCGTCAAAATCGGTCCGGCTGGACCGATTTTAATTTTCCTGAGATTAGCCGGAACAAAAAGACAGACTGACAAAAATAGTAAAATATGTTGATTTGGTATATGTAGTGTATACACATACACACATACATATATGCATTTAGTAAAAAGCGGTTACTTTAATATTACAAACAGACACTCCAATTTTATTATATGTATATACATAAAATAATATGAATCCATAAACGCATGTTCTTGTGCAACGAGTAAAGGATTTAAACCATACTATATAACGTGATCTATTTGTTTGCACCGCAGTCCAATATTGAATTGTTTTGGTACTGTAATCGGTTTAACACGAGTAATGCTATTTGCCGGTCCACTAGACCCCCAAATCTGAGTCTTGCGAGTAATTACAGGCGTGATTTGTATTTGTCTATCTAAATACATTAAATACGTATTTAGATATAATTTATGCAGGATATTAATTTAAATACTTTCACAACTACCTTAATGTTACATACATTAAGGTAGTTGTGAAAGTATTTTGTTTACTCTTTTTTTCGAGTACGACTTCGAGGGGACCTTCAAGAAAAGACCCCTACACGTTTCTTAAATACCGGTAACGCACCTGAAAATGACATGGTGTTGTAGATGTCCATGGGTGGTGGTAGTCATTTCCATCAGGTAAGCCTCCTGCTGATCGTTTGTCAATTATTAAAAAAGAAAAAAAAAATTGTACGTTATTCTCGATGTCTAGGCGGATTCGGATAAGCCTAGACTTAGATTATGACTATCCCTGTACTTTGTGTAGGCCCCTTTGCGTGGGTACCGTCCACCGTATCAATATTGTTATTTCTATCTGTGTGTTGTCAAATAAAAAGTCGAATATTAGTCAATACCAGAAAGCTAAAATTAATATAAAATATGTGTTCACAATAATAAATCATTATTTATGTAATATCAATATGTTCTTAATGATACAATAAAAAGGGCTCTTGCCACCATCGACATTCCTGCTCTTACAAACCCTCGTGGAATTAGTCATGATGATGGTAAGAGACCTGATGGATTAACATTGGTTCCCTGAGAACGAGAACGGGCCTTTGTGTGGGACGCTACATGCGTTGACACGTTGGCCCCGACTCATATTCGAGAAACATTGTTAAGAGCCGGTGCCGCTGCGGAAAAAGCTGAAGCAAAAAAAAGATCTAAATGTTCGTGTCTTATGTTAAATTACTTTTTTGTCACATTTGCTTTCGGAACAATTGGAGTAATGGTGCAAAAAGCTTCATCAAAAGTATAACAATTCGCCTTATTGCCTCCACTGGTGACAGGAGGGCTGGTTCGTTTTTAGCCCAGAGGATCGGAATAGCGATTCAACGAGGAAATGCTGCTAGCATTCTTGCCACCATTCCACGCGGTTATAGATTTATACAGTAATTATTTTTAATTCATATTTGTATATATATTTAAGCACTTAATGTTATCAATTCTTATAATAATAACTATGCCTAATTTGTTACTCGATCTTGTTTAGCTCACATGATAAGACTCTTAGAGTATAATGTACATTACCTAATATGTTATATTAATATTGAACCGTATATAATAAGCATAGAGGAAGAGGGGGAAAGGGCGCTTGGAAACGCTTACGTTATGATATCTGTCAGTCCACTCTACTGGAAGGCGTGTAAAAGAACTTCTTTCGTCGTATAAGGCACCGTGTCCTTACAGCGCGGTTTGGCTTAAGCAATTCTCAGTTTAAATTTTGTATCTACCACAAACAGATATATATCTGCAATACATATAGTATAAATCCAATATTTTTTATGGCATCGAAGGCGGATAGTCGAATGGGGCATTTCATGTAAATCTACACTGCCTATAGTAGGCGGCTTGTGAAATGTTAAACATTTACTTCATAACTAATACGCAACCAGCCTTGAGAACTGAGACGTTATGTGCCTCGTGTCTGTAGTTGTGGTCTCAACCCGGGCTTGCACAAAGCCTTACCAACAAGTAAATTAAATATTATTAATATATTTCAAAATCAAAATCTACTTTATTCAAGACTTTTACAAGCACTTTTGAATCGTCATTTAACAAACTATATTAAGTGTAGCTACTACCGGTTCGGAATGCTGATTCTACTGAGAAGAACCGGCACTAGACTCAGTTTCTTTCAGATTCAACTATGTTCGTAAATAAAAATAAAGCGTATTATAGGTAAATTTTGTAAGACAATAATTGAAAATTGTGTTCTATTTCCAAGTTTAAAAAAGAATGGTACGTTAATTAATTCCAACATTTTCAGCGGGCGCTGTCCGGGGGGAGAGGAAGGGGGTGCCTCTCGTTTTAACTTTCCGCTCCGATGCCGTTATTGCTACCATTGTTTACAATACGTCTAGAATATAAAATAATATAATAAATGATAAAATATAGGTACATAAAATTGCAAAATTGATAACTACCGCTCTCTAGTTTATTATAATACACATCTATGTATAAATTAATAAAGACAAAATATTTCGGTACCTTTTTTTTCTCTGTCTGTGAACCGAATTTCTTTTTTTTTATTTGGTAACTGTTGACGATGTTTGGTTTTAATGAAATCTACCATGTGTCAAAGAATATAACTTTAACGTATTAAATATACTCAAAACAACTACAAATATAATTTTTTAAATTATTAATATATTATAATTAAATCATCGATCATTTATTAATGTGTATATTAAACACAATAAAGGTTCCGACGAGTTAAATTTTTTAATGTAATATATGTTTTAAAAGATACTAATACTATAAATATAAATAAATTATTGACAAATTTTACTGATAGAAATAATTAGGGACCTCCACTCCGACGGCATTCTATCTGAAACCAATAAACAATTAAACGGCACATTTAAGGCACAGATAACACATTTTGAAAATACAGAAGTTTCGTTTGTATAAAAATTTATAGTGTGGATTGCATTCTTGTTCTGTGTAAACCTGTAACAGTAAAAAACGTCCTTATTAATACCGTTAAGCTGCTTCTGTAATGTATATTCGATAAGTTATTGGAATTTTTAAAAGTTTACGTAAGCCCAAGTTTCCTTAGCCGTCTTTATCTTTTGTTAAAAAAATCTCTCCAATTTCGTACAAGGTACTACTAGGCACTAGGACCCGCCCGGGTGAATTCGAGTTACATTAGTAGGGGGGGAGTATTCAATTAAGCTGAGCCTCGTTGTTACAGGGCCTTCCCACTTTTAGTTATGTCTGACTACGTTAGCCCATCAGAGACTCGCTCGGATAAGTATATTGTTTTAAATGAAGCAATTTGTTTGTTTAATTCGTTAACGGAATAATCAAAGACTGGCTGAGCCATTCTTATTACATGTCAATGTTGTTTTTCCGTTTAGGATATATAGTGTTATTTTTGGATGTTTATAATGTTACGGACTTTAGATATTTAGTATTTGATACATTGTTTAATAGAGCGGAAGTATACGATACTTTAATAAATTACAAACTATATCCTACATATATTTTAGTATTTCAATTTATTCTTTCCGTTTATATTAAAATATTTATTTGATTAAATGGTTTTTATTTTGACTAAAACTTAAGCTTATTATTAAAGTCGGACAACCAGCCATTCGTTTGGCTAGATACGAACAAGAAAGGTGTGCTGACAAATAATATTTATATCATAAAAGTAGTAAGTGTTTTTAATTATAATTAAAATCCTAACGTCGAAATGTAAAGTGTATTAGCGAAAAATAAAGTGCTGTGCATTGAAATAAAACTAGTTTTTAACGGATTTAATCGCGTATATTAATTATTTTAACATCCCGACGTTTCGAGCACTTTGCAGTGTTCGTGGTCACGGGCAGACCAGGGCAGGATGTTAAAATAATTAATATACGCGATTAAATCCGTTAAAAACTAGTTTTATTTCAATGTGTAATAATCGCGAAAATCTAAGACAACATTAAGTGCTGTGCAGTTTGAGTGATTAAAATAATAAGGCCGTAACAATAAATTGTGAACAAAGGACAGTTTTAACGAAGATCGCGTTTTAATCTATGTTACCAATATCGAGTTTCCATCAAATCATGCTGAGCGGTGAAGGGAAATATCTAAAGGAAGGATTTATGCTTCGAATGGTATTCTGCCTCATTACCAATATGCCGACTAGACTAGAACAGCACGATACAACAACATAGAAGAAAGTATTTGGGAGTTGTTACTGTATTTGTAGTTGTTACGTGTTTATAAAAAGTCGTATTCAGTAACTGCTGAGTTTCTTGCCGGTTCCACTAGAATCTACTTCCCCAACCAATCAGTGGCGTAGCTATCGTAGGGCCAGGTGGTGCAGTGCACCAGGGCCCCGGAGCTCAGGGGGTCCTCTAACCTAAGCTTTGAATAGAGATGACATATTGATTTAGCCTACTAATGATAAGTTCATCTCAATGTATCCTGTATCCTATTTTTATTCGTATCTATAATTTTGAAGTGCAATATAAGTTAAAGAGGGGGGTGAGGGCCCGTTTCTTTTTCTATACACCAGGGCCCTTGTCCACCTAGCTACGCCACTGCAACCAATAGTAGCTTTACATTTAATTCAACACTGTAACATGACGATACAAATGTGCTTTTACATTCCTAATTGAATAAGGAATATGTTGATTTTGAGTATGACCTTTGTTGTTACAGCCGAGTAGAATATAGTGGAAATACTCAGAGATAGAGTAGTATATACTTACCCTAATATGACATCTAAGTGTCAACCGTACCCCGTCGTGAGAGACGACTAAAGTGTCTCTTGATATTCATATCCGGTAGTAAATACCGCCTGAGCCACACTGTTGGGTCATAATCATAGTGATGAGTTCTGAGTTCGGCTGTGAGGGCTGTTCTGAAGGCAGACTGTGCAAATCTGTGCAAATAAAAACACTCGATATATTATAATCTGATAAGAAAGATAACTTGAAACAACCGGCAAGAGTTCAAACATATAATTGTTACTTGCATTTTGAGGGTACGCGTTGCTATCTTCCAGGCTGCTGGTAGTTACTGAGAATTTTCTAGAATTTTCTTGAGAAGAAAAGCAAAAAATAAAATCATAATATATTTTACAGCTAAACAATAAATTTGTATACCAATTATAATAATATTGACAATGTAAGAGATATCTAATATTTCAGATACATTTAATACCTTAACGGTGGTCACCAATAAGCATCGGCGGGCAACCCTACCAATTTAAATAAATAAAAAAGAAACTCCTTTGGTGATATGATTATCGAATGTTAATAAATTCTAAGTAAAAGGTCAAAAGCTCGGGTTATTAAGGTTAATATATTTACTAAGTCATAAATATGATGGGTTTCTTAATTACGAGGGCTGTGACATGTTTACTGGAACCCGAAACCGGGGTTAGGCTAGTTCATTAACTAATCTGTTGTTTTACCGTATTAGCTTAATATTATTATACATTGCTTCGTAACTAGATAATATAAATAATATTTTAGTCGCGTCTATGTTTCGGTCTTTGTCTAGTCGATTAATTCTCACTGTAAAAAAAAAAAACTTTGCTTCGTTCGTGCGTGACCAAACCAACAAATATATTACACACAGTATATTTAAATACACTGTCTTAGCTAAAAGGTTAGTTTATCTGATCTATCAACTTATTCTTTATTCAAAATAAAACATGCAGAAAAATCCTTATTTAATTGGTACCTACCTTATTTGTTAAGGCAGATTAATGTTCATACCTTGATCATTGTAGCGAAAGAAAAAAAAATGTTTGAAAAGATCTTAACATCATATGATACGTGTAATGTAATTTAGACCATATATCTCTGTATTAAAGTTTAAAATTAAATGATCACGAATAAATAGGGTCTATCAATGATTACTGAGTAGACTTATTGCGGTAAATATAATGTACACGTGCTTATTGTATCATTAAAAGCGCGTGTAGCGGTTGTCTAATGATAATCTGTTATTTTGAAAAAATAAAGGTGAGCGTGTGAAGTTCTAGTTCTTGGGCGGTTTTAAAAATAGTTTTTAATTGCATGCAAATAGTTAATTTAACTAAAATAGTAATAATCTTCTTACTAATAATAAAAAAAAAAATACTACACTCACTACACAAAACGTTCAAAATTTTAATTTGGATTAAAATAAATATTGTAAAATAAGATTAGATATAAAGTTGTATATTTCGAGCGAATTATCATGTTATATTAATGGCACCCTGTGCGCGCGCATTATAAATATCCATTGAAATCAATTTTTCATAACGCACCAAAGGAAATATTACGTCAAATAGATACAGATTGGTTTGAAGTAAAGCGTGCACAGAAATTTAAAAATAGAATATTGTTTTCTTTTTTATAATCAGTGAACGGTTAATAAGAAGCAGAAGTAATAACAGATTTTAAGTGAAGTTGCACTTTGCATTCTTTAAAGTATATCTAATGTTCGGGTTAAACATTTCGACGCACGCATTTATCATCATGACATATACCATCGATATTCAATACTGGAACGTGGTTTATTTAAAAAAAAAACCAAGCCTATGTTTTCTTTGTTTAATTTAACATAATTATTATTATTAATATTAAGTTTTTAAATATATATAGAAAGTATTAAGCATCCTTGTCATTCTACGAGGTCATACTTTATACAGTAACAATTTTATTTCATATTTCCAATAAAAAAAAGGAACATTATATATTTTTATATATGGCAACTCACTCCACTTCGCTGAGTAAACCCTTAATGAATAGAACTTTAAGATATATCTTTCTAACGGCATTTAAGAAGCAAAACATTCAAAGAAGTTCAATTAGATTTTAAAGACCATCCCAGCAATGCTTTACGGAGTATTTTATATAAATAATTATTAAGATTCTATCTCAAATATCTATTTAAGGCTTTTGTATTGTAGTGTATAATTTGATTTGCAATTATTTTATACAATAGATATATTCCAATCGCATTAAATTATTTTATCAAAGGATTTATTTATTTTGAAAAAATCGTGAGGAGACCTACACGTGTTAGATAAAATTCTGCCGCGTTGGAGAAGTCTTAGTGAGAGTTTGATATACATTTTTTAACTTTATTATAAAGGTAAGATTTATAAAAATAATATTTCAAATCGATAAATTATAAAATTTGCGTTAATTGAAATGACCTAAAAAAATATTAACAAGAAAAAAATCCCAATATATTTTAATGACAACAAAATAACTTGATGACAGAATAGAGAGGCGTATAATGAGTTAACGATACACCGTAGAGGGTGAGTGGTGAAGATATCGACAGTTGATAAAGTGGGATTGCAGCGTGACAACACTGTGTTATGTTGGCATGGTCGAGAGGACGAGTGATGGGACTTTTATCGATATTCAATTAGATTTTTTAAATTATTTATTGTAAATAAGTTTTGATTTGTATCCAAGTATAATTATGAAATATACCAATACTTTTTTAAAGAAGTTTATTTAAAATTATTATCAAGTGCGCGTAACTCTAGGAATTTATGTACTTGTGTCATATTTGAAAATATTACCTATAGGTGCTTTATCATTATACATTCCGTTTCTGGGTTGTTCTTTTTTTTATTTGTGCTGAGAGAGCACAGAAATCATGGTAAGGATAATTAACCTATATTTTAAATTATAAATGTAATAAAAGACAAATATTACCCACATATAAGATGAAATAGAGAGAAAATATTCTCGAGATTGAATGTTTTCATTATACCTAATAGATAGATAATTATTAGGCAGTCGCAGATCTTGAGAATTTTTAAATATAATTTGAAAAGCCTTTATCTGTCTGTCCAGTTCTAAATTGTTTATGTATTAAATTGTACCTATGTACCTACTTTATAATGATGTGTTCATAATCTGATAGTCTATATTTAAATAATATATATATATATAGAGTGTATCACTGGTATGTAGATATGTGTTTCTTGTGATAGGTCATTATGTAGATTTACTTGTTTTTTTACTAAAATTCTTTCACCAAAGGTTGTCTGTGAGAGAACGTTATAAGTGACAATACCGACTTTGCGCACCATTACTTTTTTAATACTTTTATATTATAATTCATAAATCTTTATAATTGAGTATTTAAATAAATAAATCAAAATTTAAAACATACTTTAGTCATGTAGACATTTTCAAGTACTTTCGGATCGTAATTTTACAGAATTGTGTTAAACTGAATGCTTCTATAAAAAAAATTACTAAATGTAAATATAATATCGACATGTGTCCCATCACTGTGACTTCACAACGGGAGATCCCAACCCTTCAACGCGGCTTAATTTCATAATTGAGGGTTAAATCAGTACTGACGGGTGGCTCAATTATTATCACACGTAACTTGCCGTCTGTTCTGATGTCCTTATGTTATCGCGATGGCATTTGTAAGGAAAATTGTTATTTTTATAGCTATGATCGTAGATTATATGAAAAATCATCAACATTAAAACATTATTGTTGATTTTTATGCAGTATTTTATTTTTAATTACCATTTCTAGACAAGCATTCTTGACTGTCATTGTCTGTCAACTGTCAACTGTCTGTCAAATGTCATTTTACAACTATTAGGTATATTAAATATTAGGCGACCACCGGCCTAATATTTAATATACCTAATAATGTAATGTAGATAATAATGAGAAGAACCGGATATAATCTTAGTAGTTATCTATTAATTATGTGAATAATTGAGGTATTTTAAAAATTATTAAAATATAATTAAATTATGTAATTTCATATAATAAAACAAATCAAACTTACTTACTTTTAGGCAATTAATTAATTAATAAAAATTAACATAGCCTCTTTGGTTCATTTTAATGGTACTTTTTATTAGTTTAATTAATTTATATTTTTGATGGTATTTTAATTAATTTTATTTTGTTTCATTTACGAGTAAGATAATTATGTGTAAGTTTCTTTATTATTGAATAAGCTATAGGTATTAAGCATTTTTAAACAATAAAAATAATCCATCGATGAAATATTGTACCTAAATATAGGAATATTTTGTATATAGTTTGAATGTGTAAGTATACCAAGTTATATAAATAGGAGTCAGCTTACTCGTCTTATGTCGTAATTATATTTTGTACCTAGTCCAAAACTATTTAAAAATCGAACATATTACAAAAACGTAACGTCTTGTATAATAAGGAATGGTTTAAAAGCAGTTTGATCATAGCGACATTCAAGTTAACCTAACGTACCTATGTAGCACACGGTTTAAGAAAGCTCTACTTTACTGTACTGCAGTTATATTCTGTAAGAGCTTCGATTCTCACCCGAGAAATGCTTAAAACCGACTTAATCATACGCTATTCTGATACGCTTCAAATTTAAACCTTATAATTATTAAAGTCAATACAATATATCATCTTGATATTTCACGTATGTCTGCTGCGGTGATTTTCGAGTTGCTCTTCGGAATACTTGACCAGTTTTGCTTCTAAAATTTCATAGAAAAACTAGCATGTTTCCCTAGTCAATGAACTCTACAATACTTACCTACTAATACAATTTTATTTTGTCTAACTTAACTAGTTATATGTACGTAGGTAGATATATATCTATATATTTACTCTCCATTACCCACATTATAATCGGCACGCATTAGTAAGAGTAAATAACGCTGCTTATTATGTCGACTATGAGTAGAGTCAGCAAAAAATAAAAAATTAACGTAACGCGCCTTCGTTAGTTAATAGATGTGTATCTAATACCTACTTGTATATCTAATATGATTTTGAAAGAGAACAACGGGAGTCCGCAATGCTTCGCTTTGCTAGTTAGCTGCATCTATATAACATTTATGATGATGGCAATATATATGGCTCAATTGAAATCACGTAGATCACAAAACAAGATCGCGGATCAAATTGATTCATCTCAAGATGTCGATTAATAGATACAATGTGGTTTTAAAATCTGCAATCAACAAAACCCACTGCAGTGTGGTGGAAAAGACTCCGATCCGATCGTAAGAAGAGATGAGCGAAAGCCCAACAGTGGGATATTTAGTTGTCACAATATTTCTACCTACTAGGTCTATTGTAAGTAATATCACCAATATGTGACTGTGTTCATTTATGACTGACTTGGCGAACAATAGTTATAAGTACCTACTTATAATTTATTTCAAGCGTATAATTCCAAATGTCGATTAAACACTGGAAAAGTCATGTCGACCATTATACTAACCTTTTCTTTTAAATAAATACTTTCTACCCATTGTTATATTTTATTCATCTCCTATATATTCTTAGTATAATACCTATGTTAAAAACTAGTTGTCGCACGTAGCTTTACTCGTCTTATGGGGTCGTCAGATATTCAGCATAAAGGAGCCTATATTTCTTCCTTATAGTTGTAGTTGTAGCTTCATAGCAAATTTCATCAAATTCGGTTCAGTGGCTTGGCCGTGAAAGAGCAACAAACAGACAGACAGAATTACTTTCGAATTAGTACATATTTGTTATAAAATAATTTTAACTACCAAAACTCTTTAACTCTCTTGTTCAAATCCACAATTAAATTATTTTTTATAGTCAAACACGTTTTTAATCAGCTAGCGGCCCGCCCTGGCTTCGCACGGACCAATTATATATTAATAGAGAAAATTAAATGATATAATATATAATTTTTAAATAAAAGCACACAGCAATAATGTAGGTTTCTACCAGTAAAAGAAGAAATAGAATCGTGTCATTAGTTCTGGAGATTACCCACTACATACAAACAAACACTTTTTAAGATATTTTTGAACATTTTACTCACTACTCGACTAACTACTTTGAGTTTCCTTGAAGTTAAGATTATTTATTACCGATTATAAGTTTTACTAAAACTTCTACCTAGGTTACATAACATGTAGTTTGATACATATAAATGATTAGGTACGTATCGTTTTAAAGGTTCCGTACCCAAAGGGTAAACCCTATTACTAAGACTCCCCTGGACGTCCGTTTGTTTGTCCGTCTGTTAACAGTTGAAATTTTCACAGGTGATGTATTTCTTTTGCCGCTATACCTAATAACAAATACTATTAAAAACAGAATAAAATAAATATTTAAGAGGCCTTTTTTGCCGTTTGTATAGAAAATGGTACTCGTGCGTGTACAAGTCGGAAAGTTTTACGAATAAATATGTCCAATAATTGATTAGAATATTAATGTTATTTTAATCAAGCATTTGAATGTCCAGAACATTAAGTATCGATGATATAGAATATATCGCAATCGATAAAACTCATAATCGATAAATTACAAAGCAAATCATAACCGCAGTGAACGTATTAATCGAACGAATACAATAAATGAATGGGAATGTTATTTCAATCACAGTATTAATTCAGCCCGCCTTAAACAAGTGCTCGGTTTGTCCAATCGATAAGTTTGGGCGGCGAGGGCGGGCGATCGTTACCGGTAAATAACGGTATACGAGTCACGTCACTGGCCGGCTCGTTCTGCCAGAGGTGGGGCGTTATTGTAGGGCGGTGCTCGGATTGGTTGGCACGGTTCGTCCAAGTTCCGACTCGGCAGTGCCGGTTCGTCAGCCATATCGGAGTGTTGATACTGACTTGTCATTTTAAATTATGTTTTGATGTTTTGATTTGTCTTGTTGTTCCGTGTTTTCAGGTGAGTTGAATTTGTGATTTGTAGTGATTTAATTTTTTATTTATATAATCATGTTTTTGAGAATGGTGAGTTTTCGTTTATTACGGTATGATTTAATCATTAAATTAAATTTTTAAAATTGTGAACATTTAATAAAATATATAGAAATGTATTTAGGCGGTAGTACTCATAGTAAGTTGCTCTAATGAGTATTTAAAAAAATATTGTTTATAAAATGTTCCCCATGTTTTTAAAAGAGAATCATAATTTAATTAAATAATCTTAAAATGGTAACTGAACGAAAAGTGTCAAATTCGTTGTATGAATATTATAAAATTCGTTGGTGAAATGGTTTATAATAAATAAATATATAATAAAAAATAATTAATTAATTAAATTTTATGGAAATAATTATGACAGGTAAAATAGTTATAAAGGCTTTCGTCTTTTTAGTTCATAATTGTCAGTCATTTTAATAAAACTTCAAAATCGGAAGGTTTTTAACGTGTTTATAGTAAATTTTTTTATAGAAATAATCAACTAAGTAGGTACGAATAATTGTTAATTATTTTTTTCTCTTACTGTAGTATAAAATTTGATTAAAGATTCAAATGAACGCAGACGATAGCTAGTAAAAATGTTAAAGTATTTTTGAATCGCCAGAATTTGACCATTTTTAACCGTTTTGACAGTTTTTAACGTAAAAACATAACGTTTGACGTAAAAGTTTTTGTAAAGTGTTTAAAAAAACGATCGTTCAATGAATAAATATCAAACATGTGTTAGAAAAACCAAATATTAAAATGGTTAAGAGATTCGATGAGTTTGGGTTCGGTCTTAATATCGAGGTCGGATATCGGGACTCTTTATATAAGGATAGGCAGGCTAGATAGGCGGGCTAGTTTTTCCCATTGAACTTATTTTCTTATGCATTTATTCATTTTGTATAGTGTTATTACATTTGTATTACGTATGATATTTTAATACTGACTCGTCATATAGGTTTATGAAGGACTTAGATTATTTTTGTTTTTATATAACTGTCTGACGTTTTAAAAATTAATAATATACGCTTTTGTCTAAGTCTTTGATTTTTCTCTGGATGGCGTTTTTTTTTGAAGAAAATGAGTAAGGGAATTGAAATATAATTAATTGGAAAACTATGAACCAAAAATTTTAATTCATTAAAAAAAAAAATTTTTAATTAAGTATTTTGCGCTACTTAGTAACTATGAGGTTTAATGATGACTTCTTAAAGTTCACATAATACGTTTATGACAAACATCAAAACCTACCAAGTTTCGTCACAATCGGTTGAATGGGTACGAATACAGAGTATAAACACAATTTATTTTTATATATTATTTATTTAAGAAAGGGAGGTCAGTAAATGTCCTAATTACTCATAAATAATCGCACTTCAAAAATATTTATACTTTGTGGTAGAGCTTTGCCCGTCTAGGTAGGTACCACATACTCATCACATATTTTACCGTCAAACAGCAGTAGGTACCTCGTTTTGTTGTGTTCCGGTTTAAAGTTTGAGTAAGCCAGTGTGGACATAACATCTCAGTTCCAAGGTTGGTGGCTCATTAGCGACGTAAAGCATGGTTAATATTTCTTACATCACCAATGTCTATGGTCACTTGCCATCAGGTGTCTGCCAGTTGCTGATGTGTGGGTGGTGCATAAGTAACCAGACATTCTTGCACAAAGCGCTACTACCAAGTAATGGTATATTTTTATTAACTTTGACTGCCTAGCAAAATGCTTCTCAAGATCCTTGGATCTAACCAAGGTTCATTAAATTGTGCTGGGTTTTTCTGCAAAGCAATTCTCAATGGCTGTTCAAAGTTTGGAAATTAGTTATAACTCAGGAATCGGACAGCACGTAGAGCCGTCGGTCCTGCGCCTGAAGTTTCTTCGATTGTTTCCAGTTATCGGATAAGTGATGAAATAAAATTGCACCTGTCTTTGCGTAAACACTAGACCAATATAATATGACCTGCGTGGTGATTCTTTAAAATGTCAGCTTTGAACGAAATCTACCAGGTGGATATCATGATATTGGTTATTTGTGTTTTTAAAAGTGATTATTGTTTCATTTGACGATCAATCGATTAATCAAAATATACTGTAGTCTGTGTAGTCTTGCGAGTAGTTTTAAGCCAGTATTAAATTAAATTTAAAACTACCATCGGTTCGGAATGTAGATTCCGAAAAGTACAGGAGACAAGCTCAGTTATTATTCTTTTCCGACAGTTATCTACATAGAGTATTAAATATAATTGAATTATTATCTATTCCGCGTATAAATCAAAGAATACTAAGTGCATATACTAACCACATCTTTCTTTTTTGCTTATAGAGTTATTACCTACCTATAGAATTACTTTGCCCATGATACAAGTATTGCTTCTGATGTTGAATAAATTGTACAAAAGGTTATTAATTTAAATAGAATAATAATATAATATACTATATATATGTATAATGAAATGTATTATAGGAAATTTTAAAGTTGAACTCTGGAGCCTTTTAGAGTAAAGTGAGCAGGTTTCTTTTGGATGGGCGAGTACCACCTTCGTCTTCATCTACACTTTCCATCAGGTGAGATGGAAGACAGACGCCTATTCCATTATAAATACATAAAAAAAATGGAGTGCAAAATATTTTTATACAATTAGCCGTGTAGGTGCCGTCCAATCGGAAAACACTACAAACGCCGGTCTTTTACTTATGAACAGAGGCCTTAACATAAACTTTAACTTTTATTACTCACAAATTGCGAAACTGCATTTTTTTGCGTCCTTATATAACGAATTTTCATAAGCGCTTCGACTGATCTTTATTTATAATCGCAATTCGAAAGTATCAAAAATTGAAAAAAAACGGAATTTTGCCCTCATGGTTGATGAATTTTCAAAAACGTTTTTAAGGCTGTCTTTTACTCATAAATAGATGTATTCCGATTATCATATTTTTAACTTTTTAAAATGGCTAACTTCGATACATAAATTCATCCTAAGTTTCACCGTCTTATGGGATGAATTTAAAAAAAAATCTCGCATCAGTTTTTGTCTCGTAAACATAAATCTATAGCATCAGATATAACTTTCATCACATCTAAAAGAATTAAATTCATTTATTATAAAATTTATAATACATACATATAAGTAGGTATAAAATAAGTATAAAATTAAACAATAGATCAGATTAAAATAATTCGTCTTCTTTTTGTAATATTTTTTTTTTAAAAAAACAACTACAATTATTGAAATTTATTGAATACTTGCTTTCGCCTAGTAAAAGTAATAGTGTGGTTCCAGCCTGTACAAAATTTCATCAAATTCGTTTCCGTGGTTTAGCCGTACGTACCAAACGGATAGACAGACAGACGGACAGAGTTACTTTTGCATTCATAATAATAAATATCACATTATAAATGTAATTCTACCGTGAAACAGCAGTAACTACTTAGTAGGTATTGTTAACAAAGGGTGAGTGAGCCAGTGTACAGGCACAAGGGACATAACATCTTAGTTTCCTAGGTTGGGGGCGCATTGGTGATGGTAAGTGGTCACCACCGTCCTTTGTCTATGGACGGTGGTGACCACTTACCATCAGGTGGAACATGTGCTCGTCTGCCTACCTTTATCACAAACATATATAGGTATATAAATTCAACCGATTTAAAATGTTAGAATAATGAATTCTCTGCGATTCGGTCCATGTTTGTTTTTCAATCACAAACCCCCGAGAGGCCGTATTTAAGCAACGTTATGTATATTTAACGAGGTACAGAAATTAAATCTCGCTTTCTCTCATCTCGTGGAATTCGTTGTCTTTGTCTTTATTACGCTTAATCTTTGTAACGTTCTATATAGATATATATAATTTTGTTTATTTGTAAATTTAGCTACGAGTAGTTAACATAGCATTTTTGTTTTTTTTTTAATTTTCACTTATATGCCTCGTTGGTCTAGTAGCTAAATTTATGGCTGCAGGTCCTAAGGTCCAGGGCTTGGAACCCAGTTCGATCCGCTTAAAAATTATTGGGTATTTTCGTTGAATATTCTCAGAAGCAGATTGGAAACTGGAAAGAAATAGTGTTTACATTTCCGTGCCTCGGAAAGCACGTTAAGACGTTGTTCCGTTACCTGAACTCTTTCCAAACACATCGGATTTTGATCCCATTGGCATTGGGTTTGCACAGACAATTGTGCAATATAATTTTTAGCTATCTAGTCCCTTGAGATTGGTAGCTATGGGCGAAATCAGATAGGAAGACACTATCATTATCATAGCATCTAGTAAAAATTTGTAATTTATAACGATTATTACATTTCATCAAACTAGAGTCCCTGATTCTTCTCAAATCTGGCTGTGTAAAGGGCTCGGAGCCAATTCGGCACCTAGGCATCCTATACTTGCTTAAAAATATTCCGGTCCTGCATATACCTAGTAGTTTTTGTAGTCAATTTAACTTAGTTTTAAGATAGTGTCAAGCGCCTATGTGCGCTTTAATAGGCGGCTACATAATTGTGGCCGTTTTTTATTTATCGCTTTGATAGGCGATAAATTCGCAACAAAAAGCAAAATTCCATCCAAAGAAAACATTTCGCTCGCGCCGTGTGAGTATTTTTTTATTATATTATTCCGTAATAACCAATTCCAAGTTTCGGGGGCTGCTAATAAAAGCTACACGAAATAATTCGACGTCAAATTAAGTTGCCAGATGTCATTCCGGAGACGCGTTCATTGAATGACTTTTGTAAGTAAATTGTGAGCGGATTTGCATCTTTATGATTTTTATAACATTTCCTCACACTGCTTAGTTAAACTTTCTCGTTATAAAGAGAAAAGACGACGATTTCATCAGTTTATTTAAATTATATGGGTCAATTTTCGATGGTTGATGATTTTTAGGGCGGGGGTCTCGAAGTGCTTTTATTGGTAATGAAATCTCGGTGATTTGTTCATTTTATTTTTATATGTTGTATTTGTGTTTTTGAAAGTCTGTATGGGTCAGGTGAAATTAAAACATCTGTATTAAATTTAATACCGACCTGCATAGGAGTAATGGCCCCTCCATTAAGCTTCAATTTTCAGCTCTGACTACCCCGAAGCTCTTAAGGAGAATTAAGAGCTAGCCAGGGGAATAGTTGGGCACGTAAAGTACCTTGCTGCTCCTAGAAAAAGACTAGTATGCCATAATGTTAACCTTCCCCAAATTTGAAGAGGCTTGGACCCCCTAACAAAACCTTGGCACGCAACTGCTTAAGAGTAAAAGAAGGATGGTGTAGCCTAACAGAGTGATATACATTCAAAATATTTCGTATAGAAATAAATGATATTAAGAATAAAGTTGAAAACCTTTGACACATAAAATAAACTTTGAATAAAAAAAACAACTTCATTACTACGTATTTAAATAAAATTGATTTGAATGTTAGTACGAGTACGAAACGAATTAATTCATGAAACCAACAATAGATACGGGATTAGTTAAAAATTCAATTGTGCGAAAAATTCACTGATAGACACCGTCTGTCATCCGTGGGGGGTGACACGCGCTACTTTATAGGGATACATATACAACGGATAATTCAAGTTACATGTAGATTATAATATTCTTTTTTAATTATGTTTTATTTTTACTTGGTTTTACTTGGCGGTAGAGCGGGTATCACGCACGCTCATAATATTATATTCTGACTCCAAACAGCAGTACTTCATATAGTTGTTTTATGGTTTAAAGAATGAGTGAGTGCAACTATAGGCACAAGTAACATCACATCTAAGTTACCAAGTTTGGTGGCACATTACTACTTACTCACCATCGGTGATTACAATCGGGTGGTCCACGAAAATATATTATAAAAAAAGTTAGTCAGGCTGGCATTTTCATACATAGATACATTAAGGCTCAAATTAAAAAAAAAACTTTGATTTTTGACTTAATTTTTTTTTTATTCAAAACATAACGACGTAATTTCACAATTAACCAAGTTAACAAAACCTTTACATTCATCTTAACAAACTAAGACGAAAATGTTTCGTCGTGAAGCGTAGACGATTAAATATTAACCGACGAATTAACTCCGTCTTCGCTCGTCGACACCAATTAAGCGAACAAAGTAACAAAGTAAATAACCGGTTCGAATTAATTTTGTAGCTCAATGCTTTCGGTTTGCAGTTTGCTTAAGGATTCTCGTATTCTACGACGTCTATAGAACGTATGATTTATTTATTAACCCGGAGCAATACCGTTATACGTTCGTATTTAAATATGGGGGGAATATGTATGGCAGTTATATTTTATGACCTATAATAGCGTTAAAACAATAAACGAATTTATACAGACAAAGGAATATGACAATAATGCCATAACTAATCATCATCATGATAGCCTGTATTATTCCAATGCTGGACGTAGGCCTCCCCCAAGATCTTCGGCCTTTCTCATCTACGTTCTACAAGCCACCTGTACATCATCGCTCTACCGTGCCACAGGGCGTCCCTCGCTTGCCGATTCGCGGTCTCCATTCTAGAGCCTTCTTGGCCCAACGGCTATCAGATATTCTACAAATGTGACCGGCCTACAGCCACTTCAGCTAGCTAATCCTCTGAGCTATGTAGACCACCTTCGTTCTCTCACCATTACCAATGGCATTATATATGTATATAGTATATTCCAATCGAAGATGAAATAAAGATAAACAAACTTAATAATAATTTACGTTTGTCATGCGATTTTCTATTCCACTTAACTACTTATATCTACTTTTATTTTACTTCCAAAGCTATGATAACAGATTCGTCGACCAAAATCCAATGACCAATGATATCACGGAGAATCAACGTCAAATATTGTTTATATTTCTTTTGTCCTCTTGTGGTTGAAATAAACTATAGTTAGGTAAACGTTTATTTATAAAAAGCATAGAGTTCAGAAATTTAATTAAATTAAATGAAACGATTTATCATGTGTATAATATGTGCTTACTTATTTATGACGTACAAGTAGACGCACTGTCAAGTTATTGTAAGTGATCCACTCCCCTTAGACTTTGGTAATGGAAGAAATATTAATCATATCACACATCACTAATGCGTTACCTTGGGAACTAAAATGTTTTGTCCCGCTTGCAAGTTTCCTCACAACGTAATGATATAAAAATAAATTAAGTACTGTATGTAGGTAATTCTCGTTTTAAAATCGGCTATGTTACACGCTTTCTGAATGCTGAGCCATAAGGCTCAACGAAAATCTAAAGTAATTTAATTTGTCAATTAATTTTTACTGAAATTTGAACTGTAATAAAGTTTACTTAGTCTCTTTATTCTTATGTTAAACTAGTGAAACTATTTTCCATATTTATTTTTTAATAACATGTTATCATTTGAAGCGTGTAAAATATCTTCAAAGCGTGTTCAGATATAATAAAAAAAATCTCAAAAATCTGAACCCTAAACTATGTAACATACAACGAAGCGTAACAATTGAAGTAGAAGAGCCAACTGGTATCTTAGAGATTAAATAGTATTTCGGTATGTTAGAGTTCTCAAAGGAGCACTTCTATTGAATGTTTGTATCGGATTTTGTAGGGCGACCATTATGTGTAAAGTAGTACTGTGCCGTTTTGTTAAAATACCTTTTGACAATTTTTTGGCCTATTTTATGTCTATTTACAGTTCATCGTTTTAATGGTTGATTGGTGTCTTTGATAGAGGTAAGTAACGGCCTGTTGATGTTTCACTGTTGGGCTAAGGCCTCCCCTTCTCTTTGAGTATAAGGTTTAGAGTTTTTCCACCACACTGTCTTTGATTTACTAAAACGGGATTCGGCTTCTGAGGTGAATCAATTAGTTTTAATCACCACTTTGGGAACTTTTTTTATGTATTCTCAGCTTTGACAGTCTATCTAGACATATAGACAATCCAAGCTATTCCTATACTTGTTTTTAAGTCTACGTGTCTTTTGGCTAGTATCTGAATTTAATAATTTCAAAGTGAAGGTCTATTCAAATTATACGACCATTCGACGACCGACGATCGTATTACAAAGGCACTAAAATATACAAATAAAAATCTACATCTATTTTTTAAATAAAATCATTAAAAATTGTAAGAACATTAAAATTATTATTTTCCTTGTCATATCGAAAACCGCAGTTACCCTACACTTGACAGACGGACTGGAGTGTCCCCTTAGTTACGGATTATCCGCAGAAATGCGCAGTGTGTTGTCAATGCGGTCGTATTTGTTTGTTATTGGCGGACACCGTTCAAATAGATGTTCACACAAATACCGTTTGAATCAATAAAACGACAAACCTGTGACTATTAGCTTTAAATTATACAAATTTATTTATTACATAAAAATATTATTAACATTACAGACTTATTTAAAATTATTAATTTCGGCTTTTGATGTTTAAAGTTTAGATTTTAGTTATTTGCATTCTTAAATAACCTTAGGCATAATAATATGATACACTAGTCTTGCCGTCAATTTAAAAAAAGAACAAATAATGTAAGATTTAAACTTTTAAATTTTTTAATATTGAAAATAAAACGTGCGTAACTAAACATGTTTCTTGTATTAATAGTACAACAAACATGAAATGAAAATCATAATAATCCGAGACGCGTATAATATCTGAGCACCCTCCAAAACGATTAGTTCCGATACAAGTGTTGCACATGTTCCTTGGCCCTTGGCTTGAATCCCGCACATCCCAAAGCAACATATGGCTTACGGAGATTTAGGATTATAACTATCTATTTATTGTCAGTTGTACCGTGAAATATAGTTTATTGTTTGAAAATGTGGCAACACTGTGTTTTTTTTTAATTCACTTTGAATAGTTATCTGTGCAACATAGGGAATGTTCGAATAATTAAATCATTTTAACGCATCGGTTTTCAAGTATTTGATTAAATATAAAGAATAATATGACTATTTAAATACAGATATAAGCCGTTTACTTATTTAACATTATTAATTCGAAAGTGATTTTGTTTTTTTATTAAGCGTTTATGTTTTAACATACATATATACTATAATCAAATATTTTGACAACGTGTCAGGGGTATAAAAAAAATAGGATATCTAACAGATAACTCCTGCGGTAACACACGCGGTAACTAATAAAAAATAAATTTAAATCAATTGCACAATTTCCTAACGCAATGCTGTTTTTTTTTCGATAAATTGTCTTATTCAGTTGTCAGGAAGAAATTGTTATTAAAAATATTATTAAGATTGTCTAACTACACGGTTATTTTCATAGTTCAGCACTTTTCGTTGCTGTATTTATTTTGTAAATATTTAAATCAATTTATTAATGAAGTAAGTATATTATCATAATTTATATAATAAATTTGTCTTTCGTCTGGTCGCTTGTTATAAGGTTACATATTATTCGGTTCCGTAGAAAAATTCCCAGTAACAGTACGAAGTCTGGAAGTTGGAAGTATGTAAACTGTGCCTCGGAAAGCACGTTTAGTCCTGCGCCTGGATTCTTTCCGGTCGCGTCGGACTTGCCCTTCCATCGGATTATACGAGTGCACCTGTGCTTGTGCACAGGCTTGTGCACTATTTCCCGCGTTAGCTGGTCTCATTTGAGATTGCAGTGACCAAAATATGTCAATCGAGGATGATAATAAAGTACATATATTTTATTGAACTTAATCGGCTGTACTTCATTTTGTCTTATGCGACATCTCCGACAATCTTTAAGCGATTATGGTTATAAATTTTACAAGCGACTGACTACGCATGAGTCCAAAACTGATACTAAATATACTACAGAATATAATTATATACAAAGTTCATAGCTTTTTGTCATTAGACAATACAACCCGCTATGTCCCTGCGTTAAATCTGTAATATCTTCGAAAACATTCATTTAAATTACATGCTGTAAAGGGTCATTTTAATCTATATTAAATGCATTATGTATTTAATTTACTTAATTGAATATATTCCTTAAAATACCTTT
This sequence comes from Vanessa atalanta, assembly GCF_905147765.1. Taxonomy (NCBI): domain Eukaryota; kingdom Metazoa; phylum Arthropoda; class Insecta; order Lepidoptera; family Nymphalidae; genus Vanessa; species Vanessa atalanta. The sequence goes on from NC_061882.1 coordinate 2,032,792, forward strand.
TTAAGGAATACAATTATTACTGTTATTAATTTTATTGATTATTTGATTATTTATTATTTTGATCTATCTCGTAGGGTTCAGCCAGCGTTAACAACGAAAGCGCAAAAATGTGTTCATTTACGACATCACATTAGAAACCCCTAAAATTATCAGTTTCTCTACTGTATTATGCATGTATTACACATATAAACCTTCCTCTTGAATCACTCTATCTATTTAAAATACCCGAATCAAAATCCATTGTATAATTTTAAACATCTAAGCATACACAGGTATAGACAGACAGCGGTAAGCGACTTTACTTTATACTATGTAATAATAAGGATCAAATAAGTCAATTCGATATATTGATAATGAAAGTTTCGTGTTATCTATGGAAATTGTCTATCGAAAATGTAAACGATAAAAACAGTGTCTGACATATATATAAAAGACATAACATCGAACAGAAACAGTGCATCGTGTCTAATTTGAATTCACGAAATCACCACAGAGAAGACACGAAAAGCAACATATGCAAGCATTACTATAATGTGATGCCATTTAACGTAATCAATTTCGACCTCTCCGTTGGTTGGGGTGGCGCAAATTAACTAGTCACACCCCTAATGATCGCCGACTCGATTTCTTAGGGTTGTTAATTTTGAAATTCAGTCGATGAAAATTTACATAAATATTAATATGATTATTTGAAAACTTATTTAAATTTTTTATTTTAATATTTTTATTGTATCTGTTTCGGTATTAACACTGGCTGTTTGATAATTATAGGTATGAAAAAAAATAAAAAAATATGCTATAATAACCCACGCCGGCTTAACACGGATGCAATTTAATAATAAAAATAATATATAAATATTATTATATTAAGTACATTGTTTGTTATTATTATATTGTATTCAGAAATAATGTAGATTTCTACCAATTAAAAAAAAATTGATTTCGATCATTAGTTCCGGATATTATCCCCTACATATAGACCAACTAATTTTACCTTTTCAATTTTAGTATAGATTCATTGTTCAGTTAAATATTTTTTAACAAATATTTCACAAATAGTGTTGAACTTATACTTAGATAAATAATTAATAGATATGTAGGTAGGTAGGTTATCTTTTTGGATAAAAAATAATGTTACTTTTTTTTATGAAATACGTAGGCGTATGGGCCATTAGACCAAATGATGGTATTACTGGACACCACCTCATAAAGACATTGGAGCCGTAAGAAAGTTTAATTATTCCTTACATCTCCAATGCCTGTAGTTACACAGACTCACTCAGTCTTTGAACCGGAACTCAACACTACAAAGTATTACTGCATGGCGATAGAATATGTGATAAGTGGGTGGTACCTACCCAGATGGGCTTACTAATACCACTACCACTACCACCAAGTGAATGAAATGATGTTCCTAAAAATTAAATATTTGACTTTAAAGTGGGCAACCCTCTGTATTTAGAATGATGAACATCCCTCTGTTGATTTTAAACATTGGGGGCGACCGAAGAATATCAAGTGGCGATTTATTAGATCCTGACATGTTTTGTTAACTTTTAAATGATGTCTTTTTGAATAATGGGGGGGCGGATTACGATGGATTTCATTTTCATTGTCTATTATTTTCATTAATATTTAATTTTTCTAATTATCTCGTTTATAGCGTTTCGAAAACGGATAAGAAGAAGAATGTCGTATGTCATTAGTTCTCAGAATTTGATCCTTATTATCGACACTATCGATGTTATAAAAAGTGTTTTTAGAAATCAATCGAGTCCATTGATAAAGGGTATCTGATTCGTTTAAGAATTTTTCACTATTCCTCATTGTTTCGGATTTAGCATCCACACTTGCTTAAACTTGAACTTTGAACGAACAAATATATATTATATCTACATATTTTATTACTATTATTTATATTATATATATAGCTCGATTAAAATCTATCCCAAATATTAACGATCAATCAACTAATACTTAAATAGTATGTTCTAATCCTAACATTTGTTAAGACATTTGTGTCGAACGATACGCGGGAATACAACGCAAATTGTTTACAAAAGGCAGATCAACCCTCGTGGGGGCGTTGCTCCATACATTATCGCCCTTGCTCCAAATATCACCAATTGATATTCGATACACTAAATTCACACGCATTATTTGTGTGTTTCGTTTCTTTTGTTACGATTCGACGGTTCACTTTGGTTTATTGACCGGCAAAATATTCCGATTCATACAATTTATTTTATGCGATATAATTATGGCATTCGGTGTGAATATGGCTATTTGTTTTAATTATGGCATTACGGGTTTATTTTTTAGGGTTTATTACTGATTACATTTTTATGTTTTTAATTAAGCGTTATATATTTTTAATTAGTATGTCCGGTTTTTGAATGTACAAGAACGGCGATTTCTTGAAGCGGATTATGATATTAAAAAATATAAATGTATTAAATATTCGATGGTAATTTTTTGTGCATAGTAAAATTAGTCATTTATTGCCAAATATCATATGTAGGTATATATATATTTGTGTGTGTAGAACTTTTGTCTGAGTGATGTCTACGACATGGTTTACTCAGAAATGTATTAAAAGTGACATTTACTTTTCACAAAACAGAGAGTCCCTGGAAGAGATAATTTTAATTGATAAGGACATTTTTGACCGTATGTGTCCACAAAATATTAAATATATATATTAAACAGACACGCATAGACGCGTTATCTATTTTTATTTTAATGTAATTTTGTTTATATTTATATAATATTGAATGACGAGATTAAATTATATATTTTTTTAATTTCTTGCGATATAATTTAGAATGGAGGCAACGAACTTGGCGATGTCACCGCGTGAAACGCTCAAGCCCCGCTCAGAACACAAAGCGCTAGAAATGAATAGTAAACCTAACCAAGTAAGTACATTTTTACAAAGTAATTTAGCATCTTAAAAGATTTTCATACATAATGATCGGAGACTCCATTGAATATCGAACAAAAGAAAACTGTGGCAATTCAAAAATCGAATATCACAAGATTCCGTTTATCATTTATTTTAATTCAAGCCGTTTTTTATTTTTGTAATTGAAATGTCCGATCCTGTAAGTCAACTTTACTATTCGCAGACGTCTATTTGTGAGTTTGAACAATTTAAATTTCATCGTATTTGTTTATTGTCCCTTTAATTTTGCGATATTAATTACCTACTTAAATAAATGATATTCGGGTTTTAACAGCGACCACAGATTTTTTTAGTCTACATTTTGAATGAGTTTCTACTATGGTCACGATATGACTGAGCTGAACTAACTCAGATTACCCTGTGAAGTTGTAAAAAGACTTTAACTGCAAATAAAATTCTAATATCATTTTTTTATTATTAAGTTTGATAAGCCTGCTGTCATAATAGCTCTATTGTTAATATAACATTTTTTTCTTAACAGGTGGGTACGGTGTTATTATATGGCGTGCCAATAGTCTCACTAGTCATCGAGGGTAACGAAAGATTGTGCCTTGCCCAAATATCGAACACCTTGCTAAAGCAGTTCTCGTACAACGAGATACACAATCGGCGTGTGGCGTTGGGCATCACGTGCGTTCAGTGTACACCAGTGCAGCTGGAGATACTGAGACGAGCTGGAGCGATGCCTGTTTCTTCAAGACGTTGTGGTATAACAGCTTTAACAATTTCTTAACTCATAGCTAAAGAGTAAAAGTATTAAAAAGGTCTGGTCTAAGACCTCAATTTGAGAAGGAGTTGGAGTTTATTCCACCACGCTGCTCCAATACGGGTTGATGGATACACATGTGAATTAGACCGATGCATGTTTCCTCACGTTCTGTTTCACGAAGCGAAATTACGTCATCATTAAAAATTTTTTAAAAATAAATTAAACGTAATAAATCTCAGTGACCGTTTTGTACCCCTAATCTAATGATAATCACATATTTTAAACATTGTTCTATCTCAGCGTGAATAGCAGCCATATGAAATAATAAAAAAACATTGTAATATTTCTCCTGCTATGTAAGCTTCGATGCTATGTACATTCCTGTTTGATACACACGTGTTACATTGTTTGACATTTACGGGTACTGCTCCACTTTTAATGGACGCAACGTATTTTATGTATTTATAGACCATTCTTAATAAAAGTAATAGATAACGCAATTTTGTTTTACAAATGTTTTCGGTAGTTTTTCTATTTTCAATTTCAAATAGATAGGCGGACTGGCAATGGCCCACCTGACAGTGGTCACCACTGCCCATAGCCCTGCCCAACTGTAAATACATATCGCCAATGCGCCATCAACCTTGCGAACTAAGTTCTTATATCCCTTGTGACTGTAGTTACACTGACTCACACATTTCAAAACAGAATACAACAATACTGTATTGTTGCTTTTCAGTAAACAAGATGATAAACAATAATATAAGTTGAGTGAGCGGTACTTACTCAGACGGGCTTGCACAAAGCCCTACCACCTAGTAAATCTCCGGTAGTTTCTTAAAACATCAGTTTTTTAATTAGCGATGCGGATTAAAAAATCTGATTAAACAAACCAGTTCAATATATTTTACACATATAGTTTGACTCCACTGCTTAGGGTCGTCACATGTTCTAGTCTATACACTTCTTCGCTAGCGGAAAAATATTTTTGACCTTTCACGCGAAATGTTTAATCCGCTTAAGCTGATACTAAAGGCTTTGCCTTAGATTGAAAAGAAAAAAAAATTAAATAATATTATTAAATATTCGTGATCGAAAATTTTCTCTGGTTAGGAAGTGACTTCAAGTGGATTAAAGTACTTTATATGTACATCGAGCAGCATATGTTCTTCTGGCGGAATCGGATATACTGTCTTCCAAACTAAATAAAAAAAATAAAGTTTATTTGGTGGTAGGGCTTTGTGCAAGCCCGTCTGGGTAGGTACCACCATCTCATCAGATATTCTACCGCCAAATAACAGTACACTGTATTGTTGTTTACCGGTTAGAAGGGTGAGTGAGCCAGTGTAACCACAGGCACAAGGGACATAACATCTTAGTTCCCAAGGTTGGTGGCGCATAGGTGATGTAAGAAATAGTTAATATTTCTTACAGCGCCTTTGTCTATGGGCGGTGGTGACCACTTACCATCAATTGGCTCATATGCTCGTCCGCCAATCAATGCCATAAAAAAAAAACAAAAATTAACAGTAGTATATTACTCTTATTGAATATAATTGTCTAGGTATTATGTATTAATTAGTTATTCCGTTTTATATTATATTCGAATCAAATTTATATTTAAATTATTTTATACAAATCATCTGTGTGTACGTGGGTTTACATATGCGTTAAGTACTAGAACTATTACTTCTATTGGAAACTGAGAAATGGATAATTAAACCAATTAAAATATACTTTGCTCAAGTAGTCTCGAAGATTCAGTAGCTATATATTCAAGTGAATAATTCGCTATAAATAACATTACAGAAGCTTTATTAGTTCGTCTGTAAATCATAATTGAATAATAATGCTATAGCCTATTCCAAGCGGAGAAGAGAAAAAGAAAGAGATAGAAGATAAACTAACCTTAAATTTACGTATTTGGTGCGATTTGCTAATAACTCAGCTAGGTATATTGTGAACTACTAAGAGTTTATGATTGATATGTATCTTTGTTTATAATACAACACTATTACTATTTTTCGCAAAACAATAATATCATAGATTAATTAAGTTTTCGAACGATAATGTCGCGTCAATTTGCTGTCAAATGTCAAATTTGACTTTTCTCCTTTTATAGTTGGAATAGGGTATTACTATTCCCAATAATAGAAACGTTTTAAATGTGTACCTGTCGGTAAGACAATGACATTTACTGCATTATTTTTTACATTAACAGCCTGTAGATTCCCCATTGCTGGGCTAAGGCCTCCTCTCCCTTTGAGGAGAAGGTTTGAAGCATATTCCACCACGCTGCTCCAATGCGAGTTGGTGGAATACACATGTGACAGAATTTCGTTAAAATTAGACACATGCAGGTTTCCTCACGATGTTTTCCTTCACCACCGAGCACGAGATGAATTTTAAACACAAATTAAGTACATGAAAATTAGTGGTGCTTGCCTGGGTTTGAACCAGCATACATCGGTTAAGATGCAAGCGTTCTAACAACTGAGCCATCTCAGATGTAATGTAAAATTAACTAGCCAACTTAAAATGAACATTTCGTTTATATTCTGTGTATAAACGTTATGTTTCGTAAATTGAATTATTATTTATATAATAACATTAAATTTACGGTAATATAATTATATTTACCCGGTTTAAATAAAATATAAGTACTCGAACAACATGAAAACACTTCAATTCTCTCGCGCCGTTGTAATCTTGAGCACTTCTGCTAAAGCAATTCTCAGTGGATTATGTTCACTTAAAGCGTCCCAGTACATAAGTATCGAAGCTTAGGTAACTTTCAATGATACGCACACAGTACGATTCTTCAGACATCCTCACACGTACACCGTTCCTTGTATTGTGATAAAGTCACAATCTTTATTTAATTTTTAATACAGAGGAATATTCATAATTTAGATATATTTTGTCTTCGTAGAAATATATTTTAATATGTATATGAAATATCTTAAAGATGTAGAGTTTGTCTGTATATTTAAACGCAAAAATCTCCGCGTCTACCGACGGAAGCAGCGTTGCATATATACATATAAAAAGAGAATCAATGATTATATTAAAATATAGAGTGCTTATATTATTGTTTCGTTTAAAACAGGTATGATAACCCGACGGGAAGCGGAACGCCTGTGCAAATCGTTTCTAGGCGACAACGCGCCGCCTCGGTTACCCGACGATTTCGCATTTGCCGTCCATCACGAGTGTGCGTGGGGATGTCGAGGTGCTTTTCTACCAGCCAGGTAATATGTAGTTCTAAAGCAATGTAAACTATCTTTAACTACCTCCTTTGTTTAATGGTTAGCTCGTATGGCGTCATCCCAATATATTAAAACATCTATAGATATATATTGGATAATATATTCTACCGATATCATATCACCATTAAATTATTATTCTCGTTTACTGGTAATTCACTATATAGCTATTTATTAAAATAGAGTTAGAGCCTTAGAGACTAGTCTTACATAACCTTCTGGTATTCTGTCACCTACAATAGATATTAATCAAAGACAATGAGATTTGGACAAAGACAATGTTACAACTTTTTAATGAATGATATTTTGCTAACACTGCCCAGTCGGCTCTTGTATGCCATGACCAAAATTAGTCAGGAAGACATAAATATCACAGTTTTAAACGTATTTATATAAACCTTCTAAATAATTAGTATAAAGTTTCAAATTTATTTATAAACATGTTTCATTTGATATTGTATCAAAACTTCAAAGTTCAAAGACTGATTTTCAATGGTCATTTCATAAGATTAAATTAAATGTGAAGGTTCGAGCAATTTAGAATTGTATTATATCGAGAAGAACCGGCGAGAGAGTCAATAATTACTCTTATAAGCGGCTTATACAATAATTAATTAGTTTTAGTAAGTTAGATGTTTTTTTAAAGTTTAATATAAGATTATGGTTATATATTAACGTAGACTTATATATATGTTTAAATTATACCTTATTAATACTTTATTGTATTTTTTATATTATTAGGCAGAATGGTTCAAATTTTTTTTCAAATACTCGAAACTCGAAAGAAATGGTGACAATAATTGTATAGACACGAAGGGGAAAGATAAACTAATAATACCTAGACTCCTATTTATCATAATTAATACATCCTTCCTGAGGCACCGTATTCGTTTCTATAATAAGATTTCACAGTTAGTTTTAACTTTTTAAATAATTTAAAGCTCATATAAAAAAAACATTAATGAATCAAGCATATTACTCAATACAAGATTAAAGATAACGCGTGAACTTTTTGTTGATTTGGGTAAGATGTATAAAAAATAATTGTACTTTATTGACATACTGTAATTAAAATGGTGGAAAATAGTGACTACTTGACGATTCTTCTCCGTAGAATACTTTCCGAACCGGTGACAGCTTTGAACACTGTAACGTGAAAATTCAAAAGTGCTTTTATGAGCCCACTCGAATAAAGATTATTTTGACTTGATTTGATTTGATTTAACATTGCAAGTTAAATGCCTGTAAGAATAAAACGAAATACTTCCGCTTTCATTTGAATTAATCTTTCGTTTAGGTATAATTCGTCTCGAGCAAAATGCATCAAGTGCGCCTATTGCGGGCTATTTTTTTCTCCGAACAAATTCATCTTTCATTCACACCGCGTTGGGCCTGGTGACAAATACGTCCAGCCTGATGCAGCCAACTTCAACTCGTGGAGACGACACATGAAGCTCAGTGGCAGTCCGCCGGTAGAGGTCGTTCACGCGTGGGAGGATGTGAAGGCCATGTTCAATGGTGGAACTAGGAAGAGAATGCTGTCTGCTGCTAGGTAAGAAATATGTTATGTCCAAATGTTAAATATGTTTCGAGATACGATTGTTAGCTGCGGTAGATATTACATATGTCAATAGCCCACGTGCCTGAAATGTTGCTGAAGTAGACGATGTCACAGAAACGAACTCGCTTTTAAATTTCTGGTTAATATACGAGATTAGACGAATAGAAATCTTTAACGTCAAGGCCTTCCACTAGTAGCACTATTGGTATTGCTAGTGGGTAACAGCCTTTATTGTTACAAATAAAAATAAATGCAATTTTATTTACCGTAATACTCTATTGCAGACAACTAATGTAAATATCTCACATTTAAGATTGTTCCACCCCTGGCAAATTTTTATGCGATGTCATTCTTTCACAGCTGATTTACCAAATTAATTCTTCTTATTCACCTAATTTAAAATAGAAAACGATTGAAAGTCCAATTCAAAATCAAAGATATCCTCATAAATATACTATGTTTGATTTAGACACGTGTGGATTAATTGTGAAATACAATCAGTTTATTAAGTTCGGCTTAAAATTGTGCTTCAGAAGAGTACCAATTCGCAGGCCCGAAGTTGAACCCGAGGCGAAGCGTGCTGCTGCCAGTCCTCCAGCACACACACCAGTTCCAAGACTTGCGGACTATGTATGGGGAGCTAGACTTCCATTGCCATACGCTTTACCCTGGTTAAAGCCAACTTTGTGGTCACCGGGTAAGTAGCTATGTTAAAACTCATTAGACTACACAGTTCTATAGTAGTGTTTAGTATTTTATTAATGCCTTGTAGTAAGGAGTTATAATATTCATAAAATAAATTATTGTGAACCTCTAAAAATAATTTGAATAGATAAAAGATATTAAACTGAGCAAAGGAATCTTTTGATATCGTCTCACGGTTATCCCAGATTTTCCCGCGTTTTTTTGAATCAACGACCAAAACTAGATGAACTTTGAATACAAAGAAAACACAAGACTAGGTCCTAAATCATAGGTCCAGATTTTAGTACGTGATCAAGATCCGCTGGCCGTTCTTAGCATTATCTAGCTAAATACCTATTTAAACTGGTAATGTCGTTCTAGGTGCATTAACTGCTTTAAGTAGCGTCGGTGCTATTGAAGAGCCTCGTGCCTTCCGTCCGGTGCGCTCACATCGCTTAGAGTCGCCTCAAACATCACCAGTAGTGTCGCCGTCGAGATCGCCGAACAGGTAAGTTATATAGTAAAAAAATATTCTACAAACACGATTTTTTGTGCAATAATAATAATTTTGTATTACCCAGTAATATAACTCCACATCCGATATTAAATGAATTATTTTAAAACTAGGAAATGAATAAACAAAATCTAGGAAGAATTAACATGATATGTATGCAATTTGGGATAAACAGCATACCTTTTTACATAATAATATATATTTACATAGATCACCAGCAACCTCGCCAAGACAGTCTCGTTCACCACTTCGTTCCCCGCTCCGCTCGCCGCTCCGCTCATCGCCCGCTCGCTCCTCTAAAAGCGACAGAGATAGCGATGAGAGTGTTGACATCGAAACCACGGAAGAAGATCAGACGAAGGACTTGGTAAGTCAAGCGTGTTTTTTAAACCACATATTTTTTCTTATTTTATTTTTAATTTCCATATATAGAAAAATAATATTATTTTAATTAGGTCGTTTACTAAAAGTACCTAGAGTATTTTTATTTCGTTTAAAAAACTTATTAACGTATCTTATAGCAAGCGGTTCTCAACTCTGGTTCCAAGTGCTTTTATAAACCGCGTAAACGTTTCTCAAAGATGCAATTTAATACCTAAGTATTGGAGCAATCGTATTATCTGGCGACATTCGAACCAAACGGAGCTCGAATTGGATCCAATTTAAAAAGTTGGAAGAAAATTTTTCCAATCACAACCCCGGCGTAATCTGCGATTAGACTCCTTTTTGAGTTACTTAGTAGCGTTTTACAAATTTTATTACTCGAAATATAATAATATAATACGAATCTGTTGGCCGGAGAATTTAATTTTATAAATTTATAAGTGCAAACGCTAAGTGCATACTGGAGCAAGCACTGTGACCTACTAGTATATAACTAATTTAACGCAGAATATAATCAAAACAAAATTATTTTCGGCATAACAGTTTGCCTTCCAAATATTCAAATTTAATATAAAAAAAATTGAAAGATGCTCCGATTAATTCAAATTCGTTTCCCAACATTCGCCATTAAAGTTTCAAACTGACACATCCCTCGAGACGCCGCCATTTTGTAGAAATAGCGAACACGAGCATTGCACGTCGTAAACTCTGTAATTACTGGCGTGCCGAATTCAAATGGACTTCATTTCGGTTTTAAATAAGAGAAAATGTTTAATTTAGCGCTGATCGGATTCCCCTGCACCAATTAATTGGGGATTTACTTTTTGTTCGATAAAAACGCAACTTTTTACAATTCCATCGTCCTCTATTGAACGTTAAATAAGCTTCGTTATATACAGTTTTCTTTTGATTTGTAAATATATTTATATTTAGAATATGCAAATGAGACGAATTCATTGTTAAATTATCATTATTGCTTCTCGTTTGTATTAAGCGTATATAAAAAAAAATATATACATCTTCCTAATGTTTTACAATTTGTAAATATGTGAAATGTTGCAAGGTAATAAAAAAAACTCTTTCACTCTGTGCAGTATAACATTGTTCCATTGTGTAATTTTTAACGTTTGAAAGAAAAGAAGAAAAAGTAACCCGCCATACGGTTCACGATGTAACCTAAATACGAATTCAGAGAGACAATTGCTTTCACGAGTTGTATACACGAATAAAGAGGTCATGAAATTTGAAAGTCTATTTGCTAGTTTTACAATATCCGTCTTTTATAATACAAAGTATCATCGGCTACTTGATGTTGCATTTGTTGTTGCGAAATTTAGTGTATTTAGATAACGTAATTATATTATTAGCGATATATTCAACTTCATATATGGCAAAGTTTCATTTTAAATTAATTTTCAATAAGTTAATCGTAATTGAAGTTGGCAATTCACCCTCATGGGCCTAAACGCGCTCTAAAAATTAAATCAAAATACTTTTTTACGAACCAGCGAGATAAATCGCTACACCGATGATCATGATTAATAACAAATCCGTATTTGTCTGTCTGTGGGGCGTGTAATTAACTACCCTCGTCCCGGGAGCCGACCGTATGTCATTCATATGCTTATTCAATTAACTATCGCCTCAGGACATTGCTCAACAAAACATATCATGCTGTATATTACTATCTATTCTTCTTGACTTAACTAATAGTATTTACTTTTGTGATATTCTTTTTTTAAATGTATTATCGCGGTAAATATTTGCATAGTAATTAAAGTTTTACGCATTATTAATTATTTATTTTTTAGACAAAATTTTGGCTGAATGATAATTGACCTTGCCTTCGCGGTCGCGTTCGGTTTCCGTTTAGAAAAATAAAGTGACAATCCTATAATTATGTCAATACGACAACATGCTTCTTGTCTTAAGGAAAAGGTTTGGGGAACGTGGTTGAACATCATTCGACGAATGCAGGATTTCTTCTCGATGTTTTTATGAATATATAATGAAATATAAACACATCAAAATTTTATTTCGCTCGAAATAAGATCATGAACGATCTTCGGTAAAACTTTGCGTGACGAGATACCTCGGCTTTACATTCGCATGTGGTCTGGTTTTAGCGCGTATTTATTGATTTTAGTAGATCTGTCTAATATTCGTATTATTATATTGGTTCCGTATTTTATAAAAATAATGTAGAGATACAATTTTTTTACAAAGTTTAAATTTTTAGAGTATGAACCAAATGTAATTGTGCAGATTTTTGCCTACCCCAGGGCATATTTTGAACAAGATAATTTGAGTAGTTGCGTTTGTCCCAGAATGAATGGGTACAAAACAAACAAATTTACTACTACTACTACTAAATTTACTACTATTGCATAGTGTTAGTAAGTCGTTTATGAAACAAAACTGTAAAAAACATAAACTGTTTCTATATTTTAAAAATACATAAATAGACGTATGTATGCAAAAGGTTATAGTTTATGGATGGCAGCACACTTTGGGCATGAAGCGATTGCCGGACTATTTCTTTCTTGAAGGGAAATTGTACCCGGTTTGTTTCTTCGACTGTGAGACTTAAATTCGAACTAAACAGCATCTAAACAAAATAACAAATTCGTCTTGAACACAAGATAAAAAGCCACACTTTAATCGTTTAAACGGCTAATACGTGACTAAGGCGTAGGGCACACAGCACTGATTTATACCGACATCAAGTGGGACAATTGAATCGTCTAACAAAGTATCTATTAAGAACGTGACCGGCGTGTGAAAACCACCCTTGTTTCGGTGTTGTCTTTAATGTTCGTTCTGAGGATTAAGGTCGATTCGTCTTTGTGATTGGAAATGTTTGTATTCAAGAGAGATCTTGAAAATATATCAGTATTGTTTCGTTTGTTTGAAAGTTTTTACAGTTTAAGATAAATTTAGGCGAATTTATTCAACTAAAGTTGTTGATACGTAGGTAATCTCGAACCTTTTCCATTTTTTTTTATTATTGTAATGTTTTTTTAAAGAGTTTTTTTTTTAATTTTCATATTCAAAGAAAATAATTACATACAAAATTGTTTTTGAAAAATATATAGACACGAAAATGATACTATAACAGCGTCACATTCACAAAACCTATATCTTATATGTGGAATAGATACACATAGAGTGTATCTATTCCACATATAAGATATACTTATATCTATTTTTTTTTTTTTTGTAAATATTGTGTAAGAATTTTATTAAATATTTGTTGAGTTTTTGTAAATATTAAATTAATATATTAAAAGGCACTACCAACGCGTGCTATAAATAATTATTAAAAAAAAAACCATTAACGCCTGTGCATTAAACATTCATAATACAATCCCTAAATTTACTTATCGTTCATATCTATTAGAAGAGCGTTGTTTTGTTTACAAAACGACACAACGTTTTAATTTAATTGAAATCCGCAGTTTGTCGCCGTGATCGAGTGTGCTTGTGAACGCGCCTTTATTTGTATTGAACGCCTTTATAATCGTATACTTGTAGTAGTAACTCTATGAAACGAAAATTTTAAAAATCGACTTAAATCTGTTGCTATGTACTTGGTTGTAGAGCTTTGTGCAATCCCCGGGTAGATACCATCAACTCTTTGAATGGTGACTGAGCCAGTATAACTATAATTAGGAATATAAATTCCTAGTTCTTAAGGTTGATGGAGGATTTATTTACTTTCTAAACTCTTTTGTGGGGCAATGTATACGCTTCTACAACAGGATCCCAGAAAGCGTTCAAAATGCTTCTGTTGCGAAATTTAAAAAAAATGTTAAGGAACGCTTGTGTGCGAAAGGTTACTATACAATTAGTGAGTTTATGTTTGATAGCACACCTTGGGAATGAAACGATCGCCTCCTGGCTGTTTGTACTCATATACAATTATGTATATAATTAATTTGACGTAAAAAAAAAGTCCCGCTGAGTTTCTTTCGCCGGTTCTTCTCAGGTCAGGGTGTTTTCTTTTTCCGAACCGGTGGTAGTGTTTAACTTGACAATCAATAAGAAAGTGTAATACTTCTATATTGAATAAAGGAATTTGAGTTTGAGTTTGAGTTTATTTATTTGAGTCTCCAAAAGATACATTTATATATTTATTAACATTAATAAATGTAAGGTTTTCAAGTCATCCTTTAATTAAAGACCATATAACAATTTTTTTTAAATACATTTACGATGAAAAGCGAAAAAATAACAGATAACAGTAAAAAAATAGAAACTTATATTGAAGAATTAATTTCAAGCTTGTTAATTTGTTGTTCGTTTAAATGGTAAATATTTTTTAAAGCTTCTATGTCTATGGGCGGTGATGTCCACTGACCATCGAGTAGCGTCTGTCCACTACCTAAATTATAAAAAAATTACAAAAACCTGACCATTATAATACAAACATAAATATATTTATATTATAAAGCTGACAACATTGCTCGAAGCGCTTCGTTAAGCCGATTGAAATCTAGACCGGCCTTAATCAGATTTAGGATTATTTATTTCAAAACAACCCGTATTGTTTGATGTTAAGTGATTAAAATATTTTAACGTTGATTGGAAGAGCAGATGTTAATCATTATTTTTATTTCAGTACTTCTAACGGAGAAAAATCTTGCTGAAAATATTGCTAAAATTATTGTTATGATTTTTAAAATATGATCCAAAGCAAATCTTATTTAAAACGAAAGGCTGTTGGAGCGTCCGCAACATTATAGTGGTAACCAAATCAAACTCTTACTTTAATTATTATTATTTATTGACGTATTAATGAATAATAATAATAATTACTACACACACTACTGAAAAATTGCATTCGCTTTTGATTTTGTATTCGCTTTTGTTGCTTTACTGTAATGTTTCAAGAGCTTCATCTGCCTTTTGTATGATGAAATAACGAACCCTAAACTAACACAGTGATGAGATTTTGACAATAGTAATGTAAAAATTCAAGCAAATATTCATCAAAATATCGTATAGTTAGTCGGTATTCAAGCTCTTATTTTCACTCGTGAAAGTGAGTTCTTGCGGAGAGTACTGCAGAATTCAGTAATAATGATTTATACATACTTAACTAGCTGATCCTCACGAAATAATCGTAGATGTTCCCATCTATAGTCTATTCCATTGGAAGTAAGAAAAAAAATAAACAAACCTTATATTTACGTTTTTCATGCTAATTTGCTAATGTTATTTATAATAAAACACTATTACACTTAACTACTCATTTCCATATTATTGTTACTTCGAAAATTTCGATAACAGTTTTGTCGAAGTTCAATACGCCATTTTTTCGCAAATCCATAGTGAATATCATAGATTAATCAAGCTCTTAACCAATGATATCGCGTCAATTTGCTGTCAAATGTTGTCTGTTTGGCCTTTTCCTCTTATGGTTGGTATAGAGTAGGTATAGGGGCGCCAATTACTAAAAAGTGGGCTTTTTCGCAATCGAATCGAATTGCGTTTCGGTCGAAGTTGGATCGAAATATCGGATCGTACCATAACCAATATAGTAAATAAATAAATACGTTATAAATTAGAAGAATTGGCCCTCAAACTGATGCAATGTCAAATTTAATTCGTTGAAGGAAATTATAAAACAAAAGACGCTACAAAATCAAAAGCGAACGCAGATTCTCGATAGCGTGTAAAGTAATTAACAATTTATTAATACGTAAATAATTCATGATTAAACTGTCATTAGTTTAACGTATTAACAAAAATATAATATATAAATAATAAGTGATGTCGTAAATAAACACATTTTTTGCTCTTACATTGCAAACGCTGGCTGAACACTACGAGATAGATCCAAATAATAATATACTACAGTATTGTACACCTTAAAAAGGTCTTCAAAAAAGCCCGCGATGGTATATGTTTATCACTTGGGAATAGCCCACAATAACCATTTTTTATTTTTTTCTTTTTACGAGAAAAAATGGCTCATTTACGAATCGATTTTAAGCAATACAGCGTTAATCCTTATCCAGTTGAGTAACTTAACTACATTGTGAATTTAATATGGATAAATGTTGCCTTTTACAGCATGTAATTTTTATGAATATTTTCGAAGATATTACAGATTTAAAATAAAGGGACATAGCGGTTTGTATTGTCTAATGACAAAACAAGCTGTGTACGTTGTAAGATATTCTGTAGTATATTTAGTATCATCATTGCAACCGTGCGAAGCCAGGGCGGGTCGCTAGTGTTTCTATATTTTGAATTTATCCTTATATCATATTCATAGTAGAATTATTGCACTTTCCTTTTGATTGCCAGTGTATCAGTGATTGAGAAACAATGATTTTTTAAGGATGAGTTACTAAACATACAGAAATAATTTAATAAAAATATTAGTCGGCATGCATCACTCGTTATGTATAATATATTGTTACTAATTAATAAATGTAATGTTTACACGAAACAAGTGGTTATTAACGATTAAATAATTATGCGCTGGCAACCCTTCCTTTGAAGGGATTACCCCAAGGGTCCCCGAGGCGCGTTAATTACTATCAGCTACGTCAATCATTCAGCTCCGACGCCTTTATTTAATAACGGTTATATACAAATAGGTAAATAAATACTTAATCGTTAATCGATATTGAGTTAACACAAGGTTACTGAGTTAATTTTATTTCTTGGTTAAAATTTTGTATTTTATTTACATGTTTTATTCAACTGTTTGTTTTAGACGTGAGTTAGGTATTTCATATTATAAATAGACCTATAAATATAAGCAAGGTCGCTTTCCTTTTCTGTCTGTATCTCGGCCAACTTCTTCTTAAGTATATTTGGCATTTGTCATCCTTCTATTCTCCTCTATTATTCGTCATCCGATCTTTCATATCCATCTCTATCATAACCCTCCTCACACACTTCATTCACGTCTTCTTAGGTCGTCCTCTCCTACCTACTCTACGCTCATGCTCATCACTCTTTTAGTGCCGTTCTGTCAGTAATGTCTTATACACATAATTATAATATTTAAATTGCTGCAATAATTAAAAAAAAAAACAGATTTATTGAAATAATTTCAAAAATGGAACGAGTAAAATAAAATAAAATCCTTATTCGTGTTCTTACTCGCGACGAAAATTATTTAAAAAAAAAAAACGAGATGTATGGAGCCCTAATGATATGTCGTAACATTTTACAATCAAATTATTGTACGAATGCTACTAGCGATGCTATCTATCAAATAAAACTAAGGGCGACCCTCCCCTTTGAAGTGACGTTTTGTTTTTGTTCTTCAATTGTTTGTATTAATAACGTTTAAGTGCATTATAGTTTTTTTTGTAAATAATTTAATCCACCTCCTTCATCAGTGGGTATACGGTTTTGTACAGGGTGACGACGTGGTTCTTTTATCAGTAATTCTGTCACTAAATATCAATACTTTGTAAGTGTGCAAATGTATTTAAAGAAACAATTAATTTAACATCTTACATCACATACTTTTAAACGCAATGACACTATTAAGAGTTGTTTATTTTTCTGTCAGGTCTAGAGTCTAACGGAGGAATCTTCTACTTACCATTGATCCATTTCCTCGTCTAATATGCTTAAGTACATGGGGCGGCATATTATGCCAAACATATAGGCAGTCCCTCTTAAATATCCTCAGCATTGAACCCTTAGTTCCAAATAAGTTTTGTCAGCATTAAATGTAACTCTAATCTTCTAACAGAAGAAAAGGTTCGACCATTGGCATATTACTGTATTTTTCTACCTATGCGTGGAATTATTGATTCTATCTGGATATACATTAATCTATATTAAAAAGGTTTGCTAGATTTTAAAGCTATTGGTTAAAAAATTGGATGTGACAAGCAACCAGTACAATTACTTCCAATACTGAAAGACGTGTTTTAATTCAAATTAACTTAAAACAGGTTTTTTAGAGCCGAGATGGCCCCGTGGTTAGAACGCGTACATCTTAACCGATGATTTCGGGTTCAAGCCCAGGCAAGCACCACTGAATTTTCACGTGCTTAATATGTGTTTATAATCTAATCATGATCATGATTATCTAATCTAATCATGTTTATAATATAATCATCTCGTGTTCGGTGAAGGTAAACATCGTGAGGAAACCTGCATGTGTCCACCAACCCGCATTGGAGCAGCGTCGTAGATTATGTCCAAAACTTCTCCGCAAAGGGAGAGGAGGGCTTAGCCTAGCAGTGGGAAATTTACAGACTGTTAATGTATGTATGTAATGATTTAATCTGATTGATTGTCAATGATCGGTTGCATTTCATGAAGCAATAGGTGACCCATGAGCTTCCCCGCAGATTAGGTATTATCAGCTTTTCATTATATTTCAAATTTAAAATAAGATCGTATCAGTATGAAGGTTTTGCTTATATCTTTTGAATTAAAATGAAATTGCCATGAAATTTTCACATACAATTAGATACTGGTCACCGATACTCGTAGTTTTAAAATCGTCAAAGAATATGAAAAAGGATATTTTATAATAATATATTACGTAAATCGTATGAGCATATAACTCCGGTTAGTTCTATTTGTAAAACAATACCCATCATAATCTACATAAATATTAGGAATTTAATGAGAAAATGTCATGAAAAAATCTATTTCTATCTATTTAAGTTAACTTTCAGAAGTATACAATATATATGTTTGTGATGTGATGTAAGATGGAGGCGTTGGGCGTGCGGAAACTTCTATTAGCACTGGATAGGTCGGTCGAATTCAGGCGCAAAGATTGCTTATCGCGATACTGCAGCCGATTTTATGGTATCTTATCTCATTTGACAGATTAATATCGTCATCTCTTTCTCAAGGTTAAGGTTAAAAAAGGATAGCAAGTGTATCGTTATATTTCAGAATGGCCATCGACTGAAAATATCACCCGCAAAGCGTTTCTGCTACGTCATATTACAAGAACACGAAATTCATCTGTGTTACGTTAATAGTCTAAGTACGAAGCGAGAAGCGCAGTTTATTTGCAACATATCAATCAAGTGCTCATGCTGCGTCTGTACCTACGCGGTATCCACAAAAAGTAGCAAAGAGATTTGTTTGCGGATTTTTCTCATGTGATTCACGGTGACGGTCTAGATGTATAGCTCATTCATCAAATCAAATCAAATCAAAATATTCTTTATTTAAGTAGGCTTTTACAAGCACTTTTGAATCGTCATATAACAAACTATTTTAAGTAAAACTACCACCGATTCGGAATGTAGATTCTACCGAGAAGAACCGGCAAGAAACTCAGTAGTTACTCTAAAATCTAAAAATACAGTCATGTTAGTTAAATACAATTATATATGTATGTTATGTCTCCTGTCTGGAAGTCAACAAGCATTAACTCCACGCTTTTTTATCATCTATATAACCTTGTATCGAATAATATGCCTTCTTTACCAATGTATTTTTTTACAAATGATTTGAATTTATGCAACCGAAAAGTTAAAAATGTGTCAATTGGCTGAAATTTGATTATGTATATATATATTATGATATAAGCATTTTATATAGACTCTTATTATAAACGTGCGAAGCCGGGTCTTGAAGATAGTATTTTATAATAAAACCTTCCTCGAAATGCGTCGCATCTTCTGATATAAATAAGTTATGTTTATATTAGTCGAGTAGTTTCTATAGTTAAGCATTACAAAATCGCCGCAAAAAAAATTTGAAAATGATTTACGTTTCGTAGCATTGCTTACAAATGCCGAGGTGACATTTAATTTTTTTATTTACCTACTTAGTTTTGATGACATTTCGGCCTCCTTTTTATCGGTGGGGCCGAGTGCGGAACATTAATTTTGTTACTTGGCACAATAGACTTTTTGTCGCGCGGGTGATTTATTACAGATAATACTATCTATATTGATTGATAATAATCATATAAATATAATAATTGCATACGTAACGTACTAAAATATAGCCAATATAAAAAATATAATATACTACCTAAATAGTTTTTTACGGAATATTCCGATATGACATTATATGGAACAATTTACTAATGAATACCTTGCCCCAGGTAGAAGTATCTTATATCGGAAAAAAGCTACTGGCCGATTTCAGAGCGGTGCTACCGCTGTATAAGAAAAAAAATATTTTAAATAAGGTTTCATCATTTTGGCGCCAAATGTAGATGAGTGACAGTTTACAATTAAATGAAGTCAAAACAAAACCATTCATAGGTTTTGAAATTCTTAAAAAATCTGTTGAATAAACGTTTATTCAAAAAGTAGTGAAAACTAGTGAGTTTATTTATTATATATAGAAGAAATATTTATTATTCTGCCCTGTACGGGTGAAATTAGAAATTTATTTTGTTACCAATCGCTGCGTTACCACTGGGTCCAATCTAAACAATTCAGAGACCTACTTAAACAAACAGAATAACGTCAAAATCGGTCCAGCCGCTTAGGAATTCAGAGACACGCGTACAAAAGAATTATATGTATATATAAAGATAATAAATTGTTTACTTGAAATAGAACTCTCGTGTGTAAAATCTTATTACACAACTTGTGAGGCTGATATTGCCTTGGGAATGAAACGATCGCCTCCTGATAATTATATATTGAATAATTGTAAACATTTACAAATTGCCAAAAATAACCCGCTGAGCTTCTTCCTCTGGTTCTTCTTTCTTTTCAGACCCGGTGGGAGTTTTTTATTTGACAATCTATAAGTAATTGTAATGCTATCACGAACATTATTATTATATACGTCGGCGGGAAACCACGTATTTAAGAAAAACACGTGTCCGGAAATTATTATTAAATTAATAAATAATATTATGTGAATTCTGAGATGTTAAATTAGTCTGAAATATTTTAGAGTCCATAAATAGGTGTTATATTGAGTGAATAGTGCCCCTACCCAATTTTGTTATAAAAGGCCGAACACCTATATAACAATAACACCATACCGGCGGGGTATCGACAGTTCGCCCGATGACGCTGTAGAGGCCACTCTGGCCAAAAGTTACTGTCCATTCGAAAAAAAAGGTATTAAATTAAAGGTATAAATATTTTGACAGGCTTGTTCGAGCTGTCGAAGCGATCGGACGTCCTCCACTTAGAATAAATTAAAGAAAAATATTTCCTGCGTTTATTTTCATACCTTCGAGAATGGATAGAAATCCAAACCTTGACACTCGTGACGTCAGCAATCTTGAAGTCATGTTTTTTTTAAAAACAAGCTGGGACAAGCTACTCCGTCATATATGAATAGTTGTCGTCCGGGGATACACACGCGTTTTAGGGGTTGGTCGGAAAATCGTTGCATCGTTTACAGACAGACAGAGTTAGATTTGGTTTCGTTTGATTCAATCTTTTAACGTACTTCGTATGTTTTTTTTAAGGAATTTATAAAATAGATTTATAGAATTTATCGGTTTTTTTTTCTGATCTGTAGTATACATAACTACAAATTACCACTGTCACATCCCTAACGCAGCTAAGACACACATAATACAACTTTACCAATAATCATAACAAAAAATCTTAGACAAATTTATCAGTTACTTTGGGAATTTATAATCACCCCTCTCTGGGTTATAGACACCCATGTGTAAGGAACATAACCTACTAGTTAAAAGATAGTTATTTAATCATGTAAATGTCTTTGTGTTGATATTGTTTGACACTGTCAAATTGACGGTAGGTACACCAGTAGACTATGTATGAGTAGGGTCTGTGGCGGATAGCCTTACAGTAATTAATACGTATATAAAGTATTAAGAGGTATATTAAATTAAATACTAACAGTATCATTCGCATTATACTTTACACAAAGTTATCTTCGTAATTCGAGTAAAATAAAATATTAATAAACGTCACGAAGAAAAACAGTAACTATTTATGACAATTTGCTTTTAAAGCGTATCAATAATCAAATATAGCTTATAATAATCGCGTGCACCTCACAATAATTATGAAAGTTTAATCGATGCAGGATTTATTTATTTAATAGGACGCCATTGTGCGCAACAGCTTAAATAATTACATAGAGAGATACGTAAATTTTTAATAAGTGCAGAGCTAATGAAATGTAGAATTGGAATATATATTATTTATTTTTCGTTCAACGCAATAATTTAATGTAATTTTTTTTCCATAATAATCAAACTTCATATTGGTAACTTTGGTTGCTTATATAACACAAAATGTTATGGAAGAGTGGGTCCCTCTGACACGAGTATAAATCATGCTCACTAGAGAGGCCCAACCTAAAATATGCTATGTAAACTGTGGTAACGAATAAATAAATAAATAAATATCTTCTTTAACAAAAGCTGGGACGAGCTACTCTACAAGCTTCTTTAACAAAAATATATATGTTTTTTTTTTTTTATTTTAAGTATGTAGTTCCTTGGTGTTTGTGCCATCTAAATGTTATGTTTTGTTCTATAACAGATTTGCAAGCAATTAATTTGTGTTTAGTATTTATTTTTCTAAAACACGTATGCGAAAGGTCAGGTGGGCTGCTAGCAAATGGTCATCACTGCCCAAACACATTGGTGTTGTAAGAAATATTAACCATTTCTTACAACGCCAATGCGCCATCGAACGTGCCTCTTTCGCATTAACATTTCGTGGAGACCTAACTATTACGGCGTCATACATTACTATTAAATATAAAATAATAATATTTTTAATTAAATTAATTACAGAAAATTTGATACGGTATTTAATATGTTACCCAAGTTCGTGTAAAAATGGGTGTAGATTTTAGATTTTCAAATTATAAGCTTGCAAGTCGGTAAGAGAAATATACTACTAAACAATATTATTAATCAGTTTATGCTATTATGATGTTGGAACTTCTTTGTCCTCGATGAGAGATTGATGTTAATCAAGGTCCAATTATTGTATATACTTATTTTTTAATAATATGCTTCTGACGAAAAGAGGCATGATTTTTTATTTTTATTTTATATTATGTGACATTTCTATAACGTTGTTAAGTCTGTACGTAAACTCGATTGCTTTTAAAATTAAACAACAATAATTACTGCGAGCTTTGTCAGTTACGACACTATCAGTAAAAGTTTTGAACGAGCGCGTGCTTCCAAAATTCCATTTTGCGTGATGTTTTTTATTGACTTTCCAGTGTACTTAAATATAACATATGTTTACACAATTCCATACAAGAAAAAAATATATAATAAATACAATATTATGAATTAAAAAACATTAGATTTTTTTATGTTTACATAATATACTAAAGCCTAAAATATATAATGTGATAAATATTTTTTGAAACTACTCGATGGTAAAATTTAGATTAATTTGAAAGAACATGGTTTTTAAGTCAAACCATATTCGTATTTCGGACATGGGAATTAAAACACGAATACAATAAAACACACACACTCCCTCTGCGTCTGCGTCCAACATAAACACACAAGCATTCATACATTCCATCTATTTGTAATGTTTATAGAGACGGACATAGCAAGACTTTACGACGGTTTTGACACGAATTTTGTCATTTTACCAAATTAATTAAAAATAATGATATATTTCCCGCGTGCGTTTCTATCGAAACTTATCTCTTACTTTTTGTTTTGCGTTTTTAGTTTCAATAATATCAGTAGTTTGAGGAGCTCTGAGAGCGATTGCGCTACAGTTATTAGTTAAGTGATAGACGATATTCGGTTATTAACATAATCGTCTGTTCGTGTCGCATCTGATATTGGATACGAGTACCTCGTGACTGTAATTGAAGTACACACAGCGCTTTAACACGATACACGTTACACACTCGAGTCTGGCTTACTTTGCTTTGGTAGATATGAATATAATTAGACCAATTTACTACTTAAGTATTTATGATATGACAAATATGGAAGCAATTTTTAACTCTAATTTAGTTAATAGTTATTTATTTATACAAAACACAAGATTTTTGTACGAAATGTGTAAATACCAGAAGACAATCAAGTCCCCAGATTGACTCCAAATGTCACTGTAACTGGCAACATTGTTCTAACATAATTTTTTATTATTATTTATAACATGTGTATCAACCCGCATTGAAACAACGTTATGGAATAAGCTCCAAATTTTCTCTTGAAGAGATAAGGGTGCTTTTCTTTTATGTTATAGGTTGGCGGGCAGTTACTTAGCTAAGGATCATACAGATCGTACAGGCATTACATTTCATCTGGCCCCACTGTAGAATGGGTAGATTAGACTATATGAAAATAAATGATTAATAAATTCAACTCTTTTTGGAAGCCTATTTTTTATTCAAAGTTTTAAACAATTAATTCCGCAAAAAAGTCCGCTGAATTTTACTACATTGTATTTTTACTGAATTGACTTGTGGAGCCAGTAAAGCCCAATTTGAGACTAAAAATATTTTATCATAATTGTTAGACATTCAAAGAAATTTGGACATTGACCTTACAAAAATTTTAATCATTATAGTAATTATATATTTCCAAATATAAAATAAAATATGCCCAAATGCAGATTACTAAGTAATCGTAGCTCAGTGTAGCTATTAGTTTTATCAGCAAGGAAAAAGATAGACATTGAAATATTCAGGTATTTCATTGATAAATCATTTATTACAGAGGTGTTCCTGGCCGTGTCGTTCAGCTCCTACCCCACGGCCTGAAGACTGCTGGAGTGGGTTAGTGCCGAAGATAGAGAGGGAAGAGGATCGGGAACCCTGGCGGTTGCCCGACCTGCGCCCCTCTTTGCATTACATGCACGATCGTGGTAACATCTTGTTCTGAGTATTCTAAAGATTCCAAAAAAGTTGAGAAATCAAAACGAAAGGCCGAATTCTCTCATTTAAAACAGTAATTTAAAAGCACAAAATAACATATAGTAGTACCACCCTGTCAATCAGCCATACGTATTGTTATGTAGTCTGTTTGTAGTGTAGTGTCTGTCTGGTTGTGGTGTAGTGTCACTACAGGCACAAGGGACATAACATCTTAGGGAACATGGGGAAAGCTTTGTGGTTAAATGGCGATGGAATTGTTAATATTTCCGACAACGTCATTCCAGGTGGTAATCACTTATTATATTAAAAAAGTTTTTATGAAGTGTTGGAAAAATAAAAATTTCAATTGAGAACGTCATTCCTTTTCTGGAATCTGTTGAATTATGAGTCCGCAAATACTGACTTAAACAAAATCAAATATTTTCATGGATAGTCACGAATATATAGATGTTATGAAAATATAATAAAAATATTTTTTATCATGATAAGCAATTAAAATAGACTTATAGACTAGATATTTAATCTATAAGATCCACTACAGCAAACTAGTTATTAATAAATAAGATTAAACCAGCTCTCCTATACATAGTTTTATACCAATATCATATCCAGCATAATATAATATCAAGAATTTCAGTCTTCAGAAAAAGATAATATTTGACTACAGCTAAATGGATATACTAAACTACTAAACGAGGACGCGATTTATTTGTAATGCTAAACTGAAAAAGAAATCTTACCCAATACACGTAAAACTTATGTCAGAAGATGCATCGCGTTTCGGAGGTTTTAGTTTATCAGAATAAGAAGCTATGCAGTATGCAGTTTCACCTTTAAATCTAGACTCTTGAAGTGTCAAGACTGAATAGCTAAAATAATCACGTATATGATGATGTTCTGACCGCCGGTGTAAAACACCAGGGAGGCTCGAGTAGCGAGCCCTCCCACTCCCTCCTAGCCAACGAGGCCACTCACATGGTCCGCCCTGACGCCGATCATGGACGTACCAGGAGCAGACCCGCGGCATCCCTCCCGCCAGTCTTAGCCGTGGCCGACGAGCAAGCTCAAGCCGGCCCCGTTGCTCAGGGTACACCACGAGGAGGTGACTGACATGTACCCCAGTGCACTAGTGCCTGCGCAAATACAGGTGCACTCTGTACTCCGTCACTGTTATGATCCGATGGGACGGCAAATCCGACGCTACCGGAAAGAGTTCAAGTGTAGGACTAACGGCTTTACTTGTTTTCCGAGGTATGGGTATATACACTTCCAACTTCCAGACTTCGGACTGTTACTGAGAATTTTTTGTTAGAAAAACTCAATAACTTTTGTATAATAACGAGGGTTTGGACTCAGAACCTCGGGATCTGTAGCCTCATATAAAGCCACTACCCTAACGAGTCAGTATACAATATAATCGATATACTTATAAGCGAAATACCATTCACTGCATCATCACGAGATCTCCAAAAGTATAGTTCCGATTGATTTTAAATTTTGCTCAGTTACACTTTTCCCGACGCAGACGCTCAATAAGAAGTTTTAGAAATTTCAACTTCTAGGAGAAGTGGTAATTTTATATGAAGTTTAACCGTTGAAAGTGGGAACGGACAATTTGTAGCACGTATATGCATCATATAAGTACAAAAGCTAAAAATAATAAAGTAATTATCGTATTATTTAATTAATAGTGACACTTTATAATCTTTGAACGTGAATGAAAAAATGAGACGAAAAATTGTATAACGATACTTTTTAAATGCATATTTCCTCGTGCTCGTGACTTGTCATATTCGTTGCTTGTCTAATTGATCCTTCCACGTCGCAATTAAATTCGGCTTAAGCGCCTAGTTGGCGGTCGATACGTTATTGAAAACGTTAAGCGTAAGTTACTAAGTAATACACTGTCGGTAAGGCTTTGTGCAAACTCGTCTGAGTATATGCCACCTATTTATACCAAACAGCAGTACTTTGTAATGTGTTTCTGTTTGAAAGGTAAGCTAAGAGTGTAACTAATACAGGCATAATTCCTATGATTAGTAATGCATTGACGGTTTAGAGAATTATTTTTATTATACAACCAAACATTTAAGTTCTCGTTGTGATGGCGCAAGACAATTAAAATTAACGATGTCATTAAAAATAATTAATTAGTAATCTATGCACAATAATACTTACCTATATCCATAAAAATATTTAATAAAAAGTTGATATAAATTTAAAAAATAAGGTGCGGATTTTTTAAATAAAAAAACAGTAGAGTTTTAATAATTATTACACTTTTTTCGTTGATAAAAAAACATGTCGTAAACTAAGAATATTAAAAATTAAATAACAGTAAATTGCATGTGTAGGTACATATGGAAAACGTGCGAAATAATTATTATCATTTTTTTTTAGTATTATTTTTTATCATTTTCTGTTTATAATAATGTGAACGCATTAAGAAAACGCTAATTTAACTTATTATATTTACTGCAATATGTGTATTTGTTCTCCTTTTTTTGAATTAAAATGATCGGTGATAAAATTAATGAGTAATTGATGGCCTCACTTAAACTATATATTACGGTATACGTCTTACGATGAAAACTTTTTTATTTTTTTATTTTTTAACACTTAGATATGAGTAGTGACTTAGGTATAATTGAACTGGTTAAATAATTTGTTATTTATTTACATGTTTCATCAATTGTTTTTCATTTTGTTTTAGAAAGAGATAGTTGCGCGGCTTGCGTCGCCCCATTACCTCTACTACCGCCCCCTGCACCAGCGCCACACTAACTACATACTGTAATCTTTTAGAATGGAACACAACAGTCAACACACAAAGCGATAATCAAAAGTATCCATAGATGGCACTGTATTGCAAAATCCTTGACATTTTGTAATGTTACCATGTTTATACTGCTTTAAAATTTCTTTAAAAATAATAATAATTACCATTCTAGTCGCAATGTAAAGTCATGTAGAATTATCATTTGTAGATCTATAAATATAGTTTTAAGTAGAATAAAATGTCGAAGCAATCAAAATGAATTTAATTCATGATTATGTTATTAATTTAGAATATTGTAGCTTGAAAATGAGTTACAAAAACTTTTAATTGAATTTATTTAGTACAACTTATATTTTAATTGTAAAGAACTGTAAACAAAAAATGATGTCATAATATTTCCGGTGAGCAATTGTTTTTAGTAATGTTGTATCTTAAATTAAAATAAACTATTGTAAATAATTATAGGTATGTAATAAATATGTTTGAAATCGTACCCAAGTGCAAATCCTTATGATTGTATTTATATCGGTAAGATAGATTTTAGTGTAATTTATTTCAGTAATATCTTACAGAAAAGTGTATAGTAAGTATTGACAATGGCGAATGTCGAAGATTATCGTTAGGATTTACAAATATAAATATAATTTCAGTCTTCAATACATATCATAACTTCCTAGTCTATTATATAATTTATATATAGTATTTATTATAGATGTAACCTATTAGCTGCACATTTATTACACAATAAATAAAATTATATGAGAGTTTTTGTTTAATTCGTGCCCATACAATCCCTACATGAGAAGTTAAAGATTAATGCAATATAATGCGCCTTGGTGATACAGTGCTTACAAATGATCCGCGATGAGAAATGATCATAGGTACTATTGAAATAAAACTAGTTTTTAACGGATTTAATCGCGTATATTAATTATTTTAACATCCCGACGTTTCGAGCACTTTGCAGTGTTCGTGGTCACGGGCTGTCTGCCCGATTAAATCGAAATATACGCGATTAAATCCGTTAAAAACTAGTTTTATTTCAATGTGTAATAATCGCGAAAATCTAAGACAACATTACATAGGTACTATTATTTTAATACCTTTTTTGTTTGGTAAAACTAATTTCTCATTAAACAAATTTGTCCTACCATATGGTATATATTCTTTTTTTTGAATGGGTAGTAAGACCTAGCGTTGTAAGATATTTGCACATACATATAGGTATGTAATTCACAATCAGATCGTGAAACATTGTTGGATTCTATAAAAAAATAATTAATTAAAACCTATAATATAGAATCTATCTTTTGGTTTTATTTACATTATTTAAAAAAATATCAACAAAAAAATTCGTATATTATTAATTTATTAATATTATACAATTATGCTTATAATTTTATAATCTCTCTATTTCACTGTGAGAGTACAAACAGACTGCTATCAATCTTATTCTATGGATCAATTAATATTATTATAAATTTGTAACTCCACAGACATGTTGTCGGTGTCTTTCTCTCTGTGTGTATCTGATCTTTAATTTGTAATATATATATCTCTGTGCATGCATATTTTTATTATCAGGCGGCATCATAATTTGAATATTGTTTGGTATTCCTTTGCAATTTGAATGCCTTTCTGTAAAGAAGTCGAGGATTCCAGAAGAGGTCCAGACAAACAATTAGATCTGTATATTCCTCCTTGAATAGCATATCTTAGACAATCAAGAAATACGGCACCTTAAATTCGTTGGTTTAAAACTAACACGATGATACGATAATTAATGCACACACGTTTACTTTACATTTAAATTTGACTACTTTCCAACCTAACAATACAGCATTGGCGAATAAAAAGCAACTTGGTTAATGTACAGCAAACGAATATAACTTTTTATTTATTTAATTTAAAAAAAATACAATCCAGAGACTCAAGATGTTTTTAAAAAATAGTTTTGTTTGAAACAATATTTTTTTATTTTGTGCGGATAATAAAGCATAACTATGCTTGGTGTTTAAAAATAAAGGTTTTTTAAACATGCAACACTGTTAAACTGTCAACTGTCAAAGTTCGTTAAACGTCAGTTTTAGTTGTCTGTTCCTTTTCCTGTTAAAAATTCTCTTGAGAGGTTGGTTTCTTATGTACGAAATCTAATTTCATCTTAATAAGTATTACGAATTAACTAAAAAATGATCGTGAATTGCAATTAATTAGTGCGCTCTTAATACTACCGAGTTTATTTTAGCGTTTTTGTGTAAATTTTGAATACTATAAATAATAACCTAAATTGTGTGATAGTGACATAAAGCCGCTCTGTGTTTCAGTAACAAAATGGGTCGTTATTCTCGGGAGCCTGATAATCCAGCCAAGTCATGCAAGGCTCGTGGCTCAAACCTACGTGTTCACTTCAAGGTATGTTCATAAATATAACTTACATCAACATCCACATGGAGTGTTTACGCGTTACCAAATATCAACATGGTTTATTTCAAATTTCAGAACACATACGAGACTGCTATGGCGATTAAGAAATTATCTCTGCGCCGTGCCGTTCGCTACCTTAAAAATGTAGTTGACAAGAAAGAATGCATACCATTCCGTCGTTTCAACGGTGGTGTTGGCAGATGTGCACAGGCCAAGCAATTTGGAACCACACAAGGTCGTTGGCCCAAAAAGTCCGCAGAATTCCTGCTGCAACTCTTGAGGAACGCTGAATCTAACGCGGATTACAAAGGCTTGGATGTTGACAGGCTCGTTATTGACCACATTCAGGTTAGCGATTTATTTGAACATTTACTATAATTTTAATTTCGATAAAAAGAGGAGAGGAGGCGAGAGGAGGAGCTCAACAGAGCGACATTCAAAAGCTCTTACTTTTTTTTAAACAATTTTGCGTGAATTTCTTGACTCTCTAATATTCTAGTATTTAGTTTTAACACAGGATATGATGTTCATATTCTTATTGAATTCCAAATATTATGCTTAGTTGTTTGTCTAAGGTAACCAAATCTTAATGGATTTTTTTGATTCATATATATATTTTAATTTAATGTTATAAACTGCAATTTGTAGCGCACAGCACGCTACCTGACAAGTGCTCAATTAATTTAAATTCACATTGGTAAAATGAGTTTAACTTTAGAAGCTATGTTCAAATAATATTTTAACATTTCAAACTTTTTTGGTACAAGATTAGTTGTAATAAGTATATAATATTTATGTTGCAAAACCTCATATTTAAAGTAAATTACCATAGATTCTTGTCCATGTATGGCATTTAGCTTCTAAAGATGACTACTGATGTTAATGTATTCAACTAATTGTATTATAAACCATTAATTACAATTATCATAACAATGCATGCATGATCGAAATTGGTTCAGCTGTTCAGGATCACCAGCTTTTTATTAGTTAGTTTGATATACGAATACATTTCAATTAATAAAAAGGTATCCTAAGATTAGATCGACACCTACAATTTATACTACGCTAACTTGAATTTTAGTTAAAATCGTTTTTTATACCAAGTTGCTTAAAATATGTTATTTTATATGTATTAAAAAAATTGTGAAGTAATATACAAAATTAACCAAGTTACAAATTTTATACAATGCTAAGTAAAGGCAATATTTGAAATAAATTGATTTAAATTATGTTAACTATTATTAATGCAATGTGCGTACACATTCGAGTTAGTATAAATTGTTGGTGTCGATATATCTGTCGGAGGAGCAGGATGCCGAACAGTTGGGTTCGGGGATTGATCCGACATTTGGAAGACTATGTGGGCGTGCAAAGCAACCATTGCATTTGAATCGTCTGTCAAAACATAATGACTCGCATTGCCATGACACTTAAACTCCATTTGGGGTGACCCGCTCTTAAAAGTAAATCAGCCATCAAACGTTATTGCCAACTACTCGATTCATTAATTATCCAAATTAACAACCAAAGTAACCACGCTCCGATATATCTATATAATTTATGTATCGCAGACTAATTTTGTACAATGTGGTAATCTCAATGGAGACTAGCCAAATAGTTCAGGTCCTTTGTTATATAAATGCGATTATATTTTTTAATCCTACGCTCACATTTTAAAATTACTAGACAAATATACCAATATTTACTATTATAATATAATTTTAATAATTTTGAGGTGAACTGTTACATTTAGTATTAAAACTTCTATTTACTCTGTTTAGTATTAAATTGTCACCATTGCCTTACATTGTCAAACATTGTTGCTATAAGAAATGTTACTATTCCTTACATTGCCAATACACCATCAATCATGGGAACTATAATGTTATGTATTTTGTGCCAGTTGTTATATTAGTTCAATTATTCTTCAAACTGGAATACAACAATACTAAATATTGATGTTAAGTGGTTGAATATATGATGGGTAAGTGGTTCCTAGCCAAACTGGCGGGGAATAGACGGCCACTAAGTAAATTTCATATGGTTATTATTATAGCTTATTTAATATCTTTTCATTAATAAGTAATATATCTAAATCATGGTACAGTAGAGTTATGGCTCAGTCATTTAAATGCTTTTTAATGATGACAAATATCAGGTGAACGCAGATGGTTACTTATATAGACCTTATATAGATTACATTGACTAGATTGATTCTTAAAGACTAGAAAAAAAATCCTAAGGTAGATTATGATACTAGTAATAAACATGCTGGCACAATAAAATAAGAAAAACATCCAATCCAACATAAAGATACCTACAATACCAAAGGCACCATGTCTGAAGCTACAAAATTACAATAAAAAAAAACAAAAGAATTATAGGTTATGCCTTTTTTGCTTGACAGAGTATACATTAATTATACAAACTGTTTTCGAAAGGCAAATATTAACAGTAATAAATTTTGTAAGAGTAACTTGGTATCAAGTTGTTCTAGTTTTTTGTTACTTACACAAAATTTGAACTAAAATTCTAATCTCAATTGGCATAATTTAGTAGTTTTTTTATATATAAAGATATTAGTATCCTCGTCGTGATAGTTATTAGTGAATAAAATTTTAAACTGTTTCAAAGATACCAATAAATGGTACCTGATGTTATATATTTTTTCATGGAAAAGGTTTTTATATATCTACAAAGTTGTAACTTACTGTTAGATGGCGCCGTATGCTGTATGTATTACAGGTGTAATGATGTCTGCTATTATAAGTGTTACTTGCACTCAAAATTTTAAATAATAATTACACCATATTGAAAGTAACTCTTTTGGACATTGCTTTTAATTACATTACATTGTATTAGTGTCTGTGTCCAGGTGGGGCGGGGCAAGTGTTAGGAATCTGACTTCTTTATTAGTTAAGACAACAAAACAACCAAATATACTTTCTCATTTATAATTTTTGTTAGTATATGATTTAGAAGAATTTATTAGTAAGGATGCAGATAAGGATTAATATTGATAGTTCATTTAAAAAAAACCTCTTATGTTATTGTTGTTAGTCATTCTTGGTCTTTAAAATTATATAATATAGTTTCTGTAACTATCGAAAAATAGCAGTAGCTAAACCAGAATAAGTAATAATTGAAATAGATAAAAATTTTCATTGTTAGTTTAATTTTTACTTAAAAACTGATTTGATATTTGTATATTTTAATATTACTAACTTTTAGTTTGTGTGAACCTGTTTGGTCATGAAAATGTAACAGATAGAGTTCCATTTGACTTTTCAATATAAGTATTTTCAATATAAGTAGTGTAAGTAATAGGTTTAAACATTTTGATATTTCATTTGACTCAAATCTTTCAACATTCCTTATTATCTCTCATATGCTCATTCTATATTTATATTGTATATAATTTTTTTTCGAGTTTTTTTTTTATTGATGTTATTTGGTATGTTTTCTGGTGTTTAGGGTACATACCTACAAATTGTCACTGTCACAAACCTAACACAGGATACAGACATTAGTGTACTATTTGCTTACTATATAAATAAATTATGTTTCGGCGGTACTGTTGTAATAGAATTATTTTCTAAATAAGAATTTCTCTTCTAGGTGAACCGCGCTCCCTGCCTCCGCAGACGTACATACCGTGCGCACGGTCGTATCAACCCTTACATGTCATCTCCCTGCCACATCGAGGTCTGTCTCAGTGAAAGGGAAGACACTGTAGCCCGAGCGGCACCAGCTGACGATGCACCAGCTAAGAAGAAACTTTCCAAAAAGAAGCTCGCGCGCCAGAAGGAGAAGATGATGAGGGAATAGACATTTAAGGGTTAATAAATGACTTACCACAATATTCTCTTTTAATTTATCTCATAGATCCTTTATAATAGGTTTTTATCTTGTCCTGAAATCTCTAAATATAACTAAATATATTTGGGTAGAAATGGCTCAGTTGACGCAACACAGACCGTACAACATGGACAAGTCTACATTATGGTTCAGTCTCTGGATCACACTGGTCTTCTGGACAATGACGGTCTCACAAAAAGAGACTACGGCCCTAGACGTCGATTCCCTGCGGATCATCGCCGACACGATTGCTCACAGGGAGAGGTCCCGTCCAATTTCGCGGACCAGGATCTGCCATTCCGCTTTCCACGCAGAGCACGACTTCAGCGTATGCTCCAGTGTGAAATTGATGGATGGGGATATATATGTTGCACATATTAGAGCCTTTCGATTAAGATTTACGTAATATATACTCTAAGCTTATATATTAATAATAATATTTCGCGTGAAATTGAAATAATATCTATAATTGTATTCATTTGCTTTTCATAACCCGATAAATTGGCAATACTTATCCAAGTATATATATATCCATATACGAAGCGAAAATGTAAACAGTGCCTAAAAATTATAAGATGTAAAGATAAATCCTGTTTATTCGGGCTTCGTTGATCTAAATTGTAAATAATCTAAAAAATCGGACCAATCATTTTACTAGAGGTACAGTAGAAAAATAAATGTTACATTACGCTATTAATGTGATTTGTAGTTACGGCATTACGATGATCTTTGAGTAAGGTACAATCTATGAAGTTAACGAACTCCAAATGTACGTTTTTGAAGTTTGAGTTTTCTGTTTTGGTCGCTTGGTTGTATCTTCCTTAATTTTGTTAGATGATTAGTGCTAAAACCTGGACGGGGAATGAAAAAAATTAAGAAATGACGACCTTGACAGAGACGTCATAGAATGTGACTAGGACTTACTCCTTCTATCCCTGCCTTAAAGGCCTGTTACATAGTCTTGCAGGGAACCAGATTTTTAAAGCTTTCAATTATTAGCTTGATAAAAAATGTAGACAAAAAAACCGTTATATTAAAAAAATATAAGCATAATGAATCTTTATATAGGTGATTTTTTTTTTAATTTTACTAATGTTGGATATAATATTATTGAATGAACTATCCATGAGATCTAATAGTTAAAGCATTAGTAAAATGTTAAAAAAAAGTTAAGTTTAAGTATCTACTACGAAGATCTCTAAACTAATAAATTAGTATTTAGACGTATTCCATCACTAGAGTTATATATAAGAAACAAAATAGTTCTTGTCATTTTTTTTTATTGCTTATTTTAAATACATTTTTTTTTTGCTGTTCATGGCACGTTTACACCATTTCATCGTGATGTTTTTTATAATTTACAAATTCAAAATACTTTTTGTACAATAACAGTGATACGAATCTACATTTTGACAATAATGGTCGATAATTTTGATATACATCTTACTTCAGTAAAATTTTTTATGAACTTATACTACAACATTTTTTGCAATTTGTTGTCACAGTGAGTTAATGTTTTAACGCATACAGTTCTTTACGAATGTCTTTTAATGCTTTTTCCAGATAATAGTTTGATTCTGCTACTATTTCAGCGTTCAAGCTTGCTTCTTTTCGTTTTCTTTTGGACAAAGTTATTTGATAACGAAGTATTTGATTTTCCGTTGCGAGTATTTTTGCTCTTTCACTTAGACGATACATTTTACTTATACGTCTTACACTTCTTATTTTTAAACTTTAAAGTTTTCTATTATACTCTTTAAGGGCACACGCTTTAAGTTTGGCTTCGTGAAGTAGTTTTTCTAATTTTATATTTTTTTCTTTTAATTCTATTGCCCTGGACATTTCTTGGTGTTGTTTGGTCGTAGCGTCCAGCAGTACTCGTTGAAGATGTTGGTTTTCTTTTAAAACGTCCTTTAATTTGGTTCCAAAATTGAGGCTTGATATTGTATTAGTCCTTAATTTTTGTCGTTTCATAATACACTAGTTAAATTTAAAATTCCGAAATGAATAATTTTAAATTAACCTAAATCTAGTTATCAACATATATGACATTTTTTTTTTTTTTTTTACATTTAAAACCTTTTTCAAACCTATTAAAATAGTTTTAATATTAAAAATATTAACGTAAGACTATCATAAAATTATAGTCCAAGTAATTACAATTGTATGTTGTTTTTTTTATCCCGTAAGGTATTTTAGATATAAAAAATACACACTTTTGTCTCAAGACATCGTTATATTACAATTAAAAAAAATTAAAATCTTGCTTTTACATTTTGTTTTTATGATGTTAACACTACCTTACAAAATAAATTATTATAATAACTTGTAATACCTTTTCCGCTTGCCATTGAAGTATCTTAAAAAAAAAACCGCTTGTATGATGTGCTGTCTAGGTGGAATCTCTTCTTGTTCGTCACTAATCCCCAAGATAGCATGAGACAGTGAAATGGGCAGAATCCTTAAAAGTCTCCAGACCACACATTTATTTCCATCAATCTATGTAAGATGTACTTACCTACGTTTTCATGGATACAAAATAATTTAAACAAAATATGCCATTTGACAATTGTTCTTAAAATTTAAATTAAAGCACCTATTTATGGTATTTAATTGGTGGTAGTGCTTCCTACTCATAACCGGTTTGAAGGGTGAGTATGCCAGTGCAACTAAAACATCTCAGTTCCGAAGGTTGGCGGCGTATTAGTGATGAAAAGGATTGTTAATATTTCTTACAATACCAAATCACCTGTTTACCTTCCTAATTTCAATGTATAATTACATATTTCTAATAGCTTATAATTTTTTAATATATTTACCTATTATATTTTTGTTTAAACTAATACTATATCAGTTTCAAGGTGCCAATAATTGGGTAGCTTACCCTAGATGTTATATAAATAATTATTCAATTAATTTCATGCTGGAAAATTTGCACTAAGCCATTTACTAGTTTATCGAAGAGTACTAAGTAATTGAGTAGTATTGTACCAAACGCCAACACAGTCGCACGTATGTCGCACGCGCGCGCTACAGTCCTGATCTGCGCGTGCGCGCTCGTTGCAAACATTGTTGCAATTCCTGCGCCGCCGAGGAGATCAGACAATAAAGGTATTATTACATTTTAATTCAAAGACCCAAAATAAATTCTGATCAGTTTAAATAATATCTGCTTGTTTAAAGTTATACTTAAATGTTTAATAATATTTTTTATTGGCAATAAAATATTTTAGTGAATAATGATTATTTTCAGTTATTTTATTAATTAATTAATTATTATTTGTGACATATCTGATAAACTATCGAATTCAACATTTATTTTATCGACATACTTTCATATGTGGGAAAGCTAGAGTTATTAAATGATATTTAATTTAGTTATTAACTCAATTCTTATATTAATAAACCAATTATTTATATAATATTCGTAAGAACATTTTGACTTCATAATTTTTAACAAGTTGCCTCCCAATGAATTTTCTTTACTTAGTATTACTTATTTATTCAGAAAATTAATAGACGAAATTGAAATATATACATAAATAACATATAAATCTTGATAAGACTTTTCCAAATATTAAAAATCTATTTATTGGGCGCTAAATATCTAAATATCTAAGATATATTACTTATCGTCATATATTATTATGCCGCCATTATCGTTTTCTTTAAATAAAAAAAAAGAAATAATATTTAATTACTCTTTATATAAAAAAAACAAAGACATTTTATATACATTCAAAGCGTATGTATATAATATAATAGACAATTGTTTTCTTTTCAAACATAGGATATCGAAGAAGCGATGAATAATTTCAACTTATTTTAAAATCGTTTTAAATATTTCATCCGTTAAAATCGAAGCAATATATTCGTATCGTTAAATTAACGTTTTAACAAACGCAAATAGAGAAAGAAATCGAATATTCTAATTTCAAAATTTTAAATTTTAATAGCAGTACTTATAGTACCATTTATAGAACTACGGTATGAGGTACATAGGTACGCAGAACTGGTTCAAGTCCCTCCGCATTACGTATATAGATCATTGACACCAAAACAGTAACGGGGCGCGGCATCTTTGATGGAGATGACCCACATCCCCGCTCTGACTGACACACTCTCACCCTATTTTAAGCATACTTCAACGAAATTACCTATGACAGTGTGGTGGGCATAAGAGTTCTTTCGATGTCAAAAAGTTAATAACGCAAGTTAGTTTAAGTTGCAACTTAAGTCGTAAGTAGGAATAAAGTTAATCTAAATTATATTAGGTAGGTATAGTATAGATACTATAGCGCTATTTAAAATAAAAAATATTGCGATTTAAATTTAAGACGTTGGTAAGTTAGACTTTAGATTTAATTTAAAAAAAAAAAACAATAATGGTATTATTTTGCCGACCGCACTGCACGAATGACAAGGCAGGTAAGGTTCACGGCTGATTTATTTGTAGAAAACAAAAAATAATGTCGTAAGCATTTAATCAAAGATTTACAAAAGACGATACGTATCGCTTCAACTAGAATGAATCTGTCTTAGTTAGAGTAACTGCTTTAAGTCGAAATAATTAATGCGTTTTTAAAAACTGTCAATTTCAAAACACAGATTGCTATGAAAGAAATATGCTACAAGTTCCATTGTTCATATAATAATAAATGTTCAGTCAATGTGTCATAAATGTTGTTAATTACATAACTGTCTATAAAACGTAATGAGCCAATTATTAGTTTATAAATAACTAATACATTTATCAATGGTCAGTTATAAGTAAGGACAATAATAAATATGTTATTATCCCACTGATAGGCAAAGGCTTTTGAGAAGAAGGTTTCGGTAGATATGGCAGATTGTCCAAAATTATAAACCGTGCAGATTTTCTTACAATCATCAGTTAAAATTCATGTCTTGTAAACACTGGGCCATCACGGCACACAGTCAGTTACACCTTCAGATATGTTTTCATTACAATAATATTTCCTAGCAATATTTATTGCATGTTAAAAATAAATACGTTCTAGTTCGCTTTTAAAATCAATTCTGAAACGTCACTTAAATTATACTAAACGATTATATGAGTACGTACGATTTTGAATTTGCGAATTAACGAAACAAAAACTAACAGGGTTTTACACACACATACTTGACCATAATTCGTCTACTAATAAGATAACTAAGATATATTATAGTATGTGTGTACAACTCCTCCCTCTTTCTTATACTCTTCTTCTTCATTTTTTTCATCTTCTTAGGTTAGAGATTTATCCCTATGGCTTTACGAGCACGAGAATAAAACTCTAAATACTTTGTGATTCTTCCGCGTATTTCTTAAAGAAAGAACAAAATAACAGAAAATCAACCAAGCATTTTATCTTCTCATATAAGTGTAAGGGTCACGTATTGATAGATCAATTCTGAAAGATCAAACTAGGAACTCATCGATGAACATCATCGTAAAATGTCGGAAATCGATATGCGATATTTACTGCAATTATGTGTAATATTTAAAACATACATTGTATCAAGCCTTACATTGAATAAAATAAATTTTCTTGAAAAAAGAAAAACAGAAACTGACAGAGTTCTCACAATTCTATTGTGAAGATATAAATTAATAATAATTTGGAGTAAATTAAAATCTAAAACATCATCGCAAGTCGTTTTTTAACATTTCACGAGTGAGTTTCGAAATTAGTTCAAACAGAATATAACTGTGTATCTAGACCATTAGTAGAAATAGATATGCTATAGCCATAAGATTGTACAACCAATCAGATTCTTATGAATTTATGAAAATGACCGCACCGTTTATTTGAAACTTAACTTAAGGCTATAAGCAAATTATTTCTACATGGTAGATGAATTTTTAAAATTAAAAAGAAATAGTTTCATTGTTATTGTGTTAAATATTTTGCTAGATATTTAATTTTAGTAAATATCTAGCAAATGGGCCCCAAATTCAGGTGTGCCCAAGAGCCCCAGCATAGCTTGAGGCCGCTGATCTGGACATACTATTTAATGATTTCTTATTTTAACTAGTCTGCATCGAAAATATTTAATACTAAATGTTGAATCAAACATCGTTAGAAGTGATGTTTGATACAAAACCGGCAAAGTGAATCTGTGAAAATATCAACTGTCAAACTATCACGACGGACAGTCTACTGACTGTCTCCCTACAGGACCCTATTACTGTAGTGTTCCGTTTTACCCTTTGGGTACGGAACCCTAAGAAGTTTAATTTTAGCCACTTGAAATAATAAAACTTTATGTCCATAAAACAATATCGTGAACACTTCATCATAACGCTCTGGTTGGTATTATATCTGGTTCGGTAAATTGTTCGCGCCTTGACACTCACTGTTACCTTGTTACTTTTTACTCACTTTATTAACAAGCTTTTATATTCTAAGTGACCTCTTTGTCTCGCTCCTGCCCACTTGATGGAAGAGGATGGAAGTTTCATTCGTTCAAGGATTTTGTTATTGCATTGTTCTTTCAACTAGGGAGTTGTTTTGTTGAAAAACTGAGCATGAGATGGGTCATTCAAATTGTTTTATATATAAACGATTTGAACTACAATAAGTTATTATTTCGGTAATATCCTAATTGGGAAAGCTTTAACTGGTGGATTGGCTTTCTGCAATCACAGAGGGTCCATGATATCGTATAATTTGTTGCGCGAAGTACTCATGGTACTGACTCGATAAGCAAACAAAAAAATGACATCTGTGAGTAATTTGAGTATCTAATGCATAAACCCACCAAACAATAAGATATAAACACATTATATGATAATTCTACAATAAGTAACGAGTTATGGGATCTAACAATCACCTAAATTTTACTCATCCCGTCAAAATTCGAAGTTTCATCCACACCACCTAGATGTCCGAAAATCCACAACCACACGCGATTTTTAAGGCATTTTTTGCTTCACACAACCACTTTATGGATTTGGGAATCTTAAAGGAAAGAGCATACACATTTCTTAAAGGCCGGCAACGCACTTGCAAGTATTCCGGTGTTGCAGATGTCCATGGGCGGTAGTAGTCACTTTTCACCAGGTGAGTCTCCTGCTGTCACCTCCTCGTTTGCCACCTAAATCATTAAAAAAACATTATGTCCGCTTCTATACCTCAATCTAATAATCGATTTGAAATTTAATAGGTTTACTTTTCATATTAAAAATATTACTGGGGTTATAGATCTCAACGTTTATTTTGACGTTATCGAAGATTGATTTGTGACTTGCTGATGGAAATCATTTATATCTCCTGAAAAAATTATACAAATAAAAATAATTTTCATTCAAGTAGGTTTTTAATAAACACTTTTGAATGGGCATGTTATTTGTTGTAGATCCTAGAGAATAGCTCCGTTGATAAGACTCAATATTTTACTTGGCGATTGGGCTTTGTGCGAGCTAATCATATAATTTATCGGCAAACAGTAATTCTTAGTATTAAAGTGTTTTGTGCTAGTAAAAATACAGACAGAAGGGGTAATTTGAGGAATGATTAATACATCTTAAAGTACCAATAACTTAGGGCTGCGGTTATATCATCAGCTGGGTCATTTGCTAGACTGGATTGGAAAAATATAACAAGTCTACCAATATGCAGAAAAAAAAATGTATGCGAACACGTGTTCGTAACGTAACCTTCAAGAAATTCAATAGCTACAATTATTAAAATCATATTTATAGATTTAAACGGACGTTACTTCACGTTATTCGTTCGAGTATCGAATACTTTTATATCATCCCTTAACATATCTTCAGTTTTGAGAATTTGTTCTAATTATTAACGATTAAAATAAATGAAGTCAAACTTTTTGGTGATGAAATTTTTCTATTAAA
This sequence comes from Vanessa atalanta, assembly GCF_905147765.1. Classification (NCBI taxonomy): domain Eukaryota; kingdom Metazoa; phylum Arthropoda; class Insecta; order Lepidoptera; family Nymphalidae; genus Vanessa; species Vanessa atalanta. The sequence goes on from NC_061882.1 coordinate 2,074,572, forward strand.
TGCTATTTAAATGCTCATACTAAGTTATAAAAAAAATCAAGTTTAAATTTCGATTTCAACAGTTGTCTGACTGGACTAATGGACATTGTCGCAGTAAATTCGAGTGTGCGACTTGACCGTCCCCAAGAGCGTTTGATCGTAGGTCAGTGAACATTCATTTGAAATACAAATTGGATTACGACACGCGCTTATTACGATATATAGAATGTTTAATTTTGATTTGTTATTGGAAATGATTTATTTTTGCCAATTTCTGATATAATTACAATTTGTACAGTAAGTAGTACCTATAGTTCATTATCATTCATCATTAGCAGCCTGTAAATTTCCCATTGCTGGGCTAAGCCCTCCTCTCCCTTCGAGAAGAAGGTTTGGAGCATATTCCAATAGATTTGATATCAATGGCCCAAAGCTTGAATAATAAGTGATATTCATTATGGATTTGCGAAATAATGGGGTTTTGAATCTCGATGTAGCTTCCGCCACTTTGGAAGTAAAATTAAAGTGAATATAAGTAGTTATTCGAATGTTGCATTATAAATAAAGATATATAAATCAAGAACTATTAGTAGTGTATGATATAGCTGAGCTATTAGCAAATCGGATGGAATACGCAAATCTAAGGTTTGTTTATCTTCTTTCCTTCATCGTTTGGAATGGACTATAGTACCTTAATTAGGTTCCGTAATATCACTTTTATTTATAATAGTTTAATAACGTATCCACTTAGTCTGTTGTTGTGACTACAATATTATTTTCCATAGTATACAAAATGTGACTATTTAGAAATTATCTCCAAAAATTCATTTAAATTTTTTTATCAATTTAAGGGCTTATTATATCAAATTATTTTCTATAATGTAATCGTAAGTTTGTAGTTTTGAAATTGCGGTCATAAGAAGATATACATTTATGTTTCTTGAAATGATTCAAAACATTGTATTTTAAGAAAAATAGGTACAAGTGTCTCATTTCGTTTTAAAGTAAATCCGTTTTTTATATAATGAAGAGTCCAATAAATTAAATGATTAATAAATGATCTGAATATCAATTGATGTGTAATTAAAATAGTACCTAACCTCTGCTTACACGGTGAGTGCGCCGCTATCGATGGGATTAAATGGTTTTGATACTTGCTTCTTTGAAACTTATTCACTACGTCTAACATAAAGTATTGATGTTTATCGGTACAATATATTATGACGATGACGCTCGGTTAGGTTAGGTTAGGTTACAAACTACGCTATTAAAGTACATTTTATAATCAGTCCTCGACCTCGATCGGTTCCAATAGCATTAGTTCAAAAGTCGCCCGGATCGCTGCTGTAGAAACTTGAATCTGTAGTATATATATAACAAGAAAGAGTATATAATGACTTAATTTATATGTTATAATTGAACTAAATTAAGATCTGAACCCACAATCATCGGCAACGATCCACGCGTTCTAACCACTAAGCCTGAGTTCTGTACCAGTACATAAATAGGTATAAATTTAATAAGCAGGTTAGTGTAATAGGTCGGATTCCTCGTGTTGCGTCCAGTGGCCACCTACAAGTGATAAATTGTAACACTTCCTTACAGTTACGAGTACGTCTGTTATTATATCTACACTATGTCAGTGTGGCGAGCGGTGACCGTTCGAATGTCTAGTTGGTTTCGTGGGAATGAATCTCAGTATTTATATTTTTTATTGGTTAAATATTTTTTGGAAATTGATTATTAAACTACACGCAACACGTCATCGAATTGACGTAAATAATATTTGGAAATTATTTCGTTAAATGAATGAACTATTTCGTTTTGTTATTTGTTATATTTAAAAGATTGCTCCCAGTTAACTCAGTCTACTGAGCCTTACTAGTGTATTCTGTATTTTTAGCATCAGAATACGCCTAGCACCTAGAAATCAACAAATAATAATTAGAATATACACATATTTTTTATTTTATACATCAATCCTATATAAATATTTAGTCATAGACAATTTTACTACATTAAACGAATTTTCTATATTCAATATTATGAACAAATATAAGCATAAATACAAAATTAATCAATACAGTAAAACTCTTCGAAGCTGCTTATTGTGACCATAGATAATTTATATAAAGCAAAAAGTGTTTTTTTTTATTCAAGAAAATGACACACAGATTATAAAAAAATTAATGAAAGATGCTACTGTATTGTCTCGTATACAAGTCGATCAGTTGATGGAACAAAGAAGGGACAAGCAGCGTGATGCAATAAGATATAATAATATAGCAATAAGCAAACCTTCTCCCCCCCTAGAGAGTCAGTCTTAGCGCAACACGGACTGTTTACATTTTGTGTACGTTTTTAGGGTTCCGTACCTCTAAAAAATATATTCCTTTATAAGATCTACCTATCTGTCCGTCAATGCCCTATTCGTCAGAACCACGCAAAGGTATTACGTTGAAAATTTATTTAGGATACATCAGTGCAGTTCATACTGAGTTTCAGGTTCTATGCTAATAATTAAGACATCACATTTTGTCAGTATCGTAAGGAAATAGTATTAATATATATATCTAGAAGAGGGCTATTCGCGCAATCTATAACCTAGGGGCCAATTAATTTCTTTAAATTTATACCTCAAAGATTTTTGAGGTATAAATTTAAAGAAATTAAGATATTGACCGTTGCTTTTTAATATATATTCTGTAATGTTTTGTATGTACGGAAAAATATTAATGTTTTTATGAGAAAATGTGATTCTCATAACGTTGGTACAAGGCACAAACACAATCTTGTTACTCCTGTTACTCGACTGCATAGAGTCAGTAACTCTTTTGTGGGGCAATGTATACGCTTCTACAACAGGATTTTCAAATCACAGAAAGCGTTCAAAATGCTTCTGTTGCGAAATTAAAAAAAATTGTTAAGTAACGCTTGTGTGCGAAAGGTTACTATACAATTAGCGAGTTTATGTTTGATAGCACACCTTGGGAATAACAAAATAAAAAAAATCCAATAAAGTAAACAGACAGACAGACGGCGTTCCTTGTGGTCTCTGAGGAGAAAAACAATCATTCGATTACACCTATAAATCTATGACGTATAATTTTACACCGGCTCTTAAGTGAAAAATAGTAGTTTCACACCTACTCGTACCCACCAGGAAGTCTTGTACAAACGACATTTGATATAGTATCCGTATTTATGACGACGTTACTGATTTATCGTTGGGGTCTATTGTAAGTCTGATATACGATGACGAGTTTCTATGGCTATTCGAACAATAACAAAGGTCTTAAAGTATCATGACGCTGTTTCTTCACGAGTCTTACGAAGTTTCTTTCTGGCGACTTGAGGCGTCGATCTACTCAAAAATCAAAATATTCCATATTCGAGTAGGCTCATGAAATCACTTTTGAATCGCATGTTACAGTATTGAATTAATGTAAAGTTACCAACGGTTCCGAGCGTAGATTCTACCAAGAAGATCCGGCAAGAAACGCAGTAGTTACTTTTTTCCACCATTTTGATTACAGAGTATGTCAGTAAAGTTCAACGTCAGTCCACGCCTTTTTATCTTAAACATCTTTACTGAGTACTTATTTATCAATGTTTTTTGACAGGAGCTTAATTTTTTTTAATAGGTTTAAACTAACTGTGGAATCTTATTATAGAAATGAATACCGTGCCCCAGGAAGGATGAATTTATATTAAATGTATTCACTTTGCGAAGTCGATAACTAGGTGTTATTAGTTTACTTTACTTTGGAATATCAAATTATTTGACATTAAGAGATAAAAAGAAAACAAAATCAAGCGTATTTGGTCACGTAATTTTGTTTTTATTGCTCCATACAATCATTGAACCAAAGTAATGGGTCATTCTTTGAGGTCGGGGCTAGTTTGAGTTAAATTTTTTTTTTAATATTTAGAATATTAAAAAAAAATATTTATTTAAGATTTTAAATTAACATGGTTATTTTTATTACTAACAGTATTTAAAACGGGATATTTACCATGTTCACGTACCAGTCTCGTGAACAAGACATTCGTAGATAATGTCGAAATATCGAGCTCCAACAAATAAAAATAAAAAACATGGTAAATATCCCGTTTTAAATACTGTTAAAAATATTTATTGTTTTAAATACCGGTTATTGTTTATCAAAATGTACTAGTCTAATATTATTTGAACTTTATTGTATTTTTCTGAATATGTCAATAACATATTGAGGCTTGTAGGGTAGCTTACTAATCTTACGTCGACATTAATCACGTACCCGTTGTATGAGAGAATAAAATGACAGCGAAGTCTAGCAGTGGCACAATAAGATTGACATTGGTTACTCTTCCTAGGTACCAGGAAGTCTACGAGTTCGATCACCATTCCCTTCCTCGAGCGTTTGTTGATCCCACTTATATCTCGAGTAATCTTTTATTTATTATACATTATTATTTTTTCTCGTAATTATGGATATTTAGATAATAAAAAATATGTGATACTTATAAAATTTATACGTGAAACAAATATAAACTTCCTACGGTTATTTGAATTTATGGAGTCAGTAGTTTTTTGTGTGTCTATGTGGGAAGTGGGGTCCAAAGAAACGACTTAATAAATGTATGTATCCCAGATAATAACCAAATGACTTCTAAAAATCAAAATGAAAATATTTTTTATTCAGTATTAGGTATGCCTAATTTTTTAATGTTTTTTTCGACAGTACATTTTTTTAATAGGTCAAGTTAAAACTTAAAGTTCAGACTTCTGTTGCTAATTATGATATATGAAAATAATATTAACGAATGATTCTTTGCAACCGGTCTTGTTGTGGTTTGAAGGGCGAGACGGGTATTTAGGAACAGGGGACAGAACCCCTTAATTCGAAAGATAATGGCGCATTGGAAATATGAGGATTGATTAATATTTCTTACGGTAACATGTATGTACGAGTGGTGGTGACCACTTATCATCAGGTGGCAAATTAGCCAGTGTATATGAAATCAAGATATTATTTTTATATTTTCGTGTTTTATCAATTTAGTCATTCGACTACACGCGATAATTTCCTTGATTAACTTTAAAAAACGGTAATTTTATTTCGTTACAATTACAGATACTGAAAAGATGCCGCAGGAGAGGACGATTGTGATTAGAAGAGTACCAAACGCCTACCTCTACCCTTTCAGTCTGTGGCCATTGCCGAAGTACCCTATAACAGGTAATATTTTTGAAAGAAACCAAACCAACGTCCCCTTTAAACATTTATCATGTAATCTCTGTTATTCATTGTTTATTAATGAATGTTAAATATCAAGGTTAATTAAATATTAAAAGATCAATCATCTTCATTTGTTAACGTTACATTGTCAGCTGAAATATTATTTGCGCTACATACGGATTTAGTTAATCTTAAACAGATATACATATAATATACTTGATAGATATAAGGTCAGATTGTAAAAGAAAAACCAGCAGGAGCTCAGGGAAATCAAATGCAAATTCCAGGTAGTGTGTATAGTACTTAACAATTTGTTAAAACGCCAATAATTATTTATTAAAGTGACAGCACTTTTAACGTTTGAATTTGAATTCCCTTTAGCTTTTGTTGCTTCACTCTAACGTTACTTCAATTCCATCTGCCCGTTTTATAATCGGATGATACAAGAAATAACGTATTTATATATTGTATTACATTGACTATTTTATATACAGTGTTTAAAATATAAATATTAATTTTAAATTTGGACAAAAGGTTAATCAAATTAAGCACTTATCCTTAAATGAATATCGATTTATTCCCCTCTTTGAAGTGTTATATTAATATGAACCTCAACAAGACGATTTTTATCAATTACGTTGAGCTGATTTTGCGGGGGATTTCTTTAATCAATTTTTATTTCATGGGCGCCCAGGTAACTGTTTCATCATGTGGTCACAGCCTGTAGATATTAGCGTTTATTTTTTTTTTCAACCATCCCTTTTATCGCCTGTGGCTCTTACCTTGAGAACTGAGATGTTGTCTACCTTGTACCTATAGTTACACTGGTTTGTTCACACTTCAAACCAGCAACTACAATACTAAGTACGATGTTTGCCCGCGAATGTATGACAAGTGGGTGGTATATACCCAGACGGGCACCAAGTAAATTATGTAATGATATAAATATAATTTAAATTGTTTAAATATTTGTAATTGTTACAGAGGACAGAACAGTTGAGTATATCTACAATGGAAAGACTTTAAAAAAACTTAAGAAAGTGGAGAAGAACAAAAGATGAATTGTAATCAATAGATGGATGTCATGATGTATATTTAAATGTAAGGTTATTTTTTAATAAAAAGGCGCGGTGACTATATACAACAGTCGAATCGACTTTTCGATGTCACTCAATGTCTTCTTTTACACAATAATTTTGTTTAGTTCGATAACGAACAGACCAACAGTGGTTTTAAAAAAAAACTAAAGCTTTCTATCCTATAAACGAGAACTGGGAGCTTAATCCAACAAGCGGCTCCATTGAAGATATGTTAACTCAAACAATTTCCTTGGAAGTTTTATTTTAAAACATTTATTTTTTTAATTTTTGCCGTCTCCGATTTTACATCACTTAGAATACATATAATACCATCCAAATCGATTATAATGAACAATTAGATTGAATGAATATAATTTTTGGTCTTAATAAAGTCTTAGCCTTCGATCAACAAGTTAATTCGTAGTTTGGGAAATATTTTTAATACTTTTTTCATTTGTTTTTTTTTTTATACGTGTAATCGATTTTCGATTTATTTCAACCGAATATTTTTTAATATGTGGCTTAGGGATAGTTGTAATTTGTATCTTATAGTTTTAAAATAGCTTAAGACAAAAAAATAATGGTAACTTTTTTAAGTTAGGTATTTAATAAAGGCGTATGTTATATGAAATAGCCAGAATATTCTTTAACTTACTCCCTTAATATATAAATACAAGTTCTATTTACAAATATACTTCTTCCAAATAAAAAATAACATACAGGAATAAAAAAAAGTAATCGCTCTATGCCCGTGATATGAATGAAGTCTTAATGTGACAGAAAAAAATTAAAAAATGATACTTAAATTTTTTTTAACAATAAATTGGTTCCAAATTTATACGTATGAAGGCTGAATGGCTATCTTCTTTGTACCTTTCCAGAATGTACAGAACAGTACAGAACTGTTATTATATTTTAATATAATTTCACATTCAAAAAAGGTTCTTTATTAGCTACAATATATTATATTACTTGTATATAATACATAATGAAATAATTAATTTACAATTTATTTTACATTACATTAGCAGCCTGTAAATTTCCCACTGCTGGGCTAAGGTCTTCTCTCCCTTTGAGGAGAAGGTTTGACATATTCCACCACGCTGCTCCAATGCGGGTTGGAATATGCTCCAATGCAATACATATTTATAATTAATTATTATTTTTTTATTATTTATAAATGAATTTTAAATCACAGTATTAATTTATGTATAATATAATTATTATATGTAACTGCAATAAAGAAAAATATTTTTAATTTGTTTTTTTTTTTCATCAACTACTTTTTATCCGCGGCCCTGCATACCTTTAACTCGAGACATTGACTGCCTCCTTGGTCTAGTGTCTAGACATAAGGCCACAGATCTTGAGCTTCCTGGGTTCAAGATCTTGGTCGGGCACATTAAAGTGTGTACACGCCCATGCCTCGGACAGCACGTAAAGCCGTTGGCCCTGCACCTTAACTCTTTTCGGTCCTGTTGGATTTGCCATCCCATTTGATTATGGAAGTGAGCACACACTTCTGCACAGTTTCGTTTCTTTGTGCACCTTAATGTTAATTTTTAATTTAAAAAAAAAGAACATAATTTCCAAATTATGTTCTTTTTTTAAATTGTCAAGTGGACTGCCTAACGGGTCACCTGATTGTAAATGGCCATCGCCCATAGACATTGGTCAACTTGGGTATTATAAGCTACTTATCTATACTTCTACACTAAAATATTATAAGCGTGAAAGTATCGCTGTCTGTCTGTCTTTCACTGCCAAACCAATGAACCGACTTTGATGAAATTTAAAGGAAAGACATAGGCTACTTTTGACATGACAACCAACCCCTAAAACGCGAGCAAAGCCGCGGGCGACGACTAGTATTTAATAAATAGAGAGTAAATATAGAGAACAAAACACGATAGACTAAAAATGTTAATAGACAATAGTCACCGTGTAAATCTTCGCTTAACTTTAACTATAAAGTAACATTTAACCATAAATACATTTTTTTACAATATGTATCCAACTTATGCCATCTAGTGAGTGATATTGAAAACTTGTGCCTCGTAGCTTTCAATTTACGCTTCAATCGTTCGCAGCGCTAGCATCACTTCTACGGGCGTAGAGCCGTAGACTATTGATTACGCATGCGCAATGCATTGCCTTAATATCTAAGGGTACACCAGTTCGTAAACATTTAAAGATACTAGTCAAAAAGCAAAATGAAATTAGGGTACTTGTGGTTATTTCTGAACTATGCTACGTGTTGCTTGGGTAAGTTGTATTTTTGATTTATGATAATATATAATAAATTGAAATAAAGGTAAGTATACATCTACGTCTCTATAAAAGAAAATTGCCAACTGTGTGTTAATGCGTGTTGACGACCAAAGCTTCTGCAATTAGTCTAACTTGTCTACAAAAAATGGTACGATGATATTTGTTATTAAATTACTGATGAATTGCAAACCGTTGCCAAATCAAAAATGGCTAATTATTTCATTGAAAACGCACCATATAACGCACCTTAAAATTTGGAATATAAGTTCCTAATTACTTGAAAATGTAATATATACATTTAAAATCTTAAAATTCCTGTACAAATTTAAATAATTACAATAAACGGTCTTTGGAAAAATAATGCAATTTAAGCTGAAATCACAAATAATTTGGCTTTAAAAAACTCCAGGTGTTAAGTTACTAGAAGCGAATCCAGACGTAAAGAGACTATACGATGATCTGCTCAGCAACTACAATCGTCTTATACGACCGGTGATGAATGTTAGTGATATATTGACGGTGCGACTTGGGTTAAAATTGTCGCAGTTGATGGAGGTGAACCTCAAGAACCAGGTTATGACTACCAACCTTTGGGTGGAACAGGTGAGATAGAATTTACATTAATGATATGTTGGTAGATACTATGAGTCTTATGTTGGTAGATACTATGAGTCTTATGTTGAAGTAGTATGAAGTATGTTTTGTCCAAACATGAACTATGTCGTGAGTAAATATACTAGGCCGTGAATAAATTATGTTTCTTATAGTTTTCTCAAACACCATATTCGTAAGCATATTTTTTGATTCAAGCTAATTTAAGATGACGAATGACGTGCATTTAGATATCGTTATATAATTTCAATGTTTAATTAAAAAGATAAACATTAATTAGTGTTACTATAAAGGCATCAACATTCATTCCTGATTATATCTAGGTTTTCGAAGTTGTAAAATTTTTAAGGTTAAAAATAAGGAACTGAATAATTGTCCTACCTTTTTTTTTAGTGAAATACAGTCTAAGGAGACTGGCTAAAAAATATAATCTTACTTTATAAACATGAGTATTTTCGTTTGTCTTTCTTATTTTCAATAATTATAAAACATTTTAAAATTAGTTTACTTGTATCAATTTATCAATGTTGTGTTCATTTTTAATTGATATCAGTGAGAGTTAAAAAGTATATATATATTTTTTAAATAATATAAAGTATATATGTTGTAAATTTTCCTTTTTAAATAAAAAATAAAATACTGTTGTGATTATTAACGTGACTCGTGTAATTCTGATTAAAACTAGTATATTAGGATATACTTCAAATTAATTCCAATTAAATTGATTGAACAATTGCTATTAATTTCAGAAATGGTATGACTATAAGCTGCAATGGAATCCAGACGATTATGGCGGAGTTGAGATGTTGTACGTCCCTTCAGAACATATTTGGCTGCCAGATATCGTTCTTTACAATAACTGGGACGGAAATTACGAAGTAAGTAATGTTTTTAATGCATTTTTCAGGTTCACGAACAGAAAATTAAATGTAAAAAATCACTATCTCCATTTATAACTTTTGGTCTGTTTATTTCAATTCGTTTTAATAAACATTGATAGCTTTCGGTCAGCCTGTATGCTGAATACTACCCATATCAAAGAAAATACACTCAAACAGTAAAGTTTAAGCAAGTCAATCATTTAATGTACAGTTAATTTACTTTGGGTCTGCCAACCGCCCATCAGATATTCTAAGACCATACAGCAATACTTAGTATTGGTCCGTTCCGGTTTGAAGGCTGATTAGGTTGGTTTGACACAGGCATATGGGACATAACATCTTAGCTCCCTAGATTTGTGGCACAATGGTTAATAGGTATATGTTATAGCGCTAATGTCTCAATAGACATCATTGGCGATGACGAACACTTACATGAGGTGGTACATTTTCCGGTCTAGACTATATTTAAAAGTAAAAATGTTTTGTTTATGATGGTGCAAATATTTGGTCATATTTTATAAAGTCAATTTTTATTAATAGTTTGGTTAATCTACATAACTACGATCTTACTATAAAAATAAATCTCTATAAATAATAATTTATTATCTACTCAGTGACGCAATCAGCCAACAGGGTTAACATCAAAAATGTTTTAATTATTAAAACAACAGCCAGCACCGAGATGGCCCAGTGGTTAGAACACGTGCATCTTAACCGATGATTTCGGGTTCAAACCCAGGCAAGCATTTTCATGTGCTTAATTTGTGTTTATAATTCATCTCGAGTTCGGCGATGAAAAAAAACATCGTGAGGAAACCTGCTTGAGCTTGTGTCTAATTTTAACGAAATTCGACCACATGTGTATTCCACCAACACGCATTGAAGCAGCGTGGTGGAATATGCTCCAAACTTTCTCCTCAAAGGGAGAGGAGGCCTTAGCCCAGCAGTGGGAAATTTACAGGCTGCTAATGTAATGTAAAATGTAATGTATTAAAACAACTAAAAACTATACAGTAAATAAATAATGTTTCTTATAGGTGACACTAATGACGAAAGCAACTCTAAAGTACACGGGCGAAGTCAACTGGAAGCCGCCAGCGATTTACAAATCATCTTGCGAAATAAACGTTGAGTATTTTCCGTTTGATGAACAAACGTGCTTCATGAAGTTCGGTTCGTGGACGTATAATGGCGCTCAGGTAATATTTAAGCACTTATATAACAATTTATTTTTGGCTCTGATTCTGGAATTGACAATTTTAAGCATAGTTCCCTTATATGTGAAAAGTATTAGCGATGACTTTTTGTATCTTGTGACGTCATAGCTTGTAAATATTAACCTCAGTACATAACTGGTTTATTTATAAAAAAATCTGATCATATGTTTTTTATTTTATCCAAAGAGCAGTCATGATCATAACGATTTTTGTTAATTATCACTAATCTGTATATTATGTATATCTATAAATTTATACGTATGCTATATTTTTTGACTACAATTACGTAAAATTAGTTATAAAATACTTATAGAAAATATGTTAAAAAGTACAAACCAATTTACTTAAACTTATTTATATACACAATAATGTTATAAAATATGACACAAAGATGTATAAAAAACCGTATTGTGTGCATATTTTTTTTTGGAAACCTTCAATTGAATTGCTGGTTGACAGGTCATTGACAATATTTGATAATATAAGGCCGACTGAGGGAATTAATTTGTTATTTGAAACTGCTAATAATGGTCAGAACATAAATTTTAAATATAAAGTGACGGACCTTTTGCTTTCATTCATAGTTAGTTTTTAATGCAATACTTTCTTCATAAACGCATAAAAATTTAAAATCATAACATAAGTAAAGCCTGTAAAAGTCCCACTGTTGGGCTAAAGACTCTTCCCCGTTATTAGGAGCTTATTCCATAGCCCTGCTTTAATGCGGATGATGTATACAAAAACCCCACGATAAATTGTAAACACAAATATATACACTTAAGAATAAGGTGTTCTAACTTGGCTATCTCTTGCTTAAAATTACATAAGCTTGATTTTATGTATGTATGTATATATTTTAATAATGTTTTTTTCAGTTTAATTTAACAATTACTACTTTTATAAACATACCATTATAATGGATTCTGTTTAGTTCAAAGTTTGACTGGTAGAGAATGCCAATCTATTTAGGTCCACTTTTTGTTCCAACTGTGTTAGAAAACAGTGTATATAACATTTAAATATTTAACGCCTACATCTTGTATGTAAAAGCGTACATGCTCATGCAATGTCACTGCAGAAACGACAACTAAACAGCCAGATATGGATACATTTGTCTATGTAGGTCTCGGTTTAAAGGTGATTTTGTATTGAATCCATTTTTGTTTCTTGGTCATACTGATAGTTTTCTTTATAAAAATCAAATATATCACTATTTGTTTTTAACGCAGGTTGATTTAAAACACATGGATCAGCTACCGGGAAGCAGTCTCGTGCATGTCGGGATAGATCTAAGTGAATTTTATCTATCTGTCGAATGGGATATACTTGAAGTACCAGCTACTAGAAACGAAGAATATTATCCGTGCTGTCCTGAACCATTTTCAGGTAATTCACATATTGCATAGATTCTTTCGCTTGTCCTTTCTCTATTTCTTTCCCTTAAACCAAATTTTTCTTATTTTCCTCTTTACCTACTTTATAACCATCAATTACTATCGAATACTTCAATAATCCTTCTGCAAATTTAATGAATTTCAGAAATTCTAAAATTAAAACAATCACTATGTCTTATTTTAATTTTAGAATTTCTGAAATAGCGATGTTAAATGACTTGGAATGTTTAAAAATTAAAATGAAATCTTTAAAGGATTCTTATAGATAGATATTGATCTACAGATGTAAATTTATAATCAACAACTTATAAAATTTTTAACCGTAATTTAATTGTAAATAATGATAATTTTATTTGTCTATAAGATTCCTTTAAAGATTTAATTATAATTTTTAAAGATTACAAATGATATGGTGAAAACCCATATCATTTGTAATCAAAGTTTTACGCTTGTGAATATATAATTTAGTGAAATTAATATGAAAGACGATTATTTAAACGGTATGTATTAGTTCACTTAAATTAAGTATAGGTTTATTATTATTTTTCTATATGTTTTCAAGTGTGTATTTTGTGTTTGTTTCAGATATAACATTTAAATTAACAATGCGAAGAAAAACACTTTTCTATACAGTCAACTTGATAATTCCATGCGTTGGTTTGACATTTTTAACCGTGCTCGTGTTTTACTTACCATCGGATTCGGGAGAAAAGGTAAACCAATTGGAATACTGTCCGTGTTCTGATTATTTGCATCTCTGGTTTAGACGAGAATCATCGATTACTTGTAAAGATTGTCATCTCATAGTCTTGTGATTCGATAAATTTTCAAAATTATTTATCATAACGTAAATTGGGATCGGTCTGTACAGTGTGTGTATGTTAGTTACTTGCTAAATACAGAAGCAAAAGTCGTTGGATACGGTTCCTGTTCTGTAATATTATAATCACTTTCTGCTTTTCAAATTTCTTGACGTATCCAACAATTTTTGTTACGTCATTTGTATTTAGAGTTTCCGTTTGATTATTTATGTATTTATTTGCACTTAAGCATTCAATGTGTTTGCGTTTGAAGTTTCAAAATTAATCATTCAATAATCGCTTCCATCCTTCCATCCGATCATCCATCTTCCATCTCTGCCTGCTCCACAACCGGCTACGGTCTTTTTTGATTCATTAGTTAGATGTGTAAGTGTGCTAGTATCATTACTATGTTTCTGCTTATCATTTACTGTTGTCTTTCCACCAGGTAGTTATAAAAAAATCATTTAAAAATATTTAAAATCAAATAGCGTTAAATAATATTTACTTTAATTAGGTACTCTTAACTTAGTGATACATGTAAAATTTAATTCTTAACTGATAGATTTTTAAATTTAAAGTTTTAATTTATAAAAAAAGTACTCTTGATTTATATTTAAATGTCTAATCTTAATTACCCTGATTCCTAACGTTATTTTAAATCCCAAAGCCTAACTACCAATTGGATATGCATGTGTCCTTCTTGTTATTTTTTTTTTGGGCTTATTATTAAAATTATGTTGATTTTTATTTTAAGCCTTACTAGTGGAAAGACAATATAAATTAAGCTAACTGTGTACAATATCATTCAAAAAGGACTTTTCTCCTTAGATATCGCTCTGCATCTCCATCCTGGTGTCCCTCACTGTGTTCTTCCTTGGTCTGGCCGAGATCATCCCGCCAACATCCTTGGCGATCCCTTTGCTTGGGAAATATCTACTATTCACAATGATTCTCGTCTCGCTGAGCGTTTGGGTCACTGTATGCATTGTAAACGTCCATTTCAGGTAAACTATATATATTTCTTTCTCTCTCGTAGATTTCGTTAAGCATCTCAATTCTGGTTTCGCTGACAGTGTTTTTCCTGTTAATGGCTGAAATTATACCGCCAACGTCTCTAGCGATACCGCTGTTAGGGAAGTATTTGCTGTTCACAATGATTTTGGTGTCGCTAAGTGTTTGGATGACGGTATGCGTTTTGAACGTACATTTTAGGTGAGTGTGTGAAGTTTGAACGCTGCCCTCTTCTTACTATCCCTCGCTATATTTTCAGTTGTTTCTATTTCTGTCTTCCTTGTGTCCGTCTTCTTGTTTCTATACTGTGTTGTAGAACTAGACCTTTTTATGTGTATGTTATGCAATATATTAATTAATAGTAAATAAGTTGCACAGAATAAATCAACATCTTCTATTATATATTTTACGATATTCTTCGAATAATAGTTTTTATTTGTTTGAAATACGCGTCCTAAGCGGCCGAATACAAATGATTTAATGACATTAGGATATCGAAACTATATTTTTAATTTGTTCAAACTGAATATATTATTGGAATACACTTACTTTTGGGATAATAGCATTCAGGAAAGGGCAGTTTGTCATGAAATGGCTTGCTGCGAAATTGCAAAATAAAATAGATGGTCTAAAATTCTGGTATAAAGGCGCGCCTCATAAATCTATGGTTCTATTGTAACGTTTCGATAACGGAACAATGGGGCGTTGAAATATGCGATGTTGGACTGCAACCGGTTCGCTTTTATTGAATGCGTGTGCTTATGTCGTGATGAGCATTTAATGGTCTATTGAACTATCACGGGAATGTGTCGAAAGTTTAATTAGAGGGCAATCATTTTAAGATTTTTGATTTTATAATAGGTAAATTTTCTTTGACTATTTCTTTAAGTCTTCTCATTAGGACGATTTTCTCTTATCGCGTGCTATCAGGTTTTTTTTTTATTAAAGTGAGTGTATAGTTTATTGGTTGTCAAGCTCCGTAGCAATAATAATATTAAATATCATTTTTAAGAATAAAAGAAAACGAGAGTGTCGTGGGACGGCACGAAGTTCCTTCAGCTATAGATACAGTAAAAGAAACAAAATAAAAAATTATATAGTTATGGAAATGAACAATTTTACTATTAATTATTTTTAATGAACTTCGTTCTAATAATACCGATCTAAATTAAAATTTTCATTATTGTAATAAATACACTTAAATTAATAATATACTCTTCTTAAATTGGCTTTCAGAACTTTGAAATGGTTGGATGAGTCTATGTTATAGGCTGTTACCTATTCGCTTCACGCGACGTAAATCTAAAACATAAAATTTAAATAAAAAAATGACTTATGTACCTTTGCTTTGATAGTATTTTATTATCGCTAAATATTTAAAGTTAGAAAACCCTTCGACAATATTGTTGAATGTATATTGTCTAAGCCCGCGTTTTAATGCAAAATATAATCAACTCAAACGAATATATAATATTTAGAATTGTATTTTTTTCTTCTTGTAACAAAAAATGTATATAGGTCACCATCGACGCATACAATGTCACCCTGGATGAAGAAGCTGTTCTTACAGCTGATGCCGAAGCTCCTCATGATGAGGAGGACCAAATACTCATTACCTGACTACGATGACACCTTCGTTTCGAATGGATACACGAATGAATTGGAAATGAGGTTAGTTATTACATTCTAAAGTGAAGTGGAGTGAATTATGAATGAATGTTTGCGTGAATGAATTAAATAATTATAATTTTTTTGTGGTGTATGTAATCAATATATAATTATTATATTCTTTATTGCACTAAAATATGTTACAAAGATGGTACAGTAATATATGTACAGGCAAAGGTGGATTTATCTCTAAAAGAGATTTCTTCCAGTCAACCTATGGAGGTGAGTGACAGGGTGATGTAGCGGGCAAAATAGTGCATACTGTAGTATAAAAAATATGAAAATATAAATACTTACATAATTAAATATATATATATCTATGTATATTAATAAAAATAAAAAACAAACAAATCATTGTTTGACTTTACTTTTAGTTTCTATGAAGATTTTTTATTTTGTTAGAAATAGAAGTTGAAGTTTTATAATTATGTTAGAAAATGAGATTTACTAACACAATTATAAAACTCATTTTCCAAAGTTACCATTTTGGCGTTTAGCCTTTCTTCTTTTTCACTGACTATATGGTACTAAAAGTTGTACTTTATTGCAAGATTTTATTTGATTGCACGTGTTCGTATGTTTGGGTTAAATATTTGTATTTATTTATAATCAGAACCGTTTTATTCCATAACATCTTAGTTCCCATGGTTGGTGACGTATTGACGTTGTTAGGGATGGTTAATATTTCTTACAGCGTTTATGGGCAGTGGTGCTCACTTATCATCAGGTGGTCGATTTGCCAGCTACCACAACCATTTTTTTCAGTCTTTCGGTCTGGTGAATGGTCTGACAATACAATGTGGTCTACTAAATTTTATTATTTCCATGTATATAATAACATATGTATTAACATAAGAATAAAGGTCTTTACTATATAAAAAAAAGTTACTGTATATCATCACCGGTTGGAATGTTAGCACGAGTGCTAGGCTTCATGGATTAAATAAAAGTTTGTGATTCAAAATGTTTTTTTTTTAAATAAAAATAACATTTTTTAAATATAAAAGCGTGCGTTTTGCCAAAAGCTCGTCTATAACGAATAATACAGTTTATTCAATCCTCATCGTCAAAGCTTAAAAATGTTTATGTTTTTCTTTTAACAGTAATCGGGGCTTGCGATATTTTGTTACATAAAACTTCACGTACCGCTGGGCATGTGATGTTAGTAATGGATTTTTTGGAACTATTTGTTTGGTTTACAAATTTATTAACTAAGCGATGTGTATGATTAAATCTGTTTTGATAGAAATACTCATTACTTTTAATTCTGTCCTTCATTAATTACATACATACATTAATAGCCTGTAAATTTCCCACTGCTGGGCTAAGGTCTCCTCTCCCTCTGAGGCGAAGTTATGGAGCATATTCCACCACGCTGCTCCAATGCGGGCTTGTGGAATACACATGTGGCAGAATTTCGTTGAAATTAGCCACATGCAGGTTTCCTCACGATGTTTTCCTTCACCAACGAGCACGAGATGAATTATAAAAACAAATTAAGCACATGAAAAGTCAGTGGTGCTTGCCTGGGTTTGAACCGGCAATCATCGGTTAAGATGCACGTGTTCTAACCATTGGGTCATCTGGGCCCTTTGCCTTCATTCATCAGTATCCCTGCAACCAGGGATCGTGATATCCGATAGCAGTACCTCCAGAACCTCATCTGGTGAAATAACATTTTATCTCCTTGTTTTCCCGTTTTTAGATACTCGAACTGTTAAAAAGTTCATCGATTAAGATGTAATCTACGTTACAAGAGTGACATTTTTGAATGATAAAAGACATTGTGATTTTTTTACGATTCAAACTTTTATTGTACAGACCATTATGAAAGGATCGGAGCGTGACTATTTATTTCTTTTTATAAGGTTCTTATTTTATCGTAAATGTTTATGGGACGTAAAATGTAAAATATTTTACGATTTAACCAACGATGTTTACGCCGCAGGCAATGGTTCGCGTATTAGCGATAATTTTAGTCAATATTCCAGCGTTATTTGCGAGTAAAGCTTTGAACGTACCGAGAGAAACATACCGTATTTTTCATATGCTGTTCCTGTAACTTTGTATAAAATAGAAGTTGAGAACTGTACTTATTTATTCATATGTAGCTGCTCATCCCGACATTCTACTCACAATAAAATCGAAAATTTCAAAAATCCTTTTTTAACTGATGATTACGTAAAATAAACCTATAGTTCATGTTTAAACTTGTTAGACTCAGTAGTAATGACTGTACATTAATATACAGTCAGAACCAACGATTTTATAAGTACAGATTTTCAACAACAAATAAGCGTACCACCCACCACTTACCATTTACTATAACAACAAGCAATACTTGGCATTGCGTATTGCGCTTTGACAGCTGAGAGAGCCAATATAATAACAGACACAGGGAATTTGTTATGTATAATTGATACGCATTGCTAGTGTTCTTACATCAGTTAATGTATCATGAAAAATTATCATCAAATTTGCTTCATATACGACAACATCAACGAACTCGTTCTTTTTTTAAATCGATTAAACATCATAATAATTTTCGCTACTAAATAGAACTTGTCTAAAAGATTTGTAGTCACGATTATGATATCATTTTAACCAGATATGAATTCATACGTAACCTCGGTGTGTCTACAACTTATATCAAGAATTGTATTTCGCGTTTTCGCGCATTTATCAAGCGGAGCACGTGTCGCCCCCTAAATTTGTTCCCCCTTAATATAGAAATAATGAGTCTTATATTTGTCAATAGACACTGAAATTACTATAAAGCTTATTGTAAACAAAAACGCCGGAAAAGTTTACAAAGTAACGTATCGTTAAATGATCGCTTATTGGCAATTTCTTTCTAATTAAAAAAATGGAAAACAATTTCTAGAGATTCTTTCGCCGTTTTATACAGGCCTGGTCTATATCTGGTATTTATTTTCTGAATTGTAATTTTATATATATATTTGTAATCGTAGACTACTGTATAAGCGGGGCGTGGTTTTAAGTTCTGTTTCCAAATCTTAACGAATCATTCTTTGCAGCAGGGACAGCCTGACCGATGCGTTTGGAAGCACGAAGGGTGATGATGGCGACTATAGGAAATCACCAGCGCCAGAGGACGATATGCTCGGAGCTGGGGTTCATCAGAGACCTTCAGGTAATAATGACATATTCTTTTTTCAATTAAACGAATTTTTTAGCGCTGTACCAAGATTCATTACATTTAGGCAATTTTTTTAAATCAAATAATGAATGTTACATTATGCAGCTGAACACAAATTTACTTATTTTCTTCTAAAAGTGGTCTTCGTTCTTCTAATAGTGGTGTATAACAGTGACTCTTATCCCACAGTAACGGAGTCTGAGAATATGTTGCCCCGTCACCTGTCTCCAGAAGTAGCGGCCGCTTTACAAAGCGTGCGTTTCATTGCCCAGCACATTAAGGACGCTGATAAAGACAACGAGGTGAGTGTACTTCCTATACTAATAAACACAATGGACATATTACACAACACAAAGAAAAGTCATACATACTATTTTTTTTGGAGAATTTGGTCTTGAAACCTTAACATCCATTGGTATTTTTATTATTATTAATTCTTCCGTAGTTATCGTTCGTGCTGTGTTCGTGTTGTTCGTATCATTGTTGACGTCCACTCAGGGATGATAAAGGTTTTAGTCTTCTTTAAAATATATCACATCTATAAAAGAGATTATGGGACACTTAAATTAAAAACGTAAATGTACTAAAATTGTTGGTAAAGATAAGCCTTAAAAGCTAGGTATCACAGAATATTTACGATTATATTATTTTATATCCAAACCGAGTACACTCCAGTACAACAGAATACTCACTAGAAAACCCCTCTTCGGCGGGCGCCACGGGATCGCTTTCGTATGCTACCGTGATGAATGGCCCTTTCTGAAGGTTTCTACCGAGTGTAACAATTTAAAAAAAACGGGCTTAAGCTATTAAAATTGATTCACTGTTGCGTGATTTAGTAACAAATTTCTTAATATACAGGCTATAATATAATATCGTAGTCACAGATATTTTAGATACTTTAAATAATTCTAATTATATTTTCAACACATATTAATGTTATTCTCAACGAAAGTGTAATCACGAAATTAACTATAACACAAACTTGAAATTTGGCACGTAGGTTCCTTATAAGCAACATCCGCTAAGAACGGATTTTACAAAACTCCACACCTAAAAACGGGGTACAACGGGGAAGGAATGTTGTATTTTATAAATTTCGTGCGGGCAAAGTCGCAGCTACAGGTAGTATTCTTATATATACCGGTCGCTGCATTCCGAACTCATTTTTTTTCTATAATAGTTATATTTGCTCTAATTTACATATTCATTGACATATATATAATGTTGTATAAAGATATAAAGTGTTCGTTTAAATTTTTATAAATCTTTAATGCGATGATATTGCCATTACGGGTGAGACACGAATATTGCGTTTGTTGTTGACGAAATTTATAGTAAAAATGTCGTTTATTTATGGTTTGTTTAAATATTCACGACCTCGTCGAGTCGTAATAGTATCTCTGAGCGGGAAAAATACGAGCGATGAACGATAATGTGAGATAAATTGTCACTTCGATATTATTTAGTAGAAGTAAACGTCAAGTTTATAATTTAAATGACGTTTTCGAATTTAAATAATTTAAAATTGCTTTATAATCATACTAGCTGTCCCCGCGGCATTTTTCGCCTGGAATTCGTCGAATGCATAACAAACTGACAGAGTTACTAACGCGTTTATTATGTTATATTACAGATTAAGTCATAGATTCGGACCGACAGATGGATTTCGATTACGTTTTTACGATTATTAGCGTCTATTTTTTAGTCAATACAAGTAATACTTTTTATTGTATTTAATAGTCAGGCGGACTGACAAATGGGTTATTTGAAATGGGCAAAGACAATGAACCGCTATCCTTGGAACAAAGTTATGCATTAATATTTTTAATGTAGATTGTATTGTTTTCAATCTAGTAAGATCATTCGTTCATTCAAATCATTTAAAAGAAGTTTTTCTTTTTTTTTTTGAAATCCTTTCGCCTTTGACATTGGAATATCACTAAAGGGAATACCGACAAAATAGTCACGGTTCCTAATTAAAAAATCTTACTTTTCCAGTTAATTATTTCTTCAATCACGATTTGACCCCTGTTGAACCCTTTCAGTATTAAAGTATTTTTTTTTAAATTTTGGGCTACGTAATACACCTTTTTTGTCTATTCTTGTTGAGGACCTTGTAATATAAAATATCTATTCTAAAATTATAAATGCGAAAGAAACTCTATCTGTCTATCTGTTTGTTGCTCCGTCTGCTTTTTGAAGTTTTGTATGAACTCAAAGGGAGGACATCGGCTACTTTTTATGCCTAACACCTTATGACCTATCTCTACAACCGGAGCGGAGCCGCGGGTGAGAACTGGTACTCAATATAATATACAATAAATATTCTTATATAACGATCGTTTTATTTTTGGTTCTATATTGTTCTATTAAGATAAAAAAAAACGAAAAAGAAAGAAAGCTAAACCATTTTATATACCGCGATGCACCAACTATGAGAGCTAAAGCTGGGTTTCCACGGTTTGTGGTTTCACGCCAGCTCCGGTCTATGCGGAGCAGGAAGCAAGCTGGCATGTATTCTACTTCAAGGAGCGAACCCAACGATAGTCGGTAACATCAAAGGCTTATAATTGTCACAGTGGGTGGCCATTTTAAGATACAATTCCTTAAATCTGTATTTGATATCCTCGTTGGTCTACTGGCTGAATATAAGGCCAAAGATCCCAAGGTTTTGGGTCCAAAAAAGGTAGGGCCGCTAAATGGTTTTTTTTAGGCGAAAAATCTCAGTAGCAGCCCGGTGTTTGGAAGTTGGTACACTTCTGCGCCTTGGAAAGCACGTCCTGCGCCTGTACTCTTTCCGGTCGTGGCGGATTTGTCGTCCCATCGGATTATGAGCGTGAGAGAATAAAAAGTGCATTTACTTCATGGTCTTCCTAGAGTTTGGCCGCCGTGACTAAAATCAAATCAGGACGATATAACAAGATAGCAATCTGTTTCCCCGTATAGTATATGACTCACTAACCCTTAAATCTGGAACACAACTATGCAAAGTATTGTAAATCTCCTTATTGCTTACTAAAATTAACAAAAACAAAAAAAAAAAGCGAACAAAGACGATCTTATCTCAAACTCTTCCAACCATCCTTTGAGGTACTAGAAAGAGAATAAATGAAGTGGAAAGATATAAAGAGAACAAAGCTTAAAGATTTTAATTTTGAAAACATCACCGTCGAGATGGAAAAACATCTTGAAGTCACTTAAATATTTTGGAGCATGAGACTCCAAGAATATATAAGAGGAGCCTATGCCCAGCTTCCCAGTACACGTTCTGAAAATCGAGAATTACTATATTTTTACCCACCAACTCGCATTGGAGCTTAGAAGAATTATCTCCAAACCTTGTCCTCAAAGAAGGATGGACTTAGCCCAGCTGTGGGAAGTTTACAATTTCATGAATTACTTACTTTAAGTATCTCTAAGGCCTTTACTTAAAATAATACTAAGTATAATATTGTGATTTTAAAATACACGCAAATTGAACAGCACTTCATGCTGGAAGCTATTTATAGGAGAATTTTCATTTTTCATTGTTCCCTCCGCACTATGTACAGTCGCGTGCACAATTGCTTAAATCATAAAAATCTAGGGCGTGTATAAACTTTTACGATAAGAAAACTCGGTTCGGGAGCGCTTGTTGCAAGTATTTAAGATTAAATTTCGGGATGAAAACTTAAGTAAAGGGAACTTTTGGCTTAATGTCTACAATATATCACTACATATTATAAAACAACGCCCCCCCTGCTGTTTATTTGAACATTTTAAAAAACTACTGACCGGATTTTTTATGAGGTTTTCAAACTCTGAGCTGTACTTGATTCCGCCGCGTAAACTAATAGAACTATATATATTATGATATAATAAGCCGAGTTGGCCCAGTAGTTAGAACGCGTATATCTTAACCGATGAATGCGGTCTCAAATCCAGGGAACCATCATTGAATTTTCATGTGCCTAATTTTTGTTTATTCTATTTGAGAATTCATCTCGTGCTCGAAGGTGAAGGAAAACATCGTGAGGAAACCTGCATGTGTCTTATTTCAACGAAATTATGCTACATGTGAATTCACCAACCCGCACTGGAGCGGCATGGTGGAATATGCTCCCCACCTTTCTCCTCAAAATAGAAAGGAGGCCTTAGCTCAGCAATGGGACATTTACACGCTGTACATGATGTGTTATGATATAAATTTTCTATGTACCTTATTCTACCCGTGCGAAGCCGGCTCTTATAGGTAATTATTAAGTTTAAAAAGATATTCATGATAGCTTGGAAAACGAAGCCGCGAATAAAAGGTAGTGTATTTTATTTATATATTTTTTTCTCTTTGATTAAAATGTTTAAAACTGGTTTCCTTAAAAGTTATTGGTATGTTTTTTCTTTAATTGCGTATTAAAACTTTTAAACATTTTTCCCCCGATTGTACTTTCGATAAAGTAATCTTGTACTAAAAAAATGTAAGGAAATTTTTCGTTCATCTAAATAATATCGTAGAAATTACCTGCCAGTTTTAATTAATGTTATTTTGCTTTATTAAAGGTTATTGGAAATTGAAATAAATTGTCTTTGACGATTTTATCTTAACTTTCATTAATTTTTAATCTAAAAGATAATTAAAAATCGTGCAAAAATACAAGATTACATTTAAAATATTCTTGATTAAAAATATATTAAATACAAAAGTTACTCGAATTTGAAATATAATTTATTTACATCACTATTTCATCCTCACTTTGGTCAATCTAAATAATTTATTTATATTAAAAAAATAAAATAATGATGCTATTTATTTATTTACAAGAGTAGACGTTAACAATTTATATCCAATGGTTACGTTCCAAAAGAGATACTTAAAAATCCGCTCCTGTTAACACCGCCAGGCACTGCTATCGTACATGGTAGTTCTATATATAGCACGTCTATCGGTACACACGTAATTATTAATTATCTTGCAGAATTTCAGTAATAATTAAATCCTTTGAGATAATTCAACCTTAAACAATGCATTTTATTAGACTTATTAAATGGAACATGATCAACGACTATACTTTTCCTAAAAACTAGTCTAAAAAAATTAAACAACATAATGACAATATGACCACACACGCACGAATATGAAATTTTAACGGAGTAATATACCATTACCGAGAGAGTTCATTTTAATCATCACTCAATTTTTATGTGCTTAATTTGTGTTTATAATTCATCTCGTGCTCGGCGGTGAAGGAAGACATCGTGAGGAAACCTGCATGTGTCTAATGTCAACGAAATTCTGCCACATATGTATTCCACCAACCCGCATTGGACCAGCGTGGTGGAACAGCTCTAAACCTTCTCCTCAAAGGGAGAGTAGGTCTTAGACCAGCCGTGGGAAATTTACAGGCTGGTAATGTATGTAATGTAAATACCATTACCATTAAAAAAATTGCCTTCTTACGTGTCCGCGGCAGTCAAAACAATCTTGAGGGTGTTTGCAGATAGATGGGAATCTCCGATGCCGATGGAATATATATAAATATAATATTTGAATAAACTTTTAATTATTCTTATAATGTCGATATTATGATTCGAAAAGCACAAAAAGTCGAAAGTAAAAACAAATTAAACATTGAACAGCCTGTATAAGGATTCACAACAGTCCAGCAACCCAGTGACCCAGTACCATTGTTTCTCGATCTCTCCCAACAAACCGTATGTTCGAGATCATATGATATTTATATTGTTTGTTAATTTTTTAGGTCATATTTGCAGTTTCATTGTCGCTTACCCGTGTGATGTTTTTATGCTTTTCAGTTTAAAAAAATATTACCCGAATTCATACATTTTTTATTGATATAAGAAATTCGAATAGTAACAAGTTACGTATTATTATTTTATGATCGTAAAGTGGTAGAAATTCGACCATTATTAATATTGGAAATTTAATTCTAACAATTTTAATATTTCATTTAAAGTTTTTATTTATACGAATATTATAATATGCGAAAGTAAATTTGTCTGTCTATTGATCTTCACGACCTGAACCGAATTGGATGAAATTTGAAACGAAGGAAGTTTGAATCCCAAGGACGGACATAATCTAAGTGCCGGCGACATCTAGTTATCTTTGTAATTTTATGTAACGGAGACTTAATTAAAATTTCAAAATTCATTGAAAACATATATAAAAATGATGACCTAAGTTCAATATTAATAACTGCGTGGTTGACGACTTCGCTAACAAAAAAAAAAATCTAAATGCTTAATAATTGAAATCCTGAAACGTATTAATAAGAACATATAACATTCATTAATAAATAAAAAATAGATAAGAAAGGACGAGCAAGTGAGACCTCTCCCCTTGATGGTTAGCATATTATAAATTAGCGCCGTAAGAATTTTCAACCACTTCTTGTATAACTAATGCGCCACCAACAATGGGAACTGAGGTACTATGTCCATTGTGTCTGTAGGTTCTTTGGTTCACCCTTCAAAGCGGAACACAAAAATACTAAATCTTGCTGTTTGTCGGTAGAATATATAATAAGTTGGGGACAACAACCCAGACGGCTTGCACAAATTCCTACCAATTAAAGGGCTATTATTACGGGCTATAACAATGTTTGCTATTAAATAATAATACTTTTAAAATTAAATCAGTCGAATTGTTTACCCAAACCAATTGATTTAGAATAAATTGAACCTCTATATTTGACATGTCTGATTTTCACATCATCTATGTGAGGTGTAATTTTTTTGTTTTTAATTAAAAATCTCAATTGAGAAAATAAATTTCTACTTAAAATTATTAATAACAAGAAACAATCATTGTATAAAGCAACAAAAAAATGATTTTAATTTATTAAGACACTTTTTTTTTCTATTTTTAGATCTTTAAATTCTATTTAAAGATTAGCTATAGAGCTTTTATTTAAAATGTATTTTTTTTTAACTTTTTTTTTATATAAATATTGAAAGGACTACGCATCCTTTGATCAACAGCCTCGGGGATTCTACCGGCAACAGAATTGTCTTATATGTAATGATATTCACTAGAGATAAAATTTGCCAATGTGAAATATTTTTTTATCGTTATTCTTCCATTACGTTCATAAAATTCTGAGAAGTAATCCGAATATCCGGTAACAATATGATCACAATATTATAAAGTTTAATATAAGTATAGAGGTATAAATAAATTATAATAAATTTGTTTTATACATACAATTATTTCTTCCTAAATGTTTGGATAATCTACTAATTCTCCTCGAAATTTTAGATACAGTGATTAATCAAATATAAGTGAACTCACTCTAGTAATGACATATTTGTAAAATAAAATCATATTCCAAGAAATGGGAATCTGAAAGGTCCGGTTCGCGATCAGTCATAACGCACGCACGGCTTAACTTTGATTTTTGAGGCAACCCTGTCTGAGTTGGTTCACCCTATCATCATTTATATTACTGCTAACAGCATACTTATTATTGTTATGGTTCGAATTGAATATTGAGTTGATGTAATTAAAGTAGGTACTATATAGAATTAAAAAAAAAACTCAGTAGGTCCTCGTTTTCTATACATATAATAAAAATGGAGTGTCTGTTTGTAATATTGAAATAACCGCGTTTTACTAAATGCATATGTATGTATACACGGTACATATACCTAAATAAGATTTTTTATAATTTTTGTCTGTCTGTCTGTCTGTCTTTTTGTTCCGGCTAATCTCTGGAACGACTGGATTGATTTTGACGGGACTTTCACTGGCACATAACTGATGTAATAAGGATTAACTTAGGCTACCATTATTTTAGAATGATATGTAAATTAATAATAAAGTCACGCTTTTTTATTAAATTCAAATACGTACGAAGTCGCGGGCAGAGCTAGTATTAAATAAAATACATAGTGAACTATCAAACAAAGTACACGTTGTATGGAAATCATCGAAAACGAACGCGCATTTTTATTATATATATTATCTATTAAAAAAACACGAACAGCTGGAATTAGTCGTTTTTTACACTATTTTATATTTAAATCGAAAATCGCGGGTGCGACTCACAAGAGAAATACTCAAAGGTAAAATAGAAAAATACCTCAATATCGTAAGGTAAATAAATCGAGACCTTGAGGATACGAACTGACGAGGAAATCTTGGTCGCCAGATGTTTGTGAAATTTATTTGTTCGAACGAACGTAGCACGTGTTTCGTTGATTTTGCTGTTCTTGATTGTTGGAACTCGCGTACGTATTCGACACAAAACGGCAGAGTAAATAAACTAGAGATATTTTATTTTGTATTTGTAACTAATTCGAGCGTAGATGTTTTTTTGTCTTGTTGATATTTAATTAACACGTTTTGAGATAGGCTAGGGTTTGCGAACATACAGTCTGGTTTTATTAAAAAAATAAATAAAACAAAATTGATGCCATTCTCAGAGCCACACCAACGTATATGTTATTTTAATTTTACATCGTCGTGATATATTATAAGCATGTCATAGTACATAGACACGAAAGCGTAGTTGAATTAAGATGTCATATGCAAAAACTGCTTTTAGGAATAAGATTCATTATTTGCCATCATCACTAAGAGACGAACTTATACGATTACAAAATTGCCAGCGCACTTGTTCATAGACTATCCCAGTCTATGAACAAATGCGGTGGAAATTTTGGAAACTAAGAATGTGCCTTGTTTTTGTATTTTCGGTGATATCCTCGTTCTGAAGTGGTTATAACAAAAAGTTTAATTAAATTATGTAACATGACAAAAATGCTTAAAAAAATATCTTGAATTAATAAATTAAGTCTAATAAATTATATGAAATAAGTTTAATAATTTGTCAGGCCATCGCGTCACGACTTAAATAATGTCAAAAGCTTCGTTGGAAAATCGTCAGAGTTCCTAACAGTGTGTGCGTCTCAAATCTGCACTGCAAAGCGTGTACTAGATTTTAATTAAAGCAAGGCACGTAAACGTGAAGTTCTTTATAGACCACGACATGAAAGAGATAATTATGATAAAAAATTGTGTAATTATAGACACAAGAGACGTACAGATAGAAAGAATAAAATGATGTGTCACAACATATTGCAGACTTATTATAGAATAAGCGTAAAAGATAAAAACATATAAATAAATAAATTGGACAACATCCCATACATTACTCTGATCCCAATGTAAGTAGCTAAAGCACTTGTGTTATGGAAATCAAAAGTAACGACGGTACCATAAACACCCAGACCCAAGACAACATAGAAAACTAATGAACTTATTCTACATTGACTCGGCCGGGAATCGAACCCGGGATTTCGGTGTGGCGTATCCATGAAAACTGGTGTACACACTACTCGACCACAGAGGTCGTCGATGCAGACTTATTATACAATAAGCATAAAAGATGAAAACATATACACTTAAAACGGATTCATTGGTAATAAAAGGGTATAATAAATGGGAAGATACAGCAATTAACAAATGACGTCACACAGCATGCTCCCAAGTGGTAAGCCGTTCAATAGAAGCTATTACTACGCCCTTAGATGCCAAGATTGGAGCATTGATGTTGAAAGGAAGTTTAATGTTACTGCCAGTGACAGTGTCTATGTGCGAAGTCACTTAACATGTTGCCAATTTCTCGTCGTAAAATAATTAAATAAAAGTGTAATAAATTAAAATATTTGTAAACAATGACTTACTGTTATAGACAAGAGAAGGCTTACTTTTCGCCTTCGCCTACTTTACTATGTTACTGTCATTATTTGCCATCTTAATCGTAAATACACTATCATCGCGGGAGCTCGTTCTTGGTCGTAACATACTTGAAGACCATGAGAAAAAACATACATTGAATGTACCAGAAAAACGTCGTCGCTACGGCTCATATAGAAGAACATCATTATATGGCAATATAATAAAATCACATCATAGACATTCCATCATACGCATTAACTCTAAATATAGGACAGTTGTTAATATGTTTGTGTAAGCG
Organism: Vanessa atalanta; assembly: GCF_905147765.1. NCBI lineage: Eukaryota > Metazoa > Arthropoda > Insecta > Lepidoptera > Nymphalidae > Vanessa > Vanessa atalanta. Next base: position 2,103,849 of record NC_061882.1, read on the forward strand.
AAAGATATGTATTATCAAACTACCACACAGCACCTTAATTGTGCCAGTGTGATTTCAGGAACAGCGGTTACGCCTTAGTTCCCATGGTTGTTGGTTGGCATACAAATTGATCGCGTAAAGACTAGTTAAAATTTGTAACAGTGGCCATGTTTAAAAGATGCGATTTATCGTGATGGCGAATTAAAATGGTCGTTTACATTACTGTTTTACCTAAACACATCATTGTAATCCGCCTTCTATCGATGGAATTAGAAGGAGTAATATGAAAAACTCTTCAATAAATCCATCAAGTTTGGCTCATTCAGTATATGTTTTGATGAGTCTTTTATAACATCAATAAAATATGTATTATAGTAACAGCCTGTTAATTTCTCAGTACTGGGCTAAGGCCTCCTCTCCCTTTGAGGAAAAGGTTTGGAATATATTCCAGGTTTATGGACACACATGTGCAGAATTTCGTTGAAATTTGACACATGCATGTTTCCTCCCGATATTTTCCTTCGCCTTCGAGCACGAGATGAATTATAAACACAAATTAAGCACATGAAAATTCAGTGGTGCTTGCCTGCAATGGAATCATCGGTTAAGTTGCGTTCTAACTACTTGGCCATCACGTTTCTTATATATATTATAAATGTGTATCAATGTGTTAAAAACTTTAAATTTATTTATTTCGTCGTCACGACATATCGTATTGTGTAACGAACTCAAGTCTGGCTACAGAGAAATTTCAACATTAAATATTCAAGAGGTATTAGAGGATAGAGTGTTAAAATATTTTGTCACTTGGTGAAGCTTCTAAATCATTGTTAATATTGTATTAAGTCCGTACTAATTACGTCTCCATCATTCAGTTTAACATTTTAAGGCATTTGATATATTTTAGCTTGAATTTATATAGCAAATAGTGCATTGTTACCTCTGTATTTGGCTTCAAGAGGAGTAGCCTGTAAATCTGCCACTGCTGGTCAAAGTTTTGCCCCACTTCGTCTTCATTTAATGGGCTTAAACGATTGCACTAATGTTTTAATGGTTTTGCAATACAATTGATTGTGCGAGAATATTTCGTAAACATTTTAATAACAGTATTCAATATATACGTATATTACACAACTTAGTGCAAATTTAATTTATGGATATACGCCATGAGACGTAATAAGTCATTTACTGGTTTAAGAACCTGTAGATGACTATACTATATACCACTATACTATACGCCATGAGACGTAATAAGTCATTTACTGGTTTAAAAACCTGTAGATGACTAATTGCTGAGCAAAGACCTCCCTTGTCTTGAGGAGAAGTTTTAAATCCCACTACTGCTAGCTGGTGGATAGACATGTGAGAGAATTTAATCCGCTACGTGCTGATTCTTCAAATTGTTTTTCTTCACCGCTAAACACGAAATGAAGTGTTAACACAATTGAAGTACTTGAAATCTCAATCGGGTTAGAGATCGAGTAATCATCAGTTAAGATCGCGTGCTTAAATTCAGGTAATATTTGTAAGAAATCTAAACGACTTGTATTAAATAATTACTGAATGAGAATTTTGTTCGGAGCTTTTTTCTTTAAACAAATAAAATATTTTTAATTAGGGATACTATATTATTTTCATTTTATGTTTTACTTGGTAGCAGGGCTTTGTGCAAGTCCATCTGGGTGGTACCTACCCACTCATCAGATATTCTACTGCCAAACAGCAATACTTAGCATTGTTGTGTTCCGGTTTGAAGGGTGAGTGAGCCAGTGTAACTCCAGGCACAAGGGACATAACATCTGAGTTTCCATGGAAGGTGGCGCATTGGTGTAATGTAAGGAATGGATAATATTTCTTATAGCGTCAATGTCTATGGGCGGTGGTGGCCACTTACTATCAGTTCGCCCACTTGCCCGTCCAAAATAAAAATAAAACCTCAAGAAAATGCGAATGCTAGGGGGAAGTTGCAATTATAAGCTAGGCAGCTTATAATTGCAATTTCCCTTTTTAATTGCAATTTTTATTTTTGAATTAAATTTAATATTATTAATTATAATTTTTACTGAGATTTTTTTTGAGTAACAATTTTGCATTCTTATAATGAATACTGGCTAAGCTCCAAGTATTGTACATGGAACCGATATGTTCATAAATTTTAAGTTGATCGAGTTTAACTAATTATATAGACGAACTGATAGACAAAATTATAATCTTGGTTGTGTCGATTATCATAAATTTAATTTAATATATTTTTATAGTTGAACTTTTATAACCTAGACCTCGTTGATGTGATTTCGTCGCGTCCACTCTACGAAAACAGTTATGGTATAGCCATTTTGTACAAAACAAATTCGAAAGTCACCGCAGAAAACTGTTAAATGTCAGAAAGTAATAAGCGACATTGTCTACAATAAATAATAGTATCTATGTTTATGCTATAGTATCGTTTAAATGGTAGATCTTTGTGGATGGGTAGATGGGTCATCTGTGTGGGTTATCCCCTACCAAACATCAACATTACTCCATATTAATGTGGTACGGTTCCCTTAAAATAAATTGTAAAACTAGAATTATTATTTTGTATTTTATAGTTGTATTTTATATATATATATATAAATAATTTTAAATGACAAGGAGAAGTATATGAATAAAGATAAACATCAGACGGAACACACAGCCAACAGATTGTAGTCTAGTACTATGATGAAATTTTTATCTCAATATTGAGTTGCCTACGTGAGTAATGCTCGAGAATCACGGCGGCGTATTTGCAGAGCTTATAACGAATCCGCTCACTCAGCGAGGGAGTGAACGAATTATCCCCAGGGCCCGGTGAGCTGTAATGAACGAATGAATGTTTTATTAAACTCGGCACGACACCTATAAATGAGTAAATATTTACATATTAAATGTAGGTTTGTACTGATTCAAGCGCACGATCGATGTTTGTAATTCCATAGCTTTATATCGTTTCTCTTTTATTAAAAATAGTTATACTTATTTAGGATTTAAAAAACTCAGAAAACTCTGTTTGGTACATACATAGAAACTTCTAAGAACCGTGACAAAGTTTTTAAGTTTTTTGTCGTGAAATGTCGTTTTTATAGCTTCATGAAGTTCTTTGCCTGACTTTAAAATAAATCAACACAGTAACTCGATATATATTTCATATTATAAAATAAATATAATACTTAATTGCTACGTATGTAAATCTTTGCATACAGTCGATTCGATCATTTGCATTATCGCCAACGTTAATCCAATAGACTATTAGAGTTTGGCCAACGTTCGCGGTCCCAACTACACCCAAAGGAGCTTGTGTAAGATCTGAAGGTATTTCCTCCGGGAGTGAGGATCGATTGCGGCAATTTAAATCCGCTGATTTCGTCGCTCGTAACACGTAATGAGATAGAGTAATTAGATTTGGCTCGATCCCCGAGGCCGTTGATCAAATAATGCGCAATGCCTGCACGATTCTTTTCGTGGAAACACGGCACATATATACATATATTACCGTCAGAACTATTCTCAGGTGAAACTGATTTGGTACCGTGTCAATTTTCCTAACCTACATAATTTGGTGAAAATGCTTTTAAAGCCCAGATGGCCCAGTGGTTAGAACGCGTACATCTTAACCGATTTCGGGTTCAAACCCAGGCAAGCACCACTGAATTAACATGTGCTTAATTTGTGTTTATAATTCGCATTGGGGCAGCGTAGTGGAATATGCTCCAAACCTTCTCCAAGGGAGAGGAGGCCTTAGCCCAGCAGTGGGAAATTCACAGGCTGCTAATGTTGTGTATGTAATGCTTTTAGCTCCTGATCTAAGTACAAGAATAATTTTAACTACGAAACGATTTGACAGTAACATTTACAAGACCGACTTTATTGGGGTGGTGTAAAGATTTTTCAGTAACATCCACTTTGGTAAAATATCTTGCGTTCTACCAAAAGAAATACAATGTTGCACTGTGTTCTGTTTTAAAAGGTATTATTATTTAATAAGAGAATTAATATCAACTCACTGAAGGGCTTATACTTTAGCATACCTATGTAATAACATACTTTTAGCAAATGGACCACCTGATGGTGAATAGTCAGGAGCCCAATAGACATTGGTATCGTCAGAAATATTAACCATCACAACATAGCAAATGCACCACCAACTTTGGTAACTATGATGCTATGTCCCTTGCTTGTTATTATAACAATACAGTATGTTACAAGTGAGTGGTACCTCTTCACACACAAAGCTCTACCACCAAGTTGTTTTATCTTATATGGCGTAAATGAAAATGTTTTCTTAACACATACATTAGATGCTTGGCAAGCTATACTAAGTCAAGCTTCTACACGTAAATAATCTAAAATTAAAACAAACTACATTACAATTTGCATACTTTAAACTAGTTGTCGCTTCCGACATGGCTCGCTCTTTAAGGGTTGGTTGTCGGGTGTGAGGCATTAAAAGTACCTTATGACCTTCTTTGGTGTTCAAGCTTGCTTCATATCAAAATTTCAGAAAGAGCCGTGAAAGAGCAACAGACAGACAGACAGACCGAGTTAATTTTGTATTTATTATATTAGTATAGATATACACGAATATTCACTGGCGGCGTTCATTTGTCATGTGTTTGAAATGTAAATGGATTTATTACGCTTATTGTTTTGATCAGATGAAATATTTTTAGTAGTGTTTAAACAAAGAACTTAGGGCTTTCCGGTGTCAGAAGGTAGCACCCACCCATCATAATATATTTTACCTTCAAGCAGCAATATTTAGTATTGTTGTGTTTCGGTTGTAATGGTGAGTGAGCCAGTATAACTACAGGCATAAGGAACATAGCTTCTTAATTTCCAAGGTTGGGGGCTTATTGGCGAGAAATTCTTATTGCACCAACGACTATCTATGGGTAGTGGTGACCACTTACCATTAAGTGGTACTTTTTCCTAACTATTAAATACAAAAAAATATAGTGGCATAACCTAGCAACAATTTATACGACCCAATTATAAGGTTCTTAGAAATTGTTTGAAAAAAATATTATTAGGTTAATTTTCTCATTAAAGTGAAGCTCATATTTACCGTTTGAATAAAACATCGCTAGAATGAAGCGTAAGGAATCTCAATAATTAAAAGTCATCATGTAAATTTTGTTTTAATTTGAATTTAAGACTGCGAAAATTACGTCCCTGTCTTATAAGGAATGAGTGAATGTAATTTTGTGAACATTAAGCAGATTAATATCGTTAATGGAGTTCGGTCCTGTGGAGGTGAACGAATTGTTCTCTAGAGAATGGTGAATGGGTATGAAATAAAGTTTGAATTTAGAAAATTAATGCATTGTACGAGAAGTTTGTTTCAACTATACGTAATATTTTCTGTTCAATGGGTATTATTGTAAATGGAGTTTTATTGTCTTAATTTATTTTTGAAAGTATTGTATGATAAAGCACGCTTGATATAGCGTTAAGGGGAAGTCACATTAGTCATAGAATTGATAGAAAAAAAAGAAAAATAGGTTTTCTTACACATGTTCGTTTTGTTATGTTCATATACGATATATAAATAAGTATAATTATATTTAAGCAGTATGTGGTAATAACATGTACATCTTTGATTGATGAAAAAGAGTAAATACTGAGTTACAGTTAGATTCCAAACTGTTGGTAATTTGACTTTGAAAAATTGTCTTTTAAAAAGTGCTTGTAAGACTAAGACTTCAAGACGGCATTGAATAATGCATTTTCAATTTCATTCACAATTTTACTGTCTTTGTGTGTGTAACAACTACGCTTGACATTCACCAAAGGTAAATTACTACTTTATTAGTGTGCGTGTACTTAGTTGGCCACTATTTTTGCGATGCGTTCTTTTTTATATGACAGGCAGAGGGCATTGGAAGTGGTCACCATCATTGACAATGGTGCTGCAAAAAATATTAACCATTCCTTTAATCGTCATCGTCAACTTATGTCTATAGTTACACAGGCTGACTCACACTTCAAACACGAACAAAACAATACTGAGTACTGCTGTTTCGCGGTAGAATGTCCGATGAGGGGGTGGTACCCAGAGGGGCTTGCACAAAGCCCTACCGCGCTTTGTTTGTCTATCTAGACATAAATAAATAATCAAAGCTAACAGAACATATCAAAAGCATTTAACTTTTTCCATTTAAGTGCTTCATTTAAAATGGCACTAAATGAAATGAATTTTATTTTCAGTTTGGCATTAAAATCATTCTGACATCAGTCTTGACTTCGATATATTTTTAAAAGTAGTTTTAAAAGTATTGCTATTTTTTTATTAAGATCTTAATTAGGTAGGTAATTTTTTATTACCTAACTACCCAAAAGAGTATGTATTTGAGTTATTTTATTTCACCGTATAATCAACTGAACACATTTGGATGTATGAGGTGTCGTTAGAATTATCATCCTGAATGACACTTTGAATAAATGACTATAAATAAATTAATGAATTTAGGGTAATATTGTTTTTAATTTAAAAGGTAATATGTGAGGCATGTTATTTTACCGTATATGTCTCTAACACATAAAAGTTAAGCTAAAAATGAACTAGACAGCGTAACTATCTCAATTTTTTTATGTATCACTTTTTATTTTTATTTTACGCTAGAGCGAGTAAGCTTACTGGTGCCTTAGGCCAATAGAGAAATTGTCTCTTGAAAAAAAATAAAAGCCGCATAATGTAATTTGTATTTAAATTACAAACCTTTTTTTTTTAAAGTGTAACCCCGAATATAAGATTAAGTTGGAATAGATATATTTTCATACACATTTTTTCTTGAACCTTTGATTGTGCTTAAAAACATGAGATTACCTTTTGTAACATGTTTTACTGAGAAATAAAATGTCGTCCCGAAATTCGAGCGCCTTTGTGGCTAAATTTTCCTTTTATGGACGCGGCAACTTCCACGAGATCTCATAATCGATAATCGATTCATATTATTATTACCATTACCATTGTGGTAACCTTACCTTATATTGTAAGTTCATTTCTAAAATTAAAGTTATAATAAAAAGTGTCAGTTCGTGATGGCTATCAGATAGCCATAGATAGACCTTAGATTCAAAGGTCTATCTGTGCTTCTTTCTTTCAAATGTCAAATTAACAATGTCAGAAAGAGATATCACTTTTTACTGAACTCCCGTTGAACAAATTGTATAAGTAAGGTCGTTGAATACTAACTCAATAAACTTAACAATTGTTCAATGTGAAATATTGGAATTTTCTAAGAGTCATCGTGGGAAAATATTTTTAAAAAATAACTAACAAAGCAACGTAATGATAAATTTTGAATAAGGTGTAAAAAAAAAATTGTCACGGGACATCCAGTTGGAACGAAGTTACTATTGCTGTATATTATGTATTAAATAAAAGACTATGTAATAAATAAATCAACAACGTTAGCGAACGATTAAATGTCAACAAATAAAATATTTATTAGAAATTCCGAGTGCAAAACAATAAAAAAATAAGTTGAAATAACTATATATAAAGAGATATAGAAAGAGAGAGAGATCGAGAAAGAGAGGGAAAGTTCATTTGGGGGGGGGGTCATTTGGGGTCATAATGAATTTTCCTCACGTGACGTTTCTGCCAGTTCACACTACCGTAAGCTACGTAAAGAAACTTCGTTGCGAAAAAAATAATTCTTTATTAAGGAGTTGGATCTTTACCTAGAAATAGGTTACAAAAGACATTCGCGGGCGTTTACCTTTGATGATTATTTAAAAGTTATAATCCAATACATCACCGTACGGTAATTGAGGCAAAGTATGAATATACGACGTGAGTACGCCATATTTCTGTAATATTATCAAAGAGAATTTAGAATTGCTAAGTGTTCATCAGCTATTAAACTTCGTAACTTCATATACCAAAGAACAATGACGTTTCAGTGAAGAATGAAAAGTTTTGGCGTTTATGAAACGATGTCGGCGAATGTACGAAGTGTTTTTTTAATTTATGAACCACCTAAGCATAGTCTTGAATACTTTGAATAGAAGAAAGGCTGTAGAGACATGTACGTAAGACTAACTTCACTAAAAGTTTCGTTGTTAAATTTCGCTCCAAGAAACGTTGAAGCACTTATAATTTTCTTATTAAAACTTTTCGAACTTTTGAATGGCGTGAGTATAATATTTTGATTACTTTTTCGGGTTGATTTATTTATTACTTGAATTATTTTGTTTTTTTTTTTATTCAGTGTTGATTGATTAATTTTTTTTGTGTATTGATTAGGCAAACTGGTGAAAGGACCGAAAGGAAAGGATCGAAGGTCACCAATGTCAGATATAAGTGATAATCTATGCGTTAATAATGGTTATGGAAATGGTTTAAAGTCCGCCTGGTGGTGTAAAAAGTTGCGAGATCGATTCTGACCCCTTGGACTATTCTCGTGCCCAATCTTAACTCGTCACCAATGTCAGATATAAGTCATAATTTATGCGTCAATAATGATTATGGAAATGGTTTAAAGTCCGCCTGGCGATGTAAAAAGTTACAGGATCGATTCTGACCCCTTGGGCTATTCTCGTGCCCAATCCTAATACAGCTTTAAGCTTATTCCTTATAATGAGGCATTGTTACAATTTTATACATAAAAAATGGGTCCCAAACCTTTTGACTAAGATGTTATGAAACGATTGGTATTCATAGTATCTATTTTTATCTCGGAAAAATGAACGTTGTCTGAGGTATATAGTTGTTTACAATAATTCTACAATTCTCTGTTCATATTGAAACTACGAAACGGTATTTAAGTGATTCATGTAAAATGTACTCGATAATAATAATTGAATTACAATTCACGCTTAACGAAGCGGGTATGTTTTATTAATTTATTAATTAAAAAGATAAAGAGATGACTGCGGTTGTTTGTATATTAAAATATTAACGAAAGTAACGTCTGAATAGCACATAGCTTGACCAAGGAGTTTTCATTGTTAGATTAGACCATGTAATGCGATTTGATGGATACATATGTAGCAGATAAATATACATAGGATTTTTCTTATCTATCTTCCTTTACTGCCGAGCACGAGATTATATAAAGACACAAACTAAGAACATGAAAATTCAGTAGTGTTGTCAGGATTTTAAAACTACAATCTTTGTTTAAGACTCATCTAACCTCTGAACCATCACGGATCTATATAGTATAATTAGTATTAGAATATGCTTAATTTGTCATGTACCCATTATCAAAACTATATCCTGCATGATCTTCTTTTGATTACCTAAAGATCCACACTCAATCAAAAACCAATAAAACGGTCAAATCGAACCAGTTCTATCCGGTTTGATCCGGCCGCAACTCGGCCAATTCCCCATAATCTCGCAAGAACAGACAAACGAAATTGTTATTCCGGACACGTTTTTACGGTCTTACAGATAACCGTGGTTCATTTTTGAGAAGCCGATATAAATAGCACCCGCTGGGCGAATAAATTTTAAAACCATTTCAGTGGATTAACCAAGGAATCCGGTCTGAATGTGGATTTATCTTCGGTGCCGGAGAGCACTTAAATCGTCGTCTTTTTAACTAGGTCTAGAGTTCGTTTGCATATCCGTTAGGTTATTTGAGCTCTGAGATACGGGATTGTCGAATAAATATTTATTTTCCTCATAAAAAAAATCTTACTTGATTAATATATTCTTATTAAAGGAGGCTTATATTTATGTGTGTTGATTTTTTACACTGATAGGCACGAAAATTGGCCTCTTAATTAGCTAATTAACTAACTGTGCAGCACATATTATAGTGCACAAGTTTGTGTGCGTAAGTACTCTCATAATCGGCTAGGACGACATTTTTGACACAACATGACAAAATGCAGGACTTACATGATTTAATGCCCTCTTGACACAAATAAAAGGCAGAATAAAAAAAAATACATGATTTAATTAGAATTTCTTGTCAGAAAATAATTTTTGATTGCCCAACCTGGGTTTTTAATCCAGGACTTAGGACTTTGCACTATAAGTTAACTTAGTAGATCAACGAGGCGTTCGTTCACATAACATTTAATCATAAAACATTTGTACTAAGCTTTAAAAATAGTTCAAACAACACTTCAAGATAAAAAGCGAATTGTTTCAAATCTTATATTTACATTTAGAAATCGATTAGAGCACTTAAATCGCTAATTGTGTTTGCGCTTCTTTTTTTATTAAGTAGAATTCAAATTGTTACGTTTTAAAAATACTCAATTCGATTTGATTTTCCCTTCAATCTATATTAAAGGCGGCTTATCTTAATAGTAAAGACCTGTTTTGAATGTAAAATTAAGTTCGATAAATTATGACAATTTATCAAATTAGAGTTTTATTATTTTATATTCGAATGATAATTTATGGCTTTCGCAAGAATAACTTGAAAAATGTTTTTAGTCGAACACTGAGAGGTAGTCTAGCTAGCCTTCCATGATGATTATGATGTCGTCAATGTCGGCCAAACTCAAGGAGACCAGCACACTACACAGGACATATTATTATAGTCCATAAGTGTGTGCGCAAATGTGTGAGGATGGTCTTGACCATGGATATGGATGGATATAGAGGAAGGTGACGACCAAAGAAACGATGGACGAATTGTGTGAAAGACGATATGGTTAGAAAGAATGTTACTTGTGAGATGACGTCTGACAGAGAAGTATGGAAGAAGAATGTCTTCTTGCGCTGCGTCGACCCCAAGTAAAATTGGGATAAGGGCAGGAGGATGTTGACAAGTGTGTGCGCAAACACCTGGCACTGTCTATTCTTTCACTGTGATGATCAGATGGGACGGCAAATCCAACATGACCGAATTCAGGCGCCCGAATAACGGCCTTACGTTCTTTGTGAAGCAGAGTGTATCCAGTTCGAACTTCCAAACTCCGGGCTTTTACTGAGATTTTTCCGTAGAAAAGCCCAATAACTTTTTATAGGTTTGACCTGAGGTTTGAACCAACTTATATCCAGCCACTAGAACACCGAAGCAGTTAGTCCTTGTCCATATCCTTGTCATATATCGACATCACAAAAATAATGCAAAAAATTTAATTATTCCAATTTTATAAGAAATGTTTTTAATCCAAGTATAATAAAGGGAATAAAAGCATTTTTAAACTAATAGATCTCAACAATCAATTATCACGTTCAGACTGCATTTAAACTTAATGAACATTACCGAGAGTTAAAAGTTCTTGTAACTTTTTCTTTAAAGAGTCTCATTTAACGATGAAAAATCTTTTTTATTCTTATAATGTTACCAGGCGACTAAAAGTTAAATAAAATCGTTTTTATTATGATTTTTGACTTAAAGTAACAATGCATGCCCCACGGCTGGGCGAAGATTAGTTTATGTGTATATTTTATAACAAATCAATCAAAGTCGAATTTTTCAAACATTATAGTATTAATATTGTTAATATTGATATTATGTTATTAATTGTTAAATGTTTTTAATTTTTTGGAACGAAGAATATCGTCAAGTTTATTTTGCCATTCAAAAATTGAAATAATTACTCATAGGAATTGAATATTAAGAGATGGCATGGCCATAAGGATACGTAAACTTTAACCAATGGTCGCAATTCACATCGAAACGATCACTATTAATTTGTATGCTATATTGTGCTCCAAACTATATATACCAATCTGGAATGAAGAAGCTTGGTGTTGTTCTGGAATGAAGAAGTTTAATAGAAGAAATATTTTTGAATAGTATTTGGAAAATTGCAGAAAAATTGGTGCCAAATATTGGCGATGTTGTCGGTACAGCACCAATATATAAAAAGAACATTTAAAAGGTGTGGTGAAAAAATATGCATAAACACACGAGTTGGAAGTTACATCATATAAAATCTTCTTAAAATAACTCCAAGATTTAAACGGCTTATTTCCTGAAACCGAACGCGACAACATTCGAAAACTATAAAAATATGAAATGCTAACATTTCTTGGAAAATCTACTTAGTGCAGTATCCTCAAGTTTAATAGTCGACTCAAAATCTACTTTAATACTAGTAGCGGTCATAAAACTATAACTGGTGTCGCCGAATATCGGAGACCATTATGAGAACTGCAGTCAGAACGGATATTGAATTTCGATTTACCGGTTAACGGTTGCAAAATATTACGCTGTAGGTATAATGTTTTTGGAGCAAATGTTTAAAATTATTTCTTATAAAGCTATTTTGCTTAAGCCAAGAGTCAGTGTTCAAGTATTCGAATAGTGGTCGAACTAGTCAATCAAAATAATAGAACAATGCACCAAACTCACGGACAACACGTCTGGAGTTATTTATATATAAATAAAATTTTGTAATACCTCTCAGAAGATGTAGGTACAAGAAAGAAAGAACGCAGACTGCATTATTTACTTCAACTTAATTTGTATTCGTGGACGTAATTTAAAAGCTATTTCTTATGCTTAGCTTGAAGCAAAATTTATAATATGCATCAACGTCATATGTCAGTTTTAGTATAAACAAGATCTATTTAAATATGTATACAGTCCTCAGAATCTAATGCACTTAAGCCATCTAACACCCCGTCCATTATAAGACTGAATTACGACATAAGACATTGTAAATTAACATCAGAGCTCCCCACAGAAATAAACCCAGCACAAAGTGTGGTGAACGAACCAAGTTGCTAGAATTACACTGAGTGCAACATTCCCTGGGGCACGGCTCACTTGCTTCCCACTTACAAACTGTGTTGTACTACACGACATAGACTAATGCTAACCGTTGATATGAAAGTCGTTCTTAGGACAATAAATATATTTATATACAGCTCTGAGATAAAATGTCCGATTGGAAAGAAATTTTATTCATTTAATCTATCTAAATTGTAAGAGTTTTCTATATAGTTGTGTTTATAAATGATATCACGCATGACATCGATACAAATTAAAAGGAAGGGACTCTTTGATCAAACCATACATTTTGTAGCACAAATATTTATTCAAATAATTTAGCTGATTATTTTGAAAATCATCAAATGGACATATTTTATCCCTGCTGCCACAGTCGAGAGTTTCCGTACAGGAAATTGTTGGGCGTCTCATCATAATGAAGCTACTCAGGAAGTAACTCCGTCTGTCTGTGTCTGTCCATATGTGTCTATTGCTCTTTCGCGGTAAACTACTGAACTGAATTTGATGAAGTTTGGTAGGAAGCTAAGCTTAAACTCCAAGGAAAGGTATATATATTTTTATACCTAATACACGGACGAAGCCGTGGGCGGCACGGAATCACGTAAAGTCATTGTCCTTGAGCCTTGCGTTTGTTCTCTCATCGGATTATCGGAGAGCTTGGGAAGAGAGTGTACTGGTGCCTACGTTTGGGCATGAATATATCCTATGCAAGATGAGGATATCATCACGCCATGCTCATTTCCATTAAAATCAGAAAACAGTTCTTGTATTAAATCGCTAATGACAGCAATGCTTTTAAAAACGAATTGTTAAAAATATATAACCTCCGAACACGAATGAATTATAAGTATTTTACTCTCATTAAGAATAAATTAAGAATTCCCTATAATCATTAAATATATCATTTTGTAATTAAACACGATACACTCAGTAATAAATCATTTCCGAGAACCCGAATTACATATACATATATTTTTATTTTTACAGTCGATTGTTATTTGAAGTAATTTCGGTACGATGTTAATTAAAGTCTGTTAATTAAAGTTCATTGCATTTTATTTTAATATTTATGTACGTATTACAATGAGCATGAAATAGTCTGTGCTCAGAAAGAGAAGTTAATGTATTACGTGGAAATTATTATTTATACTTGGTGGTAGGGCTTTGCATCCTATACCCTACCCCATAGGTACCCTATAGGTACCACCAAGTAATAAGATAATCCACCGCCAAACAACAATATTGTGTTTGTAAGGGAATAAAACAAACCGAAAGGGGCATAACATCTTAGTTCCTAAATTGGTGGAGTATTAGCGATTTACGGTATTGTCAATATTTCTTACTACGCCAATATGTGTAGGAGGTGGTCACACTTACCACCACTTACATAAAACAACAAAAAATAACTTCAAATTACTAATAGTTTATTATCACTGTAAACGTAATGAAACTGTATTTTATTGTTATAAATAAACGAATAAATGTAACAGTTACATATTATGATACTGTATTTAAATAAATATATAATTATGTTAAATAAATTCTTCGTATCATTTAATTTTCAGTCAAAATGCATTAATAATATTGTTTCACTTAAAAATTACCGAATTTCGTATTTAATAACGGTAATTGTTTCAGGAAATATTAAATAATCGCTCGTTATGATTCTCAACAGTAACGCGAGTCGACATATATGATGTTAATCAGTGAAAACGCATTATTTCCTGTTGTTTTATAGATAAACTGATACGTAATACACATTTGTCGTTATTTGTAACTTTTTTTTTTTATAACTCAAAATAGGCAAGCAGTCTTAAACCAACCGTTTAAAAAAAAAAAGATGTACGTAGATTGTGTTCGTTTATCATAACAGAATTTATATGTTTTTATATTTTATGTGGTAGACGGACAATGATCCACCTACCATCATAACTGCCTATTATTGAATTTGACACTGTAAAAATATTAATTAAGACTTAAAATTCCAATGCGCCACCAATCTTGGGAACTGAGATATTATCTTCTTATATATTCTGCACATGAAAAAAAACGGTTATGATCTCATTTTGAACAGCTCCAGCTGTAGATGTGCAGAAAAATAAAGAAGATTCTTGATTGCAATTTACCAAATTGTTCCAATTTAAAAAAAAAAAAAATTTAGAAGGCGGATAAAACCACCCCCACCCATAAACAATGGTGCTCTTAGAAATAATTACCATTCATCGACAATGCTCCACTAACCTTGGGAGCTAAGATTCCCTTGTGCCTCTACTTACACTAGCTCACTCACCCTTCAAACCGGAACACAAGAATACTGAGTACTGCTGTTTGCCGGTAGAATATCTGATGAATAGGTGGTACCCATCCAAAGGAGCTTGCACAAAGCCCTACCACCAAGTAAAATATTATAGTAAAGTAAAGTAACAGCCTGTAAAAAGTTCCACAGCTGGCCTCCTCTCAATTTGAGGCTTTGAACTGTCACCGTCAATGCAATGCGGTGCAATGGTGGATACACATGGCAAAATTTCATTGAGATTAGATATAAGCAGGTTTTCTCATGATGTCTCTTCGCCGCCGAGCATGGGATGAATTTTAAACGCAAACTAAGCTAATAGAAATAAAGTGGTGCCGTGGTTTAAAGTCGCAATAATCGGTTTGGATGGTCCATGGACCATCTCAATAGTAAAGATTATTTATGGTTTTACTTGTAATAGAAGTTCCAGAGAAAGGAATTTCAGAAACTTTGTACCACCTGTAAAAGTTTAAAGCGTTTAAAATAAATAGCTGCACTCAGAAAAGGAATTAAGCTGGATTCATTATTTTAATGTAGTTTCTTGAAAATGTTATTCTTCAAGAAACGACCTAACTGTTTTACTATTTATCAATGGTTCCTTACAAAGGCTTCGATATTGTGTAACACTATATTGGGATAATAATACGAAAATATTTAGACGCGGGTTTGAATCCGCAATTGGTTAAGAACCCGTGAAGGGTTTTAGCCACTGAACCATCTCAGATGGGCATCATGCCCATATACCATTGTACGAATATGTCAGTGTACGGAAATTTGAAAAGAGATTCACACTACATTATCAACCGTTTATGCCTTTCGGTTAAGGACACTCAAACGTTTAATTTCTGAGAGGAAATTGTTCTATAAAATGTCTCTCATTCAGGCAGTGTTGAGAAAAAAAAAATGAAAAAAGAAATCTTTCACAGTTTTCATTCCCTTCAAAATGGCTTAAAAAGAGAACATCCGGAAGTTATCAAACAAGCTTGCTAATTAAATACAATCCTAACCATAATTGAATAAGATTCACTTACGTAACTTAAATTGTCAAGAATAAAACGTACAAAATCCATCGTGACTAATCGTTTTAGCTTGATCAAATTAGGGCTATTCGATCGCTGAGCCGGATATCAAAAGGAAACGCTAATATTCTTTTTCTACTTCGAAATTTCTTCAATAGACAATTGACAGACTATAGATTTTTATCAACCTTTGTTCCTTTGTTCTCTAGTTAATTATAAATTAGTATCCATTTTATGGTTATCAATTAGAAATTTTAATCAGTTTAAAGTGAATTATTAATGTTATTTTTATTGTATTCGTTATTAAAGTCTTGAACTGTTGCTTTGTACCGAATATGCGTATATCGAAGTATATTGTTCTGATATTCAAAAGTGTGTATAATTAGGGGGTTTATAAGAGTTTATATTTAAAGAGTAATTGCGATTTAAATTAAAAAATATTATTAAAGAACTATTTTTAATTTAAGATGATTTATAAAGATTATTGAAAGAATCATTTCTAGATACATTTTTTTGTCTGCAGGTCGTAGAAGACTGGAAATTCATGTCTATGGTCTTGGATCGCTTCTTCCTCTGGCTCTTCACCATCGCCTGCTTCGTGGGCACCTTCGGCATCATCTTCCAATCGCCATCTCTTTACGATACTAGGGTACCAGTGGACCAGCAGATATCATCTATACCAATGCGTAAAAATAATTTCTTCTATCCCAAAGACATTGAGACGATTGGAATCATAAATTAATGTATTTTGATTATTAATAGTAATTTAAATGATAATATACTATTTAAAATATAACTAAATGGTTATTATATATACTTATATACTAATTATTTTTAATAGCTATTATGTTATGTAAATGTGTTCTCGTTTTTATATTGTTGAAGAGAAACTTCTCGAACCTTTTAAATTACTCAAAAGTGTTATAAGTTCCACTCGATTTTTTTAATTTTATTTTGAGTTTGAGATTTGTTCAGTAACAATAAATAATAAAAGGTATTAAATTCTTAATAAATATTTTTATTATTATTTAACTTAGATAAAATTAATAACTTAAAATAATATAAAATAAAAGTATTTTAAGTGATTACGATCATATAGCGTGTGACGTGAGTTATGTTATAATAATTATATATTTAAAACTGATTAATTTTACCTAAGGCTGTGATGTTATACAGCATGTTTTTGTTAACGCAGACGGCTTGGCATGATCTTAAGCCTTGGCAGATAAAGGACGGTCATTTGCTTTGTAATACTGTGAGTTAAGATTTTTTAGTTCAATGCGTATTATTACATAGTAAAAGGTTTATTATATGAAACTGGGTTGAACCTGACATAAAACACTCTGTATTTAGGCTTTTATCATAGTGGAAAATAAGGTAGTGTTAATTTAAGGCGATAAAGAACGCACACATGTAGACATGGTAGGGACACTTCTATACGACAGAAATGCCGGACACAGGTGAATACCGATGGTGGTTTTTCTGATGGTAAGTGTGGCCAAAAGACATTAGCATCCAACGATTATGAGAACAAAAGTGTAATGTCCTATTTGAATGTAAATACACTGGCTCACTTACCGTTCGAAAAAGAGTACAGCAATATTAATTTATTGTTTTAGTCATTAATTGATGGTACGTAACCAAATAAACTTTTGTAATATTTTCTTATATGTGCCAAGGGTTCTTTAATATGATAATTTTTAGCATTTAAAAATGTATGGCTGTGAATTATTTTCTAGACAAGTAGTTTAAATAAACGAAAATTCTATCATCGTATATTATAAACTAAATATGTAGTTAACGATTAATAAATTTAATAAATATATCATTTAATGTTTTTTATTTATGTGTTCCTAATTGTATTCCTAGTTCCTAATTGTCATGTATTTAAATATAATCTTTTGTTTATATTTCGAACGAGGACTGCAGAGATTAAAAAAGGAATGACGAAAAATTTTTAGTGTTGTGATAACTTCCGGGGCATTTTAAAGTAGTTAATAAAAAGTAAAGTAACAGTCTGTAGCTATCCCACTGCTGGGCTAAAGCCCCCTCTTTCTATTGAGGAAAAAGTAAAAAAAAGTTTTTAAAATTTAATCGCAGTATATTTTGTTGTTTGATGGCTCCAACGTTAGTTTACGAGAAAATAAATCAATGTTTCAACTTGTATTTGAACAAGTTCATGATTATGAACAATGGCTGCGAACTTAAGCTTGCGAAGGAATTACGAACGTTCTAGATAATTGAAGTTTTAAATTTAATAAAGAATTACAAAGAAAACATTTTTCTATGAGTTTATTTACCTTCACTTGTTAGCTAGTTATGTGTTTGTCATGCAATTATTTTTGTTATCATTTCCACCCCACCGTCAATCTTGATCTGTTATTTGCACTCGTTTTTGGTGTGACAATAAAATCATATATTTAATAATATTTAAATTAAACAAAATAATAATTGTCATATCAGACTAAAATTAAATCGCGTGAAGTTACTAAACGTAGCTATTTATGTATAAAAAAAATATTAATTTAACTGAAACACATAAAACAGCCAGTAAAGGTATTATTATTGTACACAAATAAAGTTAGACTATAATATTACATAATATTTACACAGATAGCGTTGTCGTTAGGTTAAATTAAAACTATTAGTTAGAAAAACAACTAAAGTAAAATAAACCAAAATTATCTCCCAAAGAGCTGCATCTCATGGTTTTATTATTTTACTAGATTCTCTCGGTAACAAAAACGTGTGATAGTATGTAACAAAAACATGTATATAATGACATGATGATTAAAGATGTATAATTAAAAGACTGTATTTAAAAATATAATTTATTTTCTAATTAATTCAATTCAATCTTACGATTCATAAATATAATCTACGTAATGACTTGCTTGTGTTTCGTTTCAACCAATCTCGTGATTGCATCAAAGAGGCTAAAGGGACAGAGGTCAAGGTATTTATCACAGTCACCTCTTAGTCCATCCACCTCTGCTTTGTAATATTCCTCATTTAAGCCTTCCTCTTTAGATGTTGATGGCCTTAAAATAACAAAATGTTACTAGATAATAGTTATAATATAAGATTTAAATTGATTCCATTGAAATACAATACACGAGTACATTCTTGCCTTTGTCTCCACTAGCTACTAGAAGTACAAAACATGCCTAAATTAAAATGAATATGTAATTACGATTCGATTAAAACAACCTAACTACTCGATTTACTACGATTATACTTTGCATTATGCCCTTTATAAAATATAGATTAATATATCCGTTTATTACAATACATGCAAAGAACCTCAATATAGAGTTAAGATTCAATGAATAAACTTAGTTGTTGAAACATTATTATAAGAGTTCCCCTTAGAGAATTTTTAACAAATATTAGAGAGCAGGTGAGTAAGGAAATACTCTCTTCTCATGTACTGTCATAGTACAATTGGAAGGATATCAAACAGTTCAAGTTAGAGGAACCATTGTTGTATCCAAATTCTGGACGGAAGTCTAACACCATCAGATTCCTAATTCAAGATGCTTTTCGTCGGGTCAGAATTCGAACTGTTGAATGGACTTATGTTGAACCATATCACTCAGATATGGTTCAACATAAGTCCATCACATAACACTTAGTCCGAATTTGAACTATTATTTTTTTTTGTTTATATTTTGGTGCTTTTTATTCTATTCGTACACCTTCGAGTATTTCAGCAATTATAATTTATGAAATTGTTAGTAATTCTCTCAAGCTGATTTGGTCTTAGTTTTTGAACCATTTTTTATTTAATTTAGCGTGTAACAATGGAGCTGACATATATGCTGTATATAGAGCCCCCTTAAAAATACTAGAATAAAAAAATAAAAAAAAAATAATATTAGATACTTACGTAAATATAATATGCATTATATGTCCCAGAAATCCATTGTGATACAGCGGCGTCTCGGCGGCCTCACAGATGTTACGAAGCATACATTCTTTGCCTTTCATACCGTGCCTGAAAATTACAATAATTGTACTACATGTCAATAAAATATCCAATGAAGATTTTGAAATTTCACTGGACACGATACTAATTTAAAAAAAAAATGAGTTAGCAATGAAATAAAAATAATTTTAATCCCTTTAAGCGATTTTGGTAACGATGGTTCATTTTTTTAGAGAATCGGCCTCTACGCAGGAGGTATTATGGTGTGTAAGTATAATATTTCCCCATGTGAACTACTATGCGTAAACGCGGGTGCTCTCTCTATTTCCTCAAACTTATAATTTCTATGGGATGCAATAGAACACGACAGGTGACAAGTGAGAGTTAAGTGAGTTTACTAACATTGGGAACCAAGATGTTATGTCCCTTTGCCCATAGTTGAACTGGCTCACTTACTCTACAAACCGAAACTACAATACTAAGTATATTTCAGTTGCGGTACAAAATATATAGTTCCCATTCAGACGATTTTTTATATGTTTATGCAACCTTAAAAACTTATTAAGAAAAAAGTTATTTGCTTTGGACTTCTCGCAATATTTAATGTTGATAAAATATCACATTTATAAACAAAAATTAAATACACACTTTTTTATAATTAATATAATTTTGTATTGAGTGATATGTTTTATTTATCAATATTTTATTTAAATAAGAATTAAATATTATTAATAGGCCAGTATAAGAGTAACATATAAATACAATATAATATTAATAATTAAATTAAATTAAAAAAGTATGGATTTCATTTATTGGATTTAAAATATATAATTCAGAAGTGAGATACGGGTACGTCACATACGTCAAAGGATTTCCCGCAAAAAGCATCTCAAGTCAATTATTATTGATATACATGAACATACAGGTCTTTTTCTAGCATGTATAAACATTGCTAGAAAAAGACAGCTAAAATATTATATATGATATATTTAATCTTAGGAATACAAAGTCTGATTGTCAGGATGTAAATCTTCAGGCAAGGAAGGATTTTCACAAAGATTGATGCAATGAAACGTATGCGTAATATTTATTTGTAGCCATTGTAAATTTTTTTCAAGTATCAAGATTTAGTTGGTATAATGTTATATACGCCTTGTCTTGTACTCTTATTCTGTATTCTATTCTATTCTGTATTATATATATATATGACGATCGCTCGGTTCGATGCCAAAACTACAACTGATACAAGAAAACTTTTTCTGTTATATTAGTAGATCCTCAAACTGTTGATAGAATCGGAAAGTTCGAGATAATTGAAAGTAGCTCTATTTATGTTTCCAAAGCGAAGAAAGTATACAATAACTTTAGTTTATTTAATTATTATTATTCAATGTATTTGTTTGTGAGCCGAGATGGCTCAGTGGTCACCCCAGGTAAGCACCACTGAATTTCCACGTGCTTAATTTGTGTTTATAATTCATTGCATATCTAGACACGCGGTAGCGTGTCAGCCAAGTTCTAGTAGCAGAACTGGCGTGCAGCACCGTGTGTAATATTACACGAACCATTTGGAGCCACTTTTGACCTCCTCATAACTCAAAAACTATTTGACATAAACGAGTCAAAATTGGCTCATATATTGAGACTCGCGAGATACATATGTGTTCCTAATTTCATAAACGCATCTCAAACGGTTATTTAGATATTAACGTCTAAAAATCGTCATTTTTATCACTGACTGACCTATAGATCAAAACTATATCCTACTTCCAGGTGACCTAGAAAGTTCAAATTTGGCATGCAGGTAGATAATTAGGCTAATATAAAGGAAAAAATCTGAAACTGGTAATTTTTTATCTTTTATTATAATTTTTCAATTATTGGGTCTATTAGGAACACTTATATACTTAGTTCCTGTAATAACTGTAATAAAAAAAATAATGTAAGAACCAGCAATCAAAACTTATGACAGCCGGTCTTAATGTGGATTTTAAGGTCTTCACGTGAATATATAACAAGTTGAATACCACCCTTAAGTTTTTTAAATCCAAATATTTCCGTTTTAGTACTTATGAGTATAGCCGACTTTCGTATTTATTACGTTATTCACTAGCATTTAGTGCACATCAATGGTGCAAAATAATTATACTTAAAAAAATAATAATAATAGGCATTTCGGTACATTGGGGAGGTCGACAACAGCAATAGCACACGTAAAATAACGATTCAATTTAAACATATTTTAATTTGCGAACTAGAAGTCAAAACTAAGTTACAGATATGAAGTAATGTACATATATGTTCAAAGGAAACAATTCTCTATTTGCTTAGCATATTCTACTACTATACACAAATTACAAGGCCTTCGCTTTGACGGTGCTCTTTTCGACATAGGCTCCTCTATATTAAGTAAAGAGCAGGCTTACGTTGGCCTCTCCAGAGTTAAAACCTTAGATCTAGTACATCTTATCAATTTAGGTCCAAGTCAAATCAAGACACAAGAGAGCTCTTTTGTAGAGTAAAACCGTCTGCGCACGTTATACCACCCCTACTTGGCCAAATTAAGTATAAACAGAAAACGCGTAAAAAAAATCAGGACACTGAATAGGCAATTCACTCGAACATTTCAGAGGTACCTACAAGAAAAATAAGAAAGTATCAAAAAAAAGACAATTATACCCCGTAAACGTAGGAAAATAGAATAGCTTAACAAAAACCATTTGGAAATAATTTTGTTATTAATAAGTACCTACTAATAATTTATATACAAAAAGTAGTGATATCCCATCAAAAACATAAATGTAAAAATGAGAGCCAAGTTAAATATTATGATACATACCTCGGTTGTTGACTTCAACGACAAAAGAAGTGAGATCTAAATTTGTGCCAAGTTAAATAGTCCTTTCTGAAATTTATTTATAACTACATAAAATATCATTTCTTCTTATAACTTGGGATAATATATTGTTGCCTAAGGTCTGACTTGGCTAGTTCTTATATGTTTATAAACACAAATTGTAGTTTGTGTTTAGAATAACAAATTATAACTCAGAACATCTAAGAAGAATGGAGGACAGCTCAGTATTGCTTAGTTAGTGTTAACGTACATTAAGAGCTGCGATGGTCCAGTCACTAGGAAACATGAATCTTAACCAGATATTGCGAGTTCATATCTAGACAAGTACCATTGAATATTTGCATGCTTAATTTGTGTTTATAATTCATTTGTAAAGGCTTAGAACTTACGAAGGCTACAATATAATTCGTATATGAGAACTAGCCAAGTCAGACCTTAGGCAACAATATATTATCCCAAGTTATAAGAAGAAATGATATTTTATGTAGTTATAAATAAATTTCAGAAAGGACTATTTAACTTGGCACAAATTTAGATCTCACTTCTTTTGTCGTTGAAGTCAACAACCGAGGTATGTATCATAATATTTAACTTGGCTCTCATTTTTACATTTATGTTTTTGATGGGATTACACATTACGAGGGAATATATGTGTCTAATTTAAATAAAATTTGCGTGGTGGAATTAGCTCCAAAACTTCTCTTCAAATGGAGAAGAGTCCTTAGCAACAGTGGGTCATTTATAAGCTGTTACTTTTACTTTATTTATATAAAGTAATTCTTATCACTTTGAATGCCATAGACATCTTCAAAGTTTTTTTTTAAATAAATATTACACTTAACACTGATTTGCTATTGGAGCAATACTTTACTAGATATTTGAAAAGAAGCCCTTTAAAATACTATGAAAGAACGCATGAATAGATTGATAGATTACTTTGTTCGATACTGTTTGTTTTAGAGTAATTACCTATTCGATTGGGTCGGGTAGTTTAATAAGTTTGTAAATACTACGGTCTGTTATTTTCTGTTCATTCAAATCAAAATATACTTAATTCAAGTAGATGTAATTTTACGTGATTAAATTAAATTAAAAGTTCGTAACGTAGCGTCGAGAAGAACCGACAAGAAGTACTTCCTTTCCGACAATCATTTGTGTTAGTACGTATTATTGAAATCTGTTCAGTCCTTTGTTTATATAAACGTTGAATGAAGAGATGCAGTTAATTGCTTCCAGATGTTTCCTGGAAAAGCTTTATTTCTAGTAACTCTAAATGTGGATTACTAAATATATTTATAAAAGTGTTGAATATAATTAAAATCGATTTGTTTCATATATATGAGCGTATAGACGGATAGTTTGAATTTGTATCTGGAATTGGTATAATGTTATGACTTCTTACGTACTCTTTGAACTTGGTTTCGAGGATCGTGTAAGCCAACTCTCTCGTGACACTGCGTGTGTGACGCGCTGTCACTACCTGTAATGAAATCGTGGAATGTGTTTGATGAAAAACCGACAAATGATTTTATATACGCAAATTCGTACGGTAGGCTTTTGTTTGTGCTCAGGAGTTTTTTATAGTATAGGATGCTAAGTAGTTACCAACGCCCATAGACATTGGCGCTGGAAAAAGTACATCGCCAATACGCCAACCTTGGGAAGTAAGATGTTACGTCATTCGTGTCTGGAGTTACACTGGCTTATTCAACCTTCAAACCGAAACACAACACTACGAAGTATTGCTGTTTGGCGGGACAATATAAGGTGATACATACCCAAACGGATGACCAGATATTTGAGTACTGTTACTGTACTCATAAAAAATAAATCGCCTTATGTATATATTGATAGTAACCTCGATAAATAACATCACGAAATATACCTTTAAAATATTTTTCATAAAGAACGTCCCAGACAAAATAAAAATCTAGGATTTCAACAATTTCTATATAAATCAACTCACTGGTAAGTTCGGAAATATTACTTCATCCAGCTCAGTAATGTTTGTGACGACAGCATAATTAGACTCGAAGTTGTAAGACACGAACACGTTCTTGTCTGGAATGTCGAGAGGTACAGCTATTGCAATGAACGTCTGGAATGGAAGGAATTAATGAAATTAATTTAGTGCTCTTAGCTGAGAAAATTCAACAATAATTTCCCGTTAAAACATTTATTGGGAATTCTTTTGTTTTTTTTTTTTTTAACACGCGGTCAGACTGGAGTATGGCAATCTGATTGGCGAAGTTCAATTACACAAGTGAACTTAAACAAGATTAACAATTAGATAAAAATCAACAATAAGTTCCATCGTTTATGCGTGACTAATAAATAGGATCTAAGATATGTCCCATATGCCTGCGAAATTACTCGATCATCGTTCAAAGTGGAACAGTAATGTAAATAGATATATAAACATACTACGTAGTCTAATCGTTAATGACAATAAGCAACATTCAACTTCAACATCAATCGCATTCCATTTTTCATAAATATGGAATAGTCAAACTCATAAAATGTTCTTTATTGATTTTTTTTTTTTAATTCAAAATTGCAAATAGCCTTACATAAGTGGCCAACACTGCCCATACAAATTAGTACTTCAAAAAACATTAATATACTGAGACTTTATTTAAGGCCAATAATCAAATCTATTATGTAACGAATGTTTTGTTACTAAATATTTAATTCTCGATTAAAATGCATTTGGTTTTAATACTTGTAATGATTTTACATTACGTTAAAATTTTTTGGTATGATATTGGATGGCCATTGGTGGAAGACAATGACGTGATCGGCAACCAATTACAATGCAGTTACTTATTGTTTGTTCAATTATTAAATTTAAAAATCGAATTATAATTCGTATCTGTATGATGAATATAAATTGCGAGCAATAATCTTATCAGAATTCCATGTTACACCATAATAACCTGCAGTGCTATTCTATAAGAACTCACTTATTACTTACCTATAAATTGTAGGCAGATTTATTATATAATGATATCATTTTGATGAGTGTGTAGTATCGTATAGTGTCCTTATGTTATAATCATTTTAGTAAATGTCGCATAGTACCTTTTGACGTTCTAGTTGTCAGTTTTTAGCTTCTTTATATAGAATAGTTCTCTAATAACTGTTCCTAAATGTACTTAATTGTAAAATTTTAAAATTGTTATCTAGAATATTCCTAAGGTTATATAATCATAATTAAGTCAGTAATTATATCTTACCCCGTATAAACTCGTCGGTGGAAATATAAGGCCGCGTTTCATTACGTCATGACTCTCTGAGGATGATACCAAGACGAGCCTGAAAAAAAATGATACCTTTTTTAATTAATAGAATTAAAGAGTCGTAATGACTCTGGATATGTGAATTGCAATTGATTATTGCAGGTTCTGAGTGACTAACACTTACTTCACATATTCCCATTCGTAATCATTATCATATTGTTATAGAACGCGAACATCTTAACCGATGATTGCGGGTTCAAACTCAGGCAATCACCACTGAATTATCATGTACTTAATTTGTGTTTATAATTCATCTCGTGCTCGACGTGAGAAAACATACATGTGTCTAATTTCACCGAAATTCTGCCACATGTGAATCCAATAATCCGCATTTTAGCAGCGTGGTGGAATATGCTCTTAACCTTTTCCTCAAAGAGGGAAAAGGCCTTAGCCCAGCAGTGGGAAATTTACAGACTGTACTTGTATTTATTGTAATATATAAAAGTTGTGAAATACATATTTAAAAATATAACATGATTGTAATGATGATGTCCTGGCTGATTTTGGCTAGGGCAACCAATCAAGGCAAAGATCAGCAAACTACGCTAACCTTATTTTAGTGCACAAGTGTATGGGATCTCAAGTGCAATCCCTATTCCCTCACACTTAGAATCCGATGGAACGTTAAACCGACACAATCGGACTTTAGGCGTAGGACCTATGGTTTTACGTACTTTCCAAGAACGAAACCTAACTAAGGCTTTTTCAACAGTAAAACTCAATAACATACGTAACAAAATATCGGTCCTCGGTTTCAAATACATATATGACAATGACTGAGAGTACATTAACCATTTTGTAATACGTGGTTCAGCCCAGTATTTACGGAAAAGGCTAGAAAGAATACTAAAAGAAAATCTAAAATAATAAAAATAAAATGAACGAGGAAAGTTTTAGCGTAAAATAAATAAAATATCCCGACTAATATTATTGTTAAGGAGAAAAATATATAAGATACGAAATATGAGCGCCTTTGAGGAGGGAAAGGGGATTTAAAATTAAAATGAAGTTTGCGTTCAACGGTTTGAGGTTTAAGAAATGTTTGCTTCCTTATATAATGGGTTTTGTATTCTGGTTTATGTTATGGATTATAACAGAAGTTTTTTTTTTATATTATAGCTATGCATATTAAAAATGTTATTATGTATTATATATTGATTTATATGCTTTTTTAAAATACATAAATTTAGTCTAGTTATCGTTTTGCAAACCAAAATACTTCTTTCTATTAAGTAGTGCTTGAAGAACTCAATGCAGCAATTTGGCGCAGTGGTTATATAAGATAAGCCATTTATATCTACTGTTTTCTAAGCTAAGTCTGTTTTATACCATAGCCTGAGATAAATTTAAAAAAAATATACGTAAAATATCAAATCCAGGCGTCATGAAATTTTAAACAAATATGAAACAAATTTGTTCTAAATTCAAATTACTCACATTACTAGTAATAGTTCATTCCACGCCATAATTTAGAATATCACAACACTTAAATTTTGAACAATTTACAATTTTAAAATGATGTGACAACTTGTTTTATTATTAAGGCATAGTTCGAAAATATATTTTAAACAGTTATGTTTATTTGATATTTATGTAAATGACTTCTCAGCCATGGTAGGTTTAAAAAAAAAAAACATTCATAAATAAATTCGAGATTTGTCTGCAATTCCAAATTTGAAAATCACTTTTAACTTTTTTTACTTATCTACGTATCCCTATTTGTCTGTCGTCCTTTTTTCACATGGAAGTTAATATTGTTATTAATATATATTTTTAGAAATGAATACAATTATATATACATAAATATCGTTCAAAGTCTGAATGTACAATGCAACAAATATTACGACTAGTATAAGAAATACGTGTAGCTTCCACAATACCGCACTAAAGGTCTTATTAAGCCGTTATTTGACCTGCGGTCGTTCGAAGCGCTAATTTTAGGTGACAATGAGCTGACCGAGTTAAAACGACTCTATGATAATTGTACTAAAATTATCATGGATCGTGACCCAACTTATAAAAAGAAAAACCTGTAAAGAAATTCCGATAATTGATGTAACATTTGAAAGTAACTGCTAATATTTAAAATACGCCGTTGAATTAAATTTCTTATTCTAGTTCATTTTATTTCAGAAAAATAGAAAGTAGTACTGAATTTCTTGTTCATTGGTCTTAGTAAAATCAAAATTCCGGACTGATGCTTTTCATTGAATTCGATTCCGTATATTGATGCGATGCGATGCGATGATACGAGCCTATTTCAAAATTAAATATTTATTTTACAATATAATTTAAAAACAAAGTGATTCTCGTTTATTCGAATTTTAATAGAAACATAAATAAATGATTAATTGGTTGTTGAATTATGTGTTTCCAGTTCCACGCTTTTTCACGTATTTTGGTACAAATCACGTGTGATCGAAATTGGACCGACTTTTTTTGATGAAATTCGACGATTTCTTTTGTTCACTACATTTTCATTCCCTACCTTATATAATATGGGTTAAGCATTATTGATATTAAAATTTTTGTGCTTTATGATTCATCTCGTTTTCAACGCTGAAGAAGGTGAAAATGAAATTCTACTACATCCACGAACCTGAATTGAAGCAGCTTTTTTATGGAATACGTTGGCGGGTAAATGGTCTACCTCATTGTAATTGGTCACCAATGTCCATAGACATTGGCGCTATATGAAATTTTAAACATTGCGCCATTCTTACATAACCAATGCGCCACCAATCTTGGAAACTCTGATGTTATATCCCTTGTGCCCCTAACTACAGGCTCACTCACAAAAAAACTACAACATACTAAGAATTGCTGCTTGGCGCCAAGGTCTTGCGCCAAGTATAGATTGGTGGAATTAATAATTTTTTTTAAAATTTTTGAAACTACTTAGAAAATACTCTTTGAACACCTTTGTTATTGTTACGATTATTAGCACTTGTCTTTTATAAAATAATTTTGGAGGATTATTATAATATCAAGTTTTTATTTTTTTACGATATAGGTCTGATGGTTAGTGGTAGCCACCGTCCATAGACAATGCAATTGTAAGAAATATTAACCATTCCTTACAGCACCATTGCGCCATCAACCTTGGGAAGTAAGATGTTATGTCCCCTGTGCCTTTAGTTACACTGGCATTAACCCTGCAAAACGGAACACAACAATACTGAGTACTGCTGTTTGGTGGTGGAATATCTGATGAGTGATACTTACCCAGACGGGTTTGCACAAAGCCCTACCACCAAAGTCAAAGTCAAAGTCAAAAATCTTTATTCAATATAGAAGTATTTACACTTGCTTATTGATTGTCAAAAATCTACCACCGGTTCGGAATTTAGCACCTCGGACCTGAGAAGAACCGGCGAAAGAAACTCAGCGGGATATATTTTTCTTTTTTTTTTAGCCTTTTTCCATGTACAACTTTAGTTATTTGAAACAGCCTGGAGGCGATCATTTCATTCCCAAGGTGTGCAGTCAACTAAAAAGTCATTAGTGTTGTAATATCCTTTAGCACACAAACGCTCTTTAACGACTCGTTTGAATTTTATAATTGAATAATTTTGAACGTTTTCTGGGATCCTGTTGTAAAAACGTATACATTGCCAAAAAAAAAAGAGTGAGTTCATTCATATATTGAGTTCTCATTATGATTTCATTCAGCTTTATCTATTCATATATAGGTATCTATATTTTTATAGTGTTCTTTTAATTTATAAAGTGAAAAATGTATTTGAATTGAACATATATAATATACCATATAAAGTAAAATAGAAAATAACTGACGATAAAATCTAAATTCTGTTAGATTGAAGTCGCAAGATTAGTTATCGAAGAGGTAAATGAGTTAATACTTTACTTGCCGCTAGCTCATCGATTTTACCATCAAAGCTTTTCATATCGATCGTCCTATTTCCATTTTATTATCATGAATGAAGCCTGTAAATTTCCCAGTAGAGGCTAAGGCCTCCTTTCCTTTTGAGGAGAAGGTTTGCAGCAAATTCAACCACGCTGCTCCAATACAGTTTGGTGAATACACATGTGGTAGAATATCGTTGAAATTAGACACATGCAGGTTTCCTTACGATGTTTTCCTTCACCTTTGAGTACGAGTTGAATTATAAACACACGCACATGAAAATTCAGTGGTGCTTGCCTGGGTTTGAATCATCGTTTAAGATGCACGCGTTCTAACCACTCCATCTCGGCTCCTATAATGAATATCTTGAATTCAATGAATTACCATGGAACATATTTTCCTTGTTCCGCAGCCACTTTATAAATCATTTTTTGAAAAACAGTGACATCAAATTCACGACCTTTTCTTCGAAGAGTCGGTTACTTTACTCTTTTTCTATTTGTATTTATTATAAAATTTACCCAAAGTATAATGCAAAAATCGCACCATTCACTAATTTTAAAGGGTTTTTAAAATAAGTAAAGACAATGAAAAAAAAAAAAAGGTTTATGAGAGATTTTAATGTCGTATTTCAACGAGTCTGGTCACAACGTCAAAGAGACTAAAAGGGCAGAGGTCGAGATATTTGTCACAGTCGCCTCTCAGACCGTCTGCCTCTGCTTGGTAATACTCGTCGTCTAAACCTTCCTCTTTTGATGAAGACGGTCTGAAATTAATCAAATAATTTATTAGCAAGTGAATACTATATTTTTTAATAAATATAATGAAACACATTAAAGTAACAGTTACAACATAATATTTTATATGTAGATTAATATATGTCAAATATAATATCGTGCAAAATATTAACGGATGCAAGTAAAAAAAATAAAATAATCAATACTAAAATACAAAAAAAAATACCAGTTTTATAAATGTAACATAATTTTTGTACTGTTAATGATATGTACAAAGGTTTACATAAGTTGATTTGGGTTAAGAGATTGTTTCACAGTAATAAATGGTCTTATGTATGTGATGTTATCAGAGCTATGCACTTGACATCGGCCTCTTTGGATGTGTCTCATGCATTTTAATACGAAACGAATAGCATAGTATAACATCGTATCCTTGCGATAAAGGAGGTTGGTATTTAATCGTCTGTTTTATCAATGTACCCATAGTGCTATTATATAAGAACAAACAGAAAAATCATTTCCGAAAGTGATTTATAATAATTGTTACTTAGGTATTAAAATAGGATAACATCTAAAGTTTTTAAATCAAGAGTGAGATATGAAGTGATTTCTTACAGAATAGCACAGTAGGTTTAGTTATGCCACAACTTAAACAGAATACTAAATAATCACCTAAAACTTGAAATGAGTAATTTTATCCGATTATTTTTGGTAGTTAGCCAAATATTTACAAAATGTTCATTTACTTAATTTGCTATTATAATTTTGCTCATGTATGGTACATTTACAAACTGATACTTTACTATTTTATTTCACACAGATAAAGCTGAATTAAAGCGTTTTCGATACTCACGTGAAAACAATATGCATTATGTGTCCCAAGAGACCGTTGTGATGAAGCGGCGTTTCAGCGGCCTCGCAAATATTCCGAAGCATACAGCTCTTCCCCTCCATACCGTGTCTGATGCAACAGATTATTATAATTTTACTCGAGAATTACTTCAAAAATGAAAACGAAATATACGTGAAAAGAGATTTCTTATCAAAGGGTAAATAGCTGGCAAACATCGGATGTTCCTATCCAATTCTAAATTCCAATAATCAGAATTTTAGAAAATCTTTTCATGTATTAAGAAAAATTGTAAATAAACTCAGTACCTGAATTTAAAACGAAGGAATATAGCTTTCAGTTCATGATATCGTATGTATGTTTAAAAGAACGTGCTTCGATAACATTTCCATGTTTTCAATCAATGAACTTACTCTTTGAATTTCGTTTCCAGAGTCGTGTATGCCAACTCCCGTGTTATGCTTCGGCTGTGACGTGCAGTAACCACCTGAAAAGAAATATTTGAAAATGTTTCAAATATAACAAAATTGTAACATGGGCATTTCTGGACTGATACCAAAATGTCTTCTGAATAATTCGCTGTCAAACTGTTATTTTGTTGTTTATGAATTGTAATGTAACTTGACATGGTTCAGATTTTATATTATATATTTAATCGATTTAAAAAACATATTTAGACAATATATTAAATAATAATATCAGCTAATGTATTGATTAAGAAAATAACGGATAAATCTATATATTTATTTAATTTCATGAAACATCGATTTTTCTTTTTTTATTTATTATGACGTAATGTATCATTGGCAAAACTTATTTTTGCGGAAAAAATAGGAAGCAGTCGGAAAATTGTATTTTTCAATTTTACGAATTTTAAGTTTAGTAAAAACGTTTTTTTTTTTAATGTTTATTTTTAAGTTGTGTTCAATGTAGTTCTAAGTGTACATTCAGAAAAAAATCGAAGTTGGTTTTGTGAAAAAAAATTATAATTTTACTAAGGTTAACTTACGGGTAGATTTGGGAATATAACTTCATCGATCTGGGTGATGTTGCTGATGACTGCGTAGTTGGACTCAAAATTGTAGGAAACGAATACATTCCTGTCCGGTATGTCGAGGGGTACGGCAATAGCAAGGAACGTCTGCAATTAAGAATAATTAAAACACGTAAAGAACATTGATCATGTTATGGGATGACATTTTGACAGAGGTGACCTCTAGGGGCAGTAGCTATCAATTTTAATATAAGAAATGAATTGTATGAATTTATGTACAATATAAATGCAACAATAAGAAATTGAATAAAATTGAATCAATGTGTAAAAAAGATCACAAAAAGTAAAGGCTTTTTTTTTCTTCCAGAATAAGCAACCGCACGGGAATTATCGTTTACAAATGTATGAACAAACACAAGTACCTTGTCTATTTTCTCACTCTCATAATTCGGCGGGATGTCAAATCCAAAATCATTTTTTTTTTTATATAAATACTATTCCATATAGTTTGACAAGTAAGATATAGTAATACATTATTATTAACTTTTTACAATTACACTATAGAAAAGATTTTTTATATGGCAACATTATAAGCAAAAAGGCATTCAATTAATTAAACTTCATATTTCTTCTTGAGTTCTGTATTTCAAACGAAAACTTTTGAACTTGAAACAAACATTTTCGTTGAGTTGAGTAAAATAAATATAATTCAAAACCGGATGACATCGAAACATTTGTATAATATTTAATTTTACAATAACAAAAACTTCTGTCTTTGTGCATTATGTCAAGAATCATTTAATTCAAATACTAAATTGAATTAAAATAAACTCAGCGTATCTTTAAATAAGGAGACGAATTAAATATTCTTCTAAACAAATCTCAGAGATGACAATATTTAAGAATTAACTAAAAGTCAAAGACCCAATGAAAATGAAACAAATGTTGGTAAGTGGTCACGATCGCCCATAAACATTGGCACACAACACTGTTAGAAAATTATTATAGAAAATTATAACAATTCCTTACATCGCCAATGCGTCACCAACATTTGGAGCTAAGATTTTATATCCAATCTTGTCTTTGATATAAAATCTTATTATAATATATTTATTTAAACGTAAACTCGCCATACTTACTCCATATAAACTTGTAGGTGGAAAGATTAGGCCTCTCTTGGCCACATCGTGCCCACCACAACGAGACATATACAGTGCAGTCCTGTAACACACGTACATAGTTAATTCACACACATTAAAGAGTAGATCTTAAATAATGGTTAATTATAATGTCAACAGTATTTTTAAATTAATTAAAATAATAGTTGTGAATAAAAAAAATGTATTTTATAATGGATTTTCTTCCACGTTCTAAATTAACATATTCACATTATACCATATAGCTTATGAGCTATATGTTGTATAGAATATTAGTATAGTTTCTTTCTTGATTCTAAAATATGTATAATATAATATAATTTAGCAGACCATCAGCAATTAGAAAGAATTTAAGTAAAAAGTAAAGTAAGTGCCTTGATAAAAATATGTATCTGATAAATATAAATTGTGTATTAAGGAATAAATTGTCTCTAGCTGAATTTATTCGATAAAGTGTAAATTAAAATTAACATAACATCAACGAATCGTAACTAAAACGACCAAATAGTTGTTCTAGTAGTATTCTTATTTTGCATTGCATAAAACCAAAACGACGTCTTCGAAGCGGAAGAAAAGATTTAAAATTAAAATGGAGTTTGCATTCGACTCAAGTTCGTCTGGAGGAATTTTTACTTACCTAAGAAACGTTCGTAAACTTAGAATTCTATTTGTAAAATATCGAGAATATGTAAAATTTATCGATTCACGTTTTTAAATTACGAATATATATGTACCTACTGTGTAACTTTTGTTGGTTCTATTAAATTTTTGTTTACTTTATAAATGTGTAAAGAAAAAAATTTAATTTTCTTTCATTTAAAGTCATCGAACGCGCAGTGACATGACAAATTAATTTTGTGAGCTATGAAAAAGATAACCTAGAAGCATCTCGTGAAAAGTATCCTAATTATGATTTAGGAACTGACATTGTCAATGATGACATTAAAAGTCGTTTCTTTTCTTACATGGGCGTAAGTTTATCGTAAATCAATAAGTAAATACACACTTTTATTTCATTTTTAATTATTGTTATAAAAATTAACCTTCAATTGTGTTTGACATACTGTGTCGCCCTAATCACAAAAATATCAGACAATATTTTACATTTGTATTAGTTATTGTTAGGTAGACAGCCAAATGGGCGCTGATTGTATGAAGTCACCATTGGCTATCGATATTTCCAGCGTAAGAATTTTTAACCACTCTTTACATCGCCAATGCGTTATCAACCTTGGGAACTGAGATGGCATGTCTCGGGTAGGTAGGTAGGTTACCCAGCAGGCTTGCACGAATTAATATTACTATATTAAATATTGATAATTATATTTTTAACAAATAAAGAACTACTCAATAGAAAGTATGTAAATAAATTTATATTGTTTTAATAAATATTTTCATAAAAACCACAGATAAAAAATATCATTTAGTTTGAATATTTATAACTCTTAATCCAAGTATGGTACTCTAGTAATTCCTATCATTTTCTCAGTATTACCATGACTAGGATACTTTTCATATGAATTCTGAATCTGAAAAACCCGATCGATCGCTCGTATTTGTTTATTTTAAGTATTTACAAAAAATACATTCGTATAATCCTATGTGATTTATTGCAATGTCTAATTTAAATCCGAAATCATAAATTTAATTAAAACTAAACTATATATTATGTTATTATGAATTTAAAAAATAGTAAGATTACTTACAGTAAAAGTACAGTTCGAGTCCACACCATTTTGTTTAAACAACAGTGTATTTACTGATAAGTTTTTTTTAAATATTGTATTCTGCCTTTCACAAATTTATGATGATTTAATTTACACGACGTCTAAATATTTATCACATATTAAAAAAAATGTTTTTTTTTTTTATTAAATTAGAACGTGGCTTGAATTTTGTATTCCAAAACGCAGATGTTGTTTATCACAGTACAAAAAAAATACTGATTGTCCAGTGGACGCATAGCATTATGCCGATCATATGTATGGAAATTTTGTTGACTTTGTAACAGTACTAGGTGACTATGAAAAACGTGCTAATATCAGTAGCGACGTTGTCTTTCGTTGGTATTTCAACTTTATTGAACCTATATATCATATTAAGAATGTGCAACGATTTAAGATAGTTCGAGTATTTATTGAGAATGAATTGAAAATCAATAACAAGCTCAAGAGTTTATTTAGTCTAATAAAATGTGTTTGACTTCCATTGCTGGCTTCATACTTTTATTATATACAATTTACATTGAACGTTTCAACATTTAATACAAAATACGCAAACAAATAAATGACTATAAATACAGCTACAACATGCATATTTTTACAAATATGGATATAACATACATATTTTAGTTAGTTGTGTATCATCCGTCACCAGTTCATTCAATAAAACATTTGTACATTCGTATAAACAGTGGTACATAAGCTGTAATTTATCACTTTTTAGATTGAAATGACGAATTACCAATTTTTGACACGTATTTTATAAAATTGACACTTGCAGGGATGTTCTCTATTGGCTGAGTAATACCGAGACTAGGGCGTAAGGCGTTTTAGTAACTGCCTTCTGCGAATTTACTCTTCAATGTCTAAAAACTCAAAAGTTCATTATATTTTATAAAAAAATATACCTTTATGGAGATTTTAATTATTTAACGTTTTAGGGAGTACCAATTTTCCAAACGCCTTATTTATGTTATCAACTTAATTGTTTCCCTTAACTTACAAAAACCTTTCAAATATTCATGCGTACTGTAAATTTCTTGAACTGAAATGCTTCGATGATCTATTGGTTAGCTAACAAAAACCACAGATCCTGAGAGATTGATGACATAAAATCTCAGGTCTTACCCGGCAGTTGGTATTTGGAAAGAACGTAAAGCAAGTCATACCCTATTGGTTATATTCCTGAACAGTTTTCGGTTATGCCAAAGATGTTTTTCCGTTGGGTGAGTGAAGGAATAAATAATGTCATACTTAAGCATTCTAAAATATCCTTGGCAAATACGCTGGCAAGCGCCAACTGCATAACGTCCCTTGATATTGGTCGCCATGGCTCTGCTCTGCAGCCATCGAACTAATAATACTCAAAGATCAATATGAAAAATTCAAAACAGCAATTGAATTATATACGACTAGTATTTAGACGCTTATAATACAGGCAACTACAGAAAGGCATGTCAACAGTAATTTGGCGCTTCGAATGCAAGCAATAAAATCGCTTCGCAAACAAAAGGGGGCGCAAACATTTTAATTGGCGTCGAATAAAGCGATGCTTGCTCACTGTTTATTTAGTTCAGATGGATATCAAGGCTTTTGAAGCACGAATTATTATTTTTACATTAGGTCAAGCGAAACTTCAACGGTTATTTAAAACAGGCATTGGATAAGTAACCTGCCATTAATATTTTATTCGTAGATTTCAATTCGTGCTAATTTTTTTTTGC
The DNA here is from genome assembly GCF_905147765.1 of Vanessa atalanta. NCBI lineage: Eukaryota > Metazoa > Arthropoda > Insecta > Lepidoptera > Nymphalidae > Vanessa > Vanessa atalanta. The sequence goes on from NC_061882.1 coordinate 2,140,952, forward strand.
CTCTTTTGTGCTTGGAATTATTATTGGTTTCAATTTGTTGATTTTTGTAAGCTTCATTCGGAAAATATCAGGTTCATTCCAAACTAATAATTTCCCTTTAAAATTAAATATTCTATTGACATTTTGAATTATGACTATCAGTGTTACAGTGAATAATTTATATTTATACTACACTAGTACTATTACCATAATTTATACTCATTCTCCGGTATCATAGCTGGAAAAAAAACAGTTCACTGCGATCAGAGTCAACAGAGAAGATTCTAAGGAATCCTCCACTAGACTAGGGCGTGTCAACTTTCTATTAAGAATTAAACACTACAGAGAATTGATTGACAAAAAAATTAGGTATACTTTAATTAACCTGACCCAGAATTCGATTACGAGAACTTTAAAGTTGCTGTTCTACAAATCGAATCATTAGATGAAGCAGTTAATTTGTACAATCGTAATAAGCGAATTATGTCCTTATAACAGGTTTTTTCCTTTTATTAAATATTAAGTTAAGCCCGAAACAAACATTAGAAGCAATTTATCCTAGTTTCGTTTACAACGTTTTTGCATCATCAATTTGCAATTCTGTCATGTCAGCACTACGTAAAGCAAGTGAAATGAGAATTTGACCAAGAAGAGCGTATAGTTATTTCTCTTTTCAACCTTACGATACAGAAAAAGTCACAAATATTATTATTACATTAAGATTTGCAACTTCATTCCTTTTACAAAATTATATCGTAATTAAGACTAAAAAAGGGACTCGGACATGTCTGCATTTTGTATTCTTTCTGTAATTTGTTTCAAAGTTATATTTTTTAACTTTTATTCACGAAATATATTAAATCATAATATTAACTAGTGTTGGCTCATCATTATCTCTAAAATTTTAGGAAAACATTATTAATTCGAATGTTTCGAACATTGTTTTTTTCTACTGCATCATAATTTTTATCTATTAATATATAGATCTACATTTCATTATATATGTACATTCATTCACTATACATAAATGTGTAAATACGATTTTTAATCTGAATTCTCAAATCCTATATTCTGCTTTGAAACGAATAGTCAAGCAATTTACCTATACGCCAATATTTACCGCGTCAGCTATACCGATTGATGGTGCAAACGAGTTGAAAACGCCATTGAAATTTGACTCTTATGACAATATGAACAGAGTTCACTTAGATATTTTAAATGTATTACTTGACAGTGTTATCGATAACGATATATTGATTGTACGCCCGATTAGTGTGTTTTTCGTCCAAGTATGCGTTTTAGACGGAAGAGATAATTGTTTTTAGGGAATGAATAGCACCATCATAGTATTGAATATTTCATGATATGAAAGCAGCTTTTATGGTAATTACGAGTTGCGCTTATGTGTTAGTTTATGTATATACATCTCGATCGTATGATGTAATGTTATATATATGTGAGTGAAGTGAATTGCAGGTTTTTTTTCTACTACAGACTGAACCACTACTTGGTGGTAGTGCTTTGTGTAAGCTCATCTGGGTAGGTACCACTCATCAGATATTCTACCGCCAAATAACAGTACTCTGTATTGTTGTGTTTCGGTTAGAAGGGTGAGTGAGCCAGTCTAATCACAGGCACAAGGGACATAACATCTTACAGCGCTTTTGTCTATGGGCGGTGGGGACCACTTACCATCAGGTGGCCCATATGCTCGTCCGCCAACCAATGCCATAAAAAATCATCCTATTGGCACTTGGCATGACGATTTATGATTAAGGTTCAGTTGCTATATTCGAAAACGATTCGTTTTGCTCACTAATCGTAACATTATCGACAAGGCGTAATTCAAAAGTGTTCCTATAAACATTTTTTGGTAATGTGTATGTGATCTAAAAATTTAAAGCAGCTTTTCTATGGCTCGTTTTTCGTAACTGAAAAATGATCGGTACTGATGTATATTAACGATTCAATGAATTAAATTTATGAATGCCTCATATACTATTTGCCAATTTGATGCCATGCCAATCCAAGTAATAAAACTGGTTCCGTGTTGTATTTGTAATGTCATAATTTATGTTCATGACAAGGTACGAGTTACATATAATTAATTTATTTTGGACATTGCCATTCTCGTGATTTAATGAAAGAACAGTTAGCAAAAATTATTTATTATAATACCATTGAAATTCTCTCGATAGGATTGATTTGACAAAGATTGATGTAGTCCTCGCATTTGTTCTCCAGGCCCCAGTATTCCGCCTCGTAGTAGGAATCATCAACATCGTCTTCTGATATGGACGCTGAAGGCCTTAAAAAAACATACTAATGTATATAAAGGAATTCAAACTCAGCGATTTTTTTCCCATAAATGGCTACATCAAAAGCGGAACGCCCGTATACTAAGCACAAATGTAATTGAAAACAAACAAACTAACAGTTCATTTTAAGGAAACGAATTTAGTAACCCGTATTTGTAAAACGAAGAAGGCAAAATTTGAGAAGACAAAGGCTTTTAGTTTTGAAAAGAATAAAATTCGACTGTATAAATTTCTTTTGGAAAACAGATGACGTACTATTCAGAGGTATCTAGATTTCTCACATCCCTTAAATGTCTGGTACATTTATTAGATTTCATCTGTGCCGCAATGTTTCACAGTCACCACATGTCCTGATATTACTTTCCTAATATGAAATATTCCACCAGTGGCTTGGAATTTTCAAGTTTATTATAGAGACCGTAAATCTCTAAATCGTTTAAATTTTACAATGTCAACACTATGGGGTCGGGGTTTAATGAGCTCAAACCGTTGCACCAATGTTTGATTGGTTTGGGAATGGAATTGCTTTTATTCGGGTTCGGGTCGACCATATTAGAATATTTCATGATAATTTGAATGTTAATTCTTGTAATTAGAATAATATAATGTTTCATTGCTGGTCAAAGAAATCTCTTCTCGTGGAGCGGTTTTGCGGTTTTATTCACCACGCTGTTCCAAAGTACATTGTACATTGGATGTTGATACACTTCTGGCAATTTTGTTTTCCATAGCATACAAAATTCCTCACGATGTTTTCATTCATTATATAGCACGAAATGAATTTTGTTAACTTATATGACACTACATTTATCCAAATACACCAATTTTTTATCCGAAATACTTGTTTAATGGCATATCGAGTTATACAGTCTATAAATATATATGTAAAAGATATGTAAAATTTAGAAGAACTTTCATATATAAACGTCTGATGTTTACCAGACAACGAATCCGAGTATTTATAAGTAACTTATCTTAAAGTGACTCACGTAAGAATAAGATGGAGTAAATCGCCTAGGACGCCGTTATGCAAGAATTGCGAAGAGTTCTCACAAATGGTCCTGAGTAAGCATAGCCTCGGGTAACCGTGTCTGAAAAATAGACGTAAAAATCAAGGAATCGTCCTTTAAAGAGCGATTTTCATTGTCTTTAAATCATTAATGTAATGTTGAAGAGTTTAAAATACATTGAGTTTCAAGAGCTTAAGAAGTATCCTTAAGATAATTGGGTTTTAATTGAATTTATGTGTTTTATTCTGTGGTAATTTTATGTCTTAATAAAATTATAAAGTTTGTAATTGATATGAGAATGAAGGCTGGATTTTTTTCCTTACGCGCCCATGATATCACTATTAAGATTAACGTTGGAAAACCTTCAAACATACTCAAACACGTGTTATTGATGTGTTTGTTATCAATTACCGATCTTAGAATTATTTAAAAAACATCTTCTAACCATTTCGCCTTCTCGACTCTTTTAATATGAAGCTAATGAATCAAATGAATGTTAATTAAACCTTGCAAATAGATAGATAAAATTTTGTAATTGTATTTGAATAATTAAATTGAAAAAAAAATAAACATCTATCAACATAAATTACAAAACAGATAATATGTTCAATAAAGTTAGTTAAAGAAGAAACCAATGAAAGAAAACTTCAAAAGACTACTGAAGAGAGCCCACCACTCAATAAAGGTGTGTAGAAGTATCTCAAATCGCAGTATTTTATCATTACGTATGTATCTGGCGCTAGCTAGTAATTTATTTGAGATGTTCAGTGGGTCGTGTTCGGCAGTAGAATTACTGGATTAGGAAGCTGGCATGTACCGTCTCTTTATTAGCTTAAGTTTAACCTTAAATTATGACCTAATATATAAGAAAGATAAATTCTTGGCCATTTGGAAATATTTCTAATTTTGTTTTAAATTACACGATGATGCTGGTATAATTTTTAATTCAATATACCTTGAAAATTTAAGATGCTCGTTATAGCTTTGTATCAGTAGATGGCGTTAATTGGTTATTTTGTATTTATCGACATTCTTTTACTGGGTGTGTATGCTAAAGACTCGTTACTATTGGCTAGAATATTAGCTGCAGATTCCGAGGTATTAGGTTCAAAACCCCGTGTCGGGCTAATAAAGTGTCCTTGGGTGCTTTTGTTTTGATTTTTTTTTATGATATAGGTTGATCTGGTTCAATTGTGCCACGTGATGGTAAGTGGACACCTCCATCCATATACATCGATGCTGTAAGAAATATTCAGCATTTCTAAGCTGGACAATGCTCCACGAACCTTGGGAACTAAGATGCTATGTCCCTTGTGCCTCCACACTATACTGGCTCATTCACCTTTCAAACCGGAAGACAACAATACAACGCAAAATTTCCATTGGTAATAGCAGAGGTAGCATAAATCGGTAAGGAAGACATCAGCATTTCTAATAACATAGATCATATATTAGTTAAATATAATATTAATTAAAACCCATACATGAAAATACATGAAATTACGGAACAAATTCTTTTTTTTACCTTTCTAGCATATCCTCAATAAATATGTACAAACTCCGTCGAGTTAAAAACTGTTTGTTGTCTCTGGATTTCCTTAGGTGAGGGAGACTTGGTGCCTGGAAATTATTAACTTCGTATACCATCGGTTTATATTTTGACAATTTAAAAGTATAACCCGTACTTATAATATTAATATGGATCACAATTACAATTTGTCATGAGAATTATGACAATATCTTTATTTATAGCATAATTTATTGAGAAAAGCCTTCAATTGATCTGATTACAAAGAAATTAGAAGTTGGTCGTATCAGTTATAATGATAAGAAATCGAGGAATTTTCAATATTTATGAAAACAAAACAAGATATGCTTGTCAAGTCTGAGGATATTTATATTTACTATGGAGAGTCAAAGTTGCTTTTCTAATATAAGTAACTAAAATAATTTATTATATGATGTCTTCTTTTTGTTTTTAGAGTAACTTGCAAATTTAAGTAATGTGTAAAGGCCAAAAATGTACTCTCTTGTTTATAAAATAGGACTAGCAAACACCTGATGGTAAAGGGTCACCATCGCTCAAATAAATTTGCGCATCTAAGAAATATTTAGCCATTTCTTAGAACACCAATGCGCTAACCTTGAGAACTAAGATGTTATGCTCTTTGTGCCTGTAGGTGTATTTTCCCTTAAAATCGGAGTACATTGATGTCGAGTGATGGTCAGTTATTGTTTGGCGATCGAATAAAACTAAAACATGTAAACAAATTCAAATGGATCTAAATAATTTGCCATTTTTTAAGGCTTTTTGGCAAACGGCATGAGGTTCTCTCACGCCGTCATGTGTTGCCGCCGCTGTCTTCCACTTTATGTGCGTGGTTCGTAATGCATATACTACATATCTAGTACCTAATTATTATTGTTTCATAAGAAAATACCGATATCCATGTCTTACATTCACATCCCGATTTCGTGACGGTTACATATATTTATTTTTAATAAAAAACATTATAGATAATTTGGTAACACAAATGCTGGACCATCTGTATAAAACACCTTTCATACAATTTCGGCCGATGTAAATGTCATCATTACAATTCATTACAATCGGATTGTCTACGGTTTTGCCAAATTAACACCGATGGCCTCAATTAGTGGATAGCTCTGGCCTTATCATTACGGTAAATAATTGAATTTCAAACAAGACCCGACATTTTCATTTACACGTATTTTATAAGGTAAGCTTTATAAAATACGTGTAAATGAAAATGTCCCGCACTGCATAAATCAGCTCTTGAATTTTTTACTTTCTCAATCATATGATTAGAAGCGGTTCATAATTCGTGCAGTATGATTTCATGGTGTGTTCTTAACCTTATATTTCAATATTTCTGTTAATTATGACACAGGAAATTATGATAATAAATTGGAATAAGTTCTATTTGATATTTATTTTTTAGGGAGACAGATAACCAAAAGAGTTACTCGTTAAATACATGTATTATGTACAAAGCCCTGGTTCTGGCGGAGTAGAATATAGCCAGTACATTTTAACCCGTTGGTATCTTAAGAGGCTTCCAAGGAGTTTTTCGTTAAAAGCACCCATCAATCGAGCTCGTAAGTACCACGTGCAAAAGTTTTCCCAAGAAGACATAACGTTCGGCAGGCGAAGGGCCGTAAATAATTCCAAAAAAATGGGACGTGTATAATCGAATTATGTCAAAAACACATGTTTACAAATCTTTATAGATAAATATCAGGTGTGCGTTTGTTCATAATTCTATTCCTCCAAACGGCTTTATCGATGTTGATTCATTGCAGTATAAAAATTACTGGAAAAAAAAACACCTTTGAGGTAACTTTTATGACTTATTTCTTTCCGAAATGATAGTAAATTTTTGGTTAACAATAAACAAGTGTATTACATATTTTGAGCTAATTTTAGGGGCTTCGCCCGCATTTTAGCGGCATTGGTTTTAAGTATGCAAAAGTAGTCTATGTACTTCCCTGGGGTTCAAGCTTGCTTTGTACTATCATCAATTTCGGATAAATGATTTAGCCGTTGCAGCAAAAAAGCAGACAGAGTTAGTTTCGCATTTACAATTTAGATTTTGAGTTTAACTTCACTTTGGACTATACTGTACTATACTTACGTCAATATCTCCAAGCAATGGTTCCAAATAGGTTGCATTGTCCACGTTATAGTAATTCGCTTCGAAAAACCAAGCGACGCTCACCAATGTGTCACCTGGTAGCGGTACAGAAACAGTTGCGAACACCTATTTAAAAAAAGCAATTTTAAATTTAGATCCATTCTTTAGTAAAATTTATTCAAAAAAATATTAATATGCCACATATAACATCAATATATAAGGGTGAAACTAATGGATCTTAGCCAATTTCGAAATATCTCGTAGGTCTACTTGCTAACATATAATGCTGAAGATCCAGAGGTCCTGGTCTTGCTGCGTTGGTAATGTATGTATATACATTCGTGCCTCAGGAAGGTAAGTAGATCCAGTAGTGAAGCCAGGACCTAAATGAGGTTGGATCCCAGGTCATAGGTTTTAGAATGCTTTTTTGCATTAGGTTGGATATTGCTTGCTGAAAAGTTTAATTAGAAACATAATGGTCCACTTAATGATTTATCACGGAACAAATGTGGTGCTTTTACTCTTGGGCAGCTTGAGCCTTTTAATCTACCACTTCCCTCTTCTTTGAATCTACCACTTGGTCCAGTGACTGATCTTTCCCTAGTTATTTCAGATTACCATCCCGTAGACTATGAAATTGAGGAAATCATTAAATTGAATTAAGTATATTTTCGATTAATTAACTACTTGTATTCATATTTTTTTAAAACATGAACGCTATAAGCTTATCAAACACCCTTAGCGTTTAGCGGATGCTTAGTTAAACACATATTTATCTCTTTCCGTCAAAATTATTTTGAAATTCAAAAATGAAAGACAAATGCTTTGTTTAAATTCTCATCATCTAAACATCACTCATATGTGAATTTGTATTCCCAGTTTTATTAAGATTACCTTATCGATTATCGCATTAAATTATCGGAGTTTAAATAAATGTCATAATTTTTTTTGGCAAGAAAGAAATACAGTCAGACAAATCTTTTATTCGTCTCACGTACACTAAGACATCTTGTAAGCAAGAGCGTCACTCACTCAAACTAATGCATACCGATAATAATTTGACGTGGAAGGGTGCGCCTTCGTGAGTGAATAGACAGATCTATACGTAAAGAAACAGCATGTTAATACTCCACAGCTAGCCAAAGTTTTCCTCTCCCTTTTGACGAGAAGATTTTTAGCTTACTCTATCCTACTGCTCCCATGCGTGATAATGAATAAACGTAGTAGATTCTCATCAACGTGCAGGTACCTTTAAATACCAATACCAATTAAGCACATGAATTTAATGGGTTTCTCCGGGCTTGAACTCAGAATCATTGGTTAAGATTGTTGTCACCACTGGACTGTCACGGCTTATAATTTATTAAGCCATGATATATGAATGTATTTGGTTATATATTACACCAAATGCTCCGTTATATGTAGATGTATTTCATATAGATGTCAACATAATTTTCTAAGTTGTGAGATGCATTTGGTAACTTGCCAAATGAAATCCTGCTTCCGACCGGAATATATCGAATATACGAAGAATCAACGAAGATCTAAAAGGGTTCGAATAACGTTTAATCTGTTAACGTTGCTACTTTCGTTATATAATTTGTCATAAAACATTAAAATTGTTTTATAAATTAGGATTTTTGAAATTCGATCGTTTTATTTTTTAATTTACATTGTGAGATGACTTCATGCAAGCGCGTTTGGGTAGGTACCAACCACTATCACATGTTCTACTGCCAAACAGCAATACGTAGGATTGTTTTGTTCCGGTTTGATGGGTGAGTGAGCCAGTGTAAATACATGCACAAGGGACATAACTTAGTTCCCGTTGGTGGCGCATTGCAGTGATAATGGACGGCTGATATTTCCAAAATTGCCATGGGCTGCCAAGTCTATGGGCTGTGGTGATAACTTACTACCAGGTGCTCCCTATGTCCGTCTGCCTACCAATTTTAAATAATTTAGTATTTTAGTAAAACGCTTGCACATATAGGAAGAAAGTTCTCTCTAGTTCCAGTGCAAGTGTCAAAATAATTTGCAACATACAACGATCATGACAAATGATTAATTGTTTCAACACAGAATTACATAAAAACTCAGTATTATCGGTTCGGACTTAAACGCACTACGCCTCTTAATATTACATAACAAATTCCACCCACTGGACCATCTCGTCTCGGTGCGGCTGACAGGTTGATAATGTCAGAAGTATTAAGTTGTCATCCCGCAGAAGCGCACTGAAAATCTTCACACGTGTACTTCTGCTTTGTATTCAAACATATGAGCCATCGCTCACAGCCTCCCACGGACTACGCGGGAATATTAATTCATATTCGTTGGAATTCATACTGTGCGTCTATTCATAGCCGGTTGTTGATGTGTATTAGTTTTAAATATGTGAAGTTTGGTAAACGAATGTTTCTTTAATCCAGTAGCTAGATTTGAAGGATCATGAGGGTATTAATGCTGGTTGGCCAATAATAGCGAATAGGTTTTGCTAATTGGCGTGTATTTTGGTACAAAAAGTCAACATATATATATATATATATATGTTGACTATAATGTAATATTGCATAACTTGCTCTTTATAATGTCTTTAAATAGTTGTCAGTCTTTTTTTTTTTAATTCTTATTTTAATATTCAGCATCCTATCAATTCGGTTTAAAGATTATTATTATTTAATCCAAAAGTTCGCCTTTAAAATATTATACATACGTTTTGATTAACCGGACTTTTAGTTTCTTTATTTTTTATAAAATAAAATCTTTCCAAAATTTTACAAATTTTTCGTGGAATAATTTTTAAGTGGTCGCAAATCGTGGCATAATCTTACGTGTTTTTTAAGATATGTTGAATCGTGAAAATAAGCCGTTTTTAGTGTTGCCGTATTCTAAAAAGTATTTAAAGTAATCTAAATGTATATGTATATAGAGCTAATATACTTACTCCCCACTGTGTGCTTGGTGTGAATAATAGATATCTTCTTTGCCTTTTTACTGCTGTTGTTCGTGTATTAAGTGCTACATGAAGTACACAGATACTGAAAAAGAATAGGTTGTTAACTTCTAACCGTTAACTGATAAATTCAGTAAAATGATATGCGTAGTGCAATGTGAATTGTATTACAGCTTGATTTATAAGTCTTAATGTCAAATCAGTGACAACTGGAGCAACGTCACAGTGAAGCAACAAATGTGAATACAAAAATGATTAATTAAGGTGACTTTTAAGGCGCTTTTAAAGCACTATTTACAAAAGGACACAACATTTGCTACTATCGAAAATTTGTATTCGCTTCTGTTGCTTCACTATAATCTTCCGCACGCTCCATCTGGCTTTTGTTTTTTATATACTTGACATTTTTGAAATGTTTAGATATACGTACATAATTAATTTTCGATTTATCCACATAGCTCCAATCAATACAATCTTGCTAATTTGTTAAACGACTATCCGACTTGGAATTAACACCGTATATGTTCAAGAATATAACAGTATATTACAAACGAACTAAAAACTAAGCCATTATTATTTTCTGCTATACGAAATTGAATTTTAAGTTATAGATAATACGGTTAATTTAGATTGTTTGCGTGATAGACGATATGTGATGCTAATGTGAGCTTAGCGTAAACATCTATATCACGGTTAACGTTCGTCATAGGTTTATTGGGATAGCAAATTTGTTAAGCTGCTCTTTCTATGTGTGTACATCTATAAACATTTAATATTCATATTAAATAAAAATTTATTGAAATTTTATTCATTTCAACAGACCCTTTTTACGATTCCAATTCTGTTACCGATGAAAAACGCCAGTTCCGATACGTTTTTTATTTTGAATAGGTTCGTTAGCTTAGTGGCTAGCTTATGAAATCGGTAAGAATATTGAGTTTTAACGATAAAGTCTAAGAAGCAGGAGAGTTATGACGTAATTGACAGTATTAAGCTCCTATTAGTTCATCTCTTTCTCTCCTATTAGATCTATTAAGGAGTGAGTGAAAGATGTTGCATATGTGATTGTACACATACTTGTGAATTACAATGTATATGCAGTCCCATATATTTGGTATTTAAAATAGGATACTATGGCTAATATTGAGAATGCCGAAATCGAGATAGGCTATTGTGGTCAAAATTAGAATAGACTACCGTCGGAATTTAGCTAGGTTTGGTAATCACTCAACTGATATTCTACCGCCAAACAGCAACGGTTAGTATTGTTGTGTTCCGATTTTAAGGGTGAGTGAGCCAGTGTACCTACAGCCATGGAAATAATATCTTAGCTATCAAGGATGTTAGCGCATTGGCGATGTAAGGTATGTTTAAAATTTGTAACAGAACCAATGGCTACGGGTAGTGGTGACCACTTACCATCTGCCCGTTTGCCCGTTCGTTAACCAATATTTTAATAAAAAAACGCTAATGTAGTCGGAATTGAGATACTAGTACTAGTATAAATGCTACTCGTACTATATAGGATCGAAAACTGATGGTTTCGTGTTAATTTAATTGTCAATTCCTATTGGGTATTTAACTTTCTGGAAATGTTTGTTTCGAGTATTTAGATTAATTTTTCGATAAAATGAAAAACACGTTTTCTAGTAAAAACTAAATCTTAAGGCTTCTGTTACCATTTATTCGAGAGATTTTTATGATAACATTTCGGCTAAAATAGGATATTCATCTATCATGAATTATTACACAATCACGAGCGTATTTTAAACATCAAGTTTTCTAAACTTTAGTTTAGGATATCATAATTATTTAAAATTTCAGTTATATGCGATAACTGATTATGTACGAACATCAAGCTTGTCACCGAATGGAAATAGTCTGAAACGCGCTAATTGGCTGAACCAAAGGAAGGCACGAAACTTATAATCATGGCTTATCCTTATTAGTGAGGGATTAAGGGTCAATTTTGTTTAATAAACGAGAACAAAATAAACATGTAAATCCCGATATGTATTCAATGATTTAAGACAAAAGAGTTATGAAGTAAATTAATAAAATATAAAAAATCGTTCACGTACGAGAAACAAAACAGTACGACTGTAGTAAACAATGTCGCAAAATTCCTTCCCATAAATAAAGGGAATGGCACACACGATCAACGTCACGAACAGGAAAGATAGACTAACCGTATAAAGAAAACAAAAAAAACATCAAACGTTCGTATGCGAGTAAAATTTTTACGCAAACATCGCGTCTGACTCATGGGGTACCAATTACCACATCAAAAGCCTTCACGTTCAGACATACCAATGGGGAGAGGCTAAATAGGATTTTGCGGTGAACGTAAGCAAATAATAGTGCAACTAATTTCATTTTAGCTCCTACCGATCGCATGATAATGTACTTGGATATAATTCATATTGTATTGGATAGTGTATTAAGAGTTGACATTATTTAATACGTTTTTATTTCAATACGCTTATCAGAATTATTATATATTTTAGTAGAAACATTGTATAACTTCTTATCTAGAATATACGTTATACAGATAAACTATAAATTTGAATTATTTCATTCAATATAAAAAATATTTGGTGACTCTCTAATTTTGTCGTATTATAATAATGTTTTATATAACTTATTACTATTCAAATGTGTGTGTTTGCTGCTCAATTGTTCCAAAACTGCAGAACTAATTCGAATGAAACTTTATGCATAGGTAGAGTATATCATAAAGTACGGCATCTACTACTTAATCTATTTATATCGTATTCATAAAAAATAATATCATCTATTAAAGTCACAGTCAGCAAGGCGGGCATGAACTAATTTTATACAGTAAATTTCAATGAGTTCCGTTTGATATTTTATTGATAAAGTATTTTAATGGGGGAATTGATTATAAGTCCTTATTATTTAAAAGTTTTGTTTGTTGAAAGCTTTATTTTATTATTTAATTTAAAAATATTTGGATGGAAAATTAATGAGTGATTAATTATAGTTCAAATATTGTTTATTGTACATCAAATTAAAATGCAATTATAAATAAGGCCAGGGAAGATTTACAAAGGTCTTATCGCTAAAAGCTATCTCTTCCAGACAACCTTTGATGATAGAACGTGTGGGTTTGGAAGTATAGACACTAAGAAAATATTATATCAATAAATAAATATAATATACTTAAATATTTAAAGTCCATGAGATAAAATATTTGTACGAATATATAAATGTACTATTTATATTATGTGATTGCAAATTCATTTAACATTTGAAAATAATGTAAAATAAAAAGTTACAGTGTGTAAATATCAAATGCTTGACAAAGCCCTTCCCCCTTTTTTGAGGGTAATACTACTATCTGACACATGTTTGCTAACGATGTTTTCCTTCACTTCGGATCACGAAACAATTCGGAACGCTAAAGGGCATGGAAATTAATTGATCGGTTTTGAATACGTAATCATCGGTTACCGAATAAATTAAACATAATTTAAGCTAAGCTGTGTTTAAGAAAGAAGAAACAAGATTGATCTTTACAAAGAAGACCAATTTCCACTTCACCTACAATATAGCGCTTGTCAAAAAGACCTGAGTATGTACCTAAAATCTAGTTAGCGTGGAAGCTTAAATATGGATTATCTTACATGTATACACACACACATAATTGGACTATATCCTGGGCTATAATGAAGGGATAAGGAAGGACTACAAATGATCCTACTTCTTGATTAAATATATAAGCTATTACCGTGGTGAGTCTCAATAATAATAATTGGTGTTACGATTAATCAATAGCGGATTGCCATCCCTGCTAATATATATTTCTAAATATAAATAAACTCATTAAGAGAATAGACTCATAGCGAAGGGAGTATATAGATATGATCTGTGTAGTAATATGTTTAATTTAAAAATATAACTCAAACAAGATGTATGTTCATAATAATCAGGTATGCAACACAGAATACTTTATCTTGTTCTAAAATGCGGGTAATGTAATATAAATCAAAGATTAAAGAGTTGTGGAATGTTATAGATAGTATTTTACTAAATTAGTTTCTGTTCGCGACTTCGCCTGCGTATAATACTGTGGCAGTAAGGTTTGGCCTTATTTTTTTATAAAATGTGTTTGCATAACTTTATGGCGTTTGAGAAGTAAAGTAAAACCGTAACAATCAAACAAGTAAACAAACTCACTTTCCAAATTATAATATCAAGAATGTAAAATATATAAAATTGCTAAAAAGAAATATCTGATGGATTCTCATTGCTATAACACATCCGTATTCAGCATCTAAACTAGTTCATAGATCACGAAACGGCGGGCGTTCGCAACCCAAATCGCTGGCAAAATATAACGGTTCATTAGACGCTACGAAGGCTCTAAGTAAACATTCTACATTTTATCTTACACAGTATTCACACATCGACGGACACGTTGCACGTTACGAATCAGACGGCTATACGATGTTGCTGAAGTTAATTTTGCTCAATTTACTGTTAGCGGCATCCGAAGCAAACGAAAGACACAAAAGGTACCTCGTCTACCCGGACGGCGGCCCCGCCAGAGCTCAGGTATCGCTTTTTTATTCTCATCAATGAATGCAAATTTACATAACACAGATTTTAAGTTAAGTAAATGACGTTTTCTTCCACCGGATTCGGCTTAACGAAGCGATGTTTTTTATTCGTGAATTCAAATGCAATTAAGTCTCGCGCCTCGTCGTTCTTTTTGAGCTAATTTTTATTTATCTTTTGATTCCGAAGGTTTTAGTGTATCAATGAAATAAAATCAGAATGGATCGGTGTTTGTATATATTCTTGATTAAACTTAATAACGTCGGAATAAAATAATTAACAATTTATTTGTTTAACTTTAACGATTCATTCAAATTTAATTGGAAATCGTATTAAGAAGTATTTCATGAGCACGACTAAGACGTAAATATCATTAAAATAAAACTTCGTGGCACATTTGTACTACTTTGTGTAGACTTTAAAACGTTATTATCTCGAAGAATCCTTCAATTACGAAACAATGAAACAATTTATATGAAAATAAACACTTCAAAGTACAGCAGTTGTGAGATATTACTTGCGTCTCATTATTATTCAAGTTTATTTCTTTGTTCTAATTTTTTTTTTTAAATTAATTTTGTTTATGATATTTTCTTTTTTCGTTGTTTAAGTTTCGACACGATGAGAACAAATAAAGGAAATACTTTTATATTTAATTTTATGAAGAGCCTTTCAAAGAGCGGCAATTAAATAAAGTATTTCAATTATTTAACAAAATTATTTTAAAATTAACTTTTTTTTTGTTCGCGTCTTCGAAGTAGGAGGGAAAATATTTATAATAAAATATGACCCTATTACTGCTAGGCCTTGTTAAAGAGAAGGGATGGATGTTAATAAGCTACCTTACAATAAGGTTTAATATCTACTAAAACTAAACGACGCGGAGAAAGGACCAATTGTATTAAATAATAAAACCAGGGCAGAGAAATTGAGTAATTCCATTTGATCGTTTCTCGATTCTAGGTTTTAGTGGAATGAAGTGATATAGCTGTAATATAATCGCCTTGATTAGGCGATGGCATAATTTGTGTCTGATTCTAATTTAATCGATTTCAGGATTAAATCTGAGCTTGGTTATGCTCTGTCGTTAAATAATAAATGCTATTACAATAATTTACGATTTGAAGTAATTCGAACGTTTCGTTTTAGTTTATCATCGGTTTGGGTGTCCCTGTTGATTTAAAAGAAGCTTCTGTCACAGTCGGTACTGTCATAAAATTTCAATATGATTTACCAACAAATAGTACTGAATACACGAGTCGAATTTATGGATTCGCGAACACGGTATCGAGAGATATGGGCGGTGAATTATCAGAAGATGCTGAAGAATCAAATGATATTGACTCAGACACGTCTAGAGATATAAACGACATAGATGATGATGCCGTCAATAGTGGTAATGATACGTTAGTAGATATAACATTTGATGATAAAAGAAGAAAACGATCACTTATGTATTCAGAAGGTTATTCTGGAAATTCTATTGACAAATTAGATGTCAACACTGAATTACCTTTAGAAGAAGCGATTAGACGTCAAGAAATTATTGATGAAAAACATTTAGAAGCAGAAGAAGAACCGCAAAGGATGAACAGATGGGATTTCTATAAAATCATGGAACACATGATCGAAAGGTAAGGCTTTAAAATGTATTCGTACAAATAAATGAATAAATATTTAAAAATATTACTATGAGCATACCGAACGTAGTTCTCTTTAAATAAGAATTAAAAGTTTTTCAATACCTCGTTGGATGTTGGACGACTTGAGTAAACTTTACCGAGTCAGAGTTCGTTTCATTCGTCGCATTCTTGAATTAAGTTTGTTGATTTCTGCAAAGCCGGCTTCGAGTTATTGTTTAGGTTTTGTATACATTGTTTAAAAGTTATGAAACTGAATCAGATGACAAACAGACTTAAATGGATACCAGAGTTTAACTTAAAGTTATGGATTGTTGGCTGTTACATTTAACCTAACAGTGCCCCTTAAAATATATTTTCAGTCAAAGAAGAAGAAGTCAAAGCTGTCAAAATTAATAATGTTGTTTTATAAAATATTTAAAAAATTCTATAGGTACGGCTATTCAGGTAGACCTTGCTTGCTGCGGAGCATCTGCGAGGCAGCTGAGGTGCCTTTCACATACGAGAACGGGTTGCTTGGAGAAATTGGTCATATATTATTCACGTAAGTGCCCGGCTACTTGTAGCCTATAAAAGCTTAATAAAGACGCCCGCGCCGGCTCGTAATACATACGTAACAGAGATTTTCTACAGGAAATGTTGGAATTCTTAAGATGATATTAACGGAATCCATTAAATAGAAAGTTTGGCATATATCTTGATTGCCTTGTAAATTTTTTATATATGTTATATTTTAATTGTCACGTTACTTTACGCAATTTTTAAATGATATTAAATTTTGTTTAATTTTAATAATATAATTACTATTATTAAATCTAAAATAGTAATAAATAAAACGAATACAACTTGACTAAATATTGTAAAACCGCCGAGAAAAGAAAGTATTAATAATATTAATATTTGAAGTCTGCTTCAAAATGAATGTTGAAATATTGCATTCGTATAATGTTCTCATTTATTAGTTAAAATTTAATCGTTATGCAAATAGATATTACGTCATATTTTTATAAGTAATTGAAATGGCAATCAAAGACGTACGAGCTCATATCTATTTAAAGCCTAAATATATATATATAAATTATATTTTTTAATTAAATTCAAAGTTTTAAGAATTGATTTACATGAAATCCTACAGATTAAAATTTAAAACTATGTAATAAAAATATATATGTATATACAATTTCGAGCTTACATAAATAGAGCAAAATATATCATAGAAGTATCTAGAAAATAAATATTCATAATAGTCTAGGGCTACAATGTTTGATACACCTGAGTTTTTTTTTTAATATAAATTAGTTTTATTATAATTTTGACTTAAATACAACAAAGAACAGAGTTACAGTTACTCAAACTGGATGTGACTTCTTTCTTATGTACGCTTGTGTATTTTTGACTATTATTATCAGTAGTACTACTACTAAACTTAAATATATTTAATATACCTCGCACAACCACTCTGTGGAACCAGCTCTCGCCGGCGGTTTTTCCGAACCGATACGACTTGGGAATCTTCAAAAAAAGAGAATATTATTTGGACAATTTTAATCCATATTATAATTTCTTTAGTCGTATAAATTTTATTTCTTGAACTCTGGCATAGAAACGATAACACGGTCTATTCTTTTAACTCAAATCACTTAATTATGATACCATTGCAATAATGCTGCGACTTGCGAGTGTTCAACAAAACTCCTTCCTCAGTAACAGAAACTGTTTTTAACATTTAAAACCTTATTCACACTGTTGATTCATTTATCCAATGCTTAAGGAAAAATATTATATGAAAATATGATGAATAAATTCTGAGTAATCTACAAGTATATATCCACAAACCGTAACGGACCATCGTCGCGGAATAAGTTCCAAATCCGTCTTGACAGGAGAAGAGGCTTTGCTAAGCTTTACTGTTAAAGAAGACGTACTCCTACTTTATTTTTTAACCGATTACGGCGAACCCAAAAGGAAGATATTTGATCGTAAGGTTGTATGTATGTTAAAGGACAATATTAGGTTCTGTAAACTTTAATTTTTAAGTAAAATTTAGTAGGCGGTGATTCGATATTCGATTTGTGCGTAAAAAGTGAGTGTAAAATTATAAGAATGCGTCAAGAAACTTTTCGTTACATGCAATGAAAAATATGACGTAGAGAGGAAGACAGCCAATACAATTCAAAATTCTCTATTCGCTATATTCAACATAGTAAAATGTCACTTTCTTTTTGATTGTCAAAATTCGGATTCACATTTGGAAAGTAATACTGTGACAATATAATGCGTCGTAGGTTTACAATCATATTTATTTTTGAAACAGCCTAAAGGCGATCGTTTCATTCCCAAGGCTATCTATGAAAGCATTCATGTTACAATAACTTTTAACACAACAACGTTCTTTGATGGTGTTTTTGAACCATACATTAGAATCCTGTTGTAAAAGCGTATACATTGTCTCACAAAATAATTACTAACTCTGTGTATTTGAGTAACAGCGGTGCCAATTTTATGTTACTTCCTTGTCTTAAAGGCGTGCACTTCTGAATTTCTAGAAACATCTGTATTTTTACGAACATACATTACACTATCAAGTGGATAATGAAGCGACAGTTAATACTTTTATTGCCTTATTTTATTATATTTCTAACCTAAAAAATATTTAACTATTAATATATTATATAAGTAAAAATTTTATTTTATGTTTACACTTGCTTAGGCCATCAACGACTAAAGACAGCTTGTCACATCACACTGACAATGAATACCACGCGGCAGAGAGGCTCGGAAGGGAAGCTGGCAACAGCTGTGAGATGATGTTCCCCGAATGTGAATCATCGATACTGGAAACCTTTACTGGTATTGGAATGGAAACCTTGCACAAATTTGGGTTGTTTTAAAATTAAATATTTTTAAATTTGTACTGCGTTTTATTTAAAAAAAAATGTTATTTAACAAATTGATGTTATGACTGCTGTGGATTCCTCTCTCCTTTAGAAGATTTTCGTCAAAATTACACACATTCAAGAGTTACACACATTCGAGATAAATTAAAAACACAAATTAAGCATATAATAATTCTGTGGTGCATACTTAGGATTGAACCCACAATGACTGCTTTTGAACTAAACGGGCAATATACCAATAAAAAAATAATTTTCCAAGTCGTTTCTCATACATAACGGGGTAGCTGAGGTAGCAAATACAAAAATAAAACAACCGAATTGATCACCTCCTCCTTATTTGAAGTCTTTATTTCAAATACACCGAACCGACGAAAGTAACTCGACGGGTATCATTTATTTTGTCAATATTTATTATTGCTTACATTTTTCACAACAATAAAGAAATAAACAGAAGGCGATCGTTTCATTCCCAAGTTGCGCTATGATTGATTAACTCACTAATTGTTGTAATACCGTTGGTATAAACCTTCTCAAAAGGAGGCCTTTACCCAGCAGTGGGTAAAGGCCTCCTCCTCCGATATTAACAGGCTGTTAATTTTATATCTGTTGTGATAACATTTTTTACAGAAACGTTTCTTTACATCACCTTTCATATTGGAAATCTATTAAAAATCATAATAAACTTTATTCAAGTAGGCTTCTACAAGCACTTTTGAATTGTAATTTAAATAAAGCTATCACCGGTACTAAAGAACCGGCAAGAAATTTAGCAGTTATTAGCTTATATTACGGAGTTCGACAAATGCATGTTTGACAGCTAAATTCATGAAACACTAGTTTGATTTGGAAAATTATATATGATTAGGTAGAATAATTTACAAAAGGAATCCCAAGGAGCCGAGTGGTAACTATTTAACTAATCCAGCAAACCATCGGTAGTTAGTTAATGGGATGCATTTCGTTTCATACTCATTAGCTATGAAACGGATGCTTTCCTCGGTCTAGTGGCTAGTTTATAAGACTATTTCACAGTTTCAGAATGAAATCCCAGAATTGAGCCATTTAAAATATATTCGATTTTATGGTTTGGTAGCTGACCAGCAGCTTGAATTTGGTGGTATACCCGTGCCTTGGAAAGCGCATAAAGCCTTTGTACCAGTGCTAAAATTCATCGGATGAGGATGAGAATGGGGTCATTTATATCTCTAACTGTTTTCGCTCGCGTGTTAGGGGTCAAGGGTGTCGGAAGTTTTAGGTATAAAAGATATTCTTGTTTGAGGTTCAGGCTTATTTCAGACCCAATATCTTCGGTTCAGTGGTTAAGCCGTATAAGGGTAACAGACAGACAGTCAGATAGAGTTACTTTCGCATAATTCAAATTTAATAATATTAGTAAAGATGTCCTTCTTCCTAAAATCAGTGTTAAATTTTATTACGCTCAAATATTAGGTTTATTTGTGTATTCGTGTCACTTTGGTATTCATAATTATATATATTTATTTATATATTTGGGTTTAATATGTTAAATTTAATATAACCCATGTATTTGTTTATTACAGTCAATTAAAACGTACTTCATTATAACACAGAGTTATTTAATTTTACTACAAATACTAAGTTAAATATAAAATTATTGGCTCTTACAGACTGAAATATGAATTGCCATTTTACCGGATTTAATTGAATATAAAGCTACCACCACTTCGAAAGCTACATATCGAATCTATATTTTACTGAACAGAACGGGTAGAGAACGCATTAATTTTGACTTAAATTCTATTACATAATCACCCATAGCTGAACCCATAGCGGCTTTACCAGCGCCAAATTTATAAAACAAACATCTTCCAACTCTCGATATACCTCCTCAGGGGATTAGTTTAAAAAAAATCCGTTCCTAGCAGATGTCTACATACTATAAGGAACCTACCTGCCAAATTTCAAGTTGGTAGGGGTTATAGTTTATGAGATTTCGTGATTTATCAGTGATACCACTCACTTTCGCTTTTATATACATAGATTATATTTATAAGCCCTGCTTGTAATTCAAAGACCTCTAAACTTTTTATCATCTATAAATAAAATATATAAATTTAAAATATTTGTAGTATTAAATTCTTTAATATAAAAAAGATAAAGATTTATATGTATATTATTTATATACATATTGAGACGCAACAGTATTCCTGTTTTGTTGAAAACATTCCCGAGGGAGTTTTGAGCTTCAACGTTATAAATAGTCAGAAAGGATTTACCTGAAATAATTTCTTATAAGATTGTCTTTAGAGATTTAAAACGTGTATTTTTAATGAATTACTGTAAATAAATCTATTAGAGATAGAGTACAATTATTATACAATAAATGACAATCTTGTTGATTTTGACCGGCTTCGTATGCTTCGACGTAATTTGTGGACTCTTCGTCTTTTTCGTCCGTTACGTCGTTGATTGGACTGAAATAACAAAATGGAATAATTTATTTAATTATATTTGTATTTACGTGTAATTATGAATCTTGTTATATATTTTTAATACATATATTTCAGTGATAATATTTATATCATTTATTTAAAGTTATGACATTTATTTATTGCGGTATTTATATAAGTTTTTCGGCAGTCTATGCTTGTTACTTTTAATTATATTAAGCATCATAATTTACTTAGTGGTGGGACTTTGTGCAAGCCCGTTGCGTAGATCATCCGCACCTCAGATAATTAGTATTGTTGTGTTTTGTTTTGAAGGGCAAGTAAGCCAGTGTAAATGGCATAAGGGGACGTAAGGAATGGATAGCATTTCTCATAGTACGACTCTTTGGGCGGTGATGAACATATACCTATTTAATAAAATAGAGTAAAAGAGTCACACAAAAAACTTTTTCAAAATAACAAAAAAAATGAATAATGAATATAACGATATAAAATAATCGTAGAAACAAAAGTTTTACTTGATACGGGTTGTTTGAAAGATAAGTTTTCGTTTGATTAGAACTAGGGGTATAAGAAGCAAAGTGTCTTTGACCGAATTTTGTCAGGGTGAGCATTGTAACAGTCTCGCCGAGTTCGTAAATCTTGTACATTTAGTACGTACATGATCATAGGAATGGTCTCTATTATTATATAATAATATTATAATTATATATTTTTATTTTTTTACAGACAGGCACCACTGAATTTTCACGTGCTTAATTTGTGTTTATAATTCATCTCGTGCTCGGCGATGAAGGAAAACATCGTGAGGAAACCTGCATGTGTCTAATTTCAACGAAATTCTGCCACATGTGTATTCCGCCAACCACCATTGGAGCAGGGTGGTGGAATATGCTCCAAACCTTCTCCTCAAAGGGAGAGGAGGCCTTAAGCTCAGCAGTGGGATATTTAAAGGCTGTTAATGCTAATAATAACCTTACGAACAAGAGTATATTGTATGAGACACAAATACTATTACCAGTGATATTTTACCTTGTACTTACTTTGTGTCGTTATAACCAGTACAAGGGTACAGTACTTTAGAACCTGTGCTGGACAGAGCATTGATAGCGTGAGAAATGTTCTATATTAAAAGTTTGACCTTGAAAAACTTTCATCCGGCGACGGATTTGTCTATACATTCCTTTTTTAGAAAGAATATGATTGAAGACATATTTTTTTCCAAATACACGAGAGTATGAAGAAAAGTTCGTAACTTTTGAAGACGGCTAAATATATACTCACTTCAGGATAAAAGTAGCTATTTCGTGCAGAAGGTCCTCGTTATTTACCGAGTGAAGTGGTTCGGCTCCGAGCTGACATAACGTTCGTAGTACACATGACGTACCGTTTTGTCCAAAACTGAAAAATATTGTATAAAATTGTTAGTTATATCCTGTGACTAGCTGTGTTAAAGTTCGAGTATCTAAATAATATGTTCTAGTACTTGGTTGCATAGTAAGATATCCTGTAGAGAATGACTAATCATTTTTTGTGGTAGTATGATTTACACATAAGTTTTAATTTATCAGAAATCTGAGAAAATTCAAGTGATTATTATCACACGCAGATTTTTTTATATTTTGAATATTAAAGAATTCATCAATTATTTACTAATTCTGAGTGATTTCCAACGTAAACGGAACTCGGAACCAATGTTTTTGGCTCAGCTATTCATAGGTGACTCATTTTGAAAAAAAAAAAAATGTTATACTTGTAATTTAAATTGTCCTTATTGCTTTAGTGTGTTGCAATAAAACAGTTTCATTTTACTTTCTTAATAATTCTATATATAACCAAGTGTATATAACCAAGTGCGTAAGACTTCGCAAGATAGGCTGATATGATTATGGATTATTGCTTCACTTCCAAGCATCGTAACGTTCAGTTGTCAACTAGAAGTTTCTTCGATAAATGGGCCATCACACGCAAAACTAAATATTGTAATTGGTACGGTAGCGTATACATATACATAGATACATAAATAAACCGGATTCAACGAAGGATGTAAATTTTTTGAATTGCGCTAAAACTCGTTTTTTTTTAGAATATTCCACTAATTTATGAGGTAGATGCTACGTAATGTTATCAATTAAGTATTTTACAATGTCACTTGAGTGAAGGTTTGTAGCTTGTTCAACCACGCCATGTGGCACAATTTCATCTGATACAGGCCTTTATTACAATATTTTTTTTAACGATTAAACCGGGATAAGTTATAAAAAATAATTAAATCAGCACTGTTCGATAACGATTGTCGTGTTCTAGTCAATAAACCATCTCGATTCATTTTACTTTATCTAGAAACTTCCTCGTCTTTTTAGTATCTATATATTTGTAAAATAAAATATCTTCTATTTTAACATATAATCTAAGCTTATTATGTTTATATGAATGAAGGTAAAACATATAATTTGACATTCAATACTTTAATTAAAGTTTTTTATAATTATTCAAGAGTATGTATAATGAAAAAAGCAGATAAGGTTTTTCAAAAAGCGGAAATAATTCCTTAATAGTACGTAGTAGTAGAAAATACTCGTGATGGTCCAGTGTTTACAAGACGCGAATTTAAACCAATGATTCCGAGTTCAAGCCCAGGGCAAGCACATTTAAATTAATTTACTTAATTTGTGTTTATAATTTATCTCTTACATTGAAATAAAACATCGTGAACCTGCCGAATGAGAATCTACCACGTGTATCCATCAACCGGAATTAGGGCAGCGTGGTGGAAAGCTCCAAACCTTTTCCTCAAAACGGAGATAAGAATTTTGCCTTTGGAATTGAACAGGGTCTCTACTTTTGTACATTTATTGTAAATATATTTTGATTTCGTCCAATTTCTTCATAATATATACATATATATATATATATATATATATATATATGTATGTATATATTATTTTTACTTTTATATATATATATATATAAATAATCTTTATTCATTAAAAAAGAGATTGAACAGAGCAGTTAAGTTTAATAATTGGTTTGTATAAATTAATCTTATTTCAATCAATTGGGTGTAGTACTGCACTCCTCGCTAGGTTATAAAATAATGTCATAAGGAGTATAGAGTTTGAGTGTTTCTTAATCATTGTGTACAACATGTGAACACGTTATTAAGATTTACGAAAATTATACAATATTATATTCCATAGGTATTTTTATAGTGTGTGTGTGTGTGTGAGTATATTTGGGTGTTTTTTGCTTTAATAATACTTGGTTAGATATTTCTCAGTTTCGTTTTAACTCTTGTGTAAAATCAATACAAAACGTATTGCTTGTAAAAAGTAATCACTGAAATAAGTATATAGCTCTCTGTATATATCAGTGTTTTGTCAGACTCGATAAACAATCATAAATTACGTTAAATGACATTCGGAAAATGGATATTGACAAAGGCAATATATCCGAAAATTGTTTCCTGGTAAATTCGAATGTCAGACTGTAATTAATTATTATCATTTTTATAGGTTTTTTTTAATTTGTATATAAATAAGCAAAGAAACTGATCAGTGCTTCTTTTATCGACAGTGCAAATTGCTTCGGTAGGTACCATTCACTTATCATTTATTACCACCAATTTTGAGTGAACTAGTATAACACAAGGTATAATAGGTCGGTAAGGAATGGCTAAAAAATTTTACAGCGTTTATGTCTATGGGCAATGATAACCACTTACCATCAGGTGGCCCATTTGTCCGTCCGCCTAGCTAAGCCATAATAAACTATTTTTCTTGTAATAAAAGAGAGATATAGTAAATGCTTTTCATTAAAACGAATTTCGAAATAATAAGTAGTTCACGAATTCCGCGGACTGAAGCCATACAAATTTTATGCAAATATTTTAGTATGTATTTTGTATGGTTGCACAGATTCATAATAATTGAGTACCTCTCATTTGACTCTCACAAAAGTTCGCGCTGACAATATTAAAACCATTGAATGATATCTTATACTGTCCCTTGTGCCAGTGTAATCACAGGCACAAGGGACATAACATCTTAGTGCCCAAGGTTGGTGGCGCATAGGTGATGTAAGGAATGGTTAACATTTCTTACAGCGCCTTTGTCTATGGTGTGTGACCACTTGCCATCAGGTGGCCCATATGCTCGTCCGCTAACCAATGCCATAAAAAAAATTCTTATAATCCTTCTTTATATATATTCTACTTGAAATATATGTATAGATTTGAAGTTTTAATATATTTTCGATCGTATCAGAAATACAACTAAATAAACTGAAGTTTCCTTTTTTTGTCTCCCTCCTTACAGCCACGAACATACATCATAGCCTTTTCTTGTATAGATTTATTTGCTTATAAAAGGTGCGCCCCTCCATATTTAATTGTTATTGACATTAGATTAAGTGACGCGCTAGTGCTTACAATTAGAAAGCCTAAAAATACAAATTATACCATAATTGTTAAGTTTATTTTATTAAAAATAGGGCGTGTCTCTGTGAGCGAGTAGGACGTTATTTCTCTGTGTACCTTTACCTTTTTTATGATTTAGGGAGGCGGATCAGCAAATGATCCAACTGATGGTAAGGTAAACGTGCATTGGTCCACCTTATGGTATGTACTCACCACCGCCCATAGACAATGGCGCTGTAAGAAATATAAACTATTTTTAACATCACCAATGCACCAACCTTGGTAATTAAGATGTTATATCCCTTGTGCCTGTACACTACATGTGCACTTGCTCACTCACCTTTCAAACTGGAACAAAATAATACTGAGTACTGCTGTTTGGCGGTACAATATCTGATGAGTGGGTGGTACCTACCAAGACGAACTTGCGCAAAGGCCTAGTATATCCTTTCTCTGTATTACCTAATTTTTAAGATATGTAAAAGGTTTCTCAAACACCTCATACAATTCGTGAGTCTTTTCGTCCATTATTTTGAACAGAATTCAACTAATATAATTTATTCACGTTAATGTCACGATCTTTATTAAATTTGACATTAACGTGAAAAACAGATTCAGTAGTCAGTTCAATATATTAAAAGAAGCTAAGATTTTTTCACGGTGTAAAAAGTTTTAAAGTCGATCGTTTAAGAAACGAATACGAATAAAGAAAGATAACGAAAAAAAAAAACGAATTTGAAATTTTCAACTTCATCGTGTGGCTACTTTTTGTTTCCTTTCGGTGCAATCAATAGTTAAGCTGGCGGATTGCCATCTTTCGTTAATACGAGGTAGTGCACGCTTAGTCAATTAGACGTCTATAAAAAAAATAATGTCAGCCAAAATATTGTGTTTACAATTGTAATGGCGCAGAACTTGAAAGCTTGAAACTTCGTACCTGTTTCATGACTTTTAAATTTTTGTGTAATGCCACCGAGGACAGACAATGGCGCTGTAAATATTAACCATTCCTTACATCGCCAATGCGCCACCAACCTTGGGAACTAAGATGTTATGTCCCTTGTGCCTGTTGAACTGAACTCACTCATTCTTTGAACAGGAAAAACACGGAGTACCACTGTTTAGCGATAGAGTATCAGATGAGTGGATGGTACCTATCCAGACTGCTTGCACAAAGCCCTACTACCAATAAGTTACTAGGATACAAAGGTAAGTAAAAGTAATACATTGATAGATCTATACTAATAAATGGGAAGATTTAACTGGAAGAGTAATATAACAAATTGGCATAAAACTTGTGCCCGAAACGCAGCGCGTTTAGGAGAAGGTTTTAGTATATCACATCATTAATATATGAACAATATTATAAACTAGTAGCCGCCCTCGGCTTTACTCGCGTTTTAGGGTTTGGTAGCCTATGTTTTTCCTAGGGTTGAAGCTTGATTCATTGTCAAATTCATCACATTGTATGTGCATATAGGTACGATTTATTTATTTTCTGAATTTAAAAAATACGATTTATATTTTTATTCAATATAGAACTTATTTGTTGTATTGTGTATTTGTATATTATTTGAAATATAAATTATTACGTCAATGTTGTAGAATAACAATTTGTCGGTCCGGGCATTTTCCAAGCGGACGTTGCCAAAAATTATACCAGCAGTGCGATTCTATAAGAGTTCACTTCGGGTCTCAATCGTGAAATTTCGACAAGCGGCTTACGGTGATACGCCATTCTGATACGTGTATCTAATATATTTTATAATTATAATAGTTAATGTTTCATATGACATTCTGGCATATCACGCTCGTGTTTTGTTATAATTTTTTCGATTGGATTCGTTTCGACTTTCATCTCATACTAGAAAACTTTACGCGTAGACAGATCTTCAGAATAGTTCGCAGTTTTTCTTTAAGATAAATTTTACAGAAATCATAATTATTCATGTTTAAAAAAAAATGTAAATTAGGCTCATTATACGTTTTTATATACAGGTCTTCACCAAAATGTAATATAAAATTTCAACATTTCTTCTAAATGAAACGATTTTTTTGAGTCAGTGAGTGAAGTGAGTCAATCTTATTACACCACACTGCTCCAAAGCGGGCTAGTGGACACATATGTGGAAGATTTTCATCCGACACATGTATGTTTTCTTAGATATATTTTTTTTAATTAGCACAAGGAAATTCAGTTGTGCCTGCTCGGGCTTGAATCCACCATCATCGATCTATCACGTGTTCCAACTACTGTACGATCTTGGCCCCTTGTGCTTCGGAATATTCCTTGTTTGTAAATTATAATTGCTTGTATTCCTATATGTTTCTACTTTGAAGACGATAATATTATATTTCTAAGATAATCTTAATTATAAAATAACAAACAGCGAAACTCATTTTCCCGTTTCCTGGCCGACGAACGAAAAATATACTTAATTAAAGTCGCGTTCTAAATTTTATAATAATGTATTTAGGTTCTTTGTGTAGAGACCAATTAAAGAAACAAAATTGGCGTATACGGGCGTTAACAGTTTGAAAAAGTGTTACAGTATAGAATGACCTAACCTCATTATTCCTAATGTTCTGGTTCAACTTTAGTGGCTTGCAGATATAACGTAAGTTTAACCTACTTACAGTGAATACATACAAAATTGTATTTTTTTTTTTAATTTATTATGCATGGCACAGACACTACCTTTGAGTATACTAAAATTCATGGACAAATTAATGGTAATTAGTTTGTACTTTTACAATGCAAGTGTGTCGAAAAGGTGAGAACAAAAAATCAACTGGAACGTCAGTTTAAAATAATTGAAAAAACTCGTTTTGCTTCAAACGCGTAAATCTTAACTGATGATTTCGGGTTCAAACCCAGGAAGACACCACTGAATTTTCATGTGCTTAATTTGTGTTTATAATTCATCTCGTGCTCGGCGGTGAAGGAAAATATCGTGAGGAAACCTGCATGTGTCTAATTTCAACGAAATTCTGCCACATGTGTATTCCGCCAACCCGCATTGGAGCAGCGTGGTGGAATATGCTCCAAACCTTCTCCTCAAAGGGAGAGGAGGCCTTTAGCCCAGCAGTGGGAAAATTTACAGGCTGCTAATGCTAATGCTCTAAACACTCTGAGTTTATAAAGCTTACAGAGTACCATAACCGGTGTATTAGGTAAATGTCCCATTGCTGGTCAAAAGATTTCATTCCCCCGGAGTGGTGTACTGATCATCTATTTTCTATTTGTATGTCATTTTATTTTAATTAAAATATGGTACCAGATTGATAAACTATCCGGTGGTAAGTTTGGCACTGAAACAAAATATTAACTATCTCTCGAGTTGCCAGTTGTACTACCTTGCGACTAAGATGTTTCATCCCTTGTACTTGATGCAAGTACATTGGCTCCTTCACCCTTGAAACTAGAACATAACAATACTGAATTGGTACTAGCCTAAACGAGCTTGCACTAAACTCTACCTTATGAGATCAATTATAAACACGAATAAACCATATAAAAACTGCGTGGTGCTTGTCCTTTTAATCTCTTCAATTAAGATTAAGATGATGAACCATGAGTTCATTTCAGCTAACAGTGTATTACAGTGAATATTTAAAGACCGTGAGTGGACACCATCTCGGTTAACATGACAGTACATTGAGCAGAATTCTTTAGCAGAAAGGTAAATAACAAGGGATATGTAATGGAAAGTTGGCAACATTGATAAGTCCAAAAGCGTTAACAGTTCCAAGCATTGTAAAGTCTGCCAACCTAACCATAATAATGATATTAAACTATGCAAATTTTAATGCGGACTTTATCAAGAAACAAAGTGATTTAAGAGGATGGTTTATATGTATGTATAGTATATGCATAAACTCATTATAATCGAGAACTTCAATTTTCCAAGAAAGAAAAAAAATCTTCAATCTAAAAGTTATATAGGCCCTTATATGGGTACACGATGATTAGCTAACTAGCTAGTAATATAACTTATTTAATACTAGCGACCCGCACCGGCTTCGCACGGGTGTAATGCTGCCACTAAATATACTACAGAATGTCTTACAACGTTCACAGTTTTTCAGTCGTTAGACAATACAAACCGCTATAAATGTCCATATATGGGCCATATCTATATTAAATGCACAATGTATTTAAGGTACTTAATTGGGTAAAGATTAATGTTGTATTGCTTCAAATCGCTTCGAAAATAAGCCATAATTCCTTGTAAAAAGTAAAGGATAAAAAATGGCTATTGTGGGCTGTAATTAACAGATAGATTGATTGACATCGCTGACTTTTCTGAAGACATTTTTAAGGTTCAGCCAGCGTTTGCTTCTAAGCGCAAAATGCCTTTATTTACGACATAACTTTAAAAACCCCTAAAATAATCAGTGTTTCTCTACTATATTGTGCATGTATTATACTTATAAACTTTTCTCTTGAATTAATCTATCTATTAAAAAAATCCTTTGTGTAATTTTAAAGAACTAAGCACTACACACTACACACTAGGGACAGACAGCGGTAAGCGACTTTGTTTTATACTATGTAATGATACCTTAAGTGCAGATTAGTAAATATACCTATATTTTTGGTTTTTCCCTGGTGTTTATAGCGAAGTCTTCAAGTGTATAATTTAAAATAGTAAAAGATTATTTTGTAAGGTATTTCGTTTTTTTTTGGAAAATAAAATATTTTGGTCAGATAAAACGGAACCCAGACCTACTATTTCAATCAGTAATAGCGTAATATATATTTTTTTAAATGACTCACCCGTTCAGGACTCCTTCAACATATTTGTAAAAATGGTATAATTTTGCATTATTCTCATAATCCGCTTCTAATTCCCGTTTTTTTCTTGCTGTGCTCACGTAGCCTGAGTTAGCGCCAAAAATGTCAGTTGGTATCTGAGTTCTATTCCAAGGCAGCTGAAAATTAGCTTGGAATGCCCAGTTCACGTTGATAGTCTTGATCGGAGTTGGTGTACCCAAGCCGATGTTCAACTGAAATATTAGAGTTCTGATTATTTACATATAAAAATGTTTTATAGTCTGTTTGAGAATACACCTCATTACTGTTTGACCAATCTCCATAAACATTGGCATATTTTTTTTTCTTCATAGAAATGGTTTTGTTGGTATATTTTTTTTCTTACTCGCTATTAGGTGACACTGAAGCATAATAACTATATCTTTCAACCTATCACCATAGCTATTAGTTTAAACATACGCAGGTGGGTCTCCTTAGTAATCCTAGTATGATAAAAAACACCTATATTATTTAATACTTCAATATGAAAATGATTTGACATGACGTTTAAATGAGTCCTTTACCGTAACAATGATAAGAATAGACAATCTATACAAATTGACGCGTAAAATGTTAGCAGAACGACAGATTCGAGCTTCGTTTAATTATTATAGACAAAAATATTTAAATGCAGATCTTCAAAAATATATAAAACCTCATGCTAACTTCTCAACTAGGATATAAGCACTGAAGAAAATTAAAAAATGATCCTTTGATGTGTTAAACAGATGATGTTCTGAGACCTAAGAGATGGTTCAAAAAGATGAAGTACATAATTTACATGGACGTTCATCATTTTTGAAACAAGAAACGTGTAAATCAATTTACCTAAATTGACCTGAAAATATATTTTTCATAAGTTTACTTTCTCTAATAATATTGCAATCCTCATTCAGCATCAAAAGGTTGTAAATTTAAAATAGGAAATGACCTTATTTTTCACATGAACATATTGAGTCCTGTTTTGTTATATGCTACACAAAACATCACCACGCATAAGTGTACTTGCGCAAGGTTGCAAATGGTTCCAGCTTAATTAGAAAATACGGTAACAGTACACTGAACAGTGTGTTACTTGTAAATGACACAGGCAGACTCTCTTGAATCTTTGACGATATAATGCATACAGATTATACATTCTGGTAATATATAAATGCAAGACTGCATATCTTAAATTAATAGTTCAGTGTTCTTATAAGGATTATCAATGAATTTTGAAAAATCCAATTAATAATAATTTTAAAAAAATGACGGAGGCTTACCTCGATCAGCTTAATATCAAAGATTAGTTAGGAAATATTCTGTGTGTGTATGTTTGTATATATATATAACGTTATATATTTTGTGTAGTAAGTTAATTTTATTTTAGAATAACTGCTGTGGACGAAGTCGTTAAGGAAGACATAATCATCAATCGTCTAGTTCCTTCTCCTAGTGAGTAGTTTCAAGCCTAATAGAAATATTTTACTTTTGGTAAATTTTAATTTCGTATATTTTTTAAAATTTTCCTTCTCAAAACATTTCCATAGGACTTTATTCTAAGGTTACAGACACGTCATGGCTTAAGTGCAACATTGAATGTACGAATTGTATGAAATAATTGCGCACTGGACTTGATTTCGTAATTTTAATTAGATATGTGTAAAATATACAAGTTTATTATTGTATTTTAACACAAAAACACTGGCATTTTTTTAAACAGATAGATAGATGGCCAAAGAGAACAGATATAGCGGAGGGACCACTTACCTAAGTGGTCTCGTTCCCACCTCTATTAGATATTGAAACGATAAGATATAATAGCACCATCAATGTGCGCCAACCATGGGTAAGAAAAATGTGTCCCTAGTGCCTGCTTTTTTTAATTCAAAATCGGCAACAATGTGCTTTAAATTTTAGAGAATTATGTTATGTTAAATATTTCGTTCCTGTACATTGGCTCATACACCCTTCAAAATCTTAACAAAATAATGCTACGTATTGAATATGTTATTAGTGAAACCAACTCAGACGGTATTGCAAGTAATCCTTACACTATAGTCGCTTTTAAAACTGCATATATCAATACAAATTATTATTCTTTCTAAGTCTAGGTCTCAGTCTAAGTCTTACTAGCTCGATGGATTCTCAAACAGTACTACTTTGTCTGAATAAATCTTATTAATAGTTTCTTACGATTAAATCTAAAAACGAAAGGGTTATTGATTTTCATCGCCTCAAGCAGGGATCAAACACACTCGCGCGAGGAAAGGGAGCGTAACCGATTGTATGAGTATCTTTGTTGTAGTTATCTCGCTTCGTCGCACATGTGTCCGTAGCTTTACAGATGATTTCGCGTCGTTGTTATTTTCACCCCGCTCGGTCTCACAGACGTGGCCGTTTCATAGATGATTCAGCGTCACTCGGTCGCTTAGTTGAGTTCAATCACCTAACGCCGTAGGTTACATTATAACGTCATAATGTTTTTAATAGTTAATTTTATTTTCTTATTACTTTGAAACAGAAAATTATATTACCATTATTATGACCATTAAGGGTTCCTAAATGTTATCTTTAACGATGTCGAAAACGCTTCTATATTTGTGCAGCTCAGTAAAAATTCTGTAATCTATCCTAATACAATTAACACGAAAGTAACTCTGCCTGTCTATCTGTCTGTCTGTCTGTTTATTGTTATTTCACGGACAAACCATTGAACCGAATTTTATGTAAGTTGTATGAAACAACTCAACTCAACTCAACACAAAGGACATGGAAAATTTTTTTATGACATGACGAGCAACCCCTAAAAAGTGTGCGAAGAAGCCAACGAATTCGAAGTCTATATATATACGATGGTGACCACTTACCGTCAAGTGGTACACTTACCCTTACCTATATTATAAAAAATAGTTTAGTATGTCGTGTTAGCTCCATTTTCGTTTGTGTTTTATACACACATACAAGATATTATTAGACTATCGTTAAAATATTTGTTATTTTTTGTGTTACACGGTTATTTTTTCTGTAGATTCCTCATGATTCTATTACTTTTACTTGGTGGTAGGGCTTTGTGCAAGCCTGTCAAGGTAGGTACCACCCACTCATCAGATATTCTACCCCCAAAAAGCAGTACTCAGTATTGTTGTGTTCCGGTTCGAAGGGTGAGTGAGTCAGTGTATCTACAGGCACAATGGACGTAACATCTTAGTTCCCAAAGTGGTGGCGTTACTTTACATATAAAATTAAATGAATATGACGTATATCCTATTTGTAAATTATATTCTTATATTAATTACATTAATTAATATTCTTTTAAATGTATTAAAAAATAAAGTTAATAATATTAGTTGATTTTTTTTTCATAAAAATGTCCAAGAACTACCGCAAAATCAATACAGGACGTATGGGTTCCGCGAAGTCGGAAGCTTGGTGTTATAATTTTACTACCACTACCTAAGAGTCTAAGCTGAAGTTCATAAATTAAAAGTTGCCTATAAAATAGAATAAAAATAATTTTATCTTACTTGCAACAATGTTGAATTGGGAAACAACAATTGTCTCCGACTTCTATGTAATTCTATGTCTTCTAAACTGAGTTCACTTGTATGTACTGTTATAAGAAATGTTATATTCATAAATACAGTTATTATAACGATACTTCCTTTGGAACACATGTTGTACTTTGTACATGCAGCCGTTAAATGCCAGCGAGGCGGATATCGTTTGAATCACTTATCACGTATCGGCGATAACATAGACATAGCAAATGTCATATTGAATAGATTTTTTTAGCTGACAAGCTATGAACTAAGATCATAAATCCTAATTTATTTATTTGCTATAAACTTTATATCTCAGTTCTTTGTCTTTTTTTCTATTGTCCATAATAAAGGTATAAATTAACTTTTATTAATTTTATATTTATAAAGTATAAATAATACATTTGAATTTTAAATGTAAGAAATAATATATTATAATATTGTTTTATTTAAATGTTTGGTCAAATAAATTAGCTCGTTTACTAGGTTTTTTGTTAAATGTTTCCGATCCTTTTTAACATCACTAGGATCGCAGGATAGCGCTAAAAATATGTTAAACATCAGAAACATCCCCTCGTCCGTCAATATTTGAATTGTAAGGTAGTTATTTTTTACAATAGTATGACCATTAATTTATGACACAATACTATAGAAAAAGTAACGAAAATGTTATTCTTAAATTTAATATTGCATACTATTTAATTTACGTTAAATATATAATTAATTCTGACGAATAATACCTACAGTTTGAAAGCGACTGTTCTCTATAAGCCGTGTGTAAACACGTAATAGAGCCGCCTACTTCGTGACGCCCGCTGTTAGGTAAACAAATTAGTGCAGTGCGGAGTCATGTGACTCCTGAGATTTAGACATAAGGCAGCGTTTATAATGATGAAAATTTCATTCCATCATAATAAATGTTTTGATAACGCATCGAATATTTACAATTGTGTTTATGTTGTAATTATGTCGGCAGATAGTGCAGATATATATATTCAATTACACAGAAACATGCATAGTATAATGTGTCTACAAAACTCGTAAGAAAGAGCGAATCTAGATCAGCACGGACATGATGCAACTATATAATTTGAAAATAAATATAACTGTTATTTTCAAAACATTTGAGTAACATATTATTTGAAGAAATAATTGTTACATGAGCTACGTTTTAACTAAAAACCGTAAGATATTTAATTAAAACGATTTGAATTTTATATATTCGAAAAATATATTTAAACTGATTTAAAAACAATTATCCATTAAGCCTTTATAGCGCCTTATCGAAACCTCCACGCAAGCATAAACAAAAACTTTTAAAAGTTTTAACTCAATCGGATGAACGGATGAATTTTCTAAAACAAAACTCAGCTTTAAATTTATTAGTAATATTAGCACTAATATTGTAATTTTCCTGTTAAATTAAAAATGCTGTTCTTGCAATGTCTTACAAATATATATGTAATTATTAAGTTTGAAATTTTGTAGTACTTTGTAGTAGCGCCTTGTGTAAGGGCAAAATTTGGGTAAAATTTAGCCACTCATCCCTTATTCTGTCTTATACATACATATATAGTTTGTATTATTGTTGTTTGTTCCGGCTTAAAGGTTGTGTGAGCCGGTGAACTACACAAGGCAAGGAACAAGGAACAACACATCTTAGTTCCCAAAATTACAGTGCCGATGGCCATAGGCGATGGTGACTTACCATTAGATGGTCATCTGGTCGAACTATAAAAAAAGAGAAATATTTATTGTACAAAAATGCACTCGGTGCCAATCTTAGGGCGTGTTGGAAATAACGTGAATTTATGCAAACAAAAAAATAAAAATTTAATTTTATGATACCTATATGAGAGAGTACTCATACATACAAAAAATCGAGCACATACATCCGAATTATATATTTGGATATTCTAGTAAGTAAAACAAATGCTATTCAAATAAAAACAACATTGTTGTAATGTTGTAATAAAAATAACAATTCGTGGTGAAATCTATCGTAATCACACATCAGTTCACATAGTATATTTTATCAAAAAGTTACCGCAGATCTAGTTGAATATGAATTTTAAATTAATCGGTACCATAGTCGGCATCATGAAACGTTAAACTGTTATTATAATTTTACGGTCGGAATTTCTCGATTTGTGGTCGTAGAATTGTGTTTGAATATTTAGTTGTATTTAGTTTTATTCTTTTTCAATTTCAATATAATATAGAAAAAAGACGGCTATGCACTTTTGTTCCATTTTCAACTTATGTTGGAAGTATTAAAATAAAAATATAACCGTCACTGGATGCTTAGAAGATGCAAGACATAGATAAGACAAGATATTTATTGAAAGAATTTATAATAAAGGAAATCCAATGAATAAATTTGGATTAAAATTTATAGTAGTAAAAATATATACTTTTCTTAGTATTATGATGCAACGCAATGAATATATAGTATACGTGCCACGTATACTTACTCAAGGGAGTGCGGCGACGGAGAACCTTATGCTGTTTGCATTCATGCCATACGAGTCGGTCTTGCCCCCAAGATGCGTCACTATACAGTCCACATACTATATTTTTTATGATATGTGTAAGTGGATGAGCATATGGGCCTCCTAATTGGTCACCACGTCAAAATGGCGCTGTGAGACATATAAACCATTCCTTACACCGCCAATGCGCCACCAACATTGTTATGTCTCTTGTAAATGTACTTAACCTGACTCTCATGCTCTTTAAACCGGAAAACAATAAACTGTTTGGCAGTAAAATATCAGATGTAACCACTTCCTATTAAATAAATAAAAAATAAAAAAAACAAATTGTGTGTGAGCATTGCCTTACAATCTTAAGTGTCGTTTACTGTAGAATCGAAATTTCGTCACTAAGCTCGACTATTATACGCGTGAAGGGCTCACGAGGAAACATGTGACGTGCAGTGTTTCTGTTTGTTTTTATTCATCAACATTAACATGTTTAAACAAAGGTAGGGTGATTGTTTTTTATTTATTTTACTTGACGTATTTTCATTTTATGTAATTTCATATTTGAATCATGTAAGTTCCTGTGAGCTCTTTTATCTTTGTAATCAGCCTAGAGACTAAATTATACTGAACCTGCAGTCTTTTTACTGATGTCAAATAAACTAAGCAACTCAGGCTTTAAAGATTTTCTACTAGCTTATGAACCAGGAAATCATATGTTAGTGGATTTTAGTTCGCTATCGAGCAAAAATATATTCTGCAGTACTTGGTCTGATCTCTATCTTGTCGTGTAAGATTATTGACTGATTGGTCATGTAGAGGAGGAAGAGTGTATTAGTTCTTGCTTATCCGCTTTCAGCCACAGCAGCTGGAATCCCATCAAGAGGAACAGGACAAGGAGGATTAATTCCATTAATCTTATAAATTTGCATTGAAATATTGCGCTGTCTTCGCCTTGTTATAAAATACTATTACAAATTCGTATAAAAGAAGTGAAAGCTCTTAATTATCTTATTTCTAAGCAAAGTTCTGCTCTGCTACTCATAAGGAAGATTAAAGCTTGAACCACTAAGCTGCTCCATGGGGGGGCGTGATATATGTACGGTTTCCCGTGATGTTTTCCCTTCATCACGCAACACCTGTCTGAATTTATTTACGTTATGAAACTTTAACAAGAAATATATTATAATTGTAAGAAAAAAATTTAAGAATTAAATTTATTTTTCAGATGTCTCTTTCATCTCGTGTTATTTCTGGCAATTAATTTTATAAAATCTGACGAAAGTATCAACGAAAAACATGTTAGAGAGAAGAGACAAATTAATAGTTTACCGTTGGTATATCCTTATGGAGGGACTTATAAGGTAAGCTATTAAGTTTCAGTGCAGAGAGCTGATATACAAGAAGTCGGTTACTTATTTAATTTATATTTACTTGTCTTTATCTTGGTAAATGAGTTACATAATGATGTTAATGTGTCTATGCTCCTCGAAA
This sequence comes from Vanessa atalanta, assembly GCF_905147765.1. Classification (NCBI taxonomy): domain Eukaryota; kingdom Metazoa; phylum Arthropoda; class Insecta; order Lepidoptera; family Nymphalidae; genus Vanessa; species Vanessa atalanta. The sequence goes on from NC_061882.1 coordinate 2,179,149, forward strand.
TTAGACACGTGCAGGATTCCTCACAATGTTTTTTTTTACCGCCGAGCACGTGATGTATTATAAACACAAATTAGAAGAAGAAGAATAGAGCCGAGATGGTCCAGTGGTTAGAACGCGTACATCTTAACCGATGATTGCAGGCTCAAACCCAGGCAAGCACCACTGAATTTTCATGTGCTTAATTTGTGTTTAGACATATATGTATCCGTTATATATAAACGTATCTCCATCTCTTAGCCCAAAAATACGCTAGCAATCTTGGGAATTAAGTGTCTATACATTGTGCCTATAAGTACACTGGCTAACACAGCCAAAACTGTACCTGTTTTGGCTGTGTTACCCAATTAACTAATATATTTAAAAACTAAATTATAGTTTTCACAATTAGGATTTATATAAGGCACACCCTGAGTATTCTATCTATTCATGTTGAGTAGTCAGCTATTAGGATAATCCGAATGAATATCATCATACATCCGACACATACAAATTTCCTCACGATATTTTTGACGACAAAATCACGTTTTACTCTTCTTATCCACAATAGATAATGAAAGCTAATTTTTTAACTAAATAGACGCATAATTTTTCTTAGTCTCTCTCGTTAAAATTATTAACGTGATAGTTTGTATGTCACGCTCTGTATGCCGTGAAAATTATTGAATGTATATTTTACTTCCGTTATTCTGTTGGTGAATCACTAAATACATTAAAATATATAAAATCTAAAGGATGGTACGAATCATGGTGATTTAATTTAATCGGATGTGCTATAAAACTTTTTTTTTAATTAAATTAGGTGCACTAAATTTAGAACCGTTTTAATAATACATGTATCTGCTTCATTGGTTAGGTAACTGGATGATAATGGCGCAAAACGCGCCTTAAAAAATACTTGGTTCTAATCTGGATATGACTTGTAAAGGGTTATTCAATCAAAATATAACAGAAGGAGTTTGGCAGTCCTTTAAGTCGAGTTAGATTGTCATTTCAACGGATTATAAGAATAAGAGAATCGAGAATACGTATAATTTTGTGCAAATATATTTTCTGAATTACAATATCACCTACGAAGTGACAACAATTAAAATTCAAAAATCTGTTATATAAGCGTTACACACACTGATTAGTTTAATGTCCAGTCCACAAGGAAGCATAAAATAATGATATGAAAAAGAAAACGTACAACTTCGCAAAGAAACACCTCACCGACCGGTGAAAGAAACTAAGCGGGATTTTCCTCTTTTTTTTTGGTCAGGAAATCCAATCCAATCACCAATTCCAAATCAAATAATGGATTTCAATTTAAGCAGTTGTCAAATTATAAAATGTGTATACAAAATATGTTTTATTATATATTAAGCTAATGTAAGCATAGTATTGTATTTAAAATGTAGTAAGATGTCATATGAATTAATTTCCAGCTGTTGATCGGTTTCGCAGCTCCAGTGCCAAATGATGATCACATTAGTTTGATCTTCGCGATCAATTTTCAATACCAATACGTCCAGTTCACGAATATAACTGAATTGTCAAGATACTACTTCATCAAGGAAGTGTCGAGAGAGGAGAGGGACGCAGACTTGGTAGCGAGACGTGATGAACGACTTATCTTCTACAAATCAGTGAGCAATTTGTTACAAATGTAAGTTATTATTTGTTACCGTAAATAATGGTCACTTTCAAACATACAAATTAGTACTTGAAGACATGAAACAACTCCATACGCGTCAATGCGACGCCTACAAGAGTAAAGTTAGTTGTTTTATTTCTTAGTGTCATAACCCATTAGCGCGACATGTCGCGCGCGGTGTAATTTTTGGAACGAAGTTCTTTTACGTGGCCCACGGTTGAGTGTACTGGCAGAAATCGTCACGTAAGGAAAACGTATTAAACCCTCCAGGGGACCTTTCCCTTTATTTTTCTCTGTCTCTTTTTATTTTGTACGGTTTTATATAATATTATTTATCCTTATATTTTTGTTATTGTTTTTATTCACAAGGCATTTTTTTCAAAATTGTTAATTTTGTCTTTGTTAATTCAATATTATCAAACTTCGTTTATTTATTTTATTGTGTCTGTTATTTAATACAAAATATATAGTAAAAGTAACTTCAACCTACCTACCTTTCAACTTCAATCCTTTCGAGATTCTACGACACCTCTCGTCTCTATGTGTAGTCCTTTGAGGCCGCACTATAGTACTTCTGTGAACTTTAGTTGTTTTCCAAATACCGCCAATTCCTCACCTACTGTGGGATTTTAATTTTTTATTTAACTTTATAGATTATGTAGTTAATACTATGTAACAAGCTATCCAAAGATCTAAGAAACAGAACAGCAACCAAAAACGTCAACCAATGTATCAAACTATTTGATCTCGCCATTATTAATCCTGAGGCGAATGTAACAGCGTAGTGCTACTAGCATAAATTGTAATTAGCTCGTTTATTATCTATTTATGTTATGTTTGTATTTACTTTAAAAATGACTCTCGATATTTTTGGCAAAGACAAAAACAAGACAAATTATGGTTATTTAAGTAATTTTGTGATAAAAGTGTAAATAAGCTTAACTGAAAGCAAGCCACTTATTGCAATTTCATCATCACTCAAGAAAATCCCTAGGGATTTATCCTCCTAAATGGGTATGTTCCGGGAATGGTCAAAGCAAAGTGCATCTCTGTGTTCTAAATACACGAAATTTAAATCAAGACCAAAATCCACGCTACGAGCAATATGTATAATATACATATATAGCGCTGAGCTAATAAATCACAATAGGTAATGTATAAAGGCTTTCGTTCCACCAGTGGCTCCTTTTAATCTGTGCCTTGGGAATTTAGAGTGAATTCAGCTGAAAATCGAGAATTAAACTGTGAAACTACGTACAGTAAGCGCCATGAAGAATTTAATGTTGAAGTATGTCTGCATTTTAAGGTTTTATAAATTACATAACAAGCCCTTGACATATCTAGAAATTAGCGATCTCCTTTCTGGTCGCCAATATTTCCATGCCAATAATCGATGAGACGAAGCCAAAGAAGAAACCGAGACAATTGCAATCTCCCTCGACGTCTCGAGTAAATTCCGCCTATGGGCTTCCCCTCTTTTGCCACTGCATATTTTTATTGCAACAACAAATTCCACGATTCATATCTACCAAAAAAGATTTTCCAAAATCATCTCTTTTCTGTAGTGAATTACAAAATCTTTATGTCTCTTAATTAATTTTGATACTGACTGCCCAAATCATGATCAATTGGAATGGTGATTAAGAATTCTAACATACTTTTGAAATTATTTTCAACCTTAATTATCTAGGGTAAAACAAACCATCCTGTAAAAATTTCCGGACAAATGCCGTATAGATTGAAATTAAACCCAAGTTTATTATCGTCGTGGAAAACGCTCCACTCATGAGGAAAAGCTTTTGCCCGGAACTTTTTAATACTTTCTATATGGGCACAGTATGACCGCAATTTAACTAGTTCCAAAATTTAAGATTATGCATGCGCTCTTCTATGTAACTAAGTGTGATATGATCAACTAAATAACAGTTTGTCGAATTGGTTGACGTTTATGGTGATTGCTCTGCTCCTTAGAGTCGAAGCGTAAAGTTATATAGCATCTACCTTCCTCAATAAATGGTAGTTTCTGAAATTAGTGCGTTTGTACTTGAAATAAGCATTAGTGAATTAAAATTAGTAATAAAAAATCTCGAAAAGATTGTCAATATTTGAAACCCATATTTAGAAGATCTAGTTAGAAAATAATCAAGTGCAATTCGACGTTTGAAAATAATATATTATATGAAATGTTAATTAAAATTTAATTATGTAAATTAAAAAGAGCGAATTTGTCAAGTTCTGATGACTTTTAAAAGTCCGTTATATGGTTTTGTCTTTTATTTCCGGTAAAAATAAGATTGTCATATTATTAATTTATATTGACACCAGTGGGCCTTTGTGCAGGTCAAATGAATCTAGTCGATTCATCCTCTAACATTTATCTTGTATATTGCTATGTTTCAACTTGAAGGTTTAGTTAGGCAGTGTCTTTAATGGCACAAGAGATATAACATCTAAAAATCCATGATTGGTTCATACCTCTAATAGAGGCCCATAAAAATATTATCTGCCTTTCTTAAATCAATAGAACAAAATTTTTGTTCCAATGTCGGTTATTATTAATTAAACCGACATCAAAATTGCTTGAATGCATAATTATAACACAACAGTTTTTAATATCAATGAAATTGAATTGGAATACAGTGCCAAATGCAAAATAATTACTAAAATTGATTCATAAATAAAAAAGTTATACAGTAATATACATGTATATATTTACCGACTTACAAGTTTCTTGTTACACTTAAGGGGGGAATTTAAATGTTATTTCATGATCCATAGAACAATTACTAATAAAAAATAATAAAATTTGCATTATCAATTCAAAAATAAATCACTATGGAATTTATTATTATTTTACAGGAAAGGTATGAACGGTCAAGATTGCGTCTTGAGAGCAATCTGCGAAGCCGCTCAATACCCGGTACAGGAAGAGGCTCTAGTTGGCGAGATCCTACATATTCTCTTAACGTAAGTTACGTAAATATATTTTGCGTTATTTTACAAAGCATCGAAATAATAAATATCGTAAGGAACTAGAACGCATCGCTGCTTCACTTGCTTAAAAATAATAATTTACTAGTGCATTTTCGGCGCAGACGCGTTTGTGTAAACCTGATAGTCCTTATACATAGTATATGCCTTCAACGGCACAAAGTGCTTTGAAACAGACGGAGTTAGTTATACATTTCATGTTAGCCTGGTAATAAAATCATCGCAATTAGATTTTGTTCAAGCACAATATAATAAATGATGTACATAAGTAAATGCATTTAATGTGTGTACGATCTCTGAAGACGTATTTGATAACCTAAAAATGAAGTACTAAGTCTTCTGAATTTCATGTTAAGTATTTCCATAAATAATTTTCCGTGTGAACTAACGTTTGTATATTTCATCGCTTTAAATTCCTACTTTGTGGTAACGTACAGGCGTTAGAAGCAACAATGTCCGTATTTTAGAGGCTCAAAGATGGATTTATGCAAACATCGCAGCATAAAACCAACGGTTGAACTCCTTGTATGATTAACTTGCTTCCTTTAACTTTATAACTTTTAGCTGTTACATTGTTTTACATATTTGTTTATGTAATACATAATTTTGTTTTCTGAATAAATATACATCTAAAATGCATTAGCGCACACAAACGTAAAGTCTTACTTACACATGTAATAAATTTACACTATTATATAGATGCTATAATGTCGGTAAATTAAAAAGGTTGTCAATTGAATTACAAAAATTAAAAAATAATAATAATAACAGACCTCATTTCATCATCAAAAGAGGAAGAAGAAGCTTTTATTTTTGTCTGTATATATAATTGTTGATATTTATTACGTTGGGTTCAGTATAGTTCCGAGGTTCATTAATTCATATTGGACATTACATTTTTGATGGTCCTTTCTATATTGAAAATAAAATATATTTATGTACATTGTACATATACAATTAAAAATTAAATAAGCCTAATAGTTGACAAGAATGCTAGATGTACATTTAGATTTAGGACAAATCCTTCCTTAATTCACCATAAAATAATTTTCCATCAGACCAGACTACGGCCATTCACCATTCGAGAACAAAGACCTGGATTGGGAGGATGCTATGTCCTTGTATAAGGATGCAGCGACCGCAGGACGGCAGATGTTCAACTGCGGATATATATACAGCGGCTGTCCACAGGGACAGGGCGTGCTCGACTTGATCACAACGCTTAGAGACGAATAAATGGTTGAAATAATTTGAGTTTCATTTTAAAACCATTTTACTGTCATTTTGTAAGTACAGTTAGAAGGATCAGTACTTAATTCGTTATGCAATATAGATTGGTTTATTATTTATCAATAACAAATCTTCTAATAGCTTTGGGAATAAATACTCGGACCAAATATACAGAATGATTTTTTGCGACATTAATTATAATTTATGTGATGTTTTAGTGTGAGACAAAAGTACTCTTTAATCATTACTATACTATCGACAACCGATCGATATGTGATATATCAGTACAACGATATATGAACCTCCAACGACTAAGAAGTAACAAAGATTAACATTATTGAAAGAAATTGTTGGTTTGTTTTTGAAGATATGAGATTTGATAAGATAAAAAATGTGACCAAGACGTGTGACGTCACTGCTTTAGTAGAGCTTGCACAAAAACATAACATTTTTACATGATCGCAATAGAACAATCAAAATAAGTATTGTATAAAAAAAAAATCTAACAATTAATGTTAATTTTGTTTTTTATTTGATTGAAAATATATATTTTTTTTTGCAATTTGTTTTATAATAAATGATCATAAAATATCATTCCTTATTGATAATTGAAATCAGTTCCTCAGTATGTATCACTCGTATCCGCGATAAAACTCGTAAAACACTTTGTTGTATAGAACATCACTTGAGTAAATTAAGTGTGTCTCATACTCTGGTCACGCTCCAACACCCCGGAATCGCGCAGTCTTAAGACTAATCAAAGAGACAAAAATGTGTAAAAATTTAATCCATAATGTAAATTAATGATTTATAAATAATATTTGTCTATTTATATATTATCATTAGGGTGCTTTTGTTTAATTCGAGAACCCAATAAAGTTTGATTGGAGACAGTGACTACTTAAATTTATTTTGAATCTCGCGTGCATACTTTAATATGTTACGTATTCATTCTTAACAGTTAATATTATTTCAGAACACACTCGAAACTTATCACAGAACATACTTGTAGAACGTTGAAGAATTAAAATATATTAATAATAGTAATAAGTTTACAACGTACAACAAAATAATATTTGATTGTAATTTAGTTTAAAAATTATCTGAGATCCAAAATTCCCTTGCAGAATTGCAATGCTTTTTGAAGAAATAGTTTACATATTTAGTAGCTTATTTTTTGTAATTTAACAATAGCTAATATCCACGGACTCATACTCGTACATTGGAAACTTTGTCCCCGTTATGTATCATTTTCATTAGTTAGGTATTTTTATTTTTCATGTCCCATCTATTTTATCTTCATTGGGCAAGTATAATTTTCAGGTCAGATAATAAGAATTGCAATTCAACAAGGAAATTCTGCTAGAAGTCTGGTCATTTCATGTAGTCGTGATTTGACACTTATTCAGTTTTGAGTGATGAAGGTATCATTCTTATGCTAAGTCATTATCAAGAGGATGAATTTTAGTAAATTTTTAAAACATATTTTCCAGTCGTACTCTTGTCTTACGTCTACGTTGAGCTTAACACGACGGTTGCAGGGTTTGCTATAGAGAGTTTTATGGTGGCGTATGTGCATTGCTTAGTGTAGAAAATTTTATAGTGCCAGTATATTTATCCAATATCGATAAGACTAGAACTATATAAATTTTAATGTTGCATTTTTCTACGAATTTATTATGAAAAAAGTTGTACCACTTTAAGTTACCTACTGCATGATTTTATTTAAGAAAATAAGTTATTATTTTTAAGAAGTTCTAAAACAAAACACAAAATTACAACCAGTAAATAATTCATTGCTAGATTAATGCCTCTTTTAGAAGAAAATATTTGTGATTTCCACCATACTACTCTAATTCAGATTTGAATTCAACGCATGCATATTTTTTTCTTTTGCCTGTTTTTCGAGACAAAATATTGCCAACTCAATTCGGCTTATTAGAATCCCAAAATTGGCCTCTACAGTTTTATATAACCTAAACGAACGAGATAGTTCAAGCTAAGCTTTCTCATAATTATTAACTTTAAAAATTAATGGTTTTGTTTACTAAGGATTTATAAATATACGAAAATTTACATATATTTATTCAAATTAAACTACTTTAGGTGCAAGGTTACGGTCAAGTTTGCGTAAATATTATAATATATGATATCTATGACAAAAATAGGAAAAAAGTATAATAATAACGACGGGATAATAGTAGAATATTATTAAAATCATAGTATATTTTGTCCGTTTGTGTAGAAAGTCATTTGAGAGATTCTATTAAAACTTAGCATAGAGTAGTTTAATTCTAAGCAAATAAATTAAATTCAGTCAAATAGAAACTCTGTGATACTTCACAAAATATTTTACTACTACTACTAGAAACATTTATATATACATACAAATTTAAGAATATTTTCAAGAATTTTCTTCCGATTCTTGCCAAATTATCAATTCCAACCGTGGGGATATCCGTGGGGATGGGGGCTTGCGATAATGTGTATGCAAAATTGCATGGTCGGTTGATTTATTAAGACGTGAACGCGTAACAAACAAAGTCCCTTTACATTAATAATATGTATAGGATTAGGATTGTAGCAGCGACAATTATGGCCCAAAATATCCAGCTCTATATAATTCACAATAGTTGGTAATACATCACTGTACTAGCTTGCTAATATCCTTTTGTGTATTTGTGAGTTTGCTGACGGTGGTTCTTATTAAAATAAATAAATTGTTAAATATATTGCGACATGATTATTGTTTCTATCATTGTATTATTTTCTTTGAAAAATTGTGTGCTGTGAAATACGAGAATTCGGTTCGCTCGTTTTCTAGTTAAAGTCGGCTCACTAATTATACCTTCATGCACGATGAAGATTCAAAAAATATTTTTAATGTAATTTTCAAACCCGACTACTCAGTCTAATAATGCCAAAATATGCTAAATAATGCCAAAATAAATAAATAGGTTCAATGTTTGTCCCTGTAAAATTGGTCAATTCATCCAAGATTTCGTCTATTCAAATGCCATTGTGGTGGCAATGATAGGCGTTATCACAACTACTACATCCCAGGGGCGAAAATTTACAATCAGCTTGGGATTAACTGATTTCAGTGCAATCGGAATTTATTAGAGGCAAGCATTAATTTTGTAGAGCTGTCATTAGCGAACTAGGTCCAGGATTATGGGATAACTGCTATGCTATTTGTTGGAGTTAAATTATGTTAAGTGGCCAATTTATCGATGACGTATGCTAATTGATTATGCGTCAAAGTGTCTGGCTCTTTCTTGTGAGAAAAAATGTTAGAACTCAGTGCGATTTTGCCAGAATATATCTTACCATATATTTTACACAACTATATGTTATTACTAACAGTATTTAATTCACGAGAACAAGACATTCGTAGATAATGTCGAAATATCGAGCTCCACCAAATAAAAATCAAAAACATGGTAAATATCTCGTTTTAAATACTGTTAGTAATAAAAATAATTCATTTAAAAAAACTATATGTTATATTTTAAATTGTAGGTGAGCTGCTTACATAACTGTAAAAAACATTTTATCTACTTGCTTTCTGTGGCTAGATTCGGCACGTGTTCTGGAAATATACAACGGAGTTTGCTGCTTCTTATGGATAATAATGTGTAATGTCTGTTTTAGAGACTTTCTTATAGGGCTGCAGATATCAATGTTCTAAGATTCTTAGGGATGATAAGGGTTTTTTTTAATTTCTCAGCAGTAGTACTGCCTCCGGAATTAACCAGTTTAAATCTCTGGTGTCTCAGACAGCACGTTTATGAGATGTATACGAATTATAGCTGAAACAGAGATTCTACGTGTGAATTCGATTCTTGTTTAAAATATTTATGACCAAGAAAATATTAATATTTAGCCCATATTTTAAAGGTGCTGTGGAGGTATCGCATATATCCTTTCGTATTTTTTCTTGTTTATTTTATTTTTCGTTATTTTAAATAGTTTGTTCAATGTTTTGTCAAGGTTAATTTAAGGTTAGGTTAAATTTAAGCATCCGTTTTAGATTGCAGTAAATAAAACAAATATCTTCTTAAAAATTATATATTAGATGTCAGTGTATGGCGAAACTTCAAGCATAGAGAACGGACATTTGTTTGTGGATGCTTGACAATCTTCTTCTGACTGTCCGTGCCATTTCTCTGTTTCAGAAGACTGCTGTCTGAAATGTATATAAAATTAATCAAATGTTTTTTTTTTCTCTAGACAAACATACACGAGCGCCAGTACCATCTTCCGTGCATCAATTTTTGATTGAAGTACGTTTTGATTGAGCAGGAAATTATCATTTTTTTTTAAAACAAATGCGTTTCTTGTAATTTTTTTATGTCGTATTGGTAGGTGATCTATTAAATAGACTTGATAGTGTAGTTAAGTGATCAACACTGCCCAATGTGTCACTTACCTGGGGAAACTAAGATTTAATATCCCGTGTGCCTGTTACACTGGCTCAAGCCGAAACACAACAATACTAAGTATTGATGTGGTGAGTGAGTCGTACTAAGTACCATCAAGTGAGTTACTTACATTGTTGGCAGCATATATGTATATATTAAACATGTATATGATATATATATATATATATATATATATATATATATATATATATATATGTATAATATGTGTATATAGCAGTGCCGGCTTATAAAAGAATAATACTTTTATAAACTTATGTATAGATAAGCTTAGGACATTTTTGCATGAAATTAACGATTATTATTCAACTTACCTTAACCGGTACTTTTTCTATATATTCTAAGATTTCTTTATTATTTATTTTACAAACTTACCTAAATACAATTTTGAGTATTTTAAAATAAATCGCTTTAGGCTCATATATTTCATTAGCTTCACAGATCGCTCGACGAACGCAATGGAAACCATTCAAGCCATTTCTGTAAACATTTAGATGAGTTATATAAGCATATTTACCATAAGAGGATTTCAACAGATACTTCAATTAATTAAATAGCCGGCTGCGATATTGTTGACTTTCGCATAATAAGCTTATCGTATTAGTAATAATTAAGGATCATTAAATATGTAGATCAGACACTTGGTGTATACCATATTAATATCATAAAGAGGTAACAACCACTAATCCGATTTATACGGAAATTTTATATTATAATGATTTAGATTAGCATGGTTGTCTTGTTGACTAAGTGGTAAAGTAGATTGCAGATCCTATCAAGATAAATGATCATACCCTTTAAACCCAATAGCTAGGCTTAAACCCCAGATCAGGCTGAGACAAAAAGTTTTGGACTAATTTGCCGTTGGTCCCGCGATTGAACTCTTTCCGGTTTTATCGGATGTGCCATTCTATTTTATTATGAGAGTCAGGGAATAGAGAGTGAATTTGTGTTTGCAAATGTATATGTTTTGCGTTGACGTTGGCTGGTCTCCCTTGAGATGGCCCTCGTGGCCGAGATCGTTCAGAGCAACATCATCATTATGGCAGTTTATTAAGAACTAGATAGTGCCTGCACGGGTTTTAACCTGTAGTCTATAGTTAAGATTCACATAGGACCATCTCAACTTATTATTGCTCCTATGCTATTGGACTGCCCCGACTATGCACGGGTAAGATGGATACGGTTACTGTATAGATGAACAAAATATAATGTCTTAGAATGTCCTTATGATGTATTGAAGAAAGCTATTGTAAAGTAAATTAATTTCGTATAATTGATTAGCAATCATATCACAGATATAATATAAAAATAATTGTTCCAAAAAAAAAAAAACATTTTTATAAACGATGAGTAAGTAAGTCTCAGTGTATAGGTAAGGTAAGTACTGGCTATCCTAGTAAAGCTAATTAAATAACCTTTGTTAAGGATAATCAGTCCTCCCTAGAAAGTTGAAATTATTGAGATACACACAGATATATTATCGTATCTCTGATCAAAGTTTGCGCTGTAATTGATCAGTACCTGTCCAATAATATTTCCATATTTCTAAACACAGCACGTCTGTTTAGGTGATGGTAGGGACGAAACGAATGTGGAGGATCGTCCCAGTTCATCCGGAAGCCAAGCGCTTGAGCGAAAATCTGATTCCAAGGGACCATATTCGCTTTGAAGTTGAAACGAACCTGGAATGTTAATAGGGAATATTACATATAAAAGCAAGCTCTGTTTTCAAACCATTTTAATTAAATAAAGTGTATTTACACTGCAGTATTCAAAAAAGTCCATTGGGGTTAAAATTGAAGTAACAATTTTAGCAGTTTTAAAGTAAATTCTTAAAAAAATTCGAAATCAGACAATAACATTACTTGTTGGCCTAAGTTAATTGTATTGACCAATTAACCTATTTTTGATTTAGTTAATTATTTTAGCTTTAAGATTTTTAATGAAGTATTACTAATCGTTTCATCATGGTGATTTTTAAGTTTTACGTTTTAACTTATATCATTTTATTTATTTATTTATTTAAATACTTTATTGTACACCACAAATTAAATAGATTAGCCTTATAGTAAGTTTATATAAAGAAACGATGGTACAACCGGCGGTCTTATCGCTTTAAAGCAATTTCTTCCAGACAACCGAGGTGATATGGAGTAGTAGCCAACAGAGAGATGGTAGGTGGTGTAAAATAGACTACATACATAGATACAAATAATATAATACATACATAAACTACTACATACATATAGCTAGGTACATAAATACATTTATACATACATATATACATAAAGTCATACATAAATACATACAAATATACAGATATATATCATTATTAATATGATAGGAACAGTCGCTTCTTGAGAAGATTTTGGAGTTTATACTACCCCTCTTCTGAGAATGGTGGGTATACAAGTGTCATAGCAGACGTTCATTAGACACATTTATCACAATATTTAACACTATACTAGTGATCACAAACGAATGAATAAAAATAAAATGAATTATCAGCCCATAAAAAATCAGAAATGCTTGTTCGGGTTTGACCCTGTAATCTTTAGTTTAGATTCACATACTCTAATCGCTGGGCCACCTCAGCTCACTTACACTATATTATGTATTTATGGAAATATTAAATAAGGTTAAAAATAATTTACTTACAAAGAAATGGGACACATTTCTAAAACCCAAATATCTTTTCTGTCTATACACTTGTGAATGATCACTGGTTTCACTGAGTTGTATAAAGAAAAAAATTATAAAAGTCACATAAATTAATACAAGTACTCGATTTATTCTGTCCATTGTAACTTATACATTTAAAATAATTAAATTAAAACTACTTATTATATTTATTTATTCTAAATTAGAATATATTGAAAATAAAATGGAATTTCATTTATTTTACGGTTTATTGATCTCCTTAGCAATGAAACAATGAAAGATATTCTGATTGGGTGAGGAAGGCTTTTGTTTCATATTGGTGTTATCTAATAAAAAATACTTTCGAAATGTCTGTCTGTCACTTACCTTGGGAACTAGGATAATATGTACCTTATGCGTTTGGAAATATTACTCTGAGTTTAGTCAGATTTTTATTTTACTTTGAGTTTTAACATAGAGGGAGTTAAATATTATTAATCGGGAATTGGTTCGGCTGTTACAAGAAAATTTATTTGTTAACATATTATTAAAATATAGTTATTGATTTAATTGGTATCGTGCAATGTAAGGGACACCAACTAACTTCAAATTTTTACCAACAAAGTATTTAAGCGTGTTGATGGTACCCATGTACCCAAATGATTGAAGTCAAAAGTGAATACTTTTTACTGTTCTGTTTACTATACTTTTAGTGTTTCAGGATCTAGGTAATAATTCGATTTTTTCTCCGTGAAGATTCTAACCATACAAAAAAAAATAAAAAAATATGTTCCTCCTTTAATATAAACGTCTTATATACCCTTACTTTACCTGTGTGTAATACTCGGGACAGTTAATCCTGGTCCCTGTTTTTATTGTTATAAATTATGAGCAATAAAGACTGCAAAAAAAAGTTAGTGCTGCCATTAGTTTAATAGGTAATCATTAATTTATTTTTATATTCATCACATATGAAAGCAAATCCGTACTACAAGCCTAGCTTGGAGACATATTTGAGTTAGAGAATTACGGTACTCATGTTTGATTTCTGATTATGACAATTTTATGAGTCTGTAACGGAATATCACCTAGTCACACGGTCACTGGACGGTCGTGTTGTTATTGTTAGTAGTTCCAAAAAGGCTGTATGTATAAATTGCGTTCCAATTTCGAACTGAAAACATCTTGAATTACTGTGAATATGCCATAAGAGTTCCGTTTTGCATTCGTTACCACAAAAGCAGTAACGAGAATTTTTTTATACACTTTTGTAAGCTATAGTTACTTGCATTTACGACCTTTTTTATAATATGAATAATTTGACCCGAATTGATGTAATGTCGATTTCGGCTACTCTTCAATCTCTGTCTTATAATCCGATACGACTGGAAATAGTTGAAGCGCATGACGTTCTATTCGATTTCCGAGGCTCGGGATTTCACACTTTTTTACTAAGTATGCTGATTATTGCTAGAATATCCAATATTTGGGTGGTACATATCTAGATGGGCTTGCACGAAGCTTTTATTAGACATTTGTTTTTTATATAACTACTTTGCATAGTAAACAAACTACGAATAATATTTTTGAAGGATCTATTAATAATAATTAAAGTCACGTACTATCAGAATGTTTCGTTAAAAAGTTTTAGAATAATCTTTCAATTTAAAAAATGACTGCTCCCGTCTTTCTAATGTTAATGCATATATTCTCTATTATTATTAATTTTTAATTGTTAATGGTTATAATTAGTATATTGATATTTTTCATTCAATTAGTTGAACCAAATGACAGGTAAAACTGCGATGGTTGAGTGATGTTAAAAATGGTTTGACGAGTAGCGACCTCATTGAAGAAGACATCCTGGATAGAGCGAGATGGAAAAAAAAGAACAGGACAGCGGCTCCCGTCAAAGGACTAGACAAATTTTGTGAAGAAGAAGAGAATAAGATATAATATAAGAATCAGGTATTAGTGAAATATTTACATAATCACGATTGGATTAATCCATTTTGTGGATTTCCAATATAATTCATAAATATATATAGTTTAGAGGTCAATATGAAGTTCTCAGTTTGTAATAATATTTTTAATACGAATAAAATCCCATGTGTTATATGGATAAATTTATTAAATATCTGTGTACGTTGAAACTTGGAGCATAGAGAACGGACATTTGTTCGTCGATAATTGACAAGTTTCTTCGTTTTTATTGTGCCATTTTTCTGTTTCCGATGATTGTTGTCTGAAATTAAAAAAGGGAAGTTGCTAAGTGAGTGAAATATACGACCGCGTGTTGTGGTTTATGATATTTATTTATTATGTATGTAACTTCGTATTGTAGCATTTGGAATACAATATGTATTTTAGGAAATTTAAAACACATTCTATTCATTCCAAATTTAATCCTAATTCGACTACTTTGAATTTCGTTTGTAATTGTCAGTTACAAACGAATTTTTTACAGTTTATTGACTTTTTAAAAACTGGTAACATAAATTGCTGGTTATTGTACCCTTTCCTAATGGCAGAATTTCGAACAGGTAATTATACTTCCTCATGGAGGAGTTTGTGAAGAGTGTCAACTCTAAGCCAAAATTTCCCAAGAGTTTCCAGTATGTGCAAGCAAACACATGTGCACTTTCGATTGCTTTACTCAAATAGTGTAATGTTTTGATTCGCTACGAACGGTCGAAGATCAAGCGCGGGACAAACCCTTTAACGTCTTCTCACGATGCCACCTCTGGGAAGTTATCCATGTTCCTGCGTCTGCTACTAAAAGTTTTTAGTAGCACTACTCAGGATTCAAAAGACTGATATAACATCAGCAGTCCTATTAACTTGGTATAAAACAAATGAGTCGTTAGGCAGGAAAGGGTAATATTAATAAAGTTAACCTCTCGCCTGGTAAATGGAACTAAATTTTATTTTGCTACTAATATTTTTAATAAAAATGATACGACAATATGTTTTATTTACCCTCAAATTACACAAGGCTTATTATAAAACTATAATTCATATAAAAAGCAGTAAACTGTTTCACCGAGGTGAGATAGCCAAGTGGATAGAAATATCTTTACCGAAGATCATGGATTTAAGTCCAGACAAGCTTTACCGACGCTTCAATTTGTGTTTATAATTCAACTCATGCTCAGCAGTAAAGTAAAACATTCTGAAGAAATCTGCAGGTTTTGTGTATTTATCAGTGAGCCAATTTGGTGAACCATTTAGGCAAATATGGCATAGTGTGGTGGAGTAAATTCAAAGCCTTTTCAGAGGTGGAGGAGGAGAAGACTGTTGCTTACATAGTCGTTTTCACTGAGCGAAACTTTTCTAATGATTTCCGATTTGTAATATCTCATGGAGCAATTAATTTCGTGAATGCGACACCAATTTGTATCAGGAAGTAGGAATAGTTTAAAAGCTAGATTATATGTAACCTATGATTAGTGACCACAAACACTTATTTAACATAATTTGAAAAAAATATTTTAATGATTTTATCACATTCTTTGATGGTAAGGTATCATTGAATTAATAGACAAATTGATATTCCTCAGAAATTTACCAAAATTACGCAACATTGTTACAACGTAAAGCTATTATAGAAATGTTTTTTATTAGCGCAGGTAATTACATTAACAGCCTGTAAATTTCCCACTGCTGGGCTAAGGCCTCATCTCCCTTTTAGGAGAAGATTTGGAGCTAATTTACCACGCTGCTCCAATGCGGGTTGGTAGAATACACATGTGGCAGAATTTCGTTGAAATTAGACACATGCAGGTTTCCTCACGATGTTTTCCTTTACCGCCGAGCATGAGATGAATTTTAAACACAAATTAAGCACAAGAAAATTAGTGGTGCTTGCCTGGGTTTGAAATAGCATACATCGGTTAAGATGCACGCGTTCTAACCACTGGGCCGTCTCGGCTCCTGCACAGGTAATACTGATACACAATTATCTGATCAATTGTGAAGACGCAGCTTTAATTTTGTTTGATAATAGCATTTCAGATAATAGATAAAAATACCTGAATATCATTTTGAGAATTTTATGATAAATTCCGTTCGGTTCATCTATTCGATTAACATCACATATTGCCCGTCGGACACAGTGGTAGCCGTCCAAGCCATTCCTGTAAAAAATAATGACATTACTATATATTTTAAAACGTAACGTAATTTTTTGTTCATTAAACGTAAACGTAAAATGTTTTCGTAAAATTTTGTGAAAGCGCGTTCAATTCTCTTTTAATAATATTTTATTTCATGGATATCGGCTTAGCGGGTCGTGTTCCTTATGTATTTTTAATTATAAAAAAGTTAAATACTACAATAAAACAAAAAAAAAAAAAAACCCATACGCATCTATTTTTATAATGAATATAAAAAATGTACGTGCCTATTAAGTAATATTTCTATATTTTTATAAACGCTACGTCGGCTCAAATGATGGTACGGATGAAAAGAGTCAGGGGGGTCATCAAAGTTCATGCGAAAACCGGCCGCATTTGCGAATAACTGATTCCAGGGTATCACATTGTCCCTAAAGTTGAAACGAACCTGAAATTTCAAAAAGCATAAAATTCACTCATAAAAATATACATACCACTTACTCATGATCTAATTTTGATTAACTTTATTCATTTACTAATTGGGCTAATCAACAAAATATTCAATAAAAGTCATATTTTTACACAATAAACACCACTATTATTATGTCATAAAGTTTATCATAAAAAAGTTTTATAATATCGAAAAATCTGAAAACATGAAGATATATCCACAACAAAACCAACAATGGAAAGAAGAGCTGAGAGTAAAAGGATTGGAAACAAATTGCCACTGGCGTAACGGCTTCGTGCTAACAATTATCCTGGGATAGCCCATGGTAGTCGACGGTAACTTGAATCTTTTCAAGCACTTACTCACACTTTTTGTCTGAATAACTGGTTTTATATTAAAGTAAAGCAAAATACACCGAGATAAACTCTGTTCGTGCACATATAGTACATTGTTCTACTAGTCAATATATCGAATTGAATTATATATATATTATATAGATTTTCAGGCAAATGGACTACCTGATGGTAAGTGTTCAACTCCGTCCATAGACAATGGTACTCTAAGAAATATAATAATAGAGATATGTTATGTCCGTTGTGCCTGTTTTACTGGCTAACTCACCCTTCAAATCTGTTGTAAAAAGTACTGTTGTTTGGGAATATATATGATGAGAGGGTGGTATCTACCCAAACGAACTGTTTTGTCACTTGACCATGTAGTTGACGTAGTGGTAGTTGGTTCGCATATTTTATGTACTAGAATATAGTAATTCAAATTTTTAAAGTTTAGCGATAGAATATTAATTAAGTGTGTAGTACTTTCTGAGACAGTCGCTTATTGAAGTGACAGTATTTGACTTGTGACTTTTGACGTAATAAAAAAAACGCGTCTTTTAACACAGAGATAATTTGTACAAGGGAGCTATGTGTGTACACTGTACATGTAACTCATTTTCAAAATAAAGAGTAAAAAAAAAGCCTGTTGTTTAAACGTTTTTTATGAAATAAATAATATACTTACAAACAAATGAGTTATATTCCTAAAACCTAAGTATCTCCTTTGCCTGTGCACTTGTGTTCGTTCACTCGCTTCACCAAATTGAATTAAGAAAAGAATTAGAAATGTCACATTTATGAATAAAATCACTTCATATATTCTCTTCATTATAACTTACTCACTTTATAATTATTTACATACACAACATTCTAACAAAAGTGAAATAAAAATATTAAAAATGTATTTTTATTGCATATTATTTTTTTTAATCTCGAATATTTTTGTGTTGACGGTATTTCTTTAATAATAATGTGTCAGTAATCGGTGATACTTCTCTGTTGTAAGTACCTTTTAAGATTTAGTTTCCGTTTAATTCTGTAACAATAAAAAATAGAGACATTATTAATAGTTCATGTAATGTTAAGTAGTCATTATTAAGGGATAATAACATCAATGCGCCGAATTTCGGGAACAAAGAAGGAATGTCCCTGGTGTCTGTAGTTAAACAGAATATTGTCTGTAAGTAAAGTACGTAACAGCCTGTAAATAGCCCACTGCTGGGATAAAGCCTTCTCCTCTTTTGAGGAGAGAATGTGGAGGATTTGTATATTAAATACTGCCACATATGACCATTACAAATTAAATTAAACACATGCAGATTTTCTCATGATGTTTTCCTTCACCATGAATCAATGAATGATGAATTATAAACTCAAATTAAGCACATGAAAATTCAGTGGCGTTTGCCTGGGTTTGAACCCGTAATCATTAAGATGCACTAACTAACCATTGGGATTACCAGGTCATATTGGAAATTTAAATGATCTTACAATATTCAATTCAATGTTAAGCTACAACTGGTTCAGAATTTAGCTACCTAAAAGAACCGTGAAGGAATTCGTTACCCTTCATCAAACATATACATGTATTTTTTTTATTTTTTTATGGCATTGGTTGGCGGCGACGAGCATATGGGCCACCTGATGGTAAGTGGTCACCACCGCCCATAGACAAAGGCGCTGTAAGAAACATTAACCATTCCTTACATCACCCATGCGCCACCAACCTTGGGAACCAAGATGCTATGTCCCGTGTGCCTGTGATTACACTGGCTCACTCACCCTTCCAACCGGAACACAACAATACAGTTTATTGTTATTTGGCGGTAGAATATCTGATGAGTGGGTGGTACCTACCCAGGCGGGCTTGCACAAAGCCCTACCACCAAGTGGTAGTGGTAAATAATTAATTTATGCATTCTTTATTAAATTTAAACTTATTGGAAAATATTAAATGGTATGTGAAGATAGTATCTCTCTATCACTGGCTGACGTCATTGCGCTACTAACCATGAAATGTACGATGATATACCCTTTGTGTGAGTCAATTAATTTTATAAACATGAGCGAACAAAATAAAAATAATAAAGAAGAGTCAAACTCATATGACAAAGGAAAAGTGAATACAAAATTCAATTTTATTTTATAAGTACTGCCAATAATATAGGGTTCACTTAATAATAAAATATAATCATACTTAATATTTGTGAATATAGCGTTAAGAGTATGTCATTCGTCGTAGATTTAACTTCTAAATAAAAAATCTATTTCTATAATTTTTAATATACCCTTATCAGATTTTCGTCAGTCAGATCTGAAACTGTGAACTTTAGTATACCGCTTACTGAAGATTATAGGGTATATAATTTCACGCTACGACCCCTGAGAGTGGAACACTGATCATAAACGTCAAGCTAAATTAACTAGTAAAAAGTAAAGTAGGTAACAAATGTCCTACTGCCAAGCCAAGGCCTCCTCTCCTCCTACTCGAGGAGAGTATTTCATCATTCATCTCTTAGATAAAAATGTGGCAGTTCTTTCTACCTTTGCAGGCTTACGATGTTTTCCTTCACCACGCAAATAAACCAATCCAATATGAACCTAGTATTGTTATTTTGCAACAAGTCATTTCGTATTTCACTCGTGAAATATTGACAACCGATCTACACTGCTACGCCATTTTGATACGTATATCCTATACATTTTATATTTATTAAAATCAATGTTGTGTATCGTATTCTGACATTTCAAGCTTATGTGTTGCGATGAGTTTAGAAATTATTTTTACAGAATAGCCTAACAATTCTGAAATACTGATAAACGACTTACTATGTATTAAAACATATACGTAACGAAATGATATACGTAATCATTTAAATTTAAAGAGAGCCGAGATGGCCCAGTGGTTAGAATGCGTGCATCTTAACCGATGATTTCGGGTTCAAACCCAGGCAGGCACCACTGATTTTTCATGTGCTTAATTTGTGTTTATAATTCATCTCGTGCTCGGCGGTGAAGGAAAACATCGTGAGGAAACCTGCATGTGTCTAATTTCAACGAAATTCTGCCACATGTGTATTCCGCCAACCCGCATTGGAGCAGCGTGGTGGAATATGCTCCAAAACCTTCTCCTCAAAGGGAGAGGAGGCCTTTAGACCAGCAGTGGGAAAATTTACAGGTTTTAAATACAGTAACTACAGTCAATATCACATAATACTTTCAGATATATCTCGAACGTAGTCTACTGTGAGATTAGAGTTTGTTTTACTGAATAGCTTGAGAAAAGCAATAGAGGTTATCTGTAAAGCTAAAAGATTTTAAATGTTTCGGAAATTATTGGATTAAAAGGATTTTCAGTATCTAGTACATTGCATTGAATACGTTCGTCTTAGACTAAGATTGCCAGTTTAAAGTCGAGAAAGCACTACTAAGTTTTTACGTGCCTTACTTAAATTTATAAATAGCGCTCGTAGTCCAGTCATTGTATATATTTTAAAAAGCACGTGAACAGAAAAGGCTGGTATAATTATTTTAAATATCGTCGGGTGATTATTCTATTGATGTTTTGCCGTGATGGAAAATTATATATTGCGAGGAAATGTGAGAACATGTGTTCGATGAAAATTTTGTACATTTAAACCGTGATCATTGAACATATCCAAGAGACACTAGGTCGAGATGGTAAGATGGAAACCTTTGCTCTGCTCAGTAGTAAGTAAATACAGGCTGCTACTATTCAGTATATTGTCAAATAGATCTGTTAATATCTAATCAGTATTAAGTTTTATTAAAGCTGATATCAATACACATTTTATAATGTTATTTTAAAAAAAGCAACGAAACTTAAATTTAAAAAGTACTTACATTTAGAGTATATAAAAATATATTTTTTTGTCAAATTAAAAAGATAACTTGTTAAAAATCATGGGATATCTTGCACGGTTACAAATTTGAATGGTAAAAAAAATAATCTCTCTAAGCTCTCACAAATGTAAAATTTGGTGTATTTAATTTAGAATTAACGACTTTTTTTCCATATTTACTTTGCCTTAATACAAAGTGTATTAGGTCAAGTGATATACAGGCTGATATTATTCACCGTCAAGTGGAAATTTAATAAAAAAATCAACCTTATGATAATAGTAATTTCAAAATAAAGTACAACAATTAGCTTCGAAGGCTGCGGATACTAAGATCGTAGGTTTAAAACCCGGCTGAGGCTAATAATTAAAATTGTCGAGTTTTTGCTGTCTATATAAATCTTAGTATCAAGCAGTTAGCAGCTTGGTAGTGTTTATACTTCCGGGACTCGGAAACAACATTAAACAGTTAGTCCTTCGCCTGATCTCATTCAATTCTTCCGGTCGTGTCGTTCCATCGGGCTATAAGTTTAAAAAATAATACATCTATATTAACGCACACACTTTTACACTATCATTACTGTATATGTATCTAGTATTTGAGATTGTACGGTGTAGCAAAAATTAAGACAAGAATGTATTATTAATAAAATTTATTAGAATATTACTATTTGGAGACGAAAGATTTTATAACTCTACAAAATTAATTAACAATTTTTTTCTCTTTTTTTAAATGGTATAATGTCTGTAATTAAAGTTATTCATTAAAAAGTACATGAGTTAAAACGTCGGTGATTTTTCGTGTCTGAGCAGTAAGCTTATTTCGAATTTTAGGTTTTATTTCTACAAAACGACGATTTTATCTATTAAATAAATATTTGAATATAATAAGCTTAATATACTTTTTTTTATTAAATATTTTAGTACAAAAATACGAAGTTAATAAGAAAACATTTAATAAGTATTTTGGCCTTCGTTTGTTTCCCTTCATGACCTAAATATAAAATATTTTATAAGTTATTACAATATAAATAAGAAGTCTTATTAAAGTTTCTATTACAAAATCCAAATTATATTTTCAAACAGGCTTTTAAGACACTTTTAAATTATCATTTAACAAGCCTATGTAAGATATTAAAGGTATTAAAAAACATCATCCTATATAAAATTTATAACGGCTTGGTTGTTTGTAGATCGTGATAAACATTTTAAGTATAATCTACAGCTGGGGATAAACTAACTTGGTTTATCCCAAAATGTACTCTCAAAGAAAGTTTACTATTTATAATAGTGACTTGAAAGAGCCGTTTGGACTTTTTGGAAATTTCGTTGAAAATTATAATTATCGTTGTATATTATTTAGTTAAAATAGATTAAAAAAATGTGTGGGTTGAGATTTTTGCATTTTACAAGTATCTGTCTCATGAT
Organism: Vanessa atalanta; assembly: GCF_905147765.1. Classification (NCBI taxonomy): domain Eukaryota; kingdom Metazoa; phylum Arthropoda; class Insecta; order Lepidoptera; family Nymphalidae; genus Vanessa; species Vanessa atalanta. The sequence goes on from NC_061882.1 coordinate 2,202,277, forward strand.
TTTCTCATCTCAAGCGGAAGATGTTAATAGTTTTAATGTTATTAACGATACTAAAGTGCTATCAAGAAGGAAAAGATTTATCGTTTTTCCAGAAGGAAGTTCTTTTCAATTGGGTAAGTAATACGTTTACTAATAAACTTAAGTCAGTTAAAACAACTCTCCTTATAAATTGATATCGTTTAAACATAGACGTATTTTGCGTTAACTGTACTATAATGGTTTTAACAGAAATTAAATTATTACAAAGTTGGAATTTCTTACAGAAAATTGTTATGACATTTCAAATAAAATTAAACATTTGTATGTTTAATGAAACTTGTTCTGGAATGGTATTTTTTTCTTTTTAATGATGGACTCATAAACTGCATCAATGTTCAAAACGCATGAAATAAATACTTTAAACAAGTATTCAAACTTTTTATACAAATTTCTAATCTTCTTCTTAAGTGTATGTCTGTACGCTGGAAAGGATTTTTTTAACAAAAAAGATAAATAAAACAAAAATTGGTTTTGGTGGGTTTATTGAAAAATTTACAATTAAAAAAAGTTGAAGCACAGGATTTTTACCTTTAAATTTTATGTTTCATAAGTGGCACGATGTGTGTATTATATGTGGCGCATATTAAACTTATAAAAAAATAGCTGAATTTCAAACTCATACTGCTTGCTCTTTACATATTTGCAGTATTCATATTCAGTCACTTACTGAGTTTTAGAGTTTAGTGCCAGTTAAGATAAGGTAATACAAGTGTAATTTATTTAGTATTTTCCTTTAAAAAAATAACACAAATCTTTATTTTTCCACACAACAGTCTATTTTATAATAGACTTTTTTTTCTTTATTAACTATATTGTTATGGTATCGCGTAATATAAATAAAAAAATTATACTAAATTATATGACTACTAGCTTGCCAGATTGTATACCTTCGCCTTACTATTACACCCCTTACAAATAAAACCTTGACACAGACACACACACATCCGTTACACAAAGGCCGTTTTTTTGGAATAAAGTGTTAAAAATATATATGTAAGTATTCAATATGTCACGTGCTTAAAGTTAAGTAAAGTAAGAGCCTGCAGATGTCCCACTGTTGGGCTTAGGCCTCTGTTTAAGACGGTTATACCACGATCAGATATATAGCGGGTGATTGGATACACATGAAGCAAATTTACACCTGTAATGAAGGTTTCCTTGAGATCTTTTTGTTCATCGCCGAGCACGAGACGAACAATAAACAAAAATTAAGCACATGAAAATTCAGTGGCGTTGCAATCATTTCTATGATCGCCGGTTTTAATCAAGCATAAGATTCACGTGTTTTAACTGTGCTATATCGATAAGCAAAGGTTGAAGATACTTGCTGTTAGACCATTGTGCAAGCTTGTCTGGTTACGTACCTCGTCATATATTTTACCGCCAAGCAGCAATACTTAGTATTTTTATGTTCCGGTTTGTAGAGGGGCCCTTATAACTAGCACAAGAGACATAACATCACAGTTCCCAAGGCTTGTGTGGCATTGCTGATGCAAAGAATACTAAAATATTTTTACGGCGCCAATGTCTATGGGGAATACATCTGCAAGTCCATCATCCTGTGCCACAAAAAAAAGGTACAAGGAATACTTTTTTAATACATTTCCCTTTACCTTAAAGTTTATATTTCCTTGAAGATTGATACTAAAATAGAACCTTGAATAATTAAATATTGATTGTGTATTTTAGTTTTCTGCACGACATATCCAGCTTTAACAACTATAGGGGACATATTTTTATGGGGGAACACAGCTGCTCTGGCGTACGAACTCCCTCAAGATCCATATTCTCCCTTCAATCATAGAGCTGACCCTCTTCATAGAAGGATGGACACGAAAAATATATATTTCACGGATTTTGACGGAAAAATTATTCATAAGGCTCCGTATAAGAGGTAAAATACATGTAATATATTTTTTAATATCATATTTCTTATATAAGATTTAATTAATTTGAGAAATTTCCTCATTATATCTTGGAAATTAATGTTACTCGTAATTATAATTTGATTTTATTATGTAATTAAAAATTATAATATAATTATAATTTATTGATAAGAGTAATACTTAATTAATACTTAATGTTAATTTAGTTTGAGCACAATTATATAATTTTAAAACATTTATTTACTATATATACTTAAAGACAGAAAAATATAATATAATTCAGAATCAGAGATTCTGCCGCCAGTCAACAATGGATACTTAATATTGTCATGTTTCGGTTTGAAAGATGAGTGAGCCAGTGTAACTACAAGAACAAGGGACATAACATCTTAGTTTGGATTTGAACCCGCGATCGTTGTTTATGATTGATGTTTTCTAACCATTTGGCTATCACGGCTCTACTCTCTATGGAGTACTACATCCTTATAAATATACACCGAGAAAAGTTCTTTGAAGGGCTATACAATGAAGTATGCTCCGTACACTTTCTTTGCTCACATAAGCCTTTGTAACGTGTTTGTTTACTCCAAGCGATAAATCTATAATAACAAAATCGTTGTCAGGGTGCTGTTTGCTATGAGAAAAAATATGGTTTCTTTCGCAAACATTTAGAAAAAAATCCAAATTTAATTTTTATTACCAACGTACAAGGTTGTCTTTTGTACAGCAGATTGAAATGTAACCGATTTATCTCAGGAAATTCATAGTAAATCCAGCGTTTGCGAAGCGTAGCGTGGACGAAATGGTATCCCCAGAATTTAAAATAGACAGAAAACAGATGCACGCTTCGAAACACACACGAGAGTTTTTAAAAGGTGCGCATTTGGATAAAGTCGACTTTCATAGGAGTAGTCGAGCGAGACTATACCAGCAGATAGAGGCTCTGTTTGACGGGTACGTGGCGTTTTTCTATTCAAAATCGAAGTTTTAGTGTTAAAATCGTCGTTTATTTCAATTGAATGTTATTTATTTATAAGTTTCCATCGTGTGGAATTACAAGTAAATCCTAACTGATAATGCGAAAGTAAGTTTGTTTGTTACACTTTTAGGTCTTAACTACTCAGTTAACCATTATGAAATTTTGCACACGTATTACCAGGAAAACAGGTAACGAAATTGGGTACCGAAAATTTGTCCCTCTGGCTAAAATATGAATAGGTTGGTAACAGAGTTTACCTATCGTATGCCCCACAGGCAGGGGAAACCACGTGTTGTAATTGGTACTTTTATATTGAATATATGTTTATCCGACGATAGACAAGGGTGATCACAAGACCATCGTAATGAATATGCTTGTAGGCAAGTTGCCTCGTTAGCTAATTTGTGTATATGAGGTTCCGGGATCAAATCAGGTTTTTTGTGTCAAGTAACATTCTCCAGACAGGAGTTTGTATGTTTGATATTGTAAGTAGCTGCTATATTCAGAGATGTGACTATGGGAGTTTATATGTTAGGTCTCAATCTATACTATAGAACGCTTAGTAATACCGTGATAACCAATTTGCATATTATATTGGGCTAAGGATTCACTTCACTAAACTTATTCTACTGCACTGCTTCAGGGCAGCTTAACAGATACAGATGATGATATAGGACTTCGACACATGCAGATTTCCTAATGACACTTTCCTTCAAAACCAAGTTCGAGATGAACAACAAACATAAATTAGGTGCATCAAACTGCATTGCTTGGATTTAAACCCACTGTTTTTGATTAAGACTGTCTTCTAAAAACTGCGCCATCTGTTCTTTGATATTTAGATGTTTTAAAATATTCATTTTTTTAGACTTGGGTCTGATGGAAGAAACTGTTTGTTGAAGACATTGTGTTTAATCGGCCAGACACAAGCCAGTCCGCAGGGCGCTTTTCTTCAGGAAATAATGAGGGCGGTGTTCACGTGAGTCTTGCGTTATGTTTATAAGAATCTATGCAGTTGGAGAAAATGTACAAAGGATTACACCAAAGCGTTGTCTTTATATGTGTATTGCGTTCACTAAAGTTTCCTCAAGTCTATGTTCTATCTTTAAATATTATCTGTAGATGAAATTTTATGTCAATTATTTAGATAGTCTTACAGTTTTGCTTTTCTTTACAGTTTTAAGTGCTATTACAAATAAAAAAGCTTAATGTCTTCTGTGTAGGTACCAGCCACCATATATTCTACCGTATAATAGTAACACTAAGTGTTGTTGAATTGAAGATTGACTGAGTCAGTGTAACTAAAGGCACAAGAGACATCTCAGTTAAAAAAGTTGGTGGCGCACTGGTTATGTCAGAAATAATTACAAATTCATATGGTACTAATGTCTATGGGAAGTAGTGATCACTTACCATCAGATGCCATAAAACAAAACGTTTGAGTCTTTAAAATTTCTACAGCTGGACTAAAGTCGTTTCTTCTTTTGAAGATAAGTTACAGCAGATTCCAACACGCTGCTCCAATTCTGATTCGTAATAAAATGTTCGATATTTAATTATAAATTTCATACAAGTTATATTAAGAGATAAATTTAATTTTACTTTGCAGTTTTTAAACAAGTTTACGATTCAAGAATTTTCTAATATGATTAATTAGAATAAAAAACGATTATCAAGGATTTCGCTATATGAATGAGGTCACGGCCTGGTTATACTTTTGAATGTTTAATGAATTTGCAGTTTAACTGAGTTAACCTAGTTGGAATTAACTTGGAAGGGAGACAGTTGCATTTATGTATGTTTACATATTCAGCATTATGTGCCCCCTGTTCAGATTACACAATTACATTTGTCGGTTTTGATTATCTCTTCAAACATTGTTAATACTTAATTAATGGAATGTGATTTGTGAGATTTGAAATTGGAAGCGTGATGGATATATTTTTATCAAGTAACAAATACACTAAAAATTATAGCTAAATTTACATTACATATAGCAGACAGTACCAGACCATTCTTGGTGGCGTACGTGTGTGGTTACCCTATAGGCACAATATTCATGTTCAGAAATAATAATTTAAAAAAAGAATACTAGATTTAGATAACATACAAAAGATTATATAACAATTAGTATACGTCATTAAAAAAGAAGCCAAAATGTTTGTTTAATTATAATTATTATTTTATTATATTTATATTAGCAGCTTTAATTTTTTTAATTAATTATATATTATCATGTACATATTGAGCCGAGATGGCCCAGTGGTTAGAACGCGTGCATCTTAACCGATGATTTCGGGTTCAAATCCAGGCAGGCACCACTGAATTTTCATGTGCTTAATTTGTGTTTATAATTCATCTCGTGCTCGGCGGTGAAGGAAAACATCGTGAGGAAACCTGCATGTGTCTAATTTCAACGAAATTCTGCCACATGTGTATTCCGCCAACCCGCATTGGAGCAGCGTGTTGGAATATGCTCCAAACCTTCTCATTAAAGGGAGAGGAGGCCTTTATCCCAGCAGTGGGAAAATTTACAGGCTGCTAAAGCTAATGCTAAATAAACATGTATATATTATCATGTAAGAAATATTAACATATAAGAAAAAAAAAAATCTTTTTTTTTTTTTTTAGATTACCAAAAAATAATTCAACTGATGATATCGACGAAGAATACGACGCAGCCTTTTCAGCAACAGAGCCTTGTGACCAATTGTATCCTAATTGCAACGAACACTCGAACAATCTGGAAACACCGTTTATTGGTTCTTGAAGTGGGAGTTAATTCTTTTAAGCTTAATACGGATGCTTACCTTATAGGCATATTGAATTACATTGATTTTTTTTTCTTTATGTAAATTAATTTTTATTTAGATCCACTAAGAATTGAACAATAAAAAAGTTGGCTATCACGAGATGTCCTGAAGAGGTGGAGCATCGAATTTGATGGTTATTAAGAAAATAATATTTAAGAAAATCAATAAATATATACGGAGTAAAAAAAATAAAACCACAGTTTCTTTACAATTAAAATATTTTTTTTTATAATTAAAATAATGTATAGCTTCAAAGTAAACATTTTACGTGCCTAGCAGATTTTGTACATCGAAATTGATTATTGAAAGAATTTCGAATTGCCGCCGTCACCCATAAGGGAGTCAAACCATCAGAGGTCGTGACAGCATAAGAGAGCGTCATATGAGTCAGCCGTACTCGCAAGGCACGAAAATAGACATTTCCCATTAAAAACTGAATGTAATTTTATCTAAATTCATCGATGTCTGTCTGAACCTTTTCCCCAAAACATAATAACGCACCTACTTAAATATTTCACAATCATCATCATGACTTACGTATGAATAAGCACAAATTAGGTAGTGTTAATTGTTAGTGAGTTTATAACCATTTTTTTATGTATGAACACTCAAATTAATTAAGACTAGGCAATTTCATAACGCATCCAGTAGCACTATCCTTTGACGACTTGTATTCTAACTGTTACGGAAGTTCAAACTATGTCGACACTCCGTTTATTAATTACTAAAGTTCCTTGTTTAACGTATAACCTACTGGATCTATTATATGTATAATTAGCATCAATTTTCATTATTAACGTTCGTTTCATTTTAATTTAATTCAGGTATTAAAAACTATTTAATTTTACGCTATTATTCATAGATTACAGCTTTTTTTTTGTAAATTTATAGTTGATTTCTGTAAAATATTTTAACCTAACAACTAAGACATTTTCTTTTTCAATATTTAGCGGTATTTTTGTCATTGGCTCGAGTACCTTAAACGGATTTAGATGTAAAAGATATTTTACCAAAATTTAAATCAACTATTGACTGCTTCTTAACTAAGTTTAAATTAACATTTTTTTTTTTAAATATACATATTCGTTAAATTATGGGAATATAATGTAATTTGTAACAAGGAAGTCCTGTGATGTTATGAATATATCTTAGCTGACGTTGAAGTTTAAACCACGTCGACACACTGTTTATTGCTTAGAGTTAGAGAATTTTGGAAACGGAATAATTTGCTTTGTCTAATAAGTATTAGAAACTTTTGCATTGCGTTCGTTGATTTATATTATTGTAATTTATTGTTCGTAATCTTGATTTAATTATATGTTGCAATGTAACTTTTTTTTGTTTTTTTTTTTGTAAAATTATGTACATGTTTGTACATGTATATTTGGAAAATCAATTATATTTCTGTGTTTAGTTGAATCTCTAAGGTAGATTCTTTGATAAGATATTATAAGTATTCTCACCTCAGGACTCCTTAATAAAAGTCACTGTCATATCTACTAGTATATTTTTTATGATATGTTATTTATATTCTATTTATTTATTTATATTAATAATTTAATTATAAACAAATAAAAGTTAAAAAAAAATCTTGTACAAATTTCTGTAATTTTAACACTAAGATTAATTATTTTTTAAAACTTCCTAGATTATGCCATAATTATAAAAACGAGTTGAAAGGGTTTAAGGAATTTCCTTAAAAAATAACGCTCTTATGCAGAAATGTTTTAACTTCTTAACATTTAAAAGATTCAGGGTTCATTAATAATTCATGTAAATAATAACAAATAAATTGCAAAATAATTATTAAATGTTAAAGCATCGCAAAATCTTTTATTTCTACTGAACCACATTACTTATAGCGTTCGTCACAACTGCCTCTTGATTCTAATGTCACGTATTATTAAATGACGTGATATTTTGATTACCTTTTTTGTTCTTTTTCCCTTTTTTTTTAAAGTTCTAACATGAAATAACTGTAAGCATTGACACAGAACATGTTAATTGTTCTGTCATTTATACATGTTTGCGTCTACACCATAGAGTGTTAAACGGTATAGTCCATTTTAAGTTTTCCAACTGGAAGTTCGATTTTGTAATAGCATATTTCTTTTCGCGTCAATCGCATCCAATTTAAACCCGTAGTGTGTTGCACAGATAAAAAATGTATTTAAAAATTTGCTGTGTTATATTTGTTTGTGGTATACTAGTTTTCTTACGTACGAATGATATTGAATATTCTGATGAGTGTAATGAAGAAAATTGTGCTCCGTCTGATGGTTCAGTGAGAAATGAAACGAATTCACGGATCCTGTCTAGAAGTAAAAGGTTCTTAGTATTTCCAGACGGCAGTTCGTTTCAATTAGGTATGTTCTCCTTAGTAATTTTGTGTTACTGTGAATTTGTACTTGTAACAATGTGGGTAGTATTTATTACTGAAAGAGGGAAAGGAAACAAACTGTCTTCCTTATTACAACAGTCCTTTACAATGATAATGAACTGTCATGCTTCGTGCAATTAATACAATAATAAAAGTTCGTAAATAAATAATTTGTTATGTTATATAATTATTATATTTCATTCATATATACTTTTATATTATCATTAAGATTATAAGAAAGATTTAAACTTTTTTATGTGCAAATGCAATTTACTTAAAGGAAGAGAAAATAGTAACTTAAGATGGAATTTTGGATCGCGCGACCGCGACAAGATACTGTGACAGGAGACAGCAAAGCTTAATGTACAATTACATAAAATAAATATAAAGTGCGGAGAGCTTTTCTAAGCACGCAACTCAGACAGACACTGAGAAATGTGACAATGGCACTATTCAGAAAAAAGCTTTTGTGGTAGAGTGGATTAGGTCATTAACACATTAATTTAATTTGGATATGCTGCATAGATTAATTATTTATTTATTTATAATAATAGTAACTGGTATTAAAAATGTGAAAGTCAGTTTCTTTGTTACGATTTCAAACCTTAATTATTCTACTGATCATTATGACATTTTAGAGACTTAAGAAATTAACCTATGGTAGATAACACCCAACTACTAGTTAGCTAGGTAGAGAAAAACACTATCGTAGATTTTAAATCTGTTTAATTTAATGTCATCTTTATCAATATTCATGAAATATTTCTCATTAGTAGAATTATCTACGAATTTTAATTTAGAAGCTTCAACGATACGCATAACGGATAGTATAGGAAGGCTATCAAGAAGTCGATATAAATCTTTTTCTGAGTATATTGCCCGAGTTTTGATTAACTGTATATTGTTTTTAAATTTATCTATCAATCGAGGTATTTTTCTTTTATTATAGGGCTTTATGTAAGCCCGTCTGGGTAGGTACCACCCACTCATCAAATATTCTACCGCCAAGCTGCAGTACTCAGTATCGTTGTGTTCCGGTTTGAAGGGTCAGTGAGCCAGTGTGACTACAGACACAAGGGACGTAACATCTTAGTTTCCAAGGTTGGTGGCGCATTGTAAGGAATGGTTAATATTTCTTACAACGCCATTGTCTATGGGCGGTGACGACCACTTACCATCAAGTGGCCCATTTGCTCGTCCGCCTATCGATATCATAAAAAAACGTCTTTCAATACCTGCTAAATCGAAACATATATTACTCTGACATTAAAATAAGAACTTTGATTATGTTACCATCTATTATCTCGTGATAAATTTAAGTGTCGCCATCTCTGTCATGATCGCTCGTTTCGTAAAGAAAAGAATAATATTTTTATATAAACTCTTTGAAAGCGCATTTTGTGTTTATGTGAATGATTACAGTATGTATGTGTGTGTATGTATGTCCGTCTTCTTGTTATTTTGTGTTTTTTTTAATTAGAAACTATGAAATTGTGCTTATTTTGATTCTAAATTAAACGGTGGTTGAATCCTACACGTTAGTGACTAAAAATATAGACTGAATCGCTACAATATTTTTTTTTGTAAAATTGTATAGATTTATATTAATAGCTACGAACAAAGTTGTTTGCATTATTTTTAAGAATAACCAATAAAATAAAGTCTTTTTTATTCTTGTTGCACGATATTAGCGTTATTATCACTTAGAAGTGCGTAAATGGTCTACGAAGTTATGACGCAGATGATCCGAATAAATTTAAACGACGATGGGCTTACAAATAGTCTATATATTTAATTTATATTACTTATACATAAAAAATCAGAGACGAAGAAACGTATCATCGTTAAATTGAGTGTAGATAAGATTTAATAAATTAATGAGAAACTTTCATGATTTAGATTAGTGGACAGACCGATGGTCTAACTGATGGTAAGTCGTCATTTTCTCCGATTGACATTAGCCCTGTAAGAAATATTAAGTATTCCTTACAATTTGCGCTAATGCGCCACCAACTTTCGGAACTAAGATTTTATGGCCCTTGAGCCTGCAGTTATACTGGCTCACACCTATTCAACTGAAACACAATAATACTAAGTATTTGGAGGTAGAATATCTGATGAGTGGGTAGGCATACCAAAACGAACTCTCATAAACCCTACCATGAAGTAAAACCATTTGTATTGCAACACAAATCGAAATTTAACTAAATATATTGCAAAGTCTATCTAATTTATTAATATTTAAAAGTATACAGAACCCATTCCGCTTAAATCTTATATAATTTTATATAAGAAGTATAAGAAGAAGAATTGGTGGTATCGACGCGAGTATTTACATTATGAATATTTTTTTTGTACTTCAATCACGAGAATACTATTGATCGTATACGTTCGAACGTAACGATCTTAGATTAAGATATTCAGGCCTTTAAATTTTTGAATTTTGTTCATAAATAAAAATGCCTGGGGTACACCAAGTGGCAGTTCCCGATCGTCAGTTAATCGTGTGCGTACACGAATACTTTATATTACTGTGTCCCTATTTAACGGTAAAGTTATTGAAACAGGCTCATATGGCATAAGATGCCTCTTATGTTCTATGGGTCTGTGTTGTTAGATCCGCCACATGCAGGTTTCCTCACATAGTTTTCCTTCATTGCCAGCATCCAGTGGAAGAGTTTGAACTCGGGACCATAAGTTAAAATTCACGTTTTCTAACGTGGTCCATCACGATTCAGCATTCTTGATTTTATCTATGTATTTTCCGTGAAGTCAAACTAAAAGATGGACCTATACCATACCTTTGCCAGGATATTGATAAAGTTAGAAACATAAATCGTAGTATTATTCCAATGTTCAGTTATCAGTGCGTCTTATTGTTTCCTTGTGCCAATAAATAATTAGACTGTCTCATATACCTTCCACCAAAGCTCAATACAAACAGTAATAACCAGTGAATGTCCAGCTGGAGGGTTTGACTGATTTACTCGTCGGTCATGTGTAGAATTTATTCCATTACGTTACATCAGCTCGAGTAAATCGAATAAATATTACCAAAATATTTGCCTAAATGATGTAGATTTGATAGAATTTTCATAATAAATAATTTTCACAGACATGTATTTGCCTTTGGTTTTCATATTTTCATGGGTTTTCATGTTTTAATTTTAAAGCATCATAATCGAATTTTAAGATGAGAGATTAACTACTTTATCATAATAATTTATTTTACATAAAAGAGTCTCGTCTCTTTTTATGATGATACAGGATGATTATTTAAATTGTTTTTTTTTTTATGTTGTTAGAAGGCAAAGGCAAATAGGCTACTTAATTTTATGTGATCATCACTGCCCATAGATATTAACTAACATGTCAATTTTGATCATTCCTTTCATCTCCTATGAGCCACAAACTTTGGGAACTGAGATGTTCCTTGGTCCTGTACTAACACTGACTGTCTTGCCACCTTTTTTGTCTGATTTCACTTTTGTTTGTATTGTTGCCCTTTGCTATAAAGTTTTTACGCGACCCTCTTTCTAGCAGAAGAAAGCCGGAAGGGAGCTATAGCATTATAATTTTGTATCAATAAGGTCTTTAGTGAAAGACATTATTGGAAGTAAAATTTATTGCTTTAATTTTTTTTTATAGTTATAGTACAAATTTGATTAAGATATTTTTTTTTATTTGCAGTTTTTTGTGTTCAGACGTCTGCACTGATTCCGATTGGAGATATTTTTTTATATGGCAATACCGCAGCTTTGGCATGGAATCTTCCAACGGACCCAAAATTCATTCTTATGCTGAAGGAATACGAAAAGACAGCTAAACGACGAAACGATGGAAAAAATATTTACTATGTCAATGACGAAGGGAAATTACTCGCTAAAGTTCCTTATTCCAAGTAAGGTTCCAGTTTTAATAAAAATTTATTTTACTTAACCATTATTCTTACGTTGAGTAAAAATTGAAAAAAAATATTATTAAAATCATTCTAATATATATATATATATATATTCTATAGAGCTACTTGAGAACTAACATTAAGTTTAAGAATCTTATTTAAATAGGTAATTCTTAGAAAATATTGTATACTTAGTATATTATAAAAATACAATTGTTTTACAAAGAAAAGCGTTTCTCATATTTACTTTGGAACGTTTTAGTGATGACTTCAATTTTTGAAAATCGAAGTCATCACTAAAACGTATGTACGCATAACTGCCTCCAGATTTTGATCCTAAGTTTTTTTGGTCTCACTTCACTTGGATTAGCGTGATCGCGTATTCACATTAATTTTTCGATTATGGTTGTGTACGGAATCGATTTGATTATAATTCATCAATTTTCACCAACATGGCAGACAAATTATAAATGTATGTTTGCTATGACTTGTCAGTTTGTAGTTGCACGTTGAATTTTTATAGTCTACACTTGGGCTTCTGTGTTACATTATAAATATTTTATCAATCAAATCACGACATGAACATCCCAAGCCAAAGTACCGTCTTTATATGGAAATAAGGATATTTAAAGTACACAATGGAGGTGCACTCTTAGGTCCGTTACTCTCATAATCAAATCCGACACGACCAGAAAGAGTTCAGGCGCAGGATCAACGGCTTTACGTGCTTTCTGAGGTACACACTTCCAACTTCCAGTATATAAAGGATAAGTCTTTCTAAATACATAAATGTAGGAATTATTACACAAAGCTCATTTCTATTTAAAAAAGCATGTAACAGAAAACTAGGAATATTTTTTTTTTATTTCGATATTTAAAATACAAATAAACGCTTTCCAGACCAGCAATTGTTAACCCTGCATTCGCAAAACGGAGTGTCGATGAAAAAATGACGTTCAAAGAGAAGTTGAAAATTAAAATAGACCGGACAAAAATGCACCAGAGACAATCAAAACGAGATTTCTTGAAAAAGGACAATATGGACCGAGCTAGCGTCGAGTTTCATAGAAACAGCAGAGTTGGTCTATATGAGAAATTAGTGCCGTTCATAACAGCGTAAGTTACAAATTAATATCATCGTTCAAATAACTTTTTTCATTGACATTATATTAAGCAATGCCAATAAATAGGTAAGTATGTTGTTTTTTATGTTAAGATTCTTTGGACGCGTTGGGAGTTTAATTTCAAGATCTGATTTGATTTAAATGCAACACTTCTCAACATGTACATCTTAAGGGGTGCCAATGAGGGTGGCATGATCATATTTGATGATACCTGTATAATAAAGTAAGATAAAAAAGAAAAACTTTTAAAGGGTATCTGATGTAAGAAGATTTTTTACTTGACAGAAGTCCATTTGACTTTGTCCATTATTTTTTTCTGAATCCATGTTACGGAAAATGTTTAAATTTTGTTCATAAATATAGATAAAATATATTTGAAAGCATAAGAAAAAAGTATTAAGTAAGCTTCCTAAGTACAAAGAGAGAGAAAGCTCATATTTTTGTGATATATGCTTATACAAAAAATACTACTTACTTATTCTAACAGAAGGCTTTAGAGTTGTTCACTATGATACTTTTTCTACCAATATTGCAATATCAAACTAAAGTCACAATACTAATTAAATATAAAAAAAAGTTAAACAAACTCATTGATCGTCAAAAACTACCACCAGCTTGGAAAGAAATACCGAAGGCCTCAGAAGGGCCGACGAAAGAAAATCAGTTGGATTACATTTATACACTTTCTCATCAATAATTACAATAAATATAAAAAATATATTATTAGCATATTTACTTGAAATTGTTTAAATTAACGAAGAGAACCGTTATCAATGTTTAATTCTCTGTAATTAGTGTAAAAAATTTGACCAATTACCTAAAAATCTATGACAATTTGAATGATCATTCCGTGACCAATTCGTACCAGTTTTTATGAGGCTTTTCATCATTTATGCCGCTTATTAGAGGTAGCCGTATTACTATGGAAAAAAATGCTACTTTATAAATATATGATAATACAGAAACATTCCTTGAGGTTTTTCTACGTTTTCCAATTGACATATTTCAACGGTTTCTGGGATCCTTTTGAACATGCGTAAACATTGTCCCACAAAAGATTTAGTAGTCCTAATCGGGTTTGGGTAATCGAGTATCAGAGATTACGAGTTAATGTTTGTTTGTATTGTAATAGTTTGTATTCTTATTTCAAATCATACGTAATATTTATAATAAATCAAATGTGATAAGAAGATACGCTTAATATTTTAATTCACTTAAAATTGAATCCTAATGTATCTTTCGAGCCAAGAAATATATCAAGACTAGATCATTGAGGAAACTCCGGATTAACTTGGCATCTTAAAGACCTCTTTATATTCACAGATTTTGATTAAGACCCCGTTGATAATACATATATTAATATGGTTTCATGATATGGAGCAATCATTTATTTCTTGGTGGTCCGTCTGGGTAGGTTCCAACCACACATCAGCCGATCTCATATTCTACCAACACACAGCAGTATTCAGTATTGTTTTGTTCTGTGTTGAAGGGTGATTGAGCTTATGTAACTACGGGCACATGGGACATACCATCTTAGATAGTAAGGTCGGTGGCACTTTGGCGATGTAAGGAATGGTTAATATAGTATCTAACGCAAAGTTAATCACCGATTAATCTTTTTCTTTAACCATTGATTCGAAATTCCAAAGAAAAACCCGAGCATTGTTTAAATAATATAAACTAATAGGAAGTGTAGATACCATATTGATTTATGAGAACGTTCGAATAATTCAAAAATTAAACCAATGATAATGTTCGTTTTAAAATAATCTTACATTTGAATTATAAGACGAGATTGATTTGAACGAAAATTAATTTGAAATTTGATTTTCTTTGAGACGAATGATATTTTGATTTATAATTACATCTGTAATTGCTTCATTAACAAAACAACTTGGTATCGTATTGTTATCAATATTTTCTTTAGTTTAAATGAAATAATGTTTTAGTCATTATACTTATGACAAATGTAAAAACAATTTCCTTGATATATACACATATACCCCTCGTTCATCACATATTCCATCACTAAACTGCAATACTAGTTGCTTTCCAACATGGTACCATTAGTCCTTTGGTGTATTGGCAGTTGCATCACCAGCTTGAAAACAACAAACTAATACAATTACAATAGCACAGTACGGTATTATGTGTGTCGAGAAGGCCCATTTGCCGAAATGGACCAGTGCTTAAAAAACCTGAAGCTGAGCACAAAATTTCCACGTGCTATATTGCGTTTATTCTCTATCTCGTGGTGATAGAAAACAGACACGTCGTAAATCGTCATAATCGTCGTAGTGTCTGTTAGATGCAAATATACCACACATGTGCACTAATCCACGGACTTTTACATTCTGGCAATTTACTTTTATACACGTCGACATTTAATTTTAATGTTTTTTTTTTTAATTAACAAATTTTTGCATTTTATTTTTTCTCGATTCAAATGTATTTAATTCTCCTGTATTGTGCAATATAATCTGTAAAAATACCGCAAATACATTTTTTTGCTTTAAGACGAAAGTATGTTTTAACCTTTGCGATGTAACCGTCATAACGTGCGAGGCCGAAATTTGGACACTAACAGCGGTACTTGGCTACAAATTGAAGCTCGCTTAGCTTGCTATAGAGCGAGCTATGCTTATAGTATTTTCGAAAGATAAAATCCAAAATTACATTATCATGAGAAAGACCAGATTTACTGACATAGCTCGCACAATAAACAGATTGAAGTGCTACTGAGTTGGTCATATAGTTCGGAGTATCCTCGGCAATTGGACTAGGTGATTTTTGTGGGTGTGGGTCGACAAACAAAGTACAAGGTGACTTCAGCAAGATCGACCGAGGATCTAAAGAAGATTGCGGATCTCGACTGCATGTGGAAGACGGAAAACCGGGTACTTTCGTGCACTTTAGGAGAGGTCTATGTCCAGCAGTGGTTTATCATTGACTGATGATAATTATGTGTTCACTTCGTTTAATATGCTACCTAAAATAGTTAGATATTATTTTCTGAACTTCTTTTAGTTGACTACTGATTAAAACAATTAACAAAATATTGCATTTGCGGAAAATGCACCAAAACGCATTATTTGAAACAGCAGTCACATGCACAGAACATGTATAGACAGATAGTAACACAAACGCAAACTTATTATTATGGCATTGTTAACGCTGTTTGAACTTACCTCTTTATTAAAAGATAGAATAAAAAATCGACCCAATCCCGAATTAAAACCTAAAACCTCAATATTTGCTTTATAAGCTTGTTACTTGATCAACGAGTTATTCGCTAAAGCGCAAATAGCGTATGTGTCGTGCATATGAATATTATATACGGATCACCATAGATCAAAGAGAAATGTCGACGTTTTTTTAATCAAATCGGAAATATCCTCTTTGGGTTCAAATATCAAAGCAATACCAAAGACGTCGGTGCTTAGTAACACAATGCTGTATAATAAATCGCATCCTAGCAATGTCGGGACAGATCGCTAGTATCCAATAAAAATGGTTTAGAATATATTGCTAAATTCCCTTGCTTTATTTTCGTGTAATCCCAACCAACACCTGTTTCTAGGCTGGGAGGCGACGGTAAACAGTGCGTTCTTTACAAACTATGCGAGACGGCAAGGATTTCAAGACAAGGCACATTCCTACAGGAGCTCCTTCGAGTTGTCTTTACGTAAGTATGAACGCTTAATTTCTCGAATGTTCGCCATTGTTGTTTAAGATAGGACGCCTTTGTGTGTTATTTAATTTAAGGTTTTGGTATTTATTTTAGTATTAACATAATCTTGTACACTTTTCTACTTTTTGGATTTTTCGTTTAGGGTTTAATTCGTGAAATAAAATATTTCGGCTAAGTTTAGATATACAGGAATGCTTAATTTTAATAATATTCTAGGACATTTTTTGTTATTATTTTTTTGTACATAATAATTTAGTTCAGTATTCTGAAGATGAGATTTAAATGAAAATAATAAAAAGAACATCCTTTCCATAGACTACCTAATGGCGAAGAATTCGAAGAAGAGGATCACAAGAATTACGACAAGGCGCACGTTGCGAGCGACGACTGTGCGTCACTGTACCCCGGGTGCGATGTCGACATACCTGTACAGTCACAAGGCTAATAAAATACGTTGAAAATAGAACAGGAGTTTTATTGAATACGCTTTCACCGAATATACTTAAAATAATAACGAAGTACACTTGAAACAAAAAGTTATTTGTAATTATTTTTTATCTCGTAAGATGATTATAATAATAATTACTATTACGATACCTGTTTGAGTGTTATGTTGTAGTATTTAAAGTAAAATTATTAAAAAACAAATCCTAGTAAAGGAGAGAATTATGTACTTATTTTAATTTTAAGTAAAGTACAAGCCCTTTAATATCCCATTCCTGTCATCTCTCTTCGCTAAAGTAGATGTTATAGAGTTAAAGTTAAAACTTAAAGAAAAAATATTATACATATATAGCTTTAATTTACCTTGTTAAAAAGTGTAAACAAAAACAAAATAAAACGATTCACTATTCAATTTCTCGTACAAAACTTGAACAGGGTCAACTTTACACTTTTCTTAGTGACTGTACGGAAAGGCTTTAATTGTATGTAAAACAATTTGTTCCTATTTGTGTTGTTCTGCAAATTTGATACTCGTCTATAGGCCAGTTGCTGTATTTTGTCTTGGCTTGGCTATTGTTTTACTTATAATAGACCACTATAACAGTTGGCCACGAATCTTGGAAAGGCACGTATTTCTATATTAAAGTATTCTACTAACTAATATTTGAAAGTGGATATGTAATCAAGAAATGTTTACTGAGAAAATTAAAAAAAAAAATCATTTAATTTAGAAATATTTTATTCGTATTAGATCGGAACTACAATTTTCTTTCAAGTTTAATTTGTATCGTTCAGGTAAGGTTTGATAAAAAGATTTATTTACTTTTTTTTTCATAATATTAAAATATTTTTTTAAATAAATTATTAAGTGAGTTATCTTCAACTTTTAACAGTTGCCGTCTTCAAAAAATGTCGTGGAATTTATATTTTTACGACTAAATTCAATGTCAAAATTTATTTTTTTTAATCAATGTCTTCGAAAAAATTAGAGACTTTAGTTTGTCTTTCGTATGATTTTGAATATTTAAATTGAATATTTTAAATATCAAAAATATGTAGCACCTTTATTAAGGAAAAATGTTTTAATTTCATACGATATTTATATATATAAATATATATATATATATAAATTAAATTCGTATCAATGTTTCAATGTACCAATTCTGGTCTGTGTCGACATAATATACTTATGATATCCACGCAAAACAGTCGACAGCATAACTATGTTTGATAAATTGTCTTTTTTCCATTAATCGTGTCACAAAATGCGAATTTAATACCTACTGTTTCACTTTTGACATTTCAATCTTGATGTATTTTGAATAAAACCAGTCTGTAGATAAATAAAAAAAAATAGTGTAAATTATTAACTTTCAGCTAGAACAATGAAAAATATTTTGAAAATTGCACTGCTGATTTTATTAGAGGTCATGTCTAGCGAACAAGATACGGCCGGTGGTGCTACTCCTACAAAAGACTTGGAGGGTTCTTCAAAGGTATTGTCGAGAAGGAAACGTTATTTGATATTTCCTGATGGCAGTTCCTTTCAGTTAGGTATGTTACCTGCGGTTCACTTAAGTTTTTAACCAATCATAAGATTTCTCCTTTCAATAAACACTATTCTACCTATATCTGTTATTTTCAAGTGTATAACAAAATACAACAAATAACGGTTGCTGTTACTCATGGTATTCGTCGGTATCTTTGATTATATGTCTCACTTATCTGGGTTTTAGATAAAGCTATTAAAAATAATATATTCTATTTAAATTTTCTGCCAAAATTCCAATTTATAGCTTCATTGATATTCTCTTATAATTCTCACAGTATTCTGTACCCAAACTCACGGATACCTTCAAGTTGGTGACATCGTATGGTTTGGAAACACAGCAGCCTTAGCTTGGGAGCTGCCGACTGATCCGAAATTGTTTAATTTTTTCAAGAAACACGATAAATTACACACAGCAGAGAATAGGGATGGCGTATCGAAACTTATATACTTTTTAGATGAGAATGGAAAAGTACTATCAAAGATGCCTTATAAGAAGTAAGTGGATATTTTTATTTATTTGTAGAATTAATGTTTTAGGACATAATTATTTATTTGTTACCATCAAATCGAATGAAACAAAAAAAGTTTAGCCATTCCATGCATATATGCCAGGGTACTCCAGGTCTTTGGCCAATATTGGTAATGAGTAGTGATTTTTTTAAAACGTCAGTAATCTTCGAAAATGATAAGACTTGGTTGGTCTTTGTCCTTTTTTGGCAAATATTTCCTGTAAAAAGTTAGAAGATGTTTTGTTCTAAATAATGTGAAGTCACCGTCGTCAATATAAATAACAAAGGATTACTTTTTTTTGTTTGTGGGTTTGAGTAACATGATGATTTTTTTATTACCAATTTATTTTAATTTTAGGAAACCTATAGTTAATCCAGCATTTGCTAAACGAAGTATAAATGGGAATATTGAAGAAAGGAATGATTTAAAGAATATTTCAATTCAAGATCTTCACGAAAAGCGAAAAGCCATAAACATTTTCGACTCCCTTGAAGAAGATGAGATAGAGTTTCACAGAGAAGGAAGAAAAACATTATACGGCCAAATCGAGACATTTATAGAAGCGTAAGTGACATACTTTATTGATAAGTTACTAGAGTTATATTGTACTTTAGAGTAGTACTGGTCGGCAAAGTCGAAGATTAACAGGTTAATTTAAAAATAAAATCTTCACTTTGTGTTAGGGCTTTGAGCAGGCCAGTCTGGGTTGGTACCACAAATCATATATTCTACCGTAAAGCAGCAAAACTTTGTGTTGTTGTGTTTCAGTTTGAAGGATGAATGATCAAGTGTATAAACGGGTACAAAGGGTATGAGATATGAATAGTTAAAATTTCTATACTAATAGGCAGTGGTGACCACTTAACATCAGAAGGCCCATTTGACCGTACGCCTAACAATGATATAAAAAAAAATTACGATCGTACACTGTTAAATAGTGATAGATGAAATAATATAATATACTTAATGTATAACTTATATTCAACTACACGACCGATTATCATTGAACTTTAGTAATTAGAACAATACTAATAATAATTGATACAGGAGACCTGATAGTTCCTATTTAAGTTGTTAATATTATGTGTTTAAGACATTTACAGCTTGTTTCCGGCAAAGATCTTCTAACAACTTACATTAATGTTGGCATTGCATTCAAATAGTTACAGGAAACGATGAAGATAAAACAACTTAATACATTATTATCAAACATTCAATTTTATTACGATTTTTAATCAACGTTGAGAATATTTTTCATGTAAATATTGAAACGTCTAAAAATTTCTATTATTAAAAAAAAACAACTATGGAATTTTACAACACATTTGAGGAATTGTTGATCTTTCGGTCTTTTCTAATGGTGTATTGTTTGATAAACATAATTTATATTTTTGGTAACTTATTCCGCGAACTTGTAAAATCGGTTTATTTCTCGCGACTTCATTTCGTTTAACGGCCAAATCCGATTATTGTATCACCAGGTGACCCATTCACCAGCCTACATATTTTTACAAAATAAATGCCACAATGCTAGACTGTATTTTTTCAAGTTAAATTATACTCACGAACTAAATATTTTATATTTTGTTGTCATAAAAAGGATCAATTGTTAGGTCTTGGTCGGATTGAAACTTATCTTCAAGCTCAATTCGTCAACTTTCAAAGCCAGCACAAAAGGATTATATAAAATGAAATTTCCTTGAAACCAACATTGTGGAAATACTAGAAAGATTTTACAGAAAAGATAAAAGAATTAGTCGTCCAAGTGTTTCTAAAAGTGGCTATAATATATTTTTCTCTGCATTAAACTTTGTTGACTTAATACTTTCTGAAGATTCCGATTATTATAATATTAATCCTCTTAAGTATTGAGAAAATATTTTATTTGTCATTACGTTTTTGCTCACATCCAAATTTTTTGATATATATGTAACCAAACGTTTTTCTATTAATTAATATATTATCTTAGTCAATTTATA
The DNA here is from genome assembly GCF_905147765.1 of Vanessa atalanta. Classification (NCBI taxonomy): domain Eukaryota; kingdom Metazoa; phylum Arthropoda; class Insecta; order Lepidoptera; family Nymphalidae; genus Vanessa; species Vanessa atalanta. Next base: position 2,223,578 of record NC_061882.1, read on the forward strand.
GACCTTAAAAAAGTGTCATGGTAGCTAACTTCATCGCTCCGAAAGCCTAAAGCTTGTCTTGGATTAGGGGTAAGAATGATATCCCAATATCCCAAGAGTTCGAATCTAATCTTTTGATGTTAAGATCGCTAGATAGACTTTATAAGTTAAGTTATAGAGCTGTAGGCTAAAAGACGATGACCTAAGTCCTAAACGAATTATTTTAAAATAACAAAGAGTTTTATATTCAAACAGTGTTTTACTCTGTATTTTAATTAACTTTGTGTTACTTATTCATCTGGCAAATGTTTTCACATTGTTCTTTACTTAAAACCAATTATAGATTGGAATTCGCTACCTCGTGCTTTTATTTCTGAAACGGTATTTTTCAGACTCGGTTGGAGAGGCCGAGAATGTGTTCTTCGTTTGCTATGCGAAAGTGGCAAGGGAGCGGACCAAAGCACGTTTCTAGAGGAAATCATACGAGCTACATTTACGTGAGTATTTTTATTGTATTATATCTATGTACGTTATTGTTTTCTACGTAGCATTTTGTACGGTATTACTTAATGAATTAAGCCTATAATCGTATGGAGAGTTAAGGCAATTTAAAACGTCGGTCTCATCAGTTATTCCAAAAAACGAATATCGATAGTGCAGTCGATTAACGGAATACTATACGTATTGATATATAAAATAATGACGAATAATTGATTTAATTCTATTATTAATTAGAATTTAGAAAATAATCCACGGACTTAAAAATATTCGTATCAAGTAAGAAATATTGCGATACTTTAAATATAATTTTATGAAATACTTTTGTATTAAATTAGAGAAAGTATTCTATTATGTTTTGAGTAATAATAAAAAATGTCACTTAATACAATTATTTACAGAAATAATTTAAGGAGTCAAATAAGTAGCCCAAGAGCTGTTTACTTAAATCGATTATGAAACTTAAGTTATATATCATTAGACAATAAGTAACTTACAATGCCTATTCCTCAAATTAGAAGCAGTAATACTTTATTGCTGTATTATAAATATTCCACTTGAATTGTACTCAATACAAGGGGAATATTTAAAGCAATATGCTTAGAGTTAGTGTTAACTCTAAATCGAAGTATTCGTATCGGGAGTGGAAAGGCGTTCTCCGCCATCTTGAATTACACGTTCAACAAATCACACAAAATTATATTCTTTATTGAAATTTTAAGTTTAGTCAAGAATATATAGTAAAATAATATTTTGTATAGTATGAGTAATTAGTAACTAGTACAATGTAAAGAAATGGCCTATTTATCTAGTTTTGCGGATTATTCCTATTATTCATCACGATAAGTCTTAAATTTCTTGTTCTAGCGACGTACAGCTTTTACGGTATTACGGCTCCTATCCAAACAGCTGAATTTATTTAATTGATTTTACTTGATTCAAGAAACTCATTCTATTACAGATTACCTCAAGGACGTGAATTTGAAGATAATATACATACTCAATATGATACAGCATACAGAGCAAAGAAAGATTGCGTTAATTTGTATCCACAATGCGAAGAATATACACACTAAATAATATGGAAATTGTTTTTGTAAATATTTAAAGTATATTTCGCCTTTTTGATGAAGCAAAGGATTTAGTCACTTAAAGTACATTAAATAATATAACTGGAATTATTGTTTTATTTTATCAAATAAAAATTGCTCTTCTTCTGACTAACTATATCATACCTTTTTACCGAAAAGTTAGAAAATTTACAATAAACTCCAAATAGGCTCCTAGAGATTGTCAGATACGACATGAAATAATAAATTAAACAAATGTAAACATTAAAATCTGGGAAGTAGAGCATAATTTTGATTGCACGAAGAAATTTCGCGAAGGTGTTAAACTAACGTAATGAGTGGAGACGGCAGTCGGTCTAATTCTTTGATCAAACATCCCGGGTCAGCGAACAGCGCTACACTCGGTTATATTAGTATGGACATTATTCTGATTTAACTATTAAATAAAATAAATTTTCCTAATTCATATCCTGATACGCTTTCAAGATCTTAACTACTGAAGCGATTATCATAAATTTTGCGATTAAATCGTCAGGGGCACAGAAAACTACATACATACATAACTCCTGTCCCCTTAAGGCGAAGCTGTGGACGAAAACTAGTATATAATAAATCTTATCAAGCCGGTTTCTCTCCCGTTACCGACGCTACAAAGTCAAAGCAAAAATTTACACTTATATACTTGGTGGTGCTTTGTGCAAGCCCGTCTGGATACCACCTGGTCATCAGATGTTCTACTGCCAAACGACATTACAGTAATGGTCGGTGGTGACCACTTACCATGTATCCTATATTCTCGTCCGCCTACCTATACCATGAAATCAGAAATACCTGAAAAAGAATCGGCAAATTAAAATCAACGGTTCTTTTTGAACAAATATGAATTTTAAATTTCTAAATTCTTTGAAATGTCACTACCTAATATAGCATCTTAAAACGAATACTTATTAGAAATGTTTATTAGTAACATTTAAAATATTTTGTATCTAATATCGAATTCGTTAATTGGAGTGAGTTCATTGGATATATTTATGCGTTAAATATCAATGATGAATCGTATGTCGTATAGCGTTTTTTGTGTTTGACATTGGTTACTAATTTAAGTTCCAATTAAATAATATATATTTAATCTGATAAATCTTTTATGAGTGTGCACCTGTGTGTGTTAAGTGTTGTTACGAGTGTGTGTGTTACGAGTTGCACTTGTGATACGTGTGTTGAGTGTGACGCATACACTTGTGCAGTTGGCTAATTCTGCCGGACTGCCACGGCTGAAATTAATTTAATCAGAAATTATAATCCAATAAAAATATTGTAGTTTCCGCATGATCACAAACATAGAATTAATAGAATACATTCTCTATGGTGTTTAGAACTCTCTATCGATTAATTCAGATTACATATCATAATGTAATTTCTAAAAAAAAAATCTTACCGAAAGATATGATAAAATTTTAATTATTATAGCCGATGATATAGCTTTGATTTAATGTAGAATATAAAATAATTTAATAGCATTTATTACGAGTTAAATTAAAAAAGTTTATTTTAATTTTTATATTTTACCAAAAATAGTAATAGTAACAGCTACAGGTCAAACTTTCTCTGGTCTAGAGGAGGATTGACCACTCCTCCACACTAGAGTGGTACCACCAATGTACCACAAATACTAATACAATACCACACCATAATTCAAATAACAAATCTCATTAACCTTAATTTTATAATTAATTCTGAAATTGTACATGAATAGTCAATGAATCTTAGATTTCGATTAAAACCTTTTTTTTTTAAATTGTATGTAACAATTGATATCAGTGTTAATTTAAAAAAAAAATTGATTATAAACTGTCATGTAAAATTAGAGAATATTGCGATTGTTATAACGGTAAATATTGAAGAGAAAAATTGAAAATCTGCTACGAGTTAGTTATTCAATTTGTTTTTAATCTGATATCTCTTTTTCACATACGTCTGTATCTAGTAAATAAACATAGTAAAAATAAACCGATGCAATTGATATATTTCAATTTGTTTTCGCTATAAAAGCGAACATTTTTAGTTGAGACCAGATTGGCACGGAGAGTTTATTATATACACGCAGAAAAGTCCTAAATGCTTTCGACTGATTTAATTATTTTTTCATTTTATATTTGAATCGTTTTTGCGATGTATTTGTAGGTTTATTTACAGATATATTTTTTTAAATTTAATCATGTAATATTGAGGTTATGTATCAAATTAATGAAATTGCTATTTCATATATATATAAAAGAAATCGACACGCCAGACGTGGAACAACGAAATTGACTGTTATCGAAAGGATATATAATAATATATAAATAGTAACGAAGTATATAGTATACGCGCCACGCACAAACAAGGAAGTAGGGAGAGGAGGGTAGGGAGAGTTGGTCTTACCAAGTTAATAATGACGTACAACACATGCCATGTATTACATACAATGAAATAAAATTATATTCATAGCGTTAAACCGTCTCGCTGTACTTTTCTAGTTCCATGTTATGTCATACAACAAACAGTCAACGCTAACAACATTTGCGTCAATCACATCCATTACAACAAGGGAGGCGTGTGGAGTAACAAATTTATTGAAAAAAAAAATCATATCTAAATTTACGTATCACTTGTAATTTATTAGAACTGTAACGAAAATGAAATACGGTTCGTATTTTGTTTTGATTTTGTCGACAATTATTATTGAGTGCGCGTGTATTAATTCAACGGATCAGTGCCCTAATATAAAAACATCGTTAGGAGCGATACGAAAGAGAAGACATTTGACTTTTCCTGATGGCAGTGATGTAGTCGTGAGTAATTATTCTATATTACAATTAAGATAACGATGATTCTATTTCCAACATAACTTGCCTGTTATTATATGACACTTCTATACTTATACTAAAAGGTAAGGCTTCTGATGTAAGGCATCCATCATCGTTTATTCTACCGCTAAACAGAAACACAATAATAACATCGAAATATGACCTTATTCCGGTTCAGGTGAGTGAGCTATAGTGATTCTTTGGAACGTATTCAAATGCCAATGGCAAACATTATTTTTTTATATATCAAGAGAATACATCAATACTTAGATCCTTAGGGTGTGCGAATCTTTGATGGTGTAAGGAATGATAAATAATTCCAACAGTGACAATGTCAACAGCGGATGTTATCCTTGCCACCAGATAACCTATTCGCCCGTTATTAAATAAAAAAAAAAATGATTATCAATGAACGAGCATCGTATTTCATAACTTTGCTTGTTAATTAAAATAAATTATTTGCAAATTTAAATGAATCCACATTCGTGTATCGCACTATATTATATTTCGTTGAAATAGTGCCGTTTTATAATGTTTTGGTTAATCTATAACGTGTTTGACGACAGGTCGAGATTCTGATCAAACATTGCAATTGAATTTAACTAGTTTAAATGTTTTGATGAATTTAAAATCCTCACATTAGTTTTGCATATTACAAAGTACGTTTCGAAATGTTTAATTAAATTTACTATTATCAAATGTTTGTTCTATTTCAATTTGATATTTTCAATTTACTTTGTAATAACTAATTTATTTTGACTACCTAACGTGTTTTAAATAGGTAGGCGGACGGGAAAATAGGTCAGCTGATGGTATGTGGTCACCACCGTAGACATTGGCGCTGTAAGAAATATTCACCATTCCTTATATCACATCAACGCAAACATTGGGACACTCAACCTTCAATCCGGAATAACCGGAATGAGTGGGTGGTACCTACCCAGACGTACTGGCCCAAAGGCTGCCATCAAGTAAATATAATATAGTTGATTCATGATCTTCATTCATGATCGTTTGCGAGATTTTTTTTCATGATATCATTAAATACAAGCATTTTATCAAAGACATGGAAATACATTTTTAAGATTTAAAAATTATATTATATATTAATAGCGTAAGCTGATTTTTGTCCCAGTGATTATGGGGCGATAGTTGTACACAAAAAAATGTTTATATATTTATTATATATTTTGAAGAGCTTCAGCCGTAGATGTGGAGAAATTTATTAAATTTTTTTTTTTTTTTTTTTATTATTCTTTATTGTACAAATAAAAGATGTACAGAGGGCGGACTTAACGCTATAACAGCATTTTCTGCCAGCCAACCCAGAATAGTGTAGGAGAGTAGTCAGTAGGGTGTGCACAGAAGTTAAAGAATAATTTTAAAAAATATATACATAGCAATACATGCCTATAAATATATATAATAATAATACAGTACATTTCGATATTATACATAATATATAATACATAAATATACATATACATAATATACATAAATATGCACAAACATATACATATATAAGTACATAAATATTTAACATATATACATAAGTATGTATATATATATATATATATATATATATATGAATCCAATTATGATAATAGTATTTATGAAAAGACATCACATAGTGTTGACAGACGACAAATAAAATTCTTTTACTTGGCGCTTGAAGAAGTCGCGCGATGGAGCTCTACGAATAGAATCAGGCAAAGTGTTCCAAAGCCGGGCTGCAACTAGAGAGAAAGAGTTGGAAACAAAGCCAGATTTATGGGAAGGTATGAAAAGGGTAAGGGAATGAGAGGATCGTAGGGGCTTATTATGAGTAGAGGAAAGAAGAGAAAATTTAGAGGATAAGTAAGTGGGAGCATTAGGGTCGGTGAGAATAGAGTAGAGAAGACATAGAAGCCGAGTATATCTACGTTCTCGTATAGGAAACCAGTGTAACTGTTTCATAAAACGAGAAACGTGGTCGAATTTACGTAAGCTAAAGATAAAGCGAATGCCAGTGTTAAGGAGACGATTAAGTTTATTCAGGTGTTCTTCCGAAAGATCTAGATAACAGGAGTCACCGTAATCAAGAATTGGAACCAAGAGGGTAGTAACAAGCTGGATTTTAGTTTCCATAGGCAAAAATTTTTTTAAACGCATTATGGAATGCATAGTGGCGTAAAACCTACGAGAAACTTCTTTAATATGTTCCCCCCAACTGAGTTTACTGTCAATGATAATGCCGAGGTCTTTAACACTACTGCTGAACTCTATTGGTATATTATTATATCGTAGGCTGGGCAGAGTCAGAACATCTAACTTAGCTAACTGTCTCCTGCTGCCTATAATGATGGCTTGACACTTGGATGGATTGACAGTGATACCATATTTAGCGGACCGAAGAGAAATGCGGTGGAGATTATCATTTAGGGAGTTAATAGCCGTGGCAAGAGCATTGACAGTAGAGTGTTCGTAGAGCTGCAAGTCATCGGCATACAGATGGTAGTGCGAAGTTAAAATTTTAGTGATGGCGTTTATAAAAACAGAAAATAACAGAGGAGATAATATGCCACCTTGAGGAACGCCGGCACTCACTTCGCACCAATCAGATTGTAGTTGACCAATGCGTGTGGATTGCCGACGCCCTCGAAGATAAGAAGAAAACCATTCAACGGTAGAGTCTGACAAGTTAGCATGGGAAAGAAATGCAAGAAGGAGGTCATGGTCTACTGCATTGAAAGCATTGCTAAAGTCAATTAACACGAGCACTGTGAGTTGCTGGTTTTCCATGGCAATACGAATATCGTCCGTGACCTTTAACAATGCTGTTGTTGTGCTGTGACCTGGGCGAAAGCCCGATTGGAATGGATTGAATAAGTCGCATTTATGAAGGTAGCAAGAGATTTGTTGGTGTGCAATGGACTCCAGGATTTTGGATAAAAAGGGGAGAATTGTTATAGGACGAAAATGAGAAGGTAGCGAAGGATTTGATATTTTAGGGAGTGGGAGAACAAAAGCCTTGCGCCACATCTCAAATTGTAACAGTTTAAAAAATATATATTTTTAGAGAGCGGAAAAATAAATTAAAAACAGTATAAAAAAAAGAATTGAAAACGTAATTAAAATTAAAGTAAATTATTATCGACAAACACCAATTCTAATTTAACTAATGCATACTATTTGACATTTAAAATTTCATTCAAATAAAGTTCCATAAGTTCCTTCGTCGTCATCTACACTTTCAATCAGGTGAGATGGAAGACAAACGCCAATCCTATACAACTATAAAAAAAATAAGTTACATAATTTAGGCGCCAAATGTCATCTACGTTTGTGACTTGCAGATTACTTTAATGAAATGAAAACCAAATCTGTCATAGGTATCGAAATTCCTAAAAAAATACTTTGAATAAACGCCAAGTTTCGCCGGCGACCCACTAGTATTAAATTACTATTCTATTGGTATTCATATAAAAAACTATGATAAACCGGCAAATGTTGGTCTGTCTGTGTACATATACCATGACGCCGATGTCCTCCTGAACGATTTCAGTCACGGCGGCAAATCTCAAGGGAGAACCAACTACGCAGGACATATTAAAGGCACTCCGTATTCCCTCACTCTCATAATCCGATTACATGGCAAATTCGACGTGCCCAGAAAGATTTCAGGCGCAGGAACAACGACTTTACGTGTTTTTCTAGTCACGGTAGTATATTCACACAAATTCCAGACTCCAGGTTGCTATTAAATTTTTTCGATAGAGATATACAATAACTTTTTATAATTTCGATCTGGCGTTTGAACCCAATCATCTTGATCAGATGGATCAATGATCTTATATTTAAACACTAGACCATCGAACCAATTTGACCGGTGAAGAAGGTAATAAACGGCGGCGCCATCTATTGGCAAGTAATAACAAATTAATCATTTAATCAACGCTGTAAAAGGAACTATTTACTCACAATGGCGCGCAAGATCTAAGATCTACGTCAAACTATTATTTAGTGAATACGAATCAAATCTCATTGTATTTTATTTTAAGTCTTCTAAACAAAGCTAAATTATATTTAGCTTTGGTTTGTTTGTTTCCCACCGTTCCCTTAATATCAATTCCACCATCACCGACGATATAATCACAACTTATTTTAAATTAAAACGGTCAATCATTTTGGCCATATCTGAGTCCGGTACAGACTGTAAATAATCTTTTTTTTATACTAATATTGTGAAACTGAAGAGTTTGTTTGTTTGGTTGAACATGATAAACTTAGGTAAAATTGGTTCGATTTGAAAAAAGTTTAAGATAGCTAACGTATTGAAGAAGGTTATCTATAGCCTTCCTTGATAAATTATTGGTCGTAGTGTGTTGGTATGGCGTACTATACCATTAGGCTATAACCATCAGGAGTAGTGTATCAATGAAAATTTTTTTTTTTTATTTATTTATTAAACCAAAAGAACAATACATTAATAATACACAAAACGGTACAACAAAAACCACAGACGGTTTTCCTGCGCACCGCGGATTCAAAAGACGATAACAACATATTAAAATGATAACGAATTAACAATGAGTATGAGTAAAAATAATAAGTGTAACAGAAATACAAAATTGAGGGTAGAACTAAAATAATAGCTTTGTAATAATGGTCGACGCTCGCGCACTGAACTAGTTCCAGGAATTTACAATTTGAATAGCTACACTATACAGCATGTTCCACATAGATTTTTTTTAATTTGTTTTTATAATTTTTTATGTTTAATTGTTTTTTTATATCATTAGGGATTTTATTAATTAAAGTAGGAATAACATATTCCAATACTCGCTTGCCGTAGTTATTATTGTATTTAGGAATATTTAATTTTTGATTACTGACATTTCTTAATTGCATGTTATAATTATTAGTATTTATTGTTTGATTTACATTAAAATTAAAATATTGGTCTGTTAGTAGCATGAACTCAATTTTAATATTAACTGGCATTACCTTGCAATAAATAAATAAGTTGTGATAATTAGTTTTATATAAGTCTTTAATTTTTTTTGGTACAATTGTTTTTAACAATCTTAGCTGCAGTTGATAAATTTGATTAATATGTGTTCTCCCTGTTAAACCATAGCTGCTGAGTCCGTATGAAATTATAGATTCGCCGAGAGTTTTATACAACATCAATAAAATTGAATATGGAATTTTATTACGTAATAGACTAAATTTTGCTAAAAGGGCTCGTAACTTATCACAGACACTATTTATATGGTCTTTCCATTTAAGACGGTTATCAATAATTAAACCAAGATATCGCTGGTTTTGGACCATATCTAATGAGGGACATTTACAATAATTATTACTATTTCTGTGTAAACATGTATGACTATGGGCAATGATCTTTAAACTACCATTATATCTGTTGTGACTTGAACTAATGTACATAGAATTTGTCTTTGTGACATTTATTACAAGACCTACATCATGTGACCACTTCGTAAGTACGTCAAAATCCGATTGAATTTGTTTTAATGCTTCGTCTATGTTATTGTGCGCTGACAGGAGACATGTGTCGTCTGCAAACTGATACATTTCACAGCTTTTAATAGCATTTTCTAAATCATTGACGTACGTTATGTAGTGCAATGGTCCTAGTACCGATCCTTGTGCCGTTCCGTGTGAGACGTATACTTCATCACTAAGCGATTCACCGATTTTAACACTGTATGCTCTGTCTTTTAAATAGTTTTGACACCATTTTAACAAAGGTCCTCTAATTCCATTATTTTCGAGCTTTTGCATTAAAACAGTATGTCTGAGCGTGTCAAAAGCCTTACTATAATCTATAAATACAACTATTACATGTTTTTTATCATTTAAATGCTTATTGACAGAGTCGGTAAATTTAGATAATAACTGCGTGGTACTCTTTTTCGGTTGAAAACCAAATTGCTTATGAGATAAAATATTATTATCTTTATAAAAACATTGTATTTGTTGACAAATATATTTTTCTACTATTTTATCTATTGTTGGTAGTAATGTAATAGGTCGATAGTTTTCGTAGTCATCACTTTTACCTTTTTTAAATAAAGGCCTGACTAATCCAAATTTTAAATCTTTCGGATACTTACCTGCAGTTATACAGTCATTAATCAATTTTGCTATTATTGGAGCAATTTTATCATTTAATTTTTTGAGATCTATGACACGTATATTGTCTATGCCTGGAGATTTGTTATTGTCAAGTGACTTAATAATATTAGAAACATTATACACACTAGCCTTTTTAAATCTACATGACATATTAACATGTCTTTCATAATCATTTATTTTTAGTAATGGTATTGTACATGTGGGTATAATATTTCTAACACTGTTTTTAAAAGATATTGCAAAGTTATTTGCAATATCCTTCATTGGGATGCTATTTTTGTTAAAAGCTTTTATAATAATTTTATCCAAGGAGTTTTTAACTTTGCCAGTTAATCTATTTACTATTTGCCATAATTTTCTATAGTCATTTTTATATTTATATATTTCGCTTTTATAATAGTTATTTTTAGTAATATTTATTATTTTATTTGCAAAATTTCTTGCTTTATTATATTTAAGTTTTAATATTTCATTTCCTATATCTTTCTTCCATTTTTTAAACAATTCATCTCTATATTTACATGCTCTGATTATACTTTTGTTCATCCAATGATTGGATGAACGATTTGGATTGTTTTTTATTTTTATTTTAGTTTTTGAGTTGTTATAGCATTTATTTATTTTATTTTTAATATACCTGTAGATATCATCAGGGCATGTCATACGATCGATTGGTGTCCAATCGATATCGTTTAAAAGCTGTTGCAAATGTTTATAATTTAAAATAGTTTTATATTTATCATCATTCTGTATAGCGGTTGAGCCAACACATGCTAAGGCAACCATTCGATGGTCGGCCAGTACAGTGTCGAGCGTCGAGGTGTATATGTCTAGTGAATGAGATCTCGCGTATATGTGGTCTATGCATGATTTTACTATTTTATTATTACGTAATCCAATACGTGTATAATCTGAAATCCCACACACCAGACCCAAACCGTACATCATATTGTTATATTTATGTTTGACAGGATTATTTATTTTTAAGTCAATGTTTATATCTCCCAACAAAAACAAGTCATTAGATAATTTAGTGTTTTTAATAAGTTGTTCGAGTTCCTCAATAAACAGATGTTTACTTAAGTTCGGAGGGCGGTAAAGTGCACACAGATTAGCGACGTATCTGTTCGGTGTAACTAAAGTGCCCAGAATACATTCAAAGTGTTTTGTTTGTGATTTAGATATGCTATATTTATGTTTTTTGTTGATATATATAATTATACCGCCACCTCTGCGCGCCTTACGCAACTCTGTGTACATTTCAAATCCATCCAAACCATACATACAACTTAATGAGTCGGAGATATTTGCCTCAGTTACTACAACAACATCGATTGATTTCTGAGATAAGTTAATACATTGTTCTAAGGCAGAAAAGTTTTTTATCATAGATCTTATGTTTATATGGACGCAAAACAGTTGGATATTATTACTATGTGGTATATTAAAAACAAAATCCTGTATGTTCGTACAATTAGATAATTCCAGTAAATCATCATTTATTACTTCCATTTTAGTTAATTGTGAGATATTATAAATTGTAAACTATAAAAGACTATAAACTATAAACCGTAAACACTTAAAGAAAAAGGATAAAATAAATAAAAAAATTGAGAAATACCTTTTCTTATTACAAGTAAGTTTTAATTATCAACTAAGCGACTTATGTCCTTTATTGATCTTAGTATGATAGGTACACTATCACTGTCCTTACGTACACGAATAACACCCTTTTTACACCATATAAACTTGTACTTATCCTTAAGTTGTTGTTTTGCATTCCATAATAAATTTTTATTATACGGTGTTAGGGATTCTCGTATATATACTATTTGTTGACCGGACTTTGTACCTGTATTTACAACAACATCCTTTACAGATATCTTACACTTTTTTGATGTAGTAATCCATTTGTTTTGAATAGTTTCATTCTTCATTTTTAATAGCATCGGTCCCGGCATTTCATTTCGACTCGAGCCCACTTTCGTCTGAATACTTACTACATCATCTTTTGGTAATTGCAATTTATTTGCAATTTCTTCAACAATCAACCTTGCGTCTTCTTTATCATTGTAAAGTATATTAGATATCTCAATTTGATCACCCAATTTTTGTTGCTCGATCTCCTGTAACCGTTGTTCTAATGCACCAATTCTAGTTTCTAGGTTAGAATTTTTATTGCTCATTTCTGTGTTTTTTCGTTTTAGTTCCTGAATTGACTGCTTGCAAAACTCGAGACCTTCCACCAATTCATCCAGCTTGTCACTCTGATACTGTAGCGATTTCATAAAGTCCTTCATTTCTCGTTGTATAGCTTTTTCGATTTCTTTGGACATATCGCTTACCATTTGTTTTATATTTATTCGCATATCCTGAGATGTATTATCTTCATCCTCGTCATCCTCCTCCGGTACGATAAATGAATTACGTTTTAAACAGTTGCTATTGCATTCTTGACACGTCCATTGTAGATTTTCGGTTGCACGCAAAGCAGCAAGTTGTTTATTTGTTAGACCAGAACACGAAGTATTTCCATGTACTGTTTTTTCACATTTATTACATTCCAATCCAGGATATCGTTTGGTAATATTTTTTGCACACTTATCACATTTACTCATTTTGCATCTATTACACACCGCGCAAATACGTGTTGACTTAACGAACTACCGAACTGAAATTTGCGGAAACGGAAGAAAAAATATATAGGAGCTTCCGTTGCCTGCGCTGCGTAAATAGTTAAAGTTTCACAACAATCCTGTATGTAATACAGATGAGCAAAGTCGGGACGAGGACTAGTCGTTTATAATCTTAATATGAAGCATATATGTATGTTGTCAGTGGGAATTGTAACAACTTGAATCTTAGTAGAGTTGTATCTGTAGTTTATATAAGAGATTCAATAATTCTTATGTATAAAATTGATTATATAGTATTATATCTTATAATATATTATATGGACATTCTACTCCTACAGAAAATAAGGCTTCGTAGCTTACGATGTTGATCCGTCGTAGATTGGTTGGCATTAGCAAAGAAATAAAATCAATACGTTGTATTTTACTCCACTACAAAGCCAAAAGTATTGCGTTTACCAATTTTGGATACTTGTGTGCTGACTGACATCCTAATCAAAATATTCTTTTTTCAAATGTATTACAATAAATAAGTGAAAAAAATATATTAAATTGTTGAATTAAATGTTCCTCGGTTCGGAAAGTATAAATTCTACAGAGAAGAGCCGGCAAGAACCTCAGTACTCACTATTTTCCACCATTTCTATTACAGTGTATGTCAATAAAGTACAATTTTTATACACGTATATCCTGTCTAGAGATCAACGAATACTAAGTCCACGCTTTTTTATCATTAATATAATATTTTATTGAATAACATGCGTTGTTTATTGATGTTTGTGACATGAGATTTGATTTTCTTAATAAGACAAGTTGAAATAACCATGGAGTCGGTGACTTGATGTTATTAGTTAATCTTTCCTCCTCGTGTCCAAACAATGATCGTCCACCTTTCTTAAAATCTGTTAATATTACTGTGAATATATAAAATATTGTTGTAAACATATTGTGAAGCAACTGTAAATATACCCACTTTATTAAAAACATCCCGGGGAGAGTCCCGAGCTCCAAGACTTAAAATAGACCAAATAACTCTTTTTCCAAAATAGAAATACTTAAAAACTTAAATGATTTCATTACTTTTTATTGACATTATATAGGAAAATATCTACGGTGATATGAAAAGTCATCAAAATAAAACATAGTTTTGTTTTAGATTTATTTATATGAATATTTATTTACTTACCGGAAAAATTTTGGTAGTCGTATATAAAAATCTTTAAAAAAAAATCCAAAATCTTTAAATATCAAGATGTATAATTCTACACAGGATAACGTAGATAATTAAAACTCTGGAGTTCGCTTTCGTTAATCTCCAAAGATAATTTAAAAACGTAATATAAAATATTGTCAGTGGAAAGGAAGGAAAAGGTGCACGTGGCGCTTGTGCCTTTCTTCCTTTCCACTGATGATATATAATTTGAATTGATGAATTTCTTAATAAGATTAACTGCTGAATTATGTATGTTTCTTCTTTTTAAATAATCCAAATCGATCGTTGATCGTACATTTTAATTAAAATAATTGAAAATTAAAAAAATTTTGTAAACTCTTCTTGAATAAAATAGTCCTTAATTTAATTTGAATTAAGAACAATGTAATCTGATTGCTGTGTTAATTGTTTTTATTTTGTTCTCAGCTCACGATCTCATTGGTTAAAGCTTTCATGACTCACGCACCGTCAGGATGGAACATTGCGCTGGAGATTGATGTCATATTTCCTCTGCCTGATGCCAAGTTCACGAATGCTCATTTCAGGAAGAAATTGCACCATCGTCAAAAAAGAGAATTCTGGGAAAGACTTCAAAATGCTATAGATTAGTAAGCATTGCTTTATAGTTTAAAGTAATAATTTTTAATTAAATGTTATCATTGTAATCGAAAATCATGTAATTGAAATATATTTTGTATGAATTATAGATAGATATTATAGATAGATAAGTTTTCGATATCACTTTATATTAATTTTGTCGGTAAAACTTAAATTAACTTATGCCGCGTTCAGATGATCGATTTAAGTCAATCACTAATCTGAAGCGGTTTGAAGCGTCTGAACATTTTCAATTCTGATTCAATTTGAAATTTGAAAAATTGGCCACGTTTTATTGATTAAGTTTAAAACATTTTGTAATATGTTTTTAATGAAACATTATTATTTTTTTCAGTCACAATTTAAACGGCCGTGCATGTGTTTTAAGGAGCATTTGCGAAGCTAAATCTCATCTTGCTCCACCGGGAAAGTCTTTAGTGCACGATCTCCTTAGAGCAATTTTTACGTAAGTGTCAATTTTTATATAGTTCTTTGACCTTTATACTTAAAGGTGAAAAATGTATGTATTTATTTTTTATAATTATAGTGATATACGTAATATGGTATATGAATATGCCCCCAGATGGTAAATGGTAGCCACCGTCCATAAATATTGACTCAATACAAGTTTTTATTGATGACGTCGAAAATAAATATTTTGCATTCATATTAAATAAAACCTTGGGGGCTATTATTGAGTCGATTACCTCAGTTATAACAGGAAGTTTTAAATATCACACGTTGGATAAGCGCTGGATAATCGTACACTCCAAACCTTAAATACTGCTGCGTGTTATATAAATGGAAACACATGATTGAATATTACGTTAAAATCGGCTACTGATTTTTCTGTCCGCGGATAAATATCTATAATAATATTACAAAGATGGAGCGTTTTCTTCATTTGAAGGTGTTACTCTCAGGAGTACGAAGTTGTTTTTTTTTGTGATAGAATGTAAGTATGGTAAATAAATATATAAACGATTTAAGCAGTAACGTTAAATGCAAGTGAAACCACTCCGAGCAACTAGTATTTTATAAACTGTCAAGTCAAGTCAAGATTCAATAGAAGAGTAAGGAACAGATAATCTTAATTAAAGATAGAGGGTTTCTAAACAAGCACAACTGAGTTTCTGGAAATCTTGTGCAAATCTTATGGAAATCATTAATTAAAGCCCGTACATATGTGTGTGTGTGTGTGTGTATTCAATAATAAATAGTGGAAAAACTTTGTGGAATAAGTTCCAAACCGTCACCATTATTGGAGATGAAAAATATAGATATTTGTAGGTATCGTTAGACAATCACACAGGATAGAGATATCTATGATACGATTTTGTGTTTCCTTTCTATGATATTTAACAATAAAAGATAAAGATAGTTACTCTTTAAATATAAAATCATATTTATATACAATAACATTTACATATTATCTTGTATTATTGCAAATTTTCTCTACTCCTTTATTTAACATGCTTATTTATTTGAAAATAAACTAAAAAAACGACGACATTCGGTCGAAATACAACGACGTGTATTTTCATATGGTGTGTTTCTCCATATCAAGTTAATTGCCTTATAATCCGCGTACGTGACGCTTATCTATACGTGTTCGGATTAAAGCAAAATATTAATTTCAATAGCGGTTTCATACTAACAATAAGAAGTTCTCGTGAAAACTTAATTACTTTGACGGATTTTCTTTAACTCGTAATTATTGATAAGATCATTGTATTATTGTAAGTTTTTTACGAGGTTTCATAACGAGAAACTCATTACGCGTTTCTCCCACATAAAATAGGGGGGTATGTGGGATTCGACGGTGATCAGGACGCCTAGTGCGCTCTAGTACACCGGAATACCGACTAAAATACGAGCGCTGAAAAGACGGAGAGGGTTCCGTCTTTTCATCGATTCAGGATCGTATTCGCATGCTACCGTGACGCCCTGACGGTCGAGCCGCCTATGCGGGCCCCTAATTCCTAGGGGGAATTCCCAGGGTACTGAGAACCCTCTAGTCCCTGCGGCGCCTGTTGAGGCGGGAGGAGAAGGTGTGCATAGCGATGCTTCCGTTCAACGTCAAGCATAAATTAAATACGTGGAAATTTAGTGGTTCATCTGGATTTCAACTGTTTAACTTCAACGTGCTCTAACCACTTGGCTAGCTAGGCTTATTGTATGACATTATTTATTAAAAATATTATGAGTATCCTTAACTGGCTCCCCGAGGAGCCCGGTTGCCTTCCAAAGGTTTTTCCTGCGTGAAATGAAAAAGGTAATTTGTTTCGGGAAAAATAAGCAAATAAAACCTTCCGCTCTATAAAATTAATAGAACTACAATGTTTAGTTTTTTTGAAAGAAAATTATATTTGTTTAAGAGAATGTGATTTATCAACATGTATGACTGTCTTCAAAATTGTGAAATCTTTAAATAATATCATCAAAAAATAATTTAAAATTTCATTTATTTTCCTTCATGGATTGAGCCTTTAGTTATTGTATTCAATGCGTATTGAGTAACTGTTGTCACTCGCAAGTGTCTGTTTTTATTACTCACATATAGTATACATTTTTATAACATAGGTCAGTGGAAGGTCGAATGGGCGAATCAGGAAATCCGATGATAGGTGGTCTCCACTAGCGCCGTTTGGAATTTTAACCATTCCTTACATCGCCAATGCGCCAACCTTGGGAACTTATTACTAACATATATCGTCGTTGATCTCTCATAAGTAATTTATATTATAAGTAAAATAATATAACATTATTATTAACTACCCGTCACAATTCCGTTCGGTTGAAGTACGAATTATATTTACTTTCCAAACTCAGATCCACCTACGAGGCCCAATCTAAACCATCCCTACTCGGACCTACTCAAATAAACACAAAATCAATTCCTCAAAATCAGTCAAACCATTTAGAACGAGTTTAGTAACACACACACATAGAAGTTTACCGATATTTATTTGTATGGCTATTGAAAATAAATGAAAGTATTCAACTTTTCCTTGCGAAGCCGATAAATAGTTGCATTTTATTAATGTATTTTGAAATTTTGTTAGCTTAAATAATATTAATTACGTGTAGTGCTTATATAATATATTAGTCCGATATGTACTTTTAATATAAACATAATGGCGATGAATATACGTCATATAAATTTAGTAAATTTTTTATTCAATTTTGTTAATCATTAATAGGATAGTGGTTAGCTTGAGTGGATCGAACGCAACCCTTATGAGGTTTTCGTTTTATATATCTTTATCTATGGCGGAGAAAAATCCTTCTGTCAAAAGAAAGCCTCTTCCATATATTCGTTGACCCAAAGTAAATCAGCTCCATACCTCTCTTTTTGACAGAAAATATGTTCACCCTACCGAGGGATAGATGAAATTCATAAGTCGTTCAATCAATACATATTTATTCAAATAGTTTGGAGTCACATTTTAATACATTTTTATTATGTAATAGGTAGGTTTAAAGGTATGCCACTATATAAGAGTAGTCACCACACCACACTTATACTGTAAAAGTATTAACTATTACCTACATCGCCAATACGCCACCAATTATGATGTTATGTCCCTTGTACCTGTAATTACACTGACTCACTCACCCTTCAAACTGGGACACAACAATACTAAATATAGCTGTTTGCTGTTAAAATATATTATAAGTGTTCCTAAATAAATACCGGGTATTTTTCTACCAATCAAATTACAAAGCATATATTTAAATTATTATATATATTCTGTATGATTGGCTTTTAATTAAAGTTTATTTTGTATCAGGTTTCAATTTATTAATTTGCATGAAAATACATGTTTAAATGTAGCATTTGTTGCAGAATTGAAGTCTGATTAACGAAAGATGGATTAACTTTGCAGGCATGGAAACTTGGTTTTAAGTATCTCATAACTTCTCTTGTTTATATAATGTTTGTTACGATTATCAATATTATAGTCGATATTATTATATATGTGAAAGTTTAAATATTTATAACTTTTACTTATATAAGATATCTAGAGCTGACCGGCGTTAAGCAACAGACGAAATCATATAATTGTTGTAAATGCACAGTTTGACTGTAATCTAAGCTTGTCAAAAGCATCTCGAAAGTATTTTAGAGCTCTGAGATTTGAATTCACAGCAAACTCGCCGATGTAGCCGAACATCTTTCTTGAAGATTTTTTATTATTAATAATAAATAACTATAAGTTAAACTCCGATTTCGTTTAGCGTAAAATATTGGACAGAAGGACGAGCACGTTAAATGCAAACGTGGAGTAGAATTTGTCATATGCGGTTTGCGAGCCACTTGATTGATAGCACACGGGATAGTGCAGAGCCACGTACGTATGTTGTATAGAACCGTTTGATATCGAAATGGTCAACAGAATTTTTGACTGACGTTTAATTTTATTGTATTCATAGCAGTGCTGACAGAGTAAAACAGAACCACTCTATCTTGACCCGTGGGTCAGCGTTGTGAGCAAACTATCATGCAGTTTGCTTGTATATGAGCTAAGGGGTAAAAAAATTCGTATTCAGTAGGAAAATTTTAAATACTTCCGATATCATTTTGTGGAATGATTTCGGATAGTAAAACAAGATTGTAGAGGTTTTTCTGCTGGTGAATATTTTATCAAGCTGCTCCAAACCGGGTTGGTAGATACATATGTCATACACACATGGCAAATTTTCATCCGACAAATGCAAGTTTCCTGTCTCATTTCCTTCACCGCAAAGCAAGAGATGAATTATGAACACAAATTAAACACATCAAAGTTCAGTGCTTGCTCGGTAATTTTCTGTTACGATTCACGTGTTCTAAAACCTCGTATTTACCAGTTTTCTCAATATTAAAATCTGTGTTATTAGCGTGACTGCTAATCTCAAGTATTTGCTCAAGTAGTTACGTAAATGAATGGAAAAAACATCGATGTCTGCGACTTTTTTTATGGTTCTTTTGGCAAACGAGCTGACAGCTCACCTGATGGAAAGTAATTACCACCGCCAATGGACATTTGCAAACCCAGGGCCTTGAAATAACTGATTAGGAATTGTTGACTTTTAAATAAGAACAATTTAGTCGGTTTCCGCCTTCGTAAATAGTTTTATATTATAAATTATGAAAAAAGTTTAATGAAAATGTATGCTTTCATTTATTTGGAATGTAAATGAAAAACTATTTAGTTAATTATTGATTCTTTAATTATGAGTTATTTTAATAACAGAGAATCAATCAAGATCACCGAAAATATCAAAATAGTTTATGTCGGTAGTACATGAACTTTCTAGTGATACAAAAATGAAGAAGTATTGTAACAGATTCGAAATATTATACCTCCGACTGTGATATTAATTTCACTTGCACCTTGAAGCGTAGCAAGCTATCAGGAGGTTACTTTTTTTTTAATTCACCCCTCGAAAGGCTAAGATGTCGGGTGAGAGTAAAGTGTTATAAAATTCGCATCAATAATGTCTGCGTTTTACGTATTTTGAATTTGTTCGACTTTTGAATTCTCTACCACGTAAAATTATAGTATGTTCAAACATTTTAACTTTAAATGTAAGAACAGTATCAATCCCACCTAAGAGTTGGCGAAATATATCCATTCTCTGTGTAACACAATATTTTATGTTAAATACAATCCGTAAGAACAAATTTGATAAATAACCAGATTACAATTGTTTTTTTAATTACATTAAATATAATCAGCAACATTAACAATACAGTAACGTATTTTACAAAGTAAAAGGTAAACTTTTTAAAGGTAATGTTTCACGTATCTAGTGAACCAGAGAAATGCAGTGAATCGAATAATTTTAAGTAGGCGATGGACATGTTTCAGGAGGGGACGTCACAGTTAAACGCAGTGCGATGCTTGTTAAAGTAAATATCTACGTTACTTAACTCGAGAGTCCTCAGAAGTTTTCTATTTTCAAATTGAAACTATATTAAAGTCATCTTGAATGAATCAGCTTATAAAAATATTATTATTGTAGAATAAAATATATATTTTTTTTAAATTTAATTTTCACTTTTTGTATCAATTAATGGCCTTTTGCAAGCCGGTTTGGGTAGGTGTCACTCACTCATCAACTATTTTACCGCCAAACAGCAATACTTGGTATGGTTCTGTTCCAATTCAGCACAAGGTACATAACATCTTAGTTTCCAAAGGTTGGTGGCGCATTGCTGATGTAGGGACTGACTAACATTTCCTACAGCGCTAATGTTTATTTAGCGGTGATGACCGCACGAGATGAGCCGAGATGGCCCAGTGGTTAGAACGCGTGCATCTTAACCGATGATTTCGGGTTCAAACCCAGGCAGGCACCACTGAATTTTCATGTGCTTAATTTGTGTTTATAATTCATCTCGTGCTCGGCGGTGAAGGAAAACATCGTGAGGAAACCTGCATGTGTCTAATTTCAACGAAATTCTGCCACATGTGTATTCCACCAACCCGCATTGGAGCAGCGTGGTGGAATATGCTCCAAACCTTCTCCTCAAAGGGAGAGGAGGCCTTTATCCGAGCAGTGGGACATTTACGGGCTGCTAATGATGACCGCACCATTTACCAGTCCATATACGTACATCATAAAAATAAACAAGTAAATAATAATTAAACATGAAATACCAGTAAGCTTTTTAAGAGCCAAATTTAAATTAACAGCTAAATCAATAAAATAATCAACATTTGAAAATTATTTACATTCACCTCTATAAAAGGTTTTTTTTTTTAATTTTGAAAGAATATACTTAAGGATATATATTATGCGCTTTTGTTTTTTTTTATATGAACGACCAATGGCACATTTCATAAGTATGCCATTCAAAATAATACATTTTTTAATGAAGTAATTTTTTAAATATCAATTAAATAAGCATGATAATTTGTATATTAAAGTTGAGTAGGCCTAAGGGCGACACTCAAATGAGACAGCGTCGATAATGTATCACCAAAATATGAGCAAAAGTCGTATTTTGAAAGGCATCCAGTGCGCTGCCTTTGGGCTATATTTTAATGAAATGTACATCAAAATTCGCTTGTTATATCCATAAATAATTATTGAAAATAACAAGTAGGGTAAATGTTATAAGTAATAAGATTATGTCACCGTCGTTTAAGCCACTTGCGTGATCCTTGCAATGCTTTGCTTCAATGTATTTGAATCTAATCACGCATAAAAACTGCCATTTAAGTCAACGCCCATAATCACCATAATTGTCAATGAAGCTCCAATATCCAGGAATATGATTGTCGCCTCTAACATGTCTCAAATGTGAGGATGATGCCCATCATAAGGGGGATTGCTGGCACATGCTACCCTTATCCCTGAAGAGACGGAGTGGGTACTGGTGGTTTTTTAATGTGAGCTGGGATGTAGCAGGCGTTCTCAGCAACGGTGGTGAGTCCTACAACCCCCCCCCCCCTTAACGTGGAAAATGCGTAGAATCGTTTTTCCAGTAAGAAAAAAAAAGGTTACTCATCCTTTAACATAGAATACTAAGTGTATTTGATGGATGAATAAAAGATGAATTGGTGACAATTTAGGCGACCCCGTATAATGTATAATTTTGTCCTCGTGTGACTCTTGTATACTTGTGTGCGTATTTATTCCTATAATTATAATACTGTCGATTAAGGGAGAATTTGGTTTAATATTTTTAACATTAGTTAACAAATAATGGTTAATAATTTCAAATGAGAGCTGAGATGGCCCAGTGGTTAAAAAGTGAGCATCTTTACCGATGATTGCGGGTTAAACCCAGGCAAGCACCACTGAATTTTCATGTGCTCATGTGCTCGGCGGTGAGTAACTTGGTGGTAGGGCTTTGTGCAAGCCTAGTCTGGATAGGTACCACCCACTCATCAGATATTCTACCGCCAAATAACAGTACACTGTATTGTCGTGTTCCGGTTAGAAGGGTGAGTGAGCCATTGTAATCACAGGCACAAGGGACATAACATCTTAGTTCTCAAGGTTGGTGGCGCATAGGTGATGTAAGGAATGGTTAATATTTCTTACAGCGCCTTTGTCTATGGGCGGTGGTGACCACTTACCATCAGGTGGCCCATATGCTCGTCCGCAAAACAATGCCATAAAAAAAAAATGAAAAGATCGTGAGGAAACCTGCGTCTGTCTAGACATTCGGCCACATGTGTATCTACCAACGCGCATTGGAATATGCTCCAAACCTTCTCCTCATAGGGAGAGGCCTCAGCTCAGCAATGGGAAATTTGCAGGTTATTACTGTGTATTTGTGTGCGTGTGTATAGTTTCTAGCGTTATTAATTGAAAATATTCATGAGAAATAAGTAGAGGAACGACCACTGCTATTGTAAAAGTACGAAGTATTGAATTCTTACTCGTCGAAGCACTCAGGGTGAAATTCTCAAGGGACACATTCGAGTTTAAATCTTGTAATTTTTATATCCGCCATCTTATATTTTTATATAACATGATTTCATTGAATATCTTTGAAAATATTTTATGTTGATATTCAAAAATATAATTAAAAATTTATATTTATTACTCAAAAAATATTTGATTTGCTTACTGATAGTAGACTTGTCTACGAGGCGTAGATTATAAGTATCCCTAAAATAACTGTTTCGAAGTCCCATAACAAATATGATAGATACAAATGGCTCTTAAGAAGATTGGTTCTTGATGTTAAATATTAGAATTGAAGTACGTAAATAATTTATGAATATAATCTGTGATGCATCAAGATTTACTGAATTTGGTCTAAGCTATTGGTATTCCAAAGTAACATATTTTTACTTGAACGATTTCACGTTTCTACACAGATGTTTTTCTTTGTGTATTTTCTGAAATTAAAAGGAGATTATGACATTATTTTATTAACATTACGTGCGAGTCTCAGATTATAAAACAAAAGATGGAGCGCGGGCAACATTAAGAAACGGTCAAATTTATATACTTAAGGAATTAATATTGATTACTACACGTGAAAAGTACTGTCACTCTAAGTATCAATTATTTATTATTGACGTATATATTAACAAATCGTTAATTGCTACACACACTACCGGAAATTTACATTCGCTTTTGATTTTATATTCGCTTTTATTGCTTCACTATAATGTTCCAAACACTCTCTCTGCCTTTTATTTATAATCTGATGTACAAGTATTGGAATTCGACAGCTCTATCGATATTGCATTTCCACGATTCGCTGAAATTGTAATTCTATACTTGCTAAACGATCATCTCTTTTAAGGTGCAAAGAACAATGAATATCAATATAATTTTCTTTAAATGCCACTTCTAATATTAACGATGCTTTATTGATCTATTTTAGTATCACGTCGTGAAACAGATTCAATTATAGAGGATTGATTATTTATTAACAGTTCGATAGTAAATGTATTTTTTATTTCAGAGCTCCAGTCCATGAAGAAGATTTTACAAATGAAGTGGCTGACACATATGGTGAATTATTAGATCCTAGTTTCTGTGATCAAATCAATGACTGTCCGTTCTCTCTCCTTCATTTTACTTTATCGATGAACAGACAGAAACTCTGAGTGCAATTTAAAAAATATACCAAGATTGTTAACACAATTATACCATTAACGCTTACAATATAAACTTTTTGGTTTGGTTTTTGGTCCGCAAAACGTTCTTGTTTTAAAAGTATTTGAAACATTATGTGATAATAAATTTTGTTATTTTTGCCGAAAGATATGACGAAGATTAAATTAAAAATAAATAATAATGTAAGTTAATTCAATGACGTCATGAATCATTGAACTGTCTTTTGTTTTTAATCTTATATATAAATTCCAAAAGTTGCATATCTAGATGTTTCATTTTAGTCTATATCTGCTTCTGACTATGTTTTTGTGATAATATGTGGATAATTGATCAGTTTTTATATCTTTCAATTTAATTATTAATTTTATGATAGCTGTATGACTTCCTCAATTATAAACAATAAACAAAAATAAACTGATATTTCAATATTTTTTTTATGATATATTTCGTATTTACGATTTGAGTAATACGAAAAATAACACTAATACAGTCAATGCAAAGAAGAAAATATTCTTCAATCGTTTTTTTGTACCTACATAATAAAATATAACAAATATTTATTTAAAATATGATTGAAATTAAAGGCGATTCTTTAAACAAAACGGAGTGTTCATTTTCAGGGTTCTGTACCTTAAAATAGAAATAAACAGAAAACCTTCACGAATAAAACTATTAGCTAAAAGACGACCTCAAAGCTTTTTACTTCAAAAACGGGATGAGCTATCAAGTCATAATTAACATTGTATGCTAAGGCATCCGGAGCTTTAGTGAAGCAAATTCTAGTCTAGGAACTAGAATAATAACATTAAATCCAACTCACTCAAAAACCAGAAAGACTCATTAGGGATTGTATGTTTTCTTACAAATTTGGAATTAAGCACATGGATCTTGAGACAAAAAATACAATAGCTCATGTAAGCATTCATCGCTAATTTACGTACAATACTTAACTCTGTGTAATTTAATTTAGTATTTTTTTCATATTCATTTGTAGGGATGAATTAGCATGACTGAGTTACTTACATTTTTATTTATTTGTTTTATATAGAATATAGAAAACTAATGAACTTTTTCTACATCGACTCGGCCGGGAATCAAATTCGGGACCTACCCATGAAAACCGGTGTACACTCTATCTTGCCACCATTCCATGTGGTCAAGATTTATACAACAATTTTAAAAGGGACAACACCACTGTGACGCCATCATATTTGTATATATTCAATTACTTTATGTTAATAATTCTTATGTAAATAAAGATATATTAAATCCTAGTATCATTCAAAATCCTTGAAAACAGATCTTGGTACTATTATTCTTAAATATAATATTGATTGGTATGCTTTGAATAAAAAACGACGGTGTATCTTGATAATGTAGAGAATAATATTAAAAAGTTTTTGATTATATGTGTTCTATATTATCGCCCTACTCCTTACCGACGACGTTCTAAGCCGAGGTTCGCAAGAGACGTTATCAGAGCGAACGTCAATTATGAGCTTCTACGTGGGCGCCCCTTTTCACGGTTGAGTCTCAATATACCCCCTTTCTGGCTCCTTAAACGCCGTCAAGAAAGGCTGCAGTGTGAAACATTTCGAAAATAAAACCATTCACTTTCAAATTTAGTTGATTTTGTTCTCTCTCTTTGATAAGTTGTTCGAACTAATAAAGATGAAACTTTGATATACAGAGTCTTTCAAAGATTATTTGACTAATGTTTTAATAAATAAATGTCAATCAAATGTCTTCTAACGCTGGCTCAACTTACCATGTATATCAGTGTAATTGCAAATAAACCCTGTAATTGTCCTAGCTAGATATATTTTTATGGAATTGATTTAATTATATTTGATCATTTGTGTTATAATTCGTTGAACGGGCAACGACGAGATCTTACATTAACCGCCTGTAAATTTCTCACTGCTGGGCTAAGGCCTCCTCTCCTTTTGAGGAGAAGGTTTGAAACATATTCCACTACACTGCTCCAATGCGGGTTGGTGGAATACACATGGCAGAATTTCATTGAAATTAGGCACATGCAGATTTCCTCACGATGTTTTCCTTCACCGCCGCAACAAATTAAGCACATGAAAATTCAGTGGTCCTCGGCTGGGTTTGAACCCGAAATCGTCGGTTAAGATGCACGCGTTCTAACCACTGGACCATCTCGGCTTTACGAGATCTCAACAATCAATCTCAAAGATACTTCAAAAAACTTAAATAATATACTTTTTTAACTTTGAAATGACTCTTTTTAAGAAATAGATAACTGAACTGCCTATTAGGTCATAATATGGTAATCGCGGCCCTCGACATCTGCGCTTTAAGAAATATAAACCATTCCTTATAGGTTGCTATGTCCCTTGTGCCTGTACTTATACTTTTACCCCTCAAACCTTACAATTGCTATATGGCAGAAGAATACCAGATGAGCGGGTTGTACCTACCCAGGTTTTGGAAAAGTTATACCACCACGTAAATAAGATAATAAGATGAACGGTGTATTTCTAAAGTTACTTACAACTCATTTTTCTGTTTTATCTTTTCTTAAAAATGATATCTGCTCGTTACCATGAAGGTTATATATAATTATGCAAGTATCAAGATTTTTTTTGGTTTTTCTCGAGTATATTTTGCAATCCTTATTGCCCAGAAAAAAAATTACTGCATAAAATGAAACTGTTTTTAGCTTTTTACATAGTAACAAATGGATCAATTCAAAATGGATTATGAAGGTATGTCAGACGAAATGAAATTAGAATCCTTGTCCAACGGAACCCTGGAACCTCAACTTACGAACAAGATATAATATAATCGTATTTTTGCCTTTCGCAATCCTATACACTCATAAATTATTCAACCATACGCTTTGCGCCGGCAGCACTATACAAATCTGATTTCATCCTGATAGTTTGAAGTGAATTAATAAAGACAGACTCCAGTAGGGATGTTCTGTTACATAGAAACTCGAATCTCACTGCAGAACACGACTGTGAAATGTCATAAAGTGATATTTGACATTGATTTTAATAATAAATTTATAGGATACACGTATTAAAATGGCCTATCAAAGTAAGTCACCCGTCAACATTATACGAGTGAGATACGAAATGATTTCTTACACAATCGACACTGCAGATGAAATATGATACAGAGTGCTAATTCGAGAAATTCAAATAAGGTGTAATATATTTGAATCTTCTTCCCAAACATTCCAACAATATGAGCGGGACTTATTCGATTACATCTGTTATATTTATATTATAAAATATGTATCGATGTGTGTGTTTGTGTTTATATGTAGTAGTGGTATTGGTGCAAGTTGTTTTTTTTCTTTAGTTACTTATTTGATATTTTAAAATATAGTGTTATTTAGCATAAATATATAATCTAGCTTCATTATTGTATAATAATGAACTACATTACAGTCGAATGTACGAAATTACAATCTATTGATTGTTATTGATTATTGTATAATAATTAATAACAAACAATAGCCTGTAATTATATAAGCGTGCTATATAAATAATGTAACTGTTACTATATATAACATATCTATATACAAGAATTAGCTGTTATACTTGTCTTTCAATGTGTGGTTTTCAGTCGAGTAGAATCGAGCTACCACTTCCTTACTTATATTAATTAAGAACTCACTTTATTCGATAAGCACACCGATCTATGTCATCGGCACTAGCTCAACTACACTCTAAATAAAAACTGTAATAATATAACTTTCAAGATATCCATTAGGAGTAAATTAATTAATACTTTATATAAAATTGTTGTTGTAAGCGTTTATCTATATTTTATAGATAAATTTATTGTGAGTTTTGTTTACGCTTAATATTAATACTATAATATACTATAATTTTAGTTCAACATATTTGTCAATAACCCTTATAGAAATAAATAGTATTCAATTTTTTAAATAAAAATTCTGTAGTCGTATTGTGATTTGGGCCGACGTTAATTCAATACGTTATAAAATAGTTAAAATTTATATATTTTAACAAACAAACGCAATGGTAAAATTATTTATCATTTTTGATCACTGAATTGATTTTGTAAAAATTTCGTGCGAAGTAATTTTGAACTTTTAGCAAATAGGATATTTGAGGCGGTCATGAGGTGGATAGGGGTTTGTATACGACTTCTAAAATGTTTACGTCACAAATTCAATCCAAGGTCACGATAGATTACAATACTTCATTAGTTTTTTTTTATTTTAGAAAATAATAGTTTTTGTGTAAAAATTATGTTACATACATTTTTTATATTTTGTTAATTATTTTTATTATAATTTGTTACAAATATAAGTAATTGTGCCCGAAACTAGAATTATTAAGGTATTTATTTATAATTAACTGTTTTACAAATAACAGTTGGCAGGCAAAGTTTGCAGTTCCACAGAATTAAGCAATGTTATCAAATTTTATATACTATGCTGCAGGGCTCCGGCAAAGAAAATTGACCACCCTATCTGAACGCGTACAAGACTCGACGAAACGTTTTTGTCGATTGAGTCCATCAATCATCATCAGTGCCTTAACCATACATGTGATGGTATCATACCTACGCTCCACCAGAAGAGTCAAGCCAAGCAGACAGCTCTAAATGTCAACCGACTCCCATCCTTACAGTATTAATTATACGGTGACCTATTAAACGGAGCAAGCGAATGATAATGATGATTTGACTCCTTATGTATATTCGGTATACGTTGTATTTTAATAAGGCAATTAGATTATTTGTTGAATGATGGCAAAGCATTCATGTATTCTTTATTTAAACGTTCAAAATGCTTCTGTTGCGAAATTTAAAAAAATTGTTAAGGAACGCTTGTGTGCGAAAGGTTAATATACAATTAGTGAGTTTATGTTTGATAGCACACCTTGGAAATGAAACGATCGCCTCCTGGCTGTTTCTACTCATATACAATTATGTATATAATTAATTTGACGTAAAAAAAAAAGTCCCGCTGAGTTTCTTTCGCCGGTTCTTCTCAGGTCAGGGTGTTTTCTTTTTCTGAACCGGTGGTAGTGTTTAATTTGACCATCAATAAGAAAGTGTAATACTTCTATATTGAATAAAGGAATTTGAGTTGAGTTGAGTTGAGTTAAACAGACTATGTTATGTTATGTGTACCTTTTTGTTTTGGTAATTTAAAAACGATGTTGGCAATTTGGTTAAAAGTTTGCCCAATTTTATATCCAAGATCAATATAGTACGGTCTAAGCGTTGTATTGGTATCAGTTAGCGACAATTTCTCTTTCAGTAACGGGTTCAAATATATGATAATTATTTGAACCGTTATCTTCGACATACATTTTCGTCAAGTCTTTAGTGTCGTATTTGTAATTTGTGAGTGAACATTCTTTAACTTTTACTAGTCTCATTCTTAAGAGCACTATTTTTGTTTGAGATCATAACGAAAACGTATCATAAAATGTATTATTTGGTGCTCTTGATTTTAATGTCAGTGGGTTCAATTTCGATGGAGCGTAATGGGAATGATATTAAAGTACTTTCTAGAAGGAAACGATACGTTGCATTTCCCGAGGGTTCCAGTTTCTCTGTAAGTTATTTTCTTTCAATATATAACTTAAATTACGATATTTAGTTTGAGTTTGTAGATGTAGATAATTCTCGGTTGCAACGATAATTTATTTGTAACTTAATGAAAACGAAAAATTTGACAACATTCGAAAAAATATTTTTATTTTAAAAATACATATTGAAAATGGAATATTAATCTCGATTAAGATTCAATAACATTAAGTATGTTTATAAGCGCCGAGATATCTCAGTGACTTTCAACTAATACTAACACGTGAAATTAGTTATATTTAATTGCGTTTCTGTAAATGGAATATGGCGTACTAGCCTACTATATTTGCAATTTTTTTCTTGTTTATATTGTGAAAACGCCGATCGTGTTTCTTATATTAATAAATGTTTAAAGCCAAGTTTAAAGTGCTCAATTTATATTCATAATAATTCGTCTCGTGTTCATGAGGAAACCTGAATGTTTCGGATAAAAATCTGTGTATCTACTAACCGACATTGGAACAGCGTGATAGAAATAGTTCCATAACATCTCCTGAACGGGAGAATAGTCGTTTGTCCAGCATAATATTATATATATCGTGGAAAGAAGTGTGCGTAAATTATTGACAAAAGTGTGTGTTTTCCAGTGTGCTGGCTGCATGACCGTCGGTGTAATAGGACAGCCAGCGCCTGCTACTGCTCCTGGAACTTTCACGTTCGGTCTAAATTGGGGTATAGCGTACGAATTGCCTAATAACACTGAAACCGCTTTGTTTTACCGACGCAAGAAGCACGGCAAGCCATTAGCTCAAAGAAGAAGTAGACGAGAACTGTATGAGAAGTTGGAGATAATTTTGGACAAGTAAGTAATATATATGAGATTAGATACTTTGTTGGATCCGAAGATTGTAGACTTAAATTTGGAAAAGTGTCTCTAAGTTTTATATGATTATTTCTTGTTTATAGTTCATATCAGGTGTGTGAAACTGAATATCATAAGGATCTGTGTTGGGTATCATTCTGAAACGTATATATCACGTGACGACAATTATGTTAACCTTCTCCTTAGCAATAGAGAAAGTCTTTCTCACATTTGTACATGAACAGATTATTAGATGGTGTTTCTTTTTAGTATATTATTGGCTACAAGGTCAATGATAAAAGTATGTCATACTATTCGATGGGTTCGTGGAATACATTTTGGTAGGTTGTACAAGCCCGGTTGGATAGGTAAGATTAGCTATCATCACAAATTCTGACGCCAATTATTGTGATCTGGTTTGAAGAGCGACTGAGCCAGTGTAACTACGGGCACAAGGGACATAACATCCTAGTTCCCAAGGTTGGTGGCACATTGGAGACGTAATGAGTGGTTAATATTTCTTACAGTACTAATTTTTATCGGCGATTGTATCCTTATTAGGTATTCTTTATAAGATTTTATTCAATTTAATCCAATAAAATGAATGTTGTACGTCAAGAAGAAGGAAGACTTTGAGTATTCGTGGATCAGTTTATAGCCGAATATATCGCCGCTGCATGCAATGTAATCATCAAATCTCAATTATTATGTATCTTGTATTTGGAATTACGTATTGCATTGTTGAGTCAATAATAATTAATTTCGGTCTAATTATTAGGCTAACGAATTTGTGATCATAATTTACATAGATGCGGATTTTGGTCTCGATATTATTCCTATAATCTAATAATATAATCTACCAGTGGTCAAGTTTTGGCAGATATCTATTTTATGCTTAACGAATGGTAAGTGGGCCAGTTAATTTATAAGTACATAGATGTAACATCTTAGGATCGTTTGGTTGACGTCTCGTTAATGGTGTAAGTAATGGTTTAAATTTGTGTATCAGTGTCATTGGATAAAAGTAACTACTTAAATTTACTTTTTTTCTTGGTGACAGGGCTTTGTGCAAACCCGCCGTCTGGGTAGGGTATTATCCACTCATCAGGTATTCAAGCGCCAAACAGCAGTGCTCAGTATTGTTGTGTTCCGGTTTAAAGGATGAGTGAGCCAGTGTAATTACAGGCACAAGGGACATAAAATCTTATTTCCCAAGGTTAAGGTTAATATTTCTTAGACCACTTACCATCAGGTGGCCCTTTGCTCGTCCACCAATCAATACCATAAAAAAAAACTTACTTTCCGATAACATTGAATCATTGGTAGAAATAAAATAAAAATATATTGGCGACTTGCCTTGTCACATTGAATAAAATATAAATCATCCTTATTACAACCTGACTTAGTTCAGTATTAGGTATGTATAAGATATATTCTGTGTTACAGTATGGGATACAGCGGAAGGCAGTGTATATTAAAAACTCTGTGCGAAACTGCACAGCGAATTGTTCCTCACGGTGGGAATATGATAGAAGAAATTTTCAGGACTATGTTCACGTAAGTTGACTGTTTTCGTGTTGATTATTTTAAGTCGTAAGGACCTGACATAAATCACACTATAAAACAGTCTCATTAAAATGAGTTAAGATCTTTCAGATATTTAGATGGATAGAGATTTTAAAATAGTTATTGTTGTTTTCAAGTTGGCCTTTTAAAATATTTAAAGCTAATATCAATACAAGATTATAGTAACGATAAAAAAACGTCGATAATATTGATTGTTTTCTAAGCAATATACATATAAAAAATATTAATAACTTACTCTGTAATTCAATCAATGGAAAAGAGTAACTACTGAGGTTTTGACCGGATCCTCTAGGTAGAATCTAGTTTTCGTACCTGTGATAGCTTTACATTTAATTCAATACTGTAATATCACGACTTAAAAATACTTTTATGCCTACTTGAATAAAGAATATTTTTATTATTTTTGATATTAATGTAAGGTTATTAAAATTATGTAATCAAAGAAAGTCATTTAAATACAGATTATAATAATCGTCAATGATGTAAAAGAATAGGTTAGGTAAATAATTCCTAATTTTTTTTTAGGTTGCCTATGTCAAAGGTTCTCCCTTCAGAGCCATTGGAACATACTTTATATGACTCAGCGCATCGCCTCGGTTTGTTATTAGACTCATGCGAAAACTTTAAATGTCCGTTATCGTTAGTAGATTTAGCTAAGGGGTATTATAATGCGCCTGCGCCGAACGTGGACACGGCCAGAAGCCCTTGGGCGTTGTTCAGCAGTAGCTTCGGATAAGTTGCAAAGTACTTGGATAAATAAATCTGCCATTAAATTATAAACTTATGTATTACATAGAATATAAGGGAATGTGTTTCAAATATTTGATTTTCTTAAACATATTGTTTTATTAAATACAAGTATTTAAAAAAAAAGTATATTCGATTTTTTTGTGTATAAGCTACATTCCTCTCCTTGTATAATAAAATAAGAACGACAATTTTCGACGTTCATGTATTACTGATATCATTATTCATTGGATTTGTGTGTGTGTATCTTAGCACATGTGTGAGTGTATTTTAAATATAGAATAAGAAAAAAACACGTTGAAATATTATTAACGCATAACATTTAATATTTATAGTTCATATTTATAATACATTTTAATATTAGCAGTAAGAATTCATGAGTGTTTTGTAATAATACTTGTAGTGCTTGATTTTAATTAACATTACAAAATGAGACTTACTATTAAACTTAAGTTACATTAATAATATATTATCTCGCATTCCTTACACGATACCTTTCCTTATAATAAACATACTATATATATGTTACAGATGTTGAGCTACACAACTTAGTCGACTTTCGATATACGTATTAGCATAGTGCATAAATCTTATACTAAATTCAGTGGCTTGTAATTTGTTTTACAACAAACGGTTCGAAACAACTTATTACTATACACTAAATAAGTTTTAGTGATTAATGAATGTATTTCCTTTAAGTCTATTATTTTGTTATGTTATATTTAACTTACATTATATTAAAATAAATTTAGGAATTCATGAGTAAGTATATCTATTAACAATTATTTTGTAATATTTATGTGGTGTTCATCCGATTGCGTCATTTTCATCGGTCGCAATGTTTGTTCAAAAATTGTGAATTGACAATTTAAAAAAAGATACTTTTTTCCAATACCAATGAAAAAAAAAAATATTATCCTTCAATTAAATTTGTCTAATAACAGATAAGGGGCACTAAAGTTTAGAGATTCTTGATCAAAGATTATATTGATTTTGAAATTGTTTAATAAATCATAATTAGTTTCAAGATAAGCACTCACAATTTTCAAACAAACTTGCCGTTACTCGTGACTAGAAAAGTGAAAATTAAAACTTACAACGAACAAAACATTCATTACAACTAGTAATACAGGATTAATTATTTTAATATTAACAATTTGAGACGAAATTACGAAAATTACATTGAATCTTATCCTAAGAAATACGCTTTCGCGATTTTAATTAAATAATAATACATGTATAATAACAGCGTTTATGCGATCAAATGGAACGTAATTAATATAAGGTAAGCAAAAAAAATTACTTCATAGAAAAGCTTAATATAATTTAAGGCACCAAGAAAGAATTTAGTAAAAATGATCATAAAATTACCAGTATGAAATTTTTCAACATAAACCAAATCTATTGATAACTTAGATAGAATTTTTTTTTTCAAAAATCTCCCCTGCCTTGCAACACTTTCAGTCTTGATTAAAATATGAATTAGGAAAAGCTGCCATGATGTATGAAGGAAAAGGTGTCATAGTACATTTCATAATGCTATTGTTCGCCCAATAATTTAAATTTGACCTTATACGGTATTCAAAAAATATATGAAAACGGTTATTATTTTATATGTCAGATTTTTTTTCTTTTTAAGCTCTATATTAGAAATCAAATTAAAAAAAAAAAAAAATCGTTTGACCGTCAAAGTAAAACAAGCTGTTTAGTCTTGCCTATTTGTTCTGGGTAGATGTATGTTATACGACCTTGTTTTTCAATTTCAATATGATATATTTATATATAAATTAAAAAATAACTAAAGTGTGAAATATATAAGGAAGAGACTAATTAAGAGAAGAAATGAATTATAACAATATACAATAAAATGTATAGTTGTATATGTATATATAAAAAAATAAAAGTGTTCTGGGCAATCAAAACTAAACATTTTTTATTTGACACTCTTAGAGTTTGACATAATTTTAACGCTTCTTAACGATTTTAAGTATCGAATTCTACTAATTATATTTTCAGCATTGAATAAGTGATAAAGATTTGAGACAGACAACTGCTAAAATAATCAGATTGATTACAATAATTTAAAATTGGAATTGAAAGGTCAATAACCTTTCATAATTAAAAGTCAATTGATTAATACTGTTACTGTAATATAGGTGACAATGTAATCTTGAAGAGAATTATAGTCATCCCATATAGTTCATTCCATCATATAGATTTGGTTTATGCAGTAACTGCTGGCATATTAGATGTAATGTTATTTGATAACGGAAATGCAGTGACAAAGCGCATATATAACCATATAATTTATTACATATAATATTCATGTAAATGAAATATTTAAAAATCAATACTATAAAGTTTTTTTTTTTTTTTAATTACTGTATTTACATCTAATCGTGTTGGAAGCTCAACGCAAATTTCGTGTGTTTTTTTCCCACTACTTAGTTATTCATAAGTCTTAAATTTACGTTTACCTTAAATTAGTTACACGCATCAAACTATTACGAGACATAGAAAAGTTTCGATTACAATACGGGGTAAGCTACAAATGATAAAAAAGTATTTCAAATAATGATTATATATTATCTATTAATTCTGTCATTTATCAGTGCTTTTTTTTTTAATTAAAACATTTTATTTTATTATAGCAGTTTTCATTTGAGTCATTTTCGAAACTAAGAACAATTATTATAATCTAGCTTCAATTGTTTTAAAAAATGATACTAAAGATACATAAAATAAACGATCTTACGTCACTTTTGGAAGACGTTTGATTAAACATGCAATACGCCTAACTTACGTAGATATTCATAAGTTCATAGAGTATAATAATATTACAATATCATTAAAGATAAATGATAATAATAGAAAAAACGATAGACGTGCAATAAAGATGTTTCCAAAAGTGTTGTACAAGAAATTGCTAGATGAAATTCTAGATTTCGACAAACCTAATTATAAAGCGTTACGGATTATCTGTCAACCATTCAAGAACTAAAGCTTAAAGTTACGAGTACAATGAATGGCATTAAATAACGAAACAAACTTAGATGACCCAAATCAAGTGATTTAGAATTATTGCTGAATGATATACTCCTTAAATGGATAAATAAAATTTTACATTAAATACATACATCTACAACATTTAATTACTACGAATCTAATTTAGCACTAAAGGTACTGTGAAAGGAACGTAGAAAAATAACTTGTCGATTTAATATTATTTTAAATTTCTATGTTGATCGACTATATGTACATGTCAACATTTCGGTTTAGTTGATTCTTAAAATTACTGACAGCCATGTGATAGCTGACTATGAGTTCGAAGTCCCATCACACGATGGAGACAAACTAGCTATCGATGTTTAAAGTAATGTTAAGTAACTTGAAAGTAACAAAAAAGTAATCATTCGAGTAAAAAACATCGCTTCGCATAATGTTGAAATGATCAATCAGATTTTGTTAAAAAAATCAACACATTATTAAAAATATAAATTGCGAAGATTCAAAAAAATTAAAATTTTAAAAAATACATACACCAAGAATCGTATATAAAAATGTCGTGTAAAAACACTGATGAACTAGCTTTAATTGACATTAGTGAACTTATAATCGATGATAACAAATTTGTCTAACATCGTGCTTACGAACCGACTCATTCGTCGACTAACTCTAATAAACATTGAGAAGCTAAAACACCACTTATTTTAATATACTTATATTAATTACTTATTGACGATGTGATGCTAGCGTTATTTATTGTAAATTTATTATTTACCTATCTAAATTGAAATATACGACAAAACTACTTTCTCATACCCGTTTATCACCCGAAACATGCATATACAGACGTATTCTATAATAACGACCTCGTTCCAACAACTCAAGTATCAGATCAAACACAACAGGGAACAAATAAAGATAAACTTACGAAGATGTCTTTCAGACGATAATAACAAGGGTACAACCAAAGTTACAAATCACAGAAAATATTAAATAGAACGCCCTCGAGCTAAGATTACAAAACTGGATGTTTAACCAATGGAAGGATTTAAGAGATCGAAAGCTTTACCGTAATCAAAATTTCATTCATACTAAAGAATTAGGATTATTAATCGTTGTATCGGCTTAGCTCATCCAGTTTCAACATTTCTAAGGGCCTATTCTAGGTTATTTATATTCACATTATTTAAAATCGAAGTCCATTAATCTTTCAAATCTTTTCAGGATTTGTTGCGAAACGAATCAACGCTGTATTACGCATTTAGACTATACTTGACTTTAGATTTCATGCTCACTTCGTCACAGTTATTTACATCCTTACTCACCTTTATTCCTAACAACTCAATCGACTATCATTCAGTATACTTATTCACGATTACACTCGTCTTCTAAATATATTAACCTATGGTGTTTCTTTAGAAAATCTATCTATTATATTATATTATTTGCAGTCATATAAAAATAACAACAGACCGTTTATTTTCTAGCAAATATCTACAATAAAAGTTGGATAATTACGGAATAGTGAGGGAAGCCTGTGGACTTAACTAACCATTATTTTTAATGACAATAATACTTCTAACTTGGTGTTTCGGTGCGTGCAATAGCACTTCCTACTCAATTTACCGATGTGATTTTACCGTAGAAAATTAATTTTAAGTACAACAATTCCTTCCAAAAATTCCTTCGAATAAAAACTGGCGTCGTTAGTGCCAAAGTCACAACTTTAGCAGCAGCTGTATACGAGGTATTAATGGCTATGACGTGAGTATTGACCAAAAAAA
The DNA here is from genome assembly GCF_905147765.1 of Vanessa atalanta. NCBI lineage: Eukaryota > Metazoa > Arthropoda > Insecta > Lepidoptera > Nymphalidae > Vanessa > Vanessa atalanta. Next base: position 2,261,670 of record NC_061882.1, read on the forward strand.
ATTCAGCAAGTTTTCCTGATCTTCTATTGGCCAATATCCTATTGGAATTATAGGGAAACGTTCGCACAAAACACCTGTATAATTATTAAGATTTAAAACACCCAGAGCTGCGTGAAATGAGTGTGACTTCCCTAAATACATACCTAATCTTTTACTTCTTTCAACCTTTAGCGAGCTTTCAACAGGTTACTTACGAGTAAGTACCGTCCGTATCCCGTGTATAACTAACGCATTTTTACGTATTTTCTAATCTACTCTAGCCGAATGCGTAATTGGCACAAACGACTATACACATTCAATAACACTTATAATATTAAGACGAATCACACAAAACGGTTTGAATAATTTCACTAGAACCATCCCTGTTTACCTTACTGCTCGCTGTTGAATTAATTAAAATATTATTAATTTCAGTAACTAGGTAATCATTATCTAATCATATAATGATGTATTACTTTTGACATATCAATAACGCGGCTCGAAATTTTTTTTTTTATTACGACAAAGGCTACGTTACTCTACGTAATGGGTTGAGGTGAAGTTGTACGTACTTGATACGTCTAACATGTAAGGTGTTTAAAATGATTTTGAAAGTACAACCTACATTACAATATGAACATGAATAGGTAATTAACAAAAAAATGATATCTAATATAATACCTACATTTTCATTACATACTAATTTCATTAATCTCAACAATGATTTTATTATCTAAGACAAGTGGTAGAGTGCCTATAAGTGAGTAAAAGACTTTACAATCGGTGAAAACGTGAGAATAAAAATCAGGGGAAGTAATTGGTGTACTAATTTTACCCTGTACTCTAGGATTAATGAAATTATGGTAAGTCAGTTTTGTGAAAAATCCATAATTCCTAGCTCATTGCAGACATATCGTTATAGCTTCTCAGTCGTTGCTTCATAGGGCAAGCATTAGATGTCACAGAATGAACAAGCATACTTAAAAAAAACACGACAGCTCTCACAAATTAATTTAAGAATATTTTAATTGGCCTTTTATAAGAAACTATGACCTTGGCGAAATTTGGCACCTTAAAAAAATTTAATTAAATAAGTTATCAAACTATCTAAGAATATCGAATTTTATAAAAATTTAAATTACAATTGGCAGTCAATTGTGGCCTATAAATATATCTAATGAAACAATATTATCACCGTCGCAACGTGACATTACAGCTATTCATAGTATATTATAATATAAGTGCCCATCAACTGTGATGGTACACTTACCTAAATATCTACAATCCCTTAATTTATTTTATCTACGGGGAAATTACGATTCATTCATTTAATCAATCGATATTGTCCTTATAAGTTTTACGCGAGTACGTAGTTTATAAAATATTAAATGTATATTTAATGCATCATATATACTCACGAATACATATTCAATACACACATCATCTACAATGTCCCACTCATTGAGGACGTTTTCAAGAAAATGAACTTCATTATATTCGATTAATATTAATACGTTTGAGAGAAAAGTATCTCTTTATAATCTAATTTTATATCTTGAAATTGAGCTCAATTTTATTCGAATTAAATCCTATTTAATTAAATGTAACCATATAGTCTTTATACCAAAAATGCAACATATAATAATGGCGACAAATTAATTTTACTTAATTTAAACTATACAATGTTTGTGCGCTCATGTCGAATAATCATTAGAAAATAAAAAACTTAATTAAATTTAATTAAATTAAAAAATACAATTAATATATGCTTAAAAATATTTACGTTAAATATGGTGATTCCAATATAAAAAATTATTGACGGCAGATTCGACGCCAACACAAAACGGCCGTACATATGAGGTTCTTCCGTTTTTGTTTCGACTATCGACGGACACAATACGCGTATGAGTTTATTTATATAAAAAGACGGTTTTGGACACGCAAGCGGCGTGAACACGTCCCGCGGCGCATCGAGCGCTTGGCACCACACTGAGCACAAAACACGTTCTCGCCTCATAGTTCCCATCTGGGAGCTTTACATAGATCATCCGTGCCACCACATCACAATCAGCTCCCAGAACGTCTTCGGCGGCGAGTGGCCGAAGACGTAAGACGAATTTCAGAGACCCGGGTCACCTTCCGAGCCCATTTTGAGCAACTCCAACTTTTTCTTCGCAATTTTCGAGTAAAGAATGTCAATGGGCTTTGTATTATCGTAAAACGTCGGCGCTCTGAATATAATGAGAGCGGTACCGAGGACGCAAGCTATCGTAAATGCGAACAGGAAAATTCTGTCCAGTACCATAGCTACATATTTCCAATCATCCTCAACCTGAAAATTGAAAATGAAATAATCTTCATGTAATATTATATTTAAAATTTAGTCAGTCAGTAGTTATTAAATAATGTAACTTACACTCTCAAATTTGTCTTTATTTTTAACATGCTGAGCAATGAATCTAGATCCTTCTATTGTCTTTTCCATCTCTCTAACGTATGGTTTTTCTAGAGATGGACTGCCATCATCGAGGTCTAAGCGGCAAGGTGATCCTGGTGGTGGAGAAAAGAGTTCGTCATCACCACCCGGAGGCGGTGGCGGTGATGGAGGCATTCCTGGCAGTTCATATTCCTCGCAGCCCCATTCCTTGAATTTTCCATCCATGTCATCGCCACCGTACACATCAGTAAGTACCTAAAACAGTTTTTAAAAATGAAAACCATTTTATCACAGAAATGTCGGTCCGACTTCCAATTATTGTCCGTGTGAAAAGTATAAGACGGAAGTGGCATCTGAAATACTCGGCGATTAAAATGTCAGTTCGCATTCACTGAGATCGGTGTATCGACGTAGCTTAAGCCGGCAGACAATTAGGTTGGAGTGGAGGTTTCGGTTTCGGGCCGCGTCTGCCGGCTCGTATATCGTGATCCGTCCGCAGCCACCAGAGAAACATAAATAACGGGGGCCGCGCGCGCTCGTTAAGCCCTCCGGCATTGAGTAATAAAGGAAAATCGAAATAGAATGAAATTGGGCTAGAAGCGATATTTTCGCGATACACACGAAACACAATGGATTTAGAATACTGTTGAATGAAGCGAATCCCAAAAGAGTCCTACGACTGAGGACAATTAAAATGGTTATTGTTGAGGGCGGCTTCGAGTTGACTGTAATAGCTTTTTGTTTGTATTGAATTCATTCTGATGGGAAATGGCTTAAATTAAGGAAACTCAATGATAAAAGGTGTTCTTTCGTTTGAAAAGGGATTTCTGCAGAAACTCCCTCTGTAAGACCTTTTTTAAATTTAATTTAACGTTTAAATACAAAGTTATATCTCTTTAATCAAAATTATTGATTAAGAGATCATGCTACATGTTCTTTTTAATCATGTATATTGAATTGAAATATCTTCGCTTTTTTCTCTATATACCTTTATTTTATATGCGTGATTTGTTTTGATTCGATTATTTTTGTTTTTAGTAACTTGACCCATTTTGTTTTCTTACCTCAATTGGCTTATCATTTTCATCATCATCAGATTTTTCGGGCCTTTGTATACATAAAATTCTGGGTAAAAAATCTATAAAGACTTTTCTCACCCAAGGAGCCATATGATGTGTAACTGGAGACCTAAAATTTACGTTTAGCACCACAATAGTGACTACAACTGATAACGTGACTAGCATCATAGTAAATAATAAATATTTTCCTAACAAGGGAACAGTCAGTGACGTCGGAGGTATAATTTCTGCTAACAATAAGAAGAACACGGTCAAAGAGAGTAAAATTGAGATGCAAAGTGAAATCTTTTCGCCTGAATCTGATGGAAGGTAGAAGACGAGTACTGATAGAAAAGAGATTCCAACGCAAGGGATAATGAGATTGACCGTGTAGAAAAGGGTTTTTCTCCGCAAGGTGAGGTTGAAAATAATATCAGGATAAGGTTCTTCGCAGCATGAGTAGAACTTTTCATTCCTAGTCGCCGGTACCCGCATGATGTCCCACTCGACCGAGATATAGTACTCCGATAGATCGATGCCCATCCCTATATGATCGGAGTCCGGCGTCTGCTTCAAATGCCTCAAATCCACCTAAAAATTACAAATGTTAAATTTTTTAAATATATTAAATCGATACAATATTTAGTAAATTGTAATATATATCGAATAATGTTTTAATGACTTTTTTCTCGGAAGATAACAATGCATTTAAGAATTTTCTTACTTAAAATCATTGTCACGTTAATATTATGGTGCAAAACTAACTGAAATACACTCTCTGTTTTTTACCTCATGACGACTAAACTACGGACAATATCATTATTAAAGTCGTACGAATTATAGGATTTATAGAAAAAATAATTTTGAAGTATATGGAATTGCAAAGAGCATGCCGCTGGTATGCCGTAATCGTTATTAAGAAATAATATGAAACAGATAGAAAAGACTCTGACCACTTTTTTAATACGTGTTAAGATAATTCTCGTATAAAAAAAGCTGGTAAAAATATTGAAGTTGTGTAAATATTATTATAAAAATTGGTAAATTATAACATACTTCTTATGAGTAAGACAGATAATAACCGCTACTAGTAAATCCAAGGCGTCGCTTTATTTATGAGAAAGTCGGAACAGCTCAGATTTATTGGCTTCCTCAGCTTGATATAGATAGATGCCCGCCTTTCAGAAGCCTATCTCTAAAGTCCATCCCAAACTTTTTATAGCACCCGCCTTTCATTGCCAGACATATCTCAGAGCTCGTATTATTTATCGAACGGCAATATATTATATTTTACTGACATTGTATCAGAAAAAAATATAGTAATTTATCTTACTTTATTGGTAGGAAATGATATAAGTGGTACGCAACAAAATGTGAATTTTATTTACAATTAACCATCAGTGATATAGGGGTCTGAATAATAATTAACAATCGCACGAGACATTGGCGAAATAGTCTGTGATCAATCGGCACAAAAAAAGGCAAATTAAAAAAAATAATAACAGAAATTGACTAAACAATCATCGAATGATTATATTTTAATTTATATGGTACAAATAAACTACCGTGTATCCGTCATAGCTCCATGAACCAAATTTCATGAAGCAGGTCTGTTCATCGAAGGGAAAGTACTCGACGTCGATCTCACAAAAGGACTTATAAATGGCAGGCGGCTTCCAAACAACTTTTCCGTCGTGATGAAGGATAGCTTTAGTCATTATAGTCACTTCATAGTTGCCGTCCGCACTGAAACAAAATAAAAGATTATTATACATACAAGATAGCTATAAACAATCTTAAATATATATATTTACTACATTAGTAAACCCAATCCCAATTATATAACGTTATATTTTTACTTGAATTATCTTTATTTCTCGCTACTTAAAACTATCTGAGATTTAACTATATCAACAATGGCCAATTAATTTGTAAGAACATAGTGTATCTAAACTAAAATACATTCATAATCCTTTGACTACAAACATTATCATATTAAGCAAATACCTTTATTTAATTTATGAGACTAGAGCCATAACAAAACATTAATTTACATCACACCGTTTGTTGATCTAATCTACTAACCCTTTTGTACTATTAACAATAGTGCTAGCACTATGCGATCTGCTGCGTAATTATCAATTAAAACAGTATCCATTGCTGTTTATTCGAGGGATAAATGTTTTGTTAAATACTGATGTTCGCCAATGGAAATCGATTAGGGGACAGGTTGTGGGTGGATCGTTCTCCGTCCACAACCGCAAATAGCTTGCTGAGCTGGTGAGTACATGGTTCAAAGTGATACATTGGTATTATATATTGTCTCTACTAAGCTTCGAGTCAACGTTAGATAAATTAGATGTTATAGAACCTGCGCCTTTTTCTGCAAATTACTTGTGCTTGGGAAAAATAAAACGCCGGAAAAATGTTTGAACAAAAATTATATGATAAAAAAAATGTATAAGTATTATTTATCCCCCTTTTGTTGTTAGCAAAGCTAGCTTTATACATTTTTCAAAGATAAATAAGATTAATCTGTTATATCGAAACTAAATTATAACCGTGTAAGAGTGAAATCCCAAGAGACAACACGAGGACGCACAAAGAACGTCCTGAGATCACAAATCAGTTTAAGTTAAAATTAAGCCGTCAATTTCGTTACAAGAAAACACTTCATTCAAAGACTTGTCTGACTTAAGCAAATTTTGTTGTCGCCGTCTCTAAAAGCGTTGTCACAGCCAAGTTTCACATCCGTGAAAATTGTTTCATAAAATATGGTTCGCGTTGTCTTCCATTATGCTAACGTGGTGCCATTAAAAATAAAGTTTACACCGAATATTCGCGAGAGCTTTTAGGGTAGTCACAGGTGCATTAAACAGTAACCTCTATCCGCTTAAATTTAAAAATATGACCTTCATGTCTCTTTATAGCGTCTATTCGCCTTGATGTACTACTCTAAACACTACTCTGAATTTCAATGTCGTGAGTTTCATAAGTCCAGCCCGATTATTATTACCAACAACAATGTTGTTGATTTTAGAGGCTTAAAATTGGGATTAATCCCAAATATTAAAAAAAAAAAACAAAATAAGTTTTGTTTCAAAGTGTGAAGAATAATGTTAATATCACCGAATTCATTCTGTTACTGCTAATCTTGCATTGTCAATAAATATTTTTCATTGTTTGTTTATATAAATATATTGTTCAACATAACATGTATGGATGCATGTATTATAAATAATTAAAGTGGGCACATTTGTGTAACATAAATAAATGTCAAAGGATTTTTTTTATGGTTTGAGGCGAAGGCCTATTAAGGATCCGGAAGGGGGCTGCAAAGGAGATGGTAATAAAGTTTCACCGAAAGAATATGGTAAAATTTATTTGATTCTAGCTCACATAGCAAATGTATTGCTTATTGATATTTCGAAAAGATAAGTCACGGACGGTTGGCGGATGACGAATGAAGGCCTCTGTGTAAGGAATATTTTATGAGGCAAGAAAAGCATCAGTCAAGAATGTCAGCATATTTATTGGTGAATATTACGGTGGCGATCATTTACTGATCGACATCTTTAATCGAATAATTTATTGATGACCCAATAAATAGAACAAGTGAATCTTTGTCGAATTTGGTGGCTAGAAATCTGATGAATTTTGGAGCTTATTTTGTATTTATAATTTTGCACTTTGCGGTGAAGAAAATCATCGCGAGAAAAGTTGCAGGTGTCAGTAATTCATCAGCATTATCAATCTGATAGTAAAGAAATCCCCTAACAGGAGAGGAGGCCTTTAATAAACATTGGGATAATTATAGGCTAATACTATAATTTTATAAATAAATATCCAAAATCTTATTTTAATAATAACTGCACAGTTATTACTAAAGTATTTTTTTACTATTAATGGATAAAAAAAATTGTATAGGAGAACTATTTTAAACGTATTTATCACACGGATAACGTTGTCAGAGCTTCAAACATTATGCATAAAGGATGTCCACTTACACATGATCGGGCATAAACCTGTGAGCACTTGAGCAAACATGCTTGTTTCACAGCAAAGCAAGCTGTTCCCAGCTTCCTATAAGCATTATCTGAATTGCAATAGCGGTATTATGGATTGCATCTTCGTTGTTTATTCAGTTGTTTGTAAACACCAACGATAATATCTGTTTTGATAATAACATGTTTATCATGGAAATGTTCAAGATAATCTTATAACAAAACTATGATTATTCGTCGCAGACTTACTTGTGGGTAGTTAGGTAACAACAGAAAAAGGTTACTAGAAAAATATACCTCTTTTATCATAGGTTATCATAGTTTATTGTTCTGCGATAAGAATTGTTTTGCTGCCTCACAATTATTGAGTGTCATCTTTAAGACTAGCTCATAATCGTAGCATTGATGATTGAAGATGAAATCTGAAGAGTTCTAATGAACTTTTCTTACAAATCAGAAAGCAAAATTGTTATGATTAAAAAGTGAAATCATTCAAAGAAACAAAAATACTAACTTAAGTCCTTAATGGTACTGAATAAAATGTTTTACATCGCTATTACTTTTTATAATTCTGACTTCAAGGATCTACAAGCTCTTGACTACTAATTCTTCCTTTACTTTCTTCGCAATTACAATTGAAAGAAGCGTTCTCGTTTGATGCGATTTAGTCAGTGTTTATCCTACTGTGTTTAATGCTACCTTGATGCTATTTAGATTAAAGCCTGCACTTATCGTGCCTTCCGCCTGGCCAACTTCAGGCACATTCTCCTCTCTGCCGTTTAACTAATCACATTTGAATTTGAACTCTATGTTAAGAGGCATAAGCAAGTCGATACTGTGAGTGGTTCCGTTAGGTGGCGTTAATGCATAGAAATGCGGTGAGCTGCCAGTGATAATGGGTGACGCCGGGAATATATGGGATTTAAAAATGGCTTTAAAGTTAGTGAGATGGCCCCAATCGAATTAGGGGCTTGAGGCTCCGCTAAAATCGATTGCTATTTTTGCTACATTCAGTCTGTAGCGTGCAGCTTGACATACGTATTAAAGACGTAATTGAATCCGTGATACAATTAGCGTGTAAATTGTATTTATAGATATTAATTTCGTTTACTGACTCTTGGTAACGATCAAATTTGAGACATCCGGCTCAGTGTATACAAATCGTCGATATTCATTAGAAATCGTTCGAATTTCAAGAATACCTCGAAATTTTTAATATGTAATTTAAATGAGTTAAAACTTTGTGTATTTCGTGTACAGTGAAACATAGCGACGAAAACAACATGCGCGTTATATTCAGTGATATTTTTACCAACAACTGAAGTGGCATTATGGCCTAGGTTAACGCATCAGGTTTTTAAGAATTAAGCGAGGTAGTCAAGCAATCAATAACAACTTGAGACTAATTATATTATAGGTTACATATATATTTATAAATATAATATAAATTAAAACAATATAGTTATAATAATGACATTATTTTATTAGATAAAAATATAAAAATGTACAATCTAAGAAAATTCATGAATAGAACCTGCTGCTGCCGCTGACATGGCGCTACTCGTAATAAATAACTAATATATTTTTTTAATAATGTTAACCAATAAATAACGATAGGACTGACACTAAGATAATTCGCTGCTTAGCAGAATGAAAGGAAGGAAGACGTTCAGTTTTTGTCGCAGTTTGGATACTTCGATAAACTCGTCGAGTCATCGTGATAATGCAAAATAATGGTAGTCACCCAAGGAAATAAGGAGATAAGGGGACCGCCAAATAAAATCACATTTTATAGACGAAGTTTGCGTTCATTGAAAGAAATTGGACTAGTAAAACTTGGGACAGCGGGACCCAGGTTTCTAGAAAACTTTCTTAAATTGATTTCATCGTAAACAGTCCTCGAGTTAAACTAATGTTTGGGTTACTTTACAAGAATTTAAGCTCATTGATGTTTTTTTGAAAATATAAAACGTAATAGCTTAAATACAGAGTGAAGTGAAGACTTTATAAATAGCCGGTACGGATACAATTTAAAAAAAAATTATATATATTTATTTTTTTCGAATCAATATTCCGGAAAAAAATTATATTAAAACCATGAAACTTTAATAATACTTGAAAAAATGGCTGTTTTTTTTATAATAGGTAGGTGAGGTAAGTGGTCACCACTGCAAATAGACATTGTAGTTGTAAGAAATATTAACCACTCCTTACAATTCCAGTGCGCTACAAATCTTGGAAATGAAAAAATTATGTCCTTTGAGCCTGTAATTACGTTCTCTCACCATTCAAATCTTGACATATCCATACTGATATCCATAGCGATGCTTAGGGAGAGTAAGTGATGAGTGGGTGGTTCCTACCCAGACAGGCTTGCACAAAGCCCTACTAAGCGCATTTAATGAATTTGATTAACAGGGTTTCCTTTTAACGGTATCATACTTTCGATAATGATGAATTCTCAATTTTAATTCTATAAATAGTATAAAACAATATCGTTTTCTGTTTCTATCTGTGTCTCCGCTAACTTCTTCTAAACCTCTAAACTTTTTATACGGTTTCCAAAAATGGAAAAAGATTTGTATTTAAAAATTATAAATATTTAGTACAAAATGGCAGAACGATAAGGGTATTTTTTCCAAAACACAATTTGCGAACACTTGCGACTAACGCTGGCTAAAACTTATAATAATATGAAACTAAATAGTTGAAAATTATAGGTCTTTTAAGACCTATAAAAAAGGGCGCAGCTCGAATCTATCTTCGAAATTACTCTTTTAATTACTATTTTTATTGATTATGAATTAGTAAAATATTATAGTTTATCTGCGAAGCTAATGTCTCCAAATCATTACTAATCCTTTTTGAGATAATTATGTTACCTTGGGCATACAATAGAGACGAAATTGATGATTTTACTTGCGAAAGTTTAAAATAATACCAATTTTAATTTCTTAGAGTATTTAAAGGCGTTTTTTTTTGTTCAAATCCTATCCTTATTATTAATTGCGCTCATGTCAAAACGGGGCAGGTCCCTGGTGTATTTATAAACAATCAATACATACTTATTATACAACACGATGTCAGGTAGCCATATGTGTTCAGAAGGCACGTGCAGAGTTTCAACGCCGCCATAATCGTCGGGGTTCCATTTCAGCTTGTAATCGTTCCATTCCTGTTAGAACAAATAAATAATTTCATTTATTGTATTTTCATAAAGCTAAAACCATAAAAGATAAAGAAGTAAAAAAATATATACTATATGGAGCGCAGCCGTTTGAAGCCGAATATTTTAATCTTATGTATTTTTTATAAGAAATAAATTACTTTAAGCCCTATAAGAAACAGTAAATTGGAATCTTTTTCAAAATTTAAGAATACTAGAGCAGTAGATACTAGAAAGTAGACAAATGTATTTAGCGTTTTAGCAACAATTTTTAGTTTAATAATTAGGTTTCATGTTCGTTACCAACAATGTTGTTGATTTTAGAGGCTTAAATTATATTTAAGATATTTCGAGCCATCAAGTATTTTTCTTCATCATTCATTTAATCCGGAAGTTCCATTCTATCTATTACAAAAGCATTTAAGGCCGAACGTCCTCAGGCCACATTCGTATATTCTTGAAAGTGTTCTTAAAAGAGTTTTCGCTTGGGCCCAAATAAATCCGGTCTGTTGGCTTAGAGCCGTTAGCGTCGGAAATTGCGGGGCCTTATTAGATTCCGGCTTCAAGCGTCAATTGGGCTGGATGTAAGTGAAAATAGACTTGCCCATTTTTCACTTGTAACGGTATCAGAAATGTAAAGCCTTTTAATAGTTCATTATCGTCACTTTTTTTTAAATCGTCCTTAAATTCTTCTATCAAAGCTCCTACAATGTCTAGTTCGAGGATTTCATATAATTTTAATTTAGTCGGACATTATAAATTATCTTAAACTATAAATTTTATTATGTCAACAACTGGACCTTAGACTTTATGAATAATATTTAATATAAACACTTTATCAACTAACTTTACAACGTACATATGCTTCGTATTTGAAAACAATTAATCCCACTTAATTAAAGTTACATAACGGCAGGATTGGCCCATTAATAAATAAAACGAATTTAGAATGAGGCTCCTTAAAACACAAGTGAATAGCTGCTTCATCACGAAACTCAATTATTATTTTGGCGAGCTTTGTATGTTAAATGAAATTACTGTTGGCAAAACTCAATTTAAATTTGACGATGTGGCCTTAATTCGAAAGCGTCTTTGTAAATAACCACGTATAGGTCGCGTAATGCTATATCTAATTGAATTACGCATTTGATGTGCGTTTTAGTATTGTAATTCTGGTATTACATATTGACTACAACGCAGAACGTGTTTCGGGAACTAGAAACAGGGCTTATACTATTTGCGTTTGATTATTCGGTACCGCGTAATTTCCTGGCGTTTGAATGCATACATGTTTGGATATAATCATACAAGGTGAAATATTGATACCAAGAAGTTAAGATTTTCTCGTGATGATTATTATTTTACTGCTCTTAAAAAACTTCGAGTGCGATGTCAAGACGTATTGGAGCAAAAACAAATGAAAAGGGAGACTGTTGGTATCCAAAAGCATTTTTAACATTGATAATTGTCTTCCTGGCCGACTTTAGCCACGGCGGCAAATCTGAAGAGGAACAAGCCAACTACGCAGGAATAAGAAACAAGCATTAGCATTATTAGCATTAGCAGCCTGTAAATTTTCCCACTGCTGGGCTAAAGGCCTCCTCTCCCTTTGAGGAGAAGGTTTGGAGCATATTCCACCACGCTGCTCCAATGCGGGTTGGCGGAATACACATGTGGCAGAATTTCGTTGAAATTAGACATATGCAGGTTTCCTCGCGATGTTTTCCTGCACCGCCGAGCACGAGGTGAATTATAAACACAAATTAAGCACATGAAAATTCAGTGGTGCCTGCCTAGGTTTGAACCCGAAATCATCGGTTAAGATGCACGCGTTCTAACCACTGGGCCATCTCGGCTCTTTATATATAAGAAACAAGCCCGTATTCAAAAATAGGTGCATTCCCTCACTCTCAAAATTCAATGAGACGCCGTCACGAGAGGAATGAGTTCAGAAGCAAAGGTTTACGTGCTTTCTGAGTCACGGGAGTTATTTTTTTCCCACTTCTATGTTTCAGACTGCTACTGACATAAAAACTCAATCGCTGTTTTATCAGTCTGACCATTTAGAACCTCGGGATCTGCTATTGGACCAACGAGAACTACCGCCGGAATAGTTAATAAAAGTAATAATTAATTATAATTATTATTATTAACCAGAAAGTGATTTAAGTAGAGAATGATACAAATATTTAATTAACAATATGTTATTAAACGACAAAAAGCAATTACAGCTTATGAAAATATTATATTTAAATATTCACATGTTCGAACCGCAAATATTTGAAATTTAACGGAACGAAGACACAAAAATGCTGTAGGCGATAATTTCGGTGTTCTCTTCAATAGCGCTCTTGACAATTTGACATCAGCTTCAGGTTGGAAAACCAAGAAGTTTTTATATTCCACTTTTTATTACCAAAAGGTTTGAAACATTGTTTTGTTCACTCCGATTTATTTTATTGCTTTTGAAATCTGAAATTATGCTTTCTAAATAGAACGTTTTGTATTGGAGTAAAGTTAATTTATCTTCATTGCAAAATATCGTTAGCATTTAATAGTTATAGAGTTTTTAATTAGACGTAGCTCAATGTATAAGTTAGTCTAGTAAACAAAATAAATTATTAACTACTTTAAGAATATTAAATTTTTCATTTTGCTCTTTTAAATAAAAACAAACAATATTTTGTCGGGCTCTCACTTTAATTTAAAACGAAAAAAATGTAACAAACGCTATACTGAGATACTTTTTTAATTAGTAAAGGAAGGAATGGAAAAAAAATAAATATTCGCTCATGAAGGGCGGGGGTAGCGAAATCCTTTTATAAAGCCGGAACATTAGCTGGAATAACGCAAAAAGTTGGACCAAGTGTTGTTACGCTGTTTACAGAAACAATTCAGACTATGAGAGACCAAGTAAAGAAATAACATCGGATACGAATAAAACGCCAAATATAATCAACAAAGCAAAAAACAAACGGGCAGTTATGAGCGCTCTTGGAAATAAAAATTTTAGAAAGTTTAACCCCTCGGTAACTTAAAAGAATTCGCAGCAAGAATGCGTTTTGCAGCTTAGCTTTGTAAGTTAATAAATTATTTTGAAACTAATTGTTATACAGACTGACTTGGATGTTTTGCTATTCGGAAATTATAACTGAACTCTGCATCTAAGTGAGAATATTTATTCGTATTTTGATTTTTATCTCCGAATATGGTTATTCAATGTTAATTATGTTTGCAAACGAAACGTCTAAAACCTAGTCCTCAAACTTGGTCATTTTTGAATAGAAAAAAATTAGGTGTTGTACCTGGAAATTTTCACCTAAATTACAATTATGAAATATTTTATTCATTTGGCACCATACAAATAAATCTAACTTATTATTTTTAAATTATGTTACCGAATTCTCCACAAACACGCTTGTACCTACGATCGTTACTGACAATAATTGACAATGAATTCGTTCACAGTTATCATATAGATATAGTTTGAAGACTACACAGTTAATAATTCATATGCTATGATGACTTCATCATTAATGATAAGGCCAGAACATTACATTTGGTTTTGGGTTTTGTTTAATTCTTGCACTCAATTTCAAAATGTATTGTTCCAAACGAATAAAAGGAATCCATCCTTTGTTTTACTTTGAAGCTGCGTATAAAGCAGTAGTTCATTGTAACACAATTAATAATTACTGTTTGTTTGAAAACCTTATATTGAATACAATTATTATGAGAATCGTTTAAAATTAAATTTTGTTATAAACGCTCTATTAAGCAAAACGCCAAATAAGCGACCTCTAATAATACGTATCTCCAATGTTTCCAAATGACATTTCTATTAGCTGATTATTTTTAACTATAGTTCCAATTTAAATGAGAGAAAAATATTTATCACTTAAAATTCTACGATTGAAACATAAATAATATATAAATTTCTTATCTCCACGATTACTTTACTGATTGCGTATTATATAAGCTCTTTTATTTTCCACTACAAATAGTATTAAGTCGGTAGAAACTGAAGAGAATACGTCAAAAGATCGCTGACAACTGAGATCATATAAAATTCATTATCGACATAACACTGTCCTACTTATAAGATGTTTCTTTATAGTTCATATCATGTAAGGCTGAAGGTTCAAATTTTTCTTCCTTATCTAACAGATTCAAAAGATGATCTTCTATCTCTTTCTTTAGTATATTATGTAGGGAAGTTTGCTCCTCAGGCCCTTTCATATCATAAATCATCTGGGACTTAACTTGCAGTTAACACGTTTTTGAGTAACGACGTCTGCAGAACCGTTCGGATAGATAACTGTCACGGTACACTAAGCAACGTTTGAAAAAATTGTACCATCGTATTTTTTTTAAATTACTATATTATATATTGTTAACACTTTTAAACATAGTCATACAACGTCAATTGTGTATCTTTATTTTTATTTATTTTCTGTGATAGATTTGCTTTTACTTTCAAAAATGTATTTGTTTGAAAAGTTTCATATTAAGTATAACAATAATATAATATTAAAGATATATTTTATGTAATAAATACATAAAGTTTTATCACAGATCCAATAGCAATAAACAGTAATAGAAATATTAATTAGGGTTGTGAATTGACCCAAAAACATCTATCTACTGATATACCATTTTAGATGTTATGTTGTTACATACAAGATAAAGCCATATCTTATCGAAACTGTCAACGTATATTCCTCTCGTTCTAACCTTAGTAGTTCGCTAAGCATCTATCTCTGTCTGGACAAACTTTGCAAGACGAATATAAGTTGCCCTTATAATAATAAAAATGTTATGATCGTCGAAACCAAGTTTATGATTTATTTATTCGGCTCGTGTAGTTCGCGACTCTGCAGATTATATATATATCTCTATAGCGAAATGGTAATCCAATACATAAGGGCACTCAAAACGTAGAACAAAATAAAGTTTTCATCCCTTAAGGGGAAAACATGACGAAAATTATACGCAACTTGAACTACGAACTAAAAGTACAGTCGCGAAGAATTTTATTTATCAACTTATGTACTACTTTAGTTATTGTTATAGTTTCAGAATATTAATTTTGGATTTTTTTATAATAATATTCAGAAAATAACTTAATCAATTATTTAAAAGATGAGATAGCAAAACATATAACTGTGACCAATCATCAAAGAAAATATAAATGTCATATTTTTCTATGAAATATTTCAGACACAATCTAAAGAAATTTATTTCAAAATACAAAGTCTATATCTGCGGACTAGTTTAAAAATAAACAACAAAGTAAATGTCGTCAATATGAAGCCGATCCTACACCGTGAAGTTCTTATAAGTGAAATGCAGTCGAGGTAAGTTTCAACACGGATATATTGACAGTAATAGTTATATGCAATTCAGAACGTTCAACAAGGAAGATTTCTTTTGAACAAAGACAATAAAATCGCATAGGACATATTGACATTCTATTAGTCACGTTGAATCTTGACAAGCGATGAAAGAAAGGACCACATCTTCTTTCAACGTCAATTCCCGAATGTCTACTATCATTTGTTAGCTACGTGACTTGACATGGCTACTTCTATTCAGCGTGTTTGTAAAATTTTTATTCGACAATGGTTTCATTTTTTGAAAAGGGTTTGTAAATGTTGCACGTGTCAAGAACTGTTGATCGGACAGGACACCTAATTTTTTCTGCTATTCGAATTAATCTTCATAGATTTTATAGTGAATATTATCAAGTATACTGTTTTTTTTTTACTGTGTTATTTGTCACTAGTTAAGGAATACAGTATAAGCGGATGTTAACACTTATGATCTTTTTAAGTTCATAAACGTTTTAACACTCGTGTAGGATGAAAAAGATCAAAAGATTTGTCGAGTTCAGAAGATAAGAATCAACGTATTCCCAAATGGCTAGTATTATTTTAAGCGACGTGACTTCACTCGCGGTCTTTATATTCTTAGTTTTTTTTTAAATATTTTATTGCAAAATATTAATTATCTCATGCCATCAAAAGACATTTCTTTAAATTAGTTTTATTTTTATTGACAATATATAAATTTAAAGTAATTGAAATAACAACGGATCATAAATTTAACTAAAAATAAGATATAAATATAAACAACAAAAAAGAAATATTGTCCACTTACCTGTTCTACCCAAACGTTCGTTGTCATGATTTGATTCTTAAGATTCTGAAAAGAAGAAAAATCATGTTAGAGAAATATCAAAAGGTATTAAAAAAGACAATTTAATTAATTAATAACAAAAACTCTGACTGATTATTGAAACCGCAGGAAAAAGTCAAAGTTGACGATGTTCTGATATGCTGTGGTTGTTTTCTGCCAGGGCAACTATTTTTAAGAGATATTTACCAACTTTACCGGACATATTAAATTGCATAAGTAGGCACAAAAGTAAAAGTAACTACGAAATCTGAAAGAGTTCGGATCTTAACTTGGGATTTGAGCTAAGGACCTCGAGATCTCCACCCACTAGAGCAAAGACACTGTTTACTCCTAAATGGTCACTGCTCCGCTCCTTAGAATTAGGGCGTCAAGCGTGTAGCTAATAATCTTCTTCAATTAACTTCTAATTCAAATTAATTTCCAATCGGGCTAACAAATTCAATGACACAAACAAAAAAGAACCTCCCAATATATTTATTATAATAGAAACGTGAATACATAAGACAGCATCATAGAAATGATATACTTGAAGAACCAATATCGTATGGTCCGCCTCTTATTTCTTCAACAGAATTTACCAGTATATATTTTATATCTGCTAGAGAGGCTCTATTTGGCAAGTCACCAGTTGTTCAAATACAACTATTACGCTCCAGTGCATCGAAAAATAGTTTTGATATTCTATAAATATGTACGACTGAAGGTGATAACGTATTTTTATTTTATTTTTTAGATATTATTCTATTACATTAGTTTTAAAAGTAAAGTCAATAGCAATTTCTCCAAAACAAAGAAATAAGTGCATTACTAAGTAGTACAAGAATTACAAGTACAAGAATAAATAATAAGTCATCAAAAGTTTCTATTTTAGCTAAATTTTTGTTTGAAGGCTGACTGTACGTATTTGTTTTGTGAGTGTGTGAGTGAGTCAAGACAGAGACGGTGAAAAGAAATAATAATGAAACTTTATAATGAAAAGTCTAAATTTCCAAACGAATACTTTGACGATGAAAAAATTCAATATGAAATTCTTTGAAAACCATCAACTGTATGTAATAACTAGTTTGATCATAGTTACAGTCAGCAAGGCTCGAGTTGGAGTAGAGAAGTCAGTTTAATGAAATTTCTCGCGAACAATCGACAAAGTTAACTCAGTTTTGATATATAACGGGGGTTGCCGATATCATCTTTGTTCAGAGTTCACAGTTCGAGATAATGAAAGACTAAGTTCTGAGATTTGTTTTTCTACAATAATTTATAAGTGTTAATGATTTTAAATTTTCTATTAAATTTTTTGATGTACTAGTATGTGAAGGTTTAAGTACTTGTCCATGTTTGTGACAATATTTGAAATAGATTAGGTCTTTTTGACACAAATATTAAAATATTACTTGCAGATATTAACTAATCATTTAAAATACGTTACTTTAATAAAATAAAATAAAAAAATGCTTTATACAATAAATAATATAACTTAAAGACTATGAAAACGTTTACCGCAATTTAAATTATAAGAAAATCTCAGAATGGAGCGTTGTGGGAGGAATGCAATTTCTATCTGATCGTGAGAGTGTGAAGTCTTTGGTAATTAAAGTTAAAGGAATCCAAAAGTTTACAAGAATGAAACTTCTAGAATGTACTTTGGTTGTTCGTACATTGAGTAATGCTCAGGATGCAAGTTTGTTTTCTGCAATTGTTTCGATTCCGCTTACTTCGGTAGAATCTACGGAAGCCGGATACTAAGTTCGTTGTTTAATTATTTTTATAAACTTGCT
This sequence comes from Vanessa atalanta, assembly GCF_905147765.1. Taxonomy (NCBI): domain Eukaryota; kingdom Metazoa; phylum Arthropoda; class Insecta; order Lepidoptera; family Nymphalidae; genus Vanessa; species Vanessa atalanta. The sequence continues at coordinate 2,280,287 of NC_061882.1, forward strand.
GTGTGTTAATGATATAAAAGATCACAGAGCAAACGATATTTTAGTAACGGAATTTTAAATCACGTCGCGCACAGTCACGGATACAGTTAAAAAAAATAAAAGTTTTTAATACTACATATGGGAATGCTATATAATATATAAGAAACATTCCTATATTTATAAAATAGTGGCAGCGCCTTAAATTAATTGAGGAATTACTAATATTCATAATTTACCACACTTTTAACTTTATCACTTGTGTTAGAAATTGGGACGACAATAACCCAAGGGTCAGTTTTGATCCTGCGACTTTTTATATCTTTAGGCCCGTTAATCATTGCGCTATTGACGCTTAAGTTATATAATTTATTGTTTGTAACGCGATAATAAAGAAAAAAACAAGGAATACAAACAAAATGGACGATGTTAAAAAAGTCACAAAAAAGCGGTATGAAACAATCTTAATATATCTACATAGAATGTCTGTATCTTATTTTACATTTGATTATATACGTTTTGATTAATGAAAAAGAAAACGTACAAGTAAATAAAACGTAATAAATTAATTGAACAGAAAATTTGCTTTGATATGTAACGAGTACCATATCGATGGTTGCACGAGTATACAACATATTGTTCGATTGATTGCTCCTGTATTCCCGTGAATCACTTTTACGTATCCCCAATGGTGCTTACCACCTTTTTCATCTTACTATCCTACACAGAAGCCAATTATAAAGTTTAATGAGCCGTCTGCACTGCCCGGGTACCGGTTGGCATTTATTTACATCAGTATAACCCTCGGTGAAAATAAGATTGGAGAGCCGCCACTCAGGTAATTATCTCGCTTGGGTGTATAAATTAAATACATAAATTGTATTTTTTGACAGGTCTTTTTTTATCTGATTCGAATGATCAAAGTCAGTATGAGAGTTTAAGAATGAAATTTGATTAGAACACTGTTACTGTCGTATTTATAAAAATAATATGAGGATCACCACCATACATAGACATCGGCGCCGTGAGGAATATTAACTATTCCTTACATCGACGATGTGCTACCAATCTACGGAGCTAAGAAGTTACGTCCCTTGTGCCTGTAGTTATACTCGCTTACCCTTTTAACCGATATACAACGATATTCACTAATACTGTTTGGGGGGAGAATATGACGTGATCGATAGCCAAGTAAATACTATAAAATCCTTACAATTAATATAAAATGTTTTGCCAAAACTTGGCCATACTGAAATAAATATTTTGACAGTGTAGTAAAAATGCTTCATTGTGAAGTTTACTTGAATTTGTTTTGATTTAAAGATTCCTTAAGATGTAAGGCATGCAATAAAACGAATAAGAGTTTAGGAAAATAATATAACAGGGGTCATTTAATGGGAAAATAAAATTGCCTATTAAGAGGTTGAATATTATAGCACGCAGCCACAGACTACCATCTGAACAGTGTCCGAAGTTACACCATTCGAGCATGACAGGCACCTACTATCCACTTTGATGAGTAATTAAACTTTGTAATTGGATCAGGCGGGCGAGTACTCGGAATAGCGAAAGTTATTTTAGTCACTCGCTCAGCCACTAAACGTTGATAGCTAATATTTGAAGATATAAAAAAAATATCCGTTAAGTTCTAAGACTTAAAAAATTCTTAGTATTTTTCACGATTTATACATTTTCTGATTTTAAAAATTCGAAGTTTAGAATTTACCTTGTGTAAATTGTCATAAAGAATTAAATAATTTTTTGACATATGTGGCAAACGGGCAGCACCTGATAAAAAGTTACTACCACCGCCCATGGACATCTGACACAGCAGGGGGTTTGTATGTGCGTTGCCGGCCTTTAAAAAATGAGTACGCTATTTTTTATGGCATTGGTTGGCGGACGAGCATGTGGGCCACCTGATGGTAAGTGTTTACCTACGCCCATAGCCAAAGGCGCTATACGAAATATTAACCATTCCTTACATTACCTATGCAGCACCTTGGGAACTAAGATGTTATGTCCCTTGTGCCTGTGATTACACAGTACTGTTATTTGGCGGTAGAATATCTGATGAGTGTGTGGTACCTACCCAGACGGGCTTACACAAAGCCCTACCACCAAGTAAAGCTCTTTTCTTGAAGGTTCCCAAGTCGTATCGGTTTGAAAAAACCGCCGGCGATAGCTAATGCTAGAGAGTATGGATATGCGAGGCAGAATATTAGAAATCGCGCAGTTGTGAATTTTGTGGTCTGGTCTGTTTCATCAACTTGTTAGTTATTTTATCTTCCAAATAGCAATACCCTGTATTTTGTGTAAAGCTCACTCACCAGTAAGCCATTGTAACATTATTATTGTGGTTAATATTTTATTTAGATGATTATGGAGTTACAAATGTATAAATATTATTAATTGTTGTCCGCGGCTTCGCTCGCATTTTAGGAGTTAGTCGTCAGTTAGGCACAAAAAGTAGACTTTGTCTTTCCTTGGGATACATACCGAATATCATAAATTCGCAATAATGATTCGGCCGTGAAATATTAACAGACATACAGAGCTACTTTCACATTTATAATATTAGTTTATATATTAATATAATATAAGCAAAACTCAATAGATTTAGTCTTGCCTATAGAGATGTACTAATTGACATGATAATCACTTAATCGGTTTAGAAGTGTATATGACGCTGTCCCATTTAGAAGCAAGTCATAAAAAATACATCAAAATGATAACTTTTGTATTAAAAGATTAAATGGCATTGGAGTCTATAATCAAAAGCAATCCATCTTTATATGGGTTAGATATACACCACTAATGTCCTGACCCCATTAATTGAGATTTCATTAAAGTAAAATTTTAAAGCTATTAAAATATATTAATTAGATATATATTGTAATGTATGATATTTTACGTTTCATTGCATCGCATATTGAATTATCAATTTAATAAATATTATCTTGTTAATTTATATCATTTCAGTTTTTAAGATTTATTATATATTTTTAAATGTGAAAAATATGAACATCGGTTTAATTATTTTACGTTATTGAAACATATTGAACCGATGGAATTAAATAGTCCATACATCGTCATTTTATTTTTTTGATAATTATAATGGAAAGTTAATAGCAAGCAAATTAATTAAAATATAAATTTCATTGCTGAGAACTTCTGCGATATGTTAAATTTTGTTCATGGTTTAAAATGCTTTGTTTAAAAAGAAAATACTGCTGTGATTTAAAAAGTTTAAAATGCGAATAGTCGAGAGCTGATTGGACAAATCTTTTCCGGACTGAAACAAGCCACCAGGTTGAGTTTTATTGACGTTGACAAATTACTTTCACCGCAAAAAGCAATATGAAACCAGAGCATCGCTTCTATTATACCTGTTCCTTGAATTTTCTCACAAATCATCTGTTTTGATTAACATTTTTCAATGACATTTAAGAAACTAGCTAAGGGCTCTCTGGTCAGTCTACACTATAAGTTTTTAATTGACGTTAGTTATATGATATATAGGATGATATTTCTTATCCAGTCAAAAAATATTTCAATGTATTAATTAATTCGCGTTGAATGTAGTTTTCGGCGATAATTTTTTTATAACGAATTTTTTAAAGATTAGTGTAAGCAAGTTTCGAGAACATCAATATTAACAGATATCACCTTTACCTGATGAATCGGTATGTATGAACAAGTATAATGCAAAAGGTGAAAAATGAATATTTTGACAAATTTATTTAACATTTAATTTTCAATAAAAACAATGTACATACTATTATATTTAATTCCATCGATCTATTCATATATGATAAAAAAAAAATCTGCTCAATTTTTTTCTTAATTCATCATTCTTACATTACTTACATACAAACAACAAAATTTTTACATTTACGTGTAATTTAGAATACGGATTCAAACTATGGTCAACGTAGAGATTTTTCGTAACACTTTCAAAAATAATATTCAATTAATAATGTTTTCCAAAATAATTTTACTATTAAGATTTTTATCGCGTTATTTTAAACATGATAGTAATTATAGGCTAATTGGCTTTTAAAAAGGATAGGGTTCCATGTCAACCATTTCGTGCGGGAATTTCCGTTGAGAGCATTCATCAATTTAGGCAGCAGGCAACTAGTCTACCAGCAAAAGCATTACCCTCGTTTTTTTTCATGTGCATTGCTTTCCGCATGGAGCTGCACTTTTTCCCTCTATATGATCGGAGTCCTTATTCGTCCTTTTATATAATATTTCTCATTTGTTTTTGAGAGAGTGATATACAAACGATGTTCTTGTTCGACAATTGTTGTTTTCTTACTGTTAAAATATTTGTAATTCATTGTAAAACTAGTAGTGGCTATAGTTTTCGTGTTAAAATTTTCCCTATAAAGTTTGTAAATTGTATTTTATTAATACTTAGTTTTTTTTATTATAAGGAGCCTGTAAATTTCTTCTCCTCTGAGGAGAAGTTTTGGAGCATATTCCATCACGCTGCTCCAATGCACGTTGGTTTTTTTATTCTTGATATAAAATTTATTTTACATATAATATACACCAACTGTTTCAGTATTTGTTTACCTTTATATTTTTTTATTTTTCAATTCTTTTTTATGTAATTCCTTTTTTGTATCTAAACTATTTTGCGTGTGATGTTACTTTGATTTCCTCATTGTTTATGGTTATTGTATTCATGTTTTCGTTTCTTCTTTTGACGAGTACCTCTCTATATATTTTGCTGAATTGTTATTTCATAGTCTTTTTTATCTTTATTTCATTCTTAATGCTCCCTGATTCAGGTTGGCGTACAGTAGGTATATATTGAAATTTTATTACATTTCTCCTGACATGTTTACATTTCTTTGCCGATTCTTCTCGGTAAAATCTACTTTGAATCCTATTACATAATGATTCAAAGGTGTAAGATTCCTCGAATAAAATATAATTTAATCTTGATTTATTCGTCCTAGACAAATTCAAGAGAGAGAACCTTAATCTCCAGAACATTCATATCTGATAATCAGAATATTGTATCGAGTTACGCGTTCAAAAGATTATTAATATTAAGGGTTCATATAGTTAAACAAGTGACAGAAGGAAAATTAAATATGAATATATAGCGTGTCTATTATTAACAACCCTGTAATGAGATCCGTGCGAAGGTATTATAATTGAAAGGCGTTAGCGGAAACAGGATTGGAAATGTATTTCTTTTTTCTAATATCACTTCAATAGACTTCATAATTCTGTTAAGTTGATTTAACTGAGCATATTAAGTAATTAGTCGCTTCTTCGGATTAAATATTTTTACATAACCTAAAAAAGAACATACATGATGCTAACGTTCGTACATGGGCTTCCTCAATGCTAAACTATAGGTCATGATTTTAAAGCAGCTTTACATAATATTTTGAGGCGTTAGACATACCATTGACAAAAGTTTTTCTTTTAATTTACAGTGTCTGAGCTGTAAATCGATAGAATAACGCAATAACTTATAATTGGGATTTGATCTTAATACCTCGGGGTCTGCAAACAGCAAGCCATCTAATAAGCTACTACATATAAGTAGCAAGATTTCCAGTATAGAGATCTATACAATAAACCTATGTATAAAAGATTCTTCATGGTCCGCATAGATACAACTCGCTAGTGGATTCCGAATTGTATAAAAATTAACACTACTTTTATTATTTATTAACATACTCGATATTGAGGTATTTATTTAATTGTATTTATTTTAGATTTCAATACTATTTTAATGAAATATAATTTGAAAACATTTTGGTTTACTGTTACTGTTTAAAATATTACTAAATATAATGCTGTTTTTATTAATAGCTCACGATATTTTTTTTTTAGCCGATGGCCTTGTGGTTAGAACGCAAGGCAAGCTAAATTCTCATGTGCTAAAATTGTGCTTATAATTTATCTCGTGCTCGGCGGTGAAGGAAAACATCGTAAGGAAACCTGCATGTGTCTAATTTCAACGAAATTCTGTCATATGTGAATCCAACAAGCCGCATTAGAACAGGGTGGTTGAATATGCTGTCAACCTTCTCCACAAAGGGAGAGAAAGCCTTAGCCCAGCAGTGGGAAATTTACAGGCTGTTATTTAATTACTATATATAAATATTTTTAGGATAAAATAGAACTATACAAAGAGTTCATTTAATAGTAACAACCTTATGTTATCCTGCTGATAAAACACTTCTGCTTTTGAGATGAATGTTATGCTTTATTTGACGAGAAGTTTAAGAGTTTATTTCACCACGCTGGTTTCAAACAGTTATTTATTCGTCTGATACGCTTGTGATACTGACAAAGACTGATTCGAAAAATGCTCCAATAACAGTTAATAAGTCATTTTAGTACATATTACGATAATAGATTGTATTTATATAGTTTTTTTTTATCTGAAGATAAAAACAAGTCACCAGTACTGATTCAAAACTTCGTGTTCGTCAAAAAGTTGTATAAATGATATCCGACACATTTTTCGCACAAAATGGGATTTTTAATAATTATTATTATTTCATAAATTTTTAATCTCCGCTTTCTCGTTTCAAATGAGTCGTTACACTAATGAGGTCTTACGCAGCATTACGTAACAGAATTCCATTATCCTGTCACAAAGCCGTCATAAATCAAGGGGACCACTAAAGTTGACGTCTTTTTTAATAACAATGGACGCTATGTCCTCTTTTGTGTTACTGGCTATCGCAAACAAGCTCCGGAAATAGAGAGCTTTTGGCTATACTTTTAGCTATATCTGAGACGTTTGTCGCCGCTTCCGTGATCCGAAATTCAATTCCGATAAGTTAAATTAAGATGCCTTTTGAGCGAGATTTAGTTGATTTCAAAATATTGTGATTTCAATGTCTTCTTATTCTACTGTTTTTGTCTTAATCCTGCCCTTTTTATATAAATTAATTAAACATATACAATATACATATATCTAACTTGTTAGCTTAGTGCAAGCCCTTGTTGGTACTCTACTGACAGACAACAATTCTTAGTATTGTTGTGTTTTGATTTGAAGAATGAGTGAGTCAAAGTAATACATGAAACATAAAACTTTAGTTCCCAAGGTTGGTGGCGTTTTGGCGAAATAGAAGGAATGGTTAAGAAACTGGCTGTTCTCACCATAAAAAGATATATTTATGTTTCATTCGTCACAATATTGTTAATGTAGAGTCACCTTCAAAAGTTTTACATTCAATTACGTCACTCTACGAATTTATTTTGATTTAATATCAAATGTGACAAGTAATGGCTGTCTAAATAATTCAATAAATTGTGTCTCGACTGAGTAGAAGTTCAAATTATTTTGCATTTAATTCTAGTCTTACATTTCGACCCCGTTGGGATGTTTTGAAATTTGCAATGTCGTTGCTTAATTGAGTGCTAGCTATATTTTAGTTTACTTTGTAGAAATGGTCTGTTAATTATTTTTATTTATAAAATAATATAGCAATATATTATCTATCAGAAATAAGGAGATCCGCAGAAAAACTAAGGTAAGTGGCAGTGGGCGGGGCACATTACTAGAAGAACCGATGGCCACAGATCGGAAGACGCAGCTGGGTAGGCCCGCAAGATGGTCCGACGACCTGGTGAAGATCACGAGAAGCCGCTGGTTGCGGACTGAATAAGACCGGTCGTTGTGGCGATCTTTGGGGTAGGTAGTTTTGGGTATATGTCCAGCAGTGGACGTCCTACGGCTGCGATGATGATGATGATATTATCTATCACCCTTCTAGATTAATCACGAATGAGTCACTATAAAAATTTGGATTATTCAAATCTATTTTCAAATTCGAAGGGAAAAATTTTGTTTAACATAAAGCGGTTCATTGTATTAGCGTACCTTTGCTATACTTTTATTGATTCCATTTTGTTGTATAATGTTTTTTTCTATGTATGTTTTATCTTTGTTTAATTTTAATAATTGTAACCAAGTAATTAGCGAGTTTATTGTTACTTCTGAATACAAAATCGCGTTATGTCAAGCATGCAGATTTCTACATCACGATGGTAAAATTCGTTATTTGTTTTATATAATGCATTAGAAAGATATATTATAAATGTAGTTACAAGTGGCATCTAATTGCGTTAATATAGTCTTATGCAGCATCCTTATGATCTAGTAAGCTAGACGTTTATTTTCCGTAATTAATATCAGTTAAAACTAAGCGGAGGTATAGTGTGTGTATTGTATATTATTATATTATATGTCTCATTTTGCTGTACGTATTCCTAAAATAAAACAAAAAAAGACGTTGATCCCTCTATGTCTTTTACGGACCCCGTGTAAAATAATCATTGATCACAATTAATTGCAAGACGATTATCTTTAATGAACTTTAAACAAAAGAAAAATTTAAATTATATCAGAATCAGTTAATGTTCTCAGTAGATTTTGGAGTTTGTTTTTGTTTCTGGCAATTGATCTTTGTAAAAATTAATAACCTGACAGATTTTAGATTAGAGTTGAAAGCAAACCTTGGCACAATGCCAGAATATACTGAAAAATAAGAACAAGATTTATTGAAGCCATTAATATACCTCTGATATGTTTTATCGATCAGAAACATGGAAAGTTTTAATTTTTTATAATTATGTATGATTCTTGGTACGTTTGTATATGTGCTCGTGATCCTAAAGGACCTAACTGATTAGCAGTCATATTCATGACAATGTTATATTTATCCTAGGATTCAATAGGTACCGCTAAAGTTACGTAACTTACGTTAATAAGTAATTATATATTTATCGAATTGTCGTCAAACTTATATTAAATTTCAATATTCTCATATTAATTAAACTGTATCGTGGCTTCTTTTCTGATACAGGTAGGCAGACGAGCATATGGGCTACCTAATGATAAGTGGTCACCTCCGCCAATAGATAAAGGCAATGTAAGAAATTTAAAGGTTAATATTTCTTACAGCGCCAATGCGCCACCAACCTTGGAAACTAAGATATTATATCTCTCGTATCTGTATCTTGTATCACTCACTCACGCTTCAAACCAAAACGGTGGAATATTTGGTGAGTGGATGGTATCTATCCAATGACTCTAATGTTACCTAAAAACATACTCAGATCCTCAGTAATACATATTCAATTCATGATTCATTAATATGTACATCGCAAAATATAGACAGTAATAAATCGATAAACGTCTATTAAGCCTCATTGAAACTTAGACAATGAACAGATTATCGGTCACACGATTGAGCTTAATTCAACTAATAATGACCTGTTATTGAATCCGGCTCACTTCAGACATCGTGTTTGAGTAACTATATATACATAAATACGTACATATGATTAATTAAATAATAATGAATGAAATGATTGTCCTCAAAATGCGATATTTTCGAAGAATCATTTGTATATTATTTATATATTTTTTTTGTATAATATATATAATATTTTGTATAATAGCACGGAAAATTATGTGCATTTCTAGGCATCCCTTGAATCTCTTGAATATCCCTTAATCATATTGAGTCTAGATGTAAAAAAAATAATACAATAATATTTTTTTGTGAGCATTTATGTTAAAATTGTCCAAAGTTTTAGTATCATTTGTATCTTGCTCCTTGAAACAACTGTCATGTTTCTCATATTTACATTCGTCCCCATTCTTACGTAACAGAAAAAAAACCGACAATAATAACAATGTTTATGACAGCTTTTAGGGATGAGGATGTCCCTATTTATTGGCCTCGTTAGATAAATAAAAAGTTACGTTATTTACATTGGATCTTCAAAAACATACTAGTATAATTTCTGACAAAACTGCGGAGAAAATATTTTGATTTTTATTTTATTTTTTTAATAAATTTATATATTTATTGTTTTATTAAATGTAATTGAAATTAATATATATGAAAATAAAATGTTATTGTTGAACGTGTTCAAAAAGCTATAAAATATAATTTATAAAATATAAATACGTCTAAAGATAAAAATCAAATCTTAAAAATAAATCTCGTTCACTGCACTGAAGAAAAATCTCTTGAGGAATTTGCATGTATCTATTGAAATCTTTCACATGTTCGTCTACCAATCCATTTTGAAGCTCATTGAAATAAGCACCAAGCCTTCTAAAGAGGAGAGTGACCTTAGTCCAACTTAGGTAATAAGTTTTGAAAAAGATTACAGAAATACACGAAAAAAATCCGTTAAATATCATATCTATGAGAATCGTTATAGATACAGAGCAAATAAAAATAGAATAGACATAAAAGAAAGACAAATTAACGGGTCAGTGACTTTTAGAAGGAAAGGACAACAAAAGACAGTTTTCGCTTCTGTTTTCACATTGCGTTAACGACAATATCTTCTTTTATTATGCGAGAACTTGATGTATTGTTGAGCAAAGGATAAAACATCTTATGATGATACAAAACGGGTAAGTGTTTGGTCGTTTTGAAACCCTATTCAAAATGGAACGAGTAACTTTGGGTTTTAAATTGAATCTAGTTGGGTCGTTAACAAGGGACTTACTTGTTTATTGTTCGAACAATTTATTAAAAATATGAGGAATTAATCAAGGTCACTTACACAGAATATAAAACATACTAGGATATATATATTATTAAACTTAGTTCCCGAGGTTCCTCGTTCAACATTCCGTGTTGAACCAGTACAAATATATTGGGTAAGTCGAGGAATTTAAAAAGTGGTCGACCTTTATATTTGCGTACCTTGAATAACTCTTAAAGCTTACTTTACTTGGTGATAGGGTTCTGTGCTAGCCCGTCTGGGTAGATACCATTCACTCATCAGATATTACGCAGTATTGTTGTGTTCCGGTTTGAAGGATGAGTGAGCCAGTAATATGAGCCAGTAATATAATAGTAACAGGCACATGGGACATAACATCTGAGTTACCATTGGCGATGAAAGGAATGGTTAATATTTCTTACAGCGCCTTTGTCTATGGGCGGTGGGGACCACTTACTTGTTCGAAGGTATTGGACTTGTGCCTAAACTTTCTCTGAGGGCGTCAGATTTCCTGAGCCATCAATTAGTAAGATAATCTATAGTGCACCTGTTTGTGCGTACATTTGTATACTATAATATGTACACCCTTGCCTTCCTTGATCTTTTGACGCCATAATCGAATTTAGTTAAGAACAAAAGCATAATTTTCTATCCACTGTCGGATGCTCATTCAAAATCAAAAGAAAGTTTGCCGTAACTAATTCGACGTTACTATAGTGCTTATAACAAAATATTTATTCTAATATAATTAGGATCGGGACAGATATTATGGTGAGAGTCGATTTTAAGCAATGTAACATCAGTTCTTTACTTGACTGTATGTTGAAAGAAAGTGATTTCATATGAGTAGAAGCAGTTATTATTTATTAATCGTCTCATCCCATAAAACTTTGTAGATCGATTTCTTGTGAGATAATTGTATAACGTTTCGTCTAAGCCATTAACAGCGGTTAATGTACTGAAAATGGTTTGATAACGATAAGACGATTACAGAACTGGGACATGGGTTCTTTGTAACTAAACTTATACGAATGCCATAAGAAAATAGCATTGTGGGAAAAATTGCACTGGCTGTATTCCAGATCCATGGACCAGGGCGGCATGAATTTGGCACAGGCATTCACAGTCACTGATATTTTATTAGTATATTCAATAAATATATTACGCAATTAATTTATTCACCATAATAATTTACTAATTTTAACCAATAATCGATGAGAATCTTAGAATCTCACATGAAAATTTCTACTAAAGTATACTTTATTCCAGTAGGAGAGTTTTGAATCGTCATTTTACTGCTGACTTGAAAATAAAAGACAATCAAAATATTACTGTGATTTTGCTTGATTAATTATTATTATACGAGGAATTTGAAAAAGAACTCATTTTCTTAGTATCCTACTTAGAACAGGAGTTTATCAAATTGGTATTCGTTTTTTTATGCTACCTCAAAACTTCGACATTTTTTTTGTTTAAATGTTTATATTATTCAGTATTACAGTGCTAGTCTGTAAGAACTTTAAATATGACTCGTGAGTTGCTTAAAATCGTCTTATAGTGATATTCAATTTTAACGCGTATATTCTCAAAACGTATATAAATTATTAATTTCAATGATGATGATCTCTTTCTTAAATTTCACAATCATGTTCTGCAGTTACTTCGAGTGTTTCTAGCAGAAGAGCTCTATATTCAAACGTGTTTAAATACATATTGTAGCGTATTCTGGAGTGAGCCGCGGTAACGAGTGCTGTGTGAGTGCGCCGCGCTTTTAAAAATTAGCTTGTGTAACGGACTTATCCTTCTCCTATAATATCACCCTTTGGCTGTATTCTTCGAGTGTATGAAGACCAAGGGAGCGCTCCCAAGAAGAACGTGTCTTCACCGAGCCCAGAGTTTTGAGGTAACAACCCCTTTTTTATCAAAAATAAAGTCCACTTTTCTCTCGCGCGTACACATATAAACTTTCAAATTTATTATATTAATATGTTATGTAATTACAATCAATCAATAATAACTTGTTCCAAAACAGTGTGACGCTGAGAGTGTATTACAGCTGAAACATTAATAATTACGGTCATCAAATTGGTTTATGTAAATATAGTCCACACGTATGGGTAATGGTTGGAGGCTCTTACTTCTAATATCGACGATTCCAATTCCAGTTTTATTACCCGATTTAACGTTTGGTGTTGGGTCTATTCACACTGCAGGTACATCATAGACGAATTTTGTTTTGAATCTAGTTCATATTATATTTAAACATATAGCTGTTTTTCTTGATTATTCATAATTGGTGTTGAGTTGTTTTTTGAATACGATTATCTCAGAAATGATCCGTCCGATTTGAAAAAAAGATCTTTTTCGTTTTATACACGGATGGATGGATATGATGTTGTGGCTTACATAACAGCACACTATGACAAACGTGAGTGGAGTAGTAGCGTTTGACGTGAGTAAAACCGGACAGATAAGCTTGTATCCTAAATCAAAATTAAAAGAAACTGTACGTTAATCAAGAAGGCTTTTACAAGCATTTTTGTATTTTCATTTTACAGAACTGTATTAAACCTATCACCTACCTATCTAGATAGTAGATCCTATCGACAACAACCGGCAATAAACTGAGTAGTTACGTCTTTTACAAAATTTGAAATACTAATTTATTAATGATAATGAAATATAATTAAAAAACATAATACATTCTGCCTGAAAGTCAATAAGTATTAAATATACGCTTTTTTATCATCTATAAAATCTTGTGTTGAATAATGTTTCTATATTTGATATGACTGTAAAATACCATATTAACTTTAATAAGCTCAGAGCATTTAAATAAGTCTTACAATAATAGTCTGTGAGTTTGGATCAGTGCTGAGCCAAGAACTGCTCTCCATTATAGAAAAGATTTAGGGCAGATTCCGTATTGATGCTTCACTATAAGTTAGCTATAGATATAGGATATGAGTACATCGCCACTGTGCTTTCCTTAACATATGATGAACTATAAATACTAATTAATGTTATAAGTAACTTAGGTTTCCTTTGATGCCTTATTACGTAAATCTATACATATAATAAAATTGGAGTGTCTGCTTGTAATATTAAAATAACCCATTTTTACTAAATGTATACACGGTACATACATAAATATTTTTTTTACCATTTTTGTCAGCCTGTATGTCAGTCTGTTTGTTCCGGCTAATCTCTGGAATCGATTTCGACAAGGCTTTCACTGGCAGATAGCGGATGCAATAAGGAGTAACTTAGGATACTTTTACTTTTTTAGAATTATACATAGAAAAAAAAAAATCACGTTACAATATCCAAATAACTTAAATTCAAACAATGCGCACGAAGTCGCGGGCACAGCTATCCGTCCCGACTTCAACCGGTTATAATAAGGGTCAATATAAAACTTATAGATTAAAGAACATATATGGAAAAGAACCTGGTTTTTGTTTTCGGCTTTTCTCTACTCATATGTATAATATAAATAAACTTTCCTCTCGATTCCATGTTTTCATTGATAAAAACTACATTAAAATCCGTTTCATATTTCAAAATATCTAAAAGTACAAACGACTCCCGTCGTCGTCGAATTTGTTTTATACTATGTAGATAAATTTATTGACAATTAAAATTTCTATTGACTATTTATTACTTAGATATGGTTGTATATAAAGTAATTGTTATAGCCGCTATTAATACACAGGGACAGCGTCACTGTACGCCTAAAATATTAAAGTCTCATTTGATATTGCACCCATTAAATATGAAAACCCTAATGTAAATTGAGTGAATGGCTTTGGCATAATACCCACCAATATTGTTTGCAAAACATTAATGCATAGCATTATGAACTCTTCATTTATGATTGCAGGGTGCAGTGGTTATCCGATGTGATGACGTATTTCAGGGATCGTGGGTTCGAGGCATACATTCAATGAAATTTATCTAGAAAAAACAATTTTTATATTTTATATATATAACCAGGAACAATATTTAGGTTAGTAGTAGCAAAGACGTCATTATCTAATTTCCACGTATGTTATTAAATTCCATTCTTATATAAAAATAAAATAGTTAATCATTTATTGAACGTCTTTTATCTAAAAAAAAGAAAAATATATTTTATACTCCTTTTGTCTAATAATCTTGGCTGTTACTGAAACCAACGCACCACAAAGAGCATCGGATGACCTTCGATCCAATGATCAGTTTTGATTTGACGTTTTAACTAGGATTTACTTATTACAATGATGCTTAATACCGAATCAGGAGGCAAATTCGTTATCTCTCTAATATAAACTTTTAGCAAATTATTTTTTATTAATAAATATATTATGATATAAAAGATAAAACAATTCACAACTAGTAAAACTATCTAACTAGCTATAAGATAAAGTAGCGAATTATCCGCAGTGTGCGTGGTTCCCATCGTTATTCTAGGCAACTTTATGCCCCCCTACTTACTCCCTCCCATCACGATACAACTTTATATATTATGTCATAAACATCTTGTAAAGCATAACGTAGAACATTCGTTTTTATTTCCACAGATAAAAGTGGACATGCATACGTTAGTTTCTGCAGAATAGTGTCTTGGTATGTTGATTGTGGACATAAAAGATCGAAAGACGTCGACGGTTTTTTTATGGAATGGTATTTTAGTAAAAGGAGACTTGGAAATTTGAATTTGGAATTAGTTCTGTTTCCAAATCACTAATAATAAATGTAGACATGCTTTTTTCGTAATACCTAAAAAATTACAAGTACAAATATGTACATTAAACTTATTAAAGAGGATATCGTGAATTTTGGAGAAGGTTTTAGTATATAATAATTTTATAACATAAGAAGCTGCGCTTTAAATTTAGACTATTATATGACAAGCGTGATTTTTTATTCTTACTATACTAATATTATAAAAAAAAAAACAAACAAATTTTACCATATTTGTTTATATGTAGTATGTATCTCAGGAACTAATGACTCAATTCTTAAAAAAAATGTCACTGGCAGAAGTCTATATTATACCAAAATGTATTAATTAACTTTAAATTATATCATTTCCTTTATTAATAAATTGGACACGTTCGAACACACGGCGGGTCTAGAACTAAGTAAACTGGAACTGTTTATATATTATTGATAGTAACTAATCCAGTTTCGCTTATGTTATTTATCGAGGAATCCTCGAAATGTCTTAGCAACGTGTTGGTAATTGGGACGCGGCTGTTTCATACTGATAGAAACAGTAGTCTTCACGAAACATTCAAAGCATTTCATGTTGAAGTCTATCTATGATTAGTTAATAGCAATTATATTGTTTTGATCCAATTGAGTGTTGAAGTTATCTGATCTGTAGATTTTAGGATTCTACTCCTCATAAGACTTGAAAATAGGGGGCTTTTTGTTGTCTAGGAAGGTACTCATCAGACATTATACATTCAAGCAGCTGTATTTAGTATTGTCGTTTTCATTTTAAGGGTGAGTCAACCAGTGTAACCTCAGCCACGAGGGAAGGGAACATTAAACGAACGGAATTTAGTTCGCAATATATAATAGTCGTTTGGTGGCGCATTGGCGATGTAAGAAATGCTTAATGCTCACAGCGTTAATGTTTATGGGTGAAGAGGATCACTTATAATCAGGTGGTCTATTGGCCATTTCACCTGTATCATAAAAAAGCTAGCTGTCACCGGAATCTTGATGTATTTTCCAAATTGTAGTTTATGTAAATGTATGATTCAGTTTTTGGTCATACGATCAGAAGATATATTTACGATTTATTCTATGCTTGTATTGGTGTGCAAATTGGTCATTATTGTTTACAGCTTTTATATATTTAAGAAATATTCATCAGGTACATGCAATGCGAAATTTTCAACACATATAAACTCAATTGGGTTTCCAGAGTTGAACTCCCAATTTTTGTTTGAGATGTTGATACTACAGCATCATCAGCTCATGCGTATCATAGATCTCACCAAAAATCTATAATATCATAATCTGTTAAATGACAAATGTCGTAAGGCATAAATGACTTCCTGTGGAGCATAGGTTAGTGATAGGTTAGTGGAAGACAACATAGACATCAGCCGTCAAACGATCAGAATTGGTCTATCGTCGTTTGACAGCGAATTAGTGAGGGGCTCTTTGTCTTGTGACTGATTGTAAACCACTTTAGGTAATCTCCAATTATTGTTTTCAATTATTTGCATACATATCTCATGAAATATTCAATTCCAGCATAGAGAGCACAGACAGTAAAAAAAACTTTTAATTATTTTTAGTAGGTTCAAAACTTAAAAACAAAATCAAAACTGTTTATATTTCCAAGATCGTGGGAAGATGGTTATATACCCTCTTTTATCTCCATCAAATAGTTATATATCAAAGTCCGGTTTGTAATAACAGAAACGAAAAACAATTCAAAGGGTCCATTTCATTAGAACGACCGTATTTTTATGAAATATTCGAACCCAAATGCAAAGGCAGTTATAAATTATACGATAAGATGAAAATAAAAATAATTCAACGAGGCTGCCTCGAGCGAGTGCTAGTTACAAAAAATGTTTGCTTTAAAAGATTTGTGAGTTAGGTCTTATATCCTGCGGGCTATTCCATTGTATTTCGTGTTCTGAAATTTTTATAATAATAACAACTTTAAAGGATTTTTTACGTCAGTAATAATATAGCTTCTGGTTTACCTAAATGAAAACTTCGTACACTGCAATTTACTTGGTTGTGTCTTGAGTAATTTGAACAAGTATTTTGACTTTCTTATTACTAGTTAGCTGTATTTTCTCAGGTTCGTTTATGAGTTTAACCAGGATTTCATTTGTAATAAACGTAAGCTGAGACATTTTCTTTTGAACTCTAATAATATTCAATATTTTTATACGTGATAGGGCTTTGTACTGAGTCGTGGATATCGCTCAATCAGTGGTTGTTCTACCACGAAAGAACAATATTTGATATTGTTGTTTTGTGAACTGTTTACCCACTGAATGTATACAGATACAAGATACACTCGTAATATTCAATCAAATAAGAGTTACATTATATTGGACAATTGTTCAAACACAATTATAATATTCGTTTCATGAAATGCTTTTCAATAAAGTGCTTTTTTTTTCTTTGAAAGAAGGTATTACAACATTTTGTTTTTATCAGTAGTTTTGTTTGTAGTGTGCAGTATAATATTAAAGTCTTGACAATAGCTTATTTACAGTACAGAATTCATTAATTTTAAAGTGAATACCAGTCAAGCGAAAGAAAACAAGTCGTATTATATGATAATATCTAAATCGATTTGGCTTGCCTTGCCTAGACTGCAGAAACAACTAATTAAGTACAATACTTAAATATTAAAAATATATGTATTGCTCTTACGAATTTTTTTATTCAACCACAATACTACTATTAAAGTCTATTTAAAAAAAAACATTTATAATAATACATAAATTTAAAAAAATAAATGGAATACGAATTTTATTTATCATGAAATAAGAATGCTGAAGTGGAGAATAAGGTACAAAACCCAGTAGAATATATTTATGGACTGTTATATATATACACAAAGCGTGTACGCATCAATTAAAAGCCCCAGATATTATTAAGGCTCAAAATTTATCATTTAAAAAAATCATTTTAAAGCAAGAAAATCGATTTAACTTAAATTGGATTATACGATAAAAAAGTGACAAGCATCAAGATCATATTAAAATTTAACGTTTATTCGTATAGATTTAATTTTATGACTTTTCTTGACTTTCCACGGCGCGATTTCAAATCCTACCTTAACTGTGGCTTTGGAACTTTTCATACTTTATTAAATGGCATGGGTCGGTATAATTGACCTGGATTTATGAGCCTCGAACTTAGAACAGCGAGTAAACTGGAAATGAGATGACATTTTATTATTTATCTTCGAAATTTATTTGAGAATTCTTACATTTGTAAAATATTTAATTCTATCCACAGTAAATATATTATTCTTTAGCTTTCCGTTGTTTGTAAAAATTAAGAATAAATTAGGATTAAGTAAATAATACAAAGCCATGAAGTCACTAATCGTTTAATTGAGTGATGTATATATATGTATATATAGATTTAATTGTTTGTTTTTTTGCCAAGTTCTTCTTAGTTGAATCTTTGTTCTGAAACGTTGATACCTTTTCATTTAAAAGTGATCTTGTAAAATGCCCATTCAAATGTTTGTAAGATAAATATATATTTTTTATAAACTAACAAGTACGTAACGTACATAAAGTGGCTTATTATTAACAAAACAACTAGTATCTAGAAGCTAATTGTTGAACTAATCTGGCTTTAATCTGAAATGTCATAAGTCAGTGGTGGCTAATGACGTAATAGGCATCCAATGAGCGCTCAGATTCAAGCCAAAATAGTTAACCTGACGTTGACCATTATTTCAGATCGGAGGATTGTTATAAATTGAAAACTTGAATACTAACTAAAGTAATAACAATATAACATATTTGATAATGTCTTCCTAATCAATTACGGTCACAGCGCCCAATTTTAATGGGGACTACTATGTTTACTATATTATTATGCATCTGCTTGTACAGAAAATCTTACACGACAACATTTCAGACACAGGACCAACAGCTTTATGGGCCTACCCACGCACGAGAATGTCGTTATGACTCCAGGTTGCTACTGAGAAATGCTTTAAAAAAATTACTAGTGTATTAACGGTTTATTACTAGCTTAACTTTAGATTATAAGCTAGCAATTAAGGATTAACATAAATAGATTAACCACATTAGACAACGCAGTCAGACTTAATATGTCAAATAAAGCGAATGACATAATTTTGAATTTAAAGTTGCTTGCGTTTATGGCATATCTAAATTGCTTGTTCTGAGGTTAGGTCATATCTACTGCTACATCAAAAAACTAATGATGAACTATGGTAAATCGTTTGATAGCTACGGATCTTTAATATCTTTAATTAACTGGTGAAAAACTTGTCATACTTTTTTATATGTAAATTCTTACTTATAAACTGGTATATGGTTCTAGCGACTTAGGTTCATAAATACAGCTATTGATGCAGCTATAATGAATCGATTAGAGAATGAATTCTGATAAATATACTGAAAAGATTGTGATACTTAAAAGTAAAGAGGTTCTAAAGTTCGCTCTCGCCAGACAGGTTAAGCGTATCAGCAGTTATGAAACGAGATTGTCGATAAATTCCGCATATTTATCGTTTGATAACATACCAAACTATCAATTTTAATTGATGGTGACGATCCTCCTGACTTAACCAATGACGCAATCCGAAACACGGGAATTAAAATTCCGAGCTTCTATGGAGTATTTCTTGACATAAAAACCCAATAACCTTTAAATGACCCGACCCAGGATTTTAGTCCGTGGCCTAAAACATTAGCTTTATAAGCAAGAAAAACGAGACAGTCAAGATTCAATTAAAAAATGTTATTAAAGCAAACTTAATGCTTTATGCAAGCCTGGGTTTTCATATATTCTACCACCAATCAGAAATACTTTGTATTATTTTGTTTCGATTTGTAAGCTGAGAGAGCCAGTGTAACTGCAAGCAAGGTTGGTAGCGTATTTTTTTTTTATGTGATAGGTTGCAAACGAGCTGGAGGCTCACCTGAAGGAAAGTAACTACCACCGCCCATGGACATCTGCAACACCGGCGGCTAGCAGGTGCGTTGCCAGCGTTTAAGGTACGCTCTTTTCTTGAAAGTTCCCAAGGAATTAATGATAAATTTTTTTACGGTGCCAATGCATAATAATCATTTGCATTGGCACGATCGCTTATCAATTTCATAAAAATAAAAAATATTTCAATGTTACAAACTAGAGATGAATGCGTAGTATCAACCCAGACTAACTAGTCTGGGTAGGTAATTCGAGCTTGAAGAAAGCCCTACCATCAAATAAATTTCATCCATACGACGTCGGGAATGGTAGCAATTTTTTTTTACTTTAGCAGCTTGTTAATTTCCCAATGCTGGGCAAAGGCCTCCTTTCCCTTTGAGGAGAAGGTTTGGAGCACATTCCAGCACGCTGCTCCAATGCAGGTTGGTAGAATACATGTGTGGCAGAATTTCGTTGAAATTAGACACATGCAGGATTACTCACGACGTTTTCCTTTACCGCCGAATACGAGATGGATTATAAACACAAATTAAGCACATGACAATTCAGTGATGCAATTTGGTTAAGAAAACTATATAATGTATATTATATAAAGTATCAAGTACACTGGTGACTTTATTAATACAAAAAAAATTATTACCTATCAAGTCACAGTTTTAGGTTTAAGAGCCGAGTTATAATGTTAATAACAAATATTGTTATAAAAATAAAGTTTCAATAACTAACGTCAACCTTTGAAAAACCTAAAATTTTTATGAAATCAACGTAACGTGATATTCTAATTAAAACTCTTTTTTAATATATCTTTACGAGGGTTACATTGTATAATGTGGTCACTTAATCAATTTTAATTAGGTACATAGCTCGAGTCAGCGT
Source organism: Vanessa atalanta (assembly GCF_905147765.1). NCBI lineage: Eukaryota > Metazoa > Arthropoda > Insecta > Lepidoptera > Nymphalidae > Vanessa > Vanessa atalanta. The sequence continues at coordinate 2,301,335 of NC_061882.1, forward strand.
GCTGATGTTTCGACGGCTTTGGAGATGAGTACACCCTAATTTTTTATTTATTTTAATTAAAAATGTTCGTAGCTGTAACTTATTACGGAACTCGAACAAAAATTAAATTTTTTTTAATAATACATTTATAATTTTAACTATGAATTTTATGCAAGTCGTATATGATTCTGTTGGTTTCAGTAGAATAAAATGTTAATTGTAATCGTATAATAATAACATATAAATAAGAATATACTTAATACCGTGATCAGTAATGAAGATAACTTTCATGTGTCAGGTGGCACTCGCTCATGTGTACCTATTCACCGACCCACACTGAAGCACCATTGTGGAATAAATTCCAAAGCCCTTTCAAAAAGAAAGAGCACCTTGGTTCAGCTCTGAGTGAGTTTTATTTAAAATACAAATAGACTAGCAAATGTAATCATCTAATGGGAAGTGGTCACCACGGCCCAGAGATTGCACGGCACTCTAATAAATATACTGTTACTTCGTTAAAGCTCCACCAACCTTGAAAACCAAGATATTGTGCACCTGTACTTATTCTGGCTCACCCAGCATAGGTGAAACCAGAAGACGGCGGTCGAATATGTGATGAGTAGGTAATACCCGGACAGTTAAAGCTACCGCCAGGAAATGCGAATGCTATAGCCAGCTCAAAAACATATATATAAAATCATCTCGTTAAAGACCAAAAAAAGTAAGGGTTATTTACTTATCAACTCAGTCGGCTTATCTTAAATCCAGGGCTCAATATAAATCGGTTTCCGCGATACTGGGTAGCCTAACGGGGATTTATGTGGCCGAATTAATGGAATTCAACACTAATTCCACTGTAAAAACGGTGGGATTAGCTAAGGGATCCTTGGCTTTGGTTGACTTGAGTAACGGAGGAATTGTTTATTAATATTTATTTCGGGAAACGAGCTGATGTTCCTGCGACGTTGACAGATCTTTTTTAAATATAAAAAATTATATTAAAAGTTAAATCAAATTCAAGTCAAGCTATTTGTATATCTATAATAGTAATGTAATATTTTATTAGCATTAGCAGCCTGTAAATTTCCCACTGCTGGGCTAAAGCCTCCTCTCCCTTTTTGAGGAGAAGGTTTGGAGCATATTCAGCAAAAAACTCGCATAGCTACAAATCAACAGATTTACAATGCTGTTTTTTACAATAATTAGTGATTTGTAATGGAAACCGAGCCTAAATCCAGGCATTTTTTTTCTAAAAAGTACTCTTTTAATGAATAATGATAATAATAATAATAATTCCACCACTCTGCTCCAATGCGGTTTGGTGGAATACACATGTGGCAGTATTTCGTTGAAATTAGACACATGCAGGTTTCCTTACGATGTTTTCCTTCACCGCCGAGCACGAGTTGAATTATAAACACAAATTAAGCACATGAAATTTCAGTGGTGCCTGCCTGGGTTTGAACCCGAAATCATAGGTTAAGGTGCACGCGTTCTAACCACTGGGCCATCTCGGCTAAGGTAATATATTAAGTGAAATTTTATCTTTTTAAATATTTCTAAAATTACCGGTCCATATTGTCATCAGGGTTAATCCTTTCTTTTAAGAGTTCATCTTACACCACCGAGCAAAAGATCAACTATAAATATATTAAAACTTATGTGCTCACGCGAATTTGATGATAACACTTCGATCAACATTCTATCTACTTAAACCTCTTGAACCTTATTTCAAATAAAGTAAATTGACTACTGATAATCTAAAAAAAATATACTTACTAATGATATAATAATGATATAACAATATCATCGTCAATTGATCGACTTTTTTTATTATATTTTGATGTGTTATATCTATTGTCGCACTTTGTAGTAGGGGAGCCCAAGCGGGGATTTCGTGATTTACTAAAGCGCGGCAGATTCATATACAGGGGATAACTTGTACCTGGTTATGTACTCCAACCAATTATGAGACCCATATATATGCTTCCCCCACCGATGAAAAAGTATATTTATATATATATATTTATATATATTGAACTGCGAAGCTTTTTATCAACAAAGCTTCGCAGTTCAATATGTCTCGGTGACGCTCAAGTAAATCCTGATTTAGCATCGTGGGCTCCCCATGAGTTACCATTGGGGATAAGACCAACTATATGCCGTGACGGAAGACTACATGACGCTCTCTTTTGCTGTAATGCCTTCTCTCTCACGCTAACGCTCATTACTCCATTGATACGACATACGATTGTGAGTATACGATATACTTCGTTGCTACATCCATAATTACACAGATTATATAATATGTCGACATTTCTTTTGAGTCGGCTTATATTATTTTAGAAAGTTGTAAAAAAATACGACAGATTTTTTTTTATGATGCGCGCGCATCGGGGCCCATGAATATTAAATGCTGAAGTTGCTCGAGAAAACCGTAAATTAAGTGTCAAGTCGATGGAAATATATAACTTCACAGCTCATCATATGTTATACATGTTTATTTAATTCGAAATTTAAATTTGTGTGTGAAATTAAAAAAAAATATTAATAATTAATTGTTTATTATTAATTTTAAATTACGTCGAAGAAGTGAAACTTTTTTATCATTGAATTTACTAATAAATGGGTTCGCCGCCAAGGGATCTTAATCCGTCCAACTAGTTAGTCATTATGTATGTAAGTATTCATATGTGTTTAATATGTTTCATGTTATGACCCGAATAATATACTCGACACGGAAAATGCGACTAATATCAAAATTCATTAAAATCCACGTTGCATAATAGTGTTCTGTTTCAGCTAAATATAGAAGCTAGAAGCTGTCAGAGAGACTTAGTTTATATCTTGAGATCTTTATTAAAATCAGCGTTGAGATCCTAATTTCCATAGTGTCAACAGACGAGAATGAGGAATGCATTACGTATATGTTACACACAAAATGTAGCTTCGGGGAGAAGATGGGAACACAAAAACATACGCCGTTGTATTACGGACGATTCCGACGCGGATTTCGTAAACATTTCCTTCTGACAATTCTTATGTTTATTATATCTCCCAAACTGATACTCTAATGTATATATTAGTAAAATTTTCTTTATACTATGATGATGCTGAAAATAAATTGTGATATATCGAATAGTATATTTTAAATAGGTAAAAAATTGTACGGTTTTTTTATTTGGGAGATTTTTATAGTGACGTATCTGGTTTCTTGTCAGTGGTCTTAATGAGTTTCTTGTCAGTTCTTCTCGCTGGAATGTATATTTCATGTATACAGTTATGTAAATTGACGATTCAAAAGTGCTTATACAAGCCTGAATGAAGATCATTTTGATTTTATTACAAAAAAAGATATTTCGAAGAAGTAATGAATTTGTCAAATTGCTATTGAAATTCAAACATCTTTAAAATAAAAAAAATATATATTTAATAGATTTCCACAAAAAACTGTTTCTAATAATACATTTATTCGTGATAAGACTACTGTTGATACGATTCTTTAATATATAAAAGCAAAATTATACATTTATTTATTAATACTTTTCTACAACGAGAAATTTTATTATTTATTAGAGGCACAAATAAATGTCGTGTGTTTATAATAATAATCTGTAGTGAGAGATGCGTGCAGTGATCTGAATAAGATTATCGCCTGAGACTGAAGATATTATCACCTGTCTTGCACTTTATTTAATCTAAACCATTCATTTCCTACATTTTATATTATCGATGCTAGGCATCTAAGACATTTCTATGTACATATGTAATGCAACCCGAATGTGGTTGGTAGTTAATAGGTAGCAACCATAAAATGATTTTAAAAAGTGTTAGGGGTTTCTGCTAAGCTTTCTAGGTAGTACCATCCACTCAACAGATATTCTACCGGCAAACAGCAATAGTTAGTATGATTGTGTTTCAGTCTGCAGGGCTACAAGAGTACCGCCAAACAGTTATAGTAAGAATAAAAAATTGATGAGATGTGACCTCATAACAATTCACTCGTTGAAGTGAACATACCAGATGTAGGTTAAAAATCGATGCGAAACAAACTTATTTTTTTTAATAAATTGACGCATTGCTATCATACCGGAAAGAAAATCAAATTATTCGTGAAAGACTAAAATAAAATTCTATTTATTATAATATAATCTATATTATATTCAAAATTTACTCGATGCAAGTGTAGGGCTCTGTGCAAGTCCGTCTGGATAGGTACCACTCATCAGATTATCTACCGCTAAACAGCAATACTTAGAATTGCTGTGTTTCATTTTGAAATGTGAGCCAGTACATACACTTTATTTATATATTAAATTTAATCATAAAATCAAAGCCACTATCGTTTCCATGTATAATGCAGTTTATATTAATCCTAGAATGTCATTGACCGCTCGGTTGTTGACCGGTCGACGAGTTTAATATTATATGAAGGCAGGTTTCCTTAAATAAAGCTTCAAAAGCGAACAACAAAGAGGATTTATTCAAATTAAAATTAAATCAATGTATATATTATAGTCTAGGTTAAAACTACTATAGTTATCGTACCACCGTACTATAGATTGACAACTAGTAAATGGCCACTGCTGGGTAACGGTCAGTTTCCTTTGTCTATTTGCTGGTGACCACATAGCCATAGTAAGCCTTACCTTGATATTTTGTATGAAAATAAGGCTGAAATATATCAAAACAGAACTTTTACCCTTAGGAAAGTTATAGAATTCGCGTTCTGTCGGTGTTATGCGTGTTGTAATTTTAGTAGCTCGCTCTCTTCTTATACATATATTATATGTTTATACTTGGATTGACTGTTGCGTTAATTAAACGGTTAGTTCACAAGGCTACATACCTTGCGGTTCTGGGTTCAAACTCTGAGTTAAAATGGTTTCTTTTTCGATTTGGATTTTCTGACGAGAAATAAAAGACAGTCTAAAATTAGGAAGTGTTTACACTATCGAACCGTGATCATATTTATTTATTTTTTCATTTATTTTACCAAGTTTACAATATTAGTATGATCAGATATTGCGTATTCCTCTTAGATAGTGACGAAAGCGCCACTACTAGTGGCGGTGTTAAATACTTTAGTTAGATATATAACAATGTCTAATAATTTTATGGTTTATTAAACATTTTATCAATTTTGATAAACAATCGTTGTAGAAATATTTTAAGAAACAATTAATTTAGACAAAGTCGATTAACTTACTCGATTTTTGAAAATAGAACGATCAAATTAAATATTTTGTTTTTTATTCTTGTTCATTTGTTCTAAGAACGTAATTAATTATGCCTAAAAAATATTGTTCTTGGTTTTAAGAAATAAAATATTTTTGTTAAAGATCTATATAAGGTAATTATTTTACTATATATTTGTTTAGTAGAACAATGTCTGCAGTATTAAGAAATAATTAATTTCTCGGTTAAGTACAGCCTGGCTATATTAAAGTAGCGTTGAATCCTTCTTGAAAGTGCTTGGTGGTCCACATTTTCTCATTAGTTGCACTAAAAGAAACTTAGCGCTCTTGGCGCCGTAGATCTAAATAAACAGGATGCTTTATAATTCTTGCTTTAAAAGTTTTCATGAAAAGATAATAAATAGACGAGGCGAAGATTATTCGTTTTAGTTTATTTTTTTTGTTTTACTTTAGATATTAAAGTGGAAAATGAAATGGTTTCTTGATTTCATTAAATTTGATATTAAGGGTAGTTAAAGATTATATCACGGATTTTTAAAGTGTTATTAAAAAAAAAAAAAAAAAACGATAGTATAGAATTAGTACGTTCCAAATTCAAAATCGATTTTTTAGTTGTACAATTTCGTGAGGGTACGTGCGTTGGTTTTTAGTTCAGGTAGAAACCTAAAGATTTACATAGATTTTTCAGGAGATATACCCCAGTATTGATTAAATTTATGTTTTGACAAAATATATAGCAAAAGTGTGACTGCCGGCTCGAGTCACTTAATTAAAAAAAAATCACCTCATTAATGTGTTTCACCTTTTTAATATGACCTTACCGATAAGAATAATTTTGTAAATACTAATCACTTATTGGTCGAAATTCGACCACGACTCTGCTAACAAAAATATAGGGTACACGATTGGAAAAAAGTAAGGCTTAGCTGGACGATATATTGTTTTCAATACACTAAGAAACTAAAATGTCAAAAACGTCATTGATTTTGATTTCGGTATTACGTGTGTTGATATTGGCAGCATGCGTTTATACTATGAATGTTTCATATTAAATCAACGTTAAAATAAAGTCAAAAATGTTTATTCAATATAAAAGAGTTACACTTGCTCATCGATAGTCAAAAATCTACCACCGGTTCGGAAATAAACACCTCTGATCTGAGATGAACTGGCGAAAGAGAACCAGCGGTTTTTCTTTTTATTCATATTTTTTAATTAATGTTTTCATACAAAACATATAATTAATTATTTGAAACAGCCTGGAGGCGATTATCTCCCAATATATATATATATATATATGTGTAAGTATGTGAGAGTGTGTTAAATGCATGGTAAAGTGTGTAAAAAAGTGTCCAAAATTTAAAGTTTAGTCTTCAAGTACAAAATATAGTTATATTATTCGATCATTTCAAGATCAAGAACGTACTTTTCAATTTGGTTGGTTCATTTTCATATATATATATATTTAATAATAGCACAAAGTGAACCTATTCCTTTCTTAATGGGATACGAGTGCTTAACAGCAGTTTATGAAAAGTTTAGCCATTTATTCGGAGTCAACCCAGTATTCTTATGATACATGTGGGTAGGTGGACGAGCAAAGATGGTAAGTAGTCACCATCGCCCATAAAAAATGGCGTTGTAAGAAATATTAACCATTACTTATATCGTCAATATGTCACTGAGCTTGGGAACTAAGATGTTATGTCCTTTGAGCGCCTTGTTCTACGGGTAGTTGCACTCTCTTAAAACCGGAACACAACGATACTGAGCACTGACGTTTGGCGTTAGAACATCTAATGAGTGGGTGTTACCTACTCTTGCACAAAGCTTTACTAGGAAGTAAAGATCCTTTTATTATCACGCATAGAGTTCAGTCACCTTACCAATTTTTATTTAATACCTTTTTATAAATTACTACTTTTGTGAACTTAATAGATACTCACATTCTTCTTGTAATTGTCATTCATCCCTCTGAATTAAACGCTCGATAGCCATCGATTCATTCATTCCAATATGACCTCTGTTTCTTTGAAAAAAAATTGACTTTTGACTGACATTTGTTTCTCAATATATATTGCAAAGAATAATTTGTTAATTGATTTTTTTATTTTATTTTTGTTACTTTTGTATGTTATAGGGGGCGAACGAGCAGGAGGCTCATCTAATGGAAAGTGGTTACCACCGCCCATGGACATCTGTAACACCAGAGGGGTTGTAGGTGCGTTGCCGGCCTTTAAATAATAAGTACGCTCTTTCGGTTCCCAAGTGGTATCGGTTAGGAAAACTTCCACGGAATACTTCCACGGCGAGGCCAAAAGCAATGTTATCTCCCTCGTGTCTGTGGTTGCAACTTCACTCACCCATCAGACCAAAACAACACAATTAAGTATTGCAGTCTGCTGGTAGAATATGTTATATGAACGAATATTTAATCTGTGTAGATTCCATAAAAAAGTTTACATATGTTTTAATAAAAAAAAAAACTATAACTTCGTTGCTAATGTTGCAAAATATTACCTACTACATATCTAAAAGCATATTGTATATAACGTGTAAATAATGTTCATATTTCCAGACCCTTAGTCCCATCTAAAATCCCTTCCACATCCATTGATCTTCAGATTAACCTATCATCAATCTTCTTGATTGAAAATGCCTTTGATTTAACGTAAAAGGTCTTTTGGGAAGTGCGAATTTTTGTTTCCATTTTTGTATTCCAATGTTTTTTTTTAAATAATAACATTATAATAGCTTTAAATTTTGAGGTGCTTTTCATTAGTTTATTGAAGAATTCTTGATTAACATAATTTGAAGACGATTTGATTCTAATTTCTGATGATAATTGCTTAGCAAATAAAATTAAATATAATTCTAATACGATATGATTATAGTGATATTCACTAACCACTATTTCAATATAAAATATCAAACTTTAATTGAAACACTAGTTGTGAGGCAAATATTCATATCACATCAGAGGTCATCCAATCCTTGCATACAGTTGTGGATGTGTCATATATGAAGGTAATCTGCCTAACATGTCCTTCCAGATGACAGATATGTTACCAGCAACATGAAATCTGTTGGTCATTGTTGTCACTGATAGCTGAAATTGAAGCGTATTCGTGATTGATGTAGGTCTCTGGACTGTATGAGGGATATGTTAAAGGAACTTTGATTGACTCGATAGATTGAAATTTCATTTTATTATATACTAGCGACACGCCCCGGCTTCACACGGGTGTAATGCTGAAGGACCTTTTAAAGGTGTACAATACTGTACTACCTTATTTTGATTTATCTCGTAGGGTTCATTCAGCGTTTGCAATGTAAGCGCAAAAAAATGTGTATTTACGACATCACTTTAGAAACCTCTAAAATTATCAGTGTTTCTCTACTTTGTTGTGTATGTATTATACATATAAACCTTCCTCTTGAATCAATCTATCTATTAAAATCCGTTGTGTAATTTTAGAGATCAAAGCATATATAGGGACAGACAGCGGTACTTTAATAAAAGTAATAGCGTGTTCACGTCCCTCTGCTGGGCATAGGCCTCCTCTCCGTTTTGATTAGAAGTTTTTGAGAGTTTGTCAATACACGTGACAAATTCTAATCCATTACGTGCAGATTCTCTCACGATATTTTTCTCCGCCGATTTGCATGAAATAAATTATAAATAAAAATTAACACATGAACTTAGAAGTCCTTGTTCCGGGTTTGAACACATAATCATAGGCTAAGACTCATGTCTTATAACCACTGGGTTATCACGGCACTTTAATAACATCTCTAAAATCTGTAAAATAAATTAATATTCCGTTAACACCATAAATGTTATGATTAATGAATGAATAGTAATAAGACTTCCACGATCCGTTATTTAATTTTGTTCAGTTCAACAAATAACAAATTTTAATATGGCCGTTTGCTTTAAATGTTGAGTTCCTAAACACGTACCTAGTTGGAGTTATAAAATTAGTGGAAGCTACACGAATACCGCAACTACAAAGTTTAAAGCTCCGCGTGTTCTATCGCAGTTTTAGGCTTTATTATATAGATGTAATTGTATTTGAAATTTTAAATATAGTAACATTTAAAGGAAACTTCGTCTATTTTTAGTATACTTACTTTTTTACTATTTCTGTTTTAATTTACGTGAGGTTTATATGGACAATTTTTATTTCTTGATATAGAATATTTCTTAAACGTAACTTTATTTAATCGAATCTGTTATTCAATTAATAATATACAGTAAAAACAATATTGTTCCGAAAAGATGCCCAACGATACGTCTTATTTTTTATTGTTTTAAGTTTTATTTTCATTAATGGTTTTTATGAGACAGTTGTTAGCTTATTAAATTAGTAATTTATTTTTAAAACACGCACTAAGACAATTCATTATTTCAGCTACCGAAATTAAAATTAATTAATAAAGTATGTATTAAAATTGCATTGTAGAAGACCAAAATAATAAAAAAAAACGTACAATACAATATTTTTCATTACATTCAACTGATTATCGAAACAGTCGTTTGATAATCATAAATTATAAATGAGGTTTTTTTTTCAAATCAATCGAACATGTTTCTATTTTTCAGTCTCCCTTTCAGGAGAAGGTTTGGAGCATATTCAACCACGCTGCTCCAATGCGGGTTGGCGGAATACTCATGTAGCAGAATTTCGTTGAAATTAGACACATACAGGTTTCCTCACGATGTTTTCCTTCACCGCCAAGCACGAGATGAATTATAAACACAAATTAAGCACATGAAAATTCAGTGGTGCCTGTCTGGGTTTGAACCCGAAATTTATCGGTTAAGATGCACGCGTTCTAACTAGTGAGCCGTCTCGGCTCAATCTATTTAGTCCTGTTTTAAATAAATTTGAAATAATATTTATCATCATATTTCATAATTCTTCTAAATTCATCACAACACGTCAATTTGAAGGTAAACGTAAGCACCCGAGCGTACCCTTTAATCCCATCGGTGAAGCGTGTACCCAAACGTATTGGATTTAACATTACCGAGACTATATTCGGTGAACAGCTCATAAATCAAAATCTATCAAACCGTTTTGGCTCGCAAGGAGAATACTTTATAATTTTCTTCACATTAAATTAATTTCTTAATTCTAGATTTTTTTAATATAAGCTTTATAGGCCGACTCGTAAGCTATCATCACTTCCCTAAGACATTGGTATTATAAACATTGACTAACACTTTCATCATAAATGGGACATCAACTTTGGTAACTAATTTTTTATGTCCCTTATACCGGTAGATACACCTTAAAGCTGCAACACAATAATAATAAGTTCTGCTGGCAGAACATGTGATGACTGAGACCATGGATTATAATTTTATCATATCTTCTAGGTACCGATTTACTCTAGCACCAAGTAAAAATTAAAAAAAGTTTCAACCATCAATCTTCAGAAACACAAAAACCTTGAACATAATTATTTCTCATCCGACATCGCTCGTTAATAATAATTTGCGACTGAGGTCATTACGGTAGCCCAAAGGCAGTCGGTCCCTAAAGTTATTAATAAGAACAAAATCAGACACTGTTATCAATTACCACATCAATTTCCTGACCCTTTGCCCTAAAGGGAGAATTGGGTGACGGGAAAAGAGGACAAATGCACGCAGATACCCTCTTAATGGCCTGAGATAATTTTACTAGAGTTGATTTTCTACTGTGGACTGAATCAAAGTCACAGACATTGAATTTATGCACCAGTTATAGTATTTAAATGTACAGTATTGGTTTAATATGAAAACAACTAAAAATGTACATGATATCTATGACATGATGTGAGAATTTGGAACAACATGAAAAAGGCAATGATGAAGCACAGTTCGTTGAATAGTAGTTTTTCGGGAAATAGTCGTAAGGTTAAAATTCATTCAACATAACTTTGTCTCCTCTGTTTAATCGTTCATCGCAGAACAATTTCGAACGATAATGAAAACTCCATACAAGACCATTTCTATAATGTCTTACGTGCTTCAATTTAGTTTATTCAAAACTTGCAAATTTACTTACAACTCATTTGATATTAAATAACTTTTTCATATCCAACGTATTAACTGTAATAACCAAACTTTAAGTCAAATTGGCTGTGGGATTTAGAGTTAATAAAATTCAAGATGGAAGTCAGACCATATAAGGCGGAGGAATGAGAAAGTTTTTTAATCAACCACTATTTGAACCTCATAACATGCTGATCCGAACATAAGGTACATCAATTAATTCTGAGAAACTTTGCGACCGCCGTTCCCGCAAGGCAAACTTACTTTTAACAAATTCCATTCGAACAATCCCCGAGCACTAACTTCAAGATCGATTTACCTGTTAACATATTTGCAAGTTCAGCATATACTGTGAACATCTTGCACAATTATCCTCAGACAAATTTAGACCGTAAGCAGGTGGTGTATAAGCGAAATTAGCTCGTAGATTTTGGATCAGTAGCCTTTAGAAATGCCTTTACTACTTAAAACATGCATCCAATAGTCTGGGAGCAGCTGCATTTCTAAGCAGAGTCGCAAGTAACGAGTGGACGAGGAGAATTTGTGACAGTCACTTAAAAGGCATGCTTGAATTACATAAACATTTTCCACGCACAATAACGTCAAATGTGTACACGAATGTGTACGTAATATTGATCAAGAATCGTATTGAATTTGAGAGCCATAAGAACTAATATATTTTGAACGTGAAGCTTAATACTGTTTATTTTACTGTTACGAATACATTAAATACAAAATCTTGTTTTATTTTATCGCAAATTTTAACATCAGCCTTTAATATTTCTGCAAAATGTGTCGTTTCATATTCATCACTTTCAACGCGAACAGCTGCTGCACACGCTATCTAATACTTAGAAAAATTTGCATTTGATAAAATGGCATATTTAAACGATATTTAGAATTAACATTTATAATATTTAAATAGTCGCTTAAAATATATATGGATACTATATAAAATTATATAATTAGTACTGAAATAAAAAAAATATATAAATTGATAATATTTAATTTTTTTATGCAGTTTTAACACCGTTTTATATGTAAGCTAAGTTCACAAAGATATTTAGAATTCGATTGCCAAGAGTTTCGAGAATGCCATTTGAAATAATTCGAAACCGCAAAATTTGGGAAATCGTTTCCGCATGGCGACATAGAAATTATCAGCATTAAGTTTTACTTAATAACATAGAAAGAGTAATTCCTTGACATCGGCCGACTGAAATCAGTCTGAAGGATGTCATCAGCATAAATATACCGATTAAAGTATTTTGGATTAAATTTCACGCTGAAGCCATATACACGTACATGCAGATAAGCTAGCAGCACATATCTTAACTCGAAGCGTCTCAGCCGGTAATCTACATAAGTGCCTCATATCTTTTTAAATGCATCAATATGGAAATTGAAAACGCTAGAGGCTTGGAAATGATAATCGCATCTTTGCTAGACTATTTTTGAATTGGTAACTATTCATTCGTTAATGTATGAACCCATTCAATGCTATAAGATTCATTTTGAAATTTAAGTAAAATTCGGTAATGTCGCGAATACATTTATTATTATTTTTATTTTTTTTTGAGAGCCGAGATGGCCGAGTTGTTAGAACGCGTGCATCTTAACCGATAATTTCGGGTTCAACCCAGGCAGGCACCACTGAATTTTCATGTGCTTAATTTGTGTTTATAATTCATCTCGTGCTCGGCGGCGAAGGAAAACATCGTGAGGAAACCTGAATGTTTCTAATTTCAACGAAATTCTGCCACATGTATATTCCACCAACCCGCATTGGAGCAGCGTGGTGGAATATGCTCCAAACCTTCTCCTCAAAGGGAGAGGAGGCCTTTAGCCCAGCAGTGGGAAATTTACAGGCTGCTAATGTATGATGTAAATTTTATTTTTGAAATCAAATTACATTTAAATGCAAGTATGTATTCTGTGTCACGTGCAGTTTAAAATTGAAGGTATTATTTTCAGATGCTATTCCAGTTAAGTGCCGTGTTGGGTCGCTAGTGTAAGAGCTGCAGTTCGTTCAATAATGCACAACGTGTCTTAGAGGCAACTCGGAGAGTCCTGAGGGATTTGAAATAATTATTGGATACGTAATGTTAACATGACATTTCTTTGGATTAGCAATGCTAAAGGCTTATTTAATTATTCTTTTATCATTTAGAACAGTGTAGAAAATTAATAACAAATTTAAAGTAATGCGATATTTAAAAGTTTTTTTTTTTCAAATAAAATAACATAAAATAGTTTACAATTTAAAAATATTCCTTATCTTGTTTTAATTTTCTAGTTATTTTTAATTTAGTTATTCGTAAGCATTTTTTTTATATTTAATTATAAATATATATTATGAATGTAAAGAAGTATTTATATAATTTTCCATTCAAGAGTCCGCCGTACTTACATGTGCATGTAGTAACGTTCATTTCAGTTTCATTAAACAATAACCTCTTTCATAGTGCATACAAGAATACTGCAATTTGCTCAAAAATGCAACATCCAGCGAACCTTACACAAACTCACTAAAACGTCCCAGAGGAACCTAAATTGGTTTTCTGTGTGCGACGTCGACTTTTGTAATAGAGTTTTTAATGGAGGCAGTAAACTTAATCCGTTATATCGTGAGGTTATTATTTTTTATAATTGTATTGTGGTTTTAGTGAACTATTATTATGATTTCATTTTATTTTTATAAATTATAATGGAATACGTTTTTCAATTAACTCTACCATTTCAAAAGTACTATTTAATTTGAAAACTAATTAAAATTTATATTGTTTTTTCAGTAATTATTCAAATATATAATGATTAAGCAATTTTAAACGCATTTTATTATAATACACTGTCAGTATTAATTGTTGCTTGTATTTCTTTATACAATAGTTGCGATGGTTCACGTTACGCTGGTTATTCTCAGGTGCGAGGTATTTCATCTCGAATTGGTGAAGATTGTAGACTATCTATATGAAAATGTAACGTCTCTATAGATTTCACTGCGATTTTGTCTTGTATCAAGTTGATATTTAGTATAAATTTTCTTTAAAACCGTTCAAGGGTTTCATCGAGAAAATTTTACGTTACGAAATCAGTCCATAAAACATTATCATTTTGATTTTATTTATATTTAATTTGATACTAATTGAATCTATAAGTTGGAAGCGTGAATTAAATTCAAAATCTGAATCGTATACTAGACAAATTCAGTACAAATACAATAGAAAGTCCTTGTTGACTGAAACATTTAATCAGAGTAGGCGTTTCAAATTGTAGTCAAACTGACCGAACACCCGACTAGTTTTTCAACAATCAATAGTTTTGTTCCACATCAATGGATTGTACCATTTTTTTTTTGTTTACATTAATAATTATTAAAGAATTAAGGATAACAAGCTAAGAACGCTTGTTGACTTCCAGACAGGAGACATAATATATATATATATTTATATATATATATATATAACTTACATGACTGTATATTTAGATGTTGAAAAAGATTGACTTCTAAGTTTCTTGCCGGTTCTTCTTGATAGAATCTACATTCCAAACCGGTGGTAGCTTTACTTTAAATAGTTTGTTAAATGACGATTCAAAAGTGCTTGTAAAAGCCTACTTGAATAAAGTATATTTATATATTTATCTTGGCGAGGAATCGGTGTATCTAGTGTTAAATACTTTTCTAGAAGTTTCAGTAATTATAATGTGTTGGGTTACGGTTTGAGTGATAACAAGGGATATAACTTATTAGTTTCAAGGTTGCTTGGCACATTTGCGATAAGAGTATTGTTTAATACTTCTTATAAATCCAATGTCTGTGCGTGTTGATGCCATCAGTTAGCTCTTTTGAGAGTTCTCTTAGATATTATTTAATTAAACGTTGACTTCTTAAATCAATTGTAATTATACTAGTACTTATTAAAAGCCAAATCTTACTTTATTTCTTTGTTTTTACTAATCATAGTTAAACATTCATCTTTATATTTCATAGATTAAATATTCACAAAAATGGGTTCCATATATTTATATGACAGATACGATGGTATTTTTTTAATTATCGCTCGACTTATCATTACAGTCTAAGACGAGATATGTTTAGAAACATGTCGTGTTTACATTTAAGATAAATCTTTAGAAAGATCGAGCTGAACGTAAAGGTAAAGTTTCTACATAATAGTGTATCTCTTATGACTCTTTTAAATTGAATACACACACATTGAAAAGAAAATTTTAATGAATCTTAAAAATATAGCTTGAAATTCTTTAACGGAAAACTTGTCATACAGTGCTATTTTTTTAAAGAAATTGTTTTCATCTGATATTTATTTTAATTTATAAATTAATACGAACAAAGAAACGATGGATGGATTGTGTGAAATATCATATGGTCGGAAAGAATGTTACTTGTGAGATGAGGTCAGACAGAGAAGTATAGAAGAAGACATGCTGCGCTGACCCCAAGTAAAATGGGGATAAGGGCAGGAGGATGATGATTTATTTTAATTTATAATTAGTGATTGAAACTGTGAACTTTATAGGTAAGAAAACAAATAGAAGAATAATAATCCAATCCAATGGAATCCAATATTATATAGATTTCTAAATGCCGAGTATACAAGTTATATTAATGTCAGATGGAATGACGTTGGTTTGATTCTAAATATTTATAAAAAAAATTATTTTATTTTTTTATTTTTTATTTTTATATATATTGATAAGGCTCATTTGATATTAAATTATGGTGAATGTGTGGCGTACAGTTATAAAAAGAGCTCTACTAACATATGAATTGTGATCTAGGCTAACAATTAGTATAACCTTATGAAACAAAACAAAAAAGGTTTATCCGGTCTATTTAGAATGTTGCAGCCCGAGAGTCCCTTCGGGACCTTTTTAATAAAGTGGGGGTACTTACATTTGCTTCACAATATGTTTACAACAATAAATAAAATGTATATTCACAATAATATAGATGTTTTTGAAAGAAATGGTGGCAATCATTGTATAGACACATAGGAGGAAAGGTAAACTAATAACAGATAGTTTCCGACTTCGCAAAGTGAATACATCCTTCCTTTGCGCGGTATTCGTTTCTTTAATAAAGTTCCACAGTCATTTTTAACTTGGCCTATTAAAAAAGTTTAAATAAAAAATACATTGATAAATAAGGAATATTACTCAATCCAAATTATATTAAAGATAAGCATGGTCTTAAGCATTTATTGATATCTAGGCTGGATATATAAACATTTAAGTGTACTTTACTGACATACTCTGTAATAAAAATGGTGGAAGAGTGTAACTACTGAATTTCTTAGCGGTTCTTCTCAGTAGAATCTACCTTCCGAACCGGTAGATAGTTTTACATTTAATACAAGACTGTAACGATTCGAAAGTGCTTTCATGAGCTTGATTCAATAAAGATTATTTTTGATTTTGCTTTGTAATTTGGGGTCGTGTGATTATAATAATTTGTCGACAAAACCATGAGTAAGTATGAACTAATAAATATTTATGGGTATATTAACCATCACAAAACTTCATCGTTCAGTCATATTTTCTGTTCGAAACGTGCTTGATTTTGGCAGGTCTCACTGCGGATATAAAGCGATCTCTGAGTTACTTCTGTGGCGCTGTTGGCGACAGAATTCGAAATTTTCTCTCGCCGCGAGCTAAGCTTGTAAATTTTCAATGAAACTTTTATCTCTTAGTTCATTTTTGAATCAACGAGGTGTGTATACTTATGTATTGAGTATACCTTTGTTTTATTTATATATAAATCACTTATCCGCTTTTGAAGATTCTACTTCAGTGATCGTTGTTTGTATGTTTTTTTGATAAGATCAACACGTACCTATGTCGTGACGGCAAGCGGCTAGTATTTATTATTATTATTTTATTATTAAATATACACAACATGTTTTATTTCCCTTTGCCTATTTGCTAAGTTGACATATTTTACCAACTATTTATTACTAGACGTTTTAGTAGTATGTGTGTGCGACTATATGGAAAATAATTTCAATCCAACTTTGAGTTGGAATTTAGTAACACATATTGGTTTTTTAAGTTTGTTTTCGTACCTAATGTAAGCGATATTATGAGTTTTAGCCTAATAATAATAAAGTGCCAGTGAGATAAAACAACATACACTCATGTAATACCAAATTTACCTGATTAGGATTTTTCTTATAGTTGCGCTGCAGGATATTCCTGCTTGCCAAATTTTATGATACGTGATATAACATAAGGGAAGTACCCTATAAGTTTTGATGTAGAGAAAAAGGGACTGACAGACAGACTGACGGAAAACGAAGTGTCCTTATAAGGGTTCTATTTCTCCTTTCATATGAAACCCTAAAAACATTAAATATTATATTTCCAGTAAAATATCATAGTTTAATCCCAGTAGGATACTATAAAATGCTTGTAAGAATCTCTTGTGAATAGAAATGCTTGCACTTTCCTTTTGAAATATCTTATTCAGTATCGAAGGTTGTTTATTCGTTTACTATGCTGCCTTGGAAATTGCACTGCTAGAAATATTTTACACTGCCTGCATTAGTAATGGGAGCATCATGGATCTTCGCTGTTAAATATTCTGATGGTTTTGTAATCTGAATAATATAACTGAGTATTGAAACCGTTATTTACAGCTCGCTAATGTAGGCTCTATTTAATTTATAGTATTATCATTTCAGTGATGTTGATTATTATAAAATGAATAGAGAATACTTTTAATTAGTACAACATTGTATTGTTTTTGTTATTGTTATAATTATGTTTCTGTTTTAAAAAATAATGCAGCTATTAATGATTTGATTGGTTCTTGTTATCAGTTCGTTCGATATATGTTGTATAATTTTATACATTTTCTATATTTGAAATAAATTCAAATATAGAAAATGTATTCATTCTTTCAAATAAATACTATTTACAATTTCAAAGCAAGATACTCCCTTCGGGATGTTTTTAAAATTGGAATACTGGAAGCATCACAGCATATTTACAGCAATATCATTTACCTCTACAAAAGTCTACAAAAGTATTGATTATTTTGATAGGAACAGTGACGCACATTGCATTAAAAAAAATATAACTTGTACCACTAAGTTGCCAAGCTGTTTGTTCTTTAATAGAATATCTTGAAGTTTCACCAATTCATCAAAAAAAAATATGTAAGACCTTTATAAATAAAGAATTAATTACTCAATAAAATATTATACAGATGATAAAAAGTCGAGTTAGCTTTTGTCGGTATTATATCATGCATGATGTATAATAATTTCATTGTATTTAATTAAAATTATTATGTAAATTAATTAGTTGAAATAATAACTGCATGTTTGTCGTTTTCTATCTTTATATTCGATATTCAGATATAGCTTTATACTGGTTTGAATTTCGAACTAAAGTATGATTTGCTTTGGTATGGTCATAATCAAAAACAAGTAGCTCTTAAAATTAAATTTATGAATATAAAAAACACGTATAACATTGTTTTTGTGTGCTCCTTCAATAATATTCAAATTCAAATCCATTTATTCAATGCAGAATTTGCTTACTTATTGATAGTCAATGTAAAACCGGTTCGGAAATAAAAATACATCGACCTGAGATGAATCGGGGAAAGAAAACTCTTGTTTTTTTTAAATAGTTTACAATTTTCATTGTGATAGAAAATTAAGTAAATACTAATTGAAATAAAGGCCAAATATAGTAGAAGTTTGAATATGGAGATGATGGAAGATGGATAGAGACATAACATACATATATAACCATATTTAACTAACATGACTGTATTTTTATATGTTGAAAAAGAGTAACTACTGAGTTTCTTGCCGGTTCTTCTCAGTAGAATCTACATTCCGAACCGGTGGTAGCTTTACTTTAAATAGTTTGTTAAATGACGATTCAAAAGTGCTTATAAAAGCCTACTTGAATGAAGTATATTTTTATTTGATTTGATTTGATATTATTAATCAAGGTGATTGGGAATTTTTAACGATGAGAACTGAACAAAGTGTGTGCATATCAAAATTAAGTTTTGCACAAGTCATGACCACAGGAATGGTAGCAGAAAGTCTAAGAACGGAAAAATACTGACCGTCGATTCTCTTTGCGAAATATTAACTTAAAAAAAAATTAATTAACTCTTGGCACTATTGAAAGCCATAAGCAAAGCAAAAGCAAAACCCCCTGTATTAAAATATATGTTTAAGATGTTTTTTGCACCAATTTCCAAATGTTTCAAATGCGAACGGAATATAATTTATAATACTAATATTTACTTAGTGGTACAATTATGACGTTATTTTATTGCCAAATCCATATTAATATTTAACATTTTTGTTTCGATTTGAGAGTGAGGAAGCCAATCAAAAGGCTTAAAGGCATATAACATCTTAGACCAGAATTGACATATTGACGGTGTAGGGAATGGTTAATTTTTCTCTCAGCTTTTTAATACATAACGATAAAGTCGGATTAATTTCCAATCATTCTCGCCCACCTTAAGAAGTATAAATATAAAAGAAGGGATTAAAGAAATTGTATTAAAACAATCTAGACGGGGCTAATCTGTACAATCATGCCCAGATCGTCTTTTATCTAACGCCACCGAGACTTCTTTTTGATGTCTCCTTCTTAACATCTACTTAATCATCATATATTTTAATATTTTCAAAGCTGTCGGCCCGAAAGATCAAAAGGCATTTTTTTCGTACAGATAATGGTTTTTGTTATTTATACATTTTTAAGTTACGCGACGCATATTTTACATTTATTACTCTGGTACTAACCGCAATCGTAATTTTTTTTTTTTCATATAGCCCGACAAAATTTCATCTGCCGTGGTCACGAGCTGTCTTTTAGTGAAAAAATGTATGATCGTTATTAAATTCCGAGTATAATATAGACGCATTCATTTTTCATTTATTTTGGTTGAAAAAAAATTGCATTACAAAATTTAAACAACAAATACGGTTATTATGATCATTGCCTAGCACAAATGTTGTATTATTGGAGACTAGTGTATGGGGTTGGTACACTATATAAACTCCATAACAAATATAAGTCGAGCAGCAGGGTCACCTGATGGAGTGACAACCACCGCCCAAAGACACCTGCAATCCGGAAGCTTTGCAGGTACGTTGCCCTTCTTTAAAAAATTAGTAAGTCTTTTTCTTGAAGGTAACCAAGTCGTATCGATTCTGAAGCTCGTTCCACAGAGCAGATTTGCACAGTATGTTACGTCTGGTCGCCCACCTGAACCTCCGTGGGATTATTTTTGCTGGTGGGTTAATTGCCTGTGGTTGAGGCACTAAGTTCTCGGTTAGATGGACAGATACGCTTAACAAAAGTTTCTTCAGATTTCTTTTAACACATCATACACATAAAGTGTGATGGCTTTAATCACTACGCTCTAATCAACCACACGACATTCGTTTATTTGGTATATCAGAATTCAGTAAAGTCATTTTTTAAATCTACGAATATTTTATATACTTTTTCAAGAGTTGTTGGAAAATTCTTCAAATAAACATTTAATTTGTCATTTGTAAAAGTTCTATGTAAATATGAAACATTATACAGCTTTATTACCTTTATAATGCCTATAAGAGCATGTTGCTAGAAAACTTGTATTTTATTTAAATAATAATAAAATGTACCTTCTATAAAGAAAACTTAATTACTGTTTAAGTAAAGATATATTTTACTTACATTCTCTAAACTTACAAACAAATGCGTTGTACCAAGTTTTAGCAGGGAAACTTCCATCCAACAATACTGGGCCAGACGGTCTTAACTATTCATAGTCTATCCTTGTAAATAGTTTAGGTAAATTTATACTGTATAACATGAGTCTGAATATTATAATAAACGTATATTTTTTAACTAAATATCTTGGGACGAAAATTATCAAATTGGATTTTAGGGGTTGTTACCTATTAGTAAAATGTCAAAACCAAAGTATCATCTCTACTACGGATCGTCATTTATAGGGACTTTAGTAGTCGCCTTTTGTGTACTTCTCCAATGTTCCAAACGCGTCTTCGCTGTCCATATATTGGAACCAATATCGTGCTAGGCGACAAGTAGAATCGAATATTTAAGATATTTTATAAGACACAAATTATGAATTAAATAGTGTTATTAATAATATATTGTCTACATCGTATAATATGTAGATAGAAAATCTTTTAAAAATGAGATAGAATTTTACGTTATATTTTTGAATTTCATGCATTTCTCGGATTTCTACCACACACGAGGGAGCGATAAATTTAAAAATTCTAATGTTATCTTAGTAGTTTCGACGTTCAATATTCAAATTGATGAATCAGCGTTTTTCACGTTCCAAACCAGTATTCTGTGAGAATAATCTAAGGGAATGATTTCCCAGTTTCTCTAAATGTTTTATGTATAAATATATATTTAAAACGAATTTTTAATCTACTATGAAAAACAAAACATGTATTTTGACACGAAGACACTACAGAAAGATAAGAAGGAAATCAGAGTTTATCTCTAAGTATTAAAAGTAAACAGAATCGATTTCATTTATAAACATTTCACTGTAAAAGTCGAAGTGATATTGACTTAATCAAGTAATCGCTTTGAGGCACCCAATCAGACCCAGCTTAGTTGACTTGGAAAAAAGTACATAGCATTCCGTTTGAACTCCAGGGGCTCTAGGCTTTTTAATGAATGTGCCTTTACAGCTTAAATTGTATTTTATTTATATTCGTTTAGAACTATATACCTCTGAGTACAAAAATAAACTGAAGTCTTACACTAGAGCTACCTAGTGACGTGAAATTCCCGAGTTTAAGCTTGCTGTTTATAATTATTAGTAAACCCTTTTTGCTCACAAACTGTTTCAGCGATTGAAGACCAGACCAGAAATATTTAATCTTTTCAGAACTGGTGTATTTTACATAATAACTCGTATAAAGGTAAACTAAATAATTAAAATAGCAATTCTATTTAAATAGTTGATATACTTGTAATCTATACGTTTATTCAAAACAACGTTGATTTATTGCAAACATCTCTTTTGTGCCCTAGTTATTAAAATTGGAACTCGTTAAACACATGTCATATCATGTCATATATTATATATTATCATAATTGAGTAAGTAGATAAGCAAGCTAAGAATATATGAAAATATTTTCAATCATAAGCATTCACTAGTTGAAATATAATAAAATGAACCTGAAATTATTTCCATATGCGTTAAGATAATTGGGTCTAAAATACAACCTTGAGGAACACCTAAAAAACTATCAAAGTAATATATTTCATACATTATGACCAAGTGCAATAGCAAAAATATGAATGAAATTGATTTCGATCAATGCTAGTTTTTCGTTTGAAATAATATGTTTTGTTCCAATAGTTGATTGCTTTACGCGGCTAAGCCTGGACAGTGCGGTGAAACTTTATTTATAAATCCATAACCTTTCAACACAGATTCCATTTCAATTCTCGCGTCCCCAGTGGTTTAGTTAAATGAGTTTTGTACTCGTATCGATAGTTTGAAAACTAGACGAGTTTTCTATATCTATAGAATAAAGTTGTAATTATAATTAATGCAATTTTATCATTACTTTGATATAGGTTTATTAAATATCGATAAATAGTCGGACCGCTAGGACTAGGTAGTTATGATCTGCGTGAGCAAACTGGCAATTTTCCTCAATTTTGCTTAGTCGTACTATTTCTGCTTTTTCGTCCCTTTTGTTACTCGTTTCGCATGATTCCTATAACTACATTTAGAAAACACCCATTGACTTCTAAATATTATGATGTTCAATTTTGAATATATAAAAGCAGTATCTTGTATGTACTTAAGTTAATAGAACAAATAAACAAAAAGTGAGTCCAAAGATTTGATATCTTGCCAGGTTTAACTAAGTCTATTGCTGTTTTATTTATTTTTAAAAGAGAAGAATCGTAAAGCCAAAAAAGTGACCGAGAAAAAAAATTCTAACTAGGTCAAACAATTATAAATTTAATTAAATACACATTCCGTTGTCGTTTCGAAGCCAACGAAACAATCAAATCTAAATAAACCTTATTAAGTATTGATAATATTAAGGATAATTTATTCGTAAACTGGAAGTTTTAATCTAATGGAACTGAACAGGAAGTGAGATCCGTTTTAACGAAGGGATTTTAGTTGTAGTTCGGGATAATCCGAAACGTTCCGATTTTGAAACTATTTAGGTTTAGATGCAAACGATTTTGTATTAATTTTATATCACCATTAAACTAATGGAAGCGTGATCTTTGAACCGTTTCAAATATATCGCTTTAAGCGGATTAAGCTTAATTGTAATTTGTTTGATAGATAAGAAGGTACAACTAATGCATTGGATGAAACGTTTCATATTTAATACAGTGTTGTTAATATGAGAAAATCATAAGTTTGTATATTTTTATCATTAATAGTATGTCAATGGAATTCGACAAATTTAATGCGAATTATTATTTAGTAGTATCTAAAGAAAGTATATAATGATATTAAATGGGGTTTGAACGTTTGAGAATACTTGAGATAACAAGGTAGTTTTTTGAAATTAGTACTTACAACGTCGATGAGTTGACTAAGCCTCAGTCCCATCTTTACGGTGAGCCGGTCTGAGTTGTTGCCCACGGGCCGAATCAATCTGTTGTAGTTTGAAAGGAGGTCGTCGTATAGCCGCTTCGCTTCAGGGTTTGCGACGCTTAAGCGGCCCCACACGCACAGGACTCCGACCACAAACGCCAACACCATCTTAGGCTAACACCACCCCTGTGAACAATATTAATAGTTTGAAAATATATACAATATCAAACAAATTCTTTTTAAAATTTTAAATGCTTATGTTAAGTAAAATCGTCTTTACAATTTTAAGCTTTATAATTCTAGATTTGAGACACCAAATCTATAAGTAGGTATCTATATATACCTACTTTTTCATGCCGTCTTGTTGGCTAATCGGCTCAAAAAAATAAATAAAAGTGTTTTTTTTTTTAATTTTATAAAATATCCCTTATACATTTGAAATGATGAAATACGGTAATTTTGCGATTCGATAAATAATCCTAATGTTTGTAGCAAGTTTTGCATTATTTACGCGCTGGTAAATATGAACTAGCAAATTACATTAATTAACCGATACCATACTTTGATCGAACGTTTCTAATTATGAAATATAATATGCTTATAAATGGCATTCGCTTCAAAGTCATAGCCATAATTACAATATTAAATAGAAATTAGTTGAAAGCGCGAAGAATCTTCCACGCTGAGCTGTCGGTAGGAGCCAATAAATTATTTTGGAATTAATTTGGTTTCAAATTTCAGCAGCACTCGTTGTTTGTAATATGGTTGGTGATTTTGATAAAGTTATAAATCATTTAGTTATTCCATTTTCGTATTTACTCGTACCTTTAATTGGTTACGTTTTTTGGATAGCTCGAGTCTAATGTATTAATTGATGTAAGTCTTTTGACGTCTTTATGGATAGTATTATGAATGAGAGTTTAATTATTTTTGTTCGTGAAAAAAAAAAAATTATATATATATAATTACTGTATACTGAAAACCTATTCCGGACGAAATAAAGCATATAACAGATGGAATCTTCCACATGTCTATCCAGCGTATTGTAGCATTAGCAATGGAAATATTAAAGAATTTAAACAGTGTTTCTGTTTCCGTCCCGTTGAAATTAACGGTGCACTATCATGGAATGTGAGTCCTTATCTAAATTATTGCGAAAGGGTTTAAATGTAAGATTAGCTGGTGAAACAATAGCAAGCTATAAATAGCTGTTGTAAATCTATCGCAACTCGGTAAAGATAAGATGATTTTATATAGTATTGTTGGAAGAATTATTTTACAAATGTTTAATTCAAAGGAAGACCCACGTCATAGGCGATAAAATACCGAATGGCTTCGAATATTATAGTTCAAATATTTTTCTAACGAAATCACTTTAAAGGAGATTATATGTACATTTAAATAAAAGGATATTTGAGGCTAGATTGCGAAGGAAACGCATGACATTTCGCGTTTCTGTAACATTTATAATCACAAGCTTACAAGCTCTTGTAATATATAATTGGTTATATAAAAATATTGATTCAATTTCAGTCTGATACAGATTTATATTTGGCCAATGAATCCGCGTTACATGAATTCAGTGTGATCTTAGCTTTAATGAAAACCTTCGTTAAAATTATGAATTGTTAATTATGATAACTCAATTCTAATTTAATAAATACTTTGATTAAGATAAATTACATCTAAAATTTATTTAATAATATACAAAGAAAACTTTGTTTGTTATTTTAAATAAATTAAAAACAGAAATAAATATAACGCCAGTGGAACATCACAAAACGTAGCTAATATTCTTTTTAATAAAAGAAAAATTCTCTCGCAAAACTCCGAATGTAAATTACAAAATTTTATGAATCTTAAGACTTTGGCCTCGTATTTTGTCTTGAGGCGAGACGTAATTTTAAACAAAAGTTGATAAAGGCCAGCGTACATAACTTATTCGTACATAACTTTTAAGGAATCTCTTAGTACAATTTTAATTCGTTGAGTCGGAACTGAATATCGTTTTGTGTTTTTATCTTAAGCGAATTTAATACGAATTAATTTTGATCGCCATTTTCATTTCATTTTTTGTCTTCATTACAATCATCAGCTACCTATACTTACCTATCTTATCTTTTATAGGCTTAGAAATTATATATGTGGCATCTTACATTTGATTTAACACTGTAACCTGACGATTCAATAGTGCTTTTATGAGCCTACTTGAATAAAGAATAATTTGATTTTTATTTTTGATTCTATCAATGAGCTAAAGATGAATTCATATTGCTGTTCCAATGAAGGTGGCAGATTTCATATTTTCGAATCATTTAAATTTTCTTCAATGCAATTGTTTTTTTTTAAGTTAGCTACAAATACATAATACTATATATTTTAAATAGGATTAGCTATGATATTACTTTCCTTTATTAAAAATATTATCAGCTACATTTTAACTCAGTAGTATTATAAATAGATTTCGTTAGTTATTATTAAAATTACTTGTTGCAGTTTTATGCAAGCCAAGCGTAGAGACTTAGGTATTATTTATTATTATTCTTCTAATATAGATAGAATAAGGTACCTAGGTGGTGGTACATATATTTTATAGATAAACTACTTGGTGGTAGGGCTTTGTGCAAGCCCGTCTGGGTAGGTACCACCCACTCATCAGATATTCTACTGCCAAATAACAGTACACTGTATTGTTGTGTTCCGGTTAGAAGGGTGAACCCATTTAGAGGTGAACCCATTTAGAGCTGGAATTTCGGAAAGTCCATGTGATGTGAGATATATATAGAATATAGATATATAGATAGATAGATAGATAGATAGATAGATAGATCGATCGATCGATAGATAGATAGATAGATAGATAGATAGATAGATCGATAGATAGATAGATAGCGACATAAATGGAAAAATTTAGAAAGGCAATACCAACGATAACTTAAAGAAATATCGATGAATACTACTAATTATTACAGTATATCAACATTTTAAAAGTTAAGCCTAAAGAACACTACTAGAATTAGTCTATTTTCTAAAGGAGAAGGTTTAAAACCTACACTGCTCTAATACAGATCGGTAGTAACTTGACGTAATCTTATTCAACGCACATCAGTTTTTCAAGGATTTGCTTCATTTTTGAGCACAAGATGAAACACCAAATTTAGTAGACGATAAGCTTATCCGAACTTTAACCCGCAATCTTTGGTAAAGGTTAACTTGTGAAATCACTGGGCTATCTTAATTAGTTTTATTATTAACTAATTGATAAAAAATACAAAGTTAAAGATACGAAATCCTAAAACCATAAATTCATTTCAAACAACCATCGGGTAGAAAATCGAGACGGTGACGGAAATCAAATGACGCGATCCTCGTCGTCACCGGAAGTCTGTAGATGATGTCGTTGTCCAACTTCCGGGTTCCGTGAAGGGGTTGAATATAAGGGTTGATAATGTCTTTGTATGTTGCGACATTGGTCTCAGTTTAGAGTTTGTTGATATGGGGAGTGGATTATATTTTAAAACACATATAATAGAATTTTTAAAATGAAAAATTTTGTATGTTTTACATAATTATGATTTTACCTCACCTTATATTTACATACTTTTTTATTTTAATTTTACACGTAAGTTGTGCAAACTCGTAATTGCGGTAATATTAAAATGTATATATATTATTTAGATGATAAAGGAGCTTGGAGTTTCATTGATTTTCATACTGGATACAAAAATTTAACTGTGTATAGACTATAACACAAGATTGATGAGTAACAGCTGCCTCTTTGTCGGTTCTTCTTAGTACATGTGTGGTAGAATTTCATGGAAATCAGGCATAAGACACAGGTTTACTCGCGATGTTTTCGTTCACCGCAGAGTACGAGACGAATTATAAACAAATTTTACACATGAAAATTCAGTGGTCATTGCCTTGGTTTGAACTTGCAATAATCGGTTAAGATGCACGCGTTCTCGGCTCTTAGTATAACCTACATTTCGAATCAAAGCTAACAGATTAACATTAATATCATTTAATAATATTACGGTTCAAAAATAGTTGTAAGTATATTTGATTTTGATAAATAAATTTGTTTAATACATACACACAATATCCATACGTTTTAGACATTTCAGACAAAGAAACAAATATCGCTTTATGTTATAGAACAGATAAACGCAACGTTAGATGACAGAGACTGTATAAATCATTGTTGAAACAGCAGTCGCGAAGTTTATACAACCAGGCTGGTTATCTTCAGCTCGGCGAGTACAAGCCTTCAAGGCTTGTTAGAATAATAACGGTATTACGAAGCAAAGACCTGACAATCTCTAACTGGGCTGTTATATCCATATTTGTTATTATGTAAGATTTTTATTAGTTGCACAGATGAGAATCGAAATATAATTTATTCGAGTTTTCTCACTAGCACTTTTGAATTTAGTATCATTATTAATAATATACATAATTATATTAAATGTTAATCTACTGGTTCAAAATTGTATCTGGAATAACCGAAAGTACACTCAGTACTTTTCCACCACCACCAATTCAATTACATAGATGTGTTAATGATGAATATTATATACAAAAAAATCTTCTTTATAGAAAAACAATTGTTGAAAAATAATAATCCAGTTGTTTCTTTCGCCGGTTGCTTTCAAGTGTGAGATATTTCTTTACCGGTGGTATATTCTTGACAATAAAGAAGAAAGTGAAATGATATATTAAATTATTTGATTTGGACTTTGACTTATTTTGTGTACATATTTTTGTTATATGCTCCAAACCTACTCCTCAAGGGTAGAGGAGGCCTTAGCCCAGCGTTGGCTGTTATTAAGAAAATGATGAAAATGAATATATTTTTGGAGACACTTTGAAAGAAAAAGGAACCAAGAAAATATTACGAGTATCACAAAATATTCCAATATACGATATTTTGAAACCAGTAGACTATTTTTTATTTGTATTGCCTTTCATTTAATAACAAAAGATGTATCTAGACTCTTTTTTCCAATTTTTACCTTATATCATTTTCTATTCGCCAATATTTAACAACATTTGCTTATAAAAGCTAAAGTTAAGCGAAGAGCAGTCGAGTTGACTTCAAAAGCCTTTGCAACAGGTATCAAGTTAATCGAGTGAAGTGTTCACAAAAGGTAGACAAAAAAATATATATGAAAAAAGGCAACCAAAAACAAGTCACACCTTCACAATGAATATTGTCTTTTTGATACATATTTTTTTATAGATACGCAATGCACCAATTAAATTATAGAACGTTATAGTACTAATAGTTAGTAAGAGTAATACTCACATTACATTTTAAAATAAGTATAACCACATGAAAACTTTTTTTTAAATTCTATATCATTTTTTATATATTTTTTTTATTGGTAACACTAAAACACTAAAGCACGTTGATATTTAACAAAGAAAGAAAATTTTTAGACAAATATTTTATAAGAAGAAAAATGAATTTTTCTGTTTTGTCTATTAATATATAGATATTTAAACTTTACTCTTTACTTGGTTCTTACCAAGTTTGAGGCCCATCTGGGTAGGTATCACCGACTCATCATACAGCAGTAATATTATTGTGTTTAGATTTGCAGGTTAAGTGAGTCAGTGTAATTACAGGTACAAGAGACATAGCATCAGTTCTTAAGGTTGGTGGCGCATATGTTATGAAGAAAATGATGAAAATTTCATACGGCTGTAATTTCTATGGGTAGTGGTGACTACTTAATATCAAGTGAAGTAATTGCCGTCCGCTTACTGATACATAAAAAAAATAGATTATATAATAGAATTAGCTTCATACGAATCACAAATAACACAAAATCTTAGAAGAGCTTAAGTCATAATTTTTGTAAAATCTTAATTACTTCTAAACTAGTAACTATGTATCGTTATCTATCAAAAACATTTCCAAGCGAAACAAGCAAAACTATAAATGTCACAGTATAAAAGCAAGTATTTTTCTTCATAAAGCTTAGTTTGCTATCCATGAAAATCGTAACTCTCCTCTTTTGACAGGTGAAATCGATTCACTGAAACTGGTTAGTTAGGAACTAGACTAAAAGTCTAAGTTTGTCGGAATTCAGCTTAATCTAAATTGTAAATGCTAAATTGGATATTTAAAAAAAAAAAACGTAATTCATAAATATTAAAATTCATTTTTATTTTATTATATGTAAGAAATTAGTTACGAAGCGTTAATAATCGTAGCGCTACCATTACGGAGCAATAACCTTTTAGCCTAATACAAAAATGCTATTTAAAACTTTTTCATGATGTCTATGTTTCGTTATGATCTCTGCCTTTATCGCAGACAAATACAAAATCGTATATCAAGAACTACACTACAAGACATAATCAATTATGATTAATACGTTTCCCCGCGACTACATCCTCTTAAGAATCTACCGAGAAGAACCAGCAAGAAACTCAGTAGTTACTCTTTTCCCAACATTTGAGATACATTATGTTAGTTAAATACATATTTAATATATTCTGCCTGAAACTCAACAATTAAATTTCAAATTTTAGTCTGATAAGTAGCATTATAGCACTGTGTCACAGTTATAAGCATGAAACTGTTTAGCAGTTATTAACGTTGTTCTTTTAGTATGCGTCCTTAGTGACGGCGCACCGCACACGTGAATCCCTCAGCATAATGCAATTGTTCGTGTACGCGTCCGCTCGTAGAACGGACAAGTTCAAACATTTCGAGTAGTTGTTACGTGCACGGCGGATCCGTGAGCGTGAGCGGTGCGCCAGCACTCTGGACATTAAGCAACATTTACAAGCAAGGAACTAACATTCCAAGTTTAAAAAGTCAACTCTCAATATTTACATAGAAAAAATATAAAATAAGGATAACCATTCATTATTCAGTCTTTTCTGAATTGGTTAAAGTTTTCTTTAATTTTGTTATTGATATTAACTATAAGTATAATAATAAATTAAGAAGCATATTCGTATTTTTTGCATTAGTTCAATCTAAAAATGAGCGCCATTCCATTACTTTAATCATCATATAAAATAAATTAATCCGAATATTCAGAGTTATTCCAATATAATATACCAGACATAACTTTAATACTATAATGCGAATTTAATATTCAAAAGGATTTATAACATTCGAATCGTAAACACAGTTAAGCTGAAAACACACTGCACGTTTTCGCAAACATAAATTGCGACCCGGGACGCCACCGAGGGCGAGCGTGCAGTTTGAATTTTTAATACGTTGACAGTTTCCAGTGCAACTTGGAAGCATCCGAAAACATGCCTGATTCGGACTCGTTAATTTACTTTGGGCAAGTTCACTTGTAGAGACGTAACCCTCATATAAAATAGGTTTTACAACTTTGTGACTTTACTTTCGTGCAATTTACGATATATAAAGGTTCTTTTTTTGTATCATTGGTTTTTATTCAAATTATGTCATCGATCCGATGTGTCATTGCATGAAAGTATACACACTCTCGCATGTTTGTTGTTAGTAAAAACGATTGAACTACCATTGGTCTACTACACGGCTGTTAAATCGTAGAAGAAATGGTTCGAGTAGCCTTTCGAGCCAACGAGTCTTATGTTAAGAAATTCTGAATAAAAACCTGGAGTAACTCTTGGTAGCGCTAAAATTTATATGCTTAGAAATGCTATAACACTTATATGAACGATGATAGTCTGGGAATAGGTTACTTATATATGAACACTAAAACACTATAGTGTCTCCTGGCTCACGGCTGTTCAATGATCTTAGCCACCGAGTTATATCTTAAGAGCAAAATTAGTAAAACCTAAATATGTGTTTCCAATATATTTAAGTAAATTTTGATGCAATTGTTCACAATACACAAACTCGAATCGACCAAAAATTTGACGATGATATTTATAAAAGGTTCTAATTAATTATAATTCAAAAAAATTGAAAGTGTACCTAAGTAAAAAACATTTGTAAAGGCATGTTATGAGGTTGATATGTAGTCGCAAAAAAATAGCAAGTAACTTGCCTTGTCTAAACGAGCCGTTCCATTCTAGGTCCCGGTTTTTTTTTTCGCAAAATGCCTCGTAACAGTTTACGTTAAATTTTGTATAGAAACGCAGCTCTTGAACGTGAAGACTGCACGAGGACGCGAGGACGAATGTGATATTAATTTTGTACTCTAGTACAAAAATTATGTATAAGCATTCATTCCAATGAATTATACTTAATTTTATGTGGTTCATTATAGGATACTCTATGTTTGCAAACATTAAGTGCTTATAAAGCGTTAAAAGGACGGTCTGTCTTTAATGTTACACATTATGGTAAATGTTTCTCTACTGCAGCTATCAAGATTAGAAATAGATTTGGATTTAAGATATATCTTTAAAATGGAATTCCAAGGATGTCAAACAACGCAAAATATATTACAGTTTATAAGTGTGTGTGTGAGCAAACACAAGTGAACTGATAATTCGATTCGATAATGGAACTGTAAATCCGACATGCTCAGAAAGAGATCTCGTGCCATTTATTGAACGTCCTTTCCGCACGCGAGTGAAAATATAATGCTTAGTTTCTAGATTTAATTAGGAATTTAGCATTTTAATTGAAACATAATTGAAATATTTATTACAATTGTACGCTAGATTTTTCTAGAACGCTTATCTCATAAATTACGAACTAAAAAGACAAATATTTTGCATCAGACAACCATTGGATTAGTGGTAACCCTAGACGTCAATCATTTTGGAAAACTATGAACAAATACTAATCACAAGATAATTATCTACATTGTATACATAATTCATATTTAAAGTGGTTCAATCTTAATGACTATAAAACTAATATATAAAAGAAAGGAAAAAGGAAATTAAGAAAGCGGGTAAATTTCCATCTGCTGGGTGAATGAACAGTTAATTCCATTTCGCTGCTAGAATTCGGCATGGTTGATACAGTGGCACAGTTCCATCCGACACATGTAGATTCCCTCACGAAATGTTTCTTCACAAGTACGAAACTAATAATTAGTACAAGTTAACAAAACTAAATTGATTACGTCACAGTTTTGTCATCTTGTTATCTTTGACCAAATATTGACCATAATAAATACATTATATTTATTCAGGTTATGTTAGTTAAAATTTGACAACAAATTCTTCGGTATGTACCGCAAACATCCCAAACTTTCGAATTATTATAATTATGGTAATTCTCTCCAACCCTTATCCGTTTGGCCGTGAACATGACGTCGAGTGCTATTTATCAGGCGCGGGCTTTCTGATTTTAATTAAATGTCATTTTGTCACGTCATTTATTATTTCTAGAGCGAGATAACTAGCTATCACGATGACCAATTAATTTATATTAATATAGTTTATTAATATTCAAGCCTAATTTTATGCGGAACATTGTATATTGTTTGTATTATGTTTGGTAACTGTTTGTTTGTGATTTACTGCGTGACGTGTGTACATGGTATATTTGTCATTGGTGATCTGGCTAGGGTCACTAAACAGTTACAATGACACTAATCAGTAACGCTAAGTATTGTGTTCAGCTGTTGATAAAAATCAGAAGTAGTCGAAATCTTTTAACTTCTGTTTTCAAACATCTTTGTTCAAATATAAGTTTTTACTTTTTTATTTATTATAAGGGTGTAGATATATGCGTAGTATATTAATAAATTGCAATAGTAATCTTTTTTTATTGCATTCAATTGTTTTTCTGTAAAAAAATAACTGTTAGAGAATATGCAAAAATATCATCGTATTCCATGAGGTTATTATTTTGCGTAATTTTGCTTCAAGCAAAATTATAAAGAAATGTTTGCCCTGATACTTAACTTGCAATAAAGCATAACAAAGTAAATTTAAATAAAATTTCCATTAAAAAATCATTTTTTATTCGATATATAAAAAAAAAAATCATGTCATTAATTTTGGAAACACTATACGAAGCAAAAAAAAACACGAATAAAATACTTCAAAGCGTTCAACTCTTGTACAAAAGCAAAGGGACACTCAATGTCAAGTGGCACAGACAAAATAAGGCCAAAACTTTCAACCGGTCAGTATTTTTCCGGGTCTTTTGCTGCGCTGTTTTGACCGACCAGTGTGGAAGCGTCACAACGACCTAGCGTCCATTACGTCGATGAATGATGCGTCGAGTGCAAATGCGTTTGATTGATAGGACGATACGTCGTATCGCGGTCAAACGGCTTTGTTGAAAAGTTTAAACCAAATTTTAATTGTTACGTTTTAGTCACAATACAGATTATAAATGATTTCCTACACGGTCTAAAAACGATTGGGTAAAAATAAACTAAACACATTTCTTTGAATATTTGTGATAGAAATTCCAATTTCTACTATTCATTGTCATCTTATATATGAAAGAGAAATACCCCTCACTGATTAATCATGAAACGACAGAAACTATAATAACTACAAGCTTGAAATTTGGCAGGTAGGTTCCATATACGGTGTAGACATCAGCTAAGAAAGAAACTTTACGAAACTCTACCCCTAAGGGGTAAAACGAGGGTTGGAAGTTTGTGTTTTATAAATTTTGCGCGGTTCTGCGGCTTTACACGCACGTTCAGCTATAAACGTATACAGTTGTCTATCTAATGTATGTATAACATCATCTGTCCAATCCTGAGTCAATTTCTACGCTCTCTTCCTCATTGTATATTTTCAGCTTTTGGATAAGTAGAAAAGCCTTACATATCAGAAGTCTGGTAGCTAATACCGCGTGGAATACGAGTTTTATCATCCAAATTCGCTTTAAATTAAGAATATATACATATATGAGATTGGTTTTAATCAAAACGTCGATTACATAACACAGAATTAAAGATGATTAATTGAGAGACCCAAATGGAAAAATCAGATAAATAATTCTAGAATGTTATCTGTTTTATTATGATTCAAGGAAGAAAAATATCGGGAGCAACTAATATATGATATCGTGTCAGAAGAATTTCGAGACACGTATATCGGACCATTTGTAGTGGAACCACGTGGCGAATTAAGCTCCTAATCCTTCCCCTTAATAAGAAGGGATGACTTCGCCCAGCGGAGAATTATCGACGGATCCGAAGTAAATATTAAAAAATATTTTTTTATGACATTTATAGAAAGTGGTTTTAGTCTTTTTAGTGTTATTAATTCTACAGAAATATGTAGACTTCAGATTTATTGGATTTTTCAGATTTCATCAGTATTAGATCCTTTGATATTATTAATATTTTTACGTTATTTATAGATGTCATTGCTCTTATCATATCGAAAACGGCTTCCCTTCCAAAATTTAAATCATATTTTAAACATTCTTTTTCATTTAAAGTAGGTAGATATACTGGCAAATACCGTTTGGCAAGGGATAACTACCGCCCATAGAATTTGGTACTGTGAAGAATATTAATCATCTTTTACATCGTCAAAGCGCAACAAATCTAGGTGGTCTTTGTGATAACACTAAATCATCAATCGCCACAAAACGAAAACAAAAGAAAATCGATTGAGAAACTCTGACAAAAGAAGTACTGAATTGTTTTATCTTTGCATACTTATTATTTATATTTATAGGAAGAGTTCATTCAAACTTATTTAAAATAGTTTATTCATTAATCAGAAAGCGCTTCTCAGCAGCTGAGAGTATATAATCTAGAACAATCTTAGTTATATAACTAGCAAAATTGTTTCAGAATCAGCTGCTTGTAAAGCTTACTCCCCGTGAGTCGGTCTTAACTAATTTAGTAGGGAATATTCTTATCCCTTGAGGGTCGTCGCTGCATAGATTAGAGCTTGTGGCCTCTATGTAATCATTTTAGCCAGAAGGTATATTTTAAGAACCAGTAAAAGGCAATACACTTAAATTCTTACGTGACTCGGATAAGTAAATCATATAGTCAAAGAGTTGAATCGATCAAGAAATATCAAACGTAATAAAAAAAAATGTTAAGTGCGTATATTGTCATTTTTCTATATTAGAGTATGCGTTGTATACGTTAGCTTTACTCTCGAATTCGGCGTCTGTGTTTATTACAGCAGGAGCAATAGCGCTTAGCATTTTCAAGGCAAACGAGTTACATCTCAGTCTGAGCCAATTTTAACAGGGATTGTTAGCCTAAGAAGAGTATATATATACATATATATATCCAGGTGATCATAACTTTATAATTATAAAATTAATAATGATGATAATTTACCGGAAAGTTTTATAAAATTTAAAATATATGTCCTAATATTTTGATTATGCTGTTTGGAAATGAAAATATACAGGCGTATAAAATTACTAAACAAAATCAATAAATACAGATGATACACAAGCCAACAAAAGTGTCTGTTGAGGCGACTAAGACAAAATAAAAAAATACACTTTTCATTGTGATCCATAAGATTTATCCCTAATTGGTATATTAATTTTCATAGGTGTAGGAGCTCCATACAAGATCGTTGGATAAGTACAAACATTCCAGATCCGATAGTTTGCGGTGCATTTGCGGTGAGTAATTTTTAATGATTCTTACAGTTTTAGCGTTCGTGATAATTATCCATCTAGCGGTCCATTTCGCCGCCCAATTATGTATTAAAAAAAAAAAAAGAATTTGTTCTATTTTTAAATCAAAAATCGATTACTGTCTAAATTTGTATTATTAATAATGTGCTTAAGCGTTTTTTTATGGTTGTATGGGCCACTTGGCCACTTGGCCACTTGAGTGGTTTCGTTTCACCTTCGTCTATTGAAACGGGTTTATACCTTAGTACCACCACCTTTATGATCTAAGATGTTTGTTGTGTCTGTAATTAAACTGGCATATACTATATCGTTTTGCTGTTCAGAAATAGAATAACGACTGGCAAAACAATCACCAATAAACCTATTCGTCCTTTTATTTCAATTGAAATTTATATGACTTCTGTCGCCTTTTTCTAAAAGCCTATATAATGTTGCCAAATGATATATCAGAGAACAATACTTCTCAAAAACAATGTCACGTCGAGTATACTAAGCTTGAAACGTTGCCAGCGGATAAAACTACACTGACATAAAAACGTTGTACACTTTAAAAATTCTACACTAAGTTTAAAACAAAACGCATAGTTCAAAGTTATGACAGCCCTGCGATATTCATATTAATTTTAATTTCACAGGCATTTCACAAAAAAAAAAAAATGTTTTCAAGTGATGAGTGACTGTTATGAAAACTGTTGTTTTACCGAATAAAATTTACTTTAGTATAATTGGCAAGTAGATATTTTAATATTTGTGACATCTATAAAAAAACCCATAATATCACAGAATCATAACGTATTAAATTTATTTTATGTACTCGATTTGATCGTCTGCTTTGTTGTTAAAATACATTATTATACGACAGTGTAAAAATCAATAGCGGAGTTTGAAATTGTTAAAATTAGACGATTAAATTAAAACTGTCAATTAAATTTTCAGAAAACACGACTGACTCTCAACATTCCGAGTCAATAAAGAAGTCCTTGTCGTAGAGTCAAAATGAAACTTGTATAGTCATTAATAATCCAAGAAGCCACTTTAAACTAACATAAATTCAAATAGCGGAAAACTTTGTGTGTTTAAATACAGAAAACACACCTTTGAGGGTAATATTTCTCGAAAAAAAAAAACGTCACGGTACGTCACGTCAATGTACAATTTAAAATCAATAAATGTTCTTAATAGACGTGCAAAATTAAATTTTGACTCACTGAACGCTTTTAACTTGTACAAAAAGGGCATGTTGTAAAATATCACCGTAATGTTCAACACTTCCGTTTCCGTTCAGTTGTCTTCTGTCACGTCATCGCCCTTGCGTGTCACGTCAGCTATTCAACCCAAATATACGTTAAACACATTTCATTCATTCGACATGTCTAACTTTACCACGACTAAAAAGTTTTTCAATTAAGAGGACCGATAATAAAATTCCTTCGGTGCTTTCATACGTATTATGAATGTATGATTTGAATTAAAACTCGCGGGTCTAAGTTTCTTAGGTATGTCAAAGTTGTAATCACATGTTTGATTTATTTTTTAACTTTAAATGGAGTTTGAGGGAATTCGCCTCATATCTACATAAATAGAAAAGTGAATTACGATGATGTTGGTACCCTTACAAATTTTATTACTATTAAAAGAGGAATTACTGAAAACGCTAGCAAGTAACTAGGTTGTTTCGATCGAAATATATATATAATGGAATTCTACGAAAATGTGGTATTATTTGAAACATTAAGAATTTGACAGAATTTTAGAAAAAGTTAATTAAAACTCTACAATTGTTATACAATTTGTTATTGTTTCAGCAGCTAGATATATAACGTGGACGGGAACAGCTAATTTGATATAAAACTGTGACAGTTCTAGAATAAGTGCTTTGAATAAATTATTCACTAATCTTTATGTTAAATTAAAGTAAGATTTATGTCGCTTTTAGGAATTTATGATCAAAGTTTATTAACCCTTGATTTAGTGAACGCTGCGTTACTGAAAACTCACGAAATTAAAGACTTTCTAAGACCAGTAACACCTAGTGACGTTTTCGGTTTTAATTTCTCGCCCTAATTTTGTCTTAATCTAACTTTAAACTGAAAATGCGTAAGAGAAAATTTAATGTATTCAACACTGCTGTAACTTTAAACGTAAAATATTTAAACTGAAATTTCGCCACGAGTTCTATGACGACTTTGGCCTACTTCTACGAGAGCCTAAACCACTCCAGCCATTGGAGCTATTAAGATTTTCATGTCGGCTAAAAAACCAACATCATTATGTATTCACACTACTTTTAGTGAAAATATACTGTTGTAAGTTAAATCAACTAACTTTAAATTTGCAGTATACTTTTTTCATTGAATCCCTCGTTTATATTGCTAAGTAGCGGTTGAATCATTATACGTCTTCTTCTTTCTCGAGTGAAATTCCTATTGATAGAAAGAGACAAATCGATATGTAACAATTCATTCATTTACATATTATTCTACATTATCTTTTAATAGATTCAATATAGTCAGGTGAAACTTACAAATTTTCTACATGTGAATTCAAGTGAAATAAAATCTACACTATTTTGGGGCAACACTTTCGACGAGGTCACATTTTGTGGCAAGATATTCGCAAATGTTTGCAGTCTGGTGCATGTCTCGTAATGTTTCCGTCGCATAACGGTAAAAGGTTCACAGTAACGTACTCGTAACATTGAATTTTGATCATAATGCTTTCCGTATAAATATGAAAACCATACATTATGCCTATAATTTATTAGTCGGACACGTCACTTTCCTCCTAAATTCATTCTCGTATGTTGATCACTGAATGAACTGTTTTATTTACTAGTAAGAAGTTTCTGTATTAATTCACTATCTCACTCGTGAGATATTGAAATCAGATATACACAGTTAAGCTATTTTGAATCGTCTGTCCTTTAAATTTTATAGTTATTATAGTAATGACCACATGTATAAACATATATAAACTGTATGTTTAGACTTTGTCTTTATTACTAATTTTACTTACTATTTTAGTTAATGTATTTTATACGCCCTTATATATCTGTAATTCGTTTTTATTTCTCTGATAACTAAAATAAAATACATAATAGCGACATATTCTTAATTAGAAACTAATTTAAACTTATAAATACTTAAATAGCAGTATGGTTATCATTTTTGGTTGAAGACGAAGTTGATCTAGTGTAACAGCTTACATATAACGATGAATGTCGTATTCCTGGTATAATGTTTCGTAGGAACGCGAATGATTGTAATCAAAAAGATTAACATAAATTATTTATTAGGTCCATTTACCACCCAGTCACACAGCAGTAATCAGTGCTATTGTGTCCCGGATTAAAGGGTGAGTGAGCCAGTGTAACTACAGGCACAAGGGACATAACGTCTTAGTAGTCCAGTCAATAAAACCTAAAATTCCTAACAAATTCGTAACTGGGCGAAATTTTGTAGGTTTGTTTAGTAAGGTAAAATAAGTTACCGTGTGATAGTTATAGTTTTTTATTTGTTTTTTTTTAGTTTTTTACTTATAGTTCCAAAGATTGGTGACACATTGACGGTGTAAGGAAAAGTTAATATTTCTCATAGCGCCATTGCCTATGTGTGGGGGTGACCACTTAAAATCGGATACCACATCTTGCAATCCACCTACCTACATATATCATCCAAAACTTTACTAAAAAGTATCAAGACTCATTAGAAAAAGCTATCGTAGCAAGATAAATCTCAAATCAATATGAATTCTTGAATTGCAAACCAAACAGGAAGAGGATGTTATCGCTGACAATTGGGTTAAACATTGATCAAGTCTCAAATAACACACAATCCAGGACCGCATCGACTGTGGTCCAAGCGCAAAATATCGATGCCGTAATAAATTCCGCTTGTAAGAATGAAATAATTTAAAAACGCTCTCTATTTTATGTTTTCCTAGTATTTACATATCTAAAGTGACGGATATTAAAAAAAGTAAATAGCGTTCGAATGTCTCACTTTTGTTGGAGATTTCCCCAGTCAGTGATTCCTCCAATGCATTAATATGTGACAGAATTTTATATGACTCCATTCAAACATGGGATGAAATTATTATAAACTAGTTTCCATTCATATCTTGGGTACCGTGTGTAGGTTTTAGTTTTATTTCCTGAGATAAAAAGTAACCTTTCTGCTATTTAATCCTATAATCTATATCAGTGCCGAATTTCATTCGCACGATTGAGCAACATCCATTCATCCAAAGTATTTCATTTATAGTATTCGGAAGAGAAAATTTAAATACTTAAAAAAATCAGTGGCGTTTGCCCAATATTAAAACCGCAATCATCTAAAAAAAAATGAAAATACCAGTACAGAAATTAAAATGAATCGCCTATGACTTGCATTCAAACCACAATATTTAAGGAAATGCCGATTTCCCGTTTAGCTTATCAATGATGGCGTACCGACCGTGCCATCTCGGGCAGGCTGGTAATGGAATAGTCAGCTTTCAATTTATACTACTTTCAAGTAAACGATATCTGTATGCCGGGTAGCAATGTTATCGATAAACTATGAGGTGAATTTCATTTTCAATACCTCGAATTATTGAGAATCGTTCATGAATAATTTCTTTGCAGGGCTGCGATAATGATGACGGAGAAAAATATTACATAATGAGCTTTCTAAGAAACATCCGTGGATCGTGATCGATGTGATCATTTGTGACTTGACGTGATTCATTATCTTACACGAATTGTTCTGTAATTAATATGACGCGTGTACTTCTTTGATTTTCGTGCGTAATATTTGAATTATTTATTAACAAAGGATGTGATGAGTCAATTGGTGAAATATTTTGAACTAAGGCTTTCATATTCATTTATGTGCATTACACATCAAGAATCACATAACAAATCAAAATATTACTATTCAACTAAACGGTATTTAAATTTACAAACTAATAAATCATTAACAACGTGAGTTCAGATCTAGCTTTGACATAAAATCAAATAAGGATATCAGTTACAAACATCGCAATCAAGTTACTAATTAGGTCTAGACTGAAATCCGTCTATCCAGACGAACGAACTTAATTAGTTGTACCTAACACACCTTCACGAGAATTGAATACTCAAAGGCGTCGAGTTTCGTGTTTCCAGATCTATTAATGGTTAATACAGACAGACATCAATCCCTTTTGATTTATATTACATATGTCGTCGGAAAATCACGTATTTAAGAAAAACACGTGCCCGGAAATTTTTGTTTTAATTATTTTTAATAATTGAAAACTGATTGTTAAATTAATAATATTTAGTGAATTTTGAGATGTTAAATTAGTATGAAATATTTTACCGTCCATAAATAGGTGTTATATTGAGTAAGTAGCCCCCACCCATTTTTTTTTATAAAAGGCCGAACGCCCGCCTTATAGACAGGCTTGTTCGAGCCGTCAGAGCGATCGGACCTCCTCAGCTTGGAATAAATCAGAGAAGAATATTTCCTGAGTTTAATTTCATATCTTCGAGGATGGATAGAAATCCAAACCCTGACATTCGTGACGTCAGCAATTAATATAAGATTGGAGCGTTTTTTGATGCTATCGTCAGATTGATCGTCAAATGGGCCATCTGATGGTTAGTGGTCACCACTACCCGTAGATGAAATTTTAACCATTTCATACATAACCAACGCGCCACGAACCTTGGGAACTGAATGTCCCTCGTGCCTGTCGCACTGGTTCATTCACTATTAAAATTGGAACACTACAACATTAAATATGTTTAATGTTGTAGTGTTGCATTATTAATGCTGCTTGGCGGTAGAATATACGGTGAGCGGTTGGTACCTACCCATGCTTTGCATAAACCAAAAAACTTACCAGTTCATTACTTCGAGTTTCGTGATTAATGCATAAAAAGGACAACGGTTTTGTTGGGATTAGTGACAGTTGATTATTAAGTTGATGGATTCTGTGAAAGACGATATGGTTAGAAAAAAATATTACATGTGAGATGACGTCCGACAAGAGAGAAGTATGGAAGAAGAAGACATGCTGCGCCGACCCCAAATAAAATTGGCATAAGGGCAGGAGGCTGATGATGATGAGTGACAAACCAAGGGGACCCACCCAAGTAAATGTGCAAAATTTACATCATTAAGGATTAACCATTAAGCTGTAATAGCTGAACAGCTTATACAGGCTCTTTTTATTTTAATACGATGTGCGTTTCCCCTATCTGGATGTCTTCTTTTTATCAAATAAATCAATTAGTATAAATTCCATGCAATTAACTTCGCAAAAAGCTAATTGATATATAATATTAAGCGCGTATGCATTGAAATATAAAAATAAAAAAAATATTAACAATAAATTAAATTAATTGCTATTATCAAACAGCAATTAGCGTATACTTACTACGCTGAGCTAAAACATTATGGATATTACTATATTTAAAACTACAGGGTCTGTTTACTTTTTGTTTCAGCGGGACAAAACTGGTTGTTAGGTTTCAGTCAATAAATTCTAAGTATCAACGCGAAGTTGGGCACTTAACAGTATTACACTTTTGTTACGGTAAGCACTTAAAGCTGTTGGTCGTGTGTCTGATCTCGCAATTATCAATAACGAAATACAACTCTTGAAATATATTAATAATGTAACTCGATAGAATTATACCGAGTTTATCGACCTCAAGTGGATCTCAAGAATTATAAGGACTGAATAAACGAGAAGACTTCAGTTTCGAGTGCTACGATCACCAACAAAAATGTATTTGCAAATAAACTTACCAATTAATTACATTCGGTTTCTTGATATTTTTACTTAACACTTCTTTTTTTGGTTTCGAGGTTTTCGTAAAAAATCGTTTTACAAAGGGCTTCTGTTATACCTTTGTGTACTGGCTAATAGGCCACCTGATCGTATGTCATCCACCACTAGGAATAGAATTATTATTAGAATTAGTGCCGTATATAAATTTTAATCATTCTAACGCGCCCTCAACCCTTGGATCTAAAATGTTAGGTCCCTCGTGCATTTAGTTACACTGACTCACTTGCTCTTCAAACCGAAACACAATAATATCAAGCATGTCTTGCGGTAGAATATAACTTGAGTGAGTGATACCTACCCAGACATAAGCCTACAATATAGGGAACAAGAAGGAACCTTATATTTACGTATTCTATGCGATTTCTTAATGGCTCTGCCACATTGTGCACTATAAATAGTTCTTGATTAATATATGAGGAGGTCAAAAGTGGCTCCAAATTGTTCGTGTTATATTACACACGGTGCTGCTCGCCATTACTTGTACTTGGCTGACACGCTACCGCGTGTCTAGATTATTTATAAAAAACATCATTCCATTTAGCAACTTATATAGACTTGAAATTTACTTTCAAAGTTCGGATAAAAACTTGATC
The DNA here is from genome assembly GCF_905147765.1 of Vanessa atalanta. Taxonomy (NCBI): domain Eukaryota; kingdom Metazoa; phylum Arthropoda; class Insecta; order Lepidoptera; family Nymphalidae; genus Vanessa; species Vanessa atalanta. Next base: position 2,345,101 of record NC_061882.1, read on the forward strand.
GACATTCATAACGCCATTTTTTGCGAATACATAATGATTATTATATATTATTCAAGCGTTCGGCCAATGATATTGCGTCAATTCGATGTCACGTGTTGTTTATTTGTCTTGTGATTGGAAAAGGCTATACAATACTCTTTCTAGATTACATTAACGAAATAGTATTATTTTTTAAATCATGATTATGTTGTAAACATATTGTGTGATCCGACATGGATTAGTAGTTAACAATAATAACAATAACACGTTAATCGTATGTCGTTTTTATGGGTTAGTTTGATCGTAGGTTTAAACCCAAAAATATCTACGAAATTCTGCACACGTGGGACATGCTTGTCCTCTTTGCTCAGTATTCTTCGTATAATTCTATTATCCGTGGTAGTAAGTATGAAACGTGAAGTTTTTAATGTTAAATTTAAAAAAATACAAATTCAAAAAAGGAATATCTTTATATTTTATAATCTATCAATGCTTGGATTAACATTCATAAAATAAACTCTGGAATATTGCTAGAAAATTCTACGAATAACGAATTTTTTTTTTTTTTGACTTTTCAATATCACCAGCACGCTTAAAGTTTATAGTTCCAAAAATATTTATTGATTACAAATAAAATATGTTATAAATTAAACAATAGCTAAAAGTGAAATGTATTGGCAAGCAAAATATTTTAGAATATATGTATTTGTATACTGTAGTATACAATACAATATTTTTGACCACTGTAGAACATTTCACCCTATTTCCTCCTAGTTATACTGACAATAAGGCTTTATAATTGCCTATTATTTGATAATTTATAATATAATTAATATTAAAGTTATATTTGTAATAAATGCATCGTCTATGAAACTTTAGACAGTTATTTAAAGGTTTACTGTACATGTTGATGTAACGTCTTAAAGAAACTTAGTTTCTGAAACGTTGGTCAAAGTTTACCTAATTCGTGTTTAATCTGAATTCTCATTGGTCGCTTACTACGTCATCGACTGCTAGCGACCAATGACAATTTAGTTCAAGTCCAAATTAGCTAATTTTACTTTGATCAGTGTTTCACAAGACGTTATTACTCGCAGCAATAGTATATTGAATATTAATAATTAATTAATCAATTGACAATTCATTGACAAATCGATGGAAAACACTTTTTTTTTTTAATTTATCTTAGCCTTATTAACATTTATTAAGTACTTTTCGTTGTTTATTTGTACACTTATTTAAAGAAAAAGTAGAATTATAATTTACAGATATGAAATTAGAGTGACATTATCAATAATGTAGAAGCACACTGGATCACTCACGTCACAATATAACATCATATCTGCTTTAAACGAACGGTTATAAATAAGATATTTATCGTAATTAATAAGAATACATTTATATTTTCTAATGATATTAGTGTCATGCTCAGTGTTAGTTCCAAATACAGTTTTATTTTAAGTGTAATTATGAAGTTTGTAGCATACCTTTTTTAGTACGTTTTAATAACTTCCTTTTCTGTACATTTGTTTATGTATCATTACATAGTATAAAACAAGTCGCTTACCGCTGTCTGTCTTATGTGCTTAAATCTTTAAAATTGCACAACGGATTTTTATGCAGTTTTATTTTAATAGATAGAGGAAGGTTTATATGTATAATACATGCACAATGTAGTAGAGGAACACTAATAATTTAAGAGATTTCTAATATCATGTCGTAAATAAACATATTTATTGTGCTTACGAAATAGATCAAAATAATGTACTACAGTATTGTACACTTTAAAAAGGTATTCAAAAAAGTCGACGATGTCTATGTATATGTCTATCTCTTAGGGATAACCCGCAATAACCATTTTTTATCCTTTACTTTTTACGAGAAATAATGGCTTATTTTCGAAGCAATTTAAAGCAATACAGCATTAATCCTTATCCAATTAAGTACCTTAAATACATTGTACATTTAATATAGATCAATATGGCCGTTTCCAGCATGTAATTTAAATGAATATCTTCCTTAAAATATAGGGACACAGCGGTTTGTCTATCTATCAATATTATCTAATGACTGAAAAACTGTGAACGTTGTAAGACATTCTGTAGTATATTTTGGATCAGGTCGCTAGTATATATGTGTATATAATACGTCATCATCATCGTGAGGAAACCTGCATTGGAGTAACGTGGTGGAGTAACCTCCAAACCTTCTCCTCAAAAGGGAGAGGAGGCTTTTGTAATACGAGTACGTTTAAAGGCTTATGTTAGACATAATGTAAGAAAAGTACAGCTTTTTAGTTTTTACTGTTTTTGCATAGAACTCTTATAAAAAGTTTATTATTGATTACTTCGATAGACATTGGTTTCCGCTTGGGATAGTCTGCCTATAAGTGTTATTTGTTAATCTTAATATCAAAATACTTTATAGAAAAAATCGTCTTTTAACATTAATGGAGATTTTGAGTTTCACAAGATTACTGTAAGTTATGATAAGATTTCATAAAAATATATATTTAACGTCCCAGTTTTTTATTAATTATAAAATTTTATTGAAGTACTTTTCACAAACATTTGGTGAGTATAAAAGTTAACTCATTATATATAAAAATAACCTATTTAAGCTAAGCGCATATTCTAGGTTTTTCTTTAAACATTTTGTTACACAGCCTACAAATGGCCTAACGTTGGTAAATAGCGCCGCGTATCTCGTTACATTAAATTAAAAACAAAATACATTTGAAAAAGAACTCCCGAGAAAAAAAAAAAGAGAAACTAATCTCCTCTGAGCTAAGCGCTCGCTTCCAAAAAGGAATTCTAATTTAAAATTCATCCGTAACTCCTGCTAGTACGTGGCAAAAGGGAGAGAAGGCGAAACACGTTGAATTGAAATTCTAAACCGAACGTGCAAAACGGGGAGCGTGTGTTCGAATGCCAATGTTATGGCCACGAGGGTGTAACTATTTGCAAACATGCGAAATGAGTTCGGTCAACGGGCAATAATATTTGAACTCTTTATGTATCATTTTGTATAAACCTAATGTTGACGAGATACTTACTGTGAAAGACATTTATTAAGCCATTTATTAATAAAAAAATTGTTATTAGATTTTAAATTAACATGGTTATCTTTATTACTATAAGTAATTAATAACGTCTCGTGAACAAGACATTCGTAGATAACGTCGAAATATCGAGCTCCACCAAATAAAAATAAGAAACATGGTAAATATCCCGTTTCAAATACTTATTGTAAAAAATTGTTAGTATTCATTTTTAACAAATTCTTGTGACTTTAAATTGTGATACATTTGAAAACCTAGGTAATAATTTTATGTTTTTAATTTATTAACTTTAGAATGGTTTACATTGAGACCTTTATTATATATATGTACATATAAATTAAAAATAGCTACTGTACAAATCGTGACGGCGTGGAACGTTGGCAAGAATGCTAGCAGTATTTCCTCGTTGAATCGCAATTCCGATCTGGGCAAAAATGAACAAGCCTTCCTGTTACAAGTGGTGGTATTTTATTTGATTTTTAATTTCATAATTAAATTCGAATGAAAAGTTCGCATTCCACAGACTAAAAAAATGACGTTTGACGTTTTAAATAATATGGAGATACAGTGAGGTTAAGTAACTCAATGTTTGAGAGAAAGTTTAAGGTTAGGTCACTGTTCCTCAGTTTATTACTGACGTCGAATATACTAAAATTCGAGTTACTTTCACCTTTATGAGGTTATACTTTTTATGTAATACTTTATTTTTGCTACGAAATTAATTTGTAATTTTTAGTACACGAAGACTGTAATAAACCTTCCTATCCCAACCCGGGGTATTTTAATACTAAGGAATATTTTGTTGAGCCTAGCACGCATGGGATCAGACTCACAGAAGGTCATATTCCCGTGGAGAGTAATAAATCTGCTTAATAATTATTCCTGAATAACTAAAATATCTCGATCTCAAATATAACTTTAAGATAGTGATACTTTTATAGAGTGACTAGTATATTATTATTATGTATAGATCTGTTCACTTACAAAGTGGCGCCCTCTGTAAAATATTATAATACATATTATAATCGATGTGTGAGTGACTGACGCTCGTGCTTAGAAAGTGTCTTAGTGTGGGTGAAATAAAATACAAATTATCTTATATTTGTTAAGTATATTGTATTAAAAAAGAACATTAAAGTAACGTTATAGGACTATAGCTGCGTCTTTTACATAACACAATAGGAGCAGCAAGTCAATAAACGAAATAGAGCTTTAAGTTATATGATAATAATGCACTTTATCGCACACCAAGGTAAAACAGTTAGAGGGAAATAAATAAAACCAAATAATATCTGTCAAAAGGGCGATCGTATCACTAAAAAGAGATCTTTCAAGGAACTTTGAACAGAGGAAATGATCTTGTGTCGGCATAGGTATGTTTTATAGAATATTATATTTATATTTCCATTAGATGTCCTAGGCAAATGTCCTCCTGATGATAAGTAGTCATGTAGACACAAGAATAAGTTATAAATGAAATTATAATATCAATTTTACAGTTTAAATACGCGATTAACCTTGGGAAATGTGTCCCTATGCTTCTTAATAAATAATAAACTAAATAGCACGGGCAAAGTGGTAAGTGATCACCATCGCTCATATAAATTGGCGCTGTAAAAAAATATTAACCAACTTTGAAAACAAGAGTATTATGTCATTTGTGCCTGTAGTCCCACTAACTCATACGTCCCTCAAACTGGAACAAAACAATTATAAGAGATATTGCTTTCCGTGTTTCCTATTACCATAATCGCGAAACTGTCTATTGACGGATGGATCTTTAATAATTTTTTACATGAAAAGTAATGAATGGATTTGGATGTCAAAATATTAACGATTTAGTGAAAAAACATGTTCTATTTACTCCTAACGGTCGTTACTGATTCTGTAGTCTGTTACTCTCCTGTGAGCCACTTGTATGCGATTACCAACAGTATCCTAGAAAACGTTTGAAATGCCTCACTTGCCAAATTTAAAAAATGTACAGGTACAACATTTTTGTTTAAAAGAATTGTGTTATAAAATTGGCGAGTTCATGTGAGCACTAATTGGGCATGATCGCCTTTCGATGTTGAATAAATGTATATAAGGAAATGCAAACTGACCAAAAATCCACGGAATTCTGTCGCCAGTTATTATCAGATCAGTTAATTTTATTTTCCAGACTGATGTCACACATATCAGTGATTTGATAAGGACGTGTAATGCTTGTATATCGAATAAAAGATTTTAGATTTGATTTGATTATATCCTTCTCTTCTCCCATTGCACGCGTACAATTATTATTATTATTAATATATGTATTATTTTTAATATTTTATATATGTACATATTACTTATAAACCATACACATATAATATTATGGGGAAAGCCCACGTAATCTAAGGTATAATGTTACAGGTGCAAACTCTGTCATTTAACCGTTTCGAGGTTTAACGTATTGTGATTTAGAGGAGCTATTAATTTCGTCTACTAAAGGATTTGTGGTCAAAGCGGGTAGGCACAGATGTTGAAAAATACATTTTCATTCCAAGCTTATGATGCTATCAAAGAAAAATAAATGGTTTTGTTATTTGACTTATTTATGTAAACGATTAAATCTTCGACATTTCATTTTTCAGAAACCTTTGCAAGAACATTAAGGCTTGAAACCATAAGTTTTAATAGTATGTAAAATAAAATTATATTTCTTAATTCTAAGCAAAAGTATCTCGTGCAGATCTATCTATATTTTACCTCCATAAAAATAAAATCCATATAAGATACGTGCCACCCCCATAGTGAGATCTGTTACACAAAAGATTAGAAACGTTTGAACAAATTCTAAGGTTGGATTGAAATCAGCATTCTTCTATATGTCTCCCGGGAAATATATGAATAGTTCTCTGTTTAATTTAGAACGGACGGGACGTCACGGTACAGTGAATTCGGGATATTATTTGTTGTATAGATAGGTCAGAAGAATGGTCGTTGAAAATAACTTTAAGGTCTTCACTTCAACAATTGCTGGTCCTAGAAAACAACCTGCATAGAAGTTGATTTTAGCCAATCAACTGCTAGGTCAAAAGTAATTTGAACAGCCTTACCAGACATTCAATCTATGTGAAACAATCAAAATATGTTCAAGAAAAACTTATATTTTTGTTGAAGGAAAACTTTTGTTCAAAGCAATTTATATAAAATCTTCATCTAAATTCTTTCTTAGTATATTCAATACTCCGATATATTTTGAATGCAATCCGATAACTGCCTACGAAATGTTTTCTATCGTATTATTTCTTACATATTTAATACGTGTTCGATTCATATTAAATTTCAGCCATCTTGGCTAAGAATGTTTAAATATTGTTTAACCAATTCCAATAAACCTGTTAAAATGTATTAATTAAAATTTGCCTTTACATTTCTAGTAGCATCAAATATTGGTCAATTTAAGTCTAGTCTTGTGGAAATATTGTGAATTAGTAAAGTGGTTTCTTGGATATTATTAATAATCCCATTTAAATCAATATTGTCAGTTACAAAGATTATTGTACAATGTGCTGTCAATGGTACCAACTGATTGATTCAAATTAGATCTCTATTCATTTGTTCTCTTTTCCGCCATTCTGCAGTTGATTTGAAGGTATATTATGTGTCAGTTTTTCAATTTCCCGAAATGTTCACTTCGCTAAGCACGACACAACCTAAACCAAGTGCAATTGTTTTAACCATGTTCCAACTCATTATTTCTTTGAATTGTAACTAATTTATCTTGTCATCTAAGAGTATTACTAACTCAATTGACATAATATATATTTATAAGGAGATTATGAAATTTCTATAGACATTTTTAACTTTGACGGTCCATAAATTCAAATCATTTGTTATAACCTTTAAAAATTAAGGCTTATAATTTGGGCAAGTTTATAAAGAATATAAAAAAAACGTAGAGCTAATACTTGTTGACTTTCAGGCAGTATATGTGATAGAAATTTAATTTTATTTAACTGACATAACTTTGAACAGGATAATCACTGATTTCTTGGGCGTTTTTTGAGTATTTACATTCTTAACCAGTGGTAGCTATACGATTTGTAAAATGCCGATTCAAAAGTGCTTGTACACAAGCCTACTTGAATAAAGTATACTTTGATTTTGATTTATGAGGCTTAGGATATGAAGTAGCAGAAAGTATGTATATAAAATAGACATAATCTACTGTATACTTCATATTAGCAGGACCATTCTCGCTCAATTCAGTTCCATTTCGTCCACACTATATCGTAAAATGCTATTGCATCCTTCATCGACCCAACAGCTGGCAGTCAGCCGTTACAAGGGATAAAACAGGTATTTTTATTCCACTATAAAACAGGACTGTTAACATTTTATACTAAACGCCACTAAAATGTCGCAATGGAATGTATAATTACATCGCGGATGTCCAGACGCAACGTTTTACACGGCCCTTCCACTGGAAAATTTAATACAAAAATTTTTAAGTCCATTTTCATTGTACAAGCTATTTTTTTTATATCTTTCCACAAAAATTTAAATTACAATTTTATTTCAGCGTTCTGCGATGATTATTTTCTAACGAATTTTATAATTACTTTTTTATTAACCTACATCTAAGGACATACAAAATTGTGATTCGATTTGCTTGGGGCGTCGGTTGAATGGAACTCCAAGGAAAGTGTAAATTCAAGTACGAATTTTAATTCAACCTGAATTAGGGTTACTGCGTCGAAAAAAAATTATATAATCAAAGTCGATATATACTAAGATACACTAGAAACTACTTTTATAAATATTGCGACCAAGGTACTAATTAATATGTTAACTTAATTATAATTAAAAGATTAAATCCCTTAATCCTTATTTCCTCATTTGGTACTGAGTAAATACCAAAAATACTTACTGTATTTTTTTGCTCTTTTGGACAACCCTATGATATTTAAGTGAATTAGTATAAAACGTAAAGATTAATTAGCTGTCCGTCCCGACTTCGGGTGAATTAAGATTTATATTCACCTCACCTACCAAGTCCAATCTACACCATCCAGCGACCCACTCAGATACACACAAAAAAAACCCATCGAAATCGATTTAACGGCTTAGAAGGAGTTTAGTTACATACATACGTTCAAAATATTTAAATAAATATAAAAATATATTATTTTTTATAATATAGGCAGATGGACGGAAAAATGGGCTACCTAATGGTTAGTGGTCATCACAACCTATAGAAATTGGAACTGTAAAATATTAACCATTCTTTACATCACTAATGCGTCTCCAATCTTGGAAACTAAGGTGTTATGAACCTCGTGCCTGTAGTAACACTGGCTTACTCTTTAAACCGGAACACAAAAACACTAAGTTTTATTTTCGGTGGTAAAATACCTAATGAGTGGATCGTACCTATCCAAATGGGCTTGCACAGAGTACTACCTGAATGCTGACTGTGCATGACTGTATGGTACCATACATAACAAAGAAAAAAGGTTACAGACTGTTAATACCGCACAGTGGGTCTCAAACTTATCCCCTCTCGAAGATGGTCATCCAAAACATGTAGGTATTTTTTATTCTCTTCACCGCCTATCACAATGCGAATTATACACACGATATTTTTTGTATCATAGATAACAGCCCAAAAAAAAAACAATTCAATAAATTTTACCCTTAAGCGATACGAGGAACCAGAAATGCGTCCAATGTATAAATGATTACATTTAAATAAGAATTATTTTGCTCAATTCGTTGCTCAATTGAATGGACAAATATTCGCATTCGCCCATACACGCTGATGCACGAATTAATTTAATACTATTATTAATTATTTTTGTAACTTGTCAAAACATGATGTAGTAGTTTAAGGATAGGAATTAGTTCTTGAAAAACAACAGTTATCTAGTTCACTAGGACTACATTGGACTGTGCATAATTGATTCCTATTTTTTACTCTGAAGGCATTCTATTAAGGTCTTCATTTTATACTATATTTAAATGAGCGATTTGACATCACATTGTACACAATAAAGGATTTCCAACATCTAGTCTTTTACGTCCATTATAAACAAATGTAGCACTTTTAGCTGTTTTTATTTGCTTTAAAATTTCAACGTTTTTAAATTGAAACTTCTTGGTAGTTCCATTTCAAGCGCTTTGAAGCGACAGAGATGGATATGCAGGACAGATGCACTATTTTATACTCTAAGTTTCCGGGCAGGATTTAAATTGGCTATTTGGATTATTTATTACCCTTAGAAACTAGCTATTAAGTTTTAAATAGAAAACTATACAGAAACTACGCAACAACGCGTAGATATATAAAAAAGTTCATAAATATCAATATTTTCCAACTTGAACCGAATGAGTATAAAATTATAAGCAACACTTCTCGTCATGCGGATTTCCTGAAGATGTTTTCCTTCAACGCTGAGCACGTGATGAATAATCATAGCTCATATTAAGTACATGAAAAGTCAGAAATTCTTATCTATTTGAACCCGTCCTTAGGTCAATATTCTCTTGTTAACTTATAACAGCTCCCGGAATGATGATAAGTAAACGTTAGTCAAGAAAAATAAACAATGAATGGAGCGTATCTTGATTGGAAATGACTTGTTTCAAAATTTTCAATTTATAGCCAGGATCTTGTGATCTGAAATTAGGTACCACAAAGGAGATAGAGAAAAATATTTGCTTATCCTAATTTCCGTCTTCGACTTCGCCCGCCTTTTTAAAGGGAGGGGGGAGGTTTAGCTTTGGCATGTGTTAGGTAAATATTTCCGGGTTAAAAAGTAAGCTTTGCGCTATTCCAAACTATAATCTATCTCTATAATAAAATTATTTTAAATCCATACAGGCGTTCTCACGTGGTTGAGATACAAACATCCTACCCTCCAAACCTTTGCATTTATAATGTTATTAAGATTATTGGTTATTTTAAGGAATAACTTTACGTAGACTTTACAATACATATTATGATAGCATGTTTATAATGTAAAATTGTTCCAAGAACGATTGATTCGAGAATACTATGACCGCCGGGTAAACCATTTGTTAATTCAAGGCGAAATAACTTTGTATTCGGTTTCTTGAATAATCACTGAGACATTTCTAAGATCAATATGTCAGCCATTCAATCAAAAGAGAAAAAATCATAAAAGTATATTTTGTTACTTTATTAGAAAAACAATGAAATTAAACTATTAACTGAAATCATTACATAGAATAAAACAAAGTCGCTTACCGCTGTCTGTCCTTATGTATGCTTATATCTTTAAAATTACACAACGGATTTTGATGCGGTTTTTTTTATTAGACAGAGAAAGGTTTATATGTCTATTACATGCACAATATAGTAGAGAAACACTGATATAATATAAGTGCATTATATTATATCAGTATTGTGAACCATAAAAAGATCTTCAAAAAGTCTGCGATGGTATATGTCTATCTGTTAGGAATTCTTTAATTTTTATGCGAAATAAAATCGCTTAGTTTAGAAGCGATTATAAACAATACAGCACTAATCCTTATCCAATGAAATACGCTAAACACATTGTGCATTTAATATAGATCAATATGACCTTTTATAGCATGTTATTTAAATTAATATTTTCGAAGATATTACAGATTAAAAACGAAGGAACATGTTTTGTTGAACATGTATTGTCTAATGACAAAAAAGTTGTGAACGTTGTAAGACATTCTGTAGTATATTTAGTATCAGTATTGAACCCGGGCGAAGCCGGCGCTGGTCGTTATTTAATTATATAAGCTAATTCATCAAAATGAAAATAAATCTAAAGATTAATAAAAATAAAAATTAGAAACCTAAATTAATTCGAGAACCAACATAAAACCCAGTGAAAACTCTTAATCATCCAATAGATTATAAATATCAACTATGTTTAATTAAATAAAGCATGTGATGAACTTCTATCCATCTTATACGATTGCTCTGAGCATACATAATTTGTGGATCAGGTGGCCGTCGGTTAAGGGTCTACCGCTAGTTGATTCAAGTCGAAATAATGTTGTATTTCCTGATTAAATGTCTGATCTCGACGGGCGCTTCCGAAATTGATTACACGGTTTCATCAACATCAACAGTCGGTACTATATTAATTGAAGGATATCTGTCAACCGATCCAAAATCCGAATGAAGGATTCGGTTTTTGTATTATCGATATACTATTGTAGTTGTGAGTTTTTAAATTGATATTTAATTTTATACGAATACTGTGAGAATCTGAAGAACATATTGACTGGGTTCTCAACTCAGCTTAGAATATCGTGTTTATTATGTGTGCGTTTATAAAAACTATTGTATTTACAAAACTGTTATGTATATAGTGTTTTTTATTTGCTTATAAACATTGTATAATAGATGTTGCAATATTTCTCTTTCATTAGTAACACTACAAATACATGTATACAAAAATGTATAATGTAAATGTATAATGTACATGAAAGAAAATCAATCACAGGTGTTGATAAAAAAATACAAAACTAAAGATATACAGAAAATGTCCAAGTTCTATACATTAGTATACAATTTCTCATATATAGTATACAATTACAATTTTAAATTTGATATTTAAATTATACAAGTAATATGTATAATTATCAATAATGAAAGGAACATATAATTATACTACATACAATATCGACTGTAGTATTACTTATACCATTCATATCTTAAAGAATGTAATAGATATTCCATGTAAATAGCTCGTTTTGTAATATTTAAGTGAACGTTATTTATTTTTATTTATGTAACAGAAAAACTACCTACTACATATAATTCCACTTAATAATAATTCGTTCATGGACAAGATCAACTATTTTACGAGCTTTCCGACTCACGGAAAGTACGGAGTGTACACATTTTAGCCTCTGTCTGCTACTGAGAATTTTTCGGCTGAAAACCCAATTACTTTTATCAGAGCTACCTGGGAAGCAAACAAACTTCAAGCGAACCTAGTACCTCAGGATCTACGGCTTTATATCGGCGACTAGACCAACTAGTTTAGTCTAATAACATATGATAGTCTTATTTAAACGTGCACACAAAGGTTAGACGTTATAAGCTTGTAAATAATCTTTATTATTATATATATAGTACATTAACAAAACACGCATAATTTTGGTAACATATATCACAAGTCTTATTGGTTACACAGCGATCTCCGAGGCATATTAAATTCAAGGAAATTTACGATAAAGTTAAACACAAAATTAAATTTTTGATATTTCAACAAGATAGCATATTAATTTGTTGTATATTTAACATAATTTGTTCCAAGATACATATAACATGTGTAATTATAAAGACGTATTATAGTAACAATATGAACAAAGGCAGAGAAACTCATTACAGCGGAACGTGCAATTATCTCATTAGCTACTCGTGTTGCTAAAGAAGATCTTATTCATTTTATATAGTAATAATTCGCTGGAACTAAAATTTTCCTCCTCTTATCTGATGTGTAAATTAATATTGAGTTGGGGACTTGAGCTCTTTTGTTAAACGTACTGTTTCTCCCACAGATTTATAATACGCTAGATACCCGTATATTCATTCGAAAGTATGAAAACGGAGTGTGCCTTTTTTTATACCTACGATGACGTCATCCCAGCTATACTTGAATATCATATATGACTTTTAAATTAATTACAGCTATTTGAGCGACAAAGTGATAGGTTGGTAGACTTGGTTTACTAGCCTAGAAGAGTTTTTACAGATTATAACGTCACAATTACACGAACCCAAACGAAAATAGTTGCGAGTCGAGTGTCGCGTCTTCTTGAGGTATCTAGTATACTTTAAATCTGTGGTTCCTCCTTACGGATTCTTTGTGTGAACTCTTACGTTGATCGACGGGTGTATGGGGCGCAACTTGTTGCTAGGCTTACACAATATTCTGTTATTAAAAAGTTATTGTACCTTTTACAAGACAGCATATTTGCATTTAAAGTCCCAAAAATCTTATAAGATTTGATGAATTCAATGAGAGTTATGTTTTAAATGTTAAGTTTTTCGTAATTGGATATACTTTAAATTTCATAGAAGTCACTTTCTCTGTGGAACTATTGTTTGAAACAGTAATGAAATGTAATTTAAATCGATTGATTGGGTGAACGTCAATTTATACTTGTGTAAAGGTAGACATCGTATTATTTACAAATTTATTGTTTTTTGTTTGAGTTACTAGTTAAAATTGATTTGATATTTTTTTATGATATCGGTAGGCGGATGAGCAAATGGGCCACCTGATGGTAAGTGGAAATATTAACCATTCCTTACATCACCAATGCGCCACCAACCTTGGGAACTAAGATGTTACGTCCCTTGTGCCTGTAGTTACACTGGCTCACTCACCATACAAACCGGAACACAACAATACTGAGTACTGCTGTTTGGCGGTAGAATAACTGGTGAGTGGGTGGTACCTACCCAGACGGGCTTGCACAAAGCCCTACCACCAAGTGAATTAAAAATGCAAACAATAATTATTATCTATTAGTTTCCGTCCATAATTACTTGTCTAAACTTAATTCACTTGTTATGTATGTTCGCTCAACCGCTGTAACCGCTTAACAAAAACGATGACATATGAAACCGACACGCAAATTGGAACCGAGCTGTTTCATTCGTTCGCGACCGCAGCGAATGAGATTGAATGTACGAATTTCAAAGGTTTCTCTTAATATTTAGAATGAATTAACAATAACTGCGTTATGAGTGATCGTAATTGAAATTTCATAGAATGCGTATTTATTAAATTACTGATAATTTAGTTTGAATTTGATTTTGTTTTCAAAAAATGTACGTTTTTTTACGTACGATATTGTTTTTTTTTTCGTATCGATGTTGAACTCAGACCTAAAACTAGAACTACCAAAATCGATTATTCGTTTATTTTAATCTTATAATTAACAATCCGTTTCCCAAGAAAAACTTCTCTCTTCTCTTCTCTCTTTTGATTAGATATTTTCTATATATGGTTATAGCGGACGTTAGCTATTGGTCTCATAAATATCACGTCATCAAAGGTACCTGTCATTGGTGCAGATGACGTATTATAAAACTAAGCAGTCCATTGCTGATAGACAGAGAACTGCAAGCAAGCAAAATATATACGTGTAATTAGAGGAAATCCAAAGGTCTTCACGTCAATTAGGCGATGAGCGCAACCTGACTTATTATGACGATACTGCTTCTAAATGGTTATTAGCAATGTCTAGTCGCCCAAACTTAGACTAATAAGCTAACCTATCCTGACATTATAAATTGATTCATGCAATACCAAAAATAATTGGCCAGGCAGACATAACATTTAAACTTTATGCTCTGAATTTTCTGATCGTTGAGGGTTCAAAGTCGGGCAGGTACTAATAAATTTTCAGGTGCTCAATTTATATGTAGTGCACGACGGTAAGGTAAAACATCGCATGGAATCTGAATCGTATATCGTATCCTAAGTAATTTTAAAGAGCTATTGGCGTTTATATTTAAGTCCAAATTTTAACGATGTAGTCAAACATCGAGCACTAAGAAGTATTTTTATTTAGTTAGTTAAAAAACTCATTAAAATATATTGTATTAAGAACGAGACGGCCCAGTATTTAAAACAAGTGAAGGTTCAAACCTACAAAAGCCAATTACTTTTTATGCGCTTAATTTGTGTTTATAATTCTCGTGCTCGTCCATGAATATATCTTTATAAGGATACCTGCAAGTTAGGTGAAAATCTACCACACATGTATTCACCAAGCCAATATGGACCAGAGTGTTTTTTTTTACCCTTAATAGGCAAGCGTTTGACCATTGTTTTGCCTGATGTTAAGCATCGATACAATCTACAATGCAGCACGCTTACCTAGGAGAAACCTGTTAACTCTAGATTTGGAAACACCAAGATTTGAGGACATCTATCGGGAAATACCGACTCAGGCAAAGCATTACACAGTTTGGCGGTGCGAATGATAAAGGTGGATTCGAAGCGCTTCGTACGTGGGCGGGGAATTTCCACTGTGTACCTATGGCGCTTTGGTCGCGTTTGCCTGGCTGTTCGATAGAGAAAAGGGGCGGGCGGAATTAATTCATGTTTATAAGCTCCAAACCTTCTCCTCAAAAGGAGAAGAGGCCTTTGTTTAACAGTGATACGTTTACCATTTTCAACTTGCTTTTGCGTAGTATATTAATCCATGTATATTATAGTAAATTTGTTGTTGTGTAATTTAACCAACTGTTTTAATCGTTTTATTTATTATTTTTAGTTATAATCTCTGAGTATTTGTTTCACATAATTTAGATTCTAGCTTCGCATTATTCATAAAACTATTTTTGAGTTTTAGGAATATATATTAATTGAAATACTAGAATAATGTGTTTGACACCAACTCTTCCCGCTACGTCACGCCTTGGTTCCGAAGATAAACTCATAAGTGCTTAAAGTGAACTATGCCTTTCTAACGATTTTATTTCGGAACGACTTCTGTTGTTCCATATATCTTGAGAATAAATTAAAATGGATTTCCAAATATTTTCATATACATAATACAATATCATATTGAAGGTTGTTATAAATAATTATACATATAAAAATCATAAAATATTTTTACAAAAGATAACGAAATCCCTATTATATTTATTTTGGTTGCATTTATAAAAACAAGTTTTTAAAAAGTATTCGATAAAATCAATCTCCTTTTATTTATTAATTCGCCAATAAATCGTTGAGCTAACAAAGAATTGGCCAATTAAGTTACGGAACCACAATACGAGGTCCTTCAGAATTAATTTCCTCAAAAACCTTTTTCATTTTAACAAGATTATTTACGGGTTAATTTAGAATTCATTGTATTTAGGCTCGGGGCTACAATTTTGCTCGTATAAATATAACCGTGTTAGCTATTTACTTCTCAATTTACGCATTGCAAACCTGTTACATGGCGTATTAAATATTAAGAGAAATTTCAAACAACTATGAAGTGTTATAGTTGAAAACTTATTTTCCATTTAGTTTTTACTCTAACACTTTATTATTAAATCAATTTATTTAATTTATAGGAAGTACATGTTTACTGGTAGCTTTTGTCACCAATTAAAGGAAAATTTTAAAATTAAAATTTCCTTAGTGCCGGTTGGGCCGTTATTCTGGCTCGTTCATCTTTCAAACCGTAACACAAGAATAATCAGCATTGCTGTTTGATGATAGAATATATGATTATTGGGTGGTACCTACCAATGGATATACAAAACCCTATTACAGAGTAAATGTCCTTAAAAGTACCAGCCAATAATGAACCTAACATGCTAGGCATAAAATCCCTGCACTCCACCGACTAATACAGATAGAGGCATATTTATTTTATAAGACAGTATGAGCACATGTAATGTTGTTTAGGTCGTATGTAAATATAATCAACATGGCTGCTATGGGGTCGCGTGTAGGCCACTCGTGTTCCAGATGTTGCGTTTAATAGAAAGCTAAGTAAATATCGTTACATAACAATAATCATCTTCAGCATACATACATTCAGATTGAAAAGTCAATGAATCGTTACCTTAATATAGGTCATTAAATACATAGGATATTTCTTTATTACATGGATACAAATAATTGAACCTTTGTTGGAATGAAGCCCAAAGCGATTATAAAAAAAAAAAACGAATGCACATATGTAAAATCTAGCAGTATTTTAGCTCCCAATTCCATGCGGCTGTTGACTGAAAGTTATTATGCTACGTCAGCGTGACCATGTAATAGGAGACTGCGAATAGATTTTTATTTTCCCCCAAATTTCAAAAGCCATTTACTCTGACTAGCAATGCGAAATTGATTTCAGATTAATTTTCAAACGCTTTAAACTTTATTGGTGTTAGTTACGAGTCTAGATTTACACATAAAATAAATGTATATAATGGTTGAAGTTTGTTTGTATGTATTTATTTTGTATGCGATTAATAAACATTTTCAATATTTTCGATATTTAATACACATCATTTTATGACAAATTATTTTCTAGACGAGATATGGTCAGAAGTATATTCGACAAACTTTTTCGTCAGTTGATTTTATAAGTAATATTCCCAAATGTGCCAATATTCTTTTTTTATCATAATAATGTGGAATTAGAAGGAAATCACTTACTAGAAAGACTTTAGAAGATATATTCATACTCTCACATTCCTCCTCTCAACTCTTGCTATGTCCTCTTTGAATAGTGAGTAGTCGAATCGAACTTGATCACATATAATACCAGTAATTATTTGATTCCCCTTATTTTTCTCGAGTATTTTGTTCTTTTAATATGTAAAAAATGTCATGGAGTCGATTCGGTCACGATATGCCCACAAAATTAAATTCCTATTTGACACCCTAAACGGCAAAATTCTCAAGAGCTACTCAATTTTAAGTTGCCGTTAGATTTCGTTTTATCACTGTCACTTCGTTTTAGAGACTACATGAAATTGGCTAACATTTGAGGGTTCATTCGTAAAAAACTTAAATAGAAAATAACCATTCGATTATCACACAAATACACTTATTTATTAAAAACATGAAGATCACACATGTCACGTGAATATTATATATACGTCGAAGCATCAAAAAGTTGAAATTGGATTTATTTGTTTTTTATCGTACATGCTGGTAACGTCAGTATGACGTGAAGACGTGTTCTTCTTCTTTCAAGACAACCGAAAAGTCTCATAGTTGGGAATATCGAAAATATATTACTGACGTCTCGGACTAGACTTATATTTTCGAACATTATCAAGTCTGATAACGAGTTGACGCCTAACCCCTTCGGTATATATAAAACTTCTATGAGACGCACTGCATCTTTTCGCATAAATTTTATGTATTTTGACTTTGTAGTTTTTTCAGTTAGGTTTGCATTAATATTAGTAGTTTTGCAGTCGGTCTTATCAGCCCTTTACTAAACCAACGACAATAAGCAAATAAAACAATGTGGATGAAAACAATTAAATAAAAATAAACCGTTATGTTATCTTTGTATTAAAATATCTATTCTGTAAATGAAACAAGAGAGAGAAACAGAGATAGGTATATATTTGAAATACGAATAATTAAATTTCAAATATAAATTATTCTGTATACACAGGGCAAAGTAGAATAATAAATCAGTTCGTCCCTTCGTATTTGTAATTACATTTGTAGCATACTATTATTGCTGGTCTAGTGATGTCATTGTAAGCGAAGGAAAATAGCCTCTATTTCTATAGAAATAAATGTCTGGTAGTCATTTAGTTTATGTTCTTGTAAGCAAGTCATCAATAACCAATCAGAAACACGCTGTTCATTACTGAGTTCTATTCGTCAGGTTTCACGTCAATCACAATCAACCTGCTTCCTCATGAGTTGGAAGGTGAGACTAAATGTATTAGGAGTATTGATAGCTGAAACGTTCATGAGTGAATAATAGCGCAAAATTTTGCAAAAGTATTTTCTTATTGATAAAGTTTAGATTAAATTTAGCTTGTAAATGTCCCACTGTTGAGCTAAGGCCTCCTCTGCCTTTGAGAAGTAGAATTTAGAAGAGCTTATATTCAAATCGAAATTAATTAAATAACAACAAAAACACTAATTAGAAATTAAAAATCCATGCCGATTGATAGAATCGAACTCCAAGAACGAGAACCATAGTCGCATTGGTTATCTACGTGATCTATAAACTTTTGTACGCAGGTCAAATCTACCCAAAAAGTCCGGACTTTTGAAGGTAACTGGGTTTTGTGGGATTGGTATTCCGCTAAAATCCCAACACAGTCCTAGTCATCAACACGGATCGTAAAATTAAATATATTTCTGTACCTCGCTCAACTTCTGGTTTAGCAGAAATCAGCTCAGGAGCAAGAGTGATATGAACCCTCAACGACTATGACATAATTGTTTTGTATTGAATTGTATAAAGCGCAATTACTTATGTCAATGTAAAATACATATGTATATACCCGATATAAAGGAGTTATCAAAATATAATAAAAAAGCTACTAAGTGCTGTATTCATAGTTCGTTAGTTACAACACAAAAATAGCCTATACGGTATATTATTGAAAGTAAATGAAATATAAGGTTAAACAACCAAAAAATGTTATAAAATACATTGATCATTATAAAAATCGTCACGACTTTTTTAATATAAAGCAGACCCCATTTTTCAAAGTCGTTTGATGTTTTGTATCTACAAAAAAAGTCATTTTTGCTTAGATTTTCTAAAATAAATGGCTAATTAACCAAAAGGTAGTCCCTTTAAAATTAACAAATATTTCTTAACGGTTTTTTTGCGCTATTTTTATATAAAAAATAAATAATATAACATATAATATCATGATTAATTGTCTTGGACTATTTGACAATCATGTATAACACAAATATCTCAATCATTGCAAAATAATAATAATCTTTGTTATCAGTCAATGAACGCTTGTTTAGTATTGAAATAACGAATATATTAAAGTATAATATAAAACATAATATAATATATTCGTTATTTAAATACGAAATAACAATATCATCGTAATTCTTCAATAACTATCACATAACCATCAGCTCGTAATATAGTAAAGTTTGAATAATTCATGTTGAATACCATCTAATTGCTGAATCGTGCTAAATTGTCGGCTGATTGCTCTCTAGGCTCTTCAAACCCCTTTGTACTAGACCAGCTTGAATACTCGTGTTATTGACCTACAGCTCTATACATGTGAACTTGATTAGAAAATATATTATTTACTAGTTCAGTCCACTACTTCGTCTGCGTATATATATTTATCTCACTCATTTTAAGAATCCATCTCCAACTTTTCAAGTTTAATTTTAAAAACGTTCTAAATCGTTGGATTTATTTTATACGTAATAACCATTTTTATTGACTTATTTTTACAGTTAGTTCAAAATTAAATATGTAGTTTTTATTGGGTATTGTCTAAGCCATCTGAAAATAGGGAATTCACTTCGTGGAATTCTTTCGAAAAATAAGACATCATACTACATGACGATGATGATGAGCTCAAAGGACTGCGCAGAACATATTATAGTATACAAATGTGTGCGCAAACAACCTTTTTTCAATTGATACTGATCTAATTAGCTCACGCGATGAAAGTGGCTACAATCATTCGTAAAAATCTGCAATTCCAAAGTTTTGCAGAACTGTTGCTGACCTTTAAGGAGTAGGTTCTTTTCTTGAAGGGTCTCAAGTCATATTGGTTCGGAAATACCGGCGACAAAATTTTGTTCCACAGAGTGGTTGTTTAAGGAAAAATCTGCCTTAGCAATCTGACACTTGTGGGTTTCCGGACATCAAAGTTGGGTGGATAGAATTCGGAATTCTGACGCGATGTTCGATGGTGAAATTCATCGACAAGGATTAATCCAAACAATACATCTTTGACATTGTAAGACGATCAATGTATTTTTGAGTATTAAGACTTAAATAACATAATATTATATTTCATAGCAATAAGTGCGGTAGAAGCAGTTGTTATCATGATATAATTGCACCAAATTACGTCAACTTCAATAAATTGAGTTTATATTATTATACGATGTCAATAAATGTTTAATTATTTCAGTATAACTTCTGATGCGGATTTTTTAAGATATAAGTATATTATTAATAGTATTTGGTAGTTAGCAGACCTTATTCTATTACGCTATTCCACATGCTAGATACAAATATATATATCCCATTCTTCTTACCCAATCAACAACTAATTATTTTTAAAAAATCGGGGAAGACATCCGAGTTTTTTGTGCGAATTGAACGAAAACCATCACGAGGAAGATTACGAGAAAAGCACCAAAAATGCTGATTCCGCGAATCAATATAAATTAATGCAGATACAATTTATACAAAAAAATAATAATAATGATTTCAAATTACGAAATTATGACTACGTATCGCGGAACGGAATTCAATATACGAACTTATTACGAACGGAGTAATCTCCGATGTATGAAAATAAATTCGTCGTATGAATAGCATGTCAATCCAATTACCCGCTTTTCGGATGTCGGTGTATTTACAAATAACAGGTAGGAAACTTGAGAAGGAATTTCGTTGAAAATTTGACGTCAATTTTAGTGAATGCTACTCGATTTTAATATTAATGTATATTATTAAAAGTATATGAGTTAAGCGGCTTTATCTACACATTTTGGTGATTGGTTAAACAATTATGTGTCTTCTTCTATTTTATGCAAAATCAATGACTACAGAAAGAGATAATACGATATGTCTGTATGTAACCAAATACCCGCTAAACTAGAATGGTTTTTGAGTAAAGGCGTATCATTACATAATATAAAACTAAGTCGCTTACCGCTGTCTGTCCCTGTGTGTGCTTTGCTCTTTAATATTACACAACGGATTTTGATGCGGTTTTTTTAAAAAGATAGATTTATTCAAGAGAAAGGTTTATATGTGTAATACATGAACAATATAGTAGAGAAACACTGATTATTTCAGAGGTTTCTAAAGTTATGTCGTAAATAAACACATTTTTTGCGCTAACATTGCAAACGCTTGCTAAAATATGTTTACTTATAAAAAATCGATATCACATATATTTTTCTAAGGACAAATTGATATTTAATACATTATTTAAAACCAAACTAAACTATGATAAGCAGGATGGGATGTTCAATAGTATTTTATTTTAATTACTTCTGAATTGCATCTAAATTTTATACATCATAGATATTCCAAAACACTGTAAGAAATAACCGTGAATAGCTGACCACGTGATATAAAGTGCTATACCATTTATGCTCGTAAAGTTGGCGTACTCACCATTCCAACCGAAATACAACAATACAAGTTAATGCTTGTGGAATAATTTGACGACAGACGATCTTGTTTTGACGAAATTAAGTGTACATTCGAATATGAAGATTATTATATAACTAGATTCTTTGGTTTTATATAAAAACAGCCAAGCTAAAATGAAATCCAAAATCAAAACTCAAAAAGATTTAATAAAAATATAAATCTTATCTTCATCCTTATAAAATTTAATATTCAAAGTATTATCAAAATTTTTGATTACCCTCAGTCATAATGTATTAAAAATTCCAACAATTCGCTCAAACGGGGGCACATTAAATACGAAGTTGGAATGAAAATAAAAACGTAGTGTTTTAAGAATCTACATCGTTCGTTCTGGCACGATTGGGACGTAGTTAATTGAAAAAGTTTCTGTACCCGAAACGGAGAGACAAACTTTATTGTGTACTCGTTATTCGACAAAATGCGAAATGTTTTTGTTTTGAATTATTCACGCATGTTTGAATCGCGAGATTATGATCCTGTTACGATTATCATAATTTAGACTTTTTACGAGTTTCCAGAAATTATATGTGATTGTCGAATTAATTTATTAACATACATCCAAAGACTAATGTCATATTTGGATATAAAATAAATATGTTGCCCTTTTTTGTCCTGTTATAGGTGCCAAACGAGCAGGGGCTCACCGCCGTAGTCACGTGACCACTGCCCACAGACATCTGCAACACCGGGGAGCTCGCAGGTGCGTTGACATACTAAAAAAAATATATATATTGTCTCTATTTCCAAGAATTATAAAACACTCGTTTTTGGAGTCAGGTCGATTTAGTTACCCTGTATTTAGATATCCTTTTGAGTTTTGGTTGAGTAGTTAATACGTGAAAGCGTAATAAACAAACAAGTAAACTAAATATCTTTAAAATTTACCATAATAGTTAAGATAATTACAGGAATCATATTTATTTACTTACAATATATTGCCCAAGGCTTCACTACGACTTCAACTATGGAAATTAAAATGTTCATGATCTTCATCTATAAGCTATACTTAAAACGCATACAAGATAAAATAATTGCTAGAGTTTTGCACGCATCCTTTCCACTTGTAAAAGTACTTGTCTCGAAGAAAACACTGAAAATATTTTATTGATAGACGTATCTTATTTTCTAGGTCCTTAAGGAAATTTCCATCGAGATAACGAAAGTACTTACAGAGGGCCAAAAATACATCTTATTTTTTAAGGTATATAAGATACAAAGTTGAGAGATCTGATATACATATATAATTAAAAAAATATACAATATTAAAAGGTAGATAGGTAGGAAAATAGTATACAATTCAGTTTAACAGAAAGAACCACTTGTAAGACAAACCCGATTAAAAATAAAATGACATTAATAAATCTTGTTACTTGGTGGTAGGGCTTTGTGCAAGCTAGTCTGGGTAGGTTTCCACTTATCAGATATTCTACCGTCAAACTACAGAACTCAGAAGTGTTGTATATCATGGTGAGTCTGTCAGTATAAATATAGGAATAAGGGACATAACATCTTAGTTCCCAAGGTTGCGCGCAATAGTGATGTGGTTGTGATGTGGTTGTGTGGATGGTTAATATTTCCTACAGCGCCATTGTCTATGGGCAGTGGTGAGTACTTTCCATAAGGTGGAGACGTCCGTCTACCTATACCATAAAAACTGTTGGACAATAGAAAAACTGCCTATTTAACAAGTTTAATTATAATAAAATATCTAATTAATTACCTCAAAATATTTTTGACTTTTTAGAGAAGTTGAAAATATTCGCAAAAAAACAAAAATGGCTACATCATGTAAAGGGAAATAAAATTAAATATAATGGAAGTCTTTTAGATTTATATCATTATTTTGAAGTTATATTTCCTATCTGTAGTTTAGATAAATTGATTCAGATGCTACAAAGAGAATTGGAATGCTTTATTGAAAATTGTATAAACTGGAATTGCTTTCACTATATACCTCGATATTACCCGATGGCACTCTTGTTGCTTGGCGGGATATTGAATTGTGTTACTGCTTTTTAATATTGTTATAAAATTATATTTTACATTCGAATTCTATTTGTTTCGTTTGTAAATCGAACGTTTAATTTTTTGGAGAAGGAAAAGTTTCGAATTGTTAAATATAATTGACATTTTTAGATAATGGAAATATTACATTGAATTGCGTTAGAAATTTTAAAATATTTTATTTGATTTGATTTCAACAAGCATTTTAGAATTTCTTCGTTAATCTAGTTGAAGATAATAGCTAAGTACCTATTTTATTGAATACATTTAATCACATAGGTGCATTGTTTTTATATAAATATTCTGTGAGAAAAGTCATGTGTACGAACTTTTTGTTATTTTTAAGTCAGTCAATGATCAAGATAGTTTTTAATATGATTAATTATATTCTTAAGCTTAATTAAATATTGTTATATAATTTGTACACCAACCCGCATTGAAGAAGCGGGGTGGATAATGCTCCAAACATATATACCTAAAAGGTGAAGCCTTAGCCCAGCCATCGGACATTCACAGGCTTTTCTTTACTTTTTTTCATCTGAAAATGAAAAAAAAATCGAGAAAACAGTATAACATTCACGAAACCTTGAGTTCTTTATATTTTAACATTCGCATCCTCCCTTCAGGCGACTACCTGTGTTTATTTTCCGAGTCTTGTTTTTCGTTTGTCAGATGAAAATTGAGAATACAAAAAAAAAAAAAAACGTTTATAACGCAATATAAAACATCTGACCTTTCATTGTAACACCTTTTGTTGTTACTGAGATCACAGACTAACCTATTTCTGAATGACTTCATCCTGGAGAGCTTTGAAGATGAATTAAACAAAACAATACCTGAACGTTAAAATAATATTGGGGACATAATATGTTGTACAGAAAAAAATACGGGGTATCTAGCCTAACCTATCACATAGCCCCAACGCAGGTGAATACGCGTCTGGAAGCTAGTGAATAATCCATATATATATATAAAAGCGAAATAACACTCACATTTTTACTTAGATTAATCACATAATCTCAGAAACTATAACTCCTGCAAACTTGAAATTTGGTAGTTATAAGGTGTAGACATCCACTAAAAATGGATTTTAAGGTTTGTGTTTAATAAATTTCGCGCAGGTAAAGCCGCTGGTTAAGCTAGTAAACTAATAATTAAAAAAGTAGTCAGATTCTATCTTTGTAAAATTATTTACTAAGAGAACTGCGCTATTCGTACAGCGGCTTGCTTATATCACAAGTTTGAATTAAGGGTCGGTCCATCAAATTTTAGGATCCTTAATCAATTAATTCACAGTATTAGCCCAGTGTAAGGTAGTTGGAATTGACACACTCCGGTATTTCGGAAAGTCATTGGTCCTTCGCCTGGACTCCCTCCGATCGTTTTGAATCGCCGTTATATCCAATCTATTGGTTTTATCGGATATCTGGAAATTAAGTTCACCTGTGTTTGTGAACTATAATAATGATTATATCCGCAATTAAATATCTTTGGAAAACGGCGTAGGCGAAATTGGTTTAATAATTGTCATACTTCTGTATTAAGCTGATCTGACAATACAAACTGCACTAATACCTCAACAAGAAATCCCAAATCATAGAACATTAATGAACTTTTTCTACATTGACTCGGCCGGGGATCGAACTCGGGAACCTCAGAGTAGCGACCACGGAGGTCGTCGTTAATAAGATAAGGGCTAACGAATTATGACGAATGAATAGTTTATATTTAAAATAAATAAATAAATATAATAAATATTGGACAACATCACATACATTACTCTGAATCCAATGTAAGTAGCTAAAGCACTTGTGTTATGGAAAGTCAGAAGTAACGACGGTAACACATACACCCAGACCCAAGACAACATAGAAAACTAATGAACTTTTTCGGGCTTTTCTTTTTGGCCGGGAATCAAACCCGGGACCTCGGAGTGGTGTACTCATGAAAACCGGTGTACACACTACTCGACCACGGAGGTCGTCAATATTTACAGAAGGCTTGGTGTTAAATAAGGGATTATATAAGTTAAAGTTTCAGTGTTCGTTGCTGCTAAATACGAGTACATTTATCGTCTTTGTATGTTTAGAAACAAAAAAGATTGATTGCAATTTCGAACGTTCGACTCGCATAGAGTTACACGATACCTAAAGATCAGCAAACGATTACATTATTTAATGTTAGAAGATAAAAGGGTAACTCCGAAATATAAATGAACTTCTTTAATAGAACAAACTTTTTTGTATTTCTTTATATTTATTTTCATCTTAATGTCAGCTTTATTTATTTTATTTTTTTTTAATCTTAATGTCAGCGCCCTTAAATATATTTGAGAATATTGTTTATTTCGTAATTTAAAATTTAAATTCTGTTCGTGGCGAGCGACTCGTTGCAGCGAAACGAAATAAATTGAATTCCAAGAAGAGGTGTTAAGAAATCAGGTTTATTTTTAAAACAAATATTACATAATCAGAAATACATTTTTAACATCCGTACTGATAAAATTCTACAAGCATGTCTAGTAAGGCATCACCTACCTAGTTATTGTAACGTCCTAGTTAGAGCAATGTATGTATGAGCTAGTGAATTTACACACAGACAGGTCTAACGGTGTCTGAGGACGGAGATGAACACTAACCACCATCTTTATTTCGCCTATTCTTCGGTTTACATAGCAATAAAATTTCAATATCGGGTTTGTATGCAACAGCTACATGACATACACACGTGTACTCTACATTTTCGTTACATGTAGAGTATGTGTGTGTTTAATTAATTTAAAAATAAAACATTCTGATTTTGAAACCCTTTTGTACATCAAATATTATAATCAAAAGCGATGTGATGTGTCTCTGACAGCGAATTCGTGGCTATATTGTATCGTACAGGGGCGTAGTGACATCCAGCGATCGACGTTGAAGCCACAAAGCAATTCAAATACCGATTCCTAAATTCCAATTCAAAGGGACATTGCGCGGGCCGCGTGACGTATCCGTGCTACGGATATTTATACGAATACATACGGTATACGTATCCGTTCCGTATATGTATACTGTATGTATACGACATGTCAGATACTCGCGTCGAACCAGAAATTCCATTAAAGCGTTATTTACACAGCTCTCTACGCTACGTGAGCTGTCGTTCGATTTTCGGATAATTTTACTGAGGAAATAGTTTTTCCGTATTCAATTTCTAAATAAGAATATCAAATGGATTGATACTTGTAGTAATTATCAAAACAAAAAAAAAAAAAAAACAATTTTATAACGAATAAAATTGACATGCTTTTATAACTCATTAAAAATGTTACGAAGAAAACCAATTTTATTTTGACAATTAAATAAATAAAAGTGAAAACAGCTGAAACGGTTATTTTATATATGAAACTTATTTCAAATTAATATAATATTATTAGGTACTTATTTTTACGGTTACATTGAGAGAACAGTAAAGGATCGTGATTAAGCGACACATCTGCGCAGCTATTGATTTGTTTTGTGACCACATCGTAAACAAACTCACAAAGCTTGAGAACGTAATAAAAGAATAGATATATATTTTTTAGGGAAACTTATTAATTTTACCCACATATACAATTTGAAACTAGAGTAGTTTGTGTTAGTAGTCCGTGTTATTACATATAATGGTTTATTTGCGAAAGTTATCTGAGTAAAATTTTTAGAATCATTGATGCGTCTTCTTATAGTATATACACTTCTGGGTTGTAGGGTTTTGTATACTATATGATTGGGTACTCATCAGATATTCTACTGTGAAACAGCAGTGCTCAGTGTTGTTGTTTTGGAGGGTAAGTGAGCCAGTGTAACTAAAGGCATAAGGGACATAGCATATTAGTAAAGTTGTTGTCGCATTGGATGGGTAAGGAATGGTTAATATTTCTTACAGCGACATTGTCTATGGGTGTTGGTGATTAATACATAATAACAAACAAATATAGTTTTTATATCAAACTAATAATTGTATACTCAATACAATCAGATTTATTAATATTAAATTTTATATAAACTACTATATATCTACTTTATTTTAATAAAATATTACTACGATGATAAAGTCGCTACAGAAAACGGCGTGACAGTTTATATCGCATAGAATATATGGCATTTAGGCGTAATGTCAGAATATGATGGATTCGAAGATATAACACCTGCCTTTAAGGAAATTGAACGTGTAAGGAATACAAAAATGTTCTTGCTTAAGAAGGACATAGTATATACGACTTATGCTTTTTTTATATGTGTGGAATTTTATTAGTCGCCGTAAAGGGTTAATCGATTTTTATTATATTATTCATCGTTTATTGTTATTGATATAATATTTTACGGCAATGCATGAATACCATACAAACGACTTTTATATCGTGTAAGATGGTTGAAATCTAAGTGTTACATTCATTTAAAGTTAAAAAAATAAAGAATTCCATCGCCGAAAAAGCTAAATTAAATCTATTTGTTTAGTTGCTTACATTTACAAACTGCAACGTCAAATAAATCAATCATCAAATAAAAAAAATCAATACTGATTTAATTAAATCAATTTACCAATACGACGGTGACAAGTAAAACATCGCAAGCCTAAGTTTAATCTACATCGCTCAACGTCCCGGATCAAACTATTCGCAATCACAAAACTCGATTAAAACTACAGCCATTTGTAAAAGACGAACGTGCCAAATACATACCTAATAAACGCTTCCCACAGTCCATTTAAACAGAAACTGTAAGAGGAACGCCCGTCAAACCGATGACATTACGGACCATTTCTCTCCAACATTTGAATAGAAATTGGAAATGGTATAGCGGATAAGCCCAGTGTTCTTGGTAACGACCGACCGAGTGCGAGTATGCTTTGGACAAGGTAAACGTAAGCAAATCTGCGGTGGGACGTGCTATTGTAACATGATTCGAGCGGAGTGCGGTCCACTGAGATTCGTCATTTCATATTATGAATAATGGTCGTGCCATTTGAACAACAAAAACATTTTGGAATTCATGAAATGATAAAAAGAGACAACTATTTGGGGTTTAACACAATCAAATGCTTTAAATAAATCATAGTTTAATTAATTTGATGCATTATATATTTAAGTAGTATTTTGGCATGTTAGTAAGTTTTTGAGCGATCCTGATTAAAATCAAATTGCTTATTATAAATTATACTGAAATTAACGAGATTTTGATTTACAATATTTCACTCAAAGATTTATTAATATAAGGAAGTAAATAATAATTACTGGGATCGCTTCTGTTTCAAGTTTTAAAGATTGGCAAAACTTTACTTTATCTTGATGAATCATGACACGAACCCGTGTCGAAACTCTCATTAAAAACAAAGCTTTATACGGAGCAAAATATCATTTATATTTTTTGTAGAAATAAACGCATTTGTTATTCGTCATTTTTAAATAAAAAGTTTTAAACACTTTCATAATATTTAATGCACTGAATGTTTCAATTCGTTGAACAAGCTTTTTGATAAGTGCTGTTTTTTAAATGTATCATTTCTATAGCTTCTTTGGAAAATATATCTATTGTGTCATAAATAAATAAAGTTATCTAGGTTATTTGCTTTTATAATTTGAATATAATGAATACTCGATTTTATTCAATATTATAACAACGATAAAAAGTAAGTAACTTCTTTTTATCTAAATCAAAACTGAATATACGATTAATCATCCAACGATAAAGATAAAAAAGGCTTTTACCCATCTGTTATTGTTCGATTGTCATCTATCAATAAAAAATCGGCAATAAATTATGAATTCGCAATATGGACGGTGAGCGCAAACATTAACCGGTCAAATTACAAGCAACCGTCGAAAAATAACGCGTTCGCCGACAGAGAATAATTGCCAGCCGACTGCCAGCCGACTGCCGGCATGCAGTTAATTCCACTTATTTGTATTTCAAACGGCGTATTCTCTATTTTTTGTATTTTCCATCGCTATTGTCTGGTTTTGAAATTTGTCATTATGACTAGAATTGTACAATTTCATTTGATATGCTCTCGTAAATATTTTCCATGATATCATTCGAAACTTTCTGCATATTATATGCATGCGATGAGTTTGTTTGTTTTTTTTTTAATCTGATCTAGAACTAGCATAATTTTCAGAGTTATTTTAAAACCTCGTAATAAAAAATTGAAATGAATATATAAGATCGGTCCAAAGATAGTGCCTTGTGGGATGTAAAATGTTTTTTTTTTTAAATTTAAAAATCTAAATATATAATGGTTTCATCGTAAGTTAATATGAAAATAACAGTGAAGTTAATTAACAACATTAATTCAGAAAATAACTTGAAGGAAAGGCATAAATCTTCAAAAGTATTCAATTACCTTAGATAAGCTTTGTAGTCAAAAGAATATTTTAAAAGGAAACGTTACAAAGAAAATTGCGTCAACGGCTAATGAAAACAATTTTATGCAAAACTAAGTTAATCGATACTCTTTTAATATACTATTAAAGGTTTCTTTTTAAGACACCTCGAGAGAAATAGAGGACGAGACTAGATTGTTATAATTTATTTAAAGTTAACCATAATAGAGGCGATAATTTTTTTTAATGAAATCACAATGTCTATCTTGATTTACGACGGAATTGAATAGCTTGCTTTTCATATTCAACTTTGAAATGATTTGCGTAAACTTGATGTGTAATTTTATTTACAATAAAATTTTAAGTAAAATAGCGAATCTAGCCTTGGAACTAACAACCGAAACAGTCGCAA
The DNA here is from genome assembly GCF_905147765.1 of Vanessa atalanta. Taxonomy (NCBI): domain Eukaryota; kingdom Metazoa; phylum Arthropoda; class Insecta; order Lepidoptera; family Nymphalidae; genus Vanessa; species Vanessa atalanta. Next base: position 2,375,770 of record NC_061882.1, read on the forward strand.
AATCTTAAGCACTTAGCAATTTGTGTGAAGCCAGTTTCCTCGCCGAACACCGAATTCACTAAAACGTTGCCCCTTGCCTCGAATTATGAGTAAATTTAACGACCCATTCGTCTAAATAACCACGTCTCCATTCAACAATTTCCGCCGACATTCGCATTTCCCATTCTAGAAAGTAATTTACTTTCAAGAATCAAGAGTAATTATTACTTCTCTGTGTAAAGTTTTTGATTATTTAAGATGACGTTCACGTGTCATGCACCCAACGAGGAATTCATTATAAACATCTACGAACCGATATTACTATCTCTGTGGTAAATTTAATTTATTTTAGAAATTCTCTCCAATACACCTAAAACCTCTATTTGTTTTATTGATAATATTCATTTTTAAAGGTAGGTTGAATATAAATCGCTAAATAAATCTTCAAAGACGCAGATATATTTGTTGTACGTATCGTGCAATAAACAGCATTTCCCCGAACTTTTCACGGCTTAAAAATAAAGAAAGCTAAAGCCAAATGTGTCGAGATCCCGAGTGACAAATAACTTGGTTGTGAGCATCGTTAATTCTTCCGTAAACAGGGACTTGACAAATCGACTCGATTTCTTTTTGAAGCGTTTGTTTGGGCACTACCGCTATTTCTTATAAACCTTGCCGTCCCCATTTTATATTGAAATTTGTCTTTGACTCTAGTTTCAACTCCTATTATTGTTTATATTAGATGTTGAATATCGTCTAGTTCATGAATTGTATTGTGGAAATGAATTCGATCTAATTTTTTCTTTGGGTGTTCGCCGTAAATATTTATAAATTACTTAATGTGTTACTTTTGTTAAATTGTAAATATTGACTTAAATGTAATGAATTTCTTAATTTCACACAGCAACGTCTCCAGTAATAGAAAAATTTTGAACCTTCCTCAGGTTCAGAGTTTTGTCCGACACGCTTTCTTTACGATTTACCGAATATACTTGTCTGAAAAATTCTCGCGAAGCTTGCAAGTTCCTTACGGAATAAGGCAAATTGTTAGCACAATTCAAACACTTTAAAACTCAGAGGTACTTTGGATATGAACCCAACATATTATCTGGTTTAAATCTGCATGTATTGTCTAAAGCATCATTATAGTCTCTCGTGTCCATATCGGCACAATATTTATTTTTTCATAATATTTATTTGTAAAACTTATAAAACTGAAATGCTGTCTGATAAACATATTTAATTTCCAATAAGCAATTTCATATCATTCAACAATCATCAACGCTACTTAGGACCAGGGAATGAATAGCGACGACTGTACCGTATGTTTTTCTAACAAAAACTTAGCTGAGATTTTATTTAAGATATTTTAATTAAAGCGTTGTACAAGCAAATATATATATATATATATATATATATATATATATATATCATTCTATTCGTTCATATTCTATACATTCAACTCCTTCTGTAATTGTACTTCTTGCATATAATAAAATAACGGAAAACCATTTCAACGCTTTAAATGAAATTGAATCTTATCTCACATACATATACAATATGTATTACAATAACAACGAAGTGTGTAACTGTGTGCTTACGTAAAAACATTCATCAACCAGTCTCAACGAGAACCTTAGTAATCTACATGTCGAGAAAATAAGTTGCGTTAAAGGTGTTCGAGAAACAAAGAACTTAAGCTGTGTATTTCTCGGAGAATACACATACATTTAAATTATTTGTATGCTCGGTGTAATCTTGCAATGTTTTTAACTTACTGTTCCGTTGAGTGGAATTCATAAAACCAAGTTAGTTTCTTCATAAAAGCATCATTGTTGTATCATAAATTTATAGTAGGTCCCAAATTCTAAGAATTCTGTTTCATTAGATAATCTGAATTACAGAATTTACAAAGCGGAATTGAAACGATTATGGAACAATTAATTTTCTCATAATTTATGGTCAGTAGATTATTTGTCAATGGAATTTAACGTAAGTTAATGTTTTTGGAAGAGAAAGCCACGTGATCTCGTGAGTTTTATCCCCTGTTTCTGTAAATAAACAAGATCAATCACTTAAACAGAACACAACAACACATTACAAAAATTTTGTAGACACAGACGAACGTTCACAAACCACTTTACATCAGATAAAGGTTTTTCTTACCCTTATTCTTGTTATATAAAATAAGACAATTTATTGATTTTTTATAAATATATATATATTCTCCGAATAGAATCACAGAATTCCCAAATAAAATCATCTAATTTACAATAAGATATTGTTAATGATATTATGCCAATGATAAACATGATTTAGCAACTAGGTCACTGAAAATTTACAACTAAATTGGTACTATTTTATTTATAGTCATATACCCTCAAATAGTTCTTTAGTCATGATTGAATCTAATATTCCATTACTAGAGAAACAGTTGACAGGGTAGGTTGAAATGTAGCGGCTAAGATAATTTATAGCCTGGCCGTGTTACGAATAGAAATAGCTTCAGCTTCCAGAGAATCTAGAATGATGACAATTCCGTTTGTGAAATATATAACCTCCTATATGCACACTGTCGTATGATTTAACAAAATACAGGCGATAAATATATTTTATATCACACGAGTGACTACAACTTTCTTGGAGTTGAAACGAAAAATATATAAGAGATACTGTTCCACTGAATCAGCGGGGTAAAATGTGCTTCGAACGTTCTCCTTAAAGTAGGTAGTTTCTCTTTTCTAGCAGTGGGACAATGGGAACATCGTAAACTTATCCGCTAATCAAAATCATTTTTAAATGAAGTAGGTCGCACACAATTAATTGTGATAAAATATTGCAGATTTGTATATCAAATTTCATTAACATAAGAACCATAAATAATTGGAATATAATTTTATAAACAATGTGTATTCTCTAGTAAAACTAATAGAAGTTTAAAAACAAAAAACAAAACGGTCGTTCTTTATTAGATTTTTTATCATTTTAAAATGTAAATGAAAATTGGAAACGTCAAATAAAATTCTGTCTCGAATAAAAATATATTCCAATAAATCTCGTTTTATGCTTGCAATTCCTTGAAAAGATTTTCCCCTTTGTCCCCACCCCTTATCAGTTAACATGATGAGAAAGGAGATAATACACTAAATTACCGCAAAGAATCAAAGGAAATTACTTAGAGGCCTGAGTTATGTGTTCTCATAAATTATGAAAAATACGCGAACATCGGCTTAAGAGATTTGCACGAAGCAAAGAGGAGAGGAATTGTGTATGCTAAACGTTTTATATTTTAAAGCAAATATTTATGTATTTTAAATTTATAATACGTACTTAATAGCCGTTATAAAATATTTGACTGTCTCGTGTCTAGTGGCATGAAATAAGGCAACAGATTCCAAGGTTCTGGGTTCAAACAGGCTGATAAAAGGAGTATTTCTCAGTAACAGCTCGGAGTCTGGAATTGAACATTCCGATGCCTCGGCGAGCACCTACAGTCCTGTGCTTGAACTCATTCCGACCGAATTTGCCGTCCCATCAAATAATGGGAGTGACGGAATAGAGAGTACCTGTGTTTAAGCAGACAACTGTGCACTATAATATGTCCTGCGTAGTCGACGACCTGAAAGTCAGGATGACGTCATCATAAAAATATAGTCGATAACTGAATATATACTATATTTTCTTTATAAATATAAATATTGCATACGAACTTCAATTATATTTTCAACTAGTTGACAACTACTATTCGCACAATTCATTGTTATTTAGACCAACCAATGATTAGATAGGAGGAATATTATATACAGGATACAATTTATAGTATCATCGTCATATTAATAATCAGAGCATTTTAAATCGCCTTTTTTGCTAAGGAATTGGGTTTTCAAGTACTTTAGAAGAGTAGTATTAACAACGTTATATTTATATTTTTCTGAGATGAAAACAATTAAAAGTTTATCCTTATCTATTTTATTAAACGTTTTAACTTCAAGATTCCACTCGGTTGAACCGCGTAAACTTCAAGAAATGAGAGCATGAAATTTTTAATTGAATTTTTCAATTATTTCTGTCCCTTGAGCGCCAACAACACTTTCGTTTGAAACATCCTTCGGCAATTTCCCTTCAAGGGCGATGTTTACGGACACAAACACGTCGCTCGATAACAGTACCAATTCAGAGAGATCTGTCACCGATCCATCAAATTCTAACTCGAAGTTAACGAATAAGGGAGATTTCAAGGATCAAATTATAATGGACGGGCAGATATGCCTTGGGCGGGTTTCAGGCAGAATCTAATATTCCATTATAAAGGAAACGGGCAACATCAAGAACCATAATGGAGTATACCTTTGACTCTCGAGTTTAATATGAATGTTACGCCCTTGGTACCCAATTATTATTTGCTTTTGCTTCTAAATAATATTCAATGATAAGTTACAATTTCATTGCTCTCTTAGTTTTTACTTTTTTCCTTAAAAGTGTGTCTTAATTTATATATAACTAAGATATACCTATGTAGTTAATAACAAATCATGATACGATTTCAACATCTTTTTTAATTGTTTTATTAATTTAATAATTACTTGGTAATGTCGTTTGGACAAATGGGCCACCTGATGATTAGCTGTCACCATTGCTCAATGAGATTTGTACTTAAGAAATATTGATCACTCTTAATTCCCTTATCCGCGACCAACCTTAAGAACTAAGATGTAAGTCCCTGGTGCCTGTAGTTATACTGGCTCACTCACCCCTCAAAATATTGCTACTTAAATTATAATATATGACTTCATAACTTACCCAGAGGGGCTTGCACAGAACCTTACTAAGATACGATTTTATTATTACTATTTTTATGATATAGAAAGGATGGCTTACGGGCAAGTGGGCCACCTGATGATAAATGGCTACCACCGCCCCAGGACATTGGCACTGTAAGAGACACATTAAACATTCCTTACATCGCTAATGCGCCACCAACCCAAACAACTAAAATTTCATGCCCCTGTAGTTACACTGGCTCACTCACCCTGCAAACCGGAACACAACATAATAAAGTATTGCTGATTGTTTATGTATTGGGTACTTAGCCAGACGGGCATGCACAACCACCAAGTAAAAGATGTAATTTGATATAAATTTAAACACTATTTTATATATTAAGTCGCAAATGTTTTGACTTTTTAAAGATTTTATTAAAAGTAATTAAAATAAAACACCTCATAGAGAACTAAAATAAAACACATTTCAGCCAACGTTTCAAAAACTTTATAAAACAAAAGAGCTGTAAAATAATGCGACTGCTTCCATGCCATAATTCCCGTTTTCGATTTCAACTTTGGGGGTTCGAGAGATTTATGACTTGTCCTTGTACGGAACTATAAAACATAATCGCATAGTTAGTTCCAGACATTGTTCGCAGTCTACTTAACCTTGATAGACTTTATGATAATAATTGATAAATATTTATCATAATGTTAATGCTGTTTGTAATTTATTACGTCCACTATACATCTTGCATATATTTTATACCTAAACTAATTATATACATATTTCCATTTAACCAATGAAATTGTTTTATACATAGGTTATTAAGATCGATATTAAAATCATATTCATATATAACAAAACTATCTATATAATCTGAATCCGAATCTTCAACCGCATTTCATTCGGTTAAAAATTAAAAATTGATGTACTTATAAAATATTCACTTGTGATTTAAAAACGAAGGTAATCTCCTAAAATCTCGTGAAGTTATCAACATCTTAAAATCGCGTTTTTATTTCATTATCTAAATAAAAGAAACGTCAATTATTACTATAAAAATAATAGTTTACAATCCTAAATGAGGCGGTTTAAGCGAACTTTGTACTAAATTTCATCAAAATCCATATTTTAATGTTTTGGCTACGGGAGCGTATTTCAAGGATTAGTAAAGATTAATTGTTTCAGTAGAAACCTAAGGGTATAGAGAGTTGAGTAAATCAAAGATACAGATCAAACACATTCTAATTGCAGTTGGTGGTTAAATAACTAAACTATAATGTATATTCATCATTTAAACTCGACCCAACTGAACCGAATTCCTATTTTCAAACTTTCCAAAACGCCGTGGTTTTCAACTACAGTAGTTAAATTTTGAACGTTTCCATGCAGTTGCGGCTGGTGAAGTTAAACATGCCATTAGTGACCCTAACGTGATGTTACGTGTATAACTTGTTAAGTATATTGACGATTGGTTATATTTCGTATATGATATATTCGAGAAAGCCTAGATATTATTGTTGTAATATATCCAAAGCTTTCGATTACTTATAGCAGAATAAATTCATCTTAATTGAAACCAAATACTACCTTTTCAATCGTAAAGGTTATATTTATACAAGAAAACAAGGCAAGAAACTCAGTATTTAGACATCATAGACTTGAAATTATTACCATCCCTTGGGGCTCCAATTAAAAAGGGGGTCACACTAGGATCAATTCTAGGCCAATTTATACACTTAACCCGTTACCGGTTTCCGCATCCATTAATGTCAATATATCCACAGTTACGTACCTAGAACAAACAAGAATTATAAATTAATGGTTTATACAGTATATGTAAATACCCATAAAAATTTTAAAGGTACTAAACATATAACAATATTTATTTCGTATAACAGTTTTCATAATACACACGATAAAAACTCGTATAAATTAATTTACTGTTTAAATAAATAAATATTCCACACATACACACATTAACATACCTTGCATGTGGATAAAGTCGATTTATCGTTGAAAAATAAAGGCTCATGAGTTTTTCAAAAGATTCAAGTATGAAACGCTTTTTTTTCTAGAGTGAGAATTGTTGTTTTTTTTTTTAGAGTTTTAAACAATATAAAAGTGAGAACTTTTCGTTAAGTTTAATAATTTTGTTAATTACAAAGAATAATCCGATTATATTTCGAGATCTTGATTCTATTACCTTTAATGAAATCCAATTTATCTTAACTGGCCAAATCGATTTACTTCTAATCTCCTAATAAGGGTCTAATTGATACACGATCATTCTATTTGTGATCAACATGAACTAATATAATTACATATTATTAGTATAACATCTATCAAGCTAGAGCTAAAACTTTTTTCCATGAATGAATAAACTGCTGGAAGAATTCTGATCAGTCTAATTTTAATCATTAGAAGAAGACTAGTGTAACTGATAGCAGTTCTTGTATGTCTACACATATAACTACATGATAAAAAACTGACATTTAAATAAAAGATCAAATGTTTGTTTTATATGTGAATTTTTCATAACAAAACCAAATAAACAAAAGGAAAAATATTTTAATATTTTTTTTCTATAAACGCCATGATTTCTTTTAGCCGTTGTTACACCTGGTAATATGTTATAATCGCAAAGTCAGTTAAGGTTTAAGTGAGCTTGAAAATGCTTATAAAATCTTCCTAAAGAACAATATAACAAACAGAAACCGTGGCAACATTCTATTTCATATTTGAGTGCATGTAAATATTATGTTTGACTGGCTTGACGTGTGCGAAATGAGAAAATCAAGAACCTAAACCATAATATAATAAACGATCAAAACAGACTTTTGTAAAAATTCCCAGGAAGCTGAAAATTTACATGGACGTAAGGATACCAATATAATGAAATTGCGAAAAGTCCTCATCGATTCCATGCGTCCAAAAATTTTATACGTGTTAAAATTTCGCAAACATAATTTTGGATTTTTTAGCAATCTTAGTCAACATGCAAATATCTGAAAATACCCTCTATTTATCAGAAGAAAAAAAAGTCGATTAAAAATATATAATTATATTGATTAATGTAAAAAAAAATACTCGTCAAATTATTTAAAAATTCATCTTTTTGTCATAATAATAACTAAGCATAACTAAAATGCTTAATGTGAACCTTTAAAACGCGATAAAATAAAATTCCTAAAATTATTAAAAAATAGTGGAAAGACGTAAAGGCGATCACGATAAAGTTGCTTTTTTCATAATTACTTTGCATTACCGCGGCGGCACATTAATCAAATTAGGTGTTCTTCCTAGAGATGAAAACTTTCTTAATAACGAAAAATAAGAAAATTTCAACTAGTTATATTTTAATTTGTTTTTAATATCAAGATTTCATAATTATTTACCAGCTAAATTTTTCTATATTGAATGTTATGATATTATTGTATATATGTACATAATTATGTAAACTATTTTCAACATTCGATGTTTTGCACTTATTAGCAAAAAACTAAAATTTATTTTGTGCAAATATTCATAGAAATAATTTTAGATAATATCACGTAATATAGTGACAAAATATAGTGTCAAAGAATTAGGGAAGGGTTGAATGTCGAAGGCAATTGGTGTGATCCGGAAAAAGTCTCCAGGTATTTCTGTACAGCTTACAATGAAATCAACCATATGATGATAATGACGATAACTTTAGAAGTCATGCACAGGAAATCGTCAGTACTCTCATTCGATAAGGTAATAGAATACATCACTGATATAATGCAATATATAAATATGTGTGTTCTGATATAATTGTCACAGTGATATCCTCAGAAGTGATATAACAATCATCACTTTTAAATGTTGCAAAGTTTAATATTCCAAGTTACATTTATCTGGCAATATCATTTTCCAATTCTAAAAGCTACTCCATCCAATACTGTAAAATAAAATCTAATAAACAAAAAACATAGCGTGAATTGCTAAAAAAGATACATAATGAAGTTAGTGACTTTAAAAGATGGCAAAATGAAGTGTAACTCTGGCGGAAAAATGTCTGACCATTAATTTACGCCGCTGAGTGTCAAGTTAGCGTTTTTATCTAAAGTTCTCAAAGGCAATCCGTTCTAATCAGGTTATCTGAGATAAATTGTGAAAGAGGTGTCGGCTCATTAATCATTGGACATTCATGAAAAATATAAAACGTCGCCTCTGCACTTTCATAGTCTTTGAACAAGTTGTTTCTCATTAATGAAAATTCTAATTTATCATCAAACTTTTAAATTATTTAACTTCTTGCACCAAAACAAGTTGCTAGTCCTGTTTTGTGCTCGAAGAATGTTTTAACTGAATGAAATGGTTTAATTTAATGAGATTATCGCTTGAAAAACGGAAGCATAATTTTGTAACACTCAAAATTAATAATTAATAACTGATGATATATAAAATATTTGTTTGTATATTATTCGTAGTAGCAAATTACATACGTCATATTTAACACAATAAATAAAACGTGGACTAAGCACCTCATCATCAAATGTCACCCCATCTCAACCAGTGATTTTAAAAGAGTTTATTATGGGTATTTTCGACAAGCGCATCCGACAATAGATCACGTATGTGCTTCCGCTATCCATAAACCATTCAGATATAATAAATAAATACAATCAAGGAAAATAAATAATGATGGCGTAGGCCGATTAGAAACAAGCTGAATAATATTAACAAAACTGATTGATAAATTAATAACCAATAATATTATCTAGGGCTGATACTATTTGCAGATAAAGTATTATAATATATCCTTCTTCATTATCACAATCAGCCAATCTCAATCTACTGCTAGACAGAGGCCTCTCTCAAAGTGCGCCAAAGCGCCCGGTACTCCACCTTTCGCATCCAGTTGGGTTCACCATCAACAAGTTTTTTAAGTCAAGCCCATTTGTTTTCTTATATCGCTTAACGCGTTTACGTTACGCGTTCGCGTAACTCGCTTAAAAAATAATGACTCCAAAAGTAACCATGACAACGGTTTTTTATCAATATTTATTTAAGCATAATATATAAAATGGTGAGTTGACGTCAAATCTATATAAATTAGCATATATAATACAAACAAATATTTATATACGAAAAGGTTTTACTAGAGAAATAAATTAAACGGGGCATTATATTAAAGGTTTTTGTAAATATATATAGCATTTATAAATCTCAGCAACATACACGATTCTTTAATTAATATATTAAAGTGGCTGGAACAAAGGATTCGGAGGACCATAATGCAACCGCAACTGGAGTCGTTGTCCAAAAAGATTAATTGTTGGGTCCGAAATCTGAATACGAATGTCGAGAAGATATTTTGAATTGCTAAATAATTGAAATTCACGAATTCACATATTAAACTTTGCTTTTGGCACGTACTGGCATTCAATCATTGTTAGAATTTTTATACGAAAATTTCCACTGAATATTTATACTAAGTTAAGCTAAATATAATGTTTGAAGAACGAAAATTTGAATCGAGGCAGTACTGTAACGTAAATATAAATCTCCATGGTCTTCAGCAATTGTGGGGATATCATAAAGGTCATGTTTGGGTCAGTTTTTCTTCATATTTTTTCATTTTAAGTAGTTATTTGTAATGTCACAGTTTGAAAATCCTTTCGGGATTTTAACACTTTCTGCAACGGCTATAGACGTTACGAAAATTAGTCAGCTATTATGTCTAATGCACTGCCCCTAAAAGTAATATATTAAGTTGCAATACGAACTGAGTTATCAAAGCGTATTTACAGCAATTTCATGTATCTCAACCATTATATTGAATATTTTGACAAAAAATGTGACAAACAATGTATTGAAAATTGACAAACCGAGTCCCCGCTTTCCAAAAATTTGTTCACATTTATAATCATTGGATAAAAAAATTCGCATCTAATAAAACGCACATTAAATTAAATGTATACATAAATAATAAATTGATTGCTAATAAAATAAACACAAATTACTTAAAAAATATATCGAAGCCCTAATATTAATAGCTTTAACTTAAAATATTTTTACTATATTATAAAATAATTTTACTTGGAGGTAGCTTTATGTAAGTATATCAGAGTAGTTACCACTCACTCATTATATATTCTACCACCAAGCAACAATAGTTAGTATTGTTGTGATTGAAGAAGGGTAAGTGAGCAAGTGTAACTTCAGGTACAGGAGAATTAATATCTTAGCTCCATAGGCTGGTGACACATTGGCGATAAGGAATGGTTAATATTTCACACAGCGCTAATATCTATGAGCGGTGGTGACCACGTACAATCAGGTAGCCTTTAACCACAAAAAAATCGATCTGTGCTTTATTAAAAAATACTCTGAAAACACATCAATTTCAGTGAAGAGTAAGGAAATCATTTCACTGTCTTCAACAATTCCTTTTCTACAAATTACTCCAAACTAATTATTTTATATCGATATTGTAGTATAAGGAGAATTAGTGTGACTTTCCGAACGTCATACGTCAAGCTGTCAGACGTCTTTTAAATTCATTCATTTTTGGCGGGAGGCAGCGCAAAATATGGTCATCATTGTTAAACTGTTTTTGTAATAATATTAACAAACCAGAAATTGATTAAAGTATTTTGTTATTAATTGATTATTATTTTATATTCATGTAATCAATTTATTAAAAGTAAATTTGTTTTGTTAATAGTAGGTTATTTATAGAAAACTAGTTGAGTTACTTTGGTATTTATAATAATAGTAGTATAGTATTAAAGTTCACTAAATGATGGTTTAATTATTATATATATTTTTCAAATAACAAAACATCCAAAGGAGTATACAAATGTAAGTTTAATCTACGTAAAGTCAGGCTGATTATGAATAGTAGCAGTACAGGTCGTAAACAGATGCTTAAAATTTAAGTAACATTCACGGTTCGGCGAGATGTGAGTCATGAATTTTACGAAAACTAAAATTAAACGCGGTTATGTACTTTAGTTTTAACATGAGAAAGAACTTTGAGCTTTTATTATTGTAGCTTATCGTGGAAAACGTGGACTTTTGTTATGTAAACTGTTTACGCGTTTTTTAACTCACTTTTATATCAATTTGCTTCACAATTACGTAGTTCATGCAACTTTTTTTTTATGTAAAGCGACTTTTTCAAATTCATAGAATGTGATGCTTGTATTAATTATTTTACAATGAGGAATATTGTAAGTTTAGTTTAATTTGCCTGCAGCTTCACAAACAAAGACAAAATTGTATTCACTACGGAAGATTTGATTATCGTAATAATCCAAAATATTTAGTAATTTTATTTAAACACTATATATACGAGAAAAAAAACACACTGTTAGAGTATTTATCAAATTCAAAACCATCTTTATTGTACTAGAATGATATAAAAACTTCATCATCTGTGGGGATTAAATTGAATGTTAATCTACCAGCGATTTGGAATGTAAATTCTACTGAGAAGTATCTCGATCTATACATTTCTGTCTATCTCTAAATCTAATCTCAGTAGTTATAGCTATTTTTTTCAAATGAAATACATAATAAATACCTACAATTTTACTTATATGTCCCATGGGGAAATGTAACATTATGAACTTCAAGGTTTGTTCAGTCATTTTAAGAATTTATTTTGTTGAAGACATTTACACTTTGCCATTTGCCACCAGAATTTTAAATACATAATTACTTATAAATATTATATTTAAAATAAAGTATGGCAAACACTAATTTTAGCATGAAAAGTGAAGTTGATTAATAATAATTTATTAAGAATTATGCGTAAAATATATTATAAAAAAATAATTGGGGCCAAGTTTCTTACGCAAAATCCGGTAATGTAAACCAAAATGTCCGCATTATGCAAATCTCAATTAGTGCAAAGTTTGGCTATGACAGACGATATCGCAGAGCGTCCAATTTGCAATCACATGAGGGCGAATGCAAGCGTTCATTTGCCGCTTGGATCTGTATGCCGAGAGGAATACAGAATAGAATCGGCATCAGAAGTAAATGGAACTTAACACACAAATACACGAGCATAAAAAAATCACCCTTAACGTCTCTTCAAGTAAATTTACTTTGTATGTACGTGTTCCTTTTACCGGATATTGACTTAAAAAAAAAAAAACCAAAGTGTTCTGTGAATAATTGCTGTACTATTTAATGCGTTCACATTTACTCCTATGTTTGATGATTGCTCAGAAAAAAAAATAGCTTCGATTACACGCGAGGGCTTGTTACAATCTATTCCTGGATCGGAATTATTGTTCAGTACGACTTAAACTCCTGGTAATCCTAAGATATATTTTTACATTCCAGTATAATATTAAGTACAGTGTAGATTACAAAAAAAGGAAACAAATAATAATTTTAATAAAATAACAATATTAGTATGATGATCTGTATATATCTAGAAATTTAATATTTATTCGATATATAATGAACACAAAAATTTACAACGTTTCTAGATTATAAGCTACCTGTCGGCTAGCACGCGTCATATGCATACAATATCCACATAATTTTTATTTACTATTTGGTGATTATTTTGTAAGAACTGACCTTATAATATATGACGAAAAGGATCGTCATCGTTCTTAGCATTTCTACAATACTGTATTCTGTGACCGGAGTTATGGTCCTAAGGCAAACCGTGTTGTGTTAGTCAGATATCTGAAACAGGTCCCATTCTGTTGATATTCCTCATTCTAACCCTTTAATCAATGCTATTCAACTCGGAGAAGATAGATACAATTTTTTTTATAGAAATGAAGATAAAAATGATTTTTTATATCTACGTGTCAATTATCCATCATTATCTATATATATTTTTTATAATATACATATGTAGACAGACGTGAAAGCTAATTTGTGGTCAGTCACCATCGTCCAAAGACATTGGTGGATTTAAAAACTAACGCCAATACGCCACCAACCTTGGGAATAAAGATGTTATGTCCGTTATGCCTGCCTAATTATTCTCACTCCTTCTTCAAATGGGAACACAGCAATATATAGTGCTGTTGTTTGGGGGTTACCCAGACGGGTTAGCACAAAGTTTTATTAATATGTAAAATTACTCAGCGAAAGGAATTATGTAACATATGATCAGACCATAAAATATTCATAATGTATCCACATTTTGTCACTCGGTATTTTTTATCGCTAACAATGTTGCAAATATAAGGTTGTTACAAGACTTAATGCAAAAACTGTTGAGAGGCTAATTTCCCAAGGATGATGAACAGGATAAGTACAACAAAAAACAGGAAGGTTAATTTTGCTTCCCAGTAAATCTGTGCTTTGATGTAAGGTGAGGCTGAATTACATTAACGTGTAAACGATAGAAGCATTCGTTAATACATTTTTTCATACATTTAGATTAATCTTTTTCATATTAAAAAACGTTTTGAGAAATATTCCAAAATTCTTACAACGATTATTATTAAAATATATTTAAAATAATCCATAAATTAGTCTTATTTAGAACAAAGAAAATTCACAAGACAATGTTATAAATATATATTTAAATAAATAATAAGATGTTTTAATGAGTACAAATTTTATTAATTGGCTGGCTAATCTTTGTTCCGATTGGGTAGGCTATTTTAATAAGAACCACCCAATTGACAGTTACTCTGTGATACCATCTTTTTAAGATTGCAGTTCCCTTGCGCGAAGAGTGAGGATATACCTTAGACTCTGTTCTTATTGGCGACAGCTTGAGGAACGGCTTTTTATATGACCACGCAACTAAGCTCTTTACTTCGCGACATTTTATATTTAAGAAAATTTAAAAATATGGACCAGTTCCTCTAGATATATATTTGATAATGAAAGGTATATTTGTAAAAAAAAAAATACTTTATTAAATGTGACGTATATAAAAATTATACAAGACTGACAATTGTTATCGTAGTTAGCTCTAGTGTCTCATCTCTGAAATATTGTCTGAATTTTTCCAATCAACATTTTCCGCATATTTGCATATAGACGTTGAAAACGTTTCAAATATCAAACCAATTTTTGAATGATTTTCAATCTTCGTCTTCCCTTTCATAAACGCTAAATACATAACATCAGATACTTTTAGGTGCAATATTATGAAAAATATAAAAGATTACATATTGTAAATGTAATAACAGTTCCAATACAACTTGTAATAAAAATTTTACTTCGTTTCGTTTCTAAATGGAAAATATATGTTTCTATGTATTTACTAAATTTCTATATTTTCAGATACATTAAAACAGTAATGGCACAGACATTCAGGATTAGCGACGGAAATAGTTCCGTACGTTCCGTGAGAGGATAAAATTTCAATTTCAACATAAATCCGTCAGACGATGGCATATCACAAATTAAATTTGCATTAAATTATATGTTTGTTTGAACAAGTTTCATCTGTTGAAATTTTAATTAAAGCCTTCTATCCTGTAAATCCACATATAGGGTATTCAATATAAACGATAATACGAACATTGTTTTAACGAGGAATAAAAATAGTATTATTGTAATAAAACAATTAAACTCTAATTAATAGAAAGAGATCAAGTTATAGGCAATCTCGATTGCGGGAGAGAGACAAAGAGAGAAGACCCTTATATCCTCCAGATCGATATGGGATGATAAGATTAGTTGTGAACGCCATAGCGAAAAACCTTTTTGCATATCGATTTGGACGGGTTTAAAACACTTTTTAATTTCTTTTTTAAACATTTATACCTCTTATGTGTTGGAAGCCAATATGGTCCATTGGTTAGAAGCCGTGAATACTAGGTGTATGTGTGTTCATGTCTGGGCTAGCAACACTGCATTAAAATATTCTTAATTACAAACCAATACCATCAGGTGGTCTGTTCAGGTGACCCGACAAGCTCAAGCTAATTATTTCAGAGGTAAAGTAAAAATAGTATTACGTAAGACCAAGCCAGTTTAAATTGAGACATTTATAAAATAATAAATAATTTAATCATTTAAATTAAGTATAAGTTACAATAGCTTTAGCTACTCGCGTTCGACACGTTTCACTCAAATTATTCAAATAAAAATATAGACAGACGACCTCCGTGGTCGAGTAGTGTGTACACCGGTTTTCATGGGTACGTCACTCCGAGGTCCCTAGTTCGATTCTCGGTCGAGTCTATGTAGAAAAAAGTTCATTAGTTTTCTATGTTGTCTTGGGTCTGGGCGTTTGTGGTACCGTCGTTACTTCTGATTTTCCATAATACAAGTGCTTTAGCTACTTACATTGGGATCAGAGTAATGTATGTGATGTTGTCCAATATTTATTATTTATTATTATTATATTGTTATTTTACTTTTTCTCTCTTATGAGGTAACTAAATCCTACACACACGGGCCGTAGCCAAGCGCTAGTAGGAGCTAGCTATATATCGAGACTGCGTTGTAGGCTTTTAGGTACGATCCCAGTTGATGAGATGACTATGGGAACAATATGAATGGTGTCTGCACGCCACTGACGTTTCAGTTCTATTGCTAAGTTTTGATATTTACTAAGCTTTTCCTATTAATTAATAAAAATATTACAATTAAACGACCTTGAAATGTCATAACAATTGCGTCAAATTGTTAACTGATAAAAAATATCTGAAGTGAGAAAGGAATCTTGCGATTTCCGAAACTACTACGGACTCTACCTTTTAGATATTGTTCTTCGATAATCTAAGGAGCAAAACGATCTTTGAAGACTCGATACTAGCTTATAGGACTTTACGGAGTTTATGCCTTTGCATGTTACGACGGCTTGTTGTGAAACCCTGAACGTGTTTTAATGATATTTTGTACATTAAAGCAGTTTTGTTTCAAAAGTTTCAAGTTTCAGAACCCAGTATGGGTATAACACAAAGTATTGTTGGAATAAATTCAATACGATTAAGTTATAAGTATGTTTGTTTATGAATATATTAAGAACATTGCGTATTATACCATATAAAATATAGTAAATAAAACGTGTTTGAGTACATTGCTTTTCCCATACAATACGCATTGTGACGAGTTACGTTTATTAAATAATTGCTGATTAATATATATTACAGATAAAAAACTAAAAACACACATTTTATGACATTCTTAAGTGAAAGATAATTGTCAATGTAAATAAAATTATCGTAATAAATTTTAACAACTATCAATAAGTATATTTTTAATATTTTTTCCACCCTAGAACAATAACCTATTTCCCTGGGGTTCAAGCTTCCTTCATAGAAAAAAATCATAAAATTCGGTTCAAGTGGTATTGTCGTGAAAATGTAACAAACAGACTATAAGTATAGATATATGACAAATCCTTGCAAGTTCAACTTCAAACCGTAACTTAAATCGTTTTATTAAATTTTTAAACCATTTCAGTGTATTTACACTTTAGAAGCGCTAGCGGTAAATCTCAAGTCTTAAAAATTAGGAGGGTGGTCAACCGTAAACTTTCGTCAAAAGCAAGACGGATTACAATTCTAATCCGGTTTTAGAAGAAAATGGCTTTTATACTTGAGATATAGGATCATTACTTTAAAGCAGTCAGTAAAATAAGAATATTATTATAAAGTGTCATTAATTTTCTTTCTTTGAAAATTGATAGCGTTTATTTAATGCTAAGAAGATCACAATACATTCATCGTATTAAACTAAGAGATTGATAGAGTTACTTCCGCATGTATTACAATTATACGAAAATTAACCAAAGAATACGCTCATACTAGTCATTGAAGCAATTTGTACCCAAGCCACTACCCAAAGCTGTCTTCCCAATGTGTCACTTGGCAACACAACTTATTAATACTATGCTAGTATTTCGATAACTTAGAAGCATTTTGACGCTTCGATAAAGCTTATTATTGTTAGAAAATTATACATATTTTTTTTTGGCATTAGCAGCCTGTAAATTTTCCCACTGCTGGGCTAAAGGCCTCCTCTCCCTTTTTGTTGGCGGAATACACATGTGGCAGAATTTCGTTAAATTTAGACACATGCAGGTTTCCTCACGATGTTTTCCTTCACCGCCGAGCACGAGATGAATTATAAACACAAATTAAGCACATGAAAATTCAGTGGTGCCTGCCTGGGTTTGAACCCGAAATCATCGGTTAAGATGCACGCGTTCTAACCACTGGGCCATCTCGACTCTCAAAAATTATACACACTCTCTAAATTGATAAAAATTACAAAACGAATTATTATTGAATAGAGTTTCTTTTTTTTATGAAACAACAGAGTATCTATTTTTTTAATTTCATAATGAGACAAAACGGTAATTCGATGCGATTGGAGATCAGACGCAAGGACGCGAGTGTAAAACTACCAAAATCATTTCTTAAATTAAACTACTACTAAAATTTATTCGCAGAAAAACTCAACTGGTAATACTGGCCAGTCTCGGGATATGAATCCAAGGACTTGAGATCTTCAACCTTACAAGCTAGCCACTAAACAAATGACGCAAAAGCCGTTAAAGAAGGGCTCAATATAATCGTCCAATCAATTTCCTATTGCCCTCCTTAAAACGCGATACAGTTCCTAAGGGGCTTAGTGAATTCAACCATAAGCGATCAGCAATCGCTGAGTCCCAGTCCAATGACGAAAAGTCAATTATATCCGACTGTTGATACTCGTATCTCCTGCGACCTTCGTTACAAAACCTACTTAACAATACATATATCTACCTAGTTTTTTCGATGGTTAAAAGTAACAATTTTTATATTTATTGTTGAATGTAGAAACGATTTTGATGTGAACCTATGTAAATATTACATAAATTCTGAAAATAAAAGATCTAGGATTTTTAAAACGATTGAGAATTCGAATGAACTGCGTCTGGTCAAAAGAACGTTTAATTTACATACACGATGCATAAAACACAGCGCATTGCAGTGCAGTCGTTATTTTTTTAAATTACTGAAATTCCGAAATACCGAATAATATACAGCCACGGTCGATAAAGTTTTAATATATTTCTAAGATTGATTTATATATAGATACAATTCAAATGAATGAATGAGTGAACGTATATAACAAAAAGACGGTATCAACTTAAACACTTTAATGCAAAGATCTTAAATTTTCATCTTAAAATATCTTTTATGCTTCATTCATAATGATAGCTAATTTGAACTGACAATTTGAAAGCTAAGTTAACGGTTTTATTTTTCTAGTCTAAAATTTTCAATTCATTTGTATCCAAATGGCCACAAATTACTTGGAATCTTTCTTTTGGCTCTTTGTTAAATTGCCCACGTCCACTTAAGGATATTAAAGATAAAGCCGGAGTATATTAAAGGAAAAAAAGACAAAAGAGACTTAGTTAATCGCGGAACCGCAGTGGATTTTCGACGTCGTAAGAAAATTGATATGTTCTGGACGAATGATTTACTTCGGGCGCCGTTTACTTTGCTACTAAGATTGATTAATAAAGTGTTAATATTGCGAAATATTTATAAAGAAAATGCTTTGATACTTTTGATATTATGAAAATATATTTTTATTACGCAAATTAACTAATTTTACTTTTATATGAATTTTGATTGATCGATTGCATTAAGTATTTAGTAAAACTGAGATTGTTCAGCGTTTCAAAAAAAGAGTTTATTCAAAAGTAAAATTTACTCGATATCACAAGATCCTTTGAAAATAAATATCACAGGATAACATTTGATATTGCTATCAAAATATCGCAAAGACATAATCATATGAGCAAGATAACCGACCTTTTTGGACATCACTATTTTTAATGTTGGTACCACATATGAATATAAAGCAAGACCTGTCGTGACAATGGTATTGTAATATTAAGAGGGTTATATTGCAAATGTGCTGCCAGCTTTAGGATCTATGTTATTAAATTTTATAACATAATATTGAGCATGAAGCTTCAGCGGTGAAATAACTTTTGAGTTTCTAATATGAGTTGTGGGGGCTTAGCAGATTGAACATGTTAGTTTTAAACTAAATAGATTTATATAGAATAATAAAAAGTGTAGTATTAAAGACTAAGTACTTAATTCGTTTGAAGGATGAGTGACAAACATAAATAGACACAATGGACATTTTATTTTAGTTCCCAAGTTTGATGACGCATTGACGATGTAAGGAGAGGTAAATACTTTTTATAACGGACGGTAGTTACCGTATGCTCGTACGTCTACCAATATTGTAAAAAAAACATTAAGAAATATTCTTCTGCCTGGCAGCTCAGGAAAACATTGTAAGAAAAACTATATGTTATATATGTATATATATAATTCGAGGTTAATCTTATCCAGCTTAAATAGTGAGTGATTTTCAATGTTTTCTCTCTTTCTCTCAACTGTGATTCCATATTTAAAAGAAGGAGACAAAGCAACTACCCAATAATCCCCTAAAATCATATATAGCAATAGCCGTTAAATACTAGCATTCATATTAACCTCTGCATACATTAAACCAAATGTTTGTTGATATACTATATTTAATAAAATATACGTTTATAATTGTGTATTAACATTTATCATGTATTTTGAATATACATCATCATGGCTGTATTTTGAATAAAATGATTTAACTATTCCATTATTAGAGGTATGAAGTCAGGTTGAGTAATTAATTGTGATTCGGCTTTGTTATTCAATTTATAGTTATTTGTGAGTTATAGCACTAGTTATTTTAATAATTATATTATTAAAATTACGTAACTTTTGGGCATTTTCTTTTAATGTACGTATATATATTTAAATGGGCATCAAAGGAGAGATCGTGGACAACTGTTCGATGTTATAGATAAATGAAGAAGTGCAGTAATTAATCAAATGTTCCTGATACCGCAGACTTGAATTGCTGGCAAGATCGACGATATGTATTGACTATATAGGTACATTAAAAAACTGTAAGATTATTTGACCCAATATCTCTGGATTTGCGGTCTTATATTTACTCACTAAACCAACAAGTCAGTATATATTATAATAATTTTATTAATTATTGTAAATAAATGCTATTTTTCCAAACGGTATGGTAGATCCTGAGATTGGACTCTAAAACTCAAGCTATGGTTCGCAGATTGGAGGAGATCCTGGGGTCCCAATCGGAAGGCCTGGATAGTGGGCTATCTGCCCCGTCTTAAATCGCTGGACTGCAAGAAGCCGTAGCACAGTTCCGTATAGGCTGACGCAGGTACTCTCCGGACATGGCTATTTCGGTAAGTACCTGGCAAGGTGGCAAGTTTAGTGTTTATTATTATGACCCTTTAGTCACGATTATGTTGCGCATCTGAACACGCAGTATTATATTCCGACAGAGTATGGGGCCCTAGAGGCATTCCCTGACGCCAATTTTCAGCAGATCTGTCTCATTGCTGATGCTGAATGGAAATCTGAATGGAAAGGAAGCGTGAGAAAAGTGCTTAAAGTCGAAAAGCGTTGCTAAGAGTAGCTTCTCTGTATCCAGGGAATCTAACTGTAGAGAAAACCTAGCGAACTCTAGCTTGGAGGCCTACTAGGTGGGCAAACCGATGTGGCGTCACGGTAGCATGTATTACCCCTGAAGACACGTAGTGGGTACTGGTAATGTTACTGTTTTTTAATGGATATTCCGAATATACTCAGCGCGTGCGAGTCTCATACCCCCAACTTCATTTAGGAAAAAGTATAAATGCGATTTTGCAGCAAGATAAAAAAAAATGCTTAATTGATAAGCGCATTCAAACAAAAAAATCTGTCGATTTATAATATTAGTAAAGATGAATCAAATTGAACGTGTTGTAGAGATTTTTACGCATAGCGTAATTGGCACAGCACTTAGGCTCACTTGCTTTTTTTCAATATTAACGTCATAAATAAATTCTAAAAGTATGACAGTGCTACTAATTTTGTATCGCGGTCGCGCCAATTTTACAAACAAATTGTGACTATATCGGAATCGAATTGAAATGCAACCGTAGCAGTTTATTTATTTTCTAATTCTACTAGCAAACGCTTTAGTTATAATGCGATCTAAGTTGGATCGGAGTAGAATCGTGATCGTATCGTAACCGGTATAAATAAGTTGGAATAGCCGTCAGTGGCAACACCAGCTAGCGGCTGCAGATGAAGGGTAGATTTTTAATATGGATGTGTAAAATAATTTTATTTTTAATTAAATACTTGCTGATAATTGTTTTGTTAATAATTTCCTTAAAGTTAAAAGTAATAATATGGGTAATATGTTAACTTAGTATTGTAATTTAATAGACTATAAATACATATTTATAATACAATATAAATATATTATATAAGTAATCCTAGGTGTTAGTTAACAAGCTATTTATAAAAAAATAGATACCAAATTCCTGAAAATTTAAACTGACTTAAATATTAAAAGCATTTAAATATTCAATAATACTCAGAGAAATTTCATTAACAATTTTTCACGGTATAATATTCCACCCAAACATTAAACAGATACGTTTTAAAATCCATTATTTCAAGAATCTGTTTTTATTTATAACTGTAATCAAAAACCGAGTAACTTTACGCTTCTTAAAACATTTTATTGGCATTCTATATGTTAATAAAGATCTTTAGTCCTACAGGAGCAGTATAATAAAAGCATTAATATTTATGTTCTCGTACATACACACACGTTTTGCTGTTAACGTGAAAATATGCAAATCAGAATAAACCTGAGAGAGGTTTCACTATTTTTTTTTTTTTTTACTTAATATGCTGAATATCAACGTTTGTGATGCAAAATTGGGTTCAAAGATACAAGTAATGTATTTCGGTCTGATGGTGTAATTACAACACCCTGTATAGGACAAAGCTTGATTAACATTTTTATTCGACGTATGTTTTTTGGATTTTCGACAGAATCGCCGTTGTAAATAAAACGGGTTGCACGTTTTTTGCCAACTATCTAGTGAAAATGATTCACGCTAGTGCACGGGAAAACAAACACCTTTTGTAAATATTTTGTGTACGATTGGAAATCAAATTTGAATGGCATTTTTTTTTTGTTTTAGCAACAGGAGCTTGAACGGCTTCTGATTAGCATATTTATACGAGTATAAGCTAATACTGTTGGGGACAGACTTACGCCAGAGTCACGATTAATTACAAATCTGCATACTAACGTACCGACGGTGCCAAGGTGATTAAATATATGCACCTTGAATACATACAAGTTCCTTCAAGGCAAATATAATCAAGTGACATTGCATTACACGGTTTATTGTTAGCTAAAATATACAAATAAAATGTGAACGTCGGAAAAAGTTAGTTTTTAGTATTTATTATAAAAATGGAGGATCAAACTTGTTAAAAGGGTATATATGTTGCCTTCGCTTATATATTTGCTTTTTTTATGGCATAGTTAACAAACGATCTAGAGGCTCACCGGATTCAAAGTGACTACCATCATCCATGGGCGATTGCGATGGCATTTGCAACACTGGAGGGATGACAGGCCTTTAAGAAATGAGTGGTTTATTTGCTTAAAGATTCCCAAGTATTATCGGTTTTAGAATCCTTTTCAGATTTTTAATTTCGACATATGTATCAGTTATACTCGTATAATACTAAACATTCTCGAATAATCTTCCTTAAACATTCCAATTTAAGCAGAGTATGATATCGCTAATCTAACTTTAACTATTTATAACAAATTGATGTGAAGCCTTTATTGGCGCGCAAGGGGGTAAGATCGCTTAGTACCCCGTGACGGCAAATGGCTTGGGGCTCTTTTATGGCGACATCCGATGCTGTCTTCTCACTTGTGTTTGCATGACGCGTATACTATCTAATCAGTGATGTATATTTATCTTACTTATGAAACTATAGGTTTTTATTTATATAACCCGATATTATGTATTGTGTTCGTGTTTTAATTCCAACTTCATTTAATAATCTTAAATTTCGATATTCCATATCTTAAAACGTCCCTCGAGTGCTACGTTTTTTGTCTAAACTTTTAAATTTTTTATTGCGGTTAAGTGAAATGATTAACAACTCCCTCGAAAGCATATCATGGACCAATTCATATCTAAAGGTTCCCAGTATAGCCATAAAAATTATTATTGTTAGCAAACGTTTACGTACACGTTAAAACATCGAGGCGGGATCGTAAATACGAAGTCTTCTGACGTTATCTCCGACCGTTATGTTAGAAGCGATGTATTAGGGAAATAAGACCCCTTTTATGCCTCAGAAAGGAAATTTAATGGCAATAACTTATAAATAGTTTTGGTCGAAAGTTTACTGTGTATTGGAAATTTGTATGAGTATTTCTTGTTTGTGACGTTATTAATTTGTAAATGGATCGTGAACCCTTGTTTCGTGACCATTTTATGTTGGACATAAAGCTGTGTGAAGCTCAGTACTAAAAGTGTTACTATGTAAAATTGGTCTACAATATTGAATATGTTTCAATAAACTACAGAAAAGGAACACGATACTAAAATAAGATATAGTGAGATAATATCCGAGATAATAGCCGAGATGGCCCAGTGGTTTGAACGCGTGCAACCTTAACCGATGATTTCGGGTTTAAACCCAGGCAGACACCACTGAATTTTCATGTGCTTAATTTGTATTTATAATTCATCTCGTGCTTGGCGGTGAAGGAAAACATCGCGAGGAAACCTGCATGTGTCTAATTTCAACGAAATTCTGCCAAATGTGTATTCCGCCAACCCGCATTGGAGCAAAGTGATGGAATATGCTCCAAGCCTTCTCCTCAAAGGGAGAGGAGGCCTTTAGTCCAGCTGTGGGAAAATTTACAGGATGCTAATGCTAAAAAAATATATCCGATATATTTTTAATTTGTATAATAGTTTAAAATAGATAATTGTCAAAATTTGTCACCTAATGATAAGTCTATGGTCAATATTTTCTATATATATAATATGTAGGAAATATTAAGCATTCCTCATATCACCAATGCGCCAACAACCTTGGAAACCCAGATGTTATGTCGCTTACGCCTGTAGTTATGCCTGAAGTTGCACTGGCTCTCTTCAAACCAGAACACAATAATACTGAGCATTGCTGTTTGACAGTAAAATATAATATGATATATGGGTATTACCTACACAGACGGGCTTATAAAAAGCCATATGAGTTACCATTACATGTTGGTTAAATTTGTATCGACTATGTATATTAAAAAAAGGGCCGAGATGCACCTAAAATATAAAAATGTTCAAACTAAATTAGCTGTTTAAAATCATACCAAGCTTTTTTCTTCTTATATCGTATTCGCGAACACTAATATTGTGAGGAATCAATTGGGTCAAATTTTGCCATGTGCTACCAACATTGGCCGTAGCAGCAGAGTGATAAGTTTCAAGCTTTATCCTTAGTAAGCGGTCTCCAGTTTGCCCAGCGATACAATACTTTCAGCTAACATTTTACTTTATGACAATAAAATATATTTTCTTTTATTTTTGATCAAAATTATATCAATTTATTTCTAATGTTATCTAGATAGTTTGTTCATTTACGTCTCCATGGTTCGAGATTGGTAACGCATTTGCGTTGTAAGGGATGGTTAATATTTATTTATGGTTATCACCGCCCATAGACACCACAGGTGACATATAGTCCAGTCTACCTATCTATTTTAAATTAAATAAATACATATTTACATAAAATAACAACGAAATAAATTTGATTTGTTATGTTTAAATTATGTCTGTTGATGTGCAAACAGACCCACTCGACTGTATTTTAATAAAATACGACCTATTTATTAAATACAATTTAGTTCACCTTAATTTATACAAACCAAAAAATACCGATGTCCTATTATTAGGAACGGAATAATGTTTATATATTAATAAGTCAAAATAATATCTTATAGATAAAAAAGTTATATAAGCTAGTATCACACACGTAGCTCTCAGCTACATACAACGTCTTATCGTGTTAAGTTTACTCACACAAACGCGTGCGTCGTAAGCACAAGTAAAATATTTATATAATGTGGTCGTAAGGCAGTTTTATGCAGTGAGAAAATAATACTCAGATATAAAATTAAAGGGCGTGCAGTTACACGTGATAGAAGACAGACTTGTACCTATTTTTTTCTGAAATGTTTTATGTATAAATTATTACTCCCATCACACTAAAAGACGCTTCGCTTTTATAAGTAAGGGTACTATAACACGACGTAATGCATAGAAACTGTTGATTAAATCAAGCATTGTATACGAATATACTTTTCAATTTCGCGTCATTGTAAAATTGAATGTGTGAGTAACGTATATGGGGAGGCCTCAAGTTGACATAATTTATTAATTCAATCCGCATTACGGTACGGTTAATCTCTGTGTCAATTTAAAATATGACGCGATACGAAATCAGTAAAGGGGTATAATTAGACGTCTATTTACATAATCTATCCAAAGTCGAAACCAATGAAATCGCAGACGGCATCCAAAAATACTTTACAGAAATGGATTTAAAGAGTAACTACTGAGTTCGTTGCCAATTCTACTCGATATAACCCTTATTTTTAACTGCTACAGTTTGTAACTTCACAAAGAATTGACATAACGGAACGACGATAAAAAAACTGAAATTCTTTTTTCAAATACTTATTCTATTTATTTCGGTGAAAATTTAATTACAAGTTACGACGGATATTGAATGATTGGGCTTGAAGAGTTTCATTTTTAATAGAATCAGATGTTTCTCTCGGTGTATTTATTACTTTATTTTAATATTCGCGTACTAATAATATTCTTAGGTATATTTAATAATAAATTATATCACAAAGGAAAGGCACCAGTCACCGTAAAGTGTGATTAACGTGAGTTTGTAATTGTTTTAATGTACAGTCATAATTATATAATTACAAACTTTACAATATAAATACACATACAATTAGATATACATATATGTACAAAATGATTAAAAGTTGGCTTCTATAAATAATTAAATTCTATAATGCATGATATATATGATTTTCCGTTTCATATAATATGCGAGTAGGATGTAAAGGGTTTTAAATAATAAGGATTAGTTATGTAGCAGGGTAGCAGTGCTGCGGAGAGTTAATGCGACGAAATTTAACAGTGTGTCCGTACGCCAGCGCACCGTAATAGGATTTGTCGCATTGCGAAACGGCGAAATACTAAATTCCACGAAAATATTAATTTTATGAGAATAAAAAACAAATGAACTGCGATTTACGTCCGAGAAATCGTAAAGGCAAATAAATACATGCGTGCACAAATGAATCATCTCAAAGAAAAATACGTTTTACATTTCTTCTTCTTAGTTAAAATGATCAGGTTTTCACTCTATATTAACTATTGCGAAAGAGTAAATATATTTTTTTTTTACTTTAACTTTGAAGAGAAAAACATTTTAATTGTATATACACCAAAAGGTTTTTAAAAATACGCTTGCACGTAATACGTATGCAAAAACGTATACTAAGGATATATTAAGCGTTTTTACATTTCAAATACTAGCAAACACCTGTGTACATTTGTGTTTACAATTCATCACGTGAACTGGGATCAAAGAAAACATCGTCAGGTAGCCTGCATGGATCGAATGAATTCTAGAACATTCTACATTTGGAACATGTGGAATCCCCAATCGACTTTGATGTTTTTAATGTGTTTTTTTTTTTGTTGTAATGCTTTAATAAAAATATACGGATAAAATTAATCCAGTATTAAAGCGATACTTAGAGTCCGTAATCTAAAACAAACTTACGATTTCGTCACTAATTTGGGGCTACTGATCCCCAAAGAATTTATTCCAACTTTCCCTAACAAAAGCAACATAGTAATTGTTATATCTTAAACATAGTATTTCATAAAGCTTGGAAAAAAGCCTTGAACTAAAAAGGCTAATAAGAATACAGTCGAGTTTTGGCCCAATTCTTGTTAGAACGCTTATAAATTAACATGCTACAATTATTACAATACAGACGAGAACATACAGGCAATTTCATGTTGTAAATAATTGTCGCTATTTCTCGAATCAGTTAAATTATTCCTAATAGAGAAAATTTGGGCTAAAAGAACTAAAATAGAAAACACAGATATTACAATTTAGAACGACATCTTATTATAAAATCAATAATTAATTCGTAAAATACGTGTAATATTCGAATGTCTATTGAGACATTGCATAAAATTGCCATAAGCTGTGGTCACATATAAAATAATCTGATTCGAAAATAAGACATTCCAATGAACAAAGTACTAACCAAATAAAACAGTATTAAAGTATTAAAACGTTACAAATAAAAGCAATGCTAAATTACAGATTAATGTAAACAGAGCCAACTATTAAGACATAACAAGTCATTATAATAGTTTATTACGTTATAATAATTAAAGGTGATAATAACCAATTTTATCATAGCCTATTTATCATGAACTAAACAATCTTCCGGCGAGCTACAATGTCGATCAGATAGGAATCTTAATTACAACATCACCCTATTAAACAAATTAACTTCATAGCGTTCCGTGATTACACAGTTATATTAAATACGCTTCTGTTTTATGAAATATAATAATTTATTTTATCTAATAATTAATTTATTAATCAGATTATAATTCAATTAAACCAGGAAGGAATTCATTAATCATCTGAATTTTATCACTTAATATAATTATGTCATTAATCTCAAACGTAGTATGATTAACGCATTTTTTTTTTTCGATACAGTCTCAGCGATTCGACTTCAAGACTAATCTTTATTAGATAATTTTAGAAATGAAATTCGAAATTCAAATTAAAGTAATTCGGTTTTTAGTAAACAACAAAATTAATCCTCTAAATGTTCCAATCAATCAAACGAACGCTACCAAAAATTCAATACGCAGCTTCAATTTCAACAGCAAATACCAACGCGGCAGCTTACATAAATTCATTTCTATTTAACGATACAGTATTGACAAGTTTCCGTTGGAAAAACCCTTCAATGCACCGGCTTAGTGCCAAGCCAACGATAGTGTAGTTTATGATGGCGACAGATGGCACTAGTGGGCGGTCTTACAACGCATGAACATACATGGTATATTAGAAACTATATGTTACCTACAGCTGCCTCTGTAATTGACTTTAGATTAGAACTTTCAACAGCTCCAGTCTTTGACAATGAGATATAAGGAGCTAATGAGAAATATTACAGTTTTTATATCCTCATAGCCTGGAAATACAGCGTGTAATGGCTTATCCCAGATACGAGTATGAATAACAATGTTTCAAACGTGTAGTATAACTAAATCGTGAATATTTTCTAAGCAATATTTTATTCTTGATGAATACATATTTTAAAATAAAGGTCTTATCCCATTTTTGCTTTACTCTGTCGAAAAAAAAAAACGTTTTTGCATTTAAAAATCTCCAACAATCAAACTCGAATTTAGCCACCCTGTGCAAAGCGAGGATGGTGACAATTGACAGAAACGCGACCTCATTTAGCTTTTATGTCCTTAATTTGCTCCGATTACCTAAGAATAGACGAAAAAAGAACGTTTCCTACGCCTTTGTTGGCAGTCCCACTGAATTTGAGGACTGTTGATGTTCCCGACCGTTACCAATGGCTTCAAATTTACGACGGAACTTTTTGGCTACGGTCTGTACTATTTTTTTTTGTTTTGTTTTGAAGGGGCGTTGCTACTTATAGCCGGAGCTTCTTGATACTATTTTCCTGTGAATAAATTCCGTCTCTTATTATTTATACATTTACTACTTCTGTTAAAGTCCTTCAAGCTGAAATAGCTTGTCGACATATTTTGTTTTTATTTAATTTATTTTTGGCGTTTTATTTAGCAGCGTATACATATGAACTGCACATCAAATCATCAGAGTACTCTGACTTAAAAAAGGAAATCGTTAATTTCATTATAAACGTATTTCAAAAACTTTTCGCCATAAATTCTGTAGATTTGTAAATGTTATGAAAAAATATAAAAGACAAATGGTTCATTTATGCTAAGCATTCTCTTATCATGTATGAAATCATTTCTTTCCGTAGTATATTACTGTACCGCTGTAATATAATTTTTGGCAAGTTCCTTACCTAGAAAATAGGTTAACATTGCTCTGCAGTATTCGAGATCACGTTGGCAATTCTGTATGAATAAGGACCAACTCTATGGACTACGGGCTGTGCAAGATTTATGAGGATCTAGATGTTCATAATTCTTTGGCAGCGAACCGATCACGTTTCGGTTTTTTTATGGAGTTATACATAATATGTAACTGATATTTGCCGAACCGCTATTAAACTTGTATGACTTCATTTTTGTAGTTTCGTTAAAATTTATCGATTAATTTAATTAAGTTTATCTTCAATCAATAATACTGATCTAAATATTTGCTAGCCTTTGGTATTATATTAAACAATTCAATAAAATGTTATTTGAAAACAATATTCAACTGAAAATAAAGATTAAAATAATTGAATTATCTATTTATATTATAAATAATATTCTATTTTCTGGATTTGTTAGTGTGTATCGAAACAAGAAATGGTTTAACAGCTCAAGTGTCTGCCGGTATCAAACATTAATTTATAACTAAAAACGAAGTCATAACTATAGCTGGTTTTCAGTAAATAGTAAGAATTGTAGTTGTTACTTTTCTGACATTTTCTATTAAGAAAAATTAATTTGTAACAGAACATGAAGCAGATAAAGTCCATGTACAAAAAGTGAGATGATAAAAACACTTAATTATATGACATTTATTTAACAAGACGTATTTTAAAAAAAATAATCCTTATTATATCTAAACCAAAAATATACGGACGTACTTAAGTGCGCGCATGAAAAGTTCTTCTAATTTGGCGAGATTTAAAATAGTTTTAATTAATAATAATAAAATATTAATATCAAAATAATAATTATTACTATCATATGACACTTATATACATTTAAACATTCACTATTTAAATTTGTAATAAATTAAAAACTGAATTGAAATAAGATAGGATGTGAAGTTATCTATTTCGAGCGACTTGACACTTAATAGGTGGTTTTGTGAGCAACTTCATCATATAGTTTAATTATCACACTGTGCTCTCCTCATAAAAACTCACTCGCGTCATTTTCTTTAACGCGCCAAAAGACGTATAATTTCAAAACATGTGTTTTTTTTTATTTCGTATACATATTTAAAAAAGCCTTGGTCCTACATAGGATTGCTATAAATATTAAACTCCTTTGCAAGTTGTTATAATAATTGTTGTTAAAGTTTGCTATAAAACAAAGTGAGATGAAACGGTAAACGTGAGCCATGAGCGTAATTCTATATTTCTCTTGCAGGCGGCGTCACAAATTGTGAAAAATCGTTATTTCTGACATAGGTCTCTCCTTAACCGGGAACAAACATTCTAACTTACATAATAAATCTTGTTACTATATTACAGTAGAACTGTAACGGTTTAAGTAGACGTTATGTTTGAACATCAAACTTATTATATTTTATTCGTGTAAATTTCTTTAATAATTCAGTGGTTATTTTCATCGTCTTATAATATTTTAGATTCATATAAATGTAAAATATCAAAATGATTATTTCTCACCTCTTGAGGAAACATTTTAAGTTTATTTAAGAATGCTACTCGAATTTTCCTTTGGTTTCAGGTGTGGTGAAAATGAAGTTCATATGATACCAGGAGGTTTATGCACGATGTTTTCCTTCTCAACAAGAATTATAAAAACAAATCAAGCAGATGGACATCTCATAGCACTGGTCCGGATTTAACTCAAAATCTTCGGTTAAGATTCACGTATTAAAGCTATAACAATTTTAAAGCTATTTCATGTCCTTAAACATGCCACTTAATGTTCGAGTAACAACTCTATAAACTCGTACTAACAGCTTAACGGGCCTAGACGAAGCTACGTACGACGAATTCCTTCATAAAATTGACGTGAATTTTTAAAAATGACACAAATGTGACGTAATAGTATATAAATAAACTCACAGTATAAACCAGTATATCATACTCTAAACGTGTATTGTATGTCGATTTTTTAAGCAATTGATGAAATATTATAGACATTATACTCTTTATATACGAACATAATGTCGCATACGAGTTCCAATGAACGTGATATATTTAAAGCATATTAAAACTCCATGTTCTAGTGAGCAATACATTTGAGCGACATAAAATTAATATTCACGCGATTAATTTTATCTCCTCGAGAAATGTAGCGATGAATAAAGTAATCTCGCGTCGCATCCTAAAGCAGTTAACGCTAATAGCTGACATTCTCCCAAATCTCGTGTTCTGGCATCTCTTGAGAGTTCTCACAACTGGGTCCGTCGATTCGAGTACAAAGTTCGGGTAATCGGAAAACTGCTCTCGTCAAGCCCTTATTGATAAAACTCGTATGTATTGCCTTCCGATCTTGTAATAAACTTATCTCAATATTCACAATTATGATATATTTGATATTTTTTTTATAAAATTTTAATTTTGATTAATTACGAAACAAAAATAATTTGAATAAAAAAAATACTACTTCTACTTTACTTGGTGGTACTTTGTGCAAGCTCGTCTGGGTAGGTACCACCCACTCATCAGATATTCTACCGCCAAACAGCAGTTTTCAGTATTGTTGTGTTCCGGTTTGAAGGGTGAGTGAGCCAGTGTAACTACTAGTACAAGGGACGTAACATCTTGGTTCCCAAGATTGGTGGCGCATTGGTAATGTACGGAATTGTTGATATTTTTTGGGCTTGGGCTTACCTTGGAGAGACCAATATTATCCAGCAGAACTCTGTGATTGGGTGAATTATAATAACGATGAAATAATGATAGCTAGATATAAT
The DNA here is from genome assembly GCF_905147765.1 of Vanessa atalanta. Classification (NCBI taxonomy): domain Eukaryota; kingdom Metazoa; phylum Arthropoda; class Insecta; order Lepidoptera; family Nymphalidae; genus Vanessa; species Vanessa atalanta. The sequence goes on from NC_061882.1 coordinate 2,408,307, forward strand.
TAAAAACATATGCCACATTTTCACAATTATTTTTACATTTAATACTGTTTTTTTTGGATTTATGTATTCAGCACTCAGAAATGTTTATGGTCCGTCGCGTATGAAAAGGCGTCCAATACACTTCGTTCTGTATACGTTTTTTCGCCACTCCGACCAATGGATCCGATGCAAATAATATATGCGATTTAATATCAGTCAGGCGTGAATCTCCACGTGAAACGCGGGTAGGCATGAAAAAAATAGAATCGATTTTCATACGATTTGACGTAGTTGTGTAGCGAGTGTGACAACGACTATGTATTAGATACTGGTTGTTGCCTGCGGCTTCGTTCGTATTTCAGGTGTTAGGCATAAACAGCCTTCCTTGGTGTTGAAGCTTGCTTATTAATTAATTTCATCAAATTCGATTAAGTGGTTCGACTGTGACAGAGCAACATACTGACAGACAGAGTTACTTTCTCATTTTTAATATTAGTATAGATTATTTGATTGAATCTCTATGTATAGAATAGTACGTCAGTGGCATTTTTCAAAAATATTTTTTCGTTTTTATTGTTATAATTGACAATTTAAAAATTACAAATTTTAATACATTATATATGTAGACACATCATGATTGTACTGTATAACATACATTTAAGCCTGTAGGTTATATAAAGTAATTATAAATTACGTAATTTTATTTTAACTTTAGCATTAGCATTAGCAGCCTGTAAATTTTCCCACTGCTGGGCTCAAGGCCTCCTCTCCCTTTGAGGAGAAGGTTTGGAGCATATTCCACCACGCTGCTCCAATGTGGGTTGGCGGAATACACATTTGGCAGAATTTCGTTGAAATTAGACTCATGCAGGTTTCCTCGCGATGTTTTCCTTCACCGCCGAGCACGAGATGAATTATAAACACAAATTAAGCACATGAAAATTCAGTGGTGCCTGCCTGGTTTTGAACCCGAAATCATCGGTTAAGATGCACGCGTTCTAACCACTGGGCCATCTCGGCTCTGACTTAACTTAAATTAGCATAAAATCCAGCTAATATGGAAATCCTTATAAAGCTAAATTTGTACGTATATCAAAATAATAAACAATTTTTAAAAATGAATATTATACGGATGCGTTGGTGTGCGTGAATATGACATTCGTTTTTGTAATTTAATTAATTTGTGAAACAATTTTAAGAAGAATTTTTTAACTTAAACGATATTTATATTTAAATTTTATAACATTAATCTGAAATTGCTTAATTTGAATCATTTAATATTTTATTTTAATTTGACGGTGTTAATTATTTTAATACATTGGCTGTATATTCCAGTATCTTTGTATAATATTCGAGGCTCTAAATAAATAAAAAAATATTATTTCTTCGAAATTCAAATTAAGTCCGAGAATACAAACTTTAATAAAGTCAAGTAAACTTCGCTAATAATTCACCAGAGATTATATATTTAATTAATGAAAGCCTGCTTACAATTAGCTATGCGAGTCGACGTAAATGTCTTCATCTGTAATTACATTAATACCGTTTTGTACAATGATAACACGAGTATTTAAATTATCTCGAAGTTAGAACGACTGATTGGCGAGGACAAGTGTCTGAATGCATAACGAAGAGATGAATTGTAATTTAATTTTTGCTCATCTTCGTCTTGAAAAGTGAATTGTTAACAGAATACCGGTCAAGTGAAGGATGAATACTAAAGTAGGTTTAATTTTATTTTCCGGCTCTATTTTACTAGCAGTTTCTTTTTTGGTACTTTTATTAATGTATTAATTTGGATATTTTATAATCTTGATACTGGGATATGGGAAGTTTTAATTTTCGTATATTAATCTTGAACAATATATTCAAACAACAAAATTCGTCATCTGATTGGCTTATGGGAAATGTTAAAAGTTGATGATATACTTTTCGAATTAATTACTATATAAAAACTAGTTGAACTAGCGGCTTTACCCGTGAGAAATTTATAAAAAAAATCCTGCAACCCCCATTAAGCCCCATGGGGAGTTTCGTAAGATCCGTTCTTAGCGGATGTCTACACCCTATAAGAAACTTATCTGCCAGATATGAAGTTTGTAGGTGTTATAGCTTCTGAGATTTCGTGATTAATCAGTGAGTGATATTACGCTATTATTTATTTATTTTGTTTATTTATTTATACATAAAAGTTTACAAAACAAAATACTTATAGCTAGCATCAGAAAACCACCCAAGTTTGTAATAAATGTAATAAACACAGTGTTAAATCTAGGTTCGTTATCTACAGAACATTAACGCCAGTTAAACATGTGTATAAGCTATCACAACTTACTTAAAAATGATTTTAGTTTCTTAATGTTACGAGGAGTAATATGGTACGGTACATCAGTGGGTAATTCATTAACTAGGCGAGGAACTAGGTAAGTATTCGTACGCTCAACATACCCTTTGCGCGCGCTCGGAGTACATAAGAGTGACATCCCGCGTGCATACGGAATGTTGTAATAAAGTTATATATATATAGATGAAAAATAAAAATATTGACCATGTAAAACATCACTAATTATTATCCAGATTTGTAACCGCATTCTTCGGTAAAGATATCAACAGATTCTACCCCGAGGCCGTCTTGACTCTTCATAGTTACTAAGAAAGAAATAATAATTCCCGACATCATAATCCATACCATAAACATCGCTCGTAATCGTTAACGTATACTGTCCTATACCACTCAAATACCAATAATAAATCTTCATTAGGATTACTATCAACATCTTTCACGTGCACCCAATATTACGATTCACATAAATAACTTCAAAGAAATAAGTCTGGGTAATGCGAGGTCGTGTAAACAGAAACGAGGAAACGAATTATTTTCGTTTTATCCTTGCGTATGAATAGAATTTATTCATAATTTTATTACAGGTTTGGCTTTGTATGTTAGATACCTAATCATAATTTTATTTCCGCAACTAACAATTCATATCGATATTAGAGTTTTTAAAAAAAGGTAACAAGTTACAGGAAACTGGATGTTTTTGTTTATTAGATCTGAGTATTATGTAACTATTGTTAGTACATAAGTCAAAAAATATATCCTGAATCTAATGTTACCATTTTTTTTCTTTTGCCAACTGATGGTCATTACAACCCAAAGACATTCGCGCTCTAGTATATTACCAGTTCCTTACATAGCCAATGCGTCACCAAACTCGGGAGCAAAGATGCTACGTCCCTTGTTCCTGTAGTTACTGGCTTGCTCATTCTTCAAAGTGCAACACAATGGCGACACTACCACGAAGTAAATCACAATCATTATCTTCATCACAATCGTTATAAATATATATTTTTATTTATAGATTGGGTCAAGTACTGAATATCAAAGTTTCTTACAAACACTTAGATTATTTTAAAACCTCGAACTTGTACTTACGAAATATTCTGTTTCGTAAAAAACCACACAAACCATTTGTAAGTTATCCTTTATAAAATAAGGCAATATTGTTGGGAAAATACTTTATATAATAAAATCTTTAACAATTACGTAAATTGTAATTGACGCTGCCACATAATTAAATGTATGTTTACAACTATAGTAATTATCGATATGATATTAACAAAATGTTATTTATTTATATTTAAGTTTACATTTAATATTTATATATACATTAATTCCATTAAATAAATATGAAACATTTATGTAAGTAATTTCTTTATTATTTTAATAGATGTAGTTCCGTCTTCTTTTTCTGATTGAAAAGTTGGTAGAGATAGCCTTCAAGCATTAAATCCGCCTTTTGTTCCACTACACGAGTTTATTCGCTTTTTTATAATTAAATAAAAACAAACGTGATTTATTGGATTTGATCAAACCCTTAATTATTGACTTGGCGTTACAAAATATAATTCAAAGAGAAATATAAATATAAACTTACATTGTTAATGTAGCGTCGACGTGTTTATGACTCCATTAGCTTACCTTGTTAACAAGGACACTGGTTTAATATGGCGCAGACGAAACTACAGACAAGTACATTAGTGTTATATGCTTAATTTGTGATTCTGATTTATTAACTCACTTGGTAGTAGGTGTTTGTGTAAGTCTTGGTAGGTACTGTTAATCAGATAATCTACTACCAAAATGCAACACAATATTTTGTTGTGTACCCGGTTTGAAGGGTGAGTGATCCAGCGTAAGTACAGAGACTACAATTGGTTATGTAAGGAATTGTTAATATATCTTAAAGCGCCAATGTCTATGGAGGTGGTGACCACTTATTATAATGTGGCCCAGTTGCTTGTGCGACTAATACTAAACTAAACTAAACGTACCTAATATATAAAATAAACACAGAGATACTATAAGGAACACGAAAAAGCCGGAAGAACACTGTAATAATTAGGAAGTCGGTAAAATAAGCGTTTTATGTCGCCAAACTGTAGAATATTTGCAGTACCTCATTCAGTCTACTATATTAAAGTATTTGTATTGTATTATAATAAGCGAAAATGTTATTTACGCATTCATTTTTTTGGTAAGTCGTCTAAAAGTATAAATCCACATTAGGATATTGGGTTCGCGATAAATTTCAGCCCCGGCTTAGTCGGCCGATTCTGCGAAATGGTACAATGACTTATAACAGAAAATACATTTGACCTATTTATCCCTCCTACATTACGAGTGTGACCAGTTACGAAGAACTCTGGAATTGGCGCGAACTCGTTGCCAAAGTTCATACGCATAACCAATAGGGTGGATCGATGTAAATCGGTGACTCCGTTGGTCACTGTTCAAAAAATAATAGATAGACTTTTTTTTTTCAATTTTTTTCCTACAAATAACTTTCACATTTAGGACGACATATTTTAGAAATGGGTACTGACTTATATCATATAATTTTACAAATAAAACTACTTTAAATGGAAAATAAGACTTGATAAGCAACTTTATAATGACATATGTTCAAGACAAGATACAATATTAATCTGACATACATATTATGTGCGTTACTTTGTGCGTATGTATGCGTGTATTATGTACGTAGTAGTAGTTATAATATGTAATAAAACTAATTAATTACTTTAAATTTTATTTAACCTTTCAAGATTATAACGCTTGTAAAACTAAAGTATATTTTGTTTGTTTTTGTTATCAATGAATAAAATCAAAATTTATCTATTATTTGAAATATGTTCGGATAAATTAAATTCCTTCCAATCAATTTATAATATAAAACAATATTCATTTGTTTTCACAAAAGTGAAAAAACTATCTCTTTTTCATTCATAAAGCTAATTTACATGTATTACATTACAAACAATAAGGCTTTATCAAATCAAATTATACGATACCTAATCGAAATCAAAATTCTTTGCTACCGTCATTTTACATTGTTGAATTAAATGTAAAGCTAACACCGATTCAAATAAACCCGCACTGTAGCAGCGTGGTGGAATATGCTCCTAACCTTCTCCTCAAAAGAGAGAGGAGACCTCAGCCCATCATTGGGAAATTTACACGCTGTACATGTTGTATGTTGTATGTTGTACATGTAAGAACCGGCAAAAAACTCAGCAGTTACTCTTTTCCAACAATTTAAATACAGAGTTTATGTCTAAAAAGTACAATGAATTGATAAACATCCTGCCTGGAAATAAACAAAAATCTACAATTTTTTTTATCATAAATATAATCTTGTATTGGGAATTAATATATAAATGTCGATAACCTTACCTATTACTAACACCTGTTACCTTTAACGTCCGGTAATATCCATAATATTGCAATGAAACTTACCTGAAACAGAAAACGAGACTAAATTTAATTTTATCGTAATTTTTAATACATTCATCGTTTATAGCTACCATTCATTCGTTTGTGGTAACTAGTTGTTAACGGTCGAGTTATTCTCTTATTTTGAGATGATAGATCATTTTATAATTTAATATAAAATTAATTTTAATATAATTACACTTTTAAGTTTTTAATAACAAGAAATAAACCTTCTGTAAGTTGTAAGGGAAATAATTATGAAAAATATCTAAGGCCTCCTTTCTCTTTTAAGGAGAAGAATTGATATAGTTACATTACATTGGCGCTGTAAGAAATATTAACCATTCCTTACATCGCCAACGTGCAGCTGACCTTAGGAATCAAGATGTTATGTTCTTAAGCCTGTAGCTTGGTGGTACAATATGTGTTTAAAGGCCTATCCAGTGGTAGTCACACGACCAATTTATAATAAAAAATATTATTCTTTCAACATATTTTATAATAGTATATTTATTATAATAAAATAACTATGTAATATAAGGTCGAAGTTATCGAAGGTGATGTACCTTTTTTGTATATAATAATTGATAAAAATATATTGAATACAACCTTATCTTGGCTTCAAATAAAGTTAGATTTCGTCGATTTAACTCCAAATACGTTTAATTTTAACCATTTAATTATGAAATTCTATACCATATTAATTCATATATATATTCAGCGAATAAGGCTACAATTTAAAAATGCACATTTAAAGATACATTTTGAATTTGTAGTACAGGTACCGCGCTAATTTGCTTTGCAAAGTACTTGAAAACTCTCTGGATTCACTAAAAGCTGGTATAAAAACGAAAATTGCACTTCAGCTTATAATTTAAGTTAGGAGAAAACTCTTTTGCGAGTTTCTTATCATATATTTCTTCAACATATAATATTAATATTGTAGTTCTTTTAAATATATTTTATACTTATAAGAATTCATGATCATGAATCATTGCATTTAATTTATAACTATTATCAATTTATAATAGATAACACGGCACTAAGCTCAGTAGTTACTCTTTTTTCATCTTCGCACACAACCTACTTATTTAAATTTTACTTCATGTTTCATCAACGCTTTAAATACCTTGTACTAAAGATATGACTTAATATTACAGCACCACCCACCTCATATTCTATGAACTATCCTAACCCACACCGTTGGTTGCCTGGAAGAGATCGCTTTGTAGCGATGTCACCAAAATTGTATGACTCTTTTATTTAGGCTGGATCCATGCTGTATTTATTTATTTAACACAAAAAATACATTGGTATAATAGTTATTTAAAGTAATTGAGGAAAATCTGTGATAGGATTTCATCTCATCGGCCCCATAATTATGAGAACCGCAGTCTTTCCGAAACGTCGATATTTCTTGGATAAATAGCGTAAGTGGAATCGGAGTAGCTTGAAATAATACTATGAATTACGTTTAAATGTGACCAAATATATACTATCTCATTTCATCGTAGCTTTAATATAAAAATCGTACGATTCATGAATATTATAGGTGTCTGTGTATACTGGTACATGACTTTTAGTCAAGTGAATTGTTCATAAGAAAATCTTGACATCCTGGGTATAAGGCCATAATAAATGTATAAGTAAAAACCTTTTTAAAAACAAACATATTAGTTGATTCAAATTACATATATAATATGTTATTGACCGTTGAGTTTCTTCATCTGGAACTAATCCATGGGTGCAGAATCGACTCATGCTTATATTAAAAACGTATTATCGAGCAGCAAAAAGAAATATAAAATATCAGATCCAAAAACAAACTAGCCGACAAAAACATTACAAGCTAAAAAAGCTTTTATACTACTGGATTTAAGATTGAATGAATTCTCAGAATTTGCCCTGAAGTTAGTGGTAACTCCCTAAAAAGTACGTAAAGGCGTTAGTCTCGTGTCTAAACCCTCTCCGGTCGTGTTAGATAGCCGTCACATCGAGTAAGGGAATTAAGAATGCACCAGTGTTTGGGCACACACTTGACCAATATAATATACTTGCAAATTTATCCTCCATTGAAAAGGGATATCATGATCGAAGTCAGTCAGGAAGGCGTCTTCATTCATTATAATTGCTGGAATACAGGATATCATAGTATGATATTTTTCGGGTGTGTTGAAGTTTTTCATTGAGTAATTTTAAAATTAATTGACGAAATAACCAAATACGTCACAATAATGCATAAACATATAATATTACCATTACCGGTTCAAAATGAATTTATTTCTAAAAACTTTATCAATTCTAAATATATATTATCGGTTATTTTTAGAGCAACTCCAACGAGGCAGTTTTACTTACACTATTTATCATACTTGAAAAGTATTATCAAATGATAAAGTAGGAAAAAGTTTATTTAAACTCGTGGAACACATTTCTTAAGAACGCTTGTACAATTTATTCGAAGTGAATTTAATAGGATTCACTTTTGTAAAGTGAGGCATCTTATTATATTTATTTATAGCTACATAGGTGTACCTCGGTTACTCCCACGTTTAATTTTGAGAATATACCGAATATAGCCAGATTTTTTATGTATATTGACATTTTTGGTTCAAACTTTGATTTGAAGATTTTCCTCAATATACAGACAAACTGACGCAAAAATAAATATTCAGTTTAAACAGTTATTCGAATTAACGAATGAAGTATACAAACTCCTCAGATTTAAAATAAACCAGCTCAACCCATCTCAGTTTGACAGTTGGGTAGAATACGAGTCCAAGAACCTTCGCTTACGTACATAAACTCAACTAAATTTCATCACAATTGGATGAATGGTAGAGGAACGAAAAAAATCCTAACGGTAGTTGAATTAATAATCCAATTATGTCTTAACAATTTATAGCATTACGATTATAAATGAAAAGTGTAAATATTGCAAAGAAAAAACAATATATGTAAGATATACGATCGGCAATACTTTATCCTTTTGTTTTTGATCAAACACGACCTTTGAAAAATAATTTATTTTTAAATACAATATTTATTTTGAATTGGATTAAATCATAATAAAATAAAAGATAAGCATCTTTTGAAGCACTAATCCCTGATGTAGTTTTTAGTCTCACTTGTTAAACGAAGTAATTAACCCAAAAAATATATTCACGTCGGATCATCACTCCATCGTTCAATCATAGAAACTCCTTATCATATACGTAACGCATAATATGTGATAATTTTGTATAATAAGTTATTATTATTATCACAAAAAGTCGATTTAGATTTTTAACTACCTACCCAAAAGACTATTTAGTAATGAAAACGTTTTTCTCTTTCTTAAATTTCTAGAACGAATTATAAAATATTACTTAGAACTTAACTGATTATTTGTATTATGTATTATTTAATAAAAAACTTTATAATTTCGATTATACAAAGTATATTTTATGAAATGTAGATTATTATATTCAAGTAGACGGAGGGATAATCGGACTAAACCTTCTAGTGAGCGCTGGCCAAACTATAATAGATGTACTATAAAACTTTGTTCGGGAGATTTGCAGACATTAAAACTTTACTACAAGTCTGAATAGATAAATAACACCCGCCAATTATATATTAAAATATATATATTTTAAAGATAAAGACAAAATATCTTCTAGTTAGAAAATCTTCAAAATTAATTATTCATTCGCTAATTTTGAGACACAAAACCCACCGACCACTTTTGGAGCAGCGACACAAAAAGACTTAGAACATGTACTTACTTACTTGGACATTACTTTAGCTAACAAATACAAGGTTGGTATTATAAATATTCGTATATTATTTTAAAATTCAATTGTTTTGCGTCAGTTTATTTAATGCGTGTTATTTAACGTTCGAAGAGACCATGACATACACAATATATATCAAAAATATTTTACAAGCTATTCATATATACATTTCGTTTCCAGTTGCTACAAAAGACTGAATATCGACCGGAAAATTCGTATTCTCCTTCAAAGTATAACGAATATAAGAAATTTAAACCGATTTAAGATTTTTTTTATGAAAAATTTATTATAATGTGAAGATAAAAAGGACAAAAAATTATCCCTCTAGGGAGTATATTTAACGTTACACTCGCCAGATCTTTTTAATGAATAATTTTACGAATATTTCTCGAGACGAGAGTTCTAAATCGCAGGACTCTTTTGAAGTTTCTGCTAAAACTGCCTACCGTGAAAAACGCCCTTCGCAAATTATTCTGTGGATACTAATTTTGCTCTATACAATTTAGGGTCCGGTATTACTCAATTTCTCGTAAGGGATGAGTTGGTGTTTTTTGGTACGTGGCTTTTGAACCAGTTATCAAATTATATACAATCGAGTTGTGACTTAAAACTAATATTATAAATGCGAAAGATATTTTGTTTATTTGTCTGTTTGTTGCGCTTTCACGCCTTAACTGCAATAAAGGACACAGTGTACTTAATACTTGCTGAACACTATGCTCAAACGCGAGCGAAGCCGCAGGCGGGAACCAGTAATGTACGACAATTAATATTAATGCCATTTAATTATTTTTTATTATTGACGAAGGAGCAAATGGGTCCCCGCCACTCACAGATATTGGCGTTTTAAGAAATATTAACCGTTTCTTAAGAACTAAGTTGTTTGTCCCTTGTGTCTGTAGGTACACTGGCTCACACTCTCTTCAAACGGGAACACAACAATACTATTCGAATCGGCATATAGTATTGCTGTTTGGTGGTAGAAATTGCTGAAGTTAAATAATTTATGTGAATTTTAAAGTATGTTTAATCACATATTGTTATGGATTATGTTAGTTAACGAGCAACTGAAATCGATGACAACATTCAGCTGCTACTTTGATTGAATTGCAATTTTTTATAAATAACCAAATATTAATATAATTTACAATTCACTGTCATAATATCAAAATAAATTACGTAATATCTAAAGAGATTACTATAGGTGAAAGTAAATTTACCAATATTAGCTTTATGTATGTTCTGGATCGGCTCCAGCTAATATACACGTACATAAAGTTTATTATATAGCTTAAAACGCTTTGGAGTTACCTTTGTTGGCTAAAAGTGAAACTATAGTAGATATTTCTTCAATATAACCTAAAATCTTTATTACGGTACAGAACACGTGGCACAAAACCACTTGACCGTTTTTATTACGAACTTCATAAAACGAACCTTAAAATACTATTACATAATATCCACCTTCCAATCAGACTTGAACCGACCAATAATTCGTAGGAATCCAACACATTTCGTGACTCGTGTGTTGCCATCGTAAAAACTTACTTGGTTCGAATTTTTCCAATATAATCCGTATGTCATGGGTGATAAGAACTAACGTAAATGGCTGATACAGTGTCGAACTCCGGTCACGAGTTCTAGAGGCAATTTATTGCTTTTATTGAACGTTTTCGATGTAGAATGCGGCCCTGGCTTACTTCCCACATTAAGATGTTGGAACGTCGAATTGGAGGTCTTTGCCGGCATTACCGTCCGTTTTAGTTAATATGTACACTAAATAATGGTTGCTTTCGTTGGTACGAAATTTATTTTTATTGTCCTTACCGTTTAACAAACGGTACCCATTTTGAAGATAAAATAAAGGGTTCTTATAATTTTATATATTTTTTTAAATATCACATATAGGTAGTATTATATATTTAAATAATTATAAAAATGATTTTGAATTAATGAGTCTATATAGAGGTTTACATAAGTATTTTATAAGTTTATCAAACAGTTAATAAAAATAAAAGTTTATTATCAAATCAAATCAAAATATACTTTATTCAAGTAGGCTTTTACAAGCACTTTTGAATCGTTATTTAACAAACTATTTAAAGTAAAGCTAAATTTTCGAGATATCAAAAGAACCGTTGTAGGTACTCCAGCTACCAAAGTCTTATTAGAAAAATGATATATCGTTACAACTAAAGGGCGAAAAGAAAAAGAAGTCACATAAATAGTATATGACGTCATAATGATAGTAACTGCCATGACAATATGCTGTTCGTAATAATCTCATCCTCGCCAGACACCGTGACGTGCAAACATTCCACGTGTTATATTTGTAATTAATTTTACTGCACCACGTTTCCTGTTATTACAATTATTAACGAACGTTAACAAGCATATTGGTATATCTTTTATATTCGTGTCTTTATGAGTACAAAAGTATTTATTTAGAGTAGCTATCTCAAGCAACACAACTGTTCTAAAAGTTTATACATATGTACCTTAGAGATTGCTGGATTATATTCCAAATCCTTTCCACCCATGATTTTAACCGTATGTGTGGGGGGGGGGGTCAATTGTCAGGTACTCTATCATATGTATCCTGATAACGTAAATTGTCATAATGATCGGGCAAGAAGTTGAAACGTGTAAGCGAAACGCACTCAAATCGTCAAATAAAATGAACACAAATATTTTTGATCAACATGTCCTTATTCATGTGTATATTTCTTACGAAATCCTTTGATAAGAATCATTCGAGTGTGAATAATAGGTATTACCTTGACAAATTTAAAAGTTACCTGCCCCTAAAAGCTTTGTGACACGCGAGGATTCTCTTGAAAAATCTTGCTAAAAATAAGTCAGTGACCATTGCATCGCTTTTAGGCTTACTGTCATTGATTTTATATCTTCTAACTTTATTTTAAAGATGCTCTTTGCTCTCTTAACAAAATATTTCATAAGTATGATTTGCTAAAAATAAATTTAAAAAGCTGCTAATTTAAAAGGTATATGTATTTCTGGAACTTTAACGTCTTTCACTCCATGGTACTTGGTAAGTTATTAGTGAATGGTGAATTTTATACTTTTTGCAATTTGTGTTCTGTCTTTCGACGAAGCTGATCGCTTACAATAAAGCAAATTAATTGATCTGCCCTTTACAAATATAATAATTAAACAGAAATGTGACAGTCGCGTAAGAACTTGAAATAAATAGATATATTGATATTAATACAGAAACTATTCTCGAACAATGACTTAAAAAACAAGTTCACTATACGATTCCCTTTCTATTGTCATTCGGTCTAATTATAAACTGGCAACTAATCAAAGAGAATTCTTAATATCATGTGTCAAGCTCGTTTAAACTGTGACGTCACAGAATTCGTGTTACGGGTTACGTGGGATGGGACGAGAATTTCAATTTAAGGTCACAAGGGCCGCAGGATTAAAGCCTCTGAGGCACCATTATAGTAACCCTTGATAAACAGACGCCATTTTGCTTGTAAAAGAGAAATATGGGAGTGACCTAGTAAGTTGCGTAATGCCAGACTATACTTATGATTCCCATTCGGTATAATACGTACAGTATCCCAAAATTTAAACTTAATGTTAGCTGGAAGAGCATATTACTTGTTCTTCAATTTTAGGCTATAGATCAGATGAGATTTCAATACCCTTACTAAATGACCGCTGCAGTTAAAGGAACTACACTACAGATATATACTTAGTACAAGCGATACATTTGATTTCATTTGAATCGGTGAAAATGTTGTTACAGTATATAAAATTTATTATAACAGAAAATTTTTAAAAAAAAAGTCTTCATTCTTTATTCAAGATTACTATAGAACGAGGTCATCAATAAACCTGGCATAAAATACCTTAACGAGGCTACGGACAAACTTCAACAACTATAAATTTACTTTCATTGAAACGATATCATTTTACGACTAAATTTCATCTGCGTTTCAATCGTTAAGTCTTGAATCGTGGTAAATTCTGCACCATTAATCGTCATAACTTTTCTATTCGAAAGAGTTTTCTCTCCAATAAACATTACTATTAGGCATTCATTGATACTAAAACATTTTATAGGTCTACTTAATTTTGTATGTTTTTGCAGCGTCGGCATCTCTTTCGATCATAATGGCAGAGAATAAAGTAAAACAAAGAACGCTAAATAAAAACCAATAAATTTCCCAAAACTGGGATCATTTAAGTACAAATTCTCATACGTCTTCAAGAATATATTAAAATGCGAAATTTTGTTTTTTTTTTTGAATTTTATTTTTGAAATGCAGAAGATCAGATGACGTTATCGAATAATAAGTGATTACTTGCCAAACCACAATATCAAGGAAAAAATAAAAACACTAATTATACGTTCAGTTTGTCGCCTAAAACGAAGATCCAGTGTGGTTATATACAATATACTACAATAACATAGACTCACTTCTAATTCAAACCTAATCTTATTATCACATCAGGTATTGCTGTTGTGCGGCAATATCTGGTAAGTAAGTAAACCTACATAAACTAGTCTGTACAAAGTTTTACTAAAGTCTTTGCGCAAAAACACAGATGGATTTTTTATTCTCTTATTCCCATAGTCTGATGGGACATCAATCCAAAGGTCTAGGAGCAACGGGTTTAGATGCTTTTCGAGGGTGGATTACTTATCAGGGAATGACTCGACTGTATTTTGTCTTTTTTTTTCTCCAGTAGTAAGTAAAAGAGTCAACAGAAACTGTTATCCTTTGGTAAATAGATAAATGTCGCAATAAATAAGTAAGATGTGGTCTTATAAAAAACACTTAATTTAATCCTTGTCCCAACTTTACAAATGACTAGTTATCGACCGCGGCTTTGCTCGCATTTAAAGGTTAGTCATCAGGTTTAAGTCCTTACCTATGTCCGTTTTTGAAGACAAAACTTGGTTCATGCTAAATTACATCAAATTCGGTTCAGTGGCTTGGCCGTAAAGGGCAACAAACAGACATATAGAGTTTGTTTCGCGTGTATATTATTAGTATAGACTTTTGTACATAGAAGGAAAATAAAAAGAAACCAAGAAGAGAGAAATAAAAATAGCTTACAGACAAAGAATTCAATACGCCACCATCACACATTACCATTTAGATAACCCACGACACATTCGAAATACATTTTATACCAAAACTAAAGCATTCTTTGGCATCTGACTTTAAAGCGATAAAATACTTTTGGTATGAACGAAATCGTGTATTTTTTGCAGAGTTACGTGTAGAAATATATTTATAGGCGTTTTTTTTTATACTGTGTAACATTTTAAATTCCTATAATTAGTGAATTGAATAATATAGAAATTGAAAATCATTTTAGAAAAAATGAATAAATATTTTTAAGGCAAAACTAATCGACATTGTGTAAGAAGAGGAAGGAAAGACTGGTGATACAGATGAATAGAACAGTGCAGTCTCCTATTTCAAATAAAAATGAAATATTCATTGTATTCCATTTTTTGTCAAGAAAAATATAGAAGCAGTTTTGATTTTGGAAGTTGTCCTTACAGTTTCGTGCCTTAGCAAGCATGTGAAGCTTGTATTCCTGTGATTGAACACTTTTCCGTAGCAAAATTAACCATTCTATTGGATTATGAGGATGCGGAGTGCACTTGTAATTGTATACGTTATTATATGTCATTTACAGTCGGCTAGTCCTTCTTGAGAATGTCTGTCATTGCTCAAATCAGTCAGAAGAACATCAGAGATATAGGTAGTCAGACTGACAAATGGGTCACCTTCTGGCAATTATACCCATTATATACATTCGAGCTGTAAAAATATTAACCATTCCTTACAACGTCAACGCACCGCCTATCTTTGGGACTAACTACTAAGATATATCATTGTCCCTAGTTCCTGTAGTTACACTGGCTCACTCACCGTTCAAACTGGAATACAATACTAAGATCGTTATATGATGGTATGATATGATCGGGTGCTACTGATTGCGTGAACAAAGCCATCAACTAAATATATATTTCGACACGCTGTTAAATACTTATCACCAAGGGTCTAAGTACGTTCAAAAATGTATGCTATCTATAGATGACGACATTTTCCGTCAAAAAAGCGTATATATTAGATATTGAGATCAATTTGTATTTATAACAAATAGGCAAGACTTCGGTTTCTTCAATGCTAGCCCACATAAATTCAATACAAAAATTCTTTATTTTTATATAAATAAAGCATATGCTAACATAAGTCTTACGTACATATTTTACATAATAGGTCGATCGATATTTACATTCAGACCAATAACATTTTATTTATGTGATTGTGGATTTGCGTAATGGTGCGCGGCAGTAATAAAATGCAGTGATCATAATTATTATATTAGTATAAACGATATATTTAATAATTATTAAATGTTACAAAATCATTTATTAAAATAATATATACATAATAACTTATTTCATATTATTAGCAAAAAAGAGTTAAACGCAAAATGATTGCTTTTATAAAAAAGACAAATTTGTTTCTTTTGTTGACAAAGTTATCGAAAGAATTTTATATGGCAAATACAACCAATGGAAACTTTTTCTTTTCTCTTACAAAACAAATCTTTGCAAACGTGTTGTCCGTGCTGGCGGAGTATCTTTTGTTTTGATGTTTCTATTGAAATTTTAGGATTACTGATAACTAAATTTATACATCTTTTAGAGGAAACTTACTGTTATTATTTTATCTTTATTATAATCACGTTAAAGTTTATATTCCCTCCAATATTCAGTTATTAATCGAGCCACCACAGTTGGTAATCTTTTGTTTCTTTTGACCATAAATTTGGACAATACTAAGTAGTGCTGTTTAGCGGTAGAATAAGTAATCTTGGGATTTTCGTATCTCGAACACTACCCTGTTTGTGTAAGCCTAGTCGAGCTACGCGTCTCTATACATATTATGATCTATCTATAAAATATGTGTGAACATAGTTAAACATTTCTATCGTAATACTCACATTATATCAAATTAAAATGTCGAATGTTACTCTGTCTCTCTGTCCGTTGCTCTTCACGGCCAAACCGAATCGAATTTTATAAAATCTTGTACAAAGCAACCGTGAACTCTAAGAAGACATAAGCCACTCTTTATAGCTATCATCTTATGACCAACCTCCTGACAATTAGTCTTTTTATGTTATGGGTATATGAAAAGTATCAAACATAAGTTTTCCACTGCTGGGTTAAGAATTCCTCTCCCGATAAAGATAAGGTTTAATGAAAACAACGAAATTTACTGGGAGTTGCTCTAATATGAACCCACATGGTATAAAACATATATTAAATAACATATACACTAATAATTAGTCTCACGTTTTTATCAGGAAATGATCGTAAAATCGAGTGCGACATAAATCATGAAACTTCACAGGCAGGCTGGCTCTGCGAACATTTTATTTCGAACTCCATTGTGAGGCAAGATTTATCGTATTAATACAGCACAATTCATATCAGCACTAACTATTTTATATAATCCGGGAGCGTTTGTATCAACTTTTATTGATAATATGGACGTTTTTTGTGACAATTTTGGTAAAATCAATATAAGTGAATCATATAAATTTCTGCCTGCTTGTTAAGTGGTCGAAATTGATTATTAAAAATTTGAAGTAAACTTACACGAATTCGTATGTTTCTAAGGTTTTTTTTTTCGCTTAAATCAAAGAAAAAAAAATAATAGAAAATCGGTTACCAAACAAAGGAGGAAAAAGTACTGAACTGTTATTCTTTTTCTTATTTTTATGTATAGATGATATTAAAATCGAAATTAAGATCTTAAAGGCGAAAATTGCGGTTTCGTAAAATTGAAATGTTTGCACCGGCGATTCTAAACTCTGATTATCTTTGCATTGGCAAGTTTGTGTTCGATGTAAAGTACTACCCACAAACTGGTTATTACTAGTTTACACCGCTCCTAATGATTCGTTAACAATGTATTACAAGTTTAAGTTGGAATAGTAATCGTTAATTATATTTCTTTATTAATAATTATGTAGTAGTATTTATTTAAGATATCTATATATTTTTGTTGATTTGACGTTTTTTTCCATAACCTAATTATATAGATAAGAAATAAAACAAGAATCAAAGGTGCTTACATAAAAAAAAACAGTCTGTAGGTAGGGCATTGCTGGTCTAATGCCTCCTCGTCTTTTCTTCGTTGCTGGATAAACGTGAAGCAGAATTTCATTGAAATTAGACACATGAGGATTTACTCACGATGTTTTTCATGGAATTTCAATGGTGGTTGCAAATGAACACTAATCATCGGTTCAGATGCAAGCGTTCTAACCACTGCGCTATCTCGGCTTACAAAAGCCTATTTAAATAAATAATTTTCTTAAAATACCAATGTTTAATGACCAAACTTAGGCCCATTTACCTTAAAATTTTGCTATGAATACTAAAAATCGAACACTGATACTAATTTTTATCTAGACACCGAATCGTTTATCTGCGGGTTTTATATTTGAAAATATTCCAAGCATAAATTGTTTTCATTTGTTGTGCAGTATAAAATACTGGTCATGTATCATATTCGATATTTTAAGTGTTTTTGGGATCCGACGTCACTATGTTTTCGTGTTTCTTTTTTATGAAATATTAGATGTATTTGTATTTCGATATTTACTTAAATACATGTCAAAACAATTTCAATATTTGAATAACGATTTATTTGCAGAACACTTTTATTGAAAGGAAGAAAGAAATGTTTATTTAGGACACAGCACAATATTAAAAAGTATTAAAAAAAAACCATCAAAAATAAATAATAATTTGTAGATTAAGTAGTAACATACTACAAAAAACAAAAAGGAAAAAAGAAGTAATTTGGTAAGCAATGATAGTAATTGTGTCCTAAGCAGGCGTACCATTCGCATTCGGGTTCCAAGCACCCAACGTTGATTTCCAATGGTACCCTTTGTAGTTATGACGGGCTGTAACAATCTATGCTAATCTGTACATATAATAAAATTGAAGTGTCTGTTTGTAATATGAGAACTAAATACATTTTTAATTATTTAAAATAGGTAGGAAGGATGATAAATGGCCACCTGGTGGTCAATACATCCATAGGAATTAGCTACGGAAAAAATATTACTAAAGTCTTATACAGTCAAAACACCGCTATCGTTGGGACTTACACTTTAACTGGATTATAATTCTAAGTATTGCTGTTTGGAGGTAGGTAATATGTGATTAGCGGATAGAAACTACCTAGGCAGGTTTGCACAAAACTCTGTCATACTCGTACATATATACTAATATTATAAATTCGAAAGTAGCTCTGTTAGTTGCGTCTTCACGCTTAAACCGCTGAACTGATTTAGATGAAATTTGATGTGAAGATAGATTGAGTCCCGGGGAAGGACATACTTAACTACTTTACTTTACGGGCTACTTTTTTTAATTGAGCCCTCGAGGGGGTCAAATTGGGGGTGACGGTATGTGTACCAGATAATTTATTTTTTATAAATTTCGTGTATATATAGCCTCATATATATAGCCTATATAAAACCTCAGGTTCTTATAGTGACATATAATACGTTATTATAAGCGTTTTTGAAAACAGAGCTAAGATGGTCCGATGGATATATTATGTCTAGCGCGCCATTACTGGTTCCATTCCGAGCAATCACCGCTAAGATTTATAAGTGTTTTTTGTTTGTGATTCTCTTATACGCTTTCCTCGTAAGAAAACCTGCATCAGTCGGAATAAATTGTAAGATTTATCCTGTTTATTTGCAGAGGTCGAGACGGATTCGCTTTCGAATATTTTTACTATTAGGACATTTGTTTACTAAAAAAAATCATCACGTCAACATCATCCTTTCTTAATAATATCGGATTAAAAAAATTGATATACATCACGGCTAGTTACAGAATATAACCCTTCTTAATAATGATATTGCTGGTGATGAGCAGATGAGCTAATAAAAATTTTACTTAGTCGGCTCCAAAATACCGACAGTTTGAGAATATGTGGCTCTCTTCTATTCTTTTTTGCTAGAACCACAGAGTAATTTTATATATATGGTTATAATATTCTCTTACTAAATAAATCCTTGAATGTGTTCCTAAAAAAATCATCCAATTGTGATGAAACTTTAATAAGTGGTGTTAGAACGCCTGCAATGATTCCTGTTCCAAAAAACGATAATTTTTTTCTTTGTAGGTTTTCTTTCAATAAAACGTTTTGAGTAAAAACATTTACACCCCTTTCCTACCCGTTCCGGCTTGGAACGGGTAGCTAGTTAATAATAAAAAACATGTTAGAAGTAGTTATATTTTTTGTTGTTAAAATAATATTGAATACAAAAAACAGTTCATTGCCCTGTTCAGGTGCTTAGCATCATATTTTCATGTAAGGTTAGTTCGTATTCACAGATTTGGGACACACGTGTAGGAAAAAAGTGTTTATATTATTACTTACTGAAAAAAAATCCTATTAATTATTTAATTTTTGTTATTTATTTTATAAATAAAATAAATATAGTGTTCGAATACATAAAATATACAGTTTTTATAACTTAGTTAATTAATTACCAAACGAAACAATGTCGTAGAAACACTTTTTCAAAGCAAATCAAAATCAGTAAGTAAAAATCAAAGTAAAATTTAAATACATTTAAATAGATAGAGTCATTTATTCGTGTCCAGCAATGTAGGCAATTTTGTGAGGAAACTCACATGTACAGATAAAAATAATGTTTGATTGAAAACTACATCATATATATCAACATAAAAAATACCTACGAGGTTAGTTGAAAATCACGAAATGTGAAAAAAACATGCCATTATTGATAACTCCTCTAACTTAATTCTTATAGTTTAACTATACACTTAAATTATTAAAGAGAACTAAATTAAATTATAAGATTAAAGCAACAATTGATATTATACAGACTAATAATTTTCAGTATAATACGTTACACAAAATATAACAGTTGCACAACGAACGCCCTATCGGTAAGTAGCGCGCCGCAGTATTATTCAGGGAGCAACGACCTCGCGGCCGCGCAGCCTCCTTTTGTTCGTGAAACTCCACGAGTTCAGAGATACTGGCGTCGAGACCGCTATAACGCACTATGGATGAACCTACCGCATAATACGTCAAAAGTAGCAGGTAGCTAGAAGTTAAAATAAACGCGAGTAAAATACGCTGGACGAATATGACCTCGTTTATTAAATGCGACAGTGAAATGACTCGTTTTAAATTATATTTACTTATATCTTTTAATGCAACAACGCTACTTGTTTGAGACAGTTTTATTTAAAAGTTGAACTTAATTAATTTTTTGTGCTCGTGCGGAAATATAATTATGTTGTGGATGATGTGAACTAGGGATATGGCTATTTAGAATGAATAACTAATTTTATTGAAACTGTTATCAGGATTTCAGGAGTTGATTTACAATACAGAGCATTATCTGATAAAATGTTCGCAAAACTTGATATTAATTGTAATGCTTATAGCAACTATTCTGTGCACATTATTTACCGATACGAAAAAAAACTCATGACTGAAAACTACGAATTACTTTATCAGAATTAGGCGTTTCAAAAAAGAGATACTTATTAAAAATCAAAGCCCAAAATAGTTCTAGGCTTATTATTTTGATTCAGGACTAAGAGAGAATTAATTTTCCGGCATTTAGCTCAGGATAGATTTAAATTCGATCATAACGTGACTACTAGTAAATTAATTTAAAAAACTAAACATTCCTTTTATCTAATACTTAAAAGTGTATGGATCACTCACTGTTTAAAAATGGAACAAAGTAATAAATAATTACCATATCTAGTAGTATAATTTGATTATGATGTCCATATAAGTTTAAAAAGGTAAATTTTAATTTAAATCTAATTGTTGTTACACGATACTATGTCACTTTATATCTATCATTCAATAATGTCAGAATAGTTTATGTGATACGTCAGTACATCGAAAATTATTGGGCGATAAATTCAAAACAATACTACAAGCAATAGTAGTCTTTGTATTCATGTAATTAAGGGCTCGTGTCCTTAATAGTTTATGTATACGAGTGTAGTTATTTGTCGCGTGTAAAAGTTATATGAGGCAGATTCAAAGCTATTGTTGTTCGCAGAAAATGCGGCGTTCATACTGTTATTGTTACAGCGCTGAATGTGTAAACAAGAATAAATTGATTTCGAGATTAATTTTTACGTGTTTTTAAAAATACAGTTGAAGTAATACTCGAATTAAACATCGCATTCTTTATTTTAAATAAATAAATAAAAGGAAAACAAATTACGATTACAAATAGTTAGATACTCACTTATTAAGATTCCCACAATTATACTTCGAATAACCGAACGCTATTTTTGAATAACGAAATAGGAAATAGAATTTTTTTTACTTTAATCTTAAGTTATAACCACGTTATACATCTATATTAGAATATTTTAGTAACATTTGTTTCCCTTATTCAAAATCAATATCGAAAATATTCGATAGATTACCCGTGATCCAATTTTATGAAGGAAAAATTTGCGTCGAAAAAATATACGAGAAGCAAAATTGTCAGGCAGCCTATTCGTACCAATAAATTTCTTTGACAGGCCATGGCGCGAGATGGCGGGAAAGGCAGTTACATTCAAGAAAAATGGCTAACACTCAACACTGGGCACTTTGTATATAAAACATATTGAAAATACTTCATATGTAATAGACTTTTGAAAGTTTTTTTTTTTTTTATAGCTAGCATCATTTTAATATTGCACTCACATTACTGCGTTGTCACAAGATTGAAATATAAAAATACCTGAAAATCGGTAATTCAAAAATATATATCTTTTATATTATAAAATAAAATTTACATTATGTTAAAAAAATAAATAATTAAACAGTCTATTTAGCTTTGTTTTAGTAAGACATTGAGATTTTCCTTATAAACTTGATAATGAATGGTGCCGACTATTTTGTATACTTTAACCGGGGGTTGTTACCACCCCTTCACGAGATATACTATCGTTTAGCGACAACGCTTTGTGTCGCTGTGTTCCGGTGTGAAGGGTGAATACCGTGATGCCGTGGATGTTAGCATGCAAGAATTATATATTATTTTATATTATGCCATCTTTGTTGCAACTGTTTCTTAAGTTAAAATCTTGAGATGATTAATTAAGAATAAATGTCATTTTAATTTATTTTTACAATTTGAACTGCATCCTGTTTGAGGTATTAGTTAGAACACTCTGTATATGAGTGTAAATCAAGTACATATTTGACTTAGCATTTTTTTAACAATTATAGTAGTAAAGGCATACTACTATAATTGTTTTCACCTTTTTTGGTCCTTCGAGCAGGATTAAGTAACTTACTATTTGGTTCGTTTGTTTTGATTCTCAATAGACTAAATAAAATAATGATCATCATTAAAAATGTGCTCCCCCATATTCTGGACAAAATCTTTTGGAATATTTCATATCTCTCATTGTAATCTTAGTTAACTTCATAAGTTCATACAGATTAGTGAAGTAATTCGGTCGAGTTTTCGTTACAAATAAACACACATCTGTACATACATTCATCCACTATAATAAAGACTTCATAATTATTCTGAAATATTTTTATACAATGTCATATTTTTTGTACAAAGAGGACATATAAGTTAATCGGTATAACTTTGGCACGATAAACGAGTACGATTTCGGGGCTTTCTTTGTATGTACACAGCCGATATGACCCAACGATTAAAACTGACACACTCATAACAGTCACCATTTAGATGTTTACATCCGGGCACCACTGTTTTTCACGTACTTAAATAAAAGTCTGTCCTTCTGACTGATATTGGTCACGACATCCAATCTCGAGAGAGACCAGTCAACTTCACAGGACATATAAAAGTGCCCAAATGTTTCATAATCCTATTGAACGGCAATAACCTTTTATCGGTCCGACCTGGGGTTTGACCTCAGGATCTGCGGCTGTATATCTAGCCACTAGATTATAGAGGCAGCCATCAAGTAAACCTGCATATGTCACATGAAATGTCATGTATAAAGCTTAACCTTATTAACCACTATTAGAGCAGCGTGGTAGAATAGACTAAGTCCTCTCATCAAGAGGCTCTCCTCTTGGGTCTCCTGATGGGTTGTTTATTTATTTTACAGG
Source organism: Vanessa atalanta (assembly GCF_905147765.1). Classification (NCBI taxonomy): domain Eukaryota; kingdom Metazoa; phylum Arthropoda; class Insecta; order Lepidoptera; family Nymphalidae; genus Vanessa; species Vanessa atalanta. Next base: position 2,432,030 of record NC_061882.1, read on the forward strand.
CTTTACTTTTTGAAGAATTTGTCAGTGCATTCATTCAAAAGTATTATTAATTATATTTTCAAAGTAAATATTTACTTACGATTGAAAAGGAAATGTAAGCATAAAAAAACGAATAGAAATCTTAGAATCGTAACGATACCGTATAAACGCGCCCCAGTTTCTTAAGTAAAAGTCAGTGTTGCGTGAAGTCCGTTGAATTGCGGATTTTATCCGATGGTATTTATTCCTTGGACGTGTCAAGAATGTCCAATGTCCATATCCCTTGTTTCGGTCCAATGCCGCATGTTATTAGGCTTTAAGGTTTTACTGTTGGACATTCCTTTAGTTATGAAGCAATTTTGATTTTATTTTTATTAATTTATATTAAAATCTTAGAGTGGAACTATTCAATTTAGAATTGAATGAAATTCCCCTAATTTCAGTTGGTCTAAGTGATTGGGTTAAGCTTAAAATAATGATTTTGAAAATGGAACAGCCTTATTTAAATAAAAATAAACCTTTGAAAATATCTCTACATCAATTTATTAAAATAGAAAGATATCGTAAAGAGCTTTTAACGTATTTACATTAGCACATCGAATACCGATATACGCAAACAAGCATTGTAGATGCTATGATAATTACTTCACGAGTAATTTGTATGTAGTTTATTTGGATTCGTCTATACTGTTTATTCTACACAGCTCGTGCGTCCAACTACAAACATCACATATATAACCAAAATGTATTCATTACACTGACAAAAGAGAGACAACAATATTTTTTTAAACTCTCGAATCGGGAAAAATTGAGAACAATGAAACTCACTCACACACTGGATGAAACTTAATCAGAAGAAAACACAAGGGTGTAAAAATATTCAGAGCGAATCAGGAATGGGTAAATTTAAACAGAACGCCTGTTATCCTTGAATTTTAACGTGAAATCGTACGATATATTACTTTTTTCAGGGTTCTTAATTTAAATAATATCGAAAACAATCACGTATTATGCCCAAGTACTAAATATATGTATATCCTCAAAATTGTATGAAAATTATATTTATGATTCGTCAAACATGTAGAAATTTCATAGACACATGCAATGCTTATGTTTTATAAGATGCATGTTCCATATTCATTTAAAAAAAAAAAAAACAAGAGGTCAGTGAAAAAGATACAGTCCCGAAGACTTCAAATAAAAAGATTTTATAGTTTTAGCTTTGATTGATGATGTCTGTTTCTAATAAATAACGATGTATAACATTATTACATTATTAATATGTGTATACAATACTGATATAATACTATTAATAATTCTGTACTTGATTATAATTGCAAATAGTCAGTACTTATATCTAAAACACTACTACTAAAGTAAGTATCGTGTATTTTATTGTGTTTTTTTTTTTTTTTAACAATCTTCATAAAAATATTTGCCAACTCAATGGAAACTGTTTACCTTTTATGTCAATTAAATTTTACTCTTGACTGAATTTCGTCCTTTCGCCCACGAAGGCCACATGGGACCTAGCGATGTTATAATGCACAAGTGCTTATGCAAATATAAAAGGAAGGGATCGAAAATCGATCGTTCAGCTTTACCTAGGTATTCACAGGTAGAAGAGTGCGTTCCTTCATAATTTTATAACACCTAATTACTGTTAAAAATGTTAATGCAAAAAAAAAAAACAACCAATCCCGTTGTCCGAAACCAATATTTGAATTCGTTCGAATCTTCGAATATAGAACCATTTATGTCTAACACGACAGTTAAATGACACTCTTACATGCTTAATAAATGTATGGTTTGTTTGTATCAGTATACGTTATAGTTGTAATACATTATTGTAGAGATCTGTTTAAATGGCATTGTGGGAATCAAGTACATACTAAAATAACTAGAAATCTATAATATTATTAAATACGATTTCTAAATAACGTATATTCGTACGCATGGTAAAATGCAATGCCATGTTTATCCACGGATTAATTTAAATCGTTACTAAATTCATTGTAATATGAATCTTATCAATACTGGAACAAGATATAAAATCCCTTGCCCCGTGTAACGCAGACGAAACTCCTAAGTTGATTATTTTAGTTCGGTCGAGTTCACTTTGATTAAGCTCTTGCGGTTTGTTTAGATGGAAGTTAGTTCGTCTACAGACGACGCGGTTAAACTGAGTGCTGCAGAAAAATATGCAAATCTAAGATAAGATTAATTTTTAATTCAATAATTTTCATTTATTCATCCTTATACATTTAAATTACATAGAAAAGAATTAACTAGAACGGCCTTCACTCACATTCCGTAATTGAATTTGAATTTATTTCATCTATGTCAAAATCATTAATTTCCTAATAATCTATTTACGGCCACGGCGTACATTTACAATAGAGAATAGCCAATAGCTCAGATATGTAGATAATTATGTTCGCAAACACAGATATACTCTTGCCTTACACTTGTACTTGGACGGGATGACAATCCAGTAAGGCAGATTAGATGCAGGCCAAACGGATTCGCGAGGTTAACGAAGCGTGGAAGTTTAATACTCTTAACTTCGTAAGTCACTACTGCTACTGAGTAATTCAACATGAACCCAAACTGATACTATTGAGAAACCATCTTACGCTTCCCTTGTCCTATTTATTTAGCGTAGTAACGGCCAGCTGCCTATCTGATCCCAACCCTCCTTGAGATTGCTTTAGCTTTAGTTCGTGGGATGTTTTCCCATCACTCTTACGAACCTACGACTTCAAGGAGTGTTCATAATCATAACTCTCCCGGTACCTTCATACATAAGTGATTATCAAGTTATAAAATAATAATTGTTATCGTTACTTGTAAATTAAAAAATATGTATCTTCGGAAATATTTTTGTAATATTAAATATAATACATATTAAAGTATCAGGCAGATAAAAGTTTCAGGAAACATACCTAACAAATTAAAACAGCTGAATTATTTATTTAATTGGAGAACATACAGCCGTTGATAAACAAAAATAACAAATACTTAATAACTATTAGGCCAATAACAGTTGTCACATATAACATTAAAGAAACTGAGAATAGGAAAATAAATGAAAAAAAAAATTAAAAATATACCAACATTATTATTTATTTTTCATAAAATATTGTTTCAATTACATTTTAAAATACATTATAGATATATGTATTTAAAGTGTTTTTAAGGTAACGTCAAAAAGACGCAATAATGTTGGTTATAAGCCTTAGCGCGCGCCCGTGTGGGTAAGAACCACCCACTCATCAAACAGCAATACTTAGAATTACTTTGTTTCGATTTGAAGTGTGATTAAACCAGTGTAACTACAGGCACAATGGATATAATATCTTAGTTACCAAACGTATATAAATAATGGTTATTATTTTTTTAATTCTTAAACGGCAGTGGTGACCACTTATCATGAAGCCACTTCATTGGCCAGACCGCAATATGTAAAAAAAAAATTCAATTTCTTAATAGTGAATATACATAAACCAATACACGAAATATAGAATGGCTTCCATAAAAAAATGTATTTTTATATACTCTATTAAAAGCATAAAATGATTCAATTATCACATCAAACAAAACATACAGTCAAAACCGCAAACTTAAGGTAACAATGGATGCAATCGCTTTGAACGAAATTTAACTAGTTGGGAAGTTGGCACTGTTTCAAGAATTAAGCCTCCGCTGGGTTAGAGGGATGCGATGTGCGCTCGTTTCAAAAACTTTGATTAGTTTTTTTTTTTTTAAGAATTAATTATATATTGGCAGATTTAAAAATAAAGATCATGTCCAAATAACATTGAAAAATAAGCCATATTACTCAGTATAAGATTATAGATAAAGTGTGGACTTAATATATGTTGATTTCTTAATATTGGAAAATTAAATATAAATTTTATAGTACTCTATTGACATACTCTGTAATTAAAATGATGAAAAACAGTAACTACTGAGTTTCCTGCCAGTTCGTCGTGGTAGAATCTACTTCCCGACACACAGAGTGCTTTAAATTTAATTCAACACTGTAAAACTTCTACTTAGTAATATTATAGTGTTAGTACATGTCTTTAGTTAATCATCCTGAAGATATGTGAGATTATTAATGTTAATACAATCACGCAAAATCATACAAACGCACATAGAAAACGAGAGAATGTGTGCCATCACAACATAGAGAGAGAGAGAGAGAGATAAGGAAATATGTATTTCCAAAATTGCACAATCGCACTTGAATGATTTTTATAATATCACTATCACTACTTTTGCGATAAATTTCAATAACGAAGATAAAATTAATTTATATGATAACGTTATTTGAATATTCCTTTGGAAAGTACGAATAAATTGTTCTTAAGTTAGTAGTTGGTATACAATAATGGCAATATTAATAGCAGTTAATTTGCATAATTCAATTAAAAATGATTCATTTCCAACCCTTGAACTTGAACAGCAATGGACAAACGTTTCAACCACCCACGTAGGTTGACTTAATGCCACTAATGAAAGCAGTCATAACCAAGCTATAGGGAAAAACTAATTTAAGCCTTAAGACCCGCTCATAAGGTTTGTTTTCAACTGAAGATGCGTTGCGACTAGAGCTTTTCGAAAATAAACGTGAACCGTGACGTCATACTTTCCAGTACACCCACGCTATGAAAGGTGAGCCACATTGGGTATAAAGATGATCTAACGAACGAAAACGTAGAAATATTATGTAAATTTACTCCTATTGAATGGAATGTTGCAAACATTATTGATGTGTATCCTAAGTAAAGTTTCAATGATGTATAACGTCACTTTTGGGAATTCGTATAATGTATAAAACATATTTTATAAAAATATACTAACAATAACAAATATACTCAAACAAAACGAGCTAATAATAGAAAAACAAATGAATTAGATTAAAATAAAGAAGATTATTATTCAGAGTCAGTTTTTTTTGTTCTTATATTGCCCAAGATATTTGATATTTAACGACCTCCGTGGTCAAGTAGTGTGTACACCGGTTTTCATGGATACGCCACTCCGAGGTCCCGGGTTCGGTTGCTGGCCGAGTCGATATAGAAAAAGTTCATTAGTTTCCTATGTTGTCTTGGGTCTGAGTGTTTGTGGTACCGTCGTTACTTCTGATTTTCCATAACACAAATGCCTTAGCTACTTACATTGGGATCAGAGTAATGTAAGTGATGCTGTCCAATTTAAAAAAAAATTAAAGATTTTGAGAGAGTGTCATCTATCATCGTACTAAGCCGATTCTCGTCTCGAGCTCCTGTTCAAAACCTAAAATATATAAAATGTGTATAATATTTATTGCGATAGTTTAAAGTGTACATTTATTAGGTACTTTATTCGAGGTGAATAATAGATGATTTCATGCCAAGATTTGGTATTTAAATACAAATGCATATAATGGAAATATCTCAGGAGACTACACACAGTAGCGTAGACTGTGCAAAATCGAAAACTATTCTGTTCCCATTTAATATTTCACCGAAACGTTTTGCAAACCGGTAAAATGTCTGCACAAATGGCGTCGAAAGAAATATAACCTATAAAATGGAAATGCTTATTTTTATTCTGTATAAGATTTAGGTTCACAAAGGTAAGGATGTAATGGTAAAGATTTGGAAAATATCAATGCACGACCATGCACATATTCAATGCACGTGGTTAGTTCTTGCGTAACATTCCAAAGGAGGTTTTTTGTGTTAGATTATTTTATACGACCATTACATAATGCAAAGACAAGTATGTAAACCAATATAGTCTATGCTAATACATCTATTTGCTTTTCACGGCCAAACTACTATTTAAGATAGCATTAAATTTTTTATTCGATATTTGGTAATTAGTATGATTCACAAATGTAAACATAGAAATTATCCATAATATCAATTTAACCATAATATGGTTATATATAAACTCACTAAAAATATTTCATAATCGGAGTTTTCAAATTGATACTGGCATATTACACTATTTTAGACCATATTTTTTTTCCTAACCTTTTCATAAATATTAATTCAAATGAATTGTCACTGAAAATAATTGAAATGAAAAAAATATGAACACCGAAGACTTAAATAAGTACATAAAATTTAAAAGTAGCTACTATACAATATCCGAATCGCGTGGGATGGTGGCGAGAATATTTGAAACCACATTGAATCGTAATTGCGATTATGTAAGCCAAAAATGAATTAATCCCTCTCGTCAACAGGAAGCTAAAGTAAGTTAGTTTGTTAAGAAGTCTTAACCAACTTCAATAATAATAGTAAATGAGTTTTTCCTCATAATTGTATCAATACCAATCTATCCATACCTTAGCAGAATAGTAAGATAAGCTTAAAATCGTATATTGTAGGGGAAAAGAACATTTGCCCAACGTTGGGACTTTAATGGAATATTAATTAGTTTTCATCATAGTAGTAAAAATAATATTCAATTGAATATCCAAACATCAACTTAATATTCCCAATGGATTTATTTTAGCTTACGTGCATCGAATAAGTCAATACTATTCGTAAACATTGATACTGTTGATTTGCAAGCATATATTTGTTATTACGTGATTTTCATTCAATTTATTATCGAAACTCGTATAAAATCGCTTATGTATCTTCGTTTTAAACTTTTACGTTATATTTTTTATTTCGTATGTAAATCGTAGTTCTTATAAATACTTAAGAAGATTCAATTTTTTCTTTCTTTCATTCCCGCGGCAGCGCTTAGCATTTGAATGTACAATTTAACATAATGTTTGAATGATGTAAGGAAAGAAGAACACGAAAGACATACATAGCGAAGTTTTATGTAAATATGTATAGCAAAGAAACATCATGGGCGAATGTTGACGATCGTTGAATTTAAAATATTAATGTATTAAATTCAATAGACTTGGTGGTAAGGCTTTGTGCAAGCCGTTCTGGGTAAGTATCACCCAATCATCATATATTCTACCGCCAAACAACAGTATTGTTGTGTTCCGATTTGAAGGGTGAGTGAGGCAATGTAACTACAGGCACAAGGGACATACTATCTTAGTTCCCAAGGTTTATGACGCATTGGCGATGTAAGGAATGGTTAATATTTCTTACAGCGCCATTCATCAGGTGGCATATATGCTCGTCCGCCAACCTTTACCATAAAAAAGACGATAAATTTGACAGTGTAAAAATAATGTTAAGAAATTGTCTTTTCAAAATTATTTTTAGTTATATTACTAAAAATAAAACAATATCCATATTTAGCTCAAAAACATGATTGCTAGGTACCCATATCAGGGGGACAGAGAGCTCGCTGATTGCCTAAATCTATGATGACGTCAACATTTTATTTAAGTGTTCTGCGACTGAAAAATAGAACATATTATAAATTAATCGATACTTATCGAAGTATTATTATTAACTATATTCTTAATTTAAAAGTGCTTATATAAAATCAAGCCATTCAAATACCTACTTAAATAATCGATATTTTTACATGTTAAACTACTAAGTTTCTTTCGCCGGTTCTTCTCGGGTCAGGGCATTTTCGAACTGTTGGTAGGTTTTAATTTGACAGTCAATAATTATATTTAAAGCTTTGCGACTTCAGTCTCTTGTATTATTTTCTAAAAGCTTAAGACAGTTAGCATCATTTTATACATATCCTATATTAATTCCTTCGTCTTGTTTTATTTCAATTGATTATATAATAGAATCAGACGTGTACTCATTTATATGTTTTTATCAATCAAAACAATTAATTACAAAAATATTTGTACAATAAAATATTCTCATACTAAATTATTCATTTCTTAATGCGTCCTGAATCAGAATAGACGAGATCTCTTAACAATGCTCAAATTATTACAAAGGCAAACAGGCCTAAAAAGGAAAAAACAATGGACCATCGGATGAATTAATCAGGACAGTCACGAACCTCCTTAACGATGGCACGCAGTAGCAGAAAATATAAGTTTCTGAGAACTTCGTTAGCGAAAACTTCGGCAACTGCAATAAAGAAGTTCCCTAAATGATATCGAGACGAAATGTTTTATTCAAGTTTTAGGTTCTCAGAAAACGAAGATGTCGATTGATACGCATAAGATTATCTTAATTTAAAAGAAACATAAAAAACAAACGATACTTTTATAAAATATCTTTGGTGCGTAACATCTATTGGGGACCCTGCTCTGCCATCATGCCTCTCTCCGTCAACACTATCAACTTCCTCGTACATGTGTAGGGTATAATATATTTTTATTTTATTTGTTGTAAAATTCCAAATCCAGCAAAAGCAAGGAAGTTGATAGTAGGATGCTGGTTATTAAAGTTAATTCCTTTGTTTAAGTATTTTTATAATTGCATCTCTGTTACTTGAATAAATAAGAGCGTTATTATTGTTATATTTATTTTATTAAAGAAATCTCTTCTCTCTCTGTCTTTATTTATATACTCCATATTCATTTATTGGTTTTCTTTCAATTTCGATTTCACATGTGTCGGGCGTCCCTTGACAGTCGCATTATTTTATTCAATACGGACACTAGGTCCGTATTGCATGATTTTATTTTGCTATTTTTAAAGGAAAATGAATTTGATGTTTTTTTTTTTTAATTTATTTTAATTTTGTCCGTAACGTGTATTACTTATGATAATAATTAATTAGCCATTACTAATGGACACACACGAACACACACAAATAGTTGCATACACTTATACAAGTAAAGACTTAATTGGTGGATGTTCCAATTTACGTAACGTAAAGATTTTAGAAGTTAAGAAATAAACTTTTTTTTAACGAGTCGTGTGTACGTGTGTGTAGCTCACAATCCTGTAGATCCCTCGAGATCTGAAGCTTTATTAGCTAGGTTTACTATCACATAAACACATTATTTTAATTAATCAAATCTATATTTGAACATTTTTTTAAATAGGTAGTAGTTGGAATCCAAGTTCTTTGAGGAGACTGAGATCTTAAATCGTTGCTTATTTAAAAAAGAAGTATTACGTATTGTAATAATAATAATATTTAATAAAATATAAAACGATTGAAAGAAGGCGTTCAAGTATTTTACAGTAAAACATTCCTTTTTCAAAAACGTCTATATTATAAAAATAAATTCGAGTAGTTCGTCAGGAAATAAATTAATGAAAAAATATTTTCGCCTTTATGTCAAGAGACATAAGATTTGTTATCCGAAGCATTAAATTACCAAATCGAGTTAACATTTTGTTTGAAACACATATGGCAATATTTGCTGCAACGATGCAATGCGGAAAACTTTCTACGAGTCAGAGTAAGTTACACAACTAACTAATCCATGTCTGTGTATTACGTATCTTTTTCATGATTATGGTGATAAATATTTGAACGGCCAAATGTCTGTTTTGCCGATGAGACCACCTCTTAAACATCTTTCCTGTATAAAGCTTATGACGTCATATCTCCATAATGTTTATTGGAGTAAAATGTTATAATCGAATGACAAGAATCAGAAACCGTATTTCGGTATGTGTAACAGAGTGTGAACATTTATGAAAAACTGCCTTGTTGGTTAAAAGGCTCTTGATCTGATCTGAGGATTAGAGTCAAATTTTTAGATCAGACCTATAACAATTTATTGAATTTTTCAGTCAAGAAATTCTAACTAGCTTTCCGAAGTTTACTTTCAGTGTCTGAACTCTTTCTTATCGCGTCGGGTTTACAGTCCCAGCAAATTATAAAGTACACTTGTGTGTACGCACAAATTTGTGCACTATTTAATATCCTACCCAATTAAATAGTCTCCCTTTACATTTGACAGGAGGACGTATCCTGCTGTTATTTATCATAGACAAAGCTTTAAAGAATAACAACTGCTCTGCCTATTGTTACTCTTAAATTCCCGCTGTACTTAAAATTTACGTACATCGGAAGTTCATACTGTGAGTGCTAGCATTGAAAAGTTTTAAAACTAAAACTAGTTACAAAATTTTCGCGACACGTTCTCCGAACTGGTCGTATGTCATGAATTTTTTGTTCAGAAAATTCAGTTTATTTTAGTCCGGATGTTATACTTTGTTATTCACATAGAATTCATCGTAAATTTTTAAAATAAAACTTTTCAAAAAGTGCATTTGAATGTTACAGCTAATTTAACTTAAATATGTTTTGCGTATAATACGTGTAACTGAAGATGTAACTTAGTACAGAAATTAAATATTAAAATAATGAAGCCAACTGCTGGTGTTTCTTTCTTGTATTTATTTTAATGTTTTTGCAGAAAACTAAGTGCATAACTTTTAGTTTATCAAAACAAATAATAATAACTAACACTAGGAACTAAATTACATTTTAAGAATTTAGTGATAGATTCATTCAACATTCATTTAAGCCAGTTATACAAAATCAAAATCAATCAAAATCAAATTATAATTTATTCTAGTAGGCACTAAAAGCACTTTTAAATCGTCATTTAACAAACTATTTTAAGTAAAGCTACCACCGGTTCGGAATGTAGATTCTACCGAGAAGAACCGGTAAGAAACTCAGTAGTTACTCTTTTTCAACATCTAAAAATACAGTAATGTTAGTTAAATACAGTTAGTATTACCGTAAGACATGGCATTTTAATCGATGCAGTGAAAACTAACCTAAAAAAAAACCTAACTAACAGAAAGTACTAACCATTGATAATATTCTTGATAATAATAATTGTAAAAATCTTGGATGATTTATACATCTAACTATTAATCTATCTCAACGTTTTCACATTCAGAATCGGATAACTTCACGTGTATCCAATTAATAGCATGTATACTCAAATAATTCCCTAAATCATTCCAGAACACCATCGCAAAGGGTCCCATATTAGCACTCAAATCTAAATAGAAACTGCAAGAAGGTAAACAAGTTGAGATAAGAAGTAAGTATTTGCAGAATAGCACTCAGTTGAAGTCAAATTTTCAAAGTAACAAGAAATATTACCTTAGAAACGCTTGTTTAAAAATCATTAATATACGTCATTTTTCTGTCCATATAATATCTTCTTTATACAAATATTACAAAGACATAATTTTGTATATACTTCCATGTATAATTAATGATCATTATATAAAATACTAAGTAATCAAACTCTTAATGCCACTTAATTCCTTTAAATATTCTCTTCAAGGCTACATCGAAACCTATTAATAATGGAACATTTTCAGTAAATCCGTGGAATAATTTAGATAACATCGGAGTAAATCTAATTGTAAACATTTTGAACGCACCGCAAAATCTGTTGTCACTTTCCAGACTTGCTTAATTTATTGTTCTCGTTCGAAAACAACTGTCACAGCCTGAAACAGTTGAATCCCTTAAAAAAAAAAAACCTTAAAAACATTCACGCAGAAAAGTTGTGGAATGTCCTCAAAAGAAACGTCAGAGAATACGTTTCGTTATTTTTGCGACAATTCTGAATGTTAATATAAAATGTCATGACAGTCAAAAACATTGTTGTTTTTATTAAAAGTATGTTGTTGTTTCAGATTTGATTTGTTTTTATATCAGACATTATTTATTTTGATTTAAAGACGGCAGGGCTATTTGGTGGTAAGTGGTCACACACAATACGGACCATATCTGGCCAATGCACTACCAACCTTGATAACTTGTGACTGTAGTTACACTGACTTATTCAGCCATTAAAACGAAGCACATAATCCTAAGTATTGCGCTTTGGAATAAGAATATACGAATTGTGGCCCTACCATTACGATAACGTATGTCATTTTAGTTACAAACAAATTTAATATATTACAATACATGAATATAAAACGAAGATAATTAAAACTACAAAATTGTTAATCTAAGTAATGATAAAATTCAATACCTACCAGTAAGACATGGGTCCTCCTTGGCTGTGTCATCGACTGATCGAGACTTACCTGTGAAAAAAGTAATAAATATAAATAAATATTACGTATAAGCTATTTTAAAAATGAAACTAAGTGACTCAGTGACCAGTGCTTACTTGAAACACAATAATTGAATCGTTTAATTCTTATATAAATCCTTCTTTAGTTATATTATTTGTTAAGGTGACAGTTTTTTGGGTAACTCGAATTTCTAATTAGCGATATCTTTAATTCTATAGAGTTTAAGAAATATTGATAACATTAATGAGAAATTCCTTTAAATTAAAATCATGTATGAATTATTTAATGCTACAGCCAGATTTGTTAAAGCTGAATTTCAAGTGAGTATAATCACGAACACTAAACGTTGTCCAAAAGATTTTAATAATAAATGAACATAATATAATTTATTCGATTTAACAAATATCGCACACCTACTTTTAAATACAGTCACAATTAGTACCTACATAGCGTAGGCAATAGAAATCTGTTAGTTTCATTTACAACACGACAACAAATACCATTTAACTGTTCGGAATACGCAATTTAACAGTGGAAAGCCGATTGGCGGCAGTCGGTAACAACGACCGTTGCCAGCCGCATTCCATTTGTAATAATTTAGAACAAAGAGGACCGAAAGACCACACTGCCACTAATGCGAACGATTTAAGTTATGCAGTTGCATGGTTGGTTTTGTATATCGCTGTAATGCGTTATAGCATTTTGGTATTTCAACTCAACATTGGTATCTATAAAATGCAACCATCCTTACCCGTCAGTGTAAACCTACAGTTAAGCTCTAACACGGACAGTGTGATAGTGAACGTTATAAAATATGAACTTTTAATCCATTTATTTGCCATATTCGTATGTTCAAACATCAGACATCATGTCAAGATAAAATATAATTTGAAATAATTACGAGGAACTTATTTTATTTTTTGTCCACGTACATTTTAAACTTCTATTTGAAGTAATACAATCATCTCAATTCTGAAAAATCAAAGTTGCGTTTAAATTTGTGAATAAATTATTGCTATCATTTTATCAGAATAAACCATACAATATTCTTAAGCTTGCCAACAATATAAATGTTTGTAGGCAAATCAGCACTTATATTTTTATTTTTAAAACTAAAATGCTACATAAAAACAATAAAAACCTTTTATAAATTAATTATAAAAGATTTATAAATTAATTACAGAAAAAAGAAAACAGGATATTGCTGATATGTTCAGCTTGTAATGTAATGATTACTTAGAACTAACTCTCTGGAGAGAAGCCACGATAATATTGTTTAAAGTTCATGTTACTTGAAAATCCAAAGTTAATACTTCGATTGGGAATTAAATATATTTCCTGTCTATACGTGAATCTAGTCAATATTTTACATTAAAAAGAATGTTTTTGTTATTTAATTAATAGACTTAAAAATACCTAGACCTTCAGTTTCGAGCACAAGATAAATTATAAACACATACATGAAAAAATGCCAAAAAATTCTTCTAACCACTTGGCAATCTTGGGTCTAACTTTCTTTGTTTCTTTAATATCCTAAAATATTATGTATACTAAATGTACTGGCTTAAATTTTACGAAATTGATTACGGTCTATATTTCAGTTAATGTATTAATTAAATACAAATTTAAATTTAAAGTCAGAACAGCGAATAAATAGATAAATCGCTCAAAGGAGTCAATTTATTTTCTTGCTACATTTTAATAGAATATCTTCATATTCCATGAAAGTATTGTTAGCTATCGTTGTACCGGAAACAAGGAAGCTCTGAACAATTGCTACAAATAATATCATAATGAACATTAAAACGTGAAATTCTTTATTGTTATTTAACATAATATTTTTATAAGAATTTTATCATGAATATAAATTTATTTTACGCAATATATTTTTTGTATTCTTTTTTGTCAATTTTTTTGCTAATCTGTCATGTAATACGTAATATGTCATGTACATCTGTTCCTTTTGTATCTGTACGCGGCGAACATTCTAAAAATGTGTACAGGTCTTACCTAGGCTACCTCGACGTTCAATTTAATTTCATATTTCAGTGGTTTAGTCAGTATGCGATAACAAACAGATAGATTTACTTTCATATTTATTTTATTTGTCGCATAGTATATTTATTAGAGAGTTGATTTTCTTTAATATTAATATTAAGTGTGATGATAATGTATTCCAGACTCATTTCAGTCACGACAGAAATTCTCAAAAGAGAATAGCGAAAGGCGCAAGTGTGTAACACAAAAATATTCTCTATTCGGTCACTCTTATACAGCAAAGGTGCGCACTTGCCAAGGAAGTGAACAAAGGAGTGTAGACACTACCGATATCGAACCATCAGGCTGCTGAGAATATCTTGTCAATGAAACCCAATGCTTGTTTACTGTCCCGACTCTGAGTTTGAGCCTGAAGCCAGACACAAGCTTCAAGCAGATCATTTTAATATTGTTAGAATATCATATTATTATGCGACTTACATTTTGTACAATAACGATCGATGGAAATTTTATCCATGTATTGAAATGGGTTCTAGATAGAAAATTTGTTACAAATGACTTATATGTCCGAGAAGAAAACTATTTGGGAAGGCAATTTCGTGTACATTCATGAAAAATAACGACATTAAACCATAAACATTCAATGCTGCCTAACATCGACCATCTACCTTTTTACCGTTCATCGTTTCTTATTCCACGTACGTGGGACATTTTGGTACATCTTTTTTTATTTTTATTTTGAGGTTAACTGAAACGCTTCTTCCTTATGTTTATTGTGTTTTAACTTTGTTAACGGTTAGAATTTTTATGAAGAAGTTTATGGTGTCGTTTGAAATAGATGTGTCGTTAAATAACCTTTATTACACTTTGAATAAGGACTATAATTCAATGGAAATTTCGGTATTCTGAGCCCAAATATCTTCAAGATATAGTCGTTAAATGCCGTCGTATTGTTACCTTGTCTTGAAGAAGCTAAGTGTTCTTCAACTAACAAAGGTGTATAAAGATTGGAGTTATGTAAACATAAAATTTGTTAAAAGCGTCTTATTTTTACAGAAAGTTCTTTGTTCTAGCCTTTTCGTGAGAGAAGAAGTCCTTCTTCATGACAAACATTCAATTTAACCTGGATTTGACAGAATCTTTTTAAGATATTATATTAAGTAATATAAATATAATTCGAATTATGTAATTATATTATAACAAAGTAGACTCGTCACGGGAAACGTAGGATTTTTCATACCTCGATAGTCTTTTGTTATTACGAGAATAATATGAGAATAGTATTTTCGACTACTATGCTCTCATACTATAGGTAACTAATATCTGATGGTGACGTTTACGTCATTTTGTATACCTATGTTTTAATATCACATATATTAAAACATTGATGTCAGATCTTTTTTATTATATTTTAAAAACACGTCTTAAATTAAAATCATATTTGAATCGCTGATTTAACATTTATTTTCGAGCAAAATTTGGTCTTTTACTTATTCTAATATTTTTATTTAATGGATCAATAACCTTAGAGAAAAAATACCTAACTCTTTCGTCACATTAGCACGAACTCGACTACATTAAACGTGAAACGTTAAAAATATCCAACCTTGGCCCAGATGGTGTGTTATTGAAGTTTAAAATGCTCTCGCTTGCTTGAGATTCGAGTGTGCTTATGGCGGAGGACGCTCGATGGACCGTTACGAGTTACGAAATCGATTTTATTTGTTTAAAAAAAAATGCTGCTCATCTCGTTAACGATCTATTCGTTTCGTATTCGCCTAATGACTTTATCCTTGTCATTTTTGACAGAGTGTAAAATTTCCCTTAACAGTTATTTTCGCATGTGTGTGTTTTGACATCAACAGACCTATTAGTACAGAAATAAATTACGACGATTTATTGTTTTTTTTTTTTAATATTGTTAACATTAAGATAAAACGATTTTTAATCCAACGTTAAATTGAAAGAAAATTGTCCATTTCGGAAGGTATGGAATACTTAAATGAATCTGATTTGCTTGAAACTCGAGGGCACTTCAACCAAGGGACGCTCGGTAGATTGTTACGAGTTTATTTCAAACGTTTAAACGACCGCTTTCATAATTTCAAGTGTGACATTTTTAGCCAATCGATTAGGAATTAAATTTGATTCCTTTCTTAGGAAGGCTAATTTGCCTGAATTATTCAATACTATATCGATTCTTTGGAACTTGAGTTTGTGAAATTTTAGTGTTATATGATGTAAAAGAAAAGCATGCATTGCAAAACGACTATATTATCAAAGTTTATGTAAAATAATATAAAAATATATTTTATAACTAAATAAAATTATCTCTTATTATATGAAGAATATTCAAATCGCAATTGTTATAAGATTAAAATTGTATCTTTTAAGACTTCAATGTTATGCTCTACAGTACTTAGTAGATGGCTGGACCGGCTAATCGGCCATATAATATTAATTGGTCAAATCGAACATTGATGCATATTACAATTATATCAATTGCTGCACGTCTATATATATGTATATATATATATATAAATTCTAGGTATCTCATCCTTGCAACATTACATCGCGACAAAGTATCTATTCAAATTAAGCTATATTTTTTATTTAAGACTCTATGCTCCGATGATATCCGACGACCTCCGTGGTCGAGTAGTATGTACACCGGTTTTCATGGGTACGCCACTCCGAGGTTTCGGGTTCGATTTCCAGTCGAGTCGATGTAGAAAGAGTTCATCAGTTTTCTATGTTTTCTTGGCTCTGGGTGTTTGTGGTACCGTTGATACTTCTGATTTTACATAACACAAGTGCTTTAGCTACTTACATTGGGATCAGAGTAATGTATGTGATGATATTTATTTATTTATGCGTACCTATATTAATACATACATATTACATTTTACTGTGGTTTAATTACTTTAAACATCACAATGATTCGTGATCACGACATCAAATCAATAACAAGAAACATATTTCTTTTGTAACTGACACAACTCCTTTTTTAATATCAAGTGTAAGTGGTCACCACTGCCCATTGGCGCTCTATGAAACAATAATCATTCTACCAATACGCCAACAAACTTGGGAAATATGATGTTATGACAATTGCGTCTGTTGTTACACTGGCTCACTCGCCCTAAAAACCGGAATACAACATTGTTAAGAATTGCTGTTTGGCGGTAAATTATATGATAAGTGAAATATCAGAATGAGATGTAGAATTTGAGATGAGTAACTCGTTGTAGTAATTTAAAGGAAGGTTAATTTCTAAAACATAGTTAACTAATTCAGGAGCTACATTGTACTGTACATGATTAATATTTAAATTAAAATTTTATAATTTCTATTAACTCCGTTGAATTATCATTAGCATTAGCAGCCTGTAAATTTTCCCACTGCTGGGCTAAAGGCCTCCTCTCCCTTTTGAGGAGAAGGTTTTTGGAGCACATTCCACCACGCTGCTCCAATGCGGATTGGCGGAATACACATGTGGCAGAATTTCGTTGAAATTAGACACATGCAGGTTTCCTCACGATGTTTTCCTTCACCGCCGAGCACGAGATGAATTATAAACACAAATTAAGCACATGAAAATTCAGTGGTGCCTGCCTGGGCTTGAACCCGAAATCATCAGTTAAGATGCACGCGTTCTAACCACTGGGCCATCTCGGCTCAATGAATTATCAGGTCTTACAAAATAAGATTTATATGATCGCTGTTAAAACCCATACCAAACATACACTGATAAGAGAACGCCCAAAGTTTGCATTTTAGATTACATTTGTGTTTTATTCTACTCGTTTCTTTATCGCAGGAAATGCCTAAAATCATAAAATATTATTAAAATATTTACTAATTTTATTTTGATATTGATTTAATTTATTTTTATGCCTCTTACTAGTCTTAAGTATGCTAATATAAATTCCTGATCTTTTCTATCCTTTGATCCATAATCTTTTGTGAAGTGTTGTATCAGTTTTATTTCCAGTGAGTATAATAGAAAGACTCAAATATCCTATTTCCTTTATCTTGTAACCGGATAACCTAACAGATTTCAGAAGACGCGCACTAGAGCACGTTCCGGCGTCAGATTGAAATGACTGCAGATCTTTTAGCGGTTGCCACTCGTTACGATTTCACGAGCGATAAGATTCCCCTGTCCGGTACATAACAATGACGTCAAATGTGCGGTCAAATGAACAATCAGAACATTTAACTTGATGGTAGGACTTTGTAAAGCTAGATACCTCTCATTGATCACATATTCTACCGCTAAACAGCAATGTTTAGTATTGTTGTAGTCCGGGTTCAAAGGTGAGTCAGCCAGTTTAACTACAGGTACTAAGGATATAACAACTCTGGTGGCGAATTAGTTATGTAAGGAATCGTTAATATTTCTTACAGCGGCAATATCTTATGTCGGAACTCACAATCAGGTGTACCATTTGGTCGTCCAACCTACCTATGTCATTAAACATATCATAAACCAAAACTTTACTAAAAAGTATCAAGACTCATTCGAAGTCATTAGACGGATTAATGATGTGTACGGCGCTGGTCGCAAAAGAAAGCACGGTACGTTTTTGATTTCAACGTTTTCGTTCTGGTAATTTCGAACTTCAGAACCAACCACCTAGACGGTCAGAGACCAAAGTGAACGAAGAAAATGAAGATTTAAAGGCTCTTGTGGAAGCTGATCCATCATAAAGCACTTCAGAAATAGCTGCAGGCTTTGGGGTAAGAGATAAAACTGTATTAATCCACTTGAAGTTAATCGGGAAAGTAAAAAAACTTGAACGATGGCTATCTCATGAATTGAGTGAATCGAACTTGCAAACACGCGTGTTGCTGTGTTACCTTGCTCAACCGACACAGTAATGAAGGGATTTTAAATCGAATCATTACTTGTGATAATAAATGGATACTGTACGATAATCGGAAGCACTCGTCGCAATGGCTGAACCCTGGAGACCCGGCCAAATCCTGCTCTAAGCGAAAATTGACTACATGTGTGTGCTTGGTGGACTAGCGCCGGTATCGTTCACTACAGTTGTCTAGAATATGGTCAAAAATGGTAAAATTGACAGCAACTACTAAACACGAAGGAAGAACTAGCTGCTTAACAAACAAGATTGGTCAATCGCTCTAAGCCACTGCTGCTGCTCGACAACGCAAGACCACACACAGCACAACAAACAACTACTAAGTTAGATGAGCTACAATTGGAATGTCTGCAACATCCACCGTATCCTCCGTGCTCCAACAGATTGCCATTTTTTCCGGAACTTCTTATAAGTAAAAAAAATCAACTTCGATGCGACAGTCCAAACCGCTTTCAAAGAGTTTATTGATTCTCTTCTTCATGGTTTTATAGATGATTGATGATGATTAGATGGCAAAAGTGCAAAGATAACAACGGTGCACATTTTGATTAATAAATATATTTTACAAAAAAAAAAATACTTTATATTCCTCCGGTACAAAACGCCAATTTCATAATATCTAAGGACCTAATATTTGCTTTTAACTCATCTCGAATCGAATAATAATCTGCCACCAACCTACGCCAGAACATCGTTGTAGAATAATCTGGAAAACATCTCCTTAAGAGAAGGTTCCCAGATTATATATTGAGATTTCTCTGATTCTTTTGAATAAATAAAAAGAATCGTGAAAATAGCTAGACGAATAGGATATTGGATACGTAATGGGATTACAATAAGAAAGTTAAAATTACTTATTAGTAAACTAATTACAATAGTATCGTGTCGAAATAAACATAATATATTTCAGTAGTTCTTGTTGAACCAAATATATATATAGAATTCTCTTTTGTTCAACAAATAAGAAAGCTCAATATATTGTATCCGATTAGAAATATTATGACTTTTTGGTTACGAAATTAAATATAATATCAACCTCAAAGGAAAATAAAAATAAAGCCAAGATGGCGCAAAAGTAGAACAATCATCTTTATCGAAGGTCGAATGTTAAGGCTCCGAATTCTCGAAACGGTATTTGTGTTTAATTTTGTGATTTTGAAGTAAAACATTAATGTTTTAGAAAAAAAAATCTGTCAGTTATACATATCTCTTACCAATTGAATTATTTTCAACAAAATGTTTTTGAGGAAGACTCGTGATCATTTTACATTCTCAAGTCATTCAATTTATTATATACATTCGTGAACAAAAAAAAGCTGTTTTTTACGTCTTTATATTTACTTTCCGAATGAAATATATTTCATTCGGAAAGAAAATACCGTCCGATAAAATTAACCGAATCGAAGACACGTAAAATATACAACAGAACATTAATTATTTTATTCCAACTAATTAGGTCGTTTCTGTACACAAACTTTTACTTAATTATATAAAAAAAGGTTCTTAAGAAAATTAGCAACATCGAATAGAAAAACTAATTTATCTCGAAGGCCGCATCATCTCGGCCGAGTCTTAACAATATTGACAAGTTTACTAAGACAACGTGCGCAAGTTGGACTCTCGAATAATTTTTAGAGAAACAAAACCCAAGGTCACCGAAACGAATAGACACAAACCGCTCGTATTAAGAAACAATAACTTGCAAATAAGGTTATCTAGAGACTCTTCTAGCTAAGGGAATACATAATACAAAGTCGCTTTTGTGAATCAACATCAAAGTGACCAGATCAAAAGAGAAACTAAAATGTTTAGCTTCCAGAAATGACTGCGGTCTTGAAAAGGATCGGTCCGAATAAAAGGATATCTTTTTTATTCAATAATTTAATAATACAAATATAATATAAGATTACACTTTTTAAAAGCAATCCATATAAAAGTATTGATTTTATCTTGATAAAACTGAATATATACTTTCTGCATTACCAAGTTATTAATTCAAAACAATATATTCAATTTCGTTACTACAGTTGCTAATTGAGAATAATTAATCTTTCTACACGTGTGTCTAATTACAAGATCAGTCAACTAATTAAAACGACGTGTTAAACGCTTAAGAACCTGTTTAATCACTCTTCGCATTAAGTTGATCTCATCATTAGAGAATTGAAAGATACCCTGCATACAATTTAAAAAGACATTATGCATATCTTCTTCCTATAAAATATTTTGTATAAATTCATAATAATAAAATATCCTTTCATTAATTTTTAAAAATATTTAAGTATAAACAAATAAATGTATAAGATAATAGTAGACTACGTAGAGTCACTTCAGACTCTACATAATCGCATGTGCTACGACATAGGCTACGTAATAACATCTGCTACGCTGTGGTTACAATACGTCTGCACGGATTACAGAATACCCTTATCGTAATTACAGTTGACTTGGTCTTTGGACTTGTAATTGATTTACGAGAAACTAAAAACCTTGAAAAAATTACAATATAAACTAAAATATAGTTTTGTTTACTTATATAATTAATACTTTTTTATTAATTTACTTTGAAATTAATATTTCAACGTAACAATCATTAAAAATGGTTATTTCTAATGGAAGTTAAACCAAACACCTGTTCGTATTAACTGGTAGCGAAACCACCTTTAAATCAACTATTACACGTTACTTGCAATAATGCCACTAGATCGATTACAAGAGAAACTCGTTACGGTAGACCGCTACGTCTTCGTATCGAGTAATTAACATCATATCGTTAGTTTTAATTGACCCTTTTCATGTCATTACGTGGTAAATTCTAATATTCTTCATACAATACAATATGAAATGCTACTTATATGTAAATATATTGCAACCTTCTCCGAAATTGCCTACAAACGTTTTTAAGTATTGGTTTAGTAAGTTTTTTCAATGAGATATTAAAATCTTTTCAAAATCTTAAGTAAACATAAAACGATTAACATAGCAGAAAGTAAAAAAAAAACTTAAAACCAGCTTGGAAACGAAAACATCATCATAACGGCGATCGCTAGCATCTTTAATTATATTATATATAGTATAGATATAAAAATAATAATAATAATTGTTTCACGGTAAAATTACATTATAGACTGAAACAGAAATACTGGTTTGATTTTTTTTTCTTATATAAATACATTGATTCTGATTACTTTGTATACAAAAATTATATTCAACTGGGATACAAAAAGTTTTATTTTGGAAACTTCTCAAACAATAATGTCATAAGTCTTCTTATCAAATTTACTAAGCAAATACTAAAAAAAAAGAAATTAATTTAAATAAGATTGATGGTGTTCTTTAAAAAGTCTTAAGACAAAAAATCTTCATATAATTTTTAAATTGCAATATACTAGACTATATGGGCTTAACGTCTATTTTGCCTAAATTTTTAATAAAAATGTTATTAAAGTTTCTGGAGTCCGGTTGGGAGATGCCCAGGAGGGTAATCTTACTCAGTTATTGTGGTGAATACGTGTAATGAAGGCAACATCTTCAAACATTGTAGACAAAGTAAGTTATAAACATTTTACGGCCGAGTTTATGGCACATTTACTCATTTTGATTTGCTGATTACTAAAATGGTCTTCTTAAATATTCTGTTTATAGGTTATTGAATTATTATTTTATCTTAATGGTAATCGGACTTTATTGGATAGGATTTTATTTGTAGAAAGTATTTATTCATGATTATGGTTCATACATAGCGTCAGTAGCGCACTGC
This sequence comes from Vanessa atalanta, assembly GCF_905147765.1. Taxonomy (NCBI): domain Eukaryota; kingdom Metazoa; phylum Arthropoda; class Insecta; order Lepidoptera; family Nymphalidae; genus Vanessa; species Vanessa atalanta. Next base: position 2,454,568 of record NC_061882.1, read on the forward strand.
TTCAAGGGCTGCCTAGCGACGAATTTCGTTTGCAAAGTCATAGACATTTGACAGATACATTTTGCATTGAATATAGATCAATACAACCCTTTACATAATGTAATTTAAATGAATATTTTCGAAGATATTACAGGTCTAATTGCTCATATGCGAAGCCGGGGCGGGTCGCTAGTTATTATATACAATGCCTATGTCTGTTCAATTCTAGAATATGTACAGTTAACTCTACTGTATTAAAAGTATATTATGAATATTGATCATTTTCAGAGGAAGTTTTATAAGCAATTAATGTATAAGTGTGAAGTCCAAAATGTACCACAATTTAAATGAATATCTTTACATGGCTGTCGAAAAGCCAGACGCTGAAAATTTACTTATATATATTATATATTACATAAGGAATATTTATATAAGGTATTCTCACTTAAAGCCCCGTAGTGAGGATTAAATACGAGCGCAATAGTTTTAACCGTGGCCTTCTTGCATGACTCACAAAGTTTTCAATTATATTGATTTAATAAGTTTAAAAGTTCAATTAGAAATAAGAAGTTGCTGTAGCGTTTTTAAGTTAATAATTCATTGTCAGCGCGTTTTTGTTTCTTCCAAAATTACTTTTCTTTGAATTTGTTTTTGTTTTTATGGTTTACGTAAATTCTTAGAATTGCTTGATTAATTTATTATTTTAGTCTAAAATCTGTTTGTGATAATATGTAGAGACTTGATTATTATTTGTGTCTTTTAAATGTTTTTATATTTTATTTTATGATAGCAGTGTGACAACATTCAAATCACACAATTTAATCATAAATTCTGATGATGATAATGAATTATGAAATTCTAAAATACTCCTTACGAAAAACACCCATCAAGGGTGAAATACTCGAATTTCATAATAATATTTTTTTTCTTATCATTTTATAGAATGCACGATCGGTTCTCTTTGATCTAGTTATTATACCGATCATTGACACTATCAATATAAGATGTATAAATATTTAAATCATCAAAATGTTTTTATCCCTGTAATTACACTAGCTACCTCCCCCATTTAAGTAGAAGATAGCGCAACAGAGTATTGATTTTTGGCGGGCAAAGTTGATATATAATTACATGAATAAGAACCGAAAAGAAGTCTGGTAATAAATACTATAATTTGATTGGTGATAGAATATGAATTGGTGTATTGATGGTATTCACGAAGCACTTACTCTTTCGTATAACCTGTGGCTTTCGAAAAAGGAACTCAACGATTACAACTGTAATAAACTCATTTTTAAATTGAATATAATATTTTTATTTTTTATCTGTGAAATCGTACCGATGTTTTGTGCTTTTAATTTTATTTAAACGACCTAAATATAATTCACCGCCCACATAAACGATGAAAGGGAAATGTAATTTCGAAATGAATTTCTGATATATTAAAATTTTAATCTATCGCTGTATTCGAGCGTCGCTTAAAACGGATTGCCAGCGGTTCATTGTGGGATAAATCCTTTGTTATGCTATCGATGGACAAGCGTGATCCTGTTCATAGCGACCTATAGATACCCTCTCGATTAAAGAGATTTGTTTAGAAATGTTATCGTGTTGTAAACGCATTATCTAATGAAAGTCCCCAGTGTTCGATTTTGATGTTTTTTTAATGTAACTAAAAGGGATATATTATTCTATATTAAAGCGAATGGATTGTCACAGTATCAGAAATCAATTAAAAAATTGATTCAATTAGAACCGATACTAAATTCAATAGCTCTGTTTTTAAATATATATTCAAGAGTGAACTATTATTATTCACTTATTTTCACTTATATAATATATATGGCAGTTAGTTAGTATGTCGCCATTTCAATCCAAGTGCAAACCAGAGTTCGTGTAACTTAACTCCCTAGTTTTCCTCAATGTAGCTGCGAGGCCCATTATAAATATAAGATCACATACAACCAATGATAACGTGTTTCTTCTGATAATGTACATCTATTAATTTATATATGACAGTGCCTCCGATTCTGCTCGATAGATACATTCGAAATCGCTGATAACTTTAAATATGACTGAATCACAATACGTAAAAAATGCTTATTTGAATAAAGAGCACTTTGATGTTGACTTTAATTATAAAGATTTCAAATAAAATAGAAATAAATTAAAAATTATTACTAAATATATTACAAAAAAAAAAAATTAAAGAAAAATATACCTGTGTAAAATCAATGAATAAATGCTTAAAATATTATAGAAACACACAAAATCCCCTTCGCGTTCGCCCCTATGTTGTCTATACGACAATTTTTAGTGAAAACTTCGAGTTCGAAAGTTGATAGTACTTATATTCTCGTGCTGCGGAAATCTCGTTGTCTCGCGTCTGATCTCTGCCCGGTCCCCGGTCGTGTCGGATCGCCGCCCTGTTACACTGTGAGGGAATAAAGTGGTCTTATGTTTGCGCTCAATTTCATTTCAAATCAAAATATACTTTATTCATATAAGGGTTTACGATCAATTTTGAATCGTCATTTTACGGAATTATTTTAAATGTAAACCTACCTCTGGCTCGAAATTTATATTCTATCGAGATGAATTGGTAAGAACCTCAATAGTTACTCTTTACCAATATTTGAAATCTAAAATTATGTCAATCAAATACAACTAAATCTATATTTTATGTTCGGCCTGAAACTCTACGTAATTATGTGTTGAGTAATAGCCTTATTAATTAAAAAAAAATTCAAGCTCAGAGATAAATTTTTTAGTGTAAACTATTTGGCTTTGGGGTTCAGACCGACTCGTACTCCGCAACCGCGAATGGTATAACTCTTATGCAACCATCGTGGTTTTTAATCGGGATTTATTTTTATCTTTCCATCGCCCCTCACTTCTCGTGTTGTATACATACAATTGCCATATATTATTATACAATAAGAAGAAAAACAAACATTTATTTCAGAAACAGAATTCACTAAACTGGTTATTATTTATTGCTTGGTTTTCAATCAACAACTTCGCTAGTTCACATCTGCCGGGTATCACTTGACGGGTATGTTTTTTGGTGACCACACAGGCTGACTAGTGTTACATAATAATAAGTTCCATGTTATGTAATTCCCATGGTACAACTTACATTCATAATAAAATTAATAATGTGATTTAAATCCACTTATACCGAGATATAACTAATAATAACTGTTGGAATGCATGGATCGCTATAACTTGCTTTTGACATATGTATGTATATATATATATATCTTGTTTGTATTACATATTATGCTGTATTTGCAATATGATAGAAATACCTAAGTTCAATTGAGCCAAGCTCATGCATAAACCAGTTAGTAGATATATGTAATTTACAGATATAGATATATTTTGCGAACCATATATGTGTTTATTCATTTGTTAAATTAAATTAAATTAGACGCTGTCTGAGTATGAATCGGTGTATAAGGATCTTAAAATTTTATAAAAGCAAGTAAAATATAAAACTAATTTACAAAAACAAATCAATAAAAAAATCAAGATAGTTACAGTACGTTACACTACCACTGGTATTTACAACACTATTAAATTAAAATAAGAAAGTATAATAAAGATGATTTTACTGGATTGCTGCTTTGTGGCAGCCCGTCTGGGTTGGTACCATCCACTCTTTACATATTCTACCGTCAAACAGCAATAGTTATTGTTATGTTCCAGTTTAAAGATTCAGTGAGCTAGTGGAAATACAGACACAAGTAAGTTAACTAATCAGTCATCAAGGTTTGTGGGGTATTAAGGCGATGTAAAAATACTATCACCGCTTACCATAAGTGGTCAACTATGTTCCGTCTACATATCACTATACCTATACCATAATACAAACAAAAAACAGTAATACACTCTAATAATTATGTAATACATATAATATGCTCAGTGTTAAGGTTTAACCCAAGATTGCGGTTCAATCCCGAGCGTTTTTACATGCACTTACATTGATTTTATAATTGTATTCACCTCGTGCTTAGTGGCCTAGTGTATTCACCAACCCAATTTGGTAAAGCGAAGAGAATTGGATAACCCCAACTGTAGGTCATTAACATTAATTTTACTCTAAATTAAAATAAGTATCTTAAATAAAATTAAAATATTCGACTTCGTTCAGAGGTTAATACAGAAAATGGTACGGTTTTGTATAAAATATATATTTTTTTTAATTTAATATTACGTATGTAAAGCCGAAATCATCAATTCAAGTCAAAGCCGATTTCTCTAATAAAAAGGGTTGGTTAATTATTCGCCGTTGGAACCGGAATAACATTTAAGCCTTAATAGCTCAACGGTGTAATTGCCGGCTAGTGGAAGTCGCAGTCTTGCTCCTGGTCCCTGGTCTATTGTCATTGCCACTTCTAAATACTACTCAGCTAAATAGTAGAAAAAACCTTCTATGAAAGAGAATCGTTAAAAAAAAAAGTTTAACAGGAAAATGTTCTTCATATAAATTATATAAGTTTCAATGAAAATATTATATAGAGAACAAATAAAACATACAATTACGGTAATAAAATATGGAGATACTTTTTCATATTTTGTTTATAATACATATATGGCAAGAAAATATATATAGTATTATATACATTTTCTTAGTTCCCAAGGTTGGTGGCGCATAGGTGATGTATGTGGTTAATATTTCTTACAGCGCCTTTGTGTATGATGGTGACCACTTACCATCAGGTAGCCCATATGCTCGTCAGCCAACCAATGCCAATAAAAAAAAAGAAGACTAAAGAGTGAAGAACGTCTTGCCGTTTGCTGTCACGCGTCGATCGCCATACGCGTCGATCTTACCCCCAAAGCGTACCAAAAATGTTTTACATCAAAATCAATTAAACAAATAACTTATCTATAAACGTGTCAATTATATTCTTCGTATTTCAGGTTACATTTATCAGAAGTTTATGAAAGGATGAAGGAGAATTGGATCGTTTGAACTACCTTTTTTTCCTTGATTCTCTTTTGACGCATTACATATATACATTTATTTGTTTTGAGTATTCATTATGTCAAGTCAATTATTTTTTTTAAGGGTTATGGTTAGTATGTTATATGTTACGTGTTAAATGTGTATTATCATTAGCGGCCTTAAGTACCTATTGCTGGTTTTAACCCCCCTTCATATCTCACTCATAATACTCTTGAGCTTATTGCGCCACCCGCGATATTAGTGATGTCATTATTAAGATAATTATTTACATATTATCACCCAACATCGTCATTATCATTAATCTTTCTTTAAGTGATTTATAACGTATTTTATATGCCTAAGTCTTTATATATGACGATAATTGTCACTCACACAAAAATACGACACACCCTCAAACATATTCAAAATAAAAAATGGAATTGTATTATAATCAAACAAACGTTCAATAAATTTATATTAAAGATTTAACTTAGTAACTTGAACAACAAAATAATGAAATGGACTATAGGAAATTATGTATATCAATCTTCGTATATAAGGGGCGTTAACCGCTATTGCGGGGGTTGTTTCATTGTTATCTTAACACGTAAATTAACTGTTATCCCTCTTTCAGGTTTATTTGACATTTTTAGATGTCCTCCGGGAACTGAAAATTACTAGAGCAAAAATGTTTACATAACACTAAGAACGAATAAAAGTTCGGTTCTATAGGAGAAGCTCGTAAAAATGTTCATTGGGATTCATATTTTTATGCGGTAGATAAAGAATGCCAGGATAGTAACCATCATTCATTCATCATTCATTCCATCGGTAATTTCTATTCACGTGTTCTGATTCAAGCGGTGATTGAGCCAGCGTAATTACATGCAACTTCCCATGGCTTATAGTTTTACTATGTTCATAATCGGCCCATCTGTGCGCAAAAACGAAAGAATTCTTTATTTCTTCATAAATTCCGATGAGACGAAAAAACTGCGACCGGAAAGATTTTAGGCGCAGAAACTGCACGGTTATAGTATTGCAGTAGTTAAATCATTGCCAACATCTAGAGTCTTGTCTGCTATTGAGCTATCTACAACAGTAACGATCATTTTTAGTAGCTACTCATTAATTTTTATTAATTATATAACATTTTAGCAAAAGGAAACCTATAAAAAAAATCTATTTATTCTCTATTTTTTTCATCTAATTTAAATTGGATCAAACGAAAAGTACCCCCAAAAAATAATGACATAAAAGACGGAGCTCTGAATTAAAAAAAAAAAAATTACGACGGAATTAATAACCTCGTTCATCAATAAAGTCGGTTAAAAATCCACAAACTTAAAATGTATGAAGAACACCGCAATCTGTCCGGCTGAATATCACGATACACAAAAACGCGGTTTTTAGAAAACAAAACAAACGGAAAACAAAAACAGCTACGTCCAAACCATTCCCCTTCCACCCGACTAGTTATCTTCTGATAAATGATTGTGTGTGATAAAGTGTTCTCCATTGTTCCACGATAATAAAGATCCTGTCACACTAGCAACATTTTGGAATAGTTCAAATACGTAACGCTGCATCTGATGCTAATGTATTACACGTCGTTTTTTATTTAAGCGGTTTGTACGTGGCTGATAATATTGGCACTGTAAATAAACTTAACGTGACGTCGAAACCCTATATTACGCAGATTGTTTTAATGTAATACACTAATTTTCTTATGTAAATAATATTTTATTGTTCAAGATGATAAGTAATTAAATGTATGTGCAATAGTGTATTCATATAATTCTTAAGGAATAAGATTAAACTATTAAAATAAAGATAATGAATATGAAATATCCATATTTACGATATAATATTATGGGATTAAATTAAACATGTTATCATTAGATGTTGAATCTAAAAATAGCTAAGGATCTATAAGTATTTCCTCGTCGCCTGCAACTGACTAAATAAAGACACATTTTAAGTTGAAACAAGCTTAATTGTGGTGGCCAAAGCGAGAGACAAAGTGAATTAGACCCAAGCTAGGGCTGTCGAATATTCCAGTTGTATCCGAACTACCAGAATAAGTATTCATTTGAAACCACAAACAAGTTGTTGTTGAAAATTCTGTTTAAATCGTGGCAGAATTCAAACGTTCTGTTGTCACAATAAGTAGTTTATAAATATACATTCATAAAAAATGCAATTGGTTTATGTTACTCGGTAAAACATTCCTATTAGTAATAACGATATACATATAGCGCTATTAATCTTTTTTATTTGCCTTTTTTCGATCTCAATAAGCATTTACTAGTTGCCTGTTTTTGAACAGTAATTTTCAACGTATATTTTTTTGGAACACACATACATAAAATAATATTTTTATACTATAGTTAGAGAAAAAAAAAATTAGATGTTAGGAATAGTTCTTCAGTTACCATTGCGTATCGATCGTTCGATATATTTTATAATTATATCGTCCACTGCTAGGCCTCCTTAGTACAAGTCGCCCTGATATAATTTGTATACATGGCATTTCATCTTGCATGAAAGTTTCCTCACGACGTTTATTTCACCATCGAGCGTAAGATGAATTATAAAAATAAATAAAGCAGATATAAGTGAGGCTTGATTTGATTTGAACGGATGGTATTCGGAATATTGAAAAGGTATTATAGGTTGATCACGATCGGCATTGAAATAAAATCAGAACGCTGAAAAATATACAATATCGCTAAATGGATCATTTTATATTGGTCATTTATAACTTTTCTGACAACGTCCATTCTACGTCCATCTCTTTCTCTGACTGGAATCTATATGCTCTTATCAACAAAGTTTATCACCATGGTGACATCTGAATAAAATGTATTCTACCCATTGAGGTATCGGCTATGTAATAATTAATCAATTAATAAATAAAAACGATTTGATATTCTCAGAACTTTATAAAGCCGTTACTTTGTACCGTAATTTAAGAACAAAAGACCTTAAACAAAACGTTGTCAGATAATTTTTGAAATTAGAATAAATACAAAGATATACTTTTTATTCTTAATCGCCCTGAGTTTTGCCATATACAAAATAAAAAAAGTCTATTGCAATATATTTGCGATTGACAACCCTGTATGTAGGCGGTAGCTTCCCCGGCTAAAATTCCGAACGTGACGCACATAAAAATTCAAAAATACATGAACAGTGAAGATGTAGATACAGAGACGTTATTAAATTAACTTATATGAGCTTAAATTTTCTAACATGTGATGTTAGCTCATACAAAGATTAAATTGACATTCAATATACTTCTAGAGAAAATATGAAAGAAAAATAACATGATGTAATTAATTATCGGTTATACTAATACGTTTACATGAATATAATTTATAATGGACAATATTAAAAACTTTACAATTTATAATTAATTATTAAATGTAATAAATAACAATGTACCTTAATACTTACAAAATTAAGCTCATTGTTGTTTATTTTGTAATGTTATAGAAATGTCCTGCAAAATAAAGATACGGTCCCGTTTAAAAGCCGAGTGCTTAAATTTAATTTGAATAGAATCTTACTTAAATACTTATGTTGTTTCGTAACAATAAAATCACAAGACTTTTATTGCTTCCATTACTATAAAAATAATTTAATGAAATTATTTGAAACCTTCCCTCCTTTCGAATATCATGTTTGAAATAAGAAAAGTTAATTTGTATAACATTTCCTTTTGACGTTGCAACTATTGTGCTATGGCGTGGAAAACGTTATATATACTCACGAAGTCAGGAACTTCGATAGCGCGTTTTAATATTAAGAACATTTAACGTTATGGGACTTTGTATTTTGAAGCCATACTGATAATGTATATTGTCGCTTGCCGCACGACGAAAATCACATAATATGGTAATTGCTGGTAAAATTCCCGGTATTCCTGAAAATAATTATCCTGCTTGCAGCGTTCCTTTTTCTCTGAAATAAAGCGTAAATAATACGTTTGTAAGAGAAAAATGTGACTTGTAGAATATTTTGCTTCGTTGAGATTTTTCGTAACATCCATTTCGTATGTATCATTAGTAGCGTTTTTGTCATGGTTTTATAAGAAAATTGATATATACATAGTAATAATAAAGTTTAAGAAAATTTCTTTGTATTTTTGTATTATAATTTTATTATAATTACTGAATATTTTCACCATTGACGCTGTAGACCAACAAAATAATTTCTTTCATTGTCTTTATTAAGTCACTCTGTTCTTTTATATCTTAAAACATTAATTAAAGTATTACGTCATACTACTATATAATACTAGTTGTCCCCGCGGCTTGGCTTGTTTTAGGGGTTGGTCAACAGTTATTGAGTATTAAAAAATTGCAAATGTCCTTCCTTGGAGTTCAAGCTGGTTACCCAATTTCATAAAATTCGGTTCAGTAGTTTGACTGTGAAACAGCAATAGACAGATAGATAAAGCTACTTCCGCATTTATAATATTAGTACATATAAAGGATTTTTTTATTAAACAAACTCCAGTACAATAAGACTTTAATCCTCGTATTGTAGTCCAAATAAATATGACTGTGTCGTAGATTTTATGTTTAATTGAACAATTGCAGATTATCGCGTACAATTCCAGAGTCAATACTTAGGCCGAAATTCTTGATAATGTTTTTAGTTTTGAGGATGATATCGATCACATAAAACCATTTCTCATGCACCTGATATCTATCCGGTCTTCTCAGATTGACATCCTCTACGACAATTGAAGCGAAGAAATAAACAATGCACTTGTGCTTGTAAAAACTGTACTGAATCGAAAATCTCCCAAAACAGACTATGCTGCTAATTCAAAGGTTTCAGTGCAAATTTAGGCTTTAACTATCGGTTTAAAATAAATCGGTATATGATTTTATTAGTAGCCGTTTTAGCTTTTCATTTTCATTAAATAATTAGGGTGAAAATCAAGCTCAAATTAATTGATGTTGTTTAATTTGTTATTAAATCAAAGAAATATTACTGGTAAAAATTAAATGGCAGGCATACAAAGCTCAACTGTTACCGTTTTTATTGGATATATGTTTTCCATTAAACGAGATCTAGACTGTTATGTCAAGAGTAATCTTCAATGGAGAAAGTAATCTTAAGAAGACATTTCCTCTCTTGAGCAATTAATTTAACCGGCTCACTATCCCAGCAGTTAATATAGGTGTCTATTTTAAGTATTGCTTTTGGGTAAGGTAAGACTACCAGTAATATAAATCGCTACAGATCCGAGTAATATCCGTCCCTACGTAACAAGCCAACTCAGTGCTAATTCATCTTACTAAATGCCCGTTTCTTATGATTTATTTCAAAAGCCTTTATTTTTATTTTATATGAGTCCAAATAAAAATGTGTTTTGAGGATAGTACTTTTGTAAAATAAAGATTATATAAAATTTCTAATCTATTTTATTTTAAAGAGGATTCATAATTTTTACAATCATATATAATTTAACCTAAGATTCGATTTTCACAATTCACTTCAGATTTTCAAGAGTTGTAGTCAAAACCAAATACTATAAATAATATCGTTAAGGGTATATTCAGAATATTGAATTTAAAATATAGAAATGAAAATTTACAATAAAATAAAAAAAGCAATAAAGTACATATGAATCGTAATAAAAATTAAAATTCTATCTCGACCTCAAAACCCTTACAGTAAAATTTAAATGAAGTGTTACATTAATTTGATTAGCGTTTAAAATGTAATTGACTCAAGCCTTTAGTAACCAAGATTAGATTTGCTTTTGATTGACGAGGGACGAGAAATGTATAAAGGTCTTGTATTGCCCCCGGAGTATATGTAAACTGACAGATGAGTTCTCTTGGGTACAGAAATGACGCCTACTTGAGAACTGAAATGACACAATTCTTGCTTATAATACTTATACACCGCTAGGGGAGTATTCGTCTTGAAACAAAAATAATAGCTAATTATTTCTTTCAATGAAAATGAGATGAAATGAAAAATATATTTATAGAAAAGAATATTGAACGCTAGAAAATAAATTTGATGTTTATTTATAATAACGCAATTTTTTTTACATAATAAATCCTATCGAACTTAGAATATGACTTGGTCTACAAAATACGTGTTATATAATATCTGAACGGAACATAAAGGGTTTAAGTCTAAGAAAGTACAGCATCCATGTTCTTAGATTATGTTTTAAATTTGTCTAACCACCATGGCTGTTAACACCAACATCCACTGGTGCAGCTTGGTAGAAATAGATTCGAACCTCTTTTACAATATATACTATAAACTACTTTGCCCAGCACCTTTTATTTTGTTAGCAAAATATAAATTACTTTGATAAACATTAACAAATCATTCGATAGGTATATAATGTTTCGATAAAATCAATCAGAAAATGACACCTTGCAATTTATTATGACGAAATAATATGTAAAATGTATATCGTTTATCAAATAACAATCTACGTCACTTATTTCAGCAAAATTTGATTAACTAAAAAATACAACAAAAAAATGTAAAATACGTTTCGAAATATTACCCTTAGCATAAAATAGAAGCTAACCTGACTTCCTTTATCAAAAACCACAGAGCGTGATTGTTTGCAAAGAGAACTTCCAGTAATAATCTAACGTAAAGTTTCTGAATAGAATTCCGCTGTAATAATTTTTCATTCGCAAACGAGATTTAAACTCAAGAATCTATATAGCAGCGCCTTGATCAAAAATACGTACGAAATTGTTTCGATAAACGAAAGACAGACGAATTCCAATACGATTCAACTTTATTTTTGCGAAGGACGAGAAAAATAATAGTCTGTTTACAACAGTTTGAAACAAAATGGATATAATCGAAACTTAATAACATTTTACAACCGACGATTAAATATATAAGCACTCATATTATATATTCGCTTATATCTTAATATATCGCTCAAACAATATTAAACATAATTTAGTAATTGAACTTCTTTTACTTCTGAGTTAATATTACCTATTCATTATATACTACCGCTAAAGACCTATACTTAATATTGTTGTTTCGTAACTCCCAAGTCTGATGGCGCATTGGCGATGATGCTCATTATCCATTTCCCATCAGGCGACAACTTAGCTCTTCCAACAAACTATACTATAAAAAAAATTAACGCTTTGTAGATAATAGTAAGATTTAACATTATATTTTTTTTATAACTAAAATATTTCATTCCCACGTTCGATACGAATAAGTCATAATAAAATCTCAATATAAATGTCATGTTAGGCTATAAGTCAAGAGAAAGAGAAAAACAAACTGCCTGACTCCGAATAAATGGGATAAGGAAAAACGAATTACAAACTCATAAAACGTATTCTTCACCCAAACTTCAATTATATAACTTTGTAAGAAAAAACACTTAAACATGCAAGGTTGTGATCCTTTTTAAACGTGAATCGCAAAATGATCATCGTATCAGGTATGTCTAAGTATATGTATTCCAACGTACGAAGTTTCATAAGTAAACTTTGCTCGTTCGATGTTTTGTAACAGCCTCGGGTAAGTTCTCTTATAACCCTGTCCTGGCGAGCCTCCGAACCTTGTTATGTTTATAAAACATGAATCTTATGAATTATTTAGATCAACCTTTCAATACTTTTTATAACACCTAAGGGTGGTATCGTATATCTGTTACATTATGATTTTCACCGTAAATAGTAAAAAAACAAATAGATAATGATAACGTAGGTAAATAAATACTTATAACATACAAGAAAGAATATAAAAAAGACAACTATTTGGTGTAGTTTTGATTTCAGGTGATCTTCAACACGATTTTTTTTTTTACAAAAATCATTTTAATTTTAATTAACCACCGTAATAGTTGATTTTCATTAAGATATATAAGATACTACATAAAATCACTTTAAGGTTAATAGTACATACATATTATATGATCTGTATATTGGCTGAAACACCCACTCACGTGTACCATGTGCACGAGACAGATACTTACCGTATCTCATCTTGGCCTACGAGTAAATTGTAGCGGTCGTAGCAAACACCTACGTCCCTCGTAGCGCACGTAGACTAAGAATAACCACATACTTTACCATTTTATTAGGTTCTATAAAATAAATTGTTCTTTATTACACCGTCTGATTATACATTTTGAATTTTATTAAAATTATGTCAATACTGTTTCCGTTACATAAAAACATACATTATATATTATGATATTGTGTAACTTCACATGACAAGTATTAATATTTTTATTCAAATTTCGAACACAAAAATGTCCTCATACACGGTATTAATCTCTTCCTTGCCAAGTAATTGAAAGAGTTTTTGGAACATTTGTCTTTATGACATCTATAGTTATTATTTAATACAATGTTTTGTTAATTTCTTAAGTGTTCATGTTGAATCAATGTTTTTTGTAGACAAAGCTACGTAAATTCCATTAACTATACTGTTTCTCAAAATTTTTATAACACAAACTTAAAGTATATTTTATATAAGATTATTATGCTAGAAGATTTAAATAATATACTAATTGAATAAGTTTTATATAAAGCCTAAATCTTTCCATTATGAATCGAGATAAATTTAGAATCCTTTTTTTTATATAATCTTCCGTGCATGAGTAATTACTAAGTCACAATTTTAAATTACTTTCATTTATATTTTTGTATAAAACTGAGTATAATGCTATGATAAAGAAGAGAAAATAGCAAACGCAAGTAACTTTATTTATATTCAAATAACATTGCCGGTCGCCTACTTTTATCGAATACTTTCCTCTGTGAGGCAGCATATTTCTTTAATATCGGACTTTATCCGTACATCACAAGAACCGTAATATGATTGACCTTTGTCCCTTTGTCGTGAAAGTTCTTCATTCGGGAACCTTTCATCCCTAATACGAAGTTACTATCGCAGAATGAAACGTCAAAAATAATCTAAGTATCTAAGATTAAGCTCGGTATCGATAACAGCTACAACGTTGAACAACCAATATTCGCATTAAAGCTACGTAATGCTACGAGCTCCTGCCTTTTACCTGGAAAAAATTGCATGCTATGTTTGTGTTTAGTAGAATCAAGTTAACATAGTCTAGTTCCTTTGATATTGTGTTTTATCTTATATTATTAGAATAAAAATATATTTTTCTTGATCGATATTTTTTATGTTATTTAAAATAATGTAAATACACAATGGCTTTGATTTGACTGTATTTGAAAAATATTTATTTCATTTCAAGTTCATTGTTAAATAAATTGCAAAAAGATAGTGAATTTTATATATTAAAACATAATACGTATAACCATGCTCTTACGATAACTTTACCTTACTTTTATATACATACATAGCCAAAGCTAAAGAAAATATGACTCTCGTGAGACCGCTTCAAGCTCAGTTTTTACATCTAAAATAACAGAATATCGATCGCATTTACATTATATAGGGAATAGGAAAGATACACGTAGGAGAGATACAAGTTCAATGTTTGTCAAACATATGGTGCTGTTCAGTAAGAATAAATTCGAACGTAGTCAATGAAGTTAACCTATAAGCCAATTTTATTTATTCCGACAGCAATTTCAGTATTTCTGAACTAGTTTACCATTATGTGTCATTATTATAAATTAAATATAAAAAAATATTGTGCTTGTATTGTGAACTTCGTACGAAAATTTTGTAAAACCTTTATATAATAAAATATTTAGTTGTAATTCAATTAAAGCATTCGATCACTAACAAAACACGTTTAATTTAAAATTCACTGTGAAATGTACAATATTTCTCACGATGACAACTGGAAGATATTTGTAAAAATGTAATGGCACTAGAGAGTTGTATATGAATCTTGAAATAAACTAACTGTACCACGTTTCTTAGCTAATCGCGTCACGCTCCGGCCGCCCATTTATCCTCAGAAACATGAGAGCTATATACGGCTAAAGCCTTAAGATCTAGCACAAAGTAGCTTTATAATAAAACACACACACATATACATAATAATAACGAGATCGTGCGCTCAACGTTCTACGCATGTCTAATCTCTAATGTTTCTTACAAATATTTTTTTCTCATGTTTACGCAGTTTTTACTTATCGGAATAAATTGTGAGGGTTTCCAGTGCGATAAAATAGAACCACGGCATCTAAATACGTATTTATTGTTATATTTGACTGAGGGATTGTTTTTCGTTAAGCAAATCGTTCAATGCTACCACACTTACGCCTAAATATCCCGTCAACCAACCAACAAGCAGAAACATTATCTTGGAATCCTTGGATTCAGTCAAGCGACTAACCATAACTTCTAAATTCAAGATAATTATGATGCATAAAAGAGGTGAATATTTGTTAATGGTACTCTACTTATTCGATCCTATTGAGAAGAAGGTTTGCAATGCAGGTTGGTAAATACATATATTTGCCATATTTTGAACGGAAACTGTCAAGATACTTGTTTTTCACCAGCGAATCAATAATCTACTAATTAAACAGATCACAAATCAGCGGGTCTTACCCACAATCTTCAGTTGAGATTCACGAATCCTTAAAAAGTTGGCCATCTTGACTCTTAGTAAAATTGATTGTAAATATAATAACATTACAATGTTATTTATTCGTTTCATGTAAAATATAATTGTCCCATTAAAATATATTCTTATTTCGATGTCGTCTCTACGTAACGTAACGTAAATAATATTATTTCTAATAGTATGTCTACGCATAATATTTGACCTACATCGGAGACAATTATACTATTCCTAATAAGTTAATATCTATTTGATTCACTGAGCGTAAGTCGAAACTTAGTTGAACCATTTTACAGAATTTAACTCCTGTAGGAAGGACTATTAATGTAAGCCTTGTTGGATTCGTAGTTATATAAGTTTGTATTAGGGATTATTTTGGGCTAAAATTTGCCATAGTGTATGCCAATTGTTTTAGTGTTACATTCTTGAATTTAATTTACTTCATAATAAGAATCGTTTTTGATGAAAAAAGAATAGTTATCTATTAATAAAAAAATAATAGCTCTGTGATGGAATTGAATAGTCTGTATTATATTTTTGCCTGATTGCCTGACAAAATTGTCATAATTTAACAGGCTTTAATCAAAATAAAACATTTACATTAAGTCTTGTTATTATTTAATCTGTTTTATTTATAAAAAAAAGATCTGTAATTAAATCACATAATACAAACACAACAATGGAAAAGTAAATATTATTAAACAGTCCCTTGTTTTCGTACTCATATATATATATAAATATATATTACTAATTACGTATTTTAATTACGATATTGTCTGGTATAAAATATGCGGCGTGTTAAACTCAGTGGAAATTTATTAAAATGCTGAAGCAAGTAATTCGACCCACCCCATTTACCAGCTGATGTATTGCGATCTAGCGTGCTATCTGTGATAAACAATCGCATTTTACACTTTAAAATCCTTTGTGTATTTTTGTTTTCATTATATTTTAATTAAAATTCTTCTCATGACAATATTTATCTATAAAATTATTGAAACCAACAGATGCGTCACAGACCCACTAATTTAAATACATTATTTAAATTCTTAAATATTTTATAAACTTTTATTACAGCATATGAAAAAATAAATAATAATATATAATACTGCTTGAGTTTAAAATTTATATAGTTAAGTAAATTTATTTAATAAATATAACCGTACCCAATAAAAAGGTGGCGTAATTAAATTTCATCCCATCTATTACATATTCGGACCGCGAAGGCTCGTTTTAACAACAAACCTTGAAAATACAGCCCGCTGAGTCAACAGTTCAAAATAATTGAATCGACATAGATAATGGTAGCGATAAAGGAAAGGGCACACCTGTGTAGCACGTGTTGTGTGCGAGAGAGACGGACACATTGCTCCATCGCATTCTTTCTAACCGCAGAACAGAGAAAATTTGAGAAAGCCAATAAATTAGTATAAACGATATAATTATAATTATTTTCCTTTATTCATTGTAAAACTTATGAATTTTAGAAAAAAACAATTTTCATTTAATTTCAATTTCATTATAATATTCATTTTTTGAAGTACTCGCGAAAGAACATGTCTGAGGCAACATATGTTTCATGATAAAATATTTGTTACGCAATGTAGTACTTTCTTCGTTATTTTGTTTCACAAAATATCGAAAGGTAAATAGGCTTCTTGTTACCAGACCCGCTTTCGATACACGGAGGGAGGTTGATAACAAATTCAATCAAGAAACGCACCTACATACACTTAGAGTAACCGTTTTCGTTGAATGAAGTGTGTTGACAAAAGATTTTTTCATCAACAGAACACTCGAATTTATTGCACAAAAATGTTGTAAAACAACATATATCCCGATTTTTTTTTCTAAGATTTAATAAACTTTCTTAGATAAAATATAATTTAATAAGACCTTATTTCCAAGAACTTCGTGGTTATCTATATATTTTGAGTAATAAAATTATTGATGACAGATTTCCTAATATTACCAATCAAATATTCTGTGAAAGTAAATAGTTATCTTGATATAAATTTAAAACAAATTCCAGTGGTATGTTGATTCTAGATTTTCCTACATCAATATTAATATTAGTGAATTTACTTGAAATGGTAATCATTTTATTAATGATATTACCATTTGCAGATGTGATTATACTGTCAAAGAATATCAAAACGCTAACAGACGCTATTAAAACGAATTCATTCGCATTGTGTTTAACGATATTTTTCGGATTTATTGTCATTAGTTTTGGTATTGTTAATCCCGTCAAAACTCTTAATGATTTAAAATCATCAAACTTATCAAAGCCAATTGAAACGGCTGAGGACAAACTGATAAGAATAGTAACAGCCACTAACGCTTCTAGAAACTATATTCTTGGTGTGTTCTCATTGTTTTTACTTCTTATAAACTTAAGGCTATCCGATTATGTTAAATTTTCAGCCAAGCTATATGAATTTTCGAATTTAATGGCAAACTATGAATTGATCGATATAACATTATCGAATGAACGTGAGCTAAAACCAGAAGAGTCTAGTTTTATAATAGGAGAATTCCTTGATGACGAAGAAACTATTCATTGGCCATCAATTATCGATTTCAATAAAGAAGAACATAATATTATGCGACAATTCTTCAAAATAACGCCGAAGAAAGATCCAAGTAAAACAATTCGTAAAGCAAAACAGACGAAGGAGACAAAAAGTCCATCTAATTCGGTAGAAAACCGCCCGGAGATTAAAATTTCAAAGGCTCAGTATTCAAAAGAAGTAACTAAAAATGATTAACGTATTCAATACATTCGTAGGAATTATATTATACGTGGAACTAGTATTCATAGTTTTTCTTTTAAAACCTATAAAGGAACCATATTTTGTAAGAGATTGTTGGTGTAAAGTACAGGAAAATACTAATTTTCCCTCGAATATTATCTTACTCCTTACAATGACCTTAATAGCGAATACGCTATTAGAAATAGCTTGGGAGAAAAGTTATTACGGATATCTCTTGAATAGTATTAATAACTCTGAATTAGTTTGGAATTTTTACTTAACAAAAATGTCAATTAGCTTTACATGTTCTTTTATTGCATTTTATATGTTAATAGTAATAGAACGAGTTACACAATTTCTAATTATTGTAGCTCGCTTGTTAGATTTTGAACTAATGTGTAGACATGCAATTTTATCTAAAGATGATATTTCGCAAAAATCTTACAAACCAACATTGATGTTTACAACGACTCAGCCGCAAAGAACAGATATTAAAATATGACTTTTATATATTTAATTATACTTCAATAAAAAAAAAAAAACAAATATATATTTTTTTATTTATTGGCAAGTATAAAAGTTCAATTATACTTTAAATTAATTACTAAATAACCTTCGCAGCAGCTATGACCGACTTGATTTGACTGGTTTATTAAAGACTAGCTAACAGTCTCGACTACAAGGTCAACATAAAAAGTTTATATTAAGGAGTAATATACAAAGAAATGTTTTTGTTTTTAGGTTAGGGCTTTCACTGGCTTACGCAGAATACCTTACTAAAGTTTCATCATAATCGGTTGAATCGGCTTAGGATCGTATAAAGTCCAAACATACAAACATTCGTTTTTATTTATTAAGATTTATAATTCAAGTCTATGCGTGAGTAATTGGACAAAATAATTATAGAATTCTTACAACTTTTTTTTTACATCTCTTGGCTTTTATTTTTAGTATTCATGTATTTTAATAAAAGTAGTTATGCCAGAGCAAGTGTTCCACACGCCCACATCTAACCCACATCTAATTAGTGATTCCCAAGTGCGTGTAGATCATACCGCACGCTTTACGTCGTATCTCTTGGTTAAAGGCATCATGTAATTTATTTTGATTAACTTTTTTAACTATTTATGAAGATAAAATATGAATACTTGAGATAGTAGCGAAGGCCACAAATTCATCAGCGCGTATATCTCGGACTAATTTGATGTATTTAAGCATTTTATGAAATTCGTAAAATACCAAGCGTAATAATTCATAATATAGCTTTTGATATTCTAGAAAGTTCATGTGAAAAATAATGTAGCCTGATGAAATTGAAACTCTAAAGCACCTGCTTGCAGGGGCGTAAATTAATTTGTAGTCATTATAATATAAATAAAAATATATCTTGAATTACTTCATATCACAATCAATTTCTATGCAAACTTTCTATGTAAGTAGTTCAATCGTGGTCGATTTAAACATATATTTACCTTTAAGTTAACTATAATAATAATATAATTAATCCAAAGTAGATTCAAAGTTTAGAAAAAAATATATATACATATTTGTATACTAAAAATTTTTTTTAAAATGTTTTGCTAGTTAGAAATCCTCACTTCTGTCGATGGTGCGAAAAATTTTACAAAATAGAAAAACTAAAAATGACATTTATCTTGTCCAATAATTGACACTAAATTGGCAGGATGCAAATTATTAACAGATTCGTGTTCAGTTCACTCCGAATGGGATAAATAATTATTACTATCGTTACTTTCTCATCTTCATCATGTCACCGTAAGCAGTTTAATTGTTTCATCTAAGAAAATGGACGCCAGCTGTATTATTCTCGGTTGCCTACTCCTCATACAGATGGCTGCAATCGTCGTTTTGTTGAACCCTATTTACGACTTAAGAAGAAGAGCCAGGCACATGAATAATATTCTGAAACGTCATAGAAGTTATTACTTCCTTTTAGTCGGCGTGTATTTCAGTTTCGTTGTGTATCTGGGGATGTTTATACCATTACAGAATATACACAATTTGATCGCAAACAACTTCCTCAATAAATATGAAAAATTGGTACTTCTAAGCAGAGCCGAAAAGAATTATTTAATCGCTAGTTTTTCGCTTTTCCTTTTCATAGTACTTAATGGTGTAAGATCTTTGACATCTTATGCTGCAAATATTTTAGAATTATCAATTGCGACTAATGCATCACTAGCTTTAAGAAAATCTCTTAAGTCACAAAACAAAGAAGTACTCCCTCCGGTGCACATACTACCAAATTTATTAAGAGTGAAAAGGTCAGTATCGTACGAGACAATTTTGTTTGCAAAAGAGCTCCGCGAGTATCTGAAGAATATATTAAAAAACGCTGAGCTGCCATACAATAGCTGTACTATTTCAAATATTTTACAAGCCAATGTAGACCGTACATAAGCAAGATGAAAAGTTCCTTCAAATAAAGTTGTTACCATCCTTTTCCTGTTTCTCATTCTCAGTTCTATTTCGTATTGCGAAACCATTGCCAGTATCGTCTCGCACGTACGAAATACTGCCAAGTATTTGGAAATTCTTCGGAATTACAGCGGGGCGCGAGGAAACGGGAAATATTCGAAAAGACAAGGACGTAAAAATAAAATGCCACTTCATAAGAAAGAATGTCAAATGGGAATACATGAGAGCGAACAGGAGAAAAAGCGAGACGTATTAACGAGGCAATGTGCAAAATAAAGTGTTTTACGAAACGTTCAATTTCACAATTAAACAGTTATTATAAATGTAATAATAAAATCAAGTTTGTCTGATGTAATGATCAAATTAATTTACACTTGGCAAGTAGCAATCGAAGTCTTTATGAACAAAGCTTACAAATTGTATGCGTGCACGAGACGACGGTTTGGCAAACACTCAGAATCAGTGGCGCCAGTCAGCTATCAGGTACAATGAACGCTCTTAAAATAAAACTTTACTTCTTATAGTACTAATAACTCATAATAAAGGTTTTTTACGCATCTACTATGAATATCATCTTTGTTATTATAAAAATACAAATTTCATGGTGATTCCTTTAAGTTTATTTTTTTATCATAAGTCATTTTGGTATTACGTCACACACTAAACTACACACTAATAAATTAAGTTTGTATAATATTAATACAATAATAATTATTACTTTTTACGATGACATAAAATGACAGTATTAATAAAATCTATATAAAGTCTTGGCTTAATTTTTAAAAAGGTTACGTTTTAATCAAAATTAATTTAAAATGTAAATGCGGGCCCGTATTCGGGCAAACGCCAGTGAGTTTCCACTTGCATAATTTGTGTTTACAATTTATTTGGACGTTACAGGATATTTTTCATAATTTAGATGGCGAATTTATGTTCAGTAGTCGCCATCGCCCACAGATAGCTCTGTAAGAAGTACTTCGTTAATGTTTAACTAAAACATAAGCTACAAATTTTCTCCTAGAAAAGTCTTTTGCTCATTATTTTCTTGTAACTCCACTACTGAATACGTTACATTTTAAAGTTTTTTATAAAGCAATAATGCAGTATTGTTTTATGTAACTTATATTGTATATAAATATACTTAAACATACTGAAATATTACACATTACTGCATATATGTAGGCTTTGTTATATTATTTATATCACAGAGTCCATGTGATCCCGGAGGAGCTCTTTGGGTCACCGCAATGTAGGGTATTTTGGGTTCTTTACGTGACCCCGTGTGACGCGTAGTCCGGTAATTATAAATGAAATATGCGGCGTCCCTGTTTTACGATAGACTCACAATTTCAGCCCCGTTCGTGTGATTTTGTGTCGTTGCTTTTTTTTATTAAATTATTTTGTCTCTTCTTTACGTAATATAAAATAAAGTCTGAACTCGGCAACAAATTATAAAGCGGTTTTCATCAATAAACAGATTAAATCGAGTTTAGGATTTACATGTATAATATATGAACATTATAGCAGAGAAAAGACAAGAATATTCACTTTCATAGCCGGAAGAAAAATGTTTCTCAATCCAAAAGTTGTATATCCTTATTGTACCCGTGTGAAGCCGGGTTGGGTAGCTAGTTTATTAATAAAACCCAGTGTGTATTTAAAAATCGATCCTATTTTTTTTTCTTTACTTTCGGAAGTCCAAAAAAAATTAAGCAACATCAATCAAGATAGAAGATAAATCAGAGTTATAATATGAGTCCGTTATAATGAATGAATTTAATATTTACTTTTTTAAAAACATAAAAATAATACTAACAAGAGTGTTATATATCCAAAATAATATTATTCATTTTAAAAACGAAAAAAAAAAAAAATTAAACAAACACGAGAAGTAAAGATACTCTTATAACAGCAAGTTTCAAACTTCGCGAGGTCAATGTATTGTTCGTTGGACAAAATCCGATTTTATAATTTAATAAAATCTCTTTGGTATTTCTATACTTACCGGATACATTAGTTGCTTATAATTAAAAACTCAATAAACAAGGCACAACTTAAAAACAATACTTGAAATTTAATCACAGTTGAATGTTAAACTCCGTCAAATATCACAGAAAACGAATCTATTCCTATCAATATTAAAAATTGATAGGAAAAATTCTGATCTGTTTCATTCAAACTACACAAAGCCCTCATTTAATCATTGACCATCCCCATCCAAAGGATGAAGCTTCAAACTCTCGCGATAGTTATTAATAACGCTTAAAAGACTTCACCGAACAAAATAATTATAAACGACATCCTTCGAACTTTAACTATTATACTTATTCAGTTTGTTCGTTCGTCCCGAGAAGCGACTTAGAGTTAAATATAGAAAAACTTTCGAATAACGACCGTCGAAATCCCGAGACCGCGGATAAAAAGTACTCGGTAACCGTAATTATGTCAGACAAAACTATCGAGAAGTATTTGCTTTAAGATTTATTTTATCCCCGAAATCCTCAAAGATCTTTGTCTCTTGCCACTAAGTAGCGGACAGTCAGCAATGAGTTTTGTAAATCTTGGGTCGTAAAGCCTTAGCCACATCGACTTATACTCTGAAAGCGTAATAAATCTATCGGACCTAAGTAAAACGGTGTATGTGTTACAATCATTATGAAAATAATATTTTGTCATCGATATCTGTAGCATTTTAACTCAAGTAAGATCAACGAACTCACTTCATAGTCTGTTCGTATATTACTTGCAGAAATTAAAAAAAAATGTTCGTAAGGGTAATGATTCATCTGTACAGACAGCAAAACAAATATTTTCTTGAAAAGAAACCTGCACTGTTTAAAAAGTATTGAATGTATTTTAATTTATGATCTGTAGGTACTCGTATTCTTAGTCAATAATATTCAATCCACTTTTAATATCGAAATATAAAAAATAATTTACATCGGTGAAACAAAAAATATATCCATGTGGTATCAAAAAAAAATACACGTACTGCTTGTAATTAACATATTGAGCTCTAAAGTACTTAAAATAAGGCAATTTATTAAATACGTGATTATAAATGATGAAATAATTAATAGTACTTTAGTGTTATAGCAACTCTCATGCTGGATATTTAATATTAATTTGAAGTATTTATTGTAGCACTTATATGACAAGCGACGCACAGCTTAAGCCGGTATGTCTAATAGGATAAAAAAAATCACAAAAATATCTGACGGAACGTAAGTAAGCAGTAATAAATTTTTCAAAATTAATTTCCTATGGAAGTTTAATGGAAATAATTTCGGCTTTTGTTTATGAGCAAAAGAAAGCCGTTTAAGCGTTTTTTAAAATTCATCACCTAAAAAGAAGAAATTGTGAATTAATATAGAAGTTCGTAATTTTTTAGTTAGGAACATGAATATCGGTACTTTTCTGTTTATTACTGAAAGACCAACGTTACCGTATTTACTGAAGGGATATTCCATCGGGTACACGACTAGTAATTATAGAAATTACATTCTACTTTCCGATCTGACAGTAACGTTAACAATGGCTGTGCCACCGTTGCCTATGGTTTTTATAACTTTTCTCGATCAATAGGCTATCAAAAGATTTTTTTAATCTGTCTGGTAGTTTTTTCTATAAACGATTGAAAGCTTTTATACAGGGAGGATAGCCTCCAGCATAGTCAAATTATAACAGTAGTAATATTACCCAGTCAAATTAAGGTATATAAAAATAAAAAAAACACATTCAAAATTATATGCGAAAATTGTACGTACTGGACTAAATAAGACGTACCTTTTTGTAAAACATGTAAAAAAAATACTGCTTGGGCATTAAGGTTCATTTTCTGTAATAAAACATTAACAGTACATGAGTAAGTCTTGATTTATCCGCGTTCACTTTCGGTCGATGTCTGATCTGCATCCCGAATTACGAGTAGTGGCGGTTAATCACCGAAAATCAACATAAAATAACTGAGGAGCCGTAACAAGTGACTTGGTGGCCATTAAAACCAAGCCCACCAAATCGGCTATCAGGCGGAAGGAACCAGAACGGTAACCCACACTGCATGGGTGGGTATACAGACCACTGCTTCAAAATTCTACAGTCATATTAAGCTAAAAATTTTAACAAGAAAACATTCTTAAATAAACGCGTTTTTTATAAAATTATAATTTATACAAATTATTTTTAGAGAATATTAAAATAATATGTCTCGAACAGTATGCATACGCTTCATTCCAAGCCTGTAATACTTTTTGAAGTGATTCTACTGCGAATATGTTAATAAAATATTACTAGATTTATTCCACAATACAACCATTATCGGCAAAATATACTATATCAAATATAACTTTGTACAATTCTCTGTAAAACTAGTTACATCTCATTGATCTCCTAAACCAGTAAAAGGCTTTATCTTGATAAAACTCGGAGGGATTTATTCTTTCTTTGTATCCTTTTGATCTAACCATCGGTTCTTTAGCGATCATTGAACGGAGTATTGCTATTTCTATCGATTACAAATGATTCGTTTTATTACATTTATGCGAATGTCAAATATAAGAATCACTGAACAGTTTTATGACATGTTATTAAAATCCGATATTCTATATTCAAAAAACTATTAGATTTGTTCGAAAATTTCTTTGTTCGAAAAAAAAAAAACTTTGGAACCATTTGCATAATGTGTGTCAAAATAAAAAACAATAAGATTATAATTACGTAGTGATTTTATTTTATTCTCATTATATGTGCGTGTGTGTATGTATGTGTTGAGTATGTATGTGTTGAGTAATTGGGAGCTAAGATGTTATGTGCCTGTTGTTAGGTAATACCGGTGCACCTAAAAGGGACTCTACAAAGCTCTACCGCCAAGGAATGTTTTATTTGTTACAATTTTTTTCAATTTTTTACACATATTTATGTCCGTACCTTTTTGAATGATCTTTTCGTAACTTTTATAACTCCATTACCTTCGTGGAATCTATGATATATATACATACAGCTATAATACTACTTAATAATAATTTTGATTTAAATTTAAATAATATATTTTCTTCGTTTTGTTCAAAAATTCATGTTATATTTATGTCACATTGTATACTTTTAAGTAGAAGCTCAATAAACATTTTAAAGAAGCGGAGACCGTTCATTCAATGATCTAGATTCTAGTACATTTACCGTCCAACGTTGTAGTCGCCTTAATGCTTTTGCATATTATATTTAGTGAACGCTCAACACCTGAGTTTACGAGTACATCATCTTATTCGTGTTTCAAAGCTTTATACAAGCCTCGTTTATCGGTGTATTATATACTTTTATATTATATAATAATGTACTATACGTATTACATTATGTATGTATTGCTCCGAAATGGCCTAGTGGCTGACACTTGAATCGGGAAGATTTGGATTCAAATCCGACTAAGTATAATTGAATTTAACATTGATAATTCATCTTGTTATCTTTGAGATGAAGTACACTTTCCTTCTCTCGTTACTTATAAAAAGCATATTTATTTCCACAGTGCTTACATTTAAGACGTTATTTTGTAGTTTAAATAAAAAGTGATTGTTATATTTCTCCGTTATTCATTTTATTTATATAACCATAATTTACATAAAGACCTTGATTATATACAAATAAAAATTTAAAATACCTTCAGTACGAATCATGACCGCGTGGAAGGGTTGCGAGCTATTTTTTAATATCAAAATTGTTACTGTGAGTTATGTCTTATTAACAAAATATAGAAATATGTTGTTGCGGATGTAACAGATATATAAAACTTCAAACACAAAGTTTATGTGTAAGTATCTAACATTGTTATCGAAGCGTTCGCTCAGAAAGCGCCAATGCCAACAAAATTCTCCCCGTCTACGTTATATAATGAGCTGTATCTCAAAAAATGTGCAATATATAGACATACATTTTGAGCCTTTTTTATTATGAAGGTATGGTATTAATCTATCAAATCAATAGGCCTTGTATAATTGTATTAAAGGTATATTTAAATACTATTACAAGTAGTTATTATGAGGCATTTACTTATCTTAAAATAAAATTATAATTATAGGATGAAACATTTGTTAAGTGATTGAAATTAAGCATTAGTGACAAAGTAATAAAAAAAAGACATAAAACTTTGTTTTACATTTTGTCGATCTAGAATCCAATCTTTAACAACGCATCTACAATGCATAGTTCGAGTGGTTCGTATAATAATGGAGTCGGCGAATTTGTCAAGGACAGCGTAATGAAAGTCACTGAAGACAAAAAGAGATAGATGCAGTCCTGCTAATGGCCTCCGGCAGCCTTAGAGGCGGCTCTCGTAAATAAATGAGCGAATGTGTTTCCTTTTTTCTATTTTTTCTTATATACGAGCTCATAGCTCGGGAGTTAGGGGCTGGGACGTTGTTTTACGACTACTTATTGCGAAACTAGGTTAGATTTGTTTACTACTTTTAATTTTTTTTTTCATGCGTGAAAGTAAAAGTTGGGTACACTCGTAACCTACTTAGTAAGGTGAGAAAGATTCTGTAATTGTAAGTCGTTCTAATTAAACGCGCGATTATATAAACTTACCATTATGCAACAGACATTAAAATTTTCATTCGAAATTTTTCATTAATATAAATGTTGAACTTTTTTTTATAATGGTCATAATTTAACAAATTCTAAAAGTTTTTACTATATTTATTAACACTAAGACAGATATACATACAATAAAGTACAAAGTCTAATGGTGTCTGAATAAGGACGTTTTTCTTAGCTTATTTCGCGCACTATTTGTTTTTGTAATGATTTTCCGAATCCGATCAAAAAAAATTGCTAATGTTTTTTTTTTAAAAAAAACTTTAAAAATTTTTAATGACGCCAGTTATATAAATGATGAAGTTATACGGCTTAAAATACCAAGATAGATTCTATTTATATTTCGATATTCTACATTTATTTTAAATGTTAGAATGAATTAAAAGTACACTATTATAATTAATCATTAAAAATAATTCGCGATGTAATCAGACTCGAAAATTAATTTAATCTGCACAAAACCAACAGTTCATTACACTGCTCGGTTAAAAAATACACAAAAGAGACACTGAATACACTCCCTCCAGTTTATTGTAGCCATTTTCTGGAAGCCTTTGTTGGGTGGGACGCTCAGTTCGTGAAGGTGTGTGGTACAGGCGATGAGGCGCCAGCGGGGTAGCCTTAACCCCCTCAATAATGGCCAAAGTTGCCGACTGCTAAAGTGAATATTGGCAAGTTAATGTCACCCTGTTATACAAAAACGAGGTCGGAATTTTAAGTTTGTTTCGTTGTTTAGTAGGTCACGCGTGCGGTATGTAAGTGCTCTTTAGGCCGTTATTATTCAGTCAAGTAGAAATTTTTCGCTAAAAATTGATTGCTTTCGTCGTATTGTTCGAGTTAGTATTTGTCGGCTTTGTGGCACAATGTATAAGTATAATTTTGCATTTAATTAATTTATCTATTAAAGAGTTCCTACCCATTAAGTTCTTGACTTTTTCGCTGGTTATTCTCGGTCGTATCTACTAACCGAACAGAAGATAGCGATAAATTTAAAATGATATTGTTATATGACGATTAAAACGAGTTTATTTGATATTTTGATTATGATAAACATTTTTTAAGTCAATTATTTCACCAAAAAAAGTTAAAATCTGCTTAAATTTTTTACACACAAGTAAACCCCATATTCCTTTGTCTTAAGCCACTTAAAAAGTCCGAGGCATGGATCCAGACACACCAGATATAACCTTAAATATTAATGTTTAGGTGTGTTTGCGAGCACCAGCGATAGGGTTAAAATTTTGGAAACGTGCAAATACCTTCGACGATTACTTTTAATGGGATGTTCGTTTCGTTCGACTTATTTTTGCTGAATTTCACCGGTAATATTTAATGTAATTATGTGAGATTGAAAATAAGTTTTTTAAAAACGAATATCGTTTAAATTCAACATACATTTTTTATGTCGATATAATTTCAAATTGAATTAAACAAATAATTTCGAATTTGTGCTTAGAAGCCCTTCGATAATAGTTATCTATTTCCATTTGCAAGAAAACCTTTATTGCTATTTAAAATATGCGACAGTCTGTCGATTACGTTTTTTAATGTTCGTCGCAACCAATTTGAGAGCATTCATCTAATACGTGACATCGATGTCGTAATAAATATAGTTTTATGAAAGAAATAACGATATTGCAATTGGTATATTATTGCCATTTCATCCTGTGTAAATGAATAACGGTTGCAATCAGAAAAATAGGTTTTTTTCTTCTTTACTTTATTGAAAGGGCAGTGATCGTTTTTTTGGAACTACCTAAGTTACTTGCCTTATAATATTATATTAATCATTTGTTTTGGCTTGGAACTCAACCATAAAAAATATTGATTTTTGCCATTCATCAGCTATACCCACGTATGTAAAAATTAAATGATTGACTGGCATATAACGCTCAACATACACCGGTTGTGCGAGAAGAATGAAATTTTGCATATGAATTCCTATTGAAGGTAGGTTAGACCTGAATTAAGATTTTTTGAAAGTTTGTCTTGTAAGGGCATTTCAAGGGGGTTAAAACTTTGGATCAAAGCTTGTCGTATTTTTTATTTTAAAAATATAGAAAAAGTATGTTAATGACTTACTTCTATAAGAGTAAGCCAGTCATTGCAGTGCTTTTGAAAATTCATCCATTAAGGGGGTAAAATTGGGGATGAAAGTTTTTCTACCGATTTGTTGTTTTTAAATTAGAAATAAGGAAATCGATGTTTACGCTTCTTTTTGCGGTGTAAAGACAGTTCTTGCTGCTTTATAAAAATTCGCTCCTTATGAGGGTGGGGTTGAAAGTTCACCTTTTTTTATGTTAGAAATATTGGTGTTTAGGCATTAATCACATTGTTAAGGTTTATACGCAGATTATAAACTATACACTGCAACATTATTTTCTGAAATTTCAGTCGTCATTTGAAGGATAATAGTAAGTTGGCATTTTCCACAAATCAATAACTCGGAATATAAGTTATTCCGTGGAATATTTTATTTAATTTATAGCATCATCAATAAATATTCTATGTATAGGTATTTTTATTTTCGATTTAACAATAAAGATATTACTTGTATCTACCGTCGATGATTTTTAATAATTTGTTGTGTATCACTTATAAAGTACCATTCAAAATTTCATACCTTATAATGAAAACTAAAAAAAGTACAACAATTATTAACGTAATAATATAAATATATAATATTATTTATAAGATTTATTTAATAAGCCTGTTACAATTTAGTTCTTTATGAATACTTATATCAAGAATCATATCTGCTAGAACGCCTCCTCCTTTTTAGGTTAAGCCTAATGAAATCCTTTTTGGATTGATTTATGTAAAATTGATTTTGATAGAAAAATGAAGGTACATACAGGCACCTTATACCACCTTTCACACTATAAAGAATATAAATATTTGAACAACATGACAAATTTATACATGGTATGGAGTTGAGAAAATTATACAAAGGATTTTCAATAATCTAAATGTTTGACCTCAGTCTGTGCCATTTGCCCGGAAATTCCGTTGTTATTGTAACGAATTGCCTTCGGGGCAACAATGCCTTTTGGCTGACAAATAGATGATTTGGGCCAGTTATTGTTATTGTCAGTCAGCCGTGGACAAGTTAGGGTGCCATCGATTCAACCTTTACAGATAAGAATTGAAGGTAGTTTCTTGTTATTTTAGTAGTAAAATTGAAATTCGACCAATCATATAAAACCAGAAATAAAATTACGAAGAAACTATTTATGACCACTATCTTGATATCAATCAACCATTGATCTACATACTTTATTACACACTATATAAATAACTGATAACTTACAAAAATTAACAAATGGTAAGCAGAAGCTGTCTTAACCCTTACAGCGATATCTCACAGAAAACCTTTGTTGAAAGTGGTGCATTTAATGGAAATATATTTAGATATTATTACGAGCCGATACTTTAAGCTCGTGTTAATATATATTCCTAAAAACACATAAATTACAACATATAATAATGCATTCATAAGATCCATCAACGTGAACAGCATGGTTATTATACTCTTAAATTTAATTGATCGCTCATGCCCCTTGCTTTGTTCGTTAGTAATTTACTCTTAACTATCTTAGACGTTTAAAGTTTCACCGAACGTTTATCTCATCTATATTGTAAATACAGTTTGTATATAAAGAAGAGTTTTGTTGAGTAAGTGAAACTTTTTACGGGCAGCCGCATTCGTAAGATACTTCCGAGTTCACACGTGCCCAAACTTTTAATTCCAAACAGTGCCGTTTTTAGATGTTAAACGAGAATTATTTGAGTTTTGGGAGTTGGATGTTTCGAGTGCCTAAACTTATAATACGAAGTCCTTTTTGTGCGCTTGTGTTTTTAAATTTTTCCATCCGTTATTCGAGTGTAGAATATTTGTGTTTTATTTTATTTTTGGTATTTTTTTTTAACTCAGTTTTTGCTCATTGCTTTTAGTGTATACTTTCTGCATGCTAATTATTTTTAAGTGCCTTTTACTAGACTTATAATGCTCTGACGAGCTCACGATGATTATTTTACAGGTTCCCAGACTAGATTTCATAAAAAAATATTACTAAGTATTTATATAAGTATTATTCTAATTCAAATACAATAATTTTACATTAAGAGCCTGCCTCATTTGACGCAAGCCTTTAAAGCGTAGTTAATCAAAACAATAAGACATTCAAAATATTGGCTTTATAAATAAAAATGAATAAAAAAAAAAACAGAGTAATCATGGAGTCCCTAAACAGCCTAAGCTTATAGAATAACACTCAAACACAAACATATCAGGTTTGAATATCACATTGAAGTTATCGATAGAAATTGGATCAAATTTTATTACGTAAACAATGTATACAATCTTATATGATAAATATTAAATCTATACTATATAAAGCTGAATAAGAGGTTTGTTTGTTTGAACATGCTTATATCAGAAACGAATAGTTCGATTTGAAAAGTATATTTTGCTTAGCTACCTTCGAGCATCGATTATCAACTTCTCTTGGGTACAGAGTGGTGTTGAACGTGGACGGAGGTGCTAGTCTTTAATACTGTTTAAATTAATCTATGAGTATACTTCTAGTGATATCATTTAAAGAAGAAGCGTGTAATATTCAAGTTATGGGATGAATTATTTGTACCGAAGAAATAGAATTAACAAAGTATAAGATTAGTTCACTAAAATTTCACTTGAAAATCTATAAATACATTCGTAATTTACAGTCTCATTAATAACAATATTAAACCAAGTTACTTGTATTGTATTTTAACTGTTTCTCAGGAAATCTTGCGAGTTTCAAGCAAAACAATCTCGTGCTTCATACGTTTCATCATTGGGAACATAACATCCCCTTAGGACACACGATACAACCAACGCCTACAATAGTGTAAACACGAAACGTTTGCATTTCACTGAAAACCGGGTCAGGGGCCACGAACACGGGTTTTCCATCACCCATGCCTCTTAACCCTTACTTTTCATTTTTACCACGATTTTATAAGCGTTTATTTAAATTGAGTTTCGACGATCTGACATTTTGAACGCTTAGTACTTGATTCGACTGAAATTCACTGGAAGTAATCATTAATGAAATTTCAATACTTAATGCGGTGCTATTTTTATTTGCAGCTGATACGGAATTAAAGCCCTAATTTTTTATATTAACATTTTAATTTAGGTAACAGAAATAAACTGAAAAAACAATTGCTAAAGATAATTAATTATTAAAGACAAGGCCATCCCTTAAGGAAATTTCTTCCAAGACACGTAAGAAGATAAAATAAATTAAACTGACAGAAAAAATAGGTATAAACGTAGAGTCATACAAAATCTAAGTCATAATATACAATGAAAACCCGATATAACCTAAGTTGTATAATTTTATAGTATTAAAATTACCACAATTGCTATACATAGTTACAAACATACTTCATCGTGTGAATAAAACTACAGACAGAAAAAGCTCTTTCGCCTCGTACGTGAAATCACGTTATAAGTTTATTGTTTTGCAAGTATATGTTTTGAAAATCAACATCATATACTTTATTTAAACTTAAGTCTTCTCAAATACTTTGAATTGACATGTAACAAAAAATAATTAGTCTCTCTTTTTCATTAGCAATGTACGTGTAATGATCAAAATTTTGAAAAATTCATGACTTATGACGCAACTTGAAAAAAAAAAAACAATTATGTATATAGTATATAGATATACAAGACGAGTCGTTTTTTATTAACTTTCCTTAATATTTTTATATTTATGTAACAGACAACAATATTATTGTCACTATATATTTTGAAATAAATCTATAATTACGCGAGAGTTTCACATCAATCGGCTTAGTCAAACACAACGAAATTATGCCTTATTATAATATTAATATCATTTTGATTATATTTTTGCTTTACATTCTAAATGATTGGCATTACGCCTGATTCGAATATAATATTACTGTCATAAAATTAATTATACTTTAGGTTTTGCGGTCATTGAACCCTATTTGATATTAATTTAATGTTTTATTACTGAGAGATTAGTACGTATTAAATTAAGCATTTTGTTTATTATGATATTTTTGAAATGATGCTATGCAAGTCTGTGTATCACTGGCGTATTCGTTATGGTCAAATAAAACATTTATACCTTTTAGTGTTGTGTTCAAGTTCAGAGAAAAGAGTGTGTTTGATTTTTAAATGAATTTCAAAACAAAATAGTGAAATATATTCGGAGTTAATATATATATATATATTAAATACAATGACACTGGTTAAAATTAATAATAATTAATTGATTTGTTGTGAATAGTTTTATTTTTTTATTTTTAAGGTATTAACTTCTTTTTTATCGTTGTCATTTGTAGACTATATGTACTTGTACTTTTTGCTAGTATCCGTGAACAGTTACCATTACGTTTGCTTGAATGTCTACCTAAAATAAATAAAAAATGTATAACTTTCGACGTAACTAAAATGTATAAAGCCGACCATTAATATAATTAATCCAATAGCTTAATACCTTGTGTTATATTTAGAACCTATTCTTCTAATAATAATAAGGTTTATTTTTTTTGGAAAATTATAAAAAAAATACTTCTTAGACACTTAATGATATTCTTTTATTACATATCTATATATAATATAATGCAAGTGTCGGTAAAGTCGACTTATATTAATATAATATATTAATGAAAACATATAGAGGGAATTTGCACGTCAAATTTGCCTCGTGCTGGCTTCAATACAAACAATTAGCAGTTTGAGAAGCTTACGAACTTACTTAATAAACTTTGAAATTATTGCGGCGTCCTTTACTTTATAACGAAAGGGTTACTTGTTATATGTCATATAGAGACTGGTGGGTTCGTTTTGTGCCTGGAGGATCGGTATTGCGAATTGAATTGGAATTTGCTGCACTACCACTGAAAGAATGATATTCTTGCCACCAATCTACGCGGTCAAGATTTATATAGTAATTTTAATTCATATTTGTATATATTTAGGGACTTAATATTAATAATTCGTATGTAAAAAAATATATATATTTTATAAAATATAATTTTATTTTTATTAGCCTAAACAATTTTTACAAGCCTGTGTGCACGCATTGTGTAATATTATAGTCTAGCTTTATTTTTGTAATAAAATATTGTTTTTAGTGACTGTTATAGTTATGTGTGCCAAGAAAATAAATAAATAATTATTATTTCTTTAATATTTTCCCTTTTGTAGTTTTCAATGTAATTACTGTTTACTAAGCAATTGTTATTTATGTTTTAAATAAATGTCACTCGATTGTCGATAACAAAGCTAGAATGTGCTATTCGAAACTCGAAGAGATGTCCTCTTATCTGATTTCGGCTACGGGGTTGTCCTCAAGAGAGTCTAGCCCACAGTCATATTAACACCATCACGGCCCATCACGGAAAAAATTTGTAAAACAAGTGAATACTCTATGTTTATCACTATCTCATCACTCTATGCGAGATTCGAATGTCAATTTGACAATTTGAAACCATCTTATTAAATGATGGAGTCAAGAGTTGCAGTTGGCATTTTCGTTTATATCAAGTTTGGGCTTATTAAACATTTTTTAATTTTCTTCAGCTTTATATACACAGCATGTTTTATATTACGATTCGGTTACAAAATTAATTATAAAAGTCGTGTATTATTTCAGGGCATGTGGACAAGTTAAAGAGACCACGAGTAAATAGATAAATGTGAATTCGTGTGTAAAAACGAATGCCTATAAATGAATTTAGCTGATCCGTTGGGGCGTCGCAACGCCATGGCGCCTTTAGTGCACTGAGCCAGAAATACTGACTCAGGTCTAACCAACCGTTAATCTTTAAGGCGTTAAATTTAAGTATTGCTTCTATTTACAACCTGAAAGCAAGTCTCGTAAATTGAACGAAAGTGTTGGCTCCGACTGTGTATTTTTATTGACTTTAAAAATGGTATAGTTATTGAATTTGTTGGGTAATAAAATTTAACAAATTCTCTTTTAGGTGATCTGACATGTCCAAGTTCAATTTATATTTAATGCGTTATAATTTATATTAACTTTCGTATCATAAAATAAATAAAACGCCACTATATTTAATTGACATAAGAATTATTAACATGAAGTCCTTAATTTAATTAATTATTTTGTTATTTAATAAATACAGATTTGATATAATTGGTGTCAATACAATGTTTTAAATTAATGATGACCGCATGTGTAATTTTTTTTTTTAAACTTAATGGAACTCAGGAGACATTTTTGAAGCATAATTATAGATATTGCATTATTTAGGCAGTAAATTTCGTACAAATCATAGAAATATTCAATTACTGATCATGATGTTTTCGTGATATTATCATAAAAACACAACAATTTGTGATAAAATTAACAAACTTAAATAATAATTTTAAAAACTAAAATATATTTCTTTTTGGTATAATGACATATTTTCTCTGATTTAATTTCTCAGTCTTGGTCTAGGTCAAATATTTCTCTACTGGAAACTCAGTAGTTACTTTTTTCCTACATATCAAAGATAATCAAGGAAGTACGTACATTTTAAATCTGAATATCCTACAGTATTGGGCAAGAAATGTGAATCGTATTGTATTTATCTGATTCATGATCATTCACAAGAACATATCACGAATGAACGATACTTCCGTTCAGAGGTTGACGATTTCCGCAAACGGTTTGAATCGGAACTACAGTTACCCAGCTTCCTCGCGGGTAATGATTACATCCGGTGTCAATTTGTGAGCAACTCTACCAGAGCCGCATCTAAACTTTTAGCAATTTGATGAACTTTGCTTAATTTTAACATTAAAATTTATTTTTCAAGTGTCGTATCACAAAGATTTGACCAATTGACAAAATTGTTTTTCATGGACTTCAATTACAATTAAACAATGAATATAATATTTTAAACGTTGAAGTAAATTTCATTTATTTCATTCACTCATCCAACACATAATAAAGTTCTTTTCGGAAACCTAATAGTTATGATGAGATATAAGTTGAGTATCAGCAATAAACATACTAAAATATATATATATCAATATGAGAATGATGATGAAATTAGACAAGGCTTTAATTTTATTGATTTGCAAGCCCTGGATGGAGGGTGCAATCCATCGTTACCAAAGGCTACGGGGGGATCAGGAGCAGGGGTAATTTAATAAATATTCAAATAGAGGCCGGAGGGACATCAGAAACGGACGTGTACTTTACTAATATGGAACATCACTAAAATATATTCGTGCGTCACAAACATTAGTATCATGTTTTTTTTAATACTATACATTGTATTATTGAACAAATAATTAATCAAATTCGTAGACATAATTATTTAACAGTAAACTTAGCATTCAATCGGAAGCTAGACAAGCTTATAGTAGATATATTCTTCTCGTTTTACTAGTATAATTAGTTTTTTGGAACGAAATTATTTTACGAAGCTTTTCAGTAGAGTTAACTCGCAGAAATCGTCACATTAAAAAAGCGTTGTACCGCCTCCAGGCAACTGTGTTTCTTTACAATATACGTATATTTAATATAAATTATTTAAGCTTATTTATTTGTTAATGTTTTAATTCACATGGGATTTTTAATAACAAATTATTTCTTATCATTCACATAATCTCAAACGTGGTTAATATAATATTTAATTGTATCTCTTATTTGAAACATATTTATTTATCAAAAGCAACTTCGTTCCAACCGGGAGTCCCACGACACCTCTCGTTTTTTTTAGTAGTCATTTGTTTTTTTTTTCATTGCAACAGAAGTCAATGATTGTAAAGATAAGCATAGCTGCTATGTTCCTCTCGTGCATTCGGGACAAAAAGCAACCTATATCATTTTCCAGTCTGTAACTTTCGTTGCAAAAAGATCGTCTGTTCTTTCGCATTTATAATATTGGTAGGGAAGTAGGGGTTGTCGATTAATCGTAGCTAATATCCAGGTATTGCTCAATTTGATAGGCTACAATAACAATGATTATATACGAAAAATATATTGGATTTAGTGTACCGACATTGCAATTTTATCACAGGAGACCAGTAACGCTTATGTACGCACAGACACGAAGCAAATTACGACTTTATGTGTATAGAATATAAGTGTCACTTATTTTGATATGGTATTATTATTATTCATTGAAATTTACTTTATGTTTTGAATTTGGCATAACTTGTATTCGCATTCGCAAGGATTATAAAAAGTTTTTATACATTTAGAGAATTTATTATAAGATCTTCTAATCAAATTAAATTATTCAATTATGTTAATATTTAATTTAAGACATGGACGACGATTGTCTCAAAATTAGGAACTTATTATCATTTTCATATCGCTCTTACATAATAATCTCCAGTGGTTCAGAGAATTGGAATAAATTACGTGGTAATTGAAAGGAAAGTTTCTCTTCCTTATCTAAATGTATATGGAGGTATGAAAAATAATTTATATAAAATAATTCTGATTTCATAAAATGATATCATATATTCACTTTGAGTTCTTGGATGAAAATAATAGAATAGACCACCAAGTGAAAAGGAAATGCCCAATGACAGTAGAGGATACCTTAAATATTCTCAACATTGACAATTCTCAACATACCCTTATTATTATTTTTATACATATTTTGTTTTAGTTATTATACTGAATTAATTGAGTAAATATTAAGTGAATTTCACCTATATTGGTGATCATCGAAACATGAAGACAATAAAGTAATTTCACTTTTGTCTGATAAAAAGTACGATCAACCCTTATATGAAAATAAAATAGTTTTGCTTATCGCAATTTTCAAATAAAGCACTGCTGGACTAAAGGCCTACTCTCCCTTGAGGAGAAGGTATGGAACATATTCCACCACACTGCTCCAATGCGGGTTGGTGGAATACACATGTGGCAGATTTTCGTTGAAATTAGACACATGCAGGTTTCCTCTCGACGTTTTCCTTCACCGCCGAGCACGAGATGAATTATAAACACAAATTAAGCACATGAAAATACAGTGGTGCCTACCTGGGTTTGAACCCGAAATCATCGGTTAAGATGAACGCGTTCTAACCACTGGGCCAAATAAAACATCTAGGAAATAATAAAATATTCCTAGATTTTACGAAACAGAATTGTAATGGAATAGAGTCGGCAAGATACCTATACTTGAAAAAAAACGTCGTTTAAAACAAACAGAAGCGGTCTTTACAATTTTCAGGAAGTGTGCCATAATTGCTTCCAAAGCACTGTGTCCTCTTTTCAGACAAATGTGCCCATATGTCTTTCGTTCAAAGCAATGCCTGTAGAGATTAAAGAGGGAAACGCGAGAGAAGGAATTTTAGTGGATGCCTCAGAATTTGTATTATTTTTTGGTATATAACCAACTTGACGCTAGTTATGATTCCATAACCTTTTGGAAATTTCGGAAAATACGCTTAACTAAAGAAATGTTGCAAAGGCGGCCTAGTTGCTTTGAATATCAACATGTTGTATTCGTAAATGGATGCCGTTCGAGGAAATGTTGAGCAGATATAGCTAACAAGCATTCCTTCTATTAACGCACATGTACGCAATTTCATAATTCATACAAATAAGTACACATAAATAAAATGTTAATCTCTTAAAACCCTGACCTAAAATTTCATAAATTCTAATTTAAACGTAAAAAAAAAAAATTGGCAAACTCTGAATTCATTTCATGATTGGTTAATTGTTTTTTTTCGGTCCAATGATTCTCATACACATAACAACTCACGCACCAATCAATTTACAACAATTCTAAGGATTTTAATTTTTAAAATGAATGATAAAAGCAATTTAAAATCGATTGCATCATCACCGAACTCGGTCCGGACATCCGGTTTAAATTAATAGTCTCGAACTGATTAACCAAATGAATATGCCTTAAGAATTGGGCCGGGTTAGAAGGCCAATCTTCGAGACCGTACCCAAAAGGGCCAAATGAGAAGATCCGATCGCGAATATGACGTTTGCATAAGAATATCCACAAATAGGTACGCCTACTGTGTTGTAATATTTATATAAAGATATCTTAGTGTAGTAGCGTTATTTTATATTACTATAAAAGTTATTTTAATAAAATAGTAGTAAGCCAAATTATTAATAATAATTATAAAATATAACATTGAATCTTGTATTACTCTGAAAGACGAGCATTCAAATTAAAGTTCAGTACTGTCTTGGGTACTAAGAAAGCCATAATCGATACATTGATTTTTTCGAAAAAACAATACCGTTTCACGCAGTTTCTATACAAATATTTTATACAACCTCATCTTGACCTGTCTATCTATTAGTGTTGTACCTTTTATCTTAATTGCAACTACTCTCATCATGACCCAACTTCGATGTTCGGTTCCAAGTAAATTCTCTATTTCGGCCAAAAAGCGTTTCTGTATGCAAGCGTAAAAGAAAATACCTATTTCACGATCAAACATCAAAGTTTTAGGAGAACGTAAATGTTTTATGCGAAATAAGTTCATAAGATGTTTTTATCTACACGTATAGTAAAACTGTAATGCTATTCGTGTATCTATCAAACAATTTTGAGAAATATAATAGTTATGGGTTCCATAAATTGTGCTTTTCACATGACTGTGCGTTAAAAAAATAAAATATGTGTATTATTTTTTCTAGGCTAATAGATCATTATAATGAATATATTTCTTATTCCAAATGGATAATTAAAACTCTGGTGTTCTACCTTTTACATTAAAACGAATAATGTCTAAGGAACAACTAGTGTTACTAAGCTACTAACTAGTTAAGTGGAGAAAAATAATTTAATTATTACGAATTGAATAACTCATATAAAATCACGCATCATCCGAAAATAAAAAAAAAAACTAAAAGTTGAGTATCAGGGGAAATACAGATACTGAATAATTATTATGAATAGACTATTTATAATAGATTTAATTTTTTTTTTCATTGCCAAAATATGTAGTAATATTTTGATAATCGTTGTATAGGTAATTTTTTGGCCTAGTGTCTTGAAAGGATGGATGATAATAAAATGTTGTTATAGTTTATGAATATAAATTTAACTTTTTAATCGTCTATGGAACTAAAGTCAAAGTCAAAAATCTTTATTCAATATAGAAGTGTTTACACTTGCTTATTGATTGTCAAAAATCTACCACCGGTTCGGAATTTAGTACCTCGGACCTGAGAAGAACCGGCGAAAGAAACTCAGCGGGATATATATATATTTTTTTTAACCATTTTGCACTATGATATAGGCTTATATGTAACCATACGTAGAAGATTCATCAACACGTAATGTTACGCTTATTAAACTATTATCAAGCTATAAATACAATATCGTATCTCTTTGCTAAGTCGTAATATATTTATATATAATTTATGTATCTGATATTGTTTCTCAGGGTCGACATCCACATCAAATCAAACATTAATTCTAAAAATGATTAATGTTTTAACGGGAACACACGATAATTTAATTGTTGCATGATTTTTACGTATGAAGAACAAACAAATTGCTTTTTGAAAAATGTATAATTTTTTTCTTCCTGTTGTTTTGTTCGATCAAATGCGATCTCTATTTTATTTTCAATATACGTGTAGAACTATTCTGTAATAACAGTTTGTTCGTGACATATGGTCACCACGTTTACTAAAAAAAATATTACATAATATACATAATATAATCATCGGTGTTTAACATTTCACAATTCATACACGAATTGAGATCTTAAAGAATGCTGCTGTATTTAAAAAAAAATTAAAAAATAGAATCAATTCGAAATTGGAATTAAAAAAAAAATTAGCTAAATATACACTAGGTCTATTATCAGAAGTATTTAGTAAATCAGAAACATACAAAACAAAGACTAATGTAATTAGCAATATACATATTCGAAATTCAAATGAAATAAACATATCCTTATAGACAAATCATGTACCTTGGCTCGAATGAGCCACACTTCATTTATTACGTACTAATTAATGCAGCGGGAGCATTTATTACACTCTCGCCCTCAAAGCGGATTAAAATAATCATCCGACGGTTGAGGTTAGTTTTTATTAAAAATCACATGACATCAAATATATACTAATGAGAGTATAACGGTTACAGATACATAACATTTTTATATGATTTCAAGTTAGTAAAAATGTTAAGAAAAGATGTAATAGAGACTATGATAGGCTATTTCATATATGCAAAATATTACCAGTTGACAAAAAGGTAGAATATTTATTAGGATTAGAATATTATTACAAGGACAAATATAAAATATTATTAAATAATAAATATAATACGAGAAGAGTTACCGACAAAAAGTTATATCAGCCAAAAATAAATAATTACTATGGGGAAAGAACAAATAAAATAAATATATGGTACCAAAATTATTCAATAGAAATGTTATGCTAAGACAAAAAAATGAAATAAGCAGAAAACTGTTAAAGATTAAGTTAAGGGATTTGTTTCTCGATGAAGAAAAAATGTCGCCATTGTGATATTTAAACAAATGTATATGGGAAGTGAATACTGTATTATTATTATTATTTTTTTCTGTAATAACGAGCGCGTCTCGCCGTTAAGCATACCAGCTTGGCGAGAACTTATGTTTTTGTAAAAACTTTTTTATATAATAAATAAATAAATAAATAAAAAAAAAAAAAAAAAAAAAGTCATTTAATTCTGTCGTATTTTACTATAATATATTTTATACACAAGCAGTTGAGTGGATTATGTAGTAGACTGAGCAAAATGAGTGGACTAAAGAACAAAGTATACGGTTTAATAATAATCAGATACATATTTTTTTAATGAATTAGAAGCTAAATACAACGGTACAGATAAAAGCACCACAGATTAGTTTATTACAGAGATATTGAACGATTGGTCATCGTTTTTTGGATTAGATGTTGTTTCTACAAAAACATTATGAGTGGATGGATTTTCGAGTAGAAAATGGCAGAGATGAGCATAGAGAATATTTTATTTTTTAACAATGCGATGTTAAGTGCAATACAAAAATGATTTTAAGTTTATATTTATTATTTGGTGACCTATTTTTCTCATTAGAAAAATGGACTCAATAAATCTTTGCTTGTCTCTAAACTACCCCCACCTCATAAATTACTAATGAATCTTAACACGAGTAGTTTTTTTTTAATGTGTTTTTTGAGGTGCCTTTTGACAAGGAGTTTTTAAATAGGTCTTTTTAAGACACCTTTTGAGTAATTGGTCGACAAGAATTAAGTATATGTTACCGCTTGAAACAGGAAGATTCCCCTTTTTATATCTTTCATAACAATTTCAGATTTGGGATTTGTCTAGTCTAGTTGTGAGTCTCGTCTTTGTAATTTCACTGACTCATCCTTCAAACCAGAATACAGCATACTAATTATGTGAAAGAATTTCTGGTCTAGCCAAGACACACAAAGTTTCTATTGCCAATAAAAATAAAGGGTAACAGTCGAATTGAACTGTTTGACTTTAGATGAGGACAGATTGTCATCGTCATATGAAACCCTATTTCCCTTGGTCACGCTGTAACTTGATGACAATTTTATCGATTTCATTCATTTTTTTAAATTCTCTTAAACGTTGAAGTAGGATCTTAGGAAAAAGGTTCGCATGAATTTAAAAATTTTCAGAAAAAAAGTCAGTAGTTTATTTGCATTTTACACAGGTTTTCTATTATAATAGGGACTATGAGCCAAATATCTATCAGTGACGTAAACAAAAAAAAACTATACAAGCCAAAGTATATCGGGTCAGCTAGTTATAAATAAATGTCATTGACATTTTTATATGACGTTCTGAAAGCAACAGGAAATTCAATAGATGATTGGATCGGATTTTATAATAGCATTGTAGCACTACTTGATTGGCTGAAATACATAATATGTACATACATAAACATTTTTCATTGGTCGACTGACTTGTCGGTCTCGTCAGCCGGATGTAGTTATAACAAATGAATCTAATCCATACTTGAATTAATTACAAAACAATATACATGGCTATATTCTTTAAACGGAAAGTTATAAGGGTAGATGCAATTTTACTTTGCTCTATATTCTTTAAGTAATATTTATTTATTTTCAGGTACAATGAATGAGGTTATGAAGAGCTACCTTTACAATAAACACAAAAATAGCTATAAATTTCTTAATAAATTAGCTTAAATTATAGCTATGTATATTTATAAACAGAATTTTACGTTTAATATTGTACTGAACTGGAATACTATATTTGTAAACAATTTTAGTGTCGTATGCTTAGATTATTAAAACAAAAGGCAGATACGCGGAACATTATGGTTAAGCGATGAAAGCGAATACAAATTAAGCATCAAAGATGTCACT
Organism: Vanessa atalanta; assembly: GCF_905147765.1. NCBI lineage: Eukaryota > Metazoa > Arthropoda > Insecta > Lepidoptera > Nymphalidae > Vanessa > Vanessa atalanta. The sequence goes on from NC_061882.1 coordinate 2,498,206, forward strand.
TTAATTATTAATTATTGACGAATTTAAATTATTAATCACTACGTACTATTTTCATTCGCTTTTAATTTTGTATTCGCTATTGTTGCTTCACAATTATAGTTCACTGCGCTCAATCTACCTTTTAATTTAAGGTCGAATTATTAATGTTATCAGAATTGACTCAAAAAAGAAACATCTGTTTACCCCGTATAATTTTATGTGTATAATTTATTACACGGTCGTTATTCGTTGTTTTGTTGGGGTTATACATGTATATGCTGTATACATATACACTGTACTTATGGAAGGTTAAAGTAAACACTAAAGTTAATTTGGAGTTTTCAAAGCAATAACATGCCTTCTGGGACATGATATTCGTTTCTTCAATATATTCCGCAGATAATTTTAACTTAAACCTCGCGTTAAGAAACATCGATAAATAGGGTTTATTGCTGTGCTTAATAAGTCTATTGGATGATAAGAAAGCAGTTCGTTGATTATATTATACAGTTTTAACATTATAAAGTATAAATAATAAAATTTTTAAATACCTACTCTCTTTTATTGGTGACAAATATCAACTACTGAGTTTCTTGTCGATTCTTTATGTATGTAGTAGGTAAGCGAATTAGCAATTGGGCCACCTGGTGGTAAATGGCAACCACTGCCCAAAGACGTTTGGTACTGTAAGAAATATTAACTCCTTATATCACCGATGCACAATTGACCTCAGGAATTAATATGTTATGACCTTTGTGCCTGTAGTTACACCATTTTATTTATACTATCAAACCGAAACAGAACAATACTCAGCACTGTTTGGGGGTAGAATATATTAAGATATGGGGGTACTACCTACCGAGACGAGCTTGCACCAAGCCTTATCCGTAGAATCTATATTCTGTACTGGCAACTTTACAACGATTAATTATAAGAGCCTACTTGAGTGAATTGTTTCTTTAATTCGATAGTCATGTAAGTAGGTTTATTTATGTAATAAATTACATGTTATTTTCCGAGTAATTCGTGATCGTTAAAAGTTTTGACTAAATCAAGATCACTGTATTGAAAAACGGGCTGGCGTGCGTTCCACAACTTTATATAGCTGAAATGTGGATACGTATAAAGATTTTTTCCTACCCTTGAGAATTCTTCTCTGAGGCTCTACTGAAAACTATTCAGTGATTTTTGCTTGGCGAAACTAAGTCACGATATTTCGAAAAAATATGTCGTCACTATAAAATGTAATCACATCATATTCTTATGAATCAAAATTAAATCAATATAACATCATATACTCTATTTCAGAGAGCTGATAAACGCACTTTTTAATCGTTGTATTTACAATATTTTTTTAAAAGTTAAGTTTAAAAGACACTCAGTTATTACTCTTATCAATAATTAATCTACATATTATCTGAAAAAAAAATGTATGCACTCAAATCAATGAAGTGGTTTTCGAATATATATTTTTTGGCATTATAATTTGTACCCTTAGTCAATATATTTATTTTTAATTCCAAGTCATAGTTAAGCGATGCATTATAGAGTGTTAATTACGTGAAACATTTTGAGGGTTGTAAAAATTATGATATCGTTATAGAAAAATAATATTTTAAGGTAAATTTATACCTAAATTAAAATAATAAAACCGTTTTTCTACTCTACATATTCTACAAAGTTTTAATTAGACAAGAAAAAATGTTGTTCTATTTTAATGGTTTTTGTTGTTTTTCATTTCAGCCAGTACTTACATAATATTATGATAACATTATTTATTCTTTTATTCTAAAATATCATATGTTTTTTAATCATAACGTTATTTATTGGCCACAAAAATACTTACAATATATGCAATGAAAAATTGTATTGTGTAAAATGTAGTTATATGCAAAGTATTTTTGGTTTAGTAATAAAATTGCTTATTTATTTAATTTTTACAGACCTGTTTCGGAAATTCGTTTATATCAAATTTGTATGAGATTTTTTTATGGCAATATATCGGATGTTGTAAATGTACTTAGAGTGAGGCGCCAATTAGATTCTAATCAGACATACTATATTTACAATAATGAAATTTTGTCTGTAATAAAAATATCTTGACTAATATGATAGAGGTAAAATTTGTTTGTTTGTAGATAGTACAGAATCCAGTGTAAATTAAAATGACTTTGATAATGTTACAATATTTTTTCCATGGTAGAAAACTACATTATTCCTGAGTGTATAAATAATATTGATATCGTATTTTCTTTATTAATAAATTTAACCCGTGTAAAGTCGTACGTACACGTAGTGTGTACGACATATTTTAAGGGTAAGGAAAATGTACATCAAATTACATCAGTAACTGGTCTTTTTTGTTGGCTTTATGTGGTAACCGGAACGATAATTTTAGTTCAGAATGGTATCGCGTAGCACTCCAAGGAAAATATTGTACCGAGCTTACAAGAGCGCAATTAATGAGCCTTGCATAATTTGTTGGGCGTTGTACACACTATCACATTTTCCGTACAGAAATGCCGCACCGTTGTGGAATGTACGAAAAACAAAAAAACAACTGTTGTATAAATCAGCAGTTGCATTAACTTACTTTCTTGAATTTTAACTTAAAAATGACTCCAATTTTTACGTTAGATTTTTTTACAGAAAATACGTTTAAAAAATCGTTTTTGAGATCGCTACGCTTTGCAATTATATCTTACTTATCGAAATGTATAATCATTTAGCCTTAGATATCAAAATTATATTAGTTTGAATTAGAGTATAATAATTACTATTTTGGTGCGGTTTTACGTGTATAATCAATATATATAAAATAGTACTTACAATGTAGCGCAAAGGGGGCACATAGCCGAGAGCGCACGAGTGCTCGCCCGCCGCTCGGCCGCGCCGCCGCGCTACCGCATGGCGCCAAGCCGCCAGGTCGCGCGCGCGATCTACCCGCGCGTCCACAACTCGCGCGCGAAATCCTCGCGCGATCACACCGCGCGCGCGAATACCCCGCGAGCTCACGAGCCGCGTCGCCGCCGCGTGCAGTCCACGTATCGCCACGCCGAACAGTCCGACTGTTGACAATTTCACATCAAATCACCAACAATGCGAGAGCGCAACCGACCCAATCTCTAGAACGCGCGCCAGACTTTAATTATGTATGAAAACTTTGTCGGTACGCGTTCTCACATTGTCGCATTGCAGGAGAGGTAACGTTACGTTTGTTAACGCTACGTCTCGTCGCGGTTATGAATTTTACATTTTATATCTGGAATCTCATGGCGTGCTCGTGCTATCGATTCGAATACTCACATTAGCATGCCAGCGTCGGCTTCTCGGTTATCAACTAGCGTTAACGTAAACAATCGGCACAATCATTTTGGCGAGATGTCACATGTGGTCACGATCGAAGGAGCTCGGGCCGGCCCGGCTGCAGCGTCGGCCGGGCCGCGGGGCTGCCACCGCCGTGTGCGGCGTCGCTTGCTAAATGAGCAGATTGGGTGTGCGGGGCGCGAGCGTCGGAGGCGACACGCGCGTTCGGCACTGCAGGCCGCCACTGAGGAGGGGCGGCCCGGGCGCGCGGTAACCCCGCGCCGCACCCCCGCGCCACCCTACCGCCATGTGTCCGGAGCTCGCCTCGCAAAGGGTTGTCGGCAAAGGAAAATTCCTGCAATAAAACCTTTTAAAATAACTAAATATTGCTATTTTCTTAAAACCAAAATTAGCTTCAATTTAAAGGCATTGAAAGATTCAGTTAAAATATATAATTTAATTAGTCAAAATTTTTATCCTGAAACTAAATTTCTATTTGATTCATATAAGGGATGGTTAAAATTGATTTTATTTTTATATGACATTTTATTAATATAATGTAAGTAAAATTATCGGAGATTATACTGCTGAAAAAACGGTAACGCAGCCCTTAAATTTACAGTGGTAAGTTCCGAACATAGCCGAAACCTGCCGAGAGAGGGCGAGCGTCGCGACGCCGAGTTCGGCCGAACGCGCGCGACCGGCGCCGCCCAGTCGATAAGGCCGTCTCCACTCGCTGAACAAAGACACTAACCTATAATAATTACATTTAATTGTAGATAAATGAACTATCTGTTCATTAATTATATCACAAAAGCCCTAAACAATATGTAAGTGTCATGTACATACTTTAAACAGTTCAATTTCATACAGTTTCATTATGTTTAGTCATGTAAGAAGCACGTGCTAAAATTTCCCGTAATTGTACGCTACATTCAACAGCTACTAGGGTCGTGCAAACTGAATCGAAACGAAAAGTAAAAATTAGTTTACTATAATGATGGTAAAAGAGGTTTTATAATTTGATGTATTAAATAAACTACTTCTGTGTCCCGTGTGCCTACTAAACGAGTTTTATTAGCTATATCAAATATTATAAGCATTTCTTATCAACACTTAACATAATTTAAATATTTTTCTATGTGATAATTAAAAAGTCACTAGTGTATATTTTTAAACTTATTATTACTATTTTATGATAAAAGTATATTATTATAGTAAAATAATTTTAGTCACTAGGCTTTAACACGTGGAGCTATTGAGGCTGAAATTAAATTAATTAGTCTTACTCTAAAACGAATATTGTTTTATGTAATCGGGAAATTTATCCCAAATTCTACACGCAAAAATGGCGGTCATTTCAGTTGTCAGAAAATTAAAGAGTTGGCTATATCTGACTGTTTTCAGTATAAGTTACTGGCCCGTGTCACGTCAGCTTACAAAGGTTTGAATATTACTCTTGGTTGAAGATTTATAAATACTGGAATAAAGAGAATAAAAAAATCGCTCGACCCTCTCAACCGCGACCAAGATTCAAATTGAAATTAATTTACTTATCTGAAGTAGACAGAATGGTATTATTTAAGTGTTAAGTAATTTTAACATCAGAAAACATACTTGTTCTTTAATATTAAATACCATCTGTCGTGGGAAGTTGCCCACAACTGGGCAAATACGACCTTTTATTTTAAGAAAAACTTTTTGAAGTTTTGACGCTGCGTCAATGCAGATATATGGATATTTGGGGCAGATTTTGCTTCACCAAAGCAAACACGAAACTTAAGGGGTACTTAGTCGGTTTTGAATTCACAGTCTTCGATTAAGATTCACGTGTATTAATCACTGCTCTCGTTGCGGGTTCGTCCGAATTCCGGCTAGAATAATGAAGAACCTCGGAAAACTTAACAACGCATGTCGTTGTCCTTTTGTTTTATTGACGGTTCGTATTCGTGTTCAGGAACCTCTATTCGTATTTAATTACTTGGAAGTAATGATATTTTCTTTCTAATATGATTTTATCTTTATTTTCCTTTATAATGCTGAGCGCTGATTGTAGTTGAACTTGCTGAATTTTATGTTATAAGAAGTTTTGGAACCACTCAGCTTCATCATTATACTAAGATCACATTCATAAATTTATCAATTTTCAATCGATCTGTGGAAACTGATGTAAAACTAATTTGCAAGATTTAACCTAATTTTTTTAATTTTTTAATTTAGATTTATCGTTGAACGTTTCACCTAAACGTTACATATAGTAAACGTTTCAATCAATCGTTGTACTCATGTACGATCTTGAAAGGTATTAGAATTATTTTAATATCATACTCTTTATTACATTACATAACTTCACGAGTTATATACTCTTTCATTAAGCTCTTTCATTATTTTATCAAATCTGAATCCAATTCAATTAGATTGCTCATCGTAGGTATCTCTTTTTCTAGTAGATGGGAGTAAATATCCCATTGTCGAGCAAAGATCTCGACAACCTTGGTGTTTAATTGAATAAGCATTATATATTTGTCCTCATAATTAGAAAAAATACATTTTTTTATTATTTAATACAGGTGGATGGACAGGTTTATGGCCTATATCTGGTGAAAAGTGATATCCTATAAGCATTAGAACTATTAGAATTGTTACCATCCCATAGATCGTCAATACGCCACTAAGTTTGGGAACCAAGATGTTATGTCCTTGTAGGCAACTATAGGTAGTAACAATGATTTAATCACCATTCAAACCGGAAGTCAACGATATTACGCATCATTAAAGTTCTACTGTTAACTTATTACCACTATTGTTAGCTAGCGGTATTACCATTCGCGTATTAAAAACAGATCTCTGTTAGTGTTGGCTGGACCAAAACATCAGTAGTTAATCCGTTGATATTGCTTTGTCATAAACTTTGTCAGTGACCTTTGAAGTGTCGGCCTAGGTTCGAAGTAGCAAAAACGTTCATTTGTAAATTGATCGATCATGCAAAAATGTCACCTATTGTGATGTAATAAATGCCATTTCTATTTGAAGTACTTGTGTTTTAATTGCAAGAATTGTTATTTTTTTTTAGATAAAATTGTTTGAACTAATAAAATACAATTTTTATTATGTATTTTTTTATATATAGTATGAATAATTGTAGATCTAGAACGTGAGTAAGTAGTATCTATTTCACTAAATAGTCTTCCAAAATAACTTTTGGAAATTGTTAAGCTAAACAGAAGAAATTAAAACATTGGTAATGTAATACATTTTTTTATTTATCTAATACCAATGAGAGAGTGAAAAAGAGGTAGAGTACCTAAATTATTGTATACGAGTATATTATTTTTATGAGCGTCGGTAGGCCAGTATAGTTGGCATAAGGAACTTTATATCTCAATTCTGGTTGTGGCGTGTTTAGGTGTGTATGCTACAACCCGGAAGTGATTGAATGTCCTTATTAAAAAATCATGTTTCTGCAAAATATTTTCAACCTTAGGACGTTTGTCTCACATGCGCTATCCTTCTCTGAGATGAGTTTCAGTACTCGGCCCCACATAACCCACAAACATACAAACATAAATATACACGAGTTTTGTCATAATGTATGCTTTCGAAAATTTCATAGTATTTTCAAATAGTTAACATAATTAAAACACGTTGATAAAAAATAGAACTAATTCAAATGGAATAGACGAAATCTAACAAACTGTGTATAAAATATTTGTTTCGAACAGACTTAAAATGAATGCCATATTATAAAAGGAATCTGATTGAGTCCTATAAGATTAAATGAATTGTTTACGCGGATATTTCGTATCATAATAATAATGATGGGATTTCTCCGTCATTATCAAGCACTTGTCAAGGAGGCACTTCAGTTATTACGACTTAAATACCTTCAAAAGTTACTGGAATAAATTCGCTATAAAATTGGTAGCGATCATCAGACAAGCATCGAAGCGACTCGCTAAACCAATTCAGCGACTCCTTCAAATAAATAATAATTTAGGACGAGTGCTTCTTCGCTGACAATTTTATTTGCAATAATTAATGTCTGATTTGATACCGGCTACATTATTTTTAAAACGAAACAATCACCGTTAATTGGAGTAACATTTCATATTATTAAGTATTTTCATATTTTAATTAAGAAAATAATAATTATTTGTATTAAAATATAATCTCTGCTTGTGTTACGAAACAATTAAAGCTTAATAATTAATATATAACAAACAATAAATGAAACATAATATTAATGGTAGTAAAAATACGAATTCCAATGTCAAATTAAGTTCCCAATTGTATAATTTTACCATCAATTTTATTACCTTTCAGATCTGTGCAAGCATATTCTACCACCACACAGCAATACTTCGTATTGTTATGGTCCTGTTTGGAGGGTGAACGAGCCAGTGTCGCTACAGGCACATGGGCATAACATTAAGTGTTTTTGGTGACACATAATTGCGATTTAATTGAAGGATATAATATCTTACGATGCCAATCTCAGCCGGATCTACCATATGGTTATTTGCGCTTCAGCCCAGGGCCCCGTGGATTCAAGGAGGTCCCAGCTATATCAAGTCAAAGTCAAATATAGACGATATTGTGAATGAATCTATAACTTTATTAAATAAAACAGATCGTATGGTTTGCAGCCCTGCGAGACCTGCAATTAATCAAACTCAATCAATTAATTTAATTCAAGTCTACGTTCAGATATGTCTTAGGTGAGCCCCTAAGTAATGTTAGCCCAAGGCCCCCTAAACTTACGTCGGGCCATGGCCAATCCAAATCTGTTCATTTACCAATATATGATTACGAGTTCGACGATGTGCAAAGTTGTCAGTATAAATTAAATTCTAGATTTTCCAACGCCAAAGTTAAAGATACGATGGTTCTTATTGTATTGTAGAACGAGGGGGCTTGTGAGTGCGTTAGCCAGTGTAATTAAGGAACGAGGTACGAGTATATAAAGCTACGCCACATTGAAGTGCTTTTGTAACATCAACGCACATATCAATTGACTTTATTTTCTTGGTAAATAACTACCATAAGCTGATCTAGTTTGAAAACATTGATCAATAAAATAGTTTTAATGTTTGATCAAATATAACAAGTAATTTGTTGCTGTAATTTGGAAGATTATTATTGTAGTGTGTCTTAATTTCTTTATTTCACACAAACGACCGTACAAGGACTCAAAAATAAAGACTCGAGTAAATAAAAATTTAAAAACAAAAATACAGACGACGTCTTATTCCAATATAAAATCTCTTCTAGCTAACTCTTGAGGTTAAGATTTATTCACCCGCGAAGGCGCGCCTCTCCACGCTAAATTATCGGCGTGCATTAGTACGAGTGACGCTCGAGCTTTCAAGGTATCTTGATGACTAATGTGAGAATAAAGACGGCAAAAAATACAAATTAGATTGTATCTGTTAATGCACTTCGATAATTATCAATATTAGCCTCTCGATAATTTAGCGTGGAGAGGCGCGCCTTCGCGGGTGAAAAGATCTACACTAAGTGAAGTATACGTCCAATTGGTTGATATAAAGTGTATAAACTTAAAGAAAAATAGAAACGAGTAAGGCTTAAGTAAAGTTGTACCAAGAAGGTAATGTTATCCTTTAAAAGATAATTATCAATTTGAAGCGTGTTTTTTTATGATATCGGTAGGAGGACGAGCAAATGGGCTACCTGATGGTAAGTGGTCACCACTGCCTATAGACAATGGCGTTGTAAGAAAAATTAATCATTCCTTACAACACCAATGCGCCACCAACCTTAGGAACTAAGAGGTTACGTCCCTTGTGCCTGTAACACTGGCTCACTCACCCTTTAAGGGGACTACATGAGCTAAATGCAAGTTTTATAATGCAAAAAAGTATATGATCCAATGCAGTAAACCAAATGAAAAAAATATATGATAATCTTCAGGATACATGCTAAGTATTTGTTATTTTGAAAACATGATGTAATTAATTTGGTACGATAGAAAAAAATCACAAAGTTACCTCTAAAAAGATCTTTTAATCAATAATAACTATACTTATATACGTTCCATAATTCTGATTTTTTGTCAGATTATTCTACAAGCAATATACTATTTAACCTGGGTGTCACTTTTTTAGTAAAATCAATAGATTTTTTTTAAATCCGATATTCTTATTTTCGAACAAAATGCGTACGCATGTGTGCGTAAACGCCGTGTACAGACAATGCCGGCCGAGGCCTGATGCTATACAGACGTGTCGATCTTTTCGCCGCATCATTTATTACGTTACGAGATATTTTTTTGTAATTTTAATTGTAAATTCATTGTTTCATGTTTTCTTATAATAAATTTTATTCTTTCTTGTAAATAAATATATTAAGTTAAAATAGTGTAGTAGTAATTAGGCATTTGTTTTTTTATTATATTATTTGTTATAAATTTTAATTGAGTAAATATGGGAAATAAAGTGAAACGCGTGAGGAAAACTAAAAAACGTTTATATAAATCAAGCGCCGAACATACATATGAACGATATTAAAAGGTAAGAGTATTTAATTAGTAAACATATTTTTTTTTATAAATTATGAATATTGAAAACATCTATTAGAAAAATGTGCAATCAGTTCGCATATAATCAGATTTTTCGAGCCTTTGTTAATAATTACGATAGAGTATTTGGTCAAAGGAAGGAAAACATCAATTGACTTTCATGGGGATCAAGTGACTACGTTCGATCCCCATGAACTCGAAGCATTTTTTTTTCATTATAACTACTATGACATATTAAGATACATATTTTTTAAATACATAATTTTATAATTAATAAAAATGTAATTACTAACATATATTTATTTTTTACAGAATAAAGAAAGTCGAAAACAATAACACGGAAGCTATTTATATTGCGTAAGAGTTTAATTTTATCGATTGTTTATAATAAGAATTAAAGTTATGTATGAACTAATTTTAATAATAATAAAAAAAAGTAAAGTCGTAACAAAAAAAATGTAATTGTTGTGAACCAGAGAACTAGAATATTTAGAAGTGTCATTTGTACTTAATTCATAAATTTAAATTTTTTTGTAACGTCCGCCATATTGGATTGAATATAGCAGCAATTCATGAATCGTGCATTGTCATCGAGATTAAATATGTGTGCCAACTTTCAGCTGAAAGTGGGTGTAATATTTATTCCAAGATTCCAGGACATATTATGTAATAACATTAATACATATAAGTGAAATTAAATAAAAAAAAATAAAAAAAAATTAACACTAAATGTTTTTTTTTGTAGTACTAAATATAAATAAAGATATTTTAAGTATAATTAAATCAGTTTTATTTTTTAATCATTTTCGAATAACAGTCAAAAGTAATACAAATAATTCTAATATCCTATCTATTTTTATGAGATTTATGATTAAACCTATTATGATTAACCTTTCATTCATCAATGATTCAACCAAATCGAATTGACAACATTTTTTCTAGTAAATATTTAGATTTTTTTTTTTTTAATTGAATATATATTTTTTCTTTATGAACCAATATTAATAAAACGAACAAATACTACGCTATATGTTACCCCACGGTCACTACACTACAGATTTCGAACACTTACGATTTTATTATATAAATAGATCATTAAGCTTTTATAAAATGTTAAAAATTGGTATGTTTTAATATTTAGTATAAGAACTAATTGTGGTATAATAATATAAATAATAGAAAAAAAAGGTTAAAACTAACTGTCTATTTTATTGTATACAAAATATAAATAAAAATATTGTAAGTTTAATTGAATCAGTTTTATTTTAAAATCATTTGTTAACTAACATCGAAAGAAATAAAAATATTTCTGTTGTCCTATCTATTTTTTATGAGATTTATGATTGATCTTACGTCGCTCGGTTTGGCGCCATCTATTAGAATATTTGGGCGTAATCTCGTTACCTCGCTTAACCCTTAGTACACGGGCTTGCCGTTTTTGTCGATTTTGTAAGTGTGTGCGTGCGATTCTCAAGGGCACTTAGCTCTTGTAGTCCTCTTAAACCGGAACACAACAATACTGAGTACTGCTGTTTGGCGGTATAATATTGGGCATGCTTGTCTGGACTCAAAACCATAGATAAACTTGTTAGTGACATATATTTCTTAGGGTTATACTTCTTGGTGTTAGGGCTTTATGCAAACCCGTGTGGGTATGTACCACCCACCCATAATATATTCTACCGGCAAGCAATACTTAGTATTGTTGTATTCCGGGTTGAAGGGTGAGTGAATCAGTGTAACTATAGGCAAATTATAGGCACGAGGTAGGTGACAAATTGGCAATTGGGCAGTGGTGACCACATGCCATCAGGTATACCATTGGTCTGTCCGCCTAACTATGCCACAAAAAAAACTATAAGGTTTGACAACTAACCATCTGGTGATCCATTTTCTCTTTTGCCTGCTTTATTTTATTAATAATCGGAAAATTTGCCAGTTAATGGTCACCATCGCATAGATATAAATGGTGCTGTAAGGAATATTAAACTTTCCGTTCCTCATCAAACCAATTACCTTTGGAAATAAGAAGTTATGTCCCTTGTGCATTAATAATACTAGTTTTGCTCATCAGCGGTGAAATATATGATGAGTGATCGGTAACCACTCACACTGGTTTGCACTCTACCACCAAATAAAAACCTAACATATATTCAAACTTTACATACATCAGCAGCCTGTAAATTTCCCACTGCTGGGCTAAGGCCTCCTCTCCCTTTGAGCAGAAGGTTTTCGAGCATATTTCATCACGCTACTCCTACTCCAATGCGGGTTGGTGGAATACACATGTGGCAGAATTGCATTGAACTAAAACACATGCAGGTTCTCACGATGTTTTAATCACCGCCGAGCACGAGATGAATTATAAACACAAATTAAGCACATGTAAATTCAGTGGTGCCTGCCTGTGTTTGAACCCGAAATCATTGGTTAAGATGCACGCGTTTTAACCACTGGGCCATCTCGGCTCACATATATTTAAAAACGAAAACAAAAACACCAAAGGCGTCTAAACGGGTGTACCCTAAAATTACTTGAGGAGAGTTCTTAATCCAAATATGTATAAAGTTAAATAATCGCTTTGTGGTTCATATTAAATTTATTATCAAACAAACCATATAACTGATTCAGACCCAGGAATCCCTTCAATAATATATGTATATTAAAGCAATAGCAAGCGTCGTAATAACTACATGTTTATAGGAATCAGATTCGAATTATTTTCCAGAATCAATTAAATGAAGTGCCCTAACTCCAATAACATAGAGAAAAGCTATAATCTGTATCGATATTTCAAATTATATTATTGTATGCAATGAAAATGTTTGCATTAACAATGACTACTTTCGAATGCAATGTTTATGCAAAACTAAAAGCATTGCATTCTTTCGTGATGTTTATAAATTCACATTCAGCTAGGAAGTTGATGAAAACAATTTTCCAATACATTTGGTATCCAAAACTAGTTAGCCCTCCCGACAGTGTCAAACATCGACTTGTGAGCGCTGGGGTGACAATGGTTTCATAATATATATTTTTTTTACAATTAACTGTGATAACGAAGCTGACTGGTCACTTTGTTTTATGACTCACTTTCTTCCCATACCATATCACAATAAAAATATGATTGTCTGCACGTCGGTTCACAAAATAAGTATGTATGTATATATATATTTTTTTACATTCATAACTAAATAAATTTAGTATCATATAAAATAAATTGATTAATAATTGCTATATTAAAAAATGTCTTTTGTAATGCCTAACAAAAAAAACCTTAGAAGATGCAGCTCATTTTGGAGAAGGTTTTAGTATTAAGTAGTAATATTTAAGTAGCACTTTAAATGCGACATGTGTACATTTCATATTCTTGCATCTATATATACATGTAATATACACAAAAATTATGACTAATCAAGTGTGCTAATGAATAGAAATTAGCGATCAGTGACGCCTAAACGTTCGATTACAATGATGATTAGCTGTCTTTGTCAAACATTTATGATTTAATCAATTTGATGTTTGAATTTTGAAACATAGAAATTAGATCTCTATAGATAGAAAATAGAATCTTATTATAATACGAAATAATACTATATATAATATTATCTGGTATTATAATTAGAAAAAATATCGAAATGTACATGTGTAATATTTTAATAGCGATTAATATAAATTTAAAAATATCATATTGTATTGCTTAATATTACAGTTGAAATAAACATACGGCCGGTACAGATTTGAGACTTCAAAATTAATTAATATTGAAATTATTTATAATTAAATAAATTTAATAAATAACAATATCGTAAAATAAATAGCAAAATAGTTTTTTTTTTATAAACTTTGTAAAATAAATTATTTTTCTTATTATTGTAAAAAAAAGACAGCAACGAAGTAAATAGTATACGCTCCACGCACACACAAGAGAGTAACGAGGGGCAGCCGGGTAAGGCATGACGGCATAAAAAAAACGTTATGTCATTTGCCGTCACGGCATACGATTCGCTCTTATCCCTAAGGCACGCCAGTAGATATGTCACGAGAAGTCTTAACACTTCATGAACTTCGTTTATACGTGTTTCATATAACATTATTGATTTCAATAGACTAGTTCTATCCATTCGACAAGCGCTGAATAAGATTTTTTTTAATTCGACTTCGCTTATTTTAGAACATATCACCGAAAATGACTTGCAATCTTAATTTATGTTTGCATCTCAAGTTTGAAAAAAACATCCTGAGACAACTTGCATATTTCAAATAAAATGCTGTATTGCTACGTGGAATAAGATCTTCTGCGATCTTCTACGACCTTCTCCATAAAGAAAATAATACTTCTTTCAGCAAATGGGTGGCTATTTTACTTGGTGATCAGACTTTGCACAAACCTGATTGGATAGTTACTGGCCATTCATCATATATTTAGACTACAGGCACAATGGATATAACATCTTAGTTCCCGAGGCTAATGGCATTTTACGATTTTATATCGAAGTTTTTTTCACTCACAGTCCCGTAAATCCATGATCCATGGTAATACGACTTTCAACTGGCATACTCGCAGATTGGATTCTGTCATCCACCAGCCTTTCAGCCATCCGCGTAGAGTACAAACTAAAACTATGTAACCACTTCCGACAGGTGATGAGCTGTATTGAAATTTTATTATATTCATGTTATTACTTCACTTAATATCAATACGTCAGAGCTTATTTGGAATAAGCCAGTGGCTGTAATGGAAATGTCTGCTCTGGGTTTTGTTTATAGTAACTAATTCATTCCAATACTTTGATGTATACAGCTTAAACGCAGTTCCATAAAAACGTTTTATTCACCATATGATTTAAATATAACCTAATTTAATTTTATAACATTTTGAGAAATATTTTTCATATTTTTTTAATAATAATTCGATGTACAAAATTAGATTCAAAATTATTTCAACCAAATATTTAGATAAAATGTGGATTGTTGCTTTTGACGCGTAATACACTCTAAAATATATTTGAAACGTAAGAGAGGCACTTTACATAAATTATACCTGGCTTAATGCTCATATAAATGTATGTAACTAGGATATAAGCGTATCATTTAATTCCAGACATGGAAGGCAAATAAACTGACCACTGCGCCTAGTATCCAAACGAAATTTGATTACCACTCAACAAGAACAGTTTGTTCAACTTCCATACTAAAAGGCAAGCCATCAAGAAATTGTGTCCTCGCCTTCAAAGACCGCTAAACTATTCGCCGCAAAGTCTCATAAACCTGTCAAACATGCCAGCAAATACTGACACAGATTAACCACACAATAGAAACGGCAAACTGTAGAATGTTGGATTATGGGGCAGTGCTGTGTTGATTTTATCTCGAACGTTGGAATAGTTTAGCGTAACGAGAATTTCAGTTTTATCTTGCATTGACATTTACGTATGACATTCGTGTTCGAATTTTGAATTTATAGTATAAGACTTTATATTTACTTCATATATTTAAATTAAGAACTATATTTGATTGCACGAGTAACGGATAAAACCTTCCAGCAATTTTCCGATTTATTATAGTCTCATAAATTTTATGCACATCAAGACGCTCATTTAAATTGTAACAAAGAGCAATTGTCATATATCTGGCAAAAATCTTTTCAGGAAAACGGGAACCACATTTATTTATAATACTTTTTTTTTCATTTTGGATTTATCAACATTATAAAATAGACGATTATCAATAAAACTATACTTCTGTTCTACTTCTTACTTCTGTACAATATTTTCACTCTAAAAAATAGATATTTGTATATATTCATTATGATATCATGCTCATGTTCACAAAGTACACAAAACTATTCGCCACAAAGTCTCATAAATTTATCAAGCATATAAACACAGACAAAGATTAGTCTAACAACAGATATGGCAAACAATATTGGGTTACACTCCTGTATGAACTTTAAAGACATGAGTAAAACATCTTAGGTCTGAAATATATTGTCTTTTTATTTTTTACATATCTATTTTAAAAAAAAGTGTGACCATCGTAAATACAATAAATAAAAGAGGTAATGGCGAATAATTAAATATTCGGAAAATTTGACGTATATTTTGTTTTCAAAACGTCCAAGTACAAAATTGAAATTAGAATCTTGTCAAATGGTTAAGCTATAAATTTTCGTTTAAATACTTTAACCTAATACTCATATTTATATATCATCAATATCAAATATAATTAATTAATTATACTCTAATAAATAATAATTGAAATTAGAACGATCAAATAGTACAGTATTTCCTTATAACTAAAACTAAATTGGCTTATTTATGACACAAGAACACGTGATGGAATAACTGATGGGTTTAATAGATAATGAGTGACCCGCTCGGTTAGCACGAAACCCTTCCAACTTTGACGTATCGTATATTAATCATCCCCAAATATTAAATGTGGACGTGACAAATTCTTTCGAACAATACTCTTTGACACGTGATATCAAATACATCTACTTTTGTCGCCGGAGACCCCTCAGTTTCAGTATCTATACTTATTAGATTGCTGAAATCAATTCCCCTCGCTCGCAACCGGTAACTTAATATTTCCATTACAGGTCTGTTACGGCTTCTTATTCTTTGCCGTACCAGCGATAAATCTTTTGCGGTATAATTCAACTCATATTTTATAAAATTTAGACTTACTCGGTCTTAGGTATATTAAACCGTAAAAATAATATTTTGTTTATGTATTTTTTGTTTAAAATATAATACTTAATTAAATATAGTCAATAATGCTGAAGCTATTGCAAATATTTGAATTATAAAATAAATAATGATGAACATCAACATTTCATGAATGAGATAACAATTGAACTTATATAGAATAGAGATAAGTTTATCTAATAAAAAGTTACAGTTATTATACTATGTGGAACTGTTCTGATATTTGTAGCCTTTAAAAGTTATTATAATCTAAGTATGCTCTATGGTAAGTTTAATTATTAAGGTATAAAATGAAAATCAAAATATACTTTATTCAAGTAGGCATTTACAAGCACTTTTGAATCGTCATTTAACAAACTATATTAAGTAAAGCTACAACCGGTTCGGAATGTAGATTCTACCGAAAAGAACCGGCAAGAAACTTAGTAGTTACTTACTCTTTTTCAACATCCTAGCAATGGAAATTTTTAGCAATCTAGCTTCACAGTTTAGATTGCGAGCTTATACCCAGGACAATTGTAAATCAATACTTTTTATACAATTATTAAGAAAAGTTTATAACAATTGAAATAGGAATAAGACATGAATAAAATTTGCAAGTAGATTACTTCATAATACTAAAATATAACAATGACTGTAAATGATTAACAAAAGGAGGAAAACCAATCATTAGTCAATCTGTGGTCTTCTCGAGGTCAGGATCGCATTGTAAGGTACCTATTGATGTCCACTTCTTGAACATCATAATCACAATGTCATCAAATAATCAAATCAATACCGAAAGACATATATATGCCTTTTGTTCCTTATTATTAAAGTAATATCTCACTTGGAACGAATTTTAGTTATTCAGTAAGTGTAATAGAGAAAAAATACATTTGTAACTTCTCAAGTATTATGAAACTTTATGCATAATAAAGACGAGGACGAGAAGACAAGCAGATATCGTATTCTCCAAACATCCCCAAAGTGCATGCAAAGAAACGTCGTACAAAACTTTCACAAGTCAGGACAGTGCAGACTCAAGACAGAAGATATTATACGATCAATGAAAAGGCATTTATCCATATTCATTTATAAGTCTTTGAAGAACCTCTACTGGACATTGACCTCTGCTAATTCGTACCACTTCTGGTCTAAATAAAAATCGAAATTCTCTAAATCCAGATTGATTGGTACCATTTTAAGCCATCAGTTCATCTAGTCCGTCGTCTTCCTTTATGTTTCTATGTCGATGTATCCATACTAAAACTAATATCATGTAAATATTTGAAAATAATAATAATAATTGCAGAAATAATTTTAAAATATATAAGAAGATAGGAAAATAGTATTGAAAGGAAATATTGTTATATATCGCATAAGAATTCGTAATAAGTACATCAGATGTTATGTCGAGAAAATTCTATCAAAGCATCTTTTCCATCGTCTGCGCTGGTCCATAAGTAAGGGTTATGCGCTCCGCCAAGTTATTATGTTTCATAACTTAGTTTAATAGGCGGTGAGTTGTAACCTGCTGTGTCATATAAAATAATACGTCTTGATGTATTATAGTGCATTTTATCAAACAAAAGTGTAACGTGGTTTGCATACAATAATTTCAAAATGGAAAAACTTGAAGCTTTATTTTTTATGTTTATGTTATTTAGTGGTACTATATTTTTTTAGCATTAGCAGCCTGTAAATTTTCCCACTGCTGGGCTAAAGGCCTCCTCTCCCTTTGAGGAGAAGGTTTGGAGCATATTCCACCACGCTGCTCCAATACGGGTTGGCGGAATACACATGTGGCAGAATTTCGTTGAAATTAGACACATGCAGGTTTCCTCACGATGTTTTCCTTCACCGCCGAGCACGAGATGAATTATAAACACAAATTAAGCACATGAAAATTCAGTGGTGCCTGCCTGTGTTTGAACCCGAAATCATCGGTTAAGATGCACGCGTTCTAACCGCTGGACCATCTCGGCTGGTACTATATCACCCGGCACTATATAATAAATTAATACAAGGGGAAAATATACCAAGCCTACTCCATCAATGGAATATTATTATATGATCTGAAAATTGAAAAAAAATCAAGAAGGAAGCCGAATATCTGAAATACTAATCAAATTAGTTATAAATTGATACATATCCGGTTACGATCATTGCTATTATACGAAGTACAATTTTTATCTTACATCGTCAATGCGCTGTCAACAATGCGATCACAGATGTGATCTTCTTGTAGAAACAAGGCATTTTTTTTATATCGATAGACGGATGAGCAAATAGGTTACTACCGCCTATAGACAATGTCGCTGTAAGAAATATTAACCATTCCCTAGATCACCAATGCGCCACCACCCTCGGGAACTAAGATGTTATGTACCTTTTGCCTGTAGTTACACTGGTTCACTCACCCTTCAAACCGGAAAACATCAATACTGAGTACTGCTGTTTGGCGGTAGAATATCTGATGATTGGGTGGTACCTACCCAGACGAGCTTGCACAAAGCCCTACCACCAAGTAAATGAATTACCTACGCAATTGCAAATTCAGACGCATTTACATTGCTCGCCTTTTAAACTTGTCACCAAGATAAAATTGCTTTTACATGAGCGCATTACTGATCATACGTACCGTAAAATGAACATAATATTTAAATTAAAATTTTAGTGATTCAAGACTTGTTGATGAACTCTATATGTCCTGTCAAAAAGCGAAGCTATTTTACGTACCTGTTTTAGAATCACATATTTAATAGTTGTTTCTTATTTACCAGTAATATAAATTATTTATCGATAAAGTTTATTGTATTTATATATAAATTCGTATCAAGGTACTTAAAACGGAATCTTCGGTTGGTATTTCATAAGTGAAATTTCGCCACAATCTGTTCGATACACTGGAAGGAGCGAATAAAGCTCGCCGAATGCTTTTCATTCCTCCAGATATCCATTATATTTATTGCTTTTTGGATAAGTGGCTTCGCGGCAACTTTATTGGAAAAATTAGAAGCTCAGTAATGTGGTACTGAAATTGTTTCAAATGCCGGCGTGAGATTAAAAGGGTTGTAACGAAATTCAGTTTTTATTTTTTTACATCATTCGAAATGTTGAAGGTGGTTGAATAATTTTATTTAAAAATTTATAAAAAGTTGACTTTTTTAAATGCGGCTTGTTATATATAGAGATCCATGATTTTCTGTACGAACCAACTTTGATTCAAATACTCTAAGTATGTTCTCACTTCGTCTCTCACTCAAGAATTATATTAATATTCAATTTTGTCTATTAAGATTAGTTTGTTTTAAATATTTCTCGAGTGAGTTACAAAAAGAGTTCTTTCAAAATAGTTTTAAATACTATTTATTGTATTGCAAATTATTTATTTAGATAATACATACACTTTAATTATATGGATTGTTTTTAAATCCTTACTAGTATCATAAAAGGGCAAGTTTGTATGAAAATAATAAGTTTGACCTGCCAACCAACCCTTAAAACGAAAACGGAGCCGCGCGTTAAAACTAGCAGAATATAAAAAGTCATACATCTTGGACACGTGTACTTTATTTTTCTATCGTAGCTGACTGAGTTTACTTACTCATAACCAAATAATTTATCTTGATTGCATTGCCTTTTTTATTACTTGACATTTATATAAATGAAACATGATTATGACAAGAATTTTGAAACTGACTGTACTAAGATGCGTCTATGTATGTGTTGAGTGTGCATGTGTGTTCGTAAGCGGCTTTTTAGTCTCGAATATTTTTCATACAAATGAAACTAATTTACAGCGACGTTCTGATTCACAAAAAACGATTCCGTAGTATATTTATTAAAAATAACCTTTGTGAAAATTAATTTAAATGGCGTCAAACGGGGAACTGAGATTTTTGTTTTCTATTTAGAATATTTAGATTGCCGAACATTATTTTTGTACATAATATTTAATAATTCATAACCTATACGTCAATCTACGAAACCGAAACTGCCTTTTGAATTGAGTAAAATTTGTTAAAATGAAAACTTTTCCGAACAATACAGTGCTAGGCGAATAGGGGAGTTCTAAAAAGCCCTAACATAGGATCTTATTAATATGTATTTAAAGCAAAGTTTCCTTAACCTACGTTACAGCCTAACTTTCTATGCTCCACTGTTGGTACATGTGTTTCATGATTTTACTTAGACGGCCGAGTTACCTTCACAGCGGACGTTATAAATTCCGAAACATGATATAATTTTTATAGAACTCGCTTGTTATAGCTGGGCTATTGGTAAAGAATTTTAATTTAGAAATTATATTTGAATAATTATAAAATTCATTGAAATATAAATTGAACGCTTTGAAGATAAATGAAAATATCCGTGGCCATTTGGTCATATAGAAGTTAAATAAAATTTAACCTATCGTTCTTGATACCATATGAGTATTATTACTGAACATATAATTTACTATGTATTAAATTTCAGTACAATAATATTAAGTTTCTTGTCTGTTTTTCTTGGAATCTACACTTCAAGTCGATAATACCTTTTCACATTTAATCAAGATATTAATAATAAAACAATATTTTTTTAACGATTTTAACAAATAAATAAGTAAATTAAAAAACTTAATTCTAATTCCATTATCATTAAAATATAATGATATTAAATTGAAATGTTTTTAAATTTAATATAGAAAATGAACAATTTCTCTCTCATAACACACGAACATTTCAGTATGAAACCGAGACAGCCACAAACTCGTTATTAGTTCCAACAAAATAATTATATACTCATGTTTTTGTCATTTGTCAAAGAGTTAATGAATTGATTTATTATGGAGTATTATATGCGTAATTTTCATCATATTTTACGCTATAAATAACTTTTTATTGTTATACCCGGTGATAGGGCTTTGTGCAAGCTCGCCTGGGTAGGTACCACCCACTCATTAGATATTCTCCTACCTAACAGCAGTACTTAGTATTGTTGTGTTCTAGTTTGATGGATGAGTGAGCTAGTGTAATTACAGGGACAAGGGAAAACATCTTAGTTTTCAAGGTTAATGGAGCATTGACGTATTTGATCCAGCGCCACTGTCTATAAACGATGGTGACCACTAACCATGAGATGGCAAACATAACTTTGTGTTGTTGTGATTAAGTTTGAAGAATGAGTGAGCCAGTTTAACTACACGCACAAGAGACATCAAATCTCTTTACTCATCGACTGATAATACTGTGCTAGTTTTAGTGAAAATTGGATTTAAATCCAGTTCGTGATAGAACGTATCCTTATTTGAACAAAGATATACGAAATCAAAGTTCAACATACTTTGATGGGTATAACATTATATTACTTGATTATAATAACTGGGCCTTCTCTAAATTCTCGGTAGAATCTGCATTCCGAACCGGTGGTCACTTAATATAGTTTATTAAATGACGATTCAAAACTAACCTAATTGAATAAAGTATATTTTGGTTTTGATGATAAAAAGTTATTTTTTAAGTTGGATCGTTGAGTCGAGTAATTTCACTCCGATGCCTTGGAAAACACGTGAAATTGGTCGTGTTGGATTCGCTTGATAAAGTGGACTTGTTTTTGCGCATAAACTTAGCCACCTTAAAATGGTCTGCGCAACTGACTAGCCTAAGGTTTGAATAGCTACCGTGACCGAAATTGTCATCATCATAAATAAGTCACTTTTTTTGTTAAAGAATACTAGCAATTCCCATATTAATTAAGAAATTACTAATATTCCTATTAACCATTCCTTTTAAGCTTATCAATTATGTTAGTAGTGGGCCGACAATAGCCTAAGGGATCAGGATCAATCCTGCGACTTTTTACATCGCTAGGCGGCCTGTAAACCATTGCGCTATTAACGCTTAAATAATTATACAAATTATACAAAGGATTAAAATAGTCTGATGATTTATTGATGTATATTAATTTTATACTCTATGATTGAATACAACTTTTAAATTTTATTACCCACCTAAAATGTTGCTACGGAATTCAATTAAAAATATATACGATATCACCTCACAATCCCAGATAACCTCAGCTTCAATTGTGCATTTATTATATATCCTTGTCTAACAAGATATATTATGGAGTATTAGAAAAGGATAGAGATTATTTTCTCTTAACGCTTTAAAAAAAATCAACGAACAAAACGTTTTCCAGTACAGGAAGTATCGTGAATACTAACTGGCCTTTTGCCAATACGCTTTCCACCTTGTACGAGGGCTTATCTATGATTAATCTGCAACTGAAAATAGACCTTCTTTCGAAAGCAATAAAGGTAATTTCCGTATAACTATTCTCATTCCCAGATAAGGTATGTCGGCTAAGTTGACTTTCTTTGCCAATGTTCAACCTAACGCTAATGCAGTGTAACAGTTTTTAATATTTATAGTCAATTTTATTACGTATATTGAGTGAAATTAGTTATATACAAAGATATATTTTTTAAAAGGCCAGTACAGTGACAAGCATAAAAAAACACAGACATATAAAACGTTCAAAGCCTCGAGGACCTCAACTTATTTACAATTTTATTTAGAATCGTCTTTTAATCTTCCTATTTAGTAGTAAGAGACAACGACAAACGTAAATAAATATGGAGTACTTTCCTACGACCCAACAGATGCGTCTCAATGAATAATTTATCTACCACTATAAACCTGTAAGTAAAACTGAAGAAAATGAATTTATAGCGTGCTTAAACGGCTCCATCGCAAGCTGTGCAAGCTTGGCTTGTAATAACGTCTCGGAAACACAAAGTTTCGATAAACTGTTTAGCGACATCGTAGTAACGTTTGGTAAATTTTGTTAGTTGACATCAATCCCAAGACAGTTTCGATAAACGAAAACTTCTATGTTTTATCGTTGCTAAGTTGATTTATTCGCTAGTTTGTTAGTCAATTTGTAACGAGGGACGTTGATTGGTTACTTTTGACTGTGTTGAAGTACAACTAACTACATACTTGGATATACGTGATAGCGGAATAAAATACGTAGAGAGGGCAGTGGGTGCACTGGCTGGTACCTAATCAGGGGACCAACGGAGGAAGTCTTCTACGGGGCGCCCGTTTGGTCACACATACTGTTGGACGTCCGCCGCTGCAAGACTGAAATCCACAGTTCACAGCGGGGAATCGCCACCTATGTAGTGCGAGGATATCGCACGATATCCTATGAGATGGCAACAGTCCTAGCGTGCATTCAAGTTTTGGAAGAGTCCTCCAATTGCGCTCGAGGCATCGAAGCGTCGGAAACTCTGGAGGGTCCTAGCAACGTGGTGTGATAGTTTTCGCAAAGAACGATACGCGCACGCATTTGCACGCGTTGGAACTAACATTTGTAGTCTATATGGGCAGGAAATGATCTATGATAGCTGTTTTGGAGAATACCTATGTTAAATCGGACGCGAAGCGCCAACAATTTGTCACTAATATGGCATATCTAAGAATCTCCCCATCCCCAAAGGGCCGGACGGGTACCTGAAAGTTTCATTTGTATGAAAACAAATTTTGGATAAAATACCATCCTTGAAATGATTGTATTACTCAATTCGTGCTTATGCCTTATTTTAACAATAACAGTAAGCATTGTTCAAGCAAGCAATTTCGCAAAACTTATATATAGATAATGAAGTTTATCTTTATTGTGTAACGATCAAACTCATATTTGACTTGTGTGGAATGAACTCCAAACCTTTCTGAAGAAGAGAAAAATCCTATGAGGAGTGAGACCACTGAGTTAGTAAGTTATTACTAACTGATGATATATATATAGATGAAAATATAGCGTATGTGGGTGATTCATTATTGCTCCCATTTCTCAAATTTTGATTAATATATTGATGTTATCATATTGATGTTGAAACTAAAGCGTCCAATTTTTAATATTTTTTTATAAAATATTTTTTTTTATAATATTATGTATGATTCTAAATTAAAAAAAAAAAAAAAAACATCCGAAGCAGTAGTTTTAAACTAATATATTATTTATTTACTTGGCTCGGCTCAACTTATAAGCCCAGAGTATATTAATAAACGTAAGAATACCGTTCAACTCGGATTTCGGTGTACAGAAGCTATTATTTTCATCAATAAGCGTAAGCAAAATACAACTTTATTACGACTGGTTATAGTACATTTTACTCCGATGTACGTTTAAGGTTAAAAGATACCTTATTGGAATTACAAAGCCTGCTCTAGGCGCCAATAAAACATTCAAAACACGGCTCCATTACCAAGTTGATGCCATTTTAATTTTGATTTCAACGAGTTTTAGGTTGTTCAGAGAATTGTTATAATTTTTACTACTTTTGAATCATAGAAATCAATACAGCCTGATCACAGCCTTTCGTATAATTTAGCACGATTTCACAAATCACTTGCTTTTACAAATAACTTGTATATCATTATAGTTATAACTAGCTGTGCCCGCGACTTCACACGCGTTTGAATTTTACAAAAAGTTGTTGTCGTAGTCTAAGTTACTCCTTATTACATTAGCTATTTGCCAGTGAATGTCTCGTCAAAATCGATCCAGCCGTTCCAGAGACTAGCCGAAACAAACAGACAAAAATTAAAAAATAAATGTTCTACACACATGCATTTGGTCAAAAGCGTTTATTTTAATATTACAAACAGATTATCTAATTTTATTATACGTTTTTATTTTATTTTACGTATCCGCTAATATTTATTACACTAACGGCCGAATACTGAAACGACACTTATATATTTAAGCCCACATTAAACTGAACTAAACTAACCTATTTGAGACGCCGTTAAAATTTGGCATATTCAAATGTAAATTTTAAGCATCACTCAAATCTGAGAGTGACTCAAAATAATATATAAATTTTATGATATATATTAATTATAGAAAATCACGCCCAAAAGATTGCCCTAAGGCATTGTACCCAGGACGCTGGCACTATTGCTTAGTTAGTTACTTAGCTCAAAGACCGATCAAGACTCAGTCTTGTGTAAGAAATTTATATGTACCCACAAATTTTTACTAAAATATTGTTATGTTAAGTGTATAAAAAGAGCGGTCAAATCATTGTTAGGCAGTCGGTCGTTATGCTGCTTGTCGTAAGGTTCGATCCGTGAGAACCGTACATGTAAAAACGCGAATATAAAGTTGTTAAAAATTGTAGTTGTGAAGCGTAAGAGTGGAAACTATGTCCAATTTGTGAATTGTGTAAAACTACGTATTGTGTAATATTGTGTATTGTGGAAGTTTATTGTATTCAGTGAGTGATAATTTATGAAGAATGATTAAAAAGTGTTAAAGTGCAGTTGGTGTTTTTATTATAACCGCTACCCTTCTGAGATTATTTATCACTTGTCACTGGACATATTTTTTAAAAAGGTTTTAAATTTGGTGTAGGACGACGATGGAGTTTCATAAAATCCGTTCTTAGCGGATATCTACGCTATAAGGAACCTACCTGCCAAATTTC
Organism: Vanessa atalanta; assembly: GCF_905147765.1. NCBI lineage: Eukaryota > Metazoa > Arthropoda > Insecta > Lepidoptera > Nymphalidae > Vanessa > Vanessa atalanta. Next base: position 2,524,208 of record NC_061882.1, read on the forward strand.
AAGTTTGTGGGTATTATAGTTTTTAATATTTCGTGATAAATCAGTAAGTGGTAATTCGCTTTTATACATATAGATTAAATACATTAAATGTCAATCTCAATCTCGTCCTCTCAATCAATAGTCCTCGTCGGGATTCGACTTGGACTTAGACTTTCAAAATCAATCGTTTTATTTTCTTATTTTTAGTTATTAATCGACTATTAACACAATGTTCTTCACTCTGAAATTATTCAGATTTATTTGATTTTGTAATACAATACAAAATGCAAGTCTAGTTGCAACTTCTATCCCGTAGTGCAATAAAATTAGACAAATTACTACCCTAATACCCTTAAGCTGTGCCACAAACTATAAATCGACCTGATCCGCGAACCCCATGTTACGTAGATAAAGTTACGACTCTGAATTCCAATGGTCACCATTTAACTATCGAATTGATGGCTGAAATACTGATTCTATTTCTAGGGTTGACAGAATTGAGGGAGGGATATACGTATAAAACAGCATATATTGTTTTTTTTTTCATTATTTATTTAATCATGAAGGTAATATAGATATTATAAGTTTGGTGACAGTTTATGAGACAGAAGTGTAGTGAAGTGTATATTTTTTTAAATTTATAATAGGCGGGCGTCTATCGTCCATAGACATTGGCGCACTAAGAAATATTAACCACACCTTACATTGGCAGTGCACCACCAACATTGGGAGCTAAGAAGTGATCCCATGTGCAGGTTTGCTAATAATAAAGTAAACCAGTTTAGTGGGAGGATAAGTGGTGTGTAAGTGGTACATCACTAGACGGGCTTTCAGAAAGCCCTACCACGTAGTCACAATGTCCCAAGATTTGAATTTTTACCCGAAAAATCCGGTTAAATACTACCTTATAAAAAGTTACCATGTTACCTAAACTAATATATAGTTGACGTTAAATTCAAAATGGTGGTAATCGATTTCTGTTTGTCTTGATATCAAAATGGTTTTTGTCAATATTTTCAATACCTATTTTAATAATATATTTTGTTTGTTTATAACAAACAAAATATATTAAAACAAAAAAGTATTTGATTCTGATATCAATTACGTTCAGCTGAGCCCTTGGGTTGCCCTTCAGGGCTATTGATTGCATCCCTCCTTTTGTAGGTGCGACACATTTTGAAGTGCACTTCGGCCACTTTGGCACGTAAAAGTCGGTTAGCTCAAAATGTCTCTTGTGTTAAGTGCCTATGGAAAATAAGATCGTTTATTATGAAGTATGGTTTTGTTTAGTCAAAACAATGCATCAATAAAGAATATCAATTATATACTATTTATTTTACAAACGTCTCTTAAACTAATTGAAACAACAGCGATAAAGATTATGTACATTATTAGAGAATGTACCGCAATCGAATACGACTTCCTTTTTATAAAAGCACAATTCATAATTTTAAGAACAATTTAAAGATATTATTTTTGTTATTAATCGTAAACAATGAATAAAATGAAAAATGAATCAAAGTGCTTTACAACTAAGAACGTGAGTATGTATGGAGTATGGTATGCTTGTAAATTGTTTTATCTGTGTGTGTCATGTTTAAAGTTATTGAAATATTTTCAATTAATCATATTATCATTAACTGATAGCATCCGATCCGCGGCAACCGGAATACCGAATGGTAATCATTTAACCAATTACGATTCATTTAATAGCAAAACTATTCAAATTTGGAATTCCAAAAATGACTTTTTTTAATCTCTTATTAGTTTATATAACATCAGAAACGGTTGTAAATAAAATTGATTGCGAAAACCAAGTTCATTTCTTTCCGCAGCTGGTCACCATTTTATCGCAATTTAAATACATTTCCCCATCAACGACGTAATTTGTAACTTTTTCCTTCTTAAACCTATTGAGACTCGATTGCTGGAGAATTTTTCAGATGGTCCAATTGCGCAAAGTTCGTGAATTAGGGCGTGATGTATAGAAGAACTCTGGGACAAAGTTTTTTATGGCGTATTCAATGTACTATGTCAATCTAACTTGGTACTATGTTTTGGAATTATAATAAATTTACGTTTATTTATACTCGAGCGAGTGGATTTGCGTTGAAAATAATTTTACCATGTAATCTATCGTTGAGCAAAAGAAAATCTTTAAGATCTTGGAAATAAAGCCAATAATTAATTTATTTACGAAATTGATAAAAATAATAAAAATTTAAATCGAAATCAAACAATTGTTTACTCAAATAGGCTCATATGGGAGCGTTCATTCATTATTATGATAACCTATAAACACTACTTGACAAGACCATATAAAAAAATTCATCACCATTTAAGAATTTCATCCTTCACTGTCGAGCGTGAGATGAATATTAAACACAAAAAACCGTATGAAAATCTGTGTGGCTGGGCCGAACTGAAGCGACCTTCGGTTATAATTCATTTTTTCTTGCAAATCTTTTTTATCTAAATTTGAGAATTGTAAGTAAACTCACACATAGACACATTCACACACTCATATAAGAATACTAGCACTAGCATAGTATTTAAGCTGCTTCTTTATCTTATGTTAAAAGCATTATGTTATATATCTATTCTGGTTTTAATCTTTATTGAAAGTACTAAGAGGCTTTGCACTGCTAAAATACAGGTAGATATGTGCTTTATTTATCCTCTGTGGTTTTGAAAGCTAATGTGTAGAATCCATTGTTGCAGTTCGCTTAGTTTTGAATCAAATTTTTTAAATTGCTTATTAAATTCAGCTGGATTTTTATTTTGCAATTTGGGTTCTTAATTTTTTTTTGTCTGTGGCACACTGGTAGTGTAAACATAATTCTCAAACTGTCTTGTCATCATCAATGTACATATATGTGGTCGAATTGCTTAGCAAGGGGCTCTGGTGCGTATTTGACTTTCTGTCAAATAATTAAAAAAAATAAATACAGATTTCGCAGAAGACCGAAGATACACAGATGTTATAAATAATTATTGCTGATACATTTGTACACCATTAACATACAAATTAAAATAATATTAAATTTACCAAGACTTGTATTTCTATATGGCACGAAATTATTTTAAAAGACTGTGCAACGAAACAGAAAATGAATGTAAAATAAGCAAATTTGTAAAGGCATTTCGTTTTACATGGTTTTATTTGCACATATCTCGGGGATTTTTGACTGGAACTGCAAGGGAAATAGCAATTATTCGTTCGACCGTTATATCCTGGACTGGCCGAGCTTCAAGTGATTTTAAATTGAATCTCCGAGAATCACGCCGACGATTTTCTGGGTTTGCTAAAATATACGTAAGGAAATACCGACAGCGAAATTCTTTATTCCAATATAATTCGAAAATAGTCAACTTATTTTTGTAGCCGTCTTATTTATTAGCCTTATCTTTAAGACAATTACTCTAAGTGTACATTATGTACGCATTGTATGACAATTGATTTTTAATCTGTAATTTTAAATATCCCCCTGTGTGATTTCGTCAACATTATTGTTATATAAAATTAATGATTTTTAAATTAGAATATCGGTCACCAAGACGGTTTGGCAGCCGCTAAAATTCACCCGTGTATTCACCTCATACACCCAATTTCCAGAAAACGAACACCAATGAAAAAATTCTCAACACGTGATTGGGCAGCTTGTTTAGAGTAGCTCAGTGTAGCATAACGTTGGATTTTTGGTGCAGAACTCAATTAGATTGCATTTGACGCAGTGGTCACTCAACAAACCTGCCATCTGCTACAGGGTCCAATATATTCAATATTATGCGGAAAAAAGTATGTCAACGGTGTTTTGTTTTATGGAATATTTTAATAAAATGTTGACACGGAACCCGATGTTACGTGCCATTTCTACGGTATACATGTAAAATTGTATAGGGTTCGTATATTTAACTGTCAAGTAACTATGAAATATTATGTTGTAAAGTGAAAAGTTACCTCTTCTCCGTGTTACGTGTAAATATTTCATTGTTAAAGAGTACAGAAAATATCTAAAACAAGTTTTTCCGTTTTAAATATTACCTACTTTGGAATCGACTTCAAAAAGGAGGTATGTTAATCCATTCAATCTTTTGTTTTTTAGTTCAATTACTTATGCCAACGAGACATGTTCTAATTAGATTGCAAGAACATCAATATTTTACTAGTTTTTGAAGTAAATTTTTGTTTTAATTGAGTTCGGTATCGGACTCCAGTGTCTAAGTAATAGACATAATTGTATATTACAACGATTACCACTTGAGCTGGAACGATATGGATGATTTGAATTTTTTTTTTTTTTTAATATTGGACATCACATACATTACTCTGATCCCAATGTAAGTAGCTAAAGCACTTGTGTTTTGGAAAATCAGAAGTAACGACGGTACTACAAACACTCAGACCCAAGACAACATAGAAAACTAATGAACTTTTTCTACATTGACTCGGTCGGGAATCGAACCCGGGACCTCGGAGTGGCGTACCCTTGAAAACCGGGGTACACGCTACTCGACCACGGAGGTCGTCACTATAAAATGTCTGTCAAAGTAATAAAATAATTTCAAATAAATTTGGAACGAAAAAATTACACTTTACAACTTGAACTATTTCGAATATATTGAACGATGTTTTAAAAAGAAGTCAAGTTTTATACCGTAAACATGACGTATTTACGATCACTTTTTACGTTGACGTTGAATATAATAAATACATACAATTAAATTAAATAGTATTTTGTTGGTAAATATTTAACAATAATTGAATTTGCTTTTGATTTGTGTATAGATTAACGGCAACATTGACAGTGACATAAGACCCTTTGACAGTTACATGAGTTAAGGTTAGTCAGAAGAGCGGGGATTAACTCATTCTACAGAGAACTGTCAAAAGCGCTGCACGTGCACACTGGTCATTTAATATGAACAGACTACGACGAAAACAAATATTCTAAATTATTCTAAAAGATCTAAATAAATTTTATAGTATATTTAATAACATTATAAAAAAAACTTAGTTCGAAATTGATTTACAATGTATCAGTACGATGTCGAATTTGATACTTAGTAAACAGTAAATAAGGTGAAAACATGGGTAGAATTCGTATTACAGTTAATATACATACCCCTACAACCAATGTGATGGACGTTTTCACCATGGATCGGGGCGGCTACAGGTTCGTGTTGATATAACCCTCTGGAAGCGTTATCAATCCAACACATCCAAAAGAAGATCAAGTGTGGAACGGTTCCATAGCACGAAAGTGTAATTATTATTAACTTCCAAACTCATGACTGCAACTGAGAATATATCGACGGAAAAACAAATAACGACTTTTTTATCTGTTGACCCGGGCCTTATATTCAAGACCACGAAATTTCTTGTCTTATTATCTAGACTAGAAGATAAATGCAGTCAATATTTTATTTTTATTAATGAGTGAATACTTCTTACATTAGCAGACTGGTATAGATATACCGCTTCTGTATCAGTTATTGTATGAATTACAAAACCTGTATAGTTATTTTGCTCTATAATATAATCTATAAAGCTTTATGCAAGGAAATTATACTACTAATCTTCAATATTTTGCCCCCTTTAATACTGAATGTTCTAATTTTAAAATAATGTTCAGATCTTCAAACAACATTATGATAACAAGAATGCGTTGCTTATAATATAATTTAAGCATTTTTTATTTTTCATTTTATCTGTATAATCTGGAATGCTCTAATGTTCCAACAGTGGAACATTAGAACATTCCAGATTAGTAGACAATCGGATTCATAATTTTTTTCTGACATTAGGTATTCATAATTTTAGTAAATATTTATGTACATAATAAAAATTTGAATAAATTTATTATAAGGTTTAGAGCATAATTTAAACAATTACTCATTCAATTTAAATCAAATCCAATTACATCATGCCAACTGACGTTCAAGCCTTTATCTTTAAGCAAAACCACGTGACGTTAATTACCCTGTACGGTGCTGAGCTTAATTATTCTAATGCAAAAACAAGTTGAGTCATAGAACAAGGAACATTGAAAGAGCCTAGTGGTTAAGAAGAAACATAAGAATACTAGAAAATTTTCTTTTTTATTTTTTCTTTATTTTCTGTGATATTATACGACCATACATAGTATACCTTTCGACCAACACGCAAAGAACGAATTTAAGGCAAACATTATTTTAAAGTTAATGATTAAAATTTTAAAAATATATTCTTACCTAGATTTTCATGTAACAAATATATGATGAGCTTCTATTACATTTTATATCAGCCCCCCATTTTGGCGTTTTGGCGATGTAAGGAATGATTAGTATTTCTCATAGCACCAATGTCATATCATATCATGAGAAAGTATATTAACTCATGCAGTTTATAATATCTCTACTTAAGACACAATCCAAGCGGAGCTGATACATTGCAATAATCTATGTCTGTAATAATACGAATTATTTTTGGTCCCAGTGTAATGGTAAAAACTAACTAACTACGTATATTCTTATCACACCGAAGTTACCTTAATTTCAGAAAAAGAGAAATTACAATGTTTCTCCCTAGTTCTTCTCGGTAGAATCTTATCTTCGAACTGGTGAAAACTTTAGTCTGAAATTAATCAGGTAGTGCTTATTACAGCCTATTCAAGTGTAGAATATTTTTATCTGATTCATTTATGTAATAACTCTAGCAAATTTGAGTTTGGAAATAGAGTCTGGTCACATATTACATATAACGGCCGTTACAGCAGACGAGTTCTAAAGTGGAGACCACGGTCACAAACGAAGCGTAGGGCGCTCTCCGGTTACGGCGACTGTAAGTCGCCGACGGGACGATTGGTTTCGGAAGGTAGACAACTGGGTAAACAATAAGATACTGTTTAATTTTATTTTATTATGTAACTCACTACCCGTCCCATATAACATCTAAACCTTAGGAGATAAAACTTTTTACTGGCTTACACGGTACATTCCCACTAAAATCTTGGGATCTTTACTCTGATTATAATCAGTCAGTAAAGCTCCCAAGATTTTTCTCCGGTATCTTCAACAACCATCGTCATACTTCAGACAATTTACAAAAAGCGTAGTAAAACCTTAGTGTAAAAATTCAGACAACTTCATCAAAGACAACCATAAGAAAATCCATGTAACAGTTTTTCAGTTTATCGCATTTATATACAGACAAACGAAGCTGAGGGATTTTGTTTTTTTTTTTATATTATAAGGAACTTTTTATTTTATTCAGCAAATCGCCGTTTACATAAATATATGGCATTTCTACTTCTCAATCTGTTCTCAGACTCGAGCAGTTAGACTAACCACAGTGGCCCAGATACAACTTAACAGCTCGGCTTTGTACAATTTGAAATAAATAAAGCGGATGAATGTTGTAACTCTGATAAATTCTCAGTTGAGTAATGAAAAGTTTCAATTTGTGATAAACGAATCAACTTATCACTTAATTTTTTATGCTTTACATAATGAAATGATGATGGTGATTATGTCTTCCTAAACGATTCGGCAACGGCGACCATCCTCTTGGGAATGACCGCCGAAGCCAACTGCGCAGGTCTTATTATTGTGAAGAAGTTTGTGTGCAAACTCAGGTGCAGTGTAGCACAGCTTACACTGACCAGGCTGTTACTGAGATTTGCATGTTACTTGAGACCAAAAACCCCGATTTTTATCAGCCCGACTTGGGGTGTGGGATTTGTGAATTTTTGTTTTAGTTATTTTATTTAAAGTTTAAGCTAAATAACTAAAGCAATTAAACACATATTATGCGACCTTTACACATTAATACTGGATCTGCAAAAAGTCTGTCACTCCAAACACCGGTAATGCACCATCAACCAAGGATGCTAAAATTGTATGTTCTTGTAAATCCTGCATGAGTTTCTGCGAATAATAGCTCCAAAGTATTTTATTAATTTCAATATCATTTCAATGGCCAATATCAATTCTTAAATTATTAAAACACAACGCAAAGAAGTATTTCGGTTTATAGGACGAAAAAAATATGCAGGACTTAATCGTCAATAAAATCATTATTTGTACTATTTTATATTACAAATGAATAGATGATAAAAATATTTGAATGTGTACTCGTTGATTATCATGAGAGGATTATTTTATTATATTAATAATAAAATAAAATTTATAAATCATTTGCGTTTCACATTCAACTTCTGTTGGAACAAATCACACGAATTTATTCATACAATTTGGACAGACGTTAGAAGATCATTAATATTAACAGTTTGACTTTGTGTTTGTTCCAAGGTGAAATTCCTTTAACATTTCAATTAATCAAAGTGAAACATTGCTAAATTTTGTTTAAGCGAGTGTATTATTTCATATCTCTAAAGCAAAAAAAAAATTCAAAGCGAATTTATTATTATTTTACACGTATAATTCGTTATTTTTCTTTATATTTAATATTCATATTATTTAATCTATCACTGACATTTAAAGGCGTCGATTTTCTATAATATCAGTCTGGTACGTCTAGGATAAGACAACTAATTGTTGAACTGGTTATCCTATTTGAAACAGTGTTGTATAGGCTTCGATACAAACGCTTATGAACGGTTATTCGATCTATGACGTCACTCTGGTATGCACATAAAACTTTCTTGTTGTTATTTAATAAATTGTTGTTTATTGATCGATATTCCTTTTATTTATAGCATATATCTAAATTAATTCAATTGTATTATTATATTTAGTAATATTTTAGCAATTTTTATTACAGATTTTAATAAAACTTATATCATAAGTAAATTAGATAGTTGTTCTTTAGGTATTTCTAGTCAATTAATCAAATAATAGATACTCCAAATCTGTAAAGATATTTAATAACAAACTCGAACTCATCACAGAACACGCTTGTGAAATATCGGAAAGTGATATTGACTATAATATTTATAGCACTTAAACTACACACGTAACAGAATAGCGTATCATCGTAAATCGGTTTTCGACATTTCACGAGTGAAATACGAAATGAGTTATTATAGAATAGTACTACAGTTATAACAACGTCTCATAATAATTGTAATGTGTTTTGAATTATAGTTATTTCGAGATAAATAAATAAATTTAAGGAGTTTGTAAAGCAAAAACAAAATGTACAAAGATTGTGTAATATAAAAATGTTCTTTAAAAATAAATTATAAAAAGAAATTATTTTCTCGATTTTGAACTTATACATAAATAAAGATGTATTTATCATTTTATTATTCCTCAAATGAGGTACTTACAGAATATTTAAAAAACACAAGATGGTACATATACTAAATAATTATTAGACCTTAACGGACCTAAGGGAGACCTATCGATTAAGGTCAATATCATTTCGCAATTCTTGAGATAAGATACCAAATTTGCACCAGTCAAAAAATCAATCAATCAATTTATAATAAGTAAAAAAATCGAATTAAATTGATTTTCATTTAATAGGCAATTTTTCATATACTAACGCACATACAACGATTTAGAACTATTAAAATATCCTTACTAATATCATAAAGGCGAAAGTTTGTATGTATGGATGTTTGTTACTCTTTCACGCAAAAACTACTGAATAGATTTTAATAAAAATTTAAAATAACATAGCTTATATAAGCTTACATTAGTATAACATATGGGCTATAATTTATAAAGATATTGTCTAAATAATATCTAGACATAACCAAACCTTAAAAAGCGAGCGAAACCGCAGCTAAAAAATAGTTGTACTATAAAAACATACATTAGTTTCAAAATAAAAATTGTTATCTATTACATCGCACATCAAAGGAATAATAGTAGCTGAAAATTTTCTCATACGATCGGGCGTTTAACTAAGCTGCATTTTCCTCTCCTTTCCATGAGATCATTTTAATAATAACCAAAGTTTAATAGCTACGTAACGCTTGACGCCCGGGGCTATAATAAAATGTAACGTGTCACTCGTACGGAGTATTGTGACTTTACGGTAATATATTGCGAGAAGTTTTTACCGCGATCCATTTGTTAATCTCGGTTTTGTTGCTACCGAAACGACCAGTGATACGTCATTTTGTGTATCATTTTGCAAGCGTTACGTATGTCCCAAATTTGTGTATACTCTTTGTGACGTTTTTGTATTGACGCCTATTATAAGGACGGTATTTGGTATGTTTTTGATTTAAATAAAAAAAAAAACATTGTATTTTATAAAAATCAAGAATTAAATTCAAGTTAATATTTTAATGGAAATATTTAACTCATACAGAATAGATTAATTAGCAATTTATCAGCGCTAGTAATGTTACTTTAGGTAAAAATGGCGTCTTAAATAGCGGGGAAGTTGTTATCTGAAGTTTGGAAGTGAAATTAAAGTAGATTTATGTAGTTACGTGAAAGTGTGGTGTTATATAAATACAAATAATATATTACTTGTAGTACATACGTATCGAAAGTTTGTTTATCTTTACACCTCCTGCCAAGCAGGAGTTATTATTTACCACGACACGCGATAACTTGATTCTTTTTAACAGATAAAGTGATTAAAGAGGTAGGTTTATGTGTACAATACATGCATACATGTAGTAGAGAAACAGTGATAATTTTAGAGGTTTCTGAAGTTATGTCGTAAATAAACACATTTTTTGCGCTTTGCAAACGCTGGCTGAACCCTACAAGATAGATCAAAATAATGTACCACAGTATTGTACACGTTAATAAGGTCTACAAAAAAGTCCGTGATGGTATATGTCTCTCTGTTAGGGATAACGCACAATAACCATTTTTTATCCTTTACTTTTTACTAGAAACAATGAATTATTTTCGAAGCGGTTTTAAGCAATACAGCATTAATCCTTATCCAGTCAGGTACTAATGCACAATGTATTTAATAAAACATTGTGCATTTAATAAAAATCAATATGGCACTTTACAGTTTGTAATTTAAATCAATATTTTCGAAGACATAACAAATTTTAAATTTGTACGCAGGGAAACAGCGTCTTGTATTGTCTAATATATATTTAGTATCAGCATTGCACCCGTGCGAAGCCGGGGCGGGTCGCTAGTTATTTATAAAAAACTTAATTTGCTGTTGCTTTAACTCTTGTGCAAAAATAGTAACCCTCAATTTTACCCCTGTATTCAAGCCCATGTCCTTCCCGAGAAATCAATCCAATCCATACGAAATTTCATCTAAATCGGTTCAGTAATTTAAGCGTTAAGATGTAAGAGACAGTTTGGGTAATTTTAAAAATAAGTAGAGTGCTAGATTTAGCGCTCTACTTATTTTAGTAAGTGGTCACCAAGTCAAGTTGCGAGGCATGAGAGTATACACACATCAAACTTTCAAACTCCAGGCAGTCACTCAGAATTTTTTGACAAGAACCCTAATATTTTTTTTTGCCCGATCAAAGTTCGAACCCAGAACCTCGAAATCGAATAGATAACCAAGGCAGTCAAATTAAGCATGGAATTTTAAGTACATCATTTAGCTTTATTATATAAAAATGGATATAGTATAAATAAAATCTTTAAGTACAGATAATTCTGATTTTATGAGGTACGTCACAACACACGAGCAATTGCCATCCATCACACATAGTATGTTTGTTCTTCGTAGCCTGTTTTAGTATAAAACTCGAAATAAAAGTACATGACAACTTTACAATGATGTGTAGATTAAGAAAAAGGTAGTAAGAACCTTAAATAAAGCTCGTTTAACGACTTTCTTTCGTTGTTTTGTTGACTATCACTGTTTTCAAAGTATTTTATGGACACTACCTTTCTTACTTATTAATATACTCGTAAGACAATTACATTCGTCTATGCGTTGTATGTACTGTAAAAAATGTAAATAGTACACATATATAACACAATATAACACACATATATATATAAAAAAATGATAATACTAGGTATTAAGTATCTTGCCTGTTCCTTTCAATCTATATTCCAAAAAATTAGGTGAAGATTGATATTGAGATTGATTGATTAATTGAAGTGAATATTTGAATAATATTTTTCTTAAAAGCATAGATAATCAACTATCTTTCTATACTTACAGTACCGCGTAATCACAGGTATCTCTATTTACATAAGAAGATTTAATTGAATCTAAACATTCAACTTGACAAGTAATGTATGAATATGTATACAACGGCTTCGGTTTACGTTTAACTACTTAGCATAAAATTTGAATGTCACTAAACCGGTAACAATCAAACTTTAGACTATTGTAGTAAATGATCTATACGATAATTTCAAACAGTTGTAATATGTTAATTAAGTTTTCAATGGGATAAATGACATTATCGTTACATAATATAATTACTTGATGTTAATAATTAACTGCATTTTTGCTTGAACGGAATCTCGTGTACTCTTACTAAGTCATTTAACGGTATACTAATATGGGAACAAAAGTACACTAAAATTAAGCAGAACATCAGCATATTACAAATAAGTAGCCATTGGGCACGTATGTAAGTAATATAAAAAAGTATCCTACTTAACAGCAAAAAGGGTTTGGACTTTATGCTAAATAGAAAATATTTCGAAGCACGGTTTCAAAGCAATGTGTTCGAAAATATGAACAATGCACCCATGAATTCAAATTTGTGTTGAAAGTGTGATGTTACAGAATTTAATTCATCTCGCAAAGAAACGTGCGACTTGGATGGCAAATAATCATCATGCGAACCTTACAAGTTACATCTCTAACAAAGGAATATATAAAACTTTTGTATTGTCATCACGTATTTTTAATAAAATTTTATAATAATTATAACTTGATTAAGCAATAAAAAAATTAATGTTGTGTAATTGTTTCTAAAGAATTGGAAACATTTTGTAGAGCTTCTGAAGTTGCGCTTTCACTGACCAATGTTTACACGTAAAGAGCACTTTTAAGTGTACTTCTATACAAGACAGTGAAACGAGCGACGATGGCCCAGGGTTTAGAAAATGAATCTTTACCAAAAATTGCTTCAACCAAGACAAAACATACCTAGGACATGCAACACGAAATAATTGTATTTATAATTCAGCCCATATTCACCAGAAAAAAAAATACCTGCACGTTTCCAATTAAACACTGCAACATACATCCACCACCCTGTATTTGAATTAAGTAGTGCAAGAACTCCAAACGTTCTCGAGAAGGCTTTTGCCCACCAGTGAACCATTTACTGTTGCCTTGTAAACTAACTCGAAACACGGTCAACGCGAAAGAATAATTCTTTATAAAAAATGTTTATTTTTATATCAGTTGATGTTCTTTATAATCAATAGAGGCCAAGCATTATGTTCGTTGTCAATGTGTTCGTAATTCGATTAATTTTTTTGTTAAGACATTATGATTGCAATTTCGTTTAAGCTAAGTCGAAGTAGTTTTAAAATAACAAGATATTTTCATATCTTCCCAAACTAACAACTCGAGATGGAACTCCGAAGAAAGTCTGTGTAAGATATTTTAAGCAGGACTTAAGTTATAGCAGGAAGCATGATAGAAACGGCAATTTATTTAAATTCTTTGTTCGTTTATTAATTTTAGCTTGTAATTATGATAAACTATTTTCGCCCACGACTTTACCCACTCGGTTGAGTAGTTAAGACACGAAAGCGTAACAAACCAACAAACTCACACATGCGTATTTATATTGGTACGATAAAAACAGGAAAAGATTTTTCCTTATCTATAGTTAGAATTTTTATACTCCATATGTTTTTCTTCGTAATTTCCGCTTGTTTCACAATCCATTTTTTATTCCAAATAATTTAAGTCATTAGTTTTAGTTTATTAACTGAAATCAAACCTAATTACAGTATTGGATATGATTGATTTTTTACTTAAAAAATAAAAATATACCACCTTCGAAAGGCACCATACACAAATCAGCGAATATATTTTAATATAAGTTCGCACATTTCGTACAAATTATTCTCATATTATCCATCGTCCAAGCAAAATAAGTTATTATTGTTATTGATTCTAGAATAAAAGCCTTCCCCTGTACCTTAAACCCCGCTGTTTACAAAGTTTTGCGGTGTACTCATACCAATTTACTGGCAACTTTTAACTGGCCAGATGCGACTCGGGCCCGTCGAGGCATGAATGTGATTTGCTTTTAAATTAATATGGAACGGGAAAATTTTAGAGTTCCCTCGTAAAATCATAATATTATTTATGACCTTTAGATCGTATTAAAATATTTATTCTTAATTTAAATATTATTCGACGATCTAAAAAATTCATATCCCAATTATGTCGTCGAATCAGTATTAAGGAATGTATTAAATTAGTATACAGCATTGTATTGAAGCTGTAAAACATTACGTCTTTAATTTCTAGCTTGAATCTTAAGCGTTAATTAATTAAAAATTCTATAATATATAGGTGAAAAGATTTTAGCAGTTGCATTATGAGCTGCGTTCCATATCGCCCTCATTAAAAGTTCTTTTTGTCCTGCTAAGGATTAAGCATTTTCGTTTCGCCTCTTATTTTCACCTTTTAATATTTGCTAATTGAAAATTAGAAATAAATTAATACATTCATATTATTTGTAATCATGTTTGTTAATTAAATTTAATGTTGTTGATGCATTTTTGATATAACGCTTTTATTATTATTCGTAAATTTCAAATCAGTTGAAAGTTTAAAAATTATGTCCAAATAATAATTATAAAATGAGGTTCAACTTCTGAACAAACGTACATGTGGTACGTCCATAGATACATATAATGAACATGTATTTATATATGAACGGGTAGTCCTTATAAATCACATAGTCTTAGCAAAGCGACGCGAAAACATAGTTAAAGCTATGGCCTTTATGACCAAGCGATTATCTCGCTCGCTACAGCAACACAGAGACAGAACAACCTGGTTGCGCATGTGTAGCCGTAGATTTATTTCCATTTTAACACCATGGCTTCGCTTCGGTTTGTCGCGCTGGTGTATTCGACCTTGTATTCAAGTTATACTTACAGAACTAAATGTTATTCAAAATGTTTTTACTTAACGTTGAAACATTGTTTTAACTAGACCTTGTGAATTTAACCACAAACGGCTTGAGTGTGGTCTGCTAGTTGACTGTTCGATGTCAGTGCTTCAATATTAACCAAAACTATAACATAAATACAACGTTTTTTTATCAACCATCACCTCAACTTTGAATTTACAAATAAATTGATAGTGATGTCATCCTGGCCGATTGTTGCTACAGTAACAGTTCTAAATGGACACAAGTAACGCGGGATAAAATACAATGGATATGTCTATTTTTATTATGAAATATTATGAAAAAAATAATATGTAAAGTCAATGTGAGCCACGACTTCCAAGACGACTAGCTCGAAGTTCAGCGAAGATTTGCTGCTATTCGGTAATAGGATAAAATACAAAACGCCAAAATGTATTCAATTAAAATGTAAGAAAAGGCACGGGCAACTGTGAGCCCGTGCATGTTGGTAAATTATGGAAAAAAATGATTTATACAGTAATAGGTCAAGTTTTGGCTGTCTTCGACAACTTCTACAGGAAAATATTTCGGCCCGAACCAGGATTTTAACAACGAATTATGAGATCGACCGCCTTAAAAGCTGGTAGCTAGGCTCACAAGGCGATGAACAATTTTTCTTTTTTTAATTCTAAAATAACAAATTATGTATCTTGATTTCCATAAACATATACAATTACTGTTTGTGTGGTCAATTCACATTCCTGTTATACTAGCATATATTTTTAGATTTATATATACTCGTATATATATAAAACCTATTTTTACTTTTTATTATTAGGTAAAATCGAATATTATAACATCATGATACTGGGTCCAGTATATGATCACTTATCACCCAAGTCATATCAAAGATTAAGAAATATGTCAAATCATCTACAATATATCCTTATATTGCGTCTAAGTGACCATCGTGTTATATATACTTGCCGGAATTGGGTGCTTATAAGATTTTGTACTTAATTTAAGACAGAATATGGTTCATTCTACTTTATTTTCATCTTTAATACAACCAAATCATATCATTCACAATGCCTATTCCTTAAAGCCTCCAAATATTTTTCGGTTTCCAAATATAAATAACACACAATCCTAGCTTAGAGAAATGCATCTTTATTAACATTAAAATACGTCATATATTTGCGTAAATATTATCGTTTCACCAATTTGTAAAAAGGTCTCGAGGAAACCAGTTCACGTTGTCACATTAAATATAGCGATTTCGGAATACCCTAACAAGTGTGTTTTGGGGTTTCATACATAACACATGAGGGGTTGTGAAGCTATTAATATCGTGTTTTGTTTGTGACCTTATAATAGCATAAGTTTTTTTAAGTCATAGGTACGCAGACGGGCAAATGAGACCTGATGATAAGTAGGACCTGCCTATAGACATTGGCGCCGTATATATCAATCATTCCTTCTATCGAACTTGGAAACTGAGATGTTATGTCTCTTGCCTGTAGTTACTCTGGTTTACTTACCCTTCAAACCGGAACACAGTAATCCTTAGTGTTGGCTACTCAACCCATTACCTACCCAAATGAGTTTGGGGTAATTATAACAAATTAGTAATAAATTTGTGAAGTTCTAATAAAAGGCTGACATCAGAACTGTTAAAAAAAAGTTACCAGTTTTTCTGCTGCCAACGAACATTTCTTATTGTATTTTTCCCGTTTAAAAGTTAATTTCCATTTAATATTATAGGTTATAATCATTATATACCCTATGCCAATTAAAGAAACTTTTCTTTAGTGGAAACGCAAATTTAGGGACGATTTGAGTATAGAAGTCTAACGTTTTTATTAAGGAGCAGAGTTTAAAACAGTTATTGATTTAAGAATTTTGATCTAAAGATTAAATATTTGTGTTACCAATTTTTGATTCGCAAAATATTACAAGTGTTAAAAATTGAAAAGAAAAAATTATTTCGAAAAAACAATCTGATGTAAGCAGTTAAATCCTACGAGTACCAGATAATTAATCTTTTGTAAGGAACTCCATTCTGTCTACGACGTAATCTAGGATCTTGAGAAACGTTCCCTATCTCTTTCCGTTTTAATGTACGCATTTAATGGAAGCTTCTTGGAACAATAATGAGCTAACAAAGCTTCCGATCTTGCAATTCTCCAACTGCTTGAGAAGGGTTGTTTCAGTATTCCTCTTTTTTATATATTATGTTTCCAACCGCAGCCTTATGTTGTGTACTGGGGTCAATAACATGTTTTTTGTTATGTTAATATATGTAACATATATTTTTCGTGTATTTTTCAAAAAACATAACTTATGTCATATACTATGAAAAATTTAATACAATAAAAAAATTAATTAACATATTAACAATAACTGATAAAATTAGATTATCTTGTCGATCTGTACTAACATTATAAACAGGTAAAATTTATTAAATCCAAAATGATGATTCATTTCAAAAAATGTTTTCACTGGTAAAAAGCTTCGAGTTCATTGTTCGAGAATCTTATAGAGTATAAATTATATTTTTATCATAACAATATTAATAAATGCGACCCATGCAAAGCCAGTTCAGTTTTAAAAAAAAAATGTTAAGACAAAGGCCCTAATTTAATTCATAAATACTCGAAATTCGTCTTTGATGAACAAGCAACGGTTACGAAAACTTTTTAGATGATTTTTTCCTTCGCAATAAGTGTCACTTTTAAAAGCCTACTTTTCCTCAGGATAATAAGGAAACGATGTCCAAAACAAATAAGAATTCAGAAGCGGAATGTGACCTCGTTCAGAAAGATTTTCTCGTAGTCGATATATAGGAAATGAGGACTTTCTTTGTAATGTCTTTGATGTAGCTAAATGCCATAAATACTATTAAATTTTACTATATATTAGCCAATTTTATCGAAGCATACTTATTATAATTTCGTTTAATTTATTTGAAATATAATTATAATTACAGAATATAATTTTAGTAGAAAGTTGATATTCTGTATTCGAACATCTTGTATATACATAATGAATGTAGCATAGATTTTTTTATTATTATAAGATGTTAAGGAAAATCCACGTAAGAAAACATTTTCAACGATCTTCGTAATGTATCTATTACAGTACGTTACAAAGATAGATTGTACAACTTACGTCAATACCCATTGACATTTTAGAACCACAGGTGTGAGAGCTTGAATAACTGCTTAAAGCCAAGCTACTAAATACTAAATGAGCTAGCATAGTTTTGCTAGTATTAATTATCTGTTTAAGAGTTGAGTTTGACTTGACTTGAGGTGGTAGGTATACCACCAACTGATTAACTATTTTGTAAATATTCTGTATATTCTTCTACTTTAAAGGGTCACAAAGACTATCTTGTACTTCTTTAAGCGCCAAAATTTATAGATAATTGTCCTATAATTAACTAGGTTTTCTACAAGTTTTAGTTATAATAATAATACATATCTTCAAAAATTCCACTCAAACAATCACTTTTTCTCAAATCTCACATTTCTCACCATTAACGACTTCGTTTGTACGATTCAACTACAACATTTTTAAACGTATTTTGAAATAAAAAAAAAAACTCGCAATTAGTTCGTTTGTTTAAAGTTCGAAGCGCCCATCGTTCTGAGATGAAAGAGATTTAAAAATGTTGTTTAAACTTCGAACTCTCCCTCGGGCTAAATCAATGACGGTGCTGTTTAATAATTTTCATTGAAGGCAAAATTTAAGGCAAAGGAAACGTAATATAGTAAAAAAATTATAGCTTGACGACCTCCGTGGTCGAGTAGTGTGTACACCGGTTTTCATGGGTACGCCACTCCGAGGTCTCGGGTTCGATTCCCAGCCGAGTCAATGTAGAAAAAAAACATTAGTTTTCTATGTTGTCTTGAATCTGGGTGTATGTGGTACCGTCGTTACTTCTGAATTTCTATAACACAAGTGCTTTAGCTACTTACATTGGGACAGAGTAATGTATGTGATGTTGTTCTATATATATAGTTGTCAAGGTTAATGGAAAATTAGCGGGATGAAGAGGAATCGTTGAAATTTCTTACAGCGCCAATGTCTATGGGATGTGGTGACCATTTAAAATCGAATGATTTTAAGTGGTCACGGGACGGGTGAAAAAAATATATACATATAAAAATACTATAGTAATGTAATATGAAAACGAATATCACAATAATACAATTTCTAATCATTGCATAATGTGTAAATAAGTATTAACACTGGCCTAAACAAAAGTGTTCATGTTAAGGTTCTTAGTTAGATTAATCGGTAGTGAGTTAAAATAAAAAGCAAAAAAAGATTAAGTATAAATTTTCTTTCATAAAAGAAGTCTTTTCAAAATACGTTAAAGCAAACGAAGTAAGATCGTAAGAGATTTTTAACACATCCATACACAGAGGTCTGTTTAACTTAAAGAGAACGTGAAAAGAGTTATCTGTTAAAAAATTAAAAACTATGAAACGTACAATGTGGAGTTAGTTTTTTATAAACCAGTGAGGTAGCTCAGCGAGATATGGAATTGAGGCAATTACTTAACAGGGAAAAATAAGGCATTGTACACAATTGCGACTGTCAAATGTGTCTAAATTAGAGCCACAAATAAGTGAACTATAACAGAAATCAAAAGCAAAAAATAAAAATCGAAATACCACTCACTGATTAATCACGAAATCTCAGAAACTATAACACCTACAAACTTGAAATTTGGCAGGTAGGTTCCTCATAGGGTGTAGATATCTGCTAAGAACGGATTTACGAAAATCGGGGTGGGCTGAGGTGGTGAGGAGATAAAACGTATCGTAAAGCCGCAGGTTCAGCTAGTGTACCATACTTATAATACCAAGTTGCTGGTCTAGTGGCTAGATATAAGGCCGAAACTCTCGAGATTCTGGATTCGATATAATGTTTTGGGGTTTTTTTTTTATAAAATTTCTCAGTAACAGTCTGGAGTCTTAAAGTCGGAAGACACTCTGTACACTCTCGTGCCTCGGTAAGTACATAAAGCCATTGTTCCTGTGCCTGAACTTTTTCCATGAATGAATTTACCATCCCATCGAACTACGAGAGGAAAGGAAAATATAGTGCACTTGTATTTATGCACACACTTGTACGCTATAATATATCCTGCGAGGTTGGCTGGTCGTCCTTGAGATTGGCCGCCACGTCCGTTCGGGCAAACAGATCTGAAATTCTAAATAAAACTACCTGTATAATATTTATAGGATATAAAAATATATATTAAAGAATCATTGTAACACCAAGCGTAAGTTAAAATTATTAAAATAATATTTGCAATTTTACAATCCTCAAAAGTATGTTAACGTTTTCAACAAAAAAACAACAGGGATACAAAGAAGTAATTTAGTATTATGACTTCAATAACAAATTAAAATTTTGCAATAATTTCAAATATAGATTATAGCATCCATATAGATTAAAATGTTCAGATTTACTAATTTATATAAAACAATAATGATTTAAAATAGTCATTAGTATCATTGATGGTAAATAAATCTTATGTTACAAAATGTCGCAGCCGTCCGTCCGCAGAAGCCCTAAGCCCCATGCTAGAAATTAATAACGATTGCAGGAAGCGATGCAGGTTTCCAGTTATTTAATGTTTACGAGTATTTCATTCCTTCTGTCGGGTCTGGATTGGAAACAGCATTTAAGAAATCTAATAACTTATAAGTTATCGAGATTCTTAGATCTACGATACTTTTAAGTTTATGTGATTATTTGTTTTAAAATACAGAGTATATTAAAAGATTGTTAGAATACTTAGCGATAGAAATTGAGTATTTTCCTAATAGCAGAAAAGGACAACCTATTACAGTCTATTAGATAATAATTGTCGATCCTTTTACAAAACGTTAGGAAATCATTAAGAACATAATCTCATCAGATAATAATAATTATTTGTGTAATATACACGATTGTATAAAAACATCGATCATTTCTTAATGATGGAAGATAGAAAAAATGTTTTGAATGTGCGTACACTGAATCGATGACGTCATCCCTACATATTAACAAACACCCGTCGTATGTCGGTTTTTCTGCAAGACTCGATCGCCATAAATTAGTAAGTGTGTTACGGCCTTATTATTTAAATCACTCAAATTTCACAATACTTTACACTTTAATTTTCAACAATAGGATTTTAATTATAATAAAAAACACTTACTATTTTTATAATATTTATTAGTTAGCACTCCATTCTCGTTCGTGTCTAGTCAAACGAATGGCTGGTTGTCTGACTTTAATTATAAGCTTAATTTCTAGTCAAAATAAAAACCGTATTATTAATCAAAATAAATATTTAAATCTAAACGGAAAGAATCAATTGAAATACTAAAATATTTTTAGGATATAGTTTGTGATTTATTAAAGTATCGTATATTTTCGCAATGTATTTAAATCTAAATAACTAAAGTCGGTAACATAAGACAAAAACAAGTAAAGTTACAACCTGTCAATCTGTCGTTCTGCTTCTCTGTCTTTGAGAAGAACATTTGAAAGTTACTCCGCAGTAATATACATTGGAGGATATATGTATGTAGGTGTGGATAAATTTAATTGAAATTAGACATTGCTAGTATTATTTTAACAAAAACGCTGGCAAGCATACATAATTATAAACTATGCTACTGGCTATGAGTGTTGACGTACTTATGACATTCTCATTCTAAGACTAACGCATAGCACACAAGAATCCCTAATGACACTAATTCTTCCAAATATAGCTAACTTAAGCTTCGCGCGATTACACCTGCTTTATTACAATGCTCTACCCCAATAAGTCAAGCGTCAATAAATGGGTATAACTCAAAAAGTATTTTCAAATCGGACTACTAGATCCAGATATCAGAAATAATCTCTTCTATATTCATATATAGATCGTAGTAAAGATAAAGATTTTTGTGATAAAACTCTAACTTATGTTCATTATTTGAAACTTTCCGGTTATAATGCAGATTTCCTCATGATGTTTTCCTTCACCACTGAGCCCAAGATTAATTTAAAAAAAAATACAACATGATAACTCAATGTTTCATGCCTGGGATGGAACTCGCAATCATCGGTTAAGATGCACGCGTTCTAACGTCTGGGATACGTCGGCGGGAATCAGTGCTTAATTAAACGGTCTCTTAGCAACTGCAGTAATTATTGCCTAGTTCTATTCCCGGAAATCATATTCACAGAATCGGTTAGACAATTTAAAGAATATACAATACAAGATAAAGAATTTAAATAATATGTTGATCATATTTTCCATATCAAACTTTCAGACTCTACTATAAATCTTATAAATTAAAATTTTAATTTCAAGAACTTCTTATTGTAGTTTGCTCAAATGTTATTGGGTCTTAGAAAATCTATAGTATTTATTTTTGGCCACTATTCACATTGAAAAGGTAATATCAATACGCTGTCAATTATGCCATATAAGCCTTTATGTCCTCTATGCCTGTAACATACAATACATGAACTAGTGTAAACAATTTACATCATAATAATGAATTTCAAACAAACCTACCCACAACATTAAACGAATAGCCCTAATCATCCCATTAAACAGCGTTAAACGCATAGTTCGTGATAATTGCTTTAAGCTGAATACCGATAAATTTTGAGGACCTTAGCATAAATCAGTTTCAGACATGCGAGTTTTAAATACGTCGCCCGCATTGCGGCCTCGTTTAGAGCTGGCTGTCCACTGGAAACCCAACGATCTTGCATCTCACTCTATCGAGTGATTTTATATAACCGTCCCACTCAATCTATCTTGTCTATATAAGAGTTATAAAATTATAGTACGTTAAAAACCACTCGAAACTAAAAGGTTATTGAAATAATGTCTGGATTTTTAAACATGTTTCCTTTCATTTTAATTACTCTTTTAATAAAAACTACTCGCAAATATTTACGAAGTATTCATTTGAAAAACCACTCGCTTTCTTCGGAAGTTTTTTTTTATTAATGAACAACAGTGTGAGCTCAATGGAAAATACTTTATTATTTTCAATATTGTTCTCGAATCTGGAACCTATAACTTATGAATAAAACCATAATAATTATAAAAAAAAATAATGTAAATTAAAGTAAAGAGAGGAAGTAGCCTAAATGTTCTGCTGCTGGGTTAAGGCTCTCCTCTCCTTTTGAGAAGGTTTTTTCCTTTTTCCACCATACTACTCCGAGTTGGTGGATAAATCTTTATTAAACTTTGTAACGTGTGTGTGTGCCCCGGGCCAAAGTGTGTTACGTCCCTGGGCCGCGTATTGCCCCTCTTTCCCCTTCGTACGATACCCCGTACCCCTGCGTCCGCCCGTAGGTGCCGCCATCTTATATATACCGGGAAGCTATTAAGTCTAATCGGCGCCGACGCAGGGGTTGCGTTACGCTCGCGAAGTTTTTCTTTCATCTTTCTGTAAAATTATTGTATAAGTGATAGTTTCACTAAAGTGGCGCTCAACGTACTGGCCGCGAATCGTAATTTGTTTGTTCAAGTATACCGACATTTAGTATACGTTTACGTTTACGTTTTCGTTTTAGTTATACGTTAAAATTCGAATAAAACACGCGAGAACAATGCCACCGCGTAAAGTGCGTAATAACGATAAGGACAATGACTCCAGTTCTAGTGAAGACTCGGTGAGAATGGCGATGCCTACTTCCAACGCACCTGCACCTGTGCTTATGTCCGGAGACCAGCTTTCTTCGCTTTTGGCTGCCTTTACACGGGCTCAGGCCGAAGCGAATCAAAGGCTTGTGGAATCTCTCGCGGCTTCGCACTTAGGAGGGGCGCCGGGTGAATCTACCGCCGCCGCTATCACGTCTCCTAATGCTGGAAATTTTTCAAAGTGCACTACCCGCTTTGATGGTTCATCGCAGCACCCTGAATGCGTGGAAGCGTTTATAGACGCTGTGGAAATATACAAAGAGTGTGCATCAGTCAGCGACGACATGGCACTCCGTGGGCTTCCTATGCTATTAACCGGCGATGCAGCTGTATGGTGGCGCGGCGTAAAGAACGAAATAACGTCGTGGTCAGTCGCTCTTAAGCGCTTACGATCGATGTACGGAGTACCGCGCCCGGGATATAAAGTGTTCCGCGATATATTTTCCGTAGAACAAGGTACGGAACGCGCTGACGTATTTATCGTAAGGATTAGAGCCTTGTTCGCGAAATTGCCGTACCACTTGCCGGAGGAGGCCAAGGTAGACGTTATATACGGACTTTTACATAAAAGGGTTCGTAAGAGATTATCCAGAGACCAAGTAAGCGATATTGAATTCCTGATAGAAAGGGCTCGAGCCATCGAAGAGTCGCTGACGGAGAATTCGTCGTCGATAACTAGCAAATATACCACGTCGCTACAGTCGTCGAGTACATCGCTTCTCGCGCCGCCGCCGCCGCCGAGGCGCGGCGAGAACGCATCGGAACAAGGCGCGGCTGGCGCCACGCCGGGTACGAGTTCGGCGAAGGTGCGCGCCGTTGCCGGCGCCTACGCGCTGAGCCATCGCGCTCGCGCACCGTCTTCAACAAGTGATAGTGGTGGTGAATTTAAGAGTGCAGCTAGTGATATTGATAAGAAACTTTTTTGTGTTTATTGTAAAGTCCGCGGTCATGTCCGCGATTCATGTGATAAGTTAAGTAAGAAGTCCCCATCTGTAAGTACATTTTGTTATGGTTGTGGTGAAAAAGGTCATGTTAGGATGAATTGTCCGAAATGTAAACAAAATGTTAACCCTTTATCTGATAAGGTAAAAGTAGAAAATGTATTTTCATCTATTTTGATTCACGATGGGCAATCGCATTTGCAGTCTGTTAATAATAGTGAGCTGGGTCGACCAATCGTACGTGTGGGAATAAGGGGCTATACCGGTACCGCGTTGTTAGATACCGCCGCACGTCGTAGTATTGCAAGTACGGGTACTTTATATCCATTATTAAAACGTAGTGGTTGCACATTTCGTACTGAGAATATGTCGGTAAAACTCGCGGACGGCACGGTTAGATTTACCAAAGTATTGTTAACCACTGTTGACGTTCAACTTACTTCCATAATTATACCTGTAGAGTTTGTTATTTTGCCGGATGCTGTTAATAACGAAACATTGTTAGGAATTGATTTTATTGTTAAGGCGAAGTTGAATATCGATTTTTCTAACTTAACTTGGTGCATTGGTGACCGGCCTCAGACTTTACACCCCTTAACGTGGGAATCCTCGCGCGACCCTGTTGAGTGTGCCGCTGTGAACATCTTGCGTGATGATGAGGGTGTCACATTGTCGGAGACAGAAAGGTCCCGTTTGGATGATTTGCTAAGCGAATATTTGGATATTTTTAATTTAGTCGGGGAACCAACTCCATATGCCACGCACCATATTGACACCGGCGACCATCCCCCTATTGCCGTCCCTCCGTACCGTGTGACGCCTGCGAAGAAAGAAGTCATACGTGCCGAGTTGGATCGGATGTTAACCGAGGATGTTATTGAGGAATGCGAGTCCGCTTGGGCTGCGCCTTGTGTTCTGGTGCCTAAGTCCAATGGTACGTTCCGCTTTTGTGTCGATTATCGTAAACTAAATGCCGTCACTAGGACGGACGCATATCCCATGCCACGTATTGACGAGCTGATACAGTCAACAAAAAAGGGTTGTGTGATGAGTTCGATAGATTTACGGAGTGGGTATTGGCAAGTCAATACTGAGGATCGGGATAAAACCGCTTTCGTCACCCCTTTTGGGACTTTCCGCTTCAAGCGTATGCCGTTCGGGCTTAAAAACGCCCCCGCGACGTTCCAACGTCTAATCGACCGTTTCAGGTCGGGATCTTCGTTGGGTGACAAAACTATTTTAGGGTATTTGGATGATTTATTAGTTATTTCTGAAAATTTTGAAACTCATCTTTCAGACCTACGTGCGGTATTTGAACGTCTCCGCAAGTTCAAACTACGGGCGAACCGAGAGAAATGTGCTTTTGCTAGGGAGCGGCTTAAATACCTTGGACACGTCATCTCACGAGATGGGATATCCCCCGATGAAGAGAAGGTTCGTGCAGTTCTTGACATGAAAGAGCCAACCAATCTCCAACAGCTTCGTACCTTCCTCCAGACTTGCTCTTGGTTTCGAAAATTTATTCCAGAGTTCTCGAGAGTCGCTGAGCCCCTCACCCGTCTTACCAAGAAGTCGCAGGTCTGGAAGTGGAATGAAGAGCAAGCTAACGCTTTTCTACAGCTGAAGACTCTATTGGCTTCACCTCCTATTCTAGCTCAGCCAGATTATTCAAAACCGTTTATACTAAGGACTGATGCTAGCAATTTCGCTCTAGGTGCAGCTTTGCTCCAGGGGGAGTCCTCCCACGACGAACATCCACTTGAGTATGCCAGCCGTCTCCTCACACCTGCCGAGCGCAATTATTCTACCACGGAAAGAGAGGCGCTGGCCGTTGTTTGGGCAGTGGAGAGATTTCGCGGATATATAGATGGCCACCCGGTATGGGTTAGGAGCGATCATCAACCTCTTAAGTGGTTATTTTCCCTTAAGTCGCCTTGTGGTAGACTTACTCGTTGGGCCTTAAAGCTCCAGTCCTTCGATATTCAAATAGAATATACCCCTGGTAAAGCCAATGTATTAGCCGACGCGCTTAGCCGTCCCGTTACAGATAGCACCGTGTCTGAGTGTGCTGTTTGCCCTGTGAGCGTTGATGTTCCGCGTTGGGATGCTACGTCCGTCCGAGAAGCTCAGTTAGCCGACCCGGAAGTAGCCAAGATTCTTAACGACTTGGAGAGTTCCGACGAATTGGCAATTCATCGTTGGACTGAGAGAGGTTATTATTTAAATCAGGGAGTGCTGTATAAGTTTGTTGAAGATTCGGACTCCGAGGAGCCACAGTTGGTCGTACCGGAAAGTTTACGGGGCCAAGTTATGTATGAATGTCACGATTCTCCTACTGCCGCCCACGGTGGAATCCAGCGGACTATTCATCGTATATCTCAACAATTTTACTTCCCTGGTATGAGGCGCTATATTACAGAGTACCTGAAAACGTGTACTGAATGTCAGCGGTACAAGTCATCAAATACAAAGCCTCCAGGTTTACTTCAAACTCCGGTGCCAGCACAACGGTTTGAGGTTATTGCCGTCGATCTTTTTGGACCTTTGCCGAAGGGACCTCAAGGTGAGCGATGGGTATTAATTGTAGAGGATACCACTAGCAAGTGGGTTGAACTCTTTGCCCTTACCGAGGCTACTGCGGAGGTCTGTGCAAAAACCCTTGTTGGAGAAATCTTCATGAGATTTGGGCTTCCGCGGCGCATTATTTCTGATAACGGAGTTCAATTTGTAGCTGACGTCATGCAGAAAGCATTATTTGTTTTAGGTGTGAAGCAGAATCTGATACCACTTTACCATCCAGAAGCTAATCCCGTGGAACGCAAGAACCGCGACCTTAAAACTCATCTCGCTATTCTGTTAGAAGACGATCATAAACGATGGCCTGAAGTTTTACCATTCGTTCGATTCGCTTTCAACAGTTCTCTAACTATTCCTACCGGATGTACTCCAGCATTTCTAACATTTGGTCGAGAGCTTCGTTCTCCTCTATCTGCTCAGGCTGATTTACGGACCATCATCGAATCCAAAAATTTTGTCCCTCAGATAACCCCTTACCTTGTTAAGCTTGTTGAGTATCTTACCACCGCCAAGGAGACAATCGAGCAGCACCAAGATGGGCGCAAGGCCCAGGCCGATAAGAGTCGACGCGACGTAGCCCCGTTCGAAGAAGGTGATCTTGTGTTGATGAAAACCCATGTGCTTAGTAGCACCGACAAGGGAGTTTCCTCTAAGTTCGTCCCGAAGCAAGACGGCCCTTATGTGGTTACTAAAAGGGTCACTCCCACTACTTACATCTTGTCCTCGCAAAAGTCTGGAGATATTGTTGGTAAGTATCACATATCCGATCTGCGTAGGTATCATGCTAGGGATGGTGTTTGTCCGGAGCCGGTTGCACCGAAACGTCGTAGAGGCCGTCCGCGGAAGTCTTAGGCTAAATTGTTTGACCATTCAGGAGGGGTTCCTTCGTGGTCAAAAGGGGGAGAGTGTAACGTGTGTGTGTACCCCGGGCCAAAGTGTGTTACGTCCCTGGGCCGCGTATTGCCCCTCTTTCCCCTTCGTACGATACCCCGTACCCCTGCGTCCGCCCGTAGGTGCCGCCATCTTATATATACCGGGAAGCTATTAAGTCTAATCGGCGCCGACGCAGGGGTTGCGTTACGCTCGCGAAGTTTTTCTTTCATCTTTCTGTAAAATTATTGTATAAGTGATAGTTTCACTAAAACTTTCATTTTAATTTCATCTGCAATTTTCCTCTTTTTGTTTCCATTCACTGTCTAGCACGAAATCAATTATAAGCACATGAAAATTAAATGGTATTTGAACCCGCCATTTTCTGTAAAAATTCACGAGTTCTAACCACTGGGCCATCACACAAAACCTTTTAATATATTAAGCTTATAGTGATAACTTTTTAAAATGTATTTTTTTTGACATAAATATATCATATTTTAAGCGCTTTATACATAACTAGTAGTCAACCGCGGCTTCGCTCGCGTTTACGGGTTGGTCATCAGTTGTGTCATATGTCCTTCCTTGGAATTCAAGCTTGCTTCACAGTGAATTTCATCAAATTCGGTTCAGTAATTTGCCGTGAAAGAGCAACAAAAAGACAAACACTTTTACTTTTACTTTTGTATTTAAAATATTAGTATGGATATATTCCCTTGTATGTAACCAATATAATCATCAAGGTGTTTCTATGTAATCTTAGAGACTGGAAACTTTGCATGTATAATGCAATTCGGGTGCCAATAAAATAACTTGAAACAATGAATTATCCCCATATTGATTGTTAGTTTTCATTAAGAGGATTATTTTAAAATAATCCTCTCACAAGAATGATGATTAAAAATGAGCTAGTTAACAAAGGCTCTATTTATAATATATTTTTAATTAATTAAAATATTAATTTAACAGCAAAATTGTCTTTTATTAATAAATAAAAATACGAGTCTCGTGTGATGAATTAAATCAACAAAGCATTTTGGGAGACTGGTATCTTACAGCATAACATATTTTATGAGATATACAAAAACAGTACTAAGGTCGTTTTAAATAAAGACGATATTGGCTCAATTTGACAATCCGGTTCGTACAATACATTATCATCAGAACGAATTGCACGGAACCTGGTGAACATGGTTTGTATAATCGGCCTTACAATGCTTCTATTGTTTATGAAAGTTGGAAGTCCTACTTCGAGAAATTTGAATCTGGTATTGAATTCAACATTTAACTGGTTTTATTCAAATGTGTACATTATTGCACCAGAAAATTTGCTTTCGTTTTTTTCCGAAGGGGTGTCTAAACATCCATAAGATAATCTCAAAAATATGATATTTACAAAAACATATTTACAATTTTGATTGGTTTAATATCAACCATCAAAGCCAACAAAATCCCACTCTTAGACTAAGGCCGGTGAGGAGAAGGATTGGAACATATTCCAACACTTTGCTCCAATGCGCATTGGTGAAACACTCATGTGGCAGAATTTCATTGAAATTAGACGCAAAAAGGTTTCCTCCTGATGTTTTATTTCACCACTGAGTCGGAGATGAATTATAAACACAAATTAAATACATGGAAATTCAGTATAAGCAACGCTCTGTTTTAACCCGCAATAACTGGTTAAGATGCACGCGCACTAACTATTGGAACTGGATCAGCTCTGGTTTCCTAACAAGACATTCTAATTTTGAGGATTTATTACAACTTTTTAAGCCCCCATCTCATCTCAGTATTATCGAAACAGTGTTATGTTGATGACTATTTATTACTGAAGTAGTTCATGCATAAAACAGCGAAACCGAAAACTAATGTGAACTAGACGTTACCTTGACAGCGAGTGTGATATTATGATGAATAGTGCACCCTTGTCAGTAGGGATAAAAACGTTCAGCGTTAAAATATGGACTCACATATAACACTTATATTTTTATATTTTACTATCGCTATAGCTTCACTGGTTCCGATACAATTTTTCAAGATAAGATTGACACTTCATAAATAAAATATTTTTTTAATATATGCATATTTATACCATAATTCGAAGAAGGACCACTGTGGCGTGCATTTGGAGAGGCCTATGTCCAGCAGTGGACGAATATGGGCTGATGATGATACAATAATTAATTTAGTTTTTTTTAAATTAAATTAGTTTCAAAGTTATCTTTTATCTGTATTTTTCGCAAATGATAGAATATTCATAAAGTTTACCAAAACATCATTGATAATATCACATTGTAGATATAATCACTAGTTGTTGCCCTATTCCCCTTTTTTTAAAGCTGGAACCGTGTGTTAGCTACAGGAAAGGGAAAGGATCCTAAAACACGGCTTTAAACCTGAACAATCACCATCGACTTTAATAGTACTCATCTTTTGCTCTATGGCAAAAAATAACATCGTCGGATGAATTCCAGGGTACAAATTTTTGATAAGGGTACTTGTTAAATACAAAATGTATAAACATTTACACTTAAAATACTAACTTTGCTTTTATTCCTGTATAATGCGATCTTATGCTGATGACAAATCATCAGAATTTTATAACTCCAAAATTCAATGAAAAACACACCATTATCTGATCATAAAATGTTAATACAAAGGAACACGTTCCTGAAGAACTTATGTTATAAAACGTACGAAACTGAATAACTGTATTCCACATACAATGCTAGCACATATTAAATACTGAATAATTCAACGCTTTTCTCCAGCGAAACTACCTGAATTGAACATAAATCAAAGAGTTGAAGTGTCCCTTGCATGGAATATTGGCAATATGAACAATCTTACACTAAATTTTTCAATATTCGAAACTCAATAGCTACGTGTGACACTTCACTCCTAACTCACATATTTTATTCAGTTAACTCACAACAAAGTGAAGAATATATATTGTTTTTAAAATAATAAACTTGTTAGTATAGTAGATATATTTAGGGTGAATTTTCTTTGATATTCCAAGCATGTTGCTGGGTTTCTATTATATAAAATATTTGTAAACTAGGAAATCAATTACTTACAGGTAAGTAAAGTATACTGACTTTAAACGATTTGATAGTAATTATAATGATGATAATAATGTTCTATAGATATATGAAGGGAGTTCAATCATAAGTGTACTCTATATTCCCTCACTCTAATTATCCAATGGGTCAGTTAATCCTACATGACAATAAATATATCAGGTGCAGATCGAGGCACGGAAGTTAAATAATGTCAACTGTAAAATTATGTACTGCTATTTGTGAAATTTTATTGGCTGAACCCGGTGCTCAAGCCCAAAAACCTGAAACTACCGAATTTTTCACGGGGAGTGTTTGGATTAATCCCAGCTGCTGAATTTCACCTTCGGCCATTTCGTCAAAATTCTAAGTTTCACCAGCACCACCTAGATGCCCGAAAATTCATAACAGCGCTATTTTTATTTTTTTATTTTCTGCCTCGCACAACCACTCTGTGGAATCCTCAAGAAAAAAGCGTACTCCTTCCTCAAAGTGCTGCAACGCACCTGAAAGTCCACGGTGTTGCAGTTATCCAAGGGTAGTAGTCATTTTCCATCAGGTGTGTCTCCTTCCACCTATCACATAAAAAAATAAATAATAAGCTAGTTCCTAGTAGTCGTTCATGCGATATAAAAGGTACCCGGTCCCTTGGAGCTAGATTATTTGGAATCATAAACAAAATCACTGTAAAGGCTATTTTCAGCACGGATGGAGAAGCTATGGAATCGAGAAATGCAGGAGAAACCGCGCCAAGCAGCTTGTGAAGATTTGTATGCTAGTAATGGTTTATTTAACACAATTGGTAGAAAGGCGGTGACTGATGGCAAGTGATCATCACTTATATAAATTGGCGTTATAAGAAATAGTAACCATTCCTTACATCGCCATTGCGTGACCAATCTTGGGAACGAAGATGTTATATCCTTTGTACTTGTAGTTATGGTAGCTCACCCTTCAAACCGAAACACAAAACTAGTAGTATTTCTGTTTGGCAGCAGAAAATAATATGACGAGTGTACTAGCGGTAGTACATAAAAATAATTAAAACAATTTAATTAGATATCCAAATTAAGACAATTGTGGTGACAGAATAAATTAAATACGATTTAAATCTGCCAGTGATGGTGCTCTTTACATCTCGTCGTACAAAAACCAAGAGATAACCTCTGATTTTACGGCCAATGCACACGACGCACTACCATTGTGGATGCGACACAATGAGATTATTTTTAATTAGAAAAATAAAACAAAACGCTTTACAAAAGAACTGGTTCTATTAAAAAGATTTAAATCCAGACTCTAAGGCTGGTTTATTTGAGCGTAGGTATGATACAATCATTAAAATTATTTACGTTAGATGAAAATTAAAATGTTAATATACCTTTTTTACTTATAAATTAATAAATATAAACAATTTTTTATGTCAATTCAAACATAATACTACTTTGATAAGTAATTTAACAATAATTTATTAAACAAATATGAAATATCATTACTCACATTAAAGCTTGATGAGACAGGCGTGTACTATTTAGATTTAACGCGACTTTATGATGGCCGGCTGACCGGCCACGGGGTCTAATCTCAAGAGACGCTACTCACTATACTATACATATGGTATTATTGTCTCACAAATGTCTCCGCAAACACAGGGGCACTTTTTATTACCTTCCCTCATTCTCATAATCCGATGGCACATCAAATCTGTTACGATCGGGATCTGTTCAGTTGCCAACAGCTTTCCGTGGTTTCCGGGGCATGGGAGTATACACATTTCCAACTGTCAGACTACAAGCTACTTTTATACGCCCAACCTGGAATTGAAAACTAGACTTCGGAATCTGCAGCCTTATATTATAGCCTTTCGTGTTCGACGGTGAAGGAAAATATCGTAAGAAGATCGGCATGATGGAAATCTGCCATACGTCCACTAATCCATATTGGAGCGTTGTGATGGAATAAGTTCCTAACCTTACTGCAGTTGGATATTTACAAGGTGCTACTTCATAATTAACGTTTTTCTTTTTTAAATATTGTATCATAGGATTATTTTATTGTAAGGAGAAATAAAGTTATTTCCGTGTAAATTTTGTAAAAAAAAAAAACAGTACAATTTCAGAAACAATTCATTATTTTAGGAAACAATATTAAAACCTATCAACGATAATGAAGATGCCTTCACAATTGCACAATATTATTCCTTGCCACGTAAATGCTGCTTAGTGCATTTCATACTCACCATTTGTTTAAATATAAGGAAACATAGAAACTTTTTATGTTAACGATGAAGTTCCGCAAATTACTGTACTGTTTCAATTGTTATATTGTTTGATATATCACACATCATATTTTTTTTTATTTTTTAGCTCATATTTTCATATTAATTAGTATTGTTACGTCGGTTGTTTTTATCCTGATTCATTTATCACAATTTCAAGTTAACTTCAGAAACTCCTTTCGTTCACATTTCATCCCTCGGTCTGGCCATCTAAATCACGAGTATGGTCAGTTTCAACAACGTGTATGAAAAGATCATTTTTACAGAACAATGATAATTCTGTAAAATTATCAATTTATTGCCATATGCATGTCAAAAGGAACTAAAAAAATAAAACGTTGCTTGGTATAATGCAAAAAATAAATTAGTAGAAGATTTTCAAAGACAGACGAGACAAAAACACAAAAACAAATATCCATGGCGCCAGACGCTTTTTTATAAAAGACTACATATAAAACCTCTATACAAGATGGTCACTAAAGAGGTTGTAAACGAAATATAAAAAAAAAGTAATAGATTATTTCCAGGCAGAAAAATGAGGAATAATTTGGCAAACGTCATTCATTTAGCACACGAACAAAGACCCTCCCGAGACAGCCGGAACAGAACTCGACGCAACACTCATTTCTCTGCATTTGCAAAATAAACTTTCGTACACAACACCGCCATTCACAATATAAAAGAATGGTAGTGGCGAAATTAATCGCTTAGTTTATGTAATACATTGTTTAATGTTGTTGGTGCTGTAACTGATGCAGTTAAACACAATTTGCTTATTTATTTTTTCATTAAATAAAACTTACCACTACATTACAAATAACTGTACAGAATTGTACATTCCTTTTTTAAAATACTTTCTACACATTCATTTATGAATACAAGTTGAATGTAAAAATATAACATTTAAACTTAAAATCGATTATCATTGAAATAATTTATAATTAAAAAATGTCAATCCAAAAAAAAGTACGGAATAAAAAAGGTTAAAAAAATCTTAAAGCATACGAGCCACTCAATGAAGTATATTTGTCAATGTTTCTCTCAGAAATAGGCAACATTTTGTAGGTTTATAAACATAATTGTTAAAAGTATTCTGTAATGCTATATTAGGTATTCCACGGATTTCAAAAACATCACAAAGGCAGGATGACTAATAGTAATGTTCATTAGATTTTTAAGCATGTCTAAGGTGGAGTTACATCTTGTAATGTTGAATATATAACCAACAATCAAAAAATTGCTACAACTTTTAATTTAAAGTTAATCCTATGAAATTTATAACCTAAAACTTAATTTTGCACAACATCAACTTAAACACTCTTGTGTTACATTGCGTACGAAATATGTAGTTTTTATTTGTAGAGCTAAATCATGTGTTGTAAACCAGCTTTATATCAGTCATAACACACAGCTTACTTTGTCAAAATTAAATATATATACATATATATATTAATTTAACGATTTTGATATTGAATAGTTGTCTATAAAACTGGTTTAAGGCAACATATCCACAGATGGGGTAATAATAAAAAATAGTGTTGAAATATTTTCAATAACAGTCCGGGGTCTGTAGTATGTAACACTTCCTTCTCCTTTTTCCTCTTCTTCCTCGGGAGGCACGTAAAGCCGTTGGTCCTGCGCCTGATCTATTTCCGATCATGTCTGATTTTCCGTCCTATTGGATTAGATTAGTCAGGGAATAGAGAATGCGACCGTGTTCAAGCATAAACTATTGCACTATACTTGTTTACTTGGTGGCAGGGCTTTGTGCAAGCCCGTCTGAGTAGGTACCACCCACTCATCAAATATTCTACTAGCATACAGCAATACTTAGTATTATTGTGTTCCGGTTTAAAGGGCGAGTAAGCCAGTGTAACTACAGGAACAAGGAACATAGCATCTTAGCTCCCAAGGCTGGTGACATATCGATGTAATGTAAGGAGTTGTTATTATTTTTTACAGCGTCAATGTCTCCGGGTGGTGGCGACCACTTACCATCAGATGATCCATTTGCCCGTCCGCCTACCTTTTACAAAAATATATAATATAAAATATTACAATACAATATTAAAAATACCTTTCATGTAAAAAAGTCATTTATACGTATCAAATACAGAAAAAGACCTTCTAATTTTAGCATACACTTAGAAAATTTTGTTCCATCAACAGAAACATGTTGAATTCTTTGACTCAAATATAAATCAATAAGATAAAAGGATTTCCCTTTAATAACGTAATATTTAAGCTGGTAAAAAAGCGTTTTAGGAGTCACACAATCGAATGGTAGAGATAAACGCAAAACACACTAGGATAATTCTATCATTTATTTCTTCTTGATTTGATCATTATAAAAAAATAACGCATTTTACCGATATGGACTGGCAGAAAAATTATGGACGGCAGATTAAAAAAGGGCTTGTAACAATCCATAAATATTTTCTGATATTATTATCAAAACTATTTTTACGTTTGCTATATTGTCTAACTACTTTATGTATTTTTTTGTGTAATAAGTACTCAAATGTGCAAGTTCCTTACAACTTACTTTCCTTAGTGTCAATGCGCCAACAACCTTGCTAAGATGTTATATCCCTTGTGCCTCAAGTCACACTGGCTTACTCACCCTTCAGACTGGAACATAATAATACAAAATATATGTTTGGCGTTAGAATACCTGAAGAATGATACCTACTTAGACGAACTTACACGTAGCCCTACGAACAAGTGAAGCGGACATTAATGGACATCCCTATTAAATTATATCAAATTGATATGAAACTTGAAAATTTGAAACAAAACGCAATGCACAGCTTGGAGACCCGTCACCCGCACAATGAACCTGGAATACTGAAGACGTTTAGTCTTATATAAAAAAATAAAGAAAGTTATACAAAATTAAAAAGGCTACTTATTCGTTTAAACTTTAACTTTCCTAGCGTGTCCAAAGTAATAATCTCTACTTGTCTCCTTGTCTACAAATGGCATAGCGCAGTTTAGTGTATATAATTCAAAACGCGTGGAGCGGGGGCACTGCAATGCAGTCACTTGGCAAATATACATTTGGAGTGTACCTTTAATTTGCTTACCGTCCCTCGAGACTATATTAATTGCGACAGCAATCGAATTGAGATAAATCTGTACTAACTTAGATAGTAATCTATCTTATGTAATAAATAAAACCGTTCTTGAAGGGCAGAAGTTTTGGACTATAAAGTAAAGTACTATGGAATGTCTCGAGCTGCGATTTTTTTTTTCATTGGAGAGATCGCTTCAAACTTTCAACTTCTAATTCAACCTCTTGTAATATATTTTTTTTATGTTTCAAAACAATTATGAGTATATAAATAAACATAATCTTGCATTGTCTAGACTTTTGTCTTTACCTATTCGTCAGTTCTTCTCCGATCTGAGCTGTTTTTTTCGAACCAGCGTCAGATTTTTCACAAGTAATTTGTGAATGGAATGCTTCTTTATTTAATAAAGATTTAGACTTTGACTTTGCCTTTATCGATGATAGTAGAGCAGATTTATTTTGGTTTAAACATCTAAAAATTACATTTAATGGAGAAAAAGTTAAATTTTGACAAGCAAAACTAATTTGGGTATTTCTAGTAACTCAGAATGATGTAACATGTTAGAAAAGACTTTTATTTTTATTTTTATTATAACATTTTCAAATAATAACACTAACGATTTTATTAAAAATGGTATTAAAGTTGATTAACGAAAAACGGACATCTGAACTAATACTATAAGAATTATAAATTGATTTTGGAATACATTTTTGGATAGGGTACAAGATCGTTATAAGATAAAGCATTCGCACCCCCCCCCCCTCTCGTATGGTGGTCTACGCTTCGGCAGAACTAGCTTAAGGGAAAAGAGATCTCGATCGTTATCTCTTTCCAGGCATTGATCTTTCAGTCTCACGAGCAGAACCGGGACCTCCCCAAACCCACTATTTCTCACTCTAATCTGAAAATTACCAGGAAGAACCCGTCATATAAGTCGTTTGTCATGCCGATAAGCACTATAAAGATAACCTAGCGAACGCTTTCCGGTTGCATCGTAAGGAAGTGACAGTTCTGTTGTTTATCACCAATAATTCTACACAATACTCTAATACAACCAAACAAAACCACACCCATAGCGAACACTAAGTTTTTTGTTAAGTATTGAATTTCTAACGTATGACGGTTATTTATTGGCTGGTGTTAACTTTAATGTTACAATAAAATTGGAATGATAGGTAATAACTTAGCAACGACATTACCACGACAGATGGTTATAAAGACCTAGTTCAATGCTTTTTTACCTTGTTGGTAGGCGTACGGGAAAATGGGAGACCCGGTAATTAGTCACCACCGCCCGTAGACATTGGCACCGTCAGAATTATTAACTATGCCTCGCATAGTGAACGAGTAACCTATCTTGGGATAGATGTATATCTGGCTCATTTACATTTAAAATATCTGATGTGTGTGTGTGTGTGTGTGTGTGTGTGTGTGTGTGAGAGTGTATCAAGTAAATAGTTGCAATAACCACGACGAGTATCTAATTGTTTTAAAAAAAAATAAAAAAAGGATAGTACAATTCTGTTTTTTTCTCATTTAGTTCAAAGATTTTTATATTAAAGGCAAAGCAACATAATTTATTCTTTTAAATTATACTGATTAGATTTTTTTAATTAAATCCATACCCTTTATATTTCTAGTACAAAATTGAAGCTAACGAACTTTCTTATTTGTATTAAATATACTAAGTTAAGCTTACTTGATCTAGAAGTTTAATATAAATATTTATTATTTTCGGTCTAATAAAGTTGCTCGACCGAATAACAAAGAGCTCTAAATCAACATGAACGTTACGAAGCTTAGACTGATTTTTCAAGTAAAAACTTGGCTTCAATTTTCCAAATGTACAGCAAGAAAAAACTTAAAACAGTCTATCAACTAACACTCGGTCGAGTCAATAACGTGGGCCGGGAATGAAACAAAAACGTAACGACAATCCAAGATTTGAAAAAAGGTGAAACTTTTTCGTTTAAGTTTGGAAACCTCCGCGTTTTATGTTCGAATTACCGTCAAACCTTTTGCTGCTACGATCGGGAGAAGGGACTTAAGTTTCTCATTCGCTCCGTACTTTTTATAGAGAACTATAAAATTCCCAATTTTGAGGGCGGCTGGTTTCTTTAATACCTGCTTGTTAGGTCCGCTCCGATAATACACGTCTGCTCTTTTTGATTATAAGATATTACGAGTCACGTGCATAAAACGATTTATTATTAAATCTTATTTTTTAATATTAATCCCTACATTATAAGCATATAGAGTATAAATAATAATATATTTATACTTTAATTCAATATTTGTTTAAGATTTTTATTTATATTGTGTCAAGATTGTAAAAATATTTACTTCATAAATTTATTATAAATTTCGACGGATTGTAAACGCTCAATAAATTGCAAATTGAGCATCGATTTTAAATAAAATTTAGTGATTTTTATTAATATATAAATATATATAATGAAAAAATATTAAATTGTATGTAAACTAAGTTTAAATTAATCCGCTAGATTTTATATATAGACAAGGTTCTTACAATTTTACGGTAACATAATTATTATAATATCTATCTATAGAAATATCTATAACAAAAAAAATATTAAATTACATACAAACTAAGCTTAATTAAATAAATAATCTATTAACAAAATATTTTATCTACACCTTAGATTGTATTCTGAGAACATCTAACGCCATCTATTATGGTACGTAATGCACGTTGTAATGAATGAAGTAACGCGCATGCGTACTGAGATTGATCCGGCCGGCATGTACTTAAATAAAGTATTCAGAGTTCTAAAATATTATGAATTGTTTTAAGTTTACTTTAATATAATACTTTAAATTAACAATATAATACTTTAAGTTACAATTAAAAAGAAGTTAATAAATACATTTATTTCTTAGGAAAATTTAATTATAACAAAATACAAATTTAAGGCTTACTTATCTCTTAATTTAATTAATAATATTCAACGCATTATTTTTATTATAAATAATAATTAATAATAAGACTTTTTTTTTCAAAGGATCAAAGAGGGATTCAAAGTTTGATGTACACAGTAAATTAATAAAAACAACTTTTGTATTGGCTATTGAATGCTTGTTTTATTCGGCCCAATAAAATTCAGCGCGGAGTTTGCGCAATGGCGTCCGAGTTACCTCATTTTCCCGCCAGTAGAGGCGCCACGGTCGCCCAAGCTTGTCGGGCGTAGCTGTCAAATTTTAGAAAAAAAAAATACTTCGATTTTATACATTAATAGGAAACATTTAAAACAATCTTTTTTTATTAAAAATGACGCGTGTTAGGGGAAGTATATTGTGTTAATTTAAACAGTATTCTAATATATAACCTAATAAATATAATTGGTTTATGTTAAAATGTATCTGTGTGGAAGTGTTGTTATTTTCTTTATTTTAACTCTATGTGGTATTAGTCTTGCTAATCCTGATGCCAAGAGACTTTACGACGATCTGTTGAGTAATTACAATAGACTGATACGACCAGTTGACAAAAATAACAACACAGTGCTAGTCAAACTTGGTCTACGGCTTTCGCAACTCATCGACCTGGTAAGAGATATTCATAGACATTAAGACAAATATACAAATATTTATATAACATAACGTTAAAGTTTCTATAAAGTGATTATTAAAATAGTTGGGAACTTAATTAAACGCTCAGATTTACAGGGCTACAGTCAGCTACGTTTTGGTCTTACATTATAAATCCATATTTTTTATTTTCTTTGAGGTTTTATATGATCAGAGCGTTCGAGATACTCGGAGATTGAAAAAAAAATTGTTCGAATACGAATAAACAATTATTGAACCATACCGAACTCGAACCAATCACTGTTGTAAAAAAGTTAAGATCTACAGAATAATACAACATACAAAAATCCTAATTAACAAATTTTCTATTCGCTTAAAGGGACAAACTCCAACTTTTAATTCCTCGTGATAATAGCAATGGCGAAGTCCGCAAAAGCTATTACACAAACGTTGAATTTGAAGTACATTAATTAAACATTCCACCGACGTACTTTGGAGCAGCCTGATGAAATAAGATCCAAGCCTGCTTTAAAAAAAAGGTGAAAGTGCTGGGAAACAACTTTTGGGCTGTTGCTTTCGTTTAAATAAATATTACTGTGTTATCACGGCAAAGAAAAATTGAAGGCGAAAATATTTTTTTTAAGGCAATTATAATTGGTAAAAATTTCTCAAACAATCATGTTCACAGTTTCATTCATAATCGTAATCCTTATTGTTTTAAGTATTTGATCCAAAATATGCATGTCTTTTTTCAGTACATATTATAAAACAAAGTCGCTTCCCAATGTCTGACTGTCCCTGTGTATGCTTAGATCTTTAAAACTAAGCAACGAAGTGCGAAGCCGGGGGCGGGGGCGGTTCACAAGTTTGTAATTAAAAAAACATGAATTATTTTAGTTCGGTCTAAACGAACAAAATTAAACGACACCACGAGTCAAAGCAAGAGTCAATAAAAGGTTTAATTCCTTAAATGAAACAATTATTTATAAAATACATTTTTTTTAAACGTAGCTGACTGCTGTCCTGTTGGCTTTACTTGTAAAAATTGCTTAGAGAGTGATTAGTAAACTATGCCGTGTCTCTTCTTTCGAATGTAGAATCAATGACGTCAGAAAGAAAGCGCTTAGCTAAACAACTTTTATAAATAAGGCCTTTTTTAAGGTTCCTTAATTCAACAGTCGGGAGAGGGATTTAGGTATAATAAAACAACAGCGACGTCTACGTGTACCCTGAGATTGTTTGAAGTTAATTCAAACTCAATCCAGTTTTATATAATATTTTCTTTGCTTGTAATCATATGTTGTTAATTCCAAAGTAAATGGATCGTAATGATTTTCTTTTCCGCGAAGCTTTTGGATTTTTTAATTAAAAAAATATTGTTTTTTGAAGTGATAATAAGAAGTCTCATAAGAAGTTACAAAACCGCTTCGTTACGTAACGCGTTACGGCGCCCGTCTGTCTAGCTTCCCTTTCCCTTACGCATACGGCAGCGGTAGGCAAGCAACAACCAATAAAGTACATAAAAACATTCTAATTTACATATTCAAGTATTGTAACTAAGAATAAATTAAATTTTATAATCAAAAAAAAATTTATTAATAAATAACTTTTCCTTACATTGTCATATTAATATACATGACAGTTAAGTAAAAACCTAACCTTTTTTGGTGTTAATCTATTTCAATAATAGTTACATTAAATGCATAGTTCAACTTAAATTAGTTTAAGTTATCACTTCTGTCGGACATCCCGAGACGTATATTTAGTTTTTTTAATTTCAATAACTTCACGTGTCATTTCATGATTACCAAACAAATGACTTCTAATTAAACGTCATTTCAAAAATAAAATCCACACATTTCATCAAAACCGGTGCGCTGAAAAGGGTCGGGACCATAAGTCTATAATGCTCTACTATTTATTGTTTAATCCTATACGTGGACATCATAAACTTTTATTATCCATAAATGAATATGCCTGTCAGAGATTTCAGCATTATTTTGAATTTAGAATTATTGATTCCAATTTAGTGGCAGTTTATGATGTACATTGATTAATGCACATCAAATTGGTTAAAATTAATGTAGATCTATTGTACCTATATATATATATATATATATATATATCTAGGTAGTGCTGTAAGAAATATTAACCATTCCTTACAACGTTAATGCGCCACCAACCTTGTGAATTAACTAGAACTCATGAATACTCTTAGAGGAAAGAATACCTGATGTGTGAAATTGTCAACTTCTACAAATAAGTGTGGTCTTACAGAATACCACCCCTAATATATTTTTTTACTTGAACAGCATTTTGTCTCCCACAATAAATTATTTTTAATTTTATGCAATGCCGCAATAGCTTTGAAGCAAATTGTAAATATAAGTTATTGTATAAACCATATTGCTTTACATTAAATTAGGAACACAGAACATAAGTGTCGACGTAAATATTTAGTACGTTATAAAAAACTCGTAATGTACACAAAAGTACGT
Organism: Vanessa atalanta; assembly: GCF_905147765.1. Classification (NCBI taxonomy): domain Eukaryota; kingdom Metazoa; phylum Arthropoda; class Insecta; order Lepidoptera; family Nymphalidae; genus Vanessa; species Vanessa atalanta. The sequence continues at coordinate 2,566,718 of NC_061882.1, forward strand.
CTCTGAGCATATATAAGTATTTGCTGCAAAACGTTTTCATGTACCACTGCTTATATATTTGTGGTATTTTTTATGAAATAGACAATAAATTGATAAGATGGCCCTCATGGTAAGAGGTCACCATCCATAGACACTGGCGCCGTAAGAAATTTTAATCATTCCTTACATCGCCAATGCGCCACTAAGTTTGGGAGCTGAGATGTTATGTGCCTTGTGCCTGTAGGCACTCTCACTCTTAAAACCACAATACTAGAAAGTATTGCTGCTTGGCGGTAGATTATATGATAGATGAGTGGGTGGTACCTACCTTGCACGAAGTCCTACCACCAAGCTTGTATTAACTTTTCAAAATTGTTGAAATGTTTTTAATCACCTAAATCGAACATTTTAGAAGTTAAATAAGATGATGTTATTCGTGCAATAGAATTGAACTTGAAAAATGGCGAAATAACTGAATTTTACGATTCATATCGAATAGGGGAAGGATATTGAGGAAAACGAAAAAGAAGAACTAACAGAAAGGAGGACGAAGTGAAAATTGGAATAAAATTGAAAAGGATTTTTTTTTTCTAATTGTATATTAAATATTCTACTATTTTATACATTTTCATAGCATTTCATTTCATTTCATTTCATTTTATATATTTTATATATAATTTTTGTTATTGCATACTGAGAAATTTTATTAATAATGAATAATATATATACCGCATAGCATTTCAGATAAAAAAAAAAAACAGTTAATATCTACATTTAACATTCTAGTTGATTATAAATTTAGTGTTGAATAATATTTGTTAATATAAGACGTCTTCGCAATTTCTTGCTTGTAAAATATTATGAATGAATTGAACGTTGATAACGTTACATAGCCGAGATGGCCCAGTGGTTAGAACGCGTGCATCTTAACCGATGATTTCGGGTTCAAACCCAGGCAGGCACCACTGAAAAATCATGTGCTTAATTTGTGTTTATAATTCATCTCGTGCTCGGCGGTGAAGGAAAACATCGTGAGGAAACCTGCATGTGTCTAATTTCAACGAAATTCAGCCACATGTGTATTCCGCCAACCCGCATTGGAGCAGCGTGGTGGAATATGCTCCAAACCTTCTCCTCCAAGGGAGAGGAGGCCTTTATCCCAGCAGTGGGACATTTACGGGCTGCTTATGTTATATTGTGTTATGTAACGTTACATAAAATAAATATACTGACATTCGCCAATTCATACAGAACCTAAAAATAAAAATGAAAGACGAGCAAAGCCGAATTTTTCGTATAGTTAAATATTCGTTTTAATAAAGGTGTCCCCATTCCATAATTAATTTATTCGTGGAGAATAATTCTGACCTTTAGCCTTTAAAAGGCTATTATTAGCGTGACCTGTATGTGAAGATATCTTTCAACGTGTTTTTTTTAAATGATTATGACGACTGATGATCTTTAAAATTAGCCCACGCGCTGAATGATTATATAATAATTTAATATTATTGTCCTAGTATCCTGTTACAGGCTGCCTGAGTATCGTCCTCCTAAATTATCGATAAATGATATCCTTACACATATATTTTGATATTTTTTTTAAATATATTTAATCATTCAAAACATTTTAAAGTATTAATCGTTCTATGTCTATACCCATTCAGTCTGAGCCTGTTAAAACCTTAGCAGTTAATAGTTGCCTTTATTCTCTATCATTCTCCTCCAGCCAAGTCCTTAAAGTCTTAAAGGGTCTAGATTCATCTAAAGGAGCTGGTGCGGACGGTATACCTGCCTTATTTGTTACCAAGTGTGCTGATGAATTAGTCAAGCCACTTACATTAATCATCAACCGATCTTTGAGTACAGGGGTCTACCCATCAGCTTGGAAGGAAGCTTTGGTTATACCCTTGCATAAGAAAGGCGACAGGGCTTCGGCAGAAAATTATAGACCGATATCTATAATTTCAGTATTTGGTAAAATATTTGAACTTCTTGTATACCCGTGCCTCTTATCACAAGTAAAGCAGACCATTGTACCGCAACAACACGGTTTTTTGAGGGCCCGTTCTACCACAACTAACCTTGCTTCGTTTGTTGAAGACCTTACTGAGGCGGTAGATGGTGGCAACTCCATTGATGCTATTTATACCGACTTTAGTAAGGCCTTTGACAAAGTTAACCATCATAAACTATTGCAAAAACTTAAATCGATTGGTATAACGGGCACTGTTTTTAACTGGTTTGGGTCTTATCTCCACGATCGTAAGTCAAAGGTGGTTATCAACGGCTACTCATCCAAACCCTTCATATCTCACTCTGGAGTACCTCAGGGATCTCACTTGGGACCTTTGCTTTTTAATGTCTTTATTAATGACATTAGTTCATGCTTCAAACACTCTAAATGTTATTTATTCGCTGACGATCTCAAACTTTTTAGACCTGTATCCAATGCTTCAGATGCCATATTTCTGCAGAGAGATTTGAATAGTTTGGTCTCATGGTGTCACATAAACGACATGAGCTTAAACACTGAAAAATGTTTCGTTATACGGTTCAGTAGGAAAAAAACCACTTTCGATAGATCGTACACCATTAACGGACATTTGCTTACAGAAGTGGACAATATACGTGATCTAGGCATCATTTTAGATACTAAATTGCGGTTTCATCTTCATGTGGACAATGTAGTAACTAGAGCTTTTAAGGCTTTGGGATTTGTCTTGCGTAATTGTAAGGATTTTAAACAGCCTCAGACTAAAATTACTTTATACACTGCTTTAGTGCGCAGTATTCTGGAGTACGGTAGCATTGTATGGAATCCTCACTACGATATCTACAAGAATAGGCTTGAAAGTGTACAAAGAAGATTTTTATGGCACTTATCTTTTAGTCAAAATCTAGCTAAAAGACTGCCAAGTTACGATGATAGACTTGCATATTTTAATCTTCTTTCCCTTCACGATCGTAGACGTGTCCTTGATAACGTTTTCCTTTATAACTTATTGAACGGTAAAATCGACTGTAGTTATCTACTTTCTAAAGTTATGATTCGGGCTCCCGTTAAGGCCACCAGACCATCAGTGTATACTCCCTTCGTTGAAAAACTCACTCGCTCCCGTCAAGGGCGCTACTCTCCAATTAATAGGCTAATCATCGATCATAACAATATTTATAAATCGCTCAATATGATTAACAATGAGAAAAAGTCAAACGAAGCTCTTATTGTTGATATATTTAATGACAAATTGAATCTCTTTCGCAAAAAAATATCAATGCTTTTTAAATAGTAATGTATAAATTGTTGTCTTGAATCTATGTTTTAACCCCTTTATTAATTGTACCGTATAATTAATTGTTTGCATTTAATCGTATTTTAATCGTAAATCTTAATGTATTCTAATAATAATATCTTATTCATTTTATTTATATTTATGTGTTAATTTTTCTAATAATTGAATTCTTAATATCTCTTTCTAATTGTAATTAATATTGTAAATCTGGAAATTATTATATTTTGTTAACTTGTAATATTGACATATCTTGCAACACCTATAATTAAGGAGACACTTGGTTTATATAAACCTTATGTTTAATGTCTATATTGTGTGTATGAGTGTACTTCTTGTTGGTGTTGATATTATAATAAATAAATAAATAAATAAATAAATATATAAAACTATGTCTAAAACTGAATAAGACAGAAAGGGCCCTTATCTACATAAACTCTAATTCAAGTTCTATGGTTATGGCTTTTGAGTTCATTTTGCCTTACCATTTCTAACAGCTATTGAAATGTATTTCAACAAACGTGAAATACAAATAAGCCATCTGAAATATTATTGTTTGTGGGCGTTCTTCCAGACCCGTGGAGCCTGCGGATCTATATAGATTCTCTTCCGACTTTATTTGTTGTCGATTTTGCATCAACAATTGGAAATAAAACACACATATCCGAAACGTTTGCTCAAAAACTAAGTCACACTTTGACGTGAACGAAGCGATGAACGGTGTTTTATCGATAAAAAACGATCAATCTTTTAATTAAGAAACTAAATCCTACTAGCATGTGATTACTGAATCTTACCTACTTATTGTACTGACACCGGCATTGCAAGAAACATAAATCATTACGCACGCCATCAATTCGACGCCGTAGATGTATGCCATTTAAAAACTCTCTTTTAAAATCTGAAAAAAATAATACAAAATACTAATATGTGGTAGCAGAACTACTGTTAAGGGATGGTTTCCAAACAGAGGACTAACACAAATCCATGAACATTCTATATTCCATCAATTCAATGAAGCGGCAAATCTGATAGGACATCTTTAAATCATGTTCAAATGCATTTTGAGGCACGTGTCCAATATTCACTCCGCGGATTTGGCTAAGGATTCATTAATAGAAATCCCAAATAGCCCGACCCACTACTAGAAAACAGAAGTAAGAATATTTAAAATTGAGATATTTTCTATAAGCAAATAAAATAATTTATACATATATATAATTATTAATTAATCCGGTAACTCAAGGAAAGTTATCCTGAGAAATTGAACGTGCTTCGAAAGTAAATCTAAGATATGGTTTTTTTCTGTAATCCGTAGTGGAACTGCGTGGCAAACTAAGCTCCGAATCTATCTCCAAAACGAAGACGAGACTAATAGGCTGATTTTAACCGGCTTATACTTTATACTACATTTCTTAGAAAATTTATACATCAGATTACTCAAACACGACACACAACGATTTATTGCTAAATACGGAACGCTCCAAAATTTACTATTCAAACTAATAATTAATTTGACACTGTGTAATAGTTTCGGTAAGTCCAATTTAGAAGGCCTTACGTTGACGTTACGAGACAAATAAGTTCAATGAAAATCAAATCCATCAACATTATTAAACAAGAATATAATTACATAGCAACAAGTATTATGTTCATACGTATTTGATGTTGTAAGAATATAGGGTTTTCTTTATTTATTATAATTAATTTGTATATTCTGTATGTTTCGAACATTCACTGGTAATGTATTTTTTAATCTTTCTGAAAAAGAAAAAAGTACCTCAAGTAAGGAAGAAACAGCATCAGGCGACTCAACTAATTACAAAACGTGGCTTCATCAAGCTCAAACTAGATTATCCATCTAACAAATGTCCTTATATCCACAATTATATTATTTATGCATATTAAACAAGCATCCTGTTGCCCCTCGGCTAGGCAAAAGACTTCTTCATTCTTGAGAAGGTTTTGATCTTCCACATAACGGGTTGGTGTCACAAATATGGCAGAAAATCAGTAAAATTCATTTTTTAGCATTAGCAGCCCGTAAATGTCCCACTGCTGGGATAAAGGCCTCCTTTCCCTTTGAGGAGAAGGTTTGGAGCATATTCCACCACGCCGCTCCAATGCAGGTTGGCGGAATACACTTGTGGCAGAATTTCGTTGAAATTAGACACATGCAGGTTTCCTCACGATGTTTTCCTTCACCGCCGAGCACGAGATGAATTATAAACACAAATTAAAAAAAATAAAATTCGACACTTACAAATTTACTTCATCTCCGAGCACTATATAAATTATAAAACAAATTAAACACTCGATAACAAAGTACTTGCCAGGGTTTGAACCCGAAATCTTTGGCTTAGATTAACGTTATCTATACTGGTGTATCTCGTCACCTCGGCTGCTATATTTAGATCCACGATAATAATACAAAAAGGTATAATTATTATAATTTAAATAATATTATAAGTTATAACTTGTAGTGGTTTAGATTCCTCACGTAATTCCATAACTGTTAGCTTACTCAGAGAATGTTAACTATGGGCACAAAGAGAGGCACAAAGTAGAATACAAAATATTTACTGTATAATTTCAGTAGCTAACTCTGCGTCATACATATTAAATAGACTTTAAATTACACACTTTGTTTTTGATATTGTGTTGATACTTAATATATAATAAAGTTCGCTTATTTTAATATTAATGTATACGTAATTAATGTACATATATATTTCATGTTGTAAATACTAGATGGCGTTATGTCAAATTGTAGATAATTCTGAATCGCGATGGCAAGATTCGCTTATTGTTTGCATATAGCATTTAGGAATTTTCTGAATAAACATGGTTACCAGTGGCACCTAATAGTTTTATTAGTAAAACGTTAGTGTTGTGGAGCATCCTTGTTCCTTAGGATCGACTGAGCTAGTTGTTCAATTAATATATTTTATAAATATATTTTTTGTTGAGTCTCAACAAAATAAACGTCCTTGCCTTAGTTTTCTTTGTTTATTTTATTATTATAACGCACACCAACGACAAATTCATAATTTATTATATATGTATATAATTACTTTGTGGGCAAACTATGAATTATAAATGTCTATGATTATTTAAATTATGAGTATGCACAAGATTTACACAATGACGTATATAAACTTCGTCATCACAATTTTTTTTTAAATTAATTTTACTTTTGTTGGAACATTTAAAGTGATTTTGAAGTTATTATGTGATAATTAATGTAATTAATGTGTTTAACTTAATTGCTATTTTTATATGTCTCTACCGAACCCGCGGAATCCACCTACCGGAAATTAGTTTTCTGACCGAAGTCCTTGTGCAATTGCTTTTTGAAATAACAATAAAGGTATTATTTCTACATAGTTTTATTTAAAAAAAAACTGGGTTTTTATGGAGAATGAAACAAATTGAGCTTAAAGTTTAACAACCTTTAAAATATTTACCGTTTAATTAACTGTATTATATTTAATCAACACATATAAATTACTTATTTTTACGCAATTTTTCATGATAATTAACGATTAAAGTCGCTAAAAATTAGTAGTCGGATGTAACATAACACATTTAATAGTTACTCTTTCTTAAGCCTTGCATGGATGTAGATGGATCTATATCCAGTTAGGGAACGACCAAAGAAACGATAGATGGATTGTGTGAAAGACGGTATGGTTAGAAAGAATGTTACTTGTGAGATGACGTCCGACAGAGAAGTATGGAAGAAGAAGACATGCTGCATGACCTAAAGTAAAATTGGGGTAAGGGCAGAAGGATGATGATCATGACTCTTTAAAACCTACTCTGTAAAATCAGACGCAAAACTCGGCATCGTCCTCGATTACAAAATGACAGAAAGTGGTTTGCGACAGTAACCAAATAAAGTAAATAGTAATAATATTCAATTTATAAAAAGTTCACGCGTAAAACATATGACCGTATGTCAGTTTCCAATATGTCACGATCGGATCGAGCAATGTCAAATTTGTTTGTTAATGTACTGATCGACGAGCGAACCGTGAGCTTGCGGTAAAGATTACCTCGGTTTTACTCGTGAGTGGTCGTTCCTGATATACGGGCTAGCCAAACAGTTGCTCTTTAGAGTTTTGTTAACTGAGCGCTTTCAAACAAAGTTGATGAGTCGCGAACTTGATGCTAAAATATATTTCACATTTGGTCCGTAAATTTTTACATTTGTTTATTTTTTATTAATATATTTTTTACTCTACATCAATTTACTATGTAAAGACAAATTTGTTTACATCATAATACCGAACAGTGAGTATCATTAGTCATATATGAATATAATATAAGATTTCGTTCCATATATATTTAATATAAACAGTTTTGAGCCATTTTTGGAACTAAAAAAGTCCTAAACAAAAAATGACACTAAGAACACCCAGTTGTAAAAATCTTCCATAAAATATTTATTGGATTTTGCATATATATATATATATATATAAATGCAATAAAGATTTTTCATCTAAGCTAGTTGCTAACTTAACCTCCAAAGGGTATGTATTTGAAATGAGATGGACGCTTGAAATCCCTAGACTCGTTATTGCACCTGCTAAATCTCTTATGGTTATTAAGAGCCTTCTACGTACCAATGCATTATTAATTACAAACCTATTCACTCGCGAAGACAAAATAACAAATATAATTCAATTTGTGTTTTGCTATCACTACTCTTAGGCGTCTCACGCACACTAAGACATCTAGTAAGCACGAGCGTCACTAAGTCATACCAATGCTCTCCTTCGTGAGTAAATATATCTATAGTGGACTTCAAATATACAGTTAAAGAAAACTCTTCACGAATAATATGAACATACATTTATGACGTAATGGTAGCAAGTTAATAATGTGCGTGTATGTCAAAGTCAAAGTCAAAGTCAAAAATCTTTATTCAATATAGAAGTGTTTGCACTTGCTTATTGATTGTCAAAAATCTACCACCGGTTCGGAATTTAGCACCTCGGACCTGAGAAGAACCGGCGAAAGAAACTCAGCGGGATATATTTTTTTTCATTTTTTTTTAACCATTTTCCATGTAGGTACAATGATAAGTATATATTAGTTGTTTGAAACAGCCTGGAGGCGATCATTTCATTCCCAAGGTGTGCAGTCAACTAAAAAGTCATTAGTGTTGTAATATCCTTTAGCACACAAACGCTCTTTAACGACTCTTTTGAATTTTATAATTGAATAATTTTGAACGTTTTCTGGGATCCTGTTGTAAAAACGTATACATTGCCCCAAAAAAGAGTTACTAACCCTGTGTAATCGGGTACTTGGAGTAACAAGTTTATTCTTGTTCCTAGTGTTAATAGAATGTACGTCACAATTTCTGGGAAAATCATTTATGTTTTTGCGTACATACATAACATTATCAAAAACAAATTGAGAAGCGACAGTCATTATTTTAATTTCTTTAAATTTACCTCTTAACGAATCTTTTGGGACCAGGTTATAAATTGCACGAATAGCCCTCTTCTGCAGTACAAAAATAGTATTAATGTCAGCTGCATTACCCCAGAGTAGGATGCCATACGACATTATACTATGGAAATAACTGAAGTACACAAGGCGTGCCGTATCCACATCAGTCAAAAGTCTAATTTTTTTTACCGCATAGGCTGCAGAGCTAAGTCTATTCGCCAATTTATTTATATGGGGGCCCCATTGGAGCTTAGAGTCTATTGTCATACCAAGGAACTCTGTTGATTCTAAAACATCTAATGCTTCCCCGTTTAAACGTACACTCGTTTTGACACATCTTACATTGGGAGTAGTGAATTTAATACATTTAGTCTTTTTACTATTTAACATTAAATTATTAACACTAAACCAATTTACTATTTCAGAGAGAGTATTGTTCACATCGTCATATATTGAAAGACGTCTTTTTATTTTAAAAATTAAAGAAGTATCATCAGCAAACAATACTATCTCGAGTTTATCACCTAGGAGATGTGGCAGGTCATTTATATAAACAAGGAAGAGAAATGGTCCAAGAATTGATCCTTGAGGGACCCCCACAGTAACTGGAGACCCGGGAGATCTCTTTCCATTTACATCAACCCTCTGAATGCGATTGCTCAGATACGAAATCAGAAGACTGAGTGCAGTGTCCCTAATTCCATAATGACGTAGCTTCCTGACCAAAGTTTCGTGTTGCACACAATCAAAGGCCATTATGTGCTTTCATTTTAGTAAAATTTAATTTAGGTGGAAACCTTTTTAAAAGCATTTATACCGAATTAGTCGTTTTTACGAGAATTTTTAAATGGATTGTGAGCGAAATATTTATCAGTTACTTAAACAAAAAAATTGTCTCCTAGGTGAACAAAAATTTAATCTCTTATTCATGGAATCTCATAAAATAGAAAAAAATCCTTAATAAACATTACTGATGATATTGGAGCAATTATTTGTTGAAGATGCTTTCAAAAGTATCTACATTCAGTGTGAATTGAACGCTCTTTACCTATGAAAATGAAAATTTTATTTTTAATGTATTGATAAAATCAAAAATATTAATGTATTATTTTTGGGGAAAAAATCCAAGCTGAATGCACATATTAAGCTTCAAAGATGATGTTATTTCCACCCAACATCGTTAACTGAATTAATACTTATGCAATTATAAAGTTTAAGTCTTTGTTTACGGCCAAAAATATGTTTTAATTTTTAAGTTATGTTTTTTTTTTTTGATAATTACCTGTCAACAATGAATCGAAACGTTCAAGGTGGCATTTCGCGCCGAGCGTTCACAAAGGGAGGACTTATAACTCGTCGTCGCGTGCCACACTCACACAGACACAGCTATTTTATTTTTTTATTGAAATAGTTACACCATCAACTTATCACTAAATACTATAAATTACCAAATAATATAGGTAACATTCTTAAAAAAGTGTAAGCAACATTATGTATATTTTCTACGTAAGCCGGTACAGACATTTTTCGGCTAAGACGTTTTAATCTCAAGTATTTATGTATTTAAATAAACTTTTCCAGAAAAAAAAAATATTCTGGATGATTATTTTTGTCGACTTCAAAAAAAGGTGGTTTTTGTAATTTTTTTTAATTGTTTCTTCATAACCACGAATTTGTTAGTTATTTTAACCTACCATTTAAGGTAAATTAAAAAAAAATCATAGTGTCTTTAATTTATTGCATTTATTTATGAACTCATAATTTAGTTGCCATTTATAATTATATTACCAGTGTCCTTAAGGGATATGTAATTTATTTTTTTAGAATTTGCGTATCATACAAATATGTTGGACTACAAGTTTTAACGGTAAATAAAATTACTCAAATCATAAGCACCGCAAAGTTTACTAACTACGCGTATATCCAATATATTATAATTATTTCAGTAACATTATGATTCATATGTAATTTTATATAATATAGAAATTATATACGAAATAATTGATATAATAGCATCATGACACTTCATATCGATTAGCTTGACAATAGTGGTTGTGCTTATTCGCTAAACGCAGTTACAATAACACAAGCTAAAATCACAGATACTGAGAAACGGCAATTGGAATAAGCGCCAAATACTCAACCGATCACTATATAATTTTGTACATAGATTATCTAGGGTACATAATATATCATAAGAATACCTAACACCATCCTCCTTACAAGCAGGATGAAGCTGCACACGGCGACATAGTTTAATTATATTTGTTTACTAAAAATTTCAACACATCCATTCTATAATGGCATGTCGCTATAAAAGATTTTTATCGATGACTCGTGACCCGCCCCGTCTTCGCACGGCTGCAATTTATACGCTACTGGTACGGTATAGTACTCAGGAATAACGCAGTCTAACAGAGATATTTTTTTTAGATTTAACTCATTAGCTTCGGAGATTACGTCCTATATAAAAAAAATTACCTCTTTCTAATATTAGATATGAATCTTATATAAGTTAAAATATGTTATAGAATTATTTTGAAGTATTCTAGAAGATAAATCGTTTATTTAGCCCGACCTACTATAAAAAAGTATTGGACAAACTTTTGACACTTGAATAACGCCATTCCTCTTTTTGAAAGAATTTGGCTAGTATGTTGGTTCCACGGTACAGCGAAACAACTTCGACATCGATGGAGACAAACTGCTCCTAGTTGACTCTCTCCTATATTATGAATGTTGAGATGATTCGTTGTTAATGTATATTCTTGCACTGGACAATACTCTGTGCAAAGGCATCTGATAGGTACCACCATATATTCTATCATCAAGCAGAAATACTTAGTACTGTAGTGTTTTGGTTTGAAGGGTTAGTGAGCCAATGTAACAGTTTCCAAGGTTGGGGGCGCATTGGTTATGTAAGAAATTGTTAAAATTTCATACGACGCTAATGTATACGGGCAGTGTCACCGTCAGATCTAAATAAGGCATTTTACTTAACACAAGATTATATTAAATATAAAAAGCGTGAACTTATAATTTATTGATTTCTACTTAATATCTATTGTACTTTACTGACATACTCTGTAATTAAATTGGTGAAAAAGAGTAACTGCTGGGTTACGATTATGATCGTAATAGAAAAAGTAAAGAATATTTTGATTTTGGGCTTGTTTTCCTTCCCTGGTAGACATTTTACAAAAAAGAGATACATTTACGTAATTAAGATGAACGTATTTATGACGTTTTACCAGTTAATACTAAACATGGATAGTATACGATTAGATAATATCTTATTCTAATATCAGATTTTTCGTCTAACAAAATAGTTATTGTATTTTATTGGTGACTTTGCCGGCTTTAGTAGGGCTTTGACCAGACAAAGTGGGTACCATCTACCACTAGTTAGTCTATCAAAATATCAATATTATGTATTATTGTGTTAATATATTTACATCTTATATCGAATTAGTTGTTGGAATACGGATTCGAAGAGAATGTGATGACTTGAATAAAAAAATTAAATAACTATAGTTTAATAATTTTTGTAATGTTTCATTTTTATTAACATTATTACTACACCTTTGGTGTGTTCATTTTGATGCTGACGTATAATTTCTTGGCAGATTTCCAAAGACGCTCAATCGATTGGCTTAAACCAATATATAAAAACCACTAACCTAGTAACCTTACTACTAAATCAAATATATGTAGTGGTCACCTCCTCCCATAGACATTGTGTGAGAAATATAGACGAACCCTTACATCGTCAATACTTTGTGCCTTTAGTTTATCTCACTCTTCAAACCGGGACATAAATGTACTCTGTATTGCTCTTTAGCGGTAGAATATGTGATGAGATAGATATCAATCTACCCTACCCTCATCATCTACAGACACTACATCAAGGACGCAGCTAATCTTGCCATAGTTTATATTATAATGCATAGATTACCTTTATAAATATAAGTTATATTTAGAGGCTTTGATTATATAACATAATAATAGTATGTAGTTTTTTTTATTTACAAGAAATATTCTTTTCGTTTTATAATATAATTGAAAATAAATATATTTTCCTTTTCAGAATCTGAAAGACCAGATTTTAACAACGAACGTGTGGCTTGAGCATGTAAGTCATTCATAAATATTACAGTACATTCACTATTTCATTCATGATACGTGAGTTATCATATTTGAGTGTTTAATGTACACAGTAACATAAATAATATTTAGACATTTTAATCATTTCGAATATGGCTACACATTTAAGTGACTCTCAAAATTGTATTAAATATAGACAGAGTAAGTAACCTTTTTATATGTCACGGACACAGTGCCGTGTCAAGTTGTAATGTATGAACTATTATGAGGGCTTTCCAAAGGTACGACAATCATGCTGTGACCACGTGTCGCCCGTCTTCGTCCACATTAAACACGTTTTCGACGCTGCAACCGTCTTTACGTTATGTATAGATGGTACAAGCGCCAACTTCGACCTAACTCTTACAAATTTTTGATAATAAATCGATATTGATATTGTGTTTATCGATATTCTCTAGTGTTTCGGGATTCGATGCAGTCCCTTATGACTCTGATGAGGCAGATCGTCTTTTAGACGTTCATGTAATTCGTCAAATAAGCTGTTCGTATGAAGATTTATGTGCACGGAGAATATGTTACAATTATTTATAACTAAAACTAAATATGGAATTTATAATAATAATAGTAAAATATGAGGAAGGTAACCTTCATGATGACATTTTTAATTGTGCTTGTCTTTTTGACAACACATAAGATGTTATATATAATTTTTACCAATACAATTACTTGGATAACTTATCCAAAGATCTTTTGCATTTTGATATTATTTCTATTAAAGGAAAAAAAGGAAAAAAATAAATCTTACCTTTATCAATAAAAATATATCAAATATCTCACATTTTTATAAATATTATATAAATACATGTGATGAGTGTTTAGGGTATTGATGGCGTAACTTTCTTTTTCCATTATTATTTATTACATTGAAAGGCCTCTAATAATGGTAGAAACATTTCAGGAATGGGAGGACCACAAATTTAAATGGGACCCTTTGGAATACGGCGGTGTGAAAGAACTTTATGTTCCCTCGGAGCACATTTGGCTTCCGGATATCGTTCTATATAACAAGTAAGTGGATACAAAAAGCCTTTAGCATTTTACTATATTTATGATCTCGAAGCGTTTCGTTTAGGTTTCGTAGTGAGAGCATGTTATGAATATTTTTTTGGCTAATGAAAATTTTTCGTTTTCGCCCATACATATTTAACAACTCCAAATTTGTTTGATAGGAGAGTTTATCAACTCTTACTGTATCCAGTATGGATATAGAATGCTGATAGAGAATTTGTTCTATGAGGTATATATTTTTTTATAAATTGATTTGTCTGCGACTTAGAATAGAGCCAATATATATACTTTTTATTTTTTTATGACATAGTTAGGCGGAGGAGCAAATGGTAAGTGGTCGCCACCGCCACATAAACAATGGCACTGTAGAAATATTAAACATTCCTTACATCGTCAATGTGCCACGAACCTTGGGAACTCAGATGTTATGTATGTGCCTGTAGTTACACTGGCTCACACACCCTTTAACCCGGAACACAATACTACTGGGTTCTGCTGTTTGGCGGTAGAATATAGAATCAGTGAGTGGTACCTACCCAGACGAGCTAGCACAAAGTCCTACCACCACCAAGTATATCAATCTAAAAGTTTAAAAAAAGACTTATGTTGTCTTAGATTTTAGCGATTATTACACATTGAAATAAAACTAGTTTTTAACGGATTTAATCGCGTATATTAATTATTTTTAACATCCCGACGTTTCGAGCACTTTGCAGTGTTCGTGGTCACGGGCAGTCTGTCCTGCTGTATGTTTTATTTCAAAAGACTTATGACTATTTTATGCTACTATTTGGATTGCTCACCCATTGGTACCATTAAAATCAAGTACCTCAAAGACCCGTATTCTGGAAAAACCCAACAACCATACATAACAAAAGCATTCCCAAGAAGAGTTAACTTGCAGTGATTTATAACACACAGCGCCGACCATACAAAAAAGGGATAAAGGCAAGCGAATGATATATAGTTACGAATAGATTGTGAATTTAATTTGAGAAGAAGAAAAATCACGTGATTCTTCACAGGTTCTTCTCCGTGCAATCTACACTTGGAACTGTTGGAGATTTTAGATTCAATATAATGTTATAAATTGATTCGGTGCTAGTAAGAGCCTATTCAAATAATATTCTGATTTTGTAAAACTGAAATAAAATATTATCTATTTAAAAATGTATTTCAATTCACTTCGTATTCTTAAACGCCTTTACACGAAGCGATTACCATCTGAATTTTGATATTACGGACTGGTGTCGGCAGTTAGCTATATTGGACGGCTTAAGGTAACTGAGGCGAGATGAATAATGCCATAAAAAGGATAAGACCATAAAGTAATATTTAAAGACATGTACTTACCTATGTAAATTATATTATATATTGAGATTAGGTATAATAATATATATAGGTATATATTTTAGTGACTAATAGTCAAAAAGTTGAAACGTTAGTTTTTTTTTTATGGCATTGGTTGGCGGACGAGCATATGGGCCACCTAATGGTAAGTGGTCACCACCGCCCATAGACAAAGGCGCTGTAAGAAATATTAACCATTCCTTACATCACCTATGCGCCACCAACCTCGGGAACTAAGATGTTATGTCCCTTGTGCCTGTGATTACACTGGATCACTCACCCTTCTAGCCGGAACACAACAATACAGAGTACTGTTATTTGGCGGTAGAATATCTGATGAGTGGGTGGTACCTACCCAGACGGGCTTGCACAAAGCCCTACCACCAAGTAGTTTTATGGTTGATACTTTTAAAAATGAAGGCATTTTCATAATAATCGATTTTTTTTTACGACAATTTCCTTCACTGTTGACCACGAGCTGAATTATGAGCATACAGGCTGCTTTGCTTTGCTTGGTATGTATCAAGCCATGATCTTCGGTTAAAATTGACTTTGTCAGGTTTTCAATATCTTACCACACGTTTCAGGCCATTAGACTCGACGCACACATTCAAAAATCTTAATCAAATTAACAATCACTAGCTCTATCCTGTTTTGTTTTGCATAAAACTTAAATGGATGTTATTTCAAGTTTCATATCAATTGGAAGTATAATTGAGTAAGGATTTGCCTTAACGTCCGCTCAAATAATAATTTAACTTCTGTTTTTTGACGGATTTTCTTGGTATACTCTAAATTTCGATCGGGTGGTAGCTGCACATTCAATTAAATCCTGCAACATGACGGTGAAAAATACACATAACATACACATGAAGAATATTTTAAAATAAATATAGAAGTGAAACTGTGTTGCTTCATTGTAGGTTGGTGAATAGTTGAATAAACTTGTAGTCGATTTTTTTATCGAAACATACAGGTTTTCTCACGACGTTTTCCTTCACCACGAAACAGAATTATAAAAACAAATTCAGCACATGAAAATTCAGTGGCTTAGAATCCGCAAAATCGGTGGAAATCAAGTGGTCTAACCTCTGGGCCATCTCGGCTCTTCGAATAATAAATAAGTCTGAAATATATTTTCGAGTAGCAGTTTAATTATATTTGTTGCTTTATTACTTGCGCAACGCCGGTTTGTCATTCCATCAAGTTTAATGCCGACGTCGATGTTCATGTTTCTAATTATAACAGGTCGAAACAAGTTAGGTAGACGGCACAATGCAATTTGGTGCTAGGTAATGTCCTAATGAATGTTCGCCAACTAAGTTCGCCGGGATGGCCTGTTATGCGCCAATTAGAAGACTCATACATACAGTCGGTTGCCGTCTGTTGAGTCCAATCGTTTATGGGATGAATTGTGAAAACGTGTACCATTTGTCTATTGATATTATCAGGTCATTTACCCTAGATTTCGGTTACATATCACGAGTTTAATTTATTGAGGAGTATAGAAGGATTATTTTTTATTTAAATTTTTAATTTTCATAAATTAATTACACAATGACTCGTCAACTTTACATATCCGATATTTGACTTTTCCAATATTATTATTTTGAAGTAAAATTGAAAAAATTAAAACTTTACGTATTTTCTTCTCAATATACCTATAAAAAAATCAAATACTAACACATCATAATAATATTTAAAACCATCCATCCTCCTGCCCTTATCCCAATTTTACTTGGGGTCGGCGTAGCATGTAGAAGACATTCTGCTGTCTTCTATACTTCTCTGTCAGACGTCATCTCACAAATAACATTCTTTCTAACCATATCGTCTTTCACACAATCCATCCATCGTTTCTTGGGTCGTCCCCTACCTCTATATCCATCCACATCCATTCTCAACAACAACCTTCCTATTAATATATTATAGATTAATCTTTAACTAAATTTAATAGGGGCGCATTGCTTCTAAGGAAATCATGTACTTATAAACGTTTGAAGAAAACAGAGATTATTTCTTTTTGAAGTCAATCAAATATACGAACAGCCAGCTAATATTTCAGAGCAAAAGCCTCTCTTACTTCCTGTTACCTGGAAAATCATTCGATACATTGGTTCAGTGCACATTCTGCGTAACATCGACTGATTTTATTTGATAACATAAAATAAATCATAAAACATGTGACAAAAATATTGGATAAAAATTATTGATGTGGAATAAAAAGGCACTCCTAATGAATTTGACATAACACTTCTAAAAGGTGACATATGACATTATTTCTTTATTCTACCCATACTATTATTTCTTAAGTCATTTTCAAACGTTCACAGAATGTACTCGTGATATAAAGCGACTACTTTTCTCATTTATAAGTGTTTGGCAGCTAAAATTGAATTTGCTAAGGATGTTACACAAACAACTAGCGACCGACCTAACCTTTAAGTAGAATAATATTAATTTTGTTAATTCTTTGGTAAATTATATTTACGTGTTATGGATCCCATGGTAGATTTTTAATCGTACAAATATTACCAACAACTCAGCTATCAGAACTTATATAATAAAAAACAAACGTAAAGAAAATACTTCTTGTAATACTTACTAATTGATGTCTTATAAAAATATGTCCATATACTCCCGAAGAGAAGTTTGAATGTTGAGTACACAGTTACGTAAACAGCCTCTGTCGCCACATTGGTAACAGCGTCGGAAGTTGTAACGCTTAAAGTTAATTGATAGTAAATATCGACAAGAAAACGCCGGCGAATGATACATCATGTTGTGTCAAAACAGCGAGGCGAACTATTAATCATGGGCAAGAATAAGACAGCGACGCACGTGCGACCAATCTTATGCTACACCGATTTTTCGTATGGTCCAATTTAAAGAAAACATGACCAACTGACAACATGACAACTGAACTTCAGATAGCTTACAGTTTTTAGGGAATTCAAGTCCAACGTTTCCTTAATCAAAATGAACTTTATTCAAGTAGGCTTTTGAATCGTCATTTAACAAACTATTTAAAGTAAAGCTACCACCGTTTCGGACTATAGATTCTACTGAGAAGAACAGGCAAGAAACTCAGTAATTACTTTTTTTCAACGTCTAAAAATACAGTCATAAAAAGGAACAGTTAATGATTGAGTGGATATATAAAGTTTCAGACGTTTTAAATTACTAATGTTCAAGGTTGACTCTCAATGGACAAAAATAGTACAAACAGTATTGGTTTAAATGCACATACTTGTTGGTAGGGCTTTGTACAAGCCCATCTAGATAGATACCACGCACTCATCAAATATTCTACCACCGAACAGCAATACTTAGTATTGTTGTGTTCAGGTTTGAAATGTGAGTGAGCCAGTCTAACTACAGGCACAAGGGACACATATAACATCTTAATTTCAAAAGTGTGTGGCACATTAATGTGATGTTAGGTATAGTTATTTTTTTTTTTACAGCGTCAATATCTATTGGCGGTGGTGACCACTTACCACAAGGCCCACTTATACGTTCACCTACCTTTTACATAAAAGGATGGTGTCAATAATTATGATAAATTCTTGTAATTTGTATCTCAAATTGATAAAAATTGAGCACAGACCATAAAAATATTAATAATATCATTTTTCACCCTCATTAATGATCCATTTGATTAAAGTGATCAACTCATAGCTCTCAATTTAATGATTGATTCAAGAACGACTTTCACATTTTCCAACTGTGACTACGACTTTACGACACGTATATTTAATAAGTCATAAAATGAAAACTTTGTCAATGGATTCATATTGAATGCCAAATTTTCCCTTACCTATTAACTCATTTCATTTTTAAAAAAAATTCACTATTGGCAATAACTTTTTTATTACAATTTGGCAGCATGTGTACATACAAGTATCAAACATATTTCGGCAGTTAAGTTCACTATAACGCTTAATGTAATTACTTACGCCTCCAAGTTTACGTAGCGCATGTCCGCCTATTTACGTGTGAGTTGCCTTTCGACGGTTATAAAGCAACTGTTACGGACGGGAGACGATCTCGAAGATATATTATGGAATAGGTTCTCTTAACACGCGAATTTTCAAATGGCTGGATTTATACGATGGATGGGAGCATTAGATGCTTAAGCGGCATATAACCTGCCTTCCTACCTAGTTCTAACATCGTATATACATCCTAGAGGATAAACTGTGGAGTGGATTTGATGTTGCCACTCGATCGTAGCAATTTGCCATATTATGTATCTAAACTATTCCTATATTATTTTTACTTATATTTTGTTTCTATTAAATAATTAATAATTTATTAATTTTCTGTGTGATTTTTGTAATGATGTATTTTATAAACGCTAGTCTGAAACTATTTACTTGACACACTCTAGCGCATCGTAAGAAATCTTTCCTTTATTTCGTTGCAGTATATCAGTTGATCGAGTCCAGGTATTGGTCCAGAAAAGACAGTAAATCATTTCATGCCGCTTGATTATAATATTATGCCAGATAATTACTACTAGTACTACTTTCTACTAGACAGAATTTATAGAAATATTTGAATATTTTTTTAATTACTTTGTATTGGTTTTACTAACATGTCGTGCTATTCTTTAAAAAAATGTATGTTACATAACTTATCCTGTATGAATAATGTTATAAATTGTGATGTTTGAAATGATAAACGATGAAAGACGTGAAATCGTTTATTCGTTTTTAATTATAAAAAAAAACAACGTTTTGATATACTTTGTATCATTTTGTATTTAATATAATTATTTTTGTCACTAGTGCCGACGGCGAGTACGTAGTCACAACAATGACGAAAGCCGTCCTTCATCACACCGGTAAGGTTCTCTGGACACCACCAGCTATTTTCAAGTCATCATGTGAGATTGACGTCCGATATTTTCCGTTTGACCAGCAGACGTGCTTTTTGAAGTTCGGTTCATGGAGCTACGATGGTGATCAGGTAATTTCTAAAATTACTATGAAAGGAAAAAAAAAATATAATTACTACCTGAAATTACTTTAATATAAAATAATTTAATACAATTGAAATAGTTAAAACTATAATATTGTATTGTAACTATATCTATGTATTCTTATCCTGGTATGGACAATCCACAAATGGACCCAACATTTGTTTTTCATCCTATTTTGTATTATTTGTTCATTTTTGTGGACATTGATGACACAATAACACAAATAAATTAATTATAATCTATTATGTAATGTACTAAGTATGGAAAGTACTTTTAATAGAACGTAATTTCTTCTAAATATAAGGAATACAATGTCTAATGCTTAAGTCATTTAGTTCAGACAGAAACTCAGTAACTAGAAGTTATGTTCGTATTAAAGTCAACAATGCAAATAATACGGAGCTTTATGTTCAATTGCAGACTGCTCAGTACAATACTCGACAACTAATTGGTACAATAGTGTTCATTGTAAAATGTAAAAATATAACAAATAGATACACGGGTTCTAATAATAGAGCCCTTGTCTACGTTTGGGTATCTCCCATCTTCTTAATATTAAACATTAGTTCAAGATGTTGTTTTGTGTAATGAATATTTAGATTCTAAGTTTTAGATATTACAAAAGGACCGACTTAAGCATCTATTCTTTCATTTATTAAGAAAAGGTTTAAAAGGAAAGGTTATTCAATTTAAGGACTACAAATTTTGATTTTTAAAATAACAACTAAATTTAAAAAAACACGAGTTATTTGAAAGATATAAAATGATATGGAGCTTATTAGTACATTATATGCTAATTTTAATATATTTTATATATTTAGAATATATACCTCTGACAACTCTTGAAATTTCATGATGTGAAGTAAAAATTAGTTCAGTAACAGCCTGTAAATGCGGAACTAACACCTCCTTTCAAAGAGAGGGTTTGAAGCTCCACCAAACTGTTCCAATACACGGGTTGATACACACATAGCACAATCTCATGTGGCGTTTTCCTCATGATGTCTTCCTTCATCGCCAAGCACAAGATGAATCATAAAACAAATTAAGCAAAATTCAATGACGCTTGCCCGAAACTCTCAAAACAAATTCTAACCGATGAGGTTAAGACTCAAGTCTTCTAAACACAGGGCCAGCACGGCACCATTATCATGTGTAAATCTTCAATGAATTTTAGTCTACGTATCCAGTCCAGTCCAATTTAAAATATCCTATATCTTTCAGGCTATTTTTAAAAATCCATATACCAAATTCTTACCATATGCAAAATTTTATGTGACAGTTTTTTGTCAAATATGTTATCTTGCTTCAAGTACTTCATAGACATTTTACGTAACTCTCAAATATTTAGAATCTGCCTAAATAATGAATCATATGGAGATTGGTTATTCGGAGAAGTGTGGAGGAATAATTTTATAATTAATACCTGCCTACATACAAAGTTCGTGTAATACGTGTGTGTGAATAAGTAAGTACACGATACATGTCGTTTCCACTAAATAAATTACTGGATTAAAGTATTCGAGTGTAAATAGATCGTGCCGGTTAAAGTTTACAATTTTATATTATTTAATAATGAGAGCTGAGATGGCCCAGTGGTTAGAACGCGTGCATCTTAACCGATGATTTCGGGTTCAAACCCAGACAGGCACCACTGAATTGTCATGTGCTTAATTTGTGTTTATAACTCATCTCGTGCTCGGTGTTTAAGGAAAACATCGTGAGGAAACCTGCATGTGTCTAATTTCAACGAAATTCTGCCACATGTGTATTCCGCCAACCCGCATTGGAGCAGCGTGGTGGAATATGCTCCAAACCTTCTCCTCAAAGGGAGAGGAGGCCTTTAGCCCAGCAGTGGGAAAATTTACAGGCTGCTAATGCTAAAAAAATAAAAAATAATATAGGTCACAAAAAGTGGTATTGAAATTCGTCTATTTCTGTTCAGAATGTCTTGTGATTTAAGTATTTGCAAAATTCGAAACTTTTACTGCTCTTAACTTAATTATTATTTATATAGTGATGAAATTAAAATATTTACTCGTTACGTCCTTCGTCCTATCGTTGTTTGGTCCCCCCTCTTCCACCTTTCTCCTCTCTCCTCACCCGTTCTTCCCACTAACGCCTATATTTTGTTATATCTATGTACGTATTTTACTTTTACTGCTGAGACTGTTTTACCCGTTTTCGATAGAGCGTTCCGGCCGGTGTTAGCTTAACATTTAATTAATTATGTACATACTTCAAAGGACCTGGCGGAAAATCGAATAGAGATGACTTTAATTTTATTTATTTTAATCGATTCTTTGTTCCAGATCGATTTAAAACATATAAACCAAAAAAAAGGTGACATGGTAGAAGTAGGTATCGACCTTCGAGAGTATTATCCCTCAGTGGAGTGGGATATCCTCGGAGTACCCGCTGAAAGGCACGAGAGATACTATCCCTGTTGTCAAGAACCATATCCTGGTAAGTATGTATATCGCCTAAAATTAAGTATAGTATAGTGTGAGATTTTAAGTGTCTTATTAATAGATGACTTGGTTTCAATTTTAAGAATACTTTTTATAATTTATGGATGAATTACAAGTTTATATAAAATATATATATATATATATATATATAATTTTTGCGTTACATAAAATTATATGTCAAGTATATTGCACAGTAGACATTGTAGTTCTCAAGTGTGTGCAAAACCCCAGATGCAGGTAATATTCTCAAGCTTATAATGTTAGTGGACGGCAAACCGACCCAACCGAAAAGAATTCAGTTGTAAGACCAATGGCTTATTTTTACGAGCGTAAACACTTCCAATTTCCCAAACGCCTAGTAAATTTTTGTTGGCCCGAATAGAGACCTGAACCTAGTACTTCGGGCTCGGTATAGACAGTCGTAGTACGCACTATGACTTAAATAGAATCAACAACTGGATTTATTTAGAAAACAGTAAAGAATACAATACAAATTTATTATTTGAAGACTCCGATTTGTATAGCTGAGCGACGGATAAAAGGATAACTGGAGGGTGATGGACCTAAAGCTGAAATTCGCTTGCTTCCCATAGATAGAGGCGGGAGCCATCAGTGAAAATTAAACAAAGATCACTTGTACTAGTTTATTTATAATGTTAACATAAATGAAACAACAGTTCAAGTGATTCATCTCTTGAATTCTAAAATCGAAATTGCCATATAAACATTACATACATATTTTCATTTTGTTTAGTTTACATTTTGTTTAGTTTAGATTTGTTAAATAGTTTTCGATAAATTATTTTATTTCATTGTTTTGTAATTATTAGTTTTAGCTTTTTTTTATTTCTTAAGTTTTGCTTTAGAGTTCAATACTTTATAAGTGCATGTTGTGTTCTCCTGTAATTGGAGGTACATTTAATATTTCATTGTCTAAACTTGTATTTTTTGTATTACATATGTACCTGTGTTGGAGTTCCATATTAAATAAATAAATAAATAAATAAATTACCGAGTATGCTACGAGATCAAATTAAATTTAGATATTTTAATGAATAAAATAATCAAAAAACATTCTATGGATTTACGGACTATTTTGGTGATATAAAATAATTTAGATGAATTTATTATTCATTTTCACACACGGATAAGTAAATAGCTCTAAGGGATACAGTTTCAGCAATAAATATAATCTAAATGCGTATTTCTTTCACGAAATCCGCTTTAAAAAGAATGCTCTCATGGCATTAATCAGTGGCGTTTGTATCAGTATTCACGACACGTTCTAAGTATACTTTGCGGGCATTAACAAAACAACCGTTTAACCTGTTAGACGGCGGTAGAACGCAGTAATTTAGCATAGATAAGCATTGTCGACGTGCCGCGGTATTTACGGCTTTCGAGGTGAGATTAGGCCTCTGACGTGGCGATTTGGGTTTCAGAAGGGTGCTTTTCGTTTTTTGTTTTAACGTTTTGTTTTTTATTGATGTTTCTATTTTATTTTTGTTAGATGTCTTGATAAGGTTTCTTAGCTCTGTTATGAGATGTTAAATTTTTATTATATTTTTCTTTTCATTAAATTCAAGTTGAACTGTAACATTCAATCTCATATTATAAAGCAAAAGGCAGGTGGAACGGAAATTAAAAAAAAAAATTCAAATTGTTCATATATGTTGTAATTAACAATTTGTTTATACGTCAATAACTAATATTCAAATAGCATTTGTAACTTATTAACAGAATAATGAGACGTTTCAAGTATGGGGAAGTTGCATTTACTTATTTTTTGTATTTGCTTCAGTGGCTTCACTTTTATATACCACGTGCCATAATCAGTTCTTTTTATTTTATGATATACATTTTTAAAAATATAGTTTTTCTATACAAAGAAGAATAAAGCTAGTGTTAATGAAATGTATATTAAATTACGTTAAGAGAATAGTTCAAAATTAATTAATGTGTTCCGCCTTTGATTCAATCAAATACACAGAAAAACAATTAGGTACCCAAACAAGCTATCTAAGTAATTCCGCTTGTGTATATCGATCGATGTTCAATTATCTAAACATAATTTAATCAAAGTTAACAATATCAACACCGTGTTTACTTGTGAGAAACTTCGATTACATTTAGTCACTTGTAATTGCTTGTTGATTCTCGATTAACTATTACTGATTCGGTTAAAGGGTCAAAACTAATCGTTCGTACCCTTGTATAAGTATCAATCTATGTTATTGTTAAAGAACTTTGCAGATTTTCGTATCACCTCACGGGTGATGATACAAAAGTAAATGAAAATTCAGTGCTGGTGAAACAATAGTTATCGTTTAAAAAAGTTAATTATAATAGATATTATTATGTTATCATAGCTATAGTCACTAGTGTAATTACTTTTCTAATATATTACTGGAAAAATATATTAATAAATTTAACCTATATTAGTTAAAAATCATAAATTTTTTTTTTTGGTTAGATTGATATCTTTTAAAAGTTTATGACAAAAAAATCGCATATTTGATCTTTTTTTATAACATACGTAAGTGGTCGGGAAATTATGCCAGCTGATGGTAAGTGGTCACCACTGCCAATAGACATTGGGAACTAAGATGTTATGTCCCTTGTGCCTGTAGTGACACTTTCTAATTCACCATTCAAACCTTAACACATCGTACTAGTATTGCTATTTCGCGGTAGAATATCTGATGAGTGGGTGCTACCCAGACAGGCACAAAGCCCTACCACTATTAAAATAATGAAAACTCATAATTGAAATGCGGGGCACAGTACATTTTACAATATATACGAGTACCTATACATATATATGAATTGAATTTTTGTAGTTCATTTACATCATCGGTCGGTCGTTTCGTCATATTACAATACTTTTTTTGTAACACGCTCGCCATTTTACATAGCTTTCAATGAATTTTAATATAATACTGCGTTTATTGCTATGACTTTGAATAAAAAATAAAGCGAAATGTGTTGAAATGATGACCGGTGTTATATTTATCGTGTTGTCACGCTTAAAACGACTACATTTTTAACGATGATAATGTCACAGAATGGAATGTTTGATAACAATTTGTAAATAGAATATTATATATAATTGTCAAATAATATTGAATTTTTCGGATTTGGTTCCATATATTTATGCTGAAATAATTCTTACTACCCCAGCTCAACATTTTAGAGCATTGTAATCATTACATAGGCTGAAACAAAGTCGCTTACCGCTGTCTTTAAAATTACACATGGATTTCGATGCGGTTTTTTTAATAGAATTACTGTTTCAAGAGGAAGATTTATATGAATAATACATGTAAAATATAGTAGAGAAACATTGATAATTTTAGAGGTGTCTAATGTGATGTCGTATAAACACATTTTTTTGCGCTTACGTTGCAAACGCTGGCCTTGAAATGTGCAAGTTAGTTTTTACGAGAAATAATGGATTTTTAAACAATTCAGCATTAATTCTTATCGAATAAAGTACCTCAAATAAATTTTGAATTTCATATAAATCAATATGGCCCTTTACAGCATGTAATTTAAATGAATATTTTCGAAGATATTACAGATTTAAAATGCAGGGACATAGCGGGTTGTATTGTCTAATGACAAAAAGCTATGAACTTTGTATATAATTACATTCTGTAGTAGTTAGTATCAGTATTGCACCCGTACAAAGCCGGGGCGGGTCACTAGTATTATATATGAGGTGCTTACACCTGTCAAAATTGATAAACACGTTTGAATGACGTTGACATTATTTTAATAAGTGCTTTAATAGTAACAAAACAGCTAAGTATTTCTGCTTGACGGAAGAATATCTGTAGAGTTACCCAGACGTGTGTGACGGACCTGCATAAATTCCCACCACTAAGCCATAAGTAATATAATATAAACCAGATGAATTTCTTTCGCGCCTTCTTATCGAGTCTAAAACATTTCTTTCCGAACTTTTTCACAATCAATAAGAAAGTGTATCGCTTCTTTTGAATAAATATTTCGACTCTGACGTTCAAATCATCCATCATCTTTGGCTACAAATAAAAATCACCCTCCGTGCAATTATTCCTTCAATATTCTTCGTAACAAATTCAATTTGAAAGTCGAATAAACAGAAATTGTTTATACTAATTGTTCTAGTTCGTATTCAAATTGCTTCTGCATCGTCTAAGTGATTGGCGACTCGAATTGGGACGGTACTGGAGTAATTTGAATGTTCTGCCGTCTGCTGTTTGTTACCTAAATGTAATTCATCTCGGTAGTGTTTATCATTTCATTTCGTAACTTGCCTTCAATTATAATGAATCCAGAACATATGGAACTATATTTTTTTATGCCAATTCATATAATTTCGGCATATTGTATTAAATTAAAATTAAATTTATTTTTATATAAAAAATTCCATGGTTTTTACTTATCAGATTTACTTATCAAAAAGTATTTCTAATTACGTTTTAAAATTGACTGACTAACACTACAAAGCACAACTTAATTCGGTAGATCTAACAGGATGAAAATTTGTACAGAAATCCATTATGGAACTTAAGTGAGCACTATGATAGGATTTTCAAAATTCTTCTCCTACAAGGCTTATATGGGGGGGTGTAAGGTTGACGGCATTTATATCGTTATTTGTGATGTTAGAGTTTATAAAATCGATATTTTGGCTTATTTTAATAATTAATAGATAGATGTTAAAGATTTTTTGAAAAATCATCATCTATGACTAAAAAGATGAAATTTAGCATGTTTATACGGAAATCTACATCTTCGAAAATTTTAAATATGGTAATCGGTGTTTATGTTTCTGTTTATAAGTAAAATACCAATATTGTTGTTTTTTCTGCATGGGGTATATATATTTCCATAGGGGTAAACGGATAATAAAGTCGTAGAATTTAATGAGAAACTTAAAATTGAAACACATATAAAAAATTTGAATGATTTATATTTTGTTTATGCTACTTGACTTAAAAGGAGTACTCAAATAAAGTTAATAAGTGTAAACATACATTAATTATCACCAATTAACTACCAAATATTGTTTCAGATATCTTCTTCAATATAACGCTAAGAAGGAAAACGCTATTCTACACGGTCAACTTGATCGTACCTTGTGTCGGTATATCATATCTATCCGTTCTCGTATTTTACTTACCAGCTGATTCCGGAGAGAAGATTGCTCTCAGTATCTCCATCCTTCTCTCACAAACGATGTTCTTCCTTCTAATCTCCGAAATTATTCCATCGACATCTCTGGCATTACCACTGTTGGGCAAGTATCTCCTTTTTACGATGCTGTTAGTAGGACTATCTGTGGTAATAACGATCTTCATTTTGAATGTTCACTATCGTAAACCCAGTACCCATAAAATGGCACCATGGGTGAGGAAATTCTTTATAACTAAACTACCGAAGTTATTGCTAATGAGAGTTCCAAAAGATTTGTTGAGGGATCTTGCAGCGCAGAAGATAGCCGGTCGAAGTATGAAGAAGAATAAGTTCAAGGATGCTTTAGCTGCTGCTGAACAGACAAATTCTAACGCTTCGAGCCCTGATTCTCTGCGTCATCATCTACCCGGTGGTTGTAATGGATTACATTCAACGACAGCCACAAACAGGTAAACCTACGTTAAAATAAACAAGTACTTCAACGTAACCTAACTGTCTAAGATTTTAATTAAATTTAATTATGTATGCAGAATATACATATATGTACATATGCAATTCGTTGCGAAAAACCCATGTTATAATTACAAAATGTTAATAAAATATACTTAATTTAATATCAAAACTGTTTTGAGTATTTCGTGAAACTAATGGCAACATTCATTAAAATTCAATAGCATTCGCTTTTACCATTCAAGCTATCTATCATTTCGCTTTTTTGCTTGAATTTTTTAAATGTATCTTACAGTAGAAGTTCGAGTAGTATTTAATTATTTAGATACTCAACAAACCGTCCTATTTTATCGTATAAATTCCTTAGATTCAGCGGTCTGGTTGGAGCTCTCGGTAGTCTTGGCGCTGGATACAATGGGCTCCCTTCCGTTATGTCTGGCTTAGACGACTCACTCAGCGATATCACTCCACGAAAGAAGTATCCATTTGAACTAGAAAAAGCCATCCACAACGTAATGTTTATTCAACATCACATGCAAAGACAAGATGAATTTAACGCGGTAAGTTTACTTTTATAGTAAGAAAAGAAGTTAAAGAGCAATTGGTACGTACTAACACGCACATAAATTATAACGACAAAAAGCAAAAGAAATAAAAATCATTGACCGATATCTTAATACTTGAATTTATGGATATATATATTTTTTTTGTTTAACGATAAATAAAAATCGGAAAGTCTTAGATAAATTTAAATGTTGTATGTATATTAAATGCATAATATTTATATAGCTAATTAACGCCAACAGGAAGACCAGGATTGGGGTTTCGTCGCAATGGTCCTCGATAGATTGTTCCTCTGGATTTTCACAATCGCCTCTATAGTTGGAACATTTGCGATTCTCTGCGAAGCGCCCTCACTGTACGATGACACAAAACCAATAGACATGGTTTTGTCTTCCGTAGCCCAGCAACAATTCTTACCTGTCGATAGTGGAGATTCTTAAATTATTATCAAAACCATTCTGACTTAGGAGTTTTCAGAAGCTTATAATATTAAGAGTGCAAAAATACTGCCGGCTTGATTAATAGTTATTCCATGAATGTCGATGCCATTTCCAAGTTTACGTAGTAATAACTATATTACTGGACAGTTACAGTAGTTTCAAACTATACCGAATCTGTCTTTTGTCCGATTACTATTTTCAAGGAACGATTCGATTTGATTATAGACAGTAAAATTTTCTATGAAGTGAAATGAGGAATTTGCCATTGGCTTGCTACTTATGGATTAGAAAGCGACGAATAGCGGATTAGACAATTTTAATATCGTATTTAAACAAGGCAATACTTTTTAAATACAGATTCCAGGCAAAATTATATCAATAAAATGTCATATAATGCTAGTTATAATAAGTATACAAGTGTAATGAGTTCGTTCGATTTTATTGTAGTAGCCAAAATGGGCTGTGATTTTTATGATTAATTTGTCGTAATTTAAAAATTAAGCCAAAAATATCTCAATGAAATATAGTATTAATAGAATTTCTAATTATCTTTAAGATTAATTATTATCCTTAGTCAAGACGATAATGAGATTTTTCATACCTACCTAAACTCAACTTTACACTTTGATTAAGATATAAATAAGATCAATCAAGCCATATATCCATATAACAAATGGACTTGAAATTATCTTATCTAAATAAAAATGAATATTTGTATATCTGTCTTCTATATTGTTTTAAACTATTCATCTTTTATTTATTACGATGAAACTTGTTAGGTTCGCGTACGCAAGCGAAGGATATTGTTAAATAATATCATCGCATAATGTAAAAGTCGCTTCACGCCGTATATACGCTTAGATCTTTTAAACTACTCAACGAGTTTTA
Organism: Vanessa atalanta; assembly: GCF_905147765.1. NCBI lineage: Eukaryota > Metazoa > Arthropoda > Insecta > Lepidoptera > Nymphalidae > Vanessa > Vanessa atalanta. The sequence goes on from NC_061882.1 coordinate 2,596,953, forward strand.
ATGTGGTTTTCATCAATACTTTGTATATAAACCGTGTCAAGCTGGTATGGGTAGCTATTACATTATATATTATAGTTTTGTTATATATTTTCAATAGTAATTGTTATCTTACAAATATCGTAAATAATGACATGTTAATTAGATTTTCATGATTAATTTTGCATAGCGAAAGTCCAAAACCTACAATTGTAATAATTGAGTTTAAAGCAAATTTTTTTTTCAAGGTAACGTGCGATATTTCATAAGAATTTTCATGATAAGATTAAACGAAATTCCTTTTAACAATTAATACATTTGTGTCAAACTTTATGCGAATCAGACGACAACATAAGGGCTGTGCTAATGTCAAAAGATCATTTATTAGATAAGTTTAATATGTAAGATTGAATAATCGCTCAATCACTTGATCCTTTTTGTTTCGATGTGAATTAAATTAAACTTTATATTAAAATAAGACAAACTTTACTGCCAAATGGTGTAAAATAATTATAAATAAAAAATATATTTGAATTGGCATATGTTAGTGCGTGTCCCGAGTGAACTTAATAACTTGCTTACTGGAAAATAATCAAACAAATACATTTGTTAATTTTTTTACATTAATATTATATTATTATGTAATAACATTGTCATTAAAAAATCCATGTTCATTAAAATTATAACTTGTATTAAGTCGATAAATTAAGAAACTTTTTATTTAGTTAACCCTAAAAACTGTGAATGTAGTCTTCCTAAGGTTAAGTCATAAGATAAAAAAGTAAAGTAAAGTATGTTTTAAAATAGCTCACATTGTTGTAGTATTAAATTATTAAAACAAAATAACCGAATGATTTATTAATTATAATCTGTGTAACCCAAATACATCCATAGAAAAAAAAAACAACGACAACTACAAACAATTCCTCAATGAAATATCTTCATTTATAAAACAACACAGCTACACTTACTATACATACATTCCATATAAGCCGCGCTACTAATAAAGACAGGATTTTTTCTAACTGATTATGCAATTATAGCTCGCAATTACTCATCAACCGAGAATGTTCCTAAAATGAATGATGAACGAATTAAGTAATACACAGACGGTCTCATAAACCGCATATCCTGCAAAGTTCAGGAATACTTTCGAATTAATATTTGATAGGTACGCAAATTTTTTAGATTGAACTAAATGAAAATGTCGTTCATTAAGCATAAAAAAAATTACAAAATTTAAAAATAGAACTGCAATAAAAGATTAAATTATAGCCGGGGAAGTAAAATTTACGCATAGCCTCAAATTCGTGTGTTATTAAAGTTTTTAATGAATTATTTTTGTTTTGTTTTTTTTTTTTTTTTTTATTTAATATTTAAATTATTGTTACCAATAGTATTGACTATTAAGTTTTTTAAGTTCAAAAATAGTTTAATGACATTGGTGCGGGAGGGCTTGGATCAACGAACGATTGCTAGAAATTTAAATTTAAGCCAGTCTACTTTTTCTAGAGTATACCGAAGGATTGTGAAAAAGGCTTCGGCAGAACTCGAGCAACCACCCGTCGTGACGTCCGAATTATTGCTTCAAATTCAACCCACGCCATCGTTTTCTCAATAGATAATATTATTTTACTTCAATAGCTAAACTTTTATTGTATGTTGTTCAAGTCAAAATTGTATGTTAACATTTTCGTATTCATAACAATTTTGTTTATATGTACATAATTATATGAGTTTTGTTCCCTACTTTCGTGCCCATAATCCGATATAATCAGGTAAATAACTGGGCCATGTTGTGCACCAACAGACACAAAAAAATTGTGAACTTATGTTTTTTTTTTTATAAATTTTTCTTTAAACTATTAAAACGATTTTGACATTACGTATATGTTAAGTCATAGGTTTTAAATGTACAAAGAAATTTACTCATCTTTGAAAACCGAAGAAAACAAATTATTTATTACCTCAATATTAAAAGATAAAGATCTATAAATAATCACTTGACATACCAGCTCATACAAGAAAAATCTCGTCAAACCTGCGTTGTTGACGAATAAACGCCATAAAATGGATGAATCGAAACAGTTAACGTACGGTCGACCCATTAAACTTGTCAGCATGTGAAAAATATCACCACCGCACGTATGAATTCTCCGCCATAAAACCCAAATAAATATGGACGGAATAAATCAATGGATTTACGGAGGAATTCTGACAGTCGCGTGTATAATTACATAGTACCTATGTAACAAAAATAAATTTAAAACTTTCCTAGCCTGTAGTTTCTTTTGTTTTTTACTTTCAGAATCCACATTGATTCATGTGAATAAATGTCTTCTAAATTTGAATTTATTCTGACTTCATATCATTATCAAGACTAATAATTTTTGGAATGGATATGCACATGTAAACAATATCTTACAATATGTAAAAAGACGTAACATTATTTGTAAAGTGTTTGGACGTAAAATTGTTAAGTGTGTCGTATAGCATCTTGTACTTTTTTGGTGATTATTATATATAAATATGCTTTATAGAACAGATTAACTACAACATTTTTAACTAAACTGTGTTAATTCAGGTAGTTTGGTGATAGAATGCAATATAGCCCCTGCGCTACATTCGCTTGGTGGTAGGGCTTTGTGCAAGTCTGTTTAGTTAGTGACCACTAAGGAGATATTCTACCACCCAACAGAAATACACAGTATCGTTATCTTCCGGTTTGAAGGGTTAGTGAACCAGTGTAACTGCAGGCACTAAAGACGTCTTAGCTCCCAATACTGGTAACAAAATTGTGTGATGTAAGGAACGATTAATATTTTTATAGCGTTGATGTATGTGGGTTGTGATTACCACTTTCCATCAGATGACATTTTGAAATCGTTTATTCTTAACTTCTTCTTCAATACCGTCAGCTTAACGACTCAACAACACATATGGTGTTTAAAAGAGTAAAGAAACAGGGAGTTAATCTCTCTTAACGCAAGCACAAGTGTGCGCAATAACATCTACCAAAGAGTAGATAAGTCACCGTTGAAAATAGATGCCACGACCAAAATCGTCCGCAAAGGTATCACTGTCATCTTATTTATCTTTAAAGTATGCATTTACTTATTACATTAGCTAATAGTTACTGTATGTTATTTGCATTGATGGATAAGCAAAAAACCGAAACAACTCGGTAAAGCTTATCATTTTTTAAACTAATTTACGAAGACACATGAGCAAAAGTGGTTCTTTGTCTTATATGGTCACTTTGACAATATACACTGATAATGCGCTGCAATTACGTAATCTAAGGTAAGGAAGGCTCTTTGACCTAAAATAACTCTATTAAGCCCTGGTCCAAACGACTCTGGTCAGCAATACACAGTATTGATATTTGGAGATCAAATAATTTAGGAGTGGTTCCCACTTTGACTGGCCGATACGAATCCTTAACAAGTGTGAGCTCAGCCGTATGTTATTATCCTTATTACGAAATTACTCAACATCATACAGAACTACGTTATATAACTATAATGTATAATTACAGAAAAGTATTGAGTATATTGCATGAATAACACCAGAATATTCCGGTTAAAAGGCCCTTAATCTCTTGAATAATTCATTATCCGATGACCCATCCCTTTATGAAGTCCTGGTACTCTGAAATAGGATATTTAGCAATTCAATTAGTTTTGAGTTTGCAATTTTATTGCCTTAACTTTATATATCACATAGTTTCATATTTGTTTCTATATTATATTATTATTATATGAAGTATTCAACGTGTTTGTTACATTAACCTGAAATTCCTATTTATAACATATTTATATTTTATTTGAATTTACCCGATATTCATTATGTATGATCTTTGACAAACATTAGAAGTGGAACCCAAGCCACATCATGAGAAAGTACTATTAAATATCTTAAATTTAATTAATCACAATTTTTTTTTCTTTGGCACAAATCAACACTATTAAAGTTATGCTTTTTATGAAACACTTTTAGAGAACTCGAGTACGTTAAACGGTCACCATAAATTAATTTATATTGAGCTATTAACAACTAATAAAAAAAATACTTTAGTATGAATAAAAAATGCAGTCCACATTATATACTCAACCCTCTCAAATGACTTTTAGTAACAATTTAGTTTCACATCGAAACCTCTAAAACTGCATCTGTTTTTGAAATAAAAAAAAACGTTCCCACCGTACATTGAGCAAAAACCCTGCCAGTGACTGTCCAACCGATTTGGCACGTTGCCAACTGCATGTACATAGTAGCGAACTGGCTGGCTTTTTAATAGTCATCCTGTTGGCGACGTATGATTGAGTGTCTACGAAAATAACTACTTTAATCGGCTTAGTTTTTACAAATCGGATTTAACAAATCAATGTTTTTTATTTAGCATTGCGAACAAATTTATTTTCAAATATAATTTTTTTGTTCAAATTTATAAAAGTTCATAAAGTTGGTGTGACATTTTGATTATCTGACAAAACAGCATTAAACTACATTGTAGTTAGATAGTTAATTTTTTGAGTATTTATCAGTTCTATTGATATTTATATATTATGACTTAATTATTTTGACTGATTCTTAAAGTACTTTACAGCATTGAACTCTACGTTGAGATATACTAAATGCTGTAATAGCCTAAATATACTAAAATAATATAATAAATTATAATATAATATAAATCTGTAATATATTAAGCAGTAACAGGATGCTCTTATGCAGAGTTTCTCATATTGTGCTACCTGAAAATAAAACTGATGCCGCGTTAACCAAAAATGTACCTATCGAAGATATTTCAATTAAATATGTACCTTTACAGACATTAGATATAATTATATAAAATATATTTATTTCAATAAAATTTATTTTTATAATTCGTTCGTATTATTATTTTTAAGACATTTTGACAGAATCAGGCTTCAGTTTTGAAAATGAATACGAAATATACAATCTCAAATCTCAAACAAATCGATCGAATAGTTGGAAAACAGGTTTGTGTTTTAAAACGTTATTTGTAGAATAAAATCCAGTGCTAAATATTTCAAGTAAGCCTGAACGAATCTAAATCCCATTACGGATCTTTAAAAGTTTAAAAATCCGCAAATTTTGATGCAGACCACGTACCGCAAAGATATTACTAATGGAGTCTTCAAAACTGTTTGCACTAACTGAAATATTGCTAGTTTAAAATTCCTCTCATCGCTTATAAGCAATTGAATTGAGAACAATATCTAATTGGTTTTGTGATGAGTAAATTATTGAGTCTTCATAATAATAAAAGTATTAGACCCAATACCTCAGAAGCGGTATTGAGAAATGATAACTTCAATACTTCAATATTTTGAACGGGTTTTTAAATATTATATATTTGTGTATATAATTGACTATTTTAAACTAATATTATGTTTTAGTTAAAAGGGTGACTTAGTATAATTACAGACACAAGGGACATAACAACTGAATCTCAATGTTGCGGTCGCATTAACGGAGTAATGAGTCTTTTCTAATTATCACAGCGCCAGAGTGTGCGCAAATGTGACCAGGGGCGAAATTATCATCATAGGATTAATTTAAAAACAGAACTACAAAATGTGACTACGACATTTTACTTACTCTAAAAGTGGAACATCTATTTAGGACATAGTTTGAAGCTTATTCCACCACACTGCTAAGGAACGGGTTGAAGTAAAAACGCGGCAACTTCAAATTGGAAGAATTACATATATAACCCTTCAACACCAATTTTACCCTCTTGAATGGCTGAATTAAAAAAAAAGTAACCTATCCTACCGATTTTTTGATTTAAGCTTGCTTGCAAATTTTATCAAAATCTGTTCCATGATTAAGTTGGGAAAGCGTAACTACAGGCAGTTTACTTTTGCGTTACATGTTATAACATTAAAATAAATTAGATACAGCGACAATGCCTATGCCCAAAAGTAACCACTTACCTTGGGCTATTATGTGTTTCATTTGAATAAATAAAATAAAAAACATCTTTATAAATTATCTAGTGCAGTAGCAGGCATATCAAGAATGGCTAATATTTCTTACAGCAGCGTTCGATGGTGTGACCACTTTCCATAAGATGGAGCATATCCGAACAAATATCATGTAAATAAATTAGTAGCTATAAAATTAATAATTAGTATGAAATCATCTGTTGCCATAATAATTGACCTCCTTTCATCATCAATGTAAGCTTCAATAGTGGCTTCGGTATCCGCTGGATATTATATGTACATAACCCATACATATATGATAGTGCTTAAACTAATTTGAATGTATTTCCTAACATCTTTGTGCTATCTAGAACATAACAAATATTATCTATACAAACATATATTATTTTATTATAGTAAAATAATTAACTTGGTGTTAGGGCTTTGAATAATCTGTATGTCTTGGTAGGTACCATCCTTAATGACACAATCCTCCGCTAAATACTGTTCCCGTTCGGCGGATCAATGAGCCAAGGTACATCAAACCTTCTTCAACATCTTAGGTTTTCAAGGTTGAAGATATCATCAGCTATATGGAACAATGAAAATCTTAAACCAGATTTTCCATTCAATGGAGACCAAGCTATGTATCTGTAACTTGTCGGATCTTTATTAAAGATATAAACAGACCCTGGCAAAATTCCAGAAAAACACCAGGAAGAAAACAGTTTACGATGTACGGATACCTCATTAAATATTTTTACAAAACTGTGCTAACGCTTTCACATATATTCTACTCAAAACTTTATGAAAAGAATATTGCCTGAATTTAAGCTCTGGGTTATTATGAAGATGTCCTCTTGGTGAACCTCAAGGGAGACTAGACAACTACGCAGGACATTATAATGCACAAGTACAGGAGCACAGGTGCACTCTCGATACCCTAACCATAAAACCGACCGGGAAAGGTCAGAGGTAGGATCAACGGCTTTACATGTTTTTTCGAGGCACAGGACTGTGAACACTTCCAATTTTCAGCATCCACTGGTAGTGATAATATTTCGTCAGTAAAACTCAATAACTTTTTATCGGCCTGAGGTTTGAACCTAAAACTTCGGAATCTGTTATATCTAGCCACAGGACGAACAGGAAGTCAATGAGCAGCTTACTTTTATATTCCCAGTTCCTATTGGGGAGAGAGGAAACAAAATGAGACATGGAAATATATATAAGCGAAATATAGTGGTTGTTTGTTGCAGATTGAAATTTTGCATCGTCATTATTTTTGGAAATTAAATTTTCAATTTCTTTTTAGGTGTATCTTCATACATTACCTATCTTTTACATTTTTAAACAGTACCACTAATTTTACGCAATTATCATAACTACTTAAATATCTTTAGTATTGTATCCATACCCTTATATACTATTTAACAAAACATAAAATTAATCATCTTGTTCTTTTACTTGCGTTATTAAGTTTGTCTGTCCGAGAGAGAATTATCTCGGCGTCTCGACGCTAATAAATACGGTGCTAGAATCAGGGCCTAAACTTAAAGAGCCTTGCACACTTCGAAGTCAATAACTTCGCGCTGCAGTTTAATTACTACCATTCTAAATGGAGTTAATTGTTTTTAAAGTTTGTATAAGTTTTTGCGATATTAATTAAAGAATTTATAGCACCATTGCCGGCCAGTATTAATTTATTTAGTTGTAATATGATGGTATATTTCTTTGATATATATCGTCTTAATATGCAAAAACAAATACAATTTCAAATTTACATACATTACATTATATACATTAGCAGCCTGTAAATTTCCCACTGCTGGGCTAAGGCCTCCTCTCCCTTTGAGGAGAAGGTTTGGAGCATATTCAAATTTCAAATTTAAAATATACTAATATTTTCAATCAATAGTACATAAGCTGTATGTAATAATTTATTATGATTGTATTGTAAAACGCCTTCATTTTTTATTAGTTAATCAAATAAGCCAACTCAGCGACGTGGATCCAACTTTGTAAGAATCAGTTCAAAGAATTTCCCTTCGAACTTTAATCTTATAACGAGAAAATGACAAACACACGCCAATGCGGAAGTGGAGAGCTATTTCAAACTTTATCTTTATCTTATATATTATTTGTTTATACCACAATTGTAAATGAGCAAGGAAAATTCTGAAATTAAAATTAGAGAGAATGTGGCCATCGTATTTATAATTCAAGAAAACCAATAAGTAAGTTTATTTAAGAAGTAAGTTATTATAATAATAAAAAAAGCGAAGGATCTAGCTAGAAGCGCCACGCATGCACAAAGGGGGGAGATCTATGGCGGGATGAGGGTATGACGGTATCAGAGAGCGTAATGCCGTTTGCCGTTTGGGCACATGAATCGGTTTTATCGCCTAAACATGCTATCAAAAAGATGTAGAAGATTACAAGATGTGGACAAGAGTAATTCATACTCTTGTCCACAAGATTAAGGTGACTTTTGTTGAACAAGTGCAGCTAATAGAATCGTTATTGGCACATAAAGGTATTAAATGTTTAATATATTATTATAATCAAAATTATAAACCGAGATAACCAATCAATTCCTCACCTTAACCCGGAATACACAAAATATTGACGTTTGGCGGTGTTTGATGAATGGGTGGGCTGTACGTAGACACGTTGACTTGAAACAAAACACAAATATAGATATACATATATTCGTAAAATAGATAATAAATATTTTTGAATGGAAGAAAATGGCAAAGTTAAAATTATTGGAAATGAGGCTTACATTTTTTGTCATAAGTATTGTTCTAAAATGAGCCAATAGTTATACGTATACGTGAATTTTACCAATTTTTAACAAAGTAATATAGCTCCAAACCTCTGAAGATGTCTTACTCAGCTGGGAGGATAAATATATTCCGTATACATATGTTTTTTTATGAAATGATCGTATTATATAAATGGTACGAGTGATATAACACAAAAGGGTTCAAGAAATCCATTTAAAATTCCTTTGAGGTGAAGCTAGAACCAGAAACGTTTCAGATTGATAGGGCTGTGTGTGACGTTTGCAATTGAATTTAATTCCAAGTTAAATTATAGTGAGCGAACAACATCGCATAAGACTAGTAAACTTGTAGACGGACCATACCGGCGGTTTTGCTAATACAGGGTAACCAACGTTGATTATATTGTATGCCTGATAATATGAAAATCAAGTATGCGTCTGTTAGTAGTTCTTCGCAGCCTAAGCGTATTGACCGATTTTGATAAAATGTTTTGATTGTACTAATCAACCGTCACTTGGATAGTTTTTAACTAAAGTTGGACGGTAGATATCGTTCTTGTCAACATTACTTTTTCCGACTTTTTTATGTTTCTTCCTGGTAGAGCTTTGTATAAGTACCACTGAAAATTACTATTTACTATTGTGTTCCGGCTTGAAGGATGAGTGAGCCAGCGAAATAAAATTACACACATACATGAGGAACATACTCGTAAATTGTTACTTCCTAAGTTTGGTGTCACATTGGTTTTTTTTTCACAAAATTCAGTTTTTTTTCTTTTTTTTATGATATAGGGGGCAAACGAGCAGGAGGCTCACCTGATGGAAAGTGATTACCACCGCCCATGGACATCTGCAACACCAGGGGGGTTACAGGTGCGTTGCCGGCTTTTCAGTGGTACTTGCCTGGGTTTGAACCCGATATCATCGATTAAGATGCACGCGTTCTAACCACTGGGCCATCACGGCTCTCATTACGTTACAATGGTAACAAAACATTTCCATAATCGCGATGTCAGTGTAGCCAGCTTTGAAAAATAGAATACAAAAAAATAAATCGATAAAATTAATGAATTAACGTTGCAATGAGAAGAGATAAAATGTAAGATTACCAACATTGTCATTTCCCAAATATAAACCGAATCAAACAAAGAGAATCGGAGACCTCAAGTCCCCAGACTAATAAATATTCCAATGATTCGCCATCCAATTCGGCCAACTCCAAAATCTTTCCGATGGGAGGTTCACATTAGCATATGACATTACAGAGGTATATTTACCGCCTTATTTTATCTGTGACACTAATTTCATCTCTATTGTTTAGGAATTAAAATTGACTTTTATTCAACAAATGATTATAGTGGTTATTTTCAAAATTGACTCAGGACAGTCCTTCAAAGAAGCCACCTCTTTGAATGAGACTTGTGGTCGGAAGTTTGCCTAAGTCTTCTTAATTTATGCGTTCCGTCTTTAATTTCGTTGAGGCTTTGAATGGGAATTCGATTAAAAATGCGGACACAATGCCATGTCTCGGACTGAAGACGCGGAGTTGGAACAAAGCCTTTATCTTCGTGAACGGCGCATTTGCAGTTGATTAATAATTATGTTAAACCCATCACAGTCTTTAGGAAATCTTTTAGCGACAAGTATTGACACAGAATAACGAACTATCTCTATTTATCTATTCTTGAAGCGCTTGATTTTGTGTAACTGTGACTTATCCGTTAGAATCGTTTTCGACTGTATATTACAATTCTAATAATGTAATTTAATAAAGTTTTTTTAAACACCATGAAGGTTTTATATCAAATTTAAAAATATATTTCATACCATTTTACATGAATACGTTTTACATTGTTCGATAACCGCTTACCAACACTATTTTCCGCTGGAGCTTTATACATATAACAGCCACTGTTAATTCGTCAACGAAAAATCCACGTGTAATCCAAATTCTAGAGTAAATTCCAAAAATTGTCCTTGTGATGCGTCCGTTTTAAACAATATTTCAAACAAAGTAAGACGTCTTTGATGTGAACGCGAACTGAATTCATAGAATGCCTCGAATTTCCGAGCACATTATGTTGGAATAGTTCTACCGCGCTGTTAACGGCTTTATATACATTGTATATGAGAAACCAACGAGATTATCATAAAAAATGTAAATAAGGTTATCCTGTAAAGGTTAAATGTAAATAATTACTATCATAAGGTGTTATATTATTTTTTTGCTATTGCAGGTAATGGAAGTTCCGGGTCATGAAGGTTTTTGTTCGATATAATCAAGACGTAATCAGTGGTTTGGCTAGAGCGTGTGAGGTATTATGGGGAGTTTGAATTTGAGGAAATTATTACTTTAGTAGATCTGTTCCTATATTATTCTAGAAAAGATTGTTTGAAAAATATATAAAGCACTTTAAGAAATATAAACTACTTTTTATGTCATCAATGACAACTACTGCATTTAAATAGTTCATACTTTTTTTATGTCTGTAATACTGAAAAACTCATAATTCAAACCAACATACAACAAAACAAAATATTGTTGGTTGCCTGCGGAGTATGGGTTGTATCCTCTTCCAGGCGGGCCTGTGCCAACTTCAATCACCATCTACAATAATTTGTAGAAATAAAAGTAACGTTACATTAATCTAGTTTCAACATAGACCCTATATGTGTAATTAGTATATTATCTTAACTGCAAAAAAAAAGATCTAAATATTCGGGTCTTCTGCAAATTACTTTTTTTGTCCCATTTGCTGTCGAAACACTTGGCCAGAGGAGTAATGGTGCAAAAAGCTTCATCAAAAGTATAACACCTCGCCTTATTGTCTCCACTGGTGACAGGAGGGCTGGTTCGTTTTTAGCCCAGAGGATCGGAATTGCGATTCAACGGGGAAATGCTGCTAGTAAACTTGCCACCATTCCACGCGGTCAAGATTTATACAGTGACTATTTTTAATTAATATTTGTATATATTTAAGCACTTAATGTTATCAATTCGTATGTCAATAAATGATTTATTATATGGTAAAAAAAACTTAACTGCAGCTGAATTCACAATAATTCATCCAAAACAAATACTTCTAACTAATCCATCATCTATCATGTATTGAGTAACACACCTTATGTTTTTTGTTTTTGACATAACATTTAAATATACTTCCGGAATATTATGATACAAAAGAATGCCTTATCCTAAGAAAGACGTATTTATTTTTGCAAACGATAAATTGGTATTATAATTTACTTCTCGTATATATATACTGAGCCGAGATGGCCCAGTGGTTAGAACGCGTGCATCTTAACCGATGATTTCGGGTTCAAACCCAGGCAGGCATCACTGAATTTTCATGTGCTTAATTTGTGTTTATAATTCATCTCGTGCTCGGCGGTGAAGGAAAACATCGTGAGGAAATTTCAACGAAATTCTGCCACATGTGTATTCCGCCAACCCGCATTGGAGCAGCGTGGTGGAATATGCTCCAAACCTTCTCCTCAAAGGGAGAGGAGGCCTTGACCCAGCAGTGGGAAATTTATAGGCTGCTAATGTATGTAATGTAAAATTTATGTACCGTAATGTCGTACATACAGTTAAAATTTAAGGATATCTTTATTATAAATACATATATAAGTACGAACTTGATTTATTTTTATCGTGTGCGAGTATGCCCATTGCGCGCTTATTATATTATTATGCCCAGCAGTGGGAAAATTTACAGGCTGCTAATGCTAATGCTAATGCTAAAATATATATAATGATTATTATTACTTCTTTCTTTATTATTATTCGATAAAAATATAATTATAAATATTTTTTGATGAATACTAGGTAAATTCATTAGTGTATTTACCGCAGGATCTTTATCCTTTTTTAATACTCACCAGCAGATTCATCGTGTTATCTTGCATAAATGTAGTTTGTATAAAACGACTATGCTTCTGATATACGAGTACGTGATGTAAGTCGTCATATACGTCATATATATGTTTGTTATTATTATATTACCTCCTACCAAGTCTATTGGCAATGTAAGAAATCCCTTACAACGTACTTGTGGCCTTAGCCTAGACTTATTTTTATATAATTTTATGCAAAGGAATCTTAGACCTTAGAAAATACACGGCATACTGATTATATCATCACGGATAAATGAACGCGTTCCCTGATATACCTTTGTAGCATAATTTTTCAAGTCATACCAAACCAACACAACGGATTGTGAAGAAATTTGCTTTTAAATTATTTATGATACACGTGGGATATATTTTATTTAAGATAAATAAAGGATTTCTATGTAGCATAATTCCTTATTTACTTGTTCACACTAAAACGAATGAACGTTTCTGATGAGATATGTAAAAGTAAATATATTTATTATATAAATTGTATGGTTTAACCGCAGATATATGTTTTAATCTATCAACATCGTCATTTTCTCTATACGAGAGAAAAAAAGAAGACAGAAATGTTTAGTTAGGATACGACACAATTATAAAAAGTATAAAAAATTGAAAAAAGAAAAACTACAAAAATTATAATACTAAGGTAATCTATTGACAAAATCCTAATGTAAGCTTTTATCTAAGTTCCATCTTCGAAACTAAATATAGCTAAGGATAGATGCCCGTTTAAAATAATACTAGCCGTGTAACCAACGAAATATTATATAAAAACTCAAAAGATTTTGGCTGCGTTGCCTATAGACGAATTTCAATATTTAGATTTTAAAATAAGACTTCTTTAAGGAGAATTGTTTTACTTAGACATAGGATGTCTAAGTAAAATCATAGCCTCAGAGTATCAAATTGAATAAATATATATAATTAATTTTCCAAAACTTTCCTTTCACCTAACTTGTATATGCACGTATTATCCGATAATTTTATTTGGAACATGCTTAAACCTCCTAAAAAAATACGCAATTTCATTCGAAAAAGTAAAAAGTAACAGCTCATAAAAGTCATACTACTGGACACGTCTCCCTTCGGGTGGAAACGAATCCCCGAAGTTAAGTTAAAGTTAAGCTACAGAGAGAGTTGAAACTGCGGATTTTGCGCACAGAATTTCATCCGAAACATGCACGCTTAGTCGAGATATTTCCTTCACCGTTGAACAGGATTCGAATTACAAAAACAAATTAAGTAGATTGCATATAATATATGTTATAATTAATATGATTCGTAATTTATATTAAAGTATGTTCTTATGTGTAGATAGGGAAGTTATAGTAAATATTTCAATACATATGTCGGTAAATTTTGTTTCGGTCAACCATTTTAAAGACTAATCATTCAAAAAAAAATAATCTGTTTACCGTTTTTATTAGAAAACATTGGAAGGTATAATAAAATAATAGATAAAAAATCAATAATTTATAATTTATTGCGTTTAATCGTAGTTCAAGTTACATATAATATGTTTAACTTTGTCTACCACGCAGTTTCACACGTGTCATTCGCATTAAGAGTATGAAACAACACTGGTCTACACAATTCAAACCTTATTTTGTCACTTGGAAGAGTTTTAACAAATTACATAAATACAGCATTAATCCGACGATAACGAACTCCATGGTCGAGTAGTGTGTACACCGGTTTTTATGGGTACGCCACTCCGAGGTCCCGGATTCGATTCCCGGCCGAGTCGATTAAGAAAAACTTCATAAGTTTTCTATGTGTCTTGGGTCTGGGTATTTGTAGTGATTTTCCATAACACAAGTGCTTTAGCTACTTACATTGGGATCAGAGTTATGTATGTGATGTTGTCCAATATTTATTATTTATTTATTTACAGCATTAATCCAATTAATCATCTTAAAATATAGATATTATAATATATTGTACATTTTAAAAATAGATCAGTATGGTATTTAGTTCAGCTAAACGAAAAAACTGTGATATAATTAGTATCAGCATTGTACCCGTGCGAAGCCAGAGCGAGTCGCTAGTATAATATTTCAGTACTTTTGAAATGTACAAAAACTACATCTACACTTAGATAGTACTTATTTACTGTAAAATAAATAGTTAAGACTTTCGTCAATATTTGGCTTACCGTATGATCCTTTTATGTCTCCAGGAGTAATCAGCTAACATTCCCGGACACCATTTCCGTTGATAACGTTTCGTTAAGGAAATGTCTTGCAATCTTTCGCATTGTAGATAACTTACAGTGATCATTCAGCTTCTGTTCAAAGATTTTATCCTTCATTAGTTTATTACTATTGACCAACCAATATCCCAATATTCCTCTTTAAGTTTTTTTGTCGCTGATGTTAGAGAATTTGTCTTAAATTATAAAACCCACACAGGTTGAGTTTTATACGCAATTATGGTAAAAAATTCTTCAGAATTCACCAAAAGTTTCCTTTTGTATCCTTGAGTAAGTCACTTTTGTTCCACCCCAACCGTGGTGGGGCAAAAGGCAATTGTAATGATTCTTTAACCCAGCCTAATAATGGTATCATAACTGATACACAGCATATATATTGAGACCAGAATATCGAATTATGGTTGATAGGAAAAACAACAGTCTCAAAAACATTTTTTATTAAGGGTTTTCTATTTTAGACGCCGATATACAAAGATTCATATATGTAATTGTAAGGATGCTGAAATTAAGTTTTTCAAAAAAATTCATGTAATCAGGTAAAAATTTATAGACCTACTGTCACAAAACAGCCACTGGAACATATTAATATTATTATTATTATAAGAATACAATAACACAAACAAAACTTATCTCAATAGTTCGCTGTAGGAAAATCAGTCGACGAGTGTAAACAATTGAATTTAAAATAATCTGAATGTACGAATCCGCAGCTACCTTTTTCCTTTTTTGGTTTGATTAATATTAAGTCGTTACATATGAAATTGGCATTTTGCACGGGAGAAATATGAAGTCAATTTTTTTTTGTAAAATATATTTAATTTTAAATATTATATCAATATAAATCAAAGTATGAACCGTTCTTATCTATGCACTTTTGCCATCTCATTGATCCCTATACTAAAAAAACCATAGGGGCGAGAATCAATAAACTCTTTGAAGGTGGTTTGAACTGTCGCATCGGAGTTGAATTTTATCCTTGTAAGAAGTTGTCCAAATTCCGGAAAAAATTGTAATCTGTTTCAGTAAGGTCCGGGAAGGACGGTGGATGTCGCAGACATTCGAATTGTAGCTCATCTAACTTAGTGGTTTTTTGTTACGCTGTATGTGGTCTTGCGTTGTCGTGAAGCAGCAGTGACCTAATGCGATTGACCAATCTCAGTTGTTAAGCAGCTAGTTCTTCCTACATAGTTTGCTGTACAGACAATAAATATCTGCAGTAATCATTTGGCCAGTTTTTAGAACGCTGTAGTGAACGACACTAGTCCACCTAACATTAACAAGTTCGTTTAGGGTATGGCTGGGTCTCCTGGGTTCAGCCATTGCGCCACAACGCCATTGTCTATGGGTGGTGGTGACCATTTGCCATCAGGTGGCCCATTTGCTCGTCCGCCCACCGATATCATAAAAAAACCGATATTTCATATTTTCTATTGTGCGGTAATAAGCGACGCCAAAGAAAAAAAGCCAATTGATTGTGTTTATCACGAAAGGCGTTTATTTAAGCTAAAACATTAAGGATTTTACAGTAAATATGTGATTTATTTTATTCATACATAAATAAAAAAAGTAACAGGATTACATTACATTTTTTTACATTGAAACAAAAGATATGTAATAAAGTATTTTGAATTGTACTAAGAATGGGTGTTCACAAGGTTTAAATTTAGGCCCTCTTTTATTTTTGCTATAATTATGTGATCTTTTTATGTTAAAAGTAATAATTATATTGCATTATGTGTTAGTAATTATGACGATAACAACAGTGTAAAACAACTGACACAATTTTTTAAATATCTGGAGTCTCTCTTTGAGATGTTGTACAAATAATATACTTACAGTTGCATCACAATCTGCTTACAAAAATATTATGTATGTTCACAATAATATAGATCTTTTGTAATAAACTGTGGCCATCCAGCTCTAAATACTATGAGTAAAGTTAAACTTACGACACCTCACAACGTTGCAAGATTCTATAAGCTCGTCACTGTTATTTTTAAATCGGCATTATAAAAAAATTAAGTCTCATGTAAATTTTCCCAGAACATCTAATATTAAAATATAAACATATATATATACCTAGCATAATTGATTGATTGACCAGTATTTTATGGTATTTGGTCCTTAACTTATTAATTGATTTGATTCAAACTCTTCGGGGATTACGAAGGAAGACCTGCTTGAGATGTTTTTGTGGCGATGTTAACAATTTGCTTCTTATACGGCTTTAAGCACTCAGTATCTGCATGTATACATTTGCACACATTTGCTACGCTCCAGTAAATTTTTTGGTAATTTAGATTTGAGCATTTTTATAATTCAATAAAAATGTCGATTACAAATATATCAGCGTAATGAATATATTATATGGAATTTAGAATCGAAGCGACTGTAGTATTTTGATTCTAGAATCTAGAACATTATACAGATATCGATCATCTATTGAGATAAACTATTGACGCCAACGTTTCCGTTAAATCGAGGAGCCGCAAGGCATTGGCGTGGTAGTATTTTATCGGGAAGAATAATAAACTCAATAAAAGAAAAAAAAAATGATGAAAGGCCACCGAAATCGAATGAACGTTTATTTTTTGTCTTTGTTATTGTACAAAAAAGGAAACTCGCAATAGAAGGTACAATTCCTAATATTTTCTTATATACGCATCTATACTAATATAGATATAGCAATGCGAAAGTAACTCTGTATATTCCCTCATGCGGTTAAGGTGCTGAAGCGATTTAGATAATATTGGTATGGACATAGTTTAAGTCGCAGAAAAGGACAAAGGCTACTTTTTATAATTCACCCTTCCAGGTTATTATGGTTTATTTGCTATACGAATAGCTAAAATCTTATTAATGTCGCTCGGGTAAAGCCGCAGTTTCAGCTAGAATGTACAATACCAGTTTGCGAAATTCAAGGAGACATTGTCTACCAATAATGCCATATATGTATATTCAATGTCCTCAGATAACACAAACCAAATCTTAACCGCAAAATTAACATGCATCATAGCACCTACTTTTCAAACAATGTAGCAATGTCTGCCTAAAACAAAATCCATGAATAGTCAGACTTAAAAATGACAAAGCACTTATATAAAAACATATTTCAGTGATAAATAGTTTTGCATCAAAATTTTTTAAATAAAAATAAAATTATTGATTTAGTAACTTTTTTATAAAATTATTGTAGTGCAACGTTAAATTCAAAAACATTTTCTTAGTCTCACATTATCAAAAGGTAAAATTTGTTAATTGTATGTAAGAGGTTATCTCCGGAACGAATGCTATTCTAAAATTGTTTTCACTAGTAGATAGCCATATTGTTAATGAGTGATATATTATAATAAATAAATTATATTTATATATTAGGTATATAGATATATAGGTATTGTATTATTCAATACAGATTTTTACCAAACATTAATTGACAATAATGAATTATACTGTACAATTAATATTTTATTATTGTATTTATATGTTTGTGCATTTTGAAGATTGTTAGTTTGAGTTTTTCTCGATGGAATTTACATTTTATGTATCTTTGAATGAATATAATTTTTTTTAAAGACAAAGTGCTTAGAAAAGCCTCCTTGAATGTAATTTATTTTGATTATTTTAAATTTTTTAGCTCCAATTTATAAATCTATTGTAAAATAAAATATTAAAAGAGGATAAGTACCACCCAATCTTCAAATATTCTACCACCAAACCACCCAAAAACCGGCCTTATATCGCATCTCAAGTTTTACGATACTTAATTAATATAGATGAATAAAACCAATTAAATGAAATCAATTAAATAATTCAGTGCTCTGAATAATTCTGAATGTTCCTTGTGCCCTGTGAAGTGAGAATGGCGATCATTTATTAACCCATTATTGTCGTAGAATTAGAGAAAGGCTTGAAATTATTTTGCCATGATTATATAAAATATAAAAGTTTAAGAAAGATTTTTTGGTATGTTCATTGTTTGTATTTCGTGCTCAGTAACATCTTAATCTTTACGTTACTTTTTATCAATTACAGTTTTTTACATTTGAAATAAAAATTGTAGACAAATTTGTGAACGGAATTTTGGAATGATAATCGATCCGATGAACAAATAGATTTGGAATAAAAATGTTGATCTCACGTGGTGTTTGTGATAGCCTCACTACTTACTGCCATGGCTTCCGTCGGTTTTATTTCTTTTATTTTTATTTAATACATAATAATCATACTCGTTTACATGTAAAATGTAATCCGTACTGATATTTAAAAAAAATTAACTTAATATATATCCCCGCCTCGGCTGACCGGCCTTTGATTCTTCATCGTTTACACACTATCATAACATAATTTAAATGATCGGCATCTCTTTACAAAGCTTTAAATTTCTCGTTTATACTATTTATCACACAGTGCAGCCCCAATCCCTAACCATCTATCTCATAACAAAAAAGTAGAGAACGCGTTAAATTAATGGTACCATTATCTTGAATCATGCGCCAGTGACGTCAACGACAACGATATACGTCACAAATATGCCGCTAGGCTATTCCCAACATTAACTTAGGATGACCAATGTACATTTCTAAATCACGTGCAACTCCAAGTATTAGGAAATTGTATTGGAATTGTACTGATGTATAATTCCAAGCTATTCCACTAACATAATCTGCGCGCTAATCTGCATAGGATTAAGTTGCAATAACATTTATGTTTTAATACGCATTCCAATAAATTGGAAAAAACAAATGAAACAAAACAAAATGAAACCATATGCCGTATGCTCAATACAAGTAAGTTCTAAGAAGCATTTCTAAATCGCCATTTAGCAAGATTAATTAAATGTAAAGCCCTCCCTCCAGAACGTATTATCGATTCTACCGCGTTGAACGGGCAAAAAACTTAGTAGGTATTGCATTATACAGCGTGTATTTTAATTATTTATCTATAATGTAATACTGTTTTTCTTAATTAAAAATTAATGAATATAAATTCCATGATTTTGTTGTCTACACATTGTATATATCCCCTATTAATTTTTTTTATTGATGATGATGATGACGATATCATCCAGCCAAATACAGGACATAGGTATTGTAGATTTTTTTTATGGCATAGGTTGGTGGATGTGCATATGGGCTACCTGATGGTAAGTGGTCACCACCGCCCATAGACAATGGCGATATAAGAAATATTAACCATTCCTTACATCGCCAAAGCACCACCAATCTTGGAAACTAAGATGTTATATTCCTTGTGCCTGTAGTTACGCTGGTTCACTAACACAACAACTGGTAACACAACAATAGTGAGTATTGTTAATTGTCGGTAGAATATCTGATGTGTGGGTGGTATCTACCAAGACGGACTTGCACAAAGCCCTACCTCCAAAGAACACAAATGCACTCTATATTCCTTTACTCTAATAATCCAATAGGACGGCAAATACGATACCAACGTCTTTATGTGCTCGAGACACGGAGATGTACACATTTGCATCGTCCAGAGTGCGGGGTGCTTCTAAGAATTTTTCGATAGAAAACCCCAAAAACTTTTTCATCAGCTCGAACTCGGGCTTGAACCCAGGATCTTGAGATCTGCGGCCTAATCTAGCCACTAGACCAGCGAGGCAGCTATTTTTTTACTATTATAAAAGTTTTATATTTATTAATTAACGAATATTAACACCCAAAAATATCATATTCGATGTTATTGATAACTCGTAAAATAAGACGAAAACGCTCATGTAATTTTAAACTAATGAGGACTGGAAAAAGTCTACCGTCTACTATATTTTAACATTATCGTCACAAATAATAACTCCAATATTTTAACATCCAGACATGTCATTCGTGTAAATTTTTGTAATCGAGAATAGATGATGAATAAAAAAGTTCCCTCTGAACGTTTCAGTAAAGTTAGTCGTCTTCGTTACTTCCCTCAACTTTTCTTGTTAGGCCCGACAAGCCCAGAGAGGAGTTATAACAGGCCCTCTCGCGTTTATGGCAGTACTCCGAGATACTTTGGGGTCTTGCTTTTACAACGGTAATATATTAATGATCGATTATTATATTATATCTAATACAGACATTATAAAGGTTAAAATTAATAATAAGTCACGTTGTTTTAAATTTTTGACTAGTTCTCGCCCTTGCGTGCGGCTTCGCTCGTATTTTTGAGGGTAGTCGTCAATTATTAGGAATAAAAAGCCTATTCCTAAACCCTTCCTTGGGAATCAAGCTTGCTTCATACCAAATTAAAGTAAATTTGGTTCAATGATTTTGGGTGTGAAAAAACAACAGACATACAGACCGAGTTACTTTCGCATTTATAATACATTCATAGAATATTCAAAGGATAAATTTCATTCGTGTGTTCATTTTCATTTCTATAAGTGCTGCTGCAATTTTAGTCTATCTTTTATGATGTTTTTGTCAAATTTGTACTTGTTTCTTATAACATATTAAAATTGACAAAATCCCATTAAATAAAACGAATCCTTAAAAAAAATGATTTTTCACTAAACACATTTGTAATCTTTTAAAAACCACTTTCACTTACTAACTGTAAAAGTCCTTAGTAGAGTAATATCAACGAAACTGGACCCTTCGAGGGAAAAATAAAGGCAGAAAGCAATTATGTACCCTCGTCCAAGGTTGTCAAAATCTGAAACGATTAAAGCGATTTTCGCTCCCGTGAAATAGGAAAACCCCGTTTTAGTATCCCCATTGTTTTAACGTTCAGTTCATCCTTCGAGTTCTGTATTTCGTTTGTCTGCTATAAATTAGTTTTTTTCTCTGTCAATGGCAATTCAAAAGGGGATTACCCCGTTTTTACATTCTAAGGGACGGAACCTAAGTTTTAACGCTTAGCACATTTTAAAAAGTACAAAACAAATTAAATGAAAACGCAAGCAAATAGACGTTGTTAACTAAAATATATTTTGTAAAATTCTTATTTTATAGTAGCGAAAGTTTTCTGAAGACCTCGTGTTTATTTACCCTACAAATCGAGAAGCAAGCCACTTATTTCTAACACTTGTGAATGACAACCTCAAGTTTATAAATATTGTACTACTGCGCAAAATATAGGTATTCACAAAGTATACATAGGTACTTTGTTAACATTCTGGGTAGGCCACACTTTATTACTGCACTATCATCCGCACACGAATTATTCATTTTACATTGATTATGTAATTAGGATACTATTCAATATTGTGCTACATAAAACTTTAAACTACGGACCTTATATGGTGCGATAGATATATACAGCGTACATTTTTCCTCAATAACTAACAAACCCAACGGAATTTACTACAGTTTGAGTATTCAGATTCATCATTTCGTACATAATATATATAAATGTCCTGATCATAATAATCAACTAAAAACAGTCTGAGTTTGACAGTCGGACAGTTCAGTTTATTAGACGTTTGAAAAATGTTGTTTAACTTTTGTGTTGTGTTTATTTTAGTAATCATTTCCTCAGGTTAGTTTATATTAATTACTAATTTTTATTTATTTGTTTTTAAGCTAAATATTTAAACGATCATTCGGACGTTTCAAAATAGTATTTATTATTATTTAATAATTTTAAGATTGTATATATCGATGTTCTTTTAGTATTACAATGCTACATTCTATCAAAATATATCTGTGCTTTCATAATTCGTGAACAGATTGGATTTTTTTTAATGATTTGCTTAAAAATTATCATGACTTTAAATCTATCATTTAATTTATATTGCACAACCCAAAAAAGAAACCTAGATATTTTCTTAGTTTGGGTGTCCAGCGAAATTAAAATTATATTTTTTTCTAATGTGGCTTTTCCTTAAATTATTGGCACATCCTGCGGTCTGCTACTTGAATTTCGTCAGAAACTCATAACAAGATAAATGAGGACAGTGACTATAAACTGTAACAATTTTTATTGATATTTTAAAATGAAAGAAAATAGATATAAAGCTGTGGATACCTATGTGAAGCTTCAGATATAAGCATGTGCCAAACGAAACACGAAAATGCATATGAATCCGATAAGTTAATTGAAGCAGAGTAATTAGCTCTAAAGGGAAATAAGATCTTAGCACTACAGTGCCACATTTATGGGCAGTTTTTTTTTTTGTATACGCCGACCGGTAGGCAATGTCTCCACTCCACCTGATGGTAAGACGTAGTGGAGTAAAGAGAATGAACTACACTAGTCGCCCTCGCCATACCGGCCCGCAAGATGCCTCTTCACGCCTCGTTTGAAGGCTTTAAGAGGAGAGTATGCTGGTAGAGAATGTTTCACAATTGTATTTTATGTAGACGTAGCTTAAAACACTGACAATACGTGATTAAAAACTTGTAATTTCAAACATCATTTTTTATGCCAGTGTCGACTACATATATATTTTTATAATGTTTCAGAAATCGTCACATCTTTTGGTCGATCCCAAAAAAGACCCTGTAAGAAATATACACCAAAAATGCCAAATTACGATATGAATAACATTAGAGTGAGCGAACGCAGTAAGTATTGACTGTAAATTATTTTGTGGGAACTAAGATGTAATATGTTCCTAATATCCTCTTACACCGGTTCATATGGCGATACCAGATTATTATTAAAAGATCCTAACAACCCACGTAAACGAGTCAAACACGGACCATCTGACTTTGTTTAGGTGCTAATTTACTTTGATTTTAATAATATATTTTTAGCTTCAACAAAAATAATTAATCCATTTTGGAATTCGTTTGCTTTTATTTATTTATAATCTATACTAATATTATAAATGCTAAAGCTATATACGCCTGTCTGTCTGCCTTTTCACGGAAAAACCACTGAATCAAATTTGATGAAATTTGGTACATAATTTCCGAGGAGCAATACCTAAAACGCGAGAGTAGCCTCGGGTGACAACTAGAATAATTAATAACTTTATAACGACTTGACTGATTGAACTGAGATAATAGTCTCCAGTCAAGCTATTAACAATTTCAGAAATAGAGATACATACATTGAATGGTGAAAGAGGAAAACTAAGCAAACTTGTACTTCAAACAACTTTACCGCAATAACTTATAAACTATGTAATATAATATTTTTGTTCATATTTTCATAATTTTTGCAATGTTTCCTATAAAAAAACTTAAATATTTTATATTTTTGTTTAGAGTGTAAGGAGTATCTCTGGATAATGGACGAACGGGAGCAAATAAAAAAACACGCATGTAAGTTATGAAGTATTTATTTAATTTACAAATACAACATCAATACATTTTCACATCTATTAAAATTGTTGATACGATGATGAAACGTGTCCCTCTCGAGCGAGATCTCTATTCCCTCACTCTGATCATCTAATCTTTCTCTCCAATTGGAAATTCGGTTAGCTAACTACTACTTTTATATAATTTGTGGTAATATTCTTAAATACATAAACTTGTGCTAAATGAATGGTGGAAGCAATTAGAACTAAAACTTAGATCGCGAGTTGAAATCCAGGGAATCACCTAACCTTCCAAATAATTAATTATCAATTATAATTCATATCATGCTCGTCCTTGAAGAAAAACATAATATGAGCCTGCATGTATTGGATGCAAAATATGTGCGCAATGCTGCAGATTCAATCCACACTGGAACAGCGTTACGAAATAATTTCCTAAGATACTAGGCCAGACTTTTGTCCAGCAGCAGATATTTCACGAGATGTCACTGTTTAAATTATTTATATGCAAAATTTTTCATGTATCCAGATACAATTTTCGACTTAAACTGTAATTCACGAATTATTATTATTTAGATTACATTTCTTTAGAATGTTAAAAAAGTAATAATTATATATAATTACAGGTAAAAGAAATTATTTTGTAATAAGAGGTGCGAGAACGAAACCAGCGGAATATCCACATATGGTAAGTAAAAACCATTGGAAGAACTGTTAGACCGCATTTATTTATTCACACCTCGTTA
Source organism: Vanessa atalanta (assembly GCF_905147765.1). Lineage (NCBI taxonomy): Eukaryota > Metazoa > Arthropoda > Insecta > Lepidoptera > Nymphalidae > Vanessa > Vanessa atalanta. The sequence goes on from NC_061882.1 coordinate 2,621,746, forward strand.
AAAACAATTTACAAATACACTATAAAGTGAATTTGCCATTTCTTCAGGTTGATGGCACTTTTATTTACTCAACTTGATCGCATTTACATTTGCAGTAATTAGTACGAATATGACAATATATTTATATTTGTAATATCCGTACACGTATATAAATAAATCATCAAAGTGATTTTATTTCGGATTACATGGATTACCCTAGAGCCCAATTCAGAGCTTACTTTTTTATACCATATAAAGATTAATATTGTGAATATTTTACCGTTACTTCAGAATATATTTTTAATTGAAATACATTAATACATTTATTTTCTACTAGGGCGCCTTGGGTTGGATGACTTTCGACGATTCTTGGATATTTCTCTGCGGTTCTTCGTTGATCAGTGAAAAATTTGTGTTAACTGTAGCTCATTGTACGAAAACAAACAACGTTGCCGTGAAACACGTTCATCCCAAAATTGTTAGACTGGGAGTGACGGATATTTATGTAAGTATTTGCTGTATACCTACATTTTGACTTTTTAAATATTTGTTTAAGTAATTGAGAAAAGAAGACTACAACAGTCACCTTCAAAAGTACTGAAAAAAGTATGAGCTACATCTTACTACGCCAATATTATGCTAACCTCGGGATCTGAGATGGTTAAAAATTAGTACATTTACCGTGAATTAATTGACTTATTCACATTTAAATCCAAAACATAGTAGTTTATCGTGATATATTTTTTTTTTTTTTTTCACTATTGGACGTGCGAATATATTACCTGATGGTAAGTGCTCACCACTGCCAATAGATTGTCGCTGTAAGAAATGTTAATTTTTTCCAATGAACTATAGAAACTAAGATGTTATGCCTCTTTCTAGTTAAATTGACTCACTCACCCTTCAAACCGAAACATAACAATACTAATCCTTGCTATTTAGCAGTGGAATATACATATATATGATGAATGGTTGTACCTACCCAAACGCGCTAGCACACAGCTCTACCAACTAGTATAAGCTACAAGATATTTCTATGAATTTTAGAATTCAAGCAACGAAACTCCAATGGATGTCGACATTAAGAAAATAATACTTCATCCTCAATATGATCCTCCGAAAAAATATTACGATATTGCTCTTTTGGAACTAAAAACTGAAGTCCAATTTACGAAATTTATCCAGCCAGCTTGTTTGTGGAGCAAACCTTATTACCCAGAAAAGGAACTCACTGTTACCGGTTGGGGAGCTTTTGATAGTAAGTTCTCATTAACTTATTCGATCATGAAAAAAAATATTATCAACTTTTTATCGTAGTAATCACTACGTTGGAAAGGTACAATTTTTGAAATTTTATGGCTTAGATATGGAATATGTTTGAATTGAAACTTCAGTTGGCCTTTTCTACGAAATATTTCATAGAATAACATACCCGAAGAAGAATAGGTTTTGGTCGTTCAAAAATTCATGCACATTAGTAAAATAATTATAATTAGATTTTTATAATTAGTATTAAAATAATACTAAATTGTTCACGCTGTTGTAAATATTTTTTTATAATACTGTGAATTAATCGAATATAGCGTACGCAAATATCTGTTTAAATTAGACTTATTACAATGCATTTAATATTTACAGAGGCTAATAAGTTTTCACATAAACTTCTCTATGCGAAATTGGACTTATTCCATCCAAAACTTTGTGATAATTCAGTTTTGAATAATAGAAATTGGTGGGGAACGTCTAAACAACAATTGTGTGCTGGCAAAGCGGATGGCAGCGTAGACACGTGTTTTGTAAGTAATCTTATATAAATTAAAAATATATATATCATTAATTACTACGTTCTATTAAATTAATTTTAACATTATTTTAGGGTGATTCAGGTGGTCCATTACAATTCAAATTGTATGAAACGAAAAAAGAGGGCACCATGCATATGGTTATCGGGATAACATCATTTGGTTCTGCTAGATGTGCTCAAAAGGGCATTCCCGCTGTATATACTAATGTAGCTACTTTTATAAATTGGATTGAAAGATACGTGTGGCCAGAAGTAAGGTTTCGTTCTTCTAGTCGTATCATTTTCAGAGAATGACTAATATCTAAAAAAAAAAAAAAAACAAATTAATCCAATTAATAAAACAACTATTGTCCACCATTTTGAATTTCAAAGACTGCTAAGTTAAGACCATAGCCTATGATTTTTAAGGAACTCAAGCGGATCGTGTATATGCTAAGGTCTTTACTACGTACCATATTATTTATTAAAGTAATAAACAAGGATAATGAATAAATTCCTCTATTAGTTGCTTCTTAGTCGAGTATAAAATAATATTTTTTTATTAGAATGATCCTTCAATTTTATTTATGTTTAAAACATTATTTAATGTTTGTATTTTATAATCAGCTATAAATAAACGGGTATAATTTTTAAAATATATCGATATTTTGTTTGTGTTTTTTTTTTCACACACTCGATAACATTTTTATCTTAAAAATTAAACATAAGATCAGAATTGTTATGACTATTTTTTTAACTCTTTTAGGTAATTTAAAACTTATTCCGCTATTTAACTTAATCAAACAATATATTACGAGAAATTTATATTTATCTCGCATAAAGAGTATCGCTGACCTCTAGTCATTCCTCAGGGATCAATATTAGGTTAACAATATTTCGTTCCTTTCATAAATAACAAAATAGTCAATGTAAACTATGGGCTTAACATCTCATAACAATTTACATCATATCTTGGTGGAATAGGCAAATGGGATAGTATTAACTCAGCCGCGTTTCAGGCAAATAACGAGTAAACTAGTAGATATACCAAAATTTTAGAAATTTATATTTATCTCGCATAAAGAGTATCGCTGACCTCTAGTCATTCCTCAGGGATCAATATTAGGTTAACAATATTTCGTTCCTTTCATAAATAACAAAATAGTCAATGTAAACTATGGGCTTAACATCTCATAACAATTTACATCATATCTTGGTGGAATAGGCAAATGGGATAGTATTAACTCAGCCGCGTTTCAGGCAAATAACGAGTAAACTAGTAGATATACCAAAATTTTAGAAAAGTCCGTACATTAGACCTTATCATTCAACATTCAAAATTGGAAATAGTTCGTAGTAAATGTCTTTACCTCGTTCTAATTCAACAATTCAATAACCATATAAATTTATCGGTTCATTTAATTACAGAAATTAAATTAATTTTCTTAAGTTATTGACGCAAATAACGTGTTGATTTTGAACGAAATAAACAATCTTTCCTTTAATTCAACAGGAAAACTTCAATCATTCTAAAGGAATCGCTCAGCAGTGATCATTGTTAGTTATTCTTTTTAGTTTTATTTATTGTACTAACACTGGGATAAGAAAATTATAACTAACAAAATGGGCACATATTCTGAAATAAATTATTTATTATTAAATACATTTTAAATATTTACTTCGTGCTGTTAGATTGTGTTTTTATATTAATAATGATGTCATCTCTTTTAACTAGATAATCATTGCCTTGCATTTCTTTGTTGTTTTTTCCAGAGTTCTACCCAAGTGTGTGCACAAATATTATGACTTCACTGAATTTCCAATGCACCGGAGTGTCACGTTGCTAACACGTGAACGTCTAGGTTGTAACTGAGATTTTTTGAAAGGAAATCCTAACTCTTAGTTTAAAACTCCAAGTTGGGATTTAATATACATGACTTAGCCTTATATAAAAGCTACTTAACGAGTCAGACTACCTCCATAATAAATTTCATCTAAATCGGTTGAGTGCTTGAAGCGTGAAAAGATAACAGAGTTACATTAGCATTTATAGTAATAATATAGATTTATTAAATCATAATAGTTTATCAATACGACGTCGCATAGGATATTTATTATACTATTATATACTCAATTTATAATTAATATAATCGGTCCCTTAATATACCATAATATTGCTATTTATGAATTAAATGTTTATGTATTCTTGAAGACGCCTGTTTAATCATCTTATTCGTACTTGAAGAGAAGACTTGAATTCGAAATTACAAAATGTCGTGTCGGGACGGAACTGATGGCAAATTACATTATTGCTATCTATTATGCATTGCATTATATAAATTAAATGGAAGTGTCCCACTCATCAGATATTCTACCGCCAAACAGCAGTACCCAGTATTGTTGTGTTCCGGTTTGAAAAGTGAGTCTGATGTAAAACATGCACAAGGGACATAACATCTTAGTTGCCTAAAGTTAGTGTCGCATTGGCGTTGTAAGAAATGGTTAATATTTCTTGCAATGCCATTGTTTTTGCGATAGTGACTACTTACCATCAGGTGGTCCATTTGCTCGTCGTCAGTCGCAAAAAAAACTCGAAAATTCTCTCGATGGTTCACAATATATTCTCAGAGACATCAACTAATCATCGATGATTTTTTTTATATAATATTATATTCCATTGTTGTTTTCGCATTGATGTAACGCGCATTTATTTTTAATTACGTATCCACTCGTTATCAGGCGGCCCATTATCTGGTTTACTAAACTAAGTGTGAAGAATTCATGTTCTGAAAGATAGGGTAATATCGTAATATTTTCTTCATAACATAGATATTTGCGGAATGGTTATTTTAAAAATGTCACCAACCTAGTTTTCAAGCCAGTTGAAATCACGGTTTAAAAGTACGAGCGTTTATTATTAAGCCCCACCTAGTAGTTTATTCCTGTAAAACGGACTTACCACGTTACAACTTTAACCCAGCGAATCAAATGGATATTGGCTAGCTTAAAATTTATGCACCAATATGTTGCCATAAATATTTGTCACTCAATAATATAGTACAAGTATTTGGTTTCCAAAGTGAACGAATATTTTGGTTATCGTTTTTACTTGCTAAATAATTTTCATATGGCACATTGCAAGAAATCTAAAATGTTTTTACAGCTTATGAGTTCACAAATGTCAAAATAAATTGCTAACATATAATAAGAAACTAAGATGGAATAGATAAGTAAGAGTGCTTGACGAATTTGTCAGCACTGCTCGTGAACGTCATATTACGGTATCATCTAAATTATATAAGAGTATTGGCCACCTGAAATTCAGCGTTAGATTAAAATTAAGGTGCAGCCACTGCATGGGAACAGAATTGGCATCATATGAAGGACTTCGTATATTACACAAAAAACAGAGAAGACGCGTTGGAGACACGTGAAGATGGTACAAATGACATAAGGAGATTTTAGATTACAATCTGAAAGTGGCGATCCACAATAGAAATTATCCGATTACTAGCCAGCTGAGGACTCCCAAATCCCACGAAGATTAATACCACTAACACTACACAACAAGTCAATGAAAAAATCATCGTCGTAGAGTTCAATGCAAAGATTTCGTCATCGATTTGCAATCCAAAATTACATTAAAAAAAACTAATGGCACAGCATATACAGCACATCTGTGCAGATACAATAATAATAAAAAAACCTTTTTAATCAGTGTTGACATTTACATGAAGATCTAAGGCTCCAAAAAAACTTCTTTAAAGTATTATGCGATTGTAATTAACGGCGATGTTTTGTTCATTAAATGCGTAAAAATCCCGAATGAATAAAATTACATACCATATAGATTACAAAACGACGTCATTGTCGAAGATTAAATATCCCAGCAGAAGCAACTCTTCGGTGATTGAGACCATCCATCAAACAGAGATGAAAGTTCGTCGTATATTAATGTTAGCATCCATTTTTCAAAACGTACCTCTGATTGGACAGGCACGTCAGGTAACGTTATAATAATACGAAGGAATTCATTAATTTGGAATGTGAAAGGCACGAACTTTGCCTCTTCAAACATTAAGCTGGTAAATGAAGAAAAATTGCTTATTACACGAGAAGGCTAAAATCATTAAAATAATAACTTCGAGATACGTAAATGATTAATTTCAATTTAAAGACAAGTAATGTTCTTATTATCCATTATATATTATTAATCCATTTTAATATTTAATATATATATTAAAAATATATAATATGGTACTATTCGTATACTTTCATACTAAAGTTCGATCATCGCCTTTGATCAAAATGTATACAATTTAGTACAATACCATTCGACAGATATAATTTTTGTTCCTGTGATTTTAGAATTAAAAAAAAAAAAAACCTGTTAATGCTTAACTTCAGGCCAAGGCCTTATCTCCCTTTTGAGGAGAAGATTTGGAACCACCACGCTGCTACAATGCGAGTTGATGGATACACGTGGCAAATTCTCATCCACCACTTGCAGGTTTATCTCACGACGTTTTCCTTCACTGCCGAAACAAGATGAATTATAAATACAAATTATGCACATGAATTCAATTAAGACTCACGTCTTGTAACTACTAGGCTATCACGGCTCTTGTCATTTTATTAACTATTACTATATATAAGTAATTACAGACTAACTGCTAAAATTTTTGATGCTCACTATCTTTCAATAACGTTGTGTGTATTTTGTTTATTTTTAAAATAATAAAATGCAATGCAACAGTGTCAGTTGGTAAGAACTTCCTCGTGAAACCTTGATAACCGACTTCCACACTGTTTTAAAGCGTGTAGCCTTTACACGATCGTGTTTTCAAGTCACTGTGCTTACAGAATAGTTCTACAAATCCTAGCAATTTATACAAGTCGAATTGGTATTCAGGCTAATTAATAATAGGTCTACTAAATAATAATAAGAGTCTATATCGAAACTAAATAAAACATGAGATGGTATCTAGCGTGCAAAATAATCTTGTTTCTTTCTAAAGAGGATCCTTTGAACGGAACAGTCGCTAGGCTAAGTGCATTTTAGTTTGTTCGACCCTTTCAGAAAGCTCCAGAGAACTCACCATTTCTAATGGCCTCTCGTGTCCCTTGTATAAAACATAAGTATTTAGAAGTTCACTATTTTCAGTATTTAACAAAACAAAATACTGTGTCTAAATTCACGGTTACTGTCTTTGTTGTAATAAATGGCAAACACTGGTTATATATTTGTTAGCTGTTACTTCTTCTAGAGATAACACCCGTACCATACTTTCGTAAGTGTTATTTAGATATAATAGCTATTACTAGTAGCAGACCATATACCTTACCGACCTTACATATAGACTTATCCTTATCGTTAAGAAGGAACAACAAATGATTTAACTTATTGAATCAATGTTGATCCTATTGACAAAAGAATAATACATATGTAATAATGGTTAAGCAGCAATAAAATATTTAATAATTAAAAAGAGGTATCCAAATATACATTTACAGGATACTTTAAATTTAATTATGATTCATATTGATTCGTAAATGTGTCATATTCTCTGGATCTTACAGTATATAACATATTCGTGACATATATGGCATATTAGCTTGGCATTGGTCTATGTATTTTATTTACAACATTAAAATTTAATAAAATAGTGTATATGTTAAAAATCTAAATAGGGCTTAGGGCACAGAGCTCAAGATATATTGGGCAAGCATTCAAGTCAGAGAATTGCTTAAAATTCAATTATTCGACATTATTCGCCCACTCCAAGTTCGAAGCGAACTACTTTAGCGTTTCATTCACTTCGAGGGTCTGTCGTGATTGGCTTTAATTTAACTTTAATACAAGCTAGGAAACTGGAGCGTAAAATATGAAAATGATTTTCGTTTTTTAGTTTAAAGGCTGCGAAAAATGTTAAGGACAAAAAATCATTTAAATTTTTTTTAGGAAATTTATATTTCAATTTAAAAGTTTATTTTAAGTTTAAAGGCTTAGTACAAAAAATGTTAAGGACAAAAAAAAACATATTTTTAGGTTTTTTTTATTTTAATTTGTTTTTTTTTAATATAAATGATAACATTAAATATCAAGCCTTTGTGAACCGATAGAGCACCTTCATCCATTAACGATATTTATTATCGTTCGAAATATATATTAATATTTAAAATATATTTTTCAACCGATAACAATCTTTAAGCTGATCACGGAGCTATACTAAATATTTCTTAATAGTACTTAAATTTTTTAAATCTAAAATTATAATAAATTTTCATACAGTTTTCGTTCATGATTTATAAATAAAAGCAACTCATTTATAATACAATACAAAGTATTACAGTAAGTTTTTCTTAAAAACCTCCACTTAAAGCCATTGTCAAAGGCTAATCTCTGCGAAGTCAGTATTCATGCTTACTACAATCCTTAACCATTACTTAAAGCGTCGCGACATCAAGTAAACTATGTAACTTAAGACCGCAAGTTAAACAAAAGACTCGAGAAGTTTCTGCTCAAACCGAAGTTCTTCACATCGGATGCAGTTGGAAATTAGTACTCGAGGTGTGAGCGAGATGGATGCTCAAAGTTTGTGGAAGATAATTGAGAAATTTAGAGATGCACAAATCATGTCGTGGAGGATTTAACTCTTAGTTTGTACTTCTCTTATTTTACATTTGGATTTAATCGGATTGATAGTTTTAATTTTAAAAAAATCGAATTATTATTATATAGCTACAGCTACTGCTGTTATTGTAAAAGGTCATATGTGAAATAATATTTAATTGGCATAAAAATCTATTTCCATATTGAATTGTATTAAGATAATATTTAAAATATATGTATTATTCTAATTATAAAGAATAAATAAAGTAATATACGACTTTTTGTAGTTATTAATTAGAAATTTATTTTTACTAAACACTTACTGTATTTATTTGTTGTATCAAATTGTTTTTAACCTAAAGATTGCAACCCTTTGCACGAAAATTACTACTTATGAGGGTGAACTAACCAATCTTTTAGAACGGCATAAAACTGGTACATTCTTTTGTGCACAAGAGACTTAAATCAAAATGTCGTCACCACGCTATGCACGCTCCGGTAAACTCATTAGGTAAGGACTACCACGCGTAAACACGTCACGACGTCGTGACGTGGCACGTTGCACGTTGCGTTGCGGTGTGAACGACCGTGCAACGTGGCACATTACGATGTTGTGACGTGAATTTTTACAACGAGCAACGTTGAATTTGACGTCACGACGTCGTAACCTGTTTATGTGTAGGTAGTCTTACAATTTTGACCCGCTGATTATTGTTTTATGAATAATTATGATGACGATTATGTTCATTTGAGCAATTTCGACAATGGTGACCACCTTCTACATAGTCATAACATATTAGTTTCCAAAGTCACTTACTTCAAATAAAAAAGAATAAAAATATTTCCCATTTTTTACCAAAATAAGATTTTAATATGTCAAAACGTTCGATGTATTATAGTATATCAACGATATCGGCTATTTTGATACGGCAGTTACTGCCGAATCTTTTATTGAAACAATTTATTTATCAATACAAAATTAAGACTAAAAATTAAATTATTTACAATAAAACTAGAATATACATTAATTTCATATGTAATATTCATTTCGAAGTTGAGTTTTTATTAAGATGAGCTAGCACAAAGCCAGCTGTACTGCAGCGTGCAATTTCACTAAGGAATGCTTATTTACGTGGCAGTACCAAGGAATCTGGTCTTAAACAGAGGTTTTGCGCGTCTGTGTAACTTAGTTTTAGATAATATTAAATTGCTTTGGGAAATTTATGCGTAACGTAAATACAATGTTGGGAACAGATATTTTTTACAGATTAAATTATAATTGTATTTTGGACGTAGTTACTAATTATTTCATTTATATATTGATATATGAAATTCCACAAAAGAATTCGGCAGACATCTGCCAGCTGTTGAATCATTATATATTAGCTTACGTCCTCTCTTGATAGATGTGCTTCAATAGCACTTATAATCACATATAATCTTTCCAAAACAAAAAAAATCGCCTACAAAAACTTGTCTGTTTCAAATAAAAACTTAAGAATTATGAATGAGATGGCACTATATGGAAATACAATCCAATGAAATTGAGATGGGACCACACAACAATCATATGTATATACTTTTAACCACCTCTTTTTTTAAGCTTATAAGGTTAAGTTAAGCAGAATCTAGGGTCTCACTGATTATCTTAACCGAACTAGAGGTTTAATTAAATTAAAATTGACCATTAAAAATTGCTATGAAAAACGATATAACGTTGTGATTTTTTTTAATTGTTTACAATTCTTTAATGTTACCAGTTAAAAAGAATATGATTTAAACGATCAAAATTCGGCAGTAGTATTAGGGGTAGATGATCTGTGTTTCGTAACCGATGCAGCGATAAGTGCAATGCGACAAGGACGTCCACCTTCTTTCTCATAGTAACCGAAGTTAAATTGTTAAAGATTTTTCTACACAAACTTTTTTTTATAATTTAGTAGTCATCGTCAATCTTAAAAAACATATACTCTTTATTTATTTTTAATGTATATCTGGTATCCCATATACGCCTAGAACTTCTTTACAAGATCTCAAATTAGTGCTTTATTAGTTATTTGTTGTAGTAATAACAACGTTATTTTTTAATGGGACCTTATTGGTATAAGCGTTAGGAATAGGTCCTAGTCGTATTGAGTAAGTGTTGTTATCTAATCTGTGTTTGCGACAACAACAAAAAGCAGACATTAAACGGATCAACGCCTTTCTGCTCATGTTAAATGATCGTCTCTATATTTAGTACATTGAAACGTAAATCATTTCTGACGCCGACAATTTCCTGCCAACGATAAGATCTAAGATCATAAGTTTCTCGTAGCTGCACAATTCAAACTACAAATTGAAATAAATCAAAATAGAGTATCACTAATAATGTACCAGATTACACTGACATAGTAAACCAGGTATAAAAGAATATGTATAGTTGTTCCCGGCACTTTCGACGCTAACAATACACTGAATTTTTTTATTGTAAGATTTGTACATCTGGAAAATGTGACAAGCCCCCGATAGCATCTATTATTTACATAGATAGCTCAAAGTAACATTAATAAAATGTAAAAAAGGGTACGATACCTTGGTTCAATTTATTAGTATTAATCCTTATCAAAATAAATACAATATTCATTTAAGGTGCTTCCAGTGAATAAAGTATTTTGTTTACACTTTCCTATTCGTTCGAATATTTTATATGTTTGAAAGAAAGCCGTCCCTCATCTAATTTGGTATTTATTGATTGACAAATACATTCACAATATAATTCAGTGTTTATTTACCCTTAAATATGAAATATTGATTACCCGAGTAGTACGAACACGTCTTAACCGATGCTTGTGGGTTCAAACCCAGGCAAGCACCACTGAATTTTTATGTTCTTAATTTGTGTTTATAATTAATTTAGGCGGTGAAGGAAAACATCGTGAAGAAAACCTGCATGTGTTTAATTTCAACGAAATTGTGCCACATATGTATCCACGAACCCGCATTGGAGCAGAGAGGTAAAATATGCTCCAAACCTTCTCCTTAACGGGAGAGGAGGCCTTAGCCCAGCAGTAGGAAATTTACAGGCCGTTTTTGTTACAAACCATGTCATTTTATACCGTATCCGCTATGTAATTCGGGCTTTTAGTTTGGAGCTTATAAAAGATATTTGAGCAGTGCTGTGGTTGAACTATCACCTCGCTTTACAGTTTTCACTTCACACGATATAATATATTGTTACGGAATACTAAATATTTTTCAATTCAGGGTCGTGCAGAAGTGAGTTCAGATATGAAAACTGATTTTTAATCTGATCGCGGTTTTTACATTATCGCATTGCTGCAAACAATATCTTTATTAAAAAACATAAGCTGTTTTCAGATAGAAAACAATAAATTAAAGATTAAACGTAAATAGAGAAAACGATTGACATTCATTATATTCCATAAATTTTCTATTTTTTTGGTAGTATTAACTCGTCAGCCGAATATACAACCATCGTTACGCAATGTAGTCCAAAAGTGTAACTGAGGTATCTTAATAGGTCATTTTTCTGCCTTCTAACTGTCTACAGACTGCTGCCAGAATATTTTTCCCTTCCGGTCCGACCCTAGGGTATTATTTTTCAATCTTACCTTACATGAATACATAAAGGACTTCGCCTCATCAAATATGAATCAGAATTTTTACGCCTCAACTTCCGATGTTAAGATCTCAATATCAAAAAGAGTTGGTGAACACACTTCAGGCTATGCATATTTCATTCAGAATATTAAAAGAAAAAATACTTTAATAATTTTATGCTTCAAAAGATTACTTAAAAATAAATTTATATAAATTTATGCCGTACAATTTGGGCGTTTAAACGGATATCATTTGCAACTTTCTAAAAAAAAAAATATGTATGAAGTCCTTTTGTACTTAAATACATATGTTTCCGACCACAGTGCGGTTTATTTCGTAAACATGCGGTAACCGCCCGACAAATTCACGCGACGATCCCGAACCGACGTCCCGAGCGGATAAGGATATATGGTTGAATCATATCCTTCATTAAAAGTATACGTTATTAAGGATACGTTACTATTAAATAAATGCCATATCCTTATAATTATTATAAACTAATTCATAAGTATTTTATGAAATGCATGCTTAAGCAGTTAGAAGTTAGAAGTTGCTTTTCTTATTTTGTTACTAATAAAGCAGATAAAATGATAAATGACTGAAGGCATATCACTAATAGTCGAAATAATTATAATAATTGATAGCATCTACAACAGGATCCCAGAAAGCGTTCAAAATGCTTCTGTTGCGAAATTTAAAAAAGTTGTTAAGGAACGCTTGTGTGCGAAAGGTTACTATACAATTAGTGAGTTTATGTTTGATAGCACATTTTGGGAATTAAACGATCGCCTTCTATTCATATACAATTGTGTATATAATTATTTAAAAAAAGAAAAACAAGGCCCGCTGAGTTTCTTTCGCCGGTTCTTCTCAGGTCAGGGTGTTGCCTTTTCCGAAACGGTGGTAGTGTTTAATTTGACCATCAATAAGAAAGTGTAATGCTTCTATATTGAATAAAGGAATTTGAGTTTGAGTTTGAGCTTCTTTTACTATTGGAGTCGAAAGATAACTTGTCATAATAATGTTACAAATAATAAAAAATTAATATGAATAGATATTTGGTATAGTTATTTTCTTATGATACAATATTATAATCTATATTTAAAACTATAGGATTTTTATAATTATTTATATATTTAAAAAAAAACTACCATTTGTTGGTTTTCACCTCTGGACGAAGTGATTCGTGATTGAAAGTTTAGGTGTATTATTCGTTTGGTGTGAATTGGCTGAAACATGACAATGATTGTTTATTGTGTTGTTGTTATGTTGACAGACATATACTACGCAGAACGTATAAACATTTTACGTAGATCCTTATGTCTTGTTCACGAGACTCTCGTGTAAAATAAAAAACATGGTAAATATCCCGTTTTGAATACTTATAGTAACAATTCAATAAGTTTGACTCCATGTCAATGTTTTTTTTTTGGGAAGTATTCAGCAATGATTGCAACAACTGCGGTGTAAATCGAATTGAAACTGTCAGAACAATAGTCTCATGCAATCAACGTACCCTTTGTTTCCAGTCGCTGTGAGAGAAACCACGTTGGAACTATAAAAATAACACAAACTATATATATATATAGTTTGTTAACAAATTAACCTATCTTAGTATACCACATATATATATATCCTCCTTACTAGAGGATTTACAGCTCCTTACAGCTGTATATTAAAGAAATATCACTCTTTTTTAAACGTTTCACTCACTATAATCCCACATGTATATATTACATATGATTGCCCTGTGATTGAACTTGCCCTATGATTGAACTTTAATAAAATCGTCTGAAGGATGCTTCGAAATGTTCCAAAAATTTAGAATCGATTTTAAAATTTATTATTTATAATCCGGATTAATGGTTGCGACTATCGAGATAAAAAGTACCGCATAATTATGATTGATTCCCATTAATTTTCCGACATTTTGTTTTTTAATAATAATAACTACCTGTATGATTGAAAGCTGTTTTTTGTTTCTTTGTTAGTTTTAATTATTATAATTCACCTATCCTTGGAAGGCGGTTATTTCCCACAACAGTGTTTATTTAAATTATATCCTTTATGGCAAACAGGACTTCTACATCCAGAACTGACTCCAGACAAAGAAACAGTCAACAATATAAACACGAAATTTTGTATATAAGAGCTAGATTTTAACGTGTTTTATTAATGTTCCTCAATTATATTGGTAAATGCAATCTGTAAACTAAATTTCAAATTTAAAGTATTAAGTGTATATTAATTTACTCAGTAGAATCTATAGTTTGTTAAATGACGATTCAAAAGTGCTTGTAAAAGCCTACTTGAATAAAGTATATTTTGATTTTAAAGACACAATCTGGCGTATTAATTGTATATTAAAGGATTAACAAAAGAGCTAAATGAAACGATCTTTTCCAAAAAGTAAAGTATTCAAAACTGCGTCTTCAGACTCATTAAAATAAAACAGAATCATCTGGCAATTGAAAAACAACAGCTTGTAAATTATTAATGTATGTCCAGCTTGTTGACTGAAGCTTATTTGAACCATTACAAGAACTGATAAATTAGCTAACAGTATTCTTGTTCGTTAGCTTATTAAAGTTAAGCGAGGGTTAATATTTAATCCGAGTTTTGCGTCGCTGCCGGTGGAGGGCACTAATGAATGCAAAGTCACGGGTAAGCCTGGAAACGGAACTGGGAACAAGAATGGCCCGTGTAACAATGACGCGTAAGGTAATGGAGGAATGCAATTATTAAATAACTATGATAAATTTTCTCGTGTTGAAATTCAAATTGCTGGACTAATTATCTGTATTAGTTTAAAAGGAAAAGGATGTAAAATGTGATAAACGACAGTTGTTTCCACATTTGATAATTGGGTACGGCTGCTAGTTTACACGACAAGGGACTCAATACAAGAAAGCTTTAGTTATCTCTTGTTCTGTACATTTTTGATCGAGAAACTGTTTCTCCAAATTGACGAAATCATATTTATTGACATTTATTTATTCCGATACTTAAAGATTGATGACTGTTAAAATAAATTTAGCGGTATTCGGTGTTGTTTATGCGACGTATTAAAATTGAAATTGTTAACTATTTTTAACTTTATTTATTGTAAGGTCATATAAAAGTATTCTATATCAATTTATTATTTAATTTTAAAAGCGAAATAAATTCAAACAGTTTTTTTCATAATTAATTAATGTTAATCATATCGGTAATTTTAGTTTTAGTATTAATGAAAAGCGTGTATTTTAAATAAAGCAGACTAATAAATGTAATATTACAGGACGTTGTAACACGCTGCCAATTCGGAGTACTTAGCACAGGGCCTTTAGTCACGACTTCGAAGTTAAGCGAGGTATTAAAGTAGCTGATGATATCCGCGAATGTTAAATATATGAGACTTTTGGATCTTTAAAGTAAACAAAGTATGGCATCCTCGAATTCATGAGACGAAAACGATTAAGCTTCATGACTACCTTTTACCCGCCGCTTTGCTTCAATAATTGTTTTCGGCATAAAAGTAATCTATGCGTTAAGTCATATTTAAATAAGAAACAGTCATTGTTTTAGAAGAAAAACAAAGAAATATTCACAAATTAACAGTTATCTAGACACGCGGTATTTACGCGGATGATTTAAGTATGTACTCTAGCGCTACAAACGGGGATCCTTATTGCTTGGAAGAATAATATCGAGCAAGCATGCTAATGTCAGCAAAGGACCGGTGAATGGGTCCAATGAAAAAATAGAGAAGGTACATTGGGACGTCGACAACAGCAATAGCGCACATAAAATAACAATTCAATATAAACATCATTTAATTTGCGAACTAGAAGTCAAAACCATGTTTCAGATATTAAGTAATGAATATACTCAAAGAAAACAATTCTCTATTTGCCTAGCATGTTCTACTACTATCCACAAATCACAAGACCTTCGCCTTGACAGTGCTCTTCTCGACATAGGCTCCTCTATATTTAGTAAAGAGCAGGCTTACATTGGCCTCTCCAGAGTTAAAACCTTAGATGGAGTACATCTTATCAATTTAGGTCCAAGTCAAATCAAGGCACAAGAGAGCTCTATTGTAGATAACAACCGTCTGCGCACGTTATACCGCCCCGACTTGGCCAATTTAAGTATAAACAGAAAACGCGTAAAAAAACCGGACATTCACTCGAACATTTCAGAGGTATAAGAAAATATAGAACGTATTACAAAAAAGACAATTATACCCCGTACACGTAGGAATAGAATAGTTTAACAAAAAACATTTTGTATTAATTTTGTTATTAATAACTACCTACTAATAATTTATATACAAAAAGTAGTGATATCCCATCAATAACATAAATGTAAAAATGAGAGCCAAGTCCAATATTATGATACATACCTTGGTTGTAGACTTCAACGACAAAAGAAGTGAGATCTTAATGGGTGCCAAGTACAATGGTCCTTCCTGAAATTTATTTATATCTAAATAAAATATCATTTCTTCTTATAACTTAGGATAATATATTGTTGCCTAAGGTCTGACTTAGCTAGTTCTTATATGTTCATAAACACAAATTGTAGTTTGTGTTTATAATAACAAATTAAAATCAGAACATCTATTATATACCAATATGGGTGAGGTTAGGTCAGGTTTTTTTTTTAGTATATATAAAAAAATATATAAATGAAAACAAAAAAATGGCCTTTCTTTGCGCTGTGACGTTAATACCTAAGCACCTGCCTTTCTTTGAATGAACTCAAAATAAAACATTTGATATTTAATATAAACTGTATTTCAATTTGAGGCCGATGTTGAACTGAGGGCCGAGAAGTGATGTGTGTGCTGTGATATGTTTATTAAGCTTAATGTAAAACTACCTCCGGTTTGGAATGTAAATTTTAACGAGAACAAGTGGCAAGAAACTAAGTCGCTACTGTTTATGAAACGTACTCGTGAATACATCATATAAAACTAGATTATTGGACAAAAAAAGGCAAAAAGCTATTTAAATAAAATAAATGTTTGAATTTATAAAGTTTATCTGTGTCTGTTTTTCTGCGTAAACCAAACGAAAAGACCTTTTGGTGGATTGTAATTGTGGTCATTTATAACCGGAACATAATATACGGTCGTCTTTATGTCCGGAAATAATACGGATCCCACAGGATATTTAAAATAGTATATCAATTTAACAAAGAGTCCGCCTGGAAAAAATATCATACTAGTTTATAAAACCTTCTACTTAAAGGACGAAATGTATTAGTGATCATGGTTGGAATATTCAAATATTTCTTCAAATGAATATTAATAGACTGAATTGTAACAGACAAGTTTTATAGTGGAGACCACTAATTGGCAGCCAGGTGGACCGATGGTATTAACCGACTGGATGCGGAAGGTATCTGAGAG
The DNA here is from genome assembly GCF_905147765.1 of Vanessa atalanta. Taxonomy (NCBI): domain Eukaryota; kingdom Metazoa; phylum Arthropoda; class Insecta; order Lepidoptera; family Nymphalidae; genus Vanessa; species Vanessa atalanta. Next base: position 2,639,122 of record NC_061882.1, read on the forward strand.
AGGAGAGATCTGAGAGCTTTGCCACACTTCTGGAGAAGCCTATGTCCAGCAGAGATGCACTTTACACCAATATTAATATTACAATAAATGCAGACACAACTAATTTTCTAATTCTAAATAAATTTCATTTTAGGTAGTAACGGAATAATATAAAAATCTGTTTACGTATTTACTGAATAATAAAATAATTATTAGGAATTATCATTTGATATACAAGCAGTTGCTTGTGTATACTGCAGATGGGAAGTTCTTGAATTCGAACATCCAGATGAAGGCAACACAAGTTTTAGAATTACAGTCATGATTTATCAGTAGCCCGGATTTAAGCAGTCGTTGTGGTTGGTCATCCATGCCTCGGATAGGTCGTAAAGCCATCAGTCCTGTGCCTCATCTCATTTAATACGAAAAGTCAGTGAAGAAAAACGCTACTGACTTTTTGTAATAATACTAGCAATGTCCCATTACAAGGAGTTACAGGTAGGATATATAAATAAAATAATTGTCGTTTGCTGACATACTCTGTAATTAAAATGGCGGAAAAGAGATAATACCTACTGAGTTTCTTGCTGATTCCTCTCGGTAAAATCTACTTTCCGAACCGATGATATGACTAATCAAAATTGCTTATATGAGCCTACTTGAATAAAGAACATTTTGATTTTTATTCCTCTCTATCCTTCCAATGAAGGGAAGAGCTTGTGTTGGGAGTAGGGATGCCAATAACCCAAGAAAACAGGATAGAACTTGCGGCTTTTTCATTGCTAGGCAGTCTTGAACTATTGCGCTATTGACATAAGTACCTATTCTATGAAGTTTTATGTTATGCTCGGCACTTAAGTAGTTCTACTTATCAAATAATCCGCAACTATAGGGTGTTTTGAAATAGATATTACGAAACAACCAGATTATTTGTTTGAAGTAAATAGGATTTTATAAAGAATATCATACTTCTTCTCCTGTCGCTTCGAGAGAGAAAAGTCAGAACGGATAGCTAGTTAAATAATTTGTTTATTATCAATTCGTTTCGACCTGTATTTATGTTTCTATTATATTGTTAATAATCACATTGAAATAATGTCTAAATACATATATTATACAAACAATATCATTCGAAAAGAACATCGTAAGCTTAAGACAGAGTATCTCTAAGTAGATTCACCCCTAAGCCCCTTTTACAAAATCATTAATATTAACGGAAAAGTTTTGGAAGACAATCATTTGAGAAGATAAAAAATACAGAAAATTCTGAAAAGTACTAAGAATCCATTCCATTTTTACACAACTACAAATAAAAGAGGTATTATGCTTTTAGATTTTATATATGTATGTATGTATATACCTATATATGTATTTGAGTTTATTTATTCCACTATATGAAATGCTTGATCAGATTCGACTGTATAGTGAATTGTTGAAATTCTTGATTAATACATTTATTCTATTAATATATTATATATATAAACTAAGATAGCACATTAAATACAAAAATATAAATGCATAAGCCTTTCTTATAACATCCAACTTTAATTTTCGAGGTTTTATCAGTATGCACCCACACAGTTACAGAAGGTACTGATGTAGTGTGAATTTCACGACCATTCCAATAACTTCCTGAATACACCCTTAGACAATTTGCTTCAGTAAGCGTGTTGGAGTGCAGGGTTAGATCCATTATTTACAAGTAAGTGACCTCCGAACCGGAAGCGTCGTCACGGCCAGTCGGTGGAACACCTATACCAAATAAAAAGCTTTCTTCAATACATCCTTCCTAGGGCATGTTATTCGTTTCTTTAATAAGATTTCACTATTATTAATGACTCATATTAATAATTGAATCGCATGCAGAGAAAAATTGATAATTAAGGCATATTAATTAATACATAATAATATTATAGACAAAAAAAACGTGGATTTAGTATTTGTAGACTTCCTAACAGATGTGTACGAAAAAAAAAAGAGTAATGGCTGAGTTTCTTGCCATTGTTTCTCTACAGAATCTACTTTCCGAAACGATGGTAGCTTTACATTTATTTAAATACCGTAACATGTTGATTTTTTAAGAGCGTACTTGAATGAGAAATATTTTATGTTTTGAATTTTTTTGTTTAAATAAGAACACACAAGTCGTGGTGTTTTAGGCGTTGCTATGTATAAAATACTGCTGCGGCCGCTACATACTCAGTCAACAAGACGCTTATCGTTCAGAAGTAAAAGTATCGACCCAAATGGTTAAGCTCAGTACAGAATAACCTCAATAAACGACTTTGCACATTCAAGAAATAGCTGCGACTTTAACAATGTATAAAACCGTATTAAAACAAGACAAAATAATTAATCGCGTAACTATTGACGGTTCAAGTTCAACGCTCGAAGCATCACTTATGTTTTATTTCAACTTGCACTATAAAATACATTTGAACGTGCTTCAAGAAATATCTCATTTAGTACTCGTATGAAATTTACGACAGACGTAAATCTTAAGCAAGAGAAATTCGTATTGTTTCGAAAAAGTAAAACAATGTAGCAGACAATAAAGGCTACTGTTCACGGGCCGACGTCACGCCCGCTCTGTGGTCACGTAAAGATGCAATTTGCCGGCGAAATGGAAAAAGTAGGTCCGCACGTGTCGGTGTGGTTTACGTTTGCTTTATGTATATATCTATATATAAAGCTTCCAATATAATTATATATGTTTACATATCTTTACATAATGTTATGTAAGTATTACTGGTTTAAAAATAAGTATGTCTGTAACGGGACGTCTGACATTTGTAAATAAATAAAATGTCTGTTAACAAAATATTTTTAATAAATATGTATTAATTTATTGTCTGGAGTCTGTCTTACCCCAAAGGTACACCAATAAGTGTTACACTTCAACAATAATTGCATATAGAATGTCAAATAATTATATCTCTTAATATATAAATACAATAACTGAAACATTATTCTTAAACATTTGTAGATAAGATATTAGTTGAATAATAGTTCGGATGGGATTGTTTAATGTCGGTAACTCAAAAGTCTTGAAATATTGCAAATTAGTTTCAGAAAAGGATGGCGAAGGGACTCGGACTGTGTTTACACTCTCGTTTACTTGGTGGTAGAGCTTATTGCAAACCCCTTTGGGTAGGTGCAATCCACTCATCATAAATTCTACAGCCAAGCACCAATACTTGATATTTTTATGTACCAATTTGAAAGGTGTGTAAGCCAATTTAATTAAAGGTACAAGGAACATAAATAATAACTAAGTACCCAAGGTGGTGCATTGGAGTTGTAAGAAATGTTTAATATTTCTTACTGCGCCCATGTCTATGATGGTGACCACTTACCATCAGGTGGCCAATTTGCCTGTCCACATACATATTTAAAAAAAAAACTACACTATCGTATTAAACGAGCCGTGCAATGTTGTTAATTTCGCTACACAGGGTAGACGGATGCATTTTTAATACCAATATAAATTAATTTTAACTAATTAATAAATTTAGTGATTGAACATAAAATAATATATTATTATTTTCATTATATATAATAATATTTTATTAATATTTTATTATTTACTTGGTGGTAGGGCTTTGTGCAAGGCCGTCTGGGTAGGTACCACCCACTCATCAGATATTCTACCGCCAACTAACAGTACACTGTATTGTTGTGTTCCGGTTAGAAGGGTGAGTGAGCCAGTGTAATCACAGGCACAAGGGACGTAACATCTTAGTTCCCAAGGTTGGGGGCGCATAGGTGATGTAAGGAATGGTTATTACTTCTTACAGCGCCTTTGTCTATGGGCGGTGGTGACCACTTACCATCAGGTGGCCCATATGCTCGACCGCCAAACAAAGCCATTAAAAAAAATTAACGTATCACATGAAAACGAATTGAAGTATCTGTAAATAGCGCACTAATCATATTATAATTACGATTGGTATCAACACTTACGTGATGGTACAGAAGCGCATTACTGCGCCTTCAGATGATTACGTTAAAAAGTTTAACTTTTTAACCTTAAATTAATAGTAATAAAATATTACTCCTTAGTATTAGCTTCCTTCAAAACCCCGTTCGTAATTGAAGCAAAGAAAAAACTAATATTTGTGCGTAAGCAGCACATTTTTTGCTCTTATATTTCCGCACACAAGTATGATCTATAATACGATTCTGTGTAGTTTGCTGGTCTTTCTTAAATAGGCGCCGTTGCCGAAATCAGTGAGGACAACAACGTTAATATAAATTCTAAAGCCAATTTAGTTGTGTTCAGAAATGTAAAATATTGAAAAGAAGTCAGATAGTCATTTTAAAGGAGACGAATACAACAATTAACGAATATAATTAAAAAAAATTGGATTCTATTGGGATGTGGAAAGTACAGTGATTTAAATATATGTATTAGAAAATCATTAAGAATAAAAATAAATAATGCTATGTTTTGTACAAAACATTTTATAACTTAAAAGTATCTTGTTAATATTTTATTCGGGTGTGTTTGTATTAGGCCCTCGATTGTTTAAATTGGTGGATCAGTAATCAGTAAACGAATGTTTAGGATATATTTTTGACAAAGTAACAATCTCCTTGATTCAACCGTACGAAGTTGGGACGGAAAGCTAGTTCATATAAATATTTACTTAGTATAAATATAAATACAGTGCGTCAAGATAATACAAAACATTAAAAGTTTTATTAATGATTACTATGACAAACTACTAAAGTACCAGATACCACACCACACCAATCCTAAAAGGATATACGTTTAATATACCAGGCAAGTATAAAACTCAAGAAGTTCTTAAAAAGTTAAGAGATAAAAACAGAAGCACGCTAAGCCAGTACATAGCTCCGCACAGTAATTGCAATAAGCGAGTGCGTCTCGAAGCGAATGGGCGGGATCAGGCCGGCTCGGGAGAGTCGTGCTATCCATCTACTAGACAAATCGCTCCCTCAAATGGAAGATTACTGTAAAGCTGAGCGCCTGGTACATCGTAACGTAACACAATATTTATATCTTAACAAAGTTGTTGCGAACGTTTTCTATAATATAAATATACTTACTTGTATATTATACCTATACTATAAAATTTATTTTACGTATAATTACGCTAAATATTTTTTAAGTTGTTGTAGCTAATATTCAATTTTTTGCTTTTGAAATTTTAAACCGTTTTTAAGACTCCCCCAGACAACCAGGCACACATAAAGACAAGGCAAAAATAAAAAGTATTGTATATTTATGGATAAATAAAAAGAAATAAAATTTCTCATATATTAAATAGGTGCATATAAGCGTTATAAATTAGAGTTTAAAACTTTGAAATGCCTTACAAAGAAGGAAAATAACAAGAAGTTAACTATCAAGGACATTCTTATCACCCTAATCATCAAGGAAAAAATTAAGTAAAAATTAACATATATCTTTATTCCAGTGGTATCTTAAAGCACTTTAATATCATAATTTATAAGATAATTTAATGTAAAGCTACTACCGCTTCGGAATATAAAATTTTCAAATTTAATTATACAGGCATATAAATTGAACATATTTTTTTTTTTATATAATACAGCTATAACATAACTTGAAACAGTCCGATTTTATAAGAATTTACCTCGTAGCTTACGAAATGTTGCTATATAAATATTGTGATGTGCGACATTGACTAATATAATTATAAAACTTATAGGATAAACGTATCAAAATGTCACTGTAAGTCAGTTAATAAGTCACTGTAATTCAGTCAATATTTCAGAGTGAGATACGAAGTGATTTCTTTTAGAATAGCACTGCAGTTTCTAATATTGCACGATAAATTTCCACAACAAATTGATCGTAATAGTGACAAATTACTATTTCCTTAACATAACGTACATAACATAAGCAGCCTGTAAATTTCCCACTGCTGGGCTAAGGCCTCCTCTCCCTCCGAGGAGAAGGTTTGGAGCATATTCCACCACGCTACTCCAATGCGGGTTGGTGGAATACACATGTGGCAGAATTTCGTTGAAATTAGACACATGCAGGTTTCCTCACGATGTTTTCCTTCACCGCCGAGCACGAGATGAATTATAAACACAAATTAAGCACATGAAAATTCAGTGGTGCTTGCCTGGGCTTGAATCCGAAATCATCAGTTAAGATGCACGCGTTCTAACCAGGGGGCCATCTCGGGTCTTAACGTTTCCTTTATTAGATAAATAAAAGAAATGTTTTTTCCGTCTTATCAAGAGACATCGAATAATTTTAAGGCGCACGTAACGGTGTAACCCCCGGCCGCCTTAAGCCTACGTCCTCTGGATATCCGCTTGCGAAAGCAAAGTCTAGTTTTATTGTTTGTAGTTTTCATTTTACGACACGTTCGTGAGTAAACTGATGTTTTGGTCTTCAGATCCGCTACACGTACTAGTCACGCTATAAATAAATTTATGATAAAATATCATTTCTTATTGTTGCTAGTTATATTTTGTAGCGATCAATCGATTGCATGAGTATTTTCTGTTTCTGTTTCTCACTGTGTCTCCGTGTTTTGCTTCTCGTGTCTTCTAAGCTGTTATAAAGATTTTGATACGGTTTTTACTTATAGAAAGATCAATAAACGAAGAAGGTTTGTATATATAATTTGTAAATATTTTAAACAAAATGGCTGAACTATGATGGTGTTTTATCCAAAAAACTGCTTTCGTATTGCATGAGTAAATCTAGATAAGGAGGAGAGTCTTAAAAAGTAATACAGAAAAATCAGCGATAACATGTATCTGTCTGTCTAAGGTACACTTATAATAATTATTTTTATATATTTTTATCCAAATCAGTATAAAACTATGGGTTATTTGCAAACCCATTTTCTCCAAAATATTTTTCATTATTATTATTATTAGTTATATTGAGCTTATATTATAGATTAAAATTGTATTTTACATTATACCAATCGAAGGAATACTTTACACGATATCATCGCTTCCAAATCATGTGCAACAAAAAATCTGCGAAAAGTGTTCGAATACGGAACTGTATTACATTTTTGAGTATTCTGTAACAAGGAACTCGAATCTCACCGCAGAAAACAAGCGTGAAATGTCAGAATGTGATATGTCCCTAACATTGAGTATAATAATTATAACATTTTAAGGATACACGTATCAAAATATCGTATCATTTTAAGTTTAAGATTTTTTTTTTATTATTGTAAGTCGGTATTTTAACCTTACTAGTAAAGGTAATCCAATTTTTAAATCTTTTATCCGCCGTCACAATTTGATCTAAGGTTTATCATAAAATAACGACTCAAACCATTTTTGATAGTATACATATTTCTCATTTGTGACCTATTTACGTATATAATTATTTATTTAAAAAGCAGTGCTATAAGTGTAAGAACTGAAGTCGCATCTCATTTGCAAAAAAAAAATCAACTTGATCAACGGTGACAAGCTATTTTGATGTATTTATCCTCCAAATATTATTGTATATCTATAAATAGTAAAAAACAAAGTCGCGTTCTGTTTCTGTCTGTATCTGCGCTAAATTCTTCTAGACCACTCATCAGATTTTCATGCAGTTTTCACTACTAGAAAAGGTGATAAACGAGGAAGCTTTGTAAATATCTATTGAAATACAAAGTTATCTGAGTTAAATATAATAAAGCCGAATATATAATGAAGCGGTTTTTCCGAACCGATACGACTTGGGAACCTTCAAGAAAAGAGCGTACTCTTTCCTGAAAGGCCGGCAACGCACCTGCAAGCCCCCCGGTGTTGCAGATGTCCATGGGCGATAGTAGTCATTTTCCATCAGGTGAGCCTCCTGCTCGTTTGCCACCTTTTGATATTAAAAAAAAAAAAAGCCCCCAAGCATTTCTTCGCTATTTCGTGTATAAATAGGTACACTATTTCATTTTATTTATCAACAGTAGTTTTGTAATTGGCGTAAAATTGTTAAGGAAAACCATATTTCTCGTGAACAACAATTTAATCAATTGGCACATCCGTTACTTCAATTCCGTATGTCTATAAAATAGTTTGTAGGAGTAAATTAGACGATTAATGTATTAACATTAATAATCTGGAACTAGATTGAATGAGTCAGGAAATATTTTTAGTTCGTGTCTTAATCTTACATTACTTGATGGTAGAGATGGTGCATATATCTGGGTAGGTACCACCCACTCGTCAGATTTTCTACCGCCAAACATCAGTACTCAGTATAGTTGTGTTCCGGTTTGAGTAAGCCAGTGTAACTACAGGCACAAGGGACATAAAATTTTAGTTCCCAAGTTTGGTGACGTATTAACGATGGAAGGAATGTTTAATTTTTCTTACAGCGTCATTGTCTATGAGTGATGGTGACCACTTAACATCAGGTGGCTTATTTGCACTTCCGCAAACCTTTATAATTAAAAACCAACGTGTGCGTAACACGATAATTATGACGTTGACGCTGCAAAAAGACGTAAGTAAGTTTATATTAATAATAACGCTAAATAATTCTGCGTAACGCTGAAAACTAAGCGGTTCATTAGCTTTAGCGATATAACTTATCCACTTATAAGCTGAATTTACGATCAAGGATTACTTTACGCTTATTATTGCAAATCGGTTTACACACTCAAACGCGAATGTCTAGGCTGTATTTATACCAACTTCCACTAACTCAGATACTTAAAGGCTTATGTAACCGTTATATTGCTAAACATTTGCACGTGTTTGTATCATTTTACTTCTGTACTGAGAGAAACCAGGCAAATGTGTATGTGAAAATATAGTGATGGGCAAAATAGCTTGTCAATTTCTGTGTATGTAACCGATTATATATATTTTATTGATTGCATATTTTTTATAGATAGTTATAAAAGATGACTTGTTATACCATTTACGCCGTTTTTGAGGGTATCTTTGATCTACTGGCAAGCGTATAAGGCATTCCTGGGTCCCAGGAATAAGCCCCAGATTGGGCTATTACTCCCCAGATGGGCTATAATGTCATCTACAATTTGGCATTGTTTTCACACGAGTGTCTCATGAAGTACATAAAGCCATGTCAGATTTTCCATCTTATCGGAATATGAGAGTGTGAGATTTCTCGGTCTGGTCGATGAGTTTGTGATTTATCGGTCTATTATTGTCGAAGCCCATTATCTCCAAACCGATATATAGATATACACCCAAATAATTCTGTATGCATATAAGATTATATTTAATCTTTCTATAAAGACTATATCTAATTCTTCGATAACACCTTCTGGACAAGGATTGACTATTAAGACTTCTATACAGACTACGACACTCTTACAGTATAAAATGTCCCGCAAAGTTGACTAGTCTCTCTCGGGAATGGCTGCCAATGCCAGTCGGACATCATCGTCATATCCCCTTGAATTTTTAAACAAGTAAATCTATCGTAATAATTTTCATTGCACGTTTTGCTACTAGCCATATAAGTCCATTGTTTTTCAAGTTTTATCCACGGTAAAAACTTCGTGAAAATAAATCAAAGAAAGTTTTCTTAACTTACAGGTAACAAAACCTAGACCTTATATATTATTCATCATTATTTGATTGAAGTAGTCTAACCGATTATGTATTAATACATTTTTGTTCTGATGCAGGTCATGGCTACTGCTAATAATGCACTAAGTAACCCAACACATCATGCTACGTGCAGCTGCAGTTAACAGAGAGATGGCTTTTAGTCAAAGTAAAATAAAAACATACGTCCGCAAATAAAGCACAACAAAAAATCTTATCATTTAAAAGTAATAGCTTGCGAATATCCCTCTTCTTGCCTTAGACCTCCCCTATCCTTTTGAGGAAAAATTTTGGAGTCCGTCACGCTTCTCCAACGCACATTAGTAAATTTGCAAAAGATAAATGAAGGTTTTTACGCGGTGTTTTTTAAAGCCTAGCATGAGTGTATTAAGGACACACACACAAGCACATGAAAACTCAGTAGTACTTGCCTGGGCCGCAATCTTCCATTATGGAATCTTATTGTTATATTATTTTGATAACGCTTGTATAATTATAAATAATTACTTGTCGCATTTTTGTTCAAATCATTTTATAAGGCGTTGTATGATACTTGTGTATCGCTCCCGGTTAAAATGTAGATTTATTTTCTAGCTTGATGCTCAGAAACAATGAATGTTTACTGAGTACTCATAACTTACCAAAAACTCAAAACATAAATACATATAAATAATGTACTCACTAAACCTTCTAGCTGGACCTTGAGTATCCTGCTCAAATAAATGTCAAAACTTGATTATGTAAAAAAACGCGGTCCAGAGGTGACCTGCGCAAAAACCATGACGTAACCCTAAGACACGAGCGAAAAGTAGTGTTATTTAAATTAATTTTATCCGAAAAGGATGAGCCCTCTTAAATCGAAACCTCATTATATTGGCTATAAAAAATCAGGAAAATAATAATACTTTACAATAACAGATTGTTGCACGTGCGCAAATGCTGTGTGTCTCTCTATAAGCAATATATTTTGATAAAAGCAAAGTTCGTGGCGTATAAAGCATGCGCTCCATACTTCATTCTGTTGCCATTTAGTGTCTACTTAATTACTTATATCTACAACAATAGTTGCAGCGCCTGTATTGCAAATATGAAAGAAACTTTGTCCAAGAATATAAATAAAAATATTTTAAATGAAATATTGAATTTAATGGTTATTCAAAACAAACATAACTAAACTAATAAAGAAATGAATAAAAATAGACTATTGTAAATACATTAAATAATTAATGAAACTTCTCATTATTATAATAATATACAACGTATAGTCCATATAATATATAAATACAAATAATTAAAAGATATTTATATTATAACTACAGTTCATGCGCTACTGTGTCTGCGACGAGAGAAGGAGAGAAGAGAAGAGAGTACATAGAAGCGGCGAGGAACACTGTTCGGCATTACTCCAAAGGGATGCCAATAGACATTTCTCACAAAAAAAAACTTTCTTGCAGCTGCAAAAGGCTCGTATAAATTTATATAATTTTTAATTTAATTTTCATATTTTTTTTTTCTAATTTTAAAAGAATTACGATTCTATCTTCTTTATTATTATCTTACGTGAGTAGCAAAATCTCGGATAACGGAATGCGGACGCCTCCCCGCCATGACACTTTAGTAATTAGGCGTCCAAAATGTCAGCGTAGAATTTGCGCGCGACAATGATTTAACTCGGTGACTTGCTATTACAAAGTTTTGGGATCGGTTTTCGAATACCTAAGAACTGATTCACGCAGCTCCGATGTTCGAATGCTATAAAATTTAGAATTATATAACGGCCTTTAAATGTTCCACTGCTGACTCACAGGCCTCTTCTGCTGTTTAAGTAGAATTTTTGGAATGTTTCAGATTATTACTACTGCAGATTGGCGTTTATATCAACGATGGACTTGCATTCGTCATGTAGGTTTTGTAGATCCACATGATGGTTCTCTTTCAGTAAGATATACATATTATATCCATTTTGATTAACTACGTTCAATTGATGAATTCGAAATCAAAATATTCTTAATTAAATAGGCTCAAAATAGAATGTATATTCTACCGAGAAGAGCCGGCAAGCAACTTTTAAATGGATCATATCAAAGAGCTTGATCGAATGAACATACAGTTATCGTATGTGCCATTTCGATCTATTTTGAACGTATTGAGTATTTCCGTATTGTATCTAATCATCTGATTAATAGCGCCTTGTCTTTCAAAGACTTGTATAAATAGTTCCCAATATTCTATCATTTCCATACAAATTCCTCTATCGTTCCTTTACTTATCATATAATTAAATAAGGTAATTCAAAGTGTATATTGAGAGCCGAGATGGCCCAGTGGCTAGAACGCGTGCATCTTAACCGATGATTTCGGGTTCAAACCCAGGCAGGCACCACTGAATTTTCATGTGCTTAATTTATGTTTATAATTCATCTCGTGCTCGGCGGTGAAGGAAAACATCGTGAGGAAACATGCATGTGTCTAATTTCAACGAAATTCTGCCACATGTGTATTCCGCCAACCCGCATTGGAGCAGCGTGGTGGAATATGCTCCAAACCTTCTCCTCAAAGGGAGAGGAGGCCTTTATCCCAGCAGTGGGACATTTACGGGCTGCTAATGCTAAAAAGTGTATATTATAAAAGATTAATAACTTTTATAATGTGTTTATATACAATATTGTGAATTGTTATTAAATAAAAAGATGTCGTTCATTCGTGAATTCTTTTCATTGATTCAACAATAAGAACGTAACAGCGACGAAGTGTTAGTAAATATATACCTATTGAGCTTTTAACGCATTTGAATAACATTTTACATTTCACGCGTATACGTACGGAGGCTATTATCATTATAGAAATTATGTTCCCGTATTTTGAACCTTCTGTAGATACAATAGAGTATGTAATTGCTTTTAAACATTTCTTGCATATATGTTATTTTCTGTGTATACAAAAAAGGAGCGATCTCTTCAAATGGAAAGATGGGATTTCTTCTACGCTTTTGTAATGCTTCCAAAGCCATCTTCCTATACATTTATATAATAAAAGTAAGTTACTTCAGGGGTTCATATACGCTGAATTTTTTGCTAAGTCAGTGATTGAACGATAAAATAGGCTATTACAAACTGCCTCATTGACCTAGTGGCATATAAAGATGCAGATCCCGAGTTCCTAGATTTAATCCCCAGATTGGGCCCCTGTGTGTACCACAGGTAAGCAATCATTGGCAGTCACTTTTTTGGTAGATATATTTCATACATGGAGTTAGACAGTGCGAGGACTTGAAGATGGTCATCATCTCGGACCACCGACGCAACTTAGAGACAAAAATTAAGAAAGTAGACGCGTGAGTTGTTGCCATCAGCTGTGCTGTTTCAAAAGTAATATTTTGGCTAATCTACCACACTTATCTTTTAGTGATAACCCCAATGCTTTGTATAATAATCTATTTAAATTAATTAGAAACAAGTTTGATGCAATATTCACTTCTAAAACAGTTAATACAAAAAACTTTTTAAAATTCAATGATTGGGCTACTATTGGAATTCATAAAAGTAGGCAACGAATGTACGAGCTTTACAATGAAAGGACGTACAATCACAGTGCCACTTTTGCCAACTATGTAAGTAACTATTCAAAATTATTTAGAAAAGTGTGCTTTTTGGCAAAGTCTTTAACTATAAAAAATAGAATTAAGAATGCACATGACAAAATAAAAATGACTTGGAAAATTATTAATTGTGAAACTGGTAGAGGTGGCAGTCGCAGCTCCGAATTGAACTTAAATTATAATAATAAAGTCATAAATAGTGAACGGGAAGTTGCTTCAGTTTTTGAACAATTTTTTGCTGACATACCAGTTTCTACAACTAAGTTACTTATTTCTTCTCCAGCAGTTGCCGAATCATTAATGAAAGAAAATGTACGTGAATGCAAATCAAAATTTAATTTTACCCCTGTAAACACCAATGACATAATTTGTACATTTAGGTCATTAGACATTAAGAAAACTGCTGATCTATGGGGTATTTCTGTAAAGGTGATTAATTCAATTATTGATCTAATTGCACCTTATCTTGCAATAATATTCAATGATTGTGTTCAACGTGGTGTATTTCCTGACCTGATGAAACATAGTAAAGTCATTCCAATATTTAAATCTGGTAGCTCTTCAGACCCTAACAATTATAGGCCAATCTCGATACTACCAACCCTCAGCAAAATATTTGAAAAAATTATTTTAAATCAATTATTAGCATATTTCAATAGATACAATCTGCTTCATAGAAAACAATTTGGATTTACGAGGGGTCGCTCGACTACCGACGCAGGTATCGAACTAATAAGAAATATCTATGAAGCCTGGGAGAGGTCGCAGGATGCCTTAGGGATTTTCTGCGACTTATCCAAAGCCTTTGATTGTGTTCAACATGAAACTCTGGTCAGGAAACTATATCACTATGGAATTAGAGAATGTGCACTCGACCTTCTGACTTCTTATCTTAACAATAGAATTCAGAGGGTTGACGTTAAAGGGACAAGGTCTCCTGGGGTCTTAGTTGGTATGGGGGTCCCACAAGGATCAATTCTTGGACCTTTTCTATTCCTCATATATATTAATGACTTGCCCTTTCTTGTTGGGAACAAACATGATATAGTATTGTTTGCTGATGATACCTCTTTGGTTTTTAAAATTAATAGGAAACAGGTACAGTATGACGATGTAAACAATGCTATGTCTGATATAGTACACTGGTTTAGCGTAAATAATCTTAGGCTGAATAATAAAAAAACTAAAATTGTAAAATTTAGCACACCAAACGTGCAAAATGTAAAACCCGATGTACTTATCAATGGGGAATCGATGGATCCAGTTGAAACAACTGAATTTCTTGGCCTTACTCTTGATGCCAAATTACAGTGGCTCCCCCATATAAACGGATTGGCGGGTAGACTGAGTTCTGCGGCATTTGCAGTCAAAAAAATTAGATTATTTACCGATGTTGATACGGCTCGCCTAGTTTATTTCAGTTACTTTCACAGTATAATGTCGTACGGTATTATGCTTTGGGGTAACGCAGCCGCTATCCATACTATATTTGTGCTGCAGAAGAGGGCTATTCGCGCAATCTATAACCTGGGAGCCAAGGAATCTTTGAGGTATAAATTTAAAGAAATTAAGATATTGACTGTTGCTTCTCAATATATATTCTGTAATGTTTTGTATGTACGGAAAAATATTAATGTTTTTATGAGAAAATGTGATTCTCATAACGTTGGTACAAGGAACAAACACAATCTTGTTACTCCTGTTACTCGACTGCATAGAGTCAGTAACTCTTTTGTGGGGCAATGTATACGCTTCTACAACAGGATCCCAGAAAGCGTTCAAAATGCTTCTGTTGCGAAATTTAAAAAAATTGTTAAGGAACGCTTGTGTGCGAAAGGTTACTATACAATTAGTGAGTTTATGTTTGATAGCACACCTTGGGAATGAAACGATCGCCTCCTGGCTGTTTCTACTCATATATAATTATGTATATAATTAATTTGACGTAAAAAAAAAAAAAAAGTCCCGCTGAGTTTCTTTCGCCGGTTCTTCTCAGGTCAGGGTGTTTTCTTTTCCGAACCGGTGGTAGTGTTTAACTTGACAATCAATAAGAAAGTGTAATACTTCTATATTGAATAAAGGAATTTGAGTAGAGATGAGTTGAGTTCAAATAAAAATACCACATTAACAGGTGTATTCTCAGGAGTTCGTGCGTCTCAGTTAAAAGGTGTTTAGCCAACGGTCACGGGTTCAAATCTTCAAGTACCGCTAAATTTTTATGCTGTTTTATTTTCCTTTTAAATTATATTATCGTCAATAATATACTTTCCAGTCAATGAGAAAGGAAAACAGTTCAACGAAACCTTTATGTTTTGTCAAACTAATATCTACCTCATATATATATGTATGTCCACCAACTTCTTCTACTTTAATTTCCAATTAATTCCACATCTCCTTAGATATACACAAATCGTAGTAGCAAAATTAATTTTTATCCCAATAAAACTTATAACAGATAAACCAAGACTTTCCCCGTCAAACAACGAGTGAAATTAAATCGATATAGAATCGAATATTACGCTCGTAGTTAAATGCTTAGTCGATTATATCATACCTATCTTTTAAATCATCAGCTTATTGATGCAATATCCCATGCCGTGGAAATGCGATATGCATTACTGGAATTGGCATAAAATCTCCAATTTAAACAAAGTGATGTTATGGGTTTATGCTTTCAAGGGATTGCATTCTTTGTTATGATAATCGTATTGTCGTATTCAATTAATAAATGCTTCAACAATTCGAGTTAATTGATGCTAAACTATAAAAGTTCGTATTATTCGTTCGTACATGTTTTTTTTCTGGTATGTTTTTTCTAATACACTTCTTTCCAAAACGTTGAATCGTATAAAATAAAACAAAGAATTAAGTCATTTTTCGTCTGTTCTATTTTTCGCCTTTTTTCCTACAAATTACATAAAGGATTTTTATGGGGTTCACGCCACCAAATAAATTTAATAGTATTAATAATATATTTATATAAATTTAATAACTTTTGATTACGATTGCATAGCTTACGCTAACTAAACTTAAGCTTAATAACCTTAAATAAGCTATTTACAAAATTACTAAAACTTAGGACTAATTTACAGAAAAAAATGTAGTTTTGTACATCATTCTATCATTTATTTAAATATATTTATTTATGAGTAACCATGTCTAGTTTAAAAAAATCAATAAAAATAAAAAGTAACTTCAGTAAATTAATTCAGCCATTACGTCAGAAAAAAAAAACTATAAAGACTGATTTTTGGATAACAAGGATATAGTTAAGAAAAGAAAAAATAAAATTTTCGACAAAGATTTCCATTCAGCTTTCTCTGTGATCTTGAAGAAGGGGGTAAAATTTTAATTTGCCTCTCAATTAATAATTTTCTTTTTTATTGTTTCTTTTCTCTACTCTACAATGAAGGTTATATTAGTTTTCTGATGCCGTTGATCATTTGTAAGATATCGAAGGAGAAAAAAAAAAAGATATTATAATTTGCTTTTTGCTGTTTACTCTCTGAATTCACTCAAAACATCAATGCGAGTCTGATTGCTTACAATAAGGTTACAAATTATGGTAGAAATATTTTTTGTGATAGAAAAGTATCGGAAACAAATAATATGAACACGCAATTCAATAATAATAAATTAAAGCCAACTCAATTGACGGACAGTTTTGCGGTTATGAATGAAGAAAGAATTTCTCCAAGCTAAAGCACAAACGGCGTAAGCTTCCCACCTCTCAAGGGAGATAAGTATAATTTCATCAGTGTGAACACGACACGCTGATAATAATCTAGTTATAAAGCTTTGGTTGTAATGCTAGCTATTCTATGAGACAAAGGATAATGGAAAGTGTTTTAGAGTATCAAATATTTCTTTACAGAAATGTTGTCTTAGTCAGGACTATTTATTTATATTTCAAGTTATTGGTCCAGCTGTTTAGTTTAATACTTACTCTATAAAAGTATTTGTATCCCCTTGGCATATCCGTGTGGCTATCGATTCGTAAACGACATCTAAAATATTTGAACGATTAAATTAAAAAGACTTTACCAACATTTTAATTACAAATTTTAGACGTAGTTAAGAATATAGAATGAAACATACGCTATTTAGTTTACTTTGAGGCCATAAAAATCTTGATAGATTGCTATTCGTGCTACGAATATATTCAAGATATTTAAGCTATAGCGCTGCTTACATTCGAGTATCAGCTTGAAACTGAACGCTAGCGGCGTGCGGTGCGTGATCAGAAAGACTACGAAACTTGCCATCCTCAACAATGGTTATCCCGATATTTACCACTTTATACCGAAATATCGGATCGACACTTATTGCCCCGTCTTTTGTAGAATATCCTTATGACTTTATTGTGATCATATTTATTCTAGATATATATATTTTTTTATCTATATATTTCTTTTAGTTGTTTATCATCACGAAGACTAACTTATTGTATAGGAGATATTATAGTGCATAATATACGCAAACACAGGTGCAACCACACTCTTGTCCCATGGGACAGCAAGCTGACGTGATCGGCGAGAGTGTAAGCGCAGGAACAATGACATTACGAACTTCAAAAAAACGTATTATAGAAGTTTTTATTTTATGGCATAAAACCTATTCGAACCCTGAAACTCAAACATTTGCAGCCTTATGAACAAGGTTTGTTAAGGAAATTTAATTATAATAAATAAAAAGTTATTTTTACGTAATGTCTTGTTGCAAAAATATATTATTGAAAAAAAAAAATACAAAGTTATATACGCTTGTCTAAATTTTACATTTTACAAACATTGTTTTTTTTCGATTAATATATTTTTTTAATTCATTAGATTTTTTGTCAAGTCACACAAAGTATAGTCTTAGTTGCAAATAGTGTCAACTTTTAACTAGTTTACATACTATGTATATAATGATAGGAACGTAACAAACCTAATAAACCAACCACTACATCGGTGTATAGGAAAAAAAGCTATATGAGCAATAGTTATATAAAATTAATGCTTATGTTCTTATAGAACATAAGGCATAACATAAGAATTAAGGCCGGATCCATAGAGATTTTTAATGATTTGAAAAGTGGGTTTTCTAATGATATAGTGATCTATTTTCGTACGTATCCATCAATTTTAAACAATTTAACAGCATTATTGACATTAATATGTAACGTTCCATTTCACGAACTAATTATTTCATTAAAAAAAATCAAGTTATATATAATAAAAATGCTTTAGACCGGAATTATTCATTTAAATTATCACAGCTTGAGGGTAAACTATAGCAATATATTTTTCGATGTCAACATACTTATATTTACTCCTGGTAATAGCCAGAAAACATCACATTTTTGGCAAAGACGCGTTTAGATTCGACTTGTCGTGAACTAAGAATTAATTTAAGAATACAAAATTACCTTTTTCTAGTACCTGGCAATCATTTGTTCAAACTATAAAGATTATAGTTCCTATAGATATATCCATTATGGCATGTAGGATGAAGCAGCGGCTTCATAAAACATGCAAGGAATACCATTCAAAATAAGTATGCAATAAGCCTTGCCTTGCTAAAGCGCTGAGAAGCGCTTAATACTGTGTAATCTAAGTACAGATCACCTAAATTTAGGTCGGTGACCGTGTCGCAACATGCCCTTAAGGCTATTATGGAAGTCACTTCGTCTAAATAATAAATGTTCCGAGTCCACACCTAACTTGGATCGTTAGGGCGACCCCGTTCTGCGTCAACATAAGGCTTGATAAATTATTTTAGTCACATACTACCGAGGAATTCATTAGGAGTGCAAAGATTTCAGTTAATGACCAAGTACATTTTCACTCAATTAAGCCACGCCGCGTTTAAGTCTAGTCAGACTTTTTCATAATTAAGAGCGTGTTTCTAACTCATTCTGAGAATTACTCACGTAGACTAAAAGTTGTATCTTTTGGGTTTTGTATCTGTGTCAGTCTCAAGTAGCGAAGGCCCAAAAGATAAATAAATCTAATGCAAAAACAGAGAGTTATATTGTTAGATACTACGTATTCCAAAATAATATTATGCAAGTTCTTAGACAGCCGAGTTGCAGTGATTAGAATACATACATCTCAACCAATCAACGCGGCTTAAATTTTAGGCAAGCACCACAGATTTTACATGTGCCCAACTTGTATTTAAAATTCACCTCGTACCCGGTAAAAAAACCTCGTGAGGAAACCTGCATGTGTGGTATGAAAATTTGCCGCATGTGTATTCTTCTTGAAGAGAAAAGCAAGCAAGTGAGACATTTACACTTAATATTTTTAGGAGTGTAAGACTTTGTGAAGAATGTCATTCCAAGACCAATTTCAATTCAATGGAGATAGCTTGTAATATTAAACTTCATATACTTCTTCTTAAAAGGCAATCTTTGAACACCAGTCTGACATATTATATCATGTAAGGTAACGTTTTTTTTTATGCTTTGGAAGGCTTACGAGCAGAAGGCTCACCGGCGAAAGCTGGTTGGAGAGAGTAGTTGTGCGAGGCAGAAAATGCCTTAGATCGCTTCGTTGTGGAATTTTTGGAATTATTGATATGCAGAGGAACAGCCTTGTGGAGCGCCAAATTTGATGAATTTTAAGTTCGAGCATTCACTACCAACAACTACCTTGATTTTCCGATCTGGCAAAAAGATTGATCCAGTTGCATAATTCCCCGTGAAACCCAAAGGAAGGAAGGAGTTTCAAAAGAAGTGCTTTGTGTCATATAGTGTTTTTGATTTTGCTATATGCAATCGAAGGCCTTCGCTTTTGTTTTGCTTTGAGCTTACGATAATACATCCTTTGTACGTCAATGAATAAAAGCATATAGCATAACAGGTATTAACCTAAATTTATTGGACTTAATTTTGTCACGAACATGCATCACAGCGCACTGAAGCTACATAACAAAATGTTCTCCTTAAGAGAAGTTTGTCCAGTATTTAACGGCTGACATAACATGATAATAATATCATATTCTTTGCATAAATTATTATTATTATAAATTCAAGTCAGCCTATCGCTACAGAATTCGTTAAGCGCAAACGAAGAAACAAGATCAGCTACTCGACTAAGAAACAAGGTTCTCAGTTTGAATAACAAGTAAAACAGAAAACTTCAGTACAGCAGCTACGATAGGCTATTCTCAAAAATATTTACTCTTGACATTTAATCAAATCTAACTTTGGGTCCTTATTTACGTTTTCTAACTTGGGCGAGCTCGAAGTTTCAACGGTGCGGAGTGTCGTCAAACGGCTGTGTTTGCGCGGTGGGTAATTAGGTATCCGAGTGACTTGGCTTGTTTACAGCATTAATTGCTTATGTAACATATGTTTTTTTATTATCTGTGCACGACATTTTCATAGCTTAGTATTAAAAAATATATACTGTTTCATTAATAAATTGTAATGTCATTAATTATTTTCATAGATCTCGTTAAGGAAAATCAAGCTGATACTGTTTTTTAATTACAAATTACCGTCATAAAAACGTCTGCTACAATGGACGTTCTTGAGCGTCGGGTTCGGTTGCCGCATGACAGATATTTATGTTAGTTATATTAACTAGCTGCCTGGATTCGCGTGGGGAGGTTTAGCCCCATGAACAAATGTTATAATTATTTTATTGATCGCTTGTGACACTGATTTTATAATCAGTGTCACAAGCGATCTATCTAATTGTAGTAATGTATCTTAAGGTATTCCTTTATAATTATTATTTCTCATACACACATGTATCAAATTTCCAATATCTTCTTGAATTAAAGTCTTGTCGCCGACCTTAAGACTGGTGTCTTATATCTAATTGCATCGTCATATAACTTGTATCTTATTAAGTATACAACTTTATTACATGCATGTTTAAAGGAAGGCAGATTAGAGGCATTTAAGTCGGTTTCTCTCCCTGGAATCGTGACCTACCATCCGCCGAATAGTCCGCATCCCCATAGCGATTAGTTCCGACTTGTCATTATGTATGACTGGGCGTCGAAAATAAAATCTCAAGGTCATTAAATGCAACGTTTCTGACGAAAATTCAGTTATTTTAATATGATGTACTATACTGCACTAATTATAAAGATATAATGAAAACTTCAATTGCTCAATATACTCGTAGAAGTGTTACTTTTGCATACCGACTATAAGAATTATTTAAACTTAACACAGTTTCAGAAACATATCTGTCAGACCTTTTTTTATGGCATAGGTTGGCGATGACGGACGAGCATATGGGCCACCTCATGGTAAGTGGTCACCACCGCGACAATGGCGATATAAGAAATATTAACCATTCCTAACATCGCCAATGCGCCACCAACCTTGGGAACTAAGATGTTATGTCCCTTGTGCCTGTAGTTACACTGGCTCTCTCACCGTTCAAACCGGAACACAACAATACTGAGTACTATTGTTTGGGGGTAGAACATCTGATGAGTGGGTGGTTTCTACCCAGACAGGTTTGCACAAAGCCCGGTAGGGTTGGTGGTAACCAAGTTAACCTTAGAAGAAAAAGCGACAGAACATTTATGGTGCTATATTTTTTCAAAATCATTGTTTACAATAAACCTATGCTCTCTTCAACAAAGGTTTATTGTGGTTGAATAGGTTTGGTTTTTGAATAGAGGTACGTTTTAAAGCTTCTCAATGTAAAAAAATAATATAATAATTATTATTATTTTCTAGGATCCAGTTGAAAAGAAATAGTAAACCTGTTTCACTGATGTTTTTTACCAAGAGTCGTAGAAGAATCTATTAAAGAGTCAATGTTCTTCGTAAAAATTACACGATTTCTGGTAAAATCTCCTATGTTTAACAAACATACACCACTTTACCATAACATAGAGCAAGTAGGTATAAATTATAAATTCTATCGTGTTACTTGCCTAATGGGGCTGAATAAACGGAAACTGCTGTCAAAGCGGTGCGCGCGATAACTTGAAACTATTGCTTTGGGTGAAATGTTAGTTTCTTGAGCGATGATGTAGGAACTTAAAACTAGGATGTGGTTCTTAAATCCATGACGTATTTCAATTCGAATGTATTATTCAACAAGCACTACAACTACGTTTGTAATTAAGACCATTTTTCCTTATTCTTTATGAGGTGAATGAAATTTAAACAAAATTTCAGAAGATAAAGACAGAACGCACGGAAAATTTGGGAAGAGTGGGGAGGAGCTGGTGTAGGAGATTTTTCTGTCACGTAATTCTGCGTCTCATCTCTCACTGGTCCTGTCAGATTTCCATTCAACGAAGTAAGCAAAAATCTTGCAAAGTATTATCGCCAGCACAATAAATATTATAATATTGTTTAACTCTAAACCCATTTTTGTACATTTTATATTTTTTTATATAAATTAGAAAATCACAGCACTATTACTACATGTCTAAATTATGACTGCGACATAATTGTAATATCAAATGTATTTGAAAATGATTATTTCCATAAATGGAAAATAAATATCTTTTCGTATATCCATGTTTGAGTTTAGGATGTTATAATGACAGAATTCTTGGCTACGATTATGAGAATAGAAATACTTAGTAAGTTAAGCGGTTAATATATTGTCTTAAAGTTTTTGTTAGTTTAACTTACGATATAAAACATTTGATCCTATAGATACTTAAGAGTCCGTAGTATAACACGTGAATCTAAGCCGATGCGAGTTCAAATTTTGATAACCACTTCTTAATTTTTATGCACCATTTTTGCGTTTATTAGTATCTCAGCGGTTTCATTTACAGATTAAAATTTATTTCACAAGGCTTACAATATAAAAAATCGAAAAAAGAACTTCAGGGAAAAAATGTAATGAAAGTAACATGTCAGAATGTTGCATTGATTATAATAATAATACAATTTATAGGATACACGTATCAAAATGGCTTTTTATTGTAAGTCAGTTGTCAACATTTCACGAGTGAGATACGAAGTGAATTCTTACAGAATCGCACTGTTGTATATGAATTAAATAAATAAATATCTACATTTAACAAGAAATGTTCCAATTAAAAATAGTAAAATTATTTCACTCATACTAGAGTTGTGATTCGATACTTGTATACTGCTGTAATGAAAAAAAAAATCAAAGCTGAAATAATTTTGAGTCATATTTTAAAGGTCATAAAGTCTTTCCAAACTCAGCCTTGTATAGACTTATGCTTAAAGTCAACTTAATAGAAATAAGTTCTGATAATATCCGATTATAGATTATTACGACTTGCGAAAAACTAATACTAAATAAAAGTGTTAGGGATAATAATAATTGTTTTAGTAGGACGCTGTCTTCAAACCATATTTTCAGGCAACGAAATCACATGTATGTATGAATGTTTGTAGCAGCTTGTATAAATCAAAAAGTGATTACGTAATAGCAACATGGACACCAATTTATCGGATCGTCATCGAATGTTATTCGGTTGTACAAGCAGTTCGTTTTACGTCATCCATTATACGAGGGGATAATCTCCTAGAAATCCCTCATCGAGACTTCATGTACAATAATTTTAATTCCATTTAAAGTATCACCTAGTTGTCAATAGTGATACTTTTTTTTATTTAAAATATAGGTTACGCATAATTTGATTTAGTAAAAAATAAATAATTCAATGCTTCAAAGTGACATTTTGCTGATACATTTTAAGTGTGATACCACTCTAAATACGAACGAATCTCCGATCTCCGAAGATCCGACGAACTATAAGACAACTATACGGAAAGAGCAGTTGCTTGGAAAATGCGAAATTTTCTTTATAATCGCTCTAAATAACGATCTTGATCTTGTATTATTACCTAGCTCAATAAAAGTATACCTTGAGGTTTCATCTAACCTTCACCTTTTTTTTACATGAAAAATCTTTTGTCTCTTTAAGATTGATAAACTGACTTGCGGGCTTTTCTGTAGACGGAAACGTCCTAATTCCTAGTCCTCTTCTTTGTAAATTTACAGTTTGCATGTTTTTGAAACATCCAGTATCTTAAATAAGAATATGAAAAATAATATGAACAAACTATTCATTTTATAGCCGGAACAAATAAAAATTCCTTAATTATTTTGTTGGAATTACCAGTTTTGATTTAATATTGAACAAAGGAAATAATATAATTAATTGTTTTTTTAACTTGAAATTATTATATCACAATATTTTACGGTCGAATATGAACTCGAAATTTCAATTATGTTATTTTTCATTACCATTTTCACGATAGGGATCATCCGACGTCGTGAGACTTGAAAGAAGGGACCATTCAAGTTTCAAGTCAGTCAGGACTCACGAACCCCTTGTTCGGAAAAAAACACGGAATATCACAAGATATGTCATATGTATTTTATTAAATTACCAAAATTAGTACCAAAAAATATATTTACGTGATTTTTGTTTTGCCTTAAAACTCACACGTATCACCGCGAGTTGAGGTGGGTCAAAAAAAATTAAAAAACATCACGTGACTAATGTTAGAATCTTATATAGTTCATTATTTTAAGTATTCTGTATTTTGTTTTTTTTTTTATATATAATTTGACATATCAGAAGTTCACATACAGTATCCATTAAATTTTTTAAGATATTGAATTTCATATATACATAAAAAATATTCAATTACAGGAAAATAAATACAAATTTAAATATAACGAGTACAGGAAAACATACCAAAAATAATATAATTAAGGAATATTATTTGAACGATGCAGAGGCGTCAGCAATTAAGCACATTCAAACCGTTTACTTTTAACTCACTCTCTTGGTTGATATTTATGTGTCTTTCCATTTTTTCTTTTGTTGTCAGGAAACCGTTACTTGTGCTTGGTACAATTTAGAATAAATGTTTCCTTATTTTTTTTCACATAATAGAAAAGTATTATAGAAAACAAAATGTAAAGAACCCGGTAAATGTATACAATAAAATCCCAATGTTTGTTAATGTAATGTTTGTTGTACCAATAGTTGATATTAATAAGAGTATACATAAACGCGACATCAGAGTCGCCGAGGCTGTACTCTCTCTGATCGAGCCCAGAGCAGGGCCCGCTGGATTGCAGTAATTAGGATAAAAAAAACTACTATATACAGTATTTTTATATATTATCATATATTATTTATTATTGATTATTTATATATTATTTTGAATTGAAAAAAAAAATGTCAGTGTGGGCCACGTCTTCCAAGAAGGCGACAAGCCCGAAGTCCAGCGAAGATCTGCTGATGTTCAGTAAAAATATAAAATAACGCCACAATTTATAAAAATAAAATGTAAAAAGGCAAGGGCAACTGTGAGCCCGTGGATGTTGTAAATTAAATAATAAAAAAAAAAGATATCAATATGAGCGTCAATGTCTACTGTCTAGTAAAAAGATTTGACGCAAGTTCTAGAAGATTAGTGGAATGTACCTCTGTGCAATCCCATCTTGGTAGGTACCAACCGCTAATCGCTTATTTTTACCACAAAACAACAGCTGCAAAATACTCAGTATCGTCATGTTCCTGGTTTAAGGGTAAGTTCGTTAGTGTTATTACAAGCACGTGGATCATTATTATTCAGTCCAGTCCTATTCAGGTTGGTGACGCATTGGTGACGTAACGAATGGTTAATAATAATTTGAAAAAAAACAATTAATCAATAAAAATACTTCAATCTTATAGCCAGCTCTAGTTTTGGTTCCTTTTGCTTTTTAGATTAAGTTTTATACATACACGAGTCTTTTAGTCAAGTTCTTTTATCAGTTAATGTATTGTAACGTCATTATGCTTTGTTTCATAAACATCGCAATCAATCCTTATAAGGAAAATTAACGTTTATATGTATTGTTACCCAAGTTATTACCCAAGTAATAAATTACGTATGCCTATAGCCTGGTAACACTATCACATATTTTAATAATTACGTCCTTACAATATAAAAACAATTATCTTTATTTATATTTATCTTAATGGCATTGCTTAATTAATGGAATTTACTCGGAAACCTTCCGTATTTAATTTTACTATCAAATTTCCTATCTATTCTAACAGCAAGCAGCAACAACTATTTCTAGCCAGCAGAAAGCATAACATCTCATCAGTTACAACATAATAATTATAATATATAAATTTTAAATTATATGTATACAAACCGGTCGGTAAAGGCCGTTCACGTTCGAAATAACTCAGTAACTCGTCTCTAGATTAGTAACGTCACTCAAGGCAATTCTACTAACAATTTGTCATTTTATCGCAATTGAATCGAAAAGTAGATCATTACAGTTTAGCCATTTTCTTATTCTACTAACACAACCATCCGATTACGGTTCAGTCGAAGTCGGATCGCAACAGAATCGTACACAGATAAAATAGTAGAATTGTCCCGCCAATCTCATTTTATTCAATTATCCTTAATACTTAGTGTAGTTTTTGTGTTGTAGTTGTATTGTGCTTCACGTGTGTTAATTTATTAAATGTAATTATTGAATGAACAAAAATGTTTTCTATATTTATATTTTTAACGTTTTTTGTTGGTATGTATTTTTTTTAATATTCTTTTATAAAACAAATGAATTAACGTTGAATATATAAATGTAATACATTAAAAATTAATGAATATAAGTACCAGTGTGGTTTCTTACGAATATTTTTAATATTAAGAATTCTTCATTTAGTGCTGTAAAATATATTTTTTTGGTTTAGATTAGGTTTTTATGTGTATATTTATTTAAAACAAACAAAATAAAATACAGAAAAATCTTGTCTGTACATATACAACTACTTTTTCGATGTAAAGAAATACAGTAAAATAAAATTACGTACGTGAACTTTAGCAAACTTTAAATTACGTAAACTTTAGCAATTTAAATACTTATATTTTATAAAAACGCGTGGAATATATTAAGTTGCACTGACTTGTAAAATTTGCCCGCATTGACAATAATAGACGTTTTATTAAATAGTTTAATTTATTTAACATCATTCAACACAAAATTAAAACAAAAACAAAATTTTAGTTTAATTCTAATTCTTGCTTATCAAATAACGTACTTAATTGTTAATTTCTATTTCGTACAGCATCTCAGGCTCAAACTTCTACAGATGAATTAGAGAAGTTTTTAATGGAAGCTATAAGAGTAAGTTTTTCATTCTGGACCAAAATGATTTTCGCTTTGTTCGAATATTTTACAAAAATTAAATAAAATGCTGGATTGTTTTACCTTGGAACTGAGTTACAATAACAACGCATCAAAATAAACATTAAAGATGGCTTACTCGTTTGAAATAAAAATTTTATAACCTTTGAATTAATTATCATTACCGAAAAAAGTTTGAATCAATATTTTCATAATACTTACTATCACTGAGTAATGAAACAAGGGATTTAAAAAAATATATATTTTTCTTCTACTTTTATACAATGTTATTTTATTTACAGAGTAATGAAACAATCGATTTTGACTTTGATAAATATGGAAATAAGCCCTGTGAACCATATCAACCGGTCAAACCGAATTTCTCCGCGCCTGGACGTCGCATTAGCGAACAGAGTAGGCATTTAAGTATTTCTCTATATATATTATCAACATCGTCAATATCATCACAATCATCCACACTATCACTATCATCATTATCATTATCATTAACATCATCACCAATTGTAACTTTTTTTAATAATCGTTAAAGAACGTTTGTGTGCTACAGGATATTACAAAGCTAATGACTTCTTAGTTGAGTGCACAACATGGGAATGAGATGATCGCCTCTAGGCTGTTCCATAGAACGAAGATTCAGTTTTTGTTATTTAAGATTTAGTATTTGTATGAATACAATAATTGTAAATATGACACATAAAAAATAAAACAAATGCGCTGATTTTCTTTCGCTGGTGGTTCTCAGGTATTTATTTCCGAACCAGTAGTTGATTTTTCTAATAAGATTAGTTAAAATTTCAATAAGCAAGCCTAACACTTCTATATTAAATAAAGATTTTTTACTTTTGATTTAGACACCACCACATCATTATTATTATCACCACCATCGTCACTATAATAATAATCATCACGACCTTCATCATCATTACAATCACCCTCATAATAATTATCCTCATTACCCCATCTATCTCATTACACTAAATAATTTCAAATAAAATTATCCTCTGCTTCCTATACCTATGAATTTGAATCCTCGTAAAATAAACAACAAAAAATATTTTTCTATGTGGATGATTTTTTAACGAAATCAATTTTGTTTTGTTTCTTGTATGTCCGATCTAATTCTTGCTAACATTGAAAGTGAGTATATTAAAATGTTTTGTACAATAATTATTTTTCTTTCAGAATGCTTCGAATATATATGGGAAATGGAGAATCGAGAAAATGAAACAGAATGGACACAAATATGTAAATATTATAACATTGATTAATATTTTTTATAAGCACTTCCTCGAATAAAAGGTTTTTATACCTGGACACATGTATGTAACTATGTGTGCGTTTCCTACACACATGCATAATAATAGTATTTATTACTAATTTTTGTTTAGATAATCCGAATCGCGATTTAATTGGACATCCCATCTTACCTTGCGGTCATAATTCGTCATAATTAATTTTTATTTGTATTTACTTATTTCAATAATCTCTACTTAGTAATATTGTATTATATTTTCAGGCAGAATTTACCTTATATCCCAGATTAAAAAGGGTGTCGTTCCTGAAGTTTTGTTTGTGATTAATTCTCCTGTTATATTTGGCGGTCGACCAGCGACGCCTGGAGAATTTCCCCATATGGTAAGACTACCAGATCATTAATAATCATTTTTATATTACCTTGTATTAATTAAACCCGTAGATATGGGAGAAAAACTATGTAAATTAAGATATTTCACCAATCATCATTCAAATCGAAACAATAATATTAAGTATTTCTGTTTGGCGATAGAATATCATTATTTATTTACTATAATATCTATGTACGCACACATAGGGCTAGTCTCTGGGGACAATTGCTATAACCAGCTCGACTAAATTAACAAATTTTTAGGGAGCCATTGGATGGAGAGCTAAGAATCCCGAAGTTAAATGGATTTTTAAATGTGGAAGTACTCTTATTAGTAGAAAGTTCTTATTAACTGCTGCTCATTGTTCTAAATTGTCGTTAAGGAGATCTATGGACATCGTAAACAGTCAACCAGAGATTGTTAGACTGGGCGTAGAGGATATCAGTGATGACGAGGTAATTTAGTTTTTAACATAAGTGACAATAGCACATATATAGCCATGAGTATAATAATTCCAATAAAAAAAAAGTATTTGCCTTATTTGATTTAAGGGCCGTAAATGTTTTGGTAAATTTAAAACGTTTATTACGACTAAATTATTAAAAAAATCTTATTATTCATTAAAAAAATACTTTTAAGAAAAAAATAGGCTCGGGTTCCATCACAGGACAGGACACCAGCAATGTAAATCTGTTTATTTGAAAAGAGCAACTATGCGAGTTTCTTGCCGTTTCTTCTCGCTGGAGGTTGCTTTCCGAAATGGTGGTAGTAGGTATTTAAATATTGACGATTCATAAACGCTTCTTTGTGAAGTTTACTTATATAAAATTGATTTGATTGATTGATTGCAATGTTCTATCTACTACTAAGCAAAGCTCCCATATTTTAAGTAGATGTCTAAGAGTTACTTGTCTCAAATCTAGCAAATGACGTTTTATACAAATTTTAATTCACTATATTTTGGTTAAGAACTACGCACTAAAGTAGAATCTTCCAACTCGACAGCAAATACTTGA
The DNA here is from genome assembly GCF_905147765.1 of Vanessa atalanta. Classification (NCBI taxonomy): domain Eukaryota; kingdom Metazoa; phylum Arthropoda; class Insecta; order Lepidoptera; family Nymphalidae; genus Vanessa; species Vanessa atalanta. Next base: position 2,669,002 of record NC_061882.1, read on the forward strand.
ACTAAAATTGAGTTAAGATAACACGTTTCATACTCTTAAATGAAATATGAAGAAGTGTTTTATTTATAAACTTTGCTAATATATTGATTTTCAGTTTAATATAAATGGTAATCCTGTAGACGTAAATATCAAAAGATTTATCGTCCATCCAAGGTATAGAGCTCCTAAGAAGTATTACGATATTGCCCTCATTGAACTAGAGACAGAAGTTAATCTTATGAGCAATGTACAACCAGCTTGCCTTTGGGCAGAAAATGATATTAGTTACCTTGATACTAAAGGAATCCTGAGTGGCTGGGGATATACTGAACACGGTAAAAGTATTTTAATAAACATTACAATATTTAATTTTCTTATCAAACGATCATTAATTACTTGGCACATCAATGTGAGGAACGGTTAAGATACCTATCTTAAAATACTAATTTCTTTGAGATGTAGTCATAACTTACCGTCAAGCATTGAATTTGTCTGATTGCATAATTTTATCTGTATTGTATCATTTATCATATCATTATTTATTGACAAAATATGTAATGCTAATTTAATGAGACAAACAAGTTATACTTGAAACGGTTAATAAATTTGTACAGGAAGACTATCAAACCATTTGCAAGCTGCAGTCGTCGACTTCATAGAGACGCCGCTATGTGATTTGATTCTCCAAAATTTTCGAAACAGACACTGGGGCGGGTTCCGAGATCATCAGTTATGTGCAGGAAACTTATCGGGAGGCATTGATACCTGTCAAGTAATTGTACCAAATCTTTGTTTGTATACTTTAAAAAAGTAAAGTAAATTAACTCTAAATAACCAACTGCTGGGCTTAGATATGTTTGGAGCCTTTTGAAGAGAAGGTTAGAAAGTCTATTATTTCAGTAAATAATTAATTACAATTAATAGTTTTGTTTGTAGTTTCCGCTTCACTACACTTGCTCGTTGGATAGAAAACGAGGATATTAGTCAAAAGCCCAGGAAAGATTTCAGTACCCAAAATAAACTTATAGACATAGAATAACAACAAAGTATTAATTAATAAGAAGAGAGGATAAAGAACATACCGCATGTTAGATATATCTTAATCTAAAGTAATAAAAATATTATAATTAATGATCTTCTTTTAGGGTGATTCCGGTGGACCAGTTCAAGTGAAGATTCCTGTGAAGACTGAAGGTAAAATGTACTGGACAGTGGGCATAACATCGTTTGGGAATAAATGTGGACAAAAAAACAGACCCGGTATTTACACGAGAGTGTCTAGTTTTATCGATTGGATCGAAGAAATTGTTTGGGGTTCAACAAATACTTCTACATAGCTTATGAATTAGAATTTGTAATTGTGAAAGTCATTGTATTTTATTTTTACGGAAATCCAAAGAATAACTAAAAAAAATCACACAGAAAATAATCATCTTATATTAATAAATTTGATTGAACTAACTGAATTGACTTGAATAAATTATGATTTATAGCATTCAGTCCGTTGTGGTTTGTTTTCTTTTAATTGCATTAATATTTTTTTGATAAAACTCATCCAACCTTTTTTTTTAGTTTATAGGGTTTTGTGCTTCTGATGGAAATATCTAGAAGCTAACCACTATTCTATTATAATTATATGTATTTAAATATTTTAAAGTCTTGGTTAAATCCGTTTATTTGTACTCATTATTTTAATATAACAAATTAGCACCCATTATCGTAAGAAAATACTCGATTTTAATTCGATTTTCGAATCTCAGACCATTGTTTGAAACGAAATCTTCAAAAAAAAATATTTACGTACAATATATTACATTTCTTCAAACATTCACTACCCGGGTTAGCTGAATCTAGTATCCAGTTTATTTTATATAATGGATAGTACTTTGTCATAAGTCAAATCATACGTATTATTTATTCAAATTTTGATGACTTTCAGGTGACCTTATCTCAGCTAACTTTTGAACCAGATATTGATCTTGACCAAAAGCTGGCTCAGTCAGAATAAACCCATACCACAACTGGTTAATTACACGTCTTATGAAACGACAGTACATTTAAACCAGAATGATGGAGCGGTTGCCTTTATTAAAAACACTATTGATGTAAATGTTAAAGAAATTCACCTGTTACATGCATCATGTTTGCAACTAACTGTAAATAATAAAAATATTATTTTAAGCGTTTACCGCTCACCAATAAACAACATTGCTAATGGATTCATCGAATCTTGAATTCATATTTGGAAAATATAAAATCCTTTAATAATATAATTCTAACTGGTAATATAAATATTAATATTACCCCTAAATCGGTGGAACAAACCTGTGAACTTAATAATAGAATAAATTACCTAAACATGATTTCACATCATGGATTACTCCCAAGGTCATATTCTACCAACTAGAGAAGATAAGACCATTTTATTTTAAAGTTGGAAAAAAATAAATGTAATGCATTTGTAGCGGTCATAAATACTACTATTACTGATCATCCCATGATATTTTTGCACTTAACGAACAGTAAAAACGAAAAAAGATACCCAAAAATTAAGACCATTACAAATTTTGATGAGGCACTTAAAAGTCTTGAACGTAATAATATTTCTCTTCTACTTCATTGCGAAAACCCTGAAATAATAATTGTATACTTAACAAACGAACTTAAAGATTATCTAGGCTCAAATTAAAAAAAATACTTATTCCTAAAAACAAACGTGCAATTAAACCTTGGATAACTCCAGGAATTTTGCGCTGCATAAGACACCGAAATAAACTACAAAAAAATCTGCGTTCTGACCCCACTGATGACAACTTAAGAAATATTTACAAAATATATCGCAACCACTGTAATAACTTGATAAAAAAACTAAAACGTAATTTTGAAAGAAACCAATAGGCTCAATCGACCAAAAACTACAAACTACTGTGAAAAATACAGATCTTTTAAGCACTGAGGCCTCACCTATTGAGTCTGTTAATTAAATAAATATGATATCTCTCCCAATATGGATTCAAACGTGGCAAGTCAACTGAAGATGCTGTATCTGCTCTCAGCACCCTAATAGCACAACAGTTAGATAGTAAAAACAAATGCCTTACAGTATTTCTAGACCTCAAAAAAGCCTGTGATACCGTCTCAGCTCCCATCCTATTGCAAAAACAATAGTAGTCTATAGGAATAAGAGGTACTGCTATGTCCTTATTCCGAAGCTATCTAAGTGGGCGTACCCAAATGGTTAAGATTGATAAATATATTAGCAATGAGACAGATATTACCTATGGCGTTCCACAGGGTAGCGTGTTGGGACCAACCTTATTTTTGATTTATATCCATGAATTATGTAACCTAAAAATTCAGAATGGGCAAATTTTCTCTTATGCTGATGACACTGCCATTGTTTTTAAAGGAGAATCCTGAGATGAAGTGCGTAATCACGCCGAAAAAGGGCTCGCTAATATTGCTGAATGGCTTAGTTTTAAACTTTTAACACTTAATACTGCTAAAACAAATTACATGTGTTTTACCTTGTCCGAGCGTTCCCAACCTGCTTTTAACTTTGAAATTAAGATACATTCTTGTGCACAGTTCGGAATAAAGGTGAGATGTGATTGTCCTGTTTTGAAGAGGGTCTCGAAGGTAAAGTACCTCAGTGTGATGCTCGATGATCGGATGACTTGGTACTCACATGTAAACTTAGTATCAAACAGAATAAGAAAATTAATATGGATATTTAAAAACTTGCGACACATAGCTTCTAAAAGAGTTTTAAACACAGTATATATAACGCTTGCTCAATCAGTTATAACATACTACATTACTGTGTGGGACGGTGCGGCTAAAACAAAGTTTATTGAACTAGAGAGAGTCCAACGATCCCTGATTAAAGTCATGTTATTTAAACCCTATATGTTTCCTACTACACAACTCTACACTGCCTCTGGGATACTTTCTGTCAGAAAGTTATACGTTTTCGGCATAGTTATAAGAAAGCATAAATCTAAACCTTTTACACCTCTTACCTAGACACACACACACACACGCACGCACGCACGCACGCACGTACGCACGCACGCACGCACGCACGCACGCACGCACGCACGCACGCACGCACGCACGCACGCACGCACACACACACACACACACACACACACACACACACACACACACGCTGTAATATATGCTGTTGTAAGACATTGATATGGAAGAGCGGTGTCTTCTGGCACAGGTGCCCTGCTGCACTTAAAAGAAGGCTCCAACCTTTACTGTGTATACCATAATAATCTGAATAAATATATATTTTTATTTTTTTATTTTTATTTTTAATATGAACAAACTATTCATTTTATAGCCGGAACAAATAAAACTTCCTTATTAATTCTGTTGGAATTACCAGTTGTGATTTAATATTGAATAAAGGAAATAATATAATTAATTGTTTTTTAATTTGAAATTTAAATATCACAATAGGGATCATCCGACGTCGTGAGACTAGAAAGAAGGGACCATTCAAGTTTCAACTCAGTCAGGACTCACGAACCCCCTTGTTCGAAAAAAAACACGGAATATAACAAGATATGTCATATGTATTTTATTAAATTACCAAAATTAGTACCAAAAAATATATGTACGTGATTTTTGTTTTGCCTTAAAACTCACACGTATCACCGCGGGTTGAGGTGGGTCAAAAAAAGGTAAAAAACATCACGTGACTAATGTTAGAATCTTATATAGTTCATTATTTTAAGTATTCTGTATTTTGTTTTTTTTTTTTTATATAATTTGACATATCAGAAGTTCACATACAGTTTCCATTAAATTTTTTAAGATATTGAATTTCATATATACGTAAAAAATATTCAATTACAGGAAAATAAATACAAATTTAAATATAACGAGTACAGGAAAACATACCAAAAATAATATAATTAAGGAATATTATTTGAACGATGCAGAGGCGTCAGCAATTAAGCACATTCAAACCGTTTACTTTTAACCACTCTCTTGGTTGATATTTATGTGTCTTTCCATTTTTTCTTTTGTTGTCAGGAAACCGTTACTTGTGCTTGGTACAATTTAAAATAAATGTTTCCTTATTTTTTTTCACATAATAGAAAAGTATTATAGAAAACAAAATGTAAGGAACCCGGTAAATGTATACAATAAAATCCCAATGTTTGTTAATGTAATGTTTGTTGTACCAATAGTTGATATTAATAAGAGTATACATAAACGCGACATCAGAGTCGCCGAGGCTGTACTCTCTCTGATCGAGCACGGAGCAGGGCCCGCTGGATTGCAGTAATTAGGATAAAAAAAACTACTATATACAGTATTTTTATATATTATATATTATCATATATTATTTATTATGGATTATTTATATATTATTTTGAATTGAAAAAAAAAAAATGTCAGTGTGGGCCACGTCTTCCAAGAAGGCTCAACAAGCTCGAAGTCCAGCGAAGATCTGCTGATGTTCAGTAAAAATATAAAATAACGCCACAATTTATAAAAATAAATTGTAAAAACTGGAGTGACTCGTCTCTAGATTAGTAACGTCACTCAAAGCAATTCTACTAACAATTTGTCAATTTATCGCAATTGAATCGAAAAGTAAATCATTACAGTTTAGCCGTTTTCTTATTCTACTAACACAACTATCCGATTGCGGTTCCGTCGAAGTCGGATCGCAACAGATTCGTACACAGATAAAATAGTTGACGTAAAAAAAAAAAAGTCCCGCTGAGTTTCTTTCGCCGGTTCTTCTCAGGTCAGGGTGTTTTCTTTTTCCGAACCGGTGGTAGTGTTTAATTTGACCTTCAATAAGAAAGTGTAATACTTCTATATTGAATAAAGGAATTTGAGTTTTAGTTTTGAGTTAGTAGAATTGTCCCGCCAATCTCATTTTATTCGTAATAATTTTTTCTTTAATACTTAGTGTAGTTTTTGTGTTGTAGTTGTATTGTGCTTCACGTGTGTTAATTTATTAAATGTAATTATTGAATGAACAAAAATGTTTTCTATATTTATATTTTTAACGTTTTTTGTTGGTATGTATTTTTTTTAATATTCTTTTATAAAACAAATGAATTAACGTTGAGTATATAAATGTAATACATTAAAAATTAATGAATATAAGTACCGATGTGGTTTCTTACGTATATTTTTAATATTAAGAATTCTTCATTTAGTGCTGTTAATAAATTAATACATTTTTTTGGTTTAGATTAGGTTGTTATGTGTATATTTATTTAAAACAAACAAAATAAAATACAGAAAAATCTTGTCTGTACATATAAAATTAATTTTTCGATGTAAAGAAATACAGTAAAATAAAATTACGTACGTAAACTTTAGCAAACTTTAAATTACGTAAACTTTAGCAATTTAAATACTTATATTTTATAAAAACGCGTGGAATATATTAAGTTGCACTGACTTGTAAAATTTGCCCGCATTAACAATAATAGACGTTTTATTAAATAGTTTAATTTATTTAACATCATTCAACACAAAATTAAAACAAAAACAAAATTTTAGTTTAATTCTAATTCTTGCTTATCAAATAACATACTTAATTGTTAATTTATATTTCGTGCTACAGCATCTCAGGCTCAAACTTCTACAGACGAATTAAAGAAGCTTTTAAAGGAAGCTATAAGAGTAAGTTTTTCATTCTGAACCAAAATGATTTTCGCTTTGTTCGAATATTTTACAAAAATAAAATAAAATATGGGATTGTTTTAACTTGGAACTGAGTTACAATAACAACGCATCAAAATAAACATTAAAGATGGCTTTCTCGTTTGAAATAAAAACTTGATAACCTTTGAATTAATTATCATTACCGATAAAATGTATGAATAAATATTTTCATACTATTTACTATCACAGAGTAATGAAACAAAGGATTTAAAAAAATATATATTTCTCTTCTACTTTTATACAATGTTAATGTTATTGGTATACTGTTTTATTTACAGAGAAATGAAACAATTGATTTTTACTTTGATATTTATAATAAGTTCTGTAAACCATATCAACCGGTCAAACCGAATTTCTCCGCACCTGGACTTCAAATTAGCGAACAAAGTAGGCATTTAAGTATTTCTCTATATATATCATCATCATCGTCAATATCATCACAATCATCAAAATCATCATTATCATTAACACCATCACCAATTGTAACCAATTTTTATTTATATTCATAATCGTTAAAGAACGTTTGTGTGCTACAGGATATTACAAAACTAATGACTTCTTAGTTGAGTGCACAACATGGGAATGAGATGATCGCCTCTAGGCTGTTCCATAGAACGAAGATTCAGTTTTTGTTATTGTAATTGTTGTAAAATAATTTCAAATAAAATTTTCCTTTGCCTCCTATACCTGAATTGTACCCTCGTAAAATGAACAGCAACAAATATTTTTCTATGTATATGAATTTCTTACGAAATCAATTTTGTTTGTAGCTTTATTAATTTATTTCCTCAATAGTTGCTAACATTGAAAGTGATTATATTAAAATGTTTTGTACAATAATTATTATTCTTTCAGAATGCTTCGAATATAAATGGGAAATGGAGAATCGAGAAAATGAAACAGAAGGGGCACAAATATGTAAATATTATAACATTGATTGAGAGCCGAGATGGCCCAGTGGTTAGAACGCGTGCATCTTAACCGATGATTTCGGGTTCAAACCCAGGCAGGCACCACTGAAATTTCATGTGCTTAATTTGTGTTTATAATTCATCTCGTGCTCGGCGGTGAAGGAAAACATCGTGAGGAAACCTGCATGTGTCTAATTTCAACGAAATTCTGCCACATGTGTATTCCGCCAACCCGCATTGGAGCAGCGTGGTGGAATATGCTCCAAACCTTCTCCTCAAAGGGAGGGAGGCCTTTATCCCAGCAGTGGGACATTTACGGGCTGCTAATGTAATGTAATAACATTGATTAATATTTTTATAAGCACTTTCTTGTATAAAATGTTTTATATAATATAATATAATTATGTGTATAAAAAATAAATAAATAATATATATATAATTATGTGAGCGTTTCCTACACACATAAATAATAAAAGTATATATTACTAATTTTTGTTTATAGAATCCGAATTGCGATTTAATTGGACATTCCATCATACCTTGCGGTCATAATTCGTCAAAATTATTTTTTATTTGTATTTACTTATTTGAATAATGTCTAATTAGTAATATTGTATTATATTTTCAGGCAGAATTATATCCCTGATTAAAAATGGTGTCGTTCCTAATGAATTACTTTCTCCTGTTATATTTGGCGGTCGACCAGCGACGCCTGGAGAATTTCCCCATATGGTAAGACTACCAGATCATTAATAATCATTTTTATATTACCTCGTATTCATTAAGCCCGTAGACATAGGAGATGAACTATGGAAATAATTATTTTGTTTCTAAGTACACTGGCTCACTCACCATTCAAACCGTAACAATAATAGTAAGTATTCCTTTTTGGCGATAGAATATCATTATTTATTTACTATAATATCTACGTACGCACACATAGGGCTAGTCTCTGGGGGCAATTGCTATAACCAGCTCGACTAAATTTACAATTTTTTAGGGAGCCATTGGATGGAGAGCTAAGAATCCCGAAGTTAAATGGATTTTTAAATGTGGAAGTACTCTTATTAGTAGAAAGTTCTTATTAACTGCTGCTCATTGTTCTAAATCGTCGTTAAGCAGATCTATGGACATCGTGAACAGTCAACCAGAGATTGTTAGACTGGGCGTAGAGGATATCAGCAAAGACGAGGTAATTTAGTTTTAAACATAAGTGACAATAGCACATATATAGCCATGAGTATAATAATTCCAATAAAAAAAAAGTATTTGATTTAAGGGCCGTAAATGTTTTGGTAAGCTTAAAAAGTTTATTACGACTAAATTATTAAAAAAAACTTATTATTCATTAAAAAAATACTTTTAAGAAAAAAATAGGCTCGGGTTCCATCACAGGACAGGACACCAGCAATGTAAATCTGTTTATTTGAAAAGAGCAACTATGCGAGTTTCTTGCCGTTTCTTCTCGTTGGAGGTTGCTTTCCGAAACGGTGGTAGTAGGTATTTAAATATTGACGATTCATAAACGCTTCATTGTGAAGTTTACTTATATAAAATTGATTTGATTGATTGATTGAATTCAACTACTAAGCAATGCTCCCATATTTTAAGTAGATGTCTAGGAGTTACTTGTCTCAAATCTAGCAAATGACGTTTTATACAAATTTTAATTCACTATATTTTGGTTAAGAACTACGCATTAAAGTAGAATCTTCCAACTCGACAGCAAATACTTGAACTAAAATTGAGTTAAGATAACACGTTTCATACTCTTAAATGAAATATGAAGAAGTGTTTTATTTATAAACTTTGCTAATATATTGATTTTCAGTTTAATATAAATGGTAATCCTGTAGACGTAAATATCAATAGCTTTATCGTCCATCCAATGTATAGAGCTCCTAAGAAGTATTACGATATTGCCCTCATTGAACTAGAGACAGAAGTTATTCTTATGAGCAATGTACACCCAGCTTGCCTTTGGACAGAAAATGATAATAGTTACCTTGATACTAAAGGAATCGTGAGTGGTTGGGGATATACTGAACACGGTAAAAGTACTTTAATAAACATCATAACATTTAATTTTCTTCTCAAACGATCATTAATTACTTGGCACATCAATGTGAGGAACGGTTAAGATATCTTAAAATACTAATTTCTTTGAGATGTAGTCATAACTTACCGTCAAGCATTGAATTTGTCTGATTGCCTAATTTTATCTGTATTGTATCATTTATCATATCATTATTTATTGACAAAATATGTAATGCTAATTTAATGACACAAAAAAGTTATACTTGAAACGGTTAATTAATTTGTACAGGAAGACTATCAAACCATCTGCAAGCTGCAGTCGTCGACTTCATAGAGACGCCGCTATGTGATTTGATTCTCCAAAATATTCGAAACAGAAACTGGGACGGGTTCCGAGATCATCAGTTATGTGCAGGAAACTTATCGGGAGGCATTGATACCTGTCAAGTAATTGAACCAAATCTTTGTTTGTATACTTTAAAAAAGTAAAGTCAATTAATTCTAAATAACCAACTTCTAGGCTTAGATATGTTTGGAGCCTTTTGAAGAGATGGTTAGAAAGTCTATTATTTCACTAAATAATTAATTACAATTAATAGTTTTGATTGTAGTTTCCGCTTCACTACAATCTATTTAATGATACAGCGATGGCTCGTTGGATAGAAAACGAGGATATTGGTCAAAAATCCAGGAAAAATTTCAGTACCCAAAAGAAACTTATAAACATAGAATAACAACAAAGAGTTAATTAATAAGACGAGAGGATAAAGAACATACCGCATGTCAGATATTTCTTAATCTAAAGTAATAAAAATATTATAAATAATGATCTTCTTTTAGGGTGATTCCGGTGGAACAGTTCAAGTGAAGATTCCTATGAAGACTGAAGGTAAAATGTACTGGGCGGTGGGCATAACATCGTTTGGGAAAGAATGTGGACAAAAAAACAGACCCAGTGTTTACACGAGAGTGTCTAGTTTTATCGATTGGATCGAAGAAATTGTTTGGGATTAAACAAATACTTCTACATAGCTTATGAATTAGAATTTGTAATTGTGGAAGTCATTGTATTTTAATTAACGGAAATCCAAAGAAAAACTAAAAAGATTCACACAGAAAATAAACATCTTTTATTAATAAATTTGCTTGAACTAACTGAATTGACTTGAATAAATTATGATTTATAGCATTCAGTCCGTTGTGGTTTGTTTTCTTTTAATTGCATTAATATTTTTTTGATAAAACTCATGCAAGCTTTTTTTTTAGTTTATAGGGTTTTTAGTGGAGTGCCTAGAGCGTCAAAATCATACAAACCTCGGACTTTTGTTATAGTGGATGAAAAAATAAATAAAAAAATGGAATGTTTAGCTAATAACATAAATAAAATAGTTTACCTATTGAAAATTTGTGCTTTTGATTTAAAAAAAATAAAGATGATTCAAATAGGATAATTAAGTTAATTTATATTTTTCTATAAGCATAATAAGTGGGAAAATGGATTAATTGAATGATAATCGAAAAAAAGTAACATTTAAAATAAAATTTTGGTTTTGCATTGGCATTGGTTTGGCATGGCATTGGCATTTTAAGTCATTGATCTACATCAAATATTCTCTTCCACTTCATTTATTTTAATGGTAGGTTAAAGGAACTATTTCCGTTGTACTGTAAACATGCTACAAGTAGAAGTGCCTTGACGCCCTTTTTTTAATGACATTTTTTTTCACACGCAGGACTGGCGTCTACCTTATTTTTTTTTTCTTTTAAAATGATTTCTGACACTAAAAACTTTAAAGATTGCGGAATGGGCTCATCAATATCTTTAAGCATTTTGTCACTTGCTGTGTAATTTTCATTATCGTAAATTGAGCTCTTATGTCCCTTCTAATAATTTTGCTGGTCGCGTTAATGTGCGAAATTCGCTTCGCGCCGTTTTTTTATTATTGTGTATTTGATTGTACTAATTTCTGTTAATATATTATGGTTGATTTTTTTAAAACATATGATGGCATTGGATCTAAATTTAGTCGAAATAACATTGTCATCGTCATAGCGGTCTATGAGTCGTTTTCTAACAGTCTTTTCATCCGGAATATGCTCTGTAGTTATGATATTTTTAACTATTTCGTGAATTGGTAGTCGTCATTCTCTTCTAGGTACTTATTTGCTCCACTGCAATATCGATCATCACATTTCTTGGACTAACTTTTTTTTAAACGTTAATCAAGTAATTAGGATTTGTAATAGAATTATAAAAATCGACATTATATTTCCGAGTGTCTGTTAATCCGTTATGCTAGCAATATTTTGTGAATTTCGGGATAATAGTCATTTTTCTGTACGGCTATAAAATTCTATAAATTAAGTTGGAGTATTGATGTATGAAATTTGTCTTTGCCAATTTCAATTTTGCTTCTTTTGCTTTATCAGCCTTTTTTGTCCAATCGAAGTTTAATAACATCAGTGCTACTTCGAAGTTTTTTTTAGGAGGTGAACATGATATTTCATTTTGCTTCTTCTTAAAAATTTCAAAATATATATTTGTCGACTACTTGCATGGGCATAAATCCACCCCTACTCCATCCTGTCGTTCGCTCGAAGCAACTCTCAAAGTGGTTACTCCTTTTTCATTCTTATTATTTCACCCATTTATGAGTTCGTTTCGGATGATGAACCTAATTTTGCACATCGTATGCTGTACATTTTCGCACAACTATGCTTATCAGCTATGATACATGGCCTATTCATTTTTGAAACCTATAATAAATAAAAAGTTAGTGCGTTTTATTATTTTTTTATTTTACTTGAAAACCTTCAGTCATCTACCAATTATTCAATTCTTTACTATTAATTGCAGTATTTAATCAAATTACCTTATTACCACACGAGGAAATAAAAATATCGAGAAGAAGTTAATTTTTCTTTTAAATATTTTTTTTTTATATTTTTTAAAATTTTTGGTAAACGTTGAAAGTTATAGTATAAAGAAAAAATGCCACGTCAACCAAAAAAATTCATTCACTGTAACCATTTTCCGAGGTCAAAACCTTTGGGCGCTCCACTATTTGTACTTCTGATGGAAATATCTAGAAACTTGCTACTCACACACACACACACACACATCAGCCCGCATTCGTCCACTGCTGGACATAGGCCTCTCCAAATGCACGCCACTGTGGTCTTTCTTCGGCAACTCGCATCCAGCTCCTGCCAGCCGTCTTGCGCAAATCGTCACTCCACCGAGCCTGAGGACGTCCTACACTACGTTTGCCGACACGCGGTCTCCACTCTAGAACACGTTTTCCCCAACGGTTATCGGTTCTACGACAAATATGGCCAGCCCACTGCCACTTCAGCTTACTAATCCGATGGGCTATGTCGATGACCTTGGTTCTCTGACGGATCACCTCATTTCTGATGCGATCCCTCAGAGATACTCCGAGCATAGCCCTTTCCATAGCACGCTGAGCGACTTTAACCCGGTGGACCAGCTTTGTCGTGAGTGTCCACGTTTCGGCTCCGTATGTCATGACGGGTAGGACGCACTGGTTGAAGACTTTCGTCTTAAGGCACTGTGGGATCGACGATGTGAAGATTCGTCGTAACTTCCCAAATGCTGCCCAACCTAGCTGAATTCTTCTATTCAACTCGTCCTCAAAGTTGTTTCTACCTAATCGCAATGTCTGCCCGAGGTAGACATATTTTTGAACAACTTCGAGGACGGTACCGTGTATCGCAATCGGTTCCGGTAGAACATGTTCATTGAACATGACCTTGGTTTTATCCAAGTTCATCCGTAGGCCGATGCGCATAGAAAAATCAGCCAGCTCATTCAGCATCTGTTGTAGGTCCTGCAGCGTTTCTGCCATGATGACTCTCATCTGATGAATGATGAATCTCAAGTGAGAGATGTACTCGCCATTGATGTTGATGCCACGCCCTTTCCAGTTCAGCGTCTTGAACATGTCCTCCATTGCATTAGTAAACAATTTGGGGGAAATAACGTCCCCTTGTCTCACTCCTCGATGCAATGGTATGGGATTCGTTTGCCGACTCTGTACTTGGACGGACATGGTGGCGGCCTTGTAGAGACATCTCATCACTTGGATGTATCGCCAATCAACTTGGCAACGCCGCAGGGACTCCAGAACAGCCCAGATTTCAACCGAGTCAAAGGCCTTCTCATAGTCCACGAATGCGAGACACAGGGGCCGATTATACTCATGGGACTTCTGTATAATCTGCCGCACTGTGTGGATGTGGTCTATGGTGCCGTATCCGCTCCGAAATCCGGCCTGTTCCGGGGGTTGGAATTCGTCGAATCTTCGCGCAAGACGGTTCGTGATCACTCTTGAAAACAGCTTATAGATGTGGCTCATTAGGGATATGGGTCGATAGTTCTTCAGCAGGGTCTTGTCTCCCTTTTTGAAGAACAGGACGACCACACTCCTACTCCACGCCTCCGGAGTTCTCCCTTCGAAGAGGACAGAGTTATAAAGCTTCTGGAGCTCCCTCAGTAAAGGTTTACCTCCTGCTTTCAATAGCTCTGTTGTAACGCCGTCCTCTCCTGGGGCTTTTCCATTTTTAAGCTGTTTAAGAGCAATCTCGATTTCGCCAATACTGACTTCTGGCAGGTCTTCGGTGAAATGGCGTGTTAATGTAGCTCTAGCATCCTCATTTTCGGGATCAGGTCGAGATGCATGCGATGCGTATAACCGGCCGTAGAAGTCCTCTACTTCCGAAAGAACTGCCGGCTTGGAAGAAACGACTTCTCCACTTGCTGTGGTCAACTTCGTCAGGTGGCTTCTTCCAAGAGATTGTACGAACACCTTAGACCCCCGATTCTGCTCGATGGCTCTTTCAATCGTCAGAGTATTGGAGCACCGGAGGTCGTGTCGTACGCGCTTGCTGATCTCTTGGTTTAGTTGCCGTTTCTCGGACGAAGTGGCAGGTGGGTTTTCACGACGTTTCTTCATTAGCCCTAAAGTCTCTTCCGAAAGTTTGGACTTTCTGCCCTTACGCTGCATGCTACAAAATCTCGTGCCTTCTTCCCTGAGAATTCTCACTACATTTTTGAGGTTCTGGTTTACGTCTGTTGTGGTTTTCACGGCAGCGAATCGGTTCTCCAGGTTTGACTGGAACGTTTCAGATCCCGCAATGGTTTGGAGCAGGGATGGTCGGAGTGTAGACTTCATCAGACGGACGCGCTCGGCCTTAAAATTGATATTCAGAGAGCCTCGGACAAGTCGGTGATCACTACCGGTATTGAACCTGTTGATCACTGAGACGTCTCTGAATATGTGCCTTTTGTCCGTCATGATGAAATCGATCTCATTTTTGGTCATAGTGTCGGGGCTTTGCCACGTCCACTTCCTTTGGGGCTGCTTCTTGAAGAAGGAGTTCATCAAGAAGAGCCCCTCCCGTTCGAGAAAGTTGACAAGCATTTGCCCCCTATGATTTCTGCTTCCAAATCCATGGGGTCCTACTACCGATTCGCTACAATTCTGTACTCCCACTTTAGCGTTGAAGTCCCCCATGACAACGTTGTAGTGGGTTTTCGTGGTGGAGTGGAGGGCCCTCGATATATCATCGAACATTTCCTCCACTTCATCGTCCGAGTGTGTCGAGGTCGGTGCGTACGCTTGCACCACCTTGAGGCTGTACCTCTCGGTGAGCTTTACAATGAGGTACGCTACCCTGTTCGACACACTGGAGATTTCCACAACGTTGTCAACTAGGGACTTATTAACCAGAAACCCAACGCCTCCTTGGGATTGTTGGTCTCCCTCTCGGAAGTACATTAGGTGGCCCGATTCGAGGGTTACGGTGTCCTCTCCCTCTCTACGGACTTCACATAACCCTAATATGTGCCACCTAATTTTCCCAAGTTCCGCCTCGAGTTGCGCTAGATGCGAGTCAAGCCGTAGCGTGCGTCCGTTGTACGTCGCCAGGGTCAGTCGGTTGTGGTGGCCTCCCGTAGCCCGGTGATTCTTAGCACCCCCCATCCCGCCGTTACCACCGTCGCCACCATGACGAGGAATAGCGGGACCGCCGGGAACTGGGGGCCGTGGCTTACCTGTTTTTACCATTTGGAGGTATTGCCCATAATCGCCACGCTGGGCAGGCGGGTTGGCGATCGCAGGACGCAACTTCTCGCACCGGTGACGCTGCTGCCCGTTACCGGCCTGTGGTATTTAGCTACGCCTATTTTTGATGGTTATACCGCCATCAGTCGGTCGCCAGAGCCTCGTTTGCTGATCGGCAGGATGCACCACGGGCAGGTGAGGTTGGCTTGGAGCGCCAAGGTGTAGTTTGCGCTCCCTTACATCCCTTGAACTAGAAACTTGCTACTATTGTATTATAATTATATGTATTTAAATGTTATTGAATATCTTAAAGTCTTGGTTGAATCGGTTTATTTGTACTCATTATTTTAATATAACGAATTACCGTCCATTATCGTAAGCAAATATTCGATTTTAATTCGATTTTCGAATCTCAGATCATTTTTTGAAACGAAATATTTAGTTACCAATGTCCTTTAATGAGATGATTTTGCTTGCAATAATCACCAATCACTTCTGATAAAAGCACATATACTCTTATGATAATATTGTATAAATACGTTATCGACAATAATTAAATTAAAAATTAATTGTTTGCTATATACAAGATAAAAATATCACCAAGATAGTTATTTTTTTTAGCTAGTTATATAATAAGAAAGGGAAGATTTACAAAGGCTGTCCTATCGCTAAAAGAACGATCTCTTCCATAGAAACTTTGGGCATGACAAAAGAAGCGAATCGTAGATATTCATGCATCTTGTTGAAAAATAAAGATAATATACCAAACCTTTGCTTTGTATAACAATATTTGTATCGTTTTTGTTTAATTGAAATTTTATAAACTATTTTGGGATAGTATTTATTTTTAAAGTAGGCAAAAGTAGCATTGGTCCACCTGATGGTAAATGCTCACCACCACCCATAGACACTGGCGATTTATTAACCATTAATTACATCGTCAATGCGTCAACGTCAACTCGAAGATTTTTCGTTGTCTAGAATGGGACACTCGGTACTGGATTGAGGAGTGTGAATGAGATGGTTTCTTTCTGTGATTGTATCATGTCCTGGAAGGAGGTCACGGAAAGAGAGCGTGAGAATGCCTCAACTGATGAAGGCCGAGGAGGAGTCAGCGTTATGTCAACTTTCTTCCCCGCCATAAAAGTCGCTGGACTAGGGGAGGTTCACTCTACCCCAGAAACCCCACTGAGAGACGAGGCCCGCATAGGCGAACAGACACAAATTAAAGGATGTATAATCTAAGTACCACTTTTGCCAATTGTGTAGGTAACTCATGAAAATTATTTAAGAAAATGTGTTTGTGGGCAATTTCCTTAACTATATAAATAAAATGAAAAATGCTCATGACAAAATAAAATTTACTTCGAAAATGATTAATTGTGAAACTGTTAGAGTTGACAGTTGCAGCTCCAAAGATATAATAATAATAAACTCTTAATTAGTAAACGGGAAGTTGCCTCAATTTTTGTAATTTTTTTTAAACTTTAGCTTTTAACTTAATCAAATGAGGTTATCTAAAGAGATACTTAAAAAATATTAAAAACATATTTTTTGTAAATAAGTCGGATTCTATTGCTGTGACAAATACTTTTACAAGAAGTTCATTTGGTCGGAAATTATGAATAACCCGAGATAAGACCTATTTATTCAGCATACATATACAGGTGGCTCCAAAATGTTTTACATTTTTCTAAACATATACCATAATACGTTTATTTGAAATAATTATACACGTTTCTTAAAAGAGTCTTTTCTTTTACTAAATATTAATATAAAAAAGAACTAAATTCTATAACAGTCGGGCCAACCAAACCGTTGGTCCTGCTCCTGATTCTGGTCTTGTTGAATTTGATATCTCATCGGATGATGAGAGTAAGTGAATAAAAAGTGCATCTGTATTCGTGCACGTATTGTGCTTTATTATGTCCTGTTCTGGTTGACCGCTCGCTGGATCCGAAATCATCACCAGGTTAGTAAAATAAAATATAGTTTCAATATATTAATTATTAGTTGTCGCCCGCAGCTTCGCTCGAGTTTTAGTGGTTGGTTGTCATGTGTTAGGTAAAAAAAGCCTATGTCCTTCCTTGGAGTTCAAGTTTCCTTCGTACCTAATTTCATCAAATTCGGTTCATTGGTTTGGTAGTGAAAGAGCGACAGACAGGCAGACAGAGTTACATTCAAATTTATAATATTAGTATAGATTTGTCAAATTAAATAAACCATCCAACTTTTTAAAATGTCAACCGCTGATAACATTTCGTATGATCAAAAACATTTGACTTAAATGGACCATTTAAGATATTAATATAACACGGTTAGACATTATTTACAATTATATTATATTATTATTCGAATTAATTCAAAATGAAACAGCCTGTATAAAGCATTTTATCGTATATAACAAATATTCGCAGCTTCGATTATATCATTAGTTAGTTACTGGAGTGGATTGTTGAAAATAAATGTGTTGTACGCAATAAATATATTGTTGACATACATTAGGAATTGCATAAAAAAACATTTATAAACACATTCTTGAGTGAAGCATGATATTAATAAAAAATTAAATATTTTTAACATGGAGTTGATAGTTTTATTCATATATTGTTCTGGTAAGTCTAGATCACGCAATTTTAATAATTTTTTTTTATTTAAATGCTTATGCTTATGCTTTAATAATAATAGTGACAACGATGCAAGTTTACTTGCATGTTTTTATAATATATATATGTTATAAAAACACGCAAAGCAACGTCATTTTGACATTACTGACATAACTTCGTAGTTCTTTCTTAGAATGGTAAGTAATTGTTACATAAGCAATGCATATAGGCAGTGGTGACCATCAGGTGACCCATTTGCCGGTCCGCCTGTATTATTCAGTCATTGTTAATTATTAAATTTCATTAAATATGAAATTAAGTACAACTTATTGTTTATGAATTCATGCAAATGATTAACGTATGCACATTAAATCATTTTAATACGTCAGTACTATCCTAATTATTACTATCAATAAATTCAAGGTTTTTATGTCGTATACATAGGTAGCAAATGGACTGACGAACCATCTGTTAGCTTAAAAATATTAATTGTGCCTCTTCTCCCCGATGCGCCAACAACCTTGGCAACTAAGATATTATCCCTGGTACCTGTAGTTACACTGGCTCACTCACCATTATTTTATATCCTGACTTGTCTGAACAATCGAACTTCGTTTATTGAATTGTCATATTTATATTACAATTTTAATTGAGTTCGATTAAATTGCCACCACACAAGCTACGCTGCCTCATGTGCTAATACTATAGACGATATGTGGGTATGCACATCGATCATTATTAAAGAACAAAATTAAATTGACAATGATTTTCACAATCTATTGTGATTCGCGAATGATATAATGTAAAGCTTGCATCAGTTAAGAATGTAGGTATTTCTAATACATCAACTAACACGAAAATGAGTACCTAGTCAATTCTTTTCACCAATGAGATATAGGTAAAAAATTAAATTGATGCTTTGGCTTTAAATCTATGACTTGAGAAATTTAAGAACGATTAAAGTAATAAAATAAATGTCCATTAATGTCACCTCGAATATGCCTCTTCAGTTTGGAACCTATCTTATAAAATTCATGTCGGAAGATTAGAACGTTTACAGCGTAATTTTACCTTACAAAAATCGCAGTTGTCCTAATCGAACTAACTATAATACGAAGCTGGCTCACTTAAAAAATATCGCTTGAAATGCGCCGTAAAATTACTGATGTCTTGACCTTATACAAACTAATCCATGGCGACATATCTTCACCTGAATTTATCCAGCATATCAAATTATCGTACTATTACTAGACGTCCAATTAAAAAGTCTTTTTGCACTTCAACATCTAAAACAGATTTAGGTAAATATGCAACTCTTAACAGAGTCATGAATTCGTTTAATGACTTGTCATTTAACGGCGATATTGATATCTTTCATAATAATAAAACTAATTTTATTAAACATTCCAAAGATCTCATTGTTCGATCTCATACCTTATAAGTAATATATTTAAGTATTGTTTTTTCTTTTTTAAATTTTCTAATTTGCTTTTATATTCCTCAGTACAGTATATTATCCTTGTTGTCTTAATTTCAATTATTATTTAGTTATTAAATTTTGATTTTATATTTTATATAGGTTAGTTTGGTTTATATAAACTATATCAAAAATTTTTTTGAAGGTCAATGTTGTTAACACCTTCAAAGATTTTGTATGTTACCCTAATACATAAATAAATATCCCACTACAGAGCAAAACTCGCACAAACCCTACTTATCTCTAAATAAATCTGCACCTATGCTTAATTTGTGGTATTTAACATCGTAATTATACTATTCCAGCTTACATTTCAAGCGGCAATTCACTGTCGGACGACACAAATGAGGTATGTTGTGTTTTATTTAAATAAAACATCTCTCGAACTAGTCCAGTCATTATATACATTTGAAAATGCAAATGAACAAACAATCTTATTATAACTACACTATATTACACATCCGAGTTATCGCAAAAAATAAAATCCAACTCTTTTTTCAAAATGGCAGCGTACGCACATAGGAAACAAGGTCTGCAATTTCAAGTTAAGCTTTTCTAAGCGCTGCCTACAACATGTCCAAAAATCAGCCTTCTCGGTTCATTTGCATTTCTCGGCCATTTTATTGTATATATTTTAGTGGACAAAACGTAGTAATTATGTTTATTACATAGTCGTATTTTTTCAGAATATTTACAATAGTGTCAAAATAGATTTTCCTTCCGACCCCTGTGATACAAGTTCAATACCTTTACCAGATTATAATACACCTGGACGTCGAATAAGCGAAGTCAGTAAGTAATGGACGTCTGGAAACAATCGGTCGCGACTGGAGAGTTCACGCACAGAGCCAATAACTTGTTTTATTAAATAATTTTGCCTTTTTTGTAGATTAGCCTGCCACTCGATTAACGGCCCTTTTTTAAATAGTTCTTAACGTAATAGCTTTATACCCAATAGGATATTAAATCGGGAACAGTAATCAAAAATCCATTTTTTATACTATTAGAATTTCTTGGAAAGAATACGCAGATAGTGTGCCGACGAATTCCATGCAAACTAAAACTCAACCACTAACTATCTAAGGGATTCATTTTCCAAAAATCGTATCCTGTTAGATCAAGTGACTTAAGCTGTGTGTTGTACGTCAGTCAGTAATTTTTATGTTTTATTATGTAGATCTTGTAATATAAATTCAATTACTTAATTAATACATAAGTAAGTAAGTGTCAATAATTCCTATTGACGATTGTTTTTTTTTACAATACTCAACGTCTTTTTTTTAACGAATATGATTATGTTGAAATAATATTATATTTCAGAATGCTTCGAACACACTTGGCAATTGAGGTATGATCAGATAAAAGAGCTCAGGAATACAAAATGTAAGTGTTAACTTAAAGGACAAAGAATAAGTAACCAAAAAGTATTCATGTTAAACTTGATGATTCACGAAATTCCTAATAATATTCATTTTTACAAGCTTTTATTTAACTTGCAATGTAAGTATGTACAGGGGAAATCTTGCAACTCAATTTATAAGCAGATATCGAACATTGAGATTAAGCTCAAATTTTCTATAAACTCGCGACAAGCTTTTACATATATCATATAAATTGTGTCAAATGTGAAATGCCTTTCTAAGTTAACAGTGTAAAACATTTTTTTTTTTTCTTTTCTAACGTATTTGCATAAAATCTTGTTTTTAAAAAGGTTTTTTTTTTTTAATTTATTATACAACACGTTTTCAAAAGAATATTTATTAGATAATTGTTTACATTAAAATTAATTATATACATTTTAGGTAATTTCATAAGATATAACGTTATTGGACTGTTAGGAGGTCAAAGAGCTGAAGACGGGGAATATCCTCACATGGTAATATTTTTAGAATACATAAATTATTTCATAAATATAAATATATAAATTATATAGTTCTTTAGTAACTTTAAAGTTTCTTATTTTACAATTACACTATATATTAGTTCATTTTGCTAAAATTTATTCAATAATTTCAGACTGCCATCGGCTGGAAAGGAACACATGGCAATTGGATCTTCAAGTGTGGAGGTTCACTGATCAGTGAACGATTTGTCTTGACAGCAGCACATTGCTCGCGGGTTCGGGAATCTGATGATACTGTCACTGATCGAAAGCCCGAAATGGTACGACTGGGTGGACATAGTCTATTGGATTTTGTAAGTTTAATTCCTTAGCTATATAAAAATAAGAATTGGTGGCAAGAATGCTAGCAGCATTTCCCAGTTGAATCGCAATTCCGAATCGAAATTCTGATCATCTGGGCAAAAAATTAAACAAACCCTCCTGTAAGCAGTGCAGTTAATAAGAGATGTTTTACTTTTAACAAACGCTTTTGCACTCCAACTTCAAGATCCAAGTAATTCAACTACAAGTAGAACAAAGGTATAATTTTAAAAGACGTATATGTCTGTGTCTGCCACACAATTCAGCATCATCATTGTTCGTAAATGTTAGATATTGTGTCAAGAAAATTTACTAATAGCAAAAGCAATTAAAAAATCTCATCGTTGCTTGAATGGATTGTGTAAAATCCTACTTAATCTATCAGGAAAAAAATACATCTGGGTAACTGGAGCTGGAATTTTCTTTGATTCCAATGTTGAATGGTCGAATTAAATATAATAATTTAACGCGATTTTCTTGTTTTGTTTCTTATTGGTGAAGTATTATATATCTAGAATATAGTTTTACGTAATATCAGCAATTTTATCAAGGCCGTAAACAAGTCAAAAAAGTATCTCGCTTTTCTATTGTTGAAATTATGAGTTGTGTTGTCTTGAATTCGAAGAAAAAGAAAGTTCAACGCCTGAATTTTAAAATTTTCTGAGTTAATTTTCGATGATGCGCTTACCGACGAACAGCATATTATTTTTATTCATAAAAATTATGACAGTAAATTCTATTTGATATTTTACTACCACCTAGTACAAGGCATTGCACAAACCCTTCTGGGTAGGTACCATTCATCATATATTCTACCGCCAAACAGCAATACTTAGTATTGCTGTATTCATGTTAAAAGGATTAGTGAGCCAGTGTAACTACAGGCACACGGGACATAAATCTAAACTCTGAAGGTTTGGGCGCAATGGCATTATAAGGAATATAAAATTCGATATTTCTTAGATTGCCAATGTCTAGGTGCTGTGTTTGTGCCCATTTTCCATTCCGTCTACCTATGATATAAAAAAAGACTTAGTAAGTTGTAACGATATCCGTATCAAGCCAAAATTTAGAAACGAGTATTATTATATTCAAGAGTTTCATATTTTCAAATTCAGCATCCACGAGCATACGATGTTCTCATAAAAGACTTTATAACTCATCACCGCTACAAGCCACCGCGACAATACTACGATATCGCACTCATTGAACTTGACGCAAAAGTTTCGTTCAGTTGGCGTATTCATCCATCTTGCCTCTGGACTAAATTTGAAAACCCTGGAACTGGAATTCTCACCGGCTGGGGCGTAATAGATCTCTGTAAGTAATACAGCAACAAATCCAATTATATATCGATGATGCAATATTCATTTCTACTACAGTATTGCTCAAACACAAAGGTGAGTGGGGCTCATATTGCTGTTTATAAATTACCGTGAGCGCGCCTTCGTGAGTGTATAGATATACATATATCCTATAAGCGTTATACCTAAAGTTAATCCATAATTTTCATACGATTATTGATACAATTAAATATACCATCATCAACATATTGAAAAAAAAACTTTTTCCAAAGAATTAAAAATTTCAATGGGTTTTTTTTTAATTTTTAGCCACCCGTATGACTAGTCCCATGTTGCAAAAAGCGAATATAAAAATAATAGATTACGAAGAGTGCGACAAAAAGTTAAGTCAAAAAAGAAACAGGAATTGGTGGGGATTCATGCGGCACCAGCTGTGCGCCGGGAATATGTCCGGTGGTGTCGATACTTGCCAGGTACATACATGATACAAATATCTGAGGAAAAGACTTTAGAACTCCGGTAGTCACTACCGATTCACGCAAAAGTTTATAATCTGATTAAAATGGAATGAAATAGCGAGAGTATCGTTTTGGAACTGTTAAATATGCCGCACATAATACACATACGCTTTGTAACAACGTAGAAAGTCGTAGGGAAATTGTCGGTAAGAGTATTATAGATTACAATAATGAAGTCTACCATTCATATTTAACTTAAAATTTAGTACTTTAGTCGAGTAAATTCGGATCACTAGTTATTTATAAATTTCAAAGCGTAAATTCAATAATTCAGACACATTCGTCTCTCAGGCGAACGAATATTGATGTTGGTGATTGATAATTTTAATTTAAAGCCCTTTTTTTAGAAGTCGATAATAAAACATTGTAAATTGAAAAGTTACATAATTGCTATTAATTTTCTAAAACAATTTTTTAATTCTAAAATATTATTATCGGAATCTTGTTATTCAACGTTATTTATACGCAGGAGGCGCTTTTATCTCCACAGGATTGTGATTAAATAGGGCACGAACTTTGACAATATATATATAGGTATTGTGACCGGACTTTTCATTTCAGTCACAGAATCTGAAGTCAAAATCACATGACTTTGAGGCAAACCTACTCCTGACTACTCTACTAATTCAAAAAAAATATCAAATGTTTATCATCAAGATCAGTCAAATATTCCTCTTCTAGTCTAACCTGTCAATGTGTCGTGTTTTGTCATAATTAATTCATTCATCAATCGCATTCAAGAGCGCGAAATATGCTGGTGTGACAGAAACTATGTACCAATTCTAACAGATAATCAATTTCCTTATAAAACTAGTAAAAAAGTATTTTTTTACAATTTTCGTACAATTTGAATTATATACGTATTAATCGTTCTTTTTCCTAAGGGCGATTCAGGCGGTCCCCTGCAATCGTTGATACCGCTGAAACATCCTCGAAGTGGATTGAAATGGAATTTGCATCACATCATTGGCGTGACCTCTTTCGGTTTCGGATGCGCACGGAAGGACACTCCTAGCGTCTACACCAGAGTGGCGAGTTTCATCGGTTGGATAGAACAGATTGTCTGGCCAGACAGTTCATATCTTCATAATGCAACCAATGATAATGGATTTTATTTTACAACCTAATCGTCTACTTGTTTATGAAACACAACAATTATTTAAATAAACGAAAACTGGGAGACTTGATATTATTATTTTTTATAAACATTATTAATTACTATTTATATGCGCGTTACTTCTAACAAATATATGGGTATGAATTTCATATGACGATAATAATGGTGCTATTACATGTATAATTATCTTCCGTTTGCGAGAGCGTGAAGGTCAAAATTTTTTTCAGATAAGCCAATATAACAAAATTAGCATTCGGTAAAATCCTTATTTGAACCGAATGTAACCGGAAACTTTTCGGTGGCATACAGAATTAGGTGAATCAGTTTCGATCAATCAACACAAACGAGCTTGTAACGCGCTCGCATACCGTTATTTGCTAAAATCGGAATACGGCCCCTGACAAATTCAAAAACGACTACATTCCGCCTGCTTTTTAGACCGCGTTATAAAATGTCAAACATTCCATGCTTACATATTTTCGTGTTTTGAAGACATTCATGTTATATAACATAAAGCCAAATAATGTAATATGCGTTATTTTATGTGTTTTTTTTTTGAGTAAAATAAGAGTTTTTTTCTTATTATTTTTTTATCTTATCTTAATATTTTCACTGGCAATCGTTGATCAATTTAACTAAATTCGTTACTTTGAGGCTTTGAATTGTGATAAGAGCACTGCTTACTGGAAATGTCATTTAGGAGTTGTTGATAACATGACTATTAATATGTTCTGAGTTCAAAACCCAGGTCGGCCCGATAAAAAGTTATTGGGTTTTTTAGTCAAAAAATTCTCAGTTACAGCCCGAAGTCGGGAAGTTGGAAGTGTTTACACTCCCGTGCCTCGGAAAGCATGAAAGCCGTTAGTCCTGCGCCTGAACTCTTTCCGGTTGTGTCAGAACTGCCAACCCATCGAATTATCAGAATGACGGAATTGAGTGAGTGCGTCCGTGTTTTTGTATATACTTGTACACCACAATATGTCCTGCGTAGTTGGTTGGTCTCCTATGAGATTGGCCGCCGGACAACATCATCAGTAATTTGCTTCATTGACTTAGATATAAGCTATAGATAGCTTTGATAGAATAAACGTTGTTTTAATTATACTTGCTTATCGCTATTAATTTTGATTAGTGATAAAATACACCTATTTCATTATTTATTTCGAATTTATTTACTATTATTAACCATTGTATATATATATATCCTTTAGATACGTAAATAGTAAATATAACTTTAGCTAGATCTTTTATAAGGCAATGCAGAACTGATTTTATTTTAAATGCAACAATGTTAAATTCGATGTACGTTATTTGATTCTTATAAAAAGAAACAGACTCTGTAAAATGTGTGAAAATTATCAAAATATTTCATGAAAACTATTAGATATCACTGTTTGATATATGTAATATATTATATGCTAAGTAAAAAAGTGTAACAGTAAGTTGGTTACTTTAGGACTTTGTGTAAGCCTGTCTGGGAAGGTACCACCCAATCATCAAATTTTCAACAGCAATAATAATTAGTCTTTTTGTGTTTCACTTTGTAAAGTGAGTGAGCCACAGTAATTACACGCACAAGGGACAACTTCGAATGTAGGTGTTGCATTGGTGATATAAGGAATGGTTAATATTTCTTACAGCGCCAATGTCTCAATATTATAATATATATGTCAATTTACGTGGTGACCCCTTACTATCATGTGGGCATAGCAACCTCAGGGATGCACAATCTGCAGGTCGTGAATTTATTGGGACTATATAAATGGTTGAAAGACTAATTTTCTTCGCTAAAATTCAAGCTTCATCTGAACCTTTGCTTGAAACAGCCATGATTAGAATATGTTATAAAAGCACGTCACTGCAACAAGGAGTAGTGTTCCCACAGTTCGTTAACTAATTCTTGCGACACCAAGCTACAAGAAACAAAACTAATGACGTCGGCAACCCGAGCACTTGAAGCAAAAACAATGACTTATAAGCGGTAGCGGTTATTTGATATTGAGCCATTTACAACATCAATTTTTAAGAAGATAGTGGTTTGCAAATACATTTGTTGACAACTCAACTGTATCAACTATATACTTTAGGTAATTGTTTTGTATAAAATAATTCCGTTATATTTATTTGAAACTTTGTAATTTGGTCACTCTCTACACTAAAAAAAACATAAGATTATGTATGCCGGATTTGATTACAATGCCCTTGGTTATTATTGAGAATGAAATAGTAGATTATTAGAGTTCACAATAAAATCCACGAAGTATAATTTCTTGATCAGTCAGTCAAAGATCATCAGTCATAAGTTATCTGGAGTCGAATAGTCCAGATAAATAATGTTTAACTAACTTAAATAATATTGCACCATTTTTAAAAGTACCCCACAAGGCTTACCATGAATTGTCCCTTCACTTCTAGGCCATGCCATCAGCCATTTTCAATTATTATACAAAAAAAAACTACATATACTTATCAGACAAAAGATTAATGTAAGTAAATAAACAATGGACGAAAAAAAAATCCATTCCACCCTTAGCCCTTTGATATAAATTAACATTTAAAAACTGAATAAATTACAAAAAAAAACGCTACAAGTTTAACTCTTAGTATGTTATTTAATTTATGGTTTGAAGCCAGAAGGGAGACGCGGCAATTAGCCGTCTTAACGAACGCTTGAAATAAATATCATTCTGTGATTAATATGGAACCCTGATAAATATGTTGATATTATTTAAAATAGCAGTAATTCATGGTCAGAAGCCGATTGGTTACGCTATAAGAAATACTATACTCAGATTATTATTATTTTAATATTTGGATCTGTTGCTGCTTTTTTTAAAGTCGAAAATTAAAGTTTCACACTTGATGAATGCTCTGGTTCTTATTGGTTTTCTTTTTTCAACCAAGTGTTCTAATCGCCTTATAGGCTTTATGAGTATCATATTATACAATATCAAATGTCCATAAAAATATGTTTCTCATGGTAGTTTCACTGCATATGTATCTTACATATATTATGCCAACACTAAATATGTATTTTACCGCAAATGCAGATGTTTAGTAACGATTACAGTAAAACTGCCCCGATGCAAGTATGTCAAAGAGATAATCCTCTTGATTTCTGTTGTATTTTGGCATTTCCCCAACAAAATCTTGGATATGCGGACTTTAAAATGCAGGCCCATTAGGCACTCGGCCCCTCGAGAAATCTTTAGAAGCCAAAATTGACTGCACTACCGCAACCTGCTCTTAACGAATATTTCGCGTGTGGCGAACCATATACTGAAGAACTAAATTAGCAAAATATGTGACTGAAGAATACTTTTGGCCCCAATTACAATTATGTCAATAATTTGAAAACATTTAAAATACCAACTAACAGATGGTGCCATTTGCGTTCATTTAAGACAAGTTAAATATCGCGGTCAGACAAAAGTAGCATCATTAATAAACACCAATTATATGCTACTTTAATAAAAAAATCCATATTAATAAACAAGTTTCGATTTCATTCAAAAATAATAAATCACTTTATATTTTTTTTAAGATTTAAATTTGCTACTTTTTAACTTTACGAGAATATAATATCCTAAAACTATGATTCGTGTACATTAAAAAATTTTTAATCGAAACTAAACCATAATTCATAATTCAATATTTTACCTTCTAATCAAGCGAGCCTTCAATTTGATTATGTACCGGGAACCGGGCAAAAAAGTGACACATTAATTTCGATTGCAAACTATTAATAATATTTCAGATAAAATGTATATTACCCCATAAAACTTTCATTTATACACTGAAAATGTATATTATAATTTTATTTTATTATTTGCTTTTAAAAACAAATGTTTCGTTTCTAGTGACAGGAAAAATAAAGATAAATAATATTTGTTTTCATGAATAACAAAAAAGTATATAATTTTTCCTGCTGTTTAAATAATAACTGAATAGCATTCTCATGGCAGTAATGAGATCAACATATTACTTTTCCATAGTTAAGAGTTGTTTCGGGGATTTTTTTTTCGGAAAATTCCAGTTAATGTGGAGGTCCATGATATAGGTTGCGGGTGTGGGGTCCCTGAGGAATGTATTCTTGATCCTTTTTTCTTCCTCATTTCCATAAATGGCTTCCTATATTTGGTCTTAGGCAAACCTGGGTATGTATTGTTCGTCGATGATACCTCATCAATTTTTAAAATAAATAGTCGTCTATTGTTACATGACGAGGTGAACAATTCTCACTCTGACATAGTACATTGGTATAGTGCGAAAAAACTACTTCTAATAAAAAAATGTATTAAAATGTAATATATGACTACACCAAATGTAAAACTTGTCAGAAATAATGTTAATGTAATTTTTAAATGAGGAAGCATTAGACATTATAGACAAAACATATTATTACGTTGGGACTAGATACAGTTTTGCGGCAATCGCGGTCGAAAAATGTTGAATATTAACAGATGTGAATACGGCACGACCGGTTTAATAAAAAAATAAAATAACTATAGTAAAGGGTTCAAAATGTCAATTTGGACGCTTTCTAGCATCTTGCTGTAAAAACGCAAACATTACCCCCCAACAGTACTGACTCTATCCAGTCGAGTAACAGGAGTAATAATTTTGTATTTATGATTGCTATGAGTTTCACATTTTCTCACAACATTATTAATATTATTCTGGACATTCATAACATTACAGAATATATATTGAGAAGCAACAGTTGATTTCCATAAACTCAATGATTCTTTAGCTTCTTGGTTATAGATTGTGCGAATAGCCCTTTTCTGCAGCACAAATATCGTATGGATAGCGGCTATGTTACCCCAAAGCATAATAGCGTGAGACAATATACAGTTAAAATAAATGAAATATACTAAGAGAACTCATCAACTCTAATTTTTTGATTGCAAATACCACAGAACTTAGTCTACTCGCCAATCCGTATATGGGGGATCCATTGCAACTTAGCATCAATAGTAAGGCCAAGAAATTAAGCTGACTCGATTCTGGGGTAGGTGGCTAAGTAGGGCTGGACACAGGTCTTCCATTGATTAATTGGTGATTGAAGTACATCAGTTTTTAAATTTTTACATTGTGTGTACGAAATTTTATATATATTTTTTAATAATTTGGCTTAAGATTATTTACGCTAAACCTATATATAATTATTATTTAGTAATATCACCCGCATCACCTAGATGTCCGAAAATCCACAACAGCGTGATTTTTAAGACATTTTCTGCCTCGCACAACCACTCTGTGGAACCAGCTTTCGCCGGCGGTTTTTCCGAACCGATACGATTTGGGAACCTTTAAGAAAAGAGCGTACTCTTTCCTAAAAGGCCGGCAACGCACGTGCAAGCCCCCCGGTGTTGCAGATGTCCATGGGCGGTGGTAGTCACTTTCCATCAGGTGAGCCTCCTGCTCGTTAGCCACCTCTGCCATAAAAAAAAAAGTATACTATCTATCTATCAGAGATAGGATCTTTTACATCGTCATACTGTACCTATTTTCTATTAACTGTAAAAACTAAGAAGGTATCATCAGCAAACAATACCTACTATACCATGTTTGTTCTCTACAAAACAGGCAAGTCTTTTATGTATATGAGGAATAGAAAAAGTCCAATAATTGATCCTTGAGGGGGACCCCATACCAGCTGAGAACCCAGGAGACCTTTTTCCTGTAACCTGAAGCCTCTGAATCGTATTATTAAGACAAGAAGTCAAAAGACCGAGCGCACAGTCTCTAATTTCATAGTTCTAAAGTTTCCTGACCAGAGTAATTAAATTCTATGACAATAGATATAGCCTGGCACCAATTTTAACTATTTACACCAGCTTTGACAACTAAATTACTTTCTCTAACGGTTGTCGAGTCATTGATTAAAGAAAATGTAAATCAAACTTTAATTGTACTAGTGTAGACACCAATGAGATATACGTACATTTAATTGGATATTATGAAAATGGCTGATCTGTGGGGTATTTCTGTAAACGTAATTAATTTAAATATTATTGTGATTGCACCTTATCTTGCAACAGTATTTAATAGTTTTGTTCAATGTGGTATATTTCCTGACCTAATAAAACAAAGTTAAATTATTCCAATATATAAATCTGATAGTTTTCAGACTTCAGTATTTCTTGGTGGTACGGCTTTGTGCAAATAAAGTAACAGTACTCAGTATTGTTGTGTTCCGGTTTGAAGGGAGAGTGATCCAGTTTAACTACAGGCGCGAGGGGTAATACATCTTAGTTCCCAAGGTTGGTGGCGCATTAGCGATATAAGGAATGTTTAGTATTTCCACCAGTGACCACTTACCTTCAGGTGGCTCATGTGCTCGCCCACCAAGCTATGACATAAAAAAAAATTATATCATGTATGAATTATATATTATCAACCTCAGTAAAACATTAGAAAGAAATATCCTAAATCAATAAATTATAAGCTTACATTAACTAGTAATTCTAGAAAACGTTTAGTAGAAAATTTATTTTTGAATTGTGAAATATAAATAATCATTTCTAAGGCGAAGACGGAGCACATTGCCTCTTCCTTCAGGAACACGTGCGTTCTTGTCGCTCGCTAGGGCTGTCTTAGGGAATTTCTGACAGCCTTCTTTTCCTGCACATCTCTGCACAAAGGCAGGCAGTCATTGGCCCATACCGCGTAGGTGAAAGCTTTAGACTCTCTCTTCACGTCCAACTCGACTGGATGACCGTGGAAAGTCACCGCTTATAATCTGCGGTGTAATGCTACGATACCGGAGATTAAATTCCAGTAAAGTGCAGTTCGTATAGCACTTGTTTCCTTGGATATTCATAAGTCGAGTGGTCCGGATGACATCTTTCTGATCGCGGCCATCACCGATTGTGTTCCGGCACCAGTTTAAGTGTGCCTTTTCTGGCAACCATACGCATTAGGCGTCGCTCCGTACTCCTGGAAGACTGCTTTGGTGCACTTGATCTTAAAAAAGTACTACCACTCGGACCCTCCAAATATAAGCGTATAAAACACTCCTTGTTCTTCATGATAATGGTGTCCATTTTTCCAACTTACTGGAAATTATGCAACTGAATCACCAGCTTTTTGGTAAATTGAAGCATCAAGGTCGATGTCGACGTGCAAAGCATGGTTTGCTCAACAAGCCAAGAAGGTACTTTACGTCGGCCCTGGAGTACTGTTCTCACCTCTTGGCGGGAACTGCCTAGTGCCAGCTTCTTCTATTTGACCGTTTTCAACATAGAGTGC
This sequence comes from Vanessa atalanta, assembly GCF_905147765.1. NCBI lineage: Eukaryota > Metazoa > Arthropoda > Insecta > Lepidoptera > Nymphalidae > Vanessa > Vanessa atalanta. The sequence continues at coordinate 2,701,205 of NC_061882.1, forward strand.
CTCGAATTATCGACGACCAAGCCCTTTCTGACCGACTTGACCTTTTATTTGTGCGTTTAAATGTTGGGTCACTCTGCATCTTCTAGGTCATTTTTTATGGGAAATGTTCCGAGGAGTAGATTAGTCCCGGCTGCTGAATTTCACCTTCAGACATCGCATATAAATATCTGAAAATCCACAGCAGCGACATTCTTAAGGCATTTTCTGCCTCAATACCCACTGTCTGGAACCAGCTTTCGCCGGCGGTTTTTTCAAACAGATACGACTTGGAAACCTCCAAGAAAAGAGCCTACACATTTCTTAAAGATCGGAAACGCACCTGCAAGCGGCGGTACTCACTTTCCATCAGATGAGCCTACTGCTCGTTTGCACCTATACAATAAAAAAAAACCCTGGCAGAATGAGTAATGACAATTTAAATTTCAATCAATTTAAATCGACTACAATGTATTAGGATGAAATGTTCTAATTTTTGTATCGATATAGAAAGAGTTAAGACTATATAACTAAACCGAAAAGAAAGCTTTATGGGAAACTTTATTCAAATAAAACAATAATACACATTGTAAAACGTTTCTTTTTATTCTCTCTATAATTTTTTCATAGGATCTATCGAAGGAAGTAATTTTTTAGTCGTGACAACCTAAATTATCTAACTTTGCATATGGAAATGTTATCTCCAATTATATATAAAACAATTCGTTAAAATGTCATACAAAAATTATTTGATCGTGGAAAAGAAACTACATATTGAATTTTGTCGTTTAATAAAACAAAACTGTTAGTATAGTAATTGGCTTATGCCCGGTTTCTCTATGTAAAGAATCGTCATTGTAGATCAGTGAAGGATTGTTTTTTTTATCTTGTTACGAATAAAATGCCGTTAATTACGCCTTTTTTGATGTTTGAATTAATCATCACCGGTACTAAATTGTACATTAATTATAAAACTAAAAGTTTTTTTTGAAAAATAACAATCGAACCTTACTTTATAGTACATTTATTATATGTACACTAAATTATAAAAAACTTAGGTTTAATTATAAAGCAATAATAATATAGATAGATAAAGACAATATCATACAATTTTACATTCATTTTATTATCATTCTTTATCTATAAGTTTAAGGAACTTATATATTGAGAAAATCTTAAGATATATAATTTGACTTTTTATTACATATGTTTAATTATCTGTTTTTTTTTTTTATTATGGTTGACAATAGATTTTTAACCGTGTACATTGATTTTAAAGTTACAAGCAAATATAGTACCGACAAATTATTGCTCTTAAAAATTAATATACAAATTACAATACATTTTTGTTTGAGATGAAATACATTTTTTTTCCATTACTATTTTTTTAATAAACATTTATATATTTTTTTATATTGCAAGAAATGTTGCCATTTATTCAATCTCTATGATAATAAAAGGTTATAAAATATGCCTTTTTACCTAGAATATTTTGGAAGGTACATATGTTTTTGAAATGTCTAGTAGACTGATAACCATTTCCCCCAAATAACAATTCCGAATTTAGAATAAACCAAAACTCCGGTTTATACCGATTGAAAATATAATTTTATCTCGATCAACTTGTTACAATAAACCATTTCACTCAGACTAATTTTACAGATATTCATGATGACTGCTACTTATTTTGAAAACCAATAACCTGAAATAAATATAGACCGATGATAAACTGTCGAAAAATTGTGAACGGTCATTTAAAATAAAACTTTTTTTTAATAATTTGTAATATTTGATTTAAAATTTACAAAATATTCAAAACAATTAGGAGTAATAGAAATTACTAACGTCTTCTTCGGTACTGATATTTTTTGCTTTTTATACCAAAACATTTTGCCACAAGATTTATTTATTGACATCAAAATATTGAATAATATAACACAAAGGGAACCTTCGGTTTATTTTCGAAATTTTTCATAATATTTCTCACGAATTTTTTACGTAATATATGCGCGGCACATTTATAAGTATCGCCAAATCGATAAAAGCCAACGACGTAAATCCTCTTAAATTTATATAATTATAGAACATCCAAATGACAATTATAAATATATAATTAAAACAAAATATAGGTTACCAGGCAACATTTCTTAATTTATATATTTTTTCACGAATGTTAATTTTAAACGCCTTATAGTTAATGTTCAAATGCTTACTATGCTGTTCAAATGCTGCATAATGCTTTCCCTCATTCTCACCCGCAATAATATTTCTTTTGTAGCTAAACTTATGATTGATATTTTTTTATGATTGATTAAATGATGGATGCAAAATATTTATGTAATTTTTTTGTTTTTTTAAATAATTTGTTGTGCATATAACTCCTTACGCCTAGGTTATATTGCATATGATATTACTTCTATTCCAGATATAATTACGATCACTTTAAGGTAATAGACATTTTAAACTAATTAGAAATAAAACTCGAATTTTTATTTTCAATTTCTGATAAGTTTAATAAAAGCACTATCTTTTTTTTCTTATGATTTAAAAGTCATCTTAAAATTTGAACAGTTATTGGGAATACCTATTATTTATTTAACATGTTTGAAAATATATATAATGCCATGTACAAACGCCTTATATTTAAAGCTGTGTAGGAAAATCGTAAGTATATCACATAATTATGTATATATTTTATTTATAAGCTGTACCTATAAAACTAAAAACTATAATTAGTTTATTTTTTAATTATCGCGATATCAAAGCATTCGGATGTTATAAAATGAACGGAATTATATAAAAAAAAATCCTAACAATAAAACCTCGGACACATACCCTTAAAATTAAAGGGTATGTCTGCTTTCACAATCGAAACTCTTGAATTAATTTAAAAAAATACATACATTTCCTTGTGCGGAAATTGTACAAAATGAATACGAGAAATGAAAAATGAGGATTTTTTATTAAAAATATTTAAAGAGGTATGTATTCTCTTATTTGCTGGAGCGTCTCCTTGTCCGTCGATTGTAGTAACCTTTCGAAGGTTTCGGGTCCCACTTGACTCTTTAGTGTTTCTAGCTGGAATATTTAAAGTATATGTCACAATTAGTCCAATACGTTTATTAATATTATAATTTAAATCAGATATCTGGTATCTAAAGATTATAAATATAAATAGGACACGAGTAAAAGAGAGTAGTAGATTAGTAATAAGGTAATGAAACAGCGACAATAGACTTCGTAATAGCGTAAGTCACGTCTGTATCAGTCAAAGGAGATCCAACCAAACCAACCTACAACCTAACCATAAATCTAAATACTAATAAAATATTATTGTAGGGTAATGGGTAAAATTTCTCGAAGTGAATTAAAGATCACTCATATGGAATAAGGCTGAGTACCGGACGTGGTATTGGTAGAAAGAGACCACGTCTCGGGCGGCCGATGGAGCGCCAGTCACCGAGGGGACAATAAAGAATGGAAGCTGATACCTAAGTGTGTAATTTTCACTGTTGATAAAGATAGCTTTTTGTGCAGGGCGAAGATGAACATCTAGCAACAATCATCAGCGGGAGAGCGATCGCTCGTTCCTAGAGTAAATGTCAATGGTACGGACCTGATGGTGCGTGACGGCGCGCAGGTCGAGCGCGCGCGCGGGGTGCGCGGCCGCGAACCGGCGCCGCCGCAGCTCGTGCGCCGAGCGCGCGCCCTCCTCGCCCTCGCCCGCGCCCGCTCCCGCGCCCGCGCCCTCCCAGCGCGCCGCGCCGCCGCGCCCCTCCAGCGGCGACGCGGGCCGCGAGCCCGGCGGCGACACCAGCGCACTGCGGGCGAGCGGATTATAGTGTACACGTGCTTTGCCGACGTGTGGAGATTCACCTAACTCGTATATCATTACTCATATATACCACACGTTTGGACTCTTGAGAGTGTTTATGCCGGATTAGTCGTTTCGACAAGAATTTTTAAAGAAATTGTGAACCAAATATTTATAAGTTACTTAAACAAAAAATACTGTACAACAGTTTAGTCTCTTCTTAATAGAGTCTATTAAAAAATCCTAAATAATATTACTGATATTTGACTAATTATTTTTGTTAATAATGCATGTTTTCAAAAATTTTTTCCCGTCAATGTGCTTTGAATGCTGTTTTACCTATATAAATAAGTTGTAAGTTATTTCTGTAATCACTAAATAAATGAGCAGATTGTCATCTTTAGAATGTTTTGATAAAAAAAAATTATTCCTATGTTATTTTTGAGAAAAAATGAAATGAAAACCAGGTTAAATGCACAACATTATACATTAATAACAGTATTAATACTTATGCAATTACAAAGTTTAGGTCTTTGAACACTGAAAAATATATCTTTATGATTTAAATTACGATTAATTGTAATTTATTTATTATTTCAAAATAACCTATTAAAATTGAAACGCAAGCACAAATCGGCACACCGCGCCGAGCGCTCACAAAAGGATGACGCTGATTTCGTGCCACACTGACACATACAAATAGATATTTTTTAAGTAAACTGCCTCTCGGTATACTACAGATCAAAACGCCTTAGTCGCGCTATCATGTATAGCGCGACTAAGGCGTTTTGATCTGTAGTATTTATGTATTTATTTTAACTTTGCTAGTTCAAAACCAGGTACCAAGAATTTATTAGTTATCTTAACCTGCCGTAAATTAAAACATCATCCACTTACTCGATATAATTTCCTGATTCTTCCATCTTCATGACGTCATTGAGAACTTCAGTCAGATTTAACAAAATGGCGGGAAAGCGTTCGAGAACTGTCGCGTTCTGTGTCGTGAGGAGCGCTGCCAAGCCCAACCCTAAGAACACGATCAATAATAACTTAAACATTGCTTTAAACTACACAGCCGGTATTGTGATACACATTCAACACTTACACAGCCAGATCAAGCGAGACACCATTTATACAAATACAAGAACATGAAATTCTTTTAATAAAATTAGTGGGTGAAACTGCAAAGCGCAGCCACATATATATTTATACTATCTGTTGTGCGCCAGCTTCACTCGGCATTAAACAAACCTGAAAAAAGGCGGGCGGAAATATAATAACCATCTACAGACTATTCCGCGTCGATTGGTCAGTCTCACACCGATAAGCTCAATAGTTTTCACGTGATTGAAGCCCAAAGGGGAACGATATGATTGTATACATATAAATAAATAAATAAATAAATATTGGACAACATCATATACATTACTCTGATCCGATGTAAGTAGCTATGGAAATCAGAAGTAACGACGGTACCACAAACACCCAACCCCAAGACAACATAGAAAACTAATGAACTTTTTCTACGTCGACTCGGTCGGGAATCGAACCCCAGACCTCGGAGTGGCGTACCCATGAAAAAAACCGGTGTACATACTACTCGACTACGGAGGTCGTCGAGTATTATAATTTTTCCGATTTTCACCCAACGTATAACCTTTTCCAAAATCCGCTCCATCTTCTGGTATAAGTTTGTTGTACAACGGTTTAGTACTTTTTTCAATTAGGCAATACAAAAAAATTATAACAAAGCATTGAAAAATTTTCAATACGTATTCTGGTATGTTTATCTTTACTCCTTTGAATGAAATACGCTTTGCGTTATTACGTATTAATAAATAAACTCACCGACAACCTTCCACCTCTCAACTTGCGTCACAAGGTTCATCTTCTCGGTCCACACGTGAAGAACTCTGTTCAACACTTTGGCGGGATCAGAGTCGTATTCGACGAGGCAGACGGACGCCTCCTGTATCGCCTTGTAGAACAGCTCGGTGGAGAGCAGTATCACCCGCGACAGGAGACACAACTTCACCGACAGGACCATTGGTAAGTCGTCACCATCCAGAAGACAGCTGGGACAAACAAAATTAATCTTTATAAATAAACGAATACATGTTGCAAATACACATTGACGGACACATTAACTGCATCAAAGTTCAGTACTTGCAAATAAACATTTTTAATAAGTATGTAAACTTTTTGGATAAGCATAAATGAAAAAATAAAAAAAACGGCCAAACTCGCGTTCATCGACCTTGTTCGTCAAAACGGTAACAGTGGGGTTTTGACGCCACTTCGATATTTAACAGAGGTTTTAGAAACTCATATGGTACCTGACATTAGGATTCATGGGCTCTCTTCTTAAATCTTACTCTAATGCATGATAATCAACGAACGCACGCAGCTGTACAAATTCGACAATATTGTGATTAGGTTGGGCGACGCACCGTGTATTGGCAAGCACGTAGCCCGGACCTTAGAACTCATTTAGTTTATTTGGGACAACTTAAGAAAAGGTGTATATGCAAGAATCTTGTGCCCACAACAGTGGCAGCACTAAGAATGCCATAAAAATTTCACAAGAATAGAATTGATAGACTAATACAAGTACAACATAATGGATTCAGTACCGGCAGTAATAAGGGAGGTAATGTGGACGTAACACATCTTTTTAAAAGAAAAAAAACGTGTTCTTTAGCTTTTTTTCAATTGTTAAAACCAACTTTTAACTAAAGCACACAATTTAGTTATTATTAACATATACCGTATGTTTGTGTACCTTACAGGTGCACGAAAATAAGATCCCGCCATCGATCGGCCGTCTAAAGTCAGTAACACAAACCACTCACTGTATGACCCTGAGGAGCGTGGGCCAGACGACCTTCACCCCCAGGAAGGCGTTCCTCTCGGGAAAGCCCACGCTGACGCAGATCTCGGCCATCTTGAGCACGGTGATGACTCCCTCCGTGCGCATGTCGCTCAGCATGTCGTCCAGCAGGCACATGCACTTGGCGCCGGCGTCCGTGAAGAACTCCTCCGGACACAGCAGCGCGTAGGCCTGCATTATGTACACCACTATCCGCAGGTGCTCCGTCGACTGCTCTGTAAGGCGGACATTCCACGGTAAAATATATTTTAAAAAAGTTGGAAATTGAGGTATCGATTTAGAAAGTGGTTTCTATCGAGATTTCCGTGCAATAAAACTTTATGACTGCCACAATTATTTATATCAAGACTAAATAAAATTTGGAAACAACATGTTCTTAGTTGATTTAGTTATTTCCCGCGAATTACTTTCGTAAGCTGACTAAATTTTAATTTAAATATTTGAGTTGAGTAAAGTTATTACTCAACGTTCCTTCAAACATATTTTAGCAAAAATTTTGTGTCTATTGTGATAATATGTGATTTCATATTTAAAAACGCAACTGAGCCCACATCCCCGTGTCGGTACAGGTGGAGGGCGGGGGTGGCTCACCCAGTATGGGGTAGAGGTTGTGCGCCAGCTGCAGCAGCGCGGGGTCGGCGCTGGACGACGTCTCCAGCACGGCGAGCCACAGCTCCAGCGCGTCCTCCAGCAGGTACACGTGCGCCGGCTCGCTCAGCTTCGTGGACTCGTTCACCACGTTCAGCACCCACGGCCGCACGTTGGGCGCGCACTCGCCGAGCGCCTGCGACGCGCGCAATGGACAATTGTTTACTAGCCCTTTACGAAAGCGAGCTCTGCAGTAACGTCAGGGCCGAGAGCATCAAACTTACGAAGCTAATATTAATTGATACTTTTTAATAGGAAAATAATTTTGCATCATCGGTCCTCTCGCGTCGGATTACGGGAATACTCAAACGCAGCATAAGCTTTCGAGCCAGTTGAAGGCAAAAAAATAAGAATGTGAATGAAAATGAATAGGAATCGGCGTGGCTCGCCTTGACGAGGTGCACGAGCGCCGCCAGCGCCGCGGCGCGCAGCATGTGGTGGTGCTGCGCGTGCGTGCACAGCGCCGGCAGCACGGCGAACAGCGCGCCCGCGCCGCCGCCGCGCGCCACCGCCCACCCGCAGCGCTCCGTCACGAACGACACCACGTGCAGCACGTGCATCTTCGTCTCGCACTCCTCGCACTCCACCTGCGCGGCACACAAAGTTACACATTTATTTTAGATCGTTTCATTCTCGGTATCGGTACAGGTTCCACAGATTAAGTTTAACAGTTTATGTCATACGGGCAATCGTAAAGTAAGCTGCCTGTGATTTTATTTATCTTACATGTTCTATTTTGGAGGAATGTTGTGTTTATAACATTTCAATATATACAGAGAAAAATTTGCTAGATAGTGAGACAACATTTCATCGTAGACTTATATCATAGTAGTAATATCATAGATCCCAACACTAGCTGAGATGTTTACAATATTAGGACACTTGCATAATAACGCACAATTACACACATCTTTGTTTATTTGGAGGTAGAGCTATGTGCAAACCCGTCTGGGTACCACCCTAATGTGATATATACAAACATTCTACCACCAACAGGACGGACTACTAAGTACATATTATATTCTTGTTTGTTGACTTTCCAAGATTTCCGGCACACTGGCGATGTCTATGGGTGGTGGTGACCACTTAGAATCAATTGGCCCATTTTTCCGTCTGTCTATCTAAAATTAATAAATTTACTTCTATATAAATTTACTTATGTAATTTAATTAGTTGTGCTATAAGCTAAATTATTTCCAAGCTTCTCACTAAGCCCGACATAAACAATTTACATATATACGGAGCCCTACCAGGAGATCATACAACGCGGAGAGCGCGTGTGGTGCGTAGGGCGCGAACTGTTCCACGTTGAAGTTGAAGTCGTCTATCGTGCTGCGCAGCGCTTCAGCGGCTGCGAGCTTCACGGCCGGGTCCTCGCCCGCGCGCGTCAGCGGCTCCAGGAGCGCCGAGTACATCGCCGGCCGCAGGGCCTGCGAAGCGCGCACGCCGCACCATTGGCCTGCGATGTATTATGGATTGTACATATTTCATTGTAATCATTTCAAATGAATTAATTGAAAAACATTAAGAACAATCTTTGCTATAAAACAATCAAAAACGAAAAAAATTAATGATCCAATTAAATTAGGATGTTTAGTTTGAAATTAAAAAAAAAAATCACATTAATTTTTGTCATTTCACTTGTAATTCAATTTAGATGATATTAAAAATAAATTGATATAAATTTACATTTAATGTAATTCGATTTGATTTTTACCTCATAAATAATTTCCCGAAACCCGGTCCGCAAACTTAACACTTTGTTGGGCAATGTTCAAAAACACACGTTAAGCTATAACATGCCAGTACTTACCGATCAGCTGGCATACTCTTCTCCTGATTATTCTGTAGTTATTATCTTTAATTTTAAGCTCTTGGCTTAAAACATTCGTGAACCACTCGTCAAAGTCAACCTGGGAAAATAATGCAATATTAATTCCAATCATTAATATACAACCAATCAGTACAGTACCCGTTTAAAGTCATAAGATCATAAATGAGTAGATTATTACATAGTAGTATTACTTGGTGGTTTGTGAGAGCCTATCTGTATCCACTAGAATTTAGAGTGCTAATTTTATATGTTATTTTTAGTAATCTGTAATTTATTGTTCCCACTAACATCATCATACAGATCGAAGGCTGCGAGTCCAACGGCATTGTAAATAGCATCTTTTTTCAAAATGGCAGGCAAGTCATCCGGCGACACTTGGCTCTCCTGCAGCGAGGCGAGGAGACGGACTAGCTCTGGTGCGAGAACCGTTCGGAACTCGTGGAACAATTCCATAAAGACTGCTTCTGTACATGGCTGCAAAATTAAAATAAAGTTTTTAGTAAACATTATATAACATGGTATCCAATTTCGAACACTAGCTATCAAATTAGTTATTGCAGTTCACAAGTGCACAAACTCAACTGCAATATAGATAGAGATACCAGGCTCTTAACCAATGGCTGCACCAGCTCAATGAGAATCCCTTGAGAGAAAAAACCGATTTTTTTTAACTAGTTTGTGATTTTAAATCTGAAACCTCGAGCTTTGCAGCCACGGTTATCTAGCATGATATATTAGCAGTTATTATGAATAATACCCTCAAGCTATATTTCCAGGACTCCCCCGCCTCGTCGGTGGCAAAGCTCTCGGGCTCCGCGTCCCACAGCGCGAGGTCGTCTCCACTCAGAAGGAAGTAATGCGTCACGAGGTGGCGGCACATGTGGCACACTGTGTTCTGGTCCAACACCTCCGTCTTCATCTGGTGAGCTTGGAGCGTCACTGGGGGGAAAGCAGCCATTACGATTCTATTGGGCATTCATGACTTATAATTTGTTTCAGATGGTTAAATACTTGAAAAAAAGTTACCACCTTTACGACCGATCGTCACAAAACCCAAAATCCACTTAATTATTGTCATCTGACTGATTATGCTATGATTATGCTAGTGGGTTAGTTTCCGGCAATCATACGGCAATCATACTTACGTGCTCGATTGATAGATGTGATTAATAGAAAAAAAACACTTTATCTAAAAATAGTTAGACAAAACTATTGATATGGAGCGAAGCTTCATTATTAATTAATTCTACAGTTTGGGACCTTTTCCTCCAGGGTCAAAGTAAAGGCCAAACTTTCTATAAAAAAGTTACAAAAACATCAGATACTTACAAGGCTCCTTTACTGGTTCTGTTCCTTTAGGAAGCTTGTATTCGACACATTGCAATATCCCTTTAAATATGTTAAGACATTGTATTGTGAATCGTTCATATGTTAGGGACATGCCTTGTTCGGTGAAACAGTAGTATAGAGCAAACTCCAAAGAAGGTCGAATAAGAGGAATGTAGGATAAGGGCTGATAAAACAAAACTCCAAGTGCCACCTTTGTCAGGTGAATTATAAACTTTTCGCATAACTCTAAAGGATATATCCCACGGCCTTTTAGTAGTTTTCCTGTATAAAAAAAAGAAAAAATTATCACAAAATATTTTTTTTCTTAAAAGCACTAAAACATTAAAAATCATTTCACATTCACAAACTTTATTTACTGAGTAAATTATAGATATAAGTATATGTATATATATAACTTACTGCATTCCAAGCTCGTCTTAGCCCTGTCAAACACGACATTGAGAAAAGCAATGGCATCCTGACTTTCATGTGGTTTTTTGAAACCAAATACTGTTAATTTTCTCAATATTCTTAAACACAGAAGTGCCTTTTCCAAATGCTCTGTTATCAATTCTGTAGCCGCTCCTTCTTGTATATGGCGGAGAAATAATTCTGTATTCTCATGCCATAGATTGAGTATGAAGGAGTATACTGATATAGTCAGTTCCTAAAAAGAAGTGTTAGTTTAGTAATCAAAACAAGTAATTGACATTGACTTTACATTTATAATCTTAGGACTTGGTGCCATGCAGCCTTCTGGATATTGGCTACAGTAATATACATTAGTTATTCTATTTCCAAAAACTTAGCAATACTTTGGATTTTTATGAATTTGTAGCAAGCCAATTTGTAAGGCATAGTGGATGTAACATCTTCGCACCTTGGTGGTGCATTCATGATGAGTGGACTGTTAAATATTTCTTACACTGCCAATACTATTTGCCAGTATACATTCCTCTAATAAATTACAAAATCGTAGAAATTATCACATCACTTGAATACACAGTTTAGATCGACGAAAGTTACAATCTTACCTGAAATGTTCTCTTGTCTTCAATAAGTCTTTTTGAAGCTAGAGCTTTTACAACATGATGAAAGATAAGCAATGACCTTTGTTGCATCAGTGGTTGTGGTGCTTTCATTGCTCCTATCAGGTCTGGTAGCAGGTTAGGCCAGTTTGTAGGACAATCAAATCTAAAACATTCACATACTGCTAGTATTTTGTTTTATATACATGAGTGTACAAAAAGTATTTAATAACTAATGGTTTTTGGTTATTTATAATACTACTAACCTAGCAATTTTAGCAATCAATACTGCTTGTTGTGTTGCAATTTGGGCGACTGGCTCATTTAAAATTGGAGTAGTCAGAAGTCCTTGCCGAAGTTTGTGTTTTTCTTCATCTGTAATGGCATTTGGAGCATTCCGCCGCCAATAACGGTCCACTCCATTCTTGAAACACATTACAGCCAGCCATCTGACGTTTATATCAATTGAATGATTTGATAAAACATTCTAGAAAAGAAATATAAATAACATACAATATATATATATATATGTATATATTATATTTTTGTTTAGCTCAAATACATAAAGTAAGCAGTTTTATATAAAAGTAATATTCTAAATTTTACAAGGCTTAAAAATTATTTGTATCTAATAACTTTATTTATATTATAAATGTGAAAGTAGCTCTGTCTGTCTGTTCAGCTGTCACAACTAAAACTGAACTGATTTTAAGCAAATTTATTACATTCATAGGCCTCTTTATTTTTAATTTGCCCCTAGATAAGGTTAGTGTGCAAGTTATTTTAATTCAATCTACATATACCCATAATAAAGCCCTTGATTCAGCTAATGATCTATGATTAGATCTAATTCATTCTTTAAATTTCAATAGTATTTAATAATATTTTTAATATTACTGAATAACCAACAAAATAGAAACAGAATAACAGCATTGCAACCCAACCCAGGCATTGCATTGCATTGCAGGCATAGTAAATTAAAAAATAAAGTATGATATTAAAAAGTAAAAACTATGTATATTATATTTAAATATTCTATTATTATTTCTTTAGATAATATTTAATTTAAGATAAAACAATAATAACAAATTTACTGCCTTTGAATTTGAAATTAATTTTATAATTTTAAATTGTGTACAAGCATAACACCTACTTATTGAAATTCAAAGTAAATACTACCACAGGTTCGAGAACAAAGACCTGAGAATAACCTGTAAAGAACCTGAGCGGGTTTTAATAATTATGACTTTATTCTCCTTTTGTAATTATTTCCCCAAATATTCCTTAGCAATTCTTCTAAATTAATACACAACATATTTTATTTTCTTTAGTTATACTAATTTATGAAATTTAATTTTTTTACCAATAGTACAGAATAAAATCCTGGTTCTATTTCCCATTCTTGTAGCTTCTTCTCTGCAGGCTTCAGAACCTCAGCTTCTTGGCTGGTGGCTCGGTTAAGCGTATCTAGCACTAATGCATAGATATTGGGATCCATGTTTTACCTTTGAAAATATATTTTGTAAAATAAGATAAAATCTTTTATTTACATAAAAGAATAGAAAATCTCTAATACTTATAATATTATTTTATATAAATAATAATTTTGGTATGGAATAGATATTTCTCTACTGCATTATTGAAACAATTAGAAAAATTAACATATAAGTTCATTTTTTTAGAATTTAATTTAGAGTAAATTCAGTTAGTCTTAGGCTTTAATTTTTTTTTCTCCTCCTACTTATTATGAACACTCAGGGTTTTTAATTATAAATTTTTAATTAACATTATTTTAACTATTTGTTCTTATAAAAGCAAAATACAATTAGTGTTCTTTTTAATAGATATTTTTGGAAAATTATTAATATTTTTTTAGTTAGTATAGATTTTGGAAGCCTTACTTTACAATTACTATGGACGATTGCAATAAAAAAAAAATGATTCTTCCACCGGCATTTACGTTTTACTAATTTACCAATAAAAAGGAAATATATGGACGCATTTTGGCTTGGTATTCATTTGAAAACCTCTTCTGAGTGACTATATAAAGTAAATTAACATATACTCACTTTTGACGGGCAAAAGACATCAGATAAAACATAACCTTATACTATTTACATATAACAGTCATAGCCATATCTCATTATGTACAAAGTACAGCTAAATGTATATGGTTAATAGAAATTTTAAAATGATTTACAGCTGCTAAACAAAAGCCAAAGGTATTTAATTGTGCAATAATATTAATTAGTGTTCTGCAAAAACACCAGATATTCGAAAAATTTTATATTTCTGACAGTGACAAACTGTCATCTCACATCTGCAAAATCAGCGAAGTATCATAGACAATTTAGCTCGTTCCAATGAAAAATAAAAAGACACATGTTTGTATCAATATTGTACTAAAATACACATTCTAGTACTATTTATTTAAAATAACTTTAATAATAACTTAATGTTATATATAATAATCTTCTTTTTATTTTTTAATATTTATTAATTTTAGTAATTAAAATAAGTACAAAATAATCTCTAGAATCGATATCTTTAAGTTAATTTTTATCAATACTTTACACATAGAACATAATCAGTTTTTTTTTTATTTTATTATAAAAAACTAGCGGAATAGTGTTTGTTTAAAAGTAAAAAATCTAATTCTGAGAATGGTCAACTGTGCCACATTAGATTTAAAAAAAACACCTGAAATTAATTAATTGAATAAACTTTCGTGCAATAAATTATAAATTGAGTAATTATTTAGTTGAATCATTCAAATATTTAGGTTTCAGTTTACCCACTTAATAAATAAAGAATATTACAAATGATTTTATATTTCATTTTATTTCTGAAATTTACATAAATAAAACTGGCTTTAACACGTTTTAAAAGTTAAATAAGATAATGATATTTATGTTTTTCATTTTATTGTTCATATATTAGCTTATAATAAAAATTTTAATTGCGATATAATATTTTTAAATTAACTTGGTTATTTTTTATTACAACAAGTATTTAATACGGGATATTTACAATGTTTTTTTATTTTTATTTGGTGGAGCTCGATATTTCGACATTATCTCCGAATTTTTTGTTCACGAGACGAAATATCGAAATATCGAGCAAATAAAAATAAAAAACATGGTAAATATCCCGTATTAAATACTCATTTTAATAGCGATGCTATGTATTTAAATTTTCTTCTACCAGAGTTTATCTATATAATAATAAACAAATTTTAACTAAGTATTATAAGCAATGGGTACTGAAGCAATTGTTACAGGTATGTCTATGACCAGAGGTAAATAAAATAGAAAAGTGACTTTTACCTGAAAATGAAAAAAAATATTATAATATCAATGAACATAATATACATGAACTTATTATTTCAATGTAAATTTCCAAAATTTCGATACTTACTCTTAACGAATAGGAAATTGAAACCATAAGATCGTTCATACGAATAGTAGAAGGCGTAACGTCGTGAGGGATTTCCATATTAAAGCAGCAAGTTTGTGAAACAATATTTAACACATTTTTGTAAACCGATTCACATAATGTTTTCTCAGCAATATTAAAACCAGAAGAGACGTTGTATTCTATTTTCTGAAAGATAAATTTATAATAACAGAGACACTTCTTTTATTAATTATGTAGTTATTTTAATGAATTAGAGAACTTACTTTTATTAGATATACCATTATTTTTCTTACTTTAATTTTTCGTTCATTTGATATAATGGCTTCAAATGGTATTGACTGTCTCGCAGTAAATCCTTTGTAAGTTTTGAAAATCAAGGAAAAATGACCGGATTTACCAATTTTTTTTCTCATTTCGTACAACAGAGGTATCTAAAACAATCATATTTTCGAATTGATACATTTGTGACTATGATGACTTTAATAAAGAAAATTCCGTTAGTAAAAAATAATGTAAATTAAATATGCTTTTCGTATTTTAATGTATCGGCCTCATAAGGAATATATATAGATTTATTTGTAATTCATTATAATTTATAAAATTGAAATAATATTTTTAAAAAAAACCACTTGCGTCATTATTAAATATTTAACGAAAATTAATGAAGTTCTGTCCTTTGTTCTAAATGACTATCAACGCACGGCACATAGGTTTATGTTATAAGGTAAGCATCTGTTAAAAAAGGATGTTTTGAATTTTATTAGTACGATGTCGGGACAGGCAATTAGTGTTTTTTAAAAATTATGGTTACCTTATATTCATCAAACTGATTCAAGTCAACTTTGTTAATTACAGCTAGTGGACAAACTGTTTTGAAAAAAGATTTACTGCTTATTTTGATCTCATAATATACTTTTGCAATTGAATCTTCGTAACTTGAAGGCAGATCAGGTGGTAAGAAGAAATTAAATGGACGCGTAAATATTCCTGATTCTATTGTTGTTCCTAAAAAAGAAAGTAAAACAGCTTAAATTCCCTATAAAATAAATTAGAGAGAATGGTACATTTAATTATTCGTTCTGTCACTCGTTGTTCACTCTACTATACTACTAGATCAAATGTTTTGTTTAGTTTATACAGTTATTTAAAAACATTGAATATTATAATACCAAAACTTACAGGTAAACTTAAGGTATGGTAAATTTTAGGGAAATTAATTAAAAAAAATGAAAAGTAAAACATACGCAACCAACGATATAAAACGGCGGGCATTGCTCCATTATCAATTTTTTCTTCAAATTAGGAAATAAATTTCGAGTAAAATTTAACCCACAGATAAAATGACTAAATTTTTTCAAGTTTTTAAAACTAAGAATAATTGAATTAAAAAAACAACTGACTGTAATGTGAAATATAAGCATGAATTTGGAGATTTGAGTTAATAAAGATATAAGATTTAAGTACTTGTTTTATTTTTCGCGAGGTTAGTAGGAACGAGGAAAATGCAAAAGTATAAGATAGCTGCAGCTGCAATCAGTCGTTTAAACATGTGAGTCAAGTCAGCAAGTCGATTTGACAAGACATGTTGACTTCTCTTATATGCAATACTGAAAGTACAATCATATAATTACGACTTAATAGAAAAGGACGGGAATGAGAGAAAAAAGTATATTTGAAAGTGTTTTTCTCTTTTTACAACTAGATGTATTTCCTGATTTAAAACTGCCTATATTTTAAATACAAAACGTCTGCATTATTAGCATAAACTCTTATAAAACAACTCACCCTTTAAGTCCCCGAAAACATCAACCGTAACACTAAAAACTTCTCTCTTTTCAGAATATTTTCTTATAAATGGTACTGTGGGTGAAGATCTGGCCCAGCTTGCTTTACTGATACCTTTTACTTTGAAATCAATTTCTAAAAAAGTGTTTTCCTTTAGTTATCTTATAAATTCAGTATTTATGTTAAAATTTTGCGCTTACACCTTAATAAATAAAAAAAATCTAAATTTAAGCAGTGATGGGAGTCATTCGAGTCAAAAAACCCCCCTTATTCGAAGGCTGAAACCGCCCTCGAGTCTTGATGATCGTCTTATTAATGGTATCCGATGAGCTAATTAGTTTTTAAGTACTTAAATAATTTGACCAATACGTAGGTATTTAAATAAAAATGTACCGTTTCGGATGAAAACTATTTATTTTAAAAGATGATAGCACTCACGTTTTACTTTAAAATCTTCTCTAACGTCTAAAATAACGAATCCAGACACAATATCATTTGTATAAAAAAATCCGCCGTGAGGACTATGGAGGGCAATTTTACAAGTATCCCAAGCCATTATTAATTAAAATAATTAAATTATTTGCGAGTCTTAAGCACTTCGATTTGTTCGTTCTATTAATTACACTTTTATTTTTTTATTATTTAATAGTATGAGTAATAATAATATATAGACCAACTTTCATGTTATCTATATCTACTAAACGGATAGATAATTATACGTCAAAGATAACCGATAAGATTAAAACTTAAATAGTTTATTGAGATTCAAATTAATATTCATAAATATTTTACAAACGCGAATGTATAAAATCTTATCACCAACATTAAAATAGAAATGTAATTTTGATTTTTTTTAATGTTTGTATTTTATTTTAACCTTTAATTTCTAAGAATCTATATTTTATTATTGAAATTACTTTTTACATGGTAACATTGTTCCGTTGCCATTTTGTATTAAAAAATGTAAACTAAAAATGTTTTAAGAACTTTTAAAACTTTAATATAACTTATAAAGGAAAAAAATATGGTGTTAATTTAGAGAAATATTTTATATCATTTTTGAATAATATATTTTTCACCTATTCAATACTAGTAATATTTTTTATTACAGATCGTCATTTGACTATTTCCTTCTTCCATGACTTATTTGAGAAAGCGGATGTGGTTGGTCCGCCATAATCATTCGTGTGGGTCTGTGCTTGTGTGGTTTGGGTGTCTTACCGGTGCCAACCATTATTTTTAATTAGTAATAAGTTATGCGTATGAATCCAGACATGGACGATGATGAGAAGGGGTATGTACATTTTAATTAATTTTGGTAAACACCAGGTCTGTTTTAAGTGTCTTAACTATAATAGGTCAAACTGCATGTTCGCTTGGTGTGTCGCATTTCACGACTTGCCATCAAGACTGTGTAGTTGCTTTTATGAGTTGATTTTCATTTTATTTGAAAACTGTTTTAATGATGGTTCTAGGATCACTTGTAATATTCGCATGGCAGACATGGTAACAGTTCAGTACGCTTAATTAGCCTTTTACCGGCGAGCGGCCACCGACCCCAAGCCTTGCCGTGCGACTTGCGTGTGCCGATCATGGCAGCTTTACTTTCCCATTGTACCTAATGCCATATTTTAGCGATATATACTTATAATCAGTAATTATTTGCATACACTTGTTTATATAATCTTCTCTTAAAAAAATAAAGTATGCGGAAACGTCGCAATATGTAATATTAACCTTAATGTGACTAATTGTGGCTTTCTCTTATCAGTACTTTGTAGTAATGTAAAATTAATTGCGTACAATTTTACTTAAAATTCGTATAATTTACATTAATGTGGTTTTTGGACTTGTTAATGAGGTTAATAGAACGGCGTTGAAAATGCCGCGTAGCTCAATCTTGTGAGCGAATATACTAAAACATGCTGATTCATTTGCATACGGTTAGTTTTGCCGATACGATTTTTCCCAATTTCGCATATGGTTAAGTCTTCTGCATGTGTTTATTTCGAGTCAAATTCTTTTAGTTGTGAGATGTTTTATCGGTAGTCATTGACGCGTCGGCGCCCTACAATATATGAACTCAATTGACGCAATCGTGGCATTCAACTTTTCGACATTACTTTTTGTTATCAACTATTTTTTATATAAGGCAAATTCAACTGTTATTAAATATAACCTATAAAAATAGTTGTAACATAACTATCCAATTTCAAAACTTTTACACTTATAGTGAAGAGTCAGTCAAAAAGTATCATGAGAATTTTATTAACTTCATCTTGTAAGTGAATGGTACTTTCACTGCACATGTTGTATCGAAAAGACTTTGTGTCCATGATATTTTTAATCAATGATAAATGACTTGAATTTTTGAACGATTTATTAAATAAAATGAATGCTTTACTTGAGTATTTATTATTTTTAAAGTTGAAATAAGATATTACTTTGTACTGAAAGTGGTCTCTTATCTGAGTTATACCTAGTGTTTGTACATTGAAGAGATAATACCCAATGACCAATTATGTAGGTCAAATAAAAATAAAAAATAAAATTATACATCTAGTTATTTATTTTAATTAAAATATACATATTCTAAAGAATTTACCAGTAATCATTTTTTGAGGTTGAAACATATATAGAGGCACTATAAATATGTTGAGGTTAAATGGTAAAGTTTTCCTTAATGCTTCAATTTGTTTAAACATGAACCATATTAGTAAAGAAAACGATAAAATGAATATGAACTAAACAGAAAAATCATTTGGTATTATTAAAAATGCTTGTTATTAAAATAAGGCAAATGATACACTGTAGTTTAAATATGTTTTACAACAGCATATTAGTGGTAGAGTCTTGTAGAAGTCCATCTGGCTAAGTAGAACCTACACATTAATTTAAGTATAAGTTTTATGAGAAGAGAGAATGAGCCAATGTTATTCCACAGGGAATAACGTCTTAGATCTCAATGTTTCATTTCCTTGATTAATTTATGGTCTTTCTAATGTCAGTCTGGGTGTACTGCACACCTACTACTCACTACATTTGTGTGGCCCATTTTGTCTTCTATTTTTTGTACTTATAGAGATAACATATGCTACACACTAAAAACAAATTTTATATTACACAGTTACATTAATTATCTGATCTAAAAAGTAATTCCATGCTGTATGTAACTGGTGTATCCGATAACTTTAGATACTCACATTTTACTTTCAACTGAATATGACTGGCTACAATATAACTCCTTATGTCATAAATGTTTATGTTAATAAATAAAAATATGTAAAATAGTGTGGATTATTATTTAGATGATTAAATAAGACTAAAATTGTATACACTAAATGAAATCTCATGCAAATTGTTAACAATTAACCTACTGAATTTGACATTGTTATAATAAAAAAATGTCCTTCAAAAGGTACTAAAAATACTGAAGGTTTTTAAAGATCATCAACATTAATTATTAAATTAAGTTTTAGTTAGACTTTACTGAGGTTATTAAAATAACAAAGTTAAGATTAAAAGTACCACACAAATAAGAATAATGTTTTCAATGGTTAATTTCGTGCAAAATATGCTTAACATTTTTATATCTTATCATTTCATATTATTCAGTTGTATTTTGTTATCAAGTTTAATAAAATAAAACTTGAAGGATTGAAACATTGGTATTCAGAATGATTAAATATTATTTTGTTATAATCAGTAACATGTAATTTTTATTTGTATACAGAAAACTGTTTGTGGGGGGTCTGTCATGGGAAACGTCCCAAGAGAACTTGCAGCGGTATTTCTCCCGTTATGGCGACGTCATCGACTGCGTCGTGATGAAGAACAGCGAGTCGGGTCGCTCGAGGGGTTTCGGCTTCGTTACGTTCGCTGAACCAGCTTTGGTTAACGTCGTTCTGCAGAATGGACCCCATCAGTTGGATGGCAGGTTAGTAAATTTTTGTTTTAAATCTATATTTTTTGTTAATAGGCTTAGGTTTTAAATTTGGCGTTGTAACGGTATTCTGTAAAAATATACTTCAAATTATATTTGTCAAGACTTAGTTAAGAGCATGCTTATGTTTCATAAATGGAAATAAGATATATAGGTACTCTAATATTCTCTTAGAAGTCTTCAACTCGAAAGTAATATTTATTTTTATTGTTAAATACCATACTGATAGGTAAGTATATTTTTTGTATAAAGTCAATCCCAATAATATGGAACATTACCTTATAATTCTTTTAGTTTTTTTGGTGGACTTCGTATTTCTATTTTAAAAATAATCAATGTGATTATAATGAAATTTATTATTTTTGGATGAGCTTATTTGTCAACATAGACATAAAATCATCTTCCGGGCGTTTTAAAGCGACCTGTAATTGATTTGTAAAAAGGGCTAATTTAATCTACATCTGTAAAGCTATGAAGAGTGAACAGAAAATGCTACGAGAAAATATTTTACAGATAAGTAACAGCCACCTTTCACATATCCATAAAAACATAATTTCGCTATTTGGACCGTCATAGTTGGATATTAATCCATTACATGTGGTTGGTTACCTTTATTAGAAAGATGCGGGGTGTTTGTAACTCAAACGTCGATCGGCGTGCGCCACACCTTGTGAACATAAAATAACACGCCTATCGGCGTTTACAGCATTTATAAAACACGAATTTATTTAAAATCACATGTGCGTCACCTGAACGTGAAAACAAGTCACAGAGAACGGCGTGCGCAGAACTGAATGGATTAAAGTGTTGTTAAAAAATGCACGAGAAAATGGGCGTGCGGTGGCGGACGAAAAGTATAATTATATTATTTATTTAAATCGTGGAAAATAATAATCGTACCAATTTATACCGGCGTTGAACTGGGCGGAATTACTTTACAAGAAGAACAGTGTACATATAAAATAAAAAATTTAATTATCTATTTCCAAAAAGTACATGATACTTACCTAGCGCTTTTTTTCTTCTTTTGATACAAGTACGCGGACGAGCAAAGGCGCCATCTGATAAGTGATAACCATTTCCCATAGACATTGGCGTTGTAAGATATATTAACCATTCTTTTCATCACCATTGCGTCAACGGCCGTGGAAACTAGGATGTTGTATCCCTTGTGCCTGTAGTTACACTGGATCACTCACCGTATAAACCGGAACCATAAGTAGCTGTTTGGCGGTAGCACAAAGCTCTACCACAAATTACATCTTATCCGAACAGAAATAAAACTGCGTCCTTATAAACTATAATTGGTCATATGTTGTATTTAAAATGAATAATGCTTTTCTAAAAAAAGGGAACGCTTTCAAACGCTTTTAAACACGATCGTGTTTTTTATTTTCATACAATCTAAAATAAAAATTTAGATATATTATTATACAACGATAATTATTATTTTTAACAGGATGTAAACAATGTGTATTTTAATTACGATGAATTATATTATTTTCCTGACAATGTTTTCAAAATTTCCATATGTCTATCGCGAGTACAAGACAATATTTTTTTTTAGCTGATATAATAATTGTTATATCTTCATTATATTCCTCTGTTAACCAAGCTTATTCCAATTATTTCATGATTTGAATCTGTCGTGGCATTCGATATAAGTTAAGTTAAAATTGTACAATAAATTTCTGCAAAGCTTGTTGTTGATAACGAATGAATCATAAAACATACCAAGCTTATTTAAGATCCAGCCGGCATGTTTGGAATTTAAAAGTCTTTATTTTCGTCAAATAATCAATACTGTATTAACTGTCAAACCAGTTTGAATATTTTACCTTTAAAGTTGTATTGATAATCATATCTATTCGAATTTAGAACGCATACACAAGTCTGTTAACATTAATATTACGATTCCCGTATCAAAATAACTTATATAAATAATGTTTACGTTCCGTGTTATTAGTTAATATGGTGTTCGTTTAATTTTGTAGGCGTCATGATCCTAAAACAGTTCAATCTTATTCACCTGAACGTCGTGGAGACGGGCGACAAGTATACACATGAGGTATCCATTAAAATAATAGTATTAAGCGTTTACTGATTGATATGGAAAATATGGGTAATATTCTTTAAGCACGTTACATATAATTGACCTAATTTAAAGAAATAAACCTTAGTGCACCCAAGAGACACTCAGCTACACGATAACTTAAATCTCGCCGCAATGTTCTTGCTTGAATCAAATCAATTAGTAAAAATAGTCTTTCGATGGTCATATAATAGGTTTTCCTCGTTTGCGCACAAATACTATAAACAATTTAATTTTTTTATTCGTACTGTATAAAACTCCATATAAATATATTACAGCAACGTGCTTAATGGTTATAATAAATTATTTATGGTATAATATAAACGAGTTTTATGGCAATTACCTAGCATTTTTTCCAGACAAAAAAAGAAAATTATATATGGAATCGGTGGTAGGTGGTTCAGTAATAGATTTACACACGAGTTTATGCTATAAATAATAATACACATGAAATGAATATAAAATATATATCACTATTACATAATAAATATTCCAATATTATATTATGTCTTTTATCGTAAGATAATGAATAAAGCTGACCATGATTATCTTAAAAAAAGTGTCTGAAACTTTTTCCTTTTTAATTTTCGAACTTACGATAACATTTCGAATATTAGAATAGACCGATATTACCGTTATACCGAAACTAATTTGACTTATTTAGTTTAACGTTGCATTAAATATAGATTACCTTAATGCAAATATCTAACAATAGCTGTTGCTTTGTAACGAGCGAGTAACACTGTCGTGCGTATAATGTGACCCGGTTGTTGGCAAACAACGCTTACATTTAACGCAAAATTGTATACTTATATTAACCACATGTGCAAATGTACGTGTAACATAATAAAGTCAATATTTTTTTTGATGTATGTATTCAAATTAAATATTAATATTTGTAATTCCAAACACATACTTTAATTATTAAAACAACGGAATGGTGGTGGTACGAAACCTGCACCTGCACAAGTTTAATGTGTGTGTTTTGAATTGTATCGGACTGTCCCACTGTCTACACCTACTCGCTTTTCAATAAATATTTCAAATAACGGCATTTGGCAGTAAATATTTTCTATCGAAATCGGTTCACGGAAATTCGAATCGCAACCAGCATATACCAAATAACACTTTCGTTACATGATATTCTACGTATGCATATAATAACAAAAGAAATATATTTCAATAGTATAAATTGCCACATCCAGGCAGTACCTTCAACTATGCATGTTGTAGGCACGTTCAGATGTTTGTGGAAAATTAAATGCAAACTAAGCATATGCTTGTTGCTATCTTAAGCAATATAGTTTACAAAGTTTGCTACATTAGCATTTATTATAAATTTTGATATCGTCACATTTTGTGACAACGACTAATCGATAGTATTTTTTTTAGTTAAATGTTTTATATTAGTGAATTTTATCAAAAGTAAACACTATTTTCATTATATTATTGTGTAAGGATTTGTTGATCCAAAATGTTTTTTAATTTTTTGTATTAATGATCAGTAATCTTTGCCCATGCACACACACAAAAATCAAAACTGCTAATTAAACTACACGCTGTACATCTTTAATGAAATAACCAACAAAGTAATTAAAACATTTCCAATTAATCATACATTTCCATAAGCGTATCATGTTATATTTATTTAATAAACCAAAATATCGCATATTGTTTACTTCCATTTCAAGAACACTCCTCGTTCCACAACATTTACATATTGAGCTGATATTGCATTTGTAAAGGGATATTGTAAATGTTAGTTGCATTCCAACTTCCAAGCCTTCTCTAAAAGAGATCATGCTAGTGAAAGTAATTTCAGAATGGGAAAGTTGCCTCTCTTAAGACCTTATAATGTTACAAAAATAAATCGTATGTTTTATTGTTGCTGAACGAGTCATATATTAAACTATTAATAATATTATACATCGATTAGTTTATAATAATATGCCTCGATATGGTTATTATGTGATTTGAGAAACTTAAAAGGGAACATATGTTTCTCTTCAGAACTTCTGAAGCAAATATTACGAATTTCGAAATAAGTCGCAAATAAATATTAACTTATAATTAGCTAATATTTCCTGGAAGTACGTAAAAATAAAGTATACATGTTGTGAACGTGTGTTTCTGTACAATACTTACCTATTAATGTTTTTATAACAAGGTCAAGTAATTATTAATTGAAGTGAACCTCTTAACTAATCATAAATTTTTATAAGTCTTAAAATGCAAGGAATACTACCCAAGCGCTTCGGGCTGTGAAAAACAAAATAATATTCTATTTTTAGTCTTCTCAAATATACATTTTAAAAAAAAAATGTAATGTTCAAAAGTTGTTCCGTCCAACAAAGAAAACTTTTACGCCGCAGGTAGCGATTATAAAAGTACCCATTACGGATTACCTGTAAAGAAATTACATTTTAAGTTAACTTTAGGATTACGATTCCTTACGACAAATGTTAGGTCGTAAAATTAATCAAATATTAAAATTATTGGAAAAAATATCAATTTAATATGATATTATCAGTTATATATTTTAGTTAATATTGTATGATATTTTCGTAATTAATGTATGAACGCTAAAAAGCTTACACAAACAAGCATTTTGAAACACCAAATTTTCATTGTTCTAGAACAATCGATCCAAAGCCGTGCAATCCCCGAACTTTGCAAAAACCAAAACGGGGCGGTGGCTACCCTAAGGTATTCCTCGGCGGTCTGCCTTCTAACATCACTGAAACCGACCTGCGTGTGTTTTTCGGTCGTTATGGGAAAGTCATGGAAGTCGTCATTATGTATGACCAGGAGAAAAAGAAGTCTCGAGGTAAGATTTCTTTTTAGTACTAATTTTAAAAATATAAACAAGTGATAATCTATTAAGTTTCTATATCAAAATCATAGATCTAATTGTATCGTCATGTGCTATATTTTTAACATTTACACTTCTTACCAGAACATTACCACAGCTATAAAAAGCAATTTTTATTTTTATTTTACCTGAATGACAGAAAAATATAGCCAATGCAACTTAACGAGAAAAACCAAACCTACAATGACAAGATTATAAAAATAAAATTAACACTCCACATCCAGGCAGTGCCTTCAGCTTAACCTGTTGTAGGTGCGTTCAGATGTTTGTGGAAAAGTAAATGCAAATCAGCATATACTTGTTGCCTCAAATGGGCAAGTGAGTCTACAAAGTTTGCAACAGATATATTTATTTTAGTATATGCAATAATATAATAGTTAATCAGAAAAGTGTAGGTTTACAATGTATCAACTTTTCAGGCTTTGGATTCCTGTCGTTTGAAGACGAGATCTCCGTGGAAAGAGTGACCCAGGAACACTTCATCAACCTCAACGGGAAACAAGTAATTTACCCTTAATCATATTGTACAACATTATTATAATTTTAGTTGTTTAACTTTTCATTATTGCTTACTATATTATTCGAAAAAATAAACAACGAATATTTCATCTCTTCGTGATCCACATTCAGGCAGTTTCTTCTAATTATCGTTTGGTTGGAACATTCCAATGTTTGTGGGACAGAAAAAAGCAAATTTGCATATTCTGCTTTGCTTTTATGAGCATGTGTGTATAATAATTTGCCACATTTTTTTTGTAATTTATAGTTTGTAATTCCCTAACAGTCTAAGTATACAGTAAATTAACTCGCTTGACTGTCACACTACTGTTATTTTGGAGTGTAATTCAGAATGCACCGTTGTTTACTAAAATATATGTTAGTTTAGAGTTAGATTAGGTGCACATACATTTTGAATCTGCTCTCAAAAACACTAGTCCGTTTTTGTAGGCAATCGTTCATATATTTTAACAATGATTTTATAGTTTTATGAAAAAATGAAAATAATCGGTTTGCTATAAGATAATATGATTTTTATCCCGTAATCAGGTGGAGATCAAGCGTGCGGAGCCACGCGACGGGTCCGGTAAGCTGGGCTCAGGCGGCGGTGGCATGGGCGGCGGGGGCATGGGCGGAGCGCCCGGGGACGCGCCCGCCGCCGGCCAGTGGGGGCCGCCGCAGGCCGCGCCCATGAACATCATTCAGGGGCACAACGGACAGATGGGAGGCCCGCCCATCAACATGCCCATGGCTGGTCCCAATATCATGCAAGGGTAACTAACAATCACGCATTACCAAATCCACATCCAGGCAGTGCCTTCAGCTTAAACTGTTGTAGGTGCGTTCAGATGTTTGTGGAAAATTGAAAGCAAATCAGCATATACTTGTTGTCTCAAATGGGCAAGTGAGTCTACAAAATTTGCAACAGATATATTTTATTTAAGTATGTGCTATTATAATGTAGAGGTTTACACCGATGCATCCTTTTGATTACTGACATTTGAAGATAAAAAATCCTTAAGAAAAACATATGTATGTAATTGTTAATTTCTACACTCAGGATGACCAAATTAAAATAATTTTTGAAAAAAAAAAAATACAAAACGATTCAGTTAGCCACTATGGGTACTTCAATAATGATTCCTAGTTTCCGCACAGACGCCTCCTCTCTGAGTCGAAACGTGTCGGTTCCTCACGCAGTCAGTATGCTAAGACGTGCACGTGTCGTGGACAGGTACCAGGGCTGGGGCACGTCGGCCGGGCAGACGTCGTACGCGGGCTACGGCGCGGCCGGCGGCGCGGGCGGGCCCGGCAACTACCAGGGCTGGGGCGCGCCGCCCGCCCCGCAGGCGCCGCCGCACGCGCCCGCCTGGCCCGCCACCAACAACTACACGCAGCACGCGCAGCCGCCCGCGCAGGGATACGGCAGCTACGGTACGCGGAACTTTTATATACTTCTATATCGCCTTTCGAAAAGAACAAGTTTGATAATTCTCTGATGAGAGACCTATGTTGCTCCTGACGCTCTAAGTGACGTCCCACGCGATTGATCGTCGACGTTCGTACGATTCGTTTCCAAGTAAGTTTTAGGAAGTAGTGGCACGCTAACGTAATGGTCATACGAGCGATACGTTTCGATGTAACACGTACACAACGTTACACGTTTATTTCCGACGAAGCCAGAAAAAAGAGAAAAAATAAATGATTGTTTGTTTAACAGCAAACTACAGCTCCGCTCCCGCGGGCGCTTCCGCCGGAGGCAGCTGGACCAACTGGAGCATGCCCCAAAACTCCAACTCCACTGGCTCTGGTGAGTAAACGTGACATCATTCACTCGTAGGACAGAACTGTCGTTATTGCGAAACAACTAGTGGCAAAAATTATCAAACTTGTTCTTTAGCATTAATCTTAAGTTAGCGGGCAGCGAGCATGTCTAACGCGGGTGTGTGCGCAGGCTCGTACGTGCCGCTGTCGGAGGGCGGCGAGATGTACGGGCGCGGCGGCGGCGGCGCGGCGGGCGGCGCGGCGCCGGCGCTGGCGGGCGCGCTGTCCTCCGCCGCGCTGTCCAAGTCCTCCTCCGCGGACTACTCCACCTACCAGCAGTACCCGCCCGCCTACCAGCAGGACCAGGTACCGCACGCACACGACCAGCGACCGGTGTACTCCACCGAATCTGTCATTATGAACGTTTCGACTGGTTTCGATTAAATCTTACCGATATAAAAAAATATAAAGCACACGTTTAATGTGACTCGTTGTGGAGTATTTTTTTTAATAGCAGATTCGATGAAACGTGCCGTCGCTTATGTACTCAGTGCACATGTACGTTGTTACGTAGTCGCACGCGTACAGACGCGTTTTGGTGACGTAAGCAGGTTCATTTTATCATTAAATCTCCGACAGGCCGACGTCCTGTAATTATTTGAATTAAAAACTTAATATATTATTATTTCTGATTACGACACCAATTTCAATAAAATACATTTTTGGTTATACCACTTTTATTAATGTGCTTTGGTAGTTTGAATTTCAAATATGTGTTGTATTAAATTAAGGTGGTATCACCTAAAAAATGAATATGGTCTGATTTCTTTTGCGATAATTGTATAAAAACTATTAAATTCCAATTTGATGAGCTTAAGCTTGTAAATGGTTAAATATTATTATTCGCAAATGAAATGATTTTAAGGATCAGTCATTAAAAAATAAACGACAATTTGTCATATTCCTATTCAATTTTAACAATTTTAAATTAATTCAATTTAATCAGTTACTGATCCTTTAAAAGAAGATTATAAGAAATCCACAACATACAATTGTAAGATCATTTAGATTTTTATATTGCTTTAAATATTTAAGACAAAAATGATATTACAATTAATTTTATTCATAGTTAGCCTGGCATGAACCATTATATCCTTTGTCTTAGTTAGTTTATTTTATTTTTTTAACCCTTGCTAAAATGGTTTTTGCCTAGGTTGTCTTTGTTTCTATGAAGCATTCGGGTAATGGTTTTTTTTTTAGTATAGAATTACATATTATTAAATACATTTTGTAAAATTGATTACAAAGTGGTTAATGCTATAAATACAAAATGTATTTAATTATCTTTAAATTGCTATCATGCTTTTCATTATCATCTAGTGCATTTCCAACTTTACAAATATTTCATGTCATATTTTCATTTTTCTCACCTCACTGTTGAGTTATATTTATAATAGAGTATTCGATATGAAATTACAAGTACATTTGGAAATTATTTTGCCTCTCATTAAAAGGTAACGTGTTTGAAACAAGATCAATTGATAATTCATTTATAATTATTGTTTCCACACGATACTTGTAAGTGGGTCACGGTGCTCTCAATGCATATACGACGTAACTGCTTGTAAATTTTAAGGCGATCTATATTTATGTCCATTTATGTTCGTATGCAAGTACAAAAATACTGGATCGAAACTTGGTTTATTCAATAATTTTCACTGGATAAAATTATATTCTATATCGACTTGTTTCTTTTCGGTATTTTATTCGCAAACAATTTCTTTGAAAAAAGCTATATCTCGAAATTTTATCAATTGATTTGTTGCTTAGTATTTCTAAATGTGTTCTCGATATAGCAAAAGATTTGTTTAAACTGTTTATCATCAGTTTATAAACAAAAAGTACAGCCAAGTTGATTTTATAGATAATTAATAGTGTTATTTGCTCGTACCCTCGGGGCTTGCATCCTACCCACAATCCGATTATCCCCCGCTTTTTCTTTATTTTATCCTGCATCCATCTCCAAACTTGTTT
Source organism: Vanessa atalanta (assembly GCF_905147765.1). Taxonomy (NCBI): domain Eukaryota; kingdom Metazoa; phylum Arthropoda; class Insecta; order Lepidoptera; family Nymphalidae; genus Vanessa; species Vanessa atalanta. The sequence goes on from NC_061882.1 coordinate 2,731,129, forward strand.
GAAGTGGTTATTCGGTATGTACCGGTGATTGCATGACTGGATTACTTGATTTACCTGATATTAGTTCGATTACAACAAACCCTAATGAATGAAAGGAAGGTTTAACGAATGAACGTCTACACGACTGATTCACTAGCAAAGTTCAATTTGGTTGTACTTGCCAGTTTGTTTGCGATTCATGAATGAATGCGCGATGGAGATGAATCACAACGGTGAACGAGCGAAATTCAGCGAAAACATTGTTCGTCTTTGAATGCAAACAAACCTGAGACTGAGGCAATAATGCAGCATGAATATAATATAGAGCCCCATAGTTTGCCTCTCCTGCATCCGTGTGCTGTGTTCCAATATCTCGGCGCTTTATTCGTAACGCATACATCGGAGACATCGACACCCACTACTGCATGCTTTCAGTGGCAGACGAAATGTGCGATGTCTTTTTGATTTTCCGAGGCTATGCTGCGGTTCGTATTGTCTATATGATGCGGTCCTCTGATGCGAGCCGCTATCGAAGCGCCAGTTCAGAGTCGCACCGCTATCCATAGTGAAAAATCAAGAAGATTAATGTTGTAATAAAGTTTCGCTGAAGGTCTCTCATCACCACGACCCGCCCTCTCCCATTCCCCTTCCCGCTCCTAACGTCATCGCCCTCGGGGATAATTCACACGCTTTCGCCCGATCCATCTTCACGCTCTGCTACTTACATAATCCGCTAAAGATCCAGGTTGGAGCATTGTGGCGAGTGGGACTTTATGTCTGTAATTCTTCTTTTCCAGTTGGTCGATCAGGGCCCACAAGAGTGGCTCCTCCACAAAGACAATTAGAGATATGGGTGGGTTCGGATGAGGGTATGTCGCGAAACTCTGGGGATTTCTCACTATGGACGGTTCGGTCATGCGACGATTACGCGGGCTCACCTTAAAGGCATCGCACCGCACTAGATTTTAAGCTTACCTTTAGATCCATTTATTGTTCATAATGCATTTTTTGTAGACGTGCGAGATGATTAAATCGCTTTGTTTCATCTCAATACTTGTAAAATTGGCATTTAAAGTACAAATTAGTAAAATTTGGATTTTTTCATATTGTTACAGGTTCATTAATAGATAATTTTAACGATAAATAATATTAAGAGCTGTACTTTAAGTGTTCAGAGATGAAATTCGAACTTCTGTTAATTGTAATCAGAGAGCATATATGCAAAACTGTTCTGAATCATCATGGACGGCGCTGAATGTGGCCAACGACATGCTCTCAACTCATTGGTCACTTCCAAGTAGAAAAAATATTATCCGAATCCACATTGAGCGCCCCATGATGGCGCATGACGTGTCGACGCTAAAGCCATAGTTTTGTTTGTGTTTGATAAATTTCTATTTTTATACTCCTTACATTAACCGTAATAGGCGAAAGTCTCAATCAGAATGGTGGCGTGAAGTTTTGTAGGCGTTAGCGCGACACGTCAAGCGCACCGTAATCATGATTTTTCGTCTTATTATTAGCTCGTAATTATTTCTACAAATAAAAAAATATCTAAATATTAAAAATCTATTAAAATCTTTTTTGATTTTTTAAGCGATAATTAGACGAATTATCACTTAATACATACTCGTACATTAGATTGTCAACGCAAGTGGCCTAATTCAATAGAATGTAATCAATTTAAGCTGGTATATTATTGTTTCTGTTTAATACAATTATCTGTAGATAAAGCTTTACAACTCATAATCATTTTGAGGCCACTGCGTAACGGTTATTTTGAATAGGCCCCTTTGCGCTAACGGTCCAATATTTAATCCGACGACCTTTAACCGGACGTCCTGCCTTGTATACTTCGTCTAGTATCTCGGCAGTGAAATATTACAAATTCAATTGTAAAATACAAGGGGGTATCATGTAAATCCGAAGGGGTAGTGTCGCGCGAGTGGGGAGATTTGTAGGATTGTCAACAGTTCGATATTTTATCGAATCGCAACTTCCAATAAAATATGTTTTTTTTTTAATATTTTTATTTTTAATCTACATAACAATTAAATTTGAACTTGTGCACTATCGAATCTTCTTTTACTTCGGACATTACATTTCCGATGCGATGCGTCCGGGACTAGTCGACAATCCTAGCGATACTAGACGGGGTATAGACGGCGGGGTCCGCTAACGTGTGCGGGACTGGCTAGGGCTCGTCGTACGGCGGCGGCGGGTCGCGCTACGGCGCGGGCGGCGAGTACCACTCGGGCGCCGCGCAGCCGCCAGGTGTGCACCCGCACCCGCACCACGCGCCCAAACACTTCACCGCCAACGAGTTTAACAAGGAGTGGCCCGCCGCCTAGTGCGCGCCTCGCCCGCCTCCCCACACGCACGCCCCTCGCCCTCCCGCCGCCCGTCTCGCACCTCCGCGCGCCACCGCGCACCGCGCGCACCACTTCTGACAACGACAGTTAACGATCCGTAATGTTCAGACGATCTATCTGGTGCGATTGGTAACGCGAGAGTGCCGAAACGGACGGTAAAACACGACAGATCGATTTTCAACACTAGCGACACTGTACCAGATTATGGACCGACAAGCTCGACCCACGATCGTAGATTTTATATGACACGGGATGTTCGTTTTTATAGATACTTTCGATGACTGCTTAGCACTTTTTGACGATAAATATACTTTATTGTAGTTTGAAAAAAATAAAAATAAAATCATGTTGCCTGTTAGTTACGAAACTCGAATGAAATGAAATATAAGAAGTTAAATTTTATAACAATGCAATATAATATTAAAATAATGATGATTGATAACTTTAGTAACGTGTTAAAACGTACCCAATTTTTAAGAAGTAATTTTAAAAAAAAATCCAACGACTGCATTAACACAAACCCACACGCGTACTTTAATTTTAGTCGTAATCAAATTAATTGTAATTAAACTAAATTTAGATAATGACAATGATCGTTCAGATGTGTTTACAAAGGAAGCGTTAGGTAGCAGGAAGTTGTTCTTGTTTTCCCTCCCTGAGTCTCGCGGCTCCGTGTCCGAAGCACGCCGAGGTGTGCGTGTACATCTCTGTACACAAAAGTTTCTTTATCTTTTTATTATTCTATTTTGGATGTGGGCTCCTTTTAACGTTTTATTTTACTTCGTACTTTGATAGCGTCAAAGAATTATCTTTTCGCGTTTATAAAATGATTTCTTTTAATAACACCACGTAATGTATCGATGGGATCTCGCTATTTCGTGTAGTGGTGATGTTACGAAGTGTAGATGTAAGCGCCACGAACGCTCCGCGCACAATTGACAGACACAATGTTAAAACAAGGCCAATTTAGGGAAAATTACCTAAACAACTTAACTTAAGCTAATGACTTGTATAAATATTTGGTATATATATCGATATGTATGTTTAATATTAGAATTTTGGTTATTTACCACCCACTAGACTTAGGAAAATGGTAGGGATGTAATGAAATAATTATGTGTTAATATTTAACAAAGCAAAGTATGACTGAACGTGATTTTAATATTTTTAATTTCCCGTTGTTAAAAAAAGGGGAGCAATTCTGTATAAATATTATTCGTAATTATAATTATTTTCTTATATGGATTTTAGTTTTTTATCGCAATTTTAAGTTTATATGGAACTTATACTTTAATGAATTTTTACCTGCCAAATTGTTATAACGAGCAAACGATAACGTATTTGTTAAGTGATAAAGCTCAAGCATTTAGGATATAGAGCAGTCGGCCTCGCCGGCGCCCTCCGCACCCTTCGCGCGGACTCTTGTACATACATATATATACTTACTTGTGTGTAAAACATAATTTTAATCGATTCTCTCGTCACATAGTTTTAAAGTTTTTAATTTATGTGATCGCCAAATATATTTAAAAGCTATATAGGGGTTATACGGCGGTGGCGGCCCCTCGCGCTCGCCCGCTCCCTCACAAAGTGAGTTATAATTTAAAGTAACATTTTTAGATTAAATTTAATGTTAGTCCTTTACTGTACTATATCGCTCAATCATTTGACCGATCGACTGATTAAAATTTTAGTGATAAGCTAAGTAATGTAATCGCGAGCGGGGCGGCGAGCGCGCCGCGGGCCCGACCTGTTCCTTTAAGTTAATGCTAGATACGCGGCCGGCGCCACGCGCGGTCACATTTGTTATAAATGTTTTAATAGGAAAATTGTTGATAATTACATTGAATGCATAATTTGATAGTATAGGGTTATTTAAGATCGCACCGTAAGTAAAGTATAATTTATCTATGACTATGAGGAGTAATGTGAGACGTAAGCGTTTATAAGTGACGCGGTCCGGCGAAAGGTGCGGAGTCCCAAATTTAATGCTAAATCATAGAAAAAACGCCTTACATTGTGATGTTCATAGTTAAAGCGCATATTGGTACATTTCTTATAGCTCTATTATATTACACACGACTGAAACACATCATTATGTAGGAAGTTGAAACTTGTACCTTAAAACGATATATTGAAATATTATTAATAATTACTAAATGATGTCGGTGCCTATTTGCCCACTACTAGGTTACGTGTAGTTGTGCCCGTTTCTTACCGCTCCTTTACTCTTACCTGATCGTTCCTATGTAAGTTAGGTTTAATTTGTCTCGATTCATTCCTCAGTAACGATACGCGTCCTAATATACTGTCGCTGTAAGTCCTGTTTTATAAGTTCGCTTAGACGGCACGTTCGAGTCGCTTTTACTTGGCATTTGTATCGTCGATCGACTAACCAGTAACCCGCTGCCCATTGCGCCGTCGCACCGTCGCACTCCGCGGGCGAGTGGCTCCGCCCCGCGGCCGCGCTCGCCCGCGCCGCCCGCGCTCGCCCGCTCCGGCGCGGGCGGCGACTTGTGCGACGTGTCGTGTCCGCATTTTGGTTCTAATTTACTTACTGTAGGTTTAATATACAACCACCGATGAAGTGATGACATTGTTCACGTCTGTTTAATGTTAGGAAATGATGCCTTACAAAAAGTTAAGTGAATATAGAGATGATTTATATTATGTTAATTTCAGTGATATTAAATTAGCACTAAGGTGTCTTTTAGATACGGGCTCGGTACCCGGACTCACAAACCTTCGGAACAATTTGTAAGAAGTTAGTTTGTAATTAACCATCGTGGCAATCTTCTAAGTAACATAAAGAGTATAATTTATTTAAATAAAGTATAATATGTATTAGAAATTTTAGATTTACTCAACATTAAACTTAGTGCAAATTATTGTGAGAAATCAATTGAGACTATTTATATGGGTTTTTAATTATTATTATATAGGAGAAGAGCATAAAATATTGGATGAATTTATTAATTAAAAATAGTTAGCAAAATACAATACGGTAAGACTCGTTAGAGGCTCGTCTGTCAAATGTGTTCCGCGGGCGTGACGCGGCGCGCTCATCTCGGGCACTTGCATCAGTTGCATTTTAATATTACACTGAGTAATATCGACATAAGATATACACTGTATCTTAATAATAATGTTTATGGAATAATATTTTAATCATGGCTTAACTGTAGTACTGTTGTGTAGTTAACCTTTCGACTCTTGTTTGTATTACTTTATATAATATAGTGTACGCGGTTTTTTATATGTGTATGTTTATTCAAGTAGTAACATGTTTGTGTAAAAGTGTATTTTGGTATAATAATTATGATATCTCGCGCGCGCGGTTTTGTCTGTGTAGTGCCGCGCGGGCGCTTGCATAAATAAACTTATGATCGTAATTGACTAATTATATTATATGAGACCCCTAGTGTTAACGTTAGATTAGCAGGACTCTTTTTAAGTTTATTTTCTACTCGTCTAAAAGAATTGCATTTAGTCAAAGGCATCGGCAGCTAACAGTCGATTCTTACTATAGTCGGTTCTAAAGTTATTTTTAAAACAATGCAGGTATTATTAATATAAAATCCTCGTATTTATACTAGATTTATATACTATAAATGTAATTATTGAACACACTATCGTAAAATAAATTGCACGGGCTTTACAGTTAATTATAACATTAATTATTATAAAACTTAGGGCAAGTTGTTATTTATTTCTGTTTTAATTAAAATTTTGATGTTGATTATTTTTTAAAATATTTTTTTTTTTCATTATAGTGGATAAAGTACATAATTCTCGATCGATTAGATTACAAAATTATTAGGTGAACTATCGACTGATGTACAATATTTAAAGTAATGGTTACTTACGGCAATATATAAGTTTTACTTTATGCGGCTCCACTACGGGGCGCTGTATTTATACTGTATTAATTTCGTATAAAATGTAATTAATTGGAAGCGGCGACCGCGACCGAGCCACATATTAAGCATGTTACGATTGTAAGACTATTATCTAGATTTGTTGTAACTCGTAATGTTGTAACTCGTAATGTACCACTAGCCCTAAGGCCCGAGCGAGCGCGCGCGCGCCGCGCCGTCGCGCCGCCCCGGCGCCGCCGCGCGCGCGCGCTCGCGACTATTATATAAAAAGGAAAATTATGATAGACTTACACGTGCGTCCTTGTTGTTTCTTTTTTAACGATTACCTAATGATAATTAGTTAATTACGGTTTTAATAATTAATTTTAACCGAAGCACTAAAATATTAAGACGAGAAGCTTGTACGCGATAAAACATTCGATGTAACGATTCGAAGTGCTATCACAGAAAATAATAACACTTAAGGTTTTTCGAAGTAGAAATTATGCATTATTCATATTAGGTATTTTGGGTATATATTAGTTAGTTTTAACTGGTAACATAAGTATGTAGTTTGTAATGTAATGAAAAAATAAACAGTTTGTCGTAGTTTCCTATTATTAAGCTTCTTCTATCTTAATGGTTTAAGTAATACTACTGGTTGAATAATTTAAAAAATATTAATATTACCACTGCAAATATTTGAGATATCTTATGATGAAATATATATCTACTTTAAGGACATTATAAAACGTAGATAATTAAAAGAAATCAAAAATTTCAAAATATATCTGGCATTTTTAATGGTTGCCCCTCTACCCCATAGATTAGTCACCCCTAGGCTAGGAAGAAGTTATCATAATTTTTGTTTTTATATCGATTCAAAATTCACCCGGATCCTAGAGTTTCATAATAGTCTTACACTACTAATACAAGACAATGAACATAGAAACGATATCGGTCCGTTTCAATTAATTATGTTGAATATTCCACACTGCTCAACTATTCTGTACATGCACTAACATATGACTCACGCGGTAAAGTATTTGCAATATTACTAATATTCTTAATTTTTTTCATTTCTTACCTCTATCTGTATCTTCCAATTATTGTTCCTAAAAATATGAATCTTTATAATTGCGATGTACATTCGACCAAATAATATTCAATATTAATGATAAGATGAAAATTATCAGAATGTTTTTTTTTTATCGCAAATGTGAAGTATTCTTGTAAGTTTAAAGATATAATCATTTTAAAAAGTTATTAAATTCGAAAGGGTAAAATTCATGATGATTTTACATGGATTTAATTTAGTTTAAAAAGTAGTTTTAACTAACGATTGGCAGAGGGAGATGGAGTAACAGCCGGAAGTTCAAAGTTCGTCAACATGCCGACGCTGAATGATGCGATCGGAGCGCCGGCACAGGTTTTAAGATATATCTATCATGACTAGAATGAAACACGTTGTCATTAGTGGCAATCTACATATACCTACACTTATTTTGCTCATGGGTGTATAGCGAACTTTAAATAGTATAAAACTCAATCAATTCATCAATAGAAGTAGTCATTCAATTTGTAATAATGAAATCATTAAATGACAAATATAAAAGTATAACTCCCGATTTATAAATAAATAAACTATTGTTAAAAATATTATAAAAATCAAAACTCATCAGGTCCCAATGATGTTCTGCCCCGGTATGGTGTCGCCACAGCCCTCTTTCTGTAACATATCGGATATGTCCGCTACGGCATCAGGTCCATACGAACAGTCGAAAATAACGTGCATATAATATACTTAGAATCTATACAGTAGAGCTAGTCAGTTGTCAACTTTATTTTTATTTGGAATATCTCTAACACATTACAAGATATTTAGATTTTTGGGTATAACACATCTTTGATATTGGTAACTTATACTTATCATCAGCGTCAGCTAATTAACTTTAGAATGTTTGTTTTTATATTTAATATATACATAATTTTGAGTATGTATATAAGTCATTCATAAATATTTAGACAATTGTCAACTTTATATGTCATTTTAAATAGTTTTGAAATACGTAGAGCAGAGTTCAGTTAGTAAATATCATTCATGATATAAAATCTTTAAGTAACAGTAATCATTAACACGTTTGCTTTTATTAGTATTAACAATAAGTATAATATGCCAATGTCAGTCTATAATTCTCTGGTGTTTGGAGAACGGTGCGTGGTGCGGTAAGTGTTTTATTTATTTTTATGGAACAAAAATCAAGTAACTTATCGATTGTAATAAGCTTAAAAACATTGCTGAGACTCTTAGGATAAATATTCAGAATGTTAACTTAGATGTACGCGTAGGTGATGATTACGAATACACGGGCGGTTCCGGAGATGGTTACCAGAGATCGTCGAAACGCAGCCATCACGGCACATCGAGCAGTGGCAGCGCATCAGCGTCATCTTACCATCCCTATCGGCGTTAACGAGTGACTTCACCGATCATATTAGCCTGGTACCTGCACTCAATATTCAGTGTGTCTGAATGTCTGTTTAGAAATGCAAAAGTAATATATTGTTTTCAATCCCTCGTTCCTGTCTATATAAATAAATATGAACTATAGTCTTAGAAATATTTTTATCTAGTAAAATTAAGGTTACTTATCTTAACGACATATCTATTTATAGCAAACATATTATCTGATCGATCGCTATCTAAGCAGACAAATAGGACCGAAGTTCGTCAAACCCTTTATGAGGGAGTTTTTGTTTTAATGTACTTGTAAAATATAATACCTCTACTATAAATACAATCAGCAAATAGTTTGTAAATGATATAAACGGAATTTGTCTATAATAAGTATTCATGTCTAGGTTTTCAAAGTAATTCTATTAAAATTGTAGTCCATAGTTAATGTAAAACTACAGAGGTTACTGATAAATTGATCGTAATTTTTTTTTTTAGATAAGTTTTGTTTATGTGTACTATAGTTCGGACTCGAAATGCTAAAATTTAAGAATTTGAATTATATCTCTGATTAGTATAACTTGCATGAATGAACTATTTTTGAAACTTTAAAGCAATAGAATTGTTAAACAAATGACTGAATAAGATATTAATTTAGGCCATTATGATTCGTGTGACATAAGTTCCTCGTGTATGCAAATAATTACTATATTTTAATATTTTCGTTCGTTTGAAATTGACTACTTTTTTTTTGTATAAAATCTTTTTTTTTTTTTTCTCAACCATTCCGATGGTTAAAGATTTATAAATATAAGGCCGTGTATTTTCAAAGTTTGTTTAGATTTTAAGAAAGCATTATGAATCATGTCCAAGCTAATGTTAATTTAGAAAAAGTAAATTTACAAAATTCTAAAAGCCTATTTATATTCTACAAAATATTCAGTTTGAGTATATTCGATTAGTTATTTTTTTCGAAATATATAATGTATATTAGACTAGTTAAAATATTTTCCGATAATATAAGATTTAATAAAGGCATTTAATGACACTAAAATATACATATCATGACCATTATGTATAATTATTGTATTTGGATGAGTGCTTCTGAAAGACTAGTTGGTTGTTTCAATAATACAACATTGAATGGTAATTTGTTCGACCGAACTGTCTGTTTGGCACGCGACGTAATATAATGGTTTAATTTCTTTTATATAAACGGTTTCCTGCTTCTGATTCCAAATCGAAACAAAACATTTTAACTGTTTCAGTATGACACCTGTATTTTTGTTCACTTTAATAAAAATACTTATAATTTTAAGTTTTATTTAAATTCACGTACAAGACTGGCTTTAAAAATTCCTGAATAAGACATTTATTAACGATTATGAATAATTTCTAACCTATGATACATTTAACAGATGCGATTATGACTTTTATAATAATATATTTAGTTTTTGAGAAGTTTTACAATACAGCTTGTGAATATGTTTAATAAAATAATGTACTAAAAATAATTGCAAGCGGGGTAAGTACAATGAAAAAGTAGATCAGAGAATAATCAATGTAATAAATTATATTTTAGCTATAGCGTTGTATTGTATAATAGAATAGTTTGTACATTTTAATATTATATTAACATCGATTAAAATTTTAAATACCTAGACATAAACAAATCTACGACAAGAGTTAGAAATTATTCTAGAATAAATCTTATTTTACGTCTTAAATTAAGAGGTCTAAAATATTTACACAGATAAAATATTGTTGCATATCTGGACCAATAGACATTACATTGAGCCATCTATATTACTAATAGGTAATTCTCCTACGCCTAAGTTTTTTTACTTTTAATGTTTTTTTTTGGGTTAATTTTAGTATTTACGGGAAATCATTATGTAGACATTTAATATAATAAATTGTGTAAAGTTAATTTTTAACTTATTTCTTTATGCTTAAGACTTCGCTATATTAACATTTAATATAATAACTATCAATACCAATGGACAGATAAACAGTGCAAGACAAAATAATTAAAATTTCTATTCGTATATGTTCATGCTGGTCATCACGATTCATAATTTTTTTTTTTTTTTATTAATCTTAAAAGTATATGACCTGTGGACATCATTAAACTATATAATCTAGAAGTTATATCAAAGGGAGTACTATGTAAGTATTTCTGGTAAGGCACAAGGACATAATAAGCACGTTAATTTTTCATGTATATTTTCTAGACCAAACACGTGGGATAATTTATATAGTTTTCGTATATTATATCATAAAATACATGAAATTATTTTGGAATTTATTATTGGTCGTCAAAATAAATAACTTATTGGCTTAATTTAATTTATTTACTATAAACTCAATGTGCGGAATTCGTATTTGAAAGTCTAAAAAATCGTTTTGTTTCACTATACTTTTAACAATTTTTATAAGTAAATATAAACTGGTTTGATCTAGGGAAAAATTAAGACATATCAATTGATAGTCGCAAGATTTATTTTTACGGTATGAAGGTATTATATAAAATTATTAAAATGTATATACATATATTTCAAACATTCATATCGAATTAAATTCATAATTACTTTAGATCAATAGGAAAAAGTAGATAGCGTTCCGCTTTCAGAGGTTAAGTGTGCTGATTTGAAATGATAAGGAAACAAGCGTCTTTTGACTCGAAATATTACCACACAAAAAATATGAAGAAGTTAAATATCGCCTATGATTTTTAAATTCTTGTATAAATAATTAGATACCTTAAAATGTCAAGTCAAGGGAATATTCATAATAAAAAAAGTTTCTATTTGATTTTGGTTAATTTAATATTACCTCTGAGAGAGTGATGTTTGCAAATTGTGTGTAGGGTTGCCAGGGTAATGAAAAAAATCTATATTTTTATTAAATAGTACTTTTTATATTACGCATTCTTGTGTGATTATTTAGGCCCTCTGACCTACTTCCAAGGCTTTACAGTAACCTGACAACACTAGCCGATTTTCGTTGATATTTTGAGTTCCTATTCATCAATAGCGAATCACATGTACAATAATAGTATTGCTCTGGATAATAAAATCCATAAAAAAGTGCTCCAATCAACCTAAAATAATTATACACCAGTTGCTGTAGTCAAAGGGAAGAAATATTGTTTGTTACAAATAAAAATAAATTAAACAAAACCTGTTTGTAATGCTCGCTTTTGCAAAACCAATAGCAAAGCGTATGGTTATAAACGTCTACCTTTAACTGTTGGGTACCTTTTTATTATTATGAAGTACTTAAATGAGTAGGTATGTCCTATTTGAAAAGCAAGTAATTTTTATATCTAGGCTTTGAATCGTGGTACAATAAAAAATGGCATCGCAATATGTTGACAGTTACAAAAATATCCCCTTTTATAACCCATTGCAATTTATATAAGTAGATTGTAAAATACCGCCAAATTTAGTAGCACATATCTTAATTATATAGCATATATTCTCTGAATGAAAATAAGTGAAATTAAGAAATTTTATCTATAATTATTTGAAGCTTGGGATTAAAATTTGTAAGATCTTCCCACGATGGTGGCGGTGGGTATGGGACGCTTCGAATCGGGATCGTCTGCTGGTCAGGTGTCTACAGAGCGTCTTCGCGAGCAGTTGACGCAGTCGCACGGCTGCGGCGCACGGTCTGGCGTCGCATGCGCCTGCGACGCGCGGTAGCATAGCTCACGGTATCTCGCACAGCCTGTTTTGGTTTGGATATATAAAATATATATATTTTATAATTGATTGTATTTTATTATCATACTAAGTTACGAGTCCCGTATCACTCATAACACTTATATGTATTTACTATTAGGACATCCGGTATACCCTATTCTTAACTCTATCAAGATGTGACAATTGAAAATTATTAATATATTAATAACTAGTTGACAAAAGCCTTAAACCAGTGCATATCACTGGTTTAGGTTAGGTATAGATTTCTCTTTTCGTTTGAGGTAGAACGATACTGTTTTTCGGCCTGAAATTATTATCACTATTTTGGAGTCACTTGCCGTCTGGAAAAACCACTCTCAAACCTCAACTACACGCGATTTAATTTGCGTGTTTTTTTTCATTTACTTATCTTTGGATACATATACTAATAAAATGTGTTTCATATAATGAATGGTTTTTATCAAAGGCGGCAAGCAGTAACCCCCCCATATCTTTGCGATTTCCGCAAACAACTTTCTTACTGTCGATTTTTGATCTTCGTTCAAATTATATGTGGGTGCGTGATTTCCGTCAATATGCGAAAGAATTTTGTTGATGTTCGGAAATTATATTGTACTTACTTGTCTTTATACTAAGTAATTATCTATATATTTTCTTTTTATCTTTATTATAAGTAGTCGTTTTTTACAAAGATTAAATTCAATGTCAACATTTTTAAACGAGTAGATAAGTACAATCTTTTTTATAAAACCGCACAAACAATAACATCGATAGCAATGTGTAATGAGCAATGAGCAATCCCCTCAGCAGCAGCTGAAAATTGTATTACGAGCAAAATTTGTGTATGTGTGAAAGTATTTTTTGTTTTCTTAAGCGTGATGAAATTCTTAAAAAAAAAACTTAATTATAAAATAAGTTGTAAACGCGACCATACGATAGAAAAAACAGTATGGGTAAATAAAGAAAACTTAACAAATATTATCTAATGTGTATGTTTTTGCTGTATTTTAAGCAAGAGCGGCACAACTAATGCCCGCCGATCATTTTGAACGCAGAAAGGCGGGCCTTGGTGAAAAAATGATCTATGCCTAATCATTAGGTAGGTATATATTGTCTACAGCCAGTAGACAATATATAATGATTAAACGTAATCAGCCCACACTACTGTGTCACAATAAAAGATCAAATCTCAACATCTATTACAGAACAATAATTATGTCGAGTAGACACTTAACATGTAAATAGACAATACCTGTAGGCGGTAGAGCCAGGCGTGTGTCTGCTGCAAAGCCTCGCTGCGCAAGTCTATCAAGAAGAGTGGTCGCTGACCATCACCTCTCGCTGTTGCCTTCTCCTTTATATTTGATGAATATATTTTTTTTATTAATATATTTTTTTTAGTAATTTGCTAGGCAAAGAAAGACAATTTAGAGTAATATCTATACATTTACTGATAATAATAGTTAATCACCAAATGAGACAGCCGTTTCAAGGAAATAAGAACGAAATCCCTCAGTAAGTTTGCATTTTTAAGAAGGTACCTAGTTACATAAATATTCAAAGAGACCACCTTGGAGGTAATAAAATAAGAATCACCAATCGATGTCCTTTCTCAATCGGCGAAGATATCACACGTCACATACTAAAAAAGTCAAAAATCAGCCGAATTAGCCTTTATTGTTAGGAGGCTAATGTTGTATGTATTGTAAATAAACCTATTGCCCAGTACATTTCACTAAGTAGGCTTACTTTATCGTGTACATATTAAGTACATAAAATATCGGTATAAAATAATACTACCTTCATTAGTAGCAGGAGAATGGCCGCCGGACTTATCTTCGTGACGTGGGGACGTTGAACCGTCAGACTGCTCCTGAAAAGATATTCATCCGGTGATTAATAAATTTAGATGACATTACCTACTTGTCTTGCAAGCATGATATGAAAACTTAGTGCTATGTCAGAGTCAGAGTGTCCAATAAATAAAGGTTTCCTTATGGTGTTAACTTACCTAAAATGAATGAATACTTTAATAGCAAAGGTAGCACTTAAAAGTGGCTTAAGGTTCCAACGGCTCCACGTCGAGCTACTTTGTCACACGTTCTTCGGGTACGTGGCGATGCGCTGCTCTCGTAGCTATTCACTGATTGCTATTTATAATAGACTGTGATGACGCATCAAGCATGACAACTTTTGCAATTAAGAAGCAAAAAGGAATTTTTATTTAGCAAACCATGTTCCCATACGAATCACCTATAGAAAAATATGATTGGTTATATACTTAGAAGCGGGGGGCTAGTGAGATGGTATGAAATTAATCGTTTGTATATGATAATATTATACACAAATAATTTTATATATAAGTACCCACACCCGTGGTTTTTCTAATATGAAATAAATACAACCAAGGGTATTTAAAATATTATGTAACGTTTATATGGAGTTGTGCGTGAGTATTAATATTATACCGACAACATGAACGATTAATACGTAGGTAGTATTTTAAATTATACTGATATGCATAAAACTAAATTATACTGGGAAATAAATAACAAGTAACTTTCATTTAATGTTAAAATAGGTCAAAAGCAATTCAGTAGCATCACTAACTAGTTTACGCTATTATTTATTGAATTTATTCCCTGAAGGGTTGAGTAGTCGATCGCTTAACGAAGTAACAAATGCAATAACGCCAAGCTTTGACATGCACGGGAAATTGATACTGATGAAGGGAAATTGACGTGGCATGAACACGAAGCAAGAACATCGACGGACCATCTGCAAGACGCGTGCTAATCACAATAGTGACGAAATTAACTATTTCATAGTAAATCATTCCAATAATTTAATTATATGTAATGACCTATGGGTCCATTACTTAAACAAACTTAAATCTATATACAAATATCCTAATAGAGAATCAACATAAAAATATGATTAAATATTTTTTTTCTATAGTTTGGCTGACGAGCTAAAGGGCCACCTGATCGTAAGTGGCCACCACCTTCCATAGACATTGGTGGTGTAAGATATATGTATTAAATATCCCTTACATTGCAAATGTGTCAACAACTTTGGGTTACGTCCCTTGTGTCTGTAGTTGTATTGGCTCAATCACTCTTCAAACAATACATGATTATTGGGTGCTACTTACCCAGACAGGCTTACACAAAGCTCTATCACTCAGTTATTTTATTAATTGTCAAAGTAAAAAATATTGTGTAGTTTTTATGTACAAAATATCTTGCCATAGAGAGAGATTTTGCGGAGTCAGAAACTTGGGACTATCAGCCCCGAATATAGCTTATCCTCACTTTGTATGCTTGTATAGTAATGATCATTGATTCTATCAAAATAATCAATGTTATTGTGAATATAGGTACTGGGTACATAACCAAAATTCATACATATGATACATATAAACGTTTTTTTTAGTATGAAAACTTCTCTGAAACATGAAATCGGAGCGGATTTTATCCGAGAATGTTTTGACGATACCGCAATGTATTACACAAACCAATGGCATCGATTCGCTAAACGAGAGACAGATTTGTTCAATCTCGTTTACAAATACAATTAACTCGTCATTTGCTGTTTGTCCGGCGTACGAGCTTGTGTAGGAAATTGGATATAATTGAACCCGATGTAGGCATAGATTTCATATGGTATATTTAAATATTAGATATAGACATAGAATTAAAGTTTCTGTCTGAGAAGAATTATTTAATTATGTACTTATAAGGTATTTTACTAAAGAATGTTTCAAGAAAAGTCCATCACTACTAATTAATTTTAAATAATTAAACAAAGCAGAATTATAACGTCAATAGCCTTTTTTTATTTTTGAACATAATTTCTAACCGGGCTCTGAGAAACGGTCGCGAGGTAGGTTTCAAGTAAAATAGATTTATTAAAAAAGTTTAAAGAAGATACATATTTCGAAAACAATTATGATTTAACATCACTAAGAATAGAGTTTATAAAACTATGTATGTAGTTAGGCGGATGGTCAAAGGGGCCATATGATGGTAAGTGGTCGCCACTTACCATACGATGCCATGGAAATTAGCACCGTATAAAATTTATAACAATCAATGTGCTACCAAACTTGGGAACTGAAATGTCATGTCCCTTGTGCCTGTAGTAATTAGCTCCTCACCCTTCAAACTGTAAACAACGATACTAACTATTCCTGCTTGGTGGTAGAATATATACTAGGCATGTTATAGAGCTCCGTAGCCGTAACCAAAACTATCGGTAATCCAAATCCGTATCCATATCGATATCCGAAATGTAATGTCCGTAACATCCCTGATATACAAAGATATAACCAGTGGATGGTACCTATATATAGGGGCTTGCACAAAACCGTACATCAAGTAAATAATACTTCATATAGATACATTTATGTCAGGATACACTTATTGTAATAGTATATTGTAGACAAGAAACGTATAATAGAGTAATTTATTTTACATAACAATAAGTTATATAATAAAAAAAAATTCTAACCTAAAATAATCCTAACGAAACACTTTTTTATGTCTTATACAAAAATAAATTATCCCCTTTGTATTAAAATATTTTTTATAATCACTAGTATTATAAAAATAAATAAATAAAATATATCGATTAATAATGTAAACTATGACTTGAAAATATTAAAATTAGTTGATCTGAATATTTGGAAGTAACAATAGTATTTTAGGTCACTTTTGTTTGACCTACGTAATTGAACGAGTTAATTAGCTAATTTAGAAATGTAAACAAAGCAGAAGGGATATTCATATGTAATTGCATGTCAGAATTAATTGAAAGAGGGGCCTTTAGGATACGAAAAAGCATATAAGACAAAAATGATGGTTAATAGATTATGTATGATCTGAAATTGCTTTTTAATGAAAATCTATACTAATATTGTATAGCTGAAGAGTTTATTTGTTTGATTAAAACATTGCGTTGTAAATATAATTATTAAAAAAAGGGTTTACACTTATGCGTGAAATAACGCGGAGCAACGACTTTAAATATATATATGTACGTGAATCTAAATACTTATAAATAATTTTGTATTGTTCTAAGTTAAACTAATTAAAATAATTTTAAGTGAGTAATTTTTAACCCTGCGTATTGATTAATCCAGTAGGTATCCACTGTCGTATGCCAACTAGTTGGACTTCATGTTTGGACCTAATCGAGAATACTAACAATAATGAAATTCTTATCGAGATATACGAGCATATATTTCAATATATAAAGACAACTTTGATTTATTCGAAATTTAAAATATTCTTACTTGATGATGATCTAGGTTGGTGGTGGCTGTCAACAAATCCAGTATAGCTGAGAAGGAACCTCGGGCCGCTCGTCTAAATCCCTCCGGAGGGGACTCCGCTGCGCCACCCGCCACGCTCAAGGGCGATTGAGACCACTGGCAAATAAGAATAGTATTAAATAATATATTATACCTTTATATTTACAGCAGAGTCACATTGTTTTTGTTTCGGAATACTTGGCAGGCGGGCTTTACACAATGAAGTATAGATCTGTTCACTCACGAAGGCTCGTACCTCTTAGTTCTATTATAGTGCATTATCAAACATAATTTAATTTGTACTTTAGTAATCTTTAACAATGTTTAGTTAACGTTTGAATTAAATAGTAATCAATTATTATTTTATTAGGCAAATATACTTATTAACGTTACATCATCATTGGTACATCTCCTATTACGATTAAAGCTATATCAGTGTAGTGTTTAGTTTTAAGATAACTTCTTATTAATTCTATACATACATATAATAAAATTGGAGTGTCTGTTTGTAATATTCAAATAACCATTTTTTACTAAATGCATATGAATGTATGCACGGTACATATACGAATATAATTTTTTTTTTACAATTTTTGTCCGTCTGTCTGTCTGTTTGTTCCGGCTAATCTCTGGAACGGTTGGAACGATTTTGACAGGACTTTCACTGGCAGTTAGCTGATGTAATAAGTAGTAACTTAGGTTACTTTATTATAGAATTATATATAAAATAATAATAAAGTCACGCTGCAATAGTCATCTACAAAACAGGAGCGTAGCATGGTGGAATATGTTTCCTCAACAGGAGAAGCCTTAGTTTAAATGTTCAACAAGTACAAGCAGTTACTCTATTGCATGTTATAGTTAACCTCTTCAACATTTCAGTGTTAACTTGTAAGTCGGAATTAATCTATTTATATTTATTTAATAAGGCGAGCTACTTGTAATGTTTTTTGTAAAACGCGCTGAAATTTCGCGTCAAATTTGAAAAATATTTTAGTTTTTAGTGTTAGCGCGATTCTTGAGGGAAGGGTGGGGGGCTAGGTAGGCTATTTTACTTCATGCTCCGGCCAACTGGCTCAGTAGAAACGTTTAATGCGGATGAAACCATGCATAGCAGCTGTTATTATATAAATTCGTAATCGTGTATTTGAAACTTATTAAGAAACTCTTTAAAACTTATCTTATTGGGAACTGTTTATTCACCTCAGGCAGTTGTTAAAGTATTTCCAGTAAAAGGAGTAGGTTAAACTTATTACAAGTTTGGATAATGATGCTTTGCTGGAAATTCATAAGGAAACTGTTCGTTCACACGAAACTCGTTAACCGTCTTCACTTTGTACGAAGTCGTAGTTCATCGTCGTTTCAACGTCTGACACGACTTTATAACTTATTTGAAAAGTTTGGTCCTCAATAGCCATGAGAAAATGTTTTTTTTTTTTTTATTAAAATACTTTAAAAACAAACGCATACCTAAATATTATTTACGTAAGCGTGTGTGTGTATCTTACGCATTATTTTTTTACATTTTATGAGATGTTTGTGTTCTTATTATAAATCAATGCTAAAATAGCTTATAGGCGTTATACCTTTGTATAAGCTAGTTTTAAAATTATCGTTGCTTTTAACACTTATTTTCAATTAGGTAGTTATTATATTAAATACGTTTTTCTGTCGGCAGTCAAGTAAAGAAGATCGTTTTATCAATTAATTATTATTTATGATAACAAAACTCTTGCCCCTTATTAAGAATAATGGGCGATTGGAGGATTGTGTGCTTTCGTGACTTAAATTTAATATAGATGGACAAATGCAGAAACCTGAAATGTATTTATAATATGTATGAGTTTATATGTCACATGTTTTAATAAATACCATGTAATAACATTCATAAGGCAAATGAGAATACACATTATGTCAAACTTAAAAAAACAATAAGGGTTTTTTTTTTGTAAGAACGGTATGACGACATTTTGTTCACGATGAATAAATAAGTTGTAAGCCATTTTAATCGCAGTCAAACGCGCACAAGTTTCTCACTCATTTGTATTATGCAACAGATGTCGAGTTACCAGGCGAGTAGCGCAGCGCGGGAGTCTTCAATAATTCAACAGCGAGTCTGTGAGCGACGAGACTCGGAATCTCGCGGCGGATTATTATTTCATGGTATATTCTGTTTTTCTTTAACCTTTCGCTTCTTTGTTTGGGTATGAATTATTGATGTGTTCAGTAAAATATTGAAAAGGTAAATCGATTACCTTTATTCAATTTCAATTATTTAATTTTGTTTATAGTAAGTATATAAATTGGTGGTAGGGCTTTGTGCAAGCCCGTCTGGGTAGGTACCACCCACTACAGATGTTCTACCTCCAAATAACAGTACATTGTATTGTTGTGTTCCGGTTAGAACGGTGAGTGAGCCAGTGTAATCACAGGCACAAGGGACATAACATCTTAGTTCCCAAGGTTGGTAGCGCATAGGTGATGTAAGGAATGGTTAATATTTCTTACAGCGCCTTTGTCTATGGGCGGTGGTGACCACTTACCATCAGGTGGCACATATGCTCGTCCGCCAACCAATGCCATAAAAAAAAACAATATTAATCAATTAGGAACATTTACATTAGGCGGATAAAATAAATATTTAATGATTAAAATATTTTTATGATTTTGTTTTTAGTAATTTTTATATTTAAAAAAAAACAAGCAGACATTATATGACATAGGTTTTAGCATCATAGTGATGAACTATTTTCATTTTAAGAAAAATGAAAATGATTCTAAAAAAAAATCGGTTTCGCTACTTCCATTCTAAATTCAATTATGAGTTTTGGTTGAATATATCAATTATCAAAACATTGACGACATTGTCGTCTAGTTGAACCGGCAACACTGGTTGGGGTCGAAAAATGAAAAAAAAAAACAAATCAAAATATACTTTACTCAAGTACCCTTATAATAAAATATCATTTTTATCATATAAATAGTCATGTTACAGTATTAAATTTTATTTTACACAGAAACTTAGCATAATTTCATATAAAATACCTAATTACTTAATCCATTATCTAATTTTTTTCTTAGATGACGAAATTTAACAATTATGGCATATAGTTAGATTAAGTTCATTAGTTAAGAGTTCTTAAATAACTACACCGTACAGTAAAAAACTTGAAGATTAAAATTGTATTAACATTATTGCTTTTAACTTCGGTAACTTGGTTCTTGTCTAATATTTTCTTAACTGCTACGTAATATACTATAATGTTCTCTTGATTGAATTACGCGGGAGTTATTGTAGCGTAATCCCTTACCCATAATCCGATGGGATGGTAATCTGACACGACCAGAAATAGCTTAGACACAGTATGGGGTTTCCGAGTAACACTTCTATTTTTTATTTTTGTTTTTATTATAAGTTATGCGGACGGGCAATCGACTACCTGATGGTAAATGGTCACCACCATTCATAGACATAGATGCTGTAAGTAATAATAAGCATTACTTACATTACACCAACGCGCCACCAACCTTGGTAGCTAATATGTTATGTCCCATGTGCCTGTAGTTACATAGACTCATTCATCATTTAAACCGTAACACAACAATACTAAGTATCTATTGCTGTTTGGCGGTAGAACATCTGATTAGTGGGTGGTACCAACCCAGCTTTCACAATGCTCAACCACCAAGTAAGTGACTTTCTAATTCCTCTACATGCTACTAAGAATTGTTACAGAGAATTTTAATTATAATTGTCCCACTCCGGATTGGAAACTAGGACTTTGGAGACTTACAGGCTGGTTACTAGAACAAAATGATGTCACATTGGTTGAAAAAAAAACCAGAATTAATTAATATTTTATCGATTTGACGTTTATAAGTATATTAAGCATTCCATTTATTCCTTTTTATACAGTAGAAATTGAGTTTTGTTTGGAATAAACTCATCAATTTATCACTGTGATTGAATTACAAGGCAAGACGGAACCAAAATAAGATTATACTCTACTCCAACGTGACATTGTGATAACAATCAGCGTTAACGCAAAACAAAAACCTTTTTAGCTTTCAAAATTGAATATATATTTTGGAGAAAAGCCTTTTACGCGTTTTATTTAAAGGTCGAATTGAGGTTTGTGGAATTAAGGTTAAATTTGAAACGTGACACAAGTAATTGCTATATATAAAGGTAGTTGCCGCCCGCTTCTTCACTCGCTTTTTGGGGTTCGGTTCTCAGGTGTTTGGTATGAAAAGTCCTACCTTAGAGCTCAAGTTTGCTTCATAACAAATTGCATCAAATTCCGAATTCCATAATGTCCATACATTATTTATCCAAAATAACTTTCTTTGGTAATTAAATTTCATTAAAAGCTTTAACAACTCTCTTTAACTCACTGAAAGAAGCCTAAAAACCGATCAAATATAACGAATTTCCATAAAAACTTTTGTCTCCTATTTAACCCCCTTAGGCAAAATTTTGACAAAAATCTTCCTTAGTGCTCAACTACGTTCATCCTGTTAGACCTACCTGTTTAGGTGGTAGGTTTTATATCAGTCAACCATTTAAAATAAATATTACGTAGATGATAACGTATTTGCTTACATGATCAACGTCAGGAAAATAAATTAAAAAGTTTAAATTGGATTTCGAATTTCCGTAGCTTACCTGACGACATGCCTTGATATCTCTGAATTAATAATTATTACGTGTGTGCTATTTTAACAAAAGAAGGTACATAATTATTAGTTAATAATGAGATCATTTCAGTTAATACTTTATTAATGTCCTATTTTTTTGTGACATTGGTTGGCGAACGAGCATATGGGCCGCCTGATGGTAAGTGGTCACCACCGCCCATAGACAAAGGCGCTGTAAGAAATATTAACTATTTCTTACATCACCTATGCGCAACCAACCTTGGGAACTAAGATGTTATGTCCCTTGTGCCTGTGATTACACTGGCTCACGCCCCCCTTCTAACCGGAACACAACAATACAAAGTACTGTTATTTGGCGGTAGAATATCTGATGAGTGGGTGGTGCCTACCCAAACGGGCTTACACAAAGTCCTACTACCAAGTAGTTCTACTGCGCATTGTCAGAATAAGATCACAAATTATTACTTATTTCACAAAAAAACTGCTATGTCATACGTATATATATAATTTTATACCATACCATACCATCCGCAAATATTTTGTGATTATTTGAATTTATTTTAATAATGATATTCTTTTTTTAATCAAACCGTAGTAACTTGGTAAATGTTTGTGTTAAAAAATTCAATTCCAGGTTTCATATTCTTTGCACACCTTGACGCGCAGCGGCGTTGCAGTGTTCTATTATCGGTATATTTTTGTTTTGTTTTGCATTCGTGGGTTGCGTTTATGGAGGCTTAACTTCATATGCATGAGTCTCGCGGCGGGATAATCCAACGCTAACTTCACTCTTGTTTTATATGGGGATATAGCTCAGTGGTAGAGCATTCGACTGCAGATCGAATGGTCCCCGGTTCAAACCCGGGTGTCCCCTTATAACTCTTTACTTTTTGTTTTGAAATTATTTTTTATATGAATATTTACGTATTATTTTAATATAATCATACAACAAAAGTCAGCTTATCTATCATCAGCCTTTAATATATTTTTTTAAATATATCTTAAATGCATCTTACTTGATCGGTCAAAGCTGGGTCCGCTCCGTGCGCTAGGAGTAGCTCCACAATGTCTGTGGCGTCCGCCGCACACGCCGCGTGGAGCGCTGACGAGCCCACCTACCAAATTAATAGGCGATGTAATGAATGAGCCAACGCCTTACAAGAACAATAAATAAAATAAGCTGCAGCTAAAATCCACCTACATAAATGTTACTGACAGTCATATTTATTTAAGTAACAGTTTACACAGCATAATCTCTTAGATAAAATTATTTATTAAGCCCAGTTTTTATTATACATAAGAGTATTTATAATTAATTTAAGCAAAAACAAACAATAGCGTATGTAGGTGAGAGCCTTATTTAATGAGTGTAATTGATATTGAGTCATTATACCGTCATAAATGTTCAATGGTCATATCCTCATTTGTTGCAGTACCTTCTGAGAGCAATCTATTTTTTTATGTGCAATAGGCGAAAAAATTGAGACAACAGTGTCCTTGATTCACCAACTGTTCTAAATCGCTAAAAGTCATAGACTAGGGCGTACATTCGTTTTTTTATTTCATTAAAAACGAATTGACTTCCTATTTTAAAATGGAACTGATATCATAAGTACGACGACCTCCGTGGCCGATTAGTGTATACACCGGTTTTTATGGGTACGCCACTCCGAGGTTCCGGGTTCGATACCCGGCCGAGTCGATGAAGAAAAAGTTCATTAGTTTTCTATATTGTCTTGGGTCTGGGTGTTTGTGGTACCGTCGTTACTTCTGATTTCCATAACACAAGTGCTTTAACTACTTACATTGGAATCAGAGTAATGTATGTGATGTTGTCCAATATTTATTATTTATAAGTTTTAAAGGAGTAGAGTTTTGTTATATTATTTAGTTGCTAAGGGGTGTCGCTCACAATAACCTAACTAACATATATTTATTAAGCATCTTACGTTATTTTGAAGATGCACGTCGGCCCCAAACGCAAGTAGATGCTCCACGATACCGCGACAACCTTGGGCACATGCCATTTGTAGAGCGGTTACCCCGTTCTAATTTATAGAAATATATCAGTTTTTACAATTACTTTTAAACATATTTGTAATTACATAAATAGCATTTTCAAATGTTGGTTTAATCTGGAATATATAATATTAATAATACACGTACAATATACATACTTAAAAATAATATTTATTTTTTTAAAAGAAAAGAAAATTATTGACGCCATCTTCGCACAATTTTTAAACTAGGGAGATAGAAGCAATTAAAGTTTATTTTAATAAAGCGATTAAATTATTTTACACCACGCTAGCTTAAACTCACATTATCTGTGGCATTTACGTTGCATCCCGTATCAAGGAGAACTCTCACTAGTTCCGTATGCCGATGTACGGCGGCTTGGTGAAGTGGTGTACGCCCGGAATTGTCTCGGGCTTCTCGCGATGCATCTTTAGTTACCAGGAGAGTAGCAGTGCTGCAGTGACCACCTTCGCAGGCGACATGAAGAGCAGTTCGTCCTACCTGTTTATTTTTTATGTTAATACGTCTTAATTTTATAATTATTATCAGCTACCCTTCACTTTATACTAATTCGCAACATTAAAAAAATATTTTATATATTTTATTGTAATAAGTAAAATGGAATCTTCTTTATAATTTTTTTTGAAAACAGTTTAATTAATAAAGGCACTATTATTTAAACAACAAGCAATTTCCAAGTAAAGGTCAAATCAATAAATAAGCACTTAAAACCATGAATAGGTGGGTCAGAATATATTTTAACGTTCTGTTCTGAAATTGACAGATACAATATGCAATGGGAGAAGGCCAGCCGCCATGTTTATTGGAAAACTGTTATAGCAAGTTACGTTCGTTTTAATCCGACTATAGCCTGACTTATGGTTACCTGGTAGAAATAGTTTTTGTTTTCTAGTTAAAATTGTTTAAATATTTAAATAATACATTATAAAACTTTTGCCGTCATCAAATAACAGGATCGGTTATTTGATCAATATTTTATTTAAAATATATTTTCAATTTTGTTAATTAAAAATATATTTAAATAATACGTACTTTAAAGCTGGAGATGGTTTAAGTAGTTAAATAAATCTATCCATTATATTGTATAAAGTAATAAATATTGTATTATTATAACAAAATGGTACAGCCTGTAAAAATAAATTGTCATTGAAAGGAAGAAACGCAAAAATATAGGTAAGGTTATATTTGTATGATATAAAAATATATATTTATATAATCAGAGTTTGTTTGTTGTGTAATGTATTCGAGGTCTTGTTAGCAATTTGCCCAAAGCTATTTACATGTTTATTTGTTACTTCTTCATCTAAAACAAATATCTGGGTACTCATTATCCGTGTTTTTATTGATACCGCTCGATTGACATTCTGCATCTCATTACGTTTTTAGCCGTTTTCAAAAAAGGAGGAGTTATTCAATTTCGATGTTTATCTATATTTTTATGTATGGTAGTTCGTGCACAACGACCCTCGTTTAAAGACCAATTTGAAAAAATATTATTTATTCGTAAGACGTTTGTTCCGAAATTGTCCCCATTTTCATTTTATAAAGAACAAATGATGAGTTTCGAAGACAGACAACGGAACTCTTCAATGAATGCTAACAAATCAAACGCGATTGCCGCTATATTATTGATGGAATCGTAGGTATAAAAGTCGGGTATTTTTTTTTTGTTAAATAAAAATAATAATGTTCAGAAATCAAAGGACTGACGTGCTGCTTAAATTTTATGTCTCAATCATTACTTGGACACGCAATTTGAATTGCTTACAATATTTGACGTACCGACAGACGGAGATAACAATTTATTTTTTTTGAAAAAAAGTGTAGTAACCTTTAAAAATCTTTTCTTAGTTCTTCAAGATATTGATCTTTTTTACACGTCAACATTGTATGTAATAATTCGTTTTTAGACTGTTTTTTTTTTTAATATTATATGGGTTAGCATATGACTACACTGCACCTTATGTTAAGTGGTAATGGAGTCCAAATGTGAATTCGGCTAGTACAGTCAGGAAGAATGTCGCCCTCGCCATGCCGGCCATTAAAATTCCTCTTTACGCCTTTTTGAAGGAACGCAGGTTACATGAGGAGGTTTTTTGGTGGTACGACAAAGAAAAGAGTTGCTAAATTTCTTCGTGCGTGATGGAATTGATGTCACAGTTTGGCGGTGTCATCGAGAACCAGCACGTATAGACTTGTGAAGGAAAGGAAAAGCAAGGGTTAGAGAGAATAATTCCTCAAACACTAGGTAACAGATCAGTCGATAAAAAGGATATAGGAAACCAGTCAGGACGACATCATCATCATCATACCTCGTGTGAAGTGACAACAAATATAAATCTTATTCTTAGTATATATGTATATCAATTTATAAAAGTATACCTTATATGAAATATTAGAATAAGATTTATTTATTTTAAAGATATTTTTATTTACTTGGTAAGTGGTCATCACTTCATTTTGAAAATGATACTGGGAAGTATTAACTATTCCTAACATCGCTAATGTACTAAGATGTTATATCCCTGTTCCTTTTATTACACTGGCTCACTCAGCCTTCAAACCAAAACAACAATACATTAGAATATGTGATGAGTGGGTGGTACCAACCAGGCAGGCTTACATAAAGCCCTATCACCATGTAGAGTTATTTTGGATTTGTTATTTATATTCATGGTTGAAGTTGAGATGGCTTATTGGAACTCTAACGTTGATCTAAACTGTAAATCGAGAGCTCAAAACCGCAAATACTTCAAAGTTTATTATTTTCCGAAGTTGTGTCTATCGAGCTTTTCCAAACAATAAATTTAAATCATATGTTAAGAAAACTTTGATGAATAAGGCGTATCACTTGATAAAGGATTATTTAATAATAAAAAGTGTGGTATATATAGTATTTAATGATTACTAGGCAGGATAAGTATGTTATAAGTCAATTGTATGTAACTAATTCTCGGAAAAGAGGGTCTGACTTGAATCTCCGACCTGATGGAAATTTTAAATTTTGAACTTTAAATTTTGTTCAAAATTTTATTTATAATTAAAATTCAAAAGTTCTCGCAAGAGCCTGAACAACTTAAATAAAGTATATTTTGATTTTGATTTCGAGTTCTTGGTTGATAATATTCTAATCGTCTCATCATAGCGGCAACAAGTGATAGGAAAACCGACGTTTTGATTTTGACTCTTAGCCGCTGTTATTGTAAGCGAAACTGACAAGTGATCTTACGTCTTTGTCCCCTCTATCACATGTGTCTGCGATCCCACACATGTAGCTTAAGAATTATATTAAAATGTAACTCGTGTGAGTAATTTTTTATTGTATAGGTAGACGGACGATCAAGTGGGTCACCTGTTGGTAAGTGGTCACCACAGCCCATAGACAATGGCGCTGTAATAAATATTAACCATTTTTACATCGGCTCATAGTTGGGCTTGCACAAAGCCCTACCACCAAGAATTGTGTGTTATGATACAACCCTAGCTTGTTTTTCATTTGACTTGACAGTTTTTAAATAAAAAGTAGAACATTTTTATAATATTCAAGTAATTTGGTATTTGACCTGCAGCGATGAAGATGTTCAGTACCTACTCAATTCGCCCGAGGCGCGCCTACTTTTATAAAACTATTGTTTATACTCTTAATTGAAAAACAAACGATTCTTTTCATGACATACTTAATTGAAAAAATTATGCAAAAGAAAAGATATTCAGAATATATTTTACAATTGAATAAAAACGGAAATTTTGAATATCATATTTGAATAATAAAGAACCTACGTACGATTTAAAAGTTCATCTTAATATCACAATAGGCTTGCTTCATCCCATTTATTTGGGATCGTTTTTTTGACATCACACGGATGGTTGGGACATTTTAGTGTCTGAATGATGGGATACAATTATAATAAACTGATATAAGCTCATGAGAGGTAAGCTGGGTAGGTTCTAATGGCTGAAAGCAATTGAAATTTAATTATAAAGTATTCAAACAATATAATGTTTTAGTGCTAAGACATTTTACGTCAGATAGAAATACCCCATAATTCCGATAAATAGAATAAGATAGAGCCAACACAATTTGCTTTACGCGATTATCTTAAAAGCCGAATAAAGGTATTAGTAATGTCCTGAGTTACAAACAATTCTCCTTAATAAACATGCATTGGCCTAAAAAAAAACTATACAAATTACAAGTTATAAATGAGTAACATGAGACAAATTAACCTTATTCACGGCGTCTATGTAGGCTCCTTTCTCCAGCAATAGTTCAACGACGGCAGTGTAGCCAGCGCGTGCTGCGAGCGCAAGAGGTGCGTCTCCCGCCATGTCGCATCCTTGTATCTTAGCGCCGAGGGCTATTCCGTAAGCTGCTACTTCCTTGGATCCACGAGCACACGCGCATTGAAGAATGTCATTGTTTTTCTATATTAAAAACATATTGATTTTAACATAATATTTTCTTTAAAGTAAAAACTTAAAGCAATTTTAATATTAGTATATAATAAATAAATGTATATTTTTAGCATAAACTTAAACCAACTAACCAGGCCATCGTTATTATTCTTAAACTAAATTATTTCAAAATTTTAAATGAATATAGTGTAAATTTCAATGTTAAGTAAGAACTTACTATTAACTGTATACGCTATTAACTGTATACGCTATCAAAATGAAATAAAATGAAGCAGTAAATAATTAATGAAGCGCGACGTATTCGTCATACTCATAAAATAAAATAAAGAGTTGTACTCAAAATGTTGCTCAACTAATATTTTTTTAGTAATCGTTTCATTATTATCGCTGTACGGAAATCTTTCATAAAAACCAATAAAAGTGTTGGTAAGGCAGGATACTCTTGTGAAACATGTAAAAAAGGTTGATCCTGTCTGTTAATAAATCTTTAGAAATTATTTTGTTCAAAGTACTGGGATAGCATACCTTGTTAGTAGCTGCAAGACAAGCGCCTGCTTTGACGAGAGTTTGTACAGCGTTAAGATGTCCGTGCCACGCTGCCATTAACAGTGGTCTCATTCCAAACTGGGTGAAAATAAAAAAAAAAACACCACATCATTCTTGTTAATGATGAAAAATAAAAGTGAAAATTTATTGATATGAATAATCAATCAACTCCATAAAAATAATAGTTCTCTAATAAAATATACTCTCGAAAGTAGTCACTGTTAGTTTGATTATAACTTAACGGCGTTATAAAATAATTCTCATAACTCAATAAGCACCAATATACGCATTACATTAATAAATATGCGTAGTATATTTTGATTTCACTTTAAGTCTCTGGTTATGAGAACTGAGATGGCGCAGTGCTTAAGATGAATGTATCTTAGACGATGATTGCGGGTTCAAAACCAGACAAGCATCACAGAATTTTCATGAGCTTATTTTTTCTTCGTGTTTATAATTCATCTCGTGCTCGGTGGTATAAAAAAGCATCGCGAGAAAACCTGCATGTGTTTAATTTTAAATAAATTCTGTGTATCCACCGACCTGCAAAGGAGAAGCATCGTGAAATAGCCTAACTTAACATTTCCTTTTCAAGACATTTTTAACATTCCATTTAAAGATTGTTACTTTTTTAATAAAATATACATAATAGGTTGTTTGGATAATAATTTGGTTCTTTCCCAATAATTCTTAATTGTATTTTTTTACAGCTAACTTCTCATAGATATAGTAAGAATAACTTGTGAATAAAAATGATTGATTCTACGCAGAAAATTTTGATTGAATGAAAATCAGAATTTGCCTCTAATTTTACTTTGTTACTAATATTTGTTCACTATAAGATAAATGTATTTAATTTTTATAAAAGAAAAAAAAAATGACTTTCTGAACGACCCAGTATATATCAGCCGTATTAAAAATAAAAATACGTTTTAATATATTTGTATAAGATTATAATCTCACGAGAATATAATGTAACGTAACTTTCAAGGGTTGATTTACCAGTAAATCAACATTTGATTTATGTATTGATGTGAGTGTTACCTTGTCTACAGCTTCAATGTCGCATTTTGCTTCTATAAGTAAATTTATTATTTCTGTGTTGCCTCTGCTCGCTGCCCAGTGGATTGGCGCTCGGCCGTACTATGAAAAAAAAAAACATACATAAAATTATTAATATTCATGAAACGAGTTGAAATAAATACAGTGTAAGAAAAATGTTTAGCTTCATAAAAAATTAACCGCCTTCGAATGTGTATGATTAAAAAAATAGAACGATGTTTTCAATGAATAATATTGTAGCTGTAGTATAATTCATAAATATTTTTATGTCTTTCTTGTTGTTAATTAAAAGACTACGTGGAAAATATAGCAATTTTAAAATGTTTTATATTTACCAAGTTTATACATAGATTATGAACTCGCGAAACTTATATATAAACCTATATGCGGCCCGCGGCTTCGCGTTTTATTATTTGGTCGTCAGGTGTTAGGGGTAAAGTAGATTATGCCTTTTCTTCATGTTGAAACTTGCTATACTAAATTTCATCAAATTCGTGAGGTTCGGCCGTGAATGAGCAACAGATAAGCCGACAGACAGTTTTATTTTTTATTTATATGATAGGTGGCAAACGAGCCGGAGGATCACCTGATGAGAAAGTGACTACCGCCGCCCATGGACATCTGCTACACCTTACCTGTGGATGCGTTGCCGGCATTTAAGGAAGGAGTATGCTCTTTTCTTGAAAGTTCCCAAGTCGTATCGGTTCGGAAAAACCGCCGGCGAAAGTTAATAGACAAATGAAAAATATGTATGGACAAATTTCCGGACAAAGTTCGTTAATTCGATTTAATTACATGAATATTTTAAGTTCTATATAAAAAAGAAAATTCTTACGAGAAAAATTGAAACGAAATCACATCTGCAAGAACTTTAACTTTTGAATGAATTTTTACGTCTCAACGTCTCTAAAATGTTACGGTTCAACGAATATGCAGTCATGTCTATCGTTTCAAAATAAAAAGGTCTTTCTACGGAAGTCGAGAAAACATAGATGTAGCTTATTATCAAATCAACTACGCTCGATTTTTCAAAAAGTTCCATTGGAAATAATATTTCAATTGGATTGTATATATTTTGTATAATATGATGTTTTGAAACTGTTATGAAATGTTCTGTTAAGATACGACGAAAGGTAACAGAAAATTTTATAGTAGACACTATAACCATCTTCTTATGTAAAGGTTGATATTTTAGCAATTTTTCCCTCAGATTAACAATTTTATCAAATTTAATATTAATTTATACATAGGTAAAGGGTAAAGACAAAACAGTTCTGTGCCTTTTTCCTGTTTATCAAACAATTTTCTTTTGTTCTCGTAGACATTGATGAACGTTAGATTTA
This sequence comes from Vanessa atalanta, assembly GCF_905147765.1. NCBI lineage: Eukaryota > Metazoa > Arthropoda > Insecta > Lepidoptera > Nymphalidae > Vanessa > Vanessa atalanta. The sequence continues at coordinate 2,762,882 of NC_061882.1, forward strand.
TCACTGAAAATATTTTGTAACAAAAGTAGGAAATTTCTCTCCTCAAAATTTTCAACAATAACGATAATCGACTGAGCGAACACTAATCTAGTTTTTATTTGGTATTTATTTGGTTTTTATTTGATCAAAAGAGTTTTTCGAACACTTCAAGTATTTTGGTGCTCCTTTAATTGCCACCAGGGATAGCGAACCCCTGACAGGTTCGTAGTATGTAGTTCTGTACAATCCGTTTCAGTACAATTTATTTGTATAATGCATAAAACAAACGACAAAACAACATCGCTTTCCAAGTTGTATTACTTTAACAAAAAAAAAAAAAACGTTATCGTACTCGTATCGTTTTATTATAATGTTTTTTAAATGGAAATGCATTAAGTCCGTATTGAAACTTTTTCCTTGCCTGAAATGTCAAAACTGTAATATATAGGTACATATTATAGTGTTACATTGTTCCTGCAATTGACATCTGTGGGTCTTCGTAAAGCCTCCCTGACTGCTTCTGGTTCATTCTTGATTACGGCCTCGTGTAAAAGAAGATCGTTCTGTTGAACTCGGGATCGGCCTTCGGACATCATCTATAACAAATATAATTGCAATTAGTAGAAAACAATCTCCGTCAAGAAACCAAACAATCTGCTTGATTTCATATAAACAAACTGTTAGGAATATATGTATTATTAAATTGTAGTAAAATTGTCTATGTATAAATCTCATTGTCTCTCATTTGATTAGATTAAAAATTATTTAATATAATTTATCATATATGTGTTAATAATTCACTTCATTTATACATTTAATATTGCTATACTTGTTTAATTTGGGAAGCCTAATATCACATGAGACAGTCACTATTGTGGCTGTGGAATTGTTCGGAAAAGTTTAACAACTGATAAAATCTGACGCGTGGAACTATTGTAGGTATTTGTTATCATTTATTTTGATTATACCGTCAAAATAAAAACAGGCAAATGGCAAAACTTTTAGAGGCAAGTTAATAATAAAGATATAAAAAAGTGTGTATGTGCAATTCACACACGTTAGATTTATTTATTTGTGTTTCTTTGTCGTTCATTGTCGAATTCATGTCTCATCGACTTCACTTCAAAAAGTATCAAAAATACTAGCCAGCATGTTATGGAGTGGCATCATAATGTCTAAATAATCAAATCGAAAATGAAAGCAAGTAACAAAGGTCATTTTATTATCAGGTAGTTATTAATAATTAGAGCTATAATCAGTTTGTATTAGTTTTCTATGTCGTGACCAAAAACTAGCTTCATTTAGTCAAATACATATAGACATATATATATATATGTGTGTATGTATCATTCGTGATTAGAATTTAATTTGTTTGACTAAATTCCAAATCCAAAAAGCCAAGGACGTCGTCGAATAAATCCAAGTTGTTATTATGAAATATTATTCACTAGCAGTCAAAAATCGTGAAAGGTATATTCTCTAGGAGTTACGTAAGAGTTTTGAATTCACAATCGGAACTCTCGAACAAGAGAAATTAATTGTATTTTAAAAAATGAATTTCATTTATTGTTTAACTACGGGCTTGATCGACTTAAATTAATTTTTTAACATTTTTTTATATGATTACAAGTCATCTATTGTATCATAATATAAACTTCGATTATTAATAAAAACAGTATCTTAATGTTCCTAAAAGAAAATTAAATTATTTTTAGGCTTCTATATATCGGATACATCTTAAATTTTGAGCTAAGCTCGATTTGAAGTACATCATTTCTATAATTAGGAGCCAATGGCAGACTAGCCAGATAATAATAGAAGTAGCACTCGGTCTCGGAAATGAAGAGGCGCTGCGCCTTGAAAAAAATCTAAAATTTCCGTCTAATATAATTGTATTTTATATTGTTGGTAGTGTTTAATTTGACCATCAATAAGAAAGTGTAATGCTTCTATATTGAATTAAGGAATTTGAGTTTGAGTTTGAGTTTGTGTATACGATTGCCTTCTTCGTCTTGTGGAAGCAGAAATCTCGAGGTCCTGGGTTCATACTTCAGGCCGATAAAAAGTTATTGGGTTTTTCAATCGAAAAATTCTCAGTAACAGTCCGGAGACTGGAAGTTAATAGTGTTTACACTCCTTTGCCTCGGATAGCGCATAAAGCCGTTGATGATTCGCCTGTACGCTTTACGGTCAAATCGAATTTGCCGTCCAATCGGATTATAAGAGTCAGATAGAGGGTTAGGAAGTGTAACCTGTGTTTTCACACAGACTTGTGCACTATTACACATAAGTATTGCTAGACTATTTTATTTTAGTAATTTTCATAGTCTTATATTGAAATAGTATTTATTCTGCATAAAAGATCTATTCGAACTATTTACAAAATTAGTTCTAGGACATAATTACGCGAAAAATTTAAAGAATTGAAATGTATTAGCGGCTGCTATTTATGATAATATAATGTTTATACAGAATAATATACAAAAATATAAATACAAGAAATAAGAATAAACTTGTAACTTTTACTTTACGTTTGAATACGGTACAGAGAACGTTTTTGGGCAATGTTATAAGCATATGTAATACGATACCGGAAAAAAAAATCAGATTACCACTTAAAGAAATTAAAAAATGTATTACGACTAAATTAATCAAAAAATCTTAGTATTCATTAAAATAATAGTTTTTAGAAAAAACACCTTTATTTAGGTTCAGGTTCTATCACAGGATTGATTCTTTGATTGAACAGCACTGGCTGTTATTCACAATTCGTGTTCAATAAAATTGTTTCTTTTAAAAGAGTCGCATGGTAGATGCGAGTTTCTTGCCGTTTCATCTCGCTGGATGCTGCTTTCCGAAACGGTCGTAGTGTTTAAATATTGACGATTCAAAAACGCTTCATTTTGAAGTTTATTCGAATAAAATAGTAGTAGCTGTAATTGGTCTTCTTGACCAATGAATTCAGGCTTTTAATTTACTGCGATGCTACCTTTAAATTAATCTAATATGGCCTCTACTTACCCTACTTGCTTTGCCCATTAACGTTACTTTGATAATTTATATTCATTTTTTCGAAACTTAACTTTAGGTCGAATTAAAAAATCATATTTTATAAACAAACTGCTCCGGCTCTCAATCTTTCAACGTCTTCAATCAATCAACATTTGGCTCCAAAGCTTGTTTGGCAAAGAAAAGGTACTTCAGAGATTTGCCTTGCAATATTATCGAAACTTTGTACAGTTTTTTTTTTTTATTAATAAAATTAAAAATATAGTTTTAATATTGTTACTAAAAATAAACGTACACTATTATAATTAAATTAAAAAAAAATAAGACGTTTTGTCAACTTAGTTTGTTAGTAAAATTCAAAATGTAACGGCAACGTTTCTATACGTAACGTCTGGCTGAGACGCCTTTGATGCAAAAATTTTAATAATATATAAAGCGTATTTTTTTTTATTTATACTATATTGATCGTGCTTTAACGTCTTTAACATTGTGATTGTTGTTAAAAAAGTGATAAAAAAAAAAACAATAAAAAATCGACTAAAATAATTAACATTAGTATGATGACAATCCTTGCACTTCAAAAAGCGTAAAACTTAGTATAAGTTTCTTGTTGGTAAAATTTACATTCCGAGCCGTTAACTTATCTTGTAACAAACTTGTAAATTGACGATTCAAAATTTCTTGTAGAAGTAACTTGAATAAAGTAGTATATTTTGATTTTAAGTTGCTATGCAATTATACTTATAACTACAAACGTAGCTTCAAGTATTTCCACTTAGATGTCGGTAAATCCACAACAGCGCGATTTTTAAGGCATTTTCTGCCTCGCACAACCACTCTGTCGAACCAGCTTTAGCCGGCGGTTTTTCCGAACCGAAACGACTTGGGAACCTTCAAGAAAAGAGCGTACTTATTTCTTAAAGGCCGGCAACGCACCTGCAACCCCCCTGGTGTTGCAGATGTCCATGGGCGGTGGTAATCACTTTCCATCAGGTGAGCCTTCTACTCGTTAGCCCAATATAACAAAAAAAAAATTGAGAAAAGAGATCTCAGAGGGCTTATTTTTCCGGTAATAGAGAAATATGGAAACTGAAATTGTTATACGATTTGAATGCAACGATTTTATTTGCAACATAATAATATATTAAAATAGTCAATAATTGTCTTACTTAGAAACATTGTTTATCTGTAGAACACTGATCTCTCTTGTTTCGTCATCATTGATGTGAAATTCGAAAAATATCATTAAGTATACCTTATGACAGCGTGTGAAAAGCCTCTTATGATAAAACTAATCTTTAACTAAGTTCTAACTCAGGCGCCAGTTTGTCGTCCTACTTACGAAATCCTTTGAAATTTTGCTTTGTCGTTCGTAAACTCGAGGTTTTGTTCACATAAGATTAATGACATATAAGTTGTTTCATTTTAAATGTTATTAAATATTGGAATTACCTATACCTAGGTATATAATATAACTATATTTCATCAACATATTTCGGCTGCTACTTAAGTTGCATTAAGTAGTCAAGTTTTTTAGAAGTTACACTTCATTGAATAAAAATAAATCTACATTAATATTATACGTAACAGAAATAAGTACATTGTATATACATACATACATACGTATATAGTTAACGAGACACGCTTGGTGATGAAAATCTAATTACATATTTGAATAATGACAAACGTCACATTAACATGTATAATAATAAAAATAAAATTGTTAGCGTAGTACCTATCATATTATATTTAATTCTGTCTGTATTCAATAAAAATAATTTTCATATATTTTTTTTATTTTCAAGTTTTATTATTTTTATAAATATTTAATTTCAATTTAAGAAGTACTTTAACTTCATAATTAATTTAAATGTTTACCACCTACCACCTGGTTGCCTATGGACTCGTTTGCCAACCCCGTTAAAAATATATATTGGAAGTTACTCCTATAGTAATAATTAACGCATAACAATCAAACATTATGCCTTTTTATACAGAATCTATTAACTTGTAATAGTTTAAGTTTAATATATGTCCTGTTTAATTATTTTTTTTAAGTTTGATTGATTTGTAATCGTGAGAAATGATTGTGTGCCATAAATATTAAGATTTATTTAGATGTACTAATCGAATCTTATAATTTATATATTTACTATATACAAGGGTTCAAAAATTGCAAAAGACGAACTGCAGATATTAAGAAATTATTTTGAGATGCTGCAAACTTGTTGTTTTTCCAAACTCTCTAGATATTGGTATACTATTGTTCTTCTAGTTATACGTCTTAACTATTTATTTATATACAGAGAAATACTGTAAGCAAGTAATATGTAGTCACGTTGTTTTTTGTATATTCTACTAAAAGTGTTAGTGTTAGGTTACTTTGATTTGTAAATTGTGAACATATTGTATCTTGAGGATACAATATTGTTGATATTTCACTTCGATAATATTAGAGCGATTTTTAGGTTCAGTATTTGAGGATAACATCTAATATTTGGTCATAAACGCAAAGTCATGAAGGCCAGCCAATATTTTACAAATAAATATATCTGAATCTATTTTTATTGAGATAACAAGTACCAGGGAAATATAAGGTGGTAGAAGACTCAAGATTTATGAGCCAGCTGTTAAAGCCGGCGTCCAATATCGAGCGCACTCAACCATTTTGATTTAATTAGCTAGTCCTAGGGTATCATGTGTGCGAAATAGTATACTTAAATTAATGAAAGAAGTGCTGCAAAATCAGGACAAATTGACAGGAATGATTGTATACATTCAATTGTTTTATTATATAAATTATTTAAATTGTGGTATCATTGTAGTAGCAATAACTTTAATTCGAGTTGATACATATGTGTATATTATATAAATTCTCGTAATATTGCAGCTGTTTAATAAGAAATTATCGTCGTCAAATCGAATGTGTAAAATACAATGTATGATTTTAGTATATTTGTATTTCAAAGTATATCCTGTTATGTCTTATTTGAGGAGGCGCTATTAACTAAAACTGACTTTTTCGTGTTAACCTTTTATTCTTATAATATATATTTATGTATAAATATAAGATGTCAAAAATATGATATGTTTATCTTTTATTTTATAGAATATGAAAGATCAAGTATATTGAAATGAGAAAATCAACATATTGAATATTTCGTATAAAAACAGAGTTTGTTTTCAAAGAGGGGGAGAATATCAATATTTGTTTTGACGAGAATCCTGTCGATGCAAGCGAGGCCACGCATGATTGATCTCTACACGGTACAGTAAGTACATACGCGATTTCGTTTCGGATTCATGCTAATATTATGAGTACACTCGAAATATTGGTAAGCAAAATATTTTTTAAATTGACATTAATTTCTTTTTTTTTAAAGCAGACGACCTCCTTTCGTCGTGTGGTCTAAAGCAACTTGGAAATTGATCTAGACCCTATATAAAGAGTCAATGGCATTCATTATGTATTTAAGAAAAATTGAATTTTGAACGTCGACGCATTCGGATCTTAGTAAGTCACATTAAAGTAGTAAAATGGAATAGTATAGTAATTTTTTATTTAGAGAATTTGGAGACGGACCTGCAAATAGATTAAGAGATGGTAAGTGGTCACCACCGCCCATTACATTGCACAAAGACATTGTTAATACGCCAAGTTTGACCCGCTGGCTCACATACCTTTTAAACCGGACCCAACAATACTAAATATTGTCGTTTGGCAGTAAAATATCTGATTAGTGGGTGGAACTTACCTAGCGAGGCATAAGATGAATTTCTACCACCAAGTATTACAAACAAAGATGTATTAATTATGAACTGTTTGTGATGCATATGTTATAAGCAGCTATTAGCATTTAATGGAATATGTAAATATGAGCTGTGTTTATCTCGACTCCTTCGATTGGACAGGTATATACGTCCATATCTGCTTCGTTGGTCTTTTGGCTATATGTATATATATTTTGGTCGCAGAGGGGGTTCTGGGTTTGAACCGAAATAAGTACGATAAAAAAGTTGATGAGTTTTTATATCGAAAAAGTCTCATGCACGCATGTATCAGATATGCCGTCCCATCGGAATATATGTGTTTGTGCACAAACTTGTGCTGTACATTATGTCCTGCGCCGATTGCTAGTCTCCCTGGCCACTGAGGCTGAAATCGGAAAGACGATTATATATCGGCACTATAAAAATCATTGACTTGTACTGAAAATATATTTTATACACTTACACTCATCCTCCAAAATGGAATTCCAAAATATTAGTGACGACAATGAAATGTGTGAGTTGACGTTATAAAATTTTATTACTAGTTTTTTAGTTCGTGATACTTAATGCTTAATCATCATCACCACCAGCCTATGATAGTCCTCGGCAGGACACAGGCCTCTATCATAACATGCCACTGAACTCGATTTTCGAAACCTTCGTACAATCATTGCCTTACGGATATTATCGCCCCGAACCACAGGGCTCTTAACACTAGCTTTTCCGACACGCGGTGTCCACTCAAGAATCAGTCTGCTTGCGGCACATGTGAACTCCCTAAGATAATCTCTGAGCACAGTTCTCTCCATGACTTGCTGTGTGTTGAACTGGTCTGGACAAGCCGCACGGCAAGTCGTTTTAGGTCCGTATGTCATTACATAATGCTTTTTTTATTATTTGTTTTAAAGATGTTTTTTTTGCAATAAAGTCGTAGATCTTACAGAACATTAAATTTTACACATTGCTTAATTACATATATTCTTATAAAGATAATCCACTAATTGGTACAAAATTTGCACTAGTTCAGATGTAGGGTCAGCGAGGACACTATCCCCCATCCCCACCTCCCCGCTATAATTAATTAAGCGTAATACATAATGCTCATTATCTCTAAATAGCGTAAACATAAGATTCTTTAAAGATTATAACATTTTTTTCCATGGCTTTCAAATAATTATTTTATTATATATTTACGTAGGCAGGTACATTATTAATAAAAAAGTAAAAAAAAAAAAAAACTTAAATTAATTCGTTTATAAATAATATTTTATTTATAAAAATTCAATAACTTCGTAGTATTGTAAATAAATTCCAAGTAATAACATGAAACAATCCAACAAAGATGTTTTAGTATGGAATGTTATTATTTTAAAAGCTCAGAAGACGAAACTCGTCTCTGGTTCGTGGAGATTGTAATTTGATCCTTCTTGTATTATTTCTTATCAATAAAATATTGCTTGCAAGTGATCTTCTTAATTGCAACTTTAGCAAGATTTCATCGTATAATTATACAAACTTTGTACACAAAACATTCCGGTTCTAAGAAAATCTCGTCCTTTTAAAATTCTAATTTGTATAATCATCAATAATAGTAAAATTTAGATTATAATAGTATTTGGTAAACATGTACATTGTTCGTATATAAAAATAACACAAATCGAAATATAAAAAAATACGCCACGGTACGGATTATTCGAAAAAATGAATATATATTATTTTTTTAACTTTTTTTTTATTTATATACTTTAATTAAATAAAATATAATTACTAAACTATATAGTACTGTTTTTGAGTTAGAAAGTTTTGACAGAGTTTTTTCATATAGAAACAACACAAATCCACGTGATCACGGCCAGAGGTTTTACTTCAAACGTCTTGGAATACTTATCGAGATGATACAACTTATGCGTTTACATTTGTGACGAAGGCAATATTAAATATTTAGCTTTTACTAACTTAACCTAACTGATTTTTTTTTTAATTTATGTGGAAAAAAATAGAAAGCTCTTTGTTGCCGCCCGTGAGACCAGAAGTCCTAGGAAATTAAGATAAATATAACACTAAAACTGTAAAATTATCATTCCTCTCAAATTTAAGGAAATTATTTATTAATTATTTAAATATCCCAAAATTAAAGTTACCTCAAATTTTGCAAACAAGGAAATATTGTCACGAGAAGGAGAGAAGAGGTGAGTGCGTGTCTCTGCACGGTACAGCTACTTGATTTGAAGTTTATTAGCATTAACATAGAGGCATGCTTAAAGCTTAAAGTCTATAACATTTGACCTCGACAGACCACACTACACTGAAGAATATCTTAGCATGAAGTAAAATTGAACGTTCAAGAAAAGAAAGAAAGTAAAAATAGATAATGAAACTGATTCGATAACATAACGCCACTGTAAAATATGTTTTTAAATTAATTTTGTAGCTTAGTATAAAATATAGTGTAACTATTATATTATATTATATTTATTTATCATAAAACTTCTATTACATTACCATCAAGAACACTAAAAATATTATTGCAGACAAGTTCGTTTTTTGCTAAACGAAATTATCATACTTCTGAAATATTTACAGAAATAATGAACATAAAATTCTAATAACACAATAATAAGAACAATACTAATCAATTGATTTAAATAAATCACAAATACAGTTTGAGTTATCATAAGAATATCACACTAAAAATTGTCATGCAAGAAGTTATAAGCAAAGAAGGTGCAGGCTCGTCTGGGTAGTTACCACCAGATATTCATCACTCATTAGATATTCTTCCAACAAACTGTAATACTTAGTACTGATGAGTTCCTATTTGAAGCTTCAGTGAGCCAGCCAACTAACAAGGGCCATAACATCTTTGGTCAAAGGTTATGTCGTTAGGTAGGTTTGGTTATGTGTTATGTCGCATAACATCTTTGTTTTCATTAATGCGCATTGGCGATGCGCGGTAATAATTGACTATTAATTGGCCCATTTGCTCGTTCATACCGTTACCACTAAAATGAAACGGACTTCATAAAAAGAAGGAGGTGGTATCACAGCGGTCGCAATTTATTTATTTTTTATTCCTATTGGGAAAATTAATATATTCTTTAAGAGAGTATAGGTATGCTTCTGGTAAGTCTAATTTATATAATTGAATAAAAAAATTCAAGTCGATCTTTTTTGTTATAGAATAATTGTAACCATGTTTATTCCATTAACAGTAGTAATTTAATTACTTCGGTTTAAAAAGTACGAAGATAATTCTGATAAAACAAAAATACATTTACTTATTTTAAGTAAATCTATTTATAAGACTACTCGTCACCATTTCTTTGACTAATATGCTGTTAGATTTTACGTTTTCTAAAAAATTAAGTCTCTTAAAATAGAGTTTCTAAAAGAACTTTTACGTTACACTTGAATTAAATCAAAATCCTTACATCCTACAAGTATAAGAAAGTACGATATATTATTAGGGTTTTTATTTTATATATTTATATATAAACAGGCAATTGAAACGGGTTAAACGGGTAAATTTATATCGTGAATAAAAGTAATTCATTAAAGTGTTTACAATCGAAATTAAAGTTAAATAAATACAAGTGAGTGGAGAGTTTAATCCAAGCAGCAAATTGAAAAAGTCCAATTAAAAAAGATAAGTTATGTTTACTTAGTTTAAAAACTTTGACGTTCCGCTTCAAAATTAACTACTTATTAATCAGTTCCGCCATCTTGGTTTAACTTAAAACGTACAAAATTATAAAACTTGCTTTTATTGGCTTCTCTTGAACTTAAGCGAGCGAACTTGGTTAAAATAGTGTTAAACTGGAGCGAGAAGCCATAATTGTACTTCAAATGGTTTTTGAAAATGTTTATTCATGTAACAAGAAAGGGTTACAATATTGTTTGTAAAATGCTACCACGCCTAGACATAATTCAAAAATCTTAAGAGTGCTTATTCCAATTGCCGTTTCTCAGTATCTGTAATATTTTAAGCTTGTGTGCGTGTTTAAATACAACTACTATAGTCAAGCCAATCGTTATAAAGCATGGTGATACTATTATATTATTTATTCCGTATATATTTTATATGGGTTTTATTTCCAAACACTGTACTTATAGAAAAAAATATGATATACGAATCTTAATAAATTACTGAAATAATTAGAATATATTGTATATACACCGGTCATATATAAAAAATAAAAAAAACTTTGAGTAAAATATTAGAATCGATTGTCACTCATCGTAACTGCACTTTTACGTTGCGCACGATTTCTTGATTAAGCCTTACTTTATTAGTTTTATCCGTCCTTAGTAAGCCTCCTCTCCATTTGAGAAGGTTTGGAGCTTATCACGCTTCTCCATAGCGGTTTGGTAGATATTTAAACTAAAATAATTTAAAACTTCTAAATCAATTGTATTGGTAACGTTTAGTTTCGCATGAAGTACGATACTTAATATCAAACGCTTTCTTTTATATTGTCTATATAGGAAGTGATATTCACGTTCAAAGATCTCTTGTACATGAAAAAGATAATAATCTCTTAATATAATGACTTCAATGTATATTATTTGACTCATGTATAGTAAATCAATAGGTGTAAACTAAGGATCATGACATTTTTATGTAGTCTATCGGAGTTTTATTCTAGCCCATAAACCTGGTGAGATAAAAAGTACTACTTCTATACTACTTCAATAAAATTCTTTTTATATCATTAATGCTAAGATCAAAATCAATCAGATTTTTTAAATAAAATAAGATTTCGTTTACTCAGGACTTTTACTTACTATTAAGTAGGCCTTTTGCAAGCCTGTCTGAGTATGTACCAACCACTCATGAAGTTTTCTGCTACCTAACAGTAATGCTTAGTATAGTTGTGTTCCGGTTTGAAGGTTAAGTGATCCAGTGTATACAGGCATAAGGGACATAACATCTTAGTTCCCAAGCTTGATGGTCCATTGGCGTACATCGCCAATGCCAAGAATGGTTAATATTTCTATATGTTAAGCAGATATCTTGAACCGATTAAATTTTGAAATTTTGTATACGCGTTTAGTTTGGATGACAATATACGATACGCTGTGCGACGTCATTCTAAATCCAATATGGCGGACCATTCAAGATGGCGAAATAGTTATTTTTAATGCATTTCTATAATATGAGTATCAAATAAAAGGGCATTTTGAGAGTAACTCGAAGAATAATGTGACGCAATTTTCTTCTCTTTAGAGTATTTAACTAAAAGTTTTTTAAAAAAAGGTTTTTCTGCTTTCAATTTATTGTGTGCGGCGACTTTATTGTCGTGTGCCAGTTGTCATCCCTGCTTCAAGGAAAACAACTAGCCTCTGTGTTTTAGTCTTCGTGAGATTTTGCATCTGTATTCGACCAAGCTGTTCATGATATTATGGCTAACCTCTATTATAGATCGCCATTATTAGGTTTGTAGTCCCGTACCACCATGATAGTTATTGATACGAAGTTAAATTATATTCTTAAAATAAGTAGGTAATATAATATTTTTTAAGACTTAATTCCAGATATTCGATATACAAAATGAAACCTGTCTATCTGTCTACGTTGTTATACGATCGTTACAGACTTTTTAATCCGAGAGAGACTATAAAGTTCAAATTGAGTACTCATATATGCAGTTGACCCAATTACAGACGTTAAAGCGTTTTGTGATATAAAAAAATACATTTTAAAGCTTTCTTTTTAGTAGGAAATATATAATTTAAATTTAAATTGATTCTTCATCTGACATATTAAACTAACTAAATTCTAATAACTATATAATTTATTAATTAAATGATTCCTTAAGGTATTTTTATGATAGTCTATAAAAGTTTTGTTATGTAAAACTTAGTTAAATCTTTTTCATAAATTTAAATTACAATTTAAAATTAAATTTCTCTTTTATGCTCCATGTTAATACTCCGCTTATATTAAATTGCCCTTTGACTAGCTGAGCTGACAGTAGTGTTACTAAAGGGAAGTGCAGACATCCAAGTTACATGAAAATAGAACATGAGGGATTTCAAAAATATATCATTTCACATTTATTTTAACCAAGTTTTGCCTCGTCTGGGTGCAGCAGTAGGAAATATTAAGTACCTTTATTAGTTATTTCATCGCTAATCGCCTTATCTTAACATACATATTATATATCTACAGGAAAAGGTGCTTAAGTATCAATAAATTTATATAAATGTCTCTATGGGCTTACGCTACAAATAATTTTAATTTCACAGGGATAATTTCGGGCGCTTTACTAATTTTATTATACATAAATGACCTTCCATTAAATGTAAAAATTTTTAAACAGTTTAAAACATTTTATGAACACAAGAAGTAACGATAAAAATTGAAATAACAAGTTCGACTTATATTGGCATATATATCTTTCCCGGCAAGGTATTCGCTTCCATCGTCACGGTTGCATGCGTGGGTATTCATGTGTGTAAGCTAGGTGTCCTGGGCACCGAAGAGTCCCACGTACACCCCCACTTCAGGTGGGGGAAACATTATTGTACATTTGCCTTTTTTCAGCGACATAAAAAACGGTATTTATTTTTTATAATAAAATCACGTAGGCTTACTGACTTACTTATGTAAAAAATACTTTTGTATGTATGAATATTCGGTGCAAGATTATACAGATGACAAAAATATAGGTAGGTGTCCATTTCTGTATCCAAGATAATGTCTATACAAAATTTACGATAACCGGTTAAGTTCCTCGTTGACATACTCTGTAATTAAAATGGTGGTAAAGTGTAACTACTGAGTTTCTTGCCGGTTCTTTTCGGTGAAATGTACTTTCAGAATCGTTGGCAGCTCTACATTTAATTCGACACTGTAACATTACGATTCAAAAGTGCTTTTATGAGCCTACCAAAATATTCTTTATTCAATATATTTAGATTTTCAACTGTTTTTTTTGGAGTGGTTATCATGTGAAATTAAACAAAATCACTTTGTTATTTATAATATTAATTAGTATGATGATTTAAAAGTGCTTGTATGAGCCTCTTTGAATAAAGTATATGTTTGATTACGGTATTTTGATACTTAGTTCCTTGAAAATCATGACCCTATACCAAGCAGTGGGTGAACTGAATTTACAGATCATGATCCCTTAATAATAGAATATAATAATTTGACTTCCTAATAAAATAAAATTGTCGTTTAATAAATGTATGTATAAACCAATGTCTCATTGTTGGGCTAAGGGCTTCTTTCCTTTTTAAGGAGAAAGTTTAGTGACTGCTGCTCCAAACCGTTGTAAAATATGAATTATATACACAATTAAGAAAAATCCCGTGTTTTAGGCACGGTCATCCCGGCTCTGTTGTCGTTATTAATCTTATAAAGGACAATAGAGCAGTTGACAGCTTATTCATTCTAAGAAAGAGTTGGTTTGAACTCCATGTAAAAAGTTTTTATTGAAGAAAGCTAAAAATCTCATACTAGATGAGTGATAATAAAATAATAATATGGCACAAATAAATTTAATACAATTTTTTTTTTTTTTAATAGCAAGATCTTATTCCTTTCATATAATCCTTCGGCTGATATATTTACGTACGTAAAAAGTACGTATCTCGTATAAAATTCTTTTATAGAAATGATTAGTATAAAACTGATAAAATACTTTCTTTTTTTTTTTGCAAGCCCATCCGATTTGCTCTATATCACACACGTCACGAGCAAAAAGTATTCAACATGCAAATGAAACGATCGAGACCGTTTTTATGGTTTTAGCGTAGAATTAATTACCCACCTCTACCCTACGATGCTTGGCATATAAATGTACACTTGCTTTCATATTATTTTGAATACTTTCATTTAAAGAATTATATAAGGCTATAAGGCTATTAGGCCAAGTAATACTGGCTAAAGTTTAAGTATTAATTTTTATAGACTATGCATTGTACGCAAATGTACAATGTAGATGTATGTTTATATATTATATGGAAATTAAAGTTAATTATTATACACGATACCACTCTGTATATTAAAATAGAGGTGAAATTAGTATAAATATTATAATATTTTACATTTCAAACTATACAGTGGTATATTTCCCTATTGTAGAACATAATTGCGTACCTTTAATTACTGCCAGTTTTATGTATAGGGATTAACTTGCTCTCCGAAAGTGGGTTAACTTGCAAAGACAATTACCAGACTGAAACGAATACCTGTATGATTGATATGAATGTCTATAATCTATGGCCTCATTCCAAACTTGAATTGACTTCCCAACGAACATTAAATATATCTCAAAACAGAATACTATATCGAAAATAAAATAAAACGTGAATAGTTAATACTTCGCTCAAAGTTTTAGAGGTCGCGGCTAATTTGTGTCGAATAAACGTGATTTCGTATGCGTAGGACGGAATATTAGATCATATTTAATATTAACAAAGGCTTACGTCGGCCTAGTTCACGAGAAATGGAAGTAATCTGTATTGCGTTTACTTTTTATGAACTCCGACTACGAATTCGTCGAACGGGTTTAGCTTTTTGACTTGCATAGCAAGAGCTTGGTATTTTCATGACCGTATGATAACTGTATGATTACTGTACTTTTTTGCATGTAGTTTTTTTAATTTATCTTAACAAGATGAAGAGAAGAAGAAGAAGAGAGAGAAAAGGCACCTTGCTCCGTTACCTACTGCAATAAAAATGAGTCTTTTCTTACACCATCAATCCATTGTCAAACAAAAGATTTAAGCCTATTCACTCAGCATAACAAAACAAAATACTGGAAAAATCTAGCGTATGAAAATGACATATAATTATTTAAAAAAAAAACATTTCACACAATTTAAAATAAAATTAGCAAATAAGTATAACATTAGTAATATGTACTGTATATGTACAATAATGTACTTCATATACATATATACACAAAGCAAGTTCGAGACTTGTGGAGTTCTCTGTTCTCTTAAATATACTTAGTAAAGAGTAGTGCTATGGCAAACATTCACAAACCTACATTTGTAATACGATATAACAAACGTTTTACGTTTAAAGTCTCTATTACAGAAGCCTTTCCACTATATTGGAACGAAGTTCTTTTACGTGGCTTAAAGTAGAGTGATCTGGCAGAAATCGTCACGAAAGGAGAAGCGTTATGTTCGATCTAAGCGACCTTTCCTTCATTTTATCTTTTAGTGTCCCTGAATATTAAAAATATAATATTAAAATTTGTTTTTGTAATCGTTTTAATTCACACGGGATTTGAATAACAATTTTATCTATGGCATTGGTAGGCGGACGAGCATATGTGCCACCTGATGGTAAGTGGTCACCACCGCCCATAGACAAAGGCGCTGTAAGAAATATTAACCATTCCTTACATCACCTATGCGCCACCAACCTTGGGAACTAAGATGTTATGTCCCTTGTGCCTGTGATTACACTGGCTCACTCACCCTTCTAACCGGAACACAACAATACAGTGTACTGTTATTTGGCGGTAGAATATCTGATGAGTGGGTGGTACCTACCCAGATGGGCTTGCACAAAGCCCTACCACCAAGACATTTCATTATTCTCAAAAATTGTTAATTTATTTCATATTATCTACTATTTAATACATAATATTTAGCGAAAGCGACTTTGTTCAAACTGGGTGTCCCAATAAATTCGTATTTTCCTCTATATTTCTATGTAAGCCTTTTAAAGCTTTCAAAACATTGTATAATATTTGTTTCAGCCTTTACTTGATAAATATGACTATAACGTTATTTTGAAATGTTACGTTTTGTAAGCATTAAAATATTAAATTTAAATAAAAATCTGTTCTAATTATTAGGTACAACATAATAATTATTAAAACATAAAAGATAACTTCGTAATTTCAAATCGATATCTTTAATAGTAAAAATTCGAATGTATGTTTGTTGGTTGGACTTTCTTTGTTTGCGAAGTGGGCGAGTTAATTAACCGCATAAACAGTGTAGTTATCAAATGTAAGTTTCACGTTGCTTTTTTGGCATAACAACGATTCAAGTTGTACTTAAACGTATTTTTATAAATATGTAATCATAAAATATTACATTTAGATTTACTAATTGCAACATTATTAAAATCCTCATCATTATCATATCTAGCCTGAGTGTAAAAGAACTAAAACAAACGCGTCAACTTTATTATCTTGGTGTGCGTGGCAGTTACGCTTGGACTCTCGCCAAGCGTTATTCTGATTTACTAGTGTGCGTGTACTTAGCGGCCAACCGTTGACCACTATGTTCGACGCTTTCTCAGATTTGACAGTCTATCTAGACTATTAACTAATTAAAGGATTTCTTAATTTGTCGTATTCGTGTGATATGTATTTGTGTAGTCTAAATGAATTTAGTTATATAATTATACTAATCATCCTTTGAAATGCGGTTATCTCGGGGTTAAATAAAAACAGTTTCAAAATCTTTTCTCTTTGTGAATAAAGCCGCGGGCCGGGGACGTATTACCCTTTATCATAAATCATGTCAATGACTTAGTTATGAATAATCGCTCGAAGCCATCGTTGTGTGTAGGATCACAAAAAATTGTTTCAAAATATTACTCGCACACAATGAAGTAGATATCATATTAGCATCAATATAATTGGATGTTCTTTTAGATTTAAAAGTCGTGTATTATAATTAGGTGAGTACAAAAGAGGTGCGGTGAAGGAGGTTTTTATGGATAGATTTTGTGTGTGTATTTTTAGTATAGTTACATGAGAGCTTATATATTTTTTTTTGTACTGATTGTTTTTTTTACATAGAATATTAGAAATACGCCATTATAAGTAATTACTAATATTCCTGTTTGTCCCTCCAATTAAGCTTGTGCTAGGAGTGGGGACAATAGCCAAAGGGCACTGGTTCGAACCTGCATCTTGCTCCTTCCTCTCGGTCCTTAGTTTAGGTAGTTAAATTATACTAACCAAACCTTACATGAATTCAAAGTTATTTTATTTTTCTTTGATATTTGTTATTTTATTTACAAATAAGTTAGTTTATAAAGGTCTCAAAAGCACAAAGGGATCATGTTCGGGACAATAGTGTGAATGTACCAGGAGAGCAGAACAATAGAGTAGCATTAGTTGAAGGGTCACGATGTCTAGCCGGGGGCCGGGTATCGAGGGCAAAGGTGCTTTAGTTATTTACTTTGAAACTCACTGTTAAAGGACGTTTTATTGACAAAGTGACTTGGAACTGTAATTTAATGAGCGGCTATTTATTACATTTAAAATGAGTCTATTTATTCTTCTTTGGATTACATGTTTACGTCTACAATAAAATTCTACCCTTTGTTATGCTCAATTTTTTATCTAAATCTTACTTGATACAAAGTATCTTTTAAATAAGGTGCATTACTAAAAATTATAAAAATCTTAAAAAAAAACAATGTTCATTTTGATGTAGGAGATAGAGAGCGCAGGTGACTTGGTTGAACAAAACGAAAAAAAAGAGCTTCACTAAGCAATTGCAAAATAAACAAACATGATATACTATATAATATACTAAGAATAAAAATCATCTATATGAAATACTTATGTACTTAAACAAATGTTATCAAAGACAAAGTGCGATCAAAATCGCTATTTAGTATAGAAGAAATAACACTTGCTTAATTATTGACAAAGTCCTACCAATAGTTCGTGTATCTCTGTGATATTATTGGTATTAATTTCACTGTTAATTACTTATCGAAGACAATGAGATTTACATAGTTAATTTTACAATATTTTTACAATTACTAATTTGATATTTTTCTAAGATATAATAAAATGAAAGAGGACAAGGACTTGAATTTATATAAAATCATTTTTTTTAATCAAATAATATTTTTAAAATTTGTATTAATAATGTATATATTCTTCAAATTGTACTACACAGATGTACAGGAAGTATTATAGTGTACAAGAGGAGCAGACAGACGACCGGATGAAGATCAGACGCAGAACCAAATTATACGTGGTTACCGAGGTAGCTTTTTGAGATCTACCCTATAATTTCTTTATTCATGTAGCTACAAATTTCACGAGACAGACAGAACAAATATTTGTTACTAAAACAATTACAAATTGAAAGACTTCTTTCTAAGGACATTAAAAATAAATATAATAAAATCAAAATATATTATTTTTTTCTAATAGGCTCATAGAAGCACTTTTTAATCGTTATGTTATGGTGTTTAATTAAATGTAATGCTGTAAGGAACGTAGATTCTACCGAAAAGAACCGGCAAGAAACTTTACGTTACTTTTTTCTTTTCCATAAAGTATAATTTAATTTATAGGTATAAATCCGGCTTAGAAATCAATAAATACTAAGTCCACGCTGCTTTATAATTTTTTTCGAGATGATCTATACATTTTTTAAAAAGCCAATTTATATATAACCAATGTATTTTATTATAGAAACGAATACCGTGCTTCAGGAAGAATATATTAACTTTGCGAAGCCGGAAACTAGGTGTTATTAGTTTACCTTACCTCCTCGTGTCAATACAATGAATGTCACCGTTTCTTTCAAAAGATCTAAATTATTTCATTAAATATATTAGTTTACGTCTCCAAAATTTGTAATTGTTAAATTATCTACAATGTTTATTTATTAATAAGTAACAATAAAAAAAGAACAATTACAATTCATTGCACTATATATAGTAATTAAACTTTTAATTAGGCAATTACATAAATTACAGTTACATAAATATAAGGTCAGGTATCCGTTTCTATAATAAAATTTCGCAGTGATTTTTAACTTTGCCGTTTCATAAATTCAAATCATTTGTAAAAAATACATCAGTAAAGGAGGAATATTATTCAAAACAAGATTATACACATAATAAAAAAGCGTGGAGTTAATACTTGTTGACTTCCAGGTAGGATATATTACATACATATATAATTGTATTTAACTAACATGACTGTATTTTTAAATGTTGAAAAAAGAGTAACTACTGAGTTTCTTGCCGGTTCTTCTCGGTAGAATCTACCTTGCGAAGTGGTGGTAGCTTAACTTAATTTAGTTTGTTTAATGACGATTCAAAAGTGCTTGTAAAAGCCTACTTGAATAAAGTATATTTTGATTTTGATCTTATTTTTTATACATTTACATAAAACATATAAATTATGTTACATGTTAAAATATTATTACAAAGATTACATTTATATTAATTAATTATAAAAAATGTGTAAATTATAATTATTAAAATCCCATTTATATGTTGATTAATGAAAATGAAATTATATTTATTCAACATATTGTAAATAAATAAAATGTGGCTGAATTAATCTAACATTAGATATTTATTAATTTCAAACTGTCAGACTTCAAAAATCATTTTTCTTAGATCTTATATCGAAATATACTTTTACTAATCACAAAAGTTCTTCGATAGATAATTCTTGTTGAATCCAATTAGAAAAATGTCAGATTTTACTCGAATATATAAAAAGCTAAATCTACCCTTATCACTAATAGCGATCTCTTAAATTCAACCTCAGGCGTAATAAGATTAATCTTCAAGAAGGTTAGTGCAGATATATTATGTAAGACTAATATATATGTATAAGATTTTTACGAGGGATAGTTTCTTAGTATGAAATAAATTTTATATACACAAAAAAATATTTTTTATTAGTATATATTTATAATGCAGGAGAATCTGTGCCATGGTCTTGTGGGGCTATGGATATCTTAGCCACACTAATTATTTAAACAAATTACTTTTTTCAGGTTTAATGTAAATAGTGGATTCTTTATTAACATTAAATCTTTAAATATATAAAAAGTATAACAACTCTACTTATTATAGCCACTGGTGACAGGAGAGCTGGTTCGCTTTTTGATATAATTTCTTTGAAATATACTTATGATTAGACTTTTAAAAGCTACCACCTCAGCAGTGGATGGTGACTAAGCCCTTGAGTTTAATCACCTAAAAGTCACCTGTCTAATATACCATATAAGTCACTTATGTAATAAAAATGGTCAAACCATTTTCTACATGTGTTTCATATAGTGTGTTTTGCTCAAGATTAAATCTCTTCGCCGAATCTCATCCATCGCGGGTTTTGATATAATAGCGACCTTGGCTTCTGTCACGAAAAAGTGTAGTCATCATTATTTAGTTCTTAAACCTTTTATAATGTTTACATTGCATAAAAGGATTAAGCTAAACCATTAAAGCCGCCGCCCGCCTGTGGACTATCAATTATTCTCTTAGTGGATTGGTTTTTTGAAACCATATATATTGGTTGGGCTGATATGTACATGATTTTCATAAAACAACCTCTGCTTGTGATTGGCTGGCTTTTTTCTACTCTGATGGTACACAAAATGTTGACTTAGAGTTTAATTTTATAGGCAAAAACAAATTGTTACAGTAATTATGTATTTAATTTTGTTAATTTTGAGTGTAAAAATATTTGAATACTTCGGAATAGCGATGATCGGATTATCTAAGAGTCTCCGTTGATTGTATTGTTAATATATAGTTAAATAATAATTTATATTTTTCTACTAGCATTCTTGCTGCCGTTTCAGGCGGTCATGATGTGTACCGAACCTAATTAGAATGCTTACTTGTATACTTATACTTAAGTATTGCAAATAATAAATTACTATTTATTTGAAATAAAACTAGTTTTTTAACGGATTTAATCGCGTATATTAATTATTTTAACATACCGAAGTTTCGAGCACTTTGCAGTGTTCGTGGTCAGTCTGCCCGTGACCATGTGTAATAATCGCGAAAATCTAAGACAACATTACTATTTATTTTGTGTTTGTGAAATAATACATTAGAGGTTTATAAAATTAAATGATTAATGATTAACAAACAGATATTTTGTTCTTTAATATTTTTTTCACATTCAACTTGGTAAATAAAATTTAAAATAAAGCAAAGGGAAAAACTTATGGTTCCATTTGTTATATTTATAAACATACATTATGAGAATAAATATTTTGTATACTAGAGACGAAAATTGAAAATAATTATTTAATAATTAACGCATGTTTTATAACGTATGTTATGGAATAAGATGTTACCGTCATTATAAGCATTTACATTCTGGAATTCGACTTATGTTGTAATGCTTTAAGTCTGGTTTTTATATCTGTCAAAATGAAATATATTCATCAGCGTTTGTAATAGCGGCCCATAAACAAGATCGGAGACGGCTTAACGCCCCGGACGTCTGGAAAGTAATAAAACAATATTAATGGGGCTCTCACTTGTTAACGCTTCACTGTAAATACTATAATATATGTCGACGCTAGTTGATGGGATGGGGGTTTAGATGGTACGGTTGAACACTGAAGCTCCCTGAATAATGATATTGCATCCACAAAGGTTTACATTTGACGATTTTTAAATTAAAATAATTTGGTAGATTCGGGGATTGAGTAACTAATGGTAAGTGGTCATCACCGCCAATAGACATTGCTAATATGAGAAATATTAACCATCTCTTACATCGCCAATGTGTCACCGACTTTAGGAAATAATCAAATTAAATAAAATCTAAATACTCTTTATTGTTCACCAATAAACACATACTTTAGTCACGTTCAAGAAAGATGCACAAGAGGCGGCCTTATCGCTAAATCAACGATCTTTTTCAAGCAACCTTAAGGTAGAGGAAAGATAAAGAGATAGAAAGAGGTAGGGGTGTACATAGCAGATATAAATATAACATATAAATACATTACAGTGAAATAATAATATGTTTTAAATAAAATAATGTACAGTACATGATATCTAACATGCATACACATATGTATGTATATAATTATATATAAATTAAATAAAATAATATGTTGTTACGTCCCTTATGCCTGCAATTACTGGCTCAAACACTATTTTTATTAGAACACAACAATAATAAGTATCGTTGCTTGGTGGTAAAATTTGTGATACCTACTGTGTGTGTGTGTGTGAGTGGTACCTACTCAAAGCAAACACAAAGACGTTCGAAGTAAAGCTTTATATCACGCACAAAACTCTACTACCAACATATTATTAACATTATCATAAAACGGACATTCTTGCAACGAAAAATATGTTGTTACTACTGTCAGGGAAACTGACTGATTCAATTTGAAACATATATTTTCGAGAAAATAAATAAAGAGCCATTTTAAATTCCAGTATTTTTCGAAATAAAATTGACGTTTTGGATATGAAAGGCGTTGGTGTAATTACATACATATATACACATACATTAACAGCCTCTAAAGTTCCCATTGCTGGGCCAAGGCTTCCTCTCCCTTGGAGGAGCATATTCCACCACGGTGCTCAAATGCGGCAGAATTTCGTTGAAATTAGAAACTTACAGATTTCCTCACGATGTTTTCTTTCACTGCCGAGTACGCGATTATAAACTCAGCACACGGAAATTCAGTGGTGCTTGCCTGGGTTTGAACCCGCAATCATCGGTTAAGATGCACGCGTTCTAACCACTTGGCCACCTCGGCTAACTGTAATTACATTAGTTAACAATTAACATAAAAGATAATCCAGTTGTCAATACAAAGCTGGTGAGTGTTTTGAAAACCACAATATACATATGACTATATATACCATACCAATATATACCATTTACTGTTGACCTCATACCCCGAAGGTCTAATTGATTGATTGCTTTCCATAAAACCCGTTTCCAATGTATTTGCATCTATTTGGTGCGTCATAGAATAATTGTAGAATAATATATCAGTTTATAAGTTGGAGAAATGGTTTGTTCACAATATTTTTATACACTTATATATTTTATAAAATACGTAGATAGATGTCAAGTGGGTGGTCATTGAAATTATAACCATTGCTTACACCGCCAATGCGCCGCCAACCTTTGGAACTAAGTTCTTATGTCCCTTGTGCTTGTAGTTGCACTGGCTCACTCACCCTTCAAACTTGCTTTTTTGCGTCTATATGTTGAATGGGTGGTACCTACATAGACGGGTTTGAACAAAGCCTTACCACCAAGTAGCGTGTATAAGATTATACATTTATTGAAGTGATGTTCAGTAAGTATATTAATTTTTCAACTCTTTTGCATATCTGTTAAGAATAATTAACAAAGAATATAAATTTAGTAAGAAACATACTTATAATAACTTGTAATAACTTATAATAACTTATAATAAATATGTAGTTATTATCTATACGAAGCTGTGGACATTTTTTAATTGTTTGCTTGTGCTAATATCAGGCTCTACAAGTTATAATGGATAAATCTTTCTACATATAGCTCATTTATTCAGACAGGCTACATAACATCACACGGACCACGAAGGCGGAAAAAAGACATTTAACGCGAGAAAAGCTAGTATAATAATAAAATGTTACTACCTTTTTTACATATTTATTAAGCTTAAAAGTATGATAAGGACACAGAGAGGATACCATAATTAAAATGTTTTGTTGTGTTGTGTTCAGTAACAAGTCGATGATTAATTAAAGTTCCTCGATGAGCAAACTAGTCGAGGAGTTGCCTCAAGGTATTATTAGAAACTCTTTGTGCAATGATAAAGATTCAGCGCTTTTATGAATAGATAATGCATCTTTTATCATCAATCAATGCGACTTCTTCGCTAGTTTTTGTAACAAAGAATGTGATTTTATAAATATCTATTACCATCAATGAATCAAAAAATAATTATGGACAAAAACAATCAACAAGAAGATGATGATAAAATCTGTACATAGATTTATTTATTTAACCATACAAAAAAGGAAAAATCAAAAAGTGGTCTTTTAAAAACCACGCGTGCTTATCTCGAGCATCTTTTCGTATTTCGATACACAATATAACAATAATTGTTTTAAATAATAAAACGTTACCTTTAATAGTAATCAATTAATTAGTTAATTCTCGCCTGTCTGGATTAAAATAAGATTTTCTTTTTTTAAAAAATAATATTAGTAGCAATGGCCCAAATAAATAAAGAAATTACCCCTCCTTATAAGTTTATCACTTGTGTTAATAGTAGGGACGACAATAACACTAGGGATCAGGGTCGATCCTGCGACTCTTTACATCGCTAGGCGACCCGTGAACCATTGTACTGATGACGGTTTTCATTCTCAAAGTTTTCAACAGCTAAAATAAACGAATCTGTTTTTAATATTCTACGTATAATATCGTATAGCGTTTTATTCTTAATACAATGTGAAATCAAAGCTATCGAACAAAATTTTACACAGATATTTAAATGCAATTGAATTATAACTGCAATAGCAACCCTTAACGGAACATAATATTACACGGTCACGTAAACAACCAGTAATTGAGGCTCGCTCAGCGAAGTTGTTATTGTTATAACGTGTTTTCTGGCTAACTAATAGAAAGAAGTTATTTAATATAATATTTTATGTTTATAATTAGTTTAAGTAGCTGTACTATGATTCTTATATGAATTAAAAAAAATCCTTATCTAAAAGATAACAAAACAGACGGAAAAATTGGCACTCCAATTGCAAGCACTTCCTCACTCGGCTAATGAGCCGGCCTCCATGAGATTAAAGTGTTATGCCCTTCGTTGCTGTAATTACATTGAATCACTCACCCTTTATGTCACTCGACCTGTAGGTATGTTCGAAATTATTAAATTAGTCGTATTACTTACTAAAAGAATATATTATAATTTTATATAGTAAAAAAATCGTTTATTTTCATATAGGATATGTAACAATATTATCACTGTGTTTATGTAATTTAATTGTTAGAAAAAAGTTACTACTGAATTTCTTCTTGGTTCCATTGATTAGTATGTATATTCTAATCCGGTAATCATTTTAATTTAATATAATATTGTAGTGTGAGTATTTAATCGAATTAATTATATTTAGATTTAATTTGAATGTTGATACTTAAAGGCTAGCTCAAAGCACAATGAGCTAACAGTAAGTTTACTAATAAACCTCATTATTATCATATTATATGTAAATTAACTTTAGGAACAACGACGAGCAAATGAGCTAGTTGCTGTTAAGTGGTCACGTTCGCCCATAAACAGTGGCGCCGTGAGTCATGTAAACAACTTCTTTCGTCATAAATGCGCCGTCAACTAGTTCATCAAAAATGTAATGCCCCTGATACTTAAAATGAGACTGGTTCATTCAAGATTTAACAGAGGCACTGCAGAGTAAAATATTGCTGTTTGGGGGTAGAATAGCTAACGAGTGTGTGGTACCCGCCCTACTGACCTGTATAAAGCCTGAGTTAGAGTCAATACCATACATGATATGACTTTCATCAGATCTGAATCATACTTTGCATATTTTCTGATCTTATCATTTGTTTATAAAAAATGTTTTAAGTATACTTATTTAATTAAGCATTTATATTATATATATATTCAATAATCTGAAGTCTTAAAACCAACTGCCCTCAAAGCTAAATCCCGCTGGGAGAAGCCACAAGAAACAGATAGTAATTTAATATCTTTAACGTAATAGTTACATCATTCTCAAGATTGTTACTTAAAAGGGTTCGCCGAAATCCTATCAAATTATTTTATGATAAAGTGAAATTGATAACAATGTTTCAACGTTGAAGAAATTCAAACCTGTCGTTCGCGTTCAGGTAACACGTTAACACTTTTAGCGCAGACAAAACTAGGACAATCTATATTCTGGCTGATTATTTTTAAATATACCGTTTCGTCTTCCCACGGGTGTATTCTACAGTTCGAGTAATTAAACAAGCAATATTGATAATTACTGGTCATTGTTTTACATTCAAACCGTTGATGTGTTTTATTCGTTGTATTTATCGCTTTACACTTTCCAGAAATAAAATATATATTTAAAAAAATAAGAGTACTAATTACTATAAACTTTTGCTTTTAAGAAATATGCTAGAAGCAGCATACTTAAGAAGATCAAAATAATTAATAAAAGTCAAACAAGTACAATCATATAAAAGTACAATGTATGTATGTGTACAATATCTTTAGACAAAACTTATTTTCTCATCGACATCGACATTTTATCTAATTTTAGCACAAAAATAATTACAAAAAAAATGGCTTGGATCGCGCACTACCGATCATGCGGGTAGATCTGTTCTCGACTTCGCTTTAGCATATGATTTGACACAACTAGTCCCCTCGCCAACGCGAATACCAGACGTGGAGGATCATACACCTTCCCTGTTGGACCTTCTGCTGACTTCCCATCCGGATGGCTACCAGGTTATCGTCGAACCCCCTCTGGGCTCGTCGGACCACTGTCTCGTCCGAAGTACAGTGCCGGTTGCGCGTTACTCACGACCTCGTTTCGTGGGCTGCCGCCGAGTGTGGCACTACAGGTCAGCAGATTGGGATGGGATGCGGTCCTTCTTTGCATCCTACCCATGGGGGCAGGTTTGTTTCTCGCCGGATGATCCGAGTGTTGTTGCTGACTCTGTTGCCGATGTGGTACTTCAGGGTATGGAACTATTCATTCCGTATTCTGCGGTCCCCATCGGTGGCAAGTCCCAGCCCTGGTTTGGTCGTTTCTGCAAAACGGCTTCACGCAGAAAATGGGAACGCTACCAAGACTGGGCTAACGCATCAGCGTCTCGTGATGTAAATACCAGCGCAATCAGAAAGGAATATAACTCTGCCTCTAGGTCCTTAAAAAACGTGATTGCTAAGGCGAAGACGGAGTACATTGGCAGAATTGGCGAGAGACTGGTGCGCCTCCCTTCAGGAACACGTGCGTTCTGGTCTCTCGCCAAGGCTGTCTTAGGGAATTTCTGTCAGCCTTCCTTACCATCTCTGCACAAGGACGGTGAGTCATTGGCCCATACAGCGAAGGAGAAGGCTGATCTTTTAGGCTCTCTCTTCGCAGCGAACTCGACTCTGGATGACCGAGGAAAGTCACCACCAACAATCCCGCGGTGTGATACCACGATGCCGGAGGTTAAATTCCGGCAAAGTGCAGTTCGTAAAGCACTTCTTTCCTTGGATATTCATAAGTCGAGTGGACCCGATGGCATCCCTCCAATCGTGCTACGGACTTGTGCTCCCGAGTTGGCGCCGGTCTTAACGAGTCTTTTCCGGCAATCCTATGCATTCGGCGTCGTCCCGAACTCCTGGAAGACTGCTTTGGTGCATCCGATCCCTAAAAAGGGCAACCGCTCAGACCCGTCCAATTATAGGC
This sequence comes from Vanessa atalanta, assembly GCF_905147765.1. Taxonomy (NCBI): domain Eukaryota; kingdom Metazoa; phylum Arthropoda; class Insecta; order Lepidoptera; family Nymphalidae; genus Vanessa; species Vanessa atalanta. The sequence goes on from NC_061882.1 coordinate 2,790,810, forward strand.
CTATAGCCATCACCTCCTTGTTCTCCAAGGTAATGGAGTCCATTATAAACTGCCAGCTCCTGCGGTACCTAGAGGAGTACCAGCTGATTAGCGACCGCCAGTACGGTTTCCGTCGGGGTCGCTCAGCCGGTGATCTTCTAGTTTACCTTACTCATAGATGGGCGGAAGCAGTTGAGAGCAAAGGGGAGGCATTAGCAGCCAGTCTGGACATAGCGAAGGCCTTCGATCGCGTGTGGCACAAAGCGCTTCTTTCGAAGCTTCCTTCCTATGGGCTTCCCGGAAAATTATGCAATTGGATTACCAGTTTTTTGGCAGATCGGAGCATCAAGGTCGTTGTCGACGGTGCATGCTCTGACTTAAAATTCGTCAATGCTGGTGTTCCACAAGGCTGCGTTCTATCACCCACTCTGTTTCTTCTGCATATCAATGACTTGTTGCAAATCAGTAACATTCATTGCTATGCAGACGACAGCACCGTAGACACCTCATACACCGGCCGTGCTAATATTTCTCGGGAAAACGTCGAAGAAAACCGGAACAAACTTGTATCTGAAATCGAGTCTTCGTTAAACAAAGTCTCGAACTGGGGTCGGCTAAACTTAGTTCACTTCAACCCCAAAAAGACGCAAGTTTGCGCGTTAACCGCTAAAAAAACACCATTTGTCGTATCTCCACGATTCGAGAACATTCCGTTAGCCGCTACAGCTAGTATCGGAATACTTGGCGTTGATGTTTCGAGTCTCGTTCAGTTCCGCGGTCAATTGGAAGGCAAAGCCAAATTGGCATCAAAAAAGCTTGGTGTGCTCAGCAAGGCAAGACAGTATTTCACGTCGGCCCATCGTCTAAGACTATACAAGGCGCAAATTCGGCCTCACATGGAATACTGCTCTCACCTCTGGGCGGGTGCTCCCCAGTACCAGCTCCTTCCATTTGACCGTATCCAACGTAGAGCGGCTCGAATTATCGACGATCAAGCCCTTTCCGATCTGCTTGATCCTTTGGCTTTGCGTAGAGATGTTGGATCGCTCTGCATCTTCTACAGAATTTATCACGGGGAATGTTCCGAGGAATTGTTCGAATTAATCCCGGCTGCTGAATTTCACCTTCGGACATCTCGTCAAAATTCCAAATATCACCCGCACCACCTAGATGTCCGAAAATCCACAACAGCGCGATTTTTAAGACATTTTCTGCCTCGCACAACCACTCTGTGGAACCAGCTTTCGCCGGCGGTTTTTCCGAACCGATACGACTTGGGAACCTTCAAGAAAAGAGCGTACTCTTTCCTGAAAGGCCGGCAACGCACCTGCAAGCCCCCCGGTGTTGCAGATGTCCATGGGCGGTGGTAGTCACTTTCCATCAGGTGAGCCTCCTGCTCGTTTGCCACCTTATGACATAAAAAAAAAAAAAAAAAAAATTACAAAAAAAATGCTTAATTTGCATCGAAGCGTTTATTTTATGGAGCGACACGATTCCATTTTATTATCCCGTGACAAAACCCTGTAATTTTCAAGAATCTCTTGGATAACATTATATATGTACATTTATATTATGTTATTAATTTATACTACTTTATGTAAATGGTAATGTATGTTTTGCCGGAAAATTATAATTTTATTTGTGTATAATATTAGCTAGCCAGATTATAAGCTGTCGATACCAAATGTAAACGTTTTATTTACTATACACAATCCATATTATATATTAGTTCTCTGAAATGCGATTATCTCTGGATCAATGCCGCGAACGAAACACATGGCTTTGATATCGAAGAGACGATCCGCGTATACAATGTGATACCACACGTTTAATATCATTGAAAGAGATAGTCAAAGAATGCTTTTGAAAGGAATACATTACAATTTTTAATATAAATATAACCGATAATGTGTTTTCGATGGAACTTAAAAATAAACTGTTTTTTTTTTTTAATTTCAAGTAATAAGGGTTATATAAGCTATTCGTTATAGTTAGGAAATAATCCTGAGAAACTTTTGTAAATATAACTAATACTGAATCTCTCACAACGCTAACGCCTTCTACTTTTAAGCAGAAGGTTTTAGCTTTTCCCATCACGCTGATCCAATGCGGGTTCATAAACAAGTCGAAAATTTTAATTGACTGCTGAGCACGAGATAAATTATAAATGCTCTTTTGAAAATATATTACTAATATAAATTAATATTAACAACATGTAATACGTATAACGAACATTATCTTAATTCTCTACAGAGTATAAATCAAAGTCACTTCCCGCCGTCTTTACGCTTAGATCTATTAAAATCAGCAACGTATTTTTATGCGGTTTTCATCAATAAACAGTGATACAAGAGGAAGGTTTATGTGTATAATTCAGGCACTATAAAGTAGAGAAAAGTCGAGAAGTTTTCTTGTTATCTAAAAGTTGTATATAGTATTAAATATATTGTATATAATATCCTTATTGTACCCTTTTTAAGTCGAGTCAATTCATCATCATCATCCTCCTTATCTCCTTATCCCAATTTTATTTTGGGTCGGCGCAGCATGTCTTCTTCTTCCATACTTCTTTGTCGGACGTCATCTCACAACTAACATTATTTCTAACATATCGTCTTTCAGACAATCCATCCATATACATATAAAACTTGTCGCATTAAGTCCACAGTCGCGTTTTCCGTTGCGTTCCTTCAAACGTCTTATTACTATCACTAGTATACTACGGAGATGTATCTCCGAAGTAATAGTTTAAATTACTTAGATTTTATATCTAATATTAAGAGTATTTATTTGAACATGAAATGAACTTTCCCAGAATTTTTCTAAGGTGATTATGATATCGATAATTTGTGATTGTTATAATCTTGATTGAATGTTAAACTTATTTTAATACGAGCTTATGAAACTGTATCAACTATTATTATATGAAAGTTATAGTAAATATCTCAATCGATAAAGTTATTCCTGCATTTAAATCCTAAGAAAATTAAAAGCTTATTTTTCTTTTTACCAATATATCTGTTTCGATAAGCATATTTGCCATACTTGATAGGAAATCGTCAGTAATGGCCTTAATCGATGTATAATCTCTACCGTTTGACGAGTCGTCGGTAGAGCTCCCCGGTGGATCTGCTAACGAAACAGCCGCGTGGTTAAGCTTATGTATACCTATGTTACTTCGACTAACTGTACAAAAACAAATTGACTCGTCTGTGGGCTAAGAACAACGAGCGGTGAGTAAAGCCACTTAATTCTAATGACAACCTTATATCTTATTCGTCGATTAGGGCTTTAAGGAAAATCAATTACAATAGGTAGAAATACAGTACAATAGGTAAATCTATCTACTATATTCGCAAACAGACAATTGGGCTGTACTAACTATCTAAATGTATGATAAACTCCACCAAAACACTTTGACAATATATTTTGAGAACAATTTTCTAAAAGATACTATTACTCCCATGCATTATAAGGATTTAAAAACAGTATATCAATATCCCACTCATTATCTATCTTTATACAAAAATCAGGTAAACTAAGTAAACGATCTTCTACAGTCATAATATAATATATGGATTATAATACGCACTGAAAATGTATGAAGAAAAGGAATTTTTTAGGCATTTTAGTATTTTATATTATTAATTTTAGTATTTTATTAGGAGAAAATTAAAATACATAAGTAGTATGATGTATCAGTAATTGATACATGCTTAACATGCAAACATTAAATTAATAATTCATACCTTCGAAAACGTGTAGCTACCTCAGTATATTATGGAACTTTATGGAATTGAAACTAAAATCACTGTTATTATTAATTAACAATTGAACCTTACATGTTACTTGTTGCAATTTAATCTATAAAGAAAAGTTGAAATATTTAATAGTAGCGTGTTTAGGGAGGCGGCTCGTAGCAACACGCGCGCTACGGCGTAGCTCGCGACAGACTGGGGCGGGAGACGAGACCTGTAGCTCTGCGGTTGCAACTGGTAATCTTCATTTAGTCGAATCGTATAATTATCTCGTTCTACATATATTTATTGCTGCGTTTAACATAATTATTCTAATATTGAAAGGTAATAACAAAAATACATATTAAGTTCTTTAATTACTATTTTAAATTAATTAAAAGATTAGATATTATAATATTCCATATTTAAAATTGAATAAGATTGTGTATTGTTTTGTTAGTTATTTTCTTTACAAAATAAAAATAATAATAACTGATTACTTAAACTTCTGATTAAGAACAAACTTTAATTTTTTCAATTAAATCAACGTAATTGATTTATTGTTGTGTATTTAATACGAGCATAATAACAGCAATCCTTGACCTCAGTATACTCGACTATGTAATAGGCCGCTTGAATCATTTAACGCTTGCAAGTTGGTGTTAAGTGGCTTCATTCAAGTTAAAAACTGTTGCTGAGCGATGCTATACAATAGCAAATAAGTTAATTATCGCTAACAAGAATATTAATCATTACAAAAGTACGTAGAACCAATTCAAAATATTTATATGACAAAAAAGTTTTCTTGCCTCTTAATAAAAAGCTTTTGAATTGTGTCCAACGTCTCAAGTGCTAATCCATACTCGTAAAATGTCCGAACTATTCAACACAGATTTCTTGATCAGGAGATAAAGTAAGATTTAATCTTGTAAACGTCATCGTAATCTTACAACCTTAAGAGTGACACAAAAAAGCCTTGGCAATAGAATATACGCATGAAATTTAATAGAAATAGAAAATCCAAAAAAAAGTCTAAAAATAAATTTTAAAAGCAAATTGGTTATTTTATTCAAAACACTAATTAAAAAAATAATGTTTGAATTAAAATACCATTTGACTTAAATTTATTAAATAGACATGTTTTGTAATCTACAAATGATCTTAGTTTTTCCTTTGACTCTCCTCTTCACTCGTTGTTCATTCAAACTAACGCTTGAGACATTCAACGCTGCAGTTGCTCGCAGTTAACGTGAAATGTTTGCACACCTTTTATTTATTCTTTTTGTTTCTTTATACTTGAAACCCTTGACCCATTAACATTCGACTATAGCTGTATTCAAAGATTTCTCTTTTCCATAAACAGTATATAATAACTATGTGCGGTTTTAAAATTTATATTCGGTTATGAGGTGAGTGAATCAAAGATCATCAGCCATCACCGATTGATACCATAAATAATACTAATCATTTCATACATTATCATTACGCTGCCAAGCGTAGGAACTAGGGTGAGATATTTCGTAATAACTTTCCATTCAAACCAGTGCACGGATACAAAAAATATTGCTGTATAGCGATATAATAAATGATGAATGGTGTTACCCAAATGGGAATCATGAGAATTGAACCTGTAACAGTTGTATCAATTAGTAAAAGTGGCAGCGCGAAACGATTGTAAAGAATTTTTTTTTTTGCTCCGGACTACCTCCATCTTTATCTTTATTATAGTTAAATATGCTACATAACATTTTTTAGCATTAGCAGCCTGTAAATTTTCCCACTGCTGGGCTAAAGGCCTCCTCTCCCTTTGAGGAGAAGGTTTGGACCATATTCCACCACGCTGCTCCAATGCGGGTTGGCGGAATACACATGTGGCAGAATTTCGTTGAAATTAGACACATGCAGGTTTCCTCACGATGTTTTCCTTCACCGCCGAGCACGAGATGAATTATAAACATAAATTAAGCACATGAAAATTCAGTGGTGCCTGCCTGGGTTTGAACCCGAAATCATCGGTTAAGATGCACGCGTTCTAACCACTGGGCCATCTCAGCTTAAATATGCTACTAGTTATTATAATTTATATTATGACTCGGGTTTTATATTATCATGTTATATATCAGTTTGTTTACTTTATGGATGTCATAACCCAATTCAAAACTATATATTGATGTTATATGAGACGATGACGTCAGAGGACTGTTGGCACCGTATTATAAAATACATTATTTTGTCAGTATTTGAGTAATGGTAGTGTATAAGAACGATGTGTTTCGAGTGGATAGATCTTAACTGAAGATTAACTTAACGGTGGTTAAAATTCATAAAGCCGATGAGTTGATGCTTAATTAGTATTTTTAATTGATAGAAGCTCGGCATTGAAACGTAAGAAAATCTGCATGTTTCGGATGAAATTCTATCGTCTCCTTACCTCTAATGGAGTCAAGTGGTTGAATAAGGACTTATGCCTATCTAAATGAGGCTTTATGTCTATCAGTAAGATAATAACACTTTATTGCTTCTACAGTTTCCGCAGTTTATTGCTTTAGCTTACATTTCATTCAGTCATTTATCGCGTATATTCGTTTGTTTGTTAAATTCTTCTAATACACGGTTTTAAACGATTTGGTTTATTTAACATAATTTCTCCGGGAATTTTTTGTTTTACGTGTAAATATTTTTTTATGATTCAACGGGGAAACGCTGCTAGCATTCTTGACACCATTTCACACAGTCAAGATTTATCAAACAACTATTTTCAATTCATATTTGTATATATTTAAGGACTTAATATTACTACTACTACTTTGTACCTTGGATTTATAGCTTAAGAGATATTACAAAATAGTTCACTAAACGGTGTATGATGTGCGACGCACTCGTGGATAGATTGCTCAGATCAATAGTTCTAAGTTATAATATTTGTCATTTCTAATTATTTAAAAGAACGCTCGGAGTAAATTCTTTATCCTTTCTGTGCAAAGGATGGCGGATCAATAATATGTGAATGAGTGTTCAACTATAAAAGCCAACGTAAAGTATGTGAAGTATTTTTAATTCTGAACATTTGTGTCTCCGGCAACGTTGAGTGATATAAATATTTAAGTTGTTTTTTCTGATAAAGAAATTGTGTTATCAACACACGGTTTTATTAAAACACAAGTTGTAAGCAAGTTGCAAGCACGGAAATTTTCATTTTTTTCAAGAAGTGTGTAATTTTTTTCGATAATTTAATGTGCAAAAGCGTATACATAAAAAATACTAAGAGTTATAATTTGTCGAAAAGGTTAATCTTTTATAGGTAGAATTTTACTTTTTACTAGTTTTTTCACTTTTTGACGTTTTACATAATATGTTTAACTTTTCTAAAATTTTAGTTATCTCAATTCTTTAGGTAGCCCTATTGGCTATCTTATATGGGAGCACTGCGCTTCGGACCAATGAAGTTATTGAGTTTACTGTCTTGAAGTAGTTTCACTCCTGTACTTAGCAAATACACATAAAAGCTCTTGTACAATATTATAGGTGCACCTATACTATTTCGGGGCAGGTTGAACTTGTCGTTCGAGTATAAAATTACAGGAATAAAGAGCACTTTAAAATTATCTGCGTAAAATGCCCCTTGAGAACAACCTCCGAGCGAAATCAGTCAGGTTTAACAATTAACTTTCAATTTGGAACAAATGATATACTACTATTTACACCTGGTGGTATGGCTTGGAGACCAACGGGGTAGATATTCAATCACCAAACAGCAATACTTAGTAAGATAATGTTCCAGTTAAAATGGTTGATCCACTTAATGTTACACACAATGTAAGGCACAAGGTTCATAACATCATAGGTCCCATGGTTGGTGGCCGTTGGCTGTGTAATATGTGTGGCTGTGTCATAATGTGTGGTTAATATTTCTTACAATATCAGTTTCTAAGGGCGGTGATGTCCACTTTTCATCAGCTTAGAATATTTAAGACAATAATTTTCAATTTTGAAATATCTCCCACGTGCGTCACCAGCTCTTATGAATAGTATAGACAAAACCGCATGTAGCAGACCGCACGTGATTAAGCCATGCTGAAATGAACCACAGACTCACAGCTGCTTACGACGGCCTTAAATATTTCAGCATTCAGCTAATTTTAGTGTCTACAGTAATAGTGTAATTTCGGTACTATTATTGGCTGCAATTTGACTATGATTATATACATAAGGTTTTCAATTGAATGAAAACTTACACAATGGATTTTGAATCGGTGTTACTTCTATTACGTGCACCGAGTTGTAGGGCTCTTTCGCTCTCCAGAATATACATGGTTAGCTATCATAGTCATTAATAGAACTTATATTGTTTGCATTATTTAAAGATTACATTTGGAGTCGACACAATGAACAATTGCAATTTATGAACTTTATCAACTTCAAATGTTCATCAGCTGTGGCTTACTATTAGTGTCCATGTGAACTGTTCTTTTTAACAAGGTTGGGAGCCTCCATAATATGTGATTTTAAGATTTTTCGATAAGATTTGCGTTTTTCCAACGTAAAGTCCTCTATGCCCTGCTAAATTAAAAAATTCAAAAACAGCCAACTTCTTTAAATAAGTACTCCATCCAATCAAATTCATTTCTAAATCAACCAATAGCTGAGGGTATTTATTCTTTTATCAAAATGAGTAGAATTTTATTGTTTAACTCTGAATTATATTTTCGTAATGGCTGGTAGTTTTAGTTATGAATATTAATGAATAAAAACATTTTATGATATGAATATGAAAAGATACGGCCCAAAAAAATACGCAAAAAAGAAAAATAAAAGATAAATTGAAAATAGAATACAGCAGAAGCGATGTACGAGAAAAACAAATGTTTGTAAGAGTATTTTATGCTGATTGAAGTTTGGACTCGAAACGAAAACATTCTAAAATAATACATTTTTTTTTATTCGTTTAGTTTCTCTTTGATCGCGAATTAATTACTCCATTAGAAAAATAGAGACTAATGCCAATGCGATATTTACTACATAAATGAATGTCCAATTAAGGTTTATTTATTTTTACCTGACTACAGCAAAGCTCAAAAGAGGGTTGTGAATTCAGGCCGAATCTAAATATGTTCATCAAATAATACATTAATTTAAAGCATATGATTTTATATGAAAAAAAGCAATTTCTAAATTTTACTGTTTTTTACGGCTATTATCCGAATATGCTGGACCGATTTTGACGGGTCTTTCAGTGGCAGATAGTTTATCAACTTCATTCTCTATTTAGAATCAATATTGTAATGTCTAATGACCTAAAGCGAATATGATTACATAATCACATATATATTCTCATAATATATATATTTTAGTTGTTATATTATTATTTGATGGTAGATAATAAATTAGGGAACAACGACCAAAGTTGTTGAATTGGAGCTGGAGGTACTGAATATAATAATTGACTTGGCTTAAAATTAGATCTCACAACTTTTTTTCACTGTAGGACTGCGTTACAAGACTTACATTTTTTAAATTTTATGTTTTTGACGAGATAAATAATTTCCATATAACAATACCTTAACAACAAAGTGTCAAGTGTAAGAAATAAAAACACCGTTAAAGCGCCACCAACCTTTAGAACTGCTTCTTTTCGGTAGAATATCTGATGTGTAGTACCTACCCAGACGGGCTTGCACAAAGCCCTATCACCAAGTAAAAGCTACATAAGAACGGGTATTTGTGCTTACAATAAAATTAATATAGCTGTATCGAAATCAATTTCAACCTATATTGTAAAATGTGCAAACGTTATATTAAATTTTGCAAAAGAATACGTACTAGATTTTGTTTCATACTGTTTCGTGGCGCCTCTTTTTTCCTCGTATGCTTACGAGAAAATGATCGCGTGCGTGTGAACTCTATGTCAAAAGTTATACTGCTAATCTCTATCGGTATTACTTACCCATCCACAACTCAAATTATTGATATAATAAGAAAACTAATACTACAATACCGACGAAATAAAAAAGTTATTATTCGCAGTCATGATTATTACATATACTTACTGATAAAGAGAAACTAATGAGTTCCTTACAGGTTTTTCTCGGATCTATATTTCGGTATCTTTAATTTCAATTTATTCTTATTGAATAATTAAATTACTTCAATCGTGTAAGTATAATCCACCATATTAGCAATTTCCGAACTAATGCCAGGCCGATAAATATTTGGTTTAGTGGCTGCAGATTCCGAGGTTCTGGGTTCAAAAGTTATAGGGTTTTTCTGTCGAAAAGTTCTCACTTGTAACCCGTCCAGGAGTTGAAATTGTGAACATTCCCGTGTCTCAGAAACAACGTATAGCCGTTGGCCTCTGTCTAATTTTTTTCCGGTTGTGTCGGATTAGCCATCCAATGAATTTTGTTTGCGAATGCACCTGCTTATACCGTGAATATTTATTAGTGAGTAAATTCTATGTTGTTTTCAATTGTTTGTAGAAATGTTTGAAGAATGCAATGTAATACCTAAGGCTCTTGTTGAAAAATTACTGCCACCAAGTATTAAAAGAAAAATATCTAAGAGAAAAAATGTCAAGTTTGCTTTTTCATTTCATTCAACAAAAGATTCGTTTAATGCTAGTGTAAGACTTGAATATTATGCAAAAATATTTGAAATTCAAGACTAGCAATCAACTTTTTAAAATTACTAATCTAATTTAATTTTTTCTGTTTCTTTATAACCATTTTTCATGAATTCATCGATATAAAATCTTGTTCACCATATGTGACAATCCACCTTATGTACCTAATTTTATCAGCGAGATTGTGACGTTTTCACTGGGAGGATATCATCAGTGTTCGCTTGCTCTTATCTCTCTACGTTTCACCAAACTCTTCTAGTAATAGGTCATTCGCCCCTTTGCTTTATATTCATGAAATAAATTAATAGTAGAAATTATTAAAATGATTTCTTATTTAATGTTCTTATAATTTTTAAAAAGTAAAAAATAATCTTTGAATTAAATGATTACCAACATTTTATTCCATTATAAAAGCTTGTCGCAAGAATACATACACTTTTTACAAAAGTTATAATTTTGAATAAAAAACTATTTATAATGTATGTGTTATATAAAAAAAATAGAAGGGTAAATCTCGCGAACAATCTTTTATATCTTTAATATATAAAATAAAGTTGGGTTTGTTCGAACTCTTATAACTCTAGACGGCTGGACCGATGGACCGATTTTCATGTCTTCTCTGTCCCGGATAGAAAAATAACTATTTAAAAAAATTGGAAAATTGCCGAATACTAAAATGAAAGAAATAATATTTTTCTCATAAAAAATGTTCATGGATTTCGTAACTGTCAAACATTTAATTCATACCGTCGATATGGTAAACTCAAATGAAGAATGTATTTAAATAAAGCTGTCGAATCGAAGATGTATCCACAATATTTAAATGGTAATGAAAAAGGATTGACATATATTTACTGGTTGTCAAATATTCATCCGTGCATGCAATTTATTTCGTGTAACAAAAGAAAATATATCAATTTACTTTAATATGGAACAAATGAAAAATTAACAAATGACTGAATAAAAAAAAAAAGTGAAATTGATTGGTTTCACTCAATCGTTCCAGATTATTAGAATATTCATATACTTAAAAGGGGGTAACCGACGATGTATAAACAAGCGTACTACTTTGAAAGAAATAAATTTTTTTTTTTTATTTTTTTTCATATTCATTATATACTAGCTGAGCCGGCGAACATCGTATCGCCTAACAGTCGATAAATGTCGAGTTATAGATTAGCTTATCTTAATTTATGAAGTTATGAAAGTAATACATGAAGAGGCCTATGTCCAGTGGACGAATGCGGGCTGATGTTTTTTATAATTTTTATTGTAATTCTTTGGTTTATTGCAAAAGTCGCAATTATTTGTTTCTTACTTAAATTAAAACAATACTTTCAAAATTATAAATAAATTGCTCTTAGTCAGTAGTTTTTAAGTAAAACGAATGATATCCGGCTTAATTGTTATTTTTATCTTTTAAGAAATGTTATGAATTGCGTGTCTATTGTAAAAAAACGTATAGATTTCCACAGAACCATTAACGATTTCATTTTATCACAATTATAAAATGGAGGCTAACACAAGGCCAAAACATCAAGCCGTTAATTGAATTACAGCGAGCAACTAAGCTTTTTTTAAATTGACAAACATACTTCACATACCAATATACACTGTAATATCATAACGTTAAGATCATATTTCTCTGAAGCATTTTATATGTCGTAAATTAGCATTAGGCAAAGTGTACGTTCGAAACATCATAACTTTGCGGGCTCACGATCGACGTATCGCATTTATTACCATTTAACCGAGACCTTCACTTTCTGTAAAAAAATGTTTACGTGAATAGTTACAAAGCTGATTCATGGTATCGTGGGGATCGCGTTAGCCTGGTTATATGTAAAAGCGAAGGGGGTGGTTAATGGTGCAATAAAGACGTGATACTCGCCGAATTATTTTAGGAAGGAGCAAAGGGCTGTTTTTATGTTTCTGTTATTTGGATTTGAGCTTAAGAAATATATTAGAAAAAAGCGAGAAAGCCAATGCATTTTTTAACAGAAGCGGAAGCGAGCGGAGGTACTCAAAATATTTTTTACTTGTGTCAAACTAAGTAATATGACAGGTCAATATGTGAAAGAACTTATATCCTGTAATCTCGACCGCACCGATCAATCTCCATCGTGTCTTCTCCATCGCACGTGACATTGGCGAATTAATCTGTGCCCTCTTGACATAAATAAAAGCCAAAACTAAAAAAAAAAAAGAACTTATATCCAATTGTGACACATTAATGGTGAAATGAATGGCTTGTATACATTTCGTGTTCATGTTAATGTTATACCATGAATTCAAGTCACTTATCGTTGTATCAGTTTAATACTATTCTAGTTTTTAATGATAGTGATTTGTTGTTAATAATATATTTAGTTCTAAATTATATTTACACCGGCGCCAAATATGCGCGAAATACAAGCTGAAATTGTTGGGTAGGACTAACTCAATTATAAGACTAAAGACAGAAGGATTGAATCAAAAGTAAACCGTAAATTTCCGGTAGTGCAAAATGACGAGTCCTTTTAAGTATTTATTATTAAAGAATTTTTGAAAAAAAAAGACGCAATTTTCGCACTACCAGGAGTTTGTATTCGCTTTTCTTGCTTCACTATAATGTTCACACTAATATGTACTAATGAAGTAAATTTTCGTAATTCGTAAGGTTTTAAAATATAATAATATCAAATTAAATAATTATATATTAGTTTACGATATATAATAACAAGATATATACGAAAACGCCTTTAGATGGCACGAGCCGTGGTACTTAGTAATCAAAACAAAGATGCTGTATAAAAAGAAATTTATTCTAATTTAATAAAAAAATCAAAAACTATATCTTAAAACTTGTCTATACTAAAACCATGTCGTATAATATTTCAAATACGATCCACCGCTTATAAAAATCACTTAAATACAATCACAGTTTAGTTTTATTACATATTATTATAAAAAGTTCGTACTATTTTTACAAACATTATGCCGCACCAAATTTTCTTATAAAATTGTATTATCACTTTTCGTTATCCAAAGGAACATTGTATTCCCATTATTTATTCCTTAATAACATAACCTAACGCCTTCATTTCTTTATCGAACTGTTCGTCGCGATATTTTTTAATTTTCTGCAGCCATTTTCCACTGGACGCATGGCTCCTACACGTACCCCCATACCGCGCTGGTAGACAAGCCGGGTCTAAGTGCTGATGGAGTGACTTCAAATCACTACCGTGGAAGAATATTTTGTCCCATGCCTGCTGAGGTATGAATTTCTTGAAAATATAGAAGAACGTGTTCAATATCCAGGAGTAATTGATTATGTGGCAGCTTTTTAGTCGTGCTGGAGATGACATCTAGAAAAATAGTACTTATAAGTATAGGTTTATACTACTGCTGGTCAAAGCACTTTTTTTGTTTCTTACTCTCATAGCAATTAAATTCAAAAAATGATTTAGGGTCTAAAATTATAAAAACATAAATAAAAATACTGCACTCTTTCTAGTATTGAATTGTATATGTATGTATACGTATATGGTAATTTCAACATACCCCCATCAAAGACACGATCTGGTAAGCAATTGTTGGTGTAAGAGTCGCCACGTGTCGCAGTGTCAATCCTTCCAAATCAACGATGACTGTTCCCCCTAAAATCTGAATCTTTGGTTGCCGTATAGCGATCTCAGTTATCGCCATTCCAGCTCGAACTAGATCCTCCACATCGAACTCACTCGGGTCCCATGTTCCTGTAAATATGTCCGGTAAATAAATGTTTATGAATAATATTAAAACCTCTTTAAATAAATAAGATAAGGGAATTTTGAAAATATTATTGACGAATTTGATATGAGGTTAATTAGTTCGTTTATTTTTAAATATTCAGAAATTATTATTAATTTTTTTTTGCTGCATCAAGGGGATCAAGGGGTTAACTTAAACAGATATATAGCCTGATTAATAAATAAGTTATTAGTTTTTTCAGGAAATTATAAGTAGCACTCGGAATAACAATATTGGCTGACTGGCTGTCACACTCCCTCGCACATTAAAAAGTTCAACCGTTGGTACTGCGATTCTGATCACACTGGTTAGATGATCGTTCCATAGTACTATGAGAGTGAGGAAATTGAAATGATACCATTGTATTGTAAAATATATGCATGTGTGTGGTTGTACTCGATAATATAAATATTAGATATATATATATATATAATATATATATTTAATATAACAATTTTTAAGATAAATTTAGGGTAGGAATCGATCAATTTTAAACATTTTAAATCTTGTCATGGAACCTTAGTAGCGAACTAAGTTAGTCGTCGAACAAGTCGGAAACCGGAACTTTTAATAAAATACGAAGTTTCTAGAATGTTCTGGCAAAAAATGACGCGTATGAGTTTTATATCGTGACTCACCTATATGTATTATTAAAAATATGGATATGACGTAAAAAAACTAATGAAAATTGCTACATTAGTAGCATCGTATTCGGTCGATATAAAGATAAGGTTTATAGATAAAATTCGCTTAGTAATTTTGTACACATTTATCACTTGTATTTATACCTGAATTTGAATTTGAAATTTGAATAAAATGAGTTTCGTTTACCTTCATTTACAATAAAAACTTAAGTTAAAGAGGAGGCTAAAACAGCGTTTTCGTTTCACGAATTCTATTGAAAATTTTATATACAAATGATTATATATAACGTGTATTTCGTTTAATTAAATTTTCAGTAGTTTTCCTTCAACTTTCGAGTTGATCTGTAAATCTCTTTCAAAATCAAAATATTCTTTATACAAGTACGCTCAGAAAAGAACTTTTGATGCGTCATGTTACTGTATTGAATTAAATGTAAAGCCACCGCTTCAGAAAGCAGATTCTACCGAGAAGATTCAGCAAAAACTCATTAGTTACTCTTTTCCACTATTTTAATTACAGAGTATGTCAGTAAAAAACAATTAAATTCTTATATATCCTGCCCAGAAATCAATAATACTAAGTCCACGCTTTTGTATCTTTAATATAATCTCTTTTTTACATGAGCGTTGATTTTTTTATGTATGATATGGTGATAGAGTTATAATTATTTATTATTATTCAATATATCTGCTACTTATATGTTATATAACACCAAACAATATGTAGTCTAATAAATAATTGTGTATTCAAATACAATAAACTAGTTTTCGCCCAGGGCTTCGCTTCATACCGAATTCCGGTTTGGCCTTAATAGAGCAACAGACAGACAGAGTTACATTCGCGTTTGTACCAGAAGCGATAAAAGTAAATATTTTGATACAAGTATCATGTTACCACTAAATGCATTAGAAATAAATTATCAGTTTTTAATATAAAAAGATTATATGCTGTCACTGGATTATTTGTGGAGCTATTTAAGATAATGTGTAACTCTAACGGTTTTTGCAGCGCACGCCAGAATAGGTCGCAGATGGCAAAATTTTCCTACATACATATACATATTGTTATATTTGGAGAATTCACACATCTTTATAAATTATATCTTATGTGGTATTTTGATGTATAAAATACATATATTATAGAAAATCTTCATTACAATACATTCAATATACCCTGTTCAAGTTAGCTTGATCTTTTCGACAGACGGGCTAGTGATGATATAACAGTCGATAGAACGATAGAATGCTAGTTCAAATTAGAATTCAATTTTTTTTAACTTATTTTTCTAAAAAGAGTTATACCAGCTAAAGAGACCCAAACCGCTAGCCAAAGAGACCTCAACCAAAAAGACCCCCGTTCGTAACAATAACGTAACAATGATCTTTAATAACGATTTTTGTTATCGATATTTGTAACAGTTACTGCCTCTTATTCGCGTCCCTACCGTCCGACCGATGTAACATCATACAAGCGTCTATTATTTTCAGGGTTTCTATTTAAATTTTACTTTGAAGCAATAATATATAATAGAAAAAGTCTCAAATTTTTCGGATAACGCTTTAATCTTTAGGAATTTTTGTATTGTATGTATTTTTTAAATATTTTTTACAATTTTTAAAATCATATTATTAAGAGAATAATTTGTTCGTCATTGGAAAGTTATGTCGATCAGAAAAATTTACATCTGTCAAAAAGATCAAGTTATCTTGTACAGGGTATAGTTATATTAGTAAGGATATGACAATAACCTATTGCCTGGCAACGTCACGTTTTTGACGGGCCCTTTTTTGGTCACGGAGTATATAAAGTGCTTTTGGAAATGGCGGATCGGGAAGTGTCAATCCTAAACACATTTTATTTTCAATATATATTTTTTGAAAGGTCGCTTAATCTATACCAAAATATAAATGTATTGTGTCCGATCCTATACAATTCATTCGATTGAGTAGAAACTTTGTATATTTATGTGGCCCTAGTAACATGAAACGGACATATTACTTTATGGTTTTTGAAATAATAAACTAATAATCTAAAAAAGGATTAAAACTAATAAAGACTTTTTTTTATTATTATACTTGTATAAAACAAAGATATTTACAATATACGCGTCATGTACATATATATAAAAGAGTACAGAGCGGTGGCGATGAGCGATGACAACATAATGGAGTATGCCATTTGCTATCACGGCATACGAATTTTTCCGATAAATGTTTTACATATTCATTAACTAGTCCTTTTTTGCTCTCAAAAAACGCGTTACCTGTTTCCCCACGTGATGTGCGCCTCAGTACCTACACCGGAATACCCCCTAAAAACCTGCAGAACCCGCTCCGTCTCTTTTCGCTAGCGTGATAAAACTATTAACGATTCGTGCATCAAAAGAATAAAAAATAAGTTATAAAAAAATAAGTGGAAAATTGTTAGTATTTATAAGATGCCATTACAAGTTGAAGCTAGAAGGAAATTGAAAAGCAGAAACTACAAGTAGTAATACTCCTGGTCGGTACACTATTAGCCGCTTCCTCATTGTTTCCGATTTGCACGCTACGGAACACTGAAACTACTTGGAATTAATTGGATGCATGTCTCCTGCTTTTCTAAGTTAGATCGTATACTCGTGTAAATGTATTCGTATATAAGCTTAACTAGATGGTATAATAACACGTATAATATATATAATAATATATATAGATACACGTTACAGATTCTGTTCGAACACAGAATCATCGGTTAAGATTCACGTCTAGTAACCACTGGGGCATTACGGCTCTCATATAAAACCGTATCAAATTATTTACGAATTTCTATCCGCGGCTTTGTAAATTTATTTCGTCAGTTAGGGATATATTCTGCGAGAAACCAGCGATAAACTATTACTCTTTTAAATTAATTTCATTAAACATACTTAATCGTGTATATATGCTACATATATTTATGAATGACAATTAAATTTAAACTTCATTTGCATATCGTTTAGGCACTGATATCTTTTTATATGATAGTTTGTAATTTAATCATATTATTCCGAGTTATTTATGCGTTCATTACGTCCAAGTTTTTCAAACATTCATAAAACTTAATTTAGAATATTTTGATATTAATTTCATAAATATATGTAATTGATTAATTACCAGGTACTTTTTTACCGCCATTGACCTTCGTCTGACGTATTTCACAGTTCATAGTAACATTGGAAGTATTGGGCAACCGGTTAAGTCAGGCTTTTACAACGTTTGCGGTTTTATTTAACAATTCAAACGGTAGGGGTGATTGAACTTTTAATTATACTTTGGAGTGGAAATCCCTTTTTAAAGGACAAGGACTCTTATTGATGAAATGTATTAAAAGTGAAACTAACTACATATATTTTTTTTATAAATAATGTCTTGTTTTGCAGTCTCTAGTAGTGTATCTCTAGGATATTTTCAAATGTTTAATTTTAATAAAATTTAAAACAGAGATATTAGTATTTTTGATTTTATTAAAATATATATACAGCATACGATACTATTATCTAAAAGAATTCCAGATGTGTTTGAGATAAAATAAAGCGTGCTGGTATTTGTTGGTTTGATTTGATTTGATATTTAATCCTTGGTTCAGGAGTTAGTCGGACTGGATACATAACACTCAACGATAACAATCAGTGGAATTACTTTCGAAAGCTCAGCCCTCTTTGTGTACTGATAGAATTGTCAAATAAACAGCAATCAAATGAATATAGTTCATAGTGCATAATCTAAGTAAATGATAATTACTCTACATGAATACTAGCTTTACATACTGAGTATTTCACAACCACAACAAAATTATCTTTATTTACACAACCGGAATTTCAATATTTCCTAGACCAATTGTAAGTGTATAGAGCCAAATGCATCGAATAATACAATATTACTTCAAAGTACAAAACGTTGCTAAAAGAGTGAAAAACATGGAGGGAGTTTGTGAGGGATATGAGAGAGATGTATGTCAATCGAAAAGTCAAAAATCTTTGTTAAATATGTAGAAGTGTTACATTTGCTTATTAATAGTCAAAAATCTATCACCGGTTTTTTTTTGTTAATTTCTTTTTCACGTGTATAGATTTCATGTTTTCATTTACAATTATAACAAAAATATTTTCGATATTTGAAACAGCCTGGAAGCGATCATCTCATTCCCAAGGTGTGCAATCAACTAAAAAGTCATTAGTGTTATCCTTTAGCACACAAACGCTCTTTAACGATTCTTTTAAATTTTACAATTGAATATTTTTGAACGTTTTCTCGGCTCCTGTTGTGAAAACGTATACATTGCCCCAAAAAAGAGTTACTAACCCTGTGTAATCGAGTACTTGGAGGAACAAGTTTATTCTTGTTCCTAGTATTTATGGAATGTACGTCACAATTTCTGGAAAAATCATTTATGTTTTTGCGTACATATATAAAATTATCAAAAACAAATTGAGAAGCGACAGTCATTATTTAATATAAATCTACCACCGGTTCGGAAATAAACACCTCGAAGAACCGCCGAAGGAAACTCAGCGATTCATTTTTTTTTTTTTTTTTAATACACTTTTTTACAACTTTTGATTTGTTGGTGGTGCATTAGCGATGTAAGGAATGGTTAAAATTTCTTGCGTGTATATATAAGGTTTGTCTGTAAGATTTAAATGTCACACTGCTGGGCTAAGACCTTATCACATTTAAAAGGAATGGTTCTAAGTAATACCACACAGCTCCAAATCGGGTTTGTGGACGTACGATATAGCTGTTTGTGGGGATATATATAGACTTCCTCAGCATATTTTTGTTCATTGCCGAGCACAAAATAAATTATATATATAATTATAAAATTAGGCACACGGATAACAGTAGTGCTTGTGATTTATCGTTTAAATTTACTTGTTTTGACCATTGAGTCATATCTGCTTACTAACACATAGTAGTACACTGTTATAGTAATTCACTGTTAGATTTTTACATTAATACTTACCAAATCTAAATATCGACAGTCTACCAATATCAGGTCTGTCCAGCAAAATACCTTCGTAAGCGTCTTTAACTTTCACGAGGCTCCATAAATCTACACCCTTGTACAGATGCGGATACTCTTCCCGGAATGTGTAGTATCGGACTAGCTGTGAACAATATCAGAAAAACACCTTTGTAAGCCAGAGATTTGGTTTCCAAACAAAATATCACATATAAGATTTACGCTCGGAGCATATATACTATATACAAATATTTATATTTATGATAACCTGGTATACTGATTAATTAGAGCTGTTGTTAAATTCAAACATAAAGGACTGTCATTATATCACAGTAGGGAAATACTCGTATTTTTTACTAATATGTAACATGTTCTTCCAGTATAGGAATAACGGAGGTCAGATAGCCACTGCTTAGTATTAATACCATATTAGCCATAGTTGTTTTGTCTATAAAAATATATCTTTATTTAGTCAATCATATACTCTCTCAGAACTCTTTAACTGAGACGGGCGATTAAATAATATGGAGCACTATCATAATTATATAATTAATAAAATCAATTTTTTATTTTTTTTTTAATTTAATACACTCTAAAATCACTTTAAAGTTCTAATAACATAATGGAATTCTAAAATCACTTTAAAGTTCTAAAACATAAATCTTTGGAAAAGAAGAAAAGATAAATTTGTTCCTTTTAGGAAATGAGGTTTAATGTTTTTTTATTTTCAGAAACAAATTAAGTTAACATATATGTTACTTTGGAGTTTCTTCCTTTTCACTAACGAAATAGTTTTTGACAATATCGACAAATTAGGCCTTCTAATTTCAACCACTAGCTTTACCAGTAATTATGTAATTAAATGTATCTTATGGTGTCATTATTCCTTTGAATATCTGTGTTGAATATTTACGATAAATTCTCGGTTCGAACAAGATTATGTTCTGATTTGAAATTAATCATTTATTTCCACTTATTTTAGTTTAGGTTATTAGTTGTGTTGCCACCCTATTCAAATTTCAAGTTGATTTTATGTAAACAGATATTATTACAACAAATGTTATTTTAGTATAAGAACTTTCATTAATTAAATCGGAAAACGTACAGAAATTGTAATTGTTTTAATTTGTATAACGTTGTATAACTAGCACTATATTAATCGATACAAATATACAACGGAATAAAAAGTTAAAAAACAAGTTTTTAAAGGTTATAAGGGATTATGATTAAACACTATTTTAATCTTCTAGAAATAATAAAATTTATATATTTCTAATTAATTCACATAGTATAACATTTTGCTTTTCGAGTCGACATAGTAGGGTTTTGTACAAGTCTGGGTTGATACCACCCACTTGACACATCGAATGCTAAACAGTACGTAGTATTATTGTATTTCCGTTTAAAGGTTGAGTGAGCCATTGTTTCTACCGAAACAAGGGACATAACATACTGAATCCCAACATTTTTGACGCATTGACGATGTAAAGAATGATTAATATGTCTTATAGGCCCCGACAGCTTTAGCCGATGGTGACCACTTACCATCGGGTAATAGGACAATTAAAATATCATACTAAATTGAATATCACAATTGCTTAAATACGTATAATCTATAAATTCTAAATACATTAATACGAATGTTAAAGTAACTGGAAAAACACCTATTCGTTAGAACTGGTTTTAAGACTCTGATACGGATTGTTTTAAGACGAAATATTTTTTCACAAGGCCAACATTAATCTGACGTTAATATCTATATAGCTAGTGATCTATACTAATTTTATATGGACGAATTTTTTTAAGCTAATGATCGGATACAATCCTAAAAAAATCATTGGCAGAAATATACATCACTCTTGCTATACGGAATGTCATATCATTTTTTTTATTAATAAATTTGCTTCTGCTAGAAGACGAGATGCGAAGTAAAGGTATCATATCATATCATATGTCATATCATAAAGGTAATTCCTTTATATGGCTAAATGCGTTACTCTAAGGAACTACTAGACCGATACGAATAAATGTTAAATTACATAGTCCGCTAATTGAGGATGGACAATTATCATTTCACTTATTGGAGCCTAAGGAGCGGAGAATCCATTAATGTCATCTAATATGTGAAAGTGTGTAAATCAAGCGAATAATCCGAAATTAACTCGAATGAAACCGCACTACATCTGGCTAACGAAGCATAATCGCTAAGATAATATATTATGCGTTATATACGTACATATTGTCTATACATTAATTAAAATTATGTGTTTTACTATATTTTGATAACTCGCTTCGGGCAATGTTTTAATGAAAGTGGAAATAGTTATTGATATTTGACTAATTTCCTATCACTGAGTTGATCATGATAATTATTATTTTCTCCGTCGGTGCTCAAACAGCTAAACGATTGACTATTGCCGATATGACGTACGAGTAATGGAACCAACAGATCGACTCGTCTTATTAAAGCTATTTATTGATGCAAAACGTAGGAAAAAAAACCGACCAAGTACGAGTCGGACTCGCGCACGATGGGTTCCGTATCATTATCTATAAAATAACTCAAATTAAATCATGTCTATTGTATGGGAGTCCCAATTAAATTTTTATTTTATTCTGTTTTTAGTACAACAAATACTATTTATATTCATATATTTCTGTTGCCGCTAGTTATAATGAAAATACATCATCTATAAAAATTTCAAGTATCTATCTATTACGGTACATTAGATACAGCCTAGTGACAGACGGACGGACAGCGGAGTCTTAGTAATAGGGTCCCGCTTTACCCTTTGGTTATGCAACTCTAAAAATTAAAGCTACTAGGAGAACATAAGGAAGAATAAATTCAAATAAGAAATAACTACCGACATATACTTATTTTATTCTCTATTTTATTTTTGAGCTAAAGCAATAATAAAATCATCGCAAATAGTATCGCTACACATTGAATCGATTATGTATTGTAGATTGGAGAATACATTCCATTACATTATCATATCAGCTTATGACAAGCATTGAATTCAAATCGTCAACTACTACTGACAAGGTCTAAAGATTACGTTAACTGAGCATATAATCGTATGTACAATACATACAGGGCCGAACTTAAGCGACGGATTTGATCGTAGCATCTTTTTTTATTTAATATGTAGGATGGGGATGTGGACCACTTTACGGTAAGTGGACACCGACGCTCACAGGCACGCTGTAAGAGATTAATCATTCCGTTCAATACACCAATGCGTTAACAACCTTGGGAGATAAGATGTTATATCCTTTGTCCCTGCAGTTACACTTGCTCACTCACCCAAAACAGTACAAAAATACTAAGTATTGCTTTTTGGAGGATTAATATCTTATAAGTGGGTGTTACCGACTCAGACAGTCTTGTATGAAACCCTACAACCAAGTGAACGAAATGAGTATTCTTTCCACTTGATATTAATCAATAAGTTTTGTACTAATACTTAGGATTTCTTTGCATTTCATTACATTACAAAATATTCGAAAATTAACATTTCCAAACGTTAAAATTACGTTAAAACGTACTTGTTGATTGCGAACCACCCTGGCCTTATTCTGGCGTCCGCTTGATCGTTGCCCCAGGGCCGACAAACCTTTAAATTCGGTCCTGATTACATATATTATACAAATACAAGATACGGTTAACATTATTGTTTGTGAAAGGTATACATTGAATACTAATTAATATTGTAGATGTGATAGTGAGTTTGTTTATTAGTTTTTACGCTTTTACGTCTTAACTACGCAAATTAAATTGATGGAAGTCAAAAAAGCCTTGTAAGTCCGAAAAACTGTAAACGGAAAACTACCGACGGAATATAGTTTGTACCAAAAAGTACTAGCAAAAAATTTAATGTAAGTTGAACGAACGACGAAACTTTTGCTTAATTTATTGTTAACACACTATGAACCGTTACGAATCAGACAACCACAGTAACGTTACACATTTACAGTTAGAAAAGTGCCTTTTTACTTTGTTATTCGGAACCGAAATTTTTAAATGCGAAAATTTTAAAAATAAAACATTGATTCCAAGGAAGGTCATGATTGCGCAAACGTCCGCGCCAGCAGGCCTGAGATTTAATATAATGATGGTCGTAATTAAAAAACGTAAATGTCAAAATTGTTAATTGGAACATATCGCTAAAAGGCTCTTTTTATTACCATAATTATAAGTGTAATCTTCAATTGATGGCATACAAGTACGTCAAATAACCAGTGATCAATAAGTCGTTTGAGTGTACGGGCGGAGAATATTGCAAATAGGTGCACATAATAAATTTGAACGTTAAATCTCGATATTTTATTTATAACGTGAATCAATCGTTTCATTAATATAATAACCATCATTTTTTATAACTAATCAATCAAAATATTCTTTAGATTTTTGAGCAAAGCACTTTCGATCTATCAAATATTTTTTCGATATTGAATTAAATAAAAAAATACGATACGGTGAGTCATTACCGCTAAGGAGAAAGCTTATCTAATAGGCTCTCTCTTCGCGTTGAACTTAACTCTGGATGATTGAGGAAAGTTACCACCAACAAGCGATGTGATACCACGATGCCGGATGTTAAATTCCGGCAAAGTGCAGTTCGTAAAGAACTTCTGTCCTTGGATATTCATAAGACGAATGAACCCGATGGCATCCCTCCAATCGTGCTACGGACATGTGCTCCCGAGTTGGCACCGGTTTTAATGCGCCTTTTCCGGCTGATCTATGCATTCGTCATGCAGTCGTCCCGAACTCCTATTGGTCAATTATAGGCCTATAGCACTCACTTTCTTTCTCTCCAAGGTACTGGAGTCATTTATTGCCAGCCATTCATTGCCAGCTCCTGCGGTACCGAAAGGAGCACCAGCTGATTAGTGACCCCCAGTACGGTTTCCGTCGGGGTTGTTTAGTCGGTGATCTTCTAGTTTACCACACACATAGACGGGGAAGACCCTTGCTCTCAACCGCTTCCGCCCATTAACAGACAGCTTGGACATAGCGAAAGCCTTCGATCGCGTGTGGCATTAAGCGCTTCTTTCGAAGCAATTATTGCAAAGAAGCAAAAATTATGCAATTAAATGACCAGCTTTTTGGAAGATCGGAGCATCACGGTCGTTGTCGACGGTACATACCCTGATTTAAAATTCGTCAATTCTAGTGTTCTACAATACTACGTATTATAACCCATTCTTTTTCTTATGCATATCAATGACTTGTTGCAAATCAAGAATATTCACTGCTATACAGACAGACGATAGTACTGTAGACACCTTATACACCGGCCGTGCTAATATTTCTCGGGAAAACGTCGACGACAACCGGAACAAACTTGTGTCTGAAATCGAGTCATCATCATATCTCCACAATTTGAGAAGATTATTATTGCCGCCACGTCGTCACGGTACTTCACGTCGGCTCATCGTCTAAAACTATACAATGCGCAAATTTGGTCTTACATGGCTTACTGATATCAGCTTCTCCCATTTGACCGTATCCAATGCAGAGCGGCTCGAATTATCTTCTTGATACTTTGCCTTTACGTAGAGAGGATCACTCTGTATTTTCTATTTGGATTAATCCCCGGCTGTTGAATTTCATTTCGGACATCTTGTCAAAATTCCAACTTCCACCCGAACCACCTAGATGTCGGAAAATCTAGTTTTCTAAGACATTTTCTGCCTTGCACCAACGCTCTGTGAAACCAGCATTCACCGGTGGTTTTTCCGAACCGATACGACTTGGGTATTTTCAAAAAATGAGCCTACACCTTTCTTAAAGGCCGGCAATGCATCTGCTAGCCCCCTGGTGTGCAGATGTCCATGAGCGGTGGTAGTTACTTTCCATCAGGTGAGCCTCCTGCACGTTTACCATAAAAAAAATCTATTTGGAATATAGATTTTATCGAGAGCAACCGAAAAAAAAAACGAATGTCTTTTCTACGTATTTAAATTAGTCTGTTTTTTTATCAACAAATATGATCTTTATATGACACCTTTATATCATTGAATTTGTTCTTTATGGAGCGATAAGCATAATGTATCAATGTTTTTTTTTTTTATTTATATGAGATTTAAATTAATTAATATACCAAGTTAAAAATAACTGTGGAATTTTATTAATGTCGATAATATAAGTTAATATGGACATACAAGTTTATGTGCACGTGGGACAATAAAGTTTCTCGCTCGAAGAAATCTCAAGAGATATGCGTCATCTGTCCGGTGTGGTTTGCATTCCCCGCGTTCTGAAAATATTTATTAGATTCATAAGCATGATTTTAACAGTTGCAATTAAATAGTACTTCTAATAAAAATATGACTTTTTTTTTAATTTATATGGGGTTTATCAGAAAAATATACATTTATTCTTTAAATTATTACAACACTCATCATTAAATTTTGGGCACTCTGTCTGGTAAATAAAATAATTCTTAATTTTTTATACATTTTTGTTCTTGAATTCTGTTATATAAATAGTAAACATTTTAGGTTATTTTTGGATCGATAATATAAAAACGATAAAAATAAAAATCCGGTCGTGCATTTTAGTTGCAATCAAATTTGACCTTAAAATTGACTTCATAATCGCGCCCAGGCCAACTTTCACTTCATAAAATTGTTGTCAACAAACAGACAAAAACAATCCTATATAGAGAGGTATTTCGTAACATTCAAGAAATACTAAGAATACATAACCCGATAAGGTTTTACCGAAAATCATTTTTCTCAACTCCGTGATAGCTGTTGCCCTGGTAGCTGGATTCTCGTTGCATTGTTCAGGTGCCACAGCCAACAGCTCTGGATCCTCTTTAGTGTTTAATTCCGCTTCGAACGCTATCTCGAGGAAACATTCGTACATTCTGATGTTCTGGTTCTGTAGAATATTTAAATATTAGTTTGATTTTTTTCTTGAAAGCGAAGTATCTATTTTTTTACACATACAATTTTTAATCGATTCTATTTATGATTTACAAAAATCGATTTGTATCTATATTAATAATTTCGTGCAGATCCACGACAGATCCGATAAAAATAATGATTTTTTTAATCGACATATGACGTATAATCGAATAATTTCGTTTATGGGTTTTATAATTTATTAAAAGTAAAGGACAAGCCACATTGTTGAGTTTAATATATTTTACTCTAGCGAAGCGAAGACTTTTCATCTAGCATAATAATAATACCTTACTATCGAAGACGGAAGAGTAAGTAATTGCCATTTCCGCCGGGCGAAAAACGCAAGGAAATAAATAACATTATATAGAACAATAATTGATACTGAAACGGAATTGTTTCAATCTACTAACAGAAAAATTGACGTATTTTTTTTTAAGTGAATATCAATCGTATTATTTTTCGAATCCAAAATTTTCTTCGTATGAAATGAGTTTATAAGAACAAAAATTCAGTTGTATTTACACTAAAAATATGTATTTAACCGAGAGGTAGTTTCATGCATTTTCTACAGTTTTTGTTGATATTATTATCGATACACCTACATTCTTAGCGGCTAAACGTACAGCGTGGGCATTGTATGTAACAACTGCACCTTTAGATGACTAAATGAAGTGAACAATTTTAGACGATGTTATTTTGGGTTGTTCTAAACTCTTGCAAGTCATTGCTGAGTGTACATGTATGTAAAACTGTTTATGTGACTTGGAGCACATGAATAATAACTGCACTAAATGTAACATAACGTAAAATTATCTTAAATAATAAATTAATTTGGCTAAATTAACGACGTATACAAATCACTTTGTATTATAGCTATTTTATTAATTCTAAGCGGTAGACATCCTTAAAAAAAATTACAGATAGCCCAACATTTAATTTTCATTTCAATGAAACGTATTCTTTTAACTAAGTGTTATATAGTCAATCCCACCTTTTATTTAAAAAAATAAAAGCCGTATCGAATCTCTATATAAAAATAAGTTTTTAATTAACGCCTTTTTATCTAATTAACGCGCGAAAAATTACCTGTTTTAGATTTGAATGAAATAATCATAAGAACTTCAATGCCCCTCGAAGTTTCCGTACATATTTTATTTTTGTATGCAATATAAATTCCTTTCACTTTGGTTACCTTCGGAGCTATTTATTGATGCGATGAAAAATCTGAGACATAAAGGAGGGCAGGGTCGAAATGCTCGCTTTGGGACAAGCAAATGAACTCTCAAAGAACGTTGAACATGATTTATGTTAATTCAATGCTTTATATGGTATTTAAAGGTTTTAATTTAATTATTGCTTGAAGACGGTTTACATTTTATACACTAATAACTTTTCATCGAATAGTTAATTATTTAATAAAAATTAAAAAATATATTTGTAGTCAAATTATCTCTCTCTTTCTTATCTGAATTTTCATTGGTCGGTGGTAGTCGATGATGCAATAGGCGACCAATGAACGTTTAGTTTAATACCTTAGTTGTTTAATTTAACATATTAGATACGGGATCTAAGATTCAATGTTGTACCATCATAATTTTTAAAAGTTGAAGAGATGTGAATCTATATATTATATTATATCTCGTAAGGACTGAGGTAATTTTATTAGGTGAAACTTCGTCGAAAACTAATCCGCCAACGAAAGCTTTCCTCAAGATGACAACAGAAAATATTGCCGTAAAAGTCAGCTTAGCAGGAAAAAAACAAATAAGTATGTGTAAATGTATGATGATATATCGCGAACTTAATAGAAAGACGACTGCTTAGGTGGAAAGCAAATTGGATTTCACAATAACAATAAAAGTCTATTTTATTTATAACCGTGTTTGCATGTTTCAGTAATTTAAAAAAACTGTACGAAAAAAGTATGAACAGGACTTCTACACTGAGGGTTCTGTACCGAAATGTATATTATATAAACCTTGAATTACCAATATCGAATCGACAATTTTATATTTGCTCCAAGGCCGTTCTTAACTCAGGGCCAAGTGGGTACACAAAACTCGGGTGTCTGGTTAAATCTTGGACCAAACCTGAAGGTCTCTTAAAAATTGTTTTTGGAGGAGGGTAGATCGCCAGAACACTGCATACATTTAAACTTCGGTTGTTGTTTGCTCGTTAACTTGTAATTTTTATATTATTGTAAGTTTACAACATCGGCAAATATAAGGTTGCAAAGGAATACCGCAAGGAATATTTCATATTTCAATCACTTGACCCAATTATGAGTATACAAATATTGTTAAAGCCTTAATCTATTATATCATACCGATGTGGATAATTTTTATTAAGGAACCCAAAAAAACATTTAATAAAAATTCTTATTAGCGCACAGCTATCGTCTATCAGTCGGGTGGAATGTCGGGTTAAATAATGTACATAGCTTAATAAATGCGAAATTAATTAATTAAATAATTAATTAATTATTACGACAAATGTTATTTGAGCAAATGTTGGAAAATATCAGTTATATAATATTTGTTTTGATTTTATGTATTAATAGGACATATTCGTAAAACTTATGATATGTCTAGGAGCCTGCTCTATTCGTCTACTGTCTTTGCTGAGCATCTAAATTATCTTTTAGATTATGTCAATTTTTTTGATTTTTGACAATTGGTATTTCAATGGATATGATCAAATTTTGTATGTGTACACACATATGCTATATCATCTAAACCTCCGAATAGTGTAGTTTATTAACTAATAACAAAACAAGCCTGTCGTAATTTACAGAGGAACATCAATCATATTAAAGCAATAACAACATTTAAATAATCACAAAACAAGTTTTGAAGGTAAGGAATGTTTAAAACTTAGAATATGTATTGATTGATTTTGTTTGTCGTATTACTTCGATTCATTGTCAAATAGAAAACGCCGTTCTTCCCATTCTAGGGAGTTTATATCCTGTTCCGTATTTAAAATATTTAGTAAAGTATATAAGTTACTTCTAAAATGAAAAATTAAAAGGAATAATAACAAGAACCAAACTTTTCCTATTCTAGAGATATAATTCAAACAAATCGAAAGCACTTCGATTAAAGCGACGAAAATATAATAAATATAATTGGCAATTCGAATCGGCACTTCCCTAAGGCATACAAAATTGTCAAAGAAAGTAAATTTAAATCAATAGAATTACTATTTTTAAAGGGATATTTACTCCAAAGTATTGACGCATAATGCCATATTTTCAGTGTTGTGTAGTTAGGGTTTTTTGTATAATCCTTTATTTTTATTACTTTTAATTTATAAAAGGGCTTATGAGGTAAGACGATCTTAGATTTGTTATTAAGAGTCCTGATTTAGAGCCGGATTAGCCGTTTTCACAAGACTTTTTAACAGGATTTTAAGTCATATATTTATTAGTTACCTAAACAAAATACTGTACCTAGAATCTATTGGAAAAATCCTATATAAACATTACTGATATTTGACAAATGATTTGTTAAAAATACATGTTTTGTTTTTTTTTACATTTCAGTGTTCATTGAACGCTGTTTCACTTAAAAAAATGAGTTGTTTGTTATTTATGTAAACACTCTTCATAAACGAGCAGATTGACTTCTCCATAATATACTGCCAAAATTATGAATTCCTATATAATTTTTGAGAAAAAAGAAATTATAATTAAGCTGAATACGCAATATTAAGCTTCAAACTTCATCGTTATCCGTATAAATAATTATGCAATAAAAAAGTTTAAGTCTTTGATTACTGAAAAATATATTTTTATTACAATGACGATTATTATTTATTTTTCTAAATAACGTATCAACAATAAAACTAACTTCCATAGTGTAAGTATATTTATTAGTCGTGCAACTTATTGCAGGTGTCGAATGGGATTAGTGTAAATTAGTTATTCGTAATTGTGGTTGAACTAAACTATTCAAAAATGTTATACTATATTGCGAAGCACTTTATATTATTAAGATTGAGATAACTCATTTACGTAACACGTTTCGTACGTTAACGTTTCGAATTCGGCTTATAACGTATTAAAATAGTTTTTATTAATTATTACTTGTGTCATCAAGAAAAACTGAAAACACGTTTTTACTCAGTTACTAGAAACCTAATCAAAAACATTTTCAATTTTTTTCCGAATAATAATAAATGACGGTTTCTTTATCTGAATTTCAATGTTTATTGTCATAAAATGAAATCCTTTCATATCGTTTCTTTCGTCTATAAGAATTACGTTGGAAAATAATGTTATTAAAAAACGAAATCTATTTTTGGTTTGTTACAAAAATGTCTCCGAAAAAACAAACGCCTACGACACTTTTTACAGCCATAATTCTTGTTTTTTTTTTTTAACAAAATAACAATCATTTTGTTTTTAAAGTTAATTTTGTAATAAAGAAGTCCCGAGCAACAAGAATCTTCAAGATATGTCTCCAAAAGAAGAGAAGTTCTTAGCCCAACACAAAGACATTTATAGACTTATTAATATTATTTACATTTATTAAATTTAAGCATCAATGTATGTATAAGGTAAAAGAAATATTAAATCGTTTATATTGTTACGGATATTTTTAAGACAATTACGAAATTTCAACCGTTGAAATGTATTGAAATAATGGAGATTGATACATCAACATTTTTATTTTTTGAAAAACATGAGTAAGTATTATAATTTTTATTTTTTAATTTTTCTCCTAGGGAATAAATTCCGATAGGTATTTTGACGGATTAGCTCTCGGAAAGATGGAGGCTGTTCAATCTCTTTATTTGTAAATATGTTTGCAAAATTTTTCAAGATATAGATTTTGACTTTAGTTTGAAAGCAGAAAATAGATGCAAATATTCATTCAATAAATTGATTCATATTTTTACTTTATATTTTATAGTTTTACATGACGATAATTTTATTGAAAATCCAAAATGATCTTTGCTTCAAAGGTAAGAAATGCATGACGTAATATACATTTATATTTTAAAATACAATATGTTACTCATTCAAAATGAGTTAAATTTAAATAGAATGATATTTTTTGTTTCGGAATGATACTAATTATCATTCCGAAACAAAAAATATCAAATAAAGAATTTAAAATTAACTTTTTTTAAAGTTTTTGCGAACCCAACGTCGAGTAGAAGTAAAGCGTTAATTATAGTTAAAAACAAAGTATATCTTTGTATATTCAAATGTGATTAACTCATTTCTGGTTTTCTGATACCAATATATTCTAAATTTAATTTATTGCGTATTTGCCTCGCCTAATAGATTTGCTGGTAAAAACGAATACGGCGTCAAATAAGATCACCTATTCAATACATAAACATTAACGTACAGGATTATTTTTCCGAGAACTAACTAACGACGTCGTTAGATAAACACAAAAAATAAATAAAACTCAACGACAGTTAAAACAGTTCCTATTCAGTAAATTGTTTTAATAAAATGAAAAAGGTGAGTAAAAATAATGGTATTATATAGGATAACCTTTCAATTTCTATATCATATACTTTTTAACAATGCAATGCAAAAATCTGACAACAATTGTAACAAAACACAATATAATTGTTTATGCTTACCTAAACTAAATAATTGGGCGCATACCGTTACTTAAATGATCAAACAAAAAAAAATGTTTTAGAAAATAACCTTTATTGTTGTACCCACCCACCTGTAAGTACGCATAAACAACTCAAATTTATTATTAAAAAAACTTACATGCAATTGTAACTGAGATCACCACTATTTTATTAAAAATATATTTATATTTTAGACACCAAAAACATCACCATATAAAAAGAACAGTACCATTAAAACTGATAAAATGAAAACGTATCAACAATGCATTATCACAATTCACAACACAACACCACGCGCCACAAACGACCATATAAAAATAAAGTCCGTCTAATCGTGCACACCATGACAGATACGGCACACATCTGATTCGCTAACATCGGTTAGGAAAAATGAGAACCGAATTTTAAAGTTTAAATTTAGAATAGTTCTTCAGCAATACATCGAGTAATAAAATAAAACGATTTCATATGATGATCTTCAGAAGAATACTGTCGTCTGTCATGTATCGTTTAATATTGCATGCAAACTATTGACGCAACAATGATATTGTAAGTTTATATATAGAATGGGTCATGTACCTACTGCAATTAGTCTTATATAATTATAGGTTTTTAAGAAAACGAGTCAAATGTCAGTACGCTTAGTTTATTATTAATTAATATAAAGCATTTTTTATTTACTTGATATTTAATATGAATTTTATGCCGATAATTAGTGCTAACCTATTTCCATATTAAGTATGTTATATTTATTTGGCTTATTATATCTTTTTTTTAATTAAATAATTAAATATATTTAAATATTTTTATAATTATTATCTTTTTTTTATTTTTTTTTTTGTTTGTGTTAATATTGAAATTTCTTTTTTTATTTATAAACTTATATTTGGAACTCGATATTAATCTGAAAATTACAAGTTTTTTCAAATAACGTAACACCGTATTATAATAAGATATATTTCTTATTTATTTTTTTGAACAATTGGAGAACTAATATCCAATCTATTCCCACTATTTTTAAATATTTGATTTATCTGTACCGAAACAGAGACATACCTGTGCAGTCATCGAGCAACAGTTGTGTAAGATTTTATAATATCGGCTCGAGACGAGGTCGCCCGTGCTCGCCTTGACTTGAACCTTTAGATACAACCGGTTGATTTTATGCTCGCCTAGTATTTAACTTTTTGTTGCACTTTATTTGTATTAAAATTTTCCACCAGTAAAAAAATGATGACCAACCCCGAATTTTATTTATTTTTAATAGTCTAATTAATCAAAATATTTTAATTTGTTTCGATTTTAATTTATTTATGCTAAAAAAGTCAATAAAATTTATTATGTTATTTATACAAATTTAATGAATGAAGTTATTTTAAGAATTGTTACAACTATGTTCTAATTATGTTAAAAAAAAATTCTTTATAATATATAAGATAATACAACCCGCGCTTGGAAACTTACTCTAGGTTGCAGATGTTAGGGAGAAAAAGAAACCAATGTTCTATTCCAAACATTATTCCCTCTCTGTAATCTGTTTTGATGGGTTTGACTAACAAACATCCATCCATCCAAACTTTCGCATTTATATATTAGTAAGATCATCTATTAAATTGAACAATATATCTGCTATCATAATAACAGCCTCTTTTTAAAATAATGATTATATTTGCGAGTTACCAAAACTATAACAACATTTATTTTTTATTTTGACTGTCTATTTGATATTTTTTTACAGCTAAACCATAAAACCCGATTTGAATAAAATTTGGTACGGAGCAAGCTTGAAATAAGTATGAACTTTTTATATACCTATCATAAGGAAGGGGGGGGTGGTTGAAGAGTTGTATGCAAGTTGTTATTTTTATATCTTTTTCAGCACTAATGTGTTTAAGTGGTGATGACCATTTCCATAATTTGGAACAATTGTCCGTTCGTTGGGCAAATTATATTGAGAAATTTTTCCCAATTATTTTTTTGTCCCGTTGCTGTTGAAAAACTTGAACCTTGGAGTAATAGTGCAAAAAGCTTAATTAAAAGTATAACGCCTTAATGTCCACTGGTGACAGGAAGGCTGGTCCGTTTTTGCCCAGAGGATCAGAATTGTGATTGAAAGGTGAAATCTTGCAATCATTCCACACGGTCAAGATTTATACAGAAACTATTTATAATTTAATTATAAATATAAATATTTATATAATACGTATTACAATTAAATTAAATATAGACAATATTTAAGGACTTAATGTTAATAATGCTTATGTAAATAAATATATACCTATATTGATGATAATAAAATTAATCATACATAAACCAAGTACCTAATCGTAATGATTTATCCGTCTATACATAACGCAAGTCATGTGTTTTAATCGCATATTTTTAGAAAAAATATCCTGTAATATGACGATAAAACTAACACAGATTTATAACAAAGTGGGTAGCGCAATTATCAGTAGGCTGTATATATTTCAGACCGTTTTAATGTAAGTTTTGAAATATGATGTATTTAAAAAATAAATGGTAGACGCCTACCTTAATAAATTAAAGTGTACACCATTTAAATCGGTCTAATCTGTTTATAATCTTTTTCATATTTTGAAGTCGGTTAAAAAATATAAACTCATGTCATTTAGAACAATCTTAATTTTGAATATGTAAATTGAGCATTTTACTAAATTTAGTATTAGAACCTTCGAATAATATATTTTGACAGGTTTATTCAAATTTCCATTCACAATTGAAGTGATTCAAAAAAAACTAACGTGTGCGTAAGCGATTCGTAATAATATCTTCCGACACGCTAAGATGCATAAGAATAATGTTGTAAGTAAACTATGTAGTCCACAAAAATGCGAGCGAAATCGAAATATTTGTTCAATTTACCAGCACTTAAACAATGAGAACCATTAGACTGTATTCAACTATTCAGGATTTTGTACGTATTAAACACGGATGGAAACTTTTAAAAAATAATAAAAAGACTCTAAGTCTTCATTTTTCCTTTTTTGCTAGGGTTAACACATGATATATTGCAAAAACTTAAATACATAGAACTACTCCGTGACATTTGATTCCAAGACAATGCTTTTGTTACTTTATGCACAAACACATGTGCACTTGGGACGGTAATCCGACACGACCGGATAAAGTTCAGGTGCAGAACTAACGGATTTAAGCGCTTAAAGTCAAATAAATGGGACCGTCACGACAGCAGAAGGCACTCCTCTTATAACTATTTGGGTTCAAGCATACTGATTTTATGTCTCCAAACATATTTCAAGGATAGATTTTTTGCTACCAATATTTCGACAAATGTCCTGAGATCTATTTTATGTACAAATCATGTCCATACTTAACTTTAATTAATTGTTGAATTTCTTTAAAGTATGCTACCAAAAACATGACTAAGTATTAATATTTAAATATTAAAAATAGCACAAAAGACCCCAAGGTTAGAAGCTAACTGGCCTTCCTATAGGGTATGATGATTTTGGTAACCCGTGGGAGATTTGGTCGTGGTATGTTTGGAATATATTTATGTATTTTAAGTCTTACCTATTTAGTCAGCCACTAAAAGTAAGGATTATTAAACCCAATTCACAGAAATAGTACATCGAATTAACGCGTGCTTCTCCGAAATTCCTTTCACACATTTCCGACGCATATGCTAAATTATTTCCATCAAATGCACGTTGCATCAAGACCTAATATGTTTTAGCTGAAAAACTGTTAAAATTATTTAATAATTTTATTATAAAGAAATCTTGACTTGGCAATAATTTGGTACTAAATATTGGATTTTATCGTTACCATTACTAAAACTCTGTGATAAAAATTATATAAATATATCTGTTAAATATTATTTGATATTTATCCAAGACATACTAATAAAGGAAATTGAACACTAGCTTCATAATCTATCTGCCTATTTCCTATTCCTAGTAGTTTATTTTATTTCGTTTCAAAGTCTTGCGTAACTATCCTGCGGTAGAAATTGTTATATAAGAAACTTTCGCTGACCGTGGCTTCGTTAAGTAGATTAATTCAAATCACGAGACTCGTGCATACAATTGCTCGGTTAATATTATGTATGAACATCACTTAACGAAATAACACCAAAACATAAGTGGTATCAGTAAATAAATATTTGATATTTTATTTATATAACATGGATCATTTTGAATGTTTCATTAAGTACTAGTACGTCCACTAGTGACACCTATGACAGGTTTTGGTTTAATGTCATTTTATTGTAAACTGTAAATCACTCATCTACATTTTGCGCCAAAATGATGAAACCTCTTTTAAACGAAAAATTTAATATCAAATAGTATACATTAGTTAGTTCAGTTAGTATTGAAGTTTGTCGGAAACAATTTACTTTAATTCGGTTTAGGTTTTTATTTATTTTTTTCTTATACATCTAATTCGCCGCTCTCTAACCGTCCAGTAACTTTTTTCATAAGAAATTATTTGTTAATTCGTAACAATTTAATAAAATGTAATAAAGAATCCTCTTTAATTTTCTACACATCTTCGGCTGGAGCTCCTCAAAATGAGACCATAAGAGATTTTTTATATGCACCTATCGCCCCATAATCACTAGGACAAAAATCGGCTTTCGCTATTAATATATAAGATCCCACGGAAATGTGTAATACAACAATGGTTCAAACCCGAACAAGCACCAAAAAGTTTTCACTTGCTTGATTTGTATTTATGACCCATCTTGTGTGGTGGTGGAAACTCACATGAGTCCGATGAGAATATCATTTGTACGTCATACCATGTGTATCCGAGAAGCTGTTTTAGAGTGTAGTGGTGGAATAAGACATACATACACATCGGGTAGCAGTTGGAAATTTAGAAGCTGTTACTTTGAGAGTGTTCAAGCAAACGGTAACCTAAAACCGCAATTCGAGGGGAGGCCCATGCTATTCGGGCTATTGAGAAGAGCCGGCTTAAGCCTCCGCGGGCCTGAATATGTCCCTTATCTTTAAGACGTCATATGATACTTATGTACTTCAAACTAATGAAAATAAGTTGATAAAAAAATTATAAGTAAATCTTAATAATCGACATGGTAGCATGCGAAAACGATCCCGTGGCGCCCGCCGAAGAAACGGACAGGGTACCGCTGGTTTTTTAGAAGGTAGGTACCCACTCATCAGATATTCTACTGCCAAACAGCATTACTTAGTAATGTTATGTTCCGGTTTGAAGAGTGAGTGAGCCAGTGTAATTACAGGCACAATGGACATAACATCTTAGTTCCCAAGGTTGGTGGCGTATTGGCGATGTAAGGAATGGTTAATATTTCTTTTAACATCAGGTGGCCCA
Source organism: Vanessa atalanta (assembly GCF_905147765.1). NCBI lineage: Eukaryota > Metazoa > Arthropoda > Insecta > Lepidoptera > Nymphalidae > Vanessa > Vanessa atalanta. The sequence continues at coordinate 2,828,418 of NC_061882.1, forward strand.
TTTACCTACTTATTAATAAAACATAAAAATAGTCGAGGTTTAGTATTACGTGCTGACTACAAATACCCATTTTTGTAACGACTGTCTTAAAAGATTGTAAAGGAAACTTTGTAAAAAATAAATATTATACTTAGCATCATTTTCTTACATTCTGTCTATAGTCGTATTTAGTGACGCTAATGGTATGTTATTTTGTCATTAGCGATTACGTAAATGCTCCTTTGTCTGCGCTGAATAAATATAACATATAATATAATTCAAGATCAGGGTTGTTTGTGGAAAATAGTTGTCATATTTTAATAATTTATTAATATATTCGCAACATTTACATTTACAACAAAATAATTTGTTTTAAATTAAGAATATAGTAATATTAATATAACTACGATTATAAATGAGAAGTGAGAAGTGAGAGTTCGAGGGACTCACTTTAAATGTTTCCCAATAACATTTCGAAAAAGGTTGATGAATCATCTACACGTCCTTAAAGACCTTCTCAAATAGGTAGTAAATTAAAATTTTAATTATAATATAATATAATTAAAATTGAAGAAAATAAATAAAGCATAAATTAATTATCATCGTTAGAGGCAATTCGCTGGAAAGATTACTTACATATATTCGCATTATTTACAGCTATCTCCTCCAGACAACGTTTGACCGAAGGACTAATTATAAAATATGTAATATCTATATTAATATATGTTACTTAATAAAAACTTCACCATTGCTTCACGTTACACTATATAGTTTACATAACACCTTTGTGGTGAATATAAAGAGTATATAAGGTTTGGTCTAATCTATATTCCTTGAATAGAGACAATTAAACCCAGCACGAACGTAATAGCCTTTACGTAACATGCTAAATGAAATGTCATTCAAACATGGTACGCGGAAATTCGAATGTTCACTATTTGATATTAATTCTGCCTCGTGCAAAAACGGCCAAAGTGCATTTTTATTTATTATTTTATTTATTTATCGAACACCACTAATAGTATATCAGAAAATGCTTAGAATTAATCTGTAGTACAAGGATGTCTAGTTATTAAATGGCTATTATGTGTCGACCTAGGCTAACTAGCCATTTCATCGACACAATCCTACCTAAAAGGCAAATAAAAAATAAAAATGTGTAATCCAATAATATACATACATAAAAATATGTATAAACTAATACTTATAACATTTTTACATTACATCAACAGCCTGTAAATTTCCTACTGAGCTAAGTCCTCCTCTCCTTTTGAGGAGAAGGTTTAGGAGCATATTCCACCACGCTGCTCCAATGCGGGTTGGTGGATACACATGTGGCAGAATTTCGTTGAAATTAGACACATGCATCTTTCCTCACGATGTTTTCTGTCACCGCCGAGCACGAGATGAATTATAAACACAAATGTTTATAATACCTATTAGTTTTACACAAATAAAATAAATTTAAAATATATTTAACTAATATAATGATATATACTAAAAATAGATACACTAAATTAAAGTAGTATTCTTAGCTTTTTTTTTTTTTAGCATTAGCAGCCCGTAAATGTCTCACTGCTGGGATAAAGGCCTCCTCTCCCTTTGAGGAGAAGGTTTGGAGCATATTCCACCACGCTGCTCCAGACACATGCAGGTTTCCTCACGATGTTTTCCTTCACCGCCGAGCACGAGATGAATTATAAACACAAATTAAGCACATGAAATTTCAGTGGTGCCTACCTGGGTTTGAACCCGAAATCATCGGTTAAGATGAACGCGTTCTAGCCACTGGGCCATCTCGGCTCACATCTCGGTTCTTAGCTTTGTATACATAATTTTATGAGAGACTTTTTTAAACGAATTGTGATTTATTGTGACTTCAACTTTCTCAAGAAAGTGATTTTTAACAAAAATGATGATTTTTTTTATAGGTTTGGATCATTTTGTATGAACTGGTAAAACATTCCATAATTTATTTGTCATTTGCCATTAACAGTGAAAGATTATAAAATTTTATTTTTATGCACACAGATCCGTGACGATCTGATCACAATTTGGGGTAAAGAGTAAACGACATTTTGCCACTTGACGTATTCGCGCTAATCGTGAGGAGCTTAACTTTAACTAACGATGTTACGCAAAAATGCATACGTTGTATACCTTTTAAAATAATATAATATCCAATATATAATAGCCAATAATTGTTTATTGTTTCTATGCTGATTACCAAAAGTAGGCGTTATTGATGTTGATCCTTTAACACCAAACCACAGAATTAATATCGCTCACCGAAGTTTGGTATATAAAGATTTACTCTATGATGAACATACAATATACCTTTCGGACTATGATATGTAATTTATATCTCGAATTTAAGTTATATTATATGCCATATGATAAAGCTAAACGGTAATATCCTTGGACTTTCACTTATGTTGGCTAACTATCCTAACTAAAAATAATATATTTTGTTTTTTAGTAAGTATTATTAATAAAAAAAGTGTGTTATTTGATTCTTTATGTCGTTGTTCAAGTGTGAATAATTTTCTTCTTAGTCACATGTTTTTTTTTATGACTGTACTGTGTTCTATTTTTAAATGTTATTCAAGCTTATTACATTTATAATAAAATATGCTTAAGTGGTCTTTGTCGCTAATAATTTTTCGTCTATCCGTTTTTTTTACGATATAGATAGGCGAATGGGCAAATGGGTCACTTGACTCTAAGTACATTGGCGTTGTAAGAAAACTTAAATATTAACCATTCCTTACATCGCAAATCAACCATGGAAACTAAGATAGAGTTATGTCTCTTGCACCTGGAGTAGTTACACTGGCATACTCACCCTTCAAACCGGAATATCAATACTAAGTATTGCTGTTTGGCGGTAGAATATCTGATGAGTGGGTGGTACCTACGTATAAATGAATATCGTTTATATTCGCGCTAATATTATTGTAAAACACTAACAATTCGATAGCATTATTTTATAATTCTTCGTAAAAATTATTTCAATGTTTGGTAAAGTCAATGTTGTACTTTGGCCTTATTATTATTATTTTTAACTAAAACATTGTTAATCCGTTGCGAATTGTTGATTTATTACTTTTATGATGACACCTCTTGATCTCGTATTGTATGAATTATTTACTCGTGGAAACTTTTATGGTAGCTCTTACTTTATGTTCTCGTTCAATTTATTTTATCCTGTACTATTTGTTTCCCTAATAAAAATAAAATACTTTTCCAAACGCAATATTGTTTCTATTGAGAAACAATTAAATTAAAAATGTCTTGCTACAATATTACCGGATAATACAACTTTACTTAAATTGCAACTTTTTATTTCACATATCTTTCGGATATTAATATATTTAAAGAACGATATTAAATTTGTAATTGTAATCATCACATCTATAAATATAATTTAGGTCGTATTGCAATTTTATCGCAAACATTAAACTGTTTCATGATGATTACAACTGACCCACATTAAAAATGTCAAATGTAAATTCGTATTCAAAATAAATGCATATGAACACATACGTATTGTAATGTGTCTGACCTTGATAAACATCTGCACATGTCGTACCCGCGTAAAGACTAGTGGCGCCTCTGTGGTTGATTTTTAAGTTCAATTGTGTGTAGCTGTTTGTAAACTATTGACGCAAGACCACCTGACGGGCGTCTTCAACCTTGTGAGCTCCTGCTGTCGCGGACCACCTGGCCCGACGCAGGTATTGACGAAGACGATTTAGACGAACGATAGGACGACGCAACCACCGGATATGACAACCACAAGGACATAACAACAAGAGGACAAGAGGAACCACAGGGTCAATTAAGCCTATTGGATCAGATTACTGAAACGGTAACTGTAGGCTACCGTTGAGGAAAAGCGCGGGCAAATTGGGCAACCCCGGGCCCCGGCTTGACCCTTGGTCAAGCAGGACGAGTACGGTGATGACTATTTGTAAACAAAAAAGGTATATAATACATTAATATTACAATAGCCGTATTTAAAAAATATATATTAATGAAAAAGTTATAATTTGAAATCGTAACAAACGTAAAAACAAACCATTGTGTTGCATGCCAAAATACTTATCGTAAAAATGATTCAAATATAAAAAAAAAATAATCGTTAACTACAAAACCGCATTTATTAGAACATCGACAGAAGTTCACTTCTGTCTGTAAAGGCAGTGAAAATATTACTACTAAAGAATAATTTTGCACCGTTTTTATCAGATGACATATAGCAAATCCAGAACATTTTTTATTGAAACTCTCTATAAATAATGACAACATTTGACATTTTAAAATTAATAATAATTTCTTTTTATTTAGTATGAAGATACAATTTCTCTTACATACTAAAGGCTAAATTTCGCCACGATGGGCGCTAGTGTGAACTATTAAGGTCACGCAAGTTCTCTATACGCCTGCAATATTCCTTCATACTCGGATTAAAAAACAAAATACATATTCCTGGTAGTGTAGCTAGGAATTACAATTTGTTACTATGTCAATAATAAATAAGAAATAATGAAAGTGATAACACTTTCGAAGTATTCATAAAAAGCGACGTTTCGCAGTAGCGGGAAGTTGTATTCGCTTTTGTTGCTTCTCTTTAACGCTTCGGGTGCGACATCTGGATATTCTTTTATAATCTAAGTCTTCATACGTATTATTAATTTGGTACAAACAAAAATCACTGATTAAAATACTTCTGATTAAATATATAGGTTTGATTTTATTCGTCATGTCATACGCACTAGCCATGAGTACAAGAGACGAGAGGCACACGACCCGCAGCACGTGATGTGGATGCATTATATTAAACGGATTCTGTAGCCTTCAATCGGTGCTGAAATTGGCGATCGAAGGTATCTTAATAAGTAACGACCACATATAAGATGTATGGGCAGCTTCCTAAAAGATTCCGCAAGAATATTTTATTATTCTACTTTTGATTAAGAAAATTTCATTAATCAAAAGTAATTTTACCAGAAAAGCGTTCCGACTGTAAATATATAATATAAACATTGTTATAATTATCTTTTGAGTTAATTATTCTGAATTAGATTTCCCCTGACAATAGGCTCGAGTAACATTCATATTTTATAGTAGCCAAACGTTCTTCTTTGCTCCTGCGGTCTATTTGAACAAAACATTTACATTAGATATATGTAGTAATATTTAACCTCCTTGTTTTATATCATTTTATAACTTATGTCATGTCACTCTTAAGAACTATGTACTTTTATTATGTAGAATAAAACCGTCTATACGAGGTGTTATCTTATTACAATATATGACGACTATGACTATGACGTAGCTTTTATTTACTCATAATCTTTATCAGACATTATTGCTATTTATTTTGAACAGGCGTAGCACATTGATTTTTTTTATTAAAAGTAATGGAAATAAGGTAAGAATTAAACGTAAAATAGATAAAACTATTTATTTTCAGAAAAAATGGAGACTTCGTGCGAGCTTGTGGAAAATATTTTTAAGCACGGTGCGTCGGGTGCTACTATCCCGGCCGCTACGCTTAATGGGGCGTGTCGCCGCCGTGGGTTAAAACTTGGACCATACACGCCCCAGAATGATAATTAAAAACATTTTTGGGGTGAGTTAAGAGTATATTCTGGTTTTTAACTATATGAAATATACTATTGAAAACAAAAAATATATCCAATTACGTTTATTTATCATAATAAATAGAAATGAATTTCTATCAATACAAACATTTCGAATTGTATAATTCGTTTTGTCTTGTTAATTACCATGTCCACTAAATACTGATTATTACTACAGAATCCGGCATAGCACATATAACTACAATGATATTATATAATAACACAGATATCTTGTTATATGAAATCCGTTTTAACAATGGTTCGATTGAGTCCATTTCCATTAGAAGCTGGTGGTGTAAGAACTATTCGAGCGTTGCCCTCTGGTTGACCTTGATATTGTTCATTAGGTACTTTCCAGTCAGTTATAGTTAGTACAGGGAATTTAAAAAGTGCAAAATAGTAGGATTACACAATTATTTTTGCAGTATGAATATGCACTACATTGGAGAAAAAGCTAATGCAGTAAAGTTTAAGTAAAAGATGTAGAGTTTCATATGCTAAACTTAGATTATAAAATGTTTTATAATATGGGACTATATATATAACACATAAAATTACATGTCTGCTAGTCAAATTGCCGGTTAGATTCTATGTGGTAAATGGAATCACTTTATGTAACATATCTTAAAGACTTTGGGGTGATAGGATAACAGGAATACATGAATTGCTGTGGGTAGGCACTCTGACACCATATTTGTTGTTGATATTTTAGATTATATTGCTTTTAGTCAGCTCTTCCAACTACAATAGATTAGGGCTCTACTTTAATCTGCTGTTAAAAGTATACTTTTACGTTTTTGACGCTTTAACTTCAAGGTCCCAGTCTTACAGCTGCAAATGAAACAAAGACATCATTTGAAATAAGTTTTTTGTTGGAACTGAATCGTTTGTTCGCTTCAGCATTCTCCCCGGTGGCTCCACTCTTAACACTTTCTCTGATGTGTAACGAAGCCTGTTTGTCAATGCATGTAGCGTCTCACACCAAATCCTTCCTCATTCCCACGGAACCAGTATCAGTCAATCAGGTATCTTGCCATGAACACGACTAATTCCACGGGGCTCAATAAGAGCATGAATATCAAGAAATCCTTGGACATGAAAGACCATGTATTTCGAAAGTGTTTACCTCCTTTTCAGACAGACATCTTTGCTGTGCAGCACATTGGTGTTCTCAGTCGAAGACCTATTGATGTGCGGAAACATTCATTATCTATTTTATTTGTTATAATAAATATTAGTAATTAGGAAAGGCAATAGTGGGAACCTGGTCTAAAATTGAGTGATAATCCACGATATTGTAATTGATGGAAATGAGACAGTGATCTAGCAAATAAATAACTTGATTTGGAGTACGAACTCAAATACTTGTGATTCTATAAACGGAATAAACATATCTTTGGAACATACTGAACATGATCATGTACCCCTGAACGCTTTAATCCACGTGTAGTCTTCTTCCCAACTTATTTTTATTGCGCAAACTGAATTCGAACTCTAGTTTTTGGGATTAATCAGTCGACAAATCAAAATATACTTTATTCAAGTAGGCTTACTCTTTTGAATTGTCGTTTTGTAAAACTATATTAAATGAATCTAACGAGTATATTCTAACGAGAAGAACCGACAAGAAATTCAATAGTTACTCTTTTCCTGATCTATAACCATATAATCTAGACACTAATTAAATGTTGATATCAACACATATAATGGTAAAACATTACGTTTCCTGTTGTAACGGTATCCAGGGCTTATGTTTTGAAGTTTATTTTAAGAAAGATAATTTAAATTCTTCAGCAGGTTTAAGTAAAATCTGTCAGTTTTACCTTTATTATTCATTTATTAGCAATTTGTCATTATAAAATACTTACATACATCAATAATTAGTATTATACTACTAGGATATTTGGTGAGACGCGGATCAAAGTCGACGCCTTCGCATGACATAGTACGGGCTGACCATAGGTACCTGTCGTGAAAAACTATAACTTTTAGGCAAAATCACTTTATTTTCAAATAAACAACTGGGGAAATTCGAATTTCGCTTCTGGTGATAAAAAATAGAAAAGGCCTTACAATGTCAATATTTTAAAAAATACGACGTAATAATATTTTAGTAATTCAAAATAGTAAATTTTGTATGTTGTTTCCAGCTTTATACAAAAGCTAGTAATCCGATTAGATGCAGACATACACTATAAATAAACCTATAAGACAAGAGGAGATCGTAAAATGGATATTAAATTTACACATACAGTACTAAAGAGATATTTTTTTACGAAATAGTAACGCGGGTGGACTTGTTTGCCACCTGAAGGCAAATGGTCACGACCGCTCATAGAAAACACCGCTGTAAGATGCTCATTCCTACATCACCAATTTGCCCATAGTTACTCACTTACCATTCCAATCGGAACAATACCAAGTGTTGCTGTTTGGTGGCAGAATATCTGATGATTGTGTGGTAACTATCGTAACGGGCTCGCACAAAGCCCTACCACCAAGAAAAAAGGCTTGGCCTTTAATTCATTGTAGTATAGATTTTTTTTAACTATATATTTTTTCGCAATGTCGAGTATTAGATACCCGCATATTATTTATATATTATAATTAAAGTAAATTAAACGAAATAGTAATGGTGGAACAAAAGGTGGGCAGGCTTTCTCTGACAGCCAGTTTACATATTGAAAATATGTACCTAATAATAAAGTAAAATATCAATAGAATCCCATAATAAAAAATATTATGGGAGAAAAGCAGAACTAAGTAGAAACAGAAAGTACCTACTTATTTCGTACAAAATACTTGTAATAACGATTTTTTTTTATATCGTCGTTGCGTCTGCAAAAGTCTCTATGTGTTTTTTTTCTTATTTTTAGATTGTTATGCCATTTTAATCGTTATTTCAATACGCACGTATTGTAAAAACAGTTTCGTGATAACTTAAATAATTTTAAAATTTAGCTATGTGACATTCATATATCGAAAGCTACATAAATTGAAATAACGATTTAAAACGGCATAAGAATCTAAAAATAAGAAAAAAACACATAACGACCTTTGCAGGCGCAACGACGATATTAGGTTTTTTATGAAGCAGATAATCCAGTTTTTAATTCAATTAAGATCCACGTATGCCAGACACTTGGCCATTTTATTTTCTCAGATCCCATGTTATATAGTTTTTTTAATAGATTTAATTTTTTATGTAATTTCATTAACAAAATTGATCTTTCTTTTGTATGTTAATCTTTCTAATGGTGTAACTTACTGCAAATCTATTCAAAATAAATATTGATTATATTTTATAGGGAATAAATTAATCTTGATATGTACATATTTTTAAAAATAGCTTGGTTCTTATTTACCTACCGATATTTTACAAGAATAACATTGGTTCATGATGATAACACTAATTATATTCCATTTAAAATATTTATTGATAAAATATCACTGCGTATTATCACGCCCCACGAAGTCACAGTCCAATGTGACCATTGTGTGCAGAATTGTTTACTCTATTTGTGATATGCGCACGCGCTTGTTGTAACTTATTTATAATTTATTAATTTAATAATAAGTTTAGTTAAAACAATACAACTTATAAAAAAAAATATATAGAAGTGTCATTTTAATTCATTAGTGAAAAGTATTTAAAAACGTTTACAAAGTACTAGAACACCATAATTCGAAAGGAGATAGGATTTGATAATAATAGGCGAATAAACCGTAAATGGGCTAGTGAAATGTAAACAGCTTAGTGAGTTTAAACTAAAAAGCGAATGGTTTTTGTGCAACGCAAGCGAAATAAACTAAGGTAATATTTTCTCATTATAATAAAGTCGACTGATTCTTAATATTTAAAAACGTATTGTAACATCGAGTTTCCACTTAGTCATGTCAAAATGTCGTTATTGATTTTTGTTTGAACTATATAATGCTATTTTTTTTACATTACACTTGGATTAATTATAATTAGCCAAAAAAGTAGTTTAGCTATTACTGTATCTGACATAAATAAAATAAATTATCCACCAGGGACTTATAACAACAACATCCAAAGAAAATAAAATTTACATATGTATATCTCAGACCTTGGTCTATTTTCTTTAAATATGTTTATTTTTTATATTCCTATATTTATTTACTTATCTTTGTATAATGAGACAATAAATATATTAATAGATACATAAAAAAGGGCAAAATTTATAAGTCTTCTAAATCCGTCTGAATTTTATCCGTCTGAATAAAAATATTAAATTAATTTCGTAATAGATATTATTTGTGTTAGAAGTATCAGATATACGATGATAAGTTAGCGTAATCTTGTGGCGTATTCCAAATAAAAAATAATAAGAAAAGGCAATTAGAATTGAATTAAATATATCTAACGACATGAACATCGAAAAAGTTGTATAACAATACCATTAGTATTAAATATTACGTCAATGTAAAATTGTGTTAGGGCTTAATTATAGGCAAGTCCGTCTTACCTAGTCATATATAGAATATCTGATAAGTGGGTAATCATTGATATTCTAGCGTCAAATAGCAATTGGTGTTATGGTGTTCCGGCTTATAGTATAAGTCAGCCAGTCAGCTTAGTTAGCATTGGCGATCTAAGAAATCTCTACTATATTATTATATACACAAGACTGTTTGTTCTCCTTCAACACACATTTCCTAATGATTACGTTTTTACTGCTGACCACGAGATGATTTAAAGGCACACAATTAGTGATTGTCCTCATTTGAAAGCGCTCTTCAAATAAAATTGACGTCCAATTAGAATTTAATCAATTGATAATTTCTCGTTTACTAAAATAAATATATTTACAAGTTACCAAAATAATAAATTGTCGAATTTTATTTTTGACACAAAGTGTTTACGACATTTCGAGTTAGATATAAATTATATCTGACATTAGCCTATATGCTTATCAAAACGTGTTTTACATTTAGATATCACGAGAATGATTGTTTTTATTAAATATATAAACATTTAATTATACACAATATTAAGGAACTTTTATTGATATTTAGTTTTTAGTTATTATACTTTAGCCTCATTCAATCGAAGGAGTAAATATAAAAAACTTAGATTACTTTTCTTTTTCATACGATTTGAAACTACTGTTTCAAACTGTTAGAACTCTGCTATATTATGCAATGGAAACAGTTCTTGACGAAGACTTTATTTATTTATAATACAACGCTATTCCGTTATTTACTTTAATTTTATTTAAAAGTTCCAATAATATATGTATTAGGTCCTTACATATGAAATTGGCGTTTTGTACCGGAGGAATATAAAGTAATTTTATTTTTGTAAAATTTAATAGATTAGTCAAAGTATGCACCGTTGTTATCTATGCACTTTTGACATCTCATAGGTAGTTCATTGTCCCTTTACTAAAAAAAACATGGGAGCGAGAATCAATAAACTCTTTTAAGTCGGTTTGGACTTCCACATCGGAGTTGAATTTTTATCCTTGTAAGAAGTTGTCCAAATTCCGTTGATCTTACGTTGTCGTGAAGCAGCAGTGACCTAGAGTGATTGATCAATCTTGGTTGTTTAGCCGCTAGTTCTTCCTTCATGGTTTGCAGTTGTTGACAATAGATATCTGCCGTAATCGTTTGAACCGATTTTAGAAAGATGTAGTGAACGACACCGGCGCTAATCCACCAAACATTCACAAGTAACTTTTTCTAAGTCAATTTTCGTTTATGGTAGGATTTGGCTGGGTCTTCAGGGTTCAGCCATTGCGACGAGTGTTTCCGATTATCGTACAGTATCCACTTTTCATCTCAAGTTATGATTCGATTTAAATTCCTTTCATTATTGTGTCGGTTGAGCAAAGTAACACGGCAGTCGACGCGTGTTTGCAAATTCGATTCACTCAATTCATGAGGTACCTATCGATCAAGGTTTTTTACTTTCTCGATTTGCTTCAACTAGATTAATACAGTTTTATCACTTACCCAGAAGCCTGCAACTATCTCTGAAGTGCTTTGTGATGGATCCGCTTCCACAATAGCCTTTATTTATTCTTCATTTTCCACTTTGGACTCTTTTGGACTCTTTGAAAGGTCGAAATTTCCAGAACGAAAACGTTAACCAAAGAGTAGACATTTCAGATCAACATGGTCAGTGCGACAAAACGTTAATTTAATATGTAAGGCCCTAATATATCCCGGCCGTATTTGGCCACAGGTGGTTGGGCCTTGAGCTCGTTCCGTTTTGCACCGGAATTTCCGTCTCCTCTCAAAAGTAAACACCTTAGTGCTCACGGTATGCCTCCAAAGTTGCCGGTCTGCTGCCAATGTCACCTATTGTGACGGTTCCCGTTCACAACTTTGTACCGCAGAAACTGACCGCCTTGTTTGCGCTTGCTATTCTGCAGTTCTGAGTAAAAGATACGTTATTTACATTAGATAGGCCGTCGACATTAGTTCGTAGGAGAACTTTTTTCGCGAATCCATAATGAATATTAAAATCGACCAATGATATCGCCTCAATGTCAAAGTTGTTTATTTGTCTTTTCTCCTCTTGTTGTTGAGTTAGGCTACACATATGCTCTATTCCAACCATATAAGGATATAGCACCTCTTAATCGTGCATAATATACCCGATTTATTAGCAAATCGCATGAAATACGTAAATCTAACGTGTGTTTATCTCGATTAGAGTAGACAAGAAAATGTTAATGAACTAATTTTATGAAAACAAAAATAGGATTTTATTTTATGTGTACATGCATGTATATTTTGAAACTTACATGCTACCTGCACTTAAACTTTTCGAATTCATTTAGAATATAAAATATGTATGACCAAGTGCTGTGTGTTGTTTAAATGTTTTTTTTTACTATAATTACTACAACGATAAATGTTTTAAACGCACGAAATAAAAACAAACAGAGATATTTATAGTATTTTTATCGTTTAATAACGAGTATCGAAGTAATTAATTTTTTTTAAATATTTTTAACCGTGAAAGATATTTTTAATAAGATGAGATTTATAAATATTCATACATGTTTACAGAATGTCATCAACATCATCATTCCAAGAAATAGCTTTCAAGGCGGAATTAGACCGGCATGTCGATCCGGAGTGTGAGCACCAGGCGCGCATACTATGTGGAGAGGATCCCACTACGCGTGTTGCCGTTGTTGAAGAGCTAAGAAATATAATATACAGTAATGTTAAACAAATAAGTTTTATTTTACAGTAACAGACACACCGCCACTTCAGTCTTTACTCTTTTACTGCTAGAATATTAAAATTGGATTATCTATCCTACTCTTGCGTTTATAAATGAAAAAAGACAAAACTTTATTGGTTTTATTAACGTAGACCCTCTGGAGTGGTACGTCGGTCTCAAGCATAGACGCCACATAGTTTGTTGAGAAAGCTACACTAGTCAGGAGAAACGCAGACTGGCTATTGCCACTTGATGGTAAGTGGTCATCACTGCCCATAGAGATAAACCCATAAGAAATTTTAACGATTACTTACATCTCCAATGCGCAACCAACCATGAGAACTGAGATGTTATGTCCCTGGTGCCTGTTATACTGACTCACTTATCCTTCAAACCGGAATACAACAATCTTAGTATTGCGGTTTGGTGGTAGATTATATAACGATTGCGACCAGCCAAAAAGTCCCTTTAGATAGTTACTACCTACCCAAACGTGCTTGCACAGAAAACATAATAATATCCGTTGATTAATTCATAAAACAATAATGAACGGTACCCTCAACTCTTTATGAAAATATCATTTTCATAAAATATATTGTATGAATGATTGCCATTAAATATATTTAGTAGGTAATTCCAAATTTTAGTGAACTAATAGTGGACTACTCAAGCTCGCCATAAATTAGTGGCACAATAATTTTATATTTATTATGTACAGCAGCCTAATTTAATCCCTTACATAATAGCCAAACAGAATAATAGAATAATATCCATCTAAGATATACGATTTTCAGCAGATTTTTATTTTTTCCATATTGATAAATCGACTCTAATGTATTATTAAAATGTAACGAATATCATATACATGGAATGTTTATAGAATCGTTATCGTTATCGAAAAACAAAATTTCGAAACAAACGTTTTACATTCTACGTTTTTTGTAGAACGAGGCGAATGCCATCCACCGCGTATGGACGACGCATTTTTACTACGGTTCTTGCGTGCGCGCCACTTTATCCTCGCGCGGGCACATCGCTTGGTATGTTATGTTCCCCTAGTACATATGACTCAGTTGGTTAATCTTGAGCTAATTTTCGATTTAATCAATGTCATTTCAATTTTCATTGGATGACGCGTCTAGTGGTTTAGTTTCTAATCTCTTTTATAATCTAACACATATAATTTTATAAAACGATAATAGATGGCGCTAGTGAATACACTAAGTAGAGATAATTTATATAGCGACCAGTAAAGACTATGTATAGAGTTTACTTAATTCTTTTTTTTTGTGCAATCCTTTTGCAGGCCAACCCCGATCACATATTCTTATTAGCACAATTTTGTTGTATAAAGCTCTATTGTTTTTTTTTAGATGGTGCGCTACTGTAAGTTCCGGGAACAAAATCTACATTTGTGGCGTGACGTGTACTGGTATGGACTCACAAGACTTGGCAATATATTTGAAGGCGTTTTATTTGATAGGCCTGATGTTGGTAGACTTATTATATGCAGATTAGGTTAGTTAGAAATAATATTTTAAGGTTAAATTGATTTCAAATAAACATCGAATTTAATTTAAAAAATAATTAAAAACTGTTCCTTGTATGAAAATTACTTTGATATCTCAGATATGAACCATACCATATTGTTTCTCTATAACAGATCAGTTACTATAATTATCACTAGATGTCGCTCACTCGTAAAAATTCAAGCTATCGTTTGGTTCAGAGTAAAAGTATATAAGATATGAGAGAACTATCAAGTTTATCTCTGGTTTCCCTTCAAAACGTATAAATCTTTCGCCTTTTACTAAAGATTTCCGTGGAGGGGAACACTCAATTGAGTCTAAACCAATTTTTGATGTCCTATATTAATTGTAGGACTTAATTAATTATAAAAATGATTAGAATAAATAGACCAATACATTCACTCTACGCTAAATGTTACAAAACCATTTTTTATTTCTTAGACTTTTCTTCTCTTATAAATGCAGAGGTATTATAATTGTCGTAAAGCCAATCGATTACCGTAAATGTAGCTAAGCAAACAGGTATATTTAAAGTATTTCAACAAAAAAAAATTACATTTAAGTAAATAAGGAGTTATTATAAGTGAAAAAATAAAACAAATAAGGTCGTTAATAATTTTAAACTAATCTTTATAAATAATTACCGGCGTGCATTAGTATGGATGAGTTACACTCATACTTACAAGATGTCTTAGTGTGCGTGAGAATATGAGTAAAGACAGCAAAAAAAAAAAAACAAAAAACATAATTGTTTATTTTATAAGGACGCCGACAACTTAACGTAGAGAGGTGCTTCATGAGGGAATAAGTATAGTATAGTAATAATAAACAGAGACTTGTATCTATTATTTTGAGACCTGTAATTATAAGAGTATCTGCCTCCGCCAAGACGAGCCAAGCGAAGCGCACTACCTACCTTTTAACGAAGCGCTTAGTTTTCTTTTAAACCTTTATAACTTGGGTTTGGATTATACTAGATAAACCAAATTCTCGAGATAGGTTCTCAATACCGGACTTATAAAATAAAAAGATTTGATTGCATAGCCTATATACTTTTGAATTTATCGATATTTAAAAAAACGTGATATCATCACTGACTCACTGGTTATCATCAAAATTCTTAAGGCATTTCCTAATATTCTAAAAAGATGAATTTTGTTATGTAAGCTAACTAGTATTAATACACAAACAAAAATTATAAAACTTATAACTTTTAGCCCCCAACCCATTATACTAAGGGATGGACACTACCACAATTTTGACACAAGAGGTGTAAATTGATATAGAGTCACTATATCAATTCCCTTGTTATTATGAATAATAAAGAAAAACCCAAAAATATACCGTCACAAGTAAATTACAAAAATAAATGAAAATCCGAAACACTTTCATTTAAAATTAACCCAAGACTCGCACTGTCAAAAAGTTATCAAATCTCATGTAGAGCCAGGCTTCTAACTTTATACGCCCTAACTCTATTCTACTTAGTCAAAATATAAAGCTGGGCAGTTTCGAAACATCAAGTTTACCTATAATAGACCAAAAATACTTCTCTATTATTTAATACAACAATATTATGACTATAATATATATATACTTATCACAAAATCACAGTGCAATTTTTGTTGTTGTGTATCAGTTCTGCTAGTCCAGTCATACATTTCAATATATAATATTTAATAAATAAAGCTTAAAAAAGATTAAATTGAAATTGTCAAATAAGATTAAATATGGTTTTTCGCCATCTTGAAGAAAGAGTCTTTCTGCATAAATTTTATCTTCAGATAAAATTAGTATTAATGAATAAAAACAAATTAAGCAAAAACGTAACGCATATGTATATTGAATGAGAATATATTTTTGGGTATTCAACATGTATGTATCAAATACAATACACTCATTGATAACTAGCTTTTGTATAATTATCACTATTGAGTTCTTAGTCCTGTTTAGTTACTATTTACACTATACTGATTATTACCACAGAGTTCCCAGCCATACAACACAGCCTTGTAGCGTTCTGTAAAATTTTATATTACACTTTTTATCAAAGAACTTGACTATGCTAAATTTCATCGAATTTAATAAAAACAAAATTACTAGTTTTTACTAATACGATATATTACTAACAGCTTTAGCTCTGCTCCATTAAATAGGTCTTATTCGCCATTCCAATTCAAATTGTTTTTAATTTTTAATGCAAAACACTTATTGTATATATAGTATTGATATTTAAAAGTAAAATACCCAAAATATTTGACATAAAATATCCAATCTTAAAGTAAATTTAATTAAATTGTATGTAAAATTTTTAATTTCATAAATATTGTATATTTTATTTTAATAAGAAATTATTGACCTTATGTAATATCTCACTAATTCAATAATTTTGGCACACAGATAATTACTTACTTTTTAAATCAGTTAGCATCGACGTTTATTTTGTAAAACAATAACATACCCACACAAATGAATTTCTGATCGAAGTGAGAGACATAAGTTAATTATGTTCCTTGTATGTTACTTTCTTGAGGATTGCGTTTAATAATCTCTTTTACAGAACATGCAACGAATGGGCAGCAGGGAAATAGTCATTAAATATTACTTTTACCAAATGCTCTATGATGAATGATTTATGATGTAGGACTTTGACCTCAAGCTGGGTAGGTGAGGTTATGTTAGTTAGATCATTGACTCGTTTAACTAAGGCAGCGTTTATTATATTATTCTTATGTTAAACTATAATAATATCATATAAAAGCAAACGTACCTTTGTCTGTCTGCCTGTTGCTCTTTCACGGCCAAACCACTGAACTGAGTTACAGTAATTTTTAGTATAAAACAAGCTTGAAGTCCAAGAAAGGACAAAGGCTACTTTTTTATACCTATAATATATGTCCAACTCCTAAAATGCGAGCGAAGCTTCAGGCGAAACCTAATATGTACATAAATAATATACATTTTATTAATAATTGCTGCCAATTTGCATACAATAAATTTGTTTAGAGATTTATTGTTCTGTAAATACGACTTAACAACCTGAAAAAAATTAAATTAAACGGAATATATTACAGGAAAATGGGATCCAGATATTTTGCCCGTGGAAGACCTTATACGGGGATGTCTCCTCTTCTTAGAAGTTGGGATCATGCAGCCAAAGCTACAAGTGTTAGGAGGTACAGCCATGATCGACTGTGATGGCATCGGTATGAAGCACGTACGACAATTAACCCCTTCAATCGCAACACAAGCTATGAACGTTATGGGAGTAAGTATTTCGCCTTTTTGTCTATGATATTATATATTGCAATATTTTAAACAACCATTGGAACATTAAAGAAACATTAGTATCATAGACTAAAAGTAAAGAAAACGAAAGCGTATGCTTCGCAGAGATAACAATAACAAGTAATAAATAAACATCAACACATTTTAAAGAAAATGTTTTCATAAAGATACAGAAAAATCGTTCAAAAATTTAAACAATAAGGGTCACTTTTCACATATGTCTAAAACTACCAAAACAAAAAGGCCATCGTAATATCTTCAAAGTTTAACTCTTTTCTCTAATGGGATCGCAAAAGTTTTTTACTTCGTGCCCTAGTTACGCTACCTCATACATATAGTCAAAGTTATTGTAAAATAGCTGATTAGTCAACTGTACCAAAAAAAATGGCCTGCCAAAACAACCAGTAATAATACTAGAACCGTTGCTACGTTACTACTATCTCAACTATTAAAAATTAGAATAATTTTAACACACTTACTCAGATATAATTCCCATTTATATAAGTCTTATTGACTGCACAAGTTACACCAAAATCAATATATTATAATTTGTGTATAAAATTTAGACGTTAATTTAATGAATTACTTATGGTATACCACTGTCATGAAATACGAGAGTTATACTAGGAAAAATATTATCTGCAGATCACGTTTCCGATCCATCAGCGCGGTGTCCACGTAGTGAATTGCTCACGATTGTTCGAGAAACTCTTCAACGTTTTCAAGAGACTGGCGCCATCGGAAGATATTTGGAAGAAAGTATACTTTCATGGCTATGATTATGACACTTTGCATAGGTGAGCTTTAAATTTAATGACAATGTAACGACGATTCAAGAGTGTTTATAACAGCCTAGAACCTATTTCGTTTAAATTTGGTATGAAATCGGCTAGTTTGTTTATTTTACTTTATTTTTTATCGCAAACTGAATTCCGTTGGCGAAGCAACGGGTTCAGATAGTTAAAACGATTTTAATAAAATCAATACAGAATTTTATTTCTTTAATATATAATTTTAATGAAATATAATGGTTGGTTTTTATTTTTGCTAAACTAAGAGCATGAATGGTTTATAAGATATAAATAGCCTTGGAAAAAAATATTCAAAATATTTTTGAAAGATGCGGCGTTTTCATACTATAATATACGTATAATTTATTTACTTTTAAACTTAATGGATAACAGAAGGAACAATGCAAGTTTAAAATACTTCCTAATAGCATTTCAAGACAATACAATATATAATAGAGATGACATAGTACATATATACAAAAACATGTATAAACGTCATGACTCTTTTTTCCGTAACAAAGTCTAATATTGAACGCACACATATTTATTTTTTTGGTTGTTATTTTTTGTAAATAAATGAAAGAAAAAATAAATGATTAAACAATATGTTAAATATATTTTCAAAGAATATGAATGAAGTGCTGAAAGTTTTCATAAAAAAATTATTTTAATATACTTTATTTTTTATTTTTATTATATTATTTTTCCAACATATTACTATATGATTATATCATAATCTTTAACTATCTCGTTAAAACTGGTATAAAACCCCAAGTCGGGGCAATAAATAATTATAAGGTTATTCTGTCTATAAACTATCAGCAGTTCAGAATCTGGAAGTAGGAAGTCTTTACACTTGCCTATCGCGTAATGTAAATCCAGTGATCCTCCGTTGATTTGATTCACCGTTCCATTACATTATGAGATTGATTGAATAGACGAGTTTTCACCCAACTTGTACACTAAAATATATCTATATATATACACGTATATATGCTAATCTCTCTAAAAGAACACTGGCGTCTTCTTCATCGAAAATAATTATTGTTTATTTAATTTGACAAATGACCTTTATCAATCGACTTATTTTCAGGACTTCCATTGCCATTAATTTATTAATTATTGATCCGATAATTCTTTCCAGATACATTGATCCAGAATGCCTTCCGAAACGATACGGCGGTTGCCGTGAACCAGTTTCACTGAAAGAGTGGTTGACGAAAATTAAATATTACAAAAACAAACAGTTCGATGAAGACTTAAGGTCTTTAGGATATGCTATCGATGAATGAAAAGACTGATGACATTGAAGTTAATATTGAAATAGGAAATAAATAGTTTACCAACTTCAGGTGCCAATCGGAAACGACCCAAGTCATATTAAAACGGCCCACACTATAAAAAAGGTATCTTTATTCTTAGTTTAAAATTAGTCGTTGCAAGAAAGTTTTATATTTTTGTATATCCTTGTTTTTTTGGATTTATATTTAAGAATAACTGCAAGTATACATCATGTTATGTGTATATTGATGAACCGTTGTAAATATATAATGTATATAATATACAGGTGTGTTTTATTTTCTAAATAAATACAGTTGAATAATTCGAATTTCAAATTACCTCATTCAATATAGAAGTATGACCTTTTGTTTAACTGCCCTGAACTCAAGTGAACAGGCAAAAAATTTTATTTTAATTGTTCAAATGCGAGATTATTTTCATTATACTTATGCTATATCATGTAATTAAAAAATTACATTATTTTTCAAATCTTTTAACCATCTTAACCTGATATATTAATATAACTACAATTTTGTTTATGTTTAAATAATTTGTTCAATAGGCAACTGGTGCTTGTTTTTGTTAGTGTAGCATTTTTTTTTAATTAGCTATTGTTTGAAATTAACGCAATAAATTAATTAGAGAAAAAAATTATGATGTTGTTCATTTAGGAACAAAAATTAAAAAACAATTCTAAATAATGATATAACATAACTCCTTAGCAAAAAATATAGAAAATTATTTTAACATAAAAATTCAATCGTTATGAAATGTTAAAGAGTACAGAGGCAGGTTTTGGGTTTAAACCTCGTACCATGAGTTTTTATTTTCAGTAATTCTGTGCTTCGGCTTAAACCCACAGGCCAAAGGATTAACATGCTTTCTGTGCCTCAGAAAATACGTTAGTTCTTTACCCTGCGCCTAACCTCTTTGGGATCGTATCAAATCGCTATCACATCAGTATACGAAAATAAAGTAATAAAAAGCAGCTTGCAGCAGTTGTGCACACGCTGGTGCTCTATAATATCTCCTTCACAGATTACTTAGCTTCGTGATTGGTTCACATGTTCAAAATATACATACAAACATGGCTGAAGCGCTGTAAACAATTAAACATAATATAAATAAATAATATAGACCACCCAATAGAAATATTTCAATTTGATTAAGCGCTTTATTCTGTTAACGATCAATGTGTAATAGTATTCTATAATAAACGTGAACTAGGTGAGCTCTTACGCAACGACTGCAACTAGTTGCAGCTCGATGATGCAACGTTATCTTGATAAGATGAATCGGTTTAATGCAAGTAATTTTACATTAACATACATTGCTCGTGCAGTTCATTTGTATACATTGCTCTGTTGTTAATTTTTGACTGACCGAATATCACATAACGCTGGAAGTAAAGTCGACTCGAGTAGTGGAATTTCACTCACTGGAACCCCTAATTGGAAAGGACTCAATATTTTTACATATAAATCCGCTTCCCTCTGCGCTAGTGGTACACACAGAGCTGACCATGGTAGAGAAAGTGATTAGTCCCACCACTATCGTTTTTCTCTTCATATGTACTAGCTATTCTCTCACTCTCACAGTCAGATTAACTGTCAATCTGACAAGAACAGAGATAAATCAAACTCAAACATAGAAGCATAACACAGTCCCTTTACTAATTTCAGGGTACTAAGAATTCCGCGACAAAAACAATACATAATTTTTTTCAATTTATTTGACTCGGGATTTGAGCCCCTTGTAAACGTGCCTCAGAATGTTCAGACCAAATAACGAAGAAGAAGATAATATTCACAGAAGTTAATTTATTATATTACAGATGATATATTAGTCGCTGTCAATGATAGAATTTACTAATCTCGTCTTTAAAAAGACTTCTGTCACAGAGGCAGTTCTTGAAGAAGACATATCGCTAAAAAGCGATCTGATCATATAAAATATAAACTTAACCTTTTTAATATTACGACATAAAATACAATGAATTAATAGTATCAATAATATATAAACATTTAATAGAGCCGCATTAATTGTTTAAACATTTGCAATATATATACAACAGATAAAGATAAAAATTTGACCGTTTGATTATAATTACGAATGACCAAAAACAAATCGAATTTCTAAATACACAACTAACTCTTCTGAAGGCTTTAAAATGGTCTCTTGGTATAGCGATTGTGACAAGTCACTTTTAAGTCGCTTTCACGGATCATTTTTCATATCCGATTCTCGATTGGGTAACCGCCATAACAGTTTTAGTGTGATGCGAAAGTAGATTGTATTAATAATCTATGTGAGGTATATCTGTGTGAGGGTGTGTGTGTGGCATTGGTAGACATGTCTGTTCATTGTGACGTTAAATGTATTATATTTTCACCTACATTTTAGATTGGGAAGATATTTTTAACAATGATATGTGTTTATGAATAACCTAATATTCATATCTTCCAGTTAGATATAAAGCCTGTTTTAGGAATGAGAACGGCAATAACCCAAGGGTCAGGATCGAATTTGCGACTTTCACAACACTAGGCGGCCTTGCATACCGCTATGCTATATATAGTATATTTTGATAAAAGGTGTACGTACACTGTAAAATAAGTTTATAGTACCATTTAAATTCCTTAGTGGACGTACAGAATGATTAATTACATAAAACTAATTTACGATAAATAAATAATATCTGTTACATTTAACACTAATTATTTGATGATGCAGTAAAAATTGTGATGAATGTGATTAGTATCTATTTGACGCTCTTAGACCTAAAATAATTATAGATGAAAAGATTATTTATATTGTTTAATATAAAAAAAAAATAATAAAATTTTAATTAAAGTTGGGGAACTTTGCAATATTGTAAAGTCGGTGTTATTAAATGTTCTGAAGACATTCTAGATCTAAGTCTAAGATATCTTGTATGAAATCGTTTCGTCGATTTGGACTCTTTATAATTGTATACATGTCTTATTATCGTCGGCCTAAGTATATGAGACCTTTTTTAATAAATATTCATCCATAAATATTGTGAAAATCACTGAATAAAACGTTGATCTAAACACATAACTAAAAACATCAAAACCCAGGAATTTACCAATTAAATTAGCTTCGAAATGAATGGCAAAAATATAATTATTTAAAGTTATAGTTCTTATTTATAATGACTGTGCCTCACTGATGTTAAGTGAAATGGAACGCATATTAAATTCATGCATCGTCGTAGGCGCAAGTTCAAGGCACCAAAACCAGTTTTGGCGATCGCACAGTGTAACTTTAAAAACAACTTACGAATCATTACAATAGTTTTAGATACTTGATGATGACGAAACGATTCTTTGTTTCCGTTAAATGTAACAACAATGGATAAATCTTAGCGCCTAATTAGAAAGAGACGCAAAATAGTTTTGATTCATAAATATGTTACCCTGATGTTAAGAAATCGACGACGATAGTTTTTACGAAAAATGCAGCAGCTCTTCTTCTCCAGAAGAGAACAACACCTCATCTGTTTTATTGACACAGGGCATGATATTTAATATATATTTTTTGTCTTATTATTAAAACTAAACTAACTGAAAAATATATTATGTGTTAAACAAAAGTCAGTAAAATTACATTAAAGATAGATATAATTAACTAACAAAATATTATTTTTTCATTACACAATTTGCAGACAATCGTAAACCAATAACTAAAATGTCTTAATATTTGTTTATTATTATTATTATATCTGTAGATGGGATTTAAATTATTGAAAAAAATATATATAATTGCATGACGTACGTATTCTATTTCATAATTATATAAATAATGGAGTTTCTTTGTATATTTATTGTTGATTAATTTAATTTTCGCATTCGGATTTTTATTATATTTTAAGCAATATCATAAAGGATCATGATATAAAATGATATTATCATTAAATAACCTTTTTTTTTAATGAGTCAATTAAGGCTGACATCGATTTCTCTATTCCGTTGTACTCTGTGACAGTCGTATACTCTCGGCTACTTTACCCATATTTAATTTAAACGCTTATCGACCTCTCGCTCGATAACTCGCGTGCGTGGCTAAAACATTTTTTATCTGTATTTCAAAACAAAAAAGTTTATCAGTCGATTTTTTTAACAGTGAGTTATTTCAGAGTTGTTATTTAAATATTACGTGCAGATAAAATATTGTCAAAGTTATTTCGTTTATTAATAAAAAGTGAATTGTGTGTTTATTTATATAAAAAAAAAAAACATAAAAAGGAAAATGTAGAGTTCCATCCCATTGTGAAATGCTCTTATCAAAATGACTCGAGGACTCATCACGTCTGTCCATTGTCAGTGAGAAAACATTTACTTCGTGATAAAAACATTAAAGTAACATAAAGGTGCTTAAATGAATAATGTAAAATTCAAATTTCGAACAAACATACCACGCTGAGCTGTTTCTAAACTCACATTCCAATTTCAAAACTAAAATTCGCGGGTAAAGTTTTCGAAGCAACTTTTATTCCAAAAAATCGTTTGTTTCGTATACTAAATATTAATCGTAACGATATTAGAAAGTATTCTCTAAACAAGAGCACTAAAATCTTTTTGTATTATTTTTTTAATATTTCGTGTACTTACCTAACTCGTTATCCATTGGCTGACACTGTTCATACATACAGCAGTTTTATTACATTTAGACTTGCAGTAAATCACAGGTAAGTGAACTCTTAGTTTAATATTAATATAATTATCGCACCGGCTCTATAATAATACTCTAAAATAAAGATATATATATGTATATATAACTTTTACATTGAAGTCACTCATAAAAAGAAAAGATTGGCTCTTCTCTTGAATCACTCTGTTGATGAAAACTACATTAAAATCGGTTGCGTAATTTAAAAGATCTAAGCGTACAGACGGACTTTTTACTTTTTTTAATTTTTAATATACTGCATGGCTGCTCTTTGATCTATATTTTTTATTTGTAAATAAATGTTTTTTTTTTTTTGTTTATTTATAAATGTTTTTTTTATTTTGTTTATATATTTTTTTTCATAGCGTAATGATATTTTTAATTAAATAATGGAGATGTAATTACGTTCCAAGTTCAACATAAAAACGTAAGGAAATTTTATAAGAGGAATTTTATAATGTATATAAATAAATTTTTGTTGTATATAGTGAACAAAGCCTTCAAATTATATTTAGCTTGAAGTTATATGGCCTCAACCGTTCCTCAATAAGAAGGCTATCTCTAATACAGTAATAATTACTTAAATCGAATTGGTATTAGTAGTTACTCAGATTATCGTGATACAAACTTACTTAGTGGAAATCTTTGTTCAAGCCCGTCTGATTAGGTACCACTCACACATGAAATGTTGTACCGCCAAACAGCAATACTCAGCATTGTTGTGTGCCGGTTTGAAATTGAGTGACCCAGTTTAACGATAGGAGAAACAATGGAGTTAACATATTAGTTCCCAAGGTTGGTGGCGCATTAACGATGTAAAGGATAGTCAGGGCCGGATCTACATCTTCAGTCCAGGACCCCGAGGACTCAAGGGGGCCATAGCTAAATCAAGTCAAAGTCAAAACTTGACAATAATGCGAAAGAATCCATAACTTTATTAAATTAAGCAGATCGTATGGTTTGCATTTCTGCAATTAATCAAACTCATTCAATTAATTTAATTCAAGTCTACGTTTAGATATGTCTTACGTGGGCCCCTAAGTAGTATTGTCCCAGGGCCCCCTAAACTTACGGCCCGGCCCAGATAGTTAATATATCTTACAGTGTGGATGGATAGAATGCTTTGGATGAACGGGGACTCATTTGCCAGTCCGCCTACATATTTGAAAAAAATATGTAGATAACCGAACCGTATAGTGGATAATTACGACACGCGTTTTGATTTTTCTACTTACAATTTAACGTTTTCTATGGGCGGTGCTCTCAATCAATTTAAACAAGCTGGTTTTTTTTTATATATTAATCATTCCGAATCAAGCAACGTACGTGTCGTGTCTTAAAAAATATATCGATTTGTTTAAATAAAAATGGTACGTTAATGCGTCTTAAGAGAATGACGAAGCTAAAACTTGAGAGGATTTACAATTTATTTTAGTGTGATCACACAAAAACAGCTAATGCACGAATGTGATTGTAATATCTAAACATATAGAAGTTTTTACGTGTGTCGCGTAAAACACACGGACGCTTATAAAGTGCGGTATACAAGTAAAGCGTTATTTTAAGCGTTATTTTTATATCATGTAAACAAAAACATATGCTTGTTGTTCGTGTTAAATGCTTTCAAGCATCGTTTATTTACCTTGATACTTTGTAGAGTTTGTTGTGTTGTCACTTGCCTGAAGGTTCTGGTATAGTGATATCAAAATACAATTGTTCGCGCGTGTGTTGTCGGGTAATTGCTTACAAAAATATAGATGTCTTAATATACATATGTGTATGCAAATGAATGCCAGTGGTATGTTTTTAATTGCAAAAAATTAAATATATTGCATTTTATAAAGATTATAAGTAGGCTTTTTGTACTTTATAATTCTACGTATTTTTACTCATGAAGCATAACGTTTTCTTGTGAAAAACATTTTTCTTGTGAGAATTGAATTTAGATGACATTTCCGATACGTACAAAATGTAAATATAAAAATATTACAGATTTTTATATTTGTTAACAACCTTTTATATGTAATGATTACGCGATAACAGCGTAGCATAAATTTAGTATTTATGGACCTTGAAATGTTACCAAACACGTTAGAACGTACAGTTTAGACAAGGATTTTCCCCAAAAGCTGCCGGGAGAAAGTACAGTCGGCTACAAAGTTCTGATACAATAGAATAGCTCATTTAAACGTCGAATTTAATATAACAATTTTTTTTATTTATTATCAATTATATAAATAGGCATAAATTAATTAAAAACTTTTGATTAGATCTCCTTTTTTGTCCCATATACTAACGCGATTAATTATACTATATTATAATTACTAGCACAATAGCCGTGAGCAAAATTTCAGCCAGATGATTCATTGCGTTGTACTTATAGGCTTACGTTGGAAGATTTGACATTTAATTAACAGATTCAGTTAAAAATAAAAGCCATTCCTTATTATGTCATTTGATGAGTGGGTGGTACGTACCCAGACGGACTTGCACATATCCTTGCCACCAAGGCACAAAGGCCAGCCACCTAGACATGCCTCATAGGACGCCAAACAAACCAAATGTATTCATCAGACCCGTAAAATTTTCTAGCCACAAGATCAACGATAATATTTTATTCAAAGATATAGAATTCAATTAGAATAACATTTTGAATAATGCCTAAAATATTCTGTACTGCCAGTTGTCAAGTAAGCCTCTTCGTGTTTATTTTTTGTTCCACAATAGTTCGTTACGGTTACGGCCCAAAGTGAAAGTAGTAGTCAAAAAATCGTAGTACCGTTTTATAGCTCAACATTCAATTCAGATATAGTTATTATTTTTGAAAAGTTAATCTTATAGTTATCAATTCAAAGGTTAAATGTAGTCGATTATATTTTTTATATCGCTATTTATATTAATTTAAAAACTTGATGAAGTTGTTTTTATGTTGTAGGTATTTTAGTCGTTAATCTATGTCTGTATTAAAAATAACTGGTTGTATTTTTTATCATTTTTTTTGCATTTGTATATAATTATTGCGCGGCCCAAAAGTTACTGTGAAATAATTTAATGTTACTGATATATTGTCGAATTCTTACTGTAGCACGTAAAACACAAAATGAATTGTATACGCGGAAATATCATTCAATCGTTTTGAAGTATTTAATGAAAATATATTATCTGCTATGTATAAATCCGTTCCTCTCAAACATTGAGTCACTTAACCCGACTAGAGTAAACCTTGGATTTAGAACGTATACATGTCAAGTCATGTTAATCGCTACTGGACCCACAGTTACTTACACTCATTTTTTTGTTACGAGTATAGCATTAGCAGTCTGTAAAAGCTGCTAAAGGCCTGCTCTCCCTTTGAGGACAAGGTTTGGAGCATATTTCACCACGCTGCTCCAATGCGGGTTGGCGGAATACACATGTGGCAGAATTTCGTTGAAATTAGATTCATGCAGGTTTCTTCACGATGTTTTCCTTCACCGCCGAGCACGAGATGAATTATAAACACAAATTAAGCACATGAAAATTCAATGGTGCCTGCCTGGGTTTGAGCCCAAAATCACCGGTTAAGATGCACGTTCTAACCACTGGGCCATCTCGACTCTACGAGTATATATTAACAAAAAAAATATTCATGCCAACAAAAATCGATTTAAAATAAAAAGGCTTTACTGTATATTTTGTCTTAAATGAAAAACAATTTAAGTAAGAATTATCGTAATCCCCTAATGGCGTTATCATTTTATTATTCGATGACACAAGAATGGAAGATCGACGATTTTTCCAATGTAAGTGTAACTTATTTTATATTGAATATATAGTATTTTGATATCAGTAACCTAAACTGATAAATTTCTCTACTGCGGTTAGACCAAAGAAAACTTGAAAAGCCATAATCATTTTTAAAAATAATAATTCGTAATCAAATGCTCGTTACGGTAGAGATCGCTATTTACGTCAAATTAAATTGAATCAATTTGAATCAAAGATCGTGATCAGATTGGACACGTTATATATTTTTTTATTGGTATAAATTTTCCTACAATATAAGAAATTAAAATGAAATTAATCACATTTTTAACCCAGCTCAATTTATCCAAAATCATACATTTTATTTGGCTTATGCACAACTGCCTATTATTTTGCTCGACCGCCATTTCGACAATGGACCTGTCGTGATCACATTTAAAACCCGAATAAAAAATGTTATACTCAATATATTTAAAACAATGGCAAACAAACGATACTAGGAAACTATAAACTATGTACTAGTACACTGTTTGAATAATCGTAGTTAGTAATGAGTTTTTAATA
Source organism: Vanessa atalanta (assembly GCF_905147765.1). Taxonomy (NCBI): domain Eukaryota; kingdom Metazoa; phylum Arthropoda; class Insecta; order Lepidoptera; family Nymphalidae; genus Vanessa; species Vanessa atalanta. The sequence continues at coordinate 2,857,138 of NC_061882.1, forward strand.
TCTCTTTGCGTAACGAAAGAAGGAAACGATTATAATGGCTTACCTACATAGGTGTATACTGTTTGCATTGCAATGGTTCACAATTAAATCTACATTCTAAAGTACTTTTACTACATAAGCCGTAACGATGGAAAAACTTCTTTATTGAATATTGTACATAATTTTATTTACAAACTGCAGATTTAATTAAAAAAAAATCTCGACTTTAATATTTTGAACGTGTACTGTTTTAAAACAACATGATATTTCTTTTTGTGCTAAATAATTGCACGACTATAATGCAACGATTATATCAAGAAAGTGCGTTAAGGGTCACTTTCTGCGGTGTTTTTTTCGTTCCTTTAGCAACTTTATAAACTTTCTCCCACAAATATAAGTACGTGTTTAATTTTTAAACTTCCATTAATCTGTTCTGCCTTCGCTATTAAAATAATTTCGCTATTGTAGTCTTATAATTCAATATACTAATGATTGATATTAAATACATCATATAAAATATATAAAACTGTATAAGTAGGTAATATTCTTCAAACATTTTGACATACGCGACTAAAATTACCATTTTTAAAATATTATCAGCAACGTAACGGTATGAAGGATCCTATTAAAAATCGCCATTGTGATATCTGAGTCATTGTGTCATTCTATGCTCAACTGCCATGAGTCCTTTATCATATTTAGTAGTAAATTGTTTTTAGTATCACGGAGATTTGTCCATATATCACTGTTATTTTTTTTAAATACATTGGCGGAATTACAAATTGACCACTGATGACGAAATTGATGGTCACCTCCTACAACTATAAACCTTGGCACTGCAACAAATATATTATACACACAATGCTAACTATTTACTTCTTAATATATATGGTCATAATGTACGATACTAAAATGCGACAAATTATTAATGTACTATACAATTTAAAGACAATTGCCGCATAAATCACTAAGAATAGACAAGATAAGACTACACATACATGAAGCTTGACAGTAGCGCCAGTGATAGCAAACTTAGAGAGAAATTGTGTATCGTTGTTTACACATATAATGGGAACGCATGAATATGATTTGACAATAGAGATATTAAATATGAATATTGACGAAAAGAAGAAAGTAGGGGAAGACCGAAGAAACAATAGATTTTTTAAAAAGTTAACTGGAGTAAATTGGTCCTGTTTAATGTTAAGACAGCTAATCGGAGGATGCACTGATCTCAGTTGGAAGAAAATGACGCTGATGGATCATTACCCCATTTAGTAATTAATTCATATCAGTACTGTTGTCAAATCGCGATCACCTGTGATCTACGGAAACAATGAGACGAGAATTTCAATAATGAATACATCTGTTTCCTTGACTCAAATATAATATGTTGTATACGTGTAATAATGGATACAAGTAGTATACGAGCGAGAGGTAATTTGCTAAGATTCCATATTAGGATTTTACTGTGAATGAAATCCCGCCACACGTATCATGTATACAGCGTGGTGGAATAACCTACTGGCCCTTTACAGTTATTTTGACAGAATGCGTTGATATGCATATTTTTAAAAATATATAAACGACTGGCATGCCATCTACTTTATACGACGATTGAGTGTTAGAAACGAAAGTGTTGAGAGTAACTGTTTAAACACAGTTTCAACTCAATTAGATGAACGATGCATAGAATACGAACAGAAACAATATTAAATCAACTTGTTAATTTATCTGCACCACCTTATGGTATGCGTCTAAATTTCACATCTCTTTTCCTCTATTAACAATGTCTAACTAAAATATCAACAAACTGCGAGAAAGCACAAAAAGGTCGAGTCGAGAACCTTTTAAGTTTACTAGCATGGAAATCTTTGAACAAGTTTATTTTCCAACTGATGGTATAGACATAGAGTAAGTAATTGAATAAACAGGTGCTCGCTCAGTTTTTGTAATTCGACCATAATCGTGATTGTAAATTCGAGGAAAACAAATTGATGCATTCGATCCTTCGAAAAAAAAATCTTTTCAACAATTTTTTCCAATTTATTTCTTAAAGGTACTGAAATGTTTTGTTATGCCTACTTTTTTCACTTATTATGAGTTATTGGTTATAGCGATTTAGTTTAATTGTTTTTAATAATAAACTCCACATAGAATAAAACTAAGTCGCTTCCGGTCGTCTTAAGGTCTAAAACAATTAAATTGTGCGATTAGATCTTTTAAACTATGCAATGGATTTTAATGCTGTTTTCCTTTTTCCATTCCATTATCATTCAAAAATGGTATTAAAAATATTGTTAATTTATTTATTTTACTAATTTTGATAATCTATCAGTCTATCGATTCGATATTTACCTGTAGAAGTGATTATACACAAGAAGCCTGCAAGATGTGATTTTAATTATTACCAATATTTTAATAGATTCAAAGATGCCTTTTTTGGAGATCGCATTTCAAGCAGAGATAAGCAGATTTGAAGATCCGGAGTTTGAAGAGTGTGCCCGTCGCAATTGTAATGAGGACCCAAAGACGAGACACATAGTCATCGAAGAGTTGAGGAATATGATATACCGTATGTGGTAACGATATTATCATAAATTTTCTACTTCATTTTCATTATTAATGTGTTTTTTTTATTTATAAAATTAATCTTTGTATAACTTTGTGCAAAAAAAAAACTTGTGTGTACTAGGGCGCTATAACACCACAGCAGATACATTATACATTGCTGAATATCACAACAAAATATCAGTGTTACAGTTAGAATTTTTAACTTATTTTAATTTTAAATTTTGCTTAAAATCTCATAAAATTAAACATAAACGCATAGTGCACATTATATTTGTAAATAATATTTTTTCCCTGTATTGCAGAGAGAGGCGAATGCAACCCACGCCGGACTGACGACGCGTATCTCCTTCGATTCCTAAGATGTCGGAGATTTATACCGGCTCTTGCGCATAAATTGGTAAATATAAAGATTCAATAACATTTTGCAACAATAATAAATAACATAACTTTTAATAACAACATTACAAAAATCTCTAATTCGTTAGGGTATTTTCTATTATGTATTCCATAACTATTACAAATCTCAGTAGGATTTATGTAACAAAATATATTCTTAAAAGTTTTATTGTGGTAATTACTCGTGCATAAGTGACGTCTATTTTGCGTCTATTCTTAACGATTTGATGACTCAAACCGAATATTACAGAATATAAACGCAATTTCCTCTGACTGTTACAAATTCCTTGACATGGAAACATGCCTCTCGAACGAAGGGAGTCTTAAGTATGGCGATTGTTATTATGGTAATTTTCCCAGCATTCAACACTCGACGAAATAAGAAAATTACTGTTCAACATTTGTATTGTAAATCTGACAGGCATGGTTAATGGGAATTTCTTAACCTCTATTGCGTAACACAATTCAATTATTTTTAAATGGGATCATCATAAGATGGACCATATTAAAATGATGAGCCTCCGTTTTAAGTGAAGTGAACGTCTTATTCCCATAGATCAATTTTACATTACGGAATGTAGATTACGTAATGCTTTTATATTTATACCGGCGCGAAAAGTATGATAAAATATTTAATATCTGCTGAATTTCTTCATAACTACGATTTGGTCAGCAAACTGCATTTCTCACATGCCGTACTAGAGGCAGAATGTCAACCGAGTACGACTTAACTTACGAAATCTTGTTATATGATAAAATTTTCAGATGGTACGTTATGAAGATTTCCGTCGCAAGAACTTGTATCTGTATCACTGCAATGCATTTGGATTACATCGTGTCAAAGATGTGTATGCAGGGACGTTCCCAGATAGTCCTGTAAATGGCAGGATCACACTCATGAGATTTGGTGAGCTAATTGTCTCTAAGCCTACATACAACACACAGTTACATCGTTATTACACATCCACATTTAGGTGGTTTGCTAGAGGAATAATGCAATTGTTGGGTAGCATAGTAGAATTATGTATATACTTTAATGTTATAGGGGGCAAACGAGCAGTAGGCTCATCTGATGGAAAGTGATTACCACCGCTCATAGACATCTGTAACACCGGAGGGGTTTGTAGGTGCGTTGCGCTCTTTTCTTGGAGGTTCCCAAGTCGTATCGGTTCGGAAAAACCGCCGGCGTAAGCTGGTTTCACAGAGTGGTTGTGCGAGGCAGAAAATGTCTTAAAATCGGGGTGTTCTGGATTTTCGCAATTCTACGCAAAAAATATTGAGATTCTCTATAAAATCAATAGACTCAATTCAAATTAATTATTTTAAATATTTATTTTGTTTGTTTAATATACACAAGGTACAAAACTACTGACGCAAATCAATTGATATATTCATATACATGTGCGCATCTTCGAGTATTATTTACGGCTTTATTTGTATATTAAGTTCACGGGGCCGCACAGTCCTTTTTTTTAAATGTCTAATATATAATGCCAGAAAAGGAGAAAGAATTAACGTTAGTTTTTAGGTTCCTTGTAATCGGTCCCTAGATCAAACCATATACGGAGTTTTTCAAGGCGATTAAAGATATTCGTTTTTAGAAGAAATATTTATGAAGTATACATAGAACTAAATTATAATATATTACTTGATTACTCTTACTAAATACTACGTCATATTTTGCTAATCCACGGGCGAATTTTAACTTTATATTGTGTTAGAAACTAGCCCTAGCTTCCAATACGGTGCTACGTCATAGGATATCATAATTAATTATATCATTAATAATATCACATTATTATTATTATTAAATATTATAAAATAATAGTTAATATTAATTTACATGGAATAACATTTCATACTGGCATGTAACACTATTTCTTATTTTAAAAATGATTGAGCTGTCATAAGGAAAACAATTGGATGATTGTGAGGCATTGTAAAAATAGAGAGAGAGATTGAAACATCATTGTAAAACATAATTATATTTTGCCATCCCGAACTACTGAAATTACAATTGCTAAGATATTAGTCTATGTAATTCATAGTTTCTTGCATAAATTTTATTACTTAAGACGTTTTCTGAACATTAAATTAAAAATAACATCAGAGATCGCAATTACGATACTTTAGCGTAGCGATTTTGATAAGCGATATTGACGAAAATGCTAAGCACAGTTAGCAATTGCACAAAAACTTATATAAGGTAACAATACTTTCTAAAGTTACGTCATAATACGTTACTTTATAATAGGTAGGTACCTACCATTATAATTATTTTTGAAGTTGACAAAAGAGATGGTCTGTGTAATTGGACAAAATAATTTTGTCAACCACATATATTTTTTTGTTTTTGATTTGGTATTAAGTGTAAATATATAGAATAGTTACTCGTACGATATTAAATTGTTGTCGTTGTTCAACACTGAATGAAACTATATATTTAATCCGGCGCTCTTCATCATATATCATAATATATTTTTTACTCCTGCCATGCTTATAAATGCAAAAAAAAGACGTCATAATAAGCGGTTCTCGCGTAAATATACATAATTTTGGATATACATTTTTTTTTCTTTATGAATAGATTTTGATGATTCTTAATGCTGTGGGTTCAATAAAACCCCAATGTAGTCACATCAGACTTTCAATGTATAATCGATATTGTTAAGTTTTAATAATATTTTCTTCTTTTTTTGTTATAAAAAAAATATATAATTTAAGGTAAAGGTAATTGACGGTATGGATCACCGGGTTTTAAGTAGACAACACCGCCCATAGACAACAGCGTTGTAATAAATATGAACCATACATATACATAGCCAATGCGCCACCAACCTTGGACATTATGACGTTATTTTCCGTGTGCCTAAAGTTACTCTGGCTCACTCACCCTTCAAACCGGAACACGATAATACAAAGTATTGCTTCACCTAATAGAAGTACTCTCTAAATTTACAGGTCGATGGGATACGGATACAGTTCCAATAGAAGACGTAGTGCGCTGTGCTCTTGTTATGGACGAAGTGGCCGCCTTGCAGCCAAAGCTACAAATCCTGGGTGTTACTATAATAGTTGATTTAGAAGGTCTTAGCATACGTCATGTTAGGCATCTAACACCTACTATTGCGCACCAGATCGTCAGTCTAATGGGGGTGAGTGTTTTTAGTGTCAACGGTCGTTTAAATTCGGTGGAGGAATGAGGACCATGTTGTGAGGAAGGGCTTGTGCATGGACGTGAATGGATGTGGAGGTTGGGGACGACCTAAGAAACGATGGATGGATTGTGTGAAAGACGATAATTTAGAAAGAATGTTAATTGTGAGATGACGTCAGACAAAAAAGTATGCTGCGAAGAAGAAATGCTGCGCCGATCCCAAATAAAATTGGGATAAGGACAAGAGGATGATGATGGTCGCTTAAATAGATTTTTATATTGTTTTATGTCTACTTCGAAAATTCGAATACAATTAATCTGCTAATAAACTCACAATTTTATCAGGTATTAGAATAATTGTACCCTAAAAATTATATACCTATTGAAAGTATATTAAATATTAAGATGAATAGTTGTGCTTACCTCAAAGGGATAAAAATGCAGCACTAATAAAACCAATGACAAAACACGATTAATTTTTTTTGTGCGATTCTCTTTATGTAAATGTTTTTGTCGTGTATTTTCTATAGTATTATATATTAAGATTCAAATCAACGCAAGACTGTTTTAAAAATTACGGACATAAGTTATAAGTTATCCTTTACCTATTATAACGACTATTCGTTCGAAATTCAAATAATTTCTAAAGCGAAGGCCTTATTCCTTACAAAATTTAATTACTTATAATAATAATAAAATATATGTACTACATGGTATATGGCATTTAAGCTTATTAATTATAAAATATACTAATAATAAAATAATGTTCTATTATTTCCAGGTGTCGTTCCCAATACCAATCCACGCGCTTCACGTCATCAGGTATAACTGGATTTTGAATACCTTCTTCTACGTGTTCAAGCAGTTTATACCAGCAGCTGCTTGGGACCGCCTGCACTTTCACGGCTACGACATGTCCTCCCTCCATAAACATATCGACCCTGAATATCTTCCCCCCGAATACGGTGGGAGATGTAGACATGTAATAACATTCGAGGAGTGGGTCAGAAAACTTGACAGATACAAGGACGATTTTATGGTTCAAGAGTTAAGAGAATTAGGTTTTACTGTGAAAAAGTAATTAGTACTTGTCTAAATTTCATGGGTTTTTTCTTCAAATATGTAATCGTGGTTTCGAATATTCTATTACCTAATCAAAATCATACTTTGTATTTTTTTTTAAATTAACTATTATTTTATTTTTATTGTATATACAAACAAAACCGACAGATATCCTGCCTGTGTACATATATAAACCAACTGTCATCACGATCGGCTTAATGGTGTACAAGTTGATGTGTAACAGCGCCATCTAGCGCCGAGGCGAGATACTACAACACAGTGTATAGTATAAAAATCTAAATTATCAAAGTACGCTTTTCGCAGTCGAAACTGTCGAGGACTATTAATCACAATTACATAACCGAACATCCATTTTAAAGTAATCTAGCTGAGCTTGTGGCTTTACCCGCACGACATTTATAAAACTCTACTTATAGTGCATAATTCCCCCCATTTTACCCCAAATTAAATCCATACCAAATGTCATCTAAACCGGTTCAGCGGTATAAGCGTGAAGAGTTAACAGAGTTACATTCGCATTTATAATATTAATAAGGATAAAAAATGGTGATATTAATAAATAACAAAAGAAATACAAATCTTTACAGTACAATTATTTATAATCAGATAATCACGATGTTGGTGAAACTGCTGATAGCATTTCGATCTAGAATCTCTGTTTTAAATCTTAATAAATAAAATAACCATTGTGTCAGCAGTCGAAGCAATAAAATTATAGTTTATTATTAATAGTTATAAATTATGACATACAATTTCAACAGTACAAGTTATAACAAGTACCTATTAAAAACAATTCGTAAATAGGTATTATGTTTATATAAAATAATTATTACCTTGATTTTTAATTATTAAGATATTATGTGTTTATTCATAACATATGTGTAAATCAATTGTAACACTAAATTTACGAACTTTTTCGTACTGATAACATACCAGCAAATAATCTTATTCGTTTCAGTAACTACATGAACCAAAAATGGGCTATATTTTTAACTATGTTATAATGAATTAAGTATAAATGTTTTTATACATACAAATAGTATTTGAACGTATTTTAACGTCCTCGTAAAATACCTTTATTTTGTGATAATATTTTATAGTTGAATGTATTACTATTAGAATTTAGTTACGTATATAAAATAAGTATAATAAATTTATCATTTTATTATTTGTGTGTTTAATTTTTCCCATTTATTTTTTTACCGCTATGACTTCATTATAGCAATCTGCTTTCAATAACTACTAAATTTTATTTTATATAGAGAAGTTTGGTAGATCTGATTATTGCGTTTGTAGTTGAAACTTTCAAATTATGATGATAATTGAAAACGAACATTTTAACCAATTTATAAACACCATAAATAATAATATAATTAAGAAATACAATTCAGAATAATAAAACATTTACAACATTAGAAATTGAATGTTTAATAATCTTAATGATATATGTTTATATTTTTTTCAGGACTTTGTAAAATGTATTGATTAAGATACTAATATAAGTATTTTTATAAGAGCTACTAAGTTTAATGTGATCTTTATACAAGTTTATGACTAGATATCTATATTTATTAAATTTAACTTTCTTTTTTTAGATAAACAAATAAAATAATTATAATACAACCGAGTAGGATGATATGTACTTATTTACTAACTAAAATAGAAATGATGAGCTCGTTTTTTTATATTATACATATAAATATATAGCTAATAAAATAAAAATGCCACTAAGTTAACAGGTATTGATAGGAGGTTATTTAGTCTCGTACTAGATATTTGTTGTAATAAATTATTCACACCTCTCGTTGATGACGATTTCTCAATAGTTCTTTTTCTATTTCATTAAGCGTATCAATGTCATTTATAAGAATAACCTCTTCAGTGCTATGTTGTTCTGGTATAAACGGTGCAACATAGTCGTTGTATTGCTCACCACTGTCAAGGTAATCTACAAATTCTTGTTGATATTCATTATTATACTTTCTAAAACCATTAACCATATGCTTGGGCATCTCCGAAGTACCGTGAATTATTAAACTGACAGGTCCGACTTCACCAGAATTTGATTCATTCGTCTGGAAGATAATTAAATGAATTGAAAACCCTGTTTTTATTTTATTTCTCTTAATTTACTTCGTAATTAAACGCTATGTCGAATTTACCATGTCCTGAAAAATGACTTTCCATACACCATTTGCCTTCTCTCCCCAAGTAAATACTGAAATCAATGGCCAGTTAACGAAGCCAGCATCTGATGTGTCTCTTGGTCGAGGACTAAGAATTTGAACTTTTGTACCTTAAAATTACAATACATAATTTATATTTCAAATAGTAAATTGATTAGTATAAGAAAATAAAAAAGGTAAAACAAATAATAAAATTAAGCAAAAATTAACAAAACTCATAACGTCAGGGCCTGCGCTTTGCGGAAACGCAACGCCACATTTCTCAGAAGTCACGTTCTTTCAAATAACCAGGCATTCATAAAATACAAGGGACTCGTATAAAAGTTACTCTATAAAATATAAGTACCGACACAACTTATTAGATTTCCTTAAGTCCTAGGTAACTAAAATACCTTGTGGAGATACTAGGTAGATTTCAACTGCACCACGCCGAGTATATTGAATGTTTATAATGAGTTCGATGTGTTCTATATAGTTGACTAAACAATCGGCTACGTCAATTGCTAGGTCCACAGTTTCTGTAGGAGATAACACCAGAATTTGGTTTTCCTTTGACCTTGAAATTAAAAGAGAATTAATAATAATAAAGAAGCAATCAAAACTGCTGTGTATAAAAAAAAAACACAAGTTTAGTTTTTCTTGCTTGTGGTTCTTTTTACTCGCTCAATAGACGACGAAAACGTTTCCATTACCAAGAAAACATACATTCGAACAGTTATTTTAAGCATGCATCTCTTTTTCCCTAAAGAATAATTATATATGATATCCCTTTTACACAGTCTTGAATAACATCTGCAGAAGCTAACAAAAAAAACACGCGCGTTTGTTTTATAGTGACAATCGTTATTTCTAAATCCAAAATTTAAAAGTTGCACATATCAACAGAAAACGTGCAACTAGCCCTGTAGTTAGTTAATTCGCGATCGATATTGCGAAATGCGAATTCCGCCAGACGAAACTTAACGAATCTTTTACTAGGAACTCATAAACAAGAAAGATATCTTTTTTTGCAACTTTTTTATATAGGCACCAGCTACTACTGACTATTTTATACACTATGCTTAAGTGTGTGTCACCACCAACCAGCAACATGTTATAAAACCATCCAACCAAAACAATTAAGCAATGAACTTGTCTACTTTGACATTAAATGAATCTAGATTTCACTAAGGTATCATACTCACGAAGAAGCTTTAATTCGGCATATTTCTTTGCTTGGAACTGTTGTCCAATTTAATGCAGCACTGACAAGAGCTCCAGCATTTAAAAGTCCGAAACCAAAACGAATATCATATCGTAGCCCAACACTGTAAAATAAAAATACAAAAAAAAAAATTATCGTTGTTTACGTTAGGCTGTTTTTTTAGCAAGTTGTATGTGCTTACCCATTAACTTGCCAACCAGGGTTTTCAGAAAGTGGAACATATTCTGAAGTCCATACAATAAGATGTTGAACATCACGCCAAGTCAAATTTGGACTGAAATAATAAGTTTATGATAATATCAGATTTTAAAATTAAATAATTGTTTGTGTTTGTATTATGTATATTCTATTCGTACATCCACTTGCCCTCTAGCGGGAGGGAAACGTTGCGACAAACAGACCGTACAAATCACAATAATAGGGCTGCATAAATATTAAAGAGTTAATTTTACAACGAAGAGACGTAATTCACTTACTTTGCATGTAGTGCCAAAGCGATAATACCGGCAGCCAATGGGGCTGCAGCTGACGTGCCTGTGTGCCCTAGTGTACATGAGTCTTTTGTGTCAGTGGTTGCCTAAAATATAACCGTCCTTTTTTAACATTTATATGTTTCGTTATATGACAAAGATACATTGTGTCGTTTATTGCAATAGGCCAAAATAGTATTTATTACAAATGTCAGACGTCACAATTGCGTTTAAAGATCAACTTACAATTTTCTGATCTTTATAAGCACCAGAAGAGTATGCAGTAGCTAGAGTAGAAGAGCAAATCTCGCCATACCAAGGAAACAGGCCTTGCTGGGAAGCACTTCCTATGGATATAGTGTAGATGCTCGAGGAGTAACTGCAAAAATAAATTAAATTTATTACTTTTTACTAGTATATGTAATAATTTATACTAGTTTTTGTAACACCAAATTTATAACGCTAATTGATAGTGTACATTTTAGATAATATTTGTGTGTTTATTTTTACCAACACTTTGGTATTAGGTTGATAATAATGAATCTACTACAGACGTAGGTACATTACTGTCAACTTAATTTTATTTAACCCTTAATATTATACGATACTTAGTATCTTAACAAATAAATAGTAGCTTACCCGTCACAGTTGCAGTTATCGTTATGACCACCGCCGTTACCATTAGCCCACACAAAAATAGTGCCTTTACCTTTTCGACCCTGCGAGTATAAAAAAAAATCAATCTACAAAAGATACTATGTTACGGTACTGAGATAAGCTCTGTCAGTTAAAATTATAATCTATTTTTGTACGACTGTCACAAAAAGGAGTATAATTTGAGTAATGTAATGTTTTTACTGTTTATGTATATATGTGAATTTCTTTAATCCATCATAACTTCAGATCCCTTCACACATTTTCATTTTTAATCAAACAGGGCAGTCGTGTTTTTTTTTATATTTTTAAGGTATTCTTTTTTATTTACTTTTTCTATACCGCGTTTGAAAGCCTCAATAGCAAGGCGGCCTGGGCCTTCTACAGTTTTCCCATCGTCACTCGGTCCCCATGAAGCACTGTAAATATCCACCTTGTCCCACGCATATCCTTTAACAGATATATAAAATAATGCAAGTCAATACTTTTTTATTTATACATATGTATATATAAATTATTATCAATATACATAAATATCTTATCTAACAATACACTATATAGCTCTTAACATATCATTTACATATGATTTCCTAGTAAAAGCTATCGAAAATTAATTCGAAAGCATCGTCAAACTCATAGGGGAAAAAGGAAACACGATTGTTTTCATTTTCCAACGAGAAACTGTTCAATTCTCTGTAGTTTTTTATTGTATATTCGTTTTTATTATATATATACTAGTTGTCACCTGCGCGCAGGCTTTGCTCTTGTTTTAGAGGTTGGTCGTCAGTCCATCCTTAGGAGTTCAAGCTTACTTTATATAAATTTCATAAAATTCCGTCAAGTGGAGTAGCCGTGAAAGACCTACTGACAGACTGACAGTGATAGACTTCCACATTTATAACATTAGTATAAATTAATGCCAACCACAATTCACACGTTTTTCTAATACAATATTATGGGTAACACAATATCGCAAGACCCAATACAGACAACAATCCCGTATTTTAAATAAAATTGGTCAATTTACATAAACAAATTTATAAAATGAAATAAAGTTTATCAAAAAAAGTTGTCCCACCCTTTTTTTCATCCTTGGGCTACTTATATTTTTCAAACCGCTATTTTAACATAACCTTCTTAATTAAATGTATACAGGAGTGCCTAAAAATAAATAAAAGTAACTTTGATAAATATTAATATTTATAAATATCATAAATAATAGTTCATATAAAACAAATACTGTGAAATTGATCGTAAAAGGATGGACAGGCAGACAGACAGCGACAGAGAACTGAAATACATAATTAGTTGTTAATCAAATAATCAAGGCGGAACTTATGTTTGTAAAACACAAACGTTAGAAAATCCACCCGTGTTTTTTTTCTTTTTTTTTGCTTCGACGATGTTTTGATGTTACGTCACATTTTAGTCTTACTACTAGGAAACCACAACATGTTAGGAGATTTATCGTTCAAAAGTGAGCGACTGGCTTGTGGCGTATCCTTACGGTTTACGTTATACGTACAAATGCTTGGTACACAGGTTATTTTAATAATTGCTTGAAATTGAAAATTAAAGGTTTTCATTGTAAACCAATTTATATTTTGGAAACGGACAGTAAGAAGTAAACAGATATAAAATTAAAAAATATAACTAATAAATATCACGTGACTTTCCAAGAAAAAGTAAGAATGAATGAAAGTTTTTTTTTTATTTTTATGATAAGGATAGTAAAGAACTGCGAAGGATTTTAAGGAACAGACATCATACAAACCAACCACACCAACAAACGAACTTCAAAGATATGACATTTTGAGCTCAACATGGCGATCAAATCTACCAGGCATGCATAACTCTGATAGAGTCCTCACCTATTGCTTCACCTTCAATGCGATCTGTTATTCGTCCATCGAGCATCCGAACTCCGCCTACTTTTGCTCCCCATGCTACGCCCACGCCGCACTTCTTATTGTTGGCGGTCATAACTATCTATGAAATTCAAATTATGTCCAATTTAACTTCTATTATACAGAAACAAATGGGTCTAGTTAACTAAATTTTATGCACTTATTGTTATCGGAATCCTTTGTTCTAAATAAACCTTGATATAAATTAATCAATTACTTTCCCTATGAAATATCTAAATTTGTTGTTTTGTTGTTGTCAAATTAAGCATTTTTTCAACTTATATTATTAACTCTATTAGAGTGTTGAATAAAAATAGAATAACTTTATTACATTCATCTGTCCACATAAATTATAATATTAACCTCCCCAGCACATCTTGTTCCGTGTGAGTTGCTGTTTTTTTCATCATATCTAGGAAATGGGTCGGAATCTCCATCATTAGAATCCCAACTTATCTCTGGATCCTAAAATAGTACACATTAGTTCATATTACTTTATTAAGTTCGTACTATTTTACACAGATGGCGTTAGTCTCGTTAATCTTTGTACAAGCGACGCGTCAATGCGTCCAATCGTTGTATCGGCCGCGAAGTTACCAGGACTTTAGGCGCACCAAAGAGATACCTCTTGCGATACGGACAGCGACATGACGTAGCCCTATTAGTCTGAGAGATTGTGTTGTTTCATGATATAGATCATTTTAATACTTCTAAATTTTATTAATTATTATTTTAAATGAGATTAGTAAGGCGAATAATATGTCACAGCAGTCTAAGTAGGTATGCTAAACAGTATTTTTTGTAATAATTGACTATACAAATAACATTCATTATAATATAAGTATTGGATATGAGGTAACAAGTTTTTTTATGTGAAACATCTAATGGAACAATTAGGGGGTAAGACCAACTCGAAACCTTGATAGCTAACGGCATATCGCCCCATATGCCCTCCGACTATACGTAGCGCATATTCTGTGATAAAATACATTTTTACAACAGTCCGTTCCAATAATTGCCAATCGTTTTTAGACTTGAAGCTTTAAAAAAAAGCATTTTTCATCGATATATGTATTTAATTTAATTTTGGTTACATTTTACAGTTTTTGTTGACCCACAGCTACTGTAAGAGTTGATACCGAAGCTTATCCGATTGTACCTTTTTTTAAATAATTGTCAAACAGCATGAAGTTCTTAGAACTTAGAACTTTTAACTCTACCTCCCGGACTATTAACAATATTATTGTCTATCTCAAAATCTTAATATCTTACACACAACGTAAAAGTTAATATGTAACACGACATACAAGTTATATTGAATATTTCATAATTATTAAGGGAATCAGCAAATTAAATATATAAAGAAGCCTAAGCAAGATAGATATAAAAAAAAAAAACAAAATAATCTTGAAATTACCTATTTAAATTATTTTTCATTTTGATTAGGATTAGATCTTTTTTTCGTTAAATTAATTCAAACCACACAAGCAATGAAGAGTTAGAGTTGGTTGGTTAGTTTATGGATTTTTGTTGCTTTTTAACTCACGGATCAACTTCTCAAAGAGCACTAGGACAGCATAAATCGAAGAAGATATATAAAGGCAGTAAGATTAGGAGACACTGGTTTGTTGTATGATCTGGTAAGAAAGTCGTACGTAATGTTTTTATAACATCTTTTTACTAAAAATATCCTACCTACACCATAATTAAATTAAATAATTTAGCATTAATAGATTTTTTTTTATTTGTTTTATAAGATAAAACGTTCACTCGTTTATTTTTAAAGGTGAATATTATTATATCTTATATGTACTCGTGATGAGGGGAATAAATGGAAAATCTAGTTAGTTTAATGTTACGTCTTTTTACAACGGAAACTTCCACCATCTTTATTGGAAACACTAGGACAGCATGAAACTTACGTAGTTATCGCGTAAATCGGTATGATTGTGCTCTACTCCGTCATCAAGTATAGAGACACGCACGCCTTGTCCGTTATATCCCATTGCGTAAACAGGTAAAACATTCAAATCCAGTCGAGGTAGGCTTGGATCATTTCGTGTGTCTTGCTATTATAACAAAATGAAAAAATAAACGTGTATAAAGAAATAATGATAAATATTATTATAAAATTAAATTCGAACACTACATTATTTTAGCTTGTATGCTCTTTATATCTTTCAAATTTACTTATATAGTTGTTATAGACAAAATGTTCATACCAAATACCATTCGTAGCTCCACAATTCGTCGTTGAAAATGCGATTGTGTCGACGCAGATCACGGTCACCTGCATCAAGTTCTGAGTACCTAGTACCTTCATCTATTCTTTTTACCCGATGTAACTTCTTTTCCGGGTCGGGTAGTGGATAACGCTTAAACCGACTCTTTATATAAAGCTGCTCAGCCCATCGAATCTGTATTGAAATTGAACTTATTTACTTATGATCGTAATCAGAATAATTTAAAAGTATTTTTTTTAATTGACCTTTAATATATTTACATCACATTACAAATTTAAATCATAGTGTAATTCATCTCAAGCAGAAATTGACATCCCATCTTGTACTAATTTGAACGCGGTAAATTTAGAAGATAATTTATGTGTGTTGGTATTTTAAAACTTGAGGGGAGTGTTACTGCTGACTTTCTTCTACAATCTACATTCCGATTACAAACCGGTGATAGCTGTAGTATATTTAACTCAGTTCTGTAAATTACGATTTAAAGGTGCTTGAAAAAGCTTAGAATAAAGTATATTTTGATTAATTGATTATTTCTATCAAATATTATTTGAACCTAATGCATAAAGATTCTATATAATTATTAATAAATAAAAATAAATGAACTCCGCATTTTATTGAAGTTTTATACAGTTTGCTTATAATAAAGTATCTCAAGTAGAAATGCAATGGATGGATGGGGCTGTACTAAACTTATTACGTTATTTTTATTGTTTGGTAAATTATTATGGTATATATATGATTATTATACTATTAGGTACATGTTAAAAATATTTCATTGTATATTATTATATCGTTTACATTTTATCGTTATAAATTATCATGGCTCAATTCTTCAGCTGCGCTCAGAATAGCCAGACAGATATTTTGAAGATATCTTACGACTTTCCTTTCTAGACTATTACTGGTAGTAGGATAATCTTTTATAGCCTTATTCAATATATTTATCATACAGCATTTAAATGGTTAAATATCACTCGTGTGCTTTGGTTGCTTTTTCCTGGTTTCCCATGAATCAAAACAACTATAAGAATGTGCTTTAATTGCTTTAATCTGTGGTACCGTCATAGATAAGAAATTATCACTTTTTTTTTCATTAAAGATCACATCTTTGCTGTTAATAATTTTACGAATGCAATCATGCAATCTGTATGCATTCGGCTTACCACAATTCTCTTTGTATTAATTCTTGTGGCTTAAGATACCATTTTATGTGTTTTTGCTTTGGGTTATGTAGGTGTGAAATATAGCTTTCTTAATTGGTCTGGTTTTGTTCAAAATGGGTTGTGTTTTACACGCTCTAACAAAATCTTGTTTCTTGTCCTTGCTAGCCCATTCTAATAGGGCTAAGATTGATGTTGAAATATTAAGTAATCGATTACTTGCACCTGGTTACCTGCTAATCAGTTGACTGGCCGATAAAAAGTTTACCCTCACATTAGAAATTAAATGTAAAATATCACTTAGATAAGATCTTGCACGTAGATCGATCGCTGATCATTGTGGGCTTATTCTTTGGTCTTTTGATTTTTTTATTAAAGATCTTCTTGTGCTTGGTAATTAATCTATTAATTGAAATAAAAAATAAAAAAAAATCTCAAATACGTGAGATCCAGTAGTATATGTATACAATTTCATAAAATAAAGCGTTCAGAGCAACCACTAAGATGCGAAATTTGTAGTGTTTTTTTACTTCATTTTATAAAAGTACCTATTCTCTTATAAGCACAATTTAATTATCACATTACATCAATAAATTAAATATAAGGCTACCACAAGAATTAATATATTTAATTTGAGAAAAAAAATGATAAACGCTAACAAATTTATAAAATGGTTGATAATTCTTATGTATTGTAAAATTGAAAGTTAATGTAGAAAATCGAAAATATTCACTACCTGTAAGCCTGCTCTGTAACTATCCAGATCTCATTATATTATGGTGGGGTGCTTTGATTCAGTCTCTTAGTAAGCCGACTTGATCGTTGATGTTTATCCATTCATTGTCATAAGATTTAGATTTTTTTATTATGCAGTAGCCATTCCTTCTGATACAAGTGTTTTCAAACTTTTAAGATGATCTAAACCCTAATATATTTGAAATAAAATATATAAAAAGTAATAAATTATGATAAAAGTAACAATATGATAAAAAAAATGATAATATAATAAAATAAAATGCATTGCCGGCATTTTCGAAAACTATTTAATTTAACGGGTTTACATACTGCAAGCACATTATCAATAAACGCTCCCAGTGAGTGTTGAGATACTTAATTAATTTTTTTTAAAAGCCTGCCTATCCTACCTACTTATTATTTTTTCGCAAATAATAAAATCTTCGATTAGGTCATATACGTCGATTAAAAAAATTAACAGTCGATTTATTATTGGTTCGAAATATTAAAAGTAAATAATATTCTAAATTATAATACTATTTTTTTTAATCATTTGCATACATTTTTATTACACACGTTTTTAAAATAGTTCTTCCTACAAATAGAATATTCAGTTACAGCCACAAGACATTCATATGATATGTATTTTTTGCTAACGATATACAATTATGGAAAAGGGGCATTTCCATCAAGAGAACTCACTCATTCATTCTCTTATCCATACAATCTAATCCGTAAGTAAAGTAGGCCAGGCCGCACACACCACGTGTATTGCAGTTAAAAGTTACCAGGACGTTATAAGAACTAAGAAGTGTCACGACTAGCTTACCCTCCTATCCTTGTGTAGTATGGATGTGTGCTCAACAGGGGTGCGTCGCTGTATGCTTCGCTCATATGGACGAAATGCATAAAAGTTAGGGAAGTCAAGTATCTGAAAACAAATATTAACCGTTCTTGAATTAATGTGGCCTATAGTGTTTGCGATTATCATTAAAAATATATATAAATAAACTAAGTCGAGCGTCTATTTAGATGACCTTTAATTTATTTTTAGCACATCAATTTTTAATAGAGTATGTTTTCAGTTTCACTTTTACAATTGTTTATATTAATCAAAATTCTTAATAATGTTGTTTTAATGCCCATAAACCTTCGTTAAGGTCTAAAAAGTTCAGTGGATAGAAAAAATAGATTGTGAAGGCAATTGAGTGGTGACGGAAGAATTATCGTATAATCCTCATCCCTATTGCACAAAATGTCCTCCTATATGGTACTAAGTCCCTAGTATTTTAAGCAGAAAACAATGGTATGTAGGCGGAGCACTGGATAATTTTTTATTACCTTTATTTATTTTATTATTTTTCATTTGATACAGAAAAATAATATTAATAATTTAGTTTGAAGTAAATTATTCATTGTGTATATAAAATCAAGGAGAACTAATGTTATTAATTAATTTTATTTTTATTGGTAATATGTGTCATCTATTTATTCTTCACACAAAACTTTTAATAAAAATATGTTATTTATTTGCAAAACTTCTTTGAAAATTAGAATTAGTCTATCGTATATTATTATTTAATCGTTATCAGACCCATAATACCGCAGTCGGCTGATTTATAAGAACTCTCGAACTTACAACAACACTACGCAACGTACTAATTATGTCACATGTCACATTCAAATGGATGGCGTCATATGATGTCCCCGACCCACGTTTGTACCAGGAACGCATAAAGTATAAGCATATCAACAGTTACACATGCCAACATGTGGAACGTTATGCGTAGGTTATTTATGTTTCATATCTCACTAGATATTCATAAAAATTGTCCACACATCAGATAAGAAACAGATATCTAGAAAGAAACAGATATCGATGTAAATAACCTAACTTTATCAATAGTTATTATTAAGTAACTCATTTGTTTAACTTCCCAGTTTTTTTTAATAGGTGAATTATGTGATTAAATTATGTGATTAAAAAATAAATGACGCTTCGTTCTTTCATAATTAGTTTACAAATCACTGATTTCAATATCTAGTACGCAATTACATTTTCATTTTTCTCATTTATGAAAAAACCTTCACATACGTTATGTGAGTAAACAGAATGGGGCCACGCACGTGTGTGGATACTATGTGTCACGTCCATGGAGCCATGTGAGTTTCTACAGTCACGTATCTACTAGGACAGCAGAGAGACACAAGAGGTATCCCGCACACATGCTACACGCATACACACATAAGACCATGGGGTTGGTGTATGTGTAGTTCGCAAGGGTTGTTACCTACGACCATAAACAGAACTGTAGAGATGTTAATGTTTATACTGGTTATTATGCCTGTTTTAGTTATCTTATTGATTTTAACGTATGCTTATTCATGTAGCAAAATATTTATAAAAAAGGAGTGTGATTCAATAAAGTAAAATGTGCATCATATATGTACATATAATTATTACTTATGAAGATATCAATAAACAATGAAAAAGAAGCAATTCATTGAAGCCTTAATCGATTTTAATCATTTCAATGAACAGAAAGTAATACCGTATATTTTTCTTTATACTATTTGATATGACTTCTGTTGTTTTGCTTTAGAAATTTGTTAAACGATGTTTCATACATAATGAAAGAAACGTTTATCATAAAAATTTACATAAACTTATACCGAGTACACCGTAACAAATGAGCTTATGAATAAAAGTGCAGTTTTACACGAGGTAAGAAAACGATTCGTTACTAGAAAAGTCGGATATTAAATTCACATCTCATTCTAGAAAAAAAAAATCTAAATATGTATTTTCTATTATTATATATGTATTACCTATTATATTATATTTTTATGCCTGTTTGTTAAAAACACAACTGGAATACCTTACATTTGTCCCAAAGGCTTGAGGCGTGTGTAAGCACATATTTATTTTAAAAGATTTTTTTTTACAATCACTTTATTTAAAAAAAAACTGTAACGTTGTTAAGATTATCTTTTTAAATAAATAGTTTTGTTATCACTAAATATATTATATTGTTTTTAAAATGTCAGGCGAGCCGTCAATACATGTTAGTGTTATTTCCGAAAAATAAATGACGAAAACAATAAAAACTTCAACGTAAACAGCTAAATAGTTTGTATTAGTTTTAATATCGGTCATTTTTAACGTTTTTATCTTAACCTTTGAGCAAATCCGTGTTAGTTATTTTTTACTAAAATAACGTTATTTTTTAAAATCCATGGATAATATATAAGGATTGTTTATATGCTAAATTAGTGCTTATCCACTGATTAAGAATTTTGTCTTTGGATAAAAACCTGCAACGCCAGGGGTCTTTCAGCTTCGTTGCTGACCCTTAAAAAATTCAATCAATTTAAGGAATTGGAATAATTCAATTGCTTGCCCAGCCTTTAAAAAATAGTCAATTTTATTCTATCGGTTCTGAACCGGCGAGAGTCGGTTCCACAGAATTGTGTGAGGCAGAAAATGATTTAAAAATCGCACTGTTGTGGATTGGCGGACATCGAGGTAGCAATCAATGGCCGAGATCAATCCAAACAATTATTATATATTCTGCAAAAAGTGTTTTAACCTTAAGTAGGTACCCGTTCAAAAACGTTTGATATAAATATACATGTATACATTATGCCCCAGTTTATTTGAGCACGCTGCTACACTGTGAGTATAAAATTATAAACAAAGTGAAACTTCATGGATAAAACAAAATTAGTGACAATTATATAAGAATTACAGATGTTGTTCTCTATGGATTTTATTTCTAACAAAGTTTATTTATTCAGTTTCAGGTCAAACGTTTAATACAAATATTTATCAATAAATTCGAAATTAAATTTAGGCATCAAAAATAGAGTTAGTAGTAGGGCACTGCCCTTATACGAAACAGAAGTGAAGCTTTTTGCACCAGAATATTACGCATGTAAATATGTATTGGTCTGAATTTGAAATAAAATCGGGTCCAAAACAATTAATTCATGAAAGTCAAGTTTAAAAGCTAAATGCATTATTCTTATTACGAAATGTTAAAAATAAAAATCAGGAAAATCTAAATTTGAATTTAAAAGTAAAGTGAGAATAATAATAATAATGTGTAATTTGTTAAAGTTAGAGTATGTTCTTTCGTAACGCAAATCGTCGTGCCGGTGTATTATGGGCCATTTTTCAAAATCGAGTTGAGATATTTTACAGAACGCTAATAAACGTTCATCGGCGTTCATGATGGCCTATTACAAAGTGAAATTTTTCTTTAAAATACGTAAACCATTTCTCGATTTCTGTTGACCTAGTAAAACACAGTAAGTGATGTTTGCTTCTTACTTTAGAAACGAGTTTTATTTTGTGAGAAATGTTTTATTTTATGGTATCGATATTTTTCATTCATAAAAATTCATGCTTATGAAATTTGTGTTTACGAAATTATATGTTTTTTTTAATTATATATTTTTAAATAGGTTTATCGGTATAAAAAGATTTATATTTATTAAATAAAAACATAAAATAAATAACATAATGTGATTATAAAAAATAGTCATTATTTCTGTGTTAGAAACCCAGTTAGAACCTTGATTTTTACATAAATTAATTATAATAAACTGCAGTTAAACAAAACATGGTTGATGCATTCCAAATCAATTTACTTCTACGGAAATACGTTTCATTGCTCACTCATCACGGGATAAACAAAAAACATTTTTTATAAAGACGTCCAACCCGAAAGTAACAAGGAGCATCCACGAAAATAGACTTTAGGCCACGCCTCATTCATAAATAGTTCTATTCGCTGTAACGCTGAAAACAATCTCTTATTTTGTCATGCTAACCTAGTACAAGCGACGCTGAATCTACGGTTAGCGCCGCCTGAAATTCAGTTTTCGTGAAAATAGAGTTTCTCTAGTTACGTCACAACGATTGACACCAACCAACGCTTAACGCCATCTAGTTGGGAGAATTGAAACTAGGTCACAAAAGTGGTCCTTATTCTTTAAAATATGTTTAAAGAATTAGTTATTTAAATGATAAGATCCTCAAATTTAAATTTTTGCTATATATGTAACATAGAATTTAATTAAAAAAATATCCATTGAAACGAAAATTAAAAATTTACATTTCTTTTCTTATAAATAGATAAACAATACAATCTAAATTAATAAAGTATTAATAATTCATTACAAAACGTTTAATGAAAATCTAGGTTGGCGGTTGTGCGTTGAACTCTATGACGTAAATCTAATTAAGCGTTAAGAGCTTTTTTTTCAAGACGCTACGTGGGCGGAGACGTCCAGATAGATACGTGTCTCTTTTAAGAGTTTATAGTTTATGTATGTGACTTTTATGTGATTTAACTTGAAGTATTATTTTTATTTATTTTATTGCATCAAATGCATATATACTATACAACCTCTTATTAGGATAATAATAATTTGAAAGATATACACTACATTCAAAACAATTTACTTGTACTAGTTATAATTTATACATTACTTACTTAAGTCAAATATATTATCTAACTTTAATTTCAATCAAACGATTACTCACGGATGACGTCAATTTATAAATAAGTAATACTAAATGCAAAAACGACATTAAAACAACTCCACAAACGTCATGAAATCCTGGTACAATGATAGCAGATAAAAAATCAGTCGGGCACATGTGGTTTGCGGTTTAGCCACCCCCCGCACTCACATTCTCCCTTGAGTGGTTTAGTTTGGGCAAACAACACAGCCATCGTTAACGCTTTAAATCAGTGAAACCACACTACACAACTGATAAATATTTAAGTATAATAAGAAAATTTATATATATTTAAATTTATTTCCTATGAATTGACATATGATCTTTATAAATATTAATAAATGTTACTCGTTCTTCATTAAAACATATTGGTTTTTTAAAATATTTAAATTTCTAACTGATGATGTTTTTCGCTTATTTACAATAATAAAAGTGCGTAATTACACATTGTAATCGTTTTAAGCTCATTTGCATACAAATAAGGTCATCCGTGATTGGCAGATCGAATTGAGACAAATGGTTTAGCTAACACGGAGTATTTGTCTCAATTATCGCTGTCGATACTGAAGACTTACTCGTAGCAAAGAAGGCAAACGTTCAAACGGCATTTAGAAGGCATTGAAAAGAACAGATTTTCTTTCTTTATTAAAGTCAAATGGATAAGCCTGCAACTCCTACATTCAACATTCTACAGGGACTAGTTTTAGCACGCTGTTTCACTTGCATTAAATTAACACAATGCATATCTGTTTCATAGACGTAGCTTGCCTATTTTATTTTATTGCAATAAGTCGACCAAAGCGCCACCTACATAGATAAGTTTAATATAGATAGATAAAAAAAATCGTCAATATTTTTAAAATATAAGTAATTTTATTTTTCTTGATACAACATAGAGTTAGGTAATTACTTGACAACAGCGCCATCTATCAGATCCTGCCATAGCTATGACATCATTACGACTAAACATCTTATAATATATTTTGCCATTTATGTATTTATACCAAATGTTCATAGTTTTATAATCCTTTAGGTTATATTGAGTTGGCGTGTTTATAATTTGACTGAAATTGGCCCATTATATTAAGAACAATAATTGCCTTTCACATTTCGTCTACATTTAACTTATAACAATAATACAAAAAGCACCTACTGACAAGAAAAACCAAGCAGCGGGCTGCTACTAAGATTTTTTCAACTACTCAAAATAAACCCAATAAATTTATTAGCCGACCCGGGGTTTGAATCGAGCATCTCAATCGCCCTTAAATGCTAGTCACTGGACCAATGAGGCAGTCAATTAATTCATGACAAAATCCAGCTTATGTTTATTTAGATAATGTTGATAAGGGTACCAATATCAGGCACTCGACATCCACTCGAAGTATCATCGGCGTCATCACTTTGATTTAATTTATCTCGACATATTTTTGAACCCTGCGTGGTTTATTTATCATCTGTAGTGGCTGATAATATTCTGCCACTTTCCCTTTCTGATAAACTCGTTATATATTTTTTTAGTATTTTATACGTAGACGTACGGACAAACCTAGCGATGGGAAATATATTAACTATTCCTATCATGAGACCAATCCGCTACCTACCTTGGGAGATAAGATGTTATGTCTCTTCAGCCAGCAGTTACACTGGTTTATTCACACTTCAAACCACAACAATACAGCATATTGCTGTCTGGCGGTAGAATATCTGATGAGTGGATGGTACCTACCCAAATGGGTTTGAACAAAGCTCTAACACCAAGTAATATGGTTCAATAGTAATCAAGATATAAATAAATAAATTTAAGATAAAAACAAACTTTGTAATTCTATTTAAAAGCTCAAAAATATAAAATAGCCTACTATACTTACATTAAGCTACACATTGAAATGTCCCACGGCTACACTGAGGTTTCTCTCCAAAAGCCAAAGTTTCAAGCCAAGCGTATTTACTTAGTGGTAAGGCTTTGTGCAATCTCATCCGGGTACCTACCACTGATCACATATTCTCCGCCAAGCGGCAATACTTAGTATTGTTGTACTCCGGTTTGAAGGGTGAGTGACTACAAGCACAAAGGACATTACATCTTAGTTCCCAAAATTGGTGGCGCATTGGTGATTTAAGGAATGATTAATATTTTTTGCAGCACCACTGTCTATGGGCGATGGTGACCACTTACCATCAGGTGGCCCATTAGTCCGTCCGCCTACTTATTTCATAAAAACAAAATAAACCCTTGTCTAGCCTAGCTTAGTTTGAATAAGTATTGTCAGCCTTCTGATTTACATAATTCTAAAATAAACACAAATATCTGTTTTCAATTAGTCATCCACTTAAGTTTAAAATATTTATAAAGAAAATTAAATTACTTGAATTAAGAAAGGTTCGGCGTCCAATTACAACTGTGATTGGAGGATTAAGAGGCATAAGGGTAAGCATCCAGGGCGCGTCTTTTGGAACTAGTGTAACGAATCTTCTCCAAAATTTCCATTCCAGTAAATTATTTGTTGTTATCCGAAAAGTTCTTATAAATTTCAATTGCATTACTATGAAACAGGTGAAAAACAAGCCAACCTAGATGAAAGGTTCAGTATCGCTATTCTGTAAGAAGAAACTCGAAACTCATCTCAAAACAAGAGCGTTAAGTTTCAGAACACGATATGCGACATTGACTATAAACATAAAATTTAAAGGATATACGTATGAAAATGAAGTATCACCGTAAGTCGTTTGTCAATATTTGGCAAATGAGATACGAAGTGAATTCTTACAGAATCGTTCTACAGATATCATTGAACTTTTAGTTTTGTTTAAATGAAATTTATGAAGGTATTAAAATGTATTTGATAACACTTATAAAAGAAGATTTGTTCATTTGATTATTTTTTCCATAATAGTAAGATCGTTTGTATGTTTCATAACAAATTTTCTTTCATAACTTTTTCTTCTTTAATTATTTTTTAGTTTTACATACCAAAGAAAGCACCGAATGTTGTGTTCAGGGTAGGTTCGACATGAAAGTTTTCTCAGTAGTCAATATTCAATCATAATTATTATTGAAAACTTAAATAAATGAATGCATCAAAACAATCTTTTTTTGTACTTTTAACTAGTCAAAAGATCGACAAACAGACGTGCAAAAAATACTGAACGGATTTTCCGTTAATTTATGTTTGGTAAATACAGATATATATAATACTTTTAATATAAATTACAAAATACTTATAATTCATAAATTGTAATGTTAATTAATATTGTTTTAAATAATTCCACTTCGTAAACGCTGTAGCTTTGCTGCTTGAGGAGGTAACTTCCGAGATATTAACATTGTCTAATTAATTTATACATCCAGAATATTCTATGTATATAAGACGTTTAGAAACGTGTGTAAATTAATTACTATATTTAAGTTATTAATTTTAGATTATTTTGTAGTAATTAGTAGAAAAATAAGTAAAAACTTTATGGATAATTATAGGATAAATATACTCAACAATCCGAAAGCCAAAAAAATCACGCAAATAATAAAACGAGTTATTTTTTATTTGAAAATAATTAATTGGTATTAGTGGTTGACTATTTACAATTCAAAATTTAATAATATTAACACAATGCTAGTACTGATCCTATAAGACCATTAATATGACCTAGTGCACGTTCTGATATCGGAAATACGTAAGCTATACTTCATTGTATTTGAAACATTTTTTTTATTGCTTAGGCCAACATAAAGCTCTGATGTGGTGATATATGGTGATACCATCATCCTGCCTAGCCTCAATTGCTTTCATTTGGATGAAGAATTTTGAATAAGCTTCGTTCGTTCGTTCGTTTCGTAGGCCAAACCGTTCATTATTATTAAGCCAAGCAGATGAAACCTAAAATTTAAAAATTAATGGTCACATCGTACGAATTTATACACACATAGCTGTGCCCATGAGCTCCATCCTCGTTAAGCTTACTTTATACGTGGCTATTTTATACATATTTTTATATATTATTTGACCTTTATACTGTTCATCTCTTAAGGACCTAGGATACAATAATGATTTGTTAATTATAGGAACCTGCCATAATAATTACAGAGGCACATGTCACAAATTTAAATTCATAAACTTTATGTAATATTTATAAAAGCGCTTGTTTAATTATTTTTAAAATTTTTTAACGGTTCGGAAATAAATACTTCGAACCTGAGAAGAATTAAAAAAGTTATACCAGAAGTTTATAATATAATTATATAAGTAGCCGGCCTTGTAGTTTTACTTGCATTAAATTTAGACTATTCGTAAGATGTGTGAATTTCATGTTTTTGTAAACAAAGAAATTTGGCGAATATTTGTTTATTTTTGTTTGATTCGAGTTTATTAATAAATTAAATAAAATTTATAAGTTTTATCCCCCCATTCCATTAATTTCAAAATTATAAAAAAATAGAAACCCTCAAAAAAATTAAAATGATAAGTAATGATTTCATTGGAACTATAAAGTATATATAATGTTACTATTTATAGTACTATAAGGTAACATGTAAGATGTTGTTGAATATATGATAGATTTATAGCTTGAAGGTATTTTAATAAAAAAAATAAAAAACAATTATAACTTACTAAATACAACACGTTTGGTCAAAGATCGCTCATTTTTTTACCCATCAAAATATGAAACGGCGTTCGTGCATTCGAATGATACGATTTTAACTAGAAAATATACAATTTTTGATGCCAACATATTCATAAAAAAAATACATATATAATTATTAATCATTTTATACCTTGTGATTATATGTGTAAAATTTACTTATGTGTTTCCACAAAGAATTATGTTATATTTTGTCTACACGTAAATGATCGTTTTCGTTTATTAACCTAACAACGGAACATCCGAACTTTTTACAATACATTTTGAGGCAAACATACAGACCTCCAACAATTAATCGTATTTTGGCAAAATACGAACATTGGTAAAACTATTCACATTTATAAGCACTTACATATTTACAAGCAGTCACTACAACATTCAACAACACAAACACTCACCGGTCCATCATATTCGTATCCTAACTCCATGGCCACCAGCTGAGCAACCTCTTCACCACCTTCCACTTCCACCGTCCATTCATTGACAAAGTTCGTAGAAGTTTCTTTGCCATCGTGCAAGCTATGATATCCTGGTAACGAAGATTTGGAATTCGAAGACGAAACGATTAAGGGAAGTATGAATGAAAATAAATATGTACTACGTAAAATTAACATTATTGATTTTTTATCATTTAAACTTAACAAATAATTATAAAAAAAATCGTCTACTATAGTTTTTTCCAGAGCGCGATTTTTAACAATGGACGCGATGCGACGCGGTCAAGTGAAGCGTATGAATGGACGTTTTCGTTAACAACAAATACTATAAAGCTTAATATATTATCAGATCATTAATCTTCATTATTTACTTAACGACTTATTTAATAAAATATACTTATTTTTTTTTAAATTTACTTTATACATCGTACGCAATATGAAAGAAGACATTAATGCTACTTTAATGAATGAAAATTAGCATGACAAATGTTTTTGTGTACATCTAATCCTAAAATTTTGATTTTTAAAATAATAGAAAGAGACACCAGCAATATCTGATATGTAAAACATAAAAACCACAATCTGTAATTGTTTAGAATATAAGATTTAACAATAACAGCAATAGCAGTTCAAGACTGAAGCCAAGTTTTATATAGTTCCAATGTCTCTATATTTTTTTAGGCCACCTGATGGAACGTCTCTATTCCCTATTGAAATTGGCACAGTATCCCATGCCATCCTTCCAACGTCAATGCGCCAAACCTACCTTGGGAACTAATATGTTATATCCCTTCAGACCGGAAGAACGAAGAATACTAAGTATTGTCGGCGGTAGAATGTGTGCTGAGTGAGTTGTACTAACTCAGACAAAACCCACCATCACGTAAAAACAATTAGGTATTTACCTAATATATAAATAAATAAATATTCGTAAATTATATTATATTATTATATTACTACTACTTACCATCACTGTAAACAAATTTGCTTTTAAAAGCTTTTGTTTAACATCACCTTTTAGTACGAGTGAGTTTAAAACAGTTCCGATTGAACTGAAGCTCCTATACATGTGTTTGTTATAGTTTCTGATGACAATAGACACTGTAATACATAATTAAATGTATTCTCTATAACAAAAACTACTATAGAGATTATATTTAAAAATGTCCTTGTATCTTAACAAAACATTCCAAAGGTTCAAACCTATGCAAGGGTAATTCAAGTACAAGCACCGCTTAATTGAATTATCACGATTAATTTATATTTACCATGAACTTGTACTTGAAAATAATGCAATGTTACCAGTAAACGTCGGATTTAATTGTGCTACATGTGTCCTACCAAACCGCATTGGGGCAGCACGATGGAATAAACTCTAAACCTTGTCTTCAAAAGAAGGTCTAACAGACTTTTTTAACAGCGTCGTGACTTGTAATAAAAAGTCCGTTTTGTGTCTAAGACCCTGACATACTAAATTTTATCAAAAATTGTTCAGCCGTTAAATAATGCAAAGGAAATTATAGACCTATGCTTAATAGTTAGAACACAAAACTATATCGAAATTTCTTAACTGTTCACGTTGATTAATCCCTCAGATCCAGAAGTCCTAGGTTCAAGCCCGGTTCGTGCCCTTATTATTAAGTTATTGGATTTTTCTGTGCATGCATTCTTAGAACCAGTTTAAAGTCAGGGAATTGGCAGTGTTTACATCCTCGTGAAAGCAGTAAGAATTAAATAAGAGAATCTTGGGGTGCAAATTGGCGGGTGGGTCATCTACTCGTGATTAATCCTAGACATGGTTGGTAGGTTATCTTACGAATGCTTTCCGAATATGGTGAATGACTGATGGAACAGTATTGTCCGTTGGGTGACACTTTATTGCATGGCCTTCCTTGGTGAAGTAATAGAGGTGTGGTATTTTACTAGGATGCCATGTTTTGATAGGAGACAAACGATATATGTAGCAAACGAAGAGGAAAGTGACTACCAGCGCCAATATACATCTGCAACTAGCTTAAGTGCGTTGCCGGCCTCCAACGTCCAAACACATGCCCTCAAGCTAACGGCACGTTAGGCGTGGCTTTAGCTTTTGCATAATAAAAAGGATACGTACTTATTAAACAAAATAGTTGTGTAAATATTTTTGCTTTAACCGCCATCTATCAACGACTATAAGGATTATTTAGCTTTAAAGTTCTAGTAATCAAACCTAAGCCTAGATGGCAGTACTTTAGATATAATATTAGTGTTATACTAATTTGATTATAATAACTTAACAAATGTTCGTTCTTTTTTTGTTTTTTAATTTACATATACTTCTAAAACGTTTCATACTTAAAATTATAACAATTACAATAATAATCTTAAAAACGTGACAATTATGTAGGGTATTTACTATATAGGGATAATATATTTGCAATTTTAAAATTATTGATAAATGAATGTTTAAAATATGAATGCTATTATGTATATTTTGATCCATTATTAAAATATTAGCACGGCCGGTATATAAAGAGTACGCTACCGTATTATCGTCTGCATAGCAGTGAATGTTGCTGATTTGCATCAAGTCATCGATATCATTGAAACAGCGTAGACGAATTTTAAATCAGAGCATGCAACGTCGACAACGACCTTGATACTCCGATCTGCCAAAAGGCTGATGATCCAGTTGCATAATTTCGCAAGAAAGCTTGTAGGAAGGAAGCTTCGAAAGTTGGCACATAGATGGACAGAAGCAATTGAAATCAAGGGGGAAGCAATAGCCAGTAGCCAGTTTGGACATGGCTACTGGCTATTGCTTCCCCCTTGAGAGATATATTCCTTTCTGGGCTTTCCTTTTAATAGGCTGGTATTGACATCACGAGATGGCGATACTTAGCCCGGACTTGGTAGCGTTCCTGCTTTCGACGTGACGACATTTTATAGAAGCGACCAATCCAGGCTGGGACTGGCCACCGATGGGTACTGCCATAAGGAATAAAAAATCTCTGATAAGGTACGTTTCCATATTAAAATTTACGATACCTACTGACGGAAACCGTGGCTTCACTCGCGTGGATTTATTTCGTGTCAATGAAATTTATATAGCGTTTAATTTAATCTCGAATCAATCTGGGTTAAAAATAAGAAATTGCTACTTTGCTTACTTACCTTAATAAAAGAATGTAAACATTAAACATTAATTGTGATTAAATTATAGAAATAGATAAAAAATAGAAACATTTATAGTTTCATCCCCTCCTTATTTCATCCCCATTGGGGCCTTGTTATTCGTATCGAAAAGCCATTTTCATATTTTTATATAGACAAATGGCAACACCATATGGGACCCTATTATTCTTCATCCTTTATTGTACTAGGAAACTATACCGGTATAATAGTAATCTGTAAATTTATTCTTTAACCTATATATATATATACTTCAGGGCTGAAGAACTTGAATACAAAATCGGTTTCGTGGCTTAGCCGTGCAAGCCTAACAAAAAGATAGAGACAGAGTTACTTCATCATTTAAATATTGTTATATAATATAGTAGGTTTATAATAATTCATCTAAATCGTTATTTACGAGTGTATCGTAAAATTTAAATTAAGTTTTTTTTTTTAATTCAATGGTTTTTGATATACTGCCATTCATTGTAAAATTTCAATTGCGGAAGATTTTATTGGATTGCAGCCTCCAGTATGTCAGTGGGCCGGAGAGCGGCCGTGAGCGCGCATCGATCAAGTGTAAACAAACCATCTCATACATTAATGTAACCAGGAAATATATATATCAAGGATTTTCGTTTTTACTTAAAAACAGTAGTATACCGACAATACCACACACATACTATGCACATGAAACAAAGATCATTTAATAAGTTATGTTGTCCTATAATCTATTACTAGCTTTTTAGGTTATTTTTGTACATGATAAATTTTTATTACATTAGACTAATGTTCTGGTGATAAAATTTGAAACGCGGCGTACTTAAAATATACAATTTCTCGTAAAATATGCATTAGTTAAGTATTATTATGCAAAAATTCGAAAATAAATATGTCTCTCTGTCTGTCTGTTGCTCTTTTACAGCCAAACCACTGAACTAATTTGATTAAATTTCCTTGAAACCCCTACTTCTACTTGTGTATGCCTAACACCTGACGACTAACCCCTAAAATGGGAGCAAAGGGTGACCACTAGTATTGTATAAGATATGTGTATCTATTTTCTTTCCAGGCTAGTGCAAAATAATCTTTAACATTGAAAATGACTTTGCGGCGACGTATCGACTAATTTCGTAATACTAAACATATATTCTATATAATTTACTTTACATACGACTGAAATTAATTGAATATTTAAGAGTTAAGAGCCTCGAAGCGAAATCGCAATTCTCAACACCCTTTTGAGTAACTACAAGAGCCCAATCAACAATGTGAGTTTACGCCGCGCCCTATGCCATTGGTCGAGACTGTTCACATTTGACAATATTTTACACATATAGTAATAACTACCTAAATATTTTTAAAGTAATCTTAATGACTTCAGACTTCAAAATCTAACTAAATTTCAAAATTATTTGTGTCCGTTCATAATATCTTTAATCTTTAATCTAAGATAATTTAACTTTTACTAGATTTGTTTCTATTCTTATGAATATTTCACATGTAGTACTAAATTAAATATTAATTATAAGTCGGTCCCGATTAAATATGTATCATGGTACCAATACAAAATACACACAAAATCGTCCCTGGCCAACAGAGCTGCCGCACGCACTGGAGTTTATTTCGGTACTATGCTAGGCCAATACAGTGCTACCCAAACTTTTCATTCATTTCTATAAGATTTATATAATTCTAAATTCAAATGTCATATTTTTATAAAGTAATATAAAAATAAATATTTATAAGTACACTAAGGAACAACCCAATTCGAAAACAAAAAGTATATATTTATCGCATTTCGTAATTATTTGAATTTTTACTATCAAGAAACGAGATTATTCCTTAACGATATTTTTCTTATCATTATTTTCGTACAAATACTTACGTTTAAATAAAGAATATCGCAATATCTTATTTCTTATAACAAACAACTCGATGTTGTTTAAGTGATTCAATGAAGCATTAAGATGTATTTTAAATTGAATTATTCAATTAGTCACGTCATTAAAACAGTGACTTCGTTCATCTTGTAATCTACAATTTAAACATAGGCTTAATAGGCAATTAATTCTTATGGATGTGTTACACATGTTCACTTTATACATACGCGTTTAAACGTTTTACGTCGTAGGCGTGAATAAATATTATCGAATAATCGATATCTTCGAAAACTGGACAATATTGTTAAAATAAATAATATAATTTTATATTATATATTAATAATAGAGCAACACGCACACAAGCACAGTTAAATTAAATTGTTGATATTGTGTGATGTCAGTTAAACGTAAAATTTCGATCCAATTTTACAAGGTCTAATTTATGATCTCATAATTCATCAAACAGCCATACCAAGTTTTACTCTAAAGCGAGTCTGTGTATTAACAGTCACAAGGTGTAGATAATATTTCTTAAAGTGCCAATGCTTATTAGCAGTGCTGACAGCTTACCGTTTGTTCGGGGATCTTATCTACTATTTATAAATTAAAAGAAATGTTTAAAATTCAAGTTGAATTAGAACATTATTACTTACTGCACTTGTATTTTTTAAGTTGTGTTTATTAAATAATATTTTTTTTATTTTACTACATTATATAATCATAATTAAATTATAAAACAGTATAGTTATCGTAAAGGAAATACAACAAAGTTCTGTCACAACAGCTGCATTTTTGCAAAGAATGACAAGCGCAATTGTTATCATAAAGGGACGATGTCGTTTCATGATAAACCCACTCGCATTCTGATTTTGCATACAGTAAGTATTTATTGTACATATTATAAATAAAATAATGAGTTTGGGTATCTGTGCTTAAACGCATATCCGCGGCTACCGCAGTCAAGATGCGCGCGTCGATCGGTCGCGCGGCCTGCGCTTTACTCCTCCTCTCTCCTGTCACCCTAGTACTCTGTCGTCAAGAAAACACAGGGTATTACGCTGAAGATGGTTACCGTGACGACGCCATAGACGTGTAAGTGAACTATTTTAGTGTTATTTGTGAGCAGTGAGCCAGTGCAGTTTTTTAAGTTTTGTGTGACGAAATATTGTATCCGGTGTTATTCTTTATTTAAATCTCTGTTGACCGTTTTTTATTTTATTTTAAGTCAGCAATATCCGTATTTTATAGAAATACTCTGTTATGGTAAACTTAAGAAAAATATAATATTGTGTATGTAGGTTAAACAGTTTTCTTGTTCCGTAATTATAAAATAGCAGTTCCTTCTCCTATTGAACTGCAGAATTTCGTTATTAGATTTCATCGTTATCTAATGTACGAATATATATAAAATTAATAAAACATATTTTTAAATTTCTAAATTTATAATATTACGCGATAAAATTTATTTACTGGGTAATATAAAACTTTTAAATGATACAAAAATAGTAAATTTAACAATCGTATTGCAATGTTATAAGCACCGTTATTTAAAAATACAAATAAAAAACATTGCATCAAGTTAATTAATCCTGTAATTTTTGACCATCATCACTTTATTCACAAAGTAATAAATATCTTAACCTTTTTAACTTCTCGACATTCCACTCCTGATGTAACGACTAAAGATCTCAATTAAATTTTAGACTTGTCATTTCGATTTCGAATGCAATAAATACAATTATCACTGTGACCAAAACGCTCGAATATTTTAAATTGAAAAAACTCTTTACTCTTTACTGAACCTTATTTCTTAAGAGATATGGACGAAAGTCCTTTTAACACATTACTCTGTTAAAAACTATTGAGCTCACGGTGTTTTCCAAGAAGCTCACTGCGAGTACAGTTGCCGCCACTATTAATAACGTAGGAACAAGGGCCCACATAGTCGCGTAATTCAATTGCATCGGACTTCATTCTAAGTGCATTGAACCCTCGCATTTTTAACTCGGTAGTATAGCTGTATTGCATAACTTATATTATTAATTATTATTAGTAGGTATATGCATTTTCGTTCATTATTATAGTTTAAAGTTTAAAACAAACTTTTAAAATTATATGTAGCTGCTACAGTAAGCAGCACAGATGTGTACTCAGAAATGACTACATCACTTTGCTACTTTACATATCCTAAGCTAGATGTTGCCCTAGTAACTAAATTTAATTCATGATATCATCTGTCCCTAGTTTAACGTAATAAAATCCTTTATCTTATTTTATTTATTATTTACGAACAGTCATTCCTAAAGCGGCAATATCTCTCGTCGATTACAACCAACACATTTATGTCCATAAAAAAATATAATATATTCGAACCTGCTCTTTTCGGACCCTTGTTCACGAGATTCGATTTATGCAGACCGTTCTAAAATTGTTAGCTACCCGTAAATGAAATAAGTAATAAACTCAACACATCTGGTAAAACGTTTTTCAGTCATATAAACTTTAACGTATTCGTTCAGTTAAAGAACAAGACCACAGCTCTTTACTATATTTTTATTCACAGTAACATTGACCACTTTAATAGAATCAGTGATAATCATTGTATGTACACGAACTTATAACGCCAAGTTTTGAATCCACAGAGTCAATAAATTCTTCATGGGGCAATGTTTCAGTTTCTATATCAAAATTCCGCAGATACATAAATAAACATTGCCGATTCATAAGTTTAAGTAAAAAAGCATATTTTTCAATACAAGATTATATAGAATCTATATAATCTTGTATTGAAAAATATCTCTATTATAGATGATAAAAAAGCGTAAAGCTAATACTTTTTGAATTCCTGGATATATTATTATACATATATATGTAATTGAATTTTACTAACATCACTTTGTATTTGAAATGTTGGAAAAGAGTAACTACTGAGCTTCTTGCCTGTTCTGCTCGGTAGAATCTACATTCCGAACCAGTGGTTTGCTTCACTTAATATAGTTTTGTAAAAGTTCTTGAATAAAGTAGATTTATGTTGATTTTGATTTTTTTTTTTTGCTCTGGAAAATGATTTCGCTAATGATACAACTATGTGATTGATCATTATCAAATAAAGTTCAAAATACCTACTATACATGAGCTGGAACCGAAAGGGCGAACTTTTTGTATTATTACATATTAGTTTATTCCAAATTTAAAACACTTTTTTGTTGTTCCTTTTCATCAATTTTTCTTTACGATAATTAAAAATACAAAACTAATTACATTCCACGGTTCCACCAAAAATTGTGCCCTATAGTTTATCAGAAATATTTAAAAATTCCTTCATTATGAAACTGACACTAATTATGTTGTTATGTGTTTGTCTGAAATTCATTGCGTACAGGCAATTTTATTTATTGTTGTATCTCAAAACAGTAGCGGCAATGTAAAGCACGTGCTTGACGATACACAAATAGGAATTATTTATACAACAATAATAATTAAATTCACCACCATTGCATTTTTGTAATGTATACATACACATATTTATGTTTTAAACTTTGACTTTTGTTTGTCCAAAAGACATAAAATCAAAAAGTAGTTAAATATGGAAGAAAAGTTTGGGGGCATCTGGTATAGATAGGATTTGTTTACATTATTATACAATTGTTTACCAGCTGCAGGGCAGGGCTTTATTGACACAATTATATCATTTTGATAAATATTTTTCTTAATAGGTGCAATTTGAGAACGTCTACATCATCTGAGATAAGACTTCTAAAGGCTTATTGCCATGACAAAATCTTTAGAATATTATAAACTGAAACGATTGAAAACTCGACTGTTTAAATAGATTCTAGAATTAGTATAGTTTTTTTATGAACTATGGAAACACTAGCTGTGTAACCTATGGGATATCCCATCGGAAACAATTTTCAAAAAAACAATCGAATTTAGAACCTCCTCCTTTTTTGAAATCAGTTAAAAGAGGCAAACGCAACACGGCTACAAGCTGAAAATTGAATCTTATTGAGCCCAAAGAAGTCTCATTTTATAAATATCAATTCCAGGGTGGATACTGACACGGTTTGCCCCACGGACAAGCTATTGCGATCTCGTGAAACTTGCAAAGTGGACGGTGTCGACGTGCAATGCATTCGTTTGACCTGTTGCGAAGACTACAATTATATTGCTGGACGGTTTGTTTCACACATATCTTTTAAATATAGAATAACTATAGAGGCACTATGTTCCATGTTAAAATCATTCAAAACTAAGTGTCGCGGTACAAATTTGTAATTTTGTAATTTTTCTATCGTTAATATATTTTCCCACGTGTTTACAGCTGCATACTAAAATCAGTGGAACCCTGTAGTCTACACTTGTGTGAGCAGGCGTGTGAAGTTCGAGATCAGCGGGTGTGGTGCTTTTGCTATCCAGGATTTAGATTTGATCCTGACAGCTATAGGAGGAAGACGCAGCCATATTGTATAGGTATTTGAACAATTATCTATACCTAGAGTTATTCATTGTTACATTTTATTGTTATTTATGCAATAAATCTAAAAAACCAAAGTCCAATAGACTTTAGTTTTTTATAGTAAATGATTTCTCTTTTGATACATAGTTACATGATGAATTATATATACCTATATATAAATATATTGTCGTGCATCCAAGTTCTATATTTCAAAACTATAATACACATAATATGAATAGGTATTTATATATTTTTTTTCATTACCACAAAAATAAATTAAATTCCATTCTACTTGTGATATTATTTATTTAAACTTGTTAGTATAGAATTGACGAATTTTGTAAACTAAACTACGATTCTCATAAGATATTTTATTACCACTTCCTCTATAAAATATCAAAACATTAATTACTCGGGCAAACGAGAAATCACAAAAATAACTCGTCGAGGTTAAGACAGTTTGACGTAATAAATGTATGAAAATTGTCAGATATTTTATCTATTTAAACAATAACAGCTTGTACGTAACTCAATGCTTGGCAAAAGTCTTCTCCTATTTAAGAAAAATCTATTGAATGTCAAAGGGGTTTTTATTCAATCGAACTACGATTTAGATTATTTCATCTAATCTATCTATCTATCACCAACCGACCATATCGATCACCAATTGACAATAATTATGGCCTGAATATTAAGAATTAGGAATTAATAAAAAGGCTTTATGTTTCATACATTTTGTCAGGGCCGGTTCTACCATATGGCTTTTTGGGCTTCAGCCAAGGCCCCGTGGATTCAAGGGGCCCCTGGCTAAGTCAAGTCAAAGACAAAAATAGACGATAATGCTTGAGAATCCATAACTTTATTAAATTAAACCGATCGTATGGTGTGAAGCCCTGCGAGTCCTGCAATTAATCAAACCCATTCAATTAATTTAATTCAGCCTACGTTCAGATATGTCTTAGATGGGCCCCTAAGTAGTGTTAGCCCAGGGCCCCCTAAACTTACGGTCCAGCCCTGCATTTTGTAAAATGAGGAATCAATGGGGCTTATTGGAATAAACGTTAATTTATAGTATATGTAATAAAGTTCAAATGTTATAAAAACGAATGTTTAAATAAGCTAATGTTTTACTGTAAAAACTCACTTCGTAGCTCACTTGTGAAATTTGAAAAACGAATTATGTTACTTCATTCTTATATCTGTGTTACAATTTTATAATAATAAATGTTGCATTTCATGTCTTTGTGACATTTATATAATAAATTTTGAGTTTTTCTTATAAAATATGTTTTTAATATTTAGGTACATAATTGGTAGAATAACATGTAAAAAATAATACAACATGTATATTTTTATCTAATGACATCGAAAATGTTCGGTATTGATGGATATAAGTTAAACGATAAGGAATTATACCATTTCAGATGTTGATGAATGTAAGAGCAATAATGGGGGATGTGAGCAGCGATGTATAAATGACCCTGGAGGGTACCACTGTGAATGTACCCTACCATACACTGTCGCAAGTGACGGTAGAAGATGCATACAACCCGTAGCCATTGCTTTACAGGTACGAATGTTTTTGTTTCTGATTCATAGAATTATTTTGATTTTACGATTTTTTGTTAAAATAAAACGGGTCGTTTTGAGATAATTCAAGGAAATGGATTTATTTAATCCATTTCTCTAACAATGTATTCGGTAAGAGAAACTGTTTACACATCGTATAAAACACTACCTACAACAATAACCCTATAGAAAATGAACTGTTACGGTCTCCTTCAAATACTTGTGTACCTCACAAATAGACGTCGTAGGCGGCTTTCATTTTAGGCTGCATGTCTAGTTATTTCAAAACTTTGCGGTGTACGCGTGTCTAGACACGACGTCAGTACAAAAGGACAAAATTTGAGCATCTTTGAGAATCAGTAACACATTTATTTACCTTAAGGTGTTGAAGTTTGTTACGACTTTAACTACCATTTAAGAGTCGTCCTGCTTTGACCCTACTAGCCTTCTTAACGAATCAAAGCCAACTTTCACTAATTGACATATTCCTAACAGTTAAATAGCCCAAACTATCGTTTTCTTGTCAGAGATAAACAATGAAACACAAAATTAGGTTACTATAAATAATGCACAGAAGAAATGCCTGAAAATGATTTCCAGTATCCATAATACCACATGCGAACACTGTTTATCAACTATTGTTCCGACCCTAAATGTGAATCGCTGCTGAGATATGAATTTACAGCGGATGGTATTTTTGGTGTCGTAACGATGATTGGAAATTTCTATTGAAGCCAGAAGTCACCAGCAATATAGCGTTAATTAGGACACCATAACATTAGGCGTTACTGACTTTTATTTGCTTTACTTAATGAGACTTGTTTCCTATAGTCGCTATACTAAATTTTTCCCAGGAGCCGTTACCACTAGTCCGCGCATCTTCCCGCTGTTACGCACCTTGCGACACTGTGTCGTGGCTGTCAAGAAAAGTCAAGCAACTTAGCGATCAATTACATACGACACAGGCCGCACTTAAAAAGATATTAGAAAACCCAGTCATAAAAGGAGAAGGTAGATATGTACCACTAATACAACATTTCTTGATAAACAAACGTTATTTCTACATGAATTAAATTCAACATTATTATAGTAACTGATAACACAATCAATCAATTTGCATTTTTAATTACTTCCACGCATTATTCCAAATATTGCCCTTTAATTTATTGATCACTAATACTCAAGAAATCTAAAAGACTAGTAGACCACATGTATGTGATTAAACAAAATTAATATTTCCTTACTCGATATTCAAATATCATATTCAAGTAGACTTTTCGTAACCCTAAGTACTGCTTCTATTATGGCTAAAAATATTTGTTTAATTCGTTTTAACAAAAATGTTCGACAATATTAAATTAGGGAGCAGATATTATTAGTGTTGCACTAACAACGCGACAAACAAATTATTGATTGTTAATCAATTTCCTCAAGTAATTAAAAGCACTAAATTAAAATAAATTGTTATTTAATTGGTAGATGCAGATCGCTTCGCAGAAGGCACGTACACCCATAGGGTGCTAGACGCAACCGCGCCGTTGGAAGGTGGTTACTGCCGATGTGAAAGAGGGCCGAGGGTATGTACTATTCCTAGAAACACTTTTCAACATTATGTTACAACGTTTTGTAATAACCTGAGAAAGGTTATCTCCCAATTAAATAAATACTCTTGTTATTAAAATGAAAAAACCATTTATGAAGTACCTTAATTGACAAAAAGGAACTTTTTTAAATAAGAATAATGGCTAAGAATTATAAAAGGAATTTAGTAGAAACTTGCTATTATAAGTTAAAAAAATGGTATTATTTTTAAAATAAATTATTTTATATTCCAGGGACCACCTGGTCCATCTGGTATGGAAGGGCCAAAGGGAGACATTGGACCACGGGGACCTCGAGGTGCGCGTGGACCAAAAGGTTCGCTTGATCTCATGCTACTGTTGCTAGCGGACATTAGGCACGACATACACAATCTTGAAGAAAAAGTCTACAAAGATGGTGAACGGTAAAAATAAACTCATTAAAATTTTATCTGAATTACATAGTACGTACACCGCTCATAACACAGTAGTTTTTACATACACATTTCGCTGTGCTTGCACTGTTAATTAATCAATGCGGTTTCCTTAGTGTTATTACACACTTCACTGACCCATGTAAGAGCGTAAGCATAACCCGGCAGAGTCAGTTGATCTCAAGATTTCTTGAGATAAAACTCCCAAGAAGTCTTGTGATCTACCCAAATAAATATTGAGAACGCCAAAGATTTGAATTTTACCATTGCATATTGTATTGTTTCCCATTGTACGTGTGGAGGAGAGTAAAAATCTAGGTTTTAATATGTAGGTTTCAACATAAATCTTGTATATAGTAAATTAGAAGCGCTGTTTGTAATGTAGTGATGTGCCAATCTTAATTAGGTAGAAGTTTATTTCATTGGGGATAGCATAATATTGTAACTGTGTTTTCCTCTGCCCTACTGTAGGTCTGTTAAGTACTCCCCCTGAAGGTTGCGCTGCAGAGATCCACCCACCTCACCAGCATCTAGTTACGATACTTATTATTTTAAAAATAATAAACAATGCCTTGCCCACGTAATTTTGATATAATAATGTATTTAACTGTATATCTTATTTTCAAGGCCAGAACGTTTCAATCTGCAGAAGGCTTGGCGTCGACAACACAAGCAAGAACAGTTAGAAAAAGAGCGCAAAATGGAACAAGAACTGGAAGCATACACCGCACCTGCCATCGTCGGCGCCGGGCCCGTCGAGATATCTCCACGCGGTATGTTCTTAAAAACAAAGTGCATTGATGTTATGCGTCGAAATAAAAGTAAGTACGTCATTGTTTATTTAATGTGTTAATAGAGTTCATTTTATGGCGTGGTGTAAGGAATATATTGTGCTTGCTATTTAGAAATTCACTATTTTTTAAAAGGATTTTTTCTTTGATGTCCACAAACATAGATTTTATATGCTTATGTATTTTATTGTATGATTAGGTCTAAATGGCGAAATCATTCGAGACTCGGAGACCACAACAGATTGGACACTGATCAAAGGTGATCAAAGCACCGATGCTCTGGAATTTGAAGACATGGACGAGAAACTTAAGCAACTCCGACTCCTGGCAAACGCGACTAGTTCCGGAGATGACGAAGACGATGTTGATACTGATTACGATTATAGTTTCTACTAGGAATACATAATTTATGATAAATTGCTTATCTTGTTTCAATCACTAATCCCTGATTTATTTGTAAAAAATCTTTAAAAATGAGTAATTTTCCGTTGATAAGGCAGTACTAGATATCTACTAGGTAAGTAGGGCTTTGTGCAAGGCCATCTGGGTAGGTACCACCCACAAATTACATATTCCACCACCGCAATATGGGAACTAATATATTGTGTACTTTAAACTTTAGATATAAGGATAAAAACCAGAAACCCAGTAAAACGAAATATATATATATATATATATATATCGGAGCGTGGTTACTTTAGTTGTTGATTTGGATAATTAATGAAACGAGTAGTTGGCAATATTGTTTGATGGCTGATTTACTTTTAAGAGCGGGTCACCCCGAATGAGTTGTAAGTGTCATGGCAACGCGAGTCGTTATGTTTTGACAGGCGATTCGAATGCGATGGTTGCTTGCAAACCCATTTGCTCTTAATCGAGATGAATTATTGTAATCCTTTGATATTATTGTGGTGTACGATTATCGAATCAATTAATACAGTGATTAGACGATATTAAATACGTTTTATTTTGTGAATATCTCCATTGCACGCTCACATAGTCTTACAAATGTCGGATCAATCCCCGAACCCAACTGTTCAGCATCCTGCTCCTCCGACATATATATATTATTTAACTGTAAAAAAACTGTTAAGTAGTTACTAAGAAAATAAGTTCATATCACCAGTAGACTTACATATTTCCAAACTATCATATGTTTTTCTCTCTCTCTCTCGATCATTCAAGAGGACACCAACGTATGACATGACATCTGACATAATTAGGTCCTCCTGATCGATTTTAGCCACTTTCAACATTAAGACTCCAAGCTACTACCGATATTTTTGGACGTAATAACTCAAAAAAAATATAAGCCTGACCTGGGCTTGCCACCTAGGTCCTTGTGATCTACGGCCTTCTAGCCACTAGACCAACGAGGCAGTCGAATAAAATGAAATATATCAGAAATAAGTTTAAATACGTTTGTCGGGTACGCCTTTTATACATTTACAATCTATTAGACCGGGAGATGATGACACAAAATATTAGGTCATTTGTACCAGTATGGCGGTTCTTCAGGGATCTAATTACGTAAAGGCAAAAAAGAAAATGATGGTCATAGTGCTCGCACCGGCGGCCCAATCGCGTGGGCGTTAATCGAACGCGTTGGATAAATAACGAGTGTCGCACGCTTTGTTTAAAAAATGCTTATATTTTCAGATAGTCGAAAAAAAGAAGTAGGCGGTAGCGTAATGCCATACATCTCGGGTGTGACTTA
Organism: Vanessa atalanta; assembly: GCF_905147765.1. NCBI lineage: Eukaryota > Metazoa > Arthropoda > Insecta > Lepidoptera > Nymphalidae > Vanessa > Vanessa atalanta. The sequence continues at coordinate 2,901,083 of NC_061882.1, forward strand.
CAGCCCGCCATACCGACGCGAATACATTAATTTAAACAAAACAATTCAACCATTTGTACCAGGCTAATTTTTGCATAGCGAATCATCGTCGAGTAGCCATTCACGAAAATCACTTTGCCATACTTTTCCGACAGTTCCCAATGGCCGCCATCACTACAAAGGATTAATTTTTTTTTCGCCAAACGATTTGTACCAGTATTGCATTTGAATTTTTGGAAAGTATTTTTGCAAAATGTGACCGTTATTATGTTTCTCATACTTCTAGTAGGGGGAAAAAGAGCTGCCATACTTGAAATACTTATTTATTTGACACGTTTAAAAAATACGACTGTAAAATACGTAAAATCGTTTTTTACATCATGGCATCATTGTATTCTCATCATCTGGATGGAATTGTACGTAAAAAAAATTATTACAGATTGTAGACATGGGGCGGACGACTGTCGGACTTGAGTTAAAAGGTGAAAAAGAAAAAAAAATTGTCGATTTGTACCAGTATGGCATTTGGATTTTTGGAAATTATACGAAACAATGTTACCATTATTATATTTGCCACACTTGTAGTAGAGGGAAAAAGTGGCACCATACTTGTAAAACCTGATTTTTCGACACGTTTTCAAGGTACAAGACATAAAATCATTTGTTACAGTATGGCATCATTGTATTCGGTGCATTTGGATAAAATTCAACCTTAAAAAAATACTATCCCATACTATAACTATGGGGCGGAAGACTTTCACAATCGAGCAAGATATGAAGAAAAAAATTTGAGCGAATTGTAACAATATGGCATTTTAAATCATTTCCAAACTTGAAAAAAACAACTATGCTTTGGGAAAATTACACCGAACTTATGGTGAAGTGCCAAAGTGGTGCCATACTCGAAAAAATAAAATACAAGAATAAAATAAGAATATGTATTATATAACATAACATCTGCTTATAAGACAAGATTGCCGCCACCTAGGTGTTTGAAACTTTGTATTTATATTCGTTAAACCTCAAACTTACAGGACAAATTAGTGCCATACTGGTACAAATTGTTCGAATTACGAATAAAATCTTAAGATTTTGAAAAAATATTGTTCACATTCGCCACCTCCCACAGGTATAGCATTATCAGACTTCTATTTATGATCATACAGGGAACTATTAAAAAAAGTTTCAAAAGGTGGTACAAATCGTTTGGCGAAAAAAATAATTAATCCTTTGCAGTGGTATGGCGGCCATTGGGAACTGTCGGAAAAGTACGGCAAGGTGATTTTCGTGAATGGCTACTCGACGATGATTAGCTATGCAAAAATTATCCTGGTACAAATGGTTGAATTGTTTTGTTTAAATTAATGTATTCGCGTCGGTATGGCGGGCTGTAAGTCAAACCCGAGAAGTATGGCATTATGCTACCGCCTACTTCTTTTTTTTCGACTATCTGAAAATACAAGCATTTTTGTGAAACAAATTGTGCGACACTCGTTATTTATCCGACGCGCTCGATTAATGCCCACGCGATTGGGCCGCCGTTGCGAGCGCTATGACCATCATTTTCCTTTTTGCCTTTACGTAATTAGACCTCTGAAGAACCGCCATACTGGTACAAATGACCTAGTATTTTGTGTCATCATCTCCCGGTCTATATGCCATAATTAATTAATTAAATACATTTAAAGCAAACCACTTTAACACATATGTACTTTTATCGAGTGACTTTTAACATTCAATTTAATAAAATCAAACAGTGTCAAATAATACAGATATATTTATTTTAATATACGAATACAATGCAAATAAAATTCTCCACTATGACACATACAATAAGGAATGGTTTAGCTCGCAACTGATGGCTCGTACTGAGCAGCTAAGCGCTTGAATTCATTGGCCTTAGCGTTGTACTCTTTAGTGAAGGGGTGTTCAGGGTGTGAATCTAACAGCTGATCGAGGTAGCGAGATGATACCTGAAAAAATAATATTTATATTTCTTATAGCATAATTAAATAGTTGATGAACTGACTTACTTGAACTTCATTCTACCAATGTTCTAAATAATATATTTATTATTAAAGGAATAATTATGTCGTTGTGGAAAGGTTATAAGACACTTTTCAAGCTATGTTTATGTGAATGTCAAGAATATGTGTGTGTGTGTGTGTGTATTGCGAGAATTATCTCGCAATAGCAGAATGCTACGAAACCTTGTCAAAGTAAATAACGAGAATAGTTTTCGAACGAAAGAGCATTAGCACAGAAGTTCTAAACAGTAATTATCCAACTCTGACAGACCAAAATATCTATGAAGAGATAGTCTGTGATTTTATCATTTTTCCACGCATTATTAATCTAATTACTATGATAAATATACAATCATAAATCTTTTAAAGTAACAAATCACGATCAAAAATTCACGCAAACAAATGAGAGTAACAACACGTCCTGTCGTACATGATTAACGACATTAACAGTTGAGTTTGAACAATGTGTCTATACACAAATATTATTATTATTTTTTAATACTGCAAAATGCACTTTATTTGTACCACAACAAAGTACAGTATTATATGAGTATTACACGAAAAAGCGATTATTTTAAACAATAATCATAGTTTGATAATATCATATCATCGTTGTTGAAATTAAAAAGTCACAAATGCTAATAACAAAATAAAGCATACAAAAACTTGATGGAGTAATATATAAAATAAAAAAACAAAGCCTTTCATTGAAAATATTGTTTAAAAAAGAAAATAAATAATGTGTTTAGACAATAATTTTACACTATTTATTAATAAAAATAAGGCTAATTCCCCTGTGATCGACTTTCCTATTGGATCAATATACTAATTAATGATATTATACTGAGTTTTACAAACAAAGATCTTTCTTTCTTTACCAAAACCCCAAGTATGGGCTCCTATGATAAATATAATAAGGCAAAATTATTCTTACTTCAGGCGGCTTGCCGCTGTGAGCAGCCGTGACGGCCAGACCTAGGAGCAACTCAGGCTGTTGTGGAGCTCGAGCTTGAGCCTCTGTTAACATCTGCTCAGCTTCCTCCCACATGCCTGCAACCAACATTATATAAATATATATGTAATTAATTGTTATTTAATTTAGCAATTATCTCAATTATTTGGAGTTGGCACTACTCACATTCTTTATTTAGTGGACTGTTCAGGTTACATAAATAAATAAAAAATAAGTCTAACACAGAGAAATGAAGAAAATTCACAATGAGAAATGATGATTAATTATTCAACTTTGAATCGGCAACTTACAGGATTATATTAAATGTAAAGCTAATACTGATATTAAACGAGAATAACTGACAACCAAATATAATAAAAAAATAAATTTCAAAGCAAAGTTAAGAAATAAGTTAACCTCTGGAAGCGGCTGCAGCAGCGCCTACAGCTGCGGGTCCGGCGCCGAGGGCTCCGAGGCGTTCAGCCAATTCCATTATACTGTAGTGCGCATCTTGTACTCCAGGCCCACCCTAAAACAAATAATCAATGTAAGTATCTTAATAGATAAACACTTAATTATCAACAATTATAATTACTATTCATTCATGTACATAGGAACTACAATCAATTATTCAACAGTTAATACTGCTCTACTGAGTTCAATATTATAGTTTGTGCACATATATTATGCTGAGTAGGCTGATACAGACCAGAAGAATGCTTGATACACACACATTCAGACTGATACACACAGATTTATTTGTGTTGAACTTGAGTAGAATTCTCAGTTTGAGGGATGAGTGAGCCAGTATACAGACATAACATCATCCGTCCATCCATCAACATCATGATACTATCATATTTATTAAGAAAATTTCAATGCCATATCAGTGAAGATCAAGTAACTCATGCAGGATTCAGCTTAAATATTGAAATACAAAAACATACCTGTGCCAAATTGAGCCAAGCTTGAGCTAATTGTGTAAGAGTGCTGTCATCCTCAATATCTTGCAATGCTTTCAGCTGCTTGCGAGCAAGGTCTGGCCGATTCATAGCCAACAGGCATTGTAAAGTGAATGCACGCAGCTCCAATGCCTCGGCTCCATGGAGGATTCTGAAATAAATTTATAAAAGAAATAAAATTTGATCATTACAGATTTTAATCAAGATGTCCTCATATTGACATTCTTATTTATTTCACAGTACATATTATACAATGCTGTAGAGTTCATATAGGAAAATAAGTATAACGAAATGTATTTGAATGAATTTTTTTTTAACAATTTGTTTATTAATAAAGTTCGTTTATTATTATAACAGTAACTGAAATGTATGTATGAGCAAAACTTAATGTAACTAGCCAATACTAGATTTTACAAGTCAGGTTTGAGATGAACAGTGCCTTAAACATTTCTTTTTTTGTATTCATATTCTTATTTTATTATTGCACACATAAACAGAGATATACAAAAATATTGCATAACAAATTAATTACAATTGGATGTAATTCATTTGTTACGCAATATTTTTGCAATATGAGTAATTTATATTGTGAGTTTTATCATTTACATTGAATTCTATTGCTAATCTTTAATATATTATTTATTAATTATATCAAATGTATTGTTTTTAAATGTACTTTATTTTGATACCTAATGGCTTAAATATTTATTGCATTTCACAAATAAATGAATACAATTTTATGTAAATAAAAAAATATCATTTTAATTTCAACAAATATTATAGTATTTAACAATTGCTTGTTAAATATTACAGTAATACGATACTGTCAAACAAGAAATTAAATAATTTTATTATCAATTTGGATTTAAAAAAATATGCAATTTCATGTAGTCACTTACTTTAAGGCAGCTTCATAGTTTTCTTCGTGATAGTATATGGTAGCAGCGACAATTAAAAATACTTCATTGGTAAGCTCAGTTCCCTTAGCCACCTGTAAGTATGTATATAAAACAAAAATTAGTAATATATATATTAAAATTTCTAGGATGTATAATGTACCAAATATTATAAACGCAAAAGTGTTTGTTACACTTTAATGTCTTAACTACTCAACTAATCATTTTTTATAAACACTGTATGCGTTAATGAAAGCCTAAGGGTGGAGCTTCATATGGTGATTAGTGGCTAGTTTTATTATCAGCTGTTCTGCTTTAGCTTAGCTTGAGATATGGAGAAATGCTCTACTTTTTAACTTTGGTTTTCATCAGGATGTCATGGTGAAGAAAATTTTCTTGGATACAAATATTACTTGGTGGTAGGGCTTTGTACAAGCCCGTCTGGGTAGGTACCACCCACTATTCTACCCCCAAATAACAGTACTCTGTATTGTTGTGTGCATCATTAAAAATATCATCAAGCAAGGTTATATATCTTTGAAATAATTTATTATTATTTATATTTTTAATATATCTGCAGTAGCAGTATTTTTAATATATTAAATGGTAATTTATATTTATTTTACAATAAATGGTTCAAATTTTGCCCAAGTTTCAGTAGCAATTTTCATATTATGCAATTGTTTTGATAATTAATGCAGTGCTCAGCCGTGATGGAAAACATTGAATCCTGCATATGTTAGATGAAAATTATCCACATGTGTACACAATAATGCACACATCTAAATGAATGTTGAAAATAGCTTATAACTATCTTTTCAATCAGAGAGGAGGCTTAAAGCCAAGCTCTGAGACATTAATAGTCTATTGCTTACTTTTAACAATAGTAACAAAACTTACCCTAGTGTCAATGTCAGCCACAATGGCTGGCTTATTAGCATCAGGAGACAAGTATTCCACTAAGCTTTTAAGAGGTTGTAGCATTGGGTCGGCACTTCTAAGTTCTTGAAGTACAATTCTGAAGTTACCTTGGGCAATGTAAGATCTATAGAGAAAAGAATCTCTTTGTAGAGTTACCATGGGAGAAGAAGGCTGAAAGTGATAAAAATTGTAGTTAAGGCAAAAATATTAAAATTCTCCTGCGCATTAGATATATTTATATGGCTGCTAATAATATTTTATTATTGAATAATAGTTGACAGGATAATGTTTTTATGGAAAGATTTTTTTTTTTTAATATTAATGATGTATTTTAAATTCAACAGCACAGTCATGAGGATTGATGATGAGCATCAAAACAAATGTCAACACGTCATCTTCAGAAACTACTTTGCCGCTTTAGTTGTCAATACTCTTTAATTTTGCAGTTTTAAATCTGTAATAATTTACTCACGTTCACATTTTGTGCCTCGTTGATCGCTTGTTGATAGTTTCCAACATAAAAAGCATTTTTAACATCGAAAAGTTCATCAACGTCCTGCTGCTGACGTGCCATCTTGACAACAAATGTCAATTGTCACTTTGCGACAATGACCGCTAGATTACCAGTTCAAAAACGCTACAAAATTTTAATGTTATTGAAAAAAATATTGAATGGCTTAAAAATATACTATCGATTCAACTAAATAAAAATCTACTTTTCATTAAAATTAAAGTATATCAAAATATAAAATATATACAGTTCATTTTATATTTAAAAAAAATGAACTTCATTTTTATCCTTTATTAATTTGTACAAACTTTTAAGAAAAATACATGCGTCTCACCTTTTCGTATGCTTCAATGAATGTTTTGTGTATAATTCAAAATCCAAATTATGATCGATTGTTAAGAATACAAGATAACAATGAAGGTAAGGTGCGATTAAAATACAACTAGTATTTTTATTATTATAAAATTCTTTAGAAAGTTCTCTTATCTCTGTAGCGTTCAATGGACAATACAACGCTTTTCAATGATTTTGTTTCAAAAGGTAAGGTAAGTTCCAATTTTTTGCAGGAACAATAAAACCTTCCACAAACTCAGGTACATAAATCTTGAGGTGCGCAATTGCTAACCTAAATTACACAGTTGTTATTCACTAATCAAAATATGAATTTCTTATTTACAAAAAAATAAATATTTTAGAAAAATTAAAATAAATTATACTCAGGACTAGTTCGTGAAAATTACTTGTTGTTAGAGCTTAGTGCAAGCCTGTCTGAGTAGGTATAACCCACTCATAATTTTGCCGTCAAGCACTTAATATTTTTGCATTCCGCTTTGAAAGCTGTAATGACAGGTACAAGGAATATAACATCTTCGTGCTCAAGGTGGGTAGAGCATTGGCGTTGCAAGGGATGGTTGCATGGCCAATTCGCATAGTACCTAATAAGAAATGCCTTTGAAAACTGTCCTGAATCCTTGGATATGCATTCAGCAATCTTTTTTACTATAACTAAAAACATTTTTTTTTTGTTTTAAAGCTGCATTATATAATATGCAAGATATTTTTGTGACAGTATCATCATGACGGATATACTACGTATGCCAATATAAATCACTGTTGCAATCGTTAGACGACACCACAAAGCTTTATCACTATTGCTAACAAATGTCATTCTAATCAAGTTACATTTTAACTAAGTGATTTCCGACACATTGGCCGATATTACGTCGTCTATCTTATCTTAAAAGCAATATAACTTATAGCAGGTAACTATTAAAAAAAATATTAAGCCGTGAACAAACGCAGCGCTTAATTTCCGAAGTCAGTCTTAAGCCATTCCTAATTTTATGTTTTTATTGTACTTTGTTTAATTAAAACGAGTTAGTAGATATCGTTGACACGTACAATAGTAGATATATTGTGTGTTTAAGATAATGTTACATTGTTATAACTACTCAATGAAAAAAAATAATGTTTAGGTTTTTAAAGTCACATAAATACTTACACATTTTTTAATAGTATGATTGATTCTGATAACTATATTCAAGGAAAATATGTGCTTAATTAGGTCTTTGTCGCAATGTATTATTTAATTATTGTTTCATTACAAATAAAATTTTAAACAAATGTAATAATCGTTAAAAAACGAAATACATATCTCAAAACCAAACAATAAAGTAGGCACAAAAAGTCAGACAAGCTACCCAAATTTAATTCAGTTGACGACGTTTCTGTGAATCGACTTTCAATTTACTTTTAAACCCCACAATACACCGAGACGTTTATGAAAACGTCACAACGAAACTTAACCGTCGAGAAAATTATAACCGCCGTATGCAGGCCCGGTGCAGCGACAGATGTTCGGGCCCTGTGAAAGGTCTCTCAAGGTACCTTTGTACCTTGGGGTCATTGGCTTGAATGAATTTTTGCAGCGCAAAATCTTATCGGAACTCACCCAATAATGGGGTAAGATTTATGCGGTGGGAAAGAGATTTGATTTAATTTTATTTTAGTAGCCTAACGAAGTGAATTTACTGGGTCGATTTTGATCTGGACGATATCGGTTCTGGATTTAAATGCGAAATTTGCGTATACTATTCATTATCAATTACTTGTTACGTATATCTATATATATCGTATCGAATCGTATCGTATCGTATATCTATCCATGTATACAGAATAATATTATTTAATGTGAAATTTCTAGAAAGGATGAAGAAACTAAGTTGCTATTATAAATATAACATACAAACTATATAACTAACAAATGTTAACATTTATTATTCAAATAATTTATGAGTTTTTAACTTAGTATATATATTGAATTAAATAATTGTACGTAAAGTAAGTGTAACGAATTATTATATCAATATCGTGTACTTTATTTTTACAAGTCTCGAACCTATACTTCGGTAAAATTAGTATTTTAATGTAAAATTTCCTTAAATTTTTGTTATAACACCAAACCATTGTCCGATGTAGTGCAAAGTTCACTGAACTCTACAAGTGCTGACCCTTTTCCATCACAACCCTTATGACGGGCTCCACTCTCGCTGAGACATCGAGGAAGTTTCACAGGGAAGTAAATCTTCCATTTCACTTCCTCTTGCAAAATCACAATATCTTCATCCTTGTCATTTGTTCGCGAAAACTCAACCGATAGCCTCAAATGAGCCTACTGTTATTAAGGAATCTTTTGTGTTTTTCGAAATTGAAAGTTCTTTGATCCCATCGTAGGCTGACATAAATTCTCCGTAGCGATTAAATGATTACGTTTCAGTTGTTTTGATGAAAACTTGAACCAAATTAATGACGCGAGTTTATTCTGCTGCAGGAAAAGTTTATCGTTTAATCATAGGGCAAGAAGGTATGAAGAATTACCAAAATATATAACTCCCGATTACTTTTTAACTTCTCCTTAATACGTAAAAGTAAAATATTATTCAAGGTAACTCGAAGCTTCACACGCGTTGAAAAATGACAATTTGTTGTTTCATTGTTATTTATATCTTACGTTGTGATAAATAGTTCGATCGGAATTTTTATGCTTTCTTTATGTATGGAAACAATTTTTTTTTTTTAATAAATGTAATACCATAAATATAAAAACGCATGTATTATATTAAATTACATATCAACCAAATGCTATATTCAACTCCCAGAAAATAATGTAGGTATGTATGTGTATGTATGTACATAATATTAGCCGTCAGGAGTAATTTCGAGCGACTGTGGTTACCCATAACAATGTCACATAAAAAGGGTAAAGTATATTATTTTAGAATAAATTAAACTATGTGATTTTATTTTTTCTATGATGTACGTAAGCAGCAGTCGAAACGTCAAATTGTTTAATAAGCAACAGAAAGTATTCTCAAAAAAGGGATTCATCATTTATATTTTCATACCGGAACCGAGCTTCCGATATAAAAAAAAATCTTAAATAAAAACCGAAGAAACTACGGAAACTTTTCGATGCTCCAAAATTGATTCTCCATACAGAACTTGTCTGCGCGCACATCCGCTCCGCTTAGCGCTCACAGTGCGCCGCAAAAAAAAATGCTCACCGGCACAATAGTCCGTCTCGCATCTGCTATCCGGCGTTTTATAAGCAGATGTTCTTAAAGGGGCCAAGAAAAAAATCAGTACCTGCGTACTTTTGTATTACGTATTGTTGTCCCGCCGTGTACTTATTCCTGAACTTGAGTTGCGCGGAGGGTGACAAAGTCGGCGATCGGGATATTCTCACGCATCGAGTAACCCCGTTAATTTGAAGTTTGTACTGTCTGTTTAAGGAAATCTACCGTCTGCGTTTACGTTAATAATAATTAGTTAGGTGGTAATAAATATAGGGTACAAATATATTTGAGAAAAAATACTGATTAATTATCAAGCACTATCACGCCTTCGCTTTAAGGTGTAATATATACATTGTCGGTTTTTATAGCATTTTAAATGTTCTGTTAACGTATATTTTTTGGCTTATAATATTAATATCGTATATAAATTTTAAATTTGTCATTCTTGATATACACTATGCAATGCTTCCATCGAAACACAGAATTTATATACATATGTAGAATGTATTATGTTTTATTAACCGGTGATACATATATACTTAAACATCCCATAGAAACACAAACTTTACGACCATATACTTGATCTAATTTATATTGTTGTCTACATACTAAGCTTAAACGTTTGTTCAGAAACTATGTATGTATATGCTTTTAATTATGTCAAGTGTCTATTCTAACGCTTGGACACCCCACAGCACCGACTTTGAACTAAAAATCTATGGATCTTCCTTCTCTTGTACTTCTGTACAATGAGATATTCCGTAATTGTGTTGCTTGTTCGTATGTTCCATGTACCTCGAGATTGTCGTCTTGTAAATAAACGTTACGAAGCTCTTTGTATTTGTGAGTTGAGCGTCACCTTGTCTAGGTAAGATTTGTATTCTTCATAGCATTATTGCGTGACAAAAATGTCGAAAAAAGACAGACAAAAAGACTATTGTCCTTCAAATGCTTATAAAATTTCAGTGATGTCTGCGCCATAAGTTTTATCGTAAGCATTACCTGCTTAAATAAGGGTTAAAAAAGTACTAGTCCGACGATAATCATTTGTCGTATAACAGTTCTAGGTCAAGATTATCTGCGATTTTAGACAGGGTTTTTTTATCTAGTACATCTGATGAAGCTAGGGCATGATAATGAGTAACACCGAATTTCAGACACGGCAGTCAATTTGAAATCAAGCCAATTTCAAAGTCACAGATGATCATGTGCCACAAACAGGCTATTCCCTCACTCCAATGAAATGGCAATTTCACGCATCCGTATGACCAATGCTGTAATGGGCTCTCCGACACTAGCTTATAATCTAGCCACTAGCCTATTCCAATCGAATCCTAGATTTACGTATTCCATGCGTTCTCCTAATAACTCAGCTGTACAATTTATGATCAACATATCTTTATTTATAATACACCACAACTCAAATAACTATTTATATCCTCTTTAATTTTACTTCCTAAATTTCGATACCAGCTTCGTCGACATTCAAAAAGCCCTCGACCAATTATATTGCTTCAATTCGATGTCAAATGTTGTTTATTTTGCTTTTGTCCTCTTTTGGTTGGAATAGACTATAGAAATATGTATGTACTCGAAAAATAATTTAGAATATATAATAAGGATACCGCTTCAATTATGTTTATTTAATTCGACAATCTACTAGTATAAATTTAATATCCGAAAATACCTTAACCTTGACTAAAATTGACTTATTTATTTAATTTATATTAAGAAAACCATAGTTAATTTTATTTTTATAACGTTGATTCTGTTCAATCTTTCGGTAATGTTTATATCCTTTAGCAATATTTAATAATTGAATAATATAAGGGTTGTTATAATAAAAAAATGAAAAGTTATTTTGTAGTAGGGCTTCGTGCAAGCCCGCCTGGGTAGGTACCACCCACTCATCATATACTCTACCGCCAAACAACAGTAGGTACGCAGTATTGTTGTGTGCCGGTTTGAAGGGTGACATAACAACTTAGTTCCCAAGGTTGGTAGCGCATTCGCGATGTAAGGAATGGTTAATATTTCTTACAGCGCTATTTTCTATGAGCGATGGTGACCACATACCATATGCTCATCCGCCAACCTATGTAATATATAAAAAAATAATTCTAAAAAAATCTTAATTAAGAAAGTATGTGGAAGGAAGAAAAAAAGAAATGACATTTTAAACTAATTTAGTTAAGAGCTAACACGATTTATTGTTGACCTGTTTTTTATGTTTTTTTTTTTTAATTTATCGTATTAAAACCCCATACCAATATATTTTAATCTACACTAAGTATTACTAAATTTTACACAAGCTATTATTCTATCTTTGTAAAATCTACAAGTACCTCAAATTTATGGGTTTTTTCAAAGATAAATCTTTAAATATAACAATAAAAGTAATAAACTTACCTACCTAATTCGTCCTCACTCCCTAGTTAGTGACTCCGATTCAGGTACCTACTTAAGTATTTAAAATTCGCCAAATAAAAAAACTGATTCGTTCTTGTTTGTTAGAGTACCCTGCTTTAAACCGTCTCTAATTATAATATGTTTTAAAGAACCCTTTCCTCCGTCGTGTGCACTGTTAATAATAAACATTTATGTGGAAAATGGATTTCAATGTTGTATTTTTGAACTTTTAACAAATATGTTAGGAATTTTTTGTTGAACTTATAATAAACATTACGTTTTCATTAAAAATAAACTACCGCGTACCCCAGTTCCATTCATGTAATATTTTATAAACACAATTGAATGATCACTTATAAAATCTATGGTGTATTTTAAACTACTGTGGTTGTAAAACGTAGCTGATATTATTAATAGGAAAGGTCTTAAAAACCAACCGTAACTATAATAGTAACTATGAGTTAATCTTTTGAGGTGACTTATTTTGATAATAAAATAGAATATACTTAGAATAATATATCCAAAAAATGTACCCTGCACCCAATGTATGGGGTCATCCTCCTTGTGGGAAGCGAGTTGTCAAGCTGATCTGACATGACAAATCAATCAGATGAAACTAATTCTAACCAAAGGTATACGCAGAACTCCTCTCAATGTACCCTGATCAATACTTTATGATCAGCGTAAATTCATGCGCTGCTCAAATTCCCAATTTAGTAATATTTACAGATGGTAATGTATCCTTTAATCACTACTATAGTTCGAAACTTCTAAGACGCTAGGATTAAATAAAGGAACTTATGAGGATTCAGAACAAACACTTGCTTAATCGACGTAATTATAATGCATTTTTAAGTTGGAAACCATTTTAAAGATTGTGGAAATTCGTTGAGAGATTAGAATTAATTCAACAACTTTAAGAACTTCTACAATTCCGTTAAATCAATGCCAATCCGATTCAGATCCTTTACAAGATGTGCATATTAAAATTACATAAAAAAACTACTTATACCAATTGCGACGGATCTCAACATGATTCAAATCCGTTAAAAAAAGTATTAATGTTATGTAAAAGTGTACCCTTAAATATTTTTATGAATGCTAGTTGTCTCCCGTGGATTTAACCTCGTTTTAAGGGGTTGATCGCCAGTTAATGGACATAAAAAGTAACCCACGTTCATCCTTGAACTTCAAGCTTGCTCAATACCAAATTACATCAAATTCGGCTCAGTGAATTGGCCGTGAAAGAGGTCGTGTCGTGACAAACGGACAGAGGTCCTTCGCATTTATAATATTAAAGTATATAGTATAGTATAAAGTACATATATTACACATTAGAGTATAGATTGTAAATAGATAGAGATTACTTTTTATACATTAGAACTACGACCGACCCACTAACACATGGGCGAAAACTACCCAGTAGTTAAACTAAACAGTCATAGTTGTGTTTCGTTGTGAAGAAAGAGCGAGCCATTTCATTTTTGTATACAGTGGACCTTTGAAGGGCAGGGAAGAGTATCATAAGGCCATAGCCTATTTGCGTATCTGTTTTCATAAAAGAAATTAAAATAATTAACACATTTAAAAAAGGAACACTTCATCATCATCATTTTCATTTTTAATAATATTTATTAGCACGGTGTTTAACTGTGCTAGGTACGGTTTTTTTTAACGTGCTGTTTTATTCTTAATTCAAATTTCTTTACATCTGTAATGACGTAACACTTTTTATAGTTATAATAGTATTTTGTTGAAACTGTGATTTTAAATGTGTTAAGTGGAAAATATAATTCTTGAAAAATGTATTTTATTTCTAAATAAGTTAATTTGAATGTATTATTATCTTTATTTAAAGCGCAAAGTTAAGTATATGCTACTGACATACATAGCTGCAATTATCATATTGTTTTATCTCGTTAGCTCAGCTACGTTTTCGCTTGCACGCTGAGGGGACAGCGAACGTTACCGGCAATAACCTTCTATGTTTTCAACATATACATATGTATATATGTATATATGTATATATATATATATATATATATATATATATGTACAAAAATAAGATCACTACTATACTGATTATGTGTTAAAAAAGGCGTGTATTTATTTATTTTTATTACTGTATAATTATTATATTCATTGATTTGATTCATTAAATTCCATGCAGAATATACACGTTGTAAATTTCCCACTACTTTGTCATCTCTCATTTTAAGGTTATGCGATTATTTCACTACTTTACATGGGGACAGGACTTTGCACAAGCCCCTGGGTAAGTAGCACCCATTCCTAATATATTATATGCAATAGGCAATTGATATTTTTTGTTCCATTTTGAAAGATGAGTAAGCCAGCGTAACTACATACTCAAAACACTTTAGTTCCTAAGGTTGGTGGCAAATTGTGAATAATTCTTACAGCGCCGATGTATATGGGCGATGGTGAACATTTGCTATCAGATTCCGTCTAGACAGTTAGATCGCCTACCGACGTAATAAAAGAAACATGCAGCTGCAATGCGGGGTAGTCTATACGAATATGGCAGACTTTCATCCGGAAAATTATCTTATGATGTTGGGCTTGACCGTCGAGCACGGGATGAATTATAAACATAAAAAAAACACATGAAAATTAATCAGTGGTGATCGCAGGGCCTTGAACCTGCTGATCATCGACTAGGATTAAAGTGCTCTAACCACTGGGCCAAAAAAACTATACGAAAAATCACATTACACATAATAATATATCTATTTATAATCTTGATGGAGCTTGAGGCTCCTTTCGAGACGTTTAAAATACACACCTACGCTTACAGTTGCGTCACAATATGCTTACAACAATATATCCTAAATTCATATTATTATATATTTCTGAAATAAACGATGACAATCAAGGTAGAAACACTAGAAGTAAACTTAAAAGTAAATTTATAACATCTAGTTTCCGACTTCAAAGGCAATAGATACATCCTTCCTGGGCGCGGTCATTCATTTCTAAACTAAGATGCCCCAGCTATTTTTCACTTGGGCTATTAATCATTTTTTTTTTTTTGATAAATAAGGCTTATTATTAAACTTGAGACTTGACAGTATCCGTAGAATCTACATGCCGAATCGGTGATAGCTTTACATTTAGTTCAATACTAAAACATTACAATTCAAATGTGCTTTTATGAGCCTAATTGAATTAAAAATATTTTGTTTTTGGAAAAAAGGCGTGTGATGTACATTTGAGCTGGGTATCTCGACTTGTTCGTTTGACGAGGTACCCGTTTGTTATAATATCGTATATGCTATATCAAAATTAAAATATAATAAAGGCATTCGGAATGCCGATTCTACCAGTGTGCCTGTAAAATTGTTTAAAACAAAATGTGTAAAACAATTCAAAAGTGCTTTTATGAGCCTAATTGAATGAAATATATTTTAATTTAAAAACCAAGAAGAACCGGCAAGAAACTCAATGAAAGTAGTTACTCTTTCAACTTAGTAAGTTATTCTTTCAACATTTAAAAATACGAAGTCATTTTAGTTAAATACAATTATGTATGTGATATATCCTGTCTGGAAGTCAACAAGTATATGTTTCAATTTATATGTAACGTACATAAATACCATAAAACTTTCATAGTACTAGTAATGTGGATTTTAATTTTAAATATTATCAATAATTATTCTCATGAATCTGAAATTACATCATTCCTTACAATTTTTAATTGGATTACATATATTTTTTTTATAATATTGATTGTAGAATACATTAAAACAACTCTTAAAATATCTTAATGTAAGTTGGCAAGCCTGTCCAGATTCAATCGTTAGAATGCGCCTGTTTGACAGTCTTTCTCTTTTTCATTTCAAAGAACAATTAGTTTTTGCACCACAGCCGATGTCATAGACACAAGTTAGTCTCTATCCATACATTTCCAGTTTTTTAAATTTGAAACAATAGCTCATAAGGATGTATAACGAACGGGTGATCTTTTCATTACTGTAAAAAATATTAGTAAAAGGAAAAATTATTTCCTTATTTGAAAAATCAAATAAATTGTTTTTTTTTTTTTATTACTAAGTCATGCAGTTGATCTCTAATTAAAGTTTTGAGGAATGATTTTTTTGTTTTACTATATTATATTAAAGTACGTCTTATTTTAATTTTTCAACCTACCGACTAATCAATATTTAAAAATTAATATATCTTAATATTAAAAATGTAATATATCTAAGTGTTATATATTTAACATCGCACTATTTGTGTCACACTGATATTATAAAGACTAAAAATAAATAAATATAATATAATAATTTAATATTCAATAATCACTTGTTAATTTTTCAAAATTTACAAAATAACTTACTTAATATGTAACTTACATTATTTATTTTATGGTCATAGGACGGACAAAGGCTATTATATAAAAATAGGATATCAATATATTGCATATTTTTTAAATATAGCTTAGTATATCAACTCAGTTGTAAGGAAGATTGTCAGTCCGGGTGATTTCGTAGCAAGCGCTGCCAAAACTGTAACAGTTACACTAAAACTTTGCACGGAAAAATTGTAGATTTCTAAAAATTCATACAAAATAATTCAGCGATACAAAAACTTTCTTTACTTTGTAGATAAGTAGATCTGGAGATCTTACAATATATTTGAATATTTATTAATTTAAACCTAATAGGTATTTCTTGATATCTCTTAATTCCAAAATACACCATAGGTTTAGAACCCTTGATTTTTAACATATTAGTTCAAATTAAGAAAGCTAAAATTTCTATGACGATATATTTTTCTCTTAAACGTTACAAAATTTAGAATAATCTAAGCTGTAGTTTCAGATACATAGCATATAAGGTCACTGAAAAAGTAAGTAAAACGCCTTGACCTCGAGCAACAGTCGAGTTGCCAATGAATAGGTAATACTGCTCAGGAACGCGCTAAACCCAGTAGCTTGAAATACTTGAATAGCTTGAAACTTTAAATGGCAAACTTTTTGATAGGAACAAACTATTTTCTACGCTATATTAGATGCAAAGAACTTTATTTTTTATGTATATTAAAGTAACAGCTTCTTAAAGGCCTACTGCTGGTCAAAGACTTCCACTCCTTTTGAAGAGATTGGAGGTTTATAGTTTATTCCAAGGTGTGGCAAATTTTCAGACCTCACATGCAGGTCTCCATACAATGTTTTCCCTATGGGCTTAATATTGTTGTACTTTGGAAACTCAATGAAATAACAATAAAGTACATTAGAATTAGTTTTAAAACATATGATGACTTATGCCTGACAGATTTAATTTACGGCGGCCATTCTTAAGAGGCACTAACCCGCTGCACAGTAAAGCACACCACAATTGTCCGAGTAAAAAATTCACTCTCTATTAACTAAGTCTCTTAAAAGGGAAAACTTCAGACGCAGGAGCAACGCTTTTACGTGCTCTCCGAGGCACGAGATTATAAATACTGCCAATTGCCAAACTTTAGGCTAATACTGAAAATGTATTGACAGAAAAACCCAATAACTTAAGTGCCGGCCCGGGGTTTGAATCCGGGACCTTGGAATCTTATACATATGTAGAACAGTAGTGATGACGTTACAGCCCCATAAAACAGTTTTTTTTTAATATCTCCTACGTAACAATTCAAAGTTCTCTATAATATTTCTAATAAAGAATTATATAAAATCACATCTTTGTCAAAGGCGCAGATAAAAGGAAGTGTCAGTAATGATGATGCACCCCGGTACTCTGAGTCTACTAATGAGGACGGGTGTAACAGCCCTGTAATGTATATCCAGCAATGTATATCCAATAATCATAAGAATAAGGTCTATATTTGAACGGAAATGAATTATGTCTCGGGTCTAGAGTTGCACAAAAAAATATGTTGTACTTACTTTATATTAATATTAAATATATTTTTAATATTTATAAACAATAAACACGAACCGTTTTGGCCCAGTGGTTAGAACATTTGAATCTTATCCGAAGATGGACAGTTCAAAGTCGGGTAATTTTTATGCGCTTCTTTTGTGTTTTTAAGTAATTGGAAGAATATCTGCATGCGTTAGATGAAATTCTACCACGTGCATATGAATGCACATTGGAGCTGCGTGGCGTTTTTGTTTACGAAATTACGATATACATATTAATAATTCCTCTTATCACAAATGCACCAACCTTAAGAACTGAGACGATATATCCCTTGTACTTATAGATACAGTAACTTACCCTTACAATTGGAATAATATTAATAATTCTAAGTATTGCTACTTGCGCTTAGAATATATGACGAGTAGGTTAAATGGTAGGTTACTCAAAGCCCTACCACCAAGTTTAGTAGTGGTATAATAAACTTATAACCTTCTATTCGAACCGAATGGAGGTATTAGCCCAACAGTATATACACGATGTTACTTCTTTACTAAATATGGTTCAGGTAGACACCGTCCATTCATCAGATATTTTACCTATGATATGCGATATTGAATACAATGATCATATCATTTCAAGTAAATACGAACCAAAATTGTGTATCATCGTCTGCATTTTACGATCGGAGCATCGAGTATCAAGTGTCTTACTTACAAAGGTCAATATTAGATTACTAATTGGTACATGTGCTTTCACGCAAAAAAAATAGTTGGCTAGTGTCTGTGATTCCGATATCAGGTTTTATTTTCTTGAACGTAATCGGTATTTTCATACTTCTTTCATTTTCATACATTTCAATGTTCACTTAGTAATAATTTTTTTAATGATAAATGTGGCGGACGGCTAAATGGGCCACCTGATGGTAAGTAGACATCACCATCCTTAGACAATGGCGCTTTAAGAATTATTAACCATTCTTTACATCCCCATTGCGCCACCAACCTTGGGAACTAAGATTTTATGTCCCTAGTTCCACTGGATCACTCACCATTTAAACCGGAACACACTGGGTAGTACCTAGCAAGACGGGCTAGCACAAAGCCCTACTACAAAGAATTATTTATTATTCATTATAATCAATATGACAAAATTCCGAGACATCCCTATATAATTATAATACACTGGATCTAGCAGCCTTTTTAAATGACTGAGGTTTTAGTAAGAAATATTAAAGTGAGAAATATGGAAACCTTTAACCTAAAATTGACTATACTCGTATCTTGGGATTTGACAATTTACTTCTTTATATGTTCTAATTATATTGATTGTTTATGGTATAGATTGTCTTTTGTCAGAGAGTCTCTGAAGGTTTTTGAATTTATTAACCGTCCGTCTCACAGCATATGAACAAAATCGATAAGCTATGTATATATCGAATGATACATTGGGTAATCTTATTAAAAAGGAGAACGAAGAAGAAGAATGAATAGAAGATCAAATCGATATTTTTTAATTTTTTTTTTTTCTTAAAACTTGAAGTTTATTTTTCTTTTGTAAAAGTATCTGGAACATTAGTACGTTGTACGAATTATTAGCTAAATATGTTCATAGGTTTTCACTCACGAAAGTACCCTATGTTAAATTAAACGTAAAAATAAAAAATAAAAAGGTAATTAGTATATGTAACTAAATTCATGGTTTTCTGTTTGACTTAAAGGTTGACTGGCACAGAATGGCTTCAGGCATTAAATCCGCTTTTTGTCCCGTTTACTTTGTGGTGGTCAATAAAGTATTTAAATAAAATAAATAAATAATAAAGTAAATTTGTATTTTTCTGTCTCACGCACACTAAGATATTTTACAAGCACGACCGCCTCTCAATACTACTGCACGCCAATAAAATTTAACGTGGAGCTGTATATTGAGAAGTTCTCATGGCAAGTGCATTTGCCAGGAGTGGAACCCTTTAATTGCTCATCTAGTCTGATTTGACAGTTCCAATAATTACCCATAAAATGACTAACAAATAGCTTTTTTAACCATCTTTTTTTATTCAATGTACGTTATTGTATGTTTTTTTTTGTATTGGTGTTATTAAATAACTATCAATATTAATCTTTAACCATTGTTTCAAATTACCAATTTATGTAATAAACTTTGGAAACTTATAAATTTTTTAGTAGATATTAGAAGTTTCTTATACATAATAGTATTTTTTTAAACAATAAGGTCAGTAATATTACATTTTTTTATTGATTATACGTAGACATACCCGCAGATAAACATTTTTTATTGATTGTACGTAAACGTCACGGTCCACAGACCTTACAAACTTAAAAGGGGCATTTTACAAACACTTTAATTTTTTGAATTTGTATAGAGTATAGATGTAGTGTCAACAAAGAGTACTTAGGTATAATTATTTTAAAATTGTCGCGCTCCTGACGCATCCGAGGCGTGTCTCGCAGGCACAAGTGAGTTTAAGTTATTCTGAACTGCTTGACAAAGGGATATACGAGAAACGAGAATACTAGCAGACTTTATTACTTGCAACATTACAATAGCACCAGAATATGAGACAGTCCTAATAATACGGCCAGTATTTGCTTATATACATTTATACATAGAATCGTGAACATAGAGAAGCGCAAAAAATACCCACTGGATAAAAACTGCTACATTCGCGTTTATATGATTAAACTCGGGAAATATGTTAAACAACATAAGGAAAAATTATCGCTGTTGTCCATTCATATATTAAATAGCTATTACCTACACTTCCTATCAAAATTGTCTTATGATCGAATCTTGAACTGAAAGGCTTTGGTTTCGTACGTATCTTTGTCAGAGACGTCCTTGGTCCCATACTTTGACCCTTCAATCATCTAGCTGAATACAAAATTGGGTGCCATCGATAAATAGTCTTCTACGCGAATCTACATCGTAGTTTAAATGTCAGCAAAATTAGTCTCATTTCTCAATGACTAGTGAAATGTTAAGGGCCTCTGGAAAGCAAGTAGTTCCTACTCCAGCCGTTAGGTATTCACGTGTTTTAGTGCTCAATGAAACTAGTCAAAATTCCTGGAGCTTAGTTTTTATCTCGAAGAAGTCGAAGTATGATTTCTTAGCACAGTGCTCGCAATCAATTTGCCTCGCCGTTGTAACTTTTTTGTGACCTTGCTCTTTAAGTATCTTATAATCTCCAGTCTAAAGATATTGTTTAACATTGGGAAAAATGATTGACTTAGTACCTAAGTGAGGGTTTTTATTTAGTGATATTCCATTTAATTTACAGTAGGTGCGACGTGAGCTTCGCTGAGATCGGGCATTGTCTTACTTTAACTTAATTGGGATTTGCAAAAGTAAAAAAATAGGTAGGGAATTTAACATGTGGTATCGTTTCTCTTAACATTTATATAGTGTAGAATTAGTACAGCGTAAAACATAACTGCTGTAGTTAAAATCTTGTAAGACAGTTTTTGTTTTTTTCCACTACGAGGAATATGATAGTAATGTAATTTAAGACATTAATTTATTTTACAATAACAGAAGTAGCTTAAAGGTTATACGTACGTATTATATTAAGTATGATTAATAAATAAATAAACATTTTCATTTTTGAAAACACGTGGAATGTAAAAGTTATCTTTAATTATGTAGTTGAAGTATGTAGGTATAGGTTTCGACTTATATAATGATTTGTAAATATCGTTCAAATGATTCAAGATATAAAATAAATATCTCCATATGTATTGAAATTTACGCAATTACTTGTAATACATGCCTTGTTATTTGTTTAAGTTTGTACATACAAGCTAAAACGATATTTATTTGCCGGCTGACAATTACTCAATTAACCGGTATTCTTATCAGTTGAAAGGTGTCGTACGCCACTACGCGATATAATTACCTGTGATGTGTCATGTGCGATCCGTCTCGCGTTGTCGACGGCGGCGGCGGCAGGGCGGGCGGAAGCTGCGTCGCATCCCGCCCGGTGCAGCGCCACCCGCTCCCTGCGCCGCCCGCCCGGCCCACCGCGCCCCGCACCCCACCGCGCCCCTTCTCACCACCGCGCCACCCCGCCACCTCGCCGCGCCCCTCACAACGCAAGGCGCGTGCGCCCGCCGGCCGGCGACTCAGTTCAACGCCGCGCCGCGACATTAACACACGTGCGTTCCGTTACACGATCAGACGCGGCGCTCGAAACGATCGAACGCGCTACACCAATTTTTGACCAGTGACTCGAGAGGGAAACCTCTCGTAAGCCGACAAGATTGCGTCCCAAGTGGAAATGCCTTCAAGCCTGTTTGGGGAGCTGGGTGGCGTAGGCATGGTGGACCAGCGTGCCTTTCAGCTCGCCCTCGAGCTGAGCATGCTGAACTTCGACGAGAGTATTCCAGCGACGAATCCACTGTCGAGTCCGCTCGGCTTCGCACCGCCGCCCGACGACCGTGCGAAGAAATCTCAAAACATGACCGAGTGCGTGCCCGTGCCCTCCTCAGAGCACGTTGCGGAGATCGTCGGCAGACAAGGTAGGATCGTCTTCCCGTTGAGGTTATGTCGTGCCGTATTTTTGCGACCTGCGCTACCCTTACATAAGGGCGCACGTGCCGCGCCGGCTTGCTTTTAGGTTATGTTCGATCACCGACACTCGCTGACGAAATTCCTACTATGTAGCAGTCAGCTTCCCCGCCTGCTGTTTTTGTTTACCCGCAAAAGTGCCGTAACAACATCTCGCTACCTTACGTTATGTATTTCGTAGCCGCTTTGATTTAATCGTAGATCGTAGCTTTGTAAACGTAGACGAAACTACATAAATATAAAATAGACCGTATAATGAATAAATAATTGTTTGTGTGATTTCCCATGGTGCAGTCGCTCAAAGTAATTTCTCGCCTATAGAGTGTGGTAAATGCTTACCCGAACTGTTCAAAAAACTACGATCCTCTAATTAAAAGATGCGACGAACAAAAAATGATACCCTTAGTGATGTCGGTAGTTTTTCTCGAGTGCGTAAAAAATTCCGACAAAGGTTCGACGTAGTCTTATCTGAAACTAATTTTTTGAAATGTGCACCGGATTTGCGAAAAAAAACTAATTGCTGTTCGGGTCCTTTTGTGAGAGTTCGTTTCTTAACTTTAATGGAGTACCTTGATGCTTTTTTTGTATTATGTATCTACCCCCAAACCATACGCATTTTTTTGTCTAAATTTTTATTTTTTTATTTTACTCATATATTAATAGTCTGCAAAATAAGTCCTTAACCCATTAAAAAAATCAATAATCAAATAGATAAAAACCGAAAAAAATAGCTTAATAAAAATAAAATTCATACCCACAAGTGACTGATTTTCATAATTCTTCGTACCTATATAAATTTACTAATAAACTTTCCCGCGTTTATTCTGTTTACTTTTTCCATTACCACTTAAATAGTAAAATATTTTACTTTTAATTGCAGGTATTTATTCATATATTTTTTTTTTATAAATCTACCTTAAATAAATTTTCAACCAATATATTCTCAGATCATTAATCTAAAAAAAAAACGATATATCATTTTTATGGACAATTAACCAATCAAAACGTGATACATTTAAATGAATTGCTAATTCGGCATATCTAATGTTGACTTTGTTTAGTCTGTACCTACTGTCGAAACCACGTGTTTCAACGACAAAACTGATAAGAAGTCCAAAAATCCTTCCTTAATTTTTATATTCAATAGATATATTGCATATTTTTATGTTCGTAGGAGGATACTATTCATAATTTAAATAATAATAAAATAATTCCTTAATTTGAATTATTAGTTTGTTATATTTTAGTATAAAGTTAATATCAAAAAGTTTATCTTGCTTAAAAAGTCTTATCAAAATCGTCTTAAACTTATGTTTATGAGCGCGATGTATTTAATTTATTACTTATCGAATTAATTCAGTCTGAATAGTATAATTCTCATTATTGTTATGAAAATGTGTACCGATTCTGATTCAACTACTTAAAAAATACTTTTTAAATACTAAACACAGACCCCTACTAACAACATATAATAGTTGGGGTATTTATAATTCTTATTATACAAAGATATCCAACTAAGTTGGCGGTAAAAGTAAGTCAAGTCTACATCACAATTATGTCGGATTATATATTTTAAGACTAATAATAGACGTCCAATTATCATGAAAAATAGCGATAATATGCATAACCGAATAATTCTTTTTTTCTATTATTTAAATCATTACATAAATATTGTATCGTCAAATATACTTAGTAGTTTCAGTTCACATCGAATCACCCCACTCAATCACGTCCCGATTAACCTATCCCGCAATACCGCGTAGCTAGTACCTACATACATACGTCCCGCGCTTTTTAATGAGACGCTCGCGATATAGAAATTGCATTCCGGTGATTGCCCCGAGTCCCGAGTTCCCGACTCGTGATGTATGCACGCCACCTAAACATACCCGACTCGATAATATACTAACAAACTAAGTAGATACTTTCCTTTTGGAACTTATTTTATTTATGTAACCATTTTATTTCGTTTTATCATTTCATCGTTATGTTAGAAATATATGTTTGATACAATCATGATGTACTTTAGTTTTTACAAATTTTGGTACACACAGATAGACAAAAACGCTTAGTTATTTTTCTATTATGTCCAAACAGCTATGTTATAAGATTCCACATGAGCAATAAGTATTGTTAAATTAAAATGTGAAAAACCTATACATCTAATAATGCCAATTTGAAAATAATAATAATATAAAACCATATGATTTAAAACATATGTTTGTAGGCACTGGAATATTAAACTGTTTTACAAAAATAACTAACGCTCAGACGGCGTAACAGAAAGCTGGAAACCTTTCCCAAGAACAATAATACAAAATTATAGTCAACTTATACGTATGTACGTTGCATTTCCAGCCGACTCGTAAAAGCAAAACAAAAAAACGGCCCGGCCGCGACACTTGCAACCTTGTCTAACTCGACTACCAACCGCTTCATTTCACTGTAGATCGTAACGGCAACGGCCCTTTATTGCGACAAGGTGCCATCTGTGGTACATTTCGTATTGTAATGTAGGTTATATCGCTATATTTAGGTCGTTTCGTTTGAAACGGTCTGTTTGTATGTTTTTGTTCTGTGGTGCTTTGATAGTTAACTTTTTCTTTGTTACATATAAATATACCTAATTGTATAGAAAAGTTTTTGCCGCATAATTCCCAATAATGTAATTATTTATCATATTACTTTTAGTATGACATTCAGGTAATGTGAGAAAAAACAAAAATATTTTATTTCTATATGACGTAAAAAACTTAAAAGCTTCAAAGAACATCTTTAGAATTGAATCGTTTTTCTGCGGACCTACCTCGGGCAGTGGTACAATGGTAGAATGGTAGAAATTCAATACGCACTTGGAAACACACAAGTGCTTTCGCGTTGAAGTTTTTATTTATCACAAAGGAGGTACGTTCCTGCGTACCTGAGATTTTTTGCAAACATTTTAATTTGTTTGCTTTAAAGGAAGTTTAAATAAATAGACTGTTAAAAAAAAACTTTGTTTATGTTTGCTATATAGCTAGTCAATTTTCATAAGTTTGCTTGCCAGAAACGACCAGTATCAAATAATATGAAAACACTAAGGCTACTAGTAGTTTGCATGTTACTGTTGTATTAAATATTACTATAGATATTTAATAATAATTAAAATGATGTAAAATTTTATTTTTTAATTTTTTAATAGAATAACTACTTTTTTGCAATCGAACGTTAACGTAATAATCATTATTGTATTTAATTTCTTTGTAAAGCAAAAATATTAATTAAGTTTTTTACAATATATTCTAGTATTCTATACTACGCTAAAATATTATAGCTAACATTGCTTGATGATAAATTATAACACACTACAAAACCATCAACATAAATATGACACGAATATGAGGAATAAGAATATTACTTAATTATATCCTCGAATAGTTGAATAATGCAATATAGACCTTATTTCACACAAAATAAAACAAGGGGATAATAAAAAATATCTCTCTGTTTATGCCAATGTCATGTGTTTGAGACAACGCAAATATACCAAAAGGAGGTTGTTTAAAATTCTCGCGTTTACGCGACACTCCGTGACGTCACGTCCGGCTGCTGACTACTCGCAGCGGGTCGCGACTATCGATAATGTCGATTGTCGATGCTCGATTGTCTTGATGTCGATCGAACCTCCTGTCGGCACGTTTGTTGTTTTGATTTGTAGTGGCGCGTCGTACGATGTTTTGCATCTTGTAAATTCGGTGTTTTGCAAGGTAAGCGACTCCGTTAAGGACGTGTCACTAGACGTTTTTGGTCTTTGTGTATCATCACCAAGTACACGTTTTGAATTAATTACTAACACTTGTTCACGATTCAAATGATGTTGTCGAACATAGCACCGTTCCCAATCTGCGGCATGTCGGTGTAATTCATCCCCGTCCGTCACGATCCGGTTTTAGTGACGAGTTGCTAGACCGGTTCCACATCAATGACTGCCAACCCCTCTTTCGGCCTCTGTTTACTTCCCATCATGATAGTCATGTTTTTAATGTACAATAACTCTCGATTTTGACATTACCCGTCCGTTCAACCGTTGGGTGTACTATTATTATAGACGAGAAACATCGCGCCTGGGAAAATAACAATTAACAACGTTATTTGCCTTTTCGATTATATTAATATTTAAACGATTTATCTTTATTATTTCACTTCTTTAATATCAATTAATTATGTAAACAATTAATACATGTTATCAATAGTCATCAGTTATCCAATAATCAAAACGTGTTACGCTTAAAATATAATTTTAAATTTTTACAAATAAAAAGTTCAACCGAAAGAGAAAACAATCTAGTAAATCACACGTGTGACTAGCGTGTACTAAGATCGCAACACTAGCTAGGCGGTGAGAGGAAATCGACGAGATTTGCAGTGTACTCGGCGTGCGTTCCGGTCGACGCCACCACAGTCAGGGTCAAGGCTTTAGCTCCTGCTTAGTTCTGCACGCCTGGTACATGCAAGGAACGCCCGCCTTGTACTCATCTTAACAAAAAAAAAAGATTTGATCTTAGCGAATATGACAAATACTACATTTCGTACAATCTACTCAAAAAAGGAATAAAACCCTTTATTACATGTTGCTATATTTTATTTTTCATGATGGTTATCATTCTGTTTAGTTCATTTAAAACTCATAAACGTCCGATCAGAAGGGTCGCTATATTGCTTGTTAACTGGCTAGCTACTATTACTTTAACAAGATTACACAAATCTCTATCCGTTGACAATTTTTGAATGAAACTTCTTCGTCTTAAAAAATAGAAGAGCATCTGCACCGGCGTGGAGTCGTCCCGAAATTCCACGACCCCGTTTTTTGTGTAACTTGACAGATGCATTCTGGAACGCCGCTAACCTCATCTTGCATCCTTATCACGCTTTCGGAAATAAGTTCCACGGATGTGTATCAACAATGATTTTAAGATATATTTTAAGGTATACTATATCAACTATCTCTTTCGCTCACTGGTTGGATACTAGTGCGGTGGCGCCAAGCCACCGCTTCGGGAACACAGACGAACTAACTCGCTTCTGTTTGTATTGTACACCGTACATGTTGGATAGCATTCTTAAACATTGTTTTATTTTATTAAACAAAGTGTAGCATATTAACTGTTTAATGTAAAGTGGAATAAATGATAGCAGATCATCATAACTTGATACAGAGTAACATCATGACGTCACAGTGCGTCGGCACCCCCACGTCTGCGAAACTTAGGGACCCTAATGAATGACTTCCTAATTGCCGCGGCAGCACGAATAAACCCGTAATCCGGCGCGAAATCGCGCTCCTCCGTTTAATTGTGGACCTTGAGCCCTTTTGTTTCTGAGTTTGAAATTGAATACCAGACGTCTAGCGGCGTGTACTCGTGAACGCAAACGCTTATTTATGGTACAGTTATTGAGTCTTAAACGTCGACAAACCGTGATAGGGAAAAGAGTCTTATGTGACTTAGTATTGGAACTATTGTTGTGCATCAGATAGTAAGTCGAGTGACGTTTTACGCGTTGGCACGAGCTGTCCGTTGTAGAGCGACAAGTCGATATGCTTCCCGCACTAATGTTGACAACAATCCATCTCAGAGTGTCAGGCGGCGCCGCGAATTAGACTCATTCCCATTTCGATTTACTCCTCATCCACGGATCGTAATAAGCGTCCATCCCGCAGGCTACTTCCATTATTGTACTTCTATATGCTGCCATTCTCCGAGAGAACTATGCGAGAGCAATTTATGCTCGAGATTAATTTATTTGTCGCGGACTACATTATTGTATGAAAAAAATACTCGTTCATCTTTCTTGTAAAGGTTTAATGACAGGATACGATGTTAATGCCTTCGAGTCGAAGACGCAGATGTGCGAAATGTAGTCGTAAGAATGTGACCGATCTAGCTGGCAAATGGCAAATGGCTGGCAACAGCACATGTGCCAGTAACGCGAGTTTATATCTCGTAGCCGAACACGACAATTGACATTTAACAAAAGTACACGAAGACGAAACTAGTTCGTCATAATCTTTGTGCCTACTTGACCGCAATTATATATTAATCGAACGAAGTAAAATATTCGATGTATCGAGTTTAAAATATTTATAAAGCTTAGGCACGTGACATTTCACACGTTGTAAAATACACGTTGTAAGATAGTATGCCGATTCCCGCTTATCATAATGTTGAGTTTAACATCTGCCTGTAACCGTCAAGTGCTTCGTATTTCCACCGTTTCTTCGGCCGTTTCTCACACCTGCCACCGCTTCCACCATATCTTCAACTATCACTCGTACTCGTCTTGATATACGTACCTCTAATATATAAATTACTATTTCGAAATAGAAAAATTTAAATAAAATATTTATAAAACTTTATAAACGTTTATTTCTCTTCGTATGTAATTTTGTACATATGTATATAAGTCAATGAACAGTCATTAACGTTATTGAATGATATTTGCTACGTGTTACCTTTCATTGAATACCACATTCTTATGACGAACGAAAAACTTGTGCAGTAAGTTTAAGAAAAATAATAAATGTCAACTATTTGCAAGGTACCGTTACATTGAAACTGCATACAAGATAAAAATTACTAGACGTAGAATAACAATAATTGTTAAACGAATAAAATATTTTTATTTATAAACATTTTATAAATTTCGACTTTACTTGTAATATAAAAATATTTTGAAAATAAAATAAATACTGATGATATTTTTTTATCATTGTGGACTACAAGTGATCCATATCTTAGTCTGAATTTTACGATACGATCATTGTAATTAGTATATATTCATTTTACTATTAATGATTTATCAAGTAAGTGAACTTAGTGATCATGAAAATATAATAAATAAAAAAACAACTTATTTTGAATTATGTCGCATAATTACAAAAAAAAAAAACGAATATAAACGACAAATTGTACAATTTTATTGGTTGAACATAATTAAAACCTTTTTTTTTAATTATATTAATAATAACTTGTCCACTTCCTCGTGGCTCATTTAGTTAGCACCATGCCTCGTCGCAGACATACGAAAAAAAGAAACACCTGGTGGCGAGCCATTATAAGTTTAATCCATTGTGAATTAAATTGCTTCCTTTATTCGTGGTAAATTATAGCTTGACTGTTTAATTTGCTATGTTTTAAAATATGGTACAAATTTCTACCGTTATTAAAAGTAATTATTATTCTGTACGGTACCTTTAATTGACTGTAATGAGTTTAAAAGTTAATGTCTAAGATCAATATACTCTTTAAGTTACCAAGTTGTCGTACCAAATACTCATATTAAATATTAGTTACTCGTGTCGTCTGCAACTGTAGTGGTAATTGTTGGCATTTCTTTTAACATAATGTTTATTAATAATGCATTAAAATCATCTGCTGTAATATCAGGTGTTGCCCGTATCACATCAGAGCTGCACCTTGCATTTGCTTACTCGCTCCTAACCTACTGATTTAATTATTGCTATTATAAAATATTACAATTTAGTATTACCGTTCATATAATTAAGTTTTATTGAACAGTACTCAATTTAAAAATAATAGTTGCTTATAAATAACAAAATCTACATTTAATTATTAATAATTTGACTTTGCAACAATACGATAACTATTAAAAAACTTGTTTAAACTCGATTGTCTATTAAAACTAGTTCATTAGCCTAACACATGGTCGGAATCGGACTAATTTGTTTATTCATTGTACGAATACGAAATAATTAATCTCTTTATACAAATAAATGTATTCATATAATTTGTGCTATTATGTGAATTTAAAATAATTTTCACCAGAACCTAAAAAAACTTCCGATATGCCGCAATAAATAAATTTTTTCGTCTGTCTTTACCCCCTTCATGTTAAGACAACTATTATAATTTCAATGGGCGAAGTGATAATTTATATTTTCGTGCATGAAATTACTTTTATTATAAAAAATAAAATATTATAATAGTAACAAATCTCGATATCAAAAGATTAAAGTTGTGAGCGCAGCTCGTAATGAATAAATGTAGGTCATCCAACCCTCCCTAATAGTCACCACCGTGCTACCGAGTGTACGCTAACCGCTTCAGCGTTTCGCCGGTAGTCAATTCATTTAAAGGGCAACTATATATAAATAATACACGCGACAGATGTTTTGTCCGTTGGTAATAGGTACGTAATAACCGCATGAGAGCGCAACGGCCAACAAGTTAATGTTAAGTATTGTGAGACTTTTTAGGAATGCAATTTTTACTGATGTTATAATTATTTATAGTTTAATCTTAGTAACTTGGTACTTAAGTTGTTTAACATACACACAACAAAACTTCAAATCGTATAATATCACTTAAATGCAAACATTTTAAAAACATAGCAGTACTATGTTCGATTACATCAAATTTTTAAATCGAATGTTATAAATAGATGCATTCGTCTTCGGGTACCCGAACGACTTCAACAGGTGCAGTTAATGTTGATAAGAAAACGGTGACGTGATAAACGCGTTATTTCTTCACGTAAATTTCTACCAAAGCACTTTCTGTTGACGCTTTCACTTTTTGTAATGAAATATTTAACTCATATTTTTTAATACATTTAAAATATTCTGATTAAATTACATGATTAATATTCTTATTGATTTTTTTTATGTTTGTTTAATTTCTATTGAAACGTAGATACTTTACGGCGGCAGTGTTATCCATACTATTCTTATACTACATTTGTACCGCACCGCGGATGCGAGGTTATCGATCCCTTATCAAAATTAGCGGAAACTCGTTACAAATTATTCCTGGGATTCTTAAGAATATATTTCTTAATAAAAATAATACGATGACTTATTATATTATTAATAAACAAAATCAGATAAATCGATCAATTTTACCAAGAATAGAGTCCTAAAACTTCACTTATTATCTTTTTTATTAAAATATTCATATTATTTAGGTGAAGCATATAAATACAGGTTAAAAAAAAACATAATTATATTATCCTCACTTCTCACTAACAATCTGCTCATCCACTTCTGTACAACAGAATTACTATCTTTATTGTAAAATGTCTTAACACTCCGCACAAAAGATGCCTTTGTCGAAAATATAACTGTATGTAGTATCTAAAATGACCACTGAAAAAACGCCGGCCCCACTCAAAAGCCCCGACTCCAAGCCGTTATTAAATCTTGGGTCCTTAAATTCCAGTGAAAGAGTCTACCTGCTCTCATCGATTCCTACCTGCCTTATCGCGTATACTATTAGCGATAAATTAAGTGAATGTTACAAATGAATGTATATCTCATCGTGGTTGAAACTGACTGCAACTTCATTATTTTATCATCGCAGTGTTTAGTGCAGGGTTAACGACCTCGCTTAATGCGAGAGGGTGCAGTAACTAAATCTTGTTTACTGTATCGCAAATAGTGCAAGCTCCGGTTACTTTAATTGACACTGACAGATGATTTTTGTGTATTTTTTGTATGAATTACGGCCATGTACCAGAGGCACAGACGGCACGCAGAGCTAGTCGAACTCGTAGCGCGTAGTGGGTGGCGTCCTCTCGTCGTGTAAACCGATATTTCCCTCGTGAAAATGTTCAATGGCCGGTGTCGAGTTGCCACCGAGCGGTGCGTGTCGCCAGCCTTTAGATTTTCGTCTTGCATGCTGGTACATTATTTCGCCTCATTAATTATTATACAGTACATTTTTTCTGCTGAAATGTTCTCGTACGCCACCTGCCAGCATCGGAGGTCGGGGTAAATAGGTTAAGGCACACTTAATAAAATGAAGTCACTCCTGAATATACAACTATTTGCCTATGATAATGTTTAAAACAACAAACAATTATTAAGTTTCATACTATATGCCTTATTATATTGTTTTAGGAGAAATTCGAAGCATTCGGTTACGCTAGGAGTTAAAAGCAAATGCAGCTGGCGGCAAAGCGCCATCTGTGTAACGGCGTCCCGGAAAAGGCAATTTGTTTTGTTTTCGATTTTCGAAACGGTTCGATCCTCGCGTCCGCTGTATGCAAATGCAGTACTCGTATTGTAACGACATCATGACATTTGCGGTGTGACACGTGTCCCTAATCTAAGACCGTTGAACATAATGTAAGTTTATCGTCATGAATAATAAATAGTTAATGTTTCAATTTATATTTAAACCCGTACACATGTTTTTTTTTCATTTCACGTGTAAATGATGACTCGTATAATAAATAATAAAATACTTAGTAATTTATATTCATAGTAACTAGCGAAATTAGTTTAAATAAACAATAAATCGAATTTGTGTATAAACTTTTACTTTTAATTATTTAATTATTAAAAATTGTCGACGCCCTACCCGGGGCTTTATTTTTCGTTTTATTTTATTTAAAGTTTATCTTTTATGATCAATATCCAATTAAATAATAAATAAAAATATCGTCTACTGAGTATTTTGTGTATTGTGCTGTAGAGTAGGTACTTTCAAAATATGTAAAGTTTACGAAATATTTCTCGTGAGGCCACCGCTCGACGACATCTGCCGCTTGCACCTGCCGCGCCAACGATAACTCCAGTTTTTACAAGCACCACGTTCGATCACGCCGCTTGATAACTCATACTGCCCTGGTACCTTTTAAAATTATAACCAAAGTAGCTCATACTTCATAACGAATAATGTATGCATGTCTCGTTTATACAATAACATCATTTAAAAGACCTTCATAAATGAACCTCCTTACAGCCTTTTACGTTGCAATTGACACCTGGGGCCTGAAGCCCTTTAAAAATAACTTAAATACGCTCCTCGATATTTGAAACACGCACAAGCGATGCCTATAATTTAGACTTGTGTAGATAATTGAAATAATGCCATTTCGTACTGGTTTTTCTTTTAAACACACGCTTCAAAATATCGTAGACGCGAAAGAAATTTTATTGTAGAATGGCTATCAATCATTTATCAAATCAAGGGCGACTGGCCAAGGATTGTCGCATTAATGTTGCATTTAGTAAAGTATAAAATGAAATTATATCGAAGGTTGGCGAAGAGCAGCTCTGAAAGCGAGAGCTGTGGAGCAGCATTCCGCAGTAATAATCCTTAGAATCGGCTCCGACGCGACGCATCGAGAACATCGATCCTTTTGCGACACACGATTTCGTTTCAGGCACCATGCTCGCCAGACGTATTAGCTTTCCAGAATGCAAAGGCACACGATAGCTGCCGGCGATTCAATTAGCGTGCATACGGCCACATTAACCTTTTAACGAAATTAAAGATTTAAATAAA
The DNA here is from genome assembly GCF_905147765.1 of Vanessa atalanta. NCBI lineage: Eukaryota > Metazoa > Arthropoda > Insecta > Lepidoptera > Nymphalidae > Vanessa > Vanessa atalanta. The sequence continues at coordinate 2,935,063 of NC_061882.1, forward strand.
AATATGGTCCGTTTACAGATTTGAGGATCGCCCTCGAGACGATTAATTTAATTATTTATGTGTTTCGCGAGATACAATATGATATCGATAGGCGGCTATTACTAAGTGTATGCTAAATTGCTAACCTCTCCGCTGGCGGTATTGAACAACAATTTTAATATAATTGGCAAAGCGGTCAACGCTTCTCGGAAATGATTTTTTTTTCTCCTTTATTTCCAACATTACCCAATCTCGTTTTTGTACCAGAATCGCTCACACACCTTTGTTCTCCGCTATATTGTTTAAATGTAAAAAGAAACTTATATATGAACCGTGAGTGAAAGTATTTTAAGATGTATTTATAACAATCAAAAATGATATCTGAAATATAATGTTACAGAACATGATAAGTAGGTACATTTTGTGTAGGATATCAAATGAAATTATATATTTAACAAACGTTTTACGCAATACGCATAAAAATGTTAATTAAATAAAACATATGTAAATAAATGTACGTTTTATTTATCTGCGTTGACACAGAAACCCACTCCCCGTAATTAGGGGTAAAACACAACGTAATGTGGCAATGTGGTGCCCGAGGGAATCGCCAGCTGACGGGCCACTCGCCCGCCCGTGAACGCTCTATTCACACATAAAATTTATGCAGTATCAACGATAAGCGCCGCTCGTGACTATATTTTTTATTTCAATACTTTTTATGTATGTATTTTATAAAAAAAAAAGTTTAATTAAGGCCATTGGAAACCTCCTAATAAATCACTATTTTAATTTAGAACGCATTTTGCATTAACACAAAGGCAATAAATATGCGATATCGATTTTAGGTATGTCCGACGGATCTTTAAAATACCGACGACATTTCTTACAAAAATGATTTGAATGATTCCACTATCGTCTAATTTAGTTTGACCCCTATTGGACTCCCATAGCCCTTGTCTAAAGGAGAGTATAAACTGAATTATAAGTCATAATTCATTGGTCGTTAGAATTATAATAGAGCTTTTGATGTGACCGGTGTATTTCAAAGCCGTTTATTTCACATAAACATCGATCTCAAACAAAACGTTTCACAATTCATTTAGATGTTTATCGCTTTAAGACGAAAAACTAATAACGTCATGCTTCTCCAAACTTGTATTGGTGCTTTAAAATGTAGCAGATTTTGTAATCAAACATATGATATATCATGACTTTAATATATATGTACATTATGAATATTTTTAAACAATGAGTTTATAGTTATCGAGGATCATACCGTTTTCCATTGAGACATTTATAGATTGCCAACTACTAAATAACTAGACCGGTTTCGTCTACTTTACTGCAGTAAAAATAAACAGTAATTTTATCCCCAATATAGACGTTTTAATTGATATTCAATTTTAATTATCGAATTATCTAGTTCATTAACTGTCTGGAGGTTTTTGCGGCGCAGGCGCAACGTCGTCATCGACTGCAATAGATCAAAGCTCGCCCGCCGGTTGACATATATTTTGATACCTCACGCAGATTATCTTAATGTATGCACATGGATGACTTACTGTTCGCCGGTGGCCTGTTTTTTTTAACAATGTTACTTGTAAGTCACATTGCTCCGGTCGTGCGAGGTGGTCTCATTCCACCTGTGATCAAGTTTAATGTCGATTTTATGCTCTCTGCCTCTCGTCAATTAAAAAAAAGGACAAATATATTACACTTGGCTGACGTCATATGTATTAATTAAAGTTGCGTTCGAGTATATTTGGTAATTTTATAATCGAAATATCCCGTTAATAAAATTAATGGTGAATTCATATTACATATATACCACAATTAAATTGTCAGAATAAAACATTATCCTCCATCTTTAAATACAGAGCGATTGCACAAACGCGGCAGACATTAGTCCGTTATTTGTTCGATGCTGGCGTCATCCATATAATTTATCATTTTAAACGAATCTCTAATTCATTTCTGAATGTTGATCCTCCCATAATCGAAATAACCTTAAGCTAATTTACGAACTACGAACAAATCCGTATTACATTCTGTCTGCATTGAGGAGCCGCCGGTCACGTGGCCGCAATCGAAGTTGGAATAATTGTTTACGGTACGATCGGGTTTATATTAGTTGCACCTCTATATCGTGTTGCCATCCTAAAGCGGTCAATTCCCAGTGCAATGCACTCTGTTACCAAATAACATAATGTCTTCGTCATTCGAGATGACTTTTTGTAGTATTTTGCCACAATTAAATGTGCATTTTCGGATCAACCTCAAAGTTATTATGATAAGTAGGTAATTAATTTTAAATCGGGTCTTTTATTGACGCATATTTGTTATAATAAATGTCTAAATGAATAATAATGGTCTGTTATGTTTTTCTAAAACTAATTGGTTGTTTGATAAAAAGAAAAAAAAACACATTTTTACTTATAAATATAAACTAGTAATATTGTCGTCAGCCTCATAAAGATAATCCGTATAGAAACATCAACACGAGTTTCTTTGTGATCTTTTATGGCGTCGTCCGTTCCGGCTTTAGGTGACTCTAGTGACCTAAAGTCGACCTATCGCAAACAAAAATAAAGCTTCCCATTCACGATAAAGACATCTCGGACAACCTTGAACTAGTTTAACTGGGCGGGAATAATTCAGCAAGACAGACATGGCAACACCGTGCCGCCGGGGTTAAAAAAACTGATCGTTTCGCCGTATTAGCCCAGACGTATCATTATCTTATTATTATAATATGCTCACTACAATTTGAACACGCGGTGTTGCCTAACGTTAATTTACCTTTTAAATTTAACATATGTCCGATTTCAGTTTTATACAACATGCCTTCATAAAAATAAATTAAATATTTAATTTCAATAAGAACGAATGTTAATACAGTTGGCATTTTAAATCAAAATCGCATACCAAATTAAAAGGTATTAATATTATTTTATTATTAATGTGTCTTTTGTGTAATGACCTTATATAAGATTTAATGAAGCATCGAGTTGTAATTTAAATATTTCGCCGGCGTTGCGTCAGAGCTGCATCAGTCCAGGACCGGGGTCACACGCGAACCGTTTGATAGAGGTTCATAATAACCTCAAATCATAATCTCAGACGCAGCAAAAAATATCGATATTAATCTTAATCTTCCGTTACCACAAATATTATTAACTCGACTCATTTTATTATTTACAAACGAACAAAAAAAAATTGCCAACGAAATTTAATAAATCAAACTTTATTTAATTTCGGCATCAATTTGCCAATCAATGAATATCATGACGGAGGGGACTCGGAACGGTGTAACCGATAGACTTTATATTACCTCGTTTTATTTGTGAATGTATAAATAAGTAGTTATTTGTACAGTATAATGACAGGTTTGGTGATTGCCTCGCCGGCGTATTGTAATTATGAATCATAAAGACCATGGCGGTTTCGGATCGCGGAAAAAACTGCCAAAAGCTAATCTGTTCACAGTAATTAACCTATCAAGCATTCAGTTGCGTTGAAGGTCGGGTGTAATGAATAGTTTAACGAAGTCCGACTTAAAGGATCGAACGTTACAAGAGGTTGTGGAAATCGCGTGATTGTAGTTGTAATACGTAACCGCTGTCCGTTTCCATGGATAAAGGAGTACAACCTCCATTCATTCTTCACAAATTGCCACCAAACAAAGACCTTCTTTTACTGTTGAAGAAAATGAGCGATGTTTTGACATTTCGATACTTTCATTGCAACGCAATTTGGGTGCGGAGTAATATTATGAACCGATATTGCTGACGGGTGCCATTCTTAAAACTTGTAAAGCTATTAAGTGTTTCGTGATGCAAACTACAAAGGATTATTATGAACAATTTTATACTTCATACTGTGAGAGTGCCAGGTCAAGTAGTGCAACAATTTTTTGCCTTAATAGCAGAGCAATTATTTATTATTTGAGGACTAAAAATATTGTATATTTCATTTTATTATAAGGCATCAATATCAATCTCTGGTCCCGTCATAAATAATAACCATCGTACGTTAAGTATAATGGGATTGTAGGCTAGCAAGCTATAGAACAAAAAGAGGATTTGAATCAGTTCGTCTCAGTAAACAAGTGCATAGACAAACCAGATTCAGGCTCCCACACATCCACGGCTTCCCTAGTCTGCGGTGAGGAATGATAGGCCGCTACATTTGATACCTCCTATACTTCTATGTGGTCCTTATAGTATATACTTTTTCTTTAATGTAAACTTGTAAATCTAGTTGATATTGTTTACTCGTATGATGTGTAGGTATTTAATTGAAAGCAGTCATCTCATTGAAAATCCGTCTCGGATTTAAAAATAAAACTTTAGATTTAGCATGAGAATAAATACTTTGATCTCCCATTTCGGCGGTATCTGGTAAGGTGAAATCACATCCGCTCGTACATCTCTTCCTTGGATGAAGCCACAGGCGATCGCTAGCGACCAATAAACATAAACTTGCGCGATCTGCGTATTACGTGCATCCGGCGAGCTTTCGTCCGGCGCATGCGCCATTGTCCGCCGGATGTCTTGCGGTCACACGCAATTTCACAACCTCTACACTCTCATGGTATCCTGGTAAGTATAGCTCAATATTAAAACACAATTACAAAATATATGAAAAATGAAAACAACCCGGTGGCTTCTTCTTGTGTTGCCTAAAGTATACAGATAAATAATATGTTCAATAATAGTCTTATACATAAAAAGAATTTAAGATAAGTTAATAAATAATTAACTTGCATTTATAACAATAATATTATCCAATAAGATAAATAAATGTCTTCAATAACTCATTGTATACCTATTGGAATCGGCAATAAAGTGTGCAGGACATATTATCAAGGTCTGTTATTTATAACCTGACCGCATGTAGAGGTCACATACGAGCTTACATATTTAAAGACGGTTAAGCTGATTTGGCCGACAATGGTAAACAATTGTAGCCTCTAGACAACCGAATAGACGAAAACAATATACTAAGGTCGGATTGCACCTCATCAATCATATCTGATGTTTCAATAACTTGAAATGTCAATGGGATCAAAGTTGCAATGATTAAGATTTGCAAATATCCCGCGTCCCGGACCTACCCCGATGGTGACGCGTTGACCACGACCTTCCATCTTATTTATGCTCTTATAAATAAACTTTATCTCATGCCTGAGCATTTAATGCTGCTTATTATTTATACGTCCTTATACGATCTGTCTGCTAAATCACAATTTCAAAACAATATACCGTACAAGTAACAGTAAGTTAATGATTTAAATAATTCAAATGATTATTATTTAATTTCAGCCTTTTTTTTTAATTAAGATTTAAAATATACAAATATATATTTTCTACCGCACCGAACTAGGTTCCGCCAGTTTCATTTTGAATATCTAAGCAATATTAGTTAGTAATAGACATGTTTATGTAACAGAAGCAATATGACAATCATCGAGAGCTCAAGGGACTCCATTCATTTCATTGGCGAGTCGTTGACTTATTGCTTTCCGGGCGGTTCAATATGTCACTTGATAACAATGTTACTGCGTTCAATTTTAATAGACTGCGATTCCCGTCTTCAAACACTACCTAGTGCTTATACTTCAATTGTGTTCATAGCTTAAATTTCGTGTTGATTTGGTCGCTTTGTGATTAACAATATTGGACTCGTTTCGGACGTTCTTATCCAGACCCTAACGACCTCGAATTAATGTCGAAAAGGGCAAGAAAACGGAGCATCGAAACTGGATACGCGACCCTAACGCCCTTCGTTTCTTTTACGTTTTAAAGGGTTCTGTAACGGTAAAGCGGCGTACGGCGTTACATTCGGCGCTGTTCGGGCACTGTTGTCATTTCGACAACTAATAACCCAACTAAAGTTCATAATTTATAAGGCGGTCGGAGCGAGCGCTTTTTACCTCTTGCCGACGCCGACGTCTGGGAATCCGCAACAAAGACCGAGCCAGATTCCGTTTTGCATTCCGCGAGTATTCTTGTGCGGCGGATGCCTGCGAATTCGATATTTCGAAATCAAAATTTGCAATGAATCGATCCGTCAGAGGAGCCGTCCGCATAAGTAATAGGTGTCGTACATCGTTTCCCACGCTAATCTCGTATTTAGTACCTACTTATCGATTAATCTCCTTTTTTTCCACTGAGGTGTCAACGCTTTAAAGCTGAAGACTGCATAATGCAAAAGTATCGTCATCGTCGGTTACTCGTGACCTACTTTAGGCACAATAAACCACCCCGTCAAATTTCGTCTCGCCCGTGTCAAGGCGCGCAGTCGGAGCGGTCTGTTACCTTTTCGTTTTTTAGCAATATCAACCCCGTTGCATTCCCGATTTTACGATCATCTCGACTGACCAACGCCTGACAGAAAGATCGTAAAAGATCAGATTTTATTTCTTATTGTTCGCCTTACACGAAATCTAATTGAAGTCGGCAGGGCAAGGGCCCACCGTGGTCTTTATGCGCTTTTAATTTTACTGCGTTCGGTACGCTGAATTATGTCCTGCGAACGATAATGACAACTGACGAGAATTCGTTCATTACTTTTTATCACACATTAAAACTTTAAACGGTTCGAGAGAAAATGATATTGAGTAATACAACGTCTCGCGAACTCGAATCGCGCTTGCCTCGAAGTTTTACTCCACGGGGCCACAGCCCATAACGGAACCGTTAAAATATTATATCTTATTAAGTATTACACAAGACTAAACAAAATCAAAATTTTAATATTTATGGCGAGAATATTTAAATAAAAAAATATATACACAGTTTGTAACATTATATTAGTGATTTCGTTATATATTAAAACAACCAGAACAAAACATACCATTGGCTATTGCGAAAGTTAGCAAATGTAAATTTAGGAAGGTCTCTTAGCAACTGACATTGAAGGGCTTAATCCCATGTTTACAAAGCACGCTAGGTATGTTTAAATGACTGGCATAGAAACTAAGATGGCCGCGTCAAATATGAATAGAATGTTCTAGCTTGAGGCTTACAGTTTAATTCGAAGCCGGGCTCGGGACACCGTGACTCACTTTGTATTCGCCATACGTTAGGCTGCGTCACTCGCCTATCGGAAACGCGAACGACTGAGACGCGTATTTAAACATGTCGTGCCTACTATTATTCCTTTGAAACATCGATCAAAAACATACAACACAAAGAAGCGAGAATTGTTGAAAAGATTATAATATTATTTTATTTAAGTGAATCTTGACGTTTAGCTTAATATAAAAAAAAATCTTAAACAATATGCTGTTCAGTTACAAACAGATAAAAGTATTTCGTTAGCAGACATTTTAACTTATAAGCTGAATCTTAAGACGTATTTTTAGGCACTCATAGTTCGTTATTTATTTTATACTTGAATATAATATTAAATAATATAGAAAAGTTCGTGCCAGTAATGCATCACCTTTACAACAGAATCCATATTGACAAAACTTATAAATTTTACGTAAAATATCAAGACATCATATATATTATATATATTTTTGTGTATTAATTTTAATTATATCTCATTAATCTTCCAACTATGAGCGATGTTGACGCATCCCGATTCAGTTAAATATTCATCAGTTGTTAGTAGAGCTCTTCTTCAATATAAATATCGTATAATGATGGGCATATACATTATATATAACTAGTTTCTGCCTGCGGCTTCGCCCGCGTTTGAGGTGCGGGAGGGGGTTGTATTGTTACAGGTGTGTGTGTGTGTGTGTGTGACCATAATCTGTATCTGTGCCAAATTACATTTAGATTCATTCAACGGTTCTGACGTGAATGAGTTACAAACATCCAATCATCCAAACTACCACATTTGTAATATTAAACATTGTATGAATATAATAAATTAAAAAAGAGAAATAAACACTTTTAATATGACTTTGATATCATAACATAACATATAATATCGTATTAAACATAAAACTTATTTTTTATTAAAATAAATCGTATGGATATAAGTATAAATCTTAAATCTGCGTGTATGCGTGTAACAAATATGCGAGTCGCGTCAACTCATTTCGAACAATTCGTTTCAATAAAATTCCAGACTGTAGGTACATCTCGATTGTTTAAGAGATCAATACGTCAAACTAAGATTTAACAAACAAAAATGTTTTGATTTTTTGTCGTAGTAACTCATAATCGCAAACGATAAATCGATTATTAATAAAATTTATTTTTAAATAACAGTGAAGTTTTCCACGTAACTTTAAGTATATTTTATTGTTTTTAAGCCACGTAGTCGAAACTCTCACATTCCTTAAATTGAATTATATTCAGATATAAAAAACTATTACAGCCTTAATGAGCCCAATCCCTCGTTATAAAAACGAGTGAATCGATAATAATCGTCAATTGTTTTATTTTCTGACGAAAAAAAAGTTGTTCCGAGATTGTCGTTTACATTTATTTTATTGCGTCTGTGCAGTAAAAATGTTACTTGAATGGTTCTATAGTTGCGATGTAGTTATTAATGTTTTATTTTTATTTGTTCGCAGGTAAATATCCGTCATGCAGGAGAATTACACTACTACTCGTAGTTTCGTATCTCTATTTAAATCTTAATCGCTGAACCGCTTCGTAAATACAGTAAGTTAAAGAGGGTATATTAAAAAAACGCCTTCAAAAATACCAGATAAGTTTGTATACGTAGTACATAACTCTTTGTAGTATCTGCCAAGCCCAAGTATTATGTTTCATTTATCACAATAACAACTTAATTTATTGATAATTAAATATAATTATAATTAAGTACTTACAAATTATATTATTGAATGATAACGATGATAGCTTGCGAATGGCGAGCTAACCTTGTATGTAAATGTAAAAAAATAATTCTTCAAGAGCCTGGCATCGAGCGACTTTGGTTTTGTAGTACATATTAAACCTTTTAATGAAAAACCCAGTCGAGATATTATAGAGTTATATGGATAATATATGTATATATACGATATCGATATGTGTACAATCATAATTTGTATAATGTTAAAACTGAGTCGACATATAAGTGGTACGTATACCGTACGCCTCACGTCTTTCTTTTCTTAAGTGTTTTTTTTTAAATATTCTACGTCGATGTAACCTACGATAGAAAATAAATAAGAAAATACCGAACCGTCTAAAAAACCATAGATTTCCTCGATCTCTCAGAAAAACAGTATTTTGTACGTCTAAAAAAGGAACCTTTCTCAATAGAATAAAGTTTAAATCCTTCTTAATCGGTCTAGCCATTTTCAAGTACTCAGTAACAGACATAAAAATAAAATATACGTATCAAACGCATATCCTCCTCTTTTTTGGAGTTGGTTAATGAAACGAATAATTCTTGCCCGAAAATGCAATGTCTCTGGCAATTAATATGTTTATCAGGCGAATATCTGACGCGGCGAGGTCGCCTGCTTTCTTGTAGGCCAGTCTCAGTTTTCTCAGAACCACTGCGTTCTTTTGTTGTCCCTTAAACAAGCATGCACCACGTAACCATCGAAAAAGATTGATTTTGGTTTCGAAATTGTACTTCGGCTGGTACCAGGCTGACATGACTTAAAAGTAGTAATAAGCGATTACTATAAATGCAGTATACTGACCTAGCCCACGCGGAATGGAACACTTTCTTCTAAACTCAAAATGTAACCGTAACTATGAAGCGGACAAGCGTTTCCGGCGCCCGTGACGTCACAGTCGTCTCGCCGCGCCGCGCCGGTCGCCGCCCCTACTACGTAACCTTGGCGCAGTGAGATGCGCTCCGCTCGAAGCTCGGCGTTCTCCGCACGTCGCTTTCATTTTCATTTTTTTTTTATCGAATATTCTATTTATGAGCAATCAGGGCATGGAATCTGCAGAACAATCGAACAGTCGACCAATTTGCAGAATCTAATTCGTATATTATGTGTGCTTGTGCCTACAGACTTCAAAAGTATTCGCCCGGATGCAAAAATTATACATATTGAATTCTTGTTGTAAGACAAAATAAAAACAAATAATGGGTAATTTTTCACACGATCCATGAGGGCATAGTTGCCCTAAGCGCGGCGGTCGGGGTGAGCGAACTCACAGCCTGTAATTTCGGACCGCAAAAGGAACAAAATGCATCGAGATCGGTGATTAAAAACCTTTGTCGGTTCTACTAATATTTATATTTTAGCAATGCGCCCGACATCTAATTGGCTGCTTGTATATTTGAGGTGGGTGCGAGCGGCCGCGCGCGGCGCCGACCACCGACGCCTCATTAGTTTTCCTGGTAGTGAAATCATAAACAACAAATTTTTATGGTTAGCAGCATATGTCAAATCGTGACCCAATCGTAACGCGCTGTCCACCGACAAAGGCACGATTGTATTGATATATTCGTATCGGTCACACGTTGTAACACGAAAACACGTAGGCATTATACATTTCGTTGTTCAATGAAAAACTATAAATAGCAGCTAAATTATAAATTATTGCAGGTGGTAGGTATAGGTAACTAGTTTCAACTGCCCATTGCGACTACTCTCGATCGGCCCAAGGTCTGGGATATTGAACCTGACCGGAGCAACAGCACGGCAAGGTCCGCCGCGAAAGAGACGGCTGTACTATCACTCATTGTTATGGGGGAAATGTCGCGGCCACACGCACGCTTTTGCTTGATTGATTCCTTCGACGTATAAAGCTTCGACTTCTAATCCGTTCGGTATGCGATGCAAAGCGACTGTCAGAATGGAGCGATCCCGTAAGTACGATACGCACTTCCTCAAACAAAGTTTGATCTGGCGGGAGCGAGACGGGAAACGCTAAGGTCACGTTCGTCCTCCGAGCGATAGGGACAGCTATACGGAGACAAGTGCGCCGCAGACGACAGAGACGGGAGAAGTGCATTGCGCTGACGCATCGCGATCGTCTGAGCGTTTCGTTTTTTTGTTGACGCTACCCCCCCGGCTTTCGGTTTCGTTGTTTATTAACAGTTCATTCGAATGTCGTTTCGCTAATATCAATCAACAATCTCATAATTAAATCCACCCATCTGACCGTTCGCTTAATTTGGCACTTGTCTGTTCCCACGCGGTTGATGTCATTTTAATTATGAATGGCGGCCTTCAGGAAAGGGATGCCTACAGAACCGCGCTCCCGTTCAGTACACTGACCCACTGCCTGTGACCGCATTCCTCCCTGCCGCGAATGATTTTCGCTTCGTCAGCGTCCGGCAGTACTTTCAATGATGCATGTGATAATGCAAACGTCACACTTCAATACAAATAAGTAAGGGTACGACAGACGAAACACTTTGAAAACATAAAGAAAGTAAATATCTCGCGCGTTCATTGGCATAATTAAAAATAAATTATATCGCTTTCGGAATGTTAACCAGCGCGTCCTCCCGCCCTCCTGCCGAGAGCGCGTAAACATTTTATCAGGCGGTCTCCCAGAGTACATCTTACTTAACAGCGCGTTAAGAATGTGTTTCGTAGTGCCAGAATTGTGCCGAAATGTTTATACGTTCGATATGATACGTCGTAGTAACACTGACACATTGTAATTGTTAACCTCGATTACCACGTGTTTCGTTATCGCTCACTCGTTTCTAATACGTAGTAGTGTAGTTCTCACGGCGCCGCAGCTGAGTGCGTTCACACCTAATAAACATCACGGGTCGGAGCGCGGCGCGCGGTTCTCGATCGTGCTGCGTCGAAGCGCTGCTTATTTGTGCTCGACAAACATTCCTCCAGATAAGCCGTGAACGACACGCCTGTGCTTCCCACATCTGCCGCGACCTTGGCTGCTATAGCCCGTTGTGTAACCTCTTTATCAGTCACACTCCCTTGGTACCGCCCGCCTCACCGGCGAATCTCACCGAGTTTTCCGGTCTCGATAACATTATCGTTCTTATCGAGCAGATGCAAGCAGTAATGAAAGTCAGCCACGCGACTCGTTGAACTAAACAAATCCGGAAGATATATAAGAAGCTTAGGACTATAAAAATCCACCACGTGGCCTCGAACCTCGTTAACATAATTACAGTTTTCGACTGGACCGACGGGTTTCGCCGCTCACTCCGATACATATTATCGCACGGCTTAATATCGGCAATGGCGCTCGATTGAAACCGAAAGTAGTATCGCAGAAGGTTGCTTAAAAATAAGTCGTAAAGCGAGACATCTTTATCATTGTGACAAAGGTCGTCAGGGGAATAAAAAGTGAAAAAGATGTTTGAATAGAACACGAAGCGCAGCCGACGAGTGTTTTGTTGACATTTCAGTTATGACTTATGGTTAGCACGAGACGTGCGCCGCGGCGGTCCTTCCGTGAGCTTTTATTATTCCGGTTATAAATTAAACTGTGCTCGTTAATCGGCCCTTTAATCCGTCTGGGCGTTGACTCCAGGCTGGCTTGCGACAACGCTCAACGGCTCATTTATGCCGACGGGCCTAATATAAATGTAGTAAAATATAAATGACGTATGTCTTTTCACGCGATGCTTGAGCGAGAGAAAAACTCACAATAAGGTCCGGTGGACGACTCATCGTCGTGGAATGTGGCTGCATCGCACAGCCTCCGATATTAAAGTCTAAACCATTTCTCGCTCGTACGACGCCGCGCCCGCGACTCCGCACATCTCACGGGCCCGACCTCCATGCAACAGTTGTTATTTGAGGCCATTAGATATCGACGTGAGATAATTTCGATGCTTGGATTTTTTGTACGTTATTGTTAGCCTCGAATGATACACTGCTTGAATATTTAGCGATATCCGCTGACTTCACCGCTTATAAAAAATGGCGAATAATTAGTCAATAAAAATTCCGCCGATTATATAGCGACTTGTTACACGGGCGTTACGTAATTGGAGTAAACGACCTAAGAGTTGGTGGTCCGAACGAAGGTCTTGGGTACCACGTGGTGGCAGCATGTGGCCTTTATCGCCGCCGCTGCCGTTAACAAATTAATTACTACTAAAATTTAAATAAAAATCAAACGCTTGGTTCCATTCTTGGCAAGACTCGTTTTGAAAAGGCACCTTACAAAGTAATTACACAATAAAACAAGGAGACTAATAATTGCGTTACTATATTTTTATGACGCGAAATACATGCTCATACAATTTATACTAAAAATCTTAAACTGCTGAATACGAGCAGTTAGTCAAAAAAAATCATATTTCGAATGCCACAACAATATAACACGTTTTTGTAGTGAACATTCTACAGAGCTACTTATGTTTGTAAGCTTATTATTTGGGCGGATACGGAGCGGGCGATGGACGGCGTCCTTGACCGGGCGTCGCGGCGGCGCTCCGCAGTAAACAAATTGAATGAACCGCGTACGCTCGCATGTTGTACACCATTCATGTGTGCGCCGTTAACGCACGATAATTCAAGTGTATGTTTTAACAAGGTGTATCACGGCCGTCGCCGATGACGCGTCGATGATGGGACGTTTACACGAGCCGTTGGAATTTATTGAGTAAGGGTAGGTCTTATAAAATGAAATAGAACTGATAATTCAGACTATTAATATCAATTTAATTAATTTTATCTTTATGATAGCAGATTGTTGTGTAAAGTGTGATGTTTTGACTGCGAAACATGTAATTTCGCAATAAAAAAATACAAATTAACTTAATTAGTTAATTAGGAAAATGTTAATAACGTAACCTTGCTCGCTCACTTGCTTTTAGTAATAAAATTATAATTTGAACTTTTAAAATAAACATAATAACTAGTAAAAAATTTACAATATCGTGTTGTCAACATCGTAATTAGCCGTATGTACAACGGAAATGAAGCGTCATGGCTCAAGCGCCTTTACATGACGTACTGACTCACAGACGCAGGCGAAGACGATAGTTCCATCTCATTTAGATCCATTTATCTATTTACAAATGATGATTTTACAGTGTAACTGATAGGACAACACTCAATGTTTATCAGCATAGACACGAGGTATGTCCTTGAAGAAGTTGTCCATCGTTGGCAGCAGTGTGTGTAACGGAAACTTGGCGTCACGGCTCGAGGCGCCCCTTCAAGACGTGCTCGGCATGGCGCGGGCGCACGGTTCCATCTCATTTGCAGCCATTTCCCTCTATTTACAAAGGACGCTAGTATTACCTAAATAGTGAAACTGATAGTAGACAAGACATTCCAAGTTTTCAACTAGTTAAATATACAAATTTGATGTAGAAACTTATGTATTAAAGAGTAAAATATATCCGAGTTTATTTATGCGACTTTATTTTTTTATTTACACTATAAAGAATTATGAAACTCATGAATAATTCTAATATATCTCTAATATACCTCTAATGTACCTCTAATGTACCTCTAAAATAACTACATAGATACATGATATAATAATTTATACCGACAAAAATTACGAGCTTATCTTATCAAAACGATATGCAAAATTAATCATCTAATATATTATTTTATTACTGGTATATTAACGCAAATGCACAATAACTGGGGCTCCACAAGTAACAATTACGGAATGTTATAATTTGCGGAAGGCTAAGGGGGGTGAACGGCCGGCGCGCGACCGATCGCTCCGAAGGTCAAGGCGGATCGGCATCTAGCTGCAACGAAAGAAAAAGTGACTCCCAAACCTGAATAGAATACCGACGAGTAAAAATGAAAGGGACTAAGCACTTTTACTTGTGTTTGGCCAATTTTTTTGCGTATGACTTTAATAATTTATGTTAAAAGTCTATGTCCGTGAAACTTAAGTTACTCGATATTGTTTCGGAAAATTTTAATACTCTGAAATGATGTTTTAAAGTCTTGTATACAAGTTTTCAAACATAGAAAGTAAATCGTCTTAATTTTTTAATAAATATTGAACTAAGTCTAACATTATTGAAATTAACTAACAAGCTATAGAAATAGAAATGTTGAAAAAAAATCTAAACAACGTAACTTAATTTTTCAATGAATATTTAATGGTATTAAATTATTATATATTCATTGTCTTATGTATAAATAGTCTCGTGCTATTGCCATTGAATCTATACAATAAAATATTCGATGCGTGTGAATAATATCGTAAACGATAGAATATCCTGGTGGTTAGGTCATTCAGCGGTCATCGACCCGCCAATTATTTAAAATACGTGTCAATATTTCATACAGTCTATTTCTGTGACCTTAATAAATAAACTAGTATGAAAAAAACGATACAAATTAATTAAAATAATAGTTGTACCGGAACTTTTGTCTACCTACTTGAATTAATGGCACAAAAACAATTATAGAACAGGTAAATAGTGAACAATAATAATTATATATTAAAAAAAAATGTTTTTACAAAACAGATTTTATAATAGAATAATTAAATGCTTAATTTATAACTTTTGCGTACAATCTTGAATACATAAAAATAAATAAATAAATAAAACGTAGATTCCTATTTATTTATTCTTATAAGGCTTGATTTCGAATGGAATTTTATTTTATCAAATTACTTTTATTCTCACTAATATAATGATTACATTTTTTTATTATGTATTATAGATTTGAAAAATATTTTTGTATATGTTTTTCGCAAACAGAACACGAACACTTAGAAAATAACAAATTGTAAGAAGAAAACTATTATTAAATCCTGACATCTGGTGCCCTAAATAGAAACTATTTTTGGCTTACACGCTACAGAAAATTCATAATTAAAAATAATTGTGCGGGTCGCCTAGTTGTCATTAAGTAACAACAAATTGTATTGAGTTAATTTAAAGATCAATAATATGGTGAGCGTTTACTTTTTAATTTGAAATTTGGTTCTTGTTTAATTGTCTTCGAAAGTTGATCAATGATCATATAGCGTACCCTAATACTTTTAGAAAGTTATAGAACTGTAATAAAATAATATTATTATTATTATACTAATAAATGTGGAAAAACTGTATTTTACATTTTTTATAAGTCTTTTGACAGTTTATGATTAAATAATATATTCAATACAAATGCCAATCAGCTGACTCTATATTAGGGTAAAAATTGGGCCGTTAAGACTGGACATATGTACAGTTGGCAGGATTTTGTTTTTGTCACTTTTGAAATGCTGATTACTTATAATCATTTATATTTTTACGAATGTACAAATGTATATTGTAAAAATTAACCAATATTAACACATCACACAAATTTTCAAATCTTGCTTTATATATATTTCCGAGATCAATATTGGCGTTTGAACAAGAATACATATCTGTCTCGTACGATATCCACGTAGTTTGTTTGCAGTTCGGAAGATTCCGCAACGAAGTTTTTTGCTCGCGAAATTCTATCGCATGCAGCCGCACCCTAATTAAAATGTTCGAAACCGAATCCCTGCGGTCGCGATCTGTATCAGTTTTGCTTAATGGGGCGTTCTACAGCCGATTTGACGTCTAAAAACTTGCTCCTAACTTCAGCTTATAGGTCACTCATTGTGAATGGATCTTTACATCGATTTTTAATTTTTACATTAGCAATATCGATATATTCTCATTAATATAGATATTTTTTAAATTAGTAATGATTCTGGGTGTATTCAATGATGCAAATTTGAACTTTTGTGCTTATAAAGTCTTGGAAACAATTAATTAAAATATCTATCTTTGTTTTAAAAATTTCCATTGTAATGGCGGCATTATCAATTTCAAGCATGGAGCACACACGGGTCTCGATTTTTCATCAAACGTGAATGGAAGACCTTCAAAATATGAACCCAGAACGAAAATCATAACGTTTAGTTCGTGCGTTTATTTATTGTAACGATCAGACTAATTATTTCACAGCTTAATCTAATTTGCTACGCATCGTGGTTCGGATAGTATTCACAATAAGTAACATACCGGCTCATGGAATGTTCTTGTTTGATAGTTAAACATCCTTACGATGGCGCTGGATTAATTAACTGACTACTTACGCAGAGGTTTTAACGAAAAGTTTACATTTCATATAAGACTTCGTTTTTTGATGATTTCCATAATATCCAGCAGACTTCAAATTAAATAAAAGGATGTGCTCTGAGCTATGGATAGCAAAAAGTCGTTTCTGTGAAAAAAACGTTGACTGCTGATATTCGACTTCTGGCTAGCTGAATTTCTATCAGTATTGAAGTTTACTGAAGGTATGTACAGTATTTTGATAGTAGGGTCGGATGCACCTAGCCCGACAAATGTCACTCGGTGAGCCGCCGCCGCTTTTAGTCGCTCCAAAATAGACGCCGCGTTCATCAACCCCTCACATTCGTCATCGCAGCAACTCTCAGCTGACCTTTTACATCGATGTCTTTGTATCTGACAGTCGTGAAACTATCAATAACAACAAGTAATGGACTTCTTGTAGCGCTGTTGCATCGTCGACTGACGTATTTTTTCCACTTAAATGTTTTCACTATTGCTTATTTTAATCTTATGCCGATATCCTTGGATAAATCATATAACATCGGGTCGATTATCCGTATGTAATTTGGAGCTGTCAAATCGAATCCGAAATTAATTGAGTGTTCGTTTCAAACGGACCCGAACCGCAACGATACGCTGCAATTTCGACCCGTCATAATGACGGAGCAGCAAAAACTTTTGACACTTCGCTGCCAAAAAATAACAATCGATTATTTGATTTCATTTGAATAGGTCTTTGTAAATAAACGTAAACTTGGGAGACGAAGGTTTATTTGTAGAGGACGATTGTGAAGTCAAAGTTCCTGTAATAGTCGGATATAGAAAATTCTAAACATTTAGTGTATGTAAACAAACATATGTACATTAGATGACTCGATAGACATCATATCACTTTTGACTACAGAGATCGTTTTGAATTTCATGTATTAGTTATATCCGGAAAATTTTGGTATCTACGTGAAAGTTGAATTACTTTATTTTATTCAGACTACCGAGTGTATTACGAAATCGATGCCAGTCGCACGCGATGCGATCGCCAATACGTCACAAAAAGCTTGTACATCGACATTTCTACTAGCTCTGTTATTTCTAGCGCCGTCGCAGGCGCCAACTTTAGATTAGATACAGGTCCCGTTTGCAGCGAGCGCAATATTTCAGAAGCTTATTAAGCAATCCGTCAATCGAATCCTAACTACGAATCTCTCATAGATTAACTAATACGTAGAACGAATATTCCGATCTGTGTTATTGTAAGATTTGAGTTGTTTAATCATTTTTATTTGATGAAATGATAAAACGAGAGTCAAGTTACTCCGCACGTTGTAGCACAGCGTGTGGCGACCTCTTCCCATAACTCTCGGAGTCGAGCGTTGCCGGTGGCACGGAAAGCGAATTTTTACATACCACTTTATTTACCTCGTCCGCTGAAACATTATCCTGGTGGGGCTGACCTTTAAAGATTAACACGTATAAAACAACACTCGATAATGTTACTGCGTAAATCACAATTGGATTTTAAGCAATATTATATTTCGTTATTGTTAAATTGTGAGGAAGTAAACGGTGGTGTTATTTTTATTACTATGTCCATAATTGCTTGTAATAATGGTATAATTAACTAGTAATATGTCGGTATCAATATTGTTACCCAATGTTCGAAAGACGACGTCGCTTGAAGTCTTAATTTGTTAATAATATCAGTCCGTTGTTTGATTTTTATCATGTTCAGTAGCAATACTGAAATGTTTGTCAAATACTAAACAAACAGGAGACTAAAGGAATTTCTTTGTTTAATATCAATATGTCGCGATGTCTTCGTAACGTGGAATTCTTTTTTTTAATATTTTATATTTTTAAATATTCTTTTTTTTAATTTTACTATAAATTAGCAAAAGAAAAAACATGAAAAATATAGATCTAACTAACGATATCAATAGACATTTTACTAGATAAGTACTGTTTTATAATAAAAATAAAGGAAATAATAAAAATTAAATGTGTCATTTAAAAAATACCTTAAATAATGAATGTATAAGTTGTAATGAACAGCTCATTAATATTTTAGTTCTTTTATTTTTATTTTAAAGCAAAATGACCTTGCGTCTTATTCTTCACATTCATAATAGTAACGATATTAATGTATTCACATTAACAGATTATAGTTTTTGCCTTATTATGATATCGATATACCTACGTATAATTTATTTGTATAATTTAATAGCTCAATAGTTTATTCGCTTGTATCAAAGCAATTTATTTGTCATAAACGATTTTCTAACGAATATAACAACTAGACTCTGTGCGTATTCCTAGAACGTGCTACCAAGAAAACATAAAACATGGGATATAAAAACTTTGTTAAACTTTTATATTGATAATAGTTAATAGGAGTATTCAGGTGATCATCTATAAATAATATTGCCATAATTATAGCAAACACATTGAAAAGTTACTAAGAAAAATAAATATATACGTAACAATTGAAAATTTGTAAAATAACACTGTACTTATTTATAGTTGTTATAACACTCGGTCTCGTCGCGAAAGTGTGTCGGCTGCACACGTGAAGAGCGAGGGCGCGCGTCTTTTGTTCCATTTAATAATATTCGCAAATTACCCGTGCTTAAAGCGCTGCTTTCGACCACATGGGTAGTGTACACATCGTATCATATTGTGTAATTTAGGTTATAATGAAACTCTTAGATATAATTAATTTATAGTTTTTTTTTGTACAGAAATTGACAGATTATAAAAAAATGTATGTATCTGATTAAAAGTATAACAATAACTTATTATTTATACATCAGATCTAGTGTGAACATAATAGAGGGTTAAGAATTTATCTTTGTTTTTTGTACACAAATTTTGATCCTAGTTAATTTGACTCTACTATAAATAAGACTATACGTTCATAAGTGATACTCCTCCGCCCAAATTGAAAGTAAAAATGTATTGGGTTAGTTATTTTGTCACCATTTAGTCCGCAGATTAAAGTATCTGATGGATGACAAACCTTATTTTTATTGAAATTATTTTAATTTATAATATAAATTTACGTTTGAAATTAATGTATCGCTTTACAACCCAAATAGACAAACCATGTCTGATGAAGTACTTGGATTTTCGAACTCCAGAAAAAAACAATATCTGTTGTGTGTATATATCTTAAAGCACGTCTGTCTCGATTGTCGTAAATAAAGAGGGTGGTCCGTGAACCGACAGTGAACTGAGCGAAGCGTCTCCGAAGTTTGCACAACAAACACGCCGTCACCTTCATTATTCCAACGAATATTATTTTCTATACATATACATACGTTACATATTTTAACACCTCTTCCTTTATCTGAACTCCTGTTACTTCATATGTTAAAACGATAGTCATATTAGAGAAAGGAAAAAAGGATTATTTATTATTATTTGTATATTTCGTATGTTTAGATATATATATATATATATATATATATTATAGTCTTCCACATTATTCTTAATTTATAAAATAATATAATCAATGTAATTTGTTTTATTTAAATTTTGTCTTCTATTTCTAAATGGCCGTTAGATTAATTCCAACTACATATTTTCATATACATGTTTTTATTTAAAATTAAACACAAAATCCAGACGTCGGTCTCTGTGTGAGTTTCAAATAGGTAATTCTAACGTATGCTAACGTAAAACGGTCAGGGTCGTTGAAACTCAAGGTCGAAGCTCCACAGTCCCGCGTGTATACTTCAAGAGAAACTTGAACTAAGGACCTCTAAGATAATAGAAATGTATCTTGTTAACACTTTCTATAAAAAATAAATGTCCAATAAAAACTTTAGCTTGCATTTATTAAAGTATTATTATATTAGAAACAGTAAGTAAACCAAACAAATATTCTTATATTATTTCAACATTTTTCCGATATACATTTACGGGGTAACCCGAGCACGAAACCGTAAAACCTAAATCAGGATCACGGACCAGATGTCAAATACTTGTATTGAACTTGATCTTTTCAATAGATTCATTTTCGGTATGTTACTCTTTCTCCTAAAATTATTCATGCCTAAAACAATTTTAGTTGAAAAAATTATTTCTATGATTTAAAAAATATTTATTGATTCAATTTTTTATAATTTTATCATGGCAAGTCTGAAAAATAAATGAAAGTGATTTTTTTATCTGGTTAAACATGAAATTTTACAAACATACTTCTTGCATACCTTAATTTTAAAGTGAAAACGGTCTAATATGTCATGTTTCTTCAATTATTCGTAACTGAGTCATCAACGGGCGACAAGGTCGACAGTCTGGATCTATACAAGACTGGACTTATGGTAGATAATTTAAAGAATAAAGTATAATAAACCAGTCTAGAAAAACCTGTAAAGATAGACAAAGATACTTCTTTCCAACAGGTGTTTTGTACTTAAAAGGCTTGCGAAGAAGCCAAATAGCGCTTTATCTTGTTCCAAAAAGTTCAAAGCACTTTAAAGACCTTTAATAAGGCGAAATAACTTCAACATTATTTCAACGTAGACTATCATCATTAAAGATGAAGACCACATGAGTATTTGTCAATTTCCTGGAACATCAAAATTTATGCTTACATGTATGATTTAAAAAAAAAATCATATTTAAATTTTCTTACGTTAACTCGTCAAATCCGAATAAAACTTTTATTCGCTTATCCAAATCTAAGTTCATGGGTTAATACAACTACCATGTACAAATTTATCTAAGTATAAAATAGTGACACTTCATATCATACCTTTTAAGACGATAATTGCATGATATCCATAAAAACCGTGACCACTCAGACGTTAACAACAATAATGCCAGAAGTATACCTAAAGCGACTTTGATATTTTGCCGGCATGATCGCATAAAAAACTCGTCCAAATTTTATTTTTACTGACTATAAATAAACGTCCCTAAACATCGAAGTATCGATAAAACTGTTTTATTAGTGTTTACTTAATGTGGGTTTTAATAACTACGGATGCATCCTAAATGATGTAAGGTCTATGTCAACACACATAGCAGTCCGGGTTGATCAACCGATAAGCAGAGTTATCGTAGCAATAAAAATCTTGTCCCGAATCAAAATTTTACAAATATTGCGTAACAGATTAAAATTCAGCATGTTGCCTGGCCTTAACTACACTAAAATTAAAGACATCGATGAATATATAAATAAATACTACAGGTATTTACAAAGTGGCGTACACCCATGTGGATACTCGGATGTAAGTAAGCATTTGCTATGAACAAATATTAAAGATATTTTAATATCCTAAGTGTACATAAAATGTAATATTTTCTGTAGTTCGTATAAAAATTAATACAACAACCACACTTAATTAGGAAAATGTAACTAATATGAATTCAGAAATAGTAGTGATGTACCGTAAGTTCGATTTTTTTTTACAATTACCAGGCGTTTATGATCGATCAGGAGTTTACTAACCAAGCGAGAGGTGATTAGGAGCGTACCGTGAGAGCTGGCGACGCGCCAAGCGGGCCACGGTACATTCACCCACAAGCACACCTCGTAAAAGATAATTAACGATTGTTTTTACACGCTCTGCGCGATATTCGAAATATTTTGACTGTTGCTTTACTTAACGTGCCTTATCGTTGAAATGAAGCACAATTTGTTGGTTCTGAGACGTTGCTCATTGACAAATTCAGCGATATGTATAACCTTGAGCTTGATTTTATCTCCGGGTATAATATATAACTTGACTTTATGTAAATTTATTTAGACTATGTATTTTTTTGTATATTCACATATATATTTTGTTAGTTGCATGTGGGTACAAAGCACATACTTCATACACTATTTATTTTCCAGTCGGTCAAGTCAATAAAAGATCTCAAATCTTAAAGCGTAGCGTTAGTAATACAGTATATAGCTTTATTTGATATTAATTACAAAAATATTGTAAATGCATTACCGGGTCACTGGCACCATCAACCCATTGCGCAATATTGTATCAATTTGAGTAAGATCCAATTTGTACACGAGATTTTATTGTTATGCCTGTTTCCAATACTATTGACCTAATATTACGAATCTCTTACGTCAGAAATTAAAACACAAGTAACGCAAACAATAGTGGCCCCTCAATCGAATGCAATAAAGTATACATTCGTGTGTGTGTCCGAACACTTCAGCATGGCAAGTACGTACGTAACTACGTAATTTCACACCTGATTCATAAACGAGAGATCATTGAACCATCTTCCACAAATAAAAGCGATATCACATCAATCCTAACTAATTTAAGGTAATTAATATTATATTTTTGTTTAACTTGAGAAACATACCAGGAAACGATGATTAGATTGAAATAACTATCATGCTTAATTGAATCAAATTATCATAATTATATGATATTTCCTTTTATGTAATTAAAAAACAGGCCTATTGCTTCATATGTACGTACAAACTTAAAAAACCGGCCCATGCCGACTTGTTTTAGAAAAATCATGCAAAACTATACTGAAGTCTGATTTATTTGACCCAACTAATCTAAAACTGTGAGAATTTTTATTAAAAACTAATAATATGCCTCTTTTAATTGCGATAAAAAACACGTTGCTTTGCATAAATCTGGCGTAATCCTTACAATCCGTTAAGTTCTGAATGGGCAAACAAATATAGGTCGTATGTCGCTTCTTAGTCCAGATCTCAAGAATCAATTAGTAAATTATTGTACATCCGTTTCAAGACTACCCAAATAAACGACATTGGAAATACTAATATACGCAAACATTTTGTTTTCACCCGTATATAAAAACTTAGCTTAGCTTAGACCTAAATCAAAAGTCGTACAAAATTAAACCTGTGTATTATAAGATAAACAAATCAGATACAGGTATACCTTCACTTATTAAATATGGCGTAATTGTTAAATATTTAAATAACTTTTATTAAATAGTTAAGAGAACTTAGATTAAAGCAGCTATTTTAGACCACAGTGACGTGGAGAATATTCTCCATTTATTAAAGATCTTGTAATTTAGGCTTTGTGGAAACTAGATACCAGGGAAGCAGAGAGCGCTTTGTCACCTCTTAAGACTGAAACACTAGTGTAGAGTTAGGTTAGGTTGTGTCATGTTTTCACTTTTAATTTAGCTCAAAAAACCTTGTCACACACTGAGATTATTCGTTCTACTATTCACTTGTCATTCAATGAAGTACGGTCTGGCTGTCAATTTTGTTTTAAATATTTGTTAAATTTTCCTATATTAAATTATTATTATTATTACTTTTTTCTCAGTTATACTGTTTGTGATTTACGATAAGGAGTGGAGTTATAGCAACGTATAAGAAAAACTAACAAAAGGTGACTAAACTACAATACGTCTGCAAAAAATATGGACTGTATGTAATGTACATTTGTTTTACAGATTTTATCTCAAATAATACTTTAAAGTGACAAAAAAATATCATAGCTTTTGCGAATCCGGTTAGTTTTGGGTATTTGAGCCCATTTAAAAGACATCTTTAATACCTACATGATTCTAGGTCACCAACGTGCTTAGAATTTTGATGTAACCACACATTAAATAAGTAGTTAGGTCGGTTAGGACCAAAGGCAAATGAAATTTACAATCAGGCAATACGTAGCGTAATAATTGAAATATTCATAGAACTGTTTATCGAATAAATTTATAAGCATAAATATCGCATATTTATTAATATATTGTTAATGAACTCGCTTAAAAAAAC
The DNA here is from genome assembly GCF_905147765.1 of Vanessa atalanta. Taxonomy (NCBI): domain Eukaryota; kingdom Metazoa; phylum Arthropoda; class Insecta; order Lepidoptera; family Nymphalidae; genus Vanessa; species Vanessa atalanta. The sequence continues at coordinate 2,959,667 of NC_061882.1, forward strand.
AACTTTATCTTAGGTAATACATTCCAAGGTGTTATATTATCTCGTTTTAAGTTGAAACTTATAAGACTCAATTCTCGAGGAAAATCTAAGAAATATAAAGTCAAGATTTACCTGTTAAATGACTCAGTGGGTTAAAATGTATCAGGTTTGGATCGGTCTTACACGATGCCAGTCCCACGGGAGCGTGTACAGTGTACACAGTAAATAATGACTTAACCTTTGTAGCACTACATATGTAGATCTTATTGCAATAGGATAAAGCTCAAATTACAATAGTTCTATTAAACATTAGTTGAATAAAAAGATATGCTGTACGTGACTAAGGTACTATTCTATTATTTATTGTAATTCAAAGGAATTGTTTCCCGTTAAATATTTCACTATGACATATATCCTTAGCTTATTTCGTTACTTCTTTGAGTATCATGTGAGCGTCTTTTTAAAAAGTTTTAATATAAGTTATTCGCACAGTCTTGAGTATGATTGTTTATTACACATTAATTAGGATTATACGATTACAAGAAATGTTCATTTCATTGCTTGTAAAGTGTCTCGTAAAAAATAAGCCGGCAAATTTATTGAGTGCAAGCGTTGGCGAGAAGAATTATGTCTCATTGTCTGCAAGAGAACGATCATTCAAATTTGGCTTTGAGCACGATCCCGGCATTTCCTAGAAAGTAAAGGTAATATTGTGATAAAAGTTATATTGATTACTTCTATAAACAACTGACTAAGAAAATATATTATTTTCTGATTTACTAAATACAGTTTAAAAAGATAATTTTTATTTGTATGTATATTCGCTTGAAAAAAGGAAAAAATCAAGCTTGTCTTATAACAGTCGCATTTCATGTGAAACATATGACACTGAAAACAACTTTTATTTATTTATATAAAAAAAAAAACATTGTCTATGTACTCAGAAACCTCATGTCATCACGTAATTGAATTTATAGTATTGATCTATAATAATATATCAATTTAAAGTTAAATATCAAAGTCCCGGATTCTATTAAAAAAAAACTAATTTAAAATACATCTCAATTAACCTAAACGTAGATTGTCATCTGGTGTCAATGAAATATTTTAACATTTTAACGAACGAGATTGTAATATATACAGTATATAAAACTTCATTGGCAACCTTGATTTCTCCGATAAAGATTAATTAAACAGAAACTTGTATGATAAAAAAATAGTTTAACTCCTCTTAACTGACTTTCAAATCCGTTAAATTGAATTTTTCAAACAAATTAAATGATAAATCAAGCAATCTACTTACTATTGATCTGCACAACTATTTCAATACAATAATCACTAGAAATTGCTACAATTGTCTATTCCGTGCCTCAGTAACCTTGTGCAAAATTATAGAAATATATTTTTAAAGATATATTATTAAATATTCAAAATTAACGGTCAAGAACATTTGGCATGGCCTTGAATAGCACACACCTAAAAAGCTACGTCAAATGCAGGTTTGTTTGGAAGAGTAGTAACAGAACTCTATTAGTGTAGGTCGTTCTTCGATATATTATTTTTGAATCAATTGACAAAATATAATTAGGTTAAAAAAAAGCTGTAACAATGCGAATTGACACAAGCAATCTAAATATTTGCTAATATTCAACAGCGCCTCTACATTCAACCTATTTACAAAAAAAAAAAAACAATATTACAAATATTTTATATACATTATATATATATATGTAATTATATATATATATATATATATATATAATTACAATATCAATAATTATTAAATAATCATAGCAGACTAGGAAATCGAAGAGGAAAAAATAGCCTTGAGAATGTCGAAAGCACACATTGAAATATATATAACTTTAATGAATTTACATAAACGATAACATCATTTATATTATATTTTATATAATGAATGTTGCTTTCTTTGTATCTCGCATTAAAAGGTCAAGGACTGTTATTCATTGTAGGCTCAAGTTGATAATTATATCGAAAGCTACTTTATTTATGTTTCAACCAGAATGGAATTGTATAAGTATTTTCTTTTAAAAAAATAGATAATTGAAATAAAAAATTAATTGATAAATATAATTCAATCTAGTGTTGATATTTAATCGTAATATTGAATCGTAATTTTTTTTTTATATTAAAGTATTTTTAGTGTTTCAATAACTTTTGTTTAAATACAGATATTCTGGTATCATGCCAGATTTCAATAAAATATATAAGAAACGCTTTATCATATTTTATTTTCAAAAAGCTTAAAGCTCACGTTCATATCGCGAACCTCCTTATCTCCTCATGGAAAGCTCTTTAGACCGAAATAATTACCAGATAATTGATTAATACGACACTTGCATTCAAGCGCATACAACACCCTCTACCGGTTTTTGTCAGCTGACCTCGTTTGACTTACCTCGATATGTGTATATTATAGTATATGTATATAGTATATAATATATGCATTTTAAAAATTTGTAGTTCATTGTAATATGAAAATAGGCGTATATATCTCATACAGTTATTTTTCATCTATTTAAGTTCAATTTATAATCTAATAATATAAAATAATAAATAATAGTAGATATATCTTAACAGGCGTAAATAAATGTAACCACAATTTTAGAAGTCGGCTAAAATAATATTTTATTTCGAAACATTAATATTCAAATAAAAACTAAGAAAACAATAACTCTGACGTTGAAGCTGAAAACTTTATTACCAAAAGTTACGTAAAATTATATATGATTATATAAAGTGTAAATATATATGTAAAAAAAAACTCAGTGTTACTTAACATAAATTTAATGTATATTTTTTTCTTTACAGGTAATTATCTTCGACAACAGACAGCGTTCTATGCAACTGAGGGTTTGATTGAATAATTTAAAATACTATTTATTTATTTATTTATATTATCAACATTTACATTTAACTAGAACCCAAAGCTTGTATGAAGTCATTTAATAAATTTTAGTAAAGTTATTCGCATATTTAAGCTGCGAATATAACAATAGAGTAGAGAGGTTTTAAATAACAAACCACTTGAAAAACGCCGTAGTATTCAGATGTAGTAATATCCTTTAGCACAAATCTAAGTATCGTAAATGTACCCACTGAGCCATCACGACATTTAAACTAATGCAGTTTAATAATAATTGCAAGCTATTTTTACTTTCGCGAGTTTAACGACCTTAAAGACACTTATGGCGTTGCATGTGTAAAAATTAGCACCCTTGCGACATCGACACAAACATTGCGTCTCAATATAGATATATAATAACATACGTACGCGTATCATTACCATTGAAAAACATAGCTGTTTAACATTTTGTATTCATAAAAGTCAAAAATATTTACGAAGGTACGTTTTAATTATAACAATTAATAAATTTAAATATTATGTTCGATTAATAAATAACGCTTATTATTCAAAACTAGAATATATATAGTTAGGATTTTTTTATTTCCAACCAGTATAAGTGTAATTGTTAACATCTTATTAAGTAATATAATTTGAAGATAAGAGTAACTACTCAGTTTTTAAATTCAACATTTCAAAGTTTTACATAAAAATTAATTCCATAATTTATTGATTCAAATTAACTTGTAAGTAATAAAAAAGTTTATTTTGATCTTGTTTTTAGTAGGTAGGTACGTAACTATAAATAAAGAAGCCAGGTAATAGGTAGCCATTTACCTACCTTTATAAACGAGTATGTGTCTGTATGTATGTATACATTTCGGGTTTTGGTTTTGGTTCACATAATATTCTTATTTTAAAAAATAGCTGATTTATAATTAACATTACGATTGAAGCATTCTGATAATATAAATATCGGTAATTTTAGTCTACAAAAAACGAGCCCGTATAGTTTTATTCTATCTGCAAATCAATCAAAACGAAATTTCACAAAATATAATTCTACCAATTTATTTGTATGCAATAACATTATTGTTATGTACAAAGCTTGAATACCCGATAACGAAATGTTCAGCAACGACGAAGCAAAATCTGCTTACAATAGCTGTTATTGTAACTCGACTTCGACTGACTAATTAAAAAGGCCTCTAAGTTCGAGAAGTCGTTTAAAGGGTCACTGTAGGACGCTCAAAATAAACGGTTCCTTCGTATTATTGAAACCCTCTTACATTTATACGCCTTTATCATCGTCTCAGTTTCAAATATTTATAACTCGACACACTCCTATACAAATGGAACGTCCAAGTTAGTTTCCAAAATTCGTTCATAACATTTCTTTAGCCCAGCAAAGTTGGTCTTCATTCAAGACGGTTTGGATCACTAAGCGAGTCCGTAAAAAGGACAGCTGTACTAAAATATCCAGTCGGTTACCATCGCTCTTTCTTCAGAAACATTTCTATCCTGAGCGATCAAAACGAAATAACTATCTTTATCTCCCTCCCACCTACAACACTATCTCTAGATGCCACGTGTCACTCGTCAGCCATATAAAGTATTAAGTCGTTACACGACTATAAACGAAATTAATGTTTATTGCTATTGAAACAAGGTCTCTAATTATTTGAATGTTTTATCCCGGTCGGTCGGACAAGTAACTTCCGACTGTCAGTATTACAATTGCGACCTAAATGGACTACATTCAAGAACGCATTTTCCTTGTGCACTATTAATTTTAATTTGTCTTTTAAAACATCTACTGCTCCAAATTCATAATGCTACTAAATCGACTACGAATTCCTCGCTTCACTGTTCTTTCACTCCTAATCACTTCCTCGTTCTTTCACTGAAATGCGAAACAACTATTCCAAATATTTCTAACGCGATACGTAGGCGATTGTAAATTTATAGAAATGTAATTTAAAAACAAATGTCAGGTGGGCATTGAACGCTACCAATTTCAGTTCGATCAACCCCGACCTCTCCCCACGCCCCTAACCGCACACCTAAAGACACACCATTAATCATTCCAACGCTCACCACGGGCCGTTTTAATAAGAAGCCTATTGTTATGGCTCTAAAGCCTCTTTCAGATTATAGAGGGTCGTTGACTTACGCCACTGCGTTTGTTCGAGCGCTCTCCTCGTTACCTCTGTAGCCCTAGTATTACGTAATCCGAGTGCAATGGCCGCGGGAAACACCAGGAAAACTGTTTTCCTCCTCGCTAAATTTCCTCTGACTTTTTAATTTTGGTCTTCTTTATAAAATATGATTATTTTCAATAGAGCTCGTCAATATAATAATTTATAAGGCGCAAAAATAAGAATAAAATGGTTTTTAACGTTCAAAATTATTCGTAATTGAAAAAAAAAAATGGATACTAAATGCATCATCAGGTATAAAGATATAATAGAATATAATAATTAATTTAATTTATAATAATTAGGTACAGTTTTATAAATGAATTCAGTATTTTTTTAAATATTGCTCGATAGCCTTTATTGTAATTTTACTTGGATTTAATAACCCAAGTAAAATATGGATTATAAGTGCATTTTTCAAAGATTATGACACATTTTTTGCTGATTTAAATGGTAACTCGTTTGGTTCTTAAGGTCGTAACGTTAAGACTTAATATAGTACGATACAATTTCAATGTAGCATCGACAATTTAAAAAAAAACAATCGTCAATTTGACGAATGTATTTGGTTATATGACATTACAAGTTATTACGTTTGCGTAAAGATCATTTTCGCTTAACAAATAAATAAAAATTGATGATTTCATTGATGATGATTTTTGGTGATGCTAAATCTAAGTTGTGTCGTACTATACTTCAAAAATGCTAAAAGAATGCATTAAATCTAATCGAACTAGTACTTCCGACTCTTCCGCTTTTAAACATACAATTTATCCAGAATAATAATATAAATATAGATTAAGATGATATTTTATGTACAAAAGCATGGACATGACCTGTACAAGCGATGATTTTCTGATACGCGCAATTAGTTGAAATGTGGGTTAAATTCGCACGACGCGGCGGTGTCGGCCAGGGGTTGCCAATGCACCGGCTAGGGTCGTTGACCGGTATCGATCGATGACGGCACGCGCCCCTGCGGCGCCGCGCCCTCCGCATGTCTCCTACCCCTGACACCCGCCTCCACCCCCACACCCGTACGCCGAACACACTTGCTGAAACACCGCATGCGACATTTCGTTCTACTTAAAATATAGTATTCTAACTCATTTTTGCGCGGGAAACGACATTAAAAGTGTGTTCAAATAAGATAAATAAAATAATTAAATAAGTATTACATTTATTTTGTAAATGAAAGTAATATTTCGATTGAAATAAGAACTTTAGTTTTAATATTGCTTATTATAGTGAACATAGGCTTAATTTGTTGAAAAAAAAACTGACTCCGCATTTATCTATTCTTTATGACGCTCTGTTTATGACAACGAGATGCGTCACCGTTGGCTCGCAGCCAAATCACTATGATGAAAATGTTTCTTCTATGTCCGATAAAGCAATAGTCAACATTATTATTATATTCTTATTGAAAAAAAAAAACAAAAATGGACAATAAAGCAAAGTTTTTAAGCATAAATATATTCATTTAAATTAATGATACGTTTTGCTTACAAAATATTAAAAAAGGGAATAAATAGGTGCCCATTTCCAGGGTCCTATTGTACGGCGGAAGTGTGTCTATAGCAAAGTATATAGAAACAGCTGTAGGGTGCGCGGGAAACCTCGTAGCTTTAGCGCGCGGCGAAACGCCACGAGGTTGGCCACCCCTGCCAACCGGTCGCCGTTGTTATGACAACGCTCTTACATTTCTACTCGCCTAGTATCTTACAGAAAACTTTGCTTATTTTTATTATCAGGTCATCTTTGCTTGCCTTAATAATAATTATTATTATACGTTTCCCACAATGTACTTTTATTTTTAACTTTTATAAAATATAACTTAACTTTGCAAGAAAATCAAATGGAGATTTTCAATTATTAAAATGATGATTATTTTAGTTCCTAATCTACGTAAATTCAGTACCTATTACGTAAGCCCTGTAATCTTTGATCTGCTAGTACTTTAATATTAGTATTTTCTACAATATTCGATTTTATTCTATTTTATATATGACTTGTAATATATAATATGAATAAATTATACATATAATTATTATTTATATGTATACATATTTAATACCGCACTTATTACTAATATTTTATGGTTTGTTTTCAATCGTTATCCCTCTTTTAATACAATACCAGAAGACCTAAAATAAATTCATGATTATATATTCTGAAAAAATATACAGCAAATATCTTATTAATAAATTATAATTATTACTCTAGCCAATAAAAATTAAATTAAATAGAAATAAATAAAAACGACTCCACATGAACCCGGCGTGTGTAAAATATAAAAAAAAAAAAATGAAAATCGTAAAAATACCGTAGCGTGCGGCGCAGTGACCCGGTTCTACGGCGTAGAGTGCAGTGGCCGCTACGAGCTACGCGTACGAATGTAGGTGAGAGCGAACTAGGTTCTACAAGACTGCTACTAGTGCATACTGCTACTTCAGTTTCATGGATTTTAATTGAATAGCCCGGATAGACTGCAACTTTGTAGGCTTGTCAACGTTAAAAGTATTACTTTTTTGGTTTAAAACAAACTGTCACTGTTTGGTAATATTGAGACATTAAAAATATTTGACATAATTTAATATCATCCTTATTACATATACAATAATGTTAAAATTATCTACGGTATATTCGTAAAAATACGGTTTTCATCTGAACATTATTTAACAATACCAGTGCATGAATAATATCCTCGGTGTATGCTTGTAATCCCGATCCCTTAAATAATAAATCAGAGACTTGTATCGTGTTGGGCGTATTTCTGTTTATTTTGTACGTGTATTAACAATTAAATGTGTTGGGACTTCATTTTTATAAAAAAATACATTACCAGTCTGGAATTCTCTATTTGTTCTAAATACATTAAATTAAATTATAATAATTAGAACAGAAACATAGCCAACTTTTCTAATTGCACTCTCTATTTCGAGTTGCAAAATTCAGAAACAGAACATTTGGCGCGTTTAGCTTATAGATAGAGAAAAGGACAGACTATTGCCATCTCTCTCCGTTAGGGAGAGAAGAAATACAAGCCTAATGAATTTTGGAGGGTCTTTCCTCTAGAGTATCGAAATTGTATCTACCCTTATAAGATATACAACAAGCTTCGTAGATTTTATCTCTGCTGTAAATATTGTGACTCAAATGTATTACAAGTCGTAATAACAAAATTAATTTCATGACATATACATACGTTCTAATATTTTTCTATTTAAACAAGCGATGAAAAAATATTTGAAACGAAATGCGTGGCGATACAAAGTTATGAGGAAGTTCGTTACACACGTTGCTCTGTAAAAATGAAACGCTGTCATCCCTGACGCGACTCTACACCACCAAAGGCTTTGACGCTCCGCAGTCATTATTACGCCCTCCACAATACGCTGTGGCTGAACCTTGTGCTAAATAATTCAACATTTTTCAAGCGAACCCCAGTTTGTATCGTTACTATGGCAACCTATTTATACGCTGAGGGACAAAGGTATTACGTGAGAACTATCTCTAGACATTAAAATTACAACATGTGAATCTTTCAACTTCAAAACAAACCAGATATTTGGATTTCAATATTATTAATCAAATCTTTGAACGTATAAAGTTTATGGGAAAAAAACTACATTAGCCTTTCATAATTTACGGATTTAGTATAGAGCCTTTAATAAATCTGTGGGATATCTATTTTAGCGGCAGGCGTATTAGCGAAGCCAGCCATCGCGAGTTGGGTCAGCGTTAATTTGTCGAGCAGCACTGTTGGCGCACAGCCAGCGCTTAGTATCGTACATAAAACTTAAACGGTATTGCTGTTCGGTTTCTAAAGCGCTGGCTTTCATATGCACTTTTGTTAATTTACTGTTTTATTCTGTTACTATGATAAACTAGACTAGTAATAGCTACCTTTGTTTATTTATATATAAAATAAAAATCCTTTTTTAACATAAAGTTTATTTTTGGTCGATATTTCTTTCTTCATTTACAACAAGAGAAATAATGAGAATCCATTGTTTGAAACCGCAGACCACAATAAAGTTAAAAGATGTCTAAAGTAGATGCCGCTCAGCGAGAAAAATTGTAACTTAACGTATTGGGCCAACGACCTATGATTCATAACCCTCTATCACAATACGAATTCCTATAAACTATTTGTATTATTATTTTTCTATAACATTAGTTACATCTCCAAGTACATTGTATAATTGTAGCGTATTAATTTATCAATATAGAACTTTTTTCCATTTTTTGTATGAGAACTTCTTAAGATAACATGCGAATCGATTACAACGCCGAGCCTCCGTACGGACAGGACTTCGCACGCTACGCTACCATGATTTACCGCATTGGGGTTGCGCGAGCAAGATAGATATACAACATAAGCCTGTGTCGGTACGGGATACAATCTTCACTCCACGTGGATCTCTGTATCTGGAGCAAAACAATAGTATTACGGAATTAAGCAGGGATTATATTTATTTCTGTACTCAATTACTCCATACCATAAACTGTAAATAATTCACCTTTATCGTACGGTCTATCCTGAAAATTGATTAAGCCAACATGAGAGACAAATACGTGTTTCACGAACGGCCTGCCGCCGTCAAGTGACGTAGCCACCTCGTAATGCAATTATGACCGGCTAGCGTAGAATACGTTGAGACTCACATTGACACCGGGCGGCAATTGCCTTGAAAGATTTATAATTTTATCGTACGTCTAGTCACTGTATAAAGCAAATTAAATATTTATAATATAATAATATATTATAAAGTTATAAATTAATTATTACAACTCCAGTAAACAAATTAAATGAAAATGAGGCATTATGGTCGAATAAGATTATTTAATTTTAAAGTATAGTATAAAGTGCATTTTTTTCTTGTTTCAGGATGCAAAATTAAAGCTCTACGGGCGAAGACAAACACCTACATTAAGACACCGGTGCGCGGTGAGGAGCCCGTGTTCGTGGTGACAGGCCGCAAAGAGGACGTCGCACGTGCCAAGCGCGAGATCCTCTCCGCCGCCGAGCACTTTTCTCAGATACGCGCCTCACGAAAGTGTGGTGCCGCACCGCCGCCGCCCGCTGGCGCGCCCGGACATGTGACCGCGCAGGTGCGCGTGCCCTACCGTGTCGTAGGGCTCGTGGTTGGCCCGAAGGGAGCCACCATCAAGCGTATCCAGCATACGACGCATACATACATCGTGACCCCATCGCGTGAGCGTGAGCCTGTTTTTGAAGTGACGGGGCTGCCCGAAAGTGTAGAGGCTGCTCGCAAAGAAATCGAAGCGCACATCGCACTGCGCACTGGCGCTGCGAGCGGTGCGACGGGTGCAGGAGCCGTCGCAGGCGCAGAAGGTGAGCCGCTGGCGCAACTCTATCGCGCTGGGCTGGCTTCGTTGCTGCGTCCTGAGCAAGAAGCCGCATTCTCATCGGCTGGCTCCTGCTCCTCCAGTGGATCTTCGGGGCGGCTTGGCGATCTGCTGGGCATCTGGTCTTCAACGGAACGTGACGAGGGCCTAGGCGAGTCGCCGTCGTTCGAATCCCCCGGCGCTGGCGGGGTGTGGGGATGGGGGCCTCCAAGGCCATCTCCGGCCGCATCACCGGCGCGCACATGTGCGGTGTGCGCTGAGCGTGGAGTGGCAGCAGCGCTGGTGCCATGCGGCCACAATTTGTTCTGCCTGGAGTGCGCGCAACGGCTGGCGGCGACGACAGCGCCTTGCCCGGCGTGCGCTGTGCCCGCGCATCAGGCCATCCGTATTATCTCGTAAGCCGTGACGCGGCTCGCCACGTTCCCGCCGACGCGGAACCTTTTTTACTTAAATCGTTATGAAAATATTAAAAAAAAAAAAAGTCGCGTAATCGAAATCCTGGTGCCAAAAGTCGGCGCCTCGCCGGCACGGCCCGTCCGCCGCGCCGTACCTATCGTAAGTCGGCAGAGTTACTCACGATATATTTTCTTATTATGAACGTTTTTTATTAGGTCGTCGAGCGCCCGCCGCGCTCGTCGCCGGAGAGAGAGTCGAGGTTACGATAGAATTTCGAAAAAAAGCATAAAATTTAAAAAAAGTTGTATAATTATTATTATTGATAGCATAAATGAGAAATGGAAATTTATAAAGCTTACCTAACGTAGTAGCGTAAAGTATTAAGATATCGTAATAATATAATAAGCGAGGGACGGGCGGCGCGGGGAGCGGGCTCCGCGGCCGGAGCGCGAGGCGCGGAGCGGCCTAGCCAATGTGTTGTTGATAGGTAATGATTGCGGCGTGTTGTGACGTGTTGTGGTACCGCCCGTGTGTGGTAGGTAGAGTAGTGTAATGCCGCCCGCGCCCAGCCGCCGACACCGCGCCGCCCGCACCGCTCCCCCGCGCGCCATGCTCATTATTTTGACTGTACGATTATTCGCTTAAATGATATACATACGTACACACTATGATTACGATAATATTAATATAATGTTTGTTTTAAGTGTGTTTTAATGTTTAGATTTTTATTGTAATGTTTTTATGAATGATTTTTATCTGTACGATTATTATTATTGATTATTATTTTATGTGTTGACGATGTTTTTTTGTGATTATGTGCGCCCGCGCCCGAGTGGCGCGGGTCGAGGCTGCTGTACGCTCGTTTAGTGGTTAATATCAAGTAATAAATTTAAAGTAATAAATGATAAAGAAATAATACGATTCATTCATTATTATTATTATTATAAACTATAGTAGTTTGTAGCACGACATTGACTAATCATTACCTATCAATACTTATTAAGTATTATTATTATTATTATATTGAATAAATTTAAAGAATACATAATTATATTTCATAGGAATCATTATTCTGTATAACTCTAGTTAAATATAACGATAATAAAATAAATATAATTGTATTTGTATCGGACGACGTTGTTGTTTGGTTTATCGGGGGGCTGGTTTTATGAATTGATATTTTTTTATTTTTTTACCGTTATTAGTTTTTGACTTACTCATGTAAAGATACGCGAGAATAAAAAAACTGCCTATTAGATTATATTTTAAAAAATAATGGTTACGTAAAATCAGCCCCCATCGAACGTAGATCCAGTGATTTCGATAATTTTATTTTCATAATAAAATGGGTAGACGCTTTAGGTTCAAATAACGTTGTGAAAATTTGTGAAATTTTGTAGACTACATATCTTATTATAAATCTAATATAAACTATAAATTTCGATTTGAATCTTTTATTTTCCCTTTATTATACTTAGTCAACATTATTATTACAAAACATATCATCAAGTCACAGCCAAGAGACGACAAGAAAAAAACGACGGGAATGACATCATATTTCAAGGAAAATACTAATTTTGAAACGTATACCTCAAAACAGAGGACATGGTAACAGCTATAATCTATGGCATTCAACAATAACTTTCATTTTTGATAATACAAAGCAATAATTCCTAATCTATTATATTACTTACTTTTAATGGAACAATAAATAGTATGTTAAATAATTTTTAATAGAATCTTTAAAACTTTTTTTTACAACTACATATAAATTATGTGTTTACTGAATGAAGCTATGTATAATATACCAAGATATCAGAAATAGTAGGATGTCTAGTGTCAATGTATGAGGCGAAGGATAAATATGAACTAGTTCGGCAGCACCTTAATGCTGCCTATTCTGTTCTTTGGGAAGAAGGTCATAAATGCGCTACTTTACTGGATTAGATTTAATCACAATATCTTCTCACGACACTAAGGACAAGCAGAAAAAAATAAAACAAATAAGGCACATAAAAGTTCAATGATTGTTATTCATGTTACTAATTTTTATAAAGTTTGAGAACCCCTCATTATTAAATTATAGTCGAGTAAAACATAAACAAGGGAACATTAGTGTATGGAGTAACATGTCATCGCTGAGACGCTCTTCTGAATCTAAAAAGTGAGAAAGTAGAAAGTAGACTTTATAGTTTAGGCATAGAACCAATGTTTCTACATGTACTTCGAGACACAGGGCCAATGATTACATGTTCTCCGAGGTATAGGACCAACGACTTTACATGCTCTCTCAAAAGTGTCAACATCCAGTCTCCGAGCTGTTACTTATAATTTATTGATAAAATAAACCCAATAACTATTTTTACTGTCTTATGCGAGTACCTCGGGGACCTACTCCTGACCACAAGACCAACAAAGCAGTCAGCTCCCGGATCTGAACCAGAGACGTAGAGATCGTCGGTGAAATTTAATTTTACAAAAACATATTCATAAATTAAATAAAAAGACGGGTTACATAAGAATGTTAAGCCCGTAGGTAAGTTAGACGTGGGATACAAATTTACAAGAAAATTTAGTTTTTTTGTACTTATATACAAAACCTTTCATTTTAGTTGTGATACAGAATAAATTATAAATGAATTTCGTTGTAACTGTGTTTTTTTTAGTAAAACAAACAGTGCAAAAATATATTTCTTACATAAATGAAGTTACTGACTGGCTAGACTTTATAATAAAACGATGCTTTAAATAAAAATAAAAGTTACTTTATATTTAATATTTTCGTTTACTAAATTTTATGATAGCTCTAAGGCTTATATTGCACGTGGTGTGAGTATGCAAGTAATATAAGCACTTTTATACAAGATTAAATTAAATTTTAAATTAGAAATGACACAAACAACAAATGCTTACTCAACACGTTTAATGTATTTATGAGATGAGATTGAAATTTATTAATCAGCGAAGCTAAAAGAATGTCGGAATTACAATTTAAGAACGGACACGTTTCCGAAGGAAGTGTGAATTGTCTCTACAGAGCCGGAAACTTGGTGTTTGAAGTTAACTTATACTACGTACCTACATACATACATCAAATAAACTATTATTGTGAATATACATATATTTATGTATTAATAAATGTAAATTACTGTGATGATGCAGGTATTATTTGTTAAATAAATTCAAAATTAAAAAAAAAATAAAGAGTTATTTTAAGTTACGAATTAAAGTCTAATATACGTAACCCTAAAGTAATGAAAAAGTTACGCGTTTAAGAAAACACTACACTAAATTTAGTAATAATATACTATCGACAAACCAACCGATTGACACAGTGCTCACGGCAAATAGATTCTATGTTAGCGGTTGCAGGTTCTATCCCGGTCTTTAACGTATACAGGTCATGCGGGTATATATTGTTGTGTAGTTATTCTTACTATATTCGGAACAGCAACCCCACTAAGATAATAGGGTGCGTTGATTGTGATGCGCTTATTGAATAATAAGCGTCATTAACCGTGGGAACGAAAGAGTCCCTACTAACAATAATTACCCTGGCTTAGTTACCTTTGTATCCAAATAAAAAAACATAATTTATTGAATGCTGATTGAATAACTAGGGGGTAAAACAGAAGGACATAGAGAGTGTAGATAGTATTAAAAGCAAAAAAAAATAGTTTACTTTAATATAATGCTCATTTTTAATATATTAATATAATCACCCAAATAGAATAAAAACCGACAACGCCTGTCTTTCAAATTTGCCTGAATATATGCTTGGAATAAATTAGAATGATACCGAACCTAACGCAAAAATAAACATCATAATCGGTTCACGTACAAAAACACAAATTCATACATATATACAGTTAGACGATTTCAGAACCTCATCCTTTTTAAAATTAATAAAAAATACACAAATATGTAGAAGTTAAGTTATTGGCATATTAAGTGCAGGGTTATATAGATCAGTCGGATTGTTAACTAAAGAAATCCATCCAACTTATTTTTATTACATTACATACATTAGCAGCCTGTAAAATACCCACTGCTGGGCTAAGGCCTCCTCTCCCTTTGGGGAGAAGGTTTGGAGCATATTCCACCATGCTGCTACAATGCAGGCAACACATGTGGCAGAATTTCGTTGAAATTAGACAAATACAGGTTTCCTCACGATGTTTTCCTTCACCGCCGAGCACGAGATAAATTATAAAAACAAATTAAGCACATAAAATTCAGTGATGCTTGCCTGGGCTTGAACCCGAAATCAAAGTTTAAGATGTATGCGTTCTAACCACTCGGCCATCTCTTATTAGCTTAAATTTAATATTGCTTAAAAATAAATTCACTAATGTTAATCTTCATCATGTCATTTGACCAAATGATTAATCATAATGTTATGATAACAACTGTTCTCGTCCTATATATAGCTAGCTCTTTGTCAATTCTCTCAACACTAAATAAATTCAGGGCTGTGAGACGTAAACGATTTATAACAAGTATAACAGTATTATAGTCACCCAATTTCATTATTTCCTAGTATATGTACTGGTGCAAACTGCCACCAATAACAAAATTTTATAAAGCCCTTAGTTTACTTATTCATGGCTAGGCTATACATACATATACAGGCTGGCAGCATACCATCATATCATCACTAAGATCAACAATATCCCTTCAAGAAGACAACACACTCAAAACAATAAAGAAGAAATTGAAATGATTTTAAATATTACAAAAACAAATATAATACTTTTTGCATTTAACGAAGCGCAGAGAACATGAATATGACTAGTTTATAAATAATTGTAAAACCTCTAAGTTGATTTAATAACTCATAATGATGAAAATTTAAACGTATGTATATTTATAAAATACGTTGCGAAACTATTACAAAAAATGGAGAGAAAGTTTTACCTAAACTAAAGCTATGATTTTCTGCTTAACTGACTTTAAAATAAAGAAATCTTTCCACAAACTGCTCAGCCTGGGTCCGTTGCCCCATTGGGACTGTACGAAATTGAGTGATGCGGGTTGGACGGGCTTTAGCCGAAGTCAGACTGTTATGTCCAGTGAGGCCAATAAATATAGGAATGTATCGCTGAATCCATTTGTTTATTTGGTTGAGAACTGACAAATGCACTCCGCCTTAGGCAAAATTAAGATACAAAACAGACTGCAAGTTTAAATGGGGAGAAAGAGATAGCGATGATGAGAAGGAATCCTTCTTCAAAGTGTAGCAGATAGACAGGTAGACTAAACTGATAATGTCCCCAAAATCTTACCATATATTCTGTAGGATTTATTAGTTACATTGACGGTTTTTTTTACCAGTATGTTTGCAGAGGTAGCTCATCCAGTCCACATTTTCAATTTTCAAGGGGAGAATAAGGGACACTTCAGCGATTTTCTTATTATCGCTGCATATTTTTTCTTAAATTATTGCTAAGTTTATCTGACATGCAATTTTAGTTTAAGTAAACGAAAAATGACTTTTAAATGCTTTAACGTACAAGTTACCTCACCTATTGGGACATGAAGACGGCGAGGGTCTTAGAGTCAATACAAGTCCAACATCCTAATCGAAACTAATATTTATAGCGTGACAGCGAGCTAGTTTGTTACGCTTTTAGGTCTTAACTTCTTAACCAATCATCGTTCGAATAAATTTATTTTATGACCGTATATATATTAAAACCATATACAACCCTCATACTGTGCGCAACGAGGAAGGAAATATATTATATTATAAATATAGAAATTGTTAGTTATGCTTTTTATACCTAAATAAAACAAAAAAATCTGCTGATATTTAGAAGAAATATCATGCGAAAGATCGACATTTTTAAAGCTAGAGTATGGAAATTATTCTTGAAACTTTAGTTTATTACTAAATATGAATCGTATCGGTTGTTTCTGTAGTATTAAAAATTTAACCTCTATGTTAATAGAGAATGAAAGTTTATATTGAAGTTCATCATTTTTGTAATTAAAAACGTTGAGGTTTAATAGTTTTTAGTCTTTATTTGTTTACGTGGAATTAACTTCTCGGCGCGCGAAAGGAATAAAAAAAGAGGGCACAGGCAGAGGAAGTTTCTCAAAAACTCTTACATTTGTAGAGAGTCGAATGGTTTCTGAATTGTTTCAAAGAGAAAATCGCATCAAGTAGACGGTAAGTGTATTACAATTTCGTTTCCAATTTTTGAATAAAAAATGAATTATGAACACATACGTCGCATAATACAAATAAAAAATATCACAATAATAGGCGATATATTTACTCCTGGGCTTATATTTATCTTAAAGGACCATATTTGGATTATAGTGTACCGTACTTTTCTACGGCAATTAGCAGAATTTCATCCAACATATGCTTCTATTTTTTTACCGCTGTGCGAGTCATAAACTACGAATGTAGATGATGAATTAAGCATCTGATGACATGGATTGACACTTAGGTTTCACAATTCCTATATATTTATTTAAGATAAAATTTACGATATTTTTAGAACTAAACAGTAATCGTCGTGACAAGTTAAACTTCTTAACGAACGCTTGATCTAAATTTTTTGATGTATAAAAAAGTAACCATTTAAAATTTAACTAGACTAAGCTTAACAGAGCTCATAATTAAACGAAAATCTAATAATTTGATTTAAGTATATCTTTGTGAGCCGAGATGGCCCAGTGGCTAGAACGCGTGCATCTTAACCGATGATTTCGGGTTCAAACCCAGGCAGGCACTACTGAAATTTCATGTGCTTAATTTGTGTTTATAATTCATCTCGTGCTCAGCGGTGAAGGAAAACATCGTGAGGAAACCTGCATGTGTCTAATTTCAACGAAATTCTGCCACATGTGTATTCCGCCAACCCGCATTGGAGCAGCGTGGTGGAATATGCTCCAAACCTTGTCCTCAAACGGAGAGGAGGCCTTTATCCCAGCAGTGGGACATTTACGGGCTGCTAATGTAAGTATATCTTTATAATTTAGTCAGAGTAAGGCATGGATATAAGCCTAAGCGTACAGATGGCGGGAAGCGATATTTTTTTATTCTTTGTAGAGAATCAGCATCAAAACCTAGTTTAGAAGAAGTCAGCGAATAGACTAACGTGAAAGTTGTCTGTTTAATACTTTTTAAAATAAAGATAAATAAGATTGTCATTGGGTCTCATCTTCGCGCAGGATGTTTAGCCTGTAACTTGATACTGTAACCCGAAAGTCTTACATGTAGTATTATTAATTAACCATCGCTTTTATCGTACAGAGATTAAAGTACAAATTCGAATGGCTTGTTGTTTTATTAGGGTACGTGTAATGTTGGTTTTGATAATAGCTACTTTGGGTAGTGCCATCTGTCGCGGTAGGCGTCCTGTTCGCTACTTGGGCACGATCACACGTTTTTCTCATATATTCGTCGGAAGTGAACTATTTTTGAGCCCGCAGGTGTACCCTTGAGATAATAGGTTACATAATTTTATTGAGTATGTGTCAGATATTTTTTAAAACGGTGATGATCGATTCTATTTATACTTAATATTAAAAATGTGAAAGTAACTCTGTCTCTCCGTCTGTCTCTCTGTCTTTTATGCTTTCACAGAAAGTATAGTATATATTAATAAATTAATTTATATATATATCTTATAATATAACACTTTCATTTATTTATTAGGTAAGTATCTAAAGTAGATAATTAGACATAACGTTATTTTAAAGTTTTTCTTGACTTCACCATAAAATTAATTAAATACGAGGGATTTAAGTTTGTACGAAGTTTCATTTATTTTTAAAGATAAATTTATGTAACATTATAAGATTTTTTTAAACAAATTAAAATAATTAAACATATCATCAATGTTGAGAACTGGTCTTTTCTAAGTATTGGAAAAGTGAGTTTAGGTGGACCCACGTGAGGCACCAGCCCAGTGCTGGTTGAAGGCAAGACATAACTTCGGAAAGTCTAAAGTGTGTGCCGTAGGATCGATTTTTTGCAGTCCAATACTAGACTAATGCTGCAACCTAATAATTTATATTTCGAAATCTTCAATTAAAATAAATTACAAGAAAATGTAGGTCATTTTAAATATTACAATAACACGATGAGAATTCCATGCATTCCATGTGAAGCTGCGGGTTCAAGAAATATTTCAATAAAATAAATTTCAAAAGACTTAACCATAACTACATTTTTAGATGTAACTTAATACATAACAACCTTGTTTTTTTCCTTTCAGTTCAATAGTTACCGTTCTGATGGTAATCACAGAGATCGCGATCTGTAGGACCTCATCGAATGTTTTAAATATATTTTTGTATTTAAAATAAATAAATAAATAATTTAGCTTCTTCAATTGTTACTTTTGCTTTGTTTAATCTATGTCGCGTAACCAAACTCAATGGCAAAATTTGAAATTTCTTATTTGGCACTTTGGCACTATGATTTACAAAAAGAAAATAGCAAAACCAGAACTCTGTAGATGGTGTTGTTACACAAGCGTATTGGGGTTTGGGATACTTGTGGGGATATTACGTTATATTATTTTTTGTTTTTAGTTAAGTGCATAGTTCTCTGTACCAATATTAATTAAAATATATATTTATGATTACTTTATTGTACGGTCAAGAGTTAGTAATCATTAAAATTTTCGTGCCAATTATATAGTATTGCAACAATGGAAAAAATAAATCAAAGCTCAACAATCTTAAAAGTGATAAAAATTTTTTTAAGAATTTATACTTGACACCTTATCACTTGACAAATATTTAATTTCTTTCCTATAAATATGTTCCTTCTAATCATAAAGACGCACATTCTACACTAAACCAGGACACCCAGTGTCTTATTCCGAAAGTATACTTGACTGTATTTATTTGTCTTGGTGTGTTCGACAAATAAAAAACACTACTAATTTGATCGAATCTATTTAATAAAGATAAAAATTGAAGAGATTCACTCAAGCTTTGCATTTCTATTACATCTGCGATTACAAAACTTTGTATTGTAGATTCCTGAAATCCGCTATAAATTATCTTCTCTTATAGTTTTTATTGTTTAACCTTTGTGATATACAATCACTTTTATACACTTCGGGTATAACAATTTAATAAATAAGTGCTAAAAATGTAACATAAATAAACAGGAGGTTCGATAGGTAATTAATATTTCATCCCGATGTCCGATATCGTGCGCGCAGGCTGCGGTGATCGCATCCGCCCCAACTTCCGTCGCTCGCGTTTCAACAGCCTCTACGTTGTGTATTTTTTTTCTTTTTTATCTCGTTCCCATGACCTATAGGTTTTTTGTAGGGATCGCTTATTGTTGATTGATTTTGTGGTTAGTGTAAAGAGTTATTACATCCATTATTAAAACTACAATATTTTTTATATTATTTTGTTATTATATATAACCAATTATCAAAATTTATAATTGAATAGATCATAAATAGTATAGTGCGGAATAAATTAAATAAATCGTATAATTTTTTAGGAAATTTCACGTTTTTTTTTGTCAAATCTTTATAGATTAAAAATAATTATTTATGTCATAAGGAATACATAATACTTTTCATCAAAACGCGCAAAATAAAATAGCTATATATTTATAGCCCTTTCACTTATGGTTAGTATAGCTTTAAACAATTTTTTTTTAGTTGAGTTTCGATAAAGGAGAATAAGTGACAAAGAATTAAAAAGTGTAAACATTCCGACAACGTTAGGTAATGGAGAATTTTTATAATGATATATTTTTTGGCTGAATGACTTACTATCATGGCCCATTTACCCAACTTTTATTTTAATATGAATAAAAAAAGGTGTTTATGTATAATTTTATTTAAGAATGTAATAATGTATACAACATAAACAAAATTAGTTATTGTTGCATGTTTTTTTAGTTAGTAATCAATAGTTTGTAGTTAGTACTTGATACAAAGTAAATAAATTATTATAAATCGATTTCACTATGTTCATAGTATTTTCTAGGTATTCTATTAATGGCGGGAAAGTCCTAAACTTACTCACAGGTTTTCCCTGTTCGATGCTCTACATTTATATTTCAACCCTAAAGACCTTGAAGTAGTAATTATTCTATATGAAACGTACACACTTATCGTGACATGGGCAAGTTTTGTTTTGTATTGGATTAGATACAATTTCAAATAAAGATAGACATTATATATTACAGGATAACCCGCAAGTTTGAGATAATCAAATAATAAGAAAAACAATAACAGCTTTATTTTGACTACTGTGTTCATTTAGCGATATCTTTATTTAAACATATTTTATGTATTCGCAAACATTACAAACGCTTCATTCACACACTTTTTCCGATAAATACACAGTAGAACTGCATACAGCAAAGTAGTGGGCTGAACTCCTTTGATTTTAACTCCGGACTCCTTTGATTATATTATTTAGGCACGGTTCCGCATACAAAATTACTTTACCTGTCGTTAGCATTTCCTTATTACGCAAAAATCCGTCAAGAAACATTATAGTTTTTATACGTGATATCAAAACTTTATAAAATACAAATGTATTATATAAAATTTATGAGATTTATTAATATAGTTATTATAAAAAGCTAAACGTAACAAATAACAATGCGTACAAATAACATCAAAGTTACGGTAACAATGGATATCTTTAAATAAAATTAAAGTGAATACAATAATTTAATTAAAAAATAAAAAGTCTTTTTTTAATATTTACAATATAATATATAAATACATAATATTGTACTGCCGGGCCAAAGCCTCTCCTACTAAGAAGTATGATTTGTAGCGTACAGTCACTTGCAGGTTCCTCGCGGTCCTTCTGAGTGAAGATAAACGATAACCAAAGAAAAATTGTGTAAGTACTGCGATATTTCACACACGGAATTCAGCTAAGATGTTTTAAAATGCATACCAACACAGCATCAACAAAACCACCCTATGGCCAGTGACCAACAACACCCTTAGACACGGTCAAACATATGATCAACTCCTTAAACCATTAGACATGATAATTAATTATCCATGAAATCATTGATTCAAATATTCAAATGATAACAATACAACTTAAAATAGACAATAAAATAATTGGTGATTATAATGGTACCACCATTAAACGTACGTTTAGTAAAGTACTTACAGTAAAGACTACTTCAGACAGTATATAAAAGTAATGTTAGAAAAAAACTGGTAATTATACTTTCTTATAGTAAAATATATTTACGTACGTCACGCTAACATTATTCTCTTTCGTTTTTTCTTATATGACCGAGGCCCTTTACCTTATTTCGCAGTAACAAAGTGCCATGCTTTCATGTGGCCGGAACTAGCCAGTAACATAAATAATTAAAGTATATTGTAATAAAGACTAGATGTGGCCTATTTTCCGGGCTAAAAAGTCGCATCTAGATATAAATAGACTAAATGTGTATCACATTTAGTCTTTGTGCTTACAGTCAAGTCATATAATATATGTATGTTCGGACTGTAGCATAATTGTCAACACAGAAAATAATTCATCGAAAATAATACCGCTAGTATTAATTTTCTCGACTTTTAATTTAAATGTAACTACCATTCTAACTATAGGCAGATTTATTTTATGATTTTGATCCTAATAATTTCGTATCCTCTAAACAAATTTGGGGCACAGTGTATCGCTGTTGGTGTAGTCTATTCAACTATAAAACGTAGCACGCGATCCAAATATTATCCTCGGTGCTACAACCGTCTTTGACGGCTTTCCATGATGAAAATGGAAAAAAAAATACGATATGTTAACCCACCTAGCTACTTGCAATCGGTATATCAGCTATATCTCTAAATTAATTGTATAGGATGCTTACGAAAAGCAGGCAATAATTTGATTGCGATAATGTTCTACTATAGCCCAATGAAGTCTTTACCAACGATTGCAGATTCATATTGGGGATATAACGATGTTTGTTTGTTTGTCGGGATACGTCATATTGCATGTATGTCTAGCGACTGCAGTCCTGGATTCAAAACCCCAGATCGGACCGATAAAAAAAAATTTGGTTTTAGTGTCGAACAATTCTCAACAACCGGAACAGTCCGAAGGAGTCTAAAAGTTGGATATTTTTACCGTAAAGCCTTTAAAGGCTCATCGGATCATGAGAGAAAGGGAATATAGAGTGCACCTGGGTTTGCGCACACACTGTCCTGCGTTGTTGGTTAGTCTCCCTTGGGATAGGCTGCCGCGATTGTCATCAGTCAGAATGACGTCATCATCATATCGTGTAGTAATATCATGGAAATTGGGGTAATTATTTTTTGACATTTCTGTTCAGTCAAAAAGTACATTACTAACTTGTTAGCTTATAGATGAAGAAACATTATTAAAACTGGCCAATACCGTCAACTATCACTAATACCACTTGATATTTATTTATTTTTAAAAATTATCTACTTATCTGGCCTCTTTCGTACACAGTAAACTAAATGGCACAATAAGAATCTAAACAGTATATCTATCTATATCTATATTTATTTATAGGTACATAGATCATAAAAATTAATGTTGAATTTATGTTCCTTACCCAATTTACTGTATATTAAAATTTGTAACTGTAATTTAATTCTAGTTGCAAACATGAAAGCTTTGTACTATTATGTTCTGTAGAGGGTGAGTGGGTCAGTGTAATTATAGTCACAAGGGATATAATATCTAAGATGGCACGGATGGCAGCGCATTGAGAATACACCTAAGTAACGGCTTACACTTCTTACAATGCCAATGGATGAGGGCAGAGGTATCCTGGTTATTCACTTGCCTGTCGTTATTAAACATCAATTATACAGCCTTACTTTTGACGAAGGTATTTATTTAGAATTTTAGTAATTTTTATTACAGAATATTCTTCAAATACATATTTTTTTAATGAGTACACAAATTACATTTAAATATTTAACACTATATGCACATGAAATAGAACTTAATTTTCTAATCTAAAATCAATGTAAGGGAGAAAAAATGCTTATACCAAATTTTTACGATAGAAATATTAACAATTACTTAATCTTATGTATTTTTAATTATTTAAAAATCGTTTCTCAGAACAAATAAGAAAAATTAAAATATAATTCTCAATACAAATAATAGGAATTTATTGCAGTGTTCTTTCTACAAAAATCAACACAGTACACCCATTTATAATTGATGCGCTAACTTGCGGTCCAGGGGGGAGGGGTGATCATGGGGTCATGACCCACCGGTAAATCGAATAAATAAAATTGACAAACTTAAAAATAGACAATTTATGAAATTCTTTTAAGACTTCCTCCTCAGTTCGTCTAAATAATAAAATCAAAATTAGAAGTTTCGATCACAAACATTTTATACGTTAAGTCGTCTAAAAACTTTGTTGATATCGAGCATGTTGCCCATGCGTTATATACCCAAATATAATCGACTTTTTAATCCAATACGAATAGAACACAATAATTTATTTAATAAGTTACATTATATTATACTCATGAATGCCTCTAATTTAACAAATTAACCTAATTTAATTTAACAAATAATACTCCCGCCCTAAGCCTTTGGTAGCGGCCGCGCCTGCTTGGTGTACAATTCGATTTATAAAAGACGGATGTGCCGGGGTGAGTGCAGGTTAAGCAATTAATTCAGCTTATAATGATACAGAGTTTGTATCCTTAATAATTAAAATAAGATCTATATAAGAAGGTACCATATTTGTAAATGTATTTAATTTATAAAAAAAATAGATATTATCATAAAAATTATTGAATACGGCTACGTATTTATTTAGATAATAAAAATTATTGTATTCACTATTTAAAATCTTATTAGTTTTTAATCAGATCTATCAATAAAGGGAACTATCAACGAGTTATGATAGATTAATAACATTCGACATTCAAAACACTCATACATACATACCTACATACATACATTTAATGATACTGTAAACGCATTGCCGCATAAGCTGCGTTTTCCTGGCAAAAAGCCAACAATTTTAATTTATTACGTTTCGCTTAGCGCGATTCAGCTTCGAATGTTCCTCCTCGGGTCGTATATCGACAGTGGCTGAAAATAATGGTTGACTTTGCTATCCACGCATCTTCGTCTGTTGCGGATTTTCGTTATTATATTTAAAACACTCGTATTGACAATTTGTGATAAGCATGTGTGTCCTTCTTTCAACATAAATATAAATAAGGGAAAAGAAAATGGAGTAGCATTAAAAACCAATTCGTCTTATTAAAAAAGGTAGTTTCACGCCGGTGACATTAATCCACGATTTGTCTTACTCTCGTGAAAGTAGACGTATATTTGTGACAGTCTTTATGGCCTGTTTAAAATGGTATTGAAGCTTTGTTTATTTGTAAAATCTACATTCATTCAATCAATGATAGGGTTTTGTACATGCCCGTCTGAGAAGGTATCACCCATTTCTGAGTGAATCTCAAGCACTAGGGACAAACATCTTAGTTCCCAAAGTTGTTGGTGCATTGGCAATGTAAGGTTAAAATTTGTCACTGCCAATATCTATGACCGTTCGCTTACCATCAGCACATTTGCCAAATTATCTACCAAATCTAAATTAAATTCTCCCCTATAATTAATTCAAATTCGATTCGTCAATGTGACATATTCAATTGTGATTGGTTATCGGTTAAATTGAATAAAAATTGGAATACTGCAGTGCCATCTAGTGGAAATTTATAAGAAAGTAGATCGTGTAAAAAACTTTTCTATAAAAATATATTTGCAATCAGAGGAGTAAAAACAACTTAGACGTATAATTGAGATTAATTCGAGACCTTGAACAATCTATGTAATATAGTATTAAACTGTATTATATTTTAAATGTATTAATCAATCAATCAAGATTACTATATATTTATTTATAATACATATATTTATATCAGATAATATACATAATATAGCTGAGAACAGAATGAATGAAATATGCAAATCTAAGGTAACTTTTTCTCTCTCCATTTGTTCTATTGGAATAAGCTAGATATGGGTCGACTTTCATATTAATCGGTCGAACGGCTTAAAAAAATGCTCTAAAGTCTATTATTAATTGCAAAAAAATATACTAACAACTATTTCATACAAAATATCAAAGCAATGTTAACAATAATTACAGTGCTTTGTTTTATTTAAACTTAGGAACAATCCAGTACGCTTTCGGATAAAAACTATTCAAATTAAAACTTTAACATAAATTAATAAATGTATCATCATAGAAGTAATCAAATTAATTAATTTTGTTTGTAGCATGTGCCCTTATTTTATATTATTCACCATCGGTGATTCATGGGAATTATTTTCATTCATTTGTGATTCATCAAAATCTCATTGAGATCTTTTCACGAACATATATTATCACATACCACCAAAAAAAACATATGTAGTAGTCGAGTATCTTAACTATCTTCGGCCTTATCTGTTGTAAGTAAAAATTCAGAGCTTCAATATGTACATGTATATATGTATATCCACCAAACCACATTGGAGTAGCGTGCTGGAATAAATTCAAAAATAAAATAATATATATATATATATATATATATATATATATATATATATATATATATATACTGTTGGAAAAAATAAATAACGCTACACCGAAATTAAGGTTAAATAAATATCTTAGCTATAGCAGGTAAATTATACAATTATTTGAGTACTATCGTACGCTGTAGTTTCACTCGCGTAAAAAAATTAGGAATATTTAGATAAAAAAGCGAACTTCGTAGCGACTTATATAGGAACAAGCTGCCCAGCCTGACTTCACATTAAGGTGTCAATACCGGTCCAGTCATACACATATACAGAAGAAATATATATGTACATACAAATATGTTATATAAAAACGTAAATAATGGCTGAATTCGTATATACCGAAATTCACTCAATAGTAAAGTCTAGTATAGTAGTAAGTATCTGAAGTTATCAGAGCTAGAGATTTTTTGCTTGGAAATTGGTTCCTAAGAATATAAATCGCCGATTTTAAAGTTACGTCAAACTGCATGCCAAGACTTTTAGAAAGACTTGACTTCGATCGAACTCAGGTATTTGAAAAAAAAAACATTAGTCTATTTATTGCGGAAATTTATGAAGATGAAAGCAACAACTTCTAAAAACTTCTGTTCTGGTCCTATAATTCAGACCGTTTGAATGTCTGCTAACTACTGGTTTCTTAGTTATACTCACAACCAGTATAGATGTGGCACTATAGATTAAGCCAGGGAACTGAACTTTGCTTGTTGACATCTTTGGAGCTATTTTATTATTTTCTAAATTATTATAAATATTTTTTATCATACTGTAGAATATAATAAATCAGCTTGGACTTGGAGTATTTGTAGACTCATAGAGCAAATTTTTATTTTATTTATGTGTTAAAATAATAAATGTGATTAAACATTGAATTTATTCTTGTACCTTTTATACTTGAATTAAAATTAAGCACCGCCTTCAATAAAGTACTTTTATAATTTGAATTTACAATCGACTATAATTATATTTAAACAAAATACTATCAGGACAAATATGATTTATTAAAAGGGCTGCTTTTCATTGGGAAAGAACAAAACGTGGTCAAATCCTATCTGAAACGTTATTAAATACAGAGATATCGAGTTCTCGTTTAACTTTTTATGAAAAGTATTTTAAATAGAATATATTGGCAATGCTGGTAACATTTACAGCAGATAATTCTAGGAAATGATATTGTATGAGTAAATAATAATTATAATATTACTAGAATTGATATTTCTGCGGAAATTTAAGCTTCTTTTTATTTCCTTTTTAACTTATTTATGGCAACGTTCGTATACTCTATATATTTATATTGAATTCGTTAAAGCCAACAAAAGTAAAGCATTTTTACTTTTCTTGGTGGTAGAGCTTTGTGCTAGTCTGGGTGGGTACCACCCACTCATCAGATATTCTACCGCCAAACAACAGTACTCAGTATTGTTGTGTTCCAGTTTGAAGGGTGAGTCAGCCA
This sequence comes from Vanessa atalanta, assembly GCF_905147765.1. NCBI lineage: Eukaryota > Metazoa > Arthropoda > Insecta > Lepidoptera > Nymphalidae > Vanessa > Vanessa atalanta. The sequence goes on from NC_061882.1 coordinate 2,987,490, forward strand.
ATGTAACTACAGGCACAAGGGAAATAACATCTTAGTTTCCAAGATTGATGGCGCATTGGTGATGTAAGGAATGTTCAATATTTATATGGGCGGTAGTGACGACTTACCATCAGGTGGCCCATATGCTCGTCCACATACAGATATAAAAAAAATATGTTTTAATATGTTTTAATTTTTTTTTATTTAAAATAAATAAATATTGTTTATCCTCTTCAACTATACGACTTCTCCAAACATTAAACTATGTCTAATCATTTGAGGGTGATTACGTATAACATGTATATACACACACACATTGAATGTGAATTGCACGTGAACAGAATTTTTATGGTTCAAACCCAAGCAGCACTCAGTTTTCATTTTAGATTTATGTTTATAATTTATCTTGTGCTCGGCAATGAAGGAAAACATCGAGGACCCCTACTTGAGTCGAATGCAATATTTGCCACATGTGTATCCACCAACCGGCATTCGAGCAGCGTGGTGGGGTAATTTCAAGACCTTCTCCGCAAAAAGAGACTATATTTTATTTCCGCAGTGGAACTGTTTCAGACTACTACCTATGTGGGACGTACATATATTCATAATTATATAAATTGAACATTTTATTCAATATAAATTTATTAAAATGTTCGAACTAATAGAAATAGTTATTCGCTTCTCGAACAAAGAGAACTTCCTTTACTAATAGAACCAATGTTTTTGTTGGTATTGAGTTAGTTTATCTGGAGTAAGCAAATACATGTTGAAATTCCGACTTCAATAGCAATAATAAAGTAAACAAAATATTAATGCGTATAAATACATTTTCCTATACACTAACCGTATCATAGGAGCCCTCGGTTGCTTACCAATCTTACAAGATAAATAAATAATAATAATGTATTATTAAGTATGAATAGTAAGATATATAAGATCATTGTAATGTAAATGTGTTACGAAATAGAAAAAAAATATTAGTGATGTACTAAATTTGTAGTTACGAACTACAAATTTAGTACATCACTAAATTTTTTTTCATAGCTGATTGGTCAACTTAAAATGTCTCCAATACATTTGTACATAAATAAATTATACAACATATAAACGTACGATATATAACACCGAAGAATTGTAAATTCCGTTGGATTGTAACCTATCTCGCGTCATAGTAAACTGCCGAAATATTGTGAACGGTGATTTAACTCAAAATAAAACGTCAATAATCTCGATAGTTTATGATATTTCGGTTAGGTAAGGTCAGTGTTTATAAGTTAATTGAAGTTACGCACTTCGATAGATTATAATCTACCGAAAAATAATGCGTTAAACTGTAAGCAGTATGTTACGGTTCACAATCTTTCGACAGTTCACAATCAGAGCTAGATTATAACATAACGGTATTTACAATTTTACGGTGAAATATATATATTTATATCTTTACGTATGTCTTAATTAATAAGGTCATATTGAAGTTTGTTTGTGGGTTATCTCTCGTCGTTGGAAATGCGTTACGTCTCGTCTCATATAACAGAAAAAATGTTAAAAAGAGCCGGATTCCGGAGTTGGTGAAAAATGCTGAAGCGAAAAAACGACGCAAATATTCACTAATCCTAAATTATCAGTGCCATTTACAGTTGTAATACTTAGCCCTTGATTTAATAGTGCAAAACATTTCTGAAAGATATAACATCCCTTCTTATTGTCTCTACTGGTGACTGTTGGCTGGTTCATTTTCGCCCAGAGAATTGGAATTGCGATTCAAAGGAGAAATGCTGCAAGCATTCTTGTCGCCATTCCAGGCGATCGTGATTTGTAGAGTAGCTATTTTTAATTTTGATTTATTGAAGTTCTCAATGTAATCGTTCTTATGTAAATAACTATATTTGACATTTGGCATCATTCCTCTTTACTTTTAATACGATAATTATGTGATGTAATAATACCATACAAAAGGTATTTTATGACCTCTAATTAAAAAAGAATATTTTTATTTGATTTACAAAACACAGATATAATTAGTATTTAAGTACCAAATATAAGAAACTATTATTATATACTAATATTATTTACTACTGTTAAAAAAACACCAGCTATAAAAATATTTTTTTAAGTAATTATGCATCAAACGTCCAAGTTAATAAGCTAAACTAATACTTTGCTATTTTAATCTATACTAAGAATTCAATAAGGTATTAAAGCATAGTTTTATTGTTGTTAAAGTTCATTTATACTGAAAATGGTCTATTTTCAGTATAAAAGCCAATTAAATGAAGAAGACGGCGCAAAGCCGCTGAATTCAGAGGGCAGAGGCCCAGTCGGAGTGGCGCCAATTAGGGGACGCCTATGTCCAGCAGTGCATCTTTAAAGGGTGAGGGATGTAGGGAAGAATGAGTTAGGTAAAGGACTTTCACAACGTTTTACCAATTACTACTAGTAGTAGTTATTATGTAAACATTTTCAGGCTATCCACGTTGTTTTAACTCACCGCACGATGGCGATATATTATATCAAGCGATAAATTATACCAAGCAATATATATACGGACTATTGGAATATTTTTTGTATCTATACACAGGCAGGATAACATTTACGTCGTCAGTATATGTAATGTAATTTTTGAATAATATATCTCAAACGTATTCCATGTGCCTTCGTTGTATTTGTTCTATTGTTAAGATTTACGTTCCTTTTTAATGTGACTGCATATTTTATTTCATTTTAGGATTAATTCTTTTTCGAATTCTTCCTTGATCCAAAAGGCACCACAGGACCCATTGTACCAATCTTTTGTAAAGATCAAACACATTAATTGTTTATCGAATTGTGAAAGACTGGTCTAGATGTATTGATGAGTCTCTTTTATTGAATATGACTTATAGACTGCAGTATAAATTTTTTGTAATCGCAATTTAGTAACAACTATTACCAGTTACACCAATGCGTTTTTGTAACTATTACACAGGATACTCGGTCGTAAAATAGTATCTTTCTCGTTGCTCATTTGATGGGGATGATCGACTCTTAGTGTAGTTTATGGTCCTTCGTGTGAGGATGGATTTAAATAATTATAAACCCTTGTGATACTTTGTTACAGAACATTTAAAGGTATTTAATATATAAATATGGATACTTAAAACATCAGTGTAGGCGGAGCTTTATGAGTAGTATGACGCATCGTCGCGCCCCAAATGCGCTCGCCGAGCCTTACCAAGCATATATAGACACAAGATATGTCATCTATTATAAATGTGAGAATATCTGTTTGTCTGTCTGTCTGTTACGCTGATTCAATGTTGATTTAATTTGGTACGAAGCAAGCTTGAATCCCAAAGATGAACAAATGCTACTTTTTTTACCGTTCAAGAAAACAAATTTTAGGTGACGAGGTTTTTCGCAAGTTCTTGAAGGATTTTCGGCACAAACTGAATCCCATATAGGAACCCCGCGGATTCGAGTAGTAAGAATAAATATCCTTGTAGAAGGCGCTATGATATACAGGCTAATGCAGAATACTTACAACGATTTTCTAATTTAGATTATAAATATATAAGTACAGTATTTCATTATCTTTACCAAAAAGTAATTACGTTACGAGTAACAATTGTTACATTCATTAATAATTAGTTATAACCGATGACTCGCAGTAAAGAAACGTGACTTAGTTTAGAAGTTTGTTGCTGTAAAAAAGCTTATTGATAAGTAACTGTAACATTTTAAATAAAATAAAATTAATACTCTTCCAAGAAAACTGTATAAATTTTTAGAAATGTCAACGTTTTTATTTCAGTTACGTGTAAGCTATGACAAAAAATAATTATTAATTTATGCAATTTAATAAAAATATAATCTTTTTTTTTTTTGCCTCCAGAAAAATCTATACATCAATGGACATATCCTCCGGTGGGAATTTCATATTAAGGTCTCATACACTACTAATTACACACACAATTATAAATATTACATGTTCCCTTACAATTATATGCTTTCTTATGGTATAAATGAAAATATATGGTTCCTTTAGAATACTGAAGAAACAATTGACATGCGTTAATTATATAATAACTAAGAACCTTGTCAAATTAAATCGAAATATTTCGTGAATACATTCGTGGAAAAGGAAGTTTTCTTTCAATCATGGTTAATGTCAAAATAAATAATGATTGGTCCACGGCAAATAGTACCTTCTGCACTAACGATCAATGTTTTCGATTCTCATTCATCACACGTGATGAATAATCTTATTCGACATAAGATTATTCATCACGTGTGTTCGTGATGGTGAAATTCAAACTGTTGACATTATATGTATTGTTAAAAAGTTGGTATGAGTCTGTAAACGCACCACTGCACGACTAAGGTCTCCTCTCCTTATGAAAGTTTTGAAGCTTATTCCACCATACAGCTTAAACAAGGGATAATATAACACATGTGGTAGGTTCTTATTCAACACATGCACATTTTCGCAATAAGTTTTCCTTCTGCACGGGATGCAATATAAACACATGAAAATTCGGACATGAGTGAACTTGTGACAAAAATATATAAGTATGTTGTCCAATTCAATTGTACTGTTGGAGTAAACTGGTTTCAATGCAGTTCTTATCGTCTTCATATCTAGTTCGCGACATAGAGCAACGTGCATTTATCGTAGTTTGAATCTATGTATTTTGAAAGCCCTAATACAAGATATCGAATTATATTATATATTTCTTTAATTCAAAGTAAATAAAAACGAGTAGAATAATATATATATATATATATATATAATATAATAATATATATATAACGTCATTTCAACAAATAATAGGTACCATAGATTTCTTTTTATTATTTCCATTATTTATTTGATATTTCTTGGAATAACAATTCTCGGCGTCTTATGAAGTACAAGACATTTTATTTTTCAATGTTTTGACGCGTAGGCAACTTATATACTTAACTTACAGTTATATAAAGCTTAAGCATCTTCGTCTAAGATGTTGTTTTGTTTTATAAATGCAAGAGGAATGTAAATAGTATTTTACACAGTTTTTAAACGTAATCTTTTCTATTTTATATATGATTTTAATAGTATACATTAGCGTATTTAATAATTAACATAGGTTTAGATTTTGTAAGAAATCACTTCGTATCTCACTCGTGAAATATTGACAACCGACTTACAGTGACACGCCATTTTGATCCGTGTATCGTATAAAGTTTATAATTATTATATTCAATGTCGTCTATCACATTCTGACATATCGCTGGTGTCCTGCGTTGAGTATTGAGTATTACAGAATAACCTAACTGGATTGATAGAAGTGGAGTAGGCAAAAAATATATAAATGGGAGGAAATAAAACATATAAATAACTTACATACATGTATGGTATACATAATATGGATATATATATATATAAATACTTAATATTTACTGACTGCCTAGATTACTGTCACTCAAAACATACAAACGCTAAAATTTATATTTTACAAAAATTAAAAGAATAAACTGAGAAATCCTGACAAGAATCTCAGTATCAACTCTCACTCATCAAACATATACATATAATAACCATGTACGTTTTAGTGACGATAAACCAGTATTAATTCCAATTGTTAAAAAGATATTTTTAATGAGACCGTTAAATGTATTTATATTTAATATGGTAGGACAACTGGAGAAACCAAATGTTATTTCTAATTTGATTAACAGTGTATCGTATGATTGACGCTCATGCTTACAAGATGTGTCAATGTACACGAGAAGATTAATATAGCAGTAAAGACGGCAAAAAATCCATTAATTATATTATATTTGTGAGTGAATCTATACTCTTCTATATATTAAATGATATTTTCATAGTACATATTTTACTTTGTGGTACAGCTCTTTAGACATAGACTATACTCATTCATCGAGTAAGAGTAGTTCAGGCTATTAACAGTCTCAGAACTCAGGACTGCATTTTGATATATTTTTAACGAAGTAGAAATACTTATAGTGGCATTAAAAAAATATTATATATATTGACAATAGTACTAATAATGACAAACTTTTTAAAAAAACGAGAAGTGAAGAAAGACTGATTTCTGTCCCCGCGATGTTCTTGATTCTTATTTGGGTAATATGTTCGCTTCTATGATGAATCCTTAGAGATTTAATAAATTATTAGTTATTCCATTATACAATAATATTAAATTACATGTTAGCAAAAGGGTTTTACTGAATAAAAGATTAGAGTTAGTTGTCATATTTCTTAAACAAAGCGTTTGCAGAAGTCTAATAATATTAATCTCAAATATAAATTATTTTTAAAAAATATATACTGATTTCAATTAAACCCTAATTAAAACAGAACCATAATTACAGAAAGGAGAAAAATGTCAACGAACAACGAGAATTACAAACAAATCACTCCAAAAAATCAGCATAATACATTGACAAATTACAACGCAGAATATCTCAGATAGAATTTTATGCGATCATTAAAACAACGTTAATTTCTCCAAATATCTCAATATTTCGCCAGTCATCAAAATATTGCCAATAACATTTTTCCCTCCGGGCTTATATTTTTTTTCAAATATAAACCCAATAATCAGCGACATAAGGATATATTTAGTTTATTACTATATTTTATTTATAAGAAATTTCCTCCCCCTGTTTACAGAACACCATAATCCTCTGAGAGTTCCTGTTAAGTCACGTAGTAACCAAAATTATTGTATTCAAATTGACATTTCATATAGCTTAAATGAATGCATTTATTTATGCTTAAAATAAGTAGGCACTTTCTCCAGCGCATATACTTCGCATATTATTTTTTAAATTAAAGTTTATTTTTTCCCATTCATTTAATTGATGACGAGACACAATGATAATCATTGGTCTGCATGATAAGCACGCATAGCCGCATCGAGCGGGCAGTTTTAAACGATAATAACAAAACAAACACAATAGTTGCCGGCGTTCCCGAACGCGCACAATAACAAACCACACACAGATAAACCAATTCACAAGTTTCCCGACGTTCACGTTTGGAAATAGAGCGAACGTCGCTCGCACCCACACGAACGTGCCAGCCGGGGATTTACACACACCGACAAAAACGCCAGTATCGACTGAGCTGCGACACTCGCATGTGTGCGGCACGTTTGTACGCGGTCAGTGTCGCGCTACGTCATTTGATAGTTCAAGTTGAGTGGTTCTAGAGCGGGAGGGCAATACCGTGGCACGCACACAGACACACAGATAGGTTTCCCGGGCCCGGGCGTAGTACTAGAGACACATTGATCCACAGCGTCTGGCGGCATTGATTGTGCAGTTTCCTGCAACGCTGGTTGCCGTGGCGACCGCCCACCTCTATCTGCACCCGCCGCCTTCTATTTAGTCGGCTTTATTGGAAAATTCTTATTTTCGATGTCGGTCCTTTAGATTTTCTTTTATCCTAATAATAATTATTATTTAATTTTTTTTTAATATTCTGTGGTTTTACTGCCATAAAACATACCTTCTATAAAACTAAAATTAAATATTAAATTATATTTTTATTTTTAATGTGTAGAAAGAAAACAACTTAATCATAAATCTAACTTAATATTAAAAAATCTAATACTTGCATAATAGAACCTGTGTTATTATTTAATTTAAAAATGACACTTTTTTATGAAATAGGTAAGTTGACGGGCAAATGGGCCACCTGATGGCAAGTGGTCACCACCGCCCATACACATTCTCACCGAGAGTAATTTAAATCATTCCTGACATCTTCAATGTACCATCAATGTTATTATGTCCCTTGTACCTGTAGCTACACTGGCTCACTCACCCTTCAAACCGGAAAGCAACAACACAAAGTATTCCTGCTTGCCAGTAGAATATATAATGAGTGAGGTATCCACTCGCTCACTCAGACGGCATTTTACAATGCTACCTCCATTTTCTTTTATGCAAAGTTAAGAGAAGTATTATACTTTAGTCACATAACAATGACAACAAAAGATACATTTTTATATTACATTACATATCTCTATTTATTTATTTATTTTATGTTCGAAATGTCTACAAAACAAAATGACAATCAGAAAATACAAATGATTACATTTCTCATGTTATAGACACGACATACATGTATATAGCGAAGACACATTAATTAATTTATTATGTAATATTTTATTTACGTCGATCCAATAATAGTTAATAAATTATTGAAATATGAAAATTATACGAAGTAACAGTTAAACAATTAGGAAAAATCCCACTTCCCGCTGAGCGGAAACCATGTCGTGATCAGCGAATCTCCAGCCCCTCAGTCCGTTAATCCCTCCCAGCGGGTTCCCCTTACTGAGCTTATGGCTAATTGTTGGACAATCTAACGTTTTTTAAGCTTAAAGTATTACATAAGACGTTTTTATTTATGAGATTTTTATGGCTTAGATTTATTTTATTAAAAAAAAAATGTAGCTAAAAATAGTACATTTATGTGTATAAAAGATAATAAAATAATAAAATTACAATGAATAGCATTTATATTGAGTTTCACTATTACAATTTAATCTATTTTAGATTTTAAAAACGTCTTGATTGGATATATTGGATACATTATTTAACATATATAACCTCTTTATTCTACCTTGTACAAGTACTAGAATTAAAAAGCTTTTCAACGAACTGTTTTCTTCCCTCTATGAACGCAGTATGCAAAATATAGCAAAGTAATTCGGAACATACGCCGAGTGCGGCATCCGACACAAAGAACACGCCGTTATTATTTATTACAGCTATTAACATTGCGGTCTATTTATCTTTTGTAATGAGAGCTATTTAGCGTCAACTTTCAGTTACGGACACATTATAATATACAATTCAAATGAACAATGAACTGAAAAAACAAACGTTTCGTTTTTAAATACATTTACAAATTTGAAACTCTCAAAAACATCACTTACTAAAACATATTAATTGTTAAACTGCTTATAAAAGTTTCAAATGTGTATATAATACATGCTCGGTAGTGACGAAACCTGCAGACTGATGACTAACCCGCAAGTAACGCAGTGCAGCAGCATGACGGAGTAACCCCAAAAATTTGTCTATCATAGGTGAGAAGGCATTCACAAAGCATTTGGATATAAAATGCCAATTGCCAATTTATTATTTATTACCGTCGACTTGATCGTGTTACTTTAACAAGATTATTGATAAAACTATCGGTTTACGTTAAATGTTCACAGCTTAACTTATTTTGTTAATTAAACACTCTTTATTACGTATTAAGTAATAATTATTAATTATTTTGATACCAAGATATCATAAATTTAGTGCAATCGGTAACAACCATTTCCTGCAATATAATAAAAGTACTTTAAGGCGTTATATAATATACGTTAAATATTTTTTTTAGAATTGTAATTAATATTTTAAATAATGCATTTGTTGTCTATTGAATATGACGCTGGTGAAACTTGACTCTGATAAAAAAATGTCTTCAACATAAAATCTGTTAATTGAAACCTGAACCCCGTTTGAACTTCATCGTCTATTGATCTTGCACTTTGAAACTGCTGCACATTAAAAAGAAGACCTAACCTTACGAGACGCTGAAATAAAATCCCTTACAAAACAAGTCTTCTTAGAGATAATAAATTATCTATGACAGCTTACAAATTATATTATAAATTATAAACGACCTAAATGTTTTGTAAATTCACACATTTATGTCTTTCTGATATCACTGATTTGACACTCGAAGGAAGAAGACTCATCGTAAATAAATCTCCTCCTAGAATCATTGTTTGGCTACTTATTCGATTTTTTTTAATATTATTTAATGTAACATGTGTTTTGAAATTGATATATAATTACACATATATGTGTTTTGAAATTGAGATATAATTAACTGTTAAATATAAATTAAAAAATGCCGCAAAAATATATAACCACAGACCGCTGGAAACTGGAAAAGAACCAATTCTTCGAGATAATACATTGAACTCTCGTGAGAACATTGCTACCTTGTCCATTATCTGAGACTGTTTGGCTTTCGGCCAAGACACATCATATCACATCGTATATTTCAGTTATGACGTTCAATTCATACACATGATTAATAAAATGAAACACACCATTACTTTTTTATCTACCTCTTTATTAACTATTAAATTATAATACAAAAAAAAAAAAAAAACACTGAATTAGACATTCAATATTTTGTGATTGCATCATAATACATAAACATCAAATCCGTTTTATATTTTATATACGTATAAAATGTTTTTAGTTTATTTCAGATTATTAAATCAATTTACGTACTTTTTTTAGTAAAATTATATTTCTCTGATATTATTTATATTTTATATATTTCTTTAAAAAATATTTATACATACATATTTAAAATGTACTGGTTTTTAGAAAACTTTAATAAGTATAAATATTCTTTAAAAATATCTCATACAATTAACGTTTAAATTATAAAAAAGAATCCAAAATGAAAGTCGTAATTATGACTGCGAATCAAAAAGTGCGATTTGTATTTTTATAACAAGATTGTTCCACTGTAATCCTCGCGCTCAGACATACAGAAAAGCCTATTACGTTTATTGAATCTTACTCTGTTTTACCAATTTCGCTCACTACCTTACAATTCAAAATAACTCAAATTTACAAAGTAATGAACTGAAGTTTAAACTCTATTGTTCGAAATATTACTAAGGCCCAAAAATATTACTATAAAATATTACTATGCATGTAATTTTAAATCGGATTTATTATGGACCTTAAACGGACTATACGGATATTGTTTTGAACTCATCATCATCAATCATAGTTTAATCAAAGCTTACATACTTTTTCAATAGCGTAATAACGCAATGGTTTACATGGTTTAAATGTTTTAAATTTCGAGGCAAGCGAGAATGGTGCTGAATCTTTAAGGCCTTTTAATCCTTCCTTCACAATTGTCAAACGCCCCTGTTGTTTACACTTCGTATCATTTGAAATTGCCTCGGTGTCACATTACATTACTTACATTAATAATATTTACGATTTATAAAATTATTTTAATGTCCTCCTTGTATCTCAATATTAAATATCTATAGTATTAAATGTTTTCGAAAAATAAGGTTTGTAGTCATAATTTTTTCGTATGCAATTTGTAAAATACACAGAACATGGTCACATGTTTACTTGGTGGTAGAACTTTTTGCAAGAGCATGAGTACCAACCGCTTATCAAATAATTTAACGTAATACCTATATGTTTTCCAGCAATTTTTTTTTTCTAATCACAAAAGGATTTTTAGGAAAAATATTTCCAATCTCGTTAATACAATTTGATTAAGAAAAACAAATTATGTGATATACACATATATATATTCTACCAAAACTAGCAAAATTACTGAATATTAATCGTGCATGGCAAAAGCAAAAGGTTAGAAGGATGGAGGTTCCTATTCATTGATTGTAACATAAGTAGTATTTAATTCGTATATGGCGGGCATGGAGGAGACGCGATCGAACCAGCTCCCGGGCCAGACTCTTTGTGCATTGTGCATATACTAACCGAAAAGTATAAATGCTCTCTTAATCGAACAAATATCAACCTTATATAACGGTGTTAAAGTTTAATTTGATTTCCAGAACAATTTTGCACTCCTACCACAAAAGCAGCTTTTACAATAGTTAGCTTATTCTAAAATCGACTGTAACATTATTATCTTTAGGTTCCTTTTAAAACACATTGGAACGATGCACTTGGATTACAAAACTAAACTCAAATACACTAAAGATTTTTGACTATAAGCCTTGCTGTTAAAAGCTTAAGATCTACTTTTGAGTGTTTCGAAGTTATTTCCGTGTCTGAAGAGTTGTGGTTCTGAACAGCCAGCGAGATGAAAATATGGGATTTTAATATTAACCAGCTACATTCTAGCCTTTGTAAGCTTTATTCTGTTATATATTTTCAAAAAATATAATGTCTGGCTGTCTAATCATCGTTGTTTTTAATAAAAGGATGCGTACAAACCTTTTCATTTAGCGTAGCGTTTTAGATATATTGTTACTTTGTACAACATGTGAACATTATATATAAAAGTCTTTGTGATTAAAAGAAGCTTAGTTTGCTAACTACACTGAATTCTTTAAATACTAACGTGTCCAAAATTAACCAAACTTTGCATAATACGTACAATCCATTGCAGTTCCGTGTGTGTGTATCTACTCCTGCTGATTTGTTTTCTTTGGGGAGTAATACGACTGCACCACAACCGACGCAATACCAGACATAAGCAATAAATAAAATACACCATATCCATTGCCTGTCCAAAACTAACTACATACATAACGAGACGTTTGACAGCGGCAATGTATTCGGATAAATCGTTTCGATGGTTTTTTAAGTAGCGCTTAGTAGCGGTCGTCTCGTCGCTATAGGCGTGCTCGACCTACCCCAACGCACAGCGCTGTGCCCCCCCTGCACCCTGCATTGCAATACAAAATGTCAAAGGTGCATGCAACCGTAAGCTAATGGATTATTCAATCAGTGTTTTTTTTTGTTTTGACGTTCTGCAAATAGAGGGGGAAAAGCGTGGATCCTAATTTTCACTATAAAATCGTTTTAATTATAATTTGAATTGGCAACATTTATGCTTCGTATTATATAATGATTAATTTTAGCTTACAAATATTTTTTTAATGTAATTTATTTGCATACAAAATCTACCAATGGATGAATTAAATATGAGCCAATAAAAGACAATATGAGCTGAAATAAATATAAGCTTATATTGACAGTAAATTGTCACGCTTCATATAATATGTGAAAAGGTAATAATATATGAATTTGTATTTTATTATGGAAAAAGTACAAATAGACATAATTTAGGGTTCACCGCCGCCCACAGACATCGGTGCTGAAAGAAATATTAACCATTCTTTACATCGCCAATGCGCCACCAATCTTGGGAATAAAGCTAAAGCACAAAGTATTGCTGTTTGGCGGTAGAATATGTAATGAGCGGGTAGTATCTACCCAGACACGCTTTCACAAAAACATACCACCAAGTAATATGCGAACTCTCTTAGTTGTATTTATGAGTATGTATGTCGCGGACACAAAAAATACCTTAAAGTTCCATTACTACTACGAGATAAAAAACTAAAATATTCTTTTTTTGTTTTTTTAAACAGAAATTTAATAACATGTGTTTAAAAAAAAGAAAAGAAAAAATCATGCTTATAAATGTGTTTTTTACATCAAATTTAAAAAACGAATGCCATACCAAAGATTTGGTAGTAATTTTTGGGCGACCGCGTTAATGATGATAGTTTTATAATAATTTCATCGTCATCCTATATAGAGTTTGAATCCGATATTTCATTTATATGTACTAGTTAGTACATATTGCATATTTAAATTTTTAGTGTACAATTTTTCGACGTCATTTGTCGCATGTTACCTGCCATGCCAGACACCTTTACACAATACTTGGATGTGTGTCTACATAAGACACAGAGAAAAATATATATTTCTTTAAGAAGACATTACATATAAAATCAGGAATAAAGGAACACTATCAATAATCGATATATTTGTTAGTTCTTTCTATTTATTTTAAATATATGTATGTATACCTATTTTAACGAAAAAATCAGTTTGAATTAGGATAATTGAATTTCAAAACTTTACTTTTTAAATATAATATTGAAAATAAACCAAGTCAAATAATATTGCTTTATAATACGCATTTTCAATCAGAATCGCTTCATTTGTAAAAAGGTTTTAAGACTTTTTGTTTTATCAAGGATATCAAAAATTTTAAATGGGTAACCTTTGAATATCTCTTCGGACAATCTCAGTAGTAACATATAGCTCAGCACGATACTTGTACAAGAAAACAATCAATTATTTATTATGGTAAGATTCAACGAAATTTTACATAAGGTTACAAGAGTTAACGATAAAAATATTTTTATACATCTCGTCAGTTTTATTAATTTGTGTAATCTAATTTATCTTACTTATATATATAACAAAACGATCTAACAAACAAACAAATCTGCAATTGAATCATAGAAAAAGTATCTGGGAAAACTTAGCAGATTTAATAGAAAATAAGTACCAGGTAGGTATGGTTGTGTGGGAGGTGCGCGACGGTATCCATGGCGACCGACTGACGCGCCGCCATCGCGCTAGCTTGCATCCCTGGGAATAGGAAGACCAACTGGCGAGAAACTAAAATATGAAATAATTAAGATATTACAACTATTTGAACCAATAAATTAAATGGAATTAATAAATTCATAGAAATGAACTCTTACATATTTTATTTGGAAAAAAATACAAAAGCAGAGCTACTTAATAAGCTTATAAAACAAATAAGTACTTATTATCGTTATATTAAAAAAATACATTATAATGTTTTTTATCGTATTGACGTATATTTTCCATTCAATTTCTCGCTTACAAAAAAAAACTCAAAGCTATTTAAAAATTATGCACAGGAATATCTATATTATATACAATTTCAACAACAGTTAGAAATGCTGTTCCCAATACACATGAAAACAACAATAACATTATCCGGAAAAATCAAAAATTATGGTTACCAAGCGGATGCATAGAATTCACTATTATTAGTTCGTGTAGGTCGACGCAGGATCTGCAGTGCTTCCTATTTACTTTAACTGGTCGATATCTATATAACCGATCTACCTAACCGTACTTAAAAAAATATCCTTATATATGTACACATACATACTATAGACGTATGTAACATATACTTCATAACTTTACATTTCTTTAAAAATATATTCTTATTTCATCTTATGTTTAATCGACATATATTATATTGATGATTAAAATCTTGGTGTTCACTATTAATAGAGATTCGTAACAAATATCGTAAATATATATATATGAGTGTGTAGGTGTGTGTGTGTGTGTGTGTGTGTGTTTAATAAAAAAATATGAAAAGTAGTAACTATTGATGTTCTTCTAGAAATATTGGTGTGATATTTATTTAAATGTCCTTCTAATAACTTAGTCCTACGTGTATAAATATATATTTCGATTTGAGTTTACATAGATTATTGTCGAAGACGTTTGGAGAAGAAATACCGAAACTATAACATACATTTGAGAAAATTGTATTTTTATAAAGGTAGAATACAAATGGAAAATCAAATTGGACTGATGGTTAGCGGTCTCCTTTGTTCACACTAAGTTGTAACTAAGATGTTATATCCGTGATGCCTATTGTTAGTCTGGCTTACTCGCCGAAAACCGAAACACCACAATTCTAAGTATAATTTTTTGGCGGTAGAAAATGTTATGAGAGGAGCTGCCTACCCGCACGGACCAATTACAACACGAAAATGGAACTCAAATTTCCAATTACATAAACATTTTTCCTGTCAGATTAACCGTCCCATCAGATTATGAATGCGAGAAAATAAAGAGAACAACTGTATTTCCGTACATGTGGACTACAACATGTCCTGCACAAGCACAGGGATAGCCAACCCTGGCATGTGGTACCTCCTTTGAAAATAGCTATCGTGGCCGAAATTAATCAGGAGAGCCATTCTCAATTACGTTGCTACTTTATCTAGTACGAACAATGTAAATTATGAATATAATCGAAAAAAACCAAATACATCTGAAATGTCCTTTGCTTATAACTTCTAAAATGAGCAAATCTTGATAAATATCTACCATTTACGGTAAGGTTTTGTGCTCTAATCTGTTTTGGTACTACTCGTTAATGCTACTATCCAAAAAATATGCCTTGTGTTGCTGTGATCCGTTTTGAGAAATAAAATCTTTGCCTTGTACTTAAAGGCGTATTGGCGGTGTGATGGTTAACAATTAATTAAATTCAATATATTTGTTATATTATAAACGAATATGTATTTCCAAGACTACACTAACAAAAACTAAATTTACGAACAGGGTACATACCGAACAATGTAAATAAAATCCATACGAAATTCAGTAGACACCATCCTGCAGTTTTCCAAATTAGTAGAGACCCTTCCAAAACGAACACTAAAATTGTTTGATTTTTACCCGATCATGGGCTAGTATTCATTATGCCCTTTGTACATAAGGGGAGTCCAGACTGTCTCGGGAATGCCATACATTCGAACATATCAAAAAATATATTGCATGTCTGTGTCACTGGCTCTCAAACCTTAGCAAGGCTTTGCATTAGAAATTATAGTGCATAACGTTTAACCCAAATGTAAATAATGTAACAGTAACAGATTTTAAATATCCTACAGTTGGACTAAGGGTTGATTTCCACTACGCTAATCGAATGTAGATTGTGAAGTACATTTGTGTCTGATTGTGTTAGTATTCAAGTTGTTTTCCTTCACCTAACACTAGACGAATTATAAACACAAAGGACAATGGAAACTGGGATCTGGGACACACTTCAATAGAAATTATTTATATACGACTGGATAGAGCTCAAGTACACTAGTTAAATATTGGTGTATTCGAAGTTCTGAATAACAAACACAAAGTTCCAGAAAACGAAAATATTTTAGTGCATTGAAAGACGACAGTAAAATATCGCATTTTAAGAACCTTTTCCGATTCATCTCTTTTGATAAACTTTTTTAAATGTTGAAAATCAAGCACTTCCAATAAACAGTGTACACGGTGTACTTAAATTAATATAACTTAGCAAAGACGTTATAATGTAGCATTGATTTAAAAAAAAAAAGATCTAAAATTTCAAATAAAATTACGTCTCTCAAACGGATAAAATCTTTTTTTTTCTTACTTTATCTATTACTTCCTTTACGTTAGGCTGAACCAATAAGGCTAGATTCTATTTTTACTCCGTAACTACTTACAACTATTATTATAGTATTTTTGAATAATCTATAATTATTAAAAGACCACACTGAGATCACTATCATGACAATACGAGTCCGAACATGAAAGAGTTTAAACTCTTTTTTCTTCACTTTTCACTATCAATAGTGCCTCAATTACCTTCCCTTTGTATAAGTTATCAGACTAATGTTTCGGATACTTAGTAGGTATCAGTTTTTTTTATGATCTTTATATTGTAACTTATCAAATAATTTGAGATCATTTTGTGACATTTTAAATGTAGTCATCGATGTTCATCAATATCTTTATTAATATGTTATATAACTCCTTCAAAACTTCACTCAATACATCAATTATTACTATTAAGGAGCGGCCTCATTTATAATAACCACGTAATCTTGTAATTGCCTAGATTTGAACGGGCCGCTATTTGATTACGTGTCCTTGTTCTGTTCTTTTGTCAATTATAACACTTATCAAATCAATTCTTTAAACATTTCATTCATTCATTTGAAAATGTGTCGACTATTCAAAGGTATAGCGCAATGTGTCGAGATTTGTCTACATATATCAATTAATAGACCATATTTAAAGATATGTTGATGAACGGTGCATCCTACACATTGACATAAATAATAACACTGTATAGTATGTTGAATATTATGAATAAGTGAGTTTCGTGTCACGAGTTGCCACAAACATAACTTAATAGTATGCGTTATGCATCTGCGCACTTGTCATCCGCACAAAAGTTTATGTACATAGTTTACCTTGCACAAACTCTTTTCACATTTGAGATATATTTTCTAAAGTAACACACCAAGAGTAATCATAAAACAAGTAATAATACTCTTACTTATATTTGTTTCACATTTACTCTTCCAGGTTCCAGGGGGGAGTAAATAATCAACTTTGACCTTGAATTGACATAATCAATCATAAGTTATAACTTAAGTAATCTATGGTATTTTGGATTCGTTAAAAATGACGTTTTTAATCTCGGCGATGTTTCAACTAAACTTTAAATGTAAAATTAACGTAGATGTAAGTAGTTAAGTGAAATAGTAACTCTATTATAAATAAAGAATTATTAATTATGAACTGTTTGTAGTGTAAAATATAGCAGAGTTATTAACATATTGCGTAGAATATTTAAAACTAAGCTCGATTTCTCTTTAGTCCTCTTGACATTCTTATCATAGTTTACTATAGCTTGGTGTTCAACGTTAAATATGTAAAAACTCGTTTAAGTAATTAAACAAAAAACTATAGAACTATTTTTTAATATTTTCCCAAAATTACTTTGACCTGTCGCTTACGATAGGTTAACAAGATTTAAATTATCCTTAACAAACGTTGAGAGCCGGTGGCCTGTATCAAAAACCGTCTGCAATCTCCCCTGCTGTCGACTGCCAATTGTAATTAGCAAATTGCTTACTAAAATATACGATGCGAACTTGATGCTGCGCTATTTTTCACTTTTTACATTGCATTTGAATAGGGTGGATTACATTTTCATATTGACAGGCAATGATAAAAAAGAACAAAAATAATAACAGAATTATTTCTTTTTTCATATCTGATCTAAAACTTTTTTTTATTTAAAGCAGGCTCTTACATATATATAGATTTCACCTAGAAGAAACAAAAGAGATGCGTTAATTAAAAACAATTGAATTACATTGTTTTTTTCTCCATGATAATCAGCGAATTCTTGTCAAAAATGAAGCTTGTTCAAATGTTGTTTTGAATACAATGCAATTATTATTGGATATATCTATTTTCTTTATAATTTTATATAAATCTAACGAATGTTATGGGCAAAAATGTACAAACTTAAAAATATTAAACTCATTCTGATAAGACAACAATATTGTTGTTAAGGTAAGAAAAGTAAATACGACCTACTTAATTTATTGAACGTTGCATTTTATGGTGAACCTAGGGTTGGCGGTTAATGAATCCCACATAACCCGGTTCCCCTACTTTTCTGAAGGTTTCACGTGAAAAAGAGGGGTTGACTGTTAAAGAAATACTTTGGTAACATGTCAGCCTTTGTATCATTTGCGCAAATAAACAAATGCGTATAACAGTATCATTATTTCATATTTATTACCGCAATTCATAGATTGATGCTTCAATTTTATTTGCAACTAAATCGAATTGCTGTGTTCGTAGCTTACGAGTTTATATGAATGTACCTACCTAACTCACCACATTCGACGTTTTACCCAACGTCACCTCTTCGCAAATCATTTTCTCCTAGTACCTTAGCCAATCTAAATAGTGCATGTATATGTTTTGTAGTTTTTGTAGTGTGTGTGTGTGTTACGTGTGTGGTTGATTGAACTACTCGAATCAAAACAATTATATAATAAAATTAAATTTTAGTATAGTTCTATAAAATTACAACAATTAGTGTTAAAATGTTATCTAGCCTAGGAATTTATGAAGATATTGTATGTCAAATTGTCACTAAAAAATATTCTTCGAATTTTAAATTCTAAAATTATTATACCCCCAATAAAATCAAGCCACCAATTAAAACTCTCGAAACATGGTACTGAGAGAGTACTTAAAAACAAAGATCTCTTCATGTGCATAACGAGAGGGATGCAATATATGAGCGTGGTCATTATAACAGAAAATTGTTTATAAAAAGTCATAATTATATCTTTGACATACCACTTTCATTTTACTTCAATTAAAATTATTATGGGAACTTTTGGCGGCGCATTACCGATTTGCAGGCTTTCCCCGTAAGCTGCCGGGTCTCGTGAATTATCGTCAGTGATCGGCACTTCGAAACCTATAAAGCCAATAGCCTTTAATCTGCAGCAACTAAGAAATTATATAGATTACTAAAAAATAGCATCGATAGAAATACAGTGAGGAAATTCCTTTGTATATGGTCTTACATTTGTGTGTATCGCTCCTAGTTTTTTTATGTGTGCGCCGTACTAGTGAACTTTGATAATGAACCACGGGGCGATTGCCCGGGCGGAGACCGCCGGGCGGCAGGACCTCTCCCCTCACCTCTGTTTCATCCGTCTGCAGCAACCTGGCGCTTCCGCGACGCTAAACAAATTTGAGATGTATAAGATCCATCAACCGGCTCCTGCTACTCTATGCTACCCCAGTGTGTGTTCCGGTTAATTAAGCTTCAATTACTCTCCTGGTTACTTTTTTTCTATACGAGAGAAATTTTGTTCGATTTTTGATTATTTACTGCCAAACGTAATGTGTTGGAAGCTTAAATATATAAAAAAAATTTATTATAAAAATGATATATATATATTTTTTTTATTAATTTTAATATTTTCAATTTTCATAATGTTAGTTATGAAAATGGAATTATAAGTAACTGAATATTTAACATTGATTATATAACATTAATTGGAAAATCATTTGTTATTTCTTTTTTTCGGAAATACGATTGAGACAATACGTAGAATTTAAGTTTTAGTGACATCTTTATTACTACTCCTTCGGTAAACCTTTTTTTGCATGTTTATGTATAAAAACATGGTTTTTTTTTTAATATTATACATTAAAATAATACTTGAACTAAATTCAATTTTTTCTCAATTTTCGCCATCCTTCTCCTGATTTTGACTATTATACTCTGCAGGAATCCGTTTCATCATACCTGATAATCATTAACCCCCAGGAAGGAAGGTTATTCAAACCTAGTGTATTAGTAGTGTATACTTGAAGGATTGTGGAGGTGTGTTGGAGTGCACCCTCTTTAAGATCCTAAGACCCAATTATTTTCGCTCGAATTAGTAGCTATTCTCATAAATTATACTAAATGCCTTTGCAACCAAAATATCGTTTAAGAAATTAAATGCACACTTTTCTGGTTTCAAAATACAATATACTAACTAATATATTGTAAATTGATTAACAGAAGACAATATACGAAATAATAGTATTCCACTTCTGTCTTTTACCAAAAAGCATGAATCAAAACATTAAATACGAATAATTATTATTAAAAAGATATGGCGACTATCCACGTTCTAGCCCCATAATGAGATCAGTTCGTTTCCAAATTATTGTCTTGTCCAAATGATATATACTTGCAAAGATTCAAGACGAGACGATAATTAGAAGTCAATTAAAATCGACTAGATAAGTTTACAAACTTTGTTAAAACTATATCGATTGTAAGGTAAGGTACATAAGTATGTTATTAAAATTTAAAACTAATAAAAACACATACAAAAACGAGAGACGTATGCAAAATGGATATTTTCTGCACTCAAAGACCGCATTGATAAAAGTACTACTATATAGAAAAAAACTATTAAGTAACTGGACAAAGTAATTAGACACTATTACAAAATAGTGCAAACAAATTTTACGTACCCCCGGAGTGATTATTTCCCAATAAAACGAGATCAAAGGGCGCCGAGTTCGAAATAAATCCAGTTAGGCAGTTTGCCATTCAATTACCGCTCTTATTTTAAGGAAATAAGCTTGTCATAGCTCATCTAATACATTGGCGAGACTCTTAAAAATTAAATAACGCACACGCGTAAAGGATAGGGTTGCAGAGGAGGGGTCCAGACAGAAAAATGCACTTGGAACCCCTGTCTAGACTGCAGACAGTCTGCAGGGGAGCCCGCTAACCGGGGAGTTAGGACAACATCAAGGTCATCTAACGCTATAAGATTAAGGTGTACCAAGATAAATCTCACTTTATTACTTCTTAAACATTGATAAGACACGTATTATTAAAAATAAAAATCACAACAAAAAACATTATAAAATCGATAGTATTTACATAAAATTATGATGACCAAAATATATTAAGATTTAACCCTTTCACAGCAAAATAAAAAAATCGTTCGTAAATATAATTGCCTACTACGCACTAAATGGCCGACTATTTCGTTCACTAAACTCCTCTGACATTTAGCATAATTACAGCTTTCAAACCACATGGCTTAATAAAAATCATTTGTATGACTTCATTGACAAATAATATAATATGCGGTTGATTGCGAATCCTTTAGACTCATCCATACAAACGCGTTTTAAAACATTTTAAAAAGAGGAAATGAATTTTTCGACGTAAGTCCGCAGTCCCGGTTGTACAATAGCTAGTGTATAATTTAGAGCTAGTCTAGGAAGCTATACCTATTGCGGTATGGGGTGTGACGCGGCCGCGAGGGGTAGGTCAGGTCTGGTGGACAAGTGATTACGTTTTTGTTTCATGGCGCTTTTTAAGTTTTGAGTTATGAAATTGAAAAGATGAATAGGTAGGTTGTGTAACGTAAACTTTGCGGAAAAAGTATTTATAATTATGAAAATGATTGTAATATAATTATGTTTACAGAACATTAAGTGTTTATATTACAATTTTTTTAAAAATATAACCGAATAATATTATATATTATATATATATATTCACAAGTATGAACGGTATAATTATATGTGAACTTAATTATTCTTTAAGTTTATACAGTTGTTAGATATCTTCATTTACAGTTAAGAATAGTTTACTTTCTTCTTTATGTTATGCTTTTATAATTCTATATAAATAAAATTAACGGACTCAAGGTAGTATTCAAAAACGTATATATAATAAACTATCTTTATATTTATCTTATACAGAACTATGCCACGCTTACTTCAATAACGTCATGAAAAGTAACATAATAAATAGGATATGAAATAATTCATGTAAATTTTTATATTTATATCTAATAATGTTATACTTCTAACGAAATATACGGTTCATTTTAAAACTTCTTATATTTGTCAGTTGGTGGAAATAGAATTAAATAACGAGCGTCGCCTCAGACTGTACACAAGTCTAGACAAAAATAAAGTGGTATGGATTTATTTCATTCTTGTTTTTGACACATAGCTATAATACTTTCGCATTACACCTACGTGACGGGGCAGCGGTGTATTGTGTTTTAATGTTTAATTAGATATATCTACACAAATAATAGAACTCTACAATAACATCAAATTGTACCAAATTTGTAAAAACTTTACTATGTTTTTACAAATTTGGTACAATGATTCACATTTTCATAGAGGTCTTTTTAACTTCAAAATAAGTTATAACTAAATCAGGATATTTCTATATGTAATACGGTTCTATAGATTAATCGATGTAAATCCTTATGTGAATAGTGTTACTATTCATTCATTATTTATTTGCATAGTAAAATGTTATCTTATATGATTGTGCTGTCAACATGTGTATATTATATATTTATTTACTTTCCTTATGAAGTATTCAATAAAAATAGGTATTGCAATTTAAGACCTCTTTTTGACAAATATAACTTATAATGCAAACTTAAGGTTTTTGTTTGAGTTTAATAAAAGTTTTGGTGGTCAAAACAACTAATTCAGTAAAGAGCAAAAACCTGCAGTGAATGCGAATCCCGACAAAATCAATTCCGTACATAAATACGTATAGCTATCAGTAGACGCGTAGCGCGTCTACGCCCGTAGCCATCGTCACGTAGACATTTCTAACTATAAAGTGTGTTTAATTTACAAGAGTACCTATTTACACAATATTCTAGTAACATTTTCACTAAAAATTAGATATTACTTAAGAATCTGATGCTGTCGCAATATTTAGTCCGATTAATGAACGGTTTGGCCTTTTTAATGAGAAATAAAAACTTCCTTAATTTATTTACAATCCCTTTGGTTGCTTCTTCTAAATTTTCATTATGTTAGTAATTATTCATTTTTATCTATAAAATAATATTTACATTGGAAATATACTTTTCTTTTCTTACTTTTCGTAATATATATCTCGTAAAGTATTCCTTAGCGTCATTCATAGTCTAAAGGTCCCTTACCCATATTTAATTATTATTTTTTACTAATTTTGAGATTAGAGGACGGATACCATAAGAAGAAAAGCAGGAAAAACGAAAAAAAAGCAATTTCCCGGGGCGAGCTAGCTGCGAGCTCGACGTGGGTACCAGGGCGACATAGGCCGGCGGCGGTGGGGCTGCGGCGCGGCATGCGGCGCATTGCAGGCGGGTGAACGGCCGCGCATCGATCGCCCCCACCCCTGCAGCTTGCGTAACCCCCTCTTATGTAACCGGTGACGTGGCGTCATCTCTTCCGGGGAAAATTTCACGTTGCAGTGGAGTACGCAAAACGCGGTTTCGTCTGAACAATGGCTCCATTTCAATACTAGATTTAATTACTTTTGGTGATTGACGGTTCTTTCATGGCACCTACATTTTCTTAAACATACTTAATCTTTCCAAAACCCCTAATACATAAATACTTTTTCAAAAAAAAAGAGGTAAAACTTTGTTAGTGCCGCATTGATGATTTATATCGAACAGGCTTACTTATACATACAATAAATATATAAAACATTAATTTATTTAAGTTAAAAAAGACTATTATAAAATATATAAACTACATAAATAGAAATTTTAAAAAAATATTTACAACAATTATTGCATTGATGAACTAAATATAAAACTAACCTAGCCTAATCTTTCATAGCTTCCGTTGTGAAATTGATTAGAAAGACTTATTATTTTAAAATTATTATATACTTACAACCAAAATTCAAAATTGCTCATTAGCCTCGAACATTTGTAAAGCCAGCAATTAATTGTAGAATATTTCGTTGACAAGAGCACGTCGACGGCCGTCTCGATTCGAGTTAACAATATCATCAGCACTACATCAGTTTACAAGCAATGTAACGAGTACTTTATAAGCGACTTATGTATAAGAGATAATTCTATAGTATATAAGAGATAATATGTAGCACATTCATTTTGAAATCTGCTCTATTATATTTATACCCTATTATATTATACACCTAGTATTTTATACATAATATGTGCATCAACAAAAAAAATACATTTATCACAACCGTATTTAATCATACATAGAGACATACTAAATCAAATCTTGACCCGTAAGACAAAGATCGATGATTACTTATTTTATATATGATACTTGTAGTCATGTCACAATATAAAAAATAAATTATAACTAAAACTGTTTAAATAACTCATATATTATTGATATAATGAATAATTATCTTTGTGTACTAAAAAATTTAAAATTTCGTTCAATGATATCTTTATCGTGTAAATTTTAACAACCGATCTTTCACCCGGCAGTATATTTTCATATCTACACACTAGTTTACACCTACACAAGCCCCATGCAAATGGTTCTGCCCTAAACCAACACGACTGCATCCGCATTCATTAGGCGCCGTTAAAATTATACCGCACAGGACTCTACACATTGAAGACAATATAGAACGCACTGCTGAATTCGTTATTCAGGTTTTACACAATTTTGAGTGTTTTATAATTCTTTAGTAAGATTGGCGAAAATTACAATTTCAGCAATATTGTTAATCTATCTACTCAAATTGAACATGAATACGTAAAGAATAATTGTTTTAATTAAACTATTAGTAAGTTATGATTTTATTCGATTAATACAATAAAGTTCCGTTAAAATATACTTAAACATAAAAAGAACTGTACAATCCTTTTAAAAGCAAATAATATAGATGTCTGTGGAATCTTTCATTATTTCCTCAAACACTAGAATAGAATAATGATAGAAACACAATTACTGCCGCTGATGATAGTGAACTAGAAAAACCACTTCAGGCTCTATATCTTTTAGTTTTTTAAGCAAATTTAACTCTTATCTTAATCCAATAAAATTTACTTTTCCCTGAAACTGTACTCCTAAGACTGCGATACGGTTCATACAATAATATCTTTAGTTGCATTTAGATAGATACTATAATTGCTTGTATTGTTTAGTCAGACTTTTGCTTCCAGTCGAGTGTGATCGTAGTTTTCCGAGACTCAGGAATAATTAACAAGGGTCGCGTGACAATGACTGTGGGAATATTTATAAATTCCAGCCTCACAAGCCGTTGCACTGATATTCCAAGTATTTATTGTTTAGTGTTAGATAGGTTAAAGTACGTTCAATGACTTTTTAGGCAAATTAAACATTCTTCCTGAATACGTAGTATACTACGTATAGATACGTGCTATGAATAAAAAATAAATGAAATATAGACTGCAAGAACATAATAACTATTCATTTATTTGTTAAATACAGTGTATAGCTTTAGACAGACGAAAATATGCAATTAGGGGCAGTAAAAAATATATTTTGTTTAATATACAATTTATATACATTTTTAGTAGGTAGAAGTAACACAATCTCAATACTTTATAGTCAACATGAATAATTATAATATGAAATGTAACATTCTAGCAAACACATAATTATTCGAGACTCGGATACTAACTCCCGACGAATTATAAAAAATGTTGGTTTCAACCCGATGCAATGCAGAAAAAGTACGTACGTCATTCTATCTACCGCGCCGCAATGAACACTGGAGAACACTCAAAATAATTAAAACTGTACATAAAAACACTCAGATTTTATTTAAAAAACGAGCTAACTCAATTTTTTTAAATACGTTATAGATTTTACAAGTGTTTTTTTTTTCAACTGCAAATGATAATTGCTCTGAATTTAATTAAATATGGGCATATTTTATTATTATACAATTCATTAAGCAATAAAAATGGTTAATACTTGATCAATTAGGTATTGAATATTTTGTGATTTATAATCCCCATATGAATTATAATTATGTAATTCAATCTTATTTAGTAATATAAAAATCAAATAAATATAAAGTATAATACAGGTAATAATAGATTAACTGTAATTATTAAACACCTGACCCAATAACTACAAACAATGATGCATATATGAGACTATGAAATTAAAACAAAAGGGGAAGCTACGAGCTGTAGCCCGTAGCTCCGTAGCGAGGTTACGCCGTAGCCCGGGCGCGGTCGGCGACCCCTGGCCGTGAACGGGGGTGCGCCGGGCGAGCCCCGCGACGCACACAAAAGTAAGAGGATACCGATACACACATATCTACAACGCGCCCCTAGCTGGCTTTATACATGCTGCTCGATTATAGAATACAAGTATTTTGTTATTAGTTTGATGATTTTCTATGAATATCATATATTATGTACAAACAAAAATATATGCGTAAAATCAATTACCTTTTTTATTATTACTTGTTAAAGTCAATTGAAAAAAATGTTATATAACATTGTACGTTGTAGACAGTAAACCTTATATAATGTAATACATTACTTAGAAATATATTTCATTATTATGAAACTTTGTGAATTATTTTAATAATTATTTTAGAATATCATCAATAGAAATTTACTTTTGTAAGTAAATAATCCTATTTTTTTACCAGCCTTTTATGGTTAAAAATAACAATTAAATAAATTATTCATTTCATAGCTAAAAATGATTTAGCTAATAGTCAATCTAACGAACCGAAAATAATTCACTCTGTATATTCATTACTCAGCTCAATCACGCACACAGCTACACACAGACGAGCACACATTCATAATCACCCAGTTCTGTTCAAAGCCTGTGAACACTACGCCACACCCCCGTCACCGTGCCAACAAGGCGGCACTCACACAATCTAATAATCCTAGAAAATTTTTACATCTGTGTGCGTTTCAGACGTGTACAGATTAGAAACAAGTACAAAGGTGTGAGTTGAAAATATATGTTAATGTGGTACTTCCGCGTTCTGTATTCGTGTCACGCGCACTAGTACGCGCAGGTCTTTGAATGTGTGTGTAGGGTTGGTTGACGGTGTGCGCACAGGGTGCATCGACTCCGTTTCCGCTTCCGCCGGGTACAACGGCCTCAGGCTTGATTTATGTTCGCCCGTTTGAAGGTTTGCGTGTTATTGTGACGTTTGAACTGATTTCTACTAAAGTTTCAACTTATTTAACTGTATTATTGTAATGACACTGTTATATTAGGAGGTGCGGTCCATAGGCATGTTCTATACGACAGATTAGACTCCTATTTAGAAAAAAAAAAAACAAATTTCAGAACAAATAAAAACAATATTACTTCTATACACTATTTTATACGCATTTGTGAAGGATTCATACACATTTGCCAGCGGTTCTGGAGCGGAGGCTGATTATATACGATTATACGTTACCTTTGTCTGGCAACCATCAATTATAATATAAGTTGAACCATCGTTCTTCATTTTATTAGATTCAAACAAAATATATATTATCGTATATTTCTCAATAAGAGGATGCATATATACATACATAATACATGCCATAAAATACTAAGTCTTAGTACATATTAGACTATAACAGTAGTTACTAACTATTCAATTTTTTTTCAAAATATTTTACCTCGTATTTCATTAACACATCAAAAATAAAAATAATAACTCAAAGCTTCCGTACAAAAAGATTTAACAATAGCCACTTTGGAGAGACAGACAGACGGAATCAATTCCAAAATCCAAATAAAGCGACTGAGTGGGTTCAGTAGAGTGTATTAAAAAGTCTGGTCTAGCCCTCTGAGTGGTATTAAATATTTAATTTCTCGCTTTTCAGTCTGCCTCGCCTGTCCTCAAAGCTGCAATACTGTAGTGGCGGCGATATACAATGCCTGTTGAGGCTATGTAGTGCCCTGTGGCGGTGCATTGCGGGGAATGCAGATTGCATAAATGGATTTTTCACGTGTAATTAACGGTTAACCAATTGTAGATATATTTTAACATTTTTGTTCGGTTTTTTACAAATACGGAATAGTGTCATAGTAGATTACTTTTGTATTTTTTTTATGTACTTTCAAGATATGTATCTAAAAAATTTGTAACATATATATTAGTCAGCCAACACGGAGTGATAAAATTATTGATAGAAATTTCGCTAATTAATTTTCAATGTGATTTGCAGTCTCTAGAATACAGATATTTTTAAAAATAAGCGTAACTTATTAAAAACTTACTGCTACTTGCTTATAAAATTAATAAGTATATTAAGGCTCACAAAATTATCCCTACAACGGACAACAACCGGTACAGTAAGGTTCTATACTTCTGTTCAAACTTAATTAATATCAATCTCAAAAAATATCAAAATATATTTTTTTTAAATTTAGTAATATTTTATGTATAAAATACTTAACCATAAATTATTTACATTATATATAATATGAGAGGTGCTGTGCGCGTGACTTAATTTCGCAGAAATTATTTAATATTCAGATAAAATAAGGATATCGTAAAGAAGCCTTAATACAATATAACCTTAGGTTGGCGTGGGGTATCAAAGAGATAAATTGTATTTAAAAACAAATTCACAGATATAATACTTAATGTATAAAATCAAACTAAGATGACCTCAACACAATGAGATGACATCTCGGTTAATTTTTTTTTATAAAAGATTCATTATTAATATAAAAATTAAAATGCTAAAGAATTGCCAATATAGCTCATTATCGCCTATAAATAGCCCTCTGTGACCGCAATGGTGAGTCAGTCGAAGTGCAACGCCAGACGACGTGTCAATATTTGGTTTGCACAGCGATCCCGGTCGACTACACTGCGTGCGATAATATTAAACTCTTCTATTGTGACTATTATCATATTTAATATATAATACATCAAAAATATTAATCGTGTAAATTTATAATTACACACAACTAACATACTTGAAATCAAATAATATAACATATTTAAAGTAACGTTCAAGATAATTTACAATTACAACGTAATAGTCATGTATATTTATAACATAAAAAATAAGAGAAAGAAAAAAGTAATTTATTTCACAAAATTGGTTATATCTTCGCATCGAGAAACATTTAGAGTTCAAAGAGTTAAGAAAAAACATCAAATCAAGCAAGATTATTTCAATACATTTTCCACCAATTTAGTTGCAAAACGCGTAGCGGTGGAAAGTAGCCTCGACGGATAATTTACATCCTATCGATGTTCAAAGGGCCGAACGGTTTGCTGTGTAAACTTTCACAGATGCGCTATGAACGGCGTTTGAGCGGTTCCCTAGAGAAGATCAATACTCTTTGCAACACCTGCTCCCCTGGTATCCGCACTGTGCACGCAGATGGCAAATTGCAATGCAAACTTTAGAATATTTTTTTTATAGATTATACTTCGTAGATAAAAGGATAAAATTATATTAATTACGAAGGCTTCAATATAATCGACATACTCTCCTTCTTCTTCTACTTTCTCATTGAATCATTAATTTTTGAATTACAATTTCATTTAAATGATTTTGAAAAACATTGAAAATCTTAAAAGAGGTTAAAGCTGATAACTATATTTTATCTCGCTTAAAGTACATTGACGTTTTATATCTACGTATTTTTCATTTAAAATAGTGATATTAAAATATTTGATTTGTCATTTAAAAATCATAGTTAGTCATAAAAATATCATGCAGAAATATAAAAGCAAGTTAGTGAAATTACACATCCAAAATTACAGAAATCGTAGTACAACACGACATAAAAAATCAACATTCGTAATAAGGCTATATTTATGACCATTAAATGACAATTTGGATTATATCCAAGACTGTAAATCAAACCACTTTGCATGACGTATCTAACCTAAGATTGATCAATAGTCATCAACATAATGAACGCCCACAGAGTAACGAATAACAATGGTTTCATGTTACGCACACACGCAACGACCTACGAGTTTTGGCTGGGGTTCGTTGACCTAGATAGACCAGCATTGTTTATTTTTGTAGGGGTTGGAATTGAAAATCTGAGCTATTATATAAAAAGTCGTACTCTGAAGCATTTTTTTGGGTATTGTAACATACTGATATGACTTTATAAGCTAATACATTATTTTTAATTTTTCAATGTAACGGATTACCCGTTGAGGTCATTCTTCGATTAAAAAAGCTAAATTTTCACGAATATAAAATATAACAGAGAATAATTCAATATAATTATCCGAAGATATTCAAACTAAATATATCGGGAAAACAAGTGTTTTGAAAATCTCTCCTTATGTAAAATATATGCTTAAATTACTGTAAATGCTGAAAACCAATTAAAAACATCTGTTACGTTTTCTTTGTCATCAAATAAAAGTTTTTATTTCTAAATATATTAACTCAATGTTTTTTGAGTTACATTTCGAAAATGAGCAAATTCTTGTTATTTAATTAAGCTACCGATAATAATTTAAACAATATTCTGATTATATTTAAAACAAAGACTAACCTAACGTACTTAACCTAATTCTATAAACTTGTAGAAAATATATTAAATATAGTTTAAAATAAATGGCTATATTATATGAGTAATAATGTTATAGAGGTCAATGAACTATCGAATCATACAGGCTTTAAACAAAATGATTGAGGACGAAGGTTGTTGGCCTTATTTTAGTTAAGAAATTTATGTTTATATTTACCTTATAAGTATATACATACAAATTAGTTTATTTGTTTAATAAGTTAATATGCACATAGCATTATATGTGTACAAATATCGTGAGCCATTTTATTGTTCGAGGAAGCTATAAAGTTAAAACTAACCGATTTTAAAAAAATAAGAAGATCCTCTTTCGTTTTCTTTTTTTTTGTTTGCGGATACCCTGTGTCTCCGCAAACATTCCATCGATTTTGATAATACTATAAATATGTTAAAAAAAAACTATTAAAAACTAGGAAAACTTTCCTCTTAGTTTTGCTCTACGGAGGTATTGGACGTACATATATCGATAGAGGCTCTACCTATATTTAATATAAAAGCAATAAAACTCATTTCTCACTAACAATGACAACATAACTTATATTAAAAAAACACTTAATAAAACCTTCTCTCTACTATAAATTGAATTAAGACTTTGAAAGAAAAGTATTAATAAAATAATAACAATTACTAATCAGGATTTTTTGTTAAGCCGATGTCGGCAAAGCAATGTGAGGCAAATCAATTCAGACATAATTATTAGCTATAATATTTTATGTCAGTTTCTACTTATCTTGGAAAAAATATATATATCTACAATGCAACTATACTATACGGTGTGAATAATCTAAAGGAGAAATCCCCAGTCTTCACATATCAAATATTAATAGATAAATAACATACACACCTATATATGTTTTTAACAAAGTAGGAAGACTGACTGTTGGTTGCGTCACAGTATATCTACCACAATATTATGTATATTCATAAATCAGTGATAATCATTGTATGTGCACAAGAAGTAAGGATAAGCTTAGAACGCCAAGTTTCCGACTCCGCAAAGTCAATAAATCACTCTTGGGGCAAGGTATCCGATTCTATAATAAAATTCCGCAGACATTTTTAACTTTGCCGTTTCATAGATTCAAGTCAATTGTAAAAATACATTAGTAAAGAAGGCATATAATTCGATACAGGAGTATATTGATGATAAAAAAACGTGGAGTTAATGCTTGTTGACTTCCAGGCAGGAGACATAACATACATATATAATAGTATGTAACTAACATGACTGTATTTTTAGTTATTGAAAAAGAGTAACTACTGAGTTCTTCTCCGAACCGGTGGTAGCTTTACTTTAAATAGTTTGTTAAATGACGATTCAAAAGTGCTTGTAAAGCCTACTCGAATAAAGTATATTTTGATTTTGATTTATGTATATAAATCATAGATTCTCTTTGAATCGTCTGAATCGTCTGAAAATAATAATAAATAAAATGAGGACGTTTCCGAAATTTAATAAAAACATAACGAAATTTAATGTAAGTATAGTGTAAAATACTTCGTCAAAAATATGTAAAGGTAAAAAATAACTCATTTATCCTTCTCCTAAATTGAATAAAATGATTTAAATAATCATATCATTTGTCACGTAAATAACTCAGACGATATAAAAATAAACGTGCTTACTACAGTCTTACTGTTAGTGTAAGGAACAATCAAATTGTATGGTGCGTATTTAAACAAGGCCATCTTAAAAAATATATAATTTTATTACAATATAAGTACTTTATTCAAGTAGGATCGTACAAGCACTTTGATCTTATCGTCTTAAAACTACGTTATAAAGCAACCGGCATGTAACGTAAATTTTAGTGAGAAGAACCGGTTTTTTTCTCTTAATAAATTCCATTCTTTTCTTATATTAAGCTTTAGTTAAATGTTAAGGGAATGATGACGATAACGATAATGATCTCGAAAAGATCAATAGTCCTTCAACGAAATTAGATCAAACGTAGAACGTTGTGAAAATTTGATTTGTAATATATTTAACAATATATCTATACAGATACTTATTTTATATAAGATTTCAGACTATTAAACAATATTCCAAGTGAGTTATCAAATATTAGTAATTGATAAGATTATAACATCCTTTTCGGTCTCAATGGTGGGAATCCAGTATACAAATAAACTCAATATGACTATAATATAACAATAATCACTAATCGCTTGCTTAGGGTTTCAATTTCGTACATTTTTTTATAAACACATACCACACAGTACATAATACGTGGATAAACATATAATTATATAAAATAAGTTTTACCCATCATTTTATTGATTATTTTTAACCAAAATTATGTAATCTCTCTATGACTTGAATTTGATATTTAAATCTTAACTGTAAAAATATATTTGTAAATGCTGATTAAAAATAAATAAATATTTTAGTACCAACAAAGCTGTAAAATCTCTATCTATGTAAATCTTTGAAGTTAATTAATCTTCAAAGCGAAATAGCCCATAAATTATTCAAACGCGAAAGGAGACATGGAAAAATATGATCATGCGTATTCAAATTTTGTCTTTTTTTTTTGAAAAACATATAATTTAAACTAGGTCATAATCTGTGACACTATACTAGAGTCAATATATTACGTAAGGGAAACCTCGACCTCAATAACACCCTAGTGACCCCATGCAATTAACAAGACACCATGAAACGGCTATAATGCAATTAAACACCATCACAAATGATACAGCTCGTCGAACAAGGTAGTCGAAGTCAATAGAAGAAGAGTAAATATGTAAAACAAATAACTTGTGGACCTCCTGGTCTTAAGATACTGATACGGATACCTAAATATTAAAAAAGGACCTTTAAAATGCAACTTCGTTGTCTATGTCTTCCTGGGTTTGACTATCATAAAAGATTATCGGTATCAAATATTTATCGTTTAACCTACGGAAAAAACATCGTAATAATGGACTAATTTTAAAATTTTAAGCGTACCAAATACAATAACATCGACACCACTTCAGGGTTCTAAAGCCCTGGTAGCGAGGGAGCGTTATGGGGGCAAGTGACCTAGTTTCATGGGACTCTTCGAGGTTTCCCCATCGATCCATGGGGTTGGCACGCAATCGCGTTCACATATGTACAGGAGCTACTTTGTTTGAGGGGAAATCCATGTAAAGGAACCTAATAAAAGATTTATTGTGATTATTTATTACCTATTATGACCAGTTAGGAGGAAAACTGACTACAAGATGTTACGAAAAACTCTAGATTTGACATCGTATGAATATTTAAACTATTATAACGCTGCTAGACATTTATTATTATTTTATAGATATATATCTTCTTAAATAGCAATTGAATTCACACCTTAAAAACTTTCTCCACAGAACTAGTTTAGAGAACGGTATAATTCACCTTCTCATACATACCATGTCATACCGTAAATTTAAAATTAAATTTGGTTATACCAAAATTGAACTCAACTAATTTACAAAAATGTTCAAATTTCACTACATACAGAGTATGGAATCGTTGATCCAATTTTGTCGTTGGCACTTAGGCGAGTACTTACGAGTGTTATTATGTACGTAGTATCAAAGTAGGTACTAATTACAAAACGCAGGTGGTTCGAAGTCAAAAGCACTCCACAATGTTGCAAAACTACAAATACCTACACTATACAGCCTTGTAACAATTAAATGTTGACGGGAATTATTCTTACCTATGACTTACTAATAGTGTAATTATTCATATTTGTAATATATATTTATAATTTTTTGGCCGGTACGACTATGTAGTGTGAGAGGACATAGGTTACTTTTACTAAATTTTTAATGGAATAAATCAAATAGATTTTGTATATCTTAATTTACGCCTTGTAACGTGAGCGGCTAGCAGTTAATATTATCTTAAATGACTGAATCGTATGTGAATGCCATCTAATCTTACAAATATCCACATGAACGCACCCACACCTGGCCTAAAACCTTTCAATCTCGGGCAGCTGTTTCATCCTTATTATCCTAGACATCGCCTTAAGCATCAACCAGTAAACGGATAACAAAGGTTTATTATAACAAACGGCCCAGGCGTCAGCTGCGATGCCATCTTGCGCCATAAAAAATAGGCCAATAACTCCGATGGCGAAAAAAAGTTAAAGAAATGCTAAAGATGGCGGCAGGTGCTCAGACAGCTGCGCACGCACCTTTGTATTAATTGCGCTTCGGCCGAGCCATGTTTTATATTATTTTTCCGTACAAGTCAAAGACATCAACAGATACCATAACTCTGATCGAATAACTTAAATTATTTATTATTGGTACATTCATTTAACTATTTTATTTAAATATGTTAAAATTATTACAATATTGTAATAAGACCGAGAGTACGTTATAATATCGTATGGTACTGTATAAGATTTTCTTCGCGAATTCCTAAAACATAAGAATTAAAAATACACATTGTACATAATAGAAATGCTTTATCAAAATGCTATTTTATTGAGATTTATCAATACAGTGACTTAGCCATTGTAATATAGACATTAAAATATCTTAATAAACCCAGCGCAATATACTAGTTTGTTTAACACGATCAGTTGACTATCTGAAAGTGACGGTTACACCGGCCGCCGAGTACTGACCCACGCGACGCGACTGTTCGGATGCGCTGGCGCACGTGCCCGTGCATCTGCCGTCATAATTACTTTACCTGTGACTCGTGAGCTGTACAAGCTTTCGGTTCGAGAACCCCACAATTATGTGGCAAAAAGGTTAAGAATACGGGTATAAATCGCGCCATCTGCCCGTTGACCACAACTAAGGAATCTTGGAATTTCAGTAAAGGTTAAATAAATAGTCATTTACTTCGTTCGATTAATATGGTAACGATAAAATGTTTTGTCCTATTTAAAAATAACGGTTATACAATAATTCTTTTATTAAACACAAATAATATTCGTAGCTGTAGACGCTGTAATCTCAATTATATGAGGAAAAATAATGGAACACAAATTTGAAATGCTTTCTTTTCTTTATTTCGAAAACTTTAAATTTAATGTATTTTACATTTCCATATATAAATTTGACTTTTATACAATCTTTCCGACTCTTAAATACGCCTTATGACGCGTCAAATCCTAGCGCAGCACTACAATACACTATGCTTTAATAAATACAATGCATATGAATTATCAGTCACATATAACGCGTAACTTGTCCTTTATTAGCCAGGAGCACGACGCACGACTATTTTTACACTTATTTTTCGTACAATAACAGCATAACGTCATCGTTGGATGGTGTTTGGATTTTATCAGCAGTCGACATTATCGTGTTTTTGTACGGTCACTATGTAAAATTTACGTGTGCCGTTAGTCCAACTTTACAAATTTCTATAAAACTATTGTAATTACTAAATA
The DNA here is from genome assembly GCF_905147765.1 of Vanessa atalanta. Lineage (NCBI taxonomy): Eukaryota > Metazoa > Arthropoda > Insecta > Lepidoptera > Nymphalidae > Vanessa > Vanessa atalanta. The sequence goes on from NC_061882.1 coordinate 3,023,858, forward strand.
TATATGATTATGTGATCAGCTGTAGTACACTATGATCTCACATTATTTACAATTACTTATAAGCTAGTATCGTTAAAAGCGGTTTATTAGATTTCAATCTATCACATCTACGGGAATGTAGCTAATTATTATATAAGATTTCCCGGACAGGTACAATCGCGTGGTGTTTAATAAAAATACAGTTTCAAATTTTATTTCTATCCTAAATCGTTAAGACTTCAGTCTTTGGCGTCGTGTAATCGTTAGATTTAAAATTTGAAATGCACATCGTTATATCCTACCAGATAAAACGTGTCTTGCGGGCGTAGAAAATTATTTAATCATGAATTTAGGTGCAAAATCAAATTTCATTTTTATTGTCTTGGTATAAAAACAATGTAAAATATGATACAATCAGTTTTTAATTCTGGTTTTGACCGATTGAGAAATACCCAGTTACATACTCCAGTTATAAGTATAGAGGTTAACTTGAATCAAATCGCTATTATTTAATGCACGGCAAGAATCTGTTGTTACATAAAAAAATACACTCGCATCAATGAAAAATAAAAATAAAGATAGAAGAAATAAAAACATTAACGTAAAGATTGTGTCATTAATTTTAATATACTTTATACAATTTTCGAATAAATAAACTTAGTTGAAAAATTCATGTAACATGTCATCACGAAGAAAAGATTTAACCACTCCACTGGTAGGACTTTCGTAGAACGGAACGCATTACATTAACAGTATAGGAACTATCTTTACATCTATCATTCCGCAATATGTGAACAGCAAGTTAAAACCACTCAAGGCATTTATAAAATGACATCTGCAATAAGCAAATTTTAAGACAATTTCTAGTACAAACTGTGATTTTGATTACATTTCCTTATAATATCTGTTTAAAATTATTATTCTAAATTTACTAGTGATACTAATAATAATTTGCACAGTGTTTATCTCGCCTTACATTATTTATTTATAGCCTAAGGATTATGGCTAAAACAAAAATAATATTTATATAAAGAAATGGAATTTTAGAATATTATTACACTAATAATTTTTTTTCTAGAGAAAATCAATATTTTACTATCTGTTCTATCATACCAGTAGTACTGCTAAAATTTAATACAGTATAAAAAATATATTTAAATTTGTTGGGAATTAAAAATAAATCTTTAACACGGGTAGAAATTTCATAATAAAATAACTAGATGCTTTAACATTTGGTCACTTATGGTGTATCATTAGGTAAAGTTAAAAATTAACTTTCTTTAAAACATCAATGACAAACCATAAGTAACATAACATCTTTTATTCAATATAAATATTGATATAAATTAGTGGCGGTATCCTAAATATGCTTCGTAGGCTATAAGGTATAGCGGCAAATACGCGGTGGCAAGTTTATGTTGCGCTAAGTGATTCTAACAAATGTCTGCATAACTTTCGTGTTCCTTATTATATTATACTTTTAAATCTCCAAGATCCTATCTAAAGGCTGAGTAAACTAGATGGGATTTTTTTTTCAAGTAGATGTCACATGATAACTCAATATTTTAAGGTAATTATTACTTTCGTAACCTTTTTTTTAAATCAATACTTTATACATATATTATTTCATAATGATTATGTGATGATTTTCACTCTCTTACTTAAGATATTGTAAATAATGTGCTATGGCTTAGCATGAGTCCATTTTTTCTATGAAATATTTTAGCGTACATCAAGTACATCGTACAAGTTAAGTAGGACATATCAATCTTGGGTTATTATTACATGTTCAACCACAATTTAGAGTTGAGTCTCGTATCATATTTTTGATTAAATAATTAATATATTAAGGTGTATCAAAGTTTCAATAACATATCAACTAATACAATAGTTATATTAGTTGATGCTATGATTAGGCTATAACAGTTCATCCCAATATCCAAAAAGTAACAAGACCAAATCTTACACATAAGATATTTACAAAATTTACACACAGTACATTAGTAATAATCTTTTGTAGATAAACGGATATCATAAAATCAACTGTTCAAAGAGATTTACTATATTTTGACAAATTAATTTTTAATTTAGAATCCCAAACTTGAGTCTTATTAGTTTACTTTTAAATAATTTACAACTATATCAAATTTTACAATGTTTTTAAGCTATATATACACACCAATATATTATATTAATCATGTCGTTTAACTGGACTAAAAAGTTGGACAGTGTCCCTAATTCATAAATCTATTTCATCAACAATGAAATAGAACATTAAATAAACATCGTCCAAACTATTTGCAGCGGAAGTAACTTAATATATGACTATACATTACAAATATTGATGACTATATTATTTTATAATTTACAATGCTGCAATACAAATAAAAGGCACACAACTTCCATACGGTGTATATCTAAAATAATCAATACATATTGAGTAGCTTACACAATGGCTATCTATATCCACACTAAGGTGTACACTTCAATGAGTCACTTTCACAAGTCTGAACACTAAACCAGCACTGAACAACTATTAGCGCTATTCATTTCGATTTAGTCGTAATCAATGTCTGTGTTGTACTGTAGGTCTCTGTCATTGGAGTTGAGAGATGTAGATGAGTTGTTAGAGCCGCTGGAGTTGGTGGTCCGTGTCTGTGGCGCCCAAATGCCTCCCGCTGTGACCGAAGAAGCAGGTGACGATCCGGACGTGCTTGTATTGTTGAGGGAGTCCCAAGTGTGCGTTTGGGATGGAAACCGTCGGATTACGGCCGAGAGTGGTCCAGTTGCGCGACGAATGACTACTCTTGGAGCTGAAAGTAAGTTAATATGGTTTAATTTTATCTATTTTTATACATAAAGCTGGAGTAAAGTGGAGTAAATATAGTAATCTCAGTAATTTAAAATCAAATTTTAGTTACTTCTTTTGGGATTATACGCTTGAATAATGTTTTCACTTGGTGGAGAGACTTTATGGACCTGGCATTTATATATTTGCCTGACAAAATATAATATTTTTGATCGCAACATTAGATTAATGATAAATAATAAATCAAGACCCTCACAACAGCCAAATGGGCTTCTATTGACTTAAGAGATAACTCGAAATCATATTAGCTTAACCAATTCAGTTATTAACTGTGTAAAAGATATCATAATGTTGATGTGTCTGCATAGTAAGAGCCAAGAAGGGCCAGTGGGCATCTTAACGCGATCATCATCGAAATCATCGTAGCGCGTGCATCTTAACCGATGATTTCGGGTTCAAACCCAGACAAGCACCACTGAATTTTAATGTGCGTAATTTGTGTTTATATGTTATCTCGTGACCGGCGCTGAAGGAAAACATCGTGTGGAAACCTGCATGTGTTTAATTTCAATGAAATTCTGCCACATGTGTATTCCATCAACCCGCATTGGTGCAGCATCTTGGAATATGCTCCAAACCTTCTCCTCAAATGGCAATAGGAAAACATTGTAAACTTTCACTAAGCAACTCCTGACGACAAACCAATAACAAACATGGAAGGGCATTTAGGCCTCACGGTCTCACCTAATCGAATCTGAGTCTGCGGGTTCGCGGTGCGGGCGGTGTTGAGGGTGGCGGCGGAGCGCGCGGGCACGGCGGGCGCGGCGGGGTCGGGGCGCGCGGGCGGCGCGGGCGGCTCGCCCGGCGGCAGCAGCGAGCGCCGGCAGATGGGGCACGTGGCGTGCAGCTGCAGCCACGGCGTGATGCACGACTGGTGGAACACGTGCTCGCACTCGAGCCGGGCGGTCGTCTCGCCTACAGTGGTAGATACGTGGATTTCAATTTACATGGCATTAACCAGGTCGTACCGTGCAACGTGGACACGTTACGGCGTCGTGATGTGATTTTTACAGTGGCCAGTGTTGATTGCCACGACACTTCATAGCAATGTTATATAGGAACGTCATAGTGTTTATGTGAGTGTATATAAGGGTTACAAATATTATTAACGATTAATTTTATCTGTGGATTTTTCTCGGGCTCTTTTTGGAAGTAGCGAATCGAGAAGGATCTATCTTAAACTTATTTTCTCTTAATTTTTTTTTGGAACTGTTGTAAATAATTTTTAATATAGTAACTTGTCTCTGTCAATATATTTTGTTTTTATTTAAATTCCTGAATTTTCATTGAATATTTATAAATAATATAATGAATATTTCTTGGTTAGATGCTGAATGTCTCTAAATATGTATATAATATCAGCATAAATCACTATACATGAGTCATATCCAGGGTCTGCATAGTAATATTAAAACTAAGTGCTAAATAAGTCGGAGTTTTGGGATAATCACTTTCAAAAGAAAATATGATAAATTTGCCATGTTTTAAAAAATACTATGAAAAATGATACATGCATGAGATAGCTATAAGCTATCAGTACTACACAGCTAAAATACACTGACCAAATCATAAACTGCATGAGCGTTCAAGACCCCTTTGATTTAATTTAATTTAAAAATTTGATTTAAAAATGTTAAAAATTTGATTTAAAAATTTTGATGCAGTTTATGAGTCCGTCAGTGTATATAATTTCTATATAAAAGTAATGCAAACATTATTAACCTAGTTGAAAGTTTTCCCAGCAAACAGAACATGCGGTATTGGCGGCCGCCTGCTCCGCTGTGACTTGTTCGGTAGGCAGGGCTGCGAGACGTTCGCGCGGCAAAGGAGGGGGACCAGAGTGCTCGAGCTGGCCGAGCAGCTGAGTGACCACTGCGTCCAAACCTAAAAACATTGTAAATTAATTACTTCTAAACTATTATTACATGTGATTTTACTCTTGTTTGTTTAATTTAATAAGCCATACTACATTTTAATTTATTTTATTATTTAAGTGCCAATGTCTCAACAGTATAAAGGACGTCTATTGTGAAAGATGAAGCTTTCCTTGGACTATTCTCCCACATATAATATTCTTCATTGCTAGTATTATTTTAGAACAAATAAAATTTATTATAACTTAAACTTAAAATGACCAATTGTGTAGTCCATTCTATTCAAAGAAAGATTGAAGTCAAGGAAAACCACTTTAGTATTTAAATTGACATTATATCATTGGTTAGCATCTTGAGTAATTGATGGTATTGATAATGGAGTTAAAGTTACCGTCAGAATTTTAGAGTAAAGTTATATAAATATATAAACTGTTGTGTATAAATAGTTAAATAGAATTGTTGTTAAGTGTTGTATTATTAATAGAGAAACATTGTGTAAGTGTTTGTAGCATTATATTGCAAAGCTATTAGCAAATTTTAAGGGAGATGTAAATATAAGTTTTGTTTTGTTTATTTTTACTCTAAGGTTTGTTCGTTTACTTTTAGAATATTCTATAAAACATATATTTTAGTTAAGAATACAAAAATCTACAATGAGAATGTGGGATTAGATTATATGCACCATTCGAAACGTGCCATTGTTTTTAAATTTGTTATTTAATATATTCACTTATATTTTACTATTAAGGTTTATCATGTCTAATATAAATCATAAAGATTATATATTACCTTCGCCACCAAACACATAGTCTCCCGGTGTTCCCACTAGGACGAATGGAGCTCCTGCTGTCATAGCCCCAGCAGGTGGTCGGCCACCACTAACCATCCAAATTAACTCATCCATCACAGTTGGCCTTCTTGTCGTGTTTGTACCGTTACCCGCATTGTTACCAGTTCCTGTTGCTGAACTATTGGTTGAAGCTGTTCCAGTTCCTATACCACTAAAACATTTCATTCAATTTTTAAATTCTTAAAGATTTATTATTACATATTTAGCAAAATAATTTAAAAAACCTTAAGAACAATACACTAGACACCTAACAGAAGGTGTATGAAAGTTAATAATTTATTTTGAAATATTATGTTCATAAACTACCGTAATCGACCTCCGGACATCAAAAATGCTAAATCATTCAGCATTGGTGGTGTGCTCTGAAAATGAGATATCCAATACTGTATTTCATTTAATTAATTATAAACTAGCTAAAGTTAATTACAAACCTATCTATTTGTTTCATCAAAAGCTTTTATAATAACCTCTATAATCTTTTTTTTCTAGAATTATTCTTTTCTCTTAAAAAAGTAGCCATAAAAGTCATAAATTAATAGAACTATAAATATTTATTTGCATTTCTATGAACATACATTAAAAAATAGCTTTATGATCAAATAAACAGATAAGAAATCTATAATTGTTGAATTTTTATTTTTCCAACAACAACTCATTCAAGGGAGCAATCAGTATAATATAAATCATATATAATTTCTTTTTTATATGTATATACACCTTGACAATACGATACAACCGCGATTAACCAGGGGGATTAGAACCAAGTGTTCCACGGATGTCTGAAAACATTAATATTACATACTAATATATAAAGCACTTTAGTTTTTTCCCTATGTTGTGTTAATACATTAGTATATATTTTTTTAATTTTTAAATTAATTTTTTTTTGTTTTATAGATCTATTCTGTTGATAATTATAGTGGAAGGGTGAGTGAATGGATCTAGAGTACCTGCTGCCTGCTTGCTGTTCAAAATTGTCAAGAACTATTCCAATTTCCATAATTTGAATCATTCTTGACAATTTTGTAGGCATATAAGCAGTTTAAACTATTTCCCAGATAACTTAAAACCGGTTAATCAGAATTATACTGTGTATTAAATAATTTGAGTAATTTTAGGAACACTTGTTTTTCCACTTACGAAATCAAACACAAATATCATAATAATAACCAGATTATTTCTCTTTGGAACTTCAATAATATACAATTAGCTGATTATTTTTGGTTAAAGTTACATATTTGTATAATGTCATTTTATTATTTTTTAACTTGTAATCAATAATCTGTCTGAAATGGACAATGATGTCTGATTAATAAAATAGAAAATAATGTATGTATAATGATTTTTTAACAAGATTATAGTTTATTTTACATATTATAAAACTACCTCGATTTTAATATAGAAGTATCTGATATGAAATTTAAACATTTAAAAAAGCAATCATTGTTATCACAACAATTTACATAAATCTTTTCAATTAACAACATTATTTTTGATTTTATTGATAAGACATCATAGATCATTGAATCACCAGCTAAATTTATATAAAGAATTGGTTTTGAATTTTGAGAGTAGTAATTTTGTCAGAAGGTTCTTCTTCTGATAAAATTAACCTATTCTTATAAAATTTGCTCTATTGGTAAATAACAAAAAGTACCTAATTACTATGTCAATGCTTACTAACTACAAGTGAATCAGCCCTCTGTTTGGGTTTCTCCAACAGAGAACTATCCACCTTTCCTACTATCAAACATCACCCAAAACTTTCTTACTCTATGAACTTCATCAGAATCATCCAAATTGCTCATCTCGTCAACATTGCTCATATCCTCTATATTACTCATATCAGCATCACTGTAGTCATCTCCTCCTGACAACGGTATCCCTTCTGCTTCTTCTAACTGTTCTATGAATCCTCCTTCACAGTAGGGACATATGAATTCCTGCAATTGCATTAACATTTTGATTTAATTTACAATATTGTAAATAAAACATATTTTAGTTATTATCACATGACATTAAAAGAAAGTTTTTTTTAAGAGCTAGCATCAAAAAAAAAAAAAATAGCATAACATGTACTAAAAGTTGTAAATATATGTAAATTATTTTAAGAAAAATATTTCAAGACCATAAACAATCCTAATCAGATTTCAACAGACTAAACATCCTAAATAGATTCTAATAATAACAGTAGAAAAAAAATAACGTAATTATATTTGGTATTTTCGGAACTGAAATGGGTTTTCGAAACATTTTTCTAACCAGGCAGCAAGATCCCTAACCATTTCTAGTCAACAATAACTAATAATCTATGTCTTCAGAAATTGTCTAATATATTAGATCAGATTGAATTTTATGATAAATTTGTTTCATTATATACTTATAGAATGTTTTTCTAGAACCTATTTATATTGTATGAATTCATTTTTTTTATCGTATCATTTATTTTTATACAAATATAAACTTTTACGGAACTCCCAATGTTTAGAAAAACATTGTAAATATGAAATTATTTTTTAAATAATAAAAATTGCCATTTTAAATCAGTATAAATAATTGCTTGTATATATATATTTATAATCTTTTCTAATGATGATGTAACTTAGTGGAAATCATTACATTTTACAGTAGGTACACAATAAACTCTTATTTTTCATAAATGTCACAAACCAAGTGCGTATTGTAATTTCACACCGGCAGCACCAATAGAAACGCAGATTAGATTAGTCATACAGCGGGTTATACTGGAATTTTAGACAATTCCTATTACGTGACCTTGAAATTTATCATCAGGTCATGGGTGTGAGAGAATAGAGTAAGGTAGCATGTGGCAAAAAATAATATTATAATACTTATTGATTTTTACCTGAAGAACATCTTCAAATTCTACAAGACACCTGTGACAGAAGAAACGAGTATTTGGTCTACGCTCTACTATAGCGTCAGCCATTCTTATTAAATATTCACGGTTACACCAATAAATACTAAACAAAATAAATTATACTAGAGGACTTTGCTTTCAATCAATGAACAAAAATTTATCATTCGCCATTTTTTAAGACATGCACACAGTCTAAATTTTTTTACAGATAATAAATGAGCTGATGAATTAAGGATGTGTATTTGCAATCGATTCATACTCGACTGTTTAAGATATTAAATCGATTTATAATTAATAAATAATGTAATAATTATTAAATAACATTTGCCCTAAACGCACTGATTACAAGTCAAAATGAAATTAAAGAACATTTTCGTAATATTTCCTCATTGTATTGTTTATTGAAAAACTATATTTCAAAAAATATATTTCTTGTTGTTGTTGTTAGTAAAATTAGGTATTAAAGTCAATCCATGAGAAATAACGTTTTCAGGACAAAAAATTGTACTTGATTTTATTACATTTAGTGTATAATATAAAACAATTCATGGATTCGATTATTCACTTATACAAACTTTATAATGGATTTTTAAAATAAAGTCCATTACTTTTATTAGGTTTACCCTCAAAAACAATCATCTGATAATCAGGTTGAAATAATAACGCAAATAAAATTTTCTTAAATTGTTTTGATCTGACAATCAATTAATTGGTAGAACACTATTATTCTCACAAAAAGTTAATTATAGCAACATCGTAATATCTGTCGTTGCGTCGGGAGATGTAAAGTCTTATAGATATTATTTAGTTTTTAGTAATTCTATCGTTTTCATGAACAATTGCTTGTAATGGTATTTTTTACAAAATAATTTGTAAATAATAAATCAGCTGTTAGTACAGTGGTGATAAAAAAGTATGACAAATTATTTAACTTGTACGTAATCTGTGCGTGTAATGTTTGTAAGGATGATTGTTATCAAGTCCAAGTGAAATGAACGCTAATCATGAGGATAATATGTAATGTAACTATATTTCGACGTCCACACCTCCTCATTTGATAAATTTTATTCAATATATATTAAATTATTAGTTGGTTAACGGTAAACTGGGTCACCAGTGGATAAAGTTATTAAACCATATTGATTACAATGAATGAGAAAAAGTTGGTGCAGAATTTTAAGAGTTACATCAATGTATCGCCTATGGTAACTATATATTATCTCCTACTGATATACAATTTATAGCTAGTTTGTAAGCTTGGAATTTATTTTTATTAAAAATTATACTGGATAATTCATTTCTCTTAATGATTTTTTATTTGAAATAAACAAATATTTATAAGTATTCAATATTTTTTTAGAATAATGGAGATAAGAATGGATCTATTCAAGAGCTGAAACCAAAACTTCTTAATGGTGAGTTACTTTTATTTTAAATTCTCTCATAATTTTACGATCCAATTTTTAAGAAGCAACATGAATGGTAATCATATATAATATTTTTATCTATAAAATACATAATTTCCTAAAAATATAATACAAATATTTATCATAAAAAAACAGTTGGAATTGATCATACAGGTTGTATTTGTAACATTGATATACTGATTTATAACATTACAAATTAAACTAATTTTTTTTTTTTATATTACATATAGACAATATTTTATATAGCAAATAAGTGTGTTATGTATTTTTAAACATTATCTTGTAATTAAATAATATAGTATTCTATATTATTTAATTACAAGATATACACATAAATACAAATAAACAAATAAACCTAAAAAATTTTTTTTAATGCACTCATTTTAAGATTTGAAGTTGAATAAAAATAATCTTATATATAAGAAAACCCATTGTTTGAGGAAGGTTATATAACCTATTCCAATGGAAATAGGAAAAAAGATAAACAAACCTTAGATTTACGTATTTCATGTGATTTGATACTAACTCAGCTATATTGTGCATTACTTAAAGTTCTTGATTAATATATAAATAAAGATTTATAATCCCACACTTACACTTAACTACTTATTTCCACTTTAATTTTACTTCCAAATTCTGATAACAGTTTCATTGAATTTTAAAATGCCATTTATCTGCAAATCCATAATGAAAATCATAGATTAATCAAGCTCTCAACTCTCACCAATAATATAGCGTCAATTTGCTGTCAAATGTTGTCTATTTGGATTTTCTCCTGTAATGGTTGGAATAGAGTATAGATTCAATAAAATTATGATTTCATGCAAGAGGGCTTAGAATTAATGCTTAATGTCATAGCTTGTATTATATAATAATAAATGTCACATTATAGAGACATTAAAATAAAATTAGTAAAAGAAACAAAGTATTTAACAAATGCTTATAATGAAAAAACCTCTTCAACAAAACTACTTGTTTTGTGTATATAAATGTCTCATAATTTAATGTATGTAGGTTAATGCAGTGCTCAGTGAACTTTTAATTTTTTTTTATCATAAAGTATATTTTGTTTTTGAGATTATAAATTATGAGCAATATTAAATGAAAACTTTTCCCTCTCTGTTGATTGTCAACATCTCACTTGTGAAACATTAACATTCAACTTATGATATTACAGATATCCAATAAATTTTACACATATTATATTCAATGTTGTCATCATATCATATTCTGTGGTGAATTTCGAGTTTCTTTTTACAGAATACCCTGTATAGATTTAGTTTGTGTAAAATTTTCGGGTTCACTGTAGTCAATATACAAATCCTCTGGGTTAAATGAAATGATTGTTTACAACAAAAAAAATGCATCGCACTGCCTGCTGGGCAGTAGCAAGTTATCAATAAATTTAATAGTTATTTATAAATTAATGAGCAACAGCAGAAAATAATAAATGTGAGTGCTAAGATCATTTTTTATTTTTATTATTTATCAATGTGCTTTATAATTATTTATTGGTTAATATATTGTAAGTGATATCATATTCAATTTGATTTAGACTTTTATAAAAGGAAGCCATATTTATTCTATACATCAGATTAATTACTATTAATCCTATTAAACAGATAATTTGACGCCATTGTTTGATATATAATACCTAACTTGTTGTAGTCTGTTTATTTGTTTTTAAAATAATTAGTGTCCTATCCCAACTTTGCACTTGTGAAATTAGAGGATTGTGGCTAAGGATGTTGTCTTTAATATTAAGTTTTACACAAATGTTATAATTAAATTCATATCAAGATTTATGATTGTACTGCTCTAATACATATCAATTTGAAAGAAACTGGAATAATAAATAAAAATATCATATAATAACTAGGCATGATTTCAACCAAATGTTTTTACCCGTTCATGCAGGTAAGTACTTATTCTGACTAGTTTTTACAAACACAGTTTCGTACTTAAAATATGTATTACAATTACCAAATATTGAACTAGGGTTCATGTTGTTAAATATTTTATTCCTTTTCTGTATTTTTTTTTTATAAAGAATATTGTATCATTGAAATGACAAATATAATATTACGTAAAAAACATTTTGGTGAAATTATGCCTAGCTATTATGATATTTTTATTTATTATTCCAGTTTCTCGAAAATTCTATTGATATATATTTCGATAATATTATAACTAAAATATTTTAATACCAAAAATTATATTTTAAATTTGAGAATGCCAATTACAATTTACATAATGTTGTAGTAATTAAATATATATTTATATATAAAGATATCTCTATCATACCAAAACATATTTATACTGTCTTTATCCATATCTATACTACTATATAAATCTGTAGTCTATCTGTACACTCATTTTTTTTGTCGAATTTCGTCATAAATATTCCTTTTATGACACTTATGTATACTTAAGTATAAAAGTGGAATCCATACTTTTTAAATTATCTCTATTATTATTTATAATAATAATTAATAACTTTTAAAACGTCCAGCGAAGCGGGCGACTAACAGCTAGTATGTATGTAAAATGCTAGACATGTATATACGAACGAAATAACACTGACTGATTCACCACGAGACCTCCAAAACCATAGGTCCGATTGACTTGAAATTTAGCATACCTAATTACTCCTTTCGTGACGTAGACGCTCACTAAGAAAGGAATTTTGGAAATTTCAACTTTAGAATGGGAAGTGGGATTACTTAATATGAATGTACGAAGTCGGGACGGCCTACTAGTTAAATATGTAAACATTAATTAAAAAATTTAAACAAACAAGTTTCTAGTTAAGCAAAAAAAAATGGCAATATCATTAAATAACGTGTTGCTAACAAGTTAGAACACATTTGTGATGATGTAAATGATAACAATAACTCGATTACGTATGCGTTACATGCGGCTAACTGTATCGCCATTTATATATATTAGTCCGTACATAAACAGCTCGCATGCGGTAGTCAAGTGTATAAATGCAATTTTGAACCTTATACCTTGAAGTTAGAGTTCGAATCGGTATCGGTAATAGCAAGCCATATAAGTTATGGTAGTGCTAGAAAAATATAGGAAGCAACGTCCTATAGTTGTCAGTTAATAGTGTTATGTTAGTCTGTTGACATGGGGGTGCTCAGACCAGGTATTTAACGTTTGCATTGCTTTTATTTTAATCATAATAATAAGTATAAGATACTACTTCAATATTTTTTTCCTCGATTGGAATTCGAACTCAGGGTGGTGTTACTACTACTAATTCCTCCAAAGGCTTCGTACGCCAAAAGTGTAATTTTAGACGCTCGTTTCCAAATTGCTACCTACATTAGTTTATCTTCTAAGACTTCCATTGAAAGAGTAATGTGTATAAAATTAAAATCGATTTATCTATATAAGAAGATTCATATTTACCGTTAACTATTTTGTATACGTTAATTTTAATTTATATTTTAACAGTTAAGTTATAACGTGAAGTCACACGCGTAGTCTAAAAATAATCGCATCAAAAATTCCCCGAAAGTGTCTTACATCATAAATAGAGGTTAAATTCGCATCTTTACGAGCTCACTTGGGGATTAACATTAGTCACCGTGTTGGTATTTTGACTTGAAACTTTTTTAGCATTGCCTTAAATATGCAATAGATTTTTCATAGATAAATAAAGATTGTTCATAGCGTCGCTTAGTTTAACCGTATATTTTTAAACTGTATTAATCTTTAATATTTAAATATCCATTTTCCACATGTTATTGAATGAACTTAACCTGTATAACAGCGGATATTTAAAATTACCACAACATAGGCCGAGGAATATTTTTAAAGAAAAAGAAAATATTAATAAAATAATCGTGATTCCTGATCCCTGTGGTACTCCCAAAAAGGATCTCAATCTTTCAGACATCCATCCGCTAAAAACTGATATCCTAACCTACCTTGAATTATTCTGTAAAAATATAGTAAATTTCGATTTTTTTAATGTATTGAACGAAAAAACATCTCCACCTACGTTGCGAACTATTGTAACTTGTGCCTGTATTTACACTGCCTAGGTCACCCTTCAGACCGAAGCACAACATTTTTTTATTTATCATTTAATTCGTTTTACAAATATCTCTTAATCTAAATCAATCAATAGTACGATAAGGATAATAATGAATGCAATATGAAGTATCTTTATCAAAAGCTTTCGAAAAATTAGAATAAGTGTAAAATAAAAAAAAATAAATAAGTCGAGATACAATTTATGTAATACTAGAAGTTCCTATTTTTTTTTGTATGCTGCTTTAATTCGGATTCAATCTAAACTACTCAGGAAGCTACCCAAATAAATATCATCATAATTTGTCAAATCATTCAGGAGTTCATTGACATACACACGCACAGAGGAATTTAATAAATATATACATTGTTTACGTTTAAAAAAAATATATTTTAAACGTTTTAAAAAAGATTAACTTTAAGTAATTGTCGTCTACATTTTTATATACTTAGTAAATTTTTATTTAGTTACGGATACCTAATTGTAAATATACATTTTTACTGTTTACTATTTAATACTTTCATTTTACCGTTAGAATTAATGAAATACAATCGGATAAGGACGACTAGAAGATATGCTTCATTGAGTTCACGGTTGAGCATATTGGTCGTAGGCTTATCATTAGATAATTTTTAAGTAGTTAGCAAAAAGTAATATAAAGGATACACGATTGATAAGCGTAGGTACTCCATTTATGTATTCATTGAAATAACAAATATGTAGGATTTATCGCTTATTTTATGAATAGTTTAATCAATCTATTAATTGTATTTAGATTGTAGATATATTTAAATGTCGAACGGAAGGTCTACTTTAGTGCGGTTTAGAATTATTGTTATTATCCTATTTGTACGGTATTACGTTTGGAGATTGACTCTAATATTAACTTCACGGTCATTGCAACTTACGCAAATTATGTTATTGTTAAAAATTTTAACTAGTTCAATGTTAACCTTCACGGCTGGCAGCGAAACGCCTCTAAAAATTGGTGCAATGACTTATTGAATCTGATCAATATTGTTACGTAAAAGTAGTCAGGAGAAAAAAAAACCTATTTCCATCGAATATACTGTTTAATAAACCATAACGTGACTCACAAAAACATTTGAAACATGACATGCAAAAAGGAATTAAACCTTCACAATCGACTGTTAGGTTGGTGAACAAAATTTTAATATAATTTAGTGATGGTATAATTTTTCATAGTTATAATTATTGTACAAATATTAATCGCTATGAATAATTATTAAATTCTAAAAATAAACAATTGGCAACGCGTCTGCTACTAATTTTAAAATGCACTAATAATTGACGGCATTAAAAATTTATAAAAGGTTAAAAGTTAAGAAAATTTAATATTTTTCTATTTAAAAATATGTGATACGGACGGAGGTCCGAATTGTTCGCTTAAAATAATTTGAAACAATTTATTTAAATCGAAATCATTTAAATTTAAATAAAATGATTGAACAATTGTTTCTATAAACTGTAAAAATTATTACCCGCTGTAAATATTTACCATCAAACCAAAGTATTAGATCCTTACATATGAAATTGGCGTTTTGTACGGGAGAAATTTAAAGTCATTTTTTTTTTTGTAAATATTTAATTAATCAAAGTATGCATCGTTGTTATCTATGCACTTTTGCAATCTCATAGGTAGTTAATTAATCCATTTACTAAAAAAACCATGGGGGCGAGAATCAATAAACTGTTTAAAGGCGGTTTGGACTGCCTCATCGGAGTTGAATTTTTTTCCTTGTAAGAAGTTGTCCAAATTTCGGAAAAAATGGTAATCTCTTGGAGCAAGGTCCGTGGAGTATGGTGGATGTCGCAGACATTCCAATTGTTGCTCATCTAACTTAGTGGTTGTTTGTGTTGCAGTGTATTGTCTTGCGTTGTCGTGAAGCAGCTGTGGCCTTGAGCGATGAACCAATCTCGTCACCAGACTCAATTCCTTAATGGTTTGCAGTTGCTGATGAATGGATATCTGCTGTAATCGTTTGGCCCGATTTTAGAAAGTGAGAGTGTAGTGAACGACACCGGCGCTAGTCCAGCAAACATTTACAAGTAACTTTTTCTGAGTCAATTTTCGTTTAGGGCGGGATTTGTCTGGGTCTCCAGGGTTCAGCCATTACGACGAGCGCTTCCGATTATCGTACAGTACTTTTCATCACAAGTAATGATTCGATTAAGAGTCGAGATGGCCCAGTGGTTAGAACGCGTGCATCTTAACCGATGATTTCGGGTTCAAACCCAGGCAGGCACCACTGAAATTTCATGTGCTTAATTTGTGTTTATAATTCATCTCGTGCTCGGCGGTGAAGGAAAACATCGTGAGGAAACCTGCATGTGTCTAATTTCAACGAAATTCTGCCACATGTGTATTCCGCCAACCCGCATTGGAGCAGCGTGGTGGAATATGCTCCAAATCTTCTCCTCAAAGGAGAGGAGGCCTTTATCCCAGCAGTGGAACATTTACGGGCTGCTAATGCTAAAAAAAAATGATTCGATTTAAAATCCCTTCATTATTATGTCGGTTGAGCAAAGTAACACGGCAGTCGACGCGTGTTTGCAAGTTCGATTCACTCAATTCATGACCCCATGAATGGTACCCATCGATCAAGTTTTTTTACATTCCCGATTTGCTTGAAATGGATTAATACAGTTTTATCACTAACCCCGAAGCCTGCAGCTATCTCTGAAGTGCTTTGTGATGGATCCGCTTCCACAATTTTAAGTCTTCATTTTCCACTTTGGTCAAAAAAAATAACAAGGAAAAAACAAATGAATTACTGTTTTCGAAACTCAAATGTACCAACTAAATAAATTTATAAATTTGAATTTGGAATTCTTAACCAAATAGGAGACATTTCAGATCAAAGTGGTCAGTACGACAAAACGCTATAATTTCATATGTAAGGACCTAATATTTGGTTTTATACGGATACCTTAACCTAAATTATAGAAGTAAGTATTAGTCTCAATTAAATGGCATGTAGTCGATATTTTGGTGTCATTTAGGAATACCAAACTTTTGCGGAGGGAGCTTAAATGAAATCTTGAACAATAACTACGAGTTTTACATCATATCTAATAACCAGGTTTTTAGTTTCACTTGCTTTTTACTTGCGTATCTATAATATTATTCATATAATGTTTTCGCTTCCATTTCATTTTACATTAGGCTTATATTTGAATTTAATTGTCAGATTTTTAGTAAAAAAAAAAAGATATTTGTTTTTTTTTACGTTTTTATAATTTATTACAAAAGAAGGGAGCAATTGTTTGAATTAACTAATTTCTCTGTTTTCTCAGAGGCAAACAAGGAAAAAAAAATAGTCGTGAAGCTAAAATATTATCATTTATAGGATTTTTTCTCAAATTTAATTTATTACAAAACTCTCAGAATTCTTTCCATATAAAACTACCAAATGACTAAATGGTCTATCGATAATTTCAGTGATTGCTGTAATAAGTTCAGTATAAGATTTTAAATTAACATGGTTATTTTTATTACTAAAACGGGATATTTACCATTTTTTTATTTTTATTTGTTGGAGCTCGATATTTCGACATTATCTACGAATGTCTTGTTCTCGTGAACAAGTTCAAATATGATGTAAAAATAGTTATTTTGACTAGTCCATTATCAATGAAACATGTAAAGTCGAAAAATATTGTTGTACATCGCATAACATATATATGGCGAATACCTAATCTAAAAATGAATGAAGACGATCCATCGTAATATTTATTTGTGGTTCGAATAATATTAGTGACTGGTGTTTAGGAACAAACCAACTATACGTTTATATGTCCCTATACGGAACTCGTGAATTCAAACTAGAGTTAGGCTTTTTAATTGAAACAATAACAATTCCATGTATGTAATAATTTTAAATTAAATTTCATTGAAATTGCACATTTTACTTTGCAATTTTTTGTACATACAAAGCATTTTTTGTAAAATTAGATTTTTGTAGCTTGAATACCTATAATACGATTCTACTTATAAATGTTCTTTGTAATTATTTTAAATAATTACAAAGCTATAATATAATTGCTATGTCTTCTTTCGAATGTAAAATCAATGATGGTACAAAAAAATAATTCAGTGTGTAATTAAACACCCGTTAAAAACGTTGAATTGGAGGGCCGTAAGGGTTTTCTATTAGTGACCAAAATATGAAAACAAAACAAGCTTTAGTCACATAAATCTGGTTTTATCCAGTATAAATATTCATTTTAAAAATATAGCATTGTGATAGAAAGTTATACTAATAAAAATAAATCACATTTTATCTTTTTTAATCTGTTTACTCCCTTGTCGTGTACTCGACCTTTCACCTATGTCTATTTATTTATTCATATTTTTTTATTTACCTTACATGCATATTAATATATAATCTTCTTACTTGCTTTTCATTACAAAATTTTACACATACATATATGTATGTTTAAATTTTCGTGCTAATCAAGATTTCGTCTGATTAAAGTATCTTAACGATCTATAGAGTCCATAGAGATCTTGAAGTAACGTTATTGTCTGCTATGGCAGATGACAACCGAATGACCAATATTTTTTTATAGTGAAATAATATATGATTTTCAGGCGAACTTGTGGTGGGAGCGGCGCACAGCGTTGTAATGCTGGCGCCTCTAAGCGAACGGGATCGTGGAAGATTCGGGTCTCTTTTCGTCACAAACTACAAGCTGTCCTTCATACCGATCGATAGCTCGAGCAATGACGTGAGTTTTGTTTAATTTTCTATGGTATTTTTAATTTCAGTATCATAATTAATTTTACTAAATTCAATTATGTATGTATATTCAGAATGACGCACATCATAAAATATATGTACAATATAGCTAGTTGATAGCGATCAACTTTTTCGTACTTTTTAGATTAGCGAATATTTTTTAGGTAATACGCAACTTAAGCTTAATTACATTCGCATTATTTATTCAATTTATCTTAAAGCATTATTATACATTTCTCGAAGTACCCATTTCAATGAAAAATAATACTAAAAAATTACTTAAACATGCTTCATAAAACAGACGAAAAATAAGCGACCGCACTCAAAAATTAAAAAATTAAAAGCACCACAGTATTCAAAATACAAAACGTTAGGGTTATAATATGTCACTCTAAAACACTCATCCGGGAGCGATCCTTTACGAAACCATAATATAAACATTATTTAAAAAATTAGCATGTAGTAACAGCTACGTCTATGAATATGTTCATAAGTAATCTTATATAATAATTATATTATATTTAAGAAATATTGTTAAATACATTTTTGAAAAGGATATGCAAGTATTGCTTTAAGATATTTTGTATAATAGATTTTTTTACTTTTTAGGAGTATGGCCAAAGAAATCAGCTTGTGGGTACTTTCGACGTACCGTTGACGGGCGTCGGTGCGTTATGGCAGACCGACGGTGGGCCCATACGGCGCAGGAGGCTTCTTCCACGGTCCGATGTACCGTCGAAATTAAAAGGACTACAAATTGTTTGTAAGGTAGCTAACATCTTAGATTAAAATTAAATGAATTGTTTGGATAAACAAAACTTTATAATACTTTATAACTTTAGAATATTGAAGCTTACTTTTCTTCAAATTTAAATAGTAAATTTATAAATTAATTAGCAATAAAATAAGAAATAATGGTATTGCACTTTTATTAAATTTCTTTTTCTTAAATATTGGCGTCTGTGCCGTGGTTGGTTTGTGTTTTTAATAATAATTGCATCTTTGCTTTATATTATCATCGCACTCACATACATTGGCTACTAATACAATAAAAAGGTGTATTATATTCATATATAGTTTCCTCTTTGTATTTTAAAATATTTTATTATATTTTGGGATTGTGTATATTACAGAATATGAAAGTACTGACATTCAACTTTGCGAACTCACCGATCGGCAGCGGAAGGAAAGTGGCGATGGCCCTGTTACACCACGCCTTCCCGAAACGCCACGATTTATTATTCGCATTCGAGTACCGAGAACCTTACTACCCGACTCTGCCCTCAGATCTGAACATGTTTCAAAGACCCGGAGACTGGAAGAGAGAGCTCGAAAGATGTGAATGTCCACATTGGAGAATCACTTGTATAAACGGAACGTCGGACGCGTTCATGCTTACAGCGGGCGAGACTTTGATCGTGCCCGGTTCGGTATTAGATTATAATCTAATAGAAGCGGCGAGGCACTTCAGATCGGGCCGAGTGCCGATCTGGGTCTGGGGACGACCGGAAGGAGCGGCGCTACTGAGAAGCGGGGAGCTACTACCGACAGAACAGTCGGCGACGGCCGAAAGCGTTCTCTTAGAACAAGTACGTAATCCACAATGATTTCCGAACGATATCTTGTAACAGTCCAATCCCAAGAGGTCTCGTTCCAGCCGAGGAGGAGTGCCTATAGCGACAGGTGTTCCCCGCAGGTGCGGCGCTCCCACCCCAAGCTGACGCCGCCGCGCGTGCTGTACGTGTGCGGCGCGGGGGGCGCGGCGGGCGCGGCGGGCGCGGGCGGCGCGGGCGCGCTGCCGCCGCTGGCCGCGCTCGACGCCGCCTACAAGAAGCTGGCCGACCTCTGCACGCCCACCACGCTCGCCGGCTTCTGGGTGAATATTATTACTTCTATTCAATACTGACATGTTACGTTGTTTTTACGTATCGTACGTTGACATTATACACTCAGGCGCCAAAGTCGTCGAGCCTATCCACGCTGTGGGTAGCCTCGGCGACGACGGTGTGTCGCGACAGTACGTGTGTGTGTGCGCAGACGCAGGACTCCCAGTACTACTCGTTCCTGGAGTCCAGTCGCTGGCTGCGGCACGTTGCGTCGTGTCTGACGTTCGCGGACGAGGCCGCCAATCAGCTCTCGCAGAACGTGTCCGTTGTGCTGCAGGAGGGTGAGTTCCGTTCCGCTCCGTTCAGGGCAAAATTATCGCTTGTTACCGCCAAACGTTTGTATTGATGTTTTCCAATTGTTAGGGTGACTGAGCCGGTATTTAGGGCAGGCATCGTCAAAGTGTCAATGTTTAAAGGTGACTTTACCCCAATATGACCCACATGTTCACATTTCTAACCAAATTTATAAAAACTGAAATGTCACATTTAGCATGATTGGCACTCGTGATTCAGGTGACGGCGTGGACTACAGCGCGGTAGTGTCGTGCTTGACGCAGCTGTTGCTGGAC
This sequence comes from Vanessa atalanta, assembly GCF_905147765.1. NCBI lineage: Eukaryota > Metazoa > Arthropoda > Insecta > Lepidoptera > Nymphalidae > Vanessa > Vanessa atalanta. The sequence continues at coordinate 3,045,004 of NC_061882.1, forward strand.
GAGCACTACCGCACTATCACGGGCTTCCAGTCGCTTATACAGAAGGAGTGGATCGCTCTGGGGCACCCGTTCTGTGACAGGTATGGGGTATATTATTGTTCGATCTTGTCACTAGCGAATTCGATTTACCAGTTTTTATATTACAACTATTTAATGACAAACACAATTTCAAGTTTACAAGTGACACAACTGCAAACAGTACCATAATAATTGCTTTTTTATTCGTTAATTATGCTTCTATTATTTTTACAGACTCGGTCTTCCTCGGCCCGGCACAACGAAAGAAGAAACCGAGAAGGAACCAACAGCGCAAGTGGCACCAGTGTTCCTTCTGTTCCTGGATTGCACCTGGCAGCTACAGCGGCAGTTCCCCGCTGCCTTCCAGTTCACCGAGACCTACCTCACAACGCTTTGGGACTGCACGCACAACCATCTCTTCGATACATTCCTATTCAACTGCCCAAGGGACAGAGAACTTGCCGTGGCGAAGGTAAGAAGAGCTTTAATATTTCCAGCGTGAAGTGACTTTCAAATGACGTCGTTATTATTAACTTCAAGTGAAATCTGCGATGTAGAATAGAGGTACTATTGAATAAATAAGTAATGTTGTATATTTATATTTTATATAAACGTTAATAATGCCCGGTTTCTTAGGTACGTTAGAGCTCTCGGTTCGATACTTTTTAAAATGTATTTCCAAGCAACGCAATATAACCTATTTTCCCTTTTAAACTTGGGTTAACTTACCAAAGAGCGCCGATTACAAACGACATTCATTAAAATACGTTAAACATTATTATTTATCAAGCTATTATCAAAAACAAAATAAAAAGCTAAATGATATTCGAACTATGTTTTTGATAATACCAAACAACACTATCGGTTTCATAGATATGGAACGGAAGGCGTGTATTTAAAATTTCAATTACATTTAACGACGTTTATCTTCTACTAACTTTATTGATTTGGTTACCACAAAAACCGGGCGTGAGTCACCAATATAGTGTCGTCAACTATGGTGGTGGTATTTATGTTTTAACAAAAATTATAACCTCTGTTTGAATCGTCTTAAATCTTTTATAAAAAGTAACGTGTTACAAGATATTTAAATAAAGGCTTAATATAAAAGGTGAAGGGAACATAATAAGCTTAACTGTTTTGTACAGATATATCAATTTATTTTATTTAATAAAGCCTTATCTTTTATTTAAATTCTACTTGTGCTTCTATAAACTTTACAGAACTTCGTGCAACGTCCGTTATGGGACTGGGAAGAGCAGTTCTCCGAGCAAGACATCGCTCTGTTCTATAACCCGCTATTCGGACAATCGACACCCTCGTCTCGACAAAGTGAGTTCGATTTTATCATCTTATATTTTTATTTACAAGACCAAATTATATCAACATATTAAAAATGACAGATAAATTCGATAAACTTCTTAAATAACTAGCTAAGCTAGAGAGCAACACAAGTTTGGCAGTCGATTCGTTAGACACAATATCGCTCAATATCTGAGTAAAACATCGCTAGAACTCGAAATTTGAACTTCCGATCGGTATATAAAAGTGCGATGTGCCGCAGTGACGGGCGCGGCGACGGGCGCGGCGACGGGCGCGGCGACGGCGGCGCGCGCGGCCCGCCTGCAGCCGTGCGCGTCCGTGGGCGGCGTGGAGCTGTGGTCGCAGTGCTACGAGCGCTGGCTGCCGCCGCTCGACGCGCCGCGCGCCGGCCACGTGCAGTTCGTGCTGCAGCACGCCGCGCTGCGCGCGCAGGTGCCGACGCCCCCCCGCGCACCCCCGCGCCCCCAGGTAAGCGGACGATCGCGGCGTACTCACTCTGGTAACGTGTGCAGATACAGAAGCTGAACGAGAAGCTGTCCTCGCTGTCGATACTCAGTCGCCACTCGAACGGCTCCGAGACGACGGAGGCGCCGGATGCGCCGCCGACGCCGACGCCGACCGTGACGCGCTTCTTCCCCTTCAGCCTGCGGGGCACCTACGAGGTGAGCCGGAACCTGGACTCCATGCACGTGAGCCTCATAGACGCTAGTCAGCTGCTCGATTCGCAGTCTTTGCTCAACGCGCCGGATTAATTCCGACTTTGAACCGGTAGATACAATTTTGTCGGCGTTTTCAAAAATGGACGTTTATAAAATATTAAGTGAGTATGACTGGGCATTGAGCCCGATTCCTTTACGTCGCTGCCGTGTGCTAAATTAGAAAAAATGTAAAAATAATATTTTCAAATTGAATAATGAGGAATAACGTATGTTATTATTTAATTAGATGTTACATATTCTTTTTTTAATGAACAATTTGTATTTAAGAAAATAGCTGTATTATATCAAAATAATAGAAATAGTTATATGTAATCAAAATATTGATAATAAAGCGATCAAGAGATTACATAGAACAAAAAGTAAATAGCTAAAGCCATTGTATCGAAAAGTATTAAATAGATTCTAATATATTTTGTTCGATGTACATTCGTAAGCCATGAAATATATGTACATAGTTGTATAACCTAGCTGTAGATAAGATACGAGTTAAGGAATTGATTTGTATAACAATCTGGAAAAAAAAATTACCATTAAATATTTACATGAATATGGCAACATTAATATATTCCAATGCAAAAAAAGTTACAAAACAAAGTTATCTTAATGCAGTGTTCCTGCATTATTATTTTTAAGCCACATTCATTTAAGTACCGAGTTTGTATTTTAATTTTTATAATATCTTTATGTAATACATAACAATTTTTATCTGTTACCATGCTTGTTGTATTAACATTTTGTTATATCCTTTATAATTTAGTAACAACGCAGTTTTAAATCATTCATATATCATTTTACATTTAAAAAATGCTTAAAAATCATTATTATTTATGTCATTGAATGTAACTTTTAAGTTAAAAATGTTTGAATAATTAAAGCGCGCACATTACGTTATCTGGATATTCAAGAATGATTCACAACTGTGTTCTGAAAACAGGACCAAAATTATTTATTATGATTGATTATGTCTATCATTATTTTCGTTGTAAATATGGCAGCTACCGAGTTTAATTTAGTTTGTTATTAATTTTAACAAAAATAATATATTTATAGTTTGAGTTTTAATGTACATTAAAATGACGAAAAACACGATTTTGGCTGTTTATAAAAAAATAATGTTCATTTATGTTAGTTGTGGAGAATATAGAAGAAATAGGTTTTAAATATCAAACAAAACTACTTTTCCAAATTTTGACTCAGTGAGAAAACTTAAATTGAATATATGTATTAATTCGATTCCATAATTGCGTAAAAAATGCATTTAATGGAATACAATACAAGTACTCTCTGGAAATAATTATAATAAATATATTTGAAAATTATAAAGATTTTATTATAAATTGTTGTGACATCGAAATAAGTATACATAAGAATTGGCTGGACAAAATGGCAATTTAATTCAAATAATTGTTAATTGTTGAGCGAAGTTTACTTTTGATACATATTTATAATATTTTTGGAGTACTCAAACTTTAGGCATTTAGGGTCATATTATTATATTATATTTATACAAATCGATATTTTGTATAGAAAGTTGATGTAACGCTAAAACGACTATGGTTTAAAAATTGTGCCATTTCATTATATGAATGTTCAGCTGATATAAATCTGTACGACTTAAGAGAAAAAGAATCGACCCAGTGTTAATAAGCGATAGATGTAACATCTTCACCGTATTTGTTCTGTTGTTGAGTGTACCTGACAACGCAAAATGCAGAAATGTTCAAATAAAACAATTAGAATTCCCCCACATGGAAGTTTTTTTTAATCACCTCATAATTATTAAATTGGCTCTCAACCGGGATCCGTAAATCACGGACTACAAGACACAATTAAAAACCTAGTTAATAATAATAAATAAAAATGAATTGTCTCATATATACCTACATTCCTAAGCTGTATTGATTGAATTATGATAACTGACGAGGTGTTCTCTGTGGGTCAGCAAATATCTGTTCTGTGTATGTTTGCTCTTCAACTCAGTCGGAAAGAAGAAGTCCGTAATTAATTTATTTTCCTTTTTATGATTGCACCCTTGGCTAGCTATTTTTTTTTAAAAGGTAACATGTTTTTTATTCAATATTTTGCGTAATAAACCGAACCATGTGTTGCCCAACATAATTTTTTTTAACATCATTTAGTTTGTACAATTTAAAAAATATATGAATTGATTACTACGCTCTCATTAACATAAATATTATCATTTGAAGTCCTCTTTATTTTATATTTGTTAGTTTTAATAACACAAATATGGTATAATTTAATATAACTTCTTATAAGACCTGCTTAAAGAATATTTCGATTTATTAATAGGCAGTATTATGTTTATTTTTTTATTGCACTCCAATTATAACATTCATAACAAATAGGAATGTATAAAGTTGCATAGGGTGCAACAAGTAGCCTTATCTTATCGAGACCAACTTACTTGTTGCCAACTTCAATCTTTTTAGGAGGCCTTTATTAAATATATGTTATTTACTATAATGTAAAATTACATTCAACTTGAACATACGGAGTTAAATAATTCGTTTTGTAAACATGTAACAGGCTTATAATAGTATTAAACTAAACTATCTCACTAACTTTCCAATTTTCTATTGTGAAAAGTACGGCTCCAGTAGATAATATGGATACTGTACTTCAAATAATTGTTCATCTTATTATTTAATATATTTATTTTTTTAAATACTAAGCAATCTCCATGTATCCAACGGCAATCAAAAAAGTCTAAATCCTTTGAACAAACCCTTATTATTAAGACGTAAATAGAATTTAAATGAATTTTTAGCAGAATTTCCAATTTAAGACGCGGCATTTTCTTCCTTTGGCTTTAATGCTCTCAATCGTCTTATTTTCTCCAGATGTTTTTTAGCGATGCGGAAGCGATTGACGAGTAATGTATTATTCCAGCTCCAAGTTGAAAATCGCTGTGGAATTATCATAAATATTAGCGTTTTTTGGACTCAACATTTGGTTTTTTGATGGTTCAGACTTTTAATTCGCTCCGAATTACTTAAAAATAAGAGGTTTTGCGTTTTTTTTTTTTTTTTTAATAAATAAGGATTGCTGTTCTAAAGAAGCGTAAGAAGGCTACTGAGGCCTTTTGATTTTTTGATAGATGTAAATCAAATAATTAAATATTTGAAATATACTTTCGAAGTTTTTAAAAAATAATCATCTATTTTAAAACTTATTATTTTAACCAACAATATACTAGTATACTATGTCATATGACGCCACTTCGCTTCGAGGTGTGCAAAATAAAAACTGATACGAAAATCTAATACCTCATATGATTAAATGATACCGTCGAATAGCTTCGAGCGTTGATTTCAACCAAATCTACAGGCGGCACCTCACTTGGCCTAACGTGTACTCGTACCGATATTTCATTATTTAAAAAGTATTTGGTGTCTTAACTTAGGAAAACATATTAACTCAAATATGTCAAAATATCTGCCTTTTTATAAAATAATGAAAGAGCGATACCAATGCTACAATGCTACTGAACGAAATTACTAGATAGTCAATGCAAATATTTGCCTTATTTGCCTATTTTGTTGTACTACTAAGTTGACGAAAACTCGCCATTTACATATTTGCGCAATATGAGCAAATGAAGCAAATATAACGAAACATGTAATCTACTAATTACAATATTTAAACATATTTTGTACAATTTATACATGTAAATAAATTATGAAAACTAATAATAATAAAAAAGGGATAAAAGACATTAACGAATTGTAACAAACAATATTTATTCATGCTTCACTAATAAATTAAAACAAACGAATCACACTCACTCGTTGCAGTGAACAATTCCTCTATAAAGACGAAACTAACAAGTAAATCAAAACTACGCATTCGGTTTCTAATCCTATCTTACAAACTACATTGATATTCAATGCTTTATACATATTGAATGTAGCTTTTTAACAAAATCTAAATAAAATAATTATTAAATTTCGCAATCATCCGCTTTTACCCTCTTTTTACTCACCCAAATAATATTAAGTAAATACATAAATGCCAGTCTATTTTAATTAGTGATGATGAATCATCACAGTTAACAAAGTTTATAAAAGGATTTTAATTAGAAACCAAAACTAAACTGCAAATCATATCAGCAGTTGAAAAAAACAAAGTATTCTAACTATATAAAATATGCTGTTACAATAAATTCAATGGAAAACAGGAACAATATTTCGTATTTTGTTTCTTATTCGTTAGTTTTTTTTTACATTATTACCTATATTTACAGATAATTTTGTTCTAATAATAAAAGCCACCATCAACTCTTGGACAAATTATGAGGTAAGCTCTAATGAATTATATTATTATTTAAAGATTTTTGTCCAGCAGATTTAATATATATTGCTTGTGTAACTATGGACAAGTGTCTACTATGGATCAACACGTTCTGGGACTGATTCACAGTATGATATTTAATTATATAAATATATGCAACATACTTTGTCTTTTCACACACATGGAAATAAAGAAATTAGCAAAAATCGGCAGTTTCTTTATACTATTATTAAATGCAATGGTAAAAATAAGATAAATATTTTTAATAAAATAGAATGTATCAATTTGTGTGTAAAAAGAATAATTATTAGTGCAAATTCCGCTACAGGTGATGCGTCTCAGTTGTGTGTTGTCAACAGCTGGCTCAATATCAGTTGTCATCTTCTTCATTCTCAAACATCTCGCTGTAATCTTGCGAGTGCTGGAAATCTTTCATGTCCTGAACAAACAAATGATGTGAGAATGAATAAGAATACAACTATCTTTACATGCAAGAAAGATAAGAACGGATTTTTCATAGATTTTTAACATACAACTGATAAGATCTTGTCCACTCTACTTGCATGCATTTCTAATTTTCCAAAATTAAAAATAAAATAAAAAAGATGCGAGAGTGATATAATTTTATATCAATTCGTAATTAAATAAATTTAGCTGATTCAGGCTTAAACCACAGGCCAAAATTAAACTGTAAAGGTATACCTGAAACATGCCAGTGGCCACAGCATAACCAGTCATGGCGAGTGTGGCGAACAATCCAGCAAGCACTTTGTTGCGCGTCGCATTCGGAAACTGCGCCTCGCGCTCCGACTGAGTGCCCTGAGATTGTTTCTTATTCTGTCTATTGTACTCTGAAATGCAATTAACACATGTTTAATGTATACTAATATAATATACACTTTAAATATAATATTTATATTGTAACTCTCAATTTGTTTTAGTGATTTTTACCAGTTTGTTTATATGCAGATATAAATGATTTATGACTTAAATAATAATTTATCCAATGTCTTAACAACTAACAGTTTAAATGTAGTTGGTCATATACTTATGTTTTCACATAGTGATATAGCAGAAACAATAACAGATGGATATTTAACAATAATTAGTGTTTAATTTTTAATTTTCATATATTTAGTTTATGTTATATATCAATAGATGTCGTGGTTCATTTTATTCATATTTCTGAATCACGCTATCCTTTGTCAAAGGAAATTATATAAGACTCGGAATACAAGTTAATAAACTGTCTTTGTCTTGGGAACGAGTGGTGTTTTATTCATGGTCCTATCGAGTCGGATGAAGTATCAAGGTAAAAATGGCAGTTAAGTGAATGTGATAGTGCAATAGAAAAAAAACTGTAAGTACTTATATAATAACAATAAAGTAGTGAATAATCAAGCAAGCACAGTGAGTTGGGACTTAGAAAAATTTGGCTTATCATCATCAATATTGTGACTAGTCCGAGGAATCCACGTCAAATTTCGTCTAAGTATTCAAACACTTAGAAAAATTTGGGAATATTGGACTTAGAAAAAAAAACGTGAAAATTTAACTTAGAATAATTTGCTGATTTTAGACTTAGAAAAAATTGGAAAATTTTTATCTTAGCAAATTTTACCTATTAGTTGAAACATAGATATTTTCTTGAAAAAAAAAAATGGATGCCTGGATAAGGTTACAAGATGACGTTATTAAAAAGATAGAAAGAAGCTACATAAACTTTAAGAAATCTCCAAAGGAGAGGATTACAATGAGCTACATAGAAACTAGGCTTGAATCTTTGGAAAAACAATGGTTTTCATTTGAAGAAACACATCGTAAATTAATAGTTGAGTGTAAGAAGGAAGAGTATGTGAAATCGGAGTACAATACAAGTGATATGTATAGTAAGGCTGAAGATTTGTATATAGATTACAAAACAGCAATGAAGGATCATCTATACTACCATACCGATAAAGCCACTTCCGATTGTGTGAAAGCTGAAGGTAACCAGAACTGCGTAAAGTTACCTAGAATCTCTATACCTACATTCTCTGGTCATTACTCTCAGTGGACTACATTTCGAGATCTGTTTCTCTCTCTTGTACACAAGAATAACTCATTGGATGACGTACAGAAGCTTCATTATTTGAAGAGTTATCTAACAGGCGAAGCTGAGCAACTGTTGCGACATCTACCGATTACCAGTGAAAACTATTTAACTTGTTGGAATACTTTAGAACATAGATTTAATAATAAGAAATTTATAACTGATTGTATTTTTAAAAGATTCTTTAGTCAAAAAAATGTAACAACCGAATCATCTAACTGTTTAAAAGAGCTTTTTGATACCACAAACGAATGTCTTAATGGTTTAAAAAATGAAGGTGTTAACATAGAAAGTTGGGATCTCATTGTAATTTATATATTATGTTCTAAATTAGATAACGAATCTCGCAAGCAGTGGGAAGCTAAAGTTTGTAGTTTAAATAATGAATTGCCAACACTAGAACAGTTTTTAGAATTTATAGAGCATAGATTCAGGTCGCTGGAGTTTTTATGTAGTAAATTTACAAAAAGTACTGTCACTAAGTCTCATCACGTTGTCAATAATGTCAGTGCGAATAAATTTTCGTCATGTAGCTATTGTTCTGATACTAGTCATAAGCTCGGGACTTGTAAAGAATTTGCTAACGAAAATTTGCTATCACGTCGTAACTTCGTCCAAAAGTCAGGATTGTGTTTCAATTGCTTAGGAGCAAATCATTCAGTGACATCGTGTCGTTTGCCCACACGGTGTAGAATTTGTAAACGAAAACATCATTCCTTGCTACATGAATCATCAAATGATAACATTAATACTAATATGTTAGTCAACGAAACACCAAAAGACGAGACCAAAATCAACAACATTACAACTTGTTTTTCTAACACTAACTGTCAAGTTATATTAGCAACAGCTTTAGTGAACGCTGTATCTAGCAAAGGGTCGCACTTAACATTAAGGTCTTTATTAGACCAGGGATCGCAGGCATCGTTTATTACGGAGTCTGCAGCTCAATTGCTTGGGCTTAAGAAAATACAATGTAATAGTGTTATCACTGGAGTGGGGGGTGAGGGAAATTCCTCACTTAATTCCAAATACGTAGTATTTGTAAAGCTTCAATCGCTCCACGATCCTACTTTTACCATAAAAGTTAAAGCACTCGTGCTAAGTAAACTAACTTCATTTCTCCCTGTAAGAAAACTTAAGGTCCAACTGTGGCCAAATTTACCAGTTTTGAAGTTAGCGGATCCAATGTTTAATGTACCAAATAAAATCGATCTATTACTTGGCGCTGAAGTCTACTGTCAGATTATTACTGAAGGATTCATGAGAGGCCCGCCTGGAACACCAATTGCACAAAACACCAGACTGGGTTGGATTTTATCGGGCAAAGCTAGTTGTGATAGCGAAACCAATACTTCCTTTAATAGTACTATCACAAGTTTGCATACCAATATAACTAACGAAGAATTTAATCTTAAACAATTTTGGGAGCTTGAATCTGAAAATTTCACGCTGGAGAAACAATTTACTCCGGAGGAAAAACGGTGTGAAGAGATATTTAAAGAAACGACCAAACGCGATGATTTTGGCAGGTATATTGTCAAATTACCTTTTAAGGATGCTGATCCAAGCTGTAAATATGGAAATTCACGTGATATTGCATTGAGAAGATTTCTAATGTTAGAAAAAAGATTTAATAAATCACCGGATTTGAAATCTCAATACTCTAATGTTATTTCAGAATATTTAAAACTCGGTCATATGCAAGAAATACCTATAGAGGAAATTAAAAATCCAACAGCGGTTTACTTACCTTATCATGAAGTAGTCCGAGAAGATAAAACGACTACTAAATTTCGAATAGTTTTTAACGCTTCTAGTCGTGACAGTAATGGTGTTTCTCTTAACAGCAATCTTCTTGTAGGTCCTACCTTACAATCTGATTTAAGGCACATCCTTATGAGGTGGAGACTTCATCCCATTTGCTTAACAGCTGACATAGTCAAGATGTACAGACAAATAAAAGTGACAGAAGAAGATGCAGACTATCAACGTTTGCTGTGGAGAGAAGACAATACAAAGGAAATACAACATTTGCGTTTAGTCCGAGTCACGTTTGGAACTGCGTCAGCACCCTACTTGGCAGTGAGAACACTACATCAAGTAGCCTATGATGATGGAAACCAATTCCAATTAGCAGCTTCAAGGGTATTTCAAGATTTTTATATGGACGATTTACTTACCGGATGTCAAACTGTAGCCGAAGGAAAACAAATATTCCTAGAAATGAATGAACTGTTACGAAAAGGAGGTTTTGAATTACAAAAATGGTCGAGCAATGATGATGAACTACTTAATGAAATAAGCAAAGGAAACAAAGCAATAACAAGCAATATCGAATTAAAAAATGATGAAGTAGTAAAAATTTTAGGACTTACCTGGAATAGACGAACCGATAATTTTGAGTATTCTGTACAGCTGCCACCTATAAGTAAACCTGTAACAAAAAGGAAAATTATTTCAGATATTGGGAAATTGTTTGACCCTATGGGATGGCTATCACCAGCAATAATTAAAGCAAAAATAATTATTCAAAAGCTATGGTTAAGCGGGATAGAATGGGATGACGAATTGCCATCTAAGCTTTTAAATGATTGGATTAATTATCGAGAAGAACTCATTGAACTTACAAATGTTCGTCTTCCACGATGGATTAATTTCAGTGAGAAAAACAATACTTCAGAACTACATGGATTCTGCGATGCGTCCAATGAAGCATATGCTGCTGTTGTTTATATGCGTGTTGTAGACGATGTTGGAAATGTAAATGTCCATCTGGTGACTGCAAAAACAAGAGTAGCACCTATTAAACAAATTTCAATTCCAAGGCTTGAATTGTGTGGAGCTGTTCTGTTGGCTAAATTATTACAGGAAGTCTCAGCAGTATTAAAAGTACCAAAATCTTGTATACACGCATGGACAGACTCTACCGTTGTGTTAGCCTGGCTAAGCAATCATCCAAGCCATTGGAAAACTTTTGTAGCCAATCGAGTTTCTGAAATCCTTAACATCTTAAATAGAGATCAATGGTCACACGTATCATCTGGTGACAACCCAGCAGATTGTGCGTCACGTGGGATTAATCCATCTGAAGTAGCAGAGTTTCAGCTATGGAAAACAGGTCCAGCATGGTTGAAAAATCGATCAGTAAAATTTGATAGAACATGTCCATTACATACTAACTTAGAAGAGAAAGCAAATAGAGTTTACTGTGTAACAGAACAAAGTCAATTAGAATTGTGGACTAAATTTTCTTCTCTGCGCAAATTAGTTAGAGTTTTAGCATACTGCAGAAGATTTATTAAGAAGCTAAGAATATTGAATAACCAATTTCCAGTATGGCTAACTAGTACTGAATTGAATGAAGCTCTGAGTATTTGCATTAAGCAATGTCAAGCAGTGAATTTTCAGCGGGAATTAAAGGATATTAAAGAAAGAAATAAAGTATTCAAGAAAAGTAAACTTACCTCTTTGAATCCGTTTCTAGATGGAGCAGGTATCTTAAGAGTTGGTGGTCGACTGGAGCAAGCTGAAATAAAATCGGACACAAAACATCCAATAATACTTCCTTCAAAATCTCACCTTACCAGTCTAATCCTGGCAGAAACTCATATGAATACTTTACACGGCGGACCACAATTAATGTTAAATTATCTACGAAGTAAATACTGGGTTCTTGATGCAAAAAACCGCGTGAAAATGGTTGTTCGTAAATGTGTGGTCTGCGCACGATACGCTGCACTGACAAGAAATCAACTGATGGGGCAGTTGCCACCAGTTCGAGTAACGCCAATCCGAGCATTTTATCGCAGTGGAGTAGATTACGCAGGTCCCATACAGATCAGAACTTCTAAAGGTAGAGGTTTGAGGGCCTACAAAGGCTACATATGTTTATTTGTGTGTATGGCAACAAGAGCCATACATTTGGAAGCTGTGAGTGATCTCACTTCACAAAGTTTTCTTGCTGCGTTCAAACGTTTTGTTGCTAGGCGTGGTCATTGTGCTGACTTATTTAGCGACAACGGAACAAATTTTGTTGGTGCCGCGCGTGAACTCAGAACCTTATTTGCTCAAGAGAAGTCAACTTTAACGAAAGAAATTGCTGAGTGTTTGGCAAACAACGGCACAACTTGGCACTTTATTCCACCATATTCCCCACACTTCGGTGGACTTTGGGAGGCCGGAATAAAATCCACTAAGCATCATCTTCGACGGGTAATAGGTAATGCCACACTAACCTTCGAGGAACTTACAACTTTGCTCTACCAAATCGAAGCTTGCTTAAATTCCAGGCCTTTATCACAAATAAACTCAAATTCACAAGATCCCACACCTCTAACACCAGCACATTTTTTGATAGGTGAACCGATAACACTTGTCCCAGAAAAAAATTATGAGTCATCATCTATTTCATCTTTAAAACGATGGCAATTAACACAAAAAATGCTACAACATTTTTGGCGTAGGTGGTCAAGGGAATATCTTACTCAATTCCTACATCGATACAAGTGGGCAAACAAAACTCCTGAACCTGAGATAGGCAATTTAGTTTTAATAAAAGAGGATGATCTGCCACCAGCTAAATGGCTTGTAGGTAGAATTATAGAAAAACATCCTGGCTTAGACGATATTACGAGGGTGGTTACACTAAGATGTAAAGGTGTCTTGCTTAAGAGACCAATAACAAAAATTTGTGTTTTGCCTATTACTCAGTAAGGTCATTTATTTGTTATAATTAGTTTTGTTTTGGTTTAGTATTTTAATATTACAATAACGTTTGGCTTGCAAAATATTTTTTTTAGGTTTTTGTTTTGTACCACCTTGAACAAATATTCTTAAAATAAAAACTTATACAGTCCATTTCTTCGAAAAAAAAGTTTGGTCAAGGTGGACGGGAACAATGGACATTTTGTCCATGGTGGGCGGAATGTTTAATTTTTAATTTTCATATATTTAGTTTATGTTATATATCAATAGATGTCGTGGTTCATTTTATTCATATTTCTGAATCACGCTATCCTTTGTCAAAGGAAATTATATAAGACTCGGAATACAAGTTAATAAACTGTCTTTGTCTTGGGAACGAGTGGTGTTTTATTCAATTAGTTAAAATTCTGATTATTTTGTATGAAAAGTTTTACCATCAGTGACATTTCTAAAATTCTTCTGACTGATTCTTGCAACAAATCTGCTCAAATTAGCTATCCCTTTGACATGATTTGAAAGAGTTGCGTTGGGAAGAGGTGTTTTCACAAGAGGAGCGAGGTATGCAAATACAGTTGCATCAAATGAAGATGGTCTATTGCCAAAGAAATATTCACTTTCACCCAACCTGTCTGAGAGAGTCTTCAGACACTTTTCAGCTTCATTGTAAATCTAGAAAAAAAATATAAAAATTATGCATTACTATCTTCTTTCTGCTGGTTAGATAGTTAGATAGCTTATTTAATTAAGATCACTAAATGATCACATTATATTTGTCATAGTAATAAAAAAAACAGTCAAATTGAGAACCTCCTCCATTTTTGAAGTTGATTAAAAAAAGTGTAAAACATTTCTAAAAAAGCTTATTAGAATTTGTAAAGAATTCATAAAAAAGTTATGCTAGCTAAAGTGTGATCTCTCAGTTCTAATACTTAACCTTTTAAATCTGAGATGAGAAATTAAGTTAACGTTAATTGAATTATTGATAAAATCAATGTCATAATTTATATTCATTATTAATGGTAAAGCTATAAATCTATTGTAATTTCATCACAATTGGTTCTGCTGTGATCAAGTAATAATACTTAATACTTGATCACAGCACAGCCACTAAACCAATTGTGATGAAATTTGTCACATAAACAGTTGAAGAGTGTGTCATGAAGAAGTGCAAGTGAGAGAAACATTTTTAAGCATATAATAAAGTATTTAGAAATTCCATACATATTTAATAAAAAATATATATTAATATTGTCTAAATCCAATGAAAATACCACAATTATATTATCATTTTGATAGTTTGCGGAGCATAAATAGATATATTAAATTTTGAGTCATATTGACAATTGAGAATACATGTAATTAATTATCAATACTACAATTGATTATTGAAGTTAATCTCAAATTTTTTAAGTGCAGTTTCAATGAAATATTCTACTAAACGTAAAAATGTAACTACCTTAAATTATGATAAAAAATTATACCTAAATTTTTTTACCATCTTATGATATAATAATACAACTTACTGTTTTTTCAACTTCTTTCAAATCAGAATGTTCACCATATAATGCATCTATCATTTCTTTTGCTGCGCCTTGATATCTGGAGGGATAGTAAAAGTTAAAAGGAATTTGTAAGGCTTTTGCATATGTGGGTCTTGTTACATCACCATAGTTCTTCTCGTCCACCCACCACGCATACTGGTAAGCAGGGTAGAGTTTATCCCGTAAATATTGTGTGAAGGCACTGGCTTCAGCGGCTTGTTTTTGATTTAGATGAACATCTGTACTGTAATGCTGTAAATGACTTCTTGATCACTCGAAGATCCTTTATCAGGTTATGTTTTATTTAAATTTGTCAACAGCGATAATAACTTTAACTTACCAGTGATTTTAAATATTCTACAACTTCCTCGAAATTTGTCAGAACAGTTTTACCATCTCTCATAACCGGTAGGGATCCTTTAGGCGTGAAAAAAGGATTACTAGCTTCTCGAACCCTGACTGGTACGCCAATAAATTTCATATAGGTCTAGATAATAAAACAGAAAGGTAATAAAATTAATTTGCGTGCCGGTTAAAATAAAAAGAGGTTATAAAAATTAAACCTACTAAGACTTTTAAACATTCTAAATCTATAGAAGCAAGTCCCCATTCTCCGCGCCATATATCTAATTCAATATTAGCCATTTTATATTTCTGAATATTTACTACAAATACATAAAAATTAAGAACAACTGTCACATATATAATTCATAATTTTCTTTATATTGCACAACA
Organism: Vanessa atalanta; assembly: GCF_905147765.1. Lineage (NCBI taxonomy): Eukaryota > Metazoa > Arthropoda > Insecta > Lepidoptera > Nymphalidae > Vanessa > Vanessa atalanta. The sequence goes on from NC_061882.1 coordinate 3,060,450, forward strand.
TGAACATCATATTGTATTGTAATACAGATAAAAAACCCAAGAATAGAAGTAAGTAATAACAATTTAAAAAGTTGCCAGGAAAATGAAAAGTACAAATTGTGTTAAATTTATATATAATATTTGATTTATCTTTTGTTTCAGACAATATCTTCTGTTTTGTTTTACGTTTACGTTTCGTTTCTATTATACTGGTCATCGGCAGAATATTTTAATAAGAAAACTTTCATAATCATAGAACACTATTGTGCTGCCACTCCGTGGGAAATTTCACAAAATATGGAGAAATTTATCATAATACGGGGTTTTATTGGGACATACACACATTCATATCCTTATGTTATTTAAACTTATGAAGAATTAAGGGGATTAAACTATTACTTATAAAAAAGTCTATTATTTAATATTTCATTTAATCATTCAAAACTCATTAAAATATTTTCATTCTTGACTCCCTCTATTTCCATTTGATTTTGATTGATGAAAAATTCGAATTCGAGTTCAAATCGAATATCGAATAGCGGAGCGTGAAGATAATAAATATTATCATTATTAAAAAAGCCAAGAACTTCATTAAAAGTATAACCTTGCCTTATTGCTTCCTCTGGTGACACAAGGGCTGGTTCGTTATTTGCACGAAGGATTGGAGTTGCGATTCTACGGTAACATACTGCTGCATTCTGGCCACCATTCTATGCGGTCATGACTTGTACAATAACGATTTTTAATTCATTTTTGTATGTATTTGAGGACTAAATGTAATTATTCTTTTGTAAATAATTAGCATTATTTTTATTATATTAAGTTCAAGGAATGTTTAATTGGAATTGTAGAGCTATTATAGAAAAATGTATTAGAGGGGAATTTTTTGCACGTAGGGATGTGAACAATGAGCATATACTGACGGCAACACTGTATTGTGTTTTATTTTTATTCCTAATAATTAATATATATTCCTATTTCCTAGCTCCTCCGTGAGTGTGATCTGTCTTTATACTTATAGTTTATTTTCATTAGGTTTTAACGAGATGCGACTTGCGATGCAACTTTGTGCATAAAAAATTTAATTCGATACATGCAGAATATACAACAATTTAGCTGTGTCTTAATTTTATAAGTGAACTTAATTGACATCGTTAAAAATATATTTTTTGTGCAGTAATAAACTCCGTTGATCGGAAAGACGGTATTTATACTGATATAGGATCAATTAGAGCAAAAATCGAAAGCCGGCCGGTGAAGAAAATTCATCATGTCTATTCAATGGACATTTATTGCTGGATATTTATACGTCGAGATCGTTCTCGTTATTATTATGATATCACCCATATTTAGTCCGAGAAAATGGTATCGTTTCTTTCGATCACGGTTATTTTCAATATTTCAAGAGCGAACTGCTATGTATTTCTACGGTCTATTGGGTATCTTGAGTCTGTTTTTATTTGATTCTATCAGAGAAATGAGAAAATATTCTATTTCAAGCGAACCTGGTCATAATCAGCTAGCTAGTGAAATGAAGGGGAATGTAAAATTATTTAGATCTCAAAGAAACTTCTACATAACTGGTTTTGCTATATTTTTATCATTTGTCATCAGAAGATTAGTTACAATGATCATTATACAGTATGAATTACAATTAAAGGCTGAAGCTATAATAAGAAAAGCTGAAGACACTGTTAATTTTGCTAAGACTACAGTAATAAAACAGAACATTCAAGATGACAATCAAAATTATGATGAAATAAAGAGTAAGTTAAATGAAACTGAGAATTTGTTGGAAAATCAAAAAGTAAGGATCAAGGACCTGGAAGAAGAAGCAACTGTATGGAGACTTAAATATTAGGAGGCAATAAATAGCTCCCAGGCACAAGGTGATAATTAAACATTTATAAAATGGATATATGCTAGTCTTGGTGCTGTACTGTCCTTGTAAGGATAAGATTGAAATTGTGATATGGAATTAATTTACTCATTTATGTTTTGGAAGTTATTTATAATCTTATATTGCGCTTGAAAGTTGCATTGTGTATAAAAAAATAATCTTATGTTTTATATGTGGTTCAAGTTATGAAAAATTAAAAATATATTTATATACCTACAAATCAAGTGTAGTATTTCTGTTACATTTTTAAAATTAACAATCTAAAAAATATGTCTTATATTTAATATTCTTTAAGTACTTAATGTAATTTATAATTGTTGCATTTAACATGATTCATGTCCTAATCAAGTAATCAGTCATTAATTATATCAGTGAAAATATCTGAAATTATGATAATTATTTGTAATTATTTTTAACGCTGCACAAAGATATTGACAATATGGTATTACAAAATTAAAAAGATAAAGTGGTTTTTTTTCATTGTTGATGAAAATATTACTGCCAACTACTATTTAAGTGGTTAACCTTCTCCTTAAAAAAGATGATGGCTTTAGCCCAGAAATGAGAAATTTATAGGCTGGTGCATTACTTTTTTTTATTTATCAGACATTAAATGTAATGTCTGATAAATAAAAAAAAGTATCCTTAGTAATGACTAAGGATTACTTAAGAAAATTGTAGATTTTTCATATGTCATAAATGCTGTGTAAAATTTTAAAGTTATAGATTCAATATAATACTTTATGTTATTGTTGTTTACATTGGGTATAATTTTTGGAACTTCCTACCAATTTATTTAAAACTTAACTGGATCGTATGGATCTAGTCTTGTTTATTACTGCATAATTGTAATAGGGGACGAAATTAAGCAAGATAATTGACTGAGCATAATAGACAAGAATAACAGCATTGATTTGTCATCTATCCAATAGGTAGCACTTGCAACATTTAGATTTGGATCTATATTGAGATTTTCTCTCTCACAGCAAATAATATGGCAAAGTATGAAATAAAGGTGGTATGACTAAAATATATAAAATTTGCATGAATCAATAAAATTATTTTGTTACAACCACATAAAGTGAAATTATATTATTGAGTGATGTTATCTCCAAGCACAAGCTTGGAGATAACGTAAAGTGATTACCACCGCCCATGGACATCTGCAACACCAGGGGGTTTGCAGGTGCGTTGCCATCCTTTTAGGAAGGAGTATGGTCTTTTTTGAAGTTTTCCAAGTCGAATCGGTTCGGAAAAACCGCCGGCGAAAGCTGGTTCCACAGAGTGGTTGAGCGATGCGGAAATTGTCTAAAAATCGCGCTGTTGTGGATTTTCGAACATCTAGGTGGTGCGGGTGAAATTTAGAATTTTGATGAGATGTTTGAAGGTGATTTTCAGCTGCCGGAATTAATCCAAACAATTCCTCGGAACATTCCCCATGGAAGATTCGTTAGAAGATGCAGAGTGATCCAACATCTCTACGTAGAGCCAAAGGATCGAGCAGATCAGAAAGTGATTGATCGTCGATAATTCGAGCTGCTCTACCTTGGATACGGATTCAAATGGAAGGAGCTGGTACTGGGGAGTACCCGCCCAGAGGTGAGAGCAGTACTCTAGCTAGTATAAGTGTATTATCTATACAGTACTCCATGTGAGGCCGAATTAATACCTAGCTAATAAACATATGCCAAACGGATAGTGGAATATGTGTTAGTATATTATGCTGCAAGGCAGCGATGTTTTAAAAACAACAGCTAACAATTTAAAGTTTTGTTTTATGATGTGGTGTAAATATTATGTCTCAATTCTAAAAGAATGTTCGCTCTCATTATTTTATTATTATTATTATTATTATGTTTATGGCATCTGTCAATAGGTTGACAATTCTGCCAGTGTCAGGGTTGAAAAATACACGTGGTTGCTTAAAACAGCACTTTTTCGTTCTGCCAAATGACCAGTAGCACGATCTAAAACAAACAGGACATCACAATATAATATATTAACACCAACACCAACTAAGATATAAAATAATAAAACTACCTACATAAATATACTTATTCTATAAATAATATATACTTAAACTTATTCAAAGTTTAATGTTATATCTTTCAATATATTTAAATAAAATAGTTATAATAGAGATTTCTGAAGAAGACAAAATACAGGACATGTTGAAAGGGCGAGGGAAAGTAGGAGGAAGAACATCATACAGTGAAACAGGAAATCTGGTGCAATCAAAGAAAATATGTTCAACGGTACCCTCATCAAGGCCACATTCACACAAAGAGTGATCCCGAACCCTGATTTTCGATAGAAAATGAGGGCTGCAGTTATGCCCAAGACGCAACCGAATTATTGTCGAAGTAGAAAATTTAGAGCAGTTACGGAACTCAGAAAACCAGGGTTTTAATGGAATATTAGGTTGCAAACTGCCATAAAATTTACCTTTTACATGACGGGTAAAGTTCCATACATCATTCCAGCGCTTATTCAGATCAATTTTAGCGAGAGAACGTAAATCTTGGGCAAAACAGTTAGCATAAGTCTCCGTACCATTGCGAATAGACCACTTAGCACATATATCAGCCTGTTCATTGCCAGAAATCCCGGAGTGGCCAGGAATCCAAGCAAGGGCTACCTCAATTCCAGCAGAGTGACACTTAAAAAGAAGTTCCCGAGTTTTGAGGTTAATTGGGTGAACATCTCTAGAACGTAAGGGAAATTTTAAAATATCTTCTAAACAACTGCGACTATCAGTGAAAATTATAGTTTTATTAAGGTTGTGGGATTCTACCAGGGATACAGCTTCATAAATAGCTATTGTTTCTCCAGAAAAAATAGATGTCTTGGGAGAGCATTTAAAACTAAGGGTCAGCTTCATGTCAGGAACCCACACCGCTGAACCCACAGGGTCATCTGCAGATAGTTTAGAGGCGTCTGTAAATATAGTTCGCCACCCGGGAAACTGTTCATTTAAGAGGTTTTTAAACCGAACGTTGGCTCCAGGATCTTCTTTATTAATACCAAAATATGTAATTACATTGGGCCTAAAAACAAGTGCATCAAAAGGGACAGCAAACAAAGGATTACCAGGAAATTGAAAAAGAGGAGATGCTGCAATAAATTTTTCATAACTTTTGAAAAGGCAAGGAGCTTCTTTATGAGTCCAATAAGTTGAAGATGGAATAAAATTTGAAAGGTGACAAAGAGAAGTAAGTAATGGGTGGCAAGAATTTTGAACAGCTTTGTAGAGGAATCTATCACAAAGATATTGTCTACGAAGAAATAAGGGAGGATCGAGACATTCTACTTGGAGAGCTTTTATGGGGGAGGACTTCATGGCACCACAAATGATGCGGAGACACTTAGCTTGAATTTTGTCCCAATCGGCTAAAGCAGATTTATTACACGGTTCAAGCAAGAATGACCCGTAATCAAAATGACTCCGAACAATGGCGTTATAAAGGAGTTTCTGAGTGTAGGGATGAGAACCCCACCACACACCTGAAAGAGACCTCAAAACATTTACACCAAGCTCACATTTTTCCTTAATGTAATTAAGATGGACCGTGCCAGTCATACGAGAGTCAAAGTATACCCCCAAAAATTTTACGTTATTTTTTACTTGGATGGTCTCATTTTCCAGAATAATATCAACATCTGGTATCAATCTTTTTCTGGAAAACACCACTGCAGAGCTTTTGGGACCAGACAGAGATAAGCCATGATCCTCTAGCCAGATATAAAGATTTTGTATAGCAGAATTAAGGCGAACAGAGCAATCGTCGATAGATTCTGAGGCGTAATATAGGGCTATATCATCTGCGTATTGTAATATGTTACAATTGGATGAACAAGAAGAGTCAAGTTCAGAAGTATATAAACTATAGAGAATGGGACTTAAAACTGATCCCTGTGGTAACCCCTTCCATACTATTCTTGGGGGATGCATAGTACCTTGGACTCGAACAGAAATATAACGTTGCATGAAAAGGTTACATATAACATTAATCATCCTCGCGGGAAGACTCAGCTGGAGCATTTTCTGCCTGAGTAGCGGGAGGAGAACATTATCATAGGCTGAAGTGACGTCAAGAAAGACACCAACAAGATGGTGTCCCCTTGAGAGGGCCAGGCGAATTTCCGAAGAGAACACGCTCAGGCTGTCCATCGTGCCCATACCTTTTCTAAACCCAAACTGCGATTTTGGCAAGATATTCCTGCTTTCAAGAATCCATTCTAATCTATTTTTTATTAAGTGTTCCATAATTTTGGCCAGAACTGACGATAAGGCAATAGGACGATAGGAGGAGGGATCTTTAGGATCTTTATGAGGTTTAAGGATAGGAATGATGATTTGATGTTTCCATGACTCAGGAACAAACCCAGTTTCATAAATTTTGTTAAGAATAGAGAGTAAAATTAATTTTGAACAGTCAGAACATTTCTTTAGAAAGGAGTAAGGAATACCATCAATACCAGGAGAGGAGTCGTGGAGATTGTCTAAAACAGAGCAGAGCTCATCACGTGTAAAAGGATCATCCATTCGATCATAGGAAGGAGGAGAAGGGGAAGATGAAGGAAAACAATTTTCAGGAGGAACAAAAGGTGGAGCCAGTCTATCCAAAAAATCATAGAGCCAGACAGAAGGGTCGTTAGAAACAGGATTGCTATCACTGAAAGAACCTCGGAAGTTTTTAATTTTTTTCCAAACAAGTGAAAAAGGGGTTCGGGGAGAAAGACTCTCACAGAAACGAAACCAGCCGTTACGTTTCTTCAAGGATAATTCCCTTTTTGATTTGGCATTTGTACTTTGAAAATTTAAGTAGTTTTCTAAAGACGGAAATTCCATAAAGACCTCTTCCATCTCATCCCGTTTGCGGATGATTTCCGTGCATTCATAATCCCACCAAGGGGGGGAAGGTATGAAATCTTTAGGAGACTTTTTAATTGGGATGAATTGATTGGCCGAATTTAATAAAGCAGAAATAAAATCATTATAAGTTTGTAAAAAGTTTTCAACAGTTATTACAGGAAATTGATCTGTCTGGCTTGTAACGCATTGCTGAAATTCTGCCCACTTAGCCTTCGAGATACGAAACTTTAAGAGAGGAGGAAATGGCATAGGCGAGACAGGAACAGTATGGGATAAGGAGATAAGAATGGGGAGATGATCACTACCATATGAGCAGGATAATACCTTCCAGTTACACTGAGAGGCCAGATTGGGAGACGTTAAGGACAAGTCAACACAACTGGGATTCTGAGATGGAGGAGTTCTTCTAGTAGGCGAGCCATCATTTAATAAACAAAGGTTATTATTATCAAACAAATCAATGAGGTGAGCAGAAGGGTATTCACACTGAAGGGAACCCCACATAGTATGATGGCAGTTGAAGTCACCTACAACAACTAAAGGGATAGGAAGAGTTAAGAGGATAGAGCTTAATTCAGAAATAATGGAAGAATTAGGAGAAGGAATATAAATTGACACGAAGGTTGTATTTATAGCCCTGACGGCTACAATATTAAAAGAGGGAGAGTGGTGAGGGAGAGGAATCAATGAATAGATAAGGGATTGTTTAAGAAGAAGGGCACTTCCATCCCATCCACTAACATGATCATCGCGGAGACATGAATATCCAGGAATCCGAAAACGAGAACCCGGCTTTAACCATGTCTCCGAGATGGCCAAAATATGAGGATGGTAGGAGGTAATTAGAGAGATGATTTCATGTTTTTTATGTCTAATGCTCTTGCAATTCCATTGGAGAATTGTCGCCATTTTTATTAAAAGAATAAGGAGTGAACTGATTAAGTTTTTCAGTGACAGTGTACGGTAAACTGATATTATGCTTGGTAATGATATCGATTAAAGAAAGCAAAAGTTGGATGATATTGGATAAATCAGGATTTTGTTTAGAATTATCTGAAGTTATAAGAGCACAGCCATTAGGCTGGGAAGATTTTGGAGAACTAACTAGGGCAGAGTGAGCTTCTTTATCGAATCCCTTACTAAGGGGAGGGCGAGGTCGTTGGTTGAGAAGAACAGTTTTCCGTTGGGATGAAACAGGAGGGATTAGAGGGCTGGAGATTTCATAAATAGGAGTGAGAGGGCTCATCGTAGGGCGAGTGGGAGTGGACATAGAGTTGGGAGGAGAACGTGCGGAGTCAGCAAAAGAGCGACGGGTAGGGCGAAAACGGAGAGAGGCTTCATTGTATGGGATATTTTCCTCTGACATCACAATTTTTATCTGTTTCTGTCTCATATGTTCTGGGCAATTGGGGTCAGTAGCCAGATGTGGACCTGAGCAAGACAGACATGTAGCCTCACAATGGGGTACTTTACAGGAACGTCCATGATGAGGTTGAGCACACACAAAGCACCTTGGCTTGGACCTGCATTTATCTTGAGTGTGCCCAAAGCGACAGCAATTGTTGCATTGGATAGTGGGAAGGGAGTAGAGGGATACTGGAAGTGAAGTGTAACAACAAAAGATTCTCTCAGGTAAGGTTTGACCTAAAAATGTCACAACGACTGTTTGAGTAGGTAACCATTCAGTTTTACCGTCAGTAACAGATTTTCGTTTCAACCGTCTTGCTTTTATAGCCCGGCAACCAGGGGTGTAGCATTCGATACTACTCAGAAACTCCTCCATAGACCAGTCGATGGGAATTTGCTTCACAATACCCATTCGGGTAATGTGAAAAGCTGGGATAATTATTTTGTAATTATGCTCCTGGAACAATGGACTGTCAATGAAATTATTGGCAGAAGAAGCATTCTCAAATTCAACAACAACACGGTTGCGTCCTGCTGATTTAATTCCTCCCTTGAGAACACCAGAAACCTTGCTTCTGTAAATAATTTGAGCAAATTTAAGTAAATTAATCGTATAACCAGCTGATGGGTCGGGTTCCACTCGTGAGGCGTGGACAATAAAAGGGCCTTGATCGGAGTCGTTATACTTCAATTTAGTACCGCTAAATTCGGGGAGTGTGAATGTGTGTTGAATCGAAGCGCTAGGGGGAGAGGAAGCATCCCGTTTGTTTAGAATACTCTCTGCAGCGGTTTGAGAGCGTTTGGCAGCCTTTAGGACTTTTTTGGAGTCTTCTCTGATTATAGATTCACTAGACATCACACAATCATGACTTATGGAGTCACCTCCGCCCCCATCCGGGGGCTCCTCAGATTCCATCACCAACTACTAAATTATTAAAAAAAACACTTACCTCACAACAAGTAATAACGCAGGACAACACAAATATTAGTGGAACTAAGCAATATTAGTACAAAAAACCTAATTTAGAAATCGCGCACGTGTAGTAAACAATACCACAGACCTCTGAAAGCCTCATTATTTTTGTCTGTACCCATATTGACAGCTCTCAGTTGTCAATGTCAAATTTTGATTTATGATATTGAAATTGTATTATTATTAAAACTGTAATTTATTTTCTATTCATCAAAATAGGAAAATAATATTTTCTTTACGCATATTCAGTAGCCGGTAAAAAAGATACTGATAGAAGTTTTTTTTTTTTTTAATTACTCAAAGTTTACTGTTGTATAAGCGTTGTATACCGTTAGGTATACCTTATTTATGAATGTGGGAATCTTTAACAGAGTCAACAGCAAAGTAAGTTTTTCTATTGTATATGAGATGTAAAATTATATTAAAAATGAATCGGAAGTGTAAGACGTCTGAGTCATCGTTGATTGTAATTAGAAATATATAATATAAAAAAAAGAAAGTTCAAACTTTTCATTTATTCTTTCACCTTGTGTTTACATTCGAGCTTATTTCAAAAACTGATGTCTCCTTAACATGTTGATAAAATGTTCTTAAGAACCCTTTACCAATATAAAGATTAAAGACAAACAAACCTTAGATCTGTGTATTCCTTGCGATTTGCTCATAGCTCTTAGATTATGCATTTCAGACTGTTTTTGAATAATATCTTTTACACTATCTCAGTTCACTACTTATATCACCTATAGATTTTATTTCTACAGTTTCAATAACACATCACTCCAACCATTTTCACAAATCTGTAATGAATATCACAGAGTTGAATACACTATACTTATTTTCTCTGATCCCATTGTCTATAATATGCAGATTAAGGAGGGTGACGGAATGTATTCCGAATGGAACTCTCTGCCATTGGAAGGTGGAGGGCATGGAGTGCTTGGTGCAGTGGGTGGCCGTGATGTTGTCTTAGCAGTTGTGCAACAATTAGCCTCACACCAACCTAGTCCACTTACTACTGACAGTGAGGTGATTATTATTTGATTAAGAAATATTTATTTATATGTGACATTTAACTGCAATTTTATATAATCTCATGATCCCCATATAATTTTAACCAAAGAATTCAAGATCTAACTCCAAAAGTTATAAAAACCTGTATAAAGCAGATTAAAATCTGCATAACACCATATTATATCTATCAAAAACAAATTGGACATATGTAATATGAGTAATTGTAGAAATATGAATGATGAATGTATCAATCGGTATATATATTATACAGAATGACTCTATATTTAACAGAAAATTTAAATATTAATATCAATTTCTGTTAAGGATATTTCTAAATTAATCTTTGTATTGTTTTCAAGGTTGAATGGGTGCTAGAAGTGATTCGTTATGGGCTTTCATTGCCTCTAACAGAGCATGAAGCACTTCGAGATTGTGTTCGTGTTTGCTGTTCGTGGCTGTCGGCATTGCTGCCGCCTGCTGCCCCTGCGCAACCTCCGCCTCCAGCTGTCCCTCCGCCCTTGGCTGCTGAGCCTCATAGATATGCCAATAAAATCCTAAATCATCTGCATAACTTATTTGTTCCACGGCCAAATGAAAGTAAGTATTTTACAAATGCTACAAAAATAATTATATTTAATATGTATATATGTCATTAATTATTTATTTATTTTTTACAAGCCTTGGCATTTATATACCAAACGGAATTAGGTAAGTCAAATAGAGGGTAATAATGTAAAAGTAACTTCTCTAAACTTATCTAGAAGAGAAGTTTACCTTAAGTGTATCTAAATCCACTAAACTGTGAGTAGGTAGTAGTAGGATTAAAATGTTTTCTTTCACCAATCACACCAAGAAAATTTATCAATATAAATTAAGCTCATAAAATTCAGTGGTGCCTAGATTTGAGTCTGTGATTATCTATTAAGATTCATGTCTAGATCTCTGATCAGAGCTATCATGGAAAATTTTAAATATAAAAATGAATTAAAAGTAATAATTGTATTGTGCTATAAATTTAAATGATTGCCCTTTTTGCAGGTGGTAATCTCATAAGCAAACAAGCTGTGCTGTGTCATCGGGTCCTTCGACTGGCGCGTTCGTTAGCCGATAGTGCCTCGCTTGGCCCACGTGAGTGGAGATCGCTGCTCCTTCTACTATTGGCCGCTGCAGCGGCTCTACTAGCGCCTCCCGCACCTCTTTACGGCGCCGCTGAGCAACTTTGCGAACGAGTGCTCTGCGTGCTCTTTGAAGTGTGGATACTTGCATGTCACAGGTGATCAGCACGAATAAGGAGTGATATTGACTGGGTTTTCCTATTTGTTATGAGATAGAATAAGTAAACGTGTTCCTCGTCAGATGCTTCCCGTCGCCGGCGCTGTGGCGCACGCTGCGCGAGCAGTGCGTGCGCTGGCGGCACCGCGCGCCGCTTACGGAGCAGTGGGCGCGCGTGTCGCTGTGCCTCACGGCGCGCCTGCTGGCGCACATGTACGGCCCGCTCTACCCCGCCATGCCCATCGGTCGGTACACTCTCTATCCGTTTCTTTCTTCGACTTTTTAAAAATAGATAATGATTCATTCTAACTCTTTAAAAGTTAACTTGCAAAAGTTTATTTATGAATAGGTTAGTTTGAACTTTTATAATGTTAAAAATTATTGTAGGTGAAGAAGACGCAAATTTAGTACCCGCGGATATGAGCGCCGAGGCGGTAACGCAGAGCTGGTACCGCATGCTGCATACCATCGGCAACCCCGTCGACCTCACCAAGCCGCATCTCATCAGCCACACTCCGGAATTCCTACAGGTAACAACAAGTGCAAGGTAGTGTACAACTGTGATTAGTTTAAAAGAAGAAACAAAAAAAAAGTAAGTGAAGTAAATACTTCATTGCTGAGTCAGAAAATAATATAACAACCTCGCTGCTAATTTTGGGACAGCTTAACATTTATGTACCATATATCTCAGAAGTGTGTATCCAACAGTATTGGATGACGGCGGAAGAGGGTCGTGACGGTCGAGAGGGTCGCGAGGCGTGGGTGGGCTCGCTCGCTCACATCTTCCACCGCGCGATGCTGGGTGTGGCCGCGCACGTCGATGCCTTCCTCGGTGAGAGCTATATTATTCTCTGATCAGAGTGGCATGGATAGTGTGTACTGGTCTAGTGAAAATTGAAGGTTTTTTTTGTTTATGACAATAGTCAATACATGCAAATTAAATTAAATACATATATTTATTTTACAAATAAATTAAATTACAAATTAAATAATAATATTGTACTAAGTTTAACTTTTGTAAACATTTATTCTGTTGTTTAATTTTTTATTTACTTATAATTAATCTGGTTTTAAATAAAGAACACGCTAATTATATACCATAGATTCTAGGGTGTTTGTAGTGTAGCTTAATTTATGAGTATTACCTACTTCTAATTTCAATTTCCTTGTATGGGTTTTAATTTCATATTAGTATAATATTGGTTGTTTTTGTTTGCTCAATTTTGATATAATATGCTTCGGGTTTCCAGGGATGATTGAATTAAGTTACTAATATCTATTTCAAAAATTAACAGTTGACTGTTAAAGTTTATGAACAAAAATAACATGTTATATTTGAAATATAATACACTTTTGTATATTCTGTTCAGTTCGCAAACTTTTTCAGTTTACTCTCCCTATTAATCTATATACCAAAGCACACTATTGACCCTCGACTCGTTCTTGGATTGACCTCGAGAGTCTTATGTTTACTTTTGCTGAAGTGCATTTACTAGATTTTGTTTAAATTTTATTCCATTATTATAGAGCTCCATTATTAAAGCTCCAATAGAAAAAGCAAATATATAAAGTAAAAGTAAATGTACGGCCTCAAAACGTCAACGTCACGTCGCGGAAGTGGTATGATACGGAGTGCGAGCACGGGCTCCGTATCGTGGCACGTCACGCGAGCGGTGCGGGTGGACAGGGCGCAGCACGGCGCGCTGGAGCGTGCAGGGCGCGGGGGCGGGCGCGGGCGCGGGGGACGAGGGCGAGGTCACGCCGCCGGCGCACCGCCGCCTCGCCAAGTCCTTCAGCGCGGCGCGCCCGCGCGACAAGCCGCTCGACAAAAGTATGACGTCTCGATGTTCTCGTTCCTACATGCAATCATTTCATACAAACGCGAGTGCCCGTCGAGATGACGAAATACCATTTTGTATATAGTTAATAATTACTTTTTTAGAGTTCTGTTATTCTTTCATTCGAGTACTTGTACGTCATATAATTTATACGACTGCTTTACGGCTATCGCCAAACCTTTACTATAATGATTTAAAAAATTAATTAGAAACACGTCTCTAATATATTAATATATAATTTACTGTAGTCGATTGCATTTGTGCATGACTATCACTTGACTAAAAACATTATAATGAAGCAGATGATAATAGGTTGAACATAACGGCCGTAGGGTTGCTATATCATAAATCGAATAGCTGGTCAGTTTTTTTTGTAAGCTTTCTTGATTGTTTACTAGAAAATCAAATGTACATTTTTCCTTAAAATTGAGTTGTATAAGTCTGAGGCAAAACTTAGCCTCTGGTCAAATGTTAAGAGTATAACTGAAGCTAGATAGGTCGGACATCATCTAATTGCCTTTATTCGGACACCTGTCAACCCAAAAGTCAGTCATACTATAGAATTATACTATGTATATGTTAGTGTTGCTTAGTAAATTAATCTGTCATTATCTGCTCAATTATAAGTACTACTTGGCAATTTTTACTTTTTTTGTAGTGTTTGATTTTTTTTTAATATTGTATTTAATATCCAATGAAAGGAAATGTGCTTATTTTTTTTAGGTCGATTTTATTACTTTAATTGTAAATGTATTGTACAGATGTAGTTAGATATAATTTGCACTCAACTTTTTGCTTTTATTTTGCATTTTTAAACTCTCACCCTTATTTAACTTATTCCAAGTTTATAATTAATTTATCCTTTAACTTGTAGCTTTTAGTGCACATTATGATATAATTTTAGAATATTCGTATTTCGCAATGTACATATCTTATTAATAGTGTAATAAATTTACTTTTGAATTTATTAAAATTGGATATTTTAGGTACACCGCGGTCGTCCCTAATAGGTTTGACAAGCAGCCGACCTTCAAGCGTCGTTCCAAGTACTCCGCCGAATTCGATCACATCCCAAGGTATGTACTTCCTCAATCGATTCCTATAAAAATATTTATAAGTATTTTCTTTTTTACGTAATTAAAGTTCATTACTTAATAAAAAAATACAATTTCAGTAGGCGAAATAGAAAAGCCGCCATTGACGCCATTGCGTCCAAAAGTCAATTCTATATTCCATCTTTTTGGCGAATGGCTTTTCGAAGCTGCTCTCGTGGGAACGACGCCGGCAAACAGCAATCAACGTAAGTTATTTTAACGAACTACTTTTCAATACACGACATATTCCAAATATAAATTTATAACTTTTTTTAACTGTCATTTCAGAAAAAGCTGACGGCACGCCACCTCCGCCTTCCCTTTCTGACGCGACGCAAAAATTGAACATGCTGAGCTACCAAGCGGGTTCGAAACATTTTCTTAATCAAATTTAATTTATTTTAGAGAGCAAATGAGGTAATGGTCCTCACTAAGGGCGGCTCAGCACTCGTTGCACCATAAATTTGCCGCCAAATACATATGCGATCTAAGTTTTTAAGAATACTATAGGCTCGTAAACACACTGGCGTCCTATAAATCGGAACACAGCAGTAATATATTTGGTGCTAGATTAAATGACGAACAGGCAAATGGTACTGATATGGCGCGTGTCGGGCAGGCCGCGCCGTGGCGCTGGGCACGCTGTGCCGCGTGATCTGCTCCAAGCAGTGCCGCGAGGAGGTGCTGGCGCCGTACCTGGCGCGCACGTACGCGGCGCTGCAGCGCGGCCTGCGCGACCCCGCCACCGCCGCCGCCGTCGTGCTGGACGCCGCCGACATCTTCAGGTGACGAGCCCGCCCGCGGCCACGTGGCGACCGGCGCAACTGTACGGCGTTCGTTATCTTTATTCAATTCGATTGCGCAGACTCGACTTGGACGGCGTGCTAGTTCTAGTGCCGGACTTCATAACGGCTCTAGATCGCATCCTTTCCGAGCGTGAACCGAAATTGGAGTGCGGTTCGATCGATAAGCGCGAGCTGCGCAAGGCCGCCATCAGCCTCCTCCTGTCCCTGGTAGCTTTCCCCTACCACTACAGAGGACTGGCCGTACCGGAGTTTCCGGGATGCAACGAGTAGTGAGTACGACCACGATCTTTAGTCAGCGGCTCTCTCGAACGCAATGTAGTGACGCACGACACGTGTCGGTCGCAGCGCGGGCGTGACGATAGGCGAGTACGCGCGCGGGCGCCTGTCGCAGGTGTGCGTGTCGGCCGTGCAGGCGGAGAGCTCGGAGGCGCTGGCCGTGCCGCTGCTGAGCGCGCTGTACCTGTGCGTGCGCCACAACGCCGCGCACACGCACGACCACGCGCCCGACGCCAAGGGTAACGAGTCAACGCCTAGTACACCGCACTGCACGGCTCAGCACATCACATCACATCAGCGATACACATCGACACCCTTACACACATGTATCCACATTTCGATCGTTCAATAACGCACGAGCTATATTTTAATTTGCCTTACCCGCTGATAATATTACAGTAAAATATATCTTTTTGAAACGCTTTATTTGATTAACGACATAGTGAAAGACAACTATAGTAAAAACAGTTAATTATGAACATCCAAAAACCTCTCGTCTGAATTACTCCGGACGTAAAACACTTAATGCGCAATGATTATGTACCCATTAAGCGGTCATGAGAAGAGAGCCCAATTAGCATAAAACCCCATCACATTGGGGGTGTTTTAGCGCGGTCGGATAGCAGCGGGCCAGTTAGTGCAGACAGCTCGCAAGATGACTTCGCTGCAGACGTTAGAGAGCTTGATCCATCTTCGCCCTTTTTTGGTAATTTAAACATTGTTTTTCCTTATGTAAGGATATATGAATTAATAATAAATAATATGTGACCATAGATATAATAATCGAAGTTTTTCATGAATTACTTATAACGTATTTATGATCTGTATTTTTTTTAATACAACCATAAACAATTTATTAAAAGACACGATTTGTATGCTTTACACTTTATTTTCTGTTGTTACGGCTTGCTCGACATTATTTTTTGTTTTCATCTCAACATCGTAAAGTATAATAATGTATTTCATTGTTGAATTTTTAGTAAATTAGTGGAAATCATTCTCTCGGAAAGCTTAGTACTTGTTTTGATACTTTGTATAAAAATAAATACAATGTCAATCGGTTTGATAGTTTCCTATATTTTTAATTTTATCTTTTATTTTAGGTCTACTTGTAAATTTAAGCTAAAGTTGCTTGCCTTGGGTATTCTGAAGGACATATTACAATATTATTCACACAGGAAGGCACGCCTTTCACGTTAAATTTTCGGCGTGCGTACAAACGCACTCATACAAATGAGTGACATAGCGTGTTTACACGTCTTTATGACTGATTTCGAAGACAGCAAAAAAAAAATGTTAGGTCACAGGATTGATTATTTGTTTTTATGTTTATTAACTTTTTTATATAATCCTATAGGCCTATCCTTATTTTTAATAATTTTATGTAGGTGTAGAAAAAAAGTAAGTATGGTATAAAACTAAACTTTTATCAAATGATAATATACATTTTTATTCAATATGATGATATGCCTTAACATTTGGAATTAATCATATAGGATCGGCGCTAGTCGTTCGCGCTACCTACTTGGTCTGTCACCGTCTGATCTCATCGTGGAAGGGTGACCTGCAAGTGTCGCTCGCCGCTCTCGAACTGCTCTCTGGACTCGCTAAGTTGCATTCTTCGAAACCGGGTCAGTTGCTCGTCATATTTTTGCATTATTTGAATACATTCGGTGAAATCTTTAATAACGTATATTTTTCCATTGATTGCACGCCGTCTAGAATTCATGATCGGTAAGATTTATACGTTCTATTGGTAACGCACTGTCGAACGGTGTTTTGTACGAAGTGGCCAACGGATCGCTTCCCGCAGAGGCGGCCGAGCGCAAGCGCGCCGTGCGCTGGATCTGCGACTACATCGGCGTGCAGTGCGGGCGGCCGCCGCAGGCGCACTCGCGCGACCTGCACTCGTGCGTGGTGGCCGCCTACACGTGCCTGGCGGCGTGGCTGTGCGCGCCGCTGCTGGCCGACGCCGACTGCCTGGCCGCGCTGCTCGAGGTCGTCGAGCTCGGCATCTCCGGCTCCAAGAGCCAGGGTAACTTGACACTTCATGCGATGAATACGACAAGTTCTCGCAACGTTTTTGCCTAAAAATATTTAGGTCGCATTCCTTGATAAGCTTATTATTCAGAGATATGATTTTTAAAGGTAAACCTGGCGAGCCGCCTAAGATGAAGGATGAAAAGGAGCTGAAACCTGTCTCGATGAGAGTGAGAGACGCCGCCGAATCTTTACTGATGCTGATTTTGGAACAGGTGACTCGAGACAGCTCATTGATGATTCACCCTATGATGGGAAGTTGTCCACATATAATATCATCTCATTTATCATATCGTGCAGGTTGGTAACAACGATGGAGGCAAATGGTGTAGGTTGGACGAACGCTGGCTAGCCGCATTGGGTCACGGAAAATTGCGACATTTCGTCGTCGACGGGAACACAATACTGTCGTTGTTGGAGGAGCCTCTCGCGAATAGTCAGGAACCACAACCTACGATCGTTGGTAAGCCGTTTTGTATATTATGTACAGAGAACTGACATCGATCAGTATTATCTTAACTAATATATGTTGATTTTTTTTTATTGTTGCGTTGTTTTTGTACTTAGTATAACAAACGTTATTTCAAAATATTTAAACATCATTCGACATTGACTTGTGTATATTACTAGACAAGCTGTTCAAAAATAAATAACAAAACAAATAATCATGTAAACAAAGTCTTTTTATGTTTTTTTTTGTTCAGTGGGTACGAACCAAAACCGTCCGAATTTATTATGGACACAAATAAACTGCCGCTCGCAACATCCGTGAGCTCCTCTCGGTCGCTCGCATATGACTCAATGAGTTGCGGTCAATCGACCGCATATAATCGAATATGCATATAAGTCTATGCCGTCAGCTATAATCCGCTGCGGCTGGGGTCGCTTCGCGTGGTCGCTGAGCAGCCGCGGCGCGCCGCGCTGCGCCACCCGCGGCGCGGCGGCGTGCGCGCGCCCCGTGCCCATGCTGGAGCCGCCGCCGCGCGCGCCGCCCGCCTGCCGCGCGCTGCCCGCCGCGCCGCCCTGCGCCGTGTACGTACGCATCCGAACGCACACGCACGCACACGCACGCACACGCGACGGAACGATTCATTACGTTCTTAATCTCGATAAAGATTCTGGCTCTTACTGATAGTCTATACTATCTACTATAGCTACAGATAATATTATGGAGCTGAAGAGTTTGTTTGATAATAGCGTGATGTACCTAAAACAGCACCTCAATATACTTAAACCTTTGAGAAATCAAATGTTTTCATCTTTTACTCGAACTCAAGGCAAAAGCTAGTCATGATATAAAAATTCGTGTCGATTGAATTAAACGCGGTTGATAACTAAAAGTGTACGTAATTTCAGCGATGCGGCGTTCCCGACTCTAGACGCCGTTTTACGACAGCTTAACGACCCCGAAGCGACTACTCTCTTTAAGCTACTGGAGCAGCAGGCCGCTATTGAGAAAAAAGTCAGAGAAAGTGAGGACAATGTTGTAAGTTCGCTTTATTCCTGTGAGGTTTTCGAAACTGCTAGGACTGTGTCTTTTATATTTTTAATAATATAATTTAAAACAATAGTGGGATATCAATATTGTGCTAGATTACTTCATTTTTATGTCCAGGTACCAGAAGAATACGTTCCACCCGATCCAGTCACAGAGTTCCAAACCGCGAGGCTGTTTCTTTCACATTTTGGATACTTGAATATTGGTGGAGATAAAAAGGTAAATATTTTTCTTTTGTGTATTCGTTACACGTAATTATAAATATAGACATAAAGTGAAACTATTTGGGATTGTATTTTAGTTAAAAAAATGTTAAAAAGTATAAGTAGTAGTACACACACACACACATACACACACAAGCGTCTTA
This sequence comes from Vanessa atalanta, assembly GCF_905147765.1. Classification (NCBI taxonomy): domain Eukaryota; kingdom Metazoa; phylum Arthropoda; class Insecta; order Lepidoptera; family Nymphalidae; genus Vanessa; species Vanessa atalanta. The sequence continues at coordinate 3,079,787 of NC_061882.1, forward strand.
CAGAATATTCTTTATTGGCAATCAATTGTAACAACATTGTATTCTATTAACGCATGTCTCTCTTTTTGAACATTTTATTCGATTTAAAAACAAAATTAGGCCCTAATTCTTGTACTGGTTGGATTAAAATTGTACTATTCTATAATTGTAGTCGCATTGTAGTCTTTGAGCAGTTTAAGAGATTCGAATTCGTCGGCATCCATAGTAACGGTTTAAAAGGAATAACGTCGGCCTGTCGCAGGGCGGCCCGGCGCGGCTGTGCGCGCTGGACGCGCGCGCCGAGGGGCTGTCGGCGGCGCTGCGGCGCCTGGACGCCACGGGCAGCCGCGCCGCGCTCACCGTGCACGTGTTCTACGCGCGCGCCGGCCAGACCCGCGCCACCGACATCGTGGCCAACGCCGCGCAGCACGGCGCCGTCTCTCCCGCCTTCGTGCGGATGCTGCGCGGGTACGTTCGTGAGGGCCTCGCAGTTTGGTGAGACGGCGTGTTGGAACCTTATTTGAATCGTTGCGCAGACTGGGAACGCCGGTGCGCGTGCGCGGACACGCGGGCTGGAGCGGCCACGTGCGCAGCAGCTACGACGCGCAGCCGCCGCGCGACGAACCGCCGCCGCCGGAGCCGCTGACGCCCAGCGTCTACGATGGCAGGGAGCAGGTGTGTATGCGGGAATGTTGTAAGAACTGTACAGGTATAGAGAACGATCATGTTCGTATGTATACTCTTTATTAGAAAGTTATTATAATAATTTTATTATTTTATTTGGTGGTAGAGCTTTGTGCAAGCCCGTCCGGGTAGGTACCACCTACTCATCAGATATTCTACCGCCAAACAGCAGTACTCAGTACTATTGTGTTCCGGCTTAAAGGGTTAACATGTTAGTTTCCAAGGTTGGTGGCGCATGGGCTGTGTAAGGAATAAATAATGTTTCTTACAGCGTCATTGTCTATAGGCGGTGGTGACCACTTGCCATCGGGTGGCTCATTTCCCGTCCGCCTATGTATTATATATAAAAAAAGTTAAAAATTGATGATCGTTTTAAATCGATTATAAATGTTATTATTATTTTATATGTGCAAGGTCCTGTACTGGTCGGATTCGACGGATGAAATAGCGTTCGTGGTGCCGTCGGGATACGAACTGACCGAAACCGACGATCAAAGCGACAGCATGAAGTCCGACGTCGATGGCTCCTGCTGCTCGGTCAAGTAATTTTTTTAGATTTAAATACATTTCAAAAAAGCTAACAGTTAATCTGGTTAATCAATTAGTCCTATTATAATAATAATTTCGTGCAAAGATCCTCGAAATTACAACTCTCGAATGAATTTACTATGTCTCTTTATTTTAAAATTTGATTCGACGAAAGATAGCTTTTAAAGTATTATTTTCGAACACAAGTTCACTTTTTAAATAAAAGGAACGTCATATTAAGAGGTGGAATAATGTGTCATTATCGACAATCGTCATTCCCGACAGCCGCGGCTCGTGGTGGGACGTGTCGGGCGAGCGCGACGACCGGCGCGAGCGGCCCGACAAGACGCGCGCGCTGTCGCTGGAGCTCGAGCGCCCCGCGCCCGCCGCGCCCGCGCCGCCGCCGCCGCTCTCCGGTGAGCCGCCACACCGCGTCACCGTTGCGGGGCGCATGTGCACCTGATGATCTATCCGTACGTTTTCATTGCAGGTAGTGGAAGGAGAAACAGAGATTTTACGCCGAAGATTCTCATCATTTGGTTGGAAGATTTCGAGGACCATCTCAATCTGCCGATAGGTAATCATTATTATCGTACGCTTATCGACCGATAAACGCTATGTGGGTGCCTCTCGGTGCGTCCGAAAGGAACGACATCGAGAGAATGATGCATCGTTGCCTCCAGACGACCTGGTGCGCTACTGCGAGACGGGCGTGCCGTGGCGGCGGCACGAGAGCAGCGCGCTGTGCGTGAGCAGCGCGCGCGGCGGGCTGGCGCGCGTGCGCGTGCGCGCGGGCGGCGCGGGCGTGCTGGCGGACGGCGCGCTGCTGGCGCCGCGCCTGCTGCCGGCCGCGCTGCGCCGCGCCGCCTGCTTCCTGGCGCGCCGAGCGCGGCTCAACACCGACCTGTGAGTGCCGCCTCGAGCTGGCGTGACTCGACGTACGGACGCAGTATTGACCTCCCCGCGTTTCCTCTTTCAGATACCAACCTCCGCACGTCCGAAGACGACATCTCATACAGGATATTGCGCAGCAGTATAAGAAGGATTTGACCGAACCGGAATTATTGGAATCTTTATTCAAAGCGCCCTAATGCTTTGATATGATTCTGATGTTATGGTTTATGAAAGATTCGGAGAAGAGAATACAATGGAATGTCCTAAATGTCCTTGTATATGGATTGAATTTCCACTTCTATTATTTTAACCGTATTTTACCCTCATTGCTAAATAATGTGCTCTGCTTCAAAAGCGTGGCAACTTAATTAATAAATAATAAACAAAAGAAAAAAAATACACATACAAAATCGTTAAACAACTGAAATTTATTTAGGTGATACAATAGACAAAATACGTAACAATGCATCAGAAAAAAACCTCACTAAATTTTAACAGACTGCTCACCGTAATGACACCATAAACGTAATACTGATTCACTTCACAACAAAAAAAAAATCACCATAATGTGTAATATTTTTTCGATAAGTATTAGCATATTACTATAGATCTGCAAATATTGTTTTTTAAATTATAATCGTAATTTTAAGACTGAATCTAATTTAGATGTTAGTGAAATTATTAAATTTAAAAATATAACATTCCAATATGTAGATATATAAGTATTATATTATTATTTTTTTAAAATAAGTCATTTGCAATTGTATTTATTTAAACCCTATTTATTAAATATTTTAAAAGTAATTATTGTTTTTTATTAATATCCTATTCTGTCGGAAATCGAGGTAGTAGATAAAATGTGTGAATCTCAATCTTAAAGGAACGTCTAGTTGACTTCCACTAAATTAATGAACGACAGTCAATAGTGAGTGAGTCGCCTCCGACGACATAATATTAGAACATTTGCAATGAGAATAGATCGTTACAATGGAAACACATTGTAATGATGAGATGTTCTATTTTATAAATGTTCTTTTCCTAGTCGGTAGAAATGAAGATTAGATGTATTTTAAATTCTCATTTTTATAAAAATAACAGAGACATCGTCTTCATTTTACATAGAAAGTATGTGAAGTTTTTTAATCTGTAAGTAAATGTAAATAAGTAATTAAAAGTATTTACTATTGTACATTAATACACGCGATCAGTCAATTTTTTTATATACCAAACACTAAAACCAGATATGTCCAAAACTCTTATTAATATTTTGTCAATATTGATTTAGAGTTAAGAAATGCAATAATTTGTAAATTGTAGTTAACTAAGTAAATTAAATTATCGTATTGTAATTATAATAATTTAATATGAAAGTTTATAATTGCGTTTAATCTGTCCTAACAATTATTAATTTTATATAACTAAACAATTTTTTCTTAATATTTGTGTTTGCTTGATTTTTGATTTATCTATTTATATTTTTCGAATTTTTATTAACTTGTGCTTTTCGCACTTTTAATACTATAGTGTTTACTAGTAGATAATTAATGGGATTATGTGTTTGTTATGTCCATTATTGTGTTATTGTACAGTTTCCTAAATAATAATTAAATAAAAAAATTAATGTAGTTTTCTATGACGTATGTACCAAGCAAAATGACGACGATGTTCTGAGCGATATCGGTCACAGTACCCATTTTCAAGAAACATTAGCTAACTGCTCAGGACATTATATACATTACAGTATTATGTCAAATGTAATCATGCACTCTCTATATCATCACTCGTGATCAGCCGAGACATCTATCTGACACGACGAAAGTGTACAGGTACCAATGACTATGTGGTTTCCGAGGCATATGAGTGTTTACACCGCCAACTTCTAAACTTGGGCTGAAAAATCTAGTAAAATGTTGTCGGTCCAACCCAGTACTTGACTCCTAAATCTGCACGTTTGTGCCATTAAGGCAGTATGGAATGTAGCTTCATATAGCCTTATGGAACCTCGTATTATTCAAGTAAACCTCTAAGATTGTTTGCAAAGTTTATGAAATGCCTTAAAAATCATATTCTATAAAACCTTTGCAGATTATAATAATTAGAGAACTATAAAAATTAAACATTCTACATTTGATTATGTTGTCAAAAATTCAAATTCGATAAACATGTTCATTTAAAATTTACAATTTTGTAGACGATTTAGGCATTTGTGTTTTATAGAAATATTTTACATTTTCGCTAAAAATAACATTTTTGTTTTTTTTTGTCAAATCTATGTGTTCACAGTCATGTTAATAAATCGTGTCAAAGAAGAAGACGAAAGTGTCAACGAGAAAGGTACTGTTGATAAAGGCCACAATTTGGAAGAATATCAGACAGCAAATGAACTGTACGACATTATGACCCAAAATAATCCTCATAATTTGAACGGTTAGCACAAATTGTACTTATAGTTTATTTATAAATCGAGCTGTATATTAACCGAGGACATCATTAAAGTCGATTCTCAATTGGGGTTCGATTCGAAAATTCGTAATTTCTGATTTGGACACCTTTATTTTGGTCTCCAGGCAATATAAACTAATAAAACTGATTCTGTAGATTGGAGAACAGCACCAACAACAACTAATAAAAGAAAATGAGATATAGAAATAGTTAATTAGTATTTTTTAATGAATTCCTGACATCCCGTTAACATACATCTAAAGCTTTATCACTTAAGACACTGAACTAACAGACTATAATACTAATTTATTTCTATTTTATTAAATTGATTTGAATATTAAAATTATTTACAGTGTTGAAAAGTGAAGCACGCGATTTAGTTATTCTATATGAAAATATAGATGTGGGTACAAAACTGATATCCAGCACCATTAATAAAGCATCAAATCAATATGTAGAAACTATAATATACAATGATGATCCTGACTCTGAAGATTCTGATGTTTGTGAACTTTATAGCAATGAGGATTTAAAAAATATATTTGCTATAAACAATGAGAGAATAGATTTTTTGAGTAACATACCTTCATTTGAAAATTCACTTTGCCAAAAATTTGGTAATCAACGCATGAAAACATCAAATTTTTCTAACGAATACGAAAAACATTTTCTATTTAATGATCCATTTATTAAAGAACAATTGCAAAGCTTACATGCAATGACTGCTTCTAAACAGTCCGATAGTGCAGTTCTTCCTATGTCATTATTAGATTACATTTGTTGTAAACGCGTCGAAGAAAACTATAACTTTTATATGGACAATATAATCAATTATGTCCAAAACACCATAGAACAGTTAAAGCGTATAAGTAATGGGGATTACTTAACTGACAGAGTAAAAGAGAAGTGGAGAGAAGTTAAAGGAGAATTTGTTAATAACACAAATAAAAGTAATAAACATATACCTTTATCAAGTACCGACAATAGCCCATTGCCAATTGTGGGAAAATGTAGCGACCAAGTATTTTTTACTTGGGATGAAATAGTACATTCAGAAATGGATATTAGATGTCTGTCAAAAATATTGGAGAAAAAAATAATTGTAGAAATACCAAAATTATTATGCGGTTCATACAAGCTATTTACCAAGCGTTGTAAGGATAATCTCACTTTAAGTTGCAAAAGAACAAACAATCGTGTCACTCATGTGATTAAAGAAAAACCAAGTGTGGATATCCTGGTAAATTTACAACGATCTGAGACTGGGCACATGAATCGTAATATTAATTCCGTTATAGTTCTGCAATCAATTAGACCATCTCTTGCAAGAAAAGGTAAATATAATTACACGTTACGTAGAAAAGTTATTAACATAAAAGGGTATTTATATTAAATTTTGCATATTTTCAGAATCTCGTGTACACAATTTTGTTGCCTTACGTCTTAAGGAAATAGAAAGTAACAAAGAAGAAAATCTAAAAATTATTGAGTTAGATGATAATGATAATTCCATCATTCAAGAAAATGACAGAGTAAAGAATGCGACAAATATCAGTACAGAATTAGACGACGTACTTTCTTCACGTAATGATAGCAAGTTCAAATCAGACATGAGGTGTTCTTTAACACCTTCTGATGAGCTAGGCCGTGCTATGCATCGATTAAATATACAATCTTCAGTGTTAGAAGAGAACGAAGATGATTCCATTAAGAAAAAAAGGTCTCCTACTAGAATTAGAATAAAATCACCCTATGAAAATAAATCATTTGTTTTAGACGAGAGAAAGAGAAAGAGACTCTTAGAAATCCGAGAAAGAAGGGAAAAGAAAAAGTTAGCTATGAATGAAAGTTGCAAAATAACGAAACACAAATTTGTTAAAGGTGCTGTAATGGCCCAATCTTCGAATTCTGTTACAAAATTATCGATTACAAATAAATCTTTTTATAATTCAATATATGGACATAATAATATTGCAAATAAAAATTTTAATAAAAATGTTATTAATGAGCAAGAAAAAGAACCTAATCTAACCTTAGACATTGAAGAATGTCATGAAGAATATAAAAAAGATCAATCCACAGTATCATTAGGTAAAAATGGCCAAAAATATATTAATCGAAGTTACTATTTAGATGATGCAGATACAGAAATAATGTATTTACAAATGAAACAAAATAATGATGAAGATGATACAATGGAAATTTTAACACCATCTACATCAGTATTATCAAGTGATGTTGGTGCTAAGCTTTCTGGGTTTAGAAATTTTATAAATCTATCTACAACAGATTTGAGCGGCACGGATACTACATCAAGCTTACACCAAAATACTCTGTAAGTGAAATATTTACTTGTGTTTTGAATAATTTATTTTATAGTATACATTTTAATAACTTGTTTTATTAATAGATTTGAAAATTCACCTGAATATATGAATAAACAAAATAGTTGCCAGTTATCACCACATTTTATGGAAGTGCAAGTACCCAGTAATACACCAAAAAAAAATGATAGTACTAGAATTGATAAGTGCAAAAAGATTACTATGTCTGTTGAGTGCAGAAAAAGTATCGATAAAATATATGATTTGATGAAAAAAATTACTGTGTCTCCAATATCACTTGAAAACAAACAAAATGACATTCAAATTATTAATAATATTCAAGAAAAAGAAGTGATGTCTGAAGGTATGGAAAATGTTACAATACAAGAAAACGAAAGTGGTACTAGTTTTAAACTTCAGCTAACGTCTTCTAATCCCAGTAGATTTGGAAACGAAAATAGAAATTATGTATTTGAAGCACAAAGAAAATTTCCAACTAAGAAAACTGAAACTAGTACTACGATTGTTCCTAAAGTGGTTATTAGTTCAAAATTTCAAACTGATAAGGTGGAGAAAATAGATCATAAAACAAAGAAAGTAAACAAAAAGGTTGACTCTAAACTTGCTGATAATCCTTTAAGAGCTATTTCTCAATTACTCCATGAATTTGATAGTGTCCAAAAAACAAGATATAAAAATGGCAAAGAAGTCAAGTCACTTAAAAAGAATGACAATATTACCGCCACGTCACGTCAGTTTGCATCAAAAGTAGCATCATGTGAGGAAAAAAATATAAAGCGCAGTGAGCAAGGCAATTCCCGATTTTTTAAACCACTTAGTCCGACAAAAGATTTGAAAATATCTCATCTAAAGCCAGGAGAAGAAAAAACTATGCATAAAAAGAAATTAGCCGATATTATTGATGAAGTTAAGGAAATGAGAGGAGAGGCTGTACGAGGTCCTTCAAAACGACCGATTTTATCCTCCAGAATAGACAATTTAGCGCAGCCGAAGAGATCTTATGTTAAAGCTCATCATGATGATTTTCAAAATAGATATAGTAGAAATACAATACCTAAAGTACAAAAGTCGCCAATAGCTTCCGTATTAGTTCACGAAAAACCTAAGAGAGCAAATTACAAAAATAAACACAGAGAGGGTATCGAAATAGAACAAAGACTAACAAAAGAAATAAAAAAAAATGGACCATCTTTAGGTGCGTAAAGGTGAATTTTTCCCTAAAGTCATACATATCTTATCATGATCACTATAACATTTTTAATGAGTACTTTGATAATTATGACCTTATTACAGAGAAACCTAGACGAGCATACCATAAGAGTCCAGTGAGAAATGAAAAAAGTCCATCGATGTCAGCGAATAGATTACCTAATAACTCTAACGATAAAAATGCTACTCATTTATTGTAAGAAATCTGCTTATAGGCTTTTTAATTTCAATACTAACATACCTACCCAAAAGTAGCAGACAAATACAAAAGTAAAAGGAATTCTTTATCATGAACACTGGTTGAGCAAGTGTTAATATACATTTTTTTATTTTAGAAATAATAAAATGGTAGCTGTGGAAACATATGTAAAAAGTCATTTTGAACGAGTTTTATCAACACGAAATCAAGGCAATAAAAACATTGTACATAAGTCTCGAGTTCCTCTGATACCTCTTGATATTGATATTGGTAAGTAACTTTTAACTTTGGCGTATTGATACAATATTTTTACACAAACTCTAGCCAGTGTTTATACCGGACAAACGAAAAGCAATGTTCATCTTATAATTTTATGTCCTAAAATCTTCTGTAAATTTAATTTGCGTTACAGGCGTAGTGGAAAGAAATCGATTAAATAAAACTAAAGTTCAATAAAATTATTGCAACAAACTTTATATTTTTTCATGAACACCACCATCATTAAATTATACATAATGCTTTTGCCGGGTTATTTATTTTCAACCTATCAAAAGATCCAATTAGAAAGAAAAAACAATTGATATTATATCCAAACACTATTATATACATATATCTTTCTTTGGCTGAAAACTTAATTTAACGTATATTACACCAAATGATACTCATACCAGTTTCGCCAAAACTTTGATACAATTTTTTTAAAGAATGAAATAAACCTTCATGTATGAAAACGTTACTTACTACTCCAACTCTTTGAAAGAATATTTTTTTTAAGTTAATTTCGCCGATTGAGTTCCTCCCTAGAATTGTCGAAATTATTAAAAAGTTGTGCTGACAAATAAAAAACAGCAAATAACATTAATTATTATATATTATACCGTGAGAATATATTGTTGATAAAAAAACTCGTTAGTATTCGTTGTAGTTTGTTGTTTTCACTATGTTGTTATTTGTTCTTTAATATAAACGTTTCCATGTAGACCCTTATTCGATCCATGTGAAGCTAGTTAACTAGTCGTTTATGGGAATAAATTAATATAGTCTTTAATAAGGCGTCAGTATTTTTAACAGTGCACCAATAAATGCTTATATAGAACATTAAAACATAACGAAGAATGGAGATTTTTTCTGATAGAGACACATTTGTTTCTCGTATAAATAATTTTAACTTTATAAGTTCACCTCATCTCTCAGTCGAAGGACGTCCACTGCTGGTCATAGGCCTCCCCCAAAGATCGCCACAACGACCGGTCTAGTGCAGCCCGCAATCAGCGGCTTCCCGCGACCTTCACCAGGTCGTCGGACGACTCATGTTGGGGCCTACCCACGCTGTGTCATTAGTTACGTTAACAGAAATTATAGTATCATCAGCCTCCGACAAGATTTTAAATAAATAAATAAAATTAGCGGAATAATTGTCTACATGAGCGGGGGAGATATCCATTCGAAAAAAGATTTCATATAAACTTCTTCTTCAGTCTTCGTTAGGTTGAACAAAATTTTAAGTCTTTAATGAGCTAACTTATTTGCGAAGTGCGAAGGTGTGCAACATTTTTAACACACTCAAGTATTGGTTCAGATGATTTAAGTAAAGTTTATACATTGCTCTAATACTTCAAATATTGACTGTGTCGTTGGTCTAGTTGGCCACTAATACTGAGTTTCTGGGGTTCAAATGTCTGTCGAAAAATTTTCAGTAACAGCCCTTTGGAAAGCAATTAAGCCGTTGGTCTTGTGCCTGAGCTTTTGAAGGTCGTGTCCGATTTGCTGACTTATCAGACTATGAGGGTGAGGGAATACAGACTGCACCTCTGTTTGCTAATTTTAGTTGGCTGATTTCCCTTAAGATTGATCACTTCTTACATTAATAAATAGTATTTATCATTCCAACCATAATTTTAATTATATTCTTTTCTGATTTTTGTTCTACAGCGTCCTTGACATCATCTCCTATTGGAGAAGAATCTACAAGTCTTGGAAATAAATTACATAAAATGGTAAATGCTAAGATAATTCCGCATTCACTGGCTTTGTCCCCTTTTTCTGAATATAAGGAGAATCCATCTGAAACAGATAAGGACGAAAAGGTGGAGTCAATTGAGCACTTATCGAAACGGAGCACAACAATATCAACCGATTATCTTGTTGATATATTTGAAGACAAAAATATCGTTACAGCTGTGGAGTGTGTTTCGAAAGAAGATAACAATGCTAAAATAGATCAAACTAAAAATGACAATGTTAACATCCAGAGTTCGGAAGAACTTAACTCATACAATGTTTTACAAAAACTAGAAAATGCCTTATATCGTCAAATGTCGAATGGAACGTTTCAAAAACGGTTGAGGTTAAAAAATTTGACTTTAACGCCTAAACAATCTATGCAGCAGGTATTTCTTTTACACTCTGGGGACGCAGGCTCTTTAATTGTAAAGTCAAAAATATCGCAAAAACTAAACTTCTCTCAAACTGACATTATACCAAAATTCGATATGCTTCCCGTTGTATCCCCTGATTCAATAAATATTTTACCTATGCAAATAGCAACCGTAGGTTATGTTTTCCCCACATATCAATTTTTTAAAAATAAATTAAGTAATAAAAGTAATATTTTGAAAAATAAAGATTTTGCAACTAGTTTGCAAATAACAACGTCTAAAAATAATAGTTGGATGGACAAAAGTGTTGACTGTTATAAGGAAAATAATGAACGACAAAGCTTGACACAGAATACTGATCAAGGTATTGATTCGTGTAATGTTAACGTGGGATGTTCAAAAGAATCTTCTAATTTGCTAAATGAGAATACTGAACAGCCAGAAATTAAGCAAAAAGGTGATAAAATTGAATCTGATGATGTAAGAACAAAAAATTGCGATAGTATTAATAATTCCACGTCGCTGGATTTACTTGTACGGCTTTTAAATGAAATTAAAAAGATAACTACTTGCCAATCAAATTTGGTTACAGCCGTGAACGACAACGACACGTACGGCGATAACAAAGAACTAAAAATAATTCTCAACAAAGCAGGTGCCCTAGACAATTCTTTAGATCAAAGTGTAAAGGATTCTATTTCTATTTCTTCTCTTGAAAATCAACGTTATTTACACCCCAGCAATTTTTCATTGTATTTACAATCCAACGTTGATGATTACTTAGATAAATATAAATTCACTCAAGATATTAAAAACAACAATGTGAATGATATTCAAGCTCTGCTCGTTGATAAAGAAATAAATGTTCAAAAGTCACTTAAACAAATCATGCACACATTTACAGATGTTCCATCTCGATTTTTTCCTAGTAAAGTTAATCGTAGTACCCATGTAAGTTCTTTAATTGCTATGGTTAACAAGACATCCTTTGAAACTGTATGTTCATTTTCTGACTGCCACGTATTGTACTCAAATTCTACTTTTAATAATATTAAAACATGGCCGTATGTAAACAAAACTCAATCACTCACCTCATCAATATGTAAGAAAGAAAAATTAGAAGGAAATATTAAAAAACAAAATAAACCGAAGAATATTCTGCAAGCGTCTCGCGTACAAGTAATCTCTGACAACAAAACTAGTCCGGAAGTAAATATACATGATAAAAGTTTTAATACGCTTCAAGAATTCAATCCTCTGCTAAGAATGAAAAGAGATGTGTTGGTTACAGTATATTCAATCCTTGTGTTTACTGTTTTCGCTGCATTAACGATTCCCGATATTATATCTCATTCGTGAATTTATAATACACGTACACATTTTTGTTTTGAAATATAATTTATTTATTTAATTCTTCTTTCATTGTTAATTTGTTAGCAATTGCATATTTACTATTTTATTTCAGATAGAAAATCTCTACTAGCTTGGCTTTATATTGATAAATATTTTAAATATTACCTTAAAGTAGAATTTGAAATCTATCTTTCGGCGAACTTTTGAGTTTACGTTAAATCGCCTGAAATCGTTATTTAAAACATAGGCATGTATAATTCTGAGATTAACCGTTATGTAAACGCCTTAAGGATAGTGAGTGGAGTCACTGAAGATTGATAAGTAATTTATTATGTAACATAATTGACAAGCAAATAGGAATAATTTGACGATCTCTGGTATATTTGTAAAGTAAAATATAATAAGTACATATATTACAAGATATTTTATTAATGTCGTGCTTCAGGTATCTCTCTATTTTTGGTATGGACCAATAATAGAAAGCTACCAAAACTAAGATCAAAAGTGTCATAGAAATACATCAACCTAGTATTAATTTTCAATACTCCCAAAAAACAAATGTATTTTTAAAAGGACTTTTCAAAAACAAAATATATCCACGGTTTACTGTCCTGTTTCTACTCTGGGCTATTTCAGCCGATATCAATACGATATTTGTCTTCAAAAAGAGAGTCAGTCGCGCAACTTTACTCTAAATATTCATCAGAAAATCATGGTAATGTAGTTGGTTGATTTAAATTTGCTTTTATAGTATATTTAAAATTTTTACAATGTGTACTTCCTCTTCATCATTTTTATTATAATTATCAATGGAGCAACCTCTGCAATACTACCATCGGATGGTTTAATGCTCGTAACTTACAAAGTACAAATCAATTAATGTTCGGCTGTTTGATGCAATACCCTTGACTGTTCTAAGAGGAAGAGAAATGAACAATAACATACTATCATGTCAATGTCAAAAGCACATGTTTAATGACTACCGATACAATGTCACTTTAAAAGTAAAAATGTTAAATTGTAAACAAAACAACCCATGTATAATGTATATAGTTTTTCTATGGGATTAGCAACTGACATCATAAGATTAGAGGGCTAAATTAATGTAATAAGTTTTATTAAATATGGCTGCAAAAATCAAGGTACCAAAGGTATACTATAAGTTTTATCTAATTCTATTTACTTTTTATAAAAATGTAAAATAACAAATGTGTGTTTAAATAAATTTTGTTTTATTCAAGCGGAAAAAGCAAGTGGTTGAATTCACAGCTGATAACATAGATAATACGGCTCCTGTGAAAAAGATTTTGGACGAATTACAGCAAAAGAATACTCAGGCCTATACGTTTTATTGTCACAATGTGAAACAGAGACACACAACTCAGAAGGCATTACAAAATTACCACTTTGTTGTTCCTGGTTACCCATTAAACAGTTTCGATGACGACTGGGATGGAGACCTAAACGTCGATTATTTTGAAACATTTCCATATAAATGCTTATCTCCAAAAATAATAACGAAAGTAAAGAATATACAGAAAACTGATCCAGTTACTGATCTTATGAAAAATAAAGTTGAATGGCAGCGAGGATGTCGCAATCTTAAATTAACAGCAAGTAAGTGGATGAATAAAATAGTAGTAAAAACGCGTGCATCATAACCGATGATTTCGGGTTCAAACCCAGGCAAGCACTAATGAATTTGATGTGCTTAATTTGTGTTTATAACTCATCTCATGTTCAGTGGTGAAGGAAAACATTGTGAGGAAACCTGCATGTGTCTAATTTCAACAAAATTCTGCCACATGTGTATTCCATCAACATGCATTGGGGCAGCGTGGTGGAATATGCTCCAAACCTTCTCCTCAAAGGGAGAAGATGCCTTAGCCCAGCAATGGGAAATTTACAGGCTGCTAATGAAAAAATTGTATTGTAATGTAAGTTTTTTGCATGTATCAAGATTAAGAACTTGGCTTATTTGTTGCCATGGTACTATTTAAAAAAATATATGTTATAAAGTCCTCCTGCTCGTTTGCCATCTTTTGACATAAAAAAAAAAAAACTAAGAATGTGGGGTTTGTGCTTCATACTTATCTTTTCATAATCAAATATTGTACTTTTGAATACTTTGTTTTTATGGATTTAGTGCTTTGTTATCAGTTTGATGTTTATATATGTGTTTGTGTGTAAAATTATAAATACATTGAAGCTAAGTAAAAATATGTTACAAAATTACATTACATTTACATGTTACATGGTCATTGGTAAATAAAGAGTGTAAATAAATAATGAAATTTGCTATTTTAACAAAATTTACTACTTGCAAATGATATGGGCCAAATACAAAATAATTTATATGTTAATACATATAAATTAATTTTGTCCATAATACACTTTAAATAAAAAACCATTTTTCAGCTTTCAGTAACATGATGCAAAAGTATGAGAGTCTGAATGAAGAAGTTGTGCAATGTCCAAAGCACATTGTAGAAATGGCAGCTCACCTGGACAGTGATCCAGATCCTTATTTTAATAGTTCATATAATTGGTATTATGCTGGAAATGGGAACCTGCAGATTGTCTGCATTGATTGGGTAGATTATTTGCTCCACAGTGAATTAACTTCAGTTTGTAAGTATGAAATAGAATATGTATAATTTATTTATATACATATCAGAAATTTCATTACGATATTAAGATTAAGATATTAAGATTTTTAAAAACTTGCACAGCATAAAATTACAGAAACTCATGAAGTCCTTAGCACTTTAGATCTAAAACTATGTGAAAATGCTTTAAAAATCTATCAATTTTATAGTTTTAGAAGATAAATATTAATAACAATAATTGATTTCAGATTTATCAGAGTTTAACAAAAATGAGCTACTTATAAAACCTGAACATATTGCTTCTTTTGATTGTGGTGAAGATAACTTCATATTTGAAACTATTTGTTCACAAAATATTATTGCACTCAGAACAAAATATAAGATCATCATACTAAAAATAATTTCAGAGGATTTTCAAATAAAAATAGAAAAAGTAAAATGTTCTCACTCAGACTTACCATATTGTAGCATTACTTTTGATAATCATCATATGAACATATTATATGTTACAACATTGGATAATACATTGAAAATTATCAATCTGGACAGATTAAAAGCGAGAAGTGTTGATTTAAAATGTAAAAGCACATCATTAATTGATAATTGGAATACTGTAATAGGCTCTGGTAGAGGTTTCTATACACATGTAAAAAGAAATTCAATTTCAATTTACGATAAACGATCCAATGATCATGTCTATGTTTGGAAAGATGTAAGAAGTATAACAGATGAGATTGCATGTAACGATATTTGTTTAGCACGACATTTTGAAGGTACCTCCTCATTGTATTTTGCTACAGACCATCATCTCTTCTTAATGGACCTAAGATTCTATCAATCTTCCAAATCAAAAGTTGTGCAAAGATGGACCCATGGTATGGAAAGTGTGCCAACATATTTATCTTATTGCAACTTCGAAATGAATAAAGACATTACATGCCTTGGTAGTCAATGGTGTGAGGATATGTGTTTAATACCTAACTATAATGATAGATTAATTAAGGATACTTATTCTGGAGGTGTAACTGTACCTTTTCGCCCCCCTAGCATACTAAACACCCTTAATAATGCTAAACAAAAAATGTTATGCCATGATTTCTATAATCCTATAGATGCTAGGCTATGTACTGCTATCACTGGTGTACTAATAATGGAACAAGGTGAAAAATATGACATTCTTATGCAGAACTCATTGGGAGATATATCTTGTCACACATTGTTTCCAGAACATATGGAATTATTTATTGACGATGATAGTGCTCAAAGTTTACACAGCTGGAGCGAGCCCTTTAAGCTAGAGAATAAAGAATTCGAAGTTTCCTCTATCGAAAATATTGCAAGTGTATGGAAACAATTGAAAGTATCTGATGTGTTAGAAGTGGACGGTCTAGTCATAGCAAAAAAGAGATTCAATGAAGAGGATATAAAAGATATGTTTGATAATGAAGAAATTGACAGTGGTCTTCAAGAGGCCTGGGTGAAGGCACCAAATGAAACTGTCGTTGACGAGTCCTCTATGGCTCTAAAATTATATTTTTCTGAGGATGAAGAAACCATTTCCTAACATCATTATAATAAATTTCAAAGGTTTTTTTTTATGGCTAAGCATTACTTTAATAGTAAATGATAGTCAGCGTATTTTTTTATACTCATGTATTTATTTTATTGTATTTACAAAATAAAACAATAACTTTCATTAACAAGTCTATAATTCCTACCTAAAAACTAAGCCAGTAATATTAGCAAGTAGTAACTAATCAGTTTCACATCAACAGACATTCACGCACTTAAATCATTAAACAAGCAATGGCATATCCTCTAAGTACGGAAATTATATTCATTTGGCATTGTCTTATTAGTAGTTAAAAGAAAAGAAAATAGTTTTTTTTGTGTTAACAGGACATAGTTATAATTTTTATAATAAATAGTAAACTCAAATGCAAAGAATGGCAGGGAGAGATCCAAATAATATAATTACATAATAATAATGTAGTGATTTATATATGAAGCTGCAAGATGACTTGAATATTTTTTACTACTCAGGATTCGTCTGTTCCAGAAACTGCAAAGAAAAATAAGTTAATATTTTTGTTTATCATTTTATATCATACATATATACATAAAATACTCGAGTTTAATGAATCCATGGAGTAGTTTCCATCAACGATTTCAGTACACTCACAGTACGTGTACGCGTGTGCACATGACGTCACAAACCGAAGAGCTAGCGGCGCGTGAAGGGACGCAGCCAGGAGCCGGTGAGTGGAGTGTCGGAGCGGTCTCGCTCGCGCTCCGCCATCTGCTCCATGAGTCGGCGCTGGTTGTCTCGGAAGGCGGCTATGGGGTCTTCGAACTGGCTGTAGTAGCGCAGCACCTCACGCACGTCCGCCACGTTCGACATTGCGATCGCTGAGATGCAATTATTTACATTGAGATATTTATTTATAAAATTGGGTGTGCAACAAACATATTCACTTTAAAAATAATTTCTAACAAATAAAAATTATTTAGTGAAGCATAATAATTTTAGCATTAATAACATTAATATTCAAATGGGATAATTACTTTGTAATAGATTTGCTAAATCAAGCAATGCGGTGTCATCGTCGGCACCTTTCCATTTATTTAAGATGAGAGCATTTTCTGGTTGGAATTTTGTAGCCATTTTGTTCCAATCCACCACTATCACCTGTGGTAAAAATACATTTTTGTCAAATATAAAGTATATTCAAAAAAATAACTATAATGCGAGATCCCAAGCCTATAAGATTATCTTTTTACTCAAAAAAAGATTTACCTTAGACAAATCTCTGTTAAGTCCTTCCAGATTTTTCACATGAACACCGTCTATAAAATGCGTGGAGTCCCTGAAGAGTCTGTATGAAATCATTTTATTCTCGGGGTCAAGCTTGTCCAATACTGGCCAGATCATGAAAACATTCTCTGATGTGAAAATAACAACCTCATAATCAGAATTAGCAACAGTTTGCAAAAATTGGTCTACACCTGGGCGCTTTTTGAATCTGTAACAATATTTTATATTAAAACATATATTTTATTACAGAACTTAATTTTCATTCTGTAAGCTAAGCCCATTTAAAGGCCCCAGCCCCCAATACTTAGATGCAAGATGTGTACTGTTATAAATGTTTGTAAAATCTTAATATATTATACTTTGAACCTATACACAATAATTCTGCAATGTCAATAGATTATGTAAGCCAAACTAAGCTGATGGTCTCAGTTAGATGATAAATATAACAAAATGATCAGAACTGCGCGTCAAACGGTTTAGATTAAAAAATATACAATTTAGTAGCAGAATACTATTATGTAAAAATTAGTAAAAAGTAATAAAATTGGATTATTCTCATCTAATTATCTTTGATTTTAGATAAAGTTTGACAGTAAGCCAGAAACTATGTTATACTAGTCTGGTTTCGTCTAAGTCTGGTCTAGGTTCTATGCCAGATAACTTTGGAATAATATATAGTATATAGTATAATTAGTAGTTAGACAAGAGTACATCAATACAATTATATTTTTGAGATTCGTAATTTTACAATTCTTTTTCCAGTAAATGTTAAGAATGTGAGACCATAAAAATGATGTAAAAAATTATTCTTATGTTTGAGTTCTTATTTTTCCTAAGAACAGTATTGCAAATTACTACTAATACTGTATTGCAAATTTTGTATAACAAAATATAAGTTTAATAAAATGCCATTCAATAGCATACCTCCATCCAGTCTGGTAGGACCAATCAGGATGAACTAGCACATCAGTAAACTCCAGCACAAGTGTGTAAGTAGGTTGGTAGGGAGCTGGCAATGGATCGGGCAGAAGCTTCTCACGAGAAGGCTCTTTTATCATCTAAGAAACATTTTTAAGTATCAAAATATAATTAAGCTTGTCGATAATACACATTCTTACAATATTTCAGAGTTGATTATTCAATTATATTAATTTTAGATCAAGGCTTAAAAAGCCCTGCTCTAGCTCTAATGCTCTACTTAATTTTTTTGCATATTTATACAGCTTAAAATTTTTACAAAAAAAGCTACAACCTACAAAATTGAGTGTCACAGGCATCCTAGTTTTAGACAATAGCTAAAACATAAGCTAATGGTTAACACTATACATCTTAATATAGAATCCATCAAACTAAGACAAAAACAAATTTATAAATATATACAAAGCTCACTGCCAACTAGATACCTTTTCATAAAATGTAAGTTCTTTCCATGTTCGACGTAGATATTGCAATGGCAATGGCAATGGTGAGAATTCATCCTCAATAGGTTTGCCATCATCATCTCGCCGTGGTGCTCCCATTTCAATAACCATACATCCACCCATTACTGTCATTGCTCCACCAAACACTGCAAAACTGTATACATTGACTTTAATTATTATTGTCTAATAATAATAAAATGTTAAAAGTTCAATATTCATTTATTATTTTTGTCCAACGTCTTTGCAAGTCCAGGCTAACTTCACTTGATTTTTCATAGGCGTAATTTATGTTAAGGGAATGTATACGTCAGAAAGAAACAAAATGTGTGTACATAACCCACAGAATAAAAGCATGATGAATAATGTACAAATCTTTTTGCTTAGCAGTAAAAGATAATAACTTTTCACAATTAGTTGACATATGGAATTAACCATTTAAAAATCATTATAAGTTAATTTTAATTATAAATAGTTAAATTACCCAATTTTCATCCTCCTCCAACTTTTTTCATTCTCTTGGGATTTTTCTTTTTGTTCTTGTTCAAATTTTTCCTGTTCTTTTTTAACCTCTTGCTCATCTGTAGCACTCATAGGTGATTGTGGAAAAAAACGACCAAGTATGTCTACTTTCTCAGTTTCCTTAACATCTTTTTTCTTATCTCCTATGAAAATAATTCAGTTAATTAAAATTCAAGACGTTCTCATTGATCACTAACATTTTTTAAATGTAATATAATACTATATTGGAGCTTGTAAAAAAAATTAAATTTAAAAATAGAATAATAGAAAAAGCAGACGTTTTTTAAATTATAATACTTTTATGTTCGACCAAATTAATACTTAATTCAGTTTATCTGTTAATAACAGAATATTTATTAAAATTAATCTAACCTATATTATCAGAAAAATATCTTGTGGAATTCGCTGACAGAAGCCACGCATTTTGTCTTAATAACTTTGAAGTTTGAAATTTCACAGTTTTACAACAGGCTGCCTGTGTCAGGAAAAATACTTTTCTGAGAGCCATGACTAATTTTATATTCTAAAAATCCACAATTCAGGAATTCACATCATTCAAACAAAACAACTGTCAGTGTCATCTGTCAATTCGTAATAGTCTACTTTTTTAAAAGTTTAATTATTTTCTCTTGAGAAAGGCCAAGGTATTAAATTCAATTCTTTGCGTGTTTTTTTGGTAGTACTAATTGAACATAATTTATTTCGCCAATCTAAAGTGTGATTGAAAATATATGGAGGAGGTTGATAGGTGCATTCTATAGTTATTCTTATAAATGAATTAAATTTTGAGCACAAATAACATTACAGTTTCTTTTTAACTATGTACCGCTTACTTATAAATAATAAATATTTCATTTACAGAATAGGTTGGCGGACGAAGAAATGGGTCATCTGATGATAAATGGTCACCACCGCCCTTAAACATATACTACACTGTAAGAAATATTAACCGCGCCTGACATCGCTAATGTACCGCCAACCCTGAGAACTAAGATTATAAGAAAGCAG
Organism: Vanessa atalanta; assembly: GCF_905147765.1. Taxonomy (NCBI): domain Eukaryota; kingdom Metazoa; phylum Arthropoda; class Insecta; order Lepidoptera; family Nymphalidae; genus Vanessa; species Vanessa atalanta. The sequence continues at coordinate 3,100,170 of NC_061882.1, forward strand.
AAACGTATTCACGAGTCCACAGCTTTTTCTCATAAAAGCAAACTTGTCGTCAGTTATGATGACATCAAAACAGTGAATTCGATTTAACACCTTGCTTAATAGAAAATAATTTAACAATAAAAAATTACGTTTAATATGGAATGCCATCGATTGCAAACAAATAATTTACATAAACATAGGAGTGGGCAATGTAATAATTCGTATTGGAACCAACCCTGAGAACTAAGATTATAGGAAAGCAGAAACGTATTCACGAGTCCACAGCTTTTTCTCATAACAGCAAACTTGTCGTCAGTTTTGATGACATCAAAACAGTGAATTCGATTTAACACCTTGCTTAATAGAAAATAATTTAACAATAAAAAATTACGTTTAATATGGAATGCCATCGATTGCAAACAAATAATTTACATAAACAGAGGAGTGGGCAATGTAATAATTCGTATTGGACTGCCTCGTTGTTAGAGGCTAGATATAAAGCTGCATACCCAGATGTCCTGGAATAAAACCCAAAGTCGGATTTTTTATGTCGGAAAATTCTTAATACTAGCCCAGAGTTTGGAATTTGGAAGTATGTTTACATGTGCCTCGGCAAAGCCGTCGGTTTCGAGCCTGGACCATTTCCTGACTGTGATTATAAGAGTAAGGGAATACAAAGTGCACCTGTGTTGCGTACACACTTGTGTATATAGTGCACACTTGTGCATATAGTGCACACTTGTGCATAAAGTGCACACTTGTGCATATAATAATATGTCTTACGTAGTTGGCTGGTACTAATAACTCGTAGCAATGGCGATGTTATAAGCCACCGTGGCCGAAATCGTACGGATCATCATCATAGATTCGTATTTTCTTTTTTTTATATCCCTCGGTACCAAAACCTACTCGGCCTGCTGGTAAATCTGTCGGTGGATAAATGACAATAAACGACAATCTTATTTTAACTATTATCTTTATTTATTTAAGAACATTAATAATATCTATATTTATACACTGGTAATTAAACATATTTGAAATTTAAACAGTTCGGAATATCTATAAATATATTATAACAGCAACAAGTTATGCACACTATTATTCTTCGTCCAACAAATACTATTATTAGACTTTATATATTTGTTACATACATTTTGTAAGGAATTTAATGAAACATAGTTGCGCCCGTTGGCGCAAGCGAATGAGAATGTTTTCACGCGTGTATAATAATTTTCATAGCTTCGCCTGTTTTTGCGAATTCCATTGCTTCTTTTGATTTTTCTAGAGGGAAATGATGTGTTATAAAGGACTTGAGGTCTATCGCGCCGCTTGACACTGCAGCCAACGCTAACGGATACCTGATATAAGACACAGTGATTATGATCCTACACGGCTTTTATTCACTATTACAATTTATTAACAAAAACATTGTCACTCACGAGTTGAGCAGGCGGTATGCGCCGCGCACGTCCACCTCACGCAGCATCGCCGCCGTCAGCGGCACGCGCACCGTCGCCTCGCCGATGCCCACCACCAGCACCGTGCCGCCCGTGCGCGTTACCTGCATTTTAAATATTGTTTTTTTTTTGATGAAATATGAATAAATGTACAAATTTTTAGTGCAATCCGAACGCGACACTAGTTCAAGTATATCTTCTGTTTACTTTTAGTAGCACACATTCGCTATTGACATAACACTATTTTGAAACATCAAGATATTTTGTAATTATCTACAACTAATCTTAATGAAGTACGTATTTCGCTGATAACGTAGTTAGTATTATTGGTGTAAGGAACCGCTGAATCAAAACACATTAAAAGTCACTGATGCTTATTCACTGAACTATCTCAGCTACAAACCTACTCGGATCTTTCAATTCACCTAGGATAGATAATTATACGTACGTTCTTCGTAAGTAGTAGGACTAATTGCAAAAAAACTACATAATACCGTCAAAGCTATTCTCTGTGCTGATTCGAACCCGCAGGCGTCAATAGTTATATCAGGAGTAGTGTCCAAGACGGTTGTTATTCTTTCGACTATCTCCTGGTCACTTTGGTTTGGTGACACGAGCAAGGTATGGTCTGCGGCCAACTTTTTGGCTGTTTCAAGGCGTGACGCGACAACATCTGTGAAATTAAATAATTTATAAGGCAACTTAGGTTATATATAAACTTGCTATAGATTATTTCACAAATAATAATTTTATAATTTATTATAAGTTTATTAAAAAAAATACATAAGTAACCAGGCGCTCAATAAGCGATGGCAACCAATATACACTGACAACAATAGGTTATAGATCTATTCAATCACTGGGCTTAGTGATTAACACGTTAAATTATCTGTGTGCATTAGATGAATGCAGCTTGTGCTGGACAAGATGTCTTAGTGTGTGTGAAGCGACTAAGAGTAAAAGCAACAACAAAAAAAAAACGACTGATACTAGCACTAATATTGAAATTGAAAAATCGTATTACCAGTTATGAGTATTTTAGCAGCACCCATTGCCCTTGCGGTCATCGCACACAGCACGCCAATTGGCCCCGCCCCTAGCACCAGCAGCGTGCAACCAAGTCGTACACCTGCGCGTGTACATGCATGAATGGCGATTGCAAGTGGTTGCACCGCAGCTCCCTCTTCCATGCTCACATTGTTGGGAAGTCTAAAAAAATATTTAACTAAAATAATAACCCTTGAGTAGTCACTGTACGTTTATTCTAGGAATTTAGAATTTGTGCCTGTAAAGTTATTTTTTAAGAATACTTTAGCATTTGATAGCCTAATTGATGAAGGCTATTTAATATGACGCCATCGGGCACGGGAGTAAATCAGGAAAGTTTACGCGCGTACGTTTGTACCAGTTTTCGTATAGTTACGGAAAAACTAACAACCTGAGACGTCAATTAACTTGAATGCCAATTAACTATTGTTACAAACCGTTTTTTAAAACAATAACCATTCTGCTCGTATTTTTAACGTAGCTCGAATATAACGTCTCAAAATCTGACTAGAGCTGAATTTGGTTATGATTGTTTCAAAAACTAGTTTGTAAAAGTGGTTAATTGGCATTCAAATTAATTAACGCCTGTCAGATATCTACTGAATATTATTGATCCTACTTGTGACAAAAATCAGCAACGTGCTTGTAGTATCGGCAGAGGTTTCCCATAGCACCGGTCGTTGAACAGTATCGCGGCTGATCACATAGATTGTATCGGCCTTTCTTGCAGTACTCGCAGCTGCGACACGGTTGCGTCGGCTCTATAGCTACCCGATCACCTACATCGATGTTCTTTACTCCGCTTCCGACCTACAAATTATTACTTATCTCTACATATATAAATCGGCCTTTTGACTAAAAATACAACTTTATAAAAAAGTAAACGATCTATCTTTGTTATACCGAAATAAAACAAAACATCATCAGAATAAATAAATTACAATGAATTCCTTTAATTTTCATAATTTATTACTTTTGTAAAAAAATATTAAGTATTAAAAATTAAATAATAGTTCATCATTTATTTATTTAAGCCTTTTCAATAGCAATAGAATCACACTTGAATAATTCAAAACATTGTCAAATTAAACGTGTTATTTCTTTTTATGTTTATTTTATTTATTTTTATTAATTTTAAATATATACAAATATGAATTAAAAATATATATATGTGCTTAATGTACAAATACAATAACATACAAAACATTAAGAAGTAGCAAAATTGTCTAAATCTCATTGTCTTTGATTAGTTCTATAATAATTGACATTACGCCAGAAGGCTATGTAATGCAGGATCTGTGCCGAATAACTCTATTATAATAACTACATTTATAGTTAATAAATAATTGGACAAAGCAAGACTTAACTTAGTTTTAATTAAATATACCTTTATAACAACACCTGCACCTTCATGGCCCAAGATCATGGGATCGCAGACAACTTCAAGTCCACATTTTCCAGTCGAATACAGCTTAAGGTCTGAACCACAAATCCCAACGCAGTCGATCTTTATTAAAATCTCTACGCAAAAGTAATGATTTATAAGAATTTGAAGTATATTTATGGTAACATAAACAGCTAGAGTTGTCTTGATTTCTTTTTTTTTAAATTGTTTTTTAATATATAAGCAATTAGACTATTTTTAATTTCCCTAATCGTGAGTTTCATTCTTTTTTATATTTGTATTTCTTAATTTGTTAACTTTGACTTTGCTTGCATTATTTTATTTTAAAATTAATTTATAACTTACAACGTTATTGGCTGGTATTATATAAATCAAGTATATTATTATTTTAATATTAAATATTTAGTATCGAAGTTCAAAGTTCATCATAAGTTCATGTAATATCTTACCATTATCACTAATCTCCGGCATTGGCCATTTCTCCTGTAAAAAATGTTAGTTCGTGTATTATAATGTATTCTATTATTCGTAGATTTTAAGTCATTTTTACAATATACAACATCTGTGGTTTGTTTATTTTTTATCCTTCTTCGATCGATTTGGAACAAGGTTTCACCATTTAATTTATTATTTATAAAACAAATTTTACTACATCTACTCTTCATCCTTTTATAGGAATAAAAAAGTCTTACATATCTTAAATCTTTAGGTCCATATAAAACAGCCGCATAGTTCTCTGTCATGTTGCACACTTCACTCGCGATAAAAATATTAAAATAAAGTAGAACAGAGTTGTAAGACACGATTTAAATACGTTTTATCATATGTTTAATTAAAACTGTTCATGTTATTTAAACAAAAGCTTACTATCTTTATTTTAAATACTAGCTAACCATCGCGGCTTCGCATGGGAAGAATAAAATCACATATTTTTTTAATGTTTTTAATTTACAATTAAATTAATTCGATTTGAATGATCTTAGACTATTTTCTTTCGAACTACATTAATATAAATTAAACTATGACTTCATATAATTAAAATTTATAGTCTAAGATCGCTATAAAACTATTAACTAAAATAATACAGACGTTTAATATTAATATTACATATAGATTACTTTCAGTTGCGTGTCTCGAGTTATATAAGTTTTCAGAACGAAACGAAATCTACTTTTTATATATTTATGATATCAAACACAATCTCTCTTATTTATAAAGAGATTAATGTTTTTTACTAGAGTCTCGGTTGTGTAAGTGTTATCTCAGACAGTATAGAATAAGAAATAAAAAAAAGGTCGGTGCGCATCTAGTTATTAAAGCGCGAATATATTTATATGAGAATAGTGGTCTTATGTGAGTTGCGTTAAAAACTTTTTTCTCGGTAATAATTTTTAAAAAAAAAACATAAATAGCATTGTCTCTTCATTTCGCAAAACTTTAAAAATAACAAAAAGTAATAGAAATTAATAAAAATCATAACCCCTTACGCAAAAATCGCTTTTTGCTCCAAAGCTATTTATCATGATTTCTTTTTTAAATAAAATTAGTGTATTAAATAATGCAACATTTTTGCAATATATTTTATTACTTATTTTTAAATCATTTTTGACGAAAGCAGCCCCTCCGTCACATAATAAGCTAGTGCGGACGTTGACGTTGTGCTGGACAGAGTTTTGACACTTTTTACCGTAAACATTAGAAATTAAAGATATACAGATGCGGTGCATATCTTTAATGTCCAATCGATCAATATCAACGATATATTTCCAATTCTCAACAGTGCAATTTGTGTATTATTTGTGCTAATTGATTCTTATGATGTAATTACGCATTTTTGTCTACAAATACTTACAGTATTTGTAGACAAAATCTATATATCGGTTTTAAATCGATTTTACTTGGTTAGGTTTACTTTTGAGTGTCACCTCTCTGCCAAATGTACAAGATCCTTAGATCACGTGCCATTACCGTTACATAAAATTATACGCACCCTGTTAACTGGCACCTAAAAAAATATCAGTGGCGATTTCAGCTTTACTATTATGATATATTTGTGACGTTAATTTGCTTGATTAATCTAATATTATTATTATTATGACTTAGTTCTTTCCACCATCGCATAGGTACCCAATTCAACGTGTATCACAAAATATTATCTGATATTTGAAACTGATTTCAAAGGAATATTTTTAAAGTTTTTAAAACTAGTTTGAATACGATATTTTACTAGGTAAACGAATTATCGAAGCGTAACATACAACCAAAGTATCGTATTAAATATCGATATATCTTATCGTGTTGTATATATTCCAATATTTGCGAATCTGGCTTCCCTAGTGTATACTCGGCACATCTCTATTCGCTATCGGCGACCGGTCAGGGTTGATCTTAATGTGATTATATGTAGGTACATATGCGTCTTTCGATTTCCTTATCTTAGTTAGTTCTTGTGTATTATAAAATCAAGAAACATTGAATTCAATTTTTTATTGTTTCTATAAATATACATATCTTTGTAGGTATTATGTCGGTAAATAAAAATAATTTAATTGCACGTAACAAAGCATGAATGTTTTTTTTTATAAACTACAATAAAATTGTTCGTATATCTTTTTATAAATTATGTACAAATTTGTTGGCGGCTCTAACAACGTAACCAGCTCTATCAGTTGGGGAAGGCGGTAGCGTTGTTGGCGTCTCGCGGCTGAACGTGTATCATGACCTTGATGCCGAGTCCGCGGCGCGCTACGTCGTATGCTTGCAGCGTGTCTTCGATGCTGAAGTGATGAGTTACGAGCGGCTTCACATCCACTTGTCCACTTGCCACCATCGACATCGCTATGGGGTACCTGTTAACAAATAATCATTAGAAAATAACTTAGTATGTATATAGAAGATGGGGATGAAGATGAATAAACAACTTTGACCTTGAGATGTAAAATAATCACTTCGTTTTGGTTACGGGATCGTAATAAATTAGCGTTTTTAATGTCAGTCATGTTGCTCTAGGAACTTTGGAAGGAAAATTAAAATGGATATAAGTAGTTTACTGGAACATTATTGTAATATAAATAAATGTATATTGATACAGATCTGGTAATAGTGCATACTATAGCGTAGTCATACCCATGGAATATATAAAGAAACTGTTAGTAATATGATAAAATAACGTACTCGTTGACATATCGGAAAATGCCTCTGATGTCAACCTCACGTGCGACAGCGCCGGCCAGAGGTAACGTGAGCTCAGGACTGCCCATACCCACCAGTACGGCCACGCCACCGGACTTAGTTGCCTGTTCGATGTAGAGAATGTTTTTAAACAATTTAATCACAACCTTTATTCTTAAGAAGACCACGAAGAACATACGATTGTAATTCGTTACAAAACTATTTAGCTAGTAATTAATTATACTAGCTATTGGTGATATTTCTAATTCACTCTGAATTTTTTTTGAATAATTATGTAAGGCAAGTAAGGTGAGGTAAGCCAGATGAGAGATTAGCATCTCTGCTTGCTTAAAATAAATTCTATCACTGTTCAAATCTAACAACTCTATATCAATTGTGTGCGATGTATTTTTTATTAAAGGCATCCATACATCCATTTTAGATTATTAGTATAATATCAACCATTAAAAAAATATATTGGAAATATTCCACGCGCGGCTAAGTATTACACAACAAGGTCTCTAACATGTATATCTTCTCTATAAAATAATATTTCTGTTGTTTACAGAAAATTATCTTTCGCCTATCGCGTATACCTACTAAAATCATAAATATTATAATATCTTTAAGTATAGATATTATTATAACCATAATGTTGATTCTGTAATTGTTGTTATTTTAATAGTTGACCTGTGCCATGCTTATACTTCGTCTCATAATGTTCCATAAGAGAAAGGTTTTAAGTCATACCAGTAAAGCCAAGCGCACTGTAGACTGAGCTCCACTCGCGTCGATGGAGATGTCAGGATGCGTCCCGAGCAATTCGTGAACCTTCCTAACTACGTCTGCCTCGTTGGAATCTTTGTTTACCAGAAGAGTATAGTCAGCACCTAGCTTCTTCGCCATATCCAAACGTGACTGCAGGAGATCTAAATTTACCAATGTTTACTTTAAAACCATGAACGAATACAATATTATTAAAATAAAAGCGAAAATGAGTTTACTTTGATGATAATTTATTGGCGTTTGTTAAAATAAAATATGCTCAGTGATATGGACGGTGCTATAAAATCAAAAATAAATTAATAACATCTAACAATCTATACATACAAACTACGGATGATGCAACTTAAACAAAAGTTACATTCAGAAACGAATTAAAATAAAATTACGACTTAACGCTAAAAGACAGTTTACATATTAATAAGGCATTAAAATATATTCAAGTGACCCGTTATAATTATCTTGCTGGCGCCCATGGCGCGTGCAGATAGTAGCGTGACAAGGCCTATAGGACCCCCGCCCAGAATCAGCACGGAATTTCCGGCCGACACGCCACCACGTCGGCACGCATGGATGCCCACCGAAAGCGGTTCAAGCAGCGCACCTTCCTCCATCGATACGTGGTCGGGGAGTCTGAAGCAAAGCACGGTCGAGATAAATAAAGTTTTTTAGGTGAACGCTATAGTTCTTGAAGTTGTTCAAGAGTACGTATACCTCGGGCAAACTATGCATAACATACATTATTAGCGGCCTGTAAATTTCCCACTGCTGGGATTGTCTATGCTTGGCGTTTCTCATAGCTCAGAGGATTAATCAGCTGAAGTGGCAGTGGGCCAGACACATCTGTCAAAGAGTCAATAGCGGTTGGGGCAAGATGGTTCTAGAGTGGAGACCGCGAATCGGCAAGCGTAGTGTAACGACGACGCCCTGTGGAACGGTGGAGCGATGATGTATGGAAGGTGGCTGATAGGAAGTGGATGAGAAGGACCGAAGATCGGGCTCATTTACGCACCTTGGGGGACGCCTATGTCCCGCAGTGGATAATACTAATACAGGCTGATTATAATGAGGTGAGAAATTTAGGAAAAGTCACTGTTGACTTCATTGGTACATGAAACATCTGTGTTGAATAATCATTTGTGCAGTTGAATGTAAATACTGATAAAGACTCTGAGAGTTCAGAGTACAAATTTTAGCAAGCGAAAGTCATTTTAGAGAAAGCAAAAGTTGCCCTCCATATGACTGATACTCATACTGTGATAATAATTGACAAATAAGTAATAAAAATAAAACAAACGCTTAACCTAGCACTCACTTGTAGCAGAAGTCAGCTGCATGTTTGTAATAACGAGCGAGATTTCCGTGTACGGGTGGAGTGGCGCAGAACTGAATGTCCGGGCACAGATGGTAACGTCCCGTCTTGCAGAACTCACAGTAACGACACGGGACACCAGGCTCGATGGCTACGCGATCGCCAACTTTCAGATTCTTCACTTTTGCACCCAGCTAATCAATAATATTTAGTGTAAATATGTAATCTGTCATAGTTTAAGTCAACTAACGAGGCCATAAGGCTGCTCTGTGTAAGGGTAGGTACCTTATCTGGTACCTATCCTATAACACGTAAAATTATTATAATTTTTAAAGAAAATATAATTCAGATAAGTATAGTTGTGTTAACAATCAACGTAGTTAAAGGTCAAAATTACAATGATTGTAAATAATAATACATATTTAAATGCCCGTTCAAGTAGAATAATATTATTTAACTCTTATCTAAACTGAAGTATTTAATGACTATGCCCTCTACTACAACGTGACAATTTATAATGAAAATAAATAATACACTACTTATCTCAACTACCATCATAATATGTTTATTTATTTCGTTTTGGATTTAGATTGCCGACATTTTCCGGGAGTAAAAAGTTCGTAGATATATAAAATTTGTGTGTTCCTAGCAAGTATTAATAAACTAATCCATTAAGATTGATTTGCCTCGTTGATCTTTTGGTTTTTATATATGCTCGTTTGTATATTATCTCGTTGTGGTTTATAATACTGCAGACGCCGAGGTCCTGATTTTAATCCTTATAAAAAGTGGTTGTGGTTTTCTTTTAAGTTGAAGTAGTACTACGTAAAAGTCCAGAGTAGTACCAGGCAAATACGCAAAAACCTACACGGCTATAAAATTCCAGAGATTTGTTTATGTGCTCCTGTGCCTCGGAAAACACGTAAAGCCGTTCTTGCGCCTGAACTCTTTTCGGTCGTGTCGCAAATATGCAGTTCCGTCGAATTATGGGGACGAGGGAATATAGAATGTTATTTAATACTCGTATACACTTGAGAATTGTAATACCCATCTGACCATTCAATAGCACCTAGCCAATCAATTTGGAGCGTCATCATTGTCATAGTTTATAAATTAATATGACAATTCTTAATATTCTAATCCTTTCGGATTAGCTAAAGCAAATAAATATATAATTAGGAGTTATCGACGATATGAATGTCCGTTTATTATGCATAACCAAATAGACTCCTGTTAAGAAGCACTATTAGAAAGTCTTTTTACAATTCAAATCACCTTTTAAAACAGACAATAATTAGGTCACTCGCGTAATAATGACTATAATAATGGACTAATGGTGACGATGGATTACGGCGACGACGGCTTCACCCTATATCTTTGATCTCATAATCCAAGATAGGAAGGAGTTCATAGCTGAATTAAAGTCGTGGTATTTAGATTTGATTTTCCCTATTTATACAGAGGGAAAGTCGTGTTATTTAGATTTTTCAATATAAATATAAATTGAATTGTAAATTGTTCTTTACATTTTATTTGGTTGTTGTTTGGTGTATCTGGGTTTTATTAATGTCGTACCAAGGAACACAATACTACAATAAAAAAATAAAGCATTATTGTCAAATAACTGTTGATATGTTTACCTAGATTTTTGAGAAGAAGGCATATCCAAATCTGTGTCTCAAACGGAGAAAATTTTGAAAATATTGTGTTGACAACAGGCGTTACTGACAAGGTTCCTGTTATTAACTGTAATTGTCCAAAGACAAATATTTCACTGTTAAATATAATGTTCTGTCATTTTCAGTGAGATTGCAAATTGTAACGACAAAAATTGGCAATTTTTTTTATTACATTACCGACTCTAAGAGTTGTTTAGTTAAGACCTGCAAACATTTTATAAACCGATGACCGGGACTAATTATAATATTCCTTATTTCATGGATTATTATGTTTCAAGGAGAAGAGCGATTAGTACAATTAACTTATCTATCTAAAATATGTAGTGTAAACAAATAAAAATATTATTTTACTTTCTCTACTGTAAGGTTTGGAAATTTTCAGTTAAATATCTAATCTAACAAAGAGTTATCTTATTAATAAATAAAACAACATAAGATAAAGAAATACCTACCCGTATACGTATTTAATCTTTTAATTGGTACTATAACACTGACACCGCAATATAGATAAAGATATGGTTTTTAAACTAGTTATGTTAGCGCTTTTTGTGGTCGTTTGGTTTACTTTGTAATGAATATTGTATCCCACGAGTATACATGTATCAAATTAAAATCTTTGTTTTGAATACAGTTGGATGACTTAGAAATGTGTTACTTGAGGGAAAGTAGTCACCACCAGGGATATTTAGTCTATGGGCGGTGGGGGTGTTCAGGGGCATTACATCCTTCCTATACTGTCTGACGGTAGAATATTTGATTAATATAAATGGATGTGTTTGTTCTAAATTTTCCGTCCTATTGCATTATGAAGAAAGAGGGAGTTATTAACATCACAATGGACTTGGACTAAAATAATGCATTTGAAACAAATTAGTTATTCATTAATCCATTTATGAAATAAGTCCGCAGAAATAATGGAATTTTGACCAAATGTAAAAATTTGTCATTCATCATTACATGGCAACTCCTTTTATAACAGAAATATAGAAAACGTGTGTGGTTCTTAATAAGAGGATTTTTCGTCTTTTTTATTTCTTTATTATTATTATTTTTTCAAGCATGGAAGCTCACAATTTTAGCTGTTTAAAAATAATAATTTAAAAGTATAGCATAGAACGTTATTTATTTATTTAATAAATTGTAATACGCACTATTACTACTGTTTTGGAAATACTTCGGCATATATTAAGTAGACACACCTCCAACTGGCCTTGACTGATTTGAATGTCAAGTTTTTGTATGTGTCGACTGTCGGTATCGAAACAGAGCGATTGTTACGTAAGTGACTCGATATTACGTATTAGTCTCATTTCATGTATTTTAATATCAAATGTATATTATAATTAAGTCGTATTTGCTTGAAGCGTATCCGCATTAAGTATGATATTTTTGACGCGTATGTCTAGGTAATAAACACTGGTACTACTTAAATCATTATCACACTAAGCTTGTAGTCGATTATGTATTAATTTCTCTTTATTACTGTATTTGCCACCTCATCATGAATACCAAGGTAATCGTATAGACACTCAATTGTTTTATTAATTGGACATATTCTTATACTAGTATACTAGATCAACTTTTTTTTACCGCCGAAAATATCTACTAATACCTAAGTGCGTCATGTTGCTGCTTGAAATTAAAATAAATTTCATATAATTAAATATTACCGGCAAGCGGTTTTGCATTTTAGTTTCTATTTATTTTATACAAGAACATGATGTTCACGCTTAACACATCAATACTCTAAATTCAAAGCGGGTGCAACTGCAAAGCACAGCTTATATACTAATATTATATATTAAAACTTAATCCGAAACATATTCCATCTTCAGAGGCATAAGATCTTATACATTTAACGTAATATTAAATAACTGTAAATTAATGTTTATTAGTATATAAATAAAAAAAATATGATCAAGTTTCTATCTACCTTAACAACGACACCTGAGGCCTCGTGACCCATAATCATGGGCTCTTTGAGCACAAAATGTCCGCAAGATCCAGTCTCCCAGTAGTGGACATCTGACCCGCAGATGCCCACACAATCCATACGGAGAAGAACCTCTGGAATTTGGAAAACAATATTAAAACAATTGAATCGCTTTCAGCAATTTTCTAAAAATGCGGGATGAAATAGTGCGATAATTTCATCACAAAATTCTCCTATCGTTATAAACACTATTTCTTAAATAAAAACTTTTAGAAGGAGGAATTTATTTTATTTTCTAGCTTACTTTGTATTCTAGTTCAGACTTTTTTGCTGTTAGTATTGCTAGCATAATGATAACTTTTATTTTATGTTGTTTACTTGTACATAAAATATAGGAATATTAAGTCGTCACATACCATCATCAGCTATTTGCGGAATCGGAGTTTGTTCCTAGAAAACAAAAAATACAGGGGTGAGTAAAAAGTAATAATATATATTTATGGATTTATATATTCTGGTGTTCCATTAATTTCGCCGAATATCTCTTTTACAGTTACCACTAATTCAAATATCCATTAACCTACGGTTATGCAGCATGGTGGAAGAAGCTCCAAGCCCTAAGAGGAGACCTATACCCAGCCGTGGGGCATTTTCTGGTTGTTACATTACCATACAGATACACTCGCTTTGGGTTTTTTAGTTATCAAGAATTCATTAATATCTCTTTTATTAGAGTAGGGTACTAACACGTCAATTTAATAATAAATGATTTTAAAGTGGAGTGTTCCGTTTTATCTCTAGGAATTATAAGTCATTCGAACGTTATGTATTACTATAATTGATTCTATACTAACATAAAGCAGCTTTTATGAATATGTAGAGTATATTAAAAAATAAAATATAATTCGTTATCATAAAGTTTGGTTGATAACCCTATCCAAAGCTAACATATAATTTAATATTTAATTATTATGTTTGAACAATTAATAAGCATGATGTATTGACAAATCAATAATTATTACAAGAAAAAAAAAATGTGATACACAAAACACAATATTTTCTTATTATAATGTCGCTAAACATGATTAAATAAGAATCTAGAATCTAGCACTCATATAACATATTATGACCTTTTATATAAACTTATTTAGCTTATGTTTTCAACATAATATATAAATTTTGGACATATTTTATTTATTTCTCAGTCGATTCAGCTCAGACACTCTGTTCAGTTTAAAATATTTCTATTGGAATAGGTATTTTAAACATCTATAATTCATGTCTCTATCATAACGGCTTCCTTTTTTTATATGTGTTAATCCAAATAATTTACAATGTTAAAAGGTAATTAAAATAATATTTCCAATACAACTTACCAGTCGTAAATCTTTTGTTTTGTACAAAACAGCGGTGAGGTTATCCTGTGCCATGATTACGCGTGCGCTCTAAGCGATTGTCACTGTGTCACTAAGCCAGTTGCCACTGCTGTACTGACTGAGTTTATTTTTGTCTTCTAACTTATTCCTATGTCACTTTAGTAATCAGACTAATCACTTTAATCGGCAATATGCACAAAACTGCCATGCCGTGTACTGCCAACTGCAAATGAGGCTCAATTAATTTGTAAAACGGAATTTTTAATAGATTTAAAGTGTTTATCGTTAACTTTGTGTGTTAGCTATTTATCACCAAATTGAGTTTAATGCTTTTCTAATGTTTTGTTTTATCTTAATTCAGGGACAGTGGTACTGTATAATTATATGATTTATACCCGAGAATTACAAAAAATTCGTTGAGCTTAAATAAAAAACCGAAAATTGAAAAAAAAAATGCTCTCTGCGACCTACTACTTTTGTAAAATACATAGGTACGTTACTTTATGTATGAACAGGTGCAGGAACTACATATAGACAATAATTTTAATTAGCCCGATATTAAAGAAACTTAAACAATTTTCGATAAAAAAAGAAAAAAAAGGTCCAAGAAAGAGGAAATTGACGACAGTTATTAAGAGAATAACCGAAGAATAGTTGATGCTCAGTCAGTCGGGCAAGATATTGTTAAACAAACAAAAAATCATACAAGCTGTACCCTAAAGCTTGTATGATTTTTTTATGTAGAACCTTTTAAAGTTCGCAGTAAAATTATGAAATACATTAGATTACAGTTGAAGAATCGGTTAAAGTTTCGTAACTTATCAACAACACATGAATTGAGAATATTTATTTTCGATGTGCCTCTTATCATTATCTATTTAAGATAATAATAATACAGACCTTAGCTGTGACTTTGGAAATACCACACTTAATTTAAATTAAGTTTCATGCACTGCATTTCCAAAGTCAATTTTAAATTTAATTTTAATTTATACTGGTTTTACACTAAAAGAACAACATCGAAATAAACAAAAGACAAGCGAAACGGCAATCCTATTGTGAGAGCAGCCTCAATGTTAGAAAAAATCTATTGATCCTATCCCATACGTTGACCAACAGCTGTCGTACACCCACCCCATCAGTATATCTCGTATGTCCAATCCCCTTTAGTTCGGAATTGCAGATTACAAATAATAGTCATTGGCAAAATAACAGTGGAACCATAAAAAATTATGAAAATGCGATTTATACGTATAATGTCGACCACATTTTTTGATGTTACTAGATTAGATTCAAGACAAACTGGACAATCTATCATTAAGTACCCACTTCTTATAAAATTACATAAAACCAATATTTTATTTAAGTTTTCTTGTAAATTAATATTGACAATGAAATTTCGCAATTTAGAAATATTAATTTTATTATTCCTACTGATATATCCTAAAAATTAAAATAAGAATTTTATTCCAAGTTATTTTTAACAAATAAAATATTATAAATGATCTACCGATCAACCAGCTCGCTCGTACTGGACGCATTTATCTAATGGCCCGCGTATTTTCGCCCCGAGCGTTTTCGACGGAAAGAACTTAAGAAAGAAAGTGAAAAACAAGAAGCCCCCGAACACAAGAAAATCTATCCACTAAATCCTTAAAATGTTTAGTAACAAAGACCAAACTAGACCAACTACCACGGTCTTATTAACATTGGCTCGCAAGTAGTTCTCAAGTGACCAAAAAATATTACCTCTCGGGCGGGAGTGTATGCGGTGCAGAAGTAGTCGAAGTAATGTATAATAGCGTCAATTCTCACGAATGGCATCAGAGAGCAAGATCGAGCACAGTGCAATCGACTCCTAGTCGATGAGGCACTCAAGAACCATTTCGGAGACATCTTCATGATAACGCATATCATCAAAGCAAGAGCTCGATTTGAGCAAGAGCTCCAATCCAGCTCCAGCCTAAGATGCCTAAGAAGAAGCCTCTACTTAAACTACACAGAGAACGAAATGTTACAGATAATGTTACAAATAATGAAGCTTCCCAGAATTGAGGGAAAACGCACCTTCACAATATATTAGTTACAGGGATTAGATTACGAGACGGTCATATATATTATATTAAGAGATAGCGTAACCATGCAGTAGCTGCAATATCGTGTCATACAAAAAACTTCATATTTTACACCGAGAACAGCGAAGACGCGTTAGGGGCATTTGCTAAGAGGGCACACTGAGGAGATTCTCGATTACAATCTATAAAAGGGCGATCCATTATACAGTAGAACCGATTTTGGATAAACTGATCGAATACTATTCAGACCAGCTGAGGAATCCAGAATCCCACAAAGACTACACAACCAAGACACCAAAGAAAACTACTCAACAAAAACAAATTCTGAGTCAATGAAGACATTATAGTCGTACGGTTCGATGCAATATTTTGCATAAATTTACAATTCTAATTTAAATTGTAATGCTTCGTAATAAAAAAAAGATACAAGTACATTAAAATAACATAAATAAAATTTTAAATAAGGTACAACAAGGGATAAGATACAACAAAGATTTTAAAAATAAGTCTCGTTATATTTCTAAAACTACGCTAGAAGAATTTCGAGATATAAATGTTCAAAAAAGGGGAATAAATTAGCAGATTAATAGATTAATTTAATTCTCACAAAATATGAATCAAAACAAACATAATATTAATTAAATAAATATTCAGCCTCTACTCATACCTATATATGACAGTGCTTTTTAATGGGTAGAAGACACCTATGACGCACGGTAAATGTAGAAGAACGTTGGCACAGAAGGCTTAATGAAATAATACAGGATGCACACGAAAACTTGATGCTTGCGTAGCTTTGAACGCGCAATTTTGAGTTAAGATTCCATATCCAAGGTTTTTGTATAATTAATTGTAAAAAAACCTATTATTTCATATAAGTAATCTACTGGCATTTCTTAACAACCTATGCTTGCTTAATTTGTGAAATAAATTTAAAATATAGTAGATAGAGGTATAAGGTTTAAAGTGTTTAGTGTTTTAAAATCAAACGAATATATCTTTAAAATATATATTTGCTCCGCATACAAATATCGTTTAATGTACAAACAATTTCAGTTTTCATTTGTATGGAACTATTTTAGTCCATGTTTAAATATTTTACATATTTTTGAGTTAAAATGAAATCATGTGGTGGTTGATCAATCACTCCGCCCAACCCCACAGGCCGTGACTCTCTCTTATTGTCTCTTTGTTATCTCTCCTCTGTCTCGTCACAGCACTTGCTTCTCCCTTCGCTATCGCCTTCTTTCTTTCCGCCCTCTTCTCCCTCGCGTCTAGGTTCTTCTTAACTTGTTGTTTTACTATTTCTGGGGCTATTGTACTTGCTGACGTGTAAGATCTAGTTGATCTCACATCAGATAGAGCTTTCTCGATCATAGCCAATCTGTATTTCTGTGTAGTTTTGTCTTCATGTTCTGCGGTTTTTTTATCATCAGCAGTTGTTTTTTCTGCTGGCACTAATGTGGGTATTTCTTCTGTTTCAATATTATCATCTATAGATAAACTTTGAGTGTTGTTTATAACATTATGCAACGAGGGGTTCTCATCTCGTTGTATTGAAGCTTCAACCTAATTACAAAAGAAACAAGTTTATAGTTAGAGTGTACTATATTAAAAAGTAACAAGGATAGCGTATGTAGATCGATAACATTTAAGAGATCTACTTATCAAAAAATATATTATTCATATAAAATATAAAATTCGAATTTAATTATCTCACCTCAAGTCTGAGTGTAGTGATTTCATTTTCAGAATATTTAGAAGTCTGTTCTGGTTCATGATTCTCCTCTTCGGCGCTACTCGCTTCATCGTCACTTATTTGAAGACCAATACCCATTTCCTGAAATTAATTGTATTAAAGTCAAACAAAAATCCTACAATACCAAAAAAACTGGGTTTGAATTAAATTTCCATAAGTGAATGCTTTGAAAATGGGCGTCCCACAAGGAGATATTTTTGGTCGTTTTCTATTTTTGATATACAATAATAACCTTTCTACTTCAAATATACATTACATCAAAAGTTTACAACTCTTTTACAATAAATAATTCGCCTTTAATTGCCAAAACCATAGGATTACTCACGACAACGTTATTATAAATAAATTAGAAAACAATATAATTGTGTATATTCGTAATATTTTATATTTCTTTATAATTTTTATTACAAGTTGAAAAACCATAACCACAGAGTTTCTTAGTGAACTGTTATTACTTATTATTTGGAACACTGGCTATTCGGAGCAAGCTACCGTTACCACATAACTTTTTAAACTAGTGTGATTTTGTAAATATCTATTCAAAAGGCATTTCGATTTAATTTCGTCAAATTTTACGTTTATAAATTGTAAAACACTCTTCTAAATTACGAAAATTTGTTTAATGAAGGTACAATCGACAAGTATTTTTGCTGTACAAATTATTTAGTTATCTATTATGACATTCAAGTGTGGCTGGGGTGACGTCATCATAGGTATAAAAAGATGACACGATCGGTTTTCATACTATATAATGAATAATGCGGTAGGTTACTCTATATCTGTGGTCAGAGCGGGCGTACCTGCAGCAGCGCGTCCTCGTCGTGGTGCGAGCGGCGGTAGCCGGAGCACGCCACCTCGTGGTCGAGGCGGTCGTCCCGCTGCAGGTCGCTGAAGCGCGGGTACAGGCTGCTTTCGTAGCCAAAGCGTCTCTTGAAAAATTCTCGGACGCACTTTACGTCACGATCAAAGTACCTGTTTACAATGATTACGGTTATACTCCTTTGCCATTTTTATGTATAATCCTACACTTAGAAATAGTTGGTATATAAAATCACATATCTGGGTTATAATATTCGTATTATAATTTTATGGGAACAAAAATTAAACGACGATATTAACATGTCCTTACAGTTCAGCATTAGGGTGCATAGTAGAAACCATTTGTGGGAAGTCGATAATGATTGGATGTCCGTCCTTATCTATCATTATATTGAATTCATTGAAGTCTCCATGTATGACTCCACAGTTACCCAATCGTACGATCAAAGACATCAGTTCATCATATAGGCCTTCAACATCTTCTACTGCAGTTACATGTGTCCTGGAATAAGTATGTACATTTTATATGTATTAACGTAAAAAGCCCCGTTACTCCAGTGGATATCTTTTTTATATAAAATAAGGTTACCACCCATAGATATTGGTCCTGTAAAAAATATTAACCAATTCTTACTTGAAAATTAATGTTAAAATAAAGCCAACACGCCTATTCACTGTTACCTTGAAGAATTCGGGTAGATTGTATTGCTCGAAAAACACAGACGCCGTAAGAAAATTCCTCATTTTTGTTGTGCATATAAGGAATGCGGAAGCAAAACGCTTCGTAAGAATAGGTGGAATATCGATGATGTAGGAGTGTAGGCTATATATATATATATATATATATACAACGGCATCCGCTTGTCCAATATTAAGTCGTTTAATTCCTGTGCATACTCCGAATATTAATCTATGTTCCAAGCTGTGGAATCTACTATCACGGCGATTCACCGAGTTTAGGACCTCTAGCTGATATTTGGCTCAGCCATTCCACAAGTGACAAAAACTTGACATAAAATGTAAAGTTCCTGAACAGCTTTACATTTTATGTCAAGCTCAGGACCATGTGAAGTAAAAAAGATTTTTGGTAGCAATTTTGGTACTGATTTCGATGGATTTTCAAAGTTGCAGCAGTTCCTAAGCTGAATTTTATCGCGGGTACGGGTTAACCTTAGACAGTAGGAGTCAAAGTGAAAGGACTCTGTTTGGCCGTGAATAGACACGCTTGCGTGTTGTACAGGCGATTATGAGTAATAGATCATAAAAAAATGCAGTGTTTTCACACACTCGAGTGTCATAAAATCTCACGCTATACTCTGTTGAGAATGCCGCCATGCCAAATATTGGTCTGAACTCTGAAGGAATCATTTTACATAAAACTTTAATTATTTATTATAACTAAAATACGTTAACATTCTAAAAACATATATTACTTCAAAAATTTTATTCAATTAGTTTACAATTACTTACATTGGTCCCCCAGTTACGAGCTCCATAACAACACAATGTCTGTTAAAATCGATTGGCTTCGGTACAGGGAATTCACGATCGTACAAAGCCTTCATGTATGCAAATTCCTTAGTTGCAGAAATGCGTGAAAGGTAAAGCCAGGATGCTTTGTTCCGGTGAGCATGATAGTCTCGCTTGTCTTTGATGTTTCGAAAGCAAGTTCTACCTAATCTGTTAATAAAATATGTATTTAAATCATGATATATTAAAAGTTGCCAGCATTATCATAATTTAAAAATTAAAGATTTAAGGCAATGGATTTTTAATTGAAACTAAAGCTTTGCAAAACAACAATAATATTGCATTGCATTGTTTGGATGAGTCGAGATGGCCCAGTGGTTAGTAGGCGTACATCTTAACCAATGATTTCGGGTTCAAACCCAGGCAGGCACCACTGAATTTTCATGTGCTTAATTTGTGTTTATAATTCATCTCGTGCTCGGCGGTGAAGGAAAACATCGTGAGGAAACCTTCATGTGTCTAATTTCAACAAAATTCTGCCACATCTGTATTTCACTAACTCGCATTGGAGCGTGCGTGTTGGATTATGCTCCAAACCTTCTTCCCAAAGGGAGAGGAGGCCTTAGCCCAGCAGTGGGAAATTTACAGGCTGCTAATGTATTGCTTGGATAAACCAAGGATCATAGGTACATTATACAAGTTTAAAATTCTAAATGTTTATTATTCACCTTGCGCTCTATACTAAAAAAATATATAGTTAATATGCCTATACTATACTATCGCATGATATAAATTATGACTTATATATTTATTTAGCAATAAAGCACTGACTCGCCTACAAAGGTTTCGTGCAAACCTCTCTCGGTAGATCGTCACATATTCTACTGCCAAGTAATACTTAGTATTGTTGTGTTCAGGTTAGTAATGCAAGGAATTCATTGTGGTGCCAATGTCTAGATGGTAGAGATGAAATCTTTCCCTCAGGTAAAAAAGGTGTAAATGGAACCTTTTTTATATATAAGAAAGCAGCAATGTTAAAAGCCTTTAAATCCTTCTTCAATATGGAATGGAAGGTTAAGGTTAAGGTTTAGCAATTTGGCAGACATTAGTAATTTTGACTTAAACATTTTTTTGTAAACACAACTACAAAATAATTGAATAAACAAAAATCCATAACATAATTTTAAATTATTTTTAATAGCCATGTTGTGTAAATTACCTGTGGAGCTTCAAGCACAAGGGATTTCTATCTTCATCTGCTACAGTATATATATTGGATTCTTTGCCAACACCAATCTGGTTACCAAATGATGCAATCACCTTTCTATTTGTAAGGGCCTTTAATGCTAAGTAGTCATAGCCCGCATTTGTAAGTCTATACCCATCATCTACAAATTGATAAAACTTCTTGAATATCTTTTCTGATTAGAATATAAAGACTAATTATTTTTGAGCAAATCATAATAAATCACCAATTAAGGAGAAATACTCTTGTTGTGAAATGTGTGCCTACTACAGTCCAGTTACAGTCGAAACTGAGAGTACTGAATGGCAAGTCAAAACATACCAAGTGATTTTCCGTTTTATAATGTTTTTTTTTAATTACAAAATTTTAATACAAATCTTTTTTTAACTACAGGATAGATGACATTGCTAAAATCAAGTAACATTCAAATATTCGTAGAAGAATAATAAATAGACCAATACTCACAATGTTTACCACGTTCATAAGTCAAGAGTCTGTGTTTACATAAATCTTTCATAAGCTTGTGTACTCCTCCGTGGCGCAAATTAGCAATAGATGCAACTAAAGATCCCGGCACCATTTCATGATTTTTCATACCCATTTCCACCTTAAAATAATCAACCAAATTTTTAAAATGTATTGTAGAGCATGGTTATATTGATAAACCTCGTCTCAACTCTGCACTCTTACCGCGGTTAATACACGAAAATCTTCTGGCGTTAGATATCGCAAAATAGCTACATCCAGTTTACCCATGTTTTTAAAAAAAATAAATTACACTTATATTATAAATACAATGCGTGAAGCAAACGTGGTTTACAACTTTACAGTTTTACATGAATCCAAGAACCATCACCAAAAATGACAATTGACATTGACAACTCGAATCTCTATACTCGCTTTCAATGCATTGGTTTTTTTGTATTTTATCGAATAGGTCTGGGAATTTTTTAAAGGTTAAAATTGCGAATCCACTAGGAAATAATGCTAGAACTTTTGACATTATTCCACTTGATCATGATCTACATAGTACTATTTTGATTTGTATAAACCTTACCCCTTAAGGCCCTAATATTTCGCTCTAATCAAAATAACACCTCTTGCTTTCCTGACTAATATTATAAAAAAAACTTGTTATAAAGTCTTTTGCGCTCTCAAGACGTTTTAGAAATTTAATTATTTGTATATTTATTAGGTCACCTACTCTATATTTAAGCACTTAATGTTATCAATTCATATGTTAATAAATTCTATATCATTTTTTTTTTTTTTAATTTGGCTTTTATTTGTGCCAAGAGGGCACAGATTATTTCACCAATGTCACGTGCGATGGAGAACAATATCATGTAAATTATATTGAAATGTCACTTTGAAGTTTGAGTGATTAATTGTATGACAATTGACAAAATTGACAGTTTTATTATTTTGTTACAATTATAGTAGAATTGATAGCCTAAATAAAAAATATAAAAAATTAAAACAAAATTATATTAATGAAGTATCCACATTTCGCCAAGGACCAGATTTATTCACAGTGCCTTAGTATTTGAAATTATATAAAAACTTATGATGAAGATTGAGTATTGTATCGTTCAAATTTACATTAAAACGTTGTGATTTACTTATTCATGGTTACAAAAAGTCTTTAAAACATATGCATTACTAAAAAATTAAGTATGGTTTCAAATGGTGTAGGTTTCCAAAATGGTACAATAATATTAGATGAACCGAAAAATGTCTATTACTCAGGACAGCCTATATTTGGGAAAGTCAATTTTGAGCTAAATACTAGCTTGTCAATTTTGTGTAAGTTTATTTTTATATTAAAGAAGCATCTGGTACACAACACTTTTTTTTACATTAGCCTATTATAGTCCTTGGGTTCAATTTTCGTACTAAATTCAGGGTTAGTAGCTGTGAAATCGTAGTACACAGACAAAATTAATTGCGCTTTAATAATATTAGTACAGGTGAATTATCAACAATCTCAAACTGTGGAAAAATTTATATTATTGTTATTTTTTTAGACTTAAATGTGGTATATAAAGGAGAAGCAAATGTATTATGGACAGAAAATGAGCAAGAAATTTATAATGGTGTAAAAAAGAAAAAATTGGTCAAATATGTTGGACATGAGGAATATTTTAACTTTTCACAATGTATTGTCGGAGGGAATGGTAAATTTTTAATTAATTGCTAATAATATTTTGAATAAATACAGTCAATTGAATAAATAAAAATTGTTAACATTTTTCTTGATTACTTTGTTTAAAAAATTATACATACTTTGTTTTAGGTGTCACATCCCTTCCAGCTGGTAACCATTCTCTACCATTTCAATATCAGATACCTTTCAATGCTCCATCTTCATTTAAAGAGGAGAAAGGCGAAGTGACATACAATGTAACTGCATATTTGCTACATCAAGATGGAGTCACTAAGGAGGAAATAGGCAAACAATTTCAAGTCATTGCTCCTTTGGACTTAAACACTGAAGAAATTAAGGTAAATATCTGCTTAGCCAAAAGGTTAACTGGCACAGAATAGATGTGTGCTAGATGGCAAGTCTTTCAATTGTACCGTACAATTCTTTATTGACAATAAAGTTATTATATTGTCATTCTCATTGTTACTAAAAAAAAAAGTCTTTAAAATTTTGCTATCCTATACAGTTTTACTTATAATGAAGGCAGAATAATGAATAGGCAACATGATGATTGTCCCCCTAACTGTACTTTTGCTACAATATATAATTGCAAATATTAGAAAATATATATTGGATATTCTAGAGCTCATTTATGCGAAAACACAAGTAAACTATATTTCCTTAAAAATCCGTAAATATTTTAATCATCGACAGAGACCTATAGAAATGGAGTTCGAGGAAGTGTACAGCTGTAACTGCGCATGCGCACAGCGGGCGCTGCACGTGAGCGTGAGTGCGCCGCACGCGGGCGCGAGTCCGGGCGAGTGCGTGTCGCTGACCGTGCGCGCACACAACCGCGCCAATGTAGAGGTCTCGCAGATCGTGTTCCAACTGGCCAAGGTGAGTGCATACGTTTAGAGAACGGACAAGCAGAGAACAGCATGCATGGTGGTAGTTTTCTATCTGACATACTATGTCGGATGTATAGAGCAGAAAAGTCAAGATTATTTGATTGAAGTTCAAGTAACTTAAAAATACAATATGTATAAGGATCAAACTGATATTCACTATGTTATAAGTAATATTTGTCATAACACAAATGACAATTCAATGAATATCTAGAAAAGCAAGTAATATAACTATAATAGTAGTCCAAATTTCTTTTTAGAAAATGCGGTATTTAAGTCAGCAGCCGATGTCAACGGTCATACCGCCAGAAGAAATCATTATGTCGATGGTGAAAGGTCCGATTCTGAGTAAAACGAACCGCGAATATACCTTCGACCTCGTGTTACCGAACTTCATCGCACTGAACCTGGACAACTGTGGGATTATAGATGTCGGATACTTCTTGAAGGTGAGGCGATCGATGACGAACTAATTTAAATGACCATTGGTAATTCATTAGGAAAATATTCGATTATAATCTTGAACGGTCGATCTTCATCTGCGATTTAATTACTTCTATAACTCTGGTTTAATGTTATAAATAAATGTATATGGAAATTATATATTTTGGTGTTCAAAGTCCTGGACATATAAGTGTAAATGTATTCCAACCATATCTCATAAGTAAAAACAATCCTACTAGTCAACTCTAATTTGTAATTAATTTAACTATAACTAATGATTTATTCTTAATTTCTTCTAGGTAACAATGAAAGTGTCAGGCTGCAACGACGATATTTACGATGAAACGCAATTTTGCATTGGTCTGGTACCTATAGGTAGTAATGCAGACGTCAAGTTGACTCATCCCATGGCCGATTGCCTTCCAAACGCGCCCATACCTAACCCAAACAACCCGACGTATGTCAGCCAACCCTACACAGAAGCTTTTGCTAATCCGCCGAACTTTCAAAATATTCAGTTTTGTCCACCGGGCCCCATCCCTAACTACCCGTACCCTGTTGTGGCAAACGTGGTCGATGGAAGTATGTTCGGTTCTAAGAATAGTCTTCCAGGAGTCTTCGAAACTAATGCCCAGTCTCGAGCTGACCAGAACTCCACATCTATGCCGATACCGGCCTTTCCTCCTTTACCCGAAGGTCAAGCTATTCCATACATGCTTCCTCAAAGTCCACCACCCCCCTACTCAATGCAACCTTTTTCACCCGAACCGTCAGCTCCCCCTTCGTATTAAATTTTTTAGTTTCGATATGACCGAATTACACAAAAATTTGGAGAACGTACAAATAAATAGGTTATTCCTTTTTTATAATATGATCATTTTCGTTTAAATCAAATGTAACCATCAAAAATTTTTGTAAAATAACTGTTATTCTACTGTCATTAGTAAATAACAATTTCAGTCTGTGATATTCAATGTTTAAATAATATGTGCCATTTTTCATAAATTATGTACTTTTAACATTTATAATCCGCGTGTTATTGCAATGGGAGAGAACCTTGTCAAAAATAAAATATTAAATAGTTATGGACCGTTAGCAAAGAAGTTCTGAATAATAATTAATTATGTGACTATGAAAAAGACATAAAGTGGTTATGATTTCAGCAAATAAGCCTATGTAGGGGTAAGTATGTTCATGATTTTATGTATATCTGTCTGAATTATTTCGCCTTAAATTTTCAGTTATATAATCCCATTCTTTCCACCTTCATTAAACACTAAAATAATAAACCTCGAGTCAAAATTAATACTAATGAATAAGTAACAATACGTCCTATAGTCTCGAAAGCATCGACGTGCGCTTGCCGTCCTTACCAGGCGGTCCGCCCATCTCAGTTCACAAGCATCCCATTCCGATCCCACGCGGATTTTACCGTGATTATCGGCAGCAACGGTTTAGATAATATTTTATTGAATAATACCTTGTCTAAGAAATAAAGTTGAAAGTATGCTGACATTCAATCGCGCTATCTGAAAACTGAGTAATTGATTGCAAAAAATAATATTAAATGTAATTTTTTCAAACAAAGAAGAATTATCATAACTCGGCCTGGGGACATCGAAGGACTAGTGAGTTAAATACATGGTAATAATTTTCATAAGTATGTTTAATATGTTGATATAAAATTTAATTTGTTACTATTCGTGCGAAAAGTCATACGTAAATGAAATTATGTCTATTTAAACGACAGAGCATTTAAATTGATGTTTTATTTTGTTAATATAATACTTTTCGTTTGGTTTTTACTAATAAATAACATTTTTTTTTATCATTTAATGAATAAAACTAAAAATACAATTAATGCAATGTCGAATGGCAGTAGAATTTTTTTGCACTAACAGTAACAACACACAACAAAGAATATAATAATTGTTATTTTTTATAGAAATATATTGTAATCTTTTATATCTATTTTATAAATTTATATTTCTTAATAAATATATCAAATTAATAAATGAGAAACAATCCTTTTTATTTTAATTTCTTATCACTTTCCTCCTATGAAATTATTATTATTTTCATTATAACCTTCCAAGCTTTCAAAGCTTATACAGATGTATGCTAACTCACTGCTCATAGCTGATTGCTGAATAAAACGAATACAAAACTAAACATAAAATACTTGCATTTTAGATAACATACATGATACATTTTATTTTGATTGGTCATGATGTAATTTCTATCAGTCAATATTGTGATCAAATATTAACCAGTTACTTGATAAACACTATTAAATTGTTCATAAAACTAAGTAACTACAAAATATGAAACAAAAAATATGTGGTTATAATTATTGTAACATTTCTTAATAATATCTTATAAAATTGTAAAAGTATAAATGCTTTATAAAAAAATTGTCTGACTTTACATAGTAGTAATATATCAATTAATTATGGTAAACATTATTTCTAATTCTGTTAGGATAGAACCATTTGGAGCGCCGTATGCCGTCAGTGGCTAAATACCGTTAGCAACGCTATAGAAGTTAATTGTCTTTGAATTGTTTTAATTTAAAGTTATAAATTCCAACCTTACCAGAAATATATATTGTGCTCAGGAAACCTTATGTTAAACATTTTTGTCTGAAACGTTTGCAAAAAAAATTAAAATGTAATATAAGACTTAGATGAAAATGTATTTTGATTATTGTCATTTTGTGCTTTTTAATAAATACCAAATCAAAAGAAAATCCTTCATTTTACCTTTGCTTTGTAGTTTCTATGCATTATTTCAGATACCCTGTCCTCATTCATAATTCGTATCTCATTTCATTTTAAAATATTTGGAACAAAATTTATTAAAAACTAAATTGACTTTATATTTTATTAAATCCATCGTAGTTTTCCTGACGCTTCATATTCATTTTCAAGATACGGTTTTTTACTGACATATCCTAACAGAATTTGGAACAAATAATAAGTCTTGTTTTTAAATAACATTTGTATGAATCATAAGCATGTATACATTAAAACAATAATGAAATCTCATTTATGAATAATTACTTATATATTGCGACTAAGACTAGCTATCGATATATGCAACTAGTGCTAATTTGTACAAAGTCGGTGTGACATAACGGCTTTAAGGTGAAACAATTCTTATTTTTATTACAAACTTTGGATAAATTAGCACTACCTATACAGTACGTATCACAAGTACTTTTGCAGTGTTAAGTTTTATAAAAATGGCAGTAAAGAGTAACATTGAATATAAAATTAACATCTTATAACAGTGTCATTACATCTACATTCACATAATTAAAAATGATCAAAAAATATTGTGTTACTATAAAATGTATATATAAGGCTGGATTTCAATTTATAATAATTTTAATATCACAAATATTTCAAACCCTAACAGTTGTTACATGACAACATTTAAAATTATCCTGATTGATATATTCCACTCAATCGGAAGAAAATCTTACCAATGTGTAAATTTAGTAAATCTATATACATATCAGAATTACGCGACAACGATGAGGTCATCCAAAATTGTCATTTTTTGAGTATTTATAAAATAAAAAAAAAACCGCATGCAATACTATTACAAAATAATAAAAGTGTAAACAGATTTAAAATATCATTAAGAATGTTTGCCTTCGATTAAATTTATGTTAAGTACTTATTATTAATTACATTAAAAAGTTAGTAGTAAAATTAGATATTAATACGAAAACAAATTGTAAGCCCACAAAAATGCTTATAAGTTAATATAAAAATACTTGACATAATTCACATATTTTTAAATCGCCACATTATTCTAAAATTATGGTGGGTAAATTTATATAATAATATTTTTAATTTAGCACCAAAAAATATATATTTTTTGCACTTTAGATCGATCTCCTGTATATAAACGAATGTGGTTTTTTTTTCAAATTTCATTCATTTTCTTTCTCTGAAACAATAATGTATTCTTTAGTAAATATATACAAAAATATAAATGGGACAAAGTGTTAAATACACTTATTATAGACTGTCAGTATTGTTTTTTCGAAAATTATGATAATGAAATATACAAACTCACTTTTCTCAGTATCGGGCGAATCAAGCACTGGTGCACTTGCCGCTGAGTATGGGTTTCCAGGAACAGGCTAAAAAAAAATTGTATTTCGTACATATGTATATAATTAGAAATACATAATATTATATATAAGAGTTGTAGTAAGTACTTACAGATACAGGAAGAGATGGTCCGACACCAGGCGACTGATAAGGCATGTTGCCTTGGACAGTGAAACCGATGTTACCAGTCTTTAATAAGGTCTTAACGGGCGCATTCGATCCTGTTTCTGGAGTGGAACCCATTTGCTTTGGTGTATATGGCACATTTTGAAGGGCAGCGGGGTAGGGCGACTTGTTTCCAGGGTATGGAGGGGGGTTATCAGGGTATGGAGCGTTGTGGCTCGGATTTCCGATAGGGTAAGGTATGTTTTCAGCTGGATAAGGTGATTGCGTTACATTTGTAGGATACGGCAGATTCGGTCTGGGGTATGGAGACGTGACAGGATAAGGAAGATGTTGATGAGGAGTGTTCGGATACGGCGCATTTATTTGTGAGGGAGGACTTCCAGGGTATGGATAAGGACTGGCAGCAGGATAAGATGACAAGGGTTGTTGGGTCACTGCTGCAATCGGTCGAGGCATTTGGTCCTGCAGTGGATTGTGTACATTGTCCTGGAAACCTACTAAGGGAGTAGTCCCAATAATTATTTTCCGCGATTCTTCCGAGTTATTGTGACATCCGCTAGGAGAAATGGTGACCTAAAACAAATACATACAAAAAAAGGTGAGTGAGTTTTAAGGCTATGTTTCGTAAATTTTCCATTATAAAGTAAAGGGTTCAAAAACTGTCAATGTTTTTCTTTATTTAGCACAATTTATATTAAACACACAATCCAATACCTCAACAGTAACAGTGCAGATATAATAAAAAAAATTATAGTGACTAGTTATTAATTATACATAAACAAGAGTGTCATAATTTATCTAAATAACTACTTACTTCTAATTTGTAATCTATACCAATGTATCTGCATGCAGACACATTGTAAATGTCTAAAGCAGGTACTTCCATATCTAATGTCCAGTTACGAGTGGTGTCACCAGGTACAGACCCTTTTTTTATCTCAGCTATGACATCATTCTGTGTCCTTCTTCCCGAATGATGTGTTGCAATAAAGACTACTTCCTAAAAAAATTAGCATTAATTAAAACAGACATAAGGGATTTTGTTTAAACTTACTGACTGACTTAACAATAGTTTAAGTTATATTAAAAGAATCATTTGAACTTAATTAGACTGTCATAAAAATAAACAATTAGGACAACAAAGTCATAGTTGAGAGGAACAATATGTTTAGACAGCACTTAGAAGTCATATAAGTAAATATCTTACAGAGTATTCACCCAACCCTTTCAATAAATTTGAGAAAATTACTGTAGTACCAATATTTTTTATCAATAAGTATTTAATAGTATGTCAAATATATGTTGCTGTTATTCTTTAAAAATAATTGATTATTTCCTTCAACTATGCTTAAATGTTTTGTTGGAAGTCAGTATGACAATAGTCCGCACTATATATTAATATACTATAATAATCTAGATTCAAAAAATATCTATATAAAACATTATTCTATTCTCACCTTAACAATGCGTATGATAATTTGGCTAATTTCTACATTGCCCTTATTTTTGCATGAAATTTCAATTGGAATTGTTTGCCCAGGACAGTAGCCAGACATGGGAGCATTGACGACAGTATCACATGAACCTGAACTAAAACAGCAGCAGCAATATGAAGCATTGAATTCCATTTCAATTGGTTCCTGTTCAATAAAATAAGCAAAAAGTTTTTAATAAATGAATCTGTGAAAAATTTTACTTAAATGATTATCATATTTTATCTATTATTTTACACCAATTGGTAAATATATAGGTGTTAATTGTATATGTAAAATAATAATACACTAATGAAAAGTCCAATGAGAAAGACTGTTATTATTTTATAAAGCTCTAGGATGTTGAGTTCAGATAAATATATATGACTATGGTGGCCACAATGTTCACAAAGAACACATTTCAAATGCATAGAAGATATTATAGTGACCAATTTTGTGTGCAAACACAGATGTACTCAATTGACTACCTTATAGATATTTCATGCACTCATTAAATAATTTGTCTTTCATGATAACCCATATCTGCCTTTCCATTTTGACTCATTCTGGAAGAAATCAGCTCAGTTCATTAGTTAATTTTCTAATGAACAAGAAACTTTATATAATATACTACTATTACTTTGAATAATAAATACGAACCCTACAATATGGATCACTGTTGAGATCCATGGGAGCTATTACTCGTACAGCAATCTTCTTTTCTTGGTCAAATTTAAATGCTCTATCTACAACTGCTTTAATCTCATATCTTATGTGACCGTAGCTGCCCTCAAAAGATGCCGGACATCCAGCAGGAATATTGAAAGTAAATGGATAATCATAATGACCCGGTTGTATTTGATGGTCTCCTGTAAATGTAAAATACCTATTAAAATATAATATAAATTCAAAAACTATCTGTTATAGTTGATAAGTAGTATTCAATTTAAAAGTATAATTTAATATGTTATCAACCAATCTAATGATTCACTCATTATCAATGTTTCATGAATTACAAAACAACACAATAACTTTGACAGATGATCATGTTTAAAAACAAATAATGCCAATTGGTAGCTGAGATATTCTTCATTTTTTTTACTAGTTGTAATGCTGGATAGATGTCCATGTAATTACAAAATATTTATATTTTTTTAAATATCTGTTGTAATTGACAATCTCAATGCAAAAAACAAATCTTAAGTTTTAATAGGTATTTACCCGATTCACCGCCAACTAAATAAACTTTCATGTTTACATATTCCTCGTATGATTCATGAGTTTTCCTGTAAGTTGTAGTTTTGCCATTAACTCTGCGTGATTCTGTTGTTGTCCAGTGAACTTTGCAGAAGCCAAGTAATTTCACATATATACCTAAAGTATAAAATACACTTAACTATTGTATAAAATATAAATATAAAAAAATTTAACAGGAAAAATGTTGCTGACAAAAGCCATTATGATTTTGGTAACTATAATATGATTTTTCATCAGATATTTTCTCAAATTTATATTATATATATTTATTATACTTGTCTTATAGCAATATTATATTTATTAAAAATTGAATCATTTAATCAATTTCTTTAAAGTGTCTTATAAATTTAGTTTTCACGGGTACTTTAAAGATTTATTTCTAAACCAGTAAGGCGCGTATTTATTTTTATGTATCTCACCTCGAAATGACTTTACTTTGTTTTGTTGAAATGTGAGATTTCCTCGAACTGTTTGGCCCGAGTAATATGCTCCGTTAGGGCTTTCTAAAACCATACGCCCATCATCGAAACCCATATTTATTTTTGTATTTTGGTACCTACAAATATATATGTACTTATTATATTTCAGGTATTGTCATAATAAACACACTTATTGTACTAATTACTTAATGTACTTTTCTTTTTAATCGTATATATAAGTAGACACTTAACAAATATATGTAACTGATACGTTTTAAACTTTTATTGATTTAATTGACAATTGTGATAGAGCGTCGTTATCAGCTAAACTATTATCGACTCTATAAACTTACTAGAAAGTAGAAACTAATAAGGAAATAAACTAATTTATTTATTACTCACTATTTACTGAATAATAATATTAAGTCAAATACATCAAGAAAGTTTAGTTAGTGTGCAACTGATTTCTATTTTTAATCTTTTTTAATATTTCTAAATTCATAATTATGAACTTTACTAGATAATAGATGTTTTTTAAGTTTCAATAAAACCACAGAATATATAACCAATCAATACCTACGTTTATTGAAACAAAAAAAAACGAAATCTTCGTATTAATGGTAATCGTATGTATGTACGGAGGAAACCTCCTGATTAGTTGATACCGATAGCCAACAATAAATAAGCTGAAATTTGTAAAATGATTGTAATATGATATAATTAAATGATTTTAAATTGTTTGTAATAAATTTGCAATTAACATCGTCATTTTTAGTATCCAGCAGAAGGTGGATTTCTTAAGTCGAAGCAGAATTTGACATTCGACCGCAGCCGAACATTTGAAAATCATAATAGTTATGTTCAATTGTTCATGATTGGTTAAGAATAAATAAAATAATGTTTTTTTAAAGTTTATAGTGACTATGTATATAAATAATTTAACGAGGTGATTAAAATCACCTAGCAACTCGTCAAAAATAATAAAATATTAATATATTATGAATTATTATATTTTAATTACAAGGAATTTAATAAGTTTAATGAGGTTTAGTTTTTCTCAAGTAGTGTGAGACTAACCTAAAGAAGGAAGTTTATAAAATTCTTTTTAAACAATTTAATAATTATAAACAATCTCAATATCAATCAATTTAATAATTATCAACACCTTCATCCCTCATCGCCTCTTTTATTGCGCTCTCAAGAAATCGTAACAGTTCGTTCTATTCAGCGCAGTTTCGCTTTAAATTTCGGTTCATTTTGGCTGAACCCGAAGGTGATTTTGTTGATCGAAGGTGCCGAAGCCGAAGAAAATGATTCGGGTACTGCTTTTTACTACTATTATTTATTTACTAATCAGGGTGGAGCAAAGGACACCTGCTGATCACGTGAAAGCACGAATTACTGCTACTCCACTTTCCAAATGTATTCCATTATCCACACCACCGTCCACATGTTTACCATTCATATATTTTGTATCAAAACCAATATCTCTAACATCTTCAAACTCGCATATTCCATTTACACCAGTTACAAACATTTGAACTGAATAGAAACATTGTTTCAATATCTTCATCTTCGGCGTTTTTACTTGCAACAACACCGCAGTCTTGCCGCACTTATACTCTATTTCAACCATAAAATAAAAGGAAAAAAGCCAAATAAACAACATTCGACAGCAAATTGTCGCGATATCATTGGTCGATAGCTTGATTATTCTATGATATTCACTATGGATTATGGAAAAAATGGCGTTTTGAACGTCGATGAAACTGTTATCGGAATTTTGGGAATAAAATTAAAATGGAAATAAGCGATTAAGTGCAACAGTGTTGTATTATAAGCAGTAGCGGCCTAAGCTCGTCAGAGGCCCGGGGTAGCAAATCTGTATAGTTTTACAAGATTATTATTCGGTTTACATTTGTGTGTATAAATAAGTGTTTATGTTTATTTATCATATTATGTTTATTTATTATATATATTTATGTTTATATGTAAAAGGTTAAGGTGGTTTTAGAGTGTAGTATTTTGATCTTGATGAAATGATGTACTAAGCACATTTTTAAAGTCTTGTTTAGGATTTGACTAGGGGAACGTGGATGTATTTAGAGCCCCCCAAAACTGGAGGCCCGGGGTGAGCGACCCCTTTCGCCCCCCTATTAGTCCGCCACTGATTATAAATAAACATATATTTCCATAAACTCCAATAGTGCACAATATAGCTAAAAAGTAACCTACTTCCTTTTTTGGGGTTCTAGCTTGCTTTATTGCAAATCTAATCAGATTCAGTTTTAGTGTTTAAAAATTTTCATGCTATCAATTAGGCTAGACATAGAAATTCGTTGCTATGTGTATAACAGTACCGGTGATGCCATCTATACACAATTAATACATTAACACACTAGAGGCATATTCATTGCAGGCTTAAAAGACTTGCATTCAGAGCTAAATAGAGGAATGTTTTTCATGAATGAATTCATTTCCTTCGTTCTTGTTCAATACGAATTGTCGGTTTCAGTTGTCAATTTGTCATTGTGAAAATCTGAAATCAGTCAAATTCTGAACTTCGTTTCGATCAGGTTGTTCAATTTTTAAAATGGTAGTTGTCTTATCCGCGCTTTACAGATATTTGTTAACAAGCATCTAAAGAAAACTCATTTGTTTTGAAATATTGACTAAAATAATGAGTGACTTTATTATTTTACTGTTGGGTGAAATTAATTTAATTTTTGCTCATTCAGCGTTTTAGTATCCGATCAAATCACAACCTCGAAACTGCAAAAAATGAGTTTTATGAATTAAACTACAAAGTTTTTGTTACTTTTTCTTTCTATATTTTTCTACAAAATGGCATCATCACATAAAGATATCGAATTAAGTCCTGTAAGCTTAACAATCGTCAATGATAAAACAACCGAAAAAATAAATATACCGGTAAACGATGAAGAAGACGTTATTATTGGACGATTTCGAAAAATCAGTTCGGCGAAATCAATGGCCGCTACGAATGGCAATATACAATATCCGTCTGAAATTATAAGAAACGAAACTGATGCCGAGGCTGGACTGCAATTTAAGGCTAAAGATGGGGAGAGAGAAAAACTGTTAATTGAACCTGTGACCAACGGTTCGTTGGTGCGACCGAAGTCTCCCATACCAAAGAGTAGCTTCCGAGACATCGAAAAACCTTCTCGGTTCAAAGATCAGCCCTCAACCACAAGGTTTCAGGTAAGAAAATGAATAATTGTTTAAAACACAAACTGGATTGCATAGAACATTTCTAAAATGTTTATCAGAACTGAAACATTAGAGTGTTGTTTAACCACATAAGAATAGTGTAAATTATTTAATATATAATAAAAAACTTAAAGTTCTCATATTTTATGTAATTTTGATTTCGGAATCTGTTTAGTTTTAATTGTTAAGTAGGCAAATTGTGTTGAATTGTTAAAAAACATGGTTGATTTTTCTGTAAGTTTTAAGTCAAAGTCATAAATTTGTATTCAATAGAGAAGGATTACACTTAGTGACTGTCATGGAGAAAAAAACTAACACTGGCTTAGGAAGAAACACCTTAGACCAGAGAAGAAACTACAAGAAAAACTCAGTAAGCTGTAGGGACTTATGTAGATAAATTCCGGGTATAATAAATTCTATTGTAACGGTTACAGTGACATGAACAACACCTCTACATTCTATTACCGAACTGCAAATTAACAAAAGATTATGTATTAAAACAAATAAACTTCTTAAAATTAATTCATGAGGTTGTATTGTTTATATAGAAGTTGATATTTAGAAACAAAAATGAAAACTTAAATTAATAATAATTGACCAATAACTTTGTAAGCCCATCTGGGTTAGCGCAATGCAAATCCCTATGTAAGGGTGATAAATATTTCTTATAGGTCTATCTATCTTTCTTAATATTTCTTAAAGCTTAGTGTTTTAAAAAATAATAATAATGACTAACATTTAGCTTTTAGTTTAGGTTAATTTGATGAAACTTGAACACTATATCTTTTAGATATTAGTAGCATTATGCTTGACACATTCATTGAAGTATCAACAGCAAAGTTTGAACTCATAAAAATTACTAATTAAAACACTATTTAAGAAAGCAAATAGCAAAAATTCTCATATTGTTACTATATATTGTAAATATAATACAATGCAGGAACTAGGAATGACCTCATTCTGATAAGCTTATAAAACAAACTACCTACAGGTAGTCAGTGTCCTCATAGATTTAATGTGTTATTTAATTTTAAATTGTATGGCTCTAGTAATATTTTGATTTAAATTTAAACAATGTTTTGATTCCATGATAAGAACAGAGTTTCAATGTTTGTAATTAAATAATGAAAATCATTCCATTGTCGCATAGGATAAAACAAATAGATATTGATTATACAATCAGATAAGGTTGTGTATAAAAGACACAATAAGGCTAGTCATATATGTAAATAGTCTGGTCATAGAATAAAATTAATTTATCACAGTATACTTAGAGGTTTTTACCAAACCAATGTCCTAATAAATTAGTTGGAATAAGCTCTTTTTTCGCTGTCAAAACGTCTTAACGCACTTCCCCCATATGTTGTAGGGGGTATGTGGGGCTCGCCGGCGCTAAACCCACTAAAAACCCAGCAGGTTTAGCAGCAGTCGGTACCCACTTCGTCTTTTCGGGGATTGTAAAAATGGGCACGCGGTGTTTCCCAGGCGATCACCCATTCAAGTACTGAACGCCCAATGTTGCTTAATTTTTGTGATCGGACGTGAACCGGTGTATGCAAAATGGTATGGCATTCGGAATAAGCCATAAGTAACTTACAAGAGATTTGAAGATTCCTTAACAATCTTTTCACTCAGTAAGCCACAAAACGTGTACGTCCAAATTTTACGTGGTTTAAAAATAATTATATAATTCAACTGTATGTCTGCCTCATGGATTTTATTCCAGATTAAAAAAAACTTATTAAAAATTACTATAATTGAGTGTGGTCGAATTACGACCAATATTATTTGTGCTCAATCATGCATGATTTCGTCTTCATAATTATTCAATTAATTTTATACATAATGTTATAATTATGCATCGATATATTATAAACATTTTCATTGATATTATATCAAAAATCTTACTTCAATCTGACCTTTGTTGAGTGTGGCCATGATTTTGCGACGAAATATCAAGGAAAACAACAAAACAAAAATAAACATAATATTTATGTAAAATGGTAATTATATCTGGAAAAATTATCGTTTCTTTAAGTAACATAAAAATATTTCCATCGGTCTAGGTCAGAGGCGCCTATACCGATAAATCATAATAGCGACAAATTGGATAACTACCTATACACTTCCCATAGCCTCGGCGTACGTCTTAATATTAGCACTAGATATCACTGAATGCTAAGCGATGCAATGCTCAATGCGAGCATTATATCATGAGAATAATATCACTTTTTTATTAAGGTTTTTGGTGTTTTTAACACACTAAAATTTGGTATGAATAACACATCCAATCAAACATGATGGTTATAATACAAGAGTTTGTTGGGTCTTACATATTATAAGACTTATGAATCGTAAATACCCTGTATTGTATACAAATTACTAGATTCATAAAAAAAAATATATAATAATAATAGGCTATTTGACTATTTTTTTAAATGCATTTTATATTATTTAGTAGAGGTTAAGGAACCCAGTAAAAGTGTTTTTTTTAATCCTAGTACATTACAAAATAAATTCCATATTTAAATAGCGCGCGAAAACGCTACTTTGGTAATATGGCGCTGCAATGGGGTCGCTGGCGTCACTTGCCTGTAATGTAATCTGTGGTACATATAATTCACATACAGTAGGCAAACGAGGTTAATAAGCAAGTGACATCATCATAAGCCCGACCAATCAGGAGCGTTTTGTGTCACGTGACAAACGTTTAAAAAAATGAATTTTTATTTATCGATTTTTGAATAAATTAATTATTATTTTCAACTTTCGTTAATGAATAACCATTTTTAAACTCACAATATATACTGATTACAATAATTGACACTTTATTTTTCGCATTGTCAAATAGCCTATTGATATGATTATTTGATTAGTCGAGTGCAACAGCAGGAAAATTAATCTATTTCCATAAATAGATTAATTTGTGATCATCAATCATGTTTGTAATGAATTAATTATACTTGATTCAATATTAAATTATTACTCAAAATTGTATTCATCTACAAAACGATTGGTTCGTTTTGTAGATGAAAAAAATCCACCATTAAAGTCCGTTATATTATAATAAATAGTTTCGTTGTCATAATACTAAATACCGTAAAAAGCTGGAATATTATACATTTAAAAATGACGTGTGCATGATCTATAAATGTTACGATGGATAAAACTAACGTAACACTTTAATTTATTTTATGGGATATGGTTCAATTCATCTCTTCACTGGTTGGTAGGTAATAATAAAATTGATCGTAATAATAATATTACAATAGTTAAAAATATATCTAAGAAAGGTCCCATTGCTGTGCTCTTTGAAATTATATTTTAAAAGAGATTGTACTTTTTTACATTCAGTTAAAACGTCGTCGTCGACACCGCATAAAAGTAACATTCCATTTATTTTATAAATATAATAAAAAGGGTAACATTACTTCATTAAATAAATATTATGTAGGTAGTTAACTTATGTTATTCGTGATCGATACAAGGCGATAAGATATATATATATATATATATATATATATATATATATATATATATATATATATATATAAGATAAGTATTAAATCGCGACTAATTACTCGTTTGGCACGTATCAATATTTTGAATAATGTATATTGTACTTTACCATGCCATTTATTTATTACTGCTTAATCTTAGTACTACTTAATATTAATTGTATATGCTATTTATGCATCGTATTACCCAGGTATTTGCCCTCGATAAACAAGACTAACGTAGTTATTAATTAGCTTATTTAATTTTAATAAACAAATTCACAGAATATTTGAAAAAATAAAGCACAACATTGTTCCAATGCAATTTTCGGTATACTAGTGGAAATATAATGTATGAATTTTTTTTCTTGATGTTATTTATTTATGTTATGTTTATGATGTTGTTATTATTTTTCATATATTATTGCAAATAAATTATTGCACTCATGTTTCGTTATGTTCGCCTACTTAGATTTCGAATCATTAAATAAGTGTTAGCCATGAAAGCCAGTAATACTGATATCAGAAATGTAATTTTAAACTGTTCAGATAAAGCTATAGGTATTATAATTGTCGGTACTTCTGAGTAGAGACAAACGCTTTTTGATGTTAAATGAGTTAATTAATTGCACATTTCTGCGCTATAGTAAATCTTGTGCAGTTAGTCTCCGTTGTAAATGGGCTTCGTTGCCGACGTTGGTTAGGGGTCAGGAGAACATCATCTTAACGGTTCTGTCTTATATACCTGTTATTTAACGATCGAATATATACTGTGAAGATAAACTAACAGAGCCCTAGTATTGAATATTTAAGGTCAAATCTTATTTATTAACTAATGACAGCACTATACGAAGGAATAGATCTGTTAATTTAGAAAAGCGCTCTCCTCCCTGCTAAATATTGGTATGACGGTCATTTAGTGTGCGTGACAAGATGTCTTAGTGTGCGAGAGATGGCTAATGTAAGAATAATAAAGCAAAAAAAAAAATTATATTCGTTAATGCCTTCGTGAGTGAACAGACCTATAACTGGAGCGTAACCTTTAATCTAGGTGTAGGGGGCCGTGGTACGGTTGCTTATACCAGATTATACCGGTTTTACGAGTATCTACTGAGGATCTTCAAGAAATTATATTAAAATAACGACCATCATAGCTCGTGTGCAATTTTAATGTATCTAGTTAATTTAAGAGGATCGAATGTTATCAAAAGATACCATAGCCGAATCACCTCAAAATATTATGTTCTACAACAATAAAATCTGTTCCGACGAAACACTTAAAAGTACAAGATTTTTATAAAGAATTTTGTTTATTTAATACTATGCTTCATAAAATATATATGAATATAAAAACAGGGCAAAGTCAAAGTTAGGAAATGCAGGACAAACCATTTGTAGGTTCGCGAAATTTACAAAAAAAGAAACATTCCAGTTTTTCGAAATTTGAAATTTACAAAAAAAATGAAAAGATTGCGCACTTTATTATTGTAACAAAACAATGAACAAAATAAGATAGAACACATGGAGCGAATAACAAAACCAATAAACGATTATTTAAAGCTTGTAAGCATTGATTCTATTATTATTACAGCTCAGTGTATCATTCATAATTTCGTCGAACTTATTTAAGGCATACAATTGTGTATTGTTAGAAAATGAATTGAATGGTATCTTAACAATATGTTTATAGAATCTTCCACACTTTATCTCCAATCCGAAAAACGGAGACGTGAGAAATTTCATTGGTTTATTTGTAATGAGTGCATTCGTGGTTTGATTCTTGTATTCTAGTCGAGCATAAAGCGACATCACCAACTAAGATATTTGATGGTGGTTATTTAAACGTCATTCGTCTCGTTACCTGTTTTCATACTTTGATACATTTAAGATAGAGCGTTTGCTATTTGTGTAACTTAACAATGTATAGGTAGACGACGAATAAGATTTCATGTATACGTTTTCTTTGCTTAGTTTATCAATATAAAAGCAAATGTACTCGAGTTATATATGAATCAAGATCAATTGTCTTATCAAATGCAATTCCTGATTCAAACGATGACAAATACGTTCGTTAAGACTTCAACTACTTTAAGCAATATGAATATCAGTTTCAGAATCCGTTGGCCGTTGGATAAGTGGGTATATCTAAATTTAGATAGCTAAAAATAGCCGACGAGGCAATCCCGACCTTGCTGTCTTGAATGAAATGATTGAATTCGACTTGACCCGGACCCTAGGATTACTTCGCGGGAAATAATGTAGACAGAGGAAGGAACCTATTATAAGATAATCACTTGTTGCCAAATTAAAGTATCCTCCAATTAAAAATACTATTCTATTGATGTAGGTTCATCTGGGTACAACTGAGATCCAGTTCTTTATTTCTTATCGTGCGTTTACCGGAAAGTAGGGCAAAGAGAATTTTTTTAAATATTATAACTGGGCATATTCTCAATGTCCAAAGAGCTGTGGCTGACCCTCTTAATCATTTACAATTAAACAAGTAGGTACATTATTTGGCTTAAATAATTATCAAGAGTTCACGATTATTATGAGATGTTTGATAACAACCGGAACCGGCTGATTAGCTTGATCTCCGAGTCACCGTAGGGAGACTCGCAAGGTCCGGCTTTTATAACTACACGTATTTAATAGTTTCTAATATGAGTACGCTAGAAAAGTCTTGTAACTTTTAGTTACTTTGCTATAATCGAAAGTTTGGAAGTATGAATTGATTTCTCAATGTACTTACTAACTACCGTTATAAAAGGCCGAGTGTCAAATTCTTTTCCGAATGACTTATTGATGGTGAATGGGTAGTTAATGCTTTCAACGTGACGTGACTTGTAATAACTAATGCCTTTTATCTGTATCTACGAGTGAAAATAAGCAATAAAACCAATGTTACAAAGGTTGATTTTGGAGTATTTCGTTTCTAAGTAACTTTGATTAAATAATATTTCCGTTATAAGAACACCTATGCTTGTCTTTACTTAGCTTAAAAATATTTTTTATAGAAACACGGTTTAAGCTTTTATGCTTAATCATTATTATAACATACCTAATGTAACGATCATGATTTTTAAGCCAACTACCTAAAGCTATATGTAGGTATAGGTATTTACTGGTAATTTATCTTGTTAGTATTAATCATCTAGTATTATAAACTCGGTTTCCATGGTTGGCTTGGTAAATATTGCCTTGTGAATATCATAAAAGCAAAAAAGTAAGTCCTGGCAGAAATTTACTGCCAATTATCGTAACGATCTGCTAAAGGGCTTAGAGGTTGATGTGCTACAGTGCGATCTTGCGGGCAGTTTCTACAAAGTAAATGGGTATAAAACCTTCCATTAAATCATACTCATATATGTATGTAAATTTTTATGGTCAATCGGCGTCGAAGATTATTAATTTAAAAAAGCTGCATGCTGCATGCTGCATGCTGCAAAACAAATTGCATTTTCGCACCCAAACAAAATCTTGTGCAACTTCCTCCTACTTGGACGACCACTTAATAGCGATGTATACTCCACTGCCTCCACTGTCTAATAATAAAAATAATAATCATTCAAGTCCAGTCATATTCGCTGGATGTTTCTCAATATGAACCCGTACACTGAATTATAAAAGCTCCACATAGGTAATAATAACGTGTTTGTGTCAAGACGCGTAGTCTCATTTGTTATAATTATGATAATTTTGCTTTATTTTCATTGCCTTAGATGGAAGATAAACAAGACGAAGGAACGGAAAGCGACGGTTCTGGAATGGAAAGTGATGACCCCCTCACAGCTACGGACACGAAATATGGCAAGAGTTTCAGGTAATATCCGAAAACGTAAAAAATCCTATTAAAATATTGTAAGAAATTATTTGATCTTTTAAACTGATCATGTGCGATTAGCAAACAGAAACATATTGAAGGAACTCTATCTAAATATTTTTATAGACCGCATAAAAGTACATACCGGATACAGTAGATGAACTTCAAATGTTTTGAATGTTTAATAGTTTTGAAGCAAGTTTCCGAGTTTTCCGAGTATCCAATCGAATACTACTCGAATTATTTCTCAAAATAAGTGCAGGCTATATAATAGCAATATTTTCTCACAAATATTATACGATGATAGTTACCCCAGCTATATCTTAGTCCTGTTAGTGATAACGCTGTAAACAACTATTAAGTTTCTAAAATATAGTTAGTTATACCGTATTCAATTTGTGTTACGATTAGAAAAACTATTTCACCATATGCGATTTGTTACGAAATTACCCTTAAACATAAACGTCACTAAAACATGGTTACGTAAAGTATGAATTAGCATACGCCATGTGCGTAGCTTAATATAATGCTTTCACAATTGTTATAACCTTCGGTGTAGAAAAACGGTACAATGTTTTAAATTAATTAAGTAAAGGG
Source organism: Vanessa atalanta (assembly GCF_905147765.1). Lineage (NCBI taxonomy): Eukaryota > Metazoa > Arthropoda > Insecta > Lepidoptera > Nymphalidae > Vanessa > Vanessa atalanta. Next base: position 3,143,731 of record NC_061882.1, read on the forward strand.
ATTTTTAATATGCGTCGAATTAATTGCGTAGAAGTATAAAAACCCTGTATTAAATATGCAGGGTATTTTCCGTTCATTTGTCCGGCTCGAAGGACAACATTTTCAACTGCAAAATATTACTAGACTAAATAACTTGAATAAGAAATAATCTTGTTTTATTTCAAACTTTTTAAGACATATAATTAATATATAATGATATTGGTCATAGTGAGTGAGTTTTATCTAAGTCGGCCGGGGTTTCGACTGGAGTTATAATTAAATTAATCTATTAAATTATTCTACCGCAATAATTTGTATTGCTGTGTTCCGGTTGGTGAGTATTTGCTGGCGCAAAGGACAGAACATGATATATTAAATTTAAAAAAATGATAATTAAGATTGAGCGGGATATAGCTATTAGATAGAGCAACGTGAAGAAAAATATCAAAATTTTATTAAAATACTTCCAATATAGATACTTACTTTTTTTCTTAAAATAACATAAAAAAGTGTAAAACAATGGTTATTATATATTATAATGAGTTGTTTGTTGTAGACATTTCACGCGGGAAGCGTTGCCTCGCCTTGATAACTACAGGAACGTGCTGTCTCTGCACGCAGCGCCGCGACCTACCTTAGACGAATTACATAATGCTTCACTTTCAAGAAAGGTAAGATTAAAATTCATTTAAATATGAAATATTTGTATATCCTTATATGTAACACATTACCATCGTCGTGTTAAAAATATGCGCTAAGAATCTGATAACTCCAACTTAAAATCAAAATACATATACTTTATTCAAGTAGGCTTTTATAAGAACTTTTAAATCGTCATTTTACAGACGATATTTTTTACATATTAAAAATAAAGCTACCATCGGTTCTGTACCGAGAAGAACTAGCAACAATGAGTTTTCCAGTTCTAGATATTACAGTCAGTAGGTATTAAGGTGTACTACTTGCGTGGTATTAATATAACTACAAACACCCAAAAGTCGTGGTTTTACAAATATGTATTTTGCATACAACCGCGAAAATCGCAAATGTTTACTTGACGATATAAAAAGTCGCAGGTTTGATCCTGATTCATTGGCTTATTGGCCCCACTCTTAGCACAAGCTTTAAACTTAATTGGATTGGTAAATAGGAATTCCTTAAAATGGGGCATTGCTACTTTAAAAAAGACATACTTTTACAACAATATACATAGTAATATGCATTCAATACGGAAACACAAACAATTCATATTCTAATAATATTTACTTGATAAGTACGTATTTACAAGTGCCGTATATTTAATATTGTGAAATATAAATACAAAATATTCATTGAATTAACATATATAATATATTATATTTGGTCTATCTCAATTGGGGCTGCCAAGGTCTCTAAAATATAAATAGACTCGGCAGAATATTTTACCCTAAAAGATGGAATTGTTTATTTCAAAGCCAAGTTTACTTTTTGAAAGATGTTTTTTTCAAATATTATATCGGTAGGCAGATGAGATTATGGACTACCTGATGGTAAGCGGTCACCACATCACTTAGACAATGGCGCTGTAAGAAATATTAATCATTCCTTACATCGCTAATGCGCCGCCAGCCTTAGGAAATAAGATGTGATGTCCCTAGTGCATGTAGTAACACTGGCTCACTCACCCTTCAAACCGGAATACGACAGTACTGAGTAATGCTGTTTGGCGGTAGAATTTATGACAGTGTGCACAAAGACATACCACCAAGTAAAATATATATGTATAGTTTCACGTATTTTATCTAAGAAAAAACTACTGAGTCCTACCTACATTTCTATCCGGCGAGTTTTAAATTCAATTTAATCATGTATCATGCTTCATAATTGCTCAAAAGAACCTTATTAAAATATAGAATTTTATGATATAACTTAGGTGATAGTAATATTCGGCATCGCCGTGATCTTTTGGCGAGTGCTTTGTACGACATCGTCACGCTCATTGGACTGTACCACAAAAGCCTAACAAACACCGGACATACCGAAAGTGTGAACCTTAGGCCGGATATACAGCAAACATATGTACTCGAATATACTACTTAATGCAGACCATTCTACAAATTATATCATTTATTATTTTTGTGGATTCCAAAAATATTTAATTTATCTGTTTATTTTATAGCACGTTAAAACTATTTCGATTAATAGGTGTGTCACGATTGGAATCTTAATTATTATTTATGTGTGTTAAAAGTTATACATAATATTTAATGTAATAATTATATTTTCAATAAATTGACATTAAATATAATTATAGTCCACTCTAATCAAAGACGGAATTAAGATAAACAAACCTTAGATTTACGTATTCCATACAATCTGCTCAGTCTGCTATATATATATAAGAACTACAAACAGTTTTCGATTAATATATCTTTATTTATAATACAACGCTATTCCATTTAATTACATTTATCCACTTTAATTTCATTCTTAAATGTGCCGATCACAGCTTCAACGGAATTCAAAACGGATTTTTTTTATAAATCCATATTTATTATCAAAGATAAAATTTAAGCTCTCAACCAATGATATCGCGTGAATTTGATGTCAAATGTTGTTTGTTTGTCTTTAGTCTACTCTTCTGGTTAGATAGGCTGTATGATCAAACTGTATAAGTTTAATGTCCGAATTCAAGAAAAAATTATCGGATTAGAAACTATATCGAAATAGTAAATAATTGGTCAAACAGCTTTCATGAAATATTTCTTGATAAATTTCTTTCTTTGTTCAACGCGTATATAACGCGTTGAACAAAGAAACTCCTCCTTATTTTTAGGAGCCGTCTAAAAAGGGATCCACCATCGTCATTTACCCTAACTATTTCACTCAGTGTCATACAAGTCAAACTGTATGACGTATAAGTGAAGGCAAGTCGTTGCTTTCGTAAATATTTATCCGAAGGGACACACCTGAATCAATAATGTCCAATATTTCACTCATGTACAAGCACATTGTAGACCTAGTTCGGTAAACGAATCGATGAATGAGGACAGGAGACATGTTATGTTACTAAGAAGACAACAAATCACGAGACAGAGTCCTGAACCCTAATTAATATAATATAAGCGTAATTGAATTTGTTTGTTAGGGGTTCACGAGTTAGCTACTTAACAGATGATCATGATGTTTTGCATACGCGTTTTCAGCGATATACAAAACGACTTAGAAACTAGTAATGTAGATTATTTTATAATATTTTCGTATTGGTTTGATGCTCTATATTTTAACAGAGATAAGGACCTATTTCTTATTTGGTGTAACCTATTTCTTATTATCTTCTATACTAATAATATTGTAATGCTGAAAATAACTATGTCTGTACGTTTGTTGCACTTTCACGGAAATACCACTGAACCGAATTTGATGAAATTTGGTATGAAGCGAGCACACTCCACTCTCGCGAAGCGCACTCCAAGAAAGGACATAAGCTATTTTATGCCTAACCCCTAACGACCAACCCCTAAAACGAGAGTGAAGCCGCGTGCGATAACTAGTATTACTATAATACTGCTGTAAAGTATTTTTCTTTAACCGCGTTACTCTCAGTGTCTAGAGTCTAATAAGAAAATATATTTTCAATATAGCAAATTAGCTAAATGCTAGTTTATCGTTATATGATAAGAATGAAGTTTGTATAGTGTATATGTATATACATAAAAGCCGAAAGGTACAGTACCACTGATGTACACGAGAAATAGTGTCGAATTTCGACATTGTGATACTACTGGCTACAAATATGAATACTTAGATCTGTAATCCTTAGGTTATCAAAGCGCTGTCAAGGTTAGGTGCAAGCCATACGCGTGTACAACGAGCGCGTTGAATTCGTAGAGTCAATTTACAGTTTCCGATACGACATCGGTCTCTTCCTTTGCATCTCTTACCCTATATCTTGGACTATCATTGTCTATCGGATTGTTTTGTTCTATAACTTTTTAAAGAGAAGTTTTTTAATGTAAAAACTATTTCCGTATTTACGTACGGGAGTATTATTATTGATCTGTAATGTTAAAGTTTCAATACAAACTTATTTTGATAAAGTACAATTTATAGTCCAAGCGCTTTTAAATAAACATTGTAGGTCATTGGGATCCGAGTATTATCCGATATACAATCGTATAATGAAAGTAGTCTCATGTCGATATTCTAGGGAAGATTTATCGTTAGTCATGTATGTAAGATTTAAATATTCTATTGTGTTCACTGTTAAGTCGTTATTAAAAATCTATAAATCTATATGCTTAGTATATGAATTACATTATCGATAATGGTTCGAAGTGTCACATATTTTTATACTTAAACGTCATCTATTTATTATTTTATTTATATGTCATGTGAAATAGTTTTTTTTAATTATTTTATGAAATTTTAATTAATTTCGATATAGTTGAATATAACATTAGTGTATTTTAAATGTTACTATTATTCATACAATTCAATTAATCATTTATTTATTTCATACAAAACTAAATTGACTTGATATACGCGAAGGTATTATATTTTTTTAGTTACAAAATTATTGGTATATCAAATTTAGAGTTTAAATATTTTAAAACAATTAATCAACTAACTTTAGTTTGTCATTATTATACTTAATATATCTTTATCATGAGGGTTCTATCAGATTATGAAAGAGGGAGAGTCCACCTCTGTACGAGCCTAATGAGTACACGCCTGTCTAGTATGTTCTGCGTAGTTGGTTTGTCTTTCTTGTTATTAGCCACAATGGGCGAAATAGATCTGGACAACATTACCGTCTGCATTCAAAGATAATTTAAATTATTCAAAAATAAAAGTATATATACAAAAGATATAAATAATTGCTTAATAATAGGTATTTACCAAATATATTTGTTATATAATGTAATTAATTATGCATATTAGGTTATATTCACATAAAAGCTAAAAAAATGTTCTAAATTATATCTTTTTAAAAAATTATTGATGGAATAATTTATAAAAGGTTAAGAAAAATTACTTACTTTAAAAAATCCACAAATTTAAACTCATAAATAATAAAAGAAAACTCTTTTCAATATAGAGTGTGTGAAACGTATATGAGATATTCCAATCTGATTTGATTTTACTCCTTTTTCCTGAAGTGTAGCTCCTATGTATTTTAATGGGACAAAAAGTAGCTATGACTTTAGACCAATAAAATTTGTCTATGCAAACAACCATCGAACATTATTTATAATAGAAAATAATGAAAGATTACGATCAGTGTACAGTGTAAAAGATAGAAAAAAAATAAAAGTCAATTTAGTTCCATCTTTTTCCGAGGCAAACTTGGCCGATCCATCCGAGCGGAGCACGGCACAGGAGCAGATGCGTCTGCGAAAGCGATCGTCTGGTCTCCGATTCGTGTCGAGGGTAGACATCGCAGGGTTTAAACATATAAAACCACTTTTCCACGGATTTCAAAGGTTCTATTTGCGTTAAAAATATTGCTGGAGATTATACTATAGGTACTATAATAGGCACCTATTTGGTCTGTGGCCAAAATAACTGAAGTATTTGTCACTGACCAGGATTGGTTAAGACTTAAGAATCTTGATCGAACCTTGTATTTTTACAAAGTTTTGGACCCGTACAGCAAAATCGATTCTTACATTTTTTGTCGATCAGTACGTCTACGGAGGATAATTCAAACTAGGTGTTCGTACTGTAATACGCTTGGTTGGATCGCCTGACGCGTTAGTGATTGTTGTTGTACTGTTTGTTATTTGTATTCAATATCAAGGACAATAAAAAACTTGAATATCATTCATGCGAAGTTATAGTTTTCTGCAAGTGTATGGATTATAATACACGGAGAAATACTACGACGCAGTCATTCGTTTCGACACACTTGTTTACTAATTAAACACAGGTACAACGATCGTAATTGCGACTTCTGTTCAATTAATCGTTCGTGGGTCGGGTCAAAAGGTACATGAGGTCAATCATGGGTAGAGTTTAATTCACGTATTACGGTATATGGCTATGTAGTTTTATGATTGAATGAAAAATATTATCAAGTATAATTAAGTAGGCGTCATTTTACTTAGATATCTTTTTTAACTTAGATTCTTTTTTATGATGTACTCGTAAGTGTAGCAAACGACTGCGTTTTATTAAACGTAGCGTTGGAATGAAATTGGCTGCAACGGAAATCATTACTATTAGATGTAAAATTATTTACTCGTTTAATTTATAACATACATATTTGGTTTTAAATAAATTAAGGTTAAATGCAATTATTGTACTATACTAAATGATATCTTTGGGTGCTTTGTTATCTTTATGTCGGCATTGGTCACACAAATCTTTTTCTCTCTCGGCGCTGACGTAATGAATATTCATTAAATTATGACTTATTTAAATGTGGCGATATATTATTTCTAAGAATGGTTCACCTTTAGTTTCTGTTTGATTAACTGAACTCATTAATTGAACAAAGTTTTATTTTATAAATATGTACTAATATTAAAGTGATTTGATGTGTTGTGTTATGTCCCTCTGATCTATTTCGGATGTATATTTGATGATCATTTTCAAGAGTGACTAGTCAACTACATAGGACATAAAATTACAGTGTAAAACTATTAAACGCAGCCTTATAAACTAGGCAACAGACCAGCAGTTGCTTAATGTACTGAGCAAGATAACGATAACGTTATAGAATATGTATGTTATTACGTAACGTTATTTAAACTGTAATTATTTTATGCGTCAAGTATTTGAAACCCGTATAAGGACGTATAAAGTATTAGATACCTGCTGCAATTCAACTAATAAATTTGTTATGTTATCGCAATCTATTCGAAACGTAATCGTTGCCCTTTTCTATTCTATTAACTATTCTCGGAATATAATCCGGAACGAACTGTCTTAAGCACAACAAGAGCCCGGGTACAAGATTTTTTTTTGCTATCTAAAAAAAAAAGATTTTAATAGACCAAAAATTTACATTGTTATCGGCCCGTTTTTTTGCACCTTGGATTAAGATGCTTGATAAAAACACGTCATGAAAAAAAAAACTCAAAAGTAAAATCAAAAGCTCTTGTAATAAAACAAATAAAAATAACACTCTGCTATTGCTATATGCTATAAATATAAATAGTCTAGGAATATGTTTTATTCAATGTATATATTGAATGTATAATTAATGTTTTGCCATTTATAATGACGTTTTTAATGTATACAAAACATTTGATTGCGTTATGTAATTGCGACTTTTATTCATTATAAAATAAAATAAATAGTTTTATCAACAATGATAATAATATATATTATTTATTAGATTACAATTACACATAATTTTGTATTAATATTATTGCCTTAACATATTTTTCGTAGTCAAAACGTTTATCAAATTTTCATAGTGATCTGTTTAACGGTATAAAAGTTATTGTGCACTGCGCCTAATAGGCGATTTATAACAAAGAACATAGATTAAAAATATTCTTCATAAAAAATACTAATTTAATGGTAAACTTATATGGTAATCGGTCAACCGATGTCGAAGACTATCAATCTCAAACATATATCAATGTCCAATTACATGTCTATACTAATATTATAAATAAGAAAGTATCTCTGTCTGTCTGCCTGTTTGTTTCTTTTTAACGGTAAAACCAATAAACTGAATTTTAAGAAATTGTTATGAAGCAAGCTTGATCCCCACGGAAGGACATACTTTTTTTATGCCACCTGGCCACCTATCCTTAAAACACAAGCGAAGCCGTGGGCGACTAGAAGTATTATATAGAAGGCAAAATATATAAATTAGATTATACTTGTATGAAGTGGTTTGTGTTAGGAATGAGAGTTACGACACGTTCTCGTCGGATGCGCTGGCGTTATCAAAGTTGCGCTTAGTTCTTCTACTCGTAGTTAAACCATGATAAATACTATATTTAATAGGGCCTCATTAATTGAGGTCGTCGTAGTTCGGTCCCCCACGAGCAAAGCAAGTAGGTGTATATTATACGATTGCATACTTTCAACTATGACTAATCGACTGACTAAACGCTGCTTATTATTCTATAAATATCAAAATATTTTGTGGCATTAACTCACGTGGAATTTACCGTATATCAATTTTATTATGAAAATAGAGAGGAAAATGCGATTACGGCGAATGAAATCAATGCTAAGACGCAAGTACTAACATATACATTATACGTATATATAATTAATACTGTGCTATTGACACGCACTTAGCACGTGTACGGTACTACACTAGTAGTAGGAATTTATTATAAACTACCTAATTTTTTACTTTCTATATATATAATAGATTGCATACATCTAATTATGTTCTATAATCAATGCAATACGTGAAACTATAAGGTGTCATGATATGAATATTACTGTCAATCGGATGAGTAGGTTTTACGTGAGCCAGGAAACATAATTAATCGAATTAACCTTTATGTTTATTTTGCTTATTATGATTATAACATAATATTATGTTGCTTTAATTTATTTTTATATCGATAAAGTTATTACATGTGCAGTTCTTAAAAAATATATAAAAGATTGTTTACATTTAGGAGACATGCTATTTCTATTTTGCAATTGCATATATCAGGTAAATTTCCATTTATGAAAATATTCAAGTACCTGACCCGTATCGGCCACGTCGGCTACTCTCAACCGAGGCAAGCCAACTGCGCAGAATATATTATATTATAATACTTAGGGGTATGATCCTACACAGGTGCACTCTGTTCAATTCAACGCGATCGAAGAGTGAGCAGGCGCAGGGCCAAAAGCTTTACGTGCTTTTAAAGAAACGCAACTCTGCCAATTTCCTTAATCTGTGCTACAAAACAATCGAATAAATACAAATTTCAGTATTCAATATAGAAGTATTACACTTTCATATTGATTTTCAAATTAAACACGACCATTGGTTCGAAAAAGAAAATACCCTAACCTGCGAAAAACCAGCGAAAGAAACACAACGGGGTTTTTTTTTGTCTATTTGTGATTATTTACAAATTTTCGATATCAAAAGAATGGTTTTATTTCCACTAACTACCAACCATGAACTCACTAATTGTATAATATCACACACAAGCGTTCTATAAAATTTATTTTAATTATATTATTTATATTATATAATAATGGGGTTAACGCGAAACTTTCTAGGTACCTTTTTTCACTAATGAAATTAATAGTAATAGGTAATAAGGTAAAATAAAAATTATGTATATTATCGAGTAATAAGCTTTATTTGTCAATGTTATTTAAACTAAATATAAAATATTATTCGCAAATATCCTTTAGAAGGGTACATTTTGGAAAGATGAATTGACTTGCTAAGAGCAAGTATTTTTTTATTCATACAACTTACTATCAACAAAATAATGGTTATCATTGGGATTTCGTAATATTATTTTTTGGAGTAAAGGTAAACTAAATACCGAGTTTCAGATTTCTCAAAGTTATTACATCCTTCCTAGGCCACGGTATTCGTTTCTATAATACGAGTAAGATTCCTTGGCTATTTTTAACTTGGGCTTTTAAAAAGTTTTAAATCTCAGGTCAAAAAACAAAACGGATAAATACAGCATATTACTCAATACTATATTATATTAATATAAATTTAATCGTACTTTATTGACATACTACATAAAATGGCGGAAAATTACTACTGAGTTCATTGCCGGTTCTTCTCGGTAAAATCTACTTTCTGAGCCAGCGGTAAACTTTTAATTCAACAATGTTACATGACGATTCGAAAGTACTTTTATGAACCCACTTGAATAAAGAATATTTTAATTTCGAACGTATTGTGATGTTACGCATACTAGGTGTTAGATAGTTTGTAATAAATGTAGATAGGAACAACACATCCTACTAAAACTTCAATGCGGATGAGTTGGATTTACAATGGACCTTGATTTAATTTTATATGCGTGTTTGCGTTTAAAAAATTTATTAATTTCAATAAATATAAAGCACCCGAAAATAACTCAAATATTCTTAGCAATGGTTGCGGTATTTGTGACATTCTTGTGTTTGATAAAAAATAACTCGATGTCAGTATAACGGGATTATTTAGGATTGATGTCTAGAAAATCTCTAACGTCAGCGTTCGTGGTCGCTCACGTTCAGCCCTGACTATGGAAAAGATTACGTTTTATGCAACCGAGCAAATCTCTTTATTGCTGATTTAGTACAACACCTATTTATTAAATCAAGCGATAATAATCCACCTGAAATATGATCATTGTTAGAGCTACCGGTAGAAAGATATGATTTAGAAAGTGGGTAAGTTTAATATAAAACACCATCACAATCACAGAATAAATAATGAACTCAGTATGTATGAAATAGCTTTTGATGGACCTATGTATTTCAAATTTGTATGTAATATTTATGAAAATATTTTACACACATTAGCGTTGGATATATATAGCAACTTTTTTTAAATGGTTGGTTTAAAGTGGAACGGTTTGGCATTTTGTTTTATATAAATTAACTTAATACTTGTAATATGTTTGACTTGACACGATTAGGTATTCTTTTAACCGTCTCCATAAAAGGATAATTAATTGACAAGTATGGTTAAAAAGCGTTGGTAACAAAATGGTCTAATTACTTTAGTTGGCAACGAAATTTGTACAATTTTTTAATTGTTGCCTAAAATTTCAGTGATAATTTTCTAAAATGAATACTTACATTAAATATATTTATTTGCAAATATTTTATGCCCCATTATTTCTATTTGTAGCCAGGTCAAACCCTAGAAAAAGATGGACATGGCGCGCCTGTTATGCCGTCGCCTAACGTGAAGTTTGGATGGATAAAGGGCGTCCTTATGAGATGTCTCCTCAACATTTGGGGGGTTATGCTCTTCTTGCGGTTGTCCTGGGTCGTTGGACAAGCTGGAATAGGTAAGTCATTACTTATTTAATACAGATATTTGTACTACATATTACAAAATCATAAAAAATCACATGTGAAGTAAAATTCTACTGTTCAGTAACTATTTTTGTTATGTTTTAATTATTACTTATGTGCTTGATTCTTGTTTACTGTTTAAACATGCAATAAAATAAAAACAGGTTAAACAAATATATGTTTCGAATAGAAAATAAAATTGTCTTTGCTTCGCATTAGCGAATGCCACAGTCAGACATTCGTAATGTGACATTCACCGCTCCAGACATTGGTATCTTTAAGCATTTCAAGTATGTGTCAGTTACAAAAAGTATATCGTTGTCATAATTTTGGTCGGCACCACCCACTCTAAACGTTAGTGCTTTGTATTGCCGTGTTCCGGTTTAAAGGGTGACCGAGCCAGTGAAATTATATGATCAAGCGAAATGACATCGTCAGATCACACGGTTGGCGGAAAGTTTATAAGTGGTCTCGCAATATTCAAGCAATAAACACTTATGCAAAAGACTTCTTGTAATGCTTTCCGGAACCCAATTACTCGTCTATCTTACTACTGAGATCATTTTTGTTGCCCTTGATGCCTGAAATGTATATCACCCTTAGACCGTTTTCAATTGAATTGATTGAATAGAGAGTTATAGAAACAAATTATTCATATGAAATCAGTAATTTTAAATAAAATTATTAATATATAAAATAAATAATACGATAAAAGCATTTTTGTAATTATTTTTATTGGCAGCGCAGGCATCGCTTTTAATTGTGACGACATCCGTCGTGACGACAATCACAGCTCTATCGATGTCCGCCATAAGTACGAATGGCGTCATCAAAGGAGGTAATAATTATCCTTATCCTATTCATTGCATAAGGTAGATCAAAGCTTATGTTAGGTTAGTTTTAATATCACAAAATATATATATATATAAATATTAAATTCTCCGATTCATCGAGTTAAAAAAATCGTTACTCTAATTAGTTTATCGGTACTTCTATCAAACAAATATGTCACGTGATCAACAGTGAGATTGCATACACAAAAGTTAATCTTGAAATGATCAATCGACATTGTAAAACTTCCTAAATAAAAAGTACAAATGCTCTTAGATGAGAATTCTCATATTTCTATTATGTTGCCAGTTTCCTCCCTGTCAATAAATGCTAATTATAAATAACTAAGAATAACAAAGTTAGAAATCACGTTAATAATAAAATTATCCGATGCATTTTCGCGAAACCAGCAGCATCGCCGATCAAACTGCGCGTGTGTTCCTTGTTATCGCACTATCGCCTTGTGTTTTAAATTCTATAAGGTCATAGATCATTTTCTTCGTTTTCTCATAGATAACTATTTTTTTTATTTTGAACAAAATAATGTGATAAATATGTAATGAACACGATAAAATCGTAGTAGCTATCAAATAAATTACCTTTATCTCCCGGTTTTGCTAAAACAAAATACCTGAATAAGAAGTTTGACAACATTATTCAAAATTCTGAATCAGGTGGCACATATTATATGATATCGAGATCTCTCGGACCGGAGTTCGGGGGCTCAATTGGCCTCATATTCTCAATGGCGAACGCCGTAGCGTGCGCGATGTACGTCGTGGGCTTCGGAGAGTCACTCATCACGCTTATACCAGAGTCAGCGTACATGGTCAGCAAAAGTTGGGTAAGAGAAATGCTTTAAATATAAAATGTTCTTAATATTTCTTCGAACGTGATATTTAAAAAAAGTTATAAATGCTACGTAATAAACTTTGGCCCCAACTTTTTATACCAATTTTAAGATGAACGAAGTCATAAAATTTGAACGAGATGTATGTATTTTTGATGATTCGTACTTATCATAACTGAGTGAAACAATCGTCGTAGCATCCAATCCATTAATTACAACTTTAGTTCATTAAAACGGGATTAAAAATAAAACGTAAAATTTCATATGTCAAAACAACTGCGAGTTTTGGTACGTTTTGGTAAAAAATTGTTCAATTTCGAAGATATTTTAGGATAGTTTTAAAAGACATAATTCAACAAATGACGGTACAAGTAGTATTAAATGTTTACAGGACCAAGCAATCTACGGTTGCATAACCATAGTACTACTTACCGGTATCGTGATTGTGGGAATGGAGTGGGAAGCTAAAGCTCAGATAGTGTTGCTGGTGATATTGCTGGCTGCTATCGCCGACTTCTGCATCGGAACCATCATTGGCCCCAAGTCGGATCTTGAGGTCGCACAGGGCTTTGTGGGGTATAACAGTGAGTCATTGTAACTATATTTCATTTTTTTTAAATGCATGTATTATTATATAGAAAGCTGTCTGACTCCATGTATACACATAGCGTAAACTGTATTGGGGTATCTTAATACAAACTCGATATTTATTAGAAACAAAATATTGTTTCGAAATTATTCAACTTCAATCTTTATAATTACCATTCTCTTGGGCGAACTTTCTCCATATTTTTTACAAGTTTTAAATGTCTCTATGATAAACGGAATTGACTTCGAATTAAAATAACCTTTGAGATAGTATTATACTATACGATCAATGACATTGTACCTCATTTGACACTTTCTGTGACAGCACTTGCTTATAGACGTCATAACAATTACTTTGCTATCATGTCTAGGGCACTGTCTCCAAAATTGTTTATCGTGAAATTGTTGATGAGCAAAACCCACTCATCCAATGTACTATACATTAGAACGATACATGCTTACGTCACAATAAAGTGATCCAGGTTAATTACAGATATTTTACTGGTCCTATAGAATCTATTTAATAGCATATGCAGGTTTATTAAAAAAAAAATCTTATTTGTTTCCCCAGTGACGATTCTAAAGCGAAACCTCGGGCCTGACTACAGAACCTTTGAGGGTGTCGAACACAATTTCTTTTCCGTATTTTCAATATTCTTCCCCGCTGCCACTGGTATATTGGCTGGCGCCAACATATCTGGAGATTTGAAGGTAAGATTTTCAGGAACCTGTTTAGCTATTTCCATTTAACAGTTAGGTTTCGTATAAATTAACTTTTGATCTATGTAAAATATAATATGCAGTATTAAAAAGTCTCTTAAAATAATCTGCAGCTCAGTATAAACATTTTACCAAAATAATTTGGCTTTAATTAATTTTAGCAATCTGAAAATCACTGTTGGTCATAAAATATAATAAAATTTTCTTCAAGGATCCCCAAAAATCAATTCCAAGAGGAACTCTCCTAGCGATTCTCCTGACTACGATATCGTATTTGTTAATCGCTCTCCTCGCTGGATGGACTGTGCTAAGAGATGCCTCGGGTGATCTAGCCGACGTGGCCGGATGGACTATGGACCAGTGCAAGACCAACGGCACTTGTGGTTACGGGCTGCACAACAGCAACGACGTAAGTGTGCTGAAAATAATTTGTCTAAAAATGACTTAAACCCTTTATAAAATAGAATACATCAATTATTATCCAGACGAGCCTTGCTTACTCGTATCACTGCTGATATTATTTGAACTGATTAGTTATTTGTAATCTGATCGCGCAGGTAATCCGTCTCGTCTCGGCGTTTGGTCCTCTGATATACGGCGGATGTTTTGCTGCTACACTTTCTTCAGCATTGGCTTCCTTAGTATCGGCACCAAAAGTGTTTCAGGTATTATATAATAACTCATTTCTTTCTCAAACAAAATCGTTTACGATTTGACTATAAATCAGATTACTCATCTTGGATGATACTAATTATGCGTAAAGTAGTAATAATTGCTTAATTTCCCAGGCTCTATGTCAAGACAAGTTATACCCATGTCTGGACTTCTTCGCTAAAGGCTATGGACCAAATAACGAACCTGTACGAGGCTACGCGCTGACATTCGTCATCGCAGTCAGCTTTATACTTATGGGTGAGTGACGATTACAAACGGAGTTCCATTAATCAAACAATATATGATCACGTGATCACTCGACGTTGACTTGACGTTTGTGTTCCCGGCGGTTTCAGGTGGATTAAACCAGATAGCGCCGCTAATCTCCAACTTCTTCCTGGCTGCGTACGCGCTCATCAACTTCGCCACGTTCCACGCGAGCCTCGCCCGCCCCGTCGGGTGGAGGCCCACTTTCAGGGTACGTCACGTGGTAGTGTTCACAGAACTGCAGCACTATCGGCGTCTGCCAGTGTAATATATGCCCGGACGTACGGTGTCGTTGCAGCTGTACAACATGTGGCTGTCGCTGCTGGGCGCGCTGGTGTGCGTGGCGATCATGTTCGTGGTGTCGTGGGCGACGGCGCTGCTGACGCTGGCCGGCCTGCTGGCGCTCTACCTGCTCGTGTCGTACCGCGGGCCCGGTGCGCTATACACGACTATGTTACTTACGCTTACAAGGAGGACTTAGAAATTATATTTCTTGCAAATATTCTGTAGCTCTGTAGTTCTTTAATTCTATTGTAGCGCTAATAAAGTTTTAGTAGTTTTGAGATGTTAAAATAACTGAATTTTTAAATTATTTTTTTTAATGCTATTTTTGTCTCTGGTGATTGTGTGCCACCATTTGTCAGCATATAAACCTAATCGCTTTGTGTGCAGATGTGAACTGGGGATCCACGACGCAGGCGCAGACGTACAAGTCTGCGCTAGCTGGCGTGCAACAACTCAACAGGGTTACAGAGCATGTTAAGAACTATAGGTATAATATTATTATTTTTTAGTTCGTAATGTAACCGTTGATTTATATAAAATATTGTAATTGTGGTAAAATTTTATAATGGCTTGGTGGTAGGCACTTATGCAAGCTTAGCAAGATCTTAGCAAGCAGAAATGTTCAGCATTGTTCTGTTCCGGTTTGAAGGGTGAGTAAATCCCTATGGCCTATGGGCGATGGTGAACACGTACTAAAATACCAAAAGAATTAAATGTATAATACTCGTTTTTTTTTCTATCATATTAATAACATGTAACATCTTAAATATGCGAATGTACGTATTAATTACTGATTCAACTTATTTGTCACAGGCCACAGATACTAGTTCTAACTGGTTTTCCTGGTGAGAGACCGCTCCTGACCGACTTTGCTTATCTCCTCACCAAGGGACTCTCTCTGATGTTATGTGGACATATTATGCAGGTAACTTAATACGTATCCGCCGGCGATTCTCTCGCTTAAAATAGCCCCGATGTCCAATTGCTAATTGCTGGAAAGTGTGTGTAAAATATAAATACTTAAATTGTTTTTTATTTTGATATATTTTGTGAAGCATTTTCTTTATTCAAGTTTCAAAGCACAATGGGCTATTTGACAATGCGAAAAATAAAGTGTCAATGATTGTAATCAGTATATATTATGAATTAAAAAATGGTTATTATTTTAATACGAAAGTTGAAAATAATAATTAATTTATTCAAAAATTCATAAATAAAAATACGCTCCTGATTGGTCGGGCTTATGATGACGTCACTTGCTTGTTAACCCCGCTTGCCCACTGTATTTGGATTATATGTGCCACAGATTACAATACAGGCAAGTGACGACATCGACCCCATTGCAGCGCCATATTGTCAAGGCGTAAATTTGATATTTTTTAACAAATATGTACTAGAATTAAAAAAAAAAAACATCTTTTATCGGGTTCCTTAATCTCTACTAAATAATATAAAATGGATTTTAAAAACCAGTCAAATAGCCTATTATTCTAAAGAAATTTCACTTCAAAACGATAACAAGGATCGTCAACTTTAAAGTATGATGATGCGCCTACTCGAACAAAGGACATCTGGTTCGTTAGATATTATATTGCCCTTTGTATTCATATTTTAAACTAATCGTTTTCTGTACAGTACACATACTAATTTAAGAGGTCCTGATGATTTATTAATTATAAAGAAAATGAGATAAACATTATATTAATTGATTATTTATCATGTGACAACCCTACCGAATCGGGCGCTACATGTGTGTGTGTGTGTGTGCGGCAGCGCGCGCCCAGCCACCGCACGCGCGAGGCGCTGGCGAGCCGCGCGTCGCAGTGGCTGAGTCGGCGCCGCGTCAAGGCCTTCTACTCGCTCGTGGACGACGCCAGCTTCAAGGACGGCGCCAGCGCGCTCATACAGGTGCCCACTAACACTAACACACTCGTATTCCAACTACGTGGGACTCTTTGCACTCTGCATTGTCACTGGGGTCACGGCATAGAAATTTGTCATCTCTTTTTTTTTCGCACCGCCAAAAAATGGAATTCTCTACCAGCACACGTGTTCCTCCTCTTATAATCTGAGTTCCTTCAAACGAGGCGTAAAGTGGCATCTTGCTTTCAATCTTACTGACTGTACTGGGCGTCTTCCCGTTTGGACTCCACTACCACTTTCCATACTATCCGGTTAATATATAAAAAAGAACTGCAGCCTTTTATGCTAGTCCCTAGACAAATTTGACGATATAAAATGAGTTTAGCTTAAAGTGACGCCTCGTGTTATGAGTCAATCGCTGTTGATATTCTTTGATATTTTGAATTTTCTATTCTCTCCAGGCGAGCGGTGTCGGTAAATTGAGGCCTAACATTCTGATGATGGGCTTCAAGGAGGACTGGAGAACGTGTGACCGTTCGGAGCTGGTGGACTATGTGGAGGTGATGCAGTAAGTATTGACTTCACTTTCAGTTACAGTACGTAATACCACACTTCAACATACACTGGAAATAGGCTACTCATTAAGAAGAAAAGACATATTTGCCCAGCCGAGGGACACTAAACGCTCGAACTTTTACTTTAGTATTATATATATGTACGTAAAGAAAACCATTACATATACAATCGCTTTTCTTTCGTCAGTCGTTTTCGTCATATATATATATATATATATAAAACCTTTAAAACTGTCGAAAGAAACGAAGAAGAACGAAGGCGTTTGTATATTTAATGTTTTTTTTTATATATATATATTAGAATTCGACGAAGTCGGTGTTAATATACGTCCGTGCACCCCCAGCAAGGCGCTGGACGTGCACATGGCGCTGGCGCTGCTGCGCGTGGAGGGCGGGCTGTACTCCTGCGACGCGCTGGACGACGACCTGCACGCGTGTCTGCGCGCCGGCGCGCCCGGAGCCTCCGGTGCGTCATTTGTGCTTGGGGGGTGACAGCGTTGTATGCGACATACGAACGGAGAAACTTCTATTACGATGCATTAGTTCGTTTAGGGGGTCGTTTATTTTTAACTAAATAAGGTTTAAAACTGTCACTTTATATGGGAATAATTAAAATTGCTAAATATATAACTTTATTTTGAAGGTTCAATGGGTGATAGTATCAAACTGTCGAAATCTACAGAGTCCTTGAACTCCCAGTCTAGAGGTAAGATTCTGCACATACTAGAAATTATGAAAAATCGAAAAGTACACATTTTGTTTGCTTTTATTATACAAATTAGCTTGCTTCTAATTGAAACGTTTTAGTACATTATAGAAAGGAATATGGTAGCTTTTTTTACGACTGCCTGTCTGCCGGCCGTAAAGTTTTCTGGGATTATTTTAGCTGGGTGGTTTTTTGGTAACAATGCTATTCGTTTTCTGTATGTAGCGCTACGAGCTCGATCTATCTCGTAGTGTGATAATTAGAACAACACATAGTAAATGTTTTCTTTCAGTTATCATCAGATTTTACCACTCGCTTCTTACGTTTTTCAGACAGCAGTATGTCAGACGTGTCCATAATGTCCGGTGAGTTGACCGGCGTTTCTCCCGACCCCGGAGCCGTGAGGACTCGCAAGAACAAGGCGAGGTAATATTCTGTAACGACATCGTTTCCTTTACTACATAATGTAAATGGCCTCGGTGCCGGATATGTGATCGAAACGTTTTGGGTGTCGGTTAACGCTGGCCGTGTGCGCAGCCGGCTGGGCGAGGTGGTGCGGCGGCTGGGCGCGGCGCGCGCGCGCCGGGCCTCGTCGCTCACGTCGGTGGAGCGCTTCACGCGCCGCCGCGCCGGCACCGTCGACGTGTGGTGGCTGTACGACGACGGCGGTGAGCGCACCCTCCGCTTTATACAGTTACCCGTCACGGATGCATGCGCGGCCACTAGTGGTCCGGTGTGCAGGGCGCACCAGGCGCTCTGGCCACCGGCAGTCCCACATCCCGCCTTCCATTTTTAATGTGGGAGAAACGCGTAGGAGCATTTTTCCAGATAAAAAAGGGATACCAAATAAGGAATCATCGATGAGCGGAAGGCCTTAGTACTATTACTTTACTTAAATTAATCTTTGAAGATGAGATTTATATTCCGGGTGGATATAATTGTGAAATATTTAATTGTTTAATATAAATTACTCGGTCTGAACGCTGGTCGAACGGCTTGGCCATTAGATATTATATTGCAAAACTCTGTAGTTGTGTTTCGCTTCGAGAAATGAGTGAGTCAGTGCTGTTACAGGTACAAGAGACAGCAACTTAACTCATTTATAATTGCGCAATTACAATATTAGGAATACTTTATCCTTTTGGCAGTGTCAATGTAAATCTAAAGTATGGTTTGAGACAAGATGCAGAGCAGAGACAGCAGTGTACCTA
Source organism: Vanessa atalanta (assembly GCF_905147765.1). Taxonomy (NCBI): domain Eukaryota; kingdom Metazoa; phylum Arthropoda; class Insecta; order Lepidoptera; family Nymphalidae; genus Vanessa; species Vanessa atalanta. Next base: position 3,163,198 of record NC_061882.1, read on the forward strand.
ACCGCAAAGAATCTCCCCGGCAGGGCTGACGCTGCTGCTGCCGTACATCCTGTCGACGCGGCGCGCGTGGTCGTCGTGTCCGCTGCGCGTGTTCACGCTGGCCAACCGCCACACCGAGCTCGAGATCGAGGAGCGGAAGTGAGTCGTGCCAGGGATTTCTGGTCGATTCTTTATTTAATTAACATAAATCGAAAGTATTTCGCTTATATTTATTATTTCTTGTAACATTTTTCGTTGGTGAATAACACCCAAGCTTAATTTACTATTATATTTATCCGAATAGGCATGTCTGTGTATTATGATAATTAATATCTGTTGTAATTTTATACTTATGTGTACTTTTTATATGATTAGCTGCACAATATTTTTAAAGAATCTAAAGCTATAAAAAATATATATTTCAGCATGGCATCTCTACTGTCGAAGTTCCGCATAGATTATTCAGCGCTGAAGATGATATCAGACGTCACAAAGAAACCAAAAGATTCAACGTTAGCATATTTCGAGGACTTGATCGCCCCCTTCAGGGCGTCGGATGATACTAATGACAATAGTAAGTAAACCAGCGGTAATGAGTGAGGATTATACATAATCCTTGAAAAAGTATAAGTAGTGCTTATCCCTTTATAAATACGATTATATTTGACTGTATCATTGCTAGTGGCCAACTTGTAGGATTGCAGATTCGTAGATCAAGGGTTTCATTCACAAGATATGTTTAAAAAAATTATTGGAATTTATAGGGATTAGATACGCTTCCCCTTAGGACTCTATTGTTTTCAGTTTATAAAACTGGTATAAACAGATATGGCATACTTTAACGGACGTTCACATGTCGTGGCGGCCCGTCGTCATGTGGCAACTCGACGATATAGACACTATGACGGCTATAACGTCCGAGTTGCGCCTCACGCCCCCCGCCCTCGGCAGTGAGCATCACGGAGGCGGACGTGCTGGCGGCGCGCTCGCGCACGCACCGCTACCTGCGCGTGCGCGAGCTCATCGGCGAGCACTCGTCCAGCGCGCGCCTGGTGTGCGTGACGCAGCCCATGCCGCGCCGCCGCGGCCTGCCGCCCGCGCTGTACGCCGCGTGGCTGGCCGCGCTGGCCACGGCCGCGCCGCGCGTGCTGCTCGTGCGCGGCAACCACGCCTCCGTGCTCACCTTCTACTCCTAGGGCGCGCGGGCGGCCTCAGTAGTTCCGACCTAGAATACCTAGGTGGAGAATTACCTATTTTCTTTAAAGCGAAGTGATGCACGGAAACGACTACGATAATAGTATTTTAAGTATTCGCCCTACGTAAATAAATATTTAACAAAATATACAGTAAATAAAAGGAAAATGAAATAAAATGGATTAATTGAATTACAATTGTCTAATGACTGTATTTAGAAACAAAATATTTATGACTCTATACTATAAGTATTTTAACTTTAAATATGATGACCTCACGTGACAGATAATCGACGTTATTATAAACGCTCGCAGAGAAAGGAAGGGGGGGGGGGGGTGCGTAATTTGTATGTTAGCGCGGTACTTGGGGCCGAATGGCAACGAATTTGCTTGAGACCGTCCGTGAGACTTCTTCCGGCGTCACTGTCGCCTTCCGTTTGCCGCGAATGTGTCTCAGCCCTGGGAAGACCTACCGCATGTCGACGGTGTTGTGCGAATGATTAAAAAAAAGTTTTACTTGAAAGGTAAAAGTTGACACGAATATATCTAATAATATGGAGATGGAATAAAGACATTATATTATTAATTGTATTAACAATTATGTGATACTCACTACACGCAACGGTCGCGTCGTGATCATAATTTTTGTTATTTTAAAGAAATAAACGACGACAGTTACAAATTGATACTAAATACTTGTATAACCGCATTATATATAACACAAGTTACCAGTGACGTAAAGAAAAATATACAATAGACATAAATAGTATATGTTTGTATGTTGATATAAACTTCTCACATTATCATATAACAAACATGTAACATTGTTAAAAAGTCATTTATCTAATACAAACTATGTATAAACCGTTAAACAAGTAGACAAATGTAAAAGTGAGTTTATAAAAAAAAAAAGAAACAGTTAAAAGTAATTAAAATTATTGACTGTTGTCATTAAAACTTTTCTAACATACTCTAATGAAAATATTACTCGTATATAATTATAGTTTGATTATATATACGAGTTTCTTTCCTTAACGATTTTGACACAACATTTAATAACATGTATATTTAGTGACAAACTTGTATGAATATATCATTTAATGTACATTACTTATAATGTTCCTTTATTATTAATGTATTGTTATAATAGTGATGTAATGTATAATAATTTATGTTTTCTCTCAATAATTAACTTTTGCGTGACTGAACCGACATTCCGTTAGCCTGAAAGTACAAATTAATATGTATGCTGTACATTGAACACGCTACATACATTATACACGCTATTGTCACCTTAACGTGAAATGCATAAGATTGATAATTTGACGTACTTTTTAAGATTCTTCCTAGCTGTTTTCCTTTTTGGAGTGTTTTAAAGTTGGTGTTTTAAAAGTGCCTAATAAAGCAAGACTTGAACGAAATTTGATAAAGTAATTTTGGATTAGCTGATTCTGTAAAATTATATTACTAGAGTTTTTGGAAGCATTTTTCACGAAAATAACGATTCTTTAAATTTTTGTCAACATATTGCTATTGCAATTTTTAAGAATTTGACTAAGTCTAAACTTTTATATGAATCGTTAACTATTTTTGCTATAAAATATATATATTATATATTTAAAGTTTTCAATTTTGATATATATATTTCCTTGGAATATTTTTTGTGTCGATTATACTAAAGCGTTATAAAAATTTTTGTATTAAGTATGGTAAGTATGGTAGAAGTAGAATTGTATTTTACAATAGTAATGCTACAAAAATACGTACTTTTTTTTTCGTTATCTAAAATGACATTATTGGAACAAGATTTTTGTTTTTTTTTAATGATAAATTAAAGTTCCAAGTCAATGTTTAATTTCTTTATTTATTAAATGATTTATTCTAAATCGAAAAAAGATAAAAAAAAAACTTATATCAGAAGATACGGCGTGTTTCGTCGGTTTATCCGCGTTTTGATTAAGACTATTGGCGTGACAAGCGTGAATTTCAATTTAAATTTTTATATTAATCTTATAATGCAATCATGATGCAAATCAAAATATCGTTCAATAATTCGCTTAGCTATTTATTGACACATAAAGTATTCCATACTTGTGGTGTTTTATGATATTAATTGGAAACGTTTTTTGCGTGTGTGTGAATGTGTGATTTATTTGAATTTTTTGATTGGATAAATTTTTGTTTATGACAAATTTATACACATAAATATTGTAAGGAAATAAAGTTTCCATAGATTTAATGTGATTCAGTAGTATTTTAAACTAACCGTGATTTTTATTATCATTTCTGAATGCGACGAATGAATGCGTTAGTCTATGGATGCTTTATGAAATTTTTAGCACTATTGTTGTCCATTTTAATGTTAACCATTTAAATTACGTATTACTGACATAATATAAAATGTTTAACATTTTAATAGTGTTACTAATTAATTTAGTAGTTAGTTTTAATTTATTATTAATTAACATTAATTTATTGTAAATCATACAAAACTATAGTACATAAACTGCAAGCCTAATAAAAACACGTTTTGAGATGATACTGTTTCAATAAAAGCGACATTGTTAACTAAGTGTGTAATTATTAGTAAATATTATGGTATCGTAATTGCTAAAAATCTTAATTTTTTGACGAAGAGTTTGGTCGCTTATGTGTAGCCGTGGCTTTACGATGAATTTCAACATTATTTCTGTTTGGCCTTTTCGTTTCTGTTTTGCCTTTTCGTTTCTGTTTTCAGGATAATTTTCACTTATTATTAAAAATGTAGAGTATCGATAGCAATAGATCTGAATTGTCACTTTAATATAAAAAAAAAAAAACTTGTGTTTGTGAGGGTAGAATCTATATAGAACGAATTCTCATTTTTTTTAGATTATATAATTGGTAATACCCATTTTTTTAATATTGAATTAAATTTTGATCGGTCATATTTGTGCGGAAATATTACTTTATTACAATCATTTAAATATTTTTGTTGTAATATAGTTCTTTTAGCTAAATTTTGATTTGATTTAATTTCTAATGTTTTTATAGTGAAAAGTGATGTGACTAATATCGAAACTTTTTATAGTTTTATAGTTTTCATTCTAAGACTGGATGCGTAAGGTCTGCTTTAAAACTGAAAGTGGTTGAAAGAAAAAGTAAATTTTCGTGGACACCTTCGTCAATTTATTAATAAAAAAAACATATTTCATAAAACTACTGTTTGTGATTGTTCTGTTTACCAATATCGTACCTGATGCACCCAATGACATTAATTAAGTAGTTAGTTAACTAATTTTGTTTAATCCTCTAATTTATTTAATAATAACGTTTCTAGTAAAATGTACTAAACAATTTTTTGATCAATTGTACTTTTGTACGTTAAAAATGATGAATAAATAATAAAAAAATGCGTTTAATTTTATTCCCAACTACCAATATAATTTTATACCTTTTCTAACTGAATAACTCGTTGGCTGGTGGCTGGTTTATAAATCTGCTGATCTCGAGTTCTTGAGAATATAAAACAGGGATTGAGATTATCTGACAAGAAATTCTTAATACGTCCGAAAAGCGTTTTATCTGATTCCTTAATACGTCCGAAAGTCGCCTTAACTCTTATTGTCGTTCCATATGGTCATAAGAATGTGAGTCGAGGAAAACCGGCTAGAAGCTTCTTCGTACAATGAATTTTAGACTGCCTCCTTTGTTTAATGGCTATTCCTATATGGGGGTCCTCATCCATGTTGACGGATTCTCTTAATAAAACATGCCCTTCGACGATAACGAGTGCTACGGGATGATTGATTTGAGGATTCTTCTTTACTACGCGGCATATCAAATATAGGTATTTTTTAAAATTGTTTAAGTAGGTCGACAGGTAAATGGGCCATTTGATGGTAAATAGTCACCGCCGCCGTAGAAATTGGCGCTGTAAGAAATGTAAACTATTCCTTACATCGTCAATGTAACACCAACTTCGGGAACTAAGATGTTATGTCTTTTATGCCTGTACTTAGACTGTCTCACTCACTCTTGAAACCGTAACACAATAATACTAAGTATTGTTGTTTGGCAGTAGAATATCTGATGAGAGTAACCTACCCAGATGGGCCTGCACAAAGCCCTATCACCAGTTAACCTTAAAAAGTTACAGACTTTTTCCACACATGCAACCTTTTGTAGAATTAAATTTTGAACTTCTTTGTGAATATGTAATATTAATTGAGCGTAAAACATAAAAACCCTAGTGAAGTAATGGAGATTACTTTTTGCGAATAAAATAACCGAACACTAATTATGATTTCTGTTGGCAAATAGTTGGCATCAGTATTCGTCTTCATTATTTAGATTACATAATTTGTATTGTAACCACGATGGTTACCAAATTACTTTTAGCTTTACCAATCAATAATGTTAAGTAGGTGACTAGTTTAGAAATTGATGTCCATGTAATTTTTTTATTATATCGGCGTGCATTAGTTGAATGCTTGACGGTCTTGCTTACAAGATGACTTAGTGTGCGTTAGATGACTAAGAGCACAAAAAATCCACAAATTAGTTAAGTTTATCTTACTAAATATTTGTCAAATTTAATTAAAATTAAAAATTATTTAGTTTAATGTGGAGTGAAGTAATTTGACGTTAATTTTGATTAACTTATATACACAGGTCTCAAGTTTAATTAAAGCTGATTTTTAAAGTTAGTAATTCTGATGGTAATGACAAAACAATCGAATCGTATGTTAATTTTCTGCATGTACGTAATTAATTTGATTTTCTGATAAAATAAAAAAACAGAATATTTTATTTAAACAGTCAGACATATAGCCCTTTTATTAAAATTGGGAAACTAGAACAGCGGAGCATATTACACGGTTTTCGAATAAAAAACGAACTACAAGAACTTGGTTGATTACGAATAATTGAATATCAAACTCTTAATTGAATATATTATTGGTAAGGAATTTTATTAAAAGTAACCTACGTTGCACTGGATGCACAAAGGTGAATCTAACAAAAGAATAAGAAAATTATTTTAACCGCAGGACCAAGGATTTGGGAAGGTGACAATGTTAGACTTATACGTCTAACATTGTCACTTTCCCATATCTGGCCTGCTACTAAGAAATTAAAATCCGGGATTTTATGCTATATGAGCATGTGAGGACGGATTGGAGATTTTCGGCTGTGGAGGTAAGATAAGTCAATAGAACACGTCCGGTTATGGTTTGAAAAGTATAGTGCTAATACTGCAGGGGAAACAATATATGTATTTATATTAAAATCATTAACATGTTTTAGATTCACCAGTCCGGATATATTTCGAGATTATGGGAAGGAAATGACGATCAAGACGCGAGACGCGTCAAGTTTAATGGATTTAAATATTTGGAAGATTTAACGTGCGGATCAAAAATAGTGATAGGAGAATGGAGATTTAGGTTTTGCGTAGTTCTAGCTGCGAGATTGTAATGTTTGGCAATATCCAAAGTTTTAATAACATTCCGTGTAAGAACATGTGTGTTTGTATTCCGACTCAGTAGCAAAAATATTTCTACTACCTATATATTTTAATTTTTACACAAATACATACTATTTATATTTTACAGCTATTTTGCTTTTGGTGAATTTTGTAGATGAATTTTGTAATTGAATTTTGTAGCTTTGAAGATAGAGACAGTTTCTCTTCTAACTTTAAATGTTTCACAATTCGTTTCACTTTAAAAACATTTAAAAATTGACCCAGAAAATATATGCTCTATTCTATTAAGCTGCAACTCTGTCTTCTAAACAGCGATCCGTTTAACGCAATTATCTCAATGAAAATCATGAGAGCTACTAAGCTAGCCGGTCTAGTGGTCAAAACCAGTTCACTCGCCAGTCGGCTCGCGCGCTTCGATGTAGTTGTACGCTTTTGTTGATAAATTTATAAACAATATCCCGCGCAAATTACGCCCTATATTAAATAAGTGGTGCATCAACTTTTTTCTGTGTTCCGTAGTTTCGGAGTGCTTTTGTGAACGTGTTCATACCTATATTTGAATTGTCAATTCCGGATGCAAGAGACAGAGGTAAATAAGATTTTTAATTTGATTTTTAAGCACGTTTGCTCTTTGATATCTCATTGGTTTATGAGCGAGTGTCTTGTTTTCCAAGAATGTTATATTTCTACTTTGATTAAATAATGTAATCTTTTGTAGGCTGTCTTTAAAATAATATTCTTATGTATACTTTCACCGAAATAATATTCTTTTGTTTGGTGCCGACTTCAATAGTGTGTACTAAAGTTTTTAATAAACAACCCAACGGAGCTATTTTCACTTTTAGTTTTTTTTTTGTTATGTGTCAATGTTTTTGTTATGTGTCAACCATAATAATGATGATCAAAATATTTTTTTTCTTATCGTAGATTAATTTTAAATAAACTTAATGTTTTAAAAATCAGTCAGAAAAAGAAGCGAGTGTCCAACACTCCAAGTATAGTTCTCCAGAGTCTTCTAATAGAATAAAGCTTATATTGGTAAAGAATGTTGCGAGTATATCGAGGTGAACATGCATGCCGAACATAATGTAACTTCCCTTTTTTGAGTCGGTTAGTAAATTAATATTGTAAAAGTAGAAAACATATGTTTGAAAATAGGATAATGAGAAACAAAAGGGCAGATGTTAAAATAGAGAAACTTGCTTAGAATATTTATGCAACATAAATCGTAATCAGTAATTGTTGTTTCGCTTAAATCTTCTAGTCATCTTGTTCTGCAATAACTTTTTATATTTATTTATATCTTGAAATAATTCTGAAGAACTTTATATTATAATGTAATAGCAACAGTCGAATGAGTTAGGGTTAAGAGTAGCTTCTCTTAAGAAAATTCATTGGATAAATATTCATTAGGTAGGTACTAAAATTTCATCCTAAACATGTCTTTTTCCATTAATATTTTATCTACTGGATCATATCAGCTATATTACGATACTTAAATATTTTTTTGTAAATACGCTGTTGCTTTTGTTTAACCTATTTATTTTGTATTGCATATCTTTCAAATATCTTTTATACTTTTGGCAATGATTGCTTGGAAAGCGTACACAACGTTAACACAATAAGCTAAACTAAACATAAATGGTCACTTGTAGTGTACATTTTAAAACTATAAACATTCATAAACTAATATGATTATTAGTTTATGCAAAAAAATCCGAAAAAAGAAAAATACTACCTTTATAATAACTCTTTATAATAGTAGTATGTTATAATATTAGTAGGATTATTGTCGATGGATACAATACGATATATATAGAAAAATAAGTAGCGATATAAGTGATGTTTATCCAATGAAATATCTTAAGAAAGTTAAACTTAAATGACATGTACGTGAATGTACACCAGTATGTACTTTTAATCTATTGGCCTCGAGATAACTTTACTCTTAAAAGAGTGTTTATATATAATTGAAGACCATAAGATTTAATGTAGAGAAATTTCTATAATCATTGGAGTAAGAATTAAGAAATTCTTTTTTCTGTTCTTTTAAGTTAAAGGACCACTATAGAATTTGTTTTTTAATGAATATTTTTGATAGGCAGTTACATACGTCTACATCGTAGTTGTAGAATTGCTTTAATCCCATTTATTTGGCGTCAGTGCAGCGTGTAAGTTGCATAGAAAGTACCTGACATACTTTTAGGGCAGTAAAATGTTTTTTGAATCAATTTTACATATATACTATACGATAAAGTCGCTGTTTCTGTCCGTATATTCGCTAACTTCTTCTAAACCACTTAACGGGCTATTATGCGGTTTTTACTAATAAAAAGAGCGATAAACGAATGAGGTTTTAGATGTCTTTATGCATATTAAGGTCTATGTGTGTATGTAACTGAACTCTTAAACCGAGGGCCCGTTAGCGTTGAATTTTTTTGTATGTACTTGAGTGGGTTCTTGGTTAGTTTTGATTGGATGCAGACGGCGCTGCAATCGGGAAGTACATACTACATACAATTATTAATTCACTTGGACAAAGTCAGGACAGCTCCTAATTCGTAAATATATTGTACAAAATGGGTAAACATTTTTATGTTTCATTTAGAAGATACATAAAACAATGTATTAGAAAATTGCAGGCCTACTGAAATGTCCGTAGCGTATTTTGAAACGCCTTTTAATATTTATAAGACTGATTTCAAACATTTCTTATAAATTATCTTTTTGCAATGCTCCTGCATGACAGAGATGATTTTCGTCATTATTGTATTAAACCTATAAAACTTTTATTTTTTATTTATTAATAAGTTTGTGTGAACCAAAACAGTTGCACGTTAATAAAAAAGTTTCGTGTTTAATGATGTACCTACTAGTTTACGATGTGGGGTTTTATACGTTTGTCTTGTATTGGATGTTATTGGCGTGAACTACTTAAGTATGTACTTGATTACTCAGGCGGTAAAAGAATTGTTTACAAAGAAAGTAGTCCAAGTAAGCGCAAGATTTTATTACAAAATTATTATTTAATGGTTTATGGTTATTTTAATCGTATTCTTTAAAACCAATTAAAGTGATTGTTAGCAAATTTATCTTTATAAAATTATTCAATATACCGTATACATAAATAATTAAATATGCATTATTTATGGTATAAATCTCTGACGCAATTATATTTAAAAGACATTATTATAAAGGCAATTAAATAAATATAATATTGGTAACACTGGCTCTTGTTATTTATGGCCAACTCTTAGCAAAAGAGACAATTTAATATCTCAGTTTTAGATATTTTTTTGTGCACGTTAACCAAACATATTCTATAAAAATAATTTCGCTTTTTTAAAAAATATTCGTTAAATATGCATGTTGCAAATTTAATAATCTTAATCTTTATTTTTTCTTGGACAAATAGAACTTTATTTTTGTTAAATTATTTTGCTATAACCTATTACAAAACGTACCTGAAAAAAGCAAATGAAACTCGTACGCTGCTATCAGAATACAATCTTGTGTATTAATAATAAAAAACCAATCGTTATATATCATATTAAATGAATAAATAGCAGTCATTGTTCCGCAGTTTGATTGCAGCCCCGTTACGTATAATTAGCGGGCGCTATGGATCTGCACTTCAGACCTGGCTGCTCAGCGTCGAGGTTAGATGACTTTTGTAGTGTTTTTATGTTGTTAAGTAAAAATAATGATGAAATAAGATATTGCCTTATATTCTATGGATCTTGCCAACATTACATTGTTGCATCATAAAATTAAACGGTTATATTTTCTGTGTAAGAATTTGTATTTGAGTTTACAACGGATATGTCAATACTAAAATATACCTATATATTTGCGAAAAATACAAATATTTCTATCTGACACAACGTGTAAACTACTGCAGGTCCAAGAAACTGATCTAAAATAAATCACGAGTAATACATTTATAGTTAAAATACTCTATGATTCGATTCTATTCTAGTGTTTTTATTGTAATATCATAAAGTCATAAGATTATTGTACTCAATTAAATAAAGTAAATCACGCCAATATGTTATTTGATATAAGACAAGTATAATATAGCCTCAATAGCTCAATGATACAACAGCTATCTATCAATGTAAAAGTCGCAAATTTTATATTTACCGTAGGGCTATACTCGTACTCGCTCCGGAAATACGTAGTACACTTAACAGGAAGGGATAATAAATATTAGAATATGTTTATTATTACTTAATTACTTATACTAGTATTAGATAGTATTAGATTGTATTCGTTGTTTTAAACAAAAATATTTTATTCGACGAGATGGTTTCTCCTCTGAAACGTTCATCACAAATATGATTTCACTCAATTTGAAATATCTTGGTTCGACAAATTGTAAATTTCATAATCGTAATTTTGTGGAGTTGGTATGTTTTTATTATACTACGCCATCTACTATACTCTGTAATTACGTTTAATTATAAGAACAACCACTTAATTCGCAAGGACAGTAGGCAATAATTACCTATTTAAAAATTAGTGCAATAGTACCTGACAAACGCAGATATTACCAAATTATTTAGGTATTTTTTGCCTAGCTATCATGCCCTTGTCAGAAACATCGTTGCAACAAAAGAATAAAATCAGCAACAATTTCCGTCTTGTATTGTCTCATCCAATCTAAAGCAATCCAAGGCTGAGTTTCTTAATAAAATAACTTATAATATTTATTAAAAAAAGGACCTATGACACTCCGTGTATTATGTTGTTTTTATTATTATGAAGTATATTTATTGTGACGATTTGTATCTATATATCTATATCTAGTGATTATATTTTTAATTTTTATTGCTATATTTGTCGTCGTTATTAATTTTTATTGACTCAATATTATGAAGCGGTTATTTTTGTAAGATTTTTTAATTTTCTCCTTCTTTTTCCGATTGTTTTTTTTTTTTGTAAATGTCTTTGGATGTTGCAGAAATGATTTTATAGCCAGTGTCGTGCGGAATGCTACTTTAATGATCGTTCTCTATTGAATTTCTATTTGTTTTAAATGAGAATGATCAATAACAAGAGCATTCCCATAAATGTCTTTGCCAGAAAAAATAAATAAAATCTTTTTTTAATAATGTTGTGCAACGTTATACTAATAATGAATAAAATTTAAACATCACATCTACTGTTTGCTTGCTTCTATAAGTACGCAATAAACGATTAATGATGATTTAAATAAATGAATTTATAATTAATATGTGTAATAGTAATACACGTGTAGCTTATATACGAAAACCATTTAGGGGACAACAACATTTTTTTATAACATGAAAATACGATGAATACGTCATGCTTTATTTATTTCCTTAAATATATTTTTTTTTTGCAATCTGTAACAATATATTGACTTGGTAATGTGTGCATTTGTGTGTAACAATTTACAAATAAATCGTTTAGAATGTAACGAAAAAAGTAATCGGTAGTTGTATACTGCTTGTATAAAAAAACTTACAAAAACTAGTTCTGCTATTGCTTTAAATTTCGCAAAAAAATAGGTTTGTTATTGATTAATTATCATACTAAATATAATTGTGTATTTTGTTTAACAGATATGAAATCATTTCAATTTCATTGGCTGGTGACAAGGTTTATTGTAAACAATAGTGGGTTTTTAGAATGCGAAATGAAATTAAAATTGATAGTACCAAAGGTTGCACAACACTGTATCTCGGAGTCTATTGTGAATATATTTGAATCGCAATTGGTTCCATTATGTTGAGATTGTGAATGCAATGATAGGTTTGAGGAAATCCTTCTTAACCGACTCGATTCAGATGTAAATAACATTTTAAGATATGACTTTGGTATTGTTTTGTGTGAAAGGTTTACGCTTGGTTCGATTGTGGCATTTTGTTTAATAAGATTAATTATACTAATATAATTAACATAATTTAATTCTAAGGTTTCTTTTGTTAGTTTTAAGACTAAAACACGCAATTACGTATAACTTTTGTATTTTGATAGCTAATCAACTTGTAGGGTGTTAAAACCAACCAACTAGCTAAATCCGTAGCAAAAACGTTTGTCTTAAAAAAAATTGGAATATTTTTCCATTTCTTAATTTTAGATGATGTTTTTTTTTTAATTTAACTTTAGCTTATTACTCAAAAACTCAATATAACGGTACATAGATAATAAAAAAGGTTTTTTTATATCGTCGGTTGGTGAACTGGCTAAATGGGCCACCTGATGTTATTGTTCTGCACATAGACTTTAGCGCCGAATGAAATTTTAATCTTTTCTTAGTTGAGATGTTACATCCCTGGTGAGTACTTACACTGGCTCACGCACCCTTCGAACAGGAACACAACAATAGTAAGTGTTGCTCCTTAGCGGTACGAATAATATTTAATTGTAAAAATAGTATCTAATTCTTGCCGGTTATTCTCGGTAGAAACGACATTCGGATCCAGTAGCTTACATTTAATTTAATTCTATAATATGACAATACAAAAGGGCTTATATGAGCCTATTTGAATAAAGACTTATGCCTATTTAGCTTATTCTTAAGACTTTACTGCCAAATCTCTATCATGTACATAGATTACGAAGTACACTTATACATGTCTATTGCCGATCTATCTTGTCTGACATAACGCATGTCGCAATGATATTATGTGTGGCTTAACAATCTATATTTCGTAGTCGTATCGCATAAAGTATTACTACAAGTGTCCGCCTTAACGGGACGGGACGTTAGTACGTATCGATTATAGTCCGTCAATATTCAATATGCGATCTAAATTATGCAAAACATCGATTTGAAATCGATTCGCGTCAACCGAGTTACGATTATGATCTGTGATGGATGCGCATTTATACTAATGCATGCTTATTTTTCCCACGGTATCTTTAATCGTTTTTGTTTTAACTGATACTTATCACTGTTCTACACTGAATTGTTTTCGTTCGGATTATATGTTGTAAAAGTGATTTGATTTTACAAAGGAAGTAGGAAGTAGGTTAAGATATAATATCCTTAATGTATGTGTGAAATTACTTTTATAAATTAAATACACTAATCGGTAATTTTTGAAAGAAGATTCAATTAATTTACCGTCGAAGAATTCATAAACAATTTAATACTAGAATTGTGCTATGGATTGATTTTGTGTACTAAACATACAAATCAACGTACGTACGCACATAGACAGCTTTTAAAATTATCGATGAATACCTATAATTTTAAACGTTACCATATATTATATACCGATGTAATAATAGACTATAAGATGAATTAAACGTTGAATGACGCGCACTCTGTCCGTCGACACAGTTGTTACTCGTTAGCTATTTACGCGGAAGCGCGTACAACAGTGACGAGATGATCGTTTTTAAATCGACCTGGTTACTACAACGTAACATTTTGTAACACGCTATTCCGTCTGATGAAATGTGATTGAAGTCTATTTCAAATGAAATTATACAAATTGTAAAACTATTTGACCTAAAAATAACTTAGATAATGAATTCTCAGGCTCCCAAGCGAGGTGACCCACGCCAATATCAGAAGAAAAACAATCAAGCATGTTTTATAAAAAGTTTAAGTTTTAACCTGTATGAACAACTTAGGTAAATATTACTTGTGGTTCAGAATATATTATTCTTGATTTTCTATGCAAGTTTGTCTACTTTAATCGATGATTTTATTTATCAGGCTTCCTCAAACAAACCAAAAATGACAATATTGATCACGCCTATTACAATGAGTTATCTATTGATTGAATGTATTATATTTTATTTATATTTGTGACCAAAGTGATCGAATGAAAACGAGAGTCCGATGGTAAAGGCTTGGTAACAAGGTCGAACAATTTAAAACCGGCATTGACCTTTCATTCTTACTTTTATATTGTACTCGATTTTTGGCATATAAATAAAATAATATGTACGTACTTATGACATATTTACTTCAAAAGGATTTATTTCAGTTATAATATATTTAATAATAATTGCGAACCAACAGTGCGATTCTGTAAGAATTCACTTCGTATCTCACACGTGAAAGGTTGACAATCGACTTACAGTGCACGGCAGATCTTATAATTATTATTATAGTCACTATCACATGTAACATTCTGACATTTCATGCTCCTTTTTTGCGAGATTCGAGTTTCTTGTTACAGAATAGCCCTGTTTATCTTGGCGAGTTAAATAGACTGACATTTTAATAGAGTTGAAGCTTAAGAGTCCAATGCTCCGTGAAAAATATTTTGTGAAATATTAAATTTCACGATACAATACAAATTAATATTTCACAAAATATTAATTTGTATTGTATCACAAATTTTCAAATTTTAAATGTGTAGTCTGTGCGACGTCTACAAAAATTATATTTACACTAGCCGAGTAACAATTATACAGAAACAAACCGAACTTTCTTAATTATTAGAGTTTTTTGATAGCCCTGCTTTACCAATACCCTCAACGACCATGGTTGGTTAACCCCGCTACCAAATAATTCTCTATAGTGAATCAACGGTATACCTTATTTTGAATTCATGGAAGTCAAATATTTGTATTGATTTACGGCAACTTCCACAAAAACTTACTAAAATGCTAAACAGAAAGGAAGCTAACTATTTACGGCCAAAATAGTTAATCAAATGATAAATGAAACAATGTTTCATATAGGGTTAATAGTTTTCTTTACAACTGCAAAAAATGCTGTAACCTAATATATAGTTCAAGACCTGGGTAAACGATAAACCTGTACCAATGATCTTGACTGCATGATTTAGTAACACAAATACATAACGATTTTCAATTTTTGTTCTCTTTTTCGTTCCATTTGAAATTCCTATACAAAATTGCATCTTGTTATATGCACCGGTTAGGCTATTGTGCCAGTTATTTTAAAATGGTATTAAGTAAATATATAATAGTATTCATGTGGTTGAAATTCGCTTGCACTTCTTAGCCTTTTTGTCACTTTTCATAATAAATGATTACCAAAAAAGTCTGATATTCATGTACCCACACTTTTTATAGATTATAAATGCTCGTATATTGATTTTTATGTCTTTTGTCTAAGCTAGATGTGACCAATAACATTTGAAAACTTTTTGGGCGTGCCTTTCTGTGTAGAGTACAAATTAAGTACATACTTTTAGGCGTGTTAAACCGAATACAGATACGTTGATTTAGATATTTACTTGGGGGTCATATGTGTATACATGTCTATAGGTAAGGTGACATTGTTATTTGTGATAATGATTGTAATATAGTCAGTTCGTCACTGGTTAGTGTTTGACCTCTGATAGTTGTATTGTGACCAGATGCGCCGGTGCCGGCCCGTGCCATGCGATGATAACTTGAATGGTTCTATTGATATTGTGTCGACAGATCTCATTATTATGGATTGACATTCAAACAACTGCCGATGCAAATATGTACTAGTGACCGATCACGGTTTTGCGTGGTAAATATATTCGAAAGGGGAGATTATTAGGCCATGGGAACGTATCTCAGTAGAAAATGCCTTTGGAGCATTTACTACTCGTTTCATTGCGTCGTTGTGTTACCAACTACCCCTAAATATTTTTTACTATTTACTGTACAAATACAACATCGTTTTGAGCTGATAAGTGAATACGCTTCAAGAATAATCAGGTTGTAAATAGATTTGACAAAATGATTAACAAAAAATAGTATCACCAAATTTGACTACAATATAAGTTTACTTTAAAAATAATTTTACAATTAATAAGTATGCGATAATTGTTTATTTCAAATCACGTTATTGTATTTACAACTTTTAATTTTTAAACATATTTTACATACGCATTGACGATCTAAGGAATGGTTAATATTTTTTGCAGCGCTATTTTCTATTGGCGGTCGTAACCATTCACCATAAGGTGGCCCATTTGCTCGTCCACCTAGTAATATCATAAAAAAATCGATGTATCTCTAATGATTCGCCCTGTAAATACGACTCTGGGCTGTTAGGTAATCTTGACCTATTGGTAAAACTGCCACAAAGTTTCACGATACAATACAAAGTAAAACTTAGATTATTTTTTACAGTGACCTTGTAAATTCAGTTTAAGATATCATATTCTAAATGAAGTATTATTGAGCGCTGTTTTTATACGATGACGCGAGTAGAGAGTTGACAACTGAATAGTATATACAGATATAGAGGTCGGTACATATTTTAATAAAAAATATATGTCAGTAAGTGTACTTTGATATAAATATTCATATATAGATTAAAAAAATAAAAAGATGTTCTCATGATTACATCTCATGGACACATATAGATAATATTCAGTAATAAATAAGTCAGTCATCTATATTTTAGAACAAAGGCGCTTTTTGAATGAAGATTTGTGTGAAAACCAAGATAGCATGTCTATCTTTTAAGATACACTCATAATAACAATTTTTATCTTTTATAGATTTGTAACAAACTATGAGTGATTTGCGTTGTTTGACAATTTCATTTGACAAAAAAACATAAAAAACTTTATAACGTACCTTAATATTTTTTTTTTTAGCGCACTTTGAATTTTTTAATTAATTAATAAATTACAACCAAAACCATAAAAATCGTATAATATAAAAAACTATTCGTTCTTTAGTGTCTTCTTAAATGTTTATAAAACCTTGAAATCAAATTTCTATCAAACATTGCAATTAATTAAATCGTTTAATTTTTTCCGTCAAAATACTTTAACGTTCATTCAATGTTGCGTTACGATTTCTTAAAAGGAAACAATTACAATAGTTTGCTCAATAAAAATCGGTCCAATATGTCGATGCGATGTACAAATATTTTGTATAATCGGACAAAAAAATGCATTTCGACAAAATCGGACCGGATACGTAACCGAATAACATTATTTTTTGTATATTTAAGCATAAAACTAATTTCTACGTTTGATTTGTTAAACATACATGTTTCTTATGTAATATTGCAGTGGAAGTTTATGGATATTGTACCGGTATTATATATGACCATATTTGTGTAATAATGTAAGTATTTAATGTATTATCCTACTTTGTAAGATGTTTCAATGTAAATAAATAAAATTTAGTATTTATTATCATTATGTTTGCAGTCTAAGACGAACTATAATAAAATTAAAATGTCATATATATGTAAAGAAATGTGCCCGTCTGGGTAGGTACCATCTACTCTTTATATATTCTACTAATAGCAATGCTTAGTATTGTTGTGTTCCAGTTTAAAGGGTGAGTGAGTCAGTGTAACTAACATCATAGTTCTCATAGGTGATAGAAGTAATATTTAATATTTGTGACAGCGTCACTTACCATCAGATTCCTTCTTTTGCCCGCATAACTATAACATAAAAAAAGAAACTGACTAATTAGGAGATCTCCGAAGCTTACTAAGAATACTTACTAAGAAAGCATTTTTGGAAATTTCAACTTCTATGGTGTCAAATGAATGCGAATTTGGGACAGACAGCTTGTTATTATATAATTATAATATAAACATCACCCAATCGCTATCCACTGCTGGCCATAGGCCTTTCCCAAGATGTGCCATAATTTCCGGTTATCTCCACCTTCCACATCCATTCGAGACCTGCCACCTTCGGTTATCGGTTTACTTGGCGTTCATGTTTGAACAATTATAAAAAAAGTATTCAAATCAAATCAAAAAAAATCAATTTTATTCGAGTAAACTTCACAAGCGTGAAGCGTTTTTGAATATTAACTGTTTCACATAAAAAAAAATCAAACGCCATTGCTTTGCTTTTATTTTCTGAACCAATAGAGCGTTGACTTCTTGTACGAAATTCATGACGTGTAAAAAATACAACTTTGAACCTTGAAGATGACATTGAGATTTATTTCTAGATTAAGTCATTTGCATGTGGTACTTGTCTAGATTGTCGTAAGCTTAGTTTCCGTAATCTGCTAACACGAAAGCTCATTATATAAAAAAATAAAAAAGTTGAACTTTTATCAAAGTTAATTCTGTTATCAAAGTAATTATTTGATAATAATACAGAATAATTATTACATTTTACTAAAAATATATACATAACAGCTTATGAATACAAATTGCATTGCAAACTATGCCACTTATACCATTTGTTATGAACTTACCAGGAAAATTGAAGCTGATCGGTAACCGAGTTAATCGGTAACCGAGGTGATAAAAAAAAATAACGTAAACAATGGTAGGAACATCGTTCCAGACAACAAACAGTGTAGAAAGTTAAAGAAGATCTTTGCCAGGAGACAAAATATACTTAAAGAAATATTTAAATGAGAAAAGTATACAATAAGGGGCTTATTGGTTACTTACGTATACCAATATGCCCCTTTTTTCTTATCAATAATAGAATGATATTTTAATTATAATACGAACAGACTTAACTATTAATCTTTTTTAATTTGTTTACAATTAATTGATTTCGTATAATGAATATGCAAAGCTCCTAATTTATAATGTACCTAAGTGCGTGCGCTCACGCATCGAATCGCGGTTACGAGGCTTGAAAGTGTGTAAATAATACTGTGTAATCAACATCTAATATTTTCTGTAATAGGAACCAGTTGGACCGCTTTTCAAGCATCTTTAACAGCTATGTAATGTGTTATTGTTACTTAAGCTGTATGATATAAAGTATGCTGGAAAAACTATAAACTGGTAAATAGAAGAGATCGACTTTAGACAATGCACAGTAAGTATTTTCAGTTGTCTATCGTTGTCTCAACATCAATAAACATAACTCTACTGTGACTCTATTATAGTAAATCTATATTAATAATTTCGTGCAGGTCTACGATAGACCTGAACGAAACCTATCATAAATATAGATCGTTAAAATATAATGATTTTTTAGTCTACGACATATATCCGCAAAATTCGATATTTCGGTATTAAATCCATAAAAATCATTGACATGACAGGTGAACGGGCGGCCATGTTTGACGTTTACGGGTGATGTTATAAATGTTTGCTAATAGCGTTTATTAAAAAGTTTTAGGTTATATAACCTGAGTGCCTTCAAACGAGGCCTGAAGAGGCATCTTTGGGGCCCAGCATGGCGAGGGCGACTAGTGCACCTCATTTTTGCTGACTGTATTAGTCGACTTCGCGTTTGGACTCCACTTCCACTTATCATCAGGTGGAGTGAAGTCGCATGCCTACCTGGATAGTATATAAAAAAAGCAAATGATAAAACGGTTTTGTTTAGTTCTATTTGTTTTACCCGATCGAAGCCGGGTATTCATCTAGTAATAATATATTGTTGTTACGTAGTAGGTTATGTGAACAATAACTATAAAATCTGAACTTGGTATATGTACAAACTATGGAAACGAAATAAAACTGTTGGGTAACGTATTTCGTTCATAATATAGTTGAAGAAAAAAAATGGGTTTTATATATATTTTTAAGACTTCTGCAGCCAGTTAGAGTGAACAACGAAGGTGTTTGCTAATCGACAGCTCTCCATGAGAGGTTGTAGTTCATAATAAATTATAAGTTTGTAGCTCGATCGCTTCAGGCTACTAATTTTATTCGGCAGTGAAATGCTTTCTTTAATTAAGACTGTGTAACGGGGGGTTCATATGGAGTCCACAAGTGACCATACCGTACTTGATTACCTTCAATTATTTAGTCACTTTGTATTTTCGAGTATTAAAGGTCAGTTTACATAAGTTACCTACATACTTGTCTAATTGACTACAGCGTACAACAACGTTAGGTATGTACATTTTGCATCTAAAGACAAATTAATGCTTCAACTTGTAAGACATCGTACAAAATATAATATTTATAGTAACTTTTTTGTCTTTGAAATTAATAAAAACTAAAATATGAATAACGTTTTCTTCGCTTTGTTAGATAAAATTTAAACTTAACTTGTAAACGAGTATAAGTAAGTACATTTTCGACGACACTGTTCTGTAATTTGTTGAATTAGTAATTAATAAAGTATAGTTAGAATTAAAATTATTTAAAAACATTTAAGCTTAATATCGTTATAAAGACGCATCCAAGGCAAGGCAGTAAAGACCTCGATAAACCGAAGAGCACTAGATCTTTGTTTTTATAATACATCGAGTGTCTAGTGGTGAAGGAAAGCATAGTGAACTGTATGTATAACACGATGTTTCAATATCGTATACGAGTATATACTATGTTACAATGGCTAAGATACTATGAACCCAGTACACGGGAGCAGAATCTTAAATGCGCCCCAAACCTTCTTCCCAACAGTATTACTGCGTCTAACAATGGGATATATACAAACAAACATATTTAATTAATAATATTGTTTTGATCAATATTCTTATAAAATAATATAGAACTAATAGTATACATAAGTCATAAACAGTACTCGAAAAACGAAACAAAAAGTATGAGTAGTATAGCAGCATAGTCATTCAGTTCCGAACGTGTCACTCATAACCGGTTTGATTTTCGATTGACCCACTGTTCCCGATATTGTCATGATCTGTCTCGTCTGAAGGATTAACAAAACTAACTGTTAATTTAAGTGAAACAGTTCTGACTAATTCGCAACTAAGTATTTTCGGTCATGCATACATAATGATGTCGGAGTTCTGTTATGATTTTGTTCTGAGTTCTGTAAGTTATGATTTTTGTATATCATAAAGTTTTTAAAAGAAATGTAATATTTAATCGTTGATTGAGTACCTATATAATTTGTCTTGGTTAAATTGTTTAACTTTTTTATACGATATTCTTTGTTTTTTTTTTGTATTATTTAGTAGTTTGGCTACGTGTACACATATATATACAAATGTATAAATATGTGAGTTACATAAGATATTTTATTTATCATTCATGATGAATACGGATATAAAAATACATAAAGTTCATAAAGCAAAATAATAAAAGCTCTTCTGAGCTTTAATCATTATTCAAACTTGCGTACCAGGCTCTCAGAAGTCACGAGGAATCGAGATCTGCAAAAACAATCTTGACAATTATTACAATAACAGCATCGGAAACACGTTTTTTTATTCCTTAAACGTTTCTTATGAAATGTTAAAAGGTTAAATAGTACAATTTAAGGCAATGAAATATCATTTCTATTGATTTGAAAATAAAGCTGTAAATTCAAAAGCCGTATTTCCTTAGCGTATACGAGATGTGATGGAATTGTTAAGATTGTTTCGTAGTACGGATGATTTGTTTTTATTACTTTCTGAGAACTTTTGTCTTAATAAAAATATAAACGGCAATAACTTAGATATATTATGTTTGAAGTAATTTTGTACAAACGGTTTTGATACTTTAGTTAAAGAAACACTTGCGTTTCTTTGTAAGTACCTATTGTTATTTTTAATTGAACAATTAGTTCGATAATAATCTAGAGAATTTCGAAATATTCAAAGTGTTTTTAATTTTGCCAATGATAGTATTGGCGTATATATTCAAAATATTTACATAATACTAGCTGACTCTAAATTTATAAAATTTTATAACACACAACCCTTCACTCCCATTTTAACCCCAAACAAGCATTTATTGATTCACCATTCAAATTTCGACCTCCCTTTTCAAAAGTTTAAGGGGTTATTACCGTGATAGAAACTACCCTTTGTCCTTCACCGGGACTCAAACTATCTCCATAGCAAATTTCATATATATCGACATGAGTTTATAATATTAGTATGGATAATTGTACATATGAATGTAAATGATTAGTGATATTTTCATTTTTAAGTAACTGTGCATTGAATTTTATTTTTATTTTGTTCCTGCCCACGTGTATATCTTTACATTTGGTCCTTTGCCCAAAGGTTGCCAGGAAGAGATCGCAGCTTTAGCGATAAGGCCGCCCGCCACACCTAATGCAACTTTTTATATTTAATAAATCATTATGTAAATATTCTGTTAATTAGAGAGTAAAAACATTTTGTTTAAATCTATTATCTATATTCTAGGGTAATATATTATCAAGATTTTTTGGTTTTTTTGTAATAAAAACTAAAAAAAATAACACCCAGGTCTTTTTTTCATCACAAAAATCAGAATTGCAATTCAACAGACACCTAACATTCAGACCACGCATGATTTGTACAGTAGCAAAGTTTTGTTGTCAGGTATAGACAGGTAATGGTAGGCACAAAAAAGTAGCCTCAGTCCTTACTTGGACTTCAAGCTTGCTTTATATCAAATTTCATCTAATTCAGTTATTCTACAGGTAAAATTTATTTAAGGTTATTATCAAATATTCTCGCGTAAGAACACTTTCAGATACACAAGTACTTCCTTTCCCACAGATACCGAATTAAAGTAGATCTTAAACGTGAAGGTTTGTCAAATTTTACAGTTTATAAGGATTACAAGTTATTAAATATTTTTTTATAAATCATTCCACCGCCAGTCACTTTGTTTATAGTTCATAGTTTATTTATATTCCAAATGATATTGAAATTGATGTTAGTACTCTGAGCTCAATTATCGATTTATAAGAGACATCCATTCAAAAGAATCTATGGCGCAGTCGTCCATTCGGCGGGTGCGGTCGAGATCTATAAATACCTCTTATTGTCTTCATGACCTCTCATCGCCATTACTGTCCATCTCATATCAAGATATATATTATATCGTTTGAATTGTAAAACTTGACATTCTTTACTTTGTGTTTGACGCTCAATCGAGTTGTCAAAATTTTATAAAGTGAACTGTTACTTGAGTTTATACGAAACATACTAGTAATGAGTAATTTACTTGATAGAGTAATGCTTTGGCCGAGCCCGTCTAGTAGTTACCACCCACTCATCAGATACTCTACCGCTAAACAGCAATATTTAGCACCAATGTCTATGTGGTGACCACTTACCATCAGGCGGCCCATTTACCGTCCGCCTACCTATATCATAAAAGCATCGCAGCTATAAACGCGTGGATGTAATGTGAAAATATAGGTTTTTAATTGTCGCTTGGGTTGATCGACCTTTTATTTATCGGAATATGTAAATATTTTCTTTTGAATTAACATAAAAAATATTATTTTGACACACCTTGAACTTGTTTTAATTTGTATTGTACGATTAATAATAAAAACAATTTTGTTATTGTAAAGTTAA
This sequence comes from Vanessa atalanta, assembly GCF_905147765.1. Classification (NCBI taxonomy): domain Eukaryota; kingdom Metazoa; phylum Arthropoda; class Insecta; order Lepidoptera; family Nymphalidae; genus Vanessa; species Vanessa atalanta. Next base: position 3,186,931 of record NC_061882.1, read on the forward strand.
GCCTTAGTTTTTTACAGTTTCATCGTAGATTCGTGGATGGATGTTTTATCTGTTATCATTTGTCATCTTTCAAAGCAACTTACAGCAATACAGGTTTTTGATATTTTGTGATAAAATGATTACTGAAATAACTATATGCTGTTTTTTTCACTTACTTACAAATAAATAAATAAAATAAATAAAACTTTGACAAACTGTTGGGAAGTTAGCTGCGTTACAATCTCGTGTCTTGAAGAACATTTAAGGTATTTTGGTATTTTGGTTTGGCCTGGCCACCCTTCTGTCCTTTCCTGTCATGTCATGTCATATCATAAGAGTTCATATGTGTTTGAACGTACGCAGCTGCACAAAATATCCTGTCGCATAATAACAATTTCTGCCTCTTAAATGCACTCTGTGGAATCAACTTTCACTGGCGTTTTTCCGAACCGATACGACTTGGGAACCTTTAAGAAAAAACCTACACATTTTCACAAGCCGGCACGGCACCTGCAATCCCCCCGGTGCAGATGTTCATGGCCGGCGAGCCATGCCACCAAAAGCATAAAAAAAGTAACAACCTAACTCATTATAACAAAATAACTTATAATACAACGCGATCTAAATCGCGTGTAACAACTAGTTAGTATAAAAAAAAAAAACTCTCGTGCACTTTATTCGCCATCATTATAAATAAGTACGGTTTTCCATCAGTGATCATAGTGAAAGAGAAAATTATGGAAACAAAATAGTTAGATATATGTCTAATGGCATTTTCTTTTCCATTTTTGTATTTGATTTCCTATCGCTTTAACTTTCTTATTATTGCTTATTTATTTTCATGCGTTCATTTACATTATGTCTATTCCATAACGTTACGTATAAGTAAGAAATCATTTTAGAACAATAACAGGTGTTCTGTGTGTAATCGTGAGTAATGTGCATGTGTTATCAGAATTATTTTCCGACCAAAAGTGTTTTTACTGGAAAGGAAGCCCAAGAATGTATCTCAGTACAATAATGACATGGACTCATCGGCCTCATCTCTGACCCAGTCGTCAAAAAGTCAGCGCACTTTCTAAAATTTATAATTAATAAAATAACACAATATATAAACAAATTGGAAAATCCTTTTTAATAAGCTAATTTTTATTTGATGCTTGTGCATATTTGTAACGATTTCAAGAATGTAATTTCATATTACTCTTAATAAATAAAACTTGAACATAGAAATCACTTGATTTGAACATTGAGCTGACAGATCGTCAGTTTATGCAGTAACTAAAGTATCAAACTATTGAGAGGTTACGAATATTTGACAGTATTTTTATTTTAGGATTTTGGATAAATTGTATTCACCTTAAATGTTAATTAATAAACGTTGGTTGTTTTTAGTGGTATAATTATAAAAAGAGTATTCATAGTAAATTATAGGGAACCACCAGTAGGCATTTGCGATGGCGAATGCCATTTTTACTAATTTTCAGAGGTTTTATATGCTTTACTCCAGTTTAGTGAATGTGTCAAAATTCGTTCTTGTAAAAAAATATTCGTATCATTTGATAGTGATGCAATGATATTAAAAACAAAAAAATCCATATTTTTCATCAAACTCGATTTCTTGGTGCTATTCTAGAAATAATATTTTAATGCATATGTCATATAATTTCTCGCTCTCTTTATATTTCCGAATAAAATCGGACCACTTGCTTCGACATACGGATCGAAATATTAAACAAATGATTATACATCGATAATTCCTAGACAAAGTAAGTTTTTATACGGTTTGTAATTTCAATGATAGCAAGTCTTGTTATTTGCTTAAATCGAACGATGGTTTAATCATTACGTAAGTAGTTAATGATTGTAATCGCTAACAACTTGTACGAGGAATGCCAATAAAAAAACTATAAATTACTCCGATTGTACGTATTGATTTATAATCGTCTCAATCTTACGTAGATGTAATGCTTATTACAAGAATAGTGGATTTTTCTTTTATTATAATAATAAGAATATTTGTATAAAATCCTGTATGCGTGTGTTCCTAATTCTGCTTGAACAATTTTGAAGATTTTTTTTTTAATTCTAGTATTAACCTTTATAGGCTCAGACCATATAAGCTAGTTACCGAGAGGTAACTAGCTTATATGGTCTGATAGTTTTCTGACTAATCATTTTTTAAGATTCATATATATTTTAAAGTTAGTTGATTGGTTGTAAATGTATCGAGATACAATCTTTATTATTAACCGTACGGTGTTGACACGGGCAATTATAGATATCATATAAATAACGGGCGCTCTATTCAATTTTGTATTTCAAATCACATTTCTAGTGATTCAATGACTTGGCGAAAAAACAATACAAAAAAAGGATCTTTGTCGTGCCTGTCTCCATTTCTTACAACCCGATATTTAGAACAGACGGAATATCAAAAGAGTAGAGTTTTTTTCAAGCTTGTATAATCGTAATAAGAAAAAACGAATACATTTTAGATTAAAAAAAAAAATAAAAAATAGAAAGCGCTAGAGATGTGAGCGAGATGATAAATATATATGTATGTGTATTTCATACTTTACACATTTTCTATCATGATAGTGTGAAAATGGCGTGAAAACACGTAAGTTTTACAGAGTTTTTTATTTTACAATTATACATCAGAAAATGACAACGAAAAACCAAACAGCAAATTGTTATGGAAACGACGTTCATTTTCAAAGGTTCTTTCGTATGTAACTAACTATAAATTTAATATTACAATCCATATATACATTCAAATAGTCCTTAAGGCTAAAATCATCACACGTCATTATTCTTAAATACATAATTTTTGAAGCATTTGAAAAAAATATGTCATTAACCTATTTGTAAGAACAGGCTTTCTCAGGGCGGGGTATTTTTTCGAACCGGTGGTTTACTTTCGATTATTAATAAGCAAATTAAGTATCTTCTGTAGAAATCAAATATTTTGACTTACCTCTTACCTACTGTAATAAACAGGGGTCCGTATAGTAGTGGTCGCCTGCCGTATTTAGACCGCGTCCATAGGTTGAACCCTGATCACTAATTTTGCAATAATTTAATCGTATCAATAGCAGAAAGGTGGCTAGTTATACTGATATAATTATTTTCAAATAATTCTTAAATACTAGAGGGAGAAAGCCATAGGCATCAATATGCATAGCTGGATGATTTCTCTCGTTGCACGCTACTTGCGCCCGCGCATGCTTCTTCTGCGAAGTCTCTATGAAACTAGTAGCATTCTCCACATAATGATTTTCAATGATTTTGTTTCGTATAAACTATATGTTTACTAGTTGTCGCCCGGCTTCCCGCGCGTTTAAAGGGGTTTGTTGGAAAAAAAGTAGCCTATGCCCTTCCTTGGAGTTCAAGTTTGCTTTACTAAATTTCATCAAATTCGATTCATTGGTTTGGCAGTGAAAGAGCGATAGACAGACAGGCAGAGCTACTTTCACATTTATAATATTATATAGTAAATATAGTAATATATAGTAATATAGTATACAGTATAGAAGTATAGATTTTATTAAACTTTTTTTCGTAAATTAAATCACTATGCAATGTTCAACTTGTATCGAGGTTAAGATAATAAATCTTAAAATAAATGATAGAATACGAAAGTATTGTTGCCCGAGGTCATACTTTCATTCAATTTAAGTGCACTGGAACAAATTAGGCGATACTAGTAAAATGTAATAGTTAGACGTTATTTTCATTAAAATCATAAATTTTATAGATATAGTCGAGGTATGTTTTCACCTTTTATTATTAAATTACTTTATATGTTAGTAATAATAATAATATTTCTATAATTAATAAAACTAAACTATTTTTATTTTACTTTATAATTTAATTGTATATCAGTAACAATGTTCTTTTGTGTAATTTGAAAAAAAAAATATGTTGAGTACTCGGATTTGCTTGAAAATTAAAACCATATTACTATACTTATATATTTTTAATCCCGATTGTGATGCAGCTTGAAAAAAACATACAGGGCCAATTCACAGACAATATCTCTGAGGAGAGCATATATAAAATTTATACAAATTGTAGCTACGCTAAATCCTTTGGGTATACATGTGTGCACAGTTTTTGAGTGTAGAAATTTGAAAAATATCTTTGGACTTAAAAAATATATTGTAGAGTCAGTAAGCTTTACAGTCATGGATACATGTACATATTTATATTTTACTAAAGATATGTTATGTCTTTCAAATAATTTATAGTAAAGCACGTTTGTATTCGAAAATCAATAAATATAATATGTATTGAGGTATTTATGTCGAGAGGTAATTAGTAAAAATAAACTATAAATACCATTTCCACAGGAAGTAATTTTGAGATCAACGAAATATTTGGTTATGTATTATTGTACAATAGAAGCTTACAATCACTGCTTTGTCCGAGTAACAAGGAAGGGATCGCAAGCACTATGTTGCCTCGAACCGGATTCAAAGGCTATACCTTTCTTACACAATGACACGTTATTTATGTCAGCCTGGTACTTGTCTAATATATAATAAGAATTATTTTCTAACATTAACTAAACAACTTGGCCAGAGATTTGAAAGAATAGAGTGTGTGCCTGTATACATACCTTGCTTATATGTATAAAAAGGCTTGGAGCCAATATTTGTTGACTTTCAGACAGAATATATACAACATATATATATATATATAACATAACTTTGTATGTAGTAACTACTGAGTTTTTTGCTGGTTCTTCTCGTTAGAACCTATATTTCAAATCGGTGGTAACTTCACTAAATATAGTTTTGTAAATTGACGATGAAAAGTGCTTGCCTACTTGAATAAAGTATATTATGATTTTATCTGTCAACTTAGAACTAAACTAACATAAATACAAGCAAAGATACTGTGGTATTATACTAATATAACAATGTTCGTCTCCACGCAATACTCGTAGCAGACGGATGACTTCTCCAGACTCATTACAAGATCCATTTTCTTGCTAAAATGTATGTGTGGTTGAATCGCATCTACTGTTACCGGGACAGCGACATGGGTGTCCCGGTGTTTGGTTTGTGCGATGAGAGCGTCCACGCTTATGGGATGCACTATCCATAGGCACGGAACGCACTTTGCAATGGTATAGTCGTCAATATGTCCGTTTGCATGTCTATACTTAAGTTTAAAACTACTTGAAATCATTGGAATGATGCATATCTGTAAAATAGGACACGTTTTTTTAATGTTAAAATTGAAATAACAAAATATCTTCCGTCAATAAAACAGATATGAAAGCAATTACTAGAAAAAAAACCATAAAACAGTATTGCGCCTGACACGAACATCTATGTAGAATTAAGTGTAATTAAAGGTCAACAAACCACCCCTTACGAGCCTTTGACCTAGGGTTGGCAAATAAGAGTAAAAGTATAGTTAGTACCTACTCGAAGTATTAATAATGTAAAAGTGAGGGTAATTTGAGCTAGTTTCAATCAAACTTGGTTTGCCAGAGGCGTATCAATATCTTATAGTTTTTTATTATTAATCTCGTATTTTAGTCAACAAGAAATATGGGAATTGCGGTATAACTAGTACGAGTTTACAATTTAAGGGGTATTTTAAAAAAGTATCAACCCTAACAGTGGGTCAGTGACCAATACCTGCCATTGTCTGTCATACCATCATTAGTGGTTATTAATAAATGTGCGCTCTATGATATATGGTTTTACATGCACTAATTTGATACCCTTTATCCATTTTCAAGTGACCTCTCTTTGTAAGCTAATAGTCAACGTTGGTCAGTAATTTTACATTGGGTTCTGTTAATACATTGTAGTTTTTATGTATTGCTTAGTTCATGCGATAATCGATAAGGTATTACAAGTTATGGTTACGCTTACATAAACAGAGAATACTTTTTTATTTCTATTATTGTATGCTTCATACAAATTACTACATAAATGTTTTTGACGAATGTGTAATTTTTAGAGTCCATTGAAATCATGTAATAACTTGCATAATGATGCTTCGTCATGATCGTTGATTTTTCCATGCATTTACTTGCAAAACCGTTAATCAAACAATGGAGAGCCATAAGGTTAACATTTCAATACTTCCAGGGTATTTTGACAAGTCAACTCAATTCAATTCAACTCCCATGTTCGACTCTGGATTAGGGAAACAGAAAGGGAATCTTAATAATTTAATATGGCAATAATTTCGTTTAATAACATTATGAGTTTATTTTCAATAATAGGTTTGTTGTTTGTTTCACCCTACTGATAGGAACAAACAAATAGTATGTAATAAATTCAAAAAGAATTGTAGCGTTAAAGCACATTTAAATGATTTCTATTATTATTGCAGCTATTATTATTATACTTTTATTTCATATTAAATAAGTATATTGTTATTACGTGTGGGAAAATATTAGTGATAATTAGTGATTAGTTATTAAACAATCTTTTGTTCTACTCCTGTAAATTTCAAATCAATGATGACCTAAAAAGAAAAATGAGTGCTTAACTAAACACCCGCTAAACCGTTTACAAGGAGTTAGTTATTATCCTTTTATTATATTTATTTAATATCAGCCTATAAAATAAATACCGTCAGTCAAATGCTAAAGCTGTTATTATCTTCTTTGTGACTAGCATTAATAATTTAACAGCTTGAGTACGCTTTAGACTAAGCAAACAAACATTTTTTCTGCTGAAATCAGTACATGTGTACGATCATTATATATATTATCGTGCCGAGAGGAATGGAGAAAGCGTAAAGTGCGCTGGACCGCGACGTTGAGCGATCAGCACGCGTGGAGATTTGGAGACAGGTAGTTACAATGTTTCAGCGTTCGTGTACCAGGATCACATAAGTACCAAAATCTTGTGTAGCCCTGTACTATAATTAGTAAAATAAAACTATCTAGATCATTTTATTATAACAGAATCAATGCAATAAAATGAATCACGTTAATATTTAAAGTACCAGGATTACGTGTGTGCGGAGGAGATCGCATTTTTTATGTTAAAGTTAGCGTCCATTAAAAGAATACAAGAGCAATCAATTCATTAAACATATTTTAAAAGGCTAGTGGACTAGACCATTAGGACGAGTATGTACTAGATGTAACTGGATTTGTCAGATATCATTAAACTATTTTTTTCTTAGTTTAGGTCAGAGCTTTTAGTGTACCAATAACACGATCAACTTATGTATAATATTTAAAATTAAAATCATCATGTTAGTAAATGTCTTGTTCGTTGCATAATTTATTATATAATATTGGTTGAGTTTCCGTGATATATTATTTTAAAATGTATATTGCAATTTATTTATTTAGCATTTTAAAGAAATGATTAAAATATAATACGTAGATCGAATATAATTAATGCTACATTTAAGTGAATTAAAGAGTAGTTAAATATAATAATAGTAAATAATGTCTCGTAAAGGATAGAAATATTTTCTACTTACAGTAAACGGAGTTAGTATGTTTTTCAAGACGTAAGATAAATCAAACTACTAGTTAAATTTAGTGGCGTTTGTCCGAATAAATATCTAATAACTTCGGCTTGTTCGAATAACGTCTTCAAGCATAGCAGTATATGAGCTCCACGACTTCACTTCAATTAAAACATATATCACTTTAGTGCTAAAAATAATAACACAGATCTTGATAACCTACAATGCAGTTCAGTATAATGAACGTTCATTTGCGTCGTGTTCTTTGTAACCTTACGTTGGTATTTAAAAAAATGTTTTACTTGTGATACAAAGCTTCTCGTTAAAGGTTCTTTTTTTAATTTTATTTAATTACATTTGTAATCAGAAAGGGTCACCTAATTATATATTATATTTTTCTAATTAGTTTTTTGTGGTTTTTAGTAATACTCGATCACTTCCCACCTTTCGCACACTTCAAAATGAATAAAGTACAGACTTTTTGGTCTTAGAATAACTCATAAGTCAAGGTCACCAACATAGAAAGAAGGTTTCGTACAAATTATTATCCCCAGTCGCAAAATAAAACTTCAAAATAAACTTATATATTCTCTTATTTCGTTGACAAGAACTCTGTAAATGTAAAAAGTATATAAACATCATTGTAATACTACAATGCCAAAGTGTACGCGAATGGAATATAATTCTAGAAGTTTCATGTCAATCAGGTTGGAAGTTTTTTCTGGCAATCTGGAAAAAAACAAAACACTGTCTTAATAATTTGTGTGGTTGTATTCAACAACGATTTTATTTTATTAATTTGTAGTATTACAACAGTTTCGTTTAATATTTTAGATGCGCCGTTTTTATTGTTAAAACGAATTTATATTTCTTAATTCAGGTTAAAGAGGCTCAACTTTTGACTTCTATTATTCTTGACTGATGTATCAAATTGTATTATTATAAATATCGAAGGCCACAGTATAGTTGCATAAGTGTTGCTGAATTCTCGAAGGGTTCATGCAATTACGGAACAGTTTCACCTTTTTTATCAATATTTGTCTTCGAACTTTATTATTTGTATAAGCTTATGTAATGCTATTAGAGTGTGATATGCGAATAATTGTTTATTGAAATCTATTTCGTTTTCATTGCATTATTTTATTAAAAAAATAATACCCGTAACATAAGCAATACGAAACATTAATAATTGGTTTGAAGTAAAATTTGGTGTATTAATGCAAAAAATATAAACGATTTCACATTTCATCTTATTGTCTCTGCTGTCAACAGAAGTTTTAGTTTACATTTTTTTATTCAGAGACTCGGAATTGTGCTTCAACAAGAAAATACCTGTGACATCCAATAATTACCCTACATCGTTTAATTAAGTCTTCTGATTCAATTAGTGTTTATGAAGGGTAACCTTAATGTAACTAATTATGAGATATTTATTGACGAGCAGGTATACTTTACTAGTAGGTACTATTGTATCTTGGATACTATGCAGTGTTACGTGAGTGATGTCATTAAATTTATGCACGGTGGTGCATCATGCCCTAGAACTACATCGGAATTAGAACAAGACTAATTTTCTGACAGAATTGATATATATATTTTATTAATGGAATAAAGGCAAATCACCATTCAATTAATTAATGTCAGTTTATTTAAAAAAAATCCAATAATAATACATATATTATTATAAAATAAATAAATAAATATTCTTTGTTCTTCATATTCATGGATTCGTCGTAATATTAAATCTCTTTTTAAAAAGTAAATTAATTCAGAATGTCGTCAGTATAGAGTCTCCATTTGCGAATTCTATGTAAAAAAATGTCAGTGAATTAGACCGTCTCCAAATCAGCTCGCTGCTCTTGTCGCGGTCTTTGCGTCCCTCTTTTATATAAAACACCTTCAATAATGGGCATGCGCTGATAGCGTGACGTTAATCAAAAGTTACCGTTTCAAGGTGTTCAAATGCAATATTGTTTAAGAATTTTGAAGTATGTATCAATCAATCAACACTTACTTTGCTTAATAAAGACGTTAAAAGCACTTTGGCATTGTCTTTTTTAATATCATATTAATTTAAATGTACATAGCCATTGGTTTGAAATCTAGGCTTTCTGGTCAATATAGGACTTGTGTAAATGCATTATTACAAAAATGTGTATAAAACTTTTATATCGATAGCAACCATGATGCAAGACACCAGATTTCTTGTTCCAACACTGTTAAATTTGTACCGGAACACAACACAATCTTGTCGTTTAGCGGTAGTATATAGTGCGTGGGTTGTATAATCACGAGGTCAAATAAAACCAGAAAAAATCAAGATCACTAAGGTAAGGTAAGGCTTTTAATTTATAATGACAAACTTTATTTACTTGCGCCAACATGTGATTGTGTTCCGTTCCGCAAAATTATTTGTTGTGTTAGTAACGAAAGGGATGACTAAACAATAAAAATCTAAGTAACATTTTAAATTAAATAACAACAACAGCGAACTATAATTAAGGCGATGGCAGTGAGATGGATCCAGTCTAGAGAAAGCAAAGGCTACTGATAAGGAAGTGTTGATTTGTTGAGCGCTTACACAACGTGATCGATGTACTCAACATTACTGACATCTGTGTCAAGAGCGAACATTAAAATTTAGATTTATGTAGACTTAAATAAATGCTAAGAATTTAAATGTTATTTAAGCTCTTGCCCTTCGTGATGGAATTGGCATGTCTTGCAGAATATGCACTAAGAATTGTCATGATGTTATCGTAAATTTATAAAATTAGCATTTTAGTTTCCTTTAAGTGTTTATGTGTATTTTTATAAAAAAATAAATATTTTGAATCACAATTACGTTAATTCGTTATTTGTATCAAATTATTTCATAAACATTTGTAGGGAATATGAAGCCTAAATATATATTTTTTATTTCTCAATATAAATCTATAACCAAATTATACAGTTATCAATAAGGTAATTGTACGGAGACGAATTTGATTCAGTCGATGTTTTGCAATGTGGCCTTCTTTCGATTGTTTTTCATGGCTGTGTGAATAATCGGTTAATGTGAACTTTTTAGATTCATTCTCAGCGGGAGGCTTGATTGTTGCCTATGATTTCCAACTTTACTTAAAAAAGGTGCGAGAAAATTAGAAAAAATAAATTTATAAATAAATTAAAAATATAGATGCAACTGTATCTGCTTCGATTTTAAATGTATTAGATATTTAATTCAATTGTCAGATATTTTTTTTAAACGAAACTATATATAAATTTGCTTGAAAGTAGCGGGACCTACATTAAATTTGTCCAATAAAGACTTAACAATTTCCATTGTCAATGAAATTGAGATCGAACTGCGTTGAGGCTATAATACCAAGCTCATCAGAAAAATAGTAAAATTCTTCTTTTTTTTGAAGATAAAAATGGTAGCGATGTCACGACAATATTGATGATATTAACGAAATGAGTCTCTAAATGAAACATCTCTTAGGTTGTGTTAGTGAATGTTGTTTGTTAGAAGACGGCTCGGCTGGTTTTACCCGAGGCTCAAGGACATGCATGTTTTATATGGTTTTTTTATTTGAACAAAACATTATATTATAATTGAAAATATATTATCGACTCGAAACAATTACTCCCTACAAATTATTCTAAAGATTTGCTAAAAAAGTATTTTCATTTAACTTTTTACTTTTGTTTAACATCCGTAATAATCTCTCTAATTAATTAATTTATTTAAGTTATGTGTGGTTAGCATTAATAATGTTGAAAACGGTCACGCGTCGTTAACAAAGAAAAGTGAAAAGAATTTACTTATTTATTTCAAGCGCCATCTTAAAAATGACACACTAAAATAATATATCAGAATAAATGACAGTTTGTCTAATAATGTATATGTTTCGTAGCTTAAGCCGTTCTATTTTTTCAGTTCGGAGCAATTGTATTTTTAAAGAAAGTGTCAAAATCATGAACACTTTCGATCTTGAAGATTTACGTCTTTTGTTGATTTGCTTCACTTTCCAATGTACGACAAAGCGTCCTTTATTGTACGTTTTAGGGCTCATTTTACTCATAAACATTTATTATTCTCACTTTTTTCTTAAAATTATTTCCTAGCTAAATTTACTGGTAACACGGATAAAAATATTTTGACTATTTACGTAAGATAAGTTAAGAATATTCTAGTTTTATTTTTGTGAGCATGCCATTTCGAACAGACTGGAGCGTGTTGTGTTTTTACTGGATTAAACCACATAATAAGTACTAATATAACTGTATATGTTTTTATTTTGATATTTAGCATAAATGTATAAGAGATCAGCAAAATTGAGGAAATATATTAAACGCATTTATTGATTAAGTATTATCTAATAGTTACACGTAATAATATTGCAACACAGATGACATCGTGTTAGATCTTAAATTCATTTTATTTTGAAAGACTAAGTAGACCCGACGATAAGTCAGCTTCCCCCATAGAGAGTTTAGAATAAGAAGTATAAACCACTTATTTCCTCGTCAATACATCGCCAGACACAGGATTTATCTAATTATGCACCTAAACCGGAACACAGTAATACAAAAAATTGCGCTATCGCTGTTTGGCGATCGAATAATTGGCGAATGGGACTATCAATACGGACACGCACAAACAACGAAAGCAACCCCCCCCGTCTCCCCTCCGCCCTGACTCCGAATAAAACTCTATTATTCAAGAACTTTTTTTTTATATTTTAATTGAATACAAATAAGTATTCGTAATTTAAACAAGTGTTTGAATATTTAATTTGCATTATTCGGAATTTCATATCAGATATGACTGACGTGACGCCTCGTGACGTAGATAGCTCACTGCACATTCGATTATTTACCAGATGTGTAATCTGAGACACTTACGCCCACTGTTACATCAAGCGGAAAATAGTTGACTGTTGGACATTTTAGAAATGTTTTAAATATTTCATTTTTGTTTTACAATTAGAAATAACAAATCGAGATGGCACACGAGCCTTACATCTTTAATGACCTAAAATTCTCTTTGTTTATTAATTCATGTCATGTTCGGCGGTAAAGGAAAACAAATAAATTCGACCATATTTGTATTTACCAACAATTAGAACAGCAAGGTCGAATAAACTCCAAAACTCTGATAATGAAAACATGCTTTTGCCCAGTCGTGGGACATCTATTGGCTGTTACTTGATTGTTTTTGTTATATAAAATATAAATTAGTACTATAACCTATAATCATATTGATAATACTATTTGACAATTATATTTAGTTGTAAAGAATGTTATTTTATTTATTTATTTAAAGACATTATTGACCACCACAAAGTAAATGGAACAAAAGGCGGCTTAATGCCTGAAGCATTCTCTGCCAGTCAACCTTTAGGTCAAACACAAAACCATAAAGGCGGTAATTAATAATTGATAATACATAACTATGGACGTATAGTATAACATAAATAATATACAACAGTGCATTATAGATGTAGTATGATGTTACTAGGTAATTTGTAGTAAAATATTATATTTAAATATATTATGAAAATATATTGCATTTCTAGTATACTTTAAAGTTATGCTTTAAATACTCTTTATATTATGTAAACAATTTATGGTCAGCGACCTTATGTAATTTTAATATTAAGAAGTTTTTCATTCACTTTCCCTGGACAAGTTAAACAAAAGTGAAAATAATATTGTAATTTGGGGTCAGCGGAGCGAGAAGCAATTAGATCTTCTTCGCTGTTAGCGTTACGTTGAATCACAATAGTTTCTGACGATACACCCTTGGGCACTTTTATTAATAGATCGACGGTATTACCTTACCAAACAATGGCTTGAAGCTTCTAAATCTTTATGTATTGTTTATTTATTGCATTTTTTTGGAACATGTAATAGCTTGATCTGTGATTTGGAATTACAAACGAACATTTTCTTTGCGTATGTATAAATTATGTCGGATTATTTGAATTAGGCACGCACTATTTATACCAATGTTATGATTCCAATTCTTACGTCTGCTTTTGTTTTTTTACAGATTATACCAAACAGTATATAATGTTACTTGACTGACAGTCAAGCTGAATATGTACAAATCTTCGTGACAAATTTATTTGTATTTGTTCAATATATTACAATGTTTCATAATCAACAATGATAATTAAAATAGTCTAGATTCTATGTAATTAAACTATGGGTGTTTAACGTAACATAAACAACGCACTATGTCTTAAATAACATCAATATTTTAAATGGAATAATAGAAAATGAATGACGTGTCCTTGATAGCCTTTGAAAGCAAACATTTCACGTCTCCGTCTATTTCATTATGACAAACGACTCGCGTGGTCACTACACGCTGACAAGCAATTCATTTTCGTAACTTGCGCTTTCGACTTCTATTCATTCTAATGCGAAATACAATAGTGCAATCATTTTCATCACAATTATCTTCAAACTAATACATTTTTAATAATTTGTTTTTGTTTACGCAAATAATCTGTTAAACTTTAAAGCCTTCTAAACGCAGCGTGGGTACTTTGTTTCATTAATGCAATTGTCTTGAATTAATAACACAAAAAATTAAATAGAAATTGTTTAAAGTTTTCGTAATTTATTGTCAAATGATGTTTCAACACATGGTTAATAATTAATATTGTTTAATAAACGAGTATCGATTATTCAGAGATATTTTATGCAATAGAACAATAGTGTTAATTTGTGATATTAGATATCAACATATCAAATTACAATTGGGACATATTATTTATAAAAAAATGTTTTAATCTGTCACGACTGACTAATTATGCTCTATTTATCTTTGTTTATGAGATCGCACACGAGACGACGTAGAAATAGAAAATTAGCAAAATAAGTCGGCACTTGCCTCGATTCAAATCAGTGACCTTTGGACCTTATTTAAAATTAATCTCCAGTTTATGAAAGAACTAGTTAATGTCAGATTTAATTTGACTTTCATTGGTGGCCTATTGCGACATCCACTGTCATCGACCAACCAGAATTAGACTAAATTAATTCATTTGATCGACGTTTCTGAAACTGGCGGTATGTGAGATTTAATCCATTGTACTACCTTTGATATGTATGTATAAGTAAAACGTATAAGCAATGTGGAATACTGTCGAACAATAGAGAATAAAATGAGCTTTATGATTATTACTGTCTATGTATAATTTATATGTATTCTTAAAGCTCTTACTAAGAAATCCACAGGATGTCTCGGACGCTTGGGAATACATTTATTTAATTGCACGTACACACGTACATATGTATTAGTTCATCCGATTAATAAATAAAACCATAGAATGTACGATTGTAAAAAGAATATTGTTCGTCAAAGAATTTGGTGAGAGTTGAATATTTATCTCCTATCTGGTAATAAAAACAGGGACATTAAATATTATTAACAAATTATAAAATAGAAACACAAAAGGCACGGATAATAATCGTGTGGAGATACTATCATCTAAAAAAATATATCTCGATATTCTAATAGGAATTATAGTAGACTTAGTAGCTTGGCTTAGCCTCTAAGGCCTTGGTTTGTTGCATCAGTTGTTCTCTGAAAGGGCGTGTGTACTAGAGTTCGTGTCGAACGTGCGGCGTGCTTTGTGTACTGATTGAGTACAGCCGGAAGAATATATTTATAAATGTTATGTTGACATAACACAGTAAACTAATGACGGTAAATATTATATAACATACAGATCTGAAATGTATATTTAGCGAAAACCGGTTTAATCTGGTTTCGCTTTCATTTCCAAAACAATTTTGTTTTTTAATTTTTGATTTTATATATTAAGTAATATATAAAAGATAAGTCCTTTTCAGTATTTCCATTATAAATAGGGCTGGAGGAAGCGTCATATTGGTCCGTCTCCTGATGTTTATTTTTATCAAGGGCCGCGAATCCCCTGAGTAGCGCTGGATCCGTTAGTAGTCCTACTTACTAACATTGTATAGATGACAATGGCTGGCGAAGATAAATGGCTGTATTTTTTCATGTCTTCTTTAAAATGATCAGTTAGTTTAATTTTAATATTTTGCATTTGTTAGATAACATTCATATTAATAATACAATAAGTAGACTTTGCTATAGCTAAGATTTTTCATATAATATTATTAAGGCGCAGTGTACAATGGTAAAGAGCAAGTACACTACGGTGAATGGTTTTTAACATTCGGGCGGCGCTTATGTCGATGTCGATGTTGTTTCATTTAAGGTAGTGTTGTAATACTGTGTTGCATAATGGCAATATTTTAAATATATATAACTGCAAAGTAAGTAAAAATGTAGAAATACTCTTTTTAAATGTTGTGCATTTTTAGACTAATTTAAAGCTTTTGAACTAATTTAAGAATAGGTAATTTTTACCTTTCATGAATAATTGGTAACTAAGTAGTATTTCGATACTTAAAAATGTAATAAGTATCGAATAACATCACATAATAAATTAACTATTATGTAATTTGATTTTTACTTATTGTATCGATTTTTCTTTGTCACAGCACTAATTTTAGTAGTGGGAGCGCAAGCGCATTCTGTCACGACCTGTGTCAAGAATCGCTACCATTAATAACCAGTCTTATGAAATTCCATCGCCACTGTCTTACATTGCCAGTTTTGTATCTGATGTAAGTTTTTGAAATGATTAAAAAAACCAATGAATACCTAAGTTTTGCTTAAATATTTTTACAAGTTTAACGTGGTGCTGGCTTAATGTCAAGAGGGAAATAAAACAAGAAATGCTTGTTCTTTGTTTGACAAAATTACTTATTGCTCAAGTATATACATATAATGGGAGACAAAACGACTTCTTTGTATTATAATGACTTTTGAGCTTAGAGATGTTTTGAAATTTATAAATTGACCTAGAAAATGATTTACATTGCAGTACGTAATAACTAATAACATATTTCTGTATTTAGTTAATATATTTATTATTATTATTATAAACAAAAGTATCAACAGTTAATATACATATTTGACAAAGAGTAATTAAATACTAACTCTGTCAGATCCTAAACCAACATAATTATACAATATTTGTTATAAAGGGAATCAAATCTAGGACCGTCGGCGAAACCTCTGCGCTATCACTAATCATCATTGGACATTGCATAAGCATTTCATTTATAAACTTTTATAAATCGCGAATAGATCGTAATATTATTGATATTAACTTTAATTTCTAATACATTATGTTTTGTCAATTTATCAATTGTTGATTCTTGCATTTGACACCACGTTGGCAAGTAATTTAGTTGCCTACTCCTTTGTTGACAGTTGAATGAAAAAAATCTCTATTCTCTATCTCTTGCTTCATACCCAACATTACACCCAGCATCACACGGTCCATCGGTTACCTTCTTTCTGTCATGGACGCTATCTTTAATCATTTCATTCTATTAGTGACTCCACATCCATCACAATATTTTCAACTCAGAGGTTTTATACATTTTCTTTATCACGTCAGTTGAGTGAGTTCATGTTGAACTTGTATGCGTTGCGGATGAGATAGAAACAGTAAATATGACGATTGAAAAGTTCTTTGTATGTGTGTGTACTATGTGTGTGTGATAAATTAGCGCATCTTCAGAAGTAGGGCAATCAACGAGGCGTGGGTTGATAAAACTACTCTGTAAAGGTCACGTATGAACGTAAGTCCTTGTTTAATGGTTGTACTTGTGAATAACTACCGCTCATTTTAATCTATTTCAATTTATTCTATACATAAAAACATGTCGATAAGAAGTACGGTCTTTATTTCAAGAAAAATATCTACAATTTATTTGCGTTGATCGGGGATTACCACGCATCAATCTGGTTTTCGTTTGGAATTTAGCACACTAATTAGAGTTGTTAAACAACTTTGTATAAACTAAGTGTTTTATATGATATTCGAAAATTTACTACCGAGAATCATTTTTTTACGACTTGATTCGTGTA
Organism: Vanessa atalanta; assembly: GCF_905147765.1. Classification (NCBI taxonomy): domain Eukaryota; kingdom Metazoa; phylum Arthropoda; class Insecta; order Lepidoptera; family Nymphalidae; genus Vanessa; species Vanessa atalanta. Next base: position 3,204,344 of record NC_061882.1, read on the forward strand.
ATGACGTGTTTTAATTCGTGTATTGTAAGTATATTGTAAATAATAATTAATAATTCCATTTTACATAGGAACTTATATGATTACAGTTTCTACTTCTGTCATTGGGATTTATTCAGTATTGGGGTCAGGCAATTTGCATCTAGTGCTCAAGTAATACCAACAGGTTTGAAAGCTTAATTCAGGCATTCAGCTTTAAGCTTCTCAAAGCTTTTAAGTGTAATGTTACGGTACTCAGTACTAGTTTATGTTAGTAGTTCAAAGAGATATTGCTTTACGTTGTATATTAGAAAAACGCATTGAAATAATTTTATAATAGTGTTTTAATGTATACTTTAGACATTGTTTTAATGTATGTACATATTACACAGAAAAGACAACTTAGTCTTAAAACATTATTCCTGTATTTGTGGAAGTGTTTAAACCAGGCCTATTGATGGCAATAAAATGTATTGACCTAATGCATTAACAAAAAAGCGCGATATCTTAATTTAAAGACGAATCTGTTTAGTGGGAAAAAGGTTGTGCAAATAAATTAAAACACATACCTATTCTTATCAAACAGAAGTGAAAATGCTCAAAAAGGAAAAAAAATATATACTCTTTTTTTCTTGCCGTTTCTTCTCGCTAGAGGCTACTTTTCGAACCGATGGTAGTGTTCAAATATTGACGATTTAAACACTCTTTAATGATTCAAAGTTTACTTGAATAAAATACATTCGATTTGATTGGATTTGACTTGAGAATTGACAAATATGTTCGAAGCACCCAAACTTCGCGCGAAAACGTAATCCCAAGCTTCCGTGACAGGGGATCACGCGTTTTTTTTAATATGCAGTAAGACCATACGGTGATATGTGAATTTGGAATTACGTAAAGTAATGTATCACTTCAATGAGAACATATTTTCATTGAAGTGATTATTATCAATGTATTCTTATTAGGAATAAAATAAGGTCTCGAAACTTTATTCTAGCTTTGTTGTCGTTTTTATATTTTATAAAAGTTAAAATTGTTTTGATAAATAAGTTTAAAAACACGCATGTTGTTAGTTTGTGTATACGTCGTCCGATTTTGTACAATAATATTTATATATTCATATATATTTTGAGTCAATATTAAGCATTTTTAAAAGGGAATGTTAAACAGTTCACCACTTGTAAAAAATATGTTTATTGTGACTATAGTTTTAAGTCTATATTTTTCAACAAATCCTACTTAGTAAATTAAATAATATTCGATAGAATAAACATTAGCAGCCTGTAAATTTCCCACTGCAGAGCCTCCTCTCCCTTTGAGGAGAAGGTTTGGAGCATATTCCACCACGCTGCTCCAATGCGGGTTGGCGGAATACACATGTGGCAGAATTTTCGTTGAAATTAGACACATGCAGGTTTCCTCAGGATGTTTTCCTTCACCGCCGAGCACGAGATGAATTATAAACACAAATTAAGCACATGAAAATTCAGTAGTGCCCGCCTGGGTTTGAACCCAAAATCGATTAAGATGCACGCGTTCTAACCACTGGGCCATCTCAAATTGTAGGCGTCAATTGTAATTTAAGAGCAAAGAAAATAAAATCTAATATGTTTACCTACGTTTTTAAATTTTACGTGGAGTGGGTTGCCGTCATGTGTGATTAGATCTATATGTGTCATAAATTATATAATATTGTATAATCATTTAAAAAAATACTTAAATCGTGCTAATTTGTCTCTAATTTATATATGACTTCAACGACATTAAATTATTTGAGCTAATTTTGACGCAGGAATGAGGTTATTTATGTCTCAAGATAACTTAACATTCTATTTAACTGCAAATGAATTTAAAGCCAAGTTACGTACAACATATAACGCATATTAAAGTTGTTAAAAAGCTGGGCCACTGGGCCATCTCGGCTCTATTCGATAGAACACATTACAAAAAATATTTCTGTAATGTATTTAGAATTGATGGAAAATAACAATTGCAAAAAATTATAATTATGTATCCCTTAGAGTATCCGAACAAACTTGGAGTGCTGAGTGTATTTATTATACATTATGAGTGACCTACGTCGTCCTACTGACCTTATGATCGGAAGTTATTATGGAACTAACTCTTCAGGAGGTAATGTCGTTTGTTATTACCAACGTGTCATTATGGTCGGTAATTTACACACTCCTGATTACAGTTACGATTATTCATGTTGAACTTAGGAACGAAATAAATAGATTAAGGTTTTTATGTGACGGTTAAAAGTCTAATACAATAAGATTTCGTGTACATGACGCCGCAGCCGAGCCGCAGCGTAGCCTAACTTAACTTTTTTAAGGATCCATTCTTAAGAAAGAAATAAATATTTCTTTCTTAAGAAAGGATTTTTTGTACAATAATAATAAGTATGTACTTACCTTATTTTATTTATGTTTCTTTTTTTTAACTCCACCTGTTTCGATTTTCTGTTTTTGAAAAAAAAAAAACAATTTAATTTATAAATAACAATTAAAATAATGGTTTTAATTAATTGAACAATCGAAGTTTTTGAATATGAATTTTGAGAATGAAATTTCATCATCAGAGTAATGCAACATTAACAAGAGGTACGTGATGAATCTCGCACAAAATACAACATATGTTATAACCCAGGCTTTGTATCTACTGTACCAGCTCGACTAGCGTAATTGATAACTTAATAACAATTTTAATATCTTCTCACGTGCGTTTGAAACTGATAACTATCAAGTTCTCATAAAAACTATTACGGTAGCGTAAGATGTAGTTCCGTGAATAAAAAAATCAGTAATGCACAAAATTGGAATAAATAGTTTACATACACGAGAGCAATTACTGCGACTAAAGTCGAGATAACTAAAGGAACACAGAAACAGTTATAATATAAAATCAATAACTATACATTAAACGTGACAGAAATCTAATAATAAATACAAATAAACGAGTAGCTGATTTTTTTTATAATGTATAACAGAAATACTACTAAACTAATATAAGAACAATTTATACAAGATGCAGTGCGTTTCCGGAAATGTTTTAGTATATAATATTATAAAATTAGTAACTACGTGACAAATGTCAATGTTATGTTCTTGTACAAGTATAAATTTAATCTTACCATCATAAGGTCAGTTTCTCCAGTAAGGTCTACTTTGTTGTAGGACTTGGTGCAAACTCGTCTCTGCAGGTATCACCCACTCATCAGATATTCTACCCCCAAATGGTAATACTTAGTATGGTAGTGTTCAGGCTTGAAGGGTGAGTGAACAAATGACATAGCATCTTAATTCAAAGGGTTGTGTTATATCCACGTCTACAAATATTGTACGGGCTACTTACATACAAATGATTTAAGAAATATAGCCAGTTCTAATGATATATCTTTAACAATACAAATCTATACATAAGTATAATAAAATTGGAGTGTCTGTTTGTAATATTAAAATAATCGCTTTTTACTAAGTACATGTGTATGCACACACGGTACATATACCAAAATAGCATTTTTTGCAATTTTTGTTTGTGTGTTTGTCTGTCTGATTGTTCCGGTTACTCTCTGAAACGGCTGGACCGGTTATGACGGGATTTTCACTGGCAGATAGCTGATGTAATAGGGAATAAGTTAGGCTACAACAGTAACATTTACCATTATTACTTGTACCATTGTTTCACGAATCCAATTGCTACCAATAGATATTGGTAGAAATCGGCCAATAATGTCAAAGTTGTTTTTCCTGCTATTACCTATCAATGTTTTGTGTTGCGCTTAAATTATTAAAATGTAATAATTGATTTGTACTTTACAATCGAGGGCACATGTTTTGTATTACATATAAATTATAATCATTTTTTTGTTTCAGGGTAATCTATAAACACGAAATGGGTCGGACCTGCTAAAACCACTGCTACATAGCAAAATGATATAAATATGGAATCACCAGTCAGAATATGTATAGGTTTGTAGAAATATTTATATAATAATGTAATTAATAATTAGTAATTTTAATAATTAATAAAAGTAATTTTACTTTAAAATGAATTAATCGCAGTCGATAACTTAGATCAGCTTTTTAGCTACTGGAAGTTAGTCCAGAATAAAGATTTCAAGATTAAAGATTACTTACGAAGGTGTGCCCCTTCACGCTAAATTTCTTGTGTTAGCGAACAGATCTCTATTCGATTGTTATCGTCATTCATATTTTTAATGTATTAATACATATTTTAATATCATCAAATGTAGAAAACTGCTTAGCGATATGCTTACTTATCGTATAATGTATTAGATAAATATAAGCAGTCATAAACACTGATGATTAGTTCCAGACATACATACAATCGAACAATTAATACAGTTATGATACAAAACTAATTTCAATTACTATCCATTTCAGGTGCAGCATTAGTAGTAAACCTACTACTAATAACCAGCACATTCGTTACAGCTAATACGTTGCCGAACGAATATAATTCTAGTACAGTAGGAAGGAACGAGAGAAACCTCAAATATGGTAGAGTTAACAGCACCGGGTGGGTTGCAAGAAATAAGTCTAAATTACCTGACGTAGCATTAAACGAATTGCATCCTAAAGATTCAACAAGTGAAGAACATACAGAGAAAAATGCTAAATACAAAGATAGAGGAAGGGTTAAATTTAATTTACAATCTAAATCTACGACACAGAGCACTTTGAAAAGAGCTGCAACTTTTACGCAAGCACCTGATTTTATTATAGTAACACCAACCGCAGAAGTAAAAAAACCTGCACAGATTATAAGCAGCATGCAAACTTATAAGAAAACAAAGATGCCGGCAGTTACAGTTCTTAGCACTACCGAACCTGCAGCACTTAAATTAGAAACACAAAATGAGGAAGAATTTTCTGAAGAAGAAGAAGACGACGATGATAAAGAATCTTACGAAAAGTATACGTCAGCTAAATTTGACGAAAGTAGTTTTTTTACTTTTCCTAGTTTTGACGATGATGATTTTAGTACTAAAAAACAAAAGTATGTATCAGATAAAATCCCAAAGAATGATTACAGTACTCCATCATTCGAAACGTTCTCTTATTTTCCAAAAAATGTTTATAGTACGAAAGAGGAATCATATAAATCGTCAGATTCATTTTTCAATTTCGATTCCGATCTTACTACTCCTAAAAACGATTTCTTTGACAAAAAGTATCAGGAAGTATCATCGAGTATTTTAAATCACTTAGATACAATCAAATCTAAATCACCTCCGCCAAATATTACGAATGTTCACAAAATCGTTGAACAAAATGTAGATTTTGAGAAATTAAGTAACAATACTCCTTCTAATAAATCAACTGTTTTTATAAAGAATACCAAAGAAATTCGATTCCTAGATAATGATAAAGCTGGTTCTAATAACAAAGGTTTATCCGATGTACATGGTACTAGTATATATTATGAAATGACCGTTCTATCTACTGAAACATATAATATTAAGGAAACGAATGATGACGACTGTGATAATGACAGTCAAACTTCATCAACAGTAAGTACACCTGTCAAAGAAGAGATAAAATCGATTAATGCTAAACTTCCGAAATTGATTGAAACTTCAACTAGACGGAGTTTTTCGGATTCGGAACCAAGTGCTGTATCTTTATCTGAGATGACGATGAACCTAATGCCTAGTGCTACAGCTCAATCGATTCTCAGTTCGTTAGGACCCATTCCAATTTCAACACAAAATATTGTATCATCCACTGAAACATCTAGAATATTTTCCAGTAGTTATAATAGAAACAGAAACTTTCCGAAACGACTTAATTTGTCTGGTACCAAAGATTCTCCAAATAGTGTGTTTCCCACTTTCCAAACAGAACAGGCACCTGTGAATTTAGCTTATAAGCCACAAACAAGAAGGTTCCATTATACAACACCAAAAACAAAGCCAATATGGTTGGCTCCAAGAAAGAATTCTTCTAGAATTGCCTATCCAAGAGTTCCAACTACTATATATTCAGAACATTTTGATATAAAAGATAAAATGTTAAGTACGCATCAACCAAAATTGTCAACACGAACAACTTTAACAACGCAGTCATCGGAAATTGATCCCGTTTTACAAAGTGATGTAAGCAGTGTTAAAAAAATAGTTCACACTCAATCCATATCTGACAATAGTATACCATCCTTATGGAAAAGAGGCTCAACTAAATTTTCAACATCGACTTCTACATCTGCAGAAGGCTCTAGTGGTATTAGTGATATGGAAATACCTCCTACGCTTACTGCGTGGGCTTTGGCTAGTATGCGCAGTCCTCCATCGTTGTCAAGCAGTGTGGTAAATGCTACTGGATCGACACAAAAAAGTGTCGATGAAAATGAACTGCAAAAGGTCGGAGAAATATTAGGTGAGTCATTAAGGTTTGAAATTATTTATACTTATTTATTTTACGGGTGAGTTTTTTTTTTGTAACCATAAAATTATTATTTCAGACAAGAAAGAAACGACCACAAGCTCGACAACGACTACTCCTGTGAATGTACACCATGACTTTTTATCGAAAAATATAACGGAAATATATCAAAATAAATTACCCTGGAAACCAGTATTACCTCCGAAATCCAATTTTGTGGGAGATGCGAGTGAAAATGCTGCTGAAACCATATCGGAAAGAGTACCTGCTGAAAGTAATATATCTATTCAAAGTAGTCCCGAGCCTGTTAGTACAGAACCAGTGAAAGAGGAATCAGCGATAACTGATGCTATTAATGAGAACATAGAAAATAAAACTTCGTGGATTCCAGTAACTTATAGAGATCAAACGATAAGTGACAAAACAAATGTAGAAGAATATTTGAACACTGATAAAATTCCTCCAGTTGACGCAACAAAGTCAACTGGTTTTGAATCTATTACGAAGTTACCTGCGGATGTAACGACTCCTAAAGACGAAACAGCGGCTTCTTCAGAAATGAAGAATATAACGCAAGAGTCAAATAATATACCTATGAGAACTGACTACGAAATAACCACAAGAAGATTTTCTTATGTGCCTACGGAAGAGCTGACTGAAGAGACTGAGCATAGCAATGCTACAGACTGGATACCTGTATTCCCCACAAGAACTCGAACAACAACTATAGAAGATAGCCCTATAACAACATATAGACCAAAATATATGACAACGACTGAGCCGATTTTGGATGAAACGACTACAGTTATCACGGATAGCACGCCTCAGAATGTTGAAATTTCCACCAAAAAGGAGATAACAACTACTACGGAATTCGTGGAAGAAAGCACACAAATAACAAATCGTCCAACGTCCCCCGATGTAAGTACAATTGAAAGTACTATGCAGGATTCTGAAATGTCGACAACGGAATATGTTACCCCTATGCCAATAGAAACTACCACGATAGTGGTTACTGTTGCGACAGAGATAAATTCTGAAAGAGTTCCTATTACAATTTATACTCCTCCTTATAATACCGAAACAGTTTCGACAATTGATGCTGATACTACAACACAAGAAAATATTGAGAACAACGAAGTGATAACACAGGATAATAAACCCACAATTGTGACTTCATCTATAATGACTACCCAAGTGCCAACAACAACGACAGAAGCAAATACCATGCAACCTACGACAGATACTGCAATAACAAAAATGCAAACAACTACAGAAACTAAAACAACAACTCAACAGGACGCACGTCTTATTGAAACTACAAGAATAACAACGGAAGAATACGCAACGGATATGACGACAAAATCAGTGAATGACTTAGAGGATCTAACGAGTTTTGCAGGAGACGTTACCACAGAGGCGTCTTCGAGAGTATTGGAAGAAGAGGCAGGATCGGGTGCGGCTATTGCTATAGCTGTCAGCACGATTGGTGTCATTGCTCTTGTTCTATTAGTTGGATTACTGGTAAGTGGTTTTCAATACATTAAGTATATTTTTGCGTTGTTTCATTGCAAACAGATTAATAAAATTAATCACTCACAAGTAACAACATTTACATAAAATTTCAGAAAACGCTAGCTAGTATATAAAGGATATAATATATGCAATCGTTTGTTACACAAAAATCTAAGAATGATTAAAAACACATATGAAACAATATAGCTGAACTAAAAAGCCTTTTTCATGATCTTGAAATTTCTCCTCCTGTAGTTCTTATCTCCACTGATGGAATATCGTTCAACATATCCAAAGTAATGAGCATAATATCAGGCTGATCTCACGATAAATTACGTTCACTACTTTGGGGAATGTAGCCGATTAAATTGTAATGGCACATGATGAATCTGTAAAATAAAACAAACTTATAACAATATCAATAATCTATTTAAAAGTCGTTGCACAAACTCTTCAGGAAGATACGTCCTTTCGGTACTTAGTTAAACATTGAATGCGAGATGTACGGTATGTCTTATTCGGCTTAGCAAAATTTGATTCTTTTATCTACTGTTTCTTTGATTTAGTAGAAATCGTTAATCTTTTTGACGAAGCTATAGTCCGTACGGCTGACAAATATTTTTTTAAGTGATGTAAAACTATTTCTGTTTTTAATTATAATAATTATTAGTCGGGTATGATAACATTATTAATGTATCAAATACATTCGATCAAAGCTTAAAATTTGTCATGACACGGGTAAAATACTGCGAAAGAAATTGATAGTCGCGCTCGAAAATTTGACAGTCTCGTTTAGACAAGCGCTAGCGTGTGACTAATTCGTTGACTTCCAAATGATGCGCATATTTTTTTGAAATCGTTTCTCAATTATTCCAGTTAATAATAGTTTATAATTTTATACAAATAAGAGTTTAAAATAGTAGTTTTAGAATGGTGGTAAAAATGTTATAGCTTTCCCCGTTGAATTGCAAATCTGATTTTCTGGGCATAAAATGAACCAACCCTCCTGTCCCCCAGTGGAGGCAAAAGAGAAAGTTATACTTTACTTTTAATATTATAAAGCGATCACCACAAAAAAACGCATTGTTTTACATGGGATATTACGTAAACATATCATGTCTATAGTTAGAATTTTATTTTACTATGTTAATACATTTTTGAGACATGAAAAATTACTTTTTGTATCTTAAATATCATTAAATCTTATTAAAATATACTTTAACTGTTTTCAATGTACTCGGAGTTCTTATCTTTCAGTAGAATCAATTGATAAATGAGTTTTTCAAGAATGCTCGCAATTCTGTCCGCAAATTTCTTTGTTAACGTTAACGAAATGTAACTAACCACACCTAGGAAATAAACTGTGTCAATATAAATATTCTTTTTTATTTCGCTTTGTAATTTGTTATCCACATTTGTAAACCAAGAAGATAATTTGTTATCAATAATACTAATGATTATGTAGTAAAAGCTCCTAAGTAAACAATTGCTGAACATGAATAGGAATGCACTTCAAATCGCTATAGTAAATGTCCGGATTTGAAACCACATTCTCACTTAAGACTTTGTCTTATACACTGAGCTTCATCAGCTGTTCTAGAAAAATATTTTATACTTGTTTTATATATTTGTTACACAAAATGAATCTTTAAATAGTTACCTGTTTTTCTTCTCTTGTCAATTTTCACTGCATTTCCAATGCACCTGAAAATGAAATTATTATTTTGTTTAATTTGATTTGTAAGAGTTAAATATAATAAATTATATCAATTCATTAGAAAATTCAGTAATTTATTAATCTTGAACTAAAATAAGACTATCATGAAATATTATAAAATAATTCAAAATACACAACAATATATTGTGACCGTAATGAGTATATCTTTATGTAGTATACAACATTCCTATAACTATCAGATATAGCATTTCATATAAATATTTGTGAGGTACTGATATATCCTAAAAGTAGAAAAGTCACTAAATAAAAACAATACTTCATTTAACGTTACTTACTTGAATTAATAATCCTTTAAAAATTTATTAATCAAATCAAAATATTCTTTATTCGTGTAGGTCTATAAAAGCAACTTTGAATCCTAATTTTATAGTATTTAATTAAAAGTAAAATACACTATCCACCGTCTCCAATCCAAGCATAGTTGATTAAATACAATTAAATTTACTCTATGGAAATCAACGAATACTATTTAATATTGTTATATTAAAACAATGTTGGATTTCCAATAAACATAAAAAGTCGATCGTATTCAACAATGACATACGCCAGCTTGATTCGTTAATACACAAGTCTGAAATTTAATTGTCATTTAATGTACGTGTAATATAACATGTCAACGGATGTTTAGAGTAATCATAAGTACAGAAGGGTCCGTATCCCATTAAGTGTGACCGAGTATGAATTCTCGCAACCACGATAAGGGGCATCAGGTGACGCGCATAGACGTCGGGTTACCGAACAAGGAATTTTTATGGTCGTTACTAAAACTGTTGGTGTCCAACTACACTCTTATAATTGAGTTCGCTATTGCATCCTCGTACGTTATTTATAACTTAATCAAACGGATTAATTTGATATGTAATTTAAAAAAAGAAATTTCAGAAGATCTTTAAAGATAATTTTACTATTTCTTAGCTAAGGTCAAAAGTTAGCTTCAAAGAAAACATAATTAGCATTCATTCATTTCTACGTAACATTTTTGGTACTTTAAAGTATTTTTTTAGGGAATTCATAGTATATAGTTATTTTAGTACTGGCAGAGCGCTATTAGAATAATCATGGAATCTAGAAATTAAATATATAACAATTAATGTTTCATGAACTGATGTTGTAAATATTGAAAAACTTATATCGTGGGGCGAATACTACCGTGTCGATCTAATGGATACTTTATAAGGCAGACACCGCAAGTTGACATAGGTTTTTCAAAAATCACATCAAAATGAATACACATCAAACTTTACATAATCCGGTTTCAAACGTTAGCTGTAGTAAGGAGTTTGATCGTGTTTAAACACTTTCTGATCCTACATTTATAATTAATCTTGTCTAATTTAATTAAAGCCCTGTAAAATACTAGTAGTTTAAACTATAAATATAGTATAAATTTTACGACAGCAATCAATTTTAACTTGCTCGTATGAGTGCAGACATGTATCCATGATTGCTGTAAATAGTAATAGGGAGGCTGACGTGAGCAAATTATAGGAAGTGGTCACCACCGTCCAAAGACATTGGCGCTGCAATAAATATTAACCATTCCTGCGCCACCAATCTTGGGAACTAAGATGTTATGTCCCTTGAGCCTATATACTAGTTCACTCACCGTACAAACCGTAACACAACAATAAAAAGTATTGCTGTTTGGCGGTAGAATATCTAATGAATGGGTGGTACCTACCCGGACCCGGGCTTCCATAAAGCATTGGTAGTAAACCAACCAACCAATTATTATAATGTTTAATTATTAATATATCTTCAAAGGAAATTCAAGTTATTGTTATTGGCATCATTTATTTAAATATTATACCGCTTATAAAATATTTATTTAATCTCTGTTTATTAAATTACTATATAGAAGTATGGTTTACCTAAGTTTTGTCAATTTTAGTTGAAACTCATAGTTTCAAAATCGTTTTCGTACGTAATATAATTTGTATCATTAATAATACTTAGAATAAAATGAATTAAATGATTAATTTAATATGCAATAAGTATATGTAATTAAAATTGAAATTTATTTTTTTAAAGAATATTTAAAGAAAAGATTTTTTGGTTAAACATTGTTTTTTAAGCTATGAAAAAAATTGGTATTTCCGCTTACCTGTCCCTCGTTGAACCTTTCACCAATAAAACTTAATAAAAGTAATTTTCTTCAGACATTAGTAAAAAATATTTACAAACAATACATACAACTAAGAAAGTTTACGTTTAAAACGTGGAGTTACTTCATTAGAAAAAGTTTAAATTAAATTTACAAATACATTATGCGAGGTAAGGTGCGCGTGCGCAACCCAAACGCCGTACGTATGATTTGTGAGTTTGTATTTGCGCAGGGCGCTCGGCGCGCTCTAGGGCAGCATTTTGATTTCACTTTGGCGATGAAGCTAGAAAGTTTTGTGTATATTTTTTATTATTTGCAACGAGTGATGGTATTTTTAAAATTCTATTTTTTTTATAACCAAATGGATTTTCTTTAAATCAAATCAAATAAAAATATACTTTATTCAAGTAGGCTTTTACAAGCACTTTTGAATTGTCATTTAACAAACTATTTAAAGTAAAGCTGCCACCGGTTCGGAATGTAGATTCTACCGAGAGGAACTGGCAAGAAACTCAGTAGTTACTCTTTTCCAACATCTAAAAATACAGTCATGTTAGTTAATCATATATGTATGTTATGTCTCCTGCCTGGAAGTCGACAAGCATTTTTATCATCCACGCTTTTTTATCATCATTATAATCTTGTGTCAAATAATATGCCTTCTTTACCAATGTATTCTTTACAAATGACTTGAATCTATGAAACGACAAAGTTAAATATGTCTGCGGAATTTTATTGTAGAAACGGATACCTTGCCCCAAGAATGATTTATTGACTTTGCGGAGTCAGAAACTTGGCGTTCTAAGCTTATCCTTACTTCTTGTGCACATATAATGTTTATCACTGATTTTATCAAAGTAATAAATGCTACTGTGAATATACATAATATTGTTGTAAATATATTGTGACACAACAGTGAGTATTCCTACTTTGTTAAAAACATCCCGAAGAGAGTCTCTAGCTCCAAGATTATAAAGAGACCGGATTGCTCTCTTTTTTAAAATAAAAACAGATTCAATATCTGCAGCATTACTCCAAAGTAATATGCCATATGACATAATACTGTGAAAATAACCAAAATATACTAGACTAGCGGGTATCAATATCAGTTAGTTGTCTAACTTTTCTAACCAGGGACGATAAATGAGGACTCCACTGAAGTTTGGAATCCAATGCTATTCCCAAAAAAAACCGTAGTATCGGCTACATCAAGACAGCCACAATTTAAATATATATTATAATTTTGCTTTCTAACATTGGATACGGTAAAAACTACTATTTTGTATTTCGAGTATTCAAAATGAAATTATTTACTGTAAACCAATCGTGTATCTGTGATAATGCACCGTTCACATCGTCATAGTTAGTTTTTTTCCTGTCTACCTTAAAAATCAGTGAAGTGTCGACAGCAAACAACACTATATCACAAATACCTTTAACATAGAAAGGAAGATTATTTATTTATACTAGAAATAAAAAGGGACCAAAAATTGTGGAACACCCATTTTTAACGTAAATCCAGAAGACTTTATGCCATTAAAGAAAACTTGCTGGACTCTCTGACTTAAATATGAAGCAATAAGATAAATAGCTTTATCTTTAATACCGTAGTATTTGAACTTATAAAGAAGCGTCTCGTGCTCTACACAATCAAATGCTTTAGATAAATCACAGAATACTCCAATAGCATTCAGTGATTTTTCCCAAGCATCGTAAATATGTTTAAGAGGTTCTATTCCCACATCAGTTGTCGAGCGACCTCTTGTAAAACCGAAATTAGAATTATTAATATTAAGTTCTTAAATTTATATAAAAATGAATTAAAAATAGTTACTTTATAAATCTTGACCGAGTGGAATGGTGGCCAGAATGCATTTCTCCGTTGTATCGCAATTCCGATCCTCTGGGCAAAATAATTCAAAGGCAAAATTCTATTTAGAATATTAGTTTACACACCTCATTATATATTTTTTGATTCCAACAACCGGTCAAAAATAATTAATAAAACATGTATAAAAAAATCGCCTTAAATAAACATCTTCGACTATCAAAATAAATGTTATGCTGCTCCCACATATAAGTTTGATTGTAAATAATAACAAAACTTTCTAGATGAATCACAATTACTCATAAAGGCCCTTACTAAGCTAACCCGTATCACGAAGGATGTTATTACAATTCGAACTGCAAACAACGCTCGTTGATGACGGACCTTTAGTGCGTGTTTCCACTGGCCTCTATGTTACAAGACGATACGGTAATAAAACCAAAGTAAACGAAATTTTATTGAACGACAGAAAAATCTAGCAAATTTAACATGTTTCACATTGATGGAACGTCTTCGTAAAATATTTAATTTTACGATGTTACATGACATGTTTAAGTTCCATACAGTAGTACGGCGATTTATTTTTATGATGATTCGAATAATTGCTCTTGTGAAAAATTGCAGATTGTGTAAAACTTCCTTTGATTCCAATTATTGTATCCCTTGTAATCGTAGGATTTTTTGCAATGATCAGATTTGTCTGATCATCCTATCATTTAAAAATCACATTAAATAAAATATACATTACTACAAATACGAGGCAGTAGTTCTATCGTAGTAATAAAAATATTTTTTAAATTAAATTAATATAGAATGCCCGAATATTTAATATATTACAATTACGCAGAAAATATCGTTCTAATGACATAGTAAATGTCGTTGTACAATGGACAAGCGTATTTATTAGGTCATAAATTCAAATCTCAAGTACAACTGTCGGCCTAAAATCATCGTCACCTTACCTAGAAGTGCCATGAGAAAAGTGCTAATCGACGCGTACATTCTTAGTCAGTCAAATATTTTAATGAGTTAAATAAATCAACCAGGGGCTGTCAAAATCATGTCCGCTCTATTATAATGTTCATAAATATTATCATTTAACTGAAACACTAGGTACTCCACTTATAGCAATAATATAATACAATTTCGATTCAGTTAAGCCTAAACGTAAAATAAAGTAGTAGTTAATAATGCTTTATAATAAAAAATATTACTAACAAAATTATTTTGTTATGTTTAAAGTTAAATTATGATATTATTTTGTGAATCATTTTATACCGGCATAAAAAAGTTTTGAAGTGCCCTGACTTTAAAAATGTTACGGTTGTAGAATTATATCATAAATTATTGGTTTGCATTTTTTACTTTAAGCGTGTTAACACTTATGGTTTCGCTCGTTTAAAGCGCTTTTTTGTCATTTATAACATTATAACAAAAAAGGTGGAAGTTCTTCTGGCTCTAACTTATCACAGATACGCTTTAAATTTTTGCTGAATGATGATTAATTAACAAAATCCACTTTATTTACATTATAATTATTTACATGTAGTTAATTATTTATAAAAATAAAAATAGTTACTGTACAAATGTGTGTGTGTATTTATTATTATAAAATAAGCAATTTAGATATAATCATGTTATAATTTTTTCTGGGATAACCTACCTGGGAGTGATTACATTATTACATGTGATGACCTTATATGATTGCTTCGATGTTAGTTTTGTTTCAATTGTTTTGTAGAAATTTTATCTGATATGTCTATTATGCCAATAATTTTATTGGCTCACTTTTCTTTACTTTCTTTTCGCTTCAAACTAAAACGATACGATCTTATTAGGTGTCAGCATAAACACTGAGTATCGACCCAGCAAGCTTGTGTAAAGCCCAATGAAATTTTTATCTTTGTGAATCATTTTTAGATTTGATGATATTGAATAATAAATTAGTTGGTAAATCAAATATTTTGCATTATTTTATTATTATCTTGATTTTATTAATCAAATGACTGATACAAATTAAAACTTCATATACATATTTTTTTAAATGGCCTGTGTTATTATAGTTGATAGTGCGTCGTCGCGGACGTCGTGGCGTATATGCTCAGCGATGCACCCCGGTCTCCTTGGATGCCTACAGTCTAGATAGCGTCAGTGTCGGTCACAGAAAGGGCAACCATCGACTCCGAGCCAGCAAGCGTAGTTATGGAAACCCTGCTTACGATGACGAGGTTTGTAAAATCTTCTTTAAAATTTTAGTTATTGAGTTCACGGTTACAGCAAAAGCTTCAGTTAATGTCAGCTATTTTTCAAGCTAAATAACGGTCACACACAGATCGAACACCATTCTAAAACTCACATAAATAAGTATTTTAGGATATAGTTTTTGTTATTGTTCAAATTTGAGTACCTTTTGATTTACAATAATAAAACTATATGCAATGTATTCAAGCATCAATTATGTTAGAGAGGGTTTTGCGAGAAATGAAAGTTGTTTTTATATCATCAAACAATATGCTTGTTGCTTTGGCTAGCGTACAAGGCCGCAGATTCCGACATCCTTAGTTGAAACCCTCGGTTTAGGCTACTAAAAAGTTATTTGATGATTCTTTCGATATAATTCTCAGCAGCAGCCCGGAGCCTGGGAGTCAAAAGTGATTATAAGACTGTACTTGTTCTTGTGAACAGTGCGCAAACATTTGCAATTTCAATATAATAATAAACATCTAATGTACCGTACAAGAATATGTCTAGTGTCCTATAAAATCTACCCCCACTGCCAAAATCGGTTCGGATACAAAATTGACATGAATTCATATGATTCAAATTTGGCATATTGTTTCCAGGTTACTTCACATCCAATGCAATACGCGGCGCTGGCAAACTTCGCGTTAGATATCGATTCAATAGTTGCGGAGTTCGCAGAGATCCCATCAGTAACAGTTCGTCCGGATGAAGTGCCCCCAGGATGTGAAGACAAGAACCGATACTCTAATGTGCTACCCCTTCCAGAGACTAGAGTTCCATTGAAGAGGATCGGAAATGACCCGACCACAGAGTACATAAACGCTAATTATATTATGGTGAGTGTGATGTTTTTAAGTTTGTTTGGGTAGAAATAAAACTTTTAATTAGAAAGTATGGACAATTGTTTCCAGAGTGACTTATTTTTTATAAAATATGCGATCAATAGCCGTTTTTAATACAAATTGAGTTATAGGAACTCATATTAAGAAGAAGTACCGCAGTATCTTCGTGTAATAAATAAACTACTTTTGAATAGAAAAAAATGCTAATCCGGATTTGAGCTAACGTAATCAGATAAGGTTTCCATCTTAATATGAAAAGTTTAAACATTAATTTATCATATTTTCAGGGTCCCGGCAGTATTCGAAACTATTACATCGCGTGTCAAGCGCCACTGTCCAATACTGTTACAGACTTCTGGAGGATGATTTGGGAACAAAATTCGCGTCTCATCGTGATGCTCACCGAGTATATGGAAAATGGGGTTGTGAGTTGTATTTTGTTTTATTACATTATATAATTTTTAAAGTCGTTTTTTTTTCTGGTATATTTGTATTTGTACAACGAATACATTAATATATAATTGAAAAAAATCTAGTATCGTATAAAAAATTTGAACATTTTGATATTGCGTTCAATATATTTAATTAAATTTTGAAATGACTGACTGTTATACAACGCACAGTATAGACCACTGGGCTTATAATGATTAATTTATGGTCTATGAGAACTAAGGAAGAATTTTACAATATTCATCTCCTAATGGGGAATGAAAGTTTGTATGCAAAGTTCGTCTTTTCCGAAAATTTTTGGAAATCGGTGGCAATTTTTTTACTTTTGAGTAAAGGAGTATTTTTGAAAATTGAAAAAAACTGATAGAATGTTTTTGAAGATTCATCACCCAGAGGAAAGATTCGAAATTGGATGAAAGTTTTTATCGACATTTGCCTTTTGTTTAAAGATAGAATTGGAAATCGGTGTTTGAAAATACATACGGAATCTCTTTATTTTTGATGTTATACATATGGAAATCGATATTTAGGGTTCTTTTAAAATTAAAGGACATCAGATACAGCATTTTTTTAAAATAGTCGCTAAAAAGGGTAAAATTGGGAATAATAATTGTCCAAAAGTTTTCATTTTTGAAGAGAGTAATATGGAAAATAGTAATCATTATGCTTCTGTTTATAAATAAACAAAATTGTTTTATTTAAAAAAATATCCTTTAAGATGGTTAAAGGTGAAATTCCAAATATGGGAATTGGCCTATAGTCAACGCCCCAAAACTCTTGTACTTAAGAAAATTCGGTGGGTTCCGTATAATATTTCCGATGGAATATTCCGTCGGCTACCCGGCTAGTTAGTAATATTTATTGGTATATTAAGTTTACAATAATACAAATTATATTATATATCAAGAATTGAAGAATACTTCATTGTAATAAAAGTATTTTAACCTTAAGCAATTATTTTTAGGAAAAATGCTATGAATATCTGCCCCCGTCTGAAATATCGGACAACAAGAGGACCTTTGGTGATTACCAGATTATTCTCAAAAAGAGAGAACAAAGAGACAAGTACGCCATATCCAGCGTACAGCTCATTAACCTGGCCACGAGAACCTGGAGAGAAGTTACTCACTTGTGGTACTTCTGGCCGGCAAAGGGTGTCCCCGACGATTATGATTCCGTGATAGACTTTTTATCGGAAATGAGGAGTTATATGAAGGTGTCACAAACTGCGAAGGAGTATGATGAAGAAGGTAACCCTACAAGCGTTGGTTGAATACATTTTATATTGAAAAAAAAAAATCTTTTTCTATTTTATTCTATTGCTACTTGTCATTTTCATAAGCGTGAATATTTTATACGATACTTAAAATAAATTATGAAAATATTTAAATCATGATCATTCTAACACCTTATCACATCAGACTATACTTCATTTGCATAAAATATGTCACAGGTGTGGAAGTAATTTATCAAGACCAAAGCAGATCATCTTACCAGAATCTGTCGAAGTTGCGAAGCGAGGAGAATGGGTCGAGCAACGGAGTTAACGTGTACTCACCCGCCAAGGCCGAGGAGATGATGAGGCGGGGGAACCCAAATAATGGTACATTAGGAAAAATGAAGGCTGCGTCGGAGGTTGAAAGTGAGTTTTGGTTGTTTTAGATTACCGAGATAGTTATTTTTTTTTATTATATAGGGATTTTAGGTTTTCTATGTATTTTTAATATACGTATTTTATGGTTATTAATTCATGCCAAAAATAGCAGAAACACAAAATTAAACCTCTTTTTACTATATAATACCAAGTTTTCGACTTGCATCCTTTCATTGACAATGTATGAATTTTCATAAACTCATATATTTTTACATTTGTAACTTTATTTACATTTGTATTTAAAAATGGTGTGAAAGTTATGGCCTTACATTTTATCCTGCAGAGAGGTTACTTGATTAAATTGAATTTTGTCAATGAAGCTGTTACGAAATTATCTGATACTTATTACTAAGAGGCAAAAATGAATTCACAAACAAGACACATCTATCGTTTATTTGAGCTGATTCAAGTACAGTGATGAAGTCTACGTCGATGGACATAACAAAGTACAATGAGATTTTACGAGAATACGTGTGACGTGAGCGGTCGGCGTGCGTGCAGGTGTGCGGCCGTGCGTGGCGGTGTGCGCGTCGGGCGCGGGGCGCTCGTGCTGCGTGGTGGCGGCGGAGTTGTGCGCGCGCGCGCTGGCGGCGGGCCGCGCCGACGTGCCGCGCGTGGTGCGCCGCCTGCGCGACCAGCGACCGCACGCGCTCTCCAACCGACACCACTACGTCTTCTTGTACAAGGTCAGATACGAACCGTATTTCTTTATCGTTTACGACAAATTATTTATCTGCTAGGTAACCGGAATTACTATACATTGTTTGCAAGAAGTTAAAATAATGTATTATAAATTTATGTTTCAAATTTCAAGTTATAATTTATCCTTGTCGTGTCTTGTTACCTTAAATTTTGTATATTTTTTATTATTTTCTGATAGTTTAATATATTATCCCATGTGCATTTTTTACAAAAACTTTTTTTCAACAGTTGCTGAGCGAATATGGCAACAGACTGATGGGAGGGGGAATGGATACGATTTGAAGATCTTTTGTAAGTTAGAAAAGTAAAACAAGTTAGAATTAGGTATTAAATTTACCAGTACCCTAGCAAACGTCAAATATTTACTGGAAACTTTAATACATAGATAGTGTAGCTGTTATATGTTTCTTTTAAGCATTAGTATATCTGTTGTAGTGAAGAGATTCATTTGACACACAATGCATAATAAACGTCGTCTTTCTTGCTCCTATTTTTATTGCATCATATATTTTGGTAAATATAAACAAAGAATATTCAGTCATGTACTTCATTTGAATAAATGTTGCAATCAATTCTTAATAAAATAATAAATAGTAATAAATAAATCGTAACAAGAGTCGTCAAATAGCTGTCAATTTTAATAAACCAATATATACTGCTAGTCTACTGTAAAGAACCTACTCATATATTATGCAGATTATATTGAAATATATACCTAAATAATATAACCATTGTGGTGCTTTTGACATAATTTATAAGTATAAATAGCATTGGTGTCACTGTAATATCGATCTAGTTTTATTTAAAATAAATATATTAATTCACATGATTTATATTTTGTAAAAAAATCAATGGTAATGTTTTAACTGGCAACATTCATAATTTGCACAGATTATTAAAACAGCATAGTGACAACATATGCAAGATTTTGATGATTGTCTATAAAATAATGCTAGATATTTCTAGACACAGCGTGTTTGGTCTAGATATTGGATAATACCAAAGTATGTGTAAAGAGATCTCTAAAATTTTTGGTCGCTCAAGGTTAAGTGTGTATAAGGATTATACTATGAATAATATTAATATAAATTTTATTGTGTAAGATATTTTTATTAATGACATTATTAGACTATTTCGGTAGATTGTAATTAACGAACAATTATTATTATTTATTCATAGCAACACCGCTAGTCTATTTAGTTCTTTTTTTAAAGATTTTACCAAAAAAATATATCGCTGCTAATGTTACCTTTTTCGAATCATTAATTCCTTTCAGATATAAATTACTTTTGTTAGTAATTATCGAGATAAGCTGTGATTTCTACTATTTTTTTTTTCTAAGTTAAACCTTTATAAATAATTAACAAGTTTTGTTTTTAATATATGTAACTGTTTATACATAATTGTACACAGTATTTACATAAACATTAGGTATATTATAAATGAGGTCACGGAAATGACTTTGTATAGTATTTTAGTTGTAATTTTGTATGAAAATGTCATAAGGTGAATTTAAACACTGTAATACTCGATTTGTATAATTATAATATGTATAATATAAATGTGTGCTTATTTTTTTTAAGTGAAACACTTGTTGATTTTCACATTTATATCTGTTATGTTGATATATATTAAATGTTATATAGATTTTAAATTGGTTATATTTTTATTGTGCTAAAGTGTTTAATGATATATCATTTTAACAAAAAATACACATACATTTTAATTATTACTTTGCTGTACAGTTTATTTATAGCATATTGTTTACCAAAAATATCTATTTTTTAGCGAAATTGTTTATATCTGCCCTACGATTAGATGGTAAGACACAATAAATTTTAATTAAAAAGAAATGTTTTTTATTTGAAAGAGAACAAATATTTGTAACAATTCACATTACTTCATCATCACTGTCGTCACCGTTTGTTAAAGATTCGTCAACAGATGAAACGATTGATGTCTTCCTTGATTTTTCATGTTCGTCAATTTCCTCTTGTATATCTTCGTTAAAATCTTCAATGACATACTTTGGATGATTAAAATCATAATTTTGATGATTTTCTAATTCCTTTTTATAGCATGTAACATATTTTGGGCTAGTAAATCCTTCATCACCAGTATTATTCAAAGATAATTCTAGACCCTGCTCTTGAAAAAATGGTTTGTCAACATTCCCAGCCGTGTGAGATTTAAGTTCGATACCTTCTCGTATGACGAAGCGGAAGACGTTTGAAGAATGCAATAGAAAATAAATAAGTTGTAATATTTGTTATAATTACCTAGGTGATTGCAACATACATTTTGGAGTACTATTCTAGTAACACTGTTTGATATATTTAATCTTTTAAAGTAACGATCGGAATTTAATAGAACTTTCTTTTTTATAACTTCAGTTTCGTTCAAATGATAGCCCGCTTTGCACAAAAATACGTATACATACATGCATTTCAGATTGAAAATATCACTATGTATCAAGTCGCAGTGCGGTTTTATCCGTATGTTTTTTTCCTTTAAATGTAATAACTACCAACTTAACATTAAAAACATTGATTGCTGTTATTAGATAACTGTTACAATATCAAATAACCGATGGTTACATATTATTTTAAAATTGATTACTTTTAAGACAGTAACTTTGATGCCAGTAATTAACTGCAGTGCCTAATTACCGTATATTTATTATATTGCCAATTTTCTTATGTTAAAATATTGTCAAGCAGTTATATTTTTCAAATGCGACTCAAAACATATTTATGTCATAATGTCAGTTCTTTTCTACACCACGCTAATATAAGCTACTCCAAATACTAATCCTGCGTAGACGAAGTCGCGGGCACCAGCTAGTATCTTTATAAATTGTAGCCTATGTGTTATTCTGATGTATAATATATTATTGGAAAGTTTAATCGAAATCCATTCAGTAGTTTTTGCGTGAAAGAGTAACAAACATCCATCCACACATACAAACTTTCACGTTTATAATATTAGTAGGATACCAAACTTTTCTTAGAATTTGCATCTCATTTGCGTAATAGCTTATTAAAAGATACGAACGATGCTTACATAGTTTAAGGTCTGTTGGTGCGAAGAATTCTTTATGCTGAAAAAAGAAACGAATGAATTCGTATATTGTTAACTGTTCTAAAAACAAAGAATAGCCGAAATATATGCACTTCGTTGTAAACATTGGTACTGAGGCCTACCTTAGGTTTGGCTCGTTGATAAAGTTGAATGGTGTGTTGGACAGCATTCGTCGTTATATCATTCGGGTCATTCTTCGAGTACTAAGAACATTTGGTATGTTATACGTATAAGCAGTCAAACAAGACAGTAATCAAATAGAGAAGTTTACTTTGAACGTTTGTTGTTATGACTGGTAAATACGTAGATTACATCATGGAATAATTGTATGTAGTTTGTTTTATTAATTTCATTGAAGTAGGCGATTAATGAGTAACATAATTTGACTTTGGTGAAGTTCGTGTTGTATTAATTTTACCTTAACTTTAGTGTTTTTTAGTCGTTGACGTTTAAACGCTCTCTGCACTGCTCCCTGGATGGTGGGTATGTATAAATCGTTAATGCTAGTTTTGTTTACCAATTTCGCAAGTAGACTCGATTCATTTACTGAAAAACATTGTTGATATATTTTAATGTATTTTAATTTTAAACATTTAATTGGTTCTTTTTGCAGTTTTTATTGTCTTACCTGTATAGTACTTATTATGCTATGTTTTTAAAAAAACCTTATATTTATTTTCAAAAGAATTTGTCAAATCTGATAAAAAAATTATCTATTCTATTCGTTTGACTGGGCTTTTAATTGAGGTAACTATCTAATAAAATGATTCACAATTATTAAGACAATATATACACCTGACTCCTTCTTTAAGTGCGCCCCAATTATTTCCACGGCCTTATCGAGATCATCCTCATCCAAGGGAATTGCTTTCAACTCGCTGTGCAGTTCTGGGTCGCAAGCACATTCACAGGTGTCATCACAAATGTGACAAGCGATAGATAACACATCTCTAACTTCTAGTAGAGCTTCAAGATACTTTGCCACAAATTGATATACGTTCGGTGGCTGGGCTCTTAGAACCTGTATCGACGAATATTAATAAGTACGACTGAAGTTATTGGAACGTAATTTGTATGCATTTATATGCAATTAACTGGTGACCAAGACCTCTTGGCCATCTGGCAGATTTTTAATGAAAGCCAAATACAGTTCTGGATACTTATAAGACACTTTTTGATCTGAATGAAAGACCGCACATAACGTTTATTATAGTCTTAAAGCAGTTGTAATCTATGCGAAGAGTGTTTTAAATTATTATTATACTATTTCAATATGCTGTATTCTTAACTGGTTAATAAAATTAAAGCTAATATAATCACTGGAAATAAACGCCAATACTTTAATATAATCTTGTGTATGATGGATGTTGATAAGTTGAAGTTGGCTCATATAAGTACATACTTTATTCAACAAAAATGTTAATACATAAATGTTTATACTACCCTTGTTGTTGTAACACGCCGCTAGATATCGCATAGCGCTATCGCGCAACAATTTCTTATGAACTTTATTTTTATTTTTGTTGATAAAATTACTAACAAGAATAAATAAAATTACTACATATACACCGTAGCGGTCTAAACATAATCATAATTGTTTAACACATACTTCCCTCGATATATCGCTCATTAAATCTTTTAAGCCTTCAGGCAAACTTAATTTGCAATTTTCATGGATTTGTGACCGAAGTAAATTATTATCCATTGTGAATTAGTGATGTTGTAATGTCCGAAAATTTTCAAATTTACGTCAAAATCGAGTAAGCAACGCTTTCATCAATTTAATAGATTATTAACTTAAAAATATTCATTAAATACCGATACACAATATTTGTTTATAGACTAGTTTTTCACTGAGCCGAGATGGCCCAGTGGTTAGAACGCGTGCATCTTAACCGATGATTTCGGGTTCAAACCCAGGCAGGCACCACTGAAATTTCATGTGCTTAATTTGTGTTTATAATTCATCTCGTGCTCGGCGGTGAAGGAAAACATCGTGAGGAAACCTGCATGTGTCTAATTTCAACGAAATTCTGCCACATGTGTATTCCGCCAAACCGCATTGGAGCAGCGTGGTGGAATATGCTCCAAACCTTCTCCTCAAAGGGAGAGGAGGCCTTTATCCCAGCAGTGGGACATTTACGGGCTGCTAATGCTAATGCTAGTTTTTAATTAAAACGAATAATCATTTGTTTAAAATTCAGGTCGAAATACTTTTTTTTTTTGATAATTCGAAAATAAAAACGATGTAAGTCGTTAAGTTTTTTAATCTAATTTAAAAATCACTAAAACAAAATAAAATAAAATCATATTACTCTAAAATTTTAACCAAAAATAATTTTAATTCGAATATAAATAATGCTTTATAATAGAAAATTTTATAAAACAATAAAAATTAATTTTTTTTTCAATATTTACTCTTCATCATTTAACCTTCTTCCTCTTCGGTAACGATAAGTTCTTCTGCGGCTTCGTCTTCAATATCAGTCGTGTTAGCAGTTTCAGGGGCTGATGATGGAATGGTTTCAATTGGTGCACTTTCATCACCTTCAGTATCTTCAATACGATCATCTATACAAAAATTGGTTTGTAGAGAATATTTATCATAATTTTTTGATTTACTTACATATTCTTAGGAAAAATCTATTATTGATATCAAATATACTTGATTAACCTTTTGTTACCATCAGTCATTAAGAAATGTTGTACTTAAATTTATTTGTTTATTTTACTCGGTGGTAGGGCTTTGTACAAGCCCGTCTGGGTAGGTGCCACCCACTCATCAGATATTCTGCCGCCAAACAGCAGTACTCAGTATTGTTGTGTTTCGGTTTGAAGAATGAGTAAGTCAGTGTAACTACAGGCATAAGGGACATAACATCTTAGTTCCTGAGATCGGTGGTGCATTAGCGATGTAAGGAATGATTTCTTACAACACCATTGTCTATAAGAGGTGGTAGCCACTTATCATCAGGTGGCCCATCTGATCGTCCGCCAACCCAACTACAAAGGCACTACAAACATAAACTACTGCTTATAACGTCAATGCGTCCGTACCGTTTGTACCAGATCGTAGACTCAGTCTAACTTTGAAACTGGAACCCAGTCATACAAAGTATTGACATTTGCTGGTAGAATATTTAATGAGTAATGAGATGATGTCAACTAAGAAGGATTAGTCCAAAACCCTAGGTCTGGATTGTGTATTTTCCATTTCACTGACATAAGAGTTGTTCGGTGTACTGTTCGCTGACACATTATATTTACAAAAACGAATCTAGATCCAACTTTACCTGGTATATCTTCTGGAACATCAGCTTCCAATACTTCAGTTTCAATGGGTTCAGACTCCGGCGCTAATACTTCCTTGATTTCAACATCACCTTCTAAAACGGCCAGGTCATCTGAAAATACCTCGGGTGGTACCTGTAGTCAGTAGCGAAAAAAATTGGGAATTCAATATTTAAAAGTGACGTTAATTAAATTAAAATAATGTTAAAATTAAAACATCATCAACATGCTAAAATTGCAAGTACATCTGAGAATGAAATTTTTTGAATCGTTTCAGTTGCGTCAACTTTACTTCCTACGTGGCTACGATGAGCATCTGCTTGGCTCGGTAAGCGACTCTGGCGTTTTCCTAAAATAAAAAATCGTGTTTTAATTACCGGTAGTACTAACAACATAGTAATATAGCGAATATTATGTAATTTCTTGAAAAAAACTAAACATCTTGTTCAGCTTTTTCTATGGAACTTAATATGAATGAATAGTTTGTAAATATTATATATACACATATATTATCTTATGTTGATTCTGAAAAATGTAATAAATAAATGTACCATCAGATTGTTGACTTGGAACAGCGCTTGGTGCTCGACTGCGATGAGAGCCAATAAAACTCGACGTCATTGGAATCTGCGATTGTGTTTCCGAAGCTCTTGACAGCCTATCCCTTGGTACTGGAAAATCTGTTTCTTCTATATATTCTTCATCGGGGACAAGTGTTAACGCTCTCATTGGATCATACTGCAGTCCGAGTTTTTCAGTTACGTGTTCATTAAACATTGCATTGATGTTGTCCTCTCGAACTTTTATATTCTGTATTGTATTAAGATAATATATGCAACGACTTGAGGGCAAATAAAGATACTAATAATTGCCAAAAAAAACTTAACATATTAAGTAGTCATGCTATACAAATACTTTTCATGAGCAAAGCCTTTTTTATTGTGATATTGACAAACAATTTCAATTACTAGGGTATAATAAAAAGTAAACGTAATATTTATTATTTGATATAAGCTTACAATCAATGGTCCTAAGTCAATTTCTCTTGACGCTGCAACATCGAGCGGGGGTCCTGGCAAGTTTACCTTCGGACTCTTCTTCTTAGATTTAGGTCGTAAATGACGAAGGAGATTTCGACGAACGTAGTATCCTCTATAAGCGGCCTGTAAAAAATAATCTATACATTTTTTTTTATGGCATTGGTTGGCGGACGAGCACATGGGCCACCTGATGGTAAGTAATAATCACCGCCCATAGACAAAGGCGCTGTAAGAAATATTAACCATTCCTTACATCACTTATGCGCCACCAACCTTGGGAACCAAGATGTTATGTCCCTTGTGCCTGTGATTACACTGGCCCTTCTAACCGGAACACAACAATACAGAGTACTGTTATTTGGCGGTTAAATAACTGATGATTGGATGGTACCTACCCAGACGGGCTTGTGGCTAATACCATATGTATATAATAATAGCGAAGCAAAATATTAAAGATTGTTTCTATATAGGTAAAATACGAGAAATTCGTTAGCAAATGTATAGCAGGTAATATTATTAAGTTGTTTTAATAATTATGTATATTTCGCAGTCAACTAGCTTAATTAAATTCAATTTACGGTCTAGCCCTTTTTAATAAGCGGCGCCGTTCTATTAGTGGTTTGAATGACATTCAGCCAAAAGTCCAAAATATCTTCCGTTCATAGAATAGCTTAATTTGCTTCTGAAAATAGACACAGCCGTACGAATTATGCGCAGAAAGTTTAATTAAAAAAATTGATTTAACCAAATATGTTCTAACCTAACCGATTTAATATTTTAATTTAATGAGTAACTAGGAGGTGGTGATCAAGAAAGATCCGTCCAAAGCTAATAAGTAAGCCATAATTTGAGGGAGTAAAGCTAATTAACACTATTCCATGAATGAAAAATGTATTGGCTGAATGTACTGAGGCCGCTATTTAAAAGGTTTCGTTTAGTAAAATGGCTAGGCAGTTAATTAAAACGTTAATCAAACAACTTAGCTGCGACATATATATATATATATATATATATATAACACATATATATTTTAATAATAGTTAGTCCTAATAGTGCTTAGTTAATTCTACAACAATACGAAGATTATAATTATTACATTATCAACGCTTTTCGACCTTTTGGGAAGACACAAAGAAAGTTTTTTTCCAAAAAGTTGTGCAACAAAAGTTTATTGGATTAGAATTAAACACTTTAAAGTAAATGATTCGTGGGATCTGTGAGCGTATATGACTATAACAGATTTTCATTAAATAATATATAGGCTATTATAAAAAAGGTAGATGATATAAGACTTTTATACAACACACAGCTGTAGTTTGGTTTATACAATTAAACATACAGATTTGCTATATTGGTGGATATATATGGTTGCACCGAAGCGACTTAATTTATCGATTATCGATTTAGCGATGTTTTTTTATCAAAAATTAAACCTATGCAAAATAAAGTTCCAGAGAGTAGGAGTTCCAACTATATGAACTGTTCAGATTTGTAATATAAATATGATATAGATCTACTTTATAATAAAGTAAAAGTAACTTGAACCTATCACTTAATATTGGAGTCAAGGTTCAATTGATCTTTGACGGATATTCGATTACTGAGTAATTTAATTTGACCTGTATTTTCTCAGTGGCCCTGGCCAGTTCACTCGGAGATGGCTTGGTTCTTTTGTATAATTCTAGTGTTCTTTGTGCAGCGACTTCCCATGGTTCTTTCGGCTTAATTTTAAGCTGAAAAATTTAACAAATACAATTAAGTTATTTCGAAATATTGTTTTTCTTAGTTTTGCTTAAAATATAAAGAGCAAAGATTTGGTTTTGAAATGCATGGCGATTATTAATCAAAATATTTTTTTAAATTAACGTAGGCTTTTGTTATGTTAAGTATGGTCACAAGTTACACGATTAAATTGATTGTAATATCACCAAAGGCTTGAAATATATTATTCTGGATATAAAAAAATGGCAAGAAAATCTGTCAGAAAAACATATTTAATGGTTAATTTTGTGTGATTTTGGAACTCTGAAAGTCTTGGGTGCACGGGCAAGAAAAGAAAACTGAAATTGAAGCATCACTTAAATTAATTCCTCTAACAGTGCAAGATTTGTGCAGTAATATTGAAAATTATAGCCGGGGTTTTAGAGTAATGTACCCTATACCTTTTCCATAGTCTGCCTCCTATACCAGTAGTCTCGAAACGCGTTCCTTGCGACTTGACACACTTTGGCCGCCATTACTTCATCTAATGGAATTTTTTTAAGAATCTTCTTAATTATATCATATTCTTTTATTGTTTCTGTGAAGAAAATAACATTGGCAATATTTATGTTCCAATTACAAAATTAAGATTACATTTAAACACAAATTCTCCCAAACGAAACATCCTTGTCTGACAGCAGAGTTACCAGTAGTGGTTTCATGATTAAAAGCTCTAGCTTGATGGAGACATGGGCCTGCCAAGTTCCTATATAATAAACAGCTTTTCAGATAACACGACACTGACACTTCCTTATGTCTATGGGTTCAATAGGGACGCCTGAGTAGGAATCACCTACTTATCATTCATTCGCCGAACAGCAATATGTACTTAGTATTTTTTTATATGAGTTGAAATGGTGAGTAAGCCAGTGTTATTATAGACACAAGGGTCATAACATCTTAGTTCCCAAGATTGGTCGAACATTAGTGATGGGCGATGGTTAATATATCTTACAGTTCCAATGTCTAAGGGTGGTGGTGAGCACTATTCATCAGGTAGCCCATATGGGCTTTTTTAATTTAAAATACTTTGTCATTACGAGTTAACGTAGTTTTAATTTGTATAAGAACATACTATAAAGCATACCTCTGATTGGTATAATGTAATAAATAAGCGTTACACACAATGAAGCTGCTTTTAATTTAGTTAATTACTTTATATTTTAGGCTATGTGGTTACTTTGTTTTACCTTTTCCCTCACTCGGCTGGAATCCTTCAATTTCTTCCTTGATTATTTCAGATAAAATTTGCGATTCTCCTATCTGTAGTCCCAATTGTATCAAGTGCTCTGACACTGAGGGTCTGCAATCGCAGAGATCATCCATGATCTTTACAGCCATTATTCCATGTTCTCGTGTTATGAGTAGTACGGATAGATAATTGGAAATAAAATCGTAAATTTTTGGAGGCTGTTCACGCAACACCTGAAATATTTATTAAATTCGCAACCGATAGTAATCAATTATAAAGTCATAGTTTAAGATAGATTCGCAGTCATGTGTTATCTTAAATTATATCTGACATAATTAATTATAATCATTAAATCACTATTTACGAGTCTCAATCTGATAATAACAATTAATTATTCAATACTAATTCAATTAACTTAATTCATGGATATAATATTTTATTGGAGTAAATGTGTAATCCATTTTATATATATAATAAATTCACAACAGCTTAATCAATTGGATAATCATAATACATTTTATAAAAATTATAATACAGAGGGAGTTTTAGAAGCATTATTTATTACTTTGCAGCTGATTGAAAGAAGTTTAACGATGAGGTTATTAAGCTTCTAATATTACTATGGACTTGGTTACGATAATATTCTTAGATAAAAGTATATTAAATATAAACCTAAATTATTTAACCAAAGATCTAAAATTCTGACACACACTCTATATAGTTGTCATGTGTATAATTAATATTTATAACTCATTTCGTGCTCGACGGCGGAGGAAAACGAGTGAGTAAATACAAATGTGTTTAGTCTTAAGTAATTTAAAAGCATGTTTGTTCGATGTTGGATTTGTTCAGAGTATTCTATCAGATCCTTTATCAGAATCTGCTAGGATGCACCTAAGTTTCTATTTAATGGCTATTAATTTTAAATTATATATAAACAAAAAGGAAGAAGGGACAATTGGACTGACGTACCTGTGTAGGACAAAAGTCCTAAAAAAAATACATATGTAGGCATCGGATGTAATTCTGCCACGTGTACAATTGTTAATGTATATTCGAGGTCAGGATGACTTTGCCCAGCGTTAGGACATTTAAGGGCTGTTACTAATTCATGATTAGCTAAATATTATGTATCATATTTTAATCATTTAATCAATATAAATAAATGTTAATATTGGTAAAATTGTATTGCATATATATATAAGTTTTGTGTCAAAGTGAAGATATTTTCGGCTACTAAAAAATAATAAAAAATGGAATGTGATGCTGATAATGTATATATACAAACAGCTGATGTATATCGATGACTTATGCAATTAGATATTAATTACTTCAAATAATGCCTAATTCCTCATTTCAAGTTTTCATGTCTGCATTTTTTTTTCTATAATATTAACAACTTATATAATGTAATCACTAACTACTAACTACTTACAACATACAACTCACTTCTCGTGTTACATCGGACATAAGTTCTTTCAATCCTTCAGGAACAGAGAATACGTTGGCACATCCATGTTTTTGTAACAAATCATTCATTTTTATTATGTAACGATATTGGTATAGTTTGACATGACAATGCGCGAAAAGATTTTTTTTTTATTTGCTTTTTTATTTGTGGCTAGTTATGATTACAGGTGAAATAATAAAAAAAAAATTATAGACGAACATATTATCTTTTAAATTATTAATAGCAATAACTAATTAATTATAATTAATTGTCTTAACCTATATATTATTAGATCTGTGACAGCACATTTTGAATAAGTATACTCAAGAGAGGTTTTTTTAATACTTTCATATTAAAAAACTCAATATTTTTAATTATAGTCCAGATTAACTTTTCAATTAATGAGGATCAGCTCCGAAGGTTGAGAAACATGCACGTATCGAATGAAATTCTGCAATGTGTGCCCAACAGACACTTCCACCTTAAGAAGAGCTATTTTATTTTTTGTTTTATTTTTATATATAAAATGAAATGATCTTTTATATCAGCAACAAAATACTAATATAAATAAAGGAGCTCAAAAAACTGGGTAATTTACGTATATTTGAAGGTCAAAAATAAACGTATAAAGAGTAATACTTATTTACGAATTTTAAAATACATAATAATTTAAACGACCACACATGGTAACGTTATCGATCACATTATCATTTGTTAGTAACAAAGAGACATATTTAGAAAAAAAATGTTCTGGTTTTAATATTTAATTGTATTACATTAAATTGAATAAAATTTAAGACGGTTTTATTTTAGAGGCACGTTTGATATAATAAAAATTATTTGTAGTAGTTATTTGTCCTTTGTCCGCTTGACCGTGATAACTTGCATATGTTGAATTAGGATTATTGTGAAATAAGTTGTCCTGTTAATAAATTCCAATACAATGCAAAATGGATCTTAATAGTCGACAGCTAGAATTTGAACTCTTTACGATATCATTAAAGTTCAAAATCATTTGGCTTACAATCAACTAGCATTTCCTTGAGGGTAAGCTGGCATTACGAATCAATGTTTTAAATGACGCGGACGTATTTTAAATTTGATTAAACATAATACAGTCAAGGAAATCATTCACAGATAACACGTGTGTGAGTGTTATGAATTTGATAACGTGTGTAAATAAAAGATAAAATGAACGGAGTGTAACGAATGAACGATACATTTATAGCAGTAAGTTTAAAGCAATTACGTCGCGACGCGAATAACGATATGTTATTCAATAAATACACATGAATCACGTATCATATGTTAATTGTGAAATATCAAAGAAGTGAATTAAGATATCAACATGGATTTAACTACAGCAAAAGCAATATCCATGTTAGTGTTAGGTTTGGGAAGTTTCATAGTGGGTATGATTCCCGCTTGCATATCACAGAATGCAAGACAAAGACATCCCCTATTAATCTCCTGCTTACTCTGCTTCGGCGGTGGCGTTCTTCTTTCAACTTCTCTATTACATATGTTGCCAGAGGCAAGGGAGAACTTACCGGATTATGCCGATTTGTTACTGTGTGCGGGTTTCTTTCTCGTATATGTTGTAGATGAAATTGTTCATTTCTTTTACGGTACTAAGGAAAGTGAAAGAGGTCATATGAGAAATTATGGAACAGTGGAGGAGACGAGTCTTCTAGTGACTAGATCAGGGGACGCAGAGATGAGGGAGCGATGCTGCGGGGATTCGGGGAATCCGAGGATGTGTCACGTGAGTCACACGGAACCGTGCAATAAGAGTTCGTCTGGAATTATCGGTTTATTATGTGCATTGTTCGTGCACAGTTTATTGGAAGGATTGGCAATTGGTTTGCAAGAAACTGTTTCTCAGGTAAGTTTTACGTAAGATGCTTAATATTTTTACTTATTAACTTTATATGTATGTATTTATACTTTTCTTCTATCTTATACTATTTGATAAATCATGTTTAAATAAAATGTTTTCGATGCTAGATAAGTACAATAATTTTATTATCAAAACCTGACCAAATTTATTGTTGAGAACTGTTATAGTTAATCTGTCTATTGACCCAAAATGTAATCAATAGCATTGTTGACAAATGCAAAACACTAAACTAGTATTTTTTACAGTTGTATACAACCTTTGGTTAAAATTAGTAAGAGAATTATTCAATTATATTATTGATTTATCATTTTATCATAACGCAACTGTAAGGGACGCTTAAAATTCCTAACGAATTCTTAAGTCGCCGAGCTATTTAAATATATGAATGTATATGAATTTTAATATGAATTAAAAGATCTTATATATGAGATACTGATAGATAATAAAAGTGGTTCATTATAATTTACGTGAAATGGCCATAAAAAGACATACATACATGATAGCATATATACATGAAAATATTATCAAAAGTTTGCAACCTCTGATCAAATTGTAGTCAGTAGAATTATGAAACCATCAGAGTTGTTAAGCTCAATATAATCAGAGATTATCTTTTTTATAAAAGATTAAAGGTATGTTTATATTTTGTGTTATTTAAAAGGCGACTATTAGGTACGTGTTTTAAATTGTACTATCCAGTTTCTAGATCCACATTAATAAATATGTTGTCCTTTATCAAATTTTTTATACCTTGTTGAAAAAATTACAATAAAATAGTATTGCATTTATTATAATAATTCTAAAAATAATGACTCAATAGATCTTCTAGACAATCATACTTTGGTTTACCGAGTAAACTATTAGTATGCTTGTATAAATACAACAGGCTACGTATACCTACATATTTGTCGATACATAGCTGATGATATGGTTTCTAACGGCGATCTAGTTACGTTGTTATCCAATTGTTAAAAATCCATACATAGACGTGCTCTAGTTAAAAGTAAAACAAAGGCTACGTCGTGTAGACTTATATTATAACTTAAATCCACGTTTTCGAACATTATAAAAATAATTTTATTAATTTGCATAGTAGGTACGTGATGTCTTTGTGTTGAGGGATTTTCCCGAACTAATTTGTAGGTATCATTTTAAATCAAGGTTGGTTTGTTGTTTCTCATATGCCAATAATTTTTGTTTATTTTTTTATATTGTTGTATTGCAACTTTTTTTTTAAGTTCCTCGTTTTATAACTCGTTCGATAGTATCCTATTTGTTTGGGGCCAGTTTGTAAAATGCATTCATAATTTGTTTCCGTGGTTATTGATTTCGCACTTCAAAAATTTATAACAACACATGCCTTTTTTAAATTTAAAATGTCAATCATTAGTATTAATACTTATCGCAA
Organism: Vanessa atalanta; assembly: GCF_905147765.1. Classification (NCBI taxonomy): domain Eukaryota; kingdom Metazoa; phylum Arthropoda; class Insecta; order Lepidoptera; family Nymphalidae; genus Vanessa; species Vanessa atalanta. Next base: position 3,238,930 of record NC_061882.1, read on the forward strand.
AAATTTACATTTAAAATTACATTTTGTGTGCTAATGTTCATTTATGTTAAATAGTGTGAGACACATAACTTCTGAATACGACAAATTTGCGAACTTTGGCATTTATCAGTTTATTTTGCGATTGCTGAGTTATCCTTATAATCTGTTCCGATTCGTTGGGTTGGGTCAGATCATTTCAAGGTTACTGTGCACACTTTCGAGTGCTGGGTACAAAACGCATTAAATGTTTAAAATATTTAGTAGCACATTTTCTATTTAGAATATTCTTCGACAGAGAGCTATACTTTTATTATAAATGCCAAAGTAACTCTATCTGTCTGTCTGTTGCTCTTTCAAGGCTATATCAAATTTGGTGTGAAGGAAGTTTGAACTCCAAGGAAGGATTATAGGCTTTTTGTTTATACCTAACACCTAAAACGCGAACAAATTCGCGGACGACAACTAGTAAAGTATAAAAATGTCTGTTTGCATGTTAATTCGAACCTCAAAAACTAAATTTGAGATAACTTCAGTATATTATTTTACTTTTGTTATTCAAAAGAACCACAAATGAACCACAAAGGACTTGTGTATGGTTTTCTTGTGTATGATAGACTATACAATAAGTATGTCATACTCTTCGGCTGAGACTTCGTGTCCTTTTGAAGAGGAGTTGAGGAGTTCATTTCATAACGCTTGTTTAATGCGGATTATAAACGGTGTATAATCACGTGTCAGGTACAGATTTTCAATCGACTTATGCAGGTATCCTAACGATATTATCCTTCAGCGCCGTGTACTAGATAGATTTTAATCTATAATAAGAATAATGTATTTATTTATTTAAAAGTTGTTTATATGATTTACATGTTTTAACCATCTAGCCAAAAATGTCCGTTTTGTTTCGAAATTCAGGATATGACATGAGTTGTGCGTCTTCTCTATGTAAGAAGCGACTCGTTTCGTAAATTTAGTCGCATGTTCTCGGCTATAACATATATGAGTCTATGAGACAAACGCGTCAAGCGGTTCGTTATCGTATCTTAAAACGATCAAACGATCGTTTTCATCTTCAGGTTTTCATTTACGACTTAAATATACAAAGCGAGGATTTGCAGAAGAACAAATGAGATAATTATAATAAATGTAATTATACTAATTACAGTATAATGAGACAATTTTAAGAAGCAGTACATAAGTATGATCATGATACAAATATGTCAGAATAAGCCGAGTACCGATCGTTTGTCGAATGTTTGTGGCTACATTTTTTTAATTCACAATATCCTATAAAACCGTATGAGTCTATCGTAAATGATATATTAATTTATTTAAATGTTTTGTGATATTTTATATCAATTTACTTTAAATATAATATAAAATACTGTCCAGGTTCTGCTTCTCCTCGGCGCAGTGGCGAGCCACAAGTTCGTGGTGGGCTTCTGCCTGGGCGCCGAGCTGTGCGCGAGCGCGGCGGGGCGCGTGTGCGCGCACGTGGCGTGCGTGGCGCTGTTCAGCGGCGGCTCGGCGGCCGGCATCGCTCTGGGTGCCGTTTTGGATAACGTCAGCGTGTTCAATAATTCTGTGGCTGTGCCTATTATGCAGGTAGTTCATATATTTTTCTGCAGGTACGGTCATTCTAGTCAAGTCATATCTTATTGTTTGCCTACCTATTTGCATACTTACTCACTACTTAACATCATTCTGAGGTCATTATAAAATATGTTTCATTTCCGTTATTCCGCTCTTTACTGATTATATTAAATAGTTGTCTATTTAATTTAATTTTAAACAACGAAAAAGTTTGAATTTCTAAATTTCAGTCGCTCGCAGCGGGGACTTTACTGTACGTCACTGTAAGCGAAGTGTTACCGCGCGAGCGAGCGCGCTGGCATGAGCGGAAGCGTGGAGCGGGTATGGCGCAATTCGTCGCCGTAGCCGCTGGCTTCGCTTTAATGTACCTGTCGACGATGTATCTGGGTAAGAATAATGAACCCTTATGTATTTAATTTTATGAATGCAGTGGTAGTGCATTCTTTAGAGATGAATAACTTTTCAAATGAGCTGACTGTTTTCTTAACGTATTCGTATCAGTGGAAATTAGAATTTAGACCCTAATGAGCACGATGTCTCAACAATTTTGGATCTTTTGTGTGAATTAAAAGTATTTATTTATATTTTCATTTTTAATTTGGATAAGCAAATTGAAGTATTGAAAATAATTTCCTTTATTAATAATCAAAGGCTTAAAATATGTATTTCCTTTTCAGATCACGATGCTGCATAATTATTATATTACAAAATTGTAAAAGTTTTATATATATAGTATCTTGGACATAGCACTTAGCAGAGAAGGAATAAGGCCTGGTATTGATTAGATATAAAATTATAATAAAAAATGGAATACTTGACAATAAAAATATGTATTTTTTTATTTTAGTTTTTATTTTATTAAATTGTATTTTTGAATTCAACAAATATTTTTACATCGTCTGTGATGTTAATTCGTTAATTTTTACAAATCTTACTCATTTTTTTTCCGTTTTGCCTTGAAATAAATAATTAATTTTAAGTAGATTTCGAAAATAATACCTAAATAATCTAAGCACGTTTAATTTGGTATGAGTAAAATTTGAAAATAAATACATAAGTACGCCCAATTCGGATTTGTAAAACTATTCGATACAATACAACAATCTTTAACATCGACTTAAATGTTTCATAGCGTTGTTAAATTACGATTCACTAAAAAATTACTCATGGCACTGTTGTGTAAGTTGCTAGCGTAAAAAATTAAAAAGAGACTTGGTACGCCACCTGTGGGATATTGACGTAAAATAAAAGTTATCTACTCGACGATAGATGGCGCTGCACGGAATTAATTTCTACTATGTAGAATTTACAAAATAAATGTTGCGTTACAATTCCATTACCACATTTAAATGCACAAAATAATCTCAGTCCATAATACTATTGTTATTATATACATGAATATAATTATGGAAGCGACCTCTACATACACAATATCCATACAAATATCGGAATACCTCGTATTACACAGTATAAATAAATGAATAAATCCTTAGAAACTAATATTTAAATACAATAAAAGTATTACAAAATAGAAAATAATACAGATCTTTGACTCGACACTTAAATCTACGAAGGAAATACATTTAAAATACGATAACAAAAAAAAATTATAAAAAAAATCTCGAATAAATATTCTTAATTTTTATGTAATGAGAGAGCATTCATGAAACGATTAATAATCACTGCGCTACGCTTTGTTGGAATAATGATAATTTTGTTGTATAAGACATTCACGGCTTCTTATTCAATTTGTTTAAGAGTGATCATTGAAATAGCGCTGTCTATTTCTTTTAAATGTCAAATCGATATGTCAGAAAGAGATAAATATGTGTTTAAACAAACCCCTCCAATCAGGTTTTATAAGTAAGGCCGTTAGTTTTTTTTTCAATTAATTTTAGTAAGTATGGTATAACGTGAAGATAGTATTTAAACTGACTATCGTCACTCCTGTACTATATCTTTTAAATAAATGGTATAAACAGTATGCGCAGTGATTCAGAAGAAACACACTTTGTGCCAGTTACAAGCTACGTATTAATTTTAAGATTAAATCTTTGATTATTTATATGTCTAGATAGACTGTCGAATAGAACGCGTTCTCGAAAAAAAAACTAATTAAACGCACACTAGTAAAACTGTATGACGTTTGACACGTATCAAACGTAACTGTCACGCACACCAAGATAAAAAAGTGGCTCGTTTGTTTCAGTTCTATTGAAGTGTGACACTTCGTCTTTATATATAAATAATCTAAGGATTAAATATAATTTTGATGTATAATTTCAACTGACAAATACTCGTGAGTTTATTTTCGTATATGTATTCAAGATTATATCTTATATATATCGATTTTAAAGTTAAGTAAGTAATAGTGTTAACATTCACTGAATATCGGTTCCACAAAAACAAATGTGATGTTTAACAAAAAACTAAAGGAAATCTAAATTCACTTATGAATAATTCAACATGTATATCAAAATGAATTGTTACAAATGACGAAACTGTAAAGCGAGTTACAATTGACATATAAACTAGAAATACTAGATAAGGCACAAAGTGAAGGCACTGTTTCATAAGATCAACGTTAATTTCACAAGACAAGAAGCGTATTAAATAGACGAAAATTTCATAATAAATACAATGAAGTACCGATAGTTGATGTACCAAGCGTACGCCTTACTTGATGGCATCGGTAACGTTGGTGAGGTTACGCGTCGCAGCATCCGACTAACTTCGAATTATACAACCTGCATACTACTATCAATTTAACATTAGATCATGTCTAAGAAGAATTAGCAACGACTATATATGTTGTAATTACGAATAATACAAGCGTCGCTTCGATCAGCATATATACTATATCAAAAATACGCAATTGTAAACACTAAATACCAGATGCTACGACTAACCTCCTAAAAACTATGTCGGGAATTCCGCAATTTGTTCAAAGTCCACTGGATCGACACTCACAAATCAAGTATCGTCGTCCTCCTCTAACCGCCTGTTCCTCTTCCTCTGCCTGTGCCTCTCGAGGCGCTTCCGATGTGCACTCTTACGTTTCGGCGGCGTTATTTGACACTCACAACCCGCACGCACTATAACATAGTCCATGGACCACCCGCCCGACCCGGGCACTGAGAAATGTCCTTCGGGCCGATGCCGCTGTGGCATCTCCGTGGCGGCCGAGTACCGAACCAGCGCGTAGGAGTAGGAATACTTCTGGACGCACCTCGATTGGTTGTAGAGGCGAGCGTCGACGAAACGACAGGGCTTGTCGACGACCTCCGGGGCGCAGGAGAGCTCATAGAGCCGCTGCTTGTTCTCACCGTCCTCGTATAGTTCCACGTAGAGGCCGGTCGGTGTTCGGCCGCCTTTCTTGGCGACCATTTCGAGTACAGAGGGACAGCACTCGACAACGTCCCTTTGGGAGCCTTCCTTCCGCAGTATCGATTGCATCTCGCGCCAGTGCGACCGCTTCCACGCTGCCGTCGAGTCTAACTCTTCGTCCGTTCTGAAACATATTACGTAACTAGATAGAGACGAACTGTAAATAGTGACATTTAAATGTAATATATTTTATTAAATCTCATGATTTTATCATCAACAGTCCTAACCTACCTTTGTTTTGTACGAAATAATTAAATTGGCAGTAAATAATTATTGAGATACCGCAATAAAACATTAATACAACGGAACATTTAAAATAGAACTAACTTTCAAATAGTTGACAAGCTGCCGAACTGCGTTAAGAATAATTTCAACTGAGTCATAACATATTTTGTAATTTAAGATAAGAGATACAGGAATGCAAATGAGGTCTTCTGATAGAAAATTTAAATGGTATCTACGTGTATCTAGTAAACGATTAATTAAAACAGGTACGTTAGTATCTCGAATTGATAATAATGAATGAATTTTAAATGAGCGGACATCCGTGAACGATGAACATAAACAGTAAAGATAATTTTAATATTTCTTTTTCTACTATGACCGCTTAATAATGCGGTCTGCGTGAAGTCGTTCCAAAATATTGACTGATAAATAATAAAATTATAACATTTTCGTTTATTACTTCTTATTGTTACGTTTTTTTAAAACTTGTATGGCACTTCTAATATTTGGTACCATAGAGTTTAGTTTATGTTAGTAATTAATCTAATTATAGAGCCAGGACGTATGTAGATAAGAGTAGGTTTATTCGTAGTAGTAGTGCTTTGTTTTTTGCTTCTTTTTTTTTTTGAACAAATCTATTGTTTTTAATAGCAGGCAGCCTTACAATCGAAATTTTTGAATTAGTGTTTGTAGTAATAGTACTTCCACGCTTTTTTACCATCTGTATGAATTATCTACCCACTAGCAAAAACATTTCGAATCCATTTTGTGATATCAAATAAATGGGGAAAAATACTAGAAAATAAATGATGGTATGTAGACTAGAGTTTGAGATTTATTGCCATAAACACACCAGGGTATTATGTGGGTATGGTCAGTTGAGGTACTTACAGCACGCGGTGTGCGTGGTGCGGTTGGGGCGTGCGGCGCACGCGGCTCGCGTTTCCCATCACGTCGCCTGCGCCCGCCACTGCCCCACACAGCACCTGGAATATTAAAATATATATATATATTAATGTTTCACATAGTGAGTACTTTAACGCTCAATCTTTTTCGTGATCTATAATTTTTTAAAAAAAAAGACTTAAATTATTTTTACTGTTTTGATATTATGGTATGACTAAATATTGAATAATTGTATCTTTATTGATAAAAGGATGGTACATTTTAATTTAATCCTATTGGATTGGATATTTTGGTCACGAAAAGATCGGAACTGCCTTTGTGTAAATATTATATATTGAGTAAATTTTGATATACGGTCTTACTTGGTGTACCCGGGATTTTAACCGAGCTAAATTTTTAAAACTTTACCTGCAGCATACAAATCGTCACATTATAAAATATCCTATGTCCTTCCCCAACCTCATACTATCTCCGTACCAAATTTCATCTAAATCGGTTCAGTGTTTCAAGCGTGAAGAGATAACAGAGTTTCTCATTTATAATATTAGTATAGATTGTTATATTTTGCAATCAAAGACAATTACCATAAAACAAAAACAAAATAATATTCTTTTGTAAACAAAATAATAAATAAAGCAAAATAATATTCTTATTTTGTTTTTTGTTTTATCGGGCAACAACCGGATCAAATAAAGCAGCACTACGCAAACTGAGACACTTTTGTTTTTTCTGTTGTTATTGTTACATTCTTTAGAAATGTTTGCCGTAAAAGCTTGATGCAAACAAGGAATTGTTCTACATTTATTTATTGTGTCAACGCAACAGGTCATAGTCAAGACAAGAGTAATATTGAAATATGTACTGGCTGAATATTATCGTAATCTATTTCGCCAGATTTTAAATTGTCGAAAGCATGTGAGCGGTGTTTCGTAGGTACTTAATATTTTTTCGATTAGGTTAGGTTAGACTTTTTATTTTAACTGATATTCACATCGATAGATTATAAAATATATGTATAAAAGTAATGTGTTAAATTGTAAGAAGACTGATTCATTTTAAAAAAATCGACATATTAGAATCTCGTGGGATAGATTATAATCTAACAGTATTTATTTATATAAATATTAGTGATATATATTGATACAAACAAAAAAATTATAAAAAACGCTGCATAAGCGAAAGTGAAATCATAACATTTTATCTCTCTTCAAAATCACTTATCACCGTTAGCCAATTTTGAACATTTCACGAATTAGTTCTTAGTGAATGTGTATTTTGATAATGGTATTTCGATTGACATAGGTAGACTAAATGTTATCTCTGTCTTTGTAAATAAAAAAAACAAACAATTATTCTGACATTTGTTATCTGACGATATATTGAATCGTTTTGTATAAATTAATAATCCGAATTTACTTCGCCTGTCTTTACAGCATGGCTGCTTTTTTCTCGGAGTTTAGAATGAAATTTTAAGATTCTTAAAATATATTATGAATAAAAAGCATATAATTAATTACCTAATATACGATAATATTGAATTCACCACTCTGATCACCACCATAAGAATATTTTTAAAATTAAAATAGTCAAAAGGAATTGATTTGTGGGTCATAGTTTATTAACAAGTTACACTGTTGTGGTTTCTTTAACGACACTAATTAATATCTTTCAGATAAAGTTATTCTTTTAATAAGTACCGAATATATGCGAAATAAATTTTTTAGCAAGATTTACTGTCCAGATTTATTTTCGTTGTCTAATATAGTCCATTGTAATGAGTTACGTTTGAATTTCGACCAATGGAAGACCACTTAAATAATGACAGCAAAGTAATGATCACAGTTGACACAAGTTATGCTTTCGTGGTTTCGTCTATGACACTAATTACCTCATACATACACATTCAAGATTTCTTTTTAAGTACCTACCACAGATGCGACAAAAATTTGATAGAATGAAACACAGTTGAGGTCTATTTTCGATGTCAGATATAGTCCATTGCAATATCATATATAAAGTAACAAAGAGAACTGACTAATGCAATGACTTACTGTATCAATGTTTTGAAACATTGCACGTCAAAATATATATATAAATGTCACGGTTTATTTAAGGCTTATTGCAATGGAATAAGGTATATTTTAGATATGCTGTAGATCGAGTTACGGTTTGCGATATGTCAGTGAGGTTCAGTAGCTTCAACAAGACAAAACAATCGGTTCAGTAACAGCGTCAAAATTTAACGTTACTATGGATTCGATTTACGATTTGAAGACGATTATTAATTGTTCGAGTTACCATTTTAGATCTAAAGGTACTTAGCTATGTCAAGTTTTACTATATTGTCTAATAAGTTTCGTAATATTGACTTTCAAGTTAATTTTCGTTTACTAAACAATTATATGTAACAATATAACAATCATACATATGTACAATATGTATATAATGCAATCAAATAAAAACCATAATTTGACACAGTTGAGATATAGTTAAATAACTGCTACTGGTTTCGGACAAGAAAACCTCAGATATGCAGAGGAATAAATCATAGCCATATTAGTATAATTGAATTCTCTATCTTCACAATTATTACATAATTTATCAATCATATCATACCAATAACATCAATAATTCAAAATTCATTTGTCTATTTTTAGTTTAGAAATCGATTCGAGTTTCATTAGTAGCGATTGCGACGTGCTCCTCATGTCAAAATTGTTGTGACAGCGCGAGCCAACCTCGGCTGCGTTCAGACCGACCTATATCTTTCAATCTCTGGATTTATTAGAATTCAACCAGCAACACTATCGGAAATATATTTGTAATCTCATAGACAATGGAGGTAAATAACTTGTAAGTTACGCAAATAAACGTTACAGACTTACTATTAGATTCCTTATGTTCAGAAATTCATTCAAATATTTATGCTTTTCTGATTTAGAAAATCATAATACGATGGGTTAATAAATTACAAACAATAAATGCTGAATCAGACTTAAAGAAACGAAAAACGATATCATTTATATTAACGAAACCTACGTTTTTGACTATCTAAAATCATTTGGCAATTGCTTAGTTATAAACGTAAGTATTCTATCGCTTTCAGGCTTAACTTAGTACTGTGTAAGTCGCTAGTTCATATCATGGTGGTGTATAAATATATACGTTAGTTCTCAGAAAAGAAGCATTGTGAGATTATCCTTTAAAAAAAGTTATTGCTAATTAATTTTAAAGTAATTGCATATTTATATTACAGATTATACATGCACGGAAATTTGAGTTTATAATTGGATGAATAAACTGAAGTTATACTAGAACAATATTATCACAGCTTAAGGTTTTATTGGTCTAGGCGTAGTGCAACATCTGTTAAAACTTATTGAATTGACGTTACGCTATAAAAGTATTGTATATTTCTTTAGTTAATAATTCACAATATTTATAGCTACGAATATAGAGTTAATTTTAAATGTATCAAAATATGAAATAACATTTAATGTAAAGTAAAAAACTGTAATTGTTCGATGCTAGGCTTCTATCCCTTAGAGGAGAAGGTTTGAACTTAATCCATCACGCTATAAACAAGCAGTCATGCGGGTAAGGTAAAAGTTGCCACATTTAGTCAATCTTTTTCAATAATTAAGAAGCTAAAAATATAAAGCCATTATCTGTCCAAATGCAGTCCGACCGCAGGCTATAATATATTCCATTTCCTTAATTATCTAAAATATATACAATCCTTTATTCCAAATGATATCTCTATATTGTTTTCATTTAATTTCGGATGTTTTAACACTTAATTCAATAGCAGTATTCATAAATTATGTCATTCGTTTAAAATAAATATCAATAATGACTAGATATTTAAATATTTAAACGAAATCGATATTCCGTTTAGAATTTAGTGAAATTTTCAATTAATAAGTTAATTTATTACTCAATAATATTAGTTAATTGGATTGTATCGATTGTGCTGTCAAAATTTTAATCCAATCTATAGATTAAAATCGTATTGGGTTCGTGTTTGTTCACGTGATGTATTTTTATTAACAACCTGTAACTAATTGTATGTGAGGAGATTTCTCTTATGGAGTGGTTTTTACCAATAAATTCAAATTGATGTTTGATTTTAAAAATGCTATAAATTTGGCAATATTACATATAACTTCTAACACGATGATACAACTAGTCATTTCATTTCATTCCCATCAACATTGATAGATATCAGTTTATATATAAATATATTACATTGTTCCAAGCGAATGCATTGACGCGATGCTAGTGTTGAACAAGCGGGAAGCAAAGCTTAATTTCTTAATATGCCCATTGGAATAATATTACGACATTAGCCATCATAAAAATATACATTTTTGTCTCGATGCTCGAATTGTATATTTCGAATTAAATTTGTGAGTACACTTTAGGCTATTCATTCACTATGAGATACGTAACATAGTAAGTGTGCCTAACCTCCGGTCCTACAAAACAAACAATCTGTCAAAAAAATATCATCAGTTTTATCCAGTTTGGAAAATAATATTGTCAACCCAGATAGATAGCTTATCTATACTAATATTGTAAATCCACAAGTAACGCTGTATGTCTGTTGACGAAATTAGGTACGAAACAAGCTTGAACTTCAGGGAAGAATATAGGGCTTTTTATACCAAATACCTGACGACCAACCCTAAGCTGCGAGCGAAGTTGCGTGCGATAACTAGTTGTTCATACAACAATATTGGTTACAATTAAATGAATAATGGCAAACGTCGTTTGAAACGAGGGAAAGGCCCCTGATCAACACTGCCATTTTTTTAGACTGTAAATGCAAACTATGGAATTACATTTCAAAGTATGTATGTTTGGTGGTAGAATAATTGATAAATGAGTGGTACGCACAGATTAAAAAAGTCCTACAACGAATCATAGAATATTGTGCAGATTATTTATATGTTTTATATAAAAATAATAATCCATGAGATTTAATTGTTTCATATGATACATTGTTATTATAAGTATAAGTGATGATTATATTTGTGTTTTTTTTTAAATTAATTACACATTCAAAAATCGAATTAATAATGTAAATAACTAATTAAATATAATCTTAAATAATGAAGATAGTGTTAGTCATCAGCTGATTTAATATAGATATATAGCTTCACGGAAATGTCAAGTAAGTAATATAAGATACGATCGGTATACTGCCTTATAAATAAACAATAAACATATTGTAATTGTAACAAAAACCCTACATATTTTATGTACGCTCACTGCATATCCAATAAATAAATAATTTAAAATAAATACAATGACTAGAAAACAAGTAAATGAGTGTACTGTAAAATGTATGGTTTTAAAATGAAAATGAACGAATGAATGTTTTGCTTCTAGTTTTCCAATAAAAATACAATTAACAGTTCGATTAACCTGAACAAGTGCACGGCTGCAGCTGGACCTATGCGGAAGTCGTTCGATGCTAACTCCTGGCGCTATTTTCGTGCCTACTCCCAGAACAAGTTTTAACATTTAAGCATGAATTTGAAGCAAATTTGAACTGCATTGTGAAGTCTAACATTTGTTTAAAAAGCAATAAGAATTACATATTTGTTAATACTGTAATGCTATATTAACAATGTTTAAATTCAAACTATTAATTTATGTAAATCCTACTATCAGATTAAGTATTTACGCATTGACGTTAAAGATACTTATTCGATACTCGATGATTCGTTAGTCCTAATATTTTAATTCAAAATAAGTGACTTATTGTGACTCTGTTTTGAAGTGTCCTTTGGTGATTTTTTTTTTGATAATGTATTATACTTTATCCACGGAAGTGGTTCACCAATTAATATGTACCACCATATTTGTATGGTGGTAAATATTAATCATTGCCACAGGTGTGTCTATTCTTTAAACATTACAAAAATTATGCTAGTTGATCCTTTAATGTCTTTCAATCTAGATCGATTTGAATATTTTTATATATAGCATTATAGCGCTTTATCGCGCACTATATCACACGTCAACGTGTAACATCAGCCTTATATCGCTTAAACAGAAAATTAATGAAACAGCTGAGAATCTGTTTTCGAATTCACGCTCATCTAACGTCGTGAATATTAATTTCGACTATGTAAATTTAGGTTTCGATAATTTTGAATTATTTTTTATTTCGATTATTAATTTTGGATAGCGACAAGTATTATGTAGCATATAGCGACAGCCATTACTAATATGAGCACCTTTTTAGTCGTTTAAATATTTCTGACAACATTTTATAATACTATTATAGTAAAAATACACTAAGGCTAAACTAGTTCAATACATAAAAACTCATTCCAATGAACAATCCTTACGTTATTATATGTATGTGTACCGGAACAAACTTTTGAGTTCTGGCTACCATTGATAATTTCTTGACAGAACAAATCCAATAACATTTATTGGCTCAACTAAGAGTTCGAACCAACCTTCGTATATGCAGCCGTATAAGCTAGTTACTAAAACTATAAAACAGTTAGGTATAAATATAATCATAGTAATAAGTTATGTTAAAGGCCATCAGCTTAATTCGTAAAGCACCTTAGGCTAAGTTGGAAACCGTTCTACAGAAAAATATAATACTGTATATTAGCGAAATATTTAAAACAATCCAAGCTTAGTCATATTGCAAACCACAAGTAGGCGATGAATTGACTGTGATGAAATGAATTGACTCTGTACGGATTTTAATTAAAAAAAAATACAAATCGTTAATAATATATAATATAATATAATATAAGTCCCTCAAATGTAATTTTTAAACTACCACTTGAATTACGAAGTAGGAATAAACGAATGGAATAGGAAGAATCATACGCAACAAGTAATAGCAGATTAATTTATATTTTATGCTACGACAAACTGATTGTATTTTTATGTCTTTTTTTGTAAAGCTGCGTTTTTACTTCCGCAAAATTAAAAAGTATAGTTCTGGAAACTCGCACTGGTGAATAACTGATATTGTATAATTTTATTAAAGTCGCAAACTCAGATATAGCAAAGTATTTCAGTGGAGACGCATAGTCGCAGTACAAAGTCGCGCACGTGTGACGTCTACCTTGAGTTGTTTGAAAAATTAAATTGCCAGAAGCTTAATATGGTATAAAATCATACAAGCTATTAAATTTGATGTCTATATGAGTGAATGATATTAAATATTATGTTTTGTAAATTAGTAGTTTCTGGTTGTGATCCGCTTGTAAAATTTAGTAAAATGGCTATTCATTTATTAAAATAAGTTTATTATGGTTTTAATATAGTATGTAATACGTGTAGATAGAATGTGCGTCTAGCAAGATGAATAAAATTTTTCATTATTTTAAACACTGTTTAGGTATGATTAAGGGTAGTAGGTACTTACATCAGGAAGGTAAATAAGCAATATTATATTATAAAATAGCGCATTAAGGTTTAAATTACAATATATATTTTTAAACAAAACGTAAGGTTAAGTCGAGGAGATGTTAAGAATCGTAAATCAAATGAAATCCACTCGCCTCGTAAACTCGGAGTTTATCTCAACTATTAAAGTGAACGATATAAAATTTTAATACGAATAAACGGTGGTTTTACTGCTTGTTTTGACTGTTTAAAGATTTATATGAACTCAATATTGGCTTAGTCCAAGGGTGTGGGTGTTGAACCCTGTTGTTGAAATTTATAAGGGATAACATAGAGCGTTAATGGCATAGTTACAGGAATACGTCAAAATTGTTACCGATTGATCGTTTTAGTGTTGGAAGAAAGAAATATTTCGAAAACGTACAGCAACTTTATGATATTATTAAAATATTTTAGTGGTTTTAAACTATTTCTTTATAGACTTGAAAGTAAAACTAAAAAAAAAATGTTCCGTTTTTTATGAGGCTAACATAAAAATTCTTTAAGAATTTAGTCCGTGATAACTGTGGTATCATCAAGATCAGAAATATCGCGATAGGAATTTGTTTAAACAATATTAACTTCAAATCAATTCAGTTGTTTGTTTAATGGCTATTGATTATGAATTCTTTATTATTTATGAGCGCAAACATATATATACCTTTCACGAATATTATATACACTTAATTAGTTAATTAAATTAACAATTTTTACTATATAGTTTGTTTGTCATAAATGTAATTGGAATAAGCAATTATAAATTTTGCGTTATTTTAACAAAACTAAATTTTGTTGAAATAAAAGACAATATGTTTGGCACATAAGGTATAACAAGTAACAATCAGATTTTTTAATTATTACTATAATTACAGGGTTTAATGAAATATATTATATCATATATGTATATGTATTATTGCTATTGTTCATTGATACTCTCTTTGTTTTTTTCTTATATATGTCTATCCAATATTATTTGCCAATGAGGTTTCCCATTCCAAGCTTCATATATCTTTCTATGCGGTTTACGATCGTGTAGGTAGGTAAATCGCAAGAGTAGAGTGTCACTTATTTAATACGAGCTTATGACAACATTTTTACACTTTTATCGTTGGATTGAAAATAAATTATAGAGTTAATTTGATAGCGTCGTTACAGTTATGTACTTATTTATCTATTTCTAATGTCAATTTACTAATATCAGAAAGAGACACAACGATAATTATTCACCCGGTATACGTTTATTAGTGAACCGATAATCTAAAACAAGGTATATGTCCATGTTGAAATGTTGAAAACGAAGTCACACAAAGCGTGAACTTTATGAAATAACAACATTATCCTTATTTAGCTCCTTAGTTAGATAATGCTTTGTATAAACAGACACGCCTGTGTGTTATCCTTTTCAATCTATTGTCGTTGCTAATGAACTTGTCAAACATAATGATTTACCGTGCGACAATTCAGTTTGTCATACAGTTGGTAATATATAGCTATAATATTATTCCGAGTGGATTTATTTATGGTTTATATGCAAAATGCACGACATGGCCGCTTGTTTGCTTACGTCAATTTTAGTTAGATTCATACATATACTTCTTAGTACCTTCTTAGTTACCTCTTAGATACCTAGAAAAATAATTACTTTATACTAATGAGGAGACATGTTTATGTAACGCCTTACTCAAAAAACTCCACCAAACCATATACATATCCACCTTATACCACGAGATGCAGCTCGTTTCGGAGAAGGCTTTAATATAGAATATTATTATTGTTTTTGGTAGATATATATATATATATATATATATACAACATATTATAGATATGCACTAAAAAGTAATTAACTTATTCCTACAAGGCCTTGTAATACTTTCATATTTTAATCATAATTAATGACTGACGTATCATTTTTCCATCGCCAACGCCATCTATGAATTTTAGCTTTAAATAATGTAAACGAATGTGTGAATATTTATATCCTCCAGACATTTTGAAGATAAGTTAAAAAGAACAGTCTTATTGAAAGGATATCCGAACCAGAATCTGCCACTTATAATGGAGTGCGAAAAGCATATTGCAACATTCACTTAAGATAAAGATGAAAGGGGCCGGCCTGAAAGCGAAGGTCACTGAGCCGTGAGTATTGTTAGAAGCGCTAGGCTAGGTAGCTCGTTTAAACTATTATTCATGAGTAAGCTTTAGGTAAAAGAAAATTTCAATTTTATGTTTCCTTGGATATAATCAATTTAAGCTTTCAAAAGCTTTTTTAAAAAAAAAAATTGATGACTTTTGATATGTTCAGAATTAAAACATAAAATACTCAAAACATCGTTGAGAAATGACCTCATTAAGTTAGAGCAAGTATTAACTATTTTTATAACTTTGAATGAATTCATTATCTTTGTAAAACATCTAAGATTATATTTATAAATGTCATCCTATATAATATAATTTAAAAATTTTAATAACAATTTCAATTTGAAATACATTTTATTTTTATTAACAGACGAATATTGTCGATGTTAGATAGGTCAAGTGTGGAAAAAAAGTATAAAATACTTTTCCACATACATAAACGTATTGGGGTTCTGAGATACGACTATCGTGTATGTAATACAAGGTAATAGGTTAAGGTCAGTGATCAGTTAATAAAACTTAATTTATAATTAATTGACAACGAAGTAGAATGAGAAGTAAGTAAATCGAGAAACTATTAAAGATCGGTAACAATATATCAATAAACTGTCAACACCAATCATAATGAAATTAAGCTTTTATGAATCTGGTTGAAAGTTTAATATGTAGTGGAAGTGTCATGACAGCTTTTTCTTTTCTTAATATTTAATATTTTTAATAATATTTTTGGCGGTCTTATCCCTTAATCACAATTTCATGTGGCTTTTCGCGTAGTTTGGAAAACACGTCCATCAACACTTCCAATCCTTCACAGTTTACTTTAGTACAATTTGCTCGCAAAAGGAGCAGTGTGTACGATTAAAAAAAAAAATTGTACGTTATTACACGTTGCTTTCACGGTTCGATGTGGCACCAGTGCTCTTCAGATCATAATATTTTTTTTGAGTTTAAATTTTTGAGATATCAATATATGAAGAAACTTATCACAGTTGTGTTTGCACACATACTTAGAATAATATCTAGTTATCGCGACAGAAAATCGTCACATACAAGAGGACGATATTATAATTTATATTTATAAAAATATACAATTCAAAATAATTTACTACGTATAATAATGTCTTTAAGAACATTTTTTTTATATGGTATTTGCGCAATTTAATATGTCAGAGCTGAATTCTAAAACTAGATTTTTTTTAATTACGTATATCATCAACTTGAATTATACCTTGTTTTATTAAGGTTGACGCCATTTCTATCTGGTTATCTATCTTATGTGCGGGCGATTTGTGACAATTGTTATTGTGACTTGATGTCACTTTATCATATTATAATTTTATAAACGTTTGTAGATAGATTGTAAATGTGGGAGTGATTTATTTTACTGTTGATTTAATTTAAAGTCCATTATTCCTAACTTATATTGTTGCGATACTTTGTAGTCGAAGTATTTATATGAAAGTGTTTCTTTGTTTTAAGGTATAAACTCTCAGTACATCTTCTTTTAAAGAAGCAAATTTGACATTCGATGCTCGACCCGATCGTAAAAAGTTGTAATCCGCCTCGAATCCCGAATCAAAACAGCGTATCGACGTGATCTATTTTTATGCATATATCCATTAAATATTACAATTCTTGGGGCCATGTCGCATATCCCATATTGACATTTAAGGGTCGTGATCTCTTTCGAGTATCGAGTTTTTTTAAAACAAAATATATATTAATCTTCTCAGTTCTTTCGTTCCTTGTACGGCTCTGATTTCGCTTATATATCTCCTTAATTAAAGAAAAAAAAAAAACATTATTTTTGCTTCTGCGATTTGCTTTCGGTTCGCAATCAACATTTTATCCAACTTTCTTTTACTCTTGTGTGAAATTGAATTATTTAAGCGTCGGGTTAAGCAACTGAGACACGAGTAATCGAAATCGGTAACCGAAATTGGACGTCACTCTTTAAGCTCATGCAAACAGGGCTGCCTAACATTCGGGTTTCTTCGGCTTAAATTACACATTTAAATTTTTGAGTGACTTGTATGTAGTAGGAAAAAAAATAGAATACATTTAATAATAATAAAATCATTAATTATTAGCAAGGAATCAAAAACTGTTATTAATTATGCTGAAGAATTAGAACTTAGCGCGTAATGTACGTGTGTGTTAGTTAGTATACGCGTAATTTCCTCATATAATGGAGTAGGTATTTATATTTCAATGTATGTACAAAATAAAAACCATTAAAGGCCAAATGAAAGTCAAACTTACATCATTTTAAAAAAATAATTGTTTGAATATAATTCCCTATAGTAATAGCTTATTTAAGATTAATTAAGTACCAGGAGAGGCATATTTACAGTTACCAAAAAAATAAATATTAATAACACAATATTCTGTAAAAACATTCAAGCTTATATGTAAAAGAAGCTTAATTATTTCAGTGAAGGCAACCCTACTTGCAAAGTTAATAACTTAAATATCCTGATAGACGGATCCTTGCAGCGTGAATAATTGTACGTCAAACATGCGCGCGCGTAATAATCCGTATTTAAGAGACATGAAGGTGTGTGGTGTAATCGATTTTTTGCGATTTTTAATATGATGTGATTGGTTTGGACATATGTATATACAGTTATGCAATTGCTAGCATTTTTTCATATCTTAATACGAGCCTTAGATTTATAAATTACAGTCATTATATTGAATAAATTTATAATTAACTCTCTATTTAAAAATATATAATTAATTAATAAAATTTGAACATACGCTAGTCTGTTATAATATCACCCGAAGAGGCTATAGTCATGCCTTCCCTTAATATACGTTGGCCTGTGTGTTTGGCCAACGTTGGCCATGTCTAGGATTCCCTATAATTATTCTATTCGTTGGCATTGATTGCCAAAATCCTGTGACCACGTAACACTGCTCAAATCCTGTAGAATAATTTAATGTATCAATATTTGTGTACTAACTCCAACTTAACAATAAATTCTCGTTTTCATTTATAGTAAAATATCTTATAAATCGTTGTGTTTAGCGCACATAACTGTATGTATAATTGTCCATCTCTAAGATATTATGTGAGTCATATATTAAATATTCAAACATAGGCCGATGACATTGAATTATGTGTATCGGGATTAATCGAGAAATATATGCCCTTTATCTCATTTCCTTACCGCCCTCCCTAGGGCTGCCACAATAGAGCACAAGGTACAAAACATGGTATCCTTATATTTTTACATTATTTTTTATTAATTATTTATTAAGATGTTTTCATCTAGTTAATGTAGAAGCTTATGTTTTGATATTTTCTTTTTCTTTTTGTTTAATACTTTGAAAAAAACAATGTTTGTAAGTTCATTAATTGTTTCTAAATATAATAAAGATAACATCATTATTGATTCAGTCTTGAAGCCTATTATTTTACGTAATAACTGTGTATTCGTGTCAGGTAGAAAATCCAAAAGGTACAAGCTAATGAGGTACAAGTAATCTTTTGTACGGCGTGTTTTTTTTTTCTATAATTCATATAGTTTTATATTATTTATGTTTAATTTTTTTTTTGCAAAAACTATTTGAAGTTTATAGGTATATTTAAAAATATTAATAAAATAATTAAAAACATCTCTAAATATAATTTAATAAATTATTATTACCCGCAGTTTGTTTTTATTTAATATATATACTTATATACATACAAGACACGGAAGTAAAATAAGTTTTTCGTGTAAAATTTTAATCGAGTGTAGGTAGATACCTACCTAAATCGCCAACCCTGTTTGAAACACCGACAATGAATCAATAAACGTACATCACAGCTTAAAGTAAACTTTGAATAATGGAGGCGATTGTATGCGTTCTTCTTATCTATATTATAATTTATTAACATTTATATCAACTTGCACTCTTTCCTATAATGAGTGAAAGCGTTACTAATACATTTTTGTTAATGGAATTCGATAATTCAACCTGTAAAACTTAAAGTCAATAAGAACATTGTTACATGAGGCTGATCGCCTTGTAAATAGATTACATGAGTATATGGATCGTAAATGTTTGGTGTCCGCATAAACGATATTTAATATACTTCGGTAAAATAAATATATTAAAGAAGTAGCTTATAAAGAGCAACGTTGCGCGTTAAGGATTATTGTGCTTTAAGGGAGTTTCTAATAAGGAAGTGTTCACGGGATAAATTAGCGTTATATGAGTAGCATGATATACCGAACAAAAATATAATAAGTTGTTTTTTAAATCGTATATTTAAAATTATCAACCTTTTTATGTATTTATAGACATAACAACAGAAAGAAATATTTTAAAAATATTTTTCACTATTTTCCTTTATTTTTTGATTATTTGTTTATTTGTCAAAGCAGAAAACACGTCGAAAAATAGTGGCCAACTGTTGACCACTACAGTACACGCACACTAATGAAGTAGTATGACGTGCGGCGAGTGTCCAGTGGAGTTCTCACACATACTAAGATAATATAGTTGGCTTGTTTACTTTAGCTATTATGTAGTTCAATACTCTATCTATATACATATAAATAATGTATGGTAATTTCTTTATTGCTTAACGAGAATGAAAAAAAAAAACGAAAATGTGCTAAAAATACCTCATCTAAAATTTATTACTATCGTAACAGTAAACTGGAATCGTAAACAGTAAAGTAACAAAGAAATAAATAAAACAAAACGATGTATAACAAACAAAAGTTGTGTGAATGCGAAACAAGGGTATTTATCGTTAAGAAATTGAAATTGATTTATGTGACATTGCAATCTATCCAGACGTTACGCGGTGTCCTTTAAGGATTACGCTATAAGCTTTAAGGTTTTTTATTTTTTAACAGTGCACGAATGAAATGGTTGACAGGAATAATTTAAATGTCGTTTTTGATAAACATATGAAATATAGCCGTTGTTATTTTAAGATCATTGACTTGCAACATATACCTATAGCATATTGAAAAAAAGTATAAATGTTTATAGAATTTATAAAAGTTAAGTAAGTAAGTAAAGTCTTCCCTTTGAAGAGAAGTTTTTAAACATATTATACCACGCGGCTCTGAAAAGAGTTGTGGTGTAATTAATAAATAATCTATTATTATCTTTTATAATACAGGTAGGTAAACGGATCAATAGGCCATATAATGGTAAGTGGTGACCACCGAAAATAGCCATTGGCGCAGTTAGAAATATTAACTAATCCTTACTTCGCCAATACACCAACAACGTCAAGAGCTGAGATGTTATATGCTCGTGTAGTTAGTAACACTCCCCCCTTCAAATTAGAACACAACAATATTATGTGCATATATTTTATAGTGGTCGAGGCTATAAAAAACTGTAAATGTTCAGTCTTGTATCGACTTTGACCTTTAAATTACCTATAAAGAAGATGAATGGGTAATGTTTACCCCAAATTTACTCAATAACATATTATTGACAGAGACGCTTCCCGTAATCCAAAGGGACCGTGTCATCCCAATATTTGGTAAAACGTTTGACAAACAAGCGTCCAACTCAATGGTGTACGTAAAACATTTGTCTAGACACCTTGCGGGCGGTTTGAGATCGATTTCCTGTTTACACACGATAAGGGCTTTAACAAACATTGTATGGAATGTTAACATGTTAGTGGACACCCGCATTATTGCTTTCTTCGTATTGTGTACCGTTTAGAGTTGGCCGTTGTCTTGTATGAATTGCTTTCGGTGTAACATTCGTTGCGATCTTATTACATTACATAATGCTATAAACACATGGTTGGAGATGATTACAAAAAAAAATACGAAAAAAGTTCTTTCATCTCGTATAAATGTCGTTTGACTGAAATCTCGTAAACTCTGCTTAAAATCGGTTCTGAAAAAATTGCCACTTTAATCCAATCGTCTTGAATAACCCAAATTCATTTTATTTTGAAGGAATTGAATTTATCCACTCTTCCATTTAGTTCACCAGACTACAATTGAATGATGAACACAGATTTAAAATCAGCTAATTGCAATTAATAACATTTGTATTCGAGTGACGAGACATTAGCGTTGATTATTGCAATCGCTGTGTGGTCTGTGTATCTATTTATTCTAATGTTTGATTAGTGTGGATATTGCTGCGTTACATTACATATTGTTAGTTATATACAGCTTATGTTTATATATGGAGTTGATGTCACATTTTACGGTAGGTTTTTGTTTTGACTAACTTAACATATAGTAAATAAGCTTATTTGATTTTAATTATTATTAATGTACTCGTCGAACTTATTTCAGCAACAGCGATTCGGAAATGTCTCGTTTCCGCAGAATGTTGGGAACATATTAGTTAGTGATGTAAATTTGGCATAATTTAATCTTTGTTTTCTCATGATGTTTTCTATAAACGAGATCGAGACATACTTATAATAGATTAACGATAGTTGAATACGTAAAATCTCCGCATCTAAACCTTAATTATTCGATTAAGCTGGTGGTGTTCTGTCCGCAAGGCGTGTTAAATCAAGTAAATAAAAAACTGTGTGTATGGTGTAAAAGCAGACTCACATTTCATAAACTTTCCGACTAAGTCAGCCTGTTATGTCTTTTAGATTACTTTTAATTTCAATACTAGAACAAGAACGAATTCAGTATTTCAATGTGAACATGAATACAGTCCGTCAGTCAGTGTTAAATGAAGTGTTATTTTTCAACCTATACATTCTAGAGACTGAAGTAGCTTTTTATTAAGCTTTTAAATCCCTTTTTTGCTTTCAGTTATTTGAAAAATCTTTTATGTTATTAATAAATACAATTTTCCGCAATAAGATAAGAATGAATATTTATTGATTATGTAGGAATGCAGACGAGATAATGGTCCCAGACGCCGATTAATAATAAATTTAAGCGTTTGGCTACTTGTATTTTTCCGCAATTCAGTATTATAAATATTTGTATTGTAAAAATTATCAAATTATCTTATAATAAAAGATAAAATAATATTCATTTATAAAATAATAACAGTTAATGACGTACGATATAATATGATAATAATTCCATTAATTTCCAAGTATTTTTGCTATGTAATAAAATGTCATTTGTATATATATGTCTTAACAAATTAAAATAAAAGTAAATCCACTGCTTCTCAACCCATCCATAATTTATAAGCCACAACCACCTATAGCGGTGGTGGGGTAAATCAAACCTAAATGTTGGCGTTAATGTACTGCGTCGACATGTAAATTCTATGAGAGTTTTGTGTTCTTATCACGTTGTGTAATATTCTATATAATAAAAATTTGAAAAGCATCGTTTTCTTCTGTTTCCTTGTATCTGTTATATTATAGTAAATTTAAAACATTTTAATAAAAATCAATTTTTTTAATTAATATTCGGTTTCTTTCAAAGTCGTTTATGTTTTTTTTTATTATTATGCAATGTTACCATATATCATTATCACGATGATAAGAGCGGGTGTGTCAAATTCTGCCAAATAAATCGAATTATTATCTGTGGAATTTCAGTATCAGAAACATAAATATATTATTTAATATGGTGTATCAATCGCGGCAACGGCGCTTAATCATTTTATTGCTTTTAATTTAATAGGTAATTTCTTTTGCGTTTTATGATCGACAATAGTGTTTTGTTTCAGGAAATGATATATTAAAAATAAGATTTCTACAATAAACTATATTTAGTGCCTTTAATAGGCAAATATTTATAGTATAACTAGAAATTTTAGGGATTAAAAGAAAATTCTTAAAAGATTAATTTTCGCTTTGGAATGGTTCATATATCTGTCCGTAATTACCAAAATATTGGAATATATATACTTCCGATGACTACTTATTTAATTAAAATAATATTGTTTAATGATAATTATATTTAAAAATATACCAGGCTGAGTTTCATGCATCGGTTCTTCTCACCTCGGAATTTTCTGAGCTTTTTAACTATCTATCAATAAATACCTATTGAAATTCTGAGGAAATTATTACTTTTATTTTATATATGGTAATATGTTATTGAATTATATTCATATAACTATACAAAAGGAATAAAGCTTATATACTTCTGTTTTATATAGGGGAGAGTTCGCCATTGATATAAATACCATATAATACAAATACTTAAGGAAACAATTTTCAATTTCCGCATGTCACTTACCTCGTAGTCATTACGTTGTATTGTCAACGTTACACGTTAGGGCTATAAATTGGTCGATTTCTCGTTTGACAAATCATATGATCAGTCATGATAATGACATTGGAGGTCGGTCAGGAGTGAATGAAGCTATCGTGGTTGCGTTTAGTTCATACTAGTATATGCTAGTAGTTTAACAACTGTGTGAAACTACCTGATTTGATAAACGACTAAGATAAGGAAATGTTTACTCGTTGATCTTTGCTCCTTTGCAATTTTTTATATTGGAATATATTTTTACAACGTATTATTAAAAGTATTCTTTTTTTTATTTTGTAGTTTGTCTAAGAATTATTTTATAATTTTAATGTGCTTAATTTCAGTATAAATAGAAATATATGATTGTAATTATTGTCGAGGTTTGATCCGTAATAATTATAACCGGAATTTATCATTTGTGTTTCGGTTACCGAATATCTGTACCATGCTAATGAACTAAAAGCTGCAGTAAGAAAAATGTTGTTTGATGTGAAACATTATAATGCTGCTTTAAAAATATTATACAAATTGATTCTTCTACTGAGACTTCGGACTAGTAATCATATATGGGGTTTTAACCCTTTTCTTTAATGATCAGTCTCGCGTGATGTATCCGCTTGTACTGGGACAAACATTTTTCCGTAAAATATTATAAATATCATGTCAAAATTATATGATATAGGTATAAGTGTCTGTTTAATAAATAACAAAACATATTTCACTATGTTAAAGAAATTTATGTGTATTTCATAGGTTATAAAATTTCGATTATCATCGTCAATAATATTTTTCAAATATCAATAAGGAAGCGACGTAAACTTCATTTGATACACACGGTATAAATTGCAAGTCATAAAGACGGACATTCATTTTACGTGGAGGTTGTTATAAATGTGGTGTACGATGGCCATTAATGCCATGGTAAGCCGTGTAAAATTATCTGCATATATAGCAATAACAGCTGTCTGTTAAATTAATAATTAAATTATAATAAAAAATCTCACCTGTGTTCAAATCTTGACATTTGTCGGTGGTCGAAATTTCACGTTATAATCATTATTGATAATTTCAAAAAAACATCCTTGCAAAATTTCGAGCACGTTTTTAACAAAGGGTTTTGTTTGACAGCGAGGCAAAAGGTACTGAACTGTTTTGTTTTTTGCTTATTTATAAATACAGATTGTCAAATAAAAAATATAAATTTGAAGTAGTATACTAGATTGTATTATTGTGAACACCAAAATCATACGCAAAATTTAGCTCAATCAGTTACAGGAACTGGTTTAAAATTTAATTCCAAGATTTGATCCAATCTTAACAACAGGTGAACTTAGAAAAGGGTATTTGGTTGTTGCCAAATACAAATATTTAAATATTACAGCTCAGTTGAATATTTAGGCGTGAATTAGTTACTTTATAGAGAGCTTGTATAGAAAAAAAAAAACTAGTTTCAATTATTTAACAAATTATTGCAATTATTTAATAAAATTTCTAGTTAACAATTAATCAATATAGAAGTGTAAAAAAATCATAATGATAAAAGTAAGATATAATATTTATCGCGCTTAAGGATTTTAAGTGTTTGTTATTAAATTATAGCGAGCGTTCGTTCGTATCTATTTGTTTCATCTATTCGTACTTACCAGCACTAGCAAACATTTAGCCAGCGGGCGCGCCAGTTTAAAATGTCTTTATAGAAATATTTATAGAATTCCAAACTATAATATAATCTATGAATTCCAGCATATGATACATTTGACTTATTTAATAGGATATTTTTTAAGAATTTTTTAACAGTGGCAAATAAATTATAGTTAGGACATAGTGATCAATGTGATAAGATGTTTGTGAAGAATCTGCGAGGAAAATTCGTTTATTCTTATCTATCTAAATACATATTATTTAGTGTCATTTATATAGTATGGGTACTTGTTATTACGACCTATTACTGCTGTCAAATTCTGACGTAAAAACATAATGATATTAAAATTTTAAATGCTTTTTGTTTATTAATATTATTTAATAGACAAAGTTATTCAATGATAATATTAATTTATTTAGTGTGACATTATCGTTATTTTCAATTATCGAATATCAAATATGGTGAGTCTATAATTAGATATAGATTCCATCACTGCTTTGAATGTAATTAAAATTGTTTGCCACTCATAAATCCAAAATCGTGATCGGCCAACGATTGTAATTTTCAATTACCAGCCAAATAATTATTGAGTGATAATTATACGTCCTAGCCTAATTACTCGATACCGAGCTTTACGAGGAATATAGTACTTCCCTCGTACTGGCTATTAAAAAAAAATCCGTCGCTAAAAGTTACTACAAATAATTATAGTCAGTTGACTACGACATTCGCGTTCTAAATTTAAATTTAAGAAAGTTATATATGTAACGAACCCCTACATTTTTATAAAACTTGATTTAATTTGCATACAGATTCGATTTCCATTTAAAGATACTGTTATCGGTCCAGGTTTTGTTCTTGTAGGACGTGCAACATTTACCGCGGTAGTATTTTAACTTGTTATCATAATCGTCCTTTATTTGTTGGCTAGCAATGACCTTAAAGAATAATAGCGATAAATTTGTTTTTAATTAGATGCCCGTTTCATACACATAACGAATGCTGGAGGTTGACGTATATAGTTGCTAAGTACGAAGATATAATGCCTATGGAAACTTTCTTAAGAGACGGGGTAACTAATTCAACGTGTTTTTTTTATTTGGCCAGACCAAATAGTTTCTTCAGTTCAGTTTCTTTGGTTATAGAAATGTTTTCAAACGAAAACTCTTCAGCTTTTTATTATACTTTTTATTTTTATTATAGTACCGAATGATGCGTGTTGATGAATTAAATTTAATTAAAAATATATATATACCTATTTCTCTTTCAATTAATTTAACGTACGTACCTTTGTATTGTATATTTTTATATAATATGACTCGGTTATATAACTTGTTTGTCATATAACTATATATATTTATTATTAAGACACAAACAGTTTCATAGATCAAATGACAAACGTTCTGTTTAAAAACCTAATAGATATAAATCCATGCTAATATAAAATTAATTAAGAAAAGGAATTAAAGAAGCATATACATATTCTTATATGCTTATTTAGATCGTTGAAAGATTTGCTCGATATGTTTATTTTTATATTACATATCATTGAATGGTTGAGTTTAATGATGCGGCAAGTTATAGCACATTAACTTAAAACCATAAAGGCAGTTAATAAACCGTTATTAACGAGAATATTAAACCTTGCCCAGGTTGAGTTGGTAATGGTCATCTGAATGGGTATTTCGTTACAAGGATTATGTTTTACTATTCACCAACAGTTATGTACCTATGAATTTTCGTTTGTTATTACATATATAATACGTATATTTTCTATCGATGGTATATAAAATAAAATAACAAAAATGTTTTGATAATATTAGCGAAAAAAACCTTTTTCTTATTGTAATTTGCAATGCAATAAATAATTTGATTGATTTGAATCATTTTTTTCTCCATTTATCGAAAGGAATATTGGTAACTATATGTTCAAGTGGCAAAGTCGTAAACAAAAGACTATATAATGTTGTGTAAAATTTGGTTACTTCCTCAATCGGCAACGGAAAGGACAAAGAAAATGGTAACGACTTACTTGTGTAAGCCTTCAATAAATCACTTGTTTTGTTCTGATAAAGATGTCTACTGCTGATCAAGTCTTAGCGCTTGATAAAAATGTAATTCATCTCTTCATCATAAGTTAATGTTGTTTTTTAATGTTTTTTAAATAACATATTCAAATTGTATTAAACAGGTAGGGTAATAAAATGAAAACATTTACTTTACCCATCAGGGTTTGTGGAAGCCTCTCATAATATTCTCTATGGTCAAACAGCAATAGTTAGTATTGTTGTGTTCCCAGTTTAGAGTGTAACTACGGGTACAAGGATCATGGCCACATAGTGTCCAAGGTCGGTGGCGCATATTGGACAATATTGAACAACATCACATACATTACTCTGATCCCAATGTAAGTAGCTAAAGCACTTGTGTTATGGTAATTAGAAGTAACGACGCTACCACAAACACCCAGACCCGAGACAACATAGAAAAGTAATGATCTTTTTCTACATTGACTCGGCCGGGAATCGAACCCGAGACCTCGGAGTGGCGTACCCATGAAAACCGGTGAACACACTACTCGACCACGGAGGTCGTAATGGTACATATAGGGATGGTTAATATCAGGCGGGCCACTTGTCAGTCTGCCTACCTATTTTGAAAATGAACGGGTGGAAATTACAATCAAACTAAAGGAATTTCCTATATTTCAGCGAAAACGCGCAACGGAAATTTAAATTCTCGAAACTATTTTGTAACTTTGTATCACACGATCTTTGATAGATTAAATATATAAATTATATTTAACGTTATAGTACATAAAGAAGCTCAGCCCTGTCATTTATAAACAGACAAGACATTCAGCTTGATCTTTAGATTGTACGATATTGCTAATTGAATTATGGATAAATTGAATTAAAGATTAATTTAAATTAGTTATAAATGTCCAACCAATAAATTATCTGTAAGAACTTTAAGATGTATGTAGAGTCATAAAATGTGTAATATAAATCATAATTTTTTAAGTAAATTGTTTTTTTTTTTTTTTAACATAAGTTTTTATAAAAGTAATCATCAAAATGTTACCTTTATTAAATGAAATTGAATACTAAATATTACAATAAAAGTATTTCGAATACATTATAGGTAATATAATTCTGGGATTTTAATAAGGAATAATTTCAAAAACAACTAAAAGCAAAATTGTTTAACAAATTGCATATGAACGAAGCCATAACAGCTACGTAGTAGGCAATATCGCGCGTAACACACTCAGGGTCAATGAATTGGTTCATTGTTCTACGTGTCCGGTTAAAGGTTAGTTTTTAAACGATCACTAATAGATTTATGTGCAAATGTGATTCAATTAGTGTAAGCATTATAATTGATTTATTGTCAAAACGATTGCTTTATTAACAAGAGTTTTAAAATGTAACATTTTAGCAACAAATGTGATATTACTAGTTATCAAAGGGTGGGTAAGCGAAGATACCGTTCTGGTTATTTTGTGTCAATTGTGGAGGCCATACATGTAGTCTACTTACGAGTTTTGTCGATAGAGATAAATGAGACATACGTTTCTCGTGTTAATGATGAGTATAGAATTAAAATTACAATACATATTGACATGGACGCGTTTTTATGAAGATGACTTGACATCAATATTTGCGAATTAATTTCAATCAGGTATTTGATCTAATTTAGTATACAAGTAAGCAATCGGTTGATTTAAATCTGAGTAATAGTTGAGGGCCCAGTTTGTGACATAGGCTTTTAATTCCGAAAAAAAATATACGGAACCAAAATTGTGTTATAATGTAGATAGTATATCAATAGTTACGTTAGTAATGTACGTGTAGTAGGATAATTCAAACGTTCAAGCTAGCCTGCCACATAGGACCTAGCCGACACTTAATGTTGAGCTATTACCGCTTCTGATTTATGGTACAGAGACGTTCACTTTGTTAATGTTATTTAAAATGTTTGACATTATTGAAGAGATGCGTGAAATATTACAAGTTTATATTCAATGCTTATACTTATTATATGTACGTTTTGTCTATTAAATGTTACAACTCATTAATTTCCCAGTGTTAGTATACCAGTTTTAGAATGTCTATGGTTACATAAGTTTTATTTTTATATTTTTCTTTAATCAAAAGTGTTCGATTTCGAAAATCGAATGTTGCTCAGATTTAACTCGATCGAAACTTGCGACACTATTTTGAATACGGAGTTCTAAGTTTTTGTATGTATTTGTTTTGCAGTTTTTTGATGTTTAGCTATCTATTTTAAGAATGATATTCATATCCCATATATGTAAAAAAGAGACCGATTTGAAAATAAAGCTACGTTTTAGAATGTCATTGTAATTGATAATGCAAAGTTACATTATAACATTGAATAAACATTTAAATAAATTACCTTACAAATTGTTTGTCTGAAACAATTATAAACCGAATTAAATACCTATTTAGAATAAAGTCGATTTATTGTATAGAAACCGGAAATGAATCGTATATTTTATGTATAAGAATTTATCACATTATGTTGTTTAAATCGTCTACTGATCGTTCTTTAATAATTATCTATAGGTTGTACTTCTTACCAGCGATATTAAACGAATTCGAGTATGTTAAGAGTAATAATATTTCTATTAATAATTTTCTAGCTTATAATTTAAATTAAATTATAATCTATATAAAATTTGGTATATTTAACTACATGCAAAAAGAATATATACGAACTTATAATAATATCACATGTTACAAATATAAAAAAAAATGCTTTAAATTATTATTTTCTCGTTTTTTGATGACTCGCGAATACGTGAAAACAACACTGGCAACTAGAAGTATATTTTGTTCTGTAGAATATGATTAAACTAATCGAATTAATATTACGATGTAAGGTATCGTAAAACGTTTCTTATCATACATAATTTAAGCATCTTGCAGTAAACGTTTAACTAAACACGTAAATTATTAAAATACTTACCATTTTAATTGCTATGAGCAAAAGTAAATTTATCCAAGGTCTTGAATAAATCATACATAAAATTTGAGGCTAACACTTCCGTTCATTTGATGTTCAATACACTTTCGACTCACTTCTAACGAAATCTATCGACATTTTAACACATTGATTTTTAATATAATATAATTATTGCTATAAAATTATCGTATCACTTTTATAAGTTTTTAAATTCATTCCGCGTCTTTTCAGTCTTCGAAGAAAAGGCGCGCGCTTTTACAATGACGGACGTGCCATGGACAGATTATTTTTTTTTATAGACGACTCGAGCTGCTAACGGCCGGCGCTATACTGCCACGGGAATCACGCTCCCTAGTGTAACATAGGTGTTTATTTTACTTGCTAGTTTGTTGAAATATCTCTGTCGTACGCGATAAAAAGTTAAACGGCAAATATATAACGCATTTCAAGAGTGGCGAAATAAAATTAATGTCATAATAATTATGTAATTAAATTGACTTTTTAATAATACGATCTAAACATTTTATGTCTTATAATTAAGTTCTCCAAATTTAAAATAAAAACATCGCTAATGCTTTAAATTAACGCCGCATCCATTATAAAGCCATTATACATAATTGGAGCAGGCGATACTGTTCTCTCACATGAGGAAAGAAACAACAAACTAATATTAAAATATATCAATTAAATGTTTCTCTTGATGCTTTTAACATGTTCTATCAGAGATATAGAGATATTTATTTGTTTCTTAATGGAAATATCAAACAAAAGTTGATCGAGGTCATTTTTGTTACATAGAATATAAAAAGTATATTTTATTGTTGAACTTTAAATAAATAATTTCATTCATACGATTTTTCTCGAAATATCAAATATTGTTTTTTAATTATTTAAAATATCTACCTGATTAGTTTCTTATTGTGTCGGTCTTCATTTGTAGATAAATATGCCTTGCTTCTGCTAACACGGCACCAACATGTTATGTAGGTATTTTATTCACAATAATGTTTGTAATGTAATGCATTGGGCAGGAATGGTAAACCAATAACAGCTAGTTTTCGACTTCGCAAAGTTAATATATCCTGAATATAAGTTATTAATTATATATAACTTGTGCCTGTTACTTATTTGTTACTTACGATTACGATTAGCAATTTAAGTTGACGTTTGATGGTAGAATATGGAGTATGTGGTACATACTCAACCAATGGGACCTGTACAAAATACCATCCCCGAAAGCATCTTTATTTC
Organism: Vanessa atalanta; assembly: GCF_905147765.1. NCBI lineage: Eukaryota > Metazoa > Arthropoda > Insecta > Lepidoptera > Nymphalidae > Vanessa > Vanessa atalanta. The sequence goes on from NC_061882.1 coordinate 3,270,637, forward strand.
ATACCTATGTCCTTTAAACTTATACTTTCTTTATAAAAAAATAATATAGTCTTACCGCGAGCAAAGTGGGCAGGGCGCTTGCCATAAGCATCGCGCGTGTCGCTACGCGGGGCAGGCGGGCGGAGGGGCGCGCGCGAGCCCCGTCCGGCCGCCCTCCGGCCCTCTACCACCGTTGCACCCGCATTGCGCACCTGGAATAAAAACAATCAAATTAAATAAATATTAGAATAGCCAAATATATTTTTTATTAAATAGATCCACAAGATTTCCACCACGAAATCCATTTTCAATGGAGACTAGCCATCTGCGCAGGATAAAGTAACGTAACTAGTCTATGATTGCACTATGATACAACAGGCGTAGGGCTTTCTGAGGCATCATAGGGTAAGGACTGCCAACTCTTGTACTCCGTTATACTACTGCTATGTTCTTTACAAAAAATCAAAAGTTTTTATTGATTTTCCCTAGTATTTAACTGCCGAGAACTGCGACATCGCCAGCATTATAAACCACAAGTGATTAGACCAACGGTATCAAAGTAGTGAGGAGGTCAACAGGTTCGTTGTTGACAAGATACTCACCAAGTCAACCGCAACTTTATGTACATACCTACCTCGTATGTATTTCTGTTAATAACAGACACAAATTTTATATGATGATTGGCTGTCTTACTTTTTCCAAGTAAAACCTATGTATACAATAGGTAAATAAATTCTAAATGGCAAAGGTGCTGAATTAGATTAAAATGGAAATCAATGAAATTGTTTCTACATTAATTGTAACGAAATTTTGCCGACTAAACTGTTTTCGAATTTATTTTGAGTAAAAGTAGCATGGAAGATATCCTTATATAAGTAAGCATTATAATTTATGATAAATTGTTGTGAGTAATGATGTCACTGTTAAAGAACTCGCCAATTCATTCTGTGATTTTCAGAATTGTTAAGCTTCTCTGATGTCACTAATGGCACACACCTCCACTTCATACGAATAGTCAACCAAGATTACCAATTGATTGTCAAAAGCTTACACGATTCTGACACGTAACTACAGGTAACTGTACACTATTTTTCTTTATAATAAATATATTTCGATGAACCATTTTCCGGATGTGAGTTTAAAATTTTTATCTGATAATATTGGCGCCGGCGTTTATCGAAGAAATGAATTAAAAATACTTGTGTTATGATTCATGCTTCGTGTTAATGAAATTCCAATTTACTTCAGGAATACTTTAAGTTGAGGAAATTGACTGTCAAATTAGACGTGACTAACACATGTGTAATTTCAGATACAAAATATGTGGAAGTCAATAAGTCAATTCAACATTTATTTATTTAGCCGTCTTCGTAATATGGTTCCTATAAAAATAAATAATAAATTGCAATCCATAGATTATAACGATTCTCGAGATACCGTTTCCATTATGCCATTTATTTAAAATCTACTGATATGACTACTAATTAAGGTGCAGTTATAAAAAAAAAATGGTTTGTTTTGTAAAGTAAAAAAATATGTATTAAAATTACTTTAGCTTATTTCATATGTACAAGAAATTCCACTCTTAAGGAAAAAGCTATATATTTTTTCTAACTTAAAGCGTTGATTATAAAAACATTATTCAAATCGAACCCGGCTTTTTCGAGTAATCAGTGACCTCCTTATTTTCACCATCCTTAGTATACCACCATAAAGTATATCACCTTCCTTATTTTCTTAAAATCGTATACCCGGTCAGTATTGTATTGTGATTACTTAAATTTGACCATATTATAGTTTGAAAATATATTCTTATAAAATAAATAATATTTCACACCCACAGCGTCAAAAAATTATAGTTTGTTTCTTAAAATAACCTTCTTTAGTACAGGTTTACGGCTTCTCGATGTTTCAATAAATAAATACAATTCTTTATGCAACCATCTTTGAGTTATTGACGCTTGCACAATGATGCATCATACTTCAGTAATTATTTGGTTTAACATTTTTAGATAAGACATTACGTCACTTTTAATGAGAGTTATCGCATGAATAGCTAAACACTAATAAATAAGAAAATAAATTGCTGATTAGAAAACTGTATGAAAAGCATTGGAAATAATCTTTTTACTATTTTTATTTAAATAAAATCTTCTATTGAAAATATTGAAAGTATTTTAAATATAGCAACATTTGATTATATCCTAGAGATATTCAAAGTATAAATTATTTTATAATAGTATTTAAGTGATTATATACCACCCGCAAATTGTTTCGTAACAGGTTTCCAGATATCAAAGTCCTAAATGACAACAGATAACTATAATAAGTACGTCGGACGCGATAAAGCAAGGAATGCAGCGACAATCAGATAGCGCGTAATAAAATTTTAATTACCAATCAATATCTTCATATATATTTAAAAAAGGAATGCAGACGAACTTTTTTTTTAATAATATTTTTGGGCAACAGTCTGGATAGATGAAGATATAGCTCTGTCGCAATTCAATCTCACATGTACAAATTATAGAGCTTTTGATTGAATAGATTGTTTATCCAAAATCCAAATATACTTTACTCAATTTTGAAACGTCGTTTTACAAGATTAAATTACATTGATTAAGCTTCATTGCTGATAGAGGGCTTTGTGCAAGCCCGTCTGGATAGGTACCACCCACTCATCACATATTTTACCGCCAAACAGAAATACTCAGTATTGTTGTGTTCTGGTTTGAAAGGTGATTTAGCTACTGTAATTACAGGCACTAGGTACATAACATCTTAGTTCCCAAGGTTGGTAGCGAGTGGTAGTTCATATCATACGACCCGATATCTACAGGCGGTGGCGACCACTCACCATTAGGTGGTCTAGTGGCATGGCCATCTACAAATATTAAATAAAATGAAAAAAAAAACATTTTAAATTACCGTTACTATAATTCTTTGTTTCAAGATCTAGATCTAGACCAGTCCGGAAAAAGCTTTGTGCGTTATTCAATATATCGTTTCCAATCAACGACAGCCGAGAGGACAACATCGTTGGTGAAACCGCGCGAAACAGTTGTTATATTATAACTGAATGTATTTCCCTTACATTTATTATATAATGTATACTTAAGTAAGAGAGAACAGCTATTTATCTTTCAATCGTTTTAAGCAAGTTACAAGCAGGTGAACAAATTAAATCTGGGATCAAATCAATTTTCTTGTTTACTGTAATTATTCCTTCCATTACACTACGACCTAATTGGTCAAACATTATACTAGGAACACAGACTACGACGGAAATAGTATAAATAAGTAAAGTCAAATATATGATATTATAAAAGCGAAATTTTGGATGGATGGATGTTTGTTACTGTCAATCACGCCGGAACGGCTGAACGAATCTAAATGAAAATTGCTTGCTTAGAGATAGAATATAGTTTGGAATAGTATATAAGTTATTTTTTTATATTTTATAACTGCAAAAACACGCGGGGAAAGTAGCATGCGAAAATTAGTTTCATCTAAATATTCATATTTAAATTTAAAAAAAAACTTGTAAAAACTTTGTGGTATTGTAAAAAATATTAACTTTTGTCGATTAAGTCGACAATGCGCTATTAACCATGAGAACAAATTGTTAGGAGTGTTACTACACTCTCTATCACTAGTTCAGCCAATACACATATATGTATAAGTCCACTCATGCCTACATTGAAAGTTATTCATCTATTAGGTGTTATTTAATAAAATATAGTAACGTAATATATACCTAATTAAATACGACGAATTCTTCTTTATTTACCGATAGCTAAATATTTACTTAATATTGCGAGTTTACAGTTTATAATATAAAATCCGTTTGATGCCATTTCTCGTTACAGCGCTCTTAATCACTATCATTCATCAGCGAGAAAATCATTAGGTTTATGTCGAAGATTATAGATTACGTTATTGCATAGTATTGAACTATACAAACTGTTAAAACTTAATAATAATTACAATTAATCATAGCAACCGCCATTTCATTTGTGGGCTTGTGTTTAAACTTGTGTTGACTAGCCCAGTCAACTTTTCCGGGGTTTATGGAATATTTTTAGTGTCTGTACTACTTTAAAGTAATAAAGGTATTGTGGCGTCCACCCACACAACATATAACGTCGAATTTCGCTATGTACTTACTATACATTATTACTATATGTATGGACGCTATGTTATTACTGTATATATTACCTGCTCGGTTGATAATTTATATACTATCTACTCTTTATTGGCATATTGTACTAAAATTTTGACACTTTTCTCCTATAATGTGTGGATTATTTACGTGTTTTATTATTTTTTTTCATAGCACATTTATTATTAGTGCATTTTTCGACTTTCCATATAACTTTATTTACATATAAGATATTAAAAAACGTATAACAGAAACAAATAAACTAGTCGTCAGTACTGATCGAATTGTACCAAGACGGCTGACATTATTCCCGAGTAGGATAATAGTACTGGTTTTGCTGTCCTAAGTTTGTCAGATCCTGAATTATATCCCACTAACGAACCTATATTTTGAGAGTAGCTTTACGTAGACTATAATTTGTTTATTTTACACCTGCATTTTCTTGAACAGTTCTTTAGGGCTCACAAAATGTGTAATTTTTGATAAGCCTTATTATACTCCAACTCAAAAGATTCAATGATTTCGTGATTAACAAATACATAACCAGTAGGCTGGTGTAGGTGTATGGAATTAAGAACCTTGGCCAAGGAAGGGCATATCATAATATTACGCAAAATTTAATTAATTTGGCTTTTATTATTATAATATTATCAAGATAAATTTGCTTTAATCAAATAAGTAAATACTGAGATGCTTCCTCAGTATTTCTCTGAAGAATGTTCATTCTAAACGGATAGCTTTGCCATTTGCTAAAACGTACAAACGTAAGTAGCGTAAACCGATTATTTAAATATGCATATACGAGCCTACTTGAATAAAGTTCATGTTTTGTTTACTTTCTTTAAACATTATTAATAATATTCAGACGAATGTATTCGATTACAAAGTTTAAGATGCCAGTTTTAAATTGGATTAATCCACTGGTGGTTTATATTTTTAATCATAATTCATTGATATCAATAATAATAGACATGTATTATAAAATCTAATCTCAGTAATATTACGACGTAGTTATCAATTATTATGGATAAAGATCAACCATTAGCATAAGTCCTATCATATTATTAATTTTTAAGTTATGGATTGATTACCAGGCATTGCCTATTTAACGCTTCAGTAAGACAATTATTTTTAGATGTGAATGAATGTAATGGCAGTATGACGTCACCGGAAATATGATATGAAATTACAGCCTAAAATATCCGGAAGTGCCAAATATATTCTTTAAAAAAATCGATGGAAATAAATAAATTAGGGTAGTAATAGGTTAAGGGTCTTTTGACAGTTTTTTCCCGTCGATACCAGAAAAGAAAAATATTCTGGTTTTTATGTGTTTGGTGCAATGTGTTCATTTATGCAATTTGTTTTTTAATCCTTAAGACACATTTTGCCATTTAACGTGTAGTAATTTAACTCCCTGTGGTATGTTTTATTTTAAATAATATCAGATAATATGTTTTGCTATAAATCAAAACATCCCTGAATAAATACTTATAAACCAGCATGTAGGAAGTCCTACACGAAACTGAAATAAAAGATAAGATAATACGAATAGTGTCAATACTTGAAACAATAGTGCAAATAAAATAAGTATATTTTATCTAGTTACTATCTTCCGTACTCGTAAATACGAGTGTGGGGACTGGAACCTGGACATGAAAACGTAATAATATTAGCATATTACATATTCCTCAGAAACCTGCAAGTCGCTCGCAGGAAGTTCCTGTAGTCTTTTGTTTATTTTTACGCTAAATAGAATATATGCATTTCATTGCACTAGTTAATCTAATATAAACTAATTAATGTATGGTGGATTACTGCTTTATTTTTAATTAACAATTATCTGATACGCAATGGGCGCTAATTGTATTTGTCGATGGTGATAGTTATATGCTTAAAACGTTACGCAATTGCACCAGCAACTGTATAGTTTCTCTCAATCGGTTTAACGATTCCTAAACGCAAATAATAAGTCATATAACATAGTTATAATATAAAACTAATATATTATAACTGTTATTATTGAATATCTCCAATTATATATTTTTTTATCTGATGACAATTCGTGATTGTAACCGAAATATAAAAGTTAGTGCTGGTTTAGTTGAGTAGGAATTTGGTTTCATAAAACGTCTAATTATTGCCGAGATGCGAGAGAGCCGAGATGGCCCAGTGGCTAGAACGCGTGCATCTTAACCGATGATTTCGGGTTCAAACCAAGGCAGGCACCACTGAAATTTCATGTGCTTAATTTGTGTTTATAATTCATCTCGTGCTCGGCGGTGAAGGAAAACATCGTGAGGAAACCTGCATGTGTCTAATTTCAACGAAATTCTGCCACATGTGTATTCCGCCAACCCGCATTGGAGCAGCGTGGTGGAATATGCTCCAAACCTTCTCGTCAAAGGGAGAGGAGGCCTTTATCCCAGCAGTGGGACATTTACGGGCTGCTAATGCTAATGCTAATTATTAAAAATATAGATACAGAATAATATGAACACGTGAGGCGCAGAGAGCAGACACAAATTACGAAAAGTGTGATGGGCAAGAGCGTAGAGAGATATAGGGGAAGAGGATCTATGAAAATAAATGGAGTATCTGAGAGATGGATGTAAACGATCAGATGACGAATAATAGAAGAAAATGGAAGTAAGACATGCTGCGCCAAATACTTTGTGGGAAGGCCAAGGAAAAGAAGGAGAAGAGAATAATATGAAAAGTTTTAGCCAAATTATGGTTGGCTGAAACCTCAGTACCATACGTTATAAAAAAAGATAAAGTATAAACAAATGGCGAGCACAGTTTCGCGTAAACGATGAATGTTATCGATTGAGATTTAAATGTTTTCAAAATATTATCACTTACATCTTAATCAATAAATTACATAGATAATAATTATTCGAAAACAAAGATTAACGCCGCTTTAACTTTGTATGTCAATGACATCAATCAAAGTCAATGAAACATATCAGATATCTCAAATAAATTAAGTTTATTGTTAATTTATTCATCAAGACATCGTGCGCGGAAGAACTTCAAATACAATATAATATTTAATCGTCTTGCAAATTCAATAAGTCAAGTAACAATTACCGTAAGTTCGTATTGTGTGCCGTGAAAACAATATATCAGTGTCGAATCAACATAGAAGCCATACAACGATGACTGTTTCCATTGCAAACCGGTTATAATGAAAATCTACACGGTGACAACGTATTTATAAAGTAGCTCCCCGTTAATGTTCCACTACTGTTATTCAGGAGAATATTTTACGTTACGTTCTCTTTCACTGTAAAGCACGAAACGAATGATAAAAAAAATACTTAAATATCGATTGGAATTTTACCAGCGGTTATCTGTCAAGATTCAGATGTCCTATTGATTGCGTTCTCTAGTATTTATAAAAGATAAAAAATCATTTAACATTCCAAGGAATTTTGGAAATAGATATTAAATATGACGAGGTCCATGACGTGTTCATTATCTTGAATATTATCGTTGTGTTGGAATCCTAAATCGAGTTTGCAATTAATATTATAATCATGCAATTAATTTAAATTCTACTTTATATTTTTAGAAAGACTTTGTATGCTACTTATGTTGCTCAATATAAAGTAATCATGCTTTTGTTACATCACACTATTAAGTAGGTAGGTATTAATAATTATAACATAAGTTCCACTCCTTTGAGTCTACACCAAAGAATATGATCTTATTATTTGGCTTGAACTGCAAGTATATTAAAAATGAATGATATGAAAATATTATTTAGCACTAATTCTTGCAAACATTTTTATGCTATTTTTTTTGTAATTAGTTATTATATAAAATATGTGTATTTAATGAAAATGCTAATTAAAATAACTTTTCTCTTCGATTTTCAAAACGAACATGCAATCGTCTAGACAAACAGAATGAAGTCCTAGAAATAAATGAACATATCATATTGAAATTACAATTATCCAATACTTTATAGTTCTAATAATGTTTGTTGTTATATTGAGAACGATCGCCACGCGGCCGCCGTGCGCCAGTCCGAGGCGCCGCGTTCGCCACCTTTTAATCTAGGTATTAACTCTGACGTTTTACTGGTTAACGACTTTATTGATTTACAATATTTGCGTCTTTTGTTAAAACTACATTGGACCGCATTAATATGTAAATTATTTTATCGAGTATAATTGTATTATATTATACCTTTATAATCGTGTTTCAGCTAACGATTGCGATACAGGCGAATTTGGGTTCATATCGGAAAATGGGTTTGGTAAACATTAAGTAGTGCAATTTGACATTTTTTAGGTATGATTTTTGATGAAAATTTCAATCTACGTTTACAATGTATTTATAAAAAAACACAAAGAAAACTTAATTTTACCCAAATTATGAACTCGGTTGTTTTAGGTGCTCTGTCCCTTTCTTATATTATCTGACGGAAAGAAGCTCAGAAGTAACTCGCAATCATTCTTCAAGACATACGTATATATTCTAATACATAGTATAAAGCCTTTACTTTGTTTGATGATCTTTGTAGTTTGACTTCTTAATATATGGATCGCTACGCTTTACTGACATTTAAAAATACATATAAACATAACGCTTCAAACGCTAAAGTAAAATTTTCCTAGGCAAGACAATTTGAAGGGTTGATTATCACTTCTTATTACAAAGTAAAGGTACACGTGATGATTTTAAAATACAATATACCAAGGACTCCACGGTAATAAATAAATAAGCGTGAATAAAATTCTACATAATATAATGAGGTAATTCATTTTATTTGCTACAATTGTTATATAAATAATTGCAACAACATTAATAAGACGTGTCAAGATGGCGCCACTTCAGAATTGATTTTATTTGTCGATAACGGATTAAGGTTAACCACCCACTGAAATTAAAGACATACACCTTTTTAATACTTTTTTAATGAAAACTATTTTTTAGCATGTACGAACAGAGTACAAAATTTATTAGATTTTAAACTTTTGTGTTTAGATAATTTATTTTCATGACAAATCAATTTATGTTATAGTTTAATTATGGGGAATAAGTGTATTGTACTAATAAAAGTTCCAATTTTTTTTTTCAAATCAAAGAATTTTTTTTAACGCAACTTAACTTGGTATCGTAATTTCTATTTAACAACAGACCTACACCTTCAATTATCTGATTCAACAGTTGGAAGAACATTTTGTGTTCGCATGTGGTTTGCATGTTAGTACGATTTCTAGTGGGCGTTGACCCTAAATATTACTTCAAATTGACGTGTGCGATGGAATCAGTTAAGTTTGACAAATTATTATTGTTAATGGATTAGGAGTCAAATGATACTTATTGTAAACGCTTATACAATTTATCTACATAACAATTTTAACATCGAGATCTCAAATAAATGCAAACAAATCGGAATTTCGATTCTCTCCATTGCAATATTTCTTCAAGATTTATGCCGTAAACGGCAGAATTATGGATTTTGGAATTCGGCACGAATATTTGTGCTGCTTGTCCACGTCGGAAATGTCTGTCCGGGTTTTGTCCCTTAACGTTAATTCCCTGACATTATTTTATGGCCGGTTCAAAGTGTCAATGCATATCGTGACCTAAAACTGTAAACCTATACAATCCAGCACACAGGGAACTAGTAGACCAAAATAGGTTACTAGGGAACCAAAGACAGCTTTACAAACACGTTTCAGCCATATAACTGTGTGATGTTTCTTTTATGAAAAAGGTTAGCGGGCGGGAAAATGGGCTTGTTGGTACGTGGTCACCAATATTGGCACTGTTAGAAATATTAATCATTCTTTATATCGCCAATTCGCCACCAACCTTGGGAACTACGATCTTATGCCTGTAGTAATACTGGCTTACTTACTCTTCGAACCGGAACACAACAATGCTTTACTATTTTATTTAGCTGTCGAAAATCCGGTGAGTGGGAGGTAACTACCCAGACGGGTTTGCTCAAAGCTTAACAACCAAGTAAAGTTATACATACGTTAGTTTTATATAAAATCACCCGTTGTTTTACTCGTATTTTAGAGGTTGTTCGTTTAATTGTTAGGCATAAAAAAGTGGTACGTGTCCTTCATTGCTTATAACCTTCCTTTTTTTTAAAGCTTGCTTTATACAAAATTGCATCAAAATCAGTTCAGTGGTTTTGCCGTGAAATAGCAGCAGACACTCAGATTATAAATGGGTATAATAATTCTACTTTTTAATATATAAAGTTTCTAATTTCGATTATCAAAATATATGAATGTCAGATATTGTAGAATTCTGTAAATTTAGTGCAACAACCTGTACGATAAATGAATGCGTATTTAAACAATTGTAACTTTTGCTAATTCAAGGGTACATAGTTTTGCGGACAAAACATATAATTAACACAGTTATCAATTTATTACTTGTTTGAACGTTCAAATGATTAACGATCAGCTATTAGAATTATCTTAATTAAATTCTAATATTACCTTGATTCTGCTACCCATAATTATTACTGACTTCTAAACCTGCCAAATGTATTGATATATTTGAAATAATTGTGTATAATTATGTTAATACATTTTGTATGTGAAGAATGCAGGGTTTACTGGGAATGTTAAACGTTAATAGAAAGGTACCGGAAATGAATAAAGATTTCTTGAGCAACTTTTATATGCGTCAGTTGGGATTTGAGTCTTTTGTAGGTAGTCACGTCGCTACCGTAGCACTTTACCACCAAAACAATAAATTAGATCATGGTAATCTACAGCATATCAGATAAGTATTTTTTTTCTTATTTTCTTGGTGGTAAATAAGGAGGAGCCTCACCTGATGGAAAGTGACTACCACCGCCCATAGAAATCTGCAACAGCAGCAGGTGCGTTGCCGTTATTTAAGAAATGGGTACGTTATTTTCTTGAAGGCTCCCAAGTAGCATGCTTTACTAAAGAAGAAATATGTACTGAATACAGTATATATTCCAGTGCTGAAAGGAGTTTCTTGTTGGTGATAATTTTTAGTAGGTAAGTTTTCTAGAAAGGGATTTAACAGCAATGAGTAGATCGGAAACTCAACTATGCGATCTCTTTACAGGACTGTGACGTCATAATTTGGTCCAGTAGGGTCTTAGTAAAATATGTTCATCAATTTTAAAAATAATTCAATAATTTTTACATTACGTCCAAAGTACACCAAACATGACGTACGAAGTTTTAGTTAAAAATAGCTTTATGATTATTACCGCTATCTTAATTGTACAGATAATAGATCAGTACTAAATAGTTGGGGAATTACTTGCTTTAAATTGTAATAATCGCGATATTGAAGATAAATATGAAATAGATCATTATTACAGAACTGGCTGAATTATTGTCGATTGATTACGCAAAAAGAAAAATATATATGATAGTAATTAATCTACAAGACTTATTGGTAAAGTAACTAAACTTTTTAAAAAGAAAAAAAGATGACCAAAATATTTACTGTACAACCAATATAAAATATTCCTAGCGTTCGTATGCTATGCGTGTGATAATAGTAAGTTATTATAATAAATCATAACATTTCGATGAAGGATACACACGTCTTCATAATCGATTAATCGTAATCGATTGTGCGAAATCCATAGTGAATCGTTATAGACAGCATTTGTGTTGAATTATACAAGGAGCTATTTGTCATATGCGACGCCGGCGCGGGCGCCGACGCGATACTTGCATGTCGATGTGTCGCGCATGCGTAAACTCTGAACTTGTTTTTGTAGCGACATATTACTTCGTTTATGCTATTACTACTTTCAGACAATGGTGACCGATATTAAAATCGATTATGCATATGTAGATGTGATGTTATAAACAATTGAGGTTATTATTTAAATAGTTCACACCGTTTTAATCATTTTTTTCCATTGTGCTTAAAGATAATAATTTTCAAATTTTAATATAGCTTAACTACTTTGATACTTGTATACAATTCAATTCAATTCTTAATTTAAAGACTTTTAGTTGTGCCGCCAGGGCACAGATTTCGCCAATATCACGTTGGATGAAGAAGACACGAATGAAATTGATCGGTATGGTTTAGATAACAAACTAAATTTTGAAGACAAGCACAGTAGTAGCAATTTCCTTGTTAATCCTTAACCTAGAACAACACATAGGTATAATATATACCTACAATTTTATCTCAATACGATATTTTTGGTGGTGATTTTACCTATTTTTTTCATAGTAAAAGACAAAGTATTGATTCAATATTATTACAATTACCTATTGTTTGTCAAGAAACTACTACCAATAATATTTTGATGGAACTTGATACGAATTAAATATAATATGACAGTTTATATTCATGATACACGTACGATCAAATTCGTTGAAAATCACCAAGCCAACACAAGACAAGACAATTAATTTCACAGTTTTATTAGATGTAAATATAAATTAATATTTTGTAATAACTTTTGAGTTCATACTCTACGTGGTCGCAAGATACCTTGTATGCGTGATTAAATGTATTTACGATAAGATTATGAGTGAACGTTTAAATTGCATAAAATATACATAGTATTGTATTTGCTGACGTGTCAGTGGCGATAATAATCTTTATCCTGTTTAAGAACTATTTAACATTATATATTTTCAAAAACATTAAACAATAATTTACTATTTATTATTTAATCGATATACGTTTTTAATATTTATCTTAATAACAAGTTTCATCGTATAATGCAGCCACATAAATAACGAATCTCTACATAGTATAAAATAAATTCGCTTTCCGCCGCCGCACGCTTGGATCTTTTAAAATTCGCAACGGATTTTAATACGGTTTTATTCAAACAGAGTGATTTAAGAGAAGAAGTTTATATACACAATACGTGCATTATAGTAAAGCAAAACTGATTTCAACTTCACAAGGCCGGAAAAAACCAAGATTTTTTTATGTTTATGCTTCAATATAATAGTGGGATATTGACCCATTAATTACGGGTATACCTTTTGAAGCAGGGATAAGCAAGCTAGCATACACTATATGTAACTAGCTCACCCACCTGATCTTGATCATTAAATAAAATTTAAAATAAAAAGGGAAATATCAACGCAATTTAAAAAAATATATTGGCCTATCTACGGACGAATCTTCCGTGTTGATTGGTCAATATGTCACATCAATGTTTAGTTGATTTAACGTGATTAACTCCCAGAGAAAAATTATGAAAATATTAATATATATATGAAATTCTGATTATCTTGATCTGTATACAGTACTTATCGGAAATTGTAACATATTATGAACAAATTTACTAAAATGCATTAAAGTATATATATGTTTATAATGATTATGCAGTTAAATTACTTTATCATATATTTTATTCGTAAATATGCATCGATATTAAATTTGTGTGTCCTGACAGAACGTCTTAGAAGCAGAATGGATTAAGTGATATGAAATATAGGGTATCACTGGATTTATTGTAATCCTTCGGGTGACATAGATATCGTGACCTGAAAAGTTATAAGCTACGTGTACCAAGACGATGGAAAGTAATACACTTTTTTTTTATCTAAAATATATATGAAAATAGTAACGAACATCATAACATTGTACACGTGAGTCAAAGTCGTTGTCAGAATTTGCCATAAAAAGATCAAAATTAGAATTATATCCAAATATAAATATTATAATTGATTAAGTTCGGGTATTAATAATATGTTTTTTTTATTATCGTTACTATAAACTGTTTTCCATATTGAGAAAATATAATATTATTTTTCTTGTATACCGATGTATTATTTTATTTTAATACTTAAACGTCAATAGCGCAATGGTTTACGAGGATCGATATTGACTCTTTGGGCTATTGTCGTCTCTACTCCTAACACAAGCGATAAGTTTTAAAGGGTAAATAGGAATATTAGTAATTCCTTAATTAGATTTACCATTGCTTCTATTCCTTAAAAAAAAGAAATATAACGGCATGTCAGCTTAATGACAAAACGCTGTTTAGAAAATAAAGGGACTAACCGTGTAATCTATCTTTCACCAATCTATATCTGAGTTTTATTTCAAATTTAAACGGGCTTATACTTGGGTCATAACTTGACTAAATATGTATTAAATCAGTACATAAAATTATTATAATTTGAACCATAATTAGTTGGTGCAATCACTACCCGCATTTGTCCGGTAAAATCTTTATAAAACCAAGTTAAGTCGTATTAAATGTGTATGAAATTAAGTTGTATATGTTTAAACCACTTAAATTTTTAGATAATATTTATAGAGTAGTATTAAAATGCATCTAATTGCTTCTCGAAATACGGCTAAGATCTGTCGTCTTCTTATTTAACTTAAACTTAGCTCTATTTTGTTAATGGAATAAGTTGTCGTTCCAATGACGTTTATGGTATCACTCTGCAGATGAAGATGTCATGTTAATGTCGGAATCTCGCTCGTTCGATTTGAAATCGTCATTTTATGTTATTAGCGTGACCAAATTTGTAATGTGTCTTTTAAATTCAATTTACACTCACCGTTTGCCATACCACTCGAGATCTAAAAGAAAACGTCAAACAATTTATCTGACACGGACGTGATAAAGACTTTATAATATAATAGTTTGTTGATATATATGTATTATGGTGAACGCCCTGTCCGCAATCGGAGGCCGTTAAGTAAAAAAATATACTTAATTAACCATTAATATACAATGTTTCTATGTTTTAATGTGACCACATTTTATATTTCCTTTATCTGGTATAGTAATTTCTATGTGCAATTAACGGCACGTACCAATAATTGTTATTAGTTCAGCTCCTACACGGCTCGTTGGCACGTTTGCACATACCTTCATATTTTTAAGAAAACATATTTATTTATTGAAAATAATTCAATCCTATTTTTTATTAGCTAGTTTTATAGCCACACTTCGTTCGTTTTGAAATTATATTTAACATAATCATGAGTAAGCTGAGCAGCAACCAAATTAGAGTATTATTGTCATATCATTCATTTCATTCATGGTCAGATTTCAAAGAATAACGCAGATTGAAAAAAATAATAACAGCTTCTTCATATCCGGCTACTGTGCTAAGGCCTTATCTCTTTTCAGGGGAAGGTTTCGACCTTATTCCACCACGCTGCTCCACTTGCTCCACATGTTTTCTTCGCCATCGAGCACGATATGAATCATAAACACAAATCAAGCACATGCAAATTGAATGCTTATCTGAGTTGGAACCAATGACATCCGTTTAGAATAGTTTGTTCTAATAACTGAACCATCTAGACTAGTGCGACTCAATTTGAAAATTATATTTAGTTGGACAAGAAATTCCACAGTAACGAATTAAATGTTTTATTATCGAGTAACATAAAACTTACATTAAATATAATATTTAGTTGCAAAACGATTAAGATAGATATATTATTTACAAGAAACAATTAAATGTATAATGTGATTCTAAAAAATGCATAACATAACTCGCTTACATTTCTTACATACTATACTAATACATAAATAAGTACAATGATATTTACAAATAACATTTATGATTTTTAATGCAATATAATTTCGACAAGTCATTTACTAGATGCGATGGCCGATCGGCCGATCCCAGTGGATAGAACGCGTACATCTTAACCGATGATTTCGGGTTCAAAGCCAGGCAGGCACCACTGAATTTTCATGTGCTTAATTTATGTTTATAATTCATTTCGTGCTCGGCGGTTAAGGAAAACATCATGAGGAAGCCTGCATGTGTCTAATTTCAACGAAATTCTTTATGTGTGTTCCACCAACCCGCATTGGAGCAACTTGGTGGAACCAAACAAACCAACCAAACCTTCTCCTAAAAGAGAGAGGAGGCTAAGACCTCCTACTGGTACATTTTCTGACAACATATCGATTATGCTTATTATGTTTGTAATCATCACGACGGATCCTTCTGTTTTTATATGATGGTAATAAATGTTAACTTAACACTTCAAATATTAATACGAAAAACATTTTGTTAATGTCATATTAACATAAGGGATATGTTAAAGGAAGCTCAATACGAGCTCAATTTACAAGCTCTGGTTACAGTGATTCAGAACTCAATTTATATGCAGCGCCCTAGTCAGCATCATTTACGAGCATATAGCTTAGAATTAGCTAAGTGTAAAAACTATAAACCAGAGCTAAATCATTCTCACTTTTACAGCGAGTTAGTGGATGTATATGACTTAGAATAAACTGGGAGCTAATATAATTGATACACCGGTTCCACCACACTTCGCCATAAATGTGACGGGCCATAATCACTCCGCGTAAAATGCGCTCTTTATGCTAAATAATGATCGCGTTTAGAATTCACAAGGTGATGAATGTTAGCACATTACTTGAAAATAGCTCGCTAGATAAGTTCAGTTATTTGCATTCTGGTAGCTGATCTATAAATAATAAGTGACAGGAATCTGTCTGTGTTTAAAGGTAAGATTTACAATAGTGCTTGTTTTCTAACATATTGCTGTATGTTTACAACGACAGGTACGTTTTGTTATTTGACTAGTCACGCTTCTATAGCACAGCGGCTGCGACGTTGGTCGGTACGAAATTAATATTTTCGATATCCGTGTTAAGTAGTCGAATTAACAATAAACCTAAGCTTTTCAAACGAAAATTTATAATATTCATAATAATGTGATTGTGGAAGACTCAATGAAAAAAATATTGATTGTTAAAATGATTGAATTAAGAAAAAATAGAAGCTGATTTGAGCAAATTCGGTACAATCAATGTTTTTGGTTCACGAAATATCATATAATACATATTGCACGACTATTGTGTTATAAATTAACAAGAAATATAATGCCTGTAATAATAATAAATTATATTAAATATACTATTTCATTGTAGATGCAATACATAGTCAGATACATATCAATATAGTGTACAGCGTTGATTTAAGCCTTGTTTATAATATTCATTGCTAAGTTTCATACAATTAATCATATTCTAAAAACGTGTAATTATGACACATTCAACGTAACTTATCTACGTAATTACGTCACTTACAATCAATCACACAAACGAGACCGATGACAGCTTAGTTATTATTTAAAAGAATAGAAACTAAACGCAAAACGGCCTTCCGAGGCGAAATACCTTAGTGACAGAATTATGGTAGCAATAATTGCTATACGATATTTATGAGTTAACACGATTACATCTATAAAGCAGCTTTGACATTTCTGTGCACACGGCGGGCTTTTCTCGCACACTCGCACAAAAAAACTTTTCAATAACTTATACCACAACTTATATGAATTGAGCCAGCTTTATCACTTTATTAAAGTTTATATTTATATATATATAAATCTGTTGTTGTTTAAGTACCCAAAGTTCTCTTTATATTTATTGTGCGTAGTTTAATAATAATCAAGTTATATAATATTGAACAAAAAAATGTAGGTTTCGTCTGATTACATAATAAATATGTTATCATTAAAAAAACTAATGCAATCAAAGCCGAAAGAGACGTTCAATTTTAGATACAGTAGGAGTAGAAGGCATGAGAGTCAAACATCCTTAAGAGAGATCAATCGACACCTCATAGTTATAAACTCCATCACATTAAGATTACGCAGATAAACGTACATATGTATACAGGTATATATATACTCATTCGAAAAAACATTAGTCTGCTTTTTGGGTAATCGAGTAAAATCAGCATTGAAATGAAAATATTACAGAAACAACTTGTCCATACGTTAGTCGCAGAAGAGAATAAGCTTTTTAACAACTTTAATATGCGTTATATGTTGCACGTAACTTGGCTTTAAATTCATTTGCAGTTAAATAGAATGTTAAGTTATCTTGAGACATAAATAACCTCATTCCTGCGTCAAAATTAGCTCAAATAATTTAATGTCGTTGAAGTCTTATATATAAATTAGAGACAAATTAGCACGATTTAAGTATTTTTTTAAATGATTATACAATTTTATATAATTTATGACACATATAGATCTAATCACACATGACGGCAACCCACTCCACGTAAAATTTAAAAACGTAGGTAAACATATTAGATTTTATTTTCTTTGCTCTTAAATTACAATTGACGCCTACAATTTGATGTGGAGGGGCGCACCTTCGTGAGTAATTGATTTTAAGCGTTTCACATTGTTCTAAATTCATAAATAAATTAAAAAATCACTTGAATTATTCTTATTAAACATTTCAGTTTTAAATTTGTAGTACTTATATATAACATATATGAAAAAATAATGACATTCCGTAGTCGTATAACGTCATACATTTTATTTAAACCTGACGAGAAAATTATCGTAAACAAAATATTATGTTAATTATAAAATTAATTTTATTTGATAAAGTATATTATTAAAAAAAAAGGTTGTTGACCTCAGACGCTTTCTTAAATTTAATGAAATAAGGCTGAAACTATGTGATGAACATCCATTGTTAGGTCAATGTACTAATTTCACGGTGAAGGTCGAAACATGAGTATTGATCTTGTGACCCAGTCTCGTCACATCAATGGTCGTACGTGACATCTTCAACAAGATACTTCCTTGTTCAAATACTATTATAGTGCTTAAAAGTATTAGAATTGGAAATGAAAAAAAATAAAATAGAAAATACTTAAAATTACTCCAATGTCAAATGTAAAGCATATTGCGTGCATTACGTGAACACTTAATATAAAAACATAAAAAAAATATTTACAGTCATGATTTCAAACAGGTTCGGAGTTTAAGCGAGATAAGGTAAACCTATTCAGATAAGAGAAACCGAATTACTTTAGTTTTTTTGTTAATGAATCTATAGGCAAGGTATATTTGTTAAAACACAATTCATTCAAAATACATTCAATGCCAAAAGTATGAGCTCTTAATACCGTTCCTAAAAACGAGACTGGTCTTTTTTATGCCATAGTTGGCAAATGTGTTAACGTACGTGATTCCTTACAATGTTGCCCATCCCTTTTTTCAATGTCTTTTGACGTCATCGTGACTAAAATTCGATGAGCATAAATTCCTGGCAGTTTAAGCCTGGCGAGAAAAGTATTGTAAATAAAATATTATGTAATCTAATAAAAATTAGGGGAATTCATCATGCCGTTTCATTTAATCGAAAAATAAAGAAACATAAAAACTGTTTTTTCAAAGTTATTAACGAATCATTTAAAACAACAAACGCTCCATGAATAAGAATTTCAAGAATTTATTAAATAAAATGTAGGTCTGATTTAATTTTTTAAATATAAAACCGGTCATATTTCTATCCTTATTCAGTATGTAGTTCTTCTAGGATTTTTTGCTCTATCCTTCAAAATTGCCACCTCAGTAGCGTGCGTTGGGTCGATAGCACCGGCCCGCGCCAGATCTATCAGGTTATCACTAGGTATGTAACGTGCAAGTTATTTTCTTTTGTCATTCACACGTAATTTAAATCTTTAAATTCACTTTAAGCATTTAAATTATTCTTGTTAATTATATTTATACTTTCTCCGATGACAAAATATCCTTTTAACTATACATAATGACTTTTAAGCAGAAATCGACTAATTTAAAATACCTCTATAAGCAAGTGCAAATTGAATCTTCCACACTATCATTATGAGCCAGTTTTAAATCTTTAATAAATGGTCCATCAGCCACACAAAGTGGTTACATGAGGCAGGTCTATAAAAGGCATGAAAGTTATTTGATGTCAGCCAATCGGTCCTGTTATCAACTTTTATTTATGACGTGAGTAAAAATTGTTCATGCATCATCTCTTAGAGTTCTCGCCTGGATGTTTGTGATGCAAATTGTCAACGTTATTTTGAACATTAACAAGTATAAGCCAATATAATATAATACAATAATCTTTGGACATTTTTTTAATTTAAACATGAAAATGATTAATATAATATTGATAAGATATAGAAGGTAGTATTTCTAACAGAGAATTGAAAAGATTTAACTGAAAATGGAGTCGTCAATCTCATATGACTGTCTTTATCGTGGAAGATTAATAATAATTAATCTCCAGTTTAAATTAAGAGCTTCTCCTACACGTGGTTAGATTGAAAATATTTTTTTAAATTAATACCTTGTTTTGATAATAGTCTTTAATATAATTTTGGGACCATTTCTTATTCAAGTTCTCAGAATACTATTAGCAATGAATGCGTCTAGACTTTTCTTAACCTACTGTTATAAATATGCATTAATGAATTATTATTACGAACTGATTTCATAAATTTTAAAACGTTGTTGTTAATTTATAACAAAAAGCGTTAATATTTAAGCTGCAGTACTGTTACTTTTTATAGGTATGTTAGACAGATAGTAGGTTTCAAGGTGTTTAAAGTGATTTAATCGTGAGAGCTAATACTTTCATCCTGATTGAGTTTACAAATATAATTTGGCACTGCAGTAGGACTTTCGCAATACCAGAGTAACGTAAATATTTTAAAATAGTTGCAGCAGTACCTAAGCAGCGTGCTCTTATAAAGCAATTAAACCGTTGTTCGACAGAGCCCGAAATTATACCGTAAATTTCTCATATTTACAAAATAGGAAACGGCTTACACAATAAACTAGCTAGTATTCGTAGGCTTAGATTAAAGTGTCATAATATTTCAGAAAATTTTAGAATTCCAAGCCACTAGTACAATTTATAGAAACACAAAAGTTATAATATATTTCTATACAGTAACAGCCTGCAAATTGCTTACTAAGCAAAGACATAACCTTCTCTTGAAATGGCTTAGAGTTTATTCCACCACGCTACAATGCAGGTTAGTAAATATACATGTGGCAGTTTTACATCCAAAAAATGCATA
This sequence comes from Vanessa atalanta, assembly GCF_905147765.1. Classification (NCBI taxonomy): domain Eukaryota; kingdom Metazoa; phylum Arthropoda; class Insecta; order Lepidoptera; family Nymphalidae; genus Vanessa; species Vanessa atalanta. The sequence goes on from NC_061882.1 coordinate 3,291,607, forward strand.
AATTAAGCTAATCAAAACTTAATGCGCTCACATTTAAACACAACGATTGAAAGTATTAATGTGCAATAGCTGATGAAGGGTGGTACCTACACATCCATTAACGTCAGATTAATTGCCCGGGCGGTAACCACTACCAAACCATTTTTGGCCACTTTACCAATTGATAGGAAGAGTCAAGAATGGTTACTGTCTTGATATAACCGCCATGCTTAATGTTCTTATTGATACCGGTTTCAGGCACGTTTAAAGCGATGCTAGGGATCGAAGATTCAACGAACTACACTTAACACCGCATAACAATTACTTTTTATTGGATAATCGTCATTCAGCGACATTTCTTCATGTATGGTAATCGTGCCGCTTATCTTGTTTATTGATAGTTGTCAGACGAGAAAATGTCATAATTGACGCGATTACTATTTGTGGTTTATTTGTATGATTTAATAAAATGTGACTAAGTAACTTGTAACTAATGTATGTAAGAAAATCTTGGAATCTTAATTTCACCCACTGAATTAGGATGGGAGAATCATAATTAGGTTGAAATTTTGCACACGCTCTGACTTCTGATGACAATACATGACTAGCTAAGAAACGTCATTACAAATCCAATATGGCGGCCTCCCTAAGATGACAGGGTGTTTGAAATCCACCCCCATGATATGGATATCAAATGAAAGGGTTTGCTGTCAGGAATACGAAAAAAATACTCACGTGACTTAAATCCAATATGGCGGCTGTCCAAGATGGCGGACAGGCTAATTGAAATGCACTCCCATGATATGCGTATCAAATGAAAGAAGGGTTTGCTGTCAGGAATACGAAAAAAATATAATTTTTGGACAAAACGCTCCATTTGTAATTTTTAGTGCGTGCTAAAGGCATGTTCTTTTAGTTTTTTAAACTATTCGTATTCTTATTAATATAATTAGTAAATAATAGTCTATACAGATTTCACACAGGTACGTATGGTGTATAGCGTATTTACTCTTTATATCGAAACACAGCAATACAAGGAATTGCAATTTGGCCGTACTAGATAGCAAAAGTGAGCTTAGAGCTTACGTATACGGGTTTGTAATTAGTCTCAACGCCAACTATTGTTTATGCGTGAGTGCACTCACGTGTACGAATTTGCAAAAAAACGATTCAAACTAGTTCATATCAGTTTTGTTGGCTTCTATTAAGTGTTAGCTCGAAACACATGATTTAAATTAATATTGATGAATAAAACCAAACTTGACATATTGAAAAAACATAAAGTAATATAAATCTTTATACGCTTTTATACGTTAACCCCTTCATCATCTTTCTACGTCTTGGCATATACTTAGGGGCAGGGCTTTCTCCAAGCCCTTTTAGGAAGGTACCACCCACTTATCAGGTAATCTACCGCCAAATAGCAATACTCCATTGTTATCCTGTTTGAAGGCTGATTGAGTCAGTGTAACTACTGGGTACAAGAGACATAGCATCTTAGTTTTCGAGGTTGGTGGCGCATTGGCGATATAAGGAATGGATAATATATCTTACAGTACCAACATATAATGGGCAGCGGTGACCACTTAGCATCAGGTGGCCCATTTGCCAGTTCGCCTATTTATATCATAAAAAAAACAAATCGTAATTTCGGGGCGGAGCAAATTTGGAACGTAATGTCCAATGAACAGTGATAAGTAGTTTTGTGACATGCATGTTTGTGTATGCCCTTATATCTGCTATAAGTATTCTTACCATGCTGTTACTACAGAACAAGTCGAATTACGACCAATAACTGTCAACGGTACGTAAATAATGTATATGACCTAAACTGTGGGGCGTAAATGAAGCAACAAAAAAGTATCTTATAATAATTCTCGTATCTCAACGCACAGTTGAGTTATTGCCAAAAAAATAAATTCAACCCTTTTTTTCCAGATGGCGGCGAACGCACATAGGAAATCGAGGTAAAAAATTTCAAGTTAAGCTTTTCTATCCCACAACATATCCAAAAGTCAGCTTTCTCGGTTCATTGGCATTTCCAAACTATAATGACTGGACTACGAATATTTCGGAAATAATATACTTGAAAAGAGTACATGTTTGAGGCACTTCGTTGTAATTGTTTCGAGTCTTGCACATTGCTAAGATCCGGTATTTCCAGGTCAATTTATTTTGTAACGATAGAAGAAAGAAGAAGAACTTTAAAGGTTTTTCTGTACGAAACCTACGCCTATTTAATTATAATTTAACAATAGAAGTTGGAGATGAGAGCTTGTATTGAGTATTATATTATAAGCTATATAACCTTTTGTTACCATTCAGGCTCGAGGGCTTGGAACTTGTATAACGGACATAACTTGCAGCTTAGTGATCTACTGCGCTTGCACATTTACCTGACTATAAAGCTTCCTGTGTGACGGGAAAATTGCTAACTACCTGTTTTTAAAATAATAATATTACAAAGAGTTTTATTTTTGAAATTCGTTACTTATACAAAAAATATTGAAATCGCATTGGGAGAAGAAAACTGAGCTTCAATAGGCCAATGTTTTACGGGATGCCTAGCGATGTAAAAAGTAGGATGGATTCTCCCCCCTTTATCTATTGTCGTCCCTACTTCTTACACAAGTGATAAGGTGGGATAAAAAGGAATATTTGTAAAAACTTAATTAATTTGAGGTATTGCTACTATTCTTTTATTCTATATCTATTAAAAAATTCTATAAACCTAGAATAAAAGACCTATGATAACTTTTTCCAAAGGCTAATGTTGTATTTGCAAATGAGTCACGTTTATTTATATATATATATATAGCGTATGTATACGTATAAATGAGTTTGTTATATGTATATCACGATTAACTATTTATATAAAGGTAAATGTTAAAATAATTGCTGTAACGATTCCGTTTCAACATCTTTATTCATCATCGTGAACAAGGAAACGTTGTGAATAATGTTTTTTCGTGTCAACAAGCTCTAAGATAAATAGTATGTTTATATCAGGTTAGGTATATTTATATTATATACATATTCATACAAGGTTTTGACTTGATAATTGTTCCATTAAGTAGCTTGTAAAAAATATGTCTAATATTTATAAAGACCGCTTAACGTAGTTGTTATTGTTAATGATATTTTTTCAAGAAGGAAGTTCTTAAATCGGTTTTATTTTTATATCTATATAACTCCGTCATTGAAGAAAAGATTTGGTATGGTACTTTTGTTGGAAAAGGTTACTACTCTTACCCGTTTGGTTCCATGTAAATTTGAAGAAAAAAAACACCCTTAGGGCGAAAAATTACGAAATGACATTTGGTATGGGCTCTATTTTATTTATATATATTTTAACTCTTCTATATTTTATTAGTAATAAAAACTTTAATTTAGGTTATAAACTTTTTTTCTGCTATACTACTTTCTGCTGATGATATAATTATTTCAATGCCTGAATTTCCATTTCCCGTCTCCTCCTCCTTTATTAAATAGAGGTAGGGAGGTATTCATTGCTGTTCGTTAGTTTCGCTAAAATACAAAAACAGCTCGATCGATTTGAATAATATTTGTTTTGTTTTGATCACTTTATATGATACAGTGGTGATTTAAAAGAACTAAAAATAATGAAAAGCCAAAAATGTATCTATTTAGTATGTAAATCGTCACCTACAGTTACTACTATTTATTAAAAGTAGTACTTTTAATAAATAGCGTTCGCTGGTACATTACAGTTTTGTACCTATCATAGGTACAAAACTGTAATTTAAATTTATTACTTTTAAAAATAGTCTATTTTGTTAAAGTTTTAAAGTAAAAAGTGATATAAATTGTAGGTGATACAAAAATCAGTGTTGCATAAATGCTGATTCAACATTTTTTGTAAGAGCCTACTAGCCAAAAATATATTTATGATTTTGTCTTATTATTATCATAAAACGTGTTGAAACACAACATTGAATGGTGGTCCAATGTATCACCATTCTATTAAGAGTTCAGTACGAAATAGGCTATTTGACCTTACTGTAGTAATGTATATGCGAATGAATCTTCAGTTCACTGCTCTTTTATTAAAACTTCTTTAAGACAAAAGTCATAAGGACTAAAGTGCTGTATTTTTTTTCACATATAAATAAACTTATTTTATAGACAATGCTCTCTATGTTTATAGTCGTAGTGGTTGTTACACTGTTCACTTCGTATGTGGTCTGTGCGTTGAATATTTCAACTTAAATCTGACATTTATTTTGCAGCTGTGAAAAGTCGCGAGACAATTGATGAAGTCTTGGTAATAAAATCTTAAGAATTCCGTTTCGTTCCATTAACTGTGTGAGTCAAAGAATTTGTTTAACAAGGACTTAAATATTATTTAAGCAGGAAAACACTCTGTTTTTTCAGCTTATTTATAAGCTTAACCTTTTACTAATTTTAAATTTACTCTGCATAGACTGAGCTTCAATGCCTCTGTATAACTTAATTAGTAGTAGATATATATGTAGTTCTTTGTTTTAAATGCTCACACCTCGTTCAAAATACCACTAACAAATGTGTTTTTGAAGTATTCCTTCAATTGTGATAAAACTTGCTGAGTCGCTCTGTGTATGCCAGCGAAGGCCCTGGTCTAAAATAAAAAGGATTTATCTTCGTACGTTTGTCCTGTAATATAGCTTTTATGTACACCCTTAGTCTACCGAAGCGATGCTGGGACGGGTAGAAAAAAGGTTTAATTTATTAAAATTGGTTTGAGAAATGAAAAAAGTGAGAATAATTTTGTCAAGACTGTTTATCACGCTCTACGAGATGATATTGATATCCTGAAACTATCACCCGCTAATTATGCAACTACCGTCGGATATAATTAGTACGGAGTCAACATCGTCATATAATATTGTTTAGCGGTCTGATCAAAAACATGCTCTTAACTCACCGCAAAATACAATCGTGAAATATCAGAGAATGATAAGCTGCAATGGCTATATTAATTAAAACATTTAAAGGATACAAGCATCAAAATAGAATATCACATTAAACACATTAAGTCGTTTTTAAATATTTCATATAAGAGATATGAACTTACTTCTTACAGAGTAGAACTTCTGGTTTAAGTATTAATAGTAACTTTTAACTCGGAATAAGAAAATTAGCAACTCATACGAGCTTATATCGAGAGCCGAGATTAACCAGTGGCTAGAACACGTGATTTTTAACTGAAGATGAAACCCGCAAACCCGCATTCGAACCGGCATTTGATCGTGGTGGGGTAAGAATAATAAGGGAGAAGCAGCCCACCTGTGGGACATCTACAGGCACTGTAGAACGATATAATTTTTCCAAAATGTTCCTTGTAATATGTTATAACAAATCCTCAATTAAATAAGAAATAAGTTAATAAATATAAATTAATTAATGTTTCATATGTACAATTAAAAAAGTCATATAAAAATAAGACATATTAACCATTGATGTACAGTCTTGATATAAAGCGCTAAAACAAAATTATAATGCATTTATATACGACAACTCACACTAAAAATGTACAATTAAATACTTGGCGGTGCAGAGCAAATTGGCCAATAACGCCTTAATTGAGACATTCAGCTGAATGCGTTAAGATTCGAATCTCGCTAACATCGCTACACTTGCGCACAACATTTGACAGCCATGCGATAATTACATTCACGTTATCGAGGTAATTAATAAATGTAATATTTTCGTTATTTATGTAACTTTTTAAAGTTTGAAAAAACAATATAATGTTATTTGTATGATACGTAGATAATTTTATTAAATAAGATAACTTAGAAAATAAAATTCGCTTGAGTGTCCCTTCGACAAAAATTCGATTTCCATCAAACAAGTTAATTAGCTATTAGACAGTTGTTTTCTCTTTTGCTAGATCTTCGATTTGATATGAAAGATGATTTTTGGTTCGGAAACGAGCTTCGGAAATGTTGATTTGAAACTTCTTTTGGGTGGAACTTGTTGTATAATATATGATGTCATTTATGAATGGCTACAGATTTTTTAATAAGTACTTAAACTTCAAGTGTTTTCCACTTCCCAAAGTAAAAATAAAATATGAAATCTAAGTATATTTGGTATATTGTGGTGGTTATTATAAAAATAATATATATTTTTTATATTTTACACTTTTTCCTTTGACAGTACTGTAAGTCTTATATCTCGCCCGGGCGCCACTCCCCGATGGTTATCACGATTACGAGCCGCTATAGAGACGCGATTTAGCCGCTAACGATTTATACACTTGACGTTACTCGTCGTATTAATATTATATGCATTTAAGATAGAGGTTTGAAAAGTTGATCGTACTTGTTATAATTTTATGTCATAGTTTATGAATTTAACATTTTTATATTTGTTATATGATATTCTTTAAAATTCTCAAGCAGGGCCGGACCGTAAGTTTAGGGGGCCCTGGGCTAACACTACTTAGGGGCCCACTTAAGACATTTCTGAATCTGATTCTGAACTGGTTTGATTAATGGCAGGACTCGCAGGGCTACAAACCATACGATCTTTTTAATTTAATAAAGTTATGGATTCTGTCGCATTATCGTCTATTTTTGACTTTGACTTGACTTAGCTGGGCCATCTTGAATCCGCGGGGTCCTGGGCTAATTTAGCCCAAAAAGCCATATAGTAGATCCGGCCCTGTTCTCAAGTATGTCTTCTATAATATCGGAAAATTCTTTGTTGAATTCTTATTTAAATATTAATTCAAACTAGATAGTGTTAGAGACACCGTTTAATTGAACCAACACAAATATGTTATTTTAATAGAGTATATCATTTACTTACACATAACACCTTAAAATATACAAAAAAAACTAGTATGATTTTGTTACTTCATTTTTTTCCATATTGAAGTTACGCGAGCCTTAAACCATCACCTCAACGAACACCTTTGCCTAGTGCACACATTTATTTTCTTGTCGTTTTTTCTTAATATGACGAAATTATATGGGTACTACTCAGACGAGCTGAACTTCTTTGCTGAGTAAATGCAAATAAGTTTCATACAAATTACATATGCTGCCATTATCGGTACACATGTTATTTGTTTATGCGTTTATGTAAAGATATAAAATCAATTACCGAGTGAGCTAAGATAAAAGATAGATAAAAGTCTACAATTTAAAATAGATAAGATTGAGAAATATAACCTACAGTATTCTAGAATGTAAAGCCTAGAAACACTAAACATTTATAACTCAAATTTAATTAGCAGTAAGTCGAGCTTAGGGCAAATTATCGCTATATTTGTGTTGAAATATTAACTTGTCAGCAATGCAATGTCGGGTTACGCTCCAATTCATCTCATTAGCGACGCAGATCTGCCTGGACTAATGGGCCATTACTTGCGCAAGTTGTACCTTTATATACATATTCATTTCTTGTTTGGTCTGATATATGTGATGAAAACAATTTAATGTCATAATGAGTTTGTTATCGAATCGATTCAATTGTTTTAGTTTAAATGAGCAAGTAATCGAAAGCGTTACGAATTCCATTACAATTGGGATAAGGTAATTAGTTTTAGTTCATTTAATATTATAAAAACATTTTTTTAATATAATCATGGAAGTTCATAAAAATTATACAACGACTTTTCTGAAGCTATCTGTGGGTATTTAGTATATATGATTAATTTTATTCTTGGACTATAATATTTTATATCGTTACTAGTTAATAAAAGCCGTATATCAATGTGGACTGGGTGAAGATATCCTCAGAAAGATTGAAGTTTATTTCACAACTTTACAATTGAAATCCAAATTAATCCACCAACCCTCTTCGGATTTTTCGAAGATCCAGTAATATGAATAAAATAAAGTAATTACCTATTATAAAATATTTTATTAACTGTGATCATTATTTTAATATACTAATAATCATCACCTTAAACGAAAAGGCAATGATGTCAAACCTCCATATTTGCATAGATAGTTATAATATTCTATACTGTAATGAAGTGGTACGATTATATACAAACAGACAGATATTTTTTTACTACGAACATTCAAAAGATCTTTAATGTGCATAAAGCTTTGTAAGTAAATATAGCCGAATTAATTTTTAAACATTTATAATATAATGCTTAATCGAAAAACAAATTCAATTAAACACTCTGGTCAATTTTCTTTTACAATAAAGAGATTTTGTTTGATTTGTTTTTCTCTTCTCTTTTATTTTATCTATGTGATTAATTGAGCCGAGATGGCCCAGTGGTTAGAACGCGTGCATCTTAACCGATGATTTCGGGTTCAAACCCAGGCGGGCACCACTGAATTTTCATTTGCTTAATTTGTGTTTATAATTCATCTCGTGCTCAGCGGTGAAGGAAAACATCACGAGGAAACCTGCATGAGTGTAATTTCAACGAAATTTTGCCACATGTGTATTCCACCAACCCGCATTGGAGCAGTGTAGTGGAATATGATCCAAACCTTCTCCTCACAGGCAGAGGAGGCCTTAGCCCAGCAGTGGGAAATTTACAGGCTGTTAATGTAATGTAATGTAAAAAAAATTGTGTTCTGTAAAGCGATCTATTTTTTATCTATCTATCAGCCTAAACGAAATTTTACTGGACCAGACACTGGACATTCACTGTTAGGAAGTGTTATTTCAGGTCATAGACCGATTCAACATTAATAAACTAGAGCGTAACCGGGGCGGGCTTGTTATAAATAGAATGACAATATTAAACAATATTTTATTATTAACTAGCTGTTGCTGTGACTTCATTAACGTGATTCGTTTAATGACTTGGTGGTTCAAACCCCAGTACTGAGTATTGTTGTTTCCGGCTTAAAGGGTGAGTGAGCCAGTGTAATTACAGGCACAATGGACATAACATCGTTGGGAACTAAGTCCCTAGATGCATAAGGGATATAAGGAATGTTTAATATGTCTATGGATGGTGGTGACCGCTTACCATGGTGGCCCATTTGCTCGTCCGCTTATCTATATCATAAAAAATATCGTATTCGCCCAACTAAGCCAGCATTTGATGAACGAAACTCCTCAAACCATCAATGATTCTTCAACCAAGAGATCCTTATGCTTGTAATACAATGCCTAACTCTCCCTTAAACGATTGGCGATTGTTCTAATCAGTAATTAGTAGCCACCCAAGCAGACAATAAAGCCCTATATTCAATTTGTCTTAATTTTGTGTTAGCTAGCGCACTACCTATTGTACCTAAAATGGTTGTACTAATTGACAAACGCCTGTAATGCGGCGTATGTACGCCAGCTCACCAAAGTTTTAACGCCACCCGAAGAGTGATAGGAAACCTCTTATCATTAGCTGGTCTGCCTTCCTAAGTTAAATTTATCGAAAATACATATCGAGGCTCGATTGCCGTGAAGAGTTCAAAAAAGTAGATTATGTAATAGTATTGAATATATATCACAAATTAACACTAATTACGAAAGTTGCTCAATTAATTTTAAACTTATCTCTTTACTAACAGGTATTCGAAAATGCTTTTAGATCAACTGGTATCGCTCGTACATTTTCAAATCATTAAATAATTGAATTAATTCGAAACAAGATGGCGGTACGATCTATTGTTTCATTAGCCTAACCCATATCACGTATGGCATAGATCTATTATCAGCGGCGAAAATCTCGTTCCCATCTACTTCGACCGACTTCGTGAGTCTGCCTGCCTTTATGAACTTTAAATTCTATTGTGCTAACCTAATTATGTTAATGTAGAGTGCATAACTGACGTTGCAAATAATTGTCTTTGTGGACCATAAATAGAAGCTAAAAAGCAATTATTTATCATTTAGTAGTACAAAGTATACAAGTAATTCTTATAGATTGGAATTACTTTAAAATTGCCTTTTTTATAATAGATTATTGGACTGCCAAATGGCCCCCCTGCTGGTATCTGGTCTCCACCGCCGGTAGAAATTCTGAGCAATATTATCCATTCCTTTCATCGCCAATTCGCAACCAACCTTGGAGAGTTGGAAGTTATGTCCCTTGCGCCTGTAATTAACTTGGCTCTCATCGTTCTTGCCGGAGCACAACGGTCCTTAGTATTGCTGTTTCGGGGTAGAGTAAGTGATGTGTGTGTAGTATAGATGAGCTTGGCAAAGACCCACAACCATATACGCCTACATTCTTTTTTTGCGAAATTTCTGAAACATTCAGCGGAATTACATACCCTTTGACAGTCTTCGTCCAAATATAATCACCCGATTGACAAATCGGGTGCTCGATTGCCATGTGGAAGAAAGATAAACTAATAAACACACTTTCACATTAATAATAGGATTTTTAATATTAGCAGTTATAAGCCAGAAGGATGGAACAAAATTACGAAGGAGTTCAAGAATAACGAAGATATGTCACTCTGTAGATAATTGTTACAAAACTATTGTCTATTTTGCATTAAATTACTTTGGTAATTACTAGCCTGCCCTATGAACTTTCCCGGCTCCAAATGCCATCCAATTTTAATAACACAATAACGAATAACATCGTAATTATTCAGTAAACGCAACGTATACAATTATAAACATGATAATAAATAATTAGTAATTGTATACACAAATGTACCTACATAATAATTAATCAGGTTTGTTTAATCATTCCCTAAGATGTAACACCCCATCTTATTGCCTCCACTGCTTGCTATTTTACAAGCATTTAATTAAATTCACCTCAGTATGTGTGGGTCAAATCTTGCAAATAACTGATTGAACAGCCAATTTTACACACAATTTCAGTTCTGGTAACAATACAATTTGTTTAATAATTAGAATTTTGTTAAAGAAGAGTATTCATCTTTTTACTAACGTCCAATATTGTAAAATTTGGTACAAGTATCGAACTTATCTGAGTTAAAAACGATTTCAAGTTATAGTTAAACTTCTGTCGATAGTTGAAAAAAGATTCACCTTTAGTTTTTTTTAATAATGTTTGCAGTAATTCAAATATTAGTTAAAACGAGCACCAATGTTGCGTTTAAATAAACATCCATTGCAAAATGGTCGTTATTGACTCTCTGGTATATTGGGTGTGGGCATTTCTTGACAATCTTGAATAAAGATTTTTGACTTTGCCTTTATATCTGTAATTATCTACTTCACAAAATAAAAGGAACCGAAATAAACACATAGATATAAATCTATATATATTTCAATAAAATTCATACGGATCCGAATATACCTAATATTTTAAGGTTATACTCATTGTCATACCCGGCGCCTATCAATCCTATATCAAAATGCAACGGTGCCACATCAAAGTGCCATTGTAACTCGTAAGCTGTAGCCGTCTTATATGGCATCTCCCTTGCGTTGACGAACGTACATGCCCATCTGTCAGCGCCTGTCATTAAATCTTCGAGCCCTTTTATGTTAATGTGATCTTATTATGCGGAAGTTCCGAGAATTAGTCGATACTGCGATCTTCGAATTGTACTTATAAGCATTTCGAATTACCTGACCTTTATTCTTAACCTCTTGAGAACTATGTTCATTTAAATTAATTAATTAAGTAACGAAGTTGTTTGTAGTTTAGAAGACAAACCGTAATGAAGTTATTACTTATGTGCATTCCGTGTGTAGTTTTCTGTTACTAAAAATATTTTAAGTGTAACTTAAAGTATGGTAACCATTCCAGAGCTGGACTTAGCTTGGAGCTTATTCCACCATGTCACTTGAACAATGGTTGGTGGTTACATATGCGGTATATTTTTTTATGGCACTTATAGGATTCCTCACGATATTTTCGTTTACTGCCGAGCTTGAGATAAATTATAAACATCTTATTGATGTTGCACTTAGAAATTTAGTGGCGATGGCCTGGGTTTGAACTCGTGATCCTTGTTTAAGATTAATATATTCTTACTAATAGGCCATTTTATCTCACGTAGATATGCACACACATATAAACTGAACAAAACTTTGATTTAAACATCAATCATATTTTATAAATAAGAATTACAATTTAAATTGTACACGCAAACACGTATCATATCTAAACGTTTTCGGAAAACGTTTTATTTCTTCGGATATCTACAGATGTTTCTAAAAACTACAACTTTACTCAAAGTCTGCATACATTGATATAATGTTTTTATATTTTATATCAGAAAATACCTCAACACGGATGTTCATAAAATATTGAGATGCGAAAGAGCTCTAAATAAAAATGATTTGAATATGACAGTATATTATATTTATTGCGCACGCGCCGGCCACCGGCATCGATCGATATGAAAACAAAATGTACTTACTCGACTGCTTGCATCACGACCACACGGGCGCGAGTTTAAAAATGGTTTAAAAATAAATACCACGGTATAATTTTCAAATTTCACACTCGAATTGTAAAGGAAATTATTTTTGGCTAGCTATCACTACACACAGACAATAAGCGCGTTTGAGCTTTCGTGTCACTGGAAAGGCATTTAATTAATTTTCTCGAGATAAGATATGATTTTTGTCAGATCAAATGAAATAAAATACTTTTATTCAATATAGAAGCATTAAATTGACGACCTCCATGGTCGAGTAGTGTGTACACCGGTTTTCATGGGTACGCCACTCCGAGGTCCTGGGTTCGATACCCGGCCGAGTCGATGTAGAAAAAGTTCATTAGTTTTCTACGTTGTCTTGGGTCTGGGTGTTTGTGGTACCGTCGTTACTTCTGATTTCCATAACACAAGTGCTTTAGCTACTTACATTGGGATCAGAGTAATGTATGTGATGTTGTCCAATATTTATTTATTATTATTATTATTATTAAACGTACTACAACGGAACCACTTCGGAAAAGAAAATACATTTAAAGATCTTTAAGCAGACAAATGCAACTTTGCAAAAATGAAAAATAGGTTTAGTCCGAATGTTATTTGAAGCGTTGTTATGAAAGTCGAATAACATTGACAATGAAACAGTGTCAAGCGCCAATTCTATTAAGATGTTTGAATATAAAGAGAAATGCAGTGACGCATCTTTACCAATTTACAACATGACAGATATACACTCACATAAAAATATTATAGACCTTATTGTAATATAATACGGAGCGAATTTGCAAAGCATGGATTTGGTTAACAGTAATGCTGAAAGGATATTTTGTGAGAGCATGGTACAAAATGAAAATGAATTAAGAACAATCTGCTTCAATCAAAAGGCGTTAGGCGAACTTGACCCGAGATGTGTTTGTGAGTATTGAAATAACTTTTATACGCTACACTATATTAGCACTACATTGTTATTCCAAGTTTTAAATGCTTATTTGGTTCAGTTGCTAGCTTACAGAGCAGATATCGAGGTACTGAGTATAAATCCCGGGTTCATATTCCTAATACCTAAAACATTATTGAATTCTCAGTAGGAGCCCTGAGTGTGGAGGTAGGCAGTGCGTATTTCCGTTCTTTTAAAAGCAAGTAAAGTTGAGTTGTATTTGAGTCTGAAGATTTGTCGCCCCGGTGGATGACTTACTCCTGTATAGGCTAGACTTCATTATGTATAGAACCAAATTAATATGTTATCATTTCATATCAATAATAGTTTATTTAAATACCTACTAGCAATGCACTCATAATATTTTATTATATTCCTGATAATATTGTAAAGAATAGTTTTGTTTAAATTTTGTTTACTTGTAAGTATATGGAGGGTTTGAAATAAACTTCAAATTTTTTTTTTTCGGTGTACTTGATCAACTACTCACCAGAACACCGAAAAATTAATTTAAAAAACAGTAAATGTATTTGTAAGGGTATATTGTGTGACATATAAAAAATAGTAAGAGGCTGAAGCAACGAAGTTTTAAGACGCAAGATTTAAAAAAATATATTAAAAAACAAACAATTGTTAATTATTTTTGTAATGTTACGAGTACTTGCGGGTGTAAAAGTAAATAACCATACTCTTTACTCACTCTGTATAAAACCTGTTACGCACGAATAGCACACATCTTTCAGCTCTTCGGCCGAGAGAGTGGCCGGATATTCTGAATTCGTAGATCGATCAAATCTCTATTCGTAGAATCTATACAATGCAGTATGTACGTCGTATATTGTACGATATGATATCTACGTACTCGAGATTTAAAATTACTCCTAAACAAAATATCAATCTGCGACGCCATTAAATTGTATAAATACCAAGGTATAATAAATAATGGAAGGAACACGTAAGATCGTTATTACTAGGAAAAAAAATTGCTTTTCGCAACTGCAAAAATATTAGAACGCCTCTTAGTAGTAATCGATATAGTAGTAGTACTAGACTCGTGTTGTTTAAACCTTCCCTATTAAAAATATTAATTATTACTTTAAACGCTGTATAATGTCCGTAATAAATCTACCACTGATAATATGAAATTAAAATAAACTTGTAATTAAAACATAACTTATTATCTCGATTCGCATAAAACCATTCACATCTCAGTAAACATGTATAGATCGTTTTTTTGTTTTAACATACGCGTTCGACGTTAAGGTAAATTGATAATACTATTTTAAATAGACAACATGGTTTTACATTACCTGATCTTAAATAAAATAAAATTTTATAAATCAATTATAGTTTTCTTTAAATTATTTTGTTTGAAAGAGATAGGGTAGGTAATCTGTCCGACGGCAGGTGAACACCACCAGTAGGCTTTTGCACTGTATGAAATATTAACGACCCCATTGACAGCGCACCAGCGACCTTGAACTAAGATGTTATCCTTAATGCCGGTAGTTACACTGACTTATTTATCTTTCAAACAACAACACTAAATATTGCTATTTGTTGATAGAATATTTAATGATTGGATGGTAGTTATCCAAATCCTTGCCAACAACAAAAATAACTTAGAGAAAAAATAATTAAATATAACAGAAAAACGGTTCTTAAGTTGTATATAATTTATTATTTCAAATTGTATCATATATCAAACTTATAATTTCCCAATGTCACATAATTAAATAACTATAAAATATTGCTCCGCTTAGACAACAAGCTTCCTGAGATAACGAATATCAATCATGCCACGAACATGTAAAAATCAGGAATCCAACACGGAAATTATACATCGCATTAAGTCTTGGGTGATCTGTTGTCGGCTCCTTTTATGTGATCAAGTATGGAATTGTTATTTACAGCATGTATGAAATAAAATTTATAATGAGTTCCATCTGTATCGTTAATTTGATTTATCGATACATTTAACATTCAAAGCCAAATGATTTACCTCTTAGACTATATAGCTAATAGAGACAAAAAAAAACATTTTATTGGTCACGTAAGATTTCAAAAGAATGTTATTTAATATTTAAATTTCGACTTTCGTTTGCAAATCATATTATTATTGGAATAAAATCTTACCTTTTTTTAATTAAAATAATTTATTTATATGATGGCAGCACATTTTTTGATTGGAAACCGTTAAATTTTTATTTAAAAAAATATTTATTTGTATTAGGCATTATTCTTTATTAGAATACTATTTGTTACAGATGTGTGTTAAAAATTCGTATGAGCCTAATATTTAGGATAATTTATGAAAACGAATATTTTTGTTTGTAATAGATTAATGTCTTTATTTAATTAAATTATATAGATATCATCGTTTTATACGTATGAATATACTTGTTGGTGATCTATTTGGGCCGATATGTTGAAACTTCAGGACTTAAAATTTATAGGCACAATTCCGGAGTGACACTCTTGTGTAAACACAAATCAAAACAAAAAATCGAATCAAATTAAAATACCTTAAATTATTTTCTTTACTGAAATTAAGAATATAAGTATTTTAGAAAAACAATGTTTTTGTGACGCAGAGGTCGTTGCCCGCGTCATTAAAAATGAAACTAGCCAGCTCTACCATTTTAATATTCACTTCAAAGTTTCTTGTGCGTAGTGTTATCTGTCAATTACTTATGACTAAAGATTATAAGCCAGACAGACAGACAGACGATTTTGAGCTATTTAAGAACATTACGAATTGTGGTATAAAAAAAGATTCTAAATCGCACTAACGTTTGGTTCACTGCGATGTTTATAAGGTGTCGTTAATAAGGCATACGTATCAAATCATTTATATAATTATGTTATACCGGAAGTGATTTTTAAATCATGTATAAACAGGTCACGTCACAACACGTCATTGACCGAAACGTACATTTCTATTATAATTCGAAATTCAAATTATATTCCTCATGTGATTTATTTAATACACATTATTATATTTAAGACAACTTTGCTTCAAGTGCTATAGTCTAGACAATATTATACTTATACATATATGTATTTCTTTGAGACACGTTTTAATAAAAATCACAACAAAATAGCAAAGAGGCAGCGAAATTAATGATTACTAAAATCAGCTGTCAAAGAGACAGCAACAATACGACGTCATTCATACGCTAAATTAAGATATAGAGAAAATTAATGAAAGCGGCATTTAGAGAAACAAAGGATACAAATTGGTACTAAGATGCTGTTTCATTTGTCAGAGTAAAGTGGTCGGGTGACATCTTTAGAACGATTAGTGACAGCGCTGGTGGCGAGATTCGTTGGATCCAAGTTGACAGTTGAGAAATGACTACACTTTTTACACTGGTAAAGAAAGTTGACAAATAGGTATCATTCGTATTTAAAAGTCGAAATAAAAAAAGGGCTAATTAATAGATTACAACATTTTAGTCTCCACGATTTATTTATTAGTAATGAGTCAAGTTGTATATAAATTCAATGATTTATTAATAGATGTAGAACTGTTCATATAAATTATTATTTATTGTTTTTTTCAATTTTAGAATTTTTAAATATATTATGGAATTTTAATCATCACCTACAACGATAAGCCCCGTACTATATCATGTTCGTTAGCCTAGTGGCTAACTCTACCTAGCTCGATTGTCAGCAGATCATAAGGACCCATGTTAAAAACCAAGGTCAGGCCAATTTGTGTTATATCATCTGTCTCATTATTAGTTATAATGTTGGCCGGCAGTGAGCTAATGTACCCCCGAAAGTACCGGATCTTTTCCTTTGGTTTGATTGTCGTACAGTCGAAAATTGAGAGTAAGAAAATAGAGTCAGCGCTTGTGATGGTGCGCACCGTTGTGTACTATACTGTCTATTTGGCTGGTCTCTATTGAGAATGGCATACGTGGCCCAAATCACTTAAAACAAAAATCAATACCGTTTTAGAACATTACATTCACAGCTGAACCATTGTTTATGAGGACAAACACTTCACACTCACAGAAGATTCTAAATCGAGATTTATGACTATTGAAGTATTATTGAGTATTTTCATTGACAGAGGCGATTGATCGTAAAATGTTATTAAATTCTTTATTGATGGCACGTGTAAATAAATACCTTGGTAATTCCACTCGCTTTAATCGCTCAAAACTACCGTGAAGGGTATCTGTAACAAAATAAATTATTTTATCAATTTAATATTTTTATACATACATATTTAAATCAAATTTATTAAACAAAACAACCAGTAATACGAAAATCCGACGACATATTTTTTTAAAAGTACTTTTTTTCATATTAAACGCATTTAATGATATTAATATATTTTTTTATATTATTGTATAGAATAGTTGAAAAGTCTTGTCAGTTATATAATTGTATTTAACTAATGTGACTGTATTTTAAGATGTTGAAAAAAACTAACTACTGAGTTTCTTGCGGGTTCTTCTCAGTAGAATCTACATTCCGAAACGGTGGTTTTATTTAAATAGTTGGTCAAATGGTGATTCAAAAGTATTGTAAAAGCCTACTTGAATAAATTATATTTTGATTTTGATTTTTTGGTAAAATTCTAAATTCGGAAATTTAGATTCTACTTATCTATAGCAATATATTTAACATTAGATTTATCTTGTAAAATCACAGCTCAAAAGCACTTATAAGAGCCTACTCGAATAAAGTATATTATGATTTTGATTAATGCGAATTTATAAGGCTTAGATTTAAGTGTATTTCACCTTGTATGACTTTTGATAATAATCCCCGTGTCTTTGGTAAAATACACATGCAAAAGCAAATAAGCGATAAATCACCGAGGTTAACATTGTATTAATTGTAAGAACGTTTTACTATACACGTAACAGTTTCGTAAAATCATGATATAATTTAGGTTATGGATTAAATTGGACAAAGTGACATGCCGAATGTAGTTGAAATTTATTACTTGGGTGTCACGAACATAATCTGCCGAGACGTGACCGAAATCCTAGATAAAGTCGCAAATACAAAGCGAGCCGTGTTCGGTGTCCGATTTATATTTATTTAACACTATCGCTACAGCTTAACCTATATGCTTTTGCCATCGTATATATAATCGCAGGAATTAAGCCGACCACTACGTAACATCGTTGGTGCTCTTTGCTAAAACAGTTTATTACTAGTTTTTCAAGTTATTCAAGATTATAGTAACACAAGTAGAATGGTAAATAATAATGCCTTAAGATAAATTAGATATAAAATATCTTAAGAGTTACATGCGTGAGATACGACGTTGGCATATAGCCGGGAGGATTGGCAAAGCGGAATCCAATCGGAGGTCTGTATATTACTCCAACTGATAAATTAAAATTACATCACTGACAAGTGTAACAAACAACACAGCGGGGGCACTCACAACATTAATCACTGCACCCACGAGATCACTTTTATTAAAACAAACTTTACCTGCATTCACATAAAGATTATTATTGTCGGTTAAAAAATTGACGTCTTCAAGCTTATTTGCATTATCATATACAAGCAATTCTAGTACATATTCTCGAGTAGGTAAGGAATTTAATTGCACCGCATTATCGATCTTGGTAGTTGTTGGACCATTGAAGTCCATTTAACAAAATATCACGTCTTGTCCGGACGTGAATAGCAAGTGCAATACAAATACTATGATTTGCGATAATTATATTTAAACTCCAACGTTAAGAGTAATGCATGCGTAAATCGCACGAGAAATTAATGTTAAATCATGATTGTTAGTTTTAAATAACCCATATTATTTGTTTTAAATTGATTGCACTTGAGAATTATGAACTGGTATTATCGCTTTCTGATTCGAATGAGGTATAAAAATATACTCGACTTGATGTGTGGCATTGTAATTGAATAAATCTAGTTGGAGAAAATTAATGTGTTTCTGAGAGGATAAGATAAAACGTAGCATTAAAATATTATGTACTGGTTTTTTTTTAATCTTTTTAATTTAGTGTTAAATTACGTGCAATAACATACGTATTATTTCAGTTGAAGGTAAACGAATGTTCTAGAGAAATGGTAATGAGTTTGACACGGTGAACTCTAACGAAACCGCATACCCAATTGGAACTTTATCGCTGGCAACGATCTGGCTACTGGTTCTAATGGTATTTTATGAATTGATTATGGACTCGGTATCAATAGGGTCGTCTGACATGTTATGTTGACTATTAATTATAACTCATATTTGTTATTACAAAACATAGATAGATTTTTTTAGAACATTTGACATTTCAATAATTGATTAAATGGTCTGCCAAATCTATAAATGAAACATCCCAGTAGAAAACTTGTGAAGAAGTTTAACTAGAATTAAAGTAAAAGCGATTATACGAAAGACGTTCCAATTAGCAGTCTTTTGTAAGTTAAAAGCCGGCATTGAGTCAGAGGGTAGGGAGGGAGGCTTCGAATAATCAGGCACATATTTGAGACTCAATTTGTTTGGTCTACTGATTACTTACTAGGCGCCCTATAACGTCAAACATAAGTTTTATACCTTGTAACATGAGAAATATCCATCAGGATACCGTGGGAAAGGGTGTATTAAGCAACGGTCAATATTGGTTCACGCTATTCATTCTTACCGACGAATTTAGGAGCTACTTTTTCTATGGTATCATCAAACAATTCCTCTCCACCGCCCGTACCTTTTACACCTACGTTCCTCGTGTTTGTATTTAGGTTTGTGATTAGCCCGTCTGTCGCCTTGCCGATATATAATAGTAAATAATGTATTTTTGTGGGTCATTTTTATTGCCGGTGGCTTCGACATCGTCATGGGTGGTTTCTTGAGCGTGGCCTTTCTCATTTTATGACAATGCTCTTTTTTGGATGCCGCGCTTATGTTGAAAATGATAGAGTCTTCACGTGGATTCTTTGTTGCGTTAAACTGTTTGGCTTAGCGGAAGCGGTTACTATTTGATGTTACTTTTTTAAAATATGTCGTACAAAAGGAGTCAAATTGTGAAGTTTAGATTATTGAGATTGAAGCCAAGTATGTCAACCTTTTTAAGTTTGTGAAACATTTTAGAATGTTTAAAGAAGATCTTTTTTAAGTATCGAAAAAGTTAAAACGAATAAAAATATTTATAGATGATCCTATAAAATATTGTTGCGTTTTCATATCCATTTATTTTTTGTTGTCTTCAAGTCATTGTTATTTTTAAAAAGTCGTACTATTTTCATAACCTCTCGTTAATCGAACTACAATCGATACAATGTGATCTATCGCCTCGGTCATAATCAAATTAAACCCCTTATGATGTGAAGGATGCTGTAAAATCTTCGCGGCTAATAACCATGTTCACACTCGCTGAGAAATAATTATGTAAGTTCTCATAGAGACAGTTCCTGGGTGAAAGAGATAGTTGTATAGAATTACATACGATCAAAAGAGCCAGCGACATTATTTTTGTGAGTGGTGTCAATGTGTAAAGTTTGTCTTTATAAGTGGTGAGAAATATTTTGTGATATAGAAGAATTTTTAAAATGTATCTCATAATAATGATAATATTATTCATCGTAGTTAGATATTACGGGATAAAATCGCAAATATCAACAGTATTTCTTTTAAATGCATAGTACTCAATGTTAATTTCAAAACTGACGTTCTACTTAATTTAATCAATTAATATCTGTCCTTTTTTTTTTTAAACTGCCAAGCAAATATTTGTTAAAATATGCATGTGCAAATTATGTGACTTTTATGAATCTTGTTTCAGAACTGAATCAGCAGCTCGATTTTTTAAACTCAAACAAATGCAGTTCTGTTCTTGCGTCTCATTAACACGTTTATTTTAACACTTTCTTCCGCCCAAAATAAGTGTTTTTGTAACCAACGCATCATAAAATCGAATTTCTTAAAAAACAAACAACTTTGTTTATAGAAGACAAAATCGAACAGCGATTACTGTAACGGTACATCATTTGAAAATACATAAACAACAATCACATTTAAAATATAACAGGCTAATATATAGCTTAATATTTTCGAAATAAGATCTACAAAAGCTTGTACATTTTAAAGACACACTAAACGTCTATTAAAAGCAAATGAACAACCAATCTATTTATTTTACGATCATAAATCGTCCAAAAAGATGAAGAGGTGGTGTTTAATCACCAATTATGTGTAAGCAATTAGGGGCTTCAACTTTTTATGTTTGCAGGCGGCGCTTATAATAGTTATATTGGTTACAAGCCGACGAATTAGATACGTTTCCGATTAGGATTTTTTAGGAGAAATTTACTGATTTCGAGAAATGGGTTCATCATCGAGAAAATTGATTGAGTATTTTTTTTTAATTTAATCGTATTTGTCAGCATATTCCATCGTCTTACTGACGATCATATTTCAGGTATAGTAAATCATCATTTGTAGTTTTGAAAGGTGAGACGGCCCAGAGGTTAGAATACCTATATGCTCACTAAATACTGCGTAGCACTACTGAGTTTATGTAGGTAATTATCTCGCGTTTATATTTTATCTCGTCCTTCGAAGCGAAGCGAAATATGTTGAAAAACGCGCATGTTTATGATGACGACTTTCTTATGACCAATTTCGGCCATTACGGGCAACCTTACGGGAGATCATCCAATTATGCAGGACATTATAGTGTACAAGTGTGTGCGCAAACCTCTCATAATCCAATGGAGCGCCAAATCCGACACGACCGGAAAGAGATCACGCGCAGGACCAACGGTTTTACGTGCTTTCCGAGGTACGGGAGTTTATAAACTTTCTATTTCCAGACTCCGGACTGTTACTAAGAAATTTCCGGTAGAAAAACTCAAAAAACGGGTTCTCCAGCTGTACATCTAGCTACTAGACTAACGAGGCAGTCAAGGATTATGATATTATGTCACATGTGTATCCATGAACCGGCATTGGAGTAGCGTGGTAAAAAGTAAGTATGCAAATAAAATAACATTCTTAGTCTTAGTTTATTTTTTCATCTTAGTGATCCGTTTCGAATTCATTCACAATATCCCATCAAATTAATATTTGAAAAATAGTTATTTGCCGTATTGAGTTTAAATTTGAAATTCAATGTTGTTTTAGTACGTCTAGACCTTAAACTGTGTTGTTTATTGGAATTATTGCGGAAATCCGTAAGTTCGTTAGTAACTAACGTGATATTTATTTATAATGTATTGTTATTATATTTATTATGTAAAGGAACAGTAAAACAAGTCATTAGTTACATTATAATAAACTTTGAATGTATTAACTGACAGAAATCAACTCTATTCATATTAAAACAACCTTAATATTATCTAGGACTTAATTTAAATTTAAACCGAAATGACTTTATACGCTCCGAAATTACTCGTAAAACTATTAAAAGACTAAAACGCGATAAATTCAACGTGGACACAATCCTTATCAATTTAAGAGTTAATCGAGAACAACATTAATATTCAAAGTTAGACTGTTTAGGATATAAAACGTATAGCTCTGTTGTAATGACCAGATACTAACTATATTTCATTAATAAATGCTAACAGTTTAAATAATAATTAACCGATTTTAGGAGCGGTCCATGAGTTTCAACGTAATTGGCCTACGTTTGATTGGATTGGATGTTTTAGAATGTAGTAATAGGATTACATACATCTCGATGGTATTTCTCTACGACTTAGTTATTAAATTTAACACAAATCGTCCGTCTGTCGGTATGGTCCATTAAATTATTAATATGTCGTACATACCAATTATCGTAAGGATATATTTCGTGATAATAAATTGCACTCATTTCATCGAAATTTAGGTAAACAGTTTAAAAAAAGGAATAATTGGTTCAGTGGTGTGAATTTTATAATCTAGTCATAGAATTACATTCAAATACCTCTTAGCTTATCATGTGAGTTTATATTAAGTGTTCTTGTTTAATAAAGGTGTTAAAATAAAAAAAAAAACTTAATACTAAATTATCAAAATTCCTGCAGACGACATCAATACTTGTATATTCTACAAGTATTGATGTCGTCTGCATTGATGGCTTATTTACTGTTGGATTGTAGATAGTTTTTTTTAAAGAAAAGAAAGCAAAGTTTCGGTTGAAGTAAAAAGGGTATATATAATAAGATCTGTCGAACGGAATGGAATTTAAATAACTTTATGAGGGCCATCAAATAAATAAGGTTGTTGTTCTTGAAACTAGGACATTTACATCATACAAGAAATTATTATGAATATCTATCTAATTTCATAAAGTAAACCGAATGAATTATTTTTTTAATATAATGTGAGTTAATGAATATATTGTATTTTATATTGCTGTCTGTGTTGTTTCTGACAGCAGTAAAGATTACTGACACACACTGATACATTTTTAAGCACGAGCGTCATTCATACTAATTCACGCCGATAATGAAGCGTGGAAGGGCGCGCCTTCGTGACTTAAAATGTCTAGGTATTATATTATTTCTAATGAATGTTCTATACACGATAATGGAATTGTATTGCATTATCATATATATGTTAAATAATTGGTGAAAACCTGAGTTCTTCCTTTCGTTTCAATTTACATTCCAAAACGGAAATGTACATTACAAAAATTATTAAAATCTTGTTAAATAACGATTCTACGGTTAAAATATGTTTGTAAGATTATATTTGAATAAGTATGATGTTAGTATATATCAATCTTTTAATGTCAAAGAAAGCATCGACAACGACAAAGACACGAATTGCCTGAACTAAGTATTAATACTTTTTCAATTTCTGTCATATCTTAATAGATAAGATAAGAAATCTCGAGACTTGTAATTATTGCTCTAATTTATGCCGTATACTTGTAACGATACTGTAATTAAATGTAACAATTATCATACAATCAATCTATTTAGCATTGAAACAAGCTTGCATGCTAGCAATGAATATCATTCAATAGTATAACTTTAGGTTTTGTCTATTTCTCCTCTAAACTAGCACTTTAGATTCCTTGAAATTAGTAATGATGAGATTCATTTAAGTTACAGTATATGTCATTAAGTAATTAACTATACACAAATAAAAATATTAAAAGTGGCAAGAATGCTATCAGCATTTCTCCTTTAAATAGTAGTTCTGAACCATCCCTTATGCCATGAGTGGATAAAACAAAAAAAAAAACAGTTACAGTTAACATAGTACATTTTTATACCATGGTATTTCTCTATTACGGTTATTTTGTTCTAGAAAGATCGACTTGATGATAAAATAAAAAAAATGACTGCATATTATGGGTAAATACCCCGAATATGCCCGTTCCTTAAGCGAACCATACTTGCACTAATTATTTATTGTCGCCGTAATAGAGAAAGACCATGATGTAAAAATGTAATATAAACTATGTAAATGTAAACTATGTTAAGTGTAACTGTTTTTTTTTTTTGTTTTTCCACTTAATGACTTAATGGATGAGTAAGTGATCCTTTCGAAGAGTTTGAATGCATGCTTGTTTTAATTCGCTAGTCTTACTTTACTTATTCGTTAGGTGCATGTGCAAATCCAATTTGTAAAAAGAACAATACACGGCGGCGGAGCAGAAATAATTAACGTTAGTGAAGTAGCGCGGAGCAACTACTTAATATTAGTTATATGTTTTTGTTTAAAGTCGAAATTACAATAGCACAAAGGGTCGTCACAGAACCTCGGACTTTCTTATCGGTAGACGGCGCCTTTTCCGCTAAGCTATTGACGTTAAAAGTTGAAAATGGTTTAATCACAATTAGGTGTAAATTATTTTCTTTTTATCACCAGGATTATTTTATAATGATAAGTATAGTGTATTAGGAAATATCTTAAAAGAAAATAATAAAAAGAAATAGTCAAGAAACCATTACATTCAAAGTTTAATTATCAAATAACTATTACAACAATACTTAAATAATAATGGAAATAATATAATCAACAAAAATTTGATATATCATTAATAAATTATAAAGATATATACTAATTTTATATTGATGACGAATCGTACGACTTAAGGCTATTTCTTTTCACACTTATAGAAATTTGTTCAGTAATATTATGTGCATAATCTATGTTAAGTATTAATTTTAAATGCAAAATAAAAACGAAGTTTCATTAAAATTACTCGTAATTAGACCTATAAATTACATTCAAAAGAACTGAAATGAATGAATAATGATATTAATGTACAAAATGAATATAATTATGTATATTTAGATTTTATCTTACTTTAAAATAATAAAAACATTAATTAATCATTAAAAAACCACATGATATATCATCACATCCTCTCTTCAAGTCATTCACAAGTTTTCAATGGACGGCCACAAAAACTTAATATTTATTTCATCACGATCTTGTATCTCTAAGCTCAATAGCTCTTATACTCATTGTAATAAAGTCCAAATTAACAAAACGAAACTGGTTTTATTTAAAAGATATAATCGCGGAATAAATAACGATTATTCAGTTTTAATGGCTACCGGTGTATTACAAAACGCTTCGGTCCAATTGACATTTTTCTTAAAAGTGTTCTGGTTCGAAGATTTGATGTGCTTGTAAGTCTTATTTTTTCTTTTTGCTTTATATATTTATCATTCATGTCCTACTAGTTTCTGCGCGCGGTTTCACCTGCGTGTGAAGGAGGGGGTAGGATTGAGAAGTTAACCTTCGCATTTATAATATCAGTTAGGATTACTATATTACATATAGTAGAATTGTCAATATAGCGTATTTCAAATACGTCCCTATAAAAAACGTTTCGTATTCTTGAAGTTGAATAACGATTAAATCAGTTCGTCACTCGTTACTCAAAAACGGTCTGTTACTGATTTACGATTCGTTAAATATAGAAACCGAGCGTGTTAGCTATATCTCAATTGCTTATAATGAGATTTCCGTAATTGATTACCGATTTTTAATGAATTTAAAAAGGAATGTTTTTTCCTAATAATGGCGCGAGTTTTTCAATAATCAACTGAGCTATCCAGTTTTATAATTAGTCTTTCACTTGAAAAGGTTCTACTATATAAAACATTCCACCAGAGTTTTAATTACACTAACTTATTTATTTTAACAATGTTTTTATATATAAATTTGAAATTTTGTATTCAGCGTTAATAATTCTTATGTTTATCTGTACCTACATCTTAATCGAAATTTGATTTCTCTAAAGATACATAAATTATTGAAATATATGATAGAGACGAACAGTAACTATTTTAAATATTTGGCGTGATTAAGAATAATATATTTGACAAAGCGAAGTTTAGACAAATCAATTATGAAATCCCAAATATAACTTTGTATAATTTAATCATTAAAGTTATAGTCATCAACTATTGTGTTATTATACATATATACTTAATATATATGCATATCTTCGATGCTTAAAGTCATGAACATCAATAATTTTAAATCTATATTATTTTTAAATGGCGTTAATTTTTATTACTTTTAAAACAAATGTGTAGATATTAGTTTCATATTTAAAGTGTAAAGATGTGTATATCTACAAACTTTAATTGTTCTCCTTTGCTCATTCATTTTCGTTTTATTTTTTCACATTGTTTTTCGAAACAAGCAATAGCTATAATGGTTTCATTAGCATGTACTACTTTTAAATGATTTTACATAATCTGTGGATATATTATAATCGTATGTATGTATGTATGTATGTATGTATGTAAGAATAGTTAATGTAAAAATCGCTAGCAAACCAAATGAATAAAATAAAATGAAGCTATTATTGAAGAGTCGCAGTAGTTATATAGTTCATAAGTGCCCCACGGGGTGTATAACAGCTATTGTAGTTAGCACAAAGTACATACTAGTTCAATCCAGTGTTGAACCGACCTTCTATCCTTGAACTAGCACTTGATGTGCGCACGCGCGAGGATTATGTTTCGAGATACTATACAATGTACGTATCATAATAAAATTTTAACATTACTGTCTTATTACCTTTATTATATAAATAAATTAACGCAAAATATGGCACATAGTAACTAAATTATACTGTAAAGAAATCCGTAAAAACTGCACGTGTGTTTGTACATACTTAAAACTAAATTTTGTTTTTAGTAAGCAGAGATAGTTCAAAAACACTTTAATTTGTTTTTTTATTTGTCAGATATTAAAATTAATTCAAACACATTCCGACATCCAATACTAGTTATTAAGAAATTGTAATTTAAGAAATATAGTCAGCATATGTGTTTGCGATAAAGAGATGCAAACATTTTTGAATATCGTATTTATTACCAGTAAATTAAAAACGGACGGACAGGGAACGTAGTTATTTGTAATCCGGACAAGCACAATTGGCTCTTTCAGTAATAGTCAGTTATTTTTTATTTTAAAGAAGTTAAAGATATATGTCATATTTATTGAAATTTCAATAGCTTAGGTATTTTTCCTATTACTACAATAATTTCATTTACGTCTGTACGTGCTACACACGACGATACTAACTTATCTTTTTCTTTCAATATTTATTTCTCGGGTGTGCTGTGCTGCCTCTAAACTTGTTGTCCCCAGACATTATTTCTGTATAAATTATCTCTGTTACGTATAATAAAGTGTTCAAAAAATTAATCTCATGCTGAGCGGAAAAGATGATGTGGTTCTATGGTATTACACAATATTATATCTATAATTATTTGGTTTATTTAAAATACGTAATCAATCATCGCTACTCTTGTGGCAACCCTAAGTATTTCAAGTGATATATAACCCGTTATGTCAGAGTGTTAACAAAAGTGCAATGTTATGTAATGCAAATCATAGCTGAGTAGAAACATCTGTCTGTCCGTTTGTCACTTCGGTTTGATCTCGAATTAGCATTTAAACAGCCGCCGTGGTTCAATGGTCTGTAGAGTATTGTTTTGTTTTAGAGATATTTTAATACGCGTAGACTGCTTAAAGGTAAGTTGAACGTTTTGTTGGCACTTAGGGTTCCGTAGAACAGCAAAGTTTTTTTTGGCATATGAGACATTACTTTTATTTTTGATATTTTTTAATTTAAAGTAGTTTTGGATATATACGGAAACTTACGAAATAATATTATTTAGAATTATACTATATTATTTTATGTTTGTGTTATTATATAACCGTGAAAACATAATATAAGTTTTTTTTTATTTACACGAAGGCAAAAAAAATAAAAATAGTTTTTGTATAAATCATGAATTGTAATAGTGGAGAGAATGGTATAGTATGAATAAGACATGCTATTAAAATTGAAAAAAAAACGAAATCGTTTTTAAAAAAATAATTTACACGTATGTGCAACGAAATTATCTAAAGTATCCACGTAACTTACCCATCTGAATTTCATCCAACAATATATCTATGTTTCTCCCTTATTTGAAAAACATCAAACAAAATTAAGTAAGCGTATTTTTTCTTTGTATACATTGACGACAATAATATATTATACCCGACAGCATACAGTAACAGATCAATGTTCATTGTCAATTTCTAATGAAACTTTCACATTTTAATAGATTATTGTTATAGCTCTTGTTATTATGGTCCCAACATAAGCTTATCGTATCTGGTAGTACAATAAATACCATTACAAGATTATTTCGTGTCATAATTATACCTCTTTATCTACAAAGATCTATCTTTCATTTATCTATCATATTTTTCTTTATTGTTTATAAATTTAAGGGTGGTACCTAATACCTTCTACTCCTCCTATTTATATTCATAAAGCAGAAGGACCAATGTTGTCTAGTTTAGTGGCGGTCGCTGTCGCCCACGCCCATATACATTGAGACTGTAGAACTGTACACCGTGGGGTTAAATATTCCATGTCCCTTGTTCCTGTAATTATAGTTTCTCATTTACAGTTTAAAACTTTTGACGGCAGGATTCGTGTAAATTGGGTTAAATCCAAACATAATTGGCCAGAGATATACCAACCAACCAACCCACATTGGAGCAGCGTGCTTAGGCCTTCTGGAGAGAAGGCCTTAGCCCAGCAGTGGGAAATGTACAGGCTGCTAATGTAATGTAATGTACGTAACCAACCAAAAATATGTTTAACTTTTAAAGCAATATTTAGTGATTGAATTATGTAATAAATACTATATAAAAAACATTATTTAAATTATTTAATTAAAATTTATTTAAAAACAGTGTATTGTATATATATGTGATTGTGTCGACATTAATAGAGGCACTAGGAACATAGCTATTTGGAAATTGAATAGTTGGCAATGCTTTGACGAAGTGATTTATATTTGACTCGTTAACGAAAGCATTTTAAAGTAATATAGTATTCTAACATAAATATTATACTATGCAAATATACACATATAAATATATGTTTTTCCTGACCAACTTATGGTTGCTTAGAAGAATAATTTGGTGTTGTAATTATTTTCCATTACAAATATAAAAATAAATGAATTAATTAAAAAATAAAAACAAATACTACCTGTATGGATTCTTGTATGAAAAGCAACTTATAAGAACTCAATGTTTTTTGTGTATGTATTACACTATAGTAAAATAAATCTTACCTATTACAGTTTTTATTTTTTAATGTTATATATTTAAAATATAGCGTCTTTGAGCGTAATTATGAGCAACCCATCCAAAGCCAATCACAATTCTTAATTTTCTAAAAATTTCGAGTACAGATTAAATGTAAACAATGTTACGAGTTAAAATTAGTATAGTTATATGAGTTTGTCTTGAGAAAACTTCACTATACTTTAGCGCTATCTTCAGACCCTGAGTAAATGCAATATTTACCTAATTAGAACTAAACTCCTTGGTTAGTTAGCGAATCGACTATCGCCAACCCTGCTCTGTAAATATTTGCTATTGGCGTTTATAACTATCGAAATTCCAGCTTTATTTCAAAAGTATAGAGTTGAAAGTTGTTTGAAATGTCTTGTCTCAGTATGCTTTGTTGATTATTGATGTGACAAACAGTGACAAACTGGTACTGCGTGACCGCGGTCCGGTCCTAACACCAGTGTAAATACTCGTATTGTCTAAATAATACCGTGGGAAAGCCCTTATACGAAGGTATGAATAATTAAAGGATCTGTTAGAACTAATTAACGAACCTCTTGCTTTATTTACATTTCTATATATAAACATGGATGTTGATATATCTATTTGAGATTAATAGACTTTGAGATTGAAATGTGTGAAAATATACATATGTGTACCTGATAGTTGGCACATATGTATTTTGTTGTAGCTCGCCGCTAGATGGCGCTAAAACATGCACTTGAATCAATCACTATGAAATTTAGTACTTTTAGTATATGTATAATTTAATTGTCACGTTGTTTGTGTTCTGTACGTTCACGCATAATTCCGCTTGAGTTGAAACTTAATAGAGTTGTTACTAGCGTGAAGGTTTCTGGCATATTACTATTATCGTACAATACAAGGCTAACGCATCGTACGTCGTATGTTGTATATATATATAGTATTAAATAAATTAAAAATAATTACGATTATGTTAGCAACGGTCCATTCTATCTTTTGTTTTAATAAAATAATCAAGTTAAAAAAAATATATGAAGATAAATAAAATAAAAAAAAAAAGATTTTGTTTTTAAAAATGTAAGCAGTTTCAATATAATTGTCAAATATTTTTTAAAATGCAGAAAAACTTAACCTTTTTTGAATAAGCCGTTTGCTGTCATTTATTTGGCGTATAAATAAACTGTTTTGTCATCACAGGCTATAATTAAAAACTCTAGACTTACTTACCTGCACTAGTTTTTATTAAAAGGAAATATATAATACAAAACTGTTCGAATTCGACGTCAGGTAAATTTATAGCACCCTCTACGCTTTAGCGATTGAGATACGCTTATTTTAACTACAGTGCTTAAGTAGTAATTTATATAATGTATTTGAGCACTTACCGTTGATGTCTTAATTAATACAAAAATAATTATAAAACAATTTACAAAATCGCTTACAAAAGTTCTCCAGCCAAGGAGTCCACACGAGCAAATCGAAGCTCAATACAACGTCGCTACATGTCTCGACTTGTTACTTAGTAGATTACGACATCCCTATTTAAACTGACTTTCTACGCCATATTTATACCCGACCTCGATACAGCGAGCATTCAAACTACTGAAACATACAAAATGAATTTAATATTGTACAATTACTGTAATTTGTTGTTACCGATTTATTATACCGTTGAATTGTATAGAATTAATCTCTAAATAAGAACGTGTCATTCTATACTCTATTCAAATGATTTGTAAGCCATTTCAATAGATTTTGCTCTAAAGGAATTCCAAACTAACCTCTTTTCAATGCTGTCAAAAATAAAATAATTCAAAAATAGAATTAAATTATTCATCACCATAATATAGCTTATTAGGACGTAAGTGTGCTTCCTTTACATTAAGTATACGTCAGATACTGGCTCACTAATGATAAGTGTCAAATTAATAATGTAAAAAAATATAAACATCTCCAAACATACCGATGTCTATGGGCAAATATAATAAAATATCCAAAGTCGGTTCAATAATAGTACTGTCTTTTTTTTCAACAAGAGGTATCTTAAATTATAGAATAAATAAAAGTTATCAAACAACTTAAATAAATTTGGATGTAAAATTATATTTCATCAAAGAGTCTATGAATGAAAGTTGGAACATTGTTTTTTTATACTGTTTTTTTTTTATATATAACAGTTCATGCTGAGTCGGTGTTCGTGTAATTTTGATAGTTATTTTTTTTATTCCAGTAATTTTACAAATGCTTTTCGCCGTATATTATATTATTAACTGTCACTTTAATTACATGTAAAAGGTAATTGTATGATAATCAAGTACCAATAATAAATAAATTAAAATACAAGTATTTGTCCCACGCGGGGATCAATCTGAAACATTACAGGAGCTGGTAACCACGTAACCAACAGATATCACAATTTTGATTTTAACATTTGTACAAATTCTATTGAAATGGAATATATCTGCTAAGGTGATATAAGTTATGGGGATAGAATGAGGCAGGTTGAAACCAGTCCAGGAACAGTTAAGGCTTGTTCAATGATAAGCTAATCTGTCTTAGGCTTTGGCTTAATGACTGCTGTATTTTATGTTATATCTTTTGTATTACAGCTGGTATGTGGGTTGAAAAGCAAGAATAGTGTTAAAATGATAATAAAATATAATGGCACTTGATAATATCAACGTTGTTTCCAGTATGTGCCTGAATAAAAAATATATAAACAAATGCCGCAACTACCAACTACGGTAAGTATTTTAATTATTATTAAATGTTTCGGTGTCACTTACGATATTCATCGAGGAATGCTTGTCGTGTTTTTGACTACGGTTCCCATCACCGTGGAGCGGATGCGTCGAAATCACGTCGCCGACATTAGTAGAAAATATTTTAATTGATGCCACTGCTTTGACCTCAAGCTAAATTTTAAACAAATCGCTTCTATTAAATTTAATATTACTTATAAAAATTAACTGTATTAACTTGAATTGAATGAAGATTATCATTTTAAATGATATTGTGTTTACGAATTCCATATATGTATATAGTAATTAACATAGCCACGGGCTTCAATAAATATTGTTGTTTTGGATAAATATTAGCATAGAGATGTAAATTTAATTTAAGCCAATTTAAATATAAAATTAACAAAAGTTTTTATTAAAGAATTATCTGATATATGTCCGCGATATATTATTTACATAATCGAGCAATTTTTTTCGCTGTTTGAAATTTGAAGGTTCGATCAGATAAGCTAATTGTGGAGTATCGGATTCATAACATAAACATAATTTTATTTGTAACGGCAACGTGAGATATTTCTTGGAAGCGAGACGCATTTTGGCTAATGATCGTCTGGTATGCAAAGGTAACTTTATGAAACAAGGTCATGGGGTCCCATTTAGATGTGCTCCATATACGATGAGGTAAAAGGCCTAGCTTACAAAGCTACAAATTCCAAGGTTGTGTGTTCAACCCCTGGATCGTGCCACTAAAAAATCTATTTAGTTTTGTCAATATAAAGTTAGTTGTGTCTACAGGCTTTTGTATCAGAAATCATCCTTTGCTTTTGGTCCTGTGACGGAGCAAACATTCCGGTCGTTGTTGATTTGTCATACATTATTAGAGTAAAAAATTAAAAACAATTGCCCTAGAGTTTGGGTTTAGTGCTGTTCACTATAACATGTATTCCGAAGTTTTTTAGGCTCATTCATACATACATAGTCAGGGTTAATTAATAACTAAAGACTTACAGGATTTGAATTATTCGACTACATCTTAAAGTTTTTTATTCATAACTTCGAACAATGAATCTGAAATCTCAGCAATGCTAACACAAGAGTTCCTTAGATCGGAGTCGGAAATGAATATGTTATAAGCGATATTATTCTGTACAGGATGTTGAAGCCATTTTGATAAAAAATAAATGAAAACGTAACACAGGTGCAATTAGTGGCTGTATCAAATGAGGAACGCTGGCAAGCTAATGAACTTACGTACTGTATTTTATATAAAGTCTAAAGTTTAATCTGAAGTGACTATTTCACAGCAAAATTTATTTCTCAAATATAATTTGTGCAACGTAAACTAAGGTTTTAAGTTTGTGAGTTTCAAAAATAGCAAATGAATTGATTGGGTTGCGCGCTACACTTATCGCTTTTATAAAGAGTTGTTTGCAAATTTAACTATAAATTCCGATAACACAATCAAGTTGAATTGATTTCTAATATCTTAATAGATTGAAATGAAAGAAACAGGAAACATTCGACACGGTCAGCTTTCTCAGAATATTGTAATGGTATAATTTATTTCCTACATTGTATTCGTATTTAATCCTTCCTCTCAGTATAGTAGCATGCACGATATTGTCAGCAATAAATGTATTTGTAAGTAAAAATACTAGTCGTAGTTACTTGAAGTTTTTTTTTCTGTATCGATCACATTGCGTCTAATTGTTAAAACTTGGTGACTAAAGTGATTATAACTTTAGTCATGTTTTGGTTAAAACGTGAATGAGGTATTTTCGATTACAATTAATAAATAATTGTTATGTCGTTATGCTAAATGAAACGTTTATTTAAAATAATAATTAAATCAATACTAATATATAACTAGAAAAATTTAAAAAAATATTTTGTTCACATTACTGAGCGCTAGGAAATTACTTTAAAGGTTATTGTTATTGTTTTGATTGTAATAGTTTACTGTTTGATCATTTATTAATAAGCTTCATATTAACCTCCGAAAATATATCATAGTTTATTATATGACTTTCACGCAACTACCAGGCTAATATAATTATAGAGTATTATATCATATTCCAGTTTTACTTGACGATTGCTATCTTATCTTCGTATCAACTCTATTAATTAGCAACATAGGGAAGTCAATTAATCATAAGTATCATCAGATTGAGTCATTGAAGCGCAGTGACAGCGAATTGCCTTCTACGCTCACGTTCGTAGCAGATAAATTATGATAATCAATTAAAAGTTGTAAAAAAACCTAAACCAGGTTTTTATTTCCTGTAAGCTGATGTGTACAAAGCTTTTTTAAATAAATTATAATAATAATAAATATATATGCAGTTTATGTATATATATTAGGTATGTTAGACTTTAAAATTAATCATCAGCAACAAGGTCAGGTTATTTTGGGAAATAGATCCATAAAAAGATGGCGATTTATTAAGTATTTCGAACTGAATTCATTCAAATTCATATATCTGTGTGTCACAAATATACATTTATTCTAAGAAAACGACGTGAATACAACATTTCAAGACAATGAAGAAGTCATAGTTGTGGTGTCCATCAAACTTATATAGTTAATAGTCATAAATAAAAAATCTTAAAATTGACATTGTAATGTCTGGTAACAAAACATAAAATTCGATTAAAAAGTAAATCTAAACACCAAAAAGGGAAATACAAAAGTCACAGACAAAAATCACCTGAAATATGCCGATAACAAAAAGTTTAATACCCACATTAAACAATTATTTGGAAATCGTATTATTGTACTATACAATAATATACTTAACTAATTTCAGAATTACTTGCTATAATCGTTTTTAGATATCACATATTCCTTATTCTTCTTAAGCGGGATTTCCTTTACACCAATTACAACTATTAAAATGTTAATTTTTCTTATTGAAGGCTAGATAGGAATAGAGTAAGCACTAGTATAAAATTATCTAATAAATGTTTTTCTTTAATATTTTAATGGTAGTCGCCAAGAATTGCTAACATCAGCTGATGTCAAATGCTATGGATTTAATCTGTCGAATCTGATGGCACAGCAACCTTTAAAGGAAATTCTAATAATATAAAGGTATTCACGGTAACAATTGACCGTGACTTTTGTCTCTTTATAGCGATAGATAATGTTAACAGGATAATAAACAAAATGTTATTCATCAACGTATCTCAATAGTATTTTACAAGACCTTTAAGCGTTCTAATCATTGGCTTCTATCGTCGATAAATCTAAATGAAGTAATTTGCGATTAGTCACTTCAATTACAATAAAGTACCGTTTAATTCTAACGCATGTATGTGTCGATTTGATAATGTGAATTTTATTTGAAGACACATTGAAGTAATATGTATAATATATTTTTGTGAGTTAAAATCACTCTGAAAATTAGTCCAGATATACCTAGTTATAATTAGAAACGACTTAAAAGTTTTTAAGTGGTGGTAAAGTTTTAATAATTAAACAAGGATCATGAAAGTTAGATATTTCTGGTTCATTCTGGAGAAGTCGGGGCATGTCATCTCATTCTTCTTTGAACAGTCATATCATAGACAGCATTAGCTCAAATGAAATTTATACGCCCAATAGCCGAGATCAATTCAAAAGCTCCCATGCACTATAGACCTCAGATCCCGATAAATATAATTAACCTCACCAAAGAGCCTTCCTACTTCCCTATACAGGAGTGAACAGCCATAATTCTAGAAAATACACGTCTAAATTACTGATAAGGTGCTGATAGCTCGCCGGTTGCGAACGAACGACTATCTCCCAGACGATCTGTAACATTGCATGACCTGAGGTGAAAGTAAGCTGAACTTGTTTATAATGTGTAATTGGATGTGTATTCTTAATTTTTCAGGTTTATATTATCTTGCATGGTTTAAATTTCATATGTAAATATTACATTGTTTCCAATAAATTAACCCGTGCCTATTTCTAATGTTGACAGGTTTACAAAAATTATTACTAATTGGGTGTAAATTAAAACTTATAAGATAAGCTTATTAGTATGAGTGTCAATTGTCTGTTAATGAAAATCTCGTAACAAAGTAAAGTGGTGCTAAGTCACGAAGGCGCGCCCCTCCACGTTATATCGGCGTGCTTTAATGTAAGTGATGCTCATACTTACAAGATGTCTAAGTGTGCGTGTGAAGACTAAGATTAAATACATCAAAAAAATACAAATAAGATTAAATCCATTCGGTTTATTTTATTAAAAAGATATTAATTTAACGTGACAAGTTCATGTGTGAATAGATCTGTAATAGTATAAATTCGCATTAAGTTACGCCGAAATGGTAATTAAAATAATTTAATTAATTAAAAAAAAAAATTATTAATGGCACATGTTTTTTTAAAAGAGTTTTACTGATTATCGTGTAAATATTATCTTTATTTTATTAAATCTTATCAATGGGATAATACCATTAAGATCGTCGGCATTTGCGTAGGCGTACCACATATCTTGATTCCTTTAACTTTTCGCGTCATCGAGTGTTTGTACACTCGCATTGGATACTTCGACGAACACATGATAAATGGTTACTCAATATAAAAGCTAGACGTCTCTTATGGGAAAAAATTATCGGTATGTTTGTTGATGCTTTCTATCGATACACAAATGCGACTTTTAAATTTGCATATTTACAAGGCATTTTAAACACTATGTCGTTTTTTGTAAGGTTTGTTTTCCTCTGATTACTTTCTTTTATCTCAACCGTGACGCTGTCTGTTTGTTTGATACTATTGTACTGCATTGTAAAGACGGATTTCTTTTGAATTGTTCTGTTAAACACCGTTTTTATGGAAGTGGTTATATCTCTTATTTCTTTTATAAAGTCTTCAAAGAATATATTTTTCTCTGAGAAGTTTACTCGAATGAATCAATACAAGAAATATGCTGCCACAATTTACAAGTAACCAAAAAAACATGAAATTACACAATCCACTTGAAGAACTGAGATAGTCCAAAGGTTGAAACACAAGAATCTTAGCCGAAGATTATGGGTTTAAATTCAGGTAAGCACAACTGATTTTTTTCAAGTTCACCTCGAGCTTGCCGATGAATTAAAACATTGTGAGGAACTCACCATCTGTTAGATGAAAATCTACCATAAGCGTGTCAACACTTTTCCTCGAGGAGGCTTTAGGTTTTAGGCTTTAGTCCACAAGGGAGTCATTTCCAGCTGTTACTTTACTTTATATTTTAATTAAAATGTGATATTTAATTATTCGTACTTTATCTTTGGTGTGATAAATAAATAAAATACGTCAAAAAACAAGTTTAATGTTATTCAAATTAAACAAAGTAAAACGAATTAAAAATAAACTCATCTCTGCGTCGTCATAACGGCATTACTTCCTAAATTTAAAAGTTACTACGCCGGCAGATGCCAAGATAAGAACAAAATTATTTGTTTGGAGCATTCCGCTTAAATTAAAATAATTTCGATAATTTCAGAACACTATATAAAGTATAGTTATAAAAAAATTGATCAACAAAACATTGCCTATATCAATAACAATTTATTTTAACACTCGTCTTTTCAGTCTCGTCTCAAGTATTATTAAGAAATGCCACCAACTCGAGTATTCTTGTAGGCGCCATCTTGGAACTTGAAATTGCTAGCGAAAAAACTTCAACAAATTTTCATCCTTCATCTAATTACTTAGCTTTTATTGTTATCACCATAAAGTCCTATTTGGTGTGTCAAATAATCTTGCAATCACATTTTTAAGGTTGTTATGGAAAGTAAAAAAAAAGAAAAAATATGATTTGTTACAGAGCAATAAAGTTTATATTTCAACGAACAATGCCGTAAATGGTTATTAAAATCTGCATTGTTGGTCGTAACACAGCTTTTGTTGTTGAAGAAATGTTTTTAAGTACAAGTTTTATTGTTGACTTAACTTCGTGGGTATAATTCTATTTCAAAAATGCATGCTTAGGTATTTATATTTCAACTGACTCAAATAACTTTTGACTATTAATTCATATTACATATATGTTTAAAATTTTATGAATAATACTTTTAATGTCTCGCAGGGATTTGACTTTGTAACGACTTAGGAGTGGCGAATGTTTAATTAATATCATAATTTTTAAGTTTATTTTCGCCAAATTCAATATACAAGATCTTTTAAACAGTCGAGGTTTCTGTTTAAACGATTCTAATGATTATAATGAATCAAAGTCAATATTAAAAATATTTACAACTAAAAGACGTTAAAGAAAGAACCAAGAAACACTGCAAAGGACAACTGAATATCATGTTATCTATTTGGTCTTTAGAACCGGTGTCAAAAATAAGAATCACTTTAGTTTTGCCTAAATATTTCACGATACTGTCGCCGGTTGTTAATTGATTTCAATGATTCTTTTTAATTAAGTATACTTTGAGAGTTCTCGCATATACATCAAAGAAAGTCATGTGAGTAAGTAGGAATAAAAGTTTAGGGAGTTAGATTTTAAATGTGGAAACGACTGAGGCCTTTTCGACTAGACACTGCTTCAGTGCAGTTTACCGAGAAAAACCGACAAGAAACTCAGTAGTAACTCTTTTTTAACATTTAAAATACAATGTTAGGTTAGTTAAATATAATTATATATGTATATAATATATCCTGCCGGGGAAATCTTGATTCGTAACTTCTTGTGTGTAACTTACTGAATATTTTCGCTGATTGTAAATTGATTTTATTGAATCGTTTTTAAGAATAAATCTTAATTAAAAGAACATTTTCAGAACTAGCTGTGAAAAATATTTTTTTACGTGATACTTGTTTCATTTAGTCAGCGCACTTAAACGCTCAAAACTTTAAGAGTAATTTACAATTAAAAAATAATTTTTTAATTGTAAATTACTCTTAAAGTATTGCAATCGAAAAAAAAATAAGCCAAACGTGTACATTTAAATCAAAAACATTTAAAATAATAATATTCTCAAAACTTTATCAAATTTACTATTTAAAATAAATTTTATTTTTTTTACTTAAAAACGCATAAGCATTTGATTTAATTGTACAAGAGAAAGTTAATTGACCAAAACTTTTTTTAAAAATATATGTTTACATTTGCAAACATAGAACTTTTGACATTGTATACGCAGACAGTACTCGAGATTCCATTGTATAAATTAATGCTAATTGTTTATTTGTAAACACATTTATCTCTCGCGACATTTTAAGTGTTTTTCTCGACTAAGAATCACAATATTTGCCACTTGAACATTCCGTTGCGGCCTCGATGTATCAAAAACCACATGTACAGTACAGCACAAGTTTCACATTTACCAAATAGACATTGTATTCTAAGCATTAAATCAACACCTTACAGACGATAATCGCACGTTTCTGTAAGTAATTAATTGTTTTGTTATGTTCGTACATCATATTTCATACCAAATTAATTTTGCCAGAAATTAAAGGAGATTCTTTAATTATTTTAAAAGCCATATGGTTTGAATCGGCTTGGCGTGATGACGTACAACTTTGTCACTCAGAATTAATTGGTTATCGTTTGACAGATTGAGTAATCGTATTGAGTGTGAAAAATACTCTGTGACTAAACCTCTATCAAAGACCTCTTAAAAAGAGCGACAATTTATGCATTAAGGGCACTATATCATCAAAATAGTAAGTGGCTCTTCTTACTCATAGAACTGTGACAGCTTAAGGATCAAAGAGAATTTTATTCAACCATTACACAGCCAACTATATAATTATATTCACACATCTTATTTATGTCAATAATTTAAATAATACTTGTCATTAGCCATAGTAAAGTTCAGCTATAACTAGTTTAGTGGTTTTAAATTATTAATATGAAAATAATGACCACCATAATTTTAGTGTCAATATAACTTTACGAACATTTAATTGCTTGCCTCGTTTTGGTGTAAGTTTTATGGACTATTTCACTGCAAGCGTTATAACTGATCTGGTCTTTATATTTGTCACTAACTTCACGACATCATTATTGTGAATATTAAATAGGAGTTTCATGAAATATTCGATCTTTAAAATTCTTTAATAAATTCCTTAAATTAGTAAAAAAAAAACATTACGGTAAAAAATATCAAATGTTGTCTGTATATACATTGATTTGCAAAGTTACAATCTAAAGCAACTCCATATTTTAATTTATCGACAAACGCTTAAATAAATCCGGCAATAATGTAACAACGGAGCCTGCATCCATTTACGCTACATTTGGTCTAGACATTAGCATAATCAATGCAAAATAAGTCTCTGTGACAGATTGAAGACTGTACGTGACCTAAATTTCGGTTATGGTAATTTTGTAACATTTATTTAAACCTACGATACGCTCAATGATATTATATTAACCGAGAACGCTTGTAGCTACTTAGTTTACGTAAAAGATAAATCCTGTGATAAAATGTCATACTTATTTACTGGCTATACAAAAGTCATTAGTGACATTAGAAAGACTTATAACGTTGATTGGTTTGTACATCTTTTGAAAATGAATTATTATATAATCGATTCCAAAAAAGGAGGTGAATCGAGTTTTCGTATATTTTCTTTAATGATATGAAGTTGTATAAAGTTTAATGATAATTTTTGTGTTGAGTCCAGTATTGTTTCAAAATGTATCATTTAATTTAATTGATATTAAACATGGTAAAGGTTTTAGTTTTTATTTAAACGGAAGATTATTTAAAATTTAGGGTGGGCTGCTGGTCTAGCCCTGCTGGCTATCAATCCAGTCGTGAGTCCCCTCTTCTTCATTTAGAGGTTTTGAATTAACAAGTACAGTAATGTTGATACATATGTTACAGATTTTAGTGTAATAAGGCAAATTCGGGATAAACACAAATTTAGCACATGAAAACTCAGTAGTTTTTGCTTGGGATTGAACCCACACTAATCGGTTAGGCTTTACGTGTTCCAACGATTGGGCCAACTAGGTCAATGGAATAAAATATTTTATTAAATTATTATTGATCATATTTTCATTTATTTTATAAAATTCAATTCAACTCATATATAGTTTTAAATATAAGTGTGTATAAAATGTATTTCGACTTTGTTAAGCCTTCAATGTTAAATCTTTAAAAATAAACGAAATATTTCCGTAACGAAAAAAAAAAAAACAAAAATCTTTTTATGAAAAAATAAATGACAAGACTTGACATCGTAAATTAGCGACGGCTGGAA
Source organism: Vanessa atalanta (assembly GCF_905147765.1). Taxonomy (NCBI): domain Eukaryota; kingdom Metazoa; phylum Arthropoda; class Insecta; order Lepidoptera; family Nymphalidae; genus Vanessa; species Vanessa atalanta. The sequence continues at coordinate 3,333,293 of NC_061882.1, forward strand.
AAAGTCTTATTTAAATATGGTGCAATTTTTTTCAACAGAAAAGTGACAAAAGTGCACGACAGCGCGCTCTTGACAACTTTTTTGTCCACTTGTTTACACTGGGCTTATCAAAGGAGTGTCGTGTTACTGTCAAATGGGAGAGAACAACAAACTTTGACATTGACCAGACATGTATACGTTGACCTCACGTCTGTTCTTCTTATAACAATTCAAACGACATCCTTGTTTATTTTAAACGCCTTTTGGGTTAATTTAGCGTAACAAATATTTTGACCAGTTACCCAATTCTTGGGTCATTTAAAGTGGTCAGTATTATAGAATTTCCAGTAAGGTGCAACATTTGTTTACACTTTTAAAGGTATCTTCACAATAATTCTTGGGTGGCGCCAATCATTTCCAGGTATTGAAGAACGGTTATTCTTCAAATTACATTGTGTTGCCTTTTGTCCTGTCATAGTTTCGAAAGAACAATAAATATATAATCAATAGCTCATAATATAATGCAATTATGTTTAATTATTATTATTCAAAACGCGTAAAACAAAGACATTTCAATTTATTTACATTAAAATAGATAGCGCACACACATGTAACCTTGAACAAAAACAAATGGATTCTATCTAACAAGTAACTCGATAAATTAATTATTATTAAATTGCAATTATATTGTGTTATTATAGCTTGAGCAATATATTAACAAAAATATATGCACATCAGTACTAGATAGAGACTTAAAAGAATATATTAGATTTAGATAAGAATATAATACATAAACATAAAAAACAGTGACATTAGCTATTTAGTCGTAAGCAGACCCTGTTTGTAGTTTAACTAATAGGTTATTGTTCCTGGTACTTGTGAATCTTACTCGATGGACTCGATTTACTCTCTGATTTCTAGAAAGGGTTTCATTTATTGGACTGTTTTTGATGACATTTGATCTATCAAGAAAATTGGTAATTCATATTTATTTTATGATGATTATTAAATATATTTTGTATAGATGCAGTTAAATTAAAAAAATCTGTAATTCTGGTATTGTAAAAAGTTGATTTTATTTTGTTTTTTACTGTTTAGGCAACCTGGCAAGTTGATGGTAAGTGGTCGCTATTCCCCATAAACATTGTCACCGTAAGAAATTTTAACCATTACTAACACTCCCAATGCTCCCTTGAGAGCTGTGATGTTATATCTCTTATGTGTGTAAATACACTGGCTCACTCACCCTTCAAACTAGGACCCAACAATACAAAGTATTGCTATTTGGCGGTAGAGTATAAGTGTAGGTGTGTAGGTGGTTCCTACCCAGGCGAGTTCGTACGAGGCCCCTCTGGGTAGGTGGAGGTTACAATTTCCACTTATTTGGAGTGAGCCCCTCGGCTAATGTATCAAACGGTAACAAGAAAAGTAATTTGATGACACATCATAATAATTTATTTTCTGATACCCGTTGATTTCTGATGGCCTCATCGAAAGTACGAATGACTGAGTTATTTAGATTTACACAAATTTAACTCGAAAAATCCGTTTGGGTACATGTTTCAAATTTAAAATACATATACATAATTACACATAATCTCTCATATACATATAATTTATCATTCCTTTTCGGAAACTTTGTCAAATTGTCAAAGTTTCCATTATTCACAGAAAATTAGAAGCTGATAGGATCTACCTGGCAGTGCATAAATTTTAAAGTAATTAGTCACCTGACTGAGGATTGTCTAAATGTGATTGTGTTAGTCTGTGACATCGCTAAGTGTAAATCTGTCAAAATGTCAAATAATTTAAAGGCGGCATTACGATGTAACCTGCTTGAACTTTGATACATGTATAAATGTAAATTGCAAAATTTTACATGTTTCGACTTTTAGGTAGACAATGTAATTTGATAGAGAAAGAGATAATCGGTAGTTATTTGTTTTAATATAACATAATTACCCAAAAATTACTCTGAACGCTTAATTTAACCAAAGCCTATGACATTTCTTTAAGACAGCGCTGTGGAAGTCGCTGCAGTGATGACCCTTAATTAATTGTCATTTCTTGGTGCAATACTATATAAATTAAAACCTTTTAATGGGGAACACAATGATTAGTTTTGCCTTGAGTTCAGTACAATGTATAATTTAATAGAATATTAAAAAAAAAAACAACAATATATTCAATTATTTAAATTTTTCTGTGGAAATTAGCGTAATTGGAATTATTTTACGATCAAAGATGTAAAACTATTAATTTTTAATATTGAATATATTGTAATGGTATGGATGCAGAAGGTCAAGAACTGGATGCACTTCGGTGAGGCCGTGATGTATTGGCTTACGATTGACTGATGATGATGTTCAATGATATCACAATTCACGCTAACGATTTTGATATTTATACTAAAATGCTACTTTTAACCGGCTTCAAAAAAGGAGGATATCAATTGGGCTGTATTTTTTTACGCTTGTTACATCAAAACTCCATTATTTATGAACTTTTTAAATACATATTTTTTTGTTTATGATGTATACTTTCGCTTTAATATCATTTAAATTATTAGAAAAAACAATTAATTCGGTTTCTTTGTTGTTACAATTTTATATTAATTGTCGAAGATAAGCTAACAATTAGGAGTTTTGGCATTCCTAATCCAGTCATTATTTTAACTAGTTCTATAAATCAAACGAATTATCAATGTCTGCGCCCGCGGCGAGAGCTCTATCGACAATTTATTAGCTATTACTTGCAGTTGACATAAGTTTCCAATGCATTGTGTAATTTTGGCATAATTTATCTATTAAGTTAGACAATTCTAAGTTGACTTAACACGGCTCAGTCATTGAGTTAAATTTAACGATTATTTTTTCTTTATTCAGATCAGTGGTTATTTGTTTTTTAAACTAGCAGTGGCAATGTTTCCATTCCGACTTTGTTTAGGCCTGTCATAATATTTAGTATCACCAAAATTTATAGCTTATGAATGATCCATTACTAAGAAAATGTCAAATGGAAGATTTGAGGACAAGGCAAATTTGACCAGTAAATGTCAATAATCTGTTTAGTTGTGTTTCAAGGAGTATACAAGCACCAGGAATGTCTATGTAAGGTAAGTCAGAAATCAAAATGAAAATGTACTTTATTCAAGTAGGCTTTTACAAGCACTTTTGAATCGTTATTTAACAAACTATATTAAGTGAAGCTATCAGTGATTTGCTTATCGTCCTTTTTATTATAATAAAAAAAATACCTTACAATATTTAATTCTAGATCCTTCCAGGTTCATTTTTATGTTTTCCGGAGTAACACTCCTACACAGAGAACAACAGTTAGTCCAAGATAATTTAAAGATAACTATTTACTATGTATATTTTCTTCGTCTAACTCTATGGTGATCATATACATAACAGATTTATATTATATGCGTGGGTGTATTTACGACTAAATGAATATATTGAGGAGAAACAAATGAAACTTAAGCTACCAAGCTACTCCATTGCACATCGAGAGATATCTGTACAGGTTGTAGACCTTCCTCTGACAAATGTAGTTTGCGACATAAATCTACTTTATCGGGTTAAAAATTAATTACATAGATCTATTCACTCACGAAGGCAAGACACCAGCGACGTTAAAATAATAACTTTTTAATAAAATAGATTTATCAAATACAATCTAGTATGTTTTATTTTTCTGTTCTTACTCTTTGTCGTCTTACGCACACTAAGACATCGGCTTGTAAGCCTAGACTATAGACTAGAGTCACTCACACAGACAATAATTTATTTAACAGTGGACGAGCACGCCTTCCCGAGGCGAATAGTTTTATAAGCTGTTATTAGTTTAATCGGAATTTAGAATAAAAATAGCTTAAAAAATTATTGGTTTAATTAAGGAGATGCACAATAATAATAAGGAGCTGTACAACTTTATCACGAAAAAGTTTGCATTATGAATCCACAAAATAAAATGTATTGTGAGTGTGTGTGTTTTGAAATTTAAATTTATAAATAAATATATTTCTTTACAATGCTGCAAACTTTTATCTCGTTCGTTGGTGAAATATGTGTTTTATGATGCGGTTTCCATTCCAATGTTTATTGTTTTCGTCAGAGCCTATTGTTACCCCTATTTCTTAGAACTCGTGACCCGAAATATTGAAAAACATCGCTTATAGGGGATTTTCAAACAAAATATTTCTTATAATATAACATTTAACGGAAAGGAGTAATAAAATTACGCTTAAAGTAATTTGTCGACGATTATACAAATAATTGTATTAATGCTAAAACCAAAATAACCAAAATGCTAAATATTTGTTGTATTGAATTCAATAATGTTTTATTGCAAAACACTTTTATAAATTGGCTTTAGGTTGATAATTAAACTGTATCGTATTTCCGACACCTACCCGCAATCATGCTTAGCATTCATACACTATTTATTAATAGCTTATTTTTATTTTTTTAAATATATATTCGGCTTAAAAATATTCCTAAATTATTTAAATGTAATTCGAAACTATTTTAGAGTGTTGAACATTAATAATGTGAAAAGTCATTTGAACAAATGGAGGGACACTCGTATAGATACGAAATCTTTAACATGTGAAAGTCATAACATTAGGGAACTAAACTCATCGAGATAATAATGGTAAAAATCTGTGACGTTCATTACTAAATATCATAAAATAATAAACTGTCTGCGACTTAGGTCGTGATGACGTTCGATATGGAAATACAATTATTGACTGTTCCATGTCTGAATAAGTAATGTGACTCTTTCATTTCCTGTTATAAAAATTATACCGTATGTTTTATCGCGTTAACATTAAGCCCACTTTCACAGCAGGGAGCAGGAAAGTGGGCAGCGCGTGTCTGAAGCCCTACAGATGCAACGATGGTATGTCGAGTGCCGGTGTGGAATATTTTGGCTAGCACGCGGGTATTAGCGTATTGTAGTTGTTGTCACGTAATGCATGTATAGACATTATGTTTAATCTGTTATATATATAAATAGTCCGAAAATGGGCTCTATATATTATTTTAATATATTGGATACTAGTCTTTCACCCGAGAACCGAGATGGCCCAGTGGTTAGAACGCGTGCATCTTAACCGATGATTTCGGGTTCAAACCCAGGCAAGCACCACTGAATTTTCGTGTGCTTAATTTGTGTTTATAATTCATCTCGTGCTCGACGGTGAAGGAAAACATCGTGCAGAAACCGGCATGTGTCTAGTTTCAACAAAATTGTACCACATGTGTATTCCACCAACCCGCATTGGAGCAGCGTGGTCGAATATGCTCCAAACCTTCTCCTCAAAGGAAGAGGAGGCCTTAGCCCAGCAGTGGGAAATTTACAGGTTGCTAATGTAAAAAAAAAGTAGTCTTTCACCCGCGACTTCACTCGCGTTTTAGAAGTTGGTTGGGCATAACTAAAGTAGCCTTAAATTTACTTGGAGTACAAATTTGCTTCACATTCAATTTCGTTAAATTCGATTCAGTGATTTGCCCATGCTCTTTCACGACGAAACGTACAGACTGACAAACAGATTGATATACGAGTATGTACAGACAGAGTTAATTTCGCATTTATAGTATTAGAATATATTGTATATAATTAGCTGTTTTTATTTATTATATATTTTGTTGGTGTTGATATATACAATTCACCCCCAGTTATAACACAATCGTCCGAGATTATCAGTATTTGCATATATATTTAAAACACCCAAATAGTCAACCAAAATATCATATAAACGTTAATTTTAATACGCAATTAACTATCCCGATTATCATTCAAAATATAATTATGTTACCATTTAGCACCATCTTCACGCCGAGGCCGAACGAAAGAGCAACACAAATTACCAACTAATTCATACTTGTATAGATGAAATATGCGTTATAAATTACGAACAGTTTGTATTTGCACAATTGATATTATATTTTATATAATAATTCATCTACCTGGCAACATTCCCGAATTATTTCTGTTCTTATCGATTGTTAAATGGCCAAAACTTTATACTACATGCCACGCAATAAAATTTATAACAGCGATTTAAAAGATAGCTATCATATCTTCTCTAAGGAAACAATGGTTGCGAAAATTTTAACCCTTGACAAATACCTGCGTAACATGTTCGCTTAAATGATATCAGATTGGAGTGCCGAAATTTAGGAGAGTTCCTTAAAAATGTTTTAAATTATTGATCGTAAATTATGTATTTCTGGCTTTTCAGCTGCCTTTGGGAGTTCCTAGAAGAGATTATTTACATGCACATTTTCTGAACTCGAAAAGTAGAATTGGTCTATTTAATTGTAAACGTCACGTACAACTATGGTTTCCAGATGAAAGCAACAATACAAATAATAATGTGCTACCTCGTATCAAATAAAAAATACACTGAAATACCATATCCATACGAAATATTTTATAAACATATGAACATACATAATATAAAATTAATTTAAATAAAATACTTTTGTGTAAAATAAAAAATTATGATTATATAATCAGTTATTCCCTGAGAGAGAATTTGCTGAAGCGAATAATTTTAACTAAACGGAACCACGACTACAAGTCTTTCACATAATGATATATTTCACTTTATATTTAGTCATATGCATTCTAACATATTTGTCGATAACAGCAAACAACACAGTTCCATTCCTGTAAAATAATTCATGGTATTTTCGTTCATTTTACAAGGAAATAAGATCGTTTTTCGCGTGATTTTTGTATAGAAGTTGATATGGGTACGTCTAAATCCATGCAAATATGGACCCCACGGGCTGTTACTAAGTAAACAATGCACAAAAAGAAGTTATTTATTGTTCCGGATACAGGTTGCTGGCTATTCCTGTTGGCTGTTGCTGAGTTACTCGTGTATGTTCGTGTACGAATTTAAAAACGTAGTTTGTATTTATTTTTCATATGAAATCTTATTTTAAGATATCAATATTATATATCGATATTCAATGGAAATAGGCAAAGGAGAAATAATCATCTTACAGAAATAGTTACTAATGACGTCATTGTCAACTTTTGAAGTTAAGATACTTTACTTCTTGTGCTGTAGTAACTGACTGTTAGTCGTAGGAACTAAGATTTGTCCATTATACCTGTTATTACACTGTTTCACTCATCATTCAAATAACAAAGTATTATTGTAGGTAACGTCCCTGACGAGCTTGCACAAATTAATACAGTGGTAGACCAGTTCAAGTTTTGTACATTACATATGTATGTTAACTTTAATTGGTGGTCGGGTTTTGTACAAGCTCGTCTGGGTAGGTACCAGCCACTCATCAGGTATTCTACCGTCAAACAGCAATACTTAGCATTGTTGTGTTCCGGTTGATAGGGTAAGTGAGCCAGTGCACAAGAGATATAACATCTTAGTTCCCAAGGTTGATGGCCTATTGGCGATGTAAGGAATGGTCAATATTTCTGATAGCGCCAGTGTCTATGGTGACCACTTAATATCAGCTGGCCCAATTGCTGAACCGCCAACCTATTACATAAAAAGAAAAAACTTAATCATCAACCACCGGATATACCAGAGAATTTGAAAGAATACCATGATATTATCATTTATAATTGATGTTAAAATTTATCTTATCTTTACAAAATAGATAAAATAAAATATAAAGATAATTGTAATTTAAAAGCGCCAGTTTCTACACAATCATATCTTGTATGATAAAATCTTTCTTAACTACTACGATAGAACCTGATTTTGTCCGTAAATATCTTTACCATAACATCGATTTAGACCACATGTAGTGAATTTATTGTAATATAAGTACTTTTAAACTTGGTATTTTCTGGGTTATTGCTTAACTCGCAGAAGTAATGCATAAGATCTCGGGTCTATCAATTATATAATATACAAATTATTTTCATATCAAAATATAAAAATTGTTCTATAATACAAAACTCACATAGTATTGTCCTTCTGATTCAAATTACACGACAGTCAATCTTAAAGTCAAAATTACTAGACCAATTATATTTTACTCACTAACCACTCGGTGGTAGGACTATGCACAAGCCCGCCTGGGTAGGTACCACCCACTATTCAGATATGTATTTACCGACAAACACCAACACAGTGTTGTTCTGTTCAGGTTTGAAGGTTGGGGAGACCTTGGCAGTGTAAAGAATGTTTAATATTTCTTACAGCGCTAATGTCTATGTGGGATGGTGTACACTTATCATCAGGGGGCCTATTTGCCAGTGCCTACCTATAGTATAAAACCGCTTTAATCCTTCTGTCGAGTGGTAATCATCACTTTTAAGTTTGATTTTTGTATTCATTTGAACATTTAAATCTTTGAACACCATGACGTTAACTACCACTTTGTTCTAGTGACTGTAGATCCCCAAGTTCTAATTCCCGAGTTCGACCAATCAAAGTCATCTGTTTTTTTGTCATCTTATTTTGAAATTATTATAAAAAAGCGCTAGTAATGAAACAGTTGGCTAAATCAACGTTCAATATAATTTAGATTCCTAAATTGTTATTAAATTTAGAATTTAATAAATGCGATAAATAAAGTATCAATAAAAACCTAAATGAGAAATCGTAACATAAAAAACACCATATCAAAATATCGATTGATAAAAAATATATTCCGAGTCAAATTATCTCATTTTCAACCATTTGTTTATCTGTAATATAATGCATAGGTCAACGCATATTTATTCACCATAAACTAACAAAAGTGTTACATCTTCATATAAATAAACGCAGGTGTCTTGATTCTTAATTTAATCGTTGAATTTAAATAATGGATATTACAATTATGTTTATTTTTTCTCTATTTAATATAGAAATAGAAAAAAGAAATAGAAATTTATTAAAGATGCGTCATTTTAAAGATTTAATATTAACAGTAACATTAATACAAGAGATTAGCTGATTTTTAGCTAATAGTGAGCAAATAAAATGAATTATGAAATAAAATGAATCATCAAATGAATTAATATAAAAATGAATCAAGGATTTTGGAAAATATTACAAAAAGTTATTATTATAGTGTGATTTATGCAATAAAATAATAATTTAACTACCGAGTTGCAAGTTAAGCTTCTGGAACCAATATATACATATGTATACATATATATTAAAGGTTTTAAGGTCTTAAATCATCATTCAGTATATTTCGTTTTATACAGTTGGAGTTGGATCGGTAAGCTGAATGAAGAAGTACTTTTTCTGACTCTATACTAGCCGTCTTTGTGCTCAATCTACGCAAATGTCCCACAAAAATGTCTTAAAATGAATCATAATTATAGTCTCATGTTCCATACTATGCCGCAAACAGATCATCTACTGTAATTTAACTGAAACCAATAAAAAAAAATACTTAAAATCAAAATTCGACAAAGGTCTACCCGAGGACTTGCCCATAAGTAGAACCGTATTCCATATCTATATACTATACTACAGATTAATACTACTATTAGAACTCTATCCATGTACAGGTTTCCACCATCGTTCCATGACGACTTTAATCGCCGCTGGCCACCTGTGGAATTCTTGCTCCAGCGATTTTCTTCCGTTAAAATTTATGTACTCTGTTTATTGGGTCATCTAGTTTAGTTAAGGAATTAAAATAAATGTGAACATGGAACGTATTTTAAATTAAATAAATTATTCCCCATCTCGGTTAATGGTCAACTATGGCAACAATTCAAACGTTGCAGCAAAACGTAGATTCCTTGTTATTTGTCGCTATACTACTGCATCTATATACTAGTATAGATAATAGATATATTTTATTATTTACTAATATATAGCATGTAGGTACATGTACCAGGATTAAGGACCCTTGGTTTAAAAAAAAAGGTTTTTGGTCCTTATTTCGCATCACTACCCAATAAAAAAAGTGGCAGTTGCTTGAAGTTGAACATGCACTTTCGCAATTGGTCAAGACTCTATAAGTCTAGACTTCTAATTGGCTAACTCACCCTTTAAGCCGGAACCCATCAATACAAATGATTAATGTTTTGTAAAAGAAGAGAGCTGGTACCAATACGAATAAGCAAGCATAGAGCTCCATCCCTAATTAACAGATTTACAGCCCTAGGACGATGAGTGGTCGGTACCGCACTAATCCAAACATATTGTTCGACACCAAAGCATATATTTTTGGAACATAAAATATAATTCCCGCGAAAGTTTATACCTTGTGTCACCGCGATGCTAGGAGGGTAAGTCATCAACATTTCAGCGTGCGGCTGCTGGAAGTCGACTCCGGTTGATTTATAAGTATTTTGATCTTGAAATTGTCTAGTCGTAGCTTATTTAAAATGTTCACGCTGATCGATGTATTTCTTTAGTTCCCTCATTTATGTGAGGTAATTCTTTACTCATCTATTCATGTAATAAAAACGTGAGAGAACCGTGTGTGTAAATTAAATATATTTTTAAAATATTACTCAAGGGAGACGCAATGGGTACTGATGTCAAATACGAAATTATATATGATACATTCCTAACAATAAACCGAGTTAGCCAATTTGATACACGTGGATTATCATAGGTTTCAGGTTTTAGTCTAGGGAAGTAGCTTCTACGGTGGTACCGTAATCGATAAATCAAGCCTATATATTTTTGGATGTATAAGATTTTTTTTATATGTTCACTAAATATTAGAAAATAGATTTTAATAGATAAGCTGAATTCTGTTAAGGCCCCCCCACACGGTCGCATAGATGTGTCGTGATGTGATGTGTTTTACACGCGTACATATGACATACATTAAAAAATAACTGACTCTTATTAGACTATCATCATCATTATTATTTTCTGAGACTTTTCGATTTTTTTTTATTTCGTTTCTTAACAACCGTTACATTTGCTGTTCAAAATTCTATAATTCGTATAATTGTAGAGATTTCATCAAAATCACGTATTCGTTATCGTTATCGGTTTAGCAGTTTTTTAGTAATATAGAAATGAAGGTTATATTACATTTACCTACTTCCCGGTAACCTTAATATAATAATTTGCTAATCGGTACAAATTATTTCTGTAAAAAAAATTTTCAGTTTACAAATTGGTCTAGTATTTATAGATATTAAACATGATGCTTAAAAAAGACGTGAGTTTGACGATTAGATCGGAACGTTTGATTGGTTGATTAAGATTGCTACAAAATATATCAATTCTATTAATTATGATACACTTGTACATAAATAGACATGCACATCACTATATTTTGGGTTGTTTAACTAAGAGCAGTTTCAACAGCTATTTTTTAAAACTAAACGATCTATCAGGATCAGTACCAAGGGCTCTACTTACTTTGTTTAAGGCACGAGGATGTAATAATTACAACATTCCTAAATCCAGACAGTTCCTGAGCATTTCTTAAGATGATCTTACAATCTGGACTCGGTATTTAAGCCCGAGACTTCATGCACATGTTAGGAAGTGAACATTAGAAAAACTCTTCCTTTATTGATACGCAAATTAAATAGCAAGCAACCTATTACTACTTTTATATGACGATAACTAAGATTAAAACTCGAATAATAGTTTACAACAAATTACAAATTTATTTGGCATTTTAAAAGATATATTATTAAATATTAACATAGTCTTAGTAAGAGAACCATTTGGCGCTACGCCCACTAAGACGTATGTGACAAAGACTGCGATGTTCGTTTATTGCCTGTAATCAATACCTGTGTTTAGGCAACAGTTGTATGTATAACTTTCATAATAGAATAAATATTTAAATTTAGAACTGAGAATTTTACAAAAAAAATATTAAAAAAGGTTTAATCTAACCTAACGTAACCTAACCTGATAAAAATTTTGTACAGTATTTATTTTTAGTATGTGTAAAATAAGATGGCATTTAAAAATTAAAAGTGTTTAATTTGTAAATGGAATCGTCGTGCTAAATACGGGAAGAGAAATAGTGCTTATTTGATGCTTCATTTAAATATTACGGGATGAAATAATTATCGTCCTTATGTCATTCGGGGAGAGAAGCTAGTAAACGAATAAAAAAATTGCAGCAATCTTTTAATTAATTATTATTTTGTTATGTTTTTAATACAAGTGAAAATCTTATACCTCGAAATCCAGTCAATGTAGCAAATAAACCACAAATTACATTTAATAAAATATAATATTTAGGTATGTCAGTATCTCGGCTACTGGTATAATTTAAATTTTTTAAATATTTTTTTATATTTGAATTATAATTTCTTTTTTTTTTCTAATAATGTGATCAGATTTGCACAGTCATCTAGATTAATTCTTTGCTTGTTATTTGATTAATTTTATGAGTTTAATCGATTATGAGACAATTTCTCAGGCGACGAAAATTTTAAAGCTGTTTATTGTAGATTTTTTATTTAATACGTTTATAAAAATATATTTAGATACTTTGATCTAAATTAATTATTTAAATAATCAATTATACACCATTATAGACTTCTTTATTTTATTTTAATAATGTTTCAATCAATATATTCCAAGAACGTTTTAATATTATAATTTATCGTTGTATAAAAAAGTATTTACAATTTCTTTATAATATTATGTTTCTTTAAGTTTATATAAGCTGTAAGATGTAATTGATTTGAATTAAAACTTAATATATTTAGAAAAGTAATGAATCTATGTTACCTGTAACAAAATTAAACGAAGCGCTCATACCGCTGAAAAACACCAAACAAATTCACAACACAGCACATTCGAAAATCAATTTTCATCACAAAATATCACCAAGAAATCGTGACTAAAGGTCCGACGTACAAATTAAAAAAATATCGAAAATGTCAAATTGCGCGTTCGATTTTCAAATCGCTGTCAAGTCGCGCGTGCTGGCTGTCTGCGCGTGCGTCGGGCACTGCGTCCGCGCTGCATGGTTTGCGCACACGCTGCTATTGAACTTAGCTGAAGAGCTTTCGCAATTGTTTCACGATTTACGGCTGCACCGATAAAATGCTAATAGTGGTACCGTTACGATTATTGAGTCTTCACATAATGACCCTATAACGAGTTTTGCAAATTAAATACATTAAATAAATAATTATCTCAATTAATCCAGAGTTCAATTGGTTGACAAGAAAAAAAGCAATTAATAATATTAAAATTTGAATGAATTTAGTTAAATATTTTGTTTCATTGTTCATTTTAAGAACTACTAAATTGTAATTTTTCCGAATTTCTTAAAATTAATGCACGTTAAATTTAACGACATTTAATTAAATATTTAAAATAAACTTATATAAGAAAATAATTTTCGTTATAGATATTTTCAATCACGTTTTGTAAGTAAGCTGCTTCAGCCGTAGCTTAGCTAAAGGAAGCTAATCAATCAAAGGAAGAAAACTATCCAGACTTGTCAGTATTTTGCTGATGATAGCAAAAGCTTTGTAACTTTGAAACTTTATTCCTAAGAAACTGTGTATTGTAAACACTAACAAAATATATTATGTGTCTTCATACACAATATTATATATATATTTAAAGTATGGAAAATAAAGAGTTTTAATAAGCGATAGGTTTTAATGTGGTCTGGGTGGATTACCACCCAAAAGTTTTTCATTAAATTATGTTATTGATGTATACAGTCATTAAGAATTGAACTGCATGAGATTGATCCAGACAATATTAACCTTTAAAGGAAACTATATTAATATATAGACGGTAAGAATTAGAAACAAAATGATACTGAGTAACAGTAATCGACAAATTAAATCAAAATATACTTTGTCCAAGTAGGCTTTAAATCACATGTGGAGCGTCATTTTAAAGATTTGTAAAGCTATCACCGGTTTGGAATGTAGATTCTACCGAGAAGAACCGGTAAGAAACGCAATATTTGCTCTTTTCCAACATTTTAAATACAAAATTATGTCAGTTAAATAAAATCAAATTTATATATCTTTCCTGAAAATCAACCAGTATTAGCTCCACACATTTTTATCATCTGTATAATCTTAAGGAAGGATCTTTTTTAAAATCATTTCAATGTGCGTGACGCCGAAATCGAACGAAACTATATTCTGAATGCGTCATAGTTTTAAGTTTCACTTAATCTTGTTGGATGAATTCAAACATCCTTATTATTTATAACGTATACTTCGTATTTTAGTAAATATAACTAAAAAATCCCTATTCGCAAAGGAGTTCCACAGAACAATTAATCGGAATGTCCACGAACAGTTTATTATACAATACTCAATGAGTTTCGTGATATTACTTCACATCTTGTAAACGCGGCACGACAAGTTGAACGCGGGATTATTCCAAGACTAAATATTGATTTGCAAGTAAAACGCACAAATTGTACCCTTTTTAAATACCCATTGTTTAAATACGGTCCAGAGCAGACCTGGGGTATTATACTTGATCACATTGTCTAACCGCTTATTATTTTAGTGTTTAGCGATTTGAGAGTTCACTGCTTGGTCATAAGGTTTGTTTTTATTTGTGCATCAGATTTGTTTGCTTTGAATATTTGCACTTGGCTTGTAAGTTTTGTAATTGTTTCGAGCCACCGCTTTTATAAATTGAATGTGTAAGTTTTAAACAAATAGACGTGTGAGCTGTCTACTAATATGCAAATGCATTTAGACTCCAGTGGGAATAGGGATGTTATGCACAGTTGCAGGAACTCTGTAGATGCGGATTTAATTTTCAATTGATCCAGACTGGTGAGTCGTAACTCTCCCGACTATTGATAAAATCTTTAATTAAAAGATGGTGATGAAGATTAAAAGAAGTGATTCACGGTGAAGAAAAACAACCAATACCAAACCAATCCGCAATGGAGCAGCGTGAAGGAAGCAGCTTCTAACCTCCTCCTCAAATGTTCGTTCATTCATTCTCTACACATATAGTTCTTAATTATGCCCGCTTTTATCGCTTTTATCACCGCGACTCCGCTTACGTTTCAGGGGATAGGCAGAAAAATTCCTATGCTTACTCCTCCCTTGGGATTCAAGCTTGCTTTATCCTAAATTATGTCAAATTTGGTTCCGTTTCCGTTTACTTTCGCATTCATAATATTAGTATAGATATAAATAAAAATATACTTATGCAATCTCAGTACATATGAACATTTTGTATTGTGCAACAATATATGAAATTAATAAAAAAATGTGATTAATTTCGATTAAAGTAATTTACACAGAAAGTCGTAATTTATTGATTTAAGTATGACATTTTACTCTATAATAGATAATTTATTATTATGATCAGTTATTTCTCATGAATTATTTGTTCTCACGAACCCTGAATTACTTATCTAATCGTATTACACTAATATGGTTCGGCGGCACTTTGTAATCGTTATCGTAATCGGTCATACACCAGATATTACAGAGTATTACGAAAATCCATGCTGAATGTGTAATTTACTAATTTAATCTGTCATGTTACATGTTTACATACAGACAGATTTCCCTAGCAAAATCATAGTTAGCAAAAGGACCCAGTTTCGTTCGCATGTCGTAATAACCGTTATGATGTGTGGTACAAATTTTATTTCTATGAATTTATTTTCCACCGCCATTAAGTTCATAGTCCTGTGTGAGATAACCTCATTGCAACCAACCCAAAATAAAACACTATTACTACGGGCTACGTACTTTTTGCCAATTTCTTGTGACTTCATTTTATAATTTACTAGTTACTTTACGCGGCTCGTACCGTTTCCGTCCGACCGGGATGTTTGGTCAGGCTATCTCCTTTTCAGTACCCCTGACTATGTAATTTCATTATGATTGGTTAAGTGGTTAAAATGTAACGTAAAATAATAACTCGCTTTATCATTTATGATAAGAATTATGTATATATATAGTATATCTACTTGTAATATCCGAAATATTTCTGGTAAAGCTCGTATAACAACATTTTTTTTAAACCAATGAGTGGTGTTTTACATACTAACAAAAAGTTATTTAACTATCGACATTAACACAAATCGCTTTTCGCTTACATATTTTGTCGCTATTTGACAATATCGAATGTATTGATACCTACTTGTTGAATTTGACACACTCACTCGCCTCAGAGCGATTCA
Organism: Vanessa atalanta; assembly: GCF_905147765.1. Taxonomy (NCBI): domain Eukaryota; kingdom Metazoa; phylum Arthropoda; class Insecta; order Lepidoptera; family Nymphalidae; genus Vanessa; species Vanessa atalanta. Next base: position 3,349,345 of record NC_061882.1, read on the forward strand.
GTGTGTAATATGAATTATTCATTTTCGTATGAAGGATCGCCATGTAATGGCCGATGTATGAAATTCTTTGATGCTATCTCGAGATTTGTTATACTTAAGCGGTATTTACATGCTGTATTCGAAACTAATGAAGCCGGGAATAAAAATATATTTAAACGAGATCGTCACAACGCATGGTAGTTATTGTACGTACCGTTTAAGCTTTTGCAATTATGAATATGTAAATGTTTTATACAGTATTGCGTCATTGGTATTTTATTTATTTACTATCAATCTTTTAACAAACAACTCCATACAAGATATTACAGTATACAAGTGTGTTTAATTACACAGATACACTCTCATAGACTGATATGTCTATGGATATGTGAATAGACGGATATACTGGGATTTCAATCATAAACCGGAGAGAGAGACGAGATTCAGGAGCCGTGGCCTTGGTGTAAATATAAAAGTTATTATTATTGATTATTAATCAATTAATAGTAGAAAACAAAGTTGATTTATGTCTCTGTCTTTGTATCTACTTACTTCTTCTAAGCGGTGACGTTGTATTATACAAAAAACTGTTTTTGTTCGCGGACATGGCTATCGCTTAACGTTAAGGGATATATCCCCCTAAAACTCTTCATTGAAACATCGTAGAAAGGTCTGCATTAGCATGAGTCTATCATTTAAGGTACATTGATAACAATTATTTTTATCTATTACAGATTAGTGAAAAGCTATAGGTTAGCCAAATTTGAATCTATAAACCGTAGACAAATTGTGACCTAAGTTTGACAATAAAAATACGATTTTAACCAATTTTTGTTTAAAATCTCAAATTTCTCATTTATACATAACATACTTATAAAACTCATCTTAAATCATTTATTACAAAAAAACTACAATTAACGTGCCAGCTTTATTATTTTGGTGTATATGACAGCTACGATTGACATTCGCCAAACGTCATACTACTTTAGAGGTATGCGTGCTACCACTGGTGTACCAGTAAAGTGTGCGTGTAGATACTTAGTGACCAACTTTTGCCCACAATTGCCCAGTTCTCAGCATTAGCAGCTTATAAATAATCAAAGAAACTAATATACTTTATTAAATAAATATATCTATAAGCTTAATATTTTCTAGCTAAGCGTAATTTTCATATAATTTATCAGTTTATATTTATAGTATTATGTAATATTAACGGAATCCGCTCTGTATTTTAAACGAAATATTAAACTTGACTTTAGCTTTGTATGACAATCGGCTTAACGTTATAGAGGACGAGTTGCAGCGCTATCTAGTGGAGACTAACAACAAAGTATAAAAAAATCCTTCTATTTAAAAAAAAATCACATACATATGCCCACTTTCACGATGATCAGTCAAGAGAAATTGAAATATATTAATCTCAAACACAATATCCTATTTTACTTTATACTAGCTTTAGTCCGCGGTATTGTCCGCATGGAGGGTAGGGGGGGAGGGGCTATGTGAAGCCCTTGTAATGTTAAGCTATATATAAGCTATTCCAAATTTCGCTCAAATCTTCCAATAAGATTTTGCGTGATTGCATAATAAACGGACAAACTTTCACATGTCTAATATTAGTAGGATGAGATTTGTGTAAGATGTTCTACATGATGACACAACTCGTTTACGATTCCCGGTAGTTATGTGTATCTAGTATTACGTGCTTACTTAATACATAGGATACTAGTCTAGCATGTTCTGTTCATAGTGTTCTGACAGCAATGTATCGGCGGCGGTGTTCACGTCGACTACTAGCAGTCAGTCGACATGACATGGTAGGCAGCCCTTTGCAGAACGTTTTGTAATCGTTTGCTTATTATCGATTTCTAATCAAAACGGAAATTCAGGACTTAAAAGCGGAATTAATTATTTTTCGTTTCTTTACTTCTGGTTTTTCATAACACAAGTGCTTTAGGTACTTACATTGGGTTCAGAGTAATGTATGTGATGTTGTCCAATATTTTTGTTTATTTATTTATATTGTTCGATTAAAATATATTCATGTATGTATATGTATATGTATATGTATATGTATATGTATATGTATATGTATATGTATATGTATATGTATATGTATATGTATATGTATATGTATATGTATATGTATATGTATATGTATATGTATATGTATATGTATATGTATATGTATATGTATATGTATATGTATATGTATATGTATACAGATAAATGTATATTATAGAAACTTTGATAAAAATACTTTTCAAGGATATTCACACTATTAGATACTTAGTTTATTTAGATTAGTTATTATTTTGAATTAAAATATTATTAATTTCAATATAAATTTGTCTGTCCGTTTTGTTAACTCAGTGTTACCTAACTGGTTAACGGTTTGTCAAATACGTTTTTCACATTATTAAGAAACATAAATATATCGAATTATATTCATTCTATATTATTATATGAAGTGGTTAGAAACCGTTGATTTTCTTTCTGGGTATCAACTACCGCCAAGTTCATCGTTAAAAAAAAAACAAACATTCGTATGTTATTATAACACTTCAACAAACAACTGTGGTTTTGAACTTATTTCTATTTTAACAATTATTATACAAACTCATTCAGTGTAGGGGCTGTAAACTATTTAATATTATATTTTTAATGATTAAAATAATAAATTGTCTGATAGTTTAATTTTGTAAAAACATTTTATAAGGTATTGTTTTAATCTGGTAAAAAGTTTATGTATTTCGATTTAGTCGTTTTTCAGTTAAATATTACAAAAAAGTCTATTCACAAAAAGTATTTTTTCTATTAGTTTTATAAGTCCTTCGACGCATGAAACTGGTTGAATAATTAACAATTTTCTGTATTGTTCGGCTAAGCAACGGAACGTAATTGATTTTTAACGAGCAAAGTCGAGCACAATGACTAGGTAATCTTAACCTTGCCTCCTAATAAGGTCTCTCATTAACTTAAGCCGGGACTTAACTTTTATCAAACTGTTAAGTGCTTTTATAGAATTATGTTAGAAATTATTTATGTTATTTTTTCAATAAATCTTAACGAATCAGTTTACATTATTATTCGTGAACTGACCACGCTAGATTATTTACTTTAATTCGTTTTCAATTTAGATTTAAGTAAGTAATCCTCATTAGCACAATTTCTTCGTATTTATAATATTGTATATAGATTAAACCCGAGATGGCCCAGTGGTTAGAACGCGTGCATCTTAATCGATGATTTCGGGTTCAAACCCAGGCAGGCACCACTGAAATTTCATGTGCTTAATTTGTGTTTATAATTCATCTCGTGCTCGGCGGTGAAGGAAAACATCGTGAGGAAACCTGCATGTGTCTAATTTCAACGAAATTCTGCCACATGTGTATTCCGCCTACCCGCATTGGAGCAGCGTGGTGGAATATGCTCCAAACCTTCTCCTCAAAAGGGAGAGGAGGCCTTTATCCCAGCAGTGGGACATTTACGGGATGCTAAAAAAAAAAAAATATAGATTAAAGCTATCACTGTTAACTAAAAATGTTAACATTTTCAGTTGCAAATCAACATCTCCTACTAAAGGTTGGTTGGGTATGCTACGACAACACTTTCGTTTGCGGAATGCTATAATGCACAAACAAAAATGATTTGGAATATTATTAAACACATGTAAGTCTCTCCAGCAAGATGAATAAACACCACAATTTAAGCACATAAAAATTCAATGGTGCTTACCGGAATTCAAAGAGTGCGCTCTTCGGTTAATCTACTCGATCTAAACCACTTGACCATTTCGGTATCAAATAATTTAAAGTACTAATCTTTAAAAAATAAAACTTTTACAAAATGTTGAGCACACCAGAATGTCTTTATTTAATAACAATATATTTAACTCGCGGCAAAGTCAATGTACTATAATTCTAGTGTTATGGAAACGTTTACAGTTATTTACATAACCTTAAATTAAACAATATAAATACGCTTGTAATTGTTAGAAAGTGGTTATACACTGAGTAGTAGGTTAAATATAAAATAGTTTCCAGCGAATATTATAATTTATAGGTAAGTATAATTAAATTATAAAGGTTTAATAATTAAAAGATAAAAGCCAAATATCGAAGATACTTTCCACATAATAAATTTGTGAAACCATTATTGTTTTTTGTTAAATAAATCGACTAATGCTCTAGTTACTAAAGCATTAATAAAATTGCATATATTAACTATTATTTAAATTTTAAACTGTTTGCGTGTGTGCGTGAGTCAAATATGACAAGTCCTTACATACTAATAACGACTATTTCTTGTTTGAGCTTGTGCTACGAGTGGAAACGGCTTTAGCTCAAGGGTCAAGATCGAATAATTAGGTATTCGTCATTCTCATCTCTAGGCCTAATACCGCTAAGCAATCGAGGCTAAGCTATGGAAGCAAACATTTTAAAGTCATCGAGACGTGCCTCAGTACAATAGATTTGTTTTAAGTGTTTGTTAATGGCATAGTAATATAAATGTAGGAACTTAATTTGCAAGTAATTATTATCGCCGTCTAAAATAGTGTAATACAAATAAAGCGGATTTAAAAAAAAATAACAAGCAGTCGAAATCATTGTAATTATTGCGCTAAGTAGGTTAGATGTTTAAAATCAAATAAATTGTAAATGAAATAATTAAATCTACACGATACGTGATTCAGATTTTATTTACAAAGAATTGTAGGCTACTATTTCCCAATACAGAGACGAATTAAAGCCAAAGCAAAAAAAAAGATAATACGAAAGCCCTACAAAGCATACATTTTGCAAAAATAATGCCAGGTTCAGTCAGGATCATGTAAAAATTATTATGATATCCAATATACCCAACTCAGTTTATACATTTAAAGTTATGGTGTAATAAAGAAACTAACATACATACATACATATTACCTGAAAATATTAAATATATTTTTTGGGCAGTTTGATAAAGTGTCCGTGACTTGGTATAGAAATATTATATGGCTTACAAAATATTTGATGAGTTTATAAATATTCCAAAAATGACAGAGTTATTTTCGCCTGCCCCGATGATAACAACTGTGCAGAATATATGAAATAGAGAGATTCGAACTCAGGACTCGGATCGGTAGTCTTACAACAATATTATTTATATTCACAGTAACATTGATCACTTTGATAGAATCAATGATAATTATTGTATGTACATGAGACGTAAAGTAATAAGCTTATAACTACTACTACGCAAAGTCAATAAATCCTCCTTGGGGCAAGGTATCCGTTTCTATAATAAAATTCCGCAGATATTTTTAAGTTTCCCGATTCATAAATTGAAATCATTTGTAAAAAATGCATTAAGTAAAAAAGCATAAAATGGCTTTTAAGCACAATTAAAATATGTAATTTACAGGAAACATCAGTTTGTCCTGATCATAATCGAGCAAATATTTAAAATTGAATCGCAGTTCTGATTCTCTAGGGAATAATTGAACCAGCTGTCGTTTACAAGTACAGACATACTACATTTTATTGAATTAATATTTTCTGTATGAAGCAAAATTCTCTCCAACGATTACTTTCTTTTCATACATGTACTACGAATACCTATTACTAATGTAGTAAACATTTTTACTCACACAACACATTCAAAATCTATGTATAGACTATAAATTCAAAAACAAAACACAAAATGTACAAATAAAAATAATTTTAACAGTAAAAATTCAATGAAATATTTGCAATTTTATTGTAAAACCAAATAAAACACAATGGCAGACGACCGAAAATTTTAAACACAGAGACAACATCGATCAACATTCAGCTATTTGTCACTGAACCGAGATTTACGTGCCCACCGCCAAGATCAAAGGTAGCGCTCGCTCCTACGAACAAAATCAAAGCATTTAGTTTTAAATGCCGCACACGTAAAAATAAATAAGGGTGCCTACAAACTACACTACTGAACAGCTACGAACGCTAGCGAAAATATGCAATTACTATTCCATGTGTATATTTATTTTCGTTGATTTTTTTTGTTTTAATTTTGGAATAAAATTGAAAGCAAGAAGATATAAATATTTATCAATTTCTGTGTACACACGTGTTTTAAACAGAAATGTATGTATTGTTTTCAATAGAAAACCATACGAGTAATAATAACACACTTAATATAAACAAAATAATAATCACAAATATCATTTTTTCTTTTGTAATGTAATTTTTTATGCATAAATATTTTTTGTTATCAATGTGTTAGAAAAACTGCCTTTTATGCTAAGACAAGTGTATCTTCATTGAAGTTTGTGAGACTAAGGTGAGTTTTCTTGTGCTTCTTTGTATTTATAATTCATATCGCACTGAATAAAGCGAATGAAAACATCGGCAAGTAAACTTTATTCGTTGGATAAAATTTTCATATTATAGAAGTCATATTTTCATGACAGTCTAACGATCAACCGCCATTAGAGTAATATTGTCTTCAAATATCTTCTTAAGAAGAGAGTAGGTCTTTTACCAGCAGTGGAACATTAGTGGGCTACCCAAAGTTTAATTTTATTTTGAATATTAATCGCGTGGTTTGTAAGCACCCTTAGTCACTTCTACAACACTGGACGTGACGTGATTGTAAGCGGTCGCATTTTTATTTATTATGGATTAGTTAGTAATGTTTTGATTTTATTTTAGACGCCGTTTTCTACTCCCCGGTAAGATTAAGCTGGAATTTTTAAGAAACCAGTTAAAGCCGACTAATTTAGAATATTCTGAATACGATACACGTGTATATTATTGCGCATAGTAACAGATATCGAGGGAATTTTAACGATTTTTATACCAAATAATATATTTTGTCTATACATATTATGCAAACAATATATGTTTTATAGTAAAATTGTATTGGATGCAAGAAATAAAAATATAATAAAGAAATCTTTCAGATAATTAATTTTAGAAGACGTTAAAAAAAACGAAGCAAATTTTTTGTTTTCAAAAATAACACTTTGTTTATCTGTATGTTCATCACATTAAAAAACTACGACATTAGTATTATTACCAAGCATTTACACTAATTTATATATTAGTAAATTTTCAACGATCTAAAGCCAACTTCGTAGTAGATATTGCATAGACGTATTTGCATACTGAAACGTACTATATTTACTCACCCCCGTCAAAATTTGTAGGATAAGTTGACGTTGTTTTTTTTAATATTTAGGAACATTATATGATATAAAATAAAGTAACAACCTGTAAATCTTAGGCTAAGGCCTCCTCTCTTAAGTGAGCTTTGGGGATTATTCCACTACAATACACAGGGCTAGATTTAGAAGTAACTCTCGCGCAGAAAAGTTTGGAGGAATTACTTACCTTAATTATTTTCCAAATAAATTGTTCCAACTATTTTCAAGTTATGTATTTAAATAACACTACAGATCAAATTTAGTTATTTTAACAAACATGGAGTAACATAGATAGTGGATAGTAGAAGAGTTATACTTACTTATGTTTTATTGTATCTTCATAATATGAATAGTATATATTATATACTATATAAAAGGTTTTTTTTTTAACGGATTTAATCGCGTATATTAATTATTTTATTTTAACATCCCGACGTTTCGAGCACTTTGCAGTGTTCGTGGTCACGGGCAGACTTGAGTCTGCCCGTGACCACGTCCGTTAAAAAAAAACTAGTTTTATTTCAATGTGTAATAATCGCGAAAATCTAAGACATTAACATTAACATTATATATAAAAGGTATTTCTCGTCGTAATTTTAATGTTGACTGTTTTAGAAACCCCTATTTTGGGGACCTCCCGGATGTAGACTTACCATAAAACTCTGACCATATCAATGCAGATGGGTCGATGGATGCAAATATGGAAAATTTTCAAACGACACATTAGTTTCCTCATGATGATTCCTACAAGGCCAAGCAGAGGTATAAATTCAATTTGAGCACTTGAAACATGCACATGGCCATCAAGGCTCTCAATATTTTCTCTTAATTACTCAATTTATCTTTTATTATTCTCTTATTTTTTTTTTACATTCATAGTATATTTATTGTTTATATATATCTTCATAAGTGTTAAACTGTTATTTTCAGATATGTCCTTCCTATTTATTGACTTTCAGAAAAAATACTACTTATTTCAAAGCTTGAATTTTATTTAGGTTTTCCATATTGAAAATTGGCATTAAATTAAGTAAGTATTGAAGAAAATTTAATTTAAAAAAAAAGATATCCTTATCAGAGTTCATTCACCCCTACCCGAATCTACTCATTCCTTCACAAAAAGTGAAAGGCGATACATTTAACAACTATAATTTGCCCTCAACCGACGTTGCCAATTGGCGTATTAAGTTGCACACGCGATCTGCCGACAAAGACCGAGAAAAAACATATGACATAATAGATTACAAAGATATTAAAACCTAGATGAGACTTAATATAGGTGTTTCAATTTAGATCTGAATTATTAAAATCTGGACATCGTTATTATAAAACAGTAATGTCGTGTCAAATTAAACTTTAATAACAGGTGACATAAAATAATACCAAGTTTGTTTTCGCGATTACTATATATTAAATATAAAAAAAAAACATCAGGCTAACCTTGAGAAAAAATAAAATATAATATAATTGTTAAAAAAATACTAATTTATACAGTTCTATTTATATAATGTATAGTTCTAATCTTATATATTAATAGCGTTATCCGATTTTTGTCCCAGTGATTATGATTTATGTGATTATGGCTGCATATAACAAAACGGTTATAGTCTCATTTTGAAGAGCTCCAGCCGTAGATGTGCAGAATATTAAATAGGATTCTTGATTGCAATTCACTAAAATGTTACGATTTAACAAAGAATTGATTTTAGAGAGCGAAAAAAGTTACTGGCCAGTTAGAGTTACTACGGCTGTATAAGAAAAATAAATGAAAAACGTAAACAGAATTAAAGTAAATGTTTTCGACATACTCCAATTCTAACTTAACCAATGTATAGTATTTGATATTAAACATTTAATGTAAGCGAGGTTTCATAATTTTGGCGCTAAATGTAGACGAAATTCCTAAAAAATATATTTTGAATAAATACGAAGTTTCGCGGGAGACTCATAAAATAGAAAATCAGAATACATACTTAATCCATTTAAAAAACACAATAATCAGATAATACTACATAAAGTTAAAATTATATTTTTTTTTATTGAAAATCTGAAATATCCGAAAATGTCGTTGGCATTAAAGAAAACAAAGACAACGAAATAATTACGTATGTATATAATAGTAATTAATATCAATATTTATGAAATATTTCTTCATAAATATCACTTCCAGATTTATTATACGTCTGTAAAAAGTATATAAAAAGGTTCCTGTTAACTGACGGTAAACTTCCATTCAATTCATTCAATTCTGAAATAGCAAATCCCGATACGACGCAAGCTCTGACCGTGGCAGACATCCAATCACCTAAACCCGTTTGGTTCGTAACGAAATTATTTCCACATCAAATAAATACTCTCGATCAACATTTAAATAATAATATTAAATGAGATTCCTTGAAGTTACTAGCAATAAATTGAAAGGATTCATTTAAACCCAAAATGGCTGAACTATTTTCATAAATAAAGGGAATTATGCTACAAGTTTTTTTTACATATAAATTAAATGGTATCGGAATAAAATAATTTAGAAGATTAATGAAATGTATAGGGTCCCAAAGGCTTGGAATTACATTGAGAAAAATACTTAGTGGTAGGGCAAGCGCGTCTGGCTACTCAGATCACCATCTCATCACTTATTCTACTACTTTCCCGGTTAAAAGAATAAGTGACAAGCACAAGGAATATAACTTCTTAGTAATCAAGGTTGACGGCGCAATGGCGATGTAAGAAATAGTTTCACCAATGTCTTTGGGCGGTGATGCATGCTTACCATCGCCTGGTCCATTTACATGTCCGTCTACATAAAAATAATTTAAAAACAGGATATAAATTTATAACTAGTTATTTTTTGCACGAAAATTCATTTGTCAATAACATTGTACGGGATAAATATTCTGTACACAAATTGAACGTATTTTTAACATCTATTTATACATACATATATAATTTTTTATCGGATAATATACTTTATCTATTTATTACTTTATAATACATACTTTTATATATATAAATTAATCAATTAATTTAAATCTAAGAAGTTTTGGGTAAATATGTTTTTAATTTGAACCAGCAAGCACTGGTAAAATATAATTCAGAGGAGATCATCTATATACAACTATAAATAGATGATAGACTTTGTATCTGTTCAGTAAGCTCTCAGCTTGACCTTAGTTCTTCTCAAATAACACCTCTTATTATTTGTATTATTGTATGACGCATTCCATTCAGTTTAAAAATTGATCTATTTTGTTTCAATTCTTTGCAAGCTTTTATTTTTAATAATACATCGCTTGTAAATTGAAATGTCACTTTGATATATCGAATAAACGAGCTTAAGTAATTATGGGAAAACTGGAAAGAAATTTGTGCTAAAAATTTTGGTAATGATATTTATGGAACCTTTTAAAATCAATGTCTCCAATGCTGGTCACAGGGCTGAATCCTCCCTTAAACAGCGCTACAGCCACAGGACTTCAACAGTAGGTTTCTAAATTATAACATATTTCAATTCCGACGAGGAAACACATTTAATGAAGTATGTGTATGTAGATATAGTAAAATACAATTATAATTCCTGTATATCTTACTTTATACTATCTTACTACTAAGAAGGACCAGCAAGAAACCGAGAAGCTTTATTTTAATAATAGGTACATTCGCATTGGCAACCTATACACTACCATTTATCAATTGGAATCAAAACATTATTTAGAGCTTTCTGACCTTCAAATAGGTTTCAAATAGATACGTGTTCACGAAATTTTTAAATGTTATAAATACTCCACGGATACAATAATTTGGAAGAATGAAAATATTAAAAATACGACTGTAACATGGACCTGAGGCGGGGGCTCAGGTTCATGTTCTTTTGTTAGATTTTTAAATTTACTTATAATCTTCGTTGATTCATACAATACATCAACAAATTAATTAAATATAATCTTAGTATTCATACCTGAAAAACTTGTTGACAAGAATTTCATCTTTCTTTTATGTATCTGCTTGCAGTATTTCCTGCATTACACACCAATGCACCACAACACTAATGCTGCATTGTGATTGATACTTTTGTTGATCGGCAGATTCAGGCTAATACTACTACAGAATAAAACAATAAGTTAAGTATATACTATTTGTGCCAACATATTTAAAGGTGGTCTAATGATGTGCTTTTCAGCATTAGACTGTGCCGTATTTTCTTCTATAACAGTTAACACCGCGTGTATTGGTCGTTCAAATATATCGTACAATTCGATTGCAAATCAAACACCCTACATACTTTCAAGAATGTGGCTGTTATACGTTTATCGTCCTTGGCTAATTTAGCAATGCTAGGCGGCCTAGAGAAACGAACCGTTGTAAATCTTACCGGCGATGCGAATTTTCGATTGGTACAAGTGATCTTAATTCATTCAAATCATATTTATGTATTAAGCATTTAGCAAAATAATTATTTAAAAAAAATCGAACCTTTATTGTATTCTCGTGGATCACATTATACAACTTTAATAACATGATATGAAACTATCGATAAAGAAGTGAAATAGGCTGATACGGTAAATAATTATTCGCTCATTTTACCTTTGCAAATATCAGGATCTTTATAGGATTCCACTATCTGATCTTAACTAAATTTGTATGATGGTCCCAGATCATTGAACGTACATAAAAAATATCCTTTGAATTGAGAAATTTTTGAATTCAACTAATAACAACACATTTGTGGTCATCAAAATTGCTTTATATTTTCTATAATGATGATGTAGGCCAATTTTGACTGCGACAATAATTGAGACACTAGACAAAGTGCTACAAACGGAGATATCATTAATTTCCATTCTCTAATAAGGCTAGCCAACTGCGCAGAAGGAATTATAACCCATGGTACATTTATTTGGCTCAGCCTAAGCTTCAGATCCAGGGTCTACTGCCACACAAGCTAGCTAGTAGCCCGGTTGTTCGGTCTGTTCCTCATCTCGCTCGCCGTCGTCTTGTAGTATTGCCATCCAATCAAATTATGAAAGTGCAGTGTGTGTTTTGTATGTTAAAACTGTTGAAAATGATATCACGATACATCCTCCCGAAAACTTTTATCGAATTCGACTTTCCGTGAAAACAAAACAGCGACATTCAATATAATATTTGATTTACTTTCCCTCTAAAATGTACATAAATGATATTTTCCTTCGGAGCATTTTGTCTCCTACTCGTATCAGTATTATAGAGGTTTCTTATCAAAGTGAAAACTACTAACATAACATAAGAAGTTCGAAACGTAGTTACTTCACACTTCGAATTTACAAATCGTTGGTGTCCGTTCAAGATAAAATGCAAATGGTCTGAAAATACGTAAATTTAACGCGACTATCAGTCTAGACTATTTACACTGAATTATGTTGGACCTAGACACAGGTATTTAGTATAAACAATGCCTGTCGTTGCAGTACAGATAACAACGAAAGTATTTACGAGTGAATACATTTTGCAAGAATGAATGCAAGAATTCTTGCTTACGAATTTTGTTCGATAGATTTTATAAGATGTATTGTATTTCGATATTTAATATTACAACTGGTAGATACAAGTTTACTATCACTGCTTATCTTGCAATACAATTAGTCAAATTTGTATATAAATACATTTTACATGTAGAAGTAAAAGTCATTATTATTGTGTTAAATCTAATTTACGAAGATTACAAATATTACCGTGATTGATCTGAATAATATGATACTTATAACTAGTCTCTAGTATTCGTAAGAACTATCAAATATCAAAAACGTTCTAGGATTAAAAGGCATAAATTTAAAATGACTAAAGTTTAAAAGTTGTTTAAATATTGCGGGTCAAATCTGGAAAAGCACCACTGAGTTTTCAAGTGCTTGATTGCTTGTCGGAGAACAAAAATATTATTAGAAAACTTGCAAGTGTCGAATAAAATTAAGATCGTAGTGAAACATTGTGATGGAATAAGTCAACAACAGCTACAAGTCTTATAAGTAAACAATTTATATAATCCTAAAGTTCAAACTTAAAATGCCTGATTCATACTACGATTGTACATTTAACATTTGACAATGATAAGGAGATAACTTTATGAGAGGGCGTGAACTAACTTCACTAATTAATTGTTGTTTCAATAATTTGATCTGGTTTCAACGGACCTTTAAGGAGATAACACATCGCCACAGCTTGTAACCAATTAACCGAAACAATATTTGACCTAATTAACACCTAAAATATGTTGAACATTACTAAAGTATCAGCTGATAATATAACGGATAGATATAAATCGATTTGAGTTTCTTTGTAAATTTACTAAGCTGAGACAATATTAGTTTTCGATATTTTCTATACCTACGCTGGGTAAAATGCCAGAATGTATATGGCAACGTTGTAAATATAGACGACACTATTTATTATAAATATAATATCATTTACATTGACGATAAATACTTCTTATTGAAATTTTAATAAAGAAGACAAACTCACGGATACCTAAATGCCAATTTTAGACTAATTAGGACTTTATGATACAAAAGTATACCTAAAGTAACAGAATTTAAATGTCACGCTCTGAGTTAAGGCCTCGTCTCCTCTGAAGTAGAATACCACGATACATCTCTAATTTGACAATTACACGTGTTATTATTATAATTTTTTACATCTTCGAGCACAAAATGACTTATAAACACAAACTAAACACATGAAAACTCAGTGTAGCTTACTTAGTCTTGAACCAGAGATCTACAGATAAAATTCACGTATACGTAGCTTCTGGGTCATTTCGGCTCTTATAATTAAGTATTACTAGCTTAAAATATTTATTCAGCAAAGTTATATTTAACTCCACATACAATTTCTACTAGTCCAGATAAGTACATTAGAAAAACTATTCTAGGGTATTGCATAAAATTCTCCCTACGATTTATTTAAGATAAGCAGCTTAGCAAACCGTTACGAAGTTGATAGGTGTGAAAATGACCGCTCTTAAATTAGCTAAGTGGCTTTATCGACTCGTTCTAAGCTGCGACAAATGGCGCCATAATATTATACACACGAACATTGCCATTGGTCAACCAATGATCTTTGTGACCAATATTGGCCAAACATGATCATGAACGGAAGTATAGGAACTATAAGAAACGAAAAGAAATGTAACAAGTACTGTAAACTCAAGATAAATATAAATATAAGAAAATATATTAGTCAAATACGTGCCGGGTACATTATAAATAGTTCAGATTTATCTACTTTCTTGGTGCAGACCATCTGGGTACCACTCACACATCACGTATTCTACAGCCTAATGGCAATAATGTTGTTTCAGTTGAAAGAATGAGTGAGCCAGTGTTACTACAAAGGGAAATAAAATCAGGAATGGTTAATATTTCTTATGGTTCCAATGTTTGTATTTATGCAAATATGATCACAAGCTACCGGGTATCTCATCTGCCCGTCCGCGTGCCTAGTATATTATAGATTTTTTAAATACAATTTTGATATTATAAAAAATTCCAAATTTTACTTTTATGCCAAGTTCCAATATTAAAGTTAAAATACGATTACACGAAGTGATTTAATATATTAGATATGCACTTTAGTCCATTCTAAAGTCTCGTTCAAACACGTAGCTTTCACTAAATTCTCTATTCTGAGTTAAAGATCTCGTGACATGGCACATTAATGTTCTCGAAATTTATGTTTTATCGTATTCTATTGTAGGAATATAGCTTAATGAAAATTTTCAGTACAGATTCGATCTACCATGCAAAATGACAAATTCTTAATGACGTCAACATGATTAAAATCAAAATTAATTGTTATTCTTGCTACATTCCGCTGTTCACGAGAAAATTTATAATTGCGTTAATAAATACTTAAAACAAATGCATACCTAAGATAACAACATAAGGAGTATCACGTGAATGATCTCATGATACACCTTACTTACATGGGTGTCCCTATTTTAAATATAATATTACTCTTCGCCATCTTTTGAGATATTTTTGGGAATTTTGTTTTTTTTTTTACATTGTTATAGTAGAAGTAGGTTTCAATCAGAATTATTTTTGGTTCGAAACAAGACAAATTATCACAATTTTTCTATTAAGCCATAATATTCGTAAATGAGTTATTACATTCAGCTGGTATTACGTTTAAAACGTATTTTAATAAAATGTCTTATTTCTTCATTTATTATCTTTGGCTAGTGTGTTTAGCCGATGTTGGGCCGGCGGATTGTTTCACAATAAGACCACGTTTTTGCGCATTTATTCGGCATTGACCAAACAGAAAAGAATGGATGTGGAGATTTACAGCCGCTTTGATATGTTTATGGAGCATGTTTTATTATTATCTAAATGTACACCAAAGTAGAGTGACTAAAAATGTGATTCATTCGTCCAATCCATCAGCCCATCGCATTGGTTCAACGTGTCCTGGGGGCGTGTTCGTAACAATAAATACGGTTAATTTATATGAAATTGAATTATGGTGATATAAATGTTTCAAGTGGCATAGTGTTATTATTTGTAATGATTAACTTAACTACACCGTCGGTCTAGGGGCTAGCTAATAAGGCTGCAGGTCATAAAGCTCCGGTTTGTAAAACGATGTCGGACCAATATAATTTATTAGATTTTCTGCCAAGAAATTCTCAGTGGCAACTCAGTTAGGACGTTGGCAGTTTTACACCTCCGTGTTTTGGAAAGTACGTAGAATTGTTGGTGTTGCGCCTGATCTCTTTCCTGCCGTGTCTAATTTCATCTCATTGGACTACGACTTAGGCAATATAGACTACACTACTAGAGGACTAATTGCAGTTGATAAAAATCCCGTTTCCGTTACTGAGTAATTCCTTTTTCTTCAAAACTTTAATAATTACTATATAGGTCAAATTTAATTGTAGACTTAAAATAAAAAATGCCAATTCATTTATTTATATTTTATTTAGAGATTATTTGTTGAAGCTACTTCTGTAAGTCTTTGCTTCAATAACATTTACGTAATACTTTAAAGACTTAAATCTACTTATCGTAAACCAATGCATTATGGCTTGTACTATTGCCAAATTTGCGGAACCTAAACGTTTGTCAGGATTTTCTTCACTGCGACGTTAATAATGGCAAAATTTCAATAATATTGGAAATGTTGTTTCTGTAGGTTATTGATATACTTCATTACATTAAGACCATGCAAACACATTAATAAAACATAATTAAAATTCGTAATATTTAACGCCGCGGACAGCACGTCTGAGGAGATACAACAATAACATTAAAAACATATATATATAGTCAAAAAAATAATAAGATTTAATAGAGTTACTCATATTTTTACATATAACCTAGATTTCACGTGATGCAATAAAATATATATAATGTCCTGAACGATAAATTTCTAAAGCTTTCCCATGATCTGATACCAAATTGTATCTTAGACGCGCCATATTTCAAAAATCGGTCAATATCATAATATATGGCTAAGATGTTATATTTATTCCCTGTGTATTACATTGTTGCAGTGTTACGAATATTTTAGATCCTATACCTTCAAATCAAAATCTTTTAATTATAAAAAATAAACATAGTTTTTTGATTTCCTCAAAAAAAAAATTGTTCAAAATCGGTTATTATAATTAAGTTTTAACTATTCATGTGAATTTACCATAGATGCAGTACAGTTAGTCTTGAAACCAAATTACTTAGTAGTATTGTGCCCAATATTCTATGTCAATAAACCTACTAGACACAAACTGTCGGTGCCGTTTTAACGATGATTGATGTCTTTGTTCCCTTCAAGCGACCGTTGTATTTTTAAATTGTAATCTGTTTTCTGCTTACATTTTAGTTTATTGAAATAGTTTATTTAAATGTATTTATCAATTATGTAATATGAGCTTAGACGTTTTGAATAAATACTGCTAACACTTTCCTGAACCACTTGAATAATCAATCAAACAACGATGACAGCTGTTTCGCGAAAGCTTCTGCGAATAATCGATATTTACTCCATCCATCAACATCTCGAATAAATATCGATTCGATTTATTGAGTGTCAATCGATTTGATCGTATGTCGACAGTATAAACAGAAATATTTATATTCAGCAGTTATTTCATAACATCTCTTAAATTATGTAACTGTTTTAGACATTACTTGCTGTATGGCTCAATTAAACCGTTTTAATAGAACAACGTATTATTATTATTGTAAGCTTAGGATCAGGTTATTAGTGAACGAGAGCCGTTGTGTCACAGACAACTTTGATATGACTGTTATCTATCTATCTTTTATTATTATCTGTGTATACAATAGATAATCAGGTTAAAGTGTCATATAAATTTTCATTATTCTTCATTCTACAATGCTATTAGTTACAGGATTTGCTATTATTTAGTAAAATGGCTTATAATAATAACATACGCTCTGGCGCTAGCGTTTATTTTAAACAGTTAATAAGATGACGTGTATCGTTTAGTTTAAACGACACGAATACGTCACGATTTAGGAACGTATATTTTATCTAGTATTCGCCCAGCGGTTGAAATGTGATCTTACAAATTATCGAAATTTTTTGTAAAATATACATAGATATATTCATTTGCAAGTTTCGGACATATTTTTTTGTACGTCCATTTTTTTAATAATATTTTTTCTTTCTTGAGAAAAAGTACTGAAATCTTTGCCTATTTGTATATATAATTATTATTTACAAATTATTAACTCAGCTGTTTCGTTTTTCATTCTGATATACGATTGTCTTCATACGTGTTAGCAATAATAATATTGATGACTTCAGATTGGTAATAAAACTGAGCAGCACTATTTTTTAGTAAACAGCAATAAACTTGTCGTACTCGGCTAATTTATTATACAATATAAAAAGGTAAATAAAGACAAAGGGGTCTATATTGTTGAAAATACTGGTTAACATTAAATAAATAATGAAAGTAAACTATTTTAAAAGTTTCATAATAGAAAATCCATAGCGCCGCTATATAGCGATCAATATGTATCTTAATTAAAAGCCATATGTTCTAGTGTCATGGCAATACTCCCGTTACTGTGTATCTATTTAGTCTTAGCGACCGGGCGTCATCATTTAAGACAAATCGTAAATAATTTTCGTGATTAGTCGTCGCTTGTATATTTATAATTAATACCTCAGTAAACGCTTATAATAAATGGCACAAATCAGCAGACAAGCACGGCTCGTTGGGTTCAGAAATAATCTGGACAGAAATAGACCAAGTCGAGTTAGCTCCTTGCACTTGCACACTGAATTAATTTCTATTGTCGTAATCAATATTATGTCTCACTTAGAAAAAATTATAACAATGGACATAGGTTTATATTATGTAAACTGTATGACAAGTCTGCTGCAATAGCTAATATATGTATTGTAATAAATAATAATAAAAGGAGTGTTCGAGAGCGCATTGAACACGCTTTAGGAAGTCGTAGGCACACAATTATACAATTTAGTTTTTGCCTGAGAACTTGCTACCTTTTATTAATTAAACAGTAGGTATAAGAACACTATTTTTAAATTAAAAAACATGAGCTTTTACTAATTACTTCATGTATGGCATTAAATCAATGTATTTTTAACTGGTTATTGCAGGGCTTGCCTTATTAACATTCAACAGCAAAATACACAAATTTACATTTTGTCTATATAAAATACATATTTAGAAGTTAATTTTATTTCTAAAATCAAGACTGCGGGATAAAGAGTTATACCTTGTAGCCAAATACGCATTTTTCATAATTTTCTAGCATTAAAAACACTACGCGTATTCAATTTTCCGATTCCTAATTGATATATATTTTAGTTCCATTTTTATTATTTGTAAAATCTAAATATTTTTATATCTTGACATGTGTTTGTATTAAATAAATTTGTAAGCATTACGAAAAAGTTATTCTTAAGCAACAAAATAACCCACTCATTTGAATCACCACACGAATTTTCTTTTATGAGATTAGTTCGATTCATGCGTTAACTTTCAAACATGACGCAACTATTGTCAACCGATTTAAATCTTAAACAAAACGGCTAATCAAAGTCTTTAAACATCAACCGTGGGTGTATACAAGGCAATAAAGCTCTAACATTGGTATAATTAAATGGAGACTGGTATAATTAAATTGATTAATAAGGATTAAGTGTTAAGGGCGTGTAATTAGCGTTAAAATAAGAATTTAAATGACTCGAAAAATGCCTACATTAATGTAGTTGCGACTTTATATGTACAATCAAAAATCAATTATCTTAAGATAAAAAGCTTTTATAGATAAAGATCTTTTAAGAAATCTTTAAAGTCAACTGCTTTTAACGACAATAATTATAAAAAACATTTCCAAATACAAAGTTCTTTCATTTGAAATTATATATTCTGTATAAAGAACTATAAGAAAAAAATAAATCAAAATTTCAAAGCATTACTATTATTTAAATATAAAAATATAACGATGATCAACGGTGATAGTTTATAAACTATGACGAAAAAAGTGTAAGCATTAAATAAGAAGAATATATAAATAAACGAAAGAACAACTAAAACTATTTTGATTCATTTATACTCTTCCGCAGCTAGAGGATCTCTCAGCTATTTACGAATCGAAGTAAGATATCTGTTTTATGACGCCATATTCTAACACAGCTCTTGAATAATTTATGGATCCTTTTAGCGGAGACACTATTTAAGAAATGAATACAGTAAAGAATTTTAAATTGTAAGAGAACAATCGTTCGTTAAATTTGCAACCACCCGGATAGATTGCCTTATAGGTCAATATCGAGTAAATTATAGTTAATACGTATTGAGTCCAATCTATACAACATGAAATGGCACCATAAAATATCAAATGATTCACATAAAACCTAATGGTCCCTTGTTTGCATCGCATCGCGAATTATATTTAGTCTGTTTAAATTAAGGTAAGTGATGTCACTCTATTTTAAAGTACTTTTACGAACGATTCTAAAAATAGTTTTATAGCGAGCATTTGATAGACCTACTCGTACTAGCAAGGATAGGAATACACAAATGTGACGATATATGTATGTGAAGATATTGTACATGATTATACATACGTTTGATTCGATTGTTGTTCTAAAGAGTTTCATTATAGTTTAGTGAGTCACAAAGTGCACCGCTACTAGCCGGGCGTGCCTCAAGGCAGCTATCCGGCCCACGCGCGTACGCTTCGTATACAAACGTTCTAAGCCAATAGATCTTTGCGCGGGAGGACGTAAGCCATCTGCGTGTGGTCTAGGACCATGTTAAATTGAATCATTAAGTTATCTACAATTTGACACGTTGTATAATTGGATAGGTTTATTTATGCGAGATTAATTTTATGCTCCGTAGCGTAATGGGCGTAAACACTTAATTTAATTTTACATATCTAACTTGCAATGAAATCATACTTTCAAAAACAAAAAAAAAACAACTATTTTAATAACAATAATACAATTTATATAGTATATTTATAACGTATGGTAAAAGCATTTCTCTTAATATGTTATGAAACGCTTAAGAAAATCCAGACATGACAAAACTGAACTCCACCATAGAAATGATATAAGCTGCTGTCGTATAATACACGTGAATTATAATTCTATGGACGCTAGTGTCAGTGTAGCAAATGCTTCTCGTAACTTTAGTGTTGGAACATGGCACAAAGCTTTTTCTTTATCTACTAAAGCCAGTTTTACTAAGGTAAGTCTTAATCGTAAATCCGATAATACTCCATTTAACTTGAGCCTTATTCGCGCCAATATCGCGTTTACTCGTGTCACTGTCAATGTTTTTCTACCGCGTTTATTATGATGAAGTTTATATTGATTACAGTGCATTTTATTTTCTTAGTTTTCGTTTGGTTTTTGTTAAATATTATCTTTAGTACAAAGAGTTGTTCACAATGAAATGTCCATAAGACTTAAGGATTTTCTTATAAATAACGAACAAAGATTTTTTTTAATTTACTAAATATATAACAAATAAGCTTAAGTATACTTTAATCATATAAACATAGATTTGAGAATTAAAATAAGCAAATCGATAAACAATAGATATGCTCTATAAATAAGTATTTACAGAGAAAACAGCATGACTGTAGCTAAGTTTAATTCTCACCCAAGTAGCTATTTCAGAATTTATATCGTCCCAGATAATTTGGTATGAAGGACAGGCAACCGTATCAAGCAGCCATACAATTAAGTCTAAACATGTTTCTATGCACTCTGGAAATGCCACTTCCATTTTGTAATGAAAATCCGGAAACATTTATGGTTAATAAAACAAAAGGCTTTGTTGATGTGAATCGAACTAGATTTAAATTGAGGTGTCTATGCAAGTTTGATGATGTACTGTCTTTATCTGTGTGACTTTTAAAATGAAAGAATAAGATAGACGTTAAATTTTCTAATTTGAATTCTAAATGCAATTTCAAATAGGCCTTATCCGAAGATTTATTTGAAGTATAGATGAATTATACAGCTGTCGTTTCAATAACATTTATTGCCAGATATGAATTGATTGAACTTGAAATCAAACTAAAGTCGGACCTTGAGTCTTGTGTCTCTATAATAATGTTCATACATACATTGCCATTATAAATTATTTACAATTTACAAATTTAGCATAAGTATTAAATCTTCAGAGATTTATGAATAAATAACATTAAAGAAAATTTTAGAAAATATGTTGTCTTATCTTATTATATGATATGCGTAAAGTAAATATACATCTTTTTAAGAGGACAGAAAATCCAAATCAGATAAATAGAAGTTTATATGGAATTCAACTTATGTCTATATTTTTTTATGTTTAACGGTATTTACCTTATTTCGATTTCTAATTCTATTTTTGGTGAAATTCGCGAACGTTCGCATACAGTTCGATGGAGTTGAAAAATTTAAATCATCGAGAACATATTATCCGCAAATATCCTTTACGCCTTTTATGATCTGAAGTATCAATAAAACTCGTGTATGTATTAGTATCTTAAATTTCTAAGAACGCTTATTCCGTTTTGGTACGAGTCTCCGTTGGATGAATTGATTTCATCGTTAATTCGCTTGATCGGCTTTAAATGAGCATGAAATTGAAGTCACTGTAATTTCGAATACATTGTCGTACATTTAATGATGTTACTGAATAAAATTTAAATATAAATAGAAAAATGAAGGTAAAGATCGCAAATTCAAATAAATTAAATTACATTTATTTAATTAATAATTATTAGTAACCGATTAATACTATATTACCGATTTTAGATGTATATTTCGTGAATAATTATAAAAGAAAATAGGTAGCTGAACTAATGACAATCATTAACTTTTTAATTATGTATCGTTAACACTAACGAATATTCCATAGGAGCACATACGCGTAGCATATCTTTAGATAATAATTATGAGGTCATAAAAGAGCTAATATATCTTCTTGCTCTTATGATATTAATAAAAAAAATCGTGTAATATCTTTTTAAACCATACAAATTGTATCATAAAAATAAATACATATATAGGATACTATATATGTATTTATTTTTATTCTCGTATCTTATTAAGGAGCCTTCGAATGATAATTCGAAGGCTCCTTTACTCGACTCCTCTAAAAGACAAGTTGAGTTTTTCTAATATATATTTTCTTCGTGATTCTTAGACTTTATATGTATGTATGAGTACATATTTCTGCATTGCAAACGCTTTCAGCATTAAGCCCAACTCTAGTACAATATATATTTATTGTTCTACAATAAAGTGTGAAATAAATTCCAAAGAACGAACATTTAATAGAATATTTCCATCAGTAATTGACGTTAACACTTCACACGTATGACACAATACTTGAGATATCTAAATTACATTTGACAAGCTACACGACAAGATTTCGCAACCACCTTTATCTGAAAGCTATACATCATAATTTCCATTGAGTCATAGATCGGTGTGACTCAAGGGAGTGAAACTTTGATTAGTATTGATTTAATATTGTCACTAATAATAAAATTACTTTCGTGAAAGATTTTATCCCGTTACTTTACGATTACGAGCAATTGGTAAGGGTTTTTTTTTAATTTAATATTATAGTATTTAACTATAATATTTAACTGTATACATATATATGTTATCAATGAATATTATTTACGAAAAATATACGGTACTAAGGAATATCTGAGATAATCTTCTAGATAAGTATTTTTCTCACGTTGCATACAGTTAGAGGTACATTTAGTTTTAACAAATATTGCATTATTGCTTCTTGTATTATAATTTCACAACTAATTTAAATAATTATCACTTGCATACAATTCATTGTATTATTTATATGTATGCTTATTTTATTGCAAACAGTAGGTCAATATTGCAGATACGAAATGTATATTAGATTATGTTATGAAGTCGTGGGGTGTCACTCCATGAAACTTTTTTGTTATTTTATAAAGTAAATTCATCCTACTGTTATATTTCTTTTTTAATTATTTAACAAACTCTATATTCGAATCTTACTTTATTATGTACAGGGCTAATTCATATTATACATTATTACGTAATATTAAGAAATGACAACGATAATTATCACGATATGATGGAATTTGAAATATTTTCAGATATTTTAAAGTCCGATACTGCGATGTAATTAACCATCGTAAAATCTATCAAACGAGATTTATGATGTAGTTTAAATATAACTAGATCTGTTGACATAATGAAAAACGAAGTGTAGCTCCTTCTATCGTTTCATTTATCACTGTATTCTCAGCGAGATCTTCGCTCGCTAACGTCATAATTAGCGCAGCAATCGAATCAATTAAATATTGCTGTCACATTTTGGATATGTGTCAAGAAAAGAGATAAAATGCTCAGAGTTGAATCAAATTTTATGTGCGATATATATTTTTGAATTGTGCGAGAAAATATTAAATACATCATGGGAACTAGGTAAGAAATAAATTCTACGAAAACATTACGAGAGCCCTACAAAATAGAACTTTGAAATAATAAATGCATCACACGTTTGCTTCAGAGAATACTCAATCGTAAGGAGTTTACGGCTGGGATCGGAATAATGCATTCGGTCAAAACGGAACTACTATTTTTACTATCACATATAATGTTTTTGCATGAAAATAAAAATCAATCTAGGTATTTTTATCTCTTTGGCCACGTGTTTAAGTCGTGGATGTACGTGAAATAGCAAAATTTCGGTTATGGATGATGACCTATTCTCGGTAATTGTTACCAGAAAACCTTTAAAAAAATATTATTAATATATGTTAACCTGCATAATATATAGCATTTCCTCATATCGGACTTCTTCACTTGAAATTTAATTCCGCTAGATTAAAATTATTATCTTCGAATGTGAAGAAAATAAAGCCGCAAAAACCAGCTTCTCTATTAATACTCCCTTAAGTACAGAGGCGCCATCTAGTTCTAAATAAAAGACTTAATACCTTGAACCTTATTTATTAATAAAATGGCACCTAAGCTACCTATATGATTTGGTCTCTCATTTTACGCTAGTAAAAAGCGTATTTTATTACTTAATCTGTCGACATGTTTACACCGCATCTCATTCAGTCGTAAAATCCTTTTTATTTCTTTTATGCGTTTATTTATCAAAACTTATCAGGCAATGCGGTTTTATGGTTGAAATGTGGCGACATTTCTTCGATATTAATGAACATATATCGAAATAAAACTAACAGGGCTAACGCATAAAATATATTCATTTAAATGTAATTTGTTTGAGGTTAACGACAAAGGTGCCGAAATAAATAACATTAATAATATTTTCGATGAATATTGATACTCAGATCAGTCTTCCGAGACTGTGCAGATCAGCGTGCAAAACGATAACAAGAATAATGCACCGATTAAAACAACCAGACTTTCATAAAAAAAGTCCTCACTTACAAACTAAACTGAAAAATCTCATTAAGAAAAATAAAAATAAAATCCAATGAAAAATGACTCTAATTAGTATTTTTACCGTGGATATCATTTAAAATGACTAATTTCTACAAATGTGTAACTTTACGAACAGTTGACTGATTTGTGGCATACGATATGTTATTTTTTAGGGTTCCATGTGTGATAAATAAAACCCTGAGAACGTAAAGCAAATGAAATCAGACGTAGCAGTTTCCTGTATAGATAGGCAGTGATATAGAGAGTTTATGAAATAATAAGGTCTTAACTTAGATATTTTAATATCAAAATACAATGGGATACAACTTTATTGGTAGTAAGGTGCGGGACTTTGAACGTTGATCGGCTCGAATTCTTAATAGTAAAGCTTTTGTTGGCTCGTCAGAATATGTACCACATAATATCAAACATTCAAACAAATAAAAAAAACTCCTCAACACAGTTATTAGGGACAAATAGATGCTACGGATATATTAGCTTATTGGAAACATCAAAAATAATTGAATAAAAGTGATTTTTTTAATGTGAATATTTGAAAATTTAAAAATGATTGCAACCAGAGAACAAAAGTGTTACAGAAATATTTTAAATTTTCGAGGTGAGGTTGTTACGCTAGCTATTGTTACGCTGATTATATTCATTACGATATCCTGAAAAATGCATGAAGTAAAGCGAGAGTCAAGTCCATCGTTCTGGAGGCAGAGGCTTATGTAGCAAACCTGTTTCTCGTCTTAGCAAGTGAGCAATCAGTTTTTAGAAAATGTAAATTTTTATATTTTTTATACGACAAGTGGACGTCTCCGAAAATGTTCACAATCTCAAAGGAGATACAGATCAAATTATTTTATATCACTGAAAATTGTGTACTTATTAGTGGTTAAATATGGGACAGACTAAATCACTGGAATCGAAAATAATAAATGTTGGTATGGTGTTCTTATTAGGTATAACATATAATCAGTAAGTAAATACTTTGTTCAAAAAAAATGTATTTGGTCATTTTTTTTTAAAGAAATGTTTTTCAACAATACCATTATTTCAATAAAAATGGCAACATTAATCTTACAGTACTTATTTAATTATATTAAATGAAGAATCTGAAAGTGAAATTCACCATATACTGGTTTCTGATATCTGATAACCATTTATTGATTTTATTTAAGGTAAGGTTATGAAATTATGTTTCGGTTCTCTGTTACAAAATATTAAAAATCATATTCAAAAATCAAAGCTATTTAGTTTACACACGGTCAACACTTCATTGAAGTTAACTATAGTTTGTATCGTTGTCATGCAATGACACTAAAGAACTGGGAAGATTTATTTATTTAATAAGGACCTCCAACATCTGTACTTAAGAAAAAAAAGATAGAAATTTGATATGTAACCAAAGTATAAGAAGACACAACGTACTTTATATAATATTTAAAAAAAAAAGTATTACGGCTTCGTTATATAACTTTTAGTACTAATTAAATTCAATGAAAACATATTCAGATAAGAATTAGAATATAAGTCTGTTACTGTGTGATATAGATCAAAGCCTTTTTTTAACTAAAAATGTATAAGTTATTTTTATTATGAAAGTGCAAATTGGGAAACTATAAACCAAGAATATGAAATCTATTGAAATCACTTTTTTCAAAAACACAGCATTTTTATTAGAGCGCGGCAAGCCTGATTTTCTAAGTGACGCGTTACACGTGTGAAGCAGAACAATGTCCTTTTGGTTATAACTCTTTAATGTCAAACATTCCACAGATAAATAATTAGAATTCTTCAAATGTAAACATTGAATGAGACGTTTTAAATGTATCAAATTTTACGGTTAACTTTTATTATGGGTTACTTTACGACCTCTAAATCGCCGTTCAATACATTAATTGCGTTTTAAACTTTATTACTGTAATTTTCTATTGACGGTGATTTATTTAAATACTTGTTAATGAACAGCTCTTACAAAATTACTACAAAGTTTATTTTAATGTTTTTTTTTATATTTATCGAATATAGAGCCCGCTCCCAATGATTCTCATAAGCGATATTGTTGTAGCTACATAACAGGTTTATAAAATTTTTGTATTGTTTATATCTTTGTTAGTAATAAGTTAATAATCTAAATAGATTGTTATAATTCATGGTATAAAATTATTATTAGATAATTAAATAATTCTGAATTACTCACTCATTAATAATAAAATTAACTTCACGCGTTGATTATTTCTAATAATAACATTTGGTATAGCATAAGGTGTAATGAGGGGGGGGGGGGATGTTGTTTTGGTTGTGCGATTTCCAAATGTAAAGCTAAAGCTTGTTTTATGTTCACAACATATCAAACGATGTAAGTGAGTAAAAACTCTTAAGAGGCACAAAAAAAATCAAAACAATTTACATATTTATCTTAATTTCAATACTAGTGGTAGGATTCTATGAAAGCCCGACCTTGAAGATAGCACCCACGCTTTAGTTACTCCGTGTTATAAAAACTTATTTCCTTATTCATAACACACGAATCCGTGGCATTAACGCCCTAAAATAGTTCTAAATGCCACATGTAGATTAACAAAACAGTTTTCACCATACTATCATTTTCACATAAAACAGGGATATGGCACGTGCATCTTCTAGTGTCGTATTTTACGACATTTTTACGATTGCGATAAAACCATACATTTACAAACTACGATATTGAAAGTGTCAATGAACTGGCACATATATTTTTATATAATAGAATATATTTTAATGACTCGTCATTAATTTATTGAGCTAATTATAAAATCTGTGTGTCAATATAGTGTGAAAGTGTGTTTAGGTCACATCTTGCAAACAGAATTAGAACAACTTAACCTGAGAAGTTTACCTAAGTACTTTTTGTGATTAGCTAGACCTAATATTGTACCCAGAATTGATTTCAGATGAGGGAGCTCTTTCAAGGTCAACAGCATTGCTATTATTTTTTTTATATGCAGTAATAATTATGATAGTCCATTCAGTATTTTCTTCTTATTAGCGATATTAAATTCAATATATTTTTTAAACTGTTACTTACCATTGAAATACAACATTCCATTGCTACGAAGTATATTATAAACTAGTGAATGGGTGGTACGCAGACAACTGCACATATCCCTACCATTAGCAAAATGTTATTATTAATGATAATTTCCAATATGCTACAAAAATTTAATTATAAATCATTTAAAATTCTAGAATTTTAGTAATAAATATCATAAATATATCACAATTTTCATAACGAATTCCAATTTAAAGTTAAAAAATGAAATTTTGACAGCACTGACACATCTGTCTGACATAAATCATTTAAATTAAATATTTGAGATTTCATCTTCAAAAGAAAGTAAGCGAGTTACAAGGAAATCGCAAAAGAGCAAAAATATATTGGCAACCACTTTGAAGGTTCATTCACACGCCTTAGGGCTACGCGAGCTAACTATTGGACCTCGATTTATGATTACCGTGTACCTTAGCGATCACGACGTGTGAGACCGCCTTAAGACTTCTCGGACCAAATTTCAATAGCGATGTTATATTCGAAATTTGAAACTTAACAAAACGATATTGAGTTTAAAATCAATCGAGACAATGCAGATGCTCGTGCATCGGCGTGAGATAAAGAAGACGAAAATGACTGAGTTTGATTATCAAATATAGCCAATATTAGCCGAAGTTATAGAGTTCAAATTTGTAAAAACATTGTATGCCCAAAATTCTGATATCTCAATTGGTACCGATTAAGTAGAATTTATGGGTGTGTTAAGATTCGATGTTTGTTAATTCGAACTGCTTTGCTTAGTTCCTTTTGTATCGCCTGAAGCATTTGTACACGTCTTCGGGGCGGCAGTACGATCAAATCGATTATATATCGATTATCAAAAAATTTGCAGCAATTTGTTGGTCGGTAAGATAAATAACAAAATTTCAACCTTCACTTTTATGAAATAAATTCGATAACAAAATCTATATTAAAAACTGTTAATCTCAATTGATAGGAACAATCATACTAAAGATAATGACTGTAATTACACATATTAAATTAAATGTCAGCCAATCGAAAATTTTACATGGTCAGTCTTTTAACGGTTGGGTTTAAGTTGAATTGAAATTATTAGTAAATTAATAAATGAGTGCCTCAATGGTCTCCTAGCCGCAGATTACGAAGTGCTAGTGCTAGGCCAAACTAAAGGCGAAATAGTTATAGTAATTTATGTCAAAAAATTAACCCCCCCCCCCCATTATAATGAGGGGGAAACACGAAAAGGTGACTCCATCTATCCCAGATTATATAGAATGGTGACTTAGCATCAACTTCATTCAACTTTTCTAATTGTTTATCTCCTTAATATAAATGAATAAAAGCCAAAAATTTTGTGACATTTGGGAATATTAATTTTTTTGATAATGCACACACCAGTGCAGAGGCACAAGAAATTTAGCTCACTATATTTTATAATGCTACTGCCACATCATTAGGTTGAAACTGTGGCAAATAATCTTGTTACTTGTTACGAATATTTGAAATAGTTAAAAAGTACTAAGTTTATTAATGGCAAAATCTTATTTCCTGATTTGTTTGTATCTATGTATTTTGTTTTACGGTATGCTAGAAGGCTATGTAAGAGTAGGACCTATGAATAACTATGTTTTAATAAATGATTCAAAAAACTTATATTATATACATACTTACTTAATAGGGATAATAATACCTTGAAACATAGGAACAATAATAGCAAACCATCAAGAAAACTTGACTTCCTTTACCGTATTGCATATACCTACACCGTATGTTAATTTGTATTTAAAATAATCTTAAACGCCCTTTAATATGTTTATATTTAAAAACCTCGCTTATAAATAATGTAAATGACACTAAAGTCTGTCCAAGACATGTTGGAACAGGTCGTAACTTAAACGATTTGATTTTATCTGAACTTAGATTATGGGACCAGTTGTCATTCGCCAATAACAGCCACCTACCACAGGTCTTATTAAAGTGACATAAATATATAATATTTTTGCTTCTGAGCTTAATATTGATTAAATATATGGGCTCTACTATATACTCGTTTGGACTTTTACTATGCAGTCTATTATGATATATTTCTAAAGTCAAACCCTGATGATGTGTAATCTGGACAAATAGCCTCAAGTTAAGGAAGAATATTAATCGCTTTATTTGTCTCATTGAAAAATGTTATAATGTTAAAAAGTGATAAAAATGACCAAAGGTACTTAGATTTTTTTCATTTAAGCTCTCATAAAAATAGCATTTTGAAAATGACCAGCTACGCTTATGGTCGAATTTGAACCGATCAGTTCAGAAATTCAGTTTTGTCCATAAATCTTATTTAGTAGATTCTGAAGATTATTTAACCTTTCTTGTATATTTGTATATTTGTTCTCACTCGTAAAATAAGTTATAATTATTCTATATATATTTGTCGGTACTAAATAAATACATTTATATGCAAATATTATTATTAAAGAGTTTAAAGTCCGTTAGAGAAAACCTTGAGTACATACAAATAAGGTTTACTTTTAGTATTTCATGCTTGATGCAACGATCGATAAATAAATGTATCAATAGAATATATTATAATCAAAATAAAAATGCTAATCTATAAATATACTGAAACCTTAGATAATGAAGTACCTCGGCGCCAAGCGTTATGAATGAGTAAATAAATTTATTCATTAAACAAGATCCTGCATTATAAATAAGAATATGTAGGAGTTTAATAATTATAATAAAATGTTAATGTGTTTTTTTTAATCCATTAAAAGATAATATTCATAAATATTTGTACTGCTCTTTATATCCTATGGAAAAATTTATAGCAAGCAAATTGTATTACTATATTTTCTTTTTAGTGCTTAGGAACCTTCACTGAGCTACCTAATGTTATGACCCTCGTACATCTCATTCACTCAAAACACAGTCTGAATCTTTGGCAGAGAAACGACTGATGGGTATCACAGTGCAGTTCATGTAGATACCACAATGCTGCTACTACTAGCTTGCAAAAAGCCCAACCAATAGTATACAATGATTCTTTTTTTATTTAAAGATTTTCTTATAAACACTTTGTAGTAATTTTAGAGCCATTTAACAGGATTATAGCGAACGTACAACTACGTAATCGGCAAGAAACTCATTTCCACCAATTAAGTGTTTTTTTTATATATATATATATATATATATATGAATGAAATTACATAATTATTTATCTCAAATAAAATCCTCGGTTTCTTATTTATATGTTTTTATTACCAATATAGTCTTTTGTCGAGCAACAAGCCGTATTAATCGATGTTTTTCAAAACAGGGGATATAAATCAATGATTGGCCAAGTCGACTACTTTCAATCGTTTTCATTCACATTTAAAATAATTCTTTGTCATCGTCAGCGAGAACGTCGTTTACAATCTAAGCCAAAAAACCCATCGATCTATCTATAACCTATATTTTAAAGTACAAAAACTCAATTAAAACTCCAGTTACCATAAATTTTGTTGATTAACAGGCGCGCAGCTGTTACTATGAAAGAAGATCTACCAAAAACCTAATTAAAACCAAATAAACAAAGGCATCCAAAGTGAAAGTCGACATAAGAACAACTAGTACTAAAATACCGCCGTCTTGTCATTTACATCGACACCATCAAGACAGAAATACACCAAACAACACTCATACAATGGTGATCTTTTGACACAATTCCATAGCCACGATACAAACTTCACAATTTTCTAATCAAAATTTGAATCAGACAAACGTCACCTCTATTACGTAAAGAATAAAAGCTTTAATAGTTTACTATTGACAATTGCTTGACAATGTTTTAAGTTGTAGAATTTCAGAAATGCGTTTTCAGACAGGCCTCAGAATTCTCGTAAACTTAACGATTCCCTAAGGAATGCTTTTGGAGTAAGGGTGACTAGTTCTTGATATATTTATGGAACAATATTGGAAACGAAATGTTTGTTGTATCAACTACGTATTAAATTGATATTAAAAATGTATATTCAGTGCATAATAAGCTTTAGGACAGGTAAACATCTATAAAATCTGTTTTTGTTCTTATTCTTAGTTCTGCTCTCTCCTAATAGATCCAGATAGATCAGCTAAATATCTAAGTTTACATAATTCATCAGCAGACAGTTAATACCAATATAATATATACTAAAGCTATGTTTATACAATTTTGTCATCCTATCGACTAACGGCGATATCGATATATCGAAAGAATCCAATTATCGACTAATTATTTATTTTTCTACTAATAGTATGAGATAAACATATTTAGGGTTCCGTACCTTAAAAGAAAAAAGGAACCCTTAACATCAATTCCTTGTCCTTCTGTTCATTTGTTTTTCAGTCAGTTAACACTCTTTCTCAGGAACGGATTTAGGTGTTAAGTTAAATTAATGCCATATACAGAGATCTGCCATATCAAGATACACTAGTGGGGGTAGCCCGCGAAACTTTGCGATTATTCAAAAGATTGTTTTTTATTTTATTTAATTGTAAACTGCAAGAATTGGAGTTTTTCTTTAACAATTTACTTGAATTTTGTTAACCGTTAACCGGCCAGTAACTATTTTCCACTCTCTAAAATTAATTATTTGTTGAATTGTAACAATTTAGTGAATTGCAATTAAGAATCATCTTTATTTTTTTGCACATCTACGGCTGGTGCTCTTCAAAATGAGACCATAACTAATTTTTTAAGTGCATCGATCGTCCTATCATCTCTGGGACAAAAATCGGCTTACGCTAGTAAATATATTAGATACCGTTTATGTCGCATATAGGGTACTTCCCGTTGCCTTAGATTCTAGGTCCTAGAATCATCAAATTTGGCAAGAAGCAATATCTTATAGAAAAAGCATAAGAAAAAAATCGATAAGTGATAAATTTGTTGTTATATCTGTGTTTATTTGCCTATCCATCTGGAGGTACGGAACCCTCAGTGCGCGAGAGTCGGAACGGCATTTGCCCGGTTTAATTTTTTAATATAAGAAATTAGAATTTAGGTCGTTAAACAGGTTAAGTGTCTCTATTTATAAATAGGCAAAGACAAAACTCTGTCAGCAATTATTTTTTTGGTACTCATTGGTGAACTTGAAATAGGCGAAAAATTTGGAAATAGGTGAAGAAAAAAAAAAACAAATCATAAAATATTATGTTTTCCTTAAATTATTAACATTGATCAATCTCGAATATCATAAAATAAAAAATAGAAAAACACAATTCCTTTCATCAAGAATGTACTAAAATAAGTACCTACATATTCTAGAATATTCTAAAAAATAAATATAATATTATGATATAGTTTGCAAATAAATGTATTGTACACGCTACGTACTATTTTCGAATGTGACTCAACTAGTACGGTTAAACTTTGACGCTGCTATTTGCTAGTGTTATGTCTTCTAGAATTTTTTAGATGCATGTAATCAATTAAATAAAGAAATATTTGTAATATTATGTTAAAGTTGAGTTTTTTTAATGATATTAAGTATTTGATTTTAACTTATTAAAACTTAAAAAACGAAAGGTAAACCTATTTAGCTCAATACATTTTCTCTTTATCTTAAAAAAATATTTTTTTAGAGTCGTGTAGTATTTCGTATATATATTATATTATTATGAAGCCTTTATCATATGTCAGTTTATTTCTTACGTTCCTAGACAGCTCATTCAATTTAATTATAAGTTATAAGCATAAACTAGATCATCAACAGTCCTATTTTCTTTGACAAAACTTTATTTAATTCGAATAATTTATCGTCAATTTGTAAACCGAAGCAATCTCATTAGGTAGGCCTAGCAATTTACGGCTATAGTGTACAATATTGTCAAACCAAAAAAGCTCCTATGCAGACGACATTAAAGGTTTTGAAGCTCAACAGATACGATCAAAGAAACCCATTTGTTATGATTAGTTAAAACAAATGTTACGTACTTTTGAAAAATACAGCTTGACTTTTTATTTAGGGATATATTTATTTTGGAAAATTTGATGACGTATTTACGTATAACATAATTATAATAGATTACTGTTACTAATTTGAAGGCGTTGTATTTCTATCACTGAACCTTTATGTTCGTTTTATTTGAATGACATCGGTCTTTCATTACAACGTTGGCTCAATTACTATAACTGTTTGCTAAGGATATTTCTTACCAACACGAAAGTCTTTCAAGATTTTATCCTTTTATTGTCCCATATAAAAGGCTGAGTGTAAAGGAAGGAAGACATGGATGGAGTGTACAAAGATTAATATGAGAGAAATGGATGTGAACGATCAGATGCTTCGCCGACCCTAAATAGTTTGGGACAAGGGCAGGAATGAGCCGATGAATGAGCCGAGATGGCCCAGTGGTTAGAACGCGTGCATCTTAACCGATGATTTCGGGTTCAAACCCAGGCAGGCACCACTGAAATTTCATGTGCTTAATTTGTGTTTATAATTCATCTCGTGCTCGGCGGTGAAGGAAAACATCGTGAGGAAACCTGCATGTGTCTAATTTCAAAGAAATTCAGCCACATGTGTATTCCGCCAACCCGCATTGGAGCAGCGTGGTGGAATATGCTCCAAACCTTCTCCTCAAAGGGAGAGGAGGCCTTTATCCCAGCAGTGGGACATTTACGGGCTGCTTATGTTACTTATGTAAGGGCAGGAAAGGAAAAAGAAAGAAGAAGATGGACAGTCTGTTCATTGTACTGTACTACAATTAAATTAATTTATTATTACTATAATAAATAGTTTGCATACCTTCTAATTTAAGTTAAATCATTTCTTTTTGATTTTTAAATTAGTTAAATAAAAAGGTAATAATACTCACACGATATCCTCTCCTTCATCTCAGCTTATCATAACCTGTAAAGATATTATAGATTTAAATTTATTAAACAAAAAAAGTTTTTATGTGTACTGACATTTTAAAATTTAATCGATTTAATAAAATCGTTATTCCGATCACTCGAGTTATAAATATAAAAATCTAATGACATAGGTATTTGTTAGTAAGGAATTCGTAGTGCGTTTGGAATAAACATAAAATAAATTGGCGTCGTGAGTCTAGACGGGCGTCGCCCGTAGTCGGCGTGTGTATGCAAGTATTGGACCACCGTGCATTGATTCACATTTGCAAGTCTGTTTGCATAACCGGTCAGTTGCTTGATAGTTTGATAATAGCAAATTTAGACCCGTCTTCTCTCGGTAAGGTATATCTATTTTGTTTTTTGTATCGAAATCAAAAATGTTCAATGACCGACAATAATTAATAGGCAAGATATTCCGTAATGAAGCATATTATAGGACTATACGAGAAATATATTCATTAAGTTAAATTTATATATATGGGAAGTAATGATAAAATATATATAAAACAATTAGCTAAATTTTAAATTATTTACCAAATGTCATTCATTCGGCAACTGAAACAATGGGTAACTCTAATTTTATGTTCATTACAATGTGCTCCGTAAGCAGTATTTTTGTTCAACCTATCCAAGCCCTACGGAATGTCTGTACATGTCACACAATGTCATATTGGACAGTGGCGCCACCTTCTGTTATACAAACCTACCAATGAATATTGATGTATTTATTTTTGGGTTATGTATGACTTATGACTTTGTAATAAGGTTTAAAATCGGGTGATCACAATTTGAAGAGTGGAAAGTATAATATTTGTTTTGGCATACGCGAGCGGACTCTGTCTTTAACTTGTCACAATATTGGCTCATTTCAACGGTGGTATTCATACAAATTGCACATTAAATGGTATGAACGGTGCCTTTCCTTTTTCCATTTGTCATTCCGTCCTGTTTAACAACGGGATGGGGCGAATTAAATGTCTCTTGCAAATCGTTTATACGTGCGTTGATAGACAAATATCGATTTGTAATCGATAAGTATCGAGTCCGCGTGTGAGATCCATTGAGCTCGTTTACGATGCAAATCGAAGCTACGTAGACCGATTTATTTCGCATTTATGGTGATTATTATCAATATTTAATCTGTTTTCCCGTACTTTCTAAATACCAATTAGTTATTACTTTCATAGCTGTTTTTGCGTTTCGTTAAACCGATATTAAATTTATAGCGTAAATAAACTATTAGGCATAATATTAGCGGGCTACAATTCTTAATTTACAGTAATTTATAGTTTAATCTACCAAATAGTAAATTTTATTGTCTATATTTTAAGAGATTATCTGTACAACGCAATCATAACAAACATACACATAACATGATAATACTAATATGGGCTCTAATACGGTATGAATAGATTTGAAAATTGCTAAACAAGTCAAAATTTTACCATTCTTCTTTAAAATTTTGACGTTTGTTAAATTAATATGGCATTTTATTTGATTCGACTACGCCTACATTCCACAAAGTATAGATAAAGAGTTGAAAAAAAAGTGTGAACGCAATTTTGTGTCTTATCGCTTTATATTATTATACATGTTCATGTTAAAATCGCTCGAAATACGATCGAGTATCATAATCGAGATCCACGTCAAATCAAAATCAAAATATTCTTTTAAGTAGGCTCATGAAGGCACTTTTGAATCGTCATGTTGCACTCTTAAATTAAATTTAAAGCTACCATTGGTTCGGAAGGTATACCAAGAACCGGCAAGAAACTCAGTATTTACTCTTTTCCACCATTTTAGTTCAGTAAACAAAATTCATATTTTATATATTTTAATTTTACTGGCTAACGATATATTTATTTTTTCAGCTTATGTTTTTATTCCTTGATGATTCTTTGCCTGTGATATATTTTGTCTCATCTTTCATCAAACAGTATTTCTAAAATTTTACTTTCAAGCCAAGATCAATATAGTTATAACCAATTATTAACTGCATATAATAATATTACAGTGTTACATAATCGCATATATTTTTTACTTTATATTTTCAGGTTTACTATTAAATTATGTAAAAAAAAACCACTTCCTAATCTCAACTAGAGGTAGAACTTCTTATTCTGTCAGATTTTAATTCATTTAAAACTCGTAAAGCAAAAATCACACTGCCGAGAACGTCAATTAGGGTCACGTATGAAAAAGTTTGCACAATGGAATAGTTAACGCTGACAAGCGATTTAATACTACTCCCCTTGTTCATTCATTACTATTCATGTATGTAATAAGCTCTAAGCTTATTAGTTTAAACAAAGAAAGTGGATGATGTTTTCAATTGATTAAACGGTTTTAATTAATTGTATAATGGTAAAGTATTAAGTATCATTTACGCCCCTGATTTATTTTATACAAATAAAATTGAATGGTAGCAGTGGTTCAGAATTTACAATATCAATTCAACGTCCTCATAAATTTGATATATTGCGTAATATCTCACGATACTGGGTTCCGAGCAGTGTTGGTTTTGACCCTCAAATAATCAAAATATTTCAAATGACTCACAATCAATAAACGAATTATTGCTTTTAGCTCTCGGTAACTTTGTTGTTTGTCAAACAATTATCGTTAATCTTTAATACCACGTGGTTGTACTTAGTGATATTAATAAATAAAATATAATACGAGAGGGTAATCGTTGTGGGGTAGGTTATAGCAAAGTGTTTAAAATAAATATTTTAACAACTAATTTCCGCCAGAGCTTGTTTCGCGTATAAAGGAGAAAGAGGGAATGTTAGGTATCTTATGTCCTTTTCTGTGCCCTTAACGACGAGTGTCCAAAATTTCGTGACGATCGGTCGGTTAGTTAAGACGTAAATTGTACATACAAAACATATTTTCGCATTTAATTAAATAGTTAAGACATTTTATCAAGCTACTCTAACTTACTAGCGTCAAAGTAAAACATTTCAAACTACTAAAAATAAGACCGCAGAAGATGGTTTTATAGGAAATAAAGGAATTTACTCGAATATCCATTAAGATTGAGATGGATAGAATACTTAACTGGAACTTAACGGTTCAAAACATACTGGAGTAGCGTTGTGGAATTAGAATCAACTTTCTACTTAAGAGGAGATGATTACCTTTGCTTAGCAGATAGACGTTTTTAAAGGTAATTACTATTTATATCAACCGAAGAAGTCCCTTCAAATTTCGCGTATAATTAGTTAATATACGAGAATTTTCGTTCTGAATGATCGGAATGATCCTTCTAAGAATATATAAATCTGTAAATAATAAATCATCGAAAACTCAAAGAAGATACACAAAACTTATTTCAAATACTCCGTGACAATTTACGCTATCTTAGAAAATACTGGACGTCATATTGAACTAATTATATAATTATAACTCCCATTATTATTAAAGATCAGCTTGGAGAAAACTTACAACTATTGTAATTAAACACTCAAAATGCAATTACAATTTGTAAGACACTAAATAATTGATACCTTGCCTAAGTATCGCTACTTGTTTTGGTCAATGTAAACATAATGGTCGCCCACTAGTACTTCATCCTTTATATAAATTTCACAACCTACAGCATCATCTATAACTCCAGCACCTAATACAATGCCATAAGGTTTTAATTTAGCTTAATTTACAGCTATACTACTGAAAACTACTGCATCTACTGTTTTCACCTTTATTTCAAAGAACTAAGGTTGAAAATATATAACAGCAAAGTCATAAGAACTTTATGGATATTGACTTTTAACTCTTAATCAATTCGAGCTCAAATCTACCATGCGTCTTTGTTTGAGAATCTATTTATATATACGTAGTGTCGTAATAAACTCTAAAAATAGTATTGTATCAAATATTAACACGACGAATGGAAATATGGTTATTGGTATTTGAGTATAAATTATGTCAAGAACTTACTTCATTGAAAACAAGAATAACAATAAAATGCATTATTTTTACAAACATACTACTGCGCTTAGTCAAAGCATTTTACATATTATTTATACTGGTTATGTCATGTTAGATCTTCTTATTTTTTAGGTTATATTACAGATTTTCCTAATTATTTTACAATTACTTCAGAAGGTGATTTAATATATAATATAAACATTTATGGTATAATAATAATATGGATGTCTTCTCAATAAGATGGATTATAGGCGAACAAATAACATGTTTTTAATTTATACTATATTTTCAAAACCTCATAGATATAATAAATACAAGAAAATATTTTTTGGATTATAAACTGGGACAAATATATACTGCAATGTCGTGTACTTAATCCGTTATTTGATATATAAAATATAAGTATAAACAAAAACAAAAAATGGGAACATGACACATTGACCAAAACACGGGCACCACTGAGTTTCCATTTTGTAATATTTTTTATTGTTTTTGCTTTATTTGTCTTTATAATTCTTCTCGGCTGTGGAGAAAAATACATTGGACTGAAAATATACAGGTTGTATGCTTAGGTTGAAATTCTACCAGTAAGTACCACTTACTCATCATTTATTCTACAGCAAAGCTGCAATACTTACTGTTGTGTTCAGGTTTGTAGAGAAAATGTAACAACAGTCATAAGGGACATAACATCTTAGTTTCTATTGTTGCTCGCGCATTAACGATGCAGGGAAACGTCAAAATTTCCAATTTCTATGGGCAGTTATGACTTAGGAGCCACATTTGCCCATCCGCCATTTTATAAAAAATCAACCGCCATTAGAGCAGCGCAGCCGTAGCAGCATCTGTCAAGAGAGTGGACCTTTCCCAGCTTCACATTCACTAGCCGTTACTTTACTTAATTTTTTGTGAACAAACGCTGTTCCATTAGATAATACTAAAGATTTTACGATTCAAACTAATTGATTGCACAAACTCCCAAAATATGTGAAAATAAAGATACAACGAATTTATCTCAAGCAAACATAAAACTTACTTAATAATTCTCTGAACGGACGACCAGCATGGGTTCGTTGCGACAGATCATAAACAAAAGCGTCAGTTGAAAACACAAACAGACATACACTGAAGTATCTTCTATATATGTAGTCTTCTTTTGATCTGCAGACATTTCTGACACAACTGTACACAAAGGTTACGAAGTGTTGAATTTTCGCAGCGCTTACGCAACAGAGAAAGTAAATACCCCAGGATAAGTTTAGAATTTGACGTTTAGTGCTCGAGGAAGCTTTGAGATTGCAAATATAAATATTTTAAACAAATAAACTTTATGCGAGAGAGGACTGCAAAGGGATTCCTGTTATCCATGATGCAACTCAATCTATCACACCCTATTCAAACTTTTAAGATATTTAAGTAATTTAAAAGATTTTACTCTTTCATGTTCATCTTTATATTGTTTATATCAAGTAACTACCAAACCTCTTTGAAATTTGAGTTGCTTCAGATATACAATACGTTAGTAGTAATAGTGAGCGATACCAACAGATCTTGTAAGTTATTTTGCTGATAATATCAGTTCACAGGGCTTAAAATAAATATCTTGAAACAAAGTCGCATATCATTTTTATTTTCCAAATAATAATAATTAAAATTGATAATATTGTAGGGAAACAAAAATTTCAAATGCAAATTTAAGAAGAAAATTT
This sequence comes from Vanessa atalanta, assembly GCF_905147765.1. Classification (NCBI taxonomy): domain Eukaryota; kingdom Metazoa; phylum Arthropoda; class Insecta; order Lepidoptera; family Nymphalidae; genus Vanessa; species Vanessa atalanta. The sequence goes on from NC_061882.1 coordinate 3,390,006, forward strand.
ATCTGATCCTCAGCATATCCTTGATTTCCTTTCGTATGGTACAAATAGTAAAGACAATACGGAAAATTAAGATATTAAAAACCACTGTACAATCAAATATGAACCTAAGATTATTGTATTTTAAGATCAATTTGCCATGAATCAAAAAACATATTCAAATCGGTATTGGCAGATACACATTCAAAGCTGCTAAACCGTACAAAAACATGAAACCAACCGGTACCAAACATTAACCATCAACAAAAACAGCCCAAATACGTTCACGGATTTACTCAATCGAAAATAGACACGGGTTAAAATACGTGAAGTTGTAAATAAATGTCGGCGGATCGCTTGTGATTGATATATGGAGGGATCCAGCATGTCTGCGGGTATTTGATCATAGATTATACGGGGGTAGATGGGTCAGATCGATTTAGGTATAGATCTTATGGATACCTATTTTTGAATCTGTATGAAGCAGCATTTTGAATAATCAATTTTTGAATAAATATTGCTACTAAGTGTGATTCATCTTCAATGTTAACTTTTAATTTTAATGGTAATGGATGGTGTGTGTTCGATAGAATTGTTTTTTTCAAATAAATGAATTAATCCATGACTTATAAAGTACTTAATTCTCTAGTAGAATTAAGTATTACGTGTACTTTCATTTTATTATATTTGTTCTAAATAAATTTAATTATCATTTCAAATAAAGCAAACTTACCATGTATGTTACTAATTAATTTATATGTATATAATATAGCTGTTTCTATTTTGACAAAAAAATCAATAACGGCTTCAAATATTATATTTAATCTATAGTAAGTTCGAAGAAAACATGAAAGATACTATGCCACTGTTTTACCGAATTCATTTAGGGTAGATATTTTCCATTATTTGTTGAATTTCATAGTACTAGCGCAAATAGTATTAAAGGATAACAATTATCCAGATTATTTTGTGTGCCATTGATTACAACAAGGTGTAACTAAAAACAGCACTTTTTACTGACTGACACTGGGTCTGATGGCAAGTGATCACCAACGCCCATAACGTCACCAACCTCGGAAACTCAGATGTTACGATCCTTGAAGCTGTAGTCACACTGGCTGAATCTCCTTTAAACGGGAACACAACAATACTAAATAGTGGTCTTTAGCACGTTGTAGTATTGTGGTATAGCTTAATTAAGGGCTTTAGAATAAGTGACAATAAATATAATATTAATTCTCATTTATGTAAGTTTGAGCACAACTGTCTTGTTAAACTAATTTAGCAGAAAGGAAATATGATTTCACTGTCTTAAAAAATAATAAAACAGTTAATGTTCGAGCAATCCTCTATTGAACTGTCAAAGTTTACTACACTGCTTTCTTTGATCACGTGACGAATCGATATATTATGTAATTTCTATTTGTTAAAATTATAGTGTTTTCTACAAATACAAATATGATGAAATTGATATGTAACTTGTACATTCCCACTGCACTACTATTTATTACAAGCTTATTGTACCTAATTTAACGGAAAATGTTTGTACCTAATAGTAAAACAGTTACCTTATTTAGATGTAAATTTTAATCTAACAGCATTTAAAATTGCATATATATATGTTTTGACGTTAATCATTATTAAATTTAGATAATATATTTCCTTATATTTTATTACCTTACGTAAAAATTATGAATCATTTAAAACGATTTTATCACAATCGCTAGAATCGCTCACTTTAAAGCGTTAAAGAACTATAACAACTTGCTTGTCATTTCTCTTGCAAATATTTTATGTTTCAATTGAATAGCATTGATCAATTAATTTTTAACTAATTAATATAGAAATCGATTATGGCGTAGAATAAGGCATTTAAATAATTTATTATTTATTATAATTAAACAAAAGTATTGTTACATTTTATACGATTAACGTGGTTACATCTATTATTAATATAACAAATCGATATTGATTCCGTATAGCCTATCTGAGTTATTAAACTTTCAAGCTATAATATGCATTATTTCTTTGCAACAGAGCTCTATTTTGTTTACGCATCTTCAAAATTTATCATCCTAAGTTATAATGCTACATTATGATGAGAGAAAGTGTATTAAAACTTTGATTCTCTATATTTATTATCACGTCTTCTTATATTCGATCGTAAATATCATAAGATGTTTATTTATAGTTAATATACTTAATGATTTGCGAGTCTTATGTTGTTAAGATTGTTTAATTATGTGAGTTTATTGCAAATAGCTTAGTACGCGCAGTATGATGCTATTTTAAAATTACTTTGTATTTTCATTATGGATAGACAGGATTTTTTCCTGAATACATCATCGTCGTAGCGGAAACAACCATTGTCGCTTATAACACATTGGTCACACGTTTAGGATAGTTTATAAAATAAGTTAAATTATATATATATATATAATGAATATTTTTTTTATCTTTATAAAGACTTTTTTATTCAGTATATTTTTTTGAGAGCGGTCTTCTTTTAACGGTATAGATAAATTACATGATATTTTAAAGTATTTTATACATTACATTATAAATTAAATGTGAGATAAAACAATGATAGAATACAATAAAATAACTATTTAATAATGTAAGAAGAATATTTTCCGAATCCAACTCATTCCATGAGACTAATAACAAATCCATAGAACTTATTGAAGTTAGCTTGAAAATTTACTTGGTGTTAGAACTTTGGGAAAAATGTCGATTGGGTTTTTTTTAGTATAGGTAAGTGGACGGGCAACTAAGCTACCTGGTAGTAAAGTGGTCACCACTGCCCATAGACATCGAGGCTGTAAAAACTATTAACCATTCTTTATATAGCCAATGCGCCATCCTACTATTAGTGTATGATATTTGGTGATAGGTTACCACCAAGTACCATCCCCTCATATATTCAACAACCAAACAATAATACTTAGTATTGTTGTGTTCCAGCTTGAAATATGTTTGAGACAGTGTAACTATAGGCACAAGAACATAACACCTAGTCCCCAAGGTAATGTCAGAGTTGGTTAGTTACAAACCCTATGTTTTTGAGCAGTTATGAACCAATTAACAATAAATAAAAATAATAATTTTCATGTGATTAATTTGTGTTTATAATTCATCTCGTGCTCAGCGGTGAAGAAAAACATCTTGAGAAAACCTGAATGTGTCTAATTTCAACGAAATTCTGCCACATGTGTATTCCATCAACCCGCATTGGAACAGCGTGGTGGAATGTGCTCCAAAACCTTTACCTCGAAGGGAGAGGAGGACTTAGTCCAGCAGTGGGAAATTTACAGGCTTTTAATGTAAAAAAGCTGTAGTCTATACAAATTATCACATCCTTAGCATTCTGCAACATTTAGTTATTTTATAATTACCAATAAACGGCGCATTTATTTTTGTTCATTGTCAGCCGGCGATTAATCACATTTACAAACTTAATCATTCATATTTTGTTCAAATGATGAATAAATTTTATCTTTATGGTAATACAAGTTTCGATATTATGTTATTTACATAAAACGGCATGCTCGTGGATTATATATGTGTAAATTAACTCGTTCAATAATAACTTGTTATTTACAATTATTTAAAACAAACTGATATCTGCGACTTCGTCTGCACAAACTTGGAATTCTGACTCTTCGACACAGAGAGTATGTTCTTGCAGCTGAAGCGAAGCAACTTTATTAATAAAGACGAATATGTATCTTATTCATATTAAGGATTTGGAATTCAACCTATGAACACTTCTAGGGACTTCTATGGATAGAATGTCACAAAAGTCATAAGCCGGAGTTAACGTTTTCTATCTATATTAATATTTTAAAAATAAAGATTAGTTTTTTTTTATGACAAAAGACGATCATATAGGCCAACTGATGGTAAATGGTTACCAACGCCCAAAGACAATGACACTGTAAGAAATATTAACCATTAACATAACATTACGAATGCATCACCAGCCTTGGGAACAAAGATGTTATGTCTCTTATGCCTGAAGTTACACTTGCTCACTCACGCTGAAACCGGAACACAAGAATACTGCTGCATGGCGGTAGCATATCCAATGTAATCGATAAACTCTGTAACAACTGAACCGATTTTAATAGTTCTTTAACCATTAGAAAGCTGTATACGATATTATAGACTATATTTTATTGCCGTAATAATATTTATGGCTGAAATAATGATACTAGAAAAGCAAACCAGAAGAAAAAGGGTTACCGAGCAGATTTATGCATATATATATATATATATGGACGTATGAACACGTTCAATTCAATTTGGGCAAATCCGCGAGCACAGCTAGTCAGTTCTACTTTAATTATTATTATTTATTATTATTCGCTCAGTATCAATAAATCATGGCGCTACGGCCTCTGGCGCCAGAATAAAACTACCGTATGTGTCAACTGATGTGACGTAGTTACGATTGTCATTTTCTTCCTTGTTAAGGATATGGGTTCTCTGGTTAGATCTACCTTTAGATAGTACAGCGAATATAGTATAGCGTGGTATATATTTCTTCATACAGATTGTACTATAAGACATCTATAGTGAGATACTTTTTATCTCAATGTGTATACATAATATCAGTTTTAAAAATATGGGAGAATGTATTTGCTTATTTTGCCCCTGTCTCTAAATACATTAGACGATCTTTTTACGCCCATTAAAGTGCGCCTGTTGAACTTATATTTTGTAACTTTTACTCGGTGGTAGGACTTTGTGCAAGCTCGTCTAGGTAGATACAATCCACTCATCAGATATTCTACCACAAAAAAGGAATACTTGATATTACAAGTATTTAAAACGGGATATTTACCATGTTTTTCACTAATCTACAGTGAAGTGATTCGTGAGATAATGTCGAAATATCGAACTCCACCCAATAACAAAAAAACATGGTAAATATACCGTTTTAAAAATTTGTAGTAATAAAAATAACCATGTTAATTTCAAATCTTATACTTAATATTGTTTCGGTTTGAAGGATAAGCGAGCCAGTGTAACTACCGACACATATCATCTTTGTTCATAGGGTTGGTGTCGCATTGGCGATATAACGATTGGCTGATATTTCCAACAGCGCCAGTTTCTATGGGTGGTGGTGACCACCTACCATCAGCTGGCCCATTTGCCTGTCCATCTACCTATACCATTAATAAAAATCCAAATACAATAAGCATAAGTATATTTACTAATCAGAATCGTTAGTACCTACTGTATGTTTACGCCATTCTTGTTTATTCCTGACATTGATTAATAACCAAGAAACACTTTATTACAATTAGCCAGCAAACTCAGCGTCAAAGAAGCGAAAACGATTTACGGCGTTATATTTCTTTTCAAGCCAATCGCGGCGAAAAATTCTTAAATAAACTGTCTGTCGTGAAGCGAATATCTTTATTTATTCATTATATTACTTCATATTCACTATTTCCGAAAGTAGGATTGGTTGAATTTCTCTTGCGTGTCATTTGTCATATTCTGATAGTGACAATCAATCACACGACTTTTAAGATTTCATATTGTAATTCAGATGGAAAATGCTGAGAAAGATACGGATGAACTAACATAAAGTCAGATCTAGGCAATATTGAGAAATTTACAATGAATATAATTCACATTTACAAAAGATCAATTCTAAAGCACTAATTTATTAAATGATAAGCTCGGCTTATATTTAATTATATAAAATTAATAAGTAAAAATTAAAAAGTACAACGTATCGGCGATTATAAACAAAGCGTTTTATTTTTACTGCATTTTGGTGGAAGATAATCTATTACTGAAAGTACTGTTGGACATTCCGAAGGCTTAGACAAAAGGTAATAAACAGGAATATATGTAATTATTTCTCGACAATTACGTCAACGATCTAAGTATTATTCGTATCTACTTTTATATTTACATTAGCAGCCTGTAAATTTCCCACTGCTGGGCTAAGGCCTCCTCTCCCTTTGAGGAGAAGGTTTGGAGCATATTCCACCACGCTGCTCCAATGCGGTTTGGTGGAATACACATGTGGCAGAATTTCGTTGAAATTAGACACATGCAGGTTTCCCTCACCGCCGAGCACGAGATGAATTATAAACCCAAATTAAGCACATGAAAATTCAGTTGTGCCTGCCTGGGTTTGAACCCGAAATCGTCGGTTATTATGCATGCGTTCTAACCACTGGGCCATCTCGGCTCTTTTTATATTTAAAATCGTGTAAAAATAACCAATAGTCTATGTCAATTTCATCCGATTATCACGATTATAATGTATCGAATAGTTACATAATACAATTTGGTATAATAAACCAGACTGATATATTATATTAAATATATTCATCAACGCATTGGATGCTTCGGCGAATTGGATGGTACAACGCATGTGTAGGTGACAGATAGCACTACACGAAACGAAACTTTGGTCTAAATGTCAAAATGGTAGCTGCTGATTTTAATTCGAAGGGCACGGGAATACGAACGATAATGTAGAAGGCTTTCAGGTTATTTATTTGTTTGTTATTATTGTAAAATGTTGTGCAATGACAAGAGTTTCTTAGTTTTTTTTTTATTTTGTATTGTGATTTGTGTGCACGTCTATAAGAGAAAGTGTTCACTTCAGCGAATCGTTGTGCCCGTAAATCTAGAATAATATGAATATATGTTGTCTAGCTGTCCGATCAAATGTTGAATAACCTGGCAAGCTACTCGAAAAAATGTGAATTCTATATCAAAATTACGAACCATTAAAACAAAATCAAACGCTAAAGCGGCACGCGTTTATAATAAACTCTTAAGACGAATGTCCGAATTTTGAAAATGTGCAATAAATTATCCGAGTATCCGAGTTTATTATGATGTTCGCCGTATTTACAGGCTAGTTTCACATTTTTATTGCGTAAATAAGTTACTATCCATACAACTGTCTTTAAATGTGATGAAGTTATCAGAAATACAATATAAAGATAATAAAATATGAAATTTATCATCGGAAAGTCCTCTGTACGTTCTAGTCTAGACTGCAGAGGCGTGTGAGTGAAATATCGCGGCAGTTTTCTTGGTGATCTGTTGACAGTTTTATATTTGCCACTATTCGAATTTACCGCACAATAAACTTTAAACATGAAATAAAAAATTCTGGGTCACAGCCAGATTTTAACGAGACTGTAGTAGTTGTTTTTAATAATATCGTTGTTGTATTATATTGTCTTCAACATCTCGATTTCGTTGATCTTTGAATATGAAATAACGACATCATTGTGTTTCTATTAGTTCTGCGCAAGACTGTCTGGGATGGCAGCACCCACTTCAATTATATCAAACGAGCCAGTGCTATTACAGAAACATAAAATTTTAGCTCTCGTAGTAAAAGGAAATTTAAAAATTAATTAGAGTTAATCCATGGACGGCGATGTCCATTTAGCATTAGGTGGTCTTTTCGCCTGTCCATTAATGTTAAAGCAGATTCTAGATTCAAATCACGTTTGATAATTATAAATATCCAATTTAAAATAAACTAGAATCCTCAAAAATCTAAATTTGCCACAATGCAGTCCACAAAGATCTACAAATTTGTTATTGATACGATGTCCTCAAGCGCTCGTCCTAATTATTTTGAACTATATCTAAGCGGTAACTACATGCACGAGATTAAAATAAAACAGTCGTCCAGGTGACACGGCATGCAACTCCCGTGTGGTCCGCCGCGAGTCGCGACACTTTATTGCATCATTATTTAGTCTGCAGACGCGTCATCGTACGACGACGTCGCGCGGCACGGCCGTAGTAAGCCAATAGGGCTGCCAGATCCTAAAAATGTATACAAAATTAGTAAAATATGTTCATACCTTAAATAAATTCTGTACTGTATATCATTATTGTGTAATCTTGTGGTCAATTAAAACGACAGCTATTTGTTGATAAGTTTCTGCTTTTTAACATCCGTATTGGTCTGTTGGCTATATTATCAGACTAAGATGATTCTCGGGTTCGCATCAATCAAAAAAATATTGGAATAATGATTTCTCAGCAGTAGCTCAGTGGTCAGTAGTCAGTAAGTTGGCAGTAAACTGCTCCTTTATCTCGGAAAGCACGGTCATTTCGGACCGCCGTCCTATCAGACTAGAGAGTAAGGGAATGGAAATTGCATCCGCTTTTGTGTATTTTTGTGTGTCGTCTACATCATGTAGAGTCTACATTGTAGACTATGACAGCCGTTGCCGAAAAACGTTCAATAGATTTTTTTTAAATTTATTGTATTTAATTTACAGTAAGGCTTTAGACCTTAGACTATTAATTATAAGGGGCTTATAACTCAAATAGCCTCTATCGTATAAAGATAGATTTCACTTCAAAAGTATCGATTATTTAACAGAATATATTCATAGCGGCATATTATTTTGTTATTGTGTTGCAGTATAAAACATCTAGCCAGCTCGTCAGCGAGACAATTTTAATAGTTTAAGCCATACTTACAGCTTATACCTACTTTTATCAGCAAAGGTCTAAAAACGGTATACTGTAAATCTTTACACACCTCTTTTCGTGGTGTTTAGTATTTTAATTAGTTTTTTAAATCTAATTAAGTAAAAATATATTTATAAGGCTAATTCAATCTTAAATGTACCAAAGTTTATTTATGATCAAAAATTAAAATTTCAACGAAGTGACAACTTCTGTGAAAAAGTAGTATCAATATTTTTTTGTCGTTCGTTGGTCACAGCTCGTTGGGAACAAGTCGTCTGCGAAAACGATGTCTACATTTCTTAATAGACTTATTTATAACTAACAAGATATTTCGAGTACTTTTGTCTGTTGTTACATTTAATTAAGCGTGGACAGACTTGTGGCAAATTAGCGGGTAAACCTAGAACGAATGACGTTTTTACGATGTTTTTTTGGCTGCAATGTGGTTTTGAAATGAGTTTACATGATATTAATGATTTAACGAGGTAACAAGATGATAGGAGATTATTATATTCTGAAGTTTTTAGAGCTTTGACAGAAACTAAAATTTGAAATTGGAATCACAGTACGAAATTTTAATAATAATAATAACAACATAATTTCGTATTGGGATTATATTCTAGAATAATCTTTCGATTTATTTTTATATGTTCTCTTAATATCACATTGTTAATTTACAACAGAAACAATTATTTCTTTTGTAGCGATTATATTTTGACAACGCTGCCTATCAATTATTCAATAACAAATCCTACTAATATTGGAAATTTGTAAGTCTGTATGTTTAACGTTTGTTACTGAATCACACAGAAACGACTGAACCGATTTAGATAAAATTTGGAATATAAATTGTTCCTATTCTAACTTAACACATCGGCTACATATCTAGTACCTGAAGACAGGGAGGCAGCTAGCTGAAATAAAAAACGTACAATTACCTATTTAAACAGCTTTAGTAGCGGTAACGTCAAGATTGATCGTGTTTTTAATATAACTCAGGCGGTCGTTGAACTATTGAGCTATTAAATATAAATTTTAAATCAAAATCCTTTTCATCACAGTTAATTTAGGGTGAAAGTAAATTTTAGAAAAGTAGGTTAAGGTAGACATTCCTGTTGAGCACAATGAAATGGCTTAAAAATATTCTGACAGTTACTCTACTGCGATTATTTATTTGGCCAAAAATTTGATAACGTCATAAGGCGTAAAAATAGAATTTATTAAATTGAAGTCGACACACGTCTTCGATAAGCATTTTTAGTTCACGTAGGAAGTATCATTATATCAGAAGTACTATTATACTTAACTTTATACTTACTTGTTTATAAGGATTCGGGTGGGACTTGAAAAATTGTGTTTCATAGAAAAATCAATCGCAGATAAAAAGATTATTTCCGTCATTTTGTGATAAGTTACCTATAGTTGCTTTTAAAAAGGCCTTTTAATTTTTTTATTACATAACATTTCATATTATAAAAAAAAGCCTGAATCGATTAAAAAAAATGTTACTCATAACTTCATGATTTTGTATTTAACAACGCATTTTCTGCGCCTGAGTCAACCTTTGCGTTTCTCATTAGATCATATACGATGATTTAAAAGTTGTTTTTAATTTTTAAAACCTAAGAGGAAAAAAGGTAATAGAGATGCCGAAACTTAAACTTCTTCTATCGATAACTTTAATACTGTTCTTGCATTATATCATGAAATATACTTAAATACTATATTTTAGATAACATTAACAGGACATAGTTAACCAATAATCGATATTAATTCATTCGAGTAATTTTTAAAAGATAAAATAACTTAATGTACTCTTACAAATTGAACCATTGAACTAGTTCTGTTATCGCAACTAACTTTTCAAATTATCGTGCAATATTATGATTAATATGTTTGTATAGATAAATTCAAAACTCGTTTGAATATTTTAAAACAAGAAACGAAGTGATAAACCTAAGCCGAAGGTGTCGATATATTGACATTCACATCACTGGAAATATCGAAAAGGCCATAATTAAAAAACGAAGGAAACCAACGGCAAATTGGCTCAATGTAAATAGTAAGTCAGATTTCAACCGTTTTATTGCGCTGCTACCGCTCATTGTTTTGATCGAATTACGGTTCAACTTACGACGTTATTGCAATTTAAATCTTATTTATAAACTCATAAGGTTTGAAGTAATGATTTAGCCAATAGGACAAGAAATACGTGCCCTATTGTTTTAAAGAAACTGACCTGAACGCAAAACCTAAGCTAATTAAGGTATACAATATTGGTCAAATGGAAATAGGTGTAAATACAGTTTATTCCATCTGGACGTGTACAAAAACTGTATATAATTAACTTCATTATTATAAATAATGGTATATGGCAACGCGCAAAATACCTACCTACATCTATTGAATGCAGTTTCTGTTAAAATTAATTGACTTGAATTTGATTTATATTCCTTCATCTACTGTTGAGTTAGATATCACTCGCAATTTATACTTGTAACTCTTTGCTTTTTACCCTTTGGAAACCTTCAGAAAGGTACCCAGGCCCCTTGGTAACCAGATTATTTGGGATTCTCACCTACTTATAGCATTGCGATGGCCATCTTCGACGAAGATTCGTGTTCAGTTCGTGGCTCGGAGGAGCTCATCTCGTGGAGTTTTTTGTAAATTTTACCGCCTTTCGCCTTTAAAATTGATTACACTTCTATTCATATCAACTTAAACCTATTCAAGAAATAAGCTTTTACTAGCCATAACATTTTTAAGTTTCCATAATTATGTTATCGAATCTTAAAATACTCATTACTTTCATAATCCAATTAAATTTCAATTAGTGAATACACACTTCAACTATATATAAAAGTATTAGTAATAAAATGCATTAACTTCATAATTAACGAATTATAAATAATTATATATAAAATTTTCATCCGAATTCCGACAGATATCATAAATTTAAACGTGAGTAAAAATAATTGGTGCAACTAATGGTATAACATTATAACTAATTAAAATTACGAGTGATAAGGAGATATTGTAAGTTTGAATAAAAAAATTAGAAATGTTATAATGTTCATACACTCTGTTAAAAAAATAAAATATAATAATAATAATAATAATCTGAAGTTGGAAAAACTATTTTCAGCGTCATAACTAATGTATAGGCAGTTAAAAATCTATTCATTGCACAAAGGTCCACCTATCTACGTTAAGTTATCGGTTTTTAAATAAAATAAACTTAAAAATACAATCTAAATAGTATATTTTAATGTCTATACTCTTAGTCGTCTTACGCACACAGATACATGTCCAAGTCTATGTCACACAGTACATATATGTCACAGAATTAAACAGCTGTGCTGTATCAGCATAGACAGTCAGTTAAGAGGAAAAACTGATTTACTTATATTTTGTAAAAAAATATTTTATTACTTTTAATAAGATCAATAGGACAAGAAGGATTGACCTTTGCCCGGCCGTGGGATTCGATAGGTTAGGTGCTCTAAAGAATATAAGCAATGCCAATACGTTGCCCATTATAATATTTAATATGTCTCAAATTCTTTGTTCCATATATCTTGTGTCTGGAATAATACTGTCTTAGTTATCTTATCAAAACATTGCAATAAAATATACCAATTCAGACCTTTTGCACAAAAAAAATTTTAAAACACATTTAATATCCCCATATCAACTAATTTGTAAAAAATTAAGGCTGAAAGTAATATATGCATCTACATCATCGATTTCACACCACGTGGAATACCCAATGAACGATGGAATAATATTGTATACTATTTGTCACGAAGTTGTCACTAAGTAAAAATGGTAATTGTATATTTAACAAAACATTAATTATAAAAATAATTTAACTTTAAAGAGTGTAGAACGTCTTAATTACTAACATACGTAATTGAGTAGTAGTAGGTAGGTAGGTAAGTAGGTAAACTAAGGAGCATTGGTATTCATATCTATAATATTCAATTCCAATATGGAAAAAATCAACACAACTACCGTATTCACCCGTATACCGTGACAAAGCTCAATAAGACGTTATCCATGAGATTTAAATTTTCCATACATCAACTTTCTCTTACTAATGTTTATTTATGCAAATATATTCTCGACCTACAACATTAATTCAATAAAGCTTACAATAAATCTACTAGTTCCTGAAACGCATTCATAAATCAAGTATTCACGCAATGGCCCTTTTAGGGTTACATTAAGTTATGTTTCAATGCCTTAAAGAAGCCTACAAATAAACAATTACATCTTACACGCATACTTACATAATTTTATGTAATCAATGACGAAATATATTCAGCAAACCACTGATTCAAAATTACATTTTATGAAGATTGTATTTCGAATAAGAAAACTATACCAAAACTTGTAAAATGAATGTAAATGTGATAGAACAGCGAATATTACAAAGGAAAATGTGAGTTTATTTCATTTCTTAATTACTCATCCGATCATTATCACATTAAGTATAAATGTCATCATGGGTGCAGAGAAGGGCATAAGGATCCAATCAGCTGACAAACTTTCCTCTCTCAACGCTGAATCGCGAGCGTTACTAGTTAACGCTCGCGATTAATTCAAATTTTCTGAGGAACATAAGTCATTAATAAATGAAAATTAAATTTATACATATGTAAGTTAGTTGGAAACAAATGCATTAAGGCATTACCAAATATAGTTACCTCTTAAATATTGTCAAATAAAGCTGTTAGAGAATTTAATTTTAATTAATGTATAATATGTGTTTGCCTACATTAAATAATTAAAATTATCACTCAAAAATTGAATATCTAAAAATATCTTATAATTGTGATGTGAAGGTACTAAATCAAATACATTACAAATAGTTGCTAATACTTCAATGTAAATAATGATACAAAAATAGGTGCATTATTTATTCTCTCATAATACCGGAAATTCTTAGTTCAGGCGCAAGATCAATAGCTTTACGTGCTTTCTGAGGCATTCGAGTAGGTATACACAATTCTAGGCTTCAAGCTGTTACCGGATTTTAAAGACAGAAACTCGATAACATTTTATTGGCCCGATCTGGGTTTTGAATCTAGAACCTCAAAATATTTGGCCTCAATATATAGCATCTTACAATTGATCAAAGTTGTACTAATAAGTATATGTGTATTATGCATGTATACATACAACGATCTATGCCTTAGCCTGTAAAGCATAATTTTACAAAAATGAGAATCGAATTTATTACTTGACTTAATAGCTCTTAGTGGTTCATGTCGAAACTATCTTTAAGATCGTTAAGGTGACGCCAAAAATAGCACTGCGAAACACGATCTCGTCCTTAAGACACCTACAACGACATTTTAACTGAAACAACTTCGAATTATATAATTGCTTCACACGTACATACCCAGCTGTCAATCCGATTAAGTAAACAGCTGTGACCAACCAATCAGCTTCGAGCTATGCGCTGACATCGAATCGTATACCATTGGTTCCTAACAAACAAGTCGAACCACTGCTTCATTAACGCTGCGTTTACACTGCTAAAAAACAATAACATACGTTTAATACGAATAAAATATTTTACAAAATTGACTTGAGTAACAAATATACTCCAAATATTCATTCCATTTATAAATGTAAATGAGTATTTATGAATGGAAAGAGAGAGGAAGATTTGGAGAAATTTCATGAAAAGGGTATGTGAAAAGTCAATGACGGTGAAGTCAAGATAAGTTTAGTAAAATATATTATAAAAGGTAGTCTCATTGCCAATACTTAACTAGACATTAAATATTAACAAATATTTTTTATAAAATATATGCCATGGCCGAAAATCTTAATATAATTTAGACCGATCGTGATCAATGATCATAAAATGCATCTTCCAATGAAGACTCTTGTCAATCTGATTAGGCAAATAGCTAGCCAATCAATTAGCTTCAAGCTATGCGCTAACACCAAATCGTATACCATTGGTTGCTAAAAAAACAAGTCCAACAACTGCTTATTAAGACCGCGTTCTGATTACGACACTGTGATACAAGTTAGCGGAATTTTTTCTTGTCTAAATGAGCAATTATTGGATTCCAGATAAAATCATGGAAATAAAGACGTGGACTGCGTAATAAACTTAACGTGTATCAAACTTGTTGTATAAAGAGAGGAATAGAATATGTGCACACATCAGTATTTTATTGAATTCATTTAAATTACTATTACGTAAGCCTAACTTATACAATATATAACTACGGGTTTTATTAAGTGGGGCAAAGGTGTTCGGTATGAAAAATTACATTTCAGTTATTTTAATATAATCTGAACTAATTATTTATAAACTTAAATCATTAGGTATATCTTAGGTACAATATGAAATAAATATTATGATAAGCAATAATAATACATTAATGTTATTATTATATTAAATGAAATATAGTTCTTCGAAACAAGTGTAACCGGACCCTAACTGTATCCATAGCTTAATGGCGCGGATGCCATGCATTTTACAGATCGCCGGTAGGCACGTTTCCTTTAGACGTCGTATTTTTTCTCGAGATTTCATAAATTTTAATTGACAATATTTACTGCTCGGAAGTTTGTATAACGTTAGAATTTAATAAAAAGCGCTAATAGGGTGGTAATAATTCACTTCAAGGTTTTGAAGGCCTAATAGTGGAGCAATCGCTTAATGTTAACTCGTGAGAGCATTTATTAGAAAGAAAAAAAATCAAGTAAGTTATGCCATTAGGCTAATTTCAACCGCATAATGAATAAATTATTAAGAAATATATATCTCTCAAATAAAAAGAAAAAGAATGTTTACTAGTTCAAGGAATTGTTTTATAATTTATAAGATTTATGAATATGAATGAAAAATATAATATTCCGAAGCATTGTTAACGCTAAGATATCAGCTTTCTTATATTTCATATAATAAAATATACAGGCAACGATGTGGTCAAGATAAGTTGTTTTTGGACGTAATGCGATTCTTTATGTGAGCTATCTCTTCCCTATGTTAGTAATAAATAATAACTAAAAAATATTCGACAAATTTTATTATGATATTACTTATTAAAGTACAAATTATTTAATGACGTATACTACAAATCCTTCTAATTAATCCGAACGGTACTTACAACTTTAACAGTATTAAATTTATCAGAGACGAAAAAAAAAGACGTGATAACAATTCTTCTTTACAAATTTACAATAAATATCAATTAAACAAATACATACAAGTATTATGTATATAATATGCGTATGAATCAAAGACGATATTAATTTACACAATAAACTAATGGAATTAATATTGCAGCGTGGCAAGCTCTCGCCATGTTGAGCAGATTACTTGTTTAATGGTTTTGAATTAAGTATTAACGGCGCCTTCATTGCTAACATAATTTATCGCGATTAAATATGAAATATTCAGACAGAAATTTGCAATTACGAACACAGTTCCCTGAAAACGAATAGAAATCATTCACGCGTACACTTTCGGATTCGTAATCTACCAATTACTCGAACCAAAGTTATGACAAAGCTTCAAACGCCAACTGTCTAGCTATCGATACAATGATATTGGATTAGGAAAAGATTAACTCAGTATCTTATCTAATTTACGCAATCAATAATATTGGTCTATAAAGGAATAGGCATATCAATCGATTCAGCGGTTCTAGTGGTGAGTGAGACATTAAAACATTTGACGACCTCCGTGGTCGAGTTGTGTGTACACCGGTTTTCATGGGTACGCCACTCCGAGGTCCCGGATTCTATTCCCGGCCGAGTCGATGTAGAAAAAGTTCATTAGTTTTCTATGTTGTCTTGGGTCTGTGTGTATGTGGTACCGTCTTTACTTCTGATTTTCCATAACACAAGTACTTTACTTATGTACTACTTACACTGGGATCAGAGTAATGTATGTGATGTTGTCCAATATTCATTTATTTATTTAAAACAGACAGTAAATTTAGCATCATACATCACAAGTTCGGCTCACTGATAATAAAAACGAATGACGTATTTTACAATGAAATTACAAATAACTGTCACCCAAAAATATTTCATGTCGTTTTCTAAACAGCGTCGTTCACATAATTTGTCATTGGACTATTTATGCTTGTAAATATAATTAAAAATCAAGCTACAAATTTCAATCAAACATATTACGAAACACCAATTCAATTAAAATTCTTAGAAGTATTTGCATTAATTAATAAAATACATATATTATTAGTTAGGAGTGTAAATATGACATTACGATCGTAATGTATACGAATTGCATGTTCAGTCTACATTTGTGACTGTAACTTTGTGTTTTGCATTGCTTATGGTGCACGATTTAATGTGTTTAATTATATTATTTAGTGGTAATAGAACTGTCTCGTACCACCTACTCACCGGTTATAATACAACACAAACGCAACGCTTTGCTATGTGCAAGTAAGAAGGCAGTTGATTCAGTATAGTGTCAGCTGCCGTGGTTGTCATCTGAACTGTGATGTTTCATATTAATGCCTCTTACAACGCTAATGATTGTGGGAAGACAGGGATATCAAGATATTTATGTATTCTCACAGTAAATATATTAAAGTGTTTTTTGATTACAATGTGACCAGACCGGTCACATTTTGTTATGCTGTGTGTACTTGGAATTGTTATATACAATTTAAAAATTGAATGTTATTGAGATAAACGGCATGCACTCGGGGATAGAGGGTAGAGAAAAAAAGAGAAACTCTCGAAAAAACTCTGTAAAAATTAATAGAAAAGCAATTTATCTCTTTCTTAAGTTAGTAGGAATTAGGAGTGTTGGTAAAATTTTAGATATTTTCGAAGAAATTTATTTAAGACCTATTTCAATGAAAAATTACATAATATGTATACCACTGGAAAGTTAGCACATACAGAACCAAAAAGCAAACATAAGCAAATTACTTTCTATTTGAAAATCTTTACCACAAGCATCTGCAACATTGCCAAGTACACAAAAATGTAACAGTATGAAGCCGTTAAAGTAACTAAATATCATAAAATAAACGGATATTTTTCATTAATAAAGCACAGTCACGTGACTGCTTCGACAGCTGACTCGCAAGATCACAATCAAGAGATAAATCAGATTAGTTGATACTAACAAGCTATAGCTAAGTGTTCGGCGTTATCTAGAAACGACAGCACGGAATTATACCCAGCGTACGATATTATAATGTTTTAATATACTCACTTATTTAACATTTATATTTCTATAATTAATATCAATTACGTTTTCAATTTACTTATAAAGGCAGCTAATGCAAATTATAATTTTAATCCGAGACGTCTTAAGTGTGAGCTATGGAAACTTGTTGAGAGACCCTTAGCCTTGATTATGAGTGACTACCACCTACCAATTTATGACGTAGAGTGCAATTAGAGACGTGTATCTACTCTGTTCGTTTTCTGTTGAGTTATACAACCTCATTTGTGTATATTTTATTACTCATCTACCGCTAGTAATCCTCAGCTAACCGTCAAATTTATTATTTGTAATTGCATATTGTAACATCTTTGTACATTTATTTTTAAAACCTTTACCCTTATTTTTATACAGCGACCTATTTTTAAGTAAACCACAACAATAGCACCTTAATTAGAAAAGATTACAATCGAGATTTCAAGATGGTTTAGTGATTAGAACACAAAAATCGTAAATCCAGATTAGCATCATTTAATTGTCAGTTTATAATTCATTTTGCGCTCGGGCGTTAAGGAAGATGTCGTAAAAAATCTTCTATATATTGTATATCTATGAACATTTATTAGAACGAAGTGGTGGAATAAGCCCGAAAAGAAAAAGAAGAAAATAATTATTAAAAAAAATGATGTAGGTACAGACGAAACTCTCGTAGTTATAATATATAAATAAATTGAGAGGCATATTAATGATTCTCAGTATTGCTATCACCAAGTGGCTAAACACGATTACCAAATACAGATCTGGTTTGTGCCATTGTAACTATCGATAACGAAATCGTCTGGTTAACGATATGATCTTAGACGTCACGTCGTGATTTAAGGTTTAATGCTTACGTTATGGTCAAGGAAGTGTATAATGGTCAATATTCCGTTACATATTTAACTGAGCTGTTGTATATTTTTTTAATAATAATAAATAAAATATATTATTATTTCTGATATATTTCAAAACTAAGACTTACGCCTTTAGTACTCTTCAGTAAATACGATTAAAAGCTGGTTTGTTCCATCGAAGATATAGATCCTCCGTAGTGTCGTCATTGGAGGTTCTAGTGTGTATCATCAGGAAATAGATTTATGAATGTCAAATATTACTTTACCGAAGACAAAAATGTGACTTTGTATCACACAGGAGATACTAACTACCTGGTGAGTTAGACAATGTTACAAAACAAAAAATAACTAATACCAATAATGCGAAAGAGAGTACGTTTACATGTTGATTTGTTACTCTTTTGCGTATAAACAACTCAACTGATCACTATTATATTTGGCATTAAACTGTTAGGTTAAGTTTGCATATATGGTTTAGGATACCCAATACTTGTACCCTTCTCCCCTTTCACACGCGGGCGAAAATCACTCAAATATAAAATTAAAAAGTTTAATCAAAACATCTTTTCGATGTTATAAAACGTCGATTCTATAAAACAATGCGTTGTTTAATCAACAATCGAGACAATCGAATCGTTTCGATTCACAGAAATGTATCGCTTCTCAAAACATTCACACTCGGACTTGTTCAATGTTTCGAAACGGTGTTAACAACAATTAAGAGTTTACGTAACATTAATTACTGAGTTTTTCGCGATTTAATATAACATTATTATTATATAATAATAATATCAGCGGGCTCAGTAACTATTTACAATTAAGTATTATTAGAAAATAAAATTTGTCGATTGATATTGACACGCCTTTATCATTATTATAACTCAAATATATTCTTAGCTACCTTGGTTAAGTGAAAGTCGCAGATTCGATCCTAAATCACTTGTACTATATAAATAGATCTGCGAAATTTGCAAACATAAAATAATCGTTTTTTTATTCTCAAACATTATATTCTGCGTCTGTGCTTGTATATACAAATAAACTAATATTTTATATTCAAAATGGTGATCTGTTTAGTTTACCTATATTCTATAGGTAAACTAAATGGAAATTGAAAGAAATAATAAAGAACAACATCAAAACAAAATAAGGAACAGTTTGTTCCTAATCTCGCAGCATTATAAAAAGTTCGTTCACCTCAGATCATATCCATTCAAAAATGTCTATCTCCAGTCACAAGAATAACATATATCAGTGCGAGATAGATTTTATCTTACTTTCACCGTACCTAATTACGTCTACCGAAACTAATAAAATGCGTACTTTATCGATACGTGACGTGAACACCACTAAACATGTCCAAAGAATATTCTTGCCGCTCGCTACGTACATCACTATGCCACGAGGAACACCGTGTTTGTTAATATTTTTACCTACGAGTATGTTTCTAACCTCCCTGAACATATACATATATATCCAGAAAGATTATATTATATACAGCAATACATAAGCAATATTTTGACATTAATATCCATTCATTATTGGCTGATGGTACCAAAAATATTTTGGAAAAAACAGTTTTTATAGTAGTCCAGTGATTATTTTATTCGTTTTGCAGAGATTTTTTTATAGAAGTTTAAACCAGTAACAAATTAAATCCTAACCTAGGTAATGGCCAAGTAGAATCACCATGCTACTGGTACTTACGAGACTATAGTTTAGGTCTACGTGTTTTTCATCAATAATTCTTGTCATTTGTACTCTTTAATGCTATTAACTAAACCAAATAACTAACCGAAAAAAAAACCTACAACGTAAAAAATAAAAATAACGCGAGTAATAAATACCAAACTGTCATCGTTAGAATATTGAAATAAGGTATATGCGATTGTCTATTTTATTTGCAATTTTCTGTAGTATTTTGAATTAGCAAAATTATAAAAAGGCTAAAATTTGAAGCAATCATTTTATTCCTCATGTAAACACCAAAGTACACGATGCATCTATCAAGTATTTAACCATGACGCGGTTATTAAGCATACCGTAGCTGGAAAATAATTTGAGAATAATTGTATTTAATAAAAATATTATTGTAATATCTAGTTATTAAAGGTCAATGGCCTATGACGTCATTTTTAACATAAATTTCAAATTTGTGGATTTTCTTTGTTGTTAATTTTAAAAGTTAAAACATAAAATGTAGTATATTATCTACACTATCACAAAGCGGATATACTAACCAGATAATACCAAGTGGGCGTAGACGCGGGCGGCAACTAGTTACATATAATTGTTATTTCGTAGCAAGACAAATATGCAGGTAATCTGCCTGACAGTAAGTGATCATTTCTGTCCATAGATACGCCGATACCGGTAGTGAAATAAATCATTTCAACACCTGTGTACTATCTCATTCAAACAATCTTGTGCATTTTGAAGTTTATTCCGGAATAAATTATTAATATAAACTCACGCACGTCAATACTCACTTAAAAATCTATGTTATCTTTGCTAGCACTAATCTTATTAAAAAAATGGTACCTTATAAGGTAAATTACAGCATAATATAATCTAGAACAGTTATAATGTCGGACATGTCGTGTAGCGAAAGCGTAAAAAAACAGCAAATTCCTGTTCCATACATCATTAAAATATTTCCATAATATTAATTTGAATATAGACAAATAGCTCATTTATTAATAACGTTAATATTATGATCCCGAAAAAATATATAATCAGTTAATTAAATTTGGTTTGCTAATTGTGACAAATGTTGGCTATTATCTCCTAAATGATGGCTGAATTTATCATATAATTAATATAAAACTAGCAAATAACGTTAAACAAAAAATAAATGTGTTTATTTACATTTTAGCATACATAGTTATTTTAATGATGGCTATGCACGCAATGGCATACCTGACAGGTTTTCCTGCTCAGGTAAACCGGGGCGCGTGTGTGATTCAACCGTGAAATTCCCGCATACCCAAGATATATACTACAATACTTTTTATACATACTCAACGTAGATATATTAAAATGATGCTTTATTAATATAGATGAGTACTTATATGATAGCACATCGTAGAAATTGACACGCCTTTCGAATATAAATATCGTATCATTAATCTAATTGTCAAACATAATTGAGGTATTTGAGGTAGTCAATCTGGCTGAGTTTCTTTCATCGGTTCTTCTCCTATCTGAGGTACTTCTTTCCGAGACTAGTTATAGACTTATATCAATCGATACGCATGTGTTACGCCATATTAATTAAGGAGTTTTATCTTTGACACACAAACATGTCGATAAAAGTATGTACACATGTGGTACATAATTCGTTATATATTATTCATACAAATACATCATGTGAAAAAATTACATTATTAGCCTAAATTTGCATACAAGACCGCCAGTTAAGAACAGGTTCTAATAACTGACACATCAGGACTTGGCATTCCGTTAGATGTTATTTTTTTTTATATTTAATTAAATATGAATAAAAGGTCAGTCATATAGCTTCCCACGGATTGTTTCTCTATCAACAATTACAATATATTGAAAGTACTCTATCCAAAATGTGCTTTTTCCTTAAACCGTAACATGCCACGTTGAATGGTAAGATGTAGTTCATACTATGCAGCGTGAATTATCGCAGTTAAATCTCGTCGTAGGCCTGCAACGTGGCATATTAAGATCTCGTGGCGTGATTTTATACAATGTGACTATATGACGTGCCTTCATTCTTTGAAAAAGTCATATGTCATGTAAGTCATATGTATAGTCTAGTAGGAAGATCAGGTATTTCTAACAAATGTGTCTTCCAATGTAACAAGAAGTTTTGTGGTCCTAACTCATCCGAAAATACAGAAAAAGATGGCCCTTAAAAATATTGTTAGCTTTCTTCATTATCAAAGACTAATCAGGTCTTGAAGATCACTCTTTTGTTATCAATCTCCATAAAGTCTCTTTTTCGGTATTACATGTTTCCAAAAAAATTAAAACGGTAAATTAATTTATATAGCAAATATTTCAATTCCTCAAAGATTAGGAGTTGTCTGGAGAAAATAACAATTTTATCACAAACTGATGTCTCATTAAGCTATAACTAACATAAAGCAAGTTTATTTATATTCAAATCATTTTACTTAATGGGATATTCTCGTCAAATTATTGGTATATAATATTTTTGCCAATAGACAACACCGTTGAAATCTGTATTTATTACTTAATCTTACCAATAAATAAGATTTTCAGTAAATTGCTGCTTAACCTTACGAAGCTAATAACATGAGCCTAAAATATGGACATAAATCTGTTCAAAATCTATTTTCATAGTTAAACAGCAATAGAATTTGGATATTTTTTAATCAAATTATATGGATAATATTGTCAATATTGACCCTACATTGACATTGAAATTGAATTCTTACTGGTAATATTCATACTAAGTTACCCCTGTAGGTTAAAACTTTTAAAAATATTTCATAGTGGATGTTTACATTATAAAAATTATGTATTATACGTTCAGTTGATAGTCTCAACATATATCAGTGTGAGAAAGTGCCTTCTGAGTTTTTTCGTCTCGTTAGCATCCAAATAGTAACATTGCATTTAATTTAAATCACTTGAAAATTGCCGTCTTCAATAAATGCGTCTTTTTATTTGATATTATTTATTGCATTACTACATCCAGACGATGTTTCCTTATTATATAACAAGCTTACTGTTAATTAACTAACATAATATTATGTGAATTTGTATCTAAGTAGAAACATCGGTTTAATATATATAAGACTTTCATTTTTTTGAGAGTACACTTATTTATTTTATTAGGATTTCTCTCTATTTTATTTATTTTCTAATTTTTTTGGATTTGTATTGTAATGCAGATTTAAAATTGTTATTATTTTCTATGGATACATTGTTTGCGTTTTGCGTATATATTGTCTATACGGTAACACGATACGATAACTTATTTTTTCAAAACCTTGCGTTAAAACGAACTTTTTGAAACTGAGAACTTAAACGTACAAAAAAAAAGAATGTTTTATTCTTGTTTTTGGATTTAGGTTATTCATTTGAGTGACATAAATACCCCTTGGTAGGTTTCACACTATGACTGAACGCGAAAATAAAAAAAATATCTGCTTTAACTAAGAGCCGATTTTACCAAAAGTATTATTACTACTAATTAATACTATAACTATGAACTTTTGAATAATATTTAACAAATAAAATTGCTGTTATTATTTAACTAAAATTCAACTTGTAACTAAAATGTCTTGGATTGAATATCTTCGTTTCTTCTCCATCGCACGTAACGTTGGCCAAATAAGTACCTACTAAACAACTAAAGTCGTTTCTGAAAAAAATGGTCATTCGTCAACTAAGCTCGTCTTTTATGCTATTAATACTTGCAGTTATCACTTCTAATACTTGTGAACTATGACGTAAAGGTGCAGCGGACTAGAATTCGTTGAACATTACCGCTAAGAACGAAATCGGTCAAAAGGACATTATTATGTTTACAGTACACATTTAATTTACATACAAGCAATAACTGACACATAAATATGAATTTTAGTAACGGTTATATCGGTCAATCGAACTATTTCAAATGTGAAATCAGATAAGATATTCTTTGTCAGTAAAGGTCTTTGCACATATGTCGTAGCATATAGCATATACATACACTATAAAAAGAGAACTGAAGCCTGAGTTTATATATATTTGAAGAGCTACTAATGACCAAAAATATCATAGGCATAATCATACCATAGAGAATACATTCATTCATACAATTTAATAAAGATGGATTTTTATATCTAATATAAATATGTCAAATCGTTTCTTAGAAATCACCAAACATATATATGACAGGCATCGAACATAGAAATTCCACCTTTTTAATAAGCTAAAAATTGGACAGTTTGTTATAATATACGTTTTTCATCTAAAAATTAAAAAAAAATACTAACTAAAACCTTCGACGACCTGTGAACGTCTAGCTTGTATTGTTCTGTTTAATTTATGGCGATTCATATATGCCGTATATCAGATTCTGGTACCTCACAATGTCTTAACTAAACTATTTGTTATTTCGATCGGATGAGAATCATCGCTTTCTCTTTTTCACTTATGAAGTTAAAATGTATAGCAAGTGTTCCAGCTCCATCAATAATTTTAATGTTGAATGTATGCAAAATCAAAATAAGATGTAATAAGCTATGTCTGACACTTTAATCATTATATAAATAAAATAATTCTTAGATATACGTTATCACTCCGAGAATTTCAAAATATAGTGAAAGCGTGCGTCAATAAGTTTATTTGTATTTATGGAATATTAAAACGCATACGATAAATTATGTCTCGGTCGATGTGCGAATACCCTAACTTGGAGAAGTCGAAGATAATTGGTTATTATAATTTGTATTTAACAAGCCGACATTGGTTTTAATCTGATCGAATGAATTGTTCATATATTATGTCGTTTGTTATGCATGAATTAATACTATTAACCAATTAAATTTTACATCCACATCACTTAGTATTTCTTGACTTTAATGACGGAATATAATTAAAACATATAATTCGATTTTTTTAATGTTCTTTCACAAAATACGAATGAGTTTGTTTATTGATTTCTTATGTTGTGTATAATATTAAATATAATATAAAAAACCGTGATACATTTTGTATTTAGATTTGCGCCTCCCGCGGTATGAAGTAATTCATAGTTCAATGTAGTTTAATTTTTATAATAATTAAGTATTTGTTTTAGAAACATATCCATATAACTCGCGGTATATCCAAACACTTTATAAGGCATATCTACTAATCCTGTGTTATCTAAATTTCCTCATCTCAACAATCTGGCTTCGATCCAAATGACATGGAAACGTCATGAAAAAACTCACAATTTATTCCGCAAATAAACCGAATCGCCGTCAATAGCATCGTAGATACGATTTCTGGGAAACACTATTGTTTTATAAATAGTGGGGCGACGATCATGATATTTTTACGTGGCATAGTTGTGGAGGAATTTAAAGACGACAGACATATAATCGTGTATTGTCATAATTAAGGAGACCCGTTATAAAACATTTATCCTCAATCTACTAACAAAGACGATGAAGAAGAAAGAAAAATATGTTTGAGGCGTATAACACTAATGAGCACATTGATCATAATTAATGAGCACTTTTTTTATCAAAAGTGCTTAACGAAGTTGAAATTAATAATATAACCTAATATATGCGTAAAAAAGTAGCGTCGATCTTAGTTAATTTTGGTTACGGCGATATCTCAAGAGAGATTACTATACTACACAAGTTAGTACGACAACACAAGTGTACTTTCATGGTCTGATGTCTCATACTCAACACGACTAGAAAGAGTTCAGGCATTCATGCGTGCTTTCTGAGGCACGAGAGTGTAAACGTTGTCAACCTTCAACTCCGAGATACTGCTTAGAATTTTTTAGAAGAAACCGACCCGTGGCTTGAACCCAGGACGTCGAGACGTACAGGCTACTGCGCTAGCCACTACGAGTCAAACTTATATATTTTGCCACTCAATAAATCCTAAATGAAATACTTTTCGTTAAAATAAATGCGAAACCTTTTAAAATATAATTAAAACTGGTTTTAAAACACGCATGCCGCAAGTCTAGCAAATGTCTGGTCTTTAAAAAGTAGTTGTGTTGATATTAAAAATATAACCGTGAAACATTTTATAGATGGAGCTTGGCTACTTGAGTAGTAGTCAATTGCATGTACTTGAGTCACGCAACACTTTTGTACTCTAAGACACGATCACAATACGTCAAAATTGGATGAACCGTTATAAGAATAAACTATTTTTTTGTATTCGCTTAAATATCGTGGCCAATTCGCTTAACAGCTGATTTATTTTCACTCGTAAGATCGATAATCACTTCCCGAATTCCACATCGGTGATCTCCAATTTGACTAAATATAGAATGAATTCAACTAAACAAAATCAACGTGTCTGTACCCAGTTAAACGACATTTAGATCCGACTAGTTACATCGTTACAAATGTCACTGCGCACGCGCACGTTCACTCATACGTACACTTGCTAACACAATATGTTCACATTGAACCTTAGATTGAGAGATTATTAGAAATAATGTTAAATCAACATCATCGCAAAATGCTTTCGTCGAGAGATAGATCGAAATTCAATTAATTCGATAAATGAGCTCGATGAGATAAAGATTATGAAATTGTTTGCCGAATCAATTTTCTTTTATTAAGTTACAATTTTTCTATGTATGTTATTAAAATTGAGAAAGTAGGTAAAAAAGTATTATGCAGTGCCGATTATATTAATATAATCGTTGAAAAATATAAATATATAAAAAACTTACTATCAAACTTAACCTTACTACTCTTGTGATACTATATATATAAATATTTTCGATACGTGCCATTTCCATATACCAAGTTATCGTATATTAAACAAACTGTCGGGCGCCTTCAATTCGGCGCAGGCGCTATACTGCAATTACGCACGATAATATCAAACGCGTTTAATATCGTCACTTGTAGGGTTGCCAATATTCACCTGTCTGAAAAGAGAATTATTGTGACATTTATAATTAAATATTATGACTTTTATGAAGGTGTACAATATTAATAGCAATTGTCCTCACAACTGTATTGTATTGTTTTATAATGATATTATACTTCAGCTGTTGCTCAGACCAGATTTAACTACATTACTTTCAGTCTTAAATTAATAAAATTTAACAATGTTTGTAAATAATCATCCAGCAATTGTACATTATTGACACATTACTTTTAACAGGAACAAATGTTTCATTTACGCATCTTTTAAAAGCCAATGTATCTTTTATTACATCTACAACAATTATGCACGAATAATAATTATTAGTTATATTTAGTTGTGAACACTATAACAAGGCAGTTAGAATGGTAACTGCCTAACATCAAGCTAAAACCTTCGCTCGACATGAAAATAGTATTCTAATATTTAAATTAAATCTGCCCGAGTGATCTAGTATATAAATAATAATATAGTATAATAATATAGAGTTTCCCTTGTTTTTGTTTAGAAATTTGCCGTATTTCGAACACGCGCCTAGAGAAGCACCCAATGTCAACAGAGCTTGTTTCATTGTCATTGCCGTTGTCAGTGTCTTGCTTTTAAGTCATTTTTATTTATATTTATACAAGATAGTCCATAGTAGGTATTATAAGGGTTAAGGAATTGACAGAACACACACTTGAATACTACAACAACTTCCCTGTTCTCGTTGAAATTGTCTGTGGTCAAAACTGGTCTGATAGGACATCATCATCATTTTAATAGACATTATAATAAATAGTTCATGACATACAGAAAGATTATTTTCTGTAGCAAAATATAAATCGCCACAGCGACTTATTCATCTTTTGCAAAATACTGTTTGTTTAAGGACAATAAATAAGGATAAGGGCAGTAATCACTTTATATTTAATGATAAACATATTTAAGTATTGTATGAATAATATCCTTCATAAAATCATTCGGTGATCTCTGAAAGTAACCGTTGGTAGTACATATTTACGTAAATAATAAGTATTTTCTTCCTGCTATGTACTGTACTTATATTTTTAGTATTTAAATTTGACCACTTTATAGGAGAGTATTCAAGTGAAATGTAACTTCATAAAATTGATTTTTTTCTAATTTCATATATCTTGTCGAGTTTATGTCCTGTACGCAGTGGAATAAAAGCAAAACGACTTATATATATAGAAGTGCACTCAATATTGTATTAATAATATATATATATATATATGTAGGTATATGTATATCACCTGTTTTTTCAATATTACAATTAATTTAACTACCGACATGTTGAAATATACTAGGAGTGATTGCTAACATTCTTATTTAAGAACATCACGTGAGAATGGAGAGATTTAATTATGTCATTTAATTAAAGTTATTTAATATATTTAAAACATTTTGATTGAATTAGAATCGCATAATATCATTCGTATATTAAAACAATGAACACCTCAACATTTATGTATAAATATCTAGGATCATACTACTTGTATCCCACTCAACTATCTAAGCGTGACAACAGCCTAAGTAATGCCAAGAACAGCGAGCTTAATGCAGAACACGCTATATTTTTATAATAATAGATTTATGATTCAGACTAAACACAGCCTGACTCATTAAACTCTGATAAGATAAGCTCTAACACACTTTCTATATCACGAAGCTTGATTGGCCAACGTTATAAATAAACAAGGTATATTTTAGCACGCGACAAGCCCCGCATATCTCGAATAGTGTAGGAGCTAGTATACATTTCGATTCATGTCAACGACGCCTAAATACTTATGTTTATAATCACTCAAACGACACGGTACATTCAATTTTATGTTGACGGTGACGTGATTAATATCACTTCCATCGTGACAGTTGCAATATTTATGCACACGTATTTACTACTTGAGACTTTACGAACACGTTGTCTTTTTTTTAAATTGTTTTGCGTTACAGTTAATGCGAGAGGAAGACGGAAAAACGACGAAAATTAAAAGGGTTTACATGTGTAAAGGGGTTACCCTTATTTTGTAGTCATATTAGTTATAATATGACTACAAAATAGGGATGAATGGAAGAGAAAATCTCAATGCACCAATAAAATGAATCTAATAAGAACAAGAAAAGTGATGATTTGAACCAACGCATATCATGAGCAAAGGTCATAGTTATTCAGCCAAAACCATTTTATTACTTATATACTAGTCTTGTATACGAGTAACACGAGTGATTCATTAAGAAAAATAAACAGTAAATTTAATTTGCATACCGAGGATGGTAAAATTACCGCGGTGAAACTTTTGTCTCTCAAGAATGTCTAAATATATATTGATACACAAACTGCATTTGAGCAGTACTCTCAACGTGTGTATGTGTGTGATTTTTCAAACCTACTTTAATAATTATTAATAATAAAATTTATTTAATAGAACATACCTAGTAGTGATTATAAAAAAACGTTTGTACTCTTCAATTCCAATCAGGTGGATGAAGTGTTGTACTCTTAGATAGAGTATAAAATAATCTGTATTAAGGAGTAACCCGTTCCCCATTTTGTATGTTACAAAATTAATATGTACTTATAGTACATTATACGAAAGGAAAGTATTTGTACACAAATTTAATAAAGATATTTTTTAACCTACGTGTATTAATTGATGTAAGTAGATAGTAGATTTTGTTGTTTAATAATAAAGTTCACGCGGCGTAGTTTTTTAATCAACATTATAAGACAATAATTAAAAACATAAGGCTTTTACGACACCATACTTTTCGTTCCGTTTAAATAGTACTACGAGTTCCAGCTGTTATTATTACAACATATGTTTGTACTGTAAGGAATAATTTACTACTAGTAGACAAGGGAATGCACATCGATATTTTACTTTTTTTTTTTTCAATATGACACATTTAAAACGAAACATATAAATTGTTTATAGTGTTGTAATTTTTTCTTATATTTATTTATAGTTTATTTTAGCCAGTTACGTTTTTATCAGCACAAAGTTTTCTTATCTATAAGCTTTCCCAGGTTACGATAACTGCATAGGGTCGGGTAAAATTGTATTTTTAGTACATCTGTATTTAATTTAGCTGACAAGTTGTCTCGCTCTTTACATTAAGCTTTAGGTACTTTATTCAATATATCTATAAATATAAAAGTAAACAAAAATATATCAATGTTTATATGTAATAAATATATTATAAGCTTCCCGCTATTTCTAATATATAAAATTTATAAATAAACAATATACTACGTAGTTATGTTGCGCAGTACACCGTTTCTGCCAACTAAGGAATCTCCGGGAACCAAACCTTCCGTGAGTTTCCAATAACTTGCTGATTCCTTAAATTTAACAATGTATAGTTTTAAGCGTATAAATCATCATTACATGATTGGCATCCAATTCTATCACATGTATTCATTTTATAATTAAGTTTTACTTGCTTTTCAAAATTCAATTTAATTTTTAAATAATTTTTAAAAAGTTTAATTGAAGCCCCCGAAACTTGACTACATGTTACTTTTGCTACTGTCATATTAGTAAACATTACCGTATGTTCCTAACCTAGCCGTTGCAATGTTTAAGTTTATAATCAGCGTCAAAATATGTAACGACATAACGAATAATATTTAAGAGATTTTTTTAATTTAAATATAATCTTTTTGATAGATTTATTGTATGAAAAAGATGTATGTATCTGACGTTACTTTACTAAATACATTTGTGGGCTATCTTTGACAAGGAAAAAGCAGTCATAATTGAATAACAGGCAGCCCTGATCGATTAAGAATCTGCAGCGATGCGTGATTACGTACATCCTTCCCCGGGCGCCTCATGCATATTCCATGAGCACTTGTTAAAACTCCGTCAATCTCCCATTCTGTTGGTTTATCGACACGGCAAATGATAGTGTTGATACTTGTTATGCGGGAAACATGGATACAGTTACGATTTTTTAAAAGTAAATGTGTCGTGGTATGAAACAAATGTTTTTGTTTGTAAACGTTTTAAAATTATTACGGCAAATCTTTACAAGAACATGAAAGGCACGCTTGTCACGGCAGTAGTCTAAACTGAAAGCGGGTGATACTACAAATCGTAGGTACATATTTACTAAAACCTTCTTTGAAAGGCGTTGCATGTTATGGCGTAAGTTAAAATACTATGCCATGCAGCTAGTGCAGATGCAGCTTACTATTTTCTTCAACAACAACAAAGAAAACAACAAAGAAAAGATCTTCCCATCAATTAGTTGCGATTATCTTTATCACGGTTTCTTTGATAATTTTCTTACATGTGTTTATTTATTTGATCATTGCTTGGTATATTTTATTTATTTTATTTATAACGACCTCTTACTTACATGTGTGTTTCAATGCCTTTTTATTTATTTTTTTATAAATTAGCGGCTTAGGCCTGGTAGTAACTATGTAAGAAACCTACACGCAAATGCCAAGAGCAAATATCCGAAGTTTTGTCTCAATCGGCTAAACAAAATATACAGTGTTTACATATTTTTAAATAAATAAATTAACTTGAAATTGTAAAGAAAACAGTCATTTCTATTTGTAAATTCGATTCTACAGTGTTTTTTTTTATAATAAAGTATATGTTACCTTTACACGTATCTCTATACCTCTATATATCTGCATAAATACAATAAAAATATTGACAACAACAACAACTTACTGACTGTGATATTTAAATATAACAATTAATTTTCCATATATTTCCATATGCACTCCAAACTAAATTTACGATATTCTCCGAAAAACATCATTAATCTGTTTTTATCATCGAATAATAATCTAATCTTCATCTGGAAATTATCTTAATTACATTGAAACTCACATTAAAACCGTCACTAAATTGATGATATTTTTATAGACTTTTGATATCTCATTAAGTTCAAACTCAGCCATGACCTTATTATATTTAAACGTTAGTTATAAAAATTTATTAAAAGTGTATGTAATTTTTAGCAGTACTCAGTATTGTTATGTCCTGGTATAAAGGGTGAGTGAACCACTGTCCTACAGGCACAGGGGATATAATATTAAATATATTAGTTCCCAAGGTTGTTTGCGCATTGGCGATATATAGAATGATTAACTTTTATTACAAGGACATTTTCTATGGACTACCACTACCTACTCTACCACAAAGTGACCACTGACTCACTACTAATCAGCTGACATTTGCTCGTCCGCCTACCTATATCATAAAAAGACTATATATGTCGCCGCAAATATTATTTAGCTGTTAAGGTTAATTTTATTATACTCTAAATAAAATTATTGTAAATGTTAAAATGATTGTATGGTTAAAATATGCTCAGTATTGATTTTATAAAAATTGATTAATCGTGTAAATGAATTGTTAAAATTAATTATTTAGTTACTAATTAGATAATGCTACTGTAATTCGGTTTAAATTACTTTTAATTATTATCATTTAAAATTATTAAATTATTTTATAAAAAGAATTGTCAAAACCATTTTCTAATACAGTGATTTTATAACATCCGTTTGTTTAATAATGAAGTGTTTTTATTATTGATGTCCGCCTCTGGTGGGGCGGGCGATTTAATAAAAGAGGGTCGATTTAAGTACGCGGGGCACTTTGCTACCGACTTCGGAAGAGAAAACATTGTAAGTAAAATCTATGTTGGTTAAATAAGAAAAAGCTGTGTTGATTAAATAAAACTAACTATTTTGAACTATTGCTTATTTTTGTTAATACTCACCTTTTTATTTTTAAATCAAATAAATGCCGACGATATCTTAAAGTTGCTTTTCAATATAAACATAAAATTGTTATAACTATAGCAGAGCCGATGACCAGAACAAGGTCAGCGGTTCTGCGTATTTTTTTTAAATAACTGCCTATCCTAAATTCGATATATATGTTATTTGATAAAAAGAATATCTACTAAGTTACTTTCTAATTGCTAAAATTGTCGATTGTACCGATGTATTAAATTTAATTCTGCAATATGTTGATTTGAAGACAGCCTACTTAAATAAAACATGTATTTTTTTTTACTTATGTTCTATATGCACATTAAAATCCATTCCGTTATTTATAAAACAGTTTTGCTGTTATCCTGCTTTATACAAACGGTTAGTTGTAAAATGGAATATTTTGCTAATAATATTAAAAACATAAAATTAAATTAACCATATTCTCTATCTGAAATTAGTGTTTAATATCGAACGGATATTATTAATGGCATCCGAACTAACTAGTCAGATAAATAACGTTACCTTTTAAGCTGCTTTTAATTTAAATTCACTATAAATTAATATGCAATGAGATTACGAACTACGAGTTAAGTCGGTTGTGAACGGGTTCCGAGTGACAAAGATGTTGAATGAAGATGAAAGTTTACTGCAGAATATATATACTACAGTCAGTATGAAACTATATGGGCAGGTCACGCTTTTTAATATAGCAGTATTATCCAAACATGTTTTCAAAATCACGTCCTGTATTGCATATTAGATAATAATTATTTATTAATAGTACCACTCTAAGGTCACTTGGCCGTTACATGTTAAGAAATTTAAAAAAGTCAAAGTTGTTTTATTTTAAACTTTATAAATTGTAAAATTAAAAAAATATATATTCTTTGAATGCATGTCGAAAATACTATTTTTTTTAATTTTGTTTCTGTTTGTTTTAGGTAGGCACATATATTATTAACAAGAATAATATTTAGTAATAATTAATTTATTATTTATTTGAATCATAGTAGTGATAGCAAGTGGGCTTGAGAGTGTGGGTTGGACAATAAGTCAATTGGTCCTTCTAGCCGGATACAGCGATCGCACAAGATACTAAGATCATTATTAAATAGTAAACTAAATTTAAATTATAATCTGGCAAAACTAAATGTAGAAATGTAGACTCATATAATACTAACAGGTTCGCATATTCAAAATGATGATGCCACAGGCAATCCCACGATTAAATATACCTAGTCTTTAAGAAAATAATTTTCTAATTTCAACTAAATTCTCATCACTGCAAGATAAATAAGATATACGTTTAAACAAACACGCTAGTTCACATGTTTCTGTTAATATCGCGATATGAGCCGTTACATCGAATACAATGTCGTCACCACGGAACAATTCCCAATTTTCTTAACATTTTTCAGATCTGAAATAGTGGCTCTTACATACTATATATAATTTAACTTAAAAATATGTCACGCAATAAAATACAGAATCATACCAACTAATAACAAAGTTTTTGGTAACAAGACACTGTGACCCGATTGTTGTAGATATACTAATATCTAATTATATATCTACATGCTTGCAAATAAAAGAAAAAGAAAAACATTCAATTTTTTTTCATATTTCAAAAAAATACCATTTTTTTAAGCTCGTTTCACCTTTGAGGATTAATCTGCTTATCTCATATTTATACTTATGTCTCATATGATGCCTTTAAAGAATGATTATTATTGAATATTCAGTAAGAATTCACAAATTCCCTTGATAATTCTCCAACATTTATGGTCTCTCCCATTGCAATTAAATTAGCCGAGTTCCGCGATGAAGCCCACGATTGGCATAGTTTCAATATCCGTGGCCGAAGCACTGACCACTTAATCTCGCATATGTGGTAGTATTTTATTGTAGACGAGATTAAAAATAAACGAATTACGTATCAGTCCACTATTGTCACAGTTTTAACATATCTTTTATCTACACATACGAGTACAGATCACATATATGACACATATATAAGCGAATGTACTTTAATATTACTTTACTTATTATTATTTTTTCCAATATTTTTTTTTATTTCCATGTTAACTAATAATAACACTGACATAAGTAAAGTTATTATAGTTGCATGATTCGTGATTATTCAAGTAAACTAAAATACTAGCCTTTACTAAGCCCAAATTAACAAATACGTATATATATAGCCTCAAAAAATTTTTTTTTTTTATATTTTGATCTTCGGCTACAATTACAAACTCTACCTTTATCTCACCTTCAAAGAAAAACAAATGAAAGTAACACGTTTTTTAAGGAATTTCAATTTTAGTCACTTTAGTCAATAGCATTGATTGTCACAGATATATTGATATAGTTAAAGTAGATCTCAGTAATTAAGCTATTTCTACAAATTTACTACGGAATTAAATCGTTATTTTATTACTTTAGTAATCTGTTAATTTAAATAAGTAGCAGTTAATCAAGCATCGTAAACTACTTTTACAGAGGTCTATGTTAAATACAAAGATTAGAAAACAATATACAATCAATTTGAAAGATACATAATATTTAATTTAAGGTTTTAAGTGAATATACCCATAATAATATTTGGCATTATGCCCGAATATTTATAGTAGAGACACAAATATTCACGGACGTAAATGTTCAATCGAACCCGTTATCCGTAGATACCTTACACGGTACAACCTAAGCAACATATTATAATTTATAAAACTGCTTAGTGATAAAAAACATCAGAATACAGCATTTACTTGATATATTTCAGGATACTTCAATTTTATTAATAGTGGAATATCAAGTGCAACACACATAAATATGTTAGATTTACAAACAGTTATTAAAGTGGTATTATAATTAAAGTGGTATATTCAAATTATGTACTGATGATTGATAACTTTAAATTAACAAATCACAACAATGCATCGCTTCCATCTTAGCTATGCTATTTCGATCTAGATCCGTAGAAAGTCTGTAAATCAGAAAAGAGCTTATAGTGTTGTTAAAATTCTGAACATAGCACACAAAGCCGTGATCGCGTAGCAATCATTTACAAAATTTCATGCCAACTGGATGATTTTTTTATGGAACGTTTTAATTGATTTATGTTTAATTGCAGATAATAATGATTGTATTGTACGTATATCAGTTAAATTAGCATTTAAAAAAAATCATGTCTACTTGCCGTAGCACTTGCCATAGATAACCTGTATTAAAAAAAAAGAAACAAATACGAAAATTCTTAGTAACTAAATGATTTAAGCTTCAATAATCCGTATTCCTCCGGAAAGCGACATCAGCAGTAAATATCCATGAGCACAAATCTGTACCCTTTGAACTTTAAAAGTGGCAACGGTAGTTAAATCGAGTAATTGCATCTTAGGGCATTATTAAATATTTATATTGCCACATCCTCCGTGTCTCGTTAAGTATTTTAACTCGTTGGACCTGTTTATGGTCGTTGTCTGATGGAAATCTTCAACACCTATAGTGTTAAGTGGTTAATTGGCCGAGACACCAATAAAAATAACGTATGATCCACTATTTTCGATAAATAAAAAACTCGCTTTTTGTTTATCTTCTCGTCTATGAAAACGATTAATTTCATTTCTTGACTATAGTATCTATCGAACTACGATGCTAGAATATGTTACGTAAATAGTTAAATTGATATGTTACCGCCTGTTCTGAGACAATATGCATCCAGACGTTGCAAGACATAACATCCATTCTAAACTAAAATAAAAAAATCTTCATTAAAGTATCATAAAAGGTCGTCGTCTTTTTACATTATTGAATATAAATGTAAATCTAACTCCTGTTCGCAACGTAGATTTTACCAAGAACCTTCACGAATATCAGTAGTTACTCTTTTCTACTAATTTACACATATATGTTTATTAAATGATTTACGTAATACATGATTGATCATTTTAATCATAGTCGTATTAGATAAGCTTCGCAATTATTTTATTGGAAAACTACAGCTTATTTTGTATTTGTTGGTGCACCGTTGCAAAAAGGAAATATCCGTCGCTCGATAAGAGATTTTAATCCCACAAGTTTGCAAATTATAAATGTACAATTATATTATCAATACGATACGTTGAGATATTGAAATGAACTTATATGTATTACCTACATATGTAGGTATACTCGTACTTGAATTATTTATTTCTTTTGAATCCTAAATATCGTAACTAGTGTCTCGATTTTTCTTTGTAATGGCGTTTTATTAATAAAATTTATTCAAATTGCTTTGCATTTCATATTATGAAACAAATTTTATTTTGATGAATAATTTTTATAATTGTATACAATATAATGTAAATATTTGATACAATGAGACCGTAATGTATTAGCTAATGTGGCTAAATTATAAATGTAGTTCAGTAACGCAGTTGTTTAATATACGTAATTAGTAAAAGATAAATATTTTTGACTTCAATAACATAATCAACGACTTTCTCTTATTTAGAATCTTATCCAAAATTTATTTCATTGCTCGTATGTAGTGCAGAATTATCTAATCCTTAGGTCATTATTTTGAATTTATTATTCTTTAATAAATTCTCAGCTGCGAAGGTTTACGAAGTCGAGATTCGGAAGATCAAAGAAGCCGCGGTACTTTGGCACATAGACAGCATAACTTTAATTAAGTATTTGAAATATAAAAAATACACAGTTATTTTCATGTACTTAACGGATATTTTATTAAGAACATTTATAATTTAAAAATATAAATGTTTCGATCGATAAGGTATTTTCTTGAATTCAGTATTTCTCATGCTCTAATTCTCTCAAAATATTTTATAAGGAAGTAAATAGGGTTTTATTTCCTTATATTGTTTTTAATTACTTTTGTTAAATAGTCAAAGGGAAGAAAAAGAAGCAGTTCACCTAGTCGTGCTGTCGTTATGTGCTAAGCCCGTTCACCAAACCGTAATACATATTTAATATTTTTGTGTTCAGTTATAACTGTGAGCGCCTGTGTAAATATAGACACATGTATATAGACTGATATCGAGCGAACCGCCTTGGATCTCCAGGTGAAGGTACTCACAAAAGTATACCGGTTTCGGGTGGAAGCCAGGGCGAGCACTGTCTAGTTTCCGTGGTGTTGGGGATAATAAGAGCTTCAGCAGACCTGGCGATAATAGAGGTAAACTGCCCCCAGATCTATCTATTTGATCTACAGACTGAAGAAACTACTTAACTGGACATGGTTCTTTCGGTAATTATCTATCCAGGACACCAAGGCGACAGGTATCACTCTCCTACCACGAGTGTAATGCACCATATCCATCCATCCATGTGGGCAGCTCGGAAACATTCTCTGATGGTGGTAGTCGGTGGAGAGCGAGAGCGCCACCGAGCATTGCACTAATCACGTAGATATTGATTGAGTTAGTAAGTATCTCCGTACTCCGGTAACCCCAGCTTGAAGAGCCACATACGTGAGCCAACCGTTGTGACACCAAAATACTCCGATGCTCTCGGAATAGAGTGACTACTACTGGAATTTATATTGGTTATTCCTACGGCCTTACAGCCATTGAGACCCACATACCCCATAATTCATGTGGAGGAAACGCATAATTATGTTTTTCTAACCTGATAAAATAAGAAATATTTTAATACGTCTGCTTATCACCATACATATTATTAAAATTATATTTTACACCACTGTAAGCGAAACAATTCCGATTTCG
Source organism: Vanessa atalanta (assembly GCF_905147765.1). NCBI lineage: Eukaryota > Metazoa > Arthropoda > Insecta > Lepidoptera > Nymphalidae > Vanessa > Vanessa atalanta. The sequence goes on from NC_061882.1 coordinate 3,428,613, forward strand.
AGATCTCTAGCTTATTTTTAAGATGTAAATCCTCAACAAATCACATGTTTACTATATCGTCATAATACTTTTAGGATATAACTAGTTATTTGTAGCTTGTCTAACATAAGGAGACTATTATTTAATATAAATAAAAACTTAATCCCTAGGGATGTGCTTGCATTGTGGGAGTCTGGTCTGTGTATGAGTTCTGCAATTGTCTATAGTCTTATGCCGTTCCGATAAGGTTCAATTTGGAGTATTTTGAAAATAGATGAAGTACCGATGTGTATAATGAGGTCATTGACACGTGATTAGAAGACAGATATATTTCACAATATTTTTTTCTTTTTTTTTTACAATTTACACAAATAAATGTCTTTCTCTGTACAAATACAAAATAATTTCAATGACGAATGTCTTGTTGTTGGCTAGCTTATGAGGCTGCATATTTTAAGGTCTTTGGTCCAAATTCCATGTTAGAAAAAAAACTATAGATTTTTCGGTCAAGAAATTTTTAGTAGTATTTCAGAGCTTAAAGGTCGGCAGTGCTTCAGATTTCCGTATCTCAGAGAGTACGTAAAGCCGTCTTGCGCGTTAATTCTCTCAATTCATGTCGTATTGTGAAGGAATACAAAGTGCAAATTAGTTACTCACTAAATGTGATCTCCAGCGCAGCTTAGAAACTCTTTTAGGAACCGAAATCGGTCATAATTATATTGTACCGTTTCAAAGATCATTAATAATACAATTTCCATAATTTGTTTTATTGGATAAAAATAAAACGAATTCGGAAACGAATTACATATAATATTTCAACGGACATAAAAAATAAAGACTATGTACGACACAGTTATATTTAATTAAATAATTTTAAATTGAAATTTTGCACATTTGCTTTCTAATCAGAATTATAGAAAATACTGAAAAGGATTATCCAGTGGATAAAAATAATATATAGATTAAATTAAGATTGTTTATTATACTACTAGGTACTGCACTTTTAATGTGGCTTACTAAATATCAATAATTTTATACACTAACAATTAATATAAAACCCTATCAAAACACAATTCAGTGTTTACATATCGCCGCAGAAGTTAACAAATTGGTTCTTGACTTATGAACACTAAGGAAGAAATATTTCACTTCTACCGCCCAAACCCCGTTTGTATCAACTACTTTATTATTAGTTTACATTATTTTCTAGTCTTATTTACTATCACAGAGATAAATTATTCACACAATTATAGACCAAAATTACAAAACCAATAAATACCAAATTCGCATGTAGCTTTATCTTCTATTGCAACGACCGGTAGACATAATGTTTGTTTTCAGTATAGTTCTTATGCTAATAGTATTAAGGTTCATATTTATAACTCTACCTAAATGTATAGCTAATTGCATTGGACAATTAATTGATGTGTGCACGACATTCATTGCCACTGTCGACTGTCAGATTTCTACCAATTTTACTTAATCTGGGATCAAATTTATTGCTCAGGAACTGAGCGTAAATAGGTTTAACTAAACTTAGATACGAACTTGGTAAGTACAGTTTACATTTAAATATATAGTATTGTTATACGATTGAATTGCAAAGGTAACCTTTCGACTTAAATTCGATCGTAAAAAATATTTTAATATATAATTTATGAAATAGATACCTTTTATGGAAAGTGTTGCATTTTATAAAAATATTTCGTAGTATTTGATATTAACTTAATCCCAATACTATTTATTCTTAGAAGTGTGATTTGAGAAATCGTACTCTGTCTTCTTCGTTCGAAAGTCAAATCAAAGGTAATAGGAAGAGACAAATATATGTTTAACTAAGCAGTCGCTTAACGATGTTTATAAGTAAGGACGACAGATTTTATCAAAAAAGTTTTAAAAAAGGAATTAATATAGTATAATATTCTTATCATACATATATAAAAGATGAATTACATACAATTAACCTTTATTGATTCCAAGTTCAGTGGCATCTATCAGTCTCAAACAAGATACGAGACGTCTAAGTGTAAACTTTTCTCCTTCTCAAATCTGACGAAGTTTGGAGTAAACAATGTACAGTTGAAACGAAAATGCTCAACAATATTTATTATGACTAACATGATATTATTATGAATAACACTCTTTATTAATATTGCAGTTTTTAAGCAACATCGTGACAAATAAATACTAATACAATTACATTATTATTACGCGTGTGAATTTTCATACAACCTGTATGCAAAATTTCATGACAATCAGTTGAATAGTAATGACCAAAATGCGAGTGTGTGATAACAACTATTTTATTCTTGAGCACACACAAGGATGTGTCGGTAAGTGTACTTTGGGGGAACACATAATAATGTGATGTTGAATTAATACATGACACTCACACGATTTACTATGCTTACATCAATGCAGAGAAAATATTAAGTTTATTTCGTTTATATTCTAATTAATTAAACTTGGTTGCTGCAAATTAGAAATCACTCTATCGCAACTAGAAATAGCATCCATTTCACCGTACTTCAGAAACATGTACATTGTACAATGTACGTGAGAGTAAAAGCATATCAATATGTTTTTTTGGTTAATTTGCGACTCTTTAAACGATATAACGATAAGCTAATTAAGAAAATCTAATTAATTATTTTACTTGGTGATAGGGCTTTGCGCAAGCCGGCCTGGGTAGATACCACTCACTCGTCAGATATTCTACCGCCAAACAGCAGTACTCGGTAATGTTGTTTTCCGGTTTGAAGGGTTTCCGGTTTGAGTGAGGCAGTGTAACTACGGGCACAAGGGACATAACATCTTAGTTCCAAGGTTGGTGGCGCATTGGTGATGTAAGGAATGGTTAATATTTCATACAGCGCCACTTTTTATGGACGATGGTGATCACTTACCATTAGATTGCCACCACCTACCGATACCATAAAAAAAATTAAATCGATTTTCTCTAATTAAATTTGGTCTAGACCAAAGATACGATCCGTGATATATTGATACATGCTTCAGTAACATAAACGATATGTTTTATGTGGTGAATATTTATAAAGGATATTTATTTCACATTAAAGATTTGTCTCTGATTCATTTTACAGAATTATATCTATTCATAAAATTCTATTCAAAATCGTTCAGTATGCCCAATATCTTTTGAAGTACTGTTAAAAAATGCACTCTATGTGCACGCTTATCTGGGTACCACCCACGTATCACTTATTCTATGACCATAGAGCAATATTTTACTTTTCTCCGTTACGGTTTGAAGAATATGCGAAACATTGTAATTACTTAATTCAGGTTTGGTATTGTTCAACTATCTTGGTGTAAGAGTAACCTGTCGCTATCGAGTGATAATATTATCGATTTTTTCACTAAATAAAACTTTTTACTTGGTAGTAGGTCTTTGTATCAACCCGCCACTCCCTTGTCATATATAATACCTCCAATCAGCAATACTGAGTATTTTACTGGTTTGAAGGGTGAGTGAGCTTATATAACTACAGGCACGAGGCACGCAAAATATAGGACCACTCTTGTTGTTGCATTCGAAGCATGCGAATGATTAATATTTCTTATAGTGCTGATGTCTATGGGCAGAGAAGATCACTTAACATCGGGTGGCTCATTTACCAGTGTATCTATCTAAATTAAATTAGAAAATTAAAAAAAAAAAACAAACAATTCAAGTTCGTTATAATTTTTCACTCGCCTGTACCTTCAAGAAAGTTTCGAAGCTTATTTACATGGTAAATACTGTTAATGATTGTACACGGTAGCCTCGCATTGTTTACGCTTATTAAGTGGGGTTATTTTGACACGGACATTTAATATTCAACAACACTTGCCTACTTCCAAATGAAGGTATGTACTTTGATTAACATAACTGGACGTTTCAACGAATAAAAAATATTATTATTTGCATATTCAATTAATGACATTATTAACATGAACCTTTTTTTATCATTTTAAAAAGTGCATTAATTATAATTTTATCCCACAGTACATTTTTGTATTAATATTTCGTATTTTTTAAAGATCTGGTGTCAGAAATGATACATTATATATTCACAAAACGACAAATCTTATTTCAAATTTAAAGAAATACAACAGATATTTTTGCAAACGTATTAAATTTATGCTAATTAAATGAACGAAAAATACCTTTCAACTATTAAAATTAAAATTAAATTCCGATAAAATTTCTATTATAAAAAGATTATATAAATCTAATTCGTACAACTTCGGCAATTAAGAAGTCAACATCAATCGGAAATAACATGATCTACCGGGTCACAACACACGGGCGCAGACGACACCTTACTTTGAAAATCGAATACAAAAAGGCATACAACGGTCTAGGGAAGCCGTATAAACATTCTAGTTGTACTTCTAGTGCATACGCACGTGACGCTACTAATTTTGAACGCATTCAACTATCCTAAGCATTTGGAACATTTCGTTCGTGATTGTTCGTCCGTATTCGGAAGAGCTGAACTGGCCTAGTCGATTGAACCTTTTGAGCTTTTAACCAACGATTCAACAGACTTAGTACTAAAAAAATGACCCATTTTTTCTTTTTTAAATCGATCATTGATATAGTCCTTATGTACATTATTATGGTAACTAAGTGTTTTTAATAATTATCTTGAAATACATAAAAATCACTGTTTTTTATAAATACAGATAAAAATAGCATCGGTCAAATCCAAATTTGAATGCCTGGAACTAAACTATCTGAAGCTGTGTCGGCCTAACTATGAAAATAAAACGAAATAAAATATAGCTTGAACTTACCCTTCCAGTGCAAGTGGTAAGTGTATGGAGCGGGATCTTACCATCTGCTAGTGTTCCTTTTTTTGTTGAATAATGTTTTAATCAATACTAAAAGTAATAATCATAAATCTATACGTAATGTAATGCAGTATATGTTAATAAGCTTCGTGGATTGTCAAAATATATACTCAAACATCCAATTAGGTGTATTTCTTATTCATTTAGTCAACTTCGGACGTCGAAATTTTACATAATTAATGCTAGTGTGAAAATCGATGTGTATGTCAAAGTTTAATATAAAGCTCGTACGTTGTATAAATCCTAAATAGATAAGAAAAGAAAATTATGTAAATCAAGCGTACAAACATAAATACTTTTCGTCTTTGAAGGAACAAATTTCCAAAGACGTTTTTTTGTTTTTGGTATATTTTTTTATGATTTTGCTCGAAGAAATTAGTAATTTGATAAAAGTATCATTTTGACATCAGAATCGATATTTCAGGAATAAGATTTTGATTGCCTTCTGTGGTTATTTTTGCTAGGTATTTATTGTTGTATGCCTGTTGTTAGGTTAGGTTTTTTTTGAAGCAATAGTATAAAAAATCTATAACATTTTATTGTTTCATTTTGATAAAAATAAAAGATAAATAATTAATTTCCAAGCATTTGCAAAGTTGTCCAATAATTGCCACCCGCTTCAGTTAATTTTTTTATTTACTTTGCCTTAATCCACAAAACTTAATATACAAGAGCATAATATACGAATATTTCGGTTACGGAATTTTAATACATAATTTAATTAAATAAATGAATTAATTTATTATATATTAAAATTAATTAATTTCCTTGTGACATCAATTTGAAATGAACTGTATTAATATCAGTTATATTTGCGAAGAAAGTTAGATATTTACATAGTGAGATAAATCCATTTAATCTATGAAAACAATTATATATAAGCGCGGTACTGTTGAGAAAACAAGAGATAATACTGTTACTATTTATCTTTAGATAACCTGTTTAATTCATTTTCCTCGTTTGAATGTTAAGTTTAAGTATTTTTAACTTAAAACTACTTACCACAATGTTACTTACGTTGCAGTAAGTAATTTCAAGACGAAGTTTTTTGAATGTTTTCGTCGTGTCTGAATTTTATTCTTATTCCGGAAAGATTTTTTTTTTTAATTTTTTTTCTTTTAATTAATTAAAAGCAATTTACGCAAATTCCTTTATAATCCTTTTTGGTTAAATATAATGGGTTATACCTGCTTGGACATAAATTAATTTGGGTTTTGATAAAATTTCTAAAGTAGAATATCACTAACAGTTGATTTAAAATGGATATATATATTTATAATAAATGATGAATTATTTTTTATTTCTACTCACCCCATATAAAGTAAGTTTCGCAGCTATAATTTTCATGTTTAACTAAGAGACGCACATACAATATCTTATGTAACGGAATAGTCACACAATCACACACACCACTTAAAAGAGTTGATCACAAGCACAGTACACTAAAAAAAATTAAATATTAACAATTAAAAAATTTGAAATTCGAATTACGTTTCTAGGCGGGAAATGTCATTACAAGAACGCGCGCGCGCGCTGCGTTCGAACCTCGAACTGAGCTACCGATGCGAGACAGCAATAAACTGAATACTTTTTTCATTTATTTTGAAACTAACTAAAAATCGGCGAAGTGAGATTGACGCCTCGCCCGGTTCCCTTTGAAGCTCACCCGACCACCGTGCTCTTAATTTGCGCGCGTCAAATTTGACAGGATAATCCTTAGTTCGGAAATTTGGCGCGGCGAATTTTTCATCCGATTTTGACCGCGGGCGCATGTTCACTTTTGACACGAATGCGTCTCTCTATTTATGATCGGCTTGTGACTTCGTAAGACGTAAGACTTCCATAAAGTATTGGATTTAAATATTTAATGTTTGTTTTAAAATCGTCATTTTAAGCCCAACATTGGAAAGAAAATCGCCTATCCATTGCCATTGTACACGTAGTTTTAATAGTAAAACATCGTTCGATTTGATACTTTATAGTCTATTCATATTTTGATTTTTAGAATGGATATTAATATTTAAAATTTCAAAAAAGTGACTTTAGTATAGAATCAATAAATGAGTATTCGATTGTACGTTATTATACTTTACAAGATATATATATATATATAAAGATAATATATAATTTTAATTGCATATTTCACTTATCATGCAAGCTAGTGTAAATTGAGATATTTGTTCGTAATATAGAGTTTTCTCTTCATATTTTCTTTTACCACACAATAATTAAATGAATTTTATCATATTATCCAACATATTAACATTTACATAAAAAAATGAGATTTAATTTGGATTGACTAACTTACTTGTCCTAACTCTATTAAAAACCACAGAATATAAAAAATATAAATGAAAATTATCCCTTAAAAAATCGTTTAACGAAACGTCAAATAAACACAACAGCAACCATTTTTTTTTTTCGCAATAATTCTTACAATTACAATATTAATAATATACACGCAATAATGAAATATATTGTATGCTCAGAGAGATTAATATATCATGAACATATTTGCCTTGTAAAGTATTTGTGCATTCCGATGTGTAGTCTGTTACCCTGGGGGGAAAATTTAAGGTGAAATTGCTCTTCGAAAAAATCATTGAAAAATAACCACTATTCCGGAGACATAAGATCTAGGTATGAATTTAGTATATATGGTATTCGATATTATGATTAATATGCAAAAATTGTTTGTGTGTTTTTTTTTAATAAACTTTGATCTACTCTGGACTGTAATTTTTTAACCAACTTATTTGAAGTGTCTGGTAGGGTCACGTTTCGTCATCGTCATAATATGTTTGCCCTTATCTATACATAAAGAAATGTAATATGATTTTTGTACATCAATGCTCTTGTATATTTAGGCTCGACACATGTGCAAGCTGTATTGAACGCATCTTTCGCTGGTGAATTAGTTCCCAGTTATCTTGGAGGTAGAACTTTTTGGAAGCCCGTCTGATTATGTACCACCCACTCATCTTATATTCAGTATTACAGCTTATTGATTTAAAAGATTTTAAATTCGCTACAAATCTAATGTGCTTGTGCAAAATTCAAAAGAGCCGACTTGATTGTCCTGTATTCTAAACAAGTTATAACAAGCGTCATGCGAAATATATATCTACAATTCATAGTATTGGTGTAACTAAATATGTTTACGATAGTGTAACAGTTTATTTTTTACAAGCAAGAACAAAAAGGTGTGTAATTCGTTTTTAAAATATTATTCGATATCGTCGTCTATTATGAACCAATTCTGATGATCCTTTTTCATCTGATAGTATTTATAAAGTCAAAGATGATTTCATTTAAATTTAATAATGATGAATGTCACTTAACACGTTCCTGTCCGGCTCTGTCTCATTTTATGATTTATTCCGCCCTTATACTTAAAATACAAACTTAAACAATTGTTTGATATTTGACATTACATTTTTTTAGCATTAGCAGCCTGTAAATTTTCCCACTGCTGGGCTAAAGGCATCCTCTCCCTTTGAAGAGAAGGTTTGGAGCATATTCCACCACGCTGCTCCAATGCGGGTTGGCGGAATACACATGTGGCAGAATCTCGTTGAAATTAGACACATGCAGGTTTCCTCACGATGTTTTCCTTCACCGCCGAGCACGAGATAAATTATAAACACAAATTAAGCACATGAAAATTCAGTGATGCCTGCCTGGGTTTGAACCCGAAATCGTCGGTTAAGATGCACGCGTTCTAACCACTGGGCCATCTCGGCTAATTGACATTACATAAAAGACGTTAATAGCGTTTTTGTTGTTATGAAATAATTCATCAAAATATCGTTTTCCATAAATGCATATGAATAAATATATATTTAAATATAAAGTAAAATTAATTTATATATACTTTACTAATGAATAAATCACATAAAAATATGATATTATATATTGTTACTTGTTTTTATAATTAATTTCATGTTCAGCGTTGATGCTAAACGTATGGGAAAACCTGCAAGTGTCGGAGAGATCCTAACAATACGTATATAGGCACCCACTGTTGAGGAGTGTGGTCCTAGAGGTATTTGCCCACAAGTGGCACATTTACGAACTGTTGCTGATAGTACTGCTACTGATAACGCTTTATTATTTATACATCAAACTCATGCGTATTATACGTGACGACTATCTATCCCGTCCCGTCCCTTCCCGGCTTCACACGGGTACAATAAGGGTATATATACATATATATAACTTTTAAATTAAAAACTAACATAAATATATAAAATCTTGTTTTTATTCTGGCTAGGAAAGTTGACATTCTTGGCTTTTCTCTAATATAATATGGATATGTAATACATTTAAAACTACTTCTTGAAACGTTCTGTGTAATTATGAAAACCGCATTAAAATCTGTTGCGCAGCCTAAAAGATATAAGGGCATTGACGGACGGAAGTGACTTTGTTTTATACTATTTAGAGACATCAAACTCATACGCATCATATATGACAATACAGATATCAAATATAGACTAGATAGCTAGGTAAATGTAAATGAACCCATTGTTCAAGAGATGGTTTATATTTTGGGTGCTATGTAAAATATAAAAACAAAAGATATTTAAATCATGAACAATTTTGTCGTCGATAATACAATGAGAAAGTCTTAAATAAAAACGGAAATACAATAACACAGTAAATGTTTTTGCTAAATTTAAATTCCTATGTAAATGAATTGTCGGACAAGATTACTCTTGTATCATCGGAAACTTATTAGGTAACTACTGTGTCGATGTCGATACTTCAGTTCGGTAAAACCTAAATTCCGATCCGGTGCTGACTTTAAATTTAATATAATCCTCTAGAATGACAAAATTATATTTGGATTATAATTTATCTGCATTTCAAATAAACCTGTTGTCGATCTAAACTTAACTATAAGTCCTATCTTCATGTTACAGGTTCCTTATACATGTATATAAAAACAAAGAATTTATTATCTGAGTTTATTCTTCAGAAAAACATCCACACGCGACTCATTACGAACTTATTTTTACTCATAAGACTCTCGTATAGTTGTAGTACAATTAATGAGGAACATAATTTCAAAAGTTCAAACGAACCTAGGTATTTTTAGGATAATAATTAAGTTAAGCGATAATCCGTTCAATAAGAACCTATTTAAATTTTATATCCTTGAATTATATTACAAGCAACAGTCAAGTGTTTCGGATATTCTGATTAGGTTGCGTATACAAATAAGATGCGACAAATTTGTTTTCGATCGCCAATTTTTTTTTTTTTTTAATATGTTCGACAATTTAATCCGGTTTTTTTTTGTCAGAATTTTTATTGTAGTTAATTTATTTTTTGGAATTTGAATTCGGATAGCATAAAAAATATAACACTTCTGATGCAAAACTATTTTAATTTTGTAGCTTACACTTTATGGCTGTTAATTTAATGCATCTTTTTTTTATTAATATTAACTACCAATTTACTTAAGTACTTTAAATTGAAAAATTATCATACCTAATAATAATATATTGTCAGACTTCAAAAATAAAAAATAAATTTATAATAAAAAATAAACTTTTGTTCATACTGATTAGCCCATTAAAAACATTACAACAATATAATTTAAACTACAATAATAAAATTCTAGTTTAATTTAAAAAATATATATATTTATAAATATTATATTTTTAAGGAAAATAAAAATATATTAAATACTGTGCGACACGCAGTCATTGTCGCAACGTGTACAATCAGCCTATCAAAAACACAGCGTCATTCGTTTAATTCTCGATTACGTTCAAACTGTGCTTTTACGAGCGTTATATCGATTACGATCGTAAATTATTCGTAATGTCGATGTCAAGGTCGAATAATAAACTATTCGATATATCGAAATTAACCTAGAGAAAGCAGGTAATGAATATCACATGTATAAATTACGTTCATAGAACTTGAGGCATACTAAAAACTCTTTAGAATCGTTTCATTCTGTATAAAAAGTACTGTATAATATTATGTTGGAACCAGAACATTAATATTCCACATGATAAATGGAATATATCCACTTATTATTTTCTCCTTACTACTTTCTTACAGTGATGTATTTAAAATAATCCTTAACGGTAAGGATTTCTGCAAGCCAGCCTGGGCAGGTACTGTCGACTCATCAGATGTTCTACTGTCAAACGGCAATTAATTAGTAATGTTGTTTTGCGGTATTAAGGGTATGTGAGCCAGTGTAACTACAAGAACAAGGAAGATAACATGGTTTCTAAACGTACACTCTTGGCGAAGAGGAGATAAGCCGAAGTAAATGTAAAAACTTTAACCGTCAAGATACAAACTGTGTCTAAGCTAATCTAGCTACTAATATTATAAAAGCGAAAGTAACTCTGTCTGTCTGTTGCTCTTTCACGACCAAACCACTGAACTAAATCTGATGAAATTTAGAATGAAGCAAGCTTGAACTGAAAAGTAAGACAAGATTCAGGACTACTTTTTTATACTTAGGCTCTGACGACAAACCCTGAAACGACCCTGCGGACAATAAAGTTTTACAATAAACTTGAAAAAGTATTCAATTTTATTAACATACCATTCTTCGTTTTTTTATTGTGTTTATTTATTTTAGATGATGCCGTTTATTCAATGCGTCATGTATAACGAAATAAATTTCGTTTCGTGTCCTCGCACCAACTCTCGTTTTTGTTATTGTACTAATATACAAATATGTTTAGTTAAACACAAATATAGTTTTATTATATGGACAGCTGACGTATGTACCTGAGTGTTCGTAATGGTATTGGGTTTAGTTTTATACAGCATGTAGTAAAACGCTCTGATAATAAACGGCTAACTGTAACATAATTAATATGTGCACATTATTTGAAATGTTGCCAGCACATGTTTGATCTCCAAGTAATAAACAACTCAGTTTATATCATAATGGCTTGTTAATCGCTAATGTAGCGAACTCATTACGTCAATTCATTTGTAATATTACCTGATAGTTTTAAAAAAATGTACTTATATACTAATTATGTATAGCTTACACAATACCAAGGTCTTCAAAACGACTAATAAAGCTGTAGTTGTAAATGTTATTTAAATGCTAACACTAATAATGACAGCTGTAACATTTCACCATCTTCATATAATTTAGACTTGGACTCTGATGATGACGTCATCCTGTCTGTTTTCAGACACGGCGTCCTATCCCAAAGGAAAACAGCAACGCAGGAGCGCAGGACATATTATACGGCGCAAGTGTGTACGCTAACACACACACTCACACACAGGTACAGTATCATAATCTGATGCAACGGCAAATCCAACACGACCAGAAAGATCTTTAGACTCATTTTAATTTCAAATATTTTTTTTCATATATTTTATTTATCGTTTTTTATTTTATATCAATAACCTTATACTATAAATTACAACAGATATGTTTTATGCTAAAACATTTTACAGGAAAATGTTAGAAATCAGACCAAAACCTAGTGTTAAGCAAATCTAGTTAGGCGGTAAACTAGATCGCATTAAAGCTTAGAAACAGATACAGCCGACTTTATGTAGAAAGTTAAGGAGATAACCCTCAGTACTTCCGAGACATTTAATGACGCGTGGACAATCATAGATTATGCGTTTACGAATACTCTGATAAGATACAACTTAGCCGTCACGTGACGCTTACGGTAAAACATCGTATCTTTTAATATAATATATGTTTTTATTATATTTTATAAAAATAATATTTTTTGTGAAATTCACTATGTGTGGTGTAAATTTTGCACCAATATTAGTTTCACTCGAATGTTACAATATGACATTGCACTAATTTACGAACTTAAAATTTTAGTTTATGTGCTTTTTAGAGTATAGTCATACCATACTCGAATTCATTTTGTAATAAATGATGTGTGTGTATTATAGACTAACTATAGTAATAACATCGCAAAATTATTCAACGAGCTCTGACTTCTGAACATGGTGACATTATTATTGTATTCTTATTGGGCACTTGAAAGTATCATCTTTTAGATGGGCAAGTACTGTGACTCGCCCAAGAAAAGAGGAATCCACGACAAGGCATAGCGAAAGTATCTTAATTTTGTAAGCAAATATACAACCATGTGTCTGGAGACTCGACGTCGCAAGCCGAGTAGCTGTTGGAAGAAAATACGATGTAAGTATCGATCTGATCCAGCTATTGATGCTTTGGCTGTTGTGATCGTACCTTTATTTCTTTGTCTCTTATAATCCGATGGGATGGCGAACCGACATGACCGGAATGAAACTAAAACATCTTCCCAACCACTTTAAGTACTTTTCAAGACATTGGACTGTATTCTGCCAAATTAATATCTCCAGGTTTTACTTAGGGACTTAATCTACAACATCGGCATTTGAGCTGAATAAGCTATAAAACGTATCGGAACATGTAAAAAAACAGTAACGGTGCATTGAAATCAACTCATGCTACCCTAAGACCGTAGAATCATAGTTACTAACACGGACCAAAGATAAGGAGGAATGGTAATTGGAAAATTAAATCAATCATAGCATGAATTGCATTGTTAATTTTAAATTTTAAAGCGAAAAATGGGTAAATGTATTTCATTTTAATTATCAATCAAGTAATAAAAATATAACTTTAATCTCATTTACATAGTTAATTAAGTCAGCTAAATACATTTAAAAGACAATAATCGATGATAAACTTTATAATAAAAACACGTGTCGTCCATATGAATGAGTGGACGCACACAATATAAGTTTTTATTAGATGTAGCTCCAAAAATAATAAGAATTTAGATTTTTATTATTGACTATCGCATTTCGAAAATTTATTATAGATTAAGTGCGTTTTATTATCGGTCACTCATCGATCGATTCTTATTATTTTTTAGTGGGAAAAACAATTATTATATATTTTTTTATATTTTTACATAATATTGGACACTGTTAACAATAGTAATTTGTCGAGTACAGAAAGGAAAATACCGAAAAAGAAAGATCAGTATCCAGAGACAAGAAAAATTCTGCAAGAATACTACATAAACTCTTATTGCAACCCACATGATTAAAATAATGTCCATAGTAACTATATTATATTACATAATTTTTTAAGTCCTAAGTATATATATTTCTTAAATGCAAGCACTTCTAGAAGGTTGCCAACTTCTTAATATTTATTCTCTAATAAATTATTAATATTTTATATATAATAATAATAATAATTGAGATCTTATATCTTGATAACTGTCTTGTTCTGAGAACCAATATTGAGTAACCTTTTAGTGAATAAAGCTGGGACTCGACAGATACGCATCTTCGCCGTGGAATCTTGCCTTTTACAATTCGACTAGATTTATGTTTCTTCCTAATTATAAAACGAGAAAATATAGTAACAGCCTATAAACGTCCCGCTCCTTCCTTCCTCTTCATTTTAGGAGGCGAGACACATTATTTTGGTTTTTTTTTAAATAAATTCCAATCTGTTACGCTTTTAAAATATTTCTAATAACAATCTGTGGGGTCGACTTGCATTAATAATTTATATTAATTATACGAAAATAAAAATGCAGCGATTATTTTCATCCCATAAAAAAATCGAATAAAATCTGAAATTTAATGTTCTCTTAAAATTCAAACCGTTACTAGCATAAATAGCACTTGATAAATGAGTCTCGTTAAAAGTTGATGAATTAATATGAAATCTGTCGCTGACAGTTTAAGGGCAGCGCTGTCAGCGGGACAGGGGTATTGAAGTACTGCGTCTAGACAGTTCGTGCGTGACGAGCGTGACATTAACGCCGCGAACTTAGGCCGGTTTTGGAGTACCATGTTCATATAAAAAATCCTTCTGCGTCTTCAGTACTTAAGAAAGTTTTTTAGTTCAGTTCTTTCTAGTTCTGAATGAAGTTGTATAGTATATTTTCGTTTCTACGTACAATTTCGTACCACATTTCTCGGTCATATTCTCATTATTGACTTTAAATATATATAATACATTTTAAAAAAAGGTTTATTCTCTAGATAATTTTTCATTTTAATTTTAATAAATATATATATATATATATATATATATATATATATATATATATATATATATATATATATATATTGTCGAGACTATTTAAATTATTCTACATTATAGTGCTATTATATTGACTTATTTTCATATTAGGATGTTTCATTACAAACAAATTATCTTTGGCTTTAAAATAATAGCAAATCATGAATATCCAACTACGCTTGTACAGAACCCAACCGTTTACCGCGGTACAATTCGAAAGACTTCGACCAACAATTGAATAAATGCAAACTTTCTTTAATACGGAACCGTTACAATGTAAGCCCGTTTCAGACTTGACCTATAATTTCTATTAAGCCGACATTACTGGAATTATTGTTATGCATAAGGAAGCTCATATATCGTTTTCACTCTCACTTCCATATCCCACAAATATACATATACTCTTCCCCTGTTTTCCCTCCTAAACACCATTTTTTTAATTAAAATAATTTTAAGTAATTGAAAAGTATATTCGTTTTTAGGTAAAAAGGAAATTTTGGTTGGGACGTTTTAAATATTATTAAGAGCATTTTCGTACAGTAAGGAATATTCATCTGAGCTACAAAAAGTTTAAGTCGATATTATTACGATATTGATAATGTTTATTGGACACAGAAAGGTAGACCAAGATGTTTTCTAAAAAAGTTAACGATTGAACGGAGTAGTACATCCTTATTTAAATTTTTTTAAGACAACAAAAGCCTTAGAATTGTCTTTTGCTGTCTTAAAAAATGTTAACATAAAACTCGAAGTAAGTCAGGGACCACAAGAGGATAGCGAAATCAAAAACATTAATAGAGTGGTGAATTAATATAATCAATATAACAAACATAAAACCATTGGAATATATTCTATACAATGACATGATTCAATGAAATCACACAAAAAAAACTAAGGATTATTAAAGACGTGACCGCGGAACGGGATTAGCGTCATGTTTCGCATTTGTTTACTACTGGTTAATACCGGCAGAATAATATAATATGTACGTTTCGTTAAAATATAGCCTAGACTGCTGTTTGGGACACTTCTTGAAAATAGATACTAAGATTGTCGAGATAATTTCATGGGAGCATTGAGATGGATTCCTTCTAGCAGTACGGGAGAGTCGAGCCTTTTTTACTGGCTGGAAAAACACATTACGCGTTTCCCCCATATGATGTGGGGGGTGGGGGTATGTGGGATTCACCAATGCCCAGTAAGCTTAGTGCTTAGTACACCGGAATACTCACTAAAAAAACAACGGTACCCTATCCGTCTCTTCGGTGGGCGGCACAGTATTGCTTTCCGCATGCTCCGTGACGCAGGGACAGTAGAACCTTCATTAACTTATGTATATACACAGTAATCCTCAGTTTCGGAAAAATACTCAATCCAAAAAAAGAAAGTCGAACTTCATATGAGTCGACTAGTCTTGTTACACTTAAAGCTTAAGTTAAAATAATCGTTTTTACATAAGTTTTTTTAATTAGCATTTCATAAAAGAATACCTAACCGAAATGCATTATCCAAAACAAATGCGGACGAGGAATAAAAGATAAGTTTAGTGCGATCATTACAATTTCATAAAATAAATCCTATTAATTGAGAGACTCTTTATTCCTGCTCTTTTATGTTGTAGCATCGTTTTCGAACTCCACTCTGAGATCCTAAATAACCTCTAATTTATTCAAACTTTGGTTCATAATTGTACAAAAGTAAGAAATCAAAATTACTTAACGAAACTATCCGGCATTTTGTTATAACGAATTCATTTACTATTTAAGAGCATTATTTTTTTATTAAAAAAACTAAAAAAAAGAAGACCTTTTTTATGTCAGAACTCCGTCATTTACTTCCCGTGTGGTCCCATTTAAATTGGAGGGCTCTATGCAAACCCGACGCCGTCCGTACCACCCACTACATCACAAATTCTACCACCAAGCATCAATCACTCTTAGCGTAAGTTAGCCAGCGAAACTACAGGCACAAGGGACATAACATCTTAGTTCTCAAGATTGGTGGCGCATTAGTGGTATTTAGTAAGGAATGGTTATAATGGTTATAGTAATATCTTTTTTGACTACTTACTTTACTTAGCTTGGCTCATTTGCCCGTCCGCCTAACTAAAACTAAATGAAGTCCTTTTTGTTATCATTTGTTATATATTTTTCATTTCATTATTGCACACTGTAATTCAAGTAATTTATAAAGGCCGATATACAATCAGAAAACGATGCGCTCGCTAGTTTCAAAATATTTTATCTCATGCATAGATACCTATGTAACTTTAACTCCCGTTGAATAATACAACCATTTCTTTGTTAATATGTGTTATGTTTACAAAACGAGACAAGTTGATTTATATATCCACCGTTCTGACTATTGGTGATCGGCGACTTTTAACACATAATAATGAAAGCCATTGAGGCAAAATGTCCATACGTGTAAAGGCTATAATAACGGTTATAATTAATTTTAGACTATTACAAGATATTAGAAAAAAATATGTGCCGTAAATATTTTTTATGGCAGCTATTTCAAATAATATTATAATATAAAAGGTGATCTGACTAAGTCCTCCAAAATAAATAATACTTTATAATTAAACTCTATAAAGTTATACCTATAAGTACCTTATTATATTTTCATAATGAATACTTTCGTTCATTACTAGACGTGAATATTAATGAAATTATGTATATATATATATATATAATTAAATAACATAGGTACTTTAAAAGTTAAAATAAGTATGAAATATACTTATTGCTTTAAATCGAATTAAACGCAATGGAAAAATTGACAAAAATCTCATTTTGTAAATATACAACAGACGGCAAATGGAGTGCACAATGTGTTATGTTTTTCGTTGGGTCGTAGGGATTTTTACTTTTCATGGATCACTTTTTATTTAATACTTACTGGAACATTTATGTGATCCAGAGTATGTATAAGGCACGTGCAGCATGGCCATACGTCACGTTTTTCTAGGACAATCTCGTTTTCAAATCTGCAGAGCTCAATGTCCTTAAATTAATTTTAGACTCATAAAAATAAATATAATAGGCCTTTAAACTGAAAAATCGTCTTTCCAACATGATGATATATTTGTTCCGTAACTTCAATATTAAAGTTAATAAAGTTACAGAAAAGATAAATAAATGAGGAGCACATCCCGTCGTATTCTGTTTTATAGTTATTTATGCTAAAACAAATACAGTTGGAGGTAGTGTACTTAAAAAACGTTTATTTTCGATTCCACTAACTAACAGACCTTCGTGTTTGTGGTGTTGTAGATAAGAACAATATCCATCCAATATTCATGGAAGCAAAGATAATCCGTTATTTGGCTTGAGCTGATATTTAAGATGGCGCCTGGATCAGAACCGAATGCATCCCACATCAAATTCTTCATTGTACATTCTGTAACGAAGTAACAGATGTAATAATATTAATAAAAACAAACGAATTTCACCTTTTTACAACAGGATCTAAAGGTGTATATCCTGTAAAAATATTTACGTAACGATTCCTCGATACCAACGCTACGGATTACAATGCAACTCTCGTAATTTTCCATGTCACCTCGTTTGTCACCACTGACAGCACAACGTGTATTTTTTTACATGCATAATGCCAAAGTTTTGCGAAAAAAAAAATCTCTCATCGTTTTTTATTTGCATAAATCGCACGCTGAATCGCAAATTAATATAACTGCATGAGAAACGTAATATTGCATTCGTTTTCGTTTACAAGAAATCAATGTTTTATCATTCATTCATTCAAACGAATCGAATATTTTCTAAGCACATTTACGATGCACATAGTGCTCTTGAACTTTGTATGCCGTTATTAAAGGTATATTGGGTTTTTATATTTAAAGGGTTTTTATGCCCTATGCGTTCATACAATTACAGCTGGTACTATCAGGTGAGGCATAGGATGGAATAACTGTTAGTTCGAACCTATGATCGAAACTACCAGTTCAAGTTAAAATAGGTGATGAACATACTGGCAGGAATGTCACAAAACAATTGCTGTCGATATGTCATTCTCTAACCCGAACTGCTTTTTTATTTTATTTTATTATAGGTGGCAAACGACAAGAAGGTCCGCCGGATGGTAAGTAGTCACCGTCGCCAGTTAAGTGTCAAGTCGCTCGAAATAGAAAAATTCACATGCATGGAAGTGAGTGTTGTAGTAGTAGTGAACATTCTTTGTTCACTACAACACAAAATACATTTATCATTAAGTTAATTTTTATTTGTCGTAATTAATTTAGCACGCAGTTAAAAGCTATTTTTAAATAAGACACCGAAAATATAGAACTTGTCACAAAGGTTATGGCACGAACTCTTTTTTAAATTTTGACACAAATTTCACTCATAAATCGAACAGTAAAAACAATCTTAACATTTGCCATGTGAATAGCAATGAAGTGAACCAAGATCCAAAAGGCCGCTCTCATACAAAATCAATAAATTAACACGCAGCTCGCGGTTCTCAGGAAAACATTCGACTAACAATTTTCACTTCCTTCATTATGTTAGTGTTATTCATCGACACAGCCTGACAAATAAAGCGTTCATAAATTAAACAACAAAGGTTATGGACTCTCTCTTTCCTTAATAATACCAAATTTAGGAGAAACATTAGTCCGTATTACGTAATTATCTTTATAAGGTGAAAAATACATTCGTAACGGTCTGTTTTAAGCATACAAAATGTAGTGTACTTAGTTGCTTCGAGTAATTACACACTTAACATCCAACGGTCGAAGTAAACATGCCGGTATTTTAGGAAAGCTATAAATCGGGCAGTCAACTGAAAAGTTAAATTACCTATCAGCTTTGTGGTATTCCGGCTAACCAACTCGTTTTACGAGTAACTTATTGGTAGCTAACAAAATTAAGTCTCATAATAATTAATGTGTTTTGCGACATCTATCATGCAGTAGTTAAATTACTTGTAGGAAATATTACGCATACAACCGCTAGATGGTTCTGCATAACAAAATACGTTATTAAAATATAAATAAACAGATATGTATGTTAATATATATTATTTTAAATGAATTAAAAAATAATATTTATCATTTATTTTATTTGTTATTACGTAATTTGAAATAACTTATTTATTTTAAGGGAAGCAACACCACAAACTTCTTAATCTATAATTTCACCATCTTTGTTCTTTTTTGACGTGCTGTCAAACGATCAAAACAGCACGTGTTTATAATGCGTATAGAAACTTGTTATTTCTGCTCCTCCAGGATATATCCTGGCCATGGCATACAATTCGTGAGAAACGACTGCAAGGTAAATTACCAAAAACTCAATTACATCAAAACATTTCCGCACAATATTTACTTAAAAGAAACACCTATTTTTGACATAATATTGCATCAAGTGTAAATAATCTTTATTATAAATTAGATTTTCAGATTCTGTCGTTCAAAATGCCATGCAGCATTCAAAAAGAAGAAAAACCCACGTAAAACTAAATGGACGAAAGCTTACCGTAAGACTGCTGGGAAAGAATTAGCTATTGATCCATCGTTCGAGTTCGAAAAACGCCGTCATGTTCCCGTCAAATATAACAGAGAACTCTGGACAAAGACCATTGAGGCCATGAAGAAAGTCGAGGAGATCCGACAGAGACGTTCTAACAACCATATTATGCAGAGATTAAGGAAAGGACGTGAAGTTGAGTGGCAGAGAGATGTCAGAGAAGTTCAACGAGATATATCCCTTATCAGGTATGTAAATGCTTATTGTATGAGATTAAAACTTGTGAAATATTCCACTAATTACTCCAATATGTGTTTCATTTTAAGTAATTTATAATATGTTGTTTTATATTTATTGCCCTTAGATACTTTACTGGCTTTAATAATTTATTACCTTTTAATTATTTTAATTATATGTGGATTGCCTTATTGTCCAACTAATTATAAGTAGTCGTAAAGATTAATATTGGTGCCATTTGAAATATAAACAATACCTTACATCACTAATGCACCACCGATCTTGAGAACTAAGATGTTAATTTCTTTGTGTCTGAAGTTAAACTGACTCATGCCATCTTCAAACCTAAACACAGTAATACAATATCTCATTTTGTTCTGGTACATCTTCTGATGGTAGGTAATGTGATGAGTAAGTGAAGCATATTAGTCTTGTACAAAGCCCTACCACAAAGTGAAACATACTTATATGATATGATTTTTTAAAAAAAATATATAAACAGAAATTTTTATTGAGTTTCAGAGTTTACGCTTGAAGTAAATTGTAAAATCAGTTTTTATTGAATGTTTGATGAATTGATAAAATATAAACGAAGCATTGTTTTCTCTGGGTGAACCAATATTGTCTTATAAGCAAATAGATCTATATTGGTGTATATATTGTTTAAAAAATATAAACATTAATAAAATATAAATATTACTCTGAATTTGCCTTCTAGATCACCTGCTGCTGGTCTCAAGCAAAAACAAGCAGAAGATACTGAGATGGAAGTCGAACCAGAAACAATCCAGGTCATTGATGCTAAAGGTCGCAAGCAAGTTATTGAAGCTCCTGTCATGGTTCCGGCTACCGGTGAAATGATTGAAGATGGAGGAGATGTTGTATTATAACAAAACCATATAATGTCATTTTGTTATAAATGTTGACTGAATTTTACATAAATACAAACGAAATAAACAAGTTTAGTATACACAATTGTAGGGGTTATGATTTTGTTAACAATTATTCGAAAATAAAAGAAATAAAACCATTCTATTAAAGTTTTTATACACTTGTAATTTAATACCATACAATACTTCATTCTGTAATTAAAGAAATGTGTTTATAACCATATTTATTGTTTTGGTACTTTTACAATTATCCTTTCTATCTGAACATAAATCTATAGGCGTGATCAAAGTATTATTAAAATACCTATCATATAAAGATCAAGTCTACATTAAGCATTTTAATTTTAATGCAAATTCTTAACCATTTTCATTAAAATTCTGAAAATGAATCTAAATTTTTGTAAAAAATATATTTTTTTACTATTAAACGTAGTTCCCCCATTTTGTTTACAATCATTTTATTTATTTGTATAACAATTACCATAATATCAAAAATAAAACAACATTATACCATATTACAGATAAGTCATTAACAATTTGTTATTAAAAACTAAAATCATGTCAATAGCTTTGAAATAAAATAATGTGACAAAACTTTACCTTTTTTACTTTTAGCAAAAGATGTAAATTAATTGTACTGTATTTTGTTGTTCTTACAAATATGAATGAATACAGCTGTAAGGCTGTATGACAAAGTAAAGAATTGCATCATATAAATAAAGTATTGATTTTCATCGCCATCAAATAGCTTAATCCCCTTAGGTTTTCTTTCAGAGGTGGCAAACCTTTTCGTAAAATGAGGTTTATTCGAAATTATTAAAGATTTCTGAACTCAATTCTAAAAGAGTATAAGCTAAGGATTATTTAAAAGTAAAAAAGTTACTTTACTCCACAACATTTGTAAGAAATTTATCAATATTGAATCGTTGAATTTAACGTACACATAGGTAATATAAATAAACAAATAGAAAAAAAATCATATTGCCAATATCTTGAATTATTATTTAAATACATCTTTTTTTAATGAAATAAACTGAAAGGTTTGTCTGCTCTGTCTAATTCAATTAGTATCGGTAGCAATGTCTGGATTAAGTAACAGTTAGAGGAGTAATTTTTTACGCACGGCAGCTAGTTCGCTGTGATATGAAACAAAATGTCGATTTTTTCATACACAATAAGCATATTAGTAGCTTTTGTTTCTTACATAGTGTATCAAAAATATGCAAACGTTTATACGAGTTTTATAACTAAGCCAGTGAAGAGATATGATTACATAATCGGTAAGAAAGCACTAAATTGCGACATCCTACTTATATTGAATCCCGTTAAATATTTAAGAAATAATTTTTAAATATGTTAATTTGCTATTTAATCGTGTCAGGCGTGCTATATTTCAACCTATTTATACTTAAAATCACACAAGCAATATTATTGTATATATTTTTAGATTATATTGAAAAGAAAAAACAGTTTATGTAGAATTTTTATATAAATCCTTCATTAATGTTAATTACAAGGTATTTCTTAAGGTTAAGTGCTAATAATGTATTATATTTAGTGGGTGCGGGTACAGCGGGCTGTGTGCTCGCTTCTCGTCTCTCAGAGGATCCTAAAGTTAAGGTACTACTGGTTGAAGCTGGAGATCATATGGGCTATTTCTCCAAAGTACCATTGACTTCCACTGCCTCACAGCAGGGGTCAAATGATTGGTCCGTACGAGCTACACCTCAGAAGTACTCGTCCTTCGGGCTCTGGAATCAGGTAATAATAATAGATAAGAATGTTTCTGTTATTATAGAATATTTTACAAATAAAAATAATGTATTTAAGCGCCTACTTAGAATAAATAGTTTATTTACAAATTCATTCATTTTTATAGTATGAAAGTATATTAATTATGTACTTACATGTATTCCTTTATATTAAGTAAATAATACTCCTAATTTTTTTAAGACCCCGATAATTCCACGTGGCAAAGGTCCTGGTGGATCTGGACAAATCAATTTTCTTCTCCATGGTTTCGGCCTTCCTGAAGATTACAATAGATGGTCGAGACTCGGTTTTAAGGGTTGGACTATGGATGATCTGAAAC
The DNA here is from genome assembly GCF_905147765.1 of Vanessa atalanta. Lineage (NCBI taxonomy): Eukaryota > Metazoa > Arthropoda > Insecta > Lepidoptera > Nymphalidae > Vanessa > Vanessa atalanta. The sequence continues at coordinate 3,452,226 of NC_061882.1, forward strand.
CATATTTCTTAAAGGCTTTTGGAACTGTTAGGAGCGAATTCGACTCCGATAGCTGCCCGGCAAAAGGGGTGTGTGCAAAGGTTTGTAACAAGTCGTCAAGAATAGAACTAACAAAAAGATAAATATGAAATTTATTATTGAAATACCTTTTTAAGAAGCAAAAACAAAATACACTTACGTATTTCTGCTCTAACAATTTACAAGCACTTTGGAATCTTAAAAAAAGGTTTGTCCGGTATGTAGTTTATACCGTATAGTATAACCGTTAACATACTTTTTGTACAATGTTACTGTTGGTCTAATGAAATTAGTAAACGGCTCACAGATAGGATGTTTGAAATTTTACACATCCGTGCATATGTAACTCCAGCCCCTCGTATGATCTATAAACTGTCGTGTCAGTTCATGATTTTTCAGATTCAGTTCAGATTATGAGAGTGTATTATTATAGTGCATCAGTATTTGTGCGGTCACACGTATGAACCAAAAAATATTCAACTAGCTCAATATTCCTCGAAATTACCTTTACATAAACCTCATAAATATAAAATATATAATCTAATATTATATAGTTTTGGCTATGCTTAATTACAGAAATTTATAAGCCGATTTATATGACCGAGATGGCTTAATTGTTAGAAACCGTTTGTTGATCGATGATTGCAAATCGTATATATTTAATGAATTTTCATATACTTCATGCGTAATTATAATTCTTATTTGCGTATTCTGTAGGACAGGTATCTAATTTCAATAAAATTCTGCCACATGTGTACCAGTCCATATTGAACTACCTTGGTGGATTAAGCACAAAAGTGAAGTGTCGATTTATTTTTTAGGCTCCTATGAAACTGAAGCTAATACATGAAGATAATGAGCTTATGTCAATATTTAAGCAAGCGTCTTCAGCTCTCGCTGCTAAAAACACGTTATTTAGAAAAGCAACAGCAAATGTCAAAGACGGCAGCAGATATCAATCATACGACGCTTATCTAAAACCAGCGCTTAAGAGAAAAAACCTACACGTCTTGTTAAAAACGCAAGCTATATCAGTAAGTTTATAACAGTCTTAATTATAATTATAAGTAGTTCCATTATTTAAGTATTAAAATTTTGACTAGATAATATTTTCGTTATGCAAACAGCATAAAAATTATAATTAATGTAGGAAGATCGTTTTATGAACATCAATCATGTTAAGTCAAGATATATCTATTTTTGTAAATAAAGAAAACACTTTACAATCAAAATAATATAATATTAATTATAAACTTGTTGTACTGCATATTTGTCTCCAATACCTATTTTTGTAGACAATTAACCTTTTCCAAATCACTTTACATGTGGATAGGGCTTTGTGCAAGTCCATTTGGGTAGATACCACCCACTCATCAGATATTCTTCCGCCAAACATGAATTTCTATTGTTATGTTCCGGTTTGAAGGGTGAGTTAGCCAGTGTAAATACAGGCACAACGGACATAGTATCTTGGTAATATTATCCTATGGTTGGTGGCGCATTGACAATGTAAATGATGATTAATATTTCGTACAGCGCTAATGTCTATGGACAGTCATGACCATTTACCATCAGTCCCATTTGCCCGTCCGCTAAAGTTTATCATAAAAAACCTCGTGCACCGGCTATTATAAGTTAATTATTGTAATGATATACTATACCAGTAGCCTACACCGAGCCCCAACAATTACTGTTCAGTGTACACGCTTATAAGTCTGTCAGTTGAACGATGTGTAAACTCGTAACATAGGAACAAAAACAAGCATTTATTTTTGTATTATATTTAAGATTTTATGTCACGTAGATACGGTTTGAAGAGGAAAAGGCTACGTCTCTTTATATTTTACAAGACCACAGGAATCTGGACAACATATTCGTTAACAGGGAAATAATTTTAAGCGCTGGATCAGTCAAGACGCCCCAAATCTTGATGTTATCTGGTATCGGCCCAAGAAATTTAATTAAAAGGTAAGAAATCTTAGTAACAATGTAACATTAACATTAGGCCATAAAACAATTTTTGTTAACTCGCCCACTTGTGACAACATTTGTTGTTGACAACAGGTTGGATCTTATACATTAATCTTAGATCAAAATATGCTATTGGTCAGAATGTATTTGTAATTCATTCTTAAGAATTATTATTTAAATAATAGAATATATGTTTCTTAGAAAACAACTCTTCTACAAGATCAAGTTGGGCACGAAAGGCTCCATTACGAATTTTAGTTATAATGCCGCATATTCCAAGGTCCTGGGTTCAAACCCCAGGTCGTGCCGATAAAAAGTTATTGGGTTTTGCCAGGAGTCTGGAATGTGGAACTGGGCAACTTCTCGTGCCTAGAATTCTTTTCGGATTGTCCGACACAACGGAGTCAGAGAATGGAGAGTGCACCTGTGTTTCCGCACACACTTGTTCACTATAAGATTTCCAGCGTTTAAGCCGATCTACCTTGAGATTAGCCGTCGTAGGCGTTGGCGAAATTATCACGTTCAGTTACCAAAATACAATAATTATATCATTATTAATAATCAATATTTTTTTATTTTCTTCCAAAACCTCCTGTACAAGATGAGGTATAAATATAAATTGGGTTTTCAAAATAAAAAGTTTTTTGATAAATTTTCAACATGCAACTTTTGTTTAAATTTCGTCATCATAGTAAATACCATAGCTTTAATTAATTAATTTAATTATTATTACTGTTAATTTCAAGCTTACAAATAAACCTGATAACCGATAACGAGTGGGTCGGCCGCAATCTTCACGATCACATGAACCTTCCCATCTACGTTAGCATCAAGAAGCCAATCAGTGTGACCTTGGCTAAAGTATTCAGCGCGAGTACATTGGTTGATTATTTTTGGAATAATAGCGGTAATATTTTCATTATTCACAAAACTAAAAATCGTTTTTTATTTTATATAAAATGAATAGCTTAACAATTTTATAAATATTCATAATTAACAACTTCGACTGTAGTCTTTAAATATTCATATTGAACATTGTCCTTGGTTATTAATAATACTAGACCAAAGTTCTAGACCAAATTTTAAAATATATTTCAATCTAGAATTATTTACAAGAATAACAGAAAAAAGATATGTTTATAGCAAAAGTTGCACTATGCAACTACACCATTGATGAATGCAGTTTCGGTTCATTATCTAATAAGTTGCTATACCCACTTTTTGTTGTCTCTATTGCAATTATTTTTACCTACAGTTGTCATAATTACTCGCTTCCCGCTATCCTATTGGCGTTGTCGTATTATATTTTTTAACAGAAAAAGAAAAATAATTTATCAGAATGATAACAGATAACAGATGTTTAATGATAGCTAATATTAGGTATATTGCCTTAGCCAGATATTTCGTAATCCATTGTTTGAGGTGGGACCGCTATTCTTCTCTAGCAGAACTCAAAAAGCAATATAAATTACGTACAGCAAATCATATAGCCATGCATATGTTTCTTTACCAGGATATTTAGCATTTCCGCCAGTTGCCGGCGTGGAATATCAAAATGCATCCGCTCTGATGCTCTTCTCAATGGGATCATCAAGTGAGCGGCTGTTGAGAGATTTGTCAAACTATAGACCAAAGGTAGATTTTCTCATATCAAGTATTGAATTCACAATTTAATGATTTACATAAGTATTTAAAAGTATAACAGGAATTTCTAGCACTTCGAATCTCACTCGAGAAATTTAAAAATCCGACTTGATACGCAATTCATAATTACTATCGGCAATTCTTGGTCGTGATGATGTGAGTTTCGAATTTATTCTTATAAAATAGCTACAGATCATATTATATGGAACACAATTAAAATCCAAAAAATATTAAAGACAATCTGTGTCTATGTGTAAGCGTAGGTAATGTTAGTACAACTTATTGATAATTGTATTAACAAAGAGATTCTGCTCGCATTCATAGTAAAATGTTTTTTTTTTTACTTGATAAATCAGTTGTTGTTATAAATCCGCCAATCAAAGGCCGTTTTCGTTTTCTTCGTGGCATGTTATTGGAAAGTTATTATAAACTATTACTATATGTATATCGTTAATAGTGTAGCTAAGTATGATATCTTTTTAGAAGGTTATATAATACCTTAAACTTCGCGAATACATTGATCCATCAAAATCTAAAGATTTTTTCTCAATTAATAATAATTCTTTTAACATAAAAATATTATGTTATCCTTAAACAAATTTACAAATTAATCAAAAATTAAACTAAACCGCAATTTTATAATAAAACTTAAATTATAACACTTTTTGATTGATTGCCTCTATTCAGGTCTTTCGTGACACATTCCCGTTCCACAACGATACAAGTAAGGAAGGGTTCATGTTCCTCGCTACGTGCATCCAGCCGAAAAGTAGAGGCACTGTCACACTTAGAGACTCCAGCACCTCGGTGCCGATTGTCGTGGACCCGAATTACTTGAACCGGGAGTATGATGTGAAATGCATGATAAAAGGTAAATGTCACTTATTTTTAGTAGTTTATCATTACTTTTACTGATCCAATCAGACCAGAATCTAACCAATCTAAAAAACCTTTTACGCGGCTTACATTAGCGTAACCAGGGGGCTGGCAGAATTCATAACGTAAGGAAAAAACGTTACGCCCTCCTCAGGCAACCTACCCCTCTCTCTCTTTTTATTTTATACGGTTTTATACAAAATTGTTTTTTATGAATGTCTCAATTCACACATTTGATTTCTTGTTATTTAATTATTCTCAAACATTGACTGTTTAACAGATACAGCTAAATCAACTTCGTTCCAACTGGGTGTCTCAAGACACTTCTCTTTTTTGTTTAATTTAAAAATTATAAAAATACGACTGAATTTAATGAATTAATCAACGAACTTATAGCCAAGTTCACTCGACATGATGTACGGATTCTATCGATACTTTTTTATTATTTATACTACTTTTGTCACACAAAACAGTTATGCCAATTATCAATTCTGATTTTGGTTACATTATATTTGTTTCCCATATTATAACATATAATATATTTCGTAAGATCCCTTCAGATATCTATTACACTAAACAATTTAACATCGATAACTTTTTCGATAAGGTTTGTTGCTCAATATTGTAAGATTATTTTCGTGTTTTTTTAGCAATAAGGCGTGCAGAGAGATTGCTTACAACAAAACCATTCGAAGAGATTGGAGCTCGGATTCACTGGCCGAGGCCTGAACGTTGCCTTACATTCTGGAATTACACCAAATTGGATCAGAAAGGACTAGTTAGACGGAGGAAAAAGTATGTATTCTTACATCCTAATAGGATTTAAAACTTAATATTCACGTTAGTTTATGGTTGGATCGATCTAAGTTAATTGTAACATTATATATTTTGGTTCATTGGCTCAAATCAGCTTCAATAAAATAATGACATGGTTCCTTGATACTATATAGAAACTAATAAACTAATTTATATTTAATGTTAGCGCTAATTGGTCTATACAAAGGTAAATCTTTGCGCAAGCACCGTAATCCGCTACTTAATTATTATATCTTGATTTTTATTCATGAAGAAGTAAAGAAAATTCATCATTCATCAAGCGACAGCGCATCTTGGGATTGAATTTGTTACATTGAAAATACCTTTGAATAAGCACTGAACGAAAAAAAGACATAGTACAACTTAATCCATATCTTATATTGCATATTTTAATATCGAAGATTTTTTACAAAAATTATATAATTAATAAATAAACAACTAACGACACTACATCGAATTATATGTAAATAATATATTAATATTAATTATATATAAATATTTAGAATGAAAACACAAGGAGCACCAAGCGTTCAGGCACAGAAAGAGGTGACCAAACCAACCAAGCCAAAGATACAAAGCCCCCCTAACGAATATTTGGAGTGTTTGATGCGAGAAGTCGCAGTTACTGGACACCATATTGCTGGAACCTGCGCGGGCGGAAAAGTTGTTGACAGTCAGTTGAGGTTCGTGTATAATCTTTGTCTTACCTATAAAAAAAGTGTAGTGTGTTTAATAAACGCTGATTTCCCTCTTTATGACTTCATTGATTCGAAATTAGATAGAAAATGTCAAAGCATTTTTGTAAACAATAAACTCCTAGACATAATCTATAGGTAAAGCCGATAAAACTCTTTAGTCTAAATCTTAAAAAATACTTTCAATACAATTAGATCTATCTTGAATATCAAAAACACCGAGTTGATACATACATTTGCCATTGACATTAATAATGGCCACAGTGCCAATAGTGTGTTGCAATTTTATACTCTATTATTTTTCTACATTCTTGTAAAATATAAACAGAATATTTTGAACATGAAAAGAAATCACATTACGAAACGTTATGCATACACACAACAGGACACATTTAAAAGATTAAACCTGCAAGTTGTCTTAAACAATAATCATACATTTGGAACATTATTATTGCTGCATTTCTCAGAAATGTACCAAATTGTTTAGAAAAGTTGTTGAAAAATTAAAATTTTTACGTTATTAATTAATCGACAAAATATTTATCCATAAAATAAACCGTTCGCAGTTTGATATAATCTTTTTTTTTTTATGGCATTGGTTGGCGGACGAGCATATGGGCCACCTGATGGTAAGTGGTCACCACCGCCCATAGACAAAGGCGCTGTAAGAAATATTAACCATTCCTTACATCGCCTATGCGCCACCAACCTTGGGAACTAAGATGTTATGTCCCTTGTGCCTGTGATTACACTGGCTCACTCACCCTTCTAACCGGAACACAACAATACAGTGTACTGTTATTTGGCAGTAGAATATCTGATGAGTGGGTGGTACCTACCCAGACGGGCTTGCACAAAGCCCTACCACCAAGTATATATATAATCTTAGAATAGTTTTCTATTTAATATTTTGGAAAAAAGTCCTTGTCCTGTCCACCTTATTCTAAAGGTAGCGCAATTAAGGCCGTAATTATATATAATAAATACCAGCTACTAGGTACTAAAATGTGATAATTAATTCCTGTCTCGGAAAGCACGTTTAGCCGTTCGTCTTGCGTTACGGTACTACCGAATTACCTTTTTATCGTGTTAAAAGATTGAGGGAATGGAGAAAAGATCTATGATTAAACACAAACTTGTGGTACGATATCTCCAGCACTGTTTTATATTTTCCGTTGACATTTGTGATGTGATGATCACCGGTACCTAAATCTTCGATTAGTAGAACATACTATATGTTAACAATTTAATTTTTCAGGGTTAAGAATGTCAGTGGTGTACGTATAATGGACGCAAGTGTATTCCCCGCTCCAATATCTCTATACCCGAACTCTGTTATCGTAGGGATGGCGGAAAAGGCAGCTGAATTAATAAAAAATACTCCTAGACTGTGAAATTATAAATAATGTGTGCAATTAATAAATATTTTATTGATTTATATGATAACAATTTATTTTATTATTATTTATCAGTTAAGTAGAAACTAATTTCAAAATTATGATATAGAATTATACACGGATTTAGCATTTATAATAAACCCAATTAACATAAAACTGAACTACAATAAATTTGATATTTTTCATATTATAAAACAAGTAAAATATTTTTTAAGAATAAATTAAGCAAGATATTGTAACGATGTACATATCTGTGCCAATATTATAAATGCGAAAGTAATTCTGTCTGTTGCTCTTTTACGGCCAAACTACTGAATTTGGCCTGATATGACGCAAGATTAAAATCCAAGAAAGAACATGGGTATACTTTTTTGCCTAATACCTGGAGACCAATCTCTAAAACGCGAGCGAAGCCGCGGGCGAGAATTAGTAAATATATACATTTTAAAAACGTAAAACCCGTTTGTACACTTACATTACAATAGGATAACCAATGTTACGTCTCAATCATATTGAAGCTAATCAATCGCATAAAGTAGCTCTATTACCTTTTCCAGTATTAGGTAGTTAGATAAATTAGTTAAGGTCATAGTGACCTTGAATTGAAATGACATTATACATCGAGATCAAGAATAATCTCTGTTATTCAATACGAATTAGTGAAATTTTAAGTGGAATAATCTGTACTATAAATACGGATATACATGTTTATCATTTCGTATTAAATAATATAGTAGAGTTATTAGCAAATCGTTGGAATGTATTAATGTAAGGTATATTTATGGTGTTAAACAAGATACGGAACGATTAAGCTCGTCCTATTGGTTGTTGTACGCCCAAGTTTTATGACAGTGTCAAAAAATTCATCTAGAAATAAAAGTCGGACGATAATTAATGTCGCGTGCGAATTATGATTAAAACAATAAAATGAACATGTTTGATACTTGAACGCCCTTTCACATGTAACTATAACAATATTCTAGAGTTTTTATTTGTGTATATTTTTATGTGCTTATTATATTACCACTACTTTATTATTTTTTGTTTTTAGTATACGAGACAAATGATAATATTTTTTTTTAATTCTTAAAGAATGAAGCAGTTATGTGTTGTTCGTCAGTGTTCTATGTAACGGTAACCTGATTTGTGCTGGACCATTTTCCTCTGTTATTTCTTTCATTTTTTTTTTTTAATAATTTTAATTTGAATTTAATATACAATTTCTACCATGCATATTAAATTCAAATTCAAATTATTATAATTTTATGATGAAAAGTATTATTTTAATTGCACATCCAATGAATAAACTCCCGTGTCTATTTTTAATTTTCAGCCGATTTTCTCCGAATCTTATTTCCGAAAATATATACTGGAATTCACTGAAAGATTTTTGTGACCGAATTACGGATCGTCCTTTCAGGGCGCAGATTGAATTATTGAAAATATCAACTGTTGTAGACCATTTTCTTTTGATATGTTACATGAAGCATCATATTTTTTATTATTTCCTTCTTATTATATATCCTTATTTAAAATCCTGTCATCGCTGATTTATTTGATGAGTTATAGTTTAAGCTACAACGTGAAACAACAAGAAGAAACCTGTATGTGTCAAAAAAAATTCTAAACCAATCACCAATATGAAGTCTAGCGTTATCTGCATTAGCAGCCTGTACATTTCCCACTGCTGGGCTAAAGGTCTCCTCTCCCTTGAAAAGAAGGTTTGGAGTTTTGGCGTTACCAAACTAAATTATTTATAAGCTTAATATATCTATTTTGGTATGCACCAACCACTCTTCAATTATGGTACCTTTAAAAACACGGAATGAACCCTATTTCTTTTAATACCATTGTTTATGGGCGGAGGTGAACAATTACCTTGAGGTGGTACATTTGCCGGCAGCCTTTTTGTGATAAAAAATATTAATAATAAGATCCATTGTCTTCCATGATGGAGTGTACACTTCATGGTCGACAATTGGAACACAACATTCCGAATCAATGAAGAAGTTCACATAAAACTTCTATACTCCTACAATTTAGATACTGCACTGCGGGAAATCAAAACATGCAGGCATATCGAAAATAATGTTAATCCATATACAAAAATGTTGTAAAATCTAAAAGTGTACGAAGCTCATTAAATCAAAAAAACAAAGAAAAATAATTCTTCTTATTGACCACTATCATTTTTTCTTATAGTCAAATAGGATATCCATTCTAATACCTACCTGATCTAAGTCCTAACTTCAAGCACTGTAACGGATTTATTACAAAAAGAACATAATTAGTGAAATTATTTACATAGTTTAACAGTGTGTTTAAGTTTTTTATTTCAAGAACTTTTTGATGTTGTTCTACCACATTAACTCAATTTTTGAAAGTCCAGAATCGATCTCCACTAAATTATCTTAACAGCGGCATGTAAACTATCTTGATTTCGTGATTCAACAAGAACAAAAGTGTGATAATAAAAATATTTGCCGAAATGAGAAGAAAAAATAATTTCGGTCGTAAAGTACTATCTGATGCGCTACATTAGGGAGTCGTGCAAAAATTATTTATTAGATTTTATGGTTTATATAATTTAGTTTTTATTTTAAGTAATAAAAACTAACTATAAAAACTAATAATGATAGTTTTTATTCGTTTTCCAGATAAACCTATACATTCCAAAATTTAACCTCGTAGTCAAAGTCATATTAATTAATACGACTAATAGAATACAAATTTTAGTAACATTAACATAACAGACCTACCTACCTATAATCAAAACCTAGCCAATCATGACATGATAATCTACCAAAATCCTTTGAATATTATTAAAGGAAATGAAAATTTTAATTAATAAGCACTAGAAGTTAATTTTATTTGGTTGTCACCAATATCTATAAAACTTTTACTTTTTAAAGTAAAAGTTTATCTATTTGAAAGGCTTATATTAACATCAATAGACATTCAACGTTAATTAAAACGTTGACACTAAAATGCCTAAGAGTAATAATAATGTGTTCATTAATGCAAGAAATCAATCACATTTGAATTATATTACTTATCGGTTACAAGGACATCAACATGTACTATGGTAATAAAGGAAAGAAATTATTTGTTTATGAGTTTCGTATTCGTGAAATATTCGACAACGGTAACTTCTTTATAGTTATAATATTAGTTTACCATCAATCAATTCGTTATAAAAAAAAATCTTGAAAGATAAACAAGTATGATGTTATATAGGGTTGCCAGGCGTCCGGATAAAGGCGGACATAGTAAGGCTTTTTGATTGCGTGTCCGGCCAAAATAAACGGCGTTCGGCTTGGCTTTTGTTAGGCTTTTTACATTTTACTTTTTCATTCTCAAACGAGATACATTCGATTTAATTTATATTTCATTAAAATTTAACAATAGTTATAGTAGTAATCAGAAAAACTTTATTTTACATACAAATTTTCTATCGTAGCGATTAAAATTGAGACACAAAATCTTTAATAATGTAGGGTGTCCGGGCTCTATACCCAAGCGTCGGTACAAATTAGCTGGTCTGTCCGGCTGTTAGGTTTGACGACCTGACAACCTTAATATTATATGCTTACAGACATTAAAATAAAAAATCCTGTTTACTAAATTTTGGATAGGAAAAAAAACTTGAAATTATCTTAAATGTTTTAATAAATTCGTGCACGTACAAAATCGGTCGGTGACGGTCGCCATAAGTTCATACGCTGATTTCCTATATTACTAATGTATAAATAATCACTTCATATTAGAATACTCGATAACTAAAAGCGTCATCGAAAAATAAATTAAGCAAATTAAATCGTTGTTACAATTCATTTAATTCACTTTATTTATTTTTAATTTATTTATTTATCCTTGACTGATTGCCTGAGGTGTAATATTTATTTACGAAAATATTAAGCAACTATTAAATTAATCGAGAACAAAGCGAGTAAACAATGGTAACGATTGCAAGATATTTAAATACTTTTATAAATAATAATTACAAATAACATTGCAGTTCACGTTTATGGCTACTACTTCCTGTTAGCAGTAGTCTGACAAATGACAGCGACTTGATAAGGACTTGTTATTGTTTTATTAAATAAAAAAATGTGTGAAACAAGTGCACGTCTGGATGGCAAGGTTGCCATAATAACTGGTGGTAGCACGGGTATTGGATACGAAGCAGCCAAGGCTATAGCTAACAAAGGAGCAAAAGTTATCATTGCCAGCCGAAATGAAACAAAACTAATCAGAGCAAGAGATAGACTAGAGCAAATAACGGGAAACAAAAATATTACATACAAACTCCTGGATCTAGCATCTTTGAATTCAGTTAGAAAATTTGCCAACGATACCTTAAATATAGAAGAACGAGTGGATATACTTATCAACAATGCGGGAGCTGTAGGACTTCCTGACAAATTGACAGCAGACGGACTCAATCTTACGATGCAAGTGAACTATTTTGGTGCCTTTTTACTTACCTTTCTGTTACTACCTATGTTGAAAAACTCAGCACCGAGTAGAATAATTAATAGTTCAGCCGCGTCAATGTACATCGGGCACATTGATTTTGATCACTGGAACGACGTCGGGCTATATACATCAGTGGAGGTTTTAGCGAACTCAAAACTAGCCGTAGCATTATTTACAGCCGAATTGGATCGCAGGCTCAAAGATACTGGTGTCACGGCAAACACTATTGACCCGTTCGTAGTCCGTGATACAGATATTTTGAATAATCTTCCGAGTTTGACGAAAAACATATCGCAATTATTCGTGGACGTGATCGGCCAGCCGAAAGAGGATGTTGGAAAGCAAATCACTTTGCTAGCCGCTGAACCTGAACTAGAAAAAGTTAGTGGGGAACATTACAAATTTTGCCATAAGTGGATAAATCACTGGTTAGTTAGTGATCAACAATTGACTGAGCAGTTGTGGGAAACATCGAAAAATGTTGTAAATTTGACACACGACGAAGATTGGGAAATCAATGACATTTAGTATTTGTACTCTCTTGTTTATATTATCGGCAAAATACGTTAGTTTTAGACATATACCGGTTCGTCCATTTAATTCGCTACATATTCGCATATTGTAGTTTTAAATTTAGTCTTAATAATAATATGTTCGATGTATGTAATAAATTAAATGCACAAAACTTATAGTTTTAATACTAGAGTTATTAAATGAAATATAAGATGTTTGAATTTTTTATATTCTAATAATTATTAGCAATCAAATAACATTGTAGATTCTATCGTGTTATAATTGACAAGAAGAAAAAAATATATATTAACGATGTTTAATTACAGCTAAGATAATATTCAAAGTTTTGAGCAAATCTTTTAAACATAAATTTATGATTAATTAACTAACTGCCCCTCTCGACATCGTTCGAGTAAAATGAGGATTTTATCTTATGATATTTTTTATCATTGATATGTAAAATATATCTATGTATATCTAAAAAAATATGCAACATATATCCTATCTCTGTATTAAAACTATAAAAATAAATGAAAGTAGCATATCCATAGAATTTGTAGTTCTTGAATGAAACCGAAAATAACCAAAACAAACTTATTACATAAGTAATATTACAATAAATATTCATAATTGGACCAACTTTAAATACTGCCTTACAATTTATATATACATCAATAATATTAAGAGCGTAGTTTGTAAGCGTGGGAATTTAATTTAGAACACACACATAGGTACTTTCCAATAATACAGTTGCATTGTGCAGTGTATCGTACGCACCCCCGGACAGAATTAGTTGCTTGTTTTAGGTGCAACGAATAAATTAAATTTTCATTGCGCGATCATAACGTAGGATTTATTAAAATACATTTAATTACGAGTAATGTATTAGCTATAAGATTGTCACTCGCAAACACAATTATAAATTATTTGTTAGCATAGGGTGCGGTCAGAGTGCATTAAGATGCTTAATATACATTATGATTTTTATTGTTTCAACCGCATTTGTCTAACTAAACAATTAATATTTTCTGGATATTTTAAGGTTGGTAGGTATACCGTAATTAGGGCGTAAAGAACATAAATTTTATAAATAAAAATAGGTAAATATTAATCAATATTTCAAATAATTACGTATTTTTATAAAATAATTCAATTCAAATTATTTCATATTACACAAAAATCAGGGGGGTGGGCCGTTGACGGTATCTGGTCATGAAAGGTACTAAGTATATCATCAATACACAATGGAATGTATATCAACCGTTTTTTCTTAGCACTATGCACTATTTTAATAAAGCATTTAAATAATTAGAAATTAACCAGACGAACTAAACCACATGAGTAATGGTATGTGTTGGCGTTTGTTTTAAATTTCGAATTTAGAGAAAAAAATAAGCAGGATAGTGCAAACATTACATTATATTCAGGTATATTCACACTATGTTTATTCTTACAATTTTGTACTTTTAATTCGACATTAGGGGAAAGAGGTTACCCTTCGTACACTTTTTACATTTGATTTTCTTACTATGTGATTAATTATCGCATTTACCTAGTTTATGTACTTAAGTGTAACAAATAAGTTTGTTACAAAAAAGTCCAAAACTATTATAAAAAGTCAAAATTAACAATTGCATCAAACGACACTCGCGCCCCACCCTTATGCGATCCTATCTATGTGTGCGTAGACGTTTCGCGAAATTATAAGACTCGGCTCGAAATAAAAATTGACGTGCTCTCACCTTGGGCTCTGGGGAGGGACTGAAAATTTATTGACAGAAATGTCGAATAATAAGTCAAAACCGTCAAATTATTTTCTCCATACTAAATAGTATGGACGACGAATGCCAAAAACTAAGCAATATTTAAATAAATATTACTATAATATTGTGTGATATAATAGAAATTGAACATGGTGAATTTATTATTTACACTTTTGTGTCCCCATTTAACAAAAAATACATGTATAAACTAGCCGCTAAATAGCTTAAAAATGTTAATAGAAAAGGTCGATTTCAGTATTTGGAGTGATGTTGACGATTAATTTACTAAGTTATTGATATATATTTTATAAATATCATCCGGTGAAACTTGAGATATAGCTATTCACATACTGAATGTATTTTTTTATCCATAATCAATGCTCCAGTTTTAAGATATTTTGAAAATAGTAAGCGCTATTTTAGCGTTCCGCAAGGACTAAGAATGTAAACACCTAAGTTGCTGTTTAGTATAAAGAACTATTTTCATACACAAATATTTAATTTACACAGGCCACTCTAAAAATTGCAAAGGAGATTGCCCATGACAGCCCAAACCCTCACCCAGTGTGGATTCAAATTCATAGTAACTTTAGACATTTAATAATATTATCAATAACTATCGGCAATTATTGTTTTTGAAATTAAAACCTAGGGGCCAATTCTACTAACTTGTAACGGTAATGACACGTTCCAAATTCTATTCCGATCCAACTTTGTAGTCCTTATTTATTATATAATATACCTGGTTATGTTACGTAGAAAACAACATATTATCAACGTTTAATATAAAGTATTATCAGTATTTATTTTTGTCGTCCCTGGATATGGACATCCCTGGTTCAACATTATCTGCTGGCTAAAGTAACGAAAAATAAAGAAAACCATTATTGTATAAGAAAAATCAGTACCTACCAAAAAATGTACATATACATATGAAATGATGTCGACACCATCCCTCGCCATCACATCGCTGAACGCCACAATAATTATTATTGTTGCGCGATTTAATGTTTTATATTATATAGAATTTATATTATTTAAAACAATTTACTAACAAACCGTAAATAGTTCTAACTTCGAGTTTATCCTAACGCAAATAAACCACCAAATCATACATATTGAAGTAAACTACTTTGTTAAGCTTACAAATCCAAATAAAACACAACGCACACTTTTAACAGTCGCGCCAATATCGACCTACTGTTCGAGCCCAAGAAGAACAAATAATGACGGTTAAATTCAGTTTAGCGCGCTTTCTTTTTTTTGTTTCCTAAATATATATATATTAACGCTATGTCGATTAAATAACTACCTGGAGTAATGTACCAATCAAAAAGATACTGTGCTTCCGGAGTTTGCTTTCCGGAATATTACAAACTGACAAAATTCTATTAACTAATACTGGTATCATAATACAGGGTATAAACCAACTATGTGGCAAATTTCATCCAAATCCAATACCAAATATTCCTTAGTTGACTACAGAGATTCAAAGAGAGGTAACGAAAGGCGTGGGCGAGGTGGGCCACAGGCCGTGGCCTCGCGCGTAATAAGTTAAATGAAAAAAGAAGGTCATCCACCTTTTCTATGATCTCAAACAGAAACGTATGTAAATTAATGTATTATTTTTTCTTTTTTTTATTAATTTAAATTGTATTTATGTAAATTTATAATAATACTATCTGTTACCCGCCCGCGGCTCCCTTTAGGTGTAAAATATCAAGAAACGCTTAAATACGTAGTAGCCAAAAATTAAAACTTCAGGCATCTAACTTTAAAAATAACGGACTTCCATAAAAATTTTCATCTTTTATTTCACCCCCTCAGAGGTAGAATATCAAGAAACACTTATATACGTATCTACTCATTATTAACCAGCAGCCCATAAATAAAGTTTCATGCTTCTTACCTAAAAAGTGACGAACTTCCAGACTAATCTTTTATTTTATTTTATTGAAATGACTGCAATGAACAAAAACTCTTCCGGCAATTACGCTAGAATTATTTTTGCATTAAGCTTATGGTATATGAATACTTAAATTATACCATTATTATAATAATAAACAGCAAGTAAGTGGTATACGCGCCACGGATACACAAGGTAGAAGAGAGCGGCGGCGGAACGGGCATGCATTAAGAGGCGTCAAGCCGTTTCCCGTCACGGCATACGAGTTGTGTAAAATCTAAATTATAAGGCCTCAAAAGATGTTTACACGTTATTATTATGAAAAATAATTATACCGTGCAAAGATTAGAAATTAATATATTTGCATTTTTCCATTTCTAGATAAATATGACTAATAACAGTTATTAAATCGTTTTAGAATTTAAAAATGTCGTAATTTATATACCAAAAACAATTTGAAAAATTTACTAACTAACTTAAAATATTATCTTTTTATAAAATATATTCTGAAGAATAGTTAGGATGATGCCTCTATGATCTTTAGTGGTTTAATGGATTACCATATGTTTGATATATATACTTACTACATTTTTATTTACCAATGTAAAAAATAAATTCGTTAGTTAACATATTTATATTTTAGACAAAGATAGGGCAAAAAATCTTGCGGCAGTTTACAGACATATGTCATCTTGGTTTGGTTGTTACTATTTTGTTTCTTAACCGATTATGTAGATTGTTTCTACATTAGATTCAATATAGGATCAAGGTATATCAATTTCATTATTAATGAAAATTGTTAAGTTTTTATTCGAAACAATTTGATTATTTTAAGCGACTTACAGTATATTTCATAAATCAGTTACATCCTTTTTTAAAAAAAAATATTAATTATATTTAGAAAAATTACATTATAACAAAAGTATGCATAGTAAACTATCTGAAGCCAAGCTATGTTCATTCCAGTTCGATCTAAGCTTATTTTATTAATCAAATTTACACAGATGCTTTGCTATCTCTTAATATTTTAGTCGTTCATTGAAAAATAAACATTAAAGTGATTACGTAAACCTTCTTAGCTAATTTACTTCTAACCTTGGGGCTTTTTCTAACTCAGTGCTCAGTTTTAAAGAAACTATCAGTCAGTCCGGTCTCATATCATTTGAAAAAATGCGTATATTGGATGATTTTACTAATTGTGAGAATGGTGTGCGACTCGATGGTAAAGTGGCTATCGTCACTGGAGCTACGTCGGGAACCGGTCTAGAAACAGCTAAGAATTTAGCGAAAAGAGGAGCTAAAGTCATAATCGCTAGTCGCAGTCCAGCAAAGCTATCAGATGCTCGAAAAAATATCATCAAAAGTTCTGGAAACGGCAATGTTGTTGCTCGAACAATGGACTTCGAGTCTCTCAAATCAGTGCGTAATTTTGCTCAGGAAATGTATTTATCCGAGCCCAGATTGGATATTTTAATCAACAACATTGGTGCTATCGCCTTAGAAGATCGATTGACAAGTGATAACTTACATTTGATGATGCAAGTAAACTATTTTGGAGCATTTTTACTAACTTTTCTCTTGTACCCATTGATGAAATCTTCAGCGCCGAGTAGAATAGTGAATGTCTCTTCGATGGCTCTTCTTTTAGGACACATAGACTTCGAACATATGAATGACGTTGGAAAATCAACTTTTGAGTATTACGCTAATGCAAAATTAGCTGAAATTTTATTTACAGTGGAAATGCATAACAGAATCGAAGGTAACGGGGTTAATATATACAGTATGGATCCAGGTTTAGGTAAATCAGAGTTTTTTCGGAACTCTAATGTAACATTTTGGAAGACTGTGCTAAACACTGGACTCCTTATAGTCGGTAGACCACTTGACAGAGTAGCGACGATGCCTGTATTTTTGGCAGTTGATCCACGGGTTAAAAAGGCTAGCGGGAAACACTTTCATGATTGTGCGGAATTTTACAGTTCTTTTCTAACAACAAAGTGTTGACAAAACGACTGTGGGAAGAATCTAAGAGATTGGTTCGAATAACACCAGAAGAAGACTGGGAGCGATTTTAATAACAGATAGTATAAAATTCTAACTTGTCTTATCTATCGAGGTATAGCGGTAGCTTTTTTCAGTTTTATTTTAAATATTAACTCTAAGTTTTATTTATGTTACTTCAATAATGATATAAAGTTTGACATTATCGGTCAAGGTAAACAAAATACGGTTCGACCATGAATATAATTTAAGTAATAAAACTTAATTTGTAATAGAATTATACACCTACAGCATTTCTCTATACAAGACAAAAATAGTCTTGTAAAGGGTGGTCTTGTAAAATGTTATATATTATAAAATACAAAGATAAAATTAATAAAATATGATCTGCCGATATTTTCATTTACTTTGCATTGTTAAATATACCTAAGTGTAAATACATAAACACAACCAAAAATTTAGAAAGGAGGTAGCATTGATAATGACTTGAAAAATGATATTACATTACTTCATCAAGGTCTATGTAATTATATCGTACTACGTACTACGAGTAGTTTTTTCACGCAAATCTTTGTTGAGTCATCCACTTACATCGTTAATCTTATAAATATATATACCTATATTTTTTGTAAATTTTATAAATAAACTTGCTTCTAACGGACTAGCTGTTAAGCGTAAGTAAAATATTAAAGATCTGTTTTGTAAATGTTATGTATACTAATATTATACAAGCGAAAGTAACTTTGTCTATCTGTCAGTCTGTCTGTTGCTCTTTTCCAGTCAAACCATTAAATGAATCCAACCGAACCCCGCTTTGTTTTGGACTATTTCTACGCATTACGATTAAACTAAGCTTTTTGCGTCATGAAAAAACCGGCCAATGCGAGTCGGACTCGCTCACAAAGGGTTCCGTACCATTGACTAGATAAATAACATTTATTGAAAACGAGCAATAGGCAAAAAATGGCTTATTTTGTTATCCATAACAAAATAAGCCATTTTTGTAGCCCTTAAATATTTATTTTATTTTAATTTTGGTACAACTGAGTATTTTGTGAATATTTCAGGCACTAGGCACTTGCCTACTGTTGTAATTATTGATATCGAGCAAATAAGGGCAAAAAAAAACCGCTTTTGTTGTATACCACTTAAAATATTTATTTTATTTTGTGTTTAGTATTTATTGTTATAGTGCAACACAAATACATAATTTGTTAAAATTTCATCAAAAATTTCATATCGCATTCCTTGAGATACAGCCTGGTGACAGACAGACGGACAGACAGCAAAGTCTTAGTAATAGGGTCCCGTTTTTACCCTTTAGGTACGGAACCGAAAAAAGATATGTACGGGACAAAGGAACACGTAATACCTTAATAATATATGATTTGCTTTGTATGTGCATTTCACGTTTAATTTGTATGGGCACATCTTCTTTGACCCACTTCCTATTTTACTACGGATCTATAATTTTACAAATACGTAAAATTATAGATTACAAATTAGTTCAATTATCTTATAATACAATTGAGTTACTTTTTTATTCAATTATACAAGACAATCAGTCATAAAACTGGCTTCATAAGATGACTAAGTTATACACTTTTTGTATCCAATTATACGATCTGGCAGACATGCACGCACTCGTAAGTTATTTTATAGTCACTGATGGTAAGTGCTCACCACTGAAGTAGTGAATTTTTTTAACCTTACAATGATAGTACGCCACCAAACTTCGGGGCTAAGATTTTACGTCCCTGGTTCCCGTAGCTCATTTACTCATCAAACTGGAACACAACAGTACTAACCACTAAGTAAAGAGAATAGATCTATATCTATAGACGAATAGGATGTTTATAAATATTAATATACATAATTTATGTGAACAGCCAATAAGCTAAGTTGTCACTGTTAAGTGACTTATTGTTGTTATAGTCGCCAAAAGTGATAACACCATACTTGGATACATATCATATTTATATAGGTATATATGTACAAATAATTTATATATATAATTATAAAAAAGGAACAATCCCACCGTATGAATTAATTAAGTGAGTAATGTATTCAAATCACACTATAATATATCAATTTACATATTTTCCCTATATATTATATATTTCAAGAACCAGCATCCGGATACAGTGATGCTAGGTGTTCAAATGCCTTTGTATTGTGAATTTAAAACCCCAATTATGTGATACCATTTTATCCTATAAAAATAAATTTATTTGTTAGATATCAATACATTTTTGGTACGACACAAAAATGAATGAAATGTTTTAAATTTTTTATTTTTATTTTGTGTGAGTATTCTACTTTATTTTAGTTTTATCAATAATAACATAACCCCTAATAAAGATGTACACAAAAATGTACAAAAACACTTCACTCTAAATATCTATTAAACTTATTATTAATTTATATTATTTACAAACTCCTAATTTCACGCAGATCAAGAATAGTGTCCTTATATTATTTGTAGAAGGTTCATTTATTAAAATAAACCATCCAGGATAACCAGGATTTAAAATTTTATGTGTTAAGTTTTATATGGTCGTAGATCTATTTATTCCAATAAGATATATCTGCTTATTCCAATAAGCTTCAAGCGTTCTCATCAAAAGTAGAGGAGGCCTTGGCGACAAGTAGGTCATTTACGTGCTCTTACTTACTTTATCAGAATATCAGAATCCGAACATATATGTTCAAAATTGTCTTAGATTTTCGCGATTATTACACATTGAAATAAAACTAGTTTTTAACGGATTTAATCGCGTATATTAATGTTAAAATAATTAGTATATAATAGTAATAAAAAAAAAACAATTTTGAACATTGAAATAAAAAAGTTTTATTTCAATGTTCAAAATTGTTTTTTTTTGTGTAATAGATAATAATGATGTTTTTGCGTGAATTTAAATCAATAATTTAATATATATAAAAAGTTCAACGGGTGCATTAAGATTTAGTGACATTTTACTGAAGTAAATAAATGTCGGAATTTGAGTGATTACATACTATTTACAAAAATATATACTAAATACACTTTCCCGCTCTTCTTAACCTCCCAATAATTAGGAATAATATGAATCGAATACTTTAATCGTAAGCAAACGAACAACGGCAAATGTGTGTGTGTGTCAAATGTCATAATTTCTCAGTTAATTAATTACGAGTCTTAAATGCAATTCAATAGAAAGGTCATAAGAATATGGTCCTCTCTGTTTGTTTGTAATGCGCAAATCATTATGTCAGTCACACTCATCTCGCTTCCGTGTGAATTACGCAAATATCGTTTGGTACAAGCTATAAAATATTGAGACATTGTAATTCGTAGCATATTTCGTTTAAAAACTTTCAAATACATCGCATATGCTATTCAAGGAGCGGTGATTATCCAACCTCATCGTGTTGCTATTATATGTTGCCAGATGTAATATTCACGTTATGCCTGCCATACCCTGTTCATTATTTCCTTTAACACTGAGAATAATTAACAGGTTTTTTAAATCATTTGTCGTTGTTTATTTAGTCGTCGGATGAAAATGGGAATGACGTAAGTACTACAAACGAACCTCTTTTAAAATTTATTATGGGAACTTTGAATACAGAACAAAATTTCAGTAACGATTACAGCGCCATCATGTCCTCCAGACAAAACGTATTTTTCGTTTCATAACGCGTATACACAGGTTCCTCAATACCTACTAATTATCCAATGGAACGCGTAAATCGGTCACAACCAAAACTTCGAAATACCACGAATAATAACTTTTTATCGATCCTACCCGGGGCTACCCAAAACCTCCGACGCCTTATAAACTAGCCAATACCAAACAGAAATTCAAAGAATTATAATGCCTTCAAATCAAGAAGTATATAGAATTAAGAAGATGGTTGTTACATTCGCTTACGCTTATAACTCGGCGTCATACATCGAGAACGCTAAAAGGATTCTGCGGTGAAACTGGAAAGTTGTTTTCCACTGCCCACTATGCATCGTGCATCACAAATATTCTAATACGCGTAATATAGTTTTATTTGTAAAACAAACGTGTCATCACCGCTGTCACAAGAAATTAGCGTTTTAAAATAACACATACATAGATATATATATATTTTATCTATATTTGCAACACGTCTTACAAAACTGTAATAAGGCTGTATTCTCAATATGAAAGATATTTATATAATGTTCATTTTATGATGTGTGTTGATATGTCAGAAACTAAACTGCTTTATAGATGTTCAGTGGTTAGTTTGTATGGCTGCCGACCATTCGGTCTCGAATGTAAATTTTGAGTTGGGTGAAGTAATTCTCCCAACAATTGATTTTGTAAGGTACAAGGTATAGGCGATATGCGAATGCAAATAGTCAAGTAGTAATTTAAGTCTTTTGACTCGTCTTTTAACTGAGACAATCTCAGTGTTTGCGCGCAACTTGTAATATATTCTGCGCAATTGAATTGGCTCCATTTATAATGGAACATAGACAATTTAGGTTGGTCGGGTTTTTCACTTGCTAGTTCTCCCCTGCCTTTATTTTTATATTGCATAGCTTACTACTTTTCAGTGATAGAGCACGATAGAAAAAATATTGCAGCCATTTTGAGGTGTAGTCTTTATTCGACAAAGTATTTGAGCGAAATATACAAAAAAAAATATCCATGGTTCAAGTTTTTCAACTACATATATATTAATATATTTGGAATTAAAGTAGAATATTTGGGCAATATCGCCTGGGCATATTCCGTTACAGCTTAGATTTTTAATATTGTTTCTCTAGGACTACATACTCACAGTTCGTTAAGCGATGGCGCAAGCAGTTATAGATGGGACACACAACAGTATTCTAGATCGATAAACACACATATATACACACATATATATACAGTGTATACGTAAATATCATGGGAACGGTGATCTTCAGTAGTGACGGACTTTCTGTGTAAATGTGCTTGTCCCTGTTCCCAAAGGAAACCTAGCTTTTTATTTATGTTTCATTTGTTATGAAGTAGCATCACGATAAATTTATTGTATTCCTTTTATATTGCTGTAAGTTACAATACTCACTGTTTATATTATTTATATTAATAGTTTTCTAAGAATATGTAATGATTAAATGACATCATATCATGATTGACAATATTCAAAGCTTTCAAAAATACTATTTATTACATCATATGAATATTGTAAATTATTTATTAATATTAATAATTATTATACATATAATAATTGTAATATTGTAATTAGACTTTTTTAATAAAATACAACGACAACGTCGATAAAAACTTAATTTGTTTCTAGTCATCTGATCGTGCGTCGAAAGAAGCGGGTTCATATTTATTTGTTGACGATATATGTCAGATGACAACTCATACATGTATATTCACACTTCTATTTATCTAAAAACATAGATTTGGACTAAAGAGACTATAAAACATGAATATCCATACTATATAATATAGCCCAAATTTAAAATAAATTAAATTTACTATGCTCCCATTTCGCTGGGATATATCGAACACCATTAGTGTAATATTTTAAAACTTTTATACTATTGTTAAAAGTCACAGTTAAATTTATGTTACTGCTAATAGAGTTAACGTTAACGTAATACTTTACGTTTTTGAGTATCTACAGATAATAAATAGCAAATACACAATAACGCGTATCTATATTAATCTTTGAAAGGTCCAAAGACTATATTTGATGAGCTTATCTGTTAAAATATTTATATATAAGTGATGATCAAAACGTATTTTCTTGACGGTAAGATTACGCTGTATCGTATGACATAGTTTGTTTTGTAGTGTATTTATGAGGAACATGTCAAATTATTTGATTCAAGTCTAGATGTTTTATATCTACTAATACTTACACAGGTGTAAATTGTTTTCTTTTTAAAGAATAGTTAATTTAAGTCTGGAATGAATACTCAATGGTTAAAAATTAATAGTTGAAGATGCTACTCTTAAGTGTTGACAAAGGAAATCTGAGAAAAGTAGATTGGAAGAACTTTTAAATATTACCCATATCAAAAACGTTTGTTAAAGCCAGAGTTTGTATGAATAAACGCGCTATTTTTTGCATTACATAGCCCATTTTGAAGAGTAGAATGAAGGTTATATAACCCTACAACCCATGGGACCGGAACAGTAAACAAATACGGCAACGAAAAAAAAAGCATTTTTTTTATAAAACAGAGAAAGCTAAGAATTTTGAGAGAAAAACATTTGAAACCGTATAATAAAAATATTATGAATTCCTATAATGACAAATGACTTGCTATATCTGTAATCATTTACGCCGGCCATGTAAGTATAATTTGAATGTGATACAATAATCATTGAAAGAAGCTAGTGATGCGCTTTACATGCAACATAATATCGAAAAATAAAAAAAAATCGCTTACAATTTTTCACTTATATAGTAAAAATAAAAGTAATGATGACTGGCAATACTTTACAAATATTAAAATGCGACGGTTTGTTCAACGATCACTGCAACAGGCTTTTGCACTCACAGTCGCGACCTTTCGCTCAAGCTAAATATTTGTTCACCTATCGGGTGTTTTCTTTTTGATCTAGGTTTAATGATTTCATTGTGAAGTAAAATGTAGATAATAATAAAATATACTTTATATCCTTAAAACGTTATTAATATAGTATATAAGTTATTAGTATAACTTAATAAAGGTTAAAAATAACTCAAAACATAAATTCAGAGAGCTATCAAAAAACTTTTTTAAACAGATTTTTATTCTTAGTCAATACACTCCAGGCAGTGCGGTCGTCATTAATTAGTAGCTGATGTTACTCTCTTCAGGATTTTGTGCCATCCCTCTCTGTCAGCTGTCATCCTACTACATCAATGTAATGGTGTACTTTCCCCAGTAAAATCAAAATGTATAATTATATAATAAAACTTATATTACTGATAATATCATATTACTTAAAATGTAATTTATTAGAACAATGTCACGGTGATCCCTTAATTCGCCTAACCGTAAACCAGGATGGATAGCTAGTAATTATATTAGAAGACTTAACAGTTTATCTATATGATAATGTATTCTTTGACAGAACATGCATTTTAAAAACTTATCACGTCCCAGCTATAAAATACCTGAATATTTATAAAAATATCGATATTATTGAAATACTTTAATCGACATGTTGCATCACTACACAGTTGTAACAGGTCATTGGAAAGTATGAAGCAAAGGTTATGCCATCTATTATAGCAACATGGCTTCTTCCAGGTAAATACCAGTCTAGTCGATAGAATATTGTCTTGCAAATGTTCGAATCTAGACCAAATAAATGTCTTTAGTATAAAATACGTATTTCATTCGACCTATTCACATTTGTAATACGATCAAACTACTACTGGGCCTATCGTTTAAATTATGATAATGATCATTTAAAAAGACATGAAATAAAAGTGAAGAAAATAATAACTATTTAGTGTATGTACAGTCAGAGTAAGAAAACCTTCGTCAGTTTTCAAATTCATTCCTTTATCAAGTCGTAAACTCTTAGTAGATTTTGAAACTAAAGCATTAAAAAGAAAACTGCACTTAAAATTAAACTAACATAGTATGATAACTAGATTCAAAATAGTGTACATTACGACGCAATATGTCATACTCAATCGGTAAAGCAGATTATCGCGCATACTGAGCACACAAAAATAGACCTTAAGGTGACGAACCTTTTCTTACCCCGACTGTACATGTATTATTTATCACTGCTAGAAAACTGAAGTATTATAAAAAATAATAACACAAACATTTGTTGTTTGTTTTTGTCATTTCAAACACATCAAATGATTATCTAAAGACAATTCATATTACGTAACACATTCTTCCCACGATTATCGCGTAATCAAAGACGAGAGTGACGTCCGCTAATTACTATGGAGTAATTTTTGGGATGACTGTCATGAAATTTCCCTCGTCTGGGTCCAATATAATTTGTACATTGTAAATTAATATAGCTCGTTATAAGACTCCTTAGTAGCATTTTAGTACAACTTTATTTTTGAAAGCCTTAAAAAGAACTCGTGTCTGTATGTTTCTAGTCTCGATGCTTCAGTTGGGAAGCTTATAAGGCATGAATATTTTTGAATTTTTTGGTGAAAATTTCATGAGTGCGTCATCGCGAAGTTGCCATTGTTATATACACACGCCTTGCAAAGAACATACCGTAATACCGTTGGTCATTATGAGCGAGTGAATAGAAAATACACCTGCTTTTATGCATAAAATGTTTAAATTAATTATTTAATGCTTGTATCATAATATTAAGGGGATAATAAAATTACACGAAACGACAAGAACAACAATGTAATTAAGTAAAATTTAATTATTTACATTGAGAAATTATAATTATACGCATTATGTATTCGCATTAGAGTAGAGCGGTGGAGAAATTCCTAAAAGTTCTCAAAAGGAGGAGGGCACAAGTGGGTCATTTTTAGGCTGCTAATTCACTTACTTTACTGTAAGCTGGCGCTATCACCTCTCTAAAATCCTAGCCCGTCTTTGAGATACGTTAACTCGAAGAGGTCGACAATAGTATTAAGATTTATATCGTACGCCATTCGATTTAAATAAACCTTTTACGCTGAATATAACATATATTATAACTTATATATATTTTAAACTCTTTGAGTAATATGGAAATAACATACAGTACACAATAATACTTTCAAGATGAAAGGACTTCATATATTACCGTAATAGAAAATAAAGTCAAAAACCATACTAAGCACTAAGATTATAAAACATAAGGCAGGTGGAGCGCACGAAACATTATAATGAAGCAGCAAAATTCAATACTAATACTCTGTAGTATATGTTATAAGTAAAAATTTCTTAAAGCCAATCATTAATAATTAAAATAACCACTCGTATTCATAAGAAGATGCGGAACATTGCATGTATTCAGTTTTGTTTTTGTATATATATTATTTGCATGTTTTTTTTTATTACATTTTAAATTACGTTATAAAATTCCCTACGGAGTAGTATTTGTTGATAGAAAAAACAATCAAATGCGATCGCGTAAACAGGATTTAGAATATGGCTTCCAAAGACCTTCTTAAATTTCTATTTACGACACATATTATTCTACGACTGATGTACTGGCATCCTAACAAATAGATTATTTGTTATCGATTGGATTTATGAGGCACCATACTTATTACTAATTTACATTAAAATAAAAAAAATCAATATTCATTAATAAGAATATATCTAGATCTTCAACAGTACGCAACAGATTTTTATGAATTTTTTAAGAGGAATGTTTAAATGTATAGTATATGCATATGTAAATTCGAGAATTTTTAAATTTCCTAGCTGGAAAATAAAAAATAATTTTCCTTTTTATGTTTGATATCCAATGAAGAAGTTGTATGTAGACCCTTATTGTACCTGTGTGTGGGTAGCTTGTTTAATATGAAAGAAGAATTAAACAACTACCTTCGTGGTGTCTGAGACGGGTCAAAAAAATAATATAAATGTCGATATAACAATGACACAGATTCTGATCCTTAATTGCGACTTTCTAACAACGTCAACGTGAAATCGTGATCTTTCTCTTAATTGCTCATCCAATAATAATAATCTTTACATAATTATGAATGGATTAAATTTCTATTCTTTGAAAATCATAATTTGCCATAAAACCTGGTCAGTTTTTTTTTTAAATTATCATCTAACTTGATGTAGCTTTCTTACTTTTCCCTCCCCCTTTTAAATTGCTTGGTTGATCGCCATTGATTTAATAATATTATACCACCAAGCAGCAATATTTAGGATCGTTGTGTTCCGGTTTTATGGATGAGTAAGCCAGTGCAAATATAGGGATATAACATCTTAGCTTTACAGCATCAATGTCTTTGGGCATTTAAGTGGTGTCCACTTACCATTAGGTGGCTAGTTCACCTACCTATGCTGCAAAAAAGGCTCACATAAACACTTTTAAATTTTCACGTGACAGGATTAATTTGAATATAAAGCTTCCACGATATAGTTACATGTACGCAATGCAATGAAAATTAACGAAATCCATGACCACACTTATCATACTTCGATGAATTTCCTTTCTTACCTAAATATCGAAGATTGTCCTCTATCTGGCATTGACTCGAACGATACTAGATGTAAATTTAATAAAAATCAAATAAAATATTTTTTTTTGTTTTGCTGAATATTCTTCAAAGTTTACTTCGTGGAGTTGAAGGCCTTGCCTTCATTTTCATAAGCGAGCATGAAGCCAAGCGAGGCCATAAAAAAGGCATTTCTGCCTGACACTGAACTTAAAAGAAATATAAAAATAAATTATTTACCGTCAAAGTATTGACAATCATGAGATCGGTGCCTTTTATTAACCAACCCACCCTTTAAACCAACCCAGCCATGAAAATAGTAATTGTAATTGCTCACATAAAAAATGTAAACTCATTTAACGCAATTAAGACCAAACTGGCCAATTACATAAAATAAAATAACAATAATACGACAATGCGTTAAATGGGTAGCTATTAATATAGCTATTATTATTATTATTTAAGACGAACGCGAATGTTATATTACCATATATGTGTATTCTCATGTAAGCGACTTAGATCTTTTTTGAGAATAAATGTCAATAAGCCTAAACCTATTGAGTAAATTATGAGTAGTGTCTACATAGAAAGGCTTTAAATAATTTATCAATAAAATTATATGATAACTGACTGAGATTCTAAATGATAACAATCAAGTTTTATGTTATATTAGAAAATATAATAGCGAAAAAAAAAAACTTATTAATTTACGATAAATATTGTAATATATGAATATTGCGGAATATCGATGAGGAAAAAAATTAAGAAATCAATCATTTTTGTACGTGGTCACACTGTATCATTACTATGACTTTTACTCGTAGATGTTACGTATCGAATAAGGCCATAGATCACATTCTAATATTAACAGACAACTTTGTACCTTAAATTCAATTTTAAAAGAATTATTTTCAATTGTTCAATATATAATTACCTATTTTGATTGATAGTTTTCTATTTTCTTTACACTTGAATTATATTATGATAAGTGACAGTCAAAAACATAGTAGATTTTTTTGTATAGCAGCACGTGGGTGTTGTCTCTTAAAAGAAATTGTAAGTATATTACGGTTACTACAAAATAATTTATCTTATTAGATAAAGTTTTAAGATTTTTAAACGGAGCGAGTCTGAATACCTATTTCTGAATGAAAAGAACTCGCAATTCATCAGAGGTGTTTTCATGGAATGTCAAAAAGTGATAAGTTACATTGACTACAGTAGTACAGAATCAAAATAGTACATTACCGTAAATCGGAACAGTTTAACGCATACCTAATTAATGTATGACTCGCAACATAAAGTGTATTTCACAGATCAAGCTCCTATATTCAATTATTATAAAAATGTATTCTTTTTTCAAATATACCCCGAATATTTATTAGTTCTGCTATAACCTCACTTAATAGTTCTTTTGGTGCACCAATAGTCTTTCCTAAGAAGTCATTATTAACCTATTTGAAATGAAAATTCGACCACGTCAATCCAGAATCATCCAGCAGACAGTTTTGATGCGTTTTTATTTTGTTGTTAGTTCTTTTAGTAAATTGGTTTATTTATATCGTACTCGAATTTGTATCGTTGTATATAGTTTCACTGATGGGACTTTTGTCGGGAACTACATTTCCCGATTAAAGCTTTATACGTTCGATATCCTTGTATTTCCTGTACATAATATCAAACCAAGGTGTTACAGCATATCTAATTTATATTTCTGCATTTTGATTTCAAAGATGAGCCGGTATATTTGCACGCTTATTACATATTAGATTCACTGGTTTGCAGTACAGTGGTTTGGCTATGTAATGTCAATATTTAATGTGTGGGTAAAGATTACAATCCATCAGACAGTTCATTGGCTTTTCTATCCTCCTGCTAAAATACGCTGTTGGTTAAAGTGTAGGTACATTAATTGAAGTTGATTTCATACACATTATCCGAAACTATGCACCTACTTGCAAACGGAAGTAGATTTTGTTTTGAAAACAATTGAAATTATAACGTGAATGTTAGTTGACACCAACAATTTCATTTTTAATAGACTTCTAGTTGACAACTATTAACTGATTGGATAATAAATATATGTATTTTTTTTTTATATTTACAAAAGGGATACTTGTTACATCGTAGCTCATAAGAATAAATTAAATCTTTATAAATTTTTAAATAGTTGGAATCCGTGTTATTTTAGAAAGATGTATGTGTGTGAGATATAGTAATCATATAAATTATATTGCATTCAATTCAATAGCAATGATTCGTAACGCGTATGGATGACTCCGTATGATGAAATGACTCTAAATCGATTACTAGTACATGGAACGAAATAGTGATGTACAAAACAATCGCACACAAACTTTTTATATAAAAAAATAATAATTATATACGTATATTATAGTAGTATGAGTATATGGGGCCGTTAAAAAACTTTTCCTTACAAAGAAAGACGTAAAAATTTATTCGCATGACAAGTCACAAGTTTTTGAACCAACCGGAACTTATGTTTTACCTGAGAGTTGACGCCTCTCATTTAAATCGGGATCGATGTGCTGGACTAAATAAAAATCGAAAGAAACACTGACACTGGTAAATCAGAATAAGACTATCTTGGAAATTGAGGCGCAATGACTCCATTGAAATAGATAATATCAAATAGTCTCAATTTTGCGGTTAGTGACAGCTAAGTTTATAATTCCATAATAAATCAAGAAATTTGAATTGATACGTAACTAGACTTCCTTCAGACAATATATTATGTAGATGTAGCATATGAATTTCAAATTCAAATATTATTTATTTATTTATACTTTATTGTACACCACATGATACAGATTAAAATATGTTACAAGAAAAATTTAGATATTATTGTAGAGTACAACGGGCGGCCTTATGGCTAAGTAGCCATTTCTTCCAGACAACCCAAATATCTCAATTATATTAATAAAAGTCCTTAACATCATTCCTACCTAACATGATTTTACTTGTTGGTAAATCGGATTTCGTAGGTCGTAAAGATAAATATAAATCCGCTAAAAATGAAATGGAATCAAAAAGATTTGTTCAAAAAAAATCGAGTATATAATTGTTGGTATCTTATGTTTGTGTACGTAAATGCATCACACATACAAGGCCTTTCCCATAACAGGTAAAATACCTATAGGTACAATTAATGTTTATATGTAAATATTATATTGATGCATTCGAGTTATACGGTATTTAGATCAATATAGATGCTTAGTCATATTTGACCATGTGAACATCCTTTAGGTCATCAGGTCGCCTACCAGACCTAGACGGGTCGAGGCTAGTATGACTTGAATTAATTATGTCGAACACGAATGCGAGTACTTTAACATAATACTATTTACAACATAAGATTTCATAATACTTTTGTTTTGATGATTAAATCTACTACTTGGTTATTTTTACTATAAATAGATGGCTTCTTAATTAAACAGGATAACACGGTCTTCCCAACTCCTCTAACAGACATCCCCGTACATAAAAAAACAACGTTATTTTTTAGTGTTAGTACATTTTCACTTTGCTTCTGCAATTAATGCATCCAAATTGATCAATATTCTTTT
Source organism: Vanessa atalanta (assembly GCF_905147765.1). Taxonomy (NCBI): domain Eukaryota; kingdom Metazoa; phylum Arthropoda; class Insecta; order Lepidoptera; family Nymphalidae; genus Vanessa; species Vanessa atalanta. The sequence continues at coordinate 3,484,017 of NC_061882.1, forward strand.
TAAGGACAAAACTGACGAGCAACGTGACTGAAAAATGGTTATTTTTCAGTCTCGTTGCATGATTGTGCTTTATTATTTGTCGTATTTATTTATTTTATTTATTGTTTTCATTTGCAACCAATGAATGAAAAAAATTAACATAATATTCGTCCATTGTATATTATGCTTTTTTTTGATGATATACATGATGCAAAAAAATAGATTTTAAAAACACACTTAATAAACGAACGTAAATATATGTCATCAATATAGTCACATACATTATTACTCGAATTCTTGATATAAAATTATTTTTTAATTTATTTAAATATCACGAAAAGCAAATCGGTCTCAAGCTATCTTAAAAATATTATAATGATTGCAGTATCAAGACGTCGTATCGTACTCAGATCGAGTACTATAAATCATTTTTAAGTTTTGCAATGACTGTTCGTCGGTTTTAATTAATGAAGCGGCTCGTTAAATCTGTTTCTAATTATCTATTAACATTTTCTATTAGATTCGTGGTAGAAGATGTGCTGTGAATATATACATATTTGTGCACAAGTTATAAACATTTTAAAAGTTTTAAGATCTAAAGATTTTTTTCGACACAAACTAGAAGTGGACATATTGAAATGTAGTCCAAAAGTACTCTTTTCTATTTTATATAAATATAATGCTTCGATATATTTTACCTTATAATCTCCTCTAAATCAGATCCTGATCAAATGATGGTGATGATGTTTTTAATCTGTTCCGAGTTTTTTAATAATACATATTTTCGAATAACGATTTATCGTTAGGATATTTATTACCAACACCTGACAAGACAATATTACCGTATGCTTAAATATAACCTAAAGATATATTTATTCTTCATATACGTCGAGGTTGGGAAAAGAGGCAATTATTTCTGATCATCTTCGACTCGTCGGCCCTGTGACAATATTTCAAGTCAGCGCATTAGTGTTTTTTTTAAGATTTATTGAGACATCAGTAATATACTTTAAAGGTAGTCGTGTGCTAGATAGAATTGATGCTAAGGAAAGAGAATGCTTCTATAACTTAATGCTTCACGCTTAGTACTGAGCGGGAACAGCTATAATTTTGCAAGACATTCGGCATAGATGTATTAATAGAGAATCCGATATCCCAATATGTCAATCCTGCTTTGTAACAATTGAAATAAACCCAAGCAGAAGAGAATAGATCTCATCCACCCGTCTGAACCCATTGGCGTCTTGATCTGTGCCAACTAAGAAAATTAATGAATCTGAACATACCATGAAGCAAAACATAAAAATTAATACATTACCAATATGTTCTGCCAGCGTAATTGCAATACATATTGCGAAAGTACAATATTTAAGTATAATGTTAGGCAATTAAAAGAAAAAACCATCCGATGAACTTGATAACAAAATCCATTAATAATGCTGTCTGATGCCCTAAAACTCATTTCTAATTGTTTTCTGTTGCAACAGACGTAGGTACTCACAAAATCAAAGTTAATTTATATACGTCTACATGAATTTGATCATAATCTATTGAAAGTTTTTTTTTGAAGAATACAGAGTTAATTTCCTGTATAAATCGCAATTCAAATACACCACAACCTGGGATCCAAAGCTGGTACTTGACACTGTCTCCACTTGGTACCCTAATAATGACCTAGATTTACCAAAAAAATTTACAATCTTATAAGCCTTATGTACTTCTCACCGAGTCCAAACGTTATCACTTATCAAAGTGGCCAATATCAATAAGAGTCCCTCTGGTATAAAGATACAATGTTACAGACTAAAAACTTTTTAAGGTAAGTATCTAAACACGAATGTAAAAAAAAAAGTATTTTCAATTACTCATGCATCGCTATTTTCGTGTTGGAGGTTAAGATACACTTAACGTAAAGGCACTAATGATCCTCCTTGAAGTATTAGATAGATGTTAAAGATGCAAAGAGAAAGGATGACAGTGTTAAGGAGATTCGAGGCGATTCGTATGTTTTACGATAGCTGACGAAAAGTGAGCGGACATGAGCGAAACTGTAATTACTTCGGCCTTGGATCGTTTAGATAAATAATGTATGAAACTTGTATGAGATGACCGAAGATCTTGTGGGAATTATTTTATTGGTCACTGATATCATCATTTTGGTTCGCTTACTGTTGTTTATTTTTTTCTTACTATACCACCTGTAACTTAATGGTCATTTCTTCTTATTCAAAAAGAGGTAATGTAAGATAATACAATTAAGCAAATTGTTTTTTTTTGGTTTTATATGTAGTACCTGTTAAAATGTATTATGAACTTAAAACATAAAGATTAATAAAATTGGTCAAAAACATTAAAGTTCACCCATCTCATCCATGGGTGAGAGTATTTGCAAAAAATATTAAAATTAATAGAAATTTCAATGAATTTCAAGTCAATGTCAAACTATTATTAAGTATTATTTTGTGATAAGATTGATATTATGGAATGAACCAATAAGCTCACTGTTCACACTTCACCCTTGCGCGGGTATATAAAATTTGAATGAATTTTTATATAAGTTTGTCAATTTGTTTTGAAATATTTTAATTATATACATATATAACTATGATTATGACGACCTCCGTGGTCGAGTAGTGTGTACACCTGGTTTCATGGGTACGCCACTCCGAGGTCCTGGGTTCGATTCCCGGCCGAGTCGATGTAGAAAAATTTCATTAGATTTCTATATTGTCTTGGGTCTGGGTGTTTGTGGTATCGTTACTTCTGATTTTCCATAACACAAGTGCTTTAGCTACTTACATTGGGATCAGAGTAATGTATGTGATGTTGTGCAATAAAAATATATATATAACTGGAAATATAAACTAATGGAATAATTGATTCAACCTCGACTGGCGGTTTAGATTGAATTTGTTAAGAAAACTTATTAACACCATCACATACTTATTCATCGATAAAAAGACAAAAATATAATGGAATGGTTAAAAGAAAATGATGCAGTTCCAAGGTATTCAAGAAATCTGTATATGGCTATTAAATTTAACTATAAAATCATAGCACTCAAATATTAATAAATAATCATATTTCAATCACGATCCTGCTTACGAGACAAAAACAAAGGAATTGTTTAAGATTTTTTTCGTTGTAAGCTGAACATCGACCAAGCTTTCGACTATTACAAATTCTATTGTGTTGCCTGTGCATTTGCTAATAGCCTAAAGATATTTCAATTAATCATTCTGTTACTAAAGATTTTGATGATTATAGTAATACTTGCTTAAACTCTTACGATAGCTATAAATATAAAATTGATTGCTTGGCATAAATTTGATGACTATTTGAAACACTTAAAATTATAGACTTAAGCGAGTGTGTGTTGAGGACTGTGTAAAAATTCCTCCCATACTCTCTGACATTATGCATACAGTCTTCCGTCTGTCTTTATCCGTAATCAAAATCGTGTTGAATAAATTTTAATGTGATTATAAAACAATTGCTACTTAAGAAAGTTGCTGTATTTAGAAATTACCCTGTATACCTACATAGAAAAAATATTTCCTATATAATGTGGTTCTTTTTGAAGCGAAAAACCTGATGAAAAAATACTAGAAATGGTAGTATTGCAGTATTTATAAATTATATTCCATAATTGCTGGTCTTTTGTTATATAACACTATACCAAAACAGAACACACCATTTTTAGTAAGGTTCGTGACAGACATCACCTTATCCCCCATGATTGAGCGGTGATCCGTCGAAAAACGAGCGAAAAACAGCAGAACATTGATAATGGATGTGAAAACGATTCTCACACCTCTTCTATCCGTGTCAAGGTCATATCTGAACTATATTACCTGATCTCCCGGTTAATACGATATACTTTCAAATGATTTTTCTGCTTGACAAAAATCGTAATAATATATATTTAGAAATAAATATTATTAGTATTTTCAATGTTTATCAAGTAATAAAATTAGATCGACGCTAAAGTTAGTTAACATATGTAAATGAATATTAAAACTCATTACTCGTAACAATACAATTAGCATATTATGAATACTTAGTAGGCTATTAACATCTTCAATATGTTAAAATTTACACTGCTATATAAAATACGGATGTCTATCAGTTCACTAACAGAAGTTTAGTTGTAATTAACAAGTCTTAAATTTGATTGAGTTTCTTTTGATTTTAATTTATGCTGTTGTAGATTCTTATCTCGTTGGTCTAGTGGCTGCAGACCCCGGAGTCCTATGTTCAAATCTAAAAGAATAAGAAATTTGTTTTTTTTAAATACTACATGCCAGTTTTCTCGAACTCTTGTGCAGCAAATTATCATTTGCTTAGTCAATAGTTGGCTAATTCGTATGCGCCGTTGCCGATTTTAGTCAAGAAATTAGGGATCAACTTAAAAATATATTACCGTGTTAATTTTATTCTGAATTTAAAAAATAACACTTATTATTAATATGATAAAAGCTTTTTTCTTCTATTTTTTATGAATACTTTAACCATTGTTGTATATATTACTATAGACAAAAACGTTCATGTAAACAATTTGTCCCAGTACTGGTAAGAGTTACTAAAGTTCACTGAAGCAATAAATCTTCATTATGTCATCTAATCAAACTATTAAAACATACATAGCTAAATCGCTTATAGAGACTAGACATATATAGTCACATATAGAGACAGTCATAGGCGCCGGGTTTTCATGGCGCTTACACTTTTGGCTCAACGTAGTATAATAACGATATGTCGTTCGTGTAGATTTAACGGTTTGTAGGATGTCTTTAAGCAAATTTTATTTTATTTTGTCTTATTACAATAATACTAGCTAGTATTTAATGACTACAGCAAGAAGTCGTTTTACTTGCTTGACTATTGAATTTAATATTTAATTTAATAATTTTCTTGCTATTGAAGTCCAAATTTTGATTTCCTATACTTTGAGTCGGATTTTCGAATTATTAGCATCGTACGCAGGCGCAGTGAATTAATCGCAAAGCTACACGTTTTAGAACGTCATTTCTAAAGCGTAGTTCATAAATATCGATGACATTTACAAATTTAAATATTCACAATTTTAATTTGTAATAAAATAAACATCGTAATATAAGATAAGGTGTGAAATAGTCTATTTTAATCGTTGACACTTAATTTGCCACATAACGAGCAATTTCATTGAGTAGTTTTCATGACACCCTAATTAAAAGAAAAAAAACAGATCTTTACGTCTGGTCAGGGCTACGCTTTGGTCGATCGTAATCATTTATAAATCCCGCGTCTGCTTTTATAATATTCTTTACTAAATATTGAGATATAATTCCAATTCCACATTTAGTTGATGAGCTATTATTGTTCCCGTATGTAGCCAGGATTAATAAAGTAGAGCCCTGTCTTTCCTGTTACTGGCTTGTTCTTTTAAGAAAGTTTGGATGCTTATTCTACCACTCTGCTTCAATGCGGAGGCGGAGTATTCCACATTCATATTTGGTAGGTTTTATAACATCTCCGTTCCAGTTGGTGACGATGTAAAAAATGGTTAAAATTTCTCACAGCGCCATTTTCTATCGATAACAATGACAATATAAATACATTATGAATATATATATATATATATATATATATATATATATATATATATATATATATATAATTATCTTTCGACGCTGTTATGGTGCTGTGATGATTTAAACGACAAGCGTGTGATAAACGTAATATCAATGGTTCTTACCCATTTTTGGAGACAGCGACAGCGATCCTCGTGTTTTATTTCTTAAACTATCTTAATTATATATTACAACTATGTGCCAAGATGCAACATCGTTATACCTCAGTTTTCATAGAAACAATACCATGTAATTATTTCTTGTAATGTGTATTGTAAAGCTATTAAAAGTTTTACTATACATAAAAAAAAAACAAATAAAATAAAGGTTTTCCTTATTGTTTTTAATATTTAAACATATTCATTTACACCTTTTTAACACTTTTGGCAATTAAATTACATTCATTATTTTGTAAAAGCTTTTTAGACAGATATTTTTTTTATGATTATGACGTTTGTTCGTATAAGTTTCGAGGCTAAAACATGCTCGTATATACATATGTATCTATTACAAACTTTGAACTTCGACTTAATTCATCCTACGAATAAAATCATAAACAATAAATGAATATTGTCTCGAAACTTATGTCACGCCCAATCTAAACTGGCCGGCCTTTCAGAAACGTATGTAAAACAGTAATAATCAACTATTTACATAATAATAAGCGCACAGCATCTATGATCATATCTCTAGTCTAATTTTTGTTTTCGACCGCACGTCTGATTTTGGTCCTAAAAATATATCAGACGTGAAGACTACTCACTTACTAGCTTAAATCAAGACGGTTTTTCGCTTTAATAATGTAAAGGGATGTCGATATGTATATATAAAAACGTTTATGTAGTTGGAGACTACAGCTTTGAGCGAGATCAGGGATTACAATATGACGGCCAGTAAAAAATAGAGATCCAGGAGCACCCGGGCGCTAAAACTGTACTTCCTCGAACAAAATAATATGACTAAGGTAGCCTGAAAAAGTGGTACGTTAAAATTGCCTTAAACATTTTGTTTTACCTTTCTACGTAGTATTTTGAATCCTTTACACTTATTTACCTACTTTCTACCTATTATTCTTAAGGGAACCTAAATAGTTAAAAATTAGAAACTAAATCCAAATCTTAGGCACCATCAATTTTTTGTTATGCAAACGATATTTGCATACTATTTTTCTCAGCAAGCGTGACTTGCTCGTAAAATTAATAGAATTATGAAAATATAACCAGTTATTGTTATGTTGAACCCGAGTTTACGTAACTTTTAGTTTTATAAGCGCTTAAAATTTAAACAAAAACTATCTAACGACTAGTGAATTTTTAAAAACATTATGTTGTATGTCTAAATGCATCGTTGGTTCAGCTTTTAAGACTACAGATCCCGAGGCTCACGAACCAAATCCAAGGATAGGCCAATAAAAGTTATCGAGTTATTATGTCAAAAAATTCACAGTAACAGAAATTGGCAGTGTATATACTCGCGCGCCTCGAGAATGACGTAGACGCCTTTGAACCTGCGACAGAAACACGGTCTGTGCGGTCCTTTTAGCTTTCAAGAATGCACCTGTGCCACATTTACCTATATTCAATATAATCTCCAGAGCAGTTATGCCCATTTTCATATTAGGTCTCAACGTAATGAAAGATATAGTAATAATATAAGTGAATTTTAAATTTTTCAATCTAATGGCACTCAATTGTGTCATAAAATCTTCTGTCTGCGTCTTAAATTATTCAAGGTCAGAGTTCGCTAAAATTAGTTTTTCGTATACGCTTAACATGCTATGCTAATACATCTATAATCTTACTAGAACAAGAACTTTATGCAATGCATACATATGCATTGCATTTATAATTAAAGTCAAATTAAAGTTGTAAAACATATTTTTTTCTAAAATGTATATTTAAAACAATATTTTATACGATTTACCGTTTGAGATAGAGTGCAAAGGGTGCGTGTCGCATATGGCATACATATGTACATTGCATAATTTAAAGTCATCCGTGAATTCCAGTATACATATAGAACAATTATGTTTTTTTTTTATTATTTTAATATTATACAATATAAACAGATTAAAAAAAATTAAATATAATATACTATATACTTAAAAAATCATTTGTAATACTTATTTCATAGAAAATGGCAAAACAAGAGAGATTATACAAATTTTCAACTCGTTATTTTCCATTCCGTTGACTCTTATTAATAGATTATGTTACAGAGAATTTCACATTGCCGCCATGAATCAGGTCATAGTATTTGTAATAAGATTTAAGAATAAGAAAGCATCACAATCTTTAGATGACTAGTTATTAATAAGCTCAGTATTGGTGCCAGTGGTTATTCTGCCTGGAAACACAAGTATCGTAAGTAGTGTGTTACACCACTTATTTTGCCGACATGGCGCTACATCACTTTTCTGAATATAACTAAGTATAACATTGGTAAATGGATGATCATATAGGTCTGCATAAATACCACGACCAAATTACCACATTTAGGAGGTATTATTATCATTATTAGGTATATGGTATATTTAAAAATAGTAAATTAATTTATATTATAATAATGGAATGTTGTTAAGCGCCTTAACAACATTCTACAGCCATATTGGAACATCTTCTAAACTACTTGTTTAAGAAATTACGTAAAACTTACCTCGCCATACTTATGAATATTTATAATGGTTATTGTTAGATTTAATTAATTCAAAATGCAATCTAAACTTTTTAAAAATATTTTACCATATAATCGAAATAAAAATATTGTATTAATTTAAATATATTTATGACGTAATCATAGTGTAATCATAAAAAAATACAATCAAAAACACAAATTCATTTAATTTATATTCAATTCATCACTACATAGTATAAAACAAAGTCGTTTCCTGCTGTCTGTCTCTATGTATGCTTAGATCTTAAAAACTACGCAACGGATTTTGATGCAGTTTTATTTTATTGATAGAGTGATTCGAGAGAAAGGTTTATATGTATAGCACATGCATTATATAGTTGAGAAATACTGATAATTTTAGAGATTTCTAAAATGATGTCGTAAATAAACACATTTTTTTGAGCTTACAGCATTGCACCCGTGCGAAGTCGGGGCGGGTCGCTAGTTTTATATAAATCAAAAAAAATAAAATTAAATGCTGTATGTCGAAGCCGCTCCGATGCGGTTTGTTGAGAGCCTAAGGTAGGCGAATAATAATTATTAAGGTTAAGTGTCAATTAATTTTGGTAGTGAATTCAACACTTTTTGTTCGTGTTGGACCGTCCTTTATAGAGTCCGTTATGCTCTGACAGTGGTGTTAAAGAAGCGTACAAGTATTTGTTCAAAAATCTTGTACACTATAATATTTTTTTTTATGTAGTAAGTGGCGTTCGGGCAATTGAACCACCAACCACCATGGTATGTGACACCGTGGTCGCTGATGCCCAAAGAAATTAGGGCTGCAAGAAGTAATAAACATTTCCAATGTGCCACCGACTTTGCAAACTAAGATACTACTGAACTGAAGCTTTTTCCTGTTACAGAAGCTTACTCACAAATTTAAACCGGAACACAAAAATACTAGGTCTTGCTGTTTGATAGTAGAATATCTGATGAGGTAGTTAGTTATACCAACCTCGACGGATTTGCACAAAATTATACCACCAAGTAAATCATTGGCGAGCGTTTTATTCTCAGTCGAGAATGGAGCCAGAGCTGAAATTGGTCAGGAGGACATAATTCACTAAAACAATTGTTTAGACCACTCATGTTGCTATGCACACAAGATCCATCTTGAGAACTGATTGACGCGAATCTATCTATCAGTCTTGTAAACCCACACGAAAAAAAGGACACAAACCCACAAAACCATTCACAAGTAGGATCGGAATCAAGCAGACGGCTAGCTATAAAATATTGCCTAATCCTATTCATACAGATTACACACTGCGCAGAAGTAGATTGGATAGGCGCACATAGAATAAATTTAAAAAAGCACACGTTACCGTCGTGTGTTGAATATTTTTTTCTAACAAACGTCCGGCCATGGTCATACGAAGGTCAGTTTTGAAACGGTCTAATAGCAGTAACATTCGCATTCAATAAACGATCTTGGTCATAACTGTTAAAAATCGCATAAATATTCTGTCAACGTAAGTTCTATTTAGCAAGATTATCAGGATTCAGTCTTAAATGTCGTGGAGGGTATAAGTTAAAGGAGTTTTTAAGCGAAGTCGCAGTTATATGAAAAAATAAGTGTTCATTGTGTTTGTTTATAGAAAATTAAACATATAACATTATTGCACGACTATAGAAAAACAAAAAGGACGGTTAGTTAGCTACTCATTCAAATTTATTATCATTACGTCGTCGCTTTTACCGCAACGACCGCCTGGGGGCGAATTCTACTAACGTATAACGGGTATGATAGTTTCCGATTCTATTCCGTTCCAACTTCAACTAAGCCGCAACTGGATCGTTGTGTTGGAAAAATAGGAATGCTGAATGGCAACGATAACGTTTCGTTCCGATTGCGATGAAGTGACAATTTGTTAGTAGAATTGATGCCCTGTTTTTCTCAGGTCTAAGGTATTTCTCTCCAAACCAGTAATAGATATTTGAAGGTCAACAAGCAAGTATGTCTCTATGATGAATAAAAAAATGAATGCGTGTGACTTACTGTTAAAGTAAAACGACTTTATGTTTGTCTGTCTGTCTATCTTTCGGTCGGCTGCTCTTTCACGGCCAAACCTATTGAAACGAATTTGATGAAATTTGGTATGAAACGAGATTGAAACCCAAGGTTTTTTGCCTAATACCAGACGACCGTCCCCTAAAACGCAAGCAAAGCCGCGGTCTACAACTAGTACAATATAAATATATACATATTACCCATTACCAATAAATGAGGTTAGCGATGCTAATAATAATTCACGTTTACCCACTGTTTTATTTTAATGAATACTAAGCTTTTAATTATTAATTTTTACATTATTGGCGTTAATGTAATAATATGCAAAATAATATCACTTGAAGGAATGTTAAGCTTGTGCATAACAAGTCAATAGACACAAAGTAACTGACGAGCAAACATAAGAGTTAGTTGAACTCGGGTTCAACAACACTACGACCGGTTTCATTTTCAGACAGTTGTCAACTTGTATCACAATTTTCGCAACTTCAATGTCAAGTCAATGGCTATTTTACGTTATAGTAGATCATGGCACAATAAGTTTACCTATTTAAAGAATTTTCTAAACAGAATTTAACATTTTACTAAATATAAACTTAAAAATGTCTATTAAAGTAGTAAACTTTTCATCGTGACAAAACATTATCAGTAACGTCACTTTAGACAGCTAACAGCATTATTTTCACAGGTATATCAATAAATGTTTAGAGTAAACTTGATCAAAATATTTAATCAAGAAACAAAAAATCTAACTACTTCCTATCGTAGATTAAACTATATCGATATATATAATACTTGAATTAAAAATTATAAGTTAATTAAAAAAACAAGACTGCTTACGATAAACACGTATTCGCATTAAGTCCAAAAGACGAACAAGTCCTCCTCATTATTGGCGCCGCATTTAACTTAAGTGGATACCTAGTTATATTATATGTAACTTCCACGTAGCCTTTCCTATCTTAAAAAGCGATTTATGTCCATACTCTTTCTCCATTAGAAAAAGGTCTAATTTTCTGAAATTAGACAGTGAAACGTCAGATTAGACGTTATTATAAAAGGAGCTTCTCAATTCAGCTAAGTATATGTTTAGTATAGGATTCTATTTGGGAAAGTTCGATATTTGGCACAAGTTTCTGGTAGTCTTTTTAGTGCACATCCAGATGGCCTATAAAAAATATTGACAACTACAAACAAACGATCATTTTACGTTTGCAACATGTTATATACTAATACATAATATATGCGATATTTTAAAAAAAAAACAAAAAGTATATAGCTGTATATATAAAATTACTAATTTTTACTATTCATACGTATCACGGTTGTAGGATTTTCTGTATTCATGGAATTATTTTTTTTGTATTACAATTAAAATTTTTAAATTTTTCAAAATTCTTACGTCTAAACCGAGCTATATAGCATATGCATTAAGATTTATTTGAAAATGTAGGAAACAAAACACAGCCGCGTTAGAATTGACAAACGTTGAACTACAGAATTCTTTAAATTTAATTATTAAATTATCTCAGAAGGCTTCCTTTCCTGAGTATCAATTAATAGTAAATTGTAAAAGGTTGCCAAAAAACAGTTAATTGAAAATTACAATCGTTTTTCTTTAATAATTCTACAAAAATATTTCTAAATATTGGTAAAGATAAAAGCAAAAAAAAGAGTAATGATAAACGAACCTTGATCATCATATTCCATATGATTTGCTCTAATATATCACCGTTTTCCATTAATATATTTGTTAAAAGCACAATTCCACTTATTTACTTAAATCCACTTTAAGTTCCACGGTTACTATAAGAAATTGACAATAGCGCATTTTTCTCGTGAATCAATTAAGACCAAGCTGATTTTTTTAGCTTTAGCCTTCTAAGATAAATCATAGTCAATCTAAAATGAGAAATTAGAATACTTTAAGCGTTTGTTCTAGACATTTTGAAAGCACATGCACTTTCTATTTTCTCACTTTCTTTGTCTAATGGAACGGCAATCCGACATAACTGAAGAAAGATCATCTGCAGTTTCAGTTATCCATGCTTTTTCAATTCTTAGTTTAATGGCTTTTGGTTGCGCCGACAGGGCACAGATTATTTCGCCAATGTCACGTAGGACGGAGAAGACACGAATGAGATTAATCGGTTCGGTAGAGGGAACAAATTCAATTATATTTTGAAGACAAGTATAGTTAAGAGTTAAGAGTTAATAACAAGCTAAATTAAATATAATTGTTAGTATTTTAAACCATATATAATAAAATATGACCCTCAATTGGACTATTCAGAACTTAATGTTATTACATTTAATAAATTTACATAAGAATGAGAAAAATGGACTTAACACAAACGAATACAAACATTCAACATTTATAGAGCGAGGGATTTTAGAGTCCATGCTTTTTTATGGAACTGGAGTATAACTGTCAACAGATTACCTATTATATCTCCAGGCTGGTACACAAAAAAAAATATTACCCGATCTAAATTCAAACAAGCTGGGATACTAGGAAAAACGAAATGGCTTGCTCACAAAAGAATGCTGTCAGTATGTGAATAGAAATGAAGGTCTGGTGGTACTTGACCCTTATTTAATATACCACTTGAGACCGGCTCTAGAAATATTTAAGTAATCTTGCTAAAGTTAAATTACGTCACCGAAACATTTAAATAAAAAAAAACCCATCATTTTATTAAAATTAGAATAATAAATACTATACTTTTGACATTGTTTTCTTTATAACACCTAAAAATGTTTTAGAAGAAAATTATTTTTCAAAAATTAATAAGAACTAGAATGCATTGTTCCCATTTTCAAACAAATATAGAGTAAAAAAAGAGTAAAACAAACATCATACACATCATACACTTCTAACACGCATTTAAGAAATTGTCGCCGATTCGAAATTCACAGCCCTAGGGAAGACCCTTTGGGGTCTTCTTTTTATATCAAATAAGTTGATGGCATCACAAATGATCCACGTGATGGTAATAGGTCACCACTGTCTATAAATATTTGTACTGTAAGTATCCCCGTAAGAATCCTTATATCCCTTGAACCTATAGTTATACCAGCTCACTCATTTTTCAAACAAGAACACAACACACAACAATAATAATTGCTGTTTGGCAGTAGCATCTAGGATGAGTGGATGTTACCTAAGCAGACATGCTTGCACAAATCCCTAACACTAAGTTAACCAATAAGAACAGACAAGAAGCAACGTCCTAATATCAGCGAACCCTGCTGTTGCAATTTAGACTATAAGGTACAAGTAATCTTTATTTAAGTGTTTATTCTTTATTCCACGCAGCACATAAACGTATGCAAAGAAGAACTAACAATAAAGTCAAGTATAAAGCACGCTTATGTTATTAAAAACTTTTATTTCATTCACGTACAAACAAAGTCAATAGCTCTGAAACTTTTACTTTTTTAATAATGTTGATGATCTCTGAAAAGTATTTTTTCTTAGTAACCGTAATGGATTCCACCATATTCTTTAAAAAAAATTCAATTGCCTTGAAATCTTTAAAAACCGCTCAAATCATATTTCACAAACACGAGACGTGTGAAATCATCATATATGGTTTAAGATGCAGGAGATAGCGACCAAATTGTAAGCGTTTTTTTGTAGAAAATTACAATTAAAACCTTTATAGTTTACCAAGTATTCAAAAACAGAATAAATGTTTTTTTTTAAATTCTAACTTGAAATAAAATTTAAAAAAAACATGTTCGAAAACATTTATTTTATCTATATACTAATTTTCTTGCGATTTTACACTCCGAAAAACCGAAATAGCCTATTATATGGACCTCACTAACTTACTGACGGGTGATGTAATGTCAAAAATAATGTTAGCTCAATTTTTTTTTGCATCGACCTTAAGAACCAATCGAGATAAATGTCTATGGAAATTATTTCTGAACGACCACTCGTTGTTTGAGTTTATAACGAACTTTATGTAATATTCTATCATAGAGAACCACATGCAATTATTAAGCCGTGTCCGTGAGAAATGTCAAAGGTTTATTCACGTTTATTAACACGTAATGTCATAAAGATTGTCTGCTTCGAGCAGTACCGACTTTCGTTTGGAGGAAGACGCCCAAGGCGAGTAATTGAAAGAACTACCAATTTTTGAGTTAGAAAGTACATTAAATAAGTACGATGTTCTCTTTACTATTATTAGAGCCCAGCGCATTTACATTTTGGAGTGATGTGTTGTGATATGAAATTTAAGATACTGTCAAAGTGTTATTTAGAGATATTTTATGTAAGCAATTTATGAGAAGTAAAAAGACTTGCCTAAAAATTATGGCTCCGATTTATGTTTCATCAATTTATATCCACTCAAAGATATTTAAGAATGGCTTTCAAACACCATATGACGAATATGTTTAGTTAAATTAACTAAGTTTAGTGTTTATGGTGCAAGTCAAATATAATATGGTCTCTATCACATTTTTTTATTTATATTATACTAGTTGTCGCCCGCGGCTTCGCTCGCGGTTTAGGGGTTGGTTGCCATGTGTTAGGCAAAAAAGTTGCCTTTGTCCTTCCTTGAAGTTCAAGTTCGACTAAGAAGAGCCGAGTTCCTTTTGCACGGCAAGCCGCCCGTATCCACAAGGCATGTTTTGACGGCTACTATTCTCTAACGCAGTTTTAAATAACAACGCCACCCACCCTGAAGTACAGACCTGGCTTCGAGCGACTATAATTTATTTCCAAATAAGAAGAAAAACTGCGATGACATAAAATTAACCACGAAGTTTTCTTTTTCCTTTTTCTTCGACGATAACTTATTTGATAGATCCGAAAAATATGCTTGAGTGACGGGATGATACATTGAAAAAGAGAAATATTTTAATATTACAATTCATCTTTAATCCTTTTTCAAATTTTTGGCTTCGTATCCAACTAAACTCATAATTAAATTAGTTGGCGACTTTGCGCAATATTTTAAGTACATACGTTCAAATAATCACAATATACAAAGTATACAAAAGGAAAACCTATTTTGTGAAAACTTGACTTTTTACCATTAAATATTAAAGCCAAAATTATCAGTTTTTCCCGAGATCAGAGTTCAAATGATGGCATTCTCAGGACAGAAACACGAAATAAACATACCAAAAATAGGGTGTATATAACGCTTTTTTATAAGCCTAACATTTTTCAATGAACCAAAGACACTGTCACATTTAGAATCTTTTATATTATTTCGAAACAATTTCCCTGATAGAGTCAATTTTCCTTTAATCACTGTAGGTATGACGTAGTTCTTCGTAACATCATTACATGACTATGCAAATGTTACCAGTGAATAGAATGGAAAATGGTTCGTGAGAAACATTACACTTTAAAGTATAGGAATAATGTATGTGAATTGTCAAATGCGAAACTTTTTCATCGAAACATTAAATTAATTGTATATTACTTCTACATTTAGAATTGAAAAAAATTAACGTGTGACTTTGATTTAGTTCCATCACGTCGACGAGAGGTTAAATACCTAACAAAAACCACAAATCACGTTTTTATTTATTTTATTTTGAATATCTTAACTTCCTTATTCCTAGTTATAAAAAAGTTAATGTATTATTATAGTAAAAAAAAGCACTGATCTAACAAGAATTGGCGGGTTCGATTCCGGGTAAACAACACTGTATCTACCATGCATAATTTGTGTTATGTCTACTTTTGTGCTCGACGATAAACCTACAGTTCACTTAGTCTATCAGTAGACATTAATGCCAGCCCATTAATGGTTTCAAAGCTTAAGGAAAGAACGACCATCAGTAGATTAATTTAAGACATTCCGTTGATGATACTTAGAAAAAGGTGGACTGTTGAATTACACGGTATTTTAATATTTTCTGCCACGTATAGCTTAATCGCGTCATAAAATTCAAGAGACTATAAAATGCAACTGTGAAACTTTCTGCTTAATATTCGACGTTCGTTTTCAGACCATATTCTTAACCAAATGCCACATAAACTCCTTAAAATAGCTATCACCATAACGGGCATGTAGCCAAAAAACGTCCTTGTCACTATAAAATTAAGGCAACTATTTGTTATTATAATACAAGACTGATTGAAGAGGTAAGAAGAGAGCAACGACACGTGATGTTGTAAGCTCATACGATCATTTATTGTGCTCTAAAATGGAGTATTAGAATGATTCTTCTCCTTTTATTATGAATTCTAAAAAAGCGTACTAATTATATAATTAATGTACATCAAACTAATTTTTTATGTTCACATATTAATAAATGTATGAATTATCATCTTGAAATCTATCGTGATATGAAATAAATTGGTGAAGAATTTAGGTGCGACGTTTTTTCATTCTTTATTTAAGAAATGCAATTTCAAGGTTATTAGTCTTTGATCAAAAAAACACATTTTTGGTCTATTGTCTATTAATTTAAGAACAATAAAATTTTCATTCGTCTGCTTTAATTATTAAAACTAATTCATTGTTCATTCAGTGTGTTCATTTCGATGCACGTATTAATGTAGATGTAAAAATATACTATTATTTATTGATCATATCTAGTTCAAATCCTTTTCTCAATTTGTACTTTTGTAATTTCTACACCTCAATAGTCGTCAGTATACAATATACCAAGATAGTGAACGGATCATTTAAAGTTACATCTGTCTGATTGTCACATTATTATGCAAAGACAATAAGTTCCGGGTTCAATTTCCAGTTGGCACATATTCTGATGTGAATATGAGTATTAATATCGCGACATAAGCGTAATGTTTGACGATGATGGCGAAGATTTAAAGAATTTTTTCCTATGCTATACAATCTAAAAGATACGATTTTTCATATAATAGATAATTTCGGAATATCGTCAATGTACGGTTATCATTGATTCTGTTTTATTATTAGATTTTGATGAAAAAGTATTTTTTATTAAAATCCTGGGCGGATTTTTACGATATTCGTAACTTTAGTTCAAATTAATTGTTACTTGTATTTAATGTATTTATATTTTACATTTTCTACAAAAAAATATTACCTTTCATCTTTGCAATTTGGATGAGTTGTTACGGATTAAGTTAAGTAAAAAAAAATACGTGAATATAGTATTGTCATAGTGAGACATTAACGAGCTATTATTTTATTTTTAACACTATATTGTTGAGTTTTCCTTTGTTATATCAACATTTTTAAACCCGCACATATACGCACATATCATACGAAATAAGTTTGTCCTGACCGCCATATTTCATTAAACCATTTTATATTTTGACTAATTGATTTTTTATATATTAATTATGTTTTGAATGCTTTTATTAAATATTTGGCCAAACAATTAATTTAAAACTATGATTAAGCTTAACTTTATTATTCTTTATACAATATGAAATAAAATATATGAAAGGTAAACGTGAATAAAACTAAAAAAGTAACTTTTTTACTTAATATATGTAACAAGTAATCGATGTAATACTTAAATAACTTTGGTATAATTGTTACTTTAATATTTGTGGCTACCAAGGATTTCTATGATTGTCTCTTGTTGTTTAGTTACTTTTAACGATGGAAATGCTGACATTTTATTGCGAAAGCATAAACAATATTAATGATGGGGACATAAGATTACTTATACACTGGGAAATTACCAAGATTTACAGAGATCATAGAAGAATCGATCAAGTCCTCAAGCCCATATTATATAATATATAGATATAGCCTGTATAGATAATACGGGATTGAGGGTTAAGCAGTGTACGCAGACCAAGAAATTAACAATAAAAAAAGAAAGAGAAAGAAAAACAAGATCTTAAAATTTATTGTTTAAATAAATTGTTAAAGCCAAATTTTCTCTTATTTGAATATCATAATGGCATATCTTTATAACATATTAAATACATTTAAATTAGAAAACAATAAATGACCGTAAGATGTGATTGTCTAGGAGCGCCGAAAAAGTTAATTCGGTGTTGAAAACCTGCAAGTCTTAGACTTAGTCTGCAAATTTTACGTCAATAAAATGATGTCACATGTGTATCCACCAAGCCGCACTGAAGCATCGTGGTGGAATAAGCTCTAAACCCTCTCTTCAAAGGGAGTAGAGGCCTTAGCCAAACTGTGGTTCATTTACTTTACAGTAAATGGCGGCTGGCAAAAAAATTGATTTACTTATTCTTTATATAGCTCATCATTACATTAAATATAATACTACCCTTTATACCTACATACGAATTCATAGTCGAAATATTATAAATAAATATAAATTCTACCGGAAAGAATCGTCAAGAATGACTACAGATAGTTATTCTTATTCAACAATTTGCATAGGTGTTTAATTAAGAACAATTACATTTATTATTTAAACCATATATCTTAACGAATACTAATTCCACGATTTTATTAAAATATATTATTTTATTCAGTTATAAGCTTTTTATCATAGTTTTTTATATGGATTTAAACTTATGAATAGGCCATATTAAAATATACATAACAACGAAGAAACGCCGGCCCTATAAAACAGTTCTTTTAAATTCATAATGCAATTACGTCTGTACGCCTATATCTACGAGTATTATGCAATTACACTGACGGCTTAAGTTATATATATGGTTTAGGGGGTAATTACTTAAACAATGCTGTCTCCTTCTTTCGTATGTCAAATCAATAATGACAGAAAGAAAACAATATCATAAAGCTATTTGCAGTATAATGTTTAATTCATTTTTTGAAAGCGAAGACTTAAATGTATGTCAAAACTTTGTCAAAGTAATTATATACGTATTTTATATAAAATAAATGTCTAGTACAAGAGACACGATACTAACTTACTAGTTAGTATCGTGAACACAGAACTTCGAATAAAAACAAATGATAAATAATATATTATTACTAGAAACCCGCCCCGGCTTCGCACTGGTGTAATGCTGATACTAAATATACTACAAAATAATTTACAAATTTCACAGTTTTTCAGTCATTAGACAATACAAACCGCGTCCCTGCGTTTTAAATCTGTAATATCTTCGAAAATATTCATTTTAATTACGGGCCATATTGATCTATTTTAAATTCACAATGCATTTAATGTACTGAATTTGTTAAGGAATAATGCTGTGTTACTTAAAATCACTTCGAAAATAAGACATTATTTCTCGTAAAAAGTAAAGGATAAAAAATGGTTTTTGTAGGCTATATCTATGAAATAGACATACACTATCGCGGATTTTTTTAAGACCTTTTGAAGTTGTACAATACTGTAGGACATTATTTTGATCTATCTCGTAGGGTTCAGCCAGCGTTTGCAAAGTAAGCGCAAAAAATGTGTATATTTACGACAAGACTGCATGTATAATACAAACTTGCATGTATAATACATGCACAATATAGTAATATTGTTCATGCATACACACTTTCCTCTTGAATCAATATATCTATTAATAAAAACCGCATCAAAATCTGTTGTGTAATTTTAAAGATCTAAGCTTATATAGGGACAGATAGCGGTAAGCGACTGTATTTTATACTATGTAATGATAATATACTATTGGTATCCTGATACAATCAAAGAAAGCTTAAAAAAATATATATTTATAATATGCAGGGAGACTAGTAAAGAAACCACCTGGTGGTAAGTGCTCATCACCACCCAAAGGGACATTGAAAATTCAAGAAATATTAACCAATTGTTACGTCGTCAATGAGTTGAAAGCAAGAAGTAAAGAAGTTTTATCGATTGTGCTTAAGATTACACTAGCTTCCTCACTCTTAAAATCGGATCACCACGATCGATAACTTAGCAGTAGATAAATTATAAATGGTGGTGGCCCTACCACCAATTAAGCATATATTGTTGCATTGTAATACTGAGCTACTATTCAAATTAAATACTTCTAGTGCCATCTCTGATGTTTACTCTGCTCTACGGTCATGGATTTATTTTTTATATTTGGTCAACAGTCAACACGCTCGTCGTTCATACTAAAAACCGGGTCAAGATTTTTTAGTTTATAAGCTTTGGTACGTTACACTATAATAGGTACATCTTAACTCTGTATAACATACATACATTTTAAATAAAATATACATAAATAATTTGTAGAAAAACTATTTATTTTCGTGTATACCAACTTGGATATTTAATCCAGGTGGCCATTTTTAGGATTCCGCAAAGAACGTAACATAAGTAGGATCATTCTTGTGTAAGTATGTCTATTGTCTAACATTTTTTAAGTATTTGATTGGTCTTTATAATTCATTTAATGCTCGTCGGTGAAATAAAATCGCAAAGAAACCTCTTGTGCTTGATGAAAACTGCCTAATGTTCTACAAAAACGTTGCTGTTACTACTATTTTTACTTTTTACTTACTCATTTTATTTACAATTCGAATATTCCCTGTTTAAATACATACGGCGATAAAATTGATCAGCTAATGTTTAAGAGTGAACGGTGGTCTTACCGCAAAGAGTGAACACTAAGCATTCGTACCACCAGTGCTTCCCGTTGGAGTCCACGATGATTTCAGCAATCACGTTTAATTTTTTTTAACTGATTAGCATCTTATGTGTCTCGACAGTTATATTTTTACAGCAATATCATAGAACAATAAAAATAACAACAAAAAAGGACATAATAAAGAAGGTTCTAAGGAGAATAATTAGAACCTAGACAAACAAATTAAATTTAACAAATAAGTATAAGCTTAATACTTTAGAAAAGGTATAGAAGTTTACAAAACTTCATTTTTCTTTTCAGACAACTTTTCTTTCTAATTTTTTTCTTCTAATTTAATTTTCTTTCTAATTTAATTTTCTTTTTTAAACTCATTAATTATTGTATCGATAAATATCAATAGTTTGTGGTCCGGTTTGGAAGGTGAGTGAGCCGGTGTATTTAAACACTCAAGGACCAAAACATCTTATCTTGACATATATTGACGGTCCGAAGGGTTAATTAAACTTCATGCAGTGTCGGTTTGTATGGGCAAAACAGACCAAGACCAGGTGCGAGGTTTAAATATATGTATATTTAGTGTCGCTTTTTTCAAAAATTATATTTTAAAAACTTTCCTTGTATAGATTTTCCTTTCCTTATTCAGACATCAACATAAGAAATCATTTATTAATAGGGTTATTTTAAAAGCGATTGAAAATTGTAGAAATTAATACTATTTTAGATTTAATTAAATGATTGTACTTAAAAATGGAATTTTGAATCATTGGAATCATTTATCATTAGAAAAATAACAGCTTAAGAATTTGAAACAATGTGAGTCATTATTTACTACAAAATAAATACACACAAATATTATGAATACGAGAACAAAAAGGGCAATATTATTTTATAAAAGATAAAATATTTTATATTTCATGTACGTTGGATTTTAATGAATCAATAGGTACATTTAATATAATACACAAGTCTTTACAATTCTTATACCTTTCAAATTCCTAATCACTCATATTTATAAAAAAACCGCAAATGTCATTGTCAATGACCATGAATCATTTTGAAATCAATCAAAATGGTATTTTTATTCATTAAACTGGCTCTTATCGCCTCACATTAAGGCCTATAACCTATGACCCTCGAAAAATCTAAAAAAACGTATGACGCCCTCCAATTATACGGACTTCCTACAGTGGTAGCATCTCCCTTGCTTGCACAATCCAAGCCGTCCTTTCTCCGCCCCACCGCGAACTCTCACGGTATATAGTTCCCTGGTACAGTGAGGTGAACATCACATAGTTCGTAACGAACCTCAGTGACCCACACTAAGCATCATGAAAGCCTTCGTAGCGGTAAGTCAGTGAAGTGTTCGTGATAGTGTCCAGTGAAGTGAAGTGACGTTCTGAAATCATATTGTCTCCTAAAGTGAAATACGTGATTATTGATATTAATATTGACTTGTTGATTTCGGAACGTTATTTAAATTTGGCGGTTGGACGTCTATTATGACGTTGGATAGGAAATTTATTTTAAAATTTTGGGTTTACAGTTTAAAATAAAAAAATCATAAAAATATGTATTAAATAAAATTATAAACCTATTAAGTTTCCTACCCAACGCCATAAATTTTCACTTCACCTTATTTTATAGAATTAACTAAAATATTTTTCTTAATATTTATACTACTTACATTATCACATATAACGAAAATCTGTATTAATATTATTCTGTATTAATATAGTTTCTCTTATTAAGGAAGAGAATACATACACAAACAACGTAATCATAAAATAGCATCAGTGAGAACATTGCAAAAATAATAGAATAATTCAATAGATAAGCAAAAGTATCGCATTCAAATATCACCCATAAACGTCTTAAAGCCCTTGTGACAAACACGATAAAGTTTCAATTCCTTTACCAGAAATCATATCAATAATAATTCGTTCAAAGAGAACAAACGCATAAAATTTTTTTGTTCGCCTTTGTAATGTTCGTTTGAATATTTAAAAACGATGATAGATTACTATACTTTCTTAGACGACAATTAACAAAGTTTTCTATACTCGGAATACATGTTCTCTCATTGTTAATGACAATATGTACTTTTTTTGCATAATTATTTATAACAAATAGTCTTGAAATATAGACATCCTTACAAGATTACTTACATATTCAAAAAAGGGAAAATTCGAGAAATTTAAATTCACTTTTTTCAATTCAAAATCAAATTCTTTATTCAAAAATTTGTACAATCGCATCTAAGGAAAATTAAAATTAATAATCCTATGTACGTGTAATGTCAAACAGATCGCGGTAATAATCGGTGTAAGAATCTTCCCTTCGCTATTGCGTAATGGTCATAGGTCGAGCGGCTACCGTAACATATTGCTTCATTACAATAAAAAACATTTCCTTTTCGCCATAACACTATGTTTTGATGAATCAATGTATTATAAAGATCTTAATTACAATACGATTTTTCTTCAGCTTATCATTGAAAAATTGATAAGAATAAATTTATAAATAGAGGTATTCAATTCAATTTAATTAACTAATAACAACCATTCAAGAAAATTCAATACAAATATAGTCGTATTTTTAATATAATCTTAGTCATCGTCCATTCAAAATATATAAATGCTAAGCTGTTCGTTATAAGAATTTAAACGAGACTCATGCAAAGAATAGTATGAATGTATTAAAAGTTTGAACAAACACAAAACTTTTCTTGAATATAGTGACCATATTTCGTTGAATGAAGTGCAAATATTTCGAAAATTATTTTGTTTGTAAATAATTTATTTCACTTTCCATAAAACGCAAAACAAAAAACTTGGTTTGAAACAAAAGTGAAATTTTCTAATCCTCGATGCTTAACTTAATGATAATGGCGATTACGTAATACTCAAAGACTAGAAAAAATCCTTAACACAAATCGGCTAAAATCAAAGTCACTATCTATATTCAACAGTCTACACTATGTAATGTCGTCATCAACTAATGCGATCCATTCTAAACACGATACAAATTTCCGAAGAAAACGCGTCCCGATTTCAAATGACATAGACAAAACAAATCCGAAACGATTTTAGAATTTATTAAAACTCTCTTGTATTCATACTCTTAACAGCTAAATTGTTTAAAACGATAAAAATCTCGAAAACTTCGTTCAAGAACTTGTTCTTATTTACAAAGACAATTCTATAATAAAACAAAGGAAATTGTAACATAAAATATTGCGTTGTACTATTAATTACTAAAATCAGATAGAATCTAAAAACGCAAAGTATTATTCCCGTCACTTTATCGTTAACTAAATCTTTCCCATGAAACTGAAACAATGAGCATTCGTTACATAATATCGATACAACTGAAACCACTTCTCACATGTACAAGATCAGTCATTATTGTGCAGTCACGAAGATCTGGAAAGCTAACTGCGTGACTTCCAAACATGGCGGAAGGTACGCGTAATGGTCACAGTTTGTCGCGAATATTATTTAAGACTACTAGATGGATTAAATTTTGTAAGAGTTTTTTGAATTGTTTATTATTGAAATACTTTTTTATTGTTTTAAATCTTACAAACTCAGAATTAATTAAATTAATAGTGAAATTAAATTTACATATATACAGTTTTGTAGTGATCATGTTTACAAGAAAAATTGAGGTCAATGTATGAGAATAAAGTATACAATCCACTAGCATCTCAATGACCTATGACACTGCACTTTCACTCCACAGACTTGATTTTATATCGTCCAAGCTATATACAGTGTCTATATTCTTACCAAGATTCATTAGTGCTATTGTTGAAAAATACTGAGAAATCTACCATTAAATATGATAATTGTTCTCTTTACATCTATTAATTATAAACGAAACGACCGCGACTTATGTTATCAACTTTCTCCCTTTATTACTTCATGGTCACAAATCGACTAGATTTCGAAATTATTAAACTAGCATCATTTCACACACTCCGCTCCATATTTCAATAACAAAGCCTTTAAGATTCGAAAGTTTTCCGCATACAAATGTGATTTTAACGACCTATGTTTTAATAAACACATTATTTCTAACTTACTTAAAATATATTGATTTAACGATAGGTACCTATGATAAAATTGGTAAACCCCGAAACCAAAGTTAATAATATAGTAAACCACTAATATTTATATAAACACTATCTAAATACCTAAACATAAAAAGGCTTTCATTTTAATATTTGGAAACGTTAAAAACAACTCTTGACCCAAAATAATAAGCATACCGGAATATACAATTTCACCTGCAATTAAATTTGACACCAGGAAAAACCAGCAAAGAATTTGATTTCGTTAGCTTATAGAAATTAAAATAATGTTTACGCTAACCTCATTTTCTTTTGTATAGTCGTATTCTTACGTAATTGTAATAAAATGTTAATTAAGGTGATGCGTATTTATATTTTACTTATATGGGACGATTCCGTTTATAAATTTAATAATTATCTTATCTTGTAGCTATAAAAAGACATATTTAAATGAGGAGCAAAGTGGATCATTTCGTCTCTTCACATCTCTAATATTTGTCCTCCGTAAGGCAAACACGTATCGTATCTACATATATTTATACATCTATGCCACTGAGATGCGCGTGCGCCAACATACACAAAGAAAGTAGATGTAAAACAACATCATTATCTAAAATGACGTCAATATTGGGTTAAAATTTCACCAATCATAAGCTTAGTATTTTAATAACTAGTTTATTTATCTTATAATACAAAAATATTATTATTATTTTCTTTTACATTCGCTTTTTTGGCGATGTAATTATATGAAATATTTTATATATTATGTAAACATTTATAACACATTTCAATTTTGTATGCAATTTGAATTCGATTTAAATAACACGATATATATTTATATAGTTTCAGTTTTATCACATGACAATTATGAGTAAAGAAAATTATAGTCTTAATAGCTAACACCAAAGATAATATCAAGCACACGTAAAAATGTTTAAGGACAACCTTACACGATAGCTGTTCATTTCACGGTTATTCACTTGCCGTTTCTAATCAATGCATAATCAAACGTAGAAAGTTAAAGACTCGAGAAGCACTTCGGAGGAATTAGCAAGTATTTGCAGAAATTAACAGGCTCGTAAAGCAATATTCACAAGACCTTATATTACGTAGTGTAGTGTTCTACATATTTGATACTCACGCTATACATAATATTGATAAAAAACTTAGCTTATTATCAATAATTTAGGATTTTATATCGATTTAATGTATTAATAAAAAAATTCTTCCACAGTGCATAGCCCTGGCTTTGGTGGCCTGCGCAAGCGCCGAGCCCCCATCCGGATACAATTACAACCGTCCTTCCGGTGGAATTTCTGGTGGATTCAGCGGAGGAATCAGCGGTGGTCTTAGCGGCGGTGGTGGCTACCGTGCCGTCTCTTCCGGATACCAGACCTCCGAGGGCCAGAACGTCGACTCTCAACTCCTCGAACAAGTCCGCCAAATCCTCCTTAAGGAAGAAGCTTCATCCTCCTCCTCCTCCTTCGGCTCAGGATTCGTCGGAGCTCCTTCCTCATCGTACGGCGCACCATCATCTTCGTATGGAGTTCCCTCAACCTCCTACGGTGTACCCAGTGGTGGCCGTGTAGTTGGCATCAACCTTGAAGGTATCCGTCAAGCTATCCAGGTTGCACAATACGAACAGACCGCCATCGGCGGTGGTGGATACCCATCTGGTCCTTCTACCTCCTACGGAACCCCATCCCGTGCCCCCTCCGGCAGCTATGGTGCCCCCTACTAAGTCCCAATACGACCTTCTGAACGCTCGCTCGTTCATTATTCGGGTGAATTCGTAACATCTCCGATCACCTGAATGTTTATACCAATGGGCTGATAGCCACGTACAATGTAGGTGGTGTCGCCTGGGCCCCACCATCCCGGCCAACGCTTGCGACTGTGCACGCTCACGGGTTACCCAGCTGTTAGCCAGTCGTTACTGCCGACATATGTCAGCCGTCAAAATTGACAAACTCTTTTGACAATTTTGACAGCTTAGAAAACGGCACAATACGAAGTGGCTTACAACTGGGAACGACTCTTGTTCTGTATAAAGTTTATCGATAAGTCTAGTTTAATTTATGTCATAAGATTTTGTTTTTTTTTACAAAAAAAAAATAAATACATTTCGACACCGTAACTTATTGTTTATATTATTTACTTTAAAGCTTTTTTCTCTAATATATTATGCCATTAGGTGAAAAAATTAAGAGGCATACTAAAAAATAATAATTTAAACAACATAAATATGCAAATAGAAGAAAGTAGAAATCCATGTTTATTATGAAGTGGATTCGAATTTACAATCTCAGTTTATTCAAAGCCATTATTTTTGCTACGCTTTTGAGTTTCATAGCGGACTTTCATATTCGTAAGCATTATCTAAATAGTTAATACCGTTTGTTACGAACATTTATGAAATTTGAAAGAGCATGATTGAAAAATAACATAGTATACTAAATATACGGGACAGACAATGATTTAAAAAATCATAAGTCGCTTTACACCATTTTAAAATAAATGATACTTATATCAATTTGGAAGAAAGAATATGAATAATTCCAAGACGATCGAATCGAATTTAAACCACGGTGGCAAAACTCAAGGCCTAACCAATTACGCAGAAGATATAAATAAACAAAAATAGAAGTATTTTTAAGATTCAAGCTCAAGAGATCAGGCGCATAACCTTTGCATAAGCTGCTTTACATTATTTTCGGGGTACAGGAGTTTAATGCGACATGTTCCTAACAGGACTGTGACTGAGAATTTATTAGAAGAAAAATTCAGTTAATAATTTGAATCCTAGGTTCGTATAAGCGTTCTAGCTAGCTAGTTAGCTCATATATCATATATACACGTGCCGTGAACGAGACATTTAAAATCTGATTTCAAATTGAATTTATTTAGTTTATCTAAAAAAACGATAATGTTAATGATACCATGATGACTTTATACGAATATTTTTAAACTAGATAGTTTAAAATTTTTACACGAGTTCATATAGTGAGAGAATATGGATGCGAACAATTATTATTATTATAATTTTTTTTAATTTTGCTTAAGATATTAGAACACGCTAAAATTTTAATAAGTTTTTATTTCAAGACAGGAACATATAATAATTCACATTAAATAGATACGACGTATAAGGCTTCCTATGATCATTATAAACTATATCTCCATATTCAAAGTGAACGTAAACAAAGTCACTGGTACAACTAATGAAAATAGGTTTACAAAATGCGTTGTTATTATTCACCACAACATAGCATGTTTATTACCGGCTTATTAAAAGGTTAACAAAACAACAAAATAGAAGCAATGCTCTTGAATTGTAACTCTTATGTACATTACATAAGAATTATTTCAATTCAATACTATACCTAATTGCACCTTAGACCCGTAGTTCAATAAAGGTCTTATTGAAGTGCGTCCTGTATTTTGATTACGTAAAATCTATAGTTTCATATAATTCGAGGTTTAAATTACAACAAATAGGCTCTTCTCATTGCTGTTGATCGTTTTTAGATTAGTTTGTTAAACTATTCTCAAAATAATCGCTGTGGCCATTACTCGAGCGAAGTTTAAAAACCTGAATTCTTACTTATTTAGATTTCTTATTAAGCAGACTAATATAAGAATCCGTATTCTTCTAATGCATAGAATTTATTTCGAAGATCAAATACAAGTTTACTCATCGTTTTAATAAAAGATAATCCCGAGTATTTTCGTATGCAAGAAATTGGCTCTACTTTTTTGTAGGTAACTTGTAATGATTAGCAAACGCTGTATCTGAAATACTTTATAGGATAGTTCCTATCTACTAGAAAGTAAAAATAAAGTTACATATTCATTTAGCTAGACAATTGATACGTTTGACACATTTTTTGTAAATATTGAAAGAAATAACTAAATTAGAACAATGAAGACTATTATTATATCTTTAATTCAACCGCTGTTTTACTGGCCACAACGCGACCTAGTTGAACAGTACCATCTGATCATTATGAAACGCAATCCCACAGCTAATCACTTCTATCTCGGACATAATACGATATTACATAAACTTGCCTCATACAATACTAAATCGTAATAATCATCAACTTATAATGGTTTAGATTTTCGCGATTGTCACGTACTCGTACCAAGCAATCAAGTTGATCTTCGTGGATCTTACTAATATTATAAATGAGAAATATTGTCTTTGAATTTTTGTAATTCGAACGGCCTCCGTAGATTCTTAAACAATTTGGCATAGAAGACAATTACGTCGTGGAATAAGACTTAGGTTACTTTTATTGATTATTATTAATGTAACCTCTTTTTCTGAAGGGTTAAGCAGCTTGCAATGACTTGCAATGACTCAAACAAATGGACAAGTATATATAAGGCGACCTTTGTCAAATTAGATGTCAGCTGCACAGGATATAATAAGGAGCGCATAATCAAGTGAATTATCTAATCGTTCACTCTGATAATTCGATAGGACATTATACGACCGAATTCAGTTCAGACAAAGGATTAACAGCTTGTTGTACTTGTTTTCCTTTCAGAGTTTCTGCGATAAACAACTCAATAACTTTTTACTGGCCCGGTACTTGAACCCAGAACCTTGGAATCTACGGCCCTATAAGCTAACCACTGAACCAACGAGGAAGCCGAATTTCAATTCAACTATTTAAACTTCTATTTACAATACAAACGATAGATATTAATTACACAATAAAACTTCACGATTCATTATAATCATACGGTACTAAAAAAAGTAGAAAGTTCATTCATGCATCCATAATTTTATTTGAGTTAGTTTTTGTTAGGTTCGCTTCATCATCGTTAGTTCAAATTAGATTTTGTCGATATGGATGTGTCGTATATTAAGCGCTTCATCATACAGATAAAGAAATCGATTATAAGTTTCTAATCGTTATAAATCGAAGATTTTTATCATTGCTAGAAATTAAAGTGGTACTTTAAAATCTGCAAATAAATAAAATAAAAAAAATTGTATTGTATAGTCGGACAGGCAATAAGGCCATCTGATGATAAGTGGTCACCACCACCCATAAACAGAAATATTAACCATTCATTCATTGTAAAGGCGCCTGTAGTTGAACTGACTACCTCACCCTTCAAACCGGAATAGAACAATACTAAATAACGTTTCTGTTTGTTTAATATGTGAAGAACGGGTGGTAAACTATTCAGACAGGCTTGTATAAAGATCTAAAACTAAGTATAATTATTATTTATTAAATGAAAAACAAAGTTTTATTATTGAGGAAATTCGCAGTAATCAGTTCTTACTCGTAGAACTTATTCAAGCCACAAGAAAAGTAAACATATCGTCATTGTGATCTTGAATTATCTATCTCAATGTGGATTTGCAAAAAATGAGATTTTGAATGTCGGCAAAATTGTTATCAGAACTATGCAATAGAAGTAAATTTAAAGTGGACAAAAAATATAGATCCATTCAGTCACGAAAGGGCGCTAAGTTATCAGCGTGAATTGATACGAATGAGATAGCGCTGTATTTTAAATACAAATAATAATTAATCAATTATTGTAAATAGCAGAACTATTAGTAAATTGTATGACATACGGAAATCTAAGTTTTCTCATCCTTACTCCTTCTTCTATTGGAACATTGCATATTAGCGTTGCCACAAACAGTAAAGTCACACGACGAATTACGAATGTCCGGTGAGATCTCAGATCTTGTAACCGAATATTTAGCATTTGGTACGAATTAATCCAATTCGAAATGATATTAGATTCCGCTACAAGTTTCTAAATCAACGAGATACTTTCTTGTCTAGTATTTTAGTATTAGGTATTCTGGGTGATTAAAAGACGTCGAATACCGCAAAATATCAGATTTCATTCATTGCATACCGTCAAAATGTTGGCTAAGACCTACATGTAGTATTTTATATGCCAATATAAACAAATTATGAATGGCACATACTGTGAAATTTATTGCAAATGCCAGATTGTTCGTTACACTCGCCAATCGGTCCTACCTAGTCTAGATACCTGTCTGTATTTCGGTAGAAAGTGTGAATTATCATCTTCACCATCATCAGTAAATGTAATCTGTTTAACACGGGCTTCTCCTAACGTACACCAAAGCTCCCGTTGTCTTTTGCATCCGCTTGCCTTCCGCATACTGTCGGATTCCCTCACTTCTCAGGTCATCGGTTCTGCTTCGTAGGGTGCCTTATTCTACATTTGCCAATCCCCGCTATCCAATTATCAAAAATATATATACGAATTTGTTGATTAACCAACAGGATCAAAGAGAAAAGATAAAACTTTTGACCAACATAAAGAAACTTCTTTTTTTGTATGTTAAGATAGAAATGTACCTTTATATGTAATGTACTGTACTCTTGTTAGAGTACTTATAAATTTGCTTTATGTTTCGTATTTTTTTTATCGTAGTGAGTGTTAATGTATATAATGTTTATGTTTAATTCATCTGAAAGGAGAGAGCTTTACTAATTACTGATTATGAATAAGCCAATAAACACAAATATTCATAGACAATATTTATTATTTTAAAGCTAGTACAAGCAAAGTGCCTAGTAAAAGCTTACCTGAATCCTTTTTTTATATTCAATTAAAATTTTCATTACTTATCCTTATTTTGGTAAAAAATGATTAAATTCAAAGTTATATTATAGTCGTATATCTTATTTAACAAGCAGACTTGAACACATTTTTTAACAATTATGTATTTTTTTGTCAAAAGTGATTGTCCGCTTACAAAAATTGAGTACTTCAATGTAAATAGCAAAGCATTCTAATCTCATCTAATTTTCCACGATGACGAAATATACACAACAATGGCTGTGAAAGTTCGCTAATTATTTTAATGACACTTAATGACATCTCTGTAATGTACCAGTTGTTTTAAATATGTAGAACGTTCTCTATGGATTTTTAAACGAAAATGTTTTAAATCGATGTTATTTAATACGTGTCCGTACCGATAGGATTACCAAAATAGGAAAAATATGTATTTTTTTAGCTACTTATGCTGATATAAATAGTTAAAATAACCATGCAACTTTTCGAAATTAATACTAACTGTCTGGTTAGTGTTCTGTCAGTTATAATATTTATTTACTCAAAGTAAGTTAACAATCACAATAAGTTTCACTCTTTCTTAAGTTGTGAATCAAGACTAGCAAAACTAACTCGTTCAAACTTTTTCTAAACTTTGGTAAATTAATTGCACATTTCTGGAAAAATATACAAATAAAATCGAATGAAATATACAGGTAAAATTAAAAATGTTTTGATGTTGTTGTTTTACAAATAATAATTTACAATGATTTAACTTATCATTAGGTCATATGAAGTGAAGTTTGCTTCATTATATATTCTGCCGCCATATATAAATACCTTAGTATTGTCGTATTACGTTTTAAAGATTGAATGAGCCAGTGTGACTACAGACAAAAATAACATAACCAATCTTATTACTCAAGGTTGACGGCGCTTTCGTAATATAAGGAATTATTAATATTTCTAACAGTACAGATATCTAATAAATGGGTAATGGTCTTCATTTACTATGACGTAAACAAAAAATAAATTTGTTTTATTTTGATTCACAATTGACGTCCGTCCGGCAATTCCCACTTACTAGAAACCTCCGGCTTCGGTTTCTTCGGCCAAAGCCGAAAGTTTGGCTGAAGTTGGTTTATAATACAAAAAGTCATTGACATAAAAAATACAAGTAATAAGCGGGGAATACATGTGATTGCATATGATTTTTAAAGCATTGTAGTAAAATTGAGCAATGAAACGAACATGGTGTTGTTCAAAGGGCACTTAAACTTGGTTTTGTTGCGCACGTGGTTGGAACTGATACGTATGTTTAGCTACAATCCATTCACCTACCGCATGGAATCCTAAATAGGAATCCAATAATGGCACGAATGACGAGTGACTCTATTACAACTGTAATAATTGGTTAGTAATATAGATTTCGATACCTATAAATAGCGCTACTCAATTCCGCGTGTGCTATATTTGTGTTTCTCTATCGCTTAAGTAAATGTTTATATAATAAATTATGGATCAAATTGGATTGTACCGGTCGTAGGATTTTGTGCAGACTTGTCTGGTTGCATACCAGAGAGTAATACTTTGTGTTGCTGTTCTTCGGTTTGAAGAATAAGTTCACCCACATTATAATTAAGAACAATAAGGACATAACATTTTAGGTTCATCGTTGATGGTAAATTGACGGTAAAAGAACTGGTTTATACTTCTTCAGTAGCAATGTCTTTAGAAGCTGAGTTCTTTTAAAATGACAATGCCCATGCGTAAATATATTTTACCACCAGTTAGCTTATTTGCTTATCTATAGTTCACATATACTAACCTAAAATTGATATCAGTGCAGCCTATACGAAATTATTTAGCTATTAATTATAGTGGACCTTAACAGAAGTGCATTGTTACACAAGCATAGTGTAGAACAGATGAAGAACTAAACAAATACAGGGGGATAGCGTTCACACCTTCTCCTCAACAGGCTCGAGAGTGTAAAACAATGGAAATTCCCAGTGGAAGAACTTAAAGGTAACATATTTATAAATTATTCCGCAAAACAAAAAAAAAATATAGGATATTTCTAATAATACAAAATCTTATGAGAAATATTTAATTTCGTAAAAATCACTCATCGTTCACATCACATTGCCGCAGAAATATGCAATTACCTACTTAACACTAGAAGTCTAGAAAATTGGCACGTAGTGAGCACAAAATTATATTTACAGCGAAAAGATTTTAATAAAAAATATTTATAATACTTATTATGACAATGATAACTTTAACGTGGAACATTTTTATACACCTACATAAACTTACATATTACATATCAATGTAAGCAGTGTTTATTATTTAATTTATCTTAGATAAGGCAATTTGTAAAACAATTCGATTTTCTAATATTTAAATTAATAAATTGGCCATTTGGTTTTTGAGCCAAAATAAATAAATACAAATGAAAATAAACCATACCTAATTCTATTTCGACATATTTTGTAGTCATCAATCTATCTTTAATCCAATTAATGTAAAGAATATAACATTATACATTTTTACAAGTACAAGGAATCAATTTATAAAAATAGAAATGTACAGAATTTTAGGCGTTTTTACCAAACGATAATTGGGAACGTTTTTTTTGTAAACCCAGAAATTGACAATCATTTTAATGGAAACACAATACGCCTCTACTTTAACATATATGATGTCTTATATTATGTGACAGGGGTGTTAGATAAAAAATGCTGTCTTCTTCTTTCGAATGTCAAATCAATGATGACAAAAAGAGAGCAAATAGTGTTTAGACACACCGCTAAACATAATTTTTTAAGTAAAGCCGTTAATAATTAGCACCCAATTATGTTCCTTCTCTCTAGGTAGTTTATACAATTCAAAACCTCCTCAAATAATAACGAATGGGCTTTGCTTGCAATAAGAGCTATAATTTAAATAACAAAAATTTTGAAAATATGTATTTAATATTTTATAAGGTGTAATAAAATATGTAAATATATATTTTGAGTATTGAAATTGGTACGTTAACTTATAAAATGATCAGTTAAAAGTAAAGTATCAACATGTTATAGTAATAAGAAAGCAATTTTTTTTTTCTTACCACATGCAAAATTAAAATGAGTATAACAACTTTTACATCTCAAATATAATAATGTTATTAATGACACAAAATTAAGATGGCGACGGCATAACTCATAATAATGAGGTCTCTTTCACTCTCATGTCGAAAAAAGAGTGCGACACAGTTGTTTGAAATAAACGCTACCATCATTTAACGAGAAATCGAAAGTATTGATCTTTGATCAACTAACATAATCGTTAAAAAAATCCTGTTGAGTTTTGTTGAGTTTCCTAGTGACTCAATTTTCACGATTTGATAATTTTTCAAATTGATAAATTTATATACATGTATTTTTATAATTGTATAATTATTAAAATTGGACAATAGAATAAATTGATCTAAAAATATATATCATTACTAGTGCTTAGGAACATTTAGTAACTATCTAATATAACATCTAAGTGTATAAATGCTTCAAAAATTAGTATTTCTTATACTCAAATGCCATTGAAAATGCCTGATTCAGACCAAATTTTTCAATCTAATAAACAAATTTTACGATAACATTATAATACAGAACGTGACAATTAATTATTAAATAATTTCTTACACTATTATACATGTCAAAATTAAGTCAAAATGATAAAAACTGTTCTACAACATATCGATATTTTAAAATCACAAATGATTTTTGAAACCAAAAAATAATGAAATTCGAAAATAACCTACTATAGTCCCTATACTAGCTGGCACCTTTCTCCTCTTGCGGCCACAAAACTTCAGGGTGATTAAGCATGTAATATGTCATGTGTTTCTCGCTCCCATAAGTCGAAGCCTTTGTTCCGAGACACATGAGGAATTGACTCTTTTCCAATTTCTTATCACAGTCAACAGAATGAAAGATATGCACTAACGTTTCGTCCGCTATTCTATACACCGTTAAATTCGACTTTATTAAAGTCTCGAACAATTGCACGTCCTCCAAACCCCACCCTTTTATATTCAAATCGAAACCACCAACTCTATCAAAGTCACATTTATAAATACTAAGTATACCAAAACCGTATTGTCTGAAATAACCGAAATCATCATTTATCACTTTACTATATTTCAAATTCGCTAATTCTCTATCACTTTTAGTAGCACCATCTTCGCTTTCAACGTATTTTCCTAAATCTGTATTCATAACGAGAGTTTCGTCTTTGAACTTATTATAATCGTCGCCGTAAACGACCTCAGGATTGTATTCACTGAATACGATTGGGAAGTACACTTGGTGGTATTTGACTGTGTTGATTCTTATTCTCCTGAGGGTCACGTGGTTAAACATCATGTCCACGTCTATGAAGAAAACTAGATTGTCACTAGAACACTGTTTGATACCTTCCGTTAAGGCGGCACCTCTCGAGAATGTCGTTGAACCCATTTGAACTATTTTTATATCTTTTCCATAGACATCCCTGTAGTGATTTACCAAAGATTCTGAATTTGAGTAATCTAATGGGCTTTTGCTATCTAAATATAGTACTACGATAAGCGACACAGCTTCGTCGTTTTTTAAGACGATATCTTCGTAATTCTTCATAAATCGATTGAAGACCTCAAACCTTCCTAGCAATGGGAGAACGAAGTGTATCCGTCTATCATAGATGGGGTATTCGTATTCATCGTCACTCCATTTCAGGACTTTTGGTAAATTACTCTGTATTTTAAGCAAACTGTTTTCAAATGCTTCTCTGACGTTCAATTTGCTGATATCAAGGAAACTGTTTTGACCCTGTGGATCGTCGAAGTCTTCGTAATCATTCTGATAATTTTTCCCGTTGAGATCTAATTGTTCGAGAATTTCCGGCTCTTCGACTGGTGGCGGTTCGCCCATAGGCAACTCTCGTATGTCAGTCCCTGTAAAAAAATTTTGAAAGATTATAACTTCCAAAGTAATTATCAGTGTAAAATTGATATAATGAAATTAAAGTAAATGAAACACTCCACGAACGTCTTATTAAGTGAAGAGGCTAGTAAAATTTTCGTACAGAGAATCGGATTTATATTTTAAGGAAGATATTCCACTAGAATTCTTGGCACCCTTCCAAGCGATCATGTTTGTTTTGTATGTATGGTAGTTATTTTTATTTTTAATCTTGTATACATTTACTTAAGCTAAAATATATAAATCATTCTTAATATGTAATGATAATGAATTTTTCAGTAGTTGGAACTAAATACCATTATTATTCTTCTCTAATGTACATAGATTAAATAAGTTCATATAAAGTTTAACCACATTGTTGTGATTTAGAAAGACGGATAAATTAAAAAAGAATAAAATAAATAGTAAAATCTCTGAAGTTATATTAATATTTCGGACAAAAAACTCTACAAATTGTCTGTACATCGAAACATTTTCTCATCTTTCAACTTTTTTTTTGTTACCTACTGTATTAAATAAATTTTATATCGACAGATGTAAGCAAGTACAAAGTACAAACAACTTCATCGAAAAGTTTTTGAATAATAATTGATTGAATCCAAGTTCAGGCAATATCCATTTTTTGTGTAATTTAAAAATGTATGTACACCGACTTAGTAAACTACAAACCTGATTTTTTAATCATACTTAATAATGAACAAGTTTTGAGGTATTCATGTCATACAGTGGAGTATTATAGTTACGCAATAGTCGACACTGACCCGTGAAGGACTGCTGCAGGTACGCGTGTCGCCTCACGGCGGCGGTGAGCTTGCGTCCGCGGTAGCGCCGGTAGCGCAGCAAGAGGTCCAGCACGTGGTCGGCGCCGTGCAGCGGCTGCAGGCGCGTGTAACCGTACAGCAACTCGTTGAAGTCGATCACGCGCCCGCGCTGGCGTGACGGCGCGTTTATTATCTCCATCACCTGGAACAGACCACGCCGTCACAGTTGTCAGTAGAGAAATTTGTAAATTTATTTAACACTTAATAGCCTTATAGTATGCTGGTGTAATAAATGTGTATTAATATGTTACTGTGTCGAAAGATTATCAATAGCAGCACAGTCTGTATATTGGCAGTGTTTTTCCGTCCAATCTGATCATGAGTGTGAAAAAATAGAGAATGCATCTGTGTTAACAAGAAGATCTTACTCCATTGAAACCCTGATGTTGTCAAAGACCTCAAATACAGGCCTTAATAACTGGCGATGCTCAATGCAATAGAGATGTATGAGTAATGGTCATAATAAGATCAAGAAGGCAATTCTAAAGTAAAAAATATTGTATAATATTATAGCGAATTGATGTAAACTGACCTCTCTTATGACGTCATCGAGAGCCTCTTTCAGCGGAGTCTCGATCCTCCGCTTAGGGTTGGAATGGCTCACGGAATAAATAGACTTGCTAATGAAATCGAAGGGCACGATGTCCTCCACTGTGTCCGGTTTGTACCTGTTAAAGTCTATTGGAGCACCTGAAATAGGAAAAAAAATATTTTGAATTTTGTGTCCATTCATAGTGAATGTTTATTAATAAAATCTTTTACTATAATAATATAATTTGGCACTTGCGTAGCGTCAAGTTCAATGGCAGAAAATGACAACCGCTTTTGTAATCTCGACCGCACCACTAAACATGGCAGAGGTGCCCGTAGGTGAACTGAATTACTAAATTTATAATTTAAAATAACGTTTGCTATGTCCAGTTTTAAATACAAGCATATTATGTGACATATTTAATAAAAAAAACTGTGAAATTAGTGGGCATAGTATTACTTCGTTTCTTTTTTCTAAGTAGAAATGAAACCAAATATTTTTGGGGTCAATTTGTCTAGAAATGTTAAAAGCAAGCAGCTCGTTTTTAGAGTTCAAATCTGACAGTGTTTACTAAGAGTCACGCAAAAGTTCAGTGTCCGAACTCTGTTTTTACTGAGTCGTGGCGGATTGCTGTCTTATCGAATTAAAAGAGTGAGGCAATAGAGGGTGCACTTATATTTGCACACACACTGATGCACCATGAAATCTCATTCGCAGTTAGCTAGTTACCGATAAGAAAGGCCACCATGGCTAAAATCTGTCAGCAATATATGTATATTATGGGTGACGAGACTTTTTCGACACATTTCAGTAATTTGTATTAACGATACACTTTGATTTGGATTTGGATCTTCAAAACCGTAAACCTCACTGGTATTCGAGACTTACGTAAAAAATCCAAACCAATATTAATTAAGAAATAAATTTATATAATTATTAGTTGTTAATTCTTGGTGGTAGGGCTTTGTGCAAGCCCGTCTGGGTAGGTACCACCTACTCATCAGATATTCTACCGCCAAACAGCAGTACTCAGTATTGTTGTGTTCCAGTTTGAAGGGTGAGGAAGCCAGTATAACTACAGGCACAAGGGACATAACATCTTAGTTCCCAAGGTTGTTGGCGCATTGGTGATGTAAGGAATGTTTAATATTTCAAACAGCACTATTGTCTATGGGCGGTGGTGACCACTTACCATCAGGTGGCCGATAGGCTCGTCCACCGTCCGATACCATAAAAAAAAAATGCCACATAATAATAATCTAGCATCACCATCGCCTTCTCACTTACATAATTCTACTTACATATATAAATATGTTAAGTAATTCTCACTAAATAATCTTTAGCCCTATGTAATTACTGATATAAAGCAGTTTTTGATTAGGTTTAACCTTTATATATGCTCAATTCATTTTACCTAGTATTTTATTGTTGCCCAAGTATCCCGGTTCTCCTATTTTTACAGGGAATAGTGGAACGTCGCCAGGGAGCACGAAGTTTGCCACTTCGTCGGTTGCGACCCCTAGTTGACGAACAGATGATGATATATCCCTGTGAAGATCTAGCGATTGTTCTCTGAGGTCCTGGATGTGAAGATTCTGAAATCAAATAAAGTGAACTCGTCAATTCCAGCTCCAAACTCTCATTACAAAATTTACATCTAACAAAGTGAAATGCCACTCATAGTTATTAATTTTTTTGAATTCCAAATTATATACAAATATTTTCGTTTCTATTTAACCCTTATCTGTAATACAATTCCAATAAAAAAACAGGAGCCTTACTTATTAGTTGTTTTTAAAACAAGATTATGTGAAGCAATGCGTTAGCGGTCCTGAATTTTACACGGTGCAATTTTTACCTGATCTTAATTTTGATATTTTTAAATAAAATTGATATCTGTATCAAAATCCTACTAAATAAAAAATCAATTTTTGATTGCTGATAAAAATAGAACTGTAGTTTCGAAGATACTAAATAACACAACTTGTGATATGTAAGATATATTTGTTTTCTATGAAGTAAAATACGAGGGACGGTGTACACACAACGATACCAAATACGTAGATGTATTTTACCATTTTTAACTAGATTTAATTTATATATAAAAGAACCGGGATACTGCAGTGAATAGACTTAATCGACTTTTTCGTCTAATAAATTTGAATAAATTAATTTCATGCTTGGCGGTTAAAGAAGACGCAAGAAAATCTGCATGTACTTGTAAACCCACTAACTGACGTTGAAGCAAAGTGTAAGAAGCTTCGATTCTTTAAGAAGGGGCTGTTCAACCCGCGCTACTATAGCATATTGCTACTTTCCTTTATACTTAAATAATATCTATAATACGTGAACATGAAAATTTGTACTACAACGTTAACTTTTAATATTTTTCCAATACTTTTGTTTCGTATGGGATATATAACATTAAACGTTATTTACTAATAAACTTAACTAATCTGTCCACTGATATTTAATTGTGGGTACGTTTTAATACATTCGCTTATCGTATCCGTTTCTGGACGTACATAAACCGTTCAATGCACTGTTTTATCTCCTCTCAGAATCGAGTGTCGCAGGATGTCTTAAACCTTGTCGATTCCTAATCTTTAAAGTACTTGTAAATACGATACTTTATTAATAATTGCGATTATCTATAACGATATGTGTATTTATAAACAACGAAGTTTATTATAAAAATATAAAGAATATTTGATAGTATTCAGTGCTGCCAAAGTATAGAACTCATGAAGAAATATCCGAAAAAAAAATAAACACTATTTATTCAAATAGCATAATGTAAAGGAGCTATTAAACATTTTGCGTAATTCATATAACGCATTAGTTCTAAATATAATTTGCATGAAAATCTGTTTTAATGTCTTCGCTTAATATCTTAATAAAAAAACAATAAAAATGTTGTTATGAATGTATGAATGCATTGACAGGGCCACTCGGGATGATGTAAGGATTCTACCGATAGCAATACATCCAAATCTCATTTAAAAGTTATGGTTTAATAAATAAAATGACGTAAATAGATGCATTAACCATAACTCTCCTTTTGTGGGGAGTCATGTAAAAAAGATAAATGCAATTTACATTCCTTCACGTAAATAAAGTAAAATTAGACGTAATAGGGTAATAAATTATAGTCTTTATATTCCTATAACTATTGCATTCTAAAGAAGACCTGTACTATAAAATTCGAAGTAGAATATACGTTCTGAATTTGTTTTAAATACAAGTATAATTCAATTATAACAAATTTTACAAAATCTTAATTTTTTGTTCACTTTTTCAAACATTAATTATATCCAGACATAATTTATTATCCATTGTCCTGTTATCGACGTTAGTTACAGTAGCGATACAATATTAACACTCAAAATGCACGAAGAATAGAATAATTATTCACTACGAAGAAATAGAAAATGTGATGTATTAATCTCAGCTGAACCTTTAGATCATATTTATAGAGGAGTTTTAGTACTAGTAGAGATAGTCCAGTGGTTGGATCACATAAATTTTAACAAAAAATCTAAGGCTTAAATACAGACAAGCTACAAAATTTTTTTGTTTTTTTTTATATATATAATAACTAAGTGTAAATTTTACAAAGAATTATTTAGCAACACGTAAATAAACTTACCATAGTTAAATTTAAATATGCAATAGAGACACGTGCATCAACTATTTATGTTTAAAGATTCAGAAAATCAAAGGCAGTATTAATTATCAAAAATTCGAACACAGTTAAACGTTTATTGTCTGTGTATATATGCAATATGTGGATACATCAAACCCGCAAATCTGTTCAGAAACTTTAGTTTATTTTAACATGTTAACAAAAGTTATGCGTGTTCGTGTTTATATTAGCTTATATTACAAAATAACCTCTCCCATCTGATGTTTTCCGTGACTCAGGATATGACATCATATCGCTGTAAGGAGCGCTAAAAGATATACTGAAAATAATCTAAGTCTATTACTATTCACTTGTAATACTTTGTAAATGTATTAATAAAACGCTGCGTTGTACAATACTTTTTTCAGACATACGTCTTTCATTGTACAGATTTTTGTTTCCACCGTAATCGCTTTTGTAAATATAATATGTTAATGTATTTTTTATCATTTATCTTAAAGAGGGTTTTTTTTTAAAGAAAAATTTCATAGTACTTACAGAACATTCAACTTTATACATTTCTTAATTACATCTACTATTATAAAAAAATCATCTACTAATTTATATAATAATAAGGTCATATTTCCAATTTATTCAGTAAAGCTTATCAAAAGTTATCAATTTAAAAAATGAAAATCGTTTGATTTGATAAACAAAGCAGAACAAGGTCTGTCTTTGCCTATTCAAATATAGATTCTTGATAATTTGTTAAATGTAAATGTAAGTTTAAAGGTACCGTCAGTATGCACATTTGTTATCTGGGATATTGTTGTGTACTAAACAAATGATATGACAATTAGTTACATGAATCATCGTGATCGTAACATGAAATACATTTTCATTTATTAATTCTGTCAGAATTACACGTCGATTATTGTTGTAATTTTTTAGATATATCTTCACGTGCATACATAATCATTCGAATTCATTGTTTAGAATTACAGAACATAGTCGGAAACTGGGAGAATGAATAATTAAAGATTATTGAAACACGTGGACGGCTGTCTGCTATTGTCGTAAATATAATCGATAGAAAATCGACCATAATCGTTATTGAAAATTTTCGAAAACATATAAAAAGTAAATGTAATCAGCCTGTAAATCCCACTGCTAAACTAAGGTCTCCTCTATTTTTGGTTCGGAAGTTAATCCATGTGGCAGAATTTCATTGAAATTAGACACTTGTAAGTTTGCTCGCGATGTTTTCCTTCACCGTCGAGCACGAGAAATATTAGCATATTATATTAGCATTACAAATAAAGCAAATGAAAATTCAGATGGTTTGAACCCGCACTATCGGTTAAGATGCTCGTGTTCTAACTACTGGGCTATCTCGACTTATGCTTAATATGGATTAGCATGTTTCGTTTTTTTTTTTCTAACAACAACTTCTGAACAAAAAAATGGTCATCAAACAGAAGATAAAAAGGTGCTGAACCTTTTTTGTGGCTTGACCTATTTATGGACATATATTTCTATAGCTACTGTACATTAATAAAATTCTAATTTTTTTTAAGTTTCTTTAAAAATTTATAGGATTATTTTTCAATACAACGTCGAGTTATAATAGTACAAAACGTCAATGAATTCGATCAAAATAAGAGACTAAGAATATAACAATAAAAAAGAAAACAAAATAAAATAATTACCTAAACAAACGAAATAGTTATCAATGCAATTAGCAGTGAATGATGTAACAAGGTTTATGCATAAACAATGCGCGTACAAATTGATAGCGCATGCTTGTACTGTAAAATAATATGATCTGTTCATGAAATATTTTTAACAAAATAAGTCATCAAATATGAATACAATCTCACAATATATTATGTCACACACAAAGGCTATGCGTTTGTTCGTGTTAATGTGTTTTGTCTGTGCAGGAACACGGTTAAAAATATTTTAGTAAAATTTCCTTTACTCATAGATTAAAGGATTGACATATAGGTCATTTTAAGTCTATCTTTCTAAAGGCATTCAACTCCGACATAGCCTTGTACATAGAACTGATGGATTTAATTTAAAGCTCCTCTGAGTTTTCACATGCTAGATTTGATTTATAATTCATTTAAGACAATATCATTAGAAAACATACCGGGCCCTTTGATAAAGGGGACATGTACCCATTACGGTAAAGAGGATAATGCATGCATGGATCGCATGAAATTCTGCCAAATATACTTTTAAACGAGCTGTAATAGAACGGTAGAAAAAACTCGAAGCCTTATTCTTAACATAAATTTAAATTTATTTTAGGTAGACAGATGAGCTAATGGGCTATCTTATATTGTCACGCTTGACTGTACCACTAAAATATATAAAAACAACATCTTACATCATCAATGTGTTGCTAGTTGCGGAATTAAAGATATTATGTCAATATAAAGTTTTTCTATTTAACAATTGGAGCCCACTCACGAGATTTATAACCTGGATTATAATTTATAACACTCGTATAAATTACCTTAAAATAGGTATGTAATCTGTACATCTGACGATGGTCCTTCACTGGATGTAACGTAATTGCACGGTGGACCTCCCTCTTCTTGAGCCGCCCAGTGTACGCAGCCGCGCCGCTCCCGTTGTGATGTAGGATCGTTTGCATCTGTAATACGGGCATATTGTCTGTGTTATCTAGTAGTCGTTGTATTAAGACAACAGTTTTAATGTGAATTTTATTTTATAAAGGGTTCTTGTACTTTTCTAAGTTACATAACCGTTAGTTTTTTATGTTATCAGCTAGATTGGTAATTATGTTCAGCCTTTCCAAGAAGAATTAAGATTACCGAAGATAAAAATAAAACGCTTCAGATTAAAGAAGTATTTGAAAACTATAATTTTGTTTTTTTTAAACTACCAACAACTAGTGTTTTATTTTTACTTATCAATCATTAAACACGACCGAAACTTTCTTCTTTTTATGCGGCCCTCGTGGTTTTAGTATTGTAATTTACGTATTATCTATTATATATAAATACTAATAGGGGAGTCAAGTATATTAATACATATATCAAGAAAAGCAGAGACTACTTTCTAAATATACGGCTCAATTCCTCTTCTATCTCCCAACGCCACTATATAAAACAGTAAAAGCGTTAGTAGCTACAATTTTATATACTATCGCGTAGTCATTTTAAATGTATTCGGATAATGACCCAACCCCGTCTCATTATTATTATTATCCTTACTAATATTACAAAGGCGAAAGTTTGTATGCACGCAAAAACTACCGAA
This sequence comes from Vanessa atalanta, assembly GCF_905147765.1. NCBI lineage: Eukaryota > Metazoa > Arthropoda > Insecta > Lepidoptera > Nymphalidae > Vanessa > Vanessa atalanta. Next base: position 3,528,677 of record NC_061882.1, read on the forward strand.
TGGATTTTAATTAAACTTTACAATAACATAGCTTATTCGTCAGAGTAACACAAAGGCTAAAATTTATAAGGATATTTTGTAAATAATACCTGACAACCAATCCCTAAAACGCGGACGAAACCGCGGGCGAAAACAGGTATATCATAATAAAATCTATAAGCAAATATCTGGGTACAAGAAATTAGGGTCGATTCAAATTGCAATCAAAGAAAATGATGTGTATCTCCAATATAACTAGTTTAAAATGCAAACTGTTAGAGGCATTCTAGGCAAGGAAAACTTCTATATAAATATTTATCAGTGCTTTTTCGCTAACTTCTCCTATTTTCAGGCCTATGAATAAGTGGTTTATTCATTGTATGTATTTCTTAAACTATCAGCATCTTTTACTATCAGCATCCTGATTAGAAAATATCAATTATTTACCTTATAAACAGAAATGATAAGAAATAACATATTTTTACGCTTTAAAGTTAATCGCGTCGTTTTATAGAAGCGTTAAGCTTGTAAACGGATAGAAAAACTTAACTATCCTTACTAGGTACTATTAATTATTATCCTGCGAAAAAATTTAGAAACACAGAGTTAGAAGAAACTTTAGTAAATAGTATATAAAAACAGTAAATCTTCAAATTTTTTTTCTCGGTTTTTCGTTAAAGTTATATACATACATACCAATTAGAATATTAAACTACAGGATTCCGTAGAAAAATTAGGAATTTTGACGCTTATTCGCTTAATTTCCAAGTAATATATAAAAGATATATCAATTAATGGAAAGGGGACTTATTAATTATATCGATTACATGTTAGCGGTTCAAAGAACATGACTGTAACGTAAAGGCTATCAATCAATTAATTGTTCATGCGATGTTTTGAATGAAGATTAAATGTCTCGTAACTGCAGCTGGCCTCTTTAATTTTACCGACAATTGATACTAATATTCATAATTTCATATCAATAAGATTCACCTTCTCATTGTTAAAATTTCAATAATATGGCCGCGTAAACCACAGGCATAGATAATAATTTGTGATACTTTACTAACATTAGTGTTTTAATTGTAATCGGTTCTGCCAAAATATACTGTTTTAATAAAATTATTATATTAAGAATATCGGATAGGAAAAGGTTTATTTTATGCGTACATTTTAAACATTGTATTAGATAAAATTAGGTACCTATGTATAAACAAATTTAGGAGTATACCTTAGGCTCTATAGTGCAAAACCTTTAATAAAATAAATCATTAAAAATGTTTTTGACAAATTTATAAAACTTCAGAATTATAGATACCAATAAAAATAATAAAATAGTAAATGAATTAATAAAAAGAAGATAATATATCTAAATAAAAATATAAATCAAACAGTACCACAAGCAAAAACTAGTTACGTATAAAACATCCGTGAACGGTGACCCTTGACTAAGCAAACAAGGTGACAAAGGTTGTCTCTAATAGTTAGATTCAATTAATTAATCTGTAAGCTGTAACCTGTTTTGCATCAGCATATCATTACATTTTTATCTATGGCAACACTTAGTTATTTTTTATTTTATATTATTTAAAAATAGATTATACAAAACAAGTCAATTGACTTCAAAATGTAGATACTGATTTTAATTTATTTGTGCAATTTGAACCTTATGTTATTTAAATTAATTATGTGCTGTAAAATTACTATAATTACACTGAGTAGTGTGAATACAAGTCATACTCACACACAGAGACAATACTTGAATAAAGTACCTATATTTCTTTACGAAATAATATGATGTATGAGATAATATATATTATAAGTATACGTATTTATATAAATTGCCAGTAACCGCACCAGTCTTTCCACATATGTATTTCATAGGGTATGCATTGTTTGTATTACAAAAATCCACCCATCTATCTCATCGTTACGAAATATTTATTATTATTATGTATCCATACGCTATACTGTTCTTGGCCGTTGGCGTAGTCAGGTAACTCAAGGTTTTCTTTCATAAATAGAGAATGACGTACAAAGCCACGAAACAAGTATTTATGTTACTAGTTAAGAAAACATTTTCCATCATTAGGGTTACCATAAAATCGTTTTCTTTTTTTAAGACGCATACTTTTTCTTTTGTATCTTTTTATGATTACAAATCCTTAGTATGAATTAATTATTAGTTATTACCGGCAATAACAATCGATAAAGTAGATTCACTAAATTTGACTAAAGTTCTCAATAAAATAGGGCAGGGCAGTTTTATATTTTTAAAATCGGAACCAGATAAAAATAACGTTTTTAATACTATATATTTATTAATTCAATAATTTGTCATACAGATAAAATCACAAAAAAAAATACGTTGAACGTTTCCAATATTTATATGAAGCAGTTAATTGAGCAGAGTTTTGCCAAGCCCTATTCATTACTACCGAAAACGCATTGTATACAAAAGCGAAGTATTTTGTTAATAGATGAGTTCAACAAGGCTAATTCGAATATAAAACTTTAAAAACGAGTTCTGTTGACATCCTCAATATAAATTTTGATAGTGTATTTTATTACTTTTTTACATAAATTCTTACTTAATAACCAATTAAACAAGTTATTTGCGTGAGAGTGTTTAATCTCAATAGTGTTATATGTCTTTTTAAAACAAAATTAGAAAATAAGTTTTATAATTATCAGAGGTATATCTATAACCTACAAGTAAATTGTGCTTTAACAAAATTGTTGATATAATTCCCAAATGAAACATCTCATTTATATTATTTGTTTCATATATAGAATATATAAAAATATATATTGAATAAATTCTACAGAACAGTTAGAACGAGTAGAATTGATGAGAACAAGATGCTTCTCATGTACGTAACAATTTCATTTGCGTGAATGACCGAATGATTTAGAAAATTGTCTGGGTGCGATTTGATCTGCCTACACTATGAACATCCTATTTAACACTCTTAGAGATTTGTTCATTTAACCTTTAAGCTGTTTTAACTATTATAAAACTGATCAATTTATACAAATGAAAACTTTATCAGAATTTAGTTTGGTAGTACCATAACTAAATCGCGTCGCATTTTTTTTATAGATTTCATTCTTATTTTTACTCAATAAACGCACATACGCAAATATAGACTATTTTAAGGTTCGAAATTTTAAGATTTATCAAAAAGCCATTATTTTTACTTTGAAACTTAACACTGATTTGACATTAAACACAATAAATGATAATAATTAAATGACGTAACGAACAAAATAACGTTTCTAAATATTCCAATTTTAATATTTAATTACCATATAGAATTATTTTATACCACATTGAACTGATGACTTTTAGTTGAATATTTGGAAAAGAACTAATAATCTGATCCCGATGTTATATATATCTTCACTATACTGTTAATCTAATTTAACATCAATGGCTTTATCTGAATATAAATCATATTTTTATTTGTAAATACATATTTGGTTTCTGTCACGGGATTAATGTAAAAATGTGACTTTATAATTTTACTGGTGATATTACAATTGAACGAAATTTTATCTAATACCAAACGGATATAATTATCAATAACTTATAATACCTCTTATAATTATCATTATACAATATACCAAATTCTTTATAATCGATATTAGGTATGTTCCAAAAAAATCAGTTTGTAATATTACTGGTAACATTCCAATCAGCAAACGTTCGGACTTTGATGATGTTTTGTAAAAATGTAATAAATTTAATTTAATAATTGGATAATATTTTAAATTATTTTTAATTTTAATGATCCAAATTATCTTTTAAGCAACAGGTTAGTTCCCACTTCGAATATATTAGCAGGCTGATGACGAATTCATGTTAACATTATATTCACATATCTGAATATTTATAAAGATATGTACTTACTATACGTAACAATTTCAATCGTTTAAAATCAACAAAGAAAATTATAGATTAAACATTGAAAACAAGAACAAAATCGGTAATTTATTATTTCTATTATCAAGATAGTATCTATCAGATATAACCGTGGAGACGGAAATGTTGAAAATTATTAATTAAATTTTAATTTTTTTTTATATATAGTAATCGTTATAGCCTGCGTGGATGCGATAAACTCAAAAAATATCCTATAAAAATATATATGAGTAGGATTTAGGTGTATAATTTACTAGATTTTGTAAATAAAAAATGAAATGTCGACAGCGAGATTTACCAGTGTGCACCGGCTAAACCAATAGAGATATAAAATGTATTACGATATCTTCGATGTAAACGTTTTAACGACAACGACAACATTCAATGTTGACGTATTATAATATATACCAAGAATGAATGATTTGCTTAAAATATGGATATAAGATAAAAGATGACCGTTTTTAGAGAGTGAAAAGGAACGACACGAGGATAGACGGGACGGGTTTTTGCAAGCGCCGAACAGATGTTAGTCATTGTGTGCTAATGATTTAAAGCCCACAGATCATTTAGGAACAGAGAAAATTATTTCTAATAAATGCTAATATCAGAAATTTACAAAATATAATGTAAATCTACCATACATACATATTATATACACATACATGTATATGAATTAATGCATGTCGTTCAATAGCCAATAAATATGAGTTAGCGATTAAAGTTATTCTATAACATACCAAAGGATATTTTATATTTACAGATAATGCTGATTTAAAAAAAAAACTTTTTTTAATAGTTTGTAAATACTATCATATATATTTCATCTAGGTAATGAAAAGTTTTGTAGTACATAATGTATAGGCTTGAAATATATTTCAGCACTATGGGAACAAAAAGTGATGTAAACATGGCTATTATTTTCCTATCAGTAGATGAATACTAAAAAAATAAATAAATAACGTAACTCTCTTGTCACATTACTCTATGTCTGACTGAAGAAGATATATTGACGTTGAGAACTTTCTCTTAAAATAACTGTAGGAAGCGACTTCTTGACTTCTTTGAACGTATTCTCAAGTAGGTAGTACATTAATCTGAAAGGAAGATGCGCTAATGCGCCTCCTGATTGTAATTGGTTACATCTTCCTGTACGCTTTTGCATTATATGAAAGAAATTATACTTTTATTACACTGGCTCAGGCAAACTTAGTGTTATAACTTATAAGGTTATAACACTTATTAGTTACTATGTTTACAGGTAAAATAACTGATGAGTAAATACTACCTAAAGCGGCTGATTGCACAAAGCAATCCACCAAAGCATCAAGCAATTACACATTTTAACATATAAATACAACGATGGTACTGGTTACAAAGACAAATAATAATTAATAATTCCTTCAATACCATGCTAAAGAATTAACAGACAAATGTTAATTAGGAGAATATTCAACCATGTCTAGACCCTTCTTAGACGTAGGCTTGATTGAATGAAGAGTCGGACTGTAGATTCCGGGCTTTACTTTCCCGTTCAGATTTCACATTACCTAGGTCGCCTAACCGGTCCCTCTAGACTACCTGTACTTGCAAAACGGTTGCGATTGTAGTAACACGTAATGAAAATATTTGTATACATTTCGATTATTATAATTAGTTTCATTATTAATTTATATTCTTAATATGTTCTGGAATCGTGTGTATTTTTAAATTTTCAGTATTGGTCAACTCTGCAACTTTATATATATTTGAACGTGACATTTCGGCAGAATTGACACTATGGTCATGGCCTGAATAGGATAAAGTTCAATGGCGGTAAATATATTTATACAAGCATCGCGTAAGTTCAAACTGTAAAACTGTCTACGATTTGAAATTTATAACATAAAACTCAAAAAAAATGTTATATTTACTATGTTAGTATGTGTAGCGGAAGATTAATAATAGATAATATTAGTCTGATTCTTTAAACTAATTTAAAAATTTCGATATTATAATTACTAATTGTAATATTCATAATCACATAAGAGACAAGAAATCAAGATAAAAGACACCTAAAATTAGATACTTAAATTGTATGCTGAGGTATAATACGCAAATATTTTCGGCCTTGGAAATCAAAACGAATCCTTTCGGCCATAAAATCACGGTATTTTTAAAACTATGCTGGCGGACGCGCTGTTTTGTATGCTACTTTTCTATTCCGATCATTTTCTTAACTTCATATAAAACAAAATGTTATAAATCATATAAATATAGTTTTCAGTACATACGAACATTGAAAATATATTAACATGAATATAGCGACCGTCAGACAAGTAACGTATGGATGACTCGTTGAAAAAAATAAAGGAAGATTTTGACCTCTCAGGGTCTTCATACTTGTATCAAATAACTTGGAATTTTCTGTCACTATCTCCGGGCCTTTAAAGGAAACAAATGAAATCTAACCATAACCGCAAGCGAAAGCTACCATACCAACTACAAATTAATTAGTTAGTAATTTCATTTATAGCACCGCAAGACTTGTAGGTACGCTGACTATCCTACACGTCAGACATGTACAAGGTACTCGTAAATTCTGAACATCCAACAGACTATCCCCTACACGCTCAATTTTCTTATACTCATTGTGATGAGAAAATTAAACTTCATTTAAGGTCAAGGAGGTATTAAATATTTTATATTATACTAAATGAATCACACGCTTCTTTGAATATAAAATAAGAACTATAATAGCATTTTTTTATGCTTTATGCTTAGGTTAAATGGTAAAAGTTGAGCTCTCACTTTCAGCCCCAATAAGTCTTACTACAATATAATTCTATTTCATATTTATTTTTTGTTCCACTTTTTGCCTCATAGATGTTTCAAGCATGTGTGAAAAAGTGAATGTGAATCGATACTGAATGAATGACCTGATCGAAGAATTTGAACTATCTATATGTAGCAATTACGTATCATGGCAAAGTTCAAAATTCGACATTAGATTGCATCCAGTTGTAACCTTTGCAATTCTACGAAAGTCACCAACAACCATGTAGGTATTCATTTATTAGTTACTCACATTAATAATGCCTCGTTGTAGCTAAATATAAGTCTCCAGATCTCGAGGTTCAAACGTCAGGTCGGATGATATACAGTTATTGGGTTTTACTATCGAAAAATTCTCAGTAACAGCCCGGAGTCTGGTAGTAGGAAGTATGTACACTCCCGCGCCTCGGAAAGCAGAGTGAGGGAATAGAGAGTGCATCTGTGTTTTTTTTATGGCATAGGGTGGTGGATGAGTCCATTGGCCACCTTATGGTACGTGGTCACCGCCGCCCATAGACAATGTCACTATAAGAAATTTTAACCATTCCTTACGTCGCCAATGCGCCACCAACCTTGTGAACTAATATGTTATGTTTATGTACTTGTAGTTACACTGGCTCACTTACCCTTCAAACCAGAACACAACAATACTGAGTACTATTGTTTAGCGGTATAATATCTGATGCGTGGGTGGTATGTACCCAGACGGGCTTGCACAACGCCCTACCACCAAGAAAGTTTGCGCACACACTTGTGATAGCTTTCCGTACGTGTCAAATTTGCCGTCCCATCGGATTGAGAGTGCTTCTGTTTGCGCACACAGTAGTTTGTTGGTCTCCCTTAAAATTGGATGACATAACATTAATATAATGTATATAATGTATATAATGTAATAATTCTATGCAACAAAATCACACACATCGTTTTACCGTGCGCTGTTTATGATTCATTGATTAATTACGATTATTATAAAATTTTCAAGAGAATTTCCAAAAAAGAACGTTGGGTAAAATTTTAAAACTAGAATAACGTACTAATGCAATTACAATATTGAATCAATTATTGTTGATGATTTAAGTTACAACAAAAAGTTGGGATACCAACGCTAAGCAACGCTAGTGTTGCCAGTTTACCTTTAGATACACGTAATTTTATTAGCCTTCTAATGTATATTTACATATAGTTACAACACAGCATCCAAAACATAGATAAATAGAATACCAATCTTAAGTATCTTTCTCGCACATAGTCATCGAAGATGCTAACATTCGCATTCACATGGAGCGAAATGGCTAAACCAGACAAGTATATTTGCAAGATATATTTGCATCCTGTCAGTTCCAGGATTTACAAACTAAGTACTATTTACCAGTTTTACGACTGACGTTATTTACTTTATTTTCCCTAACATATACATAAAATCAGATGTATCTATCGGAAAGAATCTTTTTTTTTTTCAAAACATTTTATATAAATAAGCAAGTATAGTTGCTAGTTGCAATATATACTTGTTTTTAATGTTGAAACAATTTGTCTCAAATAATTTAATTCATAAAAATACATCTAAAATATTACGAAGACTTAAGCGAACTATTTATTTGAACACTTAAAATATGACTCGTTAGTATATTATAGTAAAGACATACAAATTATGATATAATGTTTAAAAACGCCAAAATGTGAAACGCCATGTTTTTCCAAAACGATTTTTTATTAAGACACGAGTTATTCTGCCTAGGTACCAAGTCATATTATAGTGACTTCGAAACAATCTAGCGGCGAATTCCATCAATGTGTATAGTCATAAAAAAAAACATTCATAATAAAATATAAAAAATGTTAAAACCTTCACGGTGAAACGGTGTCGAAATACATCAATTTTAAACGGATCCATTTTGAAGATAAATAAAATCTGATATGACTTTATGTTTAATAGGAAATCAAACTATACTAATGTAAAACACGTTTCACAAAACTTGAATCTTGTTATCAAAACCAACAGCCAGTAGCGAAGATAAGCTCGGGCGAGTTAATTTGCACCATCTGTGCTACTCCGTCACGATTATCAAGATTATCTTAAATAGATTATTTTATATAAACGTTTAGTGAATTAAAGTTATTTTATAATGAAGATGAAATAAATTAATACATAATAATAATAACGAACTGTCTGTACTGGTTTAATACAAAAATACATATATAAGAATTTGGCGAAAATTTTAGAGTACTTGTATTTCATAAAACTAAGCATTATGAATTTTATATAATAAGTAAAATTATATTTATAAATCATGCCGTATCATGATCCAAGCATTATCTTCTAAAGTGAGAAAAGCCTAAGCCCAGCAATGTAACATTTAAAATGTGATACTAATATTTTAAGTTAAACTATAGCTCCCTTTATTGCAGCAGTGTGTGACACTTAGACATTTAAATAAGCAGGTTCAGTCCTGACTATATTTGCTACACCCACTCATGACCCACAAATTTGAAACCTGTTGGTTTGAATGTAAGAATACTGCAAAATGACTTAAAGATAATGATTTCCAGTATAAATAAAAAATATATTGTTTTCATTCTGTAAACTGAAGGATGACTAACTCCTTTAAGCAATAAGTCACGAGCAAACAAAATTTGTTAAAACCGAAAAATATTACTTTAAAGAATATTATTATTTTTTAAACAGAATAAGAGAATTTTCTGGTCCCTTGAATTAAAAGTTGGATACAAGTCGATGACCTTGATCGACTGGGCGTTACCGATAAGTGTGCCGCATAGAAGCCTCTCACCCCATGTGCCATGTAATTTAATATATGATCAAGGGGTTGCACCGCGATTTACGGGTATCGACTACGAAACATTTTCGATAAAAATATTTTTAAAAAATCTGCAAAACTAAGACGAAGGTTCCCTTAGTATTTGTGTTACTTTATATCCCACTATAAAAAAAATGTGATAGATAGCTTTATGCTGTAGAACCTGAATGCTTCATATGAGGTAGGCTAACAAATGTATAATTTTAAGTTAATTCGGTAATCATTAACAAGAAAAAAGAATCAATATAATCGATGAATAGTGAAGGTAAAACAATATACATATTAGTATATTTTTCATATATCCCAGAACTGAAGGTTCCACACTAATATACGAAATCGCTAGCAAGTGTGAGTGACTGAATGTTTGTATTGTGTGATTTCGAGTGGTAACTTCTAGTTGAAATCATAGAGCGTAATGTATTTTTATTTAACCATAGTTATTACACAGCACGTTTAAAATTCATAAAAACTGACAAACGTTAAATACAAATAAAATACAGAAACAATTCAAATAGCCTTCTACTTCTTAATTCAATATAATATCTACGTATTAATAACTCAGAGATATTGAAGACACAGATCATATAAACAGAAGAGCCATCAATCATAGAACGTAAAGGAAGCACCCACTTGCCTCAGGCCCCACCGGTTATGCTAAGTCAGACAAAATAACGCACGCTAGGAAACGCCAATCTTATACAATCTAGCTTCCGTCGCGACCTTGTCTTAGGGCATTATTGAGGTTAATTTTAAGAAAAATATCCTATTACGAGTGCGATGCGTGACTATAAATGGTTCTGGAAATAATGGACAAAATGGTCAAGCATCTGCGAGCGACCGGCTTCGCTTAACTTTGATAGAATAATTCTCATCTGGCAGGAAGTAAATGCCATAAGTTTAAAATTCATATATAGCTTATATATTATATTTTGAAGTAAATTTTTCTATGCTGATTTATGGACGGAAAAAAATCAAAAGGAATAAACATACAATGCAAGGTCTGTAAAAAATATCTTAAAAGTAAAAAAAGGATTTTTTATTATTTATAATATGATATTTAAAAATTACGTCTCATAAACTGTTTTTTTGTTTAATTTTTGCCTGACTAATAACAGTAAATTATAATAGAAAAATATTTATAGAAATAAGAATACACTACATAGGCAACTCAAGGAAATATTTTTGAAGCTGATTATGTGTCAGAAATGTTGGAGAAAAAATCATCTATATCCTTGGCATACTTGACTATGTGCTAATGCTACATAATTTAATGATTTTTTTTCTGTCAGTAACATAGTGGTTATACAAACGTTATATCACCAACATAAATATGTAAAAACTAAACTACAAGTACATTACATACCCACTCACAAGACCTTGGACTTTTATGACAGCCGAAATCTTCGTAGCATATCGGTATGAGTGTTATGACCTAATTGTAAAGATATCGTATTTTTATCGTTATCACTAATATAAAGACACTAGAGCAAGATTTTGAGACATTAGACACAATACAAAGAAATTTAAAACGTTTTAGTAATAAATGTATAACTTATTTGCTAATTAAATGAATTATTTTAAATAAGAACCATATTTATTATTATTGCTTACATTCTAAATAAAACAAGTCATAAATAACTTAGTTATCGACCCTTATCGTTGGTTGTTTTTTTGCAACGTTAAGCAATGAAATATTATAATTTATTTTTTATTTTTTTCTTTATTTATTAGTAAAATATTACTAATAAATAAAAAATTAAAATTGGCAATTATATCAAGTAACGCCCTCAACATAATAAGCTGACTGCTTTTTCTTTGAAGATGCTGGACAAAGTTTTCTTCTTATAAGAAGTTTGAAAGCCATTGATTTAAGGTTTATGTAGCAACAACGCCATTCCTGCGTTTGGATTTACAATAAATGTGTGCAGAACGACTGTACAAATTAAAAAAATATAAAAAAATTACTTTATTTTTAATTGTTATTATAATCTATTATAAGAGCTGAAATGGGCCAATGGTTAGAACGCGTACATCTTAACCGATAATTGCGGTTACAAACACAGGCAAGCAGCACTGAATATTTATGTGCTTTATTTCTGTTTATAATTCATCTCGTGCTCGACGGTGAAGGAAAACATCGTGAGGAAACCTGCATGTATCTAATTTCAACGAAATTCTGCCACATGTGTATTCCGCCAACCCGCATTGGAGCAGCGTGGTGGAATATGCTCCAAACCTTCTCCTCAAAGGGAGAGGAGGCCTTTAGCCGAGCAGTGGGAAAAATTACAGGCTGCTAATGCTAAAAAAATAAAATTAAATAGATGTAAACGTTGTACTTTATTTAAAGTTTAGAATAGACTATCGTAATCAGACTTTCAATGAAACTTTTATTTACTTTACTTATGACATACTCCGTAATTAAAATGGTGTAAAAGAGAAACAAGTGAGTTATTTTCAGTAGAATCTACTTTCCATTTAATACAGCACTGTAACATGACGATTCAAAAGTGCTTTTATGAGTCTACATTAGTAAATAATAATTTGATTTTGATTTACTTTTTTAAATACATAAATGATAAAAATGTTAGATTTTATCACTAATTAAATTATTATATTATTGATAAATTACAATTATCTTAACGGTATTTACATTTAAATCATTTTTTTACAAAGCATATCATGTCGTTGCAGTAGTCAACAAAACTAATTAACGTAATGAGATTAAAAATCTAATATCGAATGATTAGAAGGTAGGATAGTGCAATCGCAAGAATTAATACAAACTTTAAACATTACCGACGCATGCAAAATATCAAATTGAAGATAAGGTAAAAACAGGTGATAAAAATCTAGATTTAATTAATTTTGTACCTATCATTAAAAAAATGGTTAGGTTTAAGACATTGTTATTTAAAATATTTATTATTTTTTACTTACCTAGATGAAACAGTTGTTACCCGAGAGATATTTGAAGTCAATAAAAAGTGAAATTGTACTGAGTATTGACAATGTACCTTTATTTTAATTTTAACTTAGAGACATTACGTAAAACGTAAAAACAGAGATGCTTTCAGGGTAATGATAACTCATAAAATTGAGTTTGCGTTTCTTTCGTAGTATATAGCATCTTGGCACCTATTAATCTGAGATGTTATGGATATGTTGTTTCGGATATGAACTATATAATAATACTTTTAATTACGAACATTAGATTATTTGGAAATTGTAATAGAGTTAATTACAAGGTAACTGTTATTTGTAGGTTATTTTGTGGTAATAGGAATGATTAAAAAAAAATCAAACAGCCTTAAAACAAATTTATGTGCTCTTTTTAAGCATACACTATGCAAAAAACGTAGATTTTTATATCGGATATACCGCAGTTTCGATTACTATTACGAAATTCCTTGCAATTACATTATTAAACTTCGCTAATATTGAAAAAGTGGTAAACATTTTAGTTTCTTGAAATCGTATGCGCTTTAGTAACAAAGGCCCCTTGCACACTATTATCAATGTTAGGTATCACAAATTTAGTTTTATATAATTGACAATATAGGTATAGGTATAATATTGTCAAAAATATGTTTTAAACTATTTCCATTAAAAAAGTTAAATAATTTATGATTATTAGTTATATGCTTTGGTTGCGTATTGCTGATATCTAACTACCTAGCCTACGTATACCTGAGACCATAACAATAATAAATTTTCAATGAAAATTCAACTTAATTGTCACAAGCAATAATGACGAAAATAAAACAAAGCAAAATTGACTTTATTTATATTGTAGTTAAGCATACATTTGATTATTCAGATAAAACGTATTATATCGTGCGACCAAACAAGTAGACGTACAAAAAATACACGTCTAATGAGTTTGTTGGCGTAATTTCTTTGAATTGACATTGGCAACGAAAAATGTCGGACCACCGACCAGGATGCTACAATGCCATAAAAGCTTTAAGAAAAGCTAGCTCGCCATATCACCTCTATATAAACATATATGACTTTTATTTCTAATATAAATTGTAATACAAAAAGAGATAATATACTCTGTCACTTTATTTATTATATATATGTAAAAAGATGCCCTGGAAGTTCAAAACTGTTATGAATTTCTTTTACTAACCAAACCAGAATTTATATTCAAAGTTCAAGACCGATTCCAAAAAAATCCATATATATCATTCATTATCTTTTTTATCCATATTATCAAAATTCTATATAATATACGAACATCATATTCTAACTTCTTGTAGCAATGTAATAAAACATAATGTAAAAAAATAATAGCTTAATATTGCTTTAGGTGGTACGCCAACCTATTAAACAGGTCAGAATAATTCTGTTTAAGCCAATAACTAACGGCAAAGCGTCCACACCGAGAGCAACGACCGCTGCCAATCAGATGGCGAATTCGGCATTTGATCATCCATCAAAAATCATAAAAAAACAAATAAAACTGAAAGTGATAAATAGTCTATGGTCCATAAATTTCGAAAATATGTTTTAAACACTGAATATTTATTGAAATCAAAATCACATCATAACAGAGATTCGCTGTCTGTTTCTCAATTTGATAATCCGACTAGACGGCTATTAGACACAACCGGTAATGCTTCACCTGCTTGACAATACATGAGAGCCTACAAAATTACAAACTGGGTGCTACTTGGATTCGAACCTGGGACCTTAGCTTACAAGGAAATAACATAAGAGACAGATCGATGTAGGTACTGCTCGTCACGTAATACTTATAATATAATCTCTAATTATGTATTAACATTAAGAGCTGATCATATATCTCAGATTACAACAATTACGTTACGTGTTATTTCCTTACACTTTTTGTTCAAACAAAAAGCGTTTCATGTATTTTAATTTTATTTTATACAAAAAAAGAGCTGTCCGGTCTATTTATAATCTTGGAGCTTGAAACCGGAGCTTCGGGATGTTTCGGGAAGTGGATATACTACAAGATGTTTACAACAATATTATGTATATTTACAATAATATTTTTTTTGTCATCATCAAGATAAATTAATAACACCTAGTTTCCGACTTCGCAAACTTAAAAAATACGTCCTTTTTGGGGCACGGTATTCGTTTCTACAAAAATATTCCACAGTTATGTTTAACTCGGCCTATTAAAAAAGTCAAAATAAGGATAAGTAAGGCATATTAATTATTCAATAGAAGATAAAAAAGTGTGGATTTGATATTTGTTGATTTCTAGGGAGGATATACTTATATAATATACATAATTTAATAGTACTTTATTGATATACTCTGTAATTAGAATGATGGAAAAGAGTAGCTGAAAACTGAGTCTTGTTGATGAGCATGAGCTCACTTGAAATAAAGAATATTTTGATTTTGATTACATGCCTTTTTATTTTAAATTGTATGAATAACATATCTATAAAGGAAATGATAACAGATCCCCTTATATTTTATAATTATTTAAAGGAGTAGTTTAGTCCGTAGTATATCCGAATGGGATTTACATATTTAATCATAATATATGTATATATATGTATATATATTTTTGAGCTACTTGCGTAATAATCATTGAAAAGACAAACTATTTTAATGGGTAGTTCTAACAACGCACCTAAATTTTATGCTCCATTGTTTAAGAAAATAAAATTATTTCGGCGTCATACAATAGATAATAATACTCAAATAAACATCTTAATACCGTGATTGTACTCATAGACATATGTATACGTATAGCCTATTCCAATCGAAGAAAGATAAACAAACCTTAGAACTAACAGCTTTGTTGACGTTCAAAACGCCATTTTTTGACAAATCAATAATGAATATCATTGATTTTATTTATTCAAGTGTGTTGTTTATTTTGTCCTCTTGTGGTTGCAATAGGCTACATATATTTGTATAATGTAATAAAAACCTTCTATGGTGTTACTGTGCGAAAATTATTATAAGATACTTATTGATAAGTTTTATCTTTTATGTT
Organism: Vanessa atalanta; assembly: GCF_905147765.1. NCBI lineage: Eukaryota > Metazoa > Arthropoda > Insecta > Lepidoptera > Nymphalidae > Vanessa > Vanessa atalanta. Next base: position 3,544,194 of record NC_061882.1, read on the forward strand.
GACAGTTGTCAAATTGAATCGATTTTTTTTAGTTTTCAATGCAAAAATAATCGCAAAAACAACAGATAGACGCGCATCATATGCTTTATAGTTAAAACTATCGACCTTACAAATAGCGAGCAGGTAAATAGTTCCAGACTGATTCTCTCTTTCTGTTTTAAGTAATTTGATATTTGGTAGAAGATGACAGAGCATTGTATAACTATACAATTATGTACAAATATTAACTTAATGACGTAGAACGACTGATACGTGTGAAAAAATCTCAATCGGATCGGATCGCCTTGTACTTGTTTGTGTTATAAGATTTCTTCATAGCTCGATGTGTTTTTTAGATTATAGATATGTACACTGTAAAAAGTATTGTACTTTATGTTCAAGCTAATTTTGAAAATATTTTAATTTTAAAACAATTAAAACAAAAGCTAATATTCTTAAAAACTGAACAATATCGATTTTAGGAATAATAGATTGAGTATCTTCTTATATATTTATAGCGTAAACCGATTTTTGTCCCTGTGATTATGGGACGATAGCTGCACGTAGAAGATCGGCTGTGATTTTGAAGATATGCAATGGATATGCAGAAAATTAAAGAAGATTCTTGATTTCAACTTACTAAATACTTACGATTTTTAAAAAGGTTGAGAAAAAATAAATTTTAGAGAGCGGAAAAAAGTTAGTGGCCGGGTAGAGAGCGGCGCCAGATATGGCAGTGTAAAAAAAACGTGCGAACAGAAGTCGACAATTTAAAATGAAATTAAATCAAAACAAAACCTGTAGGTTTCTAAATTCCTGAAATACTGTTGAATAAACGCCAAGTTTCGCAGACGACCCACTAGTTGTTAATAAATGTAGATGGGTTGGATTCAATGTTTATATCATTTAAAGAAAAATCCTTATTTAGTTCTAGCTTTTAGGAAAACAAAATAAAAATTGGCGCTGTCCACTTGGAATTTTAGTAGGTAAAGTTTATTATAGAAAATAAGCCATCAACTCACATTGCAGCGCGGTGAAATAAGTTTCAAAACATCTCATCAAAAGCTGAAGAAACCTTGTGACCAGCGATGAGACTTTTAAAGGGTGCTTTACTCTAGAAAATATTTATGCAGTCAATGTCAAATTTAAAAATGTCATCTAGAATGAACTACGCTCATCAAAATGGAATGGATTTTATGAAGAACTAGTTGTCATATGCGGCTTCGCTCGCGTTTTAGGGATTGATCCTTTCTTAGAGTTCAAGCTTACTTCAATCCAATTTTCATTAAAGTCGGTTCAAAACTTTGGCCATAAAAGAGGAAAAGACATACAAAATTATTGTTTTTGTTAAATTAAAATGCAATACGTATCACACAACGATTGAGCTGTGGAATATACTCGATATGTATTCATTAATATATTTGTGATATAAATACAATATCAACATTTGTCCTCATTACGTAACGGAATAAGGCTAATTTCTCTGAAATGCACTTAATAAACGAATGTTCTAGTGGAATACGAAACGAAGCGACCGTCTCGTTTCGTTTCAAGAGACCAAACATTGGCCTTAATAAGAGTGTTCAAGTTAATAAATAATACAAAAGCAGCCAATCATTTTCAATGCCTCTTCACTTTGCGAGCGCTGAAAATACATCTTTAATAAAATACTATATTTTGTCTTCATATTTTTAAATGGAGCCTCGTATTATTTACTTAATATACTTTTTGTAGATAGGTGAAGAAATCATTCTATTTACACGAATTAACATTATTTGTAAAAGATCTTACCACAAGCGTGAGCTTAGAGAGCTTAGAGAATGTCGTTATAAAAGAAATTTTCCTGCTTTCCGGCTCTACCTAATCTTATTTTATATTTTGATTCTTTTTTTAAGTCAATTCAATATAAATACACTTACACTTATTGCAGTACACTTACACTTATTGCTTACTGATTGCCAACATTATACCAACATTATAATACCTCAGAGAACAAGAACTTCTGAGAGACAGCCGTTTCTTTTTTAAATCTCAAATTTAACAATTATATTTCTAACGACAATAATACCATAATATTTTAATCTTCACAACTGCTGAACCTATTTAGATGAAATTGGAGATAGAGTCAAGGGAAAAACTACTTTATTTAATTGAGGTAAATTGGTAAGTGACGGTTGAATGTTATAGGTAAATTTTATAAATTTCGCGCATGCAAATCCGCATGTTCAGCTAGTATGATATTAACGTGACATCACTAAAGAACTGAGTTACCACAATAAGTATTGTAAGATCAAGCTGTTTAACATTTGTGAGAAACATTAATTATTTGTGACATTAAAATTATTGTAAAAAGCTGTGGTGAGTTAAAACTTAAAACAAATATTATTGCGAACAATTAAACGTATTCTTACCCGGGAAGCAACTTGATGAAATTGTAATTTGGCATGAATAAATAAATTTCCATTTTATTAATATAAAAATAACGCACCCTCTTTTTGCGGAACCATACTGATTTTCCCATAGAACGATGCTATATTATTATTAAGCCTCGAAACCTACTAACAGTGCCAATGATGTTATGGAGCTCCGTAACCGTAACCGAAACAAAAATCTATCAGTAACCGTTACCGAAACCGATTAAAAAATATATTTATCATAATATTGTTTTTCCATGGTGTTCCATGCTATACTTAAAGAGATAAGCTAATATCGTTTTTCTCTGATAATATCTAATACTAAATATAGCCTACAAATAAAGTCAAATTTACGTCTTATAATTCTTTTATAAGTTCTAAGTAATCTAATATCCGTAACCGAAACTATCCGACACAATCGGATATTCCGAAATTATTTCGTATCCATAATCGTATCTGAAACCGTTAAAATAATATTCATATTTCCATATCCAGATCCAAAATTACATATGTATAACATCCCTGAGAGTGCCAGAGTGCTATATTATATATAATTACCTACTACACAACCTATATGTTTAAATATTTTAAATCATCGAAGTATTTGTGTCAAATTACGATTCTAATATTAAAATATTTCAAGGTTTTTAAAGACACTTCGTAAGTCATATATTTTGATAAGGAAGGAAACGAACCGTATTGCAAATTATTTCCGGCTAACAATAATTTACTCGTCTGATCTAAATTATAAAATTCTAAAAGCTTTTTAAAATATAAAATAAAATTTAAGTAGTATAACAGTATTAATTTTCCTCAAAATCCTCTAGCTGTAACACACTATCAATGCTTAACAACGATGAGTCAACATGATTTTAATTTATTAGAAACAATAGTTTAAAATAATATTGTATTCATTACACATAAAACCGAGAACAAGTTGATGAAGTAATTATATTAAGACTACGTTTGCATATTATCGCATAATCTTGCAATCCGTGTTGAAATTTCAAAGTTTACATAGACTGAGTAAATATGGTGTGACTGGTGTACGCTTACGTGGAATAGGTAGCACATCAAGCTTATTAATTGAGGACATTTTAAAAAATTGCCTACTATTTAAATGGCGATTAAAACAACCTTGAATGTAAGCAAATAAATATAAACTTATATATAGAACTTTCAGAATTTAAACGAAAAATCTAGGCACATATAGCAAGTAAAAAAACGGACGATATTATTTTGCGAAACAAATTAAATACACAAAGTGCCATAAACTAAAACCAATAAGAACTCATGTCAACTATGTCGATGCAGAAGTATATACAAACTGAACGGTAAATAGAGAAATATTACACTGTTTTTTTAACGTTTTCATTTTAAATCTTCCCGTTCATAATTAAAAACATTCTTATTGTCCAATGCAAGATAACAAAGTTTTCAAAATTAAAAACAACATAGCACTTAAAAAAAAAAGAACATTCATATATGAATAACAAAAATACCGATATGTAGTAAAATTTATGTCACCCTACATCATAATTTTCTACGACTTGCTGAAAGCGCCAGTTCACGTCCTAATTACAAATACATTGTAAAACTAACAGTCATAGTTTTGTCTATTTATTAAAAAATAATAAATTATAAACATGTAATTTTCGATCTTATTCATTTCAGTGTTTGGTTTAAAATTCACTGCAATCATTTTAATTTTGCAAAGAATTGTTACATTTTGAGTTTAATGAACAGTCAACATAAAATGATATATTACTATTTTAATAATTATAAAAATATTATATAAACACTTATAAAAAGGTTAATTTGAAAGCGTTTTCAAAAAACTCGAAAAAAATATATCATGTTATAACAGTTCGGTTAAATCCAAGTTAAATAACAAAGTTTATTAAGATGTATAGAATACTTTAAAACTATAAATAAATTAAATTAGGTTAAGATTCTACCCAGAGGTTATTTAACATTTTATACATTTAATTTTTTAAAACATGTTGAAATAACCTAGGAGCCAAGGAATCTTTGAGGTATAAATTTATAGAAATTAAGATATTGACTGTTGCTTCTCAATATATATTCTGTAATGTTTTGTATGTACGGAAAAATATTAATGTTTTTATGAGAAAATGTGATTCTCATAACGTTGGTACAAGGAACAAACACAATCTTGTTACTCCTGTTACTCGACTGCGTAGAGTCAGTAACTCTTTTGTGGGGCAATGTATACGCTTCTACAACAGGATCCCAGAAAGCGTTCAAAATGCTTCTGTTGCGAAATTTAAAAAAATTGTTAAGGAACGCTTGAGTGCGAAAGGTTACTATACAATTAGTGAGTTTATGTTTGATAGCACACCTTGGGAATGAAACGATCGCCTCCTGGCTGTTTCTACTCATATACAATTATGTATATATAATTTGACGTAAAAAAAAAAAGTCCCGCTGAGTTTCTTTCGCCGGTTCTTCTCAGGTCAGGGTGTTTTCTTTTTCCGAACCGGTGGTAGTGTTTAACTTGACAATCAATAAGAAAGTGTAATACTTCTATATTGAATAAAGGAATTTGAGTTGAGTTTGAGTTTGAAAACATGGTCTGAAATAAAAAAAAAGGAAAAAAGAAATTAATTTTATCTATGGTCCGCCATTGTAATGGAATTTTAATTGGAAACTGAATGCAGCTTTTGTTCGTTAAATGAAATCCGGGATACGTCTTTACATAGAATCCTTCATAGTTTATGACTTGTTATTTCTGGTTACTTACTTAAAACTTAACGGTAGAAAAGAACGGTCATGTATTTCAAGGTCGCGAGTTCACCCTTCGTATTTGACTGTTGTTATTTTAATATAGGGTGACCGAACCCATGTCACATTTGAAAAGTGAATAAAGCTAAAAGTTTTATAGAGAGAACCATTTCTTGAATGAATATAATGCTCTCCTAACTGATTCAAAGCAAGTCGATTATTCTGTGTAAATAGGTTTTTTTGTTATAGGTTAAGTTTTTTAGTAAGCAGCCATGGAATTTGAATCCAAATCTCGGGATCAGAATTAGTCAAATTTATGAAAATATACATTAAGTATGACTACATTTTGTGTACAATGGATATCTGATAAGCTTTATGCATTGTAAGCAATCCTCATTGCTTATGGAATAGATTTCGCTAATGTATCTTCTAATTGCTCTTAGATATTTTAATAGTATTTATATATCAATTCAACGATTATTTTAAGCCACCCCAAGCGCCCGCTTACTTTAACATGCATATACAATATAATAAAGATAATTCCTGGTCTCGGTTTTGAGCAATACTTCGCTACAGTGCATATTATTTACAAGTTTACCTACATTTTCAAGTTTTAATATTACAAAAAACAAGTACGAGTACATAATTAATTATGTATTTTAGTATTTGATGTAACTATAAATTAACAATATTCGTTTTTACAGTCATTATTTTTAATGTAAAATCTTAGTTCTTGCCATGGGAAAATCGTAGCTTTGTTACCTTACTTAGAGACTTTAGTATTTGACATAAATTTTAACTAGTAAGAGAAATATCTCTTGCTACCCGTTACTAAAAAAAATATTAAAATAATTAAAGTTCGTGTCAAAAAGACATTGATAAATAAGGCACATTACTCAATTCAAGTACATTTTAAAGGCGTGAACTAACTATTTATTGATTTCTAGGCAGGTCCTAGAAATCAATAAATACTAAAATGTATAAAAATGTTTATATAAATTGTATAAAGAGAAACTACTGAGTTTCTTGCCTGAATCTAATTTCTGAACCCTGTGGTAGCTTTACGTTTAAATCAACATTGATCGAACAATCTCGGATATAATCAATCAAATCAAGTAAAATTATTTGTAAAGTGTACAATCATTTTAAAATACTTTTAATCCAAGTTTACAGACCACAGTGATTATAAACATGAAAGACCTCAAGTAGCTATACATAAAAATGGGCAAAGTTTTCGTTTATTGTATGTAGATGAATTTATGCAAGACGAACGAACATCAAGGCCATTGTCAATAGAGTAGGGTTGCCATGTCATGTATCGAAAATCAGGACGTTTAATGATAAATTCAAAATCTTTCTATACCAGCTACGTAGGTATTGGTAACGAACTACTTTGATAAATAAAGAGTATCGTTAACGGAATGAATCAAATTTATCAAATTTTTAGCACAATATTTATATATACATACTTTATTCATCAATTCACCGTAAAAAAATGCACGTTACATAATATAAGTATGTACTGAATCATCTGCTATACAATACTTTTTTTAGAAAACAAATGATCCATTTAATGTATAATATATTTAAATTCAGAAAACGTATATTAATTTTTAAACTGGAAACACTTAACAAAATTTTGTCCTGAGAAAATTGAATGGTTGGCAATCTTAAAATAGAGACAGGAAATATGATTATTTAGATAAGAACAATTTGTGTTTCCAATTTGGGCATCCAGTACCTACGTGCATACCTACTACCAATTTCATATCGCATTTAAGATATTCGTAGAATATTTTGGATTTGTTAATGGATTTTTTATTTGCGGTATACATCAGTGATTGGGTCACCAAATGTATTTGAGCACGAAATTGTAACCGTCATGTTCAGTAGTTTGAACAAAAAGGCACGACACAAAGACACCTACTCTTGTCTTTATAACCTCAATAGGGGTACAGACCAAGACTTAGCATAAATGAAATCTATTATTACGAATAGGTATTATTCGGGTGACTGTGTGATTATACCTAAATGACTTAACATGTCTGGGGTCATGTTACGCTATAAAACATAAAAACGTGCAATGTCAACTTGACACGAGTTTTAGATCAAATTGCACGTATAATTCATTATTTCTAAATATAAATAAATTAATAAACCAATTACTACTCGCTTTTGTTTATTCTAAATATAACCTAGTCAATGGTCTATGTATAAGCTGTCTGGAATAGGAATGAACGAACTATTTTATTTTTTATAGGAACGCAAACGGAAAATGCGCTTCTTTTAATTGGTCTCTAAACACAGTTAATAAAAATATGAACCACCTCTAACACCGACAAAACGCCAGCAACTGCGGAGTGCAAGATGTTATGACCTATAATGTACAAACATGACCCAATGTGATTATAGGCTTATGCCTATAATTACATTGGGTCACTGACCATGCAATCTGTACTGGATAAAAAGTATTTGATTTGAATATTTTATATATCAATTTAATTTGCCGTACCGTAAGCAGAAATTTTAAATACAATATTTAAAATGTATACGAAAACATTTTCACAACGCTTCCAATAATTCCAGAGATAACACCATACAATATTAACTTTTTTTTAACCGATTAATTCGACCATGCATATATGCTAATGTATTATCCCCTTTTACCAACTATGCGGACTCTTCTGTTGAAATTTTACAGGCCTACAAATTTCTAATATGTATGTACATATAGTTTTTGTGTATCAATTCTAAAAATAAAATCCAACAAACCAGAATACTGTATAGCCTATACCTATCTGACGTATATATCTCTATTACAATTAGTAAAATACAATCTATATATAATATGAAAGTTCCGTATCAATCGGATTAAATAGTAGTTTTACACTATTCAGGAATGCGTTGAAAAATATATAATTAATAAAAAAATCAATATCAATATAACCGTTAGATTAATATTATTATCAACATGAAAGTACCGACGAACGAAATTTGAATTTATTATTTAATTGAGATGGTAATAAAATAATTACAGATAAAAACACACAACATTTGATTGATTTCTTGGAATGTATTCGTTATCAAATAGCTGGAAAGCTAATGACAATGGACTTATCTTCAAGGGCATTATTTTGATTCATGTCCGCCGGTTTTAACAATTCCAATGATAGAAAATCATTTTTCAAGAAATGTATTAATGTAATAAAACAATAAAAATTATTCAATGTATTTTAACAAAGAATCATAAATAACTACAAAATTTGAGTCGAAAACTTTTTAGTCAAATCTGCCACAACGGAATAGCCATCAACATCTCAACCTCAGCGGGACTAAACAATTTACATAAAATGTTTAAAAATAATTGATTATCTAAATAAATGTTTTAATTTATTGTAATAAATTAAACCATTAATTCAACAACATTTATGTTCAAAAATAATACCTCTAGATTTTATTTTTCAAGCTAGTTTAATATTCATGTTTTATTTCATATTGAAAGCCACCGATTTTTAAATTAAATAATCCAATAGTTATATTTAAGTTCCAATACATAATATGATGATTAGATACTACTAAAAAACAGAATTAATTATACATTCTCTGAATCATTATCTTTTACTCGTAATTACGCAATCAAACCCAATTCTGGTAAAAATATTAAAATCGCAATGTTACAAAAATATAGATAAACGCTTAATCGAAACGCATGAATTTAAAAAATAACAATAACGATTTTGAATCCGCAGCCTTAGTTAAGATGGGACTTCCAAGTGTCCAATCCCAGTGGATTGAACACTTGGCCCAGTGGCCATGACGACTCTCCGACAAGTAAACTTAGCTACTTCGACGTGTAGTAACTTAAATGTTACTACAATAATATAACTACTACAAAGTAGAAAATTTAGAATGTAGCTAACCGTCCTTGAAATTGCCGAGTTTTGATACTTTATACTATTTAAATAGATTCCTAATTGACATATTCAGTTAATTGCTCAAAAACCCGTTACATCTTATGTTTAAAAGTATCCACATAAGAAAAGGATATATATTGACCTTGGTCGATTAGGTGAGGCGCTATCGATAAATTTGCCGCGCTGAATCCTCTCTCCCTCTGTGCCTTGGAAAAAAATCCCTATTATGGAGAAAAATGTCACAAGTATAATCAGAACAACGCCTTATCCCGCTATAATTAAGGAGATGTTGCATCGCGATTTAATTAATATTGTATCGATTACACAAAAAAATCGTTAACTGATATACTAAAAAGAGCTGAAAGGTAATCAATAAATCATTAAGGTCATAAGGTAAATCATTAAGGTCCTTAATATTCCAAAGTAAATAAAAAAAGTTTTTGAAAATCCACCAGGTGCTCGGCAATTTTTTTTCTTTTACTTACTTCTAATATTTATTTTTACTTTGAGTTTTACGCGTCGGAAATACTGAATATGATGTAGATATATTAGATAGATAGATATATATTTTCCGGACATTTTAATGCTACACTTGTGTATTTCCCAAGAAAAGTTAACTGTTCGTCCATAATTAGTCACGGTGTTTCGTTTTATCCATCGTTTTTTCGTCACCGTATTCTGTTGCAATTTTGTAATTAATATGTGAGCCGAGATATCCAAAAGCATATTCGGTTAAAGGCTACAAGCATTATGTTTTTTTTATATATATGATAGGATAGGAATAGTGGACGTGCAAATAAGCCACCCCTCCACTGGCTATCTTACCCTTCAAGCCGGATTACAAAAGTATTGAGTACTGTTGTTTGGCAGTAGATAAATGCACAAAGCACCATACATTAAGTAAAATACCAGACTAGTTGCGAAACCTGCATATTTCAGAATTTGACATAATTATGTGTGTTCATCCAACAAGCAGGTCTGGACTCTGGAGCTGTATTATGTAATACGCACATAGAGCGTATAGAAATAAACAAACCGTTGATTTACATATTCCATGCGATGTGCTCATAGATCACCTATGTAATGTACTACAAATAGTTCTTGTGTATTTTTTATTTATATTAATACAACACTATTCCACTTAACTATATATATATAATTTAAATGTCATATATATATATATATATATATATGACATTTAAAATTTTATACAAACCCGAATTAACTACCACAGATCATTCAAGATCTTGACCAATTATATAATAACAATTCAATGTCAAATTTACTGCTCCTGTAATTGAAATATACTTTTTATAAAAATAAAAAAAGAGGTTTTTTTTATAAAATAGGATGTTCGGCAGTGGATAATTACGCGCTATATTGTTTTTTACGTTTTATGTAACTTTTTTATCTTTTAATCGTATTAAATTAATAATTCGTCGGATCTAGGTCATCGTATCAAGCCTTACAAAATTCTTGAAATTCATCTCACCATTAATATACCACCCGCTTTGATATAACCGCACGTCGTCGTTTCGGCGAAAAAAACCTTTTCGTATTTATTTTAAAAACACATGCTCACTTATCCTTCTCTTTCGAAAGAAATACACAGCAATTTGAACTTTATACCTAGAACGCAAAACAGATAATTATACTACAATTCGGATGATTCTATTGACGTCATAATACGTAAGAATTATCATGAAATAACTTTAAATATCCGGTATTGTAAGGTTATTTTTATTTAATACATTTTATAAAAAAAATTTAGTGACAATTATGCTAATAATATCTGTTAGAAAAGTCCTAAAACAATAACGTAATTAATTATGTTTAAATAAACTAATTTTGGACAACATGTTATATAATTTTAAATGTTAAAATTTAATATTACATTACATTTACAGAAATAAAATATAGTATCGTATATTTACACAAATGTTTTAACAAGGCCATTATCTTAATCTCGCTAAATGCACTACGATAAATATTCGCCGCGTTTTTTAAGAAATAAACGCAACGGAAACATTTTTTGTTTTAAGAAAACAGATTTTGGGGTTTTATTTCTAAAAAATAAATTAGGTGTAGATTTACTATAATTAATGTCTTCCTAGGAAGAGTTTCTAGAAACTTAATCTTCATTAACATAACATAGGTTTGTTAAAATATATAAAAACTTTATCTCTTTTTTTTTCATTTAATTTTCTTAGTAAGATTTAACAAATGTTTTAAACCACAAACAGGAAACACGTTACATTACAATTCAATTAAAAGAAGATTTAAAAAGCGGCAGCAGGAATATCGTATAATAATAAAACCGCGACTTCATCCGTGTTAAATGTGGATTACACAATATACACGCCCGTTTCATGATGATGTAAACTTGCTTGTACGTTGCAAGATTGTTTACAAATTTATGGTTACTCCGCTTTTTAGAATCGTAACGAGAAAGTACTGTATAGCCTAGCTCAATAAATTTTGTACAAATATATTTTCAAACCAGTATATATTTTGTTTAATTGAGATAAACGGGTTTACACGTTCTTTAGCATCTTTGTAATATCAGTACAGATTTAAGTGTGAGAAAAAAGACTTACTTAAATGAGATTCTTGGAGAGTAAACCTTCGAAAATCAGTCGGTTCGTAATCAATAATATTTTAAGTATTTTTTATAGACAAATGAAATAAATAAACTTATAATTCACACACAACTAAGATACATAGATAGTGACATTAACCGTATACATATTATATACTATCAGCCACTAAGTTGGTACCTCAACAAAAATGTTTTTTATTTTCTCCTAGCAATGCCTGGCAAAAGTAACCCAAACTTTTAGCCAAACATTATCTTAAAAACATTCGGATACTTATAAGTCCACGTTTAAAAACCAATCTTGTGTAATAAAACCCAAACAATTCCCTCACATAAACCGGTCTGACAATTTAGAATGTACGCAAATTGTCATGTCAACACGTGTCAGGTTCCTAAAACTAGATCTGTTTAAAAAAAGACAAATTGAAACTTTTAAAGTTCAATATACTGAGTTTAAAATGACTCAGAGTAAATTTGATCGTGAACTAATTCTTTAAGTTCAGTGACCCGGCAGATGTAGGTGACGTGCCGTCCTCGACGACCGTGAAAACGATTCAGACTCCGAGATGCGTGATGTTCATGCAATTATAATACCTATTTTCATTAAAATATAGCACAATATGGTACCGACGCTGATCTATTCGAAATAAATGGACACAGTGACGTAGATAAGTCGCTTTACATAAAGGGATACGCGAAATTATAACAATGGTCAATAAGATTTGTATTAGACTGTCTCTACAGTAAAATTTGCAACATTAGTCACCACAAATGTTGCTAATTTTACATTAGAAGAGTATGTCACCAACATATGTTATGTTGGTGACAAAAAATTACCTCTCAACAAAAAATGTTTGCGCATTGTACGATGATTGGTAACTTTCTGAACAAATTGCAAAAATTTAAATAAACAGAAATAGGCCACATTTTTTTTATAATTATTTTCAGTTAAATGCTAATTACAGCGTATACTAGACACATTCTATGTAAAATTGTAACGGATAGCTAAATAATAAATATACACCGCGAGGTTTACCTTATTATTTTTTAATTTTGGAACTTATAATCCATATATTATGATTCAGTTTTAGTATTACCGTGCTAAATGTGAAATACAAACACGATTAAGAATTATGCTGACAATTAAGGGAACAAAATTATTACAAACCGTAGGTATACTTGAAATAAAAGTTATATATAATATGGAAACATTTTAGTTGCTTATTTATATAATTAAGAAAATAAATTACACAGAACCAAGAAGGAACACAGCGGTTTTATTTTTACATCAAATTTTATAAATGTTTACAAATATCAGTTACAACTAAACATCGGGCATAATTTTCACCGAGGGTGTGGTGTCATCTGTGAACTCATAAATCGTATAATGAGATATTGCACACAAACGAATTTCGTTTACGATTTTATGAAATCAATAAAAAAAGATAGATCTATCTCACAATTACCGTAGCGAGTGGAAACAACATAAAATGTTATCAATATATTACTTAATTAATTATATTTACGTATTATATTGAATAATTTAAATAAGATGATAATTAGATAATTTAAAAAACTTCGAAGTCGCTTCAACAATTTTCGAATGCAAATTGTTCCGCCCCCACAATAGTCACGCAATTAATTGATTAGAGTTTAATCAATTTATTTGAAATATTCTATAATTAATATGCTGGCGACTACAGATGTAAGTTTGTTACAGCAAAAGTAGTGTAAAAGTGTGAGTAATATGTATATACATAGTACAATAAAATCAATAAACAAATTTGTCAATTTAGTATAAAGAATATGTATCTAATATATAATGTAAATTACTATGGTTACAATTTTTCTTGCAGCTGTAAAGTCAGATTTAGTTCCATGGGAGATCAAAATATCTTTACAAATAAAAAAGTTGTTATGACATTTAAATCGCTATCACTAGGTCACCTTGACTCGCTCATATAAAAAAAATAAATTATAAAGGTAGCCGCTGCATTACCAACACAGAATCCATTACATGAACCATGAATTATTTGGTTCCTCAATATTTTTGTATTGTATAAGTACTATGCAATAATATTATTACGATAAAATTATCCCAATGGCATATCTTTATCTATTATTTATATCTTCTTAAATAGACCAGATCTAATTTTACGAAAAGTAAAGCCCTAGAAACAAACACTAAACACAAAATTTAATTAAGAATTACCAATAATGTAAGGCGTGGATAAACGCAAAATAGTCGCATTTGAGTGACATCGTTTCCTTTTTCTCAGTGCCGTAATTACTTAAAAAATATATAATATGTTAACATTCATTATACGAAAGCACAGCATTTCCTCTTCCTCTCTATTAATACAATTAGAAGTGATAAAATATTCAAAGAACCCAACGAATTTGTTATTACATTTTTTTCCTAAATTATTGATCAAAAGATTTTTTTATTTATATTGAAATATAAACTAGCGCAATACTAAGGGAATCTTCGGCTTAGTTTTGCAGAATGTCTATTTTAATATTTTTTACGTAACCGATACACGCAAATCGCGATGCAACCCCTCGGTCGCCAAATAGATCAGTGCGCGACGAAACTTTGTGTTGAATAGACCTGTCACACTTTTGTTCACAATTACAGGGCACAGGGGGTGTGAGACCTGCGCGGGGCATATATAATAAATTGCACTATGATCACGGATTACGAGTAGGTAGTATTATATTTGCGAACAAATTCATACAATCGGCCCGCATGGTTGAATATCATGCGATATAAATAACGTCCCAATTTTGTAAGCCGTTGCCGTCATTCAAAGGTCTTTGCCCGGACCTATGAAACTATATACAAAATATTATTATAAACAAAAGGTATTTAAAAGGAAAATTTTATTTGGGTTCAAACAATGTTTACAAATTTAGTAATTAAAGAGTTGATCACAAACAAAAATAAGTTTGTTGAATTATGTATATTATATGTAAACGATTTAACTATTGAAAGGAATACTTAATGATGAAGGAAATATACGAAATAATTAAGGAAATATTGATTTTACAGAAATGATGTCTGATTATGTTCTACGATTTTCTTTTCACGAGCTAAATAATTTAACTATTTAATTTATGGCATTACAAATAATAGACAGGTTTGTATTCAACAAAACAGTGTTCAAATCTTTAAATTATCATATACCGCCTCTTAAATCTAAATTAGCAAGGAAGATAAATTAATTACCTAAATATATGTTTAAATATAAATTGCTTTTATAAATATGTGAACGTGCAAAAACCACGGAACGGAGCACCGGCACCGGCGCGTTCAAGGCAAACCTGAACAAACAACTGAGATTAACTCACGAAGGCTTCTGTATTTTGTTATATTAGATATATTTTGAATATCTTGCCTTGTTTACGTTTCATTCAGCACTTGACGATAAAAAATAAGAGTTTAGAGATTTCATTTTGGATAAAAATGTTTTGACAGCGTTGTAACTTAACCTAGATCCATCAATTAACATCATGATGATGATGATACAAGAGTTATATGTTAATCGTATCTATTTTTTTCCATAACTAGGTTAAATAAAAACAAACAAACGTACAACATCGTTTACCTTTTAAATGCCTAATAATTAATTAATTTTAAATTTTTCGCACCAGTATGATTTATGACCGTACCCAACCAACTAAAAACGTTTATGATACGTTATGCAACAAAACGCGTTTAACTATGGAATATATTTTAAGTTACCTCTAAAACAATACTGACTTTTCCAATGCGACTAAATTAAAAGTATTACGTTATTATAAAGAAAAAAAGCTGTGTCCTGGCATTGCAAACGCTCATAAGCGACGGTGAATTTTTACCATCATGATACCTGCCTCGATAGGCAACAAATTAAAAAATGGTGCGGTATAAAGCCAGCTTACTAGCTCCGGGCTGTTGTTGAGAACTTATTGACAGAAAACCTAATAAGTTTTTATTCAAGCCAGGTTTGTATTTGGGCCTCGGGATAAACGGCCTTATAAACAAGGCTGTTAAACAGAACACGATCATAATAAAACTAATTTGAAACTTGTAACGCAAGTTAATTTTATTTAATTTCCTGGGAGTGTAATAATGTGAATCTATCTTTTATATACATTTAATAAAATTATTTTATTAACTGAATATTTATAAGAAATTTTTATTCTACAAAGATTTTATACAATTAATTATATTAAATTTCTGTGTTAAGAAAATACTTTTACAATTTCTAACAAGCCTATTCATAAAATTGTTACGAGAAACATTAAGAGTAATAAAACATGTTCCAGTCGTAAACTATAGTTCGCGACTTTGTTTGCGAGTGCATCGGATGTTACATACAGGAAATTATAGTTAAATTGGGAGTTTTATTTACCATCCCCTTGAAACCATTCATTATCCAGAAAGCAAGCTGTATGTTAGGGCAATTAGGAAAACAATGCCGGCTACAAAAACACATGGAAAACAAAAAGTTATCATTTTTGTTAACAAAATATGCATATACATACATCAAATGATAGTATTAGTTTTTTAATGATATATGACCAAGCAAAAGGAGACATAGGAGAAATAGTTTTAGGACTAATGTTTTTTGACGTTGGCAAATTTTTTTTTTCAATAGAAAAGAAGTCTCTTGTCTGTAACATAACATACAATGTTATTGACACAATATTATACTGCCTACTCGTAAATTAATATTATCTGTCTTAGATTAGTAAGATTTCCGGTTGATATTTTTTATTTATTAAACGATATGTGTACATATATCAGTTGTGACGAAATTTTAATGAATACCTCATGCAAATTATTATGGATTTGATAATAACTTTAATGTGATGATTTTGGTTTCTATTTGATGTTATGAATGTGACAACACAAGGACTTAGGGAGTTTTAAGAGACTTTTACTTTTTTAAAACACAAAAGACAAACCTACGATTATTGTTTTGAAATTATTGCGTCAATTTATTTTACAATCCTTATATTATTTATTACATTTTGGCACTGATATATTTCAATAGTGATAGTAATTCGTAAAATAATGAAAAGGGGATGACTTCACATTGGCTTATTATTGTGATTGGAACGCTTGCAAATAATATTATAACTTAATTGATACTTTAATAATAAAATAAACTTTAATAATAAATAATTTTGAGACTTTAAGTACATTTATTACTGTATGAAAATAAAGACGTATAAATTCAATTCGGATTTACCGCTTTACGTTAAATATATGTAATTCTGTAAAATGACGATTCAAGTAGGCTTTTACCTACTTGTATAAAGTATATTTGGATTTTGAGTATTCTAATTTTTTTATATGTTTATGCATGAAATATTCTATTACATATACCATAAGAACTAAATAGCTCAATGAAATCGCAATTCCGTCTTCCACCTTATCTGCGCGGGCGCCGAACGAGTTCAGATTTGGGTGCGATTATCTTATCAGTCCCCCATTTTGTGACGTCGTGCAAAGAATAACCGATATTGGATAGAGGTCAGCCTGCATAATTGTATTGAGTTTTTAAGTATTTTTCTTCTTATTTTAGCTGGAAGTGTTGTAATTTATGACGATTTTATTATCCTTTTAATTAATATATTTATAAGTAATATTAGTAAAATAGCGCAAGTCATAAAAAATAAAAGGTCAATGTTATAAAACTGTAGGAAAACCAGATCAGGTTTCATAGTATTTTATATGATTAAATTTTTATACTTATTTTAGTTTAAATTTCCTCGCAATCTTCGAGAAAGTTTTTTAATTATTGTCTGTTAAAAAGTTCCTGACATTTAAGAAAAAATTGCAAATTTTTTGGTATGGTACCAAAGTTTAAGTATCAGTAATTCGACAAAAAACTGCGCAACTTGGAGAAAACCTACCTTTACAACAGATTTTTCACATTTAAATGTTGTAATGTTGCTTTTAAATCTGTAGTTTATTACTCAACCGAATAATGATAAACAAGATCACGATTATCGTTATAGATACAATTTCTTGACACTTCTCACCAGTGATAGAACAGTGCAGATACACAGCTTTATAATGAACAATTTAAATTTCTGTTTAACAAAAATTAGTATCGTACTTTTTATGTTTGAATATAATATCTAAACGTGAAAATGTTACCTTTTTTGGGGGTTTTAGTAAATTAAAATATATTTTGGTATAATATAATTTATATGAAGGCCACAAAAAGTCTAGTTAGTTCTACATTAGTTCACAGTGAAGAATGAATTGGCTACGGTATGTTAACGATTATTCCAGTCACAGTTAATGTACATTAACAAAGCTAAACAATATAATCAAAATATTTTCAGAGAATGTCGGGTCTGTACTGAACACACTCTGTGACATGTACATTCGCAATACTCTCCTTTGGAAACCGGTTTCGCTGGTGCGCGAGATTCTGCAGGATTTGAGCTTAATGTTAAATTTGAAAAGACATTGAACCTAACGTAACGGCAGTTAAAATTGTTTCGAAAATATATTGCAACAGGAAACTTAATCAGTGTTTAATTCAGTAGCCATTTTTTAAAAGTTGAATGGTTTTATATCCTTCTATTTTATGTTTTATCAGAGACTTTATAATTATTTTATTATATGAGCTTATTTAAAAGAAGTATTCACAATTACCCTGAGAACATGTCATTTACATATTCTCGAATTAGAATGTAATTAAAGTGGTTTTTTTTTTGTTATATTGCTTTCGTTTAGATTTAAGATACAGATTTTATAAATACTATTTCAGGACTGTCCTTAAATGTTTACAGCTGTGGTAACAAAACTGTTGACATAACACTATCAAAGATATTGAATTACTTCAGTTATATGGTATCCAGTCTGACAGACTCAAGTGTTTACCTGATGGCTATTTTGTGTCACAAAACAAAATCTATAAATACAATTATATTGCAATAAATATGTTAAGAAAATTAACAACATACTAATGACTCACGACTGGGCTTACTCCTTCGTGGAGTTTGTAGCCAGCCATTCTCGGTTATGAGGTTCCAATCTTTATCCGAACGTTGTTACTTAATAAATTCCCTAACATATTTCATGTTATTGTGAGACATGTGGAAATTCCTCAATATGCCATAGTTTTCCAAGTTTGTAGAAAAAAAAATCGCAAGTCATGCTTAATAACTTGCACTTTACTTGTATCATGCGAAGGGCTTCGTGAACAATTTTTTTAATTCCTTTAGTTCCTAACAAGTCGCTTTAAACTTAATAGTCGCCATAATTCAAAAAGGCGTAAAACAATGAATGGCGTAAGAAAGTAATTATTTGAGTCACCGTATTGTATACATTTAACATTTTAAATATATGTACGTTATAGAGTGTTTTAAGTTACCGTATATGTCTTTTATTGTAACAATTAGGTGTTTTATTTTATGTTGCATTAAATTAAATTCTAATAAAAGGAATGTATAAATAAGTTAAATTATTTATATACATAAACCAAACAAAACTTTTAATATATATATATATATTATTTTAATCTATACTAATATTATAAATACGAAAGTAAGTCTTGTTTGTCTGCCTGGTGAAACAAATTTAATAAAATTTGGGTATGAACTCTACTTTACAAAATAGGCTACTTTTTGATGCCTAATACCTAAAACGACCAACCCCTGTTCTAAAAATTCAGCGGTGCTTGCCCGGGATTAAGCCCACAACCATCTGTCAAAATTCACACGTTCTAACCCCTGAGCTTAGCTATAACTTAATAAAATTTGGCTAATCTTCTGAGCAAAACTATGCTTATTATATTAATGGTATGTTAAATTAATTATATTAAAATACTTATTATTATAATTAACCAGCAGAGATGTGATAAAATAGTATTGAGGCGTTTTTTGTTAACCTAATGGTAAAATTGGTTTTGATTAGTCTTTTTTTTACTTTTAACACAAAAACAATTATATTCATCCAAAATACAAACTTGAGATCGATAAAGCTATTTCAGAGATTTTTGAATAGTAGGTACACGAAAAACCCTTTTTAAACTTTCTTTGAAGCGAAAGGCGAAAGTCATGGATCCTTTTACTTTTTAGTCGTTACAAATAATTGATATCATTTAAAATATCACGATAAATACTGTTACCAATACCGTACTAAACTGAAACATTGATTTGTCGCTGAAACGGTATATTTTGTTTTAATTAACTATAACGGTTTTTCTTAACGTATTCGTACCTGTTACTTATAAAATCTTGTTAACATGTGAAATGTAGGTGAGGGAATTACTTAATTGTAGCCACTTTCGTTTGCAATTACACGAGAAATCGTCGAAAGACGCTGAGACTATACCACGATATAAACACACAAAATAGATACAATTAATGTTTTGATATTTATTATAAAAATATAAATGAAAGCATGACATTTATGAAACAAAAAATATAAGTATATATTCTTGATGCTTTCTTGTCTTTTTTTCAGATATATTCGAAACTACGCACTACTGATTAAGATATAGTTCTGAATTAATTAAAAAAAATAAAAAATAAACAGAATAACGAGATCAGTAAGTTGACGCCAAATAAAAATAATGTGCGCTCATAGTAGCAGAGATAGCCTAGCCGATACATATATATTAAATCAAGCTCACGGTTTTAAATCTAAAAAACATCACTGAGATTTCATCACGCTTTGGCTCGTTTGTGAAGATAATTATGCGCTGTCACATCTGAGAAAAACCCGCTGTAGAAGGAAGAAGCTTTCAACAATATCCTGAAGATTAGAGGAGGCATTAGCTCAGCACTGGGACCTTTATGGATGCCGGTAACCTTTTACGAAAAAAAATAAAAAATACAATAATATGATGGAGGTTTTAGTTTATGTTTCTCTAAAAAGTTATTATATCAACCGCTGCTATTCATAATAAGTATAATGATATTATAATAATTATACCAGCTTATGTTTAACTTGTAAGAAATATAATAAGATATCTTAACTTAAATAGATAAAGCCGAAACAAGTTAGCAAAACGTTTGTTTAAAATGGTACGAGAAATTTTACTAAAATGTTTGTTTATTTTCAATTCTCCGTTGCCGATTCCTTGTGAAGTATTCTTTGCCTAACACACACATGAATTATAAATGTTGTTTTAAACAATCTTCGCAACTTTGAAACTTCGATTCGTTTGATCGGCCCCTCGAGGCTTTTTACACCTTATTTAAGCAGTAAATTATAGTTTCCACATAACTGTTGAGCTAAAAACCGAACAAGCGAACACAATGTTTAAGCCTTCAAGAACTCTTAATAATTATAATAATTATAAAAAACTGTAACATCAAAAAAGTTTAAGCATACATGTATGTTATGTTTGCGTTTGTTCGACAATATTATCTGTATGTATAAATTAATAAAATCCTTAAAACGAAAACTTACATCGTAACTCCATGTGCAAGAGACCCCAGCAAATTTGGCTACACACCGACCCAGCTCAACGTCCTCATGCGTTGTGTAAAGGTGCTTCAGGCAGTACTTGACATGAGGGGCGACTCGTCTCAATGTTTCTCGAGATATCAGCACTCCCGGTCCACCCATACAAAAGTTTTCATTATAATCTAACGCCAAGGCATCTCTTTCAGAGCTCGTGCCTCTTCCCGCTTGCCCTATAAACTGAGGTTTTCTACTATCCACAGAACGTAAAAACTCTCCTAATTTATCTCCTCTAACATAAACGTCATCATCCGCACGCATGAACCACTCAAACCTTTCACCGTAGTGCTCATACATGTATAGCAACATAAGAAAAGATTTCTTTTGAGGAGGATAACTATCATCAACGCTACGCAATGGAATAAGAGGTAGTCCTGGCGCCCGCGAAACTTCTGAACTGAAAAATGCAATCCGTCCAGGTAAATCTTGGGCCCACGTATCAAATACAGCCCTAGCTCTCGTGGTTAAATATTGTTCCGCTGTCATAACACCAACAAACACAAGAGTTCTATTAGAATTGTAAATAGTTTCGTCAGTTCTTAAATCTATAATTGACAAAGGATCTGGAGCGACATACAATTTCGCCGCATCTGGGCAGGCTTCAATAGAAGTCCTCGAAGATGTCCTTAAGCACAATTTCAGAAACACACCGAGCGTGACACCGGCGACGACGCCAGCCACCAGATGCATCCACTTACTTCTTCGCGGCATCGTAATAGGACTACCTCAACAAACGCACCCACTGTTACCCGTCGTCCGCATGTGTGCATTCCAGGAATTTTAAGTTTTTATCCCTTTTTCGGCGGGGGTAGACATAAGCGGGCGGCTTCGAGCCGCTTATCACATGGCCGATACTATCGCGTCATGCGAAATCGAACGACACTATCACGATGTCACGAGCTAAATATCGAATTTTGCAGATGTTATCGGCGAAGCGAGCGCGGTGAGTCGCGACGCGTGTCGAAATGCGACCCGTTCATTTTACACGGCGCTAAACGATGATACACGAAACCCGTTCAACTCGTGCGCCGCCCGCCGTGCAACTGCCAACTACTGCAACTGGACTGTCTCAAAACAAAACTCAAGCAGCGGTAATTCCGGCTGTCCGCGCAGACCGTAGCTAGCTATCTCACTTTCACGCCCATGTAACCGTATATCGCTCCTTATCTTAGCTAATGTGTACTGGATTCGAATGAACTTGTCCCATTCATCGGCGAACGATGACAAGAAATGATAGACAATTCGCTATTTATTTCGAGCAAGCATTGTCTGGCAGGCGACTGGCGCTCTGGCGGAAACGTTTCACTACGCTAGTAAGGAACTTCGCGGCTACGTTAAAGGCGAAGATCTCATAAATGCCAGTGACGTGATCGGACTAGCTATTTGCATAGGAGTAAATTATTTGCTTCCGACGTCTTTTAAAGATAAAAAAAAAACAAAAACATTCTTTTATGTCATTCATACGCGAATTATCAGTTTTATGAAGCATTCAGTAGAATTGCTATAAATTTACTAAAGTTCCATGTAGCTTATTGAAGCGTAATGATAGTTATAGGTACTGTATAGATTCTCAAAACACGTATCTATATGCATGTATTCAAAGTATTAATGGTTCATAGAGTCGTCATCATACTCAAATTAAAAATTCGCGAGAATGTGCTTAATCATTATTCCAATGACTATTTCATGTTGAAATTTCCTGAAAATAATAATTGATACCAGCTATAAAAATATAAATTAATAATAAGCTTTAAGTCTTTATAACCGCCACTTATATAGTAAAATCTGATTTATTTAATAAAACTTTAAAGACACTAATAATAATATAGATAAACCTAATTTTAAATAGTTTTATTCAACAAATTAAGAATGAAAAGTTTAGGTAGTAGATTTCTGTATGTATGCATTATAATTCAGGTAGGCCCAAGGGAAAATAGTGCACTTGATGGTATGTAGTCACCACTGGCCATAGACATCACTATATACATAGTATAAAACAAAGTCGCTTTCCGTTCGTCTGTCTGTCCCTACGCTACGCTACGGATGCGGTTTTTACAGCATGTCATTTAAATGAATATTTTCGAAGATATTACAAATTTTTAAATGCGTACAACGCGGTTTTTATTGTCTTATGACAAATAAACTGTGAACGTTGTATTCATAGTAATAGTAGACATTCTTAGACATTTTTAATACCATCATTGCACCCGTGAAAAGTCAGGGCGAGTTTTTTACCTATATGACCAATGCGCCGCCAAATTTAGGGGACTAAGATGTTATGTCCCTTGTACCTGAACACAACAATTATATCAAGTATTGCTGTTGTACTGTAGAATATGTGATGAGAAGGTAATAAAGTAAAAAAAACCCAGGCGGATTTCAAAAACCCCTGTCATTAAGTAAAATTAAGCTTTTATTTAACTAAATACAACAGAGCACAGTTTCGTTGTATAATTCCATTTTAAGTATCTCATAAAATTGACCTAGGTTTACCTAGAATCCATACATATTATATTTCTGATTATAATATGAAACAGAATACAATTTCAGAATGGTAAGGTGTTTATGTTAATAAACAGTTTACATATTTAAAAATCTGTTAATTTTGACTGCACAATTTTTTTACAATTACCTATTCTATAATCAAGATAAACGTTTTGCTTATTATTCTATTCTCTTTAATCTCCCTAGACGTTTTATCCGATCCTTTGGAGTGCCATTCTATTAAAAAGTTTGGTAGTTTTATATGTACAGTTATTTACATTTATTTAAATATAGTGAAGAAATTATTATGTAGTCTCATCGGATATAAAAATCAAAGAAATAATGCACATGTGTTGATGTTAAGGCGTCGGGGAGTCATTTGTTTGACAGATGGTATTACGCAAATAAGGGTACGTGCAACAGAGGTAGAGAATACTATTTTATTATAAATATGTAGTTGATTTATTTTTCATACTTTATTTCATAAGATTTAGTCGACATTAATCTTTATTGTTTTTTAAGTGTCTAACGTAGTTGATAAATTGTTGTAAGAATACAATTTTGATAGATTTTAGACAGGCTGGTTTTATGCTTTCTGATCTTCCTAACTTATCTTCAGAAACGACAATATAAACAAAAAATATATATGCCAACAAAGAATTGTGCATCAAGTACTGGATAAAACTAAAAAACTACTAACTAAAACTACTGGTCCATTAATCACTTTTTATTCAAAAATATAAAGTGTAAAAAATATTATGGCAACCCTATAAAACTGTGTGGTTAATACGAAGTCACTTAGGAAGCGTCTAAAAACTAAAATTCATTTTTATTTGTAACATTAGAAGGGTCTGTTACAACAGGAAAACGGCGAACTTTACTTTTATTGGCACTGTTCGTTTTTTTTACCTCTGTATTATATTTAGCACATATTAAACACAGTACAGTACAGTCAGCACCTAACTATACCTACCATATTTTACCTCATGAAAATATTACAAGTAAATGTTTCCATTGCAAATTTTTAAGCTTTTAGTCAAAAAGGTCATTCATGTGCTTATGCCTTATAAATAATGCTACATTATTCTTTTAAGACGTCTCTTTTACTCACTGGCTGAACTCAAGATGTAAAAAATGTGAAAAATGAGTGTGGGATCGTTATACATTTCACACGAATAATAAAAGATGTTCTAAATCATTGTTCGTACAAAATATTTAAAATGTATAAACAATGTAGGTAGAGGTGTGTATTGCACAAATCCGAAAATTTGATTTACTCAACCGACTTAAAATTTGATTTACTCTATAGTATATCGGTATTTGTCACCAATAATTGTGTTTAGTTATAGCAAATATCTAACTCAATTTACGATTTTTGGACAAAAAAAAAAAAACAAAAATTTTAAATGGCCGAATCATTATTTTCGGGACCTAGAGAGCAGTACCCTTGTCATCTAGCTATTAATAGTATTCTCAATATATTTTAATAAAAATGAGTTTGAGTATTATAATTTACAAAATACATACTTACCGTACATAAAATAAAAATTAAACGTATACTTCTTCGTTACATTTATGCCTCTTGGATAAACCATGATGATTGATGACAATATTTACAAAATATCTTACCAAATAATAATACTGTAAATAGATATAAGAATATAGTCTATCTAAACTGTTTTTTTTATTAATGAACCGAAGCATTATAGACTTATACAATATACCTAAAGCTTATTTTAAACTTTTCAATAAAGTATTTTTGAATCGTCAATATTTCAACTCTACTACCGTTTCGGAAAGCAGCAAGAAGAAACGACAAGAAACTTGCGTAGTTGCTCTTTTAAAAAATACTGATTTATCGACTGCAACATTAATCAATCCGCAACAAATATTTGATAGCAACAGTTGCTCAAACGGTAACCCCATAGATTTACGATTATGTTAGTATTCACAATTATAGTTTAATCAGACCTGAGTTAAGTCTAAATCCAGGTATCTTTATCCAAAAAGTAATATTATAATGAATTATAAAGTTTATTAATTTTTTTTTCTTAATATTTTTTTATTTATTAAATGGTAAATTGATTTTTTCCTGTATTTTATTATATATGCGTATACTAATGTCCAAAAACGTCCTCTGTACCGTATGCAAGCCGAAAGCAGGGGTTACGAGTTTATTTTTGTAATAAACTATTACAATAACTATTTGTTATACAATAAAATATTCAGTATACGTGAAAAAAAAAACACTTTAATGAAAATATTTTTTATTTTTCATACAATTTTTCATTTATGTGAAGCCATACATTGTAAAATCACGCCCCACGCCCAAGCAATCACGGAAAAATCACTAACAGTTTCCATTAAACTAAAATAAATTAAAACCGTAACGTTTGTAGACAACTTTCTATGTTGAACCATAAATATATTTTTGAATAAAAACTATTTATAATATATAATTCAATCCATCAGAGCTTAATTCGGCAAATGATGAAATAAAACATTTAATCAATCCGGTATTGAATATTTTCGCCTATCCATATGTTTTAGTCGCCTATGATATTTATGAGAATAATCATACAGTTTGTGTATTAATAAAATAAGATAAGGTAAACTAAAAAAAAAAAAGAGAAATTACCTATTTCATCGTTATATTATTCATATTTCGCAAAATTCTAATGAAATGGACCATAGGAACACGCAATAAGTATATAAAATGTAAGGTTTTTTTTTTTTTTAAATAAGTACATTTACGTGTCATTGGTTTATTTAATACATACCTATATAAACTCATGTGCAAAATATAGGTATTAGGTATATTTAGTGACAATTCCTTATTGTATCATTCTGCCATTTTATATAGTAGATACCTACATAACGAAGTAATAAGAGCGAAAAATTATGTGTTTATAGTCGAACTAATTTCCAACAATAATAATTACAGTAAACAAAAGCTTATCACAATTACAGTAATAAATTATGGTTTTATATGAAACTAGTCATTAAAAAAATGTTTGTACTAACATATAATTTAAAATAGATACAAGGTATGTGGATGGGGATATTTCATAAAGTGTCGAGTCATTTTTTAATTTTAAATATCATAGTTTAACGATTCGAGATGACATGATCCTACGTGTATCGGTGATAAAACTATTATTAAAATATATTTTCAGTGTAAAGCGACATATGATATTTTTTTTAATTATAATTGTTCCAAATACATAATTTATAGCAAACAAAATTACTTAACAGTCAACATCATGTTCAAAAGCAGCCTTATTATTAAAAACAATATAAACATTATTGTCTCTATAAACTTACCTACACAGTGACTTAAAGAGACAAAAAATGAAATTTTTATTAATAAGACGGACAAACATGTATAAACTCTACTATATATCATTCTAGTAATTTCTTTACATATTAAAAGATCTTATTAATACATAACTATATAGTTACAGTCCAAATAAGCATAACTGTAATGGACAATTAAAATATACCCAAATTTTACCTTATATACAAATTACACTAAAGATATTCAATATATTAGTATGGTAATGCAGATAAACAGCTTCGAAAGATTTACACGCCTCAATTAACGAGTTTGCTATACAGAAGTCAATTGATTCTCGGGTTTTTCACTAACAACCATTTGCCGTTTTAATACTTTATAATGGAACCTTTATAGAACGTATTCGACACAATAATTAATTTTAAAAAAGTTTACATATCGAATCCAAATTACCGATAACGTCAATATGTTTGAAAACACGATATCTATACTATTAGAACATTAATTTGTTGAAAGCTTTGGATTTTTAGTAAATAGAAATAGATAATTCGTAATACGTATACATATATTATATCATTCTTGTCTGGCAGTTAAATTTAGCTAATATATATCTCTTTTTTATACATTTACACAAGCAATTTATTATTTTTAATTTATTTGATTATAAAAGAGTAAATAGCAAATAATCGTACGTGTTATTCGTAATTAGTGATTCGGCGAGTCGTAACTAATTTATTATATAAAAAATAATATGATCGCTGTGTTGGTATTTACGTATTAACGCACTCGAAGCAGATTAGGTTATATTTTTTAAATAAATAAAACCTAACCCAACCTATTTTGGCGCATTATACGATGCATTTTTTTGCTGTGGTGGCGTTAAAACGTAACTACCGCCGTGTTATTTTAACGGACAAGTCTAAAAAAATATCTACTTACTGTTCTGACTGTTTAAAATAGAATCCAAGAATATTTCAGCAAAACATTAACCCGTTTAATTTAATCTATTGGGTATTTAATTTACATTTTTTTTTGATTTTTCGATTCATTCGAAGTATTGACCAAAACTATTGTTTATATGCGTTAGATAAAACCTTTCGAAGCTAAATACAGGTAGCCGAACCTTTATCTTGAATCATAAAAGGAAGTTGGCAAACAAAGCAAGAAAGCAAATAATTAAATACAGTGCCATGGCAAAATCGTGCATAAACAAATATTTTAATTCTATAATTGCACAAAAAATACGTATCTAATGCTTTATCCTATTGATATTACTAAAAATTCGCGCATACTTAGCACTTATTTATCCAAGAATTTTAAAATTTCAGTCACATTTAAATCTACGATAAACCTCAACACAATCAACACCACCCCCTTCCTGCCACGGCAATTTTTAAAAGAATAAATTCTACTTTCTTTATATTTATTGGATATATGATTTATTCTTGCTATTGTTTAATAGCAAGAATACAACAACAAAATAAGGGCATGTAAGGTTTTTTCTAGATTTTATTTACAATTCACACAATTTCACATCACAAATTAATTCCGTAAACCTTTTTTATATAAAACCTATTTCTCTACACTACCTATTGTTTTTGGCAGTGCTTCCAATTGGTTAAAGTTCAGAGCACAAACAACAATTATAATAATAACAAAACCAAACAAAGATTCCTTCTAGAAATAATTTTGTTATTTGTTACATTATCTGTAGGTCTGAGGCTAAAATAAGACTCTGTATTTGCTACCATACACTATATAATTTTATTTCAATTTTCTTATGTTTTCAAATCAATCATAATGCTTTACTACCTAAAACATAGAACTTTAAAATTAACTTTTTAAATAAGTATGTAGCCCATTTCAATAGAATTTGTATAAAATTAACTCATAACTGAAAATTTAACACAAAATGATAATAATTTGTTTCTTTTAATGAATGAACAACTACAATGTTTTATTTGAATATTGAAACCTTCGTCCCTTTCCAACTTTCGTAGCGTCATGGAGGTATATATTGTATTCACATATTCTAATGAATTGGAATAAAAATTGACTGAAAATTTTCAGAATCGAAATTAAGAATAATATGTTTTGCATGTTAAGTTTACGAACACTTCAATGGTTAGATTAAATTGATGTAGAACAGTCTCAATATTCTTCAAGAATGGAAAAACTTCTTCATATCCTCAAATTTACAATAAATGCACACATTTAGAGATTTACAGATTTTCTACAGATAGCAGAATAGTATCTTCATAAAATACATACCTATCAGAGGTTACAGGTTTATACACATTTATAATCTCAATTTACATAATATATTATAAACTCTTTCACTTCACTATAGATCTATTCAGTTGTTTAAAATTAATTTCCCTTTTTAATTGTTAAGAAACCAGTTCATCTAGGGCTTTATCCTTGTTGAACTCATGTTTGACAAGCGCTGCCGATGCTCTTGCTTCAGAAAACCCAAGATCTATTAATTCCCCTAAAATAAGGAGACACTCGATCACCTGGAATGTGATAAACTATATGTTAAAATTCACAGATAAATAAAAATCTGGCATGCAAGGTTGGATCTAAGCAATGAAAGTTTTACTTGATTGATTCAAAATTATTATAAAGTCTGTTTCTAATTGCAAAATATAATAATAAGATATGCAAAATAAAATCACATTTATGGGGGAATAATAACCATACATCAATAACCTTATAGATCCTTTTCGAGCTAAGAGTTAATATAATCAACTGTTAACTTTAAAGGCATTTCTATGTCACTTAAGAACTTACCAAATAATCTGGTAATAAATTTACTAACTTTTATTTTTAAATATATGACAATGATAACAGTGTATTTCTTGTTTATTTATCAATTAGATAACCTTGTAAAAATATCATAAAGAATAATGATATTGGTTTCAAATAAATAACAAACAATAAGAACTTTAATTTTAGCCTTTATAATATGAGTATTAGTTAGACAATATATTTTTTTTAGAATGCAGTAAAATAGGAATTTATTACCTTTTTATCATTTTCGCCTACAAGACTACACACCCTGGCAACTCTGTCAAGGGGAAAGCCCATACCGTGTATTTTCTGGCATATATTTTGTAAATGCAATGGTAATTTTTCATATGGATTTGGTAATTTCTCTATTTTACGTTTTCTTCTTTCTTCTCGTTTATCACTGCTCGATGAAGATCTAGGCATAATAGTAGGGGCAGGGCTTGCATTGTAAGAACGTTCATTGGCTCTTTGACGTGCTGATACTAATTCCTCATTTAATTCTTTGACAATATCGGGAACACTCCTTGATCGAGACTTGACTGTGTTCTGTGATGTTACTGATGGATTTCCTTCCTGATTTTTAACTTCAGGGACTATGTTGGTATTCAATGGAGAAGCAACATATGGCAAAGGTCCTTGAGGATAAGAAAAATAGTATGGCTGAGGTATAAATGTCGAACCATTTGGTCCTTGTAATTCGGCTGAACAAGTTGGTAATTGAGTACCATAATAAGTTCCGGGATACGGCTGCGGAGGAACATAATACTGGTAATTAGGTGCATAAACATTTTCAATAGGGATATTATTATCACAGACATTTTCCGCTTGTACATAATAACCATTGGATGTTGGGTAATGTTGCGGAGAAGAATATATTACATTAGGATCATGAATCTGTTGGTCTACATATGCACTGGGTAAATATGTAATACCCTCGATTTGCGCCTGAGTTGCACAACTAGTATATCCTGGATAAACTTGATCCTGATTGAATGTTTGAGCTTGACAACTAGATGAAGAATCTCTTTGACTCTGTAGTACCTGAGCTAACAATTCCATGTCGTTTATAGTTTTAAGTTCTACATTATCAAAGGGACTAGATGTATCATTTTCGAAATCTCTGAAGGTAAGGGTATCAATATTTTGACTATAATGTGGGATTTTTGCCATCCTATTCTGCATTTTAAATTCTTGTAGGGGGTCAGGGTCATCCAGTAAATTATTATGCTGATAATTAGACTGAACTTGTATTGGCTGAAGAATGTTCAACTGAGACTTCTGTGCAGATGTATGAGGGAACTCAATATCTGTATTGACCACTTTGTCAGCATCAGGACTACTGTCTTGTGTGGTATTATCACAGTTCTTTTCTGGTTTATCATCAGGAGACATAGCACTTATCTCATCGGTACTGGGATAGGACACCTCAGATACACTTAATTGTTTCAACTTCTCTTCAGCCTCAGCAGTTGCTATTGCATCTAATTTTTTTTGTTTTGCTTCCTCTAACAATTGTAAGCGATGGCGTCTCTCATTTTTTTTCGTTTCTTTTGCACTCCTTAGTTCTCTGAGTTTAGAAAGTACATTACGTTCAAATGTAGAACAGTATTTGACAGCATTTACAACGCTTTGCGCCCGTAAAGGACACTCGGTAACATTATAAGGCAATTCGATTCGTGGTGGCCTTTTATATTTTTCTGATATTTTAACGGGAACGCCGTCCATGAAGTCACCGAAATGAGACATATCAAAACTTTAAGAAAAACGACAAAACAATAAGACGACAATGTTTGTTTCTGTATACTTTTAGCACTTTTAAGGTTACATTGTCTTCTTTCGACGTCATCACTCTCGGCATCTGATTTACCACTTATATTTTCAAATTTACCTCAGTATTGTAGCTTCCATTTTACTCACTTATTTTTTAAATTAAATATTATTACACAATTTACACAATAATACTTTAATATTTTTTTACACTGATTTGACAAAATCTTTTGACACCCAATGTCAATACAATTTATCAAACTTCAAAATATATATAATCATGTGACAAGCGTTTGGATACTTGAATCTAAATATTGTACTAATTTCTAAGCTGTAATTTACCCTACATATTACACCATACTGCTTATTGATAAATTTCAACGTGGTTTTCTTTCGTTTTGTGTCGCTTAATAATGTTTATAGCTTTTATAGCTATAAAAAATACTTAAATTGTTTTTTATTGCTGGCAGACAATGGAATAGGTCGAAACTCAGTTTTTGAATTTAAAAAAAAGTGTATCACGTGTAGACTTCGCTGGCGGGTGTCAGATGTCGCTAGTTTTGCTTCCTTAAGTCATGGCGGATTTTTTCATTAATTTATAGATTTACTTTCGAATTCGTGGGTAGATTTATTATAGCCGGCGTCGAAATAATAAATGCTCGATCTGTTCGCAAAGAGGGAGCTCAGAGACAAGCACGTTGAACAATCTTCGATATTATTAGCGACATCAGCCATCGACATATCAAGAAAAGACGTTTGACGGATCGTCTCGAATTTCGGTGGTGTAGTAAATAAGAAGAAAATTAAATTTCGACGTCGCTTTAAAAATTACGTGTATAATGACACAATAATCGATTGAAGATAATAGACGTCATCAATTTTAGCGATCGGAGCAAAGGTTGGTACTGAAATATCATATGATTTAAGGGTGGCCTGCCCAGATTAATTATATTAATTATTTTCTTTATGCCGGCAGACGTCGAGGCAATATGAATGAAGGTGCACCTATAGTATATCATGGGAACGGTGGGTTCGAAGGTCCAGGAATATACATGATACCAGGTCACGTAGAGCGACAGACTCCACGGCATTATCCTCTAGAAATGCTGCAAGTGATAGGTGGCTTAGGTTCTCGAGGAGGGGGCTCTCCTGGACACGGCACGCCAAGGCGATGGCAACCTCGTAAGGAACGCCAGCCTACTAAGACAGATAACACTGCTTTTGGGTATGATTCTGATGACTCCAGCCTTTCCAGTAATGCTTCTGGTTCAAATAAATCAAGTGATAAAGGTATGTTGATTTTTATTTTCTATAAATTACTTTCAGTTAAATTGTGCATTCAAATAATAAGATATTCCTTAGAATAGCAGAATGTTATTATTTTAGTAAATACCCTCATTTAATATATAGCACTGTTATTTAGTTTAATTTTAAACAAGTGACAAATAATATACCAAAATCTTTTCAATTATGATTATATGTATCAAAACTTGTCAGTTATATTTTTATAATTCTCAAATTTATAGTGTATGGACATTAAATTTATACTTGAACTAAATACACTGTGGATTTAGTACAAAGTAGCATTTATGTGTTCTGAGTCATAGTACATCTGCTATTTTATACCTTTAAACAACCTTTTAAAAAGGTGATTATGTGTCGCATAATGTTAAATTTAAATTATACTTAAAGAATTACATTTATGAAACTAAATATATTTTGATATATATAATATATTACTAGCTAAGTAAACAAGCTTAATTACACTATGCTTGTTTACTTGTAGAAGAGAATATTTTTATAATGTAATATTATCAAAAGAAAATAGCAACTTATTTATTATTATATTATATTATAAGCAAGTATGCTGTCTGATTATGTGAAACAAATAATATCTATAAAATCATAACTTAGCTGACCTAATCGCCCCCCGAGATATGTGGTTATTATTTAAAGCTATGTTTTGATTGTATGTCTATGTGATATTACTATGTCAACATTTATTAACATTTGGTATAAATATTTACTTAATTATTAAGTACTATTTACTCAAAATGGGATTGAACTCCGTAGACAGATCAGAACTGAAACTCTTAAATTACAACTCCTAATTATTTCTTTAATAATTCGTGTTATAAATATGTTTCGAGTTTGAGGGTGTAGGAGAATGTCGTAAGTAAACTCTTACCGTCCTCTCTCTCTAGCCTTCTTTCTCTTCTCTTATGAACACCTAGCATCACAATTAATTATAATACAGATTGCTGAGCTTGATTAGATCTAGGGGGGGGGGGGGTCCGTATATAACAGGCTGATACTTTGAGATGTTTAATGGAAACAAGATTGTATAAAATATTTTATTAATAATAACAATTATTGTCCGTCGGATTTAGTAGACTGTTTCTGTGTACTATTATAGTAAATTATAAAATTGTTTTTCGTTCCAGTCTTTAAGTCGTTAACTTTAACTCGTTCGTCACGACGTAATATATTTCTAGTGACGTTCAATTTGTCGCATTTTTTACAAGTACAACGTAAATATTTACGTCACTGCGTAAATAATACTGTTATGTAATTGCCTGTAAAGTTTTAAATAGTCACGATAATGTATAATAACCGTACTAGCTGTTGTACGCAGTCTTTCATGACGAAATCACAACTAATCTATTTAACTAAATAAATACTTAAATGTGGAATAACAAAAAAAAAACATTAACTTAAAAATAATAAATGTCACATAAAGCATATTCAATTTGATGGCTGACATTATTTTTAAACAACAAGAAACCGCTTCCGAATTCACCGCGTCACCGAGTCCCCTGTCCTTGTTTTCGCTTACTAACTAACCCAGCCCGGATTAGTTTGTCATGATAGTATATGAAAGTTCATAGTTACTGTTTCGCTCCATTGGTTAGTCCCGTAACATTTTATAACTTATTCTTCAATAAAGAGACTAATAACAATTAATACATAAAGTTTTTTCAATTCAAAACAAACTTAGGGGCTGAGAATGCGTTTCACGTACTAATACTTGATAATATTAGTATAGTTTAAGTGTTAAAGTTTTGTATGTTTATTCCGATTTCGCGCAAAAACTAAGCGGGTTGATACGGAACTTTCATTCTATTTTATTTTAAAGTTAAAATTTGACAGACATAGGCTAAATAGTACGTTAATATGTTGCATATTTCTTTAAGATACCTACAGTTTAAAATGACGAGGAAAAAAATGTTTGGTTTAGTCATTTTTGAAGCAGACCCTATTAAAACTGTAATAGATGCGTATAAAATTTGTATAAGTTTTGTAGTTCTGGAAAATATTTACCTAAAAGTCAGCGTCATAATATTTATTTAAGATAGATAACTCACACTAACCATTTGTATCCTGAGTGGTTAGAACGCGTGCATCTTAACCGATGATTTCGGGTTCAAACCCAGGCAGGCATCACTGAAATTTCATGTGCTTAAAATGTGTTTATAATCCATCTTGTGCTCGGCGGTGAAGGAAAACATCGTGAGGAAACCTGCATGTGTCTAATTTCAACGAAATTCTGCCACATGTATATTTCGCCAACCCGCATTGGATGCTCGATGCTCCAAACCTTCTCCTCAAAGGGAGAGGATCCCAGCAGTGGGACATTTAAGGGCTGCTAATGCTAAAAAAATAATAATACATTTATTGATATTATTTGTTAAAATTGATTGTTTCCAAAAAAATACAATTCAGTGTGATTTGAACGCTGTTCTACCCATCAAAATGTGTAAATTATTTCTGTAAGCACTACATAAACAAATATATTATAATATGTTGCCTTTTTTACAATGTATTGATAAAAAAAATAGTATTTCTATGTTATTTTTGAGAAAAAAAGTTATGTAAACCAAACCCAATATTAAGCTTCAATTTTAATTTCGATTTATTTTCAAAATAATATATCAAAAGTATATAAATGATATCCAATATATTATACTTATTTCAGCAATTTGGTATGATTCATATGTATGTATGTCATTCTATTTTCTACACTATAAAAAATAAAACCCATAGAAAATATACACAGAATAAATAATTTAATAGCATCACAATGCTTTATATCGATTGTCTCAAATATAGTAGTGTGCGTATTATACGCAGTTTCACGCACACGCTTAAAAATCTAATACAATTGGCCAGCGGCAATTGGAATAAGCGCTTCTTAAACGCAACAAGCGCCCAAGATTTGACCATCATCCGTAACGCGAGGTAATGCACCCCTGAACTCTGGATAAAGATGGGCTTGCCTAATGGCGGAAACTAGGAGTTAAGAGATTGTATAAAATTTGCCACATTTGGAATTATTTAGAATTTACACACACACAAACACACACATTATTTAATTGCATAAAAACAATATTTAAATGTGATAAAAAAACACGTGATTTTAAAAAATATATACGAAGCGTTGAAAAAAAATTTCTTTGTTATATCTAAGGACACAAATAAACACATTTTCCCTGGCTGCGATTAAGAAATTTACATACATAAATACTCGTAAAGTACAAAATATATATAGAAACATAAGGCTGAAGATTGCTATCAAATGTATCATTAAAATATATGTGACTGATGCAATATATAAGTGAATGATGCTTGTTTTCCGAAGCAAAGTACTTAAGAATATACGTAACAAGAAAATGCTTAAATTAAAAAACAACGTTTGTTGATATTGTTTGTAAACATTTATACAGATCGTAGCTTTCATTATAGAGCAGATACTTCAATCAATTTATCTTTGTTAAATATCATCACTATTTTAATAGTAATCATATAAATATCAATGTTACGAATTTACTCTGTTTTTCTAGTGAAAATTTGTTCGCAACCAAAATTTTAATGAAAATATGTGATATAGTTGTCAGCAACTTCGCTCGTGATTAGGTGGTTGGTCGTCAAGTGTCATGAATAAATTCGGTTCAATGGTATGGCTGTTAAAGAATAACAGTCAGACAGCTAGACATTTTCGCATTTATAATATTAGATATTACATTCGCAATCCATGATTCATATGTATATCTCAGCTTTAATTCCATAAATGTAAATAACATAGTTGACTAAAAATCTATGAGAAAGTGTTTGCTATTGCTGCGTACAATCATACTGAATTAGTAAAATGCAACTCGTAACTATTAGAACAACTACGATTAGTGATCATTCATATATCTGGATACTTACTTCGTCGATTTGGTCTTATTTTAAATCGTCCAACATTGCACTAAAATGAAAAGGCTTAAGATAATGTCAGATGACCAAGTATAAAATAAAATAGAGATAAAATAATTTTGCATTTGAACAAACGATATTTTAATGCGTCTTATTCTTTATTGTGATACTTGTGTACGGTGTGATTATTTTTAATAATAATGATTTTGATATAATATGAAATTCAAAATGTTAGGCATGATAGGATTTTTCCATGTTAGTCAATATCATAACACTGCATATCGTCACAAATAAAAGGACGATTTAAAAATCAAAGAAGCTATTTCAGGTGAAGGTAGTCGTGATCGTGAAGTTGGTACGGTCTCCCGCGAGTGGCGCGGCCGAGGTCG
Organism: Vanessa atalanta; assembly: GCF_905147765.1. NCBI lineage: Eukaryota > Metazoa > Arthropoda > Insecta > Lepidoptera > Nymphalidae > Vanessa > Vanessa atalanta. The sequence goes on from NC_061882.1 coordinate 3,581,247, forward strand.
GCGTGAACAGCGACAGCGTCGAATCGCACCGGAGCGGTATCTGAGTGCGGCATACCCATTCCAGGTGAAATTTACACCGGATGACCTCCTGAACGGTAAGTGTCATCGTAAAAGTATCACTGTTTATTAATGAAAATTTCGTCACTATATAAAAACAACTTGAGAACATTACTTTCAATAGAATTCGTATAGAAGTTGACCTCCAAAACACGTCTCGCTGTTTAGCAAAATAATCCTAACAAGTATATATAAGAATACTAACAAGTTATCGGTTGGTTCGCCGGTCCAGGTGAGCAAAATGTTAGAGGTCACGACAATTATCATTTCAATAGAAGAAACGGAAACAGTGATTTAAAAAAGAACAGTTGAGATATAAAAATACGTGTGAACTTTTTGGATACGTAAAGACTCACTAAAGTATTGTTTTCAATTTTACACTTTAAAAGTTTTTTTTTTCTACGTGTCCCTTTTTTCGCCTTTGTATCCGTCAAAATAAAAAGAGTAAGTCAGAAATTATATGTTGCTTATGAACTCGGCAGGATCAAAATGGGACACTTTGTCACAGGAGATTTGGGACAAATTCGTTAAATCTCAGCAGACGGAGGAGACATTCCGAAAGAAAATGAATTTATGGAGATATCTTTACATCACTATTAAGGTATACAATTTCCATTACATGTAATATAGTATCTGATACGTCTATATCACTAACAATAAAATATTTTTTCTTCAACAGTCAATATTCCCCCGCTACGGCTTATACGTGGTAGGATCAACGATGTCCGGTTTCGGCTTAGACTCGTCAGATATGGACCTTTGCCTGTACGTACGTGCTTTAGCCGATTTGGAACCGAGAGCGCATGCGCTGTTACATCTCAACTATATTCTCAATTATATCAAAAGCTTTGATCCTGGTAAGTTGAAAAAATACTTATACATATCACTTTTAAATCATAGAAAGTAGTACTGGTTTTCTGTTATAATCCGACTATGACAAGACAGATACGTTTTTTTCTGTGGATCCGGATCCGGATCAACCGGAGATGTTTGATCATGTTGTATATTTTTACAGGTGCGGAATTGATCCAGGCCAAAGTGCCAATTTTGAAGTTTCGCGACGAACGTAATGGACTTCAAGTCGACTTGAACTGTAACAATGTGGTTGGCATCCGAAACACAAATCTCCTCTATTGCTATTCTAGAAGTGAGTGCGCTTAGTTCTTAAACATTTTTTTTATCCATAACGTGTAACTCTATCCTGTGTAAGTATTGACATCGTAACTCTTACTTTAAATTATTCTCAATTGATCTAGTGTAATGTTATCTATGCCTATAATTACAAATTCTATTAAATCGTACAGAATAAAAAAACAAAACAAAAATTGTTGTTTTGTCGTTTTCATATCAATTATCACATGTTAATCGTTTATCAGTGGACTGGCGCGTCCGGCCGCTCGTGGCGATCACGAAGCTGTGGGCGCGCGCGCACCGCATCAACGACGCGCGACGACGCACGCTCTCCTCCTACGCGCTCACGCTCATGGTGCTGCACTTCCTGCAGTGTGAGTACATCCCCATTCGATCGGTACGCACCATTATCGACGCGACGCGACGTCCTCTATAATTTGCTTGCGGTCAGGTGGCACGAGTCCGGCGGTGCTCCCGCGCGCGGGCGAGGCGGCTCGTCCGCGGCCGCACAACCGCTGCACGCTCGCCGAGCTCTTCCTGCAAATGCTCAAGTACTACGCGGAGTTCCCGTTAGTGTTCACGTTCTTGTCCCATATGATCTATGACTACGAGTAGCGACTGAGATGACTTATATTTTATATTGAAATTGACTCAGTTCAGTGAGTCCCGAAGAATAATAATTAATCGATCACTTCTCGTACTCTCATGCACGTCAATAGTGAATTTGACGACAGATAATTACAACCTCTGTGGTCGAGTAGTGTGTACACTTTCATGGGTACGCCACTCCGAGGTCCCGGGTTCGATTCCCGGCCGAGTCGATGTAGAAAAAGTTAATTAGTTTTCTATGTCGTCTTGGATCTGGGTGTTTGTGGTTCCGTCTTTGCTTCTGATTTTCCATAACACAAGTGCCTTAGCTACTTATATTGGGATCAGAGTAATGTGTGTGATGTCTGTGCAGGTACGAGCAGATGGCGGTGTCGGTGCGCGCGGCGCGGCGCGTGCCGGTGTGGGAGTGCCGCGCGCGCGCCGCGCTGGCGCCGCACGCCGACCCCTCGCACTGGAAACTGCTCTGTGTGGAAGGTACGCGCGCTCTTTGGCACTAGGCAGGCACGGTGACCAGTCCCGTCATCAACCCTACAAGCGTCCGGGTGCATGCAGTGTTCTAGCGATATTACCACCCCCTCGAAGAAGATTATATTGGTCGAATTCCTGTGGTCGGTGACTTTACATTAAAACTATTTGAAGGGGATATAATATGTCAGTGCTCCAATTTGCGTTTCGCTCGAATAATATTGCCATCTTTAGCCACAGCACCTTGAATAGTATCAAATTATCATGTAGTTGACTACTAAGTTATTGCTGGTTTTATATTCTGGTTCCTTAGAATTTACTTTCCGAACTGGTACATTATATGAAATTATATTTACATTACATCCATTCTGAATCTGTGACATAACTATTCAAGTGTGCTTCCAAGTAATTGATAGCTTACTTCCAAATCACTGGGATACATCTCGTCTGCAATAATGGCAGTTTTTTTTATTCTTATTTCCGGCAACAAGTAAGAAAGATCCTCCTATGATTTACAATTATCTATAAATACAAAACAGCTGCCGCAAACACCTTATATATTTTTTCATTACAATATCTATAAAAACATTCTTTCAGAACCATTCGACTTAACTAACACTGCTCGGTCAGTATACGACCCGGAGACTTTCGAGAAAATAGTAACCACTTTCCGCGAGAGCTACGCGCGACTGAGCGCCGGCCTGCGCCTGCAGGACGCGTGGCCGCAGCGATGATACCGAGCGCGCCCGCGCCGTGCGTGCAGCAGCGTGCAGAGTCGTGCGAGCAGCAGCGTGCAGAGTCGTGCGTGCAGTGACCGTGCGTGTAGTGGCGCGCCGTGGCGTGCGTGTAATGTGTCGGGGCGCGGCTGGCCCACGGCCCTCTGGGAAGTGACCTAGTGCTGTGCAACTGGAACATAATTATCTTAACTCCCCTAAGTTTCCTCCACACCAAAGTGATGTTAAAAATTCTCGTGCCATTATTAGGGAACAGTGATCGATATAGAGGCTGTATTTATTATGCTATAAGGACTGATGCGATTAGAGCGACTTTGGATGTAAATATAGCTAAAGGCCGTTTAATGAGAGCCTTAGATTATACAAAGACGCGATAGGAACCAAAATCTTCTGTGTTTATATGATATATTTTTAAACAAAAATAGTGAAATATATATTGAAGCATGACTCTAGTAAGTGCTATATGATAAATAATATAGGATACAGTCCCAAATAGAGCCAGTAAAAACAAAACAATAAATAATTAACCTCACGGGCTGTGATATGCGACTGATTCCCATGTAAATATTACATAGATATAGCATAGTACTTAGACATGTGTTCGAAGAAATTCGAGATAATTGTACAAGTCTCTCCCATCAAAAAGCTAGTACTCGGGAACAGAAACATAGATAATAACATCAGTGCAGCTAAATTACACTCTAAATAAATATATACTATAATCACTTAAATGTTTCATTAAAGTACATATTTAGACTGAAAGTTTAGCCGCAGTGATAACATGTTAATAAAACCTAGTCGATTAAAAGTCCTTAGTTATTAAAACAACAGCTAAATTTAGTTCCTAACCTTGCTGTTATCTCCACTATGTTAGCCACTAATAATGTTAAGTCGATATTGTTAAATAGTACCATATTTTATATTTATTTATACATAAACAGATGCCACTATGAAAATATGTTTGAACCCCATAGTGTCATGTGGTCCAGTGAAATAGGGATAGGAACGGCCATATTTATTTGAAAAGGCCATCACAATTTACTCATAAGTTAGAGCTTAAATCTGAAGTAACCTTAAATACTTATAAAGAAATATTAGTTACAAAATTATAGAGTTCACAAATAACTGAAAATGATACCATACTAAAAACTTTGTCTCTTGTTGATTGTATTCAACACGACTGATCGATTCGTTAACGGCTAATAAACACAACACGCTAGTTGTTTTGAGACAATAACTGCAAATGCATTTCCCAATGACATTTTATATACATGTATATATAATAAAACGGTGCTGCGTCCATGCGTCCTATTCGTTTTTAATATTTATATTGTTTATTTATAAGTTATTTATTATGTGTATAGTGAGGATGGAGAGAAACAAAAAATATTAAAATGTTTTACGATTGAGTTTATGTAAATAGTATACATATGGCGAGTAAAGAGTAAATAGCGAAAAAAAAACCTTTGAACTTTATGTATAATCTGTGTTTAGTTTTAAGCTTGGCGGTGCATCGGTGTGTTGAATTTGTATAACATCGCGTTGCGTAGGGCTGTATCATTCTTTAAATATCGATATTCAAAAAATTGCTTCTTTGGATACGTTCAAATATGTTCAAGACCTTGAGAAAACATTCCATTACCATCAAAATATTATTTAGATATTGTCACATAACTAATATTGCAGCCATCTTGTAGCAGTTAAAACATTCAGTCATTTTATCAAAAAAGGGTGCTACTTTTCGTAAATTCCGCAAAATGCATGTTTTTTAATGTTAAAAAGATAGCTAGAAGTAATGTAACGAAAGTTATGGTGCTAATTTGTTGTGTTGCCTTACAGTATACATAAAGCTAAGCCAACTAAGCTACATTTTTGACATTAATATAGTCACTTATATAGGCTTCCACCTCAGAATTCCTATATTGAGGTTAATTATAAGTGAGGCATATCTTTAAAATAAACGAAAAGATTGTACAATTGTTATATCTTAGCATATAGGAATTCTTTATGAAATGTTGTTAAGATGTACACCAACCGCGTTGAAACAGTCAGACAGTTATACAGACTAGATGAAATATTGTTTTATATAAATATTTTATCTTTTTTTAAACCATGAGTTATAAATAAATAAAATCCTAAATTTAATATAGAGTATTATACATTTGCTTTTTCCGATAATTAATTGTAAATCTAAAAGTATGTACTTACATTTATTTAATGCTTTTAATTTTTTTTTAACTCTACAGCCCTCTAAACGCTTCTTACCCCATGCATTAGACATTTTCGCCTGGCAATTATATAAGCATTGTTAAAATAAGTTTTATATTGATTTTATGTAAGAGGCACTTTGCCGCGCTGAATATTAAAAGTACAATAAATAATATAAAAAATGAATATTCTCTAAGAAAACTGTTTATATATAATAGTGTCTCAAAAGATATTAATTTTAAAAAATTGTATAAAAAAACAAAAAGCGAAAATATATATTTAAAAAAAATACAAAAAAATAAAAAAATCCTTAAAAAAATATACACAAAAAATAAAACAACGAAAAATTTCTACTTTGACTTTTTATGGGGCATTTTAATATCATGCATGTTTATGTAAAGTATTAATTGCTCTTGCCTTGAAAATGGCACATGCTAGGATGTGGAATTTAAAACAAAATTGACAGATTATTTGACATAGTCTATAATTTGTATATTTTTTTTAAAAATCGCAATCTAGCATTAGAACAATTATGACAGGACTTACTTGTTAATGAACAACAAAATAGCACAATATAATATTTTATCATTTACATTAAATCATTTATTTAGCTAATCTTGTTTTATGATTATTTTGTACTGCAAGTATTTAAAAGTGTCTGGTCTAAATAGTAATTTTTACAAATAAATAAAATTCAGTTTTTAACTCGTACACTAATCTTAACATATTCCAGTTCACAAAAATATTTCAAATAATAATTTTTTATTGCATTTCAATTAAGGTTTGACCTAATAATAAATCGTCACTGCCAGGTTGGTGTGCATTTAAAAAATTAGGCAGTTATTGATACTATTTAGAATTGTAACTTAATTAAAGTAAATTTCTTGTGTAAGTTTTCTTTGTGTGAAAACATCGCAAAAACTTGATAAATTTAACTTTACCTTTACTATCGTTTGTCGTTCAAAAGAATTAAGTGCAATAATGAAATTGTTGACCTTTTTAAACTATTTTCTGTATCGCCATAATTATTCATTTGTTTTCATCCCAAAATTATATATAAAAATGTTAAATTAAATAATATTAAACAGTGCATGTTAGTATTGTCAGTCTATATATATATATATATATATATTTAAATAACAATCCTGTAACGTTTAAATAAGGCAAAAAAAAATACATATTGCATTTTATTTTTTTGAGCGCAGACAACATTGTACAAAATTACTGTAATGAATAAACAATAAATTATATACAAACTGCCCATGTTGCATTTTTTAATATTTACCTATATATTTGTATGTTCTAACTTATCTTATAACTTAGCGATTTATAGCTCTGATGTAGGCAGCCGAATATATAAGCGGATAGATTTTTTTATTTTTACAAAATACAGTGGATTTCGGGTATAACGACGATGAAGGGACTACTGTTATTTCGTCGTTACATCCGGATGTCGTTACAGGCAAAGGCAAAAAGATACAGACTTTTAACAGATTTTTATGGATTTGGACTCAAAGCACTCTAATATTTTATCACGGTTTTTCCACATCGTAGATATTGCTGAATGCGAAACTTTGTATTCTTTGCACAAATCAGCATTGTTTGCACCATTTTTCAATTTTGAAACGATTTCCGCCTTTTCTTTAACAGTGAACGTGCGTCTAGGAGCCATTCAAAAGTTTATTATACACAGTTGCTACTCAGAATATCAATTTGTAACTAAACTATTTTAACTCGGAAACGTACACGCTTACCTACCTAATTACCTAGCTAATATCTATAAACAATAAGTAAAGATTGCTGACCATCTGTGTGGATGTAAACAAAAGATAAGAAAGCTCTTTTGTGTCTTTGTTGGTCGACTCCGGTCGCAACATCTGATTTTATTACAAACTATTCAATAAAAACAGTCGCTACGTCCGAACTCGACGTTACATCCAAAGTCGCTATAGCCATATGTTTGTACATACTATAGTATGCTTTAATTCAAGGGACTTAGATTTAACGTCGCTATAGACGAATGGTCGCTACAACCAAGGTCGTAATAAATGAAATCCACTGTAGTACTAATACCATGTTTATTTCGTATTTGCTTGAAAAGTAAAAAATATCCCAAATTTATAGCCGAGAGACAATATTTATGTGAGAGGAAATGAAGAAAATGGTTGATTATATTTTTGTGCTAATTTTCTGCATACGTATTATTAGCTCACAAGAGAAGTATTCGTTTCATAATTTTAAATCGCACATTCATTTGGAAGGATGATTTTTCCTATCCTGAAAATATATGTATAATACCAAAAGCCTATAAGTTTGGATATATTTTTAAAAATATTTGAGTTCTTAAATCTTCTTAAACGAAAAGCATTGCCTTTCGTTTTAGTAGTTATTAAAGATTAAAACAACAATGTTATATATATATTTTATTATTATGCTCCTGATCCTGTATCTGTCATTGGCCACTGCTTTAATTACTAAGTATAAAGGGCCCCGACTATAAGTCATCTAGTTTTTGTGATAACCTCAGCAGCACTAGTTATTACCGTTTGAGAGATTGGGCGTCATGTGTTAGACTTAAAAAATATTTATATCCTTTCATCGACTTCAAGCTGTCTTCTTACCAAATTTCATCAAATTCAGTTCAGTAGTTTAATCGTGAAATACAAAGTTACTTTTGCATTATAATATTATTATAAATAAATTGTAGTCAATTTATACAAACACAAACATCTTAAATAAATTGGAATGGGTGAGTGTGTGTGCACTATGCAGCTTGCAAGAGTATGTTGGTCCTGACCTGTCGGTCAAAAATAAAGTAGAACCAAAAACAAAGAATTACTATTTGTTGTTCAGTATGCGCTAACCTATAATGTTATATATTTCCAGATTAAAATCTACCACACCTCGGCTTATTAGGAAGAGCCTTTTAGGATAGTACATGACAGTATAGCGTTTACCGTCAGTACATTTCGTCGTAGAGAGCTTCATTTGAATTCCCGTAACGATATATGATTTAAGAAGAAGATTAAGAAAATCCGTTTACTTTCAACAACCTTTTTGTAAATCTCGTTATAATTGTGCACTAATTTTATTTCTTTAATGTTGCTATTAGAATCGTCATATGGTTTACTATGCGTTGGTAAAGAACTAGGGCAACGGGTAGCAATATGACCGTGTAAAACACACTTAATTAAAACAAACCTGTTGATCTGGTAATGAGCGATTTCATAAGATGTGGCCAGTCTTCTTGGAATGTGGACAGGGATCAAATTCAGGATTTATTTTCTTGTTCATATTTGGCTTAGTATCCTTATTTGGTTTGTCTTTGGAATGCACGTGAGTTTGATTACAATGAAGAAGGTAAACCTCTGATTATGCACGAAACACTAGGGGCGTCAGATAAGTTACAACGAAAGCACATGGCGGTTTTGTCTTAATAATATTTAGTCATTGTTTAACAAGATACTCGATTTAATAAGCCGAAGGTTCCCTTAGTATTTGTTACTGAAAATTCCTTAACATATAAATAAAAAAAACATTTTAAAGATATCTCAGCAAAAAACTTAATCAAAAGGTACTTTGCGTATTTATTTCCAATAATGATTTCAAGATAATGTCATGTAGGTTAATATATATATATTTTTTATTAAGTTTTTCTGTTTATTAAGTCTACTATGAAAAAGGGAGCATCACTCAAGTTTTGATATTTCACTACTGGATTTTCATTTTCCACAATGTGTATTACTGTTGTACAATGTTAATTACCTTTCCTTGTTTCAAAATTATTTCGTGTTACGTTCTATATTCTATTCCAACCATAATAGGAGAAAAGCCAAATAAACATTTGACAGCAAATTGACGCGATCTTATTGGCCGAGAGCTTGATTAATCTATAGTATTCACTATGGATTTACGAAAAAATTGCATTTTGAACGTCGACGAAATATTATTGGAATTTCGGAAGTAAAATTAAAGTGGATATAAATAGGTAACTACCTATATCCACTAATTATTACACTATCTAAGTGTAATAGTGTTATATTACAGGGTGGTCCGATGACCTGGTGAAGGTCGCGGGAAGCCGCTGGGTGTAAGCTGCACAAGACCGGTCGTTGTGGCGATCTTTGGGGGAGGCCTATGTCCAGCAGTGGACGTATTTCGGCTGAAAGATGATGAGATAAATAAAGACATTTTAATCATAAATTCTTGGCACAATATAGTTAGCTGAGTTATTAGCAAATAGCTTGAAATTCGTAATCTAAGTTTGTTATATCTTTATTTCTAATTCCATTGGAATAGGAATCCAACACAGAGCACCTCGAATTATCGACGATCAAGCCATTTCCGATCTGCTTGACCCTTTGGCTGCATCTTCTACCGATTTTTTCACGGGGAATGTTCCGAGGAATTGTTTAGATTAATCCCGGCTGCTGAATTTCACCGTCGGACATCTCGTCAAAATTCTAAGTTTCACCCGTACAATCTAGATATCCAAAAACCCACAACAGCGCAATTTTTAAGATATTTTCTGCCTCGCACAACCACTCTATGGAACCAGCTTTCGCCGGCGGTTTTTCCGAACCGATACGACTTAGGAACCTTCAAGGAAAGAACGTACTCTTTCCTTAAAGGCCGGCAATATAAGCACTATTTTTTAATATAGACGACGACGACGATGCGAAGCAGCAGAAGCTTTCGGCACTGTTTTTCTTCATCTCTAATACTTCGAATGGGATAGGTTCTCGTTACTATAGTAAACTAAATATTTTGTACATTTTATTAGTAAACGTGTTCGAGTATTTGGCAAATAAAAGACTGATTAGTTTTTATTCTTTATTGACATTAATATTCAAAAGTGGTTTCATATTATAAATACAAAAATGGTTTTCCTTAGTCGGAAAAGAAGACAAATCTTACATTTTCTATATTTATATCTAAAGGTCGTCCTAATTTTTGAACCTAAAAAACTAGTAAATAATATACATCACACCAATGGTTAATTTTGAATTAACGCGAAAAGGAAAAAAATAATAATAATCGCAAGGTATGACCAATCACAAACGACGATACTGACGAAATAACTATACACATCTAGGGGTAATAAAGACTACATTTTAATACAGTCAAAGAGTTATTCAATAATTAAAAAATAATATGCGACGCCTTTCCTCGGCCGCCTAAGAGGAACTACATATTCTAAAGTCAAATACTGTGACTCTAAAAATATTAAAAAATCTTATCCAACCGGTCCAGCTCCGTCTTTCGCCAAAGCAACGCTTCGCGCCTTTCCCTGTCAATCAGCTTAAAATACATTACGACTAATTACAATGTATAGATTATACTCTAACTCTAGCTATTTTTTAAATTCTACTTCAATTAGCTCTGGACTATAATTACTGTAGTTTTGGACAGATCGATTAATGTCACAAAAATAATAATTTTATAGCGCATGTGACACAAATATATATGTTAAATATAGTGCGGTACACAAAATATACCTCCACCGGAGGAACGCGTGTCGATGGTCGCTATTGCGAGTGCTCAACTTATTATTGCATTGTAATCTCACTTAAAATTGATACAAATATACAGTTTTGTATATTTTCATATCGAAAATAACTTTCATTTCCATAAATGTTTATCAGACACCTGAATGTTTATTTTAAATTAGAACTCTCTACGCATTGTCAAATTGATTTCGCCTCAAATGTTTGATTTTTGTTTGACATAATTATTCAGAATTATCCTCCTTCTTCACTACTTTGTTATCGCCTGAAAATAAATAAAAATGTATTAATAACTAACGAATATATTAAATAATAACTAATTAAGATAATAAATATTGTCTTAATTATTAATGTTAGAATTCTAACAGAGTTCTTATTATATAGTAGCAGAATGAATTGTTGTAACGAAAGATATAACGACTGAGAAAGCAATAATATATAAAAGAAAAGGATAATTTGTTTACATATTATCTTTGTAATATGTAGCTGTTTTCAAGTCTAAGATATAAAAATGTGAGTGCCTACCATTAGGCGTGTCGGGGTCCTGGTCAGTGTTGGAGCGCCTGCGCTTGCGCGGGAACTTCCAGTTGCCCGCCGCGTGCTTCACCTTCGGTAGCGGCTCCATGTCCAAGACCTGCGGTAATGTATAACAAAAAAAAAAAACGTTTTTTCATACTAAAGTAATAGGACTTAGTAATTGATTTATATTAATGGATTTATAACATGACGTGTTTAAATAAATAAGGTCTTGTATTGTTAATAATTGTAACTTATTACATTAGGCATACAAAATATTTACTATTACCTAGACCCTTTAAAATATTCTATTATCCTATGTGAAATCTATATAACACACCAAACTACAATTATGTAAAAAATAAGTAATATTTTTGAAATAAAGTTGTTTTGTTTCAAATTTATTTTTAAAATAAAATAGTTGCCATTTTATTTGAAGAATAAATTTGAAATAAAATAAGTCAGTTTAAATTAGTTAATTAATTACTTTCAAAGTGAAAGAAATTTTTGTATCTATTTAGTTTCCATTAACTTAAAATAATCATATTTCATCATAAAAATGTCAAAAATAATAATCTCTTGGTGGTAGGGCTTTGTGCAAGCCCGTCTGGGTAGGTACCGTCCACTCATCAGATATTCTACCGCCAAATAACAGTACACTGTATTGTTGTGTTACGGTTAGAAGGGTGAAAAAAACAAAAAGAAAATGAACTAGTCTATTCCAATCGAAGATGAAAAAAATAAATAAACCTTAGATACATTTAAGCATTTCATCCGATTTGCTAATAGCTGCTAAGCTATATTGTGCACTACTATTAGTTCTTGATTAATAATTTATTATTTATAGCACAACGCCATTTCACTATATTATTCAAGTTCTGGACTATTGATATCCCGTTAATTCGATGTAAAATTTTGTTTATTTGGCTTTTGTCCTCTTGTGGTTGGAATAGACTATATATATTTTAGTATTACTGACATATTAGTGACAACACAAGTAACAATTTAGTGTTAGAAAGGGAGAGCACATCAACGAAAATTATCGTTTTTTTCTTCTAGTCCAATTAACTAAGTAGCAGGATTTATCGAAACATCTTCAATAAACTTTACTATATTTTTACAATACCTTGTGTATCTGTCTGAAGGCAATTTGTCTCAGGAACTGCTGAGCCGATGCCGTTAAGTCTTCACGTTTCTGTGGCGGTAAGTTTCCGAGAGCATCCTGTAATGTACATTAACACAATTGAAATCAAATGCACTTTGCTATTCAATTTCATAGTCAATATTCGAGTTAGATATTATGATTCAATTTTGCTTGGGACTTCCGTGTCGAGTTTTGATTATATATAGTGTTAACATTACAAATTTGATTTTTCACCCTACCCTTCACTCATATTTTTGCAATAGTTCCTATTTATTTTTGAGATTATTTAGAATCAATTCAACGGAAAAATTACAGCCTTAATGCTTGAAAGCCACAGATGGCATTTAAGCGGTGCTGTATCAGCTGTGGATTCTAAAATATTTAAACAAACTACTTTACATTTATGTTACTTCTGTAGTCAGTGTCAACCAAAGCAAGGCAACCAACCATTTAGATATAAATTTTAACAATCACTAATTGCCCTTATAAATATTTTAGTTTAAATGCATATATAATAATGGTATACAGTGGGCAAAAGGAACTTTATTTGTACTGTTTGTAGGTTATGTATATTAGTGTAGTAGACTCACGACGAGGTCCTTCTCGCAGGGGTCACGCAGGCCGGGCCCGTGGTCCAGCAGCAGGCCGCCCGCCGCCGCCTCCATGACGCGGCGCAGCGCCTCGCCCGGCGACAGCGCGCCTCCCGCAGACTGCATCACGCCTGACACCAGCAATTCCATCGCCTGCACACACGACTCAAGCTTTATTGCTTTGTACACGAGTTGTATAATTATTTCTTATATATCGTTAGTATATGTAAAAGTCAACTTTTCTCGAGTAAAAAATAATATAAGTGTTAATTTAACGTGCAGTTGCTTCGATACGGACGAACCCTTATCTTATCAGTCGATAATATTTTGTACTCACGTATGGATTGAGAGGTGTCCAGTTAGGTATCCGCCGGCAGAGGTCACGCATGATGCGGATGATGATGACACAGGACTGCAGACTGGCCGCCCTAGCCTGCATGTCAGCATACTCGTCAGCGGTCTCGCTCACCACACACACGCGCCACACACGCTCTTAGTTCTCACTCACACCGCGGGCCGCGACCCGCTTATTACAACGTGAGGACCAACTGCGTTTCCCTTACTTGCCCTCGGCGTAGCTAGGCAGTCCTCACAATGGCAGGTGTTATATGAATCGAGTAGACGCTTGTTGGATTCGAATCCAAATCTAAGATAGTCTAATGCACTATATTATATGTTTTAAGTTAATGATATTCGAGTCTAACCGATTCCACCTGACATTATTTTTTTACGATGTCGTTCATTCCAAAATGTTATGCGATTTAAATAAAACCTATCGTATGACCGATGATTATTAAAATCCTAGCTACGCCCCCGACCCCATCGGCTATCAGAGTGCTAGGAAACGCAGCTTCGCTCCTACGACGAGCACTTGTAGCCACATGTTCAAGGGAGCGGAATAGTTATAGCAAGTTTTTTCAACTAAAATAAAGGCTACTCTGAATGATAAAAAAAAATAAACATGTGACTAAAAAATACGTGCGCACTCCCTTTGTCTAATTAATTCATTGTAGTCAGTTTATAAATAAAGCGGTCAAAAATTGTAATAAATAATTTTGTTAATTCTTTTTTTTTCTTGTAAAATATGAATGCAAATTTCCAAATAATTTTAGGAGCAGCATCTAAAGCAACGTCATCTAGCTATCCACAATCGTCGTCTATAAAGAATTTAAATTACCAATGCTGCCCCACCCTCTTAGCAAAAAGATTATTCAGAAAATTATAAGAATGAACAAAAATGACATAGCTCTGCAAGGTATTCATGAATCGAGTTGAAGTCGTCAGCAGTAGGGGAGTGCGCACACGTTGTAATGTGGGCGAATGTACCTGGAACCACTTGGCGTGCCGAAGGGCGGCCAACGCGTCCAAACACTTCTGCCGCGGGAGCACGTCCTTGTCGTCTCGCTTTATGTCGCCACCCTCTAGCGACAACAATACAAAGGGTGTTTGACCATCGAGGTATCGACAAAAACGGGACAAACGAGTCCCTGTCGGCCCGCAAACGTCCGCCGCATTCGCTTCCGCGGTTTGCGTCGAATCGAACGAGACGGACTCCAGTGAATACATAATTTTTTAAGAGATAAGTATAGTGTAAATGGAGCCGACAGGGACGAAGATCGTTTACTCCGTTTCAGTAGATATAATATACCACTGCGGAGGTCGACGCACGTGATATATAGGAGATGATCAAAAATCCTTTTCTTCTCGCTGCTTACCCTACTCACACCTAAAAATAAGCATTCGACACAGTGCCCGGCAAAGCCGGGCGGTAACTTTGAACAAATTATCTTTATATTAAACGATAAATATTATTAGAATATATATAAAGTGAAGATATAAAACATAAATTACATTTCTTATAATAGATAGTTTGTTCTGAGAGTTTGGGGAAAGGATGCGGATAGACGACTTCGACAACCGGTTACATTAAATTATAAATGGTTACAGTAATATGGTGTTATATGTTAAATGGAAAAACATTATTTACATGTTTCGAAGTGTTCGGGTGTATTTTAAGATGAGATTTTACTAGAAGATTGGTAAAAAGGTATATCTAAGGCAAATTGAAAGGTAGTGTAATAAGTGCTGTGCAGTAAGTAAAGTAAAATATTATTGCTTAATTTGAAGCAAAACTAATGTAATTAAAGATTTACTACAAAAAGCAATTTTATTAAGCGAGAATAATTGATAATTTTATTTTACATCGAATGTTGAATTGTCATTTTCTTCTTCCGAGTATTATTTCACTATTCATCTGCTTATGAGCATGTGTTTATATGTTTATATGGCACGTTCAGAGTGAGTGTATTAACCCGAACATAACGAAACCGTCCCGCGTCGATGGCGAGCGAACCAGTTGTCGCTCATCGTGTGGAGGCAGGTAAACGTCTTGCTCACTAACCTGCGGGCTCGCGCATGATGGCGGACGTGAGGCTCACAAGTACGTTGACAGAGCCGTCTGATACAGACACCGCGCCTTCTGCCGGCAAGAGCTCCACTTTGTACTTAGGCTCCTCACTCGAACCCTGGAAACAAGTTTAAATATTTTAAAAGTACCGATAATTAAAATTAGTTTGAAGTGTCAAAAAATATTTTATTTAAATAAAATAAACAGTACCGATGGCACATGCGTGAATGCTGTGAAGAATTATAAAGATTACGTATTTGTAATTTTTTCATTTTCATAATTTTATTATAAATATGTATCACATATGTATGTACTTGCAACATGTTTTGCCCGAAAAATTGTAAATATTGTCAACCTTCTTCAAACATACCAATAATATCATACCTTGACTCTGGAGAGATGGTGCGGCAAGTCAGCCGCGACCCGTTTGAGCAGTGTGACGGTGGGGCGGTCGTGGCACAGTACGACGAGGCGCACGTCGCGGTCTCCGCGCAGGAGTAGCCCCTTGGCCAAAAGCCCCACGCGCATTACGCCCTTCAGTGCGCGCGCACCCGCTGTGCCCGGCCCCGGAGTTGCCGGAGACCCGCTCGGCGCCGCCTCACCTTCGCCCACGAACGAGAATCTGCGCGAAAACACGTGTTATATGTGTGATACGTACTGGTACGACATTTGTAGACGCGAACTACTCACAGCTGGTTATCTCGACCGTCCTCCTTCCCTTCGGGTTTTTCTTCTTTCTTATCGTCCACTTTAGCTGCGACCTTTGCAGGTTGTCCCTGAAGAAGAGTCACCGTTTTTGTTTTGTTTTGCAAATATTTCAAACCTTGTGAAGATGAAAATACAAGTCTCACCTTGAGCTTGCCCTGATCGGCGAGTGCGTCAGAGAGCGACTTGAGCGCCTTCTCCGTATGCGAAACGGCGCGCTGGATGTCCTGCAGCTGCTGCTCAGGTGGGTATATGTCAGCGTGCTTGGCCAGCACGTGTCGGTCGTCCGAAGTCTCGGGCCGGCGGCCGACAGGACCGTATCCCATACCCATAGCCTGAGTGTACATATAATTATATAAATGTGTGTTTGTATTATAATAAGAGTTAAATATTTATATTAAACGCACGTGATGATGATGGTGATGTGGTCCGCGCCACCAGTCTGCACCCTCCCAATACACGCGGTCGTCTTCTTCAACTCCCTGACAACATTATTTACAGATATAAAAATACTAACTCCAACAAAATGTTTTCTTGTACTAATAAATCTTAAAACCATTTTATGTGAAACTATATTTTGATATTACTGATAGTGTTGATTTCTTCCTTTAACATAACATGTTACACCTTTGATATAATTATCTCTTGGCTTGCTTTTTTTAAGTCATAAAACCATATTATATTTAAGAAGCATAGACGTTTTGCGATACTAACATCGTGCATACGTCGTCGCGCCCACAGCTCGTCGCGTACGAGCATGCGTTGAGCTTTGGCCTCAGCTAGTTTGCGCTGGTGCATGGACGGCTTAACTTTAACTTCAAGGTCTGGCTGAACCTGTATATAATACCCAACAAATTATAAATGTATGTAGGTTGTAAACATTCACAAAAAGGATAAAATATCAACAATCCTCATTTAAATTTGTAATCATTGGAACTTCGGAACTCTTGGCAGCTTTAAGCTATCAGGCTCTACAAAGATCTCAAACCTTTTACTAAGTAATCATTGGACGATCAATCAACTCTTTGCTCTAAATAAGAAATATCTTATTCGGTGTTATTTGCTTACAGAGATATAATGTTATGGATGTAATTTCTGAAGAACATTTCATGTTCAGGCTTTAATTTCTGTACTTTTCTGAACAATGTTGGTAATTGTTGTCAGTCCAGGCAGAACATATAAAATTTGAATATATGTTAAAGCCAATCAAGAATATTCTTTTCAGGTCATACTCTACATACAGACTATACTCTAAAGAATACATTAATTTTACGTCACTAGTGACTCACTTTCTTCTTATACTGAAGTCGATGACGGCGACCCTTCATGTGCATCTCTTTGGCGTTGGGGTCGTTGAACTTGCAATCACAAAGCTTACAGTTGAAGCTGAGCGCCTTGCCGTCGTCCCCGCGGATCTCCTCGATGTAGTCCTGCCCCACGGGCTGCACCTCGGGCTCTGCGTCGGCATCGTCTTCCCGCTCGTCCTCCTTGTCGCCTGGCGGGCAGTCGGCGCTGCAGCCCACGGTGCTGAGGCCCCCGGACGCCACGAAAGCGATCTTTGGCGCTCCGGCGACGGTCTTTTTGGCTAGTGGATTTGGAAAAGTCAAATTTTCTCTCAAGTTTGAAATTGACACGTTCGTTTATCGACTTTTGGGCCTTTTTTACGAGATTATATTTCCTTGAAAATGACGTATTTTAGAAGTTCTGCTTCTACGCCATTGTCAGGTGTAAGATACACCTTTCATATTTTGAAACATGTATTAGTTTTTATTATAGAATGCACATTAAGCTTATCAGTACATTACACTTTTGAAACTTATTATTTTGGAAGGCGATGTGCTTGAGATGCAGTAACGAAAATAAATGTACCGATGCATAAAAAAGGCCCACACAACACACACTCCATATCTGTACCGAGTGTTTTTAAATTGATCCGATGAGAAAATTTGACTTAGCAAATCACAACTGCCGACCGCGCAATACAGATATGATACTGTGGCGTTCAGGGGAGTCAGCTCAGTGGCACATCGCAAATATGTTCTCCATTTGTAAACAAACATTTCTTATTTGGAGATCATATCCGGTATGAGTTTATACATCTAATATACTAATTTATTTGAAATCTTGAAGAAATTATTCAATTATAAACAGAATATTGTGTATCCTGTTTAAAATTGACGGTAGATCTCATAGAACGACAGAATAGACGTACATGTCGTAACATTCGAAGGAAAATCGGCTAACTCGCAATGTGATCACTAACCGGGCTGAAGCTTGACGGGCTCGGTGGAGGGGATGGGTTTCCCCAGCATGGTATGCAGTTTGACGACCTTTTGGTGCTTGATGCCACGTACGTGCGCCGCATACGCGTCGGCTCCCGTGCACGTGACGTCACACAGCTCGCAGCGCAAGGCCGAGGCGCCGCACGCGCGCGCTCCTCCGCCGCCGCCGCCCGCCGCCGCCAACTTCACAGCTGCCTCCTTCTTTTTGTGTTTCTGTCCCTCCAGGTGCTCCTTGTAGGTCTGCGGGCCGGCGCAAGAGATGCGACACACGTCGCAGTAGTGCAGTTGCTGTGCTTTGGGCGGAGGCTTGGGTCTCCGCCCGAGTCCAGCGCCGACGCCACTCTTGTTGTAGTTCTTCCAGCCGCTGCGACCACCGCCGCTACGTTACGTCATTTTATCAACCGTTTCACCCGGTTCGGTTTATGTGTGCAAGTGTACCCGAATATGGAGGCATTTAAAAAAAAAGTATTACTTTGATTAACGTTGATATTATTGCACTGTGGTGGAATATCGTGAATGCATACACTGTAGCTTTAAAGTTTAGAAAAGAAAATTAACGAAAAATAAATGTATGTATTAATTCGCCGTAAAGCGTGTACCGCAGTGTTTCATAAAAACCTAATAAATATATTAAGGAATAAACAATGCTTTAGAAGGTTCGTGTCTAATCACACCGAACTTAACCTGTAACCATGCTTTTTGAAGAATCTAAGGAAATATATTGTATTCTAGTTTTATCTTAAGCGGATAAATGAACATCTCCATAGTCGGGTCATCAACAAATAATCTACAACAATTTTGGATACTATATTGATCTCAATACTATTTTATATAATTATTTAATAAAAAATATTGATTTAATAATCTTTGAATGAACATAACTTAAAATGCGCCTGAGAACGTTGTAATAAAACTATTTCTATAGAAACTAAACAGAAAAGATGACGAAGTTCAACTCACCCGCCTCCGCCCGTTTTGTTCTGCTGCGCCACATACATGGTCGCCGCGTTGTAGAGAGCTGTATCATAAGCAGAGGTGCCCCTGTTAGCCGTCTCTACAACAACATAGCGCGATCGCCTCTAAATTTTATATTATTCGATTAATCAACTCTTTACTCAAGCTTGATACTATTTTCTTTTAAGAATAATGTCAGTATTTATTTGTTTAATAATTTACATGAATTTATAGGGCGAAATCGCGTATGGCTGTATTTTTATATTCTATATGGTGCTACTACACTGCAGTTATAAAATTTTATAAGACATTATTGAAAATTCCTTTTTTTTTACAAATTTAACCAAACATTATCATGTTTTCATGTTATGTAACATTATGCATTATAAATATAACAAAACTAATAGTTATACAATGGTATACAACAACTATGTTAGTAAATATTTACACTAAGTTAATGTTCAATAATGTTTTAAAATAATTTATTAATGTAGTGTGGCAGCACCAATACATATAAATAACTATACTACTATAGAAGGGAATATGTATATAATATTTTTTAGGCATTGTATAAAATATACCACAGACAAAAATTACTAAAATAATATTCTTTGATTTGACACAAAACATTATACATTACATTCCCCACTTATTAAGACTAAGAATAAATGTAATATGAACTAATATAGAAAACCGAATGGTAATGTCAGATATGACAGTTAGTATATCTGAGAGAACCATTACAACTACTAGAAAA
The DNA here is from genome assembly GCF_905147765.1 of Vanessa atalanta. NCBI lineage: Eukaryota > Metazoa > Arthropoda > Insecta > Lepidoptera > Nymphalidae > Vanessa > Vanessa atalanta. The sequence continues at coordinate 3,601,313 of NC_061882.1, forward strand.
ACCTGTATATAGCGTTTGTAGGTGGAAGTGATAATATTCAATAACAAAAAATATTAATTGATTATTCAACCTTTTATTCTTATGAATTAAGACTTTATTCTCTAAGAAATTAAATTCAATGATAAGAACAATTACATGTCAAATTTTTATATTTTTTGAGCTCTAGATAGTTCTAAATGAGGTTTATATAACGAATTAGATTTAACCAAAAAATAGCTTGTGAATCGATATTCTTACTTCTATCTACAAACACTATTTATAAAATGATTATTATTATTCAATTGTATATATAAAAAGCAGATTTTTATTATTATAGGTATTATTTTTATATACAATTTTTTTTTATAAAATACTTCTAGAGTGCAAAAATTAATACCAACTATTCTATAGTCACTGTGCTCACTAATTACTCTAATTGTAAACAATTTTATCCTGATGCCATAGATTAATTTAGAATTTACATATGTATAGTTTCTTTGATTCAAAATGAGTATAAGGATTGTTCACGTATTTAAACCCTTAGATAAGGATTGTTTGTAATATTTAAATGTGAAGAACACTGTAAACTAAACAGTTTAGCATTGATAGCTAAAAATATATAATGTTTGTTTATATTACGTGTCATGATAGAGTGCAGCACAGTACTATCCTGAACAGATAATTATTCTTAAACTTATTCAATTTTGAATATTCTTATTAAAAACAGTAAGTATTGAGTAAGTACTTTTAATTCATTAATTTAGTCGTTAAGTTGCGACCAGTTAGAATTTCGTAATTTTCTAGAGCAGAACCAGACAATAAAACAAACTAAGTATTACGGCTAACCTGCGATTAACCGGCAATTGGTTTGGTTGAACCCTTTAATCCACCCATAATGATAACATAAAATAACATTTATTGAGATAAATTATTGTTATTTTTTTTATTTTTTTACTTGTTTATTTGTTGTAGCTACTATATTCGTTTTCTCAGATTACAAGGTATCTCAATAAGTTCCACCCTGCAAGGGGTCACAGGCAATACATATTTAATCATCTGACATCTTCGGACGGACAAAACGTTTGCCGGATTGTCGCGGGTTAACTATACTTAAAATATAGCATAAAATCTTATTTAATTAATTTATAATTTGATTTTATTAGTGATTGTCAATAGAGTTTAAATTAGTTACTTGCATATACATGCAAGTAAGTAATTTCACCTCTTTTGATTTGCATTGCTTATGGTTTGTTCGTTCGCCAACTATTAATATTTCCAATAATTTCTGTTTTCAATTCTTCAGCAAGTCACTTATTTGGATAACACATAAATTGCCAGTTTTCTTTTTGTGGGCAATCAATTTTAAATTTAAGCAGTGTCATACAAGGGTACGGTACTTACGCTTGGCGGGCTGCGCGGGCGCGGAGTAGGGCTGCGAGGGGTAGGAGGCTGCGGGCGCGGGCGCGCTGTACACGCTGCCGTACGCCGCCTTGGCGCCGCCGGAACCGCGCGCGCCCTGCGCAACACGGTCAACATTAACTTTATACCAGTCTTCATGTGGGCTTGTTTATTTTTTTGTATTTATTGTATAAAACCCACAAGTAGTACTACTTCAGAGGCAAATCCACAAAGAAAAAAATTAAATTGGTTTTAAATGTAACCTACTCTTAGATTTAAATTATATGAATATGATTAATGAATATCCGATTGGTTAAAGCCAACCAATCATATAATTATAACTGGCTTATAATTATGATAACAGTAAAATTTCGAGTTAGCCATTACCAATAAAATATAAAAAATAAAAAATTTATTAGATAACTATACAGCTAAAACAATTTGATTAATAGGAAGATACAGAACTAAGTGCATTAAGCTCGATATATATTTCACAAACGCTACTTTAGAACTATCAAAAAAGAAGTCAATGTTACCCTTTCGCAGATATCGATCGAAATGCTTTATACGATATTTTTTTCCGCGTATGGTTAACATCGACAGTCACCTGTGCGTATGTGGCAGGCGTAGAGTAGGCGGGCTTGGCGGTGGCGTCGTAGGTGGGCTGCGGCTGCGGCGGTGCGGCGGGATACGCGGCAGCCGCCTGCTGGTAATACGCGCTTTTGCTGGCGTCGTATGCGGAAGCAGCGGCCGCTGCCGCGTGCGCGTGCGCGTGAGCGGCTGGACACAACACAATTTTTATACACCAGGAGATATGGATAAGCCTTATGATATAATAAATTAAGGGAACTGAGGCCGGATTTCAGAGATACAAGGACACCATCACCTTAATCATCAATCATCGATGGACTTAAGTATAAAATGTATATTAATATAGGAGTTTTTTTTTTCAAAATGAATATATACTTCATTCAAGCAGGCTTTTACAAATATTTTTTAATCGTCATTTAACAAACTATATTAAGTGAAGCTACCACCGGTTCGGAATGCAGATTCTACCAAGAATCGGCAAGCAACTCAATAGTTACTCTTTTTCAACATTTGAAAATACAAAGCCATGTTTGAACTATCAATACAATTTTATGCCTATTATATATATAATCCATCTTGCCTGGAAGTCAACAAGTATTAGCTCCACGCTTTTTTATCATATATATCTTTTTTGAATAATATGCCTTCTTTACCCAGTTTTTTATAAATTATTAGAATTTATGAATCAGCAAACTTAAAAATATCTGTGGAATTTTAGAATAGAAACGGATACCTTGCCCCAAGAATGATTTATTGACTTTGCGGAGTTGGAAACTTGGCGTTATAAGCTTATTGTCACTTCTTGTACACATGCAATGATTATCACTGATTCTATCAAAGAGTTTTGACTGGAGGACTGATTCTATCAATGTTACTATGATATATATAATATTGTTGTAAATATATTGTGCCGCAACAGTGAGTATTCCTACTTTGTTAAAAACATCCCGAAGGTAGTCTCTAGGACTGCTCTCTTTTGTAAAATAAAAACAGATTCAATATCTGCAGCATTACCCAGAGTAATATGCCATATGACGTAATACAATGAAAATAATATAGGTTGTTTTTTCTATTTATTTGGAAAATAATGAGGGCCTCCAGTCTTTTGTCACACCTTCAGACCTCTAAATCTGGCCCTGGTAAACCAACTTGCTGAGTAAAAATATTTCATATAAAAATAGTAACATAGTTTTTCCTGACAAGTAATGTTTATGCAAAATGTTTAAAATTGGACCAGGTATTTAAGGTTTACTTATGTAAAATCAGTGTTTGACACATTCCCTAGGTTGGTTATCACATATAGTTTCCCTGCTAGCTAGGTTTTAGAAATATAACAATTGCTTTAATTTTACTGTTGTTTGGTATTAAAATTACCCAAGCTCGGGGTGATTTACCGCTTAATATAATAATTGGGGTTAATGATAAAAACTTTTTATCTAGGAAATAATCAATTTATTTTAATGGTCATTAAACATGATGGATATTTTAGTAAACATAACAAACAATAATAAACTACAATTAGATTATGAAATTTTTCGTTTTGTGTCAATAACCATTCTTATTTTGGTTCCTTTAATGATAAAATCTTGTCATGTTTGATAAGATTGGACTTGTTTTAGTAACCTTACGAATATAAAAAAGTTATTCTTCATACCTTGTGTAGCGGCCGCAGCCTGATACGCAGTATCGTATCCTGTTGCTGCGGCACGTTGGGTCCCGTACGTCGCGGCGGTCGCAGCCGGTGCCACGGCGTACCCCGTTTGGCCGCCGTAAGCTGCACTAGCTGTTGCAGCGCTAAAATTACGACATCTAAGGTTAAGTCAGCGAATCGCGTTATTTTATTACGAAAACTGCGATCAATACATACCAGGCGCCATTTTGATTACATAGAAATGCTAGCACAAGTCTACATTCGACTCATGTTGGATTACAACTTTTTTAGATGCATTTAATGTGATAAATTAGTTCGAAATCACTTACCCATATTGGGTTCCTCCATGGGTAAACCCAAAGTAATTATTTGCTGCCATCATTTACCACTTTTTCACGTAGAAACTATTCATTCACTTCTGAGCGTAAAACGAGAAATAAAAGGCCGGCGTTTTGTCTTTGATAGAAAAAAATGGCGACAAATTGGCATAGACAATAATTGCAAGCGGAAACGGATTTCACTTTATAGATGCGTTCAATTTTAATAAAACCAAAGAAAAATCTAGGAATAGGCGAGCATATCCGCAGATTTGAAATTTATTAGATACCACGAGCCTTCAAACCCTTTATTCGTTAATAGTGATGTAGAAATAAATAAATAATAATCTAAACGTGGCAAAAGCACAGATTAAGAGTTACATTAAATCGTGGAGGAGTATACTACGTGACTATGAGACCGAAAATTTATTTCTCTTCATATTACTCTTCAATATTTAATAATATCCGAACTTTCTTCGGCATTCTAAATATGAATATAGCAACCCGAATATATAAAACCCGTTTTGGCTTGAATTATTAAAAAAATATATTTTGGAAATACTATCTAAACCGTATGATGAACCAAAATCTTTATTTAATGGATCAAAAACTTTTTGTCGAAGATTTTGACATCTTAAACATAAATGTTTATATAGGAGTAAATAAACGATGTTTTAAACGCTTGCACGTTTCATAGGATCGAAAGGATCGAGCCGATCGAGAAAAGAGCTCGTCTACAATTCGAAGCGTTCTCCGATAAAAGCGGTCAAATAAATGAAGCGCGTTCTGCGGAGTACTCGACCAGACGTGAAAGCAGTATTCCATGTCGGGCCGGAATGTGTTTTGTATAGTTTCAATTTAAGTAATAAGCCGACGTGAAAAAGTACTGTCGTACCTTTCGGAACGCATCCAGATTTTAAGATTACAATTTGGTTTCGCTTTTCAATTGGCCGTAGAAGTGAACGAGGCTTGAAATATCAAAGACAAGTATTCCGATAGTCGTTGTTGGAGCCAGGAAAATGTTTTCAAAATGTGAGTGGAGACTTTTTAACGGATAACTTGTTTGAATTAAGTTTGGTCACTTAGTAATTTTAAATATTTAGCGAAATACTAAAAATTTTGCAGCGCCTTCCATCAAGACTTGCATCCCATAGTAGTAGAGTATTCTTCCAGAATAAAAAATGAGTTCTGATACAATGCTGACAACGGAGACAATTTTTTATACATTGCTTAACGAAGATTCACCCTGAAACTTATGTTGTCAGCATATAAACTTTTGTTAAGTAGATTGCTAACTTACCGTGTCCTATTAAACTTTTTACTGAACTGTAAGAGTAAATAACCTAGACTAACAGATAAAAAAAAGGTTTTTTAAAATTTCAATATTACCTGCGCTAAGTAATTCAAATTTCGAGATCCTATCGATAAAATGGAGTGTTTATGTGCTTTGTTTTTTATAGAAATAGTGGTTACCTATGTAAGTTTTAGAGTACCTAAATAGCATTAATGTGTATCTGTATGTTTGAAATGTTGTCGTATGAACTTTTAAGTAACTGTAATGGATTGAGAGATGAACAAATAGTTTTGCATGTAAAAGGCATTATAAGATGTTCTTTTTAAGAGGCAGAAATATATATTTTAATTGTACTTTTTATGAAGATTACACTAGCGTGGAAACGTTATAAGTTTTAGGAAATGAAAACCAAAGACTGGGAATGATTGTATAAAAATAAAGGGATTTTATGGATAAAGTAAGCGATGAGTTATTGAAGTTATTAGAGCGAATAATTTTGCTTTTATAAAAAAATACAGCTTATAAAGAAAATAAACATTTTTCTTAATTTAGTGAGTTCATTCAATATGTTTTTGAAAAAAGAATGGATGGTATAAAAATTCTTCGGTTTTTTTGCAATTACTTGCAATTACTGCAATTACTGCGCCTTTATAATCAAATGTATTGATACGATACAAGTTAGGATATTTGAGGCTAACTCAATAATAATAACAAGATTTAGAAAGTTTATCCTATACCGAAGTATTTTCACAAGATAGAAAGATGGAATTTGGCTTAGATAAATGTAAGACTAATTTTGTTAAAGTTAGGAAATATACATCATCTACATTGCTATCTACTAAAAACCGGAGAGGAAATAGAATCACTTGAATTAAATGAAACATATAAATGTTTGGAATATCATCAGTCTACGCCTATAAATTAGTAAAACCAAAACAGATTTAATAAAACAGTTTAAGCATCGAATCAGTGCAATGTTAAAAACCCAATTTAACGCAGAAAAGACACGACTAAAGCAATTAATTCTTATGCCATTCCTATTTTAACCAACTCGTTCGAATTATTAATAAGACAATAACTGACTTAAGTAAAGTACAACGCTTTATAATGCGTGAAATCCTTAGTTTATTACGTCTCGTCTGTGTCATCCGCAAAAAAATCAAAATAAGAATTATTAGCAGCCCGTAAATGTCCCACTGCTGGGATAAAGGCCTCCTCTCCCTTTGAGGAGAAGGTTTTGGAGCATATTCCACCACGCTGCTCCAATGCGGGTTGGCGGAATACACATGTGGCAGAATTTCGTTGAAATTAGACACATGCAGGTTTCCTCACGATGTTTTCCTTCACCGCCGAGCACGAGATGAATTATAAACACAAATTAAGCACATGAAATTTCAGTGGTGCCTGCCTGGGTTTGAACTCGAAATCATCGGTTAAGATGCATGCGTTCTAACCACTGGGCCATCTCGGCTCAAATAAAAATAAGAATTATGAACGCTTCAAATACAATGCGGAATAATTTGACTAGTTTGGTACTTAAGTCATAACTTATTAAAAGAATGCGACTTTGCGTTCGCAATAGGGGAAGTCACTTCGAGCAAGAACTTACAAAATATCTTAACTGTAACTAAATTTTATTTTAAATTTGTATTAAGTAAGTAAGTTAAGTAAATAAGTAAGTTTTTTGCATTGGTTATTAATATTATTTTAAATCAATTTTGTGGGAATTTTAAAGAGCGACCTTTTAGTACGAATTCGGGCATGTTCGAATACGAATTTCCATCAGCGTCCTTTCTGATCATTTTATTTCGGTTGCTTTGAAATAAATTCCTAGTTTTTATACATTTTCGGAAAGCTAAGTAAACGATTATGTTTTTAAAATAATCTGCAGAACAAGTTTCATAATGTTTTTTTTGGGTTTTTTAGGCATATTTGAGGGAAAAAAATAAAAAAATATATTGAAATAATATCGTTTTCCGTCTCGCATTTTTAAATTTGGACCAATAATTATTGTTTAAATATTGAAAAATATTCAGTATTTAATCGTTTTTCTCAATCAGAAGAAAAAATTAGATTTTAATCGATACTTTTTTTTAAATAAATTTTTGAAGTTGCAATTTTAACTTATATTGAAAAAATCTAAAAAACATGATAACTCAAATGGTTCACTTTTGCACTATGCATATGGGGGTTAAAATTATCGCAAATAGTCACCCCTATTACCTCCTAACGGGAATATGTCGAATTACCAATAATCCTGTATATTATGAAGAAAGAAAATATATGATATTCTCTTCTTATTATCATAAGAAGAAAATAGGAGGATCCTGAAATCTCTTCATGAAGGACACCGCCACGATATCAACCATCCTAACGTTGACAATAATGCATCAAACGAGTGGTTGAGTCGAGGCGATCTTTTCCAAGAGACGGAGGGGTTTATGATAGCCATCCAAGATCAAATTATAAATACCAGAAATAAATAAAGATATATCATTAAAATACCAAATTTACAATAAATAAACAGATGTTACAGTACTTCGGAGACAATACAACACATCACGGGAGCTTGTAAAAGTATCGCAGAGACGAACTACAAGCACCGTCATGATCAAATCGATCGGTCAAAAATTATACATCAAAAGCTGGCTTTAAAATTAAATTGAATACTATCTAGTCAACCAGTTCAACCCGTTGAAGTTCAAACTAAAAATATAATCCGGAGACTATATTAGAATACCACTCACAGGTTGTACTTTGACCGAGCAATCCTAACAGACAAGACTACACATTATAATAGACCAGATATAACACTTGTAGATAAAATTAACAAAACAGCACCGATAATAGACATTGCAATACCAAACACTCAATACAGGTTAAATACCGCATGTTGATTAGATAGTTGAATTTTGAATTCATTCAATAGTTGGAACATTAAATTCCCAGTGTGTCATTTTTTTTGTTTCTACGATGACGTCGCCGCAGCCATACTTGGACATCAAAATATAATTTTAAAATTAATTATAGTTATTTGAGCAACAAAAATTCAGGCAGGTTACCTCTATTGATGCGATTTAATACCCTAGAAGAGTTTTTGCAGTTTGTTGTTAACGGCACAATTACACAAACACTAAAAGCGGCGTGTCAAGTTTGAGCATAGCAACTTTTGTTGTTTAAGAACGAACTTTGGGCACGCTTGATCGAATGGTTTTTGGTATCTATCCTACTCTAAATCTATAGTTCAGACAATTCTTCTTATTTATTTACGCTGGCCTTGTAATAAACTTCCTTATTTGAGTTCCTGATTGAGATTTGATTTCCTTATTTCCTAGAATATTTTTATTGCAGAACATAATCATGAACATTGATATATAATTGATACGAGCATGCCGTGTACACATGCTTTGGAATGTAATCTAGCTCAAAATTGTGTAATTCCATAATTTTAATGTATGTTCTGATTGTATTCTGTTTGTGTACCTATGAATAAATAAATAAATGAACGAGATAATTATGTTATATTATATATTATGATAAAACGTGGCTTAGTAATAAAGTTGTTTAACTGTTATTATTTTATAACTGATATATATTCGTCCAGAAACAATTAATCTAGGCACCTTTAAGAATGATTAGATTAAAAAGGTTTATATTCAATTTAACATACAGCTAACCAATGGAAGTAGGAAAAAAGATAAAAAAACCTTAGATTTATTATGTATTTAATGCGATTTGCTAATATCTCAGCTATATTGTGCACTACTGAGAGTTTATGATTAACATAAATTTATTTATAATACAATACTATTACACTTAACTAGTAATTTCCACTTTAATTTTACTTCTAAAATTTCGATGAGTATCGTCGACGTTCAAAACGCATTTTTTTCGCAAATCCATAGTAATTATCATATATTAATCAAGCTCTCGTACTGACCTGACTGATCAGGTTGGTCTGAACCAATCATATTGCGTCAATTTGCTATTAAATGTTGTTTATTTGGCTTTTTTCCTCTTATGGTTGGAACAGAGTATAGCTACATAAGCATTAAAATACTTTATAATCTGTTCAGTTTATTTACCCTTTAATAGAAATGACACTAAGGACGGGTTGAGTTGCTTTAAAATACAAAAACAAAATACTATCACAAAATAGTAAATACAAATTAACATTGAAATTGAAAATTGAAACATTTAATCAAGCCAACTGTCACAGAAAAAGGTAAAATCAAAAGAACATTTCGTCATTATTCAAACAGTTGGTAAATACATTTGAGTTGAGAGTTTAATTATAAATTGACTGTTTACCTTTATTTTAGTTTTGCAAATTATGTCTTTCTCAAGAGTGATCTTGCTAGCGTTTGCGGAGAAGGAGCGTCGCAAAGATCAACTGAAAATAGGAGACGCATGCTTCGGGATGTTCGTAATCAGCTGTTGCTCCCTCAAAAAGAATTCATTGCACAGTTTCGATTGAACAAAGATGCGTTTTTGGAACTCTGCAGTGACGTTATTCCTAAGCTGCGGGCTACGGAAAGGTCTCATGCAATTCGTATTGAACTAAAAGTAAGTTAATAGGCAAATACCAAGTTGTCTATGCCAAAAAATCGAGTTTCCCTAATTGCTCGTTTTGTCATCTGAATTCTTGCCGCACTGTACTTTTACAGTAATGGGTCATACCAGCGGCGAGTAAGAGGTTCCTGCCTGCACAATATGTTTCAGCCAGCACTGTCCAGATGCCTTGAGGAATTCACCAATGCCCTTAATTTGCCAGAAATATTAAGAAAATATATAAAATTCCCATCTCATAAGGATAAAAGAGAATCAATCTATTATGACCAAGTAAGTACATACCAGGTACAAGAAACAATACTCAACTGTTAGTAGATTAATGCATCTTTAATAAGTGCTTTAATTCTCTCATGACATTATTTTGACATATAAATATAACGGTTATTTAAAATAATGAATTCCTTTTCAGATATGTGATGCACAGTTAAACATAATTTATGTTGATGCATCTTATGGTGGTGCCTCTCATAATAGTTTCATCTGGGCTCAAAGCCCTATAAAACTATATTTGGAGCTCAGGCTTCACTCTGAGGAAGATAGATGCTGGCTCTTAAGTATTTAATATAAGATCATATATCTAATTTGGTTCCAACTCAATTATCCTAGCATACTATTATACCATTAAACATTGTTTAAAGGTGATCCAGGCTTTCCTCAAAGGCCCTATTTAAGGACGCCTATAATCAGAGTATCAGAAGGAGCTGAAGAATATTACAACAAACTGCAGCATATACCCATAATGTGATAGAGACCATATTCTCTTAGAACTTTTGGAGGACAAGTTTTAATATGGCACCAAATTTATCTTTGTTTTATTTGAGTTCAGCTCTATAATTTTTCGATTAAATGATATGTTTCTAAACCATTTTTTTTTGTGGACTTATTATTTGTCAAACCATATTATAAATAAAAAGACATATTATGTATTGAGAAATATTTTTTAAATATGCATATCATATCAAATCCACATACTGATTTTAATAACTTTTGACTTTTAAATATGTGCTTTAAAATTATATTGAAATCATCTGGCATAATAATCCTCTAAACCAAAGGCTATCTTGTATATGTTAATCATGATAATAAATTGTATATGACAACCTATAGGTAATACTGTTAGGCTGTATGCAGTTGATTAAATAGAAACAATGCACATTTCTTCTTAGAAAATATGTAGATTCTGGTACTCCACTGGCTAATACTATTAACTGAGAGTGTCTGTGGTAATTTGCGATATACGCTTTCTCCTAATTGATTAGATATGTCATGTTTCATTAATATTCTCCAAAATGTTTACAGCATGTGGATTTTCTTTAATTAAAACTAGAAAACTATTTGAGATTGCTGCTGCAATTCTGAAATAATTGAACATATTTATAAAGGCTCTATTACAATCACTTCTACAATATGTTCATCACAAGACAACAACTTTTTAGATTATATCATATTTATGATGTATGTAAGACACACACATCACAAATAGTCTTTTGTTAACACTGTAGCAACGCTGTTCCGTCGTAAAGTTCTAGTTTGGTACAATAAATAGAAGTATGTCAGTGAGACAAACTAAAAACAAAACGATACTAAACAGTTTACAACGCAGCCACTTCATTCTTTTATTATTTAGGACTTTCTATACTTAATTTAATCCAGAAATATTATAAAAAAAACAAATATATGTAGAAAATTTGGTACAATAATAAAATTAAAAAAGACAGAATATAATATCAAATACAGTACTGAACATTTAAAACAATACTAGATTTATGTTTACAAAACAAAAATTTAGGCAGATATCAAATTATTAACATTAATAATCTATTATCAAAATATATCAAATAAAACTATAATAATATAATATAGAATGATATTTGAATGAGGACAAAAAAGACTTAACATTTTATTGACCAAACACTACTATACTCTCGGGGGCCAATTGGAGATTTTTTTCTTAGTATTCTTAATTAATGTACCTTACTGCTGCTTTGGTTTGGTTGTGTTTCAAAGGCTATGTCACCTTGTATGATTTTATAGAGACAGCGGACTTGAGAAAATAAAATATCATTTGTTATATATTATTAGTTATTATTTTATAAATAAAAAAATGTAGGCATAAATTAGTTTCACCTGAGGTCTTGCACTTTAATAAATGTGTTCTATTTTTTTTTCTGATAATCTGTCACCCCAGTAATAATTTAAAAATGATTGTTAAAATATTCAATATGATGAGTGGAACTGAAACAAAATAAAAATGGCATATTATATAGTTCAAATTTGTGTTGTCACATTAATTTGATAAATACTCAAGTTTTATAGTGTGTATTTATAAAGTATGGTTGAATTACAAATTGTTAGTAAATCCACATTTTTAAATTTAATATTAAGTTTTAATGTTATAACAGTGGTAACTTTAGAAGGCAACATTAGTTTAATTACAGAAAAAAAGGTCAAAAAGACTGTTTATCAAATTTATGGTTTTATAACATTGTATATTTGTAACCCTATTTGGGTTACACAGTGAAAACAATAAATGTTTTATTTAATATTGGAGTTTAAATTGATATTAGAATAATAGCAATTACTAATTATATTACAACTGTAGCAATAATCCAATATTTACTTACTTCTTGTAACTGTTCGTATCGATCTTACTAAATTTAAAACTTGGTATTTCATTGAAGACTGGTCTTCAAAGCCTTGATTTCGGTTATTAGCACCCCATCCCACTGAAAGTAAAAATCTTGTAAATAGTAGTACTATGTTTATTAAATTAAATATTTGAACACATCAACAAATTTATAACAAAAAAACCAGCCTGAAGCCTTCATAAGATTAATTTTAATATTTGTTATACTTTAAAAATTTATATGCAACAGATAAAAGGTTATAATTTACTCTTTTGCATGAATCTTTCCTCATGGAGAACGCAGACGGCATTTAAGCACAGCAAAGAAGCTTCAAATAGGTTCCACAATGTAAGCATTTTAATAGTATATAATTAATTGATCATATAATTATCAAACTTTGATGTAAATAAGAATTAAGTAGAGACAATTGTTTTGACTTTTGACAGCAATTTAAGTATGACAAGACACGAATTTCTGTAAAGTTGTCTTTTATCGGATACTTGTCAGAATCTAAAATAATGTTTTAATATTTTTTATAGTTATTATTTTATTTTGTCCTTTTAAAAAAATCCCATTACATATATTTTGTCCTTATAAAAAATTTTCATACGCAGGAATATACTATACAAAAATTCTATTTCAAAAGTCATCTATTGGCAAAAGCTAAAACTGTATGAGAAAAAACTTTTGCTATTATCTAAATGGAAAAATTAAAAAAAAGAAAGTCATAGATTTTTTTTTGTTATTTTAGCTTTCAAATATATTATGAATTCTCCCTTAATCTTTTTTTGTTTTCTAAACAAAGGTAGTGATTGTAAACTCTTGTTATTTACTTAGGTTAACTTTATATATTTTCCTAACCTAGTAAGTACTAACACTATTAATTTTTTTAATGATATATAATATTTGTTGTAGCTACGTTAATGGTACTATGTTATCTTTATAGTGATATAGGGTAATAGGGCATTTTACAATGTATTTACAGAAGTGACTGCTTTTTACTAAAAAAAAAAATGGATTCACAAACTAGGGATATTTGTGAACATCAATCTGTATCAAACGACGCAGCTTTGTTACAACTTAAAGATAATTCTGTGGATAATATAAAAGATAAATCAAACGAATTAGAACCAATAACATCTTCAAGTACAAATGAAATCTTAAGTAATCCTGAAAATACTCAAAACAGTAATCTTAACACGACAATAGACCCAGAGCCATATAAAAACTGTCACTTAAAATTATATGCAGAAGATAAAGGTCCCAAATGGTACCCTGTCAGAGGTAAAATAGTTACACCACCAGTTATCACTAAGAATCTGCCAGAAGCATTTAAGTTTATGCCTATATTTGGAGCACCTAAAAGTAGGCTTGAATTGCAAGATTTTCAGAATGCTAAAGTTAGAGAATATGTGGGATGTGATTTAGGTGATGAAGAATTTAACAAACTTGCATCTTACTGCAGGTAACAAATATATTTGTAACAATTTTTTTTTTTGTTTAAATGGAATGTAGATGTGTAAATAATGCCACCCGACACTAAGGTATATTTACAATGTAAACTGCTAAAATATTTGCAATTTAACTTACACTAATATTAATGTGCCACAAAACATGGGAACAGGCATATTATGTTCTTTTTGCATGTAATTAAACTGGGTTATTGACCATTTAAACCAGTATAAAACCATACAAAATGATGTCATTTGATTTGAACTGATATTTGAGCGATTTAATTGTAGAAAAATTGAATAACAAAATAATTCAAAATAATTTAAAAAAACATTATTACAATTTATGATATTAAATATTTTTTATCATGTAGGAATTTTTGTTTTGCCATTTACAAGAATATTTTTATTTTAGTCCTATGCATTTAAAAACTGGAGCTGAATTAGTAATGCCAACCACTTATCCCACACAAGGCCCATTACCAGATAAAAATGTGGATAATCTAGATTTAGATGGAGCAGGTGAAAATCTTTGTATTGTGAAGAAGTTGAAACTTAGAATCGAAAAAGATGTAAATAACCACTATACAAGAAAGCTTAAGTACAGAGGTGTGCGAGTTATACCACCATCGCTGGTAAAATACATTTTGTTGTTTGTAAAAGACTTTTCAATGAATAATCTGACATTTTATTGTTTGTAGTTCCTAAAGAAATTACTAATATTGTAAAATATTAAATCACATATGCAATGACATGTTTATATTGCCATAGTCAACATTCATGAAAATTGTATCATTGTTAAAAATTTAAATTAAAAGAAAAACTATTTTTTTTTCAAAGATCATATGTAGCTCATACTTTTTTAGCTAAAAGCTCTCATTTTTTTAAAATTCTGATAAATTGGCTATCAATTGGGTATAATTTTGTTTTGTAGGATGATGACTACAAAATTCCTCTAACACCTTTGGAGCCCGGTAAAGACCTAGTATTTCATATAAGGGTATATCGGCCCTTCTACTGCAATGGAAGATATAGAAATGTAAGTTTTACAAGGCTTTTTATTTTATGAAAATTATTGAAATGTTATATTACCATATAATGTTTTTGCATCTCTGACAGTTTTAGTGAACTTTATAAAAATAGTGTAATAAAATCATAAAAATAATCAATGTTAACATTGAATTGTAACAGCCTGTAAATGCCACTGCTGGGCTCAGGCATACTTTGGGGGTCCATAATATAAATTATAAGTTAACATATGAATATTCAGTGGTCACTTTTAACTACTTGGTCCTTTTGACTCAACCATTATCATGTGCAATATTTATTGCGTATCACCTTTTAATTTTAGATTGGCTATTTTACCTAAAGGCCTCGAGAGATCGATTTAGCACATTATTTTGTGTATGCAATGATAACAAATACTCCCGTCATGTCGGTTCTTAAGGGTTAAGATTGAGAAATGTATTCAAATTAATATGGAATTACCGTTTCAGAACACCCGCCATTCGATATTCAGTAACGAGTTAGTGCTGTTGGGCAGACACAAGCTGTCGGTGTTGCGCGACCACATCGTGTGCGCCAACGACGTGGGCATGCGAGTGGACGTCTCCGAGAACCCGGACGATCTGCCCACCACATCCGCCAAGGTTACACTATAAACTATTTCACTCCCCATTTTTATGGGATTTAAAAATAACCCGAAAATTATAAAAGTGCGATATAATTTCTCATTAATTTCAATTTATTTTTAGGGTCATTAATCATAATATATAAATATTAAAAAAAATGCAGTACAAAAGTTTAGCCTCTTATGAATATAATCTTTTGAAAATATCCTAAATAAACATTACTAATACTTGATAAATTATTTGTTAAAAGTGCATATTTTCAAAAATGTTTTAATTAAAACTTTTGGACGGTACTTTTTGTTTAAGTAACTGATAAATACTTTGCTTAAAATCACTTTAAAAAGTCTCGCGATAACGGCTAATCCGGTACAAGCGCTCTTAAATCTATAAAATTTAATTCTCACAAGAGTAACGGACGTAATACTTATATCATTTCTTATTAGTTCAGATGTTTTTGTATATTCTACAATAATATAAATATATTGTATATTGCAGGAAGTGTTCCCGTCTGGTTTCCTGTTCATAAATAATGTATTCTATGTGGACACGCGCAAGGGATGCGTCGACTACTCAAAGCCCATTCGCGAATGGGCCGCCAAGAGGGGCTTAGGAGAATTTCCCCACAAAGACATGACCGAAGTGACGTTAGACCAAATCGTCATTAGACTCGGCCATCCAGATGTAAGGAGTAGTGAGAAATATAATGTTATTGATATTTAGTTTCAGACAAATGAGTGAAATGAGGTACAGCGTCATGTAACTTTTCCGTTGTGAGAAAAATGTTTTAATCATTTTATTTACCGATAGACTTTGCGGAGACTCCCCATAAACATTTTTTAGTTTTGGCTATAAATTTGACGTGCTATCATTGTTTATCAAAAGCAAAGACACGAATAGACGTTTTGGTATTGATATTAATTTTGACCATTGTTCTGTCGATTGATGCCTGCTTCAAAGCGGCAAATATATATGACGCCAATTTTGATGTTTGAGAGATAAAAAAAAAGATTAACATGGATATATTTTTAAGAAGAATAATATAAATTAATTTTGGTAAATTGGTTCTAATATTTATTGTATGCAGCTTATACATATAACTTAAGATATTATAAATTTGAGAATATATCCATCATGATCTTAAGTATAGACTACTATAGTAAAAAAAAAAATAGTCAAAGTTCCATTGATCCGGGCGAGGGGCGGCTGGGTGGCTAGTAACGGCAGTGCGTGGCAGGTGTACGTGCACCAAGGGCGCTGCGAGCACCCGCTGTCGGTGTCGCGCGTGCGCGTGCTGCGCGCGGACGAGTGCCGCGCGCGCTGGCCGGCGCACGGCGCGCTGTCGCACAACCAGACCGTGTACTGCGCCACGTGCGCGGAGTTCGGCGCGCGCTGGATCGTGACGGGCTGCGAGCGCGTGCCCTTCGACCCCGCCTTCTTCTGCGACACGTGCCTCAAGCTCTACCTCTACCGGGACGGCAAGAAGATCTGCTCCTTCCGCGCCTACTCCTACCGCGGCAACGAGCTCAACCTCCTCAAGCCGCCCGGCTGAGTGCGTGCCGTGGCGTCTGCTGTCATACTTATCTTACGCTGACTAGTTTTGTTAAAACTCATTTTTTTTTTTTAGCATTAGCAGCCCGTAAATGTCCCACTGCTGGGATAAAGGCCTCCTCTCCCATTGAGGAGAAGGTTTGGAGCATATTCCACCACGCTGCTCCAATGCGGGTTGGCGGAATACACATGTGGCAGAATTTCGTTGAAATTAGACACATGCAGGTTTCCTCACGATGTTTTCCTTCACCGCCGAGCACGAGATGAATTATAAACGCAAATTAAGCACATGAAATTTCAGTGGTGCCTGCCTGGGTTTGAACCCGAAATCATCGGTTAAGATGCACGCGTTCTAGCCACTGGGCCATCTCGGCTCTTCTCAAAACTCATTCGAGTGACCTTATCGGATATGTAGTTACGATTTTTTAGCACTGATCAGAACTATAATTTCTATCTATGTGTCTTCAGAGACCTAACGTGAATACGTAGATCAGTTTGCAGTATTTCATTGTTTCTTTAGTAATCTTGATAAGATCGTCTATTTACATTCGGCTCGTTGCCATGTAAGTTTATTGTAATAGTTAATAAGCTAATGTAAATAAAGTACGACGTGTATATTACACTTGAAAATTAGAATAATTGTTAACACTAAAAATAAGAGGATTTTTTATTCTGTGATATGAAATAAATAGTTAAACATTATTAAGCGATTGATTAGTTTTTATTTTTCAAAAATGGCTATAATTTATTGTCCTACAAATTGATAGGCTTAAACGCAAATTGCACCGATTTAAGAAAATTTTAAATATCCTAATTGGGTGACTATTTCTCTTTATCAGATCTTAAAAGTAGAAAAAAGATTTTTTTTCTGACTTCATGTAGCACTAGTATGATCATTTAGATGAGAGGCATTTATGCATCATAGAAATCAATAAAAAAATACTAAGTTTTTGAATACAGTGCTTAGTTGTAAGTTTTTTTTTCTGCAAATATATAAAAAAACTTTTTACATGTCATACCATAGTCTAATGTGTTTTTTTCTGTCTGCTTATTAGTAAACACAGCGAAAAAGTAGTCTCAGGCACACTAAGCACGACCGTCACTCACACATACTTTTATAGCTCATTTATCAATATCGAAAGTTGCGTGGAGATTGCCCTGGTCGTTGGATTCTATTTTTTTTTTGTTGTTGAAAATCACTTTATTTTCAATTTCTTTTTATATTCAAATTAAAATAAAAAAAAATTTAAACTCAACTAAAAAAAAGTATTTATATACAATATTTTGAGTTCATTTTGTTGACCGTGGAACTGTACTATAGTGTAAAATTTCAACTCCATTTGATTAGAAGCAGTGATTCTAATTCAACCTACAAGATTTGACCAAAAAAGCATTGCAAGGTGAACTAAAGCTTGTAACAAAACTAAAAATCTTATATTGTTATAGTCGATTTTTGTTGATTAAATAAAAAAATCAAATTAGTGTTGCTTATGTCGTAAACAACCTTTCAAATTAACTTAAAAAAGCATAATTATGCTTCTGATTGTTATTTTAATAAACGTTTTTAACAATGCTAAATCTATAAAATTTAGTAACACTTAGATGTGCAGATCCATAGCTACGCCTATGTTACGTAAGGAGATGGTAAGAAGTTAAATCGGTAAAAAACTGGTCGATAGTTCAAGTTACGCTGGTTAAGCATCCACTAAATGAACTGATCGATGACGAGAGGGCTTGATCAATTGCAGTGCATGAAGAACCGACACGCAAACTTATGCTAGACTCAATAAATAGAGTATTTATTTAAGGTGTTATTTAAAATTTCTGTGAACAAGTGAAATTTCTTACAGAATTTCGAATTCGAGAAGCACAAAGTATTTATTGACAAAATTGAAAAAGAAAAATCTTGCATATCCAATTTAGGATTCATACGGCCCCTGGAGTTTAGTTCTACACTACAGGCTAACTACTACTTACTACATTAATGTATTGGGTATCTTGTATAATTTCTATTAATTTGTCTTTATAAATTTTAGATCTTCCTGTCAGTAATAATAATTCAACGACTCAGACTAAACAATAACATTGTGCGTTTTTTGTAACTAACTGCTACGGTTGATTTTATAGCAGAGTGGATTATGGTTTGTTATTGTTAGTAAATAGATGATGTCACAGGACGGAACAGATGCATCGCGTGTGACTTCTGATTGTACAGGATAAACGTTTGTGAATGTAACTGATATGTAGTTGCTACTCTACTTGTATTATTATAATTACGACAAAATTAAAGGAAAATATATGTTGGATTGTGTTCATAGCGAACAATTAGGATTAAAGCGTAACACGTAGCTCACTGTTAGCATCACCTTAAATTTAGGAAAACTGGAACCTTTTTGTCTTAGCTACACACCATATCTCGACATTTTACTAATTTGCGTAATATGGATTGAGAAGTTAATTTGTAACGTATTCAATCAAAAGAGAATATTATTCGGGTAGGACTGTAACTAATAAAATCTGTTTATACAAAATTTTCAAGATGAAAATATTACAATTTTATGGAAAATTGTTCCCATCAATCTTTTTTCAAATAAGTCATTTACAACTTAGCTTATTAACTACGACTTGTTAGATAGTCGTTCCATCTTCATTAAAACGTAGGTGCAACTTGCATATCTGGGACATGCAAATTTGAGCCACAAGTGTTTTCGTGAACTGATTTGTTGATTGGACCACACGCAGTTGAAATCTTCACTTCTCCTCAATTGACATAAAAAAATTAAAAATACCAATTATAAAAAATATACCTTAAAATGTATTCATGGTTTGAAACATTGCAGTGCGTTTATAATAAAGTAGTATTGAGCCAGCCTTTTATTTTGTTACAAAGGGAGAACATTTAAATGATACTGCCAATCTCCCTTTGCCAACTTCTTCGAGTGCTTGGACTTTTCTTTAGGAGATTTGCACTTTCGAATAGAGCTACCTCAACCTAAAAAAGAGTTTCGTACCTAATGGACACCAGTTAATGAAGTAAGCGAATCATAAATTAGTTCACAAACGCTTAGAGGTTTAATTATGCATATTAAATACTGAGCAATGCAAATAAATGCTATTTGTATTTCTGATTTTTTATCATATCATTACTTCATACATACATTCTATATCATTCTAGAAGATTATAGATCGTGATCAGTGATCATACCTGGTTATATTTATACCTCTAATGCATTTAGTGGGCGTACTTTATGAATACCTATGTCAATTGCTGAATTAAGATAGTGTCGAGTCCAGGTGGTCGATGTTTCCGCGGGGGCGGCTCGCACGTGAACTGGAACACGTGAGTTACTAGTTAAGGGAGATCGTTAAATGTGGGAAAATATAGTAGTTGTTGATGTAATAATGGAAATTTTACCTCACAACCTCACATTTAAGAACTGAATTGAAAAAATATTTTTTTAATTTACCTACTCCTCGTTTGGTCTCATTTAAATTTGAAGAAAAAATATGATTCGGCTATCTAATTTTTTGTTAAAAATTTATAATATTATTTAAACCTTTCTCCCGCTGGAAAATAGCTGCACACGCTAACTGCACAACTATTTAAATTGTGTTATCTTAGAAATTACGCCACCTAAGATGCCTACTAACAAATTATTTAACCGGGTTAAGCTAGAACAATACCTTAATAGTTAACAAGTGGCACACTTGTGTATAAAACTTTGAAAAATAAGGTTACAAAACAATAAATAAATAAAATAAAATAAGGTTTTTACAATGATCTGTTGTGTAGTAAAACATCAGAGGATACAAAACATGGAATATTTTATTCTTTCCCAAATCTTAGTCATGAGATCTTATTTTTTTACTTCTTTATTTAGCACTGATCTATTTAACCAGTTTAAATTAATTCTTCATCCATTCCATCGGGCTCGGAAAGGGGGATAGATACAGGCATTCATATTCAAATACTCTACCATAAATTAGAACTTATATGTCATAAATTTTATAAGTAATGTTTTTGAGAATAAACTTATAACCCCTACTTTCCGTTTGCATACGGTACAGAGAACGTTTTTGGGCAATAGTATTCTTATTAAAGCTAAATAAATTAATAAATCTTATTATTCATTAAAATAATAATGTGAGTTTCTTGCCGTCTCTTCTCGCTGGAAGCTTCTTTCCGAAACGGTGGTAGCGTTTAAATATTGACGATTCAAAGACGCTTGAATGTGAAGTTTACTTGAATAAAATACATTTGATTTGGTTTGATTTGAGAACAGTGACACTTTATTTTAAATTCGAATTAATATTTATGTTTTCATAAAAAAAACTTTAAATATATTTTAAGCATGTTAAAAATATATCTTGCTGGCTTCCAGTCGTTCTATAATCAGTAGATTCCAGTAATCGGAATGAAATATTAAATTATGATAGTAGTAATATACCAAAAAAAGCTGTACCTGATATGTTACGTTTCATGGATATACTTAATACAAAAAATGTATCGGAGGCTTAAGTTAATCTTTTAATTGCAACTGTCGCTGTTCATGTGTCGATAATATAATATAAGAGAAGCATACTTTGATTATAAGTATATACTAGTATAAAATCTATTTATATGTTAATTGGAAATCGGGATAAATGTATATATAATTTTATTATGACACTATATTTAGGTCACATACCGATGGCATGAATATTTGCTATCAAAATTTATCTTTTAGATATTCTGACAGAAGAGCCTCCACTGATAAGGCTAGGAATTTCAGATGTCTATACGACCTAAGCATCTGTAGAACAACTTGTAGCCAAGAGATAAAGAAGGGTAAATAGGTCACCGAATAGTAACTGTTCACCTCTGACAATAAATAGTAACATTGTAAAATTGGACCAAAATCCGTGCTCTGGTTTCCCAAAATATTTGGAAGTAGTCAATTTAAATATGGATTTATGGAGCTATCTACATGTAGATAGATATAAACTATTAAAACTATTAGCTATTAACAGTATCAACTAATTTTAAATGAACTTAAAGAGAAGATGCCAATTATTTAAATGAAGACAAGCTGCTGTAATCAGAAAATATCTTTGGTTAGCTTAGTTATCCTTCCATTTTAGCTTTGCCTGAATCTATCTCTCAATTGTTGTATGTAATATTTGAGCATAAGTGTATATGTATGAAATATTTAATAATTTCTACAAAATTTACAACATCGGATTAGTGATACTTTTTGCACTTATCAAAGATGATGAGAGTACAATAATATGGTATAATCATATGTGCTGATGAGATATGGAGCCCGAAGTTGGGAGACGTAACCCTTAAATGTCTACATATAAAGCCATCGAGTTTGAGCTCGTTTAATTCAATAATATATTTTCTAAAACGACGAGGAATTGATGATGGAATTGGAAATTGGCTTATGGAACCTTGGAAATCCAGTAAGCCCATTGAGTTTGAACTCATTAGTTTTTTGTTTTACCAAAAATATTATTTTAAATAGGGATAATTGTGTTGATTCTTACTTGTCCCTTTTTTGTGCTGTAAGTACTGATAAAAGCATGTTTTATACTTTTTTTAACTTATTATTAATTTGTCTTTTTTTCTAATTAATTAGTAAGTTTTTCATGGGTACGCCACTCCGAGGTCCCGGGTTCGATTCCCAGCCGAGTCGATATAGAAAAAGTTCAGTAATTTTCTATGTTTATTGTCTCGGGTCTGAGTATTTGTGGTACCGTCGTTATTTCTGTTTTTCATAATACAAGTGCTTTAGCTACTAACATTAGGATCAGAGTAATGTATGTGATATTTTCCAATATATATTTATTATATTTATATTTAAGTTTGAAGACCTATTATTTTGTACATTTGTACATGTGGAAGAAATATATCTTTAACCAGTAAGCTATAACCAAAAATTTATATTAGCACCTTTAAATATTCCTATAAAGAATAATTGATAATGTTTAATAAATAAAAAAATATATGTATATCAAAATACTGGACTCATATCTATATAGTATATACATAATTTCTTAGCTGTGTTAGCAATTTCAAAGAGCGTATTTATACTATATACATAGAGAAATGAGTATTCATTTATTTTAGACCGGAAAGCTCAGTAAATCATTGAAATATGTAACGAAAAATACACAATTGTTAAATAATACGTTATAAACATTATATAAGATGAAATAACTATGTATAACTTCGAGAATGATATCACCGCATGCATACACATGTTCTCGCGATTATTATGTCAATATTACCTCATCGCCTCTTATTTGAACTAACAGCTCCCGCCTTCTACTATGTCATTAATAGTTTTTATAGTTTAAAAACGTTTATAATACAAAGATGACATATGAATATTAAGCGCGCAACACGGTAATGGTATTATAAACATTGGTATATATAACAAGAAAAATAAAATTGTATTTACGTATGTCATTTTTAAAAGACTTGCAAATAAATGTTCATTATGTATTATACAAAAGTGTAAATTTTTGTTATATATAATATCACGTAATTAATTAAGATTATATTGCAATAACAGAAGAAAAATAAAAATTAGCTCAAACGATATTAGCCTTTTGATATCAATCTCAACGAAGATATTAAAATCTAGGCATTTAAGTCCACTTCTTTAAAGAAACAGTTTAATGCACTTTATAGATATGTTATGACATTTGTGATTTGTTTGTTTATTAATTTGGATCAAATGCTGGAGTTGGGAGAGTAAGTTCTTAATATCTTATTGGGTCAAAAAATTGTCGGTACCAGCCTATAGTTAGGAACTCGGCAATAGCCTTAGAGGAGGCTCATGTGATGGAAAGTGACTACCATCGCCTAAGGACTATAATACCGGAAAGCTTGCAGGTGAGTAGCGTTAAAAACCGCACTGTTGTAGATTTCCGTACATCAAAGTGTTATGCATGAAATTTGAAATTCAGAAGCAATGTCCGAAAGTGAAATTCAGCGGCTGGAATTATTCCAAACAATTTGTGGGAACATTCCTCTTAAAAAATACGGTAGATGACGTAGAGTAATCCAACAGAACTACGAAAAGCCAAAGGATCAACTTTTCTTTGAATACGGTCATATTAAAGACGCTGGTATTGGCGAGCTCCCGCCCAAATGTAAGAGTAGTATCCATATGAGGCCGAATTGGTCCCTTGACAAAGCACAAATAGTTTTAGATAGATGGACCGATGTGAACTATACGAGATACGGCAAATGGTGACTTTTTAACAGTTAACACGAAACCTAGTGTTTTTTTAGGATTGAATTTTACTAGTTTTTTAAATAAGGCCTAGTCCTAGGCTTTATTTAAAAAAGACTCGACTTCACACATAAGTTTACTCCGTTTCTCATCGACGTGTTCCCGAGAAATACTGGCATTTCTTGAAAAGCATAGAAAAAAAGTCAAAGCTAATTTCCATCCCATCGCACTATGTGAAGGAATAGTGCACCTGTCTACGCATTCAATGGTGTTCTGTACGATCCCCTGCATAGGTGCTTATTCCTGGTGAAGGTGAAGACATGTTCTTCACCTTCAACATTAATACACTAAAGACACACAAAATGGTCCCGTAGGTACTTATTTACGAAAATAGCTTTGAAATAATACTAAAAAAAAAAATTTTTCTTAATAAAAGACTGGTTAATTTGAAAATAAATAAATTAACTAGATAAACGATTAAAAATTAGGCTAAAGTTAGGTCATTTGAAAACTAAACCGGAACAAATAAGCAAACAAGGTGATGTTATAAATTAGCGCATCTCGATAAAAAAAAATTGATAAATTACTTCCCTCTAATTTATATTGAAAATTCTAGCGGTTTGACTCATGAGATTATATTTGATAATATATTCTATATGTAGGACGTTGGGGTAAATAATAGAGCTCACTTCAGTTTCAGTATATTTCACGGAATAACTAAATATTTTAAGAGACTCTTGAAGAAGATATTTTAAATTGACAATACTCTTAAGTAAGTATTCGTGGCTAGTAGCAGACAACTCTTTTATTGTAAAAGAAATAAAATACTTTTTACAAGAGACTAAGTTTTGCTTATAAAAATCATTTGATAATCCAACACTATAAACGCAGGTTTCCTCTCGATGTTGTCTTTCACCGCTGATCAGAAGTTGAATTATAAATTAAATTAATCAAAAGATATATAGTGCATTCCCTCATTTCAATCTACGATCTTTACGAGGTTTAATCCTTATTCCTTACCTGTATCAATTGAAACTTCTTGTTTCAGCAGCTTATTAATTTACTTTCAAAATATTATGTACAACTTCATGAAATAGTATCCAAACAATTTATTAGTTAATCACTAACTGTCTGGATTACTTTATTATATTGCATTGACCATAGATAGTTAAAAGGTTTCAATTGATTGATAGAGCTATAAAATTTACAAAGCGGCTCAGAACAATGGGATAGCAGAGATAAAGGCAATTTGTTCAATCAATTAACGGGATAATCTATGAATTACGTAACAGGGATGATAGCATTCTGATTACGTAAGACGTATGTTGTTTTAAATCTTATATAATTAGGAAGATTAGCTGTTAGTAACACGATTTGACTTTACACGTGGCATATTTAGCTTTATGGTGAATGCGGCGGTAAAATTTTGACTTTGAGATAAACATCTCAAACATCGATATTTTTTATTAATTTAATTTAAATTTAACAATGTATGATTTTCGTAACTTAACCTTACATGGCAATTTTTCGTAACCTTACATTGCAATTTTTTTTTGCGAAGTGTGTTTTGAAAATAAAAAGTTTTATGTTTTACTAGTTATTACTTAAATATCTATTGAAGTCGACGAAGACGAAGAACCGTTGAAGTATGAGAAAGATTTAAGATAAGTATAATTAAATGTGTACGTTTTTCAGTGATATAAGCATTGTCTATTAATTTAATTATGATTCGCGAACGCCATCTAGTGATTAATAAATTGTTAATGTTTCTTGAAATTAATTATAGCCAACAACTGGGTCACGTTGCAGCTAAAGAGGCTGCAAACACAGATTAGATATCGTTCGCAAACATCTCCACGATAATGTTGGCACAGCCCGATAACTGAAAATAATTACACTATTTCGAAAATGTAACTTTTGTGAATGTTTAGTGTTTAAACTAAATGGTGTAAATAGAACAAATTAAGTGTACAAGTAAAGAAGTTTTTCTTTATAAATGTAACAATTATAATTTGTAACGGAATTTACTAATTATCCTTAAACTATGTTAGTTTAGCAATGTTATTTCAAAAGCTGTCTGTATGTTTTGAATATGTATAAATTATGCTTTTAGTATACGTTTTTTTTTGGTCATGGTTTCCTGTAGGGTTATTTTTAATATCTTATTTTTATATGTTCTATATAAAATCACCTTCTCTTAGCAACACACGCTTATCAACATTCTTAAATTAATCTTCGTAGCATTTTTTTGGCTTGATGAAATTTTAACATCCACATATACATAACTATTATATTATATATTCATCTTGTACTCGTTAAGATGGTGATTTGGTAAATCGTAGATTGCCTTTTTCAATATCTGATATATTATAAGTACTCGTATATTTATTGTTTTAATTAATTTTGAATAAATGTGATCGATTGATTTAAAAATATTTTCTTATTTTAAATTATATCACGAGGGTCGCATTTGCACAGACGGGCTTACGCAAAGCCCTACCAAAATGTAAACAATGCCCCGATGGAATAATTACTAACGTACTAGTCTACTAACTAGTCGAAATGATGTTCTTTCGAAATTTTTATTCTGAGGGAGGCGCGTCCACTTCATTTTTCAATTTTACCCAATAGAATGAAGTAAAAATTTTTGTTGCTGCTTGAGCATAAGGAAACTAAATTTCGATTGTTTGGAATTTGTTAATTTTACTATTTGTGCGAATACTGTTATTATGTTTTCTGCATAATTACATAATTAGCTTCACCATCATGAGCATATTATTGTGTCAATTAAAAGAGCTATACTATTAATAGTCTGGATAGACGAGTTAGCTGTTAAAGGTTGAGTATCTGTGTTTTTGGGAGAGCAGTCAGGGGTAACGGAAACGTTTTTAGTGGAAGCTTTTGAGTTCAAGATTTAGAAACAGATCGATTGGTTTGTCTGGATTCTCGGGGTAATAACGTTCAACAACAACAATAAAGATATAATGTAAACTAAAATGAAGGCATCATCAATAAAATATATTCTATAATAAAAACAATACAAACCGAAAACGTAAGGTAGACACAAGATCCACAATAATCAAACTATTTGTACTTTAAATTTAAGAAAATGATGTACCAGACGTATAAGAAAAAATGTGTTTTTCGATCAAAGCTAAAGTCAGCCCAAAAATACCTCAAAAGGTACTCTACTCGTACAAAGTCAATTTACACGTATCATACAATTATTACGTTAGACAGAGAGAGAGAGAGCAGATAAACTTATTTGTACCTCATTATTATGTATACGAGAAAAATCCAAATTTTAAGAATTCCATCGCGCAAAGAATTTATAGTAATCCATTTTAAGATGTCAGTGTACGATAACAAAGTAAACATTGTAATTTAATCAACGCTATGTTTGAAAAAAAAAGATGTTTGCAAATATTTTGTTTTATGCCTCAAGATGTTTGCCCTATCTTAAGTATTCATTGGTATAGCCAGTACTTTTGTCTTAGATCCTTATTCTAGAATAATCTTCCGATGTGTTCAAAATAAGTCTGATATATTTTTTGTAATGTAGTTTGAAACTTGGTATTTCGAACAACATTTACTTGTACAAAGTCTTACTGAGGCGCGTTTGGGTAGGTACTACCTATCACATATCGTACCGCCAAACAGCATTTTTTATGTTCGGGTTTGAAGGTGACTGAACCAGTGTAACTTGTGCTTGTTACAAGGGACATACCATCTAGGTTCCCAAGATTGGTGGCGCATTGACGATGCAAGGGATGGCTACAGACGCTACAGCACCATTGTCTATGGACAGTTATGATCATCAGATGACCACTCTGCCAGTCAACTTACTTATTTAGAAAATCCAACGTTTCAACATTTTCGTGTCTTGTAAAACACATAAAATCGTAATTACTATTCAGATCAACCACACTCCAGTCCGATTCTTTCAAAGCAATTCGTATAGAAAAGAATATTTGGTTGATATTTTCTAAAATTCATCGAATTAAGCATTATGATGCTGCCGGGTTTTAAATAATAAAATGTTCTTTTTAAATTGGTCAGACATGGAAATTAAATAAAATACTTCGTAGACTACACTGCGTTTGTTTAGCGCAGGCGCTTTGTTTTGCGAACATTGTGATTCCCATCATGGACAAGTTTGGCTCTGAAATCAATTATTACTGCTGTATTTGTCTTCAAACATTGACTGACCTATCATTTATAATTATTATTTATAAGTATTAATTGTGGTTTAATCTTTCTTGGGTTCAAAGACATATGTTAGAACCCGAGGAAATCATATACGTAAATAACTATTCATTGAAACGTCTTTAATATTACTTACATTATTGGACAATAATTTATAAAGAGTTATAATGTTTTAGGCTGCGAGAAAGGATCTTGTTTGCCACAACTGCGCGATAGTAGCTAGTACGGGCCTTGTTAGCAAGAAGAACAATAATTAGCAACTCCAAACAGAAAAATTGTAAACAATCTACCGAGTGAAATTATAAATGAAAATAATATATAGATACTTACTATATTACATATCCAGTTTTAGGCGTGACATTATTCTTCCCAAGCAGGAAAAAAATTAAAAGACAGATTAAGCACGTGATAACTTTAAAGTTTACCTAGATTTTGATATAATCAATTATTCGCGTATTCACTTTTGCTATCTTAGCTTAAAATTTTACGTACTTGCATATAATAAAGACAAATAAAAGAAATCTTCTTATTCTTGTTTATTTCAAATTGTAGTTCCAGTTATTTTATATCGATGGTTTCCTCTTATTATTCGATATATTAACTATATTGATCGAACATTGTGCACATGCTTAGGTGATATATTGGGGGTGTAAAAGTACAAACGCCCCTTCTGCAACACATTATTTTTGAAGTGTTATGGTCTGCCTTAAGTCAATATAAAACGTCTAATATTGCCTTTATTTCATCGGGTCTACCACTAAATGTTTCGGTAGATCATTTGTTTAATGCAAAAACATTTAGTCTTTGTTTAAAATATCAATTTACATTATTTATTTTTTTAGCATTAGCAGCCCGAAAATGTCTCACAGCTGAGATAAAGGGCACCTCTCCCTTTGAGGAGAAGGTTTGGAGCATATTCCACCACGCTGCTCCAATGTGGGTTGGCGGAATACACATGTGGCAGAATTTCGTTGAAATTAGACACATGCAGGTTTCCTCACGATGTTTTCCTTCATCGCCGAGCACGAGATGAATTATAAACACAAATTAAGCACATGAAATTTCAGTGGTGCCTGCCAGGGTTTGAACCCGAAATCATCGGTTAAGATGCACGCGTTCTAACCACTGGGCCATCTCGGCTCTTTTAATTTACTATTATTATAATTAAGTCCTTAAATATATCTACAATATACCAATATGGATCAAAATTAGCTACTGTATAATTCTTGACCGCGTGGAATGGTGGTAAGAATTCTAGATTGATACTTAAAGTATGAAATCATTTATTATTATATCGTAATAGCTTCATTCCTCCTCCTTATATCACACATACATAAGTATAATAAAATACATTTATCATAATCTTTTACACTTGAAGCATAGGAAAAAAGAGACACGTTGGTTTATACCACTGTTAGACATAATATCCTTTTGTGAAATAATCAATAAAATATCTGTGGCCTTTTTTGCTTTGATTTATAATTCTGAAACAATAAATATTTTGAAGAAATAAAACATTAATCATTTTTGCTGTCCATTCAAGATACTATGCAGAATGTGCTTCCTCTTTGAGTACAGAATAAATAAATAAAAAAAAAAAATGTTTTATTCTGATATAGGTTAGCACTACCATTTTCTAGCAATTTCTAACAAGCCTACATCTTAATCTACATCCGAGTATGCCTGTAAGAGATCGCTATTAAAGATAAGTCTGCCATAAGACTTGCAATTTATATAATTGAATTCAATGATGTTATTATATATCTACATATCAGTCAAAAGGTAATTATAAATTTTAAATACAGACTCAAAACTGTTTTCAACAGAAGAAATCTTAAAAAGAACTGAATAAATTGAATACCATATTTGTAAATATATGTGAAAACGTAAGAATTCGTAACACCTGCGCGTGCGTCCGTGAGACAAACGATCAACATTAAATATATAGGACAACGCACAGTCTGCGTACACAGAGTATAGAAATTTAGTGGCTATTTATGTTTTATAAATTATAGTATTGATATAAATAATTATGTGAATGTTTAAAATGCTGCCACGATGAAACCGTTCACTATAGTAGGTACTGATATGTCGTTTTTATATCTGGATATTATGTAGTACATATATGCAATGTAAATATATATTTGTACTAAAGTTACTATGAATATAAAGGTTAGGTTTTATGAAACTATCAATCTGGTAGCTAATCGTTATCGTAATAATTCTAGAGAATTACATTTTTTTTAACCAGGTCATACCTGATTGTTTAAATATTTAGAGTATCTGTATTTGTCACGAAAAAAAAAATGATATTTATTTATTTGTCGGAGCTCATCAATCGGGTTCGTGTTAATTATTTACTTGTACGGAACGTTTTTTTATATATTGGTTTTCATGTGTGTACTTTACACATAATACATGTTAAAAAATAAGGGTTCTCTTAAATACTATAATTGTTATTGATGTTAAGATTACCGGTAATATTTACCAGTTATGTTACCGGTTAGATGTGCTCTGAGATGAGTTAAACCTTCGAATTTTATAAATATATACACGAGCGATATCATTTGATATTCATAGTTTATTATTCAACACATTGCTATGGAACTAGCGACCATCTTTTTCATAAATAAACAGTTGAACTAAGCTCCATTTGAATACAGTTATTAATACTGAAATGTGTGTTTAAATTGAGATTAATGTTGTAAACAGGTTCCACTTGAGTGTTAAATAAGCCATAATTTAATCAATATTAGTAATTGGAATGAATTATACTATAACTTTGATATTGCTAGTTTCCAGGTCGAGATGGCGATTGTGAGTGAAGATTGTGTATCGAATTTAAATATAGGCAAGCACCACTGATTATATTAATGTGGTAAATTTATATTTAGAAATCCATTGTGCTCGGCACTAATAGACAACTTTGTCAACAAACCTTCATTAATGAAAAATTTAAATTAGATTGGCTGTAGGGTATATATGGGATGTCATTTTAATTTTAACTATTGTTTAATTCTTTAATGTTCTATATAATTTTACAGATATTTTTTAAGATTGAAAATATAACACGTCTGTCTATATTTTGAAAGCTGTTCTTTGGCAATTAGCCCCAGAAACACATTTTATAAGAGAACAATGATCATAAGTGACGCATGTACTTCGATTACACACTGCTGAAGAATTTCAATGAAGGTCGTTTCAGGGTTATTACAGAATTCACGTAAAAACAGAATCAATCGATAGTGTTTGAAATTACTTGGATTGTGCTACGGTAAATATATAATTCGATGATTTACACCCGGTAGTGAAGCGAAATACTTTTTTTATTTGCAATCAGCCCTAAAGTTATGACCAAATCTGTTCAGTGATGGAGTTCATCCCATTGGAGGCACCACTCATCTGTTGCTCAGCTTCTGCCGGTCTTCTAGCACTAAGATATGATGACGTTTTGGTCGTCTCATATATTGGTTCATGGTGAGCTGGCGAGCGAGTTCGTTAGGATGACGGATTAACCGCTCTTTGTTATATGAAGTTAAATACTTAGTCAAAATTAATGAATATGCAAGTCTTTGTTTAGACACTTAAATATGGTGTTTACTCTTAGGGATACTTTTGTAATCGGGGTTAGAAACTGCATCCTTAGAGTATACGTGTACTCTACATTAAGTCAATTACTTATGTGTATTTTATTATATTTACTTTGCTTGTATGTGTGTAAATACTGCTAATAAAAACGTAAATAAATGAACAAAACAATAATTTATAAATAACAAACCATGATTACAGCTGTGGTTGGTTTATGTCAGTATACTGACATCATTTAGTAGAATTGTTCAATTCAAGTTATAGGAGGTGGGTATTATCTATATGCGGTTTTTCTAAGAAGACAAATTCCGTGATTTGTGGTTTATAAGCCGTAAGACAGTTCAATGAGCTACACTTTGATGTTGTTATATATTTTGGTCTTTTAAAGCGTTTTCTATTCTATTTATTATATATATATAAAGCTATTGGCACAGTTGATAAAATATTTTGTATTTCATTTATGAAAAAGAAGTTTGATGATCTTCTTGCCAATTCTTTTCGGTAGAGTCTACATTCCAATGTTATATAAATTCTGTATATTTAAATGCCTTACTTCAATATTGACAGACCACTACTAAAATGGATTAATATAATATTTGAATAAAGATAAATGTAATTGTAATTATATCTAGAGTTTGAAATTATATATGTATGACATTCATTTGTTATATATTTTTAATTAATTTCTTCAATCTCAGACATCTAAAGTAAGCACCCTAATCAGAAATATTCACGTCAATATTGATTACTTCCTTATGTTATACGATTAATATTATTAAATGCTTCAATTTCACTTACGTTATTTATTGAGGAACGCTCTATAGGTGTCCGGTAGACTACGGTCCCCATCATCTTAAAGCATCGTAATCATGACGCCGACCAAACTTTGCCAGCCGGTAAATAACGTACATATGTAAGTAAAATGGTAACGTTTAGTAATAATTGATATATTTTTTATAAAACAGCTTATATTTATTCCATCGGTATGTTGTTTTTTTATGGTATAGGTCGATGGACGAGCAAATGGGGCCACCTGATGGTAAGTGGTCACCGCCGCCCTTACACAATGGCGCTGTAAGAAATATCAACCATTTCCTACATCGCCAATGCGCCACCAACCTTGGGAACTAAGACGTTATGTACCTTGTTCCTGTAGTTACACTGGCTCACTCACCTTTCAAACCGGAACACAACAATACTGAGAACTGTTGTTTGGCGGTAGAATATCAGATGAGCTTGCACCAAGCTCTACCACCAAGTAAAAAGTAAAATAAAATAGTTTAAATCATTTCTCTCTTTTTAGGATGCAGTACAACAACTTGCATTTAAAATCTAAATAAATATTTCCAGGCATCTTGCCGATGAAAATTTGAAACAGACGAAAAGTGTATTAAGTTAATTGATTAATCTTATAATATTTAGTTCTTAAAGAGTCTATTATAAATTAAACTTATTTATATAAATAAGCCAATCTTTATGTAAATAATATGAAATAACAAAGTACATGCCGAATACAAAATTTTAGTTATGTTGTGTTATATTAGATTCTAGGAATAATGGTTTCAAAACAGTAATTTGATTATGTTCGTCCTCAAAAATGCCTTAAACTTGTGCTATGAGCACGACAATAGGTCAGCTCTATTGTTCCAGGACTGGATCCAGTCGAACTTTCACACCGCTAGTCGATCCGTTAACCGTTAGCTTATCGAGTCTCCCTAAAACTCACGAAAGTCTTTAGAAATTATTATAACTATTTTTTTTTGTTGATAATATTTTATTATTATTATATAATTAAATACTGAAATAAAAGGGAAATAGAAAGAGTTTACAACTTTCGAAGTATTGAGATAAATAAATACACAGAGAGTTACATAATTATATAAATCGTTAAATGTATACATGATAGATAAGTTATTCTCAAATATCTGTCTGAAATTATATAAAAATAAAAGATAATATCGTATATCGTCTTAGTTGGTTACAGATTATTATGAAGGATAAAACATTTTTTTACACTTAACCAGTTGAAGGAATCCGCCTGATTGTGAGGTGAGATTGTGTAAAGGAATAAAAAATAAACATATTACACGTAATGAGTCTACCGTAATATAGAGTTTTTATTGAACGCTCTATGTTGCTTGGAAATTATTACGCTGTTGATCTTGATAGCAAAACCGGTATAGATGGTCATATTTTCAACTGAAGTTGAATTTATATAATATTTTATCCTTTATAAACGACAGTAAATCAATCAATCAAAAGCTAAATAAACTTTATCTCAGGAGCTATTATACACTTTATCTCATACGTACTTATAATTTACTTCGACAATTAGCCAGATTGAATTAAATGTAAAGCTTACACAGGCTCGGAATGCAATATATGTAAAATATCATACTAATAGAACAATTAAATAACCAGATTTTATGTTATAGTGCAAAGTATCCAATTACATACAATTTATTTCACTTACAATAACTGTATTGAA
This sequence comes from Vanessa atalanta, assembly GCF_905147765.1. Classification (NCBI taxonomy): domain Eukaryota; kingdom Metazoa; phylum Arthropoda; class Insecta; order Lepidoptera; family Nymphalidae; genus Vanessa; species Vanessa atalanta. Next base: position 3,635,880 of record NC_061882.1, read on the forward strand.
ATCATTGATGATTTTATTGGGAACTTATATTGTGTGTGCAAAAATTTTGCATGCTCAAGATGTAATACGGATGTGATACAGATCTGATATCTTTGGGAAAATATTGATAGAAAAACAAGCACCCACTCGATCGAGGCAATAAACAAACATTAGGTAAAGAGCACTAATAACGTAACGGAAGCATAGATCTAAGTGGTAGAGCATACGTGCGCGTGCGCATAACATGCGCCCATTGATAAAGCTCGCGATTTCAGTCAGTTGGCAGTGCGCCGCCGTCCCGGACGCACGTGTCTCGTTGTTCTCAGTACGTAGCTGTCGCGTGTCCTATCAGAGACCAGTGGCATGGTAATTGTGATAAAATAATAAAAGGATAATAAATAAGCGGACCCCGGGCGCTCGACCGCCCATTGCCTAGCTACGAATAGGTATCGTATTACGTAATGTTTAAAAAAATATATATATTTTATTAATAAATATTTTAAGAGTATGTCATTATTTTTTGTAAATTAAAGATAATTTATTCAAAGCTTATGTCTAAGTAAATCACAACTAGGGATGTTTTTGTTATTGTTACACTGATTAACGGTTCTGTTTCGTATCGTTAAGTTTTATAATAAAATTACCCTGACCATATTATGTTCTATTAATCGTCTAATATCGAGAAACCATATAATAAACCTTACATTTTTCATGAAACGATAACAATTTATAACATAAAATAAATTATTTAAATCCTACATGAAAAGATAATTAATTAGCCTTTAAGATAAATAAAATACATATTATGTTTAAATTTAAATAATATTAAAAATACTATTCCGAGTTCAGAAATTCAATTAAAATCGACATTTGATTTCGCAATTATTCGAATGCATTAGTGTTTCAAAATCGTATATTTAATTTTTAAATGCTCAGATTTAATATTAACACAAATTAAAAATATTTTTTGTACAGTTGATTAATTTGTGAAAAGCCAGGTGCTAAGTGGAATATATTCGATACTTACCGCGAATGCCGACCCCATACAATTCGTAACAAAATACGAGAACTCGACGGCTAAAATTAATTTTATTTACGAGAATTCGTTTAAAATCTCGTCGTTCCTTTATTCATAGGCCTTTGTCAGCGATCTTTATACAATAAATTCAATAAACAGCTTTTTGAACTACCCACTCAAAGCGTTTCATTAAAATAAAATAACACGATTTTCTTATTCCAATTTTTGTCAAGGAACAAAAACCGTGTTAATGAAAATGGAATTACGTAATGTAACTTATAAACGGACTAACTTATTAGGAGAGTTTCTATAATAATGATTTATTAATGATTAGTTTTTGAAGATGTTACAACGATGCTATACGTATAAACTCAACTACATAATAGATTTCGGAGTCCTAATTAAAATTTGCTATCATCCAACAATTAGCGTGTGCGTACATCCTCAGTAAATAGGGCCAGGGTTATGCTACTGTTATCAGTATAGGAACAGCAGAAGGCTAATTTGCGCAATCGCAATCACGTCCGTTGACAGTTACTAAGTTCAGTGTGGGAATTTCGTTTATATTCATAGTTTTTTTTCATTGTGAATCAGTAAATACGTGTAATGAATTAATTAATATCTGTTATATGAGTAAGGTTTCTGGAAGAGTACGATAGAGGTTTTTTCAATATTTAGTGTTCCGACACTAGAGATTTAAAAACCAGTAAAATATTAATGGTAATCCGCGTGGAGGTGGGAAAACAACCAAATAATAACAGCTTTATTAAGGATGGTTAGCATCAGGTGAACGGTTAGCCGTGACAATCTGCCAAATCAAATCATTTTTCTTGCAGTGTTATGAAACTGCTGCACCGACCCCTGATAACTAATATAAGCAAGTGAAGCTTAATATGATATAATCTATGTGTTAAAGAATATTTAGGGTAGAGACAGTTCCTATGTTCAAAATTCAAATCTAAGTTATTTACAGTCTTGTGTTCATTATCAGATTCTGTGCGCCTTTCTTTCAATGTAAATTTTCGTTTTTATTCGTATTTTTATGTAATCAAATAATGTTCAAAAAAAAAAAAACGTGGATTAATAAGCGTAGGATCATTATGAGTTTGTCATGTAAATAAGAAATATACAAGTATGTTATTGAGTAACAAAAATAAAATTTATTAAATTGTAAGCTTTACATTGTTTAATAGAGTTAATAATTCTTTAGACTTCAAGCCTTCTAGGTATTTTCACGTTATTGAGAAGGATATGCTTGGATTGATTTCAGGGAAAACTTGTTCCTTTTTTCTCAAAAGCTGTAAACATATTAAGATTTGCAGCAACCGCTGGCGCCTTATGACAATGATAATTTATTTCATTATTTTAAGAAAGCAAGCACACAAGTAGGAAGTTTCGGTGCGTAGACATTAGTACTGCAGTAGCAGATAAATACGAAATCTATGTGTTATTTGTTGTTACGCCAATTATCTCTGTAATCACATTGTCCATTGGCCACACTCACCGTTTAAACGAAATCACAGAAAAAATAAGTATTACTCGTTGCGAGTAAAATAACTGTTGACTGGGTAACATCGAGATTGACCTGCAGAAAGCAACACTTTATTATACAATTTCAATATTACATTACCCTACGTTTAAAAAATTTTCACCCGTTTATTTGGTTAAAGTATTATTTTTATTGTGATCGAGATCTAATAAAATGTATAATTTGATCTCATATTGTTGTTCATCAATTAATTGAATTTATTCATGAAAACTTAAACAATTTTTTTTCTACATTATCTAAGTCACATTAATAATATTACATTACATATAATTTATTGTTTAATATCTGTTTCCGGCATAAGTTACAGCTCATTATCCGGATGAATCATGTCATGTCGAAGCCTACAAAAGCTCGTCTAATTATTTATTACTCATAAAGCCCTAGGTTCTTATGTCAAGACTCAAATCGACCTTACCCTTTAGTTCCTATTCGGTATGCGTTTGTATTATGCTGGTTTAGTTAAAATTTATTTCTTTATTGTATATAGATATACATCTTATATAATGAAAGTTTTATTTATTGTAACATTAAATTTTGTCGTTTGACGTTTGACAGCGTGCTTCAGTTATACAATTCGCATATCAGAAAGAAATACACAAATAAATTTAGTGTATAATTTCTAAAAGGTATTTGTATACATTTATAGTACTATAAAGATTAACCTTAAATACATTAATTCACTCATTCATTTTTTCAAATATGTATTTTAGCTTTTAACGTGAGTAACGCACCTAATTTTTTAAGCAACTAGTCCGTTAAGAATATAAAAAAAAAAACAAATTAAATCAAATTTTGCAATATTTTATCATACTTTCTTCTTCTAATTTTTAAACTTTTTTTTATCATGTATATTCTGTAACTTAATTATCAAAATATTATTTTATTTAAAATACAATAATTTAAAATATCTTATAGATTTTAACTAAGTTTCATTTATTTTTGCCTCTGTGAATCAAATTCGGATGCAAAAACATACTTTTTCTTTTAGGAACATTAATAGTTCGCTGTCAGCCCTGCGTCTAGGTCTAAGATTAATACGACTGTTGTCATTGGCCTGTATGGGTTAATTTGTCATTGTATTCGCGATTTTACTAGCTCAAACTCAAATACAATGGGATCTCATAAATATGACAGCCGCTGTCAAAATTGATGTTTACTACCCCACGTTAAGGATTATTTTCATCTGGTTCCGTATAAGAAAATTAAGTGTTCGAATGAATTATGAATAATTCGCAGCTGTTTAGACTGTCATTTGTTTATGTGGTAATAAAAACTATCGTCGAAGTGGTTTGAATATTAAAAATAAGGTAAAATAACAAAGACATCGCTAATTCGGTATCAGATTATATAAATGTTTTAAACGAGTTGTGATATTTTAATTATAATGACATTTAAATCGATATATAATTTAAAAATATACATCGATTTAAAAATCTAAATATCGTGTGTTGTAGACAAAAAAAAAATCTTATAGATTGTACCGTATCTATTGTCTCCTCCATCTAAGCTTTAAGCAAGCTTTAGAACAATAGTTCAAAGGGTCATGATCGAACGATATCCACATTGTTAGACCTCATATGTACCGTTGAGCCACCGATAATAAATAAATTCAATATTGATTTAAACTTTTAACTACTAAATTTTGTCTAACCCTTACTATTAGTAGGGGTTTAATAGCGAATGCAATTTATGCAAAACTATAGTTGAAATCTCGTTTTCGTTTCCGTCCAGGATTTTCTGTTAATAACTTCTCAGAAATAGGTTGTTTAAATAGTCAGTATTTACACTCCCGTGTTTCGGAAACCATGTAAAATTGATGGTTTTCTGCCCGATGTTGCGCACACTCCCTTAAAAGTAGCTAGTAGTCGCTGTAGCCGAAATTGGTTTGGAAGTCATGATTACGTCGACAATGTAACTATTATTGTTAACATGATATAGTAATTAGAAACATGATAGTGGTTTTTTAAATTATTTAACTTAACAAACATGCCTACTTTACGCTTAAGATTCACACGTCTTAGATTTGAATCTCAAGATGCTAAATTTTATAAAATTTACCTATTGCAAAAAATCCAATACTTGTTTGTCTGTAATACTTAGTTTTTATTTCACAATATTTAAATGAAACTCATTCACACCTTTGATTATTGTATACTTAATATTATAGCTTAAGGCTTCCTTGAGCAATTTAATTTCGAATGCGAAGATCATTTCTTATGATATCTCCACAGTAAAGTATAATAAATTTCCCAACGCTGGGCAACGGCATCCTCTCATGTCATCCTCTCTTGTAAGTAATGTATTTTCGCGTCTGTTTTTCTCGTTTTATGACGAGTTAAGCCGGTTAGATGTGTACCGCAAAATAATTGCGCTATCAGTGTTTACACTCACATATCTGCTTGGAATTTCTGCTATTTTAATCATATTTACATTCTAATCTACATCTTGCGACATATAATATGTAAAAAAAAATATTAGTAAAAATGTGAACATTTAACTTCTATTAAGGAATAATTACTTTTTGTTTCTCGCCAAATACTTTTACAATAATAAGTATTCATAACAATATCTCAGAAATCTAATAAGAACTGATGGAAGAAACTCAGCAGGTAATTCCAAAAATATTTCACTTATTTAGTTATAAAGGGTAGACTAATATAAAATTGATAGCTTCTTTCTAATATTATCAATATAAATAAGTAATAATTACATAATACTTATTCATTTTGTCACAAATTCAACAAAATAAAGTTTAATAGTACGCAAGCTGTCAACTTTAAAGCTAATATAAAAAAATGAACGCGGATTCCTCGTAATCGTTCAATGAGATGTAACCAAGGCTGCGTTGTCATTATTTGTCTATTTAGGTCTGTTAGAGGAGCATTAGTGGTGCAGTTTTTAAGATAATCTTAAAACTAAGATAAATTGATGAATTGTTCTCAGACTTGATCTTTGATATCATAACCAGGGAATCATTAAGATAACATTTAATTTCATTCCTAATCTGAATTGCGATGCAACGGGAAAAGCTAATATCCCACCAGGTCATGATTATTAGAGTAGTTATTTTTATTTTTTTATGAACATTAAAATATGACATGTTGTTACAAATTATTTATATAAATATGTAAAGGCTTTAGGAAAAGAAATGATATCCTCTTAAAATAATTTGGCCAAGGAGAGACTAGCCAATTGAGCGATATGTATTATAGTTAAGTTATTAAGTTTGTAGGCAAACACAGATATACTCTTTATTCCCCCACCCTCAAAATCCAAAGGGATCTCAAGTCCGATACGACTGCAAAGAGTTCAGGCGTTTTACATTCTTTACGAAAAACACAGTAACTTTGTTACGGCCCGACCAGGAGCTTGATGATAGGACGTAGATTTCTAGGCCCATAAAGCTAGCTACGAAACAAGTAAGGCTGTTAATAGAAAATAATGCATAAATTTAATATAAAAGTTTTTTTAATAAAAATGTTAACAGCTAAATTGTGGAGACTAGGGCTGATTAGTTATGTTACATTGACAGCTTCACTTTTAACATAACCTTTACGCTTAACTAGAGGAAAAAGATAGGAATATTAGTAATTTTTCGAACACAACTATAATAACTTTTATAGATGTAGGAATAAAATCCAGGTCGTGTTAGGCTGATAGAAAAATCCGCAAAAGCTTTTTCGTATAATATTATAAAATACATTGCAATGATCCTTAATAAAGGAGAGGCCAATAAGGGTATTGTGTAGTTTATTATTTGTCTGGAATAATAATTCAAAAAAAGTCATACAACATATTATAGCATCCCGTCTTATTGCCTTCATTGGTGACAGTTTCATTTTTCGTCAAGATAATCTTAATTGCGATACAACGGAGAAATACTGGCTACAAAATTTCAGTTGATTTCCTCCCGGCTATAACTTATACAGTTGCTATTCTTGTATAAATTAGTACAGCATCGGCAGTCTTATTATTGCACTTTCAATTATTTCAGAGCTAAGAGATACCAGCTGGTCACCATGTAGAGATCTTTGTTCACCGAGATCAAGGAAATTGTATGAATGTTTATGCATTAGTTAAGATAATAATATCCCAAGATGTGCTCCATAACATATCTTTGATCTGATAGCCGGCTGCTTCCGTGTGCCCTTTCTTCGACTATGAACAGCTCTCTGTCCTACGTTCGCGTTATGATATATGATACAAGCCAAGTTTGATTTATGAAATTAGGTATTATGATAATGTAATATCATAGGATACAATTATCATTTAAGTTTACACTTTAATGATAATTGTACTAGTATTTGAAGTCATCCTTTTTGTTTGTACTCATCGTAATTAAATCGTTCCTATTAATTTCAAGCCAAGACATCACAATTTATGAATTTAGGTTTTTCATAATGTTTTTTTTTTTACTTTGATTGGATACATTTTCAATACTTTAAAGAATAAAGATATTTTAAAATTTTGAGCCGAAATGAGAATAAATATGGCGGGTTTGAAACCAAACAGGCATACAAGTGCCAAGTTTTCATGTGCTTAATTTGTGTTTATAATATTTATCTCTTGCTCTTCGTCAAAGGTAAACATCATACGGATATGACATAATATACGGATAATATTTATATAATACGGAACCTTGTATGTATAGAATTAAACACATGTGAAATAAATTTTAACCCTTCATTTCAACAAGAGACTACGTAGCAGTTTGACACTCACTGACTGTTACTATTTTACTCCAAATACAAAACCTATGACCAAACTTTGAAGAGGCTGTGTTATGATGGTTATTCAAGCTAATACAACTTATTAGGTGTTATCTACATTCTAACAAGTCACCAATTAACGCCGGTACTACAACCTATAATATGTACAATCAATAGTTTAACGTTTTAGACGTTACTTGTTTAAGCTTAAAGCTAGTCGACTACTGTGTCCAATACGATTTGTCTGTAAGACATTGCCTGAAAATGTGTTGTATTGAAATAATTTGCAACAATCTTACGGTTAAAATTGCTAAATATTTTTTTTATTAAGTGTTCTAAAATAAAGTGAAAAAACACGTAATTTACGTAAGTAATTTAATTAATATTGTAATGGAATTTGAATAAAAATAAAGGAATAAAACACGTGGGGCCTTCAGCAATTTTTAAAATCTAACTAATAAGCTAGCTCTATAAGATTGCACTGATTATATTACGGCTAAATATTATTTTAGCCTACACTACTATTCGCTTTTATGCTCGCTTTTACTAAAAGTGGATATATATTTTTTATTATATTTCCACTTGTAGTATATTTTGCTTGATTTCGTATTCTGCTACTTCATTTCTGAATATATTTAACGACAAATTTCTCTTGTGCGATCTACGATTTTAAACTCGATTAATCGTACGAGCCACATTGGGCGAAAGGTAGGACCTCTCTTTCGGCATCAACCGTAGCCGAAACCTTACAACTAGAATAAGAGCATAGTCCTCCGGGTCGTTTCATGTTCCGAATGTGAAACACGTTAAATAATATCGTCTATCTGCTTTTCGTGCTGTGTTTTGAAATAAACTATTCCTGTGTTTCCGCACATGTGTTTGTAAGTACTCAAATTTTATTTTAAATTGAATTCACACATATATACAAATGTATGTATGTGTGTGTTATTTTATAAATTAAGTAAATTTTTTGTAGAGGGATGTCGTATTTCATTTTATAATGGAAATTTTACTAAAAAAAAAAATGACTGAGATATCCAATTTAAAGTTTTATTAACTAGAACAATTTTTTTCTAATTTTCATCTCCATTGTTACGGATGTCTCTCCGGATCAAATTGTGAGCGGTTACTGAGGAAGAAATAGCATGTATATCTTTTTGTATATTTTTAATTTTTTCCAATATACCTTTTTTAATATTTTTTTTTTATAATTTATATAAGTCCAAGTAATTGCATCACATATTATATAAATTTAGTTATTCGAATGTTTTTCTATTCTGGAAAATAATCTATCGTGTATAAATTCTCTGTCGTAGTTTTGTTATATGTATAGCAAAACTACGACAAGCCGTTTATATATAAATATATATATATATATATATATATATATATATATATATATATATTATTTTAAAACGTATACAAATTTATTCAATATATGAATTATCTCAATGAATTGGTTCTTTTTTGATATTATTAATTAATAATTATGTTATTATAATAGTTTATGAATGACCGTGGCATAAATAAATGATAGATCGCCTAGTTCTAGATAATGCAACTGGACCAAATTTAGGAGTTAATTACTCTAGGGTCATAGAGATAACCTACTTCGTTAAGATTATAGTTAACCGATGTACTTGCATTTTGTTAATTTAGTCTAGAATAACGCATGCGGTTTTTGTGGAATGTAATCAAATCACATTGATGTATTCTACATCGCTGTGTTATATAGCAAAATAGTAAGAGAAATCGTTTAATGCAAAATATGACCGATATGGAATCATGTTACACCAAGAAACATTGTATCTACATTTTAACTTAATCGCGCTTTTATTTATTTTAATTATAATTCTACATCAAACACATTAATGCGGTTTGGGATATTGGATTTTATTAAATAATTAATTACTCTGACAGCTGAGATGGTCTAGTGTTTGGAAAACGTAAACCAAGATAGGCTTGGGTTTCAATCTCACTGAAGGATGAATATGTCTGTATGTAATTTTGATGGGTAAAATAAAGTTAGACCAGACACGATACAATAATTCTATAATACGCAAAGCTATTTATGCTAGAGTCAGATGTCAGAAATATGTATGAATGCAATTATATTAAAATTACAAAAGAGTTCAACTGTAGCCCCGGATTTGTAGAATGACTTGTGGGTGGTTGATACCCTGACGCGATTAAACTGCACTCTACCACCAGTAACTAGTATTTTAAGACAATTACCCAATATTAGACATTTTTTTTAAGAATGTTGACTACTGTATTTCGTTTGTAATGTATGAGACTATCACAAATATCTATGGTCAGCCTCTATTCACCGGTACAGTAACAACTAGCTAATTGATATATTTTCATTTCGTTTTCATCAAAAGATTAAACTCTTTATTCACGAGATAGTTTTACACTTTCATTCGTGAATTTTTTGCGCAAATTTTAGCTAGTGTTTTGGTTACATTGTATATTCTGTACTTGAGTTTTTATTACTCGATTTATGCAAATCATACATCGCAGAATACTTTTTTTAATTAGCTCTGAAGAAAGTCTAATTATTTAATTCTTAAATTCCAAGTAAAAAAGAAACATATGCTACAAATACTAACCGAAAATATTTTTCTTAGAATAATATCAACTTGAAACACTTACGTAATTAACCCCGCGCTCCACTTTAGTTTAGTGTACTGTTTAAAAATCTAATAATACAAGAATCGGGGTCGTCGTACGTGCGTTTGTTTACTTTCTTTAGTTTAAGATGATAATCTATCAAGTTGATTGATGATTTTGATACATTCCGTTTATTTTGTTAATTTATTAGGTCGGGGCTGTTCCAATAATGGAAGCTTTGCATACAAAAGTACATTTCAATAAAATACAATATTCATAATAAATCTCGAGATTTTTTAATGTGAAATATCTCACGGAACCTCTCAGGGGTAAGACCGACTCGTATGGCTCTCTTATGGCATCATGCCGTTTTCCAAACCAGTATGTTTTTAAAAATGCTTAAGGAAATAATGTTTTAGTTTATCTATGTTTGTTTATTCCTTTTCTTCAATTATAAAATCTTTCACTAAACATTAATTTCGATGTTTCATATCTCTAGGTCATACCGCGACGATATTTTTAATACAATAAACGAGTCTTCGATGTTCGTAAAATATTTCATTGATATTCGTAGTCGCGAAACATTGTAATAGATATCATTTTTTTTTTTTTTTTTGATAACATGTTACTCACTAATAGTTAAATAGATGTACAATTATTTTAGATAGTGAAACATATATACTAATCCTGCTAAATCTAGATTAAATCTAATCTAATAATGTCTTCCTGAGTGATTTTAGCAATGGCAACTGCGCAAGCTACTGCCACCGAAAGACTTTGGCACTGTGAGAAAATAATATTAACCAACCCTCATTATCGCCAATGCGCTATCAACCTTCGGAGTAAATTGGATCAGTAAGATATGATCTCTCTTTCTTTTATTCCTGAAGTACACAGCAATTCGTATAATGTTTCTGTTTTAGTGGTAAAATATATGATAAGTGGCAGGTATCTACCTAGGTTTGTATAAAGCTCTAACACGAAATATATAAAATAAAACTTAAAAGTTATATTATCGATGATTTCGGATATATTAGTCAAAGTCAAGTCAAAGTCAAAAATCTTTATTCAATATAGAAGTGTTTACATTTGCTTTTTGATAGTCAAAAATCTACCACTAGTGTTAAGCCGTTTCGTTTTTTAATTACGTTCTCCAAAGAATACTAAAGAAAATATTATGATTGGGCATAATTGAAAACTGTGTTGTAACAACATTAGTAGACACGTTTGATAGCACAGATAAGCTTATTAAGGCTTGTACAGTTATTCGCATAATGCTCTTAACTGGTTATATTTTTGAAGAATCATCGGATAATCATTCATCAATCATTTAACATCAACGTCGGACGCCAGGCGCCTCGCTGTCTACTTGTCAGAGTTCGACGACCTAAAAATATTTTATTTTAATTTTAATAACAGTTAATTTAGTTTTTTTTTAATAATAATAATAAAAAAATATTCACGCAAAAATTAAACATATTAAAAAGAAGTTTACATATAATATTTGATGTAACGAAATAAGTATTCCTTTAATTAAAAGTTGTAAGTAGTCTATTTATTTTAACAAGAGTGAAACTTAATATCCTTTATGGATTATTTATATAACCTGTGTTAAGGCTTTAGCTTAATTATCCTTAACACACTTAATTTTTTTGAGAAAATTAAAAGTAACACAGTATCACATGATATTATAAAATTGATAAGCATTTGCAAATGATACGCATAATCTACTTTTTTTTTCATTTGAAATTACTTATAATTAAACGATCAAATTTTAATTTTTGTAATAGGTCTTGTATGGTTTCATCTGGTTAGAATATATTCACCTCGATTTAACGCGTAAGTGTCATAAGAACTCTTGTTAAACACTATCGATTGAGTGAAATCGAGTAATCAGCGGCCATATAATATGTATTGTGACGGAGAAGTGATCACCTTGCAAAAGTATTCTCAAAGAGGCATCAGTCAGACCAACGAAAGTTAAAGTTTGCCAAATCTGTTTTTCATGCAGTAGGCAACTGCACCGACATTACATATTGCAAGCGAATTAAAATTGTTCTAGACCATCTGCATACCTTCGAAATCCAATCGAATTCAACCCAGATGATTAAGGCAGTTGTTTAAGGCTCTTACCACTGCGTCTTATAAGTAGTCATTAAATAAAAAAAGAATATGCTCTACTTCAATATGACTATGAAGTAGGAATATGTAAAAACATGAAATTGGAAACATTTATTATTTTAAACTTTTCTATTTAAATATTCTATTTCAAGGCTAATTCTATGAAACATTTTTCTACCAAACATTTAGTTTATGTTTTATCGATTTGAATGTTTTGCAGAGCACTATTTCAGTTGAATGTATCGATTTTTTTAGGTCAAGAATACAAACGAAATTATCAGAACCTAAATTACTGACACAATTAGAAGTGAATTCTTTCAAAAATAGGTCACCTCTATAAGCTGTTCTGATTGTTTGTTAACATTCAACAAATAAGAAAACTTACAATTAGGACATAAAATCTTCGAAAAAAACTCACACACTCTAGTTTTATAACGCACTGATTGAATTAAAAAAGAACAACATTGCACTGTATATAAGAATCACTTGTATGTGCCTAGCAAGGTTAGTTTAACCAAATCTAGGAATGCAATTAGAACATCCTCCAATTATGGCATCAAATTGAAACTTTGTAAGTATTAATAAGAACAATACAATAACTTCTTTTGCTATCAAGATGATCTGCAGCTGCAGTGCAGCTTTTATGGCTTCTAGTATTCCGTCGTTTTTGGATTAATTTGGTTTGTCATGAAGCGTCCGATAATAATTCAATTTTTTTATAATCGTTTTGAATACTCACAATTTTATAAGTTATATTAAATATCTATTAAAATATACAGATTATTAAAAGTCCATATCTAATTATGAAGTGAACATTCGAATGGAATTCCACTAAAGTTGTAACCGATAAATCTTAAACAACAATTAATCTAAAGAATTAACATAAATGATACACCGGCGTGTTTTGAAAAGAGTATTATTAATTACACGTGTAGCTTGAATCTTAATTAATGTACGACGTTATAAAATGAACCATTGCTCGCTATTAAGGGGTAACATTATTCGAATTCGGAATACGTTTCATTTGTTTATTATGTTTTCGATCATCACAAAATTTTGTATAGCTGTTGTCCGGAGTCTGTACTCCAAAGTAGTTTGTGTGAATTTCTGTAAATATGTTATTATTAAATATGTTAGTGTATCTAACAACTGCTTACCTCATACGCAGTCGAGGTAAGCTGTGAGTGGAAATTAGATACTCGTTAAAATATATTAAGTTAGCTTATTATAATTATACGCATTCCATCGATATATCATTTTTTTTTCCCCATTTCCCCAAAATTTAACTAAAGTAACTTAATAACTTTTTTATTTAACTTATCTAAATACTAATTAGACACAGCAGTAAAACACACATAGACAGTATTTAATAATTATAATATCACAAATAAATTTTTGTACGTAAAATCTTGCTTCTCCTTAAAATAGTACATCACTATAATATTAAAAAAATAGGATCGGAATCCTGTTGTAGAGAACAGATAGGATAATGAACGCGTATAGGTTTGTTTATTTGTGTGTATAACTGATGCGCGGGCGTAGCATGCGTTAATAACCGGCCAATTGGGGACGATCGATTTTAAGCGCCGACTCACATCGGGGAGCGGAGCGTGTAGCGGGTTTATACAATATGTTTAACTACAAATTAAAATATATCTAAAATCCAGTCTTCAAAAAATCAATCGCGCTATTTTTATCCGTTTTCCTTAAGTTACACAGTTACATTTTTATTAAATTTGGATGATTAAGGGCATTGTAATATTTTCCTCGGTATAAAATGTTGTTATTTCAATACAAGCCTTACTTTACTTTTAATTCTCTAAACAAACGTAATTTTTTGCATAAACATTTATAATCATTCTCAATTCAAAAATTTGGTTTTTCATAGTACACATATGAGTTCAAATGTCGTTTACAAATTTTGGCACTTGATTTCAAGTATAAAAGGTTCTTATAAATATATATAATTAAAAAAAAATTGAGACTTGTGATACATTTATTTAAATATTACGATAAAAGAGCGAAACTGTGTATTATAAATTATATATGTATACATAAAAACATTTATACGTATCGCTAAGCGTTGTGTAACACGACCTCACATCTTGAAATTGATCTAAAGCGCCGACGCATCCTGCAGTCGCATCGTGTAATAACGGCACGCACGCGCACGCACTCTTGACGCACATCGATGATCGACTCGAGTATGTGACACTCAGGAAATTCAGGACAGGAATTCTAATGAGACGAGACGTATTTATATTGTTAAAGCTAGTTTAAGATCTTCCTTGACCCGTCACGACTTCGCGGATTATTTTTTATTCTGAGATATTTTTTAGGAATCAAAAGATCATTTGTGCCACAAATGATCTTATCAGATGTCACATATACGTATGTTACGTATACAGCAATCTTTTACAGATTATACCTAAAGTTACAATATTACGGTTACGGTACGGTACGGTTATAATTGCCTAGTTTGGTAACTTGTTTTTTTTTTATTAAAAAGTTTAGATTTAGCATAATTATATAGATGTGATAATTTATTGTCTAAATTTAAGCTCATCTAACTGCGAATCACACGTATATATGTATATGACATAATTTCGCGCTGTGTCTTCTGGTATAAGTTTCATGAACATGGCTTTAGGATTTTTTTTAAATAAGACATTACAAAAAAGTGTCTCCGCATTTGTCAAGATTAATTAAGATAAATGGCGTTTTGGAGAAGGTTTTAGTATTTCACGCTTCTCAGCTTAATCCTCTTTCATTTAAGACTGTTAACGTGACAAGCGTAAAAGCCATGTTATTGTTTAATTATAATTTAATTCTTCTTAGCATCTTGTATTTCTTAGTATTCAAGAAGAGCCCAATTTGTAGGCATTGAACACGAACGCTAAAATAATGTTTATATATTTATAAAGCAAGTGACCTTTTAGTAAAAAAAATGTTTTATTTATCTCGATGCATTAAATATCGTTATCGTGTTAAAGAGTTATATATTGTGTATTATACTTATGAACAAACTTGGTTCTATATTTTTATTTATATATTACTTGTTGACTTGTTTAAACTCGACGACGTAATGGTAGTTCTAAGCAAAATAGGATTTACAAATATTTTTTTATTTATTATTTTTATATATACCTAGCTGATCGACCCAACTTCGTATGAGTAAAATTCATATTAGTTTACCCGTTGCATTACCCCCTTTAAGTCTAAATAAAAAAATAATCCTTTTTTAGGTGATGCTTACATTATGGAATATACTTTTGTTCTAAATTCCAGGTATATAGCTGGAATTGTCTATTGAGACTTAATAGTTTTAGCGTTGATACGCGTCAGGATAAACGAGTTTATAAGTGTAGATTTTATTTAAATAAGCGCGATTTTACTCATTCATAATGTTGTCTCGCATTCATTAAAACAATTTTTACTATAAATAATATATCAGATTTATAAAGCTTAGTATGTTTTATATATAGTTTTTGTTTTATATATATAGTAACAATTAGTAACAGTATATCTACTATTTGTGGGTAGAGACCTACTGTCCTCTTGAACAGAAGATTGACTTACGGATAATTAAGAAAAAAAAATCCCAGTCACTTAAATGCTTATTACATCAAACGTCTACGTTTTTAAATTGTCTTTCAATTTGCTGTATTTAGCGTTGGACTCTATATTATAAAATACTTGTGTATTGTACGAAATTATCATGCCCTTCAGATTTTTCTAAAGAGTAAATAAATTAAAATATTTAATAAATTGTATATATTTTTATTGGAAGATTGCTGAATCCTAAAACGTTGAGAAAAGAAATGACATATGATTAAGTAACAAGTAACAACACCCGTAACAATGACCTCTGAGATAATAATACTGCATTTATCGTTTATAATTAATGTTTTTATTGAACCCGGTATATAGGACAGCGATTATAAGATTTGTTACCATATAATATAATCATATTTATTCGCACAAATTATTTTATAACTGACTACGCCTCGCGGATTCATCGATTGTTTTTGGTTTTAACAAATATATGTACATGTTTATTGGTATTGCTATTGTATGAAATAGGTAGGTTTTAATTATTGTGAATGATTTTGTAACAGATATAGCATATCCGATAAGATGACACAAATTCGTGATTTTTTTAATAACTCGCATATGGAATAAAACCATTTTTGACATTAACTTAAGTTACCTATACTAATATTATAAATGCAAAAATGACTCTGATTTTTACTATTGGATGGCCAAATCACTGAATCGAATTAGATGAAATTTGTTATAAAGCAAGCTTGAATCCTAAGGAAGGACAATGGCTATTTTATATACCTGACGACCAATCCCTTAAACGCGAGCGAAACCGCGCGCGACAATTAGTATTTATATGGTTTCGTATCGAACTGCCTCACTATATCAGCTCGCTTGGTTGGTTATACAATATGTGTCTGCAGGTTAAAAAAATATATTTTGGTTAAAATATTATCATACTATGTAAATACAGGTGTACGCTTTATTTGTTTGTGAGTCATATAGTTTTATGAATTTAACCATAATCTACATTTTGTAATCCAAATATAAACTTTCACAAAATGTTTGTAATTTCAAAAACAGAAAGACCTATATGAATAGGTATGAAGTATATTTATGATTCCTATATTTTTCGGAAAGTATAGAATAATGTCTGAAATTCTAGACGAAGATTCAAAAAAACTATACTAGTATCACATGATCAAGGAATAAATCACGACAATTTATGTATGTACTACAATTGATAAGTTTTAAAAAAATATTAATTTGTGTTAAAATATTTTATAACTAAATTAACCATAATTAATAATAATAGTATATTAAAATAAATTTTATTTGTAAGTAAAAATTATCGTCCCCATTTTGCTATTCGGAACAATAGTTTTAAAGATACAAGAAGAGATTTAAGAAGAAAAGACGTGAGCGTGCGTTAAGATATTTTATCACAGTGCGGGCAAATTGTTCGCTTGGCTGGATATTTGATGGAGATTGTATTATAATACCCATTTGATTGCATCATATTGCTTTAATTATAATATGGTATAACATTAATTTCACTAATAAGACAAATTCGGTTACCTAGTACTACATTATTTAGATTAGTTGGAAACATTTTGTGGTGAAATTAATTCAAGGTAAGGTAAACTTTGGTGGGAATATGGAATCCACACAAACAATTTCGTACAAATAATTAGTTAATATAATTCAATTCAAAAAATATGATTACATTATTTTTATACTTTAAGCGAAGGTTATAAGTCAAATTCTGAATGAGTTTTATAATAATTCAGTGCGTAAAAATATCACGATGAATTTCGGCCACATGTGAATCCGTTACACCGCTGATTAGCAAAATGGCCGAATAAGTAGTCCTTTGTCCATCTGTAAAATTTTAAATAATGCCTTCCCTTAAAAAAAATACTTTCAATAAAAACTTTTTAATACTTTTGACCCGTTGGACTTACTGCATGTCAACTTGGGTGGGTACAACTCATTAATCATTTATCATACTTGTATTATACAACACGAATAAATTTGCGTGTAACTGTTTGAATGGTGAGTGAGCTAGTGTAATTAAATCCTATAATATATATAAAAATAAGTTTTTTTATTGACAATGGACATATTTTCGTCATCGTAAGTTTAAAATATCATAAGCGCTCAGTTATTATGATAAATATTCTACAAGCATCAATTCCAACATTTGAATTACTTAGTTTCATTGTTTTTAATCTTTACTGAATCCTTTTTTTTATCAACAGCCACAATCACATCAGCAATAATAATATCGGAAATTAACTTGTCGGAATGTTTTTCAATGATCTTTCATAACACATCGAATATTGCTTCACGTATTACGAATTCTTCTAAATCATTCCCAGTAACGCCTACAAGACTGCACTGATATAGAAGATAATCGAAATTGATCCAAATAGGTTACCATTAAAAATACACTTTATAGACATTGATACAAGGACTAAAATTGTATGAAATAAAATTTTTATTTCTGTTTTTAACTATGTGTTTATACAACGTCAAAATGTTCATACTTTAAGTGTTTAGGGAGAGTTCGTTTAATACTATTCATTTTTATCAAGGTTACTTGTTTATTTATTTTAAGGATACTTTATACGAAAGTTTTACCGATACGTCAGTGTTACGTTTCTTTTTTATTTTATTACTAATACTAAAAAGAGAGCATTGATTCGTTTTGGCAGTTTTTCGATCGTATCTTTTGAATTTAGAAGTACTTATAAGTTTAAATATAATATTAATAACGATTTTATATGTGCTATCCTGATTTATAAATATTAAATATACATTAGCAGCAATAATATTTTGTCTGAGATATATACATATATTTTTAAAAAAAACTTGTTAAGTTTCCAAAAAAAGGTGGCATGAGTAATAAATGAAAAATGTATTTTTTTTTAATAATAATATTATTACAGCGACAGAGGGCCAAGGTCGCTCGGTAAAATGTTTCCAAAGCTAGTGGTAACGGTCGGTAGTGCGGAAGATGGGTGGTGGGCGGCAATGGACCAATGAGTCAGATGCGCTAGAGTCGAGCGACACTTGTTCATACCTACTCTTACCGTTTATCTATAATAATACTAGCCGTTACCCGCCCGCTCCTCTCAGCGTAAATTAAGTGTGTAAGGATTCATGACTAACTAGAAAATATCCGGCGAGCTTCGCGTTTTTTCTGAAAATAATTAACCGATGCGAATCGTGCGCCACTTCTTTTACATTGACAAGGTCGTTTGTCGTAAAGGCCTTTTCGTAATGAATGAACAGCAAATGAAAGTGAAAAGTATATACGTACGAGACAAACTAAGGAATAATTATTTCACATTATTAAAAAAAAAGTCACGATATAGTCGATTTATTCTAATGGCCATATTGGAATCCTATCAAGATGGTAAGGAGGTTGTAATTGTAACAAATATTACAAATTTTGGAAAACATGAATGTTGTTAATATTTTAATCAGAATATGTTAAACTGTTAAATAAAACGGATTAAAAATTTTACATTAATCAGATCGTCTAAAGACGTAACAATGCAACGTCACGTGGCTATGACTGACTTAATATTGGTAATCACTTCATATTATAACATAAAATCTCTCCGCCGAGTTTGTCTGTCTATCTTAATTCGATTAACTCAAAAACTACTAGCGTAGAACTCATTAGGTTTTGTTTATATAGTCTGAAATATGATGATGATTGTAGAAGTCGGAAAAAATAATGCTGAATGTACCTTTAATGGCGTACACCGCGTAAACCAATATATTTATAGTTATGTGTGTACGGTTTAAACTTTTTATGCATTTCCTTCAGTTCCTTATTCTAACCGTGTGTAGCCGGTATGTGTAGTTACCAGTAACTAGTAATATGATATATTTTTTTATATTATTTCACTGTTTCCTATACGGATGTAAGCAGAAAAAGAATATTAAATTTTCTATTATATGACAAAATGAAATTAATTTCCTAGTTTTAATTATGATGATGATAGGTATTCATTTAAAAAACAGTAGATTCATTGATTCAAATTATTTCCTATATGAATATACTACATAATGAATAAATAACTACAAGAATGAATAAATCTCTTAAATTAAATATAACTAACCGAGAAACAATTAAAAAATAAACGTTTTAAACAATTGTAATGAGAGTGATTGTAGAGAGAGAGATGTAGTGCAATAGTGCGGGTCGTCGCACCGTGTTATCATTTCGGCACGGATCCCTCCCCCCGCCCTGCCTGCCCGCGCCCTATCGTATCTCCGCTGTACTATGAGCGATGCTGTAGTGATTCTACTCATTATGATAAACAACCATTACCGAAATTCTGCTATCTCCTATCAACATTATTAACACTTAATCGTTATAATATAAAAACAGAAATAGATTAATAGAATTGAAAATATTAACCGTCTTCATAATAATCTTAATCATTTTTCGATATTTTTTTTATCATGATAAAGCATGTTAATTGTATTCCAGGGTGATGGTGGCGTGATGAGGCTGCTGCTAGTGACACTAGCGCTGCTCCTCGGCGCCGCGGCGGACCCGCGACTCCCGCAGAGCACGCCAAGACCGCGACACTGGTCGCGAGGCGCACGTACGCTAGCCGATCGCGTACCTACACAATTTGTCGGGTAAGCTTAAACCTACTTTACCTATGTTCGATTAATTACAGTTTGCAAGTTATTAAAAATCTCTCTGCTGGACCATGACCTTCCTTTGAAAGCCTAATTTACCTAATTTTGTTCAAATGCCATGTTTTCCTTCACCGCCAAACAAGATATGAGAAGTAAATATAATTAGCCTTTAATACATTTATTTTATATTTCATATATATATCTATACTTCAATCAAAGATTTTTGTACACAATTGCCATTTTTATCTACTAGGCTATCTCAGTTACGTGAAAAACAAATGATATTTATGAGGACTTAATAAAGCTATTTGTTACTATGCTCAAAACTTAGTTCTAATACAAATAACCAATCGAGGCTCAGTGACGCGTGCTGGCCGTATCAGTGCTTTTTTCTATTACAAAATAGTTCACGTATAAATTAAATCGGACTTACATTTATGGAAATCATCGCAAATATCTACGAATGGGATCACTTGATTCAGAGAAACGTGAGTCACGTTCAATAAGTGAGAGAATGCAGCGGCGAAGGCGCAGGCGCAGCTAATCGTGGGTGCATCGATCTTGTAGCGCGTGGACGTTCGGGGAATATTTAGAATATTGATCTAGGTTTACCATTTCTCGATGCAAAAATCCTTCTGTTTTGCATATTATATTTATATATGATTAAGATGTATTATTTATAATTAAATTCACTATTCAAATATATTATCGCTCATATCATAGTATCGCTTTGTTGGCACGGACATCGAGTATCATAGAGAAAAAATGCCAATTTCTTAGACTTCTGACTAAATATTTATAGTTAATGCAACGTTTTCTTTCCTATATTCAGGTTTTTATGTTTATCTTGTTTATTTTCTATTATATGAAAATATTTTTTTATTGTGCAATAATGAGGATATAATATTAATATTTTATAAGATACATAAAATAATTCGTTTAAAATTCTTTAACACAAGCAAATAAATAACGTTCGTACATATCGAAGTAACTATACTAGTAGAGGGAATGATGGTTAAAGTTCCTACACTTATCCCTTGGGAGGTTACACGACCTTGGCTAAATAACCTGTCCCAGTGAACCTTGGTTGTTCCGCTCTTTCGCTTCGGACCCGAAATTTGTAAGCGTGAAAATTAACAAGGCGTGACCACCCACTATTCTACGCAGTGTTATCTTACGGAGTATACAATTCGGCTGTAACCTTTGATGATACGAGCGACACTATTACGATATTCGGTTCAAAGGGTGTACACAACTAACGTTTCATTCTATTCTTAGATCTGATATGTTTTATAGTATTTTTACTTGAATTTAGTTTGTATATTAGTTTCGAATTATATGCAAAGCTAAAGGACCAGTGTTATCCTTTGTTCAATATGCATTCATTTCCTAATATGTCATTCCATTTGACCTACATTCAGAATTGCCTTCAAAAACCGTAGCAAATTGATCATGATGCTTTAATTTAGACAGCTGATTTTATTACAAGGTTATTTATTACACATGTTGATGAAAATTGTTCTGTGTTATCGTATTTTATTATTAATATTATACGTTTTCAATGTCTTCTTCCAAGTCGGTAATTTACATACAAATATCCTTTACTGTTGTGTTTGCTAGATGTAATGATGGTTATGGTTTAATTTAATTATAGGATTACATAAGATTAGTGTCATATCGGTGTGAGTGTTACTCGAGTAATTACTCAGCCAGTCAGTAATTGTATGACATCCCTAATGGGATGTTCTGGTTCTGTTCTGATCCTTGCATTGTCAACCGATCCGATTTTATTTTCTGTAGATTCTATATTTGAATGCCTATATCTTTGTCCTAAGCTACCGGAATATTAAATTTAATTACAATCGCTTCAGTAACTTGATCGTGATATAAAAGAACAAACAGCCGGGGTAATTTTGCATTTATAATATAAGTATTGATATAGTTTCTGTTTATACAAAAGGTACCTATGTAACAATTTATTTATGAATAGTTATGTTACCATGGAAACAGTAGCAGAAAAAATAATAAGACCGTAAAATATTACGAATTATATTTTTTTACGCTCTCCTATAAACTTTTGCAACAATGGTCACTACCACAAAGGTATAATAGAGGTCGATTTTATGTTACCCAACAAACAAACTAAAACTCCGTAGAGTCATTAACATAATGTCTTATGTCATTTTATTGCTTGCTTACAAAATCCTATCAAGTAATTAAATTATTATCATCCGTTTCTGAATGAAGTATAAACATATGATAATTATGCCTGTTATTTTGTAATTTACTGTCGTAAGAAAGATTCTTCATACATAAAAATAATGGTTTGTATGTTCATCCCTCGTGCGTTTCTAAACTATTCATCCGATTGTGATGAAACTTTACTGAGGTTTTTTGCGTAAGCCATCGAAGATCCTAGCCTTTGTTAATTCTACCCGTGCGCAGCCGGGACGGGTAAATAATTATTTATAATAATAAGGAATGTTATAAGTGTAAAATGTTTGTTTTAGTCCCCACGTGTGCCGGAGTCGTAACAGCACGCATTGCTGTCCCGGATGGACATCCAGACCTAATTCACTACTATGTGTCGTTCGTAAGTATTTGATATATATTTTTTTAAATAAATAAGTTAAATCATAATAAAAAAAATTATCATCAGGTTATTAGTTATATAACCTCTTTTTTCATATTAATACATTTAAAAATCATTTTAAGATATAGCCATATATTTTTTACATGCCGACTAGGTATACGTATCATATGATTAATTATTTTATGTGTTTTTTAGCAATTTGCCGGCCCGACTGTGGCTCGCCAGGTTCATGCGTGGCGCCAAACATGTGCCGATGTCCAGGCGGAGTAGAGGCGCCGTCGTGCGGTGGCGGCGGCTTTTATCCTTACCCTGGTCTGTTTTCATTGATTACATGCATATTTTATTACATTATTAAATATCATAGATGTCTATAGTATAATTAAATAGTCACTTTTAATATTACTTATTCAAACAATATCATATGACGATAGATTTTCAATCATTTCGCTTTCCATTAAATCAAATTGATCTCAAATTTACTTGGCGTGTCTATTACACTGCAAGGTAAAAAAAAACTATTCAAATGATTATCCGACGCATATTATGTATTTCCTTGGAAATACATTTGATAAACGGTTGGTTCTCCGCCTACAGCTGTTGCTTGTTAAACAAAATATTTTAAGTTTGCTATTAAAAGATTCAACAATATAATTACTCTATATAATGATAGACTAATACTAATACTTAAAGGAAATTCGTCTTTTACAAACAAACAATTACAATGATATCATAGTCATGGTACATTAAGGTTTGGTTGTTAATTAAGAAAATTATATACAAGGCCGGATTAACCAAGCCGGGACACGTTTAGGGGCCTTTCACCCTTTTCTAGCTTCCTAATATATATATATATATATTTCTTGCCATTGCATTTTTTTTTTCATTACGACGTATTTTCCTATATCATAAAGATATTCCATCACGCTAAAATAAAAGAAATAATACAAATTAGGGAAATATTTTTAACACATTATGCCCCAATTTTCGGTCTGACTAGGCAGTTGCCTACACTGCGTAATAGATAATCCGCCCCGATCACATATATCTATGTTTACTGTATAGTGATATATTTAAACATAAAACTAATTATATTTTCAATTTTTTAACAGCACGTACGCGTGGTGGGTGCAGACGGATCTGTATGAACGGCGGTACCTGCACTAATGGTACTTGTGCATGCGCGCCAGGTTGGAGCGGAGAATTTTGTACAGAACGTAAGTCAAAATAAATGTTTTACGATAAACATGCAACTACCTAATATTATTTTAAGTTTATTTAACCATTATCTTTTGTTACAGCAATTTGTAAAGAGCCATGCTTACACGGCGGGAGATGTATAGCTCCAGATAGATGTGTGTGTTTCCATGGTTTATCCGGTACTCGGTGTGAAATCGATCGTAGAACGGGTAAGTATCTTTAATTTTACAGTCACAAATAATGCAAGTTAAGATAAACGAAATTTTCTTTCCTACTTATCTCCTAATTAAATTGTATTAATACCACATGTTTTGTTAACTACAAAACCTGTGTTCAATCTCCATTTATGATCATTTTAAGGACCCTGTTATACTGACACAAGAGGCGCACTGTGTACTGGGGCGTTAGAAGGCGTAGTCTGCACGAAACAACTTTGTTGTGCCACGGTCGGTGTTGCTTGGGGACATCCTTGCGAGCGCTGCGGTGACCTAGACTGTCCAACAGGGCATTTGAGGAATTTAGCTACTAAGGAGTGTCAGGTAAAGCCTGGTACAGTTTTAAATATTTACCAGTTAACTTAAGCTACCAGATATTACAAATGTCTTTTAATAGCAGTCATTTTATTGCAGTTATTTTATTGATTAATAGTGTACACTGAGCTGAGATGGCCCAGTGGTTAGAACGCGTGCATCTTAACCGATAATTTCGGATTCAAACCCAGGCAGGCACCACTGAATTTTCATGTGCTTAATTTGTGTTTATAATTCATCTCGTGTTCGGCGGTGAAGGAAAACATCGTGAGGAAACCTGCATGTGTCTAATTTCAACGAAATTCTGCCACATGTGTATTCCGCCAACCCGCATTGGAGCAGCGTGGTGGAATATGCTCCAAACCTTCTCCTCGAAGGGAGAGGAGGCCTTTAGCCCAGCAGTGGGAAATTTTTACAGGCTGCTAATGCTAAAAAAAAGTGTACATATTACATAATTGTGCTTGGAAGGAATTTCAATAGTTGATAACGGTATTTGTATATTTTTTATTTAGTTACAGTAAATAAATAAAAAAAATGACCAGAGAATATCGAATACATAAAGAAACAATAGTAAAGTTTTTAGAAAAGTTGGTAGCTTAGCTTTCAACCATTTAAAATAACTTTTATTCTTTAGGATATAGATGAATGTGCAGCTGTACCAGGGCTGTGTGAGGGGGGCCGATGTATTAATTCGATCGGTTCATTCTCTTGCGAGTGTCCCCCTGGTCAGAGGAGACATAGAGTCACGAACAACTGTGAAGACATCGATGAGTGTGAAGATCCAGATATCTGTCCGGTTAGTTGATACAAAAATAACATGCTTTTAGGAATGTGTCTAACTAGTTAATAAAACTATTAATTCTAGTCTATGCAATTATCTTGATAGAATTGTCTTTGATAGTTAGTTACAAAAATTGAATTTGTTCGTTGCAGAATGGTAAATGTGTGAACACTGAAGGCGATTATTATTGTCTCTGTAACCCACATTTTATCCCCAGCCCCGACAAGAAGTTTTGTATAGGTAAATATATTTAAAGATATTTTTTAACATACACTAAACTTTAAAGTATTAATTTGATTATTTATTCTGAAAAAAATATTACAGACGGTCGAGTTGGCAGTTGTTTCACGTACTTAGGAGAGACAGGGGAGTGTGCAGACCGACTACCGATGCCCCTTTCAAATAGAGATTGTTGTTGTGGATATAACATGGGCCGAGCTTGGGGTGATCTCTGCACGCCTTGTCCACCAAGAGGGTCCAGTGAGTATTTTTGAAGATTTAGTTGGAGTATTACTAGTTTTAATTAATTTGTATAGAATACATTTAATTACATTTAACTCATATGAAGAGGCCCTTGTCAAAGTTTTGCTTTTCTTATTTCAGCTGAATGGACACATCTTTGTGGTGGTGGTATGATCCCACCAGATTGGCGACGCAACGACACCAGTGGGATAATCTCAGGTGGAGGTATTGATACCGCACAACCCATCGCCAAGATTAACGAATGTATGCTGCGAAATGGCATTTGTGGTTTAGGAACATGTATCGATAAAGATATCGGGTAAGAAGTTTCCAATGCAACATCGATATAAAAAAATTAAATTAAATTTTACACATTAATCACGATAAAGAAAATTATAAATATCAGATTTTTAGCGAAATGATAGTGTTTAGTAAAATATTAAACTTAATAAAATAAGATATGTTTGTAATATGTTCTATGTTTTTATAGATATCAATGCCAGTGTTGGGACGGCGCTGAGTCCGCAGAACAAGATGGAAACCCAACGTGTATTGATATTGACGAGTGTGCGCTCGAGTATTGTAAGGGTGGGACGTGTATTAACAAGCCTGGTGGATTTGAATGCAGGTTAATAAATTTAAGATTTTCA
Organism: Vanessa atalanta; assembly: GCF_905147765.1. Taxonomy (NCBI): domain Eukaryota; kingdom Metazoa; phylum Arthropoda; class Insecta; order Lepidoptera; family Nymphalidae; genus Vanessa; species Vanessa atalanta. The sequence continues at coordinate 3,662,293 of NC_061882.1, forward strand.
TAACCATTTGTATTAAGAGTAACTAGACCTATTGTTACGGACTATTGAAAATTTTCTAAGAAACTAAAACATATTAAGCGCTTTAAAATTGTTATAGTGAGATTTTTCTTCTATATTTGTAGATGTCCTCCCGGTTTCGACCCTGTAGAGAACGGGCTTAGATGCAGCGACAAAAACGAATGTGAAATGACGAATGGAGGCATGTGTACAAATGGAGTATGCACCAATATCGGTGGAGGGTATGGATATGGATAACTTATTATATTTTCATTTAGAAAATTATATTAGGAAAAAAAAGTTAAAAAAATAAATTAATTTATATGTTGCATTTTCGTCCAATTTTATTAAAACTGATTGTTTGATGTTTCTCATTATGTAATATAATATATAATTGTAATAAAATATACGTAAAATAATATAGCTCTAACCAATATGTACAGCTTTGAGTGCACATGCAACCCTGGCTACGAGTCAACGGAGACGGGTCACGCTTGTCGTGACGTGGACGAGTGTGCGGACAACCCGCGTGTGTGTCGCCGCGGGCGGTGCCGCAACACGCCTGGCGGGTATGAGTGCGTGTGCGAGCCGGGCTTCTCGCGCTCCGCTGCAGGCTACTGCGCAGACGTGGACGAGTGCATCGACAAGAGTTTGTGCCAGGTTATTAAAGTAAAAGTTTTATTTAAGAAGAACTTTCAAAATTAATAAGATTTCTCTAAATTCCTCACTTAAGAAATAAATGTCGTCAAAAATGTCGCGAAACGTTGCAAAATCGCAATCTTTCTTAAAGGTACACTTAGGTAGTTTTGCATTATATCAATTTTCAAAGAAACAAAATTAATAACTTGTATTTAGATTAAAATTTATTATTTAATTACAAAGATGTACATCAACAACACAATTTCCAAATAATACTTTTATTATTGGTAATTTTAGGGCGGACGATGCGTTAACGGCGAAGGCTCCTTCCAATGTGTCTGTGAAGCGGGTTATCGGCCCACTCCAGACCGTAGCGCGTGTGTCGACGTAGACGAGTGTTCCGAGCTAAAAGTTTGCCGAAACGGCCGGTGTCACAACACTCCGGGCTCATTCCGATGCGAGTGTCTCCCTGGATTTACTCTCAGCAATGATGGACGAACGTGTCTCGGTAAAATGAACACTGTTAACCATAAATTTAATATATTTATATTAACAATAACATCGGTTTTTAATATGTGCGTTTATGTTATACCAGACGAAGTTCAAGATTTGTGTTACGAAAAATACGAAGAAGGTCAATGCACGGGACCTGGTACAACGCCGGTTACCAGATCTCAGTGTTGCTGTAGTTCTAGTAAAGGTAAACAATATTCTTGAATAATCGACAAGATTAATAGAAGTGACATTATATTAATTTTTTCTTTTTATTTAGGTTTACATCTGGGCTGGGGTGTATCTTGTAAGTCATGCCCCGTACAGGGTACTAAAGATTACGAAATTCTTTGCCCTGAGGGTGCCAGTAAAGATAACGGGGGTGCCGACATCAATGAGTGTACCATGATTCCTGGTATCTGTCCACACGGCACGTGTGAAAATCTTGAACCCGGTTACAAATGTATCTGCGACCCTGGATATCATCCCGATGCTGATGGTATTTGTAGGGATATCGACGAATGTGATATGCATCAGTCGGTGAGTGGTTCAACAAACGAATTTTGTTAAAATAATAATATAAATGTTTTTAAACACTTATAAAGTTATCGCATATTATATCATAAGGGTAATAAAGGAATGTATTAAACAAAGTTGTACATTATTCTTTTTACTGTGTTTCAGTATTGTACTGGTGGACAGTGCCGGAACTCAATGGGCAGCTTCACATGCGTATGCCCACCCGGCACTAGATACGAGCCCGACGAACAAATCTGCAGAGACATAGACGAATGCGAGGGTGAGGTTATTTTCATCGTCAAGGATTATGACAGGGGGGACATACCTCCCATGTTCCCAGTCGCAACAGGTTACAACTTTGTGTGAACGTATCATCACACTGTCTCATACGCATTGGCTTTTTAACATAAGGCCAAGTGTCACGTGATTCCATTGATCGATGATGATGATAATTCTAGTCTTTCACTTGTTGTTAAAACATAAATATTTTTTTGTAAAACTTTTGAAACATATATGATGAGCAAGTGAGAGGCTACACAATATTTTCTAAATTCAGATAGGTTCCGAAACGATTATACTTATACTATATTTTGAAATGTTAAATTTCATTGAATACACTTAAATCAATTCATAAACGCAAATGTAAAATAATCTTTAATAATTAATGAGTCCTAACATTCTCGTATAACTCATACCCATGAAATCGTTATCATTGCACTGCTTAAGCAATACCATATTACTTTAAATCTAAAAAAATCATGAATTAAAAAATAACGTTTTCAGTAATAAATACTTACTATATTTGTAGTTCTAGTTTATATAGTATTAATTTTTATAACACAATAAATTAAAATATACCAAAATATGTTCGGTAAAATTATTTGCCCAGTAGTTTTCATTTGTGCCAATACTGCAAAGTATATGATATGACTATATAGGTTGACATCAAAGTTACTTCATTCTAAAGTTATATTGATTACTTAAATCTAGTTCCGTACTTGTTATATTTTTAAAGGAACCTTAAATATTTTGGTTAAATTACAGAACAATCCAATCCCTGCGACAACGGAAGATGCATCAACACTCATGGAAGTTACGAGTGCGAATGTGAACATGGATTCGTTTTAGACGCAACCGCTCAACACTGTCTCGGTAACCATACCTTATGTTTTTCCTACTGAATTCTTACTAAAATATGCATTCATTTTAATTTTGAATGATGACAATATTAAATATAAGTTATGGACAGGAATAATGAACTGTCCATTTACTTGTCTTATTCCAATTGCGCATTTGGTTAGTCCCTGGGGTTAAATGCCGTGACCGATTTACGATCAGTGAAATATTGTAGACATATTGTAGGCTGGCCTGAATCTCCGGACCATGCGGGTTCTTGATAAAATAAAATAAAAAAATATACATTGCACACAGAATTTACATATAATTGGTCTTCATTAGATAATCGTCGCGGCTCATGCTGGCGAAGAGTTGTCGACGGGCAATGCGAAGCGGCTGCTCCTAATACGCTGCTAAGACAGGAGTGTTGTTGCAGCGTGGGACTAGCGTGGGGGTCTCCCTGCGAGCCCTGCGAACCTGATGATTGTCCTTGTCCGAAAGGATTTGCCAAGGTAAATACTTTTGGCTTTCTATTTTACTTGTTTAAATATGATCAAAACAGTTTTAATTAAAACTGAGCCCTACCTTTTTATAGTTGGATGGTGCAACATGCCGCGATGTTGATGAGTGTATGCTGGATCCAGATCTTTGCATTGGTGGAGATTGTGTAAATACTGATGGTTCTTACCGCTGTGACTGTCCTTCTGGATTGACACTTGATGCTTCAGGTATTAATCCCTTTTGATCCCCTATTTATTTATTTATGTAAATGCTACAAATAGTGTAGTAGTATTATATAAACTTAAATTAATAGACGGAAGTCATACCCGTCTAATTTATTGTGGAGATGTTATACTTAGTTGCGTAACAGAGGCTCAATGAGATATTGAAATGCTCCGTGAATTGTTTCTGTTTAACATTTTCACAATAAATTCTTTGAAAAGATCAGCTAAAGGAATTTCGAATTTAACAACATTTGCAATTGTGTAAAAAACTATATACTCGGAAAAAACTGTGATACACGTGTATGGCGTATCTGGTTAAATCTCATATGAAATATCGTGTATAGTGAAAACATTATATATCTCCATCAACTTCTTTCTTAAAGACAAACAAATTGCGTAAAATTAATAAAGCAAAACAGCAAAAAAAAATCTTTGATAATTTATTATTAAAAATTAATAATAAATTATCAAAGTTTTTTAAACTGTCATTTAGAAATATTTATTCTTATTGAATATCGTAGGTAACCGTTGCGTGGACACTCGTCGCGAGTATTGCTACACTGACTACGTCGGCGGTCGCTGCTCTAATCCACTGCAAGTTACTGTTTACCGTGCTATTTGCTGCTGCTCCTCACTTGGAAAAGCCTGGGGTGACGGACGATGTGAACCTTGCCCTAAAAAAGGTAAGGTTATTTTTTATTAAACAAACGTAACACAAAACATTGTTTTATGCATTCCATTTGATTCTATTTGCTACCCGTCCTATTTTTACTTACAGTATAAATTGTTGTATAATAATAAAGTTATTTAAAATATAACATTATAATATTTTCAGGCACGGACGCATATCGCAACCTTTGTATTTCTGACGTCAGTGGACCACCTACTATCTGGGACCGACCTGTCCCGGGCGGTCCGAATAGAACTGATATATGGAGCCACACAGGTGACGGTGATACGATCGGCGGTGGTTGGGACGTAGACACTGGGGGTACTTGGGGAAATGGATCTTTGGATAACTGGGGAACTGGTACTGGAACGGGATTAATTCCTGGACAAATGGAAGTAAATGAGTGTGCTGCATTCCCGGGCCTATGTGGGCATGGCAGGTGCAGAAATATGCTCGGAACATTTACTTGTGATTGTTTCCCTGGTTACGAGAAGGTAATTAAAATCCGTTATAATCCGTTAGTGTATATTTAAAAAATTGTAATTAATAATCCTTTAAAAATAAAGTATGAATTGATAAATATTTGACATATTTTTACTAGGATTCAAAGAATCATACGTGCGTTGATGTGAATGAGTGCGAAATAGTAGACGATGTTTGTGGTGCCGGTGAATGTCGCAACACCGAGGGTAGCTTCACGTGTCAATGCCGTCCAGGGTACATAACCGACGAGTTGTCAAAGGTTTGCGTTGGTGAGTCTTGTATACATATCGTATTCTTTTGCTTATAAACTATACTCACTATTTATATTCTGCATAGTCGTCACATTTAATTTGTACATGTCATGTTCCAATTCAAAACTTTATTTGTTCGTGTTAGATATCGACGAGTGTACAGAAAATCGCGCGTTGTGCCGTGGTGGTCGCTGTGTCAACACTCCAGGCTCATTCCGTTGCGAGTGCGCACCGGGTATGGAGCTCGCTCCCGACCGATTGTCTTGCAAGGATGTCGACGAATGCTCAATAACATCGGGTATGTGAATTATATTGGAGAAAGAATGAAAGTGACTTGACTGTGTAAAATTTTAAAAATACTTCTATTTAAATAATGAATGATTTATTAAACGTGTGATTTTTTTAGGAATTTGCAGCAACGGTGCTTGTGAAAATTTAATGGGAACATACCAATGTGTTTGTGATGAGGGTTACGCACAATCAACTGTGAAATCCCATTGTGAAGATATTGATGAGTGTACTGAAGATCCCACTCGTTGTCAGCATGATTGCATTAATACACCGGGGTCCTACCATTGTACTTGCAAGTGAGTACGATCCACATGATGGTTTTTTTTTATTTAATCTATCACAAACTTTATTTTACTATAACAACATAATATTATCGTGTGTTTTGTTTTTGCGTAGGTTAAAATTTCTACGCATATAAAAATATACTCGTAATATTTTTATTTTAGCAAGCAAAATTGGTAGAAGTTTCAAGTAGAAGCTAGCAGTTTCTGTATATTTTTTTAAACGGTTTTCATTGTGAACTTAATCTTTTTAGGGATGGTTGGCATCTTCGAGCAGACGGTAGAACCTGTCGCGATATCGACGAGTGCAGTGGTGGAGCGCGCGTTTGTGGTGGAGGAACTTGTCGCAATACGCCCGGTTCCTACATCTGCACCTGTGGCGAAGGGTTATTACCATCGCCGGAGGACACCAAACCCACATGCTTAGATATCGACGAGTGTTCTGATGTGAGATTATTTTTATTATTCGATTTTATTTGACGCATAAACCAGAAATTTTAATAACATTTAGTAACAGGTTATGTTATTCAGTTTTTTTTAAAAACAATTGGTAATATTATAATATTTTTGTACTATATAGATACCTGAACTATGCGGTGCAGGCGAGTGTCGCAATACCATCGGTAGTTTCGTGTGCCGCTGCCCTGACGGCTACAGTGTCAAACCAGAACAAGGCCCTGCTTGTACTGATGACGATGAATGCGAGCTTGGCACCTGTGACTGTCACCCATCATCCGATTGTATTAACTTGCCAGTATGTGCACTTATCTAAAACTGTTTTACCGAATGCCTCTGAGAGATTCAACACCTATCACTTTCCTTCTGTGCTTATTGTTGCCACCCCCACATGAAGTTCACTTTTATGGGCGAGAACATTATAAAAGTAGAATAATTAAAATCATCAATTTCAGGGTTCATTTCAATGCCGTTGCCGTGACGGCTGGAGAGGGGATGGTACCGAGTGCGAGGACGTTGATGAATGTCTCACCAACAATGGTGGCTGTCATCCGCGCGCTACTTGCAGGAATACTGACGGATCGTTCATGTGTTTGTGTGACACAGGATACAAGGGTGACGGGTTAGTTAGTCTTATTGAAATGTATTTTTTTCTATTTTTTAAGAGTACCAAATGATTATTGGAGTTATGCATAAAAGTTTTCAGTTTAAGATAAACGTTGGATTGCAAAATAGCCGTATTCTTAACGGTTCATATATTTTTGTTTTAGATATTCCTGTGTAGATATCGATGAGTGTGCGAACGACCCAACACTTTGTGAAAACGGACATTGTACAAACATTCCGGGTGGATACGAGTGTGATTGCGACGTCGGGTTCACCAAGTCGCCTGATGGAAAATCTTGCCTTGGTTAGATAATTTACTTAATCATTATTTAAAGTTAATACCCATAAATTTTTCACACCTTGGTCAAAGTCAAAGTCAAAAATCTTTATTAAATATAGAAGTGTTTACACTTGCTTATTGATTGACAAAAATCTACCACCGGTTCGGAATTAAACACCTCGGACCCGAGAAGAACCGGCGAAAGAAACTCAGCGGGATATATTTTTTTCTTTTTTTCCATATTGCATGTACAATAATAATTATATTTTAGTTATTTGAAACAGCCTGGAGGCGATCACTTCATTCCCAAGGTGTGCAGTCAACTAAAAAGTCATTAGTGTTGTAATATCCTTTAGCACACAAACGCTCTTTAACGATTCTTTTGAATTTTATAATTGAATAATTTTGAACGTTTTCTGGGATCCTGTTGTAAAAACGTATACGTTGCCCCAAAAAAGAGTTACTAACCCTGTGTAATCGGGTACTTGGAGTAACAATTTTATTTTTGTTCCTAGTGTTAATAGAATTTACGTCACAATTTATGGGAAAATCATTTATGTTTTTGCGTACATGATCAAAAACAAATTGAGAAGCGTCAGTCATTATTTTAATTTCTTTAAATTTACCTCTTAACGAATCTTCGACAAAGGGTTCGCCAACTTTCAAACAGAAGCCTTGTAGCTTTAATCACATTATTTTACTGCATGATACATATAATATAATGTTTACCTTTACGTACTGAGTACGAGATAAATACTAGGCTAATGAGGTGGTTGATCATAGTGGTGAACTCATGATCTTCTTCAAAGATTTATGTGTTCTATCCAAAAACTATTTCGGCTTAGAATTTATTATTTGCTTCAAAATAGTGTACATAATCATCAAATAAAAGATTTTTCTAAAGTAAATTTTTTATTTAAATGTATTTTTTGCAGATATGGACGAGTGCGCGACTTTCGACAACGTGTGCGTGTTCGGTCGTTGCGTAAATACTTACGGCATGTTCAAGTGTATCTGTGACAAGGGTTACCAATCAGACAGTATTGATGACTGTAAGTATTAAATTATTCTAATTCAGTTAGGAAAGATTCTTAATACACTAATTGTGTTTTTTTTGGGTGTTGATGGCGTTGAAAGGTTAATAAAATCATTTTATTTTGTTTCTTTTCATTTCAGTGATGCCTGGTTTTAACTGTACTGATGTGGATGAATGTAAATCGCCTCAGTCTTGTCAGTACGGCACATGTATAAATACGCAAGGATCCTATATTTGTCGCTGTCCACCGAACTATGAACTAGTCTCCGATGGAACTGCTTGTTACGGTATTATCGAGTTGATAAATATGCCTCTTTATATTTATATTATGATATAAAAATTTACCATCTAAATTGTATAATTCATAAAAAATTAATCGGTATATTAAATTTATCAATAATATTTAAATTTTATTTCCAGATTCCAGAAAAGCTCGTTGCTATGGAAAAGTAGATTTGCGCTCCGGAACTGAACAGTGTCGTGACAGTGATGAATTGTCTGAAGATGGCACCATGGCAGCATGTTGTTGTTCTGTCGGTTCGTTATGTTATGAAAATTTACAATGATTTGGATTTTATGCTTTTGACTGTTGTAATATATTTTCGTCGAAACGACATAATTAAAATTGTCTTTATCAGGTGCTGCTTGGGGTAACTACTGCGATCTCTGTCCGGAACCAGGCTCAGAAGCTTATAGACAGCTATGTCCGGGTGGCCCCGGCTATCAACCAGTTTTAGAGCCGGTCAGTTTCTCTTTTTTACAATGCCTTATATTTTATATGTTGTTTGTTAACTAAAACAATGTTTTTCAATATATTTCAGCCTTCATATGTAGTGACGTTGGCCGATATTGACGAGTGCCAGCAGCACCCGGCATTGTGTGAGCATGGTACTTGTACCAACACGTTCGGTTCATTCGTATGCACGTGCGGCGAGGGCTGGCAGCTGACGGAGGATGAGCAGCGCTGCGAGGACGTGGACGAGTGCGCTCGACCCGATGTATGCGGACCAGGCGTGTGCCGAAATATGCCCGGCTCCTACGTGTGCCTCTGTCCGGAGGGATACGTAGCCATGCCCAATGGCAGTGAGTATAAAGTCCTATTATATATTGTTATCAGACAACATTTATAAGTATTATTAACGCGAATTGTAAAGATATTATTGAACCTTAAAATAAAAATAAACTTTATTGAAACGGATGACAAAATCTGTATTGGAAATTGCAGAGGAATGCGTGGACGTTCGTCAACGACAATGTTACATGGACTGGGATCCAGATACGGGTCATTGTTCTGCCGCCGTCGGAGTTCCGCAGACTAAATATCTATGTTGTTGTTCCGTCGGCAAGGCCTGGGGAGCACCTTGTGAATCTTGTCCAGATAAGGGCTCTCAGGAGCATATGGCATTATGTGGCGAAAAACCAGGAGAGTATATTAATCCAATGACAAACGAAACGAAGCCGATTAACGAATGCGACATAATGCCACAACTTTGCAAGCCTGGAACTTGTCATGATACGGCAACTGGGTTCCAATGTGGCTGTGATCATGGGTAAGCTTAGCATTTATAAATAAAGATTACTGATCTATAATTTTATACGATTTCAATATAAACTTTGTAATATTTTGGTCAGATTATTATTTACTGCTCTTGAAAATAAAATATTATAAGGAAATAAAAAGGTGACTTTAATAAATATTTTTTACTCAGATACGAACACGATAACACTTCCCATCTATGTCGAGATATCGACGAGTGCACATTACATCGCTCGCCATGCCGAGGTTTAGCGCAGTGCGTGAACTTGCCTGGTGCATACGAGTGCAAGTGTCCGCCTGGATACCGCCTCACCGCCTCGCTGGACGAGTGCGAGGACGTGGATGAGTGCGCGGACGAGCGGCTTTGTGAACACGGCGAATGTAGAAATACAATTGGATCCTATCGGTGAGTTGTGTAAACAAGCGCGTAAATTAAGCTAAAACAAGGCTAAAGACAAGCAATATTTCATAGGCTTTTGCGGTTTTTCCTATTTTTCTTAAAAATAATTATATAATATATAATTATAATTATAATCAATATTTTTTCAGTTGCGAATGTAAGCCTGGTTACACACTGCGTGAGAACGCGTGTCGAGACGTTGATGAGTGCAGTCGCCCGCGTCCTCTCTGTCGCAACGGCACTTGTGAGAACCTACCAGGTTCATACGTATGTCACTGTGACGAAGGATTTAAGCCAGGCGCCAATAATGATTGTATTGGTATGTAATTTCTCGATAAGAATAATATTTAAAAAACAGAATTAAATTAAAAAAAAAAACACCGTTAAGTGAAGCAACTACCTCTCCTTTCTTACCAACACTGGTTTATCTAAAGTGCGTTCAAAAACGTCGTTTGTCTTGTCTTTCATATTTATTAATCCGTGCTTCAGCTAGAAGCGAGGCAAGGCAAATCTGCGTAGTATATTATTAAGTTCTTAATTTATGCGTGCTCGCATGAAACTTTTTGAAGTTCATTGTTTTTTTGTTGACGCTAATTTTAATTAAACCGTAACTGGTAGGATTTTTTTTCTCCTTTCCTTAAATAAAGATAAGATTTAGAAGTATTTTATAATTTATTTACAGACATCAACGAATGTCGTGAAGGTGGTATGGTGTGTCGCAACGGACGCTGTCGTAATACGGCCGGTTCGTTCCGCTGTGAGTGCGCGCCCGGATACACGTTGACAGGTGATGGACGTAACTGCCGCGATGTCGACGAGTGTACGGAATTGCCTTCGCCGTGTGGACGAGACGGATCTCCCTCTTGTACTAACACTAATGGCGGGTAAGTGAGATGGTGCTATCATGTTTGACAAGTATCAGTATCGTCTCAATACATTCACATATATTTATTATATTAGGCCGGCGGATTTTATATGTTATATATGTATGTACGTAATACCTGTTATTACTCGGGTTTTCTAATTAAAGCGTGAAGCAAGAGTACAACGTTTGATGTTTTATTATGTAATCTGATAAGTGCATCTATTAAGACGGGTTTTTACAAAGTCCTACTTCTAATAATTGTTATACTTTGACTGCAGGTCACATATATCAGATAAGTGCGATTAGTTGTATGTTTCTCCGACAGATATAAAACTATTACGTTTTGTGTTTTACTTTAAGGTGTTTGAACCGGTTAGGAAAAAGAAACATATTTTTTTGTTTCAGCTATGAGTGCTCATGTGGTATCGGCTGGCGGCTGGTTGGGAGAAAGTGTGTTGATCGCGACGAATGTAAAGAGCTGCAGTACGTTTGTGCTGGTGGGGAGTGTCATAACTTCAATGGCGGGTGAGTTACTGTGTTCTGATAAAGGATCTTAAAAAAAGGAGGATATTAAAAAAAAAACAAAGAGTCTCCTAAATCTTAACACTAATCTCAACTTATAGCTATAAAATTTAATATGCAGATAATTTCAAACACAGGTAAAGGTATTGTAAATAATGAATAAAGTCACGCAGTTAATACAGTACTTTATTTACCTATATTTGTTATTACTGTTTTTTTTTTTTTTCCTGTTTATGTTTGTGTGCAATAAAGTTTTTATCTATCTATCTATCTATCTATCTACTTTATCTTTGTTGAATTCTCAAAACTTAAGTAATTTGTTATGTTATCAAAATAATTATATCATGTTGTTTTGTAAAATGTAATTTATTACAATATTATTTCACTTTGCTTTGATTTTTTTTTGTAATATGATTACGTGTATTTAATTAGATACCGCTGTGACTGTCCGCTTGGATGGCGGTTCGACAAAATAGCAGCGATTTGTGTCGATGAACGTAAAGAACTGTGCTATGACGAGTGGGATGCTGGACGATGCCACAAAGCACGTCCATTGCAGTTAGGTCGGCCTGATTGCTGTTGTTCCGAAGGTAAGAACACCTTAAAAACTGTTGGTTTTTTAACTAGTGGCATTGAAACGACGCAGCTCTCTAAACCCAAAAGTGGGTACAAATATTACGCGGAAAGATAGACGTTGTGGACAAATTAATTGAATCGAATACGAATTATTTTAGGAGCTGCATGGGGCCGATACTGTGAACGATGCCCAGTACCGAACTCAGCAGAATTCCTTCGCATCTGTCAAGGTGGAATGGGTCGCCCAAATTTGACACAAGATCTTGACGAGTGTAAAGTCCGTCCCGATGTATGCAAAGGTGGTCATTGTATAAACACTGATGGGTCTTTTCGATGCGAATGTCCGCCAGGATACATTCTCGATGGTACAGGACTTGTCTGTGTCGATTCAGACGAATGCGCTACTGATCCAAGGATATGTGGAAACGGGACGTGCACCAATACTCCTGGTGGATATGAATGTCGATGTAATTATGGATTTACGCAGGGTACTGAGCAGGTAAGCTATTTTAAATTAATTTTAAAACTTTTCACACAATTGGCCAAAAAAGATTGCATGTTTTCAGGGTTCATGTATGTATGTTTCTTTATTTCACCATCAGTTTTACATGCTTGAAGATTTGGATGTATGTGGTCCCTGTAGAATTTTTAAACCATCCCAAGTGGCACTGCCTATTCATAAACAAATTAAAATATTTAGGGCGGTCGTGTTTTTTAGTTTTTAAACTAAATAATTGGACGTTGCAAATCCAGTCACTTATTTGATAAGTCAAATATTATCTACGAATATTTATTGGATTCTTAACTGGTGCGCCTTTTTCAGTTTTAACAGTAATTTGTACAATATTTTTCTAATTCGTTCCCTAGACGTGCGTCGACATAGACGAATGCGCTGAAGGCCGGGCTTCTTGCTCGTTCCGCTGTCACAATACGGCGGGTTCGTTCCGCTGCACGTGTCCCTTTGGCTATCGGCTGGCGCCCGACGGCGTGCACTGCCGTGACGTAGACGAATGCGCCGCCGACCACGCCGTCTGCCCGCACGCCTGCGAGAATGTCGTTGGCTCTTACATATGCAAATGCCCCGAAGGTGGGTGAAATAATAATATAGTATGATATACAATATAAAATTTACGGGTTTATCTTATGGGATAGTGCAGCTTTATGAATGTACGTTTTATAAAAATATATTTTTGGTAACAATATTGTAAAATACTTATCAAAGAATAGAATATATTATAAACAGCACTGATATCATATAACAGTTTTATAAAAAAAATATTTTAAAATTATTTTATTATCTTTAGGATATAAAAGGACATCAGCTCCGCACGATGCTCCGGACGCGTGTGAAGATATCGATGAGTGCGCAGAGCGGTCGGATCGTTGCGCTCCTGGCGTGTGCATCAACACGGATGGCGGGTACGCGTGCGATTGTGACGCTGGCTACGAGCCCAGTGAAGATGGACAGTCTTGTATCGGTGAGTTTTAAAATATTGAATAAAAAAACATGATTATATCCGTGAAAACTTGCTTCTCTGTTCTGTAACAAGTAAACCTATTGTTTGAAATGTGAAAATATTTGTTTTGCTTTTTAGATCGTCGAACCGGAATGTGCCACAGATCTTTGGTATCAGGTCGCTGCGTACCTGAGCCTTGGCCACGGTCTTTTGCTTCCACACCAACACCACCAACACAGGTTACCAAGTAAGTGAAATTGATATATGTTTATAAAATGACATCATGATTTTTAATTGTCATTGAAATAATTGAATAAATTTGGAACAAATATTAAATGAACAGCAACAATACTTATAAATTTTATTTATATTTTAGCGGTCATCGATTTTTAAATAGAAAATAATATTCTAAAGATTATAAAAGTGGTTTTTACTTGTAGAGCGCAATGTTGCTGTACTCTTGGAGTGGCTTGGGGACCAGAATGCGAGCTATGTCCTGTTCCTGGTAGTCCAGAACGGTTGGAACTCTGTTCGCGAACTAATCTAATACCGGGCAGTATGGGCGGTGGTGGAGTTATTGGAGGGGGAAGTGAAACAATGATACCAGATATTTACGGCGATGTTGATGAATGTGCGGCCATGCCGGGTCTGTGTGCTCCGGGACGGTGTGTCAACACTATAGGAAGGTTTGTACTATGCAACATTCGTTCTAATTAACTAAAGAGTCCCTTTGTATATTCATATTTCCAAGCAAAGGAATAAATAGAATTTGTAAGCATATAGATTGATTTCAATACTGTACGATACGATACGGTTGTCTGTAACCAAATATATTTAAATATATTGGAATACTCGAATAATAATTATTTATATGTAATATTTAAGTAGATAGTTACATACCACAATATGGTATATTAAATTGTAGTATATAAAACACTAGACAATACCTTTTCTTTGCAGCTTCCGTTGTGTTTGTGGACGTGGTTACAAAGCAGCTGGTGACATTTGCGCTGACATCGACGAGTGTATATCACGACCCTGCGATCATCTTTGTAAGAATACTGAAGGTTCATACGAGTGTCTCTGCAGACCTGGCTATGAAGTGGACGAGGATGGTGCCAATTGTAGGGATATAGACGAATGTGAACGAGGAACACACACTTGCCAGCAAACTTGTACCAATACGGATGGATCCTTCGAATGCTCTTGCCAAGACGGTTACGAGAAACGCGGCGATGCTTGTGTGGGTGAGTAAACATACAATCATTAGCAGCCCGTAAATGTCCCACTGCTGGGATAAAGGCCTCCTCTCCCTTGAGAGGCCTCCTCTCCCTCGAAACATACAAACATGTAGAATATTCTGAATAATGTGTTTCCTATGTAGGATTTTTCAAGATTGCAAAGACCTCGGAAATTACCAATCAAAATGGCACATTATTTTGTATCACGTTTTTATTTTGTATTACTTTTTTTACAGATATTAACGAATGTCACGAAGAAGGGTTATGCTCCACTCCTGGTAAATGTGTGAACCTATTGGGTTCGTATCGTTGCGTTTGCCCGCGAGGCTTTCGACTTGACATCACGGGCACCAGGTGCCTCGACCGGGATGAGTGTGAGGACGGTCGCTGTCAGTCTCCATGTAGAAACTACGCGGGCGGATACCGGTGTGATTGTCCAGCAGGTTAGTAGCTTTATAGCTGTGCCCGATTGTTTTTTTTTTGTGTTTTGTTTTGTTTTTGTTAATTGTTAGACATATATTTATATATTTTTAAATATATGTATATTTTTTATATAAAATTAATTTAAAAAATCTAATTATACTGACTTATGTATACTTATGACTGATTATGATGACTTAGATATATTATTTACATATTGAATCGTAAAAATACACCTTAGTCGTCTGTAACTTTATGAAGTCGTTTATATTAAAGTTAATTAAAAAACATAGATATTCATATACTTACATTGTGTATTAATATGTTAATTAATTAATAATAGATTGATAAATTATTTAAGAAACAAATATTGTGTCAGGTACGTCTCGTTCGTCGAGCGGAGTGTGTGTGCCGACGGACGCGTGCGCGAGCGCGCCGTGCGGCGCCTCGCCGTGTTTCCCTCTCGCCTCCGCTTACCGTTGCGGATGTCCTGCCGGGTACGGATGGGATGCGGGACACGCGGTCTGCTTGCAGGTAATGACAAAACGCATTTTAAATGAAAACTGTTGTAACTTTACAACAGAATAAGGGGAACATTTGTGGTAGTTGCCAAAATTTGCTAATCATTATTATTACATAGGTAGTATAAAACGAAGTCGCTTACCGCTGTCAGTCCGTATGTCCCTTAGATCTTTAAAATGATGTGTAATTTAGATATTGATGCGGTTTTTTTTTAATAGATGGATATATAATAGTATTTTTTTATTATTAATTAAATATCAGGAAGGAACACAAATGCAAATATTGTAATTTAAATTATTGTATAAGTTTGTTTATAATATGAATATTTATTATTACCAGTTGGCTGGTGGTTGTGCAACGGCGAGTTGCTTATTTGGATGTACACCATTCGGAGACTCCTATCAGTGCGGGTGCCCTGCAGGCTATCAGCTGGTAGGAGCTGGACACTGTCTCACTGCTCTGGACGGAGCACTACCTCCTGATGATATTGGAGATGCTCCGGTCTTCCCGGTACGAGATCAGTACAAAATTGGTGGAAAGAATGAGCTTATATCGACAGAAGGATGCTTCAGCTGCAAGGTAATTTTTTTAAGCGGTCATTTGATTAATGGGGCTGATAAGTTAATATTTATAATGTCTGAGGGTGAATTACAAGTATTTATATTTTTTGTAATGTTAGTTGCTAATTTGTATTGAAGGTATAATTTTTGGTCTACAGATGAATGGACGCAGACGTAGGGCTCCAGAAGAAGGTATAATTTTCGCAAATGGAACTACTCTTGTGAGACGACGCAGAAGACGAAGCAGACGTTAGTATAATAACTGAATATCATTATCAAGCTTGCTCGTATTCCATTTATTTCGGGTGCAGTATTATTATACTGCCAGAAAAAGAATTTGGCTATTCGTTTAAGCATTATATATAATTTTACGGAAGAAGTGAATGTTAAGTTAAAATTATATTTACTTTGCAGGTCGACGTTCTCTTTTAGAGCCAGAAGCCAGACTGATCGTTGTAACTGCCACTCCAAAACAAACATGGGGAAGAGCGCCTTTACTCCGACTAGTACCAGCTGAAGATGATGGCCACCCTCATTATCGTATCGCTTACGGTGATACTGAAAGAAACTTCGTTCTATCAAAACGAGATGGCACATGGGCTTTACGCCTTAGGAAACATTTGAAATCAAAGGAGATTCTTGAGAAGCAATTAGAATTAGAGGCTAGGTTCGTAGCACCTCCAGACATGAGTAGAAAGAGAAATAAACGAGAGATCGACGAGAACATACCAGCTCCATTACGACTATACGTATCGGTTCGTATCGCGCCACCGAAGCGCTGATTTAGAAACGTGTAGTGAGACCAACCTATCAGCGTGTAGAGAATCATAAACCTTATCTCATTGTTTTAGTGATGAGATTGGCATGCTGTACGAGTGAAATAGATGTAAATAAAATATTAGGTGGATTAATAAAGCACTGCCATATAAATGCGAGTCAATTTGTGAAGCACTGCCATTTTATTTATGTATTATTATTTTTACGTATTTTTTAATTATCAAATTTTCTTTTTAATATATCAGCGTTTTGGTTTTTAATAAGGTTTGTCTCACTGCATAATGAAAAGGTTTACGTGAAGTTTAGTTAATGCCATTAAATATGCGATTACATAATAAATATATAATGTTATAACAATCATTTAAACTTACTAATCTTGATTATTTTAATCTTTTGCGAAATAATAATAAATTCACTCAATGCTACATTTACTATTAAACATAAATGTTTTTAAATCGAATACTGTAGTAACATCAATAAAATAAAGATTCATATTTACTATGATGAAATAAATGTATAATAATCGGTTTCTTATTATGGTCGCATATTAATAGGTTTTGGATCGTCATTCAATTATTCAAGTCTGGGACGATCTCGTCGGCAGTATTAATTATGTGAGGTGATTGAATGCATAACACCTAGATCTAGTTAGGTATAGTATCGATTATATCATTCGGTATCGATTCCATTGGCGGTTTCATATTAATAATTCAAATAACGATTACAATGAATAAATATCGTCATTCGATTTTTATATTTATCGAAACCATTAGCGACTGTGGCTATTTCGATTTAAACTTTTTTTTAATATTCCGCCATTTTCAAGTGCCAGTGCCAAGTGTTTAGAATTAAGTACGAAATAGCAAATATTTAAGAAAATTATTTATTTTACATTTTTTTTTTCAATATTTAATAATGAAGTTATAAGATCAACTTATTTTTTAATGGGACTTTCTGGGACTATGCTTCATCAACCGTGTATGGTTTTAAAAAAAATGCAATAGATAATAATGTTTTATTTTGTAAATATGTGCATACAAATGGATATGAGTAATAAAAAAATATATTGTTCGTTATATAACAATGTTTTAACTTAGGATGTAAGTTGAAGTGGTAAATTTTTAATTTAAAAAAATAAAGAAAATTTTAATTACCGTATTTTTTTTTAATAAGCTGATCCCTTACCTTTAAGTTAACATTCCTTTTGTATGTCTATAGATGTCTTGGGATTTTAGATTTCCATTGGAAACTGCTTAGTTATTATGATTTTGTAGAATATTATTTATTTTTTCCTTCTGTCATAAGATGTCAAAATGTAATGTTTTTTAAGTCGTACGTTAATATTCAATATAAAAAATTATCGAATACAAGACATAATCAATTTACACGTGATTTGTAAACCTGCACAATGTCGAAGAAACCAAACGAAGAATTCTCATGTGAGATGTTTAGTAACAAGTTCTTCATTTTGTGCGGAGCAGGAGGAGCCACAGCTTGCGGCAGCACACATACCTTACTAACGCCTTTAGATTTGGTAAAATGCAGGTTACAAGTCGACCCAGCGAAATATAAATCCATATTTAGAGGTTTCTCTATATCTTGGAGTGAAGGTGGTGCCCCAAACTTGGTTAAAGGCTGGGCACCTACACTCATCGGTTATACATTACAGGGAGCGGCAAAATTCTCAGGCTATGAATACTTCAAGTATAAATTTTCTACAATGGTCGACGAGGAAAGCGCGTATCTGTATAGAACTTACTTATATTTAGCGGCAGCTGCATCTGCGGAGTTCGTAGCCGATGTTTTCTTAGCACCATTTGAGGCAGCAAAAGTTAGGATGCAAACTACGCCCGGCTATACGTCTCAAATGAGGAAAGCGATGCCTCACATGATGGCTACTGAAGGATTCGGCGTTTTTTATAAAGGTTTAACGCCACTTTGGGGTCGCCAAGTCCCATATACTATGATGAAATTTTCATCTTTCGAAAAGACCTTAGAATATTTATATGATAATGTTGTGCCAAAGCCAAGAGAACAGTGCACAAAGTTCGAGCAATTACTAGTTACGTTTACTGCTGGATATATAGCTGGAGTGCTCTGCGCCATAGTATCACATCCATCTGATACCATCGTGTCTAAGTTGAACAAAGATCCGAGCGCATCGATCGGCAGTATTATCTCCGAAGTGGGTATGTTCGGTATTTGGCGCGGGTTAGTGGCGCGTATCATCATGATTGGCACACTGACCGGCTTGCAGTGGTTTATATACGATGCATTTAAAGTTTACACTGGTATGCCGCGACCTCCTCCAGCTGCAATGCCAGAATCTCTTAGAAAGAAATTGGCTGCCAAGAAGTAAAATGATAATGTGTTGCTTATGTAAATGTTTTGCTACTTTAAAATAAAATAGTAATAATTTTCATTATTTATTTTAGTCTATATTTGTTTTTAAAATAATATACACTTTAATTCAACACATTCTAATTCTAATTTAACACATTAATAAAATATTTGATATTTCGAAATTTGAGACGCTATGCATATTCGATATATAAATTGATATTATATTATGTGTATTTCCTAGTAAGCAGCATTTTATGAATATATAAAGAAGACTGGGCAGCTATTAGTTAATTCATTCTGAACTAAAATTTACCTGTTGTTCAATAAAATGCACATTACTTTTTTAAAATAAGAACAACAATGTGATACGATGAACGATATGTGTACATAAAATCATTATCATAAAATATTCATGGATGATTTTGGCTATGACAGGTCAAGAAAGTCCAGCTAACTATGCTAGAAACATAAGTTGAGCATGTCCACTCCTTTTAGATTATGTGAGTGAGTACTTGTTATATCCATACTTGTGCACCGTTTAGCGCAGTTGCTAGTCTTTCTTAAGAATGTCTACCGTTGTCGAAGTTAGTCAGGAGGATATAAATAAAGTGCGACGTAAGACCAAAGTTTTATGTTGGCAAGATCAGGGCCATCATAGCCCATTCCGTTACCCTACCGCACACGACAATATGGGGCTTCAAAAATCGTGGATAATATTATTTGTTTCTTTTTTTTTATATGACCATTTTATATAATTGCAATTATATATTATATATAAGTACACTTAAAATATGAATGAAACGTCTGTGCTATTTTTTTTCATACTTTACAAGATATTTTATTACAATTGTCTGAAACTGAGGTTAACTTTTGCAAAACAGGTAGTTTTACTCTTATTTCTAAAAGAGGTCGTGAGCCGTGGCCCACGTCTCCCACACTTTATGCTGCCACTGCTTGAATAATTATATACCATGTGAAAAAAAGATATTGAATGAAATGCATGATATATTTATAACAAATCTGATATTAAATTGAAGTCTATAAATATATTTTAAAATGCACGCCTAAATGTTTTTGTTCTATATATGTAAATAATAATATTTTGTTTAAATACGTATCGTTCAATATTGTATATATGCTTGTATTTGTGCTTGGCTTCAATTTATGTGCATACCAAGGGTATTTAGTGTCAGTTACATAACTCTGATATTTCAGACATAGGCATTGTAGACGTGTTCTCTTGTAGACTAGAAATGTCAGATGTTGGATATTTGTGGCACGCTTATGTCCAAGCTTGGAATATTTGGAATGTCAACGAAATAAAATTGTTAAAATACACATAATTTAAGTAATCTTACATACTTTCAGACGGACTGAAATAAAAATATTTTATTTTATTCTTGATTATGTTCGACGTACGTTAATTAGTTATTTTATTTGAAATAGGTAGGCATACTGACAAATGGGCCACTAATGACAAAAGTATTCACACAGTTTCACATTGAGACTATAACACTATTAACCATCTCTTACGTCGTCAATGCCAACCAACCAATATTGTTACAAATATTGGGCTATTGGGATAATAGCGGAGGAATATAAGGTCTTATGTCCTTTTTGCCTATAGTTGATGTACCTACCACCCTTCAAACCGAAACTAATGGAGTGGAGAATATGTGATTAGTGGGAATAATTATTTACGTAAGAATTATTAGCATCGAGGACTTAAGTAAATTATACAAATGAACAATTAAAATAACTACTGTATAATCCCTAAATATAAAAGAAAACCCTTTTAAAATAATGTTTTGAATAAAATTGGCGATATCCATAAAATTAAATCTTTATTAGGTCACACTTTTATCGTATAAACTTTGACACACATTCAACTTTTGATTAAAAAAAAACCTATTTTGATTGAACGATTATTGAGTTGTTAATTATATATAACTAAATGGATAGTTAAAATATTAAAACCAGATTTAACATCTAACCCATCAAGAACCGTATATGAGATATTGTCGGGTTTCCTGGTACAGTGTCCATCACAATGAAATACACTTAATTCAGAGAAACTTTATTTGTTATCTTAACAGTTATTTTTTAATGTTAATGCAAAATGGCGTCGTTATAACAATGTTCGTTTCTTAAGCTTGCCTTCGAATGAATTAAGTGTATATTCACATCTACAACTTTTTATAATAAACTAATGCAATTTATATATTAAATAAATATTCAAAATGGATATTTATTTCGTATATAAAAATCAATGTTTTACAACCATTGCCGATAAATGGCGATATGCGTATATATTTTAGTTTTTTTTTTTTTACTTTTTTTTTTACTTTATTAGGGAAACAAACAGTACAAGTCATTCATAAAGCTATAGCATAAAAATTAGCACATATACCAGTAAAGTTTCCACTTATATGCAGAACAAAATTAAAATTATAATATCTAATATAATATAATATATAATATAATAATAAGAAAAAACAAACCAACCAAAGAAAAATGTCTATTGAATATTAGAGCCTGATAAATAACAGTATTATGTTTATAAATAACTATTTCAACACAATTTTTAGGCGTTTAGACATTCATCTAATAAAATATAACAATATAAACGATGACTCAAAATATAAACATCATTATTTGATATCCATTGCATGGCGATTTGCGCCCATATACATACATACCATCAAATGCACATATATACATATAAACATAAGTATGCTTATTATATGCCATTCAAAGTCGAAAATGACAATACTTCAACCTTGAATCGCTTTTATAACATATAAGATGGTACAAATAACTGTAAGAAAAATACAATGATAAGAATATTTATTTATTCCCATAAACGAATTCGAAGTAATAAATTCTCGACTGGGACGTCCAATAACGCGTTCATACCTCCAGAAGCGTTTAAGAAAGTGAGGACATTAACTCTTCCCTATCCGGGGCAGCAATAACAATAATGCAGGGATTTATACGTACATCGTGCCCCACTTACCGGATTCATCCGAACTCGGTAAATGGTCCGGTCACCCCGAACCGGCAATGTTTTATAAGTGGCCGGCCGATCGCAAACACTAACCCGCACATTTAACATAATCTTGGATTTCTCTTGAGCATCATTTTGTTAGGAGAATATCTTCTAAGCGTATAATAACAAAGGGTATCTTTTAATTTGTATAAACTATGTAAGCTTTATATTTATCCATTATTAGTTAGTTATGAGTTTTATTTTGGTTTATTGCGTAGTATCTTATTAGTTATTTGTATTCAATGAATTATAGGGACAATAACTGCAGTTGTAGCTTTAAAAATGTTTCCCACGGAAGTAACTGAACATCCTTAAAATGCAGCAATGCGTTCTTATAGATTTAACAATATTTATTATTTCGACTTGGAATAAAAAAAAATATAGAAACATTGAAACACTGTGTACGTAAATAAAGACGAAGTCATCATGATGGTACATAATTTTTTTTTTATTATTTATAGAGTTTAGCCACCATTTGTGACTATGTCGCTCTGTTAGTTACACAATATTTTTTTTTATATTTAAACGTAAGCATTTGTTAATTATAGTTAGTTATAGATTATGATACATAGATATATGTGGTTATAAATTTTCGTGGTAGTTATAGTAGTATTAACTCCAGTTTCATTTTAAAATGCACGTGTATTTTGATATTTTGGGTTTAATAATAATCTGCAGCCATAATATATAGAATTTTGCTCATTAATTTAGCTTTTCTGTTTCGATGTAAATAATATTGATAGTATTATTCAAAATTGTTTTATATCCTATGTAATAATATTATAAGCGCAAAAGTAACTCTGTCAGTCTGTCTGTCTGGTACGTTTTCTCGGTCAAACCACTGAATTGATTTGATAAGATTTGGTATGAAGTTTGAATTCCAAGAAAGGACATACTTCTTATGCCTAACACCTGACTAACTACTCCTAAAACGCAAGTAACAGGGGTTAGTTATTGAATAAAAGTTAAATTCGGATTATATAGTCTTTCTATTTTAAACGAATGGTGAGTGCAGGACCATATCCACCGTGCCGGGCCCCTAGGCCCGTTTTCCCATCTATACCTAAAATATTTTTTATCAGCACAATTTATTCATAATTATAATTATAGATGTATTTTTAATATATTACATAAATTATGATAAAAGTAAAAATGGAGCTGGTCGCCGCAGGGCATGGCGGGGCAAAATATTACTCTTCCTTTTGCGGAGAAGTTAGTAGCTTATTGTCGCTGTAGGTATTATGCATAAGGGTATAAGCGTGTATGTAAACTCAGTTGACCATTTCTCCATTCTTTTCTCCTTTGAAGGAGAGAGGTTTTCACTAGCAGTATGTCGTTTAAAGGTTTGTTAGCTGGTAATTGTTAATTAAAGTGAGATATACCATTTAAATTGATTTTATTAGTACTCTAACGTAATCTTACCCTCCTGATGGTTAGTGGTGATTTTCGTTTTTTCGTATCTTCATATAGAATCTTTTTATCACGTATCATATATATCGTGTATAAATATAAGTTAGCATATACAAGTATACGGCACAAGTAGTTAATAATATTACAATGCATTTGTACACGATGTTTGACACGACGCATAACGTGACGTCGTAGTAGTTAAATGTCAAGATAGTCGTAACTCCAGTTTGAATGAAACGTACACTGACTGAGGCGTTAAAATATTACAGTCCTTTTTCCTATATTCTCAGCGTATTGTCTATTTGCAACTGTTTGCATTTCAGCCGAAAGTCACCAAGCTAATGAACCGCATGTAGATTTTATTCTAGTTACACGAAATCTGGTATTTGTGGAAATAATTTTCAACTTTCCACCATATGACTAGTAAAATAGTGTACAATTTATTTAAAAAAAAATTAAGAAACATATTGCGTGTATCAAAATAGGTGAGAAATTATTATTAAAATTTGCACACTCTTAAGAAGACGAGGTGGCCGAGTGGTTAAGGCGTTGGACTGCTAATCCAATGTGCTCTGCACGCGTGGGTTCGAATCCCATCTTCGTCGTATTATTTTGTCTTGAGCTCCAATTGAGCTCTGTAAAGTTGGTATATTTTTTTTATAGTTTATTTTTGTAATTGACAGAAGTATCTTAAGAAACTGCGAATGAGAGCTAGGCTGAACTTTTGCGATTGTCTGTGTGTGAGCTGTGTATACAAATGCATCCTGTGTATACATATGTGTATATTATTAAAATATAAAAGTGCAATATATGTATGTATGTAAGCAGATCAATTATTATTTATTTAATATGATTATTATAATACTAATTTTTAAATAATAAAATATGAATTTTCTTTATTTATTAAATTATATTTTGATTACATTTTATTAACATAGTTTACGAAACGTTTAAAATTTATTTCATTTTGTTATTTTAAGCATAATATAGCGAAAGAAACTTTGTTCCAAAAGCATGTCCCACGACACCTCTCGTTTTAACTTTAGTTTTGTAATATAACTATTATAAATTACAAAGGTAACGTATTTTGTTTGTTTTGGTAAGCTTAGATTTTTCAGAACATAATAGAGGGTACTGGGTATTGTATATTAAATGAAGATAAAATAAGAGTAATAAAACGTTCATACATTCATTCATTCAAACGGCAAACACGTATTGTAGATATAAAATTATGATTGTATAATAAAAATATATTTAAAAGAGTAAGTGAGTAATTATAATAAAAGAATAAAGTAAAAACTTAGTAAGTTTTTTTTAAGTAAATCAAGACAAGCAATTAATACAAGAGTTTTTTTATTAACAATAACAATGTACGTAATTTTTTTTAAAGATTATATTCTTGTAGACATTATTATAATTTTTAAAACTTTGTTCTGCTGTAATCGTTCATGTCGCTATCTTTAAGCAGACAATCTTCTGACGACTTGGGTATATTTTGCTGTCTACGATCACCAAATTACTTTTACCTCAGTAAAAATAACATTGACGTAATCTTGTAAAATATCAATTAAAGACGCTATAAAAATATTCTTGAATGAAGTAAGGTTGATTTAAATATTTTATTCTATCTATTTCGTTCCAATTTATAGAAATATACCTACAATATTTATATTAAATGTGAATAAAAATAAAAGATAATGTTTAAATCGAAAGAAAAATGTTGGAACTAAAATTTTTGCAGTCAAAGATTTGCAAATTCTGGGGATACGTACTGGTTAAGCTTGTTATGTTGTTGCCATTATAGCGTTCACTCAACTTGAGTCTTATCGTGTTAGTATAAGGACTATTTTTCTTTGCTGATTCAAATAAAACATGGTTGTTTTCCCTCTCGTATAGAGCATCCAAAGTTTAGGAACAGCATACGACCAAGTCAGGAAATACGAATGAATAAAATAGCGATCAGGTATTTGTAGAAATACAAGACTTTAAATTATACTAACGAAATTTAAGGTATATTATACACTATGTAGAATACTTGTGAATAAAAATGAGTTTTACTGAATGTTTATGTATTCTTCTTGAATGTTTTGGTTTTTAGTATTGGTGTCGTGAAATTATTATTTCATCGCTTGCCTAGAGACACTTTTTACTTAGTGGTAATACTTTATATTAAGCCGGTCTGGGTAACACTAAATTAATTAATATTTCTTGTATTTCTATGTTGCGGTGTCACATCATCATATTTATGACTTTTTTTAATTTATCAATTTACTAAGAAGTCTCAGTTTAAACCCAATTTTTAGTAAGCTTTTTATTTAAAACGACCTTTGCCGATTCAAATTGTCATATCTACCAATTCAATGCGCTTTATCTTTCTCGTTTGATCGGTTTATACACAAAGAAAATAATTGGAACTTGAAGAAAGTGAAGATTTATTATGATTGAATGTAGTTATATTATATTCAACTGTAAAAAAATACTTTGTCAAATAGTACTAATAAGAAGAAGAAACCAACAAAACCTCTTTATGGATGATTGCATTGTGTAAAGTTGTGCAATTCAATTTTTTAATTTTTTTTTTTTATAATTATTTATTTTAAGAACACAATTGTGATATATGTAATAAGACTTAATTATAGGTGTATTTACCAAATTTACAGTGCTTCTATGGTAATATAGTAATAGTATAGGAGGTAGACATATAATCAAATTTCTTACAATAAATATTTATGCTAGAAAGTCTATCAAAGTTTGAATTGATTAGGAAAATATTCTTTGAATTAGTAACATTATGTTTAATACTACAAATGAATAAATAATAATTGTAATTATTGCGTGGTAGCTTAACATTTATTATATTTTATAATACATTTAATGTTCAAAAGGACTTGGGGAAAATACTCGAATAAAGTATATTTTGATAAAATATAATTATTATATAACTTACAGCCGAAGGTTCTACATAATTTGTAAAATAATCATGTACGGATCAAATAAGGCATCGACTTACTGCGAAGCATAAAGTGGCCCATTAAACTCTAGTTTTCTATTATGACTGCAAATTTGGACCTTTGCACCATCACGACATTTCAAACAGGATATATATTTCAAAGTACATTTAATATAAATTCTATCAAAGCCACATATTGTTCGCACAACTCACGTATAATTATAGTTCTATGCGTCAACGACTTAGTATAATGATCTACGGGTAAGAACATATCCTATTTTCTTTTATCAATTAGCAGCGATTTTTTAACGTATGTGCATGTTGGTACAACCATCTTAGTGGTCAGAAATTAGGATTGAACTAGCAACTCCTAAAAAAAGTAATAGTATTGGCCTTACTCCAGCATGCTAATCAACTCGGATTAATGGTCATGTGGCACATTTACATCCAATATGTCATGCAGATTTCCTCACAATGTTTTCTATTTAACGCTGAGAACCAGATGAATTAAAAATATAAAAACAAATTAAGCACATACAAATACATCGGTATGAACTCACAATTATCGGTTAAGATTAACGTGTTCTAACTAATTGACCATCTCAGCTATTGAAATGTCAATCTATAATACGAAGGCATTCAAGATACGTTACCAATTTGAATAAAAATATCTCGAAACCTAACAAGCATTTATCAAAACGGTTTAGGCTTATCCCAACATCCGGTTAGGTGCATGTACAAATGGAACAAACACGGGATTCTGTTGTATTGCCCTTCTAAGTCGGACCCTAATCAATTAAATTTTAAACCTATCTTAAATATTTACAATTAAATTAAAACGTGTTTGAATAAGACGGACTTTAATTTATCTTTTTAAAGCTCACACTTAAAATATATTATAAATATATAATCGTATAATATATTTGTTGATTTATAATGAAATTGCTCGTTAGGAATTGTATGCATTGTATTTATTCGATGTGGATATATATTAAATGTAGATTAATATATGCTGAACATATTTTATAATGCTATTGAAATCACTTTGTTTAATCAATATATTATAACTATAGAATAAAAGCAAGTCTCCAATATCGAGTGGTATTAAAATAACCTGTTCTTTGTACAAATTTTGTCAATGAAAAGTCTGACTACAAATATTAATATTTAAAGTATTGATGGGAATTCAAATATAATACAATTTCGGATGTATATTTATAGCCCATTGACTGAAATTCGACCAAAATTCATTGCTAATAAAAATGAGATTTAACAACACAAGATTATTTTATTTATGGTGATAGAGAAATATATATAAAAAAACTATGAATGTTTCATTCATATAGTGTATTTACTTACAAATATAATCTATACTAATATTATAAATGCGATAGTAACCCTGTCTGTCTGTCGCTCTTTCACGTCAAATCATTTATCAAAAGTAAAGAGCAAAGAGGGAAACCAATTCATTTGAAGATGAAGAATTCAGAAAGCGATATGGATTTACAAAAAAAAACGGCTACTTTTATAGTAAATTTAGTCCACGAAGACTTGCAGCCGAAATATCTACTGATTGTGGTACCTCACCAGAGTTGCAAGTATAGACGGCAATAAAATGTTGGGGACGTCGTGTCGCATACGATTTTATACATAATATTCATTCTTTTCATCGTTATCATTAATCATTATCTTTTTATCATTAATTGTTTATTTACTCGTTTTAAAATATTTTTTTTTTTTGTTTAGATTCAAGAAGGTGCTGGAGACTTTAATGAGTTGTCTTAAGTTACTACTAGCCGTATATACAACAGTGTGGCGCGTGCGCTAGGACGACATTACATATACGACAAATGTGAGCCCTCAAAAAATAGGCGAGGTAAAAATGCTGCAATCTTTCAAGCTCATGTTGCATGGCGCATTGATCCCGACTTGCAGGTTAATCATTAAATAAAATAATAAGAACTAATTTTAAAAATTTAAGATACAATTAACACTGAAATAAGAATGAAATTTGTTTAAGAGCAACTTTCAACAAATACAAGAATTAATAAATTTGTTAATAGTAGTGAATATTGTTTGAGATTGAAAATACAATAATAGCAAAACTAGATTTAAAAAGCACCTCTCTTTTAAATCATTCCTTGCCGCTATCTTCATTACATTGGAGTTCGTGTCGGTGTTTTTATTTTCTATAAGACGAAAGCGCTAATTCACCAAATCTTTTAAGATAATCTTAGAAATCAAAAAACAGCAAATTTTACAAATTCATGCCTAAAAATTACAGTGCAAAATTGTTGACTTGTGAATATGACAAAATTACCAACCAACCTTATCTCCCTCTAGCCAATTTTATTTTGATGGACTTTTATTGTGAAGTTTAACACTTACAAAAGATTCGGCAAATGTGCGTTTGATGTATTGTTCAGGAGGTTTTTTATATGTTTTTAAATTATTTTATCAAGCAAACGTAAGGGAAATATGTAACTAGGGCTTGTCCCTAGTTACATATTTCCCTTTTGGCTTGTTACTATGATTTCTTCGCGATTAGTGTGTATACACCCGTGCCTCCGAAAGCAGTTCTCGTTTCGCCGCTCATATCAGATTTGCCGTCCCATCATATTATGAGATTGAGGGAATAGAGAGTGCATCTGTTTGTGAGAAACTTGTGCATTGCTATATCCTGCGTAGTTGGCTGATTCCTTGAGGTTACCGAAATCGGCCAGGATAGCATCATCATCACAATTCAACAAATTTTTTATTCTATGTTCATATTATCTTGCGAATTGGCTGGTACTGCAGGCAGAAATGTATATAACGAGTAAATGACATTTAAATAATTATATGTTCATAATGACACATAAAAATCTAATTAACTAATTAATTATAAAGTCTCCGATGAGCTTCTGAGACTGTTTTAATGGACTAAGATTATTTTATATTACTCAAGTAATAAACTTTTAATTGAATTCTTATGTAAGTTGAAACATTTTTTTTATGTGAGTGTTTAAAAAAAGAACTATTTTTAATTCAGAAATAACTCATACTGAATTTACCCTGATTGTTCGTAAAACTTGATGGTTAAGTTTTATTCATATTTGTTTTTGTAATTTAATCTTCTCTTCTGATGTGCACGAACTGCTGTAGGTTGAAGCGAAACCTCTCGAAGTTATCGGTGCCTATACATGGGTCTGGCCATACAGCTCGGTAGGAACTACTTTGAGAATGAAGTTGATTGAAGAATTTCTTTGGTAGGATCATCATAAGGTCGCTTAAATCGCATTATTTTTACAAGAATGAAAAACGTAGACAACAAAATTTAAATAAATTTACATGTACTGTATAAAAATCATCTAATTTTTATATATTCAAATAAGCCTTTCCTATTTATGAATTTTATGGATGGGAATATTAAAAAATATGTAAGAAATATTAGCTATTCTTTAATTGTCTGTTGGTTCACAACACTTAACTAGCGGAAATCTACTGAAAGTAAACCAGATACTTAGTTGTTTGAGAGTAGAATATGTGGACGGTACTTATGCTCTACTAGGAACTGAACTTGTTAATTCCAAACAAGCAAAACCGCAACAACTGGCTATTTATATAATAGCAATATTATACACAGGAATATTTCAGTTATATTTTCAGCACGTTCTCAACTCGGAGGAATATTATTTAACTGTCGCACAGCTTCCTGGGAAAGTTAATTTCAAATAAAGTCATTACACATTGAAACCCGGTAAAACTGGGTAAAACTTTGAGTAATGAGACCGAATTATGTCTACTGGATTTTATGTTCGAAATTGGAGGGCTTGTAAATAAAATTAATGCTTTTACTATATTATTATTCAGTTAAATGATATAAAAAATCTTATAATTTATGTATATACTTAAGTATATGTTGGTTGTCGTATGTGTGTGGCTACTACCAACTAGTTTGCCTTTGTTTGGTCTATTTTGCATTAACTTGTGGTTAAAAACCAGTATCTTTTGCACGATGGTAACTTCATTATCTGACATTTCGGCAAGTCATTTTTTATAGTGACTACTGCCTTAATATTTTTTAATATGACATGAGCTATCCTTTCAATTTTTTTTATGTCATGAGTTACTTGATACTTTCATTGTCATCTAGCTTTGTTAATTATTGCTTCGTTGTTTGAGTATTAAACTATTCGAATATTCATAAGGATACATTTAAATTTATTATCACGTTTTGTAGAAGGTAATTTATGAAAAATATAACTAAATTTCTATACTCTTTATAATGTTAATCAATATTAAAAAATTAATACAACTAAATTTTAATATATGTTTTTTTTTTTATTTCCTTTTTATACTTAATGTTACGTAAAACTGAATAAAATACAAGCAAATAAAAAGTATCGTGTTCATACTACGTTAATGTTTTTTGGGTTAATTTTACAGCAAAATTCTAGTATCTTGAAAAAGTAGAGTTTTCTCCCAAGTTGTCATTCGATCTATTTTAACATTTGACCCAATTACAAAGCCATCCGAGTAAGAAAACAACAATTCTTTAATTACGAATGACATTCACTATAGTCGTTTGTTTTGTTTTGTTATAAATTTAAAAAACAGAAGCAGGGACTATTTAATTTGTAGCTTATAATTAATGAACTTAAAAAGAAATTGAATGATTTGTATCGATCAGTTGTATCGATTTTTATAAATGATATATACAACTAAACCTATTAAATGAGAACGTTTGTTAACGAGAAAAGACATGAGTTTGATCGCTAGTCTGATTAATTACCCAATATATTTAGAATATAATGTAATGGAATATAATTGTAACTGACATTAATAATAAATAATTATCTTTCAAAAGAACCTGTGTGTGAAATTGTATTGTTGTCGCTGAAAATGTGTGATCATCCATGGTCATTTCAGGGACCACTGTCCAAAAAATCCTGCATGGAGAACTTGGCATAAGAAAGTTGATCTCTCGTTGGATACAACATTTGCTTGGCGACGATCAAAAAACAGCCGTTACAGGTGTCGCAAAGCTCTGCTGCGATTCAACCGAGGAGAGTCAAAGCATGTTTAGGATATGGTTAGTAGTAACGAGTCTTGGATATATGCTTACGATCCAGATTCTAAGCAGCAGTCAACTGCCTTGTTCTTCCAGGAGCCAACAAATCGACTAAAGTCATACGCTCAGGGAGCTGTTAAAAAAAATACTTGCCTCTTTTGTGGCAAAAACCTCGCCACTATAGTACTAAAAATCGCAAGACGGTTACTGCCGACTGGTATACCACTATTTCTTTGCCACAAGTCATCACCGAAATTTGAAAAAACAATTCAAGACGTCGTATGATACTGCACAATGACAATGCAAGTTCGCACACCGCTCGCCAAACAAAAATTTTTTTGGGCAACCCAAAATGTCGAAACTTTAGATCATCCGCCTTACAGCTCTGACTAAAGCCCTATTTTATTATGTTCCCCAAAATTATGCAAAGTCTTAGTGGTCAACGTTTCAGCTTACCTGAAGCTGTTGGCGCATACAAATCGGCCATTTTGACTACCCCCACTTCGGAGTGGAATAAATGTTTTAAAAACTGGTTTGAACGCATGCAAAAGTGTATTAAATATCGCGGAGAATTCTTTGAAAAACAATAAATAGTAATAATCTATTAGATTGTCTATACTTATTTCAAACGACACAAATTAAAAGGCACCCCTCGTTCTAGTGTGTGTGTACTTAATTTTTTTGACACGTAGTTTGCTTTGACAGTATATCTAGATATATATATAATCAAAGAAATTATTATAATGATATGATTTAAAGAATATCTCAAGGTTATACTTTACATAATTGTACCCTTGTAAATTTGTGAGGCTAGCGTATTATGAAGAGAAGTATGACAGTTGTCGGGTTTCGCGGTGACGTCTGCCCTAAGCACTGATAGGAAATCCATTTCCGTTAAGGACAGATATTTCCAGAAGATATGTACAGTCAGGGTAGGAAAAGGTTCGTCACCTTAAGGTCTATTTTCATTTGCTCAGTATCCCAGGAAAACATTAAAACTCTCGGGAAAGCGGGTGAAACCGCAGGACGGAAGTAGTTAATAAAATAGTAAAAATAAATAGTGATTATGGTAAAATTTATTCATTTAAACAAATCTTATATATTTTATTAAAAACGAGTATATCTGTTATTTGTGTCAATCACAGCTTGTAGTCGTTGTCGCATTGATCCAACAAGGCGAGAGTATATGTTGATTTCTCTGAAGCCCTTCCAGACACTTCGGCTATGTTCTACGACAGCTGCTTTGGTTCTATCGTTATTATTTATCCACCACTGCACCATCAAACCCCATAGATTTTCGATAGGGTATATACGCCACTGCTGCAGGCCAAGGAGTCATCACTACTTCCCGGTGCCTATGGAACCAATCACATGTCACGTCATTACATTAACCGTCACTTAAAATAGCGGCCGAATAATATTACAATCGTTTTTATTCTAAGATTACAAGATATCGCAAGAAAGTATATGACACTGACAGACTTTGACAATTGACAATTAAGATATCATTATCTACAAAATAATTAAAATCTTCTAATGACTAATTAGGCCATAAAAAAGTTTTTATGTTGATATTGACACTAGACGTAGTCCAAAGATGTTACACTATTTTGAGCAAAGTTATCATACTATGTTAGTTTAATTTTATATGCAGTAGTCCGTTCAGTGCTTTTGTTTCAAAAGGTACTAAGAGTACGAGTAAAGGAATGAGTTTGAAAACTGACGAAGGTTTTCTTACTCTGACTGTACATTAGTTTAAATTGACCTTGTCATTCAAGAATGAATGACATGATAAATTTAAACATCGAGCAATCTCAATTTTTGTTATAAGAATGTTATAATCGTTAATATTAAATTATATTTCAATGGTTTATTAAGATGGAAAGATTTTTGAACTCAAAAACTAATCACTTTGTACCTGGCAGACCATAAGGATATGTATTTGTATGTAATTGAAGGGACTGTTCATTATTTCTTTGAAAAGTATGAGTTGTTACATATATTAAGACTTAACTTTGTATAAAAACGATTACTAGATTGCATGATATTTTTTCACAATAATTTGTAAACGTTATTAATTATAGTATGTTTATACATTTACGCTACAAGTGATGTTAATACAAATATGTCAACGAAACCTTTCCTATATTAGAACTCACTGTTTCCAGCTGTTTTGTCAGTGATTAATTAACTTGTTGTTTATAAAGTGTTATAACAAAGTCCCTTGTCTCTGGTCATACGAGGGTTTTTACACTTATGTGGTATAATCAGTGATCAGCTAGTAGCTAATTTATTTATTTAATTTATTTTACTATTACTAGCATTTACTTTTTAGCCTTATAGGAATACTTATACATATTTACACCTCCACTGGTGACAAGAGGGTGAGGATCGGAATTGCGATTCAATGGAGAAATGCTGCTAGCATTCTTGTCACTTTTGTATGCCATCAAGTAGTAACTATTTTTAATTCATTTTGGACTTAATACACATAAGTAATGTTTGTGTTTTTGCGTGTAATATTTAAGCAATAATGCAAGATCTGTAGTATAATTATTTAAATGTATAAATTTATAGTGTAGATTATTGATGGCACACGTATAAACCTTAGTGGTTTTTTAGCTGCTATCATTATATTAAATATTGTACTCTGTCATTTTAAATGGATAAATAAATTAAAAAAAAAAGTATTATTTAATGTAGTGATGTTTTTGCAAGTCGAAAAAGATAGATTGCTTCTGATACGAATCACACAAATTACACATACCATATGTGTATTTTGTGTTGTGTTTAAATTGAGTAACGTTTTGTTGCTTTTTAGTCCCCACTGACGTAATATCCGTACCTTTGGTGTATATTTCTCTTATTTGATTGAGTTTTTTAGTTTGATGTGACTGCTGGTTTCCTTTGATACTATATAAATATTTGTTATTGATCTACCTAAAAAAACTACCACAAATATATACCATAGGTACCATCTAAATCTGTTTGTATCTACAGTATTTTCCTCGTTTACGGTGCATTGCCAATACTTTAAGTGCAACAAATCTAGAAAACACCTGACGTTTTACATTTTTCATGCCGCAATAACTTTATACGCACACAGAAACGTTAAGCCATTGAAATATAAAGTATTCATAACATTTCAATGAAATACGAGTAACATTATTATTCTATTCTCAATCACTACTTAATTCACATTTTTAACCAAAACAAATAATTATGTTTTGTTTTGTGAAGTAATTTCGTTGAAAATTTCAACGAAATTCTGCCACATGTGTATTCCGCCAACCCGCATTGGAGCAGCGTGGTGGAATATGCTCCAAACCTTCTCCTCAAAGGGAGAGGAGGCCTTTATCCCAGCAGTGGGACATTTACGGGCTGCTAATGTAATAATAATGTTGTGAAGTAAAATTTTATTACACTTATTTTTCGAACGTTACTTGTAGTTGTAAATATTCTGTTATTCCAAACATTCGATAGAGAGACGAATAAGGAATCGCTAATAATATTTAAAATATACTCAAACTAAAAAGTATTAGTTTACTAATACTTTTTATATTTTCCTGCTTCTAAATCTTTCAAAAAGTGTGTCTAATGTTAGTTGTACACTCATCTACTTAGTGACTAAATATGTCCAAGTACTTTCACTTTTCTATAATTTAATCTAAGAAGCAAAATATAGAAATTTATAGCCTTAAATGTGAAATATTCAAACATGTATATAGCTTTAGGAATCAGATTTAGAAAAGATTACAAACATTTTCATTAAAAAAAACTCTATATAATATAAACAAAGTTCTCCATAATATATTACAAAGAACTATTTTTTAACGCGAGACAATCATAACAGTACGATTCTTTGGAACGCCTCTCATCCGAGAAATTTGTCTATTGTTTCTATAGAGAGTGCAGCGTGAATGGTAGAGGGTCGCTCAAAGACTGCTTTGTTGGCAAAATGAAAAAGCGATGATTGAAAATGTCATTTTCTCACAGAAGCTGATGAGATTTCCCATGCACTTTAGTTACTCACTTTTTTTTTGTTTTTTTACAAGACAGAAAAGCTAATGTCCTATCTTTGATCATAATTTATTCATAATTTGCTATCTGTTAGACATCTTATGCTGTTAAGTTAAATTACATTTTTGAATTTAAATTTTCGTAAGTTATCGGAGTAAAAATTTTAATATAAAACTATTGCTTTAAAAAAAAAGCTATATTGCTGCAACTTGCGCTTTCGAATTTTGTTTATTTACGTGTGTTGTTGTAATACGAGCTGAACCCGCGGCTTTACCCATGCGAAATTTATAAATCATCATCTATAGCACACAAACCGTCTCCCCTAATTTTACCCGCTTGAATGGGTTGGGTGAATTAAAAAGTAGCCGCCAAATTTAATCTAAGTCGGTTCAGTGGTTTAAGCTTGAAGTGGTAACAGATAGAGTTACTTTCGCATTTATAATATTGCTAGCTAGTGGGCTAGCATTTAGGGCGTAGGTCTAAGGTGCCTTATATTTTTACAACTGACAATATGTTTAAAAAAAATCAATAGATCGGTGACCAAATATACAGATATAAATTGGCCATCTTTAACGAATTTCTATAGGTTTCATTCTAGTAACATGATGATATTTTTTACATAAATCAGTATCAGTATTGAATCAAACGATCAAGAAAACATCATGAGGAAGCCTGTCCGTGGTGGATGTAAATCTATCACGTGTACCCATCCACCCGTATTGGAGTGCGATTTTATTTGATTTCCTCTGCAGTGCGATTTTAACATAAGCCTGTAAATAGCTAAGGCCTCCTACTCTTACTCTTAACCTTTCTACTTATTAAGAAGATACTTATGGTTTTTCATTTTTTATTCTTCTTCTTAATACCAAGAGAGAGAGAGAGAGAGAGAGGGGTAAAGACGGCTCAGCGTAGCAGATACCAATGAGTGTATTTGAATGCTATTGCAAATTACATCAGATTAATACAAAAAATTAAAGTTAAATATAAATAAAATAAGTACAAAACAATTTTAAGGTAAAGGGTTTTATCGAAATCAAAGATAATACCATTGTTATCTTGTATTGTTTTTAATTAACTTAAAACAAAAAAAAATTGGTCCTCGGTATAAATCGGTACACAATTCTTCTCATCAATATAGGGCGTAGACTCAAAAATTAAATCGTGGGGCGTAGCGTAAACTGGGCAAATACACTTAGGGAAACCTAAGTAAATATACAGCCCACCATTTTATTTTTAAGTCTAACCAACCTTTTAACTTAAAAACGTTTTTTTTTATTTGATTTTCAAGGTTTTAGCTTTTGTTTGATTTAATTTCTGATTCTATTTAATTAATTTAGTGCCTGACTATTACAAGGTTTCTTTTCTGTCAATTCGTTGCGAGTTAACTATTACAATATAATACTTTCGAAGCCTTTATTCGACTCAATAAAATTCGAGCAAGAATACATAACAGCGTGGCCTACAGTGTTCCCTTGCCTTTTGTGGACTGTTGTGGCTCAAGACTAAATTAAGGGCAAAATCCTACTTTCAGCCGTCCCATAATTAAACTTTGTTTGAAACTATATGGGTTTAGGGTGAATAAGATGTACGCCGTCTCTTTTAAAGTCGATTCGATCTGACGGCAGATGTACCGTCAGTTCAAATCAACTTTGTACTTACGGATGCGTTTGGTACATTTGGAAATGTGCGTAATTTTTGTACTGGTCGCACTCAAGGTCTTTCACCTTTCGAGTTTTCGGAAAATGTTGTACTCTTTCTTTTTGCATTTTTCTACCATCGGTTTAAAACCGCATACGAAAATTATATTCGATATAATATATATTGGTAAGGTGTCTCTCTGATTGACTTTAATGATTCCTGATTTAATAGTATTTTATTGTTTTAATAGCGGATATATTTTCAGAAAATAATTGCAATAACGTCAAAACGCTTTTGCAATTATTTTCTGTCTAAGTGATTTATGATCCGATGGAATGATTCTCCGGAGTTGTAATCTTTATGTATTGTATGTGCTATAAGCAGGATTAAAGTATTAATTTCCAATAAGATATATTATTATAATTTAACGTATTTCATAAGTTCTTTTATCCCAAATGCTATATTTAGCAAAATTGTTGTAACTGAATTTAATACTATTATTGTAATATAGTTTTATCAAACCAACTTTGATGATTTTTTTTATTATATAACAGCTTCAATACAACAAGTCTATATTAAGTTTCCAAGTTTTGAAAAGAAAACGCTAACGATATAAAAAAAAAATATTCACCCTAATGCCAAATAGTCCTCTACGGGCTTTAACTTTTTACCTTAACTTGGGTGGTATCAATATACCCACCCGTCGCTATCAATCTAACGACATATCATTTTAGCTACTTTGATACGAAACATTGAATTAGGTAGGATCCATAGATCCTTTGATTAGAATTCAGTTTTAATATAAAACCTGTCTTAACTTTATAATCCGCTATGTATGCAATTGTGTTCATGTGTATGGCAATATAAGAAATACACTTACTTATTGGTGGTCAAATTAAACACTGCCATCGGTTCGGAAAAGAAAATACCTTATATTGAGAAGACCCGGCGACAAAAACAAACATACTTTATATATAAATATTAGTTATACCTGTAATACTACTGGTCGCCTTTCATCTGATACCCATTGTATATATTGTGAAAAAATATATAATCCACTTTTTTGTAGAGGCGGCCATCTTTGATTTTCAATGACATTTAATATTTTTTATTGTATTGTTAACAGAACTAAAAGTGTGTACCAAATATCAGATTAATCGGTCAACAGGAAGCGGTAATTTTTTTTAAAGGGGGCAATTACTAAATTTGAGCCAAAGAACAAACAAGGCCACCTTAATAAAACGCTTAAAAGTATTATATAAAACTTGTTTTTCGCCATAATTGTTCTGCTTAATCAAAATAATTGAGTAATGTTTACAAACGGATGTTTATTATAAAAATATTGTGTATTTATTGATAAAATATATTTTCTACCAATATTTAAACATTGGAGAAGAATGCTCATATAAAATAATAAACATTATATTATATCATAATACGAGTATAGACTGTGTCAGACTGAAACGGATTAAGTTTTTCTTATTGTTTTATATTATGTTTTCCAATTTTTAGACACCTCAATGTCTAAAAATTGAAATAATCGGACACATATAATTTTGAAAAAAAAAACACTTTTCATGTTTTATTTTCTATTATTTAATAATAAGAAAATTTTCTCCGTATCAATTTTTATCAACAATTATATTTTTTCTATTAAATGGTCTTTGAATAACGTGTATAAGTTTTCCGTGTATTGATTTGAATATTGTTCATAAACTACTATGGTCTTTTATTCCGACCCAGAAGAAGCCTTCTGAAAAGTAGTCGGAAAAGCCGGACTCTTGGAAAGGAAGATGTTATGTTGGATTCTTACACACTATGACCTCTGCGATAGCCATCTGGTGGCACGGGTCAAAGAGTTTGCCGTTCTATAACTACATAGTTATGCTGTTCCACTGCGAAGAAGATTTCAAATAAATTTAACACTACATTCATTTGTCAAGATCTTGAATTATGTACAATATTCATTATTGATTCGTAAAAATAGCGTTTTGAATAACGGCGATGTTTTTATCGGAACTTTGTTAGGAAATATCATGTTAGATTTTTTTAAAAATATTATTTTATTTAATAGCTCATAACAGGGAATGAAATTGGTAAGGTCCTAATAAAAAGTAGTTTATACATTTAGTAAAGTATTGTTGAATTTTCAGCCAACATGACCAGCGAATAGAGTTTTCAAAGATATGGTGGGCAGTCCTCGGTTTTACAATATAATCTAATGTTTTAGTGGAAATCAATAGATCACGCCCTGGATAAGTACTTTAATATCGGACCCTCGTCAAACCTTAATATTGGTTTCGATATCACACCTACCCTTTATGTCTCTGGTAGACCACTAAAGGCTGAAACGTGCAAGCAATTCTTATATTTATTACTCTATATTACAATCTATTTTCCCTTACACTACGTATATGTGACGCAATTTCACAGTGGTGCGTTGGATCGTCGTATGATTAGCGATTATCGCTCTTATTGTTGTGGTTTTAAGATTATATTTTGATATAAATATAATGAAATAGCGAAGTATAGGTTGCGGTAAAGATTTAACACGTGATTAGTTTGACTTCATTAGTCAAGAGTACTGTTAATGATCCATAAACGATGGACAAACAATGAGAATATTATCTGGTTTTGGTTTGGGAAACCCTATGGAGCGTTATATGTAGATTTAAAGTGAACTGATTTGAAATACTGATTCAAATTATTCTCAAAATACCTAATAAAATTGAACAGGTTTTATAAAAAAAATATAGACGATGTAGAAAAAGTTCATTAGTTTTCTATGTTGTCTTGGGTCTGGGTGTATGTGGTACCGTTGTTACTTCTGATTTCCATAACACCAGTGCTTTAGC
Source organism: Vanessa atalanta (assembly GCF_905147765.1). NCBI lineage: Eukaryota > Metazoa > Arthropoda > Insecta > Lepidoptera > Nymphalidae > Vanessa > Vanessa atalanta. Next base: position 3,702,330 of record NC_061882.1, read on the forward strand.
TTCTTACATTGGGATCAGAGTAATGTATGTGATGTTGTCCAATATTTATTTATAAAAAAATAAGAGTATATAAAAATCGAGTGATAGGAAATTATATATTTTTTTAATTAATGTGGCTTATTATAGTTATTGCCGGGCCTGTTCATAGATTTAAAAGTAAGTAAGCTACGAATTTGCTAATGAAAGTTTTTTATAATTATTCATGTACAATATTTTACTTAATTCGTCGCGTCGCCCCTTTAAATATTTCGTATACAATTATACGATACGACTCTCGAGCCACCACTCTCGTACGTTGATGGTACAGAAACTTTTACGCAATGTTGGCAATATTATAAAAGTACAAATACACACAATGGAAGTTATATAATTAATAATAATTATATATTTTAATTAACAGTGAATTATTACAATTGGACATCCGAAAATCGTGAAATATGATGTTATATAACAATATTTTCTAAAAAAGATATCACATCCTCAGTAATAAATTATATATAAAAATTTCAAAGTCTTTTGACAAAGTTCATTTTGCACAACAAATAAAGTAAAAGTTGCACAATCTTCAATACTTTTAAAATAAAATTGTTTGGGTCGAATTGTTCTTTTAATATAATTATTTTGAAGATATTATGTCTCATTTTTTTCCGATATGAATCTGTTTAATTTTAGCGTTAAGAATTCAAAGTCAAAGTCAAAGTCAAAAATCTTTATTCAATATAGAAGTGTTTGCACTTGCTTATTGATTGTCAAAAATCTACCACCGGTTCGGAATTTAGCACCTCGGACCTGAGAAGAACCGGCGAAAGAAACTCAGCGGGATATATTTTTTTTAACCATTTTCCATGTAGGGAATTAAAATAGTTAAATGAAAAAAGCGTAATATGGAAAAGTATGTAAACTAGGATATATTGTATCAGTCATTTTTATGGTTAAAAATGAATCATTAAATTTTATTAAAAAAGTACGAACTAGTTTTACTTATATTTTATCAAGACATGCTCACAGGAATTAACATGATAGTTACACACTACTTATTAACTAGCTAACAGTACGTTCAAAAACAATGTGCCATTAAGCGAGTTATTGAGATAATATGAAAAAAATATTTTTTCATCAGAAATGACTTGCGTAGGAATATTTTTGATAAAAAAATTCTATGTTTTGTTACGTCGAATAATAAATAACACGACGTCACCATCAATCAATCGAGTCTTTACTTAATTTGGAAACAGCTTTAATTTTATTATGGTGGTTGATCGATCGTGCCTCGAAACTGCAAACATTGTTGTGGACAAAAAAAAAGTTTCGAAGATTTCGCTGAGTGAATTACAAATTGCTTGTCATGGACAAATTTTATACTAAAATAATATTTGTTGTGCAAAATCAACTTTATTAGAGGATCTATGAGCTATGAGATTAATTAAAAAATGATATATTTTGAGACATACTTAACACATATTACGAAGGTCTTATGGAAAATTTTTACATGTTTATGTAATTTAACGTTATAAGTACGTTTTCAGATGTCAACATTGTAAGGAATTTCTCGTTGTAAGTTCTTGAAGATAAAATTTTGTGTTTGCAAGAAATGTCTGTTATTAGGAATGAATGGATCCTTTATAATTTTTTCATCTTGCGTGTATTGTGAGCAGATTGTCGATGAGGAGACAACAACAGTAAGCTGCCCAAGATATTAAACGTATGTGCACGAGTGTATTCTCAAATACAAAGCAATCTCTAATATCTCAATCAAAAGTCCGAAAGGACGGCAATCCAATAAGAACGAAGAAAAGTCACTTTTTAACGTTTCAGAGGCGTTTATTGTCTTGAAAAGCATCACACGTAACATTCTATAGTGTGTGCTGTTTATATTGCAGACTAATTTTTATTTTTAAGTTAAAACTAAGCTCTTTACTCGAACTTTAGAATAAAATTTAGCGAGTTAATTTTCAAATAAAAAGAAGCATTTTTAAATCAAATTATGGCTGTCGTGGTATGGTTATCCACATTGTCACTTACTTTTATTAAAATAATGTTATAGTGAGCATCTCAGGATTCAAGTGTTGATTATTTTAGGAGAAGAAAAGAGCACTGGGGAAATGGAGATAGCTCTTAGTAATGAAATATACAAGTTCACTTTCATTCATAACCGAGACTAGCCAAGAACATATAGGACATAAGTGAGTGAACGAACATGTTTTCACTCTCTATACCCTCAGTTTAATAATAATCCGATGAGATGGCAAATCCGAAACGATCTTCTGGTCATTATGGCGTAGTTTTAGGTGAGCTTAAAAGTGCTTGGGCTCAAGACCAACAGCAATGAGATGTTAATTTCCTAATCGGTGGTATATTTTTGACTATCAATAAGAAACTGTAATCACTTCTACAATGAATAAAGATTTTTGACTTTGACTATAATTTTGTAGTTAAAGCGTTGCGAAGCGAAATGGCGTCTAGACAGATATGGCTGTTATTATTGCGCACCCCAGTGCTAAGCATTAGAGACCATTATACATGTATTTATTTTAAAACTTGAGGTTCCTTCCGACATCAATCGTGTTGTAAAGTAATTAAAAATGGCTACCCGATTTTATTCCGCTCTCTTCAAACTTTCCGTTGTAAAACTTAAGACCTAAATTGGTTTTTCGTCAGGAAAAAGATTAATGAAATAACTACTTTCGAAATGAATGGAGGTTTTTGAACGTTTCGGAATAACGAAACTCGAAAAGAGTTTCGTCTTGTCGATACTTATAGGATATTTTGTAAACAGGAGCGAGATGTGTCTTTGCCTGTGTATTTAAAAAAATACTTTTCATATAATATTGTAAAAAGCTTTATAATACAATTTTAGCTACTCTCTTCAAGTCTGTACTGAAATGATCGTAGTGCTATCACTGTGCAAAAAGAAAATAATAATATTTTCTATATCTAGTTTGGTTACGATTACGGATAGATTTTTAATTCGGATTTCCGATAATTTTGGTTACGGGTACGAAGCCCCATAAGATGGTTCAGAGATATAAGAGAGAAATAAAAATATTCACTGATCTGAAGACAATCATGAAATGCACATTTTTAAAAATATTAAAGTATTTGTGACCTGTCCATGCTCAAATGAAAAACAAAATCAAAATTCCCCTAAACTTTGATATTCGCTGGTTTTAACAAAGTTAAGAAGTTAGTAGTTTTATTTGTCAAATGAATATAAATTTAATACATCTGCAGGTATATTTGAAAAAATTGTATTTCATAAATACATTGGGATAAGGATAACTTCTGAACATCACTATTAATAAATATTAAATATAATAAAATTATAACCAGGAATGCCGTTTCTTTCTTCAGACATTTTTTGCATCTACTAAATACGAGATAACGAATTTAAAACGATTTCCATCCATAATACAGTTACCCAAAATTTTTACTTTATGTTAAAATATTAATTTTCCCAATTATATGCATAGAAATTAGCGTTAATTCAAATCGAGTTGTATGAATAAATCTGAAAGTTTTCAAACTCGCCGCGTTAACGAATGGAAAGTTTTGATTGAAATGAGTTTCGAGTTTTAAATTTAATTGTGTTTTATCAGTTAATTGGAAATATGCAAAAATAATAACATTTTTACTGCAAGTACCTCTTTATATACCTAGCTTAATTTAAATATGGTTAATATCTGCATATATCAATAAATATTAACCTTTATTCATTTAAAAATCATTTATAATCTAATTGCAATAATATAAGTGTTTTTTAATAAAACACATAAGCAAAATATCTATTATTATTTATAAAAAGCGGTTTTGCTTAGGTGATAGAATAGACCAAATAAAAAGTAGCCTATGTCCTTTCTCTGGCTCTAGACTATTTGTGTACCAAATTTCATTTAAATCGGTCCAGTACTTTTGGCGTGAAAGCGAGACAGACAGACAGACAGAGTTACTTTCGCATTTATAATATTAATATTAATATAAGTAAAATAAGTAAATAATAAGTAAATAAGTATATATAAATATATAAGTATGGAAGTATGGATAAATAAAATGTTTATATGTGTCTTTTTATGCTTTTAATGCAAATAGATAATAGATCAATTAATAGATAGTAGATAAAATAGACGAGTTTTAACATTATCATAAAAAATCATATTTTTAAGAGTTTCATCCAAATGGGTCGTTCAGATGTACATATATATACACATCTCTCAAATGAGATGAAGTAAATTCTCGTAAAATCAACATTGACCTTTTATTTTTTTATAATATACTAGCTGGTGCCCGCGACTACGTTCGCGTGAATTTAAGCCTCGAAAGTAGGAGTATTATATGTTTGACATATCTGTGTATCTTTAAGTCTGTCGTGGCATTGTAGTTCTAAATAGGTATTTGACTGACTGCGTAATGTATATTACACGATATTATACGTAGTGCCGTCGAGGATTGAAGCATAATTTTTTTTGCAGTTGCGACAACGCGACAGAGCCACATAAAGCTAGCCGTGTGCACTGGACTCGCTCAAAAGTAATCGTTTTTTTTTTGGAATAAGAAGTAACCATATCTGAAATCTGTGCCGTACCCATTTTTTATATTTTTTATTTATAGTATATTTAAATGCAGAGGGATGATGTAATACTACTGGAACTCTTTAAAAAGGTTTTAACCTCATCAGCCCTGGTTCCATAGCATCTCGATTTTAATGAAATAAACGCTATATGTTACCCCAAGGTTACTTACTACACTATAAATGAATGAAAACCGCATCCAAATCGGTTAAGCCGATTCCTAGATTAGCGCTAACAAACGAATTGATAAACAGACCAAAATTCTAAAAATCATATTTTGTGATCTATTGCGTTAATAAATACTCCCAGTAATATTTGTTCTCAAATATCTTCTATATACAGATTTCAATCATTTACGATTTTATTATATGTATATATTTTTAGTAAAGATAGGCTGCCTCTAATATTTCGACAACTAGCCAGAATTTAATAAAATTATTATTTTTACGACCACGAATGTATTTTATAATTTAGGAGAGGTGTAATTGTCAGCCATAAATAGGTATACGTCGTTGAGTTTGCTCAATTTGGCCGATAAATATTTTCAGCAAAGCGTCTCGTCCCACACTGATTTATTAGTGACAGAGGGGTTGCATCACGATTTACGTGCAACAATTACATAATGAAATCGTTAAAAATATTAAGACATATATGTAGCAAAAGTAAGCCAAAAGATTCCTTGGTATCGTATTATACAATCCAACAATGTCTAGGAAAAAGTCTTGTCATAGATAGCTTAGGAGCAAAAATAGAATAATGACGGAAAAATTCCTTATACTAATTGTTATTAAAATTTTGTGAACGGAAGAGGAAATCTTATAAATATTTTTAATTTATAAATACTTATTATATATATATTTTTTGGATATCGAATACCGAGAAAATATACTCAAATAAGTGAAGTCTAGGTCTCGTAGACACTAGTGATATTGTGCTGCATTTAAAATTTCCCTGTCATCCATAAAAAGCCACTGGTCCCATTTTACGGGTTACTTGAATTGTATATCAATGTCGAACAATAAACGTATCCACCTACAATGAAGACTGTAAGCGGATTCCAATTCTGAGGTGACTGGCTGGAAAGCTTATGAGACCAAACGTAGAACTACAGAAAATGACTTGTCGATTCAGTTCGGAGGCTCTCCTTCGTTCAGTGCAATTATAGCTTCCCAAATAGCAAAAAATGTAACTTAGAAATTATTAAGTAAGGATTGATTTTGATTTATGTCTTAAATAAAGCATTTTATGATTTATGTGAAAAACTAACAAATTGTTTAGTATTATGTAAAATAAATTTATGATACCAGTCGTAGATTTTCTAGTAGTAGTCGTAGTATCTACAGCAAAAAATACTAAACCCACAGTTTTATTTACACAGTAACAATGGAGTTAGTTGAAATTCATTGATTGTGATTATTGTTTTATAATAATAATTGTTTACTAATACTATACGATTACGTAAAATTCTAAATGTATTTCTAACAAAATTTATCGGGCTGTTGTCCATGTGTCAACACAATTCTAAAATCATTTATTTTACTTTACAGAAAAATAATATGAATTTTTATTTTACACCAACTGGACGTTGGTTTTAGATTTTTTTACGAATTTACAAATTATACTCTATCTACAAACGTGTCCATAAAATCAACAAAGCCAATATAATCTGTTTCAAACTCGCTACAGCGCACGTACTCACTAACTTACGTAAAAAATTAGAATAAAAAAAATGTATGTACCAAATCTAAAATATTTTTACTCTAACATTTATACAGCCTACCTAAAAAATAAAGTTATGCCAATAAAATAAAGCAAACATTTTGAGAAGTTATATCCCTCAAAAGGAAACGAGCTAACATAGTTGCTACGTGAATTTAATACTTTAAACATATTTTTAGTCGTGTTTAAATATTATGAGCATTTAAAAAAAAAAAAACGATTTCGATGAATTTGGAATATGGGCTAATTGACAGTAATCGGCTGCTTATACATATATAATATGCATTTTCTCTATTACAGATAAAAAATAAGGATAAATAATGGCTGTCACGAGTCGCCTAGCTTAAGTAAAACAAGAAAGAAGAAAACCAACAGATTGATATGGAATATTAAGTAACTTAGAGTTTTCTCAATGAAACAAATATAAGATATATTATTCTTCCTACTTTTCCTTCTTATATAATAATTATAATTTTATAAGTATATAAGTATATTGTAAGTTTAAAAAAAACCGGTAAAGAACATTTGTGAGCTCAAGAATATTATAAAATTAACGACTTTATAGATGATAGAAAGCTTTGGGAATGAAACGATCGCCTCCAGACTTCAAAATATATTATTTAATATTGTAAACACAAATATCTACCAAAAAAAGATCTCGCTTAGTTTCGTCGGTTCATGTAAAATCTGAGGTGTTCTTTCCGATCCGTTCGTAAAATTTTGACAATAAATAAGAAAGTGCAATAATTCTTTGGTAAATAATATCATCACTCAATAGAGAAATGTTGAATAATCAAAATAAAATAATGCGATCATTGGCATTAAAATAAAAATCTTTGTTTATAATAAAACTTAGACAAATGTACGTACGTACATAGCATAGAGACGACGTTGACGACCCGAGCCTCACTCAATCAGTACCATATTAAATAAAGTCGCAAACCTAAAATGTTAAAACCAAGTTTTATAAAGCTTGTCGACTTCCGTCTTTTACATTAGATTATGTTGACGACATAAAGTCTATAACTCTTGGAAGACTGCTACAAATGTAACGACGCTATAGCAAATATATGTGTCAAGTGTGAGCAGGAGTTACACAAGTTCCGTACACAGTTCACTACTATTTTGAACTTCTGAAAAGTTATACTATCATATATTCTGTCGATGAAATCTAACGACTATATTTATATAAATATGTAATGAGAAAGGTTTTTGTTTTAAATAATAATAATTTAGATATAATTTTATTAAATATCTTAAATAAATTACACGCATGATTTCTTAATAATACAATATCATACTTGAAATGACAGTACAGTTAGAACTGTAAAGTTTGACCTAATTATAAAGAACCCTAAAAATAAAAGGTTACTCAGTCAATGGACGGACGATTCAAAGGTGCTACTAAATACGGTCATAAAACATATTTCGAATTTGAGCCACCGTTATTGAGGCATAAATTTTAAAACAGCATCTCCGTAATTCGGAATAATTTATTGCTAACACGAGCCTCGCTGGTAATGGCTCCGCACTGCAACGCGACAAAGACGAGCGAGTAGTAAATTAATTTATACAATGGCGTATGGCTCGAGTGATAGCGATTGTACTACCTCAGTTACAACACAGCGGAATTTCGTGCAATTAGAGAAAATGGCTTTGCAAATAATCTATATTTATTAAAAAAATTGTAACAGAAAAATAATAGTTATTATTAATGTACCTCAGAAGAAAGACAAACGCTATGGGCATTTTTGTTTAGGCCATTGTTTAACCAGCATTTGCTCATATACATAAAAGAAAGAACATATATTTTATGGATAAAAAAATATTAAAAAATTGGGTACCTATATCTTTTTCATTCATCGCTCATTCTATAAGTAAAAATAATATTGCGCATCAAAATCCGTTGAGTAGCTTAGAAGAAGGAAGTGGAGATACAGCAGAAAAAAAGAGACATTGTTTTATACTATTTATATATTTATAAAATATCTAACTTTATAAAGGCCCAATGGAATATATTGTAAAATTAATTATATGATAACAACAGCAGTTTCTGCAGGTAACCGGCTTTAATAGACGCGGAATGATGAATAATGCTAAATAAAGTTTTTGAACGTCCTTTATCATTTATCTCTATTGATTTTTTATAAATTCCTAATTAAATGTGATTGAATGAAATAAATAAACTAAAACATGCTACTTTTTTCAGAAAATTAAATCAATTCTTAACATTCTAAAAGTCAGGAGTTTTTCGGTATTAACTACCAAAATAAAAAGTAGAATAGTGCGTACTGTATTAGTAATGAAGTCGTGTAGACTCGGAATAGTAGGCGTAGAGGATTAACGATAGAGCGGAAGTCAATTTTACGATGCAATGCCTTACGTATTTTTAACAGAGTTAAAAAAGTCTCTCTATTTTTCCAGCGTGTGTGTGTGCACAATTTTACAAAAACGACTGAACACGAGCGAATTTTAATTAATTCACTGGGGATCTAGAGTTTATAGATCATTTTTATAAACAGCATATTAAGGTTTCATTTTTATTTACAAACTAAAAGATGTGTATTTGTAAATTAAATAAATAAATAAAAAGAAATAATAATATATAAAATAAAGTTAAACGTAAACTAGACCAACTAATAAGCCGTTTCATATGAAAGCAATCTTCAAGGATATTATCTTTACCTGTTATTGGCATTGGATTTGTTTAGGCCTTTACATTGTCAATGAGCTATAAACCGTGAAACCCCAGTCAACGAAAATGTCGTGGAAAATGTTATGTTGTTCAGCAGACGAACAACATCTTTTATTGGACGTATAAAAAGTTATTTAGTGTGAGGGGTAAGATGGTGGGTTCACTGAAAATAAACACAGAATTTATATTATCAATATTTATTTTTATATTTTATAAATATTGCACGGAGATACAGCCATATATATTGACTATGAAAAACAAATAATTTTGTTACATTTAAAAATAAATAAAAAATACCTAAAATAAAAATTTGGTATACTCAATTTATTTTGTGATACAAAAAATAGAGATGATATATTTTATTTTATCTGACAAATGACAAAAAGGTCGTGCAAAGCGCTAACAATAGCACCAGCAGCGGTATTGCAGTGAAAAGGTCCCGTAGTAATGGGATTATGTATCTATCGCTTCTAATTAATTGCCATTGTTAACTGTACGAAACCTTAAATTGGAGATGATTAATTTTCAAATATATTTTGTAAGGCTTCATCACTTTTCAATGGAAAAGTTAATTGAAATTCCGTGTCTGTTGTATGAGCTAATACTAAGAATTAGTTACCCAAGCGTTTAAATAAAATGGGAAATAATAATAATGTTATAGACAATCGTAACAAAACCATTATACTGAATTTTCATTTCAATTGCTGTAACGTTTGCATTAAAATTTTGTTACTTTACTTAAAATATACGTGAACTATAAATAGACTATTAGTAAAGTATTATACTTGCCTATGAATTCCTAAGAAGAAACAGGCGAAGAAATTGACTAAGATTTTTATTGTTAAATAATTATTAAAAATAATATTAATAAAACCGTTGTCTAATCGAATGCAAAACTTATTTTTTGCGAAGAGCGTTGTGTTGTTTTCACATAATTTATGTTAATTTAAGTATACTTTTTGTAAATACATTTATTTATCATAAAAAGAAAAGGATAAGAACTGGTTATTGTGGGTTATCCCTAAGAAATAGACGTATACCATCGCGGACTTTTTTGTAGACCTTTTTAGGGTGTGCAATGCTGAAGTACATTATTTTGACCTATCTCTTAGGGTTCAGTCAGCCTTTGCAATGTAAGTGCAAAAAAATGTGTTTATTTACGAAATCTCATTTGAAACCTCTAAAATTATCAGTATTTCTCTATTATATTATGTATGTATTATACATATAAACCTTTCTTTTGGATCATTCTATCTATTAGAAAAACCGCATCAAAATCCGTTGCGTATTTTTAAATATCTAAGCATATAAAGGGACAGACAGACAGCGGTAAGCGACTTTGTTTCATACTATGTAGTGATATACATACAATGGAGAATAGCTTTATATTAATTTTATTACAATAATAATATTAGTTTAAAGCGACAATCTCATCTTGATACCTTTACAATATCTATTAAGAATCGGAGCGATATAAAAACACTTTTATTACAATCTTTAGTAAGACTATATTATGTGTAGAGAATTTTATACTGTTTACAAAACAATGTTCATAAAATGTTTCACTGTAAGAACAAAAACAGTAATAGAAACTAGCTAAGCGTGCAGTTCTATTCCACACAAGTAAGAAACCTAACTCACGGCTATCGAGCAGGCCGCCATAAATCCCCCATAGACATTGTTACGCCCTTAGATAAGGCGGCAAAACAGAGATAACGTTGGCTCGATTGATCGTCAATGAGTAGAAATTCATTTATCTAAAGAAACACAATCAATCGATGAAAAAACAACCCTATACTCTGAGGTATTAGATTGATTATTGATTGTATGTTAATAAGTTTAAGCTTCAGTTCGTCTAAATGGATAACATTGCAAATTTTCAAGTTTATAGGTCTGTATTATTACACAGAAAGTTTTCTAAAACGTTAGCTAAACTGTTTCTAAATTCAGTGATTTCGCTTATATAATCGCCTCAGTGAACCTTTTAAATTATTTAATACAATAAATTTGTCTGAAGATTGTTTTCATCAGTGTGTCTCATAAAAATGTTTACTATCTTTCATTGAATTAGATTTTGATAAGCCTACATGTACGACGGATTGACAATATTAATTCAAAAATCATTCCATTTAACAAAGTTAATACTATAAAAAATTTGATTCGGTTGCTTTTTTATATAATAAATTTTAAATCACATCCGGATCATTTTTTAAATATTAAAATTTTAAAAAAACGAAAAATGGTGGACGGATACGGCAGAAATCCTAATATGAAAAAAATTATGTGTTTTAATTTTTTTTGCCAAAATGCAATGTTTTATAGAATGTCAATTTTCACAAAGATAAATAAATTGCGCGTTGCATCTCTCACTAGTAACATTCACTGATAAGATTATGTGCACGATGTTGAAAAATACATTAATTTTCAGGTATGGTTTCTCATTAGAAAAGCTGTAGCTTAACTTGGAAGGAAGCACATAATTTGTGACCGCTATCGACACGTAGATAAAACCGTTCGATTCGGCGCGACTTTAATTTCTTTCCCGGCGATAAATGTCCTACACATATCCTTTTCTTTTCGATGAGGTGAGAGTGAGATGGTGCATTTTTTGAGACAAAGGATCTTCGGTGTTGAAGCAAAATAAAAAAGTACAGCAGTGAAAGCCAATAAGTTGCTTTCAGGTCAATTGTCAATTGTGCGGAGGCTTTATCTCTTTGTCGTTTAAAGCTAAAGATTCAAAAGTTCAGGTGAGACAAGTAATTAGATTGTCAGGCATACGAATAAGGACTTGAGGATTCGTTTTTATTGAAATTGTCAGGCATGAGCAATGATCTCGAATTACGAGTATGGACTAATTTTGCGTGAACATTGAGGTTAATATTTCAAATAGTTATTGGGAAATATTTGGTATAGATATTAGGCAATAATCACATCTACTTCAAAAATACATGTTCAAATATTTATTAAATTTTCATTGCGTATTTCTGACTTCGTTGTTCCATTTTTTGTTGGAATTCGGTCAAGTGAACCGTGCTATAGGGGAGGTCATTCTATTTATTTTCACATCAGCAGTATAATAACCTAATAATGTTGTGTGAAGTAACATGAAAAGTTATTCATTTAAAAATATATTTGGAACGTAATGAATGTGCTAATATTTATAGGTTATTTTTAGTATGACCAAATTAAAACTATATTTTTAAGTGGGAAAGATTTGTAGAATCGTCTCGAGTGCAAATTTACAAACTTAAAAATTTTACAAAATTTAAAAACTAATTAAACGAGTACGATTTTTCATAATACTAAGCTATATGTTGAAGATCTCTCCATAAAAGGACTCGTGCTTCTCAAACTCAAAATTTATTTACTTTTTCTTGATTTCTATTAACATGGATGAGCCCGTATATTCCAATATAAATACAACGCAGATACAAAAACATTTTGAAAATCCTAAGACGACTACGATTGTGTCGGAAAAATAATATAATATATCTGATGTTTGTAGCTACAGTTGGAGTTTTATCTGTATTGGTTTATTCCTAACATTTTAGCGATAAAATAATATCGATGCATGTCAAAAAGTTTTCGTCATCACATAGCTAATCTTTCTATTATTTTGGGATCAATTTTGAGACTATGAAATTATCGGAACTTCGGAAATCGGAAATGATATTTCTTTCCAGAGCTGTATTTCCAGATGAAATGGTTCTTTGAATAGAAAAAACGTATCTACCGCCAAGATGCAATACTTAGTACTATTGTGTTGGTTTGAAGGGTGACCGAGTAAGTATTACTATAGGCACAAGGGACATAACATCTTAGTTACCAACTTTGATGTCGCATCGGCGATGTAAAGAATGGTTAAAATTTCTTACGGTGCCAATGTCTATGGGCATTGCTGACCACTTTTTCTTAGGTGAAACAGAAATTAAACTTTCGTTTATGTGTTAAATAAATAAATACAATAAAAACGAAAGAAAGTATACATTAATGCTAGAATGTTTTCGAAGCGAATATTCCATATATTGCGATATTTCCTTCAAACACATTTCATATCCATTCTTAAAGATATTAGAAATGAATGTATGCCTGTTAGATTTAAGACAACAATGCAAGCCACATGCCATTTAAAGTCAACATCTCGAGTCGTAATCCCGAGCATGTCGGGCGGAAATTGCACACGGCTCGAGATAGCAGAAGATACATAGCAAGCGATATGCATTCCATACTATCTATAATTGAGTGCTATCAAGAATATTCAATTCGGACAGCAACATAACGGGAGAGGTTAAGCAAAGAGGTTAGAGAGAGGTCTGATTAAATTTCAAGTGACGAGGAGGAATGACCCGTGCTTAAAGTTGAGATTTGTGATGTCACTCTATTACACCGTTGTTAAGACTTTGACTACCGAGACTCGAGACTCAAGGTCAAATGTTTTACTCAGTGTGTGTATGTCAACAGAATAGAGATTTAAGACCTCGTCTACTTAATTTAATTTAACGTACACGTAAGACTAGAACTGCTCTGCTGGTACTTCTCTGATATAATAACGTCATGTCAATAGCCAGTGTAATGAAGTAATAATACGCATAAATCTTAGACAGATTATTACATGTTAAAATTAGCCTTTTGCCGTTAACTGCTGGATGAAAACCTTCCCCATAGAACGCCAACCATCCTGATCTTGGACAGTCCACATTCATCCGTCACCTTTTTTAAATCGTCCGTTATCTCCACTCTAGCACGTGTCGGCCCCTAAGCATATGTATAATATAGTCGGTATATGTATAATGCAGGTTTCTATTGTTGTACTAATATGAAAGAAACGAAACGAAGTACCTACATGCCAAACAAATGAAGTGTACATAAAACCATTCTAAATTCATAAAGCAGTTATTAATAACATAATTATATAATAATCAAATCAATAATTTGATGACAAGATATTTGATTAGATTTATTTATTTGTATGAATTAAGCTTACGATTCGCATATTGACTCATTATAATTATATTATAAGAATAGGAACGTCGCATACACTGTAATATGCATACCTATACAACGTGTACATGATTTGCATTAATATGGTTTTAGTGTAAGTAATGGCGGTATTCGGTGTGAGGCGAGGCCGCATCCAATGTTTAATCTAAGCGGTCCTACCTGCCAGCCAAGGTTTAATGCAGAATACCTGCGGTCGAGGAGATATGGTCGGACGTCCCAACAAATGTTTCACTACGTGAGTCCTTAATATGGCCGATTTAGAGCCTAATTTAGCTACTTCAATGAAATTTATTTCACAGTTGTAATAAAATTGTAAAGGTACCGCGTTACTTAGAATAATTGTTGAAAAGATTTATCGAGTTATTAGAGTGATGTAGTAAGTAGTTTTTAATGATTAATACACGTAAAGGTCATTATATATTTTTGGAGATGGGAAAATGGTATAACTTTTTGGTGTTTAAAATAAATTTATATTTATTGAACCCTCAATGAGTTACGAGAGAATTGAACCAGATGAAAGTTCAACCTGTGATCAACGATTTAAAGACTAGAGTATTGAAAACATTTTCGTTGCGTTGATAAATAAAATTAGTATGAACACACATATAGAACATTCGTCGTTTTATGGAGTACTTGGCTTTTACTACTAATCTTTATTTATTGCTTAACTCTCACTCACAGATAACGTTAATTTAAGACACGTTAATATTGAATTGTTTTTCATCTACGATCGCGACGCTTTCCATTATGATAGAAGATGAATACTTTGTTATTTAAAAACTTTGCTGCCATAAGCCTCTTGGATACTAATTGGCAGAACGCCTCAGGCGCGTTATCCGAGTATTCCGTGATTAAGCCTTCGTTTTTATTCATATAAAATAATAACTTTTTGAAACGATATGTATCCCTGGAAATTGGAATGGAGTAATAAAATACATAAAATAACGTGAAAAGTGATAACGTAGGAACTGGCTTTTACTGACAAAGAGTCAGTAAATTCGGGGTAATATTTAACTGTCTTAAGTGAAGCAATTATTTCAAGCTAAATGGTATCTTCGCTCGCAACTAGGTTTTAAGTGTTGGTTCCAGCGTTCGTGCTACCATACTTCTTGGTTGCATCACAATTAACCGTCCCGGCTCTAGATACACTTCTGACACTATAAATCTAAACCTAAGTCTCGGTATTAGTTCAAATTGTCTTGTTCACGACGCTACGAAATTCGCACGATGATGAAACTAATTGATTCATTGAAAATAAACTTTATATGCTCAGAAATAAGGTATATATTTGTTATTAATATAAATATATTGAAGGGTTTCAAAGTTTCGACTTCAATGTAGTGAAAATGAATGGAATTAAAATACTTTCATAATAGTTATTGTTTTGTTGGTAGGTCTGTTATTCAGTCAAAGTTGAATTTTCGATAAGTAAATCAAAACTGTTTCCGAGAGATCTTGTCAAAATTAGACAGTAATTGGTAACTTTTAAAGTAACAACAGTGCACAAGTGTTTATATGTCATCTCCATTAGCTCCATTATCTGTAGCATTTGCTAAAATATTCGTATATTAATAATAATCCGTGAATCTAATATTGTCATTTTTACATAAAATATACAATTATTTTAATTGTTTAATGTTTATCCGCATCAAACACTAACTAATTAGTTATTTCCATATTCCTCTCGAAAGGAATTGGTAGCTTAAGTTAACAAATCATATAGGCATGCTCTTACTTGATTACAATTTTTTGGATGATTTTTTTCTTACATGAAATTTGTACCTTAATGAGTCTGAGTAGAAAATATATTATCAGTTCTGAAATCTGCTTTTCTCATCTGTCTAAAGTCTAGACTTATTCAGGTTCAATATATCAGTAATTGAGTTAGACTCCATTACTACATTTATTTGCTAATTAATCTTTGTAAGTGACTTTAATTAGTGAAAGCATTGAATTTTGAACATATTAATATAGAATATTAATATGAAAAATAGTATTTGATGTGAAACATGTCTTGGCGCACTTTAGGGGGTAACATGCCGATCTTAACCCCCTTATATGTGAAGCTTGTATGCTGTGATAGCAAGTTACAGTCATCCTAATTAACTAAATAAATACACTCAAAAATATACCATGTACCTGGTTGATATATATTTATTAAAAAATAAGTTTGGGCGATGAAAAAAGAGTAACAGAAAACAAAATTTTTTATAGCATTTTTGTTTGTCTGTATGTACACACTAATCCCAGAAACTGCTGAACGGATAATCTCGTGGGTATCAGTGGTAGGTTAAGCTTGGCTTGAGTAAGATTTAGGCTTTGTCCCAAGCTTTCTATCACGATATTTTGTTATTGTTAGAGGACCTTCGACTAGTTTTTGCAATTTATTTTTAGTCATCTAATAACCGTGCCTTAGTGATGAATAGATCTGTGATGCTTTTTTCCTCAAACATAATGCACAGGGATAGTGAGATCTGCTCGGCATATTTTTCGGTAACGCCCAATCGAGTAAGATTAATGACGTATAGTTAGGAATACGCGTCGTTAATCTACCACCTAACGTAGGTACCTACCGTGTCCTACAATGTCGTGTATAATATTCCTTAATTTATGTGTAGCACAAGATTTCTTCTCCAGCAATGTAATCCGGACTGCAAATACAAATGTATGGGACTGAATTTTTCGATTTGTCAAACAGGAGTGCGTAGTAAAAGAGATTTTCTCGCTGATGAAGTGAGTTATAATAATGATAAATATATATAAAGGCAGATTCGCACCTCTATCATAAGCCATTTCTTTATTATTTTTTTAAGAAATTACAGTATAAAATTATGAGAAATAAAGGAAATTCGAAAACGACCTCAGACCTTTGGTATGTACCAAAACATTACAGTGATGTATTATTTTATTTGTATCTCCACATACATATGTACATGTTGCCCGTTACCTATCATAAAATTTTGTTTATTATATATTCATATAATCAATGTATAATAATTATACATTGATTATATGAATATAATATATAATAATTAAACATAATTTCAGTTTTAGGATAATATATTTTTTACGGTTTGAATGGAATGTGTTATGGTATATAATTCCGAGTCTGCAATAGAAGACGTAGTTTCCTTGAAGGTGTGTTATTTGTCTTCGTGGGATTCCGATTACTTTGGACGATCTGGATGGTATTCGGCCAGTCATTTCATAAATCGGATCATCTTTATTTTGGATAGCCACGTTAAGTTTATTGTCTGGAATCTCTTTCCCAATGCGTCTTCGCTGTCATTAATATAAAATACGAAGGTCTTCAAGTGACGCGATAGTGATTTTAAGAAACTTTTCTTTACATAGTATGGAAAATAATGTAATCGCTCAGTACTTGTAGTATCTTAATAATTCTGGAATTACATTAATTATTATTACATATTTACATCATTAAATTATTTATTATTTTGACGAAATAAAATAATTAGATTAATTTGTGTCCGTCTAAATTATAATTAGAATTATGAAAACGGCGTCGTACAACTCGGAACCACATCAAGGGCTTCAGTACCTTTATACTGGCAAATAATAATACGAAAGCTATTGCAGTCTACAATTACAATCAGACTGTATATACAAATTATTACAAGACAATTTTAAAAAATAAAATTACAACGTTACACACGAAACTGAACAAAAAATAAACCTGACCTTAAAAAATAGATACGTATATACCTTAAGTGGGTCTCTTACCTTTTTAAAAAAACTATTACTTTTACTCCGGTTTTCTTTCAGTATATTTGGAGCAAAATTCAATAAAAAAAACGGGTCAGACACCAGAGTGATGGTATAAGACACATAGTCTTACTTTACTGGACGTCCAAAATCCAAAAAAAGTTAATACATATTGCACTAATTCATTAAATGATATAGATATGATTATCAATAGGAATTTTAGACGGATTCTTTATATACGATTTACCGTGTTGCTTTTACTAAGCAATCTTAATGTCTAATGTTACGTAAGGGATAATTAAGCCAACCCCGGTGTTAACCCCTGGTTATATTTCGGGTATAAAGATTTTGATACAAATATATCATAATTATATAAACTGTCTAGACTGTGTTTGTGAACGAAATAACGAATGAATAAAGAATAAATATATTCCACTGTTATTTAATGAATGTTATAAACAATATATCTATATTTTTTTCGGTTGGTGTATTCCTATTGGTCCATGCTGACCTTGACTTGAATTAACATCAGTAATGGTCAATCTATCGATATTATCAATAAAATTGTGATTTAGTAACATCACCAAATTAATCAGCGCCATCTATTGATAAGTAATACTATATTATGCTATTAGCATACAATAAATACGTTTCCTTTATTGAAAATTATATCACATGATAGTTATTTATATGTCATAAATAGACAGGAAATTGTTAGACGAAGTTGCAGGTAGTTAGTCCTCTTCGTGGACATTCCTCCGGTGATGTACCGGTACTGTATTGTAATAGTTCAGATTTGACCATAACTTAAGTGAGTAAACTCTAATGATAAATTTTGTCTTATAAAAAAATAATGGACTATATTAAAGGCGAATGCTCAAAATCGCGTGTTATAGTACAGCGCTTCCGGTAAGGGACTGCTTTAAGCCTCTTATAAGAAATAAACGGTTACAAAATTATTTTTAAGGTAAGTAATACTATTTCATTCCTTTTTTATTGGTCTTTCATTAATTAAAACACAAAGATATTATCACGAAAAGGTACTATTCACTAAATTATACTATAGCAACCATTTTAATATTAATTAAGCATTTAATAGCAAAACTTTAATAATAAACCTCTAAACTTATCAAGTTTTAAGCAAAACTGCTTCATACTTATACTTTTAACTTGTAAGGACGCTCATTGTAAGAACCAAGTTTTATATAAAACAGTCAAAATGTTCGTACTAAAACTATATTGTCTTAAATATTTTTAAAAATGAAATTTTGTAAAAATTCTAACACTAGACAAATTATTGTATTGACTGTTTTTTGGTCTAGCTTATTAAGCACAAAGATATTAAGGCACGGGTTCAAACCCTGGGCGGTTCAATAAAATGTTAATTGGGCTTATTCGTCATGACATATTTAGTAGCAAACTGAAGTAGAAGTTTTTCGGAGAGTAAGAGAACTGACAAATACAAGTGTTTTTGTTGACGCAAGTACACTTACTTGCGTCAACAAAAACACTTGTATGCGTGCACACTATAATATTATAGTCCAAGAGCCACTGATCGGCAGACTTACGGTATAGTTCCAAGCCCCATATTACTGCCAGGTATACTGCTTCACCTTCTGTTGGTGAAATGGAGGTTCAGTATTCCCATCGAGGGTTCCTTTGAGCGGTGATCGCAGCAAGTAGATATCTTAAAATATATAACAAAATATGTAGAAAACTTCAATGGCAGACACTCCGGTTCCTTCTATATTTTTTATAATTTCAAAGATATTCAATACAGTGAGTATTCTAGTAGTTTAGTAGTGTAGTAGTGCTCGTATATTTGCCGCTCTCATCACGCAGTTAGTGTGCATGCATGGAATTTTTAATTGGTTTTTGTATTAAGCAAATGCTTATTTCTTTAAATCTGCTATTTATTTTAAAAAAGTTTAAGGAAATGAAATGAAGCTTGCCTGAGAATTGTACATTATTCGTGTTAGAATCACATAATATCATGTTACTATTTAGAACTTGTTGTATTTTGTATTACGCCAAATATATACTATTTCTATTTATGTTCTATTATTATTATATTTCCTCTGTTCCTGTTTTCAGAATAAGTTTGAAATCCACAACGCTAGGCCGTCTATTTACCGTTAAATTATGAGCCGTCTATTAATTAATTATTATATTCTCACTATCATAGAATATTGAATCCTTACGTGCTTTCGGATAATGCTAGTTACTGTATTATCTTTCAACGTATATACACATATGTATGGAGCAGACCCTTGCTTACAGTCTAATTGTGTCTGTTTGTGCGTAAAAGGGATCGCTTAATTACCATAATGAAAGGGAATATTTGTTTTGTTTTGAGTGGAAACGAAGATCGAAAATCAGTGTAATTTGAGCCATTGTTCGTATGGTTTCGTAGAGATTGTTCTGGGGAGTTGATTTTATTATTTATATCAACACTGACCCAAAATATTTGTACTAGTGTCTGAAGTTTGTGCATCGTTTTCGCAGGAACATAATGCATTACAAAGTGTTTGTAACCTTCCTTCACCTGGTATGCCTCGTGATTTGACAAGGTTTTATTTACCCCATTTCATAGTGCCTATGATTTTTTGTCATACTGTAGTGCGATTCTGTAATAATTCACTTCGTATCTCACCCGTGAAATGTTGACAACCGACTTACGGTGAAATGACAATTTGATACGCATATCCTATGAATTTTTGTTATGTAGCCAATGTGGCATATTACTTTTGATATTTCAGACATATATTCTGCGGCGAGTTTCGAGTTATTAATTTCTTTTCGATAGATGTTCCTGCACAATCTTCGAGGAACAGCCCATAGCTGCTGGTGGTGCTCAGGTTGTCTGACATTATATATTTAAAAGTAGTAGTAAAGTAGTATCTTTAATTATAAGTGAGTCTACGTTAAAGTACCTCTCTGACTATAAAACTTACTTGCGTTACATTATTTAATTCAAACTTAGCACTGACCTTTATATCTTTAATGAAATTTTAATATCCTTGGATTATTGACTCAATGGTTTTTTATAGTCTTTAATGTATTTCAGGGTGGTAGAAAATTACTTTTAATTTTCAAAAATAATCTTCTACGTACACACATAAACATCAAAATGTTTAGTTTTAAATACTAGAAAGTGCAGTATAAATAAGTATCAAGAATATCATTATAAAAGGTTATATTCGTGTTTCATATTTATGATAAGTGTAACAATTATTATTAGCGTATGCGGCTATGGGCTCTTGGATAACAGTCGTAGGTTCAATCAGGGTCAACTCAAATTCAATGATTTTATCTTTTATAGTACCAGAACACCAATCTTGAAATTGTAATTTATGGTTTTCACAAATATTTTGATTATATCATGAGTTAACGAGACTTTTTTGTGCAGAATATAATGAAGATTAATGTTTTTGGCTCCGATACGGAATCCTCGCGTGCTTGTAATTTACAAAACATAATTCGTAATTTATAAAATGATCATTTTATTAAAAAAAGGATATTATTAAAAATTGGATTAAACGTAGAGTGTAAAACATTTTCAATTACATCCTCATTATCTCGTCTAGAGAAAGTTTCGGTGTAGAGGATTTCATTTATAACTCTAGGAAATAACTTTTAACTTTCATTGTGATTTCAATGTTATAATACTAAAATGAATATAAAATATACCGGCCAGTAAATTCTGCGTGCAACCCGAATTCATATAAATGCATTACTCGTTTTACTAATGGATGTCATGCCAATAGTGTAATTCCTTTTAAACCATCATGTGATGATTCACTTAATACTATCTACCAATATTTATATTAAATAAATATCTCCGTATATTTTTGTTAGTATAGTAGTTTGTATGTTTGCAGATCATGTAGTATATACAGTTGGCTTTGTTAAAGTCTCGTGTCTGGAAAAGGACGTTAAGCTCGAGAGTGGGAGAGTAGGTGCACTTGCGTTTGTGTGCTCGCGCAGATGTCTATTTGTCGTTAAGAATGACCAATCGATTAAGGGGACATTATCTTTGTTTAAAAACCATATAATCACGATCAATGATTATATTCTTAAATTAAATGTCAAAATGATTACATTGGTTGCACACAATTTAACTTTCGGCTACGACGTTAACAAGTAATGAGTACATTATAATTGGAAATCACCATACAATTTCAATTCCATGCCAATTATTATTTTTCAGTCGTAAACTGTAGAAAAAAGGATGACGGAGATCTTCCATATAGTTTTATAGTTAGACACACTCTATTATTAATATATTATTATAAATAATAAAAAGTATATTTTATTTTCAAAAATCTTTCATATATACAATTAATAGCATATTAATAAACTATGTTAAACATTATTTCCTTCATAATATTATTAATAGATAGCACTAGTAAACAGAAATATGATCAAAATTTATCATTTCAATTAAAACAGACACTTCAGAGATTTGAACAATTTCACAGGAAATATAACGTTATTTATAAACTGATAAACAATACATAAATATAACTAATTTCCAAACATGTTTAGATAAAGGGAAATAGCATATCAAAGGTTATTTCGAAGAGATATGAATATTATATTTGCTTCGTATTACGTGACGGGCTGATCCTACGCGTCCTTTGGGACCGGCTCAAACAATAAGCCCCTTAAAGTATATACAAAAGAAAAAGACTTTTATAAGCTTTAACGTATAGCTTAAATTCCATCGGCGATACATCTTAAAGTACGTCACGAAGTTACAGAAAAAGTTCCTGAAAACTAACTTGTGTGAACTCCGCTCAATCGTCCTGTGTGAAAGGTTATAGTGAGGTTAAAATAATATACCAAAATGAAGTATTTAGAAACTAGCGGTCATTAAAGATATTAATGTTAAGATGTGCTTTAATATAGTTAATTTACCTTTCTGGTACATTGGGACTTTTCGCATTCTCCAAAATAAAATTATCCAGATGAGGATTTATAATTATAAGATAAAGTTTATAGTAGGGCTTTGTGTATTGTTATAAGCCAGTGTACAGACATGTACAGACACATTGTATATAATATGTTCCCGCTGGATATATATTAATAGCCAACCTTAGAAATAATTTGTTATATGAATACATATATTTTGTAAACTTTTTGTTTCGTCTACAGAGACAAAAAAAAATTAAATAAAAATATCGTGCCAAATATTTATCATATTACAAATGTTTAGCTTCTACATTACCAGTGGGAACATGAATAAAATTAAAATAAAAAGCGCAAAAGAAATGGTTACGAAAGTTAGAAAGAAGAGACGAGCACCGAAACTTGAATTGCCTTGGGACGCCCCTTAATCAGGCGCTGGTCCTTTGAGTTATATTATTTATGTTTTCTTGATCAATTTGATTACGTTCTAAATATAAAATAACTTAAAATTATTTAGGACTACGTGACATTGACTGATGGTATGGAGTTCGAGGCTATATTTTTTCGATTCGTATTTTTATTTAAACTCTGTATCATAGCGCTGTATTGGATTCAAATTAAGGGTTGGATCAATCAAAGAATTATTGCATTTGTATGATAAAATATTGTCAGTACTTTTTAACTCGAAAAGCGCAAGTCTTGTGTCTGATGTATACGATTGTGTCGATTTGCCGCCCTATCGAACTATAATACTAATTTAATAGATAATCTACCTGTGCTCACAATATTAAAGTCGTATTTACTTACGCACTATAATTTCCCCGCACAGAATCTTCGTTGACGTCATGGTCGAAATTCAGGTAGATTAAATGGGATGGTCAAACATAAATATATAAAATATCGCCTCTTGGGTTTTCATCTCACGGTCGGCGGTGAAGAAAGACATGGATCATCAGCATTGGATCAGCGTGGTGAAATAAACGCCAAACCTCCTCCTGAATAGGGTAGACCTTTGCCTAGCTATAGAATATATAGGTATATACTTTATACATATTGTTTCATATATAATTTTTAAATATCTACTGCAAAATAATACATCAAATGTTAGTAAAGAGACATTGGGAAAGACGAATCTAGACGTCATGTTATAATTCCGATGCAAGCGGGGCTTCGTGTAAAACAGTCTTAAAAGCATACGAATGATAAACGCAGGGTTGTCGATCGTGAGTTTAACAAATCGGGCTTATATGGACGGTTGGTATAGGGTTATTAGTTTTTGTTTAATGTCTGAATCGGGATAAAAAAGGATATTGTCTTGGAATATAACCTGCTAAGAACATTATACCAAGGTAGTATTAGATGTCGCTGTTTTATCAATCGAAATTATTTTAATTGCATAGACTTTATATAACCAGTAGAAAAGCTACTAAGGTATATGTCGGAGAAGTAGTTGGGTTTACAGCTTCCATCGCAGTGAAACGCAATCAATATAAAGAATCTTTATTAGTTCTGTTAACAATTTATTGTCTTTTTAAAAAAATGTGTCAATGCAATATGGCGTTGCTATAACAATGCCCGTTTCTAACGCGTCCTTTTCGAATGAATCAAACGGATATTCACAACTACAACTTTTTATAATAAATTAATGCAATTACTGCAAATTCATTCTTAAAATATAGCTTAATATTAAAGATGAATATCTATTTGGTTCTTATTATTAAATATAGCTCTTAATTAATTACAATTGAATTACTTAAAAAAATAATATAATATTTTTATTACATAGTCCGTTATGACACATTACAGGTGGCGCTACAAGACGGATCCAAATTAAGTTTTACTTATTGAATAATAGTGTTTTACAAATTTACATAATAAAATATAAACATTAAAATGATAATTGACAATATACTTATAATTATTATTTTATATTATTAATATTTTAAACCATTGCCGATAAATGGCGACTTGCGCCCATACGGCCATACTGACTCCAGCGCGTCCCCTGCGCTGTTACATGTTATGATATAATTTCATACAAGGCATCGACCATGCTGGGATCTAGCCAACACACAAGGCATAGCCCATGCTGGGATCTAGCCAACACATAAGGCATCACCCATGCTGGGATCTAGCCAACACATAAGGCATCACCCATGCTGGGATCTAGCCAACACATAAGGCATCACCCATCCTGGGATCTAGCCAACACATAAGGCATCACCCATCCTGGGATCTAGCCAACACACAAGGCATCACCCATGCTGGGATCTAGCCAAAACATAAGGCATCACCCATCCTGGGATCTAGCCAACACATAAGGCATCACCCATCCAGGGATCTAGCCAACAAGACCAGGTTTAAGGATACGCATGGTGGCCAACCAGCGTTTTAGGAAGGGATATAGGATAGGATAGGTTAGGAAAAATAAATTTACACATACACGCACATATTAATTATATCATTAAATAAATTATATCAACAAAAAAAATATATATGTTAATTACACCATAAAATAAATCATATCAACAGAATGTATCATACAGTATCAACATTGACCGGAGCGGAAATAGAAGCACCGTCACGTTAATCAGTCTCATTTGATTCCTCCGCCCATACGGTAAATTCGTCCGAGTTGACAGAATCATTAAAAAGGTCTGATTGAGATCGTAGGGGCAGGCCGTAAGGCATTATGACTTACAATTTTTTTCTGAACACCCACGAAGGTTAACATGTTTAAGTCTGTATCGATCATTTGCCAATATATCTAAAATTTCCATCGGGCTTTCAAATTTAGGACCTAATATAGTGGTGTGTCGTTCATGGCGCTGCATCAAGACGAAATCACCGACTTTACCTCTACCAAAGCGCATTTTATCATTAAGGGACCGCTCGTCCATCCGTTTTTAAGCATTTGATCTAATGTCCTCTAAGTTGTCTGTCAGTATGTCATCGTCAATTTGTAGCATTTTGATAGCAGGTGGGAAACATCTTTTACCTAATAATTATTCCATTGGATTTATTCCTGTACTTTTTATACTGTACAGTTAATAGATAGTTGTAATTTTTGTAAAGCGGTGAGCCATGGCCTATTAGTCTCTAACGGACATATTATCTTTTAAGACTTTCATTAATCGTTCAACTCGCCCGTTGGCCCTACTAGCTCCCTTACCTATTACATAGTATTGAATCTCATATTGTTCGCAAAAATTTTTAAGCTCTGTATAGATGTCATGCTTTTATCCTGATCGGTAATTAATAATAAATAAAAATTAAGTAATAAATTTTGAAAACATTTGATAGCAGTTTCGCTTGTACGATCATTGGTATAAAGCATATGGACATACTTAGTGAAACCATCAATAAATACAAAAGCATATTCAGGTTCGTTGCATTTCCCGTTCATTCATCCGGTTATATCAGCATGAACTGTATGGAAGGGCACAGCTATTTTATCAATTGGATGAAAAGTAACCTGTCTAGCGCCCGATATCTCCTTTCTTACTCTACACATAACACAGTTTTCTACAAAGTTTCTAACTAATCTAGTCATATTAGGGAACTAATACTGCTCGCAATTTTTCAAGGATATTTTCTCAACTAAAGTGTTGAAGATTATCATGGTAATAGGATATAAGATTTTCACCAGTAATTACGTGGAACTATAATTCATTTATGTGTTTTATTATTTATCTGTACTTTACGTCTCAGTAATTTATCCTGAAGTATAACGTGAGTATCTGCTCTATTTTTGGGAATCGAATCACTATTCAATTGTTCTACAATATTAGCTAGGGTTGAATCGCGTTTTTGTTCGAGGAGTTACGTTCGTCACTTTGACGCCGGAAACAATTTTTCTCTGAATGTCCTGTACGATGACAATAACTACACTCAATAATTTTAGCATTACTGTAACTACCACTGGAACCGGGATTGTTATTTGATTGCAATAAAAGAGAGTTATGCTTAGAGTTTTGCTTTGTTGTTATTTTTATCTCTATAATCTCGAGATAAATGACCAGGCTTATTACAATTGAAACATATAATTAGATCCTTTGAAGGTCCCGTAAGACGTAGTTTTTTAGAATCGTTATATTTTACTCTCTCTATTTTCAATTTTACGTTTTCGAAATGTTTTTAAAATCGATACTAAATTGGGGAGCGATTCGGGTGTATTTCTCAACAACTCAGACCTAATAAACTCAGGATAAATACCTGTGATCAGTGCATCTACCACCTCGGCCGCGGAAGCTTCTGGTCTAACTCTCTTGAAAAGCGTCCAGGCCGTCGTAGCATATTCAGCGTAGCTGCTCGCCTGGTCCGAAGTGTAGCTGCGCCATTTTTGCACATCATCCGCGTACCGGAACTCTTCACCAAACGTATGGATCAGCTCCTGCTTCACTTGCTCCCACGTCGTTGAGTGCAGCGACCAGGTGTCGGCCCAAACCTTGGCTCGTCCTCTCAATTGCAGAATGGCCTTCATTCGAGCTTCGTGTGGCGGAATATTCAATTTTATAATGGTTTGATCAACATTAGCGCACCAGTCCCTGATGTCATGAGATCTCTCATCAGGGTTGAACGGCGGAAGATAAAAGTCATGGTGTCGCCGCATAGTTACGATCTCCTCACTTAATGTTGCTCTTGCAGCGCTTATCGCAGCTGTCCTCGTAAAAGATGTTACAAGACCCATAACTTGTTCCATAGTGAATATTGACTCATCCGGAGGTCTTGAAGAGTCTCGGGGCTGTGATCCCACCGCTGCTGTCGGAGAAGTAGTTGGGTTTACAGCTTCCATCGCAGTGAAACGCAATCAATATAAAGAATCTTTATTAGTTCTGTTAACAATTTATTGTCTTTTTAAAAAAATGTGTCAATGCAATATGGCGTTGCTATAACAATGCCCGTTTCTAACGCGTCCTTTTCGAATGAATCAAACGGATATTCACAACTACAACTTTTTATAATAAATTAATGCAATTACTGCAAATTCATTCTTAAAATATAGCTTAATATTAAAGATGAATATCTATTTGGTTCTTATTATTAAATATAGCTCTTAATTAATTACAATTGAATTACTTAAAAAAATAATATAATATTTTTATTACATAGTCCGTTATGACACATTACAGGTGGCGCTACAAAACGGATCCAAATTAAGTTTTACTTATTGAATAATAGTGTTTTACAAATTTACATAATAAAATATAAACATTAAAATGATAATTGACAATATACTTATAATTATTATTTTATATTATTAATATTTTAAACCATTGCCGATAAATGGCGACTTGCGCCCATATATACATAGTTAAAAAAAATAAAAAAAATAATGTTTTTTTGCCGGAAAGCCTTTTCTTATCTTAATTCATTTTTTGATATAAACCAGGTAATGAACTGACTTTTTCATATTGTGTTCATGATTTTATAAAAAAAAGGAATACGTATATGTAGATATTATTACACAATTTTTACAGTCAACTTAATACCTATTCTTTGTAAATAGAGTATATAGGTCAGTTATTGGATGGGAATAGTTTAAATGTGATTATTACGAGAGTAATATTTTTGTTATAATAACTGGCACACCATATACAACAGCTTTCTAATGCAAGGTGAGAAAATTTACCAACAAATCCAAGCCACCTTTCTCCTCTCCAATAACGAAATGTTTAACTGGACCAACACCCTATCCCACCGACTATCTTCTGAGCCGAGGTGCGATCTCATAGGAGACACTTTCAGGAAGAACGTCACTCTCGAGCTCGAAAGGGCTCAATTTCAAGGCTGAGTCTAGTACTCGTCCCAACGTCCGGTGACGATGTAAAGGCCAGTAGGGCTAATAGTACTACTATATACACGATACAAAAAAAATGAGAAACCAAATTTGGTTTTCAATGCGCCTAATAGTTATCACAGTAATTAATTGTCAAGTTAAAAGGCTATTATATCAGTTATTCTTATTTAACTTATAGAAGCCAATCACCAAATATAGTAGACAAATTTATTTATAGAAAATATATTAGAAAATTTAACGCGTACCAACCCTACGTAGCATTGATTCACACAGCACTTAAAGTTCGTGTCAATGAAAATCCATGCCAGACGCGTCACTCGTGTGTATGACAATTTCAATTTAATACACCCCCCTGACTGCGCACGATACAAAACATCAATTTCCATATTTTTTTATTTATTTAAAGTAATAGAATCTGCAACGGAATACGGGAATACTCACCAATTTTTTTATCTCTTTTAATTTTTAAAAGTTAATAAAATGTTCGTGTAATAAATATTTCATTGAAGAATAACTTAAGTTAAATAGGCTATTACAAGCAGTTTCGAATTTCATTTTACAAGACAAACTGGAAAAAAAATTACCTCGATCCTTAATTAAAATACTCAAAATATTATTTATTTGTAATTAAAATGTTATTTGTACTATATCCTGCATAAAAATTAACGAGTATTCCACGCTTTTGATTAATTATATATTTTTTATGTATCATTATTTTTACATATTAAGCTTTTAATAATTGACGAATGCAATAGTCTCTGTGGGATTTTATTACACAAGTTAATGCAAGATACGAAACGTATAATATATAGTAATATGTAACACTGTACTTATTCTTTCAGGGTCAGCATTCGAATTTTATTTGGAACATACATACATTCGTGGCTTGGACGCTTACTGGTAATAGGGCTTGGTTCGAGCTACTAGATATTGTAATACAAAACAACCGGTCTTTGTTGTGTTCCCGTATGAGGAATGAACGAGTTTCTGTAATTAAAAACACAGGTCACTATTACAATTGGTAACGTATTGTTTGTTTAAGGAATGACTGCTTCCTTTTATAATGTCAGTGGACCATTGCTGGCTTTAATGACGTTGCGTGTTTGCGATTATACTTTTTTTCTTTGAATGGCAAGTTTTATTTTTGTATCGTTGTGACTGAATGCTTGATGTAAATATAAATATGATATTAACATGGATGCGAGCGTGGGTTGAGATCCAAGTCATTAATCATTAGCTCTTTCTTTAAGTATATCGAATTCTGTGGATTTCACAAGTTTTTACGTAATTTCCATCATATTTTAGTTCAGCAGTGTATGCTTATGTTCTTCATTGGGATGTGTGTTTTATATATAAGTTATTGATGATTCATAAAAATATAGTCAGAATTTTTTTTTATAGCAGTAAAGTATTTTATGATGCCAATCAGTAAAGATTTCAGCAAGTAAAAGTCATCCTGAACGAGTGTCTGTGTTGATGGTCTGCAAAAGAAAGCGATGGCACAGGTGATTTTATTTTGTACCTTTTATTGTAATACCTTTCTTTCGGAAGGAATTACAATAAAAGATTATAATAAGATAAGATAAGATATTGGCAGAACTAGCTTTATGCGATTTTAAAAGGGCATAAATGACAAATTCCGAAGTCTGACACAAGATACTTTATTTTTATTCATCCAGATACTACTATTGCAAGACTAAGGATATTTTCAGTTTAATATGTTAATCACAATACTATCAGTTCTATCAGGGCCACCTATATTGCATTTGTATCAAACTCCATAAATTTAATATAACTTTCAAAATAAAAATATTCAATTATTTAAGGCAATAATTTAAATATGAAACTCTCATAGTCATTGTTAGTTAACTCCGGACCGTCGATTTCAAAGTTATTTCGTTTGGTAATTATAAATGATTGAATAAGTTAACCGACTGCGCGTTAAAATGATTGATGGTAATAATTCCGGCCAAACAAGTCGTACTAACAAATAATAGATTATCGTGGATTTCATTAATGGCCGCGTGTCACACCGATATGTAACATTGAATTTATTCTTTGTATTTTATAAGCATTTATTTGAATTAATTTCTTGTTATATGTCGGTGAACTCTTGCCACTGATCTTTTAACAACTTCCATACAACTGATTGGTCTAAAAAAGACATGGACATATATTGATGCTAGACGCAGTGAAAAAAAAAATTAAATTAATTTTAAACAGGTAGGTTGGCCGACAAGTGGGTCATTTGATGGTGGCCGGCGAGTAGTCCATAAACATTGACACTATAAGAAATATCAATAATCGTTTACTTCTGTGGAACTAAGATTTAAATCCCTTAAACAACAGTTAGTACAAAATTGAATTAAAAAGCTTTCGCCTGTAACTTGTTTTTTTTTTTAAAATATCAAATCGATAAAATGTATTTGCAATAAACACGTTGTCGGATTCACATCTGTTAGGATCTTATTAAACAATGATGTTTCAATGTAGCTCGGTACATCTTAAATTTAATGAACATGAATGTCCTGTCTATGGTTCCTGGAACACATAGCATATAAATATAGCGAGGTATCAGGATCACGTGAGCAAAATGTAGCCTGACAGATGATAGGTGTATGCCATTACTAGCGTCCTGTTGAACAATGTTGTTGTTACATCCTGTTATGTCACCGTTACGAGGAAATATAGATTCGTTTAAATTGCAACGGTATAAAGTCATCCGGTTAGCCTCGGGCTGTCAGTCGGCCACCGAACGCAAAAATAAAAGTCAGAGAAATTCACAAAAGAAGTTTCTGCGTAAAGTTACCAAAAAGGAATGGAAAAAGTTCTCTCATTATAACAGAATTAGGAGCGGTTTCAAGGAGGCCTCAGAAAGGGGAAAATTTTGTGAAATCCAACCACTTAGATTTGTTACATTTTACAGAGAAGTTCGCTTGAATATGACTTAATTGGAGTATTTTATTCTTTAGAATAATGTTTTAATTATGCTCATATAACTTATTTATTGTATAAAATCTTGACAGTTTTAATCATTTGATCTAAACTTGATCTTTAAATTGTGCTTAATTGCTCAAAGATCATTAATTTTAAAACAGGTCATTATTATTAAAAATATCAACAGATTTCCAATCTTTTGAATATTTTTTATCTATTGGATTGTAAAATTATATAATATGTGTAAATACTATAATTTTGAGTATGTCTATTTAAATGAATTTCTTTAAAAAAAAAAGCGACAAATGCTATCTTAACGTCTTAAATTCTTCAAGAAAAGCCAACGAAACTAGTTAGAAACACTAAAAGCAATACGCGACACTAAGCTTCTCCCAGCTCTAATTCTGCGCTGAATCCTTGCACGAGCTGAAAAATAGCTCTAACTCCTTGATTAGACCGCCCTATCTTCTTATATATTTGTTGTGTTTAATTGTGGTTTTAACTGGCACGTTTTGTATTACCTTTGTTTTAAACGTGAGAGTTATTCGTCTATATTTCTTGGACGTGCTGTTGTATTGGCTAGGTTCTTTTTTAGAAAGGGATGAGTCTTCTTTCATTAATACAACTGTACGTTTAGTGATGATTTCCCGATAACGACTTCTGTGTTGACAGCGAGACAACACAAGTGCGCTCACTTTTGATTTTGAGGGTACACCTGTGATTGCACCCACTGGTGTTCATTATTATTTCCTTTACAGTTGGGTATTATCCGTTAAGAAAATGTACTATCAACGAAATGGATGTCATGCATTAATACTGACAAAGCATATAAACGATTATCAGAATTTAGTATGGTTAAGAAACATATCACAATAAATTAAGTTTAAACTGGTGGGCTTCCATTTTATAATAAATATTTATATATAAGCGAATAATTATTTATACATTTTTTTTTACTTGTAGAGGAAAATCTTGTGGGTTCGAGTCACGACATGCGCGACGTGCTTGTGACGTGTTGCGCCAGACTGGCGACGCGTTGCGGCCAGTGTACATTGAAACGCATATAATACACTAATTCATTGAATATTATAATTATTGTTAATAAATTAAATTATTACCAATAAATAATTAAATTTTGTAATCTATGTTTAGATATAATAAATACAAGTTATTAATAATATTAATTAAGTTATATTAATATTTTGTTTTGAACTTGTGCATTTGATTATATGTTTTGATTAATTAATAAACAATTTATTACCCACACATATGTAAGTCTCTCTAGAATCGCATTTACCTGAACGAGATTTTTAGTTACTTCCGATAGTGAAAGTACGATAACGTCGAAATTATTATACATTTTTTTAAATAATTTAAATATTATGCATAAATAAATCTAGATAGACATATAACAAAGATTGGGTTCGACTTCAGTATTTTTTACTTTAATTAGTCTCCAATAGCTGTAATACTTGTAATAGGTAAGTTAATTGGACTTTATCGATATGATGTATGAGTCATTAGTTGGTGCTGAGCGCGGTGCTGAATTATTATGATAATTGAACGTTTTTGTAACTCAGTTGCCTGAAAATAGCAAGGCGTTGGTTTTAGTCTACACAAACTCAAAGTTGAAATAATTTAACAGCAGATAAATATTGTGGTCTTTTTCTTATAATATATAAGGTTAAAAAAGGATAACACTTATTAAAAAAAGAATGTATCGCTTTTCGTTCCGTAAGAATAATTAGTATCGCACTCTTGGAATATTATAGAACTTACAGCTACATGATATTGTTATTAGAGTCAATGCCATATCATATTCTGATATTCGACGATCGTATTCGACTGAGTTTCGATTTAATTCTTACAGATAACTTTACTGCTCTTAGTTGTGTTTATGTATTATCTGGTAAACATGTACTAATTCGCAAAAAAACGATAGTATTGTTAGTCTAAGCCGATGTCTATAAGCATATAATTTTGCACGGGGAACCTTGTATAAAGTAGGTTAGTAATAACAAAGGATTGTGATAAATAGGGAATGAAAGTTTGTTAGAAAGTTCGTCGATTTTGTAGTTAGAAACGTAGAAGTTCCAAGGTCTTTTGAGTCTTTATTTGTTTACGGGGACTAACTTATTGTCGCGACTAAAGAGTAAAAGGGAATTTACGGGCAGAGCAGGACGCAATATTTAATTAGATACTTTTAGATTTGGTGTTGGTTGATATAAACATATCTGAATAGTTTTGCTTTACTTTGCGTTTGTAAAAAGGCGACTCCGATTGATCGACAAAAAGTTGCAAAAACGATAATAATTTCCTTCCTTTTAATGTTGGTAATACTTTTATTTAAGATAAATCAAATGATTTTACAGATGTTGTAGATGAGAAATACTATCGGGACCACTTAGTTAATATACAATTCATTTGTTATTTATGTGAGATTTAGATCTTAAGAAGAAAGAGAATGTAAATAATAGCTAACAGCTTAGACAAAATCTGTAAGCAGACATACCCCTTACCATTCTTTATACTGGTATTTTTTATAAAATAGGTAAGTGGATGGACAGATGGTTCATCTAATGATAAGTAGTCACTATCGCCCATAGATATCGACGCCGAAAGGAATTTTAATTTTTCCTTTCATCTTTAATGTGCCTAACCGAACCTTCCTTGTTCCTGTATTTGCACTGACCTGACCTGACTCACCCTTTAAACCAAAATATATGTTCTGTATGCTTTTATTAATTTAAAAATCTTCTTCAAATGTCATTTTTAGTACTATTATAGTTTATTCTGAAAAGAGAGAATTTACTTTTGATAAAGCGTCTGTCTCATTCTCTACATTTAGCATAATATTTTGTTCATGAAAAATATTCAACCGTGTGCTCCAGTTAACAGTTAACAAATGTGTAAAAACTTATACTGACAAAGACAGCTCGTAAGCTGTCGACTGTTGCTTTTGTATTATGGCTTAACGTTTGACTTCAAATATAGTTTTTGCTTAGTTAGCAGTTATATTGTACCTACGTTGATATTATAAATAAAAGTCACGCAAATCAATCAATTATATATTAACAATCAAGGATATTATTAGAAAAATTAATTAACTTATAAAAAAAATATATCTTGTGGGATTTTTAGGCAAATATTTTTTTTAAATAAAGTTGCAGTTTAATATACTCCTCGATAAAGTGTTCGACTTCATTACAATTTGTTTACCGTTTTTTATTCATGTATAAGATGCATGGAAATTATTTGGCAGAATTTGAACAAAGAACCTGGACTTGGTAGCCGAGATGATACAGTGACTCCTAACCGACGATTGCGCTCTCAAACATGGGGATGCACCATTAAATTTTCACGTGCTTAAATTGTCTATAATTCACCTAACCCTTGCCGGTAAATAAAACATAGTGGGAAAACTTCTACGTGTCAAGCGAACTGCCACCACATTTGTGTCTACTAACAGGTATAATAAGCATGTTGAAATAAGATAAACATCTAAAGGACTTATATTTTTTCCTTCCAACTTTCCTTGGGAATTTTTGGTAATTGAATGGCTTATTTTCGCTAGATATTTGCGATTAAAATGTATTCATATTAATTACAATACATAAATTAAAATTATAGCTTATAGAACAAAATACATATTTGTCTAAAATGATTGAAGAAAATATTTGTCGATAAAGTTAGTCGAACAAATATATTGTAAATGTATTTTATGATGTCTAACCGTAGCAGTATCTAAAATAGATCAGCAATTATAATAAAGCCAAGTAGTAACCGAAAATTCAAAATGGCGTCGATTGCAGAGCGATAAAACAGAGAAGCCAATTTGGAAATTCGCCCAATCGCTAATATCACTCTCATAACAGTCAGACCAAAGGAACGATGATGATATTAATACAATCAGTGACGTCACTGCTGTATTACTTTTACGAATTTAAAGCAGTCTATTTTCTACTTTAGAATATATAATCAGTAATTCTACCGTATACAGAGATGTGAAAATTGCATACGCCTGAGGCTATTATCATTCTTCTAACATAAGATTAACACTTAACTTTAGAAGATAATATAAATATAAGTATTGAGTAGACATTATGTATGCCTATGTTTTTAGATCTATTCGCTCACGAAGGTGCGCCCTTCCACGTTAAGTAATTTTTTTAAGCTACTAATAAAAACTCAACAAATATTATACATGGGATAAATTTTACCTCGGACAAAGAAACATTGCAGCTTGGATTCTATACTCGTAGATTTCTGTGAAGAGCACAACTTAAAACAGTTCAATAACGTTAAAAACCATAATACTAGAATTCTCGACCTGGTATTTTATAGCAGCTCTCAGATACTTGTCTCTGAAAATAACAATGCCATAACCACAATCGACAATCACCACCCACCACTTAATATAAAACTCAAGTTGGAAAAGGTAAAAAATTTAGACGAACTAAATTCTAATAAACTCAATGTTTACAAGGCCAACTATGACAAAATTAATCAGGATCTGATGAACGAGCCATGGCTGGATTTACTTGAATGCTGTGACAACGTAAATTTAATGCTAGCTAAATTTATAATTGTTTAGCGTTTTTGCAACAAAATCTACAGAAATAACAGATCCAATCTGCAGGGAGCGGCGCTTTTGATTTTATTATATTATATAAGCGACGATTAGGTTAATATATTTGTTGGAATATATTATTACCTTTGATAAGAAGCTTATAACTTAGTTGTCAGTGCCGAGATAGCCCAGTGGTCAGAACGCGTGCATCTTAACCGATGACTTCGGGTTCAAACCCAGGCAAGCACCACTGAATTTTCATGTGCTTAATTTGTATTTATAATTCATATCGTGCTCGGCTGTGAAAGAAAACATCGTGAGGAAACCTTCATGTGTCTAATTTCAACGAAATTCTGCCACATGTGTATTCCGCCAACCCGCATTGGAGCAGCGTGGTGGAATATGCTCCAAAAACCTTCTCCTCAAAGGGAGAGGAGGCCTTTATCCCAGCAGTGGGACATTTACGGGCTGCTAATGCTACACGTAGCAATGCAAAACATATCTTTTAATTAGTAACCGTTTATATCTTTGGTACTATTCTATGATATACTTTGTACTCAAAATTTGTCTTGGATTAAAGACAATGTGTTGGATATTCGCGCCTTAAACTAATTATATTACTATCGGCGTTCATTAATAAGTGTGCGTGAGACGACTAAGTGTAAAGACGGAAGGGAAAAAAAACCATTATATTTGTTGTTTATTTTATTAAAAATTAATGAATTTTACGCCTTCTTTAGTGAATACATCTATCTATACTTGCATAATAGTTAGGTTTCAATTAACAGTAAATTTGACATTCGCTGTCCAGACAGCTCCAAATAAATCTGGAGTTTCTGCAGTATTTTTTTCTCTTATAGCTCTAGTTCTAGCGTCTAGGTCTCCTATTTCTTCTATCCTCAATTATCAAATCTATTTTTGAAAATGAGTTATGACCAACTTCAGCTTCGTCTCAAGGCAGACTAGCTAACTAAGCAGGATATATTGTAGTGCACAAGTGAACTCTTTTTCCTTCGCTATCATACTCCGGTTTGGTGATACTTCAAACTGCCAGGATCAGAATTGTTACTGAGAATTTTTCGATGGGAAAATCCGATATTAGGCATCTTAACATTGTCTTTATTATTTCTCAAATATTAATTTAATATTTAAATATTCATGACAATATGACATTGCTCTTTAATACTAGAAGTATTCTATTAAGGTTGTCGTGGGACACGGAATGTCAGAATATGATACGCCACGTGGGCTACAAAATGCTTAACATTTAAATCATACACATAGTGTTTCACCTAACCAAGCCTTCGAAGTCGAAGACGTGAGCTTAAATACGGAATTGACACCGAAAAAGAGGTGGAGAAAAGACAGATACGTAAACTGCGTAAACAGACGAGTAAAATCATCCTGTGTTCGCGCTATTTCATTGCGCAGATATGGCAGTATATCCCGCATTAAGTTGATTTGTTCACTTGTTTATTAATATTTATCTGACGCCTGTTACAATAATCTCTTCAAAACCATTTTCTCCCCAATTTGGTTTGAATATAATAAAAATAACCTTTTCTTATGTTACTCAGCCCGAAGGCATAAGCAATTTCAACGAAATCTTCTATTACGAAAAAATATTCATCTTACCTAAATTTGGTATTCATAAACAA
Organism: Vanessa atalanta; assembly: GCF_905147765.1. NCBI lineage: Eukaryota > Metazoa > Arthropoda > Insecta > Lepidoptera > Nymphalidae > Vanessa > Vanessa atalanta. The sequence continues at coordinate 3,739,909 of NC_061882.1, forward strand.
AATTCCATTAATTCAACTCCGATTCGAGTTTCACTGTTTTATTTCACTCGTAAGCTGTTGTCAGAAATATAAATATATATAGTGCGTACACAGAAGTGTGCCCGCGTACCGGAAAATTGTTTTTAGCAGGTGTGCAAATTTTGTACCGTAGCTACCAGCACATCTACGATGCGGTACGTAAATATAAAGAAAACGTGTACCGAAATTGTAGAATATCAGTTGTATTGTACGCTGGTGCTAGCAGCGATCCTCTATTTTAATTGATTCTAGTATTTGTGCTTAAGAAATGTAAATATTAGATATTAGTAATTCCTTCAGAAATCGGTTAAGTATTTTAAGCCGTTATTTAAGTTTAAGCTTCAATTTCAGCTCCTTTTGATTTTGTTCTCTGAACTTGTAAGAAAATATTAAAGTTAGTATATTCATGATCGAAAACAAACAGTGTCAGTAAATTTAAAATTATAAACAATTTCACTATTGTGACAATTATCGGATAGATTTAGTGTTTTCCTTTTTTTCGCTAACATATATATTGTGACTATAAGCCATTTTGGCGTGTAATTATGATATTAGATAGAACGATCCTACAGCGTCACTTATCAGTTACATAATCATTAACAGAGACTCCCAAGACAATGACTGATGAATTAAAATCATATAAATAAATCTTAGGCATCTGATTGCCTGGTTAGTCTGTTGACTGATTTATAAGGCCGTTGACCCCGAGATTCTGGGTCTAATTGCTGGGTCAATTAAAAGTTATTGGTTTGTATCAATAAATTCTAAGTAGCAGCTTAGAGTCTAGAAGTGAGTAGTGTTTACATTTTCACGCAGTGGTACGGCACACTTGCGCTTCTCCCTTGAGAAAGAGCGCGGTCGAAATATAAAATACTAGTTAATACTTTTATATTATATAAGCATACAACGCAATATACATTCAAAAGTTTATATTTATGTTCTTATTCAAGTTATCTGAGCTTTTGATAGAAGCTTGAATATAATTAATCTGTTGTTTCATCTTATCCCCTAAGTTTAACACACGCATTAATAAGAGTATTTTAGTGAAGGCAACAACGGGCGGCCGACGATGTAAGTGCTTCATTACGATCTTTGGACATTGTAAACTTTAGACATAGATTTATTTTTTATTTACAGAAACCTCATAATTGAAGATAGCTATTATGTATTTTATCGCTTATATTAATGATTAGTTTTCGTAAGCAGCCTCGTCCGCGCGTGAGGTACATGTCCTTCTGCTTCTGTACCCGTTCCGAGTATAATAATTTTTTTTTTCGTGTAATGTACATGGAACGGCAAGTGGGTCAGCGCCATTGTTTATGGGTGGTGGTGACCACTTACCATCAGGTGGCCCATTTGCTCGCCCACCTACCGATACTATAAAAAAAAGAAAAAAATATATCAACCACTCCTTACATCGCCAATGCACCACCAAGCTTGGCAATTAAATTAAGACGTTATGTCCCTTGTGCCTGTAGTGATTTTGGTAATGATCGGTTGAGAAATTAAAATGTGTAAGCGTAATAAACAAACAAATAATCTCATTTTCGCATTTACAATAGTCGTTAAGATTTGTTACAATCAATTTCACCAAAAATAAAACGAAAATCAAAATATCTACTTCACTCAAGTAGGCTCTTACGAGCACTTTTGAATCATCGTGTTACGAAATTTAATTAAAGGTAAAGCTACATTTTCATTTAAGTCCCTTTAAACTTGTAAACCCTAAATTACCACTTGAAAACTCAATATACAAACAGAAACTCAAAATCTTTTAAAATATATATTTTTTTAAACTCGGCCTATATTTAATATATTAAAACGTTTTTCCCTTTCAGAATAGCGATAGTGCAGTTTATTTGTATTTACATGCATTAGCAGCCTGTAAATTTCCAACTGCTGGGCGAAGGCCTCTCCGTTTGAGGAGAAGGTTTGAAGCATATCCTACCAATGAGTGTTGTTGGAATACACATGTGGCAGAATTTCGTTGAAATTAGACACATGCAGGCTTCCTCATGATGTTTTTCTTTACCGCCGAGCACCAGATGAATTATAAGCACAAATTAAGCATATAAAAATTCAATGGTGCTGGCCTGGGTTTGAATCCGAAATCATAGGATTAAGATGCACGCGTTCTTACCACTGGGCCATCTCGGACCATATTTGTATGTAATGTATTAATTTCTTAACTAAAATTATTCAATATACATATTTGTCTTTTAGAACTTTGTGCTAGTTCAACACAAAGTTACATTTCGTTCGTTCAAAACAGTGTTTATCCTTATGAGAAATATTAAAACTTAACTAGTAGTATATTTAATGCATTCAGCCAGTATAGTTGTTGAATTTTAATTTTATAATAGCTTGTGAGTTGAAAGTGACCCGCAACAGCTTTTAGAAATAAAATTATAGCATTGTGAAGTTTTCTTTAAAATAATTTAAGATGAACGAATCAATCATAATATATTTTCATGTAACGTTTTCAATTTGCTCTGCGTACGATAACTATCGGGTGCGTTCATGTTATTATAATATCTTTAACTAATATATTCATAAATTATAATATATTTTCCACAAATAGATTGACTTATTTAGTGAATCAGTCAATGAAAAATCAAAACAGTGGCTTTTGAGCGTATGGCGAGCGTACGCACGTACAGTCGCAGTTCGGGATTTAATCTTAAAATATTTTAATCATATAATGATATTATAGACAAAATACTTTTTTAAAAAAAAATAGCAAAAAAATTAATTTATAGAACATAGTAACACCACATAAATTAGGATATAAAGCATTTATGTATAAAATCATACCGATATTACAATGATGACAGTGTTTCTGTGCGATTACGTTTCCAATGAAGAATAATTAACTTTGCAGAAGTTATTTTGGTGCCTAAGTGCACATACAGATGCACTCTTTCACCGTGACTTCTATCGAGTCATAACACTTTCTGAGTTAAGTCGTAGGTCCATTGGCTTTATGTGCTGTTTGAGGTAAAGGAGTCTTAGCACTACCTAAATTTAAGCTTCAGGCTGCTATTGAGATGACAGTAAAACGATTTTTTTTTAATTGTTCGACTGGTATTAGATATAATATAACTAGATATTAGTATTTTATACTAGATTTGTATACGTATCATTCGAAGATTTGACGACCGTTGGACCCTAAAACGAAAGCGAAGCCGTATTTGACAACTAGTATTATAAAGTCAATATTATGTAATCTGCAAGCATCAGTTATGATTATAAAAGACTCACATCAATATTAATTTTGTAATAAAATATTTTGTTTAATTTTTAATCTCATATGTCCAATATAATTTAAATAAAAGTTTAATGTTTTGTAATGCATTTTTGTCTTAAGACTGTCTTGTCTATTGTCTACGAAAGTTTTCAGTTTTACGACCGCTATAAATCCCACCACTCGCTCCGATGTCACTTCAACAAGGAACTATCGGGGAATTACTTGGAAGTAAAACGACTTTATATTAAAATTACATATTTTATGAGTGTTTTATGGATTATATATCCGTCATCGTACTATAACTGTTTCGTAGAAAATTCGTACGAATTTGTAAGTACGTTGTTTTCGTCGTCATAGATTACGTTGTTTAATTAATGATAAGGATTTACTTTTCCTTAGTTGAGGCTTGACTGTGCCGTCATGGCACAGTGGATATTTGTGCATTAATCAAATATAGCAATATTAATAATATGATTGAATCTGCGTTATCGATAATTTATTTCAGGGCAATAATTCATATGCAATATCGGAACAAATGTCTACTCGCATTAAAATAGCATAAGGGACTAAGCTCCAAGCCTCCTTAAGAGCAGAAAAGACCTTACCCAACTATGAAACATTGACAATACAGTATTTTACTTTAAAATAAATAAGTCTTAGAACATTCCATAGTTTATACAAGCAACGGTACTAGTAGTTTGATGTTTATTCAATAGTTTTTAGCCATTACAACTAAAGCATTTTTACGTATATTTTCTTACACATAAGAAACTCCCTTAATCTTTATCTCGTTCAGATTCTGTCAAAGATTTTCATACAATTTTATTCTACACAAGTTTCAAGTAGTGAGCGGAAAGTTGTAAGGCTGTGATAACTTTTGAATTACCGTACTGTTTGAACGTTAGACTCCTTACAGTTCAGAAAAGTTAAGAACACCTTAAACTATTTACTTCTAAGATATTTTATTTTAATACTTCACTAACTGGCGCCTGCGACTCCGTTCTTACAGTTATAAGCTTTATAGAGATTGCGACTGAACTTTATGATTTTAAAGTTGAAAACATTTTAGACCTAGTATTTTTTTCCTTCTACTGTAGAGTAATTTAACACAGAAAGGAATTGTTAATAAAATCATTGAAAAAAGGAAACTAACGTAATAACAATATTTTTTAACAACTAAATCAATGACACAGTTATAATATATAATTTTGAAACCATGCAATCATTTCACAAAACCGTTATTTATTTTTTCTTTTTCTCGTGTATATTTTCCCTAGTTGATTGCAAAATATTCTGCCAATGAACAAATCATACTCGTCTCTTTGGGATCTTGTCTCATATATAAGGCTGAAGTCAAGATTCTTAAAAATTCAAATTACTTTTTTGTCTCTATACAAAAACAACATAATTTGAGTATTTTATTAGACACCGCAATCGTATGCCTACTGTTTAGTACGAAAACTATAATATAATGCCTTGACAATTATGTCTTGTTACAGCAGTTGCATTTGTAATACTGTATTTTTAAATGTTGCGATTTGTGTGCGCTATACAAAGAAAGTCCTGTGTATGTTTATTATATCATTATTTATTGATTATTTTATTATTTCTTGATATCATCCATATGTATTTGGTAAATGAGTTTCGATGAATACAATTATCAAAAATATTCTAAGCCAACTCTTACAAGACCTACTGGTTAATATAAGCCAATACTTAACTCAATTATATCGATTGTTTCGGATAGTTTCAGTTACAAAATAAGGTTATTTAAAAAACTTAAAAGAAAATATTTCTAGATAGATTTGACTTTTTATGAAGGCTTTTATTTGAAGAATTAATCTTAAAAACAATTTTATTTATTCTCTTTAATTTTGTACTTTACTTACAATATGTAAAAAATAAATATATAATATATACTTTTTTACAGGATTTGGGTGAGTTTTTTATTTCGAATATCCATCCGAAATAATAATTTTCGAAAATATTCGATACTTGTTTCGGTTATGGTAACAAACCTTTTAATATGATTTCATTTTAACTGTTACGTACTTAAGAAAAGTTCGACTTAAATTTTATATTTATTTAAAAATTTCAATTAAAATTTTAAAACAATTTACTCCGAGAGATTATTTACAAAGAGAAAAATGCTCAGTTCAATTTCGAACTACTGCGAAAACAAATATAAACAGACATAGACTTTAAAGAAAACGATCACAATATTTATGTCAACTTTTATATAAGAAGCTCTAAAGAATAGCCATTAAAAATAAGCGTCACTGACAGCGCTAGCGACAATCCTGCCGATACAGATTTCGGAGGCGACGAACAAAGACGCAACCAATAGATTGGCGTTCTGTAACTTTTTAATATTTTCCACTCTCGACAAAAACCAAGTCTCATTGAGGCAGCTGCGCAGGCCGTAGATTACTTTGCAATTGAAAACAAATAATAATAAATACGTAGAGCTCCGAGCACGCCCCAACAAATTGGAAAAAGGGAAAAAACATGCAGTATTCGGTACAGAACCCGCTCCCTAAGATATTGAGGCAGCGCCAGATGTTCAAATATGAGTTTTATTTCCCGAAGATACACTTACATTGTTCAGAGATAAAGGTTCTGTGGCTTTGTTTCTTGTGACGATACGTCTTTATATTTCGTTATTAAGTCGCTTTATAGACAGACGAATTCCAATAGTTCTTTTATATTTATTATGTACTTCGGTTGCAAAACTTTGAATGTTTTTCGTATTTTTTATTTTAAAGCTTTGTTCTTTATTAAAATCGCCTTTTGTTCGATAATAAGAACTACTTTAAAGTGGTAGTTGTGTAACTTTTCAATAATTAAATTAGTTTTCGAAACTAAACACTTGATTATGTTTTATTTTCATTACAATAATGAAACCCATCTTATAAATAGTTAATAACGAACACTATAAATTAGTAAGGTAACGGTATGCTAAAAATCACCAATTTTGTTCCTACTACCTATTCGTCTAAAATCTAGTATCTTTAAAATCTTAACACACATAACTCTTCTGTACTACTACCAGTAATTGAACTTCTCAAGACGGTTAAAACTATTTCGATAAAAAAAATGTGGGTACTTGAGTAGGTCCTTGAATGGTTTAGATTGGACCCGGTGGCACTGCAATGGGGAAGTAAATAAAAATTCATATTTAACCCGGAAGAAATCGCGACGGACAGCTAGTAGTAGTGTAAATAGAAATAGGATCTTACGATTAGGTGGTTACCAAATACGGTGTCGCAATATTGATATACAGTAGAATCGATATTCTGATACAGAGCAGATATGATTGTTGATAGAATAGAGATAAATGATAAGTGGTCAATTTTGACATGGATTCTGGTAACTATGTAAAAAGGAGAAAGTTGTTATTCAGAGACAGAGCAAATGATACACAATCAAGTATTTATTTATATGAAATTTGTAATGGACTTACAAATTGACCACCCGGTGGTAAGTGATATCATCGGCCGCAGATTAAGGCGCTGTAAGAATTCATCCTAACATCCACCGATACACTATATGCAGTTACACTAGCTCACTCACCCTTCAAGTCAAAACACAACAACACCAGAGTATTGGTGCATAACACGTAGTGGATCCTACCTACTCAATCTCGCACAAAGCCCTTCGTATTTAACTGGTGAAATTTTAAACTGAAAACTTATTGTGAAAAGGTATTTTGATGCGTTAAATTTTATAATTATAATCAATTAATGTTTCTGGAATTTAATTTTCTGTGGCGCTTCTAATTTGTTCTTATAGAAAAGCTTTTGGTTTTAATTTATACTAACGTTGTATTTGTTCGTTTTTGTTTCATAAAACATTCAGCGAGTAATCTGTGCTATATTATAATCTAGTTTCATTAGCTTAATATTATAAAAACCTTTTGTAAATAATGTAATAAATATTGTTGATTCTTTTACCTAAATATTGTTGGCTTGTAGTTGCTAAACTGTCATATCTATCATCCCATCTTATTGGTATGATTATTCGAGTCACGCGCGGGTCTGGTACGCTGATGAATGGCCATCTCCCGCGTCCTGCGTGACGGTGGATGCTCTTGTAAAGATATACCGGGATTATGGGAAATGTTGTCTATCTATCTTTGTTTCTGTTACCCTTGAATGTGTTTTCTTTTTGAAGATATATTATTTATAGTATGTAGACATATGTTTTACTTTTACAAATTTCTAGAATCTTGTTAATAAAAATATCATATACGTTATATGATATTTTTTTGTTAGTCTGCTTATATTTTTTTCGCTGAAATTATGCAGATTTCCTTCACCGCCAAGGATGATGAATTATAAACACATGAAAATTCAGTGGTGCTTGTCTGGGCTTGTACCCGCAATCATCGGTTAAGATGCACGAGTTCTAACCATTGGACCATCTTGGCTCTTTTGATTTTTTTATTAATGTTTATTAATTGTAACGAAAAAATGAATGTTACTAGCAATCTCTAATTATGTACCAAGTTTAATGAGTATCTAATAGGTTTTGGTCGATCGACTAACAAATATTAAAACAAAATAACTGTTGAATTTATAATATTAGTAATATTAACAACTTGTTTACGTTCTATAACAAATTAATTTATATTCCGTAACCAATTTATTAAGAAATATTTAAATGTTTCCGTCGAAAGATTCTCATTAGAAACAACGCAAGGCATTCATTTAAATACGAAGCAACCGGAATTACTACGTAATATATACACACAATTAGTTTTCTGCTCTTAGTTCGGGCATTTATTTTACACTCTAGTGTTTTACTTCAAATACCTACATTTAAAAATAAAAATGTTGCAGATTCTGGACGCCTGGCAGATATGAAAAAGTATTTAAAGGTTATCGAAACAGTCGTCACAGCGCTTATATGAACTGTCGTAAGACATACTATAAGTACAAATGATAAATATATTTATTGTTGTATAATTCAACAAAACAAAAGAAATCTTAATTTTTACACATTTAAAGATTTGATGATTCGATTCAATTTCGTGCTCTATACACTAGACGAAGGAGGGCTGATGATGATGGCGATGATGAATCATATAATATACTATAATGACTTCAGTTATTTGGCCCCTCCAATGTCGTTATATTCAATTGATTAAGATCACGGATACTATACAGTACGTCCGTTGGAATTACTTGTGGGAATATGGGAAGTCTGTACAAATTACATTGTATGTATTTTTTACATTTATTTCGAACAGTATAAAATTCTTTATTCAATCTTTATTAATTAAATTTTCAGACAGTGCTACAGCCACTTAATTCATACAAATGTTTGTAAATTTAAAAGCCATAGTTAAACACGAGATTATGCTACAATAAAATATAAAAGGAAAATAAGAAATCCGTACTAAAGTTGGCTCGTTAAAACGAAAAAAAAAATGGATTTCCTTTCACCTTATTCGTTTCAAAACAGGAAATTAAATCTCTTTACCTGTTCAACCGAACAATTCATTTTTAAATAAAGATGCTTCAGGGACTAAACTTTTTTTACTGTAATATTTTGTTTTAGGATGATTGTGATTTAAATGTAGAAGTTTATACTTACAAGATACTTGCTCCAAGGTTGCACAGGTTAAAGATTAGTTATTTATTTTATACAAATTTTAAAATATCACAAATAATTTATTCAACTGGGATATTAATACATATGAACATTTGTCTCTAATTTCAAATCACCTTTGTGCTCTTTGAAGGTTCGTAAAAAAGGAGGTTTAATGATAGCGCAAAAAAAGTAATGCCTCGTCTTATTGCTTCGACTGGTGACAGGAGGGTTGAATCATTTTTCGCCCCGAGAATTGAAATTGCGATTTAACGGGGAAATGTTGCCAGTATTCTTGCTACCGTTCCACGCGGTCATGACTTATACAGTATATATTTATAATCTGTGTATATTTATTTAAGACTTCAATGTCAATAATACAAAATAAGTTTTTTTTTTCTAAAAATAAAAGAAAAACGCATATATGTGTTTCGCCTACATAAACTGGGTGTATGTGGGAATCGCCTGTGTCTGGAACGCTTGGACCTGTCCCAGAATACAGCGGAACCCATTCCGTCTCTTAGGGATATCACGGGGTTGCTTGCGCCTATTCAACTTGAATTCCTACTGTTCTATTTAGTTTTCAATACGTTATTTAACACACACATTGTAGCTTCTTGCTTAGGAGTGAATCATCTTTGATACGATATTGGGCTAATTGGGAAAAAACAAAAGTTTTAATTCTAATCTGATATCTTCTTCTGAGAGGTAAGAACGGTATTTCTACCGATTTACCTTTTCCATACGCTATAACTTATTTTTGATGCACTCGGGGCTACGAGTATGTTATACCCCTTCTATGCTTTTGTTATTGTTTACATATCTTATGAGCCGAGATGGCCCAGTGGTTAGAACGCATGCATCTTAACCGATGATTTCGGGTTTAAACCCAGGCAGGCACCACTGAATTTTCATGTGCTTATAATTCGAAGATTTCGACGGAAACATTTAAATTAGTGTTTATAATTCATCTCGTGCTCGGCGGTGAAAGAAAACATCGCGAGGAAACTTGCATGTGTCTAATTTCAACGAAATTCTGCCACATGTGTATTCCACCAACCCGCATTGGAGCAGCGTGGTGGAATATGCTCCAAAAACCTTCTCCTCAAGGGAGAGTAGGCCTTAGCCCAGCAGTGGGAAATTTACAGGCTGCTAATGTAAAAAAACATATCTTATTATCGAACATATACGTTTATATTCTCTTAACCTCATATTTATTTATTAGTTTTCTTTAATTATAATTTATTTCATCCAATTCGAAGTTTTAAAATATTTTTTCCAATAGCTGAATACTAACGATGAGAATTATGATAACGCGGTCACGGCGGCAAATCTAATAAGAGACCACCCAACTACGTGGATACTACTGCATAAGTGTGTGTACAAACATAGAGGCATTCTAATAATCCGATAGAACGGAATATTCAACATGAATCGATAGAGTTCAGGCGCAGGACGTGCTCTTCGAGGCACGGGAGTATATACACTTCCGACTTCCAGACTTCGGGTTGTTTCTGAGAAATTTTCGATAAAAAAACTGATAACTTTTTATCGGCCCGACCTGGGGTTTGAATCCATTACCTCGGGATCTGTAACCTAATATTAAGACACTAAGCCAACAAGGCCTAAACGTCACAAAGATACCAAAATACATAACCTGACCAACCTTGTTTGATTTAAAATAGGAGAAGGGTGTAGTTTGAAGTTAAAAAAATTGTAATTCTTTACTGCGTTGTTAAAAACTATAAGCTTGTAACATGGTTCAAGTTGTGGCGAGGTAAGATACAAACTAGAAGTTATAAAACAAGAGTTAGCAGTTTTGCTACATGCCGTATTCAAGATGCAAAGTAATTTATGTTACGTTGAAATTCTAAGAATAAATACAACATTCAGCCGAGATGTTCGAATGTATAGTATCTTTACATGATCGCTGGTTCGTATTTAGCTTAAATTCTAAGTTTTAGATATTAGCAAATATATATCTGCACTCTTAAGTAGAACAATATAAGGAAGAGACTTGCAGAGATTTGTACAATGACGAAGATATGCTTATTGTATTTAGAGGAGCTTGGTTAGTTAGCATCTGTATGTAAAGTGAAGTTATCTCTGCTTTGTCCATTCGTGAAGCATTTTTTTTCTATATATGTATGCAGACGAGCATCTAAGCCACCTGATGGTAAGTGGTCACAACTGCCTCTAGACATTGGTGCTGTTAGAAATATTAACCTTACATCGGCAATGCGCCACCAACCTTTAACACTAAAGCGTTCTCTCCCTTGTGCCTGTTACACTGGCTTACTCACGTTTCAAACCGGGACACAACAATACTAAGTATTGTTGTTTGGCTGTAGAATATCTGATGAGTGGATGGTAGCTACTCAGACGAGCTTAAGTAAAGTCCTACCATCAAATAAATTTTATTCGATATATAAGAAAACAGACTGAATTTTTAATACAACTTAGTTTGAGATATAATTTTTGTGAACTATTCATTCACAAAAATTTCAAACCCTGAGAAAGGTTATAAAATAATTAACATCTTTTTACCTGAATATAAAATATAAAGATCATGTAATATAATAGGATGCCTAAACTTCGTGGAGATAGTATAGTATTATATAGTATACTATTGACTGGCAGGTTACCTATAAATTTTAGATTTGATTATCATAAGCTATATAATGGTGGAAAGAGTAACTACTAAGTTAAGCTTCCTGCCGGATTTTCTCGGTGAAAACTACTTTTCTTACTGTAATCCATCAATTATAAATCGAAACAGGTATTCGTCAAGCCTATAAGAAAATAAAACAAAATCCAAGAAATGTATTCACGATGAAACGTAGAAAATTATCCAAATTGATCTAGCCATGTACAAAAAATCATAAGCATACATAACAAAAACTCACGCGTCTAAAATAGGTAACAAAATAAAATTCACTTTAGTGAAATTGTTCAAAACAGCATGTCTTTTAAAACTTTGGTCTCAAAGTTTATTCAAATTGCTTAAAATTTTCCTGTAAGTTCATACTTTTGTATCTTTATAATGCAATAAAATGACAGTATAAAACTTTGGTCTACTTTTAAGGACACAGAGTCGCTGATCCCCATACTAATCTTTATAATGTTTTATCTCTTTCTCGCAAATTACAAATCATTCAAAAAATATAAAAAAAAAATTAAGAAAATTTTTAAATGTTGAGTTTCCTAAGCTTTACATTAAAATAATCTTTATTTACGTTATAATAAGTTTCTGAAACTAGCTTTTATTAATAATCTGATTTGGAAGTATATGGTTTTATAATCTAATTTCTTGTGTAATGCAAGCTGGCATTGAAACGATTAACGAATCCTTGAATTTTGATTGTAAGGTATTTAAAAATGGACTGATTTAATGCAGCTTATCCTTAAAAGATGAAAAATGCTACTATGATAGATGTTCTTACATATTTTTGTTGACATTTCATAATATAGAGATCTAGTAAGGTCCTATACAAATTCTTCGTTTGTCTGGTATAATTTTTGCCTTAAAAGGCCCCGGTCAGACCATTTTATACCCGATTATGTGGACATAACAAGCTATATAAAAAATAAACAGTAAACAAACTATGTCCAAAGACTACAAGCCTTCACAGTGTAAAATTAATGTATCAATTTAATTTGTAAACTTAATTTTTTAAAATACTATTTTGAAATGTGTCTAAAATATCATATTTATTTAAAATGTATTATCATTATATCAAATGTTGTGTATAAATGGCTTATTAATGTTTAATCTAGTATAATAATAAATGTCATTTAAATATGTATTTATTAAGAAGCATATACCAAGAAGTGTATCAATATTAAAATTGGCCCATTAAAAAATTTAAAGCTCACGTTAAAAAACATTCATAAATAAGGTACAATACAAAATTATAATTATGATAAAAAGCGTAAACTTAGTATTTGTTGATTTCTATGTATAAATTTAATTGTACTTTATTGAGATACTCTGAAATTAAAATGGTAAATACTGAGTTTCTTACCTGTTCTTCTTTGTATAATCTACTTTCCGAGCCGGTGGTAGCTTTATATTTAATTCAACCCTGTAACATGACGATTGAGAAGTGCTTTTATGAGTCTACTTAAATAAAGAATGTATTGATTTTGATACCACTGCTTACCCAGTCAATACGCCGTCTACCATAACTAAAATTATATATTCCTTATATCTGTAATGAAACTTAAACTGAATTCAACTTTTGACTTAAATTCCAAGTAAAGCCAGTAATAGCTTATTGGGTTTCAAGAAATTCCCAGTAGTAGCTCAGAGCTTGGAAGTTACTTCTGTTTACAATTGCGTGCCTCGAAAAACACGTTAAGCGTTTTTTGTTATCGCATAAGTTTTTAATAGTAAGGCAAAAACACTCGTGCATGGTATTAAATCTGATATTTATATAAATCCTTATTAATTTATAAGTAGTGGGAAAAAATTTTGAGTATTACTAAGTGCTCGTCCCGACTTCAGCCGTGTGAAATTACAATTTTATTTACTTCGCGATCGCATTTCCACTAATCTAAATTATCCAGGGACCGAAGCAATACAATTAGGAGTACTTCAGTTACACACGCATACAGAAGATTTAAATATATACCTTATGTAAAACAAAAAAATATTGAGACAAATTTAACTTTTGTGATTTTTCTGGTATTATTGAAGTCGAGTTTCACAACATTTTTTTTTTCGTGTAAGCAGAGAAAAGCGAGTTAGCGTGGGATGAAAAGGAAAATCAAAATGCATTTATGTAACGGTATTTTTAAAGTGAAAATAATAAACAGCTGTGCAATTTGTAATGTAAGAATAATGCTTTAACTACTGTACTATCTATCTTATTGAAAGATCACAAATTTGTTCTTGTTGACTTGTTTATAATTATATAGATAAGTGAATAATCAATAGGATAAGTATGTTTTTAAATAATCAGCACCAACCAATTAAGCAGACTGTGCTATAAGCGTGGGACTTACTCTCACTCGCCGAATCGATTCGATTTCATTTATGAAAATATATTACTAATTTTGATAAGAATTAACAGTATGTCTAAATATTGACTTAAAAGTTTTCGTAGAATGTCAATAAAATCTAAATGAAGAAATTTCGCCGGCAGTTTTCTGATTCGATATGACTTGGGAACCTTCAAAAAATCAGCCAACACATTTCTTAACGCACCTGCAAGTCCGTTGGTGTTGAAGATGTTTATAAACGGTGGTACTCACTTTACATCAGGTAAACCTACTGTTCGATTGCCATATCTATACAAAAAAATAATTTAATTCGATAAAAAGTACGTAATTTTTCTTGATTTTCAATAATTATAACTCAACATAAATAATCGAAGTTTTTGAGAATTAAAAAATAAGAATACATCAAAAAGTATTACCCGTTCGTATATAATTTATTCATTAAACATTTGATTCAGTACTTTTCCCCACACTAGATCAAATCTAATTTAATGTCAATCAAGGTGAAAGTTGTTTATTTAGCGTTTTATCTCCTTTTTGGTATAAAGTACATAAATAAATATAATAAGTTGATCGTATGTTAGCAAGCTTCTCGTATGATATTAAAGTAATTGTTTCATACAATTCCTATTATATCATAATAAATACTATATATTAAATTGATAGAAATTGTAGTCTCTTAGTCCTCCGAAGTTAATGCTCATTGATTCAGGTATCTCTCATACTTATATGCGTGTAGATGTACGAGTATACGATGTGTTTGTGTGCGTTATAATTATATTTGTATAGTTAAGAGTTCTTGCTCGAGGCTATTGACTGAATTCAGCTTATATTGTCTCGGAAAATATGATACCGTAATATATATATATATATATAAATGTGATAGTTTTTTCATTACGTGTTCGTATGTATTAATTTATTGGATATCGTATCTAGACACGCGGTAGCGTGTCAGCCAAGTTCTAGTATAGCAGAACTGGCGTGCAGCACCGTGTGTAATATTACACGAACCATTTGGAGCCACTTTTGACCTCCTCATAACTCAAAAACTATTTGACATAAATGTGTCAAATTTGGCTCATATATTGAGACTCGCGAGATACATATGTGTTCCAAATTTCATAAACGCATCTCAAATGGTTATTTAGATATTAACGTCTAAAAATCGACATTTTTATCACTGACTGACCTATAGATCAAAACTATATCCTACTTCCAGGTGACCTAGAAAGTTCAAATTTGGCATGCAGGTAGATAATTAGGCCAATATAAAGGAAAAAATCTGAAACTGGTAATTTTTTATCATTTTATTATAATTTTTCATTTATTGGGTCTCTTAGGAACACTTAATATGTACTTAGTTCCTATAATCCTATAATAATTGTAATAAAAAAAATGATGTAAGAACCAGCAATCAAAACTTATGACAGCCGGTCTTAATGTGTATTTTAAGGTCTTCACGTGAATATATAACAAGTTGAATACCACCCTTAAGTTTTTTAAATCCAAATATTTCCTTTTTAGTACTTATGAGTATAGCCGACTTTCGTATTTATTACGTTATTAACTGGCATTTAGCGCACATCAATGGTGCAAAATCATTATACTTAAAATAATAATAATAATAGGCATTTCGGTACACGGCGCGCGATGCGACGCCGGAGCAGCGGGAAAGGAGCGTTGCGATTAATCCATAACGCGGACGTGTCTGAGCGAGTGGCAACCGCGCTCATAAGAATTATTTCAATGCCTTCCGATGGAAGCTGCCTAGTCTATTCGACTGCATATTTTTTGTTTGAGTGTACTAGTATACAACAATAAAATAGGTTTCGTGTGACTGTAGTAGACTATGTATATCGTAACTGGAATGATTTAAGTTTGTACTCTAGCGCTACAAACGGGGATCCTTATTGCTTGGAAGAACAGTATCGAGCAAGCATGCTGATGTCAGCAAAGGGCTGGTGTATGGGTCCAATGGAAAAATAGAGAAGGTACATTGGGGACGTCGACAACAGCAATAGCGTCGGTAAAATAACGATTCAATTTAAACATAATTTAATTTGCAAACTAGAAGTCAAAACCATGTTACAGATATTAAGTAATGTACATATATGTTCAAAGGAAACAATTATCTATTTGCTTAGCATATTCTACTACTATACACAAATTACAAGGCCTTCGCATTGACGGTGCTCTTTTCGACATAGGCTCCTCTATATTAAGTAAAGAGCAGGCTTACGTTGGCCTCTCCAGAGTTAAAACCTTAGATGGAGTACATCTTATCAATTTAGGTCCAAGTCAAATTAAAACACAAGAGAACTCTATTGTAGAGTACAACCGTCTGCGCACGTATTACCACCCCTACTTGGCCAAATTAAGTATAAACAGAAAACGCGTAAAAAACATCCGGACACTGAATGGGCAATTCACTCGAACATTTCAGAGGTACCTACAAGAAAAATAAGAACGTATAAAAAAAAAGACAATTTTACCCCGTAAACGTAGGAAAATAGAATAGCTTAACAAAAACCATTTGGTATTAATTTTGTTATTAATAAGTACCTACTAATAATTTATATACAAAAAGTAGTGATATCCCATCAAAAACATAAATGTAAAAATGAGAGCCAAGTTAAATATTATGATATATACCTTGGTTGTTGACTTCAACGACAAAAGAAGTGAGATCTAAATTTGTGCCAAGTTAAATAGTCCTTTCTCAAATTTATTTATAACTACATAAATATCATTTCTTCTTATAACTTGGGATAATATATTGTTGCCTAAGGTCTGACTTGGCTAGTTCTTATATGCTTATAAACACAACTTGTAGTTTGTGTTTAGAATAACAAATTATAATTCAGAACATCTAATAGAATGGAGGACAGCTCAGTATTGCTTAGTTAGTATTAACGTACATTAAGAGCTGCGATGGTCCAGTCACTAGAAAACATGAATCTTAACCAGATATTGCGAGTTCATATCTAGACAAGTACCATTGAATATTTGCATGCTTAATTTGTGTTTATAATTCATTTGTAAAGGCTTAGAACTTACGAAGGCTATAATATAATTCGTATATGGGAACTAGCCAAGTCAGACCTTAGGCAACAATATATTATCCCAAGTTATAAGAAGAAATGATATTTATGTAGTTATAAATAAATTTCAGAAAGGACTATTTAACTTGGCACAAATTTAGATCTCACTTCTTTTGTCGTTGAAGTCAACAACCAAGGTATATATCATAATATTTAACTTGGCTCTCATTTTTACATTTATGTTTTTGATGGGATTGATCTATACACCAAGTTAATTATTTTTTATAAAATGAAGTTAACAAACATAATATAATTTATATTTTTTGCTGTTTTTTGCTCTTAGCCGTTTCAAATACACTAAGACATCTTGTAAGCACGAGCATCACTCACTAATACTAAGGTACGTCATAAATAATTTAACGTGGAGGGGCGCACCTTTGTGAGTAAAGAGATCTATAATATCTCATTTCTGCATCGTGTCTTAAGTTAGTATTGTGTGTTTGTAGATTTGTCTCTTTTTATGTTAAAGGTGGCAAACGAGCATGAGGCTCACCTGATGGAAAGTGACTACTACCGCCCACGGACATCTGCAACATCGGGGTACTTACAGGTGCGTTGCTGGCCTTTGAATGAATACGCTCTTTTCTTTAAGTTTCCCAAGTCGTATCGGATCGGAAATACCGCCTGCGAAAGCTGGTTCCACAGAGTGGTTTTGCATAAAATGTCTAAAAAATCGCGCTGTTGTGGATTTTCGGACATCTAGGTGATACGGCTGAAACTTGGAATGACTTGATTTTTACCCTTACTGAAGATAATGAAGATGAATGAAGAGATTTTTTATTTTAGGAAAACAGGTTTACCAATTTTTCTACGAAATAATCGTGATCAAAAAAAAAAATAATGGAGCAAATTAAACAATGTAATCTTTGACAGAAAAAACTGTCTGTCATAAAAGATATTAAATGTAAACAGAAAAAAAATACTGTGAAGAAATTAATGGAATTTTATTTTACCTAATGACAATTTAGTCTAAAATAAGATACAGCGAGCATAGCAGTGTTTGTAGTAAAGCCTCTGTATTCTCTAACTTGTACCATACAATAATAATTCTATATTATTGGCTTTAAGAAAGCTTTGTTTTCGTAAGTTAATAATATAACATACAAGAGATTCCTCATATCATGATAGATAAGTAAACGTTTTCTATCTATTTACACAATTGTTATATATTACTTTATCAATTACATTCATTCTTGGATAGGAAAAGTATTTGTTCAATTTCTTAAAATATTATAAGATGTAAAAATAGGTTTTAGTTAAACGATTATAATATATTGGATCTGGAAATAAAACTAGACTAGAAAACTATATAGTTATTATTAGGATTTAAGTTCTATACATTTATTGTAACGTACTGTAATAACTACAAAGATTTTTTAATGAACAGTCTGGTGGATCGGATAAGGACTTGATGTAGTCTGGCGACATTTCTTAAGTTTATTTTGTTAGATCAATTATACTAAAGCGTTAAAATATCTTTCTAGGGCATCTTGCAAATACAATCACATTAGGAGGTAAAAAAGGAAGAAGCACTGATATACATGAACAGATTTGTGTATGGCTGATTATATTAGACATGGAATAAAATGAAACTGAAAAATCACAAAAGTTGCGACTTTTGCAGCTTTAAAATTACGAATGGTAAACAAGTGAGTCATACATTTCAATTTGTGTAACTTGCACTCGCAACGGAAAGGTGGGCCTTTCCGTTTTGATAAAAGCAGTGTCCGCACCTCCGGAAGAAACATAAAGTAGTTTAGTCTATGAGCTCTAGACGATGAAACTGATGGATGTTTACAACCTATCTATCATTCTATTAGCTGTAACATATCAAACCAGTCCTTGCAATTGTGATCACATTAATTATTCGAATACAAAACGATTTCAGCATTGTTTGTTACCGTTAGTTGTGGCAAAGTTTCATTCTCTATTCTTTTGTTTCAGTTATCAGTTTTTACCTTTAACTTAAAATAAAAATATATTACGTTAATAATTTGCCATATATTTGGCAACAATTTAAAACACATGTTAGTACAAAGTATACCGCAGGAGTTATATTAAGTGCTGATATAAAACAGGAGACATTTTATTTCGACATTTGTCGCGAATAAATCACAATTTGGGAGAACCATAACCGCACTCTGCCAAGAAATGCCGCGAGATGAGTGTTTTGATGGCATTGAGTATATATGGATAAATATTTTACGAATTACTGCAGTATGTTGTAGATTTAAACTGTGCGCTTATTATGATGTTTGCATAATAATTAGTTAAATAATAAAATAAATAAAAGAAAGTGTAAATACAAATAAAAGTTTTATTTTTATTTATAATTCAAATTGCAAAGGGCTCCATTGCATTACACCTATACACATAACTGATTTTAGCGGCTATATTATTTAAGCTCGTATCGTCCCTTGCTTCCTCTTTAAACTGAACTTCAGTCGAAATCATTTTAGTTGCAGTACTTTAAATACAATTTTTACGAAGTTCAATATCAAATAAGCAAAACGAAATTAATTTTTATACTAAATACGTTATATTTATAAATGTTACTCAAGACGCAGCGTTTGTTTAACAATATTATTCCGTATGTTTTTACTCAACCTGGCCGCTTTCGCATCACCGATGTTGATATGAACCTCATATTCCTAAATTTACATAACCTATTTTATGAAAGACTGTCCTCCCGTTCATGTGCTGTGGCGTAATGTGTGCGAGCGGTGAATCTTGGTGATAAATATATGGAAATACCTATCTTATAAATTCTGATTTGTACCTCTACTGCCTAAATAAAAAATAACCCGTAAATGGCACGATTCTCGACTGTTTTATAATTTTAAATAACAAAGTATTTCTCTTAAAGATAACCTGCTAAGTACTCTTACCAAAAGAAGGAATATGTTTTGTTAAATAGTTAAGGTTTATAATCACACAAATATACTAATAATTTCAAAAATGTAGTCTATGGTGATGCATCTCTCGATCGCAGCGCCATCTGGATTTTCCTTCCAACTATTGGAATTCTGCCGAGTTGCTAGACCTTTTTATGTAAGATCGTAGTCATTTGACATTCATTTAGTTTCCGTATCATTATTTCTATCGTATCCGTATCTTCATTTCTAAATTTTCGATCATAAACCCAGTAATAAGAGCCGAGATGGCCCAAAGAGCCGAGATGGCCTTGTGGTTAGAACGCGTGCATTTTAATCGATGATTTCGGGTTCAAACCCAGCCAGGCAGGTGAAGGAAAACCTGCATGTGTCTAATTTCAACGAAATTCTGCCATTGTGTATTCCGCCAACCCGCATTTGAGCAGCGTGATGGAATATGCTCCAAACATTCTCCTCAAAGGGAGACGAGGCCTAAAGGCCTAAATTTTCCCACTGCTGGGCTAAAGCCCAGCAGTGGGAAAATTTACGGGCTGCTAATGCTAAAAAAAAACCAGTAATCAACAATAAGTAATGCATATCTAGGCTAAAGTTGTACAATCCAGCTCTAATAACTGGCTTGTCTGTCAAAGATGGTTCAAAATGAAAAAAAATAATCATTGTTTAAGTAAAAATAAACTCGTATACAAAATTTTTGACTCTGCAAAGATAAGACATCCTTAATTGGGTAAAGTAATCGTTTCTATAATATCATTTCGCTGATCATTGTACCATTTTAATAATTTTAAAACTTATGTTACAAAACATTAATAGATAAAATACAATGAAAGAACATTTATAAATTTAATTTTATGATTTATTATACTTATTTTAGAAAAAAGTTTAATTGAAGAGTATCTTGCCGATTTTTCTTGGTAAAGAAAACCGAACCGATTCTAGATTCAATTGAATGAAAAGCAAAAGTGTAAATAACGTTTTGATTTTTATTGATAAATCTTTGAAAACGAAGGTTCGGAACAGCTCCAATGCGGTCTGAATTATTAACATTATTAAGCATATTAAAATTCAGCGGTGGTTATTGGGATTTGTAAAAGTAAAGAATTTCGTGTGATGTATCTAACACGTTTCAGAGAAAAAAGTATTTTCTTAAGAAGCGTAGAACAAAAAAATTAGGCTGTTAGAAAGATAGTGATAGAACATTAACATTACATTAACAGCCTGTGATTTTCCCACTGCTGGGCTAAGGCCTCTTCTCCCTTTGAGGAGAAGGTTTTGGAGCATATTCCTCCACGCTACTCCAATGCGGGTTAGTGGAATACACTGCCACATGGCAGAATTTTGTTGAAATTAGACACATGCAGGTTTCCTCACGATATTTTTCTTCACCGCCGAGCACGACATGAATTATAAACACAAATTAAGCACATGAAAAATCAGTGGTGTTTGTCTGGGTTTGAACCCGAAATCACCGGTTAAGATGCAAACCAATGGACCATCTCGGCTCATTGGTGATATCTATCTCTATGTATATAATTATAGAAGGTTACATTTAAATGAAATCATGTACAACACGACTTTGTTTGCCTGTATATGAATAGTTAGGTAATTCTTATATTGCAAGCAGTTTTTTTTAAATAAATACATATAAACAAGAAATGAAATACATACAAAAATCTCCAATAAGAACGTCAGAATAATTCCTTAAATAATAATTTAGATATAATTTTATTACGCATTAATAAAGATACTTTTAAAATGCCTTTTAAAATTTACCTTCGAACGTGAATGTGTTACGCGCAATCTGTTTGATATGTTTTAATCAGACATGTCAAGATCATAATTATATCACAAATTATAAATAGAACATTTTAATAACAGGAATGAGGTCTATATTAATCACATGATTATCATTGCTTTAAGCGTACTGTATCGTGGAGTTAATTAAAAAATAATGGATTTATTTTAAAACTTTATTTAGAAAAAAAAGTAATAAAATCCGAAAAAATAAATTACGATTTAAATCTGTGATTAAGATTGACTTTAATTATCAATGTGGTTTTATATAAATTTTCGTAATTTTTATGTATTATACGGTTGTTAAATTAGTAATAACAAAACAAACCTAACAAAAAATGATTCAAAAAATCGTCTGAATATTATTCAAGTGAAAACCATAAATTCGTCATGATTTTTTTTTGTTGTTGTCGTATAGAGCTCTGCTATGAATTTGGTTTGGAATTTCACTGTTTACTTTTACGTACCACATAACCTTAAATTCATTAATTTGGTTATTTAATTTAAATTAAAATTATCAAAACTTACTAATGAATTAAATGTTCAACGTTTTTTTTTGCATTAGGTAACTTTTTTCGTCCTTCCCCTATTTAACGTAAATTCGAGAGTGTTTCCATAATATACGACTCAATTCTGCTCAGTCTAACTAAATATTGATATTTGTAGTGTAAAATAAACATGATCAAATATAGGTACCTGTTTAAAGATCTCTATTTCTGTATTTGAAAATTATATAAATGTTAAGTCATTGGAAAAACAATCTTCAGTTACTAGATACAAGGTCGAAAATGTGACTGTAAAATGTTCGTATAAATATTACTCCTATTTTTCATAGCGGAATAATAATATGAATCATTTGAATAAGCAAAGGTGTTGCATACTGTCGAAGAATTTGTTAATATTTATATATCTATATTATTTATTTAAAATATATGGTCCTAACTATTAGGTATTTTAAAAGGGTTTTTTATAGCATTCGATCAAATTGAATAGTTTCTTCATGAGTTCATTTAAAAATCTGATCTCCATAAGTGTATCAAAAATATATAGAGTTAATTTTCTTACCAGAATTAAAAAAACGCAATGTACTTTAAAATATGAAATAAAACGTATATACTATTTCAAAATGTCATCATAATGACTAACTATATACGCTGATGACGAAAAAAATGCCAGTATCTAAATATGATTTTCTCATTCCAACGCTACTAATTTTAATATTTTCTTTAAAGTCTGTAACTTACGTATCATGCTCACAGGAAGCATATCAGCCTGATTCTAGATCAACGAAGTTATTATGCGCCTTACTTTCGACTCGGAGTAGATTGAAAACGAGCGCTGTAGTTCGGTCGCGATAGGATTTTATCCAGCACGGCATAAGTCGTATTTATAGGAATAAATACATCGTAAGTAACCGGCCGTCCCCTCATTTATTTGAATTTGGCCGCTTCGAGAACGATTTATTGGTCTTGAGTTTTTTTTTAAGTCTTGCGAATACTATTACAGAGAACTACAAGAAAATTTTATTTACTTGACTTATATTACTTTATTTATCCTTATTTTCTAAATTAGTTACGAAAACATACGACATGGTCATATCACCTAGTGGGACCCATTGTGGGTTCAAACCTTAATTTTCTAGGCTTTTATGTGCCTCATTATGTTTCTAATGTATCTCATGCTCAGTCGAAAACAACAAAATAAAACCTAAATGTGTGTGATTAAATTTTGTCACTTGCTCTAAATCCTTCTCTTCAAAAGGAGAGGAGGTCTTAGCCAATTCATGCTTTCAAGCATGAATGATTATTATTTCTTACAGTACCAATGTTTATGCAGTGGTGATCACTCCACCACTTACTTGGCAGATTCCACGTCTGCGTCATAGCTCAGGAGGTACACTAATAACTTTTTCGAGGGCGTCAATCTAGGTTCTACTGCTGAAAAAAATCCCTAAAGCAATTTTGGCTTAAATATTGCGGTAGCATATTTATTAAGAAAGCTATTATTTATGTTAAATCACATTACAATACACGTAGTATAATTTAACGCGAAGTCGCGTTAAATTATACTACGTGTATTGTAATGTGATTTAACAGCTAATTTTAATATTAATGACTAATTAATATTAATAATAATAATAATTAATATATTTAACAAAACATAAATCAGAAAATTGGTAAACTATATTCAAAATGGTTTTTCAAATTAAAAGATGTTAAGTATAATTATTCGTGTCTTCATAGTTATTAATTTCAGTAAACAAATCACCATCGCTTTGATAGTTATTATATCCAGTTAACACTAATTACAGTCGTTTTGAACCCACCGTGCGAGCTGACTCAATCACCACATGATGGCACAAATCGGCTAACGTAAAATGGTTTACGTGTAATCCATCAGTTCGTTCGTGCTAGCCTACGGTCCATTTCCGTCCAGTAATCGACTTCCGTCCCTGTTATGAGGATTACTGATGTATTAACGATGCACCGGTAGGGCGACGGTTCTTGAGAAACGTCGTGCGGCTACGATGAAGGATTTGAGTTATGAATTATTTTGGGCACACTTTGTCAAGGTATAATATTGCTGATTTATATAACAATCAACAGTTGTGTATTTGGAATATTTGTGCAAAATAATAGTCAAAGCAAATCTGTGTTATGATATTTTAATAGTATTCCTTTTGTGACTATTCCCTGCCTAGCTTAGATAAAATATAATTTTACGTTTAAATTTCTTATATTTAAATATCGGTTTGGCTCGTGATTTCGTCTAGTTAGTTAGGATCCATATAACGTTGACTTTGTGTAATAACCGTGTTCTTTTAGAGCGTCAGAGATTATAAATTCAATCGACTATAGAGGAGTCAAATAAAACCAGGTTTATCTTTTAAATACGTTTTTAATATAAATATTTTGTTTAATTAATTTGAATAATAATAATCGAATGTATGAGATACCGGTCCCATTTCCTTTAACACCTCTTACGAGTAGCTGAAGGATGTCGCTCCTACCCATCTTTATATATTTAACTGTTTTGAAAAATATAAAAGAGGGAGGAGGTTGAAATGGCCCCGCGCCCGCCATCAACTGTAGATTCCAACCATAGATCGGCGAACCTTCCTCGAGAATGGGAAGTGCGATTCCATAGTGTGCAAACACTTTGTTAAACAATATATGAACTAGAACTAAAGTCCAACAGGCATCACAGCCGTAGCTGAGGTGTACAAAAGACTAATAGTCTTATAAATAAAACTAGACCGTAGTCCAGCGGATAGCACAGTAATAACTATGTTATTCAAATCGTCGATTAGACTTATAAATAAATCAACAAACTAGACCGTGGTCCAGTGGGTTTCACAGTCGTAACTGCGGTGTTTATAAAGCAGCCAATGCTACAACAATAACAATAAAAATAAGGATCAAAGTCCCATAAATAGTCAATCTGTCATAGCTGAGGAAATCTGTAGTCAATGGGTTTAACCCTGGATTATCACTGCATTAAATCACTGCTTCTCACACCAGTTCAAGTGCACGACCATCAGGCGGCCTAATGCAAGTAAAACGTTATTCGTTGCTATATCCACTGTCGCAGAGTGTCGTTTTATCGTAAGATAATACGTATTAATTCTAAACATAGTGGAATAATATTCAATTAAACTCATAGATTACCGCGTAGGAATCATTTAAGTGGATTTATCATAATTTGTTATATTTCCTACCGGAGTAGGTTAAAAAGTATGAATATATATATCATATATCATAAACGTATAATCGTATTCTTCTTATAACTAAGACTTATATCTAAGACTTATAACTAAGACTTATAACTAAGACTTATCACTAAATCGAACGTTTTCTTAACTAGCTTATAAACCTTGTATACGCTTCGCGTATCACGTTTTACTTAAATCTATAACTATACAGTGGATATACTTAACTCTACAACAGGCACACACCCGACAGTCGATTACCTAAACCAGCTTCGAACTCAGATCATTATTTGCACGTGATAATTAACTTCAAAGAGATATACGCAGTCTTATTACTAAACTAGGTGTCCTACTACAATATTTCTTATAATATCCTTAACACTGGGCTAAGGAGGCGTCCCTAAAAGGACGAACATTTTGCTACAAACGACACTTCTCGTATTAAGCGATTAGTGCGCCATATATGTATAGTGATGCCAGCCTGGATGAAATCCATTATTTGGGTCCTTCACTGCATGAACGTATCACTTCAGCATTATTACAGCCTCCGCAACGCCCTGCAACATTCGGTCGTGATTCTGGTACTACCGATTGATGAGAGACATCAATAACGACATCGTAACGTCAACCAGCCATAGCTCAGTACCACATAGCACATACACTACTCTAGTAACCCGGTAAGACAGAGTGAGGGACATTACCGTATCGCCAAAGACGTTATACAGTAACCTCAAACCCCGAAACTATCTCACGTAGGCAGCCTCATTGGTAACAGAAGGAGGGACACTACCGTATCGCCGAAGACGTTATACAGTAACATCACACCTCGCAACTGCATCACCTAAGCAAATTCAAGACGACATCGCCACGAGGGACACTAATGCAGCGACTCTCGGTCGAGCCACACAGCCTCAGACCACGCGTCGAATCATCAAGAATCCACCAGAGTATATTCAGTACAGTACTCGTGCGCGATCATTTTGCATGTGCATAGTACAAATATATTATAAAGGTTTTGTTATTTAACAATAAAAATCTTAAAACATCAACATCATTAGATCGTTGTCGTCGTGATCGTATCAAACAGTTATACCAAACTTCGATCTGTTTACTGATAATAATTGTGGAGTTTTAGAACGACCGGTTTACGAACTTACGTCCGTCGATCGACACAGTTTTACATGAAGAGTATTTATTTCGACCGCTATACGAACTTACATCCGTCGATCGTCACAGTTTTACATGAAGATTATTGATTTCGACCGCTATACGGACTTACATCCGTCGATCGTCACAGTTTTACAATATAATATCGCTACAACTTGCTCCGCTTACGGTTTACAAGAATCTGCAACATGGAAGACAAAGTTGACAAGCAATATGTTTAGTTATTTTACAAATTAATTATTATTGGAAGAAGTTCAATCATTATTTATAGCCTTATTGCTATTTGTTAATATACTTGATTTAAATTTCATAATTAATAGTCACCGAGGTAACCCTCTACTATCAGTATGCATCGCCCAGTACATACTTTTTTTCAATTAGATATTATCGCAAGACGGCTACCATCAAACCGTTTCTATATCATATTAATTTCATTATTATATTTTATTCGAGGTTAACCCCGACCTTCTTTATATCGCTTTTATATAATAAATATAATGTCTCATTGAGAACACTCATTCATATGACGGCCTGCCTTACCGTCATTTGTAATAATCATTTGCATTATTTATAGGAAAAGTGCACGAGGCACATTCTCATTATAATTATATTTTGCCATGCATCCACCATTAATATATGAGTAGGCACTACACCGACACACGGATCTGCGCCACTCCTATATTTCAGAATAATCAACCATAGCTAGCAGCCTCGCAGTATAACCCGCACAGCTGCACCGCCTAGTATCATTTCTTATTATGTAATTTGATATGCATTATTGCACGCGGCCGATGCGGCGAGCGCATCACTCCACGCGTCCAATTTGAACCGAGCTGCCAAGCATCATACCCCTATATATGCTTTCACGAGAGTATGACATTCGGCGCAGGTCAGCCTTAAATCTATAGAATTTTGTATGGAAAAAGGCTGGCGTCGAGACTTTTCCTTAAAAAAGTGGCACGTCATTTTCTTCGCCAATACACGAACATATCCATGAATACACGAACGATTTCACCAAAAACGTATGAAAAAAGGTAAGCTTGATATAATGTCATTCCTTTATTATTCCATGTATATGTATACATTTACTATGCAATCTCATGAATTTATTTGTATGTATGTTTTTATGTTTCTATATATGACATATAATTCTATATATGTATGTATGTATGCATGTATGTAAACTCTCCAAAACAACTTGACCAATTTTGATTAAATTTTAATATGTGCTTAACTGAGTCTACGGACGGCTTATATTGGACTCGGTAGGTGGCGCTGCGACCGATGTTATGTTTTATATATAAAAAAAAAATGTATTAAAATAACAATAATTCATTCTCACGTATTTATGTAAATAGTATAGTATAGTCCGTTACACTTTGTGGCCTAGTAAGTTATTATGGGAGGTACGGTTCTGTTCGAGTCATTTGGGTACCACAAGTACCACTAGGTAAAAAAATAGGTAGTAGTTGTAGGTACATCTAATTAGAATCATAGTGGTTTTATTTACACATATATAAACGATAATATTGTCAGAAATCAACTTTTATATCATATTTATACAAAAATATTATTGAAAAGTTTTAAAATTACTGCCTAAAAAAGCAAGTCAAAGCTACTTAAAAATAGTTATGGTTATTTGATATTATCTAATCATTACATAACAATCATTTTTATTTTTATTATCTTCAGTCTCTCCGTCCATCTCCAAAAAGGTTTTAATTGCAAATATAAATAAAATTGGATTATTGCAAGGAGTAGAAATTCTAGGAAAATTTTTATTACATTAAAATCGGTTGAGTCTGTCAAAAGTAATTACTGCTTAAAACTAAATATACATATTATGTGTAAATAACTAAATATACTTATTTTTAATTTTTTTATTTCCCTCGGAGTAAAATAAAAATCGTTTCTTTCTTTGATTTTAACATTTCATAGAAATTTAATCCAGGTAAAGCCGCAGGGCACCGCTAATCCTTCAATGAAATAGCTTTAGCCTCCACTATATGGTTTACATATTCCAAATATAATAGTGTAGTGTAACGTACGTGTTATTTTTTGCGCACAAAAAAAGTTATAATCCTCCAACACCAACCAATCCTCAGAGAAATCACTCGAATCACTCCAACCTCTATACCATCTGAATATTTTAATAGAAAAGGTTGGATTATTTAGTAAAAGTTATAAAAAGTGAAAATAATTTGAGCATAAAAACTATAACATCACTAAATATAAAAAGTAGCTAATGTTATTACTAGTAAAAGTTTGATTACTTTTCACAATGTTACACCCGATGATGATGCTCAGATTTAATAAACAAAGGCAAATAGTTTATCCTACAATTACATTTTTCATCCACAAAATTAATTTGACATTTTCTCTCCCTCAATACTAAGATGACTTAAACGTTTCAACGTCTTCATGTACAACCAAAATATATTTATGTATATATTTATTTATTCTGTCCAGAAAATTAAATTAAATTAAAACAAGATTATATCAATAAAATAATGTTCATTGTTATTTACTTTCAAACTATGAAAGAAGAATAATTTTCTTACCGATTTCTTCACGAACGATTCGCACGTAGGAAGAAATCCAAGATTTGCATTATCAAGTCTGAAAAAATCAACCGTGCCTCTATTATATTGAAGTATATTTCATACCCACGCGTATCCAACGCATAATTGATAAAATTAATTAGGATTCTAAAACTTAAATTGGTGTACCCAAGCATGATCTAAGTTCAGCTCCAAAATTTGTTACGAGTATTTATTATAAAGTGCTGACTATAACCGATGAAGTTGTGAATAAATATTATGAGTTTAAAAGTTTATTAACGTTTTTTTAATTAAGGGCTATGTCTCGAAAACCTTTAAGGGAGTTACGGTTAAATTTCACCTGTTGTACATGTACATGATATATATGTTAACGCCAGAAAAAATTATAGAACAACTTAAGCGCCAATGTATTTTTATTTGTTATTAATATATTAATTATACTCTCAACACATAGTTTTTAACTCTGTAGTCTAATAAACATATTTATATATACCAATATGATTGGTATATTAAGAAATGGCCAACGACCACCAAAACCATTATTAATAATTATTTATAGTAAACACTAAATTCATATGACATTCATATTCATTTACATAAGACCATAAGGACCATAAGATTAATTTTAAGAATATTTTTTAACTGTTGAACCATAAGAGCCGTTTAACGCATGAAGAAATCTAAAATCTACTCGAATTTGAAAGAAAAAATGTCTATTTGAAGTAAAAACCTCCCTTCTTCGTTTCTCTTTGTCAAGTATTGAACGTCGCTATATAAATATTTCCAATTCAAACCCAACAGACTTTCTAACGTATGAATCGAAGAGCCAAGCCGAAAGCAAAGTCATTAATTCTTCCGAGAAGAAATTAAAATCCGATACGACACAAATTTTCCGTCTTCCATTCGCAAATAATAAAATCTTATCTTAAATGGTCGTACTACTAAAAATTAGACTCTATTCGTTCGGCTTTAAGTGTAAAATTTAATTGCTTCGTTACCGCGTTGGTCGTTCGAGTTCAAAGCGCACGTGAAGTTTCCAATTTAATTTGCCGAACACTCCTTATCTTTTTTTTCTTAGCGTTTATCTCCATTTCATTACATTTAACAGTAATGTTTTCCAAAGTTAGCCGCGGGTGTACTTAATTTAGTGTTAGCTCCTCTGGATTTTTACTACTTAATAAATTCATTTTTGAACTGAAAACGGCTATTTTTTTGTTTGTTAACATGATATGTTTTATTTGTTAGCTTTATATATAACAGAGTTACGTTTTTAAGCATTTAGTTTTAAAAAGTACTTGACGAATTGTTGTAATATGAAAAAAAAAAATGTACTGGCCCCGATTTTAAGTCAGATTTATTCTCAGATCAAATATTACTCATGTCCAGAAAATGAATGTAGAATATTACAAGTAGCCCATTATTAATTACTAAATTACCGTCAAACAACAATATGGTATTGTTGTGTTTCGGTTTATAGGGAACCAGTGAAACTACAGTCACAAGAAACATAACATCGCAGTTCCTAAGGCGCATTGAGGATGTGGGTGACCACTTACCATCAGGTGGCCCATTTACTCGTCCACCTTCCCATTCAATAAAAAAAAACATGTTACATTCAATACATATATATAAAATACCTTGCTCACAAAAATACAGTTTTTCAAACTGTTTCCTTATATACGTATAATAAACCAAGCAAAAAATAATAAAATGTCTACATTGTATAACATTTTATATTACTTTGCACTTTGCAAGGTTTATATTTTATTGGTTTATGGTAATACTAAAATTTTCTATTCTGGCAATTCAGATACCCGATTACAGTTTTATAGCTTTTAGTAGTGTCAGACTCGGGTCTAGGGAATCAATTCAGAGCACAGTCATGTAGTGCTGAGTTGAGTTATGAGGAACATCTGTTGGAATAAAACTGTTGTTTGAAGAACATGACATTAGCAGCACACGGGTCGAAACGTTTCGCATGGCGATGAATGGTTCACGTAAAACTTAAATTTCCAAAACCTTGTATCATTGTGCGGATCAAATTCGTTGTCGATATTGATTTGATGCTTTTCTTTTTAGCATAGTAATATTTTATACTTGCAATGTTGGTGTACATTATTATAAATATAGGTCATAGTCATAATAATCAAATCCAAGATAATCTATTCTTAAAAAGTTAAACTTAGATTATAAGACAATTGTGTTTCAAGAAATTTCTTTGAGCTGGTATTTGTTGGTGCATATATTTACTCATACGTCATTGTTGTAAAGACAGATATTCTGTAATTCTTGTACAATTTTAATCACGTTTGAAGAAAATAATGTTAATTTTATTAAAATTCGAATCCAATCTTCTAACCGTTTTTTGGGCACATGCCAAAGTACCTTCACCTTAACCGTTTCTAAGACAGAGCCAAGCCTATCTGCTAACAAAATCTTCACTTCTATGCAAAACTTTTTCCAGCACGCCACATTGAGTCGTATTGCCTTTAGTGAGATGTTATCTAAGTTAAGCTTTAAGTCTTTATTATAAGATTTAATTTACATTGTAGAAAATTTCAGAGTGTAATAAAATTTGTCTAGCATGCACCATTTCTCTCGTCACCCTCAAGGGATATTGCGAAGTGCGTTACGGCATAACTATGAAGAGAGACTTTTGGTGGAATTGCCGGTTCGGGTACTTTTATGTTGACAGGTATGGGACGATTTTGTTGAATTATATCTTTAGTCGACCATAACGGAAATAATAACGGAGGAACATAACGTCATTATATAATGGTATTACATTAAATTTTGACGATATTGTAGTATTAATTTTTGCAGGACGAATATATGTAGGTAAGAACTTAGATTTAAAACATTTTAAATCATTTTAATATTTAAGAGAATTATTTAGAAATATTAACATTATTTCGTTTATTTTAGTTTTCAATTGTATCAATTATTGATATTTTTGTGTTAATATAGATTTAAGTCCGCTATTTTTCTAGACGCAAAAACAAAATATTATTTAGTATAGTGTATACAATTTAGTCGTCTCATTGCCTCGAAATCTATTAACACCTTTCAAATAAAATTTGCTACTCATAACTCATACGCGAGCGGTTCTGCTTACCTATTATAAAAGTGTTTATGTTACGAACTCGGGATGTTTTTATAACAAATGTGATTACATTTTAATTCAGCATACTTCATTTGGGTCTATCTCGGAGCGCTGGACGGTGGCTCGTATATATTTAACGTGAGAATTATGGCCTAATTATTCATAGATGACAGTTATGTATGAGTAACGTTATTTTTACGAGGGAAGTTTTGTACACAATTATACGAATTTATTAATCAAAACATTTAATGCACAAATCTTATGAGACTCTTTTTAGTAGTTTTAATATATAGTTTTTAGTTTTAATTATACTTCTATAATCTATACCTTTACAATCGTTTACAAAGTATAATCGGAGTAGAAGACACAAGCTTCTCTAATATGTTATTAATGTGTATTTAAAGCTCATTCAATATAATAAATATACACGAATTCTACCCAGAGAATAGTTCTCTTTCGCACAAACTAACCACTAAGTTACATGCAGGTGCAGCCTCGATTTGCGGAAGACGATAAATTCTATCCGAGATACCGGAATGAATATAATACTTCCTTTATACAAATATATAACATTCTATATTGTTTGGTTTTCGGAGTTGAAGTTGAACTATTGAAACGATATTGAGGTTTATTACTTTTTTATATAATCGCTGAACTATATTACATAAAAGTTTTTTTAATATATTTATTTTGGTGGCCCTTGCTATTGGATTTACAGGCCTATTATATCATATCCTTAAAATATTATATATTCAAATAATTTGTCATAGTAATAACTATCAATATAATAGTAATATATATACATTTGTTATAACGACAAAATTAATTCATCTCAAGGTTTCAATTGCGGAGGAATGACAGTTGAATTCATCTCGTCTGTAGATATGACATAAAATTTCAGTAGATAAATCTTTGAGCTCGGAATATTGTCATATGATTTTGATGTGATGAAAATTTTCTTTTTATTAACAATAACTTTTGTCTAATATAATAAGGACGTTGTATCAAAATATATTTGCGGCATCTATAAACTGGACCTTAACCCTACTGAGAAGTTAAGATAAGGAAATAAAAATCTGACTGTCACTTCTCAATATGGTACATTATTTGTGAATGTTTCAAAATATAGTTTTTTAGAAATAGTGACGTAACGCCAGTTCTTATTGACTTATACTTTCCAAGCACGTAATAGAAATCGTGTAACGATTTTGAATTATGAATTTTGAATTGGAATCGATGACATTATTGTTAGCATGAAATGCCAGCATTGAATATGTATATAAAAATACCCTGTTAATTAAAACCTTGTTTGTTAAAAACTTTTTCGAAGTCGAATTGTAATGTCTATTTCATCAATCTGAAAAGTATTTATTCAAGGATTTTTTTTTTATTGTTGTGTTCACTATTTCGCATCAGTAACCATATCTCTTACTTATACATAGTTAGCATTATGTATCATACTATGTATGTATTTATTCCAGTACATAATACGCTTACCGATTGATTGGAAGGTTCATGTAACTCGATCGCCTGAGGCGTAACATAAGTTCTGGTATTTCCTTGTACGTTTTAGAAAATTCAGTTGTATATTATGTTTGAGCACGGATCATTTTATTTAATATATATTTCTTTCCAGTAAGTTAATCCATAATAATTGGGAGATATGTTTTATTTATACAAATATAAATGCTGTTTTCTTGTATTATTTTATATATGTATATACTAGCCGATATCACTGGTTACCATCGCGTCGATGTTCGTTAGAAGTAATTTCGAATGATATAATAGTGGGCCCGTAATGTTTTTATAAACAACACAAACAGATAGAATGTCTTATAAGTTATTTAATTATTTTTTAGGATCATATTTTACTAATAAAAAATCATATTTTTTTTTCAAATTTTTATAAATATAACGCAGTTTCCCTACCAATCTCAATATAATGAAGCGTAAATAATATAAATAAATAAAAATTTACACATCAAATATACGACCTCTTCGTCTTCAAAGTCAAAAGGCAATAGTCTTAATATCAACGGAATGAAATTTCAATGGCTTGAAGGCTATATTACCTTACACTAGTTTAATATTATTTTTCACTGGTTTGACTTTTGTACCTTAATAATCTTTTCTTCGAAAACTAATCGTGTTTGAACAAAACAGGAATTGACACGTCCCTTAAAAGTCTGTCCCAGCTCTGTTTTCCAATCTTTTATATTATATTTGACTACTTTGTTTAATCTGTGATTCGATGAAATGATTTCACTTTCAAAATAATTTACTTGTCTTGTAAGAATAATCTTGTAGATAACAAAAGACAGTAAATTTGTCAAACCGAAGATCTGTTTAAGGAATAAACGGACCACGCTGGACATTTTATAACTAATAAGAGTATGCAAAACAAAGGTGCACTTTCATAATTCGAAGGGAAGCATGCCGTCAGAACCTGAGAGAAATTGGGTTCGGGACTCTACGTACGTTTGCAAAGTGCGGAGCATAACATTGCTAACAACCTAACAACGACTTGCTTCTGGAAATTCGTGGACAGAAAACCCATTAACTGCTATTGGTTCGACCCGTAATCCGGAAACTCCGGGTATGCAGCTGTATAAAGCCATATTAATTTTACTTACAAACAAACTACAAGATTCCGTTAATCAAACAAAAAAACCTTAGTAACATATCTCATTAGTCATAAGCTTACTTGGTGGTAGGGCTTTGTGCAAGTCTGTCTGGGTAGGTATCACCCACGCATCAGATTTTCTTCCGCCAGACAGCATTATTGTATTTGTATTTTTCAGTATTGTTGTCTTTCAGTTTGAAAAGCCGTAAAGGGATAATGTTTAATTTCTTCCTCTTTAAAATATTTAATAGTTACATATATAAACAGAAAAAGCCCTACAGCTAATAAAAAACCAAATGATCGAAATTTATGTCTATAATAGACGTGGAATACTAATTTAATTTCGACTTTATTAATTAACCGAATCATTAAATTTAGAAATGCAGTAGCACTTAGCACGTTTGTATACTCAGCTATAAAGAACGAATCGCTAGTTTAATTTGAGTTAGATAATTTAACTGCAAACTTAAGACACTGGGAATCTTGTCTAGTAAATGTACTATGAGATATAAATGTCAGAAATTTGCCTAATTTGTGATAAAATCGTGAATCGTGACAAATCCATAGTCAGATCCAGATTGATATACCAGTAAAGATATATAATTATTGTTATCGCTGTGTAAAATCAATTCCAGATATTTATTTATATCTATTTAATTACATTACTCGCCTTAAACATTATTACTTGTATAAATTTACAATACTGAAAGGAAACTTTACAAACTTGGAGTGAGACATTTAATGCCACTAAATTTAGTAGTATTAGGGCGATGAATTTATTGCCAAGCGTGAATCGGGGAAAGAATCACAATGAAATAAATTTCTCCGTCCAATAACAAAGAATGAACGCTTTCGGGAAGTATCTTTCAGCTTATCAATAAAATTTACAGCGTGGCTGAAACACACGGGGAATTTAAAGGTGTTTTGTTACGTAAAGGTAGCTTCGAAATATGAAACAAAGTTTTTACCAAGCATTAAATTATTGAGAAATAAGTGAATTTAAATTTTAAATAAAAGTATTTTATGACGAACACAAATGCTATTATTTTATTTTAAAAGACGAGTCAGTGAATAGAGTATGTATGACAAATTTTAGAGTCAAACACTTTTTTTAGAGTTTACACTTCAAGTTTGACTTTTGTATATAATACAAATGACAATGCCAGACCCTACCCCAACGCATTTATTATTTTATATCATACTAGCGAACCGCCCAGACTTCGAACGGGAGCAATGCTGCAACTAAATATACTACAGAATGTCTTACAAAATTCACAGTTTTTCAGTCGTTAAACAATGTAAACCGCTATGTCTCTGCGTTTTAAATCTGTAATATCTTCGAAAATATTCATTTAAATTACATGCTGTATTCGTCATATTGAACTATATTAAATGCATAATGTATTTAAGATACTAAATTGGGTAAGGATTATTGCTTAAAATCGCTTAAAAAATAAGCCATTATTTCTCGTAAAAAGTAAAGGATAAAAAATGTTGTAAGCTATCCACTATCGCCACTAGGCATAGCTATCCAGCTAACCATCGCGCACTTTTTTGAAGACCTCTTTAAGGTGTACAATACTGAAGTACATTATTTTAATCTATCTGGTAGGGTTCAGTCAGCGTTTGTAACGTAAGCCCAAAAAATGAGTTTATTTACGACATTACTTTAGAAACCTCTAACATTATCAGTGTTTCTCTACTATATTGTACACGTATTATACATATAAACTTTCCTTTTGAATCAATCTATCTATTAAAAACCGTTAAACAAAAACATTATGTAATGATTTTTGAAGATAAACAATTTTAAACGTTTCAATTCGAACTAGTATCTTAAAAATATTACTAGATATTAAATAGGCGTGTGAAAAAACACACGAGGCGTGTTGTACAATTCATTAGGCCAGCACGGGCGAATAGATCGGGTAGCGAATGTTTATACTTCATTAGGTAAAAAATATTGCGTGATAAAATCATTATTTCACTCGTGAAAAGTAGGGACGGGCTAGTTTAATATATTTCCGTGTTCTTGAGAAATTTTAAAATACAAATAAAGTGTAAAATAGTGTTAAATCTTGAACGGAAGTTTCCGTGTTCGCTGTTTTAAACGAAACTTACCGCTCGTGTTTTTATTTCAGTGCCAGTTGTCGGAATAGATTGATGTGGAATATTTTTCATGTCTCCACCCTCGCGCGACGAAGGGCTATAAATAAAAAAACAAAATCGCATTTCCATACGTTGTACTTTACGAATTTTGTTAAAATGTACATTGTTATAACATTTACTTTCTTTCTTAATTTAATATATAAACATGTGAATAATATTCTGTGCAATTTTTGTTAAGATTTCCGCTTTTGAAACACAATATATTATAATAGTAATTACATCAATATTTTTAAAGTTATTATATTTATCACTATTTACCAAAATTACGTCGTGTATTTTGAATTATCGAAGATTCACTAATTATCATCGATCATTATTCAAATAACAAAAAAAGGCTGATTAATGTCCTTGATTGCAAGAAACCATCTCTTCCCCTTCTGTTCCCCTCTCTGATGCGTCCTCTGGGACACTGAAGACTGAAGAAAAAAGAAAACGTCTAATTTGATACTAATAGATTGATTTTCTAATGGTTATATAAATGGAAAAATTCTCGTGATTAATCTATTTTTAAGCTTTACGATAATGAAATTTTCTGAATATAGCCAATACTTAAAAAAATATATCTTTTATTACAATTTTATTACTTGTTTCTGATAAATTTTTCTTTTTTGTGATTGTATCAAAACAAGAGCAAGCAAGACTTGATATTTCTCCGAATCGCGTTGCATCTTCTTGTATAAGTTAGTAGTTGTTAGTGTATATTGGTTTAGTAGCTTTCTGGTACTTATTATATAAGTACATTGTACATGTATTGTATTTTAGATTTATTTTTATTCATATCGTTCATTTTTGGATTATTTAATACATAGAATTTTTTATCCGTATTGATCTCTTTTTTAAATATTCATTATTTATATAAACAGTTTCGTTCCCAACATTAACATCAATGTTTAAAAAAATAATACTATTTAATGAGAGAAAATTGTCAGGCTATTTAAATGTCTCACTACTTGGTATGGGGATATCAATAAAGAGGAGTCCCTTTTGAGGTTTGGACTTAATCCGACCACGTGCGGTTAAATCACATTTACGCTGAACATGAGATTAAATATAAACAAAACTCAGCAGTTATTTTCAGCTCGGGTTCGAACACACAATCTACCTTAAAAATTCACGTGTTCTTAAGGGACTGCAATCTTGCTTGTGACACGTTTTTAAAATATTAGAATACAAATCTTAAAATGTAAAGTGTTTTAGATTTTCTTGTAGTATAGATATGTTATCACGCCCTCAAAACATCGCCCGAAATGTCCCTAATAAAATACGATATTAACCCTTGCCGTTACATTTACACGCTCATAAGTTCCGGATTAAAAAAGGGGGATGTTCAGTGAATGGGAAGGAACGGGTGAGAAGGGTCGATGTGACCTCTAACAATTATTAACTATGTCCCTGTATGAACACTGGTACCTTTTCATGTATGCAGAGTTTTTTTTTTAATATATGATTTTTATGCCTTATTTGTACAAAACTATTTTGGCACAGATTTTTATAATTATAACATATCATGTTGTTTATTTGAAGGTTTTTTTCAGTGATCCAGATTCATCCCATTGAGCAGAAACGGGTTATAATGTAAACGTAGGCTTTTATATGTTTTCCTTTATAACAAATCACTATGTAAGTCATGTTTGATAGACGTAATTAAAGTTATTTTCAAACGAAATCCATATGTTTATAAAGAATTGTTAATTAGTTTAATTAAATTTTGACAAATATTTACGAATCAACTGGGCATTTATATAAACAGTTTCTAAGAAAAGCGGGAACGTTTGTGAACAATTAACGAGTTGTTACAAAGAAAATTTCACTCCCCGTGTTTTCCGATCGCGGGCGTGTTTCTGGTTTTATCAAAATCAAAATAAACTGTATTCAAGTAGGCTTTTACAAGCACTTTTGAATCGTCATGAATAACAAACTATATTGAGTGAAGCTACCACCGGTTTGGAATGTAGATTCTACCGAGAAGAACCGGCAAGAAACATATTAGTTACTCTTTTTCAACATCTAAACATACAGTTATGTTAGTTAAATACAATTATATATGTATGTATGTATATAAATAGAAACATTACAATTCTCATGGTATATCGTGTATTTTTTTTTATATACCTTTACGAAATTAGGAAGAATGCTTGAGCAATGAGGTTTTATTAAATTTTAAATATCACTATTCCACCGTACTTATTGTATTTAAAAGCGATTTTATACGTCGTTCGAATTTCCTAACAGTCATTTAATTATTCAGTTGAATCTTTGTAATAATTTTAAAATATTCCTTATATAAATATAAGTTTTACCCAAAAGTTATTACAATATAGTGATTGAAATCATGTTCAATGACTTATTTAATTCTTTGTATAAAGGCATAATATGTTTTAAGTAAATAATTATTCCTTCTTGTCCTTTTTCGATTTATGATGAGATGATTTAGTAGATACACATCTATGTCATTATAATAATTTCCTTCTGTTCAAATTGTGGCTATCGTCAAAAATTGCGAAGTCCCGAATTAGACTCTCGGGTTGAAACAATACAAGGCTATTGCATCTTCTAGCTATACAGAGTTGAGACATTGGTGTTGCACTTCCTTGTATCGGCAAGCAGACTATTGTATGATTTTTTTTTATTGTATAGGTAGGCGGACGGGCTATTGGGCCAACTGATGGTAAGTGGTCACTACTGCCTTTGTGCCTGTAGTTGCTCACTCATCTTTTTGCCCGGGTCAAAATAATACTAAGTATTGCTATTTGATAGAAGAATATCTGACAAGTAGGTGATACCTACGCAACGGGGCTTGCACCACCAAGTAAGTAAGTAAGTTACTTAGTAGTACTACGCAAGTGGCTAATCTCCATTAAGAATAGTTGCAGTGTTTGAGATCGGTTAGGTTAGTTTAGTTTAGCAGTTAGTTGTAAATACTAGAATTCACAGGCGTTTATAACCTCACCGGTTTGTGAAAGAGCAATGATTTTTAACGAAAATATCAAATATTTCATACACGTGACAAGGAAAATGAAAATACTAATTATTATCAGACTACATAATTGACTGAGTGCCAGCAGCCTGCCAACACGTAGGGAACTTGGCGATTCATTTAAAATTTTAATAACGATGACATTTTTAACAAACCAAATATTTAAAAAAATCGCTATATAAATTAAACGCAATAAAATAATCAAGTAATATTTTTTAAGCGTATAACACATAATACTTGGATATTTGTAGTGTAAATTAATGCCTTGTTGGTCCAGTCGCTAACTCTGCCTCCCAGGGTTATAGGTTTTTATTAGCTTAGGCCAATAAAACCTTATTACATTTTTTTCTCCAGATATGCAGAATATTACTTCCGAGTTGTTTCGAGAGTGGAAGTTGGTACTGCTTACATTCTCGAAAAGAAGACTGTCTGTGTACGATCGTCGTACCGTAGTCAACCAATAGGGCTTAGCACATATGCGCAAGAGAACATTTTGTCCAATATTATAAATTTAATATAACTAAAAATAAAACAAAAAGATATATATAAATAGATTATTTTCTGTATATAGTGCAAGGGGTACAAAGGGTAATCTTTTCATACTTGAACAGAATCAGAATTTATTTTTTTCAATTATGTATTCACTTTTACTACAGCAAAAAATATAATAACGTTAAAAGCATTCTCTTCCCGCTCGCAGGACATTACTGAGTTTGTCATATTTTGACGTATTTACTTATATAATATAACAAAGCATCAGGACAATGGTCTTCCTAAAAAGTACAAGAAATGCAAATATAACGACTAATCCTCCAAACTTTGACAAAATTAGAGGAGGACTTAGCCCAATATGATTTATTTTAAATTTCTGCACGTGCGTGAATTTTATATATATCGTGATATGCATATATATATATAGATTTCACGCACGTGCAGAAATTTAAAAAAATTTCATATTGGGCTAAGTCCTCCTCTAATTTTGTCAAAGTTTGGAGCACGCTGTTTCAAATACAAATGTCGTACCAATATTATGAAGCTTATGATAGCTTTTTAAATTAGATCTATATATATTTACCCAGCTCCTTAACGTAAGCAATATATATGGGTTAATATATTTATTTACAATAATATTGCTTCGAATGGAATGCAAAACTGTTTGATATCAGCATACAGTTGCAGATCATAGGATCTTGTTTTCTAGTAAAAATAATATTACCTAGAAAAATAAGTAATATCTCTTATAGATTTTTTAAAAGATTAACAAATGCATATTTATTTTCTTGTTTAGATAAAATCCCTCTTTACGATATTAATAACTCTTGACTCTTACTCTCTTGACTCTACATAGAGTCTGATCTGTTGAATTATATAATTCAACAGATATATATCTATCCTTATATATATAGTGTAAAATATAACCATACATTGGTTTAACAAACCATTCCTTTTTTCAGAACATTTTAAATGTAGTGGAGGTTTAGCGAAGCTTAAATCAACATTCAGTTAAATCACGTGTCTTCTGCACCGAGACTTGCCTTCCTTAAATCGAAACTGTTTGGTAGATTGTAATGGAATTTGGTTGCTGACATATTATTTTCTAAGTAGATATATATTTCATATTTATACATACAATATTTTTATATTTATTTAAATTAGGAACATAAAAAACAAAAACGTTAAAGTGCGTTACATTAAAAGCTTACGTGAAGAAGGTTTTCCACAAAAAAATATGTTTTCCTAAAAACCTTTGTAACAGATCAATAGGTCGCATCGCGGTCTGATTGGCCCGATTCTCGACCGGGCATCGAACCGAAACTACAGCACAGCAATCACTACGCTCGCGGAATCATTTGGCTTTGTCAGCCGGAACGAAGCGAATCACTTATATCTGTCAATAGGGTGACCATGATTTTGGGTCCAAATGTTTTGTTTATGTT
Source organism: Vanessa atalanta (assembly GCF_905147765.1). NCBI lineage: Eukaryota > Metazoa > Arthropoda > Insecta > Lepidoptera > Nymphalidae > Vanessa > Vanessa atalanta. Next base: position 3,781,799 of record NC_061882.1, read on the forward strand.
GCTCCTTCCTAATAGCTTTTTATTCAATTACTTTAATAATTATTGTCTAACAATCATTGGCTCTTTGGAAAGGTCAACCACTCAACTCACTCAACCTTTTTATATTTATTACTAACAAACCACGATGTTTCGTATAACGGGTCAGTGCGCCATTAAAGTCATATGTTCAAGGGGCTCAACAACTTATATAACATATATCATATGGTTTATGATTTGTCGAGCCCCTTGAATCAGCGCCTCAAATTGTAATAGGTAGCTGCTATTTAAAACTTCTTGCTTCGAAATTCTTACTGAATAGTGCTATAATAATAATAATTATAAGCTTTAAATAGCTTGTATAAATAAAAGCTAAAATTTCAAGCAGAGAAAAGTATTACTAATTTGTAGCTAATTAGTAAAGGTCTTGAAACGATGAGGCGACAAGTAACTGACAAATGGTCGCAGGATTATAAGGCATAATTCAAACATGACGAAATGTTATACATTTTATTAAATGGCCCTTGTTTAATTACTAGAGGAATAAAACCCTCTATTTTATTTCTGTTTTTAAACAGCTCGTGTGAACTTGAAGCGACGTTTCACAAAAATTGAATAAATTGCTAATTAATTAATAAAGCGTTGTTGTCTTTAGTTTTAAGTTTTGTATGTTTATACTCTTTTGATATTTGAACAAAATAAATAATCATACGTCTACAAATTGTTATAAATAAATTATGATATTTTGTTTATATTTCTTGCATTGAATGGTTTGTTTCTGAAGTAGACATTTTTTAATTTTTATTTCTGGAAAATCCCTCTTTAATTTTAAATGATGTGGACCCTGAAACCGATAGAACATTGCCGCTCAATAGATTCAAACAATGAAATGAAAATCCCGCGATATTTCCATGCAGGTCTGAACTGAGGGTAGCGCGATGCATTCGTAAAAATAAATACAATTCTTAAATTAAACCGATTTTTGGTAATGCATTATGTCTACTTGTATTTATGAACTTAGATACAGATTCTAATTATCTGAACCGAAATTGATTGGATGAGTGAACATTGGATATTATGAAGGGTACATCAAACGGAAAGCATAAGCTATTATTGATTTTTTTTTTATTTATTTAATTTAATGAAGTAGAATATGCGATTTATATAACATTTTATTTTTAGTTAGAGTAACTATGAAGTAACTTATTAAGTATGCTTAGTACAACCGTTATTGAGAACGGTAGATTGATTTAAAGGTTTATTATAAACTTAGATAACATATATAAGATACTAAAATCAATCTTAGTATTGTTGTATTCCTGTTTGAAAGAAGAGTGAGGCAGGGTAAGTGTAGGCACAAAGAAGCGAAGAAGAAGAAGTAGCGCATGGGCGTTGTAAGGAATGGGTAATATTTCACAACAATGTATGGACATTGGCGCTCTAAGAGATATTAAGGGCGGTGGTCATCACTAGCCTTTAAGTTGTGCATTTGCACATCCAACTAGTTATACCGCCTAAATATTTAAAAAAACTATAATTTGTTTCATTTATAACAAGTAAATATCAAAATAGACAATCTTTTCAGCAATCGACTCGAGCTTAATTACAAGGTAAAACGAATCGAATAAAACTAAACGATTCAAAATCTTTATCGAAGTCGATATCGTTTAGAGCAATAACAATAATCACACTGATCACGCGCTACTGATTTTAGATAAAGAGGAATAGAATTCGAAGCAATTCCCTTTAAAAATCGGCGGCCATAAACCCGGTACGTTTTATCCGGAACCACAGTATTTGCTCAACCAAATCCGTATCGCTGTTTTGTATTTACATACTGCACTTAAAATGCCTTATAAAAGAAATGAATTGTTTCTGTGATGTTGTTGAACAGTCAGTTTGAAAATTGTCTACGCAGTGATAAACCATTGTTATGTCTAAGCCTTTGCCTCATAATATTGTAGCAATTTAGCATTAAAAAAAACGTTTGTATTTTAGCCCACTTTTTCTCTAGTGCGATTGAGTTATTCCTCTAGAAAAGGTTTTAAAACTCTGAACTCTTACCTATTGAAATAGGTACACAGAGTTATGTTATTTCCATAAGCGTAAAGAAAGTAATATTATAAAATACATACTTATCTATTATGGTGGTATTTTCTACAGGCGTTGTAAGTAGTCGGAATATCGATGGATGCTATTTTTAAAATATATATTATGATATGACATGGTGTGATTTAAAAAAAACAGGATATGTTCTGATAGTTTTATAAATAATAATCTTACAAAAATATTCAATATATAATCTACGTATTTAACATATACTGTAACGTCTTGAAATTATAAGACTTTTGCGTTGCATCGAAAATATAAGGAATATTTTCTAATACTGGTTTATTATGTACTATTTAAAAAAACAAAAAAAAAAACAACTAACAGTATGAAACATGTATATACAGCATACAAATTTTCGTGTTATTTGCCTCTATACGGAAATATCACGGACAGTCACTACTGTAACCCGTAACCTTATGTCTTTGTTTAACATATCGACAAAAGGATATTTTTCGAGTATTTTCACTGTATGAAAAAGGAAATCCATTCTTTGTTACTATACATGTAGTATGTAGTTATAAATGTACAAAATTTTATCCGTTGATGAAAGATCCAATTTAAAAAAAAAACTTGAATATTTGCTTTCAAAATAAAAAAAAACCTTGTTAATGTACAATATCAATTAAATAAGGATAGAACCACCTTGCAACTGTCCTGAAGACGATACAAAATATAATCATCAAAGTCCTTTTATGAACAATAGACTTCACAAAAAAATAACATATAAACATTAAATGATTACACAATATAATTGCGTTTTACGAATTGATATCTTGCATTTTTTTTTAATTTAAACCATGAAGTATATTTTTATAGGGCGAGATATAAACTGGAATAAATTAATATTATTTTCTTAAAGCCAGAAATCATTATAACATTTATTCACTTAGATGAAGTCACTGGTGACAAGATAACACAAGTCAACGTATAGTTTTATTAGCAAAATTTTAATAAAAATTCTAGCGAACGCATTTGATTACGCAAATAGCAGATGTGAGGCATCTAAATGGAATTGACGTAGGCTGAGTACTGACGAAGAGTAAACAGTTGACGTAACGGAATTTCAGCCTAGACTAACAAAGTAGCCAGAAAGGTAGAGATTTGGTAAATACGCACACATATAAGCAAGTTAATCTTTTATTTGTTTATCTGTACGTATTTATAATATGACTAGGTTTTTATTGAGGTTACCGATTAGTAATATTATTTTATATCAATAGTAATGCAAAAATATAATATCAATTAACAGAACACGGTGTTAAGAGAAATATATATTTTTCGTTATTTATACTATTAAAGTTATATTATATTATATATTAACCTAAAATATGTATTCTGGCTGTATCTCCAACGCAACAAGACGATAAACACTGTAATATCAATTATTGCAAATAAAAAAAATCTTTAGTAATACCAAAATCTTACAGTCAAGTTGAATTTTTCTCAGCCATAGTCAGTTTTGTGACATTTCTATAATATGCTTTTAAAAAAAAATGTCTGAAACATGACGTGAGCCTTATGTCTTAAAATATTCTGTGTCTGATTGTGATTGCACGTGCTCGAAAAAACATGGTCCAATGTTCAATTGGGCGAAGTACTGATGAGTAATTCACAGTGAGCAGCAGGAGAGGTATGCGGTAAGCAATCGTTTAATAGTTCACGTTAGCATATCAAGGCCCCTCGTTCCACTCCGCATCGTGCATCCTAAGTTCTCATACATTTGATCGTGAATAACATGCATTATTGGACTGGATGTGGCTTCGAAATGTTTGAATATAATTATCAATTTGCTTGAATATAAGCTTAAATAATACAATATGTATAAAATTTAAACACGTTTGAATTTGACAAATAAAGTATAATTAAAGGGCAATCAATGACGTTCTTTACTTTAAAGTTTCGTGATGTGTAACGTTCATTTTTTCATTTTCGGGACACAACTGCGTCATACTTTAAATTGTTTTGTCCTTAATCTTGGCCGTAATACAGTAATCGTATAATCGTACCAAAAGAGATACGTGCGTATTTATAGAATAAGAGAAGGATATTTACTTGTTCATCAACTTAGTTACGTGATATATTGGATTTACATAAATATTGAGAAACATTTGTATTTGGATTAATTTTAATTATCTGCAAATTATTCTAAACAAGACGTTCTGAATTTTTGTAAGAAGTTTGTACCGAAGTCATGAATCTTTACTTAAGGGTGCTGTTTTGAATTTAAATAAGTTTCAACTTGTTTAGCTCAGATTAAATTTTAATTTTATTTCAAAAAAAAGTTTCGTGGCTATAATATTTTTTATTATTATTATAATATGTATCAATGAAGTATTAATAATACACGCGCCTTAGGCACACTGTTTGGTAGATAGTGTTGGACTGTAGGATGCATGACACGATTAGAGAGCGTCATGATGTATGCCGTTAAGGAATACGAATTGGTCTTACCGGCAATCGGGGTTTCAAATTTATAAAATAGGTACACAAACTAAAAAATGTGTTTTTATATAAAATATTGTTAATAAGTTGGATTGTTATATACGATTGTAAAAATTATTCAATATCTAACGTATCCAAGCATTATTGGCTCCAGGGTGGTTCAAGTTTGATAAGTGAATAGTTGTCGTCTGCTCGCTTCTAACTCCGTAAGTAAACCGGGCCGCAACACCAACTTTGTCCTCTACGTAATACATTGCTTTGCCATTTCATAGATATAAAATAAAAAGTTATATAATAAATAAAAATATCTGTCGTTTCGTTCCGCTTATTGATTATGAAATTCTCTACTTTATTATAATGAAATACGATTTTTAATGTAGATAGATCAGGTATTATTTTTTGATAGGTTAATTTCAATCTCTTTAGACAAGAAAAATTGAGTAATGCTTTTATTAAAGTTATTTATGTTTTTATAATTTTCAGTGATAACGTTATGGAACATTCTCTGGACCTAATGTTGAAAAGAAGAAAATATATGTTTTTAAATCAACGATACTATACTTATGTATCTAATTCAGAGGCTAGCTGTCCGGCCCGACTTCATCCGGCCGAATTAAGAAGTTAATTTACTTCTTAATTACAATGTCACCTACCAGCTTTAATATCAACTATTCACGGACCCATGGAAAAACTGAAACATACAAAAAATCATAGAAATCAGTCTAATCGTTTAGGAGGAGTTAGGAGGACAGATTATCATACACACGTACTAGAAGATTTATATAAAGTTATGATGATTCTAAATATGCATTATTATTGGAAAAAACTTGAGCGCTAAAATAGGATGATGACAATGGATTTTTATGACACGCTATAAATATAAAAAAATATTTTATAATATATTTATTTATAACTAAGTAATATTAAATAATGTATTTAATTTGACTTAGTTGGACATGAGGAGATTTATTAACTTTTAATCGATACACAGAGTCTACAGTAAAATTGAAAGCCTTTCAGTTCCTCTTTTTGAATGGGTTCCGTGTTTGCAGTCGCAGTACTATTCTAAACAAGATCCTGGGCCGAGCGAAATTAGTTCAATTGTTCCGTCCAGGACAATGGCACGGAATTGAGGCGTATTTAGGTACACTTCGATGGTTCCACGTAATACTTTGACCTAACCTACCCTAAATTCTAACCTTGGTTTTCACTAATGAATACGTAAAACTATTTAAAAAAATGTTGACAGGGGCAAATAGCGATATGCGAATCTTAATAAAATATTGTGGGTTCAAATTCTGTTTTTTTTTTATGGCATCAGTAGGCGTATGACGTAAATGAACCATTTGATGAAAAGTGGTCTTCACTGTCCATAGACATTGCCAATACGTCACTAATCTTGTGAACTGAAATATTACGGTCCCTGTGCTTGTATTTACACGGACTCAATCACAATTTAACCCGGTACACAATAATAATAAGTATTGCTGATAAGCGGTAGAATATATGATGTTGGTACCGACCTAGATGGGCTTGTACAAAGGACTTCCACCAAGTTTAGGTGTCACACTACATTCTGTAGATACAACATGTATTTAGTTAAATAGCCCTCGCATTACATTATCAAATGTTACGAGAAATGTAAATTCAAAAAGCTTCATAAATCATATTGTACAATTTATTTAGTTTTATTATTTTTAATGGAATACCAATTGATTAACGTTTGTTTATTAAATGAAAATTTACTTACAATTATTGTTCATCCCAACTTATAATTAAAATAATTGTACTTAGAGTTGAATTTAAAACAGTCTCCGAGACTGTAATACCATTCTAATATTGAGGTTATAATTATTAAAGATAATCATAATCGTAAGATCAATTATATAAGAAAAGAGTTCTGTCTTGTAATCGATCTCGCTGGAAATATATGAGATTCATGATTAATAGGAATGACAGACAATATCAGTTCTAATGATAAGCCAGCTGAGAATGATAAGGCCATGACAATGACGATATTCAACTCTTTACCATTAATAAATTATGCGATAAATGTACAAGATTAAGTTACCGATATGTGTCTTTATGTTTATAGATATTTTTTATCAGATTTACAAGCGAATTCGTCCGTAGACTAGTTTATCATTGTTCTTTTGCGTCAATTCAAAACATTGTGATTTTTGTAAAAAGAAAATAAGCATATATTAATGAATGTGGTTAATTTTGTTTTTTTGTGTTTATAATATGCCACAAGTGTATCCATAAATTGAACTTGGAACAGCGTGTGCTAAAGTACAGAACGCCTTAGTCGGACACTTGAAAATTAATGATTTTTATATTGATTTTTCAACGACGTTAATATATTTATTTAATAAAAAATATTTTATATCATGTAATAAACAATATTTCCCAATCTATTCTATGCATCGTTCAGTCAATTGATTGAGAAAATACTGTTGTTGTTGCATCTATGATAGTTTTTTGACATTGTATTAAAAAATATAGTTCTTTAGTACTAATTAAAAACAAAATATTTTTTTAGGTAGGCTCTTATAAGCACTTTTGAATAATCATGTGATAAATTAAATGTAATTGAAACTGCAATAGTTTAACAGTTGCGAAATATAAATGCCATCGAAGGGAACCAGTAAGAATCTTAGACGAGTTTCCACCAGTTTACTTAGTTATGTTCATTAATTACAATGAAACTCTTATTTATTCTGCATGAAAATTAACGAATAATAACTTCGTGCTTCTTTATTGTATTTCTACGCATTTGCGTAAAATTTCACGTAAAATAATAATGTACTCATTATGTCGCGGTGCAGTAATCTTTGAAATAATGATCAAGGCACTACTAAATTCTAACTTGCTTGATTATTTATTATTCAATTACAATAAGACAAATACATATGTTGTCAAAAATTTTTGAGTTATGAAATAAACATTTAAACAAATAAACATTTAGGTAAATTATAAAATACGATCTTTCCATAATTTCCATATTGTGTAATTCTTTCAAGCACACCAAGAAATTTGTATGCTATCTTTGATATTAGACAAATGTAATGCGTTTAACAACATTTTAGACGAGACGCAGAATAAATAAGGTGATGAAACGGTAGCAGGTGCTGTACCCGAATTTGCAATATCAATTATGCATCTCGTTAGCTTTTGGTCTATCATTGATCAATATTATAGATATAATGGACGATTTGGCTATTTATCGTCAACTTCGCCTGACCAACAATCATTAAGGTGTCGTTATGAAATACAAATGCATGCAGCATGAGGATAAGGTATCATTTGCACTCTTCAGAAAAGATAAGATATTCAACAAATTTGAAAGTACAATTATTGCACTTAAAATGATCTAATAGAAGCTCCAATCATATCTGGCTAGGCTACAGAAGAGTCGGAATATTACTTTTTGTTACGTGATTATCCATTTTTTTCTTCTTCTAGAAATCGTGTCACCATGGACATGTCATTTGAGAATGTGAATGTTTCAATACCAGGCAGCATCACAATTAGAACTTTTAAACGAATTTATTGATGGAAATAAACATTGCATTGAACTACACCCGTTAAATTTATTTAACCATGAGTTTCAACAGATTCTATAGACAGTCTTTAACCATTGTAGAGGTTAAGTACAAGAACAAGTTTGTTTGATGAACGATGATTCTTGAATGAACAATTCTACGTTTGTTCCTTCAAAGTGAGTTGTTCGAGATAAAAGGTCCTTTAACAGTATATACCAAGAAGGTTTCGCTTAATTTAACATTAAAGATTGAAAGGTTTTTCAACTTTAGTGAGATCTTTTCGGATCTATAGATAGTAGTAGTTTAGTTTTAATATTATACTACGTAATATGATAATCATTATATTGAATAAGGTTTTTGATTATAATAGAAAAGTAATCTTTACATTAAGAATTTTTAATTGTAATCATACAAAAAATACATTACAATAGCGTGCCGGAATGAAAGTGGTATGATTAAACGCACATTACTCATAACATCCGGTGTAACAATTATAGCATATCATACCAAAATGGCAGAAGTTCGTTTATAATATCTGAGATTATAAAACAAAAGGCATTGCCCATCTTCCTTAGATTATAAAAAAAGTCTTTAGGGATTGCCTCGAATAAATTCTAAATTACAACTTGTACGTTGCTTATATTAGGCTTTCAAATTCTGAAAATGGAAGTGGAACAGAACTACATATTTATTTATTTAATTGGAGAACATACAGCCGTTGATAAATAGAAATAACAAATACTTAATAGCTATTAGGCCAATAACAATTCAAAAAGAAAAAATTAAGCTTGCTAAGCTAAAAAATGTATATATTTCAGTAAAAGAGATATTAAAAGCAATCAAATAAGTGTGTAATTATATAAATCTATTATCAAAAAAAAAAACAAAGCATTTTACTTATGCGGTATACAACCTTTGTACTTATGTGTAGTACCGGCCTAATCGTCATTAGTTCTCAAAGTATAGTTTCCTTTACTACGTCTCAGGTTACGTACTGCAGTTCAATTGCATGCGACTGGAACGAGCTTCTAATTTGAATGACAAAGGCGGCTGCATGCGCGCGAATAATTGACTCCAAGACGAATTAGTTGTTGCTTTTGATGCGAGTCAAGATGGCGTCTGCTTAAGCTTATCATCCTCTGAATATAAAGACTTGACAATACATTGCAATACTATAGGTACGACTTTCGATAAATCTAGAAGTGTTTAGACATAACGGTAAAATCCTTTACCAACGTTGTGTCTTAGTCTGACAAGATCAGCTTCTTAAGTAGATTTAATTTTTTATCCTCCAGCTATTTTGGTGCGATGTAATGTTTATATCCCTTAATATTTTCCCCTTCCTTCGATATCATATCTCTGATTATAATTATTTTTTTTTTAGTTTTAGGTACGTCGATACTATAAAAACCTTTTTTTTTAAATTATAGACCCTCATATATATTATGTTTTTTTTTTTTATATCGTTTTATTAGTAAGAAATGGTAGTAGATTTATCTCTGCTATTTTTTACTGCGCTATTAAGCCGATGGTTTGCCAGCTCGCTGAAAACCTTTGTAACACCTGAATCAATGTCTGTAATATATATTAAAAGATGAATTATCAAAATACTTGAAATAATTTGGTTTTAATTGATAATATTTTTAAGATATTCGTTTAATCCTTTCAAAATAAATAAACGATATTATAACAAAAGTAATTTGTCACTTTTTAATAAGTGACGATACTTGAAGGTTTTCTGTTTGATAATCAATTCCGTTATTGTGAACCTTCTAGTGTTGTACCGTACTATTTAAAATTGTCGATATTGTTAATAGTATTTTGGCACTAAACAGTTATACATATAATATTTTATACTTCGTCATGTATCGCGTAAGAGCCATATTTAGAATGATGTCATCAATTTATAAAACACCTTTTATTTGTACACATATATGTCTTTTGTTATATGTCTTACCATATACACATTTTTTACATTTGGTTTTACCCTATTGATGATGGAAGATTTATCTTTCAATTCAATATTTTTCTATAGAGATTTAGTTTCTGCCTTCGGTTAGGTTCGATTAGTCATAGTATGTTTTAGACGGCTCTGATGAGGAAGTAGCCCAGTTAGGTAGGTAGGAGAAGAGATAGCCGGGATGGCCTCGTGTAGGCACTAGCGAAGAATGTGTGGGTCACCTTCACCCCCTGAAGAGAGCTCTGTTCAGTCAAGAGCGGAGCATTGCAAGGGAGGGGCGCGAATGCGTTATATCGGTACGATCCCGCAGCCTCTCCTATCCGTGCCGAAGGTGGCCGTGGCTGGGTAGGAATTTGAAGATTTCCACAAATGAAACAAAAAAAGTTAGTCTATGTCTTTCTGTACCTCTGACAACGTGTATGGAAAAAATAGTAAAAGCGTAACAAACAAACTCACTATACATTTATATAAAAGTAATTACTAATGTTCAAATTAAATAAATTTAGTTTTACTACATAAAAACTAATTTGAATTTTCCAGATAATTATATTCATAACTTTGGTTTTCACTGGTGGAAAGGCCTTATGCAAGCCTGCTTAGGTAAGTGTCACTAATTCTCCGGTTTAATTTACTACCAATTAGAATTATTGCGTTCCAGTTTGTAAGGTGACAGATCTCACAGACACAGATAGTAGGGCTGGCTATTTTTTTACTTTTTAAGAGCAGAATATAAAATTTATACTTTTTATCTATGATGGTTTTTTTAAAGGTTTCATCAATTCATATTAGAGTTGCAAAGCGTAGCAATAAAATAATATCTTAAGTCAATTATACTCCTCATCGTCATAACAGAACGCACACTACTGGACAAACACCAAAGGATTATGTCATTAGGGTGATATGCTTTAATTGACATGTAAACGGGCTTCAGTAAGATGTTATAGTAGTTAAAGATAGACCGAATTCTTGTAAATATTACTCGGGGACTGTTTTGAGATAGTATATACATAATCGAAATTTTTAACTAGTACACATCAGTCAGTTCCTGTAAATATATTTCTATAGTCTTGTACCTTATCTTCAATTCTTATATATTCTTTATACTAATTTTACTGTCATTGATTAAGGTGGATTCGTATATTATTGTGGCCTAAAGTAACAAAAATAAAACATATTGTTATTTTTCTATGATATAATTCTTATAGTAATGTGGTGTGGTGTGTAACCTATTCCAACACATAAGCGCTTATTGGACTCCCACATTTCAAGCAAATTATATTTTGTATAATTTGCTTTCATAATGTTCCAAATTCAGGGACCCTTAATGATTTTTTAATAAAAGCAATATTAAGAATTAAGATTTAGATCGGAAAAATTGTATTTTCATCACCGACCAGAAATAAATCTTTCAAATTCGTAATTTAAGTAGGATCTGATTATGCAAAGGTGGGTGACGGCCTGACGGCGTGCCGTGCCGTCGCGTGGCCGAAAATTAAATTTGCAAATGGATCCAAAGTTAACGGTCGAATTGTACAAGAAATTGATTAATGCCTTCCCACGAGATCAAACAATTAGCGAATTGAATTATCTCAGATATAAATTTCTTGAGGATCTAAGAGTTGGACGCTTTGTTGTTGGAATGGAATAAAGTTTTTAATTTGGTTTCGAATAAAAAATTATGTTAGACGTTAAAATTGTTATGAAATATCTGTTCTTTTTCAGGCACTTTTTCTTTCATACTTCGACCGTGGTTGTTTCCAATTAGACGCTTTCTTTATTAACTTTAGAGGAATATCAGAGAAGTTTTGTCATATTGAAGGAATAATTTTAGAAAAGTTCTCAGTAATAGAATGTACCATTTATTAATACAGAATTTAGTTTTCGTAAAGAAATGTTTTGACCTAAATATTGTACCACAAAGAAAATATTTTCTCAGAAAAGCATTTTTTGAATCGTCATTTTGCAGAACGATATTAAAAGTAAAACAACCACCGGTTGGGTATATAGATCTCAACGAGAAGATTCAGCAAGAAATTCAGTAGTTATTATCAAAAGTTATATATGTATTAGTTACAGTAACAAATAATTGGTCTCGAATATTTTGTAATTATTTTTTAGAATAGAATGATTATTTTTTTGAAATAAACGGCATGCGTATTACTTGGTTTAATTTTATTGAAGTTATGAAATATTCTTGATTTCTAAATTGAAGGAGTGAAAAAGAAATATTTTTCCGTTGTCAGGAAAAAGGCTACGTGACAATGTTACACGGAGACAACTTAATTTCAGCTTCACAAACGTCGATTATTTTTTTTCATTCCATTAGGAACGCTTGACATTCAAAACGTGTATCGCCGAATTCCCACGGCAAATAAAAATTTATTATTCCTTTTATAGCATCAATCGTTGTTTTGATTTCTTTTTCTGTTATTTCTTTTACTTTTTCGGCAGCTAAGTAATTTCCAGACCTATTTTATTAAAACGTATTATTGAATTTATTTATTAATATTTTTCGTGACTAGACAGAACTTTCGTTTCCATAGCCTGAATTCAAACGCTGCTGCTTTCGGTTCTTAACGGAAAACAAAAATAGTATATTTTTTTCTTTTTTTTATGTAAAATTATGTATAAATAGAAATTACGGATACCGGATAGTTTATATAGAAGAATTTAAGTTAAACATTACCAAATCTAGTGCGTGGTTTTAGAAAAATTACGAGATATTTAATTAAATGCTTGGAAAAATAAGCGTGTTGTTTTTATATCACACTGTTATTCACAACGGCCTCCGCGTGGAAGTTGAATTTTTTTAACAACAAGTTATTTATTTCCTAAACTAAAACTGGCCTAAGTTACTCCTCATACCATCAGTGTAGCGGGAACATGCAGACAGAAAATTTAATAATTACTGTATAGTGTATATATTTTCATATGAATTTAGTAAATAACTGTTATATTGACATTACAAACATACATTTGATTTTTTTAATTTGTTTAGCTTAACATAGTATGGATTAAAGGCTGGTTGATAAATATTTATATAATACTAGCGACGCGTCCCGATTACGCACGGGTGCAATGCTGATACTAAATATACTACGGTATGTATTTATAATCAACGCTTACAGCTTTTTTGTCATTAGACAATACAAACCGCTATGTCTCCGCATACATTTAAAAACTGTAATATCTTCCAAAATATTTTTATTTATTATACATACACAGGGACAGACAGACAGCGGGAAGGGACTTTATACTATGTAGTGACTAGTTTTCGCTCACGTTTTAGGGTATGGTTGCATAAAAAATAGCCAATGACCGTTTTTCAAGTTCAAGTTTGCTTCATACTAAATGTTTCATACTTATTTTACAAATCGGTTTATTGTGGACAAATCACACGAAGTCTTCATAATTTATAGTCTATGTGTTATTCCGTTGTATAAGCTATATTATTTAAAAGTTTCATTAAAATCCATTTGGTAGTTTTTGCGTGAAAGAGTAACAAACATCCATATTTAACATTACATCCAACTTTCACCTTTATAATAATATTATTAAAAAAATATTACTATATTAAAAATACTTTACTTACAAAAAGTCAGGTCGGGCAGCTAGTTAGTAAATAATCTGGCAAAATCAAAGTAATCAAACTGATTAAGAAGATGAAACTTATAACTTTATAAAGTGCCCTCGTCCCGGACAATGGTGATCTCATAGAATAAACGTAAAATGCAATGTAAGCAGGCACAAAGCTATATTAAAGTGGAAACTTTCAGGTGAGGTACTAATTAAGACAACTAAAGGGCCCGAGTCGGACAAGTAAGGCCCTGCTTAGGAGCTCATTCCGTAAAATTACGCAAGGGAGGCGTCTATGTCGCAAGAATTAAACTTATTCTTGTTGTATAATTATTTATAAAAAAATAAATTATTTTGCATTTATATAAGAAAACAAATGACAGTTCATTTGAATTGATATTTTACGCAGTACTAAAATCATAAGTTTCGATTAAGAGCCACATAAAAGGATGTTATAATTACAGTGGCAGAAAATAAACAGAAAATTTTAACAGTTCTAGTAATTCACCGAAGAAACTAAGCAACGTGAATAGACCAATCACAGATCAGTACCCGACAAAGTGCGTTTTCACAGAGAAATAACACTTTAGTATTATTTTTTTGAATGAAAATCTATTTTAATAACCGCTATGAGAAAAGTTCTTTTTACCGTAGCGTTCCTTCCATTATGACTAAAGTTTTGATTGTGAATTATATTAAAATATCTTTATTATCAAGTAACCAACATTTTCATGGATCCTTATATAATTATTGCAAGATATAATATGATATAGATATACACTCTATATATACTATCTGTCACATCTTGTTCCCATGAGTTGAATATGTATTAAAAACTTATATGGTACTCGAATGGAATGTTCACAAGATGCTTAAAGATATATATATTTATCGTTATAACAAATAATTGTTTTATTATTTTTTATTATATACACAATGCTAAAACAAAAATAGCATAATTAGTTATCTTAAATATTTTAATTAGTTGTAAAGATTTAACGTTTCTAAAATTTCTGGGTATTAAATCCGCTAAATTTCGTAACTTGAGTCCAAGGATAAGATCTCCGTCAGGAAGCTTTAAATCGCGTTACTGTCGACCGAGTGTTTATAATCGGGCCACGGGCCGAAGCTCCTGTTGTTGCCGGAATAATCGGGATTGAACCGGTTTTAGCTCGTCTCGCTCGGTTCAACGTAGGAAAAGAAATGGCTAAAGATACGATTTGGCTTGGTTAATACAATGATGTTTTGATGTTAACAATTCCATTGTTGTGCCATTTACTTATAAATAGATATAATTAATTATTAGAGTATTCACCAAAATAAGAAAATACACTCATAATAAATAATAATGTTCATAATTTTAATTAATTAATTAATTATCATAATTTTGAACGGATTCGTTATTTATATTTTACATATTATTTTTTCTGTTTATTTTTCGTATTAAAATTATGACTATTATTTTTAAAAATTTCGATTAAAGAATTTCAAACTGGAAACTCAAATGTTTCAACATTTGTAAAAAAATATCACATCTAATTCGAAAATCCGACGACACGCCTAACTTTTTCTTTTACGGAAACAAATTTCAAATTACTTGTAAGTTCTTAATCTATGTAAGAAAACTCATATATCTTCATTAAATAAACATAATTTTGTACTCACTTTCCAACGAATTCGTGGTATTGGATCATCGCCTGTAGCTGCGGTCGACACCCTAATTAAATTGGGCCTACGTTATACGCCATCATTAATATTGATTGTCCTTTTTAATGAACGAAATTCGTTTTATATTAGCTTGAGTAATTATATTGAACGCATAATACGGCGAGATAATGAATAAAATTGGAATGTGTAAGGGTATTTTGGTTCAGCTCGCTCGTGACTTCGTTTGCATGGAGATACATTATTTGAAAAATATGAATATTTTAACTGAAACCTGAAAAATCTTGTATTTTACAGATCTGGGGAATATTGCTTTTTTTTCAAATAGGTAAGACTAGCAATGCCTCTAATTGTTCCTATTTACCTCTTATTTTAAGCTTATCACTCGTGTTAGGGACGGCAATAACCCAAGGTATCAGGATCGATCTTGCGAGTTTTTACATCGCTAGGCGACCAGTCAACCATTGCGCTATTGACGCTTTATATTAATGTAATACCATATTTACATATTTTGAAGAACAGATATTTTAGAAACTTGTAACAGATATATTCTATTTTTGAATACGACTATTATATGAAATGATGCATTAACGATATGTTTTTACTAAAATGTGACTAAATTTTACGTCAGTTATCAGTAACGATAGAATTATTATTATTTACCATCATCGTTGGCTAATAGCAAAACACTGCTGGACAATGGACATACGCTCTGGGTACATTACGTACATTACGCCAAAGCCGATTTTTCAACAACGTACCATCTTTTTTTTCAGGTCATCAATCCACTTGATGGAAAATAGCTTATTATTTAAGATAATTTGAAAAGCCCTTGAATGTATAGTACTATAGCCATATTCACACGAAACCTAATACTTGGGTTACATATTTAAAATTCATGCAGAGGAAGTGATTGAACCTTAGATGGTTGAATTTAATGGCATTTTGTTTTGTTAGATGTTTCAATTGATTCCCCAACTATTAGTTGTTAATTCAAAATTATTAAACTATCTTAATTAATAAAAGTTAATCGTTGTTTTCCGTAAATGCCAAATTGCGGCTTTATTTGTGTTAGAGTGTTATACATATCGGCGAGTTTTTGAAATGTACACTGCGAGCTCCGAAAATAATTAAACTAACTGTGCTGCGTAACTAAATGTAAACTTATGTTATCAGGTGGATTACGTTTGAACTGTCACATATATTGTAGTTCAGTCGTCCCCAGGACAGTTTCATTGTTTTCAATGCCGTATTTCATTGGCAAGCGGGAGTTTCGAGCCTAAGAGTCATTTTGATGGCCGTTTACAATACTGGCTTTTCATACAAACATAATGGGATACATAAAACAAAACCGACAATATAAATTAAATATGACGATTGTTTAATAAGTCGTTCCGAGAATTTATTTAAATTTAAATTTTTATGGAGTCAACAGTATAAATCTTCTATTTTACAATACGCTTAAATACCTTGTAACAAAATTGTGTTGCTGATTTGATTCATAAGCTCATAGTGAAAGTTGATATCTGTCACGTATGTATCACGTACAATAAATATTTAGTAACTCAATTTTAAGCCCACTTCACACTTGCGGCTAAAGCTTCGTGTCTATAAGAAACTAAAAGCTACGCTGCGGTTGCTGTAATAAATCATTATTATATTTTAATAATACACAAACCTGCTGATGTAATAAGTGGAGGAGATTTAATTTATTGTCGCTTGATTTTGTGGATAGTTCCGCATTGACGATTATTTTTTTTTAATTGTAATAGTCTCGAAGTTGAAAGTAACTAATCTGAACATCTATTGCTGTGTACCTCTGCCTGTATCTCGGCGAACTTTTTTATAACCATTCAACGGATCTTGAGTTTTCACTAATAGATAGGGCGATGAACTAAAAAAGTTTGTATATATAATTCGTAAATGTTTTCCAAATTTAAATCTTTTTGCCGTGCAAAAATTTTGATTTACGTTCACAATAAAATTTTTGCCATCCACTTTTTATACTATTCATAGTTCTCATTTACATGATACTATAAATATAAACAAAAGGACAGTTCGTTGCGCTTCTAATTTGTAGTTAAGTTGGAATATAGCCTTAATTATTGGCTCGGAGAAGACAAATGGTACGAACACATTAGATAACATTAATCAACTACCTAAGATGTTACGGCTATTATTATAATATGTTTGATATCATAATTAAGCCGATAGCTTACGATAGTCCCCATATTAGGCATGTAATATATTATCATATTAAATGAAGACGAATTTATGACCGATAATAGATTATCAAAACCAATTAAGCGCCTGTGCGATCGAAATTTCAATTTATTACAAGGCATGTTTCAAGTATCTTTAGAGTAGCTGTTATTGACCTCTGTGAACTACGTTTTCAAACACTTATGAAGAAGGGCGTAATATTAAATCTATTTAACCCCACCCATATAAGCTACAAGTACGTTGGCATTTTTATTTTAAGAACTCGTCTGTGTTAGAAATACCTGGTAGGTTAGTAAGCTTTGTGATTTTTTCTATGTAATTGATCTCACTCATTATAAAGAATTTGTATTACTGTGATAGATTTTATGTTTATGTAAGTGTGCGAGTAAATTAAACGCACAAATTTTAGTTCTCATAGTTGCCGGTGCGGCGCAAGAATAGTGTGTGGTTCTATGATTATATTCCCAATGTAACTTATATATCAGGGCGGCCATTGTCGGCTTGCTTTCTAAAATTTAATTAGAGAATTAATGTTGAGAGATGAATTACGTTGAAATGACCGACAAAAACTCAGCATTAATTGTATTTTATTCGTTTTAATGAACTCAACAACACATTTAGAAGTTAAATCTGTTTATTCAAAAACACGACATTACTTTCATATAAAAATATACAGAAGCGAATTAAAAATGGGTATTGTTAAATTATTAGACAGATATGAGTAGGTATTTTTTCTCTAAGTTAATTGTGTACTCTGATATGAAGTAGTTAAATTCAACTAATAAAAGCAATATCGATTTCATTTTATAGGTACGGATTTATTTTAATAAATGTCCGCTCAACATTTTTTATAATATATTATCAAAACAAAGGAATATATCTATCTAAGTAATTATTTAGCTTAATACGTATAGATTGGTTAGTAATATAAAAGAAAGAAAATGTTTCGTACCTCTTTCTTTCCCTCTTGTTTGTTTCTTTGGAAATATTTAATTATTACTTCCAGGTTTCGAATTTTATCACTAAAGCAATAAATATCCTGATTTACAGCTTTTATTTTTAAAGTAATTAAACAGGAAAAATCGGATTTTTGGAATTACAAACTTTTAGAGATCTGTATCAATATGAATAAAAAGTTATAAATTTTAATACGGAAATTTTCATATTTATAAGCGAAAGAATATTATTCTAAATATGAATAGCTAAAAACAATCATACTTCAACTGGTATAGAAATAAAGGATGCTATTTACACCCATACAAATCACCATAACATTGGCGCCAAAAGCAATTCTAGTTTGGAACTGGTGTAATATAATCCGACCAAAAGAGATACGAGAAAATGTGACAAAAAAGGAAAGTTAAATTAATCGTAGCCCTATTTCTTCAAGTTTTAATAAAATTCTTAGGAAGCACACTCGAAACACAGACTTGTTTGGGAAAGAGCAACGGTATAACAGCTTCGAAGGATTAATTTTGAATTAGGAACTTGGTTTTTGTTTGAGTACTTAATTTAATTATTAGGTTTACCAAATTTACTGAAAATAATACCTGTATAGGTCTGTATGGGTTTTATTGCATGTATAATTTGTGTTTATTGATCGGATAATTAGCAATAAGAGAAGGTATGGTTTATAGCTAGACACGTAAATCTAGTTCGATCATGTTTATTTATCTGCACAGCTTAGTTATAATCAAACAATAGATTAACAAATAGGATTTACAAAGACTCTTAAGGTGTTATAATATTGAATATCAAAATATTATGGCCAAATCGTTTATCTATATAATTGAAGTGATAACTTATTTTATTTGCAATATACATAAAATGGTTACAAAGATAGGCATTGTTTCATTCAACATTAATAAAATGAAACATAATTAAACGTATACAAAGTAACATCCGCCGAAACTAAATAATTCCAATCTTATACACTTGGAACTGCGGTTGTATAGACTTAGGGATTAGTTTAGGCCAAATTGTTCAAAGGGTCATCACGCGACGCTAGTCTTTAGGTGTTAATTAAAAGACCCGTCAATATATGTGAAGGGTAACTCCGCTGGGTTATACTCTTTGTACAGTTTTATTTGATTTGAAGTTTCGGTAGATTAGTTTCTCAAGGCTTTTGTCTCAATTTTATTTTAAACAAATAATATCCAAAGAACGAACCTTCCAGCTAAATGTTCCCTATTTTTTCGTCAAACTATAAAGTAATAAAATAAACACGCTTATATTCCTTGTAAAATTAGGAATTTTACAACGAATATAAGCTACTCG
This sequence comes from Vanessa atalanta, assembly GCF_905147765.1. Classification (NCBI taxonomy): domain Eukaryota; kingdom Metazoa; phylum Arthropoda; class Insecta; order Lepidoptera; family Nymphalidae; genus Vanessa; species Vanessa atalanta. Next base: position 3,801,575 of record NC_061882.1, read on the forward strand.
GTTAAAGATAAAAATAAAAGAATTCCAAGAAATAATTTTCTTGGAATTCTGTAATTTGAATATGGATTTGGTTTTTTAAATATCTTCTTGCTCTCGGACACTATCGAGAAGCGATATATTTTGAAAATATACATAATTTCTTTTTTTTAGAAAGAATCTGTAAAATTCTAAAAATATAAGGATTAAATTACCTTCAATTCATTTATTTTAACAAATAAAAAAGTGTCAGAGTCATAATGTCATAAACATCTTTGAGGAAGTTATTTAATGTCTGAAAAATACGTAAAAAAATAATTGAATTAGAATTTTCTGCTTATCTAGATGTAACAAATAGAACTCAAGTTATTATATATATATATACAGGCAGAATAATTATAAGTTTAGTAGCTTGTGTTCACATACAGATATTTTTAAAAATATTTGTTTGTAATCAACACGAATTTCAAAACCTCTATTTGACCTTTTTAACAAGAAAGTCGTAACACAACCGCGTCCAAATGTTTATGAAAATATGTTTCAATTTTTCAAAGGTATGTGAACAATATTTACGATTGTGTCCTCTTACTCCGGCATCTTAGACATTTAATATTACCGCCTGATTCACATCGCATACATGCAATACAAAATTGCAGTATTGCAAAATATTTTCGGGAATTTACTGCAGATATGCTACCTATATCAAGAAAATTGATCAAAAAATCGCTGTAAAACAATATACAAACTAAAAAATATAGAGATATTACCCAAAAAAATACCTTGTGTTTCATTCACTTGTTCTTTTGTTGTGAGCTATATTAGTTTGACTATTAAAAAAATAATGCTTCTATGTTGAATATAACTTTTGTTAAAAAATGTTTTGTTTTTCAAAGAATTTAGCATTTATTTTTACGAAATGCTTCATTTTTTTAGTATCGATAAATTTTTAATATTTTTTGGCGACTATTATATTTTTAATTGTTTTTTGTAATTATATGTAAATACTAGCGATGCATCGATACGCCTTTTTGCCAATACGATATCGATACCCTTAGAGAAATATCGGCGATACCGATACCGATACACTTATCGAATTTAAATTAAGGTAAAATAAATGTAAGTAGACACGTTGATTGATTGTTTTTATTTAAAAAAAATTAAAATAAAACGTTACAGACTTGGAATGTGAATATTGGTAATTAACCTCAGTAATTAAGGTTCACTAATAAGAGTTACTAACTAAAAAAAAACATTCATCAAATTTATGTTAAAAAACAAAGTATTATCTCGTTTGCAACGAAAATGACAAAACAGAAGGCGCGTTTACATTACTTTTTTAAAATATGTAATTTGAACAGTATCGTTGTATCGGCCAGAAAAATATCGCCGATACCGATATATCGGAAAACCTCCTATATAGCCGATATATAGGTATCGGTATCGGTATCGGTTGCATCCCTAGTAAATACAAATAAATTAACGTAAGTGGTATACATAGAGCTAAATGCAATAACGTTCTTTTTAATTATAATAATTATACTAAATATGTTATCAAAGAATTATGTTATCTAAAGTAAGCGTGTGTCACCAAATTACTAGTTCTATCTGGATAGTTCTAACGATTCAGGTAACAGGCACGGTTTTCCTGAAGTAGCACCAGTAGGATTATGGATTCAGCCAGGAAACTTCAGTCAACACCTAAAGTTACAGCATCATCATTTACAAGTAAGTTTGATTTTATCTTCTGGCGGTTTAAAGTCCTGCTTTTAATAACTTAAATTTCTATATTAGTTGGAACATAATATTGTAAAAAGATGTACCAAACTTTAATACTTCATTCTTTTGATAAACTTAAAAGGAAACTGACATTAAAACATTAAAATTCTAATCAATCACTAATGAACTAATTAAATATAAATCTGAAACGTATAAATAAATTTTAATTTTATTTTAATTTTGTTACTTTTTTTTATTTAAGTTATAACAAAATCCATAACGAACAATCGGAGTGACAACTATTTGCGACTTAGAAAACAGGAATAAATTTAAGTCACTAAACACCTTTGTGCCATTTATAAACTTATTAAAAAGTTCCAATTATAAAAATATTTTTAGTGAAACATTACTGTGCCAATGTTTGTTATATCCATGGCGATGTTTCAATAGCCGACCGCTAGTCTACATTCATCCACCTCGAAGGCCTCAGATAGACAACCAAACAGCAATCGGCAAGTTCAAGAGATGATGCGAGGCAAAAAAATAAATGCAAGTAAAATAAAACTTCTCATACGCAGTAAGATACGAATCAGTTCGGAAGTGACTATAGCAAAGTTCGCAAGCTGACCAGCTGAAAAATCTTTGTTTTTTATATATTTTAAGTTCATTAGTAATTCCTAAATAAATGATTAAAGTTTTGTGTAGTGAATAAATCCTGTTTTACCGCGTTTACAGTTTTTTTATTTTGCGTTTTTAAAACGTTGATCTGCCGTAGTCATTGTGGTTTGGTTAATATATTAATAAAAAGGTGTATAATAAAATATATGTTGTGAAAGCTTAAATCGTGCAAAACCTTATTTGGTTTATAATTGAAATAATCCGCAATATCTTGTTAATCTACCTGATTCATAATAGTTTATTGTGACGTAAATTGCTTGAACGAATCCTCGTTCCTTATTGTTCAATCACGTTGAATGATTAGAATTACCGCTTCGGGTGTATTTTTGAGATGGAAAATGGAAAACATAGATTATTAATAATTACAGTTGAAATAAAAAAAAAACTGTAATTTTAACATATTATGACAATTTTCAAAAAAAACTGACGAATAACTTTGCGTTATAGCGTTTTAAAGAATCTAAAATTATAATAACTACTAAAAGTCTGTACCTTTAGTAGTAATTATAATTTTAGATGAATGAATAATTTTAGATAGAATTAATAATTTTAGATAGAATTATAATTTTACATTTGAACGTATGTTAGTACTGTTACTAATATCAGTTCAAATGTTCTGTTCGATGCGTTGTTTAAATTTCGAATAGTAAATATCTTCACTCGAGGCTATTCAAAATGTCCGATAAATAAATTCGTTTCAATATAAAATACGAGTATAGCCCGACATAGGCAGCCTTTTGTTGTTTTATTATTATAATGAGGGACACAAATTTTAAAGGCAATTTATTTTCAGCATCACGTCGATATCTCTTCATTAAAAATGTACTATTACCCATTTAACAATTAAAACCGTTTCGATATCTGCGTTACCAGCACTTCGTCCATTTTAAAGTTTAATTTAAGTGACGGGAATGCTCATTAACGAGTAATTTTGCTTTGTAAAAGTAAAATCAACATTAAACATTGTCAAATAAATGTAAATATCTCTGTAATTTTAAATATACTATGATTAGAATAGAAGATTTCAGGGTTTCGGCTAAGTCACGATTGTTTTTCGTGCCAGTATAAACACTTGTAATTCGTAATTTATAGAATATATTCTATTAGAAATCTATTTAAATCAGCCATCAGTCAATCAATGTCCTGATTGACTTGGTGGTAGGGCTTTGTGCAAGCCCGTCTGGATAGAGATACTAGCCACTCACCAGATATTCTACCACCAAAAAGCAGTATTTAGAATTGTTGTGTCACGGTTTAAAGGATAAGTGATCCAGTATAACTTCAGGCACAAGGATCATAGCAAGGAATTGTTAATATTTACAGCAACATTGTCTATGGGTCGTGGTGATCACTTCCCATCCGGTAACATTTAATCGTCATAAAAAGGTCTGTTAGTGCACAGATCATCTGTGTATTAATAGACTTTTTTATAAATCTATATAGGGTTATAATTTGAGTAAGATCTTTATATTAAAATGTTTATTTTACTTAAATTTATAATTTTACGAAAGACTTATTTTTACACATCATTGTTATCTATATTCAAGCGACCTGTTCTCAAGGGTCTTTCTTTTTAGTAATCCAATGTAAATGAATTTGGTTAAATAGATTTTTAAAGCTTCTAGTTTATCATTATATTTTTTTTCCGCGGCCATATTATATATAGTTTGTAATTTGTATCTCACGAATGATTATTGTTAGTAGCTACTGGTTGACACCTTGTAATTTAACTGTCATGGTTCATATCCAAAAGACAACTCATTATAATATCAATGGTTAGTAAGCGATTGATATTCAGGAGTTCAATAACAAGTTATTTAACTATACGAGATATCATAATTATACGTATATCAATACAAATAAATAATTAAATTCCACATTTAGGCGTAAGTGGGTGTATGGGTGGGTGTCGGTTCTTCTTATAATTATAAATGATTTATAAATACATCAATGCTTTTGGTTTTTAAATATAATTTCCAATGTTCAGTTTTATCGAGAGAACGTTTCGTAACTCGTAAAAGTCTATTTGAATAAAATATTTTGATTTGTAAGCTATCGAATTGCTGGATTGTAAACAGTTCTCTTATAAAAGACTAGGGTTGGTCGCTAGGGACTAAAGGTTAGTAGAAGTAATGTTACATAACTTCGTGTGTTCATTTAAATACTTTCAACGATTTTGATATGAAACAATACACGAAAGGTAACATCTGTATATCTAGACTTTCAACTTTGGCGGTTCGTGTTATTTCTTTAACGTATTGTATTCGGGCAATTTTTTTCTTTTACTGCACTTTTAATGTATTTGATTGATCATTGACTGACCGAACGTCAAAAAATAAATTATGCTTTAAAATTTTGTGCATATGCTTGATATTTTATAAATCGAATAACATACATAACGTTACGAGATTAATTAAAAATACAAATCATATTCCTGTCATACGATTATTATTGTATTGAATTTAATACATATATTTTTTTATCACTGGAAATGAAATAAATCTTCCGATGTAGGCGTAAAACATATCCAACGACGTCTACGTTTAGAGATCATAAACGACTACTACCGTCTACGTAAGATGAGCAACGACATTATTACGAATGGTGACTTCTCTGCTTGCTTATAAAAAGGTCAACAAACTTATCAGCTTTTTATTGACAAATAATTTAAATACTTTGTATTTAAGTGTTCTATAAAGCTTTTCCTCGTTTTTATATGCACGCTCAAAATTCACCTCAGTACACGATCGAGAGTGAAAGTGATATTTTTTTAGCATTAGCAGCCCGTAACTGTCCCACTGCTGGGATAAAGGCCTCCTCTCCCTTTCAGGAGAAGGTTTGGAGCATATTCCACCACGCTGCTCCAATGCGGGTTGGCGGAATACACATGTGGCAGAATTTCGTTGAAATTAGACACATGCAGGTTTCCTCACGATGTTTTCCTTCACCGCCGAGCACGAGATGAATTATAAACACAAATTAAGCACATGAAATTTTAGTGGTGCCTGCCTGGGTTTGAACCCGAAATCATCGGTTAAGATGCACGCGTTCTAACCACTGGGCCATCTCGGCTCTCAAAATGTGATATAGACTGAATTAATTATATTATTTATTTTACTATTACTTTCTCATTTATTTAATTCTCTCGTGAGACCCATATTAGAATATGGATCCATTGTTTGGAATCCGCACTATAAATTGCACATCAACCGCTTGGAAAGTGTACAGAGGAAGTACTTAAAACACCTTAAGTTTAAATTTAATGACAACACTCATAAGCTCAATAACAGCACTAGTATACTCTCTCTTGCTGATCGAAGAATTTGAAGGGACCAAATTTTTCTGTATAAATTGGTTCGAGGTTTCATAGACTCTCCATACTTGCTAAATTGTGTAAACTTTCGATGTCCCAGGTTAGCTGCTCGTAAACATCTACTGTTTAATGTGCCTTTAACACGAAGTAAATATGCTCAAAACGTTTTTATTAATCGTGCATGTAATTATTATAATGAAAAATTTAATAACATTGATCTGTTTGAAGTAGATAATGCTAATAAATTGAAAATAAAGATATTGCAATTGCTTAATGATAATAATAATAATTTATAATTTAATAATATATATAAATTTTCTTTTTTTCCGTTATTATTTAAAATTGCTGCCTCTATTTGTTTAATAATTTAATTTATAATTTTGTATCTTACATAACTGATTTAATGTTTATAATTATTCTTGATAATTGCTTATTGATTTCATAATTTATCTAATAGACAAGCTCAGATTATTTTAATTTTGTTAATTATATAAATTATCCTTTAAATTAAAATAAAATTGTAATTATGTAATATCCTCCTTTTTTTCTTGTTGCTCTAATAATGTATATTATTTATGAGTGGAAACTTGATTGGCTTGTGATTTAATTTGTATTTGTTAATATTAAGACTTATTGTACTGTTTGTTTCCCAAATAAAATAAAATAAAAAATAAAAAATATTAATAAAAGAATACTCGCATCAAAATAGCTTTTCGTTGTAAATCGGTTTTAGACATTTCACAAATGAGATACGAAGACAGTTGAAACAAAAAGGAACACAGGTATACAGGATCAAAGAATAGTCGTTGTTTCTGCGGTTGACGCATTGACAATTGTATAATATGTGAAAGGTAGGGGGGGGGGGGGGGTAGTAAATATACCCCATATTTCTGGTAGTGTTTATATGATGTACAGTGGAGTTGACAATTGGTATCTATATTTGTCGATCGATTGCCCGATATTAATCTAGAAACTACAAAATATTAGTGGGTCAAATAAAAAAAAAATCTTGTACAATAAGCATAGCATATGACGCAAACCAACAATGACGATCTTAAAACGAAACTATGAACGAATTCCCTTGAATCTCTTCAAAAATATCTGTGAACATAAAACACACGTCGGTAACATAATCTTCGAAAATTATTGCATAACTTGACAATGGTAAAGAGTTGAATATCTTCTATGTCACATAATTCTTAGCTGTTTTATCATTAGAACCGATATGGTATGTCATTGTTATTAAATAGAAATATATTTCTAAGAAGGCCGGCAACGTACCTGCAAGCCGCCCGGTGTTGCAGATGTCCATGGGCGGTGATAGTCACTTTCCATCAGGTGAGCCTCCTGCAATGTATATCCAAGCGCTTCCACAAGCCTGGCAAAAAACTAACCCAATAGTCAAAGCATTCCCCGAGGTAGTTGACCTAAAGCAGGCTGTCGGCCAAAAAATTATAATATGTGAGCTAATTCTGTATCATTAATAATCAATATAATAATAATATAGTAATATTTCTCGTAATAATATTAATTTTAACAGAAAATAGAATCTCTAATTTATATAAATATATATGCCTATGCCCGCGACTTCGCGCGCGTTTGAATTTAATAAAAAAGCGTGACTTTATTATTATTTTACATATAATTCTAAAATAAAAGTAATAAGAAGCCTAAGTTACTCCTTATTTACATCAGCTATCTGCCAGTGAAAGTCCCGTCAAAATCGGTGCAGCCGTTCCAGAGATTAGCCGGAACAAACAGACAGACAGACAAAAATGGTAAAAAATGTTATTTAGGTATATGTACCGTGTATATATACAAATGCATTTAGTAAAACGCGGTTATTTTAATATTACAAACAGACACTCCAATTTTGTTATATGTATAGATTTATTATTGATTATAATAATTTGAAATGGTTACTTGCAAAATTATCGTATGTATTCCTGGTATCTATTACAAAACTAATGAGATTCTCTCAACTAGTTCTGGTTCTGAATAAGTTCGAATATACGGAACCTTCATCTCTCAAATGCGATTCAAATAAATTCATACAAAACGTGCGCTATAAATAGCAAGCGGATAAAGTGAAATAATAAACAGGCAACGCTGAATTTCCGCTATACAAGTCTTTAGGCCGAGGACAAGCTAAAATATAAAGGAAGGGATTTAATTTTGTAAGTAACTTTCTTTTTACTCTCTTCTCAAAGTAAAATAATACCGGTTAACCGTTTTTACTTGCAAAACAAAATGGTTACTGTTTGGTTAATTCCAATATAAACAATATACTTAACCGAGTGCATATCTCTGCAAGGGTCAGAAGTGAATTTCTTTTACGTCTGATTTATTTTTTACACGTATATCTTTAGCACGATGTTCATGGTATTTTGCCTCCGGTTCCTGGCCTATTAACGTTGTTTTCGATTTGTAAAGTTTAAAATTGCGATAACTGTGAGCTCTTAAAACGATTTAATATTTTGTTCAGTTTGCGAATCCGACGGATTTGTTTTATTTAGATTTTTTTTATGGAGAACAAGTGGTTGGATTACGGAAAACGCGAAATTAAGACAAATTCTGAACCTTTTGAGTACCTTTTGGTCTGCAGCTTTACTTTTCTGGTTGAATTTTCGACGTTGGTATAAAAAAATATCAAATATAACTAACATAATGTATTAAATCTTTTATTTTAGTTAGTTTTGGTACACAAACTGAGTGGTAAAAATATTACCAATTTATTTAATTAAAAATCATAATTTAGGTATCATCCGCGGCGTTGTTCGCATTTAAGGGGTGTGGCTTCAGGCGTTAGCCATAAAAAAGATTTCTAAATATCAAATTATATCAAATTTGGTTGAATGATTTAGCCGTAATGACAAACAGAGAGACTTATTTTCGCATTTATTATATTATTATAGATTATTACTCAGTAGGGCATGATCTATTAAGTTTCAACTTTTTGTTTTTCTAGTCTCTATACACGTGTTATGTCTTTGTCCATTATTATTTTTTCTAGTTTGGTGTGCTGTATATTTCTTTAACAAATTATTAAATTTCATTTGTATATAATTAAATTTAAAGATTTAACAAAAGTGCTTTTATTGTGTTTTTTATTTTGCAGCCACTGACTAATATATTAAACACTCCTACTATTATGTACCTACTAAAAGTAGAAGTAAATAAATTGCAGCCTATAAACGTTCACTATTGGACCGCTTTAAGAAAACTTGGAGCTTATTCCACCCCTTTGTTTTTATACGGGTTGGAGGATACGTACATATACGAATTATAAAGACAAATTAAACACAGGAAACCGCTGCATGTGTGAGCTCTTAAAAGGCCGAATTTTCCTTAGCCCAGCAGTGCAGTCCATATATTAAAGTTGTTACTTTATGATCATTATTATAAAAACCCTTTGACTAGACTTATGAATTCAAATATTTATCCAAATTCTTTGAATCGTACGCCTTTGAAGCAAATAAAACATTAAACTATTTTATTATTAAATAAAATTTACGTATATTGTAAAATATATTAAAATTTTATATGGTAAAGGCAAATATCAAAAGCTTTATTATAATATTAATTTTAAATTCGTCAACTTTTTATCATTGATAAAATATGTTCTTATTAACATATGAAATGAATTTTCAATTGTCATGGTAATTAAAAAATATTTTTTATATATAATATTAATATTTTAATAATTCTACTCGGTGGGGCTTTCGTGCAGGCCCGCCTGGGTAGGAAGTTAGGTACCCACATTAGCAGCCTGTAAATTTTCCCACTGCTAGGCTAAAAGCCTCCTCTCCCTTTGAGGAGAAGGTTTGGAGCATATTCCACCACGCTGCTCCAATGCGGGTTGGCGGAATACACATCTGGCAGAATTTCGTTGAAATTAGACACATGCAGGTTTCCTCACGATGTTTTCCTTCACCGCCGAGCACGAGATGAATTATAAACACAAATTAAGCACATGAAAATTCAGTGGTGCCTGCCTGGGTTTGAACCTGAAGTCATCGGTTAAGATGCACGCGTTCTAACCACTGGGCCATCTCGGCTCTTATCTTACCCACACGTCACTTATTCTATCGTGAAACTGCATCGTTTCGTATTTGGTTAGAAGGGTGTGTGAAGCCAGTGAGAGAAGACGTTTATTTATCAGAATGTGCAAACCGTCTTCTCCTAATAACATCAGTGGGGCTATTACGGCTAGAGCATAGCTACTGTTGCTATCAAATGTTTGTTGTGGATTGATATTAAAACAAAAAAAATATAAATCAGTATTATGGACCTTTGCTGTATCATAATACTCCACAATCTGTATTTATCAATCGATCAAATCAAGGTGTCAATCTTACAGATTGCATTGCAGTGCGATTTTAACATCATTTGTCTTCTAACTCTTCTGTAAAGCCAAATGCATTCAATTCTCTGTAGTCAACCGGCTCTTTATAAAATTATCGACTTTCCATCATATCGGAGCAGTTTCATTTCTATCGCCACAAATATATAATTCTTTTTACAAAATTTTTCACTTATATGATCTTACTCGTCGTAAAACATTTTTTTTTTACGTGAATGCTCGTTTATCTGCCTAACAATATTGTCGGGAAATTTAATATAAAGAAAAATTGATAAGTCCATGTTCGCATTATTACCAATAATATGTAACAATATGACCGATATAATTATTCGTCGGCCATATTGGATCGGGTTTTTCATTATGGATCCGACCGGACCCATTCATATTGCAAAATTAGATATCGGCCTAATATCGTGTGAATATCGTATTTTTGGGTTCGACCCACGGTGGATTAGAATATATATTACGTTGGAACTTCACTTGTTTTTAAAATTGATATTTTAATTAAATCGATTTTAGTATTAAATAATGATTATGTAAATATTCGAAAAATGATGTCTTAAAATTAATAAATCTTTAAAATAGGCTCTGACAAATACTTTATAGTGACTAATATTTTCGAAAAAATAGAAAATCTAAACAGAATTAAACGTATATGTTTTATATGGATATCAACGAAGAGGAACCCCACCCTTTTTATACTCTGTATTTTTTATTGTATAACGTGTAATGTTATCACATTTATCTCAGTTAGAGTTATTTGTCTACTCAATTTCATAACGATTTCGTGAGGCTATGGGGCATAAAAATAGAATCATCACTCATACTATGATTTGAATAGGCAATTTAGGTTATATCAATAACTCAGGGACGAGATAATGACCTTGAAATGCTTTTAACCAAAAATTTTAGTCTTCAAAGTCATTGACAATATTTATCATTTAAGATTAAGAGAAGTAGAGGTTGAGAGTTAATAACAAGACAGCTAGGTGATTCTGTGACCAACATTTTGATTCCAAGTCAGTTGCAAAAAATAACTTTAAATAATCATTACTTAGTATTATGGATGCGAGCCGAGATAGCTCAGCGGTTAGAACGTTTGCATCTTAATGAATGTTTGCGGGTTTGAATAAAATTCTTATCATGCTCGGCGATGAAGGATCGTGAGGCAACCTGCATGGGTCTTGTTTCGATGAAATACTGCCACATATATTTTATCCACCATCCTGTCTTAGTGTGATAAAATCTAAATATACTTTATTCAAGTAGGCTTTTACAAGCATTTTTGAATCGAAAAGCTATCACCGGTTCGGGTTGTAGATTTTACCGAGAAGAACCGATAAGATATAATAAAATCGAATAAGCACTAAGCCATTACCTCTAGGGTTTTAGCCCAGTAGTGGGACATTTATGTTTAGTAACTCTGATTACAATAGTTTTAGTTTTTAATTCTGATTATTTCCTCGAGCTACAATGAGATACTAAAATTAAGCAGATTTTTACGAGTACGAAATAATACAAGTAAAACTAAAGATATTTAAGTAAAACGAAATCAAGCTAATAATGCTCTAATGAGAATAATACATATATTACATATCAGTATATTGTATTATGAATGTATTAGCTTTGTACATGTGAACGCAAAACATGGAAACGTTAATTAATAATAATTTAAAAGCCTTTCTTTGAAATAGGTACATGAATTGAGGTGCCGATGTAACGTCTCATTGTTTCGAAATAATTTAGGATCATTAATAAATGTGATATGTATCTAACTTACTATAATATGTATATTGAAGCTTTGTTCGGCCTCGTCTTAATAATATCAGGTAATGGTTACAAAGCATTCGAAGATATATTTTTTATAATTTTAGCCGCTTTTGTCGTCTTATTGAGACATTAAATAATATGATAATAAAATATGTGAAACTAGTACATAGTACATATTCCCAAGTTGGTGGCGATTGGCGATATAAAGAATGGCTAATATTCCTTACAGCGCCATTTTCTATGGTCGGTGGTGATCTCTTACTACGAGGTGGCCATTCCCACGACGGCCTACCTACATGTATCATAAAAGAAAAATAAAATTTTAACTTATTCAAAATATACGTATATTCGCGATCTTTGACGTTACAGTTAAGTAATTGAATTGTGTCAACAGAATTTTACACATATTCGGATACAATAGCACCGTAAAATCACACGTTTCAACGTAACAGGATCGAAATGACTTCAACAAAGCGGCATAAATACTCTTGCTAGCGACTTACCATCACATATTTTAGCTTCCTATTTCCTATGTATATCCATGTTTACGTCCCAACCATACTCCTTCGTATGTAAGTCATAAAGTCTAAAATCCAATGAAAGGTTTGTTTACGTTTGATTTGCTTACATTCCGCTATGAATCACAAGATTTTACGAGCAAGAATCGAAATTTTGTATTTCCATTAGGTCTTCGCCAGGACTGAATATAGTTATGATATTGTTTAAACAAATCATTTTTATCAAATCAGGTACAGTTTATTATTAGTTTATTTTTAAGGATAAATGTCGTATAAATGTAGTAAGCATGTTTGTTTTTGATTTCAAGTTTAATTAAATTTTTTTAATGGAAAATTGTATGTATAATATTCGTATGTGAATTCTGATCACATTTATTATTGCGTACTTATGTTTTGTAAGAACATAGAGCTTATATGATATTCGAAATAAAAGAATATGATCGTGAGAAAGCCAGCAGCCAGGTGGTGAAGGACAAAAACACGGTAAATTTGTATACTCTGCGTCTCGGCTCTGTTATTTTAATAAGTAATATGAAATTTACTTTTTATTATGGTCACATTAACGCCAAGAAGTTGTAAAGGTTAAAAAACCTCAAATTAAAACTTATTTTCTTATATGTGCAATTTTTGTGATTGTCTGCAAACATAATAGGTTCATTCAAAGATGCTGTTAGAATAAAGTATTTTTTAGAATGATATATCTGATGTTATGACTAACTAAATAAAATAAGATGTTTTGTAGAACACCCACTAAGAACAAAGTTATTTATTATGTATTAGATACACGGAAATATATTAGTATAATTAGTAAAGTAGTTTTATTTCTGATCATTCAATGATTCTTATTTAATGAAAATAAATTAAATTGTTATAAAAAATCTCATGTGCCATAAAGCAATAAAAAAAAATTAAAAACGTATATAATAAAGAGAAAGAGAGAAAGAGAGGGTAAAGTTGCCCTTTGTACAACACTTCTTCCTCACGTGATTTCTGCCAGTTCACTCTACTTTAAGACGAGTAAAAGAACTTTGTTCCAAACTCCTAATATGTACAATTCTTTGAATCTTATATTACCCACTTTAATAACTTTCTGTTCAGTCAATAAAAATCATATAAAATATGTTTTAGTATCGTTCACCACACGAGCTAATATCATGATATAAAATGTGGAGAGCTCGTGATAAGTTGACACGTCACTTTTCACCTCAACCCGTGAATGCTCATGTTAATTTCGCGCAAAATAAAATATACCGGTAGCGAATTATTTGGTAATTTTCAACCCTTCATCACGGTCGATCGACCGCACAATACCAGCTGATTGATTGTCGAATTCAACAAAATTTAAGCCAAATCCTGATTTATAGTTAAATGTTTCGTGCTCGCCAATCATTACAACTTTGTGTCATTAAAATCATTTGCGAATGAGGGATAATTAATATTCGGTTAAGTTGCTCATTAAGCTACGATCATTAAATATACTTAAACTGTATTTTATTTAACGATATATTTATTTTTGTTCTTAGTTTTTAAACGGTACTTTTCTTATTTTTGTTGTGTTATTTACTATTTAATGGTTAAATAGTTTTTTGGTTTGATGTTGTAAAGTATTTATATATTTTTGTTGCATATTGCTTCCCATTTAAGTTATTTGCTCGTGTGAAATAAAATGAGCAAAAGGGTTTCTGATAAAAAAATAGCTGCGTGGAATTCATGTAATTGAGAAATAAGTTTTTAATTTTAATACCTACATATTTCTCATGTATAGCGGAGATGGTGAAAAATCATGATGTGTCAAGTAGTTATGTTTTGTTTCATTCTCATAATTTATTGTTGTTAAGAGATGGCTGACTTCTCAATTAAATCTCGAAAACGATAATTAATTTTCTATGCCAATTCACCTGTAGCAAAAATACATTGATGGGATATACTTGAATCGGCAAGGGTCTGCTCCTGAATCTTTCGCACCGATCTTTAGTGATTAGCCATTAAACTCTTTCTGTTATGCATAAGTTGCTTTACATATAATTCTATTTCTTTATGTTTTTCTTGTATATTTGTATATATTTTTACGTTTGCAGGCAACGTACGCTCTTCTCTTCTGTTTTCAAAAATCATATTTTTTTGTTATATCTCTTCCTTTTAAAAAATATTAGCTGTCATTAACGATAAACATCACGTCATTATAAATCGCATTTTAATACAAAGATACTTTTCACATTTTTTAATTGTATACAATATTTCCAATAACAAAATACCTAAGGAACCTTCGGCATATTTTTGCAATTATTTAATAAAATATTACGATTATAAATGATACGATACGATACGATTTTTCGATATGTTTTGCTGAATAGATTTATGGCACTTTTCTTAGCAAACACAGGGCAAAGAATGTTTGAAATCTGCGCGGGGCATATTTATCACTAACGCCCAATCAAGCAACGTCAACGATGTATATCAACCTCTTCAATTACGATTCGAAAGTGCTTGTAAGAGCCTTCATGAATAATATTTACTTTGACTAAAACATTATTCAGTTAAATACAGTTCAGTTGATTACGATGCTGCCTCCTAATAAAAACATCCAAGCAAATTAAAACAATGTAAATATGAATTATTATATAAGATATATTTTTTTAAAGTGTCACATTTCCCATAAAATAACTTTCAACTTTGTTTTTTTGAGTTCCTGCCTGCCGGGTTATCCAATTATTTACAGACACTCCATGTATACAATCATCTAGTGTTATTTAACTCTATATTAATCTGAAACAAAACTGAAAGCGGTCCGCCGATAAATTGAAGGTAAAGAAATATTACCCTCCTTCTATAAATCAACGTGGATTTCCTTGACATATTTTAAATTTGAATTCATCTAATAAGATTTTAGTTCGGATCTTATTAGGTTTTGTTTACGAACAGGCGTAATAAAGATAAATGCTCGCGATTGCAGGATTTGATTAATGGTAGTGCGTAACAGGTTAGACGGCGTTTTTATATTTATTACGTGAGTTCCTTTCCAATATACATTAATAGAATTTTGGTTTACAATAATAATTCTATATAAATTAATTTAAATCGTTATGAAAAATATATAGATAATATTTCACCTTGTCGCTATATTTTTTATAAGCAAGCAACGGAAACAATACAATACAATTCACTCCACGAATGATACAATGAATTTCGAACACATATCATAATCATAAAAGGCTTTGTCTCTCTGTCGTGTCATCTGTGAGGGGACTTAATTTCTATAGGTATTGGTGTATGAAATTATAATATTCAATTAGCAGGGAGGAAAAGGTAGGAATTCAAGGTTTTTGGTTACATAGGATATGTTTACCTCTCGTCCATATACCCGGCTATCAAAATATAATACTATATCCGTATATATAATACATCCTTGATGACTGCGACAGGTTTTTGTGAAATCCGTCCTTGACTTCAGATGCTTATGAAAAGGGATGACATTTTTAAATCGAATTTACGAAAAACAGAGGGTATTTCGTGTGAATCTAACAACACATCGTTTGTATATGAAACTTTTTGGGGACCTCATTCATTAAATAAATTTCCATGATAATAATTTCATATTGAAATAGACTCGTTTTTGTGTTAAAAAATCTATAATTTCTTTATTTTACATATTGGAATTACACTTGCTTGTTGATCGAGAACCTTGTTATAAAAGATATACATCATTTTAAGGCAAGCTTGATGTTTGAAAAAAAAAATAATATGGATTAGTAAATAGCGTTAGACCGGGAGTTTAAATGATGTACCTGTGTTTAATGTACAACGTGTAACTGTTTTAAAACTCAATAAACAGACTTTTGAATTTAAATTGAGAAGAAATTACACAAGCTCTGCTTAATCAAACACATCCTTTGCGGTTGGCTTGTTTAAGTTGTACTAAGTTAAATACTCACGTTACTAAAGCTCTTCGGCTTTATGCCGTGATTTGATGTTAGTGATAAATAAATAATTAATTAATAGTGTGTCTTAAAAGGCGATTCGTTTCATTTAATCTCGCGATTCCTTTGAGTTTTGACTATTCAGTCAAAATGTTTGGGATAAATGTATTTTAATATAATTTCTTTTTATACATTATGCTATATTTTTTATAGTTTTTAAGTCTAACCTCGTACAGTTGTTCATGACACTTGCATAAAGATTCTTGACACAGTATATATAAAAAAAAAACAATCATTGAACTACACACCTGGCGCATTAAGTATTTATGTTTTACAAAGTATTGGCTATATTATAATAAACTATATACCTATTATAAATTTAAAAATAAATGAATAAGTCAGATGACACTTTATATTTTTATTATTTTTTAAAGGAAGGTAGTTTTCATATTAAGAAGGTAATGTTAAGCTCATACATATTGAATTACTTATACTTTTGTTATACTTTGTATCCTTCCATTTACTCCACATTATCCTAAATAAATATTTAAAGTAAAAGTTTGTGTCATATGATAACACGAGTTTGATGCGTATGTACCATTATCGTAAAATATTTTAGTTTCTTTGCGTATAATAATAATAAAAACGAATATATTTTTTTATGACGTTTATTTATTGAAACAAAACTTTTTCATGCAACTATAAAATTTACACATCACATGATTCCTACCAATTTTATGGACCGATATATTTTTTTATGATATCGGTAGGCGGACGACCACCTGATGGTAAGTGGTCACCACCGCCCATAGACAATAGCGTTGTAAGAAATATTAACCATTCCTTACATCACCAATGCGCCAGCAACCTTGGGAACTAAGATGTTACGTCCCTTGTGCCTGTAGTTGCACTGGCTCACTCACCCTTCAAACCGGTACACAACAATACTGAATACTGCTGTTTGGCGGTAAAATATCTGATGAGTGGGTGGTACCTACCCATACGGGCTTGCACAAAGCCCGACCACCAAGTAATTAAAAATATAATTGACAAAAAGGTAATATAATATTGTTTTATTAATCATGTTAATGGTCATTATATAGGAGATAGTCTTAAGAATTTCTCCTTATAGTTGAAATTATACTGGTTCACTCATCCAATGGAGCACATTGTAGTGTATATTGAAAGAATAATCATAAAGAGTGTTTCTATGTAGTTAATTACTTTTCGTAAAAAAAGACGATCATATCAGATTTATTTGGAACAAAGGTAACCTAAAATAACCATCGAAATACTAATATTACTGTAGATAAATTGTATCGAATTTTCTACCGACGTAATATAGTGTGTAGTAAAATAATAACAAAAAGAGTTTCTCCACATATCCTCAGGATATTATAATAACTAATAACATATCTAAGCCCCCACATGGCATGGAATGATAATATACCGGCGAAACGAATAGAATTTTAACAAGGGTCTTTGATGTGGCAATGAATAAACGATTTCGGACATTTTACGACGTACCCGGACGGATTATTCTGCGCCCGTAACGCTTCGTCCTGTTGACACGGGTGGGGCGCTATCTTATATTCTTTATGCACTGTGACGTTACGATGGCTTAATGGTAACAATTATTTGATGGTAACGTGATTTTATTTTATTGTGGTCGCTATTACTTCACCCGACGAGATTATGATAAAGTTGAGACTAAGCATTTTATATATATTATACCTGAGTTTGTAACTTTGTGTAAGATGGACTTTTTATGAATAAATTAAGCAGGTGGAAAACCCAAAGGTCTATTTAACCAACGATATAACTAATTGGTCACCCATTACTATGTTTTTTTTCTTGTATATGAGACGCACTTTTCTTGTGCTTGTACATTTAAAACTTTGGTAATAAAAATACCTATGTCTTATATAATATTATTGAGAAATCTGTCAGTTTTATTTCAATATATTTCTCGATCGTTTTTCACGATATTACAGCTATAATCTATATATATTCTCGGCTTCTTTCTTTGTGATAGCACTGAGATATGGGATCGTTTAACGACGTATCCCTTTCTTTTGAACCTTACATACTTATACTTGGTCAACCCTATTAGTAGCATTTAATAGCTGTGAATCTGTGGAAAGCTTTTTACGCTTTGCGAATAAATTGTCGTTCTATAAAATGAAATATATAAAACGATTCGAATGAAATAATTTCAAAAATAAAAACGCCGTTTTAAAACTTTACGTCTTCGATAAATTCGAGATTTGATTTGTTTATTTAAATCCATGTTGACTGTTTTTATTGAACAAGCTGTCATATTCGTTAGGCAATAGCTGGGGTAAAATATGTTGGTTTGATAAATGGTTTTATGGGAATATCTCGTGAGTCTTTTAACTTAATTTATACGAAACTTAATTAGTGACAAAAAAATACTTTAAGAGTAAAACGAGCGACGTTGAGATTGTGGGTAATAATTGAGAGCACTTTTAGTTAGGTCCACTCACTTTTATCATGCAAAGTTGGTCTCTTGAAGAGTAAATGAGTGCTCAGTTTAAAGAAACACTTTAATCTTTTCTATAAGCTAATTTTGGATTATTTTCCCTATAGAAAATGATTGACATTTATGTTAATTTTGACTGATATGTAATCAAAAACTTTGAATCTTAATTTGCTATAATTTAATTTAAGCCCAGTCCAGTCCAGAATATAGATTCTACTGAGAAGAATCAGTAAGAAACTAAATAGATACCCTTTGCCATCAAATAAATTACAAACAAAAAATATGATTAAATTTTAGTTTTTTGTTTTGTCTTGTAAGACAGTGTGTACACTGGAATTAAGCAATCGATTGTAGTATTTTTTTGCATAGTTTATTGGTTCGGAATTAACTGTTTTATGGATAATGTATGATTCCTCTGGGATGAATTCATAATAAAAGTGATCGAGTAACTGTCATTATAACTTTGTTTGTTCTTTATTTTATGCTGGCTAGCTGCTATGTTTTATAGCGAGGATCTCCTGCTGTGAGTCGAATATTTTATATAGTGCGTGACAATGATGCTTTCGCTAACCCGCTTCACCAAAGAAGACTAGGAAGAAGAAAATTATGGTGTGCGCAACTTGTAGCCTTAATACTACCAGCATGTAGTTTAAAATGGATTTTGGATATCCTGAGGCACCCATTAGATTTAGGTGACCTATGGTATCAAACGTTGTGATACGTGTAAGCTATCCCTTGACATCGCTCTACGGCAGTAAGCATAGAGCTATTTCGGAAAGCCTTAGATACTAGTCAAAAAACCTCAATATTCACTTTAATATAACTTTATATTAATCTTTTTAAAAGCAGAATATCCCAAAGACTTTGTTCGTTAACTATCTCATAAGTAAAGACATCGCCTCATCAATTTGATTTATTTCTGATTCTCTAGTTTCGGCATAGCAACATACTACGTAATCTATTGTCATCATATCAACGTAATAAATATTAATATTACATCGCAATTTCAATAAAACATCACCCAATATATGTATATAAACTCGAATTATAAAAAAATATTGTTTTATTTTTATCCATTTTATTTAATATTCGTTTATTGGAAATTAATTTTATTTCGGTAACATCCAGAGATTTCTCTGAAATTGAATATGTTCTACGTTAGTCGGGAGTATATATGTACTAGTAAAATATTTACTAAAGAACTTTGTACAATTGAGATATTTAGTAAATAATTGTACTATTATTTTCCAAGAAGTAATAATAATCTCAATAAAGATAACACTTTGTAAAACTGTCTATGTAACAATTATTAATTATTATAATATATATTATTATATTCACATACCCATACTCTGCATAGTATACTACGAAGTCGCTCCTTTCTTTTATACAAGGCAACGATTGTGTTAATGTCTCAATCGCAACGATTCAAGAGGAAGGTATTGTATTATATTATATATGCAATCATAGTAGAGAAAAGTCAAGAACTTCATCTTTCTTGGCTGTTAAAAATAAGAGTAATTTTATTACCCTTGCCCTTCAATATAAAGTTGTATTGCCCACATTGTACCCGTGCAAAGCTGGGACTATCGATCTGTTCTAATATTTTTTTAACCAACACAAATATCTTGATTGCTTGCTAGTTATACGTTATGTATATATATATATATATCACTAAATTATATATAGCGCTCTATATAGAACATAATTTTTATACGTCTGATCGATTGAAGATTTGATCTGAAGTTTCCTGTGATTACAATGATATGACAGTATGAGGTTCTCTAACCTGATGCTGTATGACTATCGGGAATTAGCATAATACTCACCAACTTACAGCAGAGACAAAAAAAACGATTATGATGCATAGAAAATACTAAGGATATAAATTCAAGACTTCAGAGTATTGTAAGTAGGTACGTTCGTAAACTTATGTAAGAAATGCTTGTATTATGTAAAACAGTTACAAAGAGCGTCTACTGACATATTAATCACAGCGCTGAAGCCGCCCGCAGTCATGACTACAAACGTCAAAACAATACCCCAAAGTTCCGTGGCTTAACTAGTGTTGTAATACTTGGTTTCATGTATATTTCAGGATAATTTGGTATTTGTTATGACTTTAATACGATTATGACAGAATTTAAAGTTGAATTTAGCAAATTTGACGAATAATCTACATGGAGATGCATACTTATCTCGGTAGGTAAGGTACGGTACGTTGTACCGTTAAGCGATGTTTTAATGTTGATTTAGTCTATCTTATACGCTAATATTATAATAATGTAAAATACTGGCAAAGTTTGAGTTTAACCTTCAATTAGTCGCATGGGACCCCAATTGATTTTGTCATATTTCTTCATATCATTTTCGATAATATTTTTACTTGATTTTGATCCGTATTTCTAACCATTAATTTGATTGTGATTAACCATTGGTTAATTAGTATTAAACATGCGCGTAACTATCGTTTGGAAACAGTCACTGTAAGTTTAATATCGCAATTAGTACGAACGAAATAAAACTATCATTTTTGTATGTAATATTAAATTAAATAATTATGATACTTCATAAATTGGTTGATCATTTTCTTAATCTAGAACGAGTTTTAGTGGTTTCTTTTCCTTACTTTTCATACCAATTTGCTTACTACTACTTTGTTTAAAATTATTATAAAGCGAATTCAAGAAACCTTTACAATTTTCTAGTTTACATCTATGTAAGGAACATGAAAATTTTTCATCGCTATCTTATGTGACCTTGACGGTATTCGATAAATCTTTCTGACCGAATGGTGTGAAAAGCTTCTACGAGCTTGATGTGTACTGTTTCACAACTCGTATGCTTTTATATAGAATTTACGATGTTGTATCATATCTCAAATGAAACTTGCGATTTACGATATATTTCAGACTTTAGTCCACACAGGTGCACTCTCTATTCCTTCGTTCTCGTAGTCCGATATGACAGGGGCGGTAAGAAATGCAGGATCAACAGCGTACGTGCTTCTCGAGGTACGAGAGTGTAACACATTCTAAATCCTGATCGTTACAGAACATTATGACTAAATTTATTTTTTTTGTTATAACAATGGTATCAGTGTATAATATAAAAAAAATATTTCATTAAAACAACGATTGAAGACGAGTTTGTAAAGCAATAAATACGTACCTACACCCTGTTTTTTCAAACAACCGGAAACTTAAACGGCAGACTTTGAATATTTTTCGTATTTATTTACATAAAAAGTCGGACGAATTCGCCGTTAAAACAACAATTTGCTTTCCAAGTTGTTTAATTGTTGACTTATTGCTGAAAGTTGTATATTGGGGCGATAAACATGGTTTCGTTTCACGCATTGTTGCAAGTCTAAATAATGTGTTACGGCGTAATTTCGAATACTGTGAATGTGTGAAATGTCTTGTGGTGTTAATATACGGGTTGATTTTGAAAGAGGTAGGCTATTTATTACGTTTTATATAATACATATATTTACTCTTAAAAAACTAAATAAAATAGGTAAGTACGAGATATATTTTCATACAGTTACTACTAAACACGGCCTATTTTTAATTCATATGATTCCACTTAATTTAATTGATTAAATAAAATGTCTTATTTATTAAATAAATGCGAGTCGCTTCTTCATAGACGACTGTGCAGTCAATTAGTGTAATTAAATGAGTCATAGTTCAATGATCTCATAGCTTTTTTTTTGAATAAGGACGTAAAAATAACATGCAAAAGATATACAACAATAAATCAACTTGTAAAAGATGTTCTAGACCATTATAACATCACAGAAACCAAATACAGTGCACTGTAATTTTCATATAAAAACACAACAACCTTTGATATAGTAGATACATATGTATGAGCCTTGCTTCCGTTGAAATTGAAACAAGTTAGTGGTCCTTGCCTAGGTTTGAACCAGTGCAACCCGTGCGTCTTCTGTTACGATCAATGTATTGTCTGTACTGGCCTATTTTATGAATGAAATGAATGAATGATGATCGCCTCCAAGCTGTTTCAAATATCGAAAATATGTTTATTGTTATTGTACATTAAATCAATACTTTTTAAAAAGAAATTAAAAAATTACGGGTGAGTTTCTTTCGCCGGTTCTTCTCAGGTCCGAGGCGTTAATATCCGAAGTGGTGGTAGATTTTTGACTATAAATGCGCAAGTGTAACACTTCCATATTGAATAAAGATTTTAGACTTTGAATTTCTTCTCATGATATAGCGAATGTTACATTCGTTGTAAAGTTCAAAAAAAAATTAAATCGGTGTCTACATTTATAATTTATGTAATACCGTGTTATGTAACAGGTAGATGTCGATATATACAAATTGCATTTTCTTAAGTTACATTATAAATGTTTAACATTTTACGGTTGCATTTATATCCTCAACAATTTCGTTTAAAGTGAAAAAAGATTATAACATATCGGCAATTTTTAATTAAATAACAAAGAGGGCCCGGGAGATCTGTTCTGTAAACATTATTTCTTTCTCAAGTCTGTCAAAGTGTGAGTCGGGGAACATTTCTCTTCTTGCCGTAATTACTCTCACTGGAGGTCGGAGCAAGTTTTCTTGCTTTTATTTATATACAATATACCCATCCTGAAATCTAGGTCTTTATTATAGGTATAATAAAGACTTTACATGTATATTTTTCAATAATTAATAATATATGAGATTATATAAATAATCCGGAAAAATCAAACACGCAAAATAATAAAAATATTTTTTTAATACACTCACCAGGATGATATCTTGCAAAGAGGAACAACTGGAATTTAATTGGAAGTCGCAATCGAATGTATAACATTATTGTGTCGGAAAAGTACAAATCTTTGAAAAATCAGAAACGGTTCGAAGCAATCATAACGAACGTGGTGAAGTAACCTCTAAATACGAATAAAAAATAACCAGTTGTGAACCCACTGGTTAATAATATAATTGGCGCTGTAAGAAATATTAACCATTCCATTCATCGCTAATGCGTCACCAATCATGGGAATTAAGATATTTTCTCTCTTGTGCCTTTAGTTATACCGGCTCACTTACATAAATATGACGTAGTGCGGCATGAGCCGAAATGACCCAGTGGTTAGAGCGCGTGCATCTTCACCAATGATTTCAAGTTCAGAACCAGGCAAGCACCGCTGTATTTTCATATGCTTAAATTGTGTTTATAATTCATCGCGTGCTCGGCGGTGAAGAAAAACATCGTGAGGAAACCTGCATGTGTCTAATTTCAACGAAATTCTGCCACATGTGTATTCCACCAACCCGCATTGGAGCAGCGTGGTGGAATATGCTCCAAACCTTCTCCTCAAAGGGAGGCCTTAGCCCAGCTGTGGGGAAATTTACAGGCTGTTAATGTAATGTAGTAAATAAATAATACCTACCCAGACCTATACCAAGTTCTACCATCAACTAATAACATCGAACTGATGAAAGTATTGATTTATAAATTAGTTTAACAAAAAATAACACAACAACCACAGACACAAACACACGCAGCCACTCACACACATGTATAATACCTTAATTATGGGATTTTATTTTCTATTTTATCTTTGCCGCTAAATACATTATTGTTTCAATTTGATTATTTCAATAGGTGTCGCTCTAGAGACTGATAACTGTTATTAAATGTAATATTCACGGCAGGTAATATCGATATAAATGATTCTACGAGTGCCTAATGTTTTAAAATATATATTATAAAAAAAAATTCTTTGTCTGCTGATCGAACGTGATTATAATACTTTATATTTAATTTAATTGTAACATAATAATATAATATTTATATCATTACATTACAATTTACACGAGTTACTAATAGTAGTTAATTTCCGGCAATTAGGAACATGTCCGGGAAATAGTTTGCAATTAATTTTAATAGAAGGACAGAATTAAATTATGGTGTCAAAGCTTCAGTTTAATTAAATAACTCGGTGCCGACGAATGTTTGAATTTTATTGTACTCAAAAATGTATTTTACTAATTAAATTCACTTTGAGCTCCAGCTAAACTACTGAATAAAAAAGCAAAGACAGCATCTTTCAGACTCAGCAAAGATTGTCAGTATATTCATTTGATTTTGATCATATAGGGCTTACAAATATTTATCTTATTGTTATTAACAATGCGTTAAGCTTATTGTTTATCTCAATATTTTTTTATATTTTTTTTTCTTTATAAAATCACATCTGTAGAAATATGGCGCAGGATAGAAAATAATTTGCAGACTCCATTAATAGAAACCTCAAGACGAAAGATTTGAATAAAAAAAAAAATACCCGATTACATTACATTTTATATACAACGAAATGTTGACCTGTTAGATTTTACTTCTGTAGACTATAATAACGGCATACGCTGTGACCATTGGCAATCGTATGTGAACAGCAGTGCAAAATTTGGTTTAAGATTATATGTCAACTTAAATTAATCGTTATAGAAAGTTGTAAAATCACATATGAGTGCGTGATGTCTATAACACAAGTGTAATGAATACTTAAATATACGTGAACCTCATCATATCTTTAATTACAATTACTTATTCATTGCACGAATTATTACTATATTTATAGTAAATATAAATTTGAATTCGAAATTGTACGTCTAATCAAAGCGTGTTGCCCCGAGGTATAGTTGGATTTTACCGTTACGTATCTCGAGGGATTAGTAAGAAGTAGTACGACATGCTTGTAGTGAAACGAATTTCGAAGATTAAACTACCGACATAGAGGTAAAGTAAATTGGAAGACAATGAAGTATTAAGGGGTATTTTTATTTTAAAATATTTTTTCCTGATAATAAATTCCTATATTAATATCTTATTAAAAATACGAGATTTTTATCTATTCAATTAAATTATTATTATTTAAATGTCTCAAACCAATTCTAAAATTACTTATTAATGGAAACAAATATTTTAATATTTAGAATCACAAACAAAAAATCTTATCTTCAACATAAATCTCTTATATTTAGGTTAAGATCACCTAAATATTAATCATGTCTCCAGAACCGTCGTAGCGTAGAACGAACACAGTATAATTATTCAGAGAGGAAACATTAAAATGCTGAAACTTCCTAATAGACGTCACTAACCAAACAAAACAAAAGGGAGATACGTCATCCAGCAGCGTAACGAAGTTGAAACGAAATTCAAATATAATTCAACGCTTTATTTCATTATTAAATTGTTCGTGAACGCGAGATAGCCACGGACTCAGTTTGTGACTTTGTAACGAGGTGAAACTCGTCACTCGACGCTCCAACGCTTCTATAAACGATAGTTTATTTTGATGTTAAGCTATCTAATTGGTTTAAATATCAAATTTTATAGCCGATTATTATTTCAATAGCTTTAAGTACTAAAATTAAAAGAAGTACTAAAATTCATAAAATGCTAAAGCTTATTATCGATATTTACATTTGACAATACGTTAATCTTATTAAAAATAGACGTATTCAAAAGGAATACATCGCCTGAAACTAAAAGTAATTAAACAGTACATTCGTAATTGAAACCAGGAGTGTGAAGTCCAATATTTGGTGCTAGAATATATTATTGTACGATATAAAGCGAAGATACTAGGAAATATTTATCATCAAACGCTCGTTTTCAGCGAGGTCCAAATAAGTAAATACATATTACAATATAACATAACAAAAAAATACATAAAACGATACTTTTCTTAAACTCTACACTTTAAATTCAACTGAAATTACACACACATATACACACACAAACACTCACACTCGCTCACACATAATATTATGCCGTTCAATTTTCTTGGGAAAATACAGGAAAATTTTATTAAAATAGTTTTTCTTAAGCTCTGTGCTATAAATACAAGGATTAATTTTTAACTAATAAGCGAAGGTATTGATTTATTTCAAAAATTCCGTTTTATACTGTAAAAATATGTTTATCCAAGTCGTAATATAATAAAACTTGCTCATTTGCAATTCTACGATCTAGTAATTTTATACGGACGTTAGAAAAAAGTTAAAAAAACAGTGTTTAATTTGCTTTTCAGAAATTTTTGTTTTTGTAACATTTTATTCCTCAATTCCTCTATTGTGCCATCCATGCTCTTATTAATCTTATGAGAAAGAACATTTGAATTTGATCTGACTACTTTGGGTATATTGTTTCAGTCGCTATGTATGTATGCCTCAATTGCCTCATTGATCTAGTGCCCAGATATAAGACCGGAGATCTTGAAATTTTGGGTTCAATCCTATCGGTCAACTCGGTCGGGGCGATAAAAACTATTGGGATTTTCTATCAAAAAATTGTCAATAACAGTCCAGAGTATGGAAGTTCGAAGTGTGTACAATCCTGAGACTCGAAAAGCACGTAACGCCGTTGGTACTGCGCCTGCACTCTATTCGGTCGTTTTGGATTTGCTGTCCCGTCAGATTATCAGAGTAAAGGAATAAAGTGAACCTGTGCTTGCTCACACACATGTGCACTATAATATGTCCTGCGTCGTTAGCTGTTCTCCCTTGAAATGGGCGCCCGTATCTGAAATCGGTCAGGACAATGATATCATCCTGTACGTATAATTTCCATGTTTTTAACAAGGTCAAATTTTGCACAATTTTCCTTCTGTAATTTAACTGAGCACTAAAACTTTAAAGGGGGGTAAAGATTGTTGATGGGGTTAAATATCGGATGAAAATTGGCACGAAAACTCGATATTTCCATTGTTAGAAATATGAAAAAACTATTTAGGCTTATATTTATAAAATTAAGACAGGTGTTAAAAAATTTTTGGAAATTCATACCTTAAGAGGGGGTGAAACTTAAGATCAAAGTTTGTATGGAATTTCTTAATTCTTGAAAGACATGAAAAACAGTATTAAAGCTTCTGTTTATATGTAAAAGACATTTATAGTGCTTTTCGATAAGAAATCCCATCTGGTACACGACTAATCGTTCTAAAATCTAAAGTAATAAGTAATATACGTATGTAAATAGTATGTTGCTTTCTGTTTCAATGGAGCGGAGTTGTCGATTCGATTCACTCCGCATTTCAGTCGCATTTTGCGTTACCATAAGATGTGATTTTATCGCGCAAAGATTCTGTAAGCTCAATGTAAGGACAATTTAGAAGAAAGGAGAAGGGACTCTGATATGGCAACTTAATGTATAGCAAAAAAAATTGTCATGGAACCGATCTTGTGCAACTGCTAATCAAGCAATTAGCTATAGGATAATTAGTAATAAGAATAAGCCTAATTATTAAAAAAATATTGTGGTTAACTTCTGAAACAGTTTCTTTTGATGGTTTCAATGAAACATTGACGTTGAACCTCTTTTAAAATCTATAAAAATATATTTTATCTTAATAATTCGTAAATAAAGTAACAGACCGCTGGTTCTCTTCCAATAGACAATTCGAGATTGTTTCAGCACAGCGGAGCTGTCGGCGAGGTCTGCTCCGCAATTTAGCGGCCATTTGCATCACAATCGAATGTGATTGCGATGCGGAGCGAAAACTCTACGTTATTGGGAATACGCGAGTGACTCGTGCGGTTAAGATATACGTATATCGTTTCCATCGAGTTTTTACTCAAATACAGAAGGGTATTAAGAAATTAAATAAATTTTTTCTATGTCAAGTAATTCGAGTCAATAAACTATAATTGAAGAATTTCGTTTAATTATTCTTTTAGAAGAAAATAGCAGTGTAAATTACAATTCTGACATATTAACTTTTAGTTTAAAGTTTAAGAAAAGAATTATTCCCGATAATTATTTAAGGACCTTAATTTAAGTTGCAGTAAAATATTTTAGCACACTCTGAGGATTAAACTTTGCTATGATACAATTATATGTGTTTGATATAAGAATACCCGGCTACATTCAAAAGTCCTTCTAAGCACATAAGTAAAATATTTACTTTTGCAAAAATTTAAGCATGCTTTATCACATCACGGTTCGTTACTGTAATTTTCAAAAGAACCCGCTTATGGTGGGCATCGGGCCAAAATATGATTACGCTGTCGGAAAAGTTGGTACACGTTGACCCTTAAGCTACCGGTCACGTTTGACCGGTAGCTTTATATTCAAAATATAATTTAAAAAATTCTGTTACTTTTTTCTGTCTGTTTTATTAGGCTATGTTAAATTAAAAAGGTTGAATTAAAGCGCGGGAATGTGAACAAATGTGTAAAATGAGGTGTACCTACATAAAATTAAGTATATTTAATGTACGAATTTCAGACGGTTAATAATAATCATTATTTTTATACTATTTTCGTTGTTTTCATTCGTAGTTTTATAAATGAAGACACTCATTAGTTTTTAGTAATATTGCGTGAGTGAACTTGACACTTTTTATTATATTTATATTTCTTATACAAAAAATTTGAAGAACTTACTATAAAGATAAAACTAAGCTAACAGCTAATTTACCGTTTGATGAAATATCGTAAGGGTGTTAACCCTAACCTTTTCTGTTTATTTGTTTTCCGTCTTATCTTACTGCAGAATATAAATTCTCATTTTGATTTACACTTTCTCAGTGCATGAAACATGTCCTCAGATTTGGCTGCTCTAGTTTCGTCTATGCTGTAAAAATAAACAAGTTTTTATGTTCGTTTCAAGATTTATTGTAATATAGTTTTGGTTGCTCTTGTAAGATACTTTCAAGTGCTCGTTATTTGGAACGTATGTTTTATAGCTTTTTTTTTTAATATAATATTTCATTTTAACTTTAAACACAACTTCACTGCTGATACCAACAAAGACATATATTTAATTTTATTTTTAGATACAAATAAGGCTCTGAAAATTCCCAATGCTAGGCAAAGACCTCTTGTCAAATAAAAGAGCACGAAGTTTAATCCATTACGTTGCTCCTCTGCGGATTGGCGGCTATATATATCTCCGATTTTTATTGACACATGCAGACTTCCTCGCTCATTCGTTTCCTTTTAACATTCGAAATGTAATAATTTGTAAACAAATTTTTAACACTTCAATAATATGTCAGTGCTCAGATTTTAATCTACTATTTTTGATTTGAGTTTCATATATTGCAGGAAGGCAGACATATAAACGGCTCACCTGATGTTGAATTGTTAACCCATACACATTGACACGGTATAAAACATTCCATTAACTTTTAATGAGATTAAATATTTTATGCCTCTGATGCCTATATAAATGCTTACTCACTCTTCAAATAATTATTGTTTTATTATAAAACACTAATACAAAGCATATGCTGCCTCTCTCGTTTCAAACTTTGCTCGTGACTTGGATTAGCTTAGTCGAGAGTTATGTAGAGACCCCATATCTTAAGTGCATACGATAACACAAAGACATTCAGCTAGCGTCCACAAAAGAAATGCTTGAAAAAAAGGTCCTAATACAAGATTTGATAAATAATACAGTTGAATTAGTCGTTCTGCTCTTCAACTGATAATAATACATATATTATATACAGTTTTCACACATCTACAAGTATATGTACGTATAGATGATATATTTTGTCCACGCCGATATAACTAAATTAAAAAATGTTTTGGCTTTTATGGCTAACCGCATTGCTTACCTGCACAGTGTGCTCGTGATATACAGTGCTAAAGTGATTGACGTGTTGAATATATAGCAGTTTAATTCCATTTTATCATTTTGTTTAAACATTCAATACAAAGTTACAAAAAATATTTTAATGATATTATCATGGAGGCTGATTAAACGAGTTGTTTAAACCAGAGGGTTCTGTCATATATTTTTCCCCTAAGCAGCAATACTTTGCTTTGTTGTAATCTGATTTGAAGGGTGAGTAAACTAGTATGCAGGGACAAGAACATCTTAGCTCCTAAGGTTAGTGGTACATCGTCGATGTAAGGAATAATTAATATTTTATTAGCCCGTCCGCTTAAATATTACGTAAAAAATAAATGTCTTGTGCCACCAAGGAACACTTAGTTTTAAATCTTGTAAAACATTCCCAAAGATGTTAAAACAATTACCTACACGCGAATTGTCTTTTGCAGTAATAGCACTGTAGTTTCCGTCTCCATACCTTTAAACTACTAGAAACTTATTCAATAAAGGCAAGTTGTTAAAAATATCTCGTGCAATCTAAAATCTCCCGAGTTTCATATTACAACTGCCGCCGACATAGTTACACGGAAAAATGCCCTGCGATGTCACCTTGGGAAATTTTACAGTCTACAACATATTCTCACCTAGCGGGTCGGTGGTATTTCATAGAGCTTCTAGTGCTATGGTGTGAGGCAAAGGCTAAAGCGATCGTATAAGAAGACCCGCACCGATGACATTTAACTTAATTATTTATGTCTATCAATAAATTTGAATATTGCGAATTTATATTGACAATTCCCATTTTAATTGAGAATATTCTGCGTTTTAAGCTTTCCCGATATATATAATTCATATTTATAAGTTGCTCGGTTTGTAACCGCGATCATATCATATCAATATGTATGAGAATATTCTCAGTAGCATTGAAAATGATTTTGTATATTGTTTGAATATCGAAATAAAATGTTGACTAAATTATTTATCAGGAACAGTTCGTACACGAGTTTATTAGTGACGAAATTCGTAAAATGTTATGACCTAATGAAATTTAAATTACATTCATTTATAAAGGATATAACATATTTCAAAATGAGTTTGAGAAAGCTATTACTGAGTTTTTGGTGGGATTGTTGATGGTTAAATATAAAATTTCAAAAGTAATGTACAACCTCCTTTGTTAGAGTGTAAGTAATAGTCCATTGGCTAGAACACGTGAATATTAACCGATGAAGCTTGCAGCTTGCGGGTTCAAATCCAGCTACGTGTGTATTCACTGCATTGGATTAGAGTAGAGCAAAACCTTAAAACCTTCTTCTCAAGAAGAGACCTCTCTTCTTGAGAAGAAGGCCACCTGGCCTATTCTAGAAGTGGAGCATTTAGAGGATGTCACTTTCATTTTACGGTTTAAAAATTGCAACTTAAAACAATGAGAATTTTTGTCTTCTATAAAACGATTAAACTAAATTAAAATTACATGCGTAGGTATTTTTTTAAAGTATTATATATGTGGCTCCAGACACATTCGTGCCTTTACTGTATCTTATTTGTAATTTGTATCAATATTATTTTAATGTGCTTGCATGATTATAATTTTGACAGAAAAAATATATTAATATGCAATATAAATATAAGCATTAGAAGTCTTACATTCCAGAGGATTATCATCATTGACTCGCAATGTGCCTTTGAATGGGTGTTTTTTGACTTCATTGGATTCCTTAAGGCAGTCTGAATGGTGTTCGGCTTGTCTCTTCATAATTGGATCGTCTACTATCTATAGCCATTTTAGGTTGTAATCGAAAATATTTTTGGTAGTTGCCATTTGTGCCCTCTTCAGCATGAGTGTTCCTAACGCATCTTCGCTGTCGCTGTGATGAGGCTGGCTGCGTACTATATTTTTTTTTGTATAAAAAAAAGGTTTGCAATATATCTGCGATAAGTTAGT
The DNA here is from genome assembly GCF_905147765.1 of Vanessa atalanta. Classification (NCBI taxonomy): domain Eukaryota; kingdom Metazoa; phylum Arthropoda; class Insecta; order Lepidoptera; family Nymphalidae; genus Vanessa; species Vanessa atalanta. Next base: position 3,833,869 of record NC_061882.1, read on the forward strand.
TTTAACGATTTTTAATACCGTAATAAAGCATCTTAATTGCATAGTTTATGTAATTTCATCTTTGTCAAATAAAAATTATAATCGACTACCATGATATGATGGTTATGAATGGCACTGGAGAAAAATCAAAACGAAAATGCTAACTACATACAGTTTTCCAAGATACCCACTCATCCAAGTACTGGACGCGTCTGATGAATATTAACTTTGGTGATCCGACGAGAACCGGTATCTTCTCATTGGTATGAAAGGTGGCGATTACAACTACAAAATATTGAACTGTAAATATGTATAAAAATAAATATTCATTTCGTTTTGAATACGTTAAGGACAACTTAATAAATATTATCTATTTAACTGTTCAAAAACTTGACCCTTGGGTTTGTCTCATGTCGTAGTTCCATCAGTGATATTGATGAGAAGTTATGGATAAGAATTAGTGAGTGATGGTGTAGTTGTGGCTGTTTGTGTGGGTAAGTATGTGAAAGTTGACCTTTCCACACTTGATGACTTTTATGCGTATGTTTCTTAGCGTGATATTACATACCTTTACCTGAAATTCGCTTTTCGTATGTAATTTAGACGCAATCTTCACACGTTCACGCGAGCGGGCGTTTTATACTAGATTCTGATATGCGACCCCCTTGAGACCTTTCGCAAAATAACTTTTAGTGAAGTATTTTTATTAACCGCTCGCTTTGAGTATCAAATGGTAGATTGAGAGATATTCAACTTTGTAATGCGTGAATTATTCATATTTTTGGTATAAAAGTTTTATGAAAAGGGAGTGTGTATTTTGAATTTTTAGGTTCGTTCAAATTTTCTACTTTGAATGTAATGGGCTTTGTGATTACAGAACTGTGAATTGAAGCGGCTTTTACTGTCTATTATATGAAAATGCATAAACAAAACCTATGCTTTTAAATATAACAGCACATTCCACATCCATTTGAAATCAAAACTTTTATTCAATTGGTATTAAAAAAAAACTTTTTGTCATAACGAGTGTAATATAGAATTTGTATATGATGTAGTAGCCATTGGTTCGGAATGTATATTTCGCCTGCAAAAGGACTTAGTTCGAATGCCTAAATTTAAATTTAGTAAATTTTGTATTATAGACTGGTATACGAGTCAAGAAAAAAAAGTTGAAATATAAAACGATAAATATAATACCAGCTAATCATTTTACATTCCAAGATAAATTCTGTCTTTTTTTTATAGTTTAATTTTTTAATATTATTTTATATTATCAACCTACCTGCCTGATTTCAATTAGCAGCCTGTAAATTTCCCACTGCTGGGCTAAAGGCCTCCTCTCACTTTGAGGAGAAGGTTTGGAGCATATTCCACCACGCTGCTCCAATGCGGGTTGGTGGAATACACATGTGGCAGAATTTCGTTGAAATTAGACACATGTAGGTTTCCTCACGATGTTTTCCTTCACCGCCGAGCACGAGATGAATTATAAACACAAATTGCCTGATTTAATAATCTTAAATGCATACATATATGCATAAAATGTATTCATAAAATGTTAAAAATATCTCTTTGAACATAAATCACTGTGTACAGAATTTGTATTCGCAAATCTTAACCGTTTTAAGGCCAAGTAAGTATAACGAATGTAGACGGATCTCAGGGTTTACTGCTTGTGAGTTCATAAAAAGCTTTGCCCAACGTAATTGTGTTTTATGTTTGGAAGACCTCCGCTAATATGCCACTGCCTTCGCTATTTTTCCTCTTCATATTTTTAATTATCTGTCCCGCGCTTAGCCTCAGCTGTAGTTGGACGTTAAGGAAATTAATTGCTCGTGCAGTTTACAGTTATTTAATATTTAAGCGTCTTTGAAGTTGGAAATTTGTAATGAAAATTAATGTCTTAATTTATTTTGGTATATTGTTTCAATCATTTTTGGTTCAATTATTATTGTCAATACATTTAACTATTAAATATTTGTATGTTATACAAAAACTGCCTGGGTTCTTGGTTTGAATCGCAGTCAATAAGAAAAAATTCTCAGTAGTTCAAAATTTAGCAGGGATTCCTATCGTGCTTCGGAAGGCAAGCAAATCAGTAGGTTCTACGATTGAATTCTGTTCATAAGTAAGTTTACCGGCCACATTTGTATTATATTATACACAATATTATTCCTTGTAGAATGAAGCTGGTAATCTTCGATAAGAAAAGGCAATGCTGTCGAATTCAATCAGGAGAACAACATGAAGTATTAAACTTGTTATTTGTCCATTTCACTTGGATATTATACAAATAAAATTCTTAAATACATTACGTACTCCTTACGCGACGTAGACGGGTTTCACCATCATTGGAAATATAAAACACACATAACCTTTTTTTAGGTTTTTATAGTGTCACTTATTGAAGGTATTAAGCACAAAACTTGTGAATTTGTTTATAGATTTATTGATTATGTAACTTTAAAATAGAATAGTGTAAAACAGAGGATATATATTTTTTGCTCATTTTAACCAGTTGCATTAATAGCATCACCTGCGTAATTTTCTTAAAAATTAAAAAAAAAATTGGAAATAATTCAGCATTGTAGAATTAAAAAAAAACTTCTTCCCTGCGCTAACAAATAAAACACAGCCATATGCGTCACTGAAATATAAATCGAGTTAAACAAATACTTCATACAAAGGAAAGGATTTTCAACATTGATTTCAATTAATAAGACAGCATCTAAAATATAATTTAAAAGAAGCTACAGTTATATCAATGCGACAAAGCCTGCGCCATACCTTTGTTGTAGTTGTCTCCTTTAGTTACACAGGTGTAACCGTAACTTCTAAAGTTGCGGTCACTTCCGTTACGCTTGGTAGCGCATGCGTGCTCAGTCTGTAAACATATACATAGGTAAATAGCTTTACTATAACATAAACCTCACATGTATGACAATGATAATTAAAGCGCTACCGCGCTGCACAACAAACTTCTTCGACCCGTCCTTTACAATGCTAATAAGTCTCAAACGAGCATACAGACTCTAGGGTCATTACATATTAGTACAACAAACATCAAAGTTATTTAACTTAAGTGTAGTATGAATAATAATTATGTTAATACATTAATAATACATTATTTATATAGTTCATCAATATGAGTACTCGCGTGTACATTTGTTTATTTGCTCCTAGTTTTCTGTTTTTTGCATTGCGCGTCTTGTTATTTGTTATCGTGAGTTATTTTGTCTTTCTTTTAGGAATTCTTCCTTTAGTTCATAATGTGCAGCATTCATCAGATTGGTGGCATCTTTAAATTCGTTCTTATGTATGACTTTACTAATATTTTGTTGTGTATCTTTGCATGTTCAGTAATGGCTACTTTTTGTAGAGGACGGAAGATCCTTAGGAGGACTCTACAGAACTGCCTCAGTTAAGAAACCAGCCCACATCTTCTATCTTAGCAATGGAGAAGCTAGTACTAAAAGTGTTTTAAGTACTCTGACATACAAAGCTACATTCTTGAAAAAGTTCAGTAAATAAACGATCCAGATGCTATAATTGATGGTCAATTGAGTTTAATAACGCATATAGATAATTTGATCAAACCAAAAATTTAAACGTTAGGGTTTATAATAAGTACTTCTTATAATTTAAGAAATCAAGTAGTATACTGACTTTGTTCAACTTTAATGGTTCAAAGTAAGATAGAATACTGTTCTACTGTCTGGAGTCCGTACTATTAAACTCTTAAGTTGATTTTAGAAAAAGCATTGAATAAATATGAGACATTTAGTTATTTAGTTTTAAGATTAATAAATGAAATTGCACTAAAAGTAGCAATGATCAGTTAGATCTTTATAAGACCCTTCATTCTGTTTATTACAACAACAAAAAAAATTAAACAGATGTATAGATTGTTCTGCGTTATGGAGTAAATTAATGTTGGCCGTATCAAGAAATAATGCAAGAGACCAAAATAATTAATATAGAACAACTAAAACAAATTTAGGCAAATCTGAAACTTTATATAGGGCTTTAAAAACTATAATTCCATTTTTAAACAAGCAGATGCTATGTATTTGGCAACTTTGAATTTATTTTTAAAAATAAATCAAAGTTTTTTTTTGCCAAACCGGGATTTCGTGCCCCTTTTATGCTTGCTTTTAAAAATTGAATGTTTTTTTTTGTAATTTGATGTCTTCTTTAATATGCACAGAAGACTTTTTTATTTTAACATGGTGATTTAACCTGTAAGAGTTTCATCGTTTTTTAGTCAGTAGTTGACATTCAGGTAGCAACAAAAAAACCCTCAAGGTAGGGGAATGTTTAAATTCATTATTCCGCTTCAACTAAAAACTATATATTTTCATCAATCTCCTTGAGACGAGATAGCTTAGCCTTTGGGGATAATGCGCTTGTTTACATAATGTTTATAAAATAACGTGCTTATATTTTATTTTAATAAATAATCAGGTCTTGTCAGTTTTATCCATGCAACGTTGGGACGCTTAGCTCACTAAGATGGTTATGTGGTAGACGTACCCCGTAATTCTCACGTGTTTCTTGTAACATTGTGTTAAAAACTGCATGTAACACGAATATGATCAGCGAGGTGGGATAACCTATACTTATTCTCTAAATGAAAAATCTTATTACAGAATATTTATTGGCTGTTACTTTTACTTTCCAAGTCAGGGGAGTTTTTTCAGTTCAAACTTATGAATTGAGCTTTATAACCAACGTAAAATACATGAATTTTTAAAAAATGTGGCTTTTGATTACTTCATGCCTAAATGCTTAGAATTTTTTATACTTGGAATTTAAAAATCTATGAGAAAAATATCTTATATAGGCGAATTCAACGTCCATATACATATGTGCGGCTCCATCCAATTTTATTTTCATTCCATTGCACTTACTGAATAAACTGCTGTGTGTTTTCTTAGGCCAATATTATTTATTCGAATTTAAAAAAAATTAAGGGTTAGAGAATTGTAATTTTATACAAAGAGTCTAAAAAACGACTTATTTAAGTTTAAAATCTGATACAACTTCTCATAAAAGTCACGATTTCTTTTATATTCTTATACTCAATTTTTTATTGACTTAAGAACATGTTTCACAGAATCTAATTTGTAATTTAAATGCTGAAATATCAAAAGTTTTTGCCATAACTTAGTTTCAATTTCGTCTGCCTCACTACGCTGCGCTACTTTATTTAAAAAGGATACAAAAATTAGCATTTTAAAAACAGCTTATAAATAAATTGATTAATATCTTATAATATCTGGAGGAAGGGTATAAGGTTTGTTTTTTGCTTCACAATAAGGAAAAAAAAAATGGCGTACGATTGATGTTTCCCTTATACATTCTCAAAGTAAAATGTGTACCTGATAAGAAAATATGTTTATAAGAAAAAAAACCTACCATTAATATTACTCGTGGGACGCCAAACTGGTCCAACTTTCGTTATTACCTTTCCCTTCTCGGAATTGCGATTCATATTGCGCGAAATACCGATAGCTTTCTTGACACTATCAATATTTATATATTAAATGAAGTTCTTAATATAATTAATGTACAAACAATACTAACTATTAATTAATGTAAATATACCATATTTTTCAGCCTTTCATTATTAGACGATTTCACGATTCGCAATTCGATATGAGCAGAAAGACTTAGGCTTAACGGATAACGTGTCTTCCGAAGCATGTAATGTGAGCATAACATTGGGAACTTCCAATCTTCGGATTACTAATAACTTTCTTGACAGAAAAGCCAACTGACGCTGAGTTGCCATTATGTTTATACACAAAGTATAACTTCCGCTTCAATTTGCTCATTTTATGATTTATCTGTCTGGTTAAAATAACTCTAGAGTACGAGTAAAAAAAATATGGCATGAGTGAATAATTTTTTCTTTTGTATTTTCTGGACATTCGCATACACAAGCGATCACGTTCAAAATATCGTTCAAAGAAACGGAATGGGAATCGCTGGTTTCTAAAGGGTATTCTCATGTACTCGACCCTGGTGGTAGCCACACACTCTCAATTTTAGAGAGGAAACGTGTAAATGCGTTTTTATAGCGAATTAGAAAAGTGTTACCTAATTTTCGCTGTCAATACTAATTTTCCACCTAAAAACAATAAACAAAAGTTGAAAGGGGTTTAAACTATGGAGTAATCTAAGTCTAAAAATGTTTTTTTTATAATACTACGAATTCTTAGATCTCTATAATATATTTAATATATCTTATCTTATCTTATAACTATATATTTCTTATGAAACATTTTTAATTATATTTCACTTAATACCAATATTCCGTGTTCTAACAAATTTCATAGTATAATATGTGATCAACTTGGCCCAGAAATGATGCTCCTTTGTTATATTTCCAATAGCACAATGCCAACACAAAATCAATAGATAACTTATAAGATTTTCGTACCACAAACTGGCATTAACACGACAATCTCGGAAGGTATTTGAAATATTTAATACCGCTGTGGGATACATACTCACACACACCGGATTTCAGTGAAATATTATGCTGCGAAAGTGAAAGTATTACGGTTAGATGGAACGCGAGACACATATTATATTTTGTCGAGTTGCTTTTATACAGAATTGAATGAGAGTTCATATTGCCTGCTAAAGAAATTATTTCATTAGAGACGGTAATTTAAAGGTAAATTAAACGTCTTGGTATATTTTATTTAAGCATTCCTGACTAATAAATAACTCATTATTGAAATTTGTTAACAGATTCAGGTGATTGTAAGTCCGTTATGTTATGATAAGGTAATTAAAAAAAATATTTAGTGTCGAAAAGTCATTATCCTCAAATTAGTATTATACAATATCAATGAACGTACAATTATAGCTCTCGACTGTTTTTTTCTCTATCCGTAGACTTACCCTATTGAGACATCATTAATAAACTAGCTTATTGATGGCTACGCCACGAACACGTCAATATGTGCGTGAAGCGTAAGCAATGTAGCTTTGGCTTAGGTTGCTCGCAAACTTGCGACTTGTACTAATTACAAATATATTAACTTGCTACACAAAAATTATAACAAAATGTTATAAGTGAACTGTTTATGTTTATAATAATTATATTAACTTTACTTGGTTGTAGGGCTTTGTGCAAGCCCGTTTGGATAGGTACCACCCACTCATCACATATTCTACCGCCAAAGCTGTACTCAGTATTGTTGTGTTCCGGTTTGAAGGGTGAGTGAACCAGTGTAACTATAGGCACAAGGGACGTAACATCTTAGTTCCCAAGGTTGGTGGCGTATTGGTGATGTAAGGAATGGTTAATATTTCTTACAACGTCAATGTCTCTGGGCAGTGGTGACCACTCACCGCTACCGATATCATAAAAAAAAACTATCCTGGCTACGCTTATGCTGTGTGTTTATTTAGGTTTTAATATTTATCCAAGAATTCATCCCATTGGCTGTAAACGTATTTTGTCTTACACTGCCGTAACACAAATAACCTGCAGAAAATTCCAGATCATGCTTCTCCTATTGAAACGAACGCGACTGAAACACTGTCGAGTACGGAAATAATGCTTGAAAATGCCAATGTGACGTACAATTTTGAGGCTTACTTACGTCTCGTATACCTGTGATCTGAAATAGTATTCCTTTAATACTAGACACAAAGTACAGATTCAAATGTATACGTTATTCTTCTTTAAAAAAACAATTCTTGTCATGCCTTTTTTCTGGTGTGATTCGAAATGAGTCTGTTTAATTATATACATGAAGTTTCAATAGGCGATACAGAACTTGTCGCCTATGCACTTATGAAGCGGTGACAATGCGTCATCATATTGTATTTTGTATAAAATGTGCGTATTATTTGGTAATAAGGAGATTAGTTTGTAAATTATCGTATATTATCCGCACGTTTGTACTTGGCTTGATACCGAACGCAAATACACTCATAATGCTCCAAGTGATCGCAATGCCGTATTAATCGCGCTAATGAATTTGTAAAGCAGTTAATAGGTTCTGTAGAATATACATAACCAGATGGGTTACCCTTATTGGTTCGATGATAGAGTTCAAATTCCTTTCCGAGTTTAGTTGAAAGTACAAGTGATACTGTACACCTACATTAACTTATCGTTTCAAGAAATTGATCAATGTAAACTATACCTTATTACAATGGTTTTCAGTTCGAATTCCCATCTAGTTATACCTGATATGTTTCCATGTATGTAATTGAGGTAGATATATCGATAATTGCGATACCTCATTTAGGGTTCGATTAATATGTGCGAATAATATTGTTAAGATATTTTCCGATATTAATCTTACTTTTTACTTAATACTATTGAAGCGTAAATTTGCCTGTTTCATATTTAAGTATGATTAAAAACCATGCTTAGGTGAGTTTTATTAAAATAACTGAACGGTCACGGGACGCGAGGCAGATGTGAATTAGATAGTGATTTATTATTTATGTGAAATAGGTATATAGTATAATAGTATATAAAGTCTGACACAAGTCTGTAGAGGATGGCAGCTGGATGAAGCGTATCAACATATTAGAACGTTATGGCATACGAGTAGATTTCATTATTTTAGCGCGCTAAAATAAATCTATTGAAGTCAATTTTGTGTTCTCGGTATTTGATGAGAACGTCATGGAATATATTAAAAAGTTCTGTTACTAAAAATGTTGTATTGCAATTTACGCCGAGAAAGGCGGTCGTGTTACAGCTAGTACTGAATATAAGTTCTCGGCCCATGACGTCAGAACGTTTAATCAAACAGTTTATCTTCAGTATTTTATTTATAAAGCTGCAACAAAATTTAGGATCAATTGTATTATATTGAAATACATCTCAGAATGTGCTTTAACCTTGCATTCAAATAACTATAAGTTGGGACTAACTATGTTATCGGTTTCGGTTAGAAAAGATATATACTCATATAAAATTCTCCAAAATAAAGAGACACTTGATAAATTACTCGCTACAAAATCAGTGGACGGATTGACAGAAGGAAAAGGGACTGACACAATAGTATAGTTTGTTTTGGCTCGCTCGCGAGACGTGGCATGAATTTGTTTTGGCTGCGAAGAAAAGGTCAACATGTGATGGATTAAACTGTACTAACATTGGTTGAGTAAAATAAAAAGTTTGAGGAAACAATTTGTCGTTGTGTTTCTTTATTTAAAAACTATTTGGATATCGGATATTTTGTAAAGTTAAAAATGTTTGGTCTCTTCGATTTTCAAACGCATCAGATTTAATAACAACTTTTGATTTCTGTGAAGCCGTGTAACTTTATATCATTAGATCTTAAAAGGTACATGTAACACACCGTTTAAACTTAACTGTATCACAATACAAAATTACTTCTTAACTCATTCATTAGAAGTATCCAGCGATCTTAGAGTTGCTCTTTCACCTGGAGAATTCGGGAATGGCGCACATTCTCCCGACCGTAGTTCTCAGCCGCAGCCGTTCCAGCATTTGCATCTCATTGGGAATGCAACCGCGGCCGAAGAGCTATTTGGACTTTGGATATGGCATTTTTTTATTTGATTTAAGATGTCTCCTATTAACTGAATATAGTAAAGATATAGTCTCTTCAAAGGAAGAGATTTGGACCTCTTTTCACTACGGTGTTCCATTGCGGGTTAGTGGATACAAATGTGACTGAAAGCAATTTTTTTACGCACTAATTTTTTTATGATTATCGGCTTACTTTTAAAATATTTAACTACGAAAATTTATATTTAATTTAAAAATCAAGTAAATTTTGAGAGATATTTCCAAATGTGATATAATTGTTACGATATTTAAATTCTAGTATTTGATTAAAATTAAAAATTTAGTTTTTTCACGTCTTTTTTGAAACATCAACCCTTGACGTATTATTAATGTAATTAAAAGTCAAAGGTAAAAGAACGTGTGTTTATTTTGTTGATCAAACAATGAAATGACGATTTTTTTACCGCAGACAAAGTTCGCGACGACAAGCTAGCGAATACATAAATGGCAAGCTATTTTGCAATTTATCGCTAGTAATTATCTGTCCTCTCCCGTAGTATAGAATTAAAATCTGATTATTTAGTAATGTACCTTCTCCATTTTAACAATGGCTTGTCATAACTACGTCATTGTCGAGATTTTGCAAGCAATTTCCGCCTTAGCGACGAATGCAAATACGAGTGAAATGTGTTATTTATCGCGTGAATTAGAAATCGCGTTGTTGTTCTACAATACATAAGACGTTACATAAACAACGGGAAATTTGAAGAATATTCAAAATAGGTTTAATATTTAATGTAAAGAGAATAAAAGGGTTTATGCTATTGTAATAAATTCAGAAGCCACGTGAAGAATCTTGTAAAATGATGATTCTAAGGCGTGTAAACGCATTTTGATAAATTGAACTCGTCTTATTTACAACAGATTACGATAAAAATGTCATTCGTTTTAAATAAAAAAAATATATATATACGCTTACAAAGAAATCTATTCGTAAGTATTTATTAAAAATTTACACAAGGTTAGTTGCATATTTATTCCAACAAATATAATTATACCTAATACAATTTAAACCGGAAAGATCGAGCGATGCCAAGTTTCGTAAACTATTCTAAGTTAAACTAGTATCTATTTGAGTGACTTATCAACAGCGAAATGCCTTTGTTGCATGATTATAATCATTAGTCTGTTTACAATAAAAGAATATACGAAATTACTTTATCAGTTACATGATTTATATTCTTAGTCGTAGGTAAATATTTGCTAAATTATCCTGAAAGTCTTCATCTAAATAATTTTGACAAATGCTATTCATCTTTTAAGACTTTAAGTTTAAAGTCAAACACTCAAGCCATAACGCATTGATTACCCAACTTTGACGGTTAGACAAGAGTGGATTGACTCCGAGTTTAATCCTGCCATTTCATCACCCAGAATCTCTATTTTACTTTATAAAGGCGAAACTAGTTTTGAGCGTCCCAAGGTGTCTTTAAGTGTCCGAAGGGTCGCCCTAAGGGACACGCGATTGACCTAATTAGGCAAGTGATGTAGAAAATTACACCCAGATGGGTCCAACCTAATTGCCGGTTTTTGATCGACGCCTCTGGGTTCAGAAAGTATAAGATATGTTTTTAGTGCTTACTAGTAATTTACTTACCAGAAAATAATGGATGAGCTTTGCCGTAAAAAGTTGAATTTAACAAGTATAATGTGATAAGACATATTTTAAAGGTATCGAACAATTTGGTACAATTTTTCAACAATATGTATACAGGCTTGTTTTAGAACTGACAAATTTATATAATAAAAAAAAAAAACCCAAGACATCTGTTCAATTAATTACACTAGAAGTGTAGTGTTGACATGAAATAACGCAATATTACCTAGCGAGCGATACCGCAGGTAAAAACTAGTTATTTGTAAAACTAAAGTAAAATACGCAAACGTCACAACAATACTATAATCGATTAGATTCCATAACGTCCCCAATTTTATGATCACATTACCCATCGAAGTGAAGATAAAAATAAAATATATTATTAGTGCCGATAATCACTTTGAAAACATTCGCGTTCAGAAAGTATCGCTTACTATCGATATCGAATGTGACACATAAGATACACCCAAAAAATACTCATAATATTTGCCAAACGAAACGCGTCCAACCCCCGTATAATAAAAATATACATATATAAAACATAAACGGGGAAGGTCTCCGAGATATCTGATTATAGGATTGGGTGCCCATCACATTATGATAATGGATACTTGGGAGACGGCTCCAAATAGAAATAGATTGATTCACAATTTTTTTCTCCTCTAGGCGAGCGGCTGATTGATTTTTAGGTTATTGTCGCTGATGTCTGTGCCCTGGAGATAATTACGATTAAATTACGTAGAGTCAAATGTCAATTATTTATCAAAATTGCTAATGTATTCTTTTTTATATAGATTATCTTATTAGAATTCGAATGAAAAAAATACTAATTGATTTTGCATTCATTATCTTCCTCTTATCGTAGACTGCTCAGATTTTGAATTTGCTATTATTCGAACGAAAAGACAAACGATTTAAGAGGGCCTTCATACTCCTAAATTGATATCTATTGAATATTCTTTTACATTTGTATTTTTTAAATTAATTTTTAATATATTTTAACAAGAGCCGAGATGCCCCAGTGGTTAAAACGCGTGCATCTTAACCGATAATTGCGGACTCAAACCCAGGCAAGCACCACTGATTTTCGTGTGCTTAATTTGTGTTTATAATTCATATCGTGCTCGGCGGTGAAGGAAAACATCGTGAGGAAACCTGCATGTGGCTAATTTCAACGAAATTCTGCCACATGTGTATTCCACCAACCCGCATTGGATCAGCGTGGTGGAATATGCTCCATACCTTCTTCTCAGAGGGATAGGAGGCCTTAGCCCAGCAGTGGGAAATTTACAGGCTGTTAATGTATGTATGTTAATGGATATTTTAACATACCGCCAAATATGACTTATAAATAAAAATAAATATTAAGTAATTAAAAAGTCATCACGGATCGGAGTGGCTACGGGTTTTTTTGACATTACGCACTCACGGCGGTATTGAGTAGAACTCTTCAACTAATTTAAGGGTAGAGAAAAACCTCATCCAAAACTAGATCTTATACGTTGCTCTCACCCAAGGGAAGAAGAAAGAAGAAGAAGCTATTAATGGGTTTTATTTTTTTCCAATTCGATTTTTTTTTTTTCGTATCTGGTAATCGAAATCAACTCTCTTAATGTATTACTGTAACTGTTATATAATTTATAACTAACATAGAAAATAAATAAACCATTTATTTTAAATTATTATGACAAAGCTAAATGTACAATTAATTGAAATACGTAATCTGTTGAAATTATAATTTCGGCCATATACCAAAACTTGTGTTGAATTTTGGCTTCGCGCTATTATGTCGTCTCGTAAATCTTAGCGGAACTCTTAGCGATGACATATTACTTCAAGAGTCAAAGATCAAGGTATTTAATCAAAAGTGTAGGGAAGTGTGCAGAGGGATACATATGTAACATTAATTGAATTAAAACTTTTGTTTGGAATTGGGTATCTCCTTTATTTGGGACGAAAATAATTTTACATAAATATCGTGTATTAAAGCTACCGTTAAAGCAATTAGATTAATCTAGGAGGACCTTGCATGTGTAGGGCTTGGTTTAAATCCGTCTGGGTCGGTATCAATCATTCATTATACAATCTACCACAAAACAGCAATACTTAGTACTGTTGTGTTCCGGTCTGAAGGGTGAATGGGCCAATATAACTTCAGGCACAAGATGCTAGTTCCCAAGGTTGGTGGCACAATGGCGATGTAAAGGTTGGTTACTATTTATCATAGTGCCAACTTCAATGGGTAGTGTTAATACTTACACTGAGGATGGTAGTACTTACACATTTTATTATCTACATCTCGAACCGCCTGTAGCTTACATTTAATATATTTCTGTAAAATGACGATTCAAAAATGCTTGAATGAAATATATTTTGATTTTGACGCGTGCTCGTTTTAAATAAGCAATATAACATTAAAGTTTCTATAAAAATTAAGAAGGAGAGAGAAATAGAAGGCACAGGTTAACCGAGGATCGATTTATTTACAAAGACACGCCCCTCCACGTCGAATTAAAAGGCGTGCTTAGGACGTTCGTGATTACAAGAAGTCTTGGTAGGTAATAAATAGCTTACAGTAAAATCAGCAAAAAAATACAAATTAGATTATATTTGTTACATTAATTTTATTAAAAAATCCTGCATGAAATGTATTTAGATTCGTAGATTAATTTTATGATTTAATTATTATTATTTTATTACTCAATTTTTTTAAGAGTTTCATGTTGATGTTGAGAGTTGAGTAATATGAGAATATTTGAAATACTACGAAACAAATTTCAGTTTTCTTTTAGTCGTTTAAAGCTCACTAAGTTTTATAGACGTCACTCATACTAATGTAAGACGATAATTACAGTTAAATATGAACGGTGAACATTACGAGGAAAGCTGTATCAGATGAAAGTGTTCAAAATACGTATTTATCCATTCATCCGTAGTAGACGAGTTATTGAATAATCTACAAAACTTCTTAGATTTAGTTTGGGCTTTTGCGCTGTGAATTATCGACAAAATTTATTTGCAAACAAATTAAGTTACATTAAATAGAGTTGAGATTAAATAAAATTGTAGTAAAAAAATGCTAAATTTTTTTAGTATGAAATTGAATTTATGTGGATTAACGTTTACATACCTAACAAAGATTAGCATATATATTAAATTAAATTGATCTTTGCGTTGTTATTCAGATGGATAGCATTCAATATTCACTTGTTTTTCGGGCTACAATGCCGGGTCTACATGCGTCGATTAATATTAAAAAGTTCATTCAACTTCGTTCATCATGAAAGATTAGGAGTATTCTAATTTAACGAGGATGTTGAAAACAGCTGCTTATAAATTCATTGCTTTTAACTGTCTAACTCTTTACCACGGAAGTAAAAGTAGGTACTCCATATAGAATATGAGCGTAAATGTATGTATGTCCATATAATTAAATTATGACATTAAATTGGTTTTATATTTAGAACTGAAAGTTATTAATTAACATCGGTTGAAATAGTTGTCATAATAGTGCTTAAGAAGTCAATGGTTTTGCTTGTTTTTCGAGATTAATGCCTGAGTATAAAAATGACCACTTCGGATCGAAACGAACGAATTTACAACATTAATTTTACAACTGTAATTTAATAATTAATTATATCTTATTAAAGTTAGTCGTCAGGTATACAAAAATAAATCGAACGTTACAAAAAGTACATACAGTCTTACTGGAGACGTTTCAATGAAAATAAAACTTAAAAATAATAATACAATCAGAGATTTTCAATAGCGAAATTTTCATCTTTAATCTGAACAAGAAAAGTTATTTTAGTTGTAAAACTCCGCTTTCATATTTCCGATAGATACTTTCAATTTTGTCTGATTTGTCGAAGAAAGAACTGTTAGCGTTTTATTTATCCCGGCGGGGCACTAATCACGCTTAGCAGCTGCGCGTCTTTTTCGAATTCTTTCACTATATTTCTAGGAAATTTTGAATTAAAATGAGAAAATCTTTTATAGTCTGATACCACACTTATATTATGGAGTCTTATTTATGCCGAATAAAAGTACTAATTGTCAATGAACTTTCTATGTATTCATCTAAATGATCATAACTATGTACATTGCAATGCGCTATTAAAAAAAAACAGAGAATAAGCTCTTATAGTAGATCTCTGCCAAAAGCCCTAGAGTAGTTAGAAATTATTTACAAAACATGATACTAATATCTATGTGTACTAATATTATAACTGCAAAAGTAACTCGGTTTGGAGTATATTTCACCACGCTGCTTTAATAAGGGTTGGTGGTTACAAATCTGGCAGAATTTCGTTGTAATTAGACACATGCATCGGTTTCCTCACGATGTATTCCTTCACCGCCGAGCACGAGATGAATTATAAACATAAATTAAGCACATGAAAATTCAGTGGTGCTTGCCTGGGTTTGAACCCGCAATCATCGGTTAACTATTTTAAAACTATGTTTTTGTTCTAAATTTATATAATTCCGTTCAGCGTTTTTAGCTAATTGATAACAAGCTGATAAAGTTTCATATTTATTATATTAAATTAGAATAGTATACTTGGTAGACACAACTTCCCATAAGACCCACTGCCCATTTAGGAAATATGTACGCTCTATTTTTGAAGGTTCCCAAGTCGTATCTGAGCGGTGCGGATGACCGCACCTTTTTTTTTTTTTTTTGTTTAACGAGGAGGAAATGCATTTACGCATGCCGCCCGGTCGGGGGACCGGGACGGGTATGTGGAACTCAACCGGGAACTAATGCCCCGTGCCAGGGCACGCTAGTGCTAATGCCCTGTCCTACCCACTAAAACCATCCTCGGGTTTCCACCATGCCGCCGAGTGGTGAGGCCACGGGATCGCCAAGGGCATGCAACCGCGACCCCACCAGCGGCAGCCGCCGTAAGGCGGCTGAATATACATGGAAAGCGCACCTAGTGCGCGCCTTCCTCCTCATCCTCCACGCGGGAATGTGGCGAACTCCCCCGAGTCCGCCACTGGAGGCTGGGCGTCAACGAAGCTGACGCCCTGCGGCGGATAAGATGGTAGGCTCCGCCGCAAACCGCCGGTGTAAAACACCTGGGAGGCTCGAGTAGCGAGCCCTCCCACTCCCTCCTAGCCAACGAGGCCACTCACATGGTCCGCCCTGACGCCGATCAGGGACGTACCAGGAGCAGCCCCGCAGCATCCCTCCCGCCAGTCTTAGCCGTGGCCGACGAGCAAGCTCAAGCCGGCCCCGTTGCCCAGGGTACACCACGAGGAGGTGACTGACATGTACCCCCGGATGACCGCACCTACACGACTTACTATATATAACTTTAAATTTTGACGCGATGTTTGAAGGTGAAATGCAGCAGCCGGGATTAAGCCAAACAACTCCTTCGAACATCCCTTGATAAATGCGCTTACTTTGAGCAATTATTCACAAATTTGGGTGAAAATAATTTTCGATACATATAGCAATGTAATTACGTATTTCTGACTCAACAAACTCAGAGTTTCGACTACAAACGGTATAAAGATCTTACTTGGATAAGATACAAGTATATTACCGAGGCGTTTTTTTCGCGTGTCCAATCCTCAGGGATTTGCCACATCTACATCAATTGAAGGAGAAGAGACTGCTACTTGATATTATCTGTAATGCTAGAACCTTCGCGACCAAATATCCGTAAAGTTGTTTTACGTTGCCATCTCTTTTAGTCGCAAAAAATGGTCTCATTTTCACTAGTTCCATTTCACTTTATACTTTTATTTTAAGCCTGAATTCTAATTATTTATGTATGTTT
Organism: Vanessa atalanta; assembly: GCF_905147765.1. NCBI lineage: Eukaryota > Metazoa > Arthropoda > Insecta > Lepidoptera > Nymphalidae > Vanessa > Vanessa atalanta. Next base: position 3,850,817 of record NC_061882.1, read on the forward strand.
TCATTAAGCTCGAACAATTTAAGGATATCAATAATCGTGTAATGGAAACTCTGATTATAATGAAAAGGATTAATACATAAAAAAACGGTCGATATACATCGCGAAAGTGTAAAGTGTACTATCATGTGATTTGTTGAAGAAAATAGCGTACGTTTTATTTATCTCAGCAGATCGCTTATCACGTTTTGCAGCTGCGTCGTCACATCTGAGTCAACTTAATCAGCTGTATCTTTCCTAGACGTCGGTGTAGCTGCCTGTTTAAAAAGATTTCATGTTATATATATATATTGTTAAATTAGATTCGACATTATTTTTGAACCAAAACATAAAAAAAAAAATATTAAAGAGAATAAAAATAATTGAAAAATATATTTTTGATAGACCGGATGGAGCATGGCCTTATCTACCTAGATCTAATAATCATCATATTAGTTTATAGTGCCAGGGGACCATTTGAGTTGGTATGAACATGTGATGTGCAGATAGACACGTAACTGTAATAGTGATGAGTGTCAGTGTAGAGGGTAGAAGAGGACGACATAAGAAGACATGGATGGAGTGTGTGAGGAGGGATACAAGAGAAATGGGTGTGAACGATCAGATGACGAATAATTGAGGGGAATAGAAGAACAAATATGCTGTTCCTGCGCCGACACCAAATAGTCTGGGTATAAGAATAAGATGTAGGTAATTTTCATATAAAATCATGTTTGTAAATAGAAATAAAATATACTATAAATGTTTTTTTTATGGCATTGGTTGGCGGACGATCATATGGGCCACCTGATGGTAAGTGGTCACCACCGCCCATAGACAAAGGCGCTGTAAGAAATATTAACTGTATTTTTTAAATATTGAAAAAGAGTAACTACTGAGTTTCTTGCCGGTTCTTATCAGTAGAATCTACATTCCGAACCGGTGGTAGCTTTACTTTAAATAGTTTGTTATAATGACAATTAAAAATTTCATGGTTAAATAAACAGTTGTGTTTCATATATAATCTTTTATTGTCTTATAACCTTAAAATATAATAAAATAATAAAGAAATAGAAATTATTCTAACAAACGCAATAAAACATTATCATTTAAAAGGTAACATGTGCTAAACAACATTAAGCAAATTGCGACCAAGCGAGTTCCTATTTGTATATTTAATGGGGATCTCAAACAATTGTATATAAAAAAAAATTAAGACTATATTTATTGCTAATAAATGGTGTTCAATCGAAATAATATATTATAAAACGAATTTAAAATAATTGGAATATCGTTTTATAGTAAAATTGCTTGTTTATTTTATAAATTATTGCAAAGTAATTTCCAATACGACATTAGCTTTGAAACTAAACGATTAACACTTTATAATAGTCTTTTTCAGTTCAACGAAGCCGTTAAGACGCCTCAGGGGCTACTTTACGACTACTAATTCCCAATTATGAGACTATTACTATGTTAACAATGCTAATATGCATTCCTCGAACAACAGTCATACTTAAAATTAATATTTTTCATAAACAATGAATGTAACCTAAGCCTAAAAATTACAAAAACTGTTATGGAACTTTTATATACTGATATACTTATTAATATTTTTATTTTAGCAGCCTGTAAATTTCCCACAGCTGTGCTAAGACCTACTCTCCCTTTGAGGAGAAGGTTCGGAGCTTATTCCACCACGCTGCTTCTAGGCGGGTTGGTGGAATACACATGTGGCAGAATTTCTTTGAAATTAGACACATGTAGGTTTCCTCGCGATGTTTTCCTTCAACGCCGAACACGAGATGAATTATAAACACAAATTAAGCACATGAAACTTCAGTGGTGCCTGCCTGGGTTTGAACCCGATATCATCGGTTAAGATGAACGCGTTCTATACTTATAACGTATTTTGGGAATAAAAGGCGGTTTCAAATACAAATTGATATATAAAATAATTAAAAAAAACCCGCCGACTATCATTCGCCGATTTTCAGAGCCAAGGCGTTTTTTTCCGAATCAGTTGCAGATTTTTGATAATCAATAGGTAAGTAAGTGTGAATATTGTTTATTTTATAAAGATTTTGACCTTAACTTTGAAAACTGGTTTCAACGCTTAAAGTAATACGTCTTCATTATTAATCGCACGAGGTGAGAGCTTGAATTAGGGCACGTGGATCTTAGCAGATGAACTAATTTTTAATCCCTAAGACAAGTACCAAAAAGTTTTTATGCGCTTAAATTGTCTATATAATTCGTCTCGATCTATGTAGGTGGAAGGAAAATATAGTTTATTCTGTCACATTTTTATACACAAACCCGTATTGTAGCAGCGTTTTGGAATAATCTAGTAATAATAATAGTGGTCGTTAAAACCGAATATCCCGAGGTGCATTTCATGTTCAATTTACGAACATAAAACTTGATTGTAAAAGCATATTTTTCAGTGATGGGTTTCAGTCGTAATTAATTCCACCGGCACTGCAATTATAATATTCATTTTGAATTTAAAAGGTTCGTATTCTTAGTTTGAATAAACAAATTCATGGCGTGTAATGATCAAATATCTCTTTAACTATTGTGCTATTTTTAAGTGGCAGGAAGATGGCACTCTTAGGTGCTATCTAATTTCGCACTGTTACCCGTTTGAGTTAAGGGAAATTCGTCACTTCCGCTCGAAGCCTTGGAGCCTTTCAGAAACGCTTGAAGGTACTAATTTCCGGTTCATAGCCTACCCGGATTTTTTTGTATCTTTGTTAAGGGCATTTGTGGGAATTCATTGGTTGAAAAGAAAGAGAAAAGGTCGAATAGTATACGATTCAATGACATCTTTGATCTATCTATCTTATTGATAATAATTATAAATAGAATGAAGATACAAAACGATATTACTCGTAGAAACATAAGAGCGTAGATCTTATCTGATATTAAATATAAGTTATGGATATACTTGAATTTCTACGAAATTATTATCATTATTATTGTAAACACATTATATTTGATTTAGAAATCTGTGATCTAAATTGTAAAGAATTTGCTTCTCATTTCGTATAATGTAATTTCAATACTTTTAATAAAATAGTTCACCTAGATATGTATTTTTTTTTTATAATAATTAACTATATTTTTATTATTTTGTATTTTATATCGACTAATATAAAATAACAGTCGGTTAAACGTGATTAAAACTCGGGAAAATCCAAAGTAACATTTATTTTATCATATAGACGAAACGAAATAACGATATATTAAAGAATAATTTATATATGAAAATATAATAGTGATAACATATATCACTTAAATTTAAACAAAAAAAAAATGTCTTTTCTTGTCTTTTCCATAAATATTGAGTTTAATCATCTTTGTAATATTCCCTTTCCCGGAATGTCGGCTCTCTGAAGTTGCAAATGTGTTTGACGTATAAACATAAATTACATGCTTTGTTCTTTTATGTTTCTTGCTATACACCTAGAAACATAGTTGTTTTTTATTGAATATTCAATAAAAAATCAAATTATGAATTTGAAGTTTTACAACCTTATGTTTTATTTTTTGGCTCACTTTTATTTCTACAAATGGCGAAAGTTTGAGCATGGTATGAGCATTATTTTTCAAATTTATGGAATTTCACTTAAGAGCTGAATTTTCTTTATTAATACTTAGATACGCTAGTGATTGTTCTTTGGATGAAGACGCACATCTAAACTGTTCGACAAAATGAGTTTGTGTTCCTTTCTACGATTGCACCATGCAAGTATGCATGCAATCCGATGAGGACCACCTCGCTAGCTCCGGACAGCTGTGTGGCCATTACTATGGCTCCGAAATGATTCATGAGGGCTTCGTTGACCTTCAGACAGTTACATTTTATGCTCTCGTTGAACCCGTTCACTAGCACGTATACCATAGTTCGTACCTTTGATTTAGCTTTTTCGCCAAATCGGTGTGTAAGTTGTTCTTTCAGGTCTTTAGCGGCTTCGATTGTGGAAGTGACTACCACTTCGTTGTCCTCATCAAAATTCCCGACAATGCGAGTCGTCTTTCTGCATCCTGGTACCCCGTTTATTGACGATATCTGTGGCAGTTCCCAGCCCACGAGAGGTGCGTTGACACCCGGACCTTTTGAGATGGACTTTGCCATCGCAAGTATCCTGTCGTCTAGCACTACTACTACTGGATCTCCTGTTGGTATGAAGAACCTAGGGAATGTGTCTTTTCGCCCGTCTGCTTCAACTAGGCCCACGAATCCTTCTGCAGCGCAGCCATGTACCGCCCCGACATTTTCCCTTTGATAACTTGGGATGTGTCGTTGTTGTATATGGCCGCCCCGAATTCTTCGAACTGCACCTCCAGTAACTTTTCGTTACCGCGTCGGTATGTCTGCCGACGCTAGTTCGTAGAAGGCGTCCTCCGTACCTCGCTGTGGCATGAATCCGTACTGGCTCGGGTGCAAAGTGGGAAGTAGGCGCCATCGTACTTAATATATTCAACGAAGTGTTAAACGTTAATTTCAAGAATTTTAGCTCAATTTTAAAACATATTTTATTATCGATATATTTCAACATAGGTGTAAGCGGTCAATCATTTTTATGGCTTGCAGAGCATTAAAAATGCTTTAACAAGTTACCAGAGTTTGAAATAATAAATAAAAAGTCGTGGTTTTATTCGTGTTATTTATAGTTTATTGTATAATAACTCATAATCGATGGAATAACTCGTTTCTCCCGCTTTGATCACGGCGCTTTGAAGCGGTGTATTGATTTAGTGGTCACTAACGCGATAATTTTATTTGGTTTATGCACAGGAGCAAGAATTTGTTCATTATTTGAGTAACCAAAAACAAAGGATGTATAAAAATTGAAGGAATAGAGATCCATTTGAATAAATATGTAACAATCAATTATGTTATTCGCCTTCATGTTTCTAAAGAATAATTTGTTTAATATTATGATAAAAATTTAGTTTACTTAAGTACACAATATATTTTTAATCGGCTTTTTAAAAGTCAAATTTAATATAGCAATTGCACTTTTAAGTAATACTACCACCCTTGGGAGCTAAGATGGTCTGCAATTATTGGCTCAGTCACCCTCCAACAACAGTATTTGGTGGTAGAATATCTGTTGAATGGGTAGTACCTAGCTAGACGTGCATGCACAAAGTCCTGCCATGTGATTGTAATATTCTCTTATTACTATTTAGGCCAAATAATTATCTTAGTGAAGACTATAGGGCAATTTGTACATCCAAAGCTGAAAGCGAAATCTGTCGGAAAAAAATGTTTTTGAATAACTTACAGCTACTATAAGCTCAATAAAATCGGTCAAGATGAAATCATAAGATAAATGAATATTATTAAACATAAAAAGAATGAAAAATGGATTATAAAAGTATATATTTTGTTATTATATTATTTGTAATTATAACTAAGAATAATAATTAGCATCGTATTCATTACATTAAATTTAAAAAATATATAGATTAACCTGCATTTCTATCTTTCTGCCGATTAGGAATAGTTAAGGACGTCTTTATTTTAAAATATACGTATTTTTATGCCAATAGGAAGTAATAATAAAAAAAATTGAAATCTAACAACCAATAAATAGGTATAAATAATCGTTAAAGTACTTTCTCCGTATAATACAAAAATACAATTAATTAATTGTCCTTATAGTACAGATATGCAAATCGAAATAGTAAAAACGAAGGCTCAAATCTCAGTAAACTCTTAAGCTGGTCGAATCCGTAAAAGTGGGTTCAGTCAGAGTTTGTTACAATCCAGCCTAACGAGCTCTTCGGGCAATTAACTATTTGTTTCAACCTCAAAACGCAAAACCTCCGCCTCATTTCATAATCTCGTCGAAGTGAAAGAGAGACGTTCATTACACAGTTAACTTGCAGCGACATTACAATAGAGGCTTGCAAAGTTTATCTTTATTAGGACAAGGTATTTGCGCGTCATTTTAATATGCTTGCTTTTATTGCCCCATTTATATTTCGATTTATTTATTTTATTTAATACCTACCTACTTAATATTAACTGGCAAACACGCCAACAATAATCATGGACATTGGTTCTGTAAGTTACATGAAAGAAAGGTTTGGCAAGCTTATGCCAAACTACGCGTTAGAAATTTCATCTTGGATATGCTTTGGCTAGTGGATATAATTTATAGCCACAATCTTGGATTGAGTTTTGTGTTTGAAAATGGTTTCGTTTTCTATTATAGAAAATATAAATAGTTTATGATAGTGGTTAAGTTATAAAATGTATTAAAATTTACTAATTAATAATAATAATAGATTTTTATATTAATCAAAATTATATTTTAAATTGATTGAATTTGACTGATTGACATATCCGAATATATTATCCAAGATGAAAAAAAATATGAATATACCATTTGTCACTAGAATTTAAAAATTGTAATGTTTAATTCCTAAACTTGATGTTTGATATAATCTAAAGGTAAGTATAATAATACACCAATTAGTGATCATTTTGGCTTACATTCTACACGATATCAATTAGTTTTTTTAATTGAATTTTCAACACACGAAGCGCTTCGCGCTTCGCGCGTTAAATAGATTAAAAATATTTTTTCAGAATAATCTGTCTCTGTTATATTTAATATTTTACCTTTATATTTGTTATACAAACATTAAAACTATTCGTTATTTGTATTGCTAATATTTATTTTTCATTTAATTTAAATTTTCAGTGAAGTCATGTGCTTAAATTGTATTTATAATTAATCTCGTGCTCGACGGTGAAGAGAAATATCGTGAGGAAAACTGCGCGTGGTGGATGACAATGTGCACCGTATATCCAGCAACCCGCATTAGAGCAGTTTGGTGCAGTTAGCTCTAAACCTTCTCCAAGAAAGGCAAAGAGTCTAGCAGGGCGTCCCCCTGCTAGACTCTTTACAGGTTGTTTCTATTGCTGTACTATTATATAAGTTTTATTTTGCAGATGAATTTATTTTTAGATGTATATTTATTCGATTTAGAATTAGATGATTAATATAAGATTGGATTGTCTGAAAGAATTGGCTTGTTAACAATAAGAAAAACGGGCGTTGTATAACTATTAAATATTGTAACTTTGTGGCAAGCAATAAATTACTTCTATAAATAGTTACTTTTTAAAGTATACAAACAATAGCAATAGGCTTACGTTGTTATGTCAATCAAAGAAGAAACGAACAGCGAATTTCATATCACGGCTCGTGGTCTCTCGCTATTCGTTTGTCTGGAGAAATTTAATTTTGTCCCGAAGTGTCGAAGAGAACAGAATTTAACACGCTCGACTTATTTGTTTTCGTACGTTTCTTTCTTTTAATCTCTTATCCAGTTCCAACAAATAGATTGATAAAAAACTTTTCATTTATATTGAATCATAAGACATGATAAAATGTTTTTGAAAGACTAAATACGGTCATGTTTGTTGAGAATCAGATAATATAATACGCCCTTAACTTTGCTAATAAAGGTAATTAAAACAATAGGAATCTTTGTTTGAAAATTTGTAAGCAAATATTTTACTTACGATTTCATTGAATTATACCAGAATAAGAGTTTAAAACTTACAACAGCTTGTAAACTTTGGTAATATCTCTCTCAAATACAAAGAATAATATAAGCCTACAAAAAAATATTAAAACCTTTACATTTCGCTGCCGAAATTCGTGTATATTAAAACAGAAATCGGTGTGCTGTGTCGTGCATTATTCATAGTAACGACACACACGCTCGCGTATGAATTGAAACGACCCCACTTTCAGCCCCTTTTATGGATTTCACACAAACTTAGAATACATTAGAAATGGCATTACAGATTATCAATGTCAATAATAAATGCGATCAAACAGGTTTTTAGTAAATAATATTCCGTAAAAATGAGATGGATACGTAGTTATAATGACCTAAAGGTTAATGTTTGTATTTATCATGGACTAAGCCCAAAGCCAGATATTGTATATGTTATGAATGTAATACAATTTTTAGAATTATTATTTTAACATTTAACATTTCAAGTATCTTATAAAACATTATAATTTATTAAATATCAAGAATCCCTTTAAAGGTCACGTCGCCATGACGATACCTAATTGTATAACCAAATTCATCGTTGGAAGAAGACAGATACCAGTGTTAATTCGTTTGTAGTCTAAACAGGCCTTTTTTCTGTTTAAACATTTTTTTAAAGAAAATATGCTGATTGTAAGGACCACTCTTATATGTATACGGTGTACCGTAGGTGGTAGTGTAAGTATGTCTGGGAACCATCTCGCCAGTTATTCTACCGTTAAATAGAAAAGCTTTGTATCGGTGTGTTCTTGTGTTAAGGTTGAGCGAGTCATTGTAATTACAGACACAATGTACAACAGCTTAGATCCCGAGCATTGGCAACGTAAGGAATTACTTATTCGTATAATTTCTTTGACGCCATTGTTGGGAGTGGAAAAGATAATATTTCATTTCAGAATTTTATCCAACTATTGAGGAGCTGAAGGTCAATTGGCTAGAAAGTGGAATTTTATTTACTAATTTCGGGTCATACCTGGTAAGCCGCACTAAATAGTCTTGTGCATAATTTCTGATGTCTTGTACGGCGTGAATGTGTCGGATGAAATTGTGCCTCAAAAAGGTATCCACCAACTGTACCTAAGCCCAGCAGTGGGGTTTACTTCTATTATAAGATTAGAAAATATGCACCACCTATCGATACTAATATTTTTCATTGAATAATATAATACTCAATACACGTTATTTATAGTAAAAAATCGTGGAGTTCTATTGTTATGTCCAAATAAGTTAGTGGAAATTTCTACGTTTGCTGGTTTTTTTCGATATTCCGGTGGCAGCTTTATAATAACTCCTGAAACGATAATAAAAAGGTCCCTACTTAAATAAAGTATATTTCGATTTTGATTAATATTATGAAGGCACTTGCAATGGCTGTAATTGTAATGGTTCACTCAGCCCTTAAATCGGATCACAGCAATACATATTATTGGTGTTTGGCGGTAGAATAATTGATGAGCGCTTTGTATCTACCTACGGGCTTGCACAAAGCCTTACCAATAAACGTTAACACTGGCTGTAGCGCATAAATCGCGTGAAAAGCCTTACATTCAAATGTTACAAGTAGAGAGTTGAACTCACATTTGACCTTGTAATTTTACTTTTGTAACACAAATAAGTTTTACTTTAATTGATATACTCTAACTTAAATATTAGTAACACTTAACACAAATAAGTTTTACTTTAATTGATATACTCTAACTTAAATATTATTTATGCCACCATTCCACGCGGACAAGATTTATACAATAACTATTTTTAATTGATATTTGTGTACATTTTAGGACTTAATGATAATATTTTTTATGTTAATAAATGTATATATCTCTAACTGCAGACGCATTAAACTTTTTTATGATTTTTTTTTATTTATAGTAATGTCCATTCTGGGCTCAACGTGGTCATTGATGTAAAAACAATTCTGAACATTAGTTCTTAGCTTATAAATATTCTTTTTTTTTTCACATGCCCTGGTTGCAAGAATTATACAATATTAAACTCAAGATTCTAAGACTTCGATTATTATATAACATATCACATGAGTAAAGGTGAAAAAATCGATTATTGCGATAGATTCAATCGATTACATACTTTTTCATATTCATTCGCAAGTAACTTTTTTATCATTTAAAGTGAAAATAATATTTAAAAATTAAATTACTATCTTATTTATAATGTGTTGAGGCTCACATGGTTAAGGGGAGATGGGGTAACATATTAAAAATAAAACAATGAATTATTTATTAAACTATATTATATTTACATAGTAGCAATACCAAATAACGACTTATTCACATTTAATTTTAAAAAGTCGTCTATAATAATTAAGTTTTCGTCATTTATTTCGACAACGTTATAATGCATCATGAAGCACGTTTTTTGTCTATTAACAAATTTTGCTTTTATCCTCAATGCAACGCCGAAGCTCAAGTTACGGCGTTGCATTTATCCGCCAAGCTACGTCATCGCTTTTATCACGATGTGGCTTTGTTATATATTTTTAAACTAAATTCTAATATCTAACAATGACATTGACATTGGATTTAAGAATAACTACCGCTATTGCTTTTGTACTTTGTCCAGTAGTGTTTATTTATTTAAAATGTTTATAAAACTAGTGGAAAATCAAACATTGAAATAATAATTGGAGCGTCAGGAATTTTGAAAATTACAAGATTATTATTTAAATTCTAATAATATGAAAATATCATACAAATTTGTAGAAAAACAGATAACAACCGGTAAAAAAACACTGTACAGGTATTATAATATAATATTTTAAATCGTTTCATCCCAATGTGTGATAACCTTAAAAGAAACTTTCCTTATTTTTTTTATTTAGCAACAGAGGCAGGTTGGGCACTTCAAAAATATACAAAGAGGTTAAATCGTACACATAGACTGCTCCACAAAAGAGATTCGATGCAGTGGAGTAACACGAGTGATAATTAAATAAAAATAATTAGTCAAAGTATTATTATTGTGATATAGAAATCGCGGATTTCCTCAATTATATATAAATATATATTTATTTATAATTATACTAGGATTTTAAATTACTCGTTATTTTCTCCACCTCAAGTATAGAACAAAAAATCCTTGATTAATTTTATCTATTAAGAAATGATATTAAACCGTTTTATTATTTTTAAGTGTTTATTACAAATTTGCACTTTTTTATATATATTTACTTAGCGGCGGTGTTTGTGGATTTCGTGCAAGTCCGTCTGAGAAAGTACCATCTAATCATCATATATTCTACCGCCAAACAGCAATACATAGTATTGTTAGGTTTCGGTTTGAAGGGTGAGTGAGCCAGTGTAATTACAATTACGCTCACACAAGGGACAAAACATCTTACCTCCAAAGGTTGGTGGCGCATTGGTGATGTGAGGTATGGTTAATATTTCTCACAGCACTAATATATATGGGCAGTAGTGACTGCTCACTATCAGGTGGCTCGGTTGCCCTTCCACAAATCGATGACATAAAAAAAAAAAATTCGTCGTCCATTTTTGACGCAAAACATAATGGAAAATGGATTTGTAGAAAACTCTTATCTACGAATCTGAACATACTACGTATATTTAAAAAGGTATTGCCATTTTAATCGTCTACAATTAAAATCGGATATGTTAATTAAAAGTCTCCATCACATTTCACACCTGTTAAATTTGTCATCAAACATTACTTTAATTAACACCATTAATTTCGAGCCTTAAATAATACCTTCGAATCACAAAGTTATATGCATATAAAATTCCTTCCATTAAATTTGGCGAACAATAATGCCCCTGGGAACCCACTGTGAATGGACGCCGTTGTTATCCCGCCTGACCACTGAACCCTAATCTAGGTACGCCACAGGATAAGTTACAAAAGATAAGCGAATAGTGTATTGTCGAGGATTCTGTCTTTGTCATCATCGAGTAGTTTCTGGAAGACATTTAAAGGGAAGTTTATTTTGTCGAGTAAATTTTTTTTCAGGTTACTAAACTCAATTCAACTTTTACACAAGAAAGTCAAAGTAAATGTAATTATCTCGGAAGGCCTTTAGTCAATTTAAAAAAAAAATATATAAGCATTAATAAGCAATTTTTATTTTAAAAATGGAATGGAAAATATGTTTCAGTATTATAAAAAATTATAATATAGCACCGAATAGAATTATAATCATAGGTACTTGTTAGATTGTCTAGCGGCTACTCGAGAAAACATTTTACTATACCTAAGATGACTGTGTATCGTCACTCGGGCTAGTGACATAAATGCGATAATGAGGCGTTTTGGCGATACCAATACGGTGCCGATCGGGCAAATGTTATAGGCTTTAGAAATCCCCTAATTTGGCGTAAAATTGTAATATTTTTATAGACGTAGTTGCAAATAGATTCGTTTTTTATTAATAGAAAAGCAAACATTTTAATGGCCCAACTGGTGTTAAGTGGTCACCACGACTGATTTGGTAGATATTTGGCAGTGAGCCAAAGCCAATGAGCAAAAATCATTCATAAATTTATATACCAACAATGCGCGGCCAGGATAATTTCAAAGTTACTATAAACTACTCACTCTTACTATCAATTACGTTCTGTTCTAAAATGTATCTAACAGTTGTATTTGTTTGAAAACTCTCACTGCTTTTCACTTGATCTACACCTAGTTTCCTGATTAGCATCGGGAGGCTTTTGCTCTAAATTTTGATGGACGCTCATGTTATGGGTGGGCAGTGGATGTTTTGTCTCGTGATTATAGCGTATGTCATTACTTGAGGCTTGGTTATAGCCGTGCATATATAATATTAAATGTGTGAAATATTTTTAAAAATAGTTAGTAGATACATATAAGAATTATTAGTTATTATTAAATTATTTTTCGAAAATGATGTATGTAATGGACACAAGGTAACCAAAATATGTCGTACTAAAATCCTATATATTAATAGCGTAAGCCGATTTTTGTCCCACTGATTGGAGATGGGACGACAGCTGCACAAAAAAAGGTTTTGGTCTCATTTTGAAGAGCTCCAGATGTAAATGTGAAGAAAAATAAAGAGGATTCTTGATTGCAATTTAGTAAATTGTTATGATTTATTCAAGAATTTATTTTAGAGAGTGGAAAAATATTATTGGTTTCGTAGAGAGTGGCGTATATGGCTGTATATATAAAAATAAAAAATAATAATGTAAAACGTGTGAACGGACGTCGTCAGCTTAGAATAAAATAAAATCAAAACAAAACTTGTCATAGGTTACGAAATTTGTCAAAAATATTTGTAAAAATTTGTTAAAAAAAAAAAGGTTTACGCGTACGACCCACTAGTAAACTGTTGAATAACATAAAAAGTATGGAGGTTTTGATTCAGGTAATTGATATGTACAATTATCTTAAGATAAAGTTCAAAACCTTATGTTTGTTTGTAATACAAAGAACACATTAAATTATCATTAATATAATACATGTGTTCTTAAAATAAACCTCTTGGATAGGGCCTCTATGATAGGCCATTCTGTTTAAATATGCAACAAATGACTAATGTCTAGTATTTAGCTTTGGAACTTTGTCTTTTAACAGGATTAACCTAAAAGTATAGTATACCTTTATATTTAAAATTATGCGAAAATATCAAACATAATATACATGTACACAGAATAAGTGATGATTACCCTTGTTCTCTACCCTTATTCCAATCTCAGGGGTAGATATTTCCATAAGCTTACATGGGCTTATCCCTTTTTTTTAATTTAAAATAGGACTACTCTCGAGGCATGGCCTTATAAAAACATACGACAAAACACACAGATCTGAAAAAAATCATCAAACTCCACAAAATAAAATGGGTGAATATATCGAAAAAGACAAACACCTATTTTACATGCAATTGAAATAGATATATATTTAAAATGGTAATAAGTGTAACTACTATTTATATTACAGGTTATATAAAATATATTTTTTATGATATAGTTGGCAAACTAGGAATAGGCTCATCGGATAGTTAGTGACTACCACCGCCCAAATCTACCAGGGGACTTACTAGTGCGTTGCCAGCGTTTCAATATGATGAATTTAACTTTCTACAATACTGTGTAAAGACATTCATTTTTTTTTTCAATAAGACCTTTTTTGTTAGTTTCATATGGCAATTATTCATATTATTATTGCTGACAAAGAAAACATTTGAAGAAAACCTACAGATGTAGCTTGCTAGAAATAATTTGACCAACAGTTCAAAGACGAGCTTAAAGAAAAGCATCTTCTCTTTAAACTGAGGCTTAGCGCTAAAATAGATTCCTATATTTACAGGTTATACTATGTAGAAGATAAAATGAGGAAACTAAATAATTTAGTCCATTCTAAGGTCAAGGAAGCCTGAAAATACTAACAACCTTCCAAGTGCTTCATTTACATTTTCTGTTCACCGGCAATGAGAAATTTCGCGAGAAAACATGAATATTTCAGAACAGATTCTGAGTAATACATAGGTATATGCTTCTCATAAGAACCGCGTAACGATCGTGAATATTAAGGGTCTGTTAGAACATATACGTTAAAATTTGTCTTTCTATAAAGGCAGAAATTAAATTACTGTTATTGAGACACCCCGAGTCTATTAGATCTTTCGTGAATAATTTTAAACATTAATAAATTTCACAGGAGAAAAATGATATAGCATATTTTTTATCATTATCACATACGTTTGATATCTTATCAGTTCTTAGATGAAACATAACATAATCATAAATATTTTTAGTTGTATGAATATTATCATTTAAGACGTCATTTATATATGCGAGTTGATGTGAATCGTAATATTTTTGGTTAAAGGATTTGATAGTTTAGGGTTTCTGCATTCAAACATAAAATATATTTTTCACGAGTAAAAGGCAATTGTCTGTTCTTAAAAGAGTAATGTAATAATCCGTGACTTAACAAGCTCCAACTCAATTTTCTACTAATTAGGTCAAGAAAGGGTTGTTACAAGGGCAGGAGTATTTAAGACGAGTTTAATCATTTAACTTAATTGACAAACATCAAAGTTGAAATAAGAATACTTATCAAAGCTGAAATAATTAATAATATTATTCTGAATTTTGAATATTATTGAGTCAAGCGTGTCTTTCACGATACGGTTGCTACAGGAGGATGATCATGTACAAACGACTCACGATTGTATTTAGTTCTAAATACTAATATTACTGCAACTGTAATACATTGTGAAGACGATACTACTTTGTATATAAAAATAGGAGAGTCAGTCCCAACAAGTGATAAAGGCATCATCAACATGGCAATTTGTGGCAGAGACTGGACCTTGATGGAAGCACTTACTGAAGCCGGGTATAGCGAACTTGAGCAGTGTAGTACCTCAAGTAATGACGGTGCATCTATATCGGAAATCATTAGACCGATAAGGAGCGGAGAGTTCAAATGTATAAATACGATAGTATTATAATAATAATGTTTATTCTTGCACTATAATAAAAAAAAATGTCGTTGATATTGTTTGAAAGTGACCCTTGTATGTCGTAAATAATAGATTAAAAAATATTTTTCTATTAATAATTATTCTTCTAGTGTAACGGCTTGAATAGTGAATCTGTGAAAAATTTGTCAATCTCTTAAATTTCTACAAAAAAGTAATTAAAATTGTAGTTAAGTTTAATTGCTAAAAACTATTAATGTATCTCAAAATTAGAAACATATTTTATAAAAGTTATATCTAGATACATATGTAATGCATTTCGAACCAGAAATTTGAGAAATATTACGAGATATTGAAAACCATGCTTAAAAAATAAATGTGTTGTAGAAAGTAAAAAATTTAATGTGTTACTCAATGCTAAAAATTAAGACATTTACCTGGAGTAATACTAAACGGTCGTGCAATAATGGTATGAATTGATGGTACGCCTGACCTACCAAATTGAAAATCTAACAGTTGTTTTAAAATCCTTATAAATAACCAATTATAAGAAAAATTAACCATTATAAAAAAAAAAAAACATGAATAATATATTTTTTAATGTGATAGGTAGGCGAACGGGTGCATGGACCACCTATGGTAAGTGGGCTCCGATAATTAATATTTCATCTTGTGCCTGTAGTTACTGGACCATTCAACCTTTAGAATACATCAACCCAGCAGAATAGACACTAATTATTGTTGTTTGGCGGTAAAATATCTGATGCATGGCTGGTCTCTACCGAGACGGACTTACACAAAGCAACCCAGTAAATTGTATATTGACAATATTAAAAAAAAAAACATCGAAAACAACAAACAAAAACACAGACCTGCTACCCGTTTATTATATAGACAAGTCGATATCGATATATTCACGAGTCAGCAACGTTGTTCCGCGGTTTAATGTCGCATATACGGGGACAATTTAACACGATTGCTGTAGTTCGTTCCACTTGACTCTTTACGCTTCATATCTCTGCCTGCAAAATGACTACATAATATGACCATTGGGCTTTTAAAAATAATAGAAAACATGTCTTGGTACTGGATATAAGACACATCATATTTTCAGTACTTTAAATTAAATAATAAAATGAAAGTAAAGTAATGACATGAGATTCGTACAAAGGCGATTTATTTGCTTAAATATGACGTGATACTTTATTTGTAATATAGAGAATAAATAATTGCTAGTTCGCCGTTAACAATTGAGCATACTGTACACACTCGTCTAGTTCACACATAGTAATTGAACACTCGTATAATTGTTAATTTGTCATATATATTGGTTGAGTTACCTTTACCCGTCTGAGTAGGCCATCTACTTTTTATAAATTCTATTGTTAAACGAAATGCTTAGTACAGTTGGGTGAGACAGCAAGCGTAATTACAAAAGGGACACTCCATCTTAGTTCCCAACGTTGGTGGTGTATTGGCGAAGGAGTATATACAAACTTATATTCATAAATAATTAATGATAGAATAATAAAATAACTATTTTTAATGATAATAATTTATACACCAACAAATTATCCCACGAAAACAGATCTAAGCGGAGCATGCCCACGGAGCAGACAGGTCGAGTGAGATAAGGCTTACTTCATAACTCATCGGCCCCATATTTTGGCTCTCAGATTGTATACGATTTATGTTTAACACGTTTGTAAGACGTGTTCGGCTTCACTTTTATCGCGAGAGTCACGTCACGATGAGGTATCTTTTAGTAAATTAGAATGGATGGAATTAATAAGGAAGATTGCGTTCACCGCACAGAAATGAGACGTAAATATTATATAAATATAATACGCTCGAGTACCTAATAGCCACACATTTATCATGGACTTATGTGTATGTGTTTTAATGGATAAAATATATATAAGTTTCAAGGATAGTTAGATAGCAAATTTTTAATTAAGTTCTAAGAATTTTCATCACATTTATCGAGTCCACTCACAGTAAAAGTATGTAAATAACGTCGTGACGTCGAATAAGTGGAATTAAAAGCGTCCAGGTTTGTTGCGACTATTTGAACTACATTAACTTTACTCTATTCATATAGATTGTATAATAAAATAATTTAAAGATATTGAACATTTTATTTTATAATTTCATACAACTCTATTACAAATAAATAATCTAAGCTATACGTTACATATATACCATTAATCATTGTGTATAATTGTAGCAAAGGATAATTTAGTCTTAGTTATTTTTCGACTACTTATTAAATCCAGCACATGTATACGTCGTAATGTTATTTAAAATATTGCTAGCGAATATTGTTATATGATTCATATAATAATGGTCCGTCTAAGTATTATTTAAATATACGTAGAAGTAGGGAGGAAAAACTGTTCTACCTCTTTCCCTGCACTGAACTGGTCAGAGCCAGAAAACCTTGCAGTTTTTCATCAGACTAAGACACAAGGACTGCGAATATCCACCTGGTAGTGGATTTCGATTACGTCAGAGAATGTTTGTGATTCTTCAGTAAGTAGTTCCCGATGAGGTCACTTACCTGCCTAACCTGCGTCTCGGAGTTGTTTGTAACTTCGGTTGACATTTAAGATAGTACACTTTTAATTTGGGTAGATTTTTTTAATATCCAACAGAAGATAACAACCGCAGGAATTTTAAAAAATAGTGCACGTCTATGATAATTAAGACAGTGAAATCTTTTAATATATTTCTGAATAAGAACAAACGAAAATGAACAGCAAGAATACTGTAAATAATGAGATCTTTACATTTAAATTGAACGAAAGATTGAAAGAAAATTGATAAACATTATGTAACGATTTAATAAATGAGAGAGTTTTGTAAGGTTTTTTGTAAGTTGGTATTCGTTTCGATTTTTTAAATGAAGCAATATAATACCAAAACTGTTTTCGATTTAAATTCCGAGTGAGTGTTGTCTTTTTGATATTTTTGTAAATAATATATTTTAAAGAATTTTATTGGTAATCAACTCACCACAAGTTTCCTTCTTGGATAAACTAAATTATAATAGCATAATTATAATACAGTAGCCATTATTTACATCAATGTTAATGTTTATTTTTACCGTGATTTATGTCTGTATCCCTGACCGATTTCCGCCACAGTGGTCATAAGGGTTAAGTGCTAGACATATTATTGCGCAAATATGTTTGTTTACGCAAATTAACTCTCCAATCCTTTAATCTTAGGTCTAGTCGGTGACGCATTGGCTATGTAAGGAATGTTTAATGTTTATTCGTGGTGACGGTTGTGACCATTTATAATCAGGTGGCCATTGGTTCGTCCGCTTTAATTATAAAAAAGGATACTACGAAGAATTTTTAGACAAACACGCAAAATTTTTAAATTTTACAGACTGAAGATTGAACTCAGAATCTGGTCTATATATAGACCCGATTTTTTTTTTTTTTTGAACTAAGATGTTATGTCCCTTGTGCCTGTGATTACACTGGCTCACTCACCCTTCTAGCCGGAACACAACAATACAGAGTACTGTTATTTGGCAGTAGAATATCTGATGAGTGGGTGGTACCTACCCAGACGGGCTTGCACAAAGCCCTACCACAAATTTTTTACGAGTAAAATTTAATTTACCTATTTTATTTTCAGGCTGTCTATATTTTAATTTAAAATCATTAAATTAAAGTAAATTTCCATTCGATAGGTTTAGCGGTCAATTTGTGATGTGAATTAGCGAAGAACTCTATGAAATCGTGAAAATGTATAATATTTTTATTTTAAAGTAAGAATGTTTAATTTTATTTACGATAACTATAGTTGAATAGCATCCACTAATTATATTATTGTTTATTAAACGTCCACGATAATAAATCTGTAGTGTACTCCACACTTCTACAATAAAGTTGTCAAGACTGTCAAAAATTATCTTCTGTGTCCATAAAAACATTGCTGTTTTTTCGATATGAATTCGTACCATTATATTCAACTTGTTTCAAAGCTTTTTTGCTAAAGTTGAGTAACAAGTTTAAGTTTGAGTTCCAGGGAAAGACTTAGACTACTTCCTTTAATTCACCCCTCGAAGGGGTTAATGTGTTATTGGTAAGGTTTTATAAATTTCGCGTGAGTAAAGCCACAGGTTCTGCTAGTTATTTAATAAATGTTTCGAACGATAAATATTAATGCAAATGTTTAGATAAAAAAAAAAATATTATAAAAAATTGATAGAAACAAATTAGTTTTTTTTAATTATTTTTTTAGCGTAACAAAAAGTAGTCTGTACATAAACTTGAGCTCACAAAGGAAAATACTTCTGGTAAAAATCAGAAGTATTTTCCTTTGTATATAACACTCGTACAAATACTCATACTAGTTACATTAAGTTTTAAAACGACCATTTTTGCATAAGAAAAATACGTGCGGGAAAAATTTACCGAATTTTTAAATCAATTTAAAACAGTAATTACAGTTTGTCCGATTCTTCTCTGTTAAATTAACATTCCGCCTCGTCGGTAGTTTTTCGACAATTTACAAGTGCTTGTGGAATTCTCTTTAAATAAATCATATTTTAATTTGATTAAATCTTTTTTTTATAAAGCATGATATTTTATGTTACCTTGTCTCTGGGTTTTATTGAATATCTTCGAAAAGTTGTTAATATTATTATAGTACTCCACATCACAATCAGCCAAGCATAATTTAGAATATGATTGTACTTAGATGTAGGCTACGTTTAAATAGAATAAATATATGCGAGCGTTTTAAATCGTCTTTGAAAAAATACTTATGCGTTCCTGAATTGTATTGGCAAAGAATTTCTCTCCTCTTAAAAATGTAATTTGAAATTTAATTCGATCCTCAAATAAATTGAGGGACATACGAGTATGTGCTTCAAGATTTTATAAAATCATGAAGATTTTCATGCGATACTTTCACTACGAAGGACGAAATGAAAGTCAATCACAAACAAAAAATAAATACTAGATCATTTTAGGTTTATTGTGATTTTACCTATTTCCTTTTTTTATTATATTGGCAGTAAAATATCTTGTAATTTATAGTTTTTACAACCACACTGATATAACGATCTGTTGGGTAGGTTCATTAGGCAGAATTTCATTCGGGATAAATAATATATTCCACTATGATTTCTGTTACCGCCAAGTATAAGATAACAGAAGTTATGTTTCCGTCCACGTTCAAAAAATACCGAATATACCGTAACACATATATTAATATGATGTTCATGGGTGGATCACAGTCTATTTATATGAAATATCGTAATCGGTTCAGGAGTCAAGTCGTGATAAGATTACAAACAGATATGACTATTTAATCACTTTTGCATTTATAACAGAAAATAGATGCGATGATATTATACCAGCAACTAAGATTGTTTATGGTATTATTTATACGTCATATTCTGAAACGGCATTGACTCTATCTGATATGATTTTACTATTTTTATTATCTTCATAAGTTTTAATTTGATCAAAGCTTAATACAAAGTCTTAATAACTGTCTACGAAATGGCTTACTTGTACTAATTTTTAATAGTATTTATCTTTAATTCTATGTGTTCAAAATCTTGTAGTAATTGGTAGTACATTCGGGTACCAGTTAGCAGTTTTTATAACATAAATGTACTTTATATATTTCATTAAAGTAGAATCAACATAATGATTTAATAATATTAAAGTAAATTATGATGCAGGCATCATTATAATATTATGACAGCATAATTTACTGAACAAATAAAAGTATACTGTTATTTTTACTCCCTCTATCTATCTATCTATATCACGTGTAACAAATATAATAATATGCCAGTGATACAAAGGTATATCTATACATCATATAAATCATATTTCTATAAAAATTGTTCATTGCACTTCAATAAATGGGATATTCACTTTATAGAGAAATACCAATTGTATTTATATTAATTTTTCTCTTCAATTCTTGTAAATTCTCTGTAATGAAGATTAATTCTATATTCCTGTTTTTAATTAGTAAGCCGTTTGTTTATGTTCGTAGATAAAAATAAAAAGAAATTATAAAGCGCTAAAC
This sequence comes from Vanessa atalanta, assembly GCF_905147765.1. Taxonomy (NCBI): domain Eukaryota; kingdom Metazoa; phylum Arthropoda; class Insecta; order Lepidoptera; family Nymphalidae; genus Vanessa; species Vanessa atalanta. The sequence goes on from NC_061882.1 coordinate 3,871,878, forward strand.
TTAAAATAATTCAGCTCAGTACAGAATACATTAGTTAAAGAGCTTAGTGCATTTAATTACAAAGCAATTTCCTTTCTTGTAAATTATGTAGTTCATCATAATATCTTCGTAATATTTTAACAGCGAAAGCTAACCTTTAGAGTTAGAGAATGTTGTTATAACTATACTAGCATTTTTTTTATTATATTCAATCTTATACATTAACCCAGCTAGCACAGTGGCTAAAACACGTGAATCTTAACTGAATATTGCAGGTTCAAGCTCAGGCATCGTTGACTATTCATGTGTTTTTTTTTTTGTATAATTCATCTCGTACTTAGTGCATGTTGTACTTTTTAAAGTCCCGTTGCTGTTGAACCCAGACTTATGAGGCAGTCTGTTTAAATAATGTACTGGTCAACAGTCACATTGTACAAACATTACGATTAAGAAGTATTACTTTATATTTGAAAGAGCTAATTACTTAAAGGATTTGCCAATAATGTGCCACGCGCCATAGTGCCACAAATAATGCATGAAGTGAGAATGAGGTATTTAATGTTTTTTTTTGCATTTACCCGTAAATGTGCGCATATAAAAATAAAACGCACCCATATGCACTAAGCACACGCACAAATTTACACAAATACGATTCGTTACACGCATGACTGCAAAATCACGCACATTAACAGATAAATAAAAATAATCATGAATATAATTTTAGTTCCGTCCCACACGACTCTAGGTAATTGCAAATTGCATCAATTTGCATCAAGATGCCGTGCCACGTAGTACTTAACAAGCGGTATCTCGCGCCGCATCGGGAGGGGCCCGCTTATTTTACCGCTAATCGGTTTATAGCGGGCTAATGCAGCTGAATGAACTTCCTGCCACTATCTAATCTTAAAGCTTTGTAACGGCGCTAGTGGCCGACTTATTTCGTGATTATGGGGTGCATTCAATAAATAATTGAACAAGCCTGATGGGTTATAAAATATCGCCATTAACCTAGACTTGGCAATATGCCCATTATATTATTAAATTGTGAAATATATACCTGAAGAGACACACATAATACACATAAATTTTAGTACTAAAAAAAATATTGGTAGTATTGTACAACGGCCTTATGGCTAATTAACCGTTTTTTTCAGACAATCCAAAGTGAAAGAGATTTTTAAAAAAAAATGTTTTCCTTTTTTTTTTTAAATCTCTAATAATTAGTTATATATATAATCTCTAATATTTAGTTATAACTACTATGCTGGTCTAGTGGATTAGTTTAGCATATGGCTGCGGATTCGAAGTCTTGGGTTGGGTTTTCTATTAAAAGCATCTTTGCAGTATCCTGGAGTTTTGTCTTGACGACGAAAACCTAACGGTCATCCATTTTACCGCACTCCGGGTATATTTGAATATCATCGCATCGAATAACGAAAGTGAGAGAATAATAGCTTGCGAGTATTGGTTAATACACCATGTTCGCCTTTAGCGAGGAATGCTCCACGCCATAATTCGATTTGAAGATTATTTTGAAATCATATTAATTACAGCACTTAATATATTAGAGGATAAATTGATTCATTACAGTCTTAAATGGGTCCTGATTGTATGTTCATTTGACTATCGCAAATAAACTTATATAAATTAGACTAAAAGGATGTTTTACAGTTGGATCTTTCAGTAGGTTGTTTACTTTGTATGAAACTGTTTCAATTAATACTTTCAAGATTATGTGGGCGCTTTTGAGTGTTTTATCATTTGGCAATTACGTATTATTATTATATTTTTACACAAAAACCATTCTGTGTTTCTATTAATATAATCGAATTAATTAGTATTGTATTTATAAAAGAATATATTTTCTGATTCAACGAGAAAACGTTGCTAAAACTCGCGTCTCCTTTCCACTAGATACACTAAAGGCACGGGCAAATGTTTGCGAAGACACAAATGTAGCAAAATTATAATTACAGCAACAACAATAACTCTTTTTTTACGAATTTTTTAAAACATATTATTTATTTAAAGAAAACGGGCCTAAAATATAATATGTCTAAGCTGCAATTATTTGCAAACATATTCAGTACGTAGTTGTAATTAACGTGTTTAATTGGAGAGTTACTAAAGCTGTCATCCCCTATATTTTTTTTGCAAGACCGCATGTGGAGGTACCACCCACATATACCACCAAACAGTAATAGTTACTATTGTTCCAGTTTGAAAGATCAATGAGTCAGGACTCAATAACTAAAGGCACGAGGAACATAACATCTTAGTTCCCAAGGTTGGTGGCGCATTGGTGTCACGAGGAATGATTAATATTTCTTACAGTACTATTGTCTATGGGCAGTGGCCACTTACAATCAGGCGGTCCATTTGTCTGTCCGCCTAAAATTGTCATTAAATAAAAACCTTTTGTAACAACTACCACATCATTATACGAAACATTACTACGTACATATATTGGTGTGGAAGACTATATCTCCTCAATTTTCAAGCTGCAATGAACAGTTAGTACAAATACTGTTAGGAACACTTGATAATGTTTATGTCTAGTTTCCCCAAGTGTATATTTTATTACAGTCATAGGCAAGTGCTCAAATGAAGTGGATGTCGGCAATTGGGGGTATGGAGTGTGTTGAGCGCAGCGCTATCTGAGCTTAATGAGGGACAATTAACGGAGTGGCTCGCTAGGATGGTCTCATGCGGTTTTATGGATACATATGTTTCACATGTTTCCGATATAATATTTCAAATATTAAGTATTATTATTTAATACCTGTATATGAATAGAAATGAAAACGAATACTTCGTCAATGCCACTGGGATACAAATAAAAAACGCATAGTTTAATTAGAATATTAATATATGTCCTATTATTTTTCATTTACTTTTGCTGTTTGAAAATATTATCGGTATTTTTTTTATTTTTTACTATTTGAGTTGTATGAATTAGTCCTGAATGTCTAATAAGTATGGAATAAAGGAGCATTAACAAAGATATGACAATCATAACAAAAAAAAATTAATTAATTTGTTTTACGTCGTTGATTCTAATTTATAAAGTAATCATAATCTTAAAATAAAGCTTATTGTTAGTACAATGAAGTTACTTTATTATTGTTTACGATAGATACAAGCTGGGGTCTTATATCTGGATCTGAAGCTGAAGAAAAAATGCAATTATGAAATAATAGAAAGATATAATTAAGCGTTTAAGCTATATCTGTCTATAACGTAAATAAATGTGCGATTCAACGGGGAAATGTTACTATAATTCTTGCTACAATTCCACGAGCTCATGATTTGTACAGCAACTATTTATATTTTTTATTTGTATATAGTTAAGGCCTTAATATTTATAATTCTTATGTAAATAAAGCCTGAAAAAAAAATTAAGGTTTCATAACTTAGTTTAAGTTATCAAAAATGTTTTAAAAAAGAACATAGTTTTACAAAGCTGATTAAACTTACACAAGAGAATAAAAAAGAAAATGATTAATATAAAGAACCCTACTGCCCTCGAAATATAAGATCAGACGTTTTTTTGGATGGATAACATTCTGTGTAATGAAAGTTAATGTTAGTCTGAGAAAAAGGGGCGCATAAAATATCTAGGATGCCTAAGCAATATCCAATGAGAAAATATAAGAATATATTCCATAGCACGAGACGGGAATTGAGGAACGCGACCCAGATTTTGTCGACAATTTAGGTGAATAAATGAATTCTAGTAATAGGCATATCTTATGATTATATAATTCGATATATCTGATTTCATTTTTATTAATTACATATAGTTCGAATAGAGAAAAAAATATTACAAATTGTGTTTTTTACAGTGGAAGTAATAGACTTTTTTCCACCTTGTTTATAATTATGAAAAAAGTCTAATAACTGATAAACATTTTTATAGTCATGTATAAATTTCGAGGTTATTTTTATTACTATTCAAGCAATTTTTCTAACATATAAACTGGAATAGGTTCACTGGATATATTTCTAATTTTTTTATATGTGTGTTCGGTATTTCGTAATAATTTTCCCAGCATTTATATGTAAAGGTCATAGAACGATAGTTCTATATATTTTATAGGAATAAAATAGACAATATTTATTGGTTTATCCTGGAATCGCGAATTTTGTAGTATGAAAGTTCCTTTTAGAACAGATTACTTATTTCTAAGCGACAAAACATACCGCACTTAAAAAAGTAAGATTTTGTATCAATTTAATAAAAAAAATATATGGTATATTCTGAGTATAACATCATCACTGGACTTCAAAGTCAGAGACTTAAAAATTATCATAACCCTTACGCATGCCCTTGAAATGGGGCACAATAAATACTGCGTTTCGAAAAGCGCTGACTAAGTCGTATTACAGGGGTATAAAGTTGTTTGATATTGCCATCATAAAGTTGGTGGTAGTTGGTGGCTCGTATATCGGCGTTGGAAGGATCGGTCGACTGAGTTATATTTTATTCATGAGGAGAATTGGTGTTTGTCTAAATTTGACGTACTATAGCTCAAGCTGGATTGAAAGCGTGCCAGAAAAGTTTCCTTTAGTTGGCTACACGTTATGCCTATCTGTTATACGTTGAATCATATTTCGTTGAAACCAGAAATTTGAGAATGAATATTGAATCTGACACAGAAAGATTTTCGGGTACAGAACGCTTAACTCAATTATGTAGAATGTTGGCGAAAGCATTTATTAATTTATGCCAACATATTACGTATTTATCCACAGATTTTAACCTAAAATAAAGCAGTATCTTTACAAGTATATATTTGTTTTAAATTATCGAAAACTAGTTGTCGATCGAAGTTTTCCTCGGGTTTTATAAAATGCCTATTATATTCCTTGAGATTCAAACTTGCTTCATACCAAATATCATCGAATTCGATTTAGTATTAAGGCGTAACAGACAGACAGATGGATAGACTTTCGCATTTATAATATTAGTATAGATAATAATAGATTACCACTCAAGAGACCAAGAATTGTGAATTGTTTCATTTAAAATGTTTACGTAAATGTAAATTTTAAAAATTTATTTTTATGTCCATGTCGAAAAGATATTCAGTAATAAAAATAAAATATTTTTTTATAATTTACTAACAAAATAATGTACACATTGTCCTGTCTCAGTATCAGTAGTCATGTTGATTGTTTGAACGATCGGGCAAGCAATATAGAAGTTGATGTACTATAGTGCCCTCTAGTGGCAAATTACACCAAAGGGTATAATTCCAAAATCATCTCCATGAAGATATTATTTGCTAACTTACATTGTGTTCGAAATTCAGTGAAATTGTGTGGTTGTCTTTTCATTTCAAATAAATATAAGAACATCCATCAATAAGAATAGTAAATCCTGTAAATGACCCTCTAGCACTACCACCACTGGGCTAAGGCCTTCACCACTTTGAGGAGATGGTTTTGGAGCTTATTGCACCATATTGCAAATCAAACACATGCAGGTTTCGTCACGATATATATGATTTCTATGCCACCGAGCACGGGATAAATTAAAAAAATTAAGCACATATACATATAATGGTGCTAACCTGGGTTTAAATCTGCAATCATATTTTAAAGATGCACGCATTATAAGTACTGGGCCATGTCAGCCATTACTAAGCAGTTGTGCTTATCTATATCCAGGTTCGTTAACATTTATTATTACTGTTTTAGACTCGTAGCGTGAAGTACCCAGTAAGATTAATTTTTCCATAAAAAAACGGACTATCTAACGCAAAGAGAAATATTTAAATCGCACTAGTAGTTACTGAGATTAACGAGCACGCTCAACCATACTCTCCAGTTTAATAGTATAAACTAAATGTGACATACTATGTTATTTTCCAGCTTGATAAAATTAATGTTTTTATTTAGAAGCTATGTTTTGGGGTTTCGTCCGACTAAATTTTGATAATCCATATTGTATCCGGTTTGCCATATTGATTGATTTTAATGGATACTGTTTAGCTTCTAAGGGTCACAGCGTTAGTTTTTTTTCTATGTTATAGATAGGTAGACGGCTGTATGATGGTGTGTATCACCCATAGAATAAAATAATTAATATACGCGATTAAATCCGTTAAAAAAAACTAGTTTTATTTCAATGTGTAATAATCGCGAAAATCTAAGACAACAAAAAAATATTTACCAACCCTCACATGCGCCGCCGACCTTGGGAACTAGGTCATTATGTTCGTTGTGCTGTTTTTGATATTTGTTTAAATTAGTATTTATAATATCTAGATAGAATAAAACGAAATTGCTTTCCGCCATCTATAGGTATACTTATTAGACTTTAAAAACAACGTTATAGATTTTATTTGTGGTTTTCATCAATAAGAGGAACCTTATATGTAGAAAAGCCGAGAATTTAAACGTTCCTAGTCGGAAAAACTACAGGAATTTTCCTTTTTATTTATTCTTCAATCTAAAAGCTGTATATACCTACATACTTATTGTATATATGTAAGTCAGGGCGGTTAGTTAGTATAGATATATAATAATTTATTAATGTATTCCCTTTGATTTCGAATAGGTATAATTTTTTAATATTTATTTTAATAAATTAAAGTATATAGTACAAATATTGTAAAAAAAATTGTATCGCTCAAATCTATCTCCCCACGATACCTGCCTTTCACCCATTGCTAATTCATCTTACGCTCTTTTCGTGTACATTCTTTAAGACTGACGTTTCTTGGTAACTTAACGTGGTTTGCTGTTCAATTCGAATTATCAAATGTTTTTTTTTTTATTTATATATAAATCTTATTTTTATAAAACTTACTCTTTCACAAAAAATGAATGTTGGTATACCATTACGCGAAAAAAAAAAATGACATTGATTGACCATGATAACGATGAAAGTCGGTACATATAGTAATTGTATTTTTTCATGGAAAAGGTATATAATCGCTATACATATATATAATCGTTACACAATCGCTAAAACAATTTGCAATTTCTTAGAATAAAAATATAATATAAACAAGCAGAAAAAAGTTGCTGGTAAATTAAATATAGTCTGAAATATTTTTTTATCTAAGTTATCGCTAATACAGAAAGTATATTTTATGACGCTGAAATAAATAAAAAACAAACAACAAGAGTTTTTATTTATATTATGTTTTATTTCGGTTCTATAAATATATATAAGGTAATTGAATAGCATACAATTTTACCTTTAGGCACAATTTCTTCGCTGATTGCTTGATACTTCTTAAATTATACTTCTTATACTCACTGTATCGCAGAACAGATATATTTTAATTAAAAACGTATTATATTACTGAGTAAATGAAACAGCTATTTTCCTCGAGTTCACGATGGCAAAGCTCAGAACGAAACTAAATAATATCGAAACTTCATTTACGTTCCAGAGTTTCCTATCAGCGTCTCATATTGATGGCACGATGGAGTTGTTTTTGTAGCATCTCCTATCAAATTGAACAATGTAAGTTATTCCGTTTTCGACCGTTCAGATCAGATTGACGCGCATCTTTTTTATTTATCACCGCCGCAGCGAGCATTCGCGGCTTTATTGCTTCTCTACTGCTAGGAAAGTGAATTTTGATGTGGCTCTTTATGTGTTTTAGAGAAACGTTTACAGAATCCTTTTGTTTTCCGTTCTTTGTCTCCAGCTGATATTGCCTATTCCGTTTTTGCTTACACTAACATTGTACGTTTGAGGACGAAAGCTATTTTTATTGGAGTTGCGTGTAATGGTCGGGAACTTCAACTATCATTTGGTATTTGAAACTGCCTCGTATATAGCTTTACCGATTTTTTTTATTTATATGTATTAATTAGGTTTATAATGATTTTGTGTTAATTACAGTAGAACTTAAAAATAGTTCTAAAAACAGGGACAGCATTTTCCTTTAATTGTACTCGTAATCGAGGCTTGGATACCTTCAAGGGAAGAGCAAAGAGGTCTTATTAAAGGTAAAGTTCCAACCATTTATCATAATTTAGACTTTACAAGTAAATTATTAAAACAATTTTCAAATGTTACGAACCACTGCTCTAGGCGTAGTTTGAAAGAGGAAGTTTAAAATAATTGTTTTAGAAATAATCATATTTACCTCAACAATAGTATAAAGAATATTCCAAATTGATTTTACATTATAAGGATTGCCGTAAGACATATTAAAATGACTCAAAGCGTGCATGCTGAAAATGTTGAATATAAACTTGAGCTGTACCGTAAACGGTACTAAAAATTCTAGAACTTTCTGAATTACTCGACAAAAGAATTGAAAGTGGACTTTAAATATTATATGAAATGATAACTTTAAACAAAGCCCTGGACGTACTCAAAATGTCAGTAAAAAATATTCTCAGTGTTGTCGGTAAATGGGTCAAGTTTCAAAGGCCTAGGGAGCTCCCTAGAGAGGGCCCCGGTCGCATTCGGCGGGTGCAAGGCTATCATTTGTCTTCATTGTGAGGCTGACGTTATTGGACACATTTTAGTGACGATTTGGGAACGATTCTTGATGATCACGTTGAGGTTTTTTGATTAGTCGCAGTTCGAAGTAATTGCGTTATGGAATTACAAAAATATATTCATATATGTATTATTATAAGTTGCGTGTCATGGCAGCCTTAATTCCAATATCAAAGGCTAAATATATTTTCAACAATATTAATAAGGATCATAAAGATGAAATAGAATCATTAATTTATTTACATATCTGTTTTTTAAGCGTACGATATAATCATATTATAACATTAGGATTTATAATAGTAATATTCACCATTTTGTCTTATAAATGTATTTTTAATAAACACACCAACATACTATACATTGTATGTATGTATCCATATCTGTAATTACACTGTTTTATATAATTACATTACAAATGCAGAAAAACAATGTTTAGCAAAACATTGTTTTTCTGCAAGCAAAATTCAAGGCCGGCAACGCACCTGCAACCCCCCTGGTGTTGCAGATGTCCATGGGCGGTGGTGATCACTTTCCATCAGGTGAGCCTCCAGCTCGTTTATAACATAAAAAAATTAGTGTTAGAACTGATAAATTATACCCACCTATGAAATAAGTATTTTAGGTAAAAAATGGATTATGGCCCATAATCCAACACCTTTACATTAATAATAATCAGTAAACATGAGTTCTTACTATTAATTGACTAGTTGTTTGTCTATTCTAATATTTTTTGATAAAATTTAATGTTTTAAAATTCAAACTATTCAGGTCCAAAAGTCACTTGATGTCAAAATTAAGAAATTTTTTATCGTGTACAAATCCATAACTGCACAATCGATTTAAATTGTAGAGAACTTTCGAGAAATCTCAACGAATTACCGATTCAATGATTCGATTGAGCCCACTCAGTCGGACAGTTTGCGATGTTTTCAAGTCCCTTGAAGAAAGTTATTTAATTTCACGATAAACGAATGTTCTCAAACAATTGCTCATTCAACGCTAAACTGGAATGTTTTGAGAATATTATGACGTCTATTAATAAAGCGTACCATAAAATACCTTGGGACCTATTATGGTAATTATTTATTTATTATATTTATTATATCACAGCAGTAAATATACCGATGCTGAATAGATATCTCTTATACAATCGAGGGAACTAAGTTATATAAATAAAACGATGCTTTTAAATAACCAATGATAAAGTTCTATAACGAGTTTCGAAATGGGAAAAAAAAATAAACGATGGATACAAATGTATGAAAAATATTCAACTTGGTTAGAAATGTCTGGCCTTGCAATATCGTCCTCTTATAATTGAGTTAGTTGAGTTATTTCTTGTGTCAAGTATGAAACATCAAAATATTACTTATCTTTTTTTAAGATGACTTCCTCGTGATTTTGGTCACGATGACCAAGATCAATGATACTAGTTTAGATATACAGTAAGATCGTATGACTAAACACAGGTGCACTCTTTATAGCCATACCACAACATAGAGTTCAGATGCAGGACTATCGACTTACAAGTGCTTTTCGTGTATGGGAGTGATATTAAAATTGAACTTTTTCTTTTGTTATGTAATAGGGAGGATGGACGGGCTACCTGATGTTTAGTTGTCACCACCGCCCATACACATTAACACTGTAAGGAATATTAACTATTACTGATATCGCCAGTGCGCCACCAACGTTGGGATCTAAGATGTAATATCCCTTGTGTTAGTAGCCGGGCTAGTAGACGGGCTTGCTAAAGTCCTATAACCAAGTAACTACATTTAACAGTACAAGTAACAATCTTTACCTTCTATCTACATATATAAAGATAAACTCGTCGTGTGTGTGAGTGAGCTAGCTTAGATCATGGTACATGGTACATACATGGTAACTTCTTGCAATGTTTTTCAGCAGTAGGTTGTAAAAGGAATTACTTGAATATCAATATGATATAAAATGCTACAATCTATATATAACTTTATACTTTTACGCGAGACATCAAGAGAGATAAAAACATTATTTTACACTAAGTTTCATCTGAACTTCGTTTGGTCTAGTAAATATTTAAGAAAACATTTTTAAGTTATAATAATTATTACGCAATGTAGGTCATTGTGTGGTAAGAAAAAGTATTTTAATGAGAACGCTAAGTTTTAATTAACACAAGAGATAACTTAAATGTAAATCTACAGAGAATAAATATAAACCCAGCACAGAAAATCGTTTAAAATAATTGTACATTTCAAAATTGTCGAATATGCAGAATGATGTCGTAGTATATAAATACTGGCAGTATTTCCCATTTGAACTATTTTATTAATAAAAATACTTTTTTACAGAAATTTAAATTTAACTTCGAAAAATTGAACTGAATGTAGGTACGCTTCAAATAAAATGTTTAAAATATCTAATACCAATGATATGGAGCCCGGAGTTCGCGTTCCTTGCATTTATACTGAACCCGAATCAAAAAAGTCTTCAAAAACTGTTTATATACAAATTGTACTCGTACTTAATTATATAATAATACTAGTTGTCAACCGCAGCTTCGCTCGTGTTTTAGGAGTTGATAGTCAAGTGCTATGTATAAATAAACAAAATGTGTGCGTCTTGGTACGCCCGACAGAAGTGATAACTTAAAAAAAGTTTATCCGAAATACGACTGTGAGTTTGAGTGAAAGAGGAGGAGCCTGCCTACCGCTGCCGTATGCGTAAGAGAAAAGGAAGCCGGACAGACTGGCACCGTAACGCGTAACGTTACGAAGCGGTTTACCCTTCCATAAGAAGTTATCACTTCAAAATCTCTTTTCTTAGGGTTGAGCCTTCCTTTATACCCAATTTCATCAAATTGTGTTCAGTGGTTTCGGTGTGAAAACGTAACAGATAGTGTTACGTTCACATTTATAATATTATTAGTACAAATAGATAAAGAATCGAATGAATTGATAAAGTTTATTTTTAATCCAAGAGAAGGTCCTCCTTTTTTGTTTGTTAATAATCTTATTAATATATCTTTAATAAATTTAATAGTTGATGATGAGTTACTTACTGTGTATATTTTCTCGGGTAAAGCGTTCAATGTGCTCCATAAATCTAAGAGTCCATAATATGTTTGCTGGCAAACGCCTGCGCCATTTCATGGGCTGTTCGATCACAAAAATAAATATATTTTTGTAAAAAAGACGTGTAACATGCTATCATATAGTACATTTTGAGTTTTTCAGCTTCCAATTGCTGAAAGTGTTCAAGCGATTTTACTTTAATATGAAATGTAGATGTATTTAGGTGCAGAGGCTTTCACTTTTAAATCTTGATATGTTTATTTGAATTGATGAGTAGTAAAATAAAATAATTACCTGTCAATTTTATAGTCAGAAACAAAGACCTCCTCTCCACTTGTCTTTGTTCACTCCAACTATACTCTATCGCGAATTGGCGATACTCAATAAATATATAATGCGAGATTAATTCCACACAAAATAAAAACTCACAAATTTGGTCTTGGCCGTGTTTAACCCTGAAACGTTTGTTTAAGATTCATTATTCCCACCACTGGGCTAAAATGATTCTTAATTTAAAAAAATAGTCTTAATCCGTTTTATAGGGAATATTGATAGGTTTATAGTGTTTTATAGAAAAACAGATGAATTTCTCATTAAACAACTATTAGAAATGTCCATTAAGCGGATTATATTAAAGTTTATCTTAAGTTAGAATAATATTGAGGGTAATACGGAACCCTGAAAATGTTACATAAACAAAATATATTTTGCATACATGCAATGATAGTTATAGTGAAGTATAACGAAGAGACCGGAACGGGTTTTTTTCGTTTATTTTCATTTACAGTGTAAGAGTTAACTGGTAAAAATACATTTAACCGTTAAATGGAATTTTCTAATTCAAAGTTGTTATTATTTTTATATGGATTATTATAAACTACGATATATTATGATCAAAGACTTTAATTTCCAATCTAACTGTATGAATTATATATATTTTTATCATATATCATTAAACATATAATGTAACTTAGATTTTTTTTGCTTTGAGGAGTTCTACGACAAATAAAATATATTATAAAAAGGGGTAAAATATTGTGAAGATTAAAAAAAAACTTATACAAATTTTACACCTGTAAATTGAAAGGACTCATACGTTACGTTATAAATAAATTAAAATATGTTCATCTCCTAGACTAGAAGAGACAAGATATACATGGCGAGGGTACAAAGAATCAATCGGACAGCGGCGATGCTGTTTTCTTTTTCAATCAGTACCCGTCCCTTGAGAATGTTCGTGCAGATGTAGACTACAAAACATTTTGAATACCACAGCTGAAAAACGTATCGTACACTAATATCGATACTCTGCTTTTTAACGTTCATTCTTTAGAGTACATTTTTTTATCTGTGATCTTAGGATGCAGTTTCTGTAAGGTCTTCGGGTGTGGTAGTTAGAAAATAAATTGAATATTGGAATTGTATTCTGGGGCGTTCGTTTCGCTAAGATTGACTGCGGTTGTATGTTTTAAGAGTAGTGTTGGTTTATACATTGCGGAAAGATAGATGTTTCTCGATTTTAGTTATTTTTTTTGGAATAACATCTTTCTATACAGATAAAAATACATTTTTTACACGACTACCCAAAAAGGAGTGTGTTTTCAGGGCTCATGAATATATGTATGTGAAGAAGCCGAAAGTGGGATTTCCAGATTAAGCTCTGTACGCGCCAAATATGATTTAAATTGAATTAAATGAAATTGAAACAAAATGCAATACAATTATATGTCAAATAAAATATTGTTTTTGTGAATATTAAAACATTTATGTGTTTCGTTTAAATTTAATGTACTCCGCCTCTGAGAAAATTGTATTTTTTTTTTTTTTTCTATGAAAAAATCTGTTTGTTATTCGAGGAATGTCCTACGATTCGTCATTATTTATTTTTTAAATGTTTCCAAGTATTAAAATGTTCCCAATTATTAAAATTTATTTTTTGAGTATTCAACTTAATAATTTATTAAATATTCATTCTTCAATATATAAATTACAAGAACTACGCGATCTACCACATTACTTGACGGTTTGTAATTTATTAAGCGGATACAATAGTGACATATATGTTGCCATTAATAAAGCCTTAACATCTGAATATATTTCTCCCAAAGATAATTAGTCAAATAGCACTTCAATATTATAATCCATGTTTTCGCAATATCCTTACGGTTTTCGCGAAAATCGAAGTATCAAATCCTCCTGCGACATTTATTATTTAAGTAGGCCTCCTTTGCTTTAATGTACGCGTCGGGACCGACCGCAGAACTATGGTGACGAGGTTAATCACTCAAGGTAGCATTTTGGCGTGGCTTTAAATTCAGATCATATACGAGTCAGTTATCTACATGAAGCGTGAATTTGTCCAATGACATAATTGAGTTTAAAACGTTAAATTGTAAGAACTGTAAATTTGAATTAAGGTTGACAGTATATGATTAACAATATAAATTAAATGAGAGTTTTTTTTTTAATTTAGGGAGCATACCCAAGAAAAGTGCGAGAATTTTGGGCAACAATGTAATGTCATGGAAACATTTCATCTAATTCTAAATATGAATTAAATCTAATGCAGAGAATAATAAGAAGTAATCACAAAACAAAAACAAAAAACAAAATTTTTAAACTATTTTCATAATATTTTTCTAAGATAATTTTCGTAAAACTTCAAAATTATTTTTCTGTTTTATATTAGTAAAGCGAAGAACATATAAGAATGAGACATTAAAATAAATAGAAGAGTTCACGTAAACCATATCATATCAGTAACATTATCATTTAAGGCAATTTCTTAAGCTTTTTTTAAGAAGTCTACGAAGAAGTCGTGATCGGAATAAATTTGTTGGGGCCTTATTTTTCACTTCATTCTCTTCATTTTTTGCGCTGCGAAAATGGATTTGTTAAATTTTCTATTGTTGTTACATTTTAAGAGAATCGTCTGGTTGAAATTTTTATATATTTTATTTATAAATATAATTATATTTTAGCTATTACTTCAGTAGTTTAAAAATAATTATTTAGTGGTGGGTTTTCTGCAGGTCTGACAGGTTAAGTACTGGATTGTGTTGGATTTACCATTCCATAGATTATGAAAACATAGAGGATTTCTTATGCAATTTAAAATATACTTGTCATATCCGGAACTAGACAGGTAGACATATTTTAACTGTCTCCCTGTTCACGGATATTTCCGGAATAATGGGATAAATCTTAGTACAAAAAAGCTTATATCAACGCAGTATATGCCGTAAACAAGCGCCACATATGTATGTTTTCTTAAAAAAGAGAGCTGCTTTACTTTGACAACATACTAAATGTAAGAAGAAACAGGAAAGGAAAATAATTTACAAACCGGAAAATTCAATAAAAAACATAATATCTTGTAATTCATCATCATCATTTAATACTTTTAGTAAACGTCAGTTGCCAAAAAGGTTCCAGCTTACATAGCTGGTGAATAAATTGATTTAGGGAGAAACTATAAACCCAAAAAAATATATTATATGCGTTACATCCCTAGCAAATAGAATGGACGTGTTTATTATAAGTCCTGATAGGCAAATTAAATTTAAATGTTTTGACTGATCAAGTATGTCTACTATTAAAAATAAAATATATTTAATCAAACTCGGATGTTGTTTGATGATAACGATAGCCTGTAATTATTTATTTTCTAATAAGAAAAAAAAAATAATGTCATAACCATAAAATAAGACATATGTTTCTGATTGTATCTACAGTCGATTAGGCTTGAAGAGAAAACTGACAAAATTTTCATAAATTGTTTATTCGGCTGCTGTATCGCCAGGGACGACAGTACCTCTCAATAAAAACATCAACAGACACGGCCTAATCGCTATTTTTTCATATATATAAATAGAGATATTTATCAGTTGAAAATTTTTCAACGGTATTATTATTCATGTCTGTTTTTGTGAAAAAATAAGGAACAAAAATGTTTCTTGAAAGTTCTGTGACAAGCCGTGCGGAAGTGCTGATAGGTTGACGTTACGAATAAAATGAGGTTAGTGAGTATTATATTGTTATATCCTTACGAAGATTATATTTTCGACGGCCGAATTATTTTAAGCTGTAAACAAAAAGGACGATCAATATCAAACCAAGGGATCCTACTGGTATACGATAAAGGATCAAGAGACACTTCATATCAAAACACATTTTTTGTATGTATATTATATTAATATTATACTGCTGAAGGGTTTGTTTGTTTGAATACTATAATTTCATGATCGTCCTAGTTGATTTCACAAATTATTTTTATGTTACATAACTCATTTATTGAGAAGGTTTAAATACTACATAATAATGTGTTGTGATTCCGGGGGTGGATAAATCTACATATAGCTTATAGTACCAGAAAGGATAACCACGAATTATCTTAAAGAAATGAGAAGTGTAATGTTAATTCAATATAGACAGTCAATATAAAAAAATTGCCATAATTAAAATAAAAAAAATGAAGCTGTTGGTAATAAAAGCGTACAGAATTAAAAACACACCAAATGTATGGGCAACTTGTCAATGGATTCATAAAGATAATAATAAAAAAAATAAACAAAAGAATCACGACGACCGGAGAAGACTATACGACTAAATCAACTAAAAGAAGCTTTTAAGGAAAACAACGGAGAAATTGAATGAAGATATCTTGCTTTTGCAAGACAATGCGTATCTGATCACAAGAGCAGGCCGCAATGGCTGCCCACATTATTAGTTAACGTCACTTGATCATTTACCTCATAGTCTAGACTTACACCTAATGGTTTTTATTTATTTACTTTAAAAAAATAGAGATAGGAAAAAAAATCGGATGATAAAAAACTAAAAGCGGCTATATGTCAACTATATCTCAAATAAAATATTTTTGTGAAGATTGAATCATTTATGTATTTCGGTCCAATTTAATGTACACCGGCCCTAAAAAACCGGACCGGAGAAGACAATATGACTAAATATACGTAGCTATATTGATGAAAAAACAAAGAAATATATATATATATATATAAAGCAGATAATCTCTCGTTATAATAAACGTGCTTAATTTAAGAGGAATTATATTAAAAAAGAATATAATTTGGTTGTATTATTTGTTTTGGAACCTTTAACTCTGGAAACTTTTGAATTTCGTCTATTCTTAATTTTATAATTTGTTATCCGTATTTAAGTTTATATCTATTATTAATGACGTTTATTGGTAGTTTTATAAGTATTCGGAGTCGATATATATCTTTTTACTAGTTCTTTTAAAATCTTGTGGTGTTATAATATACGCAAGAAAGGTTTGAATGCATTTTTAATACGACATACGGGTAGCTCCTTTAAATCTGACTTTCCTTAACATTCATCGTCGTATTCGTGACACCTTTTTAAAAGGAAATAAATATATGTGACATAGATTGTAATAAGTGGAGAGGAAAAGTGTTATACATAGTGCGAGTTCACATCAAAGATGGCGGTATGTGGAACATCTTAACTTCCTCTGAAGGCTGGATACGAGCCAGAAGGCTTACTCTTACCAATAGACCAAGAGACGATTGATGATATATGTTCCTATCTTCATTTAGTTTGCCTTTTTATGATTTACGTTTAATTGATTGGAATTTATAACTTTACCGAGATGTCGTTGTAATGTGATTAGAGATGTATGTAGTACGGTATATGGTGAATGTGTTTAATTTGACTTTCATTTCGTAAGTGTAATGCTTCTATATTGAATAAAGAATTAGAGTTTGAAAATTAAACATATAGAAAATTGAGAGTCGAATAAAGAGTTGTAATAAGAAATAATGCTTTCTATTTTGATAAATATTTTTAAACCGGAACTTATAATGATTACCGATATCAAAAGAAACATAAATAAATTAAATTAATATAAAATGTTCTTAATTTTAAATTGATGGACTGGCAAATGCTCCATTTGATGGTAAATGGTCACCAACGCGACAAGATATATCTAATCTAAGAAATATTCATCATTCAATTTCACTTCAATACCAATTTTGACGATAGTATGAGTGTATAGTGTATAGTTCCTACATATACGGGCTTAACCCACCTTGACCCACAAAACCCTACAATTAAGATAATATATATAAAATATGATGTAACTGACGTATTTCTCTCCCACTTTAAATCGTAACAAGTATTCTAACTTCTATCTCCTGGACTATCTTCTCCGCTAGTACACAGACAGAACGTTCTGTCAACGTCTCCTCGACTCGAATTTAATAACATTTCCTCTAGACGCCGTGCAAAATTTATTAACTTCTTATAAAATGTTCACTCCTTTAAAAATAGAGCGCAATCAAATTAAAGGGTGAGTATTTTTTTTAACTTGTCCCTATCATAATGATATTATATATTTTACTCAGTACAAAATACTTGTAAACACCATTAAACTCTAAAGATATAAGTCATGGAAGTACAAGTCAAGTCAGCACTGTAGTAAATTTTGTTAACGATAAAACGAAGAGAAAATATTGAGACTAGGAAAGGTCAGCCAAACTTGCATCAGATCCATCATAATCATTGCAATTATCACAATTATCATTATATAGGTCATCGTATATGGAACGTAAATATCTCGACTCGACAAAGATGTTGCAAGCCGCGGCAAAACCATTACAATAAGAATAACATCCAAATTAATGTTATGAGTCGTATAATGACGCACACAGATGTAAAAAAAAATTAAGAATAGTCTTAACTTAAAGACATTATTCTTGATACTAAGACATGCTTAAGAAGGTTTATCATACTTTTTATAACGAGTAAATATTGATTTTTGTAAAAGTTCACTTGGTTAAGTCAACAAAATAAAGATAGATTTAGAGAATTTATCAAAATTTAACTCAGATTCCGGAAAATCTTTTCATTTCCACCATATCGATCTTATGTGGAATGTGTTTGACAGGAGTGATATATTAAAAATATTAAAAATTCAAGAAATTTCAAAGTAAATCAATCTATCATATGATGTTTGACGCAATACTGGTTTAACATTAGGTAACATGTCGAAGAATCCAGCAAACGCCCACAAAAACGGTTTTTTTGATATTAGATACTTTATTGTATAGAAAGTATTAAATGTGTTTCGTTTACGTTGTTATTTAAAACAAATAGTATTGAAACCGCTCTTAGGAATTCATCAATTTTATTGATGTCATTGTATTATCTTTGTAAAAAAGAGTATGCTGTATATTAAATATATAATCAATAATACCTCCACTTGTGACAGGAGAGCAGGTGATTCATTTTTCATCATTTGTACAGGTTTCAGGTCAAGTCCCTCAGTCAGTAAAGGTTCGTACAGCTATTTTTAATGTTTATTTGTATTTAATTAATGCATTGTAATTAATTATAATGTAAATATATTTGTGATATTAAAGAAATGTTTAAAAAATAAAAATCTTGGAAAGCCATGAATAGCAATATCATACACAATACGATCAAATTGGAAACCTAAAAACCTAGAAAAAAAAAAACTCAAACAAAGAAAAGTAATTCTAATAATTATTACCAGTCATTCAACTGTTAGAAAAATTAAATTAGCTAATGATGAAAACTAAAATAGAATAATCAACCACAGCAAACTAATAATAAATAGGAGAAGGGAAGTAAAAATAATTAAAAAAATGGATAGTCAAGTTGAAAACAAAGGCACTACAATAGGGAATTATTAATTTGGGAAAATTAAATAGAAGAGAATGAAATAAAATAGAGAAAATACAGATAAACACCTAAATATTGTAAAATGCTCCACGAAAACAATATACGTAGATTTTATCGATTACATAATAAGATGAGTGTGATATAAAACATCCCTAGTAACCATTCTAAGATTGCAGATGATAATAATATCTTGCTCGAAAAAAAGAATCCAAGGAATTTTATAGCTATGCTATAAGAAATCATTTACAAAAGTAAAGATGTTTGACTTAAAATTTATACTAACCAAAATTAAGTATTGATCATTTGAGTTGATTGGATTGGAAGTCTACATAGAAATTAATGGAAATAAGTTTAAACATATTTTAAGCGAATAATATGTTTATTTAGGGCAAATTACTGTTGCCAGTGATCTCATGTCTATGAAAATAAGTAAAAGCGTACCTTGTGGTATAATAATTTCATTATTATTTCAAAGAAATCTTGAAGATTGAAGGGGTAGGTAGGTAGATTATACAAATTCATCGAGAGAAATTTGTCAGGTGTCAACGGCTAATCGAGATAAGTAAGTTAGGAGAAACTTAGTGATTAAATTCATAATATAGACATAATAAATAAAATCAAGGGAAGGGAAGAAGGGGTTGGATGAGACAGGGTGAAAAGTAAAAAAGTAAGTAAAAGCAAAAGTGATGAAATTAATAATAATATTAAAATTAATTTTTGAATCAATTAAAAACAGTAATTGCAGTTTTACCGATTCCTTTATCGATTATTTAATATCATTAATAGAATATAGAACCGGATTTTGTCGAAAACAATTTACTTAAATTTTATTTACGTTTTGCAGTTTATTTTCTTACACAGTCATTATACCGCTCTTAAACCAGCAAGTAACTTTTTTCCTCTATAAAATATTTTTTTGGCAAATCGTAACAATTTAGTTTTATAAATTGCAATCAAGAATCCTCTTTAATTTTTTGCACATCTACGACTAGAGCTCTTCAAAATGAGACTATAACCGATTCTTTTATTTGCAGCCATCGTCCTACAATCACTAGGACAAAAATCGGCTTACGTTATTAATATTTGATATATGAGCCGAGATGGCCCAGTGGGTAGAACGCGTGCATCTTAACCGATGATTTCGGGTTCAAACCCGGGCAGGCACCACTGAATTTTCATGTGCTTAATTTGTGTTTATAATTCATCTCGTGCTCGGCGGTGAAGGAAAACATCGTGAGGAAACCTGCATGTGTCTAATTTCAACGAAATTCTGCCACATGTGTATTCCGCCAACCCGCATTGGAGCAGCGTGGTGGAATATGCTCCAAACCTTCTCCTCAAAGGGAGAGAAGGCCTTTATCCCAGCAGTGGGACATTTACGGGCTGCTAATGCTAATGCTAATGCTATTAATATTTGGTATATCTATACTTATACTAGACCCATGTCTTCTGTTAAATATGCTGTACCCGTTTAGGGTGCCTAAATTCTTATTATACCTTTTATTTACAGGTGCATATTTATATTGCTTATATCTAATTTTATACAATGTCTATTATAATACATTCAATGACATAGGTTATACTCAGCTATGAAGCGTAGTAGTCTTGAAGTCTTTTCCATATAAAATTAAATAAAAACACATTTTTTAAAAATATTTTTATAGAAAAAAGTACCTTTGACCACTGAGAAACATACATTGTCTGTTACTGGTGGCATTGTCTGGTGGTGGTATTGTCTGGTAACATATCCTGCGTGTACAATTAGGTTATGTTTACTATATGCATTGTCATTAGAACTGGACTAACGAGTAAAATTACAAGTCCTAAGGGAACAGGAATTGGTACTAAATCATCTTTTAAGATTTGACTGAAAAAAATTACCAAATAAATAAAGTTTGTAATAATTATAATTATAATATAAATAATAGTTTTAAGATTTAAGATTAATATGCTGGACACGTCAGTGACAGCTTTTCTTATATTTATTCAGAAGGCAACCTAAGCTTGCTGGCAATAAAAATCCTTTTTTAGTACGGACATTCAAGTGTTTCCGCCGTGTAAGCTCAATTCAATCAAATCATCGCTATAAAACTTCCATAACACGAGTTCGGAAGAGTAATAACTTATTTGGGCGCGTTCAAGTGGTTCTGGTAAAGATGAAAACATACTAAAGAATTCTGCCCACAAGGAGAATGAAATGGAATAATATAACTCTGTTATTTGAGAATTTTATACAAGTTTTATATACCATTTTTGTAACAGCTTCAGCTAGTAAATATCATCAATAAGGTCTTTTTTAAATATAAAATATGTAGGGGAACGGGAAAATGAGCCACCTATACCTAACAATACTGCCATCCATAGATATTAAAATCTTAAGAAATATTTACTACTTCTTACAACACCAATGCGCCAACAACCTTGGAACAACAACTAAGACGTTATGTCCCTTGTGCATAGGCCAATTTAATTAAGGCTCACATACCATTTAAACAGGAACACAATAATAAGTATTGCTGCTTGGCGGTAGAATATATTATGGTAAGTAAATATTTTTATTTGTTGGTTGGTGTAAAATGAAAACTATATTTAAAGGGACAGTGCTTGGACATATATTGGGAATAATATGTTATATTTAGAAATATTGTGGGTCTATTGCCTGTCACTGTCGCTCGACCCAAATCTGAATGCACGGAGTTCAATAAATGTAGAAATATGTTATCTATTAATTTTGCCAAGGACTAGTGTACTATGGACGATATATCATATCGTAAGATTGTGTACACCAAATATACATCGGTGCACCATTTATATTATCCTCACTACTTTCCTCACTACGCGTAACATTGCCAAATTCCTAAGCTGATACTGAGAATTATTTCACAGAAAAACCCAATAACTTTTTATGGCCAAATTTGCGATACGAATGGGATGGCGAAATATGTAACATAGGTAATAGTATAAAGACGTTAGACAATTAAATGAGACAGTAAAATATTCGAAAACATTTGTCATCAAATTTCTTCTCAAAAAAACAATCTTATTCTAGAACAGTATACTTATATGGTATCATGTATGTCAAACATAATAATTATATTTCATAAAATTTACTCCTTCTTCTTCTTCCTGCCATTATCCCAATTAACTTGGGGTCGGCGAAGCATGTCTTCTTCTTCCATACTTCCCTACTTTCACACAATCCATCCAAATTAAAATTTATTCCTATACCGAGTTAATGTATATTATTTTATATTTGCATAAATATTCATCAATTGTAGCTAGCCAGTAGAAGCTACCATTTAGCAATTATGGTGCATTTAATTTTTATATTTAATTCGATAAAATATTTTCCTCGTATAATTTCAGTTACAGTTGCTAAAATCAAAAACTACCTAACTGCAGAAGATATAAATTGCTACAGCAAATGCAGATACAGTTTCTATTTATTCACATATATTCGATACGATAAGAGACAAAATGGACGGAATACCACTTTTACATGCGATTTGAGCTAAATTATACTAACAAAATAATACAAATATAATTGAAGTTTTTTTTTTATTTGAAATCATAACTATCAACAACAAACACGATAAATTAATAAAAGTCTTACAGTTAACAATAGTATTATATAACTCCAATAGTAACAGATGGAGTTTCAATGAGCGTCTTCCCTTAAGATCATTATTTGACTAAAAGGCATAAAATAGTCGTAAAGATTTCGCAATCGCAGATAGTCTGATCTTTCAACGAATTCTGATCGGAGAATCGTAAAATCGAGCGAAATCAACTAGATAAAAGAAACATAGGAAAAAAGTTTCAGAATAATAATATGAATTTAATGTACTTTAATTTATTAATTTATTTTAACAATAAAAATAAAATAACTAAACAAATAGTAAATGCTTTTATTAAATAAGAACATTTAATTTTAAATAATATGTTTTGCTGCCATTTATTTCAAGAGATTGACTGACTGATAAACCAAGATACTGTAAGACATCAAACTTTTATCGAAGGGCTTTTAGTAGAAGCGTGTGGGTAACACGCACTCATCAAATTATTATTATTCTACGACCAAATTGTAATTTGTATTGCAGTATTAAAACCGTGGTTGTTAAAACAACTGTAAGAGTAAGGGATGAAGGAGGTAGTGTATAATATACAATGTCAATGTCTATAGGCGAATGTAATCACTTCATCATCATCATCTCAGCCGTAGGACGTCCACTGCTGGACATAGGCCTCCCACAAAGATCGCCACAATGACCGGTCTTATGCAGTCCGCAACCAGTGGCATCCTGCGACCTTCACTTAGTCGTCAGACTTAATCAGTTTGTAATGTAAGGACTAAGCATCATTATTAGTTCAGTTCGTACACCGCTTGACGTATACCTTTCTTAGGAAACGACACCAGCTAGTCTTCAAAACTTGCTTCTCCACCTACCCCGAGTAGTAGAGTTTCCCCTCTCATATCCAAGACGCCAAGACCAATTTTCTATTTAAGAGCTCGTGTAATCGATCTGTTATCGATTCTCAGATGAGATCGGCCGACAATCTGTTAAATCTAATTTTCTGAGCTGCGTCGGCTACTTTAGTTTTGTTGTTAAATCACCTTATGTCTGATTTCATCCTTTGGAGAAACTATAAGTATAGCCCATTATGCGGCCTTGAATTGATGAACAACACGCAACGCGAGTGTTCATACTCCATTGTAAGTAAGAACGTTTTGATTGAAATCATAACGTTTTATTGCTATATTCGATGAAAATATTTGACGAATTTTCCCAATTTTTACCATAACGTTAGAAGCTGAATTCTCCAGCGAATCTTATTCGAAATTATAGAAGTTGTTTTTACCTAATTGTAATGTCTGCCTGAGGTAAACACATTTTTAACAACATTGAAATTTGTAGTATCGTAGAAGGGGATTGTAACCAGCTCCATCGTGATGTGTTTGTTAAATATGTTTTTTGTATTATCCATTTTTATTCAGATTCTAGTGCGTTTGGAAGTTTATTTGATGGTAGGAGACAGACGGCAGTTATTCTACTGTTAAACAGCCATACTTAGAATAGCTGTATTCCGGTTTGAACGTGACTGTTAACCACATCATCAGACCACAAAAAGACCACCTTTTAACTTATTATCCTAATATGTTGTGTACGTTAATAATAATAATGCATTTATTTCATTAGCAAAGTTTACAGTATACGGGGTACATTGTGAGTCATTATTTAATGTATGAAATACTTTACCTGAAGACTCTGATTTTCTAAACTTACATTCCATTTGCTTAAGTAATTATTATGATATACCAAAAAACGTCAAATAAGACCAACAGTTTTTCAGTTTACAATTATATTCTTCTGTAAATATCACAATAAAATCAATAATATACATTATACATAATCTTTTATAATTCAATTACCCAAAAAAAAAACAAGAAAATACCATAGATAATAGTTTCCGTGGTGGCATACAAGGTAAAACACACTCATTCCATTGCATAAACTCTATTCCTTACTCAAATAGAACAGATAGACAAAAGACAATATGAAGGCGCGTCTTAACATTTCTGGAATAAATCGCAATTTAAAATAAAACACTGAACCCTGCCAAGAAAGCTTTCACCGTAAGCATTTTGGAACATGTTGTAAGTCGTTCCTTTGAGATACATTTCCCGACATTTGATTTTAAATCCAATGCCTTACGCATTACGGTTCAAAGGTTCACATGTCCTTGTGTGTTATAAACAAGTGAATAGAAGCTTTATGGTTATTAGTTAAGGTTGGTTTTTAAATATAACTGCAACGTATCATCTGTAATAGGTCCCAAAAGTGGGATCCTGACGGCATAACATGTCTTGCACCTTGTTTATTGTCAGGAATTGCTTGAAGTAGTGACACTTGTCTCATACATGTTATATTTGTTAATTTTAGTTTTATTTAAATATATTTATTTACAGTAATTATTGAAGTTATACTTCTATAGGCGCGTTAAGAAATAAGCGTCAGAGTAAATTTTTATGATGAGTGCGTACAGGGTGACATCAAATGGACATGATTAAGTTGTTCACTAAACCACCAGTTAATTCAAATCGCTGAAAATAGAGAACCTTACCGTTTTTATAATGTTTATTTTATTACAATTTTTAAATTATAAATGTTAAAATTTATTAGTGTGTAGGTAATATAATAGCTATTAATTTTATTTGCATTTAATTTTAATTTTAACGAATAACTTCTCATTCGCGCACTTATTTAGGAACACGCACCTCATTTACTATTTTGTTTATACTAGTTTTATATATCTTATATTAAATTCGTTAATCTTCAAGATTTAAAGAAAACTTCAGTTTCAGTCTCGGCCTTGAGTTTGACCTTCGACCATTAAAATCCGCCTTCGGTCAAAGCTTCGGCCACTTTTGAACGAAACCTGAGGTTTTGGACGAACCATTATGATTGCGCGAAGCGCAATGTTGGAGATGATGCATGGGGGATCACATTGAATTACTAGTCTAACGCCACTGCAGTAGTAAAAAAAACATGATCGTGCGAGCATGTCATAATAAAACAATGAAGCTTTGGAGCTTCTTGAGAAGGGTAAGTACAATATAATGAAATTCCCTAACGTGAACTAATATATTTACGATTAATGGCAACGAATTATTTATCTGAATAATTTTTTTTCTAGTATTTATAAAAGTTTATTATGAGTATATCTTAGGAGATAGACTCATTATTTTTAATTAGTTTTTAAATTGTTTCAACGTAACCATTTTGTACAAAATATTTACTAATACAAACCTTCCTTGTTTATTGCTCTTTCTGTTCTTCTATTGTCCATATCAATATCCGGTGAGTACTTAGAAGTAAACGAAGAGATATACAGTATAAGCAAATATAATGTACTTAATTATTACTTTTAGTTAGTCAATTGTTATCGTCAGTTTTAGTACCATACTGTACTAGTAATAGTACTAGTACTGTTTGTGAAAAAATATATCTTAAAACTTATTATAATTATTGTTTAATTAAGTATCAAATGAATATTGAGTAAGTTATTATTAATGTGTATTATATATCATTAACATTTTTAACTTTGCCGTTTCATAAATTCAAATAATTTGTAAAAAATACCTTGGTAAAGAAGGCATATTATTCGATACAAGATTATATAGATGATAAAAAAACGTGGAGTTAATGCTTGTTGACTTCCAGGCAGGATATATAACATACATATATAATTGTATTTAACTAACATGACTGTATTTTGAGAGGTTAAAAAAGAGTAACTACTGAGTTTCTTGCCGGTTCTTCTCGGAAGAATCTACATTTCTAACCGGTGGTAGCTTTACTTAATGTCGTTTGTTAAGAGATGATTCAAATTCACTTTAACATAATTTCTTAGGAATAGTAAACCTTTGGATTCGGCTTCGGCTTGAAGGTTGTGACGATAGCCGATTAATGGGCTTTGGCTAGAAATCTACCTTCGACCAGACATTAATTATCATATTCAATACACATACATACATACATATTTGCACCACCAAAGATATTCCAAATTACTCTTTAAATTAGTGGACTACGGAATTTATTGAAAGCGATATAACAAATATTATGTCATCTTACAGTCTTGTAAAATATATTAATATTTGGTATGTAATATAATATAAACAATGAAATTGAAATCCATTGAGTGGCCTAAAAGATGAAATGGCTACGTAACCTGAGAATTTCTCTCCTCACACAGACTCTTTAAGGCGGTACTAAAATTTTATAGGATAACAGAAGCTATGCGCAATATTGGGTGCTATTTTTAATAGCCTACTGTGGACACAGAACAGCTTAGTATGAAAGAAGGGTGACAACGACTTTATAAGTTCAAAACAATTTTTAAAATTAGTAAAAGTTACTCACAAATAGATAACTGATACTTGTAATAGCCTGTACAGACCCTGGGGCTTATGAGACACCACCAAATATGGCATACAGTTTCAGTAAAATCGGCGAACAGATTTTCCGTGATGTTTATACATTCTGTATTTTTTTTATTCTATGCAACCAAATTAATAAAGTAATTAGACAAACATGATTATGCCTAGAACATTAATCGATAGTTATAATTTAATAAAATATAAATAAATTATAATCTTAAAAAGATACATGTTAAATACAAATTATTAACAATACCATATTTTGTTTGGTCACCCTATTGTAAGGACGTCACACAATTTTATTGACGTTATATCAAACAGGTACTCCTGCGGCATTGAGTGGTAATGGCGTCTTTAGAAAGGCAGTAAAAGACATTTTGAGCAAAATGTAAAATTCATGCACACTGAAATGAAAAATTATAATAAAGCCTCTTTAGATAACATTCAAATTTATTTGAGGTTATAAGAAATATAAAAAGAGAAATTTAAAGAATTTGCGAGATCTCGAAAAAATGTATGTATATATACTCAATAGAAGAAAAAATATATCTAAGTATATTTTTGTGACTTTATAATAATTATGATGTTTAAAGACAGATGCTTATTCAATTTTGTATAATATTTTATAACAATTTATATTAATTTGCATAATAATTACATGTAAGTTATTATAATACACGCTACACCTGAGTTATTTTTATCAAAGACAAACGCTCATGATCTAATTATGCATTCAGTTGCAACAGATACAAGCTATTAATATTAATACGATTGGAAGATGCACGCCTACTTAGTAGAAGCGTGTTGATGCGTAATTTGCGAGGTCAAACACCTCAGCTAGTCGAACAGTCTCATACATATTAATTAGGCATTATCACACAATACGGAGCAAAAAGTAAACATTCTAAACACCAAAATTTGCATCAACATTAAACGTGAAACCCGAATTAGATAAACATAAAATAACTATAACGCTCTGTTACAAGTGGGAAAGTTATTATCTATACGCACTGAATCCCTTCGTTTGTTATTTTATATAACTTTATCAATGTCAATCATCGATTAAATCATTTTTCAGCCATCATAAATTTGCAAGTCGTTAATTTTAAAATTTGTGATGTTATATTACATAAGGTCATCAACAATTTAACCTAGAGTTTTGAACTAGTTCGACTCAATCAATTGAGCTGAAATTGTTACACGTTACACATTTAAAAAAAAAAAAAACTAGATAACTCTTTCAATTTTACTATCTCTTATAATTAATTAATATATTATTTATTAAGTTTATATTTTTATCGAAATTCATTTGTAAATAAAGCTTAGTTCCGATTTAAAAGATACGCTGGCTTATCACAAACGTGTTGTTCCAAGGAAACAAATGGAACAGTCACATTGTACATTAATTGTCGTCAAAGCGTACAAGTTTTAATGTTGCCTTGAAAATAAAACGGCACGGCCACTAGAAGATTATGAACCCATTAGTTGCTGAGATGTATGGCGTTGATTTATGTGCTGGAAAAGTAGTCTTTTATTATTTAGTGAAAGCTTTCAGTGCGGGGATTAATGGGTTCGTCTAAGAACAGATCAGTTGTTAAATGGACTTTGGAAATGAAGGACAAAAGTGATCAGGTAATTTTAAAAATGATATTATGTTAAAAAACTGTAACCGGTTGAAGCCTATTGTGGGTCTTTAGTGACTATTCTTAAAGATTTATTGTGTACTACAATAACTGATAGTAGAACTAAAATTCTAAGAGGGTCATATACACAAATTGCCTTTAAGACATCAAATATATGTATTTATAATCTCAAGTTTTTTTAACTTAAATTAGACGTTCACCGAAACTATTTCTGCTATAATATTCTAATTTAGATTTACTTTAGTCCTACCAATTCTGACTATTTGGATATTTGCGTTGACAATCGTAACTGGCACGTTTAATCTAGATTGAAAATTCTGCATAATTCACGTTTCAAATAGTAGCAGAATGTTCTGTAAAGACGAAATTTATTATTAATACCAAGTGTTTCTTGCCTCGGGAACTATAACCGCCATAAATATTTTACTGCTCGTACAAGAACTAACTCATGTGTATGAATTCCCAGCAAATGCTACGCCATAAAGTTTTTATTGCCACTAATGGACGATTCACTACAAGAATAGTTTACTTTTGCGACATATTTTCCTTTTTATTTTAATAATAATTGATTTGCTTTGTACTCAAATATATTTTTATATTTGAATTTAGAATGCGACTTAATGATGTTTTTGCTATATGTTAAAAAAGTATAATCTTTGTATTCCATTCTTATTATTGTTTTTACAAACAATGTGTATTTTTCATAAAGTATTTCTATTGAAAATTTCCATAAAATTTCTATTAAATACTTGAAAGTGTACTAATACACGAAAATCATGTTTTATAAATGAAGTAAAAACTTAAGTAACACTGTTCTGTTGACTGACTCATAAATACAGGACAATTTCTCGAAACACTGAGGTAGATGGCGACCCTCATTTAGAATTCTATCGATAAGTTAAACTCTGTTCTTCTTCTAAAAGAACAAAATGCCCTATTTTTACCTTCAAGATTCATTACTAAAGTTACCGATATGAAATCAGGACGACGATCTGTCAAAGGGTGTCCGTGCTAACTCGCCTTCTATCACGGGAAAGTTAAATTGATAATTTTGTAAGTTTTTATTTGTTTTTTTTCTTTAATGTACAAGTCACAAGCTTGGATATATATTTTAATAATAAAATAAAATCTGATTTTACTTCACGTAGGTACTTCAAGTCATGGCGTGTATATTTTAATCAAATAGTTCGTGTACAGCATGTCTTGTTTAAAAGCTGCCTTTTAATGATTAATAGCGCAACGATAGATCATTTTAATTAATCTATTGCTGTTCAAAAATTACTAGTGCAAATTATAATTTATTAGCAAATCCATCATCTTTAAAGATTATTTAAATTTATTTTTATTTTCAAAGTATTGTGGTTAATGTGAACGATTTTTATGTAAAGAAATAAGGCGTATAATATAGAACTTTTTCTTATTCGGATGATTTCGACGGTAGTAAATCATTAACTTGAATATTAGTTTGAATGTCTTCGTCAGTATGTTTATAAGATAAATAATATGTATGCAAACTTCTTAATATAAGAATAAATTTGTATACATTACTATTGTTCTGATTTTGATTGAACTTTGTTGAGTTATTCTGTGTACGCCTCGAACGAAAAAATATATTTCATCAATATAAACGTCCTATACAGTCTTATGTAATTTTTATTCATTTATTATTTTTAGTTGTTACTATCTTAACAATCTGCTACGTTCTGAATTGTCTTTTACTTCTTTTTGAAGCCTTCATTGATTTGTAATTAAATATTTTAATTGGTATATTAATGTGTGTTTTGTAAGTATTTGTTTTCCTTAAATATATAAGTAAATTAAATGAAATTATTGAAAACGTTCGACACCGAGTAATTAATGATATTGTGCTAGTTTTCATTATAATGTATTTTTATTTATTTCCTTTGCCTTTCATGTATATCTTAAAGATTTTTTTATAGTGAATACAGTAGAGTTCGACATATTTTTGTAGCAATTTTATTTGGTTGTGTACTAAAGTATTTAGAAATAATGTTGCTTATTAGATATTAAGCAACAAAATCTTCCATAACTTAGACCACAAAAAGTGAAAGAGTATTCCGTAAGTTTTAATCAAAATATCTTTTGCCGGCACCGAGACGACCCTCCCTGTTTATATTATCATAATCTCGAGCACTTATCAAGAATTTTAAGGAATTACATAAAATTTCTTTCATAAAGTTCAATTTCCGTTTATTAAATAGAGAGATTCTCTTTTTTGTATTTATTATCAGTTTGTACAGCTTTTTGTGTAACTGAAGAAAAGTAGATATTGTTTCAAATAAAGACAAACAGTAAAAATAATAATCTATACATATAATAAAATTGGAGTGTCTGTTTGTAATATTAAAATAACCACGTTTCACTAAATGCATATGTATGTATACACGGTACATATACCTAAATAACATTTTTTACAATTTTTTCCTGTCTGTCTGTATGTTTGTTCCGGGTAATCTCTGGAACGGCTGGACAGATTTTCACGGGACTTTCACTGGCAGATAGCTGATGTAATAAGGAGTAACTTAGGCTACTTTTATTTTAGAATTATATGTAAAATAATAATAAAGTCACGCTTTTATATTAAATTAAAACGCGCACGAAGTCGCGGACACAGCTAGTGTGTAATAAAATAAAGCAAAATGTATGAAACACAGATATAAAATGCCAATTGCTCTTTATATCTTAGGTTTCATAAAACTTTCAGTTACTTTATTTATATTGAAAATAAAATGCGTTTTCGTTCATTTATTATGCTGCTCATTTTCTGGACTCGTTAGTCTAGTAATGCTTCTGACGTCATCGGTTAAAATACTTGTAAGTTACAGAGTTTTTCTCTCATCACTTGTTGTATTTTATAAATAATATTTTTTTTTATCGATTAAGTTTATATCTTTACAATGAGTGACTTATATAAATAGCTTACATAATAATTTTGATATTTTAGTAACTGTTGGAATACATGTTAAGGTTTATAGCAGTAAAGACTGATTCATCTGATAATTTGTTACAATACAATCAATATATGTTATGAATAGTTATCATTATTTAAAAACAAGTGGCAACAATTAAAACCTATTAACAAATCTTTTTTTTTTTGTTATATTGTAATGATATGACAACCATAATACATACATTTTCATTATTAAAAACGTTGGTTTCTACTAATCCCATAAATGTTTCGATTATGCACAAAATTCGTGCAATATATATAATGACTGGCATTATTATAATCAGTGTTGAATGGCACGATTGCTGCTGATCATTATAGCCATAACGCACGACACCATGCCGCATTAACTTGGAAATAAAATCGGAAAATAAAACAATCGTTAAGTTGGATCTGTCATTATTGCAATTCATTTATTTCGGATTTAATTATTTCGTATCCAAATGTTAAATTGAATTGCAATTTATCGTAGTATAGTTTCTATATGAAATCTAATATAATCTATAATTAAAAATGTTTTATAATTGGTTTACCGTACATAAATTATACCGTAAAAATTATAATATATGTATACACGTTATAAAAAAATATATATAATGATTTATATCTATAAAAAATACAGGTCACGGTGAACACTCCTGTTACTCGCAGATAATTTTTAAGATAGCTGAACAACATCCACAGATAATCGATAAAAAGAACACTGAGGAAATATATGTATTAACTAATATATTATGAAATAAATATTAATAAATGTCGCAAAAATAATTTAATAAAAAAAAAAAACAAAATAATTCTGTCAGAAGTGGGATTTGAACCCACGCCCTCAGAGAGGACCAGAACAGCTCAAAC
Source organism: Vanessa atalanta (assembly GCF_905147765.1). Lineage (NCBI taxonomy): Eukaryota > Metazoa > Arthropoda > Insecta > Lepidoptera > Nymphalidae > Vanessa > Vanessa atalanta. The sequence continues at coordinate 3,904,480 of NC_061882.1, forward strand.
CTACTATGTAGGCAAGGTTACCTTGAGTCTGGCGCCTTAGACCGCTCGGCCATCCTGACTGTGAGCGGTTGAGCGAAAAAGTGAATAGTATTCAAAGTTAAAAAATGATATGTTACGATAATTGATTTCTGTTTAAGTTTATATTAGTTATATAAACTATAATTATATTTAGTTAGTATTTTTTCTTCTACTTTTTTTTCTGTTCTAAATAAATTTGTAGTAAAAAAATAGATGTTTAATTTCACGAAAATTATTTTTTAAGAATATGGTAAAAAAAATTGTAGTTTTACTTGTTTATTGTAAGCAAAATAAAAATCAATATAATTAACTTGCATAATTAGTGTGCGTGTGCAATTGTAACGATTTTGTAAATATAATTTTTACGGCCGAAATAAAGTTCATTGTTGGAATGACACTGAAGGAATGCCTGACGTGTTCACGATGCGTATCTTTGCACTACGATAACTCCGGCGCATATTCTAGTCATTGAGATTAGCTGTTTAAATCCAGCTAGGAAGACACATCCCGTTATGTTCGCGTGAAAGTGATTTCACTTCGATTTATTTGTAACAACATATTAACATTTATAAACATAAACAGCATATTTATTATATATAAACAAACACAATAAGCCGGTAGTATATGATACGTATTAAAACTAAACTAAAAATTAAATTAGATTAGGTAAAAAAACTAATAAGTAATAGTTTAAGATTGTTCTATGGTACTGGTACGTAATATACTTAATCAAGAAAAAAAGTAAAAAAACCTCCTTTATACATATATTTGTACGTTAAATTTAAAATGACATCGCTTTTCCATTGAACATCTATTAACTATACCCTGTACAAGTTAGCTTGATCTTTTTGACAGACGGGCTAGTGATGGGAAACAAAAATATCTAGTAGTCCAAAAAATAACGTTTTAAAATACTTGTAACTGTATAAGATGATGATGATGATGAGATGGTATGGGTGTATTATGTGTGAAATTCTTTATTGCACTATACATACAAAACATAGGGTAAATAAGCGACGGTGGGTCAATATTCATAATAAGTGCCTATTTAATATTGCAGGGTTATTTTTGGACCACCCGCCAAATTGAAATAGTTGGTTCAGACCACCAAAGTAAACAACTTTCCCAAAGAAACAAGGGTCGAAAAGTGAAAAAAAAATCGACTCTCCCATAGAAAACTTCTCGATCACGTGGTCGATTTCGTTTGGAAGGTTTGAATTTTTTTTTTACTTTTTGACCAATTTTATTTCTTTTTGAAGCAAAAAAAAGTCTTAAAATTGTCGGATAACGCTTGAACTTTTCTTTATATGTATTTTTTTATATTTTTACAATTTTTAAAATCATTAAATTAAGAAAATAATATGTTCGTCATTGCAAAGTTATGTCGACTAAAAAAATTTACATCTGTCAAAAAGATCAAGCTAACTTGTACAGGGTATACATAATATCACTTAGAAACAACACAAAACAGAATGATGAAAGAGATCATATTTAAGACTTAAGACTTTGGACGACATTTTCAAATTTAGGTGCCTTTCTTTGATAACGTGCTCCTACGCACCACAGAATTAAAGTGATAAAAATCAAGTATTTTGATAGACAGTTAGGGAACCCTAAAAAAGCGTAATCTTAAAATTCAATTACAAAAAAAAGCATTCATCCTTTTTTTATGCTCACATACATATTTCTTCAAAAGCAAAACCGCTCAATCCCAACAAAACATTGAACTTCCCATTTCCTCTAATTTACAATGCAAAAGATAAATCTCTCGGGTCACAAGTCCTTGGGAACTCACAATGGTTTTATCAGAATTAGTCATCGTTTTAACTCGACTTCAAAGTCTGACGAAATTTTCTATTTTTTTTTTTAAACGTCCCGCGTTAACGTTTTGATTTTATCCGTTGTCTTTATAATAATTGTGTGGAATGAGATAAATGAACTGACGGTTTTCTTTTTATAATATTTACGAGTTTTGTTGGAGACTTCGTTTTTGTGAAGTGGGAATTGTTTTACTTTAATTGCTTTTTATAATTGTTCACGGATTAATCTAATATATAAACAATAAAGTAGTGCTGCTAAGTTTCGTATTAATTATTAATTATGGTTAATGGACCGTTAATTGATTTTTTTTGTTTCGTATACGGATATCATCTTCCTATTCCTAGTCACGGAAATTAATGAATTTATTTTCCTTTCTGTTACGTTGTTATAATACGTGTCTTTTATATTCTATGATTACTGAATACGATTATAATTACGAAGTTATTTTTTTATGAAATAGTTAGGCGTTATGTGATGTTATGTGGGTGACGACTTAACACCAGCGCCATAGACATTGGAGATGTAGTTTATATTAACCATTACTTACAACGCCAATGCATGACAAGCCCTGGGAACTAAGATGTTATGTCCCCTGTGACTGTAGTTACTCTGGTTCGAAGGCTGCCCACTCACCCTTCGAACTGGAACGCAACAATACTAAGTACTGCTTTTTAGCGGCAGTATAATGAATGGATAGTACACCAAGTATTATAAGTTATTTTGTTATTTCTTATATTATAAGATAACTGAATAAAATGGATTATACCAGTGTTTTATTTTAATTGGTAAAAAAAACTACCAAGGTTATTTTTTTATTGTTATTTTTAAAAATAATTCTATATGAACCTCTATTTTACAAAACGTTTATACGAATGCAACAGAATATATACATACGAAATTTATCAACACACTCCAAATCTTGTCAAACTAGCCAAACATTTAAGTGTAAGCATATGAAAATAAAATAATATTGATGAAACGAAATTATTTCGATAAAAAAAAACATGTACTAGGGACCGAAAGTGAATTCCGGCAAAGTTTTCTCCATGCCCAGTTTATTTATAGTTTTGCGCGTGAGTGAAATCGAAAGATAACTTTGTATTGTCATCCCGTCGTAACTCTTCAACGGGCGAAACAAAATGAGACCGGTGTAAGTACAACATCTGCGAACTATCGAACGCTTATGATATTAATTTTCTTTTATATCTGATGTAAAATAAATATTTTAAATAAATATTTTAATAAAAAAGAAAGTTACACCAAATGCGCTGACAACATTTCTGTGGAAATTAGAACAATTGAATTAAAAAAAAGTTGTACGCATAAGCAATTTTACTTCTTCCGCATAATTTTGTATATTTTTTAATTGCATGCAAATAATTAATTGCAATAGAATATTAATTATTATATAAATGAAATTTATTCGTATCCACATCTATACACTCACAAAATTATACGTTCACAATTAAAATTTGTAATACATTGTAAAATAAGATAATTAATTCGTGAAGTTGTTAATTTTGAACGACTTGACACTTAATTGGCGGTTTCGCAAGCAAGTTCATCGTACAGTTTTCATGACAGCCTCCGCGCGCATATAAAAAATTCATTCTCATCCTATTTGTTCATATCGCCAAAAATAAATATAACTTAAAAAAGTCCTTCCATCTTAGATGAAAAGAATTCACGTTTTTCGTGAAAAAATAAATATTGAATACCTATATAAAGTTTTGTTTTTCGTTTATATATCTCTTATATTTATATATGAGTTAATTATTATTGTATTTTGAGTAAACAATATCCCATTTTTTTAAAATATTTTTTCGTATAATTATCTCTAGTTCACAGTTATCGAAGTTACCTATCCGGGCAGATAGCTCATAAAGTGTCGGAGCGTTCTGCCAATAAAAAGTTTTATCTCCTAATGGCAGAGTCTCTATCTTCGAGGCGATCGCTCCTCCAGAAATATAAGACCCCTTGTATTAGACATTCAGTTAATGAATCTAGTTTTTCAGTGGTAAAATAAATTAACAAATAAAGTTTGCGTCGAGGATTGTATTATTCTTCAATGTAATGGCAATAAATAAATCAATCTTTTGAATTCATTAAAAATATATTTATTTTGTTACTTTGTTTATTTCCACTGAATAAAACTTTCATTTCGAAAGCAATTACTCTTTCAGAAATATGAAACCTTTCGTAGATCTTAATGAATCATGTTTTATTTTAGAAAAATCACATTGAAATATATATAATTTCTAGTGTATTTTAAGTTTGTATATTACTAGTATTTTTGCTTTATAAATTGCATTAAATCAATAACATAATTATTATGTGTGATGTAATACAAAATTAAATTAATAAAACTAATAAATTAATATACTTATCAGTTTTCAGAATTATCATTAAATACCATTTCGTTGTTAACGTGATACATAATTTAGAATTAATAAAATTCATGAATGTTATAGAAACAATTCTGGTACATTTGTGTTCTCCAGTGACTGATATATATATTTAAATACTATACTAAGTTCACATTTTCATTTCTATACGTAATGCTGTTGCTATTTATATGATATGGGAAGGCCAATAGGAAAATGAAGCAACCTGAGGGCAGTTGGTCACTACGACTTATAGATGCTGGCGCGATAAGTAATATTATCCATTCCTTACGTCGCCAATACGCCACTGACCTTGGGAATACTACTTACGTATTGCTGTTTGGCGGTGGGGTATCTGGTGAGAGGGCGATGAGCGAAATAATTTCTTACAGTAAATATTAATGATTAGTGTCAATGAATCATTCTGACAGATCTAGTTTGCTGGATGTGTTTATAAGTCAGTTATTATTATAAGCGTTTGATCCTTATTTGTGTAACATTTTGACTTACTCAGATAACGGACGAGCAACAAGTTATATAACAACTTTAATGATGTCCTTCTGGCTTAGTTTGGCTATGCAGTTCTCAAGGGATATTAGACAACTGCGCACACAGAAGTAGGTACCTAAGTGTATGAGCAAATAAACAAAAATGCATTTTTTATTCCCTAAATCTCACAATATAAAGAAAAGGCAACCCAAACTCGACCGGATACAGTTCGGGTGCAGGAACAACGGCTTTTCAAGGTAGCCCATACCTCTTCTAAGCACTACCAACTTTCAAACTGCGATCTGAGAGTTTCTTGACAAACAACCTCAATTGCTTCTTACTGACCTAGCATACGACGTAGTTCACTAACTATAACCCGCATGTATTGAATATAAATAAAATCTTTCAGTTTTTTTTTATTTATTACACGTCGGAACTCTGTCGTGATACTATACATTTAAAAAAAAAACATAATATGAAAAAGGAATTAAGCCTGATTTACCACTTACATTATTACCACCAATCATTATTTATCTACCGCCTTGGTTATATCGAAAAAATCGGATGAAGGTATTATGATAGATGTTATGTTCAATAATGGCTTTTATGCGCTACGTGATAAGCACTTAGGTTTTTATTGTATGTGATCAAGCAATGGGGATTGTATGGCTGGTTTTATGGAGTTTTAAATGTTTTATCGGTAATTTCGACGCCCTTTATGAGTTAATCTGACAAATCGAACGTAATCTCTTAAGCCCGAGGGTCGTACGTTATCAACCGAACGTCTTAGTCAATTTTGATAAATAATATTTCATTCAATTTATAGATGGAACACCTCGTTATGTAGCATATATTGTAACGTCATCAATATAAAAATAGTAAATAACAGCTTGTAAATGTTGTATGCTGGGCAAAGGTCTTCTTCCCATGAGGAAAGGTTTGTAGCTTATTCCACCACGATGTTCCAATGGCAATATCCATGACGTGGCAGCGGCAGTAAATATCCACCGAGCACAGTATATTAATGTTATACAATATATATATACATATATAATATACATATTCTCGTCAGAAAATTCAGTAGCACTCAGGTGCAATCCTCGGTTAAAAATCACGTATTATAATCACTGAACCATTTTGGTTCATGCATTTACTATTATTAAATAAATTAAACCGAAACAGTATCCCTTTCTATGTACCTGGTGATCAGGTACGAATAAACACATCCAAACCTGATAATATCGCCGATAATTAAATTACAAGTTAGTTACAAACATATTGATATGTTTCCAAAATACCTAAAATTGACTTTTGTTATTGTATAATGTCATTATTGCTCTTTTATTTAATAATGTTTTATAGGAAGCTCGAATAAGAAATAAGTCTTTAGTTATAAACCTATGTGATCTTTTCAATTAAAAGTCAAAACTTAACGCGATTGTCTATGCTAATATTACAAAACTAGATTTTTTTTTGTTAGTAAATAGGTCGTAATCTCCGCTTCAAATGATACAGTTCAAAAATTCATTTCATTGGTGGGAAGATAGCTACTGTATTCCTAAGTGCTATAAATTATATATATATGATTTTTCTTATGGTAAATGTAATAATGGGTCACCTGTTGGTAAGTGTTTAACAACGTACATAGATATCGGTGCTGTAAAAAATATTAACTATTCCATATATTGCCAAGCGGCACCAACTTTGGGAAGTTGGATGTGCATATAGTTACACCGACTCACTTACTCTTCCAACCAGAACACAACAAGACTCAGTATTGCTGTATGGAAGTAGAATATCTGATAAATGGCTTGTGTCTACGAAGACAGGCTTGCACAAAGTTTTACCCCAAGTTAATAATTTTCTTGATTAATAAATTACATCCGTGCAAAGTTAGGTCCTAAACCTAAAGTATTAATACGGACTTACTCGGTGTAAGAATTTATCACCATTTTTTTTTTGGATATACGCACTTTTTCCTAAACAGATCTCTAAGTTCATATTAAAATCTTTTAATTCCACACTTATTTAAGATATTTTATTTTTTTATTACACCTAAGGTCGATATACTTATTTTTTATTCTGTCGATCGCATTTGGTACAAATACTACATTTACTTTGTATATTATCATTCAAATGTTTGAATTGATATCTTGCTGCAGTATTACTTATTTACAAACGTTACAGAAATAAAATTGTGGCATAAAATAAGCCTATTTTCGTTAACATTAACGTAACGTTATCTATATGTGGTGTGTATATTATAAACATTATTCATAATTGTTTTGACATTAAGCTGAAATAAAGTGCTGAAAAAATCAACTTAGCATTTTGGTATGCGACGCGCGTCTAGTATTAAGTACGGTGAGCAACTTAAGTTTTAATATAACATTTGATGATTTATTTATTATTTTGTGTACACTGTACACTGCATTCAGAATACGTGAGGGTATAGAGAGACACTTGCGTTTGCGCACGATTACACGTGACTTGGGCCCACGTTTAGTCTTTCTTGAGAATTGCCGCCGTGGCCGAATTGTTAATTAATTTCAAGGAATTTATTCTGAGAAAACTTGCGTGTTTCCGAAGAAGCTTAGACGAACTTATCATTTCGATGATAGATGAAGATTATATACTATCCTCCACATTAATAGGAGTAAGGTCTTTGATCCTGATCCATCAAAAATTAATATCAATATACTGGACCGTCGCTGAACGTTGACCTTATTTTGCATACCCATTTGGGTATCTTTCTTTGGGTATCTTTTAATATTTAAATAGTTTAGAAGATTCGATGTATTTTCGCACATTGTATTGCAGTAACAGTGCAAAACTTATGTGGCCGTCTGTATCGGCAATTGTCACGCGATACGACCATCTACTACAGTTGTGTTGTAATTACTATTATTCATTCCGCTCGATCTCAACATAGTATAGATAATTGTTGTTTGGACTAAAGCATTGTTGTAATCATACACATTGGTCCAATAGCGAATGTTGTTTGCGCTTATTGGTCTTGGTTGATGAAGAGCGTTCAGCTAATCATTTTGTAGTTTTTATATTGTGTCTTTGCTCAGGCAAAGGAAGAGGTTAGTAAAGTTTATGACATACATTTATATATACTACGGTAAAATATAAAGGCTGTATACCTATAATATAACTGTCAGAATAAAGAGTGTAAAGCAGATTCTGATAGGAAATAAAGTAAAGAGCAACCTTATTTAATCGTTTTAAAATAAAAATACATCATAACTAAGGTTTAATTCAACTCAGTGAAGCGTATGGGTAAAAGCTATTTACATATATAAAAGCAAACACTCCGGATGCTGTGGCTTCTGAAAAATGCCACCCAAATGCGAGTTACGGGTGCGGAGGAAAAAATGCGAAAAGTTGGCGGTCGAGTCGGCCTCAATCGCTCATATTTTGCGCATTGAGCATGAATTTTAATGTTCATCTGTTACGTAACTAGTAAAAGTAGGTCTTCAATTATACTTGGCCTAAATTCTTCATTCACTAAAAAAGTTTGAAAGACTTAGGTATGATAAAATTCCTAAGAATGGTTTAATTTTATTCACCGGCTCACTACTATTCACCTTCATTTCTCAATACAAATTTAGATTAAAAATTTAATTAACAAAACTCTTGATTCGGTGATAATGAAAAGTAAAGAAGTAATCACAAGCATCAAAAATTATGAAATAAATTGAATCCTTTTTCACTAACCACAAATTTGATCAACTTATTATATTAATAAATAATTTCTTATTTTTATTCAATTTCAGGAAATCTAGGTAACTTAGAAAGTGACAACAATCGGCGATGAAAGGAATATTTGATATTTCTTATAGAATCATATGTATAATTTATTTTCGACTATGATAATGTCTTACTTTTTAAATTTTTTTGAAATATTATGATGAACGTCATTAAAAAATATTACATGTAAAAAGCTACCACTATCTTGGTAAAAAAGATTCTCCCGAAAATTGCCGGTAATAAGCACTCTATTTCTCTCAAATCAAATCAATTTTATTCAAGTAAACTTCACAACGAAGCCTTTTTTTATCGTCGATATTAAAAAACTACCACCGTTTCGGAAAGCAGCCTCCAGCGAGAAGAAACGGCAAGAAACTCGCATAGTTGCTCTTTTCAAATAAACAGATTTGCAATGCTGTTTTTTTACAATAATTAGTGTCCTGTGATGGAACCCGAGCCAAACTCATCATGATACATTCAAATGTTTACAAACTATAGCTATTAAGAGATAATCAAATCATGAAGGTGGAGGAAGGCGATAACTAAATGTCATACAATAGGTGGGTACAGTAACATTAGTCACCCAGCTGCAAGTTGGGTACATTGGGTATATAACAAGTCGTGGACCAAAAATTTGCTTAGGACAGGACCGTGAAGAGTGGCGTATAAAAATCACCATCAATGGCTGAATAAAGATAAACAACATCAATCATAAATTAATTCAATAATGCCGTAAATACAAATTCAACCAGTTTTTATATCCAAACTAAAAAAAGAAATGACACATTATTAAAACACACATAATATTATTGCTGCTTGACAAAGTCATTTGTTAGTAGCTTCAAATAGATGATGTACGCCATTCATTTAGTCTATATATCAGAAATATTGTGCACTCCGCTAGCAAAATAGCTAATAAATATGAATAGAAAGCCAAGTTAATGAGCCCGTGAATCTGCGCCATGAAGGCTTATCCCAAAGCTATTTCGGAGCAATTTTCGCGGAAAACGCGACATCATCACGAAAAATCTCTTTCCGTATATTATATCACTTACTTACCATATTACTTTGCTTCGATTTTTTTTTTCTTCGTAATATATTTTAATGTTTCATGAAGAATTCCTTTATTGATAGAAAGAATACATCAGATTCATCTAATTGAAAAATTGTACTTTTATATTTTTTTTCGATTTAATAACATCAAGGCAAATAATTGAAAGACTTGGGCTTTGTGTAGGCCGTCTGGGTAGGTACCGCCCACTGATCAATTATTCTACCGACAAACAGCAATAATTAGTATTGATGTATTTAAGTTCGAAGGGTAAGTGAGCCAGTATAACTGCAGGCACGAGAACATAACATCTTGGCTCCTAAGATTGGTGGTGCATTGGTATGATGTGTTATAATGGTGGGATGGATAAAATATTATCTTACATGGGTATATGAGCGGTGGTGATCACTTAAATGGTCCATTTGCCTATCCACCAATCCTTTACATAAAAAATATTTATTTTTTACATGAAAAATAAATTAATAAAAAATTAATTAACATTTCATCTTCATCTACAATAGAACAGGCACCCTCCGCCCCCGCTGTCTACTTAACTCCATGCGTGTGTGGCGCATATTTCTACATAGTATAAAACAAAATAGCTTCCGGTCATCAGTACGCTTAAATCATTTAAACTACACAACGGATTTTAATGTGATTTTGATGAAAAAAATATACTGATTCAAGAGAGAGGTTTATGTGTGTATTATATGCATATCATAGTATGGAAAAGCCGAAAATTTCAACTCTCCTAGATGAAAAGGCCAAGAATTGTTCTCTATCTAAAAGTTGTATATAGACTCTAACCCCTGGAAAGCCAGGACGTCCAGGGTAGCGACCCGTGAAAGCTATCGCTATATACATTGTTGCAATTCATTAATTGTTATGAAAAGCATATATTTTTACTGTATTTAATATAATGTTTGTAAATTTATACGAATTTCAAAAAAAAAAACTAGATCAAGTTACAAATTGCAAACGTATGTACATAATTATATCTAATGATCGTAGTCAGACATCAAAAACTATAGCCAGTAGTGTCTTCTTTCGAATATTATCTTAATATATAATACGATTGACTTACATTTAACATAGCTAAAATTAATATATCTTATTTATATAATATCATACAGAAAAAACGAACGTTTCAATATTGATATTAATCTGCCAATTAAATATATTCCCACTCCGCCCTATACAGTACATGTTCTATTAATATCACTTCAAAACGTTAATAAATATAATCGTTGGTGAAATGTTTCAAAGAAAAGACAGATATTTAATAACGAAATATTTTATGCTTCAGCGAATAACGTGATGTGTAAACAAGGTCGGTGTTGCATGTATTTCTCTATTTTTACAAAGATAAGAAGTGTTTGAAGCGTATTTTACTGAAATGACTGATAAGCTTATCGCGTTTGTACCCTAAGTATATTATAAAGGTACCGTATTTTACAGTTTTTAGTTGGATTCATATAAAAGAAGAACTATCAGATGAATAATTTAAAAAAGTGTTTATGATATATTGTGTACTTGTGTGTGATATGCTTATTTGGTATACTCGTATTTTCTAAAGAAAAACTTCATGTGACATTTGCTATGCCATCGGATTATGAGACTACAAGAATACAAAGGACACTTGTGTTTTGCGTACACACTTGTGCAATACAACAGCCCTTGCGCAGCTACGTGGTTTCCTTTTATAATACAAGTTAGAATTATAACACAAAATCGTGGCATGAAATTATGGCGTTTAATAAAAAAAATCGATGGTACTCATTGGTAACTCGTCAATATGGTTAATTTTGTTTGTAATATATATTTAAACAGCAAGCATAATCAAATTCTAAATTCGTATATAGTCTGTTCATAAATGACGTAAAATATATATTTTTTTATTTTCTTATTTTGAAATAATGAATCGTGTAAACATTATCCATTGGTCTATATAATTGTTATTATAAGTACGTAGAAACGACGAAACGAATTCTAATAAAACTAACCAGAATTGAAGTTTGCAATCTATTCTGGCAAAATACAGACTTGCTTTTGTAGAAAGCTTTTACCCTGTGAAATGAAAGACAAATAAAAAAATCATATATTTTTTATTTATGACCAATGTCACCGACAACATATATTACATTGACATTAGTCTAATTTATATATCTTTGTTTTATTATTATTATTATTATTCGATTTGTAATTCTTAACAACTCGGCTTAGAGCCGGTATTTACGTCATTGTCACGGGCCGAAGCAAAGTGGTCAGACACTTCTTAAAAATTGAAAGCAATTCCTGTTCCCCTTCTGATGCAATTATTATTATTATTATTAATCAGCTCTTTCTTGTAACTGTATTTTGTTTAATGCTTAGATTTGATTTTGTAATATCATAAAGCTGGCAAGGATGAAAAAGTACAATACGTAAAGTGAATGGTCCTAAAAATTCTCAATTCAAGTTTATTGTCATTTATTTCCGAATGTACTTTTTCCAAAGCTCCGCTTTAAAATGTTTATACGTTTTATATGTCAATTTCAAAAATTTGTTATTGTAATGCCTGCCACTCTTAATATCTGTATGAAGATGATGATATGTGACGGATGTAATTTCTGAGTGTTTTATGTGATACTACGACGCCGAGATAATATGTTCTTCTGAATTTGTTAGTATTTTTTTTTAAGTAAAACATTTTCCAATCACTTAATTTTTTCACATTTAAATCCTATTTTTTTACAGAAATGGTTTATCTTTCATAAGTTTGATTATATTTTTCATAATCTTATACAGTTTCCGTTAAATTAAATTAATTGGATTTTTTTTTTATTGGATAAGGATTTTAGTCTCTAAGTGAATATCCAACTACTCAATGCCAACTTGGTTTATAAAATGACATTGGTTACTAAAAAAAATGAGCTGTCAAAAAATTTAATAATTTTTGAATGTGAACTGATATTCTAGTTATGAATGGGAATAATTAGGTGTCCCACTTATAATGTTCTATAGAAAAATGAGACGGAAGCAAATGTTATACATTTTCTTGATGTATATGTTTTTTTAAGTTTATTGCATATGATATGCAATGTGTTAGAAGCCTAAAAGTACATCCTTTATTATCAATAAAAATACATGTCCTCACCGCTTTATTACTCTCATGTCTTTTATCCAAACATTGTCTGGAAGAGATCGCTCTCTTAACGATGAGATCGCCCTTTGTACATACCATTAATTTTATTACTTGTTTATAACTGTATGTTTTCTTTACTCTATTGGTGTACAATAAAATATATCCTATTTTATTCTATAAATCAATATGTATTATGGTTAAGCCTTCCTGGAGAAATTAGCGAAATATTGATGGAAACTGTATTAATATCCAACAAGTTAATCGTTGCTTTTTTATTTTATTTGTTAGAAGTAAATAACGAACTACGGACCTGTAAAATGTCCAAGTGATAAAGCTAAGACTTCCTCCCACATTGAGGTTATATACACTTCTGGATACACATGAGGTAGATTTTCATCCTACAAAAATAGATTTCCTTACTCCTTCACCAACGAGCATCAGTGGAATTCTAAACACAAAGTTTTCTTTTATTTGAATCTTTAGTTATTCAGGTAAGGTTCTAGTATTCTAACCATAGGACTATTGGAGAGTAATGTTGATTTCTATGTTTATGGGGATACTTGAAATATAATAATCTATCGTACAAAATACATACCAAAAATAATGAATAAATCTTACACGTGTATCACATTAAATGACTTAATAAAAATCTTTGAAGTTATAACTCAAACAAGAAAAGGCCTACTTAAAGGATTACTCGAGAAATATAATTTCCATCATTCGTACATCAAAATATTTTTTTTGCTTGTGTATCAATTTTGTAAATACAGTGATTTTGTAAAGTCATTTCTTCCCTCGAAATTCATTTTATCGTTTCGAAATATCGTCGCGAATTTTATTCCTCCTTTCTTGTTAACGCCAAATTTGGTTACCATTATGCGATGTGTGTTGAGAAAATTATTTTTTCCTCATGAAAATCATAACGACTTAAGATGGGAGATACATAAACTTGACGGATATAAGGATTCTGGAATCTAAAGTACTATTCGAGGCAAAAAAATACGAACATATGAAAATAAATGTGTTATTATTTTGTATAGCAGAAACACTGTAACTTGGATTCATATTTTGCTCGTAAAACATAAGATTTTCCTAGACGTCTTCATTTCGGTATACGAATAGCCTTGTGCCAAATTATTTCATATAAGTTTCGTGGTTTGACCTCAGTTAGGATTAGGATTCAAGTAAAAGAAAACTAACTTTAAAAAACTCACTGTTGACCAAACGCTTTCTTGTCTAGTAAACAGTAGGCTTGGAGTTAATTTCACTACATTGTTCTGAATCATTTTTGGAATGGTAGTGAAATACTATAATGCAATCACTTAGCGCTATGCCATCTCTCCTCATATTTTTATCTCGGATTATATCATAATATACATTATAATATGTTACCATACCTCACACATTTCCACGTATTCCTTCACGTATTATAACATAATATCTCGAAAGGAATGCTCCAAAAAACCAAGTTAAGGCAACTTGTATTTTGTCAAATGATTGAAATTGGTTATTAAATATTTAGGTTACAGGTGTATGAACCACGGTGGCCCAGTTATTAAAACATCTACCGTAGATTGCCGGCTTAAATCCGGACAAGCACTGTATTTGAATTTGTTTCATTTGTGGTTATGATTTATCTCGTGCTCGACTATGAAGGAAAACATCGTAACGGAACCTTAATGTAACGGAACCTTAATTTTGACATTTATTTATAAATAATGCGGGTTGCATTGGAGTAACGTGGTAAAATAAGCTATTACTGGCCTCCGTATTATGTGGAGAAGGCTTTATACCCACAGTTAAAATTAGTAGACTGCTATTTTTTACTTTTATCGTTTTTGTTTAGCTTGACTCATAATACAATTTATTCATTTATATATTTTTAAAATATAAACGTGTTCACTGTTACCTGTTTTTAAAAGAAATATGCTGTCAACATTTCTGTAGTTCTTTTCCTTAAACTGCCGTAAGTAGGTTTTATACTTACCTCAATACACCGTAATTGATATATTGATATATAACACAAATCATGGACCAAAATTATGAATATTTGTGTTAAACGCTAAAATCTGTCTATATTATATATTAATTATAATATATGTATATATAAATGAAATGCCTTGATATTATTAAAAGTCGGAAAAATTGCTGGTTTTAAATTAAAATTATAGGTAAGTTTAACCAATAACCAACCAATGTATTTCTAAGTACTATATTTTCAAAGGAGGTCTTAATCGCATCTTGCAATTAATAAGAATGAAACAATAAAACAATTTTCAATGTTTATTTCTTAATATCCCACTTCGTTCATTACAATATTTACAAAATACAAAAAAAAAAAACAAAACCACCATGCGGGGACATTTACAATTGGTTTGATTAAAAAAAAACTTGTACGGTCGTACAAATTATTTTGAATTACATTTAAATATAACATCCTACGCGTATTATAAGGAACATATCTAGTTATAATTTTCTACCGTGCTATAATATTTCATATTAGCCTACTTTACAAGAAGGGGAATAGAAATTTTAACAGTTTCAGGCGACATCTTATTAATACAATTTACACCGCACAAATTATAAATGTATTAAAATCACATTTTATCTTACCTTTGCTTTACCTACAAATTCATTCGCAAGCAT
Source organism: Vanessa atalanta (assembly GCF_905147765.1). NCBI lineage: Eukaryota > Metazoa > Arthropoda > Insecta > Lepidoptera > Nymphalidae > Vanessa > Vanessa atalanta. Next base: position 3,919,769 of record NC_061882.1, read on the forward strand.
GTTTCCTTATTTCACTTTGAAAGGGATTGATCTTTTTGTAATATTGTAACGGATAGAATGAATTACTTAGATCGAAAGATGCTTAATATTTTTATATAATTTATTTGAAGAGGCTTATTTTATTTATTTATTTGAGAAGGAAACTAATAAAGAATTTATTTCGACTATTCATCTAAGTATTAATACTTAAACATTGAACATGGTCTGTCACTTGTATTTATTTTTATTTTGAAAGTAAATAATTAAATTAATATAGTTTCAAGATGATCAATAAAATCGAATATCTTCCAAAACTATTCTACATTTGAACACACGTTATACTAATTTTACGAAATATATCTGTATTGTAGAAGAATTAGTTTCGTGAAACGAAATCATAACTTATTTGGATCATCCAACGGAAGTAACAATAGTGTAAAACACATTTGCACATCTAATTATAGGTTATTACGACTTAATAAAAATACTTTTACGCGGTGACTAGACGAATTTCAATTTATTCTGAAATACATTATACGCGTAAAGATGAAAAATATATGTAATATTAAAATAAACAAAAAAAAATATATTTTGATAAATACTTAGAAAGTTTATTTGGATACTAAATAATATTAAACGTCAACACTTAAATTGTGACGGATTAAAACACGAACCACATCTTCGATGTCTAAATCCTTGATTTTTATTGACAACTCATTGTGGGTTCGTACTCATTTGTTTAAAGGCGTATCGTATTCTTAAGTTCGTTCTGTGTTTTTCTTATTTCATATAGGTTACAGCAATCTTTTAGTATTATGTAAATAATATGAACCATAGATTTCAAATTAGGTTTATAATAATTTTACATAAAAACATTCACTAACTGTAAAACCGTTAATAAATATATAATAAAGTATTTATTATATAAATACAATTATTGTGCGGTACAAATTTAATTAATACGAGCTTAATAACAGAAGAGATTAAGATTTTTATTTATGTTTTAATAGAAAACAGTCAATAGATTTTTAATAATATCATTTTATTTGTCTTTATTACCTAAAAAGTACATGTATACGTGTTTAGACCCCCTTTCAATTAAAATGAAACTTATTTAATTTAAATTATTTTACTTTGAATAATATTTTACATCCCTAAAACAATTAACTACTATCTTCTTTGCTGGTCCTTCTCGGTATTGTTGGCGGTAAGCTTACATTGGATTCTTGGAAATTGAATAATCAAAAGTGTTTTATGCATAACTTTATTATATATATAATTATCATATAAAAAATCGTTAGAAATAAATTTTATTTGTAAATTAAAAACGTAATAAAATAAACGTTTTGTTTATGGAAAAAAAATATTTCGGATATAAATTGTTATTTCCGCAATACAAAATAGGCCTAATCAAATTCAGTTTTAAAATTTTGCCTATTGTAAAATAATAACACTCTTATGCTTGTAATGTTTTTTTTAAACAAAACAAATGAACCAAAACTCAAGCGAATGAGGCTTTCAAAATACACCTTCTTGGTCATTAAATCGATTCGATGCTAACATCGGACCGGCAAATGGGCCACCTGATGTTAAGTGGTCACCACCGCCCATAGACGATTGCGCTGTCCGAAATGTTAACCATTCCTTACATCGCCAATGCGCGACTATTGGTAACTAAGGTGTTATTATCCTCGTGCCTGTATCTGCATACTCACCCTTAAAATCGGAATACAACGATACTAAGTACTGCTGTTTACGGCAGAATATCTGATGAGTAGATGGAACCTAGCCAGCTGGGCTTGCGTAAAGCCGTAAGAGTTAGCTAACTCATCCTTAAAATCGGAACACAACGATACTAAGTACTGCTGTTTACGGCAGAATATCTGATGAGTGGATGGAACCTACCCAGCTGGGCTTGCGTAAAGCCGTAAGAGTTAGCTAATATATACAAGTGAAACAAATATAAAGCGTGTGAAGTTGTTATTTATACTCGTACGTGAGATACATACAGTAATTTTATCAAAACTGCAATTTTTAGTTCTTAATGCACTGAGGAATTCGTGTACATTTCGCGCTCGTTTTTTTTTTTTATTTACCACTTTCATTTCACTACGTTTTTCAAATAAAATAAATGTTCGCGACAGCTATTTAAACGGTTTCCAGACGTTATCGCTCAAAATATTTGTAGTAAAAAAAAAGTTTTTTTTTTTATATTAATTTAGAACACATTGAAACACATTACAATCATCATAACGTGTTATTGTTATATCTTTAGCCTTTCCATTATTTATTTTTTTTCGTTTATTTTTTACAAATCATGTGAAGGAATCCAAAAAGGGGCGGAGCTAAACATCGTGCGTTACATTCTCGAGGTCAACATTAGCATTAGGGGTAACTGTGTGCAGCTTACTTTTATATTTTGTATCATTATATTCAGGAATTATTACTTTAGATTGGTTAAAAATTTTGAAGAAGGATTTGATTCACAAATGTGTTTGTGTGTGTAAATAAATGAATTTAGTTTTAATAAAAATAAAAAGTTATCTTTAGGCTTATAAGATATTACTTACGACGTCTTATTTTAATTTTATTTTTTTTAAAGTCAGTATTATAATTAATCGATCTGTAAAAATACTGCACAATTAATCGCATATTTGTTGCATTATATTGTGATGTCAATGTAGATTTACAGTCGTTGTTACTTTAGTCACAAGAGACTGATATCGGATTACATGGTCCAACGACCAATGATAAATTTTGAGACTAATATACTTAATAAAACCACATGTAGCATATAGAAATAAAGATGAAATTTCAAAGTAAAAAACTTTAAAAACTATATTTGAAAAGAGGTCTATCTTATTGACTAATAATCGTTCTAGGAACAAAACAATCCGTTTACCATCATTCATACGATGGAACATCTACAAAATTAATAAATTTATTATCATAATTATTTACAACAATTCAAAGTATGTACAATGCCGTGATATAAACTTTACACTACGTTACGTATCGTCTTACTTGGCTTATTTACAAAACGGACAATTTACATTAAATTATTCAATATTAAACTTATTAATGTAATAAAATAAAATGCGTTGCGACATTTCATAATGTATAACAATTAAATTGTGCACCCAATAGAAATTTTAGCAAACAATAAATTTCCATATTAGCACAAACACGTGTTTTCTGTTTTATGTAAAAAAAAAAAAATTGAATTGAAAACGTCATTTATTTTATTCTTACGTCATATTACAATGTGACGTAAGAATAAAATAAATTTAAAAAAAAAAAAAATCCTTAATATTATATTTTTTTAGTAATGCGAAATTCGATTACAATAATCACTTCATCGCATATTTATAATAGTATAAATAAAATTCTCCCTTGTCCATGTACCGCAATTCATTAAGAACTATACCAACGGTATTTGATCGTTAACTCTATACTTAACTCTAAACAATTACTTTCATTCATCTAAAGACTGGAGCTTTTGTTTTGCTTGTGTAAAGAAGCATTTATTTAATATTTAATTTAGTTTAAAGGTGAAACATTTTTAATTATGTCGGAAATATTGTTATTCTCTTAACTATAAATTTATTTGTTTTAACGTTGCAACAATAATGACCCCCTAAATCCACCAAATTACTCAACACTAATCACAAAATATTACAAAAATTTCAACGAAATTATTATTACAAAATGACTTATATTTAATTTATTAATGTAACATTCGACGAGTCGGTAGCTTAACAAAAGTCCCAGCCGTTCACAACATCTTAAGGTGATCATCTGCAGGCCATAGATGAGAGGAGGTATGTAAAAGCCGCGCAGCTCAACTGAGAAGTTAGATACGATGACGCGCGATTACTTGTTTGCATGGCGGCCGGATGTTCCCCTGAAAAAAAGTATGCTGTAAGTTTGCGCTGAGGGTTTCTTATTGCTTTTGTTTTCGATAATAATTTGCACAAGATTATTTAGTTTTTATAATTAATTATTTGTCTTAATAGACATTCTGTCTTCTTTCAGTAACTAGATTTTATCTGTTTCCATCTACGTTACATTTGGCTATTTCATACAGATTTCCAAATTTCTTGACATATATGGAAGCATTTTTTCTACCTTCTTTCTTCGTTTTATATAAATGAACTTTCTAAGAAAAATCAGATTTATATTTCAAACTTGACCAATCATACAAACTCTCTAGCTTTATACTAAATAACATAGATTATGTTATATGTAGATCTATTCACTCCCATATATTCGATCTCCATAATGAACTTTAAAGCAAAGGTAATCATATAATACAATTTGCTATATTTTTGCTGTCTTTGCTTTTTATATTAATCATCTCACGCACACTGATACATATTATAAGTGAGAACGTTATTAAATACTAATAAACGCTAATAAATTAACGGAGAAGCGCGCCCTCGTGTGTGAATAGATCCATACTATCCTAAAATATTAATTTGACAAAGGGTTACAAAATTAAAAAAAAAAAATGTCTGAATATTTCTGTAAACAAAAACATAAAATTACACGAGCTTATGTTCTGAGTTCAAGAATGTTCATAAATAAAAGAAGTAAACTCGTTTTTGGGAATACTAGAAATGCAAGATACAACGTGTCGTCTTTTTATTTGCTCGCATACAACAGACGGTGCTTTGTACGGAATATTCTGTAATAATTTTATTCCATGCATGCCCCATTTCGTCCACTCTTGTGTAATTTGAGGAAAACAATTTAGGAATTCTTGCATACCGTTATTATTATATGCCAAAAACTCTACATAAAAGTTTATTTGAGCAGGAATGAAATGACGGTGTCATTTTTATCTCGAAAGTAATATAATTATACACATAAATGGATTAACAGTTGTTTAAAATCAACGATTTTGAGAAGTTATACTATATATGTCTTTTTTGTTTCTATTAGATATATAGACGCCCATAGATACTGGTGCTGTAGATATATTAAACATTACTTACATCGTAAGTTCGCCCTCGACATTGGTAACTATGATGTTATGGCATTTGTGCCTGAAGCTATACTTTTAGTAACCAATCTTAAAATAGATTAAAGATTTTTATAAAACATACCATTAAGTACATGAACGGAGACGGAAGCGGGATGCGCATTGTTAGGCACGCAAGTGTAATTGCCGGAATCTGTTAGAGCGGCTTTTGTGACCAGGAGTTTGCTAGTGGTACCTCCCTCCGTCTTTTCTGTTTCCAAACTGATGCCACCGCGTGGAGAGTCGAAGTCAACAACTGCGTTGCCATGGTACCTAATAAAAACACTCACACATTAAAATTATGAACCAGAGACGAAGGTTATTAACGTATTGTAAATTAATTTAAAAAAAATCTTATATTGTCACATTCATATTTGTGCAATTCTATGCGAGTATTTTATTTTATAATTTCCCTAATTTTATGCCCTTATTTTTATATACATAGGTCTCAGTCTAAATAAATATGAATTGTGAAGTGGCTTACGCATGATGAGGTAAAACAGAGAAATGCCTTGTCGCTTTTGCATTTATAATATTCGTGTGGAACAGATACCTTATATTAAAAAGGCGTGTAGGTATATAGTATGTTATGAAAAGAATAAAAATAAAAATTATTTTTTATTGAGATACGCCAGTATTAAACTAAAATAAATCGGAAACTAGACATATATATGTGTAAATAAGTCTGTATGTCTGATTATCTGTTGTTTTTGACGATTAAACCATTGAACCTAATTTGATTAATTTTTTTATGTAGCAAGCTAGTACTCCGAGGTAAGAGGTAGGATCATTTTTTTCCCCTTACACCTGACAACCAATCCCTAAAAGGCGAGTCCAGCTGTGGGCGACCACTAGTATTCTATATACAAGTTTCTATAACAACCGTTACTGTCAAAATACTAGATATGATTTATTTCGGAAAGTGCTTTTTAATGGTTTGATATAACCTTGTCATACTCAAGGCTTTAATAAAGGTTTATAAATACAAATTGGCTTCAAGTAATATATCTCGGGTCATTCCCGAGGGACCATTATGTTGTCTTGAATCTCATCGAATTTAATCAAAAGAAAAACAGGAGAAAGCTACGGTAAACAGTAACACAATTTATAATATTTCCTTTTTAACTACAAGTTTTGAAAATGAGTATCTATAGCGCGAGGATCATTTCAGGCTGCTTTGTGTATGCGTTATTTTCTTTGATTTAGAAGACGTTTAAATAAAAGATGATTTATGAAACTTTTGTTTTTATGAAGTAATATGACGACAGAAAATAAACAGCAATATTTTTTGAATTTTAGAATAAAAAATAGTTAAGATAAACTACATACATAGCATAACCCAAGTAAACGTGAAAGTAAACTTCATTATTAGAAGCTATTTAGTAGACGTATAAAATAGGAAAAATAAACTCGTCCTGGTTTTTGAAATAATGGCTTAAGCAGCTAAAATATTTGAATTGAAACTGTGAATAATTGAAACGAAAATACATTAATGGAAAACAGACCTTAAACAAGAAACTCACCATAAAACAGAAGCACTTGAGGGTGGCGACGAGTGAACATTCACTGAGCACGTCAAAGATATCGTACTACCTTTCTTCACGTACACATCCTGAGAGCCCCAGATGGTTGCTGCCGCAGCTGCAACAAACAAATATAAACCTTAATACTTGTACATTTGGAGCGAATTTTGCCAAACTATCAGCTCTGTTGAGTAGTCAACTGTGAAGTTTCTAGATTCAAATGTACTATTCTGTCCATATTTGAACTTTAAGACGTGTCTGACATCGGTAAGAAATCTCTCAATATACGAGTATAAAGTACATTAGAATATTTTACCTAAGTTGAATGTATCGTCTATTTTTATAACTAACGTGTTTATATTGATTCTTAAAATAAGATAATCAAAATGCTTAAAACATGCAAATGTAGTATACATACATTTATTTATTAATTTTAATGTACAAGTAACTTTTTATCTTGTTTATAATTAGTTTATCTATGCAAGTCCTAACGCTTGATAAGATCAATATTTAAGAGGCACTAAAATAAAAAAATAAAAAAAAGAACAAAATAAGCTTCACACCAATTGTCTAAATACAAATATTAGGATGATTTGATGCTGAGAACATTGAAAATGAAATACATCAAACATTCATATATAAATGTACTACGGGATAAAAAGGCATAGTAGGTACTCAGGAATAAAAGCTTAAAGCTAATTGAGGACTAATGAATAAACAAAACGTAATAGAGGAATTGAGAGTACCTGAGGATCGGACCGGTGGCTGAGGCGCGGGGGTGTAGGACTCATCTGGAATTCACAAGACAACAGCTTAGGGAGGGATGAGGAATACAAAACAGAATATGACCTTAATAGCCGAGCGAAAGGATACGTAGTTTCGAAATTAACTTGGAATTTTAATTTCAAGCAGATTAAAAATCTATTTTTAAAAGATTTTTGTAAAATATATTGATGAATTAATGATCATCAATTCAGAAAATGGGGAACGTAAAGATTAACCTTAAAAATGAAATTATATTCTATTAAGTCTATCTCACCTCGTCCACTTATGATATTTAGACGATTTTTTTAATTCAAAATTTTTTTTATTCCTATTAAAATACGAATGTTTTAATGAATCTTGGTTTAAGTTCAATCTTGTATTTTATCTTGCAGTCAGGTGTCACTTCAAATTATTTTTCTATTCCTCATTAAATGAGAGGCCTTTTAAATATTAAGTCTGATTAGTTTACGTTGTTTTGGGAAAACAACTAACATCTATATATACATAACACACATTGAAATCAGTTGCGGTGAACAGAGTGCCAATCAGTCGTCAAAGGCAGAAAAAGAATAAGGCTTGGAGTGAATAATTGAAAACCTGTCCAAAATTCACGCGAATTTAGTCGCTGGCTCAGTTCCTCTGTGTTATATATGAAAACATAAATAAAATTCGAATAGAATAATCGAATAAACTTAATAAAAAAGTTTGTAATATAAGAAGCACTAATGAGAGGTCGAAATACGATAGCGGAAGGTTTATAGTTGCGTATGAAATTTATGCACATTTCGCTATCATTCGCCATTTTTCAGCATAACAAGCGCTGTAATTGGCTGGAGCAGAATTTGAGAGGCACGCTTGATATATTTCTGGTAGTGAAGCGTGTACTGATAAATGACTCTCGTATTACTACAAACGAGAAAGATAAAAAAAAACAACTAGAGCGCTTTTCGTATGTACCAGCTACTGACCAATTAATAAAACAAGCCTAAAAATTATGCGCGTGTCTGTTGTGATGGCACATTGAGGTGAGAGGTCATAGCGTGCAAATGTGTGTTAAAATTTTTGGGTTTAGAGAGTTTATTATGTTTCTATTATGTTTTTAGACACAAGCTTAAGTACTATCGTATTAATCTTTAACAGATTTACTACCGAATTCAGTTAAATACAAATTAGGTACATTTTAAGCGAAGTAATTCTTCCTCTAACACCTCAATAACTCTTAATATTAGCTTAAAGTATTAACAAGTGATCAACGAAGCGAACACTCACCAAGAACTCTCGGTTGGTTAAAATTTGTATGCCGAGTTTGTAATTGTATAATTTACATTTTAATTCATTGAATTATCAAGCAAATTATATTATTTTCGGTACACCTTTTTTTTAAATGTCGAACGGATTTATGCTTTAATGAACTTTCAAATATTTTTTCACGACTACAATAATTTAATGGCATAAGTCCAACTTAATTCTATACTAGTTTTTCTGCAATCTTAATATCAAGAGATCAATAATAAAAAATATAAAAGATCCCATCAAATTCATTGTGTAAGTGAGCATTTATTTGGACCAATTTTGTAAATTAAAAATACAATATATAATGTCTGTAATATTTGGGTCACTAAGATTGTCACCATTACGTTTAATATTCACATTCTTGACTGAACTTTAGTTAAATTTTTGAAGAGCCGCCTTTTGTTAATTAAGCTATACAATTTTAATAAAGAGGACCGTTGTTATTTAAGATAGCTATTAAGTTTTAATCTTATGTTAGAGGTTGAACGTGAATCTTAAATTCTGCCCAATATTACAGTGTTGTTTAAAAGGTTGTCTTATAAAAGGCCTACTTGTGAACCAATTGTAAGTATCAATACATAGTATAAAACTAAGTCGCTTCCTGCTGTTTATTATCTGTCGATGTGTATGCTTAGATCTTTAAAATAACATAAAGGATTTTGATGCTTTTTTATAATATATACAAGTGATTAAAAAAGAAGGTTTTTATGTATAATACATGCATAATATAGTAGAGAAATACTGATAATTTTAGAGGTTCCTAATGTGATGTCGTAATTAAATACGTTTTACTTCCATTGTACTTGTACTTTCATTACAAACGCTGTCTGAACCCTACGAAATAGATCAAAATAATGTACGAATAAAAGTTTGTAATATAAGAGTATTTTATTGTACACCTTAAAAATTAAACAAAAATATACGCAATGGTATATCTGGAGTATATAATTATGGAGAAGGATAAGAAGGCTTGGAACTTATCTCACAAAGCTGTTCCGAAATTTTTGTCATTCCAAATTTGTTTACAATATCATTATTCTTCACATAGTGTTTACTGTTCTGGGTAAGTACTACCCACTCAACATAATATATTCGACTGACCAATAGCAATTGTTGTTATTTTTATGTTCAGGTTCCAAGAGTGGATGAGCCAGTGGAACTACACATTTCTTACAGTGCCTATGTCTTTGGGTGGTGGTGATCACCTATCACATGGCTCATTTTCCAGTTTGTCTAGCTATTTAAAATAAAAATAAACGATCAAACATGAAATAAATTTTAATTAAACTTAGACTTCCTTTAGATATTACGTGTTCTATTCGATACAAAGTTAATTGAAGATATTTATATCAAAAACAGTGGAGTTCCATCTTGCATTATCAATGTCGGAAATATAAATTATTTTTGCGTATTAACACTTTGAAGAAAATTCACATCCTTGCGTAAATAAATCCCAAACCTTATGTTACGTCTAAGTGAAAAGTATTCTTTATAAAAGTTTCCTGAATACCAGCTATGTGTTATCAAAAAATATTCGCAACACGCGCTTGGCTGGAGCCCAGCGGTGCACCGAATATGGCTAAGAGAAATTGCGCCCACTTTGTAACCAGCGTTATACCCACTCCTAATATAACGAGATGAATGTGAGATTACATCGTCATATTACATAAGGGCGAAACTTTGTGAATTTGATGATATCATTAAAATGATAAACAATATTTTGTTCGTAACGCTAGGAACATGCTTAACGTACCACGAGAAGAAATATTGAAAAGATTTTATAGCATTTGTTTCATAAATTTTAATAAGCAAGTCTTCAGTGGGGTGACAAAAAAAATCTCAAATGTAGTGCATCAAATCAAAAGACAATAATTGTCCGTACGATTCGTACATTTGCAACAATGAAACAGATTAGTAGATCAAGGTCTAAATTAATCTCTTTTTTTATTGTTGTTATTAGGACGGGCAAATGGGCCACTTAGTAAGTGTCACCATCGTATCTAGAGGTTGGCGCTGAAAAAAATAATCATTAACCATTTCTTACATCGCCAATGCGACATTAACCTTGAAGTTAAGATATTATGTCCCTTGTGTCTTTATGGTACCAGTGTATGTGTGTGAGTGAGCCAGTGCTCATTCACCCTAAAACCTGAATAAAACAATGCTAAGTATCACTAGGCAGCAGAATACCTGATGATTGGATAGTACCTACCCAGATAGGCCAAAGACCTACCACAGAGTAAAAATATTTTAAAAACATAAGAAAATTCGTGCCTAAAAGTATCATTTTATCAAAATTTTACTTTATTATTCACTTTCTATTAATATATTAATTGGTACATATAATATATCAAAATAAGTATTTATCAAACAAAATATACAATATGTGTTATGATATATAGTAAGGATTAAAATTCTATAAAAAGTTGCTTAGAATGGATTGCCTTGCAGGTGAAAAGTTAATTAAAATAAATCACACGCACATTAAGCAAATCTACACAAGTCACATTTGCATTTTAATCACCTTCAACGTTTAGGACAACTGCCATGTTGATTTTCGGTTCAGTATTGATCTGACATTCGTAAACGCCCGCATCACGTGGCTGAACGTAATCTATCTTCAAATCCCAGTCGTCTGATGGTTCGGGATGTAGCACGCTGAACCTCGCATCTCCCGTGTAAGTGAAGATGTGAGACGTCAGTATATGGAGATCTCTTTTTCTCATCCAAGATACCTAGAACAATGTATATGATAAGCACATTGAAGCGAAATAAAATACGAAAAACTTAAAAGAGATAAAAGAAATTTGTTGTTCAAATTACTATTCGTAAAGAAGGACAATACAAGAAGTACAAACCACTCCTAACACGGCCTACGTGCCGTCAACTTTTCAATCTAAAACGTTATGTTCCTAGTGCTTTATCTAATTTGATTTCAATATATTATAGTAAGTAGGTTTCGACGTAAAAGCTGAAATCATATTTAGATTTTTCAGGATCGTTGTAAGATAGTTATATAATAAGCATTTATATCTTGTATTCGAACAATTATACACATTACCAAGGCATTTTTTTTAAATCACTTGATTTAATAAATACTAAAAATACACAGAAACAGGCAGAGAAATTCCTCTTTATTCTAAGACGCTTTATATCTTGGTATTAAAAGGAGGATCTTTGATTAATATCACACCAACAATTATATTTTTAATTCGGATGCCTTAGAGAAATTAGAAAATAAATTCGTTCCTTTGTAGGGTTTTTGTTTTTGAACGTAATTAGAGTGAGCCCGAGTGAGCCTTCGTAAGCCTACGTTGTAATTAAGCAAGATGAAGCATTCGAGCCCCCTTTACAGCCTTTAAAATAATAAAATTAAGTAAGGACTAAGAGAAATATTTTTTCCACTTTAATTCTGCATCTCGTTTGATGAATTGAATCCGGTTTATAATATATCTCACAAGAGTATCAGCGTCGCTAAGGCTTTTAGTATATTTAATTTTGTTTTCTGATGCGAGTATTTATGCTTTATTTTTTGGCAAAAGGCAAAATACCTTTTAGTTTAAAAGTCATGTATCGTATCAAGGAAAATGTTATTGTTACTTTGGTTCTTTAGATCAATTTCAAATTACGTTTTTATATGTACATCGATATTATAATTTTCTAAAAAATAAATTAGTATAACTTTGAATAATTTATACAATAAAAATAAATTGCTTAGTATATTTAATCTAAGCAAAACATTCTGTAAGATCTCAATTTTTCATATCGTTAACTGAAAACATACTTAAGCCGATACGTTGTTTTGTTTTACATATCTCTTAAATGTTATTGAAGTCATATAATAAGTAATAAAATTACGTTAAGGAAAAAGAAATCATAAAATATTTCTATACGATTTTGTCAAATATAATAAAAACTATACAAAATGATGTAAACGATTCATCTCGAACAATACATTATAATGCATCGCGGGATATGTCAGAGTTCTATTTATTTCCCGAAATGGGTCGTAGATCCCTCCACCATTAATATGACGGTCAGTGGAGCGGCTCTGAGGAGGGATATCGAGGACCCAATGAGATCGACGTTGAAAAATGATATTTTATAGTCTGCAGGTGTCGAGATAAGTTTGGGTGAAGGGGTAATGTTATATTTATAAATTTGATTTATTTACGATTGATTTCAACCAAGTTATTAATCCTTTCTCTACAATATATACATATTTTTTTTACTAAAATTTGACTAAAAAGGATTGGATTTTGTAACTTTTAATTGAATATTAATTTATGCATTTTTATACTAACAGATCAGGTATTTTTATTGAAGTTTTAATATCGTATAGGATAGCCTTCATACTGAAATAATACAATGAACATTAACAATAGATGATACGAGTTTGATAATAGGAGTTGATTACGAAATATAAACTATTATATTTCGTGTAACTTTGAGATTAGGCAATTAGTAGAATTTTTTATGACTTTTTAATCATTGTATCTGTACTATTTGCCTAACCTGTACCCAACGATACTTTCAGTATCCTTAAATTTCTGAAACGCTGAACATAATATTCAAATTATCGAATTCGAAGACTGAAACCAGGCTGGATGATCTTTGGTATTGGATCAATGATCGTTCAGATTAAAGCCAAATTTGTTATTCTTATATTAACCAACTTTACAGAAATTATAAGTACATTTTTTTTTATCATTACATAATATGCTTTATCAGAAAACGATCGTGTAACGTGCTCTTAATCAAATTATTTTGACAATGATTACAATACTTGACAATAATTAATAAAATAAAAATAATTGCTTAATTTAAAACTTAAAGTATTAATAAACATTATTAAACCAAAATTGTCGGATTAAGTTCAGTTCGAGGTCAACTTCACAAAGTTGATCGTAATTTTAATCTAAGTTGTATTCCCTAAAGTTACCAAGGCTGTAAGCCTAGAGGCAAAAAATTAAAATGAAGTTACTAAAGTTTTATGCCTTATAAAATTGTCAAGATGGAAAGTAAATTAAAGCTGATGTATATAAAAAAACGCCCTCCTGACTTTATTTAGACTCAAGCCATTCCCATAAGTTACTACTAAACACGTAATAGATGTTATAATGCACAAATATGTGCATAAGTACAAACGCATCTATTTTTTTAACATCATTCAAATCTAACGACAATTCTACATGTCCGAAGAGATCAGGCACTGGACAAATTACTTTACATGATTTCCGAGGTACGGACATGTAACAGCGCTAAGTTTCTCACATCGAACTACTTTTGAAGAATTTCTAACTGAAAATATTACAGTTACTTTTCTTCATCCGATTCGAAATTTGAACCCGGAATGTCACGATATGCACTCATATAACTTCGACTAACGAAGTAATCGAAGAAATAGAGTCGCGCCGGCCTATCAAAAGTAGTTCAAAAACTGTAGTGTGTTTTAATGTATGTATTTATTATACCAAAAAAAATATAACGTATAATACTTACTGTTCTATTTCCTATATGTTTTGCGCGGCATCTGAGAACAGCTGATTGACCGACGACCGTCGACACGTTACGAGGAGACACGTCGTCGAAGTACGGCCGTTCCGCCCGTGTCTCCCCTCCCCCACTTACACCTGGCAAGACGCCTAAACCTACGAACAAATACAAAACTCATTACTAAAATGTCACAAAAAGTCTAACACCTGACATTGTAAGGAAGTTGTAAGGCTTACAACTTTTTAGATGCCTTTACCACGAATTACCAGTTAGTAAACCTATAATACCTAATAATTAAACCCGGAGCTTTAGCCATGGCAAATTTTGTGTACAAATTCATAGTACAGTATAGTGTATTAGGTTTACAGAGAATCGTAAATATAAATATCATATTGAAGCTATATGATTTAATACGAAAATAATTCCGGTAACTATACCTGGAATTGTGCAATAATAGTGAACTGTCATTTTATATGAGTTGAATGTTTATTGTCAGCAATAAAATAATAATAAAATAAATTTATTGAAACTATATTGCAACATTTGTGATTTTGTTTATTTTATATTTCATATATTGAATGTTGAACCATGTAACACGAAATCGTTGATAAGCCAATGAGTTTATTGGATATTACGTTTAGTTCTGTTCTTGTATAGCCTGTAGAAATCAACCGCGACAGGAATAAAAAAGCAACTCAGGATTTGTACCCGAGACGGTGTAATATGCACCATAACAGGCTTGCAACTAACCTAACAACCATAATATATAAAAATTAATAAAAGTGTTAATAAATAAAAGTAATATTATACATCAATCTGTTTGAAGCGTTTTAGACGATGTAATAATCGGGGGATTCTATTTAAAGTTTATAATGATGTCTACGAATAATTACTTTGAGCACACGTGAGCTCATTCAAGAGTTTGAAAAACGCAGACATTTAGAAGTCACATTCAAAATTTAGGTGTCAGTAAAATACAAGAGATATTTGAGTTTACGTATTAAAATTTTAAGCAACAAACTAATTCATACTTATATAGCAAATAATTACTTGTTTTACAAAACACTTAAAATGTTTTTTTTTTATATATATCCCTGAACATTTAACAGCGACTCGACTAGTAATTCTTGGTTTTGTTTTTTTTTTTTTAATAAATAAAGAGTATGATAAAAAAATAACATTAATAATGTACATACTGAAAAGTTACCAAATGCCAAATCAAGGTATCGAAAATCGAAAAAATAAAGAATTACCTACTGACCTACTGTTTATGCCTGGCAAGTGCCTCTACATGAAATAGAAATCCACAAAGAAACAAAAATCAAATTACAACTGGGATATAATATTATGGTAAATATGGCCAACTCGAAATTGGTCACACTTAATGTAAGAATTAACTTAATAATTGGAGGTATCCTTGCCTGAAACGTTCGCTAGTCAAATCATCTAGGATTTATACGAAATTTATACATTTTCTCAGCTTAATAATATTGTGATGGTCCCTTTATGATCTAAGCGACCGTGGTGTGTTCATAATATTTTAGCCTAACAAAAATGCTACTATCTCTAATTTCAGTATAGACGAACTTTCCGTGGCTGCCGTAACATTTTGCAGGATGCGTTGCGGAGGCTGAAACTGTTATATACTTTAACACAATTACTTTTATTCCCTTTAATAGTTAAAGTTATTCCTTTCATTAAAAAATGATGTTTGCTTACGAGATTTGCTTATTACGATTTGATTCAGTTAGAAACTTATTTTAATTCTCGATTATCCTTTATATTCATTAAAAATATAATATAAAATTCAATCAAGTCTGAGAACATTGAATTGTTTTATTAAAACTTATTTATATTAAAAGACAAAGTATTACGGTGAATATTCGCAAATAACCTTTTGCTTTATTAATTATTTAATTAATGTTATCGAATAAAAAACTTGATCAAGAGGATAATTACTTATTAATGATTCACAGCGATTAGTATTTGCATCTGCCTGATTATTTGATGGTAATTATATGAAATTAATTATGAGAGAAATGAAAAATGATCTTCGATTCTATCTTATTAAAGTATTAGCGAGATTAATTAATAATAACGTATTTTTAATCAGGGGAAAAACGCTTCCATTTTCAAATTACCCGTGGAAAAGCAACATTAAACTAATATATAAGTAGAAATATTAAAGTTAAAAACGAATGATAATATAGAAAATTGATGTTTTCTCGTAAAACTATGAAAACCAATAAAAATAACATGTAAAAAATAATGCATGTGTTCAAAAAAACTTAGTCAATCTTTTTAAGTATCCACAAGAAAATTGCTATTGATATGCAATATCAAAAATTTATATAAATTTGTTCGTAATAAATTAGCAAGTCACTTTTGTCCATTTGTTTTTATCCTAAAAATGTTTCAGAATCGGCCTCAAAAATGGGTGATAAACAAAAAGTCTCCATTACCCGAGTGTCGGAATGTGACGCGTGCGCCGAACCGGAAATAGGAACGCAATATGTACTTGCCTTTTTTGACGACAGGCGTTTACTTGAGGTAGGGCTATTGAAGAAGCGTTTTGATGATTTTTGAATTTGAATTTCTAGAACTTTTTTTTAAATTAAAATAATGGGTGACCATTTTAAGAAAATTAAGAAAATCATCAACGTCAACTTCAAATATTCCAAAGCCAAAAGTAAGCTAAAAGTTATGTATTTTTAAAGTGAAAATACAACGACTATAAGTATTGTTTACAAAAAATAAAATCTATATTTAAATAAATACATATTACGAAATTGCAGTTAATTTCGTTACAACATCAACAAAAAAATGTACACTGTGTTCAACATAACGCATAAAACATTGACAAATTAATATTTGTGCGTGACAAGAACACATAAAAAACAACAAATAAAATAATAAAATCGCTCGTTCAAAACCCGTACATGACCACGTACTGCGGTGCAGTTGCAAAATGGAAATGACAGCGATGAAGTTCTTTGTAGCGTCGTACTTGCACTAAGGTTCTCTTTTGTTTTTCTAACACGTCTCGCGTACTGCCCCGGTCTTTCTACCGTCTCACTATGATAAAGCACCTTGCGGTTGCGATATTGCACCAAATAAATCACACACCGTGCAATCTGAGGTTCTTTTGTTGTCAGCTCCGGCTACATTGTTTTCGTTTTATTTTTGGCAAAGCAGAATGGGTTGTTTACGGTTTCTTGATATTATAATTTATAGCAGTCGATGTTGCACGTCTTGTTCATTTTTGTTTTGGATTGATTTTTAATGCTATCTTGAATTTATTGACTTTGTTGGGGTAGGATTTAGCTTGCGAATAGCTTTTATCTTTTCAGCATTATGTCACTGTTGTTTTTGTGAGACATATTAAATAACGTTTGCCTTTTGACTAATCTATAATAATAGATAAAACGTTATTATGGATTTGTAATTTACATACATTAGAATTTTGTAGAACATTCGTTTCATGTATCTCCTAAGGTATAGTCAACGTGATTTTTGTCTGCGGACTAAAACTGTATTTTCATAAAACATCATCATCTGCCATTTTGTATAAAATATTTATTAATTATGTATACAATTCTTACTCGTTCATTGCTTTTCTATCATAACGTATAAAAACCGTTGAAATGCGCTTACCTACTTGTTAAGTAGAAGTAAGTACGCGAAAATACTGAAAGAAAGAGTAGGCGACTTCGTTTTATACTATTTATAGGTTATAAGAAGACTTTAAAATATCACAACAAATATACAAATAAAACAGAGATATATGGTGCGACATACGTCTGGAACGCTTGCACTCAACGCTTGCTTCCCCTATATAATATATAGATAAATACATCCGTATATTTAATACATTAAATATGCAGATACGATTGAATAAATTAAAATGAATTAACAATTATTAAATATGAAATAATTAAATGTCAAGAAATAAAATAATTATTAAAAAGCATGTATAAATTTTAACAATAACAAAATGTTATAAGAAACCATAAATTATAGAATGAGACAAAGAGAAAGAAGAAATTAGAGAGATAGGTCACCAGGAGGATGGATAACACTTTTTATTTACGTGAAGATTTCTGCCAGTACACTGTATTGTAAGCGATGTAAAAGAACCTATAGAACAATGTATCAATATATCAATGTATCTATAGAATATATTTTTTTCGCCTGATCGGCAAAAAAATAAAGAAACAAAATACTATTAGTAATATGAAAACAATATACACTACACAAGTAACGTATCATCTGTCATGCTTGAAATATGTAATGTATATAACATTACACACAGATTTTCTCTAGTTGCTATATTTATAAATGAACAATGAATCACATAGTCAACAATAGTAAATAAGAAATCCTCCAAGTAGTCATCAGTCATTGTATTCTTGTATTGAATGGCGTTGTGTATAAAAACAGAAAAGTGCATCGTATCGTTGTACTGCAGACAGCAAGTCGTTTTATTTCAGTCGGAACAAATGGCCCCAGATAGGGGCTCTATCGGAACTGGCCCCACTTATCACTCTTGTTTAATCTTTTAAGTTCCGACGATTCGAAATCTAGTTTTACACAATAAAAATCTTTCAAACGAAAGTTGTGTTTGTAAATGTACTGTTAAAAGAGTTTAAAACGTATAAATACAATACTTAAACGCATACAACTGTGTTTTTATATTTTTCTTTTTTAAATTAGGTTATTAGTATATAAAAATATCATACATGTTTTAAATTGTATTATCTATTTAAATAGATAAAGACAAAGACAAAATAGTTTGTCTCTTCTGTTTGTCATGCGATTTTATTTTTTTTACTCGACAAGAGCTCTTGGCCAGCTTTAATTTTATTAATTAAAGCGAATTAAATGGAAAGCAAGAGCAAAATGTTCGTTATTTTTTTAATAATAACTACGGCCGAACCTCGACCACTGGACGAACACAAGTATTGTTAAATTATTGTACTAATAGGTAAGTTGGCTCAGCTTGCCGTCTCGTATATTTTGAACCCCTTATTTTAATTTCACTTATCTTCATTAATAATTATTTTAATGAAAAGAATACTCAATTGTTTCAATATTGTTTAACAATTGATATGTTATTTTAACGAAGGATAAAAAAGAGAATCGACGATTCGAAATAATTTGTACAACTTTAACTATTTGAACATATTTCGATTTGCATCGGACATTCATGCAATACAAAATCGTATAAAATATTTAGCATGTCACTATTGCAATATGTATGAGGGCAAAAACTCGAGGCGAATCGCACTGTGTCACGTGATCGGAATGTGTATATACGAATACAATGCCACTCGAATACGAATACAGTCACGGATCACTCGGATTCCGATATCTGATGTACTATAAATATTATTTCAGCTTAACGTATATTTGTCGAGTAAATATTAAATGTAATATCTACGAAAATAATTTGAAATATATATGAATTTATTTTATCCAAGCCGGATGTATATGTGAAAATTATTTCGGTCCGTTTTCAAAAGATGGCTTCGGCTATTATTATTTCAATTATAGATTTCTGCTTTCATTCAAATAAAAACGCTATCGAAGCATCGACTGGATAAATTTACATGAGGGAAGATCCCATCAGAGTCAGTTTTACGCACTGCTGCTTTACTTCTAGTCTCTTACAGTATGTATACAATTTAATAAATTATAATTTATACATCTGCAGCATTATAAAATTTTATTCGCAAAGGATTTCTCAGAAACTTAAAATGAAGTGAAGCGCACAATTTTAGGTAAAACTTTCGGAGTGAACAGCGTCTTTTGCACTAAAAGCAAACGAAAAGAAATCCCAAAGACGGCTGGGATTCTTAAAAAATATTAAACTTTGAAAGCCCTCAAACAAATATGGAAGCAGAAAAATCTTGAGCACAGGGTGCATCTTTCATTTCGAGCTCGGGAACAGGCAAGGTGTCGGGCGCTTATTGCATTCATTTTGTGCTTGAATCTACCAATAAAAAAGCCAATTTTACTGGTGAATTTGACTTCTTATACCAATATAGGAGACCCTATAGTTAAAAACTTATACTCTGAAGTATTTTGATGTATTCATATAATTAATACCTGAAAGAATTTGAATCTCTAGTAGTTTATAAAAAATATTATATCACATATGTGGAATATAGAAATAAAACTACACAGAAATCAAATCTTATTACGGCAATAACATGCAAACTATCTGCGGTACAACTTAAACTAGGATTGAGCACAGACGATAGTGACTCTATCTCGTCATAAAACGACGGTAGTAACTTCTGTATTGCACGCCAACGTTGTAATTTACGGTAGTGTTTGTCCACACTGATAGCGAAGCCGTCGTGATAAAGTGTATTAATCGTTTTATTTTTATTGCAGTTTTCTTTTCTGTCTTATTATTTTACTGCTTATAGTCGATTTTTTAGAGGAACTCAGTGTATTCTTTTAGGCATTACTGGGTTGAACATTTTGAAATGAAACTTTTCTGATGCATATAAAACAAAAAAAAGTACATTTTACCTTTACATGTCAAATAAGGTGTGTTAAACAAATCTTTAATAATTTGTCTCAAACGCAAGAAGCCTTTAAAAACTTAAAATATATATTTTTTAATATTTATAATATCATTCAATATTGACTAGAAGAGAGAATAGACCCTTAGCGACCTAACTATATTTTAATTCAAATTGATTTTTTGGCATGATACACGCGGTATTTGGTACTACTTTTAATACCACTGAATTAGTACGGAATCATCTGTAAATGTTTATAGGCTATTAATTTTTTTTCCCACTATTTTATTTAGTGAACAGCAGAGTGAGCGGGTTAGCGTTGGTTAGTAACTAATATATTTGATTTGTTGTTGTTCTTTCCTTAACATTATTTTAATAAAGATTTTCTTATTATAATTTTAAGACAGTATATTACTATATAGTAGCTTTGATTTAATCACAATTATTAACATTTTGGCACATATATATAGTCGATCCAATGCTGGCATATGAATTAATATACCCCATTATAACATTGTAATTAAAATGAGTGGCGCCACAGATAGCGATTAAGAGATCTTGAGTCAAAACTTGATATCATAACATTTTATACTATTACATAGATGTATTGAAGTATATGTCTGCTGTGTCGTAAACCGACAGTAATAACTTCTGTATTGCTCACTCATAGTTCGAGTCGTAATTTATGTTGGAAGTTAGAACTACGGTTGCACTATTAACAGAGATTTCCAACAGTCTGGCAACCTGCCCTGGCTTTACTCAGTATCTCCAAGTATTTGATTCCACTCATTATATTAATATATTCATATCGGTGCTTACGACTTTTACCGATGGAAAGCCATCTGGGTATCACCTACTTATAAGCTATCTACCGCGGCATATTAACAATATTTTGTTAACTTTGTTTCATTTTAATGGTCATTAAACGTTATATTTAATTTTTGGTTGCGCATGGACTATAATATATTCTGATTATTATTTTGCTACGAACAGATGTGATCGCTTAGTAGAAAACTCTCTCGTCTCCGAATTTTAGCCAACATTTTTTTTTCAGATGAACTAATTGTTCACTATGGTAAATTGATTGACTCTAGTTTTTGTGGTCGTGGGGTAGGACAGGTGTTGCTGATATAACAACTAAAGAAAATACTAACAGTTTAAATTTAAACTACTTTTGTTTACACATCCTGCACATAGTTGAAATCAATCCAAAATAATATTTAGATAGAAGCAGTGACAAAACAGAATTTTACACAAACAGATATTACATAAACAGAAGTAAAGATCAACTAATAACACAAAGTTTCCAGCTCTGCAAAGTCAATATATCAGTCACAGGACAAAGTATTTGTTTCTATAACATCCTGTACACATTTATATTTGCATATAATAAACATCTGTGCATAGAAATATTAACAGCCGAATTTATCAATAGAAAATTACACTATAATTGTTAGAAAACGAAGATCTTTGTTGAATGTTTGATATGGCTCTGAGCTTAGAACTTGTACATATATCTTAAACGAACATTGCAGCTTAAACCTAGCAAATGTATTTTCATTTATAGCACTTAAAATTACTTCCTCACTAATACATTATTATTATTTTATTTCTATTCATTGATTTAATACAATCGTATTAAAAATTAATGTTTTATTGTTATTCACGCTGACACTGCAGTCGTACTCTATCAGGTAACTACCAAAGTTTCTATTCGAAATGAAGTTTGCATGCGTCAACCTTATCTCGTACAATCCCACTTAAATTAATTTGTATTCTAAATATTCATACATACATCTCAGGTTATATTTTGTACAGTATGGTATCCTACATCATTAATAAAGTAGTAAATCTGGATTTATTACACTTACTCAAGAGCAATGCAATCCCCACCGGTACTTAGCAAATATATTTTTTGGTTTATCTTCAGAATTGAGATTAAATGAACTATTGTAAAATACATACTAAAATAATCATTGTGTAATCCTATGTTGACCTTACTATAAAATTTATTAGGACATAAATTATGTAACATAAAACGTTGTCGGTAATCAATAAAACAATAAACGTTATATAACATTATTATAATATTTTCTTTAGACGTGCAGCTTCCGTTCACGTAATCGACCGTGTAGACATATCTCGATATAAAATTTTTCAAAGGTATTACGTGACCCTAAATGTGACTTAAATTACAAATTATTTCAATCAATTTAACATAAAAGAAAACTAAAATTGCCCTAAGTGCCCCTTGAAAGGCAAATCCTCAGTCCACTTGGTAAGGCAGTGTTCACCTAAGATAATTTTCATCCTACATTACGCACGGAAACGCTTACAAAAGTGTCGCAATCGGACAATGGACCGCCTCAAACTACTATAAATTCGCTATAATGGCCCCATTCGGAACCTCTATTGAAAGCTGGCCCCTGACTGATATACTATCAGTTAATCTGTTTGTTACTATCGTATGTTTATATTTATTGTTCTTGAACCTTTAAATAATTGAATTTCACAGAATGATCATGATTACATCTGTATATGTAGGTTGAGGTTCACTGTGTCACAATGTGTCCAACATTTAAGGTTTAAACTAAACTTGCATAACGAATTTTCTTATAAATATTATATACAATAGTTTTATTAAAATAGTATAGGTACATTACATTTAACCATGAAATATAATTCATATATTCCGATAATTCAGTGTGGAATGTAGGTATATAATATTTGTTAATTAGACTTAAATTAATAAATAAATATAACCTATGCCTGTTCTGAAACTATGTACTATAATAAAATTATTATTGAGAAAGTTTCATCAATAGGTCTTTGAGTGAATACGGGTAGAACAAACGAGGAAATTTGACCTCTAGAATTAATGGATATAAAAAAAACCTAACAGTATGTTCGAATATGAACTTTTTAAATTCAATAAACTTTGTCTAAAGTAAATTACGTTCCGATTCAAAGTAATATGTTCATGAAGTATTGTTCTTGTATTAAATAATTTAATGAAAGTTTCGTTTGAGCTGTAATAAACTTGTTAATTACAATTTGTGCTGCCGAATGTATTTTCTCTCAAACCGTTATTATTATCAAAACATTAAAATAAATATTTTATAAAGTAATGGTCAAAACGTGACAACATAATTATGTGACGAAATGTAGGTATTTTTAAAGCCTACAAAAATACAGAAACAACGCTACCTTGCTGTGGAAACAACAGTTAAAATGCGGGCGCTCTCAGTATTCACATATTGTATTTTATTAATTTGTAATGTTAAGGCTTATTTAATATAAATGATGTTTCTTTTTTAATATACTGTTATTATTAAAATTTAAATAACATTAATAAAATTAAAAATATGTTTCATAGGAATATAGTCTGTGAAGCTATTACAAATGAACAAGTTTTGATAAAACAATTTAATAATTATGTTTTATTGACTGTTTTAGTCCAGTCCACTTCTCTGATGAAAAATTAGCCTGTGCAGGATATATAATCGTGAATATAATTCTCAGATCAGATACCAAAAAGATTCTACCACCAAAGAGCAATATTTCGTTTTGTTGTGTTTCGAGGTAAGTGAGTGAGCCAGTGTAACTACAGGCACTAATGTCTATGGGCGGTTGTGACCATTTGCCATCAGATGGCCTATTTGCTTATCCACCTATTATATAAAAAAAATCAACTTTGCGATTATCATATCTTTCGTCAAAGCACCTTTGAAAAAAATCATCTGTATAATATTGACAAATCAATACTGTTACGATTTACGATATTTTAAATAAAGTTTTAAAAGGAAAGAGTACCATTCTTTTCGAAATAAAACGAATCTCCAACTATCGCTTCACTTTTAAAATAAATATAAACATCTATCCAAAGTAAAATACCGCTCAGCTATATTTCATTCAAACTTTCCAAGCTTCGAACTACGACAAAACGTGGCAAGGAACTGCTTGCTGACTTTTAATGAAGTTGTATCGATAGAAACAGAAACTTGTATTCATATTGGTCACTACGTTTTCGAAGCAAGACAGTCTTGTGATACAACTTCATTTTGATTAAAAACATTAAACTAAGAAACGAGACACTAAATGGGTTTTGTTTGTTTTAAAACAAAAACTATTATTGCCTTCAAATTACAACTTACACACATTTATCTATACTAATATTATAAATGCGGTAATATGTCAGTTTGTACGTATGCCTTTCAGTATGTCTGTATGTCTGCTGCTCTTTCAGTGCCAAGCTTTTGAACTAAATTTAATGAAATTTGATATAAATGCAAGTTTGAACTCAAAGGAAGAACATAGGATAACTTTTCAGGCCTTATACCTGACTACCAAGCCCAAAATCGCGAGTAACGCCGGGGGTGACAAATAGTATCTCATAGTTTAAAAAAACTATTAAGATGTTATTTTATCAATACGTCAATAAGTTACGATAAAAATCCTACTAACGGATTTTCTGTCGACTCTACCAAAACGACAGGTAGCATGTTCATCAGCTCCTTAAAATCTTTGTCCAATAAATTAGCATCAGCAGTTAAATTCCTTTAATACAATTTCATCATGCTTGACTTTACACCGATGGTGTTATAGTTTACACCCATATCACTAATCTTATAAAACATATTTTAAGCTTTAATTGCAGACGTGCGAAGTTGGGAAGGTTAATTGAAGACGTGAGACGTGCCAAACAAAACAAACTGTCCATAAACTCTTCAATTTTCAAGAAAATAAAGTACAATACAATATCACTTTAAATTTGCTAGTTTACAATGAAGATGTTAGTATATAAAGTCGTGTGGTTCCGCCAAAGTATTATACTACAAAGCCATAGGTCTCAAAAGGGCCGACTTAGGGCATATTTGTAAGGTGTATCTAATCGCGCAAGTAAGCGCCTTAACCTCGCTCATAGTGAAGGGGGAAAGGGGAGGGGGAAGCAATTTTAAGTAGTATCATTTCGTATTGACTAACTGCATAGCTTAGTTAGGTGTTATGAAACATTATGAATTAAGTAATCTAGTTAAAATATAATTATTAAAATAATTCGGTTCTTTTTCTCGTTCGCTACAGTCAGAATTGCATAATGTCTGTTTCTTTTAACTTTTAAGAACAAGATTCTAAAAATATACCAACCATTAAAAGTGGGACACAGCAATTTAAAGTATTGTTGTTTGGCGGTAGTATAAGTACTGGGTGGTACTTACACAGACAGGCCTGCGCAAAGCTCTATCGCCGGTGCACTGTAATTACACTGGTTCACTCACCCTTTAAATTGAAATACAGTCTTACGAGGCATTGTTATTTTGCTGCGCCATATTTGATGACTGGTTACTATCATACGAACCTCTATAAAATTATTTTAGCAGTTGCTAGGGAAAATTTCGTTCTCGTGTAAAGGAAATACATTTTGAGATTATTTCACGATGCGGTCTTACGAGGGTTTGGCGTTTTGTGTACAGAGATTCATCAGATTTCACAGGTTTGAGATTTTTCCTGCAATACGTCTTAGAGTTCTATAGATTATAATGTCATAGCCTCTTTAGTTTCATATAAGATAATAAAATATTACAATTGATACATGATTAGATAAACACTTCAAATTTAAAAATTTCATTTTTAGAATTCTATGTTCCATGTCTGTCTGTCCTTTGCTTTTGTGATCCAATTTTCACTAGCTTTTCTTATTATATCATCAACCCATTTTTCTTACGATCTACCTCTTCTCCTTTTGTTTGTTGGTAGTTGCCAAGTTACTATTTCTGTCAATTTTCCTAGACCATACCGTGCACTATGACCGCACATTTGCATTTTAGTATACATTTCTAGTGATTATGTTTAAAAAAAATACTTCAGTCGTACCAATGGTAAGTATTTAACGATTAAGTCAATCTTATAGATTAGAATACTAGAGAACGCTGGAGATATTATTCTGCTACTGAGAATTAGCCATCAATCATAAGCCTGAACATTTTGTAATATACTTATAAGTCGCAACTAGAAGGGCTTTTAAAATTCAAATTCATATAATTATGTAAATTAACATCTTTCTGTTTTTTTTTCTGCAAATTATAGATTAGAAGAAACGCGTCACAAATAATTAAACCATAGTGCACAAGCAAATAGCACAAGTATTAGTAACTACAAGACGTGAGTGTTATATTTTGATAACAGTAAAATGAAATACTTGTACTTGCGTACAGAATTATCCTTCAACTGCGTCATATTTGAGTTACGAAATATATAATGTTTAGGAGCTAAGTGGTAACATACATGAAATACCTCGTTTTATTGCTTTCACTCCAGACAGGCAACGTGATAAACATTTTCGTGAAGAACATTAGAATTGCGATTCAAAAGAGAACTACTGCTATTATTATTATACTGCTCAAATTATTTTAGTAGAATTTGTTTTAATACATATAAATAATCGCAGCAGCTTATGGGATTATTATCGTAGCTATCCCCCTCCCTTTTTTGCAAATCAAATCCTCGGAAGATATCCAGTTCCTGGTATAAGGCTATGTGAGTTGTTATCTCTCCAATTCGCACCCAAACCTAGTCCAAGATTTACGCTATTGAAGGACTACATAAAATATATAGTAAAAAATATATAGTAAATATATAGTAATTCCCTAAGAAAACTTTGTTCTTTTCCGTATATAAAACATATCTATATATGTTTTTTGTATAGTAAATAAGTTGTTATTATTAATGCAATGTTTATGATACATTAATTTCAGCGTTATATTTCCCCTCATATAGCCATAAATCTATTATTCTCGTATACTCATTCCAAATATATACAAAGTAAAATTTCTAACGATTAGCCGCTCCCGTACTTAGAGTTACAATTCATAACTTGGAAGCAAAAATAAAATTTAACAACATCAATACCGCCCCATTTCAAACAATACTCGAGCGCTGAAGTGTTGAACGCCTCAATTTGAGTGTAACTTAATTTCGGCGCCATTAAGACTAAATGGGCCGGCACTTATCGGTACATCAGGCGATTAGCTCATGATTTTATGCTGAAATAACTGACAAAGCGATAACAATTTCAAACAACCAATTATTATTTAAATTTATGAAGCAAAAACTTCATACAAGTAATTTGTTTTATTTTAATCCTAGCGATGAAACGCATGATGTTCAAAAGGTTTTTTTTTATTTAATCTAAGTATGTAGTATGAGGCTATATAAAATTTCGGACGAACCGTAGAAGTTTTATTAACTTTTTTTGTGCACTTATACACCGAGCTAAACCACGGGTCTGAATATGTCCCTTATCTTTAAGACTTGGACTATGGACTTCAAAGTAATGAAAAGAAGGTGAGCTAAACCACATAAGGCATTACGATAAAACGTTTATGAGTAGAACAAATTGAGAATTCGAAACGATAAATTTACAAGCTATTGATTCACAATGTTATTACTTACGAGCAATTATGACTTCTTGATAGTTCTTATTGGACAAAATAATATCATTAATTGCAATTCATTTTATATCCATCATCTACATCCGCTCTTCTACTAGGACTTATAGAAAAGAACGTTGCCATGACGACGTTTTGATGTAAAACTTGTATTAAGGTATACCGTTTTCGATGACAAGCGATGTTTTTATGTTTCAGATCATTGGAGTCCGCGTAAGAAACCGAGCGATTGTGCCACCACCACACATTTAATTATCTCTCAAAGGCAGTTAATATTTTACCGTATAATCTCTCTTCCTTGCCCGTATATTAAAATAACTTTCTTCTTTTCCTAGTCGTTAGTGACGAATCAATCTTATTCTCAATAAAAAAGGTCTTATTTTGTCAATATATAGTCACAGTTAATCAGAAACGATAAACTAATACTATAATAAAACGCCATCATGGTGCATAAAAATCTTTCTACGGTTTCTACAAAAATAGAATATCAATTGTGGGTATGGCAAACCTTTTTATATCGGGAACAAAAAATAAAATGGAACGCCGCGATTAAATAAAAGTCCGACAAAACCAATGAAAATCTGTTATTTGATATCCCGCATGGGCTTACAGGATAACACCGTTCGTATGAACAACTCATAAAATAAAAATATTTTAAGCTATTATATTATTTAGCCCCGAGTTCGCCACGAGTCTTAAAGACTTTGTAATAAGGTTTCTTCAGGGTCGTCCGAAAACATTTTATTTCGCATTCTAAATATTTCATTAAAATTCAACATGGTTTAATATTTATACATAAAAAAGAATATAATATAAGTAATAAACATCTGCCTGGATAATGTTAAGAAAATATACGCTTAATACTTACTTGTAATTTTTACTTGGTGGTAGGGCTTTGTGCAAGCCCGTCTGGGTAGGTACCACCCACTCATCAGATATTCTGCTGCCAAATAACAGTACACTGTATTGTTGTGTTCCGGTTATAAGGGTGAGTGAGCCAGTGTAATCACAGGCACAAGGGACTTAACATCTTAGTTCCCAAGGTTGGTGGCGCATAGGTGATGTAAGGAATGGTTAATATTTCTTAGAGCGCCTTTGTCTATGGGCGGTGGTGACCACTTACCATCAGGTGGCCCATATGCGCGGCCGCCAATCAATGCCATAAAAAAAAAAAATTAGATGAGTAAATCAGCTATAACATGTAATGAATCAACACTGTCTGTTCTGTTCTATTATTATTTCACCTTGTAAAATATGGATTGAAAAGTGCTTAAAATAGCCTACTTAAATAAGGTAAGTGTATTGACTAATGATATAAATGACGCCTTCGCACGAAAACGTTTTGACTGTTCGAAGTTTATTTATTTAATTACGATTGAAGTACAGTACAGTATACTAAAACCTTCCCTTAAACGCTATTTCTCTTTTGATTAAAGTTTAATGTATAATCGTTATAAAAATGAAATGAAAAAATGTATATAAAGTCAGAGTGGGCCACTTCTTTTCTAAGATGACGACTAGCTCGAAGTCCAGCGAAGATCTGCGTATGTTCAGTAATAAGATAAAATACAAAACGTCAAAATGTATTAAAGTAAAACGTAACAAAGGCACGGGCAACTGTGGCGTGGATGATGTTGAATTATAAAAAAAAAATGTGTAATCGCTTATTAGATTTTTAGGTAGGATTAAAAAAAAAGAGGTCTTTTCATTTATTTTTATAAGAAACTAATATGTAAAATATACATCGCGAAAGTTGAAAGCATACAATTAAAATTATGTTAAACAAAGAAAATGAGTTCTTTACAATATGAATATTATGAAACGTGTCTAGATCAAAAGTAATCTATATCAGAATAATACGGATAAAGTTGTTTTTAGGCTTTTGTTTTTGTGCCTATAATGTTATTCGAACTTCAGCGCGCAGCTAATTTTGACAAATGAGTTGGCGTTAGATTTATAGCAGTGTCGAGAATGTCAAAGGTAATGACGTCACTATAAATTTAAATTGCCAAATAACAGCCGCTATATGGTTTAACTAATGTATGTATGTTCATTCGTTAGTAAGATAATACAATAGGTGCTTTAATATATAATAATAATAATAATAGGCGATATTGGATTTCACGTTATCTTTTGTCTGATGTATAACCACGGCATGTATGTTGAGCGAAAATTCACTAATGACACAAAATATACTATAGTGTCATATCATAGTATGTATTATGTTTCGTATGGTCAAAAAGCTTTCCTGAGGAGGATACGTATCTATATATTGCTTCGTTGATCTAATGACTAGGTAAAAGCCTGCAGTTTCCATGGTCCTGGATTCAATTCGGGCCGATAAAAAGTTAGTGGATTTTTCTATCAAAAAATTATCAATATCAGCCAACAGGAAGTTCGAAATGTGTACACTCCCATGCCTCGGAAAGCATGTGAAGCCGTTGGTCCTCCGCCTAAACTCTTTGCGGTCGTATCAGATTTGCCATTCCTTTGGATTATGAGAGAGAGAGGAAATAGAGAGTTCATCTGTGTTTACGTACATAACTGTGCATATAATATAACCTTAGTTGGCCAGCCTCCCTTAAGATTGGCCGCCGTGGCTAAAATTGGTCAGGACGATAACATCATCACTTTGCGAATTATTAAATTCAACACACCCATTTTCTTTTAATTTTCTATCTTTTTGAGTTGATTTAAATTTTCAGCCACTTTTCTGAATATAAATTACAAGGAGCGATTGCCATCTTTCCTTGATTCAACGATTACTTCCAATAATAATGTTAATAAACATAATTGGAACAATCATTAGTCAAGCGTCAAGTTCGACTTATCCTTCTCGCTTTAACGACTGCGATACTGGTTTGGTAATTAACTTTATTAACAGCTATTAGCTCTGAGTTGCTTCATTTGGACACTTATTCTAAAGTAAGATAGTAAATAGATTAAAATATACTATACGTATATAGCAGAGTGACGGATATCAATGTCACTAATGATTTCATATTGACAAAAATGCAGTTTCATTGATATTAAACAACTGCTGGTTCATAACTAAAGAGATTATTCTATTACGTGTTTAATGAAATCCGCTTGATATTTGTCCCTAAGACGTGCATGGCGAAAGAAATATTATCCAAAGAAATAAAGTTACATTTACACCCAAAGCTCAGACCCTTAATTAAAAAGGTTTAATTTATTCGTATTTGAAAATTACCTTCAAAATCCTCTGAAGGCTTATATGCGTTTTCAACAAAAAATATTTACCAATTCTTTATTAACAGCTTACACGAGTCTTAGAATGCTTAATATATAATTTCAACTTTATCCTTAAGAATATTATTTACATTATATCATTATACCCAAATAAACATCCAATTCAATAGCATATTACCTCGTGTAATCGAATATTATGATATTTGTTTGTCCAAAATACCTACAAAAGATTTCAGTTCCAGTTATTCCAGTGATTTGATAGAAAAAACTAACCAAATGTAAAACAATTTTCAATGTAATCGTATTAATATACTGGTATACCCTCCTATACTTTATAGTATTTGATCACGTAGGTTGAAGATCAAACTCCCACACTATAAGAATACCTGACAGTTAAATATAATAAATAATTCAAATATAAGAAAGATATTGGAAGATTTAGTAAAATAAGATACGTACGTAATCATTTATTTTTATGTAAATATGTGATATCCATTAATTTAATACGTAAGGATCATTTTTGAGGTAAAAAATACGTGTTTTTAAGAGAATTCCATTGTACTCAATTTGACGTTACAAAACTAAAAAAAATATCATATATGAACTATCTTTTTAAATTATATATTTTTAAAGAAAACACATAGATTTTGTTTGTTGATTCTTGTTACAAAATTAACTTCTTATATATATTGTATTTCTGATTATTGTATTATTCACTTTTTCTTTTTTTTTTAAGATTTAATCAATGAATTTTCAATTATCTGTCGAAACTATAACCACTGGTTGACTTCGACGATTCAAAAGTACGTACAAAAGTCAATTTGTGTAGAATATAATAAGTATAATAAGTCATTGATATTTTAGGGTCTCAACCAAAGATTTTATATCAAATTAAAATATTGTAAAGGTAAAAAAAAAAACATTTATTAAGACCATGTGAAATAAAGCAAGTTATCGTTTATGGAAAAAACAAACTTTTTTATTACTGATATAAAAAATATGAGGAAGGACGCCATATTATATAATAGTATTTGGTCAACCCACACACGTCAATATAATATTAGAAACACTTTTACAGCCGTGTGAGTTAGTTATATTTTCATAAAAACTCGTAACCGTCTTACTGTTAGAAGAAGTCCTCTTTGTGTGCTGCAAAACGGATTGATAAAGCAAGATGGCGAGTTAGAATTGTAGTCGATACAATGCTATGCAGATTTATTGACGATATAAATTAGAGAGATAAGGCAAGTCCGGATGAAGCCGCGATGATCTCAAATCAAGTGGCTTGAAACAGAACTAATTTTTTCGACAATTATCAATGTTAATTGATAAGTTTGTTTCAGCTCCAGATACTGAGTATATTCGAACAAAATCGAAGTGTCATCTGTTATTGCATAAAAATAAAACAAACGAAACCGTGTGTAGCGGCTAGTTACAAATACAATAAAGTCACTCGATTCAGAAATCACATAAAATAGTCTCACGAAATATAGTAACAGCGACAAACGAATAAAAAGTCGACAATCAAGGATTATAATGTCACATAATTCTGCTTACTCGGGGACAACGGCTACTATTGCCCGTTGTTCTTTGACCCATTTGAGGCTTATCGCGAAACTTTCTGTATTAAGATTTTATTGTTTCGCTTTATAGACATATTTAGTAAAAATTATTGTCACATTCGTGTTGCAATGAATTCGTTATTTTCTATTTGTGAGCCATAAAATCGGAAGGGTCGTTTGCGGATGACGTAGTGTCCGAACGCTTCAGGGTACTCGAAAAATGTTTAATCCCGTTCAATATTTACATGAGTAATCTATTCATTTAGAACATAAAATAGTTTAAAATTTGATATTTTAAAATTAATTGCTTAAAAGCCATATAACAACGATTTATATTTTGAAACACCGGTATACAACATTTTTCCTAATTCTACCATCATTGGAACTTGTATTCGTCGCAATAATGCCAATTTGCGTTCTTATTTTCTAAAATATTTTGATAACATAAAACCGAATAAAAGTTTTCTATAACAATACCTACTAGAAATCTTTAGCTCGTGCAATGTTTGAACAATTCTCTTGTAAAATTTAGACGCTAAATCCTATGAAAATCGTAGTTTCATTGGCAGCAAAGAGGCAGGAATAATAGAAGAATCTCAATAAGTCTCACTTCCAATTTTCTTTCAATTTTTAGCTTTGAAACTGTTATTTAAAAAGTAAAAGATTGTCATGTTAAATATTGTTTCTACTTTCATTTACAGCAATTGAAATATTTACGACGTCATTATTTTAATCTCTACAAATACCACAACTGTTTAAGAGTCGTGTCTATCCATAAAATGTATCGTAACGGTCGTGAATGCTGTTTGCGATACAGGGGCTATGAACACAGTTAACAAAAGTATCGTCCATTCGCCCGTCTGTGACAATCATTGTTTGAATTTTAATTGAAAGCGGATTCTGAATTAGCATAAATTAATTATATATTATAAATACAATAAAAGAGCAGATTAAAATAAAAATTGAACTTTTAAAACTAAATGCGAACAATATAACTCCAATATTATATTTACATCGATACAATTGTGTTTCCTAGTGAAAAAGTAATCTTCACTAATTCATGACGATCCGTTCCTTGAACTAGATCTCGGCCGGTATATTTCGTTGGTGTCAAATAAATTGTCCCCGGTTCTATTAGCGATGCTAAGATAAATCGTTAGCAGAAAGTGGTTAAGAGTTGCTAACATGAACGGCCATTCTGAACGTTTTAGTGAAAATAATTTCTTATATGGACCACTTACTAACGTATTTACTTTGCTGGACAAAATGTATTAATAAAAAGTTTTAAGAGCGTTAATCTGGCGAACGAGTCAGTATCCGTCAACTGTTTTAGGCATCGTGGAATTCTGGTTGCATTTATAATAATGATATTATAGAAATGATTATTTTTTGTTTTTAATCTACTATATTCAGAGTTTTACAGTTTAAACGAACCCTACGTTTCAACGTAACCTACGTCACACTAACTAATAACATCATGCAAAAAGCGTGTGTATACTTAGGAGTTTAACAGGTATTTTATAGAATTCCACCTCACTCATCTATATTTATCATCCGCGCAGGTGTTTCTTTCATCGTCGAACTCCAGATAATTTAAAACCTGATTGAACTCTGTAATTTTCCAGATTTTAACCAGTAATTTTCTATTAAGATCCACGTGATATCTTTACTGGACTATCTCAATAAAGATGGGTGATATCAAATGTAATAATTCGTTCATTGATATATCAAATATGGATGGAAAGCGGAAAACCAATAACCATTGCCGTTTTTATAATAACGTCGTATGCCACATAATATCTGATTCAGTACGTTGATTTATTGTATTACACGAAAATAATATTGGTCGTAAAAAGCAATTTTCCATCAGTACATTTAATAAATATACAGGTCACGATTTTAATTTTTTTCATAGTCTCTGTAAAAAGTGAAAATCATTTCTTAATTTTCCACCAATGCGCCGCCATTATATCTCTAGTACTAGTAATACTGGCTTACTCGCCTTTCAAACCAGTAATATAAAGTATTACTACAAAATTGAGGGATTGAGCTCGTCCTTGACCTATCTTTTACATCACCATTATGCTAGCCAAGCCAAGCCAAGCCAAGCTTGTTAAGCTTCAAGTTCAATAATGAAAAAATTCACATATATTTCATAATAAATTATTACAAAAAAACTTATTTAAATAATTTTTAAATGTATTTTATACAAAATATATCAACACTATATAACATATAGTGTATCACATCGCCATGCTAATATCTAAAAACTCTAAAGTTAACGTCGGTGTATAAATCTTGTATTCGCACAGCAAACAAATCCTTTACAAACAAGATGATGAAAGAAATAAAAATTCTCTTATTTAACCTTTAGAGGTATTTTCAAGTTGGAACCCGGACTAAGTAAATCCGAAGAATAGCAGAGCTCATTTCAAATATTAAAAAGCTGAATCCGTCGTCGGGTTACTTGGAGAGAAAACAAGAAATGAAGACGCCCAACTTTCTTTCGCGACAGACTAGCTCCCTACTAGGTTTCGATATTAAAATTAAAACTTATAGTTAAGTTTTTCACTAACTGTAAAGTATATACTTAATTCAAAAGGAAAAAAATCCTTATATTTAAGGCTGTTCTTACTACTTGTCAGCTTTTTTGGTCTAATGTTAATCTATCATGTCGATACATAACTCTACAATATGTGGAGTAATTGCTTATTTGAAAGCGTCCATTGATATATCAACTATGTGTTTCTGGTTTCATATAAATACATCACAATAACTTCGGAATACTGCCGAATCATTCATTTGTTAAAAACGCAGATTGGTAGCAATGAAAAAAGCAATGCTTATCAACCTTCGACTAAATATAAAATATCTATACTTCGAAATAAAGTTTTGTAAACGGTATTCGATACAAAATTTGAAGTGCTTCACAGTTAATTCAAAACTCAGAAGTAATCATATATACCAAATATAATTTAGCCCAGTTTTATAAAATATGAGACCGAACACAAACTCCTCTCATCTTTCAACGAACTCAAATAACTTCGCTAAAAAAATATCCAAGGCCCTATGGAAAAGTTGAATTCCTTCCCCGAAGCTAATGCCCATAATCTTGGCAACTTTTAATAGGACAGGCCAAAATTTGATGGCTATTATTCAAAAAAAATATACGTTCGGGGTTGTCCATCCATCTGGTGAATTTATTCAGATTATGTCGACAGAGTTTTTTCACGAATAAAAACCGTTTGCACTTTCAAACACCTATAAAAATTAAGTCACCCTTAATTTTTAAAGATGTTTGAATTCGATTGGTTTGGATAATAGCCGTTCCAATGTTTTAATTTAAATTAGAGATCAGCTAAGTAAGGATGGAAGCTAGTTTCTATCAGATATTTGCAAAAAATGAGGAATCATATCATAATCAAAAAGAAAATAATATTCTGCATCATTATTGTCACCGTGAAACAAAACAACTCATAGTAATAAACACCAGAACAGCCATTAAAGAAAGTAACAAGATTGTTAAATGCACAAGTATTATCGAGTACAGTTAGCGTAAATAAAAGGAGCTCAAGGGAAACATAATGGGATCCACAGTTGACATGTGACAGGCACAAAGACACTTGACCCCGCCGTAATAACACTTAAGGTCATAGTCCACTTGATAGAAAAAACGAAGAGCAGAATATCGCTCGACATATTTGTTTATCATAGAAACATAAAATACATGACACAGTACAGTTTTTGTGAGTTTCTCTATTAAGGTGATTAATTCGTTTCAAGAAATGACACTTTTGTACATTTTAAGCTGAAATTATATTTTGTCTGATTTACTTTCTTAATTTTTTCTGTTCCTATATGTCTATTGCTTATACGATTTAATATTTAACTCATATAGTCTGCTATCTTCGATCGCACATTTACTTTTTTTATATATAATTATTATATATTATAGATTCTACTTTAAAGCTTATATATTTAGTGGTCATTCAGCATTACTCCCTCCTCCTATCCCGTTCCTCCCTTGAAACTTGATCTCGGACGCTCTCAGATAAGTAGGTGGGGAAAACACGCAATATCAATCTATGAAATGGAATAAGGTTTTAGTTGAACAGATAGAGCGAAGTGTAATAATAGATTAGGAAAAGATCGTTCATTAACATCGTATAGATTCCAAATACATTTGTAGTATGAATAAGCATATTGAGTTCTATTTTTGAGTAAAATATACGAATTTATTCGAATAAATTCATTTTCGTGTGCAATTAATTTAATTTTATGGAAAGCATTGTTTGTAAATTGATTGCTTTTGAATTTCGTACTAAATATTCATTTATCACATTGTAATGTTATAGTTTTTTCGCTATTACTAGATGAATTACTGTAATTATGTTTGGATTATAAATATTTATTTTTTTATAACTCTTTGGTGTCCAGGTAAACGACACGATCAAATGACTTAAGAATTGGTATATCGACGCGCTGAGCTGATAAAATATTGAGCGTGTACTCTTAGTATTTTTGATATGCATGATAATGCTTGTGGGAGCGCTAGACCGACTGTTGTGGAGATCCTTTGGGGATGGCCTTTGTCCAGCAGTGGATGTCTTCCAGCTGAGAGCAGATGACAATATTTTAAAAGTAAGTACTGTCTATAACAAATATAACGTTCATAATATTATCCTTTAAAATGTGTCTGTCATAGGACGCCCAGCAAATGTGAAACATAGCGTTGAAAGATAATATAATAAAAGAAAAAAAAAAAAAAAAAATATTTTTATCTTATCATTTTAATAACAACTAAGTACGCACCACGTACATACAATGAAATATTGTTTGTGCGTCGAAGAGGGGGCATGATAGGGGATTTGTCGTCACTGTATACTAGTCGGTATGTATGTAGGTCTTTAGTCGGTATGTTGGTGGTAACACACAGGCACGCCAATGTATTGATTTCATTTTATAGCTGATAATATTATTTACAAGATAACACTGATATACAGTGATATATACATTTCACATAATTATATAATAATAATTTTAGACACACGACACATAAAACAATGTGCTGTATCTTAAAATGCTTAAAATCGAAAAATCTATAAATTCAGATTCAGATTCAAATCATTTTGAAATATTTGAAATGTTAATATAAATTTCACATTTAAAACGAAAATAATAATAAATTTATTAAATTATCGTTTTAAAAATAAAATCATTGTTGAAAGTATCTATAAAATAAAAGTTGAAAACAATTTACAATCGTTAACCGTTATTTCACAGAAGATAATAACTTTAATTTTTAATATCATAGTAAAATTTAACCGCCATTCGTATTTAATTTACTCGAGAATCTGTATTACGACGAGGGAATTTTAGGCTTACCATCTACGAAATGACATAATGAAGTTTATAAACTGTATTTAAAATGTATATTGAGTGAATGAAAGGAATGGAAGGTGCTTACCTTTGTATAGAGAGATTTGTTGAGATAGAGTGAGAGAGATAATTAAAAAGAGAGAGCAAGAATAAAAGTATGTACATACATTTTTTTTTATGATATCGGTAGGCAGACGAGCAATAGATCAAGGGAAGTGAACACTACCGCCCATAGACAATGGCGCTGTAAGAAATATTAGCCATTCCTTACATCACAAATGCGCCACCAACCTCGGGAACTAAGATATTATGTCCCTTGTGCCTGTAGTTACACTGGTTCACTCACCCTTCAAACCGGCACACAACAATACTAACTGCTGTTTGGCGGTAGAATATCTGATGAATGGGTGGTACCTACCCAGACGGGCTTGCACAAAGCCCTACCACCAAGTAAATCTTGTATGCATAAACAATGTTTACATTGAACTTTATTGTATTGAAGCTTGACTAGGAACTTTCTCGAACCATTGTACAAAATTAGAAAAATATTTTACAGATTTATCGCGTTGGTTTGTTGTACGATTCTAGTGTTAAGTAAACTCAATGAAGTCGTAACCGACGACCAGAATGTCGCTATTCACCACTTAGCTTCTGCCGATGACGCGTGAAATTATTTTTTTCGCTGATTTATATTAAGATTAGGAAGGTCGTTATAAAGTGCGGGCTTGCACGGGCTTTAATAAAAAATGGGCGCCTTTAAGCTTTATCGCTCAGAATTTTTACTTTGTTTTAATTAGACTGTTCATTGGTAACTTAATCTTTATAATTTATTTATTTCAAATATTATTAATAATTATACGATTATCTCATTGTTATTGTTACAATTAATTTAGTTTAATCTTTACTAAATACATACTTCAACTATTTTATTAGAATTTATATGTTCTTGAAGACTTACAGTACTCGATTTTAAATTTATTAAACAATAATATTCACTTAGTTATTTGTGAGTTGAGAAAAAATGAATATAAAATCCATAAAATCGTTCAATTTAAAGTCTGAGTGTCAAAGGAACCTTAGGATCAATTTATGGAGCTATTTCCTGCGAATCTCATCCAGTGTCAAATTTTTCGTCATCCATCTACACTCGACATACAGCTACGAGTGAGTTAGAATTTTTCAACACGCTTTTATTGGCTCCCGACACCCGTTGAACTGTTTCCACTTTATTTTTTTTTCCTGGCTATTGCAAAATAAGTGTTATAGGTTACGAAACTGAATAAAAAAACGTGACATTTTTATACTCCATTCATTTTGGAGGGTCGAATTTTTAGTACTTTTTACGGCACGATTTACGGAACGTATATATATTTTTTCGTCTCTAAGCTAAATTTTCGCCTGCGTTTTCCACGTCAACAATTGCTATCCAGCTGGTACTAGGTAATCCTTCCACCATTGTATCTAGGAAGATGTATGTTTTCTTTGATACAAAGTCTGGTTATAGTTATACTTTTCAAATGACAACACATAACAATTTTAAATATCATAACATACATCAATTTATATTTATTGCAGATCAGATAAATTACTATTCACAGTAAGATAATATGGAAGTCTGATAAACATAGAACCTTTACTTCCGTAGTCGGTTAGCCATAACCCATTAACGTCCGTTTTCAATAACCTATCTAAGATTACAGATAGATCGCTATCCCCGATTGACAGTTAGAACTTATCTATCGTTAATATGCGTTTCACAATCAAGGATAAGTGTCATCTATCTTCGACCAACGATAGATTACTTTTCCCTCTCACCTATCTTAGCTTCTTCGAACGTTTCGTTTTACGATAACCACGAAACAATGTCACGCTCAAAACTTTTTTTTTCATTTATTTGTTTTTAATTCAATACATATATCATATTGATTAATAAATTAATTTGAATAAAAAAAAGATATCAATATATAAATAGGTATTTGTTTTGTGTGATTTTCCATTCTTTTTGACAAAGTCACGGTAATGTCAATAACAAAACGAAACGTCTTTTCAGTTTGAAGTTTAAATTTTGGTTTTCGATTATTAATTTATGTTTGCTTCTTTATAAGTGATACAAAATGGCTCATGTAAGTATATACGAAATATATTGATGTTTAATAGTACATTTTTGCATTGCATTCATCTCATCACATCATTGATATACCAACCAACTTTTTTGGTCAACAAAGGCAGCACCTATGACCAGAGATCAGACGATGATTTTAAATACATAATTTTGAAACACAACCTGTGTTGAGACATCTTCCCCAAAAATCAAAAACTTTTTTTTAAATAGTGTTAGTGGAAGTGGTTCTGTAGGTAATTGGTGGTTACATTACTAGTATTAAGTTGTTACTGATACTTTATTCCAATAAATTTGCCTCAAATATAGGTTTGATTGCCTCTGGAGTCTCGTAAAATTTACTAGCCATACGTGTATCATTTTTAAAAATTGGTTTGTTACACTTCTCTTGCCTAACCCTTACGAATGTATCTCTAATGGTACGGATAAAAATATTGGTTGGCCATCATTAATATTTTTATTTATTTTTTACAGCAAAGCAAAAACTCAAACTAGAAGAAGAAAAATGTAAGGCACGCATTAATAGAGATAATGCTTTAGCTGAATATCTAATAGTTAAAAAGAAAAAAGTTGAACTAGAACTAGAGGAAAAAGAAATCGTAATTGCTTAAGCTTAAGGTGGAGTTAGAGAACGCAAAAATAGAAAATTTAAAATTAAAAAATGATTTAAATAAATAGTTTTACCGTTTAAAAGAAGGACTTTCATTGTTGATAAGTGTAAAATGCCTATATAATTAAAAAAATAAATAAAACGCTAATAAATTTAATATTTATGTGTATAATCATGTGTTGGCGAAGTAATAATTGATTAGTGATTGTCGTGAAGAAGAAAATTCTGATGGTAAATGGATATCAATAACAAAATTATTTTCTTCTGGTATAATTGCAATTGATATTTCTGGTTCTAATTCTTGTAAATTCATTTTCCTCGCAATATTATGTAGCACAGCAGTAGCTATAATAACTGCTTGCAAATTTTGAATTTTGAGTCGGCATTTTAATGCTAGAATTGGGAATCTTCTCTTCCAAACACCAATGCATCTGCAAAGTTACCTAAATGAATATTACATATGTACATATGATATTCAACAACCTTTCTTAAGCTCTGATATTATTTAGTTAACATTACCTCTCTATTGTATTCCTGGTTTTTATATGAGCTTCATTATATCTTTGTTCCGATTGAGTAATTGAGAGATTGAGTAATTATTCGTGGCTTATACTTCTTTTGTGATCGCACAATATTGGAATCACTGTTACTGTCCGTATCACAATCATTAATAATTTGTAATAATTCCATATCACTGCTAAAATATTCCATCATTAATAGAAATTAGAGCAATTATATTTAAAAAATTCAAGTCGATCGGCCGAATTTGACGGATAAGCGATTGACGTTACTAGAGATAGCTTCGTCTATCCGAGAGTAACTTCAAACGTATATAGAAACGTAGGTAAGCACGAATCGTATAATCATTCCTATCTTTAGTAAGCTATCTGTCCTCCCGATGACAGATAGCTAGTTTCGATAGGAAATGCTAACCGTCGATAGGTAATTGAAAACAAAGTAAAGGCAGAAGGATAGATTTGGTTATCTTTAGTTACTGAAACAAGGGATAGATAGTTTATTGAAAACGGCCGTAAGATAACAAGCCATGCTCATTATGAGATTAACGTTATACATTATCATATAAATGATTTCCGTTTCAGTTGAAATTGGAAATTTGTATTAAAAACATTCGGTTATCGAGCTTACTGATTAATTGGTATTAATTTCTCATTAATTGATAAATGGTATTATGATTTAGTTTAATATATTTTATTATAATGCTAATTTTTTTATTATAGTAATCAACACGATTTTGATAATTTTTCAAATATGGACATATACATTTAAACATACATTGAATTATGACTAAAGTTCTAAGTAATATTGAACGTATTACTTACTGTACAAGTAAGCTTTCCTGCGTACAAGATATTATAGTGTACTAATAAATGCGCAATTTCATAATGATAGTCTAATGTAACAGTAGTCTGATACGAAAGATTTAACGGACTAACAGCTAGATTGTAAGTTTTGGAAAGCAAGAGAACCGTTACTCCGAACTGATACTGAGTGTTTCTCATGAGAAAAACCCAATAACTTTTATTGAATCCATAATTCTGGACCTTGTGATTTGTAGCCGAACATAAGCACAAGCTAATCTCAAGCCAACGAGGTAGGTAACTATACTAATATTATGACACGGTAATCACACGAAGGTAAAGTTAAAAGGAACTCAGATACCACGAAAACTCATAAGGTCTATTTTTCGAAAGCAAAAGGCGATAAATAAAAAGTTAGTTTCTTTTTGGAGTATGGTAAGATAGACGAGCAAATAGGGCACTTGATGGTCGCGATATCCCTTGTTCGTAGACATTGAGATTGTAATAGGAAATAACCTTATCTAACATTGATGATGGCAACCTAAGTTTTTATATAGCATTTGATGTTTTGTTACCACACTGACCGCTATGGTCTTAGAGTATACATTTTTTTATTTATTTCAGAAAGGCAGACAAGTTAATTTTTCTAGTAATGGCTTAATGTCTTGCACTGCAACAGTAAAAACTCATTACACAGTCTATATATTGACAAAAGATGGGGTCTTAAATTTTACACCACTTGAATGTACACTAACCCTTAAACACAGCAATAGAGAATATTGTTGTTTCACTGTAGAATGATAGGTGAGTGGAAGACTATCACCAAGTACTTCGTAAAATATTGTTACGTATCTTGATGAGTTTTACTGGATATAGCAAGCAATAATATAATGGTTGTGTAGAGAAACGTTAAAAGCAGTTGAGATATCGTCAACAAACTTTCGTATAAAAACAATTTATACAAACCTTTCACGCATTGCTACATATC
Organism: Vanessa atalanta; assembly: GCF_905147765.1. Taxonomy (NCBI): domain Eukaryota; kingdom Metazoa; phylum Arthropoda; class Insecta; order Lepidoptera; family Nymphalidae; genus Vanessa; species Vanessa atalanta. The sequence goes on from NC_061882.1 coordinate 3,963,016, forward strand.
AAAGTTTAACGAATTATCCCTAAACTATTTCTTATTCACTCACCCAATAAGGACTCCCGATATGCTAACAAGGTTGACAATCCCTCGCAACTATTAAATTGAATCAAGAAGATCAAACAAATCCAAATGCTAAGAATCATATAGAACCTTATTTGACAATTCAAACATAAGAAAGTCTATGTATGTTTGTGTAAAATGAACCAAAACTTTCTAGTAAAATGACGGATATGGGTTTTTTTTTTTATTTGAGTAACTAACGCTTACTACTCGTATATTTTATATTGAAATTTATTAAAGTCAGTTTTAAAAAATAATTCCTCTAAATGTGACTTAGTTAAATTGAAACGTAATGTGATTGGTCGACTTAAAACCATTTGTAGATACATCACAACCATTTAGTCTCTATTAGAATTGCTGAGGTGGACTGTCTAGGGACCAAGTATTGTCGAATAATTTATGGCTTGCAATCCTCTCGGACATATGGATTCTATATCAAAGGAGATGTTTCATTGATCTTCGATAGATCAACTTTAACGATGTAACTAATGCGATTCGCATTATTTAAAAAAATATAGGAAGGGGGACTTATTACAGTCAAAAGTTTTTCAATTACTCAGAACAATGTTATTGGCACCACTTCGTCTAAGCTAATGCGGTATTTAAGTCGAAAAGCTGCACTTACGACATTCCTATATCGTATAAGAACCGAATGAATGTAGCATTTACGTTCACTAACGTGTAATCGGTCCTGTTTATTGTAAACGGCACAATTTTTCATCTTCAACGCTTTAATAAATGAATCTATAGATAAAAGATCTCGCCTCCAAACCGCAGGTACACAGTGAACTAGTTAATTCAACGCGTAATCGAATTTCCTGAGCTCGCCTCGCAAATTGCATCCTCGCAGCATGAATTACGTTAAAGGTTTTTGGTTAGCCATTTCTGCGGATAAGTCGGAGCTCAAAAACCCAAAAATTTCCATGAACGCTTTGAAATTTTTAACGATCAAATTTCTACTGTTTGCTTCGAAAACTTTATAAAACTCTGCTCAAAAATGTGATCAGCGAAAATGCAATAATTGCGTACGAAATGAAACTGGGACAGTTGCTCCTTGCCTTATTAGTATATATGATACTAGTAAACTGACTCGGCTTCGCACGGATGCAATTTATTAACAAAGAAAATGAATGAAGAAAGATGGTATTTATATTTATTTTGAAACGTTCATATACAAATTTATTCGATAATATAAATACATATATAAATAAGAAATATCAATACTATAAGAATTTGTTTAAGTCATAACATCACACATCACATAACATCTCTACTACTAGTTCTACTACTAACTTTCCTCGGCACTTGTTGGAGAATTTTAATGAAGCTATATATAAGAATACTTACTTACAAACGAATGTATTTACGCAAATTTTATCATGATGTTTGTCTTGAGTATCGTTAAAGTTTATAATTAACTCAATCCTGTTCAGTTTATTTAACCCGCTATCTTCAGCTGAGATTTGCATCTTCTATCCACTGGGTAATTTTCAGTAAAATTTAGGATTAAATTAGAATATAATTAATTTAACAAATATATCACAAATAACCCGTACATGTCGTGTTTCGCTCCTTAAAATAATAAAATTAAAACAAAGCAACAACAATCTGTTAAACAGTTTTTTGCCAATGTTTTTTCATCCGACAAAGTTTGAGTATGTTAAATGAAAAAAACTCTTTCTGTATGTTTTACTACGAAGCTAAACGAAAAATTTTTGCGGAATTAAAACAAAACAAATATAAACAGAAAAGACAAGTGTGCAAAAAATATCTCCGTTGAATACATTTTCGGATCATGACTGTTTCTAAGATAGCCCCAAAAAAAGAACAAGTTCTTTATTTAAGTTGTGACTCTTATTCTAATGAGTATCACTGACAAATATTTATTTGCTAATAAATTATTTATCTAGTTAAAATAGAAATATTTATTTGCATGTATTTAAACATTTCTTATATAAAAGTTACACGCGCTTTCTCGCGCAGAAAAAATCTCTTAGATATAATTACTCCAACCCAAATACATACGATGTGGTATACAAAACTACTATCGGTATTATAATCATATACCTTTATGAATCTGAGTCGAAATGATCCAGTGAATAATAAGAGTGAACTTTAACCGAAGGTCGCGGATGCAAAATCGGGCAACGACTTCTAATGGAGAACATCGAGACTACTTAAAATGTAACGGCCCAACCTGAAAGAAATAAATACCTTCTTCTTAAGAGTTTCTTTCTACACAGTAACAATATAATATGATCATAGAATAAAAACGATTAAAAATCATACTGAATTAAAATAAAATACACAAGGTTTTTATTCCAGAATATTTGAGAATTTTAATTTAATGTAAGAAACCCCATGCCTATTTTCATCGTGGTCCTGGCTTAGAGTCAGGGTAATACAAGTAAATCAACGCGCATGTAATTAAATAACATGGCTTTGCAGCTTGGGGGTTATAAATTTTTTCCTCTTACAAGCTCGGACAGCAAAAATGTTGAATTATGTCTATGGAGGAGTATAATAATGGCGAAAGTTAATCGTTAGGTCCCCGAGACCCCGGGGAGCGATACGGGTTAAGCTACACGCGAAAAGTTGACGGGTCACGGTAGTTTGTGTTTGTTTGTTGGAAAACATATTAAAATTGTGTTTGGATATATTCGAAGACAGTTCTGAGTTTATATTAGGGTCGTAATACTTTTTGTAGGTAAGTCTGCGTATTTTATGATTGGAACATTAAGTATTACTGTACTTTTTGACTATAAAAGTTCGTCACTTCAATGACAATAATAAATAAATAAATGGCATTAACATAAATTAAATATGATAACAAAAAATAATATAAATTTTCGTAATATTCTTACTGTGGGTCAATATCTTTATTTATGTCTTTATTGACTATCAAAAAATTACCATCAAATCTTTATCAAATACTACCCGAGAAAGAAATCCAGAGACTTTTTATTTTTAATATAAATTTTAATAACAATTTGAACATTAGGTATAATTTTTAGATTAAAATTAAAATATCGCACATTTAAAACTAGCTTAAACTTAATTTCAGGAAAGACAAAACAAAGGGAAGTTTTAAGACCCTAATGCAAGAAAATACTAAAAACAAAAACGCAGCTGAAATTTAAACGTGCTAACATCGTAAGCGCATTACTGCGCAATTGTACTCATAACCAACTAGCATGCAACCATTATCATGCTTTGCTTCTAAATTATCATGCTCAGCTCGCGAACTGAGCATATAAAGATAAAACTGAATGATTCTCAAAACCCATGTTAACACATTAATATTAGTAGCATAATGCAAGTTACTTATAATACTAGTGATTATGAAGTGTTTGATATTTTGACTGTTCATTAATTTCCTTAAGAATGTCTAATTTACATTATACATACATTAGCAGCCTGTAAATTTCCCACTGCTGGGCTAAGGCCTCCTCTTTCTTTGAGGAGAAGGTTTGGAGCATATTCCGCCATGCTGCTCCAATGCGGGTAGGTGGAATCCACATGTGACAGAATTTCGTTGAAATTAGACACATGCTGATGTTTTCCTTCACCGCCGATCACGAGATGAATTATAAACACAAATTAAGCACATGAAAATTCAGTGCTGCCTGCCTGGGTTTGAACCCTAAATCATCGGTTAAGATGCACGCGTTCTAACCACTGGGCCATCACGGCTCATATGTCTAATTTCATTATTATAAATCTTATACATACATTCAATTATTTGTAGTTTCGGTACAGGACACTTGACGTTTCTATTTTTTCTTATTATATTACTAGTGTAATGTCAACGTAATCGGGGAGAAAATTGACGGTCCGGACGGATTTACAACTATAAATGTCTAAGTAATAATATTCGACGGATATTTATAAATCACCAAAATATTTAAAAATAATATATAGCGACCACGTAAATAAATTACATTGAAAGCCTTTCGGTACAATCTACTATACTGTTCGGCTTGGTATGGTATAGTTGTAACTCAGTAAAAAAAAGGAACAAGATATTTGAAGAAAGCAAGAGACAAGTTTTGTTTCGATGTATACAAATTTCAACTACAAATTAAGGACGAATAAAACCTCGCGCTAGATAGAAATAAACACTACTTAAAACAATAACGAGTTCTTAAATTCGCAAGTAACGGAGTAAAATAACACGATGAAAATAAAACGCAAAATACACGAACACACCAAATTAAGTCTGTTTTCAAGTAATAATACAATGTCCAACGTATATCGCTTCAAAAATAACGTTAGTATCACCTCGTCGTGTATATCATTGTAAATGAGCAAACTTTAGTATAATCCTACATCAGAAACAAGTATTGTAGAGGGATGATCAACTAATTTAAACTTTATCTTTTCAAAGATCTCTTGTACGGAAGTTTTATGAGCTGAATGCAAGATGTCTTAATACGCATTCCTCGCCATGTGAGTATTGGATTGTATGTGTTCGTGGTTTACCATTTTTCTATTGATACTGTTTTTTGCATTTATTATTTAACTTTTTTTATATTGTTTACTAGAGCAGGTTTCTCGTTTTTTTTAGTTTTTCTGAAGACGATTACCGACAATGAAAGGAAGCTTCTTACTCAAATTTTGCTATTTCACACAGAAATATAATCATTATCAAATCATTAGACATATTATGTAATGATTTGACTTTCATTGCTACGAAGGCTAGATTATCTGTTTGTTTAAGATCTATATGTTGGCTAAGCGGAGTGCAGGTTTATGAGTAAGCGCGTTATTGCATATTGTGTATTGGTTTATCCATAATATTTATTTGCACGAAGTAACAATTGCGCTTGAGCAGTCCCGTTTCTGCTCGCTATTTATATAGCAGCTTTTATACTTTTGGGGACAGTCTTTATAGTTCTGAACAGTCTTTCAGTTTACTTATTTTAACTGACTCTCCCGTACGCGCAATTAGCCAATAATTCAGCAACATGTCTTATTGAGCAAGCCAATAGTTTTGCGAGTAAAACAAATGAAAGCTCATTGTCATCTCCAACTTTACCATTCAAGTAATACAACTGGCACACAATATTCCGGATCCAGATTGTTGGTTAAAAATTGTGAAAAAAAATAAAAGATAATGACAATAATTATACTTAGAATAATATATAGCATAAGAAAAAAAATCAGTCAATGTGGTGGCTCACTATCTTTCAAGAAAGCCGATGAACGAAGATCTGCTGATGTTTGGTAAATAAGAAAATTGTAAACCGTCACACCTAACTGAAACTAAAAAGTGAAAAAAGTTAAGTGTAGGGATGCAGTGTAACTTAAAAATATATATATTTCGGCTCAAGATGACCAATTTGAAGAAGTCAACGTTATAATTTTAATAAAAATGGCACAGACAATAAAGCTAAAATTTACATCGTGATGAACATAATATTGTAAAGCAATAGAAAATATACGCCAGAGAATCGGATAACTCAACTGTGGTTATGTAATTATTAAAAAAAATCACCCTTAACAGGTTTGGTTTCGTGTATAATCTGTGTCAACAGAGACGATCGTGCGTTCATTTCGAAATTGAGTTTGCATAATATTTGTTGCAAGTTCATTTTGTATGTATTTTAGCGTACAAAGTAATCGTCGTCGCGTTATCTCAGTGCACACGTACTGTGAAACTCCTTTAATTTTCTTGAGAATTAAAGTAAATTGACTCCATGTAGTTTTCGCTAAATGCTAAATCCAAATTAAACTTTTTGTTTTGGGTTTCGATCCGAATTAAACTATAATATATAGTATTTAAAAAAGTTAGTTATATTTTGTGAGAGAACCAAAAACGATTACTTAGTGTTAGATCAAGTGGATCTTTGACAAATATTGATAGTTCCAGCTCGGGCAAGAGCCACTGAGATTTGTCGACCTTAATTTTTTGTTTATGATTCATATTCATAACGTGCTTGGTGATTTTATTTTTTGATGAAATAAGTAGCAAACGACCAGAAGGCTCATTTGATGGAAAGTGACTACCACTAGCTAAGGACATCTACAAAACCGGGGGGATTGCAGATGTCTTTCTTGGTGTCTAGAAAAGCGAATCGTATAGGTTTGGAAAAGCCGCCGATTAAAGCTGGTTCCACAAGCTTTGTGCTTGTGGATTTCCAGACATTCAGTTGAAGATGAAATACAGGAAACCACCATTAAAAAACCTGCAAGTGTCAACCTGCGGTAGATCATCGTTTAGGAATAAGCTCCAAGCCTGCTTAAAACTGGAGAGGACCCTAGAAGTTTGCCAAACAGAAGAAAATTTAAGAGCTGTTACTGTTATATAGTGTATTTACCTAATATAATTACAACATACAATTTATGATTGAATTTATTTTCAATCAAACAAGTAATTCCACGAACGTCAAAAAAAGATTAAATATAAAATCAAGGTTCAATATTTAATATGAATATGGTTTGATATTTGATTTCATCTCTTTGTTTCTTAAAAAAAATCTCAATGTAACGTCTCAATAGATATAAGAAACATAAAACGATACAGGGTACTCTCAAAAGGCATCCGATGAATATTTCAAAGGTTTCAGACATCAGAAGGCGGCTCTTGAACGTGTGCCGCCAATTTTATACTCTATATTTTCTATATTTTCATTTTTTCTACTTCTGATGGTGTAATTGACATAAATTGAACTTAAGGTAAAGTAAGTGCTAATAAAAGGCCCGTTAACCGTATACTTCTTAAATGTGGTTGCCTTTTATATAGTTACTCTTATCGTTATTGTCGAAAGAGGTAAGAATATATGTAGTGAATTTCTTTTAACGTAACATAAAAAAGTTATATCGTGAACAAATTATTATCAAAATTATTATTCGATTTTTCATGGATTTTATTACATTTATGTTTTATGTTATAGCAAATATGTCATATAAATTAAATGTATGCAGCTTTTAATATTTCTATTACAAAATGTTTGAAGCCACCTCGATAGACGAATTCACACAATACAGGTATATCAATAGCGGGCATATGATACGAGTAGGTTTCTTATTAGCTAAATCCCGTCCTTTTAGTAAATTGTTATATATCAATCGAATAAGACATTATTTATAATGTAAAATAATTGATACTAAAATCATCGTCAGTTTATGAACGTTGCAAGGAACAATACACGAATGTGTAGTTTTTGTCTGTCTGAAATTTACAGCGAAAATATAAATTTACTATAAATATACAAACAAATAAACCTACTGTTCCAGTTAACACACTAGGACAGCTTAGCGAAAGCTCGCTGACGCTGTTTACTATTTACACAGCTAGTAGATGCTTTTTACATTTTTATTCGTATTATATTTTCATTCAACATCGCTTAAACGATTTGCAAAAATTTAAATATATCACTTGTATATTATAATACATTAAATACAAAATGGAAATTTTAACATAATTAATATCATATGGTTTCTCTGATTGTGTAATTATTTTATAATTAGGTACATAGTTTTGTTTAAAAATATTAAATATAACTGGAGCTCAAATATTTTCTCTTTATTATAAAATTGTTTACTATTCATTGCATATCCGGCATATTTTATGCATAGAATTTATTTATTAACTTATGATATTATGCCGTTGTATTATTTTTCATTTTAAAAACTTGCCTTTTTCTTTAATTGTAAAAGAGCTAAAGGATATTACAAATTTACAATACTAATGACTTTTAGTTGATTTTCCAATTTGGATTGCGATTGATAAGATCGACTCCAGGATATTTTAAATAACGAAAATATATATATTTTATAATTGTATGAAAATTACGATTGTGAAATATGACATAAAAAGTCCTGCTAAGTTTCTATCGCCGGTAACTCCTACCTCCGAGGTGTTTATTTCCGAGCCGGTGGTAGATTTTTGTCAATCAATAAACTAGTGTATCTACTTTGAAAATGAAGTATAATAAAGTTATCTAAAAGACTTATATATTTTATTTATATATTTGAAGTCTTTTCCAAAATCTTAGGTACGTATTTTTGGGCAATTGATAATAAAGCTTAACATGAATGCCAATTTCATTGAACTGGCCATTGTATAAGTTCCACGAATTGCTTGAGTTAGGGTTACAGCTACATATTGTTCACACCAATTGATCGAATCATTTGGGATCTACGCGCTTATCAAATAAAGTCGTCCTGATAAAATAAGTTTGGCAATTATTTTTTCTTTGCTTACTATAAAAAATAAATAAAGATTAAATAAATAAATTGAATTTATTTTTAGTCGTGGTAAATACAATACAAAAAGAAAAATTTAATCTTCAAAAAGAGTTTTCAGTATGAATATCCAAAATTAATTAATTTTATAATATTATAACTAAACAGATTCAAATCAATGTTGTGGTTTTGAAAATTTTATCAATATTCCCTTGTATAAATATATTTATGTAAATATTGTTAATGTTATTTTGGTTTGAAAGGCTTTTGAAGACCAAACCGTTGCCAGGCAACGGTTAATCTATACGCATTGAGAGGACTAGAGATCTTCCAAGGGTCCATATTAATTATGTTTTGTCCAATTTCACTTTTAACAAGACTTGTTTTTTTGAACGTCTTTCGTGTCCTCTTATCATATCTCTTCAGTTAATGAAGGTCATTATTTTGAATCGCTAAGAAGTTAAGTGGAATAATATAAAAATATCATTTAATAAATTGAACTCAACTCCAATTTTTAAATAACATTTTCCTTTACGTAAAAATGAATTTTAATTTGATGTTAAAGTCGACAGACAAATGCACTTCAGGTCTTAATGTTTCAACGAAAGGAAGTGCTGTTCGAAAAGTAAATTGTTTACGTTTTGTAAAAATTCTGATTCTTGTATTTTTAATGAGAATAAATAAATAACAAAGAATAATAGTTGATACACACAAGCAGTAAATTCTGGATATTATTGGTTCTGTCAAAAGCATCGCGTTATTTTGACATCCTTGGAGATAATTCATTTCCTTTTGATGCAACGTGCAATTAAATTTAATGAAAACTTAATAAGGTGTTCATTATAATGTAACGAATATGTGAATGTAAATGATATCTAGTGCTACAAGTTTAGTTTTCCTTCTCGTGTTAAAACAATGTTCGTTTCTATAACAATAATAAAATATTACTATATTTGTAATGTAGATATACATAAGATTATTTTTAATATATTGTAAGTCCTTGTACTTTGTCTAACCTATTCGCATCATACAGAAATACAAAATTTAATTCAACCTCAAAATCTTTAAACATACAAAATAAAATTAAAATTGCTTAAAGCAAAGATAACTAAAATATCTACAAAATACTTCTGACGGAAAAACCGTCTTTGCTAAGGACAAAATAATATTTAAATTGAAGCAATTCGAACGGTAACAATAATTCTTCGGCACCGCATCTGCAGACCGCAGTGTATTCCAAGATTGCGAATAAATTCAACATTGTGGCGCGTTAAAAGGATAAAACTTGAGACGTATTACTTTATCTCAGCTTAACAAGAGATTGTCTGAATACCAGACTATGTTGCTCTATAATCGAACGTCAACAGGGAAGTATAATAAATAACATCGAGAATACTCGGTTTGCTTAAACGTATTATCAAGTCGTAGCTAGGAACGGTAAAGGTTTAATGTTAATCCTGATATGAAAAGACAACTTTCAAAAATCCTATTATTTTTATTAATGGCTTAAAATCCTTACACCTCCGAGCCAATTATTTTTTTAATAAATGATGCCTTTAAAAAAGTTTTCTGGATGAGATTTAAGAGATAAGATGAAAAACGCTAAAAAGGAATCTAAAAAAAGCTTGAAAGATAACATAATTAAAATTTCCATGATATAGTGAAATAAAAGAATAATAAAAATATAGAAAAAGAAAGTTTGTTTTGATTCCTATGAGGCGAGACCTATTGAGAGGCGTTTACTAAAATAAATCGAATTCTGTTTAATTGGTAAAGTTGGTGGTTAGCGCAACTTTACCGCGAAATTAGTGAAAATTTCTCCATCGCACAATAAATTAAGGAACCTCAAACTCAAACACGACGGCGGAGTGCTTTTAAATAATAACCTGCCAAGCTATCAAACAATACCGAGATAGGTTAGTTATTTTATTATTGGCAAACAAAATTAGATAATTCGATCGAATTGTTAAATTACATTTTGGAGGTACGAATAATCTGATGATGTGTCTTTAGCAGTACTTTACGAAATACTCGTAGTAATAACAAAGTAATTTGTCTATTTTTTATAATTTTAGCCGAGATGGCCCAGTGGTAAGAACGCGGTATCTTAACCGATGATTTCGGGTTCTAACCCAGGCAGGTACCACTGAATTTTAATGTGCTTAATTTGTGTTTACGATTCATCTCATGCTCAGCGGTGAAGGAAAACATCTTGGGGAAACCTGCATGTATCTAATTTCAACGAAATTCTGCCACATGTGTATTCCACTAACTCATATTGGAGCAGTGTGGTTGAATATGTTCCAAATCTTCTTCTTAAAGGGAGAGGAGGCCATAGCCCAGCAGTGGGAAATTTACAGGCTGCTAATGTAAATTTGTCTATTTTCAGGAAAGAATTTCTTACACTATTAATTTATTATATGACGTCCTGAGGGACAATATTTATTTTATTATTTACAATTACTTTATATAACAAAAGTATATCAAGGAAACCAGATTGCAATCAATTATGCTATGACATCTAAAATAACATTAGTTTGTAGCCGATATAATCATTTACATAAATTAATTAAATTCCAAATGAATTATTATCGTTGAATAATCGTAGTCACGTCATGTCACGTAGATAAGCATACGCGAAACCGCGTAGAGCGGTAGCCAGTCCTTGTTAAATTACAATTACGATTCTATAATCCTATTAACAATAAACCCAAAAGCCACCCACCAAAAGCCATACTATTCCTAACGGTGAATGGCGCCCTCGAGACTAATTTTGTTCATGACGAACTCTCACAAGTTATAGTATCGACGTGTGTCTTTGTGTAGGCTGCCTGGGTTGGAAACCACCTATAAATCATTACTTTGTTTGGCTGTGTTCTAGGGACATCATTACTTTTCAAAAACAAAACAAAGTGACACATATTTCGAAGTAAAATGGCTGATGCGTGATGATCATGGATGGATCACCAGTGATGGTGAATGCTTGGACGGTGATAATCGGGCAGGACGACTTGAAACCGATTCTGGTCACGACGGCTGTTCTCAATACAGAATAATCAACTACACAAGTGAGTGCGCAAATACAAGCGATATTACTATGCCCTGGCTCTCATAATCTGATTGGACAACAATTAAATTAGACTAGAATCTTACTAGATGTTATTTTTTGCTGTATATTACAATAATTAGCCAAATAATTAACACTATAACAGATATTATTAAAAAAAGTTATTATTCAATTTGCACACTTGCAAAAACGGTGGTTTTCTCACCAACAAACATAATATATAAATTAATTAACTCAAATTAAGCATATATAAATTTAGTGCTTGCCTTGGCTCGCCGTGACTCTGATTTAATTTTATTAAATGGCAATATATTCACAAATTGCACCTGAGTTCTCTCCCACTATATAATTATTAATCTATTCACATTCTGAACTGAAATTAACTGGTATATTAAATATATGAGTTCGGATAAGCACTTAGCTTTGTTCAAGTAATTTATATTCCAAAGTTAATAACGAATAAAAACAAATTCACTATAACATTTTTAATACTAACATCGAAAGATGAATAATGATTTTCATGTTGCTATTGTCGAGCACAAAAATGAACACGTGAATCTGGACCGAATATTCCAGGATCAAACTCCAATGAATTTTAACGTGCTTATTTTTTGACATCCTCATATATTATATGGTATTAACTGACATAACTTGGTACTTGCCGGTTCCCCTCGGTAGAATCTACTTCCCTAACCCGTGGTAGCTATACGTTTAATACAGTCCTGTAAAATGATAATTTAAAAGTGCTCGTGAGTGCCTACTTGAATAAGGTAAATTTTGATTTTGAATGCTATATGTAACTATAGAAAATTTCAGTCACGGATATATGTGTCGCAAACCATATTGGAGCAGCGTCATGAAATAAGCTCAAAAACATCTTCTATGGGGGAGAGAATGCCTTAGTTCAGTTTACTTAACTTTTCTTACTTGATTTAAATGATAACGTCATGTCGATGATAATATGTCAATGATAGGTCATCGTCAAAAGTAAATTAGTAATGCTGATAATATAAAATATTTTTTTAATATATAATGTCAGAGAATAAAAAGAATAACAATTATACTTTACAAATAAAATATTTAACCCATGATACATTCATTTAAGAAATCAGTTGAATACTTCCTAAAAAGGCTATCGAAAATGATGTAAATAATTTCCGAGCTGATAGTAACCTGACATATTCAGTATGTAGAAACGGTACCATCGAACGATAAGCGTAAACAAGAAACCTGCCACTGACATTTGATTGGCACCATCATTGCATGCCATATCATCCTGGCTATTTTAAGTGCTGTATCGATACGGTGCCAATATTACCATTTTGAAGCGCATTTCATTAAATGTGCATTCACGAATATATTAAATAAATATTATGATATTTCTGCAACAAAAACTTATGATTCAAAACAAAATTTGAATCAATCAAATTGCTTAAAATTTTACTATTAATATTATAATTTTATAAATAATTAAAAAGTCAGATACTTCAATTGGTGCTCTACAGTTTATTATGCGAATAATATTGTAGAGAAAAATTTCCTTTAGCCAACGCAAAAAGCGTACAAGAAATTCTCAGAACGTCCCAACGACTTTATTCTTCAGATTTACCTTTGTCCCACCACAATGGAGTCTCACTAATAGAATGATCGTTGAAACGCACAATTATTTTGCAGAACAGAAATGTGACAAGATAATACCTTACGTAGGGGCTGTTTTGGACACACGGTACAATAATGATAATTGAATAAGCTTATATCAAATGAGCAAACGATATCAATATAATAATTTTAAGTTTTATTCCGCATATTGTACAAATAAAAATGTATTTAAGCATTAACAAATGAAGTGCAAAATACACATATAATTTTTTTAGAGTCATATATAAATATATATTTATTTATATTAAACGATGTTGCTCAAACATAATTGGAGAGAAATTTATTTATACTATTTAATTAAATTTAATAAAGGTTAAATATAACGTTCGACATTAGTTAATTTTTAATCAATTATTATTTTCCGATGTTCGAACATAATTCAAGCATTTGCAAAAATGATATAGATATATTCATCTAGATCTTTATTATATCAGTTAATTAAAATTTAAAACAGCGTATTTGCGATTCTAATTTTATACGGTTAATACGAAATTGAATATATAAGACAATAATCCATCTCTTTTGCTGAACTGAAGTATTTCCTTGTTAAAAGTAGATGAAAAAAATGTGAATGGAATAAATCACGACGGTAGCGTTGTAAATCCGTCGGTACTATGAAAAACGATGTACGTCGCAACGGTTGAAGTACGGATTGCAATTGGATCGGAATACGTTACTGTACTTAGCTGTGAATTATCATTTTATTTAAAATCGGAAGATTTAATGGCAATCGTCGTTCCATTTGTATTTTAAACTGGATCGGATTTAAATATATTAGACTTATGTTTTATAAAATAGTCTTATCGATATCAACATATCTATATAATTATTAATAAATATTTTTTTGTTACAATCTTAATTAAATTCTTGTAGATACTATAATAGTTTATTATTGAAATTGGCGATTATATACATTTAATACAATAAAATATAACCTTTTCATATATTAATATTAAGTCAAGATACTATGTAAGTATCAAACCAAGCAAAGCACCACTAAAATTAATCGCGTGCTCGACGATAAAGAAAAACATCATGATGAATTATGTATGTATTGGATAAAAATTTGCTACATGATATTTACAAATCCGTATTGGAATATCGTGATGGTGTAATGTGATAATCTTTTACTCAAACAATGAAAATACCCCAGCATATATCTAGTAAAATTGAATGTAATCAATAAAATATGGGAACCGGAAATAAAATAATTCATAGCTGTGACGTATTATTAAGTTTTGTGTTATAATACTAACCATCGGAAACATTTTACATTGTTTATGTATCATCAAAATTTCTTAAGTATTTGAGATTTTTTTGTAACCTGCATTAGTTGTAGACCAATTTCCATGATAATTGGATTTTCAAAAACGACGAACTTCTTTAAATAATTTCAACCACAATACTCTTGAGGGATGAATTTTCAAAAATACTGTAACAATTATTTTAGTCATAGGCAATATTTCTATATATATTTTTAAATTATGAACTTCCATATAAATTCTTATGCGTAGTTTCACCCACTTAGGTGATGAATTTTGAATTTTGTTAGAACCATCGATTTAGGCTATGCCTTGTATATCAGTCAGTCATTTTAAAATTTTATTAAGTAGATAATATTTTGTAGACTAAACGTTAACATTTAATACAATTAAAACACACATTTTTACTGAAAACCACTAATACAAATTGTTGCTTGTTGCAAAAGCAAGAAAAAAATTCACAGAGAAGATTATATTTTGCTCAAAATTTATATATAGAACTTAATTCCAAAAATGCGTTAATAAAAATATAAAACTACCGAATATCTCACAAAGTGCAATGAAAACTGTTCTTTGTAAATTGAAAGCTGTTAGGAGTAACTTAAGTGCTTTTAATATCTTTTATATCTTTTAACGAACCTCTGGACGTTTCATGCCAGGCTCTGCGGTTTTAAGTTTTTCATTGTGCCTCTGCTTACCATACGAAAGCTTTGCTATGCTATGACAAGACAATTAGACAATTCAAATACACGAGATCATTGTAAATGATTAATTTAATTTTTACAATTATATTTCAATTTTGGGAATATTCGGAACTACTCTTTCTATCTATAGTAAAAGTACAAGCTTACATACATCGTCAAAAAATTACACGAACAAGTCCGAAAAGGAAATTCGGGGTACAGCATTTATACGACTTACAGTATGCTGTGCAGTGCCAACTGGCTCCGACGATAGTGCACATAAAACTGCTGGAATGCTCCTGTTATTTAAAATTATTCGCACACGCGTTATGTTCATAGTTATTTTCAATGTGGGGATAAGTATCGGATGCAATTGGAGATTTTTCACTTTTGAAAATAAGTTACTTTTATTTATTTAAGTAAATCTTATTATCTCCAATCAACAGGAATTGCAAAATTGCAAGACAATTAGTACAACTAAGTTGTATTCAATATTACACGTGAGCTAAATTAGAAGATAATACTCGAAAGGTTGACATTTAACTTGTTTTGTTCAAATGTAATTTGTTACAAATTTTAGCTATCTGACTGTAAATAGTATTTTGATTTTTTTGATTAGATATCCTTTCGATTTATTATCTTATTGTTTAATATATTACTCTTGTAATTGTACTAATTAATATCCATGACTTCGCTTCCATGCAATTTTTCCATAATTATCTAATAATATTTTTGTCCAGCTGAAACAGCCAATGGTAAAGAATGCCATTGCGAGATCTAAAAGGGTCGGACAACAAACATGCACCAGATTAACAGCTATACGTACATTCCGAGTCACATGAGTGTAACACAGCTAAATTCCTAACTGCTAGTGAAAATTTCCTTGAAAGTAAAATCCTTTAATTAAAAGAGAATATGGTAATATCCCGATCTGGAATTCGACTCTGAGGTCTCGTACAAACTAACCGTCTACATCCAATAGGTAGGCAAGCTCCGGAATAAAAAATAGTCTATGTAGCACATAAACAATCTTTTTGCGGAAAACCTGTCGTTCGTTTGTTCAGTTGCTGTGTGAACAGACTTTCGCATTTTAAATAAAATTGGTTTTATTTTGAACTCTCAAATATTTTAATTAAGACTTACCGAATAATGTAATTCACATAATGCCATTTTACTTAAGACGTTACGTACCTGAAATAAATAAAGTACTATTAGATATTGAACAATAGGAATACAGTCATAACACGCAATAAAATATGGGAATAAGAGTATATTGGAAACTTTGCTGACATATTCATGTCAAGATTTCTAAATAACAAATACAATTAGATATTATATTATTCTTGGAGAAGATTTCAACTTAAAAGATGAATTACCTACAGGATTCAATAAACATTCTTAGAATTTTTATTATTAAACTTATATGAACTTACTATATACATATGTAAATCTAAAGTTTACGGTACCATTTGAATCGTTTTACTATTCCAGTTAAATTAACACTTAGATCAAACGACTCTGTTTTTGTATTTACTTTTAATTAATTTTATATTTCATCAAATATATAATTCATATTTGCTGTAAATTAAATGAGGTTTTTTTTATCTATTATTATATCTATTATATAAAATCATAATTATAATAAACAAAAAAAAATATCAGTATCCACAACTTATTAATAAATAATCTGATTGCTTCATATACGAGTAAATAGAGGAAAACATTTCTGAATGTTTCAGATCCTGAAGCATCGTATCTGAAGTTTGGTCACGACGAGCACTTAGACGCATTGTTTAATTGTCAAAGCATTTCAGGCGCCAAACTCGAAGTGGGTGCGAATTCAAGTCGTGCTTCTCTTTAGGTATGACATTTAAATAATCCATCTTAGATTTTACAAATTAAAAACAAAATTTACAAAGATATATACAGACATTAAAAATCACAAAAGGCCTTTTTATTACCTTAACTTTGGTTTAGGAAATTTAAAAACAAAAACTGCCTGGGTATAGAAAGGTATACACACTAGCATTAGCATTAGCAGCCCCTAAATGTCCCACTGCTGGGATAAAGGCCTCCTCTCCTTTGAGGAGAAGGTTTGGAGCATATTCCACCACGCTGCTCCAATGCGGGTTGGCGGAATACACATGTGGCAGAATTTCGTTGAAATTAGACACATGCAGGTTTCCATACGATGTTTTCCTTCACCGCCGAGCACGAGATGAATTATAAACACAAATTAAGCACATGAAATTTCAGTGGTGCCTGCCTGGGTTTGAACCCGAAATCATCGGCTAAGATGCACGCGTTCTAACCACTGGGCCATCTCGACTCATAGATACTAATTATAACTTTATAACATTACTAATATTTACATATAAAATAGATACTGTGGAGTATACTCATAAATAGGCTTCTGTTATAATAGTCGTATAAATATATTACGTAATCCTACGGAACCACAATTCGGATTCGGATTAGTAGTACCCACTTGTATATCAAAACTTCAATATATCATATACTATTTCTTATTTATTCTAAACTTTCTACGTTAAAGTTAATATACAAAAGCTTTACTGTTCATTGTATTAATTGGAATGATCTTTTAAATAAAGGAAAAGTGATAACAAAAGAAATCAAGAGAATTGATAAATCACTAACTTTTAACTTGAAATAGTCCACGAATAGAATTGTGATAAACGACGCCAAAGTGCCTACTGCCGTTGCGAGGCACAATTGTAAGAGGCACTAAAATAAGGTCCTACTAAAGGAACGACTTTTTTTATTGTAATGAATGCCTACTTTATTTCTGTACTATTAGCAACAAAAGACGCTGGAAGAAATATTTCGTAGCAGACTTTTTCATTATAATGAAAGTCAAGAATGCTTTACATTCAGAGAAGTTAACTTTGAAACACATACATAAACGCTTTAATATTTACATTAAAAATTACTAATAGCCAGCGATACAATATCATTTACGGATGTCAAAATCTTAAGCATAAAATATATGTCTTAAGCATTAAATATATAAATGATATTGTCAATTATTGAGGCTTATTGACGAAAATAATATTATGTGCAACCTATGGATATTATTATTGGTATTTTATATTGCCCTGAATATTATTTATGACAATCTAAAAGACTTTTCACTTTTGTATTTCGTATACATTTTGAAGAGAAGTATAAACAACTTTAATCTCGTCTTTATTGTCGTTCTGGTACCACGTTCGAAGAACAATAACTCCTTTAGAGCTTGGTACATTCATAATTTAGACCGTCTATCGACAAATACAATTACTATGTTGAAAACAGTACAACAGTACAACAGTACAGTTAGAAGTTTTGGACGCCTTAAGTAAATTTTAACCATTTCTAAAATAATTCATCTTGGGAACTGATATTTTATGTCCTTAGTTACACTGAATTATCTACAATTTAAGGCTAAACACACTACTATTAAGTATTAATGCTTGTTAGTAGAATATATGATGAGTATACGGGCTAGCACAAAGCACCTCCCCCCCCCATTTTTATGTTAAAATATATATTTACAGATTATTTTTACAGTTTTATTAGTATAAATGGCAGTCAAGTGACTCAAATTTACCACTGCGCCAATTGTCAGCGTCACGGCAAAAAATCAATAACATAACTAGCTGTTTACGGTTTTTAATTTATAGCTTGGTAACAAAATATATTTAATTTTCTCGGTATACAGTATTGTTGTTTTGTAGTCATTTTTATTTGTCGCAGCAAGTGACGCAAGCACTGTGCCTATAAGGGAAAAAACGTTGTTTCTTAGTTTAATCTTAGAATAAATAAATTGTTTAATAAAACATATTTTATTTTAATTTGTTGATAACAATATTATTAATGGATAATTTAGTTATTCAATTGAATTTAAAAAGATTATTGGTAATCTGGCAGACTTTTTTAAGCTGTTATACCTAACTATAAGTGTTTTTAAGAATAAATAAGAACGTAATTGGCACTCAAAAATTTAGTTTGTATAATATTTAGTTAATTATATTGAAAGCATAATTTAAATTAGATGTCTCAAAGTAATTACCTTAATGAAAATTATATTTGATTAAATTATCATACAATTAAAACACAATTTCTTAAAAAAAACTATTCAACATAACATAAAATTTTTAACATAAAACAAAATTTCAGAAATATCACTTATTTGATTTTGCTACCGAGAAATTAGCCCAGATTTTATACCCAGAATATATGTTTTGGTGAATTTTACTTCTTGTGTTAATTTTGTATGGATGCAAAAATATGTTATTAACCTGAGCTTAACAAAATTAAAATTATTTATAAACACACAAATAGCACTTTAATTATATATATAAAGGCGAATCTCCATCTCTAGGATAAGCCATTTGTTTATTCTTTTCGTAAGAAATTATAATTACACATTATAAAAATTATGAGGAACAAAGATGAATCGTCGCAGGCGTGGTAGCGCTTGCAGCTGACTACCCCACCATAATGGCGGCGTTCAACATTCCCGCCAACCATCGATTTGACGCTTCACTCGACAGACTAGCTGTCAAATCTTGTTTCCTCGTAATTTAAAAGATGGTGCTAGCGATGCGCCGTCATATATAATACAATAATTTATAAATGTAACAAATTGAATGTATCTATAAAACATATTTTTATTATCGCCAACCAGTGGTATTTTTAACAACTATTAAGTATGTATCATGCTCCTGTTGAATAAAGATTTTTGACTTTGATTTGACCTTGACATCGACTAAGACATTCATTAAAATTAATATATTTGAAAACACCGTACATTTCAAACAGACGCCAAGAATTCCAATAAAATCCGTCTCTCGGATTGTATTATTATCATGAAGTAGAAGTAGGAATTGATTTTATTTATACTTTTTTATTCTACTGTTTATTTAAAAGCTTAAAATGTAATTTTATCCAACAGAATCTACTCATTGTGACTAATCCCTGCCTATCTTACTTAAATATAATTTTACATTTAAAATTTCTTATATTTAAATATCGGTTTGGCTCGTGATTTCGTCTAGTTAGTTAGGATCCATATAACGTTGACTTTGTGTAATAACCGTGTTCTTTTAGAGCGTCAGAGATTATAAATTCAATCGACTATAGAGGAGTCAAATAAAACCAGGTTTATCTTTTAAATGCGTTTTTAATATAAATATTTTGTTTAATTAATTTGAATAATAATAATCGAATGTATGAGATACCGGTCCCATTTCCTTTAACACCTCTTACGAGTAGCTGAAGGATGTCGCTCCTACCCATCTTTATATATTTAACTGTTTTGAAAAATATAAAAGGGGGAGGAGGTTGAAATGGCCCCGCGCCCGCCATCAACTGTAGATTCCAACCATAGATCGGTGAACCTTCCTCGAACATGGGAAGTGCGATTTTATAGTGTGCAAACACTTTGTTAAATAATATATGAACTAGAACTAAAGTCCAGCAGGTATCACAGCCATAACTGAGGTGTATAAAAGACTAATAGTCTTATAAATAAATCAAGACCGTAGTCTAGCGGATAGCACAGTAATAACTATGTTATTCAAATCGACGATTAGACTTAAAAATAAATCAACAAACTAGACCGTGGTCCAGTGGGTTTCACAGTCGTAACTGCGGTGTTTATAAAGTAGCCAATGCTACAACAATAATAATAAAAATAAGGATCAAAGTCCCATAAATAGTCAATCAGTCATAGCTGAGGAAATCTGTAGTCAATGGGTTTAACCCTGGATTATCATTGCATTAAATCACTGTTTCTCATACCAGTTCAAGTGCACGACCATCAGGCGGCCTAATGCAAGCACAACGTTATTCGTTGCTATATCCACTGTCGCAGAGTGTCGTTTTATCGTAAGATAATACGTATTAATTCCAAACATAGTGGAATAATATTCAATTAAACTCATAGATTACCGCGTAGGAATCATTTAAGTGGATTTAACATAATTTGTCATATTTTCTACCGTAGTAGGTTATAAAATATGAATATATAAATGATATACGTATAATCGTATTCTTTCTTATAACTAAGACTTACATCTAAGACTTATAACTAAGACTTAAAACTAAATCGAACGTTTTCTTAACTAGCTTATAAACCTTATAAACGCTTCGCGTATCACGTTTTACTTAAATCTATAACTATACAGTGGATATACTTAACTCTACAACAGGCACACACCCTACAATCGATTACTTAAACCAGCTTTGAACTCAGATCATTATTTGCATGTGATAATCAACTTCAAAGAGATATACGCAGTCTTATTACTAAACTAGGTGTCCTACTACAATATTTCTTATAATATCCTTAACACTGGGCTAAGGAGGCGTCCCTAAAAGGACGAACATTTTGCTACAAACGACACTTCTCGTATAAAGCGATTAGTGCGCCATATATGTATAGTGATGCCAGCCTGGATGAAATCCATTATTTGGGTCCTTCACTGCATGAACGTATCACTTCAGCATTATTACAGCCTCCGCAACGCCCTGCAACATTCGGTCGTGATTCTGGTACTACCGATTGATGAGAGACATCAATAACGACATCGTAACGTCAACCAGCCATAGCTCAGTACCACATAGCACATATACTACTCTAGTAACCCGGTAAGACAGAGTGAGGGACATTACCGTATCGCCAAAGACGTTATACAGTAACCTCAAACCCCGAAACTATCTCACGTAGGCAGCCTCATTGGTAACAGAAGGAGGGACACTACCGTATCGCCGAAGACGTTATACAGTAACATCACACCTCGCAACTGCATCACCTAAGCAAATTCAAGACGACATCGCCACGAGGGACACTAATGCAGCGACTCTCGGTCGAGCCACACAGCCTCAGACCACGCGTCGAATCATCAAGAATCCACCAGAGTATATTCAGTACAGTACTCGTGCGCGATCATTTTGCATGTGCATAGTACAAATATATTATAAAGGTTTTGTTATTTAACAATAAAAATCTTAAAACATCAACATCATTAGATCGTTGTCGTCGTGATCGTATCAAACAGTTATACCAAACTTGGATCTGTTTACTGATAATAATTGTGGAGTTTTAGAACGACCGGTTTACGAACTTACGTCCGTCGATCGACACAGTTTTACATGAAGAGTATTTATTTCGACCGTTATACGAACTTACAACCGTCGATCGTCACAGTTTTACATGAAGATTATTGATTTCGACCGCTATACGAACTTACATCCGTCGATCGACACAGTTTTACATGAAGAGTATTTATTTCGACCGCTATACGAACTTACATCCGTCGATCGTCACAGTTTTACAATATAATATCGCTACAACTTGCTCCGCTTACGGTTTACAAGAATCTGCAACATGGAAGACAAAGTTGACAAGCAATATGTTTAGTTATTTTACAAATTAATTATTATTGAAAGAAGTTCAATCATTATTTATAGCCTTATTGCTATTTGTTAATATACTTGATTTAAATTTCATAATTAATAGTCACCGTGGTAACCCTTTACTATCAGTATGCATCGCCCAGTACATACTTTTTTGCAATTAGATATTATCGCAAGACGGCTACCATCAAACCGTTTCTATATCATATTAATTTCATTATTATATTTTATTCGAGGTTAACCCCGACCTTCTTTATATCGCTTTTATATAATAAATATAATGTCTCATTGAGAACACTCATTCATATGACGGCCTGCCATACCGTCATTTGTAATAATCATTTGTATTATTTATAGGTAAAGTGCACGAAGCACATTCTCATTATAATTATATTTTGCCATGCATCCACCATTGATATATGAGTAGGCACTACACCGACACACGGATCTGCGCCACTCCTATATTTTAGAATAATCAACCATAGCTAGCAGCCTCGCAGTATAACCCGCACAGCTGCACCGCCTAGTATCATTTCTTATTATGTAATTTGATATGCATTATTGCACGCGGCCGATGCGGCGAGCGCAACACTCCACGCGTCCAATTTGAACCGAGCTGCCAAGCATCATACCCCTATATATGCTTTCACGAGAGTATGACATTCGGCGCAGGTCAGCCTTAAATCTATAGAATTTTGTATGGAAAAAGGCTGGCGCCGAGATTTTTTATCAAAAAGTGGCACGTCATTTTCTTCGCCAATACACGAACATATCCATGAATACACGAACGATTTCACCAAAAACGTATGAAAAAAGGTAAGCTTGATATAATGTCATTCCTTTATTATTCCATGTATATGTATACATTTACTATGCAATCTCATGAATTTATTTGTATGTATGTTTTTATGTTTCTATATATGACATATAATTCTATATATGTATGTATGTATGCATGTATGTAAACTCTCCAAAACAACTTGACCAATTTTGATTAAATTTTAATATGTGCTTAACTAAGTCTACGGACGGCTTATATTGGACCCGGTAGGTGGCGCTGCGACCGATGTTATGTTTTATATATAAAAAAAAAAAATGTATTAAAATAACAATAATTCATTCTCACGTATTTATGTAAATAGTATAGTATAGTCCGTTACATCCAACCCCCTAAATTATATGAAGTTTATCGGAATATAATTTACTCCTAAATAAATTAATTATTTTATCTTGTTTTTTACAATATACGTGTATTCAAATATTGCAAAAAATATATATATTCAAAGTAGGAACCTCGCTTATAACTATATAGCTTCCTAAAAATATTAATAAGGTGTATCTTGATGGCCGCCCATCTCCCCTCCAACTAAATCTATATAATCAAAACATATCTATACAATCATATAATTAATTTGTTAAGATTTATTCAGTTCAAAATTTTTTTTTTTTTTTTTTAAGCGATCAGATGGATTTATGCTTTTTTCTTTTTTTTTTCTATCTTATTCTATGTATTCATTTCCTTGTTTTAGATTAATAGATGTAATTGAGCCATCACCGACCCGACCAAACTTTTAGTTTCTATACATTTATTTAAAAAAACAAAATTCGGTTATATACAATTTATAAATAGCCTAATTTAACAATCATCAACCTTCTCTTAAAATGATTATAATCTGTATTATGACTAATTTTAATTAACACTATTACATTTTATACTATACTATAGAATATCGTAATCAAATATATAAAATATCAATATGTTAAATCAATTAAATTCCAAAATCCAAATTTTATTTTTCCCTATTTTATGAATTTATTATTATATTATTTTTATTATTATTGTAAATATTTCTCAAAAGAGTCCTGAGCACAACTTATTTTTTTATATAAGCATTGTACAAGTTCTCATATTTGTGTATAGTTTACTTATTTATATTTCAAAATATAATAAGGCCCAATTATGTACTAAGTGTAATATCTAGATAAATGGATTGCATTAAAATTACCACGTATTTCTTTTGTTTTTGGATTCATTAACGTATATACATTTTCAAAGGGAACGGCTGCGATTAAATATGGTCCCTCGTATAATAATTCGAATTTACTTATCTCTTTCTTTTGAGCATTTGAACGTGTCGATCTTCTAATTTTAACTAAATTTCCAATATGAAACTGAATCAGTTTATGTGTTTTATTGAATTTAACTTGCCTTGTTTCGCTCGAACGTTTAATGTTTACGCGAACCTGTTGTCGTACCTTTTCGGAGTCAATTATTGACTTTGAGCTATGCAATAACTTGTCGATCGATAAAGTGGGTCTTTTACCATAAAGTACTTCATTTGGTGTAAATCCTATGCTATCATGGTATGTATTATTATAAAGATCTTCTACCCTTGGAAGTATTGTAACCCACGACTTATGTTTGTGGTGACAATATGTACGGAAGAGTCTCCCTAGTTCTTTGTTAACTCTTTCTGTCGTGTTTGGCCTTGGATTACGCACGGTTGTGTTAATTGTTTTTATGTTAAGTTCCTCGAGACCTTTTTTGAATATTTTACTAATAAATTGTGACCCGTTATCGGTCATAACACTGTATATTTTTAAAATTTTATTAAATTGTTTAATTTTTGTTAAACATGAACGCCCGGTAGCTTTACGCAGTGGATACAATTTTATATATCTACTAAAGGAATCCTGTATAACTAAAATAAATGTATAACCGAAAGTACCTGATGGTAAGGGACCATAGAGATCAGCCATTACTATTTCACCTACATCATTAGTAATGATTGACTGACAAGGCCCAACATATTTTATATTATTACTTTTCGAAAGCTGACATAAATGACACTTTCTAATTATATCTTTTACGTGCTTAGATAAATTTTTCCAGAACATTCTTTCTCTTATGTATTTTATAATTTTATAAGCGCCTTGGTGACCCATCTCTTCGTGTACCTGGTTAACTATTTCTTCCCTTAATATAGCTGGTATATAAACTACTTCACATTTATTAGTTTTGTAATAATATATATTGTTTCTAAAGGTAATTCTATTTTTGTAGCGATTATTTTGACCATTAATGATTTCATGAATTTCATTATCTTCACCCTGAAGCTTAGGCAATTGTTTGAGCTTTAATAATAGTGACTTATTGTCTTTACCGAGATAGAAAATCTGCGGTAACTTGTTTTTTGCCTCTTGAATTTTGTAAGTATTCGGAGGATACCTCGATAAAATATCGGCTACTATGTTGCTTTTGCCTGTTATGTACTCTATTTTATAATTAAACTGTTCCAAATAAAGTATCCACCTTGTAACTCTACTATTAAATAAATTCCAATTTTTAATAAATAATAATGCTTTGTGATCTGTTTTTATAATGACTCTACTTCCTCTTAAATATGTTTCGAATTTCTTTAAGTTAGAAATTACTGCAAAAAACTCCTGTTCGGTTATAGTCCAATTTAACTCAGCTCCTTTTAAAGCTCTACTATGGAAGCCCAAGACTTTCATTTCATCATTATTTCCTAACTGATACAAAACCCCTGCGAAACCGATTCCAGATGAGTCAGTTTGTAAGTAATAAGGTTTTTGGAAATCTGGATGTTGAAGTTCTATTGTCTGTATAAATTGTTTTTTAGTTAATTCAAAAGCTTTTTGTTCTTTGTCTGTCCATGACCACTTTTTATCTTTCTTAAGTAATTTACATAGTGGTAAAGTACATAATGCGTAATTGGGAATAAAGCGTCTATAAAAATTACATAACCCTAAGAAAGCTCGTAAGTGCTTAATCTTTTTTGGAACAGGAAAATTTTGTATAGCCAACACCTTATCAGGATCCGTACGAATACCTTTTGTTGATATGATAAAGCCAAGCATCTTGACTTCATCACAAAGAAACTCACATTTCTCTATATTGCATGTCATTCCGGCCTTTTCTAACTTCGACAAAACAATGTCTATGTGGTCTATGTGATTTTCAATAGTCCCAGAGGTTATTATGGCTAAATCATCTAGGTAATTAACACAAAAATCTCGAACTTCCGGGCCTAGCACTTGGTCCATTGCTCGACTAAAACTTCCTACTGAAGTCTTTAGGCCTTGTGGTAACACATTGTATACAAATGATTTTCCATTGAAAGAAAACCCTGTATATTTTCTACTATGCAAGCTAATTGGTATTTGAAAGTATGCATTATTTAAGTCTATCGTGGTAATATAATTACACCCATGAAATGAATTTAAAACGTCTAATTGCAACGGCGGTTTTTCAGTCTCTGCAATCATATTCTTATTAATTTCCCTAGCATCTAAGAGAACTCTTATGGTTCCATCACGCTTTAAAGTGAAAGTCAGCGGACTACTATAAGGCGTTGAAGCCCTTGAAATAATATTTAATTCCTCAAGTTCCTTAAGTTTTCCCTCCATTTTCTGTCTATAGGCGTAAGGTATAGGATATGATTTTTTCACAATGGGTTTATTATTAGTCATTATTATCTCATGCTCGTAGCAATTACAACGCCCTAATTTTTTAGTAAAAACGTTTTTATATTTATATAGCATTTTTAAAAGGTTTTGTTTAACATGGTGAGAAATATCTGTCCCTAATTTAATTTTTTCTAAAACATAGTCGAAATTTTCTTGAGCAATAGTCATTACAGTCTTATTTAACCATGTATTGCGGTTTACGATAGGTATAATGTACTCTATATTATTCTTCGTTAACTTTATTTGCATATGTTCTTTTCTAAAATCTAAAATTATTTCATTTCGTTTGATCCAATTGAATCCCAATATAACTGATCGTGACAAATTAGGCACAATTAAGTAACCAATGTCTAAAGTTAAGTTTCCTATCTCAGTTGGTATCATCACCATTTGTTGTATTTTTGAACTACTTAAACCTATTGCACCCTTAATTTGTATTGCTTTAACTGGCATCATAGGCAAATTAAAATGCTTAAGCTCAAGATAAGTTAATTCTGATATGCAAGTGATATCACTACCCGTATCGAGTAATGCATCTAATTCTAACGTAATTAACTTAACGGGAATTTCACATCTTATGTTCGTATCACTTAAATCTAAGTTTTCGTGTTCCTCAAAAACGTTTAGAACTTCATGTTCTACAACATATTTTTCCTTGTTACAGTTTGATATAAACAGTTGAACCATCTGATTTTCGATGTCTTCCTTATAATAACCAAATCCCGTTCTATCTCTCTGTCCAACAGCTTGTATTGGTCGGAGTATGCCTCTACCATTAAATTTTCTGCCTAGTGGTTGTCCAGGCAACCAGCCAGTTTTTAACATCATACACAAAGCTTCATCCCCTGATTTAACAGCTGAGACGGGGTCGTTTTGTTCAGCCATATTTAGTTTAAATTATTGTAATGAGATACATTATTATAATCTCCATTGCAATCGTTTTCATATTCAGTATAATCATTGTGAATTAAATTTGTTTGATGGTTTTGTCGCTGGTAATTTTTATTGTAATCTTGCTTCTGCCGATCTTTATATGGATGCTGAATATCATTTCTATTAATATAACGTTCTCTGTTATTACTCATATCTTTTATAATTTTTGGTTTGGAACTTTGTGGTGTCAACCCGTCGTCCTGTTTATTGATGTCATCGAGATTTCGCAAAAAATCAGTTAATTCGATAACTGTATCTCCTTTTGACATTGCCCACATTTGTTGTATATGTCTCGGATAATGCCTAATCATGTCTGAAACTAGTTGTTGTTCTGGTATGGTGAAAGATAGCATTCGAACTTGGCTAGTTAGGCTTAAAAAGTGACCGAGCATGGTGGGGTGTTGTACTTTATTCCATTTTGCACATACAATATCTCTTCTTATTTTATTTTGTTCTGACTCTCCCCAGTAAGTATGAAGAAAGTCAGTTTTAAAGTCTTCTAGAGACTTCCATTGAGGAGAGTATAGTCTCGCCCAATCTCTAGTTTCACCTTGTAAACATTCATAAATTAAATCTAATTCTTTTCCTTTACTTGGAATTTTTCTAAGATACGCGGTTAAATCTTCTAAAAATGTGACGGGATGATTTTTATTTTTATCGAATTTTGGTTTCTCTGTAGCTATGTTTAAAATATTGTAAGGAGTATTTTCAATTACTATATTTGAAGAGGACGCCGGTTGTTGTGACTCTACAGTCCTCTCATTTCTTTGTTGTAATTCCCGTTCTAAATTATTAATTTTCATCTCCATTACACGTGTTGAACGTTTCATTAACTTGTAAAGTGTCACAAGTTTTTGTCGTCTTGCAACGGAAGGTCGTATGGTTCTAGCATTGCTGCTTTGTGTGGGTTCTATTCTCTCTGAATTACGATCATTTGCACTTTCTTGGGTTTGTTTGCGACGTTGCGCAAGTGGTTGATTGATATCATCATTGTCATTTTGTCTATTCCTTTTTCTAACCATTTTGTTATATAGTTGTTAAGCTAGTCAGAAAATTAAATAACAATAACAATATATTGTTATTCTAGTAACGTTCAATATAAGTATTTAGCACTTTTATTAACACTTTTAGTCTAATAATTGTCACTATACACAAGTAGTTTTAATTCTTATTACTCTGAATATTCATTAAACTCGATATGCACCTAAAACAAAAGAAAAGTATTACAACCCCCAGACTCCTCAAACTTTACAACCCCCAGACTGTAAAGGTTATAAAGCCTATTTGAACATATAAATCTCTTTAGACTCTTTCCAATTCACGGACAACAAATTGTAGGCTTTCGCCTACTTTTAAAATTAAGAATTAGCCGATTTGACCATCCTGGTCGCGGCACCAAATTGTGACTAATCCCTGCCTATCTTACTTAAATATAATTTTACATTTAAAATTTCTTATATTTAAATATCGGTTTGGCTCGTGATTTCGTCTAGTTAGTTAGGATCCATATAACGTTGACTTTGTGTAATAACCGTGTTCTTTTAGAGCGTCAGAGATTATAAATTCAATCGACTATAGAGGAGTCAAATAAAACCAGGTTTATCTTTTAAATGCGTTTTTAATATAAATATTTTGTTTAATTAATTTGAATAATAATAATCGAATGTATGAGATACCGGTCCCATTTCCTTTAACACCTCTTACGAGTAGCTGAAGGATGTCGCTCCTACCCATCTTTATATATTTAACTGTTTTGAAAAATATAAAAGGGGGAGGAGGTTGAAATGGCCCCGCGCCCGCCATCAACTGTAGATTCCAACCATAGATCGGTGAACCTTCCTCGAACATGGGAAGTGCGATTTTATAGTGTGCAAACACTTTGTTAAATAATATATGAACTAGAACTAAAGTCCAGCAGGTATCACAGCCATAACTGAGGTGTATAAAAGACTAATAGTCTTATAAATAAATCAAGACCGTAGTCTAGCGGATAGCACAGTAATAACTATGTTATTCAAATCGACGATTAGACTTAAAAATAAATCAACAAACTAGACCGTGGTCCAGTGGGTTTCACAGTCGTAACTGCGGTGTTTATAAAGTAGCCAATGCTACAACAATAATAATAAAAATAAGGATCAAAGTCCCATAAATAGTCAATCAGTCATAGCTGAGGAAATCTGTAGTCAATGGGTTTAACCCTGGATTATCATTGCATTAAATCACTGTTTCTCATACCAGTTCAAGTGCACGACCATCAGGCGGCCTAATGCAAGCACAACGTTATTCGTTGCTATATCCACTGTCGCAGAGTGTCGTTTTATCGTAAGATAATACGTATTAATTCCAAACATAGTGGAATAATATTCAATTAAACTCATAGATTACCGCGTAGGAATCATTTAAGTGGATTTAACATAATTTGTCATATTTTCTACCGTAGTAGGTTATAAAATATGAATATATAAATGATATACGTATAATCGTATTCTTTCTTATAACTAAGACTTACATCTAAGACTTATAACTAAGACTTAAAACTAAATCGAACGTTTTCTTAACTAGCTTATAAACCTTATAAACGCTTCGCGTATCACGTTTTACTTAAATCTATAACTATACAGTGGATATACTTAACTCTACAACAGGCACACACCCTACAATCGATTACTTAAACCAGCTTTGAACTCAGATCATTATTTGCATGTGATAATCAACTTCAAAGAGATATACGCAGTCTTATTACTAAACTAGGTGTCCTACTACAATATTTCTTATAATATCCTTAACACTGGGCTAAGGAGGCGTCCCTAAAAGGACGAACATTTTGCTACAAACGACACTTCTCGTATAAAGCGATTAGTGCGCCATATATGTATAGTGATGCCAGCCTGGATGAAATCCATTATTTGGGTCCTTCACTGCATGAACGTATCACTTCAGCATTATTACAGCCTCCGCAACGCCCTGCAACATTCGGTCGTGATTCTGGTACTACCGATTGATGAGAGACATCAATAACGACATCGTAACGTCAACCAGCCATAGCTCAGTACCACATAGCACATATACTACTCTAGTAACCCGGTAAGACAGAGTGAGGGACATTACCGTATCGCCAAAGACGTTATACAGTAACCTCAAACCCCGAAACTATCTCACGTAGGCAGCCTCATTGGTAACAGAAGGAGGGACACTACCGTATCGCCGAAGACGTTATACAGTAACATCACACCTCGCAACTGCATCACCTAAGCAAATTCAAGACGACATCGCCACGAGGGACACTAATGCAGCGACTCTCGGTCGAGCCACACAGCCTCAGACCACGCGTCGAATCATCAAGAATCCACCAGAGTATATTCAGTACAGTACTCGTGCGCGATCATTTTGCATGTGCATAGTACAAATATATTATAAAGGTTTTGTTATTTAACAATAAAAATCTTAAAACATCAACATCATTAGATCGTTGTCGTCGTGATCGTATCAAACAGTTATACCAAACTTGGATCTGTTTACTGATAATAATTGTGGAGTTTTAGAACGACCGGTTTACGAACTTACGTCCGTCGATCGACACAGTTTTACATGAAGAGTATTTATTTCGACCGTTATACGAACTTACAACCGTCGATCGTCACAGTTTTACATGAAGATTATTGATTTCGACCGCTATACGAACTTACATCCGTCGATCGACACAGTTTTACATGAAGAGTATTTATTTCGACCGCTATACGAACTTACATCCGTCGATCGTCACAGTTTTACAATATAATATCGCTACAACTTGCTCCGCTTACGGTTTACAAGAATCTGCAACATGGAAGACAAAGTTGACAAGCAATATGTTTAGTTATTTTACAAATTAATTATTATTGAAAGAAGTTCAATCATTATTTATAGCCTTATTGCTATTTGTTAATATACTTGATTTAAATTTCATAATTAATAGTCACCGTGGTAACCCTTTACTATCAGTATGCATCGCCCAGTACATACTTTTTTGCAATTAGATATTATCGCAAGACGGCTACCATCAAACCGTTTCTATATCATATTAATTTCATTATTATATTTTATTCGAGGTTAACCCCGACCTTCTTTATATCGCTTTTATATAATAAATATAATGTCTCATTGAGAACACTCATTCATATGACGGCCTGCCATACCGTCATTTGTAATAATCATTTGTATTATTTATAGGTAAAGTGCACGAAGCACATTCTCATTATAATTATATTTTGCCATGCATCCACCATTGATATATGAGTAGGCACTACACCGACACACGGATCTGCGCCACTCCTATATTTTAGAATAATCAACCATAGCTAGCAGCCTCGCAGTATAACCCGCACAGCTGCACCGCCTAGTATCATTTCTTATTATGTAATTTGATATGCATTATTGCACGCGGCCGATGCGGCGAGCGCAACACTCCACGCGTCCAATTTGAACCGAGCTGCCAAGCATCATACCCCTATATATGCTTTCACGAGAGTATGACATTCGGCGCAGGTCAGCCTTAAATCTATAGAATTTTGTATGGAAAAAGGCTGGCGCCGAGATTTTTTATCAAAAAGTGGCACGTCATTTTCTTCGCCAATACACGAACATATCCATGAATACACGAACGATTTCACCAAAAACGTATGAAAAAAGGTAAGCTTGATATAATGTCATTCCTTTATTATTCCATGTATATGTATACATTTACTATGCAATCTCATGAATTTATTTGTATGTATGTTTTTATGTTTCTATATATGACATATAATTCTATATATGTATGTATGTATGCATGTATGTAAACTCTCCAAAACAACTTGACCAATTTTGATTAAATTTTAATATGTGCTTAACTAAGTCTACGGACGGCTTATATTGGACCCGGTAGGTGGCGCTGCGACCGATGTTATGTTTTATATATAAAAA
This sequence comes from Vanessa atalanta, assembly GCF_905147765.1. Classification (NCBI taxonomy): domain Eukaryota; kingdom Metazoa; phylum Arthropoda; class Insecta; order Lepidoptera; family Nymphalidae; genus Vanessa; species Vanessa atalanta. The sequence continues at coordinate 3,995,724 of NC_061882.1, forward strand.
AAAAAAATGTATTAAAATAACAATAATTCATTCTCACGTATTTATGTAAATAGTATAGTATAGTCCGTTACATCATGGGAAGCAATTTGCCTTAGTATCAGCGGGAAAGATGCCAAGACGCCTTCGGGAGTGGCAATGTGCATTTGTTTAACTTCATTTGCATCAGCGATAAACGTTTAAAACTACTTTTTGGTATAAGCTACGTTTTACTAAACTTTTTAATAAAATCATTGAAATTTATAGGCCTGGTAGTAGAACATATATACTCAGAACCCGCAAACAGAAATAGTATAATATTGTAGACGTTGCTTTTATTTGGTATGTTATTAACTATGCATATTCTGTGTAGAAATGAACACGGCGAATGATCCAAAATATGAGTACGAATAATTTGGCTATTTGTGACTTTTCGAAGAGTAATATTGTAATCTAAGTTTCCTTGGTGGTAGTAATTTGTGCAAGCCCATCTCGATATGTGCTAACCCACCAAATACCAAAAATTAGTACTGGTATATTCCGGTTGGAAGGGTTAGTGAGCCAGTAATACAGGCACATCATGTTAGTTCCTAATGTTGTTGGAGCATTAGAAATGTAAGGAATGGTTAATATGTCATACGGTGCTAATTTCTGTGAGCAGTGTTTATGTCTTCAACAGTTCCCTACCAATGTTATAAAAAGAACGATAATTGTTGTTTTTTTTTCAGAAGATAAGCAGAAAATTATAACAAACGGCTAAAGCGGCTTCTACGAATCCACATCCGAAATCCAACAATTTAATGTTGACAATGAATGTGCTTATGAATCTAGTATTAAATGAACTTTAGTAAAACAATGAATTATTGAATTTTCATGAAGGTTGTCATTGTAAAAACACTAGTTGTCAATTTATTTTTGTCAAACGACTCAAATTTCGAATAAACTTCTCGACTCACGCGCGACTCACATTTACCAATGAAAGCGGAATTAGGCATAACTGAAAAACGACTTAACCAGTATATCATGTATATCAAACTAGTACTAAAAGATGGAGCGTCTTTCTGAGAAGGTTAATAACAATGTAATGTATATAACAATTACACCATTTTAAATTTAGACTATTCATGTGATAAGTGTGAATTCTGTGTTTTTGTACATAATAAAAAAGCTGTAATTCATATTCCTATATCATATTTATACATGAGAGAGGTAAATTAAATCGCAGATGATTATTAAATGTAGGTATAGTGCAACAACAGACAATTTCTTAGTCTATATTCGACGCATGAACATATTAGCGATTAACGTGTAAACTACAAATAACATTTGGAATAAAATAAAGCCAGTGCGGAAAAAACTATGTAATAATAAAAAGAATATAAGCAAAAATATAGACGGTCATTAATCGATAAGAAAGTGGTGTCGGACTGGCATAAGAGAGCGTCATGCCGCTTGCGGTCACGGCTTAAGTCTGTTTACGTCCAAGGCGCGCCAATACATGCTTTGTACGTAACTGATCACCCTGTTCCATAACAGTTCTTCTCGATATAATAGAAATTACAAATATAATTTCTTTATAACTTATAATGAAATTGCTATTGGAATATTTAAAAGTAATTTTTAATTTGTATTTGAATTTGTACAAGAATAAGTCACTATACAAAATAAAGTAAATAATACAAATCAAGTAATTTTAACAAATTATTACTTTACAAACTTTGAGTGTATTAAGTGTGAATCTAGAATTAATAAATGTTACAATTTCTTCAAGTTAATTAATATCGTCAGTATTTTGAATTACTTACGTTTGATAACTATCAAAATTTATAAACGAAGTGAAATATTAACTACTCGAAGAGACTTCAAAGACACGACTTTCCAAATCAATGACTCGTAAAATATGAACATTTCCACTAATGAAGTTATTATTTGTAAAGCTTTGGTAAATATTTATCTGAGAATATGTTTTTTGCCTACTATACCAATGTTTAAGTCGTATTTTAAATATGTTTTTTTTTTAATGGGTGATTTAGTTATTTTCCATTTTGGTTTAACGATAAACTTTTATTTACACTATCATTATGTCCATAAAATTAATTTGTCATTATAAGACATTTGGCCAAATCTGTACTACACATAGTTTTAATTATGATCGAATAAAATATAAGGAGTATGTTTTTAATGGATTATTAAAATTTTACATTTAATTTTTTTCCAGAAGTACTTCAGAGAATAAATAAAGTCATGGAATTCCAGATATAAATGCAACCTGTAGTTAGAACGCGTGCATCTTAACCGATGATTTCGGGTTCGAACCCAGGCAGGCACCACTGAATTTTCATGTACTTAATTTGTGTTTATAATTCATCTCGTGCTCGGCGGTGAAGGAAAACATCGTGAGAAAACCTGCATGTGTCTAATTTCAACAAAATTCTGCCACATCTGTTTTCCAATAACCCGCATTGGAGCAGCGTGGTGGAATGTACTCCAAAAACCTTCTCCTCAAAGGGAGAGGAGCTCTTAGCCCAGTAGTGGGAAATTTACAGGCTTTTAATGTAAACGCAACCTGTTAGCGTATCAAATCTTACAACTCAATTTTAAAGGAGAAGAAACTAGACTCTTATGAATACAAATCCTGAGATAATGAATATTTTTAATGGAATTCGCTAAAACCTTTACTAGCATCTGCGAAAACACAAATCATTTAATATATTATGTCTCGTCTTATTAGAGATTAAAGATAAGTAGAAAATTAACAAATAGGATTGTGTTTGCTTGAATGGTTACTTACAGCTAGGGGCTCCTCAAATATTCTATTGAGACAAACCACAAACTTTTTAATTTGCTACACAAAGCAAATTCGACACGAAGACGACGTAATTAGGTGAATAAAACTCCTAACAAATAAGAGTAATGAAAATTAACATTCAGTAAAGTTTACATTCGGACATATCGTTAGGTTTTCCTCAACAATGCCTTAAAATATATTCATGAGAACTTTTTACTTGGCCGTACCTTTTCAGAGGGCAGCTACCCCTAATTATTAGCCTCCACCGAAACGAGCTGCATTCATCGCAAATAAGAATAAAAATTCAGATGAAATCTGGTCAAATTATACACATCATCGACTTTATTACCAAGCAATAAAGTTTAATTTTCATTGCGAGTGGAAGATAAGAGATTTAAAATTTCGCATACTGCACAACTCTGGGACACCATTTGGCTCATAGATGTCATTAGCTTCTAGACAAATTGTGTTTATTGTTGAATTGTACTAATTCAGTCTATTACTGTACATTGAATGTATATTAATTGCTGTAATTAATATGTTTGTATATAGACTTTATTGGTAAATATCTGTTAAACTTAACGAGACTATTGTACGTTTTGATATTTTGCAGATTAATATGAATTAGGTCGACCATACTATAAATATTTTGGATAGCGTAGAACGAAAAAAATACACTCGATAAGAGATTGAATTTATAATGATATAAGTATTCACTTAGATACTTTTATTAGAATAAATAAGTACAAGCAAAAATGTATTTTGAAGTATTTTATACAAGTGGTTTAATTCAAATAGATCTTTAAAATATCAACAACACGAGAGACATAAACTCCAAAGTCTTAAACCACAGTTTTTATTACAGTTAAATATGGTAATCGTGCACCTGAAAAATCTTTTTAGAGTAAAATGTCAGGAGATAATCTACAGATGTAGAAGTTTACAATGATCTTGTTGGCTTCCTGACCCATATCAACATTGGCGACATTTGTAAAGAAGATGAATTCTAATTATAATGGATAATGAGACTACAAGTACACTTGCACTATCGATTACCTCAGCCTCATAATCCCGTAGGTCCAAAGGATTTTACTACTTACCCAATAACATTTACTGGCCTGACCCAGGGATGAACTCAGACTTTTTATAAGCTAGCTAGGCAGTCAAATTAGTATCGTACAATGAATATTTATTTGTGAGAACCAAGTTTAATTCAATAATAGATTGATATATTAAAGTATGTCTTTTTCTTTTACGAAAGTTAAAAATTGCCTTCAGCAAAAATAATTTTCTGTTAGGCGTTGAACTTATTTAATTTAAATTTTCAAATACCTTTTTAAGAAAATACAGCTAGTTTTAACAATTAGAACTTCTGTAGAAACTTCTTATTAAGATCAAAACTAATCCCATGTGATCAAAGATTTACGTCAGAAATCAAAATTCAAGACCTAGTATTGGTATTTCCAATTAATTTTATTTTTGCATATATAAATATTCTTTACCCATATTGCGAAAAGCTAATCATTAATTTTAGACATTGATTTCTACTTCGGATATATAGTCAATTAGAGTGCTAATATTTTTTTAATTTTCAGAAACCCTGTTTTAATATAAAATAATTACTTAAAAACTTTTGGTACGTACATTCATTATACGTTGTAAAAACCCAGTTGCATTAAAGACGTTTAAACGTCGTTTAAAAGGCTATGCATCATGCTTAAAATTTCTTTATAAAATTTTACATACTCGTATATCTCAAAAAGAGTTCTATTACAAGGTTCTTAGGTTTGTTTCAGACTGTGATGTTTTAAAATTTGTTAAGCTGTCAGCGACTGAAATTTAAGGGTTGCACGTGCCATTTTAAGTGCATTCGTTTTCTAGGGAATGCTAGTTTTACGACACATGCTGACATTCAAAAAGTTCTTTGTCGGCGGTCAGTAAGGATATTTTTCATTAATTGGTTCATATTTGTGTTGTATTGTAAATTGAGTAAAGAGCTCAAACACCTTAGAATAGCTGGTGATTGAGGTGGGTCATGATTGGTACTGCAAAAGTAAAGACTGTTTTCTTTCTTTTTCTGTAAACCTTATTTCTGCGTTACATTTAATATAATCTCTAAACTAAATCAATGATTTAAGCACGATTTAATACCATTACATCACACACATCACTTTCTTTATTGTACTTAAATGTACAGTCCTACTATAATCCTTTGTAATCCTTTGACTTTCCGTTGTGACATCCAGTATCGTTTATCCCATACCTCAAAGCTTACATCACGTTATACAATTTTGACCTTTATGCTCATATATTTTAAAACTCAATTGTAAAGCTGGTTTATGTTTAGTTCTAGTATATAGAATAAGAATCAAAAGCTTTATCGCTATATATAAGGATACGTTTGTGAATATTTTTCTAGTATAACGTGGTTAATTAAACAACGTTCAATAGAATAAGATTTAGTAAAGTTTTTAAATTTTCATATTTATATTATATACGTATATATAAATGTCCTTATTCTGGGATATAGTCACCTTTTTTTCTTGGCGTAGCAGTGTGGTGATCTTCAAACGATGGAAGGATTTAGTTTGTTCCATCAAGTTATATTACTCGTAATCATCCGTGTAGTTTAAGCATGTGCCATCTAACTTCGTAAAATATTTAATATTAGATTTATTTATTTATTTATTATATTGCAAAGTAATATTACAATTTGATTTAAAATCCTCCTTTAAGGAATAATTAAGTACATTTGAATGAGTTTTACTGGATTATGTTGGATTATAAAATGATAAAATATTGTAACTGTGTTGATAACATTTCAATAATTTTCACGATAGAAAGAAGATACAATAAGTTAAACAAAGGGTAATGTCCATATTTTGCTGTCATTATCAAAACATTATTGTAGTTTTATTTTGTATTGTAGTACTTCATCCTTAAGGTTCTAGATTTTCAAAGGTTTTCTGAAAGAGATCGCCCTATTAGCAATAAGACCCGCACTTTTATATCGTCCTACTTAAAGGCGACTAATTACTTTTTTTTCGTAAAGACTAGAATCAAATTTTATACTAGCAGAGTAATTTAAGTTACACTTACAAAAATACTAATTACGGATGAATATAACTATAAATATATAAGGTTTTTATATTCAACGAATCAGTAATAAATATGTTACTAATATCGAAGGGTTAAAATCATTTGTATGCAACACATATTACATAATACTACTTGGGCATATACGATACGACATTACGAATCTTTTTTATATAGTAACCAAATGTTAGTATAATTGTCTGAATCGATATGAAAGACAATGTGCACAATAGTGACAATAAAAATATTATGAATTTAAAAAATCATAATTATCCAACTAATCTTTTGGTTCTGAAAAGCTGATCTATCTCAAATAAACAAATTATACATTAAATTTAATTGGTCGATAGAAGTTGATGAAGCAACTGAAGGCCAAAGAGCGATTCGTATTTAGTCAGATAGTAAATCCGAATTCGACAAATGTCAATTTAGATTAAAATATCAGTCTTGAAAATATATTTAGTACATAAAATGTTTTTATTTTATATTTAATACTAATAGCACTTATAGTTTATTTTTAATATTTTCCTTTATAAATAAGCATATTCAAAGTTCAAAAGGGCAAGTTTTTTTAAAAAGTAAGTATTTTTATTACGTTACGTGCACACGGTAATGTGTCGTACGGTTAAAGAGGCTAAGCGGTTGGAGAGCACTCGTCCAACCCATCTCGTACCGGCCTTGGTCGCGGAGACCCTTTGATAAAAAATATAGTAAGTTATTTTTAATGAGAAAAAATTCAAGAGATACAATTTAACGCGTTTTTTCAAGTATTATTAACCTATTTAAATAAATTTATAAGAAACATTTTAATTACTTATAATACTGGTCTTTTTGTTCGTTTTGAATTATATTGTGTTGACATTATTGTTACAGTGCATTTGAAAAATATTCTTATTGGTGTGCATAATATAATTTTTGTAGTCCAAGTATAGACTTAATTTATTTATTTTTTGTAATCTCTAATTAAGGGAGGAGTTTTGTAAAGAAGTTCTTAATTCGAGGCTTTCGTGATAAGACCTTTGCGAAAATTTGGACTCTTCGTGGTGATAATACTTTAGCTGTAATTGATTTCATGAAACGTTATTATTTAAAATCTATATCATTGAAGTTTAAAACAAAAGGAACTTTAGGTGTTGTAAGATAAATTCTTATAAATGAGTATTATGAAATAAATTTGTAACTTCAACAAATGTTAAGTATTTTGGCAGTTTGCCAAATCTTAAGAAAGCAACATTAACTAAGACCGCTCTCGGCGGTTTTAATCTTCGAAGCTCGTTGTGATTAAAAATAAATACAAACATGTAAAATAGAAAACTCCAAGGTTTAATTTCTTTGAGATTTTTATATTTTAGATTTCATATCAAATATACAAAATTGTTATATACATTTGACTATTAATTAAATAATATGAAATATGTAACATCAAAAATATATTAATTTAAACTTAATATTAAATAGTAAAACAGAGATGTATTAAGTATATTTTTAATGATATATACAGGGGTGGACTTAGGCAGAAAATTATTGTGCATCCTATATATATTAAGTATATTTTTTTTCTCAAACATAGTCGATCAACCTAGAGACGAACATAAACAAATAGTTAACTAACAAGTCAACATTCTCGGGCATAACGTTCCAAACTCGAAAACTGTTCACATCACCTCGTTTGTCTTTCCCATGAAACCAGTTGTCAGCTTAGCTGTAGCCTATAGCTAGCTCTGTCAGCTGTCGCGTGTTTTCGTTCCCAAATTGTCCCTGTCAGTGGGCCCGATCGAACCGACAATTAACATGAACGAATTGATATTCCGCGAACACTGATTGGTAGAATGGTCAGGTATTGTTCCTGTTTTGTCACGTTTGTTTTTGATCACGTTCTGCAGAGTTAGGGTTGTATCGATTTTGCAATTAACACTCAAATTGTGTGCTCAACAATTGTATTCAGCAATACAGTTACATCTAGATAAAGAGATAAATTTGATGTCATGATAATTTAATTGTTTTTTTTTTATAAATGTCCTTGTTTCTAAAAATACTTAACAGTGTCGTACTAAAAATATTTAATAAGTCAATGATTCTAACGGCTTTTAATATTTACAAAAATTCATCATCACATTTTTTAAATAATTTTATTAATAATGGACACGATATTGATTTTTCAAACTAAATTATGTAATTATATTTTGATAATTCGATTCGATCGATAATTGTAATGCAATCTCTATATGTATTCTTGCGAGGGCACTTTGTAGAGGACCTAACATGATCCCAGTGGGCGGACGCTTTAAGAGCGCTTGCTATCCACACCCTCGATTTGTTCAGTTTAATAGGTATTACAAATAATGTTCATTATCATTTAAGTAGCGCAATATTTCTAACAATGATACACTTTAATGCTGTTCTTTAATCTTGAAACTAAATTTTAAACCAGGTCCACGTTTTGAATCGATCACATTAGTCAGAGGAAGTTCACGTCTCTTAAACTTTTTTAAAATAGCTGATGATCTTTGAGCGGCTGAACAAATTTTCTTTAATCCCAGCTTTAAACCTATCTCATACTCGACACTCTCACTTTTTAAACACAAACCAAATCAAAATCTGTTCAACCACTAGAAGTTATGACGTCACCAACAGACACACAATACCATCACGAGGGGTGTTTGTGCGACGTTGGTTAATAAAACTAAAGTTGCCCTAATAGGAAAGGATACCTCGATAGAAGTAGCCCATGGATGTTTTATGCAAAGAAACTATTAAACCTACGTTATTTTACAAATATTCATCCTTTAAATATTCACAATGTTAAGCTGCAGTTCTGAATTTCTCCCAGATATTCAATGTCAATAACTACTTGTAGTGTTATTAAGCAAGTAACTATGACTCAATAAATAGCAGTCATTATATAAAGAGTTATTGATGTCAAATAAATAATTTTATATTTTGTTATTTTCTTTACATTTTTTTTAATGATATTGGTAGCATTAGCATTAGCATTAGCAGCCTGTTAATTTTCCCACTGATGGGCTAAAGGCCTCCTCTCCCTTTGAGGAGAAGGTTTTGGAGCATATTCCACCACGCTGCTCCAATGCGGGTCCCCGGAATACACATGTGGCAGAATTTCGTTGAAATTACACACATGCAGGTTTCCTCACGATGTTTTCCTTCACCGCCGAGTACGAGATGAATTATAAACACAAATTAAGCACATGAAAATTCAGTGGTACCTGCCTGGGTTTGAACCCGAAATCATCGGTTAAGATGCACGCGTTCTAACCACTGGGCCATCTCGGCTCGGATAGTGGTAGGCGGACAAGCAAATAGGCCACCTGATGGTAAGTGGTCACTACCGCCCATAGACAATAGCGCTGTAAGAAATATTAACCATTCCTTACATCACTAATGCGACATCAACCTCGGGAACTAAGATGGTCCCTTGTGCCTGTAGTTACACTGGCTCACTCACCCTTCAAACCGGGACACAACAATACTGAGTACTGCTGTGTAGCGGTAGACTATCTGATGAGTGGGTAGTACCTACCCAAACGAGCTTGCGCAAAGCCCTACCACCAAGTAAAATTTTGGTAGGCAAAGGTACTGGAAGGTTGGTGTAGTTTTAAGATTCAACGACTTGTTTGTTTTATCGTATAAAGCTCATTATAAAATATTAACTAAGTGAAATTTTGTGTTTCAAGACTAAGCGACTAATTTAATAGTTTCTGAAAATGATTACCAAAATCAGATTTACTTACCTTATTTTGAAAAGCGTTTGAGAAACTGGATATATATTTTACCGTCATTAAGGCATATGGTTACTTATATTCATAAAAAATAAAACATACTATATTATGTTAGACAATTGTTTGCGATCGCTCAAATGTATTAAAATCCCCTGTGATCAGATATACGAAATTGTTGAATTCAAATGGTCATCTGCGTGCAAATAAATTGATTGTAGCTTCGAATTCTAGTTTCCGATACAACAGTCACGAATTGCATGAATTCCATAGAAATTAGCTTACAAATATAATGTTCTGTTACGAAAATTTAATTTAGTTATTAATACGAAAGGAATATTATTTTGGTTCAATTTAATGAATGATAATGAAACAGATGAACGTTAATAATTCTTAAATAATAATATAATAATACAAACATAAATAATATTTATAACAACATTTTTTATTATTATGTCATACTCATACGAAATAAGGTAATAAAAATATTTCAAACGAATAATTTCATTCGAATTATATGTTGATTTCACGAGATTTATTATATGTAATTAGTAGTTCAGTTTAATTAACTGATTTTATTTATAGATAATTTTCATTGTAAATCAATTTAATACTCATAAATGCAAATGTAGGTATTTGTAATAATAATTAATAATTGATTTATTCTTTTTACTTAATCAATTTATACCTATATATAATATTGAAAAAGAGTAACTACTGAGTTTCTTGCCGTTTCTTGCCGGTTCTTCTCGCTAGAATCTACATTCCGAACCGGTGGTAGATTTACTTTAAATAGTTTGTTAAATGACGATTCAAAAGTGCTTGTAAAACTACAAAAAGTAGTAAATAAAGTATATTTTGATATATATATATTTTCTATAGCAGTTATTAAGTTAGTTTTATTTTCTCAAAGGTCGTAATAGTGATATGAAAAATCAGATTCGATCGTAACCCTTTAAAGTAATAATCGGTAAACGTCCCACTGCTGGGCAAAGTCCTTTTCCCTTCTAGATGAGAAGGAAGCTTATTCAACCACGCTCCAATGCATGATACACGAGTTTTGGATTTTCATCCGATAAATTCAGGCTTCCTCGCTACGTTTTCCTTCACATAGTTTAGTTTACTTAATTTGCAATATGCACACATATGAAAAACTGTGTCAGCTATTTGAGCTAAATTAAATTAAGTTCGCTTAGTTTGCAGTCCGCAACACGCTTTAAGCTATTGTAATCTCTACTGTAATCTAACACAAATTTTGGAAGTTGTCTTACAATTCCAAGACATAGAAAGCACGTTACTCCTAAATCTGTGTGTAGGTTCCTGTTCTATCGGGTTATGACATTGAGAAAAAAGAGAGTGCTGATACGCTTGTATTCTATGTTATCTTCTTCAGAATTGGCTAGTCTTCGTTTAAAATAATCGCCATAGCTAAAATAGTAGGGAAAACCACTATAGTATGTTTTATTAGTTTTACGATACATATAACTTTGGAGTTATTTGAAGAAAATATATATTTAATCGCCGGCCTTAGAATTCTTAACGCTTCATCAACACAAGTTCAGTAACTTTCTGTTCAATGAAATCGAAATGATTATTTCGCTTTAATTTAATCGTCAGTGGCTTTGTTTAAACCGTCTGGGTTTTTCACACCATTTATTCTACAGACGAATCAATACTTTGTATTGAGCTTTGTATTAATAATACTTTAAATTGATTTTTTTAGTGTGAGTCTTTGCAGACAGTAGTAACATGATTTCTTAAATACATTTTTTAGTGCCCATTGACTATAAGCGAAGTACAAAATTATATTCTTAATAACGCCGGTGTCAATGATCAAAAGTTATTACATTAGTTTCTTAGTTATGCGTTTTCATAAAATAAATAATTAACAAAATAAAAAATTGTTACAATGATTATGTAATTAATGGATTATAGATATATTATATATACAGTGGGTGGCCGTGTATATGGTAATTGAGTGGTATACCGATCGAGACAACTTACTTAATAAAATAAAAAAATGTTTTCAATATCAAATTGATAATACCTCTGCAAAGCTTCTTTCAGAAAAGTCAGAAAGTAAAATTATTTACAATCCAGCCACTTACAAAAAGTATACACGAGTAGACAATAGCTTTTCGTGTCGTCAACGACGTTATTCACTGAATCCTCTTTGTTATAATTAATCACCGATCACAGCGCTCGATGGCGGCGATGACGCGGCGTAAACGTCGACAAAACGTCGACGAAGCGTCTGTAAAACGACGTGGTAACAATAACTCGACGCCGCTATGTTTAGTATGCAATTAGTATTGTTAAGCGACACAAACGCGCCTTTATAACAAATTAACTTTCGAGTTGCAACCGTGTTCTATATTGTTAGAGTATATTTTTGAATGTATGACCGGTTTAAAGAATGTTTCATATCGTGTTTACAAATTTTCTGGAGGGTTTAAATGTGTTCATAAAGTTTGATGGAAATGCCGTTACCAGCAGCGGGCTTTACTCGAGGTATACATGTGATATATTTTTTGCCATTATTAAATGAAAAAAAATGTACAGCCGGTATATGAAATGGGAAAAGATACCCAATAAAGTAGAGGTTCGAGAAAGAGCGATGAATGCTTTTAAAAATTTTTATTCATAAATTCTATCAAGAATATAAGATAGGAAATAAAATAATTGATGAACAAAAATAATGAATAATACTTTGTATTATTATAATTCAGTTGTAAGAGTGTAACAGGGATTATTACAGATAATACATTGACAAAGAGATATTGAAGACGGCATTTTATCAACGAACAAAATGTACCACAAAGCAGATTTTTTTTTTACATTTTGGATTTTTATAAAACAGCAATTACAAAGATAAACGAAAATGACGAATAAAAACATTGTCTCTATAACTTGTTCTAAAGCTACAACTGCTAATACGGTGCTCCATTTGAAAAATACAAGAAGCTAAAGTTTAATATCAAAATCACCATTCATTTAGTATGACATTCAAAACGTATAGAGTACATACATACATTAGCAGCCTGTAAATTGCCCACTGCTGGGCTAAGGCCTCCTCTCCTTTTGAGGAGAAGGTTTGGAGCATATTCCACCACGCTGCTCCATTGCGGGTTGGTGGAATACACAAGTGGCAGAATTTCGTTGAAATTAGACACACGCAGATTTCCTCACGATGTTTTACCACCGAGCACTATAGATGAATTATAAACAAGCATATGAAATTCAGGGGTGCTTCCCTGGGTTTGAACTCGAATACATCGGTTAAGATGCACTCGTTCTAACCACTGGGCCATCTCGGCTCGTACGTATAGAGTAATTTAAACTAATTAAAAATATCAATACAATATTGAGAATACAAAAAAAGCTTTTATATTGTTTCCAAGCAAGAGACACTTACTGAAGTGTTCTGATGATTATCTTGCAATGTTAGTGGGATACTTGTTGTCTATGAAAATCGTAACCAAGTGCTGAACTTCATAGGATTTGTTACTGAAGCTTGTAAGTGAATCTAATTAATATTCAATAGCTTGGAAACTATATTGCACGAACGGCTTCGCTTTGGTCTTTATTCGCTTAGATGTTGGATAAAGTAGGATAAATAGTTTAGGATTTTTGGTTATCTTTAGACCCGTGTTAGTACAATCTTTGAATGACTTCTTTCCAAGTTCATTGAATTTTGAATATATTTGTATATAAAGTATTATTATACATTTGTGTATATATTTTTATATAAAGCATATGAATATTGATATTAATCTAACATAAAAAAGATACAATACTTTTTATCTCAGAATATTTTGTTTTTGATTATTTCAATAACTTTTCTGTTTGTAGCGTATAATAATAAAGTTTAAAGTGTTTTTTTTTCTCTGTAATTTGATTTTATAATTTAACTAATTTAATAAAATACAAAATTCATAGACACACCGAAGTTATAATATATTTAGATTATAACAATTTCTATTATTTGGACGTCATATGGTTATAGTTATTCAAGATATCTTAAGTTCGTAATTGTTTGTAAATCATTGTAGCAACAAACTGCTTTATTTTATTTTTTTTAACTAATTAACCCGTATTATTGGACTTTGGAACACAATACTATAATTTGTAAATATTTTGTACAAAATGACTGAACTGTGATTGAGGTGCTTTATTAAAAAAAAATCTATTTTCGTAACCTTAGGAGATACATCAAAGCAATTTACTAGAAAATTATAGGTTTTAAAAAGGTTTACAGAAATGTCCGCAATAGCATCTGTTAATCTTCTAGAATACACTCGTCAAAATCTTCTTTAATTATTCCAGATTTTGAAAAACTATAGTTTACCTGTTATCCTTATTAAGATGTAGATAACATAGGAATTCAATATAAATGTCTTCTACACTATATAATCATTCGAAGGAATACTTTAGAATATATCACAAGATCTTGTCAGGTCTGTGGTATTTTTTTCTAAACCTGTCATTTTGACAATCAATAAATAAGTGTAATTCATCTATATTGAACGGAGATTTTTACTTTTTGAGTTTTGACCTACTCAGAGGTTATACACTAGTCGCCAGATATAACAATCTTGCTGAATTAAACCTTAGCGCAAGGAAGCCTTATTATCGAACAAATACTATAATGATAATAAATAATATCAAAAGTAAATAACCATGATGAAATACAATATTCCTTTCAAAAAAGGTTGTTAGAAGTAAAGTTAACATTCTACTTAAGTATTAGTTTAATATAAGGTAATTTCAAACAAAATTCATCTTTAACGTTTGATCATAGTTTTAGCCACTAATTACAATAAAAGTAGGAGATCAGCATTGTAATTACCATTTTGCTAACCGAATATTGAAAATCGAGGACGAAATTTCAAAGCCTTTAACTAATAACTATTCCTGGTCGCGGTTAGATCGAATGAAATAAGTAATTTAATATCTTAAATATTTCGATTTGTCATTGGTTACTCAGCGATATATTTTTTCCATTGTCTGATTATTTAACATTCCAACATGTATTTAAATTGTTAGAAAACAGTTCTGATTTTCTTGCCAGTTTTTCTCACTAGAGTCTAATAGATAATTGAATCCGATAATAGGAGAATTCATAAACGCTTATTAGTGCGAACTTAAACAAAGAATTTATCTTTTTATTTTAATTTTTTACCGTATATCGTCAAAGAAAAATTTGGTAACTTTTAATTCATAAATTATCAAACCAATCGAGAAATCTAGAATTAGGACTTCTGAATATTTAAATTATTATTTTATATATTAGAATTAATCGTGTTTAAGCATGTTTGAGTTGTTAGTTGGGACAACTCCGATAATTGATCGCACTAATGGTAATTAAATTGCAATATGCTCCAAAAACTCAATAAACATCATATCAAAGACTTCTGTCAAAGGAGGAAAAACTTCTGAATAAATAAAGTTAAGTAAACATCATTATTCAATAGCGCATCAATACAAACTTCACTCAATAGGAAACACTTTTTAAATCGCAATTCCCTCGACGTCAGTTAAAAATTGTAGTATCGAACCTGTCATCAACTGACATACAATAGCGAGTCTGTTCCATTGACTCAGATTCTGACTTTTTATCAATTCGAAATCAAGTTCCAGCGGAATAAAATGTAACATTTCATTCAATATGCTTTAACAATAGATTGTTTTCAGAGAAGATAGATGGTAACGAAGTTTTTAACATGACTTGTTATAATGTCATCGGATTGCTCTGAAAGAGATTTGTGATCTGTTAATATAATACCGGTTTAAGTTAAGTAAAACGTTTTAAAAAAGGATATACAAGACATAATGGTTTTAAAAAGTATGCTTAATTTCATCCAAAAAAAAAATTAATACATATTTGTGTAATGAACAACTCCACTGAGAGCATATTATTCTTCTAAAGAGTGATCCGATCATTAGAAAAATGACAAGTCTATTGGCTGTATAGCCACATTCACAAACTGCTCTCGAGATTTCAAACTAATCGTATTATACGCAAGCTTAAAGATTTCCAGCCTCCCGGACAAGCTACTGACCGAAACGGCAACAGTACTATAACCATTTGCATGTGTAATTTATGGCAGAATAGGGCAGGACCGATAAGGATAAACAGTCATTATGAAAAAAGGCCTTCAACTCGTAAATGGACAATAAGTACATACCGATGTGGAAGATAAAATATAAGGAAGCTTCAAATTCGGTTCAAGTATGCGAGAAAAACAAGAGATATCAGGTGATACAATATTTGGTGATATTATATCACCTGATATATTTACAAATGATGAGGGGACAACAATATAGCGTAAATCAACTATATTAACAAGTCACGTGCTATAATAGTCTAATGACCATCGCACATTTCAATTTCATTGTTCGAATTGAAAATGACCACAAAATATTCGTCAGCAGAACCAGAGTCGTTAGTTTGAAATAAATTGTGTCAGGTCTGCGTATCAAATAGCATTTTGGTAGCGTTTTGGTACCGTTGAAAACAATAACCGTCGCGAGCCTGTCAGGCTGTCAGCTGACGGGCGAAATGATTGAACCGAGCGAGCTTCGCTATTGCCAAATTGCGTAGCGGCTGCTTTGTGATCCAGTGAAATTAGAATTCCTTTGGATGAAATAATTGTGTGTTTTGTAAATTTCAAGATTAGAATTTTAAAAGTAGAACCTAAAAAAGTAATAACTGAAAGTAGACAGGGCAAAGGAGTGAAAGCCAAGTAATGTCTATGAATATCAGCTATGATATAAGACGGATATATGGTTACAGAACGTAACACTGAAATAAATAATAGCTTTATTACATTTTTGATAAGTTATTTTGTTACTATTTGTGCCTAGTAATCTTCATCACACTACATTTCCTATTGGTCAACAAGTCATGCAATTCAATAGCTGCTCATAAGTAAGATTATAATCTCGTTCAGTTAGGTTGGAGCAAATTAGAGTGCTCGTGTCTCCACCAATTCTATTTAACTAAATGTTTATATTACCTAAAGTGACATCAGTCCATTTTCATTGATAATAAAGTCGTAGCGATGTTGAGATGAATAAAATAATGAATGGAGCCTTCCTAGATTTCATCGAGTTTTTAACAATTCATTCATTCAAATGAGTAAATGTTAAAAACTCTTAGACCTTTTATGATCTGTCTTATTGAGTAATATATATTTTTTTTAAATCCTTTAAATTTAATAATTAATATCGCAAAATTGTTCTTCTGATCGACATCTATTTTCCGGATTTTAATCACAGCGTCATCATTGACGGAAATACTATCAATTTCAGTTAGCTTATACCAAAACGAATTGATATGCATTATTAATAATATTTTATGTCGGATATTGCCAGCATAAAAGTAATTTTTAGTAAAAATTTTCTTTCCATGTGTATTTATATATGTGTATATATTTTTGGCATTTGTTACTTGAAAAGCGTATTGGTGTGCGTTGATTGAACCTTTAAAACGTGAGTAATGTTGTAGTCACTGAGTTAATAGCTCGATTCTACCAATAAACTGAATTCCAGTTGGATTGGTTCAATAAAAATAATGCAGATAAAAATACCTTTTACTGCAATGAAATACCTGATAGATAGCTGGTATAAATGTAGTTCAATATTTCCCAAAGGTTGCATTGTTTGCATATAATAATAATAATAATAGCAACATACTATAAATATCTGTTAACCCTGCATAAAATATGTTTATTAAAATAGTTGAATTGAAAACCAAATTTTGTATAAAAATGAAAAATAAAACTAGCTTGCAATATAATAAAAAAATGGGAAAAAAAGAAATCATTCTGATTCTGATTTAATCTGCTCTGTCGAACTGCAAATGCTTCTACCCATCTAAGCCTTCTGAATGGCCATGAGCTCACTTTGTTAGAACGGTACATTAGAACTAAGCAATACTCCACCGCAATTGTGGGACAAAGCGACGGTAGAGAAAAACCATCAACAAACGAATACGCCGCAACTGGGACGCGCACAAAGCCTCAGCCACAAAGGTGTCCGTTTGACGCGCTACGATTACGTTGCAGAGACATTGATAAATTTGTTTGTACTTCCATTTGGATTGCGATTAGTTCCCACTTCATTTGTTTTAGTTTTGATTGCTTTACTATAATTAATTATTCTTTTATCTTTATATTAAATATTAAAGTAATATGTCCTCACTTTATCTAACAGATTATGCATTATTTTATTATTTATATTCTTATATATACATGTTGTTACTTAGGCTATAAAGCTTATGTGTTAGGGTCCAGTTCATGCGCTTTTATTTGCACAAATCATTGACATACATTAAAAAGGTCGTGTTGTATAAACCATATCCTCATACATACTTACATATATACTTTCATAAATATTTTTATATATACATATATGATAAACTACGACTATAACTTTAAGATGATCGTATTGCGAGACGGATTGTCAATTTTGAAATATGCTTCTATCCATAATATTTTCTCTGTTCATACATAGATTCAAGCGTACTTTGAAATTTAAGAAATTTTTGAAATATGCTTATGCCATTCATTGAGAGGTTGTAAGCGTGATCTGGAGTAACATTGCATTTCAGTAATTGATGTCATCGCATATCAAACGTATCTCATGAAGCGTTACAGTAATTGACGGCCCGCATCTCTTGGGGCGTGTCATCGTTGCTACGGAGCTCGCTCGTTGATTTCACTCGAGTGTTTGTCCTGTACTGGACACTCTGATCTAGCGTTGTTTAGACCGGCAATTAATTTCCCGTCTACCGTCACGCATTTGAATAGACGAAACGAATTTGAAGCACGTTTTGCTAAAACGTTTTTTGATCAAATAAAATGTCCGTTGTCAGGACGAATGGAAATTGTTAAAATATCAAAAACTTTACCGGGTGCAGCACCTACAGCTTAATAGAATTTGTCAGTTTTTTTATAGTTATTTTTATTTTGATAGCTTAATTCAATCTATTGTGTTCAAATCATGAACTCAGTATAAGTCTTAAATATGGTAAAGTTGATAGTTGTTGAGAGTTATCGAAGCATAGAATTGTAGAAAGTTAAAGTAAAATAAGTAAAATACAAAACAAATTTGTAGTGATCGAATGAGTCTTCGGTTTAGGCTTCGACCAACTTCGGTCGACAAATCACCCCATTTTCAGCTTAGGTCAAAATCGGCAATGGTTTTCCCCGAAGGTTTCTAGTAAGCGCTGAAATTGAACGAACTGTAACGATTTTACGAGAGCACAATGGAAAAGACAATGAGTGGGTGACGGGGTTTCGCCAACTTAACTAATCAAAACAAAACATACTCGTACGCGCCTTTGATTATATAAGCATAAACTTTAATAAAAAAAGTTCTTAAGAAGAATGTTTTTGTTCCATTTGCAGTTGGAACACTTGGATCATGGAGTAGTAGTGCGAAAATCATCATTCAAAGTAAGCACTCACCCTGCATTATTCCGTCTACTGGTGACAGAAGGGCTGATTTTTTTTTTACCCAGAGGATCGGTATTGCGATTTAACATGGTAATGCTGCTAGCATTCTTGCCACCTTTCCACGCGGTCATGATTTGTGCAATAACTATTTTTATATTTTATATATTAAAACCTTAATATTAATAATTCTTATGTAAATAAATATATATTGACTAATTATTATAATTATATTATGTTTTTCTTATTTTCTCGGAAAATTCTGAAACTTCTTGTGAGTACTGAATTACAACAAGTAAACAAATATTTATTATTTTTGCCAAGTTACAAAAAGTGATTTCAATAATCTCGTAAAATTTATATAAAGTGACCACAAATTCAAAAATAATCATTTTATTTATAACTTTTAGTCTATTTTGATCTGTGTGTTTTGGGGGTAATTAAATCTTCGTTTTCGTCTTCAGTTGGAAATCGACAATCAGTCATAAAAAATATAATTGACTAAAATAAACTATAATTAAGTTTACGATTATCTTTTACTTTATGCTTTAGTTGAAGGTTTTTCTTAGGATAGATAAGAATAATGATTGTAAACGTTACTAAAATGTGGCAGATTTTCCTTACTTGATGCAAAACCAAATGAAATGAAACACACTGTAACATTATTTTCCTCATTACTTATTCCACTACGTGTTAAATTTAGTAGAGGTTCATTAAAAGTTGGCCACAGTCCAGAAAGATATTGGGCATTCGTACTAAGCTTGGCTCATTATGCCTGCACGATTCGAGATACAGTTTTGTGACTTTTGACTTGATTAATTAAAAGTTGTCGGCGGCTAAATATGTTCGAAGTTCGAAATTAAAGCGGAAACATCAAGCCGTGTAAGTGGTAATTTTGTTCAATTGTTCTTTCTCTCGGAATTACTTATTTCTTTAGAGATTTGTTTCAGTTTCAAATTTTTAATTATTCTTCTTGAATTATTATTTTTTCGCTCAAAATAATATATGTTTTATATACATATGAGTGAATTTAATTCAGTACACGCCTTTAAGTCTATCGATTTTAGGACGTCAAGACTGCGCAAACATAATTATGATGAATGTGTTTTTAAGCGAATGGCATTATTAAATTATAAAGGAAATGCTATTACAAATAGCTGAAGTTAACTCACACAAAATGGCACTCGTCGTCGTTATACACAAAGCCCATTCATAATGAGAACACGTATAAGGCTAAAACAAAATACACCTTCAGTACAAACTCGGCATCAGCATCTGTCAAGCTTTGTATGACACTCGCGACGTAGGTCTGACCTGACGTCACCGCAATTTCGTCTTTAATCTCAAACCACAGAATACATTCCAGAATGAATGATGACAAGTTGTAATTTACATGCACATCGGAAACTTGTCAGCATTGAGTTGGGGCCGGATGCTTTTGGCACCTGGTGACATTTTGTGTTTGACCGCTTTACCTTCACACATGTGGCATAATAACTATACAGTAGTAGTGTTATAGAAAAGAATTGGATATAATGTTGTATTTGGTCAAAATAACATTTTAACAAATAAAAGTGCATTTGGAAAGAAACAGCATCAAATTAAAAAGTACCAAAAACGTAAAATAGGAAAACTTTACGAGAAGAGATTGCAGGGAATGGTGTTTAATATCTTAAAATTATAGGCAAAGCACTTCATAAATTATTTGAATGTACCGCAGTTTCATCGCCGCAGCCATCCATTGGACTCACTGGTCGACCTCGTCCGAATATTGAATATAAAAATGATACATTATAACTGCCGCGTATATTTTCAAATTTAAAACGATATCATTTGGAAATTTCAAGTTGCATTTTAATAAAAAATCATCAAAGAAAAAATGGAGTATTTATTTTATTTTTGCTTTTAAGTTTTCATTGAGTTGAATTTGAAGAACATTTTACTGAATATTTTGGCAAAGTAATATTTTGTTACATAACTCAACGTACGCACTCATATTATAAGCCAAGATGTATTAAAACTCACACAAATTCTTAACTGTCTTATCATGCGCGTATCAGGACTCTTATATAACAAGTACGGTTTTAGTATTCAGTTACAATATTATTATATTATTTATTAGAGAAATTCCTACATTTTATTGAGATTTGATCTTTTGTATTTTACTATTGGTAGCATATTATTCAATAGTATTTTGGGACAATAGTTTTGATTGTTTCAACTATATGAGCTTGTCAGATTAAGTAAGAAATAAATAAATAATTAGGCAATTACAAACAAGGCTTACACTATGTATTGTATGTTTTAATCAATTCTGTAATAATAATAATTTAATTTAAGTTATTTTTGAATTGTATTGATAGCATTGATATTAAATAAGAGGGTACTTTGACTTTTCTGTTCATTACTTTGAGTCACGTGATTTGTAGTGAGGCTTATATAAGTGATGAAAGCTCGGTACAGAACACTTTTACTTCGACTTTTACTTTACACTTTACTCTTCTTGGACCAGCAAGGTGTTAACATTTAAGGTACGATATAATTTTGTGATATAGTATAATTGTTATCGCTTGTTAAATTATTGATGATTAATATGTGAATTTTGTTTTTGCAATTATCAATATACAAAGTTAGTATTATATGTATATACAAAGTTAGTATAATTGTATTTAACTAAAATGACTGTATTTTTGGATATTGAAAAAGAGTAACTACTGAGTTTCTTGCCGGTCCTTCTCGGTAGAATCTACATTCCGAACCGGTGGTAGCTTTACTTTAAATAGTTTGTAAAATGATGATACAAAAGTGCTTGTAAAAGCTTAGTTGAATAGAGTATATTTTGATTAAGGTTTTATTGTAATTATTAATTGATAAAATAATCTCAATCTTGTTTATTAAGCAATCTATAAGTATATACGTTTGATTTTCGATAATTTACTATTAAGTGAGTCAAGTGAGTAAAATTTACGTAAGTTTTATTTTCCAAATAAAGTCCATAAATATCAAATATACAATTGAATTAAACGTATTGTCATATTACAAAGGTACCTATCAAAATATGTTATATTGTCATAAATTTTATTATTATTGATTTTGTTTATTACCCGATATAATTTAATTTGCTAACAATGTTTCAGCATTGTTATCGAAACCGGGGATCGGACATATTGTGCAATAAAAACCGACTGGATTACAAAATTGACAAATTTATGGATGTCATAAATATGACTGCAAAGAAAATCATGGATCCTTAAATGGTATTGAAAGATTAAATATTTTATTACCTTATTTGAATAAGGTTCTAAATACGATTACGATTCTAATTGAGGTAAATCACAGCAAGACATCGCATTTGATTTTATTAAACCTTCGAATATAAATTGAACTGATTTTATAAATTCTAAATTCAAAAATATTATTGATTTTGGTTACAATTAAAGGTATACTAAGTAATTTTTGTCCGAAAATGAATTACGCCTGTCCGGTATTAAGCGTGTCAGTGTCCAGTATTTATCTAATCTATACTAATATTTTAGGCTGAGAAGTTTGTTTGTTTATGAACGTGCTAACCTCAAGATCTACTTATATAATTTAATATAATATTTTTGGTAAAATAGAAAACTTTAGAGTAATATGCCTTATTTATCATAGTTTTTTTGACGTGAGATTTAAATCTTTTTAAAAGGTCAAGTTAAAAATAGCTGTGGAATTTTATTATAGAGACGAATGCCGTTCTCCAGGAAGGAGGCATTAACTTTGCGAAGTCCGTTACTGGGTGTTATTAGTTTACCTTTCCCCCTCGTTTCTATATACCGATCGTTACCGATTTTTTTCAAAAATATCTTTAGTGTCATTATGTTTTAATCATAGATGCACTTACTAAAAAAAAAACCTTTATTAATACTGTTAAAACGAGGTTACTCTATTCTAGTCTACCTACGGTTGAAAGTTTACCGGAGAACCTTAATTGTTATGTTCTTGTCAATGTGGTTACACTAATACATATGTATGTACTAATACATTCGTACCGGAACACTATCATGCGTTGTGGTTTCCCGGCAATACACTTTGATGATATCTACATGCGCTCAATTGTAGATACTGATCTTTTAATTTTAACTATAATTAAATATTGCAAATGTCAGGTAATTCTGTGTAATATATCGATTACACAATTCTACCAAACACGTTGCATCGTCGAATTAATATTAACGATCTTACCCATTAATTGAGGCATTAAAACATCCAGCCGAATCAATTTCCGTATGTTTTTCGTTATTCCCTTCTCTCGATTGGAAATTGTTTATATTTGATAAGATAGTTTTGTATGCAATTTTAGTTCTTCGTCCTAAAAGGGCAGGTGTCATTTTTGCTTGCACAGATTAAAGCTTCGAATGAATTTTTGCCGGTTTGCACTTTAGATATGAATTTATTTTGGTTATAATTGCCTCATGTAGCGTGCTTATAATATGAAATAACGGCCCGCAGCGCTTTGCTGAACATTAAAACGTTTATCCTGCGCCTGTTATGTTTTCATTTCAAGAAATTTTTGTTATGTTTTGTTTTATGCGTTACATGAATAGTTTCTATTGTACTTATTTTTATTTTGTTTTAAAAGGGAAATATTTAATATTAGCTACAAATTTTAAATATAATTTATTTATATTACTTTATTAATAATTATTTTTTAGAGATGTTTTCATTTTCTATCTCAGTCCTTCTTCTTGGAAAGAAGAGTTGTTTACTATGCTGTATAGTGAACATGTATTCATATAACTTGTAGTTTTGGGTTTGGCCTTTAAAGATGCCCTTTTTTATAAATATACGCCTTACTTCGTCACATTTTTATTTAAATATTATTATTATTATTTTACTATTAATTTTATAATTATTTTCCATAAAGTTTTAAATTCACTTTCTAACGTGGGTCCTTTTCCTAGCACAGTACCAGAAAGATCAATTATGTATCGACAAAAATCAACATTCTAAATTGTTGTATGCTGGTTGTAAAGAATAAGTAAGCTAGTTCATAAAGTATATCGCATCTTAGATATGTTGGCGGCACATCGAGGGTGCAAGGAAATGTATTTGAAATGAGAGTGTTTATTCGTCTGCCTGCCTTTATTTCTTTATTTATAGGTCACCATCAAAGTTCACATAGAACGCAATGTGTAAGAGGGACATGGTAATTTTTGTACGATCATAAATAGTGCTTCAATTATTTGGTGACGTAAATATCAATTACTCAAGATCAATATTAATATTAAGTAGTAAGATTAACACTTCTCATAGTATATAGTAAACTATCTTAGAAATGTTCCCTTAGAACTGATAAGGTGAATATATTTCTGCATTAGCAAGCCACCTTATTGAAACCTTTTAAAGATTTATATTCATAATGTCCACATTTCAAAATCAGATAATATACTAATTGTTTATTATTCCTATGCAAATACACAATATGATATATGTGTGTGTAAATCAAATAGTGATTTATGTCAAGTAGGAAAACGTAACCGGATCCCCAGCGAAACGTTTAGACAAAGTTTTTGCTCCTTCATGCAATGCGTTTTTATTGATGTTGACAATACGAAACTTTTATCTGACTTCATTGTTATTTACGAGTATGTGACTTCCGTATTTTATTTGAGTTGTCTCTGAGACTCAATCGGCCTACAGAAATAAAAAAAAATGCAAGTGGCTTTTAATCTTAAAGGCTAACTTTCAACCAATCGTGTTGTAGATAGACGAATACATAGATAGATAGATCGTCGTTATAATCAACTATCGTAATTAAATAGGTTATTTTTGTATCGTTTCGTAACCACATTAAATTTTAAGGTATACAAATTAATCGCGTGTGCGCCAATCTTAATTTATCGTATTTTTATATAAGTTACAAAAAAATAATTGTGATACGATGTAAAATTTTAATGCGCAAAAAAAAATATACTGATGCTAAAACGATTTACTATTTAACGATACAAGATACTATATCTTGTATACAATCATTAATAGTATTATGTTATTACTATTTTTTTATTTATTATTAATAATCATTACAAACATCAGTATTGTTTTACATATTTTCGTTAAACTTTTTATAAGCCTTGTGTGATATGATTTAGCATGTCGCTCGCTCGTCAAGTTGCTATTAATCGTGCAACGTATGTTGTGTTCCTTGTGCTTCTAATTACGCAAGATTATTCTGTACACCGTGGATAACAACACATAACATTGTTGTTTGATGGTTTGCGGTACATCTTGTGAATTAGATGGAACTATCCAAATGAGCCGGTATTACTAATTGGCTAGAAAACGTGATCCTTAACTCGAATAAGTAAGTATTTAATTTGCTATATTTGTGTTTATAAATCATCTCGTGATGGTTAGCAACGTCAGCAAACTGGTATATATCTGATGTAATTCTATGTTTATTAATCAAACCGCATTGGAAAGAATGTTGGAAAAAGCTCGTCACCCTCTTGTCAAGACAAGAGGAGGCATTTGCCTAGCATTGGGAGATATGTACATGTCGTTCAATAAACCAACTGAGGATCATCAGTCAGTTATATTAAGTTCGTATATAAAACAGTTATCATGAAATCTTATATAGAGTATGTAACCTAACCAGTATTAACTAATATTTTTAATACCTTTTTAAAATATAAATTAGCTTATTTAGCCTTATTTACTAACTAGTATTCATGCGCAGTCAGTTCTGTCCCGCGGCGTTGCGTCTACAATTTCCGTTTAATTAACTCTAACTTAGACAAGAGACAGCACTGAAATAGTAATTGCCTGTTTTTTGATAAGTATTTAAATTGTAGAATAGAATTTATTCGTGTCATTGAAAATCATAAAAATTTTGATTTTCATTATAAATATTTGAATTTCGTTATAAATAATATGTAAGCCTAAAAATTATTTTAAATAAAATATTTTTAAATAATCATTAAATGTTGTATAGCTTCCAGCTATTGAGTTATATTCACAGAATTATATAAATCTAATGAATACTTTTTGGTTTGACCTTTTTATCAATAAAAGTAGAAAAAGATTATTTTTGAATTAGTAATGGGAATTGTTAATCTGGGTTGAAAAACGAAAGATGATTGTAACAAAAACTGGAAAAATAAATATTGTAAACTATTTTAAATATTGTTAATTATTTGACGTTCCTGTTTACTTGAAGCTTGGTCTTCAAATAGTAGTAAATAGTTAGTGATTATATAAGCAATGTTTATGTTATAATATCATTCAAAACCATATTGTGTCAATACACTGTCTCACTATATTTATGTAAAACACAATAAAACTATGAGATTATATAAACACCATTTTACACTGGGAATACAATCGATTCGATTTTTTTATACGTAGAGTATTTAATGTAGATGTCGAGTATTGCTTTTATAATTAAGTTTCTGTGATACGAAATGAAAACATCAATAAAAAACAGTATAAAATACTTATAGAATTTTCCTTAGTTTAGTATAACGCTGAGGAAATCAGATAAAACAATCACGCAACAAAGTCCAAATCTTTATTAATGCAATGGTTACTCAAGCCGAGCTATTGTATTAACGCTAACTCTCTTTTTCTCATGTCTGTAATTTCGAAACAGGATTCTCGTGTTAACGGGTAATAATATTTTAAAATAAGCCAAATTTTAAATGTACCTAAAATGTATTTAAATATGTTAAATATTTACTAATAAAATAAAAGTACAAATACAAAGGAATTACTTTTATTGACTGTGTTTAGTAAAAACCAACATACCGATATTCAATTAACAATGAATAAATAACACGACACATCGAATTTCCACGAAACCACGTCAAAGGTATCACTAGTTTTTACGCTACAGTAATATTCAACCATTTATGATACGATTAATCCGACAGCACATTATATAATATTATATCATACTAGAATACGATATTTATCAATAAATACATGTATCGAAATGTATTTGTTATTTGAAATACACGTATCTTTCATATGCTGTTTAACAATATATTAAAGAAGCGATTTTATTTGAATAAAACAATTCTACTTATAACTAGTATTATAAAATTATATGTACAATCACACATATATTAATGTATATGTTTTGAATTTTATAATTGTGGTTGTAAACTTATACATAAATTATAAAAAATAATGAATGATAAAGAGTATATCAACCGAGTATTTTAGTTACTACCGACAACTGCCATCTGTATAGATATTTCGTTATTTGAAAGCGAACAACCGTTTGACAAAATCGTTAATAAAAACTAAGCTTAAAATCTTGGTATATATTTATATAACACACTAATAATAGCAATATTATTTACTCTTTCTTACTAAGTAAGCCTTATAAAAGTATAGATTCGTTCATATATCTAACCACTAAACATAAGACTAGACAATTGGAACCATAAAATAGCGTAACAAATTTATATATGGTCTGCATATCGTATAAAAATTGAAAGAGATCCGTTCTAATGCTACATATTTATGAAGGATGTTAGTCGAAGTGTTATTTATGCCATCTCGTATCGAAGCTGATATTGCCTCCATGGAAAGCTTAAGGATAATGCGTTGTAAGTATAACACCGATTGCTGGATTACTCGGGTGTTGACAAGACAATAGAGCGGGAAATATTAACCTTAGTGTCAATTTAGAAAGGATTTTTCAATTTAGTCGTCGTGTTTTAAACATTATCATATTTTCTAGCCAAGGTGTCCCAGCGGAGCGAAGGAATTCGGGTTCAATACTTCGTTTCACATCTGAGATATGTGCTAAGTAAAACATGCAAACACATGTGTTTGCTTGTTTTTATTTCCAGGAAGCACCACGAGCAAAACATTCAGGATAAACGTTATAATTGACATCTGTTTTTTTGTTACGACATCCTTATTGTGACAAAGTTGTCTTCTTTGCATTATTTGATCATAGTTGGATTTTGGAATAAATAATATAATAATAAAAATAAATATTGGACAACATCACATACATTACTCTGATCCCAATGTAAGTAGCTAAAGCACTTGTGTTATGGAAATCAGAAGTAACGACGGTACCACAAACACCCAGACCCAAGACAACATAGAAAACTAATGAACTTTTTCTACATCGACTCAGCCGGGAATCGAACCCGGGACCTCAGAGTGGCGTACCCATGAAAACCGGTGTACACACTACTCGACCACGGAGGTCGTCAAGTTGGAATCCTAGCCTGGTTTGGATGATACACGACCAAGTTATCTATAATGGAATTGTCTCTATTAAGAGTTTGTACATTTTCATACTAATATTGTATTACTTAAGTTTCCTTTCTGATTCACATAAAACCTTCAAAACCTAATTGAATAATTATGATTTAATAAAATGTCTTCTTTTATCTAATGTTAAATTATGTCAAATAAATAACTACCGTTAGCTATAAGCGTTGTTTAGTAACGATTATATAACAATAAATCAAAGAAACGATTTGATTTGAATAAAGCTACGAGTATTTTACTTATAACTACATTTATAAATTTCTTAATACATTTATTATTAAAATATTTTATAGTTAATAATATACAGGGTTATTGGTAATTCGACGTATTCCATGAATAACTTGCTCAGGAGTATAATGGAAAATATGGAATCCTGCATTATGCCTAGTAGACCATGCTTTCCATTGTGCTACAGAGAGTTGTACGGCAAAGGTTTTTGTCCAAAAGTTCGTCGATAAATTGTTATATTCTTAGTAATTAACAATAGTACTGGGAGTCTCACTGGGAGTCGACATTAATTTTTCGTCTCTGAACACTATTAGTTTCCCGGACTCGCTTATATAATCCTTTAAAAACTGTTACATGGGGTAGCCGGTGATTAGGAAACCGATTCGAATAATCTTGCATTGGTTAGCTATGCATTAAACCTATTTGCGAGACATTCAAAAAGCGAATTTTAGTTTTGTTCGAATACGACATTCCACCAGCGTCCTTAGTGGTCATTTTATTTCGGTTGCTTTGAAATAAGTTCCTAGTTGCTATTTATTTTTGAGAAAACGGTAATGGTTTAAAATATCCTGCAGAACTGGTTTAATAAAGATCTTTTTGTTTTTAAGGCATTTTTGTGGAAAAAAATAAAAAAAATATTAAAATAATATCGTTTTTAAATTTGGACCGATAATTATTGTTTTAATATTGATGAATAACAAGTGCTGAATCATTTTTATAAATCAGAAGAAAAAAATAGATTCGAATGAAAGCTAAAAAACCTGATGTACTCAAAATGGTTCACTTTTGCATAATGCATATGGGGGTTAAAATTATCGCAAATAGTTACTCCTATTACTTCCTAACGGGAATACGTCGAATTACCAATAACCCTGAATAATATCTGTTCAATAACCTTGAATAGATTTTTTGAACGAAAAAATGACTCATGTGATGGAAAGTGACTACCACGAGCCATGGACATATACAACACTGGGTCTTGCGAGTGCGGTGCCGGCATTTAAGGAATGATTAGACTCTTTTATTGATAAGGTAAGATTTGAAGTCATACAAGTACACAAAAATAAGGCATAATTACGCAGACAGGATATGAACCGAGCACCCATGTCTGTATTACTCTTAAATTTAGCTAGCTGTTCTTGTCATATGTCATTTATGTTTATGTTATGTCTTGTCATATGTCTTTGCCTTTAAAAATTACTCCTTACTTCAGTAAGGAGTACGTATTACGTAAAGAACATATTCATTAATGTGTATTGCGTCAATAGTCTAAATCTAAAACGGGTGAAGCTTATTTTATAAGTATTGTATTTATATAATTATAACGATACAATGCTAATATGTAACGATAATCTCAATCTTAAATAAAAAGAATTTCTCATAGTTACCGATAAAACGTAAAATGTTTTAATTAAAGAACAGAAACCAAGTGTAAAGTTTTCATTAGGTATGAACAAGTTCTCGGCACACAGTTTAATTCATAAATTCGTTAAAATTAGTACTAAAGTTTCTCTACTTATAGAAAATTGTAGTCGTATTTTTTTAAATAGCGGGAATGCTTGTTGGAATCGTATTTATATATTTTATTTTTTATGAAAATAATTTATTAAAGTACACTAGTTTTATATCTGACATTACTGATGATTTTAACTCAATTCAAAAGAAGACCTACAATTTTTCTCTCGAACGTTTTCCTTTATCTCCGAACACGAGATGAATAATACACAAATAGATATATGGAGGTGTTTGTTCGGGTTTGAACTCACAATCTTCGTTTAAGATTCACGTGTTTAAACCAATGCGTCCACTCCGTCGGAAATATGATTATAAACATAAAATGAAGATGCACACTTACAAAGGCGGATCAAACTTGTTACCGTTGACAAACCAAAGAGTTACAATTACCACAGT
Source organism: Vanessa atalanta (assembly GCF_905147765.1). Classification (NCBI taxonomy): domain Eukaryota; kingdom Metazoa; phylum Arthropoda; class Insecta; order Lepidoptera; family Nymphalidae; genus Vanessa; species Vanessa atalanta. The sequence continues at coordinate 4,026,188 of NC_061882.1, forward strand.
ACCAACTAGTTTTTAACAATAATTACAAATTTTCACAAAAAAATCCAGCTAGGTTTCTTTCCAGTTCTTGCCAGTTCTTAATATGTCAGGTTTTATACTTTTGTTGCAAGGGAAATAAAAATATTGAATATTATAAAACTATACATTTAAATTTCTATAAAAAATTTAAATGTATATATTTGCTACCCTAACATTCCACAGAAGTACAGAATGCATATTCTTATTAATAAAAAAAAATATCCAAAATTAAAACATATTCATTGTTCTGGTTTATCTTTGACTCACTGTAGAATGCGTTTAATTAAAATAAAAATTTAAACAAACGATTGGAATGTATCATTTCAATTTATGCAATATGTAATATTCAATCACAACAATAACAATAAAATATACCAGAGAAATATATATTTTTCATCAATAAAGAAAAACAAACCTAATTTCGATAGTTCACGCAACATTAGCCTAAATAAGGAGATATACAAGCACCGGACGGAGAGACAGGAGAGATTTATATCTCCACATTAGTTCCCGTCCGCCTGTCCTTCAGAACACTCGGAAACGACGAAAGTGGGCACCATGTAAAACTACCCGAGGCGTTTTCAGCAGTTACTTACAATTTCCTCCTAACCCTCCGTTTTATTTATGCCTCCCTCACAAAATAAATTCACTATAAGTGGTATTTGTGACCGAGGACATCTCTCTACAAAACGAAGTTTTATGAACGATTAGAGATACACAGAATATCGCTTGTGCGACTATAAAAATGTTGGGGGAGTAACTGAATAAGTAGGTCGTTAAGCATTATGCATGATTTTTTGTAATGGATTCCATATAAAAAGTTTTTATTAGATTATTATATAGTTTAACTTTGTAAGAGTTCCCGGAAGTTTGCGGGAGAGTTTAGTATTTCGAAATTTTGTATGAATCGAAATTTTGTAAATTTATCAAAGGATATAAAGGTCAAATTGTAACACACATATTATTTAATGTCTGGTTTGATAAATGGTTCGTTGTTTTTTTTTTCATTTATTTATTCGCTAGAAACTTCGTGCAAAAGGGTCACATCTAATATTATTTTATTAGTTAATATGTTGACGGTATCCCATTGAGTGATATGCAATTGCGAGATGATTTTAAACAGCTGCACTGCTATTTTGTATGAACATACTTCGTACCGCAGTCGTAAAATAATTACAACTGACTTAATTGATAGGTAATTTTAATGCGTGCATTTAAATGTTATAATCGTTGTTATAGTCCATGTGACATAAAAACAAAAAGTGGTTCGCGTTCCAATTTAGGCGCAAGATCAACGAAATTTCGTGCTTTCCGAGGCAGAAATTTTAACATGGCTACATTTCAAACTTCAGGCGCTACTGAGAATTTTGATTTTCCGCAACATCGGATAGATGTGACGACAACTGTGACAAGATTCTTACATAGCTCTACTGACAAATAATTTAAACCGAAGTTATCAATACAAAAATATCAAACAGCTTATTCATGGAACTGCCACTGACAATCCCCACTCCCTTCACTTTTCTTCCTAGCTTGGAATTTTAATTACATTAAAAAAAACATATTAGTTTAACAAAATCAACAACAGATCTTTTAAACTACATAAATAAATCTACACGTGTTACAACGTTATCGTTCAAATTACAGCGGGTGAACTACTTTTACAAGTAATTTAGATAATGTAAGTGCCCTAGAAAACACTACATCTTAAAATTTAAGATATATGATGCTGGAATTTTTCTAAATTTTAAAATTATGGTTGTATTTTATTAAAATTTTATGTAGTTATGTATTTTGTTTAGTCGGTGCAGATGTGCTTGAGTGATTATAATCCACATGAGAAATTTATTTTGGTTCAGGTTTTAACCATAAGTTTCCTTGGTGTTAGGGTTTTGTGCAAGCCCGTCTGGGTAAGTACCACCCACTCATATTCTATAGCAGCAATACTTAGTATTATTGTGTACCGATTTAAAGGGTGAGTCATCCAGTGTACTTATAGGCACAAGGAACATAACATTGTAACTCCCTAGGTAGGCGCATTGGTAATGGAAGGTATGTTTATTATTTCATACATCACTGGAGTCTATGGGCCGTGGTAACCGTCAGGGGACTTATTTGCCCGATTGTCAAAAAAAGAACCGCGAACCAGTATTAATACATATATTATAGTAGACGCAAGATACTCTTACAGTTGGCAATGATCATATATCAGAATATCATGAATATATTCGAAATTAATTAGTTATGTATATAGTAATTACATTAGTACATTAATAATTACATATTTATTACTTTAATTATCTACTAATACTCATCAGTGTCTTTGTAATAATTGTTTCCATGGATTCAATCACCATTCGCTTGCTCTTATGTCATTTACTAAGAATTGACGCAGAGGGTTTATGATTTCCACCTCTTATGTTTAATTATTTTACAAATTTAACAAATACATGCAAACATGAGGTCGAATTAATAACAAAAAAATACAAAGATAAGATTAATTTAACAAATACATGCAAACATGAGGTCGAATTAATAACAAAAAAATACAAAGATAAGATTAATTACAGTTCGTAATTTAAAGAAACCCTTAATAGTATATAAGCTTTGACAATATTTAAGTTTAAATAAAGACGCATAAGTAGGTTATTACGTATGTTTGAATAGCTTGAAACTTTTCTTTACGTAATCGAGCAAAAAGTAAATATTAAATCAACTCAAAATCAACTTTGCATTGAAGCAGCGAAAATGCAATTTGTGATTTACCGACGTACACTTGACCTAAATTCGTAGTTACCGACCCGTTTCACCACACATGGATACCACTCGCTGCACGCGGATGTCCTCATGACAATTAGTTTAACTGCTATGATATGCAATAACCTATACAAAATTATACTAAAATTGCTTCTTTAAAAAAAAGAACCTTTATTTCTACTACAAAGAACTGTTACATGAGTATTTATTCTACGTTAAAATAATGTTTAATTAAATTATATTATCTTTGTGTATATAAAAATATACAGAACATAGACAGTGATTTAAGCACTTCATTGGTGATGTGGTCGCTTCCAGGGGTCTTGTTATTTTTTTGAGATTTGATTGCGTTTTCAATTTCTGATCTGAGGATGCCTGGTGGCTCTGTGTTTGTATTCAATGCGTTGGTCGGTTTAGTGTAATAATGCGAGGAAGAGCATATGCTACCTTGAATAGTGTAGAGCTTTCTGTAAAATTGTGTTGCTTCGTTTCGCTTCGCTTCAGGACGTCTCGATTTCATAATTCACTGTTTATTTTTCAATTATTCTGTCCACTGTGTCTTATAACTCAGCTTTACGTAGAGAGAAATTGTGTCGAGTTATAAGGTTTTTTGTCGGATTCCTTTTTTTTTTGTTCGATATTTCTATCGATAGTTTTGCTTATTTTTGTAATGTTAGATATTATTTCTATTGTTGTTTTCTTTTTGTATTTCTCTGCTCTAAGAGATCTTTCTTTTTGCGTGGTATTTGCTTCAAAAATTCTTGTAGTTCCATTTCTAACTTATTGTATTGGTGTTGGACTTCCGTTGACGAACAAACCGCTCCCATAAATTTATTCTTCCAGTCTAGCGTCATCTTCTAGTCATATTATATGTAATATTTGGGTAAAACTTTTTTTTTGTAAATAATTTCTTCTTCTTCTCTTGTTACGTTTACCGAGTTTTATGCAAGGAGTTGCTTTAGTTAGTTATTCACTATGCCAATAGAACCCTTTCAATTCCTGAATAAATTTAATCCTTTGTTAGCATCTGTAGTCTAGGTATAATTAAATTGTCGCTGTGCATACAGGGACGGAAACTGAGATACATTTTGTAGAATTCGTTTTTATAATTATATTTTGTATTGATTTTATAACCATGACCTATTTTTATTATATATCTAACGTGTATTTTATTTCATAAAAGATTTAACAGACCAGCTTATATACTAGAATTTACGAAACATATTGTTGGAATTCGGAATAAAATAAATTTCACAACGATCAAATTAAATATGATTATATAAAAACAATAAAACATCTATATTTTTTGCATAAGTTAATATAATAAAAGCAACGCATTCAACTGCATAATGTATTAATTAATAAACAATGTTAGTCTTCAATCACGAGCGTAATATTTTAAAATGATTGTACAAATGGTAAATTGATAATTTGATACTACGTCATATGATATATTCTGCTGTACATATATGTCTGAAAAGTCATTAATACAGGATGTCAATTGACAACGAAACGTGAAGTGTGAAATTTCGCTTCGGCAGAGTCCAGCCAGAGCCGTGCACGTCGATAAAAGGGAGATTGCTTGTTACGCAATTCATTTATATTACATCATGCGTAAATGTGTTTTCAAAACTGTCAAGCATTTTGCTTTCCATAACTTTATTAACACCTAATTTCATGAACAATGCAGAAGATTCTTCTTTGATTTGATTGGAAGACCATTATTGATCAGAGAACCTTAATATCTACGTCTAGGTCCATCTAGGTACTATGTACCTAGGTACTAGGTAGGTAGGTAGGTTATGACTATATTTTTTACTAGCTGTGCTCGCGACTTCGTGCGCGTTGTTTGAATTTAAGTTATTTGGATATTGTAGCGTGATTTTATTTTAATTCTATATACAATTCTAAAATAAAAGTAGCCTAAGTTACTCCTTATTACATCCGCTATCTGCCAGTGAAAGTTCCATCGAAATCGGTTCAGCCGTTCCAGAGATTAGCCGGAACAAACAGACAGACAGACAGACAAAAATTGTAAAAAATGCTATTTTGGTATATGTACCGTGTATACATATACATTTAGTAAAATGGGTTATTTTAATATTACAAATAGACACTCTAATTTTATTATATGTATATAGATTTTTCACCAATAACTAGCATTGTGGATGAATTTATTGAAGTATCCATTTGATATTGTATTTATTAAATAAAATAAACATGTAACACGTATTAATGTATGGCATTCAGCTGATCATTTTTTTACATTTTTAATACAATTAAAAATACTATTTTTAAATTACAACTACAACTTTTAATTCCTTCGATGTCTTGTTCGGCAATGCCAATTTGTGTAAGAATATATGTTGAACTTGACTCAGAACTCTTATGCATTTTCCCTATAGAACATAATATAACTCTAAATAGTATATAGTTGTCTATGAATTTCGTATAATTCTTGTTAGTTTTTATCGTTAAAATTCAGCTTCTTGTACCGTGAAGGTTTAAATTGCTTATAAGAACCTCCTTGTATTAAATTAAATAAGGTTATAATAATAATTAAAAAAATAAACGACTTTTGAATCTTTGAATACGCACGAACATATTTATAACACGGACTATATGGTAAAATTACAGAGAATATACATATAATAAATGGTAATTAATCAATCAATATTTTTTTAATAAATTTGAATATAAACGACACATCTTTCACGACGAAACAATTTGGTTTAAAAAACAAAGAAATATTTTCTTTTCATTTGCTCACCGTACGAAATCCTTTGACGTTCATATACAATAATAAATGAAGGCGTAAAATTCAGGAGTTTTACGGGTTTTATGCTACCGTGGCCTCGCAAAGGGACGTCGAACGACATTGTTTTGTTGTTATGGGGTAAGGAATTTAAATCTGGACTGTAGATTACCGTAAAACTTAATTTTGGTTTATTATTCTAGGATTTCTTAGCGTTAAAAAAACATGCTGTATGCTTTAGAATAAATTTAGGAAAACGGTTTATTTATTATATTTTAATTGAAGTACTTAATGAGCACTTAAGAAACAGATATTAATCTGCTACGAGCTATATTCGTAATTATATATTACATAAATGTAGATATGTTATAACTCATACATTTCATAAATCTCTTATGATGATTATTCTATTCGGTGTTGTCATAATTAGTTCGAGGAAAACTAAAGTTATTAGAAGCAGTGTATACAATATAGCAGATGGCCAAATAATGCCAAGTGATTCAGTTTTGCTAAGTAGTACTGATATTTTTCTTAAATAAAACATGCAAAGTCGTATCTTTTTATGTTGTAGCAATCAATTAACAGTAAGTAATAATGTTCTAAATTTGAACATTTAAATAGTAGGTACTGAAATGACAGAAGTAATTAATTCAATATAACCTATATACAACAACACCATTGAAGTAAAAAACTCGTTAATGCATATCAAATAGAAAAGGACCTAGAGTTTATCCTTATAGAACGCCCCCAATTAGCGCAGACACTTTTGACAAAATTTTCGACTGCAGTAAATATCAATAAAATCAATTCATGATTTCCCTTTAATGCTGTATTAATCCAGATTATGGTTGTACGTTTTGTACCACACAATCGTACGCCTCAGTTTTACTTTAAAGTATTTATAGTAAAAATATATATACAATGATATTGTAATAGATATTGTGATAAAGTTTTTGAAGAGAATAATATCGTGTGTATAAGAGAATAATAATGGTTCTATACAGTAAAAATGTTATAAACATCGAATTAATTTTAAAGAGTTTCATGCCTGATCTAACCAAAGTAAAAACTTGACGCTATTTGATTATAAAAATTTTTAAAACATATTTACATTTTGATATATTTTATATTTTCTAGATTCGTTTGCTTTTAAAGAGGTAGTAATATTATATAGTGATTTTTGTACGTGGTCTATATAAAGAATGCTCTTTATCTTAGTATATGAACGGACTTCAGAAAATAGACAAAAAATGGATGTTCATATCAAACGTCCGCTCAAAAGAGCAAGTGTGCACAAACCTCTTTCACGAGATATGTTGCGGCGTTAGGTTTATTCCCTCACTCGCCTGAAAAACTGAAAATGGCTGGAATAAACAAAAACTTAATCCAACTTTATTATACATCTCATATTTTTCTTTTAGTAAAGTATAACAGTTAATTTAATCCAGCTCATTTGCATGTAATACTGGATGAATTAAATCTTAAGACGAGAACAGCGTTTAGGCTATATAAAATAATATAAAAAAAGTTTTTCTTTTTTTAAAGATACGAGTTCTTTTTAAACATTAGCGAAAATTTATTTCATTATTAAGTATAGTCTTAACCAGAAATTTATGTTAAATTTTGAGATTTTAGGTCATGAGAATAAATCTCGTACATACCTACTTGAATCAGTATTTATACTAGAATTATCCAAAATCTAATCATCAGCTCCGCAGTACATTTGACAATCATAGAAATGTTTTACTGAAACATTGCACTCGAATTTGACCTCGAATTTCACTTTGAAACCGATCTCATTAAAACATTCGATTAATGCTCATCTTCCTCCTAACTGTATTTAATATTAATTTCAATGATACAAAAGTGGCAGTAAATTGGACAAATGGTTTTGTCTAAATTGGTACAAGTAAAAGTCTATTTCAAATAAAAAACTTAAATAATTATAGTCTAAACTATACATTCTAAGTCGTCTTATTTAAATATATGGTAGACATAAATGAATAATATGATTACTACGAAAAATTAAAATGCAATTGCATTTTTGCAATTGATCGAAACAAATCTGTCATTGTTGATGTAAAGTGAATCAATTCATGCACGACCTCCGTGGTCGAGTAGTGTGTACACCGGTTTTCATGGGTACGCCACTCCGAGGTCCCGGGTTCGATTCCCGGCCGAGTCGATGTAGAAAAAGTTAATTAGTTTTTATGTCGTCTTGGGTATGGGTGTTTGTGGTACCGTCGTTACTTCTGATTTCCATAACACAAGTGCTTTAGCTACTTACATTGGGATCAGAGTAATGTATGTGATGTTGTCCAATATTTATTATTTAATTTATGCAAATATATTTTTATCAACGTACTTCTATCCTATCCGGCCTACCTGAGCAAGTCTAGCCAGCCTTATTAGTAGCCAACATTACATAAAATCATTAATGTATTAAATATATTTTCTAAAAGAACTATTACAAGAACGAAATTCGAACTAGGTTATGTTTATGTGTCGTTAAGCGGAGACTACCTAAAATACTTATATAATTGTGTTACCCCCGAAATCGTGAATGCACATACCTTAACCCATATCATGAGATTTCGTTTACTTTTATGCTGAACATATTTCTTTATATTTACAGAATATTGGACGTTAAATATTTGATTGAAATATATCTTGACTCTAGTATATAATAAAATAAAGTCGTGTGTGAATCACATATTTTTTAACCTATTATTCTATTGTTCTACAGTTACCCATCTTCTGTAATCATTTATTGTAGTATAGTAGTCAACTGGATGAGAGCTGAACTCGCCTTTATAATACCACTAAAGTACTTTTTTCCGTTCGAATGTGAAATTAAGTGTGTCAGAGTAATTACAGACGCTATTTGATTAAACACTCTTGAAGGTATTGACGATGTTAGAAGATGTGTTTATATTTGTTTCTATATACATTTATTATAATATATATATAAATACATCAATATAACCAAATCACTATACTCAAAGACAAAAGGGACTGGACTTCACGTAGGAATGTAATATTTAGTTTAAAAAATCAGAATATCATTTGAGTAGACTCTTTAAGTACAATAAATTAAGTGTAAATATACAAATGGCAGTGTAGATTTTACCGAAATATTGACAAGGAATTATGTAGATAATCTTTAGACTTCATTAATTGACGTTTTTTTTTATGTAATTGTTATTATACATACATACATAGAGCATGTCATGTACAACTATATTAATTTAAGACGTGGGTCTATAAGATTAAATTATAAATTAAATCAGGTTACAAAATATTTTGTTATTGTTTATTATTAGTATATGTCTACTTGAAATACATACTATCTGTGAACGCATCTTCCCTGATCCTTGATTAACATAATAATTGTAACACTGCCATGTATAATTAACTTTGATCTTAATGAAATGAAATGAAAAAGAGTTCCTTCGGGGCTTTACATATAAACCTAAGCTTAGTATTACCTTCTTTATTATTACATCATGATTATATTCTAACTATATGAAGCTCTTCTGTGATTGATGATAGTAGAAAAAATTGTCTCTAGGCGGCCTAGGCGTGACATGGAATATTCTATCAATCACGCTTATCTTTCTGAATCTGAAGTGGGTTACGATAGGCCGTTGTTATCGTTGATATAATAATATATGTGATGCTGGTAATATATTTGAATCGAGTACGTAATATTTTGGAAATGTTTTTTATCCTCGATATAAATATTCCATTAATGTTCAATATAAACTCACAGTTTTGATGACTAAGATAAATAAATCGATTCTTATAAAAAGAAACAATGGTTTTGTCCATATTATTTATAATGATAATTAATATATCAGATCCATGTTGCAAATTAAAATTCACAAATACTGAAATCTGGTTGGACTCGAACAGTCTATGCACAAATTCAATTTCCATAAGATTGTTTAAAAATTGAATAGTATAATTAGCATTAGCAGCCCGTAAATGTCCCACTGCTGGGATAAAGGCCCCCTCTCCCTTTGAGGAGAAGGTTTGGAGCATATTCCACCACGCTGCTCCAATGCGGGTTGGCGGAATACACATGTGGCAGAATTTCGTTGAAATTAGACACATTCAGGTTTCCTCACGATGTTTTCCTTCACCGCCGAGCACGAGATGAATTATAAACACAAATTAAGCACATGAAATTTCAGTGGTGCCTGCCTGGGTTTGAACCCGAAATCATCGGTTAAGATGCACGCGTTCTAGCCACTGGGCCATCTCGGCCATCTCATAGTATAACACTTTGCATAATTGACTCCAATGGTGACAGGAATTGAATGATTTCTTTTCCAGAGGATCGGACCTGCGATTCAACGGGGAAATTCTGCTACTATTCCACGCGGAACTATTTTTAATACTTAATTTGTCTTTATAGGCCTTAATGTTAATAATTTTTATATGCAAATAAAATTTTCATTATTTAGTAAATTCAAAAATCATTTATTATAAATAAAATAAGACAATATAAAATTTGAGTATTTTTCATGACATGTTCATTACTCAAAAGTAAGTCTATTATTAAGTGGCGATCTTCTTTGAGTTTTATTTAGTTTATGAATTTATTTTGTTGCGTCTTACTGGTCAATATAATTTTTCAACCATGTAGCTGGTACGTTGACTACGTAACGGTTAACGAGTGTTTCAGGCACAAAGGACTTAACCTCTAAGCTGGTGATGTATGCCGAATGCCTATTAAAATAGGTATATGTGATATAATATTACAAATAACAATAATAGAGGAGTTCATTAAAATGCTTTCAATTAGTTCTGATGAGCAATACCACTCAACACTTTTAACATATGGTAACTGTTTAAGCACACATGGTGGTGGTAATTTTCTACTTATTAGGGCTTTGTGTAAGCCCATATGGATAGGTACCATCCACTCATACCATAATCTACGGCCAAAGTATTGCTTTACTTAGTATTATTGTGTGCGGATTCGAAGGCTGAGTGAGCTAGTAACTATGTATACAAGGGAGAAAACATCTCAGTTTTCAAGGTTTATGGCGCATTGGTGATACGAGGTAGTGGAGACCACTTACGGCTAGGTAGCCTATATATATATATATGCTATTCCGATCTATGATTTTTTTTTAATTCTTAGACATTTAAATCAAAAATATACTCTATTCCAGTTATCACTTACAATTACATTTGAACAATATTAAATATAACGTAAAGCTCTCTCTGGCTTACAATATACATATACACTACAAAGAATGATCGATAAGAAATTCAGTAGTTACTCTCTTTTATAAAACATATAAATGTAATTATATTAAAAATCATTAAATACTAACTTCAAGTTCTTTTATAATCTGTCTACAGTATGCAATATTTTATCAATACTTTTTCACATGTAATTTTTTTTTTATACATATCCTCAGAAAATGAGATCTTCCACACTACAAACATGATAATGTTTTTAATATAAAACACGATTTGGAAGTCAAAGAAAATTCTAATTATACAAAACAAACATTATGACTTGCAAGTTTCCCAAAGTAAGCAAAGTAACGAACATTTTGCTGTAAGATTTTCTAACAAGATCCAACTCACTAAGCCGCGAAAGTTTCTCTCTCTGAAAACCGTAACAGGAAACATACATCGTTCGCGAATACAAACATAATTATTAAAACGAATATCAATAACACTTAAATTTAATGATGTCTTATGCATAAAACATGAAATTAATGAATATGTTTATTTCTTCTTAGAGAATATAGGTGATTAAAAACGTGACCATTTTATTTGTTCTGTCGATGTTCAAAAACAAATGGTACCATTGATTTCAAGAGAACAACTCTTATATCGATTATCGTTAATAATAAGTTTATATTTGTATATTCTATGAGTCAAAGAAGGATTAATTTTTGCAGTACTATAAAATGCATTTCATTAATTTACTAGCAGAACTACAGAATTTCTGATAATAATTATTAATGAAGTAAAAACACTAAAATGCTGCAAACACTTCTGACTCATATGGTAAAAGATAAGAGAATGTAGAACTCACCGGATATTAGGATTTGCAACATGAAAACAAGTCCCATCATCAAACTCAAGAGTAAAAGCTGATGTAGTAGGAAATTGGACAAACAACGCTCAGACCTGGCCATTAATACGTATCCAAACACCGCCAATATCAATATGGTCCCAGCCCGGTCGCTATTAAACCTGAAATCTCAAACGCAAACGCTCAATAATCGAAAAACTATCCACTATTCTACCGCTACGCAAATATCAGCTTTAACTCGTAGTGAAATGGTACAAAATTAAAATACACCGTCATATATACAGGGTTGCCCCAAGAGGTTTTTTCGTGTTTTAGCTTTTTTTATTTATAGCATAGGATATGAACATCATTTTGTGTGAACTGTTATTAAAAGTAAACATTCGTTATGAAATAAAATCATGTTTCACCGTCAGGGGATTTAGTGTTTTGAATAAAATCAAACAATTTATTGAGTAGAGTAACCATTGCGAATTCAAACCGGGTAATTACCGCAGAATTTTTAAGTGCTTGATTTGTGTTTATAATTCATCATTTCAATCTCGATAAATCTAATAATGATAACGATAATAAAAGTAAAAAAATCAACAAGTTTCAAGTTTGGAATCAATTTATTATCTACTATAAAATTTGATTTCAAAAATCACCGGTTCTATGTTTCCTATTTGCAATTTTTACATAAAATTGGGAATTAAAATCAATATGTTTTATAAACAACCAGCTACTCGTTCTCAAAAAATTAATGTTTTACCTTATCAATTTATATAAAATCATCATTCCTCTGCCCTTATCCCAATTTCATCTGTCTGACGTCATCTCACAAGTAACATTCTATCTAGTCATATAGTTTTTATCAATTTATATAATACAAGCCCAAAATGCAGTATCACCGGCGCGATTTTTTTAAAACTCTGTAGCAAACAAACTATGGGGATAGAATGGGATGCCCATTCTATCCCCACACAAAAATTCATTGATTCCCCATACAATCTCAATGCCTTTTTCACGCCTTTAAGGGATACTCTTCGTGACAAAACCTAGCCTATGTCCTTCCAAATCAAAGTATCTTTATACCGATTTTCATCTAAATCGGTTCAACAGTTTAAGCGTAAAGAAGTAACTGACAGAGCTACTTTCACATTTATAACAAAAGTAGGGATAATAGAAGCTTATTAAAAGAAATAATATTTCGTAACAGTTATAATTGAGAGCTAAACCAGTTAAGTACAGGTCTAAATCTATTACAGTATTAACTTGTGACCATTCCTTCAGAGAAATATATCTAGGAGTAACTTATCGAATTAAATCTCTCTTACGTATGCACATTCGCTTTTATTAAATGAACATACAGTATCTTACATAAGGAATATGTTAGTAATGTTCATATATTATTTATTAGTATGTTTATTAATGTATCTATTTTAAAATGTTTAACAAATATTTTCATAGATTTTGTAACCTCGGTAAAGCCTCCGAGATACTATAGTACTCTTGATATCGGTATTAATGTTAAAGCTAGTAACGAATTTTTCATTGTCTTAATTTTTAACACCTTTGCATTTTCAAACATGCACAAAGATATAGAGATGGAATGAACTGAAAATATTTTCTTTTAGAGAGGTTGCTCGGTAGCAATATAGGTTATGAATATATGGTATCTTTATCCGAAGAATATTTGCTACTACTAGAAAATAATTCCAAATATAACATTTAATAACAATGAAACCAACCACTAAGTATACATAATATAACAGTCTGTAACTTCTCGCTGCTGGGCCTTCTCTCCCTTTGCGAAGAAGGAGCTAATTAGAATACACTCGATCCAATAGGTTGATACATGAAGATGTCCTTACGGTGTTTTCTTTCACTGCCGAGCACGAGATAAAATATAAACACAAATCAAGAACATGGAAATTCAGCGGTGCTTACTTGGTTTTCAACCCGGAATAATTGGTTAAGATCCCTTCGTTTTAACCAATGGGTTCCTTTTGAATGAATCCTGGCTCATGGATCTTTTTCAATCTCGATGTCGATTCGGGTACAAGCTTTGAGGCTTGCCTCATTATCAGATTTTTTCATAACTGGCTCCTGTTAATGTTGTCTTAGATTTTCGCGATTATAACACATTGAAATAAAACTTCGTATTCGTGTTCGTGGTCACGGGCAGACTAAGTCTGCCCGTGACCACGAACACTGCAAAGTGCTCGAAACGTCGGGATGTTAAAATAATTAATATACGCGATTAAATCCGTTAAAAACTAGTTTTATTTCAATGGCTCCTGTTAGTTCTAAAATATCTGATCTAACTATTGTCAACGAGGGCTTGGTCTTGGCCCTTCTCTCATGGCATGCTTGGCAATTAGGGCTCAGAATAAAATTCTCAATGAAATACTGAGCCACTGACGCCACTTATTCCTCTTCAATTTCATAATTTCATCACCATATTATTAGAACTTGCTATTAATAATAGCTTTTCTACTGATTTTAGACTCAGCTGAGTGTGTGGTAGCATATTATGTGAGTATATTTTGGGTATTGGTACATTTATATTTAAAAAAAAATTGCAAAAGGATTATTTTTAGAAGCTTAATGCGCTGGAGGTATTATGGAACGCAAAAGCGGATGTACTCCCTAATCCTTTACTGTCATAATGGGATGGCAATCCAACATGTCTAGAGAAATTGCAGGCGCAAGACAAATGACTTTATTTGTTTTCCGAGACACACTTACACTTTTAATGATCTATGTAAAGCTAAAAGAGAATTAACATCCTCCTACGTAAGCTACTGGACCAAAAAAGTAAGGAAATATAATAATAACACATTATCGGGATGTATTTTACGAAATAAAAATATTATTTACGTCTCTAGAGGATTCCTTTTATCACGCGCGCACTTTATTGCGTACCGGCATCTAAAGGCTTTTAATGGCTAGGGTTACGGTAGGCCGTGCCTAATGACGTGTGAACGGGGACGAGGCACGTGTTGTAGATACCTTTAAGTATATTATGTTACGTTAAGTTACAACTTATTAAGTTATGATTTTCCTAAAAAAGGGTGAATATTCAAGACTTACATATAATGTGTTGAATTGGAAGGTGGTTATCTAATAAAAATAAAAAGGTTTTGTTTAAGCTTTTATATGTTGTTTATTGATATATTTATTTATGTATAATTGAGACAATAATATGATAAAAGTCATTTAAAATATATATAAATAATTTATGACTTAATAATAAGAATATAAAATAATGTGTATGCCATGGAATTGACCGAAAGCTTAAAAAAATCACGTTCGTCACACTCGAGGTACACGCGGGCTTCAGCGGAGGGCCACTCGACGCTAATAGAACCTTTGATGTCCTCCCAAGGGACGTCGAATCCTACCCCTTTTGTTTTTATCTCTTTTAGGCAACTTTCATGTTACACAATTCTGGAAATAATTCTTATTCTTACGTTAAAAGATTTTTCTTTTAAAATAACAGTCGAATTGCGACAATTTAGCAGTACTTACAATGTATGAGAGAGAGAATGTATTGTTTTTTAGATTTATTTTATTTTTAACTCACATCAAATATTGAGGACGTACTTCATTCGTCTGGCTGTTTATTTTTAACCGACTATAGTGAAGTAAAAAAGAAGTTATTACTATGACCAATGTGTATGTACTTATGTTCAACTGTTTCCTCATAAGTTCTAAACTACTTGTCATAAATTGATAAATGTGGTATCGTGGGAAGCGTTTTGATTTAATTAAACTTAATCTCACGTCACGTGACGTGATGTTACATTGAATTGAATTAAATATGGCACCTTCTGTGATATCTAATGGAGAGGATATAAAATCGTTAACTAAAATTAACACATTTAATATAATACAATAATTTGTTCAAGTAATTTTTCATTTGATTTAGTATAACTCTAATGTGGTCCAATTTCAGTGTTTTCAGAATAAGAAATTATTAAGTTTTTATTTAATGTGTTAGTTTATTGAGTAAATTAGGTTAGAAGTCGAAGAGAAGTTTAATATCTGTCAATAATGATAGATTTAGGGTGTGTAATTATACATGTCAACTGTCAATGCCAGATTTTCAATCGTTGATGCTCTCTGCATCTTTTGCCATTTTGGCTTGACCTATTAAAATATGATATTGTAGCTTGGTAGTTAATTATTTGACAGATGCTTTCAAACATGTAATAAAAAACACAAAATGAGTGTGTCTTATTCATATGTACATGTTACGGAGCTATTTTTATTACAATTGATAAAAACTGATAATAAAAAATACATATTTAAGACGCCTGAATGTAGAATGAACTAATTATTACAGAATAACTATTACAGTATGTTAAGCCAATTAAAGTTTTTTTTTTCTATCTTTGCGTGCACTAAGTAGAAAAAATAAAGATGACATATGACAGTTGGGAATAGTTTTTATGGCTACATAACAAAATTCTTTATCAATGTCGAAATGCTAGGCAAACAAGGTACATAGGCACTTGATAGATAGTTGTATATAGTTGTATAAAATTATCAATGTAATTAATTATTGTGACTTAATATTATAAAAATTATATTGATAATTTTATACAACTATCTATCACACTCATATGTCATAAATATTTATAGCATTTCTATTTATCAAATTTATCGAAAATAAAAAGAAAAATTCTTCAGAACGTTTTAGGCAATACGGCGTAAAAATCTCGACTCACCAAAACTCAATCAAATGGAAGGGTTTGATGAGCACTCTTCAAAAGATATATAATTATAAAGTACATATATATTCGTAGGAAAATATATATTCGAATGCTACAGTCATGTTGAAGTAAAATATTTGAATCTTTAAACGTATTGGAGAGGCAATTCGAACGACGACTGATGTAAATAAAATGAATTTATTATTGAATAAATAATAGCGTGAGATCTCATATGCGGAATAAATCATCTAATTTGTTTTTCCAATAAGAGTCTTACTTATATTAATTAAGTGTATTTGTTTTTGTTGGTCTGCTATACTTTTATAGTATATGTTTTTCAACCGCTCGTTTTCCTTTTTATATCTAGACACGTTTGAAAGCGACACTCTAAATCATAAATCAAATGTCATAGTTAGGTGATTTAATTCAAATGTTCCTAAAAAAAATGTGGAAATATCAAAGCTCTTAGCATATCTTATAAATAGTTCGTAATAGTAAAATGAGATACGTCTGGGTATTTCTGAATCATAAAATATTAAGATATCATTATGCTATATATATATATTTATATGCTATATTTCAGTTAGAAGGTCGAGTGTACCAGTTTAACAACATAAACTCACAACAGTATATCTTAATACCTGTATCTAGCACATTGCCCATATAAGAATTATTATGTACCGATCATATTATACTTGGTGGTAAGGATTTTTGCAAGCCTGTCTAGGTAGTTGCGACCAACTCACCGCCAAACAACAGTACTATATTTGTATTCCGGTTTGAAGAGTAAAAAAAAAAGTAAAGAAAGTAAAGAAGTAATTCAGTGTAACTACATGCACACTGGACATAACATCTTAGTTCCCAAGGCTGGCGGCGCATTATCGATATATATATATATAATTATGGGCCTAACTGTACTGTAAACATCATTTACGTAAAATATATATGACTCTTGCCCTTAAAAAGAATAAAGAAAAAATAATTACCAACCTCAAGATTTATCAACAAATTTTAAGGCAATACATGTAAAATTTGCATAAGTTAAATTAAAGCAGGATCACAAGTTGCGATAAAAAGAAAAACTCCTTACAAGAGCGGTATATTAAATCTTTATTGATTGCGGTTTCCAAAATCGGATTGTCCGAGTTAGTTGTACAGTAAATAATTTTGTAGGCAAAAAGCTAATCCTGGCCCTTTCCCCGACTCGACCTTTCTTGTTTATTTCGGTACTCGAGTTACGAGAAATAAGGTTCTTGTGGGAAATAAAACAGATATTCTTAAGATTTTTTGTTTTACTTTCGGGAAAATTGTTTATTGTGTTATGTGAGTGTATTAGTAACGTTACTTATGTAAATTTAACAACTGTATTCATTTATGCTGAGTTATCTACTATGTAAGATAATTCTGTAATGTTAAATGTCCACGCTGACTTGCTTCATAGTGCCTTAATGCGGTATTTCACAAACTGTAGGAATTCGTTTAATTAAAGCTTTACATTCACCAGACAGTTTGCAAGTATAAATATCTATGCCAACAATTTGTTTGTATTGTAAAGTAAATTAAATGGTGATAAGGTCTAGTTTCGACCGGCATTCCTATATATGTATTTTCTAGTTTCAATGATGACTAGCAAATTCGACTGGAGTTATTGCAAGCCCTTGTTGCGAATACTTTTGCTGAGAGTTGTACATCACGATACCATATCATGGAGGTAATTAAGGTGATTATGCCAACTAATTGATGTTCCATACTATAAAAATCATTTGTTGAAGACACGGGATGGCTCTATTCTAATGAAAATCATATAATTTTCCACTGCTGAAAGTACCAAACGAAAGTAAAGAATTGTTCACGTCAAAAAGTCTATGTACTGTGTTTAGGGTTAATACACACAAATTCGAGACTAAATTGAATTCGACATGCGCCTAATTGTTAACATGCATACATCAAAATAACCTTCTCAAATGAAATTGAACAATATTCATGCAACTCTATACAGCCGACTCAGTGTTTAAACGCAAATCCAATCTCATACTCAATAAGCTTACAAATCGCAAAGACCACATATGCACATATGAATAAACATTTGTTCAACGTTAACCCTTCAAGAGAGCCGCATGATGTCATGTCAATATATTTCGCTGTCTCAGCACTCCCTCGATGCCTGATTCGTTCCAATCGATTTCAACTGAATACTCGAAGCTCGCTCGCGTGTGTAAGATTTCGGAAACGTTATAGTATTAAGAAAGAAGCGTTTTTATCTGGATTAAAAACCGTAAAGGCTTGCTGAATGTATTGCTCGTGTTTATTCAATAAGAAAATGTAAAGAGATTTAATTCAAAGTAAACAGAAAACCGACCGAGTGTTAAGAATAAAAATGTGAATTATAGCGACACAAATTCCGTATCATAATTAATAAAATCGCTCATACGGAACACCACGAACACCAATAATTCACCAGTTCCATTACTATAAGAACTCATTTCCTTAGAGGGTGTTTCGGAAATGCGAGAAATGACGTATCAATCTTCATATTTCTATGAAATTAAATATGTGATATATGGGATGCTAAGCTGTCAGTTAAAATTGATACTTGATATGCGATCATAAAATATTGAAAACCTAGTTACGGGTATTCCTGATTTTATTCGTATATCTTTAATATAATATTATAATTACTGTACTTACTGTCACATATCACTAGGACATTGTATTCTGCGTCGTATTACAAGTTAAATATAAAAATAAAAAATACTTACGTTTATATAACATACTCATTTTTTGTTTATCATCATCATTCACATAATTCGTGAAACCTACGCTCATTTCATTTATTTCTTATGATATGTATTATATAACACATAATATTATAAACGAGTTCCTGTGCTAGTGACTTAATTGAGGTTGTTGTTGAATTTAAACAGTACAGGATACAGTTTCAACTATTACGTAGAAAACCTTTCCGGGATACAAACTACGAGTACATCGTGACATATTTTATGAAAATCAAACTATTATTTTCGCCTGTCATACCGATACTACATTAATAGTTCGTAAAATGTTCAATAGCTGAGTAATTTATAAGGGTATGTAGAGATCATGCTGATATACTTCGGGTTGGTACATAAATGTGGTTGACATTTTTAGACACAAGTACGCTTTACCTCCAAAAATAAAAGAATTTGTAAACTTGGATTTAAATCTCCGATCAGTGGTTAGCAACTACCTATTCTATCAACTATACTTTTATTCGTTGAATGATTATGAAAAAAATCTCCTTAAGCTCAATCAATATAACCTTATACATATTCGATTATGTTCTTCTTGGAAAAAATAATTTAAATATTTATTTAGATATATTTTTTATTTTGTCCTGAATTCACCAAAAAAGTATACACTCTAAATAAATTTCTTTTGGCAGAATATATAGTGACATTTGTGTGAGAAATGAGTACGAGAAATATTTTTACTCTTTTCCGTATGACACGAAGCTATGATTCACTCCGATCCCACTAAGACCAGACATTTGACTCAGTCACATTATATCCATCTGTGATTCGCCCTTCATATGATGCTGAGTACACACCACTATGTCACCATCCCGCTATTATATTTACATAAGTAATGCTCTCTCCACACGTTCAAGTGTTCTTTATGTTATTCTTCATAGATATAGAAACTTACTTTAGATTTAGAATTAAAGAATATTCCATTACAATCAATGCACTTTCAATCTAACATAAGTTATCATTAAATTTTAACCTTACACAGGAACCTAATTTACTTAATACTAAGCTGCTAAATTAAATATCACCTTATGTACACTATTTTTGATATTCATAATACGATTTTGTATTTGACTTAGAGACTCGATAGGTAGGGTTTTGTGCAAGCTCGTCTGAGAAGATACCACCCACTCATACCAAACAGCCATACTTAGTACAGGTACAAGGGACATAAAATCTTAGTTCCCAAGATTAGTGGCACATTAGCCCTGTAAAGAAAAAATGTATACAGTTCCAATTTTTATGGGCGGTAGTGACCACTTACCATCAGGTGGCCTATTCGTTCGTCCGCCTAGCTGTATAATAAAAAAGGGACTACGTAAAGACACGAAATATTTTGACAAAATTGTTTCATGTTAATATTACAACGTAATCACGTTGCCTTTCTCCGCTGGAGTCCGTTATAAAGAATTGAACACAATAAAGCGCTGTGTGTAAGCGACATTATATATTAAATCTGTAGCGAGTAACTTTTGTTAGATGGTGCTTCAGATACTCTCGTAGGTATCTCACATCTCCGTTCCTGCGGGCTTTAGAGGGAATATTTAAACGTGATTCAGAATGAGGAATTGTTCGTAGTGAAATGTATTATGTATGTTACTTTAAATGAATGTAGGTTTTTATTCTAAGGAGCTATTTTCTTACAACCCTTCGTGTGCGGAGCTCCTTTTCGATAGCAATGATATATTGCATTTACCGTCTCTTTACATTTATACTGAATGTATTACACCCCTGAGTCCAATTATTTGATACGGTAGATCAACTCTTTGCAATTGTGGCGAAAAGTCGAAAAGTTTCTCTTGGATTTAAATATTCGTACTGAAAATGAAGCAATAAAATAACAACTAATCAATAAAATCAGCAAGCAACTATCATTTTAAATATATAACAGACCGTTAATGAATCAAACGTTAATATATATTTATTAATACAATCAGGGTCTTGTGATTTTTTTGGAATAGTTATTTAATAGGACGATAATATGAAACTGAATTCGTGAATGAGTTGAGTAAGTGGAATTTGAATTTTTCTTATGCTTAATTTGTTAATAATTTGTCTCGTGCAAGGCTCTGAAAATACACGTGTCCGATGTAGTACTTTTACGTAGCCACCAAACCGCATTGGAATAGCGATGTGAAATAAACTACTTTCTCACAGAATATATTACTATAATATTATCGGAATATACTTTGTTTGAGTTAAAAGTTGGATACACTAAAAAACATTTTTTTCTAGATATGTCTTTGTGTTGAACTTTTATATAAAATGCTAAATAGAGAATAGTGTATTTTATGCTTTAAACTAAACTTACCTCCAGGCATCGAAGCGGTGGTTACATAAAAGCAGTGTAGAAACAACGATAGAAGCATTTTAGTAGTCATTTTACCGCTCAATCGTACTCTCTCATCCCGTGCCTCCTCTCGACCATATTCTAGGTTTTATCATTGTCAACCGCAACTAGGACTGGCTCACATCTCTGATTGTGATGTATTTTATCTGAAACAAAAGTCATTTATAAGAATATAATACTTGATAAATTTGGCATGTAAAACCGAAATTGCGACATTATTTATTGGTTACTATACACACGTTGGTTCAAAAAGTTTCCTTTATTTTTATGTTATATAGAATGGTAGATGACTAAAGTGTTGTTAGCCAAGATTTCGCTTAATGTATATAGACTATGCAAAAATAATATATTGAAATATATAATAAATCTTACGTTAATTAATTCAAATAAAATATTCCAAATGGTAACTCAATAAAAAATATTTGTTATCAAATGCACTTCGAACAAACAAGAAAATAAAACGTCAGAGGTCTTATGTTCTCTGCTTTCATCCAGAGAATAGAAAAGATCTAGTAATAAAGTTTTAATTCTATAACCGCTTAAACAGAATCTCAATAACCCGGCGCGCTGTTCTGCGGCTTAAGAGTAAATACATTATAAGCCACGGGGGAAAATTAGTGGCTATCCAACTTCGTGAGCGCGAAACTTCAGCAGACTTATTTCAGTCTTTTTTGCATTATAAAGTGAACAAAGTTGTAGTCAGCTACAATGCACTTAAAGTTTTGAATATAGGACAAGAAAAAGTGAAGTTCACTTTACTTATGATTTGTTTTGATGTTTCGAAAATACGAAAATGACGTAAATTTAAGCGATGATGAAAACCAAATCATATATATTGTATGTTGTATGTATAATGTAAAAATTTACTTTAATTTCTTCTGAACGACGCATATATTCGTCTCTTATTCCAATTTATATCCCCTGGTTGAAAAACTTGGAGTCATATAGTTCACAAAACATTAGAAACATATTACACGCCATTTTATTGGCTCTATTGGTAACAGGTTCTGTTGGAGAGCTGGTTGATTTTTCGTCGAGAGGATCGGAATTGCGATTCAACGAGAAAAGCTTCTAGCATTCTATCCACCATTCTACGAGGTCATGCTTTGCACAGTAGCTATTTTTAATTTTGACACATACATATTCCTTAATTTACAAAATGGAATATGTAGGGTCAGATTTTATTTCTATTGCAAATTTATGGTAAACTTTAAATCAATGGATATTTGTGTACCTTTTTTGGAATCAAAACGATCATATTATATTTTGCTGTGGAATATTTCTTAAATAATTTACTATAAAAAAGACCAATTCAAGAAAGATATTTTTTAAGTTATTATTATACAATTTACAAACGCGAAGTCACTGGTCATCGTTAGTAAATATACTCCGCGACTTTTACATCTAAGGATTTTCCGCTGCAAAACTGCTGTTTGAAAAGTATTTCATCGGATAGTGTACGTCGAAGCTCGAAAGTATTACATGCAACAATAGTTTGCTATCTCCGTCGATTTTTAAAAGCCCCGAACCATTTTATTAAAAGGTTACATTCAGAACGAAAATATTTTACCGCTTTTACAAAACATTATGAAATTCCATTATATTGGGAGGTCGTTCGGCGCTACTCCTCAAAATATCATTTCAACACCACAGCTTATTGAGTGCCGCGTCACAGAATTTAATACATTTAGTGTATTTTCCATGGCGGATTAATATCGGAGTGTGCCAAATACGTCGTTCGAAGTGGGTCAACGGATTTACAGTCGACCTCTGGTATTTGGAGTTCCAGAAACGCTAATCTTAAGATTGGCAATACGTTACGAATTGTTTTTGTCACTAATAATATTGGAATCGTTTGATTTACATTTCCTTTTACTCATAAAATCATTGAGATTTTATAGTATATCATGTATTCATACAACATTTTTATAAGTTACAATTGTTTTAATCATTTATGACATACATCTTTAAGTGATAGACTCGAAAGATTCGCGATTTTATATGCTATGCGGAGAACACTGCCGAGAAGGTTTGAATCGAGATAAGTTTTTCCCTGGGTGAGGACTACTCTCTCAGTGAGGGCGGTCAAGTACGAGACGGGTTTCACCCTAGCCTCAAGAAGAGTTTTGCTGAATGCACGCAGAACACCGCACAGGAAGGACCCAGGATTCCTTATGTCTACATTGATTCTATACTTGCTGTTCCAAATACGGTGACGTGTAGTAGGACAAAATCCCATATACTGCGGATTCCTTATAGTGAGCCAGGTATCTTTCGAAGGCCTGTGCATAATAAAAAAGATAGACGAGGTTAATCTGAATATGCACATTTATATGTCATATAATTCTTCAAAAAAATAAGACCATAACAATACAAATAACCAACTCTATTAAATACATCGTAAAACAATAATCTGAAGATTCGCACGTACAAAATAGAACATTACCTGCCCATAACATTATCGATGCTATAAAAATCGTCATTCCTCTGAACTCGAATAGCAAATGCTCGCAATTTGCTTTATTGCAGTAGGCATATCGTTGCCAGAGAAGTGAGACCTTTCGGATCCTTTCGATCACACCAGATTGCACCATCTGTCTTAGTTAAATGAAAGGCAGGGAAGCTCAGCCTTTTTTGGTCGAGGCGAACTCCGTGGCAGGTCGCAAGGTCTCTTTCCGCAATATTTTTTTGCTTTCCAAATTCGTTTCACGATACCTTTATTTGTCAAACGTGCCCTCCTGGGAGATTCCGAATACACAGTCACTATTGTACCCGATAAAGATGAAGTAGCTACAGAATTTTAACAGAAATTCAGCAGATGTTCATTCTGACGCTCCTTCATTTAATTTGAAAGATCACAACGAAGATACAGTAGATTAGATTCTCGTTGAAAAAGAATTTGGTTCTCCAGAGATAAATTAATGAAATTAATTACTTTCCCTTGAGAAATGCCGCGACCTATTTACTTTGCTGATAAAACGACCTTTGGTCTCTAATTTACTTGTAATCGGATTGTGGTATATTCCTATTTGTTACAAGATACAAATATGATTACTCTGAGATATTATGTTTAATAAAATATTAAATAAATACTTTAAGTATTATTTCTTGTTTCAGGAAATAGCCATTATATATATGTACATACATATATATCAACTTAGTATTTTAAGTGTTAAACTGTAAATATAGTATAATACATAACACCGAATTCAAATGGAACTTTATTTAAGGACGTTAAGGTCAAATGTACAAAAGATCAAACCCTTTCTGTAAAAGACCAAATGTTAATTAAGTCAAATTTTCTAATTAAGATAATTTTAACAGTGGACAAGAATGTAATCAAGTTCCATAGACCAAGAGTAGTAATTGAAAACTAAAGTTTGTGCCGTAATTGGGTTAGAGATAGGACTTTCCTTAATCACCCAATGGATCTTTCGTGCGATAAGTCCTTATCTGGCTAAAATTTAACTAGACTAGTGGCAATTAGACGCAGGCGTTGTGTTGCGAAGGGATTCTCACAGATTAATTGCATTTCAAACAGTTAGTTTGTGAGTATTGGTGGTCAAAGCCGATTGGATAGAGGTATTTACGTATATAAAACTACTATTATTATCATAATGGATGATCTGTATGTGTGCAGGTTATTTAAAATAATCGTCAAGATAAAGAGCAAATCCAAAATATTTACACATTTGACGAAAGTCACTAAAACAAAATAAATACGTGTCTTTTTCTAAATTAAATAAACTACTTCATCCGAAATAAATAACATAATTCGGTTAATCCTTTGATACATGAGAAAACACAATGTGTTTAATGTATGTCGTAAAAAATGAAGGCAGCTATTAATACTGTATGGAAAAAAATCGATTGAGTAAGTTTAATTAAATAAGTTTTACATAACGACATGGAAAGCGTACAAAACAAAGGGTACCGAAATGTAATTACACTTAAACTATTAACAAAAATAGTTTACGAAACCTTCTATAGTTGACTTCACAAGTAATTAACCGACGGAAAAACAAAATGATTTATATAATTATACGAGCAATGGAATAAACCAAGAAATAAAACGTCACATAAAAAAACAGCCACGTCAAATTTCAAAATTATTAATCCAAGTTAAAATACGTCATAATGACGATAATATAAAACTTTTCGCATCATTGTTATAACAGTGTGTTTATTCTCTCTGCTAAATAGGTAAGTGTTTCATTGTAAAGTGTAGAGCTAAACAAGCCGAGTGGCGTCAAGTTAAGTCGTCGGGAAATGCTTTACTGCCTCTTAATCATGCAAGCTCTTCACGACTTGGTACTGCACTTTGTTCTGTTTATATTTAACTTCAACTTTTAAAACTCCTATTTTATACGCGTTAATTGAAATGCGGTCTTTTTATTTAACTACGTCAATAACAGGTTTTGTATTTTTTATAATATCATAATCTATAAGTAATATCTTATTTTATAGTTTATTAAGTTTATCAGAGAAAACTTGAATATAATTATAATATAAAAATAACTGGTTGATATAATATAATTTCGATTTCAAGAACAAATTATCTTTAATACGTAATTTCAAACACATCTAGTGGTAAGTGGTAGTGGGGTGGTGGTGGTGGTGGTATTAGGAATCAATGGTTTTTTTTTATCATTCTATTTACAATTCTACTAGAAGATAAATGAAATGGAATATTTAATGAAAATTTCAAACATCGCAGTGATAAAATAATTGGTAATAATTGGTATCCTTAAGTAGAAAGCTTGTAGCTTATTTTAACTAACGGTGCTTCTATAATTATTAGTTGCTTTTTAAAAATTACACATGTAGCATAATTCTACTCATCATATGCTGGTTTCCTCGAGATGAAATTCCTCATCACTCTAGCTTTTAAAAAATATAATGCTTCTAAAAATACAAACCGTTTTTGAACATAAAAAATTCTTGAAGTATGATTAATTAAAATAAAAACACCATGAAATCCCAATAAAACCTCCCTACGAGGATGTTCTAATTGAGTTCCGTTTTATGCAAAAATAAAAATACAAACATTTAACGACTACGGCGTTATTAAGATTTGATGGCCTGCGTTAATTTAATGACCCATGTACCGAATATTGATTAGTTACGGAGGGGTTCAACAGGGACGAACTCAAATGAATTTATATAGATATATATATATATGTTAAAATTGGTTATTCCGTTCACAATCTCCTTGCAATTGTATTGATATTTGTATTGTCTACATTAATATTTGTTCTGCCCCAAACAAAATTTACATAGATAAAAATTGTTAACAATTTAACCCATCGGTTACCTGTGAAATTACATAACTTGAATATCTATTTGTTTCTTCTATCTATTAGTTCTTGAGACCTATCAAGAGTAATATCCCTTTACAAACTGCGGGAGTATATAAACTCGAATGTGAGTGTGGTTTATCTTACATAGGCCAAACAAAGAGAAGTATCGGTACTAGGGTCAAGGAACATATAGGAGATGTCAAAAATAGGCGTTCTTCAAAGTCTGCAGTCTGTGAACATGCTCTGGATAAACCTAACCATTTTATTCGATTTGATAAACCACAGATCCTCGCTAGAGAACACAGATTCATTCCTAGAATGATACGCGAGGCTATTGAAATTCAAAAACATCCGAACTTCAATAGAGAAGATGGTTGGAGACTTTCTAACACTTGGGATCCACTTATTAAAAATTTAAAATCCCAAATCCAACAGACTGCAAGACCTAAAGATACAGTTAGTGCCTTCTGCGTGCAACCGGAACGCTACTCAAGATACCAATTAAGAAATCGTTGGCGGTAGTTGTAAATAATATTTCTTTTTAATTCGAACAGACAAATGTCACCTTAGTCTGCCCGTGACCACGAACACTGCAAAGTGCTCGAAACGTCGGGATATTAAAATAATTAATATACGCGATTAAATCCGTTAAAAACTAGTTTTATTTCAATATCTATTTGTTGTTGTAGATAACGATTTATTCATTGATAAATAGCATATTGGAATAGAAAATCAAAATTAATGTACTGTAAACGAAAAGTATCGTTATTTTTTGACGATGTTTCAGTATATCACTTTAATTTTCGCAATTCAAAAATAAATATTGTTTATATTCTGATACATAAAAAAATATACTTTTTAAGATGCGGCGTTATATAATCGTATTGTCAAGTGTAAGGTCTGTTAGACACGTTTTGGTAATTTTCCTATCGACATCAGTCATCAGCGCTGTCTTCGTACAACCTCTCAATCCTAACCGCCATTACAATCCGTTCCATTTGTACATAAAGTGTTCCCGCTATTAGATTGAAGAGTAATTAAATCGACTCCTAAGTGAATCGAACTACGGTTCGGATTAACTGATGCGTGAATATGTGATTTTAGTTAGGAACTAAAGATTGGACATGTGCTGTTTTTAGTTTTAATTGATTAATATTTTTTTATATACTCTGTGGGATAAAAGCAATTACGAATACAAATTAATTTAGGATTCATTCGAATGATTTCTGATCAAAGTTAGGATCAAAGTTATTTAAATAGGTTCTGGGAATATGGACTTTATGACATTTACATTTCCCACAGTGTAGAGTATATAGTTGATTTACGCATATCTTGTTTCCGACGACATTGAAAGGATTGTTTAGAATATCTTTACCTTATCGTATATTGGAATTAATGAGAATTATACTTATAATTTGTGTCTTCAGAAACTAAGTATGGAAGTATATGCGATATGCCTTTCTTACAGTTTTGTTATTATTCACCAACGCCTAACACATCAGCATCTATGAATAATAATAAAAGTTACTGACATCAGTCGAATTTGTTATCCCGTTAAAGCTACACTGTAGTCGGAAAATTTTCCAATGTTCCATTATGTTTCGATATCATTTTATCTTGGATTGTGTTTGCAAAATATTTGATATTTTAAGCAGTTTTTTATTTAAAATAGGAAGGTAGATAGTCAAATAATCCATCTGCTGTACCTACCTTAAAACTTCAACTCGTCATCAACTAGTAACCATAAAAGAATATTTTTTCATTCGGTCTTTGATTATAACTAACATTTATTATATTTTTATAGAAAGAAAATGTTGTAAGCGCCAAAAACATTTTATCAAAATAAAAGTAAAGCGTATGGGATTTATAAAAAATACCTAAAGCAGCCCTACATTATGTGTAAATATAATTAATTATCTAGTTTTTGTCTCAAAAACATATTCCATTACGGAATTAAATAAAAAAAAAAAACTTAAAATGTTAAACATAGCGATGCTTTGCCTGTTCGAATAATTTCACAATCACTGGTGACTATTCTAAATGGACGTGACGCGCGCTGCCTCTTACAGTGAAAATAATTTGATCGGTATAGAAATCCAAAAAATGTCATCACAATAGCATAGGCAAACAAATGCAAAACCTTTTAAAAACAGAAAACATAAAATTGTACACTTATTATAATTGCGGACGTACTAAGAGCCGTCTCGTGTTCATTAAACAGTGGAGTGCCTCAAGGCTCTTTAATGAGGCCGCTACTTCTCCCTCGTTATCTCATACGTAGCCCCCTTTGTCGGAACTGCTGTAGTTACTGTGTTTGTCCCGTTAGCCTCGCCTCACCTGAAGATATCGTTAGGAAGGAGGTACATAGTATTGTTTACGCCAATAGTGCTACTGAACAGTTTTAAACACAGTTTCGAAGTCGAGTGGGAAGTTTTGCGTTTCACGTACAGATCGTATCTAGTAATGTTTCTTGTTTGTTATTTAAAGTATAGTTAACTACGCTCCAACGTGTTGTCTTAATCATGTTGTGTTCGCTCGTACTATTTAGGGATTCCGTATGACAATTAGCATAATTATACCTATGAATAAATGTCATAGACGGTACGTATATGAGACATTATTTATATTTGAATTTTATTTTTATTACTTGATGAATTTGTTGTTAACTATGATTATTAAAATTAATAAAAGGATTCCACAAACTCATCTTCTAGTTTTAGTAGACGTCTTCGTATGGTTCGCAATATACGTATTCAAAATACAATCACATTATTATAATACCAGAACATTTAGCTTTGGAAATAATAATAGGCTGTTACAACAAAAAAAAATTATTTTACAATCTATCTTATTATAGGTATTGCAGACGAAATGTATATTTTTATTTTCAAAGATTAAAAACATCATCAAACATTTACGTCGGAATAAATCGAAAATGTGAAATTTCGAATGAATCACGAGCCACCGATTCCATTTCACACGTCCACCATCTCTTTCCGTTTCATTGACCGTTACAAAAAGCTTTATCCCTATTTTCATATTTCGATCAAATGCCCTACTGCTATATTCGATGCGATATAGATTAAAAATAACAAATACACGTATTACAACTTCCCACACATATTATAATATTATAATTATCTGATACATGCTTGACTATATAAAAGAGGGATTATTCATATAAGTAATGAAATGAAATATAATAACAATTTTATGAATTTGTACATGTTTGAATACAAGGTAGAGTTGTCATAGTCATAATTTACACGTTATAGTGATAAAACCTGTACTGTACTGACAGATTTTTGTCTAAGTAGGTCTTGCCTTTCAATTATAGCCGGAGTTAGGGAGGTTAGAGTTCCTCGGAAAGCACATAAAACCCATTTCGCAGCTGCTTTCTCTCTTGTAGTGTTGAAATGCAATCCCATCGTATAAAGAGAGTAAATAAATATATTATGTGCATTGATAAGGTCAATCGAAAGTACTTCAATTTTTTATCCCTTGTGAATACATGTGTTACAAATTGTGACTTTTTTTTTTTATAACTAGCTGTGCCCTCGACTTCGTGCACGTTGTTTGAACTTCAGTTATTTGGATATTGTAGCGTGATTTTATTTTTATTCTATATATAATTCTTAAATAAAAGTAGCCTAAGTTACTCCTTATTACATATCTGACTGACATAGCTATCTGACAGTGAAAGTTCCGTCGAAATTGGTTCAGCCGTTCCAGAGATTAGCCGGAATAAACAGACAGACAGACAGACAAAAATTGTAAAAAATGTTATTTTGGTATATGCACCGTGTATACATACATATGCATTTAGTAAAAATGTTTTTTTTTTTTATATTACAAACAGACACTTCAATTTTATTATATGTATAGATAATAGTTAAAAAAATGAATTTTTATGTCCAGTGACTTAAATCGCAGTAAATTACGCACATAAGCTCATAATTCTATAAAAACACGTTTTCAGTACAATATAACCGATATATCAGTAGTTTCTCTTTTCACGAGTATTGATCGGTAATCCCTACCGAGAAAGGTGCGAACACCAATCCATTCATAACTTGGCCATTCCTGGATAAAATTAGAAACAAATTTTATAGCATAATAATCATTTCCAAGTGAAATAACAACAAACATTAAAGAGATGTTTAGTAATAATACTTATCAACGTAAGTTTTCATCGTACTTTTATCCATGAGCTAAGAGGGTCTAGTGATAATATGAAACATTAGGATTAGATCGGAACAAAATCCTAAAAGTATGCACGTAACGACGATGTTTGTCACTATTGCTTATATATCGAGCGGGGAAAGGAATCTAATGTCAATAATTTATTATTTTCGTTCCTTTCAAGCGACACCATTAGTACGTTGAGTGCTTGTTCTCGAATTTTCCATTTTGGGGATATTCGAAAAACGAGGCTTTCACCTTTGATAATAATTCTTAAATAATGGGCTGTTTTCGTTGGTTTACTGAGCATTCTTTATTAAAATTATCTAAAATCTATTATGTAAGTTAATGCTTTTCTTGTTAAACTTAATAACATTAGGTGAAACTGATCTATATCAATATATTATAAGAGTTTTCAGAACTTACTTGTTATTTTTTGAATTTTTGATGAAAAAGTTTTTAGCCCCTTTTGGTAGGAGAAAATCGCATCACCAACATGCTCATAACAGGCGCATGCGCAGCGGCCGAGTGCTGTGCGCGTTAGACATCTTTTGGGTGGGTGTAAGGTGTTCGCGTGTGTGTCACATGCTTAATAGCAGTATATCTGTAGATATGTACAACTGACGTATTGTGTAACATTAGTGTTATATCTTGTGTTTTCTTTTGATTATTTAGTTTTGAACTTTTAATTTAAACATTATGAATTTTCAAATTTTTATACTAAAAGTTCCAAGTATTCACTTTAATTGGGATAACTATGAATATACATATATATTTTTTAACTCATCAGTAAGAAGGTCCAGAAGAGATTATATTAAACTTATGGAGTGTTATTAAAAATTAATTCGGCTGATAACTTTGCGGATCACCTCTAAAAAAATATTGTCAAACAAGGTCACCTAGCATCTAATGTAAGCATCAAGTATGTAGATAGTAAACATGTTTTCAATGTATTGAACTAAGCTTCCTCATTAGGAAGATTCTGTGGTTCCAATGAAGGTATTCATTGGAACCTCATAGTTGAAAAAAGTCCTCTTTGCTGAGGAGTAGGACATTAGCGGACTATTACTCTAATGTAAATTAGTCTAAGAAATTGGAAAGAAGGTAAATTAGTTACTCAAAAACACGGAAAATTGTTATCATTACGTTGCGCAATATTTAAAGCGTTAAGAAGAAACTATCTTTAAAATGCTTAGATCAATAGATTTTCATCATTTTTTTTTGTAGAATTATTAAATTGAATTTTAACATAATTTACTTTCAATCGCTATAAATCTTGTCATTACTCCATTGCATTGAGTAAGTTAATTTAAAAATAATTCGAAATCGATATCAGTCGATACCGTCAAAGTGGTCGTAAAGGAACTAAACGAGAATGTAACGGTAGGAGCCATTAAGGGCCGAGTTAGTGACGTAACATTTCCTAAGAAAATGTCGTATCTTAACGATTCATGATCTTGGGCATTCCTCGGACAGCAGTTAAAAATCAAGAATATGGAAAATGCTTGAAATGTGCATTAATAAGTAATTGGAAGTTGTAAATTTTATGTAAAGCATTTATAATTATGGATTATGTCTTTAATGGTATGTTTCAGATTTTTTTGTATATATGTAACGGTTATTTCATATGTATACCAATTTTAAATTCGTATACAAAGTACCTCAACATATCTAGTTCAACCACTATTTCTCTATTCTAATCTCCGGATCTCAATGGCCTTTAAATCTAAAACGTCACGCCATCCATAGTGTGAGGACTATTATCGCGGGACTTTTTGTCCCGTCCCTTTTTGTCCCGGACAGATAGCGAATGGGTAATTGGAGACTGATCCCTTTTTGTCGTGCTACGGTTTGGGAGGGACGAAATTCTATTACCCGCGTCATTAGGCTGTGTTGTACACGCATTTGATGAGACACGTGGCTAAATTCTTAGATTCTCGCTGAAAAGTATTGAGTTTGATGGATACAAGAGCGAAAGTTTTGCTTAAGTAAATAGTACTATGTTTGACGAGTGGGTCTTATTTAATTATGATTCCTAAAGTTAGGTACTGCTTACAGTATATAATCATATAGCATATCCCTAGAGGTTAGATAATTGCGTTCATAATCCGATCGTGTTTATTTAACCTTGATATTTTGTTATAGTAAATTTTACACGAATTGTTTAGAAAAAAAATGGCTTTACAACTCTAGTTTTATATCTTAACTTCTTTTAACAACTTCAGAAAATGATTACTATCTTAATATAAAGGAATCCATCTAGTTTAACCGAATCACGTAGCAAACCGGTAAAAAACCATCCCACGTGGTTAGTCACGCGCGAAAATATTTCAGTCAGATGCGTTCAACCGTGGAAATGAGATTGTGTTAAAAATAAAACAGGTTTAAACAATGCATGTGTGGGTACTGTGTGTGAAATATTTATTTTAGAGGTTTTTTCAAATACATTAGTGATAATCTTGTCAACATCTATTTTACAGCGTAACGAAAATGCTTTTTGTTTGGTATAAATTTGATCAACTTGTAAATTCAATTCATGTCGAAATAATATGTCATAACGTTATGTTTTCCCAAATTGAATACATTTATAACTTTTCATTAAAAGTACCTTAATGTTAAAACCTTTCTTGGACGAAACGAAATTAAGCAATGTATTTAACTCATTACAGTGAAACGGAAAACGAATTAATTTATAGGTTAATGCAATTGCGGTCAAGATACAACAGGAAGGAGATACGGAAGTGGGAAGTAATTGTTTGCAGACCATCCTGTATATGACATCAGAAATGTTTATACTGTGATGATGTTATTCGCTAGCAAAACCAGTAAATAAAGTAAAATACAAAGATTTTTTTCACAATCAAAAGCTTATATAAAAATAAAAGTATTAAAAAAAAGTGATGTTGTAACGTCTTATATATAAATAACATTTTATTGATTTAATTTGTTTTAGACACTGTTGGATCCATATATTATTAAAACATTACGAGAATTCGTTGCAGAATCATTATTCTTATCTAAAATCTGATTCATTTTAGCTGCCTTTTGAAAAAGTTTCAAACGGCTGAAAGATGCTTCACATTAAATCTGAGTATAATTTGTTAATAGGAAATAATAAGGAGCAGTTCCATATCTTGATTTAGTTTCCATTGGTCCAAGCAATCCAATTAACACCAATAATGAAACCACTGTTTATTTTTGTCCTATACAAATATGTGTCGTTGATTACATTGATTAGTAATATTCAGTGCATTTTTTCAGCAATCATACAAAGACATTGTGTCATATTGTCACACTGCTGGCCTATAAATTTTCACACTGCTGGGCTAAAGGTCTCCTCTCCCTTTGAGGAGAAGGTTTGGAACATATTCCACCACGCTCCTCCAATGCGGGTTGGCGGAATACACATGTGGCAGAATTTCGTTGAAATTAGACACATGCAGGTTTCCTCACGATGTTTTCCTTCACCGCCGAGCACGGGATGAATTATTAACACAAATTAAGCACATGAAAATTCAGTGGTGCCTGCTTGGGTTTGAACCCGAAATCATCGGCTAAGATGCACGCGTTCTAACCACTGAACGCGTCCTGATTTAGCACTTTTGGTAAATATAAATCTGCTAGCAAACCATGTCGAAGCGAATTCCAATCTTCAATCATTCTGTACTGTCATAATATTATGTGTATTTATCTACACCAGTTAATGCTTCCTATATAGATTCAGGACACTAACTGAGAACCGCCACTTCTACAATTTAGTTATAATGTTCTACTAAACTTGAGATAAGTTAGCACAACTTACTTAGTATACAGCTACATAAACATATAACTATGAATACTTAGGTACAGTATTTAAGCTAAAGATATGATCTTCAAAATTGTCCGCTTAAAATATTGTTCATTCGGATGATTGTATTATATCATATATATGGATTTAAAATCATTAAAAAATTTAAATTTATCTAGCACTATTAAAGCACCTCGACTTTTCATTATCAAAGGTATGCCTACTACAAATTTAACTTTAGATTTTAGGTTATCAGTGCTAGTCTGTCAAATACAATATCGAATTGTATATATAGTACATTTAAGTATATTAAAGATGAGTAGAATAATTCCACTCCACTTACTTGACGGTAGAGCTTTGTGCAAGTCCCGTCTGGATAGGTTCCACCCACAAATATCAGTATTTATTGTTGTGTTCCGGTTTGAAGGTTGAGTCAGCCAGTGTAATTATAGGCACAAGGAACATAATACATCATCTAACATAACACCATCTTAGAACATGTTAGTTTCCAAAGTTATTGACGCATTGGTTATATGAGGAATGATTAATATTTCTTACACTACCAGTACAGTGGTGATCTATCCCCATCAGGTGACCCATTTGCCAGTCCTCCTGCATACTTAAAAAAAAAAACTCAATATGTGTAATATCTTGTGCTCGATATGAATTTAAAATAAGAAGAAACATACTAAATATATAATAAATGAAAAATATGAAACATGGTATTTTGGGGTCGCGATATCAATACAAATGGAGCACGAAGGTAGTAATGCGTCGACGTGCGTGATCTTCGTTTCTTACGTTCGCACACGAAACAAGTAACAGTTATAGATAGATATATGTAATGATTTTTCTTATTTCAACCTTCGCGTTAATCTATCGGGTTAGGACATCAACAAAATTAATATTGTATGTTAATATAAAAAGATAATTCGACGAATTCTTAAACTATTAAGGGCATACCATCACCATCGAGTAATTGCTGTTAATTGGTCCCATTTTAATTTGATAGTATTATTCTTAATGGATTTTTAAAAATTTATTGTTCATATTTAATCGAAAATCTCACTCTAATGCATATTTTTCTAAATAAAATTCGTTTAAATTCAATATAAGAAATTAAGGAAACCGTAAAATTCCAACTTTACTACATGACACATACAATGATATTCAATTCTACTCTATATTGAGAATAAATTTATTTACATTATAGACTTTATTTTCGTAACAATAAGGATCAATATATATTCTCAAGAATTTGAGCTCATTTCAATGCAGTTTTAAGAAACTGGGAAATACAGAACATTTTTAGAAGACTGTAATAAAAATACTCGACATTGTTGCGTGTCTATATGAGAAATATTTATGAACTGAATTTAAAACAACATGGCTAGTATTATTCTTCGCTACTATTAATAATTTATAGTGAATGCAATATAAAAATGTATACATAACATATGAAACGCATAACTCTTTATAGTACCTCCTTAAGATGCTAAAGCGCTTTTTTGTATATTATAATCTAAAATAAAGATAATGGTTACGACAATAGGGACGAAGAAAAATAAAAATTCCATCGATACTTGTAATTATAAAAAAAGTAATGGGACATTATTTTTCTCCAACAGCAATTATCGGCATAAAGAAGATCAGTTATTAGTTTTAACCAATCACAATCGTGACAAAACAAATATATCCAATCTAACCGAACCGCAAAACATCTGGGACTTTAAATGATCGAATTAGTCAAATGCTTGCCCAAAATCATCTAAAGCGTTAAACAAAGCAAGCGCCGAGGCGCAATTTGTTACAAGCATAATACCGTGCATTTTAATTGGGGCGTAACTCAGTCTCAACTTGCCCTATTCTCCTCCCCGCTTCCCGTTTATCCGAGTTCTGTAGATCCTGTACGCAAGTTGAAGTGATAAATAGTGTTCCTGGGCTCATACTAAATCACACCTTATGAAAGGAACTGAATTAAGACGTTACGACGTAACGCTTTAGTTTTAGCCGGTTAGTGTTGAATTTGTTTAGCACATAGTTTGGAGTTTGTAAGATTCCGTTGTTTATTATACAAATACTGTAAAAAAAATGTGCATACTCATTCTATTATAGATAGGAATGACGAATGTTTTACTTATATTATTAGGTGGTACGTATTCAAAGATCTTACAGACATTTATAAAATTCGAAATTTCGTTTGGTGAATATAAATAATTGATATTTTTAAAGCTTCCGAAACAATAACTACGCCCATTATTATTAATATTATTATACAAAATTATATACATACTTCCGAAATACAACTTCAAACAAAACAAAAAAATAACGAAAGACGCATCTTCTTAAAGCCTCGGTAATGTCGGAGGCTATTCATTCTTGGAAATAAACAGCACATAAAACAGAAAATAAATTTAAGTCTCGTTAAATTTACACGCTTCATAATTTAGTACTGGATCAGATTGATTGGCGACGTCACTCGCTATTCGCTAGACAAGACCCTTTTGTTGCAAATTGTTCACTCGATGTTCCCATCGCGATTGTTATTTTGCATCTTGTCTTATGGAAATGTAGCTTAATGTTATGTTATTAAAATACCTCGGGGATACGAACTTTACGAGACGCTCGAATTCCGAGCACGCTTAAATGGATACAACGATGTGACCGTAAATAGATATTTTGTAACATTGCTTTTAGGATGTACAATATTGCACATAAATAATGTATTTATGTGGTATAATATAAGATTGGACTGAAATATGCTCATTTTACAAAAAAACGTAATAATATAATGAAACATTTTTAACAGATGAAGGTATCCAATGTGCGTTCAAAATAAAAATGTTGTAAATAATAATCATTTATCTGATAGGTCAATATTTTGATGGATCTTAGTATATGACATAGTACTATAGTAACATAAATTTGTCATTTATGATCTCGTTTGTCTAGTAGCCGATTTTTGTTATTGTAGAACCCAAGGCCATGAGATCAAATCCTCAGGCCGTGTTGTAACAGCCGTGCGTTGGAAAACAAATCAAGCCAGTCGTGTCTCATTTACCGCCCCATTGACACCATCATTTGTTTTATTCATTCAAAAGAGTTTTTTACTGGTTCTCTAAGTTTAACTATGTCAAAAATCAAAATCGAAATCAAAATATACTTTATTCAAGTAGGCTTTTACAAGCACTTTTGAATCGCCATTTAACAAACAATTTAAAGTTAAGCTATCACCGGTTCGGAATATAGATTCTACCGAGAAGAACCGGCAAGAACGTATAAGAATGTTAAGGAACGATTCAGATATGCTTGTGATATCTTACTTAAATAATGAAATCGTTCCGAGTAACACTAAAGTACATATGAAATAATTCACTCGTGGTGTATAATATATATCAAATAAAGTTAGATAAGAGAGTAGTAGTATTAATAGTACGAAGTACACTATTTGATTTTATCAAAAGATAATGTTTTTACTTACTTCAAGTACTACTAGAGTAAAGTAACAGCTTCTAAATATTCCATAGACTTCTGAGAAGAGGGCTTGGAGTTTCTACTGAGCACGAGATGAATTATAAACTCAAATTAAGTACATGAAAACTCACGTCGGTATCAGTGGTTTAAATCTTCCATCTTCGGCTTAGATTCACGTTTATAAGCCACTTGGCCATCTCGTCTTTAAATAATAGATGTATCACTAACATCCATCGAAGCAATTTTTACTAAAAAAATTAAACTATTAAGTAATAAACGATAATTGAAATTCAAAATATCTAATCTTTCTAATTCATTAGTTTAATTATAATTTAATTGTTTGGTTACGAGCGATTAACTGCGGTATATTTA
Organism: Vanessa atalanta; assembly: GCF_905147765.1. NCBI lineage: Eukaryota > Metazoa > Arthropoda > Insecta > Lepidoptera > Nymphalidae > Vanessa > Vanessa atalanta. The sequence continues at coordinate 4,064,730 of NC_061882.1, forward strand.
AAGTATAATTCTATCACAACGGTAACATTAATCAATTTTTCGAAACCACATCTGGTTGAATGTTTTAGGTAATTTGCTATTAACAAATCAGTGTTCCGGATATAAATTTTGATTTATTTACCGATTGGTGAAACATATTTTTGATATTGACATTGATAGAGTTATAATACTCGTGATTTGATTTTGAAATATACTCTACTAAATATTTTTTCAACCTCGGTCGTTGTATACATTTACAAAATAAAAATTAATATTATGTCAGTCGTGTAGAATCCATTAGACATTGGAAAGATGCTTAAAGTTTTTTCATGTAAGTTACAACCGGTTGCCAAATAGATGAAAGTTTGATAGATATATAAAATAGTCAGTGTTTTTTCCGATGTTAGTGACCTAAAAACTTTGATTTCTTTTTCTTGGTATTCTGGCAAAGACACTCCTGTATTTAGAGCTGCGACAATCCAATTGGTACAAAAACTATCTTCTTCTGTACGTACGTACGGTATGAAATGCCAAAAATAGCCTGAAAATGTATTAATTTTAAATAATATTAATTAGCAAGTCCAATAATTATAAAGTTTTACAGAATCATTCCATTTTTGTATTTTTCTGAAGTTCGTTTAAGTAGGAGTGATAAATAAAGTTTTATTTATTCATATATTTTGTTAATTATCTATAGGAAGATTAAAAAACCGAATCTAACATTCTTGTTTCTGGAAAGTCCGTGTATAAAATTTATAAATATTATTTACATTATAAATTTAAGGACAATTTTATTTTAATAACTATAAAACAACGATTACTACATCATATAGCCGATAGTGATTTATTTTGTATGTTTCTAATTTTCCATTATATGCGTTCTATAGGAGAGTTTATTTGTCGCTGTTATTGGAAATCTCGCGGATTTATCTCGCTTTCTCAGAATTTGCTTTCCGAATACCCCCGATTTATATTGAGCTCTTGAATAAACTCCGATGTACAACCACGCCTCGGTATATTGTCAGCTATTATTTTAGTTTATTCTTGCGAATAAATGAAAAATAGTTGTTATAGTTATTCTTCTCGTATGGCGTGATATCACTTGTTAACGTAATCCAGAGTTGCAGATAATCGTTTTATAACGTAACATTAACTTCAAGGACTGAAGTTGCTACAAATTCAGAGAGAATTATAATTTATCCAGTGTCAGCTAAATTAATACAATATACATTGCATATTTTAGTAAATCCAGGTATTGGTCTAACTGAGTGATGCACCGTGCACGTAACAAATACTCGAAATGCTTGAACCTGTCCAGGCTGCGAGTGGGCGCACACACGAATTATTATGCTGACGGATCTGCGTGCGCTTTACGCCATCAATCAGGACACATACTTAAAGCATTTTGCTTTTGGGTTGCAACACAAAATTTCGTTACGTTTTATATCTATCTTCAACTTATGATAACATTATCTCAATGTTTTGTTCTAAATATTCCATCTAAATGATATTAAACTGATAATTGGACAAATACACACATTTGCACTTCACATACATACCCGCTTACAACCCGAAGGAATATAATTCCCAGAAATCATATCCTAAGAAAAAAATCTCTTTAAATTTTATGTCTTTATTCCTTAATGAATTTTTTCGCAATTTATGTTTATTTATATCCAGTAAAAACTTAATATATTTATATAAAGTAATCAAATTTACCTCTTATTTTGAAATTGTTATAATAGATCCGAGTTTTGTACGTCTACATTTTCCGAAACTCTTCACGTTTAAATATCTTAAGGAGTTTTTAAAGGGATAACATAAATAAGCAGCTCAAGTATTACGTTCGGCAAAAGATTACTCCAATTCAAATTAGATTTTGCAGTAATATATGATTTAGAATTGCTTGAAAGCATTCTAAGCAGCCGACGCAAAATTGTCTGCGTGAGAAACAATTTGGCCTACCCTCCCTATTCTATTTGATAATTATAGCTTTGTAATATTTGTAACTCTAAAACTAGAGAAAACTGTTGAAAACACATGAAAATTCAGTGGTGCTTACCTAGGTATGAACTCCCTAATCATTGGTTAAGATGCACGCGTTCTAACCACTGGGCCATATCGGCTCTTTATCGTTATATATGTATATATAGTTCCCCATTTATGCATACTATCAAAATATTTACTGAAAAAATTAAATTATCTTTACACATAAATTCTTATTTATGTATAATTATATATCTAATTACTATAAGAAATGTATATTACAAATACCGAAATTCTAACGCCAATCAGCAATATTGTATTTATCATTGTTGTGTTTGGGTATGAAGGGTAATCTTGTGTAATTACAGGCCCAAGGGACGTCATTTCTCAGTTTTGAGGTTAGTGGCGCAATAAATATGTAAAAAATGTTTACGATGCCAATGTCTATGGGCAGTCATGACCACTTCCCATTTGATGGCCAATCTGATCGACTGTGGGATAAGTTTCAAACCTCCTCAAAAGATATCCTGCCTACTTCACTTTTTTTACTATTAGATAATCAGATTTTTTATTTTGATGTCCTTGAACCCTTCAAAGTCCTTATTCACTCGATCATCCTGTTTGATATGTCATTCCTTTCAACATACCGAGACGAATAAATTTAAGACGTTTTTTTTATGATAAAACATCAAAGCAAAGGAATCTTTTAACAAAGGAACGAACAAACAATAGTAATTTCAACTGACATTCAAAAGAATGCTATTTACATGACAGCATTTGTTTTGACATTATTGTTAACGTGTTTTTTTTAAATCAAATAATTATGTTGGCTCACGAGTATGTATGCCACCTGATGGTTAGTGGTCACCATTGCCCATAGACATTGGCAACGTAAAAAACTATAACCATACCTTACAACACTTCGCGCCACCAACCTTGGGAACTAAGATGCTGTCTCTATCGTACCAGTAGATAAATTGGTTCTCACTCACTTTTCAAACTGGAACACAACAATAATAAACACAAAATTGCTCCTTGGCTGTAGAATTCCGATATTTCTAATATAAATTTCTTAAAGTAAAAAAAATGTACTTACTCAGACGAGCTTGCACTAATCCTACCTGGCTAGTTTAATGAATAATCTTATAAGGTTACATGATGTTTTAATATTCATTATATTTTCCTAGAAAAGATATTACTAGTTTAACTAGGTTCGTCTCGGCTCTTAAGGGAACATATTACATATTTATAAATGGGATTCTTATAATGATATTATTTTGCAATAGGTGGCAAATTAGCAGGAGGCTCACCTGATAGAAAGTGACTACCACCTTCCATGGACATCTGCAACACTGGGCGGCTTGCAGGCTGTGTTGTCGGCCTTTCAAATTCGAAGTCAAGGCCAAAAATCTTTATTCAATATAGAAGTGTTTACACTTGCTTATTGATAGTCAAATATCTACCACCGGTTCAGAATTTAACACCTCGGACCTGAGAAGAACCGGTGAAAGAAACTCAACGGGATATTTTTTTCCATGTTACGCCTGTTGAAGCCTGGAGACGATCATTTAATTCCCAAGGTGTGCAGTCAACTAAAAAGTCATTAGTGTTGTAATGTCCTTTAGCACACAAACGCTCTTTAACGATTCTTTTGAATTTTATAGTTGAATAATTGTAAACGTTGGGATCCTGTTGTAAAAACGTATACATTACCCCAAAAAAGAGACTAAGAAATCGGTTCGGAAAAATCACCGGTGAAAGCTGGTGCCACAGAGTGGTTGTGCGAGGCCGAAAATGTAATCACGTTGTTGAGGATTTTCGGATGTCTAGCGATGTTTGAAGGTGCAATTTAGCAGCTGGGATTAATACAAAGAATTCCTCGGAACAGAGAGATCCAACAGCTCTACGCAAAGCCAAAGGAGCAAGCAGATCGGAAAGGACTTGCTCGTCGATAGTTTATGTAACTTATATAGTATCTATGTAACTTTAACATCTTACATTACATAAGAGTGAAATAAATTATGTAATAAAAAAGAATATTTAATTATTTATTTCATTTTATTAATTTATATTTATTTCAAATTATAAAACGATTATAATTTGAAATAAGAAATCCTTTGAAATTTTTAGTTTTAGAGAAAAATATATAAAAATTAAAAAGAATATTAACATATAAAAGGGATTATGTTCATATTAATTCCAGTACAGAATAAGATATTTTTTAATAAACAAAATTGTATTCTCTCCACGAAAATTCACTTCTTTAATAAAATTTTACTACCTACACATACTATTAGCAAGCCGAAGTAACGGTTCTTTAGGAAAATCAGAAGGCAACGTTAATATAAGCGTCCCTCGAGCATAAATAATTTAGGAGCGATTACACGGTACATTACATTTTGTAGTTTCGCACTTACTGCCTCAGATAATCCCTCATGTAAAATAGCAAACTTAAATTACAAACAAAATTCGACCTTAATGCATTGTAATACACGACAGAAATAGCCAAGTTTATTTGATATAGCCTTTGATAAGCTTAAGACGAAACGTCTTAGGAACAATAAACTGGCCATATTGCTAAGATATATAGAACACAACTATAATCTAATTTAGAGATTATGTTTACGCATAGCTACATACATTTATAAATAGACAAAGACAAAGCAATTCAGTACCTTTATCTTCTCAGCTTGACAACTGATTTTTATTTTTTGGAAATAGAAGAGGAAATAAACATGCAAATACAAATTCAAATACAAAATATGTTTTCCTCTCTACTGGGCGAATAGTTGTAATGATTATTTTTGTGCTTAAAATATATATATATTTTTAGTTAAAAGCAAAATTGTATATATGTTATATTATAAATTAATATTATCTCATTATAGTATAGATCACTGTATTGTTTCTGGTGCAAGCAAACTTGTCGGTACCGTAGGTTTGATGGGTTAACTGCAGACTTATAAGTGTCATTGCGAAGGGTATAATGTCAAAACTTTCATAACAGCGCTATAAGGATCAAATTCACCTAGTGGGCCTACAGTAGATTTTGCATACAAAACCAGATGAAACTATCTCAAGAAATTTCATCACAACGCCTCGCAAGATCCGTACCGGACCCAAACGTCTACTTGAAAGTATTTTAAATAGTTTAATTTTTTAAACTATTTAAAATACTTTCAAGTAGACGTTTGGGTCCAAACAAATTAGGTCAATAATATTGGAACTATAAAAATGCGTAGCACCATTAGCAACCTTTTGGCGCAAGGAATCTCGATGAATCGAATGAATGTATCGTATCACCATTTTTTGCATCGCAATCACTGGGACCATCAATCGTTAGAGAATTTTGAGCATTCTCATCCGGGAGATACAAATTTAAATATATAAATATATATTCAGTGCGTACTAAAAATAGAAGACCTTTATTAAACTTTTGATATATTTCTATGTTAATATATGCTAGACATCAAATAAGTATTACAAGTAATTAAAGTGAAATGTTCTGTTTAGTTACTTAGCCAGAATAACCCTGAAAGTTTGATAAGTGCTAATTGCTATTCACGTTACTTTAGTTCTTATTTAGGTCAGAATAGAACACAAAATAATTTGTATTAATGATGATGAAAGAGTAATACTCTTATACCTCGCCTCCAGGCGAACTTAATTTAAGTATGTATCAAGATTTTAAAAAAAAAGGTCCTATTCGTTAAGTAAATGACTTATATAACTATAATGTGCGTTAAGGCCTCAGGATCAAACTTTTCCATGTCTGCAGCCATGATTTGTAATAAAAGTAATAAAGTATTGATAAAATTATTTAATCTGTTGATTTAACTATATATTTTTATATAATTTCTCTGAGTGATTGCTTCCACCGTTTAAAACGTAAACTAAATCAGAACACTTCAAAATATTTTAACGGGGCATGGAATAGTGGCAGTCACTAGTAGTTTTGGGATATTTTTTTGCTATTCATACTTTACAGTCTTACCAAAATTATGAAAGTATCTCTCATACTAATCCCATTTTTATTATACATATCGTGAATCGAAAGGAAAAACGACTGAAGCGCTAAAATTTTACTTTTAGAAAATGACGTTTAAAATTAAGTTAGTAAATCACATTTTTCAAAAATCTATATTGATGCTTTAGTATTTCATCCTCTCCACTGGCGAATTGTATATTCTGAATTACTTCATCATTATGTGTTGAAGTATAATGATTAAGTAATCATTAATACGAGTAATGTTAGCTTCTGAAGCCGCTGTGAAAAGCCACTAACAAAACTAATTGATAGTGTGTAATTGGACTTAAAGTGCCATGGATAACATAATTATACTCAAGTGTAGACTACACTTCTACTACAGTTCTATTAATAAATTCTAGGATTGTTGATGTTTGTTGAGAACATAAAAAATTTATTGTATATGGTTACCACATTTATTTCATATTACAAAAAGGGTGACTTTTGTTTTTTCGACGATTCCTATCATTGGAATCTACATTCTGAACTTATTGCTCATCAGTATATTTTGTTATACCGTGTAATGTGAGTAATCAAATAATTACAGTTGCTTTTGTTTTTAGTCTCTTTTATGATGTACAAGATGTAAATTTTTATGACATATATTACGGATGGTAAATGGTTCACCTGATCGCATATGGTTACCACCGCCCATAGATAATGGCGCTGTAAGAAATATTAACTATTCTATACATCGCCAATACGACCCTAGCCTTAGGAATTAAGTTGTTACTAAGTGTAGTTACATTGGTTCACTCAACCATCAAACCGGAACACTGAGTACTTCAGTATCTGATGAGTGGATCGTACCTCCCAAATGGGCTTGCACAAAACCCTACCAACAAGTGAAAGACTTGATTTATCTCTTAAATAGAAACATAATTGTCACCGTCACCTGAATTAATATTGAGTTATTATTATTCCCTAACCTTTTCCCAAATTACTTGAATGCGATTGATTGAATATATAGTGAATCAAGGTAACTAGAATTCATTAATTACCAGTCACGTAAGATGAAGGCATGCGCAAACCCACTTTCATTGTAAAATAATACGATCGTCGGCAGATGGGATATACATTATACATAGTATACTATAAAAGAAAACATCGTAAAAAAATAAGTTGGTTGAAAACTTTTCGTGTGACAGTTAAATTTGCCACCAAGGCTTGGGGGTTAATTCGCCACGTTTATGCTATACTTTTAACATCTGAATAGCATGGAAATTCGTCATACTTAAAACCCACATTTTCTGATTCCTATTTCGAGTGTATAGTATATCCACATAAGAGTTTCTCGAATAAAACGTAAATGTTTCTCCATAGTGATTTTAGTCAATTTACAAGATTTCATACGACGGAACAATAAAGCCCGGCTAATTTGGCCTGGAAATCTTTTCCGTTGTTCCTCTTACTGGGCAATTCACATGGGCTGTGTGCGAGAACAAAGCTTTGGGGTTCATTGAATCGTTTATCCAACAGAGCGAAACGTTAGACTGTTTCTCAACACTTGTTGTCTGTTGGTGTAAGTGAATTGCTGGACATTATATTTCTCTGTGACTATTATTCATAATTTATTATATGACTCTATTAAAGTGAAAAGTCCATTTTTTTTATATAAATTGTAATTCGGTACAAGTAACCTTTAATTTAATATTAATGGTTTGACTAATTTTAAATTATATCTTGATATTTTTCTTTAAAATAATAGTAGCAGTACACCAAATGAATTAAGGAATTACTAATATTCTTATACACCCCTCCTTTTAAACCTTATCACTTGAGTTAGGAGTGGGGACGACAATAGCCCAAGGGGTCAGGATCGATCCTGCGAAGTTTTTCATCGCTAGGCGGCCTATAAACCATTGCGCTATTGATCTTTTAATCAATTTTGAACATTATTTACCGTTTAATTAAAGTCAAATTAAACATTGAATCAACATCTGAATTACCAAATTACATAATACGCTCATGTAACGGATATCAATTGAAAATCGATTAGACAGCAAAATACTTCGGACTTACGAGGAATCACTAATAGATATCTCGCCTTATTGCCACCACTGGTGACAGAAGGACTGGTTCATGTCTTGCCCGGAAGATCGAAATTACGATTCAACGGGGAAATGCTGCTAGTATTCTCGCCACCATTCCACGTGATCATGATCTGTACATTAGATTTTTTAATTTGTATCTCTATATATTTAAGGTCTTAAATTCTTAATGTTAAGCAATAAATTTATATTATAATCATGATAGCTTACAATTTCCATTTAAAAAGGTCTTTCCGTCTAAAAAGGTTTATATGAAAGAGTCTGAAAGCAATAAATGTATTCTAATAATTTCTATAAAATTTTATATCAACCTTTAAGGCATAAGCCTTGAACTATTTTAATGAATTTTGTACTTTAAATATGACACTTTTTGGTACCAGCTGCACAATACTTTCATTGTTAGATAAAACGGTTAATTACTTTGTGTGATTGAGTATTGGAAGCAAAATGTATGTTTGTTTCCTGTATTCTTAGCAAAATTGACGACAAATAAAAATAAACTATGGTAGTTGACAAGTTATGTCCCACGTACCTATAATAACTGGCTGACTCATTGACCAAACCGGAACGGAAAAATTCTAATCAGAGTTTGTAGTAGACTACGGGATGAGTGGGCGGGACTTACCCAACCGGGCTTTCAAAAAGCCCTCCCCCAAATGAAATGAAATAATTTCAAAAAGATTCACCGAATATATTATACACCACATCGTAAGTATAGCCTCTCAATACCCAAAATTAGAATATTATTACAACATATTACACTTAACTGAAATACAAAAGGTAATAAGAGGTAAGTAGAAAATGAGTAATATTCAACGCATGTTCTTGTCACTTGTGCGGCGTGACACACCAAGCCGTAATGTAGGGAGTATTCACTGTAGATGTCAGCTGGGAGACAGGAGCTAGACGCACCGAAACAATTCATCCACCTGAGAACGACCGCAGCCGAGTGAAATAAATGTGCAGTGAATTTCAGGACTTAATTTATAACTGTAGCTGTATATTATTACACTATAGAGTCTTTGTGTTCATGTACAGATTAATTTTAAAACTTCAAGCGAGCTCCGCCAAATTAGTTTGTGTGGATTTTTGTTACTTTTGCTATTATTTGTTTCAGAATGTCGTTTTATTTTTAAAAGCGTGAATTAAAATATTATATTCATCTTACGCAAGATAAAATGGATCTATTTATACAATATGTAAGCTTTATTTTAGCCACTATTTATTTGCACCCACACAATGCATGTCAAAACGGAGGTACAGATCATATTAAAACAAACATGTATTCAAAATATCATCAAACTCAAACTCAAATTCTTTTATTCAATATAGAAGCATTATACTTATTTATTGATAGTCAAATCAAACACTACATCCTACATCCTATATATTTAGCCTGGTCAAACATAATTGTCTTGATATCAGCCAGTAGCTGTAATCTACCGATAAGCAATATTTTGTATTGTTGTCTTCCGGTTTGAAGGCTCAGTGATCTAGTGAAACTACAGGCACAAGAGACATAACATATTTATTTCCAAGGTTCGTGGAACATAGCGTTGTAAGGAATATTTCTTCTATTGTCTATGGGTGGTAATGGCCCATTTGACAGTTTGCCTACGTATATTACATACTGCTGTATTATGCAGTTTAGAGATTAATCCAATATATACAGGAACATATGTGTATATAAAAATACATCATTACAGGAAGAAGAAATATAATATATTTGATCGCAAGAATTAAAGTTAAAATATACTTTATTCAAGTAGGCAACAAGCAATTTTTAATCTTCATTTTACAGATACATATTGTAGATTGCACCGAGAAGAACCGGCAATTAACCTTCCATCAATTATATATTTATATGTTAATCGTTATAATACATTTTTATAGTATCGAATTTATTATATTAAATATTTCTCCTTTATATTTCATAAAATATAATAACGAGAACAAAAACATTGAAAGGTATATTGTAGATGAAAGCCTCGTGGCAGTATTTACATGACAACATGATCGTGTAAAAACGATGACTGAATTACCGGTTTATGCTCGATTAATAAAACGAACGTATAAATAACATAAATATTATTTTATAAAGTAATTTTATAAAGTAATTTGACGACCTCAGTGTTCGAGTAGTGTGTCCACCGGTTTTCATGGGTACGCTACTCCGAGGTCCCGAGTTCGATTCCCGGCAGAGTCGATGTAGAAAAAGTTCATTAATTTTCTATGTTGTCTTGGGTCTGGGTGTTTGTGGTATCGTCGTTACTTTTGATTTTTCATAACACATCTTGCTTTAGCTACTTATATTGGGATCAGAGTAATATATGTGATGTTGTCCAACATTTATTTCTTTATTTATTTAATTCATTACATTCATTTGATCAGTAAATTTGTGATTAGTAAATTTTTATTACCTACAACATCATTCGCCATTTTTATATGACTAATATTTTAAATACTGAACACATCACCATCAAGTCAGTAGTATACAGGAGACTTCAGTAATATTCTGTAATTCAGTCTCGTGCCCGAACAAACCCTCACGTCTAATTAGGGAAGCTTAATTGGAAGGGACTGTTTTTGATATTTGAACAGAAACGAGGTCTATCATTTGAATCGTCTGATTCTGTTTTTCAGGTAACGGCCTGTATTAAGAAGTAATTGAAATGGAACAAAATATTCCGGTAATGTTTGGATTTTTGGTTTCCTTGATTATCTTCAATTATCTGTACTAAGCCTAATTTTGTATTTATCTACATAATCTTGTTACAAATTTGCTACGTCGTTGGTAGAAATAAAAGTTATACAAAATATTAAGTATTTTTTATCATATTAAATATATATATATTGAATTCAAGTCCAAATTTATTGTGTACACATAAATTAAATTAAGTGTACGGAGGCATATACTAATCTATCAAAGTAATAAAGTCCCTGTATCTAAGCCCATATAGCGGCGCTGGAATCCCAAGCAAGCATAAGGCTCTGTACTTGATATACACACAAACAGAGAAAGAATACGGGTTCAATAATACGGCAATGGAGAAGAATCCAATACCCTTGAAATATATGAGACACAGAGTCCAGATTACGAGACTCATCAGATTTGCGACGAGAGAGTTGCAATTGTACGTATCCCACGCAGTTGTGTAAATATCGAATATTCTTTTTATGTTATAGGTGACAAACGAGCAGGAGACTCACCTGATGGAAAGTGATTACCACCGCCCATGGACATCTGCAACACCGGGGTGCTTGCAGTTGCGTTTGTAATTTTATAAATTTTGTAACGTCAATGGTGAATACGCGTTGGGAAAACTGGTTAAGAGGACACAAACAAAGAGATTCTGAGTTATAGCCTAAAATGCCGAACCATCGTAGAGATTGGCTGAACAACATCCAGGATAGCTAAGGAATCTAGAATCCCATACAGACCAAACACCCCAAACAGGGAAGGACAACATGTCTGTGGAGACATAAATATAACGATAAAAATTAAACGACAATGCTTCCTTCTTTCTAATTCTTTTCCTCTCATAATACGAGTGGATCGCAAATCTTATACGATTGGAAGACCAACGGTATAACGTTCTTTCCGAAGCATGGGAATGTGCAGACTAGTGCCGAATTTAGTAACCGTCGATGTATTAATATTTTTTACAAAACGTAGACAGCGTGAGGTCATCGATCATACGTTTATAATGCAAAGAGAGAATCACAAAAAGTTTTTTATTCATTAAAAATCCATACTGTACTGTAATTTCAACACATTAATAATAATAATGATTCGTAAATCGAGCTCTTAATTATATAGGGTTTATAAATGTTGTCCACCATTTTTAGGGTATTTATTCGTTGAAATGATTAATAAGGCTTTTAATAAATTATAAAACTAATACAATGGATACTAATTTAAAATACAAACGTTAAGGAGCTTTGAATTCTTAAACACATTAATTATTCAGCTTATTTACGGCTTGCAATCTAAAACGAAACAATTAATTCTATTGTGGTCTTTATTTCTACCGTCTTAAGAACTATATTTATTAGAGGTTTTGTAAAAGAAGCAGAACGTTCACATGAAGGCTCATTACGGCTTAATATGAGGTATTGTAAAATAAACTTAACAATGAACGTAATAAAGCACAAAATTGAACCATAACTCGTCGCTACCATTATACATTGCTGAAATAATTTATTATTACATGCATGTGTTAGAATTTTTATTACGCGAAATGTTAAACAGGGCGTTAGCAAATTTGTTGACAGGTTTAAAAAATATACTTTTTTTATCAAATCTTTCAAAACATTTCAAGGAATATTCATGAGAAATAATTATTTTTGTTTGTTAATTTCTATTTGACCTTGTACTTTACGTTTTAATATTCCGATTGCGATATTAGTTAAAGCACAGATATATAAAAAAAATATTCCATATAATGCCAAAATAAACGAGAAATGACGCACTACCTGCCTAGAAACTGCACAGGTTGTATTTAGTTTTACAAATTTAATAACTCTCTCAACGTATTATGTGGGGTAAGGTGGCAAGCAGGATAAATCCTAACTGTACATGGATATCATTGATAAAAAACGTGCGTCAATGGTTTGGGAAGAACACGACCCCTTTTGGGTCAAGCAAGCAAGAAGAAAATATATCGTCAGATATGTTGTATACATATTATATATCGATAAAGAGAAAACCAACCCGCACATGAGCAGCTTGGTGGAATATGCTTCATACCTTATCCTCAAAGGGAGAGGAGGCCTTAGCCCAGCAGTGGGAAATTTACAGGCTGTTTATGTTTATATAGAGAAAATATAACAGACAATTAATCTCCCATTGATTAACTAAGGCTTTCTTATGAAAAAATGATGAATATCACTAAATCCAATGATGTTTTCCCAAACGCAAATCCGCTATTTTCAGCTAAAATTCGCGTATTTTGCCGCCTTGGCTCTATTATTTTTAATTCGAATCATACATTAAGACAGCCCACAGTGCTTTGAAACTAAAAATGTCATGAGGTGTTATGACATAATAAATGTAATGTATTACATACACATAACTTTAAAGCTAATTATATAAACAACTCCAAAATTTTACATTTAAATGGAGCTTATTTAAAATGGATCGTACGTTTGGCCAATATTACCCTTTTCCGGCTCATGTGCCGTAATGAAACACGGTAGCAAGATGAACAGGAGGTAGGATATTTTTTACAAGTTCCAAAGGTTTACGGCCTTCGATTGATTTCGGGCCAGGACGTAAATAACCATAGATTTATTGCGACACTTCATTTTGTGAACACCGTGTATAAAAATAGGGTACTTTTAACATTCGTTTACTCATACGTTCATAGAATCTCAATAAATAAGTAAATATAGTTAATACATGTTTAGATTTTTTGAAGAGCCTAATTTAGGATTAATCATCGGAAAGGAATATAATTTATTATTTACGGTATGAATGTTACGCTGCAGGGCCGGATCTACCGTATGGCTTTTTGGGATTTTGTCCAGGGCCCCCAGCTAAGTCAAGTCAAGCCAAAGTCAAAGATAGACGATAATTCGAAAGAATCCATCATTTTATTAAATTAAACAGATAGGTATATATATGGTTTGCAGCCCTACGAATCCTGCAAATTATTTAAACCCATTCAATTAATTTAATTTAAGTCTACGTTCAGGTGTGTCTTAAGTAGGGCCCTTAAGTAGTATTAGCCCAGGGCCCCCTAAACTCACGGTCTCGGTAAAAAATCTGTTCGAGATGAGGTATTGCCGGCCAAACCTGACCACCACCATCACATGTGAGTTGTCTTGCACATACCGATGCCCCATGGACGTCGCATACGCCATCAGAGACGTCTACAGAGCCATTTACTCAGCGAACCCCGTTGTCCACTCCCTAAAAATGGAGAGGTTCACTGGCGTGAAAATACCATCCAACCTAACCAGAACCCTATACCTGGTCCACACGCAGGAGGAAAAGAAACTTCTGGTGGACCAGGGATATGGTAAAGGTGAAGGTTCTCGCGTCATGACCATCCATGAGGCACAGGGACAGACCTACGAGGAGGTAATCATCATCCGAACCAAAAGTGCGAGGCTCACAATACATCAAAGTGTGCCTCACGCCGTGGTAGCAATAACTAGACACACCAACACCTGTGTCTATTACACGGATGTCTGTGACGACGCAATCGGCAATTTCATCAGCCGAACGATCGGGGTCTCAGCTAAAACATTATTAGAGCACAGCTTAAAAATGGCAATACACCAGCAAAACAACACCATCGCCGAGGCTGTGCTAAATCTGATTCGTGACGGGGCAGGGTCCGCTGTTCATAATAAGATCGACTAAGTTAAAATAAATTCCCAAAACTATCTGTATAAAATTAAGTATACATAATTAAAAATAAGGTATAACCATAGATTACTATAAAATAAATGTAATAAAAAAAAAAAAAAATTTGTATAGAAATAAGTAAATATTGTTAATAATAAGGTATAACTACTATAATTTACTGTACAACAAATATGCTAAAATAGTAGAAAAAAAAAAAAAAAAAAAAAAATATGTACAAAAAAAAAAAAAAATACAAACATAAAGTCAGTACGGGCAAGAGCCTCCGGCAAGAAGACATCGCCGGCGGAGGCGGAGAAGATCTTCGCTGCTCATCGATCTACAGTAGTTGATAAGCTAGTACTGTTAGAATAGTAACTACTGTAAATCCCAGTGCGCTAAAATTGTCACGTAAACATAAATTAAATTGTAAAAAAGGCACGGGCAAATGCGAGCCTGTGGATGTAGAATAATTAATAAAAAAAAAAAAACTCACGGTCCGGCCATAACAGCGCTGACATAGTAAGATGACTCAAATACTGCGTGAACATAATAGTTATATAACTATATAAATAAGGTAATATTGGAGGTAAACTTACCTCCTCATAAATTCCTTCTTAAATTTTAATTTGCACTGTGATGCTTAAAAATATTTTTATTCTGATGCAATTTATACGTCTGATGTCAATCAGGCTCCATCAGCTTGGCTTATGACAGCGGATTAGCATTCCATTTATATACATAACGGAAAAACCGCTGCTTAAAAATATATTTTTATACAGTTTGATGCCATTAGTAAAGTTAGTGATTTTTTAATATTAATTTATTGTAAGGGTATTTAAATAAATAAAAGGAATATCTTATACAATTTTTTTTAAAAATGTGGAGGTTTTTTAATTTTAAACAATAATTTGGACGAGTTATTGATCAACTTGATGGTAAGGAAGTCTGTTCTTACACATTAGAAATATTTCTAAGCTCGTTGAAACATCACCAATTTTTTTGTATTTACACGAGCTAACTCACTTACAAATTGCTTTATCAGTGTATATGTGTATTTATATAAGAGATAACTAATTTAGCGCTATTTTCACGTCATCAAAGATCAGCACTGAGCTATTGTTTCTTGAAAGATAACGGATTCAAGTTCAAAATTAAGTTAAATGCCTTTATACGAGTATATGCTTATAATTATTTTATTCCAAATTTTATTTTAATCCAATAAATAATTATCCTTTGAAAGATATTCTGTCACATGTATACCTACACATTTAAAGTAAAGTAATAAAAGAAGAGAAAAATTCACCAATAGATAATTTCAATTTATTTTAAATATTATAAAATGATGATTCGATTCATTTCTAATAAATATTATTTATAAGACTTGATGTTTTTTTAACTGACTCAAAATAATAATGTACTTTATTAGAGTAGGCTTTTACAAGCACCTTAAAACGAAATTTTACAGATTTGTATTAAAGATCATGCTACAACCGGTTCAAAATGTATGATTTTACCAAACAGAACCAGCAACAAACTCAGTAGTTACTCTTTTTCAGCATTTTAACAATACAAAGTTATGACAATCAAGTGTAATTAAATTTACATATATAACATATCCTGCCTGAAAGTCAATAAGTAAGTATGTATATAATTTCTATCTATTTACTAACGTTTTTTTTTAAAACTAATATTTGAATTTAAGAATTGGCAAAGTTAAAAGGCAAAGACTTAAATACGTTTTCAATTCATCCACTTAACAAATTCTTAATGAAAAAATGAAGGCCGTGAGGTACTTGAAAATTATATTAAAACTCAATATCCAGTTAAATTGCTTGGCTTTGTAGGTATTTGAAAATAAATTATCAGAAAATTCTATTTTGGTGTGACTTTCTTTAATCAATTATATAACAAATTTATACAACGAAATTGTATGGAAACAATTTTTGAATAAACAGAGTAATTTTATTCAAGTGTTTATTATATTTATTTGTATTTCAGTGATTTGGCTTATCTCAGATTAATGGCACAAGCTATTTTTTCGTTTCTTTAACGAAATTATAATTAACAAATTCGTTAAATAATATAAAAGCTTATTCATAAAAATAACAAAAAGGGTATTCTATTTATGTTTACGTGTTTTATTCTGACGCTGGAAAATATAAGGTATTATAGGAAAATATTGTATCAATAATTCTATATAAAATTATAGGTACTATTATAAAATAGCCTCGGATAGGATTGAAAATTGAGGAAAAACAAATTAAACATTGAGGAATGTTTTACTTCTCATCGGTGACGAATTTCATCCAGAAACTAATCCTTCTTACCTGACGTACTCAACCTTTAAATAAGTAACGACGTGATCACTTAGAGAATCCTACTAAATGCAAACAACCTCTTAACATCAACGAAATCTAATTTATAAAACAAATCCACTGCCTCAACTAACACTGATCTTTGTTGGGAATGAATTACTCGTGAGTTGGGTACTTGAGGTGATAGCCTACTTGATTGATGGAATCCCTTAAAAAGTTCATCAGCAGCCAGCAAAATTACAAATTACACCTACGCCTACGCGGTCCTGACTCATGACGAGCTCATTCGTAATATTTTATATTTATTACATTGAAATAAATATATGTTGAAATATTGAGATGCGATAGGAGATGCAGTAAACATTATCAGTTTATTATCGATTTAAAAATAAAACGAAAGGGTTATAGAAAAAGTCCCCAAAAGCAGCCCTATTTTGTTTGAAAATATAATGAATTATTCAATTTTCGTCTCAACAGCCTATATCCGAGTATATATCAAATAAATCTAAATGGACATTTCTTTCAAGAAAATGTTATCTACTTTTTTCTGATCAAACACAACCCTTGAAAATATAATGTGGTTATTCTTACAATATTTTTAGCTTTGAACTATTCATACTAAATCAAATAAAAGATTACTTTTTTGCTTCATATCCCCTCTTAAGCAAATGCAAATACACTATCTATATCAGAGTCTATTGTTTACTTTTAGTAATCCGAGCTAGTCACATTATATATATATATATATAATGATATATAATATATGAAAATGTATTTATCGGTTCGCTTTTTTTTTCAGGATTATTTACGTACTTTTGCCGACTTCTTTGCTGTTATAATAAAAAAACATGACAATATTTTGACTAAAAAAAAAACGCATTTAAATTACCATCCCACATTATCCCGAGTTACTATTCTACATACAAACACATATAGAGCTTCAGCTCATAACCCCTTGTTTTATCGCGGAATCAAAAAAGGAGTGTTTTTAGTACAAACAGTATTACTGTGTCATCTAATAACATAGCACTAACGAATCGTACTTATTAATATTTTTTTATAATAATTTACCAATTTTTACAGCTATAATGCAAAGAAAAAAAAATCTTTTATACGAACTGATTAAATACATAAAATATTTGCTATTTATGTCTTTAGGATTTACATAATCTTAGAAATGTCGTAAATCTCTGAACGTAACTCATGTGCTACTAAAATGAAAAATAAACATCGTTAGAATAGTT
Organism: Vanessa atalanta; assembly: GCF_905147765.1. Taxonomy (NCBI): domain Eukaryota; kingdom Metazoa; phylum Arthropoda; class Insecta; order Lepidoptera; family Nymphalidae; genus Vanessa; species Vanessa atalanta. The sequence goes on from NC_061882.1 coordinate 4,082,687, forward strand.
CTTATATATATATGTAAAGTTCACAGTCCTTAGTATCGTTAATGCACTAGGGAGCATCAGAGTGGATTGAACCTGAATTATTTCCATAGGAAAGGATACTTACCGATTTAAGTTGGAAAATATATATTTTCTGAGAACGTCATTTCGTGTTGCATTTTAATTAATAAGCTTTGTTAATTTAATAATATTTTTCCTCTCAAACAACTCTAATAAATACTCGAAATTTGATGTCCGATTATGATGATGTAGTCTTGATCGAATTCGACCATGGCGGTTAACCTCAAGGGAGACCAGCCAACTACGCAGGACATATAATAGTGCGCAAATGTGTCCAAAAACACAGGTGCGCTTTGTAATCTCTCAATTTTATGAACCGATTGGATGACAAATCCCATAGAAAGATGTTGTCCCATGGAAATGATGTCCCATGGAAAGAGTTCAGGCGCAGAACCAAGTACATACGTGCTTCCCGTTTCGCGGGATTGTAGACACTTCCACCTTCAAGATTTCGGGCTGTTACTGAAAATGTTTGATAGAAAAACCCAAAAAAATTTGCCCGCCTGACCTGGGTTTTAACCCTCGGGATCTGCGGACTTGTACCTAGTCATTAGACCAACGTTCTGTGACCCTTCTTATACTCGATGTTACCAGCGTGAAGCGGGGGCAGCTCTGCAGTTTTGTATAATTTAATCTGAATGAGGAGGAGATCGTATGCTAATCTAACAATTTGTTTTACTAATTCATTACAGTGAAATTTCCTTACGCATACAAGATTATACGTTAGAAAATTTTAATTGATTAATATTTAAATGCATTCAGGATTAGCATGAACTTATATCTATATCTACCTTTGTTTAAGTTAAACTGTGTTGTTTTCTATTGGCAGTTAGATTATTTTTTTGTATGTTGTTCATTTGTTACATCGTGCAATTGTTATAACGGTAAAATTTTAATTTATGTCGCGAGATTATAATCTTTCGAAAGGTTGTGAACCATTATATACCTACTGTGTTCAATTTAACGCATTATTTCTTGATGGATTGTAATCTATTGAGGTCAATTTTAGTTTAATTTTAAAAACTCTCAAGCTATTGAAATTTTATTGTAAGTTGAATCACTGTTCACAATTTAATCGATAGTATACAATCTTCCGAAATAGATTACATTATGTATGATTTTACGGTGATGTATTATATATATATTTTGGGGAAGTTAATTACTATTTTTATTACTTTTAAGAACTATAGCTAGTGATTTATTACTATTTAAATATAAAAAGTAGTTATTAAGACTTTGAGACTAAATTTTAGTACTAGCCAATTGCTTGGACGATACACAATTGGTGCTTCGATGGGATGGAAATCTTATACAACCAGAGAAAGTAAAGGTGCAGGACCAACCAGATCATATATTTTTGAGGTACAAAATAAGAGATCATCGAAGTTTGTAACTCCGGCCTGTTACTGAAAATTTCTTCGTAGTAACTTCCTTTGACTTTAATTAAAGGGAACTAAACCTACACCATAAGCCCTATAAGCTAGTGACTAAATCAAAAAGATGTCAATTACATTTATACTCATTAAAATACTTTCATATTTTTTGAAGACAAAAGTACTTCATAATTAAATCATACTTTTATTTATATAAATAACTAGAACGAAAAAAGTAATAATTCTAAGTCTCAATGCACGAGATCTTAAACTAATACCATCCCACTAGACAGCCACTCGACAAATAGTTCTCAGAACACAAGTCTGCATTGTCCAACTAACGAGACCCCAGATTTTATTTCCTGTTCTCCGTATAAACCTGACTTATTAAGTAACGAAAGGGGCGTGGGAGGTCAAAACCGAAGTCAATAACTGAAAACGAGTTTTTTCTTATTCGAACGGTAATTCGAACAAAATATATTCTTGAATAGAAAGATAATCTTTTTTGAAAGGTAATTCGATTTATACTAGAGCTTTACAAGTAAGAGTTTTGATGCCTGTCTTCTTGAGCATAATAATTATTCTTGCTATTAAATAAATTATTTTTATCTAATAATAAATTTTAATCTGATGTTAAATAACAATAACAGATAAATATTATTACAAAATACAAGTAAAAAATGCGTAGAGTTCGTATTCGTTGATTTCCATGATGGATATATAAATTTAAATGTATGGCCTGTTCTTCTTTGTAGAATAAATTTTTCGAACCAATGGTAGTTCACATTCAATTTAATCTTGTGACATGACGATTCAAAGTGCTTATAAGAGCCTGCTCGAATACGAAATATTTTGATTAAATTGTTGGAAAATATTTAATTATTGTTTATTAAACGTCTCTTTTAATACCTTTTTATACACGAGTATTGAATACGTACAAATTTTGACTCTGTACAATCGAATTTGCACTCTCTTTTAATTTACTCATATAGTTCGATGGACCGGCAATCCGTTACGAAACATACAGAGGGATAATTTCCAGAGAAATAACCATGCGTTATAATTTATACATATATTGAAGTTGTTTTATGCTGTGTTTGGTATTAGTTTCCTAAAAAATATATATGCACGTCGTAGAATAAACAAATTTCTGTACATTAGAATAAATATAGTCATAATAATTATTTATTAGTAAAGTATGATGAGATTACCTTCAATAGATGCGATTGCCTCGTACAATAAAAAGCAAAGTTGAAAATTTAAGCATTTATTTGAATAAACTGTAGCTAGATTTAATAAATCTAAAAAGCTGCACGCGTATAACACTCAAGAAAAACTAATTTAATTACTAATACTTTGATTATTGGTCGTCGAAATAAAAACTACTATTTATATACTTAAGCTATAGTTTTTTTTTTACCTTAAGTAATTTCTCATACCACTGCCTAGCCTTAGCCCTAAGATGTTATGTTGCTTGTGACTGTAGTAACACTAGCCCACTTAGCTTTTAAGTTGGAACACAAAAATACTAAGTATTGATGGCAAAATATCTAAAGAGTGGGTAGTGTATCGACATAGCCCACCGGATTAGTAAGCTGAAGTGGCAGTGGGCTGGCCATATTTGTCGTAGAACCGATAACCGTTGGGGAAAACGTGTTCTAGAGTGGAGACCGCGTCTCGGCAAACGTAGTGTAGGACGTCCTCAGGCACGGTGGAGTGACGATTTGCGCAAGACGGCTGGCAAGAGCTGGATGCGAGTTGCCGAAGATAGACCACAGTGGCGTGCATTTGGAGAGGCCTATGTCCAGCAGTGGACGAATGCGGGCTGATGTATGTATGTATGTATGTATGGGTAGTGTCTACCTAGACACAAGTTCGAATTCCAAATATCAAAAAGTAATTAATTAAAAAATTTAATTATGATTATAATCAAACGCAGAAACATTAACGTCGTAAATTACATAGAAATATTAATTAAATCTCATCTTCGAAAGGACATTTAATCATGAAATCAGACTCAAAGGCTTACGTTGAGAACAGATGGCTTGCGTTAATTGTCCCCTGAGAGGACGCAATGCCAATGTTGGGAGTTGAGTTATTACGAGAAAATCGTTTGAACTACAACAAAAATATTCAGCGTGCCTCGTGTAGAGAAATAGCGGATTTTTAGTTTGCCATTGGAACGTATGTATGTTTCTCAGGCATTGAGTTATGAAATATTCTCTCATTTATTTGCCACTTCATTAACACAATAATTTTGATGTAAATACTAAGTTACTGTTTGGTTTTGTACTTGTATTATTAATGTATGCTTTAAATAAGAATCAATTTCACGTACCAAAGAAATTCAGTATTTAAATAGGCCAACAATTGATTTAAAGACAATAACAATAAAAAAAAATCATACACGAAGCGCACTCATCCAACCATACCCTATTTAAAATACTCGGTGTTGTTGAGTTCTGGTTTGAAGGGTGATTGAGCCAGTGTAACTACAGGCACAAGGGACATAACATCATAGTTCCAAAGGTTTTTGGCGCATTGGTTATGTGAGGAATCAAATATATATATATATGTAAGACATAACCACATATAATATATTTTAAAATAAAATTTTTATAGACGTTTACATTGAAAAATTATATTATTAGATTTTAGTTTCATAACGACTATATTATCAAAGTATTGGGACACAAAACATATATCTATAGTCGGTATACTTTTCAGGTAAATAATTTAAAACCAGTACACATAATATGTCAAAACTTACAGCGCTATTAAAAATATGTTTCAAGAATTTAGCAAAAAAATAAACTATAATTTAAAAACCATTATAATTAAAACAGAATCAACTCTTGCGTAAGGAATTATAATCTCATGAGACTGAAGCGCACGTCAAGACCAGGTGGTTTTACTTAATCGTTTAGAGGACGAAAGAAAGGAATAAAAAATTAAAGAAGATTTCACAGTTGAATAAAAAGATCTCAGAGTAATCATTAAAATACCAAAAATATTGGTGCAAAAATGAAATTGAAATAGTTTTTATACAAATTTATCAGAAATCAGTAATTATTTTTATAAAAATAATAAAACTTTTACGAACTTTTAATCGAAAACAATAAAGAGTATAAATAAATCTGTGCATTCACTAAAATCATAATGTTTAAACTATCCAAAACTCCATCCACAAACTTGTTCGGGCACCAGTTTTCAAACTTTGCGTGTGAAATATTTAAATATTAGAATTATCATCTACGGTGAAATATTTCTGAAACAGTTGGGTTATTAATTTCAAATAATCCGTAGGCCAGTCACAATTGTTAACTGGCGAGCTGGCGTTAATTTCTGCGGGACAACACCGCACATAAATTCGTAAGGCCCAGAAATTCAGGCACGTAACGTATTATCCCGGTTTGCCGCTAATGAAATAAGCAAAATGCTTTTGTCTTGATTATATTTAGATTATAATTTTGAAGTATTTTGCAACATTTTATATTTATACAAATAAACTAAAAAAGGAGTTTGTAATAAATGAAACCATTTTTATAATGGCTATAGTAAATTAGCTGCCCCATGTTATGTTCATTGTTTCCGAAACATTGTTGCGATTGATGTTGAATGAATGATGATTTTAATTATGTGTTTTTCTTGATATAAACTGCTAGATACTTTAAAGGTAACAATTAATTAAACCAATTTCATAAAATTAAAAAAATATTTGTTTCTAAGTTGTACATTACAAACATTATTTGCGCATTAAACTGATTTGAAGCTTCTAAATCCTGTCACTGTTCGCTTATAATTAATTATGTTAAACTGATAATTATGTAGAAACTAAATACTTGGTTGTTTCCATGTTAATCCCGGATAAACTGAATAATATTTGATACTTGGTGCTAGGGCCCTAAGCCCGTCTAGTTAGATACACCCACATCACCGTTAAGCAGCTATACTTAGTATCGTTCTGTTCCGATTAATGACACAATAGTTCAATACTAGCAATGTATGAAAATTGTTAATATTTCTTACAGCGGGAATGTCTATTTATAGTATGACCATGAGAGTCTATCTACCGACTTATTTTATATAAATATTGTCGAAACAAAAATGTATGTTGATCTAAAACTCCAACATGAGTTTGTATGTAACTAGTTTAAAATGAGAAAAGTTCTCAATTCAGACAAATTTGTAACTAAACTGAATAATCAGCTGATGTAGGAGCTGGGACAACATGTTGGCGTCTAAGATGCTTGTGGAAAAATATTTACCCGCCTCGCCTACAGCGAGTCGAGACCTAATCTTATTACTCGTAGATGGAGATAAGAAATGGGTTCACCTCACATTTCAAAATGTCTTAGTGAAGGCTTCTGAGTTAGTTTTATTTAATCTTCATTTATTTACCACAAGTTTCAATATTGTACTACTTATATAATGAAAATTAGTTTACTTATTATTATATAAAAGATATACTTATTGCTTACTGCTTACTAGTCGGCCTTTGTTGCCTGAGGTATCAAATTATTGTATTTTGTGTGTGAAAAATACAATGAAACCACAGACTTGTAGCGCCAAAGTTTTAAAAACCAATACATATTCGAGTGGAAATTAAAACTGCCATATACGGTATTAAAAATTCAAACCATACACATATCCAAAGAGCTTGATCGCTATTGCAAACTAGATCTAGATAAAATTTGAATTTATATAAGCAACTAACTGTCCCACGCGGCTTTACTCGAGTTTTAAGAATTGATCATCAGGCGTTAAGCATAAAAAAGTTGGTTTATCTTTAGTTGGTGTTCAAGCTTGCTTCATAAAAAAAATCACAATTTCGATTATGTGGTTTGACCATGAAAGGGACACAGAAAGACAGAAATACATACAGAGTTCGCATTTATAATATTAATATAGATTGTTACTTTTTATAAGCAACGATTGCGATATTGCAATAATAAATCGTAAACAAAATACAACAATAATTTTGTAGCCCTCACATATATATATATCACAATAACATCGAAAATAATAACGATACAATTCAGTCGATTTTATAAAATAATTCACATATATATGTATGTATAGCACAATGTTATTAAATGTTAATGCTAGGATTGTTTTTTTTATAATATTATGTAGGTAGACAAGTTTACGGGAGCAAGACAGACTTTTTTAAAATAAATATAATATTTGAGTTTTAAAATATTTAATTATAATTAAAATTGACACGACCGAACAGAGGTTTATGCTCTAGTCGAATATTGTTCCCTCTTTACAAAATCGTTTCCCAAGACATATGATCCCAAAGCATAGAATGACACAATGACTTACATTCTGCTGATTAAGCATTCACTTCTATTGTCTTCATGCTTTGAGCTAACATAACTAGGTATTTAAAACTTGATTAGTCCAAAATGAACACAAACAACATTAATCACAATAACACGAAAGTCACTGTAATAGTCAACCATTGTAAACCACGATAACATGCGGTCTAAAATAATCGTAACAAAATATTTGTTCGGTCTCCTCGCCCGCAGCACTGAGTACCCTAATCTTATTAGATGGAGATAAGAAAAGGCTTTATATCATATGTATATAATGTCTTAGCTGAAGTTTAGACGTTAGCAAGATTAAAGCTAGACTTTGGCCTACGGTCCCTAAGTGTAGTGCAGTTTGCATTCTACGTAGTTTCCCAGAAATACAATAGGTGGTTGTCATCACAATGGAATAAAAATAGACCGTAATGAAATATGTTTAGTTAAATGGGCTGTACGTTATATCCGATTAGCAACAGAAGATCATATACAAAACTTGATATATTTATAGAATATGTAAAAACAACTTTTCAGTATTCAATAAGAGAATAATATGTGTAAAATAAATATCGAACAAAACGCTAGAATACATTTAGTAACGATATGTTATGTATATAATATGGAAATCTTAATTTATGACTGACTTCTTTATTGCTGAATACTTATTTTGAGTATTTCGATTAATATATTTATATTACAAACGGGAATCCTGTATCATAGATTCAGATACACTTACAAATTACATTTTAATATGAAAATGATGAACGGATATGAGTGACTTCATCGAGTTAAACAAGTCTTTAGATAGTCTTGACACATTTGTATATATATTCATCACAGAGATGGCCCAGTAGTAAGGACACAAAAGGAGTTGTTAACAGAGCATGGGCGATCAAATTAGGGATTGCTCAATGCTCATATGGTTACGTCGTTGATCGTAATTAGTCATAAAAAGTATGTCCTATGTTTTTCCTTGGAGTTCAACCACGCTTCCCTCAAACGTTCGCGATGGTGTAAAATATTCGTGCTGATGTGTATTCTAGTAGTGGAATAAAATCCAAACCTTCTATAGAGAAAAAGCCGCTGGGGTGAATATTTATGAGATTGTTAATTTTTATATATCATTCATCAAATTTGCAGATATAATGACGGCCAGAATTAAATACTAATAATGATGTGAGTTAAATTATATAGAAACTCATTTTAAACTAATGTCTTCAATAAAGAAAAACGTATTTGTTTCATTTCATTTCACATAATTTCAAAGTCTGTAAACACTAAAGTTTCCAATGTACTATATTTATTATTTTACTCTATTATAACTCTTACACACATGTCACTAAGAACTAAAACAGTGGCCCATAGTTTGGTATTAAGTTCAGTGGCGTGTGGACAGGGAGTAGTAAAGGTCGAACCGCCATTACATGGTACGTTGAGCACCAGCTCTTTGCTAAATGCATGTTTTATACTAAGCAAAACTGCTTTTATGTAGCAATTCAGCTCTGTGACTATATTGCATGTTCCTTCGATAAAAAGATTTGTATTCTAGTAAAAAAAAGTCTGTATATGTCGTCTAGGTAATTGACTTCTCACCTATCAAGGAAACTTCAGAGCATGTTTGAATACGAAACACAGTTATTAGCGTTTTAGAATTTCTTCAGAAGATAGAAAATTTTGTAGAGGGTCTTACAGATGTCGTTTATACAAATATAATGTTCAATTTTAACGTAAAGCTGCTACCAGGTCAAAATTAGAATCCTATAAAATAGTACGAGCAAGCAACTTGTTATTGTTTTATAATTATTGCAGTCCATTTTGCTTACAGTTATAATAAAATTTTAAAATGCATAAATATATATTTATATTAGTTTCAAATGTTCTCATCTACATAATTATGTAATTCTCCCTGTCTGGATCATTATTCATTTCTGGAGCTGAGGTTAATTGGTTATTTTTTGTTTGGGTAGCGTGATTTTTTGTAAGATCTTAGGAATTGGTCAACTTGTTGTGTTTGATATACACTATGTTACGCGCATGTATGGATGAAGTTTGTGACGTCACAGTGCAATCGGTATATACACAGCTGTAAGAACTGAGATAGAATGAATGTACCTATCAACTATCAGGTACATACTCCATATAATTTAATAATTGTAATTAACCGTAAGCATTTGCGTCGAAATCTGTAAAAGACATTATTTCAATCGTCATTTTTTTATAAATAATGAAAATCATCTACTACCTAAAATCACCTATTAGAAAATACACTCTGTATTTTATAATAAGTGATCTATAGAGTATTTTATCAAAACTTAGTGAAAATCTTTAAAGATGTTTACGACTGTTGAAACCTGCCTTTCGTTATTCGTGTTCTATCCGTTAGCCTTACTCTGACTTTATTCACAAAAGGAAATTAGAGATCACAATCTCAGCCTCAAAATAAGCTATAAATTTTCGTAAATCACATATTTTATCGCTTTTTATAATAATCTTTAAGCGTATATATTATAGCGAATTAAATTAAATACAGTTAATTTTATTGATTGAACATAATAGACTGATTAAGAATATTAACTAATTTGGACGTTTAACAGACGTTTGACATTTTATTAGATTTCTTTAAAACATTATAAAATACATCTTGAAAATAATGAAATATTGAATGCTTAATAATGCATAAGTTACACGCGTAATTTTTTATACATATTTACTAGGAGTTTTATAGGGTTTGCGCGATTGAACTTGCGACTATCATATCATAGCTGAGTCATATGCTGTTGCGCTACAATACTTCAAATGATATATAACGTTTGTGTATTAAATATATCTTGATATATAACTTTTCACGTCAACGTACTTCGCAATCGTGGATCACGGCGCTTTGGCAAAACTATAACCGATAGACTACAACTTTGTGTAAGATGACGCATAACTATAAAGTACCTATAGAATAGTTTGTAGCACCATATATGAAGTTTTTGTACATGAGACTAAAATACAACATAAAAACTTTAAAAAATTTGAAAACGGGCTAGCTTTCCCATGCTCTTATAAATAATAAAATACTTGTAAATAGGGATGTCCTCCTGATCGATTTTGGTCAACTACTGAGCTTGATTGAAGCCGGTTATTGATAGGTATACATATTTCAGAACATCCTCAGATATCACAATTTTTTGGAACGAAGTTCTTCTACTCTCATTACAGTAGAATGAAATTTGAAGAAATCGACCCGTGATGAAAAAGCGTTATTGCCCCTCCAGGCAACCTTTTCTTCTCCTTCTCTGTCTCTTCTTTATATGTACATATTATTTAAAAATTTTGTTACTGTTTTATTTCACACAGTTTTGTCATTTATTTTTCTTAAATATTTATAAACAATTTTATTGTGTTTGTTATTTAATACATAATGTATACAAATCTGTTCCAACCGGGTGTCCCAAAAAACCTTTTTTATGATATAGTTACGCGGTTGGGAAAATGAGCCACGTAAGTACTGCTAAGTTGTCATCAATGTCCATAGACTATACATATATGTAAGAAATATTTACCATTTCTTATATCGGCAAATCGCCACCAATTTTAGAAACTAAAATAGTATGTCCCTTGTGCCTGTAGTTATACTAGTTGACTCAGTCTTCAAATCGGAACACAAGAATACCGTGTTGCTGCTTGGCGGTAGAATTTCTGATGAGTTGATACATACTCAGTCTGGTTTGCACATGGCCTACCAACAAGTTACACAAGTTGTTTTTTAGAAATATAATGTTTAACTTCAATGTAACGCTTCTGGTTTAAACGAGAATATAGAGTATTATAATAGTCCATGTTACTGATATTTTATGAATACATTTTGAAAAGCGTATAAAATAATAATCAAATGTATTTGTCTTCTAGATAGTACACGTGTTCATACACAAAAACACTCTCATAATTTGACACAACCGGAAAGAGTTCGTTCGTAGAAATATCTGCTTTACAAGGTTTTCTAGCACTAGAGTCCTGCAAATTATATCTTAGGGATGCCACTGAGAACTTCTTTACACAAAAACTCAATAATATTTTAGTCGTCCACCCCTTATACTCGAGGCATTTGAATCGATCTTATAAGCTGGCCACAAAACAAACGAGACAACTAATATAAATAGTAACCTCATGACCTTTTAAAGACGGATAACGCGGGTGAGTCTTATTTACGAACCAGAATTAATCAAACATCAATATCGTACAATGTTAGTTTGCAAATAAAATTAATATCGCTATAAACAAACACTGCAAGTGCGAAATAAATTCAAAATGTTAACATTTTTTCTATTTAACAAAAAAAAACATTCACCGGACGTTGGATTATTAAAAAAATGTAATTTAAGAATAAATAAAATAATTAAACTAAAATAGTATGTCCCTTGTGCCTGTAGTTATACTAGTTGACTCAGTCTTCAAACCGGAACACAATAATACCGTGTTGCTGTATATATATATATATATATAAATCAGTGCTTATTAAAGAATACTTCCATTATATTAATAAATATTTTCAATTGCTCAATAACGGTTTTGTCGAACTACAAGTCATAATACGAGCGCTATAAGGTTGTTATCTGCCTGTGTACATTGTAGAGTTGAATAGAATAGTTTAAAGAGAAGCTATAAGCTAAGCTATTAACGTCTTTACATGTGCTTACGTTTTTCATTTCCGCTTACATTTTTACTTTCATACATTCAAGTAAGTATTTGCTACAGCTGTTCCTGGTGTGACGTTTCGATTCTAAAAATAATTGAATTAATTTCACGGAAAGAATAGTTTTTTATCATAATCATTTTTATTGTATTCACTTTAAAAAAATAGAGGTGTCGTCTTACAGCCGGTTGGAACGAAGTGGCTTTCGCTTCATGTATTAAATAACAGACAGCGAAATAAATTTACTAAATTTGTGAATAATTCAAAAGACTAAAATAAATTTGTTGTTAAAAATCCCACGTGAATAAGAACGAAAAAACAGGAGGTGTCGTCGGACACCCGGTTGGAACGAAGTCGCCATCGCTATATATTATGTTTTAAATAATAGACTGAAATTAAATTGTTATTAAAAATCTCGTGTGTATTATAACATGAAAGGAAGTGATATACTGAAAAAGAATGAGAGGAAAATGTCTCCTGGGCATAGAGGTTCTACTATAAGCTGCGTAAAAGAAAAACGTTAACAAAAAAAAAAAATATAGCCTTGCATTTCCGATTCTATAAAACAGCCATCTGCTTTTATTGGAAGAGCCGACTGATTTCAGTATAAGTTGGGTTCAATTACTTTCATCACTTAGCATTTTATATGGTGGTGAGCTAAAAACAACTAATACGCAAAATTTTTCCGCATGAGATGGTAGCTGTTCCCCGTCACAAAATCTGTCAAATATTTTTTTACTCATTTTTATAAAATATATTTCTTATTATAAAATATATATCTTATTTATTTTAGGTTCGGTACAGTATGTTTAATACTAAATACCGAACCTAAAATAATTAAGAATGGGAAAAGTTTATGATGATAATCAAGTCCATCCATAATAATATTTCCTTAATATTCTAAGCCTTCCCATAAATATTTACGCAATTTAATACTTAAGTTAAAATAATATACAATACCATTTGTATATTTTTTAATAAATTGCACTATTTAATACGTAAGGTGGAAAACGATATATTCCTATTTTAAAGTTGGTTAAATAATGCACCTTATTTGCACTGTGCAATACAATATAGTAGCACATTTTTTTATCACATAATACTAATAACCTTTATTGTGTATATTTTTCATACACAAATATATACCTGCATTTATATTATTATTATTGTATATTATTATATAATGTATTATTGTATAATGTATACAAAATACATTTTTAGAAATATAGGTATAATATTTATATAAACTAGGGTATGGCTAAATAATTACAAAATATATGGAGTATATAAGCTATGTATATAAAATAACAGTCATTATTTGAAGATAACATATATAGTTTCGATATAATTAAAAGTTATATAAGACATACTGAGAGTGTTCTTTGTTTCACATACATTTTGCTACATGCAATGCAGATGAAAATAATAACGGAACATTTTTACTGAACTTTTTATCATTTGCGACCCAGTTTCGTGCATCGTTTTTTTGTTATCATCGGTATTAAGAAAACGTTTTTCAAATGAAACGATATATCATTTACAAACGCTATGCAGATCAGATAATTCAATTATCTATTATTAATAACTAAAAATCAAAGTATTATTAATTTATAAGTAGATTTTATGAGTACTTCGAATCGTCATAGTACCACCATGTATTTCTCTCTCTATACCTTTTCCTAACTATAATAAGATGGTTTGTTTATTTATGAAATTATTTTATATTAATATTAATAATAATATTCAGTTGAAGTAATTTATTAAACCGAAGTTAGGTGATAAACAACATTATTTAATATACTTTGTTCATAATAGAGCATAATTATAGTAGCTGTTTTTGATATTTTGAACCATGTCGTATATTTTGTGTGATTTTAACATCCATAAAGATCACGGTATATAGTATAAAGTTGCTTGTCGATTAACAATGATTATTCTTCAAATTCAAAACCATTAAAGATTTAGACTTTTCGATACATACTATATTTAAATGATGAGCCTTTGTCGGCTATATATATTTAAATAAATAAATAACAAAAATAATCTTAACGATCAAAAAGCTTTTAACCTTACAATGTCCTAAACAAGGCTACAAGTAATATTAAATTATTCAGAGTCATTTATTAAACCGAAGTTCGGTGAAAAACAAATTAATTTAATTAAAATTGTTTTTTTTTTTTTTTTACAAAATGCCTAAAACATCTCTCCTAAATCAATATAATTCGGTATCCGACTAAAAGCCTTTGTAAAATTTAATATATAGCCAAAAACTCCAATATAAATTCCCGTGCACTCTCAAATTAAGTTTACAAATACCTTTACCTCGAACCTGGACATTATGTTTTCGTACATGTTCGTACTCGTACCTCAGAACAGAGGGAATACTGGATATGACATCAAAACAAAATTTTAGTATGAAACGTATGTTGGTGTGAGTACATATCCTTAGGTGTATCCCATCTTATATGCCGTGACGGTAAAGGGTATGATGCTCACTTATGCCGTCATGGCCTTTCTCTGCCGCTGCTCTCTGCCCTTTTTTATGACATACAAGATAAATGGGATGACAAATGGGTGACCACCTGATGCTAAGTGGTCACCGCCACTCATAGACATTAGCGCTTTAAGAAATATATTAAACATTCCATATAGCGCCAATGCGCCTCTGACTATGGGAACTATGAAGTTAAGTCCCTTGTGACTGTAATTAAACTGGCTCACTCATTCTTCAAACCGAAGCACAACAATGTTAAATATTACTTATTATACATATTTATACTAAAACAAACGAAATTTTAAGGTTTTATTTACGGAAATGTACAAATCTAAAGAAAAATTAATAAGAGTTGTTTTATATATATATCATAGGCAAGTAGACGTTTGCCCACTTACCTGCAAACTTGTATGATATTTTTGAAGAAAAAAATTAACATGAAATTTATTTAAAATTCGAAACATTATATTGAGACAGTGTGACACTAAAAATCACTAAATCAATCAAAATATTATTTATGCAAGTAGACTCAAAAAAACACTTTTAAATGGTCATGTCACCACCGGTTCGGAAAGTCATATAACACAGTTCAATTGTAAATCATTTAACCAAACATCAGTTCTGACGATTTACATCTAACGGGCGTTTCGTTATCACATTTTTTTTCGATTCTACCAATCACTAGCAAAATAACTTTGTTTAATTGATATCTGTAACACAAATTTATAGACACTTTCCATCCTGCTTTTTATGTTACCAGCGTTAAAAAAAAAGCTGACTAAATTTTTACGGACTAAAGTAAAAAGTAATTTCGCACAGCTAAGTTCTTTAAGCACGAAAGGGATAATATCCACTAACCTGTGTTGGAACAGTATGGTTGAAGCTTCCAGGCTTCCTTTCTTGCTTAGCAATGGAATATTAACAGGCTATAAATTATAATATTACAAGTTATACTTTATAATAATACAGATTTTTAAAATCAGAGCTATCCCGTACAACAGAAAACATTTTGCGAGTTTATATAGTGACCAAAATAATAGTGAATTCCACGAAACCTCAAGTAATATATCTCTTTCGAGTATTCTATACTCTGCGGTTTAGGCGTATAAACGTGTGTCACGTCTTCGCATTACTACAAGTTAAATGACTCGTCGTCGTCACCGTGTGTCGCCTTCAGGCGTCGTATAAGACCCCTGACGTGTTTGGTTACAACACATACATAAAACAAATACGACATTAGAAGGTAATGGACTGTACATAAATTGTATTATTTTTATGAGAAAATTTCGAATCTGATATTTAAATCATATCCATTATTTTTAAGAGCTTAGTCATCACAGAAAAAGAACATCTGTAGGTTTTTTAAGATTCATTTCTAATATATTTTTACTTCGATACTACTAATTACTATCTAAAAAGTTTATCCGGTAATATACTTATATTAAGGGATGGATGTTCAATACAAATAGGAAATAATTATCTAGTATTGACATTCTTTTAATAATTGAATAATCGTATTCCGACCATATAATTTTGAATAGTTCAAATAAATACAGTAATCGTAATTAGTAATCAATATTGAAGAACTCCTGACCGACTTTAGACACGTCAACCTTTCTCATCGGAGACTAGCAAAGTAAGTTAGTCTCTTAATCCGATGGAAGGGCAAAGACACGCCAAAAATAAATTTGAGGACTGGAGATGGAAACATTATCAATTTCCCATCTCCGTAAACACCAAGAATCGTATCGACCAAACCTGGGATTTGAGCTCATGAGCTCAGGATTTGTAGTCTTAAAGGCCGGTCACTTTTTTAACGAGGCAGAGGGCGTGGACCCATGTCTACGGTGCGGCGCCGTTTGCCGTGCAACGGTACGGCACCGCCGCCGACAAATTGCGCGGCGCCGTGCCGCGCCACGGCGTCGTGTACCAGCACGTGCTCACTATTATTGTGTTATCAGTTGCATAGTGCGGTAAATTTTTGCATTTCACACCGTAGACATGGTCCACGCCCAGATGCTACTGTTATAGTGTTTCGTCATTATTATCTTTTTATATGACACAAGCATGCATTGGTATTTATACTTCTTAGAACTACAATATAATTAGCATAAAATAAATTAATAAAAATAAAAAAAAATGTTAAAATTTATTTTCTATATATGTATTAAGTAAAATTCGTGGCGTGGTATTTATTTTAGAAAGAAGATAGTAATAAGTGATATTAGTTGATTTTTTCTAACTTGAAATATTTAAAAAAAAAAAAAAAAATAGTCGCTATTATCAATATCAAGTACAAATCATAAAGAATAATGAAACTCATACAATAAAACCACTTTAACAGTTGACAATAGCTAATATATATTGTTAACATATATGATACTATTCCTGGAAATGTTTGGGTTCCCAAAAAGGAGTCATTCATCATTCACTTGTCCTTTTTTAAGACAAAGGTAGGCCTTAGTAGGTCAAATGGGCTACCCGATGGTAAGTTGTTACCATTGCACATACACAATGCCGCTGTGCGAAATATTAACCATGCCTTACATCGCCAATTCGCTACCAATCTTGGGAACTAAGATATTCCTTGTACCTGTAGTTGCATTGGATCACTCACTCTTCAAACCGGAACACAACAATACTGAGTACTGCTGTTTGGCGGTAGAATATCTGATGAGTGGCTGGTACCTACTCAGAATTGCACAAGACTACCAACAATCGATTCTTCTTTACATTAATATATGACAATATATTATATTTTTTTGAAGTTCATGCGAAAGCGTTTCATGCTGAACAAGTAGCAACAGAGTAATAAAATCGTTTCGTAAATTCATATTCCAACGGTGAAAATAAAAATTTACCATTACATATTGTAAAAAAAAATTGAAAAATTAATTAAAAAATTGTTCCTGCTATTTTCTCGTTGAATAAAAATTATAAGCACGCTTTCCCTGCGTGAAGTTGAAAAGAATTTGTAGAAAACTAAGGAGTTTTATCAACATAAGTAATTAGGGTATTACGTACAAAAATCTCATTAGTGTTTTTCAGTATAGCGAAACGTAATTAAGCCCGTATGTTAGTACAATTATATTTGCTAACACAAATTAGTTAGTTTCACTTTAAGCAGACGTAGTGGAATAGGTTTCTCGTAAGAATTGCGATAGGGATAAAACGTATTTTTACAAAGCCGTATGGAAATGTATATATTGTATATAAAGTATTTGTAATTAGTACCGTTTTCTGAATTAGAGTGCTTAATTTGTGTTTATTATTCAACTCGTGTTCAGCGGTGCAGGAAACCTGCATGTGACGAATGAGAATCTGCTACGTGTATCAAACAACTCGCATTGGCAATACGATAGAGTAACCTCAAAACCTTCTCCTCAAAGGGGTTTTTGCCCAGAAGTGGAACGTTAACAGGCTGTTATTTTACCTTTAATTAATATTTATACAATTATTGTATTTGAAATAGTTACATTATTAACAAATTATCAATTTATCAGATGTTTGATTCGATGCCAGTGCTACCAGGTGCATCGAATCAATAAAAAAGTAAGTTAAATCAAAACTATAAAATTATATGTACACATCTTAAACAGTTAGTAGGTTCATTGTTTTGATCACAAGATGTAATAAAATAAAAAAATGTTGAACAGAAAATCTCATGCTCCTTTAAAGGCTATATTACCAAGCAATGAGAAAGTACCATTTAAAATAATACTCCAAAACAAATATGTCCAGGTCATCCTAACTTGTCAGAAAACTTTTTTGGGTGAACATCAATTCCATCTAAACATCTGTACTTGGTTTCTTATTGTAATTGTGTTTTGTTTGAAGTGTGAGTGAGCATCTTACAATTATATACATATATATTGCATATCGGCTATTGAGTATGTAGTTATTTTATATATTTATGTTTATTTCTTTCATATGGACATAAATCTAAACGAACGTTGGAGGGCGATGTCGTCGCCAATTTGCCATGCAAATAGTATTATTCAACAATAATTTCAACTCAAATATAAATCAGACAGATTTACGAACACATTTGTTATTACATTAGGTTTCATTCAAACAGATTCTCGATTTAATTATTTTGTTAATTAAATCTATTGCAGATATTTTTGGCCTACAATATGTAGGTAATAGCAATTATAATTAGTTCCCATGGTTAGTACCATCGGTAATGTAAGGAATGGTTAATGTTTCATACAGCGCTAATATCTAAAGAAACAAGAACCAACACGAATCTCGTCGTAAGATACCGAAAGTCACAGAAAGTAATGCAACATAGGAAATAATTAAAACATCTATTATTTCTAAATTTGAAAACATTTTTTATTTTTAATTACGGCTTGGATTTATTGGCTGTATGGCTATATGCAATATAAGCTATCGATTATTCTGTCCCGAAATTACAAAACCTTACATCTTGTTCTATCTAACTTATCTTCTATGTCGTGTATCGACTTGGAAGATTAGTAAATAATTACAAATTTACATTGATTATTTAAGACATGCTCAGCATTATTTACAGTATAATATCTATGGTAAGCTATCTATGTGACCAATGACCATGATGTGAATTGACTACTCGTCTGTATATTAAATGAACAATTATATTAAAAGTTCGATTAAAAGTAGCTAAATTCAAATATTATTCGAAAATATATCAATACTAATTCAAAAGTCAGCTAGTGTATACGTATATGACGCTGACTGTACTTCTAATAACCATAACGAAGCTTATCGAAATAGACACATTCTCTGTAAATAACTATAGCGTAATCAGCTATCACAGCGGTAGTTGGCAGCGCGTTACAATCGGTACTGATGTAGGTGAGGCCCATACCAACACGAGACACGAGAGCTTAGTAATAGGCAAAGCGGTTAACGAGAATACGCTTACAATGTCTCTGGTTGCCTCAATGATCTTGCAGCCAGCATATTCTCGTTTAAATTCCGAGTAGGACCGGTTATTTGATTTTTCTTTAAAACATTCTTCTCAATTACGGCCATGTTGGAGAACTCAGATAAAACTGCAGATCTAAGCGACTTCATTAACTTCTAATTTGGAATTTTACTTTTACCTGTTTTGACATAAAATTTCATGAAAATGAATGACTCAGATGAAGGATGGAAATCATAACCTTGCATTCTAAATTTGTTTAAATAGCATCGCAAAAGCATTAATCAATATTAAATATATATGGGTAATAGATAAAAACGCGCGAATCGCGCCGAGCGTGTCCATAATCCAACCGCAACATAGATTTTAGCGATATCTGAAATGGAGACCGACAATTAGGATAGTTTGCGAGCTATATTGGCAAATGATCTGCGAGTTACGATAGCGAACCAGCTACCAGTTGTAATAAACGGTCGCCATGTTGGGACACTTTTGAATTGCGAATATGTTCCATTGTTTCGAAACGGGTTGAATTGCGGTTAGAGCCGTTAATTGCAAATGAAAAGCGACGGATTTAAGCTATGATTTTGAAGGATTTTCACACCGTTTTTGAAGAGTACATGCAATTTTAAATGTGAAATATTTTTAATACTAAACTTTGACAAAAAACAATCTCATATATAATGAAACAATGACTGGATATATACACTAAATTTAGACTTTGAAAAAAATTGAAAACAATATATTTTATTTGCCTGCGATACAGCTGAAACATGATCTCGATATTCAATGTTTTATTGCTTAACTTGATATTCAACTTTACTGAGCCTTTCCCGATTTACTTTAACTAACTCACTAAAACAATTCTCTTTTATTTTTTTATTAGTTTCACTTGAGAAACCTAATATAAGCTGACCAAATAAAAAAGCTGTATTATACAGTATATGTACATATTATTCCACAGTCATGTTAATCGAAATCACGGAATGATAAAGCAATCAGAGTGCATAGGTTAGGTTAGGTTTTTAACCTTCGCTGTACGGCATCAGGATCGGGATATTGCGGTCGTACGCACCTTAACTTCGGGTCAATTGACGTAGATGTATAAGGAAATTGTTAATTCATAATGTTAGGTATCTTTTTACAAAAACATATTAATAAGTACAGTTAAGTTTCGTGAGTTATTCTAATTGAGTCCAGTTTAACAAATAACTAGACGCTATAAGATAAAGTTAATGTTACGCGTGTTAAGTTATTCGTGAAGGTTTTATATTATATATTATTATATTGTAAGTGCAAGTAATCTAGTGTAATTAAAGGCACAACTGCCCAAGGGATATTACATATTAGTTCCAATGATTGGCGACGCATTGACGGTGAGACGAATAGCTAATATATTAAGTATTTCTTATAGTACTCATATATACATATAGACGTTGGTAAGTGGCCTTCCGATGACCGAATAAGTCGTTTTCATCTTCCTATTATTATTATTAAAAATATATATCTTACCGTATGTTTCAACTGGTGTTATATTTTATACTCATTGTAAACTTTTTATGAGTGTCCTCATTTTTTTTTTATGGTATTTTAGGTGGGACGAGCAAATGGGATACCTGATGGTATGTGTTCCCCTCCACCCATAGATAATGGCACTGTAAGAAATATTAATCATTCCTTACATTACCACCGACTAGTGAATAATAGAGTCTCACCCCCACAATCACCCCTCTTAATTAGGTGTACAAATGTATTTAGAAGGAGTAAACATTTGTGATAGTGTCTTTATTGCCATTTCGTTCTCGTACTTCGCATAAATTCATATTATTTGCTATTTAACTAATCACCGGGGTAAACAATTAATATATAAACTTTATCAAACCTCAGCCTCGGTACGGATGACATAAAATTATTGAATAGTATAAAACTTTAATATTTGCATTAATAAATGATAAAGACTTACAAATCATTAACCAAAAATACTGCGGCTACATCTACGGGTCAGGAATTACCACACACCTTTTAATACCTGTAACAAAGGAAATTAAGCAACATTAAACATGAGATAGTCACGGTAGATACGAAACATGTATAATTGATTTTGTAGTTTACGTGGATTACACATTGGTTATTAAAAAGCGGCAGCGAGTAAGGGGCAAGAAGTGAGGGTCATGCCGTTTACCGTCACGGCAGACAGATCGGCTTACCACAGAGGTATGATTCTACAAGCAAAAATGAACCCTGTTTTGAAACGAATAGAATCAATTGTAGGAAATATGGTATTAAAATGGAATATTACATTATAATTGGAGCTTCCTGCTCAATACAATCCAAATACTAGATTATTAAAACTATATTTGTCGTTATAAAGTCATTAATTATTATTTGGTGAATTCACGCGTTTATAACGTTGGAAAATAATGGCGTTCTATAATTTGAATTCAGATAATATAATATAAAAGCATTTAGCTGAAAACTGATACAATTTCGATGTTTATTGCATGTATTGTACTCATTTATAACGTTGGTATTAATGTAGCGATTTGTAAGGTTTCTACGCATTACTAAACTATTAGATATACATCAAATACATGTATCTATGACTGAATTGTATTATACCTAAAGAAAGTACAAGGAGTATTTAATGATTATGCCGTCTCATTAACTAGTTATTCTTTTAAATATAAACCATTTCTTACAGCGTTGATGCGCCAAACAATCTTGGAAACTATGAACTTATGTCCCTTGTGTATGCTACACTTTACTCACCCTCCAAACTTGTCTGCCCAGATCCGAACTCGCAATTTTCGGTTAAGATTCACGTTTTCTATTTATCCCCACTTTTTTATGGCTTCACAACTTTTTGCGTTATTTAAACTCATAGAATTTAAGGTACGCGTGTTCTTAACATGACTTCTTTGGAACTATTGCCGCAAAATGCCGAATTAATCCTCGCTTAAAAAGGTTTAAGGATATAATAATTTATTCAACGACATTGTTACATAATTTATAAATAAAAAATGACGTAGTAATATCGTGATTAATTTAACTTTACATTTTGGTTTATTTAAGTGTTATAAGTGCTTATTAAATTCGTGCGTGGCGGCTCCAATATACTGGTAGTATAAACGAAAATGTAAGAGCGTGCGTTAATTTAGGCTGGAATTAATTTAAGAAATATTAGTACATTTTATTTCTATTATTAATAGGATAATATTACCATTGAGAAAACAAATTCAGTACGTACGTATAATTATGTTGCCGTACAATTTTTCTAGATAGAAAAAATAAAGAAAGTAACTTATAAGTATTCAATTTATCCAGTTTACGCCATGTTAACCGTTACTTCTTATGAAATTAAGTAAATTTTTAATACTTATTACATAGCAAATACTAAGATATTCTCAAATGATCTTGGAAATACGCAAAATCTTATACATTAAACCACCGGTCACTTCGACTGTTCCGCGTCATGTACCGTCAGCACAATCGGTAGGAGTCGCTTTGTTAATATCTGATATATTAACCACGTTAGCCTTTTGTAAGGTTCCTTTAGGGAGTTGGTCGTTACCTTGAGTGGCTGTCAACATTAATTGTGCAAAGGTTAGAATTACACAGTCATATTTTACGTCCTGAAAGTAAAAATGTAGCTGTTTGAATGATGAATGAGTGTAGGCAGTAAAAAGTATTAACTATGAGAAATGTTATTTTAATAACCATTGACGCCATTGTAATGGATTACTATTTCAAAATACAAGGACGAAGCACTTCATTTATTTTCTAACGTAAACCTAAAACACAATATTATTATGATTTGAACTAAAAAGTTTTTTTTATATTCAATGTAAAATTCAAAAACATAAATTAAATTGAACTAAGAATAAATTGAATATTTTATTCATGAAAAATATATTATAGACATATACACAGTGAGAAGGCGTTTCCGACAAAGCGAAAATAATTAATAAAATTCGAAAACATAACAGAAATCTAAAAAATATTTTTAGTCGGCTATCCTCACCCAACCAGCCAGCCCGTAACTAAATGGTTTTCGCTATTGCTTAAAGTTTTAATGTTGGTTGCATATTTATATCTTCCAAACTAATATTTTCTAAAACTATTTCATTCCCATTCCTCTTTTACAATTAATTCCGAATGTTGTACCTTCTACTCATAACAGATTATCAGTAGAAGGTACAACATTCGGAATTAATTGTAAAAGAATTAATCAGAATTAAGCAAGTTACGTAACCGTAGCCCTTATTTTTTTCTACACCTATTATATACACCATTTCCTGTATCAATAACATTCGTGCTTCGCAAAATGATTAATGGATTCGACTTATCTGCGGCACACGCGAAATAATATTTAAAAGCTTTTCGTTGTAACCATCATCAGAATTGATTCCAAATACTAATCTACTTGTTATAATTCAACAACAAATCGATTTGTACATTTATACAAGAACAAATAATTGTATTGCCTATCTTGCTATCTTTGGAAAATAAATTATTCGATGTTCGGGCATTGGATAAGCTTCAATTCATTGATCAATTAACTGTAATGTCTCTAAGATTCTAGGAAGGAGATCGAGATATATCGGATTCGATCTGATGATAATTGAAATCTGTTGCTGAATATAATTTATTCACGAGGAATTCATATATATACAAGTATATAGCAAATGTTTAAATCAATAAGGTTATCATTTCTACTCCTTTCAGAACAAGAAAATTATAATTTTACTTTTATAAGACAACATCATTTTAATCCCCTATTAAAATTTATTTAGCATGTGGGCATATTATATCTCGTTCTTCTTATTTCATAAATTATGATGATGAGTTTGACTTCTAAGCCGATTTTAGCCACTGTGACGTTTCTCGATTGTTCTTTCTCAATTTTCAGAAGCACAGGCATACTCTTTATTCCCCCTCTTATAATACAATGTCGTCAAACACGATAGGATTGCATACCTGCAAGACAAATGGCTTTACATTCTTCACGAGGTCCAAGAGAATATACACTGTCACATTCCAATATCCAAGCACCTACTTAGAATTTTTAGGTAGAAAAACAAAGTCTTGGAGCTCTACGGAATCTGCAACTGCATTATTCCACCAAGTTACGAGACTAACGGGGCAGGTAACAACAGTAACATATTATAGAATGATAATTCGGTCTTTGTATGTAACATTATTTATTTAAGTGTTTCGTGACGTGTTGTGTTTATTACGTTAAAATAACTTTCAATGCGATCACAGAAGTTAATACTTTAAACAGTACTCATTTATAACTATATATGTTTGTATTTATCAAATTTTACGACTTTTATTCGTTCCAATAGCTTAAAATAGCCATTTTTTTGCCATGCCATGGATTGACACTTGTTCCTCGGGAACGGTGATGAATTTTTTGAGAGAGTCTTAAACGGCCTCTTTTCGTATTAAATAAACGAATTAAATTCTGTATCAAAGGCATAAACATATCTAAAACGTCATTATATTGATTTCAGTAGTGTTCATTTTTCGTCCAGAGAATGTGAATTTCGATACAGCAGGAAGATTTTACTGATTGCATTCTTGCTACCATTCAACGAGGTAACGACTAAAATTGGGATTTTTATTTTTTTACGTATTTGTGTTGAAATACTCAATGTAAAAATCATACAAATAAATGTTTAATTTATCGATAAAATATGAAGTCCCATTTACTGTACTGTAGTACTACTTTTCCATATATAATAATAATATTACCAAACCACTTACAAAACAATTAATTATATGAGATATTTCCGAAATAAAATAATAAGCGGTTTCAATACCAACTAATTAATTTTGTTTTATAAACATTTTATTCAGGGGCAATGGACGTTGTTCCGAGTCGATGATAAGCCGATTACGATTTCGAGTGGAATAGTCAGAGTTCAGTAATTGGTGGGACGGCGGCGTTTCTCTGTGTGTTATTACCAATAGTTATAATGAAATCGTTAAGTAGTCAATTTCTATTTTCCTTAGCCTATTTATTATTTAATTTAAATACAAAAATCGAAATACAAACTGATCTGTAGTTACGAATGGTATATTAGTTTTTTATTAGTTATTATAAACATAACATAAAGATAAAATAAATGTTTTTATGTGATTAGATACTTAATAATACGTATCATTATTATATTTTGACTCATAACGGCCAACAAATATCAATAGCAGTACCTACTTAAGACCGATCTGAAAAAAAAAAACAATACTTAAAATAAGTAAATTCAATGAAATTGGTTATTTTCATAGATAACTATAATTCAAATATAATAAATGTTATTAAACATACAAAATGTCTTCAAATTAATAATAATAAATAATTATCGTTATGATAAGGTTTTTATACTAATAGGGTTGTTTTTTTACAATTTGTTTCCAAACACGAATTTTTACGGTGTGACTATTGGATTACGTCCACATTATACTGCAAATACGGATTACACATTCGAAACATGTAATGAATATTAAGTGCGCCTTAAAATATTTATGTCACGAAAACCTTACACACGTTCCACATCTGGGAGAGAAATATGTAGGTTTAACGCAACTATGCTGAAAGTTTTGTATTGTATCAATATATATATATCAGCAGCTATCCTATTTTGGCAGACTCGTTGGTTTAGTAACTTCAAATAAGGCCGAAAATCCCGAGGTCTTGGATTCAAAACCCAAATCAGATCGATCGGGAAAGGTTATTGCTTTTTTCTGTCGAAATTCTCACTAACAGCCCAAAGCCTGGCAGTTGGAAGTGTGCACACTTCCGTGCCCCAGAAAACACGTCAAGCTGTTGGTATTGTGCCTATACTCTTTCTGGCCGTACTCTTCAAATCTGACAAGATTTGCCTTCCCATCGGATTGCAAGAGATATAGGGTGTATTTGCGCACACACTGGTGCCCTATATTATGTATGTCTTGCGTGGTTGGGCTGGACTCCCTTGACAATGAGCGCCATGACAGAAATCGTCCACATCCATATAATTTCCTGTATCCTTAACGATGTGTA
Organism: Vanessa atalanta; assembly: GCF_905147765.1. NCBI lineage: Eukaryota > Metazoa > Arthropoda > Insecta > Lepidoptera > Nymphalidae > Vanessa > Vanessa atalanta. Next base: position 4,108,561 of record NC_061882.1, read on the forward strand.
TTTAAAATTTCATAATGATCGGTCGAGTAGCTAAAACCTTAAAATGTAACAAACAATTTTACTTTCACATTTATAATATTAGTTGGAATGCATTAAAATATTATGTGTGCTTAGAAATCAAGCTTTAAATCTGATGACGTATCTGAAATCTGACTTTACATAAAAGTAGGAAATATAAATCTTTGTGTTGATAGTTCAGTCAGTGGTAGGACTTTGTGCAATCTCGTCTAGGTAGCACCATCAGTTTTCTACCACCAAACAGCAATACTAAGTATTATTGTGTTCCAGTTCGAAGGTTTAATGAGCCAGTATAAGTACAGGCACAAGAGACATAACATCTTAATTCGCAAGGTTGGCGCATTAACAATTCAAGGAATGGTTAGTATTTCTTACAGCGCCAATCTCTATTGACGTTGATTTCCACTCACCAATATTTAACTTACTTGCCCGTCCGCCTACCTTTATATCAAATAATAATTACAAAATGTTATTTCATTTTGAATCAAATAATATAATCTATATAGTATGTTCTAGTATTAGCCTATCTTCTATATGACTGACGAATAACTAACTGGCATGTAAATTATTTTAGCATTAGCATAGCACTGCATAGCATAGCGTAGCGTAGCATTTTTAAAATTATAAATATTGCAAGTATATAGTTATGTCAAGCAGTAAGATACAATTAATTACTTATCTTTCTAAATTGCTTTTCTAAAATATTGTACCGCAAGGTAATAAAACGCTTATTTCCTCTTAGTTTTATGAATTTTGTCTTGTCTTAAGTAAACTATTCTTACAATTTTTCACTCATATATTAAAGTTGTATATTTTAACTAAATTGAATTATATAACTGACTTTATATTGAAAATTACAGCATCATTGATAACGTGAGTACATTAGTTTAGGTTACAACGGTTTATCCATTTAAATTGTCAGGCAACTGTAATTGATAGTTCTCGGCTGGTTTCTAATATTGATCTCACCTCTCTGATTTCTGGTACGTTTAATTCTACGAATATCCCTTCGTTGCATCCATCTAAATTCCTTCGGGTTGCATATTGATGCCACATTGAATTGTGTTCTTATCTAAAATTAGCCAGTAAGTTACTATAAGATATCTGAATCGTTTAAGGAACTTTCCCCTCATCGAAACCAAAATATTATTGATATTGGTCAGATTTGTATTATATTAAATTTTATCGAAATAAACTATAAAACAACTTTATTGGATTTTTTTTATATCTACAAAATCGCGCCAAAGTTAAATGGGTTTCTTTTACGCAAGGTAAACTTTTCGTTGGTATTGTCTCTGTTTTCTAATTACCCTTTGTCTTACTTATGTGTTCGAGGCTACATAGGCAATTACATTAGTAAACAAATGTATATGATGAAGTAGCTTGGTTCAGCTTTGCTGACGTTACGAATTTCAGGATTTGGATTTCTATCTGTCCTCGAAAATATGAAATTAAACGCAGGAAATATTCTTCTTTGATTTATTCCAAGCTTCGACGGCTCGAACAGCCTATCGATACCGGCGGACGCTCGGCCTTTTATAATAAAATTGGGTGGGGGAACAATTCACTCAATTAACACCTACTTATGGACGGTACAATATTTCAGACTAATTTAACATCTCAAAATTTACTAAATATTATCAATTTATCAATCAAACAGTTTTCAATTATTAAAATAATTAAAATAAATATTATCGGACACGTGTTTTTCTTAAATACGTCGTTTCCCTCCGACATATATAAATAGCTGAATCTCAAAATTTAACGCAAGATTTACATTTTAATGGTACGGAACTATCGTGAAATACAAACCGCGGCACGGCATTAAGCCCGTTGTCACTCGCAAGCCACGCATGAATTTATTAATATCACAGGGCATTAATATTTTGTCATCTATAAATTCGCCTTTTTAATAATGATAAGTAGTAGTATTATTGGTTTAAAAGAGTTGAGATTTTTCATATAAGGACTTAATGTGTCTACTTGGTGGTAGGGTTTTTTGCAAGCCCGTCTCGGTAGGTACCACCCAATCATTAGATATTCTAGGGCCAAACAATTGTACTCAGTATTGTTGTGATTGGGTTTGAAGGGTGAGTGAGCCAGTGTAACTACAGGCATAAAGGACGTAACATCTTGGTTCTCAAGGTTGGAGGCCCATTTGCTCGTCCGCCTACCGATATCATAAAAAAATAATAATGTATGTAAGTACAAAAGTAATTTTATATAGTCTATATATCACTTTAATTTTATAAATAAAGTATGCGCTAACCTACAGGAAAATGACAAAGCAGTTACGTCACTGTTATCTGGATTTGGTCAGTGCTCACAAACTTCAATGCCTGAAATTGGTCGGTCTCCAATATAACTGTTCTAAGGCGAACGTTTTAATCGACACTCAGTACTGTTTGAGTCTATGTCCAACTCAAACATAATATTTTCATTCCAACAGTTATATAGACATATATAACATATCAAGTGCAAGGCTTGTATCTCTTATGCGTTCTGTCAATCAAGTATTATATTATACTTAAGTAGTTGAATTTGTAATAACGAATAAGTACTCAGTTTCTTGGTCTTGCTTCTCTATAAACGTACATTTTAGGCCAGTGATAGGTTTTGATGATAAACAAAGATACTGTGAACTAATTTATTATTGAAGCAAACATCAAGGATTTTTTGTCATTTTTAAATTAAATATGATAATTCATTTTTAAATAATATGACATTGCGCGATTTTTTTATTTAAATATTGAATTTAGTTTTTTATTTTTATTTTTAACTTATTATTACAATTTAAATGTACAGATTAATATTTCAAATTTAAATGTTTATCTTACGAGTCACATGTATTATAAAATCGGACTGGGAAATAATGTGTTAGCTTATTGCAAATAAATTAGTCGGTATTAATAGGGTCACAAAAAACGCATAAGTACCATTATTACCAAAATTATATATTCTATTACTATATTATGTCAATACTATATAATACTAATATATATGAACCGAATTGGATGAAATTTAGCTTGAAGCATGCTTGAGCTTCATGAAAGGATATTATATATATATATATATATATATATATATATTTTACTTCTTTTTTATGGCTAATATCTAACGTACAACCTACAAAACACGAGCAAAACCGTGGGCGACAACTAGTAACATACTATAAAAGTATACTTATATAGTAGTGTAATATATATTAACAAAGTAAAAATAAAATTAATAATTTCTATTATTCGACATTTCGAAATACTTTTTATGATATATTCCAAAAACAAAATCAAGGTTAAATGCTTTATATGTTGGTAAAACGGCTTCAGATTCAATAATCGCATCATTTTATTTACATAAATAAAATACAAAAGGATTCGTTTAAGTTATTTACGTCGAAAACCTAATTTTATTACGGGAGAAAATTACAAGAAGTGATAACGTGATGGCTGACAGAGCGACGTAAGAACAAAATGTTTAATTCAATTTACTGCGATCTTTCCGGAAATTAACTATGTTTTAGACCGCATTTTGCGTTTCTTTAATTATTATTAATTACATTCTGAACGTTTCGAAGATAAATAAATTTTTTGTTCACTTGTGTTTGTAGTTACATTGGCTCACTCACCTCGAAACCGGGACATAACAATACTAAGTATTGTTGTTTGGCGGCACAATAACTTTTGAGTGGGTGGTACCTACCTAGGTGGTATTGGACAAAGCCCTACCACCAAGAATTGAAGTTAACATTTTTATTAAATAAAATAATAACTATATGTATGTATGTTCGAAATAAAACGCGTAATCGTAAAGCACAAATAACTGCTTATGCTATATAAATGTTAGTTTTAGATTTTCTCCTAAAATTTGACATAAAAATGATTTAAATATTAAAACAATTGTACAGTACTTGTTTAAATTTGAATACCTCTTTTAATATTCAAGGGTACTATCGTCTATTACTTATATCTCAAAGCGTCGAGTTTTCATATTTTCTCTCAATAAATAAACCGTGTTATTAATTTATTTATTATTAAAGGGATACAACTTACTTGCTTAAACATATAACTAAATAAATAAAAATACTTAGTGTTTACTTATGCAGATAAAATAAATACAAAACGAGACATTACATAAACTTTTATTTATTACTACTCGTTTTAAATCTCAATATGTAATATAGTTACGTTCACATGACATTTAGTTTTTGTTTGAACACATAAACAATTCCTCAGAGGGAGATCCGATACACCGATGACTGATGATATGTCAAGAACAATGATGTTTGTTCCTGAATACATGATGAATCTGTCCAACTATCAAATTGCAACACTGAAAACATTTTGAGTAACTGTGTATAGTTTATTCCGACCACGAAACGAATAAAGAGAAAATATAAAAAACTTTGAACTTGAATTGACTTGACGTAATTGGTTGAGAGCTAAAATAATCTATGGTATTGACATGGTGTAAAAATTGCATTTGGAATGACGGTTGAATTATTATCGGAACTTTGGAAGTATTCATTGGAAAGATTTTGTTTTAAGAATAAAGATGCATTAATTAAAAACAATTTGTAATGCAAATAGTAGGAGAGCTATTATCAAATCACATAAAATATTTAAAGCTTAATTACTCCTTCCACGATTTGAATTTATAAACTTATGTACTTATGACTTTAAATCGATAAGAACCAAAACTTTTTTATGATATATATATTTAAAACTATTCGATAATAAAAAAAAAAACTTTTAGTGTGAGTGATGTGTTAAAACAGCTTTACTGTGTTGTTACGTCACCGACGTCACCATACGCTTGAACTAACAGAACCAACCAGCTGACGTCAGGCAGGCGATTGACTATAAATTTTTCCCAATTCTTTTCATGCAGCTTACACACAGCATCGAACCCATATTATAACAAGTACAATAGCATGCGAATAATAAGTATGTATTGTCGTTGACTGATCTTGGTTATTATTTAATCATTCTTTTAAAAAATAAGTCCTGATGTTCATAATAGCGTATTTCGTCTCATGTGCGTAATAATTATTATCTTAACAAGCTATTTAGCTTTATTTATTTACAAAAACAATGTACCTATTCATTAATTTTATCTAAAAGTTATCTGTAGTTCTTAATGGTACGTAAGTATTAAGCTAAATTATCGCATCGTCAGTGCTTTCTGTGCACATTTTACATAGTTAATTTTACTCGTGGCGTTACTAGCCCACACTGCGCATTCAACTAAGCAATGGAATTAAGTGCCTCGACAGCGGACCGTTAAACAAATTTATATATCACTAAACGATAAAGTTGTACAAGAGTTACCCTAAATACGCTACAACACTAAGGCCTTTTACACAACCACGACAAAAAGTCTTAAGACTTTAATATATTGGCTGGCTAAAACTGCAGTCGCTGAAATAATGAAACAAAAAAATATTTTCGTTGTGTTTTTCATCAAATGTTTATATTTTGATGTACAATTATAAATTAAAAATATTATACATACCAATATTTAAACGCATTATTTATAAATAAATAATCCAATGTTAATTGAAAATAAGCATTTCGAATTGACTATTTAACAAAGCTGGCTTAATTCACGGATAAGTACGATTTACGAATCTGTCACTTTCAGGTTTAAAAAAAAAATCTATCCAAATTTTCTGACAAATGCATCATGCTATTTACGTCCCAAAAGAGTTTTTATCAACTGCAGTATAAATTAAATGTAAGCTTTAATCACAGTTTCTTTTTAATTCGTATCAAGTAAAAAACCACACACTTATAATACTAAGCAATATTTATATTAGTTAGGTAGTTATTTTATTCTAATTAGTTGTATTGAATTATTGTCTTAAGACAATCTAAGTTCATGTAAGGTTTGTGGTTATCCTAAGCGATAACATAGTACAATGCCGCTAAATTCCGCTTCAACAGTAAGCTAGGGGCGTGGTAGGGCGGTCCCGAAATCGCTGGATTTATAACAGAAACCCGTAACAAATCTTCGGTAAGCCACCGTCGAAACAGTTCACTTTGTAGCAATTTTCAAAGGCTGTAACTTTATTAAGTTTGTATTGTAAAGAAGATCAAAATCCATTGTTCCGAGTCACTAAAACTGCTGTGTTGTTCCAGGATTTTTTCCCCATTTAAATTATATCTATTTTTCAAAAGGATAACATTATAATTACATAAGTAAAAGTACATATTTTATGAGTTTTCATCTTCGTGATCGTTTACGACAATTAACCTTTCCGGAAAATAATTCCATTTCCATTTCTCAGAGTAATACTCATCTATCATTAAAAAATAACCACTAAATATTTTATTCATATTACTTTGAGTTTTGACCAATAATTATGTTAAAAGCGTTCAACGTATCATGTTTCATCAATAATATCTGTGTATCAAATGCGCATATTATTTTATTATCATATTATATAAACTACAATATAATTCCAATATCTTGTTTCAAACCTTTATCTGTATCTAAACTAGAGTTTGTTTAGATATTGAAATTATGATTGAATTTTCCACCCGGTATTAAAACAAATGCATTAAACAGTCTATTTATTTATGAATGACTCGACTTATACTCGTAAACGCTTGCTTAAGCTCTTAAGAAATTACGCGGAACAGATAGTTCCTTATAATAATAGCGTCAATCTTTTCAAAGAATTTGTTTATTTTAAAAGTATATAATATTATTAAAATTTAAAACTTATTATTAACGAATTAAAATAAATATCCTATTCTATGAAAATCTCTACCTCACAATCAAGTTTCATGTGAATTGATTCAACAAAGTTGTCCCGATTAACTCACTTCCTTATAGTAATATTTCGCGTTATAGCATTTATTAAGTTTTTTTTTTGTTGTTTACGTACGTATACAATATAATATATTCAAGAATTAAGGCTCGTAATGTAGGATGTTAATTTACATAATATATGATAATATTTTTGGCCTGTATCAGTAACCTCAAATCAATGTGACAAAATATTACAAACAACCAACAAATATTACTATTATAAATGCGAAAGTAACTCTGTCTGCTGTATTTTGCTCTTTCATGATTAAACCTCTGAATTGAATTTCGTGTAAGTTGGTATAAAGCAAGATCGAACCTCAAAAAAAAATTTTTTTATGCATAACGCCTTACAACCGAGCGAACATCTAGGTATTAATTTATGATATATTGGCGGATTTTTGTTTTATATTTGAATTTCGAAAACTCAAATCAATTCTGTTCTTCCTTGTAATTCTGAGCAGTATTAGGTATTTTACATGCGGCGTATTAGTGGTAATACTCAAATAAAATATAAAAATGTATAAATTGTTAATAGTTATGTGATCTTATTTTATTGAAGTTATATAACGGAGTACTTTGTAATGCTTTAATCTGGTTTCAAGGATAAGCACAAACAAATAGATTTAGTTAGTATTTTTTATGGTGCCAACTTCTTTATAGTTAAAAATCTTTATACAAGCTTATTGACTGTCAAAAGTTTGCCTGACCTACACATATACCTACTCCTGACTTATCTCAGACCTGTAAAAAACCGGCAATTAACGGAAATATTGGACTTCTGTGCCTGGTGGTAATCATCAGGCCCTATCCACTTGTCTGCCTTCTTGTAATGCCTGAAAAACGTAGACATTTCATATTTCATAGGCTTTCCTAATGGTAAGCTATCACGTTTGGCTACAGACAGTAAGGTTTGTTAGCCATTAGTTACCAAATGCACTAGCAATTATTGGATTAAGGTAAATGTGCCTGCAATTAAACTGGTCGTCTCACACTCCATATTACAATACAATGCAAAACACTATCTAGAACAATTATACTAAACAGGTTACAAAGATCCTCATCACCAGTAATACCTTATCTAAAGCTTAAATATGTTTAAACCTAAGAAATTCTCCTGAGATTTGCTTTTTGATACGATATAACTTTACACTGAACTTAATATAACCATAAACAGATTTTAGTAATGGCGCTAATTTTGTTGCTTACAATATTCTCTAACGACACTTGACAGCTATTAAAGCTAGCCTTTTTTATTCACTCACGTAAGAAAGAGATAGCAATATTTATAATCCTATCAGATCTGTTAGATTCTGTACACCAACATTCTGACAAAACTGTTTTAGATCTACGTTAATGTTCTGACAACCTTATCATTTCTCCCATGTTAATATTGATAACCATACGTATTGGTTTAATTGTACCTAATTTTATGAAACTCATATCATCAATGCGAATGTAACTAACTTTGTTAGTTAACTATCGTATCTGAACCCTGCAAAACCAATAAATCGAGCGTCATTAAATTTATCACAGAGGTATTATAGATATTTATAAAGAAAAAGTTTGTCAAAACTAATTTGTCGCGGTTAGAATAGAGAGTGTAATTTAATTTAATTCATAATTTAAATTACTTTAAGTTCACAACATCCAATAATAATCTTAAATTAATCAAACTTAAAACAAAATGGTAGAGAGCAGTTCAATAATAACTGGCATACTCCTGACCGTTTTCTAGTAGACTAGAACACGCAGGATATATTTTAATGCAAAGTGTGTGCATAATCTAATGGGACGGAAAGTCCGATTCGACCAATGGAGTTTAGACGTAATTTCTGTAGCCCAGAAGCGTAAATACTTCCAGCTTCGAAACCCCAGGCTGCAAATAAGATATTTCAAACGAAAATATCTACTAATTTTTTATTAGCCCGACCAGCTACCACTTTCTACCCAGGAAATTAGGATCTGTAGTTTCATTTGCTAGCAACTGGATTAACGAAGCAGATATGAGATAAGAACTATGCCAGGTTTCACTCAAATATAATGCGTATCACTTTATCAATCAAGATACAGTATAGTATGACCCTTACTTTGTCGAAAACTAATCAAAAATGACGATCGCTAGTGGCGTGAGGGTGGAGACAGGTCAAATAACTTTTCTATTATAGCTTTATTGGTATAATTGACAACAACTACATCATTATGAAATGTGTCTTCGCTTGTATCAGATAATATAAAAAAAGTACTGAAAAATATTCCTCTGCCTCTAAATTAGAAGAATTTGGCATTTCTTCTAACACGCTGATAAGTTTTTGTATAGGAATATACCCATCTTATATATAATCATTCAATGCCTAACTGCAGATATTAATATATATACAAATAGCCCGCCCCACCTCGCCTAGAAAGACTGAGAATCAAAAGGTAAAAAAAAAACTGAATACGTATTTGAACCTGCCTCTTTTAATTAACATTCAATTATTTTATCCATTATATGATCTTGCCTCTACGTAGTCAAAGTTAAGGTTGTGAATAATTCAACATATGTATACGTGTAGATATAATAGTCCTTTGTGGTTCATATCTTATGATTATTAATTCAATGCATTGAAATTTAATCAGCCGCAGCGAATAGTTAACAATGTCATGACGTACCATTCGGATTAATATTTATATAACTATACTAGTTATCTGTTTTGACTACGCTCATCTGTAATTAAGGTTTTAATTTAAGAATTCTTTTTTGCAGAAATGTAATATAAATATTCTGTTGATCACTGGTTCACGGATTTTCATGGTCGTAATTTGTATTTATTATAATTAATCACGTAGTTAACTTTGAAAGGAACAGCGTGTAAAATCTTTCATGGGGGGGGGGGTGAAAATATCCGCATCAACGTGATGGTATATTATGAAAGTATTCTTTAAATATAGAAGATGCTTTATCTCAGCTGAGATACATTTACACATATATGTAGGACATATATATACTTTAAAAACAAATATTTATAATAAAATCAGAAAGGTGATATTACAAAAGTGATATTTCTGATCATACTCAGTTAATATACCGCAGTCCATATTATACATTTTGAACTATGCCGTTTGTTTATATAAATTCAAATCATTTGTAAAAAATACTTTGGTAAAGAAGGCATTTGATACAAGATTATATAGCTGATAAAGAAGTAAAAAATTGCTTATATAAAATTAACGCTTATTGACTTCCAGGCAGGAGACATAACAGACATAAATATATAATTGTATTTAACTAAATGACCGTATTTTTAGATGTTAAAAAAGAGTAGCTACTGAGTTTCTTGCCGGTTCTTCTCAGTAGAATCTACATTCCGAACCGATGGTAGCTTTACTTAAAATTGTTTGTTAAATAACGATTCAAAAGTCAAAACTTCTAAAGTATATTTTGATTACTTGAATAAAGTATATTTTAATTTTGATTTTTTATAATTTATAATGTGGGTGTAGTTTTACAAACAAATAAAAAAATCTGTGTTACACACTGTCTTGTCCAGTATCTTCTGTTCAGATATAGTCTTAGAGAGTTCTTAGAGAGATAACATTTTAGCATATAAGTCAATAAAATGATTCAGTGTTTATTCATTGTTTAATCACACCTAATATGGTTAGCGCTGTCCTCCGAAATATCAATTATCATTAATGAAAAAACAATTCATTTTAATTATCGTAATAATAATTATTACATTAAATATTGTTACGCTTAAATTCATGATAATATAGCCTGTATACTCTCCGTAACAAACGAAATTAGATAATAATAAGGTTTTATTACAGTAAATTTACAACGTAAGTATGATACAATTACCAAATACTCCGTTCATGTTACACTACACGCAAAATGTATTTTACAGTAAAGTATAATTTAAGAATTTATTGAACACGCCTCTCCAATACATTACGTGAAGGTTACGGTTTGATTAAGTCCGTGGGGTAGGTACCACCCAGTTATAAGATCTTCTACCGCCAAGCAGGACCATTTAGTATTGTTGTATTCCAGTTTGAATGGCCAGTGTCCAAGTTTAACTACTGATACTACTATCTTTTCCTAGGAAAATAATATCTTAACTCTTAAAGTTGGAAGCGTATTGGAGATATATGGAATGAATTAGCGATATAAGCGTCAATATCTAGGGTTGATGGTGACCCATTTGTCCATCCGAAAACTTATGTATACCAATAAAAGGATCCGTTGTCTGTACTAGTATCTGAAAAATACTACACACACTTGACTTGACTTTTATTAAAAATAAATAAGAACATTGATTAATATACCACATTAACAAAACACTGAATGTTTTTTTTTCTGTTAGAGGTAAACTACTAGGAGTAAGAGTAACGTAATTAAGAACCTTCAGTTAAAACCCTATTACATTTATTTATAGTGTGAAGTTCAAAGAAGTAAGTTAGTGTGAGTAATTACACGGAAAATGCTCAACAAGTTCCTTAGATTTCTTAACATATTATATACGCACTTCTGTGTTAAAAAAGATATATTATTAAAAAATATATCAACAACAATGTTGGCCAAATATATTTATTTACACTTTTATAAATCAATTTTTATTAATTTTACTAGTGAACTAATAAAACAACGCTATAATTGGTTGAAATAGGAAACTTTTTGGTTGATCTCTTCCGACACGAAATTAATTTTCATCTACAATTGCGTCAAAACTGTAACCGATCTCTGGAGCCTCAGGTCTCCATTTGTCACGTGATCTTATTTGCAAGGAATATATAATATATTTTATGGTTCACAAAAAAATAGCGTATCTCCTTTTATATATAGTTCTATGTAACGCGCATGGCGCCAACTTTTTTATTTATACGCGTCGGAAACTATAATGTCTATATATACCTGTTCTTCCTCGCGTTATTACACAAAACCGACCAACGCATTGACCACCGACCACCGACCATAAAATCTCAAAAAAATCACAAGACCCCTGAAAGCGACAACGTTACCAATGAAATGCTTAAATCACTGTCTATTTCACTCCTGAAACCGCTACAATGTTCTCTAATATACTTAGAACGGAAATTTCACCTGGGGTGTTCGAAGTCTACTATTATATTACTGCATAAGAAAGGATACAGAAGTGACTTAGACAACTACAGGTCAATTAGTCTTATGACAAATTTATATAAAATTTTCTCAAAAATCATATTAAGCAGGATACATAACGAATTGTTTAAATGAAAACCAACTGCGAGAACAAGCGGGTTTCTGCAAAAGGATTTCTACTATAGATCACATACAAGTTATAACATAATTAATAGGAAAAGTGAAGGAATTTAGGAAAACGTTGTATATGTATTTTATAGACTACACGAAAGCGTTTGATTAATTATATTTCGATGCTATATGGACATCACTAACACAACAAGGCGTCGACCCAAAATACATAAATATAATTTATAATGTGTTCCCAAAGTGTCAAGCCAAAGTACTCATAGAACGTGTAGGTATTGCATTGCCTATACTAAGAGGGGTAAGACAAGGGGACCCAATCTCTCCAAAGATATTTTCGGCGGTGCTCGAATCTATTTTCAGATTCCTAGATTGGAAAACAAAGGGAATAATGGTTGATCGAGAATAGTGTTTGCAGAAAGCGCGATAGAGGTGGAAAACATGGTCAGCGAACTTGCAAAAGCAAATGTTATAATATAATAAATCTAAAACTGCCCGGATCTGTCCTCGAAATGGACAAAAAAATTGTTTTCAGAGCGAAATATTATTGTGTAATACCAGGTACCTTTTTTTTTGTTGGCGATAACAAAGTGTATTTATGTGGTATTATGATAATAAAATGTTATTATTACAATTAAAGGATTTGTAATATTCAAAGTCTAACTAATAAGTAATAATTTTATTTAGATGTAGTTTTTTATTCAAATAACTTACCCATTATAGTGTAAAAAGTATCAAATTTACTTGGAGGTGTCGCCGAGGTTTTATTACCTGAAGAATCTAATTAACATACTTGCGCATGACTTAGAAAATTTCACGCTCACGGAGCGAATTTTAAATATAATGTAGTTTACGTAACCTAGATAAAACAGAATATACAACGACTTTTAAACCAGTATTATGTCAGCATATTGGATACATCTCAGAAATATGTACATCTTTGATTTATGTAATAAATTTATAGTTAGTTTATTTTGGTGGCGGTAAATCGTTCGTTTTCATACTTACATGCATTTCAAACGTATATGCTTCTAGCTTCTTTTGCTTCACATAAATGGATCTATACATCAATGTCAGAATATTGCAAAAAATATCCTATTTTCCTCACGCATCCTTTGCATATATGCCATATACAGTAGGCGCTTTTGAAATTAGCCGTCGCGAATCGGAAGACAACGAAAGTTTATAATATAATAACTGTATGATATATGCGTATCTAAAAAATTGCTTACATAAAATTGTTCAAGGAGAAAAAATCGTTCCAAACATAATAATGCACATAATATTTAAGGAACGTTGTCAAAGTTGATGATATAAGGGCAGGAGTTGTAAAAGTTGACTAAAACTAGTTCATATGGGCAAAGTTAGCGGCACTTTACCGAATGTGGCGATTTCCACAGCCGGAGGAAACAACAACAAGTTGTGACTTATCACCGGAGGACGGCTTTCGTAAACATGCTACTACATGTTTTTTACCGGCTTCATCTGGAGCGACAAATTAGGAAACCATTTCCAAATCCGTAAAAATATTATCCTATTTAGTTTATGTAGTACAGCCATGTCTTTTATAACTAAACTGTCATCCATAGACACTTCAATGTCTACTAACTCTGTCTAATAAAATCCATTGAATCGATATTTTATAAAATTATATTAAGTGAAGCTTCCACCAGTTCAAAATGTAGATTCTATCCAGAAGATACGGCCAGAAACTTAGTAACTTTTCCAACATTTAAAGTAAAAAATGATGTTAGTTAAATAAAATGTGCTTAATACGTTAATATGTTTTAACCAGCCTGAAAGTCAACAATCCCTTACATCACCAATGTACCAACCTTGGGAACTAAAATTTTTAGGTACACTCACCTACCTACCGGAACACAACAATACATGGTTGGTTTGGTTTGGGTTTCTGTCTAAACTTAGTAAATTAGTACTGGCGGATACTAGAAAACGTGATGAGTAGATAAAAGTACCCAGATGAGTCGCACAAAACTACCAATTAATTATTCAATTATTAATTATTTCAACTAAACTGAAAATTATAAACATAATAATAATTATTGATAAGCGAAAAAAGGTATATATTTTTCGTCAACCATAAAGCTCTTGGTTCGAGGCAACGCCTACAGTCATACGTCACTCTACGCTACCCTTAGTGTGTGTTATGAGTGACGGCGCACCGCAAACGCGGAATACGCGGAGTGCGTAACAAATACTCGATATATTACTTTACCCTGTTAGGTTAGGTTTGACTCGAATCGTGTGCGCGTCTGAACAATTTGAGTATTACAATAGTTATATAGATCTGTTCACTCACAATGGCACGCATTAACAAATATCATCATATTATTTGTATTTTATGGAGTCTTTTTCTTAATTAGTCATCTTACGCACACAGAGACATCTTGGCAGTGCGAGCATCACTAACACTAATGTACGTCGATAATTTAGCAAGGAGTGGCGCGTCTATCGTGATTAAATAGATCTATGGGCTAGCGGCGGATCCCGGGTAAGCAATTCGCCGTCACTAAGGACGCGCACTTAGTATTAAGTAAGTTTAATTTTAAAGATCTCCCGCATTTTGTAATATATCAATACTTTTTGCGCTATTATTATTACAAAATTGATGAACTATTTGAAGTTTTTATGACTGAAAGACAATTGCATGTGGCGGAGATGAGATTGAGGAATGTGTGGTGTTACGCGAATGGATAGAGCAAGGAATGAGTACATAAGAGGAAGTTTGAAAGTGGCACCGGTAACCGTGAAGCTATCTGGAAACCGGCTGTCTTGGTATGGGCATGTTATGGGGAGGAATGAGGACCATGTTGTGAGAAAGGTTTTGAGAATGGATGTGGATGGATATAGAGGTAGGTAGGACGAGCCAAGAAACGATGGATGGACTGTGTGAAAGACGATATGGTTAGAAAGAATGTTACTTGTGAGATGACGTCCTACAGAGTAGTATGGAAGAAGAAGACATGCTGTGCCGACCCCAAGTAAAATTGGGATAAGGGCAGGAGGATGATGATTTGAAGTTTTTATATTTACTTCAACGACCTTCCGAATATAAAATCTCAATAAAGTATTTGTATCTGTATATCTATCTTTTGTTTTTAAGACAAAAGGGCAAGTATTACAACCTTATCAAGTTTAAATATATTTAGAAATCTGTACGAGTTTTATTAAATTTTTATTAAATTAAAAAAAAACGAGGTTTTTAGGTGGGCGTCAAGGTTGGTGGCGCATTAACGACGTAAGGCACGGTTAATATTTCTTACAGCGCCATTACTACTATTTGACTATTTGCGTTGGTGACCATTAAACATCAGATGACCCATTTGTCCGTCCGTCTATCTATGTAATAAAAATACATGACACCTCGTATAAAATCTGCTTAAAAATTGCCATTAATCCAACTCCATTTTTATTCACTTAACCCCCGTACAAGGAATACAAATAGGAACATATCATTTTATACATACAAGTTAACCCTCATAAAGTAGGGCGTTGCCAAGCAGCTAATGAATAGACTTTATCATTATTTCTCGGGAAGAATAAAACGAAACCTTGGCGCGAGTTAATTAATTTAAACTGTAGGTGTATGGGGTACAGTTGCTACTTCATTACGTTATGTGAGACGCAGTTGTAATTTATAGTAGGAAATGTTTCACTCCCAATAGAAAGTTAAAATAAATTTTATATTGCTTTTCCGACTCGAGTAATTTAATCTTTGTCAATTTGACTTTTGCGAGTCTTACATTGCAATAAAACGTGAGTTGGAATATACTCTACGATATATGCGATACTATTAATGATGCGTTAATAGGTGAAAGACCGATAAAGAAATTTATACTATTACATACCTACTATTGTCTTCAAATTTAATTCTGTTTATTGGAACCGCACTTCGATCTCATTCGAGTATTCTCCGTCCTATGTAACATTGACGAATTAATATATCTACTGACGTCATGACACTCGAAGAGGTGCTTTCACTTTCCCAAGAAAATGCGATGAGCTTTACAACTAGCAGTGATTTATCAATGTTCCAATCAACCTTATCAGCTATATATTTTTATCTAATAATTATCAACCAATCCTTCTCTTCTTCTTCAACGAGTCCACTCAATAGCGCATCTTCACACTTCCTGTCTTCCAATAAATCTAACAAATCCATTAGTAACTTATATCTGAATGATAAACGTTACCCAAATGACAAATCTCTAAAGACTAACTAACATAACTATTTTGTCCCAATTCCAACGATTAAAATTGGAAAAAAAAACAGTATTTAAATATTGAAGGAATAAATTAATGCAAACTGTATTTCCAATTTTATAGTTTTTAACTTGCAAACATACAGATAAAAAATAAAAGAGTAGCTATTAGTGTTAATTTTTCTTTATACTCTATGGTCAATCATATATTTGATTGATTATCTGTACATATTAATGCGTGTATTACTAGTTATAAATAAAAAATTGACATAATCCGACGAGACGGGAACTTCGAGACTAACGAAAAGCGGCAGGGCCAACTGCTTTACGTGCCTTTTGAGTCACGTTGGTTTAATTACTGCCAAGTTTTAAACTTCAGATTGCTACTGAGGATTTTTCGACGAAAATGCAAAAATCTCTTGTTGACCCAATCTAGTCTAGGATGTTGAGACCTATGGCGTTAAGCTAGTCACTAAACCAACGTGGTAGTCAAAAATAAGAACGTAACACCAAAAGATCAACAAAACAAGAAATATATAAAAAAAATGCATAAAAATAATATACACAATAAACTAAATAAAAAATTATAACACTTATAATTAAATATTTACTAGTCACTTATAAGAACTACGTGAAAATTACTATTTATATTTAAACGAAAATCGTCATTTTTTCGTCGGGATGCTATTTATTTTATCCCTAACTATTTAACTAAAACAAAGCGCTGACAAGACTTGAACGAAATAAATGTTATTCTAGCACGTCAAGTATTTACACAGTTTAATGTAGTAATTATTCTTAGAAACCATTTTCTATAGCGAAAAGCTTTTAAATGTAAACCTTTTTCCATATAGTGACGTCATTGTAAAGTAAATCTGGAAAGCCATTAGCTAAAATAAATAATAGCAGTCCACCTTGTTTCTTTCATATTTAAAATTGTAACCCATCTACTACATCCGGATAAAAGATTTCCCACATAAATCATTCTTTGTAAATTTCATTACAAAAGACAGAAACTGAAGGTTATAATTTAGGGGAATAAGGCAATTGTAACGATTAAAGTAATACAAATGATCGCCATTGAAACAGCTATCAAAGTAAGTTTAACCCGAGGAGCGGACGTCATTACGAATTTTAATTAAAACATTTTTAACCCAACTTAAGGGTTAAGTTTCAAAGAATTTTAACTCCCTTTTCTAGCTCATTAGTATTGTTAAGAAAACAGTAACAATTCCTAAATTACCCCACAGCTGGGCGAATCGCGAGTGCTCAAGCTGACATGGTTGGCCGTTATGGATTTGTAGATATAATAAATGTGTCAGAATTTAATTCAACGTATGCAGGTCGCAATACTTTCATTTACAGCCAATCACGAGTAAGTGATAAACACAACTAAAGTAGTTGAAAAGCCTATGTTCCTTTTATGATTAAATACGTAGAGCATCCAAGAAATTTAACCTATTCTGTCGACTACACTATCTTGGTTTCTAAGAAAAATTCTAAGTCCATTCACTAGTTCACTTAGAGGTAGAGCTTTGTGCAAGCTCGTCTGGGTAGTAATGCACAGGGGACATAACATCTTAGTCCGTGAGGTCGGTGGTACGTTGGCGTATGAGATGGTATTTTTTATGATCACTGTTACTGTCTGACATTGGTATCTAGGTGAAGTGGTGACCACTTATTCCATAGACCTTAGATCATTCGGTGGTCCATTTGCCAGTTTGTCGATACTATACATAAAATTAAATAAACGAATCTACGATCATGAGTGTGTAACAAAATAATTAAGATTAAATATAAATAAGCTCTTACAATCGAATTTATACAAAAATATAATTACATTAAGAACCTTACCGATAAGTAATTTATTAATTACTCATTGTTTAGTTCTGTACTTGAATAAAAGTTTAGCTATCTTTTTTATCAGAATAAAAGTAATGTTCTTTCTTTACGTTGCTTCTTTTTCCAACTATTATTCTCATTTCTGTAAAACTGACGTTATTCTTGTTAACGGAATAATTTCGTTAAAAAAAACTAGTTATTCCAGTACTTCTATAATGAAAACTGAATTTAAAACATGAAGTGGCTTCCAAATTAGCTCGGAAATAGTTGGCAAAAACATGTTAGTAGCTTGTTTACGAGAGAAGACCATCCGGCGATAAATCAAAACTTTTTGTTCAGTTGAGATTCACAAATAATGTGATTTATTTCGTACAAATCTAAACTTTTTCGTACGGTATGTAATTTTCATTAAAATACACGATTTTGATCAGTCAAAAGATATTTAAAAGTCTTGACATCGAGTATTTATCGACATTTAGTAGATAGTTCATAAACTAAAAGAATATTGTATCAATCAATTATGAAAAAATATAATTCATTTTTTAGAGATTATTTGGTGATTCTTTTCCATTACTATAGCAATATTCTCTAATTAGATTAAATTAGAAAAAAATATGATTTATTATTATATAATTATTGTGTTGTAGGCAAAAGATGTATATTAATAATTAAGAATTTACATTGTTTCCTTACGTTATTGAACTTTGTCTTTTACTATATATTCACTTGTAAAGTTTGTCATTTCCAGATTAACGCCGAAACTACTATTATTGTTACTTTTCCAGCATTTTAGGACGGGTATGTATATTGTATACATATATATTTAACATAATTGACATTGACCAGTCAATTAACAGTAATATAGATAGTAAAAATATTTATCTTTAAATAATATATAGGAAGAAGGAAGATACCTACAAAACGGAATCGTGAGAAGTAAAAACGATTAAGTTAAAACTAAGCTGAGTAATAAAACTTTACTCGATGCTAAAAAGTTATTTCGTTTCATTTAAGTAAATTAATATTTTGCTTATAATTCAAACTCCCAATATTAAAACAAAAAAAAAAAAAATTCTAAGTATTTTAATTTTACATTGTCACTACAATAAGATACTAAAAATTTTGTTCGCACAGTCGATTCAACTGTAATCATTATTGAAAAATTAAGGACGACATATGAATTCGCATATTTTGAACCATTTTTGTACTCAAAGAATAATTTTGTTTGATAACACTAAAGCTTCATACGCCAGTATAGCTATCAAGCAAAACCTATTGACAGAGGAGAAAAAGGTACTCAGTTGTTTTTTGGCGTTTCATATAAAGATATATTATATAACTGAAAATAATATCAAAGAAATTCAACATCAAGTTATATAATGACGGCAATAAATCCATGAAAGTTTCAAACAAATGAACGTACAAACAGTCGTCATTCACAGTGCACCGCAAACAACTGTCACTCGACAGTGCGTGCAGCGTAAATAATACAATAAATGTTATATATGTTTATTTTGTTTCCGGTCTGTGCACTTTTATAAAGTTTTCATATAATCTTACACTATAAATACGGAAGTGTTTTTATGTGATATAGTTTTCTTCACTATAAATACGAAAGTGTTTTAATGCGGTATATAATAATTATTGTGCTGTGATTTTTTGTATTAAAAAAAAAAAAAAACAAAATCAAAATATACTTTATTCAAGTAGGCTTTCTACAATCACTTTTGAATCGTCATTTAACAAATTATACTAAGTAAAGCTACCTCCGGTTCGGAATGTAGATTCCACCGAGAAGAACCGGCAAGAATCTCTCAATTAATTACTCTTTTTCAACATATAAAAATACAGTCACGTTAGTTAAATACAATTATATATGTAAGTTTTATATCCTGCCTGGAAGTCAACAAGCATTAACTCTATGCTTTTTATCTTTATAATCTTGTATCGAATAATATGCCTTATTTACCAATATATTTTTTACAAATTGTTTGAATTTTTGAACCGGAAGGTTATTATTTATTGACTATTAAAATTTCATTTTCATTTAATACAAGACAATAGGCTTATTCTCGACTCGTTCATATTTTCGAACGCGATCGAGCCACAATGGACAAAACTCAAAAACGTTATCTATACATTAAATACATAGTAAGATAGTTTATTTTTTTTATCATCACTAATCTTTCACTAATTTTTTAATAGTGCTTAGTAGTACCACTAATCAAACCAGGCTCAAATAACTGCATTCGATTCAATCGAAACAATTTCTTTATTGTATGATTTTTCGATCCATGTCACAATTTTTATATACATGCCTTATTGTTTCTATACATTTGTATGTTTTGCACAAACGAACTCGTCAATCGATATCCATCCGTAAGTTATCTAGGCTAGCAGGGCACAAATTATTTCACCAATGTCGCATAGGGTGGTTTACGAAGAATAATTATTGGATTTCTTTAAGCACACAAACTAAATGTCTATAATAATAATTATTGTTGATGTTGTTGTCCATGTTATTCGGTAAAACATTAGTTCAGCATATCTTTTAAATAAATCGTGTATCGGTTATTTACGAAATATCCATATTTTGGATTCCTTAAATTAGTTGCATAATTGCAATTTGCATAGTTGTATAACACTCAAATTGACTAATTAATCTTGCTGGAGTTTTTAATACTGGATTTTAATTTAAGTATTTTATACGTGTTGATGCCACATATTAGTCATACAATATAATTGTTTATCGATTTGAAAGATACATAAATCTATAAAAACACATTGGACATAATATAGGTTAGCGCTGGATTAATTTTGTAAGGAAAAAAAATATTTTTACAGTATAAAGTCTTACCATAACGCTACCATTATTACGCTAATATTCTCGTATATTCTAAACAAAAAACGGCATTTTAGTTCTGCTAACCCCCTATAAGAACTTATATTGGACTTAAATTATTATAATACCGTTAATTATAAAACAATAATAAGAATATAACGAGACTTATCCTAAGAGAGCAGGGTGCTTAGTGGTTCTAATTTAAGCAAAATCATTCTAAACAACTTTTGTATATTTGTTTGTACGTAACATCTGTAACTTTACAACACTTCTTCACTAAGTCGACACGTGTTCGCAACAAAGTTGAACTTTGATTCCCTTTACCTCGCGTTCGACTCACGAAGAAATAATTAACGTTAAGCTTCTAAAAGAAAACTTAATAAATAAAGTTAAGCCAGTAAATTATTTTAAAAACAAAATTAAAATGGTGTCCAACCGACTGACCTTAGGTCACGACAACAAATCCCAGTCATTGGGATATTAATCCTCGTGTTTCGGCACTAGCACATGTGATCTTTTTATTGATTAATCCGTCCAATAAAATTACATTTAGGCACAATCTCCTCTTGGAATAATGAGATCAGGCGAATCCTATCATGATCCTAATGAGCCGAGATGGTCCAGTGATTAGAATGCGTACATATTTACCAATGATTACGGGTCAAGCCCAGAGAAGCATCACTGAATTTTCTTGTGCTTAATTTGTGTTTATAATTTATCTTACTTGGTTGTAGGGCTTTGTGCAAGCCCGTCTGGGTAGGTACCACCTACTTTTTAGATATTCTACCGCCAAATAACAGTACTCCGTATTGTTGTGTTCCGGTTGGAAGGGTGAGTGAGCCAGTGTAACCACAGGCACAAGGGACATCTTAGTTCCCAAGGTTGGTGACACATAGGTGATGTAAGGAATGGTTAATATTTCTTACAGCACCTTTGTCTATGGTGGCGGTGGAGACCACTTAGGTGGCCCATAAGCTCGCCCGCCAACCAAATCAAAAAAAAAAGAAACCTGTTTGTGTCTAATTTAAACGAAATTATGTCAATTATGAATTCACTATCCCGTACTAGAGCAGCGTGGTTGGGAATATGCAAAAGGGAGAGGAGGCCTTAGCCCAATATTAGGAAATTCACACACTATACATGTTGTTGAATCCTATCTTAGGCACGCTGTTCAAAATACTTAATAAAAAATTCAATAGCTTTTACTCCTCACTGATTTCCAGGAGGAGCGTTAGGGTATTTACATAATAATTATGTAAGAAGTATCTCTACATAGTATAAAACAGTCTCTTCCCGATATCTGTACGTTTAAATGTTTTTAAACTACGTCACGGATTTTAATGCAGTTTCATCAATAAACAGAGAAACGTCAAGCGGAAGGTGTATATGCATATGAATATATGTATATTATAGTACAGAAAAGAGTCGAGATGGCCCAGTGGTTAGAACGCGTGCATCTTAGCCGATGATTTCGGGTTCAAACCCAGGCAGGCACCACTGAATTTTCATGTGCTTAGTTTGTGTTTATAATTCATTCCGTGGTCGGCGGTGAAGGAAAACATCGTGAGGAAACCTGCATGTGTCTAATTTCAACGAAATTCTGCCACATGTGTATTCCGCCAACCCGCATTGGAGCATCGTGGTGGAATATGCTCCAAACCTTCTCCTCAAAGGGAGAGGAGGCCTTTATCCCAGCAGTGGGAAAATTTACAGGCTGCTGATAATTAGTACAGAAAAGTCAAGATTTAAACTTTCCTAGACGAAAAAAATAATTGTCTAATATTAATGTTATATATGGACCCCCAGTGTACCCGTATGAGGCTGGAACACGTTACGCTAATATATAATATTTATCGCAATTATTAACGGTCACCGAATATGTACATTCTAAAATATCCCATATTTAAATATGGAACATATATTTCCTTTGCAGTAAGAGTAACTTGGATAATGATTGGAAAAATTGAGAGACTTATGTCGATGTGACTTATACTCGTGTGTTCTCCATTTATAAGACAGGAAAGCTGTTAACACAAGAACACTTTTATATATCAATTATTAATCCACGTAATAAGAATAATATACAAAGGCGATATGAAAGTAAATTTTGCTTGTACGAACATATTATAGTAATAATAATAAATATTGGGCAACATCACATACATTACTCTGATCCAAATGTAAGTAGTTAAAGCACTAGTGTTATGGAAAATCAGAAGTAACGACGGTACCACATACACCCAAACCCAAGACAACATAGAAAATTAATGAACTTTTTCTACATTGACTCGGCCGAGATTCGAACCCGGGACCTCGGAGTGGCGTACCCATGAAAACCAATGTACACACTACTCGACCACGGAGGTCGTCAAATATCCAACAGGTAATTTATTATTTTTCATATGAAATTCTCTGTGCTTTTTCTCATCTCATCTAATTATGTACGTATCGTGAAAAAGACTCGTTTCAGTAACACAATATTGCACCGAGTAATAAGGTAAATAATAATATGGCACGGTACAAACCTGTTTTGTCAGCTTAATACTTAGTTGGTTATTTGTCTATTTTTATAATCGTATACGAGGTTTCTTAGTCAATGATATGATTGATAGATTGATTGGTTGATAATTAATGTCGATAATGTAAGCAACGGTTATTCGCTCTTGTATTAAATTTATGGTCAGTCGTGCCTTCATGACGTCACTTGAGCAATAATATACTATTATTGAATTAATTGCCTATTGGATTTCCGTTTTAGTGACTGGTATTGTATTGATACTAGATGAGTTCATTAATAATAATCATACGAAGCATGTTCATGATAACTTATCATCAATATTACTTACATTTACAGACACAATAGATTAACTTGGTGTGATATGAATGAACTCAAATAAAATGAAGTGAATATCATCCCATAACTTTGTATATGACGAATGACGTATATTTTTTTACTATTTTAAAGTTCTCTCGTTGAAAGTTTCTACGTATTAACGTTGAATCTAAGGTATTTGTGCGTGTTATTTTAATGTGTTTTTTGCGATATGCATGACTAATAGGCCATTGTGATAATGATGATAATGTTTGATTGATCGTTTTCCACCATGATAACCATTCTATTATAGTGTACAATAAAAATGTCACACAAAATTACAAACGTAAAATCGCAGGCGAGGGAGGATTTTCTGAGGATTTCTGAGACACAGTTTAGTGACATTTATAACACAGGGCAATAGAGATAATTTGACAAAAAATAATAATTTAATTGGCCCAAATCAGGCCTACCCAGTATGTTATGATTCAGATAGGCTAGTTAGTTAGTGAACTACCAAAAAAGATTTACAGCTGTAATACAATTCAATGTACTCACTATAATCTGCTTATATCACTGTATATATTTTTTTCTTAATATCATTATGTTCTGAAATAAAGTGTTAGTGTCCAAAGCTGCACGTAATAATTTTGTAAAAATAAAACAATTTAAAATTTTATTATGTTCCTTTACGTTTAATGTTAGGTTTAGATCTAAAAGCTTCCAAGAGAAATGCATAGAATTACAAAGATGAGTTCGCAAGCTACGAAAATATTATAAACTCGATGACACTGAAACTCAAAACAATTTCGAACTGATCTTTGATGTCAACACAACTCATTGAATATGATACGAAAGTCAAAATATCACAAACAATTACAACTCAGTGAACATAAGCGCACAAGGCATTTTCCAACATAATTAATGGTGCCTTCACATTGTGCGAATGACAGCGTCGAATGAGTGAACGGCGACAGTTTTGGTGTCGATTTAACAGAAGAATGAGTTAATGAACAACGAATAATAAACTGAAAATTTAAATTGAATGAAAAACGTGAATCCACTTTTAAATGGAAATAATATCGGAATAATTTTAAGACCAATTTCTTATAATTTCATTATAAGTAAATTTCGATTTGTTTTTTAGCAAATCTAAAAAAATATTTTACTATAACTACCTGATATAATATAAAATATAATAATACCACACTAAAACAAACGATAAAAATTTACCCCTTTAAAGCACTTCTTAACCACATTCACAGTTTGATCTTTGGAATGACAATGAGGATCAGGATAGAAGAAAGTAATACGTTATCGTTTTACGTTTTATGTTACGTAACGTTTGGTGAAAAGAAGTTTAATACGATATTATAGAGAAGACATACTATGTAAACTTCTACGAAGTCGTAGGAACTCACTTGAGTTTTGTTAGAAATTGGGAAATTTAATTTAGGGAGCCAGGACACAAAACAAATATACAAGTTTTATAACCTCTCAAGTTTATTACAAAATCTTTTTCAATAGCTAAAGAAAATGAAATCTACAAGGTAGACAGAGGAAGATTACAGAAAAGAAATTTAGTTGTGACAGGTAGCAAGTATAGTAGAATTATGTAGGTAGGTTACTTGTAGGTTGGTACACACACTTACGACATTAGTCGCCTATACGACACCCACAAGTTTACTAACTGAGCATATACTAATACTAATAGGTAAGTCAATTCTACCCTGAGAAGGTTGGCAGCTGAGATAGCTCCAAAATGTCGTAATTACGGGAAGCCTCTTTGCCTCTATGGAAGACTTGGCCTGTGGAGCACGGCGTAAGAGGGTTAATATAATAATATGTATGTAAAGGATCAGTGTTACCTTATACAACCGTTTACCGTGTGGTTTTAGTAGATAAAAATCCTACGTAACCTGTTTGCCCCTCAGAAGCTGGGTCACTTTATATGATTATCACTGCATCGAAAAATGATGTTGTAATACTACTCTGCCACGTGTTTTGTAACTGTTTTACAAAGCTGTTATTATTGTAAACGAATTAAAATTTATATGAATATATATTTAAACAAAATATTAGAACAGAAAAATGTCGATGAGTTTCGAATTAATTGTGTTTTGCGTGAATTTTTACGATTTTCCATTACTATAGATGATACGTTGTTTATCTAATTAGGGATTTTATTAGTATGTCAAAACATTGAAAACAAGGTATTCGCGACAATTTGTAACATTTTCGCGATAATTAGTGGATCGGATTGCTTTAACAGTACGTGATCTGATGATTGATGTTCAATTAATTGATACAGAATTTAACTATGCTTAAAAAGTGTTGCAGGGATCAGTGATCGTTGCGTTGTAAATTAGCAACAGTATACAATAATGAGTGGATCCTGTCACTGTGGTAGTATAATGATAAAAAATATAAATTTATTGTTTATTAATTTAAACTTAAATAATAAGTTTTTTTTTTTTTAAATCTGTAACATATTTAATCATGGTATTACTATAGGAGTCAAATATCAGATTTATGGAAAAACAATTGACTAAATCATTCAGTGATTACGACACCGCAGGTCGTAGGTTCGTCTAGTCGAATGTCATTGTGTTTTCACGTACGTGATCTATATTAATAATTTATCTCGTGCTTGTGAAGAGACCAGAACGTGGAAATGAATAATTGAAAGATAAAAATTGCCACGTTTGACAGACGTTCCCTCCCAAACTTGAACAGTTGGTGAATATTAAGCTTCCATCATCAACAGACAACAAGGCCGTACGCAAAGTACGTACTAACTGTAGGAAGCCGTACGGAAAGTCAATAAAGGTTACCTTTAAAATTTTGTAAGTTTAATATGCTTATCGCATAAATATGTACTTGATAGTATAGTAAATCTTACGAAGTCTTTCATCTCATAAATGTATTAAATTAAAGTGCACGTCTTCTGGTATCGAGTAAGTATAAAAAGAAAATATAGTCATAATTCCGAGTTATTGGTTACATGTAGTTCCTGACCCAATAAGAAAATAACTTTAATAGCAAAATCCAATTTTGTAAACTCTTTATAACAACAGCGGTTTCGTATGCCCATTAGCGGCGAGCGGTTTAGACGTTCATTTTTTAAACCTACCTGTGTTCTTGAATTTCCGACGAAGAAATAATATAATTATAAGATTTAAAAATAAACATACTCATCAAATAATATATTGAACGAAATATTTATCCACTGATCCGTTAAGGAGCTAGGATATTCACAAAATTGTGTTTAAAGAACGGAAATTAAAACGGAGTGAGCGGAGTCAAAGGGTACTGATATGAGCCCTCATGTGGGAAGTTTATTTAAAGTTAGCATTTAACATTATTGAACTTCCTTAGATTTATGAAACCAATATTCAAATAGAAAATCTTGCCGGTTCTTCTCGGTAGAATCTAAATTCAGAACCGGTGGTAGCTTTACTTTAAATAGTTTGTTAAATGACCATTCAAAAGTGCTTGTAAAAGCCTACTTGAATAAAGTATATTTTAATTTGATTTGATTAGTACTTTATAAAGAATTAATGTAAGAAAATAATCTAAAAAATAATTTAAAAATGAATGCATTATTTAAAAAAGTCAAATAAAAATCTTCTTGCAACACGAGAGCAAATTCCATTCCACTACGACTCAATTGTCTTCCACGAGACAAAGGTGTCAATGTTACATGGTAGCGCTCCAGTTTGTGAGCCAAGGTGAAGTGTTTTCACTTCTTGTGTCTCTTTTATACGACATTGACATTTGTTTACACTATGAAAGGAATTCAGATTCAATGCTTTGTCTTCCAATTATTCAATAAAATAACTTGTTTTTTCGTAAACATAATCACATGGTATAATAATCTAATCTAATGTAGCTTAAAAGTAAATTATATTGGAAGAATTATTTCAGCACTCGATGTTGGGTTTTTAATTTTTTAAAGGAGGCCTATTTATATTCATAAAATAACATGCCTTTAAAGCTAACTGCTACACCGACGAAGAAGTGAAGTCAGTTTCTTATATAACAAGTCACAAGGCAAACAATATTTCAGAGTTAGATGATAACTTCGTCGTCTAGGTAATGCTATATGCAATAATAGGCTATCTAAGTTAGTATTCTCATGCTGTGCGTTGTCAAGATTGTCTTTCAAATAACTTTCCAGGTATTTTACTGAAGATATTATTACGCACAAGTAATGGAAATCTGTTCAGAATTAAGCATATAAAATGGAAACAGGGTGTAAATTATTTTGTACTATTATTTTATTATTTTTAGAAAATTAGGAAATAAATTATTATCAAAAATATTTCCAATAGATGTTTTTTCATAATACTGTGTCAAGAATAAATCTAGTTTCGTTATTATAGTCGAAGAGAAATTAATGAGAGATTCATCGGTTTGCACCTTTTTGTAAAAGGAACAGAGTGAATTTTGTCCTGCTTTTATTTACTAAATCTAGTAGAAAGTATTATTTGAAATAAATAAGATGTTCGAAAGAAAATACGTGACGCTTGCGATTTTTTTACAATACCGTTTTATTTACTTGTATTTGCCTTTAAGTAAGAGATACATATCTCTCGAGATTAAACTTTAATTTATAGAACGATTTAGTACTTGAAATCCTAGACTAAAATAAAATGTGACATAGAATTTAGTTTCATTCTGCAACAAAATATTTTGCCAAACTACAATAAAAGTAAACAATATTTTATTCAAAAACACGAATACCGAGCAAGTTGAAATAAAATCTATGCATCCATCTTGTATCATCGTAGCCTTTGAGGGAAGACGAATCCGCCTCCCGCTGCGCCAAATCAAATCTCGTGAATATCAAGTTGAAAATAGAATATCCCAAGCAATAATGTAACCTATCACAACTGTATAAATTTTGATTTCGTATGCAGTGATATTTGTGGTCAATGAAATATATGTATTTTTCATTCGTTCTGCCTTATCAGATCACATACGTAACTTCAAAGAATACATGCTGTTGGCAGCGAAAAGTTTGACGAAGTCAACCGTGTACTAGCCTTCAACTGCATTTGTTTGTCAAAGGTATTATTAGTATTTATTTATTTATTTATTTATTTATTTATTTGATCCACCAACATTTGTTCACATCATCACATACGTAAGAAAAATATACAATAGGTACACATAACTTAAAAACTAGGTGTGACAAACATTTATAGGTAGATACATCATGCTTAAATTACTATCTAAATTAGACCTCCCAGCGCGAGCCGCAGTAAAAACAAAAACAAAAATTAAAAAAAAAAAGGTAAAGTTACAAAAAAAAAAAAAATTAAATAAACAATGAAAAGATTAAATTAAAAACTAAAAGTGAACCATAAGACGGACAAATACAATTTTAAGGTGACCGAGGTAAGGTGTTTAACAGTGACCGAATTCTTTTCGTTGAGTCGTCATAAATATCAAACACGTCGCTGTAATCATTAACCAGCTTGCTAAGTCTGGAAACGGGGGAGTTTGATCCGAACACAGTTTTTCGAGGTGGTGGATATAAGGGAGTTATTTTGTAACGAGGAGGCCTTATTGGTACACGTATGTTAAATTTATGTAATAGCTGAGGGCAATCAATCTCATTAGTGAAAATTTTGGAAGCAAAAAACAGGTCCAAGCGCTTTCTACGTTCATCTAAGGAAATCATCCTGAAGTACTTCAGCCGTTCACGATAAGACCGCATTTTCCTTTTTGACAACCCGTTTGCAAACAAAAGGTAGTTTAAAAACCTTTTTTAGTATTATCTCATATTTTATTTATATAATATAATGTAACATCTTTAATAGATTACTTTGAATTAAATTAAGTATTTAGCTTTAATTAATGAGTAATTGAATGATGAATAAACATTATGTTTGTCGTTAGACCAAAAATTATAGTAAAATAAAATTATTAATTATCAAAAACAACACATGCTTACTAAACGATATCTGATATTTTAAATTAAAAAGCTTGAATGTTTTTTTCGGTTTCATTATTTATATGTCTAGATAGACTGACAAAACTAAGAACGCGTCAAAAAATATAGTGGCCAACTGTAGGCCACTAAGTACGAGTGATGAGTACGAGTAATACTAAGATGTATATATAGGATTATTCGTTTTGCGTTAGAGTCAGTTTATTCAGTAATATTATACAAAAAACTTATATCACGCTGTGACCCTGAGGAGCGGAGGACTTTTTTTTTATTTGTTGACATAATAGCTATTAATGTGAACAAATACAAAAAAAACTATATGTTTCATAGGTATATTCAAAATATATATCTCTTGATCTCATTTTACTTGGTGGTAAACTTATGCAAGCCCGTCTAGGTAGGTACCACATACGCATCAGATATTCTACCGCCAAATACCAGTACTCGGTATTGTTGTATTCCGGTATAAAGGGTGATAATATCATAGTTACCAAGGTTGGTGGTGCGTGGCGCATTTTTTACATTGCCATTGTCTATGGGCGGCGGTGACCACTTATTGTGTGATTAAAATTAATATCTTCAATTACTTATACATCAAACAATTCGATTTAAATTAATTATATCACCGCCTGATTTCGACTCGTCCTCCCAATAACAATGGACCCACAGCCTCCTCGAAACATCGAGCATTCATCAATAGAAGTACAAAGTGTACAATAAACCAAATTACTTAACACTAGAATAAATACTTACGGTTATTTAGTAATATTTAGTGTATTTAGTAATAACCGTAATACCCCGATACCCGAGATATTACGTCACAAGGGACATAACATCTTAGCCCCGAGGTTGGTAGCGCGTGCGCGATGTAAGGATTTGTTAATATTTCTTGTTGCGTCAATATCTATCGCAGAACACTTACTATCATCGGGTGTATCATTTTCTCGTCCACCTATCTATATTTTAAAATAAAAACTCTTTAATTGACGTCATAGTGTTGACGTTCGTGTTCGTGTTGACTTTGAACAAATATAGTATGAATAGATTTTTTATTTTTTAAATACGGAGTTGGTATTTTAGTACCTACCCATCACACAAATGATTTTGTATAAAATGCTGCTATAGAAATATAACTTGATAAGATAAATATTTTTATTAATAAATGTGTCGAATCGAGTTCAATGACGTTGCTTACATGAATAAAACTTTCCTTACTTTTAAAATTTGTTTGCCTTTGCAAAATATCATGAGGTTAATAACTTCTGCAGAGTTGCCATTAGATGAGTTCTAGCTAAATGGGATGACCCGAGTACCAAAAATATGTTTTCGTAATTTCATTTCCATTTGCCTGTAAAATCAAACACTCCTTCATTCCATTCCACTCCGTTATATTTTTATTAACTTCTTGAAACCTTTGTTGAAACTATTATTGTATTTCTATAGCTTTGTAAATTTATTAAGAACTATATATTATAGAGACAATGGTATTTTTCCAATAATTATTTTATACATAATATCAGATTATTGTTACAATTTTTTACTTCTAAACAACATTATTTTCTATGCAAAAATTATGCATATAATTTCGCCGAAATCGGTGTATTTTTGAGATGGTGGAGATAAGCACAATGCTAAATTTGTCTTTCGATATGGATGTTAGTGCGGCGACACGAACTTAAATGTTTATGCAAATTATTAATAATAATCAAAGGTAAATAAAATAACTTTTTATGGCACTTTCGATATGATGTTAAAATAGAAAAAATGAAACAAAAATCTCATTTGCATTCAAACTATAACAAATAAAAACGTAAATATATATATATATTTTTAATTAAATATTGGACAACATCACATACACATGCACTTGTGTTATGGAAAATCAGAAGTAACGACGGTACCACAAACAGCCAGACCCAAGACAATATAAAACTAAACTTATGAACTTTTTTTTACATCGACTCGGCCAGGAATCGAACCCGGGACCTTGGAGTGGCGTACCCTTGAAAACCGGTGTACACACTACTCGACCACGGAGGTCGTCATTGGTAGGATTTAACATTGCTTTCAGTTCAAAAATAAACTCGATTACTAATCATTACGTGTCAAATATTTACCTATCAGAGTTATATGGAAGTTGATTTTTACTTAAATAACGTTACAAATAAAAGCGAAATTCATAAATCTTGCCTCTGTATTAATCACTTAAGCGAGTTCATAGACGGTTGAAACCGTACCATCACTGCTATACTAATAAGCAAGCTTAGAAAAGCAATCTCTAGAACATAATAACACCATCATTAACGCTGCAAAGTAATCCATATCACAATATAAAGGATTGTAGTTATCATGAGTCAAGTAGTACAAAGCTCTGAGCTGTCGGGTCGCTTATTACTGCTGTTGGATCAAACGGGGTACGCCTGACAAAGGGTATTGTTGACTAGAATTATGTTGGTGGCGAGTTAATAAAATATTTTGTGTTCTATATTAGATTAATTAAATAATAAATTATTTAGCCAATAGGTCTCAGTGGAAAGAACTAGTGGATCTGAGTTGTGTTCAAATCTCGCCAAGGATCAGTGTGTCAAACCAGTTTCATGTGCTTGTAATACATATCATGTTCAGTGTTTGTGAAATTAATGATGAGGAATACTGCGCAGTTATACATTTGTATGATAATAAAAATTGTCAAATGTTGTAATGATTTTCAAGTCTTCTAAAAGTAAAAGGACTTAGGCCAATAATGAGAGTTTGTAACCTTAATTTTCCTTTATACGCGCCGAATATTAGTAGCATCATATATGGATAAGTAAATTTTTACTTCATTATATAATAAAAAAAAAATCTTCGTATATTTCAAGAGCTTTGTAAATTTGTTTGCACTTATTTAAATTATCATAAGTTATTATGGTCTTTGATATGTGATGAGTATAACTTCAATGAAGAGGCTATAGTAATGAAAATATAAGTTATACAACTTCATTTTCAAGCTAGGTTTCCATTATTAAGGTTCCGTAACCAACGTAAAATGAACCCTATTACTAAGACTCCGCTATCCGTCTGTCTTTCATAAACCGTGATAGTTAGACACTTGAAATTTTTACAGATGTATGTAATAAATTGTGTGATGATGTATGTAAATAAAATAAAACAATCCCATGCCAGAATCGTTTTTTTTTTTTGCCCTTTTTATAGATAATAGTACGGAACCCTTGCACGAGTCCTACGTAACGATGTGCAAACGTGGGTGGTAAGAAAACTTACCGTGGTGTGGTTTTTTAATAACCATCTAATAATAATAACTTTTAAAAAAAAATAATTTAAATTTAAATTAAAAAAAAAAACAGTAATCGAAAAAGAAGTCACATCGCGATAAGCACATTATTAATTAATACGAAGCTCCGGAAACAAGGGATCTTCAGGATAATAGTCATAAAGGCTGCATTCATGTTCTTCGTTCATGAGATTAGACGGAACATAGACTATATTATAGCTTCGAAAAGGTTACGGCATTGTACGACTACCTATTTAAAAATAAAAAGTACCATAGTAAAGATAATAATAATACCATAATAAACAAGTTCACGACGTTCATCCACGTTAAATTATCGGCGTTCTAATAAAATAAACTTAACAAATATAATATAATTTAAATTTTTAGCTGTATTTATTGTGATTCATCTCACGCACACTAAGATATATCGTAAACAGGAGTATCACTCACTCATACTAATGCACGCAGATAATAATAATTTAACGGGGAGGGGCGCGCCTTCCCGTGTGAATTGATCTATAAGTTATTTATAGTTTTTCGTTATTTACGGTTAACCGGTTTGGTATTGTTAGCGATTCCTATCAGTTGAAATATATGTAGTCAAGTATTTATGAATTGTTTCTATGCCAAATGTGTGTTTAAGTAAAAAAAGGGTTTAAACTAAAACATATTAAATTCTTATAGATTTTTCATGACGTTGAAGTAATCTTTGACACGCATATCGTTGAATTCCATAAATATATTTTTTATTGTCGATTTAATTCTGTGTAAAGTAACCAGCTCGATTCTTTCTTAAGCTTTTTATATGAAAGTCTGGTGAAGTCATTGAACCTGACTTTTATGTTGGACATGTGTTTATGCATCGCTGTGTCTTGTATTGATCGCAAGGAAATGTTTTTGCGACTTCTTTGGTATCGGAAGATATGTCATCAAAATGGGTCTCTTAAAGGTCACATAATTGCCATTGGAATGTAAAATTTGCTAATTATTTTACAATCAATACGTCACTTATCGTATATATTATCTAAATTAATAATTACACTAACTCGCCTGCAGCTGTAATCATAGCACAATACAAAGTACTGCTTTTTATACACACACAGAAAATGGGTGATATTATGTATATACAGAAATGAGAAACGATATCGGAAATTAAATAAAGTCGAGAGTAAAATCAATTGATAATAATGAAATTATTTATACAAGTGGACTAGTCAGCTAACCATTTGCCAATAATAATTATAGCATTTTTAATTATGTATCGCTTCTACAAAGAGTAGCCTTAATTAAATTCCGTTACAATATCAATTTCATTTTATTTATAATTGAAATTCTCAATGCTCCGTACAACGTATGACCCTGATTTTTTTACTTTATAAACATAGCCGAGCCCGAATTGTCCCGAACATAATTCATAAAGGCACGCCTCCCATGACTCATAAATAACTGCAGCTTCGATAGAATATCGAGGAGACGTGACCACACTACGTACTTGAAGAATATGAGCCCTATACAGGATAAAACTTTTAGATACCCTCGAAACTTATGATATAAAATTGCTGTGAAATATTGAAAGAATTTTCCGTTATATAATTCCACGTAAAATTACATAACATTATTTATCTGAAATAAATGTTGTCAGAATAGTTCCAAATCATCAACCATATCTTGATTACGCTTATATTACCGTAATGTTATTTCTTTATGGTATTGTGATATATACGGTATATTTACTGGTGGTTAAACTTCGCGTAGGCCCGTCCAGTAGTATGGCGCAAGCCTGTCTAGGCAAGTACTACCCACTCGTAGCATATTCTACCGTTAAACAGCAATTCTTATTATTATTGAGTTCAGCTTTGAAGAGTGAGTTTTCAGATTATAAAAAAAGGCAAATGAAGTATACAAAATCAAAAGCGAATGCAAATTCTCGGTAGTTCGAAACAATGCATATTTTTGTTAAAACGTCAAAACTACTGTATATATATATTTATATATATATATATAAACAAATTATTAAATGCCACACGCAGTACCGAGAATTTGCATTCGTTTTTGTTTTGTATTCGCTTCTGTTGCTTCATTATAATGATTCGCACGCTCCATTTTTTGTAATCCGAGGGCGAGGTAATCAATTTACTTACAAGCACCAGGGCTTCCAAAGTTGATAGTGCAGTGAAAATGAAAGGGATCAAGTCAATCAAAAGGATAGTCATGGTGAGATCTATCAAAAGCCTTTACATGATCCTATCGCATCGTTAAATAGACTTTAATTATTAACTAAAATTTTAATCCAATTGAATCTGCCAAGAATCTTTAAGTTGTTACCAAATCAGATCCGGATGCATAGATCGCATGTCGTTTTACCCCGACCGGTTATAAATCACCCACAGAGCCATTTATCATACGCGGTCCGAACAGACCTCATGATGTAAAGCTCGCCATAGACTAGAAAAAAATATTCAAATATGTGCATGCCAGCCTTATAGAATTAAATATATCTGTAAATGAAAAACAGCTAAAATATTAAGATTTTTACACGGTAGATGAATTTATAATAAATTAAATGAATATTAAAAAATAGAATTAACGAGACACATTGTTTAAGACAGAATTAATTTTGACGACAATAATTCAGATTTTCATTTAAATAATTGCATTATTTATTCAACATCTATCTCTTCTAAGAACGAATTAATTGACTACGTTACCAAAATATATTATTTACATAATTTAAACTCATGAAGAATTAATTTATAATAATATATATTCCAAAACAAAAACACTTATTCAAAGGTATCATATAATACTTGGCGGTAGGGCGTTGTACAAGCCCGACTGGGTAGATACCACCCGCTCATAAGATATTCTTCCGCTAAGCAGCAGTACTCAGTGATGTTGTGTTCTAGTTTGAAGAGTGAGTGAGCCAGTGTAACTATAGGTACAAGGGACATGACATCTTAGTTCCCAAGGTTGGTTTTTACGCATTGGCGATATAAGGAATGGTTAATATTTCTTACAGCGCCATTGTCTAGGGGGACGTAATGGCGACCACTTACCATCAGATTGCCCATTTGCTCGTCCGCCAACCTATATTATAAAACCAAAAAATAAAATTCTTTATTGCAATCACAAGAATATTAATTCTGCTGTATTAATAACATAAATGATACACAATGAGTCTTATCACTTTGTAGCGATTAAAATTTGAATACCAATTATAAATAATATAACCAAAGGAAAGGCCTTCATCCTACGAAGAAGCAAAAAATATTCTTTCAAAATTAACTCGTATTATTAAAAAATAATACGTAGTAAAATTTTATTTTAAATTATGGGTAATTTTATTAATAACGCTAATATAAGTAATATTATAAGGCTTTTACAAACCTATTCAACTTTAAAACAGCACTGAATTACTGTATTCAAATTATAGTAGTTTCCAAACAGCTTAGGAGTGGTAAAACATACATATATGATTATTTCCATTTTGTGTATGTTAATAATAATTTTGCTCTGAATAACTTAGCAAAGTGAAATGCAAAAAATGATACACGATTTATTATTCCTGTTTCATTTTTATAGAACTAGTGTATTAAAAACAATGGAATAAAAGAATTGATGATTTTGTTTGCGTCGACTGTAAAAAAAACCCGAGACAAATAAACCGATGAACCATACGAATGAAATAATATTAAAAAGTATTTAATTTTTTTTAACATTGTAATTCAAAAATTATACGTTTCTAAATAATAAAAAAGAAGCTGGATTTGCTCCAGATTAGACAAAAAAAATCTGAAGTGAATTGTGAATTGTTAGAAGTGAATGATACATCTGTGCTTAACTGCGCTACGAACGTATGAAATGAAGCTCGGTCATAAATCACACTGCGGCCAACGTTTGATACCGATCTCCGATGCCCGAAGACGACGTCGTTCTCAATTTAGTGGTCATAAAGCATTAACGGAGAGGAATATGACAGTAAACGATCTAAGCGAATTATTTTAGCTTTGATGCACATAAATATACTATAATAAAATGCTTAAGAATATTATTTACTACAATTATCCCTAATTCGATAAGTATTTTTTTAATAATTCTATAAAGACAGGCGAGAAAAGACAACAAGACATATTTTGGGACATGGTGGATCACAGGGTAGCGCTACCAGGCATAAACCATTGCTTACTCAATACACCAAAGATCGAAGATGATCAAAGATGTTAAATCCAATGTGTCTAACACTCGCTCAGTCGCTAAACTAGAATGACAGTTAAACAGACAAAGTGCTGTTCACGTATTACAATAGTAGGATGTGTAGTTGGTACTCATCCAGACGAGCGTGCATAAGGCACAAAGCCGTACAGCAAATAAGTTAAGTGTTACAGTTGAGAGTTGAGAGAAACTGCCGAAATATTGTGAACTGTGTTTTAACTCAAAATAAAATGTCAAAGTTTATGATATTTCGGTTAGGTTAGAGTTTTTATAATTTAACTTTGGTAGATTGTAAGCAGTATGTTACGGTTCACAATCTCGCGAGATAGATTATAATCTAACGGTATTTACAATTCCACGGTAATATATATAAAATAAACTCGTTAAATATTAATATAATAAATATAGAAACCACAACTTATCATATACTACCACTATAGATAGATTATAATATAACGGTATTTACAATTTTACGGTGACATGTATACATACATATCATACAACTAAAATAATTATTCCATTCGTTACAATTTATGTGGAATATACACGGCGACTTCGTACAAATAAAATTCCTACAAAATCCCATTTCTCCACTTAAAGTTGAAATTTCCAAAAAGTCCTACGTAGCGGATTTTGAAATGAACATGTGTTCTATTTCAACTTTCAATATTTTGTTGTTACGGTATAATCGACAGTCAGGACAATCGATTTAATTATGCTTGTTGACTTCCAGGCAGGAGACATGGCGTACTTATATAATTTTATTTAACTAACATGACTGTATTTTACTTGTTGAAAAAGAGTAACTACTGAGTTTCTTGCCGGTTCTTATCGGTCGAATATAAATTCCGAACCGGTGGTAGCTTTACTTTAAATAGTTTGTTAAATGACGATTCAAAAGTGCTTGTAAAAGCCTACTTGAATAAAGTATATTTTGATTTGATTTGATAAGTATATTATACAAAATATTTTTGTCACGTTGGTAACAATTTAGAAAATAAATTAATAAATAATTATTATAAGACTATCTTATATATTAATAGCGTCATTTTTATCCCAGTGATTATGGTAAGATAGCTGCGCTTAAAAAATCGGTAATGGTCTCATTTTGAAGAGCTCCAGCCGTAGATGTGCAGAAAAAAAAGGGTATTGAATGCAATTTTCTAAATTGTTACGATTTAACAAAGAATTAATTTTAAAGAGATGAAAAAAGTTACTGGCCGGTTAGAGAACTGTAAAAAAAAACGTTATTCTTTGTTGTGATTTAATATAAAATATTTAATAACTTTAAATAATGTTAGCACCACGTAAAATTCAATGTAATCAGAACAAAACCTGTCATAGGTTTCGAAATTCCCAAAAAATCTGTTGAATAAACGCAAAGTTTCGCGGGTGCAATGCAAGCAAAGTGTATTTTTGTTAATACGTCAAAAGTGCTAACATTTTTATTATATTTATCGACGTATTAACAAATTGATAATAATTTGTGCCCGATATACATAAAAAGTCGCAAAAAAATAATAATTACTTTACTCAATTGAAACACTCAACATCACTGACCGCTAACAACATTGCATTGTTGCAAACTTAAAATGCAAGTATATAATGTTATATGCTTACGTTCTTATGTATGCTGTGCAGCGTCGGTGTAAATTGGACGGGATTTATTTCCAGAACACAGAAAATCCAGTAATCCATTATTCCGAGTCGGTTAGCAGACCACTCAGTTCAAGTTTTGATATAATCACAACTTCTGTTTTAATAAATTGTATATAAGTGTATGTAATTGTATATAAAAGGTTTTTTTAAGGAATATGCACTACAGACAAGTTTTTTTTATATTAATTAAATTTATTAGAAACTTTATTATGACGTTCCGTTACGTTATTAAAAAAATAAATGTATTGAAGACGTTTTAAAGATCTGTATTAACAGCGATGTAGTTTATCAAATTTTATTATGAGAACATAAATATAACTAAAGAGACAAATTCTATTATTACTGCCATACCTTAATAATTTACCCGTCGGATGTAATTGACTACGTGTCTCTGGTTTGTGATTAACTAGTCGAACCATCCCCAATGAAGCATGTCTCCTTTGAGTTCAGTGAACAACACGATTATTACGCTTATTACTTTGGTACTAAGTGTTATATATATCGAGGTATTCTTGCTTAGGCCGTATGACCGTCTAGATCGATAATATAGAGCCTAGGTACCCGGCCCGGATTCATAGGAATACAAGGGCACTACTTTTAGGTTGAAAATGAAAAATTCTTGTTTTTTCCGGCTAAGTTGAAATTCTCGGTTTTTTCTCTATATAATACGCATGTTTACCTACAATACTTCCTCTTGAATCGTTCTGTTTATTGATAAAAATCATACTCAAATAAGTTATGATTTTATTTTTCTACCTTTAAATTCAATACTGAACTTCACTGACACTTACAAACATCTATACTCTTTGCTTATGAATATATATATTGTTAAAAAACGAATTGAAAATATGTTAAAAATCCAATATATACTACAAAAAAACAATATTGTATCCTTTTATAAATATATTAATTTATAAACTTCATACTTTAATATTTCAACTGATTTTTGCATACGGTTTTGCCGCCTCCCTGTCTCTTATTACTCATAGACAACATAAAGAATTTTAAATAGTGTTTATATTTTTTATTATTTTTAATATCATTAATATCAATACTAATTAATCCGCAGATTCCGCAAATGCCTTTGTTTTACAAGCTTATATTATAAGTTACACTAATTGTCTGTATGGATCTTGTGACTACATTTTAAAACAATTTCACCAAAAATTTCCACTAAAAATGTATTTATCGTATATTATAAGGCTCTAAGGCAACATTTTAATTGCATACTTGAAAAGTATTTAAAATTTTCAATACAAACTCTCAAATTATTGATCCATCCAGTAGCTAAAATTATTCCTCAATGTCATGTTTTCTTTCAAGAGAGAGTAACCATAGAGCAAGACCATGTTTTATTAATAACAATAATAATAAAGTCAAAGTCAAAAATCTTTATTCAATATAGAAGTGTTTACACTTGCTTATTGATTGTCAAAAATCTACCACCGGTTCGGAATTTAGCACCTCGGACCTGAGAAGAACCGGCGAAAGAAACTCAGCGGGATATATATTTTTTTTATAATATTACAATTAATTATATTATGAGATACGAAGGTTCAGAACTTCTAATTAACAAAAATGATCCATGGTTTCCGCGTATTTGTGTTTCTGAATCTGTTAAAACATTTAAAATTTTAAACATTTCTGAAAACATTTTCCAATAACCGTTATTTAACCAAAAATGTGATCGTCAAAATGCGATATCTTTAATATCCAGAGATTTAATTAGAATTTCATTCAGAAAAATTCTTTGAAGTGCAAATGAAAGACATTTAAATTTAATTTGTTTTTCTTTTTTCAATTACTATTTTTGAATACTGGCTATTGATATTTTTAATGATTGTTATTATTTAAGTCTGTCCTGAGATTTTATGTCCAAAATCTATTTATAAAATAAAATATCTTATAATATTGCAATATTTTAAGAGCTGTTTGATAAGTGCTCGAAATTCCACCGTCATCAATATAAACAATTTGACGAAAACTTGTATCAGTATAACTTATATAATTTTTTTATTAATAATTGCTCGTCAACCGCTACGAAATAAAAAAAGAGAAAATCGGTTGACAAACGGAGGTGAAAATGGCACTTAACTGTTTTGTCTTTACCATAGATATTAAATATATTAAGGTAATAATGATGTTAATTATGACTAAAAAATATAAAGGCACTTAATCCTATCCTGTAAAAAAAAAAAACAATATATATCTATATTAATATGTATAAATGTGTATCTTTATAAGTAATATATAAATAATAAATAAATATTGGACAACATCACATACATTACTCTGATCCCAATGAAAGTAGCTAAAGCACTTGTGTTATGGAAATCAGAAGTAACGACGGTACCACAAATACCCAGACCCAAGACAACGTAGAAAACTAATGAACTTTTTCTACTTCGACTCGGCCGGGAATCTAACCCGGGACCTCGGAGTGGCGTACACATGAAAACCGGTGTACACACTACTCGACCACGGAGGTCGTCAAATTTGTTTTTAAAATATCTAAACCTGTATGTATATAACAGAACCATAATAGTTTTATTGGTGGTAAGGCTTAGTGCAAGGGTAGATACCACCTACTTATCATAATTATATTCGACCGCCAAATAGCATACTTTTTATTGTTGTGTTCTGGTTTGAAGGAGTGTAACTATAACAAGGGATATAAAATCTTAGTTCCCATGATTAGTGGGGCATTGTGTACAATCAATGATCAACAATAAGAATCAGGTGAGAGTACGTCTAAAAAAAATTGGATTAATTCCTTAATACTCAACTAAATTCTCTCTGCGTAAGACTAACTGGTTTTTAGTAGAAGTATAATTATACTTATGAAGTATAATAAATATCACATTTTGAATATATTTCTATTTAAAAAATAAATAAAATTAAATGTATCTTATATACGAAAGTTAAATTACAATTGTGAACAAAAATAAATAATTACGGACTGTTTTTTTTAGGATATATATTTTTCCTTTAAGTATCGAGGGGTGTTTTATTTCATTTTGTTTCAATATATTTCATCAGTCGTCAATGTTAGAATGAAAGAATGGCATTAAGCTTTCCTTTGTCGAATTTTCTTTCGGAAAAACATGTCGGATAAAAGAAATAATACATCAAATGTCGTTTTGTCTTAGTTTTATACAAATTCATCGAACGCGATGAATTTATGTTGAATTTTATTTAATTAATTTCAACGGTTTGAAAATAAAATACAACGTAATTATATTTTCAATAAATTTATATAATAGTTAAAATTTCATTTTTAATCTCAGATGTCCTGTATATACGTTGTAATATGCTAAAGGTGGACAGGGGTCTGCTTTTGTTTGACGTTTGACGTTTTTCTAATAAAAAATACTAATATCCATTTTCATTTGAAAATCACTTTAATTAATCCGGAACTTCACTGGCGTGAAGTGAATGCCCGTCTGTATAGATAAAACGCACATATAGAATATACTACCACTAAATATATATTGTATACAATGTCTATTGTTAACAAGGGATATAACAACAAAGATGTCATGCTTATTATTGTATTGTCGGTGTAAGAAATCTACATACAATTTGGTGACATTTTATATTTCTTAAATAATAATAATTATAAAAGAAAAATTGTTATTTTTTTGAAAAATCACCTCAATGGCACAAGGGACATAACATCTTAGTTCCCAAGGTTGGTGGCGCATTAGCCATTGTCTATCGGCGGTGGTGACCACTTACCATCAGGTGTCCCACATGCACATCACCCAACCAATGCCATAACAACAATGGTTTAACAGACATCGATTTCTATGGCTCAGAAGTATAGATTTTGTAGGTATAAATGACTATATTTATAATATTGTATACGTTCTATATATAGCATTTTTTTTCTCAAAGATTTAGTACAAATTATATTGATTCCAAACTAGAGCCATCCGACGTATATCTGCACAATGAAAAAGTGATTATGATTTATTAAATATATGATATTTAACCGAGAACAATATAGCAGAAATAATATTTAAAATACAAGATAATTTTAATAAGCTACTCTAAGTGTGGAAGCTTTTAGAATTCCACGCGGTAAGCCGCGTGTTTTGCTAGTTAATATATATATAGATCACGGGTAGGTAATGTTTATCAACATAAAAAATGTTATTTAAATAATAATAATAATAAATTCTATCTCTATAGAATACCAATCATTTATAGTTCTGTTTCATAAAGTTTAAATCGTTCACATACTTGCCAAAAAATAATTATCTTTTATTTAAAATATAAATAATGATATAATAATTAAAACAATTTATTATCTACTCTATAGTATAAAGGGTATCGTATATAGTTACAAAAATCTTAAAAAGCCACAACAACAATAACATTTTTGAATTAAAGCTAGCAATTTTACACTTTACAATGTATTAATATTTATTCGTTGGAAATATTCGAAATTTTACTATTAATTGCATGGCTATTTATGAAATAATTTTAAAAATGGTGTCAAATAAAAATAATGTTGAAAGCATTTCTTTATAAATTAACCTGTTTGTGAGGGTGGAAATTACTGGATATATATTAATGATAAATAGCGTTTTAATCTACGGTGCCTATAAAATATAAGTAAAATAATAG
Source organism: Vanessa atalanta (assembly GCF_905147765.1). Lineage (NCBI taxonomy): Eukaryota > Metazoa > Arthropoda > Insecta > Lepidoptera > Nymphalidae > Vanessa > Vanessa atalanta. Next base: position 4,152,074 of record NC_061882.1, read on the forward strand.
TCTAGAAATACCTACTGCTAAAGTGAGGCTCCTCTCGTTAAAGGTGGGAGTAAAAACTTGAAATTTATTATATATTGCGGAACCAAGATTGTTCATGTAAAATAAATAAATATTGGACAACGTCACATAAATTACTTTGATCCCAATGTAAGTAGCTAAGGCACTTGTGTTATGGAAAATCAGAAGTAACGACGGTACCAACAACATCCAGACCCAAGACAACATAGAAAACTAATGAACTTTTTCTATATCCACTCGGCCGGGAATCGAACCCGAGATCTCGGAGGGGCGTACCCATGAAAACCGGTGAACCCACTACTCGACCACGGAGGTTATCAAATGTGGTAGTTTGTTTAATCTATAGGCGGACTGGTTAATGTCCCACCTGATTTAATGTTGTAGGAAATATTAAACTAAGCTACATCGCCCATACGCCACAAAAAATGAGAACTAAGATTGAATGTTCCTTGTATAGATACACTGGCTCTCTGACCCTTCAAATCAATGCTATTTGGTGGTATAGAATGACGGGTTGGTAGTCTATGTAGGGGTAGGTAGGTTTGCGCAAAGCCCAAACACCAAGATTCACATCAGAATCAAGGTTAACTCACAATGATATTCTTATAATAAGCACGCATTAAGCCCTTGAAACAGTGGTGCAAATTCGGAGATTTAAACACGTACTTTAAATGATCTATTAAAAAATAATCATTTTAACTATTTCACTACAGTAATTTTAACTAAGATATGAGAACAAGAAACATTTATAAAGATAAAATAAAACCTACTGAAACCTACTAAAACAGATGAGTCATTTTATCAACAAAATGCAAAATAATCTTCAGTAAGTACTCATGTGGTCTAACCACTGAGCCATGCTCACGGTGCGTATTTATAGCAGAAATATATAAACTTGTATAACACCGGAAAATAGTATATTTTTCATCCTGAGAAATGAAAGGCTTTCAGGGGAAAGCCAAAAACGATATCTCCCAAGAAAGATCAATGCGAGAAAATTTCTATTTTCTAATAAAAAGGCCTGTATATTTTTCTAGGAATACTTCGAAGAAACAACAAACATATCGAAAGCCTACAAAAATGATATGAATAAATGAAATATAATTCTAAATTACAGAAAATAATTATTTATTTTAATTAAAATTTAACCACATCTAAACCGCATATAAATATCATTTATATTCGTATAACAAATATAAAAACGAGATAAAAATAAATTTTTTGTATTTTCTACAATACAAAGTTTCTTCCTTGACATTTACTTATTTACTCATACGAATGTTTACAGATTATATACTTAGTGTGAGTACTCTTAATATTTTCATCCACGCAAAGAAGCCTAAACGTCAATAGAATGATTGATCCCCGACGCGTGTTAGCTTTTTGCTTTATTTACATTAGCTTATGACGCACGCTAAGTAAGCCTATATTATTATATTATGTGCTTAGTATATCCCATTTTATTATCACAGATTATTAATCAGATCTCTTATAATTATAGTATTTATGATAATATATATTTACTATATAAAGGACCTAAATGAATAAAATAATATTTCATTCCTTATTAATTGTCAACGTTCGGAAAATAATTTATCCGCATAGATAACGATAAAAAATATTCGGTACAAGACATTGCACTATTCTCAATCTTCTCGTTATTTATATCGTTATCTTTTATCTCTTTTAAGTAATTTAAAATCAATACTTTTACTTTGCCAATTGTATGAAAACAAAATAACAGATTTGTTATAGTCATATTGTAATTTATTCATGTCACTCTTTCATGGTTACATTTCATTATAAGCTATGTGACAAGTCCTTACAACATCTATATAATACTTCATTAACTCAAATAAATAGCAAATTTTCTTCGTGAAATCGAACGAAATCCCTATTTAATTGTTTTCGGAAGCAAAAAGTTGGAAACCAAATAAAACCGGGGTCCGGATGCCCCACTTCAGTTGCCAATTTATTTTTCATTTTCTTCTACACATAACTTCTTGGCTTTCATTCTGCTCAATATGCCTCTTCAAAACAATTTCGATAGGCTGAACATATTTAAATACTAATACGCTATTATATAATATAATTTTAAATTGTATTTCCCTGAAATCATTTTTGAACGTGACCAGTATAATTGATTTAAAAAAATCTCTTTATGTATATTACTTATAAATGCATTATATATAAATATAAACTATACATTTAAAATGTATAGTTTATCGCCGTCTGAGATGTTTCACAATCGGAAACATAAATAAAAATTTTAGTTAAATAAATCATTCGGTTAAAATTCGTCATTATCTCTAATAAACACTCAAAACCAACCAAGTATACTTACATTATCTATCGAAGTGCTGCCAAGTTGTGAACAAGAAAAAGTACTTGTCCAAAGTCCCGCCGGAGGCACGTCACGTGACACTTCACTTAGCGTTATCAGATATCGGAACTTACACAAATTTCGTTCACTAAGTTACTTACTTTATTAGTAGTTTTATTATTCTGTGTACTTTTTAATTTTTTGTTGTGTTTATTATTTCACCTCACATAATTGTTACACAATTCACTTCGATCACACGATGAGATACCGGTAAGACGACGGATGGCGCCCAACGTGAGGCGCGTAAAGACGCGACACTGACGTCCGCTCGGCGCGACAGTTGGCCAGCCACTGCTGCCTGCGCACGCCTGGACCCGGGCAACCCCACCCCCCAACCCCACTGCAATTCGGCACACAAAAAAATCACATCAGAATGAAACCTTTCCCTGTGACTGAGCTTCAATGATCACCCCTTAAGTCTTAAGTCTCAGATATTAGTTAACGCCATTGCGGCACCTAATGAGGCTGTTAGCTTGAGTTATGCGCGGATCGTGTGGCGGTCCCGGCCGCTCTCTAATTTATAACGTTTTTGAATCGAATGCTTATGTAAATTCAGTTTCTGGGTGAAGGTAGAGCAAAAGAATTTTCTTCGCATCCCGACACACTCGAACATCAAACGATACGAGTTCAAAGCGTTTTTTTACTTATTTTCTTATATTATTTCGTACCTTATCATTTGCGTAACTTTTTTTATTTACTTCACAAGTTATGACGCTCATAACACGGGACTTGTACACGACATACCTCTTTTGGATGCTTTTTAAGAGACATATGTACACAAAAATTTATCTTTGAAACGTTAAATCTGTATTTGACGTATTCAATCTATCAAGGTTATGTAAACATACTCAATATACATACATATGTAAAAGAAACAGTAAACGCCTACATATATAATGTAAATCATTAATGATGCTATTAATAAGGTAAAGACTTTTGTACCATTCAATTTACCAAACACGTCAATGGCATGGTACTATGGTATATGGCAATACAAATAGTCAACGTACTTCAGTAACTTTTGATTGTAGACTTCGTGTAAGCCCACCCGGGTAGATACCACCCACTCATTTATTATTCTACAATCAATCAGGAACGCTATATTGTTGTGTTCTGGTTTTAAGGGTGGAGAAACTAATGTAATTACAAGATAACATCTTAAACCCTCTTGGCTTTTGGTTATGCGGTGATATTAAGTGACTTCTTAATTTTTCGTGCATTATTCTTTCGTCTAAATTGTCGGTCACTATGTCTTAAAAAGAAAACAAGCACAGCCATATTACTTGTTATTGACAACTAGGGATAAATTGTATATTCGGAATTGAATATACAACTTGAATAACTAATTATGGATCAAATGAATTGAATTAAATAAAATCCTTTGGTTCGAGCCGAAGCCTAATCGTCGTTCCCTCGTCATCTCCGCTAAATAGGATCGGTCCTTTCCCGTCCTCACTCCACTGTCTCATTCTGGACCATGTTGGTCTCACAGAAGGAGGCTACGGCCCTTCACACTAAATGTCTGCAGAGCATCGCTGACACGATTGCTCGCAGGGAGAGATCTCGTCCAATCTCGCGGACCAGGTTCTGCCTCTCCGTGTTCCATGTCTACAGCGCATGCTAAGCCGTGTCACACAATGGCGACAAACATTCGCAATTGTCATTACCAGCATAGGTCGGAAGGTGATTCGTAGCTTTCGTCCCATCCAGCCTTCGAAGGCCGGCAGGATGGCTCCAAAGACGCGTTTGCATGCGTACCATTCCTTACCACGTGCCACGTTGCTAGAGCCCTCCATCATTCCCGCCGCTTCAACGCCTCAAACGCTTGCCACTTGGAGCCGCCGCGCTTTCGACGTTCTGACAGAGAACACGGGTCTGATGAATGACTCTCGCTTCCATATTCGCCAGAATTTCCAAAGGTGGAATGCGCGCTAGGACTCTCGCCGCCACCTCGATTTAACATTCATTAGCTGTTTTCTATTTCGTAAGCCAAATATTTACATTTGTGACGTCATGTACTTGACAAATTATATTATTCTGAGCATATTATTAAGATAATAGAATGCATCGAGTTAGTATAGTTGATTTTTAATATAACATTTATTCTACTTTTATTAATTATTTAATAGGTAAAAGAGAGCAATTTAAAAATGAGTTATTTCCTACTAGCTCCTCTCGTTTGAATGTACATACCGAACTATAAGTAGTTTTAATTTTAATTTAATCTAACTGTCCATTTAAAAGAGCTTGTATAAGAGTTCTTGACTAAAGCGGTTCTTCTTAATATTTATTAAAAGATTTGTATAAAACGTACGTTCTCATTTAGACAACATTAAAAATATATTTGAAATAAGAAATTACCGAAACAATTGTTCATTTCAAGATGATAAAAAAGAAAGGTATGTTCAGAACACGGCTAGTTACAGTTAAAGTTATTAAATAAGAACAAAATCAAAGATAGTACATCTTATTCTTTTAAACCAAATATCTGACCAATTATAAATTATATTTATATTTAATTTAATATAATAGGAAATTGTCGTAAAATGCCTCCAGCAATAGTTTATCCCACTTAAATGGAAGTGCGAAACGACTGGGAAGCACTTCGCAGTTCTTATTGTCAGGAGTATAGTAGGTCGCTCAGAATAAATAGTTGATAAGAAATGGTGTCAGTTCTTGTTACAACAAGAGCTTGCTTAATACGTCGTAAATTTTTTTTTTTTTTATGTCATAAGGTGGCAAACGAGCAGGAGGCTCACCTGATGGAAAGTGACTACCACCGCCCATGGACATCTGCAACACCGGGGGGCTTGCAGGTGCGTTGCCGGCCTTTCAGGAAAGAGTACGCTCTTTTCTTGAAGGTTCCCAAGTCGTATCGGTTCGGAAAAATCGCCGGCGATTATTAATCTTTAATACGATTTGTACTATTTTAGATATGGAAATTGATGGGATGCTTAATATCTTAGTAGATTTCACAAATAAAATAACCATCACAACTGAATTATATTGAAATAGACTCTACTAGCATATAATATACAACACAACGGCTGACGTAAAATTTAGTGAAACTCTCCAGTAAAATTGCCTTAGACTTTTGTCATTCCCTCTTCTACCAATCTTTATACTTAATTGGAAGAGAAAATACGTATTTATAAACAGGCAACGCTATTATTATTTATTAATAAAATCGTTCAACTTTATAAATAAAATAAAATGAAATATAACAGTAATGAAAAATATCGGTAAACTATTCTATAGCTATACACAATACCCTTTTTTTACTCATTGAAAATATTCAGAGAGGTCCGGGGTACCCCTGGGCAGGAAACCGGGTTATATGGGATTTTTACCTATTCAAATGATCGCCGTCTCCGTCACGGTATTGCGGAAAAACTAAATACCTTTATACAAATTCTCTGCATGTTATTATTTAAGTTGATAATTTTTAAAATTATAGATTTTGCTATAAATTAACATTGTATCTACATCAGATATATCAGCTACCCTAAACTATGAGTAATGAGATTATTGAATTGACTATTATAATACAAGGTAAGTAATATTGATGCCTTTTCCTATAAGTTCTTATACTCTGTGGCAAACCGAGATAGTTTGACTCGAACAGGGCAAAACTGGTTCAAACCTAAATTATATTAAACGGTTATTCAAACTTTAATATTATATAGATAAGGAACCACGGGTGAATTATTTTGTTATTATATTGTCCGAAGTATAACTTATTTAATGTAACTTTAGTAAAACAAATGAATTATAGTTTTATTGGGCAACTCTCAGTGCTTAATTTAATACGTTAATTGAACTTTCAGACTACTGCACAGAATTTAGAAGTGTTAAAGTGTTATTAGTGTTGTTCAAATATATAACTCATACAATGATTACGCTTTGTGAGACATACATTTTTTTTAACTGGCTGGTAAAACGCACTTTCGCATTTTCTCAACCGAAGTGGATACCTACTAAAAAAACAGCTGTACACACTCCGTCTTTTTGGAGGGTTTTACGTCAAGCTATCGCTTGCGCATCCCATTGACTGGCTCACGGTATGTGCGTATGTATGTGGTAAAGAGAACTAGGGGTAGTCACAGTAACGCGTACACGCGTACAACGGGGAGAAAGTGCGCATAGCGCCAACATCTTCTCCCCACTCTTCTACGGCGAAGCAAATCAGTGAACGTACTCCTTTCGCTTCCCAGTATTCTTCCACGATATTTCACTCTTGCAGGAAGGGGTCATCTCCATCCAGCACCTGTATGGCATTAATTAAGTTCGGATGCAAGAGATCTCCGTCGACCATTGGCACTAGGTAATGCCTCTGGGATTCTCACGAGATCCGGGTTTACGGATCCGTCAGGTTGACTTGCGGCATGTCCAATGACGCAAGGAGGAATTTACTTAATATTTTAATGTTTGTAAAGGAAACAGTTACACGTTGTATAGCTATTAGTCTGGAACGCTGAGAGAAATATTAAAATTAATAGTATTTTCCAAAACACTACATCAATTTCTTCATACATCCTTTATCTCATTTCATTTCAATTAATATTACATCGAACGTCTCTCATTATAGCATATAAATTTTATTAAATGAACTAATTGACTAACTTTATTTTGTTTGATAAAGTTAAGCTCTTAATAGCCTATCGACATACGGATCCTGACCACGTGGACGACGAAGCCTTGATCGTCGCCGCTTGGACAAATGTCAAGACCACCTTCATTTAATATTAATATTAGTAAATGATTTATGAATAATAGATCTCGTCATTATTTTTTTTAAATATGTCAGTGGCATATCTATGTATACACATACTTACGTATCTTCAATACTAAATTGTGATTTCTAGTGCATATAATTTACATACGTACATACATACATACATACATACATACATACGTACGTACGTACGTACATACATACATACATACATACATACATACATACATACATACATACATACATAATTATAATGTACGACTGTTATGAAATTAGATCATAACAGCCGTACATTATAATTATGTGGTAAATAAACACATACGTTAAATCTGCACCTTGTAGCACGTATCTCGTAGCTTTGTAGAGCTACGCCGTAGCTATCTTTATACGCGACAAAAGGTCCGCCGCTACTCCGATTCAAAGAAAACCGTCACAACACCAATATTTTAGTACAGGAGCATTGCAACCTCACTTATCTTCGATTTTGGTTGCAATTTTACGTCAAAACAATTTCTGATCTTACCACTATAAATAAAGTTTAATTTACAGTAACAGTGGATCGGTTTTATTCGAATAGTATTAGAACCAATCGATCATAGACACTATAATGCAGGTGATAAAGTTTGTATTTCTATATTTACTCTTGTCCTATTCGCACCTCTACAATTTGGTATCATATCTTTTCGCACGCTTTTGTTCCTAATGTTCATTATGTATTCTCTCTGCTGTTATTGAGGGTAGGTATAAATTTTATACGTTTTATTGTGATGTCGCTTCTATTGTACAGATTCGATGCTGAATCGCATTATATCGCGTTATAAAAGTGTTTTTAAAATAAACATTTAATATTTCCTTGCTTCCAATTGATACCTTTATAACGATTTTTAATTTATAAACTATTATAGCTTTATGATATTAGCTCAAATATTGTTTGGGTGATTTTTTAGGCTGGCAATAATAAGTGTTAGAATGGCGTGGATTATCAAATAAAGATCGTTATAATGCTTAGCAATATTTTACTGATGCAGCAATCGAAGGTAAGATTTAGTTTATTTTTGCTTTATTCATATAATTAAGTTAAATAAAGAAATTTACTTATCTATAAAGCTTCGATATTATTGTAGCGATGCAAATTCAACAATTATTTGATCTGTATTTGAGTTTATTAATTAAATAAAAACATATACTTCTATTGAATAATATAGAATTTACATATACATAAGTTTTTCATCCATTTCCATTGCTAAGGTAGGCTGGATATGTCTAGTCGTAATCATTTTGGCGTCACAAATATGTTTTATTTTTATTTTAGATCGGTGTACAGGCAAATAGTTAACCTGATGGCATGTGGTTGAGACACTGGGAACGCGATAAATTTTAATGATTCCTTATACATACGCTACCAACCTTGGGAACCAAGTTATGATGTCCCTTGTGTGCGGGTACAATTACACCGGCCTTCAAACTAGAACACAACAATACAAAGTGATTCGATTCAAAGAAAATTGTCACAACACCAATATTTTAGTACAGGAGCACTGCAATTTCACTTATCTTCAATCTTTCATCGTGTATTCAAACGCCAAATTAGGCAAATGGGTGGTACCCAGAATTGCACAAAACTCTACCACCAAGATAGATTTAGTCCGAATGTCAAATAAAGTTATAAATAATGTTACAATTTTGAACGTTTTTTTTTTTCTGAAAACAAAAATAATTTTAATAATGATAAATATCACATAAATTGCAATTTGGAAAGAGTTCCTTTTTCGTTGCTATGTTCGTTATGTAACCAACTAACGTTATGTTTACCATTTCTCAACACACTTTGTTAATAAATACCTATGTTACGATTTCAGGTAAATACATATTCAATACAGAATCCAAAAAATATCCACTTATTCGTAGTACGAAAATACGTCTCAAGGACAAATTTATCTAACAAACGATTGACAAGTATATATACATATATGTAAATCACATAATATTCCTGTGTGTATATAAATTGAAAAGGTTTTTAAACAAATATAAATATAATTTACTAAATAGGAGTGAATATGTACGAACAAAATATATATTGAATTAAGGTTTAAATCTTTAACTACCGGACTTACTATATATATTTAAACAATTAAATATAGATTAGTACCTTTGGAACTTACATGCTTAATGTCTACTAATGTCCAGCTCACGCTGAAGCAACATAATATGTTTTGACAAACTTCTTTGCGTAGCATATTGTACCCTATTTACAACTATACAATAAAGTATGCATCCAAATCAAATTTCGCAATTGAATATCTAAACATCTGTCTTAATTATTGGTAGTCAAATTAAAACTATCACCCATTTAGAAAACAAATGACTTTAAGTTAGGACAGAGGTCCACAATTTTCAATATAAGAAATAAATATAGCCTTATGAGCACAAAGTTCTTGTACTATTATTTAAAATTTTAAAGGACAGTTTGAACTATTTCCTGTATCAACTCGGTTTACATTGCCCCGCAAAAAGTAACTGACTTTATGTAGTCGACTAACAGGACTTAATTACTCACCAATCGTCAATATTTTTTCGAATGCACATAGTATTTGAAATGTATCGAGAATGAATACAGTATTCTTTTTAAGTTGTTTCCTTAGTCAATCTCTAGCTAATAATAATATACTGCGTAAATACTCCTGTAAATTAAATATAGTATAGATGGCTACAAAGACCAAAAGTATAATAACATACATAACATAAGCAGCCCGTAAATGTCCCACTGCTGGGATAAAGGCCTCCTCTCCCTTTGAGGAGAAGGTTTGGAGCATATTCTACCACGCTGCTCCAATGCGGGTTGGCGGAATACACATGTGGCTGAATTTCGTTGAAATTAGACACATGCAGGTTTCCTCACGATGTTTTCCTTCACCGCCGAGCACGAGATGAATTATAAACACAAATTAAGCACTTGAAATTTCAGTGGTGCCTGCCTGGGTTTGAACCCGAAATCATCGGTTAAGATGCACGCGTTCTAACCACTGGGCCATCTCGTATAATGGCGTAAGATATTGTACTGTGAAAGTAAAACAATTAGAAACCAAGGAAGTGTCAGCAAACTATTCTATCTTTATTTATTCCCTTAAAGATAGATCATGTTATTTATGCAAAAGAAATATGTCAAAGGTTACAGTGAATGTCCATTTATCGTTTGGTATATTCTCTAATCACAGAGAGTCATAATTACTTGACCAAAGTTACATGTTGTACATAATCAAAGGCTTTAAATAAATTACAAAAATGACTAAGGCATCCTGTGACTATTCTAAGACTTCATAGATATTCTATTTGGTATCCAGTATCCGGATCAGTTGTTCGAAACGTAAACGTGTAACGTATCTAAATTGATTTCTATAAAGCAATTTGTATTCATGTGAAATTGCCTATTAACTATATACATATATATATTATTACGTTATTGGGTCTGAAGAACTGCAAAACTTAATATTCGAATTAATTTGTCATTTTTCATTGTGTAAGGAAATAAATCATATTTAACACAATTACTGTATAAAGTTGCGAGGTAAGGTGGAATTTCATCGATCAATGAATTAGCTAACTTACGGAACAGAACTTGGAGTTTACTAATACCTAATGACTTAAACGTACTTATTTTATCAGGAGTGTTTATAAATTTTGCTATAATACAATACAGTGTTTTCAATTCTTTAAGGAATAAATAGAGGAAAACTGGATGGATGTAGTTGCCGAAATTGGAACGTAAGAATTTTAATTTTCTAAAACTGATAAACAACATCTCAAAAATATTATGACATGATATTTTATAACATTATTGTCAATAGTCAAAGTCAATTTGAATCATGAAAATAGGTAGCTCTTGTACTATATTTTATTGTAAAGCATATATTACCTACTTTAATGAATTCCAACAGTCGCCCAATCATTATATTTTCAAATGTCTGTGTATTAATAAGTGAATTTGGCATTTAATATTGTCCTAATAATTTAAATAAGTTTTATTTTCTTCAGGAATCTCATTTAAGGATAAATCAGATTTGTTATAACTTTACTTTTGGAATTCCCTTTTATAACTTTCGGTCAATGGAAACAAATCATTATTATCAGCGACTTTTTTTTCAAATTTCACACTGACCTTAATTTATTAATTATAGATTTATTGCGTGGTTTTTAAGATATATTGTAAATACTAGAGCGATTCACACAATTAAACACTAGGATAATTTCCATAGTCATTCATTACTTTGGGCAGAGTAATGCCCCAATCGTCGTATTACAGTATATTATTAATAATTATCCTACCTCATTTTAAATAAATATTTCAAAATTGTATCAAATTAACAACTACGTATAAAGTAATTTGGGAATATTATATTTAGTATAATAACGCGGTAAGGAATAATTAATCGGTTTTACAGTCCTAAGCTCTACGGGCTCTGTAGATTACAATCGGGCGATCCATTTGCTCGTTTACCTTTGCTAAACTATTTAAAAAATAGCAGCTATTATTAGTGCTTCTTAATTAGTAACATTATCCCAAAATTTAAAGGATATTTTCCAGTTTCAATTTACTTATATGAAAAGTAGTATTACATTGCGAAGATTAAAAGTCGATCTATTATTTTTAATTTCATTGCGCTCTTCTAAGTTATCACTTTGATAGTTTTCACGTTCACCTCGATGTATTATTACGTGTATTAATCTACCTATTACGTAGCATCGGAGCGTCATAATCATAGTGATACAATAGCGTATCAATAGCCCATAGGTTAAATTACATAAGAATTAACAAATCACATTGAATACTCTTGCTCTTCTTGCTACTCTTTTAAATGTGTATATAGAAATAAATGTATGAATGGCAAAACGAGCAATGTAATACATTAATTATAACTAAATAAGTAACAAAATTATAATGCCTTGCATATGATGGGCTTGTAGGCGTAATAAGAAGCTTACCTACACTCGAAGTTCTTCATCGTTGTTCAAACAAGACGAAATGTAAATTGAACTTAATATTACGTAATAGGTACCGAACATTATGTAAACGATGTTTCTAGGCAGAAGACTAGTTTTAGAATGAATTGATATGATAAATTTTGTACTTTTAGAATAGTATGTGTATGTGTAAGATGATACCAAATCATAAAGGTCTCTTGATTATGTCCAAAAATCTTCGAAACCAGGTAAGGTTTCGTTATCACACTACGCATAAATGCTTTCACTACACCCTTATTATTTATTCTTCAAGCCCTGCCCATAATATTTTTTAATTCCATTTTATTTTGAATACTTAAAATATTGTGTATCCGAATATTGGAAGGGAAAATGTGATTTTAGTAAGCTATGTGTGTTCATTTTGTTATTGTATATTTTCTAAGCTACCTGGCTTTCATTGGCTATGTTACATACCATTGTATTATTTAATACCCCCAGAAGTCATAAGATCATGTATTTAAAAAATATGCTTAATTATTACTAGTATCTCTGACTAGTAGTTGTAGACTCTGGCTTGTTGTTTTGTATTTACTAACTTGATAATTATATATTATATTTTATTAGGCCACTTTATATATTTATTTATTCTTAACAATGTTATACGATGTCGAAAAAATTAAACTGGCTACTTTTGAGCTACTGAGCACTAACCTACGAAATAAAGTTTTAAATCTAAATCTAAAGATATGAAAATGTTCTTTCACCAAATAAAAACGAAAATAATATATATATAATAAGTAAAACAAACTGTGCAAACAAAAAAAAATATGTGCACGTAATTGCTGAATTTAATTATTACATTTATTTTAAACAAAATATTTACGAAAATAACACTTAAAATATTGCCAATAACGCAACTGTCTTATTTTGAACTGGCTAATGAAGGATCATAACATAGGACCGATTAAAAGAGACACTGCAGTGTTCAAGAAACTAAAACAGATTGCGATTGTCAATTCTTTCATACTACGCGTTAATCTTGTTAGCGCGGGATCCGAGGCTGTATCATAAAGAGGCAAATTTAAGGGAGATAAAAATTTATAATAGTATTTGTATTCATTAATTATATTTGGTATGAAGCAAGTAATAATGCAGTTAAACAAAATTATAATGCCTTGCATATGATGGGCTTGTAGACGTAATAAGAAGCTTACCTACACTCGAAGTTCTTCATCGTTGTTCAAACAAGACGAAATGTAAATTGAACGACCTACGACCGCCCCGACTAGGCCACGGGTGAAAACTAATTGTATATCAATGTAGATTTATAAATTACCAATTGTAGTTATCAAGAAGACACAAAACAAATGAAAAAAATGGAAATGCAAAATCCATGAAGCTACTGAAATATGATATCAGAAATAAAAAGGAATCAAACCATTCAATTTAAAAGTTTACGTATCCTTTTACGGGGCTATTCTATCCCATGTGAAAACAACCTAATATTATTTTTAGTTTCAAATATTATTTAACATCAAAGAAATATAGGATGAATTTCTGTTTTGAATTTTATTTTCCAATTTTAACTTTTATAAGGTTTGCGCATTCTGCCATTTAATTGGATATATATAAATATTTATACCAGTTATTGAGAATACGTGATAGTATACTGGTTAAATTTCATGAATGAGGAGACTCCGTAAACGAATGTACCAGCCAGTAGACTTTAATTTCTTTTGGCCATAAAATACAACACTACCAATAGATAACATTTTTTTCTTCGCTATTAATAAACCGCATCGAGCAAGCAAAAGATGCAACTAGAAATGGTTCTAACCTTTTTCATTTTAAGCAGAAGTGAAAGTAAGGAAGCGATGGGTTTTTCTCTCAGATAATATACCGCCAAACAGCAGTACCCTGTATTGTTATGTTGAGAATAACAAAAGAAATCTTTCATTGTTTTAAAATGATTATTCAGTGATATTTTTAGGAATTATTCATTTGTTTTATACATAAATTTGGTTTCATTAACGAGAATATATTATTGCAAAACCCAAAAATACTAATATAACTAAGCTAACCACCGTGTAGCTAACTTGATTTTCGCCTTTTCATGACTTATACTTGATAATTAGAAACTTCTAAGACTCAATCCTGCTCATATTACAACTTTGATAATGAAACAAGAAATTCTCACACCAATTTGGAAGTTATCCTGAGCTAACTATGCACTAAGTCTGTTTAAACAAATATCAGAGCTAGCAGAACCTTAGTTCAAGTTCTTCGCTTGTTTAGGAGACGGCGGTTGACGGCGACAGTTACAGGTGGTGGAGTTTCAAACTTTTCAAGTTTTATTTTTTGCCTTAATCGAACGTCTAGCTAGTCCAAAGTGAAAATTTAATTTAAAACTCTTACACTACGATTTTTATTATGTTTTACTATTTGTTCAAGATTGAAGGTTAGTATAAAATATAAAAAAAATTTGTACAAGTTATCGCCTACGGCTACTCTTGTATTCTAGGGGTTGATTGTCAGGCAGTAGGTATAAAAAAGGCCTATGACCTTCCTTCGGGTTTAAACATGCTTCATACTGAATAATATCAAATTCGGTTTAGTTGGCTTGGCCGTGAAAAAGTAACAGTCAGACAGACAGACTTATGCATGTATAATTTTAGTTTATTTGTATTTAATTGATATCTTCTTTACCAATTCTAGTTATAGGAATCATTTCCAACAGAGATCAGTTAACTTATGTGCACACACACTACTATTATTATTCCAAAGAATAGTACTGATAGCCTTATGGGCTTCACGGGCACAGCCTTGTGGGCTAGGTATTAGATCAATGAGGCAGTTGCATATAAAAATACCTCATGAACTGAGACATATTATAAAAAAAATAATCTAGGAAGTAAATTTTACCACACTTCTTTATTTTTATATGTTGAATCATAAGGATTTACATAAAGTACTATTCAAGATATGGTACGGTTCGAGTAAGGAAATGATATAAAAATACATAATATGTTTCACATTATTACAAACGAATCAAGCATTCCATACCATCAAACAATCGAAATTACAACAAAGACATAGGAATGTGGGCTCTGATTTTGAAAGGTAAGTAACCTACTTTAGTACAAAGAACATCTCATATTTTCCTCTTGAACTTGAACAGTAGTATTGTAATGGGCAAATATAATTTGCCAAACAAAATCTCTTGTTATAAAACATAAACATAATTTGCAGATTAATGATGACTAGTCATATTTTTTTAATCAAAATGTTATTTTATATTTAAAGTAATACTTACCTACGCTCCCTTTAATAATCCTTACAGCATTTCTAGAATATAGAATGAACACGTGTTACAATATTATACAGGTGTGAATAGTTCGTAAAGAAGCGGCGGTAGATAAGAGTGCAGAGCCACCTCTGTCCTACGTCCGATTGACTCTGACCTGACTTTATTGAGGGCTATAGAATTCGCGGATTTTTAACTTTCCAGCTATTATTATTAATATGAACGATCTATTGGTGTAGCATTGACGGCGAATGACACTACGCTCTTTAAACCGCCCTTTAACTCTTTATGTGGTGTAACACGGATACTATATTCGATATATACAGTTGGTCGCTATATATTGTTACTATAATAATTAACATATATTTAATTTATCAATGAAATTCGATGTCATTATTTAATTTACTCTATATATATATTGGTTCTTTCAAAAACTTTTAATTTTGATGTCTGACATTTGCCGGGCGTCACGTAACGACCAAATTATTTTAAAGTGACATATTTTTTTGTGTATTATTTAAGTATTATATATACCTTTAAGTATAATTCAGATTTATTATAATCGCTGAGAGTATGGCCCAACAGCAATCGTCGATATAGAGTAGCTAGCTATCAGTAGTTATCCAGCGGTACTCGGCACAGCTCCAATAAGAAATCTCCGGGAAATACTAGACATGTTAGTCGTGATATCATCTGTCTCACTTCTTTACAAATCTCTTTGTACTCGACGGAAACACCTCAGAGAAGTTAGCGTTATATTATAAAATGCTTCAGTTATTAAAAACAATTGAACTTTTGCTGACTAATTTAATCAAATTTTTGCTCGGAATATTTAAATGTGAAAAGTTCAGTTCAAGTCAAATCAGATTGGCAAGTTTGTAGATATTAAAATTTTATAAAATTTATATATATGAGCAATATTTTTAATTTAAAATTTTTAATGACTTTTTCCTCGATATGAATTTCGATATAACTGTTTTATGCTCATGTTACAAAGAACAGCACCAAGCAGTCGTTCCTTTACTTTAATTAAAAATAAAACATTCTACTTTTCTATTAGAATCAATCTAGAAACTAAATTAGCGGTCAACAAATTCTAGAATAAAGTTGAAAAACTGTAGTTTAAAATCCCGAGAGTGAACACAATGTTTCGGCGTGCTGTTGTTGTCTCTGAGCTGCGCCAATTAAAACTTGCAATGAAACACAAAAGTCCATTATATTGTTATTAGAGGAACAAGTTTCCATTGTAACTACTTAACGAAATAATATAATGTACGAGTCAATTGTTCACACTTTTAATATAATTTAAAATATATTTTTCGAAGTTTCTAGACGACCCGATGGTTAGAAATTTTATGCTTAATTGAAGTTGGTAAATTGTATTTCATGAAGATATAATATTATTATATTGTATAGTTACATAGATTCGTGATGGTGGATGGTTCGCGATTAGTGAATGTTGCATCACAAATAACCGACCCAAACATACCAAAACGAAAAAAAATATTATGAGCGTGCTTGTGAGCGTGTGTGCGTGCGTGTATGTGTATGTGGCTGTAAGCGTGTCAATTAACTTTGTTACAAGACGTTATCCTGTTACAATATCTTAAACTATTGTATCTTCTATTAGATTGAATTTATTCGTTATCGCGAATCATTTCGTAACTCTCAACTTGTTTTAGGAATAGCAATATGAAGTTCATTCACATTCCGAGTATAATTTTAAGCCAATCACAACAGTGTAATCACAGGCACAAGGGACATCACATCTTAGTTCCCAAGGTTGATGGCGCATAGGTGATGTAAGGAATGGTTAATATTACTTACAGCGCCTTTGTCTATGGGCGGTGGTGACCACTTACCATCAGGTGGTCGTCCCATATGCTCGTCCGCCAACCAACGCCATAAAAAAACAACAGATTTTTTTCAATTAAGAAGCACATTATTGCTTTGTTTTGGTGGCTTGTATTGGTTTATCTCCATAAGCTTATGTCCATATTTATCTGTACGGGTTGAAAAAAATGATACTATAAATGATCAATGAATTTGATAATTGAAAATTGCAATAGCTCCGTTAAAGTTAAAGTGACATATTTTTCGACGATACTACGAAAAAATATCCTAAAGACGAAAAGATATCCTAAGCATTCAAGATAGTTTTTTAAATTATGCAGTAAATTGTAATTGTGAGTATTCTACCAAAACTCAGAGAAAACTTAGGTTCATCCCTTTAAGAAGACCATAATTTTATCTTTGCTACTATATGTGATTTTACCCTCTTTTTAAATTCTTGCTTTTATTTATTTACCTTTTGTATATTATTATATTAAAATCACATACAGAAGTTAATAAAGTAAAACGTTAATAAATTGAGTCATAAAGGCGAGTCCTGCAAAAACGGTTGAATGTGTAAAGTTGGGGCTAATTGAATAACTTGGAGCATTGCCGCGTACCTGGAATCCCTACCTGGGATTACTGCGATGGAATTTTATTACCTAGCTTATAACGATTACTAGCAAAGTCGCTTAGCTGCTTAATACGCCTATGATTTAGACATTTTTAAATTCATATACTGCACGCGAGCGTGGCGCTACAGTAACAAAATGAATAAAACCTCGTCTAGGTGCGAGTGTTTATGCTCGTGCTATCAACTTCCCACTTTATACCACTAAACGCAATATGCATCTGCTCATAACTCACGCACACACGCACGATACCTGTGATCATTGAACATAATATTATGACTACACGAAAGCACGCACACACACGCACTAATGATATATATTTTAATTTCATCTTATAAGGTATACATTTACTATACGAAAGTTATTATAAACGTTTTTTTTTTTTGTGTAAATTAATTGAAAATAGTAAAGTTTATGCAAATGTTTATGTTAAGTAAATGTTTTCACGACCCATAATTATAAATTGGTAAAAAATTCTTTTAATAGTAGTTCTAAAATGTATTTAATCGGCACATAATCTTCATACAAGATTTATTTAAAACTCTAACCATCAATGGGCAGATCGGTAGATATGTTATTTGCCTAATTAAAACAGAATAAGATATACCAATTTATATATATCAAATTAATTAATATTTAAAATTAAAAATGATTAAAAATACTCAACAATTTACACTTATTAAAAAGTTTACATATTATTTCTTTATAAATCAGTATTAGTTTAATACGCATTGTCTATAAAAAGTATTTTATAATATGCTTTAAATATATTTTTATTCTAAGTACTGATAGGTATTTCATTTAGTAAGCTCGGATTTTTTATTTTGCTCGTATGTCCTCGTCTGTATGTCTTATATCGTACAATGTCACAACCTCTCCTTGCAATTTAAGCTAAGCGGAATCGTAAACGACCCGCGGTCTATTAATAAAACGTGAGTGCAGACACAGCACGAACCTAATACAAACGTATCAATCTTCGTCAGTCTAGACGCGCAGACTCAAGCAACCTACCACAAGACAATGAATCGGTCAAGGTTCACTCGCCCTTTCATGCAGAAGGTTCTTCATAATTTATCCGCTCCAAAATGACTCAATAATACGTTACTCACATCTTACTTTTCTTATATAATAAAGTGTATTAAAGCTGTTATTTATATTTAGCGAAAATGCTTACATACATATACCCACTTTCTATGAAAATTAAATCAGATAACTAAATAACTAACAGTTGCTTCTCGTCGTAATTTCTCACAGCTATTTTTATGATTCTGTTTTCAAACAAACAGACTTAAAGCGATATCAGTAATATTATCAATCACTATACGACTGAGGCCAAATTCAGCCAAAAATTTGCAATGAACACAAGTTGAAGTTCCCTGGGTCCTTTAATTTTGTCTCCAGCAGCACCTGCGCCAATTTCCATATTCATGTGACAAATTTAATAAGATGCATTTTATCGCTCACTGCGGAGACACGGCACTGAGACGGACAGCGTTCACGATAATGTCATTTATGTTGAGTCTCGGATAATAAAGTCTTTAGCGAATGTCATCATAAATGTTTAGGAAAATCAGACATATCGATATTTTGTTTATTTATTACGAATATTATAAATAGGGAGAGGAAGGTATTAACGGAACTAATGATACAATTCTAAAAATATTATTTTATATAAAGTTACATTATTTCTGAGTGCTCTAGGGTGTGTTGTTGATTATATTTATATCATATTATTTTCTATATAAATAAATTGCACCCGTCCCAACCTGGGGCGGTTCGATGGCTTATTGTATTTACCTGTATGAGCTTGACATTTTAAAATGTTTATTTTATGCAACATTAATTTATCCCCCATATTACAAATTCGCTGATATTATTGCATCGAAAAGATACTTCAATAATTTATTATTTAGTAATACATCGAAAACAATTGCAATAGAAATATTGAACCTATATTATATAAAACGTTAAAGGTCTAAAAATAGAAAAAAAACATACGTGATACTATTGTCATATACAGAGACCAAAAAAAATCTATAAATATAATCTTACAATGACGTAGGCATTTGATGCTTTTAATGAAATCAAACGACATCCTAATCTACAAGACACAATTACTTACTAACAAATCAAATACAATAAGTCATTACAAAAATGTAATTAGATCGGAAATAATATCGTTCACATATAATCACAATAAAAAAAACATTTACTACTTTTTCACTCGTTTACACGACATAATATTTACAGCTTTAGGAAACAACCATTCTCAAACAAACAGTACGAATGCGCCATCAATCAATATCTATAAACTCCTCTCAAGTGTTTTACGATCATTTTAAGCAAGCAATATATGGCATTAGGGCGGTCTGCTGTATAAAATCGCAATAAATAAATAAATATAAAGTTGAAACTCGCGACTCGCTCCAAACTTCTCACTAAGTTATTTAATAACTCCGCTGACCAATGCCCATCCTGCTATGGAAATGACATCTAAATTTTTTTATTAAAATTCTATTGTTTTTTTTTTAAATATTGTAATATAAAATTTGGTTTTTATAAAGATATTTTTTTTTTTTAACTAGGTCTCATGTCTTTATTTTTAGACAAAAACATTATAAAACAGATGTTGTGGGTTCCAAATCCCGATTGGAACCAAGATGCTTTCCATATCTATTACGTATTAAACAGACATAATAAAATAAATTGATAACGTTTGAGAACAATTACGATACAATGACAAAATTGTTATTAAAAATCCAATGTCATCCAAAAGTTTTGTTTAAATAATTTCATATGAACTCTATATAATAGTAAGAAACAGAGCTAGAGAAAAAGGGAGAGAAATGTCACTTGGAGGGGGCGCAACGCCTCTTCCTTACGTGACGACTTCGGCCAGTTCACTATATTGTAAGCCGCGTGAAAGAACTTGATTCTGCAATGATTCGTTTGTTTGTTTTTATTTATAAAATATGTAAGTGGACGGAGAAATTGATTACTTAATAGTAAATAGTTACGTTGTATAGGCCAATGTTTATATTATATTTATTATAAATATTAACCAATCCTTACATCGCCAACGAACCACCGAAAGATTTTATGTTACACAGGCTCACTTGTTCTTCAATTCGGATTACAAGTTATTATGAAAAACAAAAACTTTTTTAAAACGCGAAACTTAACCCACACATTGCTTTACGACCTCATGACTGTAGGCCAGTGAACGTAGTGACAAACAAAATAGTGATTACATTCCTGTTATATCAGACAATTTTTGGTTTACTAATAGCCTGTCAGGAGTTGATGTGTATTGGATTATACGGCTTAGCTTTTGAATATGTTTTATATAAAACCTGATATTTTCAAACCATTTGTCGGCATTACAAAAGTATTTTGTCGAAACTAGCTATAAACCAATAATATAACACGAATATATATTAATGTTCTAAATTGACATTGGCTATAAGTATCTATGGATAATATCGATTCAAATGACAAGTGTTCACTTTTTTAACTCGTTATTTTTCATAAAAATAATTACGTTACTACTCGAATAAATAATTATAAAATTAAACAATAAAATATTTCTTCTTTAGAAAATGTCTATTATCGGTAAAATTTTCTCGTTACTAATTAATGACATAAATCATTAATTTTTTAGCGAATGTATAATTCGAGAATTGTTTTTTTGTAGTCAAACATTTATTGATTTCTGAAGATGCCACCTCCACTATAAATTTATCAGTGTTGAAGGAGTCCAGGTTTTAATCCACACCCAAGAAGTCCAAAGCCGATCATGAATCCGATTTAGAAACACCCCTCTCTACTTAACGGCTGCTAGTTACATCATAAATAATAATAATAATACCTATTAAATACAAACTGTAGTTAAAATTTAGATCGAACTTTAATAATTTATGTATTGAAAGTTCTGATTGAATAGGCTAATTATATTATTCCATTCGCTGGATTCCAATGAGGAAGCGTATATTAATTAATATTTTAGAAACTAAAGGCATATATTGACAGAATTATAATAAGTTATATCGAATGTTTTAACCTGAAATGGTGAAATGGCTTATGTTAATCAATAATGCCATTAAATAGTAGAAACTTACATATTTTAGTAGTAAACGGACAATTTATTGTAACCTTTGACATATAAAACAAGCTTTCTTGCACTTTTAAAATACTAGATATTAGATATTAATGATAAATATTTCTAAGAGACAAACGCATAAGACAAAATTTTTTACTTTACATTTAATTGGATTAAATTATGGAAATTGGCTTGTTAATCAATTAGAAAACTCAAAATGATTAGTAGGTCCATCTTATTTATTTAAACGAGTTTTGATATTTATTTTAAATCTATAAAATTCTTCAGGGACTTAAGGATAGAATTGGTTTTTTTATCTAAATAATCTATAACATTATAATATATAATGAAATCCTAAAATGACATTTAACATTATTTTTACTTAACGCTAAAATATATATCTACGCAACAGTGTACATCATAGTCGTAACTGACTAACTCTGAGCAAAAAACGTACGTCATGTTTGAACGTCTACGTACGCTTCCCTATATTGCATATATTGAAAGCTTACTGGTCAGAGTTAAAACGAGTGGACGTGAACCAACAAAAATAGGTTTTCCGGATTAAAAAAACGACGACGTGTCAATATTTGTAGGAAAAGTCATAAGGTGTATTTAAAGCGTCGACAATAACGCACAATATAGCAAAGCGCTCGTTCAATGGTATTATGTATGACAGCAATTTACTTGGTGGTAGGGCTTTGTGCGAGCCCGTCTGGGTAGGTACCACCCACTCATCAGATATTCTACCGCCAAATAACAGTACTCTGTATTGTTGTGTTCCGGTTGGAAGGGTCAGTGAGCCAGTGTAATCACAGGCACAAGGGACATTACATCTTAGGTCCAAAGGTTGGTGGCGCATAGGTGATGTAAGGAATGGTTAATATTTCTTATGGCGCCTTTGTCTATGGGCGGTGGTGACCACTTACCATCAGGTGGCCCATATGCTCGTCCGCCAACCAATGCCATAAAAAAAAAAAAAACAATTTTATATCATATACTCACATATTTTATAGATAGTAGATAGTATACTCACATATTTTACAAAGTGTTTACAAGTCGAAATAGATATTGAACAAATCATCGCGTGAATTGAAGATAAGAATCGCAACAGTATTTCTCTGGTCGAAAATTGAACCAGTCACCCTATTACCAGTAGAGGCATTATCACGGGTTCTTATATTACGTTTAAGGCTTTTGCACTATTACTCCATTATTCAAATTACAAGAATTATATTTGTTTTTAAAAGGCGATAAATGTATGACAACTCTAGTTCATATTTAGTTTATTCGTCACGCATTACTAATATTAATCAAATAAAATAGTATTTTAATTTTAAGCGGTTTCGATCAATAAAAACCAAAGTTATCTCTTTGCTATTCGAACCAGTACTTCCAGGAAATATTACAAGTAAGTAAGTACAAATATTTGAGATGGTGAAAACTACGGAGCGTTCGATAATATTATGATAGATAGTTTTATAAAATGTTGTTAGTATGTTCAACTTACACTGATATCATCAAGAAAAATATATTGTATTCAAAGCTACAATTACTAAACAACGTGTATTGTATTATTTACTTTTATGATAAATTTTCATTGTAAAAATTAAGTAGGAAGGCGAAAATTCTCTCCGTCGATAATAGATGACTGTAACGTAAGTCTCTAAAAACCTCTAAGCTTTGTTGTCAATTTTAGGCATTTGTCTTTTAAGCAATGTTACTCAACCGGTATGCAAGCTGGCTGTATGCAAAAACGGATCCACTCCTTGATTTGTAAAAGTTTCATTATCATTCAATGACGTAATTGAAACATTTTTAATACAAAAAATGTACTAACAATCTGTGATATGCTAAGAATATAGAACACTCCATTCGATTCCAATATCTTTCATTAAAATTCATTCAAAACGTTATTTCAACTTAAAGCGTCAGTATAACTCGTCATTTCATTAAATAAAATCCAAATGTATCTCAACCGTGATGTTCAAATAAATTCCTTACGCGACATATTCTAATGCTTTTAATACAAAATGGCGCTCCACTTAATTAACGTATGTGTGTTTAAGGACTGTAGCTCTAGAACATCGCTCAATTAAGGATTTGATTAATTTAAGTACCTCGTACATACATGTACATATATAGTACAGTAAGTTACATTGAGAAATATTTGAAAAACGCTTTAAAAATGTAAATAAACCATACAACTGTTTTAAAATAACATCGTCAATGCGTCGATGAACAGATGAATTAAAGTCCTTGTTGATGTAATTATTGAGAAGTTCTAGTGATTAGACCGCGTGCAACTTAAGCGAGGATTGCGGGTTCCAACCCTTGCAGTAATTAATTTTCATATACTTAATTTGTCTTTGTAATTCATCTTGTGCTCGGTGAAAGACAATATCGTGAGTTAGCTTGCATGGGTAACCTTCAATGTAATTCCACAACATCTATGTCTACCAAGGGTGAGGGAATTAGCTCCATACCTTATCCTCAAAAGAAACGAGGCCATAGTCTAGCAGCTGGATCCTTCACAGTAACGTGTGAACTTTTACTTGTCTTTTCATGTAATTTCCTGGGTCATAATCCTTGCTTTTACTTAAACAAAGTTTTGCTCCTTAAAGGCAGAAAAATCTTATGATAAAGTGGAACAGCAACTACGTAGACCAGTGAATAAGACTTCACTATCTAATATACTGGTAAAAATATTACTTATAAAATTGTTATTTTAAATAACATGAGACTTCGACTGCATCAAGTTGTACTTTATTGATTTTTATCCTAGTGGCTAGTCATTATACTTAAATAGAATAGTTTCAGAGTTTGGTCGTATCAATGCAAATGGCAAATAGTCGATTTATTCAGTAATGTTCGTGATTTATGCCCAAATAAAACAGTGCAAAACATTTTTTATTGCGTATTTATTTTAATTTTATAGTTTTTTAATCATTGTGTAATAAATGACTTATTTTAATATTCCAAATAATTTATATCAACTTTGTTTATTCATTTACTTTGTTCATTTGTATTATTTGGTTAGAACGCGTGCATCTTAACCGATGATTTAGGGTTCAAAACCAGGCAGACACCACTGAATTTTCATGTGCTTAATTTGTGTTTATAATTCATCTCGTGCTTGACGGTGAAGGAAAACATCGTGAGGAAACCTGCATGTGTCTAATTTCAACGAAATTCTGCCACATGTATATTCCAACAACCCGAATTGGAGCAGCTTGGTGGAATATGCTCCAAAACTTCTCCTCAAAGGGAGAGGAGGCCTTTAGCCCAGCAGTGGGAAACTTACAGGCTGCTAATGCTAAAAAAAATGCTAAATTGTTCATTTATTTGCTGTTCGTATAAATACCAATTATAGAAGAAATTAATTATTCAATTATTACATTTATTTCATGGTTGAGTAACGGATATAAAATGTAATAAGAACCATACAAAAATATAAATAATAACATATACAATTTCAAATCAAATTGCGAATAGGGGTGCATCACCAGAATGCTAACAAATCAATATACTGCACGTAAAGCTCTCGTTCATTGGATGTAATTGGTCAACTGAGTAGATTGATTAATGTGAACGAACTTGTGAATGGTACGGAAGACAGCTAGTGAAGTTAACACGACAGATGGTTTACATAATTGACAAGTTGATTTTAGATTTCACGGTAGACACCCATACTTATTAAATGTTTGGGTTTTGATTAAATTTATAGATAAATTAATATAAATAAATATTGGACAACATCACATACACTACTCCGATCCCAATGTAAGTAGCTAAAGGACTTGTGTTATGGAAAGTCAGAAGTAACGGCGGTACCACAAACACCCAGATCCAAGGCAACATAGAAAACTAACGAACTTTTCCTATATCAACTCGGCCGGGAACCGAACCCGGGACCTCGGAGTGGTGTATCCGTAAAAACCGGTGTAAACATTACTCGACCATGGAGGTCATAGATAACTATCGTTATGAAATAAAATCCCAATTATTATTATATGGACGATAGAATGACGTGATTTCCCGAGAAGAACATTTTCAATGCATTATTGGATGCCATGATGAAAACGTTCGTCGTTTATCTCAGACAATTGAAGCGATTGTTGGGATTTGTACGCCGTTTATAGCTAATGATTAAAACATTTTTATTGGCAAATGACAAGCCGTACATTAACTTACATTGACTGCAAATGATAGTCGTTTGTTTAATCGCAACTATGATAAAATAGCATGTATATTTCTGAATACTTATTTTTTTAATCTTCCACCAACAGCTATGGGGTATTTTTCATACCGATTTCTTTGTAACGGGCTACCTCTGTGTCAAATTTCATAGAAATGAAGCAAGTTGTTTTGAACAAAGTAGGAATACTTACAGTTGCGTCAAAACATATTCACAATAATGTTATGTTCATATACAGTAACACTGATCACTTTGATGGAATCAGTGATTTTATTTATTTATATAAATTATTATATATATATTATTATGTATACGAGAAGTAAGAATAAACTTATAGCGTATCGAGTTTCCATCTCTGCATAAAATAATCCTTTTAGGGGCAAGGTATTCGTTTCTTTAATAGAATGTAGCAAAATATTATTAAATTCCCAAATTTTTAAATTTAAATCGTTTGTTAAAAAACATTACTATATAATTCATTTTATTCAATACATAATTTGAAGATTACAAATTTTGGAAAAGAGTAACTACTGAGTTTCTTGCCGATTCTGCTCGGCGGTATCTACATACTAAATCGGTATTAGCTTTACGTTTAATACAGTTGTGTAAAATGACGATTCAAAAGTTTTTGTAAAAGTCTACTTGAATAAAGTATATTTTCGAATAAAAAATATTTCATAGCGGTTTGTATTGTCTAACTACTGAAAAACTGTGAACGTTGTAAGTTGTGAACATTCTGTAGTATATTTAGTTGCAGCATTACACCCATGCGAAGCCGAACGATTCGCTAGTGAATAATAAATATAACAATTAAAAGTCGAAAAATTGAACAGACGTCTTGAATTTTCTCAATCAAACTCAACATTGACAAAATATTTTATTCATTAAACTACATACATACATCTGGCTTATAACTACGTCATTATTATAAGCCAGATGATTAATTAATAATACATAACTCCGTTGTACTTGCGGTACATATAAATCTTGATATTAGTTTCAATAAGATGAAAACGTTGGATAAATTTTGCGAGAATTCGAATTATAAGCAAGCAATTAGTTAATTTGAAATTTTGAGAGATATGGCCTGATTTTTAATATACCGAAAAAGAAAGAGACAGATGTAGCTATGAATTTTAAGCATTCAAAATAACGTTACGTAATTTCAATGTACTTTTATGTTGTAATTTTTCATAAAGAAACACAAAAAAGAACCATAACTGAATGCATCGAATAAAGTATAATTAAATTACACAAGCGTATTTTTGGCTGATATTATTGTTAACGGACACGGAACGTTGTTAAAAGGACTTTTTTGATTACATATTCTACAGTCCAGAAAGAACCGAGATGGGTTCACTTTTTAAGCGAATTGTAGATAATAGTTTGAAATTATGAACTCACATTCGGGCGGGCGCTGCAGTACAACTTGATCGTTCTCAACTTATTTAATAACTTCCTTAATCTCCGTCCGCCTAGCTTTAATCCTTGGCTTTTAACAATGCCCGAACATTACGTACATTTCCTGAACTTAGCTGCTTTTGAATTTAAATCACTTGGACAATCAACACTTATGACTTACGGTGTATCCAATTATTCGTTGAGATATAACTAATTTCTCTATGTAAGAATGAATTAACATCATAGTTCAAAGCGTCACAACATATTATAAGACAAAGTCGCTTCCCGCTGTCAGTCTGCCCATATGTATGCTTAGGTCTTTAAAACTACGCAACAGATTTTGATGCAGATTTTTTAATAGATGGATCTATTCGAGAAGACGGTACACTGATAATTTTAAAGATTTCTAATGTGATGTCGTAAAAAAAACACATTTTTTTCATTTATTGAAAAGGTCTACCAAAATTTTGTGATGGTATGTTTATCTCTTAGGGATAACCCACCACACCCATTTTTTACCTTTTACTTTTTCGAAATAATGGTTTAGGTAGCGATTTTAAGCCATACAGCATCCTTATTCAATAAAGTACTTTAAATACATTGAGAATTTAATATGGGTCATATATACAGTTAACAGCATATAATTTAATTGAAAATTTTCAAAGATGTTACAGATTTAAAATGCAGTAATTGTTTGTGTATTATAAAATTAAAATAAATTCATTTTACTATGAAGTTTTTTCATTTTGAGTGCCAATCTTTTTAAGTACATAAAATAACTCGAATCTATGTAATATGTAGCATCTAAAATTTATACTAATATTGTAAATACAAAAATTGTATGTTATATAGGCGCAACTATGAATATTTGTTACCTCATCATAACTAACTAAACTTGAAATATGAGACCTGATATGAGCATATTACTTACAAGATTCTTAAAAAAACAAATAATATATAATTGAGCTTTATCGTAATGCATTAAAATAACAGTTGTATATATTTATAGCGTTATGTAATAAATATTCCTCGTTTTGTACTCATATCTAAGGTTCAATACCCGGCGTCGCACGCCAGCGCGTGAAATATCAAATTTGCGTCCCGTCACATCAGCCGTCGTCTAATGAATATTTTATCGCGTTAGGGACGAAATCAAATCCGTATTGAAAATATTTATCGTTATTAACCCACGATGGAACTTGGCGGTATTTACATATCAATAGTATAAAAATGTGATGGAAAAGTTTTTAATGTGGCGCTATAATTGATGAATAAACTCTTCTTTTTGTAACTCATACTTGCTTTGAATAAATAAGCATGGGTCGTTCTCTATAATTAATTGATTCTATCATAAACAATTTGGATATTATGAAAAATATTTTTCATATTTCAAAAAGGTACAAATCATAAGGACTAGGAATCTTCAGATTATAATAAATACATTCGTCAGGTTACAAGACAAAATTGAGAATGGCACGTTCGTGGATTTGTCAGAAATCGTGGTTATAAAGAGGAGGTCAAAGCTGAGATGACCGAGTGGTTGCAGGTTTAACAAACAACACTGAATTTTCATAAGTCATGCGTGAAGAAAAATATCGTAAGGATCCATGAGTCTGAATTCTATGAAATTCTATCACACGCATTGAAACATCATGGTGGAATAAGCTCCAAACCTGCTTCTCAAAGGGAGAGCGGCTATTATTAGCAGAAATATTGTGATATATATATATGTCGGAGAAGCAGGATGCCGAACAGTTGGGTTCGGGGATTGATCCGACATTTGTAAGACTATGTGGGCGTGCAATGGAGATATTCACAAAATAAAACGTATTTAACATCGTGTAATCACTGTATTCATTGATTCAATAATCGTACACCACAATAATATCAAAGGATTACAATAATTCATCTCGATTAAGAGCAAATGGGTTTGCAAGCAACCATCGCATTCGAGAAGCTTGTCAAAGCATAACGACTCGCGTTGCCATGACACTTACAACTCCATTCGGGGTGACCCGCTCTTATAAGTAAATCAGCCATCAAACATTATTGCCAACTACTCGATTCATTAATTATCCAAATCAACAACTAAAGTAACCACGCTCCGATATATATACATATATAATTAAATTAATATATATATAATTTAGAAGTTATTTATGTGATATATTGACTTGCAAACAACACGTCTGCTTGTCTGCCGCCAACAAACAGTAACCCACAAACAAACACAAACTAAACACTAAGGTCAATGACAATTAATTACATTCATCAGTGTGCATCTGTTGTTTTGTTTTAGTAAATATATTTTAATCAAAGCTAAGTACAGAATCATTGGACGCTCATGCAACACAATATATTAAATAATCTACATGATCATCTTATATTTAGGTACAGGATCAATTTCGTTGTATATTATAAGTCGGTTAGAATTCGATAACCACTGTTAAGAGGTGCTGTTAAGGTGCTGTTCCAGACATAAACAATCACGACATTTGATTTAAAAATATAGTATCGTTTAAATAATAATAAATAAATATTGATTTAAATAATTCTAATAAAAATTATATGCTTAAAATCAATTTTAATATGTATTCCTCGATGTAGAGTATTATTTATTAAAAACAAGAGTTTAATATGGAGTTGTTTTTGCTGAATAAATAAAAACGGTCGAATGAAAACCTATTCAATCAAAAAATACTGTTCATTCAGTACTCAACAAGGAGTTTTTGTGCCAGTATATTTATTGGACAATAAAAAACCCCAGGAAAACTACCAGCCCTCGTGCACACTAACGAAGCATATGGATCTATTCACAAATTTAAATAATTATATATTAGAAGTATCACGAGGGTGTAGTTCTGTTAAATTTAGGGTATCTGACGAGGATTTTTAACAAAATGAAATACCACTTCGGAACCAAACAGAAACTTGTAAATATTGTAAGCTCGAACTTTGTAGTAATTGGGTATTATTTGTGGAAATCTAATTCGAAAATATATTGCCAAGTGCTGTTTGATATCAAAAATAAAAATAAGTATTGCCGCTTTATAACTATAAGTTCTTTAGATTTTAATAAATATTAATATTCATTAAAATCTATTATTATTCTAAGAAGATTTGCCTTCGAGTTAAAATTTTCAATTACTCACTATGGGTAACTTGTATAGAATCGAAACTTGGCAAGAACGTTCCTTATACTACAAAGACAATAACTTGAAATTGGATTTCCGAAAATCTATTACAGAGAAGATAAAAAGGGGGGAAGGGACATTACTATTCAAAACAATCCTATTTAAGTACTGTATGTATCGTAAGACTGGTAAAAACTCAACTTTTAATGGAAGTTGCGCGAGTGTAAAATTCCTCCAGTTAAGAGTAAAGACAGAATTAGAGAACTATACTAAATAGCTATTCCAAATAAACATATATCTTTTGGGAATACATAGTAGCTTATGATACACTTTGTTCAATAACCTATTGATCTGTCCAAGGTCGTAAGTAATATATGTTCGTAAAAAAAAGGTAAAGAATGCGTAAGATGATATTGATATCAGAGGCAACTGTCTCATTTTTAAAGAATCCTAACAAAACCTACTAAATTCCTCCTAATAAAATTCAAATTTTTCTTCAATTACAAGTCTTATGTTTATCTCATTTATGTTAAGTTTAATCTTATGACAAGAATAGAAACAATAAATTCTAAGAGGTCAAAATCAAATGTGCAACTTTCAAACCACCAAGCAGAAGTAATTTTTATTTATAGAACCTATGAAAAATAGAAAGACATCTATAGCTTCTCATTTCGTAATTAAAGTAACAAATGTATTAATAACATTTTCAGTCGATGAATTGTACAACCGCCATAAATAAACTATGTCATTCACATTGTTGAGATAGAAAACCTTCGCATACTGATTTCAAAGTGGCAATGGCAAACGAGAAGCTATGTGGAATCCGACTATCATAGTATGGGCATGTTATATGGAGGAATGAGCACCATGTTGTGAGGAAAGGCTTGAGCATGGACGTGGATGGATATAGAGGTAGGGGACGATCAAAGAAACGATTTATGGATTGTGTGATAGACGATATGTCTAGAAAAAATGTTACTTTTTAGATGACATCAGATAGAGAAATATGGAAGAAGAACCCATACTGCGCCGACACCAAATAAAATTTGGGATAAGGGCAGGAGGACAATGACGATTATGATTAAATATAATGCTATATGAACGTTTCATATCAATCGCAATGATTAATTTCGTATTAATCGGACAAACTAAAACAACAAAAATCGTACTTCCTCTATAAATTATAATATAATAATAGAGTCATCTTGACTCTCATTAGGAATATCCAGCCCTTTCTCGGTTGTTTTTTTAAGTTTCCTAAAACAATAACTATTACAAAAAAATAATGCCTTCAGGCTGGCGTACGATTGTAAGATGTTGATGAATCTTTAAGCGGAGTGGCTATTTATATTTATATAATACACTTAATTAATTTCTTTGGTCGAAAGACCTTTATCTCAGAAACTAATATTCCGATATCAATTGCGTCAGATAGTTTATTTATAGACTATATTATATATTTTTACTAATACTGTCAGAAATGGAGCAATGACCATAAACGTTTGACAACCAGAATAATTGTAGGTATATCTACAAAACACGCATATAAAATTGTGTGTAGTATATGTGGCGAATTTGACACGCTTCTTCAGTCTTCAATCATTCATTCAGCAGAATATTTTGGATGATTGAAGACTGACTTTGGATGATGACTCATGATACATTAAGTCTGATTAGAGATTTTTTCCTTCTGTAAGATAGTCCGTTTATTGAGAAAGGTGTAGAGGAAAAATTATACGTTAATCAATTTAGCATTGTATTGAATTAGTTCTTAGAAATATAAACAAGTTACACATAAATAACATTCCTTATAATCACACGATGTGTACGATTAAAAACTTTCAAAAAATGTAACCATACCTGGACGCCTGGCAGATGTGAAACATCGAAATTGATATTCAATTAAATCATTTATGATTAAAGGAAACTAATAAATAAATATAGAGTAAAATAAATTAAAACATATTTACAGCTTAATAAAATAATCATATTTTTACGCGCCGCGCACCTACTTAGTGGTAGGGCTTTGTGTAAGCCCGCCTGGGTAGGGACCACTCACTCAGATATTCTATCCGGTGAGTGGGCTGGGTAACCGCAAGGGACATATCTTAGCTCCCAGGTTTGATGTCTGAGGGTAGTGGTGACTATTAAACATCGGGTATCCAATTTGCACGGCCCTATACCAATTATATAAATAAAACCTGGGAGTGAAAATAGGTATGATGGCATAAGGGTAGATCGGTCGATCATACAAATCGGCTTTACCTCAAAGGCGCACCAATTGTTATTTCACGTAATAACTTTTGTGACTTGTTGTCAAAAAAGAAATACACAAAATATAACCTCGGTAAATACAGTTAAAATGACAATCCCGACACTAATTTTCAGAGCCCTTCGAGCGACGACGGCGCACGAGGTGTATACGTACAATATGACTCGAACCAGTTAACCTTATTATTGCCACAAACAAATTTTAAACATAAGATTAAAAAAGAAAGTCATTATAAGGCGTTAATTAAATCTAAATTACTCTCCCACTAGAGCCTACACAAAACGATCTCGTACTAAAATTGACAATGACAACTATCTTTTAGCTTGTATGAGTCCCTGCATTATAAAATTGGCGTTGAAAAAATATTATAATGGGTCGGATGATAAACGACGGATATTTTTTATGCTAGTCATAATACACGGTATTTTAAATCTTATCTAACTAATTTTATAAATATGAAAGTTTGGATGGATAGATGCTTGTTACTGAATGACACCAAAACGGCTGGATGGATCTGCATGAGATTTAGTATAGTGATAGATTTAAGTTTGGAAGAGCACATCGTATTTAACATATATACGCTGCGAACGAAAACTAATATAATATATTGTCTATGGTGTCGAGTCGTGAGTTTACATAATCAAGTTCAACAATCATCTTTTAAATAGTTATTTAATAGGACTATAATATTGTACTATTTGAAGCTGCGGTATTGTCCGCGTAGCAATTTATGACAAAAAGCCTTCAAAATCTGCTATCACATCATTTTTGTTTTGGGTTTTGGGTATTATTATTTTGTAATAATAGCGCACGCAATATATTACACCAAACTACATAGTGTATTTTTTTTTGTAGTTAGTTGTTTTTTTATAGGATGAATTATATTTTAATTGTTTTTATAAAATATAATAAAAGATAGAATATATTTTAAGATGTTATTTTAAAATATCATATCCTTGACAATATAGAAACTTAATTGAAAATGAAACATTGTTATCAGTGGCCCCCAAGCTCGCAAATTATAACAAACAAACATGGAGTTAGCCACTCTAGTTTAATTGGCTTTTATAAGCAAAAACGGATGATTAATGAGAACCGCAACAAAAAATAAATTACCTTTCTCTCGTTTGTTCTTGAAATTTTATCTTTTGTTAAGCTAACGACCTTCAACGTTTGAACTTCAAAATAACTTGACATTTATTCGAAACTAAAGAGTTATTAACACTCAAATTATATATTCGTACGAATCCAGACGTAATCACTTTGGACGTAATGGTTAGGAATTTATAATGGTTCTAAAATAATAACAATTATTTTCCATTAAAATAGTCTTAAGAATTTCTTTGTATTAAATGGATAATAATGAGAATATTTATGTACCTAATGTTAGTCGAGTTATAATAAAATCTACACATATAATAAAATTGGAGTGTCTGTTTGTTATATTGAAACAATCGCTTTTTACTAAATGCCTATGTATGTATACACGGTACATATACCAAAATTACATATTTTTTCTGAAATCTGAAAAGATCTACCACAAAATAAATCCGAGTTATTCACTTGGTCAAAATACGTCAAACAAGTTAACGCGTTTAAACCCATGCAAGTTACCACTGAGTCTTCATTTACTTCTAAGTTTAAGATTGCGTTTGACGGTGAAGAAAAACATGTCGGGACTTTCTTGTAATATTCTGACACATGTGCCTCAATTAAATAGCATTAGATATTCATAAAAAGAAGAAGACTATTCATTTAATTTACTTTTAAATAATAATAATCGATAACATAAGTATATACTTATGTTTTATATAATAGTTACGCAGTATTTAAAAGCAATCACGAAATTATAACTCATTATAATATATTTTGCATACTCAATTATTATTGGCATCGAAAACAAAATTAAAATTAATTTAATTTAATTCGCGGTCAAGAATATATTTTTTCCGTAAAAATGTAAACGACAAGTTTTAAAAGTATATTTTTCTTTAAGAAATAGAAACATCGATGCGAATTAAAATATCACTTCTCAGTAATATTATTCTTGGCGCAATAAAAAATTCAACGTAATAAAATCCAAGAAAGAGGTCAGGTGACAATTACTTTGTATAAAAACCTAGGAAATGGTAAGAAAAAGAAGATAATGAAATGGCACCGCCGCAAAGGGTAATCTAGACACTACGATTTAGTTTTTTCACTCTTTAAATACTTTTTTTTTTCACCTTTAAAAGGAAAAATATATTACTTGTATCCGCTTAAAGTTCAATCTTTGTTATTGGCGTAAAATAATGATAAAACTAGTGTAGTACATTACAGTACTTTAACTACAGTTTTAATTCAAAAAAAAATTATTATAATAGATTATAATATTATTTTGACACTGAATTATTGATATTATTTTTATTTAGTTATGGAATTTTATAAATTGATTTATATTGTTAAATTTTACTGAGAACTTATTACAATAATGTTTTTCTAGTCAACTTAAATAGCGCATTGGATTACTGTAATGTTAGATAAGTTTTTTTGTATTTAAATAAATAAATTAAAAATATATATTTTGGTTAGGCTTAGTGCAAGCCCCTCTGGGTATCTACCCAGAGGGGCTTGCACTATAATACTGATCTCAGTACTCAACATTGTTGCGTTAGGTTTGAAGGGTGTGTAAGTTAGTGTAATCATAGGCACAAAGGACATAACATCTTGGCTCCCAAAGTTGGTGGCGCAATAATGTGATGAAGGGAAATATTATTATTTCTTACAGACGCACCACCACCCGCCAATGGGCCACCTGGTGGTAAGTACCATCAGGAGGCCTATTTGCCCATTACATAAAAATATATACATATATTTAATGATAAAATGATATCAAGTGCCATACAACGATATTTTATTATTGTTTCGCATTTTCTATCACAAAACATTTATTACATAACTGAGTATTAAGTTTAACTGTATGTACCTACTGGTAAAAGTAAAATTAGTTATATTATTTAGTAATTGTGACGTCTATAATAATTATAATTATATTGATATATTTAGAATTTATTTTTAAACACACCTTGAAATAAAACTTCTAAGTATTACGTATTGAATATGTACGTAATCAGTATTTCATATGTTTTCATTCGAAAGGTCGTGCAATCTTTCTTGTGGGTTAATTAACGTTTGATTTGGGAATATATTGCCTAGCTAAGGAACATATTCATCTTTGAATTTCGAGTCTACAGTAATTACAGGTGACAAAATAAGGTCCTTTGATCATTGTCACGCCCGAAACCATTTATCACTTTGGCATTTTAATTTCGTGATATATATATTTGTGATACATTAATTCGTATCGTTAAAATAAGAACCATTCACACTCAACACCCAACTTTTAATTATATAGGATTTGTAGTTATAAAATGGTCATGTTTTTTTATTTAAATTGCTATTTTTAGAAGTTAAATTTGTAAAAACAATAGAATCATAAAATTTGAGCCAAAATTTAAGGTAGGTCGCATCGAATATCTTTGGATGATGTTTTTTTATAAAGCTAGTATTAAACTTAATATGTTATATTTTCATGAATCATGTTAAGTTATAAAAATATTTTGTTAATTGAATTTATCAACCATCTTTTCTTTTCAACTTCTTTCTGATTTCTTAAGCATTATTTTTTTAAGAAATATTAAATAAAAAAGTTTAAAGTATTAAAACCTAATAAATTTTGAGACCTCTAGATGTATTAAAATAAAAATATTCTTAAAAATCTTAGTCATTCTGGAATAGAACAATTCTATCTAATCTCCTCTCTATTTTTATCAAAACTGTGAAAGATTTTAACATTTTCAATTAAGATTTGCTGCTAACAAAAAATTCAAAGAATTGAAGTCGAAATATGAATGTTTCCAATTACGATAACTACATACATACATACATACATACATGTTCTAAATTCAAAATCTGATAAAAAAAAAAAATTAATACAAAAACAGTAAATTAAATTCCTTTACCGAAAGTGTATGACAAATTATTCGAAACAATCCCGTTATTAATAACGTATTTAAGTACTTATCGTATTCGACTTTAAATTTGGTAGCTACGTACATATATATGCATTGTAGACATGACTATTGACTATCCTGAAATCAGTCATGGGATGCATAGGAGTAATCCATACTTAATAATAGTATTAAGTATAAAAGAGGAAAACATTTGTATGGACTAAAATGATTGAATTTAAAAAAAAAAACTTCCACCTCACTACTCACTCACTCTCAAGCTTCACCAGTAAAAAGCTACGTTATTTCTGAGTGCCTAACAGCCTGAGAGCTACAACAATTTTTGTCTAACGAGCCGGAATGAAATACCTTCTAAAACAGAAAGTCTCTAGAAGATATTACCGATCCCAAACTATGTACAACAATTAATCGTTAGTTATACAATAAATGAGCCGAGATGGCGCAGTGGTGATGGTAATTTCAAAGTAATTCTGCCACATGTGAATCCACCAACCCGCATTGGAGCAGCGTGGTGGAATATGCTTCTAACCTTGTCTCAAAGGAAGAAGAGGCCTTAGCCCAGTAGTGGGGAATTTACAGACTGATACTATATTCTATATATATTCATTAGAAAATGATAGAAATTATAATCCTTCGACTAATACTGGATGAATGTTCTTAAGTGTTCTAAAAACACAAATTATTATCAGACCAATGGATGTATGTACATTGTACGCTGAGTACGAGATAAATATTATTAACACAATCTAACCACATTAAAAAGCTACTTATGCTTACCAGGGTTTGACCCCGCACTCTAATAATTTTATATAAAAAAAAATTATAAGCCGAGCGCTCATAGGTAATATTAGACAGTGAAATTGGATCCTTGATAATTCGATATAGAATCTCAGACTATGTAGCATGAACTTAGTCGCTGCATGAGTATCCCTTGTGACCATCTCAAATTTGCTCGGGTAATGCAGTATTGAGATTACTGTACGTCTTGTAATACGATAATATACGTTCTTCTATTAGCGGTAAACCTACCTAAATGAGATGGTTCTGAAGTTTGTGTAACGTCTTTGGCGATATGGTTTTTACTCTATCTTACCGGCTTGCTGATGTTAACTATAATGTCTTCAAATGTAAACGCGTATTAACACCCAATTATTTCTATTCTCAACTACGCTATTGGAAACTTGATAAAAACGTTCTTTACACTATTACAAATATAGCCTAAAATTGAACCGAAAATGTATCATTGAAGGAATAAAAACCAATATGATAATGTTTAAATTATATGAATAACTAGCTGGTTGACTTTATGACATTGTTATCGATGTCTTTAATTAATCAGGAGTTCTAGAATCAAGGTCAAATGTTGAAGCACCTGGCGAGTTACAATAACATGATATTGATATTACAAGCGGTATGACATGTGTAGAACTTGGTACACGGATCGTTTGAACACGAGAATTATCGCTTGTCCTACCTGTTTGTAGCCCTTAGCTTATAGCACAAATGACATTTCTTTATAAAAATAATAGCAGTAAGGAAAAGTCATATATCTATCTTAGGAGAAGCATCCGGTATATATATTTTTTTAAACGGTCACTTTTCTAAAAGTCCAATTAATTATTCACATATATATTCGTATCAAGTACACA
The DNA here is from genome assembly GCF_905147765.1 of Vanessa atalanta. Taxonomy (NCBI): domain Eukaryota; kingdom Metazoa; phylum Arthropoda; class Insecta; order Lepidoptera; family Nymphalidae; genus Vanessa; species Vanessa atalanta. The sequence continues at coordinate 4,190,701 of NC_061882.1, forward strand.
ACCAGTTGCTGTGTGTATTAAAAAATATATAAGATTTCATCTATTTAAAAACATGTTGAAAAAAATGATTTAAAATCTATGTAGATTGAGCTTATAAACTCTAAAAGAACACGGCTATAACAAAACAACATTACACCTTAACTGAAAAAAAAATTACGAGTCCGTACTAGAACAATGAAAGTAATTGTATTTATTTTTATTTCAACTAATATCAGGAGAGACTATTCACATTATCAGATAATTATATTATATCAGAAGGTTTGAATTTATCGAGAAAGTATCAAATCAGATCAAAATACATGACGTATCGTTTAAACCTGAAATATGCTCAAAGTATTTGACAAAAATCTTCTATTATATCACATATACAATTAATTCTGCATATTATTCTATAAAAAGAATGAATGATTAACAAATCTATTGCACAAGAATGAAGCATTAAAAAAAATAGGCATTTTCATGATTGAATCATTTATACCATTTTTGTATTGCAGACAAGGTCTGGTCATGTAATCTATAACCAGGGTCTAAAAGATTTATTAAGATGTAAATTGAAAGCGTTTAAAATAATGCTTCCATCCTTCGCTTCTCTATATATTTTTTGATAATGTTACGTATATATACACAAAAACAATAGATTTTTTTACAAAATTTGATACATACTGTTAAAACTAGGAACGACTACACTTGAAATTACCCGATTACATAGGATTAGTAACTCTTATGTGGTAATATATAATACGTTTATATTTTTTTTACAAAAGATATCAGAAGAACGTTTGACTTTCAAACGATATTACAAACGAATGTCTTTTAAGTTGATTAGGATAGGCAATTTTAATAACGAAGAAATATATTTTTTTAATAGTATATGAAACTTATAATTGTGAAATAAACCGGTGATAGATTTTTAATATTAAATAAATAAGTGCTTCTATATTAAGGAAAGATTTTTGACTTTTGACTTTGACTTAATAAAAAGTATATAAAAAGTAGTCAATATCTCTCCGATTTATAAATTATATTCACAACAGAAATGGAGTAACGACTAACAAATAAAACTAACTATGGATAAGCACAATTTAAGAAATAAACGATCACCTCTATCTCGTTAAAAATATATTTTTTTTTTTGTTAATACGTCCCAAGTCTGAGCTTATTTGGAAACGTAATATGTAGTGTGATGTATGTCATTACGAAATGGATGTATGTCATGTATTATATCCCGGAAATAAAATGCATTTTTTCTAAAATATAAGCTTATGTTCGTTGTATTCTAATTTATTTTTTATTAAGATTCTTAATATTAATACTATTTATTATAATAACCCCTACGAAAACATTCTAAAAAATAAATGGTTTTATATATGCTCTTTAATCACCGTACAATACGCAGTATAACTAAGAAACGGGCAAACAATGCCTACACAGTCGGTAGAATTAGTCAAAAATAGCATTCGAATAAATTCGAGTTATGAAATTGACATCGTTCATAATAAATTATCATAAAATCTGACATGAAATATGAATACACGATGAAGTCGCTTGTAAAATTCAGTATGCGACACACTGACAAGGTAAGTCTGAATGAAATAGAACAAAGCTAAAAGCGAAACCTCTAACGTTCTCTCAACTCGTTCGTTCACTATTTAACCACTTTGTCGTTGAGAAACTGAGGCGCCAATTAAAACGTGTTTTACATACGGAACCAAGCGAGGCTGTTATTTTGCATGGTATCTGTTAATGAGCACTGTTCGCGGTACTTGTTACTGAAGCCTGTATGCCGAAATTATATTTTATACAAAAACGTCCCTCGTTTGATTCTGTATGTCCACAATAATCGATTTATAATGATAAAAATATTGAAATAGGTAAAATAAAAAATTCTCAGTAAAGCGTGTGTGTAGGCATATACACACAGTTTAAAGTTAAATTAAGCCAATCGGTTATAAATTCCGAGTACGCCTTGATTGTAATTAGTTTGTTTCAATAATATTTGTATCACTATTGCATATTAGTGCTGAAAGTGCGAAGTTATCATTGACGACAAATTCTATTTATCCAAATAAATCATCCTAAAATTTCTAGTCTGTAGTCCAATAATATTCAGGTCATTAAATCACGAAATCATATTAGCTGTGCAATGAACTATAACATGAAAATCTTCGTGATGTTGACAATTTTGCTGCGACAGGCTGACGTGAATAGTTCTTTTTTTCCCACTTGTCTGAGTGTACATTTGTTCACTTTACTACTTATTCTTATATTGTATTTACTATAAAAGCGGTGTACTTCTTGTTTTACATTAGTTTTTTTTTATTAAATTATATTATACTGGCATTATTGTTATCGCCACCATGCAGATCGTAAATAGGCAAATAGTAAATAGATTAAATTAAGAACAAAATAATATTATCCTATTCATAAAGATAGAGCGCATAAAAAAAAAAAAACAGTTTATGACATCACTTATTGTTTCAGCTTAGATTTCTTTTCAGATTATCTATGGAATCGATTATTTATTTGTTAAAACAATATATGTATATTGTGCTTTGTAAGCCCTGTTTGGTCGAAAATAATTTTTCAAATAATCCATTGAACGTTATTAAAAAAAAAAAAAACCATTAACGAGACACCCTCGAAACTTCAAAAGTCATTATTCATTGCAATCACTTCTATTTATTCCTGAGCTGCACTTCATTACGAGACAAAAACTCGAAGTTGGCTCGTTTCCTGATCGGCACAAAGGTGCTTTAATGAGCGGACTTCGAAACTCCCTCGTGTGGATGACGCGTCTGGTATGTTTGTGGTGCTCGGTTAGACCTCGCATAATATTATGAGATCTGTCTTGACTTCCAGAAGACAATATTAAATATAATTAGATGTCAACTCCGCGTTGCTGTAAAATGTTTTGTTTCAGTTATATTATATAGGAAGTATTTTATTATTATCTTAATGTTAAAGAGTTTCAATTAATATATATATAAACATATAACTACAATTGTATATATACATATAATAAAAATATATATCTTATAGAATTTAACGTGCTGTTTATTTATTTTTTTAAATATTATACATCGTAAAATTTAGTATATCCTGAATAATAAAAAGTTCTTCCAGTTGCGCTTATTCTTTTAACCCATGGTATAGATTGCTTTTTTAATCTTCCCTCTACTTGTTATTTGTCTTGTCTGTGAATTTGCGATGTACTCAACAAGTAGTCTTAAACTCTATCTAGAATGTTTTAAATACCTAAATATGTATAATATATACATAAAAAATTTGCCGAGTAGGCCAGTTCTTAGAACAGGATTTTAACTGAAGATTGTATGCTTAAGCTAATTTATTAACTTAAACCACACAGCATTGTAATTGACGTTTGGCGTTAAAATAATTCCGTGTCATCGTCTATTGAACTTAGTATAAAATATTTTGTAAATTGTGGATATTCTATGAAAGCAACGGTAGCAATAACTGATGCCACTGCCATGCATTACAATCTCTTCCTAGAACGTATCATGTTCTTCAAGGAATATAAAAGAATCTGCTGGCATCAGTCTGAGGGTTTTGTCAGGTACGGGGCACTAGTACTCCTCTATATTTTCAACTGTTAGTATCATTAAGTCTAATATCAAATTTATATTTTATTAACTTTTAACAAAAATTAATATTAAACCTTTATTTAATAATTAATTAAACAAATTTACTAAGATATTTCTACTAACGCATTTTATTTCATTGTATCGGATCGGTTAAAATATATTTCATTTGGATTTCCAATTCGATTTTATACTGAGCTGTAATAAAGGCATATCTGGCTATACGTGTATTATATAAATTTATCATATAAAGCTTTACTATCAATACAGATGAAAGATCAATACAAGTCTTGCAAAATATTGTTTTTCTGGCGATATAGAGAAAATAATGGAAAAATTTAGTGTAAGTTAGTGTAATAATAAAGTACATCCTTGTTAATTATACACCAAAATTATTAGGACTCTCTAAGGATTGCAAGTATGAAACCTGTTTATATCACAAAGGGCAAAGTCCTCGCGAATTAAATTATGGTCGCCAAAACTTTTTTATAGCCTTTCCTACATGGAATATAATGTAAAAATAAAAAAAAAACTACAACATAATGGGTATTGAAATGTACTTGTCGCTTGCATGACTTAACAAATATAGTTACGTTAACAAAATATAAACTATTAATACAACGGAAGTTCTTCGAAAAATATGTACGTTAACATGTTTTCTATTCCCACATTTGTATTATGTATTATGCATCGCAAGATCAGAGAAGAGACAACAACTAAACGGATCATAACGAAATTTGATACTGGATAAGGACATAGTCGTAGAAATAATGAGACTTGCGAGAAAAAAACACGAACTGAGACTCAAGGAACAGCGAGATAACAGCTACAATATTACCTTGAAAATATAAAATGGACTACCTTTTTACAGCAACAATTACCATGCCACAAGAAGGATATATACATCTTAGGCTAAAAATAGTCCCGTGTGAAAGTCTACGCATGCAAAGACAGAATTCCAGTTAGTTATAAATAAACAGATATTTAAAGCTATCGAAAATATAAGACTTCAACACCTGCGTACTAAATTGATACTATAATTCCAGTATTATCGATTCTCAAGTAACAACTTTTGTTTGTCGGAGTATAGAACATTCTCGAACATCTATCTCTGATGACATGGGCCCGATCTGATCCCTTGCAAGATTTATGTTACATGTATGAGCGTATCTCATACAATATTATGTAATATGGAAGCACATTTTTCACAATGCGGTAAGAAATGAGCCGAGATGGCCCAGTTGTTAGAACGCGTGCATCTTAATCGATGATTTCGGGTTCAGTGTTTGCCCCAGGCAAGCACCACTGAATTTTCCTGTGCTTAATTTGTGTTTATAACTCATCTCGTGCTCGGCGGTGAAGGAAAACATACAACAGTAAGGAAACCTGCATGTGTCCAATTTCAACAAAATTCTGCCACATGTGTATTCCACCAACCCGCCTTGGAGCAGCGTGGTAGAATAAGTTCCAAAACCATCTCACCAAAGGGAGAGGAGGCCTTAACCCAGCAGTGGGAAATTTACAGGCTGCTAATGTAATGTAAAGGTAAGAAATAGGTAAATAAAATATATACCTATAAACATTTGGTTTCCCTTTACGGGTTTGTAGTCATAGTTTCGTCCGATATCCATTTAGGTATTTGTCGTCCTATAAAATTAGGCTTTAAATAAAGAATGCACTAGTGTAACTTTGAAAATGCTACCAATAAGTTACATCGGCAAGATAAATACTATTTTTATTATATATTTACGTATTTAGTAAACCGTAATATACCAATATGTTAAATGTATTGTAGAGCAGTGAAATGTTAAAAGGTGTAATGTTTATATGATTTATGCAATTACGTATCTCGGCTTACTAACCTAATACTTATTGTTCGCTATTTTTTATTGAAACTTAAAAATATTCAAGTATAAACAGTCTTGTTATAAATTATTCCAAGTTATAAAGCCTCTTTTGATGTAATACGAAGATAATTAATTGCAAATAACAATCAAAGTCGTGATTATCTAATGAACATACTCAAATAGAACAAAATATTTGATCTCTCATGCAGAAACAGTGCTATGACGCTTAAAGCAATCACTAAAAGCAATTTTAACGGCGGTGGTACACTCGTGCGTGTAGTGATTATAAATGACACACAAGAATCAAATATGATTAATACATAAAATAATTAATGCTACACTACACAGTGTGAACATTAAAAAAAAATAGATATCGACAAATTTCTGTCTCAAATTCACATAATGGCAGATCGCTACAACAGATTTTTTCTAGTATCCTTGTTATATATTACGCGAGTTATGATTGATGTCACTAAATGACATAAGGCTTGATCACACTACACCGCGTATCGTAATGTATTGCGTACCCCGTCAGTAGTGCTAAGCATAATTAAGGTGACGCTTTGTGTATCGCGTAATTAAAGCTTAGTTATAGCCGTTACACTTCAAAACCTTGTAATTAAAGGGATAGGCATCAGTTCACTTCAGTCGAGATTTCTGTTAAATTACCGTTACTTTCTAATACTGAAAACAATTCTCAGCCTGAGTATTAATTGTGGAGTTTTGTTGAATCCTACAATTGCCTGCTGCTTAGTCAAACAATAAATTGCATACCAAAATATCGGAGAATACGAATAAACTCTACGAGTATATACAATAAATCTATAATGATGTTTCCAATGTCCGCTCAACTTTCGAGATACGGAATGAAATTGTAAAAAATATGAAACGTTTAAAAATTGAGAAACTCGAACGGCCTTTAAAGTTTCGCGGAGAACATCTTAAAACCAAATTTCCGAAAACTTGAAGTCTACTGAGAGCAGCAAGTCCCGTGTGACGCAACTTTTTGCCGGTAGTCCGTGCTGAGACGTTTTTAAACGAGTCTTGATGCCTGTGTGGAAAACACTAGCGTATCAAATCAGTTTTTCTATAACAAAAAATGTTATTAAAATAACAGGGTTAATCTTTACTAAAATTTAACTTAATTTCAGTCATATTAACCGAAATCTAATTAAAACATCATACAATGGTAAGAAAACTATTTTTGTATAATCAGTGGAATTAGCCGGCTTAATAATTAAAATTGGTATTTAAAAATCATTTCCATCATCATCTGTCAACCATATCTAAACACGTCTATGTTGAACATGGTCCTTTCGCAAGGTTTGTCAAAGAATGTGAAATACCTGTACGCAGTAGAGTGTATATCAACTAGGTTATATTTTAATTGCATATATTTCAACCATTTTTCAAAATTGTTGTTTAAAAAGCTTATTTTTTTATAAAAAAAATACATTAAAAAATAGGCAAAACTTTATTTAAATTCAAAAATTGAGCCAAATTGTTGAACCTATTTCCAAGATTACACGAACACAAAAAATTCTCTAAAATAATAATAATATTATGAGATAGGAATTAGTACGAGTATTGTTTATTTGTGTAACTCCTCTGTCTCTCATGTTTTGCGCCACGACTAAGTAGTGGACGAGAGGCCGGGGTGGCCCAGGTGCGAAAGTTGGTCGTTGTTTGACACTTTGTTGAATTTAGCCGGCGGCGCGGCGCGGCGCGGCGGGCGTTTAAATTGCATCTCTGATATACCGCCCTGCCCTCGCCTGACATTAGCTTAATTCTGACCTTTGAAACAACAAAGTTTACCCTTCAATGTTTATTCGAATATTTACTTTGATATATTCACTGAAGTTATGAAGTAAATAATAATCAATTTGATCAAGAAATAGCTATCCAGTGTTTGTACAGTTACACAATGACTTTTCTTTTTACGAATTTCAAATTACTGATACTAGAAAAATAGAAAACTGATGTATTGATACGGTAAAAAGTAGTAGGGTAAAATAACAATCACAGCGCGTACATCTTAACCGATGATTGTGGGTTCAAACCCAGGCAAGCACCACTGAATATTCATGTGCTTAATTTGTGTTTATAATTCATGTCGTGCTCGGCGGTGAACATCGTGAAACCAGAATGTGTATAATTTCAACGAAATTCTGTCACATGTGAATCCACCAACCCGCATTGGAGTAGCGTGGTGGAATATGCTTCTAACCTTCTCCTCAAAGGGACAGGAGGCCCTAGTCCAGCAGTGGCAAACTTACACATTGTGTAATTACACATTATTAGATAATAATAAATGGATTGTTACATCTCCCGGTAATTTAACACTTTCTTGACATTTCTCCTGGAGCTGTCAGTCGCTGTGATAGGCACATAACTGACGTTCATAATCTCAGGTAAGGAGATTCTAGACGCAAAAATCGTTCTAGTAATTTTACGTAACACGTGAGATCTGTCTAGATTTATATGATTTATAACGTTGCCTTTAAACTGATGTATTCAGAATATACTTCAGTACGTCCGACGTCCGACGATGTAACATTGTACAAGCGTCTATTATTTTCAGTGTTTTTATTTAAATTTTACTTTGCAGCAATAAAAGGTCTTAAAATTATCGGATAACGCTCGAATCTTTAGAGACTTTTGTATTATACGTATTTTTTTTAAATATTTTTACTTTTTTTTAAATCATTAAATTTAGAAATTAATATATTAGTCATTGCAAAGTTATGTCGATCAGAAAAAATTACATCAAAAAGATCAAGCTATCTTGTACAGGGTATAGCAGACCCGGCAACGTGTTGCTGTGACTAAGTTATACGTTGAATGATATTGTACGATAATGTTTAATATAATGAATATAATGGTATAAATTTCATGTCAAATAATGAAGTGGTTATTGCACGATGCGTTGCACTTACAGCATAGATAAAAGAGTAAAAATTTACGTAAACATTTTAGAATAAATAATAATAAAGCGCAATAATTTTCTGCAGTGATTGTTACATCACCACGACTCCGACAATAGACTTATCTCAGATGGTAATTAATTCATAAATGACTATTATACATATAGGTGTTTAATTGTTAATGAAACACTACAAATTCCACAACAAATAATTGCAGAATCAAACTCAGACAAGAACCACGACTAACATTTCATGTGCTTTTTGTTTAAATTAATTCTGCTAGGGGTGTTAACGGCTATATTCCAATACGATATATACAATTTTGTTACATATAGAAGAGATAAAACAATTCTGTCTCGATTTATTCCTAAGTATATTCAAGTAAATGTTCTAAATAAATCTCTAAAATACGATGTCACATGTAAGGTTTGTTCGAACAGCGTTCTGAAACAAGCACAATTTATACTTCACGAATTCCTTCTTACATTCGCCACATTAATATACAGTAGCAGTCTTGCGGAATTGTGTGATTTCTAAATTATTTTAACTGTGACACTCACTACGTATATATTTTTTATAACATGGATTGGCGGACGACCGAATGGGTCACCTGAGGGTAAGTAGTCGTCACTATCCGTAGACGTAGACGACCTAGACTCTAGACCTCTAGAAATTTCGAATTTAAACCGTTCCTTGCATCGCTAATTTACTGTCAACCTTGGAGACTACGCTGTTATGTCCCTTGTGCTTTAAGTAAAAATTTGTAAAATTATAATATATTTAATAATTTAATTTAATAATTATAATTAAAACAGCCGATTCATATAATAATACACTTTGTTACCTGTCTATATTCCCGGATTTTTTTTCTAATCCCGGATATCGGGATCATATGTAACGAATGCTAAATAAATGGGATTAGAAAAAAGTGGCGGAATGGAATACTTTAGCTACGACTCATCGGAACTGAGATTCAAAATATGTCTCTTGTACTTGCGATCTAAAAGATGAGAATTACATTCATACCTATCACCGGTAGGCAGGCAGACTAAATTTCCTCCATCATCACAATCTCTTAATAGTTTTATAGCTTATCGCTTTTAAGGTTTTGGATCCTTTTGTACTTTTAAAACAAATGAATGTGCTTCATGTTCAGCTGAATGTAATTAAAATATGAAAATAAAATTATATTGTCAGTGATTTTGCGCAAATATAATTTCCAACTCTCTTTACTGCCTCAATTAGTGACGTCAGAACTTGCACATGATTCTTTCTGAGATTAAGAATTGCGATTCAGCGCGAAACCGCTGCTAGCATACTTGCTGTCCTTCCACGCGGTTATAATGCAGATAATTTATACAGTAATTAATTAAATTTTATTACATACTTTTTCTGTCTATTGTCGTAGTTTTTATACCTACTAAAATAAAATTATACAACTTTACCTATAAATGTTGTTCAAGGGTTGTTAATTTAAGCGTTGTTGTTATGTTTTTTCTTTCGAGTGAATAATCAATAATGTCAGAATTCAGTTATATGATATATTTATTATATGTGATTTATTACGGCGCGGTAGCTTAAACTCCAAGGAAGGATATAGATTATTTTTGTGACTAACGCCTGCCGATCAACCCCTAAAACGCGAACGTAGCCGCAGGCGACTTCTAGTATAGTATGATATGATTGCCATAATTAAACATGAATAATAATATTATTTATCACTCAATAAAACTTTGAACTGATTAAAAATAATCGTATAAACTATTCAAAATTACGTAAGCAATTTAAGTGATAATGACGAGATTGCATTAACTTAATGAGCTAATAATTATCAGAAAGTACGTAGTCTTAATCCATGGCCTTTAGTTTGAGAAGCCATTCCTCAAACAAAAGAGCAACGACCAGCAAAATCCATAGAAGTGGGATCACGCACGGAGACCGATAAAGTCACGCGGGCTTTTTGTAAACGACGGGTAAGACGAATTAATCTCGGGGACCGTTCTCGTTAAACCCAGTCGATGACAGAAAATATTTTTCCTGCTTTATTTATTCGACACAGGCACTATTACGATGGCATTTGGTTAGTTATGTGGCTTTTGAAAATATTTTCTTAAAAGAGTTTGTATTGAATCAGTAGTTTTATATAATTTATAAAAACTACTGATTACATTTATATTGATTTTTTTACATTATGAAAGCTAGTAGTTTATAGAATTAAATATAATGTTTTTTTTTTTTATTAAATCGACGCTGAAAGTAGTTGAGGCGAAAGATTAAAGATAAACGATATCAAAAACATAACAGATTTCAGCTCTTTGAAACTTCTAAAACAAGTGAGTGACAGAAGTAAGGAAGTTTATGTATTTATCCAGACGAATTCATAGAGATCCAACATTGTTTGACGGCTCAACGAAACGGAAACAGTCACCAAGACGAATTAATCTGTAATAGTCATAACTCGGTACGTGCCTGGCGAAGTCAGATGTTCGCAACACGCGGTCACGTCGACGGCGGTTGACGCCCCGAAGTTACCTCTAAAAGGATCTTACATATTATCGAAGTAACAAAGTTTTATGTACGGAAAACGGGGATTTCATAAGAATTAAGTACGTTAGGAAATTAACAAAGATGTTTTGATAAAATACCGTTATTGTTGGCTTTGTATAAGTTATATTAGTATAAAAAAAAGAAATTAAATACATTCCTATGTACAGTAACAACTGTCAACAGTACCAACACTGTACGAAATTTCAGCTAATCAGATAAGAACACATTCCGTGGACATTTTTAATTTTTATGCATAAAAATTAAAAATATAATACTATAATACTAAAAATATATTATTTTTTATAAAAAAAATTATATGAATTGAAATAATAAATAAATTTAACTTTGAAATAAAAAATGCAAGTGATATTAACTCAAAATAAAGCTCATTGTGAGGTTTGCAATGAGATATATCTACATCTAACAATAGACTGAATTTTATCTTTTTGTAATTCTATACATATCTGACTCTTGTAAGTTTTCTCGGAAAAAGATTTTTCGATAAAGTAACACAAAGATTTTCAGTATGAGGAAAGTAAACGACTTCATTGATGTACATTTTAAATCAATAATGTAACTTTGATGGTTATTTGTTATATTTTATCATCAGGTACATATGTAAGAGCGATGCTGGTAGGGCTTTGTGCAAGCCCTTCTGGGTCGGTACCACCCACTCATCAGATATTCTACCACTAAATAGCAGTGCTCAGTATTATTATGGTGTCACTACAGGCACATGGGACATTACATCTTCCGTGGTGGTTCATATAAGGTTGTTGTCACATTGGCGATTTATTTAAATATATTATAATTTTAAAAAATAGGTAATAATTTTTTGCAGCACCATTGTCTATAGATGGTGGTAACCACTTACCATCAGGTGGCCCTCGTCCTCCTACTTACATAATAAAATAATTACATATAATTTAGCATAATCCAAAAGAGGTACATAATCGTAAAATTATACCTTAAATCTTAACAATTATATTATTTTTAATAAATGTATGTGATCATACAAAATAAAAGTAATCGGAATAAGCCAGTCTAATTTCCATTCATGTCGCGCAAACCAACTTTCAACATGTTTGAATCTGTTGCAACCACAGAACTTGATCGAATTTTCACACACGAACATGTTATGAAAATACATAAATATTTAATATCTTATATTTATTGTAGCATATTATATGTCAATGTCCTGACTGACTATCAATGCACAGCTGAAACTATATAATTAAAAGAGACTTATTTTGAGACAACTTTTGTTTTTATATCATCCTAATGAGGATGTGAATTATGACGCACAATATTTTTTCCAAATTTTGATTTGAATAGTTATGTCCCAATCTTCCTTCATACAATCCATCACTAACGAATTTATCATCATTTAATACTAGTTGTCGCCCGAGGCTTCGCTCGCGTTTTAGGGGTTGGTTGTTGTGTTAGGCAAAAAAAGTAGCCTATGTCCTTCCTTGGTATTCAAGTTTGCGTCATACTAAATTTCGTCGAATTCGGTTTATTGGTTTGGCAGTGAGAGAGCGACAGACAGACAGAGTTATTTTCACATTTATAATATTAGTAAAGATGGTTGTACATATTTTAATAATTACATACATAAATTACTATACTATACTTTAAATATCCGCGAGTGATGCTGAGATAGGTAGTCCTTTATCTGAATAGTAGTAGTTTTTAAAATAACGTTAAACAAAACGATGAAATGTATGCAAAAAAATACACTGTTGAAATTCATTCAAAATAAGTATGCATTTCGACCACACGCGGTACTAAAATCAATAATAATTATTTGAAAACTTTAAGGATTCTGGCGACGCGTATGAGTTAAACTTTTTATAATGCAAATACATCTTGAATAAAACTGGAGCAGTATAAAGTGCTAAAGTTTTCTTATTACGTGCCTTTTACGCATTTTCGTATCCAAATCGTCCCATAGTTTAATTTCTACCAATCAAATTATTTTAAAATAACAACTACAAATTTAAGTTAGAATAAAAAAAATTCAAACGGTCTGTCTTGACACAACTTTAAATACATAATATCCTCAAAAAACTAAAAAGCATGTTTTTGTAATTAACCCAATCTCGATGGATTTAATAGACGTTATGAAAGTTCTACTATACACCTCCAGGTTTTATCATCGAATCAGCCCAATGATACCGAATTTCGAAGACCTCCGTGGTCGGGTAGTGTGTACACCGGTTTTCATGGGTACGCCACTCCGAGGTCCCGAAGTAATGAAGTTCATTAGTTTTCTATGTTGTCTTGGGTACCATCGTTACTTCTGATTTTCCATAACACCAGTGCTTTAGCTACTTACAGGATCAGAGTATTTTACAGAGTATTTTACTTACAGGATTTGAGTATTATAGTCATTCGATCAGTAAATGTATGTGATGCCGTCCAATATTTATTATATATTTATTAATATATATTTGTACTGTAATCCTTCACAAAAAGAAATAATATAATATGTTTGAGTAAGTGATGCACAGAAAAATAGTATTATTAATATTTATACATTTCTGAATGAAAAGTTGAAAATACATAATTTATAAGCGAATAATGTAGAAAACATAGTTAATAACCAAATTAACTATTTGCCCTATAAACGGGTCTCGGAAGGGAGTTTCATTAAACGATGAATATTTATAACGAATCAAAGAGCGTTAACGACGGTAACGAAAGTTGGCGAAATATGTTTATTTGTGTTTCCACCTAACTTTCGTTGAAGGCGCGAGTCGAAACTCTTTTACACATACAACACGTAGTTGTCATCCTTCGAATGATTTTAACCTTTATTACGACGCAATAAGATCTTACCGAATGCATTACTCCTTCAGTCACAAGCTCCAAAGCCCACGGGCGCGATAAATAAATAGTTGTAGGTTAAAAGTTGTTCTAACTTCGAACCGTCTTCCCTTCGCCGCCAATTTTTCCTTCACCTGAGTTATTTTCTTTTTCAATAGTTTCGAACGTGTGTTGCTTCGAATTTCTAAAGTTGAACTAAATTTATCTTTCAGTCTTTTTGTTTAAATCCTTTTCTAAATCTGTGAATTTGTACAAGACGTGTACTATCTGCAATTTTATAAAATTAAATTAAATGGTTAGTACTTAATGTAGGATATTATATTTATATCATCAATTGTCACGTTGGTCTAGTGGACACCTTTTAAAACTATAGATTCCAAACACCGTGATTCAAAGACCGGGTCGTGCCATTAGAAGTTATTGAATTCGACCGCATTTTACCCCCATGCCTTATAAATCATTTGCCGTTTCTGCGTCTTACCTCTCTCCGATCTTGTTGCTGCATCACCAGACTAGAGAGTGCACCTGTATTTGCACACGCAATTGTGCAGTATTATATCTCCTGTGTTGAAAAATATTGGCTTTACTGAAATCAGTCATCAACAGTACTGTAAAATAATTTGAATATCAGTGCTACGATCAAACAACTATAAAAAAAAATTAACCTGTAATTCGTACTTTCTTACGATTAAAATACATAAGATCAGAATATAAAATCCATAATACGTTCGGAAATTAAATATAATATTACTTGGAGACAGCATAAATAAACGTGTAATATATTTTTTTTATCAAATATAAGGAAGATAATAACTTCCGCTCGCTGAATTTATCTAATCAGGAAATATATATTACCTTTGGTTTATTACTTATGTAATGAGCGAGTTTCCTCGTTTCGATACTAATTTCATAGGCGATCAAGCGGAACGTCTGCGAATGTCCCCGCGGGCTTTGGAAATAAATCGACTGAATCACACAATACTGTTAATAATAACATATTCCCGAATATATAATACTAACGTTATTATTTCATCCTATCAATAACAAACGTAATTACTCAATACATATTTCCTGTTAAAATATTATACATTTTTGTAACATTAGTCTCTAATCGGGTATTAGATCGAATTAGCCACCATATTCAAGAATCGATTTGCTTTACTTACAAATCCTTGAATTTTCTAAGAGGCGTAACTTAAAAGTATGGGATGTAAAAACTTATAAGAATGACTTGACGGGTTACTCATAAAGGGTTACTGATGTACATTAATTATAGGCACTGAGTAATTTGTTCGTTTTCTTAAGAAAAGAACAACAACATCTTATTTAATTTCATTAGTACTTCCGGTGTTATTTTCTGAGTGTGTTTATCTACTACATACCTACTAATATTAATATAAATTTAAATCTGCTTAATTCATCAATTTTCAAGCTTAAAAAATTAGAGGACGTATGTATTAAGGAATTTTCACTTTATTTTTACGTACAACGATGAACGAAAATATGTTTACGGATTTTGAACTTAATCCCATTCAATAATATTACGGTCGGTATTTATTCCCTCGCTCATTACAAGCGCTAGATCCAATCCCGGACTTCCAACCGTAGTAACATCACATTGGCCGTGGAAACTCCCTGGAGTCAAGTTGAGAAATCTTTGGCCAGATAGGAATGATCCTTCTGACGTCTACATATGACTTAGATCGCTGGTAAAGTGAAGATTTCCGTTTTGTTAGAGGGGTCAAACTTCAGTGGTTACTCGGTTATGATCTGATATTGGCTTTATTGGGGGGCGTCGTCGGAGGTCCCACATGATCGAGGTGTCACAAATGGGTTTTCCGGCTCGTTTGCCCTGTCTTCGTATCTACATTCCGCTTGCTAAGAAGAATTTTGCTCGCGTTTGCGAGGTTTTTTAGACGCTCTAGGGGTTTGCTTTTTATGATTATGAAATATTATTTCACGTTATGCAATAATAATATTTTCCTTTAATTATAAAATAAATCCAGGACGAACTGATCTGTAATGCGTACGAGTTGGGTATGATCGTGATCATATATCGAAAGATCAAGAATCGTCCTTCAAATGCAAGCGGCTCAATTAACTTAGCTTCATCTAAATATAAATGATCCCCAAGCTTTAAATTTCTCTTCGACTGTGTTGTAGCATATCTTGCTGATAATACTAAGTTAAATATTTCTCAAAGTAACGGCGCCTTAATTAGTGTAAACACCAAACCCACTTGACCCGTGCCTTATACAGCACTTGATCAGGATTTCCTATTTGTAAATTTTTGTATGTTTTTTTTTTTATTGGAGGCAAGCAGATATCAAAACGTGAATTGTGACTTTAACGTAATTAAGATACTGAAGCACTCTTGTAATATATAATATAACAAAAGCTTTAACGTTTTACCACTCACTCGCACACATGAACACAAATACGCCCAAACACACTCTCACACACAACGGTGCACTCATACTTTTTTATAATTTGTTCATCGATTACTTAAGCATGTTACTGTAATAGTTTTTATATCATGTATATTTTTTTATTTGTTGCATAGTCATTATATAAATGATGTGGTATTTTTTTTATTTTACAGAAGAATAAATATTATTTGGTAGATGAATAAATGATGACTGATATCCTAAATAGGTCAGCATTTAATTATTAAGGAAAAAATATTAAGAAATGAATAAGGAAAAACACATAGAAAAACGCAGCCTTACATAATTATCATGAACGTACTACTTCCATACAGAACAGTCAAGTTTTGCGTCTAAAAATGCAAATGGCATTCAACTGACATTGGATTTAGATTAGGAGTCGGATTATCTTAGTCTGAAGCAACTTAAGCGCAAATAGCTTCACCAAAAACTGGATTGAAGATTTATTCAACAGTAGCATTTTCGTTTAGCTTAAAGACAAGGCCTAAGGTATAAAAAGCACCAATCTCGACTGAGCCGTAAATTACGGAGGCCGAACACGAAAGTGCAATCTGGTTTACAGAGAGCCTGTTTGCTTTTCTTATTGGCCCGAATAGCGACTTAATATTCCGGGCGGACGTCCGCTTATAGCTCAAGTCTAAAGAGTTTTTACCAAAATATTTGTTTAGTACATTGAAAGTGACTCAACTTTTAAAAACTAGTGTAACAAAATAACCAGAAAAATTCTATTTTTATAAATAACATTGCGAACTATTTATTTTAGTTTAATTTTCAGCTGCCAATAAGATACTTTGAACTCGAATTGAAGGCGATTGGTTAGTCAACTCGATCGACGATGTTTCTATATTAGAGTGAAGTTCTGGTACATACTAAATCTTGTAACTTCAACCGCATATTGAAAATGACCGTCTACTCAGATTCAGCTGGGTTTTATTCACATTTGCTTTATTGTCCCTAAATATTCTAACAAGTTCGAATTTCAAAACCAAAACGAATTGAGATTAATTGCTATTTATTTCAATTTTCCTTATGATAATTATATTTTTATTTAGATGGAAAATTTACGAAATAACATTGAACCATAAAATGATTCTAATGTATAATGTGTGTTATTCATATTTTAATTTTAATGTTCTACTTATTATCTTCGCTTGTTTCTGGATTTACTGCTAAAACGGTAGACGTAGTTTTCTAAAAAAGCTGGCACAAGATTTATGTGCTTTCCAAGACACTGGTTATCACTGAAACTTCCAAGCATTGGGTTGCTACTGAGAATTATCAATATCCAATATCCCTTACTGGCCCGGCCCGCTATTTGTACCAAGAAGCTCTGAATAGAGCCTTATAAACTGAGCCACAAAACCAACTAGTTAGTCGTAACAATATGAAAACGTAAACCAATATATTATTATATTAGTTATCACAGTATAGTTGCCTATAATAAATATATAATTAGTATAGCATTGATTAAATAAAAATCTTTTAAAATGTAACTATTTTTAGCTGTTTATTTGTACTGATCAAACAAAATAGTCGCTTTATTATTTTAGTAAATTTTTGCAAGCAAAATCAACTAAAGAGAACTTTTATATCGTAATGAGTAAAAATATGAGGTCTTGTATGTGTTTTTTTTTTTATAGTTGTAATGGAATAGGCGTTTGTCTTCCATCTCACCTGATGGAAAATGTAGATGAAAACGAAGGTGGTACTCGCCCATCCAAAAGAAACCTGTTCACTCTACTCTTAAAGGCTCCAGAGTTCAACTTATCAGGAAAAATAGATCCAGGCAGGTCGTTCCAAATCAGAGATGTGTCAGAGATTAAAACACTGCGTACTAGTCCATACTACAATTATTCAGATTCATTCAGTCGGTCTAGCGTGACAGAGTCACAAACATCCAAGGCGAATAAGAGTCAGTAGCTAGAACATGTGGATCTTGGCCGAAATATGAGAAAAATTAAGCATTTGTACTTAAACATCATTTAATTTCGTTTCGTGCTCATCGGTGAAGGAGAACATCGTGAGTATGTATCCGATGATAGACAGGCGTATTCACTGCATTGGAGCATTGAGATGGAATGAGCTCGTCAAATTTTTTAGGATTTGCAACAGGAGGCTATTTGTAAGCGGTTACTTTTCACTAGTAAAATATAACACCGTGATATCATATACTACAGTTAAATATTGTGATTCTTCACATAAATTAGTATGGTAAAATTTAAAATTATTTCTTGATATACAGATGTGCCCAATGTCCACGTAGGTTAAATAGTAAATCCAAGTATTATAGATCGTGGGTGATCCTATTTGGCGAGTATACAAGCTTACCGTGGATAGATTCAGCTTTTAATGAATATTATATGAAGCATCCGAGCCAAATCTTCTTTCCGTCTGTCGGAGCGCTCCCGCCCTTAAGATGTCACGAAATCTGCTTAAAGAAGTATCTGCTTACATTTGAAGTGTTCTTTTTTTATTTTTGCGATTTGGACTATTTATCTTATCATGTATTCAAATTAGGTTTGAAGTTACTTTTACTTTGACTTCAGAAGACACTCGTTTATTTATAGTTGTCACAAATTTAATCTGATAGAAATAATTACATGATATACATTTTTTTTTGGACTTTTTACTTAATAATATATGAAACGATAATATTGCCGTTTAATTTCGACCGTCAACTAGTATAAACGTCTGCTTGCGTCACACCTAAATATTATAACCGAGTGACTTTAAATTTGAATTATATTTTTTAGTTTTTGTATGTTCAACGTAGCATAAAACATGATCATCATCATAACATAGTATTGTTTCAGTCTCTTAAAATAATATAATTATTTGTTGATAAAAAGTGATTAAGAAGTTATTATTCTCAGTGACGAAGTCTGAAAGTTGGAAATTTGTACTTTTCCGGTCGTGTCGGATTTGCTGTGCCATCGGATTATTAGAGTGAGGGAATAAAGAGTGCACCTGTGTTGCGCTTATAAACTGTAATATGTCCTGCATAGTTTTTAGCCGATCACGATGACGTCATCATCGTCATCAAATCAAGAGCAAGCTTTAAGTTTGACTTTGTATTTTTAAATGTTGTAAAATATTATTGCCGATTCTTCTCGGTAGAATCTGCATTCCGAACCGGTGGTAGCTTTACTTAATATAAGTGACGATTCAAAAGTGCTTGTAAAAACCTACTTGAATAAAGTATATTTTGATTTTGAGTATTATTAATACATTATTAAATTTACGCAAATAAATACAATTCAATGTTATATAATCACTATTTAATTTAATAGTATGACAAATTATTTTTATTATTATTAAAACTATTTCTTATAGGTTTTCTTAGATAGAATCTACATTCTGATCCAGATTCTAGGCTTTTACAATCCAGGACTAACAACACAAATCTGTTCTATATCAAATGGTTGTACGATACGAGATAACTTAACATTGTATGTATAAACCAGACACGTGTGTCATTGTTTACGTACCAACAAGTGATCTAGAAAGTTGTTGGATTAATCGTGATCCTTTACTTATTCATTAGATCAAACTTGACCATAATGTAGTAAGAATTATCCTTAATTTCATTTTCAATTTCTTTGGTTAAGAATTCCAAATCCAAATTTATAAATTCATTTGACTCGAACATTTGAGTTTTGATAACAGTCTTTCACTTGTTTTTTCCTCATTATTTTTTTCTTTGGCGTCGCTTATTACCGCACAATGGAAAACATGAAATATCGGTATATTTAAGAGTACGAGTTCAGCCGTGGCACCAGGGCTGCAGAAACAGCTCGAAGGATTAACGATATGTACGGCGCTTGTGTCGAAAAAGAAAGAGAATATCGACATTCAGAACCAACCCTGTGGATGGCCGAAGAATTGGCTATTGTGGAAGCGGATCCATCAAAAAGCACTTCAGAGATAGCTGCAGGCTTGGAGGTAAGTGATAAAATTGTATTAATTAATTTGAAGCAAATCAGGAAAGTAAAAAATCCTGAACGATGGGTACCTCATGAATTGAGTGAATCGAAATTGTGATTGTTTGGTGGACTAGGGCCGGTGTCGTTGACTACAGCTTTCTTAAATCTGGCCAAACGCTTACGGCAGGTATCTATTATCAGCAACTGCAAACCATGGAGGAAGAACTAGCTGCTAACAACCAAAATTGATCAATTGCTCTAGGCCACAGCTGCTTTACGACAACGCTAGACCACACACTGCATAACAAACAAACACTAAGTTAGATGAGTTACAATTGGAATACCTGCGACATCCTCCATACTCCCCGGACCTTGATCCTACAGATAACCATTTTTTCCGGAATTTGGACAACTTCTTACAAGGAAAAAAATTCAACGCTGATGTGGCAGTACAAACCGCCTTCAAAGAGTTTATTGATTCTCGCCCTCATGTTTTTTTAGTAAAGGGATCAATGAACTACCTTTGAGATGACAAAAGTGCATAGCATACTTTCATAAGTTAAATATATTTTCCAAAAAAAAAATTGACTTAATATTCCTCCCGTACAAAACGCCAATTTCATATGTAAAGACCTAATATATGGATATGTTTATAAGCTTTAACTACTAATAATAATAAGCCATTAATAACGAAACTACGAAACCTTAAGCAATATGTTATACGATAATTTACTCGTACTAATATGTAAAACTTTACGTACACATCATTTGTATGGTAATTTAGATAATACAAATAAGATTTAAATCGAATTTGTAAGCAACAGCTTATTCATTTAACTCTCGAATGAGACATTTAGAAATCTTCGACGCGATCAAGATTACATATTAGAACATCCTTCGAGCTTCAACTTTGTTCCTATTAATTACTTTGTAACAAACTTTACATCTGTACGTTTAATTTGAAACTTTATATCCTTAAAATAGAATTCATTTTAGAATCACATTTTGTGGAGGTGTAAATCGAAGGCACGAATGCTTAGATTGTGAAGATTTTATTACAAATGTGATTTAAGGCGAAAATTCGTGTGTTTGTTTTCAGCTCGATCGAGCCGCGGGCTGTAAACAAGTGAGTTGTTATGTTCAAGGCATTTTAAGTAAAATAAAATATTATTATTTCCTAATATAGTGTCAAATTTAAAATATTAATAATGGTTAATGCTGTATTTACTTAAAGTATTCAATGTAAGGGCGGTTCCGCATTGTTCGTTCGCCTATATTATTGATAAAGCAATAAAACTTTTTTTGAATAAAGTACCTTGCTTAGAGTAAAAGTTACAGCCTATAAAATCCTACAGCTAGGCTAAGGTTTTCTTTTGGTACCACCAACTCATCAGATATTCTGCCGCCAAGCAGCAATACTTGGTATTGCTGTGTTCCGGTTTGAAGGGTGAGTGAGCCAGTGTAACTACAGGCACAAGAGACATGGGACATAACATCTTAGCTCCCAATGCTTAATATTTCTAACAGCGCCAATGTCTATGGGCGTTGGTGACCACTTAACATCAGGTGGCCCATTTTCCGGTCCGCCTACCTATTACATAAAAAAGGAGTCCTGTGTTCCAGTCGCGAGGCAATATGGATTTCTAAATACTCTTACAGAATTTTTTGATACAACTGCTATATTGTATTGTCACTCTTAGTTTGATGGAATTCAAATGGTGCTGTCTTTGAATCCGCCGAATTGTTAGAGCATGATTGATTGTCAAAGCAGCTCACGGAAACTAGATGATCAATCAGCTTAAATTCTTCTTTTATTTGTATTTCATAAGGTTATATGAAAGAGTATCGCTATAATTTCCAATTCAATATACACGTTCAAGTAAATTGATCATAATACTGAAGATTATTGTTGCGAGTTTTCTAACAAAGACTTTGATGTTGTTGTTGTACATCTCTCTTTTGTATACAAATGATCTCAGAAGCAGTAAATTAACAATATAAGTAAATATAAATGTATGTAACTTTTATCATCTCGAATCTGTGTCTTAAAAGACACAGATTTTTATGAATATTTAGTGACTAATCCACAAAGCGTTTTTAACCGCAGTAAATGTATTTCTTATACAATAGGATATGCTTACAGTCATAGTGTACAGTAGCTAGTTTCATTTGTAAAGACCCCAACGCAAATGTCCTACAGATGGGTTAAAGTGTTCTCTCTTAGTGAGAAGAAGGTTATTTAGAAATAAGGTTAAGGTAAGGTGGACATTATCATATACCAGAACATGAAATTATTTATACACAGATGAAAACTTAACGATGGCTCCCCGACCGTTGACCCGAAAACTTTCTTTAGATTCACGTGTTGTAACCGCAATAAATAATTCTTATTTAAGTAATATTATGTCCTTATATACAAATTTTGAGTAAAAATTAAGATTTTGTTGCATATTATAAACAACGTTTATAAGTATACATACTATAATTAAAACTCTGGTCTTGTTTAATGCTTGATCATCACCATCTCGCTTACATTACTTATTGGTCCTTCACATATTGTTATAATGAACATCTCAAACGACATCAAACAGTACTTCTAACATGGCCCGATATAAAACTTAAATTTTATAGCGGCGTTGAGATCCTAAACCAATAGGCAACTTTGTCAACAGCTACGTAGGCAGGTTACATAGGAACTGTTTATAACCAACATGTTAGGGTTGGTCCAAAACATATTAATAAAAATATTAATATTCCTGAGAAAATAAAGTCAGCCGAAATACTGCCTTATTAATCATCCGAATAATCAGTGCAAAGATTTTTTTAAACAAAGTAAAAAAAATAATGTACTTTGAAAAGTAGTAGTTTTTTTTGGTTTTTTTGGTTCGAGCGGAAAAATGTACCAAATGATGGTAAGTAGTCACATAATTCATAGATATATGCCATAAAAAATACTGCTGTTTCGCGGCAGAATATGTGATGAGTAGGTGGTACCTACCCAGACGGGCTTGCACAAATCTGCTTGGTTGGCTTGTCATTATTATAGGGTACGGTCATAAAATGGTTTAATTTATTAAAGGTTAATATTGAACTGGTAGCCCTATTCAACATTATCATTTCCAATTTCAAAGGAGAATTAATGGATTTAATGTGTTTCCTAACCTTAATTTTAGTATTAATACATTTCCATATATACCTATGTATAGGAATATACGATGGTTTTATTAAAATATAGGTACACAAACAGAGGCAATAGACATTAAACTTCAATATCGAATCGACAAACATAATTTCGACAGTCATATGTACTCGTAATTTATTTTTGCGAATTAATGATAATTATTCCATTTTTAACTTACCTTAACAGGCAATCAAAAATTTTCATCTTTAAATTCATGCGCTATAACAACGGTATAGTAACATATGTAGGTACAGGTAACCATTTGACAACTAAATTCGGTGTAACGCAGGATCTGAATTGTATTTTGTATAAAAACATATTTTTGAGATACAAATATTCCTACTGTTACTCTTAATATGAGGGAACTGGGTTCGAATCATGAGTCAGGTCAATTACTTAGTTACACTGGCTCCCTCAACCTTCAAGCTAGAACACAACAATACAAAGTACTGTTGTTTGGCTATAGAATATCTGATGTGTAGGTGGTACCTACCCAGACAAGCTTGCACAAAGCCCTACCACCAAGTAAACGTGTGTAGGAAATTGCGCATAATCTCTTTCCAATATTTCATAAGGAACGTAGCTGTGTTTGCAACAAACCTTTGACAATCAACTTTTTTTATGTGGTGATTGACGCCCTATACATATATAAACATTAGCGCTGTACGAAATAATAGCCTTTTTTTACATCACTCCAATTAGGCACCCACCCCTTGGACGCTAAGATATTATGTACCTATGCCTGTAGTTATACTGGCTCACTCACCGTTCAAATCGGAACTTAACAATACAAAGTATTTCTGTTTGGCATTAATATGTCCGATGACTGGATGTAACCTAAAGATGTGCTTGTAAAGTTCTACCACCAAATATCCGCAATCGATAAAACGCATCCAAATTGCAATTTTTCAGAAATGATCTTGACTAGAATGATGTGTCCAATTTCATATATCATCCGATAATTAATTTATAAGCAAAAGAGGAGGCATTTTTGGAATCGAATCGAGGGGTGGCGATAAATTACGAAAGAGGGGGATGACACAGGCCGGAGCATTCCATTTGATCAGCTTCACGCATCGGCTGACTGCTGTCAAATATCGCTTAGAATAAATAGAAAAAAAAGAACTGACAAATTTGCGTAATAAATAGTACCATCTTCTTAGTAAAGTTTTGTTTTGTTTTATTTAATAATTTATATTTTTATTTTTAAAGTATTTAAATTAATTGTTTAACGCGTAACAATTTTATAAGTAAATATGAGGTCCTTATCTAAAAAAAAAATGATACGACCAGCTGAAGCTGAAAGTGTTCAATTTCGGCACACTAAAAATAGCACGTTTAGACAATTTTGGGACAGGCGGAGGCTTCCTAAATCATGGCATCGCGTCCAAATTAATTAAAAGTCGCTTAATAAAAACAGTAAATTTTCACCGTATCGTTGTTTTGCGCTGTAGACACGGGCTCAATTATTGGGGAACACGTTTCGGTTTAATAAAGCAATTTAGAAAAAGGACGATTTGCATGCGAATGAGAGAAGGGTTGGAGAAATATCGAATCCATGAACATCGATTTCGACGGTTTGATGGAGTATATTTAACATTTGTTTCAAATACAAAGTGATTTTCTTTTTCAATTTACAGTGAATTTTTTACCATATAATTTGCTTAAATTTAGCTGTTGCTTTATATCTGGACATATTTCGAAACTAACTTTTGACCTAAAATATAGGCATTACGATTTTATGAAACGATCCTTCTTCAAATGTTTTAGAAGCGAAATGTCTAGACACGCGGCAGCGTGTCAGCCAAGTTCTAGTAACAGAACTGGCGTGCAGCACCGTGTGTAATATTACACGAACCATTTAGAGCCACTTTTGACCTCCTCATAACTCAAAAACTATTTGACATAAATGTGTCAAATTTGGCTCATATATTGAGACTCGCGAGATACATATGTGTTCCAAATTTCATAAACGTATCTCAAATGGTTATTTAGATATTTACGTCTAAAAATCGTCATTTTTATCACTGACTGACCTATAGATCAAAACTATAACCTACTTCCAGGTGACCTAGAAAGTTGAAATTTGGCATGTAGGTAGATAATTAGGCCAATATAAAGGAAAAAATCTGAAACTGGTAATTTTTTATCATTTTATTATAATTTTTCATTTTATTGGGTCTATAGGAACACTTATATACTTAGTTCCTTTAATAACTGTAATAAAAAAGTTATGTAAGAACCAGCAATCAAAACTTATGACAGCCGGTCTTAATGTGGATTTTAAGGTCTTCACGTGAATATATAACAAGTTGAATACCACCCTTAAGTTTTTTAAATCCAAATATTTCCGTTTTATTATTACTTATTAGTATAGATGACTTTGGTATTTATTACGTTATTAACTAGCATTTAGCGCACATCAATGGTGCAAAATCTATATATATACTTTAAAAAATAATAATAATAGGCATTTCGGTACACGGCGCGCGACATGACGCCGAAGCAGCGGGATAGAAGCGTTCTGATTAAACCTTTACGCGGACGTGTCTGAGCGAGTGGCAACCGCGCTCATAAGAATTATTTCAATACCTTCCGATGGAAACTGCCTAGTCTATTCGACTGCATATTTTTTGTTTGAGTATACTAGTATACAACAATAAAATAGGTTTCGTGAGACTGTAGTAGAGTATGTATATCGTAACAGGAATGATTTAAGTTTGTACTCTAGCGCTACAAACGGGGATCCTTATTGCTTGGAAGAACAGTATCGAGCGAGCATGCTGATATCAGCAAAGGACTGGTGAATGGGTCCAATGGAAAAATAGAGAAAGTATATTGAGGACGTCGACAACAGCAATAGTGCACGTAAAATAACAATTCAATTTAAACATAATTTAATTTGCGAACTAGAAGCCAAACCAAGTTACAGATATTAAGTAATGTACATTTATGTTCAAAGGAAACAATTCTCTATTTTCTTAGCATATTCTACTACTATACACAAATCACAAGGCCTTCGCCTTGACGGTGCTCTTTTCGACATAGGCTCCTCTATATTAAGTAAAGAGCAGGCTTACGTTGGCCTCTTTAGAGTTAAAAACTTAGATGGAGTACATCTTATCAATTTAGGTCCAAGTCAAATCAAGACACAAGAGAGCTCTATTGTAGAGTACAACCGTCTGCGCACATTATACCACCCCTACTTGGGCAAGTTAAGTATAAACAGAAAACGCGTAAAAAATATCCGGACACTGAATGGGCAATTCACTCGAACATTTAAGAGGTACCTACAAGAAAAATAAGAACGTATAAAAAAAAGACAATTATACCCCGTAAACATAAGAAAATAGAATAGCTTAACAAAAACCATTTGGTATTAATTTTGTTATTAATAAGTACCTACTAATAATTTATATACAAAAAGTAGTGATATCCCATCAAAAACATAAATGTAAAAATGAGAGCCAAGTTAAGTATTATGATATATACCTTGGTTGTTGTCTTCAACGACAAAAGAAGTGAGATCTAAATTTGCCAAGTTAAATAGTCCTTTCTGAAATTTATTTATAACTACATAAAATATCATTTCTTCTTAGAACTTGGGGTAATATATTGTTGCCTAAGGTCTGACTTGGCTAGTTCTCATATACAAATTATATTATAGCCTTCGTAAGTTCTAAGCCTGTTACAAATGAATTATAAACACAAATTAAGCACGCAAATATTCAATGGTACTTGTCTAGATATGAACTCGCAATATCTGGTTAAGATTCATGTTTTCTAGTGACTGGACCATCGCAGCTCTTAATGTACGTTAATACTAACTAAGCAATACTGAGCTGTCCTCCATTCTTCTTAGATGTTCTGAGTTATAATTTGTTATTCTAAACACAAACTACAATTTGTGTTTATAAACATATAAGAACTAGCCAAGTCAGACCTTAGGCAACAATATATTACCCCAAGTTCTAAGAAGAAATGATATTTTATGTAGTTATAAATAAATTTCAGAAAGGACTATTTAACTTGGCAAATTTAGATCTCACTTCTTTTGTCGTTGAAGACAACAACCAAGGTATATATCATAATACTTAACTTGGCTCTCATTTTTACATTTATGTTTTTGATGGGATTTATAATTACATTAATAAAAAGGCCGAAATTCTTCAGCAACTAATCCATTCTATAAAGTATATGAATATAAAAAACAACTCGCTTGACGTACTTAAATAAAACTGCATTTAACGATCCCGTAGTCCAGATATAAATTTATCAAAGACTATCCGTTGTCGAAAGCGAAACCCATAAAATAAATGACTACTGGATAGATTCAGTTCTGTCAAATTTCATTCGTAACCCTAAATTGATCGTCATATGACACTCGAAGCTTAGCGCTTCGGAATGTCTCCCCCTTCCCCAAAACCCGAAGTCCCTCATAAACCGAGATACGGTCGGTTCTAGAGCGTCATTGCATAAGTTCTATCAATAATTTCCAATCCCTATAAAACGACTTCGTCAACTAACATGGCACAAGTTTGGGTTAGGCGGTCTTAGTTAAGCGATTGTTGTACAAAAACTGTTTCGAGGGCTCGGTGAGTTGTTAGAGTCGTTGCCAACTTTTCTACGGTTTTTTTTTTCGTAGAGAAACTCAAATTTGCCGTCAGTTAAGGCCGTAAGAAGCAGTTAGGCCGTCAGAAAGTCAGCGAGTTGAGAAAGTTGAAAGCTACTTTCGAGGCTTGTTTATGTAGTCATTTATCTTCTTCGGATACTTATTTTTAAATAAAAATATAGTTTCATGTTTTAATGATGCAACTTTTAAAGTTTTTTTTTTCATTTCATAAACGTATAAATGTGATTTTTTATACTTTTATGTTCCCTTAAAGTATTCAAGTATTAAAACCGAAAATAAAACAATTTTATGTCATCTATATCTATGCTAATTTTGTTAGAATCGAAAGTAGATCTGTATATAGGCTATTTAAATATGTTACAGAATATTATTATAAGTGGTAGTGAAAAGGAATAAAATATAGTAGGACTACTTATGGTGCTGCCAGAAATATGAAAATTAATATTAAGACTTTTCGATACAAATAAGAAGCAGTAAAAAAGGGTCGTTTTAGAATTAAGCCCCAGTAGGGGTTAAATGGGGACATGTCATTCAGTATATTAAGTAATCTTAAGTTTTTGAGATAATAATGTGCAAAATCATTTACTTAGACAGGTATCTAAGCAGATTTTAAAGCTTTTGGCAACATCACCATAAAATGATTTTAATAGTGTGCATAAAGTTTTATTCTTTTTTAAACACATAAATTTGTACCATTATAAGTATCTATATAATTTATTTTAACATCTTATAATTATTAAATTTATCAGCAATTCTGGACATGAGCCGTTTCTCAGTATTGGAAAAGTGAGGCCATAATCCATCATACTGAAGACAAGACAAAAATGCGGAAATTCGGATATACCTGCTACAGTCCCAAACAGTCCCAAAATTTGACTCACGCTGCTTCCTAATCATTTGTAATTTTTTAATTATAATTTAAATATTATTATAATAAAACCTGAAAATTAAAATAGCACGTTGACAATGGATTATCGTGACAAGCTGAAAACCATGCGGATAAAGCAGCGAGTTCGGCTAGTAGAATACAGAAAATATTTATTTTGTATTTTGATAAAGGAATTCCATTGCAAAATCATATAATTATAAGGATATATAGTAATTATAAGGATTTATTATAAATATACATATTTTATTCAATTTAATTAACAAATGAAGGATATAGAGGAACCAACCAACCAACCAAAGAAACGATGGATGGATTGTGTGAAAGACGATATGGCTGAAAAGAATGTTACTTGTGAGATGACGTCCGACAGAGAAGTATAAAAGACATGCTGCGCCGAACCCAAATAATATTGGAATATGGGCAGCAGGATGTATGTATAAATAACAAATCATTATTAAAATGATTTTATTATTAGAGATTAGTTAGTATAACCGTGCTAAGTCGAGATGAATTTCTTTATTGAATTACGATGTTTGTAATATGGATGAAAATTGTTACTAATTACATTTATTAAAATCCCGGTTATTGTTTACAGTAGGAATATATTTATAAGGCTAAGAAACACGAGTAGAAAGGACGTCGCTAATATATCATAAAGCACACAGACATAGTTGAAGACGTCGTTGTCTACAAGTTTCTCATTTGATTTCCGCCTGTCGTTCTATTTCCCTGGAATTTATTGTATGCCGGGGCGTAATTTAAATTTTCCTTTCTCTCTCAACTTGTTTTCATATTATCCTACAGAGAAATAAATTAGAATAAAGGAATTCTTGTACCTAGTCGGCCTTGGTGTTTTCTGACTTCATTTACACCGAATTTGTAAAGTAAGGCTGACTTAGAGGGTTAACAAATATTTATGAACTAAATATTTAGTAGATACGGAAGTTTAATTAAAAATCATAGTCTTAAATAAATGTTTTGAAAAGTCGTTTTAAGTTACAATATTATCTTTAATTTCTCGTGTTGTTTCAGACGGGTTAGAGGAGAATGGGAGGCGGGATGACATTGCGCTGCGAAGGTCATCCTCTCGCCCCCTTAGTTGAGCTTCGCCGCTATGTGAAAATGGTGCAATGGATGCTTTGTGTGAAAATGATGTTTGAGGATGACAACCACAGGGGTATTAGTGACTGAGAGCCCTGTATAGCTCGCTATTTATCTTCAGGGATACACGGAACATTCTAAATGTGTCTGCGTAAAAAATCGCTCATAATAAATTATGAATGTCGTCTAAATTCTATTTTATATCGTTTTGTTTACAGATTACGAAAAATCAACATCTTTTGTCCTAAAAAAACTATCAAATAAGAGCATAATAAAAAAAAAAAAAGTAAAATGTACTAAAGCCTATCTCAATTGGGAAGGTTTAATATTTCATAACTGTTTTCATTTTTCACTTAGCAATATAGAAAACTTTATTTATGAATAGCGGGTACAATAATACACTTTCTCTATCCATAAATTTACAACAGGACCATTAACAAGAATAGAATAAATATAAGAGACGTTACTTATAATTATTTTCGAGTTAAACACTAATTTATCTCTTTCTCTCATAATTGATTTGATATTCGAAAGAAGAAGACACAGGGTTGTTTAATTATTCACCCTTTAATACAATAATTGTAGGCAAATCTAAAGGTATATTATTTGCTTGAGTTGTAACCACGTAATGGTGGCTTTTCAATTGTGTCTCGTGTTCTATCAACCTTAAGCAAAACGGATCGTTAGTTGATCGGTAAATTGATCATAAATAAGATTAAAATCTATATACATAAGTGGTTGATATGCGACTACCTGCCACAATTTCTATTTTGTTTACTTTTGGTACCAATTTTTTACAGTGTGTCTACATAGTTGTTTCAACGTCGAAAATATTCAGCATGTTTCTAAAAACTTCAACAAAATTGCTGTAAAATCGAAGACCAGAATTTTTTTTCAGATGTGTCGCTGTTATATGTGTACAATAAATATAAATTACAAATAGTGTCATAGAAAATATTTTAGTTGCACGTGAATTAAACCGAGTTATAATCATATCTAATCAAATATTCACTATCGCTATTCAAATAAGCACTTTTTTACATTTTCTGCCTCACACAACCACTCTGTTGAACCAGCTTTCGCTTACGGTTTTTCCGAACCGATACGACTTGGGAAACTTCAAGAAAAGAGCTCACTTATTCCTGAATGGCCTGCAACGTACCTGCAAATGACAACGTCCCCCGGTGTTGCAGATGTCCATTGGCGGTGGTAGTCATTTTCCATCAGGTGAGCCTCCTGCAAGTTTGCCACCTACAGCATACAAAAAAAAACTAATGAATCGTCATTATACAGTCTTATTAAATGTAAAAGAACCGGCAAGTAACTTAGATTTAAATCTAGGTCAAATTTATAATATCTGCGTTATCTTACTACAGAAACAAATAATCGTTGATCAATGAAATTACGTATTTAACCGCGGATATTTAGTGTCCCATCACAAATTTTATGTTTATGCTAATGTAGTTCTCGAAAATAACAAAGGATCTATCTAAGATTTTTTTTAAAAACTGCCTTAGCTGAGCTTAAAATAGATAAAAGAATTGTTAATGCTATTATTAATAAATTAATAACAGGTAATTGTATAAAATGATCATATACACTTTTTGTAATTGATAGGCGTATTCACATAACGTACAACTGGGCCATCTGATGGTAAATGGTCACCAACTTCCGTAAACATTATTGCCGTAAGAAATATAATCATTCCTTACTACAATGTGCCAATAATTATGATATTATGTGCATTGTGCTTGTAGCTACACTGGCTCACTCAGCCTTCAAACCGGAACAGAACAATATTGAGTATTGTTGTTTGGTGGTAGAATATTAAATGAGTGGGTGGTACCTAACCAGACGGGAATAATCAAGTAAAAGTGCATACACATATGTATAAGTTTATGGGTTTAAGGATGATTAATTAAACAATTCTATCTTCTTCTTGTGAATGTCAAATTATTTAAGACAAAAAGAGACGTAACAACTTTTATAAGTAAGGCCGTTAACGATTAAAGCATTGTATACAACAATTCAAGTGTGAAACGCCTCCCATACTTCACATGCAAATTGCCGCACTCAGCGTTCTGCAATAATATCTCATTTGGTGAAGATTCGCCGCTGCAAAATAGTGGCGGTTTTGTGTTACCAACAAAATTAACTGGAAAATTCGTATGAAACGCGCGACGGAGTTCATTTAATTTTATAATTTAGTGGTAAAAAACCATTTAATTACCTTTTAATTTAAAAATGAAACACAGTTACAAACTACGTTGTATTTTAGTATTTCCAACCGTGGTTGTAGAATGACAGGAAGAAATTGTGATACGTACTAAGCTTATCTCTAAAAGAAATTTCTTCCAGCATTTCGTATTCTACTTATTACCTCTTAACAAAATATTCTTTTGGAAAATTGAGATGCAAATTTATTTCATTCCTAGTGTTTTCTTTGTGACCCTGTATTTAACGAGCTTTATCCGGTTATATATAAAATATTTAATAATCCTCGGTAACCTATAGCATTACTTTTATTATAAGTTCAATTTCGAGTCAAAATAAAAACCATATTATTAAGTCAAAATAAATATTTTAAACTTAACGGAATTATTCAAATGAGATACTAAAATATTTGTAGAATATAATTTTGCGATTTATTAAAACAATGAAATATCTAAAGTCTTTAACACAAGGGACGTAACATACTAGTTATCAGTATCCAAGGTCGGTGGCGCATTAGTGTTCTATGGAAAGGTTAATATTTCTTATAGCGCCAATGTCTGTGATCATAATTCTTATCATAAGTCTGTTTTTCTATAAATAAAAATCTCCATTCTTACGTTTTAACGAGCTTCATCGGGTTATATATAAAATATTTAATAATACTCGGTAACCTAAAGCAGGATTTATATCATAATACACTAGTTAGCTCATTAGCATTTTGAAGTTCGGATAGTAATTGTTTTGTGTAAACACGAGTCACTAAAATCTCGGTTAAAATAATAAGGTAGTTATTTTATATACATTATTTACTACCTAAGCTGAAAGACGTCGACCTGCCTCTGTATTATATACACAAAATTTGACGCAAATTCATTTCGCGGCTTAAAATTTGGTGTTCTCTAGTAACAGTATAAAAATCTCCTCAATGAAAAAAATACAAGTATATATGAACTTGCATGGTAATTGGTCAAATGGTGTCGAATTCGAATTTCAAATACATGATATATCTGCCCGTTGAATCCCATCGCAACAAATTGAATTTAGAACATATTCGCTATGATATTCCATACTGGTTCGAAATCTAAACAATGGCTGCAACGATATTTTCTTACAATTCTAAATACGAGTGGATTGTTGACAATTGTTTAATTGACGGAATCCCGTCGAAATAGGTACGCATTCGCCTTAAAAACAAATTTCGAAAACATCAAATCACCGTTTTTATAACAACTGAAGCTCTCGAATGTTTTTTAACGATACTTTTTATTATATACATTGAAAATATGTATCAGTAACAGTTTTTGTTTTATTAACATAAAACAATTACAATAAAAATTATGACCGTTAATCTCATACATCATATTATATTCTACCGCCAAACAACAATACTGATTATTGTACTCATTATTATTGTTTTCCGGCTTGAAGGTTAAATGAGCCAGTGTAACCAGTGTCACGGCCTCCTCTCATTATATTAGTTACAGAAACTTCAAACAAATGGCTGGTTATCCGACTTTTATTATAAGTTCAATTTCGAGTCAAAATAAAAACCATATTATTAATCAAAATATATATTTTAATCGAAACGGTATTAGTCAACTGAGATACTAAAAAAATTGTAGAATATAATTTTGTGATTTATTAAAACAATGAAATATTAATTCTTTAACACAAGGAACATAACATATGAGTAATTAGTACCCAAGGTTGGTGGCGCATTAGTGTTCTATGGAAAGGTTAATATTCCTTATAGCGCCAATGTCTGTGATCATAATTCACCCGATAGCCCATTCGCTGGTCGATTTTTCTATAAATCAAAATATCCATACTTGCGTTTTAAAAAAAGAAGCAAATTAATTGCCACCGCTTTGTGCAAAGCTGTCTCGGTAGGTACCATCCACTCATCAGATATTCTACCACCAAACAGCAGTACTTAGTATTGTTGTGTTCCGGATTGAAGGGTAAGTGAGCCAGTCAGGTGACCCATTTGCACGTCCGCCTACCTATTTAATAAAAAAATATATATAAATAAATATTTATACTAATCACAGCTAACACGTTTGTGTGTGTGTTTCAGAATTTAATTTGAAATCAATCACTCTCTTACAAATTACAATCTAAATCTAGTTGTTTGCGATTGGTTAACTACAAACAATAATCAAACACTATTTACTTCGACGGAATAAATAATTAAATGGTAAAACACAGTTTACGCATCAATGCTACACGAAACAAGTATATTTGACTCGTCACAAACAAAGCATACTGATTTGAAATGTTGTCAATTACACTAGCATTCGAAGAGCAATCTATAAATTGATATAAGGCTGTCCGTCCATCGGATAAACGATAAATTAATTGCTATAAAAAAACAAAGTTTTTGAGTTTGTCCGTTAACCAGATTTATAATATATTTAATCATATTATTCTATATTTGACGACCTCCGTGGTCGAGTAGTGTGTTTCCGGGATTCCCGGTCGAGTCGACGTAGAAAATGTTCATTAGTTTTCTATGTTGTCTTGGGTCTGGGTGTTTGTGGTACCGTCGTTACTTCTGATTTTTCCATAACACAAGTGCTTTAGCTACTTACATTGGGATCGGAGTAATGTATGTGATGTTGTCCAATATTTATATTTATAACGATTTAATTCTATCATGTTCAAACTCTATGTGTAAAAAATGACTATTAATTTATTTAAAATGTAAGTTCAAAAAGAAACAAGATAATCGAAATGCATCGTCTTAATACTAATTACACGATAATAATTCATAAGTCCGAAACATCAAAGCATAAAATCGGTTAAACGGCTTGATATAGTTAAAAGTATCTGCGCTATCTTATAATACAAGCAAACACGTTTCTATGTAGGTAGATTATTATTTTAGCGGAGTCTGTAAACTTTGTAATGACGGAATGAACCGTATTACGATTGTAATTAAACTTTAAATTAAATAAGTTGTTTTTAATATCTAAGCTAATTCTGATGTGATACACTTATAACAAGGTAACCTACTGTTGGATCGAAATTAAATTAATCTTTCTGAAATAACAGATGAGGGTATATCGTTAATGCCTGTTTACCAGTTCGTATCTGACAACTTCATAAGTAATATTCTCAACAATTGCTCGATTTTCGTCAACATCGAATCAAGGAAGTTGTTTCAGAAAAGTATATTTAAGTATACATTATTATTTAATAGTGTTGTCCCGTGATTTAGATAGGCAACCGATTTGTAGATGAGATCTTATTGAACTCAAACTCAAATTCCTTTATGCAATATAGAAGCATTACACTTACTTATTTATAGTCAAATTAAACACTACCATCGGTTCGGAAAAGGAAACACCCTGACCTGAGAAGAACCGGCGAAAGAAACTTAGCGGGTATTTTTTTTGTCAAAATACATACATATATTAAATATGAGTAGAAAAATGGTTTGTTATACCGTACTACTTATTATGCATAAATTGACTTTAACTTTCAATAAAAGAAAGCTCATTGGAAATAATTGAATATCCCTTGGACTACAAAACATCAATCAAAGTATTTATATTATTTTTACTGATTTAGGATCTTACAAGCACGATTGTTTCGTTATTTAAGACTTAAATTATTGTACCTCGTTACATATAAAAATCTAAATCTTAAAGAATTTAACAAGACGTAGTTTCTCGAGTAATTCCAGTTACTCGACTGCATAGAGCTCCGATTCTTTTATGGGGCATATATTTAACAAGAGGATTCCAATTCCTCTATTACTAAATTTAAATAAATGATAAATGATATGTCTACAAAAGGAATTTTATACAATTAGTGATTTTATAGATGACAACTCGTTAATGAAACAATTGCCTCCTTGTAATTTAAAAAGGTAAGCAACTATAACATTGATATTAAAACTAACAATCTTTCAAAGGTTTAGTTTCTGATCATATTCTATTTACAGTTAATTTTTATGTATCTTGCGTGATTATCAACGAATACTATCGTATACCACTTAACGGCGTTTGAAAGGTTTGTACATATAATTTGTAGATATAATATTATATTGTATAAAACGTCTGAACTAAGGTAGGTAGTGTTTTATTAAAAAACTGTAAGATTAGCTGAGCCTTATGATATACATCAAAACAATGCACTAGATAAATAAATTCTCAAAAGCTCTTAAAAATTCTTACAGTAATGTAAATAAAAAAATGTATACAAATCATTTATGATGTACTTATAAACTTCGTATAAGTAAGTAAACCTTAAAAAGTAAAGTAATATACCTACATAAAATCTTCTTGGTAAGCGTTAATTTTCGATGTTTTTATTAATAAATTGCACGCCTGTATATCCCGAAGTGGCTCACTAGTAGTGAACGAGTATAACAAATCTGCATGTCCAGTGGACTGCCAGGTTTCTACGGTGACAATGGTTCGCATAATTGCTCTCACACTCCGCCATTAAAACATCGAATGAATAAACATTCACTCTAGCGAGTAATTTTATTATTTCTCTGATCATTAGCAGAGTTAGTGACGCTTTAGTCTATTGTAGCTTTGTCTATGTATGTATATTTAATTAGAATAATTATATGAGCGTAAACTTTATGTTATTCCGCTAGAATAATTTATATGTTAAGGGTTTGATTTTTTTTTTCTTTAAATTTTATTCGGGTATCTAAATTTTTTTTTTTTAATTAAACTCACCATGTATGTCTAATAGGATGTGATGAGCAATAAGAGAGGGCGATGAAAGTTTGGATGGAAATTAGATTTCGAAGTTATTTAACGTCTATATGTTTATATAGAAATCAGTTTAGACTTATTTTTAAATTTATGCAATTTTGAAAACTCACCACTCACAGTGAAATTGAGGAGAAGTGTTTATCTGGATATTCGTCATTTTTTTAAAATAAGAAACAAACATGTAAATCGGTCTGTAGGCTTATGATAATATTGATATATTAGATATATTTTACACTGTTTTAGAAATGTTCACTTAAGGTAATTCATTACCTAATGAAGTTAAGTATAGACATTCGTTGTGACACAGATAGTGTGCCGTGACGCAGTTAAAATGACAGGCAATGCAGGTTACAAAATTATTAGTACCTAAGTATATATTATGTACAGACAATGTTTCTGATGAATCGAAATCGGCGTCAAGATATGAGTCTTCGTTATATTATGACACACACATGAACTGATGTACATAAAACGTTACAAGACTGATCAAAATTTTCTTAAATTAATAAAATTAAATCCTACCTTTATAATATGAACTTAAAATCATTGATATTTATCATGTTTTTTTATGCACTGATTATTCTATTTAGTGATTTTTGTAAATAAAATCGCAAGATAACTAAAATAAGGCGTCGAGATCGTGGGGCGTCGCGACGCTTAATGTAAGGTCGGGGCACAGATAACAAAACATATTTCCTGAATGAATAAACGCGTTAGGGTAAAGACTACATTTAACTGTTATATTCCCACTAACATTATTATTATTAATATTATTATTTTCCCACTAACATACTATTACTTAACACTAAATGATTTCAAATTTTAAAGGCACTCTTAAACATAATACAATTCGTTTTTTTTTCTATTTTATTCCCTTATAATATTTTGTCATATGTATCAAAATTGTTATAAATTGTTTTAAAATAAGCTCGGTATTGATATATATTCGACAATAAATAACAGAGTGTGAATAAACCTTTTATTTTAATGATCATTGAACGTCTTCGGTCGTTGATTTGCTTCGATATCAGATTACAGGAATGAGAGATAAACCTCATTACCCAGTGAGCCTAAGATATCCGTATTTTCGTGTACTCACGTTTTAGAGGATATTTTCGTGTTCAGGAAATGAGCTGCCATTATTCCGTTTTAAATTGATTAAATCTTATATTGAATATATCGAAATAATTATAATGAATTAGTTTATTTCAATATAATATTAAAAAATTGAATAAATATTTATTTCTTATAAAGGTATTAGTAGCAACTTTACGAATAGCCCAGGTAAATCTATTGCATTCCTGTGCATACGACGCTTTCGCAGAATGTTGTCGATCTTGACATTTCGCTACCATCCCGTATCTCAAAAGGGTTAGAAGGCCGCGGGCGATTAATTCGGGCCGAGTCAACACCAGGCAGGTGTCGTGCGGTAATCGAATGGGATTGGTTTCCGCGCCACTACGCCGCCCCCTCTGATTTACGACCGCCCCGGGAACGCGGCGGGATAGCGACGCAAGACGTCTCCACGACGCGCACGGTGGGCGCTCGTGGCGTTTTACTTCAGCTGTAAATGTCGCTTGATGTGTGGAGGTGAATGTGGTAGGTAAAATTGAACGTGATTTGCAGTTTGTCTTCAATTTTATCAATTGCATCATTTGTTTTGTATATTTGAACAATGTACATAATGAAAGGTTGCAAGTAAGAAATGAAACGGCAATAACAAGCAAATTTGATATTTTATGCGAAATAGGTGATTCGTTAGAATCGAAATATGCGGATAGAAAAACTTTTTTTTTAATTACTTAAAACTGGTAGGGAATGAAAGGTCTGGAAAACTTGATGGAAAATGTTCACCGGTGCCCATAGATATTACAGACGTCACAAATATTACAAATACTTCGCCAATGTGTCATCGACCTTAGTGACTAAGAAACTACGTCTGTGTGTGTAAACTGACTCACTCAACCTTAAAACAACAATACTAAGTAGAGTTGATAGCGGGAGAATTAGTTACACATACGTGGCTCGTACAAAGCCTGTTCAATCTACTTCTAGATTATAACATTGATAAGTCAACAGGTGCATATAAATTATGATGAAAAGAAACAATTGACTAACGCTAGATTTTACGTTGTAATAA
Source organism: Vanessa atalanta (assembly GCF_905147765.1). Taxonomy (NCBI): domain Eukaryota; kingdom Metazoa; phylum Arthropoda; class Insecta; order Lepidoptera; family Nymphalidae; genus Vanessa; species Vanessa atalanta. The sequence continues at coordinate 4,229,714 of NC_061882.1, forward strand.
TCGCTTTCGTGAAGCGAACGGTATTATATTGATTAAAATCTATTAAGATTAATATTTGGGCATAATCATCATCCCTTATCGAAATTTTCTTGGGGTCGGCGCAACATGTCTTCTTCTTCCAGACTTCTCTATCTGACGTCATCTCACAAGTAACATTCTTTCCAGCCATATTATCTTTCACACAATCCATCCATCTTTTCATTGGTCGACTCCTTCCTCTAAATCCATCCAAGTTCATGGTCAAGACCTTCCTCACAATATATTCCTCGTTCCTTCGCATAGCATGACTCATGCTGCTGAAGTTTTGGCTTAAGTTTTTCAGTCGGCCGGTCGGTCGTAATAATAGAAAATATTACAATATATTGCTATAATTTTAACAAAACAATTAATGTACAAGTATGAATTGTATAAGATCTAAATTATTATATAAACATTTGAATCTGAAGTTGAATGGATCTGTTTATTTATTGTTTTGAATTTGCAATGAACATGTTCCGATGTTTTATTTCGACGATAATCGGTTGCAGCCCGCGTGAAACCATTGCGAACCCGTTTATTTCGTTTTTTTTTTTTTTTGTTAGATTTAAAGCAATAGTAGACAATTTATACAGCAAATAAATGAGAGTTAGAACTTGATTGTATCATATTTAAATATAAATCCACCGTCCGAAAATATGTGCAGTAGTTGTTGACAAATCTATTTTATTCATATCTGTTTTATTTTATATGTGAAATACAATCATAAAAAAATAGTATTACTAAAAATTCACAGCTTGCGCTTTCCTAGAATAGACTGCAGAGTCAACTAAATTATTTTTTATAGAGTGGTAGATTGTATATATTTTAATATCACGCAAAAGTTAGTTATATAATTTTTTACTTACGTAACATGAATCCAAGTTCCATAATTATAAAAAAAAACTTTCCGAAACAATATTTTTATTTACTAACCATATTTCAGAGCATAAAACCTTCATTTGACCACTGCCAAGTTGCGGACAGATGTATGTAGAATAAAGGTCAATTAACAAAATATATCGTACAATATGTGACGCAAATACCCTAACAACCAATAGCAACGTGACACGCTCTTATCAGATCTGTGACGATTACATTGCAACTAACAGTTATTATTTAGAGTGACTCCCGCGATATAGCTCGTTGGCAATTGTTGGTTAGTTGGTAACTGGCAAATTGGCCGATCTGATTACGTGGATTTATGTATATTACCATCGCGCTGCCTAATTGCTATGCTAATTTCTAATTTTGATAACGTTTCAGTGTTCTGTTTATTTTATTCACTTGATTTATTATATCTTATACATATTATTTGGTTGTTTTATTCTACTGATTCGGTACATTCATTGTATGTGAAATTATTTATATTCCTTACAGATCTATTATTTATGGGCGAAGGCGACCACTTACCATTAATTTCCTTATTCACTACTCCATCTTCCTGAAACAAATAAAAAAAATCTCCTGCTATTTGTCTGAGGAAAATAAATGTATATTATGTATCACACCGTGTTCTACCTCAAAACAGCATCTCGTAGTATTATTGTATTCTTGTTTGAAAAGTGAGTAAGCCAGTGCAGCTACAGCACAATGGACGTAACGTCTTAGTTCCTAAGGTCAGTGGCGCATTGGCGATAGAATTAGTTAACATTTCTATCAGTACCAATGTGACCACTTACTATCGCGTCACCCAGTCTGACTAGATATTTTATATAAAAAATAATTACATATATAGAATCACCATGAAGTTAAAATATTTTACTGAAAAGTATTCTCAAGCTTGATGTAAGCATAAATTATATTAGAAATATACGTTGAATAGACAAGAATGTTCAATCTTCAAGATATGTCAGTTCTATCTACCCCACTTACTCACGTTGGCTTGTAAAACATTCAATTCTGACAAGTTTTACTCGTGAAACAGCATATAAATTCCCGCAAAATTCCTATTAAATTAAGTATTGTATTCGAATTAAAGATTTATTGTTTTATTAATTTCTTTAAATTATTTATTTTTTAAATTAATACAAAAATTATAATTTACTTCCTTATAGTCGATTCAAAATTGAAAAAATAATAATTTCAATAATAAACTACATCGAATTGACATTTCATCATTGGTCAAGTGCGAAATAATCTGTGGTATTAATTGTGAATTTGTGAAAAAAAAAATGCATTTAGAATGTCGGTGTAATTGTTATCAGCTGAAGTGGAAGTAAAATAAAAAACAAATATAATTAGTTAAGTGGAATAGTTTTGTATTATAAATAAGAATACATTAATCAAAACTGTTTGTCGTACATAACATAGCAGGGCGATTAGGAAATCGCACGGAATATGTAAATCTTAGGTTTGTTTATCTCAACTCCACCTGCCACTGGAATAAACGATACGTAAAACATTTTAAGACAAAGTTTATTACAATAATTGCTCACATGAAAATTAAAATTTTAAAATATATAAAAAAAAAACCTGCCAACGTCTGAGAATGCTTGAAAACATTTTTATAATATAAAACTGTCTTCCTCAATTCCATTTCTTTCGGGTCCGCGTGCGTTTCCCTCGCACTCAGCGCCCCTCCAACCGAGGCGTGAACATAATTGTGAACCGAACTTAAGTAAGCTTGAAAAATGGATTAAACTGTAAGTGGATAAAAATTGCAGCATTCCACAGACGAGGGCCGTGCCTGCAGACGTGACAATTATACCTACATTCACTCTTCTCATTAGAGGGACTTTCTCCCCTTAAATATATTCAGAGGACATCAGATTGCGTGATCGCGTTTCGATATCAAAGACTCGTGAATGTCGCAACACGCTTCCGCTGAATATACATATTACACTGTAAATCTTTATAATAAATAAATAAAAGAGTTCCACCTTCAAACATGTCAATTTTCAGAAATATTAATATAATATATAATGCTATATGGTACGATTTTGGCATACATGGTACGGCGTGTTTGCATGACGAATGTTATTTGAAAGGTTAAAAATTATTTTTTAATAGTAATCGATATATATAACGAACGGTTGGTTATTAATTCGTTATCAGAAATATTTATTTCCAAAAATATAAGTCTCGTCGTTTTTGTTCCTATCTTTTTTTTTCCTGTTCAATCAATCCTGACACTTTTCGATTCTTTTCTTTTTAACGTCATACTAACGTTACCAGCATGTACGATAAAAACAAATAAATCTTAATTAAACTTTTTGATGCTTCGACACATATATATATATATATATATATATATATATATATATATATATATATATATATATATATATATATATATATTAAGCAAAGAATGTAGCAATGTAGGTAGTCGCAGAAAGAGTGTCTGTGTGTGAGTGTGCGTGTGGAATATTAAACTTTAACTTACATGGAACATGTTCAATTATTATTTGAATTCAGTTCTATAGACAAAGTGTAAATATAAAAAGCAGATTATCTTTTTGCTCAACGAAGACTCGTGTACAAATCTGTCCCAACGGAGAAATTAAGTGCTGAAGCCAGACGGGACGATCAGACAGAGCTATTCTCTCCGATCTTAACAAAAAGCAAGACTTAAACGTTTTATTTCTAACTAACATTTGCCCACAACTGAGTCAAAAAGCCATTTCGTAGATTCCGGACAATCAATAAGCCTTTGGTGAATAAGGATTTTCTTTTTAATAGTTTTTTACTTCGTTTTGGAATACATCACTAGATATTTGACTTTTATTAAAAACGCAAAATATTGAAACTAGTTTCATACATACTCATTTTAGTAAAAGATTATAATTTACGTTAAATTATAAGAATTCTATGTGATCGGACATAAACACAAATTTATACAGGTATTTTATTTTGAAATAATAATAAATAAATAAAATAATTAAGTAAAATATACAATTGTAATCAATTCCTCTTTGTTATAAAAAGTTTTTATTTCAACGTTCGTAACGTACCGTATCCAGGAATCTGTATAACATTAATCATGGCAGGGAATCGAACCCTGACCCGCCGGTAACTCACAAAGGAGTCATCCTTGAGAGTCTTGCCCTGCCATGGATGAATAAAAACATGGAGCTAGCAATAATATAATAAAATTAAATAATATGTGAAAAAGTTACAAATTTAAAAAAAATATAATTACAAATTAGGATACGACTTTGAACAAACTAAATGCAGACGAACATTCAGTTATTTAAGTACAAATATAAAAAACTTAGATTCTATACAAGTTGATTTAGATTATTTTTATAAATAGATTAAATGTGACTGACTATTCAGTGCTTAAAATGTTGGCTAGTCAAATCAAGTGAATACCTTTTTTTTCAATTTCTACTTATAAGTTAATTTTATTTATTATATTTTCGAAGTATTTGTGTATAATTTATAAAAAAAAAAACTAATTATTACGAAGATCAAGATAAATATCTTATTACTATAATAAAGAAGTAAGTTTTGTCCGTTCGTTTTAACAGATTCTTACTTAAACAACTAACCCTTCTGTAGAACGCTTCTAGAACCTTTCCCACCCCATAATACTACTAGCTCGTGATTGCCTCTTTGGTCTAGTAACTAGATAAAAGGCCACAGATCTCGAGGTTCAAACCTCAGGTCAAAAGACAAAACATTTTTAGTAGCAATCTGGAATCTGGAAGTCGAAAGTGTGCATCGAAAAGCCTGCAACTGAACTCTTCCAGGTCGTGCCGAATTTGCCGCCCCATCGGATTGACAGTGAGGCAGTAGAAAGTGCACCTTTACACACAAATTTGTACTATGCTATATCCTGCGTAATTTGGCTGGTCTCCGTTGAGTTTATTCATAAACATAGCCTATTTATTACATATACATTTTATTAACATAAGCTTATTTAAAATCCTTGAATTCAATATAGAATTACTAATACATCGACATGAGTTCATTGGTTCCATTAATTAATTATTTAATTGACAAATGATTAATTAATACGTTTATTCAGTATTTAGAATATATGTTGGTTTTAACATGAACCAGTTGATTAACGTTATTTTACATTATTATATTTAAACATTTTGAAATTGGAATAAAATATAAAATATCATTATTTATAGCGATGACTATATTAATTATTATTATTTTTAATTAATAACGTTTCCGAGACAAAAAGTCTGCTCATATCCTATTTTCTATTCCATATTATGATCTATTTCTGTGTCAAATTTCATTTAGATCACAACTAATAATTTAAAGGTGGATAATGATAGATGGAAAGTTGATATACGCATTATAGCCAATAATTTTTTTTCTTGCAATTTGCATCTCTCTTTGGGAATGGTTGATTTTCTCCAACCACTCAGATGATTGATGCTCTAAGTATTGAAGGCATTGAGCTGGTCTTGTTACTTTGTCCACTTCTGAAGGAACGACATTTCTGAAATTGACCAATAGAAAGAAGAAGAAGAAGAAGAATATAATATAAAGATAGGTCTATTCACTCACAAAGGCCGTCGACTTGAATTATTGTTTGAGTGAATGACACTTATCTTAGTGTGCGTGTGATGACTATTGTAAGAATAAAGGCGGCAAAAAATACAAATTAAATTATATTTGTTAAGGTAATTTTATCAAAACGCTAACAAAAGAAGGGTTCGCCTAAATAAGCCTATGGTTGTAATTATGCTGAATTGTAAAAAAAATAGAACAGCAAAGACCTAATTCAGAGGGAATCGTAAAACGATTCAAAAAGGAAAAAGTTCGTTGTATTAATTAATTATTCTGTTCTTTTCTAGTAAAATTCTAAACTTATATCGCAATATTCAATATAAAATCTAATTTAGGTATACTACTTAAACTCGAATAAAAATTTGCTTTCTATGATAACATTGAGACACCTCCATCAATGAAAAATATATGTAAATATAAATTACATATCTAGAGTTGAAGCAAAAAGATACTGGTAACAATAACTAAACATGAAATAAAATAATTACATTATTACTAATATTATTTAGAAACTAGATTGATTTTCTTCTCACTATAATTAAAAGGTATATAATACATGCTATAAGTATATATCTATACTTCTATACTAATATTATAAATGTGAAAGTAACTCTGTCTGTCTGTTGCTCTTTCACTGCTAAACCAATAAACTGAATTTGATGAAACTTGGTATGAAGCGAAGTTGAGCTCCAAGAAAGGACTTTTTTGCCTCACACAGGACTACCAACCCTTAAAAGGCGAAGCTGCGGGCGACAACTAGTTTAATTATAATTTAATAATGTTTATAATAACATTTGAAATAACAAAACTTGGAGTCATCTAATTAATTAAATCTGTATTAATAACATATACGTTGTTACATTATTTACGAAAGTAGCAAATACGATCATGAAATACATAATATATCAACTATCGCAAACAATTTAATCACCGAATTCGAGCGCTTTCCCATTTCGTCACTCCTCGTTCGGGACAAAAAATATATTAGGTGTAGCGCCCGGCCGGTTGATTTACGCTCTCCGCGCACCTTGCTTTTTGTCGCCTTCCAGAGCGCCATTACCACCTATCGGCCATTAAAGCGGAGCGAACGATAGACTAACCGACCACTGGATTTATAGCGCTTAATCGTGCGATACGAATCAAAACTTTCTAACATATATGACACTTTAATACACAAATAATACGGTTTGTGTTTTATTCAAATATATACATATTATTTTAAATCCAACACTGAGAGAAAAAAGAGAAATGGACGAAAATAATATCAGTACCCTAGGGATGGTAAAAGAAGTAAAGGTCGACAAACGTTGCCTCAATCAAGGCGCCAGCCTATATGGATTAGAATATAGGTGGAAGTCTGTGGGCGAGGTCTTTGTCGAAGGACAAGTCGGGGTTGGAAAAATCGATTATCAGTAATGAAAGTAATTATGGTAAATGTATTGTAAATTATGGTAAAACAGCAATAAAAGCTTATTTTATTTTATTAAATCCAACACAAATGATAGATTTCTATCTTTGTATCTTCTGCTATCCGTTTAGGACTGATTATTTAAAATAGACCTTTCTGAACTGCGTAGCACATACATTATAATAGCGTACGAGTCAGAGGACAGTCGACTTTAAACTGAAGTGAACAATACGGTCCAGTATTCGGCGTGATATAAAGTGCCATTTCATTGCTACATTACTGTTTTTACATAAAGTAGGTACCTAGCTATTATTATGTCGTCCAAACGTAATGTCTTTTTAAGCAATACTACTGAAATATTCGAACATTATAATAAAATTATATAGTCTTTTAAAGATAATATTACCAGACGTTCTATTAAATATACTAGTCTTTGACGTATTGTCAATTGTTTTTGTTCCATCGTTTTTTGTTACCATATTGTTGTTTTTTAATTTAATTCAATCAATAATATGTAAAAAAAAAATATTTAAAAAAAGGAAAAATTTATACGATTCGCGTATATGTTTGTATGTATATTTATGTAATTTAAAGGGTGAAAACATGTTTTTTATATATGACTAATGTGATACTTGTTTCACTGTAAGGTGGTTATGTAGTACATGAAAAAAATATCATATCTCCTGTCTTATTTTTCATTATTAATGTTAATTAATATAACACTTTAAAATGTTCCCTAATCGCAACTAAAAACCTTAATTCGAATATGATTACGAATGACTCAAAAATATAGAGCAATAAATTCGCTTACATATTTATTCTGTATTTCGTAACTCACTAGCGCTTTAAATGAATAAAATAATCGCTATTTTAAGTAGTGCATGGCCTGTTACTTAGCGAGTAAATTTGCATAATGTAACAGCTCGGGGAGTCGGCAACTCGCCGATTGTTTGTACACGTTCCGACGCTTTGTGGGGTCGAACTTGCCTTGATTGAGAAGTGAGAACATTGTTGCACCAAGTTAATTCATATGCATTATTGAAAGACGTAAAACATTTTATAATTGAGTTGATATACAATTTTTAATTATTTTCTAAAGTAATATTAGTATTAATAACTTTATTAAGTTCGGTTAAGTTTCACGAGTTCTGACCAATGAGTCATCTCGACACAAAATAGTTTAGGTTATTTTTAAGAAGAAAATAATTGTTTTTATATTAATATCTTTGATAATGACGAAAGGATATTATCACGACTGATTTCATCACGGCTATGGTAGCCATTCTCAAGGGAGACTAACCGGGGCACCAGCACAGGACATATTGTACCTCACAAGTGTGTGTGCACACATGCACACATGCGCATTATAATATGCACTCGCTCTCATAATCCGATTGGACATCAAATCCATTGTGACTAAAGAGAGTTCAAGTGCAGGACTACTAATATATACGGTACTAGTTATATCTAACTTCAAGCCTAACCGTATTACTTTTCTACTAAAATGATGTTTTGTGATGCTTGATATAATTATTTTTTTATAAAACCCATACATCTATTCATCAATCTATTATGTAGAAACACGCTATTTACCTTGTGTTTATGACGATACATAATTAAACTAACGATGAGTAATATATAAGGTTATATTATTGACTTACCATCCGAGTTAAGATGACCTTATATATATATATATACGAAATTTACTATATCATTTATTTTATTTGAATCTCGTTGATGACTAATTTTATTAATAGTTAAAAATTATTAACTTCTAATTTTCGACTCTAAGCTGTGAGCAATAGAGCTTAAATTCGAATACTCAACTAAAGTTAGTAAAGGAGTTGGACGTACGCACATCACGTGTGTGTCGATTCCGGACATAAAAGAGAATGGTTAATCCAATTACATGTTGAAAGAGCAATCTGTTTCCACATAAGGGATAATTATTAGCTTCCGCTAATAAGACCCGGAACTGACGTTAAATGAAACCTTCCGTACGGTGTGCACCTTAGCTAAGCGATAATGAAACCTAATGAATTTTATTATTCTATCTTATATTATAAAATCTCGGCACAAACTTTACAAAGGGTCTACTCATTTAAAAATATAATTAAAGAGATTGTATTCCCAAACCTAAATAATATGTTGATTTAAAAAAAATAGATTGCGCACATCTTTAATTGATTTAAAAAAGGAAGACTGTAATTTTAAAAAATAAACACATTGTGTGAAACTTTTTAAATACTTAAATACCGGAAGAGACTAGGTCAGCTTAGAGTAAGATATTTGTATCAGTTTTTACAAGTGATAGGAATTAAAATTATTATCGTATTTAACATTTAAACGTATAATACAAATAAAAGTTAAGCCCCATCTAATTCGTTGAATAATTATTATTCTTGACAGAGTTCTATTTAGAGTTTAACAATCATCATTCAACATCGGTCTTCAAATATACTTACAATTTAAATTAATTTAAAACTCTTTGAATTGTACCAAAATATTACTTTTGGCAAATAACAAAACAATATTTATGGAATTTTGTGTACACTAAAATTTACAGCGATGTTAATTTTGTTCCGTTCACTTGAAAATATTCCCATATATTATGTACGCACGTCTTCACGTGTAATATTTGAATTCACATGTTATATAAATAATATATCTATCAAAGTATAAATATTTGGTTGGTGAAGCAAAAACGTCTCAAATCCCCATCGAATCTTAGCGGCCCTCTTGATAGAGGGCGGCGATATTATGCCGAGGCACGGTTGCTTCCATTCTTAGTGATTTAATTTCCTTCCATAACACCAACATAATCCTTACGAATTCGCAAGCCATTTTAAACCTTATCCGCAAGAGATACGGAAGTGTTAAAGGCGAGAATATTCTGGCACTGTCACCAACGCTTAGGATTTGTTATTGGCAGTTATATGCCAAGTTTCATGTTTGTATCACCCGTAAAAGGGTTTGGAATTGCCAAATATTGGAGATTGCTTATTTAATGCGTGCTAGAACGTTTCAATTTCTATTCCTCACTTAGTTTGATTTAGATTACTGAAAGTAACTAAGCTTTTAATATAAATACAAATTCGTCGTATAATATAAATATTATATTATTATTGTTATTTATACAAAAGTATTTTAATGAAATAGTATTTTAGGTTGCTCGGAGAGACATTTCATTTCTCCCAACAGATGACTTAATTCAATTTTTTTCAGTCAACTTCACACTAAGGCGCAATATAATTATATAGTATGATATCTGATATAGCAAGAGTAAAGAAAAAACCCAATTTTTTTTTTTGTAGATTGCTATGTATCCCTCAATCCGTAGGTTAACCATTTCAAACATGGAAAGTTAAAAAGAGTTTTCAGCAGATTAAAAAAAATGTCTCAGTATAAATTACTATATAAAATATTAATACATAGAAAATAAAATATTATCCAGGGATTCAGGTTAAAAACTTGCACATAAGCGCAGTTGCTGTCTGTTTGTTGTGTAAGAAATCGCTAACTTCCAACCGCAACGGAGTTGACTCGTCGATGTAGTTGGGAAACTTACTTAGTCTATTAGAATCAAAATGCTCTTTACAATTTCGAAAAAGACGTATATTTTTTATTCATTACGTTCAAAAAACAAACATATATGTGAAAGAGCGTGAGATAAGTACCTACATATATTTCAAATAGTAGCAGGTAAAATTATACTTGTTTCAAAAAAATGATTACAATGAATTTGATATTCTTTTGAGGACACAATTTGAAACTATCCACGCTATACCATCCGTAGCTCCAATAGGAATTGATACATAATTGGAAGAATTTAATCTGGCACATGAAGAAACTCTCATGTGTCAGATGGAAAATATCTTAAAAAAATCCTAATATTCACAATAATTACAGGTTACTACTTAATTTGTGTTTATAAGGATTATAAACACTAATTAAGTAGTAACCTGTAATTCTGTAAATATTCCAATACTGATCCAAGGGATCTCCCTTTGAGGGTAAAATACAAGTTAATTCCACCATGCTGTTCCAAAGCAGGTTGGTGGATATGCATGTGGTAGGATTTCATTGAAATTAGACAAACTAATTAAGCTGTGGTTTCATAGTTTATCCTGTGCTAGGCGTTTCTAAGCAGAAAGCTCATCGAGGTGCTAGTTTAAGTCCACGATGCTTTGTAACCGACAGCACTATCTCTTACTATATGTGTTCGTAACGAAATGCGTTTAAAACTAAAAAAAAACACTAATTGTCCATTCAGAAAAACACAAATTAAGTACATGAAAATTAAGTGGTGCAGCAGTGTAGGGTTTTTTTACATTCTTTTGTTCATATAAATAATAAAAGAAAGTAAATTCGAGACACTGACATTTTTAATGGTGCGAAAGGACCACTATCGCCAGGTCGTTAATCTACGGCGACTGCACGTTTCGTGGTTTTTGCATCTTTATCAGAAGCGTAAAGTTTCGAACTTTTTGGTGTTATCTGTGATATTATGTTTACTATTGAATAAAATGTACTTGGCGTGGTACTTTTTAGCTAAATATAGAATTCATATATTACAATTTACCATTGCTTATTTGACAGGTTTTTGGAGTTTTCGTAGTTAAAAACTGTGCACTCATAATATACCCATGTCGCCTGTATATCGGATTGCTTTACCATCTGTCCCAGTTTCAAGATTTCTACAATTTTGATACACTCGAATTTACAAGTTTTTAAATTGAATTTAAAAATTTAAAAGCGATGAAGCCAACAAAACCGAAGCTTTATAAGTTTCAACGGCAGAGCATTGCAATACGAAACTTAGCGACAACTAGTCGCAGAGAAAATAATAAAGTTTTCGCCACAAAGCCGTATAACGATTACGTTTATATACTTTTCAATATAGACGAAATCGGCTTATATTTTTTTACACATACATATTTTTATATATACACCTTTAGAAACGTATGCTTGTAAACTGGAAAAGTTAAATTAAAGTAGATGAAAAAGTAGAGTTGACCCTAAATAAAAATAGAAGGATCCTTTTATGCTATTCACATATTTGCAAGTAATAAGGAACGCAGCACACTATCACACATAAAACACACACAATCTAGAGTAACATAATAAACTTAAACGTAATTATCATTATAATATATCCATGCTATAATAATATAATAGTTGACCGTTAATTTCTAGGCTCAAAATGGTTCTAAGCATGATAATTGAACATTGCTTTTAGTACATTTATGTGTTATTGTTATTTTAAAATCAATTCGGATGTTTAATTGATTAATACAAAATTTTCCTTTTTTTGTTTAATGTACTCCAGTATCCGTTTAAAATTATGTAACAAAATACACAATCTTGGTAAAAAATTTAAATCTCAATCTCAACTAATCATCGCACCACTATAAATTCTACAAAGCCGAGCGCCCAACGCCTCGCGAATGTTACCGAGTCGCAAAGTCGCTAACTCTAAGTTTGATGAATGCCACCCTTCCCGGATTACTTTCACCGTATCTGCTTTCACCACGCCTCTTTTATAAAAACCCCTTAAAAATATATCAATAGCTAAGATTTAAGAATATCTTATTGACGTTCCTGAACAACCTACCTATACCTGAAGTAAATTAAGTTTTCTTTTACCTTGAAAACTGGTTTCAGGTGGTGAGGGTGCAACTAGAAACAAGTGACGAAAGAGTTAAGTTGGCTGGGCGCCACACAATGGCCGCACCTTTTACCCAGCAATTAGTGTTCACCGCGTCGCTAAACACTGCACACACATTAACTATTTAAAATATTTAAGAACTTTCTAGATAGTTTACTCTTACAACCAATTCTATTTTATTTTGACAATAATTCGATGAAATATGGTTCGAGTGTGGAAGGATATGTGTATAAATATGAGCTGAGTATGGCTCATAGTCAGTCAGACTTAATATAATAAATTCAAGTTCTCAAATATGTAATATATTCTTTGTCATTCCAAGTAAGATCCAAATCAGTATTAACCGTACGTTATAGTATACGTACTGTACGTAAAGTATACGGTTTACATTGTTAAATATAAATCATTTATTGGTCAATAATTATTGGTCGGCTGTATTGAGCAATTCAAAATAAGTAATAGATATATATCATATTTATAATAGGTCCAAGTGAACTGCCTTGTGGAATTCCAAACTACAATTTTTATCTTAGTCGAATTTCAGTGAATCATTTACAACATTCTATTGTTTTCAATCCAATATGATATTACTTATCTCTTTAAAAGTATGTTTATATGTAAAATGTTGTTACACTTGTTTACTGATGAATGGATAAAATTTACATCTGCATTCTGGGTGCAAATGCCAGTTAAATAAATATATGGTTACAAACTTTTTCAAGAACTGAAAGTATATGTACTTATACCAGAAATGCAGCATTGCATTATCGATACTTTATCGATTTATATTCGTATACATAGTGTATCATGGTATTTTTGAAATCAATTCCAATTACGCCTCTAGTTAAAATAAAAATTGCAAACATAAGTTATTATTGGTAAAACCACTTGTTATTGGCTTATAAATAGGAGTTGTTGAGCAATCTATACCGTTATTCTAGGAAATTTAGAAAATTATAAAAGCAACTAAAAAATATTTAAGTAAATATTTATTTTACAATTGAATAGAACAATAATTTTATTAAAAAGGTTAATAAATAATATTTATTCATTAATACTGAATTCTGATTTCAAAAAATAATACATGTACTTTAACTAAGCCACTTTCGATTATATTTAAGATTCTTGCATAACGCTGTTTTCTAAAAAAATTTAAACAAATGAATTAAAACAAATCCAAGCTTTCCATGTAATCTTTCCTATTGCATTGAAACGAGCTCGTAGTTTACTACTAGTCGCTACAACGCGGCAATAAACGGCTCCCGCGAACAATGCAAAAAGCCGAAACGGGATCGGCGGACAGGTTGAAAAATTGTAATACAGAGGGACGCGCGCTACTGCACGTTGGCTCTCGACGTCGCGATGTACGCGAAACTATACCTTAACTCTATGAAACATAAAGCCCAATACAAATTAATACTTATAGAAGCCGAGCGGTAATCCGCAACCGCAAAATAAGTGCTTAATTATGCGGCCTCGGGCTCCGGATTATGTTTTTATTTTCGGGCTCTAGCATTATAAATTCCTAAGAATATTCACGTAACGCGGGCCGTGCTTTGCGATGATAGTCGTGGAGACTCCGGACAGCCTTGAACTACATTTGACTTAAAAGTTTTATCTTCTTTTTGAAAATAATTCATTCACAGTTTTTCTTATAGTTGCATATATTATGTATTATCGCGTATAAGAAAGAAAAAATATTTTTATTGTATAACGAAATAAATTGATGATTATTTAACTATATGTCACATGTAAAAATATTAATAACCACAATCTCAGAGTTATAGTAGTGGATAACTAGACTCTATTGTTAGCGCTTTTTAAGTATAATAATAGTAAGTCATCTTTCTATGTCTAGCTGAATTATAAATTACTCTTTACAAATGTATACAAGAAAACGATTTCAACCCTACGAAAGAGCATTAATCAAACGGTTACGTTTGGTTTTCCTCACTTGGCGCCGTTCCAGCGCCATCTATCGACGAGATTACGAATCTAGGTCTCATCGTTTCTTGAAATACGTTGAGCCCATTCGTTTGCGTGGATTAGTACGTGAAAAAAATTAAATAACAACAACCATACATATTTTATCACTTGAAGAAACAATTTATGATATTTATGGATTATATTATATATGAATACCATAATATAATATACTAATATTATTATTTCATTATTTATATTAAACTGGTAATAGAGGCTTGACCCTTGTACAATGTCCCCCGTCTGTGTAGTAGGTACCATCCAGACGGGCATATTCTACTGCCAAGCAGCAATCCTTAGTACTGTTGTGTTTTAGGTTTGATGTGTGCTTAAAATTAATCAATTGAGTAAATTTGGAAAACTGACTCAGGATGTTACGTGATTGTGATGCAAAAACGTTTCAAGGTTACCCAAGCTTGATATGTTATAATATAATAATTATTAAAGTCATCACTTTGAAGTCACATCGCACCGTTGTGTTCTATGGTGAGTTTCAAAATTGTTCTTGCAGAATCAAATATCACAGTTCTCAAATTCTAAGTTGAATTATGTTAACACCCTTCACATTTAAAACATTTCATCTGAATCAAACATCTGACGCTGGAGCAGCGTAATCACACCGAGAACCAGTAATTGTTGTTTCTATTCAGCTCCAATTGAAAGTTGGACAGCTTGGAACTTCGACGATATCGGCAACATTAACATGCATCATACTCGATGGACGCTCATTCGATAGTTTGACTTGATGTAGTTTGGTAACGTGAAATTCGATTGAAACTAAACAAAGTTTTATCAAATTTAATGTTGGACTCGGTTTGTTGAAACTCTTTGTTTGCATTATAATCTAAACAGTGGATTCATATTTGTATACGCAGAGTTCATTTGATGAGAAATTGCATCAAGTAAAGCATAATAAACGTAACAGATTAAATTATTTATAGGCATATCTAGATGGATTTTCAATGCGGAAAGCGCGTCGAAAAAATAATAGTAAACTAATGTGACGTTTGTGCCGAATGTCAAGCGTAGCTGTCACGCACACCGAGATGATAATGTTGCCTTGTTTTGTTTCAGTTATTTTGTAGAATGTACAAATACACAGATATATGTAGATTCTACAATCTATAAAGATATATAAATAATCTAAGCTCAACAATCAAGCAATAAATGGTTAAAATTATATTTAAATTTGCAGACGTTTTTAAAAGATTTAGTGTACTATAAAAAGTGAATATCAGTGAAATAGCATCGAGTCATAAAATGATTATGAAGCATACTCAAGGTGCACGCAGTTGAGATGTGCATTAATAACCTTGTATGGAATTGATCAAATACATTACCCAGTCAACAAATTAATCAAACAAATATAGTCTAACTGCATGAAACATCCCTGTATCCAATAACATTGGTAACATACTATTTCCACAACGAAAGTACAATTGATCGGGACACTTAATTACCGACGAACATCATCGCGTCACTCGGAGCGGACGAGCGCAGCGTGACGGCGATCCAACTAACGGCCGACAGAGTTAATCGGCAAGCGACTGCAATTTACACATACAAAAGGCCCGCTTCACATTACACTACCTATGACAAAAACTAAATATGTAGTCATGATTTTAACACATCAAAAAACCGCCTTTCGATTTATTTAGTATAAGATATTGATTTGATTTCCAAAAGTGTTTAAGTAACCATTCTTATCTCATTTAAAAACATATGTTTTGAATAGAACTTTTTGTTTATTTGGGTAGTATTCGCAATCATGCCCTTTTTACTTTCCTATGCTTTTACACATTTCATCTCCAAGGATTGTGATCGTCAGTTCAATGTGGTTCAATTTAAATGTCTAATGTTTAGATAGAGTTTAATTTGTGCTACCATTTTTTAAGATAAAGTTTTCATATATAACGAATCTATAATTGCAGAATATTATTTATTTTCATAATTTTATGAGATAAAATGATGAAAGTTCGTAAATTCCTCCACACAATAAAATAGTTATGATGACAAATCTTTTAATTCTTTTAATATCTACAAATTTAGGATATTGATAGGCGGATGGGCAAATGGTAAGCTGGCACCGCCAGTAGACATTGGTGCTGTAAGAAGTTTTAACCAAACCTTACATCGCCAACGTACTACTAAACTTGGAAACTAAGATGCTGTGTCCTTTGTATCTGTAGTTACACTGGCTTCCTTACCCTTCAAACCGAAACACAACTATACTAATTAATGTTATTTCTCGGCAGAATATCTGATACAGACTTGCACAAAACCCCATGACCAAGTAAAATTGGTATTAATATTAAATCGTTGAATACAATATTGTTTGCTTGATTTGACCGTCTGAAATCGCCTTTACTTATATTTACTAGTACTCATTGGTTAGTTGTTAATACGTAGCTTTAGCCACATTAGCGACGATATTGGATTTAGGCTCTCATAATACTTAGTCTTGTATATACTAGGGCATCTATTTTATTCATAATGAAAACCAACGTTGATATCAAATTCGGATTAAAATCAAAATTCTACTCAGATATACATATTGCTTACACTTCTAACATGCTTATAATTACGTTAAATATATTTTTTTATTTGTCATTATAATTACTTCCAGAAACTAATTAATTATTAAATTTTATATTTTATATACATAAAGCACTTCATAATTTAAAAAAAATGTAACGAAATCGAACTCTACAAAAATAAATTAATACACCAGAAAGATTGACACACAAACCTTGCACTCGGATTAAATTAAAAACATTAGAATCGGACATCAAAACTCGTGAAATGTCAAAATTTGCACATCCATAACGCTAAGTGCTAACTCTTGTCGTAAGGTATTCACATTAAGTACAAGGGTAAGCATAATTTTGTATCAAATATGACTTCCGTAAATATTTCTTATGGATATATAATATTATTTTATTATAAAAATAATACACTTGTCTTGGGCAAACATTTTAAAATATTATCATGTAGAATTGTTTTATATTTTACGTAAAGAAAATTGACAAGATTATTAACAATTAGAACTATAACAAATGTAACTTTTATTATCTATGCAAAGACATAATTTATATAGTTGACTACGATTAGATTCAGGCAAACTAATACCTTCATCGTTTAGTATTATTTTCTTTATACTCACCAGATAGGCCCAACCTTGAATACTTAAGAATTGTAAGGAGGTTTAAATTCGACCTCTTTTAATTTTTACTTTGCAATACCGTTCAAAACAAATACGATAATCTGTGGTCATCATTCGGATAGTGAAATTAGGATTCAAACAGCTAATATACGGTAGATATGTACTGGTGATTTTTTGTACGCAATAACCGTTGCCAAGGGATCGGTTACTTGTTCATATCTCGTCGGTGTTGCCATATTAAGCGCAGAGCATACTTCATTAAATTATGAAAATTCTCTTTTTCGACTGTGTAATGTTATTCTTTATAATACTTCATAATCAAAACGGCAAAATTGCCGGTGGCCTGTTATTATTTAATTACAATAACGAATTTATAGCACCTTTCTTCTCTTTTTTTTTTTTCTTTTCATTATGATATAGGACAAGCAAATGGGCCACCTGATGGTAAGCGGTCACCATAGCCTATAGACAATGGCGTTGTAAAAAATATTAACCATTCTTTACACCACCAATGCGCCACCAACCTTGGGAACTAAGACATGATGTCCCTTGAGCCTGTTGTTACACAGACTCGCTCACCCTTCAAACCGAAACACAACAATACTGAGTACTGCTGTTTGGCAGTAGAATATCTAATGTGTGGGTGGTAGCTATCCAGACGGGCTTGCACAGAGACCTACCGCCAAGTGAAGTCTTCCTTCGCCGAATGACGATTAATTATTAAAGTAAAGTAAAATAATAGCGTGCATATTTACCACAGCTGGGCCTCCTCTACTTTAAATCAGAAGGTTGTATAAAATTTCCAATATAATAAATGACTAACGTAAGATATGAGTATTTTCTTTTTTTAGCCGCTAATAGTCTGACTTTGACTATCAATTGGTAAATTTAATATAATCTTGTAGGTATATTGTTCGGTGAAAATATAATTTAATTTGATTTTAAAAGAATTCGTAATGTATTTTTATTTATATTAGGATTTTTTTGAATACAGGTTACAATTTGAAAACAACATCTGTGTAGAATGAGCTTTAAAGCTGAGACCGAACTCTCAGTAGGATCGTTTATTATGCTCGTGTTTCTGATAGCCTCAAGTAACTGCTTTCGCTTCTCTCGGGTCCGCTTCTTGTGTACAAATGCTTGAGATTACTGTGAAGCTTTCTTACACTTAGGAAAAATTACCTGCCCATTAACAAACATTTTAGGACTTTGCAAAAAGTCCAACGAGAAATTGTTCGTCTGAGACTTTTAAATCTTTCTCGTATATGTAATAGTTATTTTGTTGAAATCCTTAGCGGTTATTATTGTAACCTTCATTTGTTCTACATAATCTACTTTTATCAATGGTTACTTAACTTTGAAAATACCAAAATTTGTCACATGTACATTGCAACAAATAAGTTAAAAAAGTAAAATTCTTAAACTTCTACCGCCAAGCATATTATTGTTATAGTAGTAGCACAGTATTGTTGTATTCCGGTTTGAAGTGAGCCAGTGTAACTACAGGCACAAGGGACATAACATCTTAGGTTCCAAGGTTGATGATGTATTGGCGATGGAAAAAATGGTTAATATTTCTTACAGCGCTAATGTTCCTGGGCGTTGGTGACCACTTACCATCAGGTGGCCCATTTGCTCTTCTATCTATATAATAAAAAAAACCTGGAACGAAAGTGTCTCCGGAGGATTATATGAAATTGTTATCATTTAAAAATTCGGCTGCTGAATTTCACCTTCGGACATCGCGTCGCAATTCCAAATTCATCCGCTCTACCTAGATGTCCGAAATCCACAACAACATAATTGTAAGGCATTTTCTGACTCGCACAAACACTCTACGGAACCAGTTTTCGCAGGCTGTTTTTCCGAACCGATACGAATTGGGAACGTATCCAGAAAATAACCTACACATTTTTCAAAGGCCGGCAACGCGCAAACCCTTCGGTGACACTTCATCACGTGAGTCTACTGCTAGTATGCGACTTAGAATATATATATATATATTTTTATAATGGATTCATTTTAGGAGTTAGTGGTTAACTGTTACCGGCCAGTCTAGGCCAGTCTAAAGGTAAAAGATAAACCTGTATTAACGAAGTCACTACAACCCTAATTACTAGTTTTCGCACTATGACATTAAATCACCATTGTGCCCCTTTAAATAAACATTAACTATGGCGTATTTTATAACAATACATAAAAAATCAATGATAAATAAATATAAATAAATATTGGACAACATCACATACATTACTCTGATCCCAATGTAAGTAGCTAAAGCACTTGTGTTATGGAAATCAGAAGTAACGACGGTACCACAAACACCCAGACCCAAGACAACATAGAAAACTAATGAACTTTTTCTACATCGACTCGGCCGGGAATCGAACCCGGGACCTCGGAGTGGCGTACCCATGAAAACCGGTGTACACACTACTCGACCACGGAGGTTGTCAAATGATAAATATCAAACTTAAAAATCTATCAAGACTGAAATCGGTAACATAAAATTCGTATACTACGACATTTTTTCCGTGCAGTGACGGAGTAAGAATACAATTCACTGCCCCTCTCTCTCCCATGGGTGTCGTAAGAGGCGACTAAGGGACATCTGAGCGACCATCTGCTCATCTGGTGGTAGGATGTCAATCATCCGCCTGGCTTGTTACCACCGTACGCATGGTGAAACACTCGTGAAGTGGCTGCTTGCAGCCGCGTTTCGAGATCAGCCGGCGTACAGCCAGTGCCCGAGCGCGCATTGTCGCGATAAGTGTTGGTCCGGTGGATGTTGCTGTTGAACCAATGCTGGAGGAAAGTATATTGACCCGCCGGTCAGGGAGACCCGTAGAAACGGTTGTTCCGCTGGCCGCCCGTGGCAGAGTACAGGGGCCCAAGCGTTCCTAACCAGCTCGCGAGGCTGCCCCACCAGGCCACGCATAATCCCGGTGTGGACCGTCGTGCCGGTTGGTGACCGGACGGTGGGGTCCCGGCGGCCACTACCGGGAGGGTTCGGGGGCCCTTCCGCCCGGCGGGTCGGTTTATTTTCTCTTCTGGCAACTTATTGGGGAAACACAGCTCCACACTTTGACCGTCCTTATCGTGGCAACGCATCGCTCGCTTCACGTCTCTTCCTCTTTTTTCCCCCTATCCATGACAGTGCATAAAAGAAATGACGGTCGTACAGCGGTGCACACCCCCACCATTCCCACGCTGTTTGAGGTTGAGTTCGTTAACATCCGTGGACTCCACGCTAACCTCAATGCTGTCCACCACCATCTCGAGACAGCACGGCCAGCAATGTTGTTTCTGACGGAGACTCAAATACTCCGTCCTGTCGATACCAGCTACCTTAATTATCCCGGCTACATGCTTGAAGAATCCTTCAAAGCGAAAGCCGGAGTATGCTTGTTCGTCAGGACGGATGTTTGTTGTCACCGTCTGCGCTGCTTGGAGGACCCTTCCTTCTCCCTGTTAGTGGTACGTGTGGACTTGGTTCGTCAGAGTCGGGTCTACGTGTGCCTCTACAGATCCCACAATGGTGACTTGGAGACAAGCCGACTATTTGACCATCTTAGTCGGGTGGCAGATGCTGCGCAAGAGCAGTTTCCTAACGCGGAACTGGTGTTTTTGGGGGACTTTAACGCTCACCATGAATCATGGTTGAAGTCCTCCAAAACTGACCATGCAGGAAGGACTGCCCATGCTTTCGCTCTCACGCATGACTTGACCCAGTTGGTTGATCAGCCCACCAGGATCCCAGACATTGACGGGCAAGCGCCTTCCCTACTGGACCTTCTGCTGACTAGCCACCCGGTGGAATATCAGGTTGAGGTTCGGGCTCCACTTGGTTCTTCGGATCACTGCCTGATATCTACCAAAGTGCCACAGGCCAAGCTGCCGCCACCAACGGTAAGCAAACGTCGCATTTGGCACTATAAGTCGGCAGATTGGGACGGTTTGCGCGATTACTATGCGTCAGTCCCTTGGAAGGAGCGTTGCTTCAGTGAGAATGACCCGACAGCTAGCGCCGCTGCTATTGCTGGTGAGATCCTGTTGGGGATGGAATACTACATTCCTAACTCAGACCTCGCCAGTAAGGGTACGCGTAACCGTTGGTTCACTCGCGAATGTGCCGATGCTGTGTCTTCTAAGCAGGCGGCTTATCGCGCGTGGATCAATGGCTGCGTTAGTGGGGCATCTAACATTGACTCACTGAAAGCAACCTACAATAAAACTTCCAAGTCTTGTAGGAAGGCATACACAAGAGCGGATGCACAGCGCATTGCGCGGTTTGGCCATGACCTTATTTCACAACCTAGAGGCTCCCGTAGCTTCTGGCGTCTGACCAAATCTGTGCAAAGCAATTTCTGTCAACCTTCGCTGCCACCGCTCAGGTATCCGGACGGATCGCTAGCTCACAGTCCGCAGGAGAAAGCTGATCTTCTGGCAAAACTCTTTGCGGATAATTCCGTAATCAATGATTGTAGTGCGCTGCCACCAACAATTCCTTCATGTGGCTACACGATGCCTGACATCAAAATCAGGCAACGTGATGTACGTGCAGAGCTACAATCACTTGATGTGCGGAAAGCTAGCGGTCCCGATGGAATACCAGCCATAGTGCTGATGAAGTGTGCAGCGGAGCTGTCTCCTGTGTTAACGCGCCTGTTCCAGCTGTCTCTTTCTACAGGATGTGTGCCGGATTCTTGGAGAGAAGCTAATGTGCAAGCGGTTCCCAAAAAAGGGGATCGATCTGACCCGGCAAATTATCGGCCAATAGCTATCACCTCAGTTCTTTGTAAGGTGATGGAACGGATCTTAAACAACCAACTGATCCATTACCTAGAAGATCACTGTCTAATTAATGATCGTCAGTACGGGTTTCGACCAAAACGGTCCACAGGTGATCTTCTAGCGTACGTAACACACCTCTGGGGTGAAGCTATCGATAAGCGTGGAGAGTCGTTGGCCGTCAGCCTCGATATCTCCAAGGCTTTCGACAGAGTCTGGCACAGAAGTCTTCTCTCCAAGCTGCCGGCATACGGTCTGCCGGTTCAGCTCTGCACCTGGATTGCTAGCTTCCTACACAAGCGCAGCCTTCGCGTTCTAGTTGATGGTTGCGCTTCAAAATCCCATGTAGTGAATGCTGGAGTCCCCCAGGGGTCTGTGATATCCCCCACGCTCTTTCTTCTGCATATCAATGATATGCTCTCTCTCGGGAACATACATTGCTATGCAGATGACAGTACAGTGCACGGGGGATACCACGGACGCGCAGCGGCTGGACGGGCGGAAACTGAGGAGAGACGGAGGGATCTTGTTGTTGAGCTCGATAGGACGTTAGGACTCATCGCCAAATGGGGCTCTGACAATCTTGTTGAGTTTAACGCCAAGAAAACACAGGTGTGCGCTCTCACAGCGAAAAAGTCACCATTTTCCCCTCCTCCTTCCCTCTGTGGCACCACGCTGGAGATACATAGCAAAGTCGCCATACTGGGAATCGACGTTCGGTGCGACCTCAATCCAAGGGATCACATCGAGGCTGTTATAAAAACAGCCTCACGTAAACTCGGAGTCCTGAACAAGGTGCGGCGTTTTTTCACGCCTGCTCAACTGCTCCTGCTGTATAAAACACAGGTACGGTCCTGCGTTGAATATTGCTCGCACCTCTGGGATGGCTCCGCTAAGTACCTACTGGAGGCCTTGGATCGGTTGCAGCGACGTGCGGTTCGCATTATTGGCGATGTAAAGGTCACCAACACCCTCGAGCCTTTACAATTGCGTCGAGAGATAGCGGCACTCAGCGCTTTCTATCGAATGTGTCACGGCGAGTGCTCAGAGGAACTATTCTCCCTTATTCCTGCTTCCCCTTTCCTTCACAAGTCCACGCGTGCTGGTTCTCGATGTCACCGCCTAACTGTGACATCAATTCCATCGCGTACAAAGAAATTTGGCAACTCTTTTCTTTGTCGCACTTCCAAAACATGGAATTCTTTACCAGCGCACGTATTCCCCTCCTCTTATGACCTGGGTTCCTTCAAGCGAGGCGTGAAGAGGCATCTTGCGGGCCGGCAAGGCGGGGGCGGCTAGAGCAGATCACCTTTCCCAACTGCACTAGCCGTCGTCGCGTTTGGACTCTGCTACCACTTACCATCAGGTGGAGCAGAGTCATTTGCCCTCCCGGGCAATAAAAAAAAAAAAAAAAAAAAAAAAAAAAAAAAAAAAAAAAAAAAAAAAAAAAAAAAAAAAAAAA
Organism: Vanessa atalanta; assembly: GCF_905147765.1. Taxonomy (NCBI): domain Eukaryota; kingdom Metazoa; phylum Arthropoda; class Insecta; order Lepidoptera; family Nymphalidae; genus Vanessa; species Vanessa atalanta. The sequence continues at coordinate 4,253,679 of NC_061882.1, forward strand.
AAAAAAAAAAAAAAAAAAAATTTTAACGGACTAAAAACATAACAATATCTCACCGATCAAATAAATTCGTAAATTATTCCATGCGACAATTACACGCTAAAACAATAATGCGTCTTTCCAATCCGTTTCAGGTGATAAAAATATAGAGAAATCATTTTAAAGAAAATTTATATATATTTCAGTAACTTAAATAGTCAGTAATTTCAAAAGAAACGTCCACAAAGAATAGCTTTAAAATAAATATTTGCAGACTGTAGGTATATTTGCTAACCGTATTTGGAGATATTCTTATCTCGGAACACTCTGCTAATTTAATTGCAGCATTACCATTTAAACTCTTTATTTTTCTCTTTCCGCAGTAATCCAAACAAACGAGACGGCTCTCCGTAGTTCTCGAAACGATAACCGTTTTGGATTGGTGAGTCCAGAGAAGGTTGGAGCGACGCCAGGAGACCAACCACCGGGCCGTTTGATTTATTATCCCTGTACTCATTTATGACTTCAATGTTGAATTACAAATTTAACCAAGTTACAAGTAAATATGATTTTCTTGATAATATGGGTCGCAAATGTTAATCGCACGTCTTAAAACACATTATATATTTTGTAATTATCGTATTGTTATACTTTTCTTTACAATTATTCTAAGGTAAGTAATCACTTTTTATCATAAATATGATCATAACCTTACCGTTTTTGGTTATTTCTGTATTTAAATAGATAGTTAGAGTAGCAAACGGGCTATCTAAAGATAAGTAGACACCATCCCCCGTCGAAATTAGCACTGACATGTGACATATACAAGAAATATTACATCGCCCACGCACCAATAACTTTGAGAACTAGGCTACTTTTGTACCGTATTAACGTATTGGGAGAGAAAACAAAGCGCTGCGAAATTTTTATTTTTATAAATATATTCGTTGTTAAAATTATTCAGTGATTACTTAGTGATCAATTTGACATTATTAATAAAAGCAAACTAAATATAAACCTTGACAATATTATGTACTTGTTGTAATAAATTTTATCAATTAATTGGATTTAAGCCTATTTATTTAAATTATTCACTGTTGTATCATTAACTAATCAATTGAAGCGCTAATCCAAATGGAACCGGACAGTTATTGCGCGAACACAGCGATGTTCTAATAATTACGTAATTAATAAACTTAAGCCCTTAATTAATTAGTAACAACGGTTCTGTGAGACCGGGCTTCTCGTCTGTGCTCTCAATGATCTTTGCATTTCTCTTCACACTTCAGATAAAACCTACACAGGATAAGATCAGTAATGAGGATTCCATGGAATTCATTCAGCAAATGAATAGATATCGAGCACAATAAAAAAGGTATTATATCCATTGCGATATCATTTCCCATCATTACGACTCCGGGACTTTTTAAATTGGTTACGTAAATATAAATCAAATCGCATAACGGTTACATGGTATGCATAATTGCTACTGCAAAAATTTAATTGAAAATTACACTTTTAATTCCGCGAAAAATTGTAATGTGAATAATTTTAGAAGTTTTATTGAAGTATAGCATACCAAACTTAAAATAAATCTAACCCAATTCTCGAAGTCGCATAATTAAACACTTATGGTGTGGTTGTATCATTCGGCTAGTATTAATGTTCATTGGTGAAGGCCTTACCTCATACGATATAGAAGTAATTTCGCGTGTGGTGCAGATATACACGTCCCTCTGTATTATAATTTTTCAACCTGTCCACTGATCCCGTTTCGGCTTTTTGCATTGTTTTTGGGAGCTGTTTATTACTGTGTCGTTGTGAATAGCAGTAAACTACGAGCTGGTTTTAATGCAATGGCAAAGACAACATGGAATTCTTGAATATCGCTCGGAGTACAGTGATTTATTTAAACTAGCTCAACTTGCGGTTTTACTCGCGCGGAATTTATAAAACTTTACCAATAGCACACAAACCCTTAACCCCATTTTATCCCACGAGGGGTAAATTAAAAATAGGTATCCTGGGACTCAAACTATCTCTATACCTTATTTCATCTAAATCGGTTCAGTGGCTTAAGCCTTAAGAGGTAACAGACAAAGTTACTTTCGCATTTATAATATTAGTATAGATTTGTTTGACAATGAAACAAAGAGGTAACATACAAAATAAATCATGTTCTTATTCGTAAATTGTATTGTAAGGACTCTTTATTTTTCTCTTTCCTTTTTTTATATTCTTCACTGACTTATGCGAACCATACATTTATTCTTTTATTTGTATATTTATGTAATTGGATAATTATAACTTATTAGTTTATGATAAATCTAGGAACGATTGTAAACTGTCAAAAAATTAGAACGGTGAAAATTGTTCTTAAAATATAATCGGTTAAATTAGAGTTTAATTAAATTATAAAAAATATGGATATAGTGTACATTTAATAGAAAGATTATTAAATAAATAAGTACTTAGTAAATATTTTTGTTACGTATTGTAATACTCTTTATTATAACCACGAACACAGACAAAGATTCACACATTTCAATTAAAAACAAATTGTCTTAAAGAAAACATTTCACAAATATCAACTCAGCTGTCATTGCTCCGTCGCGCCATCTCACGATCATCAGAAGTACCAGAAAAGATTATCTTTCACAGTAACCGGAACAGAGAAGTAATTAATTAAATTCTTTGTTAAATCCGTGAACAATATTAATTGATAAATATCTCTCGTAGAAATATTGCAAAATTAATTAATTCCTTTTCCTTTGATTTTAAGCAATTTAATTGCAGGTGCTGTTATTTAAAATATATTAATTTTAAACCTAGACATCTAAACGTATTTATTGAAAATTTGTGGTATTTCTTTGCCAAAAGTGAATGAATTTAAAACCAATCCGACAGCTTAATGTAATGACGTTCAGAAAGATTAATTCTCCTTATAATATATTACTGACAGAGATAGGTGAAGAAAATTCACCTTCTTGTGTTTATATTGTGTATTTGTGCAATACATATTTACGTATCGTTTTAAATTCAATCCATTCTCAGTGGACTTCGGAGTAACTAGGCAGACGCAAATAAATACCATACTACTTTTTTTATGGTATCGGTAGGTGGACGAGCAAATGGGCCACCACCATCCATAGACAATGGCGCTATAAGAAGTATTAACCATTCCTGGCATCACCCATGCGCCACCAACCTTGGGAACTAAGATGTTATGTCTTTTGTGTCTGTAGTTACACTGGCTCACTCACCCTTCATACCGGAACACAACAATACTAAGTACTGCTGTTTTTAATTATTTTTAATTAACGAATAGTATTGTTACAATCATACCTAGTTTATTTATCTTTCATATTAACATTTATCAAATGAAGTGGTTTCGTGTCATTTCTACTACAGCCATTGATATAGTGACTGTAGTAGACCAAATTAATCCTTGAAAAATTGAAATAAAAGCTTGATCAACGGTACATTGCGGCCTTACCGATAAACGTAATACGCGTAATGTATATTGTTATCACGTAATGTATACTACACAGTTGAAACAGTCATATGCACTTATTGGTATAGAGGATTATAAATAAAGTGTATTGTATTCAAAGAAAATGACTTTAGAAAATAATGAATTATCACAACGGTTAATAAGAATTGTTTCGATTTGTTGGTTACACTTTGATAATAATTTATAGGTAACAATATAAGGTGACATGTAACAGAAACGACGTTTGACGTAGGCACGTGTGCGTTCCCAATACAAAATTGAACACTTGACGGCGAAGTAGTCACGAAGGTGGTACGCTTGGTTTTCACACAATTAAACGTATCTTTCTTAATATAAAACGTCTGAGTCTTAAACGTTCGAAAAAAATGTATATAAATATTTACAAAACACTACTGTTTCTAAATATGTAAGAAACATTTAAACTAAATTCAAACAAAGCGAACTTAAAGTCAGTTATTCCTTCTGCGAGAGCAAATTCCGGATCTGCGCTTCGAAACTAAACTTCCATGAGTATTTTGCAGGAATATTGCATTTTCTTCCTTTGAATTACTTGTGTATTGCCTACAACTATACTATAAATACTTTGCTATTGTACAAAAAAATCGTTATATATGTATACCTTTTTCTTTCGAATATCCATTCATGTTCACCGAAAAAAAGACACAACTGTAAGTTTTTGCAATATGTAGTTATATATAATAATAATAATACATACATACATATATTAGCAGCCTATAATTTCCCACTGTTGGGCTAAGGCCTCCTCTCCCTTTGAGGAGAAGGTTTGGAACACATTCCACCGCGCTGTTCCAATACTATTTGGTGGAATACACATGTGGCAGAATTTTATTGAAATTAGGCACATGCAGATTTTCTCACGATGTTTTTTTAAAAAGCTATTCGCATATGAACTGCCTCATTCACTCAGAATGATGTGAATTTCAACCTGAAAGTAAAAATTAAATACGATTGAACTAGTAACATACTTAGGTAAAATAATGGCTGAGATTTTTATATAGTAAATTGGGAGATTGAATGATTATTATATTATAAAAGAAGAATATAGTAGAATGGATATAACATGTAAAAATTGACATAATTCTTTCATTACCTTAAAATAATTCGTTCCAAATTTTACAAATATACTCATAACTCTACGAGAGTGAAGAACTCGTAAACGATACATTTCACGGATATTTCCTACCAGACTAATAATGAAATAGTCATTAATAGTTCAAGCTAAACATAAATCAATTACTCCATGTGTTTGGGAAACATAACGCTGATTAAGATCGGAAGGCAGAGAATGACGGTAGGATCGTAATCAATTAACTGCACGCTTACTGTACGTTGTATTAAGTAAATAATTACACTGAGTACACGAATTATACATAATGCTCGGGAGATGTGAATATAGCAATGTTCGTTTCTATTCGATTTGAGGTAAACAAACAACAATAAGTGATATATACATAGTGCCATAAATGATTAAATATTTACCTTTAATTTCGTATTTCTTAACGTTTTATTGTACATCAATAAACATTGTTTTATATGTAGCCTGTATAAATCAATATACGAGAAGCGCTACTCGCTTATTGTGGAAGCGCTTTTCGGAAATGTATAAATCAGACACGTGAAGAACCGGTAATAGAAACTCAGTGGAGTAATTTATTTTTTTCGACATTGGATCCCAATAAACATGCCTATAATATATTTTTACTCGAAAAAGTCTTCAAATGATTTGCATTTCCGAGGCGTATTATGTTAATTGCACAATTAATGTAATATCGTTTAAAGTAAACCACATTACTTTTTTTTATCATTGGACATTTGACACATACAGACAGTTGAATAAATATTTTAAATGTTTTAATTGATTAATTTTCTTAATTATAACTTTATATAATTATTACGTAAACTATTATAGTTACTCATGAATATAATTGTACTATGTATTAGGTACTTGGGAACCTTCAAGAAAAGAGCGTACTCCTTCCTTAAAGGCCGGCAACGCAACTGCAAGGCCCCGGTGTTGCAGATGTCCGTGGACGGTGGTAGTCACTTTATCACATATAAACAAATATATTTTTTCATATATAATAGTTAGGCTTGGAGTTTTATAAATCAAACTTTTCTGATGCGTATTTGTGGGTACACGTATGACAGTTTTTTATCAAACACTGATTTCCTTACAATGTTTTCCATCACCGAGTACAGTGTAAACATAAATGAGGCACACGATAAATCAGTGAAGCTTCCCGAGTTTGATCCAGCAATCACAATAAGATTTACATACGTGTTCTCACAATCTATGTTCTATTTTAAAATACCGTACTTTATTTATATATACAGATAAACTATTATATTACTAATTAAAATAACATAAGGGGAAAGTGAAAAAGCAATCCGAAACATTCCTTAATTCATTAAAGTTCTCGTCGGACAGCTACGTCGATGCCAACAATCCCACCGATCCCGGACTTGGACAGAATCCCGGGATTCATAACCCGGCGATTAGACATTGTACTCGCACCGACAACTTTACGTTCACTGACTGTTATTAGTTTTCCTACTTTGATTCTTTATAACGCAGTCTAAAATATTAAAACGAAAACATTTGATCTAACTTAATATTACTTGTAAGTCATTTCTAATTTAATATTAATTATTAATTTCATAGAATTAACAAATTCACAAATGTATTCTCCATTTCCTTACTATCTTATTTTATTATTTTTATAGATATGCCATATTGATATAGCTTTTTTTTTAATATGCTATATGCGTTTTTTATTCATGCAGTGACGTAGTCAGCATCACAGTGGTAATTATAGGATTACTGTAGACAATTTAAATTATATATATTTAATTCGCATCTACATAATATGTTGATCAACTCAAAATACAAAAACTGTTTAGAAGAAAATTACCAACTATATTTCATTTCGCATAAAAACGATGGTCGACGAAAGGTCTATGTAACGGAAACTCTCAAAACATTATAAGATTTCCTTTAACTTGTATTAAATTCCGTTCACTAAAACCGCTTGTGAAAATTTTCCTTAAACAGACAAGTAAGGTTTCCTTATACTTGAGATACGAATTTATTTCAGTAAATAATGAAATATATGAAAAAAAATAATATTTGCATTTTTAGTTATATTGTATTTTTTTATATGATTTGTTTTTAAAATGGGCATCTTTTTCCAAGAAATTAAGCAATAAACAAGAAAATAAAGTTTGCTCATGATCGCCCTCGTCGGTAAGCACTAGAACGCGGAAAAATACATGTAACCCATTGAAATCTTGTCACAACTAATATAAATAACCTCTTTTATCCTTTTCTTTGTGTGTATCTACGTAAGATGAGCGCAAAATATCCAGCAAATGTCATGTATGAAAGAGATAACATATGATATGAGATTAATCGGTATTAACAAAGCCCGTTAGGCTAGAGTATTTTATGTTCTCTTTTAAAGCGTGACTGTATAACTATAGGAACAAAGTACATGACATCTTAGTTCCCAAGTTTGGTAGCGCATCGGTGACATAAGGAATTATTACTATTTATTGCAATACCATTTGTATTGCAAAAAATATTAATGGTAATTAGTTACCATCAGGTGGACCATTTGCTGGTACGACTAACAAAATTAAATTAAATATAACAAAAAAATCAACAATCTATGCGTATACTATAAACACGAAAGTAATTCTGTCGGATGTTCTTTCAGGGGCAAGATACTCAACCGTAATTTATGAAATTAATACGAAGCAAGCTTGAACTCCAAGGAAGGACATAGGCAATTTTAGCATGTAAAGACCTAGTTATTTATAAAAGGATGTTTTGTAACGGAATCGAAATTAGTAATAATTAGTCGGTACGAATAAAAACTTTCAATAAGACCCCTGCTACACTATGCAAAAATATGCGATGTTATAAAATCAGGACAAACGAACAAACTTACATTCATATTGACAATATTTCTTTCGATCTTATTACCATCGATTCATGTCTAGGAATTTTCAAGCAAAATTTTCCACTTAATGCAGACAGCTTTTGAGATCAGTAAAATAAAAGATTAAAGTCAACAACAGATGTTTCTTATGGCAACCAAGAAAACCAATAGAAGTTTATGTAATCACCGAAATGAAAGTTGCTTTATATCAATAACAGTTTATTTCATAACCGAAGTTAGAACTCGATGTCCTTAAATTACGTACTTTGTTCAATCAAATATAATTTTGTCTGATAGGTCGTTGTTCCAACACAATAACCATGTTGACAAATTATAAAGTATCAAGTTAATGTCTCATTTCCTTGTAGGTCTTCTCCTTGGTTTTGAAGTTCATCAGTCCACGCTTTATAGATCCAATTAACATATGATACATTTTCATCTGACAGATCATCATCCGACAAATCGGGCATACGAAAATTAATGGATTTCATTCCGTAATGATCGGTTAAGATTAACGAGTTCTAAACACTTGCCCAGTTCAAGCAAACAAAAAAAGACTGTAATATTATTAGAGGTAATATTTAAATATATGGGCTATCAAGTAGCAACTGGAGACATGATTCCTCAACAGATTACGGAATTTTGGGGACATGACAAACATGGAGACGTGATTCCTCAAAATATTACACTAATGTTATTATGACATGTTTATATGATTCTTTATGTCGTGGTTGGTTAAAAAAATGCCAATTGTTACTTATTCAGCCCTTTAATTAAGATTTTTCAAAACCGCACATTCAACTCGTCGAAGGTAAGTGTTCGTACTAAGTTAGAAAAATATATCTAGTAAAGGAGTATTTTCAATATGGGTTGGCAGGCCTAAAGCCTGCCGCCAAAGTCGGTCAAATCTTTCATTATTGTAAAATACACTGCATTTTCCCCAAATATATGAGGTCAAAGCCAGCGAACAGTGATCATGATTTTGTCTGTTAAAGGTCCCGACAGTTCATACATAATCGCAATCCGTACAATAACGGCCTATCTTGTCTTGGCTTTAATTTTATACATTAGTTTTGGCTTTATTTTGTGCAACACTAAAAATTTTTTATATGTTTCTTTTCCACGTTTATATATTAAAGTCTTTTTCATACAAATATACGTAGACATCGAACCCTTCAATTCCAAATATCGAGTAATGATATAATCGACAAATTCCAAAGCGCTTAAGATATTCTAATGAAATTCCAATGGATCGTTTTTGTTCTGAATAAAACATTCATAGCTATTTGTAATCTGAATTAAAACGGAGAAGGGTTATTTGTGACGGGAAAAGAGAAAAAGGCAATTATTATAATGGTAGAGATTTTAATCGACGATGCGGAATTGACAATTATGCAGATTATGAACCGTCTTAAACAGAATTGCTTTAAGAGGAATTTAAAGCTATAAGATTAAATATATTTTCGCTGTGTACAGGTTTTTGGTCAAGTTAATACAACAGATAGTGCGACCACAGATTTTAATTTTTTCAGTTTTCAGTATGGTGTTTTTAGTACCTTTTTTGCGAAATATCTAAAATAAAAGATGCGTTATTGTAAATGTATTACCGCAATTTTACAATATTTTTTTAATACAGGCAAAAATCTTAACCAATTGGAACCATTTTTCGCGTCATTCTCGACGTCGTTGATTGGCTCCCGGTGTCAACATACATATTCACGCGCACAGTGCCATAGACCAGATACTCAGACTAGAAAGAAAGAAAGAAATGTTTATTAGGACACGACACAATTATAAATTAATATATTACTGTGCTTAGTATTAAGCTAACTATTATACTAATTTATTTGTTTATTTAATTATGTATTTATATATTTATTAAATTAATTAACTGGTTGGACAAGACATTTTTATATATTTACTTACTATACTTTTAAGTAAGTTAATTCGAGTGATTTAATCAAAGAACAAAAGCGAATACAAATTCTCAGGTGTCGCGACGTAAACGTCGGCGACGCATCTTTTTGTTTATACGTTATTAATTAATAATTAAAACGATAACATTTTCTGCCTTATTAAAAAAAAACCGCATCGCTTCTCAATACCAGGAATTTGTATTCGCTTTAGATTTTGTATGATTGCGTTTCGCTTTATTCGCATATTCGCTTTTGTTCCATTAATGTTTCGCACGCTTTATCTGCTTTTGTTTCATAAGTAATCATTAGGTTTATAAGTTACAACAAAGTTTTAGGAAAACTTACTATTTTTATCAAGATAAATATATATTTTTTTAATTTTTTTTTTTTTTCGACCAATCAAGAATCAAGTCTTGCTGACACGCTGGCCGTTTCTGATGAAACTAATAAATCGAATCGAAACGAATGTAGGGAGCAAGTGCTGTAGCAAGTGCTTAAGATTTCGTGCCACAGGACGCAACAGTTAATACCTACCAAATCGTCCGCAGTCACCGCCGGCTCTATTAACAAACAGTAAAGTTTAAATTAGATCGAGTCGTGGAATTATGGATGGTGAGAATTATCTTGAGTGGGACGTCATCTCAGAAGTTAGGTTTAATTAAAGTTGCCACTCGATGGCGGTCGGTTAAGACGATTCCTAGTTCTGAATTGCACTTCGTTAACTATTTGCATTTTATGTATTACTTTATTACGAAGTTCGCGATCGACTGTAATTCCTCAGGACTTATCCTCTGTTGCCTAGAATTGAAACGAGACTCTCTGTGAATCTTTGTTCTATTTGTAAGTAATACTGGGTGTTTGGAAGCATGGAAAAACTTTAGAAAAACCTAATAATTTAAATAAATTAATTAAGAAGATCTAAAGACAATTAAATTTAATATTTATTATATACATCTCATAAACACACTTGTAACAAACAATACGTATTCATTACGTAGAAGTGAACATGATGTTTTTAAAAGAACAGACTAATAACTTTTTGGTGGTAAGTCTTTGTACAAACCTTTCTGGGTAGGTAACCCTTACTCATCATATATTCTACCACCAAACAGCAATACTTAGTATTTTTGTATTCCGGTTGAAGGGTTAGTGAACCAGTGTAACTACAGAAACGAGGGACATTACATTTTCGCTTTGGCGATGTAAGGAATGATTAATATTTCTTACAGCGCCAAGGTCTATGGACGGCGGTGTCTACTTACCACCAGGTATCCCATTTGCTCGTCCGCCTAACTATCCGACTTTATTATAACAGAAATTACAAGGTATAATATAATAGTCGAAAAATTAATATACCCAAAAGTATGCTTTTCTTTTTCTTAAAAAAATAAAATCACAAAAGTTCTATTCTTCAATTATTTCTACGAACTATATTTTAGGTGATTGCGGGGGTGTCAAATGTGAAAGACGATATTTAGTAACGTTACATCCTAAATATAAACTTGGTAGACAAGTTTTTTATTTTCTCAAAGATATTAATTTCCAATTATGAAATTCTACTCCTGTTGAGTAATTAAAAGTGGAATATTACTCATACTTTTCAGACACAGTATTTAAACCTGAATCTCGTGTTCAGCAGCCGTACTATTAATCTAAGAGTAAGAACTTAGTCCAAAACCTCACATAGTAAAAGTACTAACGTCTACATTTTCTACAATCCATTACTTTCTAGTATAAAACATTCAGTCCTAAGGCCTATAACCACTAAGATACATATAACGTCACGTCACGAGTTCAAACGGCCCACTAACTAACCAACTGCCGTGAAACTGAGACATTAACCGACATGCGACCTCCGAAACGCAACGGCATATTTAACGTATGATTCTCTCTCCTCTGTAAGCCAATTATTAATTATTTGCATTCAACAGAAAGTGGATGAACAGAAAGTGACCTCATCTCACCAACTTTAAGTATAGATATATCGATTCAATTATGTAGTTTTTTTCAAAATAGTACAAAATATTACAATGAATGAAATGTTTTTAACGAACTTGAATAAAAAATAAGATTTCGATCACACGCAATTAAACTAATAAATAATTAATTAAGAATAAATTAATAAAAAGTTATTAGGAATTTTCGTCGAAGGATCTTCTCGGTTTACTCCTGTGCCTCGTAAAGCATGTAAAAGATGTGTATCCTGTGCCTTATCTTTTTCCTGTCCAGAATAGAGAAGGCACGTATGCTTGCGCACAGACTTGTGCACTACAAAATGTCTTCCGTTTTTGGGTGGCCTCTCTTAACTGCCGTAACTGAAATCGGTGAAGACGACATCATCATTTACTAGCTCTTAAGAAAGACCAACTTTAGCTTTTAGCGATAAGTATTGAAGCAGAACCTAAAAACCTCTTTATCCTAAAACGATGGATCTAATAAGATTAAACTTGGTAATAAACGGAACGTACTACAGTAATAACGCATACACGATTTACAAGCGCATTCCAATCTACGTTTAATGCAGCATTTCAGGTGTACACAAGCCTGTACAATCTTCATTTGTGGAGAGGCACTCGACGCAAGACAGTACCTATCTGAACTAACACTCTAATTGAATGTATATAGAACTGTAGACAGTATCGACTCCAGCTGGCTACTCCTTAGCAAAATATATTGACTATATTTGCCGCTGATCGCAATTGTAGTAACTGTTAAGGTTTATTTAGCTATTTATATCAATGATACTCATATTGATAACATTTAAATTTCGAACTTTAGACATTTGATAGAATGTATTTTAAAAAAGGTAACATATTCTTTAGTTGCACTTTAAAATGTTACGTTTTTAAATTTAATTATTATCATTTTTTCAATAATGCAGGAACACAATGATTTAGAAGAAAACGAAGCAAAAAGTAGTATGCCAGATAAATATTTTTTTTTATTTTGCTGTGAAAAAAAAAACCACAATTCTGGACTCTTTACCTTTTCACGTATATTTAAGAAATAAAGAATGTTTTTTTATTATGAAAATATCAAAATAATCTTATTTTAATATAACCTAAGTTCGTTGAAAAAAATAAATGCATCGTATTCCTCTGTAGACACTGTTTTGTGCACAATTCATCCCGACTTAACTTTTTAAAGGACAATAATATATTATAATGCGAGAAAGAGGAATGTCTAAAATGGGGAAATAGCAGAATAGATGAAAATTTCTAAGCGAAACAAATACGGTATAACTAAAAGGAAATTAATAAAAGAAAATATGAAAGAGGCATATAAGTAGGGTCGCCATAAAACACGCGGGTCGCGGAGGAGGATCCGGGGAGGGGAGGTGGCGTGCAATTATATGTAAATCCGGGGCACATTAGCGCCCTGTATGTATCCAGCCTCATTGTAACCACAGGCTTGTTTTGACGGACCGACAGATTTGACGTCAAAGCTTTATCAATATAAACATTTAAAATGCCATTTTCAAAATTATATCGATTTCTGTTTCAGTTGTAGATTTGAACATTTAGTGTTTTTAAATATATTAAAAAACCACGCATAAAAATAGGGTAAAATATTGTTGTATTTGATAGTTAATGATAAAAAAAACCTAAGATATAACCTTTAGCTTCAGTTCTTCAAACGCAGTTCTAAAGCCAGATGAGGTTATTCTACAAATATTTAAATAAAATTATAATATAATCAGGTAATTACTTATTTTACTAATTAAAATTAATCATCATATAAAATTTATAAACACTGACTCCACTTTTTTTTTTATTAAAAAGAGTTTCATTAACCTTTAATGATATATAAACTATATATACATGAGAGATATATAAACTATTTTTATGTAATTTCCACTAAAATAAACTAGGCAACTAGACATTGTAAATTATAAATGTTAGGGCTTCAAAAATATTTTATGATAATGATTAAATGGAATGATTCACTGATTAATTGGCGAAGACAAAATTACTGCTATTTGTTTAGTACTTCCGACCCTTATTATTGAGAAACGATTACATTGAAGCGTGAAAGATTTTTATCGTTACTATTCTGACTTATAAAATATATAACATTATAAAAAACGCACCGCGCACCGCAATGGACACCAATCTCGCTTGATAATACGAGTTTAAACAGCGCCCGCCGCGCGCCACTAACGCGATAGTTAACACAACCTGACAGCTTGTACGTGAAATAATACTAATTGAATACGCGATTTAGATTATCATTACACTAAATTCAGTTTCATCGCCTATACTATGCGTATGTAATGGACACTAACGATTGTTTCAAATGACACAACATTAACGCAGTAGGAGATAGCAATCGTGGTTTCATTGTGCGATATTTATGTTCAATTTATATTATATTATATATTCGTTATGTAATCGAATTATTTAAATAAATAATCTTTATATAATATGACAGTAACTCTGATTTTTAATATATAAACATTGTTCGCGAATCGTCTGTTTATAATTTATTATCGGGTTATTATTTACATACACATTTATACTGTAAAATAAAAATATAAGATATAAAAATATAAGATAGTAAAGAGTTACTAATATTTACTCTAACTTCGTTTACTTGTTGTAGTAAAAGTAGAGTGGTTTAGTTTGAGTAGATACGTATTGTTTAACGCAAGGTCGGAATGACCCGGAAGGGCTTTAGCTTCTGTCCACAAGGAGGCAGACACAGAAACTGAAGTTGAAACTGAAGCTGAAGCTGAAAGAGGTAATGAAATATGCATATTATTTATATAATACATTGTTTTTAAATCACTAAACTAAACTCAATCAAAACAACCAAAGCAATTCAGTATTTTTTTTATTCATTTCCCTCTAAGTATGCTTAAGCCATTTTACATATAAGTCGTCAGCTAGGGGGTAGGTAGGGTCACGGTCGGATAGTCGCGCAGGATAGGGTCCGACAGGCAAACGCCACCTCGACTATACGGCCAGTCCCACATTGCTTTGACACATATACATATTTCTTTAACCGACATCAAGTGGAAATGTATATTTTCGAGATGTATCACGTGTAACTTAAAATATTTGTGTTCGATCCAAATTTATTTTTCTCATTATGACCTACTTCCGATTCTGACTTGTTTTTATAATAGAGAAAATGAACTGAGATTTGGTAAAGTCACGTAACATAATAAAAGACAATGTTAATTCTTATCAAGAGATTGAACTATTTATTGCTCAAAAATAGTGAAAAAAGAAATAGCCGACGAAGTCATGAGTCACAAGCTGCTGTAAGTAATATTTATCTATTAATTTAGGTCAATTTAACTTTACTAAAGTATGTGTATATAGGTTTTCTGAACCTACATGTTCATAAAATGTATATGTATATCTACAGTGACGAAGGAAGCAAAAGGCTCGTTGAAAATCGAGCGCTTATAAATTGTCAGAATTCGCTCCGATAACAGCAATCGCCAGCTTAGGGCGAAGATATTTTTTCGCTATTTCATTTAAAATAAGATTACCGGGTATTTTAAGACGTACTTATAAAAAAGAATCCTATTATTTTACAGTATTTTACTGCAGTTAACGAGGCATCCTTAACTGTTGTTTAAGTGCCAGTAAAAAGTTATTGGATTTTGGACGCCCACCTGTATAGGTACTACCCACTCATCAGATATTCCAGCATAAGACAGCAATACACAGTATTGTTGCGTTCTACTGCAGTAATTACAGGCACAAGGCACATAACATCCCAGTTCGCAACGTTGGACGCACATTGGCGATGTAAGGAATGGTTAATATTTTTACAGCACCTTTATCAGGTGCCGAGATGGCCCAGTGGTTAGAACGCGTGCATCTTAACCGATGATTTCGGGTTCAAACCCAGGCAGGCACCACTGAAATTTCATGTGCTTAATTTGTGTTTATAATTCATCTCGTGCTCGGCGGTGAAGGAAAACATCGTGAGGAAACCTGCATGTGTCTAATTTCAACGAAATTCAGCCACATGTGTATTCCGCCAACCCGCATTGGAGCAGCGTGGTGGAATATGCTCCAAACCTTCTCCTCAAAGGGAGAGGGAGGCCTTTATCCCAGCAGTGGGACATTTACGGGCTGCTTATGTTTATGTATATTTATCAGGTGGTTCGTTTGACAGTCCGCCTATCTATCTATTTATATATAAAAAGGAATTTCCTATAACAGGTCTTGGTTAGGAGGTTAGGGTGAGAGAAAATATGGTTCAACTCGGTTGGTACTTGAGCTCTACAATATGGCTAGTCATTTAGATTGGCTACTGTGAGCGAATCTTTTTTTATATAAAACCACAGCCACGATTTTTATACAATATAATAAACATCTTTAATATTATCAATTATATTTCAATAACTTTGGAATATATTTGACAGACGACTTATAAATTTTCATGAGTATACGGAAACGTAGGCTTTTCCCGAACTCCCAAATGTGCTTGATGGAAGCAATGAGGTCACAAATGACGCGTATTCCATGCATACGAATCGCTTGGCGGGGACAGGTAACCGCGCGATCGCTTCCCACGTATTCTACGTGAAATCGAAATCTTACATTTTATTTAAATATAAGTTACACTCGAAAGATATCTTGTAGTGAATTATACTGAAGATCTAAAATACTATTAGTATTGAGTAGTATTTAAACACACATTAAAAAGTACATCACTATAGTACATCAATACTATAATTACACATTTTAACCCTAAAATTGTAAATGCTTATCTGCTGGGACATTGATACACTGACCTCTCAGTCTAATGCCGATTTGTGTTAAACACACGACAGTCTTTCATCCAAAACATGCATGTATCCTCACAATATCTTCAGATACCGCCGAGTACGAGAGAAATTATACTGACATGAAAATTCAGTGGTGCTTCCTCGTGTTTGAAACCACAATCTTCGTTTAAAATTCGGAATTCCTGTTTTGACGCTAATATTAAATTGGTAAAATGTTCAAGCAGTGATAAAAATAAGTTAAACACAATTATTTTTTATTAAAAATTAATAATTGAAATCTATTTTTAGTAATAATTTTGTCTGCCGACCTTTGACAAGTTAATATTCTGGTTTTTCTCATCAAGAACCAACATTTAGCTTGCCTCTCATTCTCATACTATCACGGCATTTATTATAAATATAGATACGCAATCCAGCAAAATAAACGTTAAAATCTCGTTAAGAACGTAATTCGGTGCGCAACAATGGCGACGAGGATACGCAGGATTGCTGCTATTTGCGTTCGTTGCTCGAATTCTGAGTTAATTATGTATTTAAAGGGGAAAAATCTCTATGTAATTGCAATTTAGCTATCATCCAATATTTTGAACAACCGAATACTAAGCACCTTTTAATTCAAAATAAAATATAACTGCAAATTGAAACAAGTAGTAACATAACTGCATTGTATATGTAAATATAAATGTAAAACGAAACTATAAATGGCTTGAAAAGCCATAATTTTAATATAATATAAATAGCTTTAATTTTTCATGAAACTAGAGACTATTTGTAAATAGCATGCAATATAATATTATGCCCCCATTTATGCAATATCTACAGTACATTAGACTACACAATATACATACCTACGTACACACTCACACAAGCGCGCGCACACGTACATATGTATTACTCGTGTGTGTGAGTGTGTATATCAAATACGTTTCCATAGGTATTTGCACTAAAGCATACTAATATATCTTTGGAAAATATCAACTATTAGAATTATGATTTGTAGCAATAAAATATATTGAAATGTTTTTGAGTAAAATCCCTAAGAGAAAAATCAGTTTCATTATCAAATAAATTCATTCATTGGTATATATTATCATAAAAACTCATCTTGTATGGCATTTTAAAGTTACTACGAGCTATCTAGGAATATAGATATTGCAATTTTAATCCAAGTTGTGTACAGAAAAGCGTGTGATTCGGATTAAAATTGGACAAATACTTCGCCTCTAAAAGAACGGAATGAAAATAAAAAGATTTATGTTGCATGCATTTTAATAAACTCGTCCGAGCGTAGTGCGTGCGACATCTCACGTCTCTTTGATACGTTTGTTTCAGACCAAGGATGTTGTAGCGCCGTTTTGATGTAATGTTATAAAAGAATATGTGGGTTTCTCCTACAATTATTATAATATAATAATATAAATTATGCTTTACATCATATTTTGAAATTAGTTCTAAATTACTTGTAAAACCAATAATTTAAAAGCAATATGGCAATTTCCTTTATGTTATCCTATCTGTGTTGTTACCACCCACTCATCAGATATTCTACCGCCAAACAGCAGCACCCAGTATTGTTGTGTTCCATTTTGAAGCGGAAGTGAGCCAGTGTAACTACAGGCAAAAAGGACATGTCACCTTTGTTCCCAAGGTTAATATTTCTTACAGCGCCATTGTCAATGGGCGGTGTGACTACTCATCGTCAGGTTTTTTCTTTGCTCGACCGCCTACCAAAACCATAAAAAAAAATTCGTGATCCTAACATTGTAAAACAAATGTGTATCGCTTATAGTCAAACTTACTGATATACAAACTGATATCTAATGTTTTAATCTATAATCATTTTATATCTTCATAATTACTGTAAATTACTACCTTTTTCTAAGCCTTTTTTAACTCATGCCCCCAATTAATTTTGGATATTCTGTATTCATGTATAATAAAAAAAACTATATTGTAAACTTTAGACTTATTCATGTAATCATTCAAATTCAATCAAATGTATAATCAACCAAGTGCTATAAATTTAAGTGTTACTTTAAAAAACTGTAATTCATGTAAGCCTCGATGGTAGACTGGATATAATAAGTCAAATTTGTTTTTGTTATTGCTAATCCTCTTATTGTCTACACAACGTCAAAGTCAACTATATGAAAATTAAAGTGCACAAAGACTTTTTTCAATAATCTCTTCAAGGTAACCTTTTAATTTTAAGCAAGGTAACCTTTTAAGAATTACCTAGAGGTAGAGATTAACAAGTCTCGGACTGGCGGCAACATAATCTAGTCCAATTCAACCCTCAAAATTCGAAAAACAATCACACATCAAAAAATCCACAACAATTTTTAAGTAATTTTTTACTTCTCACAACCATTTTGTTGAACCAGTTTTATCTGGTGTTTTGGACCGATACCACTTGGGAACCTTCAAGAAACCCCCAGTGTTGCAGATATACATGGACGTTGGAAGTCACTTACCATGAGGCGAGCCTCCTGCTCGTTGGCCGCCTATATCATAAAAAAAAAGTTAACTTATAGCCAAATTAAAGTTATTAATAAAAAGACGAAAAATTGCCGGCAAATTCAGTTAAGAACCAGTGTTTTCTCTGTGCTTAATTTGTGTTTAAATTAATAATTAGTTTAATACTCTTGATGTGCTCAATATGTAATTTATAAACTCTGGCAAAAGTTACAAATATATGACATCCAAAATCGACAACCGGAATCTAAGATATCATGTTCATGTTATAATATTTTTAGCTGTCACAATTATACTTTCTCACTCACCAGACAATACAAAATATTGCTCTTGGGATTTATATAGGATAACTGGCCAGCGGTACCCCAAATGAGCCTGAATGACCCGTCAACTGCTATCACAGTTTGTGCTCGTAAAAGATCAAGAAGTATACTTTTCAAAATATAGAACTCACTCTGAAAACTTTGTATGTAAAAGCTTAGGGGATTATGTGTACTGTGTGGGATTCGAAAAGTGGAAAATCATTGAACGACTCAATTAATGAGACTTAGGAATTCAATTACGGTTTGTTTAATCTTTTTAAGGTAAGCAGACCGACAAATGGACCTCATCTGATGATATAGTCACCATTGCCCGTAGACATTAGCTCAGTAAGAAATAGTAACCTACATCAACAATACATCGCCAATGGGCTCCAACCTTGCGAAATAAGGAGTATGTACCTTGTGTCTGTAACACTGGCATATTTACCACTCATACTGGAACACAACGATTTTAAGTAAAGCTGTTTAATGGTAAATCATATTATGAGGTGATACCTATCCATACGTAATTGCAGGAAATCCTAAGCATAGCGAGTCAATAAGAAAATCTAAGTCTAGGTTAGTTAGTACAAGTACAATGAATGCTCTATTTTAAGAAGTATTTATAAAAGCAGGTTTATTTCAAGAGATACTGCGTAATTTTCTGTCAGTTCATTTTGAACTAAATTAACGTTTGTTTGATCTTTCGCGTATCATATTTTTCATTAGGCGGCTAATTATACACGAGCTTTATAATGAGCCCTGCACTGAACGTTGTCAATCAACTAATGCTTTATTTTGTGATTTTGTTTGCGAAACGTGCTTCTAATGTAATATTCTATGTTCGAATATATTTTCAAACATTTCCCCGTCATGATATTTTGTTTGTTCATAAATAATTTTCAATCGCCTGTTTATTTTGAAGTGATTGCGAATTGAAGTTTATATTTTAAATAAAACTGAAATCGAATTCCAATTCCGAACTCAACAAAAAAATTAGAACACAAAAAAGAAAATAACATGTATCCAGGCGGCCAGTGTAGAAACCAATCCTTCCAATACGTGCCCTCATACAGCTCTCATTGAATACCAACCGCTGGCGCTACGGCCGTCGCTTGTTTATCCTTCGTTAGCGAGCGGTGTCGCGGGACGTGACCACGTTCGGTCAGAGTGTCCACACACAGGCGTACTATTAACGGATCCCAACCGCAATCCTTCCCTTTGTTGTCGACCAATTTAATCACTCGTCTAGACCTGCAGCAATTAAACTTATAATATTTCCTTTTTTTAATTAACTAACAAAAATACTTTAATATATAATATATGTAGAATAGGCGAAAATTGTTAATTTTTTTATTTATTTATTGCATTATTTATGTTGAGGGATAGACATTCTTTGAAAGAGACGAAAAATTTTAACGTTCACTATTTTTTAGTAACTAAAATACATACAAAGAATGATATATTAGCAAAGATATTTAAATAAGGTTATTTTGTTTATTAGTAAGTTTCGGAAATGTATCGTGTGGACAGAAAAAGCATTGCATACAAAAAAGGTAGAGCGTAGAATTTTTTAGAATTAGAGTAGCTAGTAGTAGTAGTATTTAAGGAATTGACAAATAAAATTTGTTTTTTTTTTTATAGCTACTAAATATTTGTTTTTTCTATTTCTATTTAATTAAAGTCGTACAGAATATACAATATTTTCAATTACTAGAAAATCTTTTCAATTATAATAAAATATGGAGACTTTAAATTAAAAATCTCGGTTCTAACGATTCAGCCTGTATATTGCGGTGTCAATCTGGTATATTTACTTATATTTTATAGTTTTACACTCGTTTTACGAATCTTTGTATAGACTTGAACGTTTACAAAAATTGTTAAAATAGTAAAAAGAACAGTAAATTGAATTTCCATTTTTCATTTTTGTAACATGATATAGCAGACGCGACAGTGCCGTCGCGCGTCGGACCCGAGCACGCTGCAGTGTCTCGCGCAGCGGAGGGCGGGAGAGTATAAATCTTGCTACTTTATCTCCTATATTTTTATTATATTTCGCCACAAACAAAGCCACTTCACATTTGTCTCTCCCGTCGTATCTCTCCTCTCCGTGTTTCTTTGCAAACAATGGCGGTGAAATCAAATGGTAATTTTAAATTTTAAGGAGCCCTAAATAAATTGTTTGAGGCAACGTGGAGTCGTTTGCGTTGAGTTATGGCCGCTGGTGGCGCCGTCGTTACACCGACTAATGGATGGTTCTCTCGCGATGAAGTCTGCGCTAAATAAGCTTCGTGTTTGGCACCCGCTATTTCACACTTGGACCGAAATTTGGGTATCTATTTACTCCACGCCTCAGGAATATTAAAACATTATTTTTTTTCAAATAGGTACATCTTTTTATAAACTTCCAAGAAAATACTAAGTTTCCGCTTCTTTTCAGTAAAATCAACATTCTGAATAGGTGATATTTAACGTGTGATTTCCTATAAAATAACGAAAAGTCTAAATGAATAAGGAATATTTTGATTTTTGGAATAATATCACGTTTTCGAGCCGTAATCTTATTCTGAATCCCTAATAAATATTACGGGATAAAACCTAAAACTATAGCTTAAACTATAAAGTAAAACTAAAAAAATATAAAGTATATTTTTGCATAGCTTTTTCTGCCTCACTTTTCTAAAAAGTAGCATATTATTCTAAAATTAATTCGGTTATAATTGAGTCGTGGAAGTACCTAATAAGCAATAATCTTACCCCAGTTTACAGGTCCCACAATTCATATTGTATTACACAACTCTTAATCGGTCACGTTAGGAAGCCTACCAACATTGCAACCGCTGTTATAATGTCATTTAAGCGTTAATACTACAACAATTGTTCCATGATATAATAACAAAATTGTCCGTTAGAGCGTATCCACAAGCGCTCCCAACACATTCACAACCCTCACACGTTATATATGGAATTTACAATATTGCTTTTACTCTATATTTTTCCGAAAATTTAAATCCATTGCTTACGTACATCGTTTTCAATAATATTCACTTCCTCTATAACTCGTAATGTACATCAAACAAAGCGGCGATTGAGTTTATAAAGTCGCGTCATAGTATTTGTGCTACAAAACTGAATTCTCCACTTCCTTGCCGCGGTCGCTTCGTTCCACGACAGTTGTGTTTCCACCTGCCTGGACATGGTACTATATTTGGACAACTACGACGTAAACGAACACAAGTTTAGACCAATTTCGGCTGTACTACAAGCCAACAAAGACTGAAAAGGCTTGCTTTGTTTGGTCTATTATGTCGTTATTCCTCGCATTTACATGCACGGAAGCTTCTAATTTGGCAACGCGACAGGCCCGTATATACTGTCATAGATTATAAGATATAACAAGCTGGAAATAATAGCGCTAACAGTTTTACATATTTGCCTTTTTAGTGAAAAATAATATTTTAAGCTGATGTATGAAGATTTTTTATTACTTTGTGCCATCTATAGTAAGTTTATTTTAAAAATAATTCTGATTTATTTTTATAGGAATTCATTTTTATGCAACAATCTCAAACATTCAACATATCGCTCAAAGCATATATAACGTAAGGATGGCATATTAAAATTCCTTGGAGTTTTGCATCGCCTGCGACCGAGGCGAGTCACGCTCCAATGGACCAGAAACATTCAATACAAGCGCTAGTACTCAACTTAGCTTACATTATTTTATAGCTTATTATCGTAAGGATATGGCAAATTAGCATGTCTTCACTAGTTCAGAATTTTTTTTTTAAATATTACAGCAGGCAGTGCGTGAATCTTATAAAAGCATAACCTTGTTAATAATAACCCAACGCATACCGGTATAACTGATTGTGACCAGTCCAATTACAATTTAACTGAAACTTTCCATGATATTTTATGAAATTTACATGTTTGGCGTATTATGTATTTTCGACACACACAAACCAAATATGTGCTAACATAGCTTTACAACTTGTAAATGTCCTAGTGTTGGGATATGGTCTCCTTTCATTATGAGAAGGTTTGGAGCGTATTCCATGTCATTGTTCTATTGTAGATTGATGGATATAAGTGAGGAAGTTTTGTACACTATATATGTATGTGGGGTTATTCGCGATGTTATGATAAACATAAATTGATCACATGAAATCAACGTGACTTTCGTTGCGTGTGTAATTCGTTAATTGTTCTAACGACTTGGCCGTCTTTCACTCTCACAGAGCGGAGCTAATTTCTATAAAAACTAATAGATACACAAAAACATTATACAGCAATGTCGTATAATATGTATTGGCACGAAATGTTCAACAAATCCCTTCTAAGTACATCCAACAACAAAGACCGAGGTACGAAACAAAAACGCCGGCGATGCTAGGACGCTTTGATTTAAGCCGCTTGTTAGAAGGATCGGAACCTCACAGAACGTGCAGTATCTATACTGAAATACGATTTTATACTTACCGCAGGCAAGTGAGCGAGACACTTTATTTTCAAAGTTAGTGCTTAAATAATTGGACTATATCTGATCATTTTGCCATCCTGCATTGCACGTACCTTTACAAAATTCGTTCTTACTAGTTCAAACTAGTATTCTGTGTAAAACGTTCACTTGAATCCACTTTTATATATTTGCATAACGACAAATGATTCAGAAAATAGTATGAGTGGCTTAGATTCTCGATGAGCATAATTACGTACTGACAACATCTGTAAATAATATCTTATACTATTTTCGAATATGACTTTCATTACTAGTTAACGGTAATCAAAATAATTTTAAGGTCATTTTTCATAAATTATTTAAGATCGAACTGTGAGAATAAAACTAAAATTGCCATGAGCTTTACGAAATAAATAAAATTTTCGTTCCATCTTAATATGACTAAGACACGTTATCAAAGAAATACATGAACTGACACTCTACAAGGAAGCATGCATAGATATATTTTAGAAGAATATTTTTATCTACGAAGCATTGTTCATTTATTTTTAAAGTAAAGGCAAGAAATATTAATTAAGGTAAAAAAATCTCAATATTTAGCCGTTGGCCGTTGAAGAGCGATTTCATTATGCGCCTGCTAAATAAATTAATCCCTCGGCCTCGTTCTAAAAAATTGGTGAAGTTTCCTCCGTTGTTGTTACGGAAAATAGCTCCCTTATGAAGAGATATTCAGCTTTACCTATAAATGTTATTTAGGGGTGATTAGTTAAACAATATTAATTTCTACTATTTGTATTTTATAGCTCAGTCTTGCTTCATACCAAATTTCATCAAATTAGGTTCAGTGGTTTGGCCGTGGAAAAGCAACAAACAGAAATACAGACTCTTTCTCTTCCTCCTCTGTTTGTCAAATGATTTTACTTTATTGGTAGCTGTTTTTGAAACATGCAAAATCGTTTGGAGATACACAATTGAGCATATCCAAATGTCATTATTAATTTATTAAAAAGGCAAGTTATCTTTCTCCTCCAAATAGTATTGTAATTATGTATTCTAATATTATATATATAATATTATATAATATTATATATATTAGATTCAAAATTAATTGGAAACGCTTAATAACAATGTAAACGGCATAAACGTAATCAATTCGTTCTATTCCGCCAACACGCTACCTACGTCATATTTGATGTTGCTGACACAATCCGTCTTTTTTAGGATATTCTCATAATTTAAAAAATAAAATTCAATTTAATTTCACGTATCAGTTTAATTACAATTGACATTAGATAGAATTAACTAATTAGGTTATTATATCGGTTTGGTTGTCATCTTGCGTCATTTGTTCATTTCATTGTTAATTTCGTTGTCATTGCATTCATGCAGTGGGTGGTATAATCCCAGATGGGCTAGCACAAAGTACTACCAAGTCGCTGCATTACTTTTCCGAAACAGTCATGATTTAGAAGCTTTATTTTTTATTCCTTTTATTTTAGTGGCATTTTTTGAGCAATTGTGATATGTGTATCATGACCAATATATTTTTTTTTCATTTCAAACGCAACTTCTAGCGAAATATTCACTACCATAGCTTAGGATGATTCGAAATAAAATTATGTTACCAACAAAGAATAATTTGTAGCGATATTCTGTTATTCTGTAAACAAGTTTCACAAGTGAAATGCGAAGTGAGTTCTTACAATATTATTACTGCTGCTGTAAACTTTAAATAATTAAAATTTTTAATGCTTTACTCTTCTTTACTTTATTCGTCTTTTAGTATAAAACTAAATTTTGAGGGATACATTTTGAAATTTGACAACACTTAAGTAACTTGGACGATAGCAAGTTGAACGTTAGTTTGATGTAAATTTAGCTAAAGTTTGCAGAAAAACATCAACGTCGAAGTAAAGCGGAAAGTTTTGACAGTACTTACGAATAGGAGTCAGAGTTCTTGTAGAGTATTTATCTCAAGACAGATACGAGTATGTAGTTTGATAACGCAAAGGCCATATTTAAACTATACTAACATTAATTCAAAAGTAAAATATTTGAAAAAAAAAAGTAATTCTTCTTGAAGATATTTACAATGCATAGGAAAAGTAACAATGCTGTTGGCGTATTCTGAAATTTTTCTAAAGCGAAGCATTTGACCGTTGAAAATTATGTATATATTTTGGTATATTTTCCGCCAAGACAAAATTACTTTTTTTGACACCAAAATAAACTAATTTTGATGATGTAAGCAATGTATTAACACTGGTACAAATTGGTTAATTCTCAATAAATGCTTTGAATATTAATCAAATATTAAGAACAATGTTACCTATAATCAAAATAACATTGATTATTTTGTTAGTATCAGTGTTAATCACTGCATAAACAAGAGAAGTAAAGATAAGCTTATTACACCAAGTTTCCCACTCCGGAAAGTCAATAAATCATAACCGTAGCAAGGTATTCGTTTCTATATTTAAATTAAATAAATATATTTAACTTTACCTAGTAATAAATTAATTGGCAAAGAAAACTTTTCAAATCATTAATATATTAAATTAATAACAAATAAGGTACTGAATATAACGTCAGTTTTTGTCGATTTTTGGACGGGATTTATTAAATATAATCGTATTTAATTAACACACTTAAGTAATTTAGTTGGGAAAAAGAAGTTCTCCTGAGTATAATGGGGGATACTATTCTACTTGTATAACTTTATATGTAATAAAATTCAATATTTTTATATCATAGTGCTTCAGTTATGCTCTAATATTAATACGTCACAGAAGGTAAGAGGAGGTCGATCTGTTAATAGGAAACGTTTAATTGAAACCTCCCTTACATATTTACGAGCACTCTGGGAACTACTCTAATGCGCGCTCGTCGCTGACGATAATTATTAAGTCTCATGTGCTCTATATTACTTTTATAATAGACTATTTATTTTACCTAAAAACGTTTGGGTGCAATTAAATTTTGTTACAACTATGCAAGCTATTTAAACAGATATAAATTACATTTGTATTCTATCAATAAACTTGGTCGATCTGGTATATAAGACTGAAAATCCCACAATTGTAGATTCGAGCCCAGGATTGGACCAGAATCACCGCTGTCTAGGTGATTCTGGTCCAATCCTTGGCAAATTCCTAGCAGTGTTGAACTCCTGTGCCGTGGAACGCATGTAAAGTCAGTATGCCCAATTTCTCTCCGGTTTGTCAGATTGCCGCACATTGAGAAATTCAATCAGGTCACATGGAGACATTATTTCAATAAATGCCCTCGTCGTTTGATTGTTTATACCGGTTTGGTGGCAAAAAACTCACTAGTTAGTTAAAGTCAGCAAACACTACAGATTTTTACTGTCTTATTTTGAAGAATGTAAAAGTATGTTGATTTATAACAAGAAACTATACCTAATTACCGCTAACTGCTATTTAGATTTTTTTTTATGATTATTAAATGTTTTACAGTAGTAATATTTTATTGTAAATAGTTAAGTAATTTTACATAACATTTAGTTGGTTTTTGGGCTTTGTACAAACCCGTCTCGGTAGGTAATCCCACTCATCATAACATATTCTACATCTGGTACAAAATAAATGAAGTATAAAATAGGTAAAGCGAAAAATTCAAATAACTAAATCACTATTTGAGATTTGATCCCCAATGTGGTTTTCATTCGAGTTTCAAGACAGCGCTGGTCTTTTGTAAAACCAGTATACCTGCGCATGGTTCGACGGCAATATAAAAAAAGAAAGTAAAATAAATAAAAACAGAGTATAACATAAGAAATACAGTTTGTAATGTATAAAAACTTATGTTTTATATCATATAGTTTGACTAACTGGCAAATGAGCCACCTGATGATAAATAGTCACCCCTTAGACAGTGGTATTGTAAGAAATATTAATCATTCCTCATATTACCGATGTCACTGACCCTGGGAACTATGATATTATGTTCCTTGTAGTAGACACCCTGACTCACTCACTTCAAACTGCGACACTACAATACTATGCAATGTTGTTTGGCGGTAGAATACTAATGAGCTGGTACCAAATACATACATCAAGCTATTTATATTTTTAAAGAATCACAAAATAAAAATATTATTTAATTAAAATATATCATTATAATATAATCGAAACATTGAAGGAACAAAGACACGATAACACCTTTGTTCGGTATTTTAATGTTTTTAATAATTGTTATAAACGCTTTCAATAATAATAATTAATCTTCAATATATCTCTCTTCACCTCAAAGGAAAAGGAGGCCTTAGCCCAGCAGTGGGAAATTTACAGGCTGCTAATGTAATATAATGTAATGTAAATATCTCTCTTTATAGTAATCAAAATTCTGTTAGTTTATTAATTTGCCGCTAAAACTCTCTAAGCTAAGTGCACTTTATAAAACGTTGTTGTTTAATCAAAGCTGATAATGTGTCAACAATTTTCTATTTAATATTTAAAGTATATGATAAATATATTTTTACTTTTTAAAGTAATAAAATAATACCGGTATAATAATACTTTAATTCTCATTGCATGCGTCGATCGTCATTAAAACAGTTACTATATACATGTATTGGAATCGAGATTATATAATAGTTTATTTTTATAGAAACAATAAAAATCGTCACGGTCATATTTTATTTTTCGAAGAGCTAATTTAGTTTTTTAAAACGCAATTGTCCACTTCGACTTTGTTCACAATAGACTCTATCGGGTTTATTTGTATTAGTTATTTCCCAGATTATTCAGAGGACCTTTTGTTCTCAACACAATACAACCTTCGTTCAGCGACAATACTGTTGGAAAATAAACAAATATATTTGAACTTTTTATTGCCTATACGAATGGCGATGTCATTGATATTTATTTATACTGAAAAATTGACAAAAATATATTATTTTATAACACTTTGTAACGGACTATACTATACTATTTACATAAATACGTGAGAATTAATTATTGTTATTTTAATACATTTTTTTTTTATATATAAAACATAACATCGGTCGCAGCGCCACCTACCGGATCCAATATAAGCCGTCCGTAGACTTAGTTAAGCACATATTAAAATTTAATTAAAATTGGTCAAGTTGTTTTGGAGAGTTTACATACATGCATACATACATACATATATAGAATTATATGTCATATATAGAAACATAAAAACATACATACAAATAAATTCATGAGATTGCATAGTAAATGTATACAAATACATGGAATAATAAATTAATGACATTATATCACGCTTACCTTTTTTCATACGTTTTTGGTGAAATCGTTCGTGTATTCATGGATATGTTCGTGTATTGGCGAAGAAAATGACGTGCCACTTTTTGAGGAAAAATCTCGGCGCCAGCCTTTTTCCATACAAAATTCTATAGATTTAAGGCTGACCTGCGCCGAATGTCATACTCTCGTGAAAGCATATATAGGGGTATGATGCTTGGCAGCTCGGTTCAAATTGGACGCGTGGAGTGTTGCGCTCGTCGCATCGGCCGCGTGCAATAATGCATATCAAATTACATAATAAGAAATGATACTAGGCGGTGCAGTTGTGCGGGTTATACTGCGAGGCTGCTAGCTATGGTTGATTATTCTGAAATATAGGAGTGGCGCAGATCCGTGTGTCGGTGTAGTGCCTACTCATATATTAATGGTGGATGCATGGCAAAATATAATTATAATGAGAATGTGCTTCGTGCACTTTTCCTATAAATAATACAAATGATTATTACAAATGACGGTAAGGCAGGCCGTCATATGAATGAGTGTTCTCAATGAGACATTATATTTATTATATAAAAGCGATATAAAGAAGGTCGGGGTTAACCTCGAATAAAATATAATAATGAAATTAATATGATATAGAAATGGTTTGATGGTAGCCGTCTTGCAATAATATCTAATTGAAAAAAAGTATGTACTGGGCGATGCATACTGATAGTAGAGGGTTACCTCGGTGACTATTAATTATGAAATTTAAATCAAGTATATTAATAAATAGCAATAAGGCTATAAATAATGATTGAACTTCTTTCAATAATAATTAATTTGTAAAATAACTAAACATATTGCTTATCAACTTTGTCTTCCATGTTGCAGATTCTTGTAAACCGTAAGCGGAGCAAGTTGTAGCGATATTATATTGTAAAACTGTGACGATCGACGGATGTAAGTTCGTATAGCGGTCGAAATCAATAATCTTCATGTAAAACTGTGACGATCGACGGATGTAAGTTCGTATAGCGGTCGAAATCAATAATCTTCATGTAAAACTGTGACGATCGACGGATGTAAGTTCGTATAGCGGTCGAAATCAATAATCTTCATGTAAAACTGTGACGATCGACGGATGTAAGTTCGTATAGCGGTCGAAATAAATACTCTTCATGTAAAACTGTGTCGATCGACGGACGTAAGTTCGTAAACCGGTCGTTCTAAAACTCCACAATTATTATCAGTAAACAGATCCAAGTTTGGTATAACTGTTTGATACGATCACGACGACAACGATCTAATGATGTTGATGTTTTAAGATTTTTATTGTTAAATAACAAAACCTTTATAATATATTTGTACTATGCACATGCAAAATGATCGCGCACGAGTACTGTACTGAATATACTCTGGTGGATTCTTGATGATTCGACGCGTGGTCTG
Source organism: Vanessa atalanta (assembly GCF_905147765.1). NCBI lineage: Eukaryota > Metazoa > Arthropoda > Insecta > Lepidoptera > Nymphalidae > Vanessa > Vanessa atalanta. The sequence continues at coordinate 4,283,723 of NC_061882.1, forward strand.
AGGCTGTGTGGCTCGACCGAGAGTCGCTGCATTAGTGTCCCTCGTGGCGATGTCGTCTTGAATTTGCTTAGGTGATGCAGTTGCGAGGTGTGATGTTACTGTATAACGTCTTCGGCGATACGGTAGTGTCCCTCCTTCTGTTACCAATGAGGCTGCCTACGTGAGATAGTTTCGGGGTTTGAGGTTACTGTATAACGTCTTTGGCGATACGGTAATGTCCCTCACTCTGTCTTACCGGGTTACTAGAGTAGTGTATGTGCTATGTGGTACTGAGCTATGGCTGGTTGACGTTACGATGTCGTTATTAATGTCTCTCATCAATCGGTAGTACCAGAATCACGACCGAATGTTGCAGGGCGTTGCGGAGGCTGTAATAATGCTGAAGTGATACGTTCATGCAGTGAAGGACCCAAATAATGGATTTCATCCAGGCTGGCATCACTATACATATATGGCGCACTAATCGCTTTATACGAGAAGTGTCGTTTGTAGCAAAATGTTCGTCCTTTTAGGGACGCCTCCTTAGCCCAGTGTTAAGGATATTATAAGAAATATTGTAGTAGGACACCTAGTTTAGTAATAACACTGCGTATATCTCTTTGAAGTTGATTATCACATGCAAATAATGATCTGAGTTCAAAGCTGGTTTAAGTAATCGACTGTCGGGTGTGTGCCTGTTGTAGAGTTAAGTATATCCACTGTATAGTTATAGATTTAAGTAAAACGTGATACGCGAAGCGTTTATAAGGTTTATAAGCTAGTTAAAAAAACGTTCGATTTAGTTTTAAGTCTTAGTTATAAGTCTTAGATATAAGTCTTAGTTATAAGAAAGAATACGATTATACGTTTATGATACATGATATATATATATTCATACTTTATAACCTACTACGGTAGAAAATATAGCAAATTATGCTAAATCCACTTAAATGATTCCTACGCGGTAATCTATGAGTTTAATTGAATATTATTCCACTATGTTTGGAATTAATACGTATTATCTTACGATAAAACGACACTCTGCGACAGTGGATATAGCAACGAATAACGTTGTGCTTGCATTAGGCCGCCTGATGGTCGTGCACTTGAACTGGTATGAGAAACAGTGATTTAATGCAATGATAATCCAGGGTTAAACCCATTGACTACATATTTCCTCAGCTATGACTGATTGACTATTTATGGGACTTTGATCCTTATTTTTATTATTATTGTTGTAGCATTGGCTACTTTATAAACACCGCAGTTACGACTGTGAAACCCACTGGACCACGGTCTAGTTTGTTGATTTATTTATAAGTCTAATCGTCGATTTGAATAACATAGTTATTACTGTGCTATCCGCTAGACTACGGTCTTGATTTATTTATAAGACTATTAGTCTTTTATACACCTCAGCTACGGCTGTGATACCTGCTGGACTTTAGTTCTAGTTCATATATTATTTAACAAAGTGTTGGCACACTATAAAATTGCACTTCCCATGCTCGAGGAAGGTTCACCGATCTATGGTTGGAATCTACAGTTGATGGCGGGCGCGGGGCCATTTCAACCTCCTCCCCCTTTTATATTTTTCAAAAGAGTTAAATATATAAAGATGGGTAGGAGCGCCATCCTTCAGCTACTCGTAAGAGGTGTTAAAGGAAATGGGACCGGTATCTCATACATTCGATTATTATTATTTCAAATATTATTAAACAAAATATTTATATTAAAAGCGCATTTAAAATATAAACCTGGTTTTATTTGACTCCTCTATAGTCGATTGAATTTATAATCTCTGACGCTCTAAAAGAACACGGTTATTACACAAAGTCAACGTTATATGGATCCTAACTAACTAGACGAAATCACGAGCCAAACCGATATTTAAATATAAGAAATTTAAATGTAAAATTATATTTTAAGTAAGATAGGCAGGGAATAGTCACAACTTTATTAAGGATTAGAAGGTTAAGCAATTTTTGTCTGTGAAATGTAGTCTAGAAATAGTTTTAATAGATAAAATAAAATTGTATTTTTTTTTGACATTTTATTTTCAGAACCCAATGTATTTTGATTTAAAAACCTATCACTAGGAATAGTGAAAATAGAGAAACGTTATATAAGCAAACTGTACAGATTAATCTATATACAGTAGTTTGCAACTCAAATTAAAACATATATATAAATATTTTTTTTTATTTTTTCACTACTTTTTAGTATAATTTATACTACTTCAATTAAATCGGCCCTCTAACATATCTAGAGCGGAACGTGTGCGTCATTGTCCCGTACTTAGCGTCGATTGCGGTGCATTAACGCGACTGCTAACCGCCGCTCATATTGAACACCGCTGCCGCTCCGCTGCCGATGCTCGCATAATACAAATCTCTTTGAACACTCGCATGATAGTAATCCCACTAATAGCCTTTACCGTCTAATTACCAAACGTAATGAAGGATTAATGTCCGCCACTAAGCCAGCAGACGCTCCACGTCCCACTAATAGTCGCTAATCTCTTGGCTTCGCTGCCATATTTTAACGTTCTACATTTAAATGCTCACAAGCGCATTGTAAGTGCTAACGAATAAAATCCGTTCTAAAACCCAATAAGTTAATGGAATAAAAAACGTTGCTAATCTCTCACATTGGAAAAATTGTTGTCGATTTTGGATTTATTTTAACTTTAGTAATTAGGCGGTGATGTGTTTTATATTAGTTGGAAAGTAATAAAATATCTGTCATAACGAACAATTTATGTAAGTTTTACTCCATTTGACGAATGTTTCATCCAATATAATAGAAACTAGTCTTCCTCCCACCAGAAATTACCTCTTAGTAATGAACTTGACATAGTCATGATATGACAGCTGCCTGCTATAAATCACATATTATTAGTGAGATGTCAATCATGAGAAACGGGCAAATAGAATCATATTTTTAATTTATTTACGATGTTACGTCAAACTAACGAATAACCTGCGTTCATAGATATTTGGAATGTAAGATTTCTTATACTATTAACGCGCTTACAATGGTAACCAAGATGTAATTGTCACTTGTGCCTTAATCATATATAACAAACTAAGTATTCCTGTTTACCGGTAGAATATGTTGTGGCACCTACCCTGATTTGCAGAAATTTTAGCCATCGTATGGAATTCAAACTTAGTTCATTGTTTGACGTGTATCTGATGTGATATCCAATCGGAAATATTATTCAGAAGCCTATCAATTTCTATTTGTATTAGAACTTTTTGATAACAACCATTGAATATACGTAAATCTTACCACGGTCACGACACACCAATAAAAATACTGTATGCAATGATAATGAAATATAAGATTAAAAAAAAATAACTAAATTTTCACACAAACTTTCATTCGCTCTTAAATACTCCAAGGAGATGAATTTTGCATAATACTTAGTCCTCACCAACGTTCTATATGGAATAGTTGTACAAAATTTGTCATTTTAAATAATTACAAAAATATTTGAGCTCAATCTCTTACAACCATTTCTCGCTTAGGCAGATATTTTAATTGACTTCAAAATATTGCAATCCGATTTTCGACCTTGAAAACATGACGATATATCAAAATTCCGTTCTAAACTCAATTGCTACGTTTTAGTTGGAAGCCACTCTTTATTATATAGTCCTCGAATTCTCCTGCATGCCTTATAGAAATTTTCGAGTTCTTGACATCGCATACTGATAAAATATGTTGTAATAAAATTTACGATATAACTGTTCCCTAGCATTAAAAAATATTTTAAAATGTACTACAATAAACCCTTCAATCCATACACTGCATGAGCATAATTTTTGTCTCTTAAATAAAAAAGTCTGTGTCCAGAAAGTATCTTTTCTAATTTTCACTTCCGAAATAGTTCTCATAATCTGCATTATTATTGTGTAATGTTTAAGTACCGTACCTTCAGTGTGTGTATAAATTTTGCTTGCCCATTAGGGACCTAACTATTATGGTTAAAGCAAGTAAACATAGTATAACACGCAATAACCGAAATATTTGATCTGTTTCTATACAAACGAATATGTACATACACAAAATTGAATGACCTCGGTATGTTTGTATTTCACTAGTAACGTTTGAATAGTTCCGCTTTACAAATCCAACTATGAAACCGAATATTTATTTTTGCAATTCCAAATTCAAGTTTAAAATGATAATTTTTTTTTGCAAACAACTTCTCCCCGGTTTTGATCACAGCGTGTGCTTTGAGTATATATGTCAAAGTGGAAAATCAGCCGCTTTATTATTTATTAAAGGAATATATATCTACTACAATAACGCTCATTTTCTGAAATCAAGACAGCATTAGTTCGTCTACTGTTCAGTATACTCGTTATATCTGTACCATATGTAGTCGAAACATTAGAATCTCGATATATAAAGCATTTAAAAGAATAAAACTCTGTTTTACTGCCTTCATGCCATCCAAGTCGCAAAATATAATTATAGCGTTGTAGTAAGTACTAAACGAAACCAAAAAAATACCACTAAACAGTTATTATCCTAAAGGGTTAAAATAAAGTATACTAAACAGCACGTACGAATATAAAAATAGTACCGATATAATAACTTATGTGAAGTATTATTATTATAACTAATATTCAAAGTACTGACGCAACAAAATAGCGACAACTTAAATCCATTTAAAGGGTAATAATACTTCAATGTTAGTTTTAGTAGATATATAGAAACTATGCATCGCAGTAATGTAAAATGTAAGGTAACGGCAGGAAAATCTCCCACAGCTGGGCTAAGGCCTCCTCTCCTTACGAGCTGTTCCAGTGCGGATTACAAATGTGGCGGATTTTATCCGACGCATGCCATGATATTTTCCCTTAAAGTTGAACACGAAATGATTTAGAATAACAAAATTAACGATATGGTAATTCAGTGTTGCTTGATCAGATTTGACAGTCGATATCTTTGGTAAACATACGTGTTCTAACGTTTAGGAAAATGCAGCTCAAATTTGATTCACAGTCCGTATATTATCTATTGATTGTTCATGTGTTGGAAAATCAAATAACCGAATTGACATAATGATAAAGCCAACATACAATGAGCAGTCATCAAGCGGAGCATCAACAGGTGCGTCGCGCCGCGACTGAACTTCATACAATATTTACTTCTCACTCCACACCTCAAACATCTCGTGCAAACGATGTTTGGCAAATACGAACAATGCACGTGAAAAATATACAGTCAACACGTAATGCTATATGCAAATAATAAGGTATGAAGGATATTGTGCTTTAAAATCTTGGAGAAATACTTTTTTTTTGTAAAACAGACGGGCAAATGAAAAGTCTGATGGTAAATGGAATATAGACCTTTCATTCTATATTTTTATGAAATCGGTAGGTGGACTGCAATATGGGCCACCTGGTGGAAGTGGTCACCGCCACTCAGAGACATTCATCATTCTTTATTACATCTTTAATGTATGTAAAGGTTGAGCATTAGGAACAAAGTTACAATCTCCTTTGTTGTAGTTACACTGGCTTACTCAACCTTCAAACTAACATAACAATACAATGCATTGCTACTTGACTGTAAAATATATGATAAATGGGTAGTACCTACCCAGACGGGCTTACACAAAGCCCTAGCACCAAATACGACATAGTAATAAATTGATGATCTGATCACATAGATATTGACAATGTGGTTTTATTATACTCCTCACAAAGACTATGCCACCATTCTAAGGGTTCTAAAATACTATTCTAATATCTATAAAAAAAATTAAGTACACTTAAAATAAAAATCGATAAGAACAAAAATTAAATGTTATACTATTGATTACTATAGAGCCATTACAACATACAGTTTTTATTTCAAATAGTATTCATAAATTCTAAACTTTTTTGTAATTCGATCGTCTTATGGAACAATCATTTGAAGGGTTGGAACCATTTCTTAATATGTCTTCATCGCGAACTACAAAAAGTGTATTATTAATCATTCATACTTAATTGCACAAATTGTAAATAACAGATGGAGTAAATTAATAAAACAATGAAGCTCAAAGGCAATAACTTAATATAAAAAAAGAAGAAGCTTTGAGATAAATAACTAATGAAAAAATAAATAATCCAGTAGTTCAATTACAAGCATGTATTTGGTTGGGACGCAGCGCCACATTCCTGTCTCTTCAGATTTACTACCTTTGTATAAATAAGGGTATTTTTACGACCTTATCACTTACGTGTGCGGCTGTTCTCTATATCCACTAAGAAATATTATTTAAATAGTGACGGGGAAAAATTCGCAAAGCTCCCTAAAAAAAAGGCAAAATCTCCAATTATTGTATTATTTTTTTATTCCATTACGCTAAGATTAAATTAATTTCCTATCTATATAGCGCTGCGGCTATGAATAATAATCATAATGAATATTTCTTGCATATTCACAAAATTCGTACGAGTAACATAAAACCGATGCCACAAAACAATTTACATATAAATTTACCCCTGTACTTCATGAGGTCCGATCACGAGAAAGATTCTTCCTGAGCAGCGAGACAGACTATGTTTGAAACGAAAGTATTGTATAATGATTATTCACTCTACCAATGAAACCTCAGCCTCAATGGAAAGTGAAATTGTAACAAACCTACCTAAATCACTCTGCAAACGAGTCAGCGCTGACCGTAGTTTTACAAATCCGAAATTTGCACGGTTTATTTGTATTGTTCAGCTACAGTTGAATAAAATAAAGTGCGGAATGAACATAAATGTTCGTATAAGTTGCAGGCACTCGCTCCCGATCCGATCGAGGCTTTATTTCCCCAAGTTTGAGCGCAGTATCGCACAGAGAAATGCAAGTCGTCATAAAGTCGGCTAGCAGCGCCGCCCGTTTTATGAGGGCAATTTGTCGAAGCGGTCGCATTCGACACTCGATTTTTGATATCGAAACTTTATTGTGAGCTCGGGAGCGATTGCTCTCAAGCGCTGTAAGCGCCTGTGTTTTGCTAGTACCTACCGCCCTATTACTGTACGATTGCAACAAATACTTTATTTTATTGTCAATAAAAGCAAACTTACGCAAGTAAGCTTTAAACAGTCACATGTAAGCTGTACATATATTTTATTTTGTTTTAATGTCTTGTTATTTCGCATAATACTTCCAAATCATATTCGTTCGTTTATTTAATTTATAATTTCGTTTTAATTAATTTAATTCATAATTACCCACACTAAATTTCGTACTCTATTTCGCGAAGATAGATTATTCAACGGCAGTTGCACGTTGTAAATACTCCACGACTGAGTTTTATCCCTTACGTCATTGTGAAATTATACTCAACACTTTCAAGGTTGTAGGATCGCATACCTTCTAGCGCGTTGTTGTAGCGTGGGCTGATTCCAATCCGCATTGATGATTAATCATAAAACTCTACATAATTTACATGCCTTTATTCGATTTATTAAACTAATACGGCTGGCTACCAACTTATCTCGGTAATGCTCTCTTTGAAAGGTTGTTTCATTGCCACCATATGAATTCTCGGTTGCTGACGTAGAAAGGGTGACTCAAAGCTAATCTACTGGAGCCGAACTATTAAAATTACAATGTAACAATAAATAAAACACAAACCTATGTCAATCTATGTATGTAATATATTGACAAAATAAAATTATCTTTTTTTTGTAGTCAAATAAAATGATCGGCGGTATTTTTATTTCGATTTTTTTATTTACTATTTATTTTATTTTTTATTTACTTATTACAAATTATTTTTAAGATTTATAGATCGACTTTAATAAATCTTTAAAGGAAAAGAAAGAATGTTCACGTCGTTCATTTTTAACTTTTACACGGTAGTCTTTTTAAAACACATAAGATTTTATAAATACATATATTGAGGATTTATTTGCAAGGAGATTGGAAGACATAATATTTTATATGTACACATTTATACATAGTAGGCAATGGAGTAACCTACAAAGGAAAGTGAAGCCAAGTTACACTTAAATTAAATACAGAGTAATTAGTTAATTCAATATATGATAACTTATTTTAAGATAATTGGATATTTTAAATGCGAGTAACCAAATTATTGGAAATCCGAATCTGAATAGTAAAAAATTAAAATATAAAACGCACCTTACTATGTGTTTAGTAATTACGTTCACCTTAAGATTTTTATAGACCCCCGGCATTTTTCTTTTAGGCCTTTGTGATAACATCGTGAGCGCAAAACGCCTTAATAAAGGCGAGGCGGAAAAAGTTTAATGGGAACTTGAATTTTATGACTTAACTGCAGCACCGTAGCGCTAATAGACTCTTCAACTGACAAAGGCGACTTAATTTTAACAATGACATCGTTGACACGCGGACCCGTGCCGAACAAATTGTGTTTGAGCATCGGTGAGGCACGACAATGCTATCTAGCGAATAAAGCTAAACATAAAGGGCTATAAGCAATTACGTCGCCATCGCGCCTCTTGAGATTCAACATCCGACACCTTTAAACGTTCAGTCGATTCAAACTTTATATATATTGCCATAGAGCACAGTTTTCTAAATTTAAATGTAATTGTTTATCGGTGAAGAAATACTTAGCCTTCAAGGGTCTTCTCACTTTATTTATTCCGTATAACGAGCGAAGTCGGCTCAATGGGCAGGAATTGTTGCGGCTCCCGCGGCTATTGTCATGGTAATAGCTTGAGTTATGTTTATCGATTCTTTCAGAAGATATGGAAGACTGTAAAGGAGCTTTTACTGAATCAGCTTATAATGATCGTCACTTCAGTATTGTATAATAAATCGTAAAATCGTAGTATTGTATTATACTTATGCTTTTAGTAATAATAAAAAATTAACACTTATGTTTTAAATCCGAGCCATTAAATTAATAAATTAGTTCACCAAGAAATCCTGGTGTTTAAAACAACCTTCGTTACAGCATTCATACAAATATCCCGTAAGCTTTAAAGTGCGCTGTTATATCATAAGGTTGGAACGCAAGCTGTTTGCTCGGGAACGAAATAACTTTCATCTGTGTAAAGTAGCGAGGAAAAGAAACGCAACAGCCGGCACGCGCAGTAAGTAAAGCACTTCATTACATCAAAGATTTTTCATGTTCGTTTTAATGTGCATACTTTTAACTCACCCGTTTGTAGAACTACCATCCATTAATTAACATACATTGTAAAATACAAAAAAATATATAAATAAAAATTAAAATAGATATCATAGATACATATACCCCATTTTTTCACTATTTAGGACACAAAAAATGTTTCTAAATATAAATATCATATTATATGCAAGGGGTTAAATTGTAATAATTATTTGTTTTGAGTAGAACAAATGACGAATCACATTTACACCCTTTTATTTCCTAGCGATGTAAGAAGTTTTGATAACGAGCAATTCGGTAGACGACGCGCCGGCCGCTCGGCGAGTCCATACTCATATATTAAAACTCGTCTTTGAACACGAATAACACTCAGCGTTATATAAATGAGATATCGTTCTACAACTATACCATCTCCATAACTATTTATAATATCTGACAATTGCAATCATAATAATTGATCACAATAAAGTTTTCCCGATTAAAAGCCCCTTACTGATGGAAATAGCAATTTTTATTTGTGACAATTTGCTTTAATTTTCTAGTTTTAAGATTTCTTATTTATTAAATACTTTACTATGGAATACGACTAGGTATATACAGATTTGAAAATATTGCAATTATATCTTTATGACTTGTAATAAAGATATAATAGACACGTATTTTTAATGCTTAGCCGAGTGCACTGTGCAATAGAAAGAATAAAAACAAGTTATCACGATATCAGGAAAGGAACGAGGATTTTTCCAGGGTAACCTTTAATCTGTTGTAAAAACAAGGACAGAGAAATAACTCCATTGATATGACATTAGCACAAGTGTGCTATTAGCACTTTTCGATACAATTGTCATTCAATAAAAAATATCGTGCTGACTGAAAATTAAAACTAACTTTTACTAAGGGATCAAATAATGAATTCTAGACAAACAAAAGTCAACAACTGGAGATAGGATTTGAATATGGAGTTTAGTATAAAAAACCAGACTGCCATCACAAACATGTTTAACAATAATTGTGTGCTTCACTTCACCTTAAAATATAATATTTGATAAAATAATTCGTCAAAACAATGGCAACAGTACTTAAACTGAGCGGGTGCAGGAACACTCACAAGTCGGCAAGTTTAATGCGGCGGCTATAAGTTTCAGATATACGAGGGGATTATCGGATCGGCTGCTCCGACTTCTGCAAGTGCCGGCGACACTTATATAATAGAGCCGTAAACGGGAGTCGGCGCTGCAACTGGGCGGACAGGTGACTCTATCACTGATTCCAAAGTATCTTCATTCTATTATCTTTAACGATTCAAACTCAAATTCTACTATTTGTATTTATTGTATATAATAGCTTTAAAATTTAAATTGTTAGTAAATAATATCTAATATCCGTATAAAGAAATCGAGGCGACCACAAAGCTTTGTCGAGTTTCTGCGTTTCTTCTTCACAAAGTCGTTTTAAGTTTTCAAAAGGATTTCTTTGAGTGGATGAAGAACGCTTTGACTCTTCAACTATTTATGCGTTCAGATATATAATTAAGCCCGATGAATTCAATGAGAATTGTACATAAAGTAAGTCATTATTTAAATTATTTACACATCACATACAGAAAAGCCGATATCGTGCAGTAGATAGAACACGTGGATCTTAAACGAGGATAAATAGGCAAAATACAGAAGCACTACTGGGTTTTCATGTGTTTATTATTCACTTCATGCTCGATAGTTAACGGAAATTTCATGAGAACACCTATTTATTATAGGTATAAAATATATAGCACTATGTATAAACTTACGTTTATTTCATCATTTCATGTTAACTAATTCAGAAAAATAAAATGACGTTTATTTTTCTGAATAAGGTAAGAGGAGTACATTAGAGAAAAACTGTAACCAGTGGTATATTTGGTTACATTTATAATCGCCTAAAGAACATTTCAGATATATTTTTTTATATAATCTATAGATATACCACAAAAACCCACTTAGCTCTTATGTTACCTGATCCATAACTTAATACAGTTTTCGCTACAAATATGTAACTAATTCCTTTAAAGCGACGCTATAGTCATGCCAACTAAGATGTTATGCCCTTTATGCTTGTGGCTCAACACTCTTTAATTCCCACCAATGTAATAAAAAGTATTACTACAAAAAGATATATGGGACCGACTCTTTTAAATTTTACAATTGAATATTTTCGAACGTTTTCTGTTGTAAAAAAGTAATAATCCCGTAACTAGACCTGTGTGATCAGGTACTTGGAGTAACAAGTTTACGCTTGTTCCTTATTAGTAGTATCAGTCACAATTTCTGGAAAAATAATTAAGTTTTGCGTACATACGTATAACATTATAAAAAAACAAATTGAGAAGCGACAGTAATTATTTTAATTTCTTTTAATTTACATCGAAACGAATCTTTTGGCCCTGAGTTATAGATTGTACCAATGGCCCTCTTCTACAATAGCTAGTAAAAGTGAAATATAGTATACAGACAAAATCTAGATAAATTTACACGTACATTGTTAGAGAATTTTCAAGAAAATAAGACATAGCCAACATTTCCTACCCTCCAATTATTTGTCAAGGCTTAACAGTGTCGGGTAGACGAAAGAAACTACGTTAGAGGGATCATGACATCCTCAGGCTCACTTTTGTGCGGGCCTTTGCGAGCGGTGGTCGTTAAATAGTTGCTTTTGAAATATTCATGGTCCTTTTTAATTTTATCATTAAATTATGCTCGTTTCGTAATAATTGTTCTAATTAATTAAATGGTTGTGTTGATTTTAGGAATTAGAAATAGTATTAATGTTTGAATTGTTGTTCTGAATAATTGTAAGAGATTAGTTACGTGTTGTTTATATATATTATTTAATTTACATCTGGGTTTTAATAACATAAATCATCGTCATCCTCGTCATCCTCCTGCCCTTATCCCAATTTACTTGGGGTCGGCGCAGCTTGTCTTCTTCTTCCATACTTCTCTATCTGACGTCATCTCACAAGTAACATTATTTCCAGCCATATCATCTTTCACACAACCCATCCATCTATTGTCCCCTTCCTCTATATCCATCCACGTTCATGCTCAGGACCTTAATATCTTCCATTTATAAGTATAGTATACAAACAAAATTTAGATATAACAACCATGAAAATATATACATTGTTTGAGAATATATATATGTAAAGGATCATAATTATGCAATGCAAAATGACAATTTCGACGTCTTCAGTCTGGTAACTCGACAATATTACAACCACCGCCGCCGGGCAACAGTCAACCATGCGTAAATAGTGTACATGTGGAAGAGTTAGCACGGTCATCACTGAGCTGTTAAACGGCGACCGAATGCATGCATATATGAAATGTCACTAACAGTCCGGGGACCTGAGCACAGCGTGATAATGATGTTTGGCAAAATAAATAATTCAAAATAATCGCTCGTAACCTTGAAGATGATCGTTAATAATCATTATCCTAGGTAACTAATAATTTAGGTTTTATTATTATGTGATAAAAAAATATTCAAAATTAGGTGATTGAATCTTATTGATGTACATAAAAAAATTGGCGACATTTTCTTTAAAAAATAAATGGACTGTGAATTATATTCATTTTAATTGAACTAGCTGAAATTTGATCTGGCCAAACTTCAGACTATGACAATGTCTCAAAATTAAATTTTTTGTAAAATTAGTTTCGTCTCTATTGCACTACATTAATGAAGTCTTCCTGACCAAATTCCGCAGCGACACAACCTGATCTTAAACTGTGGTTAAGATCATAAGCTAGCCTGTTGACTAATCAACGAGAACTTTGTCACTGTACGATAGGAGTTCCTATTAAAACAAACATTAAAAAATATAAAATTTCTAAGAAGCCATTAATTCTACTTTAATAATAATATACTTAGGTCTTTGAGCACGTAAAACTTAAGGAATATTCCATAGATTATACGGCCTAGATACCAAACCGGTATATCACATGTCCACTGTACACTGTACATACCTTTATATATAGCATTGATAATTACTTCTAAAATTTACATTTCCCAACCAGTTTTGAGATTAACTTTGATCTCAATCTAGTGGCTGATCGTGAGCGCGGTGACCTAACGCGCTCTTAAAACGTCTGAAGTGTCTCTCTTAAGTAATCAATGCTGACTAATTTATGTCTTTTTATTTTTTTCGTTCATTTTAAGACTTCATTGAAATAGTTTTTAACAGTAATGATTTTTATGGTAATTTTGGAGAAAATAAAGTTTTTTAGATATTAGCATAAATACGACATCTAAATATTTGCCTAATATTTAATATAACAATAGACTTATTTTCTATTTCTAAATGACTGGTCAAAGTCAAAATCCATAATTTGAGTTTAATCTGAATTGTCATTGGTGGATGGCAGTCGACGATGCAAAAGACAATCAATAAGCGATAAGATTTACTGACATTAGCAAATCCAAGGGTTAATTTAGTAATAAAAATGACTAACTGTCATACAAGTTACTGCCTAAATCGATAGTTCTAACAAGATAACATCCAGGAACTAATTACAACATAGAAATCCTAGATGGAACGTAGGTGAGCATTATGGAAGGAAGTTTTTAGTGGGTTAGACATGGGATTAGTTTGAATGAAAATTAAATTTCTGACGATAGAAATGTTCAAATCGGTATTTAAGGTTGTTTAAACTAAATATGCTTATGTTGTAGATTATAGGACCTGTAACTATTATTTGGGAAGTATTTGAATTTTATTGAGTATAAGTGAAACTATGAATAATATTTAAGCACACGGGCCGAGTCAGCGAGTACAAGACGTTGTTGTTGACGTTTCGCACGAAAACAATCGCCGTCTAACAATCCAGGCGGAATAGCGCAGCATCATGATAATATTTGGCAAAAAAATTCATACAAAGTAATCGTCTCGATTTCCGGAATTTTGTAAAAATTATTAGAATTAGTTTGAAAACATTTGTTGTGTTTTATGTCATATCTAATATAAGTGAAATGATCTCTGAAATATAGAAAAACATAGAAATGAGTTTCAGCCATAAGCTATGTTAGCCATAACTAATCTCAACAAGACACAATTTTATCTGGCCAAACTCTTAAGTTCGATATCAAAAATGTCTTTTTATTTAATTTATCACTTACACTGTGAAGAATATAGCCGTATTTAACTTTGCTACGCCACCTATTTTTCTTAGTATTACGACCGGTGTAAAGTCAGATTTTTTAAGTTCCCGTTAATGCAAAACAAATATAGGTATACCTATATTTTATAACTATACGATAATTCATCTTGCGTAACATTCAGTATTGTAATTATTTTCTTATGTTGCTGTACCTGAATTATTTGGCCGTATACCCAACCCCGCACCGCGCTGTCAGTGCGTACCACTGGGCTTAGTGCTGTACAGTGTGAAAGAAAAATAAACCGTAATCACAACAAGCCTGAAATCGGCCGAGGTATCTTAAGATAAGTATAAGATACTAAATATGAGCATTAGTTCGGGCTGTATTTAGAACGGCACGAGGCCGTGGATCAAGAGCGTGACTTGCTCTGCCGAAGATGATCGGGGAGAAGGTGTCGGTGATATACGCGCCGGGTCCTCTCTGAGTACCCTAGATACCCCTCTAACTTGAAGGCTCGCATTGATGGGCCACTATTAGAGCGATATGAACTAGTCACTACACCAACAAGACGACTGCAATCACTAAATAGTAAATAAAAAAAATAAATGAATATCAAATAAAAATAACGGTATAGGCATTACTTGTAGTCACTGGTCCTTTTTTACAATTTTATTTTTATCATATATAACAGGTAGGAAAACGGGCAAATGATGGTAAGTTGCCACCGCTGCTGATAGACATTAGCGCTGTACGTCCGTACGTCGTACGTACGTACGTGCGCCGTCCTAATATTTAGTAAGAATGACTGGAGTGGGTTTTTTGTTTCACTCATCTCTATATCTAGACATATTCTTGTGTTTTTTTTTGCATATTTCATCCTTTCACACAAATGAACCAGTTTTTTATTCGGTATTTCTCTTACCTTGTTATCCTTTATCCTCATTCGTATTTAGGATTCGTCTTATAATAAGATACGACAGTCGATTACAGTTCAGTTTCTTTCACAAATATTTCTGTGTTATTACATATTCATTGCATTTTTTATCCTTTTTCTTGATACCCCATCTTTGCTTCGGAATTTTACTATAATTGGATTTTTAGTTAGTTTAGTTAAGAGATTTTGCTGTGCCTTTGTTCCATCTTTTGAAAAGTTATGGATTTTATATAATGGTAGTATTCCAACGTAAGTGTTTAAAATTGACGCATGTGGCAGAAATTTATCTGACTCATGCAGGTTTACTCTCAATGTTTATTGACATCAGAGCACGTGATGTATTATAAACACAAAAACTTAGTGGTACCCTGGTTTGAAATCGCTTATTTCGACTGGGACCTCTCGGCTATTATTATAGTGTTAAACTAGATCTGTGTGTCGATTATCCTAAATGTAAACATGCTCACTTGCAATTAGTATGACGTCATAGATATCGAAACGTTATAATATGATTCATATTATTCCGTAATAGTTATAAATTTGATCATCACATGACATTATCATACATAACATATCGTAGTATTTCCTAAGCACGAGCCCCCTTTTTTGCTAAATCTCGTCACGATTCTGGCACGCCACAATGTCGCGTTATACAACACGTCCGTTGCCAACTCGCATACCATCGTGTGCAAAGTATTAGAGTAATTATGATTATGTAATTATACAATATTAATATGAGAATTAGTTTTTATTACTTTTTCCTTATTGTTCTCGAGCCATTCACAGAAAAAGAAGCTTGAATGAGACAAGGCTTAGCGCTAAGAGCGGCGCGGCTTCATACCGTTTGCCGTCACGACATGCGATTCAGTGTTACTCCCAAGGCGCGCCAATAGATGTTTCACATCGAAAAAAAATAATATAAAGAACGCTCCGCAAGCGGTGCCAAGATTAATTTCCAAATGAATTCCGATGACGCCAGAATTTATAAGAAATTAACCTTAATTTCGTAAGCGTTTGTGTTTTTTAAATCTACAAAAGAACAGAACTAATGCGTCGTCATAACTCCCGAGTAAACATAATCTCAGACGGAGTAATTGACGAAACTGTCCAATTTCGAGTTATTTACGTGGCGTTCTGTTCCTAGCGCCTTTTTATATTTGTGTCTCTTTGGATTTAAAAATACCTTGGGTTTTTTATGCATACGTAGTAGACCTAACTGCTTATAATTTGATTTTACTATATTTTATATACTTTGAATCAAATAAATCTATATCTATACATATAATAAAATTGGAGTGTATGTTTGTAATATTAAAATAACCCATCTTTACTAAATGCATATGTATCTATACAAGGTACATATACCAAAATAACATTTTTTACAATTTTTGTCTGTCTATCTGTCTCTCTTTTTGTTCCGGCTAATCTCTGGAACGGCTGAACCGATTTCGACGGGACTTTCACTGGCAGATAGTGGATGTATTAAGGAGTAACTTAGGGTACTTTTATTTTAGAATTATATGTAGAATAAAAAAAATCATGCTACAATATCCAAATAACTTAAAATCAAACAACGCGCACGAAGTCGCGGGCACAGTTAGTATATTAATAATAGTGCACTATAAAATTGTTCATATTTTTTCAGCACTAAAATGTACGATTTTTTTTTTAAAAAGGAATTACAGATTTAATTAAATTTTGATAAGTAAAACGTGAGAAGTCCGATTTAAACAAAGTACCTTTCGGCTTTCTGTATTATACACTAGCTGAACCAGTGGTTTTAATATTCTTGGATGGAGCATAGGATATTCTTGGTCATTAAGAATGGAATATAAAGTGCCATGAGATGAGGTATTTAGACATGATCAGAGATAAAAAGAGCGCAAGATCAACGGCTTTGTGTACTTTTTAAGTCATTTTTATCTCCTGGCTGCCAATAACTGCTTGAAAGCAAAACAGAATATGATTAATAGCAGAAACAATTATATTCCTTGCAAAGATAACGATACGATGTTATCGGACATATTAGTAAGGTTATCTACCGAATAAAAAAGGGACATACATATATAAATATGTATATGTTCGTTGTAATTAAAGCTGCTACTATTGTAATTGTTCGTACTCATTTGTTGATAAATGATACATAATATTTGATAAGAAATTAATCTCTATCTGTAAATGTGAGACATGATAACCTGAATAGAAGTTATACAAAGGTTAAACATAATATTATTACTAAATATTATGTCTTTAAATTTTGGACATTTACTTGGTGTAAGATTGTCTGGGTAGTGACCACCCACTCAACATATATTGCACCCAAGTGTCAATAGTTACTATGTTGTATTCCGGTTTGAAGGGTGAGTGTGTCTACTGGCACAAGGGACATAACATCTTAGTTCACAAGGTTGGTGGCACTTTGGTAATGTGAATAATTTTAAAATTTCATACGGAGCTTATGTATATGGGACGTGGTGACCACTCTCAGGTGACTTATTTGCACGTCCGTCTACTAAAATGTGTACCGTATACTAAAATGAACTTAATAACATTTCCGACTCCGCGAAGTCAGTATATCCTTCCAGGAACGAGATGTTCGATGTTATAATAAAACCATACAAACATTCTTCACTAAAGACTAACATTAAAAATACATAGCATTTTAGCATTAGCAGCCCGTAAATGTCCCACTGCTGAGATAAAGGCCTCCTCTCCCTTTGAGGAGAAGGTTTGGAGCATATTCCATCACGCTGCTCCAATGCGGGTTGGCGGAATACACATGTGGCAGAATTTCGTTGAAATTAGACACATGCAGGTTTCCTCACGATGTTTTCCTTCACTGCATGAAAATTCAGTGGTGCCTGCCTGGGTTTGAACCCGAAATCATTGGTTAAGATGCACGCGTTCTAACCACTGGGCCATCTCGACTCATTAAAAATACATTAGTACGAAAATTATCTTATTACTTTGGTAAAAAACTGAGTTTTTGTTTACATTCAGTATTTCTTTATTTCGATTATATTTTACAATTATACCATTCAAATCTATATAATTATATCTATATAAGTATGTACATGTGTGTATTCAAAAAAACATTATTAATAATTCTAAATCAAAGTATCGACCCTAAATCAATTTTATTTCACGTCTTATAGTGTAATTTTTACTTAATTTATTTCTCATTCAATTCGATTTAAATGATATTATATAAGAAACTACCAATTCGTGAAAGATATTAGCAGCTAATAAATGAAAACTCTTCGTCAAAAGGTTTACAAAAATGTAGAAATCAATTATTACATGTCGTTCACAGTAAGCATATGTTTTTATCGAAAATTTTGTTTTATGTATAAGAGTACATTAAAAAGCATTACATTAAAGTTATGATTAGATGAGATGTATTGTATATATTTGTCAAATACTAGCTTTCATCCTCGTAATTCTCGGATTATACATAATCGTTTTATCTTTAGTACGTAACTAACCGAAGAATCATTAATACAATAACAAATTTTCCTAGATAGGTGTTCGTTCATCTTGTTAATGAAGTATCTTGAAGAAATATATCTCAACACAATATTACAAAAAATATATTTTCTAACACACACAAAATCAACTTTACCATACAGTTTTGTATACCAATAATTTATTAGCGCTTCAATATACGAAAGTGCTATTTTGACAGATTATGTATAACCAATAGCAGGAGTAGTGAAGGCAAATAAACAACTTTGACCTTCAATTGAGGTGACCTCATTGGTTGAAATCTAAAATATAATTTATGTTACTAATTATAGATACGTGTGTTGATCGAAAAAATGGCGTATTGAAAGTCATCGAGATTATTATGAGTACTTTGGAAATAAGATTAAAGTCATTATATAAATTAACATAACATATTATTCAAGAATTATTTGCACTGCATAATATAGCAAAGATAAATTTGGAATATCTAAATCCCAGGTTTGTTTATCTTTACCACGTCTGCCATTTGAATGTTTCGAAGTCCTCTGATACCGATTTCTATGGATAATCTTCAGTTATAACTCATATAACTATCATAGCTGATGGTTTACCAAGCATAATGGATACAGTTGTGCCAATTTCCAAGTTAATCCGCACAATTATTTAAGTCAAATTTATTAAATTTGTACATACATTAATATCATGAGTTTCATGACATTGTGGCTTGTAACGACGTACCTCGGTTACACGAGTAAATGGTAGTAAATGTAATTTGTTTATTTTTACTGAAATTATCTTAAACTGATGTGATGTGATGTTCTAACCGATTTCGGCCAAAAATACGAGATTACTTATTCTTAATAGAACATAAGTATGTGTGCAAAGACAGGCATACTTTTGTCGTACTATTTATTTAAGTCCATTGGACCCAGACGCCTAGGTAACCACGTATATTAAATACAGGATGGTCGCTGGCACTTCGACGTACTCGAGGAGGTATCCGGTGGCCCATTTGGTTACACAGACTGATGTGCATCAGTAACTGCAGTAGCAAACTGCAGACCTAAAACCCAAAGTTCGCAGCGGAGCAGATTGTCCATTCGCATAGTGTGGGGTATTCGCTCGATAATACTTCCAGGTGGCAACACTCCTAGTGTGTTTTCCAACCTTAGATATTCCAGTGAATATGAGTGTGACAGTCTACCAGCATATCAGCCTCCATCAGAATGGAAAAAAACGCGGCCCCTCGAATGTGCTCAAATGGTACTTACGCAAATACGTCGTTAAAGCAATCCTGGCTGAGACGAAAGTAGATCCGACGTCTTTAAACATGTAATAACTGGAATGAAATTAATGACTGGCCACTGTTGTTTTGGAGACTACTTGTGTGTTATCAGACGCGAAGAGACGACGATATGTCGCCACTGTTGTATGGACCGGCACCGCTTAAACAACGAAAACGTAACCGTACCCCTTGAAAGGCAGATCTTCCATGAGACTGTCTGCTTTTATGAGACTGTTATGGTCCAAAGTAGACGATGAAGTGAAAACGATAATGCTGCGATTCTGCTCTGCGAAAAAGACGAAATCGTCATCTTGGGCCCGGATACTTTTCTGAAGATTTCCGTCGTGTGAAGCAAAAGCAACAGTTCTTCATTTTTTTAATTTGCTACGTGACTGTACTTTTTCCGTCCATAATATAGTCAACCAATCTTTAACCTCGATTACCGTTAAGTACTTTTAGTTAACTGTTACGTTCAAATTAATTAGATAACTATTTGAAATAGCAAACAATAGTTAGTAACATATTTGATAATTCAAATTGATAAAGAAAAAAAAATATATTTTTTATACATTGTAAATAACGTACCTATATATGTTTCATATGTTAAGTTTGTTTTTCGTATCTAATTAGAACTAAACGAGCATCTGTATTGGGCGTAGTATTTACAACGTGAGGCTATTTGAATAGAACAACTTCCGCGTACTAGAATAACCGATACGATTCTTACTAATGATAAAATAAATTTGTTCCAATGGAATCGAAATTTAATGTATATAGATAAATCTTTAATTAATTAACAATAAATCAAGTCATTAACCAGCAATGTCTTATGTCCAATAAAAGTATAGTGACAGCGTAAACGGGGCACGTTGCGTGTGTGGGCGCATAGTGCGTGAACGTGTGTGCGTGCCGCAACAAACAAACAGCTAATAGCGGGCCGCTCCGCTAATAGCACGCTTTTTCAGGAACGCTATATCTGGCACGCTCGCCTCGCCTTGCGGCGACACTCGGTTGATCTAGCATTCCTTCGTCAACGTCAAAGATAATCGTAGAGCTTGACGAACGACGTAGTATATTAAGCGAATACCTGTTTGATATAATTTTGCTAGCAATAATATAATTAATGATTTTTTTAAATTTCGAATACGTTTTGTCCCACTATGAAAAAGTCAGTTTTAATTGTAACTATAACAATATGTGTGGCCACAGATGCAGCGAATATATTATGTATTACGATAAAGTATAACATTACAAAGGATAGTTGTGAAACTATAGAACAATACCTTTTGCTTGCGACTTGAACGATAATGATTAAAAATGTAAAATTATTTGGAGAGTCACTTTGCATAATATTTTTAATATCATAGTAGATATTTTTTTTTATTAACTTTTTTATGTAGTTCAATTCGATTATTCACTTACTTATTTTTAGTACTTTATAGTAGTGAGGTAATCATTATTAAATTTGATTAGATTAAAGTATCTTCATAGACGAAATGACAGTCAGAGGTACGTTTTTTATTTTACAATATCAGTATGGGAAAACATTTACAGCCTACCTATTTATGTATAAACGTATGAATAAGAGGATCATATGAATTATTCCCCCTTCGGGACTCCTTTCAGGTTGTTTTTAATAAGTGGGTATACTTACAGTTGCTTCGCAATGTGTATACAACAATATTATGTATATTTACAATAATATAGATCTTTTCGGAAGAAACGGTGACAATCATTGTAGAGACACGAGGAGGAAAGGTAAAATAATAACACCTAGTTTTCAACTTCGCAAATCTAATGCATCCTTCCTGGGCATGGCATTAGTTTCTATAATAAGATTCCGTAGTTATTTTAAAATTGGCCTATGAAAAATATAAAACCTTATGCCAAAAAAATATTGATAAATACGGCATATTACTTAATACAAGATTATATTATCATATTACTCAATATAAGATAAAAAGCTTGGACTTAGTATTTATTGATTTCTAGACACGATATATAATAAAATGTAATTGTACTTTACTGATATACTCTGTATTTAAATGATGGAAAAGAGTAACTAGTGAGTTTCTTGCCGGTTCTTCTCGGTAGAATTTACTTTCCGAACCGGTGGAAGCTCTACATTTAATTCAAAACTGATTTTTATGAGCCTATACTATGAAATGTATATCGAAAGATCTCTTTGATTTCCTTGTTTTCACCAAGTTTTGGTGTATTAAAATCGTTTATTTTTATCTAATTTAAATAATCTAAAAAGTTTAAACGGATTCTAACTCTCTTTAACTACATGTCCCTAGAATACATCCACTCTATTAGCAGTAAACTCTCAAAGTTCAAAAGTTTGGCTATTACTTTTAAAAGGTTTATAATTTTATAGAACGTTACTTATACCTACTTAAACGATGTTTACGCAAATAAAATATAAATTTTAAACTATTTTTAATATTACTGTAAATATATTTGCTTTGAAATAATTAAATCGATAAAATAAATAAAAAGGTGTTATTATTTTTAGGATTGGGAAATACTCGGCATATAACCGTTCTAATTCTTGCGCTATAACTAGCCGGACTGCCAACGGCGTGCCAATAATCGCAACCCGCGACCTAAACCTCGGTGTAATTTATGAACTGAAACAACATCAGCGTACTATCCGATATTTATTTACATTCTATAAATAACCATATGTACAAGATTTACACCGCCGCAGTGCGCAGGCGTCGTCACGTGAGAACCAGTGGTATCAGCAGCAGCAGCGCTGCAAAAGGCGCCCTTTGTGAGCGAGGACTCCCGCTCACTCGCGCTACGGCTTGATCACGTTGCATGGTCTCCATTTCACTCTCTAAATAAATAAGAACAGGAAATCAAGTTAATTATTTAAAGACGAATACATTTTTGTGTAGGTGTTTTTTTAAAGGAATACAAATGTTACTCTATTGGTTAGGTGATCTTCGCCCAAATATAGGGTAGTATAAAAAATGTTTTACACTAACCATGGGATTGGACATGCCCAACTATAATGGCTCACTCGCCATTATAGTTGGAATTGGAAATTTAACTGGTGGATGGTGGTGACTTTGTATAGGAATGTCTAAACGAGTACCTACAATCCTTTATCTAATATTGTATTACGCTAGAGTTGAATAATTTGGCATAATGTAGAAATAAAATTAACGCTTTAACTGCGATCTTTATTAGGTGGTAAGATACTTCAACGGCAGTAATTTTAATGTAAAACCGTTTCCATTAATTTCTAGCACATTTATCTCATTTTTTTGTTACTTTTAGAATTTTTATCCCTTTGTTCATGAAGACTAATTTTAAATTTACTTTTCCTCGACACGTGAGCACGTGAGCACTCTACAATTAAGCAGTTAATAACGTTCATAGCTGCTAAAATATTTGGCAAACTACACAGATCTTTTCAAAATACCTATTTTATAATGTATCCAAAACTATTTTCAGTCGAGAAAGACAAATGATTGAAGAAAATCAGTATAAAATATATAATAATGCGAGAGACCTTCGCGGTTAAATCTTTGAGTTTTATTATTCGAGGTGACCCAAATAACTAACGGAGAACTCATTAAATACAATGCAACTAAAATGTATACACGTGTAATGACACGTATTTCAGTAGAAAATGTAAACTAAAAATACGTAGCAGTAATAGACCTATTTATATGTTCAGTTTAAATAAAAAATCAGTAGTTGAGCACAGCTTTTATGAACTCGCAGATGATTCAGTTATATTTGGAATGTTCAAAGCATAAGCATTAATCTACCATATAAAACAGTAGAAATAATAATTGATATACCTATTGCTTCATAGTCTTGGTCGTCCATTCCTTGCAATCGCAAGAGTAGGGTGGCGCTACGGTCGGCCGCCGCGCACGTGTAGCGCCCCGCGTCGAGCGCGCTCAGCTGCGCCAGCGTAAGCCGAGACACCACACGGCCCGCCCATCGTTCCGTATCCAGTGATATGCCTCCACGAGAACCCTGCTCAACAACGTATAACGTCTTTATTAAACATAACCTCTTGTAAATAAATATATATAGTTTTATTATGCCTCGAGAATAGCTATTGAAAATCTTTGAAACAGTAAATTTATATATAATTAATATACCTGTGGATCTAGTGTTATCCCGTTATGCAGCCAACGCATGCGCAAGGGTGGCAGTGCGGCAAGAACGTCTGCTGGCAACTCCGCCGAGCTATGTGTGACCTCGTACCGAGCTTCGCAAGTTAGCCTCGTTGCTCCACCAGGCGCGCCCCACACCGCACCTCCGTTAGTACCAACCGCGCGTACTGATACCACCGGTAACGCCGATTCTGCTGAGATAAGATAAATTATATAAACATAAAAAATAAGTAAGATCACGTCTACAATTCCACAATAATCATGATTATTTTAACTAACGAAAAAATTTACGAAAATCGTATTTCAAACATACGAAATGTGCTCATCATTTGTATAATTATTTAATAATAATAATAAAACTTTTTTTATTTCATATTTTTAGTAACAAAATTGAAGGTATTGTAATTTTTTGTTAGTATTTGATATGGATTCTTTTTGGATATAAGCCTCCTCCATTTATCAGCCCACCGCTTATTTAATATTATTAATGAAAGTTTAATAAGTTGCGTATCATTACATTGTTAAAGCTGTAAGGTACAAAATCATACATTTTTTGATCCTTCGAGCCGGATCTTTAGAAAAAACATAGTAGTAACATATAAATCACATATCATATTGCTTGAATAATATTAATTGCAATCGTTGCATATACACACCTACTACTGTTAAATTAAAAAACAAGCTCAATTTGGGCTCTGTGTTGATCTGACACTCGTATCTGCCAGAGTCGCTCATTCGTAGCCTCTCGATGCGCAGCGTATGTACTGCACCCGTCACACGGCCAGTGTCGTCTCGTGACGTCAGAATATCACCAAGCAGCTCATCCGAGCCTGTGTCTCCTACGCCAGGCCCAGCCGGAGCCTCGTAGCACGATACGCGCGCATCGGCAGTAAATACCGCGCCCGCGTGCGTCAATATCTGCAGGTCACTCGACCTGACCCATGACACCTAGGGGAAAATGTTTTCATAAGTAAACTACTAAAAGGATTCATCAACATTTGTTATAAAAATTGTGTTACTAAATATATACTGTTATGTTGATTGTAGTCTGCTAAAATACAGCATATAAAAAAGTTAAAGAACTGATGAAATGTAAAAAAAAATTAAATTGATTTAAGTGATTTTGAATATATGTCGACTTCAACTAATCCACTTATTACTGTTATCTAAAACACTGAAAGTTGGATGATTCAAAATATGAAAACGAATAAAAACTGAAATTCCTATAACTTTCAGACTTATAATGAATAAGACACATAATAAAATTCCTTTCTTACAAAGTGGATTTAAATTATTAGAATATACAAATAGTTTCAGGAAGAAGCACTATAAAAAATAATTATGAAGACATCGTACGGTGGCGATTATTATGTCGTAGCTAGCTAGCGTACTAGCGCTACGCTACTCCCTCGCGAATCCTCCTTGGCAGCGACTGCTTCCGGGAAGCAGCGCGCGTGCCGCTATATTGGGAGCGAGTCGATGACCGGCTTTTTCTAATCGCCCGCACGACATCGCCGAGTCGCCACTTTTAGCCGCGTGACGTCCCTCCAAGGATTCGCGAACGTTTCCGTGGCCGCAGTCCGCACGCACCACGTCATCTCCTGCTTCGCATACCACTTACCGACCTATACTTTAATGCGGCCTATTTTCCCCTGTCGATTTATATCGCATATTTTGAATAAGGCAACTAGATTCGAGTCGTATTTATGTTCCGTCACTTGTATTTTCCATTCAAACTCTAGATGTTAACGTCGCCAATAAAATCCGGACTTGTTTTTTTTAAAAACACACCTATTAACAAGCTTAATGGCTTCTTATAAATTATACTTTTATCATGAATTAGCTCGATCATTCTACATTATTTGGTTTAGTTGTTGATTTATGCATCAAAAGGATTTCGATGAAAGGGTTTAGTTTAATGTGTCACATGTAAATAATCCGAGGGTTGTTCATGTGATTCACTGAGCGGAAGCTCGCAGACAAACGAACGGACATCCGAAGCACGTGGGGAAGCGTGTGACATTGGCATTGATTATTTTTAGTATACAGCGAGTTACGCCGCTTCGTGCGAACTCGGGCGCCGCAGAACTGCGCGCATCTAAAGCGATCTCTCGGTGCACATGACTTTGATTACACATGACTATTCTATGCTAGACCACAGATATTTAATCTATTTTAAGTCTTCGGTATGTGACTGAAGATTCAAAAAATAATAATAAAGTATACTTTGACTTGTAAATAGTTCTAGACGATCCGCTCAAAATGTTTGAAATAAATTTAATTGCTTTTAAGCTTTGTGAGTAATTTATTATGCTGTACCTCATTTAAACGCTTCCTTCAATTAACAGATAATACTTTCGGCCACCATAGTAATACTAATAACTAGTTAGTTAATACGCCACCGCTGCGCAAAACTGGGGGCCCAGAAGAGAACCATTGCTCTATATCTATATGTTTGTCATGTTAGACATTTGTTTAAGCATTTGCTTATTAGCACAATTAAAAATCTATTTATTTCAATTTTCCGTAAACTATGGTCTATCTACTAAGTCATCAAAATAAAATCAGATTTAGACAATGCTTAAATAAAAGAGTTCATGTTATGTTTAATTGTATATAAAATTCAGTACACTGCACTTACCATCGAAAATTCCTAATCAAATATTCCTAACAATTTAATTATAAAATAAGAATATAATTTAACAGAAAAAAACTTTAAGCGCTGATGAATTAAAAAATAATTAAAAAAAAAGTAGGATATATCAGGAATATAATAGGTACCGCGCGATCAGCTAGGTGTAACACGCGACAGCGCAGCGCAACAGCCTCGCCCACACGCGCCAACAATGCGGTTTGCTGCTGCACATCGAACGCAGGACCGGCTGCAGCAGTAGTTGCCGGTGCGATGCGTGGACCTAAGATATAATTATATATCGTTAATATTAATATGATAAGTAAATAACTACAAAACAAAAACATGTCATAACAAAACAGATGGTCATGTGATCTCGGTCAGAGTAAAATAGAACCAACTAAATAATAATTTAAACTGGTTGCGTTTACAATGCCATCAGTACTTCTACAATAGCGCCTCAAAATCTCATTTAGTGGCGGGAAAACCACTAACAAGCTAATGCATTACCATGAAGAGTGGATATCAGACAGATATCAAACTGCACCGTCACCAAATAATTTGAACAATGACAAGCGAATGATACGTTATTATTGTATAAATAAAATGTATTTGTTCCAAACTCAAATTTAAGTCAATTTGTATTGCAAAATATAAAGTTCTGACTTTGGTTGTAAATTACCAACTAATATTTGTGTTTAATTTCATTCATTGTGCTAGTAAAATGTCCTTCTGACCTATTTTGGGTACGGCGGCCATTCTTAATTAAGACTAACTAAATACGCAAGAGAATTATAGTGCACTCGTGCGCAAAGGTGACAATCTTTATATAACTCACATAGTCTGATG
Organism: Vanessa atalanta; assembly: GCF_905147765.1. Classification (NCBI taxonomy): domain Eukaryota; kingdom Metazoa; phylum Arthropoda; class Insecta; order Lepidoptera; family Nymphalidae; genus Vanessa; species Vanessa atalanta. The sequence goes on from NC_061882.1 coordinate 4,311,278, forward strand.
GGATACGGAACAATACGACCGAAGAGTTCAGGCGAAGGGACAATGGTTTTTATTTACTTTCCGAGACATGGGAATTTAAGAACTGCCAACTTCTAACTTCGAGCTGCTACTGGGAATTTCTTGACATAATTGAATTGCTCAACTAAATTAAATGTACATTCTAAAAAAAACTTTTGAAACAAGTTCAATTTGTATCTAGGTGACCCTTTATAAATGATTTTTCGAAAGGTACAATATAGCTATTAATGGCTAACTACTATATGTTTTCACTAGCTATTCTACATACCTATTATGTTTCATTGTAATTCGACCTAGTTAATTGAGACCATCATAAATCTCTACTTATATTTATAGAAGATTAAATTTAACACAATACAAATACAGTTGTATCAAGACACAATATAATTTAACCAATATCATACCAAGAATTCCCTTCTTTCACTGCGCTAATGTAAATGGATATTAGTATATCAGCTATTCCGATTAATAGACCATAACATATTCAGATGAATGGACTTCGACATTGTTTGAACTTATGAGGGTTCGGTCCACTAAAGTATTTTTTTACGGAGAAGGATATAGGTATGAGTGATTAATAACTATTGGTTAATATCAATTGAAAGACTAGTATCAACAGCCTGGTTTTGCTGGTATAAATAAATGATTTCAAAAATAAGAGAACTCAAAGTCTATTGAGGAACAGTAAGTGAAAGCATAAGAGAAAAATCATTTATGTAGCCAATTTGCTTATTATTCCACCACGATCTTCCACGGTCTTTTACGGTATTTACAGGTTTGCTCTCGATATCGCATTAACCGTCAAGCACGAGATTAATTATAAATACAAATACATGTGCATGACCAGATTTGACTTAAGATCAACGTATTCTGTATCTGTTCTGTAAACTATGTGATAATAAAAACGTCCATCTCCATCCGATTAGTAGATCTAACATGAGTTCTTTAAAAACAAACACAGGAAAGTGATTTTATTATAACTATGCAAAACTATTCATTTGTAACTATTTGGCATTTTTGTAATATAAGTATTAATGAAAGATACACTTTATCTTACTTGTCATTTTATATAAAACGTTTAAATAATTATTTAATCCAAACATTGTAGGTAAAAAATAAAAGTCGCCAATAATATTACGAATTATATTAATATGTAATTAAAATTATTTTTTATAAAGTAAATATTACTTATATTTTATAAGTAATACTATTTTTAGTATTGAATAGATTTTCATTACTAAATAATTGTAACTCCATCTACTGTAAAGGCGTTGAACGTTTTAGTCCTGGTTTAATGTACTTAGGAAAAGGAATGAAATCGGACGCTTTCGAAGGAAATTGTAAAGATGGCGCTTATAATAAATCAGCTTTAAGTAGAAATCGGTGGATTAAAATTACATATTTATAAATAATATTGCATACACACCGTCAACACTGCACAATTGTACTGATCACAATACTCACTGGATTAATTAAACTTCCATGCTCTTGATCAACTCATTTTATTAACATGAATCCCATATTTTGTTTTTGGTCTATCATTATTATTTACACAATCCCAGAAAAGGTTAAAAAAAGGTCATATAAAAATTAAGAAATTTTAGGATTGATATAATAACAATAACGGTTCTAAATGATACGTAAAATAGAATGATGTCAAGACGTAAATCATTTGTTTTTAATATAAAGTGCTAACTCATCAATGTGACTTTTATTACTTTTAATATTTAAGTATCCAGGCAAACATGAAGAAAAAATTTCAACAGAGAATTCATCGGCCAGTGTAATTACAAACATAACGTACATATAAAGTCTTTAACGTCATAGAACACAGGTTCTACCGTTAAAGTTCCACTAACCATAGGGTTAATGGAGCGGTAATGGTCGAAAATCATTTTTAGCAATACGAAATTCCGAAGACGTATCATCGTTGGCCCATTTGAATATAGATTACAATATAGATTTTTATGAACCTTGAAACGAGTCTCTTATACTAATTCATATTTTAGAGGATCATTAAAATTAATGACAAATCTGCCCGAATCTGTATTAATTTAAAGTTTCCACTTAGAAACAAGTAGCTAACCTAAATATGTGCTCTGCTTTGACGTAGCCTTAATTGCTAAATCTTTTGGTGTAGTTTCTTTTTTCTTTCAAAATATTATAAATTCATATTAAATTATCTATCGGTATCCTGGAAAGAGCATCACATCAAATGGAATGAAATTGTAAATTAACGAGGCTGTACTTAACCTACATAGTGCGTAAAGTATAAAACACAGTGTATTATATAGCATCTCAAAGTGAAGCCATTGTCTTATATATGTTTATATAAAATAAATATGCATTATTAGTCATCAATTGTATTAGTACTAAGAAAATTAATTTATTAATTAATGCAGGGTACAATAGGCAACGTAAGTCGTCCAAGTCGATCGCATAACGATCATAAAATATGTTCAACTGCGTTGGCCTGCATACTTTCCTGTTGCATTACTTGTTCTAATGATGTGTTTACGTGACACAGATTGTAATTTGTTTGTAAGATTACTCTAATATATACATTATGGCATAGTAATACTCTATATTTTACAACTCTTGTTATAACTACCTTATTATCCTATTGTTTACTACAGAGTCATTTGATATACCCTATATACCCTATGTTAGAGTAGGGTCTGGCGTACTTTCAAATATAATAGTTACTAATCAAAGACAATGAGTTATAGAGAAGTAGAGACATAGACAATTTATCTACTTTTTACTATTTTTTATAATACTAACAAATAATTAATGGATATAAAAATACAGTCTTCTACATTTCGCTATAATTAATATTCTAATAAAGTTAATGTAACTTATAAAGTGTAAGATAATTTAATAACATGATAAATAAGAGTCGAGATGGCCCGGTGGGTTAGAACGCGTGCATCTTAACCGCTGTTATTATATTGCAATATGGATATAGTATAGGCAAGTACCACTGAATTTTCATGTGTTTAATTTGTTTTTATAATTCATCTCGTGCTCGGCGGTGAAGTAAAACATCGCCACATGTGTATCCAACAACCCGCATTGGAGCAGCGTGGTAGAATTAACTACAAGCTTTCGCCCAAAAAGGAAGAGGAGGTGTTAGCCAAGCAGTAAGAAATTTACAGGGTGTAACAATCATAAAATTCTGCCCATGAAAAGAATAATCACCTCGACTGTGTGAGGTTACACTACACGGTATTTACATTCGTATGTAATGTACAGTATTTCAACGAATATTGCAATGCCCATAGTTTTAATGTTACAATGGACTTGGAAAGTAGTTGTTGAATTAAAAGTTAAGCGGATATTTCGTTAATACAACGATGAGCATCACCATTGTTGAACTTCACTATATAAAATCACAAAAAATATTTGAAAAACAATATAAATATTTCTAAGGAATTCTTATAAATCTTAAAAGGAAGTGTAATAATTAACTCGTAAATCTTATTGATGTCAAGAAAAAAGTTTGATTGATGATTATTAAAATTAAACTATGAATATGTCCAAAATACAAGCAACATAATGAACATTTAAACAATGTTATTATACTAAATAACTTTGAAAGTTACTTTGGCAGCTCATTCTACAAATATTAGTAAAAACTACTTCAAATATTTTGATTTATAAGGGATTTAGTTAACATAAGGATTACCAGTTTGCCTTACATTAGGGTCGGTTTAAACCCCAAGGCGAATTTATGCGAGTGTAAACTACTTGTCTTACGTTGTCTGTTAATGTAAAATAATCAATATTTAATAGAAACTGATCAACCTCATTTGTATAGGAAAGTTCGACTTTGCAAAACTAATTCACATAATTGATTTTTAATTGGAATAAGTAAGGGGTCGCCCGTGAGCGTACATTCACAGTCCCTTTCACAGTCCCAGTCCCAAAGGGGAGGCTAGCGTTAATCGCCATCTTTGAAAGCATATTTCATCAATTGCAAAAATAATGAAATCGTTTTTATTGGAAGATATATTTTTTTAAGCTTTTATTTCGGTATACTTTTATTATAGAAGGTATTTGTCAAGATATTGTTTTCTGAAAATTCACATAATATGAAATTCAACAATTCTGTACGAAAAAAAATCCTGAAAGATATTAGTGATTTTGCGATCTTACGCGTGTGTAGGTGCGGGTGGGATGTGGGAACGACCGGCCTCGCATTATTAACATTTCAACGCTTCATCGCAGCTTCGCGATATTTATACATAGGCTGACACACAAACATAGCTAACGGCCCACTCGCATTTATCTTCCGAGCGTTATCAGGATATCCTCCAAATAGTATCCAGCTATTTACAAGCGGTTTGTTATCAAGAACGCACCCGAACTGTTTTTTTCCTATTCAGAGATGAAACTAAAAGGTAAACGAAGGTACATCTAAAATGGACGAACGAAAATAGTACTATTTGTATAATATAATCACTGTTTAAACTATGCAGCATGCAACATTTAACTCTTTATACCAATTATAAAAGATTAAAAACGGCGTCAATATAGGGATGTGATTATAATTTGTATTAAAGTATTGCCCTCGTATTAAAAATTATTATAATTCATTGTAATTTGTACCACATGCGAACAAAAAGGGACCACCGACTGAGGTACACGCCGTGTGTGGCGCTCTTGCTTGTGTACTTGTTGATGTTACCCTCTTTCGCTTCGACAATAAATCTTTAACATTATTATGCAAATCAACAAGTTCGCGCTTATTAGCATTGTAGTGAGTAAACACAGCAAAGCAAATTAACGGGAGGCGTCACACGTACATTCTGAATTATTATAATAGTAACAAATTAATAGTATTATTAAAATTATTGCAGTAATTTCTTTTGTAAACTTATTTTGCATGCGTTGTAATTTTTTCCTATTTATTATTCATATTATATTATTATTCTTGGAATTTATAAAATTAAAGTTTTGATTACAGATAATTTTTAATAGAAGTTTGTATTTTGGGATTGGACTGTGTTTACACTCCTTTGCCTCGGGAAGCACGGATAACCATTGGGTATGCGATTGAACTATTTCTGGTTGTGTTGATTTTTCCGACCCATCGGGTTATAAGAGCGGGGATAGAGAAATTCACTTGTGTTCGCGGAAGCTGTGCGCTTTAATAAGGCCTTAGCAGATGTATAGTCTCCCTTGATATGGGCCGCCTTGGTTGAAATCGATCAGGACATCATCATCACTAAAGTGATGAAAAGTGAAGGACGCGTTTAAAAGTGTTGAATAAGTAAAAAATACAACAATGTGTGCGCATGTGTAGTGTACAGTGAGCCCAGTGCTGTTAGTCAACCAGGGAAGATGAAAGAGCTCAATTAAACGTGTTTACGTTACGCGGTCGCTAGGCGCCGTCCAGATCCGCTTAGTATACACAATATCATACTAATGTTATTTAAACGGAGTATTTATTTTTTACCGAAATGACACAGTGGTAGGAACTCTAGAATCTTATATGAAAATCACGGGTTCAAACCCGCGTAACTATTTTGTCTTAATTGTGATTTATCTCATACTCAGCGAAGAAATGAATAAAGGAAACATTGTCAAGCAACCGACAACCCGCATGGAAGTGTGGTATAATAGGGATGGGACAATAAACTCTTACTTTTAATTTCATCCCTTCCATAGCTTTTATATATCTTTATCATAGACCATTACTTACCTTAATAGAGATCATTGTATACTGAACATTTTCATAAAGACATAAAGAATGTATTTTATTAATACGTATTAAATAGATTCAGATTGTGACATATTTTCAAAAATAATTAAACCTATGACTATTATTATTACTTATATGTTTCCGATGTAAATATACGCTTCGAAACGATGACGCCCCATAAAAGCTTTACTCGTTTTAATACATTCACGTTGAGGGATATTTCTTTGATCAAACGTTAAGATAACAAAGCACAATCTGTGTTACCCTTTATGATGTGTTGTATACAATTGTTTATTACACACTAATAGTGAGTTATTGAGTAAAGACCGATCCAAACATCGATATTACAACGGACGTTAATCGGTCGCTCTTTTGTTTTCTCGCACACTTTGCACTGAGTAACTCTACAAGAGCCATCCTTGGCCTCGAAACGTAGACGATTCTATAGGACTCATCTCAGTAATTGTTTGAAACTAAACTAAATATTTATACTTATTTCGTATTTAAACGAGTATTTGTTTCCGACGAAATTGCTTCCCTTTGATGAAATCATCTAACGACATCTGGACCGAACGCTCGCGGATCTGAGTCACCGGAACGAGGGAAGTTAAGTCATTTCGCCTACTCCGTAATAAAAATATATTTCTTTCCTCTATTTTGAATACCATCTCCAGATTCCAGTGCCAAATCATCGCACTCGATGTGTTTATTTCATTATATGTGTCGGTCGGAAGTGCGTTCGTTGCGTGCGAGCTGTGGGCGTGAAGGGCGCGCGGCACAGGCACGTGTCGCTGAGAGCGATGGTTCTGACTCACTCTGAAAAATTACCATCGATTCACATGTTTAGTACATGAGTATTTTGTGTCATATGTTTATTAATATTTTCAAATTTCCAACTTCCTCCTTTCTCCTATTATCCTCTATTATTACACCCGATACAATTATTGTAATTAAATCTATTAAAACCTTTTTGTATACAATAAAACAGATGTTTTAAAAACGAATATAATTAAATTTACTTTTTTTTTAGCTCAAATGTACTAAGGAAAAATAGTTAAAGTTGGTTTTCGGTAAGAACGTACACATACCAAGAATGTGAAAAATAAATCAATCAAACGTACGAAACATAAAAATCCATTTCAAAAATATTATAAACGTTTCCGATCCCGTACATCCTATATAAAGGCGATGCTATTTACTCTACGTGCAATTTATATGTAAATTGTTCAAACAAGCGCTGTCAAACTATCCCACAAAAAAAAACCTTGGGTTGGGTATATTTGCATTCCACCTCAACGTATCTTTGAGACATTAAAGCGTTTGTAAAGTAATAAATATTTTCACGAAATTAGTATCATTCATACAAACGAAGTTTAATTACGAAACTTATTTTAAAATATATTCAACAGTCGATGCTAAAGTATTTATTACACTTTCAGTATTTATGTTGCGGCCTGCACGAAAAACTTCATTAACATTTTACACAAGTAAAAACAAACAAGATGCCGAATGCTCTAATGATTTAGAACAAAACAACATCGGTTAAAAATAAATGAAGAGCGAGTGCAGGGGATCAACTCGGCTGCTTCGTGTCGATCGTATTGCGACCGCGCACCGTCCGTCATCTCGTGACAAGAGATCATGTTCGAGATGAGACATCATCGGATACCCATTATTGCGACTAACACCACTAACTATATTCGGTATTAGGTGACGCTGTGACGCATATTCAAATATCAAATTCAATTAATTGCACTATAAAAATAAACTTATCTGTTTACTAAAAAGAATAAATGTTTTCAGATATATTAAGTATCTATATCGTTATCATTATTAATAAATGATAATGTATTTAGATATATCCAGTATGTTTATATTTGATATTTGACTCGATGGTAAGACTTTATGCACACGGATAGATACCGGTTACCACCTATTCATAAAATATTCTACCGGCAAACAGTTGTACTAAATATTATGGTATTGCGGTTTAAAGAGTTAGTGAGTCAGTCTACAGACACTAAAAACATAACATATTAGCTTCTAAACATGATGGCGCGTTGATAGTACAAGGTATAGTTAATATCCTAAAGTGTCAACAATCAAATTTCCTGTTTGCAGATCTGGCTGGTAATATGATTTTTTTTATATTATAAAATTGTTGTATCTTGCCATAACTATTGGTATACATTTGAGCACGAATAATATTTCAACGCAATTCGTACCGGATAATCTTTTACAAACAAAAGAGTCAAGAGTCGGCAACGCATGTTGGGCGTTACCTACTACTAATATATGTCACATCAAGCTCCAAAATATTACATTACAATAATATTTATAAGCATTTAATTGCCTTATAGATAATGAAAGTCAGATACAAAAATATATTTAACGAACATAAATAAACTAACTTCATAAAACATAATTAAACAGTTATGTTGACATAGAATACATTGCATAAATAATAAATATTTAAACATCTAAATTAATTTTTGCAAACCGTTAAAAATCTCATTTAAAACATTTGGACGCTTTCCATGAGCTAAATGTTAATAGAGATATATATTTTGAATGGCTAGAATACTGGCCTAGATTGAGATAGATCATTTTTACGCCTGCTGTGTACGGTCCATACGTAGTGTTTGGCGAGAATTTGATATTTATTACGAACACGGAAATATTTGAGATCTAGCAAATATTCTGGTCCACGTTCGAGACCAAAATAACGTGAGCACGTGACAGGCTATATACCGTGTCCCACGCCTTCTTGCTTCCCTGTCGTTACGCACTTAACATGAATTATGACTGTAATCTACAATAAAATAATACTATCATACTTACGCTAACTTTCAAGGAATTCACGATCTATTTGCATGTTTGTTTTTTTTTTTAATGAATTAATGATAAAATTGAAATCTTATACATATGAAATTTTAAAGATTTTAAAACTCAATAATATTATCATTTAAAATTCCGTGTTTATATCTAATATATACATATATATATATATATATATATATATATATATATATATATATATATATATATATATATATATATATATATATATATATATATATATATATATATATGTAATATCTTTAGTATTGATTATGTATGTATTGGTATGATAACTAATAATATGATATTTATATATGTATACTTATGGTATCTTATCTTATCGTTTATTTATTTACATATAATTCTTCTTAAAGTATTATTGCGTAGGATCATTTTTGTTCATTATTTTAAGCTGTCAAAGGCTGTGTAGAAGATTCAGCTATTAAGGGATAAGTCCGCCTTTGTTCACATTATTAGCAGCCCGTAAATGTCCCACTGCTGGGATAAAGGCCTCCTCTCCTTTGAGGAGAAAGTTTTGGAGCATATTCCACCACGCTGCTCCAATGCGGGATGGCGGAATACACATGTGGCAGAATTTCGTTGAAATTAGACACATGCAGGTTTCCTCACAATGTTTTCCTTCACCGCCGAGCACGAGATGAATTATAAACACAAATTAAGCACATGAAATTTCAGTGGTGCCTGCCTGGGTTTGAACCCGAAATCATCGGTTAAGATGCACGCGTTCTAGCCACTGGGCCATCTCGACTCACGTTCACTCATGTTCACTTTATAATTTTATTTGGTGACAAAAAATATATCGCCACTGGTCATTTTACAAACGTTCAAAGCTGTAGAAACTATTTAGGTGACAAACATCTTTACCTTGCAAACATATCGTCTTACAAAAGATCTTTTGACAAACTCTCATTTCGCAAATACCTTTGAAAACCTGCTTTATTTTATTATATTTTTGATATTAATATATGTCCAGTCCAGAAGTATACTATTATACATTTACTATTTGTCTACAATAAAAATCCACACAAAGGATCTTTGTATACCTATGGATATCGTCTACGTACGATCATATTTTAAATCTGATGAGTAACGCCGTATTAAGCCGGATCATAGATATAATGAAACAAAATAATTTTGATTGAATACTCAAGCGATGCAGTATCATGCCCGCAACTATATAATTTGGATACTTTATATTCCCATGACAAATCAGCGCCATGTGTGCAGTGTCGTCACAGCGCGTGGCCCCGCGGTGCCTATAAAAGCTTTTATGAGAATTCTGCCGCGACGCGGGACGGCAGCGGCGGGAAGGATGCGACCGCCCTACGCGCCTCACATCCACGGCTATTTTAACACTTTATACATACCTTTATTACCTTTATAGCTTTTAATGTGATACGAACTTACATAATATAAAATTCAATCAATTTTCATCATAGCTACAAAAATCTAAATTTTAAATCGCCTCACACTTTCAATTTACCATACTCTCTTATGCTTTTATTGACACTGGTTTTGTTGTTTGGCAACATATAACTGTGAGTGCAGTATAATGAACATAAAGATGCAAGATTCATATAAAATATTATACTATACCAGCGAGCGCCGGTAGGGCAGCGAGCAGCAGCAACAGTCCGCACACACACTCGCACATACTGCACTAGCACTTGAACCCACACCAGCAACACCAGTACCTCCAGGCGCACTTTACACCACACAACACACAATGCACTAAGTGTTTGGGTTTTGTATTGTCACAGTAAACACATCAACGAACTGTCCGTCCAGCATCCATTGCGTTTTTCATTTATAAAACCTTTAACAAGAAAAAAATATTTTAATTATTAGCTAATGTTACAAGTATATTTATTATAGGATAGTTATTTTTATTGTAAAATAATTACTTCTCGTATTATTTTGTCACATTATAGAACTTTAACAAAAATCGCGCTTACAAATCTGGGCAACACTAATAAATATCCAAGAATCATATGTATTTAAATGATTAATCAATTCACCAAGCCGCAGTGGAACAGCGTGATAGCACTAACTTCAAACCTAAGAAGATAGGAGGCCTTTGTCAGAAGTGGAATTTAATAGTCTGTGTTTGTTGTTTTTCTGTACTGAAAGTCTTCTCACAGACTGATTACAAGCACACGACAAAAATTCTAATTATCTCTGTGTACCACACAACCGATCAAATGCTTTGGAATGGAAAAATTGGATCCCACATCGCATGTGCATACAAGGACTCGAATTTAACGATATAATAAATTTGAATGATTATTATTAGTTATCGTTTAAGTATCAACTTTTATTACTCATAAAGTCAACGTCAGTGTTGAAATGGGTTGAAATAGTGACAAACTTATAATTAACTATTCAAATGGGTCACTTTCTAATAAGCTTCATATGAAATCAAATAGATATAAATTGAAAATTATGAAATATTTAAAGACACATTTAGTTTCGTGATATACAGATAGATAGACGTAGGTATCATTCGGAATCGACAGGATTAAAGTGGTGGAATGCGCTTCGCTTCACTGGTCGAGCGCGGGCGCGTCGAGCAATGGAAAGATATGGCAACTATTTATTGCAAAATTCAAACGTTACTAATAAAATCACTTCATAAACAATGATCTCGTTATAATATTCCATTAAGTAATGAAAATTTAATTACGTATACAAACCTAATTTTAAACGTTGTTCATTGTAATATATGTTATAATATAATAAAGAGCTCTTAGATGCTCTACTTTATTCTATTATTAGTATCCTATGTAATGAATATAATTTTTTTTAATTAAGTATGTTAACTTTGCAGATATCTTATGCAGTAATGATTATTAGCATAATTACTTGAAATTATGAAATTAACAGCTATTGACGTATTTCTATATTATTTTCAAATATATTCCCATCAACGTTTCAATTAAATCTTACTTCGATATTATTATTTTTACGAATCAAACGTAAGTGTTTTTACGCGCGTAAATATGAATACATTCCGAATTTCTCTGTAGTCGTAAAGCCGTCTTGGTATATAGCTAATTAAACGCGTACTTGTGCACAAAGTGGGCACAAAGTCCGGACTACACAATAATCGTAAGAAAGCACTTTGATCTTGCCGACCAGCTTGCCATGATTTACACCGCTTGTCGGCGCCACCCGTGTAAAAGTCAACGATTAACACCTAACTCCTTGTATGAACTTCTAACTATTTGCCGGCTTAAAAAATATAACGTCCCATATACGATAAAATTTTTACAAATTTTCACTCTCATGCGTTTTTATTAATGAAATATAATAACTAACGTAATTGACCTTACTTTTAAATATCGTTTAATTAACACACAGTTATTTTATGTATCATCGATGTCAGATTCCGTAGAAGAAGACTCGCAATTATGTCTAATCAGCTAGAAGACATTTACAAGTAAAGCCGTAAGTCGTTAATATATACATAAACAAACGTTCTCTTTAGGTATATACGTATGTATAATTACGTTTTTAAGTGAAATATTTAAAGTATCTAAGCCGAGGTGGACAGTGGGTCTACGTGACCAAGTATAGGAGGGTCTAAGTTAATCAGTGGTCTGTTGGCGCGCGATGCTATTTGCACGCCGCCGCAAATAGCTCGCCCGGAATATCGCGCAAAGGTTACGCGGGTCTCCTCCTCGCCGCAGCTGCGCGCCTTACTCTTCACTGTCACCGCTCTGACAAGCGAAGGGGGATAAGAAATGTTAGTTATTCTTTCATTTTTCAATTGACCAACCACATAAAGCCACATATATTTACATATATAATATTTTGTTACTTTTTATATGATAGTATGGTAAACATTTCTGAAATTACGATCAGATTTTTTATCGTTTTCGATTGTCAATCGATGCCCTGATTTGTAACGTCATTGTAACAAATGAGGTTTTATTAAAATATTTCACAATAGATAATTAATTAAAATTATTAAGTTACTTATTATTATGTGTGGTTAAAATTAGTTATGGAAATGTCACACGTCACGTATAACCAACGTGATTTATGTTGTCTCATCTTACAGTAGTAAAAACAGGAAGCTGGACCTAAACACGTACATACGTATGTATTTCTCAGATGGGAGCATTTTATGTCTATTATTATATGTTGATGGTGATTTCTATATAAATAATAATAGTGTATGCAGACAATTAGGAACACCGAATTTTGAGCCATTTGTCATAAAAAAAAATCTTTTAATTTCTGCAATATAAAGGAGTTAGGGTAAAACATTTCAATATAAATTAAAAAAATAAATCTTTACATAAACAATAATAGGTTATTTAAATATCAGCTTGCTCTCAAATCTATTGAGACTGTAAAATTGTCTTAATTACAGACAAATAGTTTACTATGTTTCAAGCTAAAATAGTCAGACTACTAAGATACTTATACTAGACGGAGTTTTGTAGTACGTATGTACTATAAAACTCAGTCCAATAATCTCTAACTTAAATTTTCGCTTGACTTGGTCATGACATCTATAATATATGAGGAGACGTTTTCTTCTACCGCCTAACTAAAAAAAACTACCGAACCTTTTGAACTACAACGCCTATCGAAGAAAGTTTTAGTACGTATACTTTAGACTAGTAATGTGAGAAGCGTGAATTTTGTATTATTGTATCAAATAAAAGACAAAAATCGTTAAATATGGGTCTTCGTTAATATATCTAACCGACGTTGCGCTCGTTGACAGCACTGACATTTGACAGGATCATTACGCGGATCATAGGATGCCGGAATCGCCTCATCTAATTATAACTACACTTTTGGTGAAACATTTGGTTTTAATTCTTTCGCCATGTCGTATTTATAAATATTATTAAAAAAAATATTTTTTATAAATTTTAATATTATTATTCTATTTAGCACAATATGTTCATATACGATTGGACAAATGTGTTGAACACCTTCCAATTTTTATTTAAAGTATGTAGTTAGACTGACAAATGGCCACTTGATGCATTATGAGTGAATCGTCCCTACAGACGGGTTTACACTAAAAACTTCCTACCACAAAGTAAATATAATTTATAATTAAACTGTATATATATAATTAATTAAAGAAACTTATTTTTCAAGATAAGTCATAGATGTAATTCAGGAAATTATATTATAAGTATACTAACTTCTCGCCCTTCTACTGCCTCGCCCGTATATACTCGCAGATGCGAGTATTTATATAATCTAAAAACTTTCTCAATTGGCCCATTTATAGCTAAGAGATTTCTTTAAATGGGACTTGGTAGATTCTGAGCGTGTTTAAACAAACAAATCTTCTTTTCTAAATTAGGTATATATTTACACATTGTTAGTTTTGTACACTCAAACCTAATGAATACAAAATATTTATAAATTCTGTTTTAATTTTAATTAAAAGTGATTTCAGTAAATTTTAAAATTATACAATACATAGTAATTTTAAATAATCTTCTTAATATATACTTGAGTAAGCAGACAATTAAAATCTATATTTATATTAAAACAGAGGAGAGTTATGGAACATTATTTGGAAGCGGTAACCTCAGGAACTATCGATTCCATTGGAAACATATTTGGTATTATATAGTCCATTAATAAAGGATGATTATAGACTATAGACCGTTAGCCTATATGAATTAGAATCGAAGCTGTAATAATAAATGTCAGCGATTACGGGCACAGCAAGTTCGCGAAGTAGCAACACCGACAGGGGATGATTGGTAATCAATTAATCAGATGATAAGCGTTTTACCCAATATTTCTGAAAAAAAAACAATATCTTGTCTAATAGTTTCACACGCAAGGACCAAATTCTAGATTGTTATATTAAGGTGCTGATTTTAGATATATGCATTTTTTATATATTTTATAACATTTTTTTTTAAATTTATATTCTAAATTTCAAGTCGGACATCCTTTATTTTCAGCTATAAGGTAATATGAATTTATGAATATAAAAATTCCATGTTTGAAAATCAAAATTTAATCCGTGTTGAAATATGTTTGTGAACATTTCTTCTCAAAAACTTTTGTTTATTTTTTTTTTAAAGGCAAATGAGAAACCATTATCTTTGCTAGAAATCCCCTTACATTTTATTAATGCGCTGCCAACCACGGCGTCGAAGGTGTTAATCCTATCCCATGTGCCTAGCCCAGGTGGACCTAGACATTGTCCTATAATAAAATTTAACTATTTTCATCTTACATGTGGTTTTAATATAAATCTTACTATATTTAGTTTTAATAACTTAAATTTTATTCGATTGCTTAATTCATTACACTTAAAATTATAATCGGTTCGAAATTTACCGTCAACAAATTTAATAGTTACTCTCTTTCTCCAATTACTACTTTAATCAATTCGATAGTAACCTTTTTAAAAATGTCTTTTTCTTATTCCTGATTGCAAGCGAAGTCCTAGTAAATACGCTGCTATTTTTTTAATCAGTGTTGTCCAAGTATGGAACAAATGAAAGACGAAATATAAAAATATATGAGGTGAAACTATTGACTATATACACTATAAGTATTTTAAATTAAGAAAGTAATATATCTTACCTTTAAAAATAAAGATAAATAAAAAACATTACAGGAAAATCACAATTCTTCCCTGGAACTCGATTCGAAAAAAAATTATCTCGCGATCTTCGAAACCGATGTTTCAAAACAGAAACAAATCTTAAGCACATGCGTCCGCGCAGGCAACACGCGCGGTACTGTACGCACGCGTAGGGTTCATCGTGCGTGTCAAAATTATACGTTTCGTACGAAGTTGGGCAACCCGCCCCACGCACATCACGCTGCGGGATCTGTTTTGATCAACCCTCTGATATATAATCCATTGTTGATACGGGTACATGTCCACGTGTGCGCTCTCAGCGGCCGCGTCGTTGCTGGCCGAGCTCGGGCTGCGCGGGCCACTTGACAAGTGTTTACGAGCTGCGTCAGCGGCTCGGCACCCGGGGGCAACGCCGCGCCGCCATACGGGCGCCACACGCAAGTTTGAGAATCTTGCGTGAGCGTGATACGCCCCTCAATCATCGCTATACCAAATAACGTATACCGAGTCTCATAAATTACGTTTTTTCGAAAAAAGATTATACAAACAAAAACGAACAAGTCATAAAATCACTGTGTAATATTATCTACCTCATTAATAGAACTCTTATATATTGTTATTATAATCATAACACCAAATAAGAAGATACACTTTTATTTATTTTATGATTGCAGCTCTGTATGAAATTCTACACATGGTATGCCTCATAGCTATGTATACTCATATTATAATAGGTAATAATATTATTTGCTGCATTCTTTAGGTATATCTAATATACATTTATGACCCCAAAACTACTTCTTCAAACTGAAATAGTTCACAAGCTTCTATATTAATACTGATTAAAGAATCAAATCCTGCCTGAAGTCGAAATTTGGTGTTATACGTTTATATCCTTACTTCTAGTGTTCACATGAGTTTATGTCTTCTTAAAATTTTTAATTTTTGAATAACTTTATATAACACCCAGAAGGAAGTTTCTAGCTCTTAATATTTAAGTGAAAGAGCACCGTTTTTTTATTTTATTTTTAAACTCGGATCAAGTATTATGATTGTTATTGTTATTATTACTAGAAAAAAAATGTTGATAGTAAAATTAGATGTAAAAGTATTATGTTTATTATTAATTAGTTATGTTTGGTCAAATTAGCGACAGTGTGCGAAGTAATAAAAAAAACTTGCTTTACCATCGTTGATTAAATCGTAGGTTGCACGAAACTTCACGTCACGCACACGAGTTCAATTCAATTATAACAGGAGATAAATATTGCTGACCAGTCTTCACCAACTTCGCATTGCTCCTTACGAATTTTCCCGAGACAAAATACCTCATAGCAGCTGACGGCCTATAAATGATCTCTACAACCAAAATCACCGGTTTGTCAATTTCTGTGTTATGGGATATGCCCATAAACTCATTTTTACATTAATGGCATTAATAATATTCCCTTGTAAAATGACGATTATAAACTGACTTTACATATGCCTTAAATCTCCGTATTATAACAGATCTGATAACTAAAATACCTGTCTCACTCATATATTATAATAATAAGCAACCTATTTATAGTTTATACATCACTAAATCTAAATGTATATAATAAAATTGGAATGTCTGTTTGTAATATTAAAAGAACCGCTTTTTACTAAATGCATATGTATGTATACGCATATGTATGTATACAAAAATAATTTTTTTTTACAATTTTTATCTGTATATCTGTCTGTTTGTCTTGGCTAATCTCTGGAACGGCTGGACCGATTTTGATGGGACTTTGACTGGCAGAAGCTAAAGGCTAGTTTTATTTTAGAATTATATATAAAATAAAGTCACGCTGCAATGTCCGAATAACTTAAATTAAAACGCGCACGAAGACGCGGGCACTATTAGTATAATATAAAATAAGAAATTAAACATCGCATTTACTACCTTTTGTGTTTGTGTGTGTGTAATAATTAATCGTGTTACATTTCGTCTATAATATAATTAATAAGTATCCTGCTTAAAAAATAACAAATACTGACTCTACATGTTTTGTGTTGCTAAATATGCCTTATTTATTATTTTTTTTTAACACAAACTTAAATTTTTTAACTGACAAAGTTAAGAAGTGCCTGTTAATGTCTCACTGCTGAGCTAAGGCTCATTTTAAGGAATTGCGCGTGAAAATTCATCGGTCTTGTCCGGATTTAAACCCGCTATCTTCACAGCCACGCGGGGGATGCAGTTGTGTAACTGCAAACACTTCGTGTATGGTTAAGATGCGCGACTCTATACCTGTCCCGTATCCTTTGGTTATTATCATTTTCAACTTGAAAGTAAGTCAGGTCACATTTACGAAATGATCTTTTTGCTGACGTTGCGTAACTCCTTAGCGTTGTTTAGATTTTTTGTGCTTTTACTACCCGAATGATTTTGTCGTTTTACTGAATTTGCTAGATATAAATCGTCTCATTCGATATTAACGTTGCCTTTGCTTACATTAATTTTAGATATTTAAACCGTAAATAGATCGTTGACGTTAATATTTACTTCAATAACATTTTTAGCGACTGTAATGTTTTTGGTGACCATTTACATCTCATGAAGACATTATTGTGTGTATATTTTTTGTATCTATTTCGTAATCTTTAATTTAGAGTTGTAATAGTTAAGTGAACAAATGAATATATAATATACTGTGTTTATGGTGTGGACATAAATTATAAAAGAAGTCAATAAATAAGCTACTTCTAAAACTTCTCAAAGGAAGACATATAGTATAAAGTATGAAGGACGTTTTCACAAATTTGTGGTTCAGAAAGATGATTTCAAGTCACAAAAAGTTTTTTTATGTCTTGAGAAACCTGCCTGAATTTGACTTTAAGAAGCCATAGTTTTTGTAGCAACATTATAAGCATAATTATGTATGTATTGATCAGCCCAAGTGGCCCAAATATTTTGCGCAGAAAACAATACTATTATCCAAACTTATTCTAAAATAACAAAAACAATTACTATGAATTTTCATATTAACTTTATGCTTAAAAATGGAAATAGTTTTTATTTAATTATACGTATTAAATGTTATACTCTTTATGAGATACGGGTACATTTATATTAAAATAAATAACGGTTTTCTTAGGAACACTGTAGAAAATTTAACAGGAGTTATATATTATTACATTTTTCGTATTCCATATCGTTCGATTCAATATCTATTGGCCTTTGGACTTCCTCTCTCGGAACAAAAGTGGCATGCCGCCTTTCACAATTTGCACGACGCCCGAGGTGGGGTTAATTATTGGGTGTCGTAGCGTAGAGGGTGCGGGTCGTACGGTGAAACGTGACAGCACTGCGGCCAGCCCCGCCAGCGACTGCATCAGGCCGAGTCGCTCACCTGGATTAAGCACACCAATCGATTAATATTAATCAAAGCAAATATGTCACGGAAGAAATCTATTTTTTTTTTATTGCCTTTTGATCATTTTGCTAATGTAAAGTTATAAACACGTTTTTGGTAAACACTGAAGAAATATATATATATTTTTTTAAATTTGTAAAGTAGTCCAGTCATTATATAGGTACATATGGAAATGCATATGAACCGAGAAGTCTGATTTTTTAATTTGTAGTCGGGAGGACTTTGAACAGCTTGACTTGAAATTGTCGACCTCGATTTTCTATGTGCTTTCGACGCGATCTTGAAAAAAGTTTAAATTTCGTTTTTATGCTATAACTCGTGATACAAGAATTCTGATACTTCTCGTTGCTTCATTTACGCTTTACAATTTAGATCTTATACATTGTTTACCTATCGTAGTCGTATCGTAGGCGTATAGTTGTCTTATAAATACTTTGCGGTCGCCAAAACTGTACTTATACATTAACTCTGCTATAATACATGTGTATACATCATTTAGCCAAAAATTAAGATGTATGTTTTATAAAATGTCTGAGCAAACATATTTCCTGTAAGGAATTGCTATCATATCATATCAGTTGGAGAGTATAATATTATTTTGATATAGTGGAAATATCGTTTTATTCCAAAATGAAGTAACACATTACTGTCTATTATAAAAGTATTTCTCTATGTACACAGAAATCTCTGGTATATGAATAGAGCTGTTCATAGATATCCGTATAGCTATGACCAGTTACCTAGAATCTATTATTATATTTTAATAAGATATCGAAATAATTACCAATGCAAGCACGAGGTCCGACACCAAATGGTAAGTATACATATTTGTTTTCATCATTATAATTCTTCGGATCAAATCTTTCAGGGCGGAATTCTTTCGGATTATTAAAGTACTTAGAATCATTTTGCATTGCTTGAATAGGTATTATCACTCTTACTCCTTCATCAATGGTAAGATCTAAATCTTCGAAAGTGTACTTCTGTGCACACTTTCTCATCAAGAAACCTAGTGATGGAAATATTCTCATCGCTTCTTTAAATGTCCACTCTAGATAATGCATTTCCTTGATAGCGTCATAGCTTAATTTGTTGTCATACTTTTCCAAGACTCTGTCAATTTCTTCTTGTACCTTATTTTGTATGTCAGGATGATGAGCTAGCTCATGTAGGGTAAAGCTGGTTGCCGAAGAGGACGTTTCAAAACCAGCAGCAAAAAAAACAAACACTTGAGCCGCTATCAGATCGTTATTCATTTCTAAAGTTGCAATTTCTGGTTTTCCGTCTGATTTTTTTCTTTCCATTGACTCGCAAACAATTGTTCCTTTTTTCTTACATTCAAGCAAAAGATCTATGAAGTCATTTCTACCCGACGGTTCATAGTTTCTTTGACTTAGGACTTCGTTCACTAGTTGATATATTCCTTTTTCCACACGAGTCATAACTTTCAAGTTTTTGAATATATTGGGAAAGAATTCTTTCAAAAACACTACGGTGACTTCTTTCAATCCCACTTTAAATATAGTAGCTCCAAGTTTTCGAAAAGCGGAGTTTTCCTCCTTGAGTGAGTCCGAGTCAAGTCCGAAGCCGCAGGCACCAATAAAATCAGTCGTGTATCGCGCCATAAGTTCGCGTGCGTCAATCTCCTTTCCTTTGGAAGCGGCATTGAGTGCCCAGGCTTGCAGCCGTTCAGCTCGTTCTACGATCAACGGAAACATAGCCTTGAGCTTGCCACTAGTAAAGGTAGGTGTTATTCGTTGACGCAGTAGCCGCCAAAGGTCACCGTCAGCGAAGAATAAATTACGAAGCAAAGGTTCTGTTCCATGGCTATTCATGTTCATTCCACGGCGATAAAAGTAAGCAAAATCTGTTGTGAGTATTCGTTTGGAAATTTCCGGGTCTCTAATAACAAGTTCAGGGCCAGACGCTCGATAAAACCCTACCACTTTCTCCTCTGGATACTTCCAGTACGTCTCCACTGCCATCTCGCACATACTTTTCTGCATTAAATAATTTCTTGCATTGTTGCCTAAAAAGGGTACCGGCTTGTCATGTTTCACTCTTTTTCGCTCCCAGTACTTGAAATTTCTTGTTCCGTATAAGTATAAAGTCAAAAGCACAATTGCTACTATTAACGCAAGCATCTTATTATTTAAAACTGTGTTTATGCCACAAACTAGACCATGACAGAGGGAAACGCGCAAAGACTAACACATACTCAAGAATACTGAGTAATTCACTGCCTTCATTGGAAGCGACTGTATTATAGCGGATCATAATGTAATAAGTCGACGCGAGACTCAATAAGATAAGATAATGTTCATAAAAAATATATATAAAAAGTTAATTGATAAGTCTGATATAAAGTTATAAATATAATTAATTAAGTTTTTTTTAATAATAGTATAAAGTCTTTGTTTTTTGGACGTAGGAATAATTCTAATGGATAATGGATAGTAATCCATATATATATATATGGTCTGTCTGTCTGTCTGTCTGTCTCGCTTTCACTACTACTTTTACTACTACTACTTTTTATTTGATTTTCAAAAATGGGATAAAAGGTTGAAAGTTGTTGAAAGTATTGTCATTTTTAAAACTAGAAGCATTAAAATTATATTTTAGGCTGTACACTTATTAACTAACATATCTAGACATCCACAAAGGAGCGAATTTTGGAAATTCTACCCCTAAAGGGGTGAAATAAAGCTTGAACGTGTGTATGGAAGTTCGTAATGTTTTTTAAGTAGAAACATGAAACCTTAGTTATGGGATACTGTTTAAAAAAGATTAAATACGTATTTCAGTATTTCTAGATATTCCACCTTTAAGCGGTTTAATAGGGGTTGACATTTCTTTATATAGATTAGTCTGGAAGTCCTTCATTTTGAAGTTAGAAGCATGAATTTTTTTTTTTGGGCTACCAATTAAAAATGAGTTTATTCGCATTTAAGCTTTTCTGGATATTCTACCCTAAAGGCTAAAGAATATAGATACCAATGTGGTATACAAAGAGGTCTTACATTGACGTAATATTTTAAGTTAATTTGTAAATATATACATATTGTACACGAGCAAAGCCACAGGTAAAAGCTAGTAATAAATACTACATACCAATATATTATATTTTTAGATATCTAAAAATATCATACAAAACTGCAAATAAGCAAATGCTTATCTTTAATAGTCTTCTTTTATCAGTAAAAGTAAATATCCCACTGCAAGGCGAAGAATGTACGTTCTTCATGATCAACCTGTTGGGTTGGGTTCCATTCATTGAGTGCTTCGTATTTACGTACAATCCATAAATAATAATAACAATGTCAATTTTAAATTATTGTCTGAAAAATCTAGTACTACCTTTAAAGTCAGAAACGATATTTCGTTTAGAGCTCTGCGCTGCTCTTTGAATCAATCTTTACTTGGGCCTTGTACAAGTCCGTCTGGGTAGGTAGTGTAGGTACCACATAATTTATTCTACGATTTGAAGACCAATGTTAGTGGCATATTGACGATATAAGGAATTGTTTCTTTTTTGGCGTGAATCAAAATATTTATTAACATAAGAATTCATAACAGTAAGTGCTTAAATATATACAAATATGAATTAAAAATAGTTACTGTATAAATCTTGACCGCGTGGAATGGTTTCCGCAGCATTTCCTCGTTGAATCGCAATCCTCTGGGCTAAAAACGAACTAGCCCTCATGTCACCGGTGGAGGCAATAAGTCGAGGTGTTATACTTTTGATGAAGCTTTTTGCACCACTACTCCAAGAGCCAAGTGTTTGACAGCATATGGGACAAAAAAAGTAATTTGACATAAGACACGAATATTTAGATCTTTTTTTTTGCTTCAGCTTTTTCCGCAGTGGCACCGGCTCTTAACATTGTTTCTCGGATATGAGACGAGGCCAACGTGACAACGCATGTAGTGTCCTCGTTCCCAGGGAGCCAATGTTAATCCATCAGGTGTCTTACCATCATCACGACTAAGTCCACGAGGCTCAGTAAGAGCAGGAACGTCGATGGTGGCAAGAGCCATTTTTATTGTGTCAAAGGAATTGTTAATAATTCAGTTTATAATTTTTGTTAAAAATTAAATATTTCGTTGAGAAATATTGAGAAACTCCGCATTAGAAATAGTGTTTAAAATTTTAATGTTGTATTAGCTGTGAAATGATCCTTTTGATTAATTCAAATGCTCCTGTGTAATTTAAATAGTTAAAGATAATGATTGTAATTGCTATATAAAAGCAGCAGATCCTCACTCCCCACTCAACATCTGTTAACATCTCTGCTGTAATGTCTATATAATGCTGTAATATCTTTATACTTGTACTAGATGACCCAGCCACGCGTTGCTGTGGCTCAGTAATTATAATACATTGAATAAATTCAAGAATACATTAGATTTTCAACATAATGTATAGAATTCAGTTAGTGTCGTTTTCGGTGTCTCAAATGCTCTTTGGATAATATTTTCTTCGGTAAAATACACTCGTTGACCGTTTTTAAGATGTACTGCAAGATGCTGGACAGAAAGTTCTCTTTTGTGTATGGAAAAACTGAAAATATGTCAGATAGCTTCGCTGCTGCTTATATCTACTTCAAATTCTTCCGAATCACTACCTTTATTAACATATTTACAAATGTACTTAATAGATTTGACGGAACTGCAAAACTCTACATTAATAAGAGCCTTATACGCTTTTGACAGCTACTTCATCATGCTGTTCTCGAAATTCTGGTCTGCGAATTTCTGCTGTTCTGATTCGTTGAGCTGCGCTTCTTGTTGCAATTTATTCTTCCAATTCATGAGCTCTATTAGCACGCATTAAAATTGTTATAGTATGACTTGGAATCAAGTAAATACTGTAATCCAATTGAAAAATATGTGAACCCAAACTGTTCTATGTTTGTTCTCGAAGATTGTATAATCTAGATATATTAACACAACGCCATCTGCCTGATACCTGTGCAACTTAGATGCTAAGCCGCCATCTATTAAGAATTTATAGAACTAACCGATAAATATACACGAATGTCGTATAATAAACATTTAATTTGCAATAATAAATATTGAGATGAAAAGTTGGACCATATTATAAATGGTTACAAAGTTTTATCAAAATCCGTTCAGTAGTTTCGGAGTGTATCGCGAATATAGATAGAGTATTAAATATGACACATTTTGTATAATGTCATACTAACTTCATATTTGATTTTAATTAAAAAAGAAAATAGTTACTGTAAAAATAATGACCGCGCGATAAAGTGCCGAGAACGCTAGCAACATTTCCCTGTTGAATCACAATTTATTAATTTTTAATAATTTGTAAACATTTTACTATGAATAATTTAATAATAAGAATTGATTGATTGCCATTTTAGGAAAGATAAATGTTAGATTAATTTGAATTGAATAAAATGAAAACCGAAAATCATTACGTTGACATAATTTTTCAATATTTTTCTAATTACACTAAATATTAGATTATATTAATATTTATGTTGAACTACGTCGGTACAGTACCAATAAGTTTGTCATAGGACGAATGAGACAATAACTTTTTTATCATTTTGAAATTTTGAGTTATTTTTGAATATATTCATATTAATGGATAAAAATTCTGCACCCTTGAACTTTATGTTCTCGAGAGATCTTCAAGAGTTCTTGTAAAAGCAATTTTGATAATGCGCTGTCATTGTTAGTAATCGTAAATAAGTATTTAATTTATTAGAAGTAACAATGATAGAACACTTTGAATCATAAGTGTTAAATTGAAAATCATATCTTGTTTTTTATTTAATCTTATCCCTTATTTATATTATGAATAATAATATTTACTTATATTCAAAACAATTTTTTTCAAGATAATAATACAATAACGTATATTATGTTTTGTGAGCATTCTCCTGAAAAGTACCTCGACCAAAGATTTGGAGGTCAGTTGGAGGTATGGGCTAAACCGAAGTTCCACACGGTCACGTGCCGTGAAAAGCTGCGTGTAAAGTATGAGCTAATGTGAGAGCTTTCACAAGACACTGCAACCATGTAATGTCTAGTGACCGTATATCTCCGTCATTGTCCACTATAAACACGATTTCGACGCGGTAACCGTCGTTACAGTCACTCTTAACACGACTTTCAGTCAGTCTTTCACACGGACTACTTTCTGATATTGACTAAAGATTCAAGTATTTAGATGTCATAAAAATTGTTTATATCATCATAATTCATACACATGCCAGCAAAATAAAAAAATATAATTTAAGAAAGCTTTTTTTCAGATAAAATAGAGCTTCCTTTCTCGTGCTCTACGCACTTGGTGGTAGAGCTTTGTGCAAGCCCGTCTGGGTAGGTACCACCCACTCATCAGATATTCTACCGCCAAACAGCAGTACTCAGTATTATTGTGTTCGGGTTTGAATGAGCCAGTGTAACTACAGGCACAAGGGACGTAGTTCCCAAAGTTGATATGATAATTATTTCATATATTATTTTATTATAATCATTATTAATATAATATTATTCTGTCTTCGTTATTTTTATGTCATGCAAATAATAAATGTTGTTAATTTATCGACACAACGTTTTTCTTTGAACGTCTACATAGTACATTTGAGAGATCGGACTAACTTATCTAGTGACGTCATATGTGAAGAATGAAACCTCATAATGAATTCTGAGGCTTCATTCTTCACATTCAAACCTTTACTGAACGTTGTCTCATGTGCCCATAAATACTTTGTACATATACATATATTTCATGTTACCAATATTTTTGTTATTTTTTTATTTTTTTTACTTATAATTAATCCTTGAAGACTGTGTTTGCAGTAGTGCAAAGTACATGTTCCATAGTGCATAACAGACGACGAGATCACTTCACATAATCAGGGACCGGACGTACGACTAGGTACGTTAGTCGCACAAAAACAGCTGTCTGACAATCCAAATGCAACATCATGATGATATTTAGCAAAACGATTCATTCAAAATATTAGTCTCAGTGTATTTGATTTGATAATATACCTACATGATGATTAGTTTGAAGGTGAATGACATTTGTTGGGTTTTATCTGTTATCTAATATTTGTGAAATGGCTTATGGAATATTAGAATATGAAACTGGATTTCAGCCAGAGGCTTTACTAGTCATAACTCATAATTAATCTACAGACAATTTGATCCAATCGAGCTATTAAATTCCATTCAAAATGTATGATTTTGTATTAGGTTACAATAGTGTTTTGTTTTTTAAACATAGTGTCTTTATCTATCAATCTAAAACTGACCGATATTCCTGATCAAATTTCGGAGGCATCGATCTAATTCGAGATTCAATACTAGGTCTATGAGATCTGTAGCCACATGAGCTAGCCACTAGAACAACAAGATAGTAAATAGCAAAATAAATGAATATAATGTTGTGGTCACTGCTTTTGGTCAATTGGCTCTGGTCTATTTATATACACATGTATAATATGATGACGACCTCGGTGGTCGAGTAGTGTGTACACCGGTTTTCATGGGTACGCTACTCTGAGGTGCCGGGTTCGATTCCCGGCCGATTCAATGTAGAAAAAAGTCCATTAATTTTCTATGTTGTCTTGGGTCTGGGTATTTGTGGTACCGTCGTTACTTCTGATTTTCCATAACACAAGTGCTTTAGCTACTTACATTGGGATCAGAGTAATGTATGTAATGTTGTCCAATATTTATTTATTTGTTGTTATGGATATGTATTATGTTGTTGTTTAATATATTGTGATACCAATGTATTTTATAATATTTTACCAAAGACATCCCGAAAAGAGTCTTTAGTGAAGTTAGAAGCATTAGCCCCAGTGTAATATACCTAAAATAACTAAAATATTCGAGCTGTATCAATGACAGTTGTCGTGATTTCCTAACTCGTATAAGTATCCTGCTGAGCTGAGCCTATAAGCTGACGAGGGTGATAAATGAGAACTCCATTGGAGTATTGAATCTGAAGCAATACCGAAAAATACTGTGGTATCATTTATAATGAGATCTTTATTATGGAACATAAGCCGAATATTTTGCTGTTTTACTTTTGGTAACATTCGTCCTGATCGTTTATTTGAAATAAACTGAATTATTATTTTATTATTAAAAGGTTGTTTGGCTTTAATACTAACAATATTATATCTACAATATTCCTCAATTCTCGTAACATATGGCTGAAAATGAATCTTACGACGACAAAAATTATAGTATTAAATACCTGAGCTAGTGTTTTTAAATATTCTCTAGTTCAGTAATTTATTGAGCAAATAAATCATGTATATTTGAAGTAGAAATCTTACGTGTCCTGTTAACCAATCCACTAACACTGTTGTTACGTTTACTTAGCATATCAAAGCAATTATCTGAAACAAATTAATCGCATATGATAACAATATATTATATAGATATCATGGTAGAAATTGTATAATTCATATTTTTAGTTTTCTAGCAAAAGCGACAGCATTTTAGGTAAACTTACATCCTCTTTGGATATCAGATAGGATTTATATATGTATCTATGGGTCGAATTATAAGAGCAACTGTATGTATTTTCTGAGTAAATTTTCATTAACAGTAGAAATTATTATTCGCGCATCTGTATATTTAGAAGATTTAACAGATTTTGATTTGACCTTCCTTTTCCTAATCAAAATATAAATAAAAGCAAACGGAAATTAATTCCAGTTTTCTATTACATACTTGTACAAATGATGACTCGTTAAGATTTCCACGAAGAACTAATAAGACTCGACTTGACCATAAAATTCTTTAGAAATGAAGGTAGATCACTGTGAACATAAAGAGATCCTCCAAACGTGTGATAATATATCATTTATAATAGTCGTTGTTATCATTTCATTACACATATACGAAAGGAATGCTACTCTCAATCATTATTTTAAAAAACCTTTTAAGAGTATTCGATGGTATAAGTCCTTGGTTATCAATGCCATTCGCTCAAAATGTCGCATGGTTTTTACTGTATAAAAATCTTTATATCACCAGTTCGATACCAAACTATTTCATACGAATACATCATTCTTTTAATAGTGGTACAGTAAATTATGCAAGTCACGTATTTTATTAAAGTGATGTGTGCGCATATTATTAATAATGCATCTGCAACTATAATTTTCTTAATGGACGATAAATTGTACATTATTTAAACCAAGATAATTTGAGATGTCATTGTTCAAGTTTTACAGTTTTTATTTAAATGCCATCGTTTTAAGCGTTTACCAGACGCAACACCAGAATGCTTTTTGTTCTAATCAGTATTCTCGTTGTTGTGAATGTAAAATTCTTCTAGAAAGCAATGGAGACGCAACCATCGTAGTTTCTGATTGACACTTACCCAATCTATTTGTCTGATATCATTGTGCTTTGTTACTTTGGATATTATATCGTCTGTTTAATGATAAAAACGATTACTATTAACAAAGTTTTTAATAAGTTAAGTATATAGTTGAACTTGTGGTAGACATATTACTTCTACCTATATATACTATCTTTTATTATGATTTCATATGATAAAAAAACTCTAAAAAAATTAACAGTTCTGGCTTCGGTCTAAAGTCTAAACCACTACAAAAAGTATGTAGGTAGATACTATTGTAATGGTTTTGTGAGTAAAGTTCTTGATTTTTTTTTATTATTTACCAGTTTTTTATTCAGCCAACGGCCAATACTTTAAATTAAAACATTTATCTCTGTAGAAAATTTTCGACATAAAGCGAATTAAAATTTCGTGAATTTTAATAAAATTATTAATGATATGACTAAATTTTGTATGTTAAGCAATCGGAATTTTCCAATGCCTATGTAAATCTTGTCACAACAACGAGTTTGCGACTATCAAGTTAAACATGGCGATAGTCAATAGTTATGTTAAAACTTAAATACCACATAAAAATGTATTAAATAACTCAGAACAATTACTTATTTATTTTGAATTGACTTGCAGTATGTTGAACAATTAAAAAAAATATACAATAAAGTATAATAACTAAAAATAAGTTTAAAATTTATTAAATGTCAATGTCAACGATATAGGAATAAAATTATGTAATATGTATGTGGTTTTCGTGATTGCTTGACCAAAAAACTCGCTATGTGTAGCGAAGCACATAATGGCGGTATTTTTTTATTCCGTTTTAGTAAATCTATTATAGCTATGTGATTTATTGCACAACGCGATAATTTATGTAGCTTTTGATGTAAATTTTAAAACTTTTTTTATTATTGAATTTATCACATAACTGTTTTTACAGTACGTGCATATTGAAATAACCGAAATAAAAAACTAAAAATAAGAAAAAACACATAGCGACTTTTGCAGGCGCAACGACGATATTTAATAAAATTATATTAACAAATCAAAACAAAAGCTACCTATTCATAAAATTAGTACCTATATGAAACCAATCATAGTATCATGACACAAATAGGCAATAACTTGGTGTTTTGTCACGATGGTCCCGTTCTTAAACGCTGGTATTTATTTAGTTTAATTCATATCGTGCTTGGTGATTAAGAATACCATCACGACCGGATTTAAAGGCTTGGAGGCCCTGAGACAGAAACGAAGTACAGCCCGAATAAATATATTTTCAAATTAGATACATCATGTACTTACATAGAATTCGTTCACTAGATATTTACATTTAGTAATTTACTCTAACTTTTATTGAATTATTTTTGCATCTCAAAAATATGAATATGATGTTTTTTACGTTGAAAAAGATTTAAGTATGTTGTATCACTATAATATTAAACATTGCGTCAAAATTCACAATATCTCTCATTTTCGATGGCTGATTTTATTATTATGTCTGATAACCAATTGATAAAGAATGATGAAATGATTTTTATTTAAATTTTGTTCTATTTACTATAGCTTTACATCAGATTTATCAATTAACTTTAGACTGGCCATATGGTATAATAAAAGTTTAAATCTTATCTTATTGAAGTACGCATCAACACATTATCATTCGCTACATATTACGAGTACGCCTTATGATTCGCGATATATATAAGTCGTTTCCGACGAGGACTGTGATCAACTTAGTATACTTGAGTCCGCGCTAGTGTTCGCACGCTTCCCACTCCTATTTCCACACTCCATTAGTTTGTTGTTGTATTTGTTCGCTTTTAGACTTCATTCTTATAATATACACTTTGTGCAAGTCTAATTTAAGACGGTAAAATGCTTGCGGTCATTATAGTGGTAATTGTGGTTTTGGTTCTATACTTATACGGAACAAGAAACTTTAAGTACTGGGAACGAAAACAAGTTAAACATGACGAGCCAGTAATCTTTTTCGGTAACAATACAAGAAATTATTTAATGCAACAAAGTGTATGCCAGTTGGCAGTGGAGATGTACTGGAAGTATCCAAATGAGAAAGTGGTAGGTTTTTATCGAGCATCTCGTCCTGAACTTATTATTAGGGACCCTGATATTGCCAAACGAATACTCACAACAGACTTTGCTAGCTTTTATCCGCGTGGACTGAACATGAACACCGATGAGATAGAACCTTTGCTTCGGAATTTATTTTTCGCTGACGGTGACCTTTGGCGGTTACTACGTCAACGGATGACACCCGCTTTTACCAGTGGCAAACTGAAAGCTATGTTTCCATTAATCGTGGAACGAGCTGAACGGCTGCAGGCCAGGGCACTCAACGCCGCTTCCGAAGGACAGGAGATCGACGCTCGCGACCTCATGGCACGATACACGACTGATTTCATTGGTGCCTGCGGCTTCGGACTTGACTCGGACTCACTCAAAGAAGAAAACTCCGCTTTTAGAAAACTTGGAGCTACTATATTTCAAGCGGGACCTAAAGAAATTTTCGTCGTTATTTTAAAAGAACTCTTTCCCAGCATATTCAACAAATTAAAACTTATGACTCGCGTGGAAAAAGGTATTTATCAACTAGTGAACGAAGTACTACGACAACGAAACTATGAACCATCGGGTAGAAATGACTTCATAGATCTTTTGCTTGAATGTAAGAAAAAAGGCACAATTGTTGGGGACTCGATAGAAAGAATGAAACCAGATGGAAAACCAGAAATTGCAACTTTAGAAATGAATGAGGATCTCATAGCGGCTCAAGTATTTGTCTTTTTCGCTGCTGGTTTTGAAACATCCTCCTCAGCAACCAGTTTTACCCTACACGAACTAGCTCATCATCCTGATGTACAAAATAAGGTACAAGAGGAGATTGATAGCGTTTTGGAAAGGTATGATAACAAACTAAGCTACGATGCCATTAAGGAAATGCACTACCTAGAGTGGACATTTAAAGAAGCAATGAGAATATTTCCTTCGCTTGGTTTCTTGATAAGACAAAGTGCCAAAAAATACACTTTCGAAGACTTAAATCTAACTATTGATGAAGGAGTAAGAGTAATAATACCCATTCAAGCAATGCAAAATGATTCTAAGTACTTTGATAATCCGAAAGAATTCCGCCCTGAAAGATTTGATCCGAATAATTTTAATGCTGACAACAAATATGTATACTTACCATTTGGTGTTGGACCTCGAGCTTGTATTGGTAAGTCTTGCGATATCACATTAAAAAATTAAATAAATATATGTATGTATAACTATGCAAAAAGTTTATATACCGGTTTCCCTACGATTAGTTCATCGCGGTTAATGTCAGGTGTTATAGTAGTAAAGTTTTTTATTATATATTTAGATGTATAAGCAAATGACACACCTGATGGTAAGTGGTCACCACCGCCCATAAACTACTACACTACGTAATAATGCTAAAAATATTTACCATTCCTTACATTACCAATGCGCGAATAACTATGGTAATTAAAATGTTATGTCCCTTGTGCCTGTAGTTACAATGGCTTACTCATCCTTCCAACTGAAACACAACAATACTGAGTACTGCTGGTAGAATATTTGATAAGTGGGTGGTACCTACCTAGACTGGGCTTGCAAAAAGCTCTACCACCGAATAACTAGTATTATTAATTATTACTTTTTATTAATGCTTCATAGAGGTAGAAAAAAATGTGTTCCATAAAATTGGTAGGTAATAAAAATTACAATACTACAATCAAAATCTTCCAATTTCAAAATTCGAATTGTAAAGTGATAACCCTCTGACCTTGTGTATTAAAGCGCCAACGCTCGCCTCCGCAGCATCGGCTTGTTTTTGTGCCTATCGTAATCTATCATATTATTATAGGAGCAAAATTGCCTTTTTTCTGACAACTGACTCGACACGAAAATTTTATTAATCAAAAATTTACAAATTTTTCAAGGCTTACAACTGTTCTAGGAAACGATTTCCTCCGAGATCTGTATATATTTATTACAATTGACGTGAAAATATATATGACGGCATAATCGTTATATTCTAAATTTGCCCTTGAAAATAATTAAATATGCGGTTATTTTGCCTATCATATTCGATTTAAGTGCGTCGTATGCGTACCAAATATCAGACAGCCGGAAGTATCGGCTAAACGGAAAAACATCCAACTTTTGGGATGCAAATTAATAAGTATTGTCGAGAGCATTATGAGCATCAATTAAAAAGCCTTATTATCAGAAAAGACCTATTTTCAAAATTCGAAATGCGTTCTTTAAAATTTATTTTATTTAAAGGTTCGATAACATGATTCAATGGTTACAAGAAAAATAATCAATGCAAGGTGAAAATAGTCTTTTTGGGTATATTATTATTACATATTAAGATTACAAACAATAATAAATCTCATAAAAAGTTCAAGTGACAAAATGGCAACGTCGGAAACAACGGTCACCGCAACAACATTTGTAGTAAAAAAAAAATCACTAGGTACTTGCAAATAAATAAAACAAATTTTAGCATACAATATAAATATACATGTAAAAAACTTTGACAGTACAATAAGGTCGTCCGATATCTTCGACTGTCTGAATTTTTTGGTACACATATTATTAACATATTGTATTTATAATATTGATGTTCACACCGTTCGTATTCATGTAAAAACGACCTGACATAGATATCATTTCACAGTTCAATTTGGGTCCAAATAAGTTTTAGGCATCTCTTTTAATGAGTTATTTTTAGTATACTGTTTGAATAAAGTTTATATTGTTTGGATTAATATTAATCAATTGACGTGTGTAATCTAGGTGAGCGGCTTGGCCTGATGCAATCGCTGGCGGGGCTGGCCGCAGTTCTGTCACGTTTCACCGTGCGACCCGCACCCTCTACACTACGACACCCAATAATTAACCCTACCTCGGGCATCGTACAAACTGTAAAAGGTGGCTTGCCACTATTGTTCCTAGAAAGGAAGCCTAGATGCTGAAGGATTTTGACTTGAGCGGTTCGGTCAAAAATGTTATTACATATTATAAAATATTATACTATCATGCATTAATTAAGAAAAATCTTTGTGATTTTAATTAACAGGAACGATACTTTGTGAATATATCGTCCATAAATGGAATAACTGTTAAAACAACACAACAATCGTTGTGTCAAATTACGATAATTGTACCTACTGAAAAATATTTTTGATACGAGTAGTTAAGCTGTTACGACTAAATACGGTTAGTTAACTTGTATACACGGCATTTTTTTTTTTTTAATATAATAATATAATTACCTAAATAAGTTTTTGACCTGCAAAATATTATCCTTAACAATTTCTTATATTTTAATTTTTGTTGATAGAATTTCAGCCTAAAATTATTGCAATTTAATAAATCTTGGTTTACACATATGTATTTAGAGAGTGGAAAATTACATCCGGTCGAAAATTATTCCCTTCGACATAAATTAGTTGACGATCACTGTTTATTTTGTATATTTTGAGATAGAATAAGGTATTTTATAAGTGTATAACAAAATAAACAAACATTAATACTAAATAAACTATTTAAAATATAAAGCTAATATAATTAATTAAACTATTTAAAATATAAAGCTATAATAATTAAATAAAGCTAAAATGTATATTTCTTATATTATTGTTTTAATTTCCTTTATATGTACTTAGATATTTAATAAGTGTGGAAATAACATAATATTCGTGAACATATATAATAAGGAAAGAACAGAAGTGAGTTAATTTAGTTATTTTTAATTTATTTTTTAACGGCGAGCAATTATTACTCTCTAGTCTCTACAAATCATTTATTGCGTAGTCGACGATTGGGGAAAACCCAAAACTAGATCGATATCGATTTCGAGTTCTTATCGAATTGCTTTTTGCATTTTGCAAATGCGTGTACGAGTATGTACGAATTAATAAAAAATATAAAACTTAACGTTTTATTATCTAAATATCTATATACACGACATTTCACATACTACACGCTTGATCCGTATCATTATATTATAATATACACAAAAGAATAAATTTTATTACAAATATACACTCATATAATACGCGAAAGATAAGTTGGCTAGCGTGGAGTTTGCTTCATGAGAGATAAGATGTGTGATTATGAAGTTTGCACTTCATAAACACTCATACTCGTAAAACAAGTGATACAAAATAGTGCGACTTCAATTTAAAAACAAACACAGCTAAAAACTCATAAATAAACTAAACAGATTTTTTTGTATTTTCTACATAAAACGCTATTTTATTTAAAACTAGCTTAACCTCAATTAAGCCACTGTTATTGTGATGTTTGTTTATGATTTGATTAATTATAAAACTCTTTAAATATATCTTTTTGGGTCAACGACAACAAATGTGTCTATAAGTACATTTATTATTAATTATTCTTTTAAAAATGCTAGTTGATGAAGTTTCGTATGTCATCCTAATTAGTCAAATTCTTAACCACTTAGGTCTCATAAATAATTTACCTCTTAACTATAAACGAATCAATCTAATGATATCTATATTTTTCTAAGATAAGTTTTGTTCTAGATACCTCTGGAAACTAAATAATGAATTAATCCAAAATATTACAACTTAACGCATAGTTGGAGAGAAAATTTTCGGTCCAGGGGCTTTTAAAGAAAACGCTCTTAAAACTATTACAGACTTAATAGAAAAAAATAGCATAGGTATATACTCGAATAGGTACTTACCTGTTATCGATAGCTTTTATACATAGAAAAATAGTCACAAGCGTAGTTTATTTTTATTACAAAGTATTAAATCTTAACAAAATAAATAACACATTCATTAATTGTAAACGTGTTACGGATATGAATTGCGTTTTACACTTGGAACCGTATTTTAAAAAAATAGTAGGTATACCTAATGAGATATTTGAATAAGGGGCGTGTTTCATAAACTCAATCCACTCATACGCCACTATGGTATCCATAATCATAACATACACATAAGTCATGAAGAAACTCGATCAAAATATTGCTTGATATATCGAGCGCCAAGATAGCGCTACTTGTTTAATAAATCTCTAGTAATTAAGATTATTGTTAACACATCGAAATAATAGCTAATATTAGTTTGATTGGGAAGGTTCCGTGCAAATTATTGGTAATTTTTTTCAAGATAAAAAGTATTATATGTGCTGTTAAATTTCATTCAGATCCTTTTATCCATTCGGCCATGTTTGAGTAAGAAACGTCCCTCCATCTCAACTTTCGCATTTATACATTTCATAAAATACTCCTCAAAATAATTTGCTTATCCTGTTTACAACGGACTTTTGTTGATAAGTTTAACCGTTTCTGGAGGTAAGGACTTAAGAACTCATAAAAACAAATGACGAATAACTAATTAGGTAGTTTATTATTTATTTTTATTTAAAAAATTATATGGGTCACTACTATTTTGAATTACTAGAACGGTTTATAATCAAGTTTTATCGCCTAATACATCAATACCTTTTGGAGTAATAAATAAATTAAAAAAAAACACGCTATCGCCCGACATACTTTTTAGCACGAATTTTGAGTGCTTCAGATATACAATTTCTGAGACAGAAAATATGCCGCGTATATTATCAATTATTATTCATTTAAATTAATTAATGTTATTGTTGATTGTTATTTGTCCATTATACAGTCCGATAGTTACATGCATATTCTTTTAAAAAGTCATTTTAACGTTTGCTCTGTGAGACTAGTTTAATAAATAATAGCTAAAATTTATATAGAGCCTCAATATTACAAAAAAGTACAGATATGTGTATTGTCTATCTTCGGCGTGAAAGGTGCCAGACCTCGCGCGTTAATACGTAAACAGGTTGCTTGACCGATGCCGGTTTTCAGTCAATGGACTCGCCACTGAATGCTTGCTGTGATTAAGGCAAGATTGTGTTACTAATGTCAGTAGGTATATTTTTATTAAAGATTTTAGATAATATTATTATAATAATTATGTATGATATACTTTTATTTATGCCTTAGTCGAATTATGCCACGAAAGGAAATACAATATAAGTGTGCGCGGTACATTGTAGTAAATCAACAAAAGCGTACGCAATTTACCGGTTATTCCTTAAGCTCAGTCTTTTTAACACAATCACGAGTTCTATATTATAGTGATTATATCTTTACTAATATTATGAAGTAAAATTTGTTTATTTTTATGTAGGATAATAATCTCCGAAACTAAAAATCAAATGCCAAAAATGTTTTCATTGGTCGAGAACTACGTTATTTCTGTGCTTTAAGGTATAAATATTTGTATACCACTTTTTTTTTTTTAATAAACTGCATCCGTGCGAAGCCGCAACGGTTCGGTAATTGTGTATAAATTATAGGTTAAGATCACAAATTGCAATTTATTTTTTTGCATCAGTATACGAATACTCATTATGCCATTGTAATTTGTTATCTTTTTACATTATTTTTTATGTACTTATGACGAGGAAATCAAAACCTCAACAGGAATCGGTTAGTGTTGCAAGCTTATATTTAAAAAATCTTTGGAAGTAGATTGAAGTGAATCAGAACATGTAAAAAATTAGTTACCTAGCTTAATAATTATGTAAATTGATCAAATCCGGGTAAAAAATTGTATTCAGCGGTTGTTGGGGATCCTTACTTTAAAATAGATAATAAACAAAATATGTAGTTGTAATCTTTAACATATGTCGACTTAGTGTTTGGGTGAAATAATAAGATTGGTATTTTTTTAAATCCGATAGGAATTGTAATGTTACATCGTAGTTATTAATTTATTTACTGTCACTTGACTTTTCCAAAAATCAATGGAATACAGAATTCTAATAAATATTATTATTTTTAAATATTATTCAAAATTAATGAAGTCATATTTCACATACAATAAACTCAGGAGAATAAAAAACGACAGAGGGGCGTATCGATATATTAAAAGTAAGAATGTGAGGCGAGACGTTGCGATGTGAAGTCTACCCCGAGAGGTCTCCGTGGTCGAAGAGGTCCTGGTCGTAGAGCGCGGCGCGCACCGTTCGGCCGCCGAAGTAGCGCCCGTCCAGCGCGCCCGCTGCCGCGCCCGCCTCTGTGACACGCAAGCGTGGTCATACATTTAATTATGGTACATTTTAATTTAGTATACATTTATTTACTGTTGTGCCTTTCAAATCAATTTTATTCCAGTAAACTTGACAATGAAGTGCTTATGAACCGTCAATATTAAAATACTACCACCGTTTCGGAAAGCAGCCTCCAGCGAGAAGAAACGGCAAGAAACTCGCATAGTTGCTCTTTTAGAAATACATATATGTTATAATTTTTTTTTTTAAATTGGATGGTTATATATCTTTTATATTAATAGACTTTGAGACTGTTTTAACTTTAGCATGTATAAACGACAATTATTAAATATTGTTATACATATTTAGGACAGTCTGCAGAGTTCTACTTATAAAGTTACTACTATTAGCGAAACACGACATTCGTTGTCCTGACAATGAGGATATACGGTTTAACGGTACACACCTTCAGGCTCGGCGAATTGTACAAAAATCTTGACGTTGGCGTGTGCGGGGTCATCGTCCTCGTTTTGCCTCTCGTTGTATATCACGAGTCGATCCACTCGACCCCATTTCGAGCACTCCTCCTGCGTTTTTAGTTGGCAATGTATATGTTTATATATATTTTATTATATTAACTTAACTATAAGCAAATTAAAAGTTTGCAAGATAACTGAAAGTAATGAGTGTACTCACCTGAATCTCGTGATGCAATGCCTCATCCACCTCCTCGGCTGACACCATATTGCACAGAAGCACCGTGCGAGAAGCGCGACGCCGCATCAAGCGCTGGAAGGAAAGAGATTTGTTACATTTGGCGATACAAAACATAACACGCGACAACAGCGACGAGCGAGTCATACCTGCATGACGAGGTGACGCGCGGACTGACCGGATATTGACAGCGACTCTTGCTGCTGCAGCGTATCTGGCGAGCTATCGAGTAATTTACGTTGTAGCGCCGCTTGCTGAACGCCACCTTCAGCCGCTGCTGCAGTTTCCGCCTGAACGATTAAAACGAAATTTGTGTCATTTTAAACATAATTATTGATACATAGAGGTAAGCATACTCGAATAAATATATAAAATGGCCGTACCGCTGTCGGGCCCCGTGCCCGTGGTGGTGGCGGTATCACTACACCAGGCGGTGGGATGACTTGAGCCGGCAGCGCCGCACTCACGCCGCCTGCCAGGGTCGTGGGTAACGCACCCGGTAAGGCTGCCGGGATCGCCACGGGCAATGCTCCTGGCAGTGCCGCTGGTATGGCACCTGGCAGGACGGCAGGAAGCGCGGCTGGAAGTGCAGCTGGCAATGCGGCCGGGAGCGCGACAGGTAGCGCGGCTGCAAGTGAAGGCAGCGCGGCTGCCGGTGACAAGCCGAGCGCGTTGAGCTTGGTGAGGCCAAGCGCGACTGCGTTACTGGCCACCGCGTCCATGGCTTGAATCTTGGCGGTCGCAGCGGCGGCGGCTACGGCGGCAGCCGTGGGCATCGCCGACGCCTGGGGCGGACCAGCCAGTGCGTTGGGAGGAGTAATGGCTCGGCCCACACGTAAGTACTGACCTGCGAGGAAGGAACTAAGTCAGAAGCGAAAGACGAAATGCGGTTGGATAGAACAGAACTCGAGCCGCGGGCTTACCTCCAAGGTCGAATAGGTTCATGGAAGCGATGGCCTCGAGAGCGGCGGGTAGCGTGGCATATTCTATGAATCCATATCCTTTGTGTTTGTGCGCCGACGCGCCATATGCTAATTTACAGTACGTGATCGGTCCGAACGCCTCGAAAACACTGTAAAATGGTTAACACTTAAACTTATACATTTAAAAAAACATAAAAAAGTCATTCATATAATTGCGATTGCAAACACCCATGACGTTTTCGAATTAAACATGACTTCTTACTTTTTTATATCGTCCTCGGTGAGTTCTGGGTGTATGGAAGCCACATAGATACGGTTATATTGTTTAGCTTCTTCTTGAATTTCGTCAATTACCGCCTGTGCTTGTGGCATATTAGACGGACGTCCTACAACCTTTATATTCCTAAAAACACATTGTTTTTTTTTATCTGTTATTTTGTACATATTTTATTTAAATAAGTTCAATTTTACAAGTTGATGATAATAGTCGTACCTTCCTCCGAGCATAACCCCGTTCATCTGCTCGAGGCTGAGTTGTGCCGCTTCTGGTATTTCATACTCCACGAAAGCAAAACCTTTGTGTTTCTGCGTCACAGGATCCCATGACATGTTAATGGATTTAATGGGTCCGAATGGCAAAAACGCTTGTCTAATTGTATCTTCCTTCAGCTCGAATGAAATCGACCCCACATACACCCTGTAAATAAAAAGTATTTGATAAATTGATGTTATATCAATTAAAGTAACTATATGTTTTGAAAAATTAAATCTCAGATCTTTTCAGCAAAAAATCATGGACTCGACCAGCCATAGCGGGAATCTCAAAAAATCGCTCTCATCACGCTTTCTACATTGAACGGCAATAATCATAATATGTATATTTTCAACGTGTTAATTCTGACCTGCACATGAGAGCTAGCGCCTGCTGCCGTTGCACCTGCGTGCGCTGCGTCGCCATCTGCTGCTGCTGGTGCGCCAGTGTCTGCTTCATAAGTACCATCTTGATGCTCTGCTCCATAGCGTACTTCTTGGCCCGGGCCACCGCATCCGCCTGCTCCGTTGACAAGCGCGGCAGCGTGCCGCCGAGGATAGCCGGGAGCGTCGAGCACTTGGCGCCCGGACCTGCGCACGCTCTCGTTAGGTCGCCGCCACACGCGCGCGCACCAGACTGCTCGCACACGCACCTACCTGTGTACACGTCGCCCACCTGCCGGAGGTCGTACACGGGTGCACCGAGGAAACCTGCAACATAGGATCGAATAAGGGGGAGGCAATGCACACGGGCGGGGGGACGCGGCCACGCCTCACGCTGCCACTCCACGACACGCATTCGCCGCGGCTACGCACTCGTCCATACCGGTCCCTTTCGTTCACGTACGATTTTCGGTTCTTTGTACATTATCAAATGATTATATATTCCTGATCGCACACCGATATTTTTGGTTGAAAAACATTGGAAATGATGTCAAAAATTCGTCCGAGCTGATTTTGACGCACGTTCCATTTTTGTTTTGCCGTTTTATATGAGCTGAAATCGTTTGACTAATAGTAAAGAAAATGATGGTACATCATCTCAATCAGTTGAAGTTCGACAAAATATTCCAAATTAATAAAAATCGCACATCATATAATTCGTCCATCCTCATAATCCTAAATGTACTCAGTAAATGTCGCGAAAGAAACCGACGAAGCCGCGGCAGCGCACTCAAACCGTCATCAAGCACCCGGGGACAACGTGATATAATGAAGTAGGTACATTGTGAAACCGGCGGGGAGCAGCCAAGGCGCCGGGGCGCGCCGTCGCGGCCATCGCCTAAGCCTTTACCAATAACCTAACTTATATCTAGCCTGAAACAGAAAGCAGAACACTGATAACTGAGGGGCGAAAAAGGTACAGAAGTCAGAAAGAGGCGACACGAGTGGTGCGAGGCCTGGTCCGGCGGAGAACGCGCCGAGGCCGCACCGCGCCGCCGCCGCGCCTGCAACAGCGAGCACACGCCGGGGCGTTAGACGTGCTGCACTAGCGACTGCCTGCCGGCTCGCACACGCGCTACTCACCGCTGGCCATGACCACGCCCGCGCCCGCGCCTGCACCCACGCCCGGCACCGTCGCCATGTTGACCATCCCAGACAACGCAGCGTTTTCGACGCCCTGCAACTGAAATATTTAACGCTATAAACTTATGTCGGCGAGGAAAGACAACATGTTATGAGAAAATACAAAACATGCTTTGCTTTGCGAAAAAAGATATTTTTTATAATAAAAATTTAATTTATATACAGCACACTGGGCACACATATACATATCTATGATCTAATTTCTCTATGGTAATTAAGTATTCTAGAATGTTTCACAAGCTTGTGCCTCGATTTATGCTGTACCCAAGAATTATAAAAATTTCAGATCACACATTTTTTAACATAATTAGGTATCACTATGTCAACCTCAGAGTAGTTGATTACATATATTTCTCTAAAATTAGTAGTTATCAATATATAGGTATTAGTTTGTTACTTTAAATATTTAAGCAATACAATCATCTAACTGTACAACTACTACATTGAAATGGAATGAATGGAAAATACAATAACTAAGCTATTTATTGTTTCAATTTTTAAATTGTATTTCATAATAGATTAAAAAACTACAGCTATTATATAGAAGAGATGATATTAATCGAAATTCTAAAAATTAATAAGCAAAAAATCCTAAGATAAATATACTAAAAATTAAAGATAGGCTTGTTTTGCATTTAATGGGTAATCTCCAAAAGTAATGATTATATTCAAAAGTTTTTTCATTGATAGAAAGCTAAACATTCCTGAGTGCTATAGATAAAAGAAATATATTCTATCATTTTCTTTATTAATAAACTGTACTTGTGACAAGCCAATGTGTTCAGTCATTGATACCTACAAATCAAGATGAGATTATTATGAAAGCGTTATTTCTCAATTAACATTGAATAAAATCTAATTTAAAAATGTTTCACTTTAGTAAATCAAGAGTTTACCAATTTTTAATAAAAATTAATATCAATTAAATTACTATATATTTAATGCTTTACGAGGCGAGAAGGCCCAGTGGTTAGAAAGCATACATCTTAACCGATGATTGCGGGTTCAAACCCAGGGAAACACCAAATTTTGATATGCTTAATTTGTG
Organism: Vanessa atalanta; assembly: GCF_905147765.1. Lineage (NCBI taxonomy): Eukaryota > Metazoa > Arthropoda > Insecta > Lepidoptera > Nymphalidae > Vanessa > Vanessa atalanta. The sequence goes on from NC_061882.1 coordinate 4,353,118, forward strand.
TTTCTAATTCATATTATGCTAGGGGCAAAAGGAATACATCGTGAGGAAACCTGCATGTGTGGCTGTTACTGTAATGCTTTCACAAAACAAACTTGAAACTGTGAAAGTATCTATATATTAGCTCCATTCACAAAGCTTCATTAATTATGAGGGTCAAATTTTATTCTACGTCTAAATTTCACAAGCAAAAGTATACTTACTAAGTATACATACTATCAAACTCATATCAATTGATAGATTTCTACTTATCAAAATGATTAAAATAAAGATAGGTATTTAAGACTGGATGAATATCCTGTAACAACTATAGCCTATTAAAACCATAGGAGCAAAGACAAATAAGCAACTTAGGTAATACGGATACTATATAATTAATTGAGTTAAATAATGATGAATCTGGAATAATCTGTCATGTATTGTGAATAAACTATAGTATAAGTGAATGTCAACTAAGGTTGTTGTCGGAGCTTTGACCAAAATTTTAGAAAAATGGTATCAACAGAAAAAAAAGAAAATAATGCCATTTGATTCTTATAAGGATCAAGTCTCTAGGGAACCAACTAAGGTTAGGTTACTTGAAATACTAGAAAATCCAAAAAAATCTTTAGCACATACATTTAGAATATTTCATGATTTCATTTTAATAAATATTTAACTCATATGGTAAGAAAAGTAAAAAGGTTTTACTTTGCATCAAAATCTTGCAAGTAGTTGCTAATTCATTTAATACTGTAATATATAAAATTGTGGCTGTCCTTTTTAAGATATTAAGGTATATCCAATCTTCATTTATTTCATGTTTATAGTTGTAAAGATCTTATCTGTGTTATTAAATGAAACATCAGTTGAATTTTAATGTGATTTTGAAGCAAGCAGAATAGAAATATCAATAATTTTCATGGAATATGAAAACAAATATATCGTTACATACTTTGCTTGCTTAAGCAATGGTCCAAAAACCAAAAATTAAAAATTTAATAAAATTGAACTGGTGTGATAGAAGTCTGTAGACCAAACATTATTGCTAAGCATTCGTTTTCATATGTATGATCTTTTTACAATATGCATTGTTACGTAATGATAAAAACCAAATAAATTAACGTAAAAGTTTTTTTTTTATTGTTATAAACCTTTTTAAAATATAAGCAATTTGCTGTAAAGCCTAATTGTTTCTTTAAATTTCTTTCAGGCCAACTAATTTTAATGTAAAGGTTATTTTGAATAAATTAATCACATCAAAGATGCAGATGCAATAAATTTCAAACACTTACCAATTCCATATTTGTCTTTCGGTTTTAAACTAAACTTTTGCCCTCCATAAAATGATTAAGAAACTGAATTTAACACATTTAAACTCAAAATAACTGTTTAAAGTAATGTTAGAGATTGATTCAGTAAATGAAATCAAATATTATTACTAATAAAATCTACAGTATTCTATTATTATTGGCAAAACGATGGTAGATCAATTTTTTTCGATTAGCAATAGCATGGCAAATTGGCAGATGGCTGTTGGCAGATGGCTGTTGGCAGTTGGCACTTGGCATAGAAAATGTTATTTTTAAGTTTACAAACAGATAACGTAAGGCAAAATTATCAAACCATAGATTTTAATGGAAAAAGAAATCAATCTTATAAAATTGATTTAAATCACAGTATTGTTAGAAAAAATATTATTCTCATAAAAAATCTTAATAAATTCAGGGATCACAAAATTAATTTTACATCATCGTTCTGTATATTGTATATACAGAACCATGTTGACAACATAGTTTTCTTATAGTCTATAAATAACAAGGTATAATTCGTTTTGTTTATTTTTTTAGGTTTCACATAAAACTACTTCTGCTTATTATAGTTTCATGTCAAATATAGGTCAATTCAATTTAATGTAATAAATATTTATTTTTATATAGGTTAATATGGCAATATATTAAATAGGAAATATATTTAAATCTGATAATTTAATGAATTAATTTATAAATATTCTAGTTCTCTTCTGCTTTTCACCTTAATCTGAATATGATATTATCATGCCTGAGTTCACATTCGGTCTCTTGTGATCATACTTGAAAGTTGAATTAATTAAATAATTTGATTGAAAAACCTGCGTTTTGATGAAAATACTACACTATAGACTACATTACTACTCTATAGTCTGTGGTTAGGTAATCTGTCATCACTCATCTGTGTTATGCTTATGGTTATGAGTTTTAGAGTGAGTTTTGACTCGTGTATTACAAATTTCTAAATAGATAATAATTAATTATTTGAGAAGCTGCGAATGGTTCCGTTATGTTATTAACATGGATGTCTTTTTTCCTTTGATATAATAAACTAGAATTTGCGCACTTTGTGAGAGTTATTTAGCATTGAGCATTGGCATATTCAATATCAATATAAATAATAAATAACAAACGTAAAGATGAATGTGCTACCTGCTCAACCGATTGGAATTCAGAGTACAGCAGGAGCTGTTCCTGTTCGAAATGAGAAAGGTAATAAATATATAATTAATAAAGGAGTAAACAATATAAAATATATCTATAAATATACAAATGTCTATTCAATGAAATTGAGATTTTTTAGAACTAATATGTTATGTTATTTCTTGTTACAGGTGAAATATCTATGCAAAAAGTAAAAGTGCAAAGATATATATCAGGTAAAAGACCAGATTATGCCCAAGGTGTCTCATCTTCTGAAGAATCAGATGTAGAAGATTTTATAGAACAACAAAGACCCGAACGAAAACATCAGATTGCTCAAATTATCACAAGAAAAGAAGATTTGCACAGTGATTCAGATACTGAAGTAATTACTAAACCATTTTTTATGTCATTTTTATGTCTTCATATAATTTTATTTAAATTATTTAGTATTTCTTATAACATATACATATAATAGGTCATAAAAAAGTTCTCATGTAATTATTGGACAAGCATAACTAACATATCATAGTTCAAACTGATTCAAACATGTTTAATTATTGAAACATGTATGCTGATACGAGATAGAAAATAAATAAAACAAGTGTAGAATAGTTCATACACTTGAATACTTTGTTTAAATACAACCATGCTACATTGGCCAATAAGTACCATTTAGCCACATTTTAAAAATGACTGATGAATATGGGTCTCAAATTACAATGCGCAGTTAAAAGGCACAAAGCCCATTGTAATTAGCAATTACAATAGGGTTTGTGCAGGCCCATAAATGCTGCAAAACTGGCAAACAGCAATCCATAATTTTAATGTGAGTGAGACAGTTGTTTCACAGATCAAAGGGACTTAGATCTTAGATTGTTTGCTAGGAATTTCCTGCCACGTTGGTCTAGTGGCTAGATATAAGGCTGCAGTTACTTAAGTACAATGTGGCAAACACCCAGGGGGTCAGGCCGATATAAAGTTTTCAGTCCAGTTCTCAATGTATGATTGTGTATAATCCCATGCCTCGGAAAGCATGTAAAGCAGTTGGTCCTGCGTCCAAACTCTTTTCCTTTGTGTCAGATTTGCCCTTAAATATTGGGAGTACACCTGTGTTTGTGTACATGTATGCATTAAAATCTGCCCTTTGTAGTTTTGTAGTTTGTAGTTGTCCAATCTCCCTTGGTATTTTTCTTAATGATTGCATGGACTTGCCTTGGCAGTATATGAAATAGTTTATCATTCCTACATATCTAGTGTCTGTGTATGAAAGTGATCACTGACTAATTCTTTTTACTCTGTCCTATATTCACTTTTGTCTAGCTTTCTTAATGCTTCATAAAATATAATTTTTATTTTGCTGACATAGCGCTATTCTTAAGGTTTTTGAAAATTAAATTTTACAGAAAGATGATCCTCGCTTACGTCGTTTACGAGTCGCGGCACACTCGCCCCCACGTCGTGCTGAACATAAACCTGAAATCATTGATGCGGAGCCGGAACCAGAGTCAGAGTCTAGTGAAGAAGAAATAAGGCATAGTTCAGAAAGTGAGGATGAATTAGATGAAGAAGAAATTGAACGACGTCGACAAGCTGTAAAAGCTAAACTTGCTGCAAGGTAATTTGATTATTCTGTTGCAAATGAACAAAGATACTCAGTACTGTAACTCACATACTGAGTCTGCGTTTGTTTCATGATTGGGGGATTTGGGAAAACATTGTGAGGAAACCAGCATGGGTTCCATGAAATTCTATAACAAATAAATTTTCCAAATTAGAGGAAAGATCTTTGTTAAGATATAAATTTCCAAATATGCACCTAAATTTTTAGCTTTCAAATAGGTTTATATGATAGTAATTATTATTTTTTATAAAACATAATTAACATTCGTGATGTATTTCCTTGCTGCCGTGGTATTGCTATCAATTATGAATAATTGAATTTAATACGGGAATGGCCAATGATGACAGTAATTACTTGCCAAGGGGCAAATATTCCAACATAATTTACTAATACATTACTTTAATTCTATAATGAATCTTAACCAAATCATCATTAATATAGGTGTTTGTTATTAAATTACCAGAGAAGCAGAAAAGGAGGTTCTTGGAAGAGATGATGATGAAGAAATGTTGGATGGTGACCGAGAAGAGAGTGGTTCGTCGGACACAGAGTACACAGATAGTGAAGAAGATACAGGTATTTAATCATGTTAATCTTTTAACTCTAGAACAGGCCGGTTACCAACAGATTAATCAAGAAACATATTTCCTAATAAAATTTCATGTTGTTTATAGGTCCTAGAGTAAAACCTGTATTTGTGAGAGCCTCAGACCGGATGACAGTGGCCGAAAGGGAACGTAAACAGAAACAACAGAAAAAAGAAGAGTCAGACGCTAGAAAAGAAAAAGAGGAAAGGAGAAGAGAAGCACTGAAGTTAGTTGAAGAGACGATTCGCTCAGAACAAAGAAATACACAGGTTTGTTCATATCACCTGTTATTTCTTATTAAATAATTCTATGTGGTTTAACCGAGACTGTCAACAATACATATACGCATATATTTTATTATATGGTACTCGTTTTTTATTACACATCTTATATTAAGTCAATCAAGTAAATTTTCTACATTAATAACATATATTTAAACTAAATGTAAAGTAATTTTCTAGTCAACAATTAGCCCGTTTCCTCTGAAATTTCACAAACTATCTACTGGGGGCAGCCTTTTAGGGTACATATCTTTTAAATTCTCTATCGAAAACAATTGATTAATTATAATTATGATATCGATATTGTACTTTCATTTTACACAGTATTCATTTATTTTTCATATTTCAGTATAACTTATGTGTTTATATTTGTGTTATAGTCAGAAAATAAGGAAGGTAATATTAACGACATCTGTACGGACGACGAAAACGACGAGTTGGAATATGAAGCGTGGAAGTTGCGTGAAATGAAACGTATCAAGCGGGACAAGGAAGAGAGAGAAGCGTAAGCTTTAGTTTTTTATTATATTCATAATTTTAGTATTTATCATAATAACTATGCTAATTGCATTGTAAGCAGTTATTTTTAATTAATTAATAATTTTGTTACGGTAATATATGTTATATTATCTATGTATTTAAGTGTATTATTTTATGGCAGGAGGAGTAAATATATGTTTTTTATGATAAAGGTGGGTGCCATAGACATTGACGCCCTGTGAAATATTAACCGTTCCAACAGCGTCAATGTACCTGAAGAGCTAAGATACCTGTGCCTGCAGTTACACTGGCTCACTCACTCTTTAAACCGGAACTCAGCAATACTAAGTAATTAAGTATTGTTGTTTGACGGTAGAATATCTGATGAATGGGTGCTACCTTCCCAGCCGAGCTTTGACAAAGCCCTACCACCAGCATAATTTACATATTTCATGCAATTTTATAATATATTTGTTAAGATCTGGAATAAATGTATGCCATTTCAAGGACAAATTTATTGATCTTCTAAGCATGCAATCAAATTATTAATAAAGAAAGACAAATTTAATTTTATGACAATTTTCCTTTATTGTATATATAGGATCGAGAAAGAGCTGTTGGCGGTGGAGCGCATGCGCAACATGACTGAGGAAGAAAGGCGCGTCGAGCAACGTCTCAATCCTAAGCTGGTCACTAACAAGTCCGTTAAGGGCAAATACAAGTTTTTACAAAAGTATTACCACAGGTGAGTCAAACTATATGTTACTTGTAAAATGTTCTAGTTTCGACGTTTAGAGACGTTAACTACAATTATGTTATTGTTATATGCAACGGTTTGGTGGGATATATCTTAAGGTCGTCAAGAGATATTTAGAAATCAAATTGTATACATATTTTTCAAACCGTGGTTTGGTGTATATTGGAAGTCAATATGGTCCTCGTATTGTGCAGTTCACTGTGATCGATTTTTGACTTGTATGCCATATTAAATGGCTGTTTTATATGGTATATTATATAAATAAATAATAATTTTACTAACTTATTTGTTTACAGAGGTGCTTTCTACTTGGATAAAGAGGAAGATGTGTTTAAGCAAGATTTTTCTGGACCAACATTGGACGATCACTTTGATAAGACAGTTTTACCAAAGGTAGGCTGTTTATTTTAAACCATTGATAAATAATTACGTCGATAGCTGTCTTAGAGATACGGCCGACTCTGGTACTTATTTCTGGTCTGTATCATTTTTTTTCATAGGTGTACAAGTTCCGTTTCCGAAATGCTGATCAAAGTCAGATTAAGTTATTACACTTTAAGGTCATTGGTCGATTGCAGCCGATGACGTAATAAGCGACCAATGAGCGTTCGGTATTTAGTTGAAATACTAAATCTAAAATGTTCCAGTTTCAGAAACTGTAGTAATGTGTGCCAATGCGGCGCATTGGTGATAACCGTGTTACATTTTTTTTTAATGTCATTTGTAGGCGGACCGTTAATGGTAAGTGGTCAGCACCGCTCATAGACATTGACGCTGTAAGAAAAATTAAACATTTCTTACATCACACCAATGCTACACAATCTTGGGAGCTAAGATGTTAGGTCTCTTGTGCCTGTAGTTACTCTCACTTACTCACCTTTTACACCAGAACTCAAGAATACAAAGTATTGCTATTTGGCTGTAGAATATTTGATGAGTGTGTATTATCTATCCAGATGGGCTTGCACACAGCTCTAAGTAAATCAATCAACGCGCCTAGATTTATAAAAAAATATATACACCATTTTTAAACAAAATCCGCTATTGAAGTGGTTATTAGCGCTGTGGTTAAATTAGAAATAATGTAACTAATATATTTTTTTAATTTAGGTTATGCAAGTGAAGAAGTTCGGTAGATCAGGTCGAACCAAGTACACACATTTGGTCGATCAAGACACTACTGAGTTTGATTCAGCTTGGAGCAACGAAGGCTCAGCTGCGCGACTTGCCAACTTCCGTGGAGGTATGAAGCAAGTCTTCGACAGACCGTCGGCTAAAAGAAAACATATTGCTTAATTTAAATTATCATGTAAAATAAAGGTTTCTATGAATACGAATGTATTGTTTTATTTTTTCATAACATTAAGTGAATATAAGAACGGTATCTTGGTTAAAGAATGAGTTCTAGGGCCTATTTTTTGATTATTGTTAGAATAGCAACGACGACAGCTTTGTTAAGTCATCATAAACATTTGCTTTGCTTGTCCTTGCTTGTGTTGATCTACCAATTAAGGTATAATAATTTCCTCAAGAGATGAGGTTTGCTCTGACTGAAAAAAAAACACAAGAATTTTATGCTTTTGGTATTAAGTATACTAATTGTATTTTTAATACGTACATCTATTTTATATTTGTTCATCAAATTGGGAAGGCATACTTGAAGTTTAAATAATTGAAATTTTTATCAACGTTCTTTATGTTTTATAATTTCTCTCATTCTATCATCATTAATTTCAAAATAGAAAGAAGAAGACACGTGTTATTTAAATGGAAAATGGAACTGGTTTTGGTGGAGAAGAGTAACTACTGAATTTTTTGCCGTTTCTTCTCGGTAGAATCTACTTTCCGGTGTTAGCTTTACATTTAACACTACACTGTAAAATGATGATTCAAATTTACGAGCGTACTTGAATAAATAAATATTCTTTAGGTATTCAATTATTGAACTTTATTATGATTTTGACTTCATGCTAATCATTCCTTATTTCCCTAATTGACTATATAGTCATACATATGTATGTATATAAATTGTACAGATATTTTATAACTAATGCAATCTAGATACATAATTTTTTTTTTTTTTTTTAAATTGCAGCACGAGCCTCAATTTTATTCAATGAATTAATTTTTAAATAAATAGTAAATAATTTTCATACATATTACGTTCCCTTTTCTAAAACATAGATCAAATATGCAGAAATATTTAAATTTTATTTTAAAACGTTAATTATATAATTAAAATTAATATTGTAATTAATTAAAACTGTAACAAGGAATTTTCCTTGTTACAATTTTATTGTATTCAGTATAACGTTCTATTGTTCTAGCCCCGACACAAAAGATACACTTTAAAAATAAACAAATAATATTTTTTTACAATTTTTAATTTTATTTTTATTCGCAAATATCTTCCATGTACAGCATTCGATCACGTACGATTTTATTAATTATGTATAGAAGATATACATAGATTGCTCAAAATAGGAACCTTTTATTAATCTTTAAATCCTAAGTTAAATATTATCAAACGCGCCTCGACTTCGAGGTAAGTGTCTCGATTTTCCTTTATTTCATATTGTAATTTTGTTTTTGCTGAGTGCAGAGATTTATAAAAATCAGTACTCGTCTAGTTGTCGACAATATTCATTTTTGAACAAATTGTGGAAAATTGCTTAAAATATATTTCTTTTTATTGATTAACATAACATTAAAACTCACTAAATATTTATATAAATATGTAGATATTACAATACAAAGAATATTGTGCCAAGCAATTTGTGGTCTCGCCCTCGAGAGACATAATATTAAAAAATATTTTTATATATTTTTTTTAAATTATCTAAAACGTCATAAAAGTGTCAATACGCTGGAACCCGTGCCGTTAACCCATTTCCTTCTTCCCATATATTGGTGTTGCTAACCCAATACTTCATTTTGGCATTTTCTTATAATTTAAATAATAAAATAAATTACATTTATTTTATCGGTTCGGTGAAATCTAGACACGCGGTAGCGTGTCAGCCAAGTTCTAGTAACAGAACTGGCGTGCAGCACCGTGTGTAATATTACACGAACCATTTGGAGCCACTTTTGACCTCCTCATAACTCAAAAACTATTTGACATAAATGTGTCAAATTTGGCTCATATATTGAGACTCACGAGATACATACGTGTTCCAAATTTCATAAACGCATCTCAAATGGTTATTTAGATATTAACGTCTAAAAATCGACATTTTTATCACTGACTGACCTATAGATCAAAACTATAACCTACTTCCAGGTGACCTAGAAAGTTGAAATTTGGCATGCAGGTAGATAATTAGGCCAATATAAAGGAAAAAATCTGAAACTTGTAATTTTTTATCATTTTATTATAATTTTTCATTTTATTGGGTCTATAGGAACACTTATATACTTAGTTCCTGTAATAACTGTAATAAAAAATGATGTAAGAACCAGCAATCAAAACTTATGACAGCCGGTCTCAATGTGGATTTTAAGGTCTTCACGTGAATATATAACAAGTTGAATACCACCCTTAAGTTTTTTAAATCCAAATATTTCCGTTTTATTACTTATTAGTATAGCCGACTTTGGTATTTATTACGTTATTAACTAGCATTTAGCGCACATCAATGGTGCAAAATCTATATATATAAAAAAATAAAATAATAGGCATTTCGGTACACGGCGCGCGACGTGACGCCGAAGCAGGGGGATAGAAGCGTTGTGATTAAACCTTAACGCGGACGTGTCTGAGTGAGTGGCAACCGCGCTCATAAGAATTATTTCAATGCCTTCCGATGGAAGCTGCCTAGTCTATTCGACTGCATATTTTTTGTTTGAGTATACTAGTATACAACAATAAAATAGGTTTCGTGAGACTGTAGTAGAGTATGTATATCGTAACTGGAATGATTTAAGTTTGTACTCTAGCGCTACAAACGGGGATCCTTATTGCTTGGAAGAACAGTATCGAGCGAGCATGCTGATGTCAGCAAAGGACTGGTGAATGGATCCAATAGAAAAATAAAGAAAGTACATTGAGGACGTCGACAACAGCAATAGCGCACGTAAAATAACAATTCAATTTAAACATAATTTAATTTGCGAACTAGAAGCCAAACCAAGTTACAGATATTAAGTAATGTACATATATGTTCAAAGGAAACAATTCTCTATTTGCTTAGCATATTCTACTACTAAACACAAATCACAAGGCCTTCGCCTTGACGGTGCTCTTTTCGACATAGGCTCCTCTATATTAAGTAAAGAGCAGGCTTACGTTGGCCTCTCTAGAGTTAAAAACTTAGATGGAATACATCTTATCAATTTAGGTCCAAGTCAAATCAAGACACAAGAGAGCTCTATTGTAGAGTACAACCGTCTGCGCACATTATACCACCCCTACTTGGGCAAATTAAGTATAAACAGAAAACGCGTAAAAAATATCCGGACACTGAATGGGCAATTCACTCGAACATTTAAGAGGTACCTACAAGAAAAATAAGAACGTATCAAAAAAAAGACAATTATACCCCGTAAACATAAGAAAATAGAATAGCTTAACAAAAACCATTTGGTATTAATTTTGTTATTAATAAGTACCTACTAATAATTTATATACAAAAAGTAGTGATATCCCATCAAAAACATAAATGTAAAAATGAGAGCCAAGTTAAATATTATGATATATACCTTGGTTGTTGTCTTCAACGACAAAAGAAGTGAGATCTAAATTTGTGCCAAGTTAAATAGTCCTTTCTGAAATTTTTTTTTAACTACATAAAATATCATTTCTTCTTATAACTTGGGATAATATATTGTTACCTAAGGTCTGACTTGGCTAGTTCTCATATACAAATTATATTATAGCCTTCGTAAGTTCTAAGCCTGTTACAAATGAATTATAAACACAAATTAAGCACGCAAATATTCAATGGTACTTGTCTGGATATGAACTCGCAATATCTGGTTAAGATTCATGTTTTCTAGTGACTGGACCATCACAGCTCTTAATGTACGTTAATACTAACTAAGCAATACTGAGCTGTCCTCCATTCTTCTTAGATGTTCTGAGTTATAATTTGTTATTCTAAACACAAACTACAATTTGTGTTTATAAACATATAAGAACTAGCCAAGTCAGACCTTCGGCAACAATATATTACCCCAAGTTATAAGAAGAAATGATATTTTATGTAGTTATAAAAAAATTCAGAAAGGACTATTTAACTTGGCACAAATTTAGATCTCACTTCTTTTGTCGTTGAAGACAACAACCAAGGTATATATCATAATATTTAACTTGGCTCTCATTTTTACATTTATGTTTTTGATGGGATAATTATTACAATTAGATTTTATTATCTAATTCGTTTGCTATATTTGTTTGGAAGTCATTTTGCATCGCTTCAGATTAATTTATTAGCCGTCACCCCATATAAAGGTTAGTACTTTTTTGAAAATTGTTGAATTATTTGTTATGACAGGTTTCTTTTGCCTTACAATTGGCTTTTATTTATTTAAATATATTATTTAAGTATATAATTCCTTTTTAATTTAGGGTATTGTTGGTGGTGGACGGCTGCTGTTTCCTGGTTGAGTATGTCCAGATAGCTGCTGGTGCAACTCTAAGGATGGCATGCCTGTTCCCTTACATATTAGCAATATCCACATGTAGCTGGAAATTTGGTGATGTACCCACTTTTATTTTTATACAAACTTAGTTTATACCGTCCTGGCGAACGACTAAAAACGAACATATAAGAAATGTCAACCCCTATTTCTCCTCTTAAGCGTAAAATATCCAGAAACGCTTAAATACATTTACTCATTTTTAATCAGTATCCCAAAAAACAAGTTTCATGTTTTTATTATTATTTCATCCCTTATTTCCTCCATGATTTGACCCCTTCAGAGGTAGAATATCAAGAAACGCTTAAATACGTATGTACTCGTTTTTAATGAATAGCACATAAATCAAGTTTCATGCTTTTAACTTCAAAACTTATGGACTTTCAGATTAACCTATATAAGAAATGTCAACCCCTATTAAACCCCTTAGATTATGTAGAAACACCAAAATTTTTTATTTAAAAAAACTTTCAAGCATTAACTGAGTTGATAAAGGTTATTAGTCTTGTTTTAACGCAGGAATTACTTAATATTTTCACTAGTTTCACGAGCCTGGATATTTTACACTTCCACTCAACGGGAATAAAAGCGTAGCTAATTTTGCAGCTAATATTCTTAAGGATAAGTTAGCTACATTATGCAAACTACTGAGCGGGTTCGTATAAGTGGACTTATAGGAACTCTAGATTGATCACGATCTAGATACGATAGAAACGGCTATTTTAACCGGTTTATGAAAGCACTTCTATCGTTAAAAACTTTTATATTCAAGGCCTTTACTTCAAGACGAGACCGGTAAAGTTTTCAGCTGATTTATATTTGATAGGTAGTTTAATGTTAATGTACTTTTTCATTTGAATAAGTCATCTTTTTAATTGTTTATCTTATTACGTGTATCAGTTAGGATAGACTAAAACTGATAGTGTTGTGTAAGGTTATTGTTTATTACAAACTAATATAATACCTACTTACAGCAGTTACTACATTATTACAATTTATAAGTGGATTCTATCCGACAGATAGCACCATGAAGTTGCTATTATCTAGCGATTATGTTAGTATGTCAATTTATATAGAGAATAAGTAAGTTCTATTTACTATTATCATTTAACAGGCCTGCTCTGCGTTCATACGCCTCTACATTCCTCCAATGCGTTGAATACACATGAGACATATTTTTATATCGCATTCGCAAGTTTCTATAAGATGGATTGTTTTAAAGCGAAGCAAAAAAAAATTATAATTAGAATTCGGAAGCGTTTGCCCTAAGTTTTTGCAATGTTTCGGTTATTTACTTGTTTCAACCACTAGCCCATCACGGCTCTACCGTCATACATTTTTTAAAATAAAATTTGTGTATATCATATTATGTCAAAACAAAAATTCAAAGTGAAAATTTAAATTGTGGTAATTGTCTCATAGATTGTTATGCCGCTGGCCTTGCAAACACTGCTTAGTAGAGAAATAAAGTTTTAAAAGCATAAACGCGAACAACGTGGCCAGATAATAAAAGTTTTTGTCCCCAGACAGCTGTTATGAAATGTTTGTAGGAGAGTGGAGACGCAACGTTTTATAGCGATTTTAAAGACGGGCAAAGTCAAGTTGAGTTTTTATCACATAACTTTATTAAAAATGTACGTTATTTAATTTATTCATTTGTGTTTCAGTATATGTTTACATATAGATCTACAGAATTTAGTAATGAATAAAACGACTATAAGAACTTGAGACATAAAACTGAAAAGTAATGTATTCGTTTGGAGCGTAAACAATATTTTGTGTTTTTATACGTTTTGTGGAAATTAAACGAGCTGAAATTGTTTTAAATAAATATTTATTTTCACATAAATTTATATCATATTATATTAAAAATATATATTATAAATTAATAAAATAACGTATTATTTATAAAATACATAATGTATTTATCAGAGTTTCTAACTCATGAATTATTTCTTTCCAATTAGAATATATTTTTAAAGCTAGTTAATTTATAATGAAAAAAACTTATATTTGTATAATTTCCAGCTAAAAATTTATTCGGGTGCATTATCCGGTATCGGAAAATGTATGGGAGATCCATCGCCTGATCGCTGTGCTATGGAGTTGATCATCGTTGGAGTAGCTTGTCGCAAGTCATAAGCCCAACCGATTTTTTCGAAACAATCAATCAGCAACGTTCCAAAATTAAGAGCATCAAAATGCTCAGCGGCTTTGTAGTCGAAGGGAAATGCGTGGTGGTAATTATGCCAACCTTCGCCGAATGTACACGTGGCTACGAATAGGTTTTCTCTTGGATTGATATTTCTGAAAAACAATTCATCGATAACACGAAATTAGCTTGGTAGTAGGGCTTTGTGCAAGCCTGTCTGGATAGGTACCACCCACTCATTAGATATTCTACCGCCAAACACCAGTACTCAGTATTGTAGTGTTCCGTTTCGAAGAGTGAGTTAGCCAGTGTAACTACAGGCACAATGGACATAGCATCTTAGTTCACACGTTTGGTTGCGCGTTGATGATGTAAGGAATGGTTAATATTTCTCAGCGCCATTTTTTTAAAGGGGGTGATGACCACTTACCATTAGGTGGCCTATATGCTCGTCCACCAACCTATACCATAAAAAGGTAAATTTGACTAATCATTTTCACAGGCTTAGGTACGGGTTGGGTTTAAGAACGATAGATAAAAAATTGGATCACCTTCGAGGTGGAGCCGTGATTTGACAAATTTACCAAAAAAAAAACAGAAGGTGGAATATAATTAACATATTAGTTAAGTGTGGTATGTAGGTGAGCATTTAAATAGATAATTGACATTAAATACTGCGTTTATATTAATGAATGCGGTTTATTTCATCTATTGGTCTTGTTTCGATGAAATCCTGTGTTGAAATTTTGCATTGGATCGATAAACAGTTATATGTTCGACGTGGTTTTAATACAGAGAAATTTTATTTTCTAGGAAATATTTCGGAAGTCCGGTTCGGAATATGAGAGTGAGAAAACCTATGTTTGCATACATTATACATACTTGTGCACTGCAAAACAACCTTCAGTAAAATTGACTCGTCTTTCTTGAGATAGGCAGACGTAGCCAAATTCGATAAGGATGGATAATATACAATGTAATTTGATATTAAATAAACCTATTTATGTAACTGGTTCACACTCGAATTTGACCTACACATTAACAAGAGAGTTAATTAGTATAATGAGTATTATACTAAACAAAGTCAAAATGAGTTTCAAATTACTTACTTGTTATAAGGCCTGTTACCATACGCATGTGCGAGGCTGTTTACTGTGAGTTCACTGTGGAACATACTTAAGAAACGGATGAACCATTGCCAGGCTATAGCACATCGCCATGTTTCACCTAATAAGTGAACGTTGACATACAACGGTAGCAAGAAGCAAAACACCAGTTTGAAGTATGTAAAGTATCTGAAATAATGTAAAATTATTAAATAAGCTTGAAGTATCTAATCAATCAAGACATTGGCGCAGTAAGAAATATTAATCATTCCTTACATCACACCAATGCGTCGCCAACCATGTTCCTAGTGACTCCAGCTACACTGGCTTACTAATCCTTCAAAACGGAACACATCTATGATGAACATCTGATGAGTGGGTGGTGCCTACTGAGAAGGGCTTGCAAAAGTCCCTTCCACCAAATTAAAAGCGGCCTATACCCTGAAATTAATATATGTAATGATTTCTTACTTGTTATAAAATCGGAGCAATGAGTCGTCAGTAATGTCGCTCATATCCATTTGTTTTCCACGAGTCAATACATGGCTATTTTTTTTCATCATCAGCCATCCAATGTGAGAGAAGAACAAGCCACGATTAGAATCGTGCGGGTCGGCCTCTGTATCGCTGTACTTATGGTGTACACGGTGATCGCGTACCCATTGTTCCAGGGAATTCTAAGAAAATTAGTTAATCCCATATTACTTTGTATATTATTTTGTACACGCTAGGGAAAGAACCGAGATGGTTGAGTTGTTAGAATACGTGTAATTGAGCTGATGATAGTGAATTTAAAGCTATTCATTTTTTAGCGCTAATCTTGGTTTCGACTTAACCGATTTGGATGTGATTTTCAATGATTTATACTGTAGTATTATTTAATAAAAATCGAGATGTTATGGAACTAAAGAAAAATAAAGGGTTGATGAGGTTAAAACTTTTTAAAGAGTTCCAGTGGTGTTACATCATCCCTTTGCGTTTGAAAATATATATACTACAAGTATAAATGGGTGCGACGGAGATGATTTTATGTTTATGCCCCGGTTCCTTCTAATTCCAAAAAATATATATGTTTACTTTCAAACGAGTCCAGTGCACACGGCTTGCTTTATGAGGCTCTGTCGCGTGTTCGCGACTGCAAAAATTCTATGCTTTAAACCCCGATGGCACTACGTGCAATATCGTGTAATAAAGATTATGCAGTTAGACAAATATGTACTTATTGGGAACTACAATGCCATGACAGACTCGAAGATACACAGATATGTCAACCATATAATACTCCCACTTTTGAGGCTTAAAATCACGCGAACAAGCACTAGCTAGTCTATAAATATAAATATCAATTATAAAAAGTTAAGCTAAAATAATAATGTAAGCATTTTGATTCTTTGTTTGTTTGAACGCGCTAATAACATGATCTGGATCCGGTTGATTTATAGAAATATTATTGGCCCTTTATTAAGGACTATATAAAAGTATATAAGCTTACAAAACTATTTACGCTACGACTCAAGGAGCTCTAGCTATAGCGGTTAATGAAATAATAAGTTTTTAGTTATTACTATTTGTTGACATCTTATAAAAGTTATAATGAATAGCGGTACATACCTGACCTGCGCTTGCAAATGCAGTAAGTAAAAATAGTTTGAGAGGGAGTTTTGCTTTATATGCTTTGTGTGTCCATAATCTGTGAGCTCCGCCCGTGATACCAAATCCGGCATAAATATACATTACTAAAGCTGTAATGCATAATTTCAATTTGTAGTAAAAAATATAGTTTCTTGGCTACACTTTATACTGACTATTTTTATTTGACAAAAGATTTGAAAGCAAACAGTGTAAAATTTTAACAACTATAAAAATGATTTCTATTTGTTTCAAATTTAATTAGGACCAAACGGGAATTATACCTTCTCTAACATAATAGTTACATTTTGTTTATACAATATATCAAATATATTTATCTTATATATTTATTTTTCTTCGTGTTTTTTTTTTTTGTATATGGAATCTTATTGGAATTAATCTGTGGGCGTATTACCATATGACCAATGGGCGTAATTGAATTACGCGTCAAAAGATTTTTATATATAAATATAAACTACTCTTCGCGCATTTCTCAGTTTATTTGTATTTTTTTCTGTTAATCTGATGTAATTTAATCCTTACTTATTGTGCAATAAAGTATAAAAATACCTTCACATTAAATGTATGAAAACTTACCATAAACAATGGTTTGAAATTTAACCGGAAAAGCGTATAGGGCGCACCAATAAATTGCCGCCATGTGATATACAAATATAAAAATAGCGGTTGTCCACTTAACATCATTTTTAAAACCTAAACGTTTTTCGAATGCCTTAAACAATTCACTTAAGGACAGACTTTGTGCATTCTTCGGTTTTTCCATCGTCACTATTCAAAAAAAATATTTTGACTGGTCCTATTCCGCTGTGGACGTTTATAAGTAACTTGAATATTTCGTAACTAACCTAACCTAACCTAACCTAATACTTTCATGCCCTATACATGGGCTAGTGAGTTTTACAAATAGGGTTCAATATAAATTGAAATTAATTATATATATTATGGTATTTTATATTGTTTCGTGTTATATATATTCATGTTCCATATTAAATAAGTATAAGATACTTGGTTGCTCAAAGTCCCACCAAGCCAATAAAGCTTTTTAAGTACCTATAAAACCCGTTTGGGTAGTTACCATCCACTAATCAAAGATTCAATCGACAAAAAGTAAGACTGAGTATTATTGTATTCCAAGTTGAAGATAAAATGAGTTATTGTAACTACTGACTCAAGGGACATAACATTATAGTTGACAGAGTTTAGCATTGGCCATGTAAGGAATGGTTAATATTCCTGATCGCAATTGTTCGACCACTTAATATTCCGGCCAAAATCGAAGTCTACCCACCTATTTCTTAAAAAACATTAGCCTAATGGTCAAAAGATTGTCAAAAGAAGTTCATACTCGGACAAGCATACTGAGTTTTCATGTGTTTAATTTGTCAATATAATTCATCTTATGCTTGGCGGTAAAGAAATTTCCAGAGGAAACTTGCCACTGTAACTGTAAACTGTAAACTGTAACTTTTATTTTTTTGGTTTTAGGTTACTAATTGTATTTTTAATACGTACACCTACTATATATTTGTTCATCAAATTGGGCAGACAAGCTTGAAGTTTAAATAATTGAAATTCTGATCAACGTTCTTTATCTTTAGTTCTGTTTAGTTAAACAATAATTTCTCTCCATCTGTCACCATTAACTTCAAAATAGCAAGCAAAGCAAGCAAGCCCCCCGGTGTTGCAGATGTCCATGGGCGGTGGTAGTCACTTTCCATCAGGTGAGCCGCCTGCTCGTTTGCCACCTACGCCATAAAAAAAAAATAGAATGAAGAAGACACGGGTTATTTAACTGGAAAATGGAACTGGTTTTGGTTGAATACTAATCATTCCGTATTTCCCTATTTAACTATATGTATGTATATTGTCAATGTAAATAAACGTATGTACCGTAATAGCCTCGCCGAATGTTGGTCAGTGAGTGTTGTGAAAGTGAAAGAAGTTTGCCATTTGAAAAACTCGTCGAATTTACAATACGACAAAACAAATAATATTGAACAAAGAAAATATAAATTGTACAGATATTTTATAACTAATGCAATCTAAATACATCAAATAAAAATATATATATGTATATTTTAATTAAAATGTGAGCCTAACTTTTAATTAATTATTTAATTTATGAATAATAAATAAAATTTATACATATTACATTCCGTTTTCTAAAACATATAGATCAAATATGCAGAACCATTACAATTTTATTTTAAAACGTTAATAATAATACTTATAAGAAATATATATATTACTAGTTAAAATTGTATTCAATATGACGTTCTATTTTTCAAAATCTAACACAATTTGTTTAACAAAAACTAAATAATTTACGCATTTATTTTTGTATTAGTAAATACTACAAAAATAGCTGACCCGACGAACTCTGTTCCGCCTATACATAAACATATGGCTTATGATTTTATTTAATTCAATTCCTTATTAGAAAATATAAATATAAAAAAAAAATCAAGTATTTTAATGATTTTTCATTGTTCATGTATTTTGGCGCATATGTTAAGCACTTTGTGGTACATGACATTTTTCGTTTTATTTCAGGTGCAAGTACAAACAGCGCAGATGGTCTTCCGACCCGTGAACATGCCACATATACTTAACCATGTGAAAAACATTCATTTTCCAGATTCAGACCACAAACTTTCAACAATTAGCCTTGTGATAACCTATCTGCCGGAAACCGTGCCTTGCCTTGCTTTTCGTCGTTGAAAATTCTTCGATGAAGCATTCCAAGTGTAATAACGCGGCATCTCCGAATATAGCAAAGTTCTTGCAAGCGTATCGCTTTGGCTGATTATTTATTAAAGGTAGCACATGTACCTAATAATTAATAAAATGTAAGTATACTTTGTTTTAAATTGTTATAAAACAATTATAGACCTTATATTTATATATGATATGATAATAGTTTACTTTTTAGTATAACTAACGGGTAAAACATAAAGTTCTATTAAGCCATTTAGTAAAAAGGTTGATTAAGGGTTTTTATATTCAGTAATTAAACGCACGTGATACACGGCCTCCTTCGCTATTAGACTGCAAAGGTTCTGGCTCAGGTAATAACCTCCGTAATACAATATTACACACGTGTACCAAGCGTATTACAAGTCGTTATGGAAACGAATTTATTGTAAAATATTTTGGGATTGTTGTTGGGATTTTTAATAACTTAAAATGTTTGCTTATGAATATACTAGCTGAACCTACGGCTATACCCGTCGAAAAACTTTAATTATATCACCCTCACCTGAATTTCATACCCTCGAGGGTTGAATTTAAAAAAAGTAACCTATATCCTTCCCGGAACCTAAATTATCTCCGTAGCAAATTTCATTTAAATCGGTTCAGTGATTTAAGTGTGAAGCGCAAACTCAAATTAATTTATTCAATACGCTAGAAGCATTACACTTACTTATTGATAATTAAATTAAGTACGACCACCGGTTCGGAAAAGGAAACACCTTGACCTGAGAAGAACCGGCGAAAGAAACTCAGCGGGTCTTTTTTTTGTCAATCTAATTAAATGCATATAATGAATATGAATAGAAATAGCCAGGAGGCTATTCAATATCTGTGTGTTCCCAAGGTGTGGTTTCAACTATAAACTCACTAATTGTAAAGTAATCTTTCGGACACAAGCGTTCCTTAACATTTTTTTTTTAATTTGGCAACAGAAGCATTTTGAACGCTTTCTGGGATCCTGTTGTAAAACCGTATACATTGCCCCACAAAAGAGTTACTGACTCTATGCAGTCGAGTATCACATTTTTTCTATGCTATGAGAATTACATTTTTTCATAAAATCATTAATATTTTTCCGTACATACTGTTACATTAAAAATTATTTTTATAATTTTAACATATTTTTTTTTTTATTTTCGAAAACGTCAGAAAAGTATCAATTCGCTAAATTCCTTGCCGTTACCGTTAGCCTATTTACTACTTCCCATATAATGGTGTTGCTAACCCAATAGTTAATTTTCATTTTCTTATCATTTACATAATAAAATAAATTACATTTATTTTATCGGTTTAGTGAAATAATTATTACAATTGGATTTTATTATCTAATTCGTTTGCTATATCTGTTTGGAAGTCATTTCGCATCGTTTCAGATTAATTTATTAGATATCATCCAATATAAAGATTAGTATTTACAGTGATTACACTTTAACTAAATGTAATATAACTGTAAACTAAGTAAAGAGCTACAATTAATTGTAATAAATAGTATTATAAGCAAACTGTTGTCTCATTCCATTCCATCAATTTTTTTTTACTATATAAAATTACAGAATATACAGCGTAACTGAAACTTAGCTACTGAACTGCTTATGTATCTTTAAATTTGTATTAATTAAGTAAGATTTTTTACATTGGTTATTATTTTAAATCAATTTTTGGGAATTTTAAAGAGCGACCTTTAGTACGAATTCGGTTACGTTCGAATACGAATTTCCACCAGCGTCTTTTCTGATCATTTTATTTCGGTTGCTTTGAAATAAATTCCTAGTTTTTATACATCTACGGAAAGCTAAGTAAACGATTATGTTTTTAAAATAATCTGCAGAACAAGTTTTATCTCTATCACCTCCTAACGGGAATACGTCGAATTACCAATAACCCTGTATATTAAGAAGCAACAGTTAATATCTTGATATCTTTAAATTTATACCTTAGTGATTCTTTGGTTCCTGGGTTATAGATTGTGCGAATAGCCTTTTTTTGCCGCAGAACTCAGTCTACTCGCCAATCCGTTAACATGGGGGACCCATTGCAACTTGGCATCAAGAGTAAGGCCAAGAAATTCAGTTGATTCAACTGGATCCATTGATTTCCCATTGATAAGTACACCAGCTTTTAAATTTTGCACATTTGGTGTACTAAATTTTACAATTTTTGTTTTTAATTATTCAGCCTAAGATTATATATAAGGTCTGAAGAAATACCAGATTTAAATATTGGAATGACTTTACTATGTTTCATCAGGTCGGGAAATATACTATGTTGAACACTACTATTAAATATTATTGCAAGATAAGGTGCAATCCCAACAATAATTGAATTTAACACCTTCACAGAAATACCCTATAGATCAGCAGTTTTCTTAATGTCTAAAGACTTAAAACGCACAAATAATGTCATTGGTGTTTACAGGGGTAAACTCTTACATTGTCTTTTATCAATGATTCGGCAAGAGATGGAGAAGAAATAAGTAGCTTAGTTGTCGAAACTGGTATGTCAGCAAAATTTTTTTCAAACACTGAAGCAACTTCCCGTTCACTATTTACAACTTTATTATTATAATTTAAGATCAATTCGGAGCTGCGACTGCCGCATCTACCAGTTTCACTTAATAATTTTCCAAATCATTTTTATCTTGTCAGGTGCATTCTTAATTCTATTTTTTATTTATATATTCACTTTTCTAAATAATTTTGAATAGTTACATACATAATTGGCAAAAGTGACACTATGATTGTACGTCCTTTCATTATAAAGCTCGTACATTCGTTGCCTACATTTATGAATTCCAATAGTCGCCAAATCATTGAATTTTAAAACGTTTTTTGTATTAACTGTTTTAGAAGTGAATATGGCATAAAACTTGTTTCTAATTAATTTAAATAGATTATTATACAAAACATTGGGATTATCACTAAAAGATGGGTGTGGGCATAACATTACTTCTAAACTTCTCAATACGACTTGAGGTCAAAGGAACATTATTATTTTTTCAAAATTGCTTATTTTTTTAACATGGAAATTAAAGAATTTAGTTTATTAATAATAATTTTATTTTGCGGATTATGGGTTGCGAATATGTTATCTATACAGGTTGCTGCGGAATCTGTTATTCTAGTTGGTTCTAAGAACAAATTTACCAGATTATATGAACTTAAAGATCTGATTCTGGTATTCGTGGTTGAATTATGTAGTACATTTATATTAAAATCTACAATAATTTACAATAACAATAATTTCTTTATTAGATTCAGATAATTTCGATAAAATATTTTCTAATACATTTTCAAACAATTCATATAATCCACTATGCCTGTATACGCAAACAACAATGACACGCTTAAGCTCTGCACAAGCTATTTATATAGTTTGCTCAATAGAAAGGCTCACAATATCTTTACATTCTTTAAATTTAAAATTTTTACTCATATGAGGTAACAGACAGGGTTACTATCGCATTTAAAATATTTGTATTTAAGTAAAGCGTAAATTAAGTAGGTATTTATAATTACCTCAAATATTATTCTGTTTTACTCGCTATCTTTCATTATGCAAGTATGTTATTTAGCAATATATAAACTTGGTATCATGAAGTTGATGTGATAATAAAACAATAAATAGTGAGTACAGCCGCGCAAACACTTTTTGATTAGCTTTCATAGGCTAATCAATTATAACAGTCTAAATGGTATTATTTCATTCCATAGCGACGAGAAGTTACTTGTCTGCTTGCCTAACGCTTACTCCTTATTTATATTCAAAAAGGCAAAAGGAAATAAATAGTTTGGAATTCTTGATGTTATAAAGTTAATAAGAGTTTTTTTATGGCTGTATAATTGTTCTACGAAAGATTAATACAATAAATAATGGAGATAATATTAAATTACATTGATAGTGTTATCATTGGCGACTTCTTGCGTCACATTGAGTACACTAATTGTTTTACCAGCAAACCGTGATACCTTGTATTGCTGAGATTGAATTTGCAAGATAACCCTGTATAAATAGACTACACAACAATTAAATGACCTTAGATCCACGGGGCGCATGAAAACCACCAAGATCAACCATCAACCATTGGTGATATCTCTATGATGATATCGCGATGGTTCCTTCCTTCTGTTCGGCATATACCAGTGAACAGCTGGAAATAGCCTTCCTTAAAGGCCGCCAACGCATCTGCAAGCTCCCCGGTGTTGCAGATGTCCATGGGCGGTGTTAGTCACTATCCATCAGGTGAGCCTCCTGCACGTTTGCCAACTATAACATAAAAAATCTATTTTGCTATCTATTTTGTGTCATCAGTCTTATAGGTAAACAGTAACGTTAGGTCTTCTCTGAATAATATTTTAGATATTATATTATATTAAAAATTTTTCAGAGAAGACGCAAAGATTTTGATTGTGTCTTTCAAGGACCAGATACTTTCTGCATTGCTCCAATCGATTGCATGCTTTGCACGACCCTAAGTTTACGGGTGAGTATAGGTAGACTAGTCTGATCTGACTGATCATATCTTTAATAGTCGCTTACAAGAATGATACTAAAATACAAAAAATATTTTGTTAATAAGTTCATTGATGTCAATGAACTAGTTAAATATACTTTTTTATAATTTGATACTCCTCGTACGTAACTAGCGTTCAGACTAATGAAGTGTGAAAACTTTCTTAACAAAAAAATGTCACCTAAATTATGTTTTGATAAAATCTTGCTTTGAATTTTTAATTTAAAAGTAAATTAAACTAGAGTTACTAATCTTTATTTCTTTATTGGGGAAAATTAACTAGTCTAAATCTGTAATCTATCTTGATATACTTAATCATATTATCGATATAATATATCAAACATACGGTTACTTTGTAATACGAGAGCTTAATAATTTTTTTAAATAAAAAAATGTTTCGTTCTTCTTGTTAGTATCTAAATGTTTAATATATATATGTGATGTATGGCAATAATTAAACAGCTGTTATGGTTCCTTTAGTATTCAAAGTAATGGATCCCTTTAAAGGTGCAGGTGCGGATAGCGTACCCGCTATGATTGTTAGCAAATGCATCTCGCTTCTAGCATGCTTTTAAAAAGGCATCAAAGACAGCCATAAAACACCCAAATTCACCTTTATTTTATCTATATTCCGATGGGATGGCAATTAGATCGTATCCGTTGTACTTAGTTAAGGTTACACTTGGCTGGTTAGAGAAGACTAAAGTCAGTTGTCAAACTCGATGTACAGTCCGTTCACAGTTATTTTTACCTCTGACATCTATCAAAAAGGCTGCGCGTTGGATTGGCATTATTGAATGTCTAATTGTTCAGAGCTCCTCGAGTTAAATGATAAATTTAGCGATTAATTAAATTTAATCATGTCAAAAAGAATTCGGAGTAGTGGAATGAATTTTGTGAAAAGGAAGAAGCTAAAAAGGTCCTGTAATTCGGTTTGAAGCGTGTAGCTGCCATGACAGGTATGTAAAATAATGTTACCTCCTATTACACATTTCCCGTATGTTGATAAATAATTCTCTACTTCAGTGAAATGTTATAATTTAAGATTATTCACCTTCCATCCACGGCACACACTATATGTAGTAAAAGTATTTTCTAAGTGCGTACAAGTGAAATCCTTAATTTAGTAGTAAACGTTACCTTTATCTGTGAGTATAAATTAAATGTTGTATGTTTATTCATTAAGGTTTTTTAAATTTCAGGTTTGTCTGAGAAAATCATCAGCACCATTACTAAAGAAGATGAAATTGTTGCTTCCACGTCTCCAAAAATCTCTATACCGAGGTAAAGACACATTTAATAAAAAGTAATACAGATAATCGATATTGATCTTTGTGGTGTTAGAAATAAAATACACGAAATGTATGCAGTCATGAAAGAGGTTCCAACTTTAACGAAACTTTTAGCAGCGGTAGTAGATGAAATTGAAAAAAATATATTAGACAAGTAAACGATGGCTCGGATACTGAGTCTGATAGCACTTCTGATTATTCGTTCTCTTCTGATGATGCCCATTTAGATCATTCTTATTATAAATAAAAACTTTGACTAATCCATACTTGTTTTTATTTATTACCAAAAAACAATTATATTGTTAGAATATATGAGCATTGGTACATATATAATTATATGTATAACACACCAAGCCCCGCTTACATCTGTATACGGGTTAAAAATATAATTCTCCATTTGGCTCAGGTATAAGTAAATAGGTATTTTATATGAAGGACAGCTTCATGTCATTCTGCCACTACCACTGTTTCGTAGTGAACACTATGGAGCCTAATTTTGTTGAAATTAAACCCAAAATAATCTTGATTCTGCCTTTAATTACTAGAAAGGTGTACAACGGTTCGAGTGCAAAGTTAGAAGTGACACAGCAATAATTTGAATTAATAGAAATTACATTTTATAAAAGTTAAAATAATGTGGTCGGTAGATTTAGAAAACTGGTGCGATTATAATTGTATGTAGAGCTATGAAGCGCCTGATTATAAAAAATAGCAAAAATGTTCTTAAGGAGTTGCTTGTCCCTTAAATGGTTGTAGGCGCGAACAACCACCAAATATTCCCTCATCTATCACGATTTCCTAATTTTATACAAAGTATTTTTAGAGACTAGCTATAGAAACACATCGCACAAGCTAGCCAACTTAATGGCCAGAGGTAAAATAACTGTGAACGGACTATATTTTAACCACAACATGGTGGCAGCGGTTTTATTAAATATTAATATATAATGTTTAAAATACTTTAAATGCGCTAAATATAATTTTTATAATTATTTGTTAGTTTGCAATATTCAATATGGAACACGCGCGAAGTCTATCTGAGTTAAATATGGACGAAGTTGGCGGTCCCGTTTGCCGCACTGAGGCGTGGAAAAAATGGAAGTAGCATTTATTACTTTTTAAAGCTTCAGGAGTTCATGCTGAGTCAACGACTGTTCAAGCTAGTTTATTGATCAGTCTAATAGGCTCAGACGGATCTGATTTGTTCAAGAACAAGATCGCGATGATGTTAATGTATTATTAAAAAAAGTTTGATAACCATTTTGGCATTAAATCAAGTATCACATTGAAGAGATACAATTTTTTCTCAATAAACCATGAAATTGGTGTGTCAATTCAAGAGTACATTTATACAGCGCTGCATACATACCTTTACCTATACCTTTCAAGTAAAAATTGTGAATTTTTGATATGAGAAAAAGATTTGATTAAAGATCGCCTTGTATGCGGTATTAATAAAATTACGGTCAGGGATCGTTTACTGAGATGCGATGAGTTAAATTTAGATAAAGCGATAAAGATTTATGAGCTCAGAAGAAATATCAAAAGAAAGTGAACGTCAAATAAGTAGCAAGAGTGGTGTCGGAGGTTCCGCGTACGTCGATAGCGTTAAAGTGAGAAGTTGCAGCCAAGGTGTAGTAGCGGATTGGAGGGCTCAAGCGTGGATTAGTAAGACTACGACTTCAGTTCCAGGACGACAAAATATTAATGCGGGTATAAGTCCCTGTCCAAGGTGTGGTTAGACACAATGTGGTATAAACGGCGAGTGTCCGGCACGACATCTTTGGTGTTTTTTCATGCGGTAATCACACGTTGTTCGTATGTGTATGAATAATACTTCAGAGGACTGGAGTCAGGAACTTATTTCTGAAAACGGGAAAGAAAATTTTAAGTTGGATACAGGAGCTGATTATAACGTAATGCCTTATCGTAGATTTAAAGAGTTAGGTTTTAATGATAATATTATAATTAAAAAATAAATACCTTTAGTGTCATATACACGTACCAAGATACCAATAAAAGGAATTTGTTTTCTTCCTTGGTCATATAAAAATGTGACATATAAATTAAAATTGGCAATAGCTGACATGGAGTGTAATAGTGTGCTGGTTCAAAAATCTTGTGAGATTTTAGGCTTAGTTAAACGTATACGAACAATTGAATTATCGAATTATAATAATGTTTTTGAAGGATTACGATGTTTACCGGGGAAATATCATGTAGTTGTTGATCAATCCGTTTCACCTATCATATCGGCAGCTAATATTCTTAAGGATAAGTTAGCTACATTATGCAAACTACTGAGCGGGTTCGTATAAGTGGACTTATAGGAACTCTAGATTGATCACGATCTAGATACGATAGAAACGGCTATTTTAACCGGTTTATGAAAGCACTTCTATCGTTAAAAACTTTGATATTCAAGGCCTTTACTTCAAGACGAGACCGGTAAAGTTTTCAGCTGATTTATATTTGATAGGTAGTTTAATGTTAATGTACTTTTTCATTTGAATAAGTCATCTTTTTAATTGTTTTTCTTATTACGTGTATCAGTTAGGATAGACTAAAACTGATAGTGTTGTGTAAGGTTATTGTTTATTACAAACTAATATAATACCTACTTACAGCAGTTACTACATTATTACAATTTATAAGTGGACTAGTTGTTACCAGCGGCTTCGCTCGCGTAGTATATGAATATATTTACAAATTAACTTATAATATTAAGTTAATGTAAGACCTCTTTGTACACTACATTGGTGTGTATATCAGCCCTTAAGGTAGAATATTCAGAAACGCTTAAAATCAACTCATTTTTAATCGGTACCTCAAAAATAATGTTTTGACCTTCTAACTTCAAAAATGACGGACTGCCATTATTCCTTTAGGCTTAAAATATCAAGAAACGCTTAAATACGTATCTATTCATTTTTAATCAGTATCCCAAAAAAAGTTTTACGTTTTTAATTTAAAAAATGATGGACTTTCATAAAAACTTTTATCCCTTATTTCACCCCCCTCAGAGGTAGAATATCAAAAAACACTTAAATACGTATTTACTCATTTTAATCAGTGTCACAAAAATAAAGTTTCATGTTTGTAACATAAAAAAATTACGGACTTCCATACAAACATTCAACCCCTATTTCACCCCTTTAGGGGTAGAATTTCCAAAATTCGCTCCTTAGTGGGTGTCATGATATGTTAGTTTATAAGTAAGTGTACATATAAGTTTTATGCTTCTAGTTCTAAAAATAACAATACTTTCAACAACTTACAACCTTTCATGCCTCTTTTCAACCTTTTACAGCCCTTTTTTCCAAATAAAAAGTAGCCTATGTCCTTTCTTAGGCTCTAGACTATTTGTGTACCAAATTTCATTTAAATCGGTCCAGTAGTTTTGGCGTGTAAGCGAGACAGACAGACAAACAGAGTTACTTTCGCATTTATAATATTATATATATAATAATATGGATTCTATCCGACAGATAGCACCGTGAAGTAGTTATTATCTAGCGATTATGTTAATGTGTCATATTATATAGAGAATAAATACGTTATATTTACTATTATTATTTAACAGGACTGCTCTGCGTTCATACAGCTCCACATTCCTCCAATGCGGGACGTTGAAAATACATGAGATATATTTTATATCCCATTCGTAAGTTTCTTTAAGATGGATTGCTATAAAGCGACGCAAAAAAAAAAATTATAATTAGAATTCAGAAGCGTTTGCCTTAAGTTAGTACCTGCAATGTTTCGGTTATTTACTTGTTTCAACCATTAGACCATCTCGGCTTTATCGTCATACATTTTTTTAAATAAAATTTGTGTATATCAGATTATGTCAAAGCAAAAATTCAAAGTGAAAATTTAAATTGTGGTAATTGTCTCATAGATTGTTATGCCGCTGGCCTTGCAAACACTGCTTAGTAGAGAAATAAAGTTTTAAAAGCATAAACGCGAACAACATGGGCAGATAATAAAAGTTTTTGTCCCCAGACAGCTGTTATGAAATGTTTGTAGGAGAGTGAAGACGCAACGTTTTATAGCTATTTTAAAGACGGGCAAAGTCAAGTTGAGTTTTTATCACATAACTTTATTAAAAATGTACGTTATTTAATGTATTCATTTATGTTTAAGTATATATTTACATTTATATCTACAGAATTTAGTAATGAATAAAACGAATATAATAACTTGAGACATGAAACTGAAAAGTAATGCATTCGTTTGGAGTGTAAACAATATTTTGTGTTTCCATATGTTTTGTGGAAATTAAACGACTTGAAATTGTTTTAACTACATATTTATTTTCACATAAATTAATATCATATTATAATAACGTATTGTTTATAAAATACATAATGTATTTTTCAGAGTTCCTAACTTATGAATTATTTCTTTCGAATTAGAATATATTTTTAAAGCTAATTAATTTAATGACAAAATCCTATATTTATATAATTTCCAACTATAAATTTATTCGGGTGCATTATCCGGTATCGGAAAATGTATGGGAGATCCATCGCCTGATCGCTGTGCTATAGAGTTGATCATCGTCGGAGTAGCTTGTCGCAAGTCATAAGCCCAGCCGATTTTTTCGAAAAAATCAATTATGAACGTTCCAAAATTAAAAGCATCAAAATGCTCAGCGGCTTTGTAGTCGAAGGGAAATGCGTGGTGGTAATTATGCCAACCTTCGCCGAGTGTACACGTGGCTACGAACCGGTTTTCTCTTGGTATGATATTTCTGAAAAACAATTCATTGATATCACAACCTATACCATTAAAAAAGGTAAATATGACGAATCACGGCTCCACCTCGAAAGTACTCCCATTTTTTTTTATCGTTCTTTACCAGTAGTATGTAGTATCCTAAGTAATATTAAGGAGGCGCATGGCTTTGGACTCCTCAAAAAAGGGGTTGGTTAGGTTAGGTTAGATTTTCACAGGCTTAGGTACGGGTTGGGTTTAGAATTATTCATACTACTGGTAAAGAACGATAGATAAAAAATTGGAGCACCTTCGAGGTGGAGCCGTGATTCGACAAATTTACCAAAAAAAAAAAAACAGAAAGTGGAATATACTTAACATATTATTGGTGTGGTATATAAGTGAGCACTTAAATAGATAATTGGCATAGTTAAATTAAATACTGCGTTTATGCCATCCAATTGGAATATGTGAGAAAACCTATGTTTGCATATAAGCCCCGCAAGTTGATATTGCGATGGAACCTTGTCACAATAACAGCTGCGTGATGTCATCCGTCGCAAAAAAGTACAGATAGCAAAAAAAAAATTAATAAAAAGTAAATAAGCTAGGGTTATGGGTTTATTTGTAAGGCTCTAGACAGACAGACTGCATTCCGACTGCAAAATTGCAGTTCATTAATGTGTGGGTTATGTGGTAAATAATTATAAATAAAACCAGGTTGGTATGTAAAAAGTGTATGTTTATTTAAAATATTAGCCTATTTTTTCAATCCCACTCATATTGTCTTCCGAATCAGAACTACTTTCTGTATCAGTTGTTTCAGATTCACTGTCGTCTGCCGTATTTATGATAATTAACTCATCAGTTATTCTATCTTTCTGCCAATATTCCTCTTCGAGTCTTTTCACGTGGTTTACTTCCTTACGCCAGTCACCTGGAGTTATTGATGCCAACGCCTCCAACGTCAGAGATTCAATTCGACTCTCTAACTGCTCCACATTCTTTTCTGACACCCTCATTTTGACTAGGTTCCAGATGTACTCAATAGGGTTGAGGTCGCAGTTGTACGGCGGCAATCTAACGACCTCATGGCCATTGTCAGCTAATAACTTGTCGATTTTATAATTTTTTGGCGGTTTGTGCTGTTTAATTAATAAATATAGTTCTGGTTTTGTACTCTCGCTGGGAAATTCGATGTTGTTAGCTTGTAGCCACTCAACCATCACCTGTTTTCTATTATTCATGTTTGGTGGCTTATTCTCTTCCTTACTGTGATAAGGGGCGTTGTCCATCACAATTATGGAGTTGCGGGGTATATTGGGTAGTAATTTTTCTATAAGCCACTTTGTAAAATTCTCCGCATTCATTTGGTCGTGATAATCCCCCGTTTTGGTGTCTGCCTTAAACATTAAAAGGGCATTGTCAACAAAGCCAGTTTCGCTTCCCGCGTGAACTATTATCCATCGGCGGCCGGGGCTGTCGTTCCGTCTCACTCCAACATCGGTTGCTGTTTGCCAACATTTTTTTACTGTGTAGTGCGCGTGTATCCACGTTTCGTCGAGATAAATAACGGGTCTTTTGTTAGCACCAAGCGAGTCATTTTGTTTCATACGGCGTAAATATTTAGCCCTCCACGCTTGTATTTGGGGTCTTTCAATTAGAGCCAGTCTTTTTTGATAACATCTTTTAAATTGGTAGCCTAAATCACTTTTAATTATTTTTCTTAATGTAGTTTCACTACCAGTATAATTAAGGTCTACTTTTGCAGCCGCCAAGATTTTGCGCATTGTAGGAATTTCTTTTCTCACCGTATACATTGAATGAATGATATTTCTTAATGCTGTTAGTGAAAATCCGTCGAAATATTCCTTCCTTTGCCTTTTTGCTTTGGTAGGAGTTCTCATTTTGCTGCCACTTGCTGTTGCTGACTCATGCTCTCGTCGTAATTTCGTCACAGTATTTTTTGCAACGCCTGTGGCACAAGCCACCCGTTCCGTGACTTTGGTAGAATTTTGTAAAATATTCAAAATGTCTATTACTAGTTGCTTCGACATTAAAATGTCCTCAGTGGTGTCCGAAGCACTTTTTAAGGCACGGTTTATATTTTGGATAATTAACTTAGAGTCCTCTTTCTCTTTTACAAAATAATTGTCCACTTTAATTATCATTTCACGAGCACGACTGTTAATTAATTTCTTACTCATTTTAACGGGTAACAGGTAACAAAACTAAACAACAAAACTTAACAATAAAACAGGATAACAAAAACAAAAAGCTATAGGTAACAAGTACTCGATGCACGTAAGCGCGGGCTGGCCCTGCGAACGGTACTGACGGTGCGCGTCGACGACGTCACCAAAATGGCCGCCAATCGCAATATCAACTTGCGGGGATAGTACATACTTGTGCACTGCATTACCTTCAGTAAAATTGACTCGTCTTTCTTGAGATAGGCAGACGTAGCCAAATTCGATAAGGATGGATAATATACAATGTAATTTGATATTAAATAAACCTATTTAAATGTAATGTAACTGGTTCACACTCGAATTTTACCTACACATTAACAAGAGAGTTAATTAGAAGCCTATTATACTAATGAGTTTCAAATTACTTACTTGTTATAAGGCCTGTTACCATACGCATGAGCGAGGCTGTTCACTGTGAGTTCACTGTGGAACATGCTTAAGAAACGGATGAACCATTGCCAGGCTATAGCACATCGCCATGTTTCACCTAATAAGTGAACGTTGACATACAACGGTAGCAAGTAGCAAAACACCAGTTTGAAGTATGTAAAATATCTGAAATAATGTAAAATTATTAAATAAGCTTGAAGTATCTAATCAATCAAGACATTGGTGCTGTAAGAAATATTAATCATTCCTTACATCACACCAATGCATCGCCAACCATGTTCCTAGTGACTCCAGTTACACTGGCTTACTAACCCTTCAAAATGGAACACATCTATAATAAGTATTGCTGTTTGACGGTAGAATATCTGATGAGTGGGTGGTGCCTACCGAGAAGGGCTTGCAAAAGTCCCTTCCACCAAATTAAAAGTAGCCAATACCCTGATATTAATATATGTAATGATTTCTTACTTGTTATAAAATCGGAGCAATGAGTCGTCAGTAATGTCGCTCATATCCATTTGTTTTCCACGCGTCAATACATGGCTATTTTTTTTCATCATCAGCCATCCAATGTGAGAGAAGAACAAGCCACGATTAGAATCATGCGGGTCGGCCTCTGTATCGCTGTACTTATGGTGTACACGGTGATCGCGTACCCATTGTTCCAGGGAATTCTAAGAAAATTAGTTAATCCCATATTACTTTGTATATTATTTTGTACACGCTAGGGAAAGAACCGATATGGTTCAGTTGTTAAAATACGCGTAATTGAGCTGATGATAGCAAATTTAAAGGCAGACAAGCATGTCGAATATCTCATATGTATAATTTGTGTTTATGTTTTCCTTTATCAACATACATAAGATGATTACATCTTATGTATGTTGATAAAGGAAAACATCACAATAAAACCTATATGTGTTAGAAACCTGTAAATATGTCACATGCGCATATACCATCCCGCTAAGGAACAGCATGGTCAATTGTGCTTCAATCTTCTCCTCAAAAAAACAGGAGATGAGGCCTTAGCCCAGCAGTGATATTTAGAGGCCTAACCTAACTAAACTTAGCTTTAATATAATTGTTCACTCCAAGTTTGCTATTAAAAATCTATTCTTGTAATCTTATAGTTTTAGGGAGTTGATGATTATAAAAGTATTTGTCATTGATATATCATTTGACATCCATAAAGCTAATGAGAACAAGCAGTGCGCTCGTTGAAAGTTCGTAAAATTACTTATAAGTTGAATGAACTATAATTATTGGTAGAATTGAAATAATACTGTATTTCACTGGACGTTAATTTAAGGCGGTCTCAAAATACGGAAAATGGACTAAATTCTGTTGGTCTGTTTTATATCTACTAAAATACAGAACGTATTTATTTGATTGCAATATTTGATTACTATATCATAGTAGTTGTCTTGATTGTACGTACAGGTAAAGTTCCTACAAAACTAACCTCCTATTCCCAAACATTGATGTTAAAATTTCCATAAATCCTTTCTTAGTAGCGTTCCGAAAGGAGTAACGATGTTAAATTTCAAGCAATCAGACCTTTAGTTTCGCAGATTTAATAATGAGTATGGTACACGTATGAATTAGAAACGAATTTAGTAAGAATTTAGGTAACGAAATTAGTACGAATAAGAAAAACATAGTGGCTATTTATTAACGCAATACATCACAAAAATGTGATTTTTTTGAATTTTTGTCTGTTTGTCTGTCTGTTTATCTGTTCGTTACCGCTATTCTCGGAAACGGCTTTACCGATTTAGATGCGGTTTTCACTAATATACTGTAGTTAACTCGGGGTAACATATAGGTTTTGTGTTATTAAAATCGGTTAACAAATAAAAAAAGATATATCAATTTAAAAAAAAAAGACGTCAAAATATTTATTGATAAAATGTCGTCAAGTTGATTTGGTTGAAACTTTGGTTAACTATAGTCTGTAAAAAGGGTTATAATTGACAGTTAATGTGAACACAAAGTTAAAAAACTGAGAATATCAAAGACCATTGTAAGTTGAGCTTTTAGCAATGTAGTCGATATTATGAAATAAGGTTTAACTTATACTGGTCATTTTCGGTCACGGCCCAGCCAATACAAGCCGCGCCCGCGCCGCTGCCCCCGCCCGGTGACGCTGTAGAGGCCATTAGGGCAACATCATACTTGATCATACACAGTTCGAAAAAAAGCGGCGCTGCCTGTAGTATTGAATGACTTCAAGCGTGTGCACGCATATTACAATAATATTTCAAACGCTCGCGGTTACAATTCTATTTTTAAAAACCAATGTCTAAATTCTATTTTTAAAAACCAAAGTCTTCGTAAAATATTTAATAAGATAGGTTAGTACCATTTTATCGTAAAAAAATATTTTAGGTACATATTACTTGGCATAGATACTATATAAATTATAGAATAGGTTAAACTTTTGTGTCTTAGTTTATTCGTTAATTTGGTTGTTGTGTGTTATATTTAAAAATATTTTATATATAAGTAAGTATTACTGTCGATTATTGGGATAGATAAGTAGCCTTAATTAATAAATATTTTCTGTGTTAAAAATCTTTGCAACAAAACGATGAGTTTAGTTTATAAAAAAATATCTTGTTTGAATAGTCGAATATATTACAGGTTAGGTTAGATTTATAATAAAAAAAAATCTATATGTACACATAACTTTGCTTGAATATAAATATATTATAGAATAGGTTAAGTTTTCGTTTAATAGTTAGTTTGGTTGCCATGTGTTATATTGAAAATCTTTTATGGAAGCATTATTTCCGTTAACACGGATAGTTAAGTAGACTTACTTCATTATTACATAGGTATATTGTTTCTTAAAAATCTGCGCTATCAATAATTAGTTTAGTTGGTCAATTGGCTTTCTGAATTTCTACTTTGATGTGTGTGAATGTGTGAAAATTTAGTTTAGTCTTCTTCTATCAAAAACCGCTACCGCTAAATTTTATAAGATTTTTTCCAACAATTACCTATTTAATTATTACGAATTAATTACATTTAGGTACGAGCGATCGCAGGTTTCATACAGGGCCCTGGGCTAATACTACATAGGGGCCCACCTAAGACATACCGTACGTAGACGAACGTAGACTTGAATTAAATTAATTGAATGGGTTTGACTAATTACAGGACTCGCAGGGCTGCAAACCATATGA
This sequence comes from Vanessa atalanta, assembly GCF_905147765.1. NCBI lineage: Eukaryota > Metazoa > Arthropoda > Insecta > Lepidoptera > Nymphalidae > Vanessa > Vanessa atalanta. The sequence continues at coordinate 4,388,929 of NC_061882.1, forward strand.
TCTGTTTAATTTAATAAAATTATGGATTTTTTCGCATTATCATATATTCTTGACTTTGACTAGACTCAGCTGGGGGCCCTGGGCTGAAGCCCAAAAAGTCATATGGTAGATCCGGCCCTGGTTTCATGCATAGTACGGTCTATGCAATGCCGACGACCGTGTGCGGCCCCCGACGCAATGACGACGCTTGGAAAATAAAATATTTGAACTTACATATTAGATGTGACAATAATAATTATAATAGCTGCGATACCACAGACAGATACACAGAAACACAGACACGTTAAACTTATATACCCTCTCTTTTTGCATCGAGGGTCAAAAAATATTACTGGGCGTATCTATTAAAGCAATAAATCAGATTCATATGATTTTTAAAATTTTTGTCTGTTTATCTATTCGTTTATTACCACTAATCCCGGAATCGGCTTAACCGATTTGGACGTGAATTTCATAATTACTTGATACTTCCAACGCCACGACAGACTCAAAGATACACAGATATGTCAACCATATAATACTCCCTTTTGAAGCTTAAAATCACGCGAACGGACTCGCGGGCACCAGCTATTTTATAAATATAAATATCAATTATAAAAAGTTAATCTAAAAAAATAATGTAATGTTTTTATTCTTTGTTTGCTAGGACGCGCTAATCCAGAGATCTGGATTCAGTTGATTTGAAGAAATATTATTGGCTCTTTATTAAGACTATATAAAAGTATATAAGTTTACAAAACTATTTACGCCACGACTCAAGGAGCTCTAGCTATAGCGGTTAATAAAACAATAAGTTTTTAGTTATTGCTGTTTGTTGACATTTTATGAAAGTTGTAATGAATAGCGGTACATACCTGTCCTGCGCTTGCAAATCCAATGAGTAAAAATAGTTTGAGAGGAAGTTTTGCTTTATATGCTTTGTGTGTCCATAATCTGTGAGCTCCGCCCGTGATACCAAATCCGGTATAAATATACATTAATAAAGCTGTAATGCATAATTTCAAGTTGTAGTAAAAAATAGTTTCTTGGCTACACTTTCCGTCCATACGGGAATTACACCTTCTCTCACGAAACAGTTACATTTTGGCTAGGGAGGATATAGTTAACATTTGATTGAGTATATGCATAATATGTTCAATATTATATAAAATTAACATAACACAAAACTAAATCTGGAAATCTCGCATAGAACTCTTATTGGAATTAATTTGTGGGCGTATTACCATATGACTAATGGGCGTAATTGAATTACGCGTCAAAAGATTTTAATATACAAATATAAACCAGTCTCTGCGCATTTCTCAGTTTATTTGTATTTTTTTCTGTTAATCTGATGTAATTTATTCCTTACTTATTGTGCAATAAACTATAAAAATACCTTCACATTAAATGTATGAACACTTACCATAAACAATGGTTTGAAATTTAACCGGAAAAGCGTATAGGGCGCACCAATAAATTGCCGCTATGTGATATACAAATAACAAAATAGCGGTTGTCCACTTAACATCATTTTTAAAACCTAAACGTTTTTCGAATGCCCTAAACAGTTCACTTAAGGACAGACTTTGTGCATTCTTCGGTTTTTCCATCGTCACTATTCAAACAAAATATTTTGACTGGTCCTATTCCGCTATGGACGTTTATAAGTAACTTGAATATTTCGTAACAGTAACCTAATACTTTCATGCCCTATACATGGGCTAATGAGTTTTATAAATAGGGTTCTATATAAAATGATCTTAATTATATTGGTATTATGGTATTTTATATTGTTTCGTGTTATATATATTCATGTCCCATATTAAATAAGTATAAGATACTTGGTTTCTCAAAGTCCCACCAAACCAATAAAGCCTTCAACAATAATTTCTCTCATTCTGTCATTCAAATTAGAAAGAAGAAGACACGGGTTATTTAACTGGAAAATGGAACTGGTTTTGGTGGAGAAGAGTAACTACTGAATTTCTTGCCGGTTCTTCTCGGTAGAATCTACTTTCTGAACCGGTGGTAGCTTTACATTTAATGCTATACTGTAAAATAACGATTAAAATTTACGAGCGTACTTGAATAAAGAAATATTCTTTATTTAATTCGATTTTGAATCACTTCATACTTATCATTCCATGTTTCCCTATTTGACTATATTTATGTATATTATCAATGTAAATAAACTTCTGTATCGTAATAGCCTCGCCGAATTTTGGTCAAAGTTTGCCATTTGAAAAAATCGTCGAATTTACAATACGACAAAACAAATAATATTGAACAAAGAAAATATAAATTGTACAGATATTTTATAACTAATGCAATCTAAATACATCAAATAAAAATATATATATGTATATTTTAATTAAAATGTGAGCCTAACTTTTAATCACTTATTTAATTTATAAAAAATAAATAAATTTCATACATATTACTTTCCGTTTTCTAAAACATATAGATCAAATATGCAGAACCATTTTAAATTTATTTTAAAACGTTAATTATATTCCTTGTTACAATTGTATTCAGTATAACGTTCTATTGTTCTAAATCTGAATCCATTTGTTTAACAAAAACCAATAAAGTATGAAACAATGTATATGTAAATAAATCTTAAAATAAAAATAAAAATAGCCTTTAGTCTACCACAAAACACGTTCACAATTATTTTACTTACTTAGACTGAGAAAGCGAAGGGAAGTTATATTCAGAGAAAGAGGTGGACCAGACTGGAGAAGAATAGCTCGAGATACCTGTACCCGTTTGTGGTCCCCTTGGTGTCCATTCTGTTAATTTTCTAGTCCATACATGACCTGCCCATGTCCATTTGAAAGTTCTTATTTTTTGCAGTATATCGGTTACTTGCGTTATTTTCCTTATTGTCTCATTTTTAGCTTTGTCTGATATTTTGATGCCCAACATACTTCTCTCCAGTTTCCTTTGATGTACGGCTAATTTATCTTTTTTACGCAGTAACCATGTTTGACAACCGTATGTAAGGCAGGACGGTATAACTAAGTCGTGCAATTTACTTTTAATTTTTATATTAATGTCTTTGTTTTTCATTAATTATTTTAATACCCAAAATCCTTTTTCATTGAATGAGATAGATTGGCCTAGGTAAATATATTCTGATACGTACTCTATGACTTCTTGATAATTTCGGTTTCTCTTTTTTTCTTGGTAAATAAATCAAAGTGGTGTATAATTTATATTAAAATATAGAATTAAACAGGTAAATCTTGCATTTCAACGCTTATTTTTGTATTATTATTTATTTATTGTTCAAAATAGGAACACTTTGTTCTATTATTATATAATCTTTAATTCCCAAGTTAAATATTATCTGCTGCGCCTCGAGTTTGCGTAGGTGTCTTGAATTTACTTTATTTCATATTGTAATTTTGTTTTTGATGAATGCAGGGATTTATAAAACTCAGTACTCATCTAGTGGTCAAAATTCAACAATATCCATTTTTGAACAAATCGTGGAAAATTGCTTCGAATATATTTCTTTTCATTGATTAACATAAAATTAAAACTCATTAAATCTATACTACTATTTAAATCTTTAGACTCTGTCGGAACACTCAATTTTTTTGTAAAATTTCGTCATAAATATTCATATTATGACCGACTGACATCGGTTTTACCATTTTTGAAATTTTTGTCTGTCTGTCCGTATTTATTCCCGGCTATAAATTAAAAATGGTTGAACCGATCTTTATAAAAATTGGTATACAGTAAGAACATGTGATTGCGCAAATGATAGACCATATATAATGCGGGGTTTACCCGCATTATATATGGTCATAGCAGCTATAACATAAGGTGTCTTCATTACTCGAATTCCTCTTATTCCTAATAATTATGCCTTTGAATGTAAACGAATTCAATTTCCAGTACGAATACGTTTAGCAATGACAATAAACAAATCACAAAGACAAATTTTGAATACTATTGGAGTTGTTCTGAGAACAAATTGTTTTTAACTTGGGCAGTTATATGTACCGCTGTTTTGAGTAGGCTCATCAGCTCTTATGTAAAATATGTATTATCCACCAATGGAACAGCATGAAATGTCGTTTATTCCGAGGCATTTAATACAAATAGAAAAAAAAAATTAAATATTTGATATATGAAATTTTGTGAATTCTAAAATAAAAAAAAAAAAACAAATGAATAACGTGTTCATTTTCTAGCCAATAAAAATGAAAGACAAGATTGAAACAAAAGAAGTCAAATGAACGTCATATTCAAATTAAATTAAAACGACTTATCAATAAAAGTAAGTAAATAACTACGAATCATTGAAACAAACAATCTGAATTGAGCGCCTATTTAAAATTTTACTAAGAAGAAAAATACAGATATGGCAGCAAAAAAATTAACTTAACAAAATGTGTGTGTGTTCACTGATCGTGTATTTGGATGCGAGAATTGATCACATACGATCAATAGGCAAACCATAGGTAGGCTTATTTTAATTTATAGTATAAGTAAACTTGAGTTATGCAAATTGAAAATATTTTCGTCACTTATTATTCTATCGTTGACATATTAATGAAATGTATATATTGATAGATTTTGAGAAAAGAGACAAAAACGGGTGGATATAAGCGCAAAAAATTCTATAACAGGATCCTACAACATTTTTATTTATTTTGAAGAAATGCGCGAAAATATTGAATAAGCAGAAAGAGAAAGAGAAACTCGCATTCTGAGGCGTAAAGAAAAACAAAGTCATTGGATTTTGAAATGTAACTATGACCCTCAATCTTATGTCAGAGTTACGGAAGATATTAATTTAAGGTAATTGACTAAAATGTAGTGAATATTCGAATAATTTATTTTTGATTTAGATTCCAAGAACAACAAGATGGATTTATCAGAAGGAGATCAGAGCCATAAGAATTTTCTCAACTTAAATTTTTCTCATCTTATGAGAAAATACAAAAGTGAGTAAAAAAATTATCAATTTCACAAAACAGTTTAATACGAACCTGTCTTTTAAAATTTCAATTTTTTAATGTTCTATAATTAGTTTTTTGACTAAATTAAAATTAGTTATACTTAATATATAAATTTAAGTTTGTAGTGAATATTCGAATAATTTATAAATATTTAATAACATCAAATTGTTTGCATAATTGTTTTTTTTTGAAAATCTCAATTTTCATCGCGGGAAGTTAAAAAGTATTCTCAAAAATAAATTCGACTCTTCTGAAGTCGATTGCAGAATGTACTTTGTTTTTGTTTGTAAACTGAATAAAGTTCTTTTATAAAAACTGTTCACTATCTGTTTATCTGCCATAAGTGAAAAATTATATTTACACTATATTGTAAATGTTTTCTTGAATTATTATTTCTATATTCATGTAATTGATAAATTCGTTTTTGATAACAGATTTTTCGGTTGAGTTGTCTATGTCACTGATCATGTGGATTATTTATTTACCCCCTATTTTTGTTTCTCCATCATCATATATGGCTGGAGCCACACTCTTTTCATTATAGTTCATGATGAACTTAAAGTTCTTGGCATGGTCATACAGCTATGGCTTAATAACTAATTTTAAATACATTTTTAAACGCCTAGCGAAGCGGGCGGGTAACAGTTAATATTTATATAAATATATTGATATTACAATAAAAACTACGTTGAGTCAAGCAATGTGAGGTCTCACCCTTGACAGACACAATATATTTTAAGGTCAAAAAAATAAATAATATTATGATTCTTTAATGTGTAACTTATTAAACCACCAATAAAATGTTCGATAAATCAAGTGGTATCCTAATACGTAGGCAACGTGACGTGCTCAATATCAAAACGATATTTATGTATAAAAAATAGATAATATTTAAGCTACTCTACATAATATATTACGTTACATACGACAATATGCATTTAAAAAAAATACAAAGCATTTGCTCATAATTTCTTTGTTTTGCTTAAATTAAACTCTTATTGAACATGTTCAATTTCATTATTTTTGCTGATCACCACTGTATGATCTGATATGAATCACTAGATACTAAGTAGGCACTTAAGTCTATAGATACTGTAAGAAGTAATAAACTGTCTACAACGTCATACCGTCCACTGAACTATCTAAGATATAATTATAATTACCTTTGCGCTTATAGTTGCATTGGGTCATTCACCCTTCAAACCAAAACACAATGATACAAAATCTACACCCTGTGACACAAATAATCGCCTTGTGCGCATAAACATACCATTGAAATTACCTCTATAATAAAACTATTATTTATTACAGGTAGCACATGTACCTAATCATTAATAAAATATAAGTATACTTTGTTTTAAATTGTTATAAAACAATTATAGACCTTATATTTATATATGATATGATAATAGTTTACTTTGTTAGTACAACTAACGGGTAAAACATAAAGTTCTATTAAGCCTCTTAGTAAAAAGGTTGCCTAAGGGTTTTTATATTCAGTAATAAAACGCACGTGATACACGGCCTCCTTCGCTATTAGACTGCAAAGGTTCTGGCTCAGGTAATAACCTCCGTAATACAACATTACACACGTGTACCAAGCGTATTACAAGTCGTTATGGAAACGAATCTTCATAATTTTTATTGTAAAATATTATGGGTTTTGTTTGGTGGGATATTTTTAATAAGTTAAAATTTTTCCTTATGAACGTACTAGCTGAACCTACGACTATACCCGCCGAAATAAAAATAAACTTTAGTTATATCACCCTCACCTGAATTTCATACCCTCGAGGGTTGAATTAAAAAAAATTACCCTATATCCTTCCCGGTACCTAAATTATCTCCGTAGCAAATTTCATTCAAATCGGTTCAGTGATTTAAGTGTGAAGAGGTAACAGACTACTAGAGTTACTATCGCATTTAAAATATTTGTATTTAAGTAAAGCGTAAATTAAGTAGGTATTTATAATTACCTCAAATATATATTTTTTTTATATTATTAAGAGCCGAGATGGCCCAGTGGTTAGAACGCGTGCATCTTAACCGATGATGATGGGTTCAAACTCAGGCAAGCACCACTGAAATTTCATGTGCTTAATTTGTGTTTATAATTCATCTCGTGCTCGGCGGTGAAAGAAAACATCGTAAGGAAACCTCCATGTGTCTAATTTCAACGAAATTCTGCCACATGTGTATTCCGCCAACCCGCATTGGAGCAGCGTGGTGGAATATGCTCCAAACCTTCTCCTCAAAGGGAGAGGAGGCCTTTATCCCAGCAGTGGGACATTTACGGGCTGCTAATGCTAATAATGCTAATGCAAATATTATTCTGTTTTACTTACCACTATGCAAGAATGTTATTTAGCAATATATAAACATGGTATCATGAAGTTGATTTGATAATAGAGCAAGATAGTTAGTAAAGCCGCACAAACACATTTTGATTAGCTTTCATAGGCTAATGAATTATAAAAGTCTAAATAGTATTATTTCAATCTATATTCTCCATATTTAAAAACCAACTTCACGAATTTTATTAACAAAAAAAAAACAACTATGAAATACTGTCTGTATCCTTTTAAACATATTTATGCAAACGTTTATTGTGACTGTTTTATAATTTTCTGATTTGTTTAAGAATACGCAGTAAATATTTACTTTGTTATCAAAATAAAGTTATAAATCAAATGTTAATAAGAAGTCATTAAATAAGAAACACGACCAAAATATTCAGGCTTAAACTTTTGTACCCGAAAAGTTACTTGTCTGCTTGCCTAACGCTTACTCCTTATTTATATTCATGTGGCAAAAGGAAATAAATAGTTTGGAATTCCTGATGTTATAGAGTTAATAAGAGTTTTTTTATGGCTGTATAATTGCTCTACGAAAGATTAATAACTAATGGATTCAGTTCAATAGAGAGAGAGAGAGAGAGATTTTTACGACCATAAGTTTACGGGTGAGTCTAGGTAGACTGGTCTGATCTGACTGATCATATCTTTAATAGTCGCTTACAAGAATGATACTAAAATGTAAAGAATATTTTGTTAATAAGTTCATTGATGTCAATGAACTAGTTAAATATACTTTTTTATAATTTGATACTCCTCGTAACGAGCGTTCAGACTAATGAAGTGTGAAAACTTTCTTAACATAAAAATGTCACCTGAATTATGTTTTGATAAAATCTTGCTTTGCTTTTAATTTAAAAGTAAATTAAACTTTTGTTAGTAATCTTCCTTATTGGGGCAAATTAACTAGTTTAAATCTGTAATCTATTTTGATATACTTAATCATGTTATCGATATAATATATCAAACATACGGTTACTTTGGAATACGAGTGTTTGATTTTTTTTTAATAAAAAAATGTTTCGTTCTTCTTGTTAGTATCTAAATGTTTGTTTGTGTATATAAGTATGTGATTAATTAAAATCATATAACAATAGACAATAATTAAACAGCTTTTATGGTTCGTTAAGTATGTAAAGTAATGGATCCTTTTAAAGGTGCAGGTGCGGATAGCACACCCGCTATGATTGTTAACAAATGCATCTCGCTTCAAGCATGCTTTTAAAAAGGCATCCAAGACAGGTTTACAGGAAATTATATTTTTTATGGTATAGAAGTAAACATTTTTTTTCAAAATCTCTTGTGCCTCAGTTACACTAGCTTATTCACCCTTCAAATCGGTATTCAATAATACTAAGTATTGCTTATTATGTGTGTGCTTGTCAAACACATGGAAGCACGTGTCAAGTATTGATTTCATCTAATGTACTGCATTCCTCCATATAAACTTTAACTGTCCCATATGAACTGTTTACTAATTTTATTTTATTTTTTTCTTAAAGATCTAATATTTTGCTTTATGTATTAATATATAATTCAGATAAACACGAAAAACCTTAGGAAACTTTCAGAAAGAATGCAACGATTTCAAGCAACGTAAATGAAATTCATTATTGCTATCGATTACGACTTTGTATTTGTGAGAATATTCGAAATAAAAACATAAATTTATCGTCGGTTGCCTTATAAAACTTGAAATAACAAAGTTTTGGTGATTCCTTCCTTGATCACAAATTTGTATTTCGGAGTCACGTTAAAGTAAAATTTAAATAGAAATGCGGAAAGTCGCTTTCCCGGGAAAATTTTAACACCTCTGTAATCTTTGTCGTAATTTAGATGAAGATTTTCGTTTGCCTTTTAAAAAGTGTAGATAAAATATTTACCGTCGTAATTAAATTTTAAATAAAAATAGCTTGATAACAAAACTAAATTTAAACGAAGGTATTTATTTGTTTTTTTTTTTTATTTATTTGAATATTTGTAATAAATTGCATTTACAAATATATCTAGTAAATATGATTGATATTTTAATGAAAATTTTAATATCGTTCGGGTACTTAAAATTAACACGTAAAATTAATATTATTGAATACATTCGAAATTCGCGACATTAAATTCATTCCAATTTTTTTTTAACAAACCTTTTTTAATATTGTAAATAAGGAAATGTGCTCGTTTTTTTTGTCTTTGTTTCACACAGCAACAGAGTTGACAAATAAATAGAGACAAATAAATTTAAGACGTACTTACATTACAATCCCATTTGATGTAAGTATACTAATATTACAAAGAGGTAAATTTGTTTGTCTCTTTATAAGAACAAGAAAACAAAATTATAATTTTCTTTGTTATAATTCAGTTTAGTTTTGATTTATACATTGGAACTTTATAATTATACTATGAAAGGTTGAAGGTCAAATGAATATGACTCTCATTATTTAAATATTTTAAAAATGAAATGTATACGCCATTTGTAGCCTTTGCATTCAGTATGTAATTAAAATTAGCCATAAGTTCAAGCAAAACAATTATCAATTTTATTCAGTGGTACGTTGAATTAATATTTTATTAATTGTTTGGTAAATTTATTTTTAATTTTATACCGATCGAACATTCATAGCTTGTCCTTTAACTACGTAATACATTCGTCAATATGTAACTTTATGCAAATTTCGAGACTTGTTTAAACTATTCAATGTATCCTCAAGGGTATAGTTTCCTTCGCCGCAGCCCATATATCAAGTAATAGTTATCTCGGAGTCTGACAGTGATGGATGTGACCTAAACAATACGGCATCTTCATTTCGAAATATTATTATTATTCATAACAATGCATACGTCGAACTTTGGTGAATTTTAAAAATTCTCTTTTCTAAATACAACTGGAACGGCACCGCTCGTTATTGAGACTGGTTTCCAGCTTCGTTAGTTGTATGTTTACTTTCGTCTTTGGTTCAAAATCGTTTTGAGTGGTTTTCACGAAAAACGTATAAAAATATCGAATAGAATAAGAAACTTTTTAAAAAATTTTAATGACATACTTTGTTTTATTTGTAAACGTTATATAATTATACCTTTTCGTATAAAGGTTGAAACGGTCCATTTGAAAAGATGTAACGAGGGTTTAATAAAAATGACGGATCCTTTCGAGCAAAAATATATCGATAGTCAAGTGATTGAACATTCATGTTTCATTTGATGACATGTGATCTATTAAGAATTCGATTCTAACTCTATGGACGGTCAAATTCACATGAAATGAAAATATTATCAAGCATGTTTTAATTTCACGCACTATATATATTTTTCTTCATGGAAAATAACTGTGGCCTAAAAACTGCTTCGTTAATACTATTACGAATTAAAAAAAAACTTACTTAAAAAGTGTGTTAGGATTATTAAGAGTAAAATGTGATAATTCCACGCTCAAAATTTTATCTATTGACACTTTTCGTAACGGAAGTCTCGTAATGGAAGTACTGAAGTAGTAAACTGGGCACTATTTTTATTATTTCCATGCAGCAGTTATTTTTTTAAATAAATTAATTGAATACATTTCTTCAGTATAGATATACGGACAAGCAAATATGCCACCAGATGGTATGTGGTCACCGCCTAAGAAATTTTAAACATACATTACATTGTGAAAGCGCCACCAACCTTGGTTTAAATGTCATATCCCTTGTTCCTATAGTTATACTGGCTCACTTACCCTGTAAACCGGAACACGACAATATAAAGAACGGTAGAATATTTGAATATAGTATACGAGCTTACAGAAAGCCCGATCTCCAAGCAGACCAAATATATGTTTGATTTTGGAGCCCTGCTTCTGCTCCTATGGGTCGGCAAGCATGCCTTGATGCTAATGGCCACCAATGTACTTGTTTCCATACAGGCCCCTTAATCACTCTGTGTTAATTATCGTTGATTGTCCGTAATTTAATTGTATTTAATTAACATACAATTTAAAAATGGCGAAAACTAAGTTTCGTGAGTTTCATCGATAGAATCTAGATTTCGAACCGGTATTAGCTTTACATTTCATTTAATATTTATTATGATGATTCAAATCTTTTAAATATTAAATATTATAATAATAAATAATATTAATAATTAATATATTCAAACTGAGTATTTCAAATAATGAAACATTGTTCAAGTTTTATATATATGAAAATTAAAACGTCCTTTTAAAATCTAATTCGTATGTAATTGGATTCCAGGGCAATATCTTAAAGAATACGATCTCTTAAACGTGCGCTCTAGAATACTAAACTAAGCGCACAAGAAGCGAAATTAAAACCTGCGGTTACTGCTGTGGAGCCAAGAACTTCAATTTATATGTGTACATGAGTGCATTTTAGGTACGACTTTATGTCTCCAGTGAAATAAAGTGATTAGTATACAAATACAAATGAGAACAATTCCTTTTTCATTTCATATTGGGACAAAATTCAACGGTATTTTAAGAGCAAAATATTCTCGCATTAAAATTAAATAAATAAATATTGGACAACATCAGATACATTACTCTGATCCCAATGTAAGTAACTAAAGCACTTGTGTTATGGAAAATCAGAAGTAACGACGGTACCACAAACACCCAGACCGAAGACAACATAGAAAACTAATAAACTTTTTCTACATCGACTAGGCCGGGAATCGAACCGGGAACCGGGACCTCAGAGTGGCATACCCATGAAAACTGGTGTACACACTACTCGACCACGGAGGTCGTCAAACCAACATGTGCTTATCCTATTGTATTTATGATTGATATTCATTTTTGTTACTATAATTGGATTGGCTACCTGATGGATAGTCGTCAGTCGTCACTACCGCACGTAGACGTTGGCGCTGTTAGATATATTAACCATGCCTTCTATAGCCACAGCGCCATCATCCTTGGAAGCTAAGATGCTACTGACTCACTAATGCACTACTAAGTATTGCTTGGGCTTGCAAAAAGCCGTATCACCGAGTGAATTTATTTTTCTGAAAGAAAAACATCATAATATAATTGTATTCTTCAAGAAATTTTTAAATATAACTACACTATATTATACATGTTGAATCTAATAAGAAGTGGAGCACCGTATCTCCTTCACAAGATAAGCTTCTACTCAGCGGTGGAATATTTATCGCCTTTCGCTTACTTATCACACGTGTACTGTGAACATCACGTTTAATTAATTACCTTTGTCTCGAGGCAAGCATTACCGTGATGTTATTTACTATTTAATTATTGGAAAAATATTAATATTACACGTAATATATTACTACTATTATTATATAAATTGTGTTACTCTGGCCAATACGGCCAGTGGGTATTTTGTGTGATTTATCATGAATAGATTAAGAATTAAAGTCTATTTTACTTGGTGGTAGCGCTTTGTGCAAGCCCGTCTGGGTAGGTACCACCCACTCATTACATATTCTACCGCCAAATAACAGTACTCTGTATTTTTGTGTTCCGGTTAGAAGGTTTCGGTTGGAAGGGTGAGTGAGCTAGTGTAATCACAGGCACAAGGGACATAATATCTTAGTTCTCATGGTTGGTGACGCATAGGTGATGCAAGGAACGGTTAATATTTCTTACAGCGCCTTTGAATAGGGGCGGTGGTGACCACTTACCATCAGTTGGCCCATATGCACGTCCACCAACCGATGCCATAAAAAAAATGTATTAAAATCGTTTTTCATCATCAGTCACTCTTTCTATTTATATATACTATTATAATATATATACTATTTATTTGGACCCTTGTTTATACTACAATAAAATAAAAAAAAAATACCGAGAAGACTTGCTAGTGGATTGGAGTCCGTCAAACAAATTTGTTGTTGAGGCGCTTATATGCATATAAACGATAATAATTATGGAAAATTTTGGTTGCGACTTTCATTATATAAATATAAAAATTGTAATCATTAGTCATTTTAGTGGGTACTGGATCTTAGCCATAGCGGTCGACTTCAAAAATATCCTAGTTTTTGCTAATATAATTATGTATCTCCACAGACGTAACGTGTATCTTGTATAATTTAGATTGACATTTTTTTAATGTCATTGTAACCACAAGTATGTGATGATGTGTACGAGTGCATACCCGTTCTATCTCTTCTTCTCCTTCTCTCTCTGTTTCTCTCTATCTTTCTCTCTCTTTTCTCTTCACTTGAGGTCGTAGGCTTCCTAGACGCCGATCAGTTTCTTTCACCAATCCTGCTCTGCAATCTCCTTCTGAATATGACATTCTCAGAAATGACACTAGATTAGGCATTACACTATTTCCGAAGGAAAGCTATGCAATAGATTCGTTCAATCAGTTCTATAAGTTTGCAGGAATACACTCCGGTGAGTACTTTGCGACGAGGTGACTGACCGGACTCAATTATTTAGTTATTAGATTACTGAGGGAATGGGTAAAATATAGATACATGATAAACAGTTATTTTGACCCAGTTTGCTAACTTATTGCAGTGCAGTAAATAACATACTGTAATGATAGCACATACTCGGCGTTTATATTAAGTGCGCTTGACACAAAACGCGAAGATACTATAATACGTCTTAATATCAAGAATTTACTTTTCGACTATCATAAAAGGCTGAGACTTCAAAATAACCTTCATACGTCGTATACTTAATTTTTGAATGCAATACTAAATATATTTTTTTAATAATATATCATATTTGAACAAACCATTGTTTTAAATTCAGTACCAAACAAAATTCATTGACCAAAATTAAGGTATTAGCTTTAATTCACTTGTACCAAGTAACAAGGTAAAACATTGTTCATGAATAAATCATTAACTAAGTTACAAATTGGCGCCGTTTTGGTTAAATAATGTAAGCTTGCGTAAATAGAGTTACTGATTCTGTTTGATAAGTTTCTTTGTCTTCATGTCGCAAGGTATAACTGAATACATAAAAATATAATATGGCCTAGTCAGTCCATTTCATTTATTTTAAATTATTATACGTTTTAAAAAATATCGACTAGTAACTTATTACAGAGAAATTATCAGATGAATTTCAAATGTGCCTTCTACTTATAAAGAGTTCATTTTGACACAATTTATTATATATATTATAGAATATATGTAGATAATTATATTTCACTAATTCCTATTCTTTAATGAAATATGATTATCAAGTTCACCTAGTTTTTAGCAAACTACTTATCCGTTACGACAATATATGGATAGAATGAGGGCTTCTCTAAAACGATTTGTACTGATATATTGAAAAACACTTCATTTTGAATAATGAACCACTGCGGGATTACGCAGAACGACTAATCAAAGTTAGTTCATTATCATCAGATGAACGCATTATACCATTATAACTCATAGAGTTAAAACTGAGTCGTGAGTAACTATAGAGTTACTCACGACTCAATTTACTGACAAACATTCAACGCATAGCCCAAACTTGTAATTTTACACAAAATTTCCTTAAGGATTTAAGTTTTATGTAAATGACTTAAAAATAGTTGTTAAAACTTTAAAAAAAAACATAACCTAAGAGATAAATAAATAAATGAGGACGAAACTTAGGATAAAATATTTGTATGGATGTTAGAAAGTTAGTAATAAAATATATTCATAAACAAATGCATAAACACTGATTCTGTTCTTGGTGAAATTGGTGATGTTTGAAAATGATAACGTGTCGTAATCGAGGCAAAATGTTAGTATGGACAATTCAGGTTACCCAAAAACTGAAATATTTAAGAAATGATTTTGGGTGTCTGAATTATATCTCCGATGGGACACATGGGTGACACGGTTAGTTGTAAAATACTATTGTCCTTCTAAACCAATTCGACAGTAGGCAATCCTTGAGACTGAACTCTAGATACTCTATTTTGAAGTTATTTATACCAGAGAGTGCACAGTAAAAAATCTCCAATCCCTTACTTCAACAAAATGATGGGACGCCAATTTGACACGACTATATTTGAATTTAGAGGGACTAGAATTGTAATTATGTCAACTTTTAACTTCTCGTTGCTTTTGAAAAATACCTGCTTTTCAGGTTCCTTGTGATCGAATCGATGTTGAATTGAGGTTGATAGTGCAATTATCTCAAGAAAAACAGAACCGATAAGCAAGTTTCGTTAGGAATTGATTGTAATCTATTATAACCGAGTCTTTACAATTAGCGTAAACAAATTTCGTATTTTAGGTCAGATGTAGCTGAATAGACTTGAAATACCGTTTTATTTTTTACACACAATCTAACGGTATGGAATTTTATATAATGGAACTGAAGAGTCTTCGTTCAGAAGTAGTTTACAAGTTCATTTGGATCAGATTATTTACTAGAACACATCGATGAGTTTTCAGTCGCCCTCAGATATGTTAATTATTTACTAACTTTTTCCAATACGACAACACTGGTAAAGTAATTAGGACTGCCTCCTAAAGTAATTATTCTTATATAAATCTATCAGACTTTAATCCAAAGGGCTGAAGATTTTCGGCCGAGATCATTTAAACTTTTTTCATTAAAATTTTCAGATTCTTTTAGTTATGAAATCAAGCACGAAGTTTGATAATCATAAAAATATATATTTTATGTAAGCAAATGCAAGTTGTGTATTATTTAAGTACCATGAAAATTTAATGTCCAAATAGACATATGTATGGAAAAAAAATCAATCTCTATATTTTGTTATTTAATTATGACGAAAACTTCTCTAGGAGTTATTATTAATGGAAATTTAAAATACATTAAAATTTCTTCCAGGAAGAAAAGATCAGAAATTATACGAAAATATTATGATGTCTAATACAGTGTTCGAATGATGTTGATTTTATTTGAAGTTGACACAGATGAAAATTAGAAATTCAATTACTAGAGATATTTGATTACGCACAAAACAATGAACGCAAGTTTGTTGTTGTGATAAACCAATTGCTGACGGCCATTGTTAGTTATTTTACTTATATAATACAAGCCCGTCTGAGCATGTACCACCTTATCATGATATATTCTACCGCCTACCAGCATTACTGAAATTAGTTCCAATTGTGTTCCAATTTGCAGTATGATAAGCTTAATAAATATAGCTTGAGCCTGTAGCTACTCTGAGCTACAGGCACAAGCGATATAATATCATAGTTCACAAAGTTTATGTCCCACCAACCTTAATTAAATATTTATTTAATAATAAATAATATATTCCCTCAAAAAAACTTTATGAAAAATCATGGTTAATCTAGGACAATATACGTCATACGACACGGTACCATGCGAAAGCTATCCCGTGACGCCCGCCGAAGAGATGGAGAGGGTACCGCGGGTTTTTAGTGGGTATTCCAGTGTACCGGGACTCACTCGGAGTTCAGGGCACCTACGAGTCCCACATACCCCCACCTTCCACGTGGAAGAAACGCATAAGGCGTTTTTCCAGCGAGATAAAAAATAAGAACAATATAGATCTTAGTGTATAATGACATGGTCATCAAACGAAATATAAATCAGGTACTGGCTATGGCTATCCTAGCTAGGTTAATTAAATAGCCTGTGTTAAGAATAACATTGGCGATAAATATTAATCATTTATTAATATTTACTCACCACTGCTATAGACTGTTTCTAACAGTCAGAGTTATATATAACATAAAAGAAAAATCTTATACTAAGAAGTGGATGCAAACTTGTATTTACAATTAAAGTTTTTTTTTTTATTTCAATATGAAGTAAACGTCACTACTGTTACTATTATTTTATCAAGCTTAAATTGAATAGTTGATTGGTCTAACTTACCGCCAATTAAATTCGATCACACCCACAGCCATAGTGTGGTAAATCTTGCATTGCGATGCACTGATAGTGTACATTTACTCAGTGAAATTAAATAAATACTTTTAATTTTATAGATGTGTTTGTATAATTTATAGTAAGACTAAAGTAGCTTTACTACTTCTTGAATTGATTAAATAAGCTTCAAAAGTCATCTTATCTATATATATGATCGTGTAATACTGAAGTTGTAATTAAAATTTTAATAAAAAAAAAATTTATTGAAACTGTTAAGTTAGATTTGAGCTCAATGAGCGGTTAGAATTAAAGTATTTTTTTTTATAAGCTTAAATCGAACACCTTTGTAAAGCATAAAAAATATCACGTATGAAATATGTGCATGAAGTTTTTTCAGAATTATTTAATGAATATATTTATTTTATTTTAGTTTAAATATTTAAAGTGCCTCATTCAAGAAATTAAACTAAACAGGCCTATACTAAATTAGGTACATTTGTTTGCGGTAGGAAAGGTTAGTAGCTGAAGTTAGTCTAAGACCAAATCGACTTCATTGTACCAAGTTAACATTCTACCGAAACTAATTAATTTAATGTAATTAAATCATTTGTTAGATTAAGCTGTTAGAGGTAGGTGTTATTTGGGTTGTAATGTTGGCTAATAAGTATCTTTATATAAAACGACCGTAGAGTTAACGTCTTTGCTGGAAATTAAAACATTGATCTATTTTATTATTGATACAAGGGCGTTACATTTATGATATTTATTTCAAGATTTGTGAAACATTTATCATAAATAATAAGGGTTATTAATTAAGTATTGAATTAGGAATTATGTCAGTTCCAATATATGTTATCAGTGGGTAGACACGAATAAGAGTAACGAATACTCGTTTACGTAATACGTATATTTTTTTTCAATGTAAGCTGCCACCGGTTCGAAATTTAAATTCCATCGAGAAAAACCGGCAAGAAACTCATTAGTTAATCTTTTCATATACAATATCAAATTGCCTAATTTAAGAATTCCAGCAATAGACCCTTCAACACATATTCACAGCTTGTGAACGGGAGGCACGTTAAGCTCGGTCGTTCAACGGACTCTGCTTTCAAAGCAAATGCTGCTCGTCTTTCACATAGATAATGTGAGTAAGGCGTCGTTATCGTGTGACGTCACCAATACATTTATTATTGTTATTACATATATTTACGACATCCTTTTAGAAACCTCTAATATATTCAATATTTTTCTACTATATTGTGCGTGTAAACATAAACCTTCCTCTTGAATCAATCTATCTATAAAAAAAAAACCTGCATTAAAATCCATTTATATAGACAGCAGTAAGCGACTTTGTTTTATACTATGTAATGATAATTATAACAAGAACAAATAATATAATCTTTACATATCTGTCTATTGCTCATTCACAATTTAATGACGTTTGGTATGAAGCAAGCTTGAACTCCAAGGAAGAACATAAGCTCCTTTTTATCCCTAACACAAGACGTGACGATTCCTAAAACACGAGCGAGGCCGCAGGCGGCAACTAGTTTTATATGATATAGTATTTTTTTCAGTTTGTTTGTATACCCGTTAAGGATAATCTATATCATAAATATTAATGTGACTGTTTATTTAATCCGATGGCTAACATAAGCTACAGGCTAACAAGGTTTAGAGCCTGGGTCAGCATATACGTTTATCTCTGAAAGCAATATGGCCTTCGAGATATATACGAAGGTCGAATTAACATCATTTTTATATTCTAGTCTAAGTATTTAGTTGTAAAAAATATAATACAATAAAAACTGTATAGTGACAGATGTTGTATAGTTTTTTGTATATATTACTAGGTGTTGCCTGCGACTTCGCTCGCGTTTTAGGGGTTGGTCATTTGGTTAGTTAAAAAAGTTTCCTATATCTTATGGGGTTTAAATTTGTTTGATAGCAAATTTAATGAAATTCGATTCTGTGATTTGGCCGTGGAAGCTTAACAGATACTCAAAGTTACTTTCGCATTTAAAATATTAGTATAGATTGACTGTAAGTTCTTATATAGTATTAACTAACTGGAAATGTCCTATTGTTGAGTAATGCCCCCCCTCTCTCGAGGAGAAGTTGTGGAGCTGGTTACACCACACTGATTCAATGCGGCTTGTGGATTAACAGGTTCCTTACGATATTTTCCTTTATCATAAACAAAAAATAAGCGTATGAAAACATGTTTTAATTATTGTGCCCTCTCAGCTCTGTAATGTACTTTTATTGCATATAACAATACTTTGTAATGCCGTTAGTCTGTCTAAAGGATGAGTAAAACCCTTTAATTATAGAGACGACGGTCATGACATATTGTTCAATGACCGTGTAAGGAATATTTAATATACCTGACATTTCTAGTGTCTACGGATAGAGGTAATCACTTACACGTCTAGGCTATTTGACCCATTTAAGTATTTGATGAATTTGTCTATGCAAATGTAAATGTAAATTATAAAAAGAGTTTCTGCAATTCGTGTAATATGTACGTATACTGTTATGTTAAATATTTCAAGAGTTGACATACTTATTCCTAGTAAAGTTTCAGACGTTCCACAATGTGTTTATCGCTCATTCAGGAGAACGATTCGTATAATGAAATTTCCTCTTTTATAGCCCATGAATTTAAGACAAAATGAAACTCCGAATCTCTGCTAATGGCGTGTAACCACGTAATGTTGTATGTGAAGCGAAACTGGCTTAATCTAAAGTAACGAAATCTTTAGTACATAGTACGAATATAAAAAGAGTTACGTCCGTAAACTTCTGTCTTCGGCCGATATTTGGTGTAACAAACTACATATTGATGTTATCAGTATATAATTATTATAATTTTTGAGAGAGAAAATTTTAAATTAAAATTTCATCAGTAATTATTTATAATATATATTAATTTATTTATTGAATAATTTCTTTTGTATTATATTATTTACTTTATGTTTAATTTATTTTAATATATTATTTATTACGACTTTCACGATCGAAAAATCATTAATATTATTTTTTCAAAAAAGTTGCTAGTTCGATTCTCAGAGTTGAAGCTATCGGAGCCAGAGATAAAGCGTAGCTTTTATTTAATTTGTAGTGTTTGTTTGTTTAGTTCAAATCTTGTAAACCAAAATGGAAAACACTTTCTCTTAACTTACGGAGTTGAAGTTTCATGCCAGTTCAGATCCTAGGGCAATTCATTTTAATGGTTACTATGACTTGACTTTGCACCCAGGATTTGTTTCAGACAAACGGAACCCATCAACGGTCAACAGCTTAGGCAAAAAACGTGTTACATTTTTGAAGTGTAAGCTTCTATAGCCGCGTTGGGCACTTTTTGGTAGAGGAAAATCTTATAGCTTTGCGTCACCGACATGCTCAAGACGGGCGCATGCGCGGCGGCCGTCTGCTATGCGCGTTAGACGCTTTTTGTATGGGTGAAATATCGTGTGTTCGCGTCACCGACATGCTTAATAACAGTCTCTCTGTAGCTATAGATACATCTGACGTATTGTGAAACATTAGGTATTTTATGTTTTCGTTTGATTGTTATTTGAATTGTTTAATTTAATTGTAGAATCACTGTGTAGTACCATAGTGAGTACACAATAAATATACCAATATTTTTAAGATGAAAAATAAATAACAGAAAGTTATTTTAAGCCTTCGTATATAGTTTGCCGTTTGAAAATTATATATTTTTTTTCTAATAATTTAAAATATGTAGTACCTATTTCAGAGTCGCTGGGACTTTTTCTTACTACCGTGATAAAACATAATTGTATATCGTAACATCTAACAATAATTTAAAACTAATGTTCAACACATTACACAGCTTAAAATATGTTTATTAGTGCAAAATTATAGTCCATGACCTTAAATTATTAAAATCTTAAAAATTATAAAAAAAAGAACATTTCATTAAAAAAAAATTATTTAAACAATTAATAATTCGAAATCATTAGTTATTAATTTAAATTGTGAAAAATAAAATATGTACTTTGCTATTTCTTTGGAAAATGATTATAACTATAACTTTATATCATTTGATTTTAATAGTGGTTTTGTTTCGAAAAAATCTTGTTATGGAATTAGGCTTATTTTAAAATCAAAATATACTTTACTCATGTAGGCTTTTATAAGGACTTTTGAATCGACATTTTACATATTTGTTTATATCCTTGATTCTAAGGATGTCTTCAGACGGTTGTGAAAGAAATAATAGAATTTCTAAATGATACAATTTAAATATGTCCAATGATTGTACTACAAATATAAAACAGCAATCGATGCGTTTTTTACGCGATACTTACATAGTTTTGAAAAAAATATTTTCATTTCTTACTTTAGTTACCATAAGCCAATTGTATATTTTTTGGAAGACAATTTCATAATATAAAGTACAAAAAGTCTTAAGTATACGTCGAGTAGGGTATATTAATGATGACAATGACGCAAACAATGAAAATAACGTTAAAAATCAAGTACAATTGACATTTATGTCAATACAAATACTATCCAGTATCCATAAATAATGGGATTGTATTTTAATTGTTAGGTTAGGTTAGTCAATTAAATTGTATTCATATTTTGTCATGAACTTGTACCTACTGAAATATTGTACTGTAAATGATGGAACAGATTTGAAAACCCGAGTGATGTTAATGATTTTAATTAAAACATTAGGAAATTTAAAATTTTAATACTAAAACTTCTGTTTTCATTTCTATTGGCAGTCCCTATAATTTCCAATATATATATTTTTTTTAAATTGTAACTGTCGCACGTGACATTGGCGAAATAATCTGTGCTCTCTTGGCACAAACAAAAGCCAAAATAAAAAAAATAAAAAAATTGTAACTGACGTTCGTATCAACAGAGTCTTTAATCAAAATATATAACAATATTCCGAAAATAGATGTTGATGAGAGATTTATACATATTAATACTAGTATATAGTATGGTTTCAAAATCTTTTCTTCTCATAAAACTATGCTCAAACGAAATTTAATTCTAAAATGTTAAATGATATTAAGATACTGCTATTATCACTTAATTAAAAAAAAAAATTATATGAATGTTATTTTCTCTAAACACCGTTTAGAGAAAACTGTTTGGTAAAATAATACTGTCTTCTTTCGGGTGTCAAATCGTTGTTGGCGAAAATAGAAAAAATCATTAACTAAACACTCGCTAAACAAAGTTTATAAGGTTATAGGCTTTAGAACTTTCGAGTATAAACTAAGATAAGCATTTTTTTATCTTCGAAAAGCGTTATTAATTCTGCATGGAATCTCAAATAAATATTATATTTGGCTCTTAAATTTTATTGTATGGTTATTTCGATGTTCAATATATGGAGTATACGTCGGGTAGGTTATATTAAGTTAGGGCCAACACGATGATAAAGGTCAGACGTAACGGATGAGGGCTCTTCCACTGGAGATAAACGTTCTCCCTGAATTAATAATATTATTATGACGCTTTACAAAGGTTTAGAATAACGTTTAAAGGTAAATTTAATAGCTATAATAAATTGAAGCAGCATGCTATTTTTGATTAGCATCGAATGGTCTGTTCGACTTCTGTTATCAACAATATATTAATCTGAAGGGCACTAATGATCCAAATATTTGTAGCTCAATCCAAATTATACCTTTCTCCCATGATTTGTTAAGTAAGTAATTTTATATATATATTTAATAATATAGCTAAGACATAATTTAAAAAAAATGTGTAAAGGTGGTGGTGGTTGGTGATATGGGGAATGATTAAGATTACTTATAATACCAATGTCTATGGGCAGTGGTGACCACTTACCATTTACAAATTGTGGTAGGCCATTATCATAAAGTGTTTCTTTAAATATTTAAAGTGATTTCCAATTCAAGACTAATGAAATATTCAATAAATTATACGATTTTCGACAAATAGGTAATTAGTAAACATTTATCATTTTCACAGTTGACGTGACATTCATCTCTTTACAATTGATGAACGAGTGAGGCTGTGTTATCAATTGTCACCCGAAAATGATAACGAACAATTTTTAATGGTTGTAATTTATTACGTTGCTAGAATTCAAATAAATTTGTATTATTTGAATGTAATCAAAATATCGTTATATCTTTCTAGTCTATTAATATTAATATTTTTTTTTTATAAAATTTACTATTTACTTAATATACTACCGAACGTTTTTATATACAACGTTCACAGCTTTTTCAGTTCATATCGATTTACATTAAATGCACAATGTATTGAATTAGATAAGGATTAATGCTGTATTGCTTAAAATCGCTTATTTCTAAAAGGCTAAGTCAATATTTCTTGTAAAAAGTAAAGATAAAAAAATTGTTATCGTGGGTTATAGTAAGGTATATATCATCGCGGAGTTTTTTGTAGACCTTTTTGAGGTGTACAAAATAGTACATTATTTTGATCTATCTTGTAGGGTTTAGCCAGCGTTTGCAATGTAAGCGCAAAAAATGTGTTTATTTACGACATTACATTGAAAACCTCTAAAATTATCATCATCAATAATTACCACCAAGTACCTAATAATAATTTATTTGAATTAAATGTAGTTTTTCTTACAGATGTTATACAATAATTCACGTGTTTAATACATTTTACCAATTATAGGCAAGACAATATTATCCAATTATTATTATTTTTTTTATGGCATTGGTTGTCGGACGAGCATATGGGCCACCTGATGTTAAGTGGTCACCACCGCCCATAGACAAAGGCTCTGTAAGAAATATTAACCATTCCTTACATCACCTATGCTACACCATCCTTGGGAACTAAGATGTTATGTCCCTTGTGCCTGTGATTACACTGGCTCACTCACCCTTCTAACCGGAACACAACAATACAGTGTACTGTTATTTGGCGGTAGAATATCTGATGAGTGGGTGGTACCTACCCCGACGGGCTTGCACAAAGCCCTACCACCAAGTAAACAATTAGTAAAACATTACTCAATATTTTTTATTCGGAAGTCGTAAGAAGGTCTGATTTAATTTAAAATATACACACAATGGTTACAAGATTAGTCTCGAGATACCAATTCATTTATGAGTTTTAATTTTATATGGAAAAGTATAATGATATTAAGTATTATATTATATCTGGTGAAATTACTAACTTCAATAATACATTATATTTAATCTAAGTATATTAATCGTTTTTCCTCATTGCATTAAGAAAACACTAACCGTACCTGTAACTACAGAAAATATTATTTAACTAAATATAATTTACTTCCTTAGGTCGTAGGGTAAATAAAAAAACTGGAGGTATATCATGTCACTTTTCTTCGTTTTTGTGTTGGATGCGTACAATACCCATATGCCTTTCTGCTTAAATAGAGTTCTATAGCATAAACAGAGGCAGTGAAAACGACGTTAGCTTCAAGCCCCAGTTACTTGGTCCATCTTGCAATTTTACAAAATCAAGTTGGAGGGAAATTCTACTAGCTTATAACGGTTTTGATACGTTCATGATCCAACTGAGAGTAAATTCTATTTATTTATACGATCACAATTATATTCCGATCTAATTTCGACCGGACCGCAACTGGATCGTTGTGTTAGCAGAATAGGAAAACGGGTGAACGGCAACGATCACGTTTCGATTTGATTGCGATACAGTGACAATTTGTTTGCAGAATTAGCGCCCAGAACACATTTGGCGCACGCCTCGGTCGCTTTTTGTATTTACGCTGGAATATTGAATAGTACATTATTTTGATCCAACCGTTTTGGTGAAACTCGTTAAAAATTCAGTTGCATAATTTAACTCAGAAATAAATGGTGAATTTAAATATAATATTTTTCTAAAATAAATATATGTTAATAAAGAAACAATCATAATATGAGAACTGTTAAATAATTTCATTTAGTTTTCATAACTTCGCATGAATTTCCGCAAAGGGATTTATACGAACTACTCTTGCTGCTAATCTCATGAAAATTCACGCTCTTGTTCCGTAGCCGTAACTGCAAATGTTACTTGACAAGGGTCAGTTGGGAGATTTCTGGTAAAATAAACATAAGCTGTAAACCATTGATTACTTCAGACTTTATGTTAACATTATGGATTGTTATTATTAAATTTACCTGTATTATAAATAGTTATTTACTACTGTTACTCATTTACTTGTATTTAAACGTAAATTTACTTTTTGTACCGTTAATAGCTGCGACTAAGTGTAATAGGAATGCAGTTTTTATCACTAAAGAAATTTCTTGTATTTCTAAGGTAATTAAATCAAATTATGTATGTAAAGTATCTTTTGACTAATACTAAGTAGTACTTACTTCTAAAGACTTCCTACCCATTTGCATTAAAATATACTCAGTTTCACCGTGTTCAAAATCCAAGCATGAGGTTTGGTCTGTAATTTTTTCGCAATATTTTTCCTTATGACGGAGCGATTGTAGCTGGATTGACAAAAGTATAAATTACACGTCAAGCAAAAATTTAAAAAACGAAGGGTTGTCTTTTCTTTACTCAGTTCTGCAATTATGCTTGTTATTATTTATTTAATATAATTATATGTATATATGTAAATGTAATGAAAGCCGTTAGCTTACAGTCTCAGGTACTCACAATAAAGAAATAAATCAATTCCTTACAAGTTATAGTCATTTTGCCATGTTTATTAGATAATTTCAATAATTATTAAAAGTTTTACACAGTCACATCTTTGCTCTGTGGGCTACCTTCTTGCCAAATGCCAGTAGAGTGTTCCTCGACCTGTGATAGTGACGACTATTCGGCACGAGACTCTAAAAATTGCCAGAAATTTCACTGGGATTTAAACAAAAATCGACAAATTTTAATTTTCCCTTTACCATATATAAAATACAAATATGTATTACTGCAATTCCTTGCTGTTCGATAACTTTAGAACTGTCTTACCTGCACGTCACGCGAACTAAAACATTTCTTGGTATCTAAAGTAAACAAGTAAAGTAAGCTTAGCTAAGCTAGAGCATCTACCACGTGCAGGTTTCCTCGCGATATTTTCCTTCATCGCCGAGCACGTAATGAATTATAAATAACAAATAAGCATGAATTCAGTAGTGCTTGTCCTGAAGTCAGAAACATTGATTGAGATTCACATCTTGTACTCGTAACCATCACGGCTTTATTAGTATTTATCTTAACAGGAATACTCAAATTAATAAAACTGTCATATCCTATAATAATATGTTTAAAAGGCTAACCTATTCGTAATTATAGATTAATATTTTCATGAACACTATTTAATAATATATACTTTAATTAATATATCGAAACTGTTACGTATTATTATTAAACATAACACTTACATTATATAAAAATAATGAGTAACGTTTTTTCATAAAAAAATAAGCTATTAATTAATATGTTTACTTAAGTTTAATTTTTTGTAATGAATTATATCATTTTCTTTGTGACTTTAATAGTCGTTTATTTGTACGTTATTGTTTTATGTAATAATCAAGGAAAGCTAAGATTGCTAAATAATTTAATCATAACGATTATAATCATGTTCATTTTTTGAATACAGATTAAAATTATAAGGGCCTTGGCGTCAAAAACAAAAAAAAGATCGAAGTTGTTAGTGAAACTTAATATTCGTTCCACATTAAAAAGGAAGAGCCGTCAGAAGAAAGTACACAAGGCATCTCCAATATAATGAATGTTTGTTATAAAAATATCTTTCTTTGATCACACACCGTAGAAATAATTTAAAAAAAAAGTAAGTCAAGTAAAGATTTTTCATTTCATTTGTACTACAAAAGCTTCAAAACCGACTAGAGTGAAATTCGGATTTCCTCATGCAAAGTATACTTCCTTTTATATGTAACAGAACTTTGTTGCAGTTAAAACTTTTGACCGAAACTAAAAGGACCTTTCGCTAAGCATAGGGTAGGTTAGTTTAATTTCTCTGAGCATACCGGAGACTAAATACGGTAAGTATGTAGTGTATCTCAGTACAAAGACTACAGGGTAGTGTTAAACTCAATTCCCAGAAGTGTTTTTCTGGGAACTTCGGAAATATAACTTACCTAACCTATCTCATTAGTCGAGAGTACTTTTGATCGTATTGCAAGTCAAATATACTTTTCAATGGGGAAGAGTTCTGAAAGATTGGAAGGATTCGAATCATATTAAGTGTAGTTTTATGCATCGGAATATTTTCATGCATCAAGATTCATATGACACTGCTGCATATTTAGATGTACGGTAAGGTAGGATTTCTTTGCAGTATCTAAAAAGCGGTCGAACTGTAGACGCATTTTAAATTAACATATTTTATTTTGATTTTGAAACTCCTATAACACTTATAAATTCTAAATAGCTGTAAATGATTTACAAATCTTTGGTGATATTAATTATATGTACAATGTATATATTACATAGTTTTACTGATTTAAAAATATAGTAGAACATTAGCCTCTTCTCATTCTATATGAGACCAGCTTGGAAATGGCATACCGTAAAAGCAATTAGAATAGCTAAGCTAAATAAACTTGAGTGTCAGACCTAAGCCCACGCTGCGGGCAATTCAACTGGATTTAGAACTCATGCTACTAATACCAGATACCAAGCCATCGCTATATATACATATAATCATAATTTTCCTATGTAGCAAGTCGTTCTGGTTGAATTAAAAGTAATCAATTTTAATTTAATGCCTGTTTGCAAACAGTGTTTATACTACATATCGTTTGTGTGACGTTTTATTTTTCAGTCGGTATTTTTTTACTTTTTAGCTGTGGCTTTAAAATGTATTTTTTTATTGGATCTGATATCTAAAATCTTTATTAAACATAGAAGCAATACACTTGCATATTGATAGTCAAAATTCTACCGCCGAAAATTTTCAGGTCCTATATGTTTATTTCAGAAATAAACATATAGGACCTGAAAAGAACCGATTCTTCTTTATTTTGTCAATAACAACCTGATGTCTGGAAGTTGGAAGTGTGTACATAGCCGTGCCTCGGAGAGCACGTAAAGCCGTTGGTCCTTTGCCTGTACTCTTTCCGAACGTGTCGGATTTCCAATCCGCTGAACTGCAGTGTCACACCCGCTGAACGGCAGTTCACAAAGCGAGACAGTGTGCTCGGACGAGACTGATCCCAGTGTAGGAGCGATGATAAACTGGCAGTCGTCTGGATAAGAAGTCAGAAGAAGTTCCTGTTGGACCTTTTTCTGATTGTACGGTGTATTATTCTTCATATTCAGTATATGCGTTGGCGAGGTGACTTGTTGTGTCAGATCATATTATGAAGTGAAGTCAAGAATAGATCTACCCGTATGATCGGTAGTGCGTGATCCAAACCATTCGTGGTGGGCATTGAAGTCGCCAAGAATTATGATATCTGCAAATGAGATTTGCTGCAGCACGGAATCTGTAGCCATATTGTGCCTCCAGGACTCTCACATTTGAACGAAATGCGCCAGCTTAGCTACCTCTATACGACGATTTTTAATAAGAAAGTGGGCCATTCGGCTGCAACCCGAAGGTATGCAGCGTGACACTAGCACTTGAGATCTAAATCGGTCAGGACGACATCATCATCATCATATTAAAAGGAAATGATCAGTAAACAATGAAATAAATGTATTAATACATCATGTAACTTCAACTCAATGGAATCACTTATATTTATTTAAATCATGTTTCTAATAGATGGAAGAGAAATTTGGTTTTTAGATTTTAAAAGCTCCTTCAGAATTTAATGGTGTGAATTAATATTAATATCGCGAGATCGAATAGTCTCCGCTTCGCAAACAGATTTTTAGGCTTTGGAATAATGCTTGAAATAAAATAAATTAGGTTTTCAAATTTAGCAAAGATACGTGTATAGTATCCACGTCCGTTGATATCGATTAAACGATTGGAGAGATACATTTGTAATATTTATTTTATCTTATATTTTACTTATTTGAAATAATGCTATCTTATAATGTTCTCCTACTTTAATAAAACAGAACAAAAGAGTTAGACATTGCGGGAATAACTTTCAAACTTTGAAAATATTCACAAATTCATTTCACAGTGGCAAGGTACATCATTTTATTTAACTATTTTATATGTAGGACAGATTTGCGTTATTATTTATACGTAATGTTTAGTTGAGTATTAACCGTTATGTCTTTCAAACCGATATCTGCTACGCGGTTATGTTTATAGAAATGTATTCAACTACGAGTATATGCGTAAATAGATGCCCACTCTATTTTTTATTACGATGACGAAATTGACACGACTTTAAGGAATTTTTGTCTATGGCTTTTACGCATGTTTATTAATTATGTATGTGAACGCTGACCTCAGGATCAATCTTATTTACTAGTCACTAGACCAACGAGATATGCTAAGCATTGATAGATATTAGCTGTGTCGCGTGTACATACGAATAAGATTACATGTGTTCCACACATGGTGAGTTTCTAATCAAGATCATCCCATATACAAAATACTAGTATAGTTCGCTAGAATGTTTAACGTTTATGATAACTGCTCCGCTTCTTATCGTCGAAGCGTGAAGTTATACTGCCTATAGGGTCAATAAAAGAAAAATAGTTTTTCAGACCGGGTTGGTAGTGCCTTAGATCAGCGCGATAAAACACACACTTTCTCTAGACACTAACTTAATAACATTAGAACAGATTACATCGTACATATTTATTTATTTTAATATAAATAAAATATTATTTGAAGATACCCGGATTAAGTGGAAATATTTTAGGTTATTTTAATTATGATATTAATAACAATTCTTCATTATTTAGTTTCATACTTGATTAGTATAGATGGACTCACCATTGCTTTTAATATTTTTCTTATTAAGTATCTTCATTTTTGTCAAAGTTATTTAAAATTTTTTGTATTATTATACGTGTATTACACCTTTAATTCTCTACTACTGCTATTTATGCCTGCGTTTGCATAGTTTTCGCCAATGAAATAAATGAATTAACATCTATTAATAAAACGTAACAAAGTAAATTTTAACGCAAATCAAACCAAATCATATTAAAGATTCTTTACAAAACATGGAAAGAAGAAACATTTAAAAAGACAACAAATAAAAGCTTAAACAATTTTAAACATTCGTATTTTTACGGTCATAACTCTGGTAGGTCTAAATAAAATTAAAAAATAATCCTTATTCGTTTACTTTGTTATAACAGGAAAATTCATGATGGGGGTCAGCCCGTGGGTCTGTGATAAATGTGACAAATGCTTGTTCTCTCAGGAGAAATCAAGGATAAAGTGTGTAGCCGCAGAAACGAAACAGAATCATTAAACAGTAATATAACTGTATATATCAGAAATAATTATGTAAAAATCTTATAAAGAATTTAAAAAATAACTTACTAGTAAACCTATGATTACGGATCAATTATTCAATCCTCAGATAAATATACTGAGAGTATTTCTTTAGTGGAGGATATTTTTTTTTTACATTAGCAGCCTGTAATTTTCTCACCGCTGAGTTAAGGCCTCCTTTTGAGGAGAAGCATTGGAGCATATTCCACCACGCTGCTCCAATGCGGGTTGGTGGAATACACATGTGGCAGAATTTCGTTGAAATTAGACATATGTAGGTTTCCTCACGATGTTTTCCTTCACCGCCGAGCACGAGATGAATTATAAACACAAATTAAGCTCATGAAATTCAGTGATGCTTGCCTGGGTTTGAACCCGAAATCATCGGTTAAGATGCACACGTTCTAACCACTGGGACATCTCGGCTCTCCTTATCTCGGAGGACCTTTATAACTAACTAATAACTAAATCTGTGATTTTGACGTGATAATGGTTATAACAACGACTCTATGTATGTATTATGTATATTTAAAAAATCGTTTGCGTTTATCATAAGGTATTATTATTAAGGTTTGATAGCGATGAACACTTGTCCGTCATTAAATTGTAATTGGATACATGTTAATTATTAAAATAAATATATAGTATATTTGTTCTTATTTTTTTGATGAATTTTATTCCAAGCCAATTGATAAAATAATTATAATATGTTTCTCTTCTCTTTTCCGCTACTATGCATACTTTGCTTTTATTACCTATTATGGTATTAATTATGTACATGGAGTTACAATAATAATAATACCACCAAAATATAAAACCCCTATTGCGAAAAATATTCACGGAAATCAATCTCCCATTAAAAGTATATGTGTAAAATGTAATGAAATATTGAAATCGATGCCTGGCATTCAGTACATTGTACTTTTAGAAAAAAATATCTGAACGTTGTGATTAACACTTAACTTAACTTTGCCTGGAATATGAGCCATCACAAATGTAAATATATTTTTTTCAAATAACAGATACAGAGTACATAGTGTATTATAACGAATGTTATATTAAAGTTTCAATAGCATATTCAATTACAATTTATGTTTTAGCTCAGAGATTCTCCATAACTGTATAGTTTTGAAAGTCTCGAGAGGAACCAACACAGTGTATCCAGTACGAAATTAAAGTCGTTAATAGTTTTGCAAATAAATATATGAGATAATAGTTTATTATACAAAATAAAAATACTGCTGCTCGTTATTTACGTTCTTGTAATTGATATTTTCAATTTATTTATCAATTATTATGAAGTAAACAGGAATAAGTATATCATGTAAAATTGTCTAGAATAATAATTATATAACGTATTAAACGAACAAAATATTCTAGTACAGTATAAAACAAAGCCTTACGATTAATACCAGTGATAAGTTCAATACGTGTCTACCGATTTTTATTTAAGCTTTCTGTACACGTACGTCGCTTATTCTGAAGCCATTCTTAAAATGAAATTTCCGCCTACACCAGCCCACGAAATTGAGACGGGATGAACCTGCGATTCTTCTGGCGGCTGCTACTTACACAGCTAAGCCTAAAGATTTTTATGTCAATACAATATAATTATGATTAATTAATCTACAAAGTAATAGTACAAAGTACAAGCAATTCATAATTTAAGAATAAAGATTAAGACAATAGATGGGTTTAATCCACTCGTCAATTATTCTACCAAAAAGCATCATTGTATTGTACTGTGTATGTGTGTGTATGTTAGACACAAAATAAAGTAGCGTATGTTCTCCCTTTAAGCTCGCTTAATACCAAATTTCATCAAATTCTCTTCAGTCGTTTGGCCGTGAAAGAGCAACAGACAGACATATTTTTTCTTTTATTATATTCGTATAGACCGATGTGTTTCGCTTAATTAAAAAAGGGTAACTATTAATAAAGTAACTATTAAGAAATGTGTCTATGTAGAGATAGACAAATGTAGTTTATTTTTTTGTTTATTTGTCAAATGGAAAAAATATATTATTTATCTTCGAAATTATGGTGTAAATATTAAACAAAAGTCAATCATGCTTCTACTGCTAAAACTCATAAGGAATCAGAATAAAAATAGTAATCTTTATAAAGATAAAAGAATAAAAAATCAAAAAAATATTTATAGATGTAAAATGAAACATCGTGAGAAAACTTACACGTTACGGAAAAACCGAATGAAAACTCACGAATCACGTGAAAATTAGCAAAGAATTAATATAATCGTCAGCTAAGAGTAAAACATTAGTTCACTTGCTGAAACAGACATGTTTATATAATTATTGAATTGGTTGTAGGACTTTGTGCGAGCCCGTCTGGGTCGGTACCACATCAGATATTCTACCACCAAGCGGCAATACTTGGTAGAGTTATGTTTCGGTTTAAAAGGTGAGTGAGCCAGTTCAACTGCATTCACTAGGACCATGGGCGGCGGTTACCACTTATCATCAGGTGGTCCATTTGAACTTCCACCTCTGCATTTCATAAATTAGAACACATATATATATTCAAATTCAGTGGTTTCTCTACATAATGCAGATGATATTTTGTTTAATTTTATGTTAAATAGAAACCACTGAAATGATTTTAATGAAAATCGAAATCAAGAGTACGAAAAAGGAAAAAATCTCGTTGAGTAGTAGCAAATTAAATTTATTTTCATACATATAACAGATACATAACAGTAATATTAATTTTCTATACTTATAATAATTATTAATTCATTCAAAGTGATACGTAAGAACATATTCTAAATTAATAAACGAATATCATCTGAGCATTCATTCAACATCACTTGTGCTAGAACATTCTTTGTATAGAACAATTCCAGGTGCAATGCAAACGAACGCACGCAATTTGGAACCAATATTGCTTTTTCATAATGTTTCGTTATGAAACATTGCATGGTAATGTTCAGGACAGGCGTGATTGGCTCGTTAAATGGTATGTTTTTCTGTTTATAACTGCCATTCTGTTTCCCAACATTTATTTGACTACTATTTTTATTTAGAGTCTGTTTTGAAAAATAATATGAGTGATTTTTTACGTTGACGTTGCTCGTTGAACCGTCAATTATGTTCTTGTATGTATCTTATCTTACAATGTCTATTGTATTACAATGTTTAATTGTGGAAGTGTGAGAGTTATAATAGTGGTGGTAAAATAGATATTAAACTAATTTTAATTGCCTTATAACATATTATTAAAAAGTATATTATTATAATTTTTTTGTAATCATTTAAAAAGTATTTTTAATTATGCCAAAGAAGTAAAACTTCTCAAGCGCACATAAGTACACACATTTTTTTTTTTATGAAACGTTTAAGCTTTGTGGCAAGGCAAGTGGTCATCCAACAGACATCGGCGCTATAATAACCTTCCATTTCATCGCCAATATGCAACGACTATTGAAGCAAAGATGTTGCATTTTGGTGTGGTTGTTGTAACACTGACTCACTCACCCGAGTCACCGGAACACAAAAATATTTCTGTTGGCGATAGAATATCTGATTAGTAAGTGATACCTACCCAGACGCACTTGCACAATTACTTGCCACCAAATAGTGTTTAACATTTACATAAAAAACTAAAGTAAAAGAAGTGTCCTCTTGTTGGTCTTCTCCTCTTGGGAAGAAGCTTAGAATTTTTTTTTATGGTTCTAGCCATTATTGGTATATCTTCGGTCCATTAAATATGAACAGTGGACATACATAAACCTATTTGCAGAAGATTAGTCGTATGGTTGCAACAGTGAGACATTCTTTAGCTGCTCATTTATATGTTGTTGATGCAGTTCTGCAACCGAACGTTCTCGCATTATAATCCTTTTGTTCGAATGTACTTTCAAAAATTACGCCGAACAAAGAATACGCCGATAAGCCCTTGATACCCAATTTGACGTTTGCATTGCTCGGTTCTGACGACCAATTTGGAACGGAATTTAAACAGTGTGCTTTCGCAAAAAATCACGTACGATTTTTTATTTATATTGGTTTTTTTTTATAACAAAACATTCATGCTCTTTTAATAACTTATTAATATTCTTTTTATTAATTCAATTCAAAAAATTTGACTCATGTATAATATGTATCCATTTTTATAACGATAGTAAGTATATTCAAGAGTTTTAGAGATTTTATATATTATAATATATTTGTAAGAAATAAAGTTTTTATACATTTTTTATGGTTTGGTATATATATGTACCTAATACCTTTTTCATAGGTAAGCAAATCTAGTAGGTACATAATTAATGCAATATTGCAGTATTACTTAATCTTTTACTTTACTTAAAAACTGAATTATTTATTTAAGCTATATGTTAAAATTGTATGATTAAATATAATAAATTATTTGAAATTTCAATAAAATGAATTACTGAACGAAAATGGACCAGTCCTTCTGGTGTCACAGATACAATATAATAAATAAAATATTTTATAGAAATAATATAAATATCAAAGAAGTATGAGCATAAACACAATTTTCTAAACAATAAAAATTATAAAAAGCACTTTTACTCTACGATGCAAGTATTTCAATTGTAAATTGAGTAAATAATATTATTCATTTAATTTTTTTAAATAACAATCAATGCATAATAATTGAATTTAAAAATAATCATTCACTCAAAACACTCATGTAATAAAATTGTCATTTATACACATTATTTTATTTAATAACGAATTTTTAAGTATATAATATTTTTTCAAAATTTAATATACTCTATTTTAATTAATAAATCACCATCATCAAGTGCAAACATATTACTCACTCGTTAATACAAGGACATTGCACCGAACTCATTAGCAATTTTTAACAACTGTCATTTCGTTCGTAAGAAAACATTCGCGTAAAACAATATCTTTTCTGTGTGGTAATTTAGTTAGTACCAATCAATTATTGTGATCTCCACTTATATAAGATGGATAGAATTGTATGCGTTCACTGTTATAATCCAAACAATTAATAGTATATATTCCAGTATATAAGCAATTAGCTAAGACATTGAACTTGTACGGTCAATAAGTTTGAAACTAGATATTAAATTAACGTTTCGATCTGATAAATCTTATCAAACGGAAACTTCCTCAAAGAGGTTCTAATTCGATTTCAATGTTAGAAAACCACAACAGACAATATTAATACATGTATATGTTCAATATACTTCCTTATAACATTACAATTTATTTTACTTTAAAATATTGTATGCTTTAATAAGCTTCCATACATGTATATGTACTTTATTACTTAAAAAAAAGGTTTTATTGAGAGGTCTAGCTTACGGAATCAATATTTTTTACGGTTGTATTACAGTTAGAAGGGTGAGCCAGTGTTACTACATGTACACGAGAGTTAGCAGCTTAGTTACCAAGGTCGGTGGTGCATTGGCGGTGTAAGGAAAGATTAATATTTCATACAGTGCCAATGCTGCTTACCATAGTGTGGTCCATTTGCTCGTCCTTACTATTTAATAATAATAATAATATTAATAAAAAATATGATATTTAAATTACTCGTGGAGTACTCGCAAATTCATTATTACCGGGTCCATCCAAACATAAAGTCAAATTTTATTCCATATTCTGTGGTAACATATAATTCGACGAAATAAAACGTGTATGTTAAAATTTACGTTAAATATTTCAAACTTCAACACTGCGATTCTATAAGAATTCACTTCTTATCTCATTCGTGAAATTGACTACCGGCTTACAGTGATACACCATTTTGATACATGAAGGCATGCTATACATTTTATAATTATAGTCAATGTCGCATATCACTTTCTGATATTTCACGCTCGTTTTCTAAGCTGACTATCGAAATTAGATGACATCTTTAATTATTTTGTATTTTCGGAACGCACCCATAAACGTTAATCATGGCCATCCGTTGAACTGTCATGTCATTGAATTTCATGGATTCAATATCAAAATATCTCGATATATTATGTTCTCTCGCGTAGACATATGTTGTCGACTAAAAATTTTAACATTATTTTTAAACGATGAATCTATGTGTATGAAATTACTAATAGAGATTAACTCCATATCTTTAAATTTTTCGTAATATCTGAGATATATTAAAAAAGGAAAAATATCAAAGAACCTTTGTTTTCCATTGCATTAAAATTAAAATGTAAGCATTTACTATTTATTTTATTATTTTCGTAGTATTGCACGAAAATACGTAAAATATAGCTAAAACAGTAAAAGGAACAATTTGTTTTCGGATTTTTTTAAGGATATATGAAACATGTCTGCACTAAAAAATGTTCATGTCACGTGTTTTTATACGAGTGTATTCATAGCAAGTGGTTTTCTTTTAGCAATAAACTCGAGAGCGTAGATTAAATGTGAAGAGAGAAAACATTTCACTCTTGCATTTCGTTACGCATGAAGACTCCAAGGAGATCCATCAGTTGTTACCATAGCGTCTCGTCACTTGCGTGAATACAATCATTGTTTGTTTCAAAGAGTTAATACCTTATTTCACAGTTAATGTTCATGTTAATTTCTCGACTTCATAGGTAGTTTATAAGGTTTATAAGGCTGCAGACCCCAAGGTCCTGGGTACAAACCCCGTGTTGGGCTAATAAAACTTCTATCGGCCTTTTCGGAAAATAAAAATCTCATACTTTTTTACTATCTCGTTGGATAATTTTTTATATACATAAATTTTGTTCATTTTAAATATATAATTGATGCTGAAAATAGTATGAGGCTTTATAAATAAGTTCTATATTGTAATACTCAATTGGCATGTTTTACGTTATATTAAATATTATATGAATTATTATTATCTGTACCTATATTACACACGATTATCTGTCACTTTGTTTATTAAACATTATAATATTATATTTTTAATCTTTTAACAGGAACACTGACAGATACTCGTCATGGCGGGAAAATTGATTCTCGAAAGATATATATTTTTAACTGCGTATCGAGTAAAACATTATTTAAAATTCTTATCAAATTGTATAAGAAAAATTATAAACTTTGTTTTTTTCTGAGTTAAGACTAAGTTGTTACAATATAGATCTGTATTTCTTTGATAATTAGTTGTTATTGTTTTCAGACATGAATTATTGTTCCCTAAGTACCTACATGGCCGGATAATGATATTATTTTATTTACTTCTACTGTAAATAGGTGTGTAAACCTGAAAATTACAATTCTGGAAAAACGGCACTGAATGATGGTATAACCTAGGTGTAACTTATATATGTACTTAATGGGTTTACCTTTTAAAATTTAACAATAGAAAATGTTTAAGTGTTGTTAATGTTAATGTTGTTAATTTACTTCTCAAAATAATATTATATAAACTAGAATACATCAAGTTTGTATATCTTACGTATTTTATAGCAAAAGAAATAACATAGAATGATAATGTGAATGTTGTATCGTGTATAATTTTAAATAATAAACAAAAAGCGTTGACGTAATTTTCTGGAAGGTTTCCTTCGTATTTTCGGTTATAGGCTTTCTAAACAAAATCTTATTCCTTAACCTTACTCAATTTCCACAAGCCATTGAGAGAAGCGATGTTACTCGCGATAAACATAAAACAGAAATCTGGGCTTTCTTTGCCTTCTATTTTCCAGACTGTTTGTGCTGTATAATATACCTAATACTATTTAGTAATGAAGAAAAAGTAGTACAGTAGATTTAACTATATATAACAATAAAAAGTTTTAAAATACAATTGTACTTATATAATTCAGAATGAAACATTATTATGTAATTATTTAAATTAAATATTTGAATTGAAAAATGATTATTTGTGTTTATATATAGTATTTATATATTTTTTTTTATTTTATTCAGTATTTATTCATGCTTTATTATACATAAGAATTAATATTTACAAAAGTTGCATGAATGCAACAGACAGCCTCATCGCTAATACAGCGATCTCTTACAGGCAACCTTTGGCCAGAGGACTGATTAAATATTAATATACCAATAATTTTCGAACTGTTGTTAGTTTCTAAAATGTTGGTCAAAATCAGTTTTAATTATTTGGTTGTATAATATGAATATAATATGAATGCTGATTTGTCGCCTATAGCGTCATCAGTTGTCATGCACCAATGATAATCGAGATTAAGAAACTGGAGATAAGATCTTATTCATAATTTTCCTCGGCTAAGGCGTATATGTAGTCTCAATATAAATATGTTTTGTACGTATTATGGATTCATGATATGTTGTGTGTTATTATTCTAAAGAACAAAGTATTCACGAGAATTTGTAATAATGTAACTCCTTGTTTATAGCCTATAAAATATATTTCTGTATATTTTAGAAGTTCGGGTTGTTGATAGCATACACAAGTTTTACGATCTCGTCGATCAGGTACATATACTACCTTTATAGTAATATTTTATTTTATCCCTCTATCCGACCTTTTTGGTATTCAGTATCGACGGAGGTCGCATTAAAAAAAATATAAATTGCAATTAATTTAATATATAAAGTAGCGTGGTCGAATATTCTCCAAACCATCTCATTAAAAGGAGAGAAGACCTTTGTAATCGGATTATGGGTTGTTATTTTCCTATAAATCTTTAAATAAGGAATTTTGTATATTTTAAAAATATGGTAACTTGTAAACTGGAGTATCTCGTGTTATTGTTAAACTCTAAAACGTCTTAGGTAAGTTGAGACACTACGATAATGTATGTGTGCCAGTGGACTTGGTGATTGATAAAGTTTTGATCGATGAAGTTTAAAGACATTTTGCTTTGAGCTACCATGCTGCAAGTGAACGTGATAACGTTGATAATTGCGTTTATGTACGACCGCAACTGAATACGTCAAAAACAGGTGAATCTGATGTTTTATTAGAAAATACTAGACTTTTAACGAATTCGAATCCATTCCATTAATAAAATACGATAAAGGTTAATCCTTATAATCCTAAGTGCAGATACACAACAAGAGCTAACAGGAATTTCGCAATTTTAGTATGTTATTTGAAAACACCAGGTAATATCTACAAAGTATATTGAAAAATTTTAAAAATAATTCTAGCGTATAAGTCATTAAGGGTTAGTTCGTATAAACCAATGATCTGAAGGATGCATATAGGACGCAGAAGGTGGACAAGTACGTCCAGCAGTGGATTGTGATTTAAAAAAAATGAGTTTATTATTATTTTATCTTTAAATTGGGAGTTTATTATTGGGAAGGTAGATGAGTGACTGGACTATTCGATGGTAAGACGTTACCGCTGTCATTAGCACTATGATATGCTTAAATTATGCGCGTCTCTAAGCCGAGGTTCCTGAGGTACAGAGAAACTCCTTACACTTGGCGATGTTAACAGCGGGTAGAAGGAATTTGTTCAAGCGTCTTACATGTAGTTAAAGGATGCACCCGTGGAAAATATTTAGGTCCGGATGAACCTCAGGCTCCTTAAAAATAAATACTTTGATAAACATACGCTATATATTGTTTTCATTCAATCAACACTTAAACCTAATGCAATAAGATGAATGATTTGATTTAATTTTACTACTTGATAGGTACTTAAAATTTCACTTTCCAAGAATATTATAGAAAAAAAATTTTTTTGCTCATAAATAAGAAATTGTTCAAATCTAAAAAAATGTAAATGCATCTTTATACAACTCTTAAAACTTTTCTGCAAACACTGTCCGTTTGCCCGGGGACAAAGTTACCCACAAACCCGTCCTTCGCATTGCAGAATTCAGTTCTCAACTCGGAACAAATTTCTTGTGCTAAATTACTTGACAAGTCTAAAAAACACGAGTAGAACGATTCTGCGGTATTTTATGATTAAAACTTTTTATAGGTATCGTGATAATTCAGGTTTTATATTTATCACGCATTCAGAATAGAACTGAATTATAAGTATAACATAACGAAAGCCGTTAACAGTAGCATAAGTACATTCCCATTCGTACATTTTTGACTATCACTAAAATTAATAATTCAAATCTGCACTTCGGATAAAAACAAACTTTTAACTTATTTCATAAATACATACATACAGTCTTGCGAATATTTATTTTTATTTAGTATGTATTTAATTAAAGTTTCAGTATATTTTTTTAAATATATAAATAACGTGATGAATATTTATAGAATATAAAAAAATATATATTAAAGGCATACATTGCTTATCGTACTATTAATCTTTGTATATTTTTAATTTGGATACAGCATATTATTTTTATCTCTATATATTTAGAATCACTGCAGCATTGCAAATTAAACTGCATTAATGTTTTGCAGACGACTACAGCTGCTCACACCAGTGTTGGCGAATGCTTTTGTTAGTGAATTGGTTCTCCACTATCATACGAGTAGTAGTACATGTGAAGCTCTTACATGCATGATTTGTAGACAACTTCCTTAGTTGGCTCAACAACACCAACATATAGTTGGTATTATAAAACCATACAACACCAATGTCTTAATAAGGCTAAGTTCTCTTCGTCGCTGCTGGTCCAAATCGGTTTAATTTCGAAAAAATAAGACGTACTTATAAAATCTTAACCAACGTTTGTATACAATATGGAATGTGTTATCATTATTTATTAATCCTTGTGACATTGCAAATATATCAATTTGACGTTATTTAATGTTATACGGATCAAGGTCGTCATTGACTTTAGTTACGGTAATAAGAGCCTGTTTCCAATTTCCTTTCTATTGAAGACTCATAACAGTAAATAATACCAAAGGATATTTATTTAATTGAATATATTTTATAATAAAATTGAATATGAAATATTTATTTATTTTATTCGAAAAGCCGATTGATATATTCGTACTAAAGTAGGATCTTTATATTAAAATTATTTGTATTGAATTCCAACTGAACGGCCTCATAATAGGTCCTAATTTAATATTTAACTTACTACATACATATCCATAGTACGGATATAATATAGATAGTATTATTACGTGTTAGAGTGAGAGACTAGATAGAGTAATATTTGTAGGTACGTTAAGTAAACACGACCTGACTATTAATTCGGTACTAGTGCAGACATGCCTTTTGGGTTGTAAGCGTTTGTCATAATAAGGTTCGTGCGATTAATTTTGAAACGTCGTGGCAAAATAATCCAGTTACAACGATATAGGAAATTATATGTTAAAATGTATAAAACAAAATATATTATGAGTAGTCTTCAATGGTCTTCTTTATTCCCGGAAATTTTTCCATTTCAGTATTTGAGTAGCCCCGTTTTAGTGGATAGCGTCTACTCATCACTTAGTGGTTAGTCAGTAAGGCTGTACGCTGTCTTCAAATCGAAGTTGAATAAGCCCATGATAAAGGTTTTTGTGTCTAGAAGTTTTTATATATAGAATTGAGTACTGGCTTTGAGTTTTAAATTCGGTATTGTCGTTTGCCTCAGAAATTACATAAAGATGTCGGTCTGCTGGTCGTGTTAGACTGCTGTTTAATCGGCTTATGACTGACTGCTGTTTAAGCGAAAACATAAAGAGGACACCTGTGTTTGCACACGCATGTGCACAATAATAATTCCGTGGTTTGTTATTCGTCATTGAGAACAGTCGCCGTGATATAAATAGTTCAGAAAGACATAATTATCAATTATTATGTATCAGACAGAGTATCAGATAAATATTTTCAGGTCAGAAATACAATATTAATTGCTTTGACACTTTGTTAAGATCAAAATAAAAGGCAGACAGGTTCATTTTAAACAGATCCTTTCGGAGCAATCTGGTTAAGTGCCTCAGTAATTATGACTGCCAGAATGTTTAATCTTTTCATTATTGTAAGAAGTCTTCTGAGATTGCGTTGTAAAAATAATGGATAAGATAGAAGGGGGAGATTCCATCGCTATTAAATCAACGAAAATGGTACATTTTATATGTTCTATTTTAATAAATATAAGTTATATTTTATGGACTCTAAAAAATGATCAAGAAAGGCTTTGGTCTAGATAGAATACTAAAATAATTTATGAAATATACCAAACAGCAGTACTCAGTATTTTT
Organism: Vanessa atalanta; assembly: GCF_905147765.1. NCBI lineage: Eukaryota > Metazoa > Arthropoda > Insecta > Lepidoptera > Nymphalidae > Vanessa > Vanessa atalanta. Next base: position 4,431,444 of record NC_061882.1, read on the forward strand.
GCGTTCCGGTTTGAAGGGTGAGTGAGCAAGTGTAACTACAAGCACAAGGGACGTAACATCTTAGTTCCCAAGGTTGGTGGCGCATAACGAATTGTCAATATTTCTTACAACGCCATTATCTATGGTTGGTGGTAACCACTTACCATCAGGTCGCCCATTTGCTCGACCGACACCATGAAAAAATTTGTTTACTTTAATAAGGTAATTAAAGCGATAATGCCGATATGGGCCCGCTAGATAAAGTGGATGAATTTGTAAATCAAAGACGTAAACTACTCTTAAAACATTTTATTTATATAAACCGGTCAATTTCAGACAAATACTTAATATTAATGTTGTCTTAGATTTTCGCGATTATTACACATTGAAATAAAACTAGTTTTTTAACCGTGACCACGAACACTGCAAAGTGCTCGAAACGTCGGGATGTTAAAATAAAATAATTAATATACGCGATTAAATCCGTTAAAAAACTAGTTTTATTTCAATACTTAATATTAGTTTAATAGTATTTGCTTGTGTTAAAAAATGTGTTCTATTTTAATTTTAAAATAAATTAAAAGTAAAAGATATTTACTTTTAATGTATCTTTTACTTTTTAGTAATTAAACTCGCATTCGTATTCTCAGTAATAAGTCCTTACATTTGATACCCATATTATAGACAAGTATTTATTTATTTATTTATTTATTTATTTATTTATGAGTCCCCAACAAAGGATACACACTAATTACACATTCAAAATAAAACAGTGTAAGGGTTACACAACTTATGTGCTCCTTCAATTACAGGAGACCACAGCATGCACAACAAAAACAATATTTTTAAACATAAAGAAATTAAAAGTGAGAAAGTAGTAAATAGAAGTAAAAACTACAAAAAGTAAAATTAAAATCTTAAAATTAGGAAAAAGCTTATAAACTAAAAAAAAAAAATATTTTTTAGATTGTATTAATAATATTACGTTAAAACTTTATTGAGACACACTCTGAATTTGGACAAGCTGTAACGATGAATATCGAGTTCGATATTACATCTAGTAAGTGCGTTATATTGTCTACAGAGCCTTGGAACAGCAGCGTTATGTCCTAGGTTTGATTGAAATCTCGGAATATATAAAAGGTTATATGCTTTTATACGAGGCAAGCGAGAAGGAACATTGATTTGAAGCTTATGTAGAAGATCACTACAATCTATCACCCCATGTATAATTTTGTATAGAACTATAAGATCTATAATATTTCTACGAGTTATAAAGGAGGTCATGTGATAATATTTAAGTCTGTCGTTGTAACTCGTGATGTTTTTAGCCTGTAAATCGTTGAAAGAGAGATGGTAAAGAAAGCGTTTTTGTACTTTTTCTAATCTATTGATGTGGACATTATATTGAGGATTCCATATAATGCTATTGTATTCCAGTATGGGAAGAACTAGGGTCATGAATATTTTAATTTTGGTAGAAATGTTCTTGAAGTCCTTCATATTACGGAGTATAAAACCAAGAATTTTAAATCCCTTAGATACAATATTAAATATATGTGTGTCGTATCTCAACTTTGAGTCTAAAGTAACTCCAAGGTCTCGTACACAATGCGATAGTGAGATTTGTTGTTTGTTGATGTAATATTTATTCGGCTCAGCTTTTTTATTACGGGTAAATTGTATACAGTGACATTTTTTTATATTAAGAACCATATTGTTATCCCTACACCAAATCTCCAATCTGTTAATATCTTCTTGCAATTTATTTACATCATCGTTTGTTAATATTGGCTTCATTAATTTTAAATCGTCGGCAAATAGGTAGTAGCTTGTGTGGAAAAAACATGTAGTGATGTCGTTAATAAATACGTTAAAAAGAATAGGTCCGAGATGTGATCCCTGCGGAACGCCCGATACCACTTCAAAGCTATCCGAACAATGACCATTGATGACGACCTTGAAACTTCTATTCTGCAAATATGATGTAAACCAATTATTATAATTAAAAACTTACTCCGCCATATCGGTTTACAGTAACGAAACTTTCTATTTCTACTTATTCTCAGTAAGCTTTTTCATTTGATACGCATATTGTAACAATGAAATACAAAAATATACGCCAATTTGGGTGTTCTGTCATGCAAGATTTAAAAAGACGTCAAACAGTTAACCGTACTTTGTCATCCAAATTGATCGTGTGTACAAAATTTCAGCTCAATCGGTTAAATATATCTGCTTCATAATAAATATTTGTTGAAGTCCGCCATTTCGAATTAAGAGTGATGTCACATTATTATTCGAGTTATTCTTAGTAAGCCCTTTTATTTGATACCTATCTTGTAGGAGTGCATTAAAAATAATTGGTCCGCCATCATGGTTGGGGTATGCCGCCATGTTGGATTTGGAATGACGTCACACAGTTAACCACGCATTGTCATTAAAGATATCTGCTTCCAAATTCAGTTGCAAGATTTCGCCCGTACATACGTACATTGAAAGTTAAATATTTTCTTGTAAATTAAGTAATAATAAACATGTTACTTGTTAAAAGTAATAAAACTGAATAACAGATAAATTACAGTTCTACCTTTGTCGAGATAGATGATTCTTTACATATTGTTTCGTACAAACAATTTTAGTATGTAACTTTTGAATTTACTCAACGAATGCTGTTTTATTCCCCAGTTTGAGACGTGTATTCGTTAAAAAAGTGTAACTGAATAACTTCACTTCTAAATTATGTAAGTTAGTGTATTATGAAAAGTAAGAAAAATGAATAATCGGAAAGACGGACGGTAGATGGATCCATTAAGTGAATAATTTAATTTTAATACGCCACTCCCGAGCGACAACTCGGATTATGAAGTCTCATTGCCTCCACTTTATTATTCCGTTCATATCTTTTGACAATTCACAGCAAACTGTGCGTGATATTATTAAAAAATATATATTAACAACGATGTTGACATGGGATGGTTTTCAAAGATTATTGAGATTTATTCGTGGAGAGCGGTGCGTGAAGTTTTGTTGTTATTTATTATTTTTAATAAAAATACTGATATTTTATTTATGTGAGGTAGTCACTCTACCATATTATAAGTGTATTATAGGCTCAATGTTTGGAATTGAAAAATAAATGCGTCGGTAAGTAGATATTTCACTTGGTGCGAGCGATTTGTGCAAGCCTGTTTGGGTTGGTACCATTCATCGCTTATTTAGCCGCTACACCGCAATAGTAAGTATTATTGTGTTCCAATTTTGAGCGTGAGCGAGCCATGTTAACAAGGGACATAAAACTTAGTCCCCAATATTGGTGGTGCATTGACGATGTAAATAATGGCTAATATTTCTTACTATGCTATTATGTCTTACAATCCTTAATAGAAAAAATATGGTTATAGATTATAACAGATAATTTTTGTAGTAGGGCTCTATGCAAACCATCCTGGATGCATAATAATAAAAATAAGCAGCCTGTAAATTTCCCACTGTTGGGCTAAAGGCGTCCTCTCCCTTTGAGGAGAAGGTTTGGAGCTTATTCCACCACGCTGCTCCAATGCGGGTTGGTGGAATACACATGTGGCAGAATTTCGTTGAAATTAGACACATACCGGTTTCCTCACGATGTTTTCCTTCACCGTCGAGCACGAGATAAATTATAAACAAAAATTAAGCACATGAAAATTCAGTGGTTCCTGTCTGGGTTTGAACCCCAAAATCATCGGTTAAGCTGGACGCGTTCTAACCACTGTACCATCTCGGGTGCATACCTGGGTGCATACACTTATTAGATGTTACATATATAGACGTAATTTTGTGGTCCAGTTTCAAATTTGAGTAAGTCAGTCGATTTACCGACCCAATGAATATCTTGAATCATAAAGTCAGCGCATTTACGATTTAAGCAGGTTTTTACTTCTTGCAATGTCAGTATGCATGGAGGATGGAAGGGGATCAATATATATGCTATATGCCACAAGAAGTGAAGATAAATTAATTAAATTTCACTAATAACATTAGACACAACTTCGCCTAACAAACCAAAAATAACCGCTGATTAGATTAGCCGAGAGCTCTTTAAATTATTAACTCATGTGATTACACCCGTCGAAATATTAATCACATTATCCTCTTGAATATTTAGCTATTCGAAAGGACCGAAGCGTGAAATGCGAAGTTGAGTCTTTAATTTTCTGGTAATATAAGTTCAAAGATTTCACGAGAAGAGAAGCGGGAAACCTTTAATGCATTTAAGAGGACTAACAAAGTGAACAATTTACATACAAAATTGTAAACCAAATAGAGACGAAGTTGAACGCTGAAACATCTGCCTTAGATAAAGCCGGGCGCCGTCTCGGTGAGAGGTCGTTTGCATAGCTTACTACGTTTCGGACCCTGGATAAAAATTAGAGTATACATTTGCCTTTCTGAACCTGACTTTGAACGAAGTTCTGTATATGAATTTAAGGATATAGTCTTGTGTATTTTATCTTTTACAGTTTCTTTACTTTTTCGAGTAGAAGACATATTGACATCGACGTCCAATATAATTTGTTATTTTATTGTTTATGTAGAGTAATTTTTATTCATTCTTTTTATATAATATGATATAATATATATAAATACTTATTTAGCACTAGAAATCTCATTGGTGCTTGTTTAGGATTGAATCCATTATCATCGGTTACGATGTTTGATCTTAAATCTGTGCCAACACTAGTAAAAAAAAAACATTCAACGTACTGATATTTCAGATCATGTTATATATTTATTAATGAAACGATACAGGGGAGCACGGTAAAAAATATATTTAACATGTATGGAATGAATGTATGTGAACGAAAGTTTATCCTATCGGTGCACAGACAAAACATTAACGCGAGCATGACGCGGGATTACATATCAGGATTACTGTCAATCACAATGACGCTGGCTATAAAATCCTATTGATAAAATAAATTTCAAAAGAAAAAACATGTCAAAGTTATCATCTGGCCATCAAATAGAATACGCACATTAAACAAAATAAATTAATGTTAAAAAACTTAAAAACTGACTTTGTCAATTTACTGTTTGGTACCCGTTAGAATAATCAATTTCGAGATTTTTCGTACAGTTATTAAAATGTTTCAATTCACCATCTATTTTTATTTGATAAATAAGTAAGTAAAGTAAGGTATAAATTATTGAATTTTGTTTAATTACCTCGATTAGCATATATATGTTTGCATATTTATAGGTTCTCAGGTTGGGTTGTTGGGTTTTTGAGCCCAGAATTTATTCGGAGTAGTACCGACATTAGAATTTACTTGCTTACACTTCTGTTCTTTGGAAATCACGTATAGCCGATGGTTTGCCGGAGGTCTGTTTAGTTCCTTGCAAATTTATTTCTAGGTTTATTTACACATCGAGTTTGTTAGTTACGTATCTGATTATGAAACAAGTTAGCTGGAGCGCCCTGAACGTAATAGTGAAGCAACAAAAGCGAATACAAATTCTCGATAGTACGGGACGACGCTTTTTTTTAATACGTCAATAATTTTTATTATTAGCAAAAAGGAAAATTAGATCGCATTAATTGAATTTGTATTCGCTTTTTTCGCTTCACTATCATTGTAGTGCCATTCTCTTCGATTTGTCTTTTGTTTTATAATTTGAGGTTACATACATTTTCCGTGGTGGTAAATACCAAAATGGCTTGTTTAAACAAATCTTCCACAATTCATTCATTCAGTAATACTCATTCTCCATTGTAATTGCCTAACAAAACTACAATATTTTATTCGTTTTTTATTATAATTTACAATCAAAATCCTAACGTGAAGATTCTATATTAATTCAATGATAAAGTTACCAAAATAAAAAGTTATAAAGTTACATTCACGTATGTGGAAAAAAATAAACAAAAGTAACGCTATCCATTATTTGGTGTCGGTATAGTTTTAGATGGCTGCATTATACGTCTGGCGTACACTTCGTCTGTACCTAGAATTCTACTTAACATAATATCGTGGCTCTTTAAATCATGTATACATACTTGTATTTGAAATTAATGCAATGATTTCTTGAATTCCCATATTCAATCATTTTGTAATAAGTATATTATCTACTACATAAAAGGTTATCAATGATATTATAATTATTATGAAAATGCCTTAATATATGTTATAAATAAATAATATAATCACTCTTCACTTAGTGGTACCCCCTAACCATCACATATACCACCACTAAAAATAAACACTTGTTGTATTGTTGTTGTAACACAGTATTGTTGTTTTCCTGTTAGAAGGGTGAGTGAGCCAGTGTAACTACAGTCACAAAGGAATTATCATCTTAGATTTGAAGTTAAGCGCATTATCGATGAAGGTAATGTTTAATATGTGGTGATTACAAACATATCAATACTACAAAAAAAAAACAATCGACTTTACTATATTTGATAACATTATATATAACAATATTACGCAACAGTTATGACAGGTGTATATACTCGTAAATCTATATTTGTCAACTAAAATGGTAACATTCGTTCAAAAGTTTCGGTTATGTTAATATTTGCAAATAATGTATTTGCATACCTTGGAAGGTTTCATTAAGCCACAACAAATGTAAAATCAATACTAGAATGTGGGACGTACTCAAAGGCTTTTTACTGAAACCCCTCTAAAAGGATCTCTACAGAGTAAGTTTTTAAACCCCGGATAGTTCCGACATGCCTTATACTAAGATTGAAATTTTCATTTCATTCTATTAGAATACAAAATGTAATATATTAAATTTGTTTCGGAGTTATGGATTATGAATACTTTCGTTTGTTTAAAAAAAAAATCATGAATTTAATTTAATATCTGTTTATTTTTAAAATTACTGTATTTATTGAGGTATTTACATAATGTTTATCATGCTCCTGCCCTTATCCCAATTTTACTTGGGGTCGGCGCAGCTGTCTTCTTCTTCCATATTTCTCTGTCAGACCTAATCTTACACATAAAATTCTTTCTAACCATATCGTCTTTCACACAATCCATCCATCGTTTCTTTGGTCGTCCCCTACCTCTATATCCATCCACATCCATGCTCAAGACTTTCCTCACAACATGGTCCTCATTCCTCCGCTATAACACGCGCATTCCATGAGTCGGTTTCCACATAGTTTCTCGGTTACCGGTACCACTTTCAAACTTCTTCTTATGTGCTCTTTTCTTACTCTATCCATCCGCGTAACACCACACATTCCTCTCAGCATTCTCATCTCCGCCACATGCAATTGTCAATATTTATATTTACGTAATGTTATGTATTTTTATATATATTATATATGTTTAGATAAATACACCATTCACCACGACCTTGTCGCTAAGGTTGTCTAGAAGAAATACTAATATATATATATATATATATATATATATATATACATATACATATATTAGTATTAACGATGATGCCTCCCGTTGAACATATTATTGCATTTCTTTTTTTGATTTATTTTCAATTTAAGTAATGTTTTGTACTATAAAAAAAATATCTGTAGATTTTCTTCATAGGTTTTAATTTTTTTTACATTTATATATCTAAAGAGTTTTGTATAAAACATGTGCTTTAAAATTATATAACTTCGCTTAAAATTATCACCTAAAAACTGATAAATCTTTTACGTGTCACAAAACATCCATCGTTTGTTTAGGAGAGCCATTATTATAATGAAATTTCCCCTTTTATAGCCCACAAAATCACTTTGTATGAAAGTGCAAAATTTGTGTAAATGTTTCGTATCATATAAGTGCACGTCATATATATTTGAAATTCAATCTTATATCAATTTAATATAGCGCTTAAAATAGTTAAATGACGTAGAACAAAATTCTAAAATAGAATAAAAACTTTAATAAGTTTTTTATGCGGTTTCACCCGCGTTAAACGTTCTACCCTCGTTGGTCGTAGCGTGATGTTATGTATATCTATATCTTTATATAAATGCTTCATGTTAGGCAAAAATATTTTTTCAAAATGTGCTGGTAGCGTATGGGATTGTGCGTTCATTCCATCTAACACTTGAGCTTTGTATACCAGTATAGTATTTGCCAATTATTTATAAACGAATTCTTTAGTTACTTAAATATATAACCTTTCTCTTCGTCTATCAGTGATAACAAAAAGAGAATAAATACTTTTAAGGCAAGCCTAGGTGGCAGGGCAAAAGGACCAATTGAAGGTAAGTGGTCACCGCTACCTATATACAATGACACCATACGAAAATAAAAACCATTCCCTACTTTGCCAATGCACCACCAACCTTGGGAACTGAGATTTTAATTCTCCGTTCATGTCATGTTATGTTATGTGGCTGTAGTAGCATTGGCTAACTTACCCTAAAAATTTAAATACAACAATGCTAAATATTTATGCTTGGAGGTACTATAAATAAAACGCTATTTATATAATCATTTTCTATAATTACATATAATCAAATTGGATTAAAAAAGTGTATAGTGTAAAATATATTTAAAATAAAACTGTTTATATTTTTAAGAGTAATATCGAAATGCTTGCCTTATTATATAACAATTTCAAAGACAGTAATCAAGAGTCTGACCGCCGTACGGTTGACAAATTATTGTTGTCCAAAGTGATGTATTAATACTATCGTATCCGACCGCAAAGTTTCTTGTTTCTTTTTACTTTTCTCACTTTCAGAGGCATTGCGTGAAGTGACTTCTGTAATTCTTCATGAGATATACGTGTTACTTTTACAAATAAATATAGAGCTCACGTACAATATAATGAGTCTGTTCTTTATTACACACATTTTATATCTACTCGCATCATCATCATTATCTTCTTGTTTAGATATTATTGAGGCTTAAACTACAACTACTACAACTAACCGGAGGTACGACGATTAATTCCCACCTAGACTCCGCGCAACGCTACCTGGTGAGCTGAGAGTAAAATATAAAAAACCTTCCAATATTCGTATTAAAAAAAATTGATGCGACGTATATACAAAGTCCTTATAATATAGAAATTAATGAAATTCATTCCTTATTCACAAAGCGTATATTGTCATTCCTCTTTAAATATTTTCGAAAAAATGTATCCGCCACCGCCCATTGAAAATAGCGCTGTAAGAAATATTAAACATACCTTAAATCGCTTCTGCGCCACCAACCTTGGCAACAAAGATGTTAAATGCCTGTAGTAGCACTGGCTCACTCACTGTTCAAACCGGATTACAACAATACTAAATAATGCTGTTTTACGGTAGAATATATGATTAGTGGGTAGTAATCTACCCAGAGCCTGTACAAAGTCAACCACCAAGTAAATGTAGATAATATAGATAATAATTATATAGATACATTTTATCTATATTTTATTTATATATTTTCACACGGTTATCACCAATGAACGGCACGATTCATAAAGGTTATATTGCATTAAGGCTGTTTGTAAATTGGTTGAAATATAATGATGTTTCTTAAGATGTCGAAAATTAAATTCCGACCGGGAGCATCTGGTGCGCGCCACGTAAGTGATTTGAACATATTATATAATACTATATAAACGTTTGCGACTATTTTTGTACTCAAGCGAACTGTGTTCGAAATTTGAAAGCTAGTAAGATTATAAATAGCAGATTTGATTGTTATATTGTAATTTTTTTATGTCATTATCTTGTTAAGAATATGAGAGAGAAGTTACTGGTTTACTCGCTATTGTATTCACTATTAACGCTTCAGTATAACTGAAACACCAACATTTTAAACATTCAAAGTACGTATTTTTTAAAGTACGAGCGTTTCTACAGATATTACAGATTCTTAAAATTCTTTATAAGGTGCTCAGCGATGCGACGTATTCGCAGCAGGTGACAAGTAGCTAAAGTCCAGCGGTCGAGTGACTGTGTTAAATAAACAGTTGATATAACCTTGTAATAGCGCAGAATGGGCTTAAAATAATATTGGTTTCTAATTTATTTAACGTTAAAATCATTACAGTTTAAAATTAAAATATTCATTGTATATTTATTTTTTGGTGTAGTTTGTTATGTTAATAATGTTTTTAACGTTAATTCTTCTCTACTTTAAAGCTACATTATTCGATTCGATTCGAAGCACAATTCGATTATAAACGCATCAAGAACGCATACATTCAACGGCTGGACAAACAGTACCGCATTCACACCGATTAATAGCACATACACGTACAATTTATATATATAGAAACGAAAAACGGTGTGTGACATCTGCCAAGGAAAATATTTTACGAAACTAAATAAAAAGGGGATTTTAAGTTGGTATTTTATAAATTTCGCGCGGGTAAAGCCGCTGGTTCAGCTAGTTAAATATAAAATTTTGTACCTTTTTAGTATCAGTTGTATATACGAAGTTTTATCTGATTGCAAGTCTTTGAACTATCACGTTAAGTCAGTATTTTGCACGAATATAGTATTGGAAAACGTCTTTGAATTTTTTTAAGCGGAATCCTATGCTGGTCCGTCGAGTAAGGATAAAGGAAATTATACAAACTTCATAGCATAGAAATGACTGCACTATTTCTGAAGTATACGTGAGCAAAATATTCCCTCTCACAATAGTGCGCTCTGAGTGGACAGCGTCCGTATTGTAGGATTTGTAATTTCGTATAAAACTGTAAGAAGAACGTGGAATTGTATCAATGGAATTGAAAATAGAAAAGTGCAGTCGTTACATGCATTTAGGTAAATTATATTCTTTGCTAAAATATCAACCAAGCAATGTTAGGTGTTGCTTTGGAATTACTGAGGCGTTTATTTATATACGTATTTAAAAACGAAGCATGTGGTACAACAGACGGCCGTATAAAGCAGCGATCTCTTATAGGCAACCTTAGACCAGATAACAGACCGACCGACCTGCGTAAGTGCAGGTCACTGTTGTTTTGGAGAATACTAGTGTGAGATCGGAAGTTAAGCGATGACGGTGTATCGCCACTATGGCGTATTATGCTGGAGACGTGCCCCGCTTGGAACACGGAAAGGCTGATCCTGGTCTGCGAGGTTGGACGAGACCTCTCCCTGCGAGCAATCGTGTCGGCGATGCTCCGAAAGAAAACGGCGTAAGAGTGGTTTTAGTGGGTAACAATCCCACATAAAAAAAAAATGATTATAAAATTCAATTTTCTATAAGAGTATAAGCATATTTAAAAGTTATTCCTTTGATCGAATAAATACGTAATCAACTATATAAATAAATACGTACATACATATTAAAAATAATATTTATATATGATAACGTAATAAATTGTAGTTGTTGTCGATAACGATGTCATTGAAACTATAAATAGTAGTTGAAGCCTTTGTTTTTGACTCATAGAATAGTTAGTATTGAGCGCACTTATAGATAAAGGTAATTAATTCTAAAGTAGTAAAACTTCAATATTAAAGGACTTCGACTATTATATTATTGTATTCAATCTGGGAGATTAATATTAGTTAAGACGCACCAAATATATATCAATTGAAATCTTAAGGTCAACGTACTTGAATGAGTTTTATAGAAGTAGATATATTAACACAGTTTGTTTCGTGAGAAATAATGATACGTCATGATTTTTTAGACAGACATCAAAATGTCACTTGTAATTTGGGCTGCAGCCCAATACAGTAGTCTGCAATCTATATGTTTTCTACTAACCGATGAGGCAGTAGACTGCAGAAGAGCTACATATATTATTAGTATAAAAATATTCTTAAAATATGTAATGTAGAATTCTATCCAACGCTGCACGTGATGCATGGCGGAATGTTGCTGTATTTAATAAAATTTTGCTGTCCAACCGAGTCCCGTTCCTCCGTGGTACCGTGTCACGTAGTCTACATTAGTGCGCTCGGTGCCTGTATAGTCATGAATCTCGTAGCGTTTAGATAAAATAATGGATTGAGAGACTGCTTCTATCTGATTGTTTCGTATTCATAAGAAATTTAAAAGGATTTATGGTTTTGAATTTTTGAGATAAAGGTATTTAGTTTAAATTTTACATGAAAAATAAATGAGGCAAATGTAGATTTTATTTACAACTATTTTCTTTTGTCTTTAATTTTGTGTCTTGCAAACTAATACACGCTTGCTTTGCTTCGTAAGTAATGACTTGCTATTTGTGTACGTTATTTCATTGTTCCTTATTCTATGACTATTTATTATTTTGGTAAGTATATAAACTACATTTCGTCCCTTAATATACTTTCATTGATATATACCATATCGTTATAACCATAATTATCATTATTTTACTAATATCAGTGGCCCTGAAGGGTAAGTGAGTCACGCAGATTTAAGCAGTGACCCTTGACGTAATTACTATACAATTACCCTTAGTTATTAGCACTGTAAGACTATGGAGCTAATGTATAAATTCGTAATAATATATATGTATTATAAAGAATAGCAAGGTAACAAAATAGAAACCGTTCCTTGCAATATTAATGAACCACTAACAACAATAGAAAGTATTGAACAGATACTGAGATATTGACGTTTTGTGAGGAATAGGATATAAATCTCTGAGAAGTTTTTAAAACTATATGATTCAGAAACAAATAAAAGTTTCTAGATAAATATCTTTAAAAATATCTATTGATATTTTGTTGGCAACACGTAACAAGATTAAAAACGATTTTTTTCCACATTAATAAGCCAATAGTGTTGATTACAGACAGAGGATGAAGTAAAAAAAAAAATCATAATTGGATTATGTAAATAATAAGTATGAAGTTGATTTCAAAATCAAAATAAATATTTTTATTAATTTTTAAATTAATTTAATTTAACAAGTAAGTATGGAACATGGTTACGTTAACTTAAGTTATTGTATAATCGATGTTTTTTTCGATAATATTCTGTAGTTTACGAACGTTAGTCATTCGTTTGAACGTAATATGTATTATGTCAATTTCTGGTAGCGACCAGCGGCCGTTCGCTTTGAAGGGCCATTTCACATGCGATGGAGTGTACCATCAATTCTGCTTCACGCCAAATGCACGCGACCAGCAGGCTGTGGCTGACATGTGGAACGTTTTATTACGGTTCACGAAAAACCGCTACATTAACTCTATTCGATATTCTTTGCAGGGGCAGAAAGATCGATTGTTTTAACCGCGAAGAGCGCTTAGCTTTTAATACGGCCTTTCGAGTGCGACGCAAATACGATAGCAAAAGAGCTGTTGAGTGTGATAAGCCTTTTAAAGTAGGTTTATATCAACATTTTATCTATGTGGCGATAGAACTATTCCCGTTTGCTAGAGTACACTTGTTTTTGAATTATATAAATATAAATAGGTGCACTTAAATTCACGCGAAAGGGGTGGCTCGTTACGCTAGTAATTTAATTAACACTTCTACGCGGATTTAACACGAATACAAATAATTGTATTGGTTACATTAATAATTTAAAAATACGATACATACATGTTTTAAGCGTGCAATTCCGTTATTATAAAACATTCAATTAACATAAAATTTTAAATTTATATTTGCTTTTAAGGTTTTGTGGAAACCCGCCTGGGTAGGTACCACTCATCAAGTATTCTACCGCCAAACAGCAATACATAATATTTTTGTGTTCCGGTTGGCAATGTGGGTGAGCCAGAGTAATAACAGGCACATCCAGTGTTTTCAGCCAAACAAATACAAGAACGTAGCATTTTAGTCCGCAAGGTTTGTGGCACATAGGGGAAGTAAGGAATTGTTAATATAATTATCTTACGGCGTCAGTGTCTATGGGCGGTTGGGACCACTTGCCATCAGTTGACCTAATTGACCATCTGCTTTCTAATATTAGAATATTCCTCTGTATATATATGTATACTGAAATGACTTGTTATAAACAAAAAATTAACTCGTAAATAAGTTAATTTTAATTCCGTTAGAAAAGTAATTGAGAGCCATTCCTATCACTATACGAGTTATTATAGAGCCAAGTGCTGATCAGTTTTGATACAGACTTAAATATTTTTTTAGGATCGTAAGATAATGATTATTTGATATTAATTATATTTTATAAATAAAAAACAATACTTAGATGAATAAAACGAAAACTTTATGAGTTCATGCAGTTGTGCATTGCACTGTGTGGTTTAAATTTTCGATTTAATATCGTGTATCGAACCCAATATATTGTTTTTAAGATATATAAGTTAAAATAATTGTAAAAAACTATTAATAAACTTTAATAGATAAAATAAGCGATATTTCAAAATACTTTAGTGGTTTAATTGCATTTGCATTTAATTTGTACTATGTATGTATGCATGTGTGTATGTAAAAACCGTTTATGTATGTATTAATTTATTTTTATAAATGTGATATTTACTATATTCATATAATAAACAATAAAGAGTAAAATATACTGAGAAATATTATATATTCATGTATGAATAAACGTAATGAGTCGTTTCGGAACTTTTGTATAGCTGTTCATTTATCTAGGATAAGCTTTGGAATGGCTGAAAGCTGAAACTTGCATAATATTATGTGGCATTACAAGTAGTGTGAACGCTGCAAAAGTTTGCATACGATAAACAGAAAATACAAATTCAAACGAATTCTATGTACATGAGGCTTCATTTTAATGGTTTTTGACAGTAATTAAAAGACCTATCTGTATTCTCCTCTATTAAGGTATATAACGAACACAATGATTCACACACTCCATATTAAGAGCTCTAATCTAGTTAGATTTGTATCGAATCTGTTAGTCTGAGGCCTCTATACAAACATATTCTACCGACAAAGAGTAATATTTAGTATTGTTGTTATTGTGTTTTAGGTTTGAAAGGTGAGCACTAGTTTCATTTCAGGCACAGAGGAAGGTATCTCAGATCTTAGTCCTTAAAGTTGCTGGTACATTGACGATGTCAGAATGTATGTTTGTCTGAATGTTTATGATATCCGGTGTCCCGTTTGCCAGACTTGTTGTTAAGACTCTGCTAAAGTGAAAGTTTAAAATGTTAGCAGAATTAAACATAATACATTTTTTATATGTCCTGGTAATTTTATTGCGTTGTGAGTTTAAAAACTGTTGGTGTGTGTTTAGTTAGTTTAAAAACTGTGGATTGGGAAGAGAATTCCTAGAGTAGAAATACTATTTTGTCGATATCAACAGAATAGATTCTGAGAAAAATCTTTCAAGCGTCTCGTGTAATGGAACATAACTTGGAGCTAATTCCAACAAGCTACTCCATTGCAGGATGGCAAATATATAAAGATGAAGCGTTTGTATTTGATCTCGAAAAATTCAGGAACTATGCCGATTAAAAATAAATGCTTAAGCCAACTTCAAATAAATTGAGAAAGGGTATGAACATATGTATATTAAAATATCGATTGTGAAGCAGTACTGCTTAAACACGTGAGGCTCGCGGAGCAAGTAGTTTACGAGTATCTGTAAAATTGTTAAAGTTTCTGATTCTCGACACAATACTGTTCATTAGTAAATGAAGCGGAGGGATTTGAAATCAAGGCTTCCTAATATTTTTTTAAATTATTAGTTTTAAACTTCAATTTGATATGATTTTATTTTTTCAATTATCAAATAACTTTCAAGCTACACATAAAATACGCAAAGGGGTAATGTTAAGTATAATGTACGTAATTATCGTTTATTTAACAACGCTTTAATTCACTAAAACGTAAATTCGAAACTAGTATAAAACCAAGAGCAAGCCCTCAATTTAGAAAATACCCTTCAATATTTCCCTACTTAGTTATGGGCGTAGTTACGAATTAATTAGAGGGGTTAGATCCAACCAAATTGCTTCTTGTGTTTGAATAAATAACTAGGTTTTAATAAGAACCGTTGGAATACTACTTATTTGTTGTATTTTCGTTTTATTTTATAATTCTTTGATTTTTCGGATAATTTGAAAAAAAAGAATAGATTTGCTATTAAGTCAAAATACACTTCCGGTTCGAGATCTAGTATCTACCGATTAGCAGCGACAATAAGTAGCTATTCTCTTTCATTAATCATATACATGAAATAATTATTTATTTATTTAAATAATTAACGTTATGTACCATATCCTGTATAAAAACCAATGAATACCAAGCTCTGAGGTTTCAAGCAAGCAAAGCAACCACGTGATGGTCACTTGTCACAGCTACTCATAGACATTGCCAATACGTCACCAAACTCAGGAACTAAGATGTTACGTTCTTGTATCTTTAGTTACACTGACTCACTCACTCTTTATACTAGAACAGAAAATGGATTCAGTGACGAGAGGGGCTTGCACAAAGCCCTACCTCCAAGTAAAAGTATAATAATACATTTAATTTGTAAAAAATAAATATATTAGTAATCTAGATAAATTTTACCAGGTATTATATGCGAGCATTTAACATAAACGTGTTTGATTAAATCATTTAACGGATATTGTTATCATAGCAGAGATGGTTCAGAAGTCAGTCGGCATAGTTTGAACATTCCAAAGCGCTCGCGGTTAGAATAGCGTCCGCTCCGCACTAAGCATTGCGTACTCGTACCTACCCCAGATACGATAATGAGTACCGGGGACTTCATTCGATTATTTAAATATGGTTCATATTTATAAAATAATGTAAATGCCATCGTATCTGTTATGGTATCTGAAATTTCATTCTCACGTGGACAATGTCAAGAGAAAACGATTACAATAGTCTTCTGTCGGAATTTACTCTGTGCCGAATGCCGGCACAATAGACTTTGCGAGCGTGCTCGAAGTTTTACTAAGCATATATTGCATAGAGGCATTAATCTTATTTCAAAGGAAACAGCGTTTAACAGAAACCTGTTAAAATTATTAGATTTGAATAATACCTTTAACATTTTATTACAGTCTAGAGATATAAGATTTCATATCACATAAAAATAAAGTCAAAGTAAGACAGGCAGGCTTAATCTTATTAGGGATTTCTTACAAAAAACCCGAGATGGAATTAAATATGTTAATACAAAAAAACACAAGGTATAATGACACGAAGGAAATATAAATACACTTGAATAAAATGATATTTTTTTTGCATTCATTATTTTGATGATAAATGATCTTGGTAATAAATCTAATCCAATAAAATAGCGACAAATATTCCGCTGCCGCTTAGAATTCGAGTTATATTAGCTTTGTGTGGTATAAAACTATTTTGTGTTTGTTGATCATTGTTTGTAACCTGAATTGATATAAATTCTAAACGAACAGTTTGCATATAAAAATCAATATCATTCACAATAGCACTTTTTGCATTCATCTTGCGTGTTGTACGTGCGAAATTTACCCATCTCCCCGTCGTATATTTTTATGTTTTAGACAAGAGCGTTGGCGAATACCGAATACTCCACGCATTCGCTATATTTTGTGGCATCTAATAATGCAAATATAAGTACCTATCTAGTTGAAAATTTGACAGAATTTTTACCTAAATTTATAAATTATACCGATTTTTTTTTTTTTTTAAATCCGAACCCAAGAACCGAAAGAGCAAGTTTACATTGTCATTAGGCTATATTTTCCTTACATACAATAAAATACATTTGCTACAACAAATCGTTCTTTTATTCATAAAAGCGGCATTTGACTGAATAAAATGTCAGAATTTCATACAAAAAATGTTTTGCAGAGGAT
Source organism: Vanessa atalanta (assembly GCF_905147765.1). NCBI lineage: Eukaryota > Metazoa > Arthropoda > Insecta > Lepidoptera > Nymphalidae > Vanessa > Vanessa atalanta. The sequence continues at coordinate 4,449,067 of NC_061882.1, forward strand.
ACAGAGCGCTTATTAAATATGCGGTGATGCAGTCAAGATTTATTAAATTTAGTAGCATTTTCACTATGCTTTCATTCCAAATTTCACCTAAGCAGCTTATCACCTAAGAGAATATGATATTTCTGGACTAAATGTAACTATTTTGAAATGAAGCGTTTTAAAGCTATAAATATCTAAGTACCACTTTTCTTTGTGAAGAGAAAAAACTAATATATTTCTTTAAGCTGCTCTAATATTATCTAGATCTAGATGATGAATGAATCTATCGCCGAGCATGAAATGAACTACAAACTTAAGCAAATGAAAATTCAATGACACTTACCTTCCCAGATTTCATCGCAATCTACCATACAGATTCTCATATTCTAACCACTCGAATGTCATAGCTCTGAGTGTATATGTGAAACAATAAATAAAAAATTAAATAAAATTATTTCGAATATAAACATGAAATTATTACTATGTATTTTTCTAAAGCTGTTTAAGCCTTAACCGCGATTTTCAGCCTACAAATACCAACACGAAAAAGCCATAAAGAGTATTTGTTTTACCCGACATAATCCGGATAATGGATCAGCGCAAAATTTGTCACTCATCTGACTGGGTTAAGTCTCGACTGGACATAAAACGGTAAACAACAATGTGCATGGCTTAAAAAGGGACAATTGGATGTAAATGAGGGACCATTTCACAGTTATTTATTATAATGACACCTCGACTAAAAAGAAATTAGTTATTGTAAACATTTTATGTCAAAATCAAAATAATAAATTGACTTTATATTTATAAGAATGTTATTCGAAAAAAGACAATATAGTTAAATGATATTAGTTTTAGAAGCAAAATACAATACAAAATATTGTACCGAGAAGAACAGGCTAAAATGGGTTTTTTTTATTATATAGATTCGCGGATGTGATTTTTTTCCACTTGAGTCACCACCACCCATAGATATCGTAGCTGTAAGAAATATTTACCATTCCTTACATCGCCAAAGCGCCACCAACCATGGCAACTAAGATGTTACATCCCTTGAATTTACATTGTACACTGGTACACCCACCACATTGACACTTCGAACCTAGATGGGCCAGTACAAAGGCCTAACAACAAGTAAGTTTGTTATCATATACATGTAATAGTCAATTTTTTTTTCCGCTGGTAAAACCCATTGGCATATTTTTCCTAGATGCCTCGTGCATCGGAATACCCAATATAATAATCATCTAAATAATTAATCTATTCAACAAGTAACAAATATTATTCTACGTGTTATGAAGGTACACAATCACACACAAATACACAAAGTACACAATCTATCAAATAAAGTAAATTGTTATATACCTATATTTTTATGAGTCATAGTGTAATTGTGATTTATTTTATAATTCAGCAGTAACATTATGGTAATCATTATATTTTTAGCAGAGATAACCACTTATCATTGGGCATTGGCTTAGACAATTATTATCATCCAAAATGTTACATTGCATCTGACATGAGCACTGAACAGTATTATCTGTGCAAATTAATTGGCCTGTTCCACGCTAAACTATGACCATTGAAGCAAATTATCACACGTATCAATTACCATATCGGAAGCAAATACGATCATCGATATTGATGAATAATAATAATAATGATATATTTCAGATAAATTAAAATATGAAAGAGAAATAGAATAAAAATAGGTAAAATTACACAAAATTGATACGTAAATTAACTTAAATGTATCGTTTTTCGTTTTTATTTTAAGTAAAGTTGGATTTCTGGAAATATTTCACCGAGGGAATAGCGAGGGAAAAGACACGGAGGTGATGATATTCCGTTTTAAATAAGTTATATTTTCCTTATCTATATATATAAAATAACAAGTCCTCATCCACCATCGTCGCCGAGGGTAAACTATTAAAGTTAGGTCCTTGAAATTTGGTGAGAAGGATCGTTTTATTGAGTAGACACCCACTAAGAAAGGAATTTTGGAAATTTAACCCCTAAGGGGGTGAAATGGGGGTTGAATTATACTATAAATATCTGGAAGGTTTTCAGCGTTGGCTGTTCACAATAACTATATATTATACCGTGCCTACGATAGTTCTATGAAAACTTGTCAAAAAGCATTATATGTATGTGTTAATAATATCTGATCTGATTAAATTGAGGTTGAATCTTCGACAAATTTATTTGATCCCATTAACATCGATAGGTAATGTTGTTGAATTTATTACACCCCAATATATCCACCACATTTGAAATGATAATAAATGTCTTGGCCCGAACCCATGTTCATATCATAATTAAAAAATATGACGAATGCCATTTCATTTGTATACTTTAAAATATCACGTTCAATAACAAATTACCAATAAAACAATTATGGCATTTCAGAAGTATTATTTTTTTTCTATAGAGAAGTTATTTTACTATCTAAACATAAATGTCTAACGATTTGTACGTCAGTTTTATGACATTTGAGAGAATGCCGACGTACCAAAATTTGAATGACAAAGAACGGAAGCTATCATAGCGTTCGCTTTCAACCAGGATCCTAACGATGGTAATTGTTGAGTGTATCAAGTTATCTCGAGAGTGGGCGAATAGTTGATAGGATTATAACAGTTATAAAGTTACGGGGTAAGTTTATTGTTATGAAACTATAAGTTCTTTACAAAATAACTAATAATAATGAAATGTAATGGCCATAATTTTGTATATTTTGCAATTAGAAAGCAAGTTACAAGAATTGAAACATTTAGTCTATATACATAATATATTATTATTGTAATTGTGAGTGTTTTGTTGGTTCGTTTCGTTTCGTGTAGCTCGTTTGAAGAGTTGCAGTTCTGAGATCATGACCTCCAGTTTAAATTGCAAGAGTTAAGAAGTCGATTGTGTAACTGTCCCGTGCGGATTTCTCTTTGTATCGGCAAAGAGAAATCCGCATGACCAAGATTTTGGTCTTATTTGATGGTACAGCAATTGTACCGTACCATCGGATAATAAGCCCAAATTTGGACCTGCGTTAGCTTGTATATAAATTAATAATTAATATAAGTTTATTGTTGAGTATATAAGATATTATTAATTTTAACAAGAGAAAAAAGAAATCCAGAACGTTGATTTAAAACCGATTTTCTCATCCATTCAACCATTGGAGATTACTCATATGCAAATAAAGACTATATTAAAGTATACTTTATAATGTGGCATAAAATTATTTATAAACTTCTTCTTCTGGCTTATGACATTTTCAAAGTGAAAATTCGTTAGTGACTATCATATTCAAATTTTAAGGTCAAGTTCGAATGCGATTTAAAGAATGTAAGAAAATGTTTCTGGTGCAACAATATCATCGAATAACGTAAATTTAAGTGAATTGTATAGATCTACAATTTACTATAATAGTATTATATATGGTATTAAATAGTTTTAATGGAATTAAGCTATCATCCGTCCATTGGCGCTATATTGGTTGTATTGAATTGGATCCCAAGCGATACAAAGGCAAAATAGTTTATCAAAGTGAATTGAAAGGCTGGCCGATAGCGCTTACTAATTAGCTGGTAATGCCCACAATTCCAACAGAAGCTTACAATCATTGACATTTTTGATTAGGTACATCTACTGTTAATATCGAGATTATCTTATGATGTTATTTTTTTATTTTACTATTGTAATCCATCTAGCGTAGACACTGTTCTTCTTCATTTTTCAACAGTTATGGCTTGAATTGGTACTAGAGGAACTCATGTTTTGGCTAGCAGCTATTTAGTGTAATAATTTACTCATTTTCATTATTATGAGCGATAAAAACCTACATTAGCCTATAATAAAAGCTGACGAATAATAATCGCCGTTGTATTCCATTCAATTGCACCAAACTGCTTCAACGCTGGTTAGATATACAAGTGATGAATTTTATTCAGCCAGTATGCATGTATTTGTTTTGTTAATTATCAGAACTAGTACATAATACCTCCTCTCCCTTTTAAGGAGAAAGTTTGGATCTACTTCCACCACGCTGCTCCAATGCGGGTTGTCGAATATACATGAGCAGGATTTCAATGTAATTAGACACACGCAGGTTTCCTCACTATGTTTTTCTTCACCACCGATCACGAGATGATTTGTAACCACATGAAAATCCAGCGGTTTTGAACCCGCACTCTCAACGCTCGCTTTCTGATCACTCGGTCATCTCTCATAGTGGCAAAAGAAATTAACTTAATCGTGACGATTTTAGTAATATTCGTGTAATTATGAACAGTTCGATATTAGTAATTTGTAAATAACAAAAAATACAACAGTATCATAATTATCAATAGATAATTAACACGGAGTAATTTTATTACTTATTACTCTCGTCGTCTGAATAAATAATCATTCAATTCATGTAAAATTAATAGTAACTAGCATACAATTTAATTATAAATTAACTAGCTTTTACTAAATTACTTTGTAGTAAACGCAGATGTTGTGTTAATGTGAATTTTATAATTTCAAAAAATTTGCAATAGATTATTTTAGCCGATTTTGTTCGAATACTAATTCGAATTTTGAACATTGTTTAAGGATAATTGTCAGTGATGTTATAAAGAGATTTGACCGTGCGTGGGTGGCATACAAGCGAATATGCGCCGTGTTTTCCAAAATGACTTAATAATAAGGTTTTATTAAAATAATATAATATAAAGCTTTGACTGAATGTGCGCGCGTGTGTATATATGTGTGCGTGCGCGTGTTTTTTTGTGTTGTATTTTCTTTAATAATGTGACTTTATTTATCATTAATATTTTTTTATCAATAGCAGTGTTTCTTTAATAAATGCGCTCTTTTAAAAGCTAGGCGACAGATGTTGCGTTTCTCCTTCGTCCGTGAATAATTTAATCCAAAATACAACATGCCTTCAAAATTAAATTACTCGTTATATTATATGCGATCATTAATTATTGTGTTGATGAAATGAGACATTTAATATAAATATTATGTTGTTGGTGAATTTCCAGGTACCTACAAAACTTTTCTATCAATTTAGAGGACCCCTTGGCCTAACAGTTGATCATTTGCCGCCTCTTTAATTTATTTTTGGAAGTTTTGAACAATCCTTAAATAACAAAATATTATTTTGAAAACTTAATAATTATAGGTGATTTTTTATTTTAATTAAATGGAATATCATTTACAAATTAACAGATCTCTGTGTTTTGAGTATGCTTCACGAGTAAAGTTTATTTCAATAAAAAAAAAAGATTTGTAAATTGTTTTCTAAGCTCAATCGAGGAATAGAGTTCGGAATTGATTTGAATCACAGATTGGAACTTTTCCAGAAAACTTCATTAATTACTGGTGCCTATTGAGCGTAGGCTATCGCTCTCATAAAATGGAAACCGAACGAATATCTTCGTCCTTTGCCATAGTTTATGCCATTTACTACTTCTCATCCAATCACATCGCATCAGTTTCATAAACGAAACTATAATAGGTACCCAAAATCCTTTGAAAAACTATAACTGAAGTAAGGAAAACAACGGTTGTAATTTAGTTTTTTTTAGTATTATTCTAATCTTTAAAATTCTTTTTTTAAAAAGTCCCTTTGAATAACGAGGGTCAATAGCGCAATGAGAATACACAAAAGACGCAACAAAGTTGACATAAGCGCGCTAAATGTCGACGCTAATGTTCCATTTTCACAAAAGCAACACAAAAGCTATAAACTGTTATACATTAACATGTTCATACGTAAAACAAAAGGCTTTCACTGTTGCGTATTATTTCTGTTCAATAATGAAAAGGGTAAAGGTGAAATTCTTAATGTTATGAATAAAGGCTTCGAACATTGAGCAGATTGAATGGTAGCAAAAACTTTCCGTGTTTTGTATTGCAACGCGTCCGCGAGTATTATCCATTAGCTAGTACTTAAAATAAAAGTTTTCACGAGTATTGCATTAAATATTTATTTTATCATTTGAAGGTACAACCTGTAATCATTCTGCGATGAAAATGTTTGTTTTTTTAATTCTGGTGCATACGAGAAGGTTTCTGGAATAGTAATGTCAACTAACAATATCGACTGTATTGGTATTAAATCACATAAAGTAATTTAGCTTCATCAAAAGTATAAGTAAGTAAGTAAGTAAGTAAGTAAATCTTTATTTGGGACATAAATATTTGACAAACATTGAAGACAAGAAACAAAATATAATAAAACTATAATATAAGTAGGTACAAAAAAATAACATAAAAAAAAAAAACTAAAACAAAACAAAAGTATTAAAAAAGAAAAAAATGCAAATCATACTTAGAACCAAAGACTTAATTAAAAAAAAATAATAATAACAAAAATAAAAAGTACTGCTTATGTCCCAAAAAGATATGCCACTCAGCATAACCTAGGAAATACCTAGAAACTGGTTTTCAGTGGCAGCCTTTTCATCCATGACGTGCAGTGACAAAACTAATTTCTAAAATTTATTACTAAAATGGCAATCAATTTATAAAATCAGACCTGAATTACAAAACAAAAAAATAAGAAAAAAGATTAACAACATAAAACATAAAACAATATACATTACAAAATTATACCAATTTACTTATCCAAAACTTTATTACTACTTTATTAACATTATTCCTTAACCTAAAGTGGACTTAACACTTAAAACGAAAAAAGGCTGTTTTGTGTTAATTAATATAAATTTATAATAACTCGTCTTATTACCTCCACTGGTGACAGGAGGGCTGGTTCGTTTTTAGACCAGAGGATCGGAATTGCGATTCAACGAGGAAATGCTCCTAGCATTCTTGCCATTCCACGCGGTCAAGATTTATACAGTAACTATTTTTAATTTATATTTGTATATATTCAAGCACTTAATGTTATCAATTTTATAAGTTATTTTATATCATATCCTGGGTATTAACTAGTGTTATATAATATCGTTTATTGCTGAAGATACATAAGTTAACGAGGTCTGTAAACGATGAACTTACAATGTTTTATATTGAAAATGTTTACAGAGTATTTTATGTCTACATTTTATCAACAGCTCTTTTTATCAATAATAAAAATAGTATTAATTACATATACAGTAATATTTAATTTATTCTATAGTAAAACTAATTGCAAAAATTTAATATTGCCTCAACTGGTGATGGGTTTTTGTTTTTGTCAAGAGCGTAAATTAATGTTTTCTTTGCGCAATTTAACGGGCAAAACGAACTAAAATTCTTTTCACGTCATATTGTTTTTTATCGGAGTTTTTTTACGTGTTATTTATTAAATAAAATTTATATATGTAAATGTATGTACAAAAGACTTATTTTCGTAATTGTTAGAAATTATTTTTTATTTGAATATCAAAAGATCAAAGTATTCTTTATTCAAGTAGGCTCATTTGAATCGTCATGTATTGAATCGGCACTTTTGAATTCTCATGCATTGAATTAAATTTGAAGCTACCACCGCTTCGAAAAATTGATTCTACCGAGAAAAATCGGCAAGAAACTCAGTAGTAACTTTTTTCCACCATTTTAAATACAAAGTTTGTCACTAAAGAACAAGATAATTAAAGAAGTCAATAAATACTAATTACACGCTACTATTTTTCTTTAATATAATCTTGTACTGAGTAATATGCCTTATTTATCGTTTGTTTTTTTTTTAATTGATTTGTCACGATTGAAACAAATATTAATTTCTAACAAAAAGCAACAACTTCCTTAACATTATTTAGGTAGTATTTGCATTTAAATGAACTCTGAAACACTTTGTAATATCCAGCATCTGCTTGACTTCGCAGCTTCAAATTTTATATAGTCGTAGCCTTGGCAATTACAAACGGAGGACTTTCCTCTTTAAGCGGAGCTTGAAAGCTCTCTTGAAATTTCAAATTTATTTTCTCATTTGGTAATATTTGTATGCTAAATAAAGTTAAATTTGAGCAAACATTTTTATATCAAAAACTTTATTTATTAATTTAATACTTTATTGCACAATGCTAAAAAAAATATTGTACAAGAGCCCTGAAAATGCGAAAACGCCAGCCAGCAGCTAACTTAAGAAAGTACGGAAAGAGAAATTGGAAAAAAAAAAAACGGAAACATAATTTACTCAAACTCATTCAATATAGAAACATAATCTCTGTACACATCAATAAATTGTAAAAAAAAAATTAAACGTTAAATTATCAGGCAACAGTTATCCCGTGGATGTAGTATTAATAATAATAATATATATATATATAGAAATATGGATATATGTGTAAAAATATATAAACGTATACATATTAAGTCGCTTTTGATGAAATTATAAATGTAAATAGTTTCTTAACTTTAAAAGCGTCAAGTGATGAAAAAAGAAAATTAAATGAGTTAGATGGAGGTTTGATGAAGAGGAGGGTTTACTGGCAAGCTATAAAATAAAAATCTTATTTTGTCACGTGAATGTCAGATAAATGTATTTGTTAAACACAAAAAATTAAGGTAGAGTATATTTGCTCAGTTCTTAGGTTTCTGCATTATCAAATAGTTTGGATGAATGTAACCAAATTTAGACGAGATGTTACCAAAATGACATTATACAAAAATAATTATTAAGAGCCTTGGAACTTTGGGTAACATTTTGTTTAACATGGCCAACTTGAACTTTCAGGTTTGGTGGAGCCCAGCAAGCCCTAGTCTTCCGATGGTAGGAGGATCTCGGGTCACCCATGGCTGGGCTGGTGACAGTAGAGATGGTACGTTCCCATTTCAGTCGTTGGATCAACATAACGCGCAACGCAATGTGTGATTTAATTTCTATGCTTTATCTACCAACAACGACCGGTAAAATGTGTCTATTACCAATTTTATTCTATGCACGAATTTTGCAAAATATTCCAAAAAATTATAATGTGCACAATTTAGGAGGAATTCCACTTATCAGTTATCGTATTTCCTAACATCAAAGATATATCTAATTTCATGCACGAAAGAGCCATTGTTATTACAGTAGGGGTATTCTGTAAGAAGAAAGTCGAAACTCACCGCAGAACACGAGCTTGAAATGTCAGCATGAATGTGATGTTCGATAATGACTATAATAAATGTAAACTGTGTACAATACACATATCACAAGGTATCACCGTAAGTAGGTTGACGAGTATGATTTAAAGTGAATTTTTACAGAATTCCACTGCAGGAGCAAATTCTTAAAACATTTCCTATTGCTAAAAGTAAATTCCTACGACTTTTTACGATTATGTGGAATAATAAATGGTATACTACTTGCATTACCAGTTTAAATGCTGGGGGTGATCCTGATGTAATCACAACTTACTACATGATATTATGTAGTTCATTAGTGGTGACTTACTCGTCTGTTTTTCAAGAAGTATATTCATTCAAAAAGAAAAGTATTATACAAACTTAGATGCTTATTTAAAAGATATTTCAAAAAATATATATTAACAGCAACCTGATATTAATTCTGCTCAGCGACGCTATTAAAAATATCTCCATTAAAACTTTTAAAAAGTTATTTTTACTTCGTGAGTATACCAACCTTAATCGTATTTCTACGTAAGTCGATCGAGTTTATTTAACGAGCAAAGATAAATATTATTTTTTACCTTATAGATATAATTTTATACGTCCTAAAATAACACCAAAATTAGTATTTTTCAATTCATAGCCCTGATGAAAATTATTAGCAATGTAAGTAATAAACACTTACTTGGTGGTAGGGCTTTGTGCAATCTGATTAAGTACCATCATTATCATTATCAGATATTTATCACCAAACTTAGCATTATTGTGTTCCAGTTTGAAGGGTAAATAAGCAAGTGTAACTACAGGCAAATATCCTTTTAGTATCCAAGGTTGGTGGCGCATTGACGATGTCTATGAATGGTGGTGACCACTTGCCATCAGTTGGCCCATTTGCCTATCGACTTATCTATATAAAAAAAGGTGAAAATCTGTTTTATTTTATTGATAGTAAGGTAACGCTTGACGCTTAAATCGGAGTGGAGTGTACTTGTCTGGAAGGTAACTTCACCCTTAAATAAACATGGAATAAAATGTTAAAATAACAACGTGATTTTCCCCCTCAATCAATAAATGTTTAAATACATGTTACATCTTAACATGATCAAAAATTACCATCATACAATTCATTCATTTACATTATCAAAGATCACAAATTAATTGCTTCTTAAAACGCTCTAATTCAGACAATATTTAATATAATATATGAAAAACCTTTTAACTTTATCGAAAGATATAACACATTTTAAATTATAAATATTGGTGGCCTGCGGCTTTGCTCGCGTGCAAGTTGAATATGTTTACAGATTAACTTAAAATATTACGTTAATTTAAGACCTTTTTGTGTACCACGTTGATGTGTATTTCACTTCGTATGGTAGAATATATATATATTCATTTTTAATCAGTATCCCAAAATTAAATTTCATGTTTTTTACTTTAAAAATGACGGACTTTCATACAAACTATCCACCCCTATTTCACCCCCTTAGGAGTAGAATTTCTAAAATTCCTTCCTTAGTAGGTGTCTACTTAATAAAACGATGCTATACTCACCAAATTTCATGGTCCTAACTTTATATTTATAGTTTACGCTCGGCGATGATGAATCTGTCAGTCAGAACATGTTATTTTATAAGTATATGGCTTCATGAGTTTTTAAGACACAATAGAGCTAATGCTGATAATTTAGAACATCGCGCTGTTAATGATAGACTAATGACAGTAAAATACAAAACGCTCCTTGTCTTTGAATCCAGTACCTTAGGATTTGCAGACGTACAAACTAGCCACTAGACCATGGAAGCGACAGAAATCTAAGCTAAATTGAAACTAACTGTTATATTCCACACACGAATCGACCTAAATCATATTCTAGCGAAAAATTGTTTAAGAGCTAAAATATTCGAAGCGCATTTCTTGAAATTCGTCTCTGTTTTATTCTACTTGATATATAAATCGTGTAGCAAGTTATCTGGACCAGTGACTATGATTAATATTCTCTGTGTAAGTTCAGCTGCCTCGTTGGTCTAGTAGTTACCTTATACGTCAGAAAAAATATTACGTTTTCTCTCAAGAAATTCTTATTGTTGACGTTGTTCTAACTACGTAGGTTATGTATATGGGTATGCAGGTCGTGGTCGTCCGTACGAGTGTCATGCACTCTTCGGGGGGAAAGATAATAGTTTGCTCTTCTCATCGGACATGTTTATGCTTCGTTGCATGTGATTTGGAATCAATGATATCTTCTCCATTATTCATTCGAATGTTATAGTATAAAAAGACAATATTGGAAATTCTACCCTGAAATAGAGCCTGAAAGTTTGTATGAAAGTCCGTCATTTTTTAAGTTAGAAAAATGAAACTTTATTTTTGAGGTAATAATTAAAAATGAGTAGATACGTATTAAAGCATTTCTGCACATTCTACCCAAAAGGGGTGTCATTTCGTAAATAAGTTGGTCTGGAAGTCCATCATTTTTAAAGTTACAAGCATGAAACTTTATTTTTGGGTTACTGATTAAAATGAGTAGATACATATTTAAGCGTTTCTGGATATTCTACCTTAAGGGGTGAAATACACATCAATACAAAGAGGTCTTAAATTAACGTAATATTTTAAGTTAATCTGTAAATACATTGAACCACGCGAGCAAAGCTGCGGGCAACAGCTAGTTTTATATAAATGTTTGTATTGCTATTAAATTTGGTTGTCATAAATACTCTGTGATAAATAAAAAAAAAAAAAAACGAACAAAAGCCGCAAACTACAGCTATTTTGCTGATGATATTGTTATACAACAATTGATGCATCATTACTTCTTAAGTATCAAATTTAATAGATTTTTTATTCACTTGTCTATAAAACAGGTTTATACTTTTAATATAAATGAAAACCAAGTATTTCGTAACTGTTAGATTATAAATAAAACAAAAGCAATTTTGGGCTCAGTCGAAAGATACATTACGTTGATAATTAATCACACGTTTTAGGGTCAACCTTGACTTCTTGACAAGCGCCAGATGAAATTGAGCTCGACTGAGACGTGGTTCTATCGTTTGTCTTACTTAGCTGTATATTGTTATCATTTTGGTTTATATTTTTACAGATAATTAATATATTTTTAAATTAAAAAATCCTAATTTATTCGTAAATTAAAAAGTAAAGTAAAGTAAAGTAAATAATGTATAATAGTAGCCTAAAGTTATTATAAATTTATGTTGGTTAGACAACCTTGCTCGATTCGATTCTGATAAAATCGCCCCGTGTGTCTACGCTTACTAAATGGTGTTCACGAAAAAAAAATCACAGATTCGTTCTGTAACAAATATGTATTCCATAAAAACCGTTCATAAATTGGGCTAATATTACGAAAGTTTAGATTTACTTTAAAAAGAGCGAAAATAGCCCAGTGGTTAGAACGCATGCATCTTAACCGATCATTACGGGTTCAAATCCAGGCAAGCACCGCTGAATTTTCATGTGCCTAATTTGTGTTTATAATTCATCTCGTGCTCGGCAGTGAAGGAAAATATCGTAAGGAAACCTGCATGTGTCTAATTGTAACGAAATTCTGTCACATGTGTATTCACCAACACGCATTGGAGCAGCGTGGTGGAATATGCTCCTTAAAGGGAGAGGAGGTCTTAGCCCAGCAGTGGGAAATTTACAGGCTGTTAAAGTAATATAAATATGTAGGTTTACTAAAATAATACATCTTCCACTGTAGCAGCGGCAGTTTGCATTAAAAATTGCCACGTTAAACGTTAAAAATTTACAAACAGACAAACCCTATTGAAAAATCTATTTAATAAAATTTTCTTAGACGCGTATGTATTTGTGGAGCATCATGTCTGGCTTATCAATAAACATTTTATTTAGTAAATTCATTTTCTAAACGAAAATTAAAACTCATTTTAACCCTCAGGCTGTGTGGCTTTTGACCCACTAATGTAATTTTATGAACGGCACGCGTCGAGCTTTATCCACTGTTCATTTTTAGTGAACTATCGAATTCCAAACAAAAATCGATACGATACAATAAGGATTATTAGGTAAGCTTATAGTAACAGCATTTTATATCCATTTAAGATTATCATCTAATAGAAAAATCCCGCCCGATCATTTATATTTTTCGTGTTTATACGAAAACAAACTTACGTATTACTGAGATTTTATTCTAAGTATAAAAACAAAGTATTTCTATTTTATCTGGATTTAAAACTTTACTAGACAAATGACAAAGTTGGTTAGCAATTCTTTTAGTAGATAAAACTTAACACTAACAAAATACCTTCCAGACACAACTTACTTAAACCCCGTTAACCCAAACAGTACGTCACTGTTTCAGACATATTCAGTTGTCTTTTATCTTTTCTCAAGTAAACGACACTATGGTTTTATTGTAAATACGTGTCAATTTGTTATATAAGGGGAAAAATATATATCTCTTTTAATATGAGTTGCATAATCGAGGCACGAGATACGTTGTTCATTGCATATTAGATTAACTTTTTTATTTCATCTTACATTGTTTCTGATCGGCATCTGGTGTTAGTTTGATGTAGCTGTTTATTTTAATTAAAAAATATCATTATATAAAAATACAGCAAGTAAGTTGATAAATATATAATAAAAAAGAGAAAACTAATAGTATAATGTCTTCAAATTAATTTGAATTACTAGTTTGCTAACGATATCGTAAAAGTAGCAACATTTGAACAAAGCTATTATAAAAATATGTTAACGAAATCAAATTCACAATGAAATAAGTTTGAGTTTAATAAGCATTATTGTATGGAACGATCATTAATTTCATATTTATTATATTTTATTTATTTTAGCATTAGCAGCCTGTAAATTTCCCACTGCTGGGCTAAACGCCTCCTCTCCCTTGAGGAGAAGATTTGGAGCATATTCCACCATGCTGCTCCAATGCGGGTTGTTGGAATACACAATATGTGGCAGAATTTCGTTGAATTAGACACATGCAGGTTTCCTCACGATGTTTTCCTTCAACGCCGAGCACGAGATGAATTATAATTAAGCACATGAAAATTCAGTGGTGCTTGCCTGGGTTTGAACCCGAAATCATCGGTTAAGATGCACGCGTTCTAGCCAGTGGGCCATCTCGACTCATTTATTATAAAAAAATATTATAAGATTTATTATATAAAGACATTTATTTCTAAACTTGTAAAAACGAGCTTTTCTAAAACGTTGGAGAACTACAAAAGATATAAGATGCTACTTAAAGAATCAAATCTTTTTTACAAAATATTCGTAGTGTGATTTGGAAGGGTTCATAATCTCATCTCCTTTTTACATTCTACTTTATATTCGGTTAAAGAAAAAATAATGTACATGTATACAGTATGATAAGCCGAAAGACCAGTACGGAGAATGCGTAAATTTTAATCGAAAATATTGTTGTGTGTTGTCACTAACTCAAATTGGAAGAACATAGAGGAAGGTTCGAGAATTTTCCTCAAGAGGAGATGCTTAGTAGTGATAAATAATCTCAGAAGGGTAGCGGTTATAATAAAAACACCAACTGCACTTTAACACTTTTTAATCATTCTCCATAAATTATCACTCACTGAATACAATAAACTTCCACAATACACAATATTACACAATACGTAGTTTTACACAATTCACAAATTGGACATAGTTTCCACTCTTACGCTTCACAACTATAATTTTTAACAACTTTATATTCGCGTTTTTACATGTACGGTTCTCACGGAATCGAACCTTACGACAAGCAGCATAACGACCGACTGCCTAACAATGATTTGACCGCTCTTTTTATACACTTAACGTAACAATATTTTAGTAAAAATTTGTGGGTACATATAAATTTCTTACAGTTCGGCCGTCCTGCACCGAAACACGACCTCGTGTTTCCAAAAAAGAAAGAAAAGAAAAAAAAAGAAAGAAAAAAAAAAATAACAGCAAGACATAACATACATAACTAAAATTATTAATATATAATTACTACAACTATTATACATATAGGGCAATCTGCCCGGCTACTAGGGCAATCTGCCCGGCTACTAGGGCAATCTGCCCGGCTACTAGGGCAATCTGCCCGACTTCTAGGGCAATCTGCCCGGCTACTAGGGCAATCTGCCCGGCTACTAGGGCAATCTGCCCGGCTACTAGGGCAATCTGCCCGGCTACTAGGGCAATCTGCCCGGCTTCTAGGGCAATCTGCCCGGCCACTAGGGCAATCTGCCCGGCTACTAGGGCAATCTGCCCGGCTACTAGGGCAATCTGCCCGCCTACTAGGGCAATCTGCCCGGCTACTAGGGCAATCTGCCCACCGAATCTACTTACTGATTAAATAAACATGACTCAATATAATCTCAAATCCTTAATCAATTATAAATTACACATTCGCTTTTTTTATAATTCATAACCATAAACAAGTTAATTATTATTTATATATAATTCAGTTCTTAACCTTAACTTACATTAATTTTCATACAATTCCTTAATTATATTTTTACATAAACATTTATACATATTTATTCGTTATTCATTATTAACTAGATTCAACATCACAATCAGATTTAGAGTCACTTGAACTATTAGACTCGTTTGACTTATCATTTTCATTGCTATCGCTATCCTCTGAAAGACGATCGAACATTACCCAAGGCTGAATTTTATCAACAGCAACAACCGCTTTATAGCTACCTTTACTTTTTTTTTGTTATCGGTGTATCTTCGATTTCATACCTATCGTTGTCAAATATTTTTGTTATTTTATATGGGCCCTGAAATTTAGGTAGGAGCTTTTTACTTTGACCCGTCGAAGGTTGATTACGTGAAATACGAACGAGATCGCCAATTTGATATGTACGTGGTGGCTTTCTGTGTTTATCAAATTGTTCTTTTTGATATTTTTGGTTTTTAGATATATGTTTTATTACTTCGTTGCGGATAGAATCTCTGCTTTCTACTACGCGCTCTAGATCATCATTGATTGTACCGTTAATACGACTATCTGACATGCTAACCATTTTAAAACCAAACAGTACTTCAGCCGGTGTACGTCCAATTCCTTTGTTGAATGTATTATTTAAAGACCACTGAATTTTAGCTACATGATCATCCCAACGATTTTCAGGACAATTGTTATTTTCAACTGCTAATGATTCTGTTATAGTGCGGTTGTATCTCTCAACCTGCCCGTTAGCTCGGGGGGTCGACACAGCATTCATAATATGTTTAATATTTAACTCATTCATGAATTTTTTAAATGTAAGACTCGTAAAACTACTACCCCTATCTGATATTAGTCTGTTTGGAACACTAAAAGTATAAAAGATATCTTTTAATACTGATATTACATATTTTGTATCAGTGCCGCGAACTGGTTTTATCAATATAAATTTTGAAAATGCATCAATTACAACAAGTAAATAGGTATTTCGGTTTCGGCTTCGTACGAAAGGACCTAAATGATCCAAATGGATTGTATGAAATGGGCTTGGAATTTTTGGTATCGGGTTTAAAAACCCCTCTGGTTTACCCGCAGGAGCTTTATGGTAGGCACAGTCTAGACACGAACGCACATATTTTTGAACAAATGGCCTCATTTTTGGAAACCAATAGTCGCTAGAGATCTTTGCCAGGGCCTTATCTATTCCCACATGACCTATATCATCATGACACTGCTTAACGATTCGCCATCTAGATGCTTTGGGAACTACCCATTTTAACCCTGAATCGGTTTTCCTATATAAATGTTCATTAATATAACGGTAATTATTTTTTATGTCAGTTACTTCGTCAGTTTGTTTGTCTGTGAGGATATCAATAATACGTTTTAATTTTGGATCAGTGTTTTGGACAGTAGCTAACCAGTCATTGCAATTAATAGTAAAGACAGAATCTCCTAACGTTATATTATTATCTTTATTATTATTAACGGGATTACGACTCAAAGCATCTGCATGACTCATTTTGTTACCGGCCCTATACTCAATGTGACAATTAAATTCTTGAAGTTGGCTCCACCATCTCGCGACACGGGGAATAAGGTCACGTTTCTCAAAAGTAGCTCGCAATGAATTACAGTCCGTTACAATTTTAAATTCTAGACCAAGTAAATAAACCCTAAAACGTTGTAAAGCGCAAATAACCGCGAGCGTTTCTAGATCATAGGACGTAAACCGTTGTTCATCATGGGAAGTTTGACGACTAAAGTAAGCTACGGCACGGAACGGTCCCGAACCAGATCGTTGGAGTAAGATAGCACCAATACCTATTTTACACGCATCCGTATGTAATTCTGTTTCCGCATGCTGATCATATAAAGCCATAGTCGGTCTTGCACTTAGTTTAGATTTCAGTTGAACAAAAGCGTTTTCTTGATCATCGGTCCATATAAATTTACTATCCTTTTTAAGCAATTGAGTTAATGGTCTGGCTATAATGGAAAAAATTTTAATGAATCTTCTAAAAAAGTTAGCTAATCCTAAAAACTGACGAATATTTTGTTGTGAGGTGGGGCGAGGAAAATTTTTTTACTGCATCGGTTTTCTGTGAACCGGGCTTTATACCGCTTTCGGAAAGTTCAAAACCTAGAAAGTCTACAGTGGTCATGAAAAAGTTACATTTCGATAATTTAAGTGTTAGGCCTGATGATTTTAATAGTTCTAAAATAGTTTTTAATTTATGTAATCCTTCCTCAACCGTTTTTGAAGGAATAATAATATCATCCATGTATGCCATGGCTACATCCGAGTTCGTTTTGTTTAAGACTTTGTTTATAATCCTTTGGAAGACAGCTGGAGCATTTGCCAGGCCAAAGGGCATCCGGTTAAACTCGTATTGCCCTTCTGGAGTAACAAATGCAGTTATATGTTTGCTTTCTTCACAAATTGGCACCTGATAATAACCAGAGGCAAGGTCTAAAGTAGTAAAGTATTTGTAACCTGACAAATTGTCCAGCTGGTCTTCGATTCGAGGTAGGGGATACTGTTCTTTAACGGTTTTCCGGTTAAGCGCCCTAAAATCAACACACAATCTCCGATCGCCAGTTTTCTTTTTAACGATAATTATTGGACTAGCAAATTGAGAATTTGATTCACGTATTATACCAGCTGTCATCATCTCGTCAATCATATTCCTAACTACTTTTTTTTCATCAAACGACAAACGATAAGGTCTATACACAATTGGTCGATCATCGGTTAATTTAATATTGAGCTCTCCATCTTTAGTACAACCTAATTCTCTTAAATTAAAAGCGAAACAGTTTCTATAATTATTTAACAATGTTATTAACATATCACGATATTGTTTTTCTATACTATTGTCTATTATTATATCTTTATCTTCTATATTATTTTTAGTATTATCAAATTCACATAAATTTTCTTCTTCGATACGCAACACGTTTTCACTTAACTCTGGTTTTTGTTTTATTTTAAATGCTCTTGCTATTGTATCTCCTTGTAATAACGTAACATTTGAATTTGGTTTAGATTTAATAAGTATTTTACTATTATCACTATCAATCGTATATAACCCCTTTAACACAAAATATTCTTTACGCGGTTCTAATCTTAGACCTCCTTCTATATACAATTCACCTTTATAATTTGGCTCACAATAAACATCAACTATTGTCAATCCATTAATAACAACATTAGATTTTAATTTAATATCGAATTTTTCAATGTCCGTTTCATTTATATTAGTAATGATTTTTAAAGTATCACTAGTTTTAATTATGACAATATGACTTTGTTCAGTATACGAATGACCAATTAACATTGGATATTTTGGCAAAAATATATCAGGTACAATAAGAATCTCTGTTATACCAGAAACACCGTCAACAATGACTTGCGCATCACTACTACCTATTGGTGTGACGGTCGAATTACCGAACCCTACTAAAGTGTTAGTATTACTTTTATTCCACGTACTCAATATTTTTCGGGCTTCGGTCTCGCGTAATAATGTTTTTCTACTACCTAAATCAACAAACGACTCTACCATAACACCATTAACGAAAGCTTTCTTGTAGTATTTTTCATCATCATTCGAACTATTTATATTCATAACAGTTTTATCGCTATTATTTCCTGTATTAACCGAATTAGAGTTTTGATTATTTCCACTAGATATGTTTTCTTTTGTGCATTCACTAGCTAAATGACCAATGAGACGACATTTAATGCAACGTTTAATAGGTTGAAGACATTTGGAGCTATAATGGCCAGTTTGACCACAGTTGTAACAATGTACGTTAGATCGTCTTTCAGGGAATGTTCGCTTACTATTATTAAAATTTTGGGTACTTTGATTAGAATTATTAACAATTGTTTTATCTACTCTTTTTGTAACCTTAACACTTTTCAAAAACGTTAATAACTTATTGGGATCTTCATATTGTGCAGCTTCTGCACCCATTCTAATTGTCCGATCATCGATACCAAAAATAATACAGTCAACAGCTTTTCTACCACTAATACCACATCGATTTAAAAGAACACTTTTTTCGTAAAAATATTCCTCTAATGAATCGCCGAATCTTGCCCTCCTTAAAAGCATATCATTTAAAAGTTGACCATAGTTTTCATGGCAAGGAAATGCATCTAACAACTTATTTTGCCAATCGGACCAAGAATAAAGAAGTGAGGGTAGACTTTCGTACCACATCTTTGCTAAACCACTAAGTCTAGATAAAGCGAAATGAATAGTTTGTCTTTCGGACCAACCAAAAATGGAAGCACACTCATTTATTTTATTTAACCACATAGACATCGTTTGGTTTTTAATGATGGATCAAATTCTGGTATTGTATTTACCGTATTTTGGAACTTATCTGTATTATTAGTTCCGGTTATAGCCGATGATAAGGTATTAATAAATTTATCTAAATCTGATTGCGTACTGTTATTACTATCGCGTGAAATAACATTGGTAGAATCTGTACCTTGAACATCAGTTCGATGCGGCGTGTGGCTGCTGCCCTGCTTGCGCCCACGACTGGTTCCTTGGCTGCGACTGCGACTGTGGCGGTGACTGCGGCTACGACTGCGGCCACGACTGCGGCCACGCCTGCGGCCACGACTGCGGCCACGACTGCGGCCACGACTGCGGCCACGACTGCGGCCACGACTCCGGTCACGACTCCGGTCACGACTCCGGTCACGACTCCGGTCACGACTCCGGCCACGACTCCGGCCACGACTCCGGCCAGCATTACGAGATTCGTCTTTAGTATGTCTCTGTCCAGAACGATGGTGTCGTTCTATAACTGGATCACTCGAACTCGATGACGTGCTAGTACACTCAACTTCTCGCCTTCTCTTGCGGCGTTTATGTAGTGAACGCTTGGATTGCCGACTTTCCATCTCTAGGCGTAGGTGAAACAACGGTCAGTACTTTTCCGCGTTTTATCCCACTTCTGAGATTTGATAAATAATCTCAGAAGGGTAGCGGTTATAATAAAAACACCAACTGCACTTTAACACTTTTTAATCATTCTCCATAAATTATCACTCACTGAATACAATAAACTTCCACAATACACAATATTACACAATACGTAGTTTTACACAATTCACAAATTGGACATAGTTTCCACTCTTACGCTTCACAACTATAATTTTTAACAACTTTATATTCGCGTTTTTACATGTACGGTTCTCACGGAATCGAACCTTACGACAAGCAGCATAACGACCGACTGCCTAACAATGATTTGACCGCTCTTTTTATACACTTAACGTAACAATATTTTAGTAAAAATTTGTGGGTACATATAAATTTCTTACAGTAGTAAGTATTTACAGGCTGATACGTTTTAATAACACGAATTAAATAGCTAGCGTTAATATTTTTGTAAATTATAAAAGTAAAATCATTTTTAAATTTTAATTGCATCAACATTTTTTATAACCTCAGAAGTATATAAAAAAATGTAAAGGATCTCTGTTACGTAAGAATGTACGATATTTGCATGTTTTAAGGTTGAAGATAAGATTTTTCTAAGAAAGATTTATGTTAAACGTTATATTGCGAGGGAAATTTACCTCCGTACAATATCTTATAAAAACAAAAAATGTTCTTCATTGCTTATGAACATTTGAGTTTATATCTTCAAGGAACTCTCTTATATACTCGTAAATGTGTGTGTATACCTCGAGATCAAATATCCAATAATATGTATTTTGTTTTGTTTCAATTTCAAAGAACACGTGGATGTGCTTCTATTTACTTTATTTATTTAATCGGTAGCAATGAAAAAAAAAATGTTGCACATGATCAAAATATCATAATCGAGACGTCGAAGGATATTACATTCCTTTTAAGTTTAAATCACAGATCACTGGTTCAAATCCAGGCACGCAAAACTGATTATAAATTTTCTTGATTTGTGTTTATAATTCATGTTGTGCTGTATCGTTCACTGCCGACGTGAAGAAAAAATAGGAAATCTAATTTACAAGTAACAAATTCGTTTTATATAACATCGCTTAGATACAAACACTAGTTTTCCGGTCTTTAGTCTGTTGGCAAACCTCCAAGATCTTCAAGAAGTTCTCGCTTACTTCTACAAAGATCTCAATCTGTGAAGTTTCCTGGAAATGTTATCACTGATATGTTACACTGTTGCTGGTTAGTATTTGGCGAACAAGACAACAATTAAATATTTATATCCATAACTATTTTTTTTTAAATCTCAATCCTCTTTATCTTACGAGGGCTTAAACTCACTAGTTTAAGTTCCTAAGATTTTCTGAGGTTGGTGTTGCAGTAGGGTTTTAAGGGATGGATAACATTTCTTTTAGCACCAATGTCTCCGTGCAAAAGTGATCATTAAGACACAACACATGGTGGTATGGCTCACCCGGTATGGTAGGTACCACCCACACATCAGATATTCTACCGCCAAACAGCAGTACTCAGTAATATTGTGTTCCGGTTTCTAGATTGAGTGAGCCAAAATATTTGTCATTAAATCTCACTAGATTTAATGACAAATATTTATTTTAGAACGGAGAAGAGAATTCGTTTTAATTTTAATGGCAATGCTAGGAATATAATGACATGAATTAATATTAATATCGTCGACCCAAATGGCAGCTCCTCTTTGCATTGCAAACAGATTTTCCGGCTTTCAAATTAAACCTCTGATGAATTGAGCAGTATGGCGTTTTAATAAATAATCTTGTTCAATAACTTTACTAAGCTTTTAAGAATATCGATAGAGTAATAATCAATGTTAAATTATATATTTGAGTAAAATGCAATCTGTAAATACACAATGTTAGGCTTAGGGTCTCCTTTTTAAGGATAAAGCTAAGAACTTACTCCACAATGGTGCTTCAATGCTGGATACACATGCGGAATGTTTTGATCTGACACATGAAGGTTTTCTCACGATTAATTCTTTCACCGCACGATATGAAATAAATACGTAATATTTACTTAATAAATACGTGTTCACTAAGTCATCTCATGATTTGACTCGGCCGAATTGAATTAGGGTAAGTATTATTATAGGAATAATCTGAAAGCCGTTTATTTAGAAATAACAAAATCTCTGAAATGATATAGATTTTCTCGCAGTTTAATGATTATCATTATTTTTAATTTACATCGTATTTTATTAATAACATTATCCAATTTTAATGATCTTTTCAACCTTTATAATTTACTGAATACGTTCCTGGATACTTTTGTAATAATATTAAATCACCCAAAAGTTTTTGTCCCGGTTTAATGAATAAACTTAACGATTGAACCGGAATGGTTCTGCTGTTAAATCCATGAGTTTGTAATAAAACAATTAATGTTTTGATAAGTTTAATTATTGGTAGTTCAAATTTTTACGAATTATTAAATTTTAAAAGTAGCAAAATTTGACTTAATTCTATTAAAATGTTTTACTTTGAATTATAGTTTATTATAAGTATTTTTATAAGTTTTTTTTTTGTATCATAATATAATATACTTTAAACTAACAATAGACACTTATGAATCGTATTTCGAATGCTTGTTACAGATATATCATTAATTCAGAATGAATTCCCGAAGAAAACAGCACTATACTCAGTATATACTTAATACTAGAAATGACAATACATTATATCATATTAATTCAATTAATAAACATTAATTTAAAAAAATATGTAGATTTATAAAAAAAAAATAACATATCTTATAAATGCTGAAATAATGTACAAAATCATCTATTTATTTGTAACAGGTACGTGAAAGAAGATCAGTATTCCACACGCCCTAGTATAGAACTTTGCCCTGATGCAGAACCGTGATTAATCTGTCGGCAACCGTGCAACGGATCGCCGATTTGCCGCGCGATAAAACCAAGGAACAATTTTTCTTCTTTCTTTTACAACATCGCTATATAAAACATTTCAACTGAGTAAAAACCCAAGCAAGAACTTGTCTATAAACGTATTTTTATTATAAGTATTTTCATGTACAGTACAAACTAATTATTAAATTATTTTCTCGTGTCTAAATTCAGAGATTTGGATTCTCCAGATCTATAGCACTATAGGACAATAGAGGAGATTTCTAATAATTAAAACAATTTATTTCAGACGGGTTTTAATTGACGGACAAATTAAATACGCTTCCAAATGTATTTTTTTTTAATTTATGTTATATTATTTATAAAATAATTTTCGTTTAATATTTCGGCAAGAGTTACAAAATATAACAACGTCAGACAATGATATTTCATATGATTAATTTGTGTTTATAATTCATCTCGTGCTCGGTGATAATTGAAAAAATAAATAACTAGCACGTCACTGAAATTATTCTCTTTGCGTCAGAGAGTTTAATTCAAATGTTATATAAATAAACTTTACACTTCAATCTTATTTGAAATATCTCTTGCATTGCGCTTTAAGAAGTTGCTTTTCAATAGCCAGTGAAAGAACCTTAATAGCTGTCGTGCCGTGTCGTGTCGTGCAATGTCTGCAAGTTTTACTTATTCATAATCTAACATTTTAATTAGTTTTCGCAAACGAGTTACTTTCATTTTGATACAAGATGTAATCTCATCCATCTTGCTAGATTTGCAAAGCAGTTACGTAAGCCTTCTATATGATTACGTATACAACAGACGAGCTGTTTCAAACAGTTTCATTCCTATTTTGGTTGACGTTTATTGCTATTGCTCCGCACTTTAGAGTCGTAGCGTAAAGTTATACAGGCTCATAACGCTCGCAATAAGTAATATTTTTATTTTACAAACCCTTCAGCTTTATGATATATAAAAACATGGAATTAACGATTGTAATGTCTATAGTCTAATAATTTAAAGCGGATGAACCGGGCGAGTGCTATTCGGACTCGCGCACCAACATACCAACAGACAGATAGATAAATCGATAATTTTGTAACAACAACATATTTACGTGGTCAACGGGAACGGATTGAATTTTGCCCACCTCCATAGGACCACATACTTCAGTACTTGGTATTAATTCCAACTTTATACCTTTACGCGTTCCTGACAAAAAAAGGTTTTGGCAACAAAAAGATCTTATAAGGGTTGCTTTTTTTCCTTTAGAGGTACGAAAGCCTATAAAATTTATACATCAAAGTCTTATCCAAAACGCGCTTTATCTTATCGTATAAGTTTTATGTATAATGATACAAAAAAACCTCATACGAAATATTTTTGTCGGAAAATGCAATTCGAAATTCCAACTTCCAAGTCTAGTTATATCTGACACAATAATTGTACGGCTCTTTTCTTCATTCTCAAATCGAGCATGAAGCCGGCTTGCACGTGACGGAACCTTTTTATATTCTTTTATTTTCCTCGCGATAACGCTCGCTGACACATAATTGAAAATATATGACCGCTATTACTGGACGTACTCGAAGAGCATTCAAAAATATAGAAAATGTTTTATTATATATACTTCATGAAAAAAAAATCTTAAATAAACTTTTGTAATTTTAATAAATTTGCAGTCAAGTTTTGCGTAAATAAATGTTGACAGGTTTATTATATTTTATTTTAAATTATGAGGAAGTCAGTGTTTTTACAAGCCAATTGTAATTACAAATTATAAAAGAATAATTTTCTTTGTCTGTCTGTGCCACTAGATTACTAACTACCCTATTTATTTTTCCAATTAATCGTACATTAGCTATTAAGAAGGTCAATGTTTGAGACCATAAGTCGTAGATTCAATCTTGAAGACTAAACTGTGATTATCGCACAGCTAATTGACACTTTACAGCTTTTAAATCTATTAGTTATAATTGACGCTTGAATTTTGTTGTCAGTAAAGTTTTGTTTTTATTAAAAATATTACTAAAATAAGTATAATAAATAAGTCATAAATGGATAATAGATCCCCGGACAAAGTCAATGTTTTTCCAAGCGTATCACCTAAATTGTTTTGTCTGGCTTGTAATTATACTTATCCGTTCACCCTTAAAACTGGAATAGGTCAACGTAAAGTATTTTGGCAGTTATATAATTACTGGGGATAATTCTTCTAATTTATAATGTTTACGTTTCTATTACGATCCGAATTCGAGCGAACCGAAACTGCATCGTTGTGTTAGTGAAATAGGAAAACAGCTAAACGATTACGATAAAGTATCAATTTTTTCCTAGAATTGGTCCCCTATTTTCTATCACATCTTCAATAGTAAGTATCAGACCAATGACTGATTGCGTCGTTTATATAGTAGCTAGGTTATAAGACTGCAGACCCCAATGTCTTGAGTTCAAACGAATTGGGCTAATAAAAAAATATTGATTGATCTTTTGTCGAGGAATATCAGTCGTCGCTGATGAAGCATTTATTGGTATTATCTTTATTTCCATAAGAACTATTGTCATTAAATCCTTAAATGTATACAAATATGAATTAAAAATGGTTCCTGTATTAATCATGACCTCGTGGGATGATGGCAATATTTCTAGCAGCATTTCCCCGTTGAATCTCAATTCCGATCGTCTGGGCAAGAAACGAGCCAACCCTCCTGTCACCAGTGGAGCTAATCAGGTGAGTTATTATTATACTTTTATACATTATCCAACAATTTTAACTAAAACTTTCTGTAAAGAGCAAATATAGCATCTGATTATAAATGATAATGTATGCTCTATTTTTTGTATTAGCTCAGATTTAAACATATATAATATGTAAATGTCTTTTTATTTCCAATTATACAAACATTTTTCCATTTTTATTTGACGAAATAATATTAAATACAATTATATAATTAATATAATTTTGAATTAAGAACTTATCATATGCAAGTGAAAAAAAAAAATTAATAACAATAATTACTATATTAATTACATTTTCTGTTTTTTGTCATATTCGTATATTCTCATTGTAACGTAACGTAACGTTATCTGTCATTTACGACGTACCACAAGTAACAGCAGAGCTTGCCTTGCTGTATAATAATTATTTTATTTTTTTTAACACTCTTTCCTAATAATATATATGGACTAAACACTTTTGCTAATACGTTTTTTATGTTTTAATTGGTTATTGTTATATACTTGATTTTGCTTATGTAGTGTTTTTTGTATAGCGTTCGGTAAAATGAGATTAATTAATTGGTAAATAGCGACGATAAACACGAAATGATGTGCTCTCATTATTTGCCTTTCCAAATAATATATATATACATACATATTCTAATTTCAAATCATCAACCTAACCTCTAAACATCTACAAATTGTAAATATATTTTTTTTCTCTCTCGATTTAAAATTTTATCTTTCATATAATTTAAACGTGCGCGATCAAGAATAAGAATTTAATTATCGCATGTTTAAAACTCTGGGGTTAGTGGGCACTAATGGCCTTTTAACCTTTCGCAAACGAAGCGGTCGGATTTTTTGAATATTTACGTAGCTTTTATTTCATCTTGTGATAAGTATTAAAATATGTATATGGATTTAGGTTTGAAATCATTTTAAATTATGTTTTAAAAATGGAAAACACATTTATTTACTATATAAGTAGCTATATAGTACTATTCAAACATTTTTGAGATTATCTTACGTTGCTATGAAAACGATGAATACAAGAACGTTATGCTACTTTTCATACCATATTCATAAAAAAATGACGATCTAAGAATTCTTATGTTTATAAGACTTCGGTACTAAAATACGGAAGAGTATTATATAGTGTTCAATTCATATTACGCTTTTACATTTTGAGACTTGGTTTATAGATGTTTATAAATATAAACCTTTATTTGTATTCGTAAAAAACGAATAAATAATTCTCGTTTGGCTCCGTAACAATGACAAAGCTACCGTTTGTAGCAATATTTGTTGTTTGAAGCCAATTCCATTGTTAATATCAGAACAATGAACTTTTCCTCTGAGAGTCGACGTTCTTGGTAAAATAATTTACATTAATTGGTTATACTTTATTTTTTATTTTTTTTTAAATATGGTTTCTATTAAATATTATGGCATCTGTGGGAATTGATGAATAAAAATAAAAGTCTGTTATTTATGTTATTTAATAATTAATTTTATTATACTAATTATTTACGCAACAATAAGACTCTAAATGTTCTGCAGCGATCTCTCCTGTTAATAGAAGATTTCTAACTTATTTTATACTACACTGCTATAGGTCGACTGTTATACTTATGTGCATACAGAATTTCATATAAGGTCGTTTTCTCGAGTGGGGGATATATTAGTATATATCCCCGTACCACGTATGGTATAGTACCATTATTTATTTATCCATAAGGGATTTTGTTTTTTTTGGAATAGGTACATAGGAAAGGGTATATGTCATCTGCAATAGGGTGAGTAGTCACCATCGTCCATAGATATTGGTGCCGAAACCAATCTTGCGAACTAAGATGCCATGTACCAATTGTCTGTAGTAACGCTGGCTTAATCACCCATTAAACCGGAACACAACAATACTGACTATTGTACCATCAAGGATGTAGTATAATGGATTCCATGATTGACACCGCATTAGCGACGCAAGGTTTCGTAGTTTATGTTTTTGCATTTCCAATGTGTAGAGGTGACTGCGGCTATCAGACGCCGTTAGCCTTTCAAAATGTGTATTTAATAAAAAAAGAAACAATCAACAAACAGATTGTAATAAATTAATTAATTGTGCGACAAAACTTAATGCAGAATGCAAAAATAATATAATGCACTTTAAATTAATTATAATTCTCCTTTATATCCAAATTGAATTTTAATAGTTATAGGTTAGGTTGATTCTTAATCAAAGGTATAACAATTATGTAATTGTTAATTTCTTAATTATTCTATCACTATTCTATAGTTTAAGAGGAAATTTAATTAATAAATTAAATAATAAGCACTTTGATATTTATAAAATAATTATCAAACCGAGGTTACAGGTAATATAATAACAGTTAATAATAAAATATTAAACAAGGATTACGTATTTTGTTATGATATTAATTAATAATGATTTAGTAAACGAATCTAATTTAAGGAGCTTTTGAAAATAATTAATCTTAACTTGTAATACACACCGACTTTGTGTGGGTTGATTTTCCGCCGAATTATTAGAAATATTATAGGACTTAGTTTTCCTTTCTGTTGGAAGTATACCGATCATTATCACATACAATTCATTTCAAGGCAGATGATGCCTTGATGATGATGATTTCTTTTGTTTTAAGCTTTAGTATTAAGCTTTTTTTGTTTAGACATAATTCGTATTAAAATATGTGTTTTATAAAACAAATTTATAACTTTATGTATCTATTCTATTACAATGAAGTTAAAAGTAAATTGTTAACAAATATAAAAGTTGTGCTCGTGAGTTTTGTGGACCGAGTTGAACAACTGCATAAAAAATTCATTGTTTCACTGTCATTTGTAAGTATAAATATAAAAATATGCCGCAAATATTTTTACAATAAAAGTTATTAAATTTTAGACATTTCAAAAAACATTTTTAAAAGTTATTTTGACACTATTTTTTTCAAAAAATTACGTAACATTTTGTCTGAACAACACGGCAGATTTTTTTTTAAAACAGTAATAGTGTATATAAAATAATCTATTTGACTTTTCTAGTTTTCCTATAAATATGACTAAAATGTATTTAAAAATCCTCTTTTGTTTCCGCGATTCTCAATTTGCCTGACGTTCGTTCCTGACGGGCAATTTGTAACGTGATGTAAACTGAAGCTTGCTTGTTAAATAAACCACGTATTCGTGTCTTTGTGATAGTATTTGGAACATTCAGAATATTCCATTTCGTTCATGAATGAACACAGCTTTCTTGAATATAAATATTGTTTAAGCATTTTAAATTCACTAAAAAATAGAATTGTTTAAACTGGCTTAAATTGGTTGAACTGAATCCTAGATATCGGACCTTTAGTTATATAAATAATGAAATGGTCGCCATTAGTCAATGTGTGTTATAAATGCAGGTCAACGTTAGTCACTGATTGGTTAGAAGTTTACAATAATTAGTCAGCAAAACGAGCTTAAAATTCGACAAGAGCGTCCGTATCACCATAGCTCAATTTGATCGGATGAACTGCTTTCTAAGAGAAAATGCTTTGTTGCGTATCTGAGCTAAAGATTAGGCTATTCTGGCTACTGGTAAGCTTTGAGTTGTTAGAAATTGCTTTGTTTGTTATTTTCAAGGTCACAGTCTGTAAAAAAAACTACCTCGTATGACTTTTCGAAACTATCTACTCAGTGATGCATCGTGGCATTGACAAAATGCTTGATATAAATTGCTTGATATTGACGAAATAATCTCAGAAATATTTGATAAATAAGGTGTGTTATTAATAGTAAAATTATATACATGCCATTATTGGATCAGGGTGGTGGAATAACTTATACTTGTTCCATGAGCGGGGAGTAGGCTTTGGCTCAGTGCTAGATATTAACGGACTACTATCACTATTATTTCAATATATTATATAATTAAATAAATGTCAAATTTATATAAGTGGTTCTAAGAATATCTACTATGTCAAATAGTTTTTGAGTTATGAGGAGGTCAAAAGTGGCTCCAAATGGTTCGTGTTATATTACACGGTGCTGCTCGACAGTTCGGTTACTTGAACTTGGCTGACACGCTACCGCGTGTCTAGATATAAGTAAAGATGGTAAAGGAACGGATATGAAGACGATGATATGTAAAACACATGGAATAGCTGAATTTGTTCCAACAGAAATATTTTATTCATATGACGTATGAAATAAAGATATCGATATATATACATAAGTTTACATTTTAAAGCTGAGATATAGTTTAAAAATAGTTATTGAGTTGCTTATGCAATTGACGTTTTTTTAAAATTTTTGAGTGATTTCGTTTGGAAAAAAATATATTTGGTTGTTTACATGTTGAAATAAACAGATAGAGATTTATGTCTATTTATAAATCAATTAAACAGATGAAAATACAGTTGTGCTTGCTCAGGTTACAACATGGAATCAATGGTCAAGATTCACGTCTTCTAAGTACTGAACCGTAATGACTTTATTTGCGTTTATGTCTAGACTAAATTTAAAAATAAGTTTTTAGTTAATTAATAGTTTTTGAAATAGTACATGCCTATAAGACATCATTATAATTACATAGTTTTTGGGTCAAGTATCTAGTCTCTCAAAGTTTTAAAGGGTTTTATGATATTATTTAATATATATAATGATATTTTCAAACAGTTCCATACCAACTAAACCTTGTATGTATATTAAACCTGAAGGTCTTTTGCGATATGTTGTGTATTCTAAAAACTACAGGTTCTTCTTATAAATAGTGTATGGTAATTTTAATTTGTAGAAAATCTATTTCTATAACTTTAAGAGATGAACTAGGGATATTATTAATTCAGGATTTAACATTGATTATGCCGTTATCATGAGCTGGCTGCGGTCTCCCTCCGACACGTCTGCGCAAGTTTTCATATTCTACTACGTGTACCAAATTAACACATAAATGTTATAACCATAAGTATTACCTTTCAGCTATACAAACCAAAAGCGAAGAATTATTTTGTCACGGAAAAAGTAATTTTTTGGTATATTTTTGGGAATTTCCCTTCTAAATTCAACAAGCAACAAACGCGCATCGTGTCCGTCGTTGCATAAATATGTATGCCTTTATGCAAAATGTAACTTGCTGAATAAAATATATCGCTTTTTTTACATCGTTGAGAAGTGGGTCAATTTTGGAATCTTATAAATAAAAATATACGTTATTTTTAGCATGGAACTTGGGAGACCTTTTGATTTCCCGTAATTTTACAAGGTTTAAGATAATTATGCTGTAAGCTGTAACATTGATTGTAACTTACAATTTATTTAAAAAAAGGTCATAGTACACTATATTATACTAAGTTCTTACTTTATATAATGGAAGAAGACAATGCATAGGTTAAAAATAAATAGTTTATAAATGTATTTAAATTATTTAATTTGTTAGAATATCAATTGGAGTATAAAATACTAAATCGTTTTTTTTTTATAGAATCATCTATTACCGACGTGACCTTAAAGTCTATATTTATAATTTAGATTCAGATTAAATTTGATGATAACGATATAATGAAAAAATATTAAACAAGATTTAAGTATTTTGTTATGATATTAATTAACAACGATTTAGTGAACGAATCTAATTTAAGGAGCCTTTGAAGATAATTAATCTTAACTTGTAGGTAATACACACCGATTTTATATGGGTTGATTTTCTGCTGAACAATTAGAAAATTATAGTTGAACTAGCCTGCGATTCTACCTGCGATTTTTTTACACGAATGCAGACAGTTGCAATTGGATACATTTATTTCCTGAATCGTTCGTGATTCGTTTTTTAATTTTATTTATTCATATGGGTATAAAGATGCCCCTCATGTCCTGAATATAGATCCTCTTTTATAACTAATCATTTATTAGAGCCGAGCTAAGATTGTTGTTCAGGTAATTTTTTCGATGAGACTCGAGAGTGTGAAATGGAAACGCTCATTCATCTTAATATTTGAGACTCGTTTAATATATAATAAAGAAGGAAACTTTAAAGCAAATAAATGCATTTACAAGTTTCGACTTTTTTGTTATGAAGATTTTAAATTTTATGTATAATTATAATATATACTCTATGTCTCTTATGTAAACGGCATGTTATGTTTTATGCGTGAATAAATATCGTAAATGATAATAATCAAAAATGTCTCTCCTCCAACTACTAAGTGTAACTACACTAAGCAATTTTATGAGTTCTTTATGGCACAAATTACAATTTGTCAAATACGATTATATAATAATAGCGCCCCGCGCCCGCTTCACTTACATTCGTGATTAATAAAGAAAACGATTTTGTATAAATATAACTTTGGGCCTACAGCATTAAGATAAAGTAGCTTTCTAACAGTGAATTTATTAGAATTAGGTCATTAGTTCCGTAGGTTACCCCATACATACAAAATAACTTTACCCCTTTATAATATACAATATAGTATATATATGCACTGGAAATGCATACAATGTTATTAATCATAAATGCATCAGGGTTCTGTTGCATAAACGCTTTTTTATAATATGAAATATACCTAAGATTGTATGCATATGACCGTTGATAATTTAAGAGGGAGATTTAGTAATAATCACAGTTTGATTCTTTTTAATGACGTTCCTGTTTTTTCTATGAAGTCTAATAATTATTGTGATTTTTGTGATAGCAAATTGTTTATTTGTAATCGAATATATACGTTAAGAGCGGCTAGTTCCGAATAGGGTAGTGTGTCACAAAACGTGCTGACAGCTGATTCATTCAACTTGTCATCGTCGCAGGAGGCAGACACTTTCTTACCTATTGGCTCTCAATCTAAGTTAATCACAATCACAATTATATAAATAATTATATAACTAAAATCACGCAATTTCAAAATGTGGTCTTCGTAGGAGCCATCTAAGTATTTGTTTTTGTTAAACAGCAGTCGATCAATAAGCTTTCCATGTTTATCTTTTTTCGCGGGGAAAACTTACTAGCGAAAGCGTTCCAATGAGATTCAGCGTCATCAGGCAGGCGGCCGACCGTAAAAACCTGCTCAATCCTTTTTTTATGTGAATGGGATAAGGACGTCTGAATGAAAAATGATGAGTTAAACTGTCTATAATATATATTATTATTATAAACTTACCTTTAGATATTTATTTTATACTTATAAGATATTAAAGTTAAGTTATACATTTATATACATTTGCAACAGTGGAGGTTTTAAATATATTGAGCTACGTATGTAAATTAAATTAAAAAAAATAGCACCATGGTTAAATAAGCAATTAATTCATAATTATTGGCTTATTATTAAAATAATTGGAAAATATTTTATATTTAATAAAAATTTTTCCATTTATACTGCAAAAATGTCAAAGCACGTCGCCTTAAAACTTTTTTGAAACATCATGCTAGTGAATTCGTAATAATGTACGAAAGTACTAGTCCTAATTACAAAAGTATTAATAGTGGTAATTTCTATTTGAAGAAAATATTGAAATGATTTTCAGCGATGATCAAAATCGTTTCGTTAATCTAACCGTATTATATTTTATGCATTTGTATTGGGAAATTAAATAATAGGGTACCGAGCAATTACAACGCATCTTTATTTCTGATATTCCGCCATGAGCACGCCCGCTGTGGAGGATAACAGCCAAGAACAATTTAAAGGCCCTTCTGATGATCCAATAAATATAATAATGATGTTGACCTTTGAATATACTTGTTGCTTTTGTCTATCTTGATATTTAAACATAATTGTATAGAATATTTATGTAAAGAAAAACATAACTGCTTCTTATTAACAAATAAACAAACTAATACCTTACGTTAAATTATATAAATAATTTGAGTTCGATAAGGTTTAAAACCGTACGTTGATTGTGTCTGAAATGTTTGATAAATCATAATATTACATTTTGTGTGAGCTGTCAGATACATGTAAATATTTTGCGCTCAATTAACTATTAGTCTGTTTCGAGCTCAAACCACATGACTGTTTATGTCTAAAAGATAATAATACTTGTCAGATGTGGTTGTGGATTAGTTTGTAATTACGCTTTTTTAAATTATATAAATGTATCTTTTTAAATTTATTTCAATGGCAGTAGAATTCGCATTAAATCTTAGATTTAGATATTGCATGCGAACTGCTCTGCAATATTATGCACAACAAAGACTTCTTTATATGGCTTCGCTCGCGTTTTTGGGTTTAGTCGTTAGGTACATTAAAAGTAGCCTATGTCCTTGGGATTCAAGCTAACAAATACTTAATACCAAGAATTTATAATATTAGTATATCTATACGAAAATACAACAATATTATTCCATTAATTTCGCTTAAAACACATTTTTTTAACGAATAATATTGTTTTTATAAGTAACATATAGGCGGACTGGCTTATGGGTCACGTGATGGTTAGTGGTCACCATTCATATATACTAGTACTGTCAGATATCTTAACCACTCCGTACATCGTACTCACTCATCTTTCAAACCGGGACACAATAACACTAAGTATTGCTGTTTGGCGGCAGAATACCTGATGGGTGGTACCTACACAGACGGGCTTGAAGACTAGCATATTGTATACCACAAATTATTCCGATCTCAACCAATTATATCAAAAGTCAATTCAAGGTCAAACTTGTCTGTAAGGGTAGCATGCAAAATCCTATGCCACCCACCGAACAGACGGAAAGGGTACTGCTGGTTTTGTTAGTGGTTATTCCGGAGTACGAGGGCGTCCTGGGCACCAGCGAATACCACATACTCTACCACTTCAAGTCCGTGTAACGCATTTTTCTAGCGAGAAAAAAACAAGGTCGAAGACGTCGATTTAACTTTACTAATCCTGCTATTGAAAAAGTCAAATCCATATAATATGTTTTTAAGTAACCTAGAATCAGTTAAGAAACTATTTTGATAAATACTGATAGTATTATAGCATTTAAAATTGATTTAATTGGTTACAATTAATAGGTAGAGGTCATGCGATTTTGGTAAAGTGGATTATTTCGCTCTACTAAAATCACGCAATTTCAAAATGTGGTCTTCGTAGGAGCCATCTAAGTATTTGTTTTTGTTAAACAGCAGTCGATCAATAAGCTTTCCATGTTTATCTTTTTTCGCGGGGAAAACTTACTAGCGAAAGCGTTCCAATGAGATTCAGCGTCATCAGGCAGGCGGCCGACCGTAAAAACCTGCTCAATCCTTTTTTTATGTGAATGGGATAAGGACGTCTGAATGAAAAATGATGAGTTAAACTGTCTATAATATATATTATTATTATAAACTTACCTTTAGATATTTATTTTATACTTATAAGATATTAAAGTTAAGTTATACATTTATATACATTTGCAACAATGGAGGTTTTATATATATTTAAATAAATTAATTTAAAAAAAATAGCACCATGGTTAAATAAGCAATTAATTCATAATTATTGGCTTATTATTAATATAATTGAAAAATATTTTATATTTTGTTATTAATAAACTTTTTTCCCATTTATACGGCAAAAATGTCTAAGCACGTCGCCTTAAAACTTTTTTTGAAACATCATGCTAGTGAATTCGAAATAATGTACGAAAGTACTAGTCCTAATTACAAAAGTATTAATAGTGGTAATTTCTATTTGAAGAAAATATTGAAATGATTTTCAGCGATGATCAAAATCGTTTCGTTAATTTAAGCTGCATGACTAACTAAGAGTCTACTAAGCTGATAACGATATAAATACTTCAATGTAGCGCCGCTTAGATGATCAAAATCGTTCCTCATGCAATCGTTATTGGTTAATAATGCGAAAAACTTAAAAAAATGTTCATGATGGCTGTCTAATAAACTTTACTATTTTCTCATCAATTATAAATTGATCATGTCATAGTTTCCTAGGGACTTTAAAAACTTATTTCGCTTGGTGTCAATAAACAAGTTTTTAAATTGTATTGTAAGAATACAGAGTAGCTATAATAAGAGGCATTTTGAGAGTATACAGAGGAAGAATTTCCATTCACAGTCATTAGTAGTTTAAATAAATTATTATATACTCAAATATAATTAATCTAAACCAGATGTCTGAGATGCATGTAATCGTAGTCCAAAGCTATAGTTGAGTAACAATTGGAAAGTGTGGGATTGAACATAAGCAAAAGACCTTTTGATTCTTTAAAATATTTACTAATTTATATTTTAAATAATTTTATTTTATACTTTGATTATATTCAGTATTTTTGAGTTTCCATTTATTTTAAGTTCTTTATTATGTCTGTAGTATCTCTGTAACCACCTACAACATTTTTGCATAAAAGTAATGATGCTCTCCATTCCATGCAAATTATGATTTAAATGTTCATCTGTATATTTTGTTTCAGATTTTATTTTGTTATAAAAAAAAATCACAACAAAAACTTGAGACGGATTTAATTAAGAATAATAATAATAATACTTTAAAGTTTTTTTCGAACCAATCGCTTACAATAGAAATAGTGATGTTTACGTTTAGCAGTAAACACGAGAGCATAGATTTAAAGTGATTCGCGAAAACATTATCCTTCTGCTGGTTGTTGCAAACAAAAGCCCCGGGGAGAGCCATTAGCTATTAACGTAACGTCTTCTTATCGAGACAACAAAACGACTTTCAGCATAGAGTTTTCGTTGGATTTCTTTCGCGAGATATCTTGTTTTGATAAATCTACAGAAGGCAACCCATTTAATCTTATATTTATTAGTTTCCTAAAATGTATATTATAACTAGTGAAAAAAAAATATATTGAAAAATAAAAGTAATATATAATATATTTAATATTCCTGTGCTATTTTTAAATAACTCACTTCGTATCTCACTCGTGACTTGTTGAAATGTCCGTGTATACTTTTTTACAATTATTACAATAAATGTCACATACCACATTCTGAAATTCCATAATCGTGATATATTCTATTTGACAGTGATTCAAGCTATAAATGAAGCGTATTCCCATCCGAGAAAGATTTGTTTATATTTCTTCTATTTTCCTGAAACCCAACATGATAATATAATGGAGGCTCTTTCGTACAGAGTGTTTTTATTGTAGCA
The DNA here is from genome assembly GCF_905147765.1 of Vanessa atalanta. Taxonomy (NCBI): domain Eukaryota; kingdom Metazoa; phylum Arthropoda; class Insecta; order Lepidoptera; family Nymphalidae; genus Vanessa; species Vanessa atalanta. The sequence continues at coordinate 4,486,220 of NC_061882.1, forward strand.
GGTTAGTTTATTTATAATAATAATATGTTTATTTTATTATCATGCTATATACAAAAACAGTTTCTTTGGAATAGGGGGCAAACGTTTGAGCTGATCTTTAAGAAATGTGTAGGCTCTTTTCTTGAAGGTTCCCAAGTCGTATCGGTTCGGGACAACCGCCAGGGAAAATTGGTCCCAAAGATTGATTGTGATTTGATCAAAGATTGTGCGAGATCATTAAATTATCCGGTTGCACTCTACTCTCTGTTCACCGAAGAATAAAATCGATGACGTAATTTCGATTAAATTCGACGTACGCGGTATTTGACGGTAGTAACCTCGATTCTCAATTAAACTCATATATTTAAAAAATCAACAACGAAATCATGAACATTTACGATTTGTGTATTTCAAATTTATATTAATAAAACGTTGATTTATTGTTATTTCAAGTACTATTATCATCACAATAATCGAATAAAGGATAGTATTCAAATGATGGCATAAATTGTTTATTCATTGACCTTAAATCCCTACTATCGTAGAGATTCGCCCACAACGGCTGTGTTTGAATTATTTTGACCATAACTCATGGCTAAATAGCTGGTGAAACTTGTAAATAGTGTTTGGAACCTTTATATCATAATTTAGATTCCATAAATCGCATAACCATTCACATAATTTGTAATTTAGTATTTGAATATGATTTTTATAAAAAAAATCTTGGCATGATACAAAAGGCTACTTGCAACTAGCCTTTATTCACTTCAGCCTTTTCTATAATTAATTGGCATATTTTTATGCGAATTGAATTGAAATTGGAGGAATTAAGGCATTGTGACAGGTGAAGAAATCATGAGATTCCACGTCCACTTAGATTTAAAAAAAATTGTTGCATAAAAAAATATTTTAACGAAATATGTAGATTCTGAACGGATTTAATTAAACATACTTTTGTTTATAAACATCGAAAAACTGATTTGAGCTAGTCCGAGTGTAACGTCATTTACGAGACATTAAACATCGTATTAATGAAATTTTTATTTACTACAGAAATATACATCTATTTTCTCCATCTACTAATAAATAAAGTTCAATTGTTCGGGATTAACACCAATATTAGTTACGGTTATTTGATCCTGTTTCCAATTTCCTTTGAGCTAAGAGCAGCGTCCGTAAATTATAGTCTTTAAATAGACGTTTTAGAATCGAGTTCAACTTTTCAGCATTGATACTGGACTCTGGAGAGTAGAAAACACTGTTAAGCATTAGTCAAACGAAAGTGCCTTGGAAGACTCTATTTTCTAAAGTAAATGTGCTCTTGATTACGTCTTGAAGATATTCGTATTTTAAAACATTATTTTTTGTTCATGGTTCTTGTATTGTTTTGAATGCAAAATATGTTCTAGTCACCCACCATCTGGAGGAGAAACTTATTTGCGCCTTATTGAATAACGACAGAATCTTAAGCGCTTGACCACAAGCGCTTAAGATTCTGTCAGTCAAAACCTGTACTTCATCACCTTACATGTACATAGCGTGCATAGCTCAAGTAGGCTCTACTTGAATAATATATAAATATATTCAAATCAAATATCTTTGATTGCTCCAACAGCCTGAAACAACTGTTTATAATTTCTAACTTAAAAACTTATTGAAATAAACCAAATAATTCCTTTTACTTTTGTTTCTGTTGATTGATGAACTAACTTCAGAATTATATAAATGTGTTCAATAAAAAAAGTTTTAATGACAAAATACTGACGAGATATTCACAATAGCTGCCCAGCGTTTGGAAGTTGGCCGTATATACATTTTCGTGCCTCGGACATACGTGTAAGAATTGCCATCCTATTGTGTCAATGTGGTAATTAAAAGCCATTGTATTTGTGTAAACTTCTGCACTATAATAATTTCATTTTGATCCGATGGCAAGTATCTCTTGAGAATGACCGTGCCCTCAATCGGCCAGGAGAACAAAAAACTGTAGTTACAGTGAAATCAGAAAAGCGTATGGTCCTTATAAAGTCATCAGTCAGCTATTATTAAATAATATATTAATAAAATTTCAAACTAATCATAAAAAGATAAGCCGTCATAAGAAAGTTTATAAGTGATTTATAATAAACTTTACCATTAGAGTTTGGAGCTCACGATTTTAAGATTATAAATTAAATTAATAATCTGTTTTGCACCGTGGCATAAACAAGGTGAGTTTAAATAACTTCATTTTGAATTCATCCCCTTTGTGGAAAATCTGATAAAGGTGCCTCAGCAATTATGAACGCTAGAATTTTTAATATTCTCATTATCACTACGAACCTTCTGAGATTACACATTAAAATTAAAGAAACTGGCTTAAACGATATACGTTACATAGATTTAATCTATAGAATAACTGAAGCTTAGAGGTGATCAGTAGCACACAAATGTGACTTCTTCTTTAGAATGTCAGTTCTTTGGTCTGTCAGTCATTGTTTCACTAAACCAACACTGTCTCTTATATAAAATCGTGTTTCGCACAACGATTTTTATCAACGATCGGTTTCGTAATTAAATATTTTACTTTGTGCAATGATTTCTTTATAATTATTTAATTGGATTTATTTTTTACTTAATAATGAGTCCTTAGTCGTGACTGTGGTGGCTTAATTTTTAATAATATACTATTTTTAATATTTTGACGTAATCAAAATGAGTAACAGATTGTTGCATCTGCTTCTAGTATGCGCGTATAAATGTGTCGTGCATGTGTGATGTGAGTGCCTGTGTGTGTGTGTGTCTATGTATTTGTACATATTTATATAATTATGTTACATTTATACGCAAGGAGTTTGCTTTCGCCCTTAGAAAAACTTATGGTATCGTTTTCACATTTAAACTAAAAATAAACAGCTGTATATTATTATTTTTCATTTCCTCATTTGTTTTTATGTGTTTTTTTTAAATCGAATGAATTTATTTAATAAAGCGGCTTTAATATTATATCAAATTAGTCCGCAACCTGAAAAAAATTACGTGGGAAGTTGATAATGCCAAAGACGCACTCATAATAATTTCCTAAAGTAAAAATTGTATTATTTTTTTATATCCCTGCCATATATTATATAACCACTACTATAAATTATAAAACTACATAATTAATAAGCTTATTGTACAAAATGAAACAAAATCCATATGTTAATACAACTAACTATTTATTAATTTAGTAAATAATATTTTAAAATTTTAATTCGAAATTATTATAAAAATAGAATCATCCCCATGTTAAATTTATATATTAATTTATTTTAAAATATATTTTATTTTCAGTCTCTATTTATAAAGCTTATGTTTGTTTTGCTTTAGAAACCTTTCAAGCTTGTAAAGTTAAGTTAAACAACGACTTCTTTGTAAACGTCATTGGAAGCCTTTCCACCTCGAATAACTTTGAACAAACGTAAAGCCGTACGTTCACAAAAGAATTTTGTTATATATTAATCCTTATTTTTAGGAATAGCATAGCAGTGCATACCTGTAAGGACTCACTTTGAGTCCCACAGGTGAAATGTTGACAGCCGACGTGCCGTGACATACTATTTTGGTGCGTCGATACTTTAATGTAGTCCTAAGTACTTTAATGTCACAATACTTCCTGACTTTTCACGATTCGGAATGTTCAGCGTTGAGTTTCTTCGAACAACAGTCAAATAGTCTAAAGTTGCTTTACTGTTTATACATATAATTTACTAGTTATCGGCCGTGGATCTTTTTGTCATGTGTAAGTCAAAAAAAGTAATAACAAATTTCATCAAATTCGGTTCATTAGTTAGGCAGTGAAAGAGCGACAGACTGACAGAGTTACTTTCACATTTATAATATTAGTATAGATTAATTGAATGAATGAAAATATACGTAAAAAAATTATGAATATTGTCCGAATAACATTTTGACAGAGTTGATTGTACGAACGAAGTTGATGATTTGTGCGTTTTTCGCACGTCACGTTTGTCCAATTTCAAAAACGATTTTATTGATTTGTTTTGTTGCGTTCGAAAGAATGTAATATCGAGAGGGATGATGGGGCGTTAACAATGATTTACGCAAACGTTCATGAGTTTTGTTTTCTAAATATACCTCACACAGTTGAGTGCAAAGTCAGCAAATATGTATACATCTCTTAAAGTAACCGTACCTTAATAAAAATAGAAAAAATATTTACTGTAACTAGTTTTTAAGTACACCATAAGCTTTTGCTATGAGTTTTTTTTTAAGGTTTTATTTATTTATTCCTTTGTCAGCCGAGATGGCCCAGTGGTTAGAACGCGTGCATCTTAACCGATGATTTCGGGTTCAAACCCAGGCAGGCACCACTGAAATTTCATGTGCTTAATTTGTGTTTATAATTCATCTCGTGCTCGGCGGTGAAGGAAAACATCGTGAGGAAACCTGCATGTGTCTAATTTCAACGAAATTCTGCCACATGTGTATTCCGCCAACCCGCATTAGAGCAGCGTGGTGGAATATGCTCCAAACCTTCTCCTCAAAGGGAGAGGAGGCCTTTATCCCAGCAGTGGGACATTTACGTGCTGCTAATGCTAAAAAAAAAATCCTTTGTTCTTCGTTCGTCATTCATGAGTTCGTTAATTCATTCGTTCATTTATTTATTAAGAAATGATTGGGGCGTACTTAAAGTCAATTTCTGTTATTATTAAAATAATTGTTAGTTCTTATAAATATTCTTGTAAATAGGTAATACTATATTCGGATTTTAATCGCGATCAAAACGTTACTTGTTGTACACAAAAGATATGATCGAAAACCAACAAAAATATATCAAACCTTAATAATTGATTAAGTCATTTAAAGCATTATTGTATAAAAATTGCTGAAATTTCAGATGAGTGAAAATGCTAGGAGTTTTACTGTAACTATGAAGAAAGTGGTCTCATAGATCTACTGATTGTTAAACTAGCTTTTTAGGGGATTAGGCATACAAAGTTGCCTATGACTTTCCTTGGCGCATTTCATTAAATTCCCTTCAGTGGTTTGGCCCGGAAAGAGAAACAGACAGTCAGATAGAGTTACTTTCACATTTATAGTAGTTTTATCTATGTTAAAGTAATGAACAGAAAATTATTACAAATACTTTTACGCAAAAAAATATTCAAAATATTTTTAATAGCATTAAAGTAGCTCTCGCAAATAAATGTTACGGCATGAGTTGTTAATTGCGTAAATCGTTTGAAAATTAAGTAATTTGATTCGCGTTTGTGGCGCCGAGACTCTAATTTTCTTATAATTCACACTTGAAGATTTTACAAAGCAACGAACCTTATATGTACTTACTAATGCTAAACGTAAAATTTTGCATATGAAATTGCAAATAGAGATAACAGTTTTGTCAAAATATTTTAAATAAGCTTACGATAGCCCAGTGGTTTGCCCAGAACACGTGAGTCTTAGCCGGGATTACGGATTCGAACTATACCACTGAGAATTCATGTGTGTTAGGAAAACTGAATATGTCTCATGATATTCAAAACATTGTGAGAATACCTACATATGTCTTATGACATCCTGTCACAATTTTTCTACCAACCCGCTCAGGAGAAGTATGATGGAATAGCTCTAAACCTTCGGAGGTCTTAGATCTGGCTGTTACTTTTTCTTTAAAGTTACGAAAAAAGGTCTTCGTCAAAGAGTAAAATTAAATAACTGGATTTTGAAGAAATACCGTATATTAGGTTTGTGTTTGCACATCATATGATTATCGCTTAGTGTTTTTTTTAAAGAAATAAAAATAATATTAAACTATTTACTTAAAACAAAATACAATAAAAATTATTTAATCGCAACACTAAACAAAAATATTTTTCAATAACTTCGTAAAACCAGTTTATAGTAACTATCAATGTGCTCGCACTTTTGCAATTTTTTTATTGTTACAGCCATTTGAGGGCCGCCATTGGCATACAAACTTAGTCGACCCCAGAAGTCAACGTTACTGAGTGGAAGTTATAAAATCTTGACGATGAAGTCGTAAAGAGGGCAATTTCTTGTCGACGAGAGAATATCGAAGCTATACGCTACGAGGTGTAGGGGTTGTACGTGTGTCGAATTTAAGCAGACGATATCCGAAACTCGGTCATTATACACGATTCAGGACCACTTTCTCTACAAAAGAAATTGACATAAAAAAAATTTTTCTCTTGAAAATTCGAATATATATGTACTTTAGATTAAAAATAATACTCAATACATTGCATTCATATAGAAATATCTTAATATTTTTAATACATACTTATTACAGAGTACAAGAATATACAGATAAAAAAAAAAAAACGTCAACCTATTAGAACAGTTTTCCGTAGAAATTGCATTCCAAAGTAGTAACTGAAAATTAAATTAAAGATGTTTGTGTAACATGATGATTAATTTATTTTCGTAAGAGCTAAATTCATACTAATACTTTTATAATAAAAAGGTTAAATATTAATTGTCTGTGTGTAGGGAGGAATCTCAGGAACTTTTTCTTGGCCGAAAGATATTATTCCTGAGCGCTAAAACGCTAAAAAGCTGAGGGTATAAATTATATTAACGTCGTCATTAATAAATTACCCGTGCGAAGTCGGGGTGGGAGGCTTGTCAATAATATTTTGATTTTACATTTAAATGTTATGATATGTATTGGCATTAGAGACAAAGATTATTACCTATTTGTGTTATAAGCGTTCATATTTTCATATTACAAGCGTTGTAAGTTTTAGTTGTAAATTAAAACATTACCATAAAATGCTTTGTTTCTTAGGTATAGGAGCAAAAATTTAATCAACCTTGAATTTCTCGTCCGGACTAACCAAAGCCGTGCGTTAAGAAGGACCATTTCACATGAGATGGAGTGTGCTATCAATTGAGACTTATGCCAAGAACAGGCGGCTGTGGTCTACATATCGAACATTTTATTACGGTTCAACAAAAATCGTTAGAGTAACGATACTCGATATTACCGATTTCTCGTTCAGTTTTGCTTTATTGCATCAAAATAACTTTTTGTTTAAAATTTTTTGCATTCAACTGATTATCTATTACATTACATTAAATTAGCAGCATGTAAATTTCCCACTGCTGGGCTAAGGCCTCCTCTCCCTTTGAGGAGAAGGTTTGGAGCATATTCCACCACGCTGCTCCAATGGGGGTTGGTGGAATACACATGTGGCAGAATTTCGTGGAAATTATTGTACAAATGTAAGTCCAAATTAAGCACATGAAAATTCAGTGATGCCTGCCTGGGTTTGAACTCGAAATCATCGGTTAAGATGCATGCGTTCTAACCACTGGGCCATCTCGGCTCCCTATGGATTATCTATTTCCCAATATCAATTTGTATTGTGTATTCCATAGTAACTTTATGATTTCTAATCAGTAAAAAACATTTTAAATACACTTATTTGTGATTGATTACAGTAAAATAAGCGGAACAAACATTCCGAGCCATTTTGTCTGAACTCGTAGATATTAAATAAAACAATTGAAATCGTAAAGAAATAAAACAGCTCGTGACAATCGTACTGTTGGGCGAGGGCTTTGTCAAAGTTATGGGACTTATTCCACAACGCTGCTCCAATTTGTCTTGGTACAAGACGATTTGTGCGGTAGACTTTCATGTGACATTCGTGAGATTCATGTTTCCTCACAATGATGTCCTATATCGCAATGCATGAAATCATTTAATCAGTTTAACTCTGTATAGCTTGCCCGGGTTCGAACGATAAATCTTTGATAAAGGTTTACCCATTCAAAACGAAATCTTAATAATTATTATTTTATCATTAAGATGAAGATTATATTGTACAAGAATATTAAAGATATAATTTAAATTATGAATAAAATGGACAGAAAGTAGTTTTTAAAGTAAAGGATAACAAACAATATCTCTTTTTCAGATCGATCTAAAATGTTTAAGTATATTCATCTACCTTCAGTAAGAAACCCCTCGATCGCTGTAGTTGTTTGTCCCCAAAAGCATCGGCATTGTGAGGCAAGAGACAATGGCCATTATTTACGACAATGCGCCATACGATTCAAATGTTTGTGTGCTATAAATGAACTAAATATGGCAGTAGTCTGATCGTCTGTGATTATTGCATATATTATGTAACGAAGTTCGAATCGAATGACATCCGCCGTAGCAGACGGAAATTAACAAACAAAGGCGTGCCTTCAAAATATATAATATTAAATAATTAAGAATATTTCATATTGTAAAGTAGAATTACCAAAAAATAAATAATTGTGTCGTAAAATAACCATAATACTATTTTAAGTAGATCCTTTGTGACCTTATTCTGTTTAAAGATATTTATTTAATGTATGTTAGGAAAGCAGATAAACAAATATGCCATCAAATACTTGTTTTATCCATTGACTTTAGCACTGCAAAATGTAAAAATAATTTCCTTCGGGATAAACTGGTTGAGTCCACCTTCAAGCCGAAATACAATAATAATGGCAAGCATTGTAATAATGGTAGACAGTAGCACCCATTCAGACAGACCAGCGCATGGTCTCCGTCAATTTATACAATGTAAAAATGTTGTGCTAAGTTATTGTATTTAAAATTGGAATTGTATATACAATTCCAATTTTAAATTATACCAAAATCAAAGATTGGAACAGCAGATTAAACAGTGTTAAACAAACGAATTATGTTTGGTCACATTAGCTAGATGTGGTCGTACTGCTATTACTATCTAATGCGAATGCAATTGTTCTTGTTACAATGGACGTGGAAACTAGATTTACAAATAGAATTACATTTACAATTAGATGCACCAAACGTTAAAACTTCTGCCATAAATAACCTCGTGGATTCAACGTTTAAATTTAAAACACTTTCTAACATTAGTACAGATGTAATATACTCGTACGTTGTTAACAAAATTTCAGGCAAATGATAAATGATTATATTAGTAAAATATCACGTCTCTCTTTAAGAAGATTATTTTGAGTTTATTTCAATTTATTATTAATGAATTGTGGTTTGGTTGATATAAATGTATCGCATCATTACGTCTTCCACAAGTAAATCGTTTCGATGTTTCACTTCACTGACGAGAGCGAAATGGATTTGAGCATGTAGTGTTCGATTAACCGGCCTTCTTGGTATGTTAAACTAGTTTCCCCATTGTAGCCCTGTATGAAACGTGCATTAAAATTTTCACCAGGAGTAGTTTATCCTAACAAATAAACAAAAAAATATACTCATTTTTGAAATTGAAATGCAATAACAATTAATAGAAAAAAGTATTTTTTTTTAAATATTGTTTCTTATTAATTTTTAATTAAATTCAGTAAAATCAAATTACTTTTATTCTTACAAGAAAATACAAGTATGACAAATACGGAGACATAGTTTTTACTTTATGGGAAGAGTTAAATAATTATACACTAAAACATTTGACCTTTCCATTTTAATTCCCGGTTCGCACTGAACTAGTTGTTAAAAGTTTAAGAAATTAGAGCCATGGGAAGGGTCGCGCGTAGTAAAACAATATTTATAGTAAATGCTGTGGCATATGTTTCGCCCTCCTCCACGACCCCACGATTATAAAAACACATATATAAAAATGAGCACGCATTTAAAACAGCTCTTTCTTACAGCTTACTTTACAAATTTAATATTATTGTTACTAAAATGAAATACCCTAAGCTAGTTCTGGATAAAGGAGGTTTTTATAAAGAAATCGAGCAGTAGTTTTAGAGTTTATTGGTTAAAGATTGCAAACAAACAATTCCTTCCTCTTTATAATATTGTAGTACGCCGGGGTTTCGATTATCAATGACGTGACATTTGTTATGATTAGCAACTTTTTCTTAACAATTCGATACGATTTCGGTTAAATATTTACAAATTTGTATTTATTTTATTGTGTTAAATTATGTTGTGGTCCCTCAACCGAGAATAGTTAAATACTCAATATAATATATATTAATAATGTTGTGGTACTACAAAAAAATATCTAAAGAAAAGTCCAATACCACTTGACTCGACTTTTGAGTCCAAGATCTCGTGGTGTGCAGCCTTATAAGCTAGTCACTAGAACAACGAAGCAATCATTGAAATTCTAACACATTGTTGAAGTATTGTTGAAACTGCATAAATCTAGTCAACTTTTTGAAACCATTACAATTGGTATGCATTTATTCGTCAACTTTATCAAGATATCGGTTTCGTTTTTTCTCCACTATTTTTCTATCTAAAAGTGCATTTCCACAGAAATAGTTTGCAATTTATCTGTTTTAAATTGCTTGCAATTCTCCATAAATACAGACACTTGCTACCAATGCGTATTAACAAAACAAAAGTTGGAATTTTCTTTTTGTGGAGAGGAGGGCTTACACGACCTTGTTTCGCCTGTTCAAGTTTTATTAATCCTCTCCCACAAAGCCTATAGTCTATGTGCTTGTTTTGTTCGCTTTTGTTTTAGAGATTGGTTTTTATTTTGCGACAACGTTAGATTTTCATCACGTATATTATATTACTAAAAACTGACAAAAAAGTACGGGTAGGTTTATACCTTAAATGAAATAAAAATATTTAAGAGAAGAAATATTTCAAATCAATTAAATATATGTCAATTGATTAGTAGTCTCTGATTTTTGAGAAAAGGTTTGGAACTTCCATTCTTATTCCACCACGCTGCGGAGCAGCACTACCACAATTGGAGCAATTGTGGTAGTGGGTTTGGAGTGGTACATATCCAGACGGACATCAAATTCACGACGGACTGCTAAAATGTTATTAGTAAAAAAATTAAGTACATATTATAGCAATCAATTCCAATGATTTATGGTGACGATGGATTATGATGTGACAATTTTAAATTTTAAATCATAGAATTTATAAATTTACGTAACTAATGCATTGATGACGAGAAACGATAAATTCAAAAATATCACTTTGAGTACGTGTTTATATACGCTGACAGATTCACCGATAAAGCCACTCTTTGTGATACTCACGAAGTTTTTATTTTCTTTTTATTTGTGTTCGTAACCAGGCAAAATCTTTTAGGAAATCTGGATTATCTGTCGCTTTCTGGCAGCGGTATTTAAATGTATCTACCAGAACAATTCTTTAATTTACTTTTCACCAATCTAACGTGCATTATGCTTACTTCTTCTTATTCTTCTTCTAGTAATTCCCATGTAAAAAAAAAATACAGCTGAGACAAAATGTTGCTTATGTTTTATATAAAATTATTATTATTATTATCGTAAAATAATAATAAGTGGAATATGTTGTAATTTTTTATCAATATTGTTTAATTCTATGAAACAATTTTCGAGTGTATTAGTAGTGTTAAATATATACATTCAGGTCTGTCCTGAATTAGCAATGCATGAATCTAACTCTGAATACAATTTTAAAAAGAACCGTGATAGTATAGCGCATAGAACTTCTTCTTCTTTCTTTACTGAAACATTTTATTATTTTTAACTAAGCATTGTGAGTTCAAGTCCAGGCAAGTAGCATATTCTAATGGGAATGCAATTTGATACTACCGGCAACAGATCGGGCGCGGGATCAATGGCTTTACGTGCTTCCCAAGGCACGAGAACGTATCACTTTTAGCTTTTTGAAATTCGGCGAATCGGATCGAGAACTTTCCAACATTAAATTTCAATAGTTGTTTTTTATTCAGATATGGATTTTTAATTGAGATTTTTAGTCTTACATCGTTTCTAAAACATCTAAAATAAAGTATTTATTATTATTTGATAATAACTGTCAAATGTATTTTACATACTTTATAAACGACTTAAAGAGTTTGCAAACATAAATATGCAACAAAATTTCATACAAATACCAGACTTTTACTGAACCACTATATCTTGCTCCCTGATATTACACGTAGGTTAACATAATATAGACTGGTAACTTCAAAGTTCAATTTCTCAAAGTAGTTTAAATGCAAAATAGAAGTTTAAAGCGAGTGCATATCAACAGTTAGGAATTGTTAATAATAAGTTTACTCTTACTTTAGTTTCAGGTATCAAATCAATTTAAATTTATTAAATTTTATTTGTTCTTAGTTAACTTAATTTAAATATGTTGAATATAATAATAAGTCATTGTATACTTTTTTCTTTTTTTTTATTCATTTAAATTTATTTAATGGAAATACAAGACCAAAAATGTGTCCGAGAGAAATTAAGTCTAATAACAATTATGACGGACACATAAAGATGATCAATTAAATAAAAACTGAGTACATTTATTGGATTTACAACAACTCAGAAAATCTTTACGATCAAATAGTTGATTGAATACTTTTATATCTCTTGACATACTCGTATATTTGTTAAGGTTGAACCGTTTCGTATCAAAGGTTCCTTCAAAAATAGATCTTGATAACGCCATTGTATCGGAACAAAAGATCGAGTCCAAAGGGTATTGTATGATAAATAAGATGCACTGTAATATAAAGAGTATACGCTTGAATTAATCAACTCAATTTTAAATATTGGAAATATGCTTCCAAGTCAAAGTCTGAATGGTATAAGGGCAGCCGAACTGTGTTAAAACTCGCAGATTTGAAAGTTATACGCGAGGGTTTTATTGACTATACATATTACATACTATATACTATACATACTATATACCACATAGGGTACCATTGAAAATCATCGTTGGGTTCCTGGAACCTAACTTGGAAACTGAATGGTACACCTTTAGGACACGTTAACTATAGTTGTTTTGTTTTGTTGTTGTTGTTTTTTTTGTAGATTAATTTAGTAGTTATAATTAGTTAATATGTTTTTTACATTTGTTGTTATCATATTTATTATTTGAAATTATTAGGCAAGAAACATTGATTTCAGATGATTATTCTGCTTCATTTTTGAAAATAGAACTATAATAGTTTAAATGAGTTGGTTTTATATTTTCCACATATTATAAACTCTTCTGATTTGAAGTCAACGCAGTGAGTTAGTTACAAGGAAATAGTTTGGTAAGCTGTTAGGATGAGTCACCAGCCTGTCTGGTAGTTATTGGGCCCTACTTAACTGGAGTACATAAATATATCATACTGGAGTTTGAGACACCCATAGCTAGAGATCGATAATTAATAAAATTTGATGTGCTTAGCTTTAGAAGCGATTTTATATCGTTGACGTTAAAACCCCCTGTGACCTGTTACTGTCTTAGGCCTGTCCAGAACAACGTCTCGCCCCGTACTGATTTATTAGGCGACAGAGGTTCCATTGCGATTTGCGCTATTTTCTAAAGATATTGAGAATACATGAGGCAAAAACTCAAATAAAAAAAAAACATTTGATAGATAGCTTTGAAAAAAAGCTAATAACAACGATCTTTTATTACTTCTAATTGCTCCTATTTTTCATTGAAACGAAGAGGGATTAATATGTCTCGTAGGTTAACATATATTTTTATAAAGTTTTTGTGTATATCCATGCCTTAATAATTAGCATTAACTGGTTCACATTTTTCTACTTTTAAACAAGAATTTGAAAAAACAAGATTTGAAATTGTGTTAGTTGATCTGTCAAGTTTTTAAATAGGAGAGAATAAAACCTAGTAATTAATTTGGGGAATTTTACTTAAAATTGTTAAATGAAAATACTATACCCTGTTGTCCTGTTCTTACCATAAATTTACTCGAGTTATATAAAAAGATGTTAATTTATGATCCCTGTGAGATATTTCTTCTTAATTAACGACTTAATAAAATGCATAGTTAAGCCGTCCTTCTTTCGGTCCTTTATTTAGAGATAAGTTACTCGTGCTCCTTGATATGATAATAATAAATCCTTAGTCTTTAAAAATTAAATAAAGAGTATTTAATTTATTTTCATAATAATTTAGATGTTTTTAATTATATTATTAGGAATGTATTAACAATAAAACATATTAAAATTTTTTCGGTCCTCTATTGCAAATAGCTCTCTTACTTTTTTTAAACAGCAATATATTGTGTAAGGAGAGTCTTGTTTTATAAACATTCTATACAATTTTTTTACCAAATTTATTAAAAAAATTGATAACATTAAATATATATACAAATATGAATTAAAAATAGTTACTGTATAAGTCTTGCCCGCGTGGAATGGTGGCAAAAATACTAGCAGCATTTCCCCGACGAATCGCAATTCCGATCCTCTGGGCTAAAACGAACCAGCCCTCCTGTCTCCAGTGGAGGCAATAAGGCGAGGTGTTATACTTTTGATGATACTCTCTTACTTAGTATTGTATCTATATTTATTTCTTTGTCTTCTTTTTCGTTTAACTTTTTTTTTTAATCTAGGCTTCAAGAATTTGAAAACATAGACTTCGTATACATAGTGCCATATTTGAAACAGCGCAGAATCGTAATCCTGTGTATTTTAAAACTATAGGTTACAATCGTAATGCAGCTACACCAACAAAGCACCGTAACCATAGATGGCCGCGCTACATAATCTAATAATCCCATTTTTTACCATTTTTGAAATAGTAAAACGAAGGTGCGATGGAATTATAAAATCTCAGCTGCGATCTGTATCTGTTAAAAAAGTGTTACTCATTAGGACAACTAACTGCATAATTACGGCAACTTTATTTTTAATGGAAATATCACGAGAAACTTTAAAAGGGCTGAATCTTCTCTCCACAAAATCTCAAAATATAAAACTTACAAAAACAGTATACATATTTTTCTTAGTTAGTATGGTGTTAATGTCAGAGAACATTTAGGGTATTTTCCTAATATTGATATGGGGCTCTTAACCTATAATCTATTCAAGAAAAACTAATTTTTATATCAGTTTAAAATTGGCCAATTCACCGAGAAATATACACAGGTCAAGTAACATATCAATTGATTTCTACATTCATTCCACTTTTGCGGTGCATATTTTTTAAAACATAAAATACTACGTTTCATGTAAGATTATCGAAAAAAAAAAGATTGAATAAAATCCGTTCATAATGGGCAAAGTTATCACGGAACTTAAACATAAAAAATTTAAGGCCGAATTGATTTATTTGAACAACCTTTGTTTGAAGACTAAAAATAAAGTTTATTTCAGTAACTCGTCTAAGGCTTGATTTCAAACAATGAATGATTTTTTGTTTAGTATCATGATTTTAAGCTTGGTACAGATTGCTAGTAATTGCAATTCACGTTTATAAATTAAGATTATATTTTACATTTTTTTAAGTGAAACCGCATTGAGCAATTTTTCGTAGGAGATAAAAGTTAATTGTTTGAGTCACACATGTGCGACAATCCCGTGACATGTTGCGCCAGATTGGCGTAGGATAGCGACTGGTTATATAATTATGTCACTGTATTGTAAATACAATTCGTTTATAATATGTATTTAAATTGTTCTTTTTTTATGTTACAGATGGCAAACGCGCAGGAGGATCATCTGATGGAAAACGACCACCGCCAATGGACGTCTGCAACACCGGGTGCAAATGAAATTTAGAAAGTTTGACACAATGGCCGAAGGTGTAATTCAGCAGCCGGGATTAATACAAATAATTCATCGGAACATTCTCTGTGAAAATGCGGAGAGATCCAACATCTCTACCCAAAGCTAAAGGATCAAGCTGGTCGGAAAGGGCTCGATCGTCAATAATTCGAGAGACTCTGCGTTGAATACGGTCAAAAGGAAAGAACTGGTACTAGGGAGCACTCGCCCAGGGATAAGAGCAGTACCCCATGCGATGCCAAATTTGCGCCTTGTATAGTTTTAGGCGATTGGCCGACGTGAAGTACTATCTTGCTTTGCTGAGTACATCAAGCTTTTTTGATGCCAATTAGGCTTTACGTTCCATTTAACTTGGAACTAAACGAAGCTCAAAACATTAACGCCAAGTATTCCGATAATAGCTGTGGCAGCAATGAGAATGTTCTTAATCCGTGGAGATACGGCGAATGATGATTTTTTAACGATTAACGCGTAAAATTGTATCTTTTTGGAGTTGAATTGGACTAGGTTAAGCCGGCCCCTGAGCTTCGTGTGAACATCGTCGTCGGTAAGATCTGTTAGTTGGGCCTTTGGATGTTGATTGCACCGATATATGGAAAGTAAATTATTTGATAAGTATGAAAAAGGAAAATATTTAGAATAAACTTCTCTTGTGCTATTCGCTTTTAAGAACGGAAAAAAAGGGAAAAATGAAACAGATAATGAGACAGTCAGTTTTTCGAAATTTTAACTAAGGTTGGAAATGGAAATGTTCTATATAATAGGATGGAAAAATACAAGTAATAGAATCAAGATTTAATATAAAAGAGGAAGTTCAATTTACTTATTTTTCTGAAGGATATAGACATATATTTACAAACACAGTTAATGAGTATACCCGTTCTATTTTATAAACTATGTAGAAAATAAAATACTATCTTTGGCTTCGAATATTTTCATTGGTTGTCATAATGCAGAGCAACAAAATTTCGGTGCGCAGAAATGATATAAAATGAAAGTTGATGTTACTGGTGGATTATCAAATGGCACTGTAGAAAAATTGTGTCATGTTAAGCGAAATGAGAATCATAACATCATAAGAATTTAGATGAAATTTCAAGTAATTAGTCAATAAGGAGTAAATTTAAAAACCAGAATTGTATTAAAAATTTCAATTTACACATTATAAATTCAGACTGTAATTTAGTTTTAAGTTTTGTCGTTTTAATATTTAATGATTTCGCAAAAGATATAAAAGAGGTAGATTGGAAAGTCTTCTTGAATAAAAAAATTATTAACCTATTTATTAACGTTAAGCTTCATTAAACTTCTATTTTTCTATTCGACCAATAATAAATGATTTAATTCAATAACAGTTCTTTTACTATATAAAGCGAAGTTGTTAATTGGCAAAGTTAAAAATATCAGCGTATATTTATTATAAAAACGAATACCATGCTTCGTAAAGTATGTTTTGAATTTGCAGAGTTTGTTTTACTTCTCTTGTGTTTATTACGTTTGTCGCCGTATTTATAAATACACACACATGGTGAATTTTCTGCCACACAATGACCTTTTAAAAGTTACGTAGAACCTGTGAATTAATGACCGTAAAAATGTATTGGTGGCTTATATTAGATTTTTTGTCGTTAGTATTTTGGTAAAGTCAAGAGAATTCAAAAAAATTAAAGTCAAAAGCATCCCAATATTTACAGTAATTAAATTTAGATACTAACTTTCACACATCACCTTGTTGGTTTTTAATACGCGTGCAAAATAAAAAATGCTTATCAGTATTAGAGTTTTAGAAAATTCATTCTTACCGGTCAACTTAACAATTATTCCTATATAGTATGTTATAATCATTATAAATTTAACACAATACAATGTTTTCATAACTCAACCTGAAGTTGTTGTAACTTTGCAATATCATTACTAATATATATGATACTTCATAATATAATTCAGCGCTATAAAAACTTTTTTCCCTAAACATTTCAAAACAAAACTGTTCGGAACAAATAAATGAATAAATTTATAACCAGTGTCACTTAGTATTATGTAACATTAAAAAACGATACCCATATATCCAAAACTATTCAGACATTTAAAAGTTACGGTGGCATATATAAACTCACTTACATATGCGGTAAACATATCAACTCAGAAACAGCTTACAATTGTTTTTGGGGCACGTGTAAAACTATTTATATTTTGTTTATTTGCACGTAATATATTGCGTGCAAATAAAATAATACCTATTCTTAATTTCTTTTCGTAAGTAGGTACTTATAAATACTATTGAAATTTAATACATTTACTTGTTTCTACAAAATAATTCTTACTCTAGTAATAGTTATAGATCCTTGTTAGTACAAAGAGTAATTTTCGCCAATTGGCGCCAATTCAGAACGAATTGGATTGCTTCCAAGTCACACCCGGGAAGTGTTTGAACGTCTACACTGACCGTGTAATTAAACTCGCCTCCTATCACTATACTTTTCTTTAATTATTTAAAAATTCTCTGATATCATCTAGACATTGGTCAGTATATACAGATACGACTGACTTTATTGTCAATATTATATTTGTTGGAGTTGCTTTGTGTTTCCACTCAAAGTCATGTGGCCACACACGATTTGTCTAAATGGGTTTTGTATAGTTTGTACCGCTACATATCAATACTTAGTATTATTGTGTTCCTATTAAAGTGAGTAAGCCTGTGTAGTTAGGGGTACAATAGACATCAAATCTTAGAAACCGCTGTCAGCGGCTAACAGTTAGCGGTCTTAACAAAGTAGGAATACTCACAGTTGCGTTACAATATGTTAACAACAATGTTATTTATATTCACAGTAACATTGATCACTTTGATAGACTCAGAGAAAATCATTTTATGTTCTCGAGACGGAACGCCAAGTTTCCGACTCCAAAAAGTCGATAAATAAATCCCTCTTGAGACAAGGTATTCGTTTTTATAATAAAATTCCACAGATCTTTTTCAATTTGGTGATTCATAAATTCAAATAATTTTCCAAAAAAACATTAATAAATAAAGCTTATTATTCAAAACAATATTGTTTACATCACCCTCATGCCACGAGTGTGGTGCGCCAGTGTACACGGCGTACCACACCCTGACTTGAGTGTGCTGCGGTAGAGCATTCTCTAGCGGCGACTATGGGGTTGAGACCTCTCGTTGCGTGCTGGTCGAAAATGCGCTCCTTCTGCGAAAACGTCGCCGCCGAAAAATATTGAGAGGGTACCGCTGGTTCTTTAGGGGTTCATGTGGGGGGAACGCGTAATGCATTCTTCCAGCGAGAGAAAAAATATATAAATGATAAAATGTTTTAATCATAAATAGCAAAGCTAACCAAAGCAAAGCAGATAATAATTGATAATGATGATCATATTAAGTTTTAATTTTAGTAATAATTAAGTCTATTTTAAAATAAAATTTTGTTCTAAAGATAAATATAATAAAAATATTTTAATTATATTTATCTTTAGAACAAAATTTTCTGTTTGATTAAATATAAAAATACATAATAAACAATACAAATATCTGTTTTAGCGAGTATAAAAAAACTCCATATTGGAAATATAAATCAAAAAGATTCCTCTTTTAATACTCGCAAATAACTTTCATAAACTATTCGAAGTCCGTGGAAATATTTTCAAGAATTTTACAATCGTTTTAAATGTAAAAGTAAAAGAAAAGAAATATCAATTAATTGAAATTCTTTAGATTCTTAGATCTTCGTCTCATAAAAAATGGATTATATTGATTTAAAAAATATTTTCGTATTAGAATAAAAAAATAGATTAATATTAACCATCGAAAGTATTTAATGTAAAATGTATATTTTAATAAGAGCCTAGATGGTTTGGCTAGCAAAATTGAATCTTAAATATGTTGAGTTTACATCCGGATTGAATATCGAGATCGCTAAGTTTCCATGTGTTTGTTAAAATATCGTAAGCAAACCAGAAATTGCTAGGTAACAACTTAGAGCATAACTTTCGACTGAGATAGTCATACTTTTTTAAATAACAAAAAGACAAAGACGATATTTGTATGTTCCACTTATTTAAACAACAAAAAACGAACGATTTTATTGAATCGTTTCGTTCGAGTGTTTCAAATCTATTTAGGTAAATGCCGAATTTGCCTTTAATATTTAATATAAATATAAATTAAAACAATAATTCAATAGAAACATGCATAAAGATTGTTTTTTAGGTTTTTTTATTTATACAATAAAACCTTACACTAATAAAATCACTTTCATATTTAGTCAATTTTCAATCGTATTCTCGCCTCTGCGGGCGCCGCGGTTATTTACAAGCTTACTTACAAACGTTGCCATCCTAGCTACGTATGTAATCTACATATACTAGCTACATATATTTATATGTATAATATATGTATTAATCATTTATATCTATCATATGCAGTTGGTGTATCTAGAAAACTGGACTGAAATTGCAAAATATAGAAGGTCCTTAGAGTTTTGATGATCGGTCAGTCAGTGAGTGACAAAATTAAGAACTTTGACTAGTTATAATTCTTAAACTACTGGTTCATATTGAATTAAATTTGAAATATACCGTGTTTATACAAAGCTTGCTTGGTTACTAGAAATACAAGCTTCTAGTTTAATCCACAACGAAGTTATAGGGGGTCGAAAATGGCCTGAACTGCTTCGAGAAAAGAAGGGTACGGCCATACCGCTTTTTTTGTTCGACAGATATTAATTACGTCTAGATAATTTCAATAAAACATTATCCAATATTTCTCAAATACTTCATATAGCCCACCAGGATATATAACAATGACATGCTGACACACTGCACAGGCTATTTCAATAGTTTGCCCAAGAGATACTTACCACATCCTTACGTTCTTTTATTAATATGTATTAATGAGCGGCCACGTAGAGCTTTTTTTATAAACAGACTAGCCATCTGGTGAACACATAAATTGATAATTTAAAAGCCGTACTCTGTTATACATAAAATATCAATGTCAATATCAATTAGTGTTTATGAATAATTCAATTTCTAGATCTTTTCTTAGCATTCCTTGAATGTTTTACTCACAATTTTACTATTTGTATTCTTTTGTTTATTGCATTAGCATTAGCATTAGCAGCCCGTAAATGTCCCACTGCTGGGATAAAGGCCTCCTCTCCCTTTGAGGAGAAGGTTTGAGCATATTCCACCACGCTGCTCCAATGCGGGTTGGCGGAATACACATATGGCAGAATTTCGTTGAAATTAGACACATGCAGGTTTCCTCACGATGTTTTCCTTCACCGCCGAGCACGTGATGAATTATAAACACAAATTAAGCACATGAAAATTCAGTGGTGCCTGCCTGGGTTTGAACCCGAAATCATCGGTTAAGATGCACGCGTTCTAACCACTGGGCCATCTCGGCTTTGTTTATTGCTGGTATTAATATTTAAGAAAGCATATTAAAGCATAAATTGGTATCAGGTAAATTATTTGGAACACATTTCAATCTAAAATTTGACAAATTATTATTGCACTGTTCAATAGAAGTAATTTGGAATATTATATTCTGTTATTAAAATGACATAGGTATTTTAATTATTTTTCGCGTATCTTAATTAAGTTTATATGATTTAATTTTCAAATTACATTTATAAAATTTTGCCTCATTAGCATAAAGTATTAATAAGCTGCAAATTGGATTTCATCTGTGGTATTGGAGCGTGGCCAGATTGAGTCAATAATTACGATAAGTACGATAATTTTAATAATTACGATTACTGGAGTTAACATATTTTAACGTTTCTTTTAAAAGTTTTAGATATTATTACCGATGATAAAAGTTATAAATGAAAAAAAGTTTTTGGCGTTTGTTAGGTAGGTTCAGCAATGCTATTCTGTATCAAGTCACTTCGTATTTAATTTGAAAAAGTTTGAAATCCAACTAATGTTGATACGCTACTTTAGTGCTTGTAAGTCATAATTATTATATTCAATGTCGTATGTCATACTCTGTCATTTCAGGATCTCGATCCGTGGTGAGTTTTGAGACTTTTTTTTTTCATTTTGATGTGAAGTATCTATTGGTACGTCTCGGGGGTAGGACTGACTGGTAAGTCATGCTCCATTGCTATAGCTTTCTACTCTCTCGTGTTTCCGTGGCGCTAGTGCTTTATTGTAATTCATTGCTCTATATTATTATAATAATAAGAAAAAATAAACCTATATTATTTAATTTATCGACGAAACTTGACGCATTTCAAACGAAACGCAATGTTTTTTCTTCAAATTTCCTTTGATTTACTTTCTCTTTCTCTCCGATATACACTTACATTTTCCCTCTCCGTTTCGAGATGTAAATGCTTTGAAAAGTGACCCGACCTTGTGATTTTAATCTCAGTGCGGCTGAAGATGTTTTGCTTCAAGAACACATACCCTCACACATTGACGCCTGTCTAAACACGGACAATTAAAACAAGTTAGATGACGAACAAAAATATTCGTACATAATAAGAAATGTAACCGAAGCGAGAACACGAAGAAGCGAGACTTTGTGCCTTCGTATTTATATCAGTGTAAAACTCTTTATATTTTCTTATAATCATATTCATATTCGTATAAAAAGAAAGAAATTAGCGATTATTTTGATCTTTTACTACTAAAATATCGAAATTCTAAAAGACCGATTAAACCAATGGAGCTGTCCATTATTATTTTTTAAAAAAACTTTCACAAGCCAATTTTCGATGATCAACTGCTAAATCAACAGAGATTTGAATCGTTTGAACAGATTTTAAATCGCGTCGAGGCAACTAAAATAGATTTTATAAATGTTTGTTACCATTCAACAGTTGTTTTGATTTCAATTTCTTTTTTTTAACATTTTTAATTTAATTGCAATGTGTCCAAATCCTGCTAGATTTGGACACATTGCAATTTACAGACAGCTTAACGGCGATCGTACACACTCGTATAATATTTTAATTTCCAATATTCGCTAAAAATATTAAAAGTAGTTATTATAAAATATGCATAAGAACAATTATTATAATCTGTATTGTTTGTATAGGACTCTATTGTTAGAGTTATTTTTTACACATTGTTTAACTATAATTTATTAGAATAATTTAATTAATAATATGTCGATTGACTATTTTTAGAATATTTTGTAATGTAATATTTTAATTTTTCACGATTGATACTGGCCGAATGTCTGATACTGGCCGGTAAGAAAACGAATGTCAAGAAATCGAACGCGGCGGCAGTGTTTTGTTATAATGCCAATTATTTTTTAATAATCAGAATTATAGGGAGATTTGGAGAATATGGGATGTATTCGATTATTGCATAATATAAAATAAATGTGAAAACAGTGTTAATAAATGAATCTGGAAGAATATCGTTGTTTAAACTTGCGACCATCCTAAGACTATTCTATCCTATTTTAATTTGTTATAAAAATATTACAGGCGAGTTTCGTTAAGAACTTTAAATTACACTAAGTGAATGTTATACTAATTCAGTAATAAGAGTAAAATTAAATTAACAGCTCATAAATTATCCCCTGGGCACATAAAACAGTTTTTCATTTGACACATGGTAATTTCCTCACGAAGTTTTTCCGCTAGACACGAGACGAATTATAAATAAACGTTAAATTCAGTGGTGCTTACCCGGGTTCGAACTCGGAATTTTCGGTTAGGATTCGCGCGTTATAACCACATCTCTATCTCATCATAAATATAAAATTCCAAAGTACGAGATATAAGATGACCCGTAACTTAATATATTATATTTTCTAAGTACAGATTACGATGCGAATTGACTTTTATGAACTCCCTCGAGGCAATAAATTAAATGAGGGTCTGAGTACTGGTATATCGTCTCGGGTGATTTATTTCTCTCCTCGTATGCTAAGCAGCTTGAAATAAAACGTCATTCTTTTTTTCCGTTGTACTCGGAATCGTTGTTCTTATTTCGTACCGTATTACATATTCAGTTCACGAACAGGATATGATACATATAAATTATATCAAAGACATAACGCTTTATAATACAATGCATACTTTTATGCATTAAAGAGAACACCAGGGCTTTATGCGCAGTTTTAAACTTTTTTTTTTTAATTTAATTTATATTACAATTTACTGGGTTATTTGTTTTAATTTTGCGTACTAAATTTATATAAATAGCAAATTCATATTTACCTGAAATGTAAATACGTTATGGGCAAATACTGATATAAATCGCTCGTTTTATTTCGGTTTACGTAACACGCATTTTTTAATGAAACTCATTATAATCGTTTCCCTATGTTTCGATAGTACTACTTTTACTATTAATTTAGTTATTTTTAATAAAACAATGTCGGCATCGTTATTTCACAACGATGTAGTTAGTTTGTTTAACGTCGTTCCAGCACAAAAAACTTTCAGCAACTACACTGGTAATATCCAATCCTGGTCCTAGTAGATCAAAACTGGTACCTGGTTGCTGATTCATCTTCTTAGGGAGAGGTCACACACATTACCGTACCTTTTTACAAATTTAAATAATCAAAATAAAAGTGTTCTTTATTCAAGTAGTCTCATACAAGCACTTTTGGGTCGCCATGTACTGCAACGTATTGACTTCAATGTAAAACTACCTCCGGATCGGAAAGTAGATTCTACCGAGAAAAACCGGCAAGAAACTCAGTAGTTACTTTTTTCCACTATTACAATTACAGTGTAGTGGCATAAAGTAAATTTATACATATATCTTACTTAGAAATTAAAAAAAAACACTAAACTCACGATTTTTTATTATTTCTATAATCTTGTATATTGAGTAATATGTCTTATTTATTAATGTTTTTTTGACATGATATTTTTTTATAGGCAAAGTTAAAGTAACTGTGTCATCTTGTTAGAGTATAAGCAATGTAAACAAACAGTCATCAGACATTTGTTTATATATTTTGTACTGATTTAGTCTTATTGTATTGCTTAATTACTAGTTTCAATCGTATTATTGTTTATATTACAGCTGTTTGTCATATATCAATGAAACATTGTACGAACATGCTAACGTCGCTCGAAGCGATAGCCTGTCTCTCGGATTTGTAGACAAGGGTTCATCAGTATAATAATGTTAGACGAGAAGTCAGATTTATAAAGAACAAAAACGAATCGAGTAATTTACAAGTAAAGACGTTACAATAAATATACTCAGATTTGTTTAAATTAAGTATTTACTATTTATTAATATTAAATTTATTTATTTAAATACTTTATTGCACAACATATGAGTGAACAAAAGAGAAACCAAAAAAATAATAATATGAAACAATACAAAACAAACGCTACGGCGGTCTTATCGCTTACAGCGATATCTCACTGACAACCTTTGCTGATTGGAACTTAGTAAGAAAACAGGTAAGTGCAGATATGAGAAAGGTTTAAAAAAAAAACTATAAAAAGATAATAACTATAACATCAGAATATTCATATATATAATTGTTATAATTGACAATAAATTACACAATTAAATCCCATTAAAACACACTTAATAATATATATTATATAATTATAGACTATCAAATTATATTTATATATGTACATAGTTATAAACAACATAATCTTTCATACTTACAAAATTGGATTTATATTATTTTGAGATGGATAGATAATAGTTTTTCAAACGATACGTAAAGATGAACAAAGATTTAGAGTGCCGAATATAAATGGTTAGTGCATTCCAGTTTCAAGTTTGACGAATTTTACAGTAAATGAGCTGATGCAGGTTTGTCTCCGGGTATACCCGGAGACAAACTACCGGAAATTCATAACACCCTATAGGTGTTACGAATTTATTATGCTCGCTAAAACGCAGGTAGTGTATGCTGTCACATCCAAGAAATTTAAAGCGTTCTTTAAGGTAAGGTGATGTTTAACATAATATAGTATAGCGTAGAGGAGAGATAAGGCGTGCAAGTTTCTTCGAAGCCTGATTGGCAGCCACTTTAACTGAGACCGATACTTTGAAACATGATCAAACTTACGCAGACCGAAAAATCTTATGTTATATCTTATATTATTAATATTTAGAAGGTCTTCAGTTAAATTTATGTAGGAGGCTTCAGCATAATCCAATATTAGAAAAAGAAAAGAATTGGCTAGGCTGATCTTAGCCATGATGGGCAATAGATTTTTCCATCGCCTTAAAAAACCAATACATCTTACAGCTAATTTCTGCAACCTAGGAGAAGGGAGAAGTAGTCCAAGATTCTTGCAGTGGTACTATGTGGCCATCATACATGATTGGAAATAGAGTTTTGTCTATAACATAATGACGAGAGTACGTCATTTAAAACAAATTAAATGTAATCTAAAACGATAAATATGCTGCTGGGTGGAAAGAAGCACAATAAGAGTATATAAGGGTGGAGAGAACATAAAACAAAAAATATTGAATGATATAATAAAGAAGATAAGGTAATTGATATAGTGGTAATAAAATCTAGCCAATGAGAGGAAACAGTGAGTTAAAATCGACAATAATGGAAAAGTCAAAATATTATATAAACCAAAAGAGGTGCTTGACAAAAAAACGAATTTCTAGGACATGATAAAAGTGGACACACACAATACGATGATCAACAAATCTGATGATACAGAGAGAGCAGGCATCAACATTGATAGTGACAAGAGCAATGTTATATATTGTGTGACTAAGAAAACCATGGCGGAAAACCTTTTTTATATATTCTTGGACCAGAAAGACCGTGTAAGCAGCAAAAATCCACCATCTTTCCACAAAGGCATCTGCGCTCAAAGCACAGCAGTGTTCCTAATCGGAGACATATTGTTTTACAATTAAAATTATTATTACAAGTTATAAATATTTTAAATCTACATACAAAGGTTATGTAAAATAGCCATCGCACCGATTATATAAAGTCGGCAAATAGTATAACATTATTAAACCAAGTTCCTTGGCTGAACCTCAAACACTTAATAGAACTATCGAGTTTATACTCGTACATTACCCAACTGTAATCGGGAACAAACAAATTAATATAGGCGGCGTTGTTTTAGCGGCATACTGTGCATAAGAGCAACAACTTCAAGGCTTCTGTACAAGTTCGCTGTGAGTTGAAAGCACACGCTGAATAACTAAGCGTTTCATAACTTAAACTACTAACTTTGCTTTCATTAAACTCTTACTAGAAGTTTGAAGTGCCTTAGCATTCTACGTCGACATTTTTTCCAATTTTTAATAGCTAAATAGGACAACACATGTACCATTTTTGTTACATAATCATTTGTTAACAAAATAAATTACGTAAAATGATGTTTATTTGTTTTTAATCTTCAAACATCAGTACAAACATACTGATTGAATTTGTATTTATATTTCGCTTCTCTTTAGGCGGAAATTAAATTATTTAAAGGTTCTGACAAGTATTGTGAACGTTCATTCGAAATTGCTTTACTAATGACAACGTTCGTAACAATTCGCATCGCTGTAGTCCGCTATTCCAATTTTAGGTTCGAAAGTCAAAAAGCGTTATATACAGAGCTGGAGAGTCGAATTAATCTACACGAAATAAATTAAGATATATTTGCAATTACACGTTTAATTATTTCAATTGAAAAAAAAAAAATACAGTTCGATACTCTTAAAAGAAAATAATTCAATGTATTAATCATTTTCAAAAAGTATCTTTCTATCTTTCGTTGATCCTTTGAAAAAATTTGTTTTGTCAATTCGTAAAATGTAGAGATGACACCTCATAAATCCATCGGCTTGCTTATATGTTAAAATCCCGGATTGGGCAAATATTACTTATCGACTTTCTTAACTAAGAGAATCTCAGTGGTGGGGTTAGGAAGACTGTATGCCATGCACATTAAGTCTGAAAAGCATGTAAAATCGGTGGTGCTAAATCTGATGCTAGCTGGATAGTAATTGATTGGCCGCACCGGTCACACTCAGACAGGATGATGTCAGTATGTAAAAACAAAAGAGTTAAAAAAGTAAAAAAAAAAGTAGAATATAAGGTTCATCCAATATGACTAACGTTAACGTGTTATTTATTAAAATACGTTTAAGCAAGAATTGTTTTTGTGAATTTATTAAAGAAGGATTCGGATGTATTCTTCTGGTAGGCAACGTCTAAGTTCGTACCACACATTCATTATTTATTATTTTCAAATACTTTAGATGGTATCTAGTTTAAAAGTTGTGTTTGACGAGTGCAAGATATTTAACATAATAATCCAGTTTAGTACAGTAATATATAATAAAAAATGCTTAAAATTACTGTTGTAGTATATTTAAAATGTATCTTACATTTGAAATATAAATCTGAAAATGTACTATAAATTTATATATAATACATTTAATACAGTTAAGATTTTCTTAATCTTACAATTCTTGCAGTAAAATTTCAATTATAATAGCGTTTTGTGTCTCGAGGATTAAATAAAGAAAGTATGAAGAATAAAAGCATATTAGATAAGATACGTTCAAGCGTGATTATAAGTATATATGACCGTAGTATCATAAAGTACGAAAGTTATTAAAACTTTTACTTTTTATAAAAAAATATTTTCGGATGTGGTTAGTTTTTTTTTTAGGTTACTTAAGCATAGACATATATTGCATAAATTCTAATAATAAAAATAATCTTACTTTTTATAAGCAACAATACGAAATATTATTCGAATAAACGAAGCTGTATAGTGTATATCTTTCATATAGGAAGCTAATGAAAACAATTTTTTTTTAAATATATCCACAATACAAGTATCACGTTACGTTGTTATTTATAAGTCTATATTTATAGATTTATAATTATAAATATCTATATTATTAATAAATAAGGCCGTATCTTATATCATTACAAACTTTAAAAAAAACAGCAATTTTATGAATTATCTTATATTACTAAACGAGAACGTGTTTAATAAAAACAAATGCTTAAAACGATATCTACTATACTACAGCTACAACTGGTTACATCACAATTAACTCCCAGTCTTCTAACTTCAGCCTTTATTATCGGTTTTTTTATATCAGTTCTTCAAGTATTATATTATAAAAAAAAATCAATTATTCACAAATAAATAAAACTAACAAAAGATATAAAAAAAGCAACTTAAATATTATCATTAGTTGTATGAATATAATTTCGTAAAAGATTTATCGTAACTGAGATTTATTAAAATAAATTGAATGATTTATTAGTAATTTATAAATAACTTACTGAAATAAACAAAATAAATACACTCACAAAAATACACAGTTCCGTTTGCCCAGGTACTGAACAAATAACGCGAAATGTATAACGAATCCAACTGTTTCGACAACCAAAAAAGTAACAACAACCTCTGACTACAAGTTAGAATGAATCAAACTAATCAAATTAAAAGTTTTACGAGAAAAGAATTAGTTTGTGCCCTCATTACTTTTCTCCCTCAATAATAATTCAAAGCTGTATAGAAACACAGTGTCTGTCCATCAAAGGTTTACATTTAATTTAACTAAAAGTAAAAATAAACTAAAAGTAACTAAAAGTAAAAGTAACAAAACATCACCTACTTTTTTAAGAGATACTTTATTCAACTATTTATTTTACGATTTTTTAATATATTTGTATAATAATGAACAATATTCAGATTATATTTTGGTTATATATTTAATATCTTACAAAGGTTTTATATATAATATACTAGCTTAAACTGCGGCTCTACCCGTGCGAAATTTATAAAACACAAACTTCCAACCCCCGTTTTAACACCTTAGGGGTGAAGTTTCGTAAAGTAAGTTCTTAGCGGATGTTTACACCCTATGAACCTACCTGCCAAATTTCAAGTTTGTAGGTGTAATAGTTTCAAAGATTTCGTGATTAATCAGTGTGTGGTATTTCGCTTTCGCTTTTATATATATTATGTCAACATTATGTTGCGTAATTTAATATTGTACTTTTTACTTATGATTTGAATATATAATTTTGATGTAAATATATAATTTTTTTATTGAAGAAACAGAGTCTAAGCTTCGAGTAAGAAAACTAAAATTGAATTTACTTTTTATGTACAATACTTACCGACAATGTTAAGTAATATATTAGTTACACAACGTTATTAGGCAATCTGCTATAACAGAAATAAATTCATACCTACTATGGCTTTTATTTTACCTGCAACATTTCTTTGTTGGTTTGTTTAAATCTTGATCAAATTATGTGCACTGAATGGTAACCACTTCCTTCTCCTAAGGATCTAAATTTTAACGTGTTGGTTCAGTTCCAATCAAAGTGTATTTTTATGGAAACTCAACCTGATTCTACAACCAAGATTGTTTCCCGACAAAGCAGCTTCTCAACGATTAACAGAAGACTAGACTTTTTTGTGTCAGGTGGTATTTAAAAAAATCTTGTAAATTTATTTATTTTATTATGTACATTTTATTTTGACTTATTGTATATTGTATTATTGTTATATAACCAATATTATGTTCTTCATTAAGCGTCGTCCATATATTAAGATGTTGGAGTACTTAATCCATTAAACAAAGAAATATGATCCATTAAAGAAAAATAAAATAAAGCCATATAAGATAAATTTGGTAGATTATCTTAATATGTTGTATCTTCCACTTATTCTTCAATAAATATAGAGCATCCACTACTAATTAATCTCCAAATGACTGTCTTCCATTTTGGCGCCATAATTATACAACACTCTGGAGAGAAGCCAATGTGTATGGTGTATTTATTACAAGGACGACTCCAATTACAATATTCGCTCCAGACTTTTGTAGCAGAATGCTAAAGAAATAAAATATATATTTGATTAACACGAGACTGAGGGATCGGGATGATTATGATCGATAAATTATTATACTAAGTACTAACTCATAATTAATTAATGTTTGTCTATTTGCAAAATAAACTTTGTTCAATTTTGTTGCGAAGTTATTGTAATGGTTAAGTATGTGTATACTAATACTAATTCTAGACTTAAATTACAAGTACTTATGAATCTTAAAAATATACCATTTGGAATGTGGATTCTACAGAGAGGAACCGACCAGAAACTCACAGAAAACGTGTTTTATTAAACAAGACATTTAAATGATTTTTATATTACCTTATTTTTAGTTAATTATTGGGCACTTATCCTGAAGTTTAAGATTTTATGACCCACGAGGTCTAAATTATTATACTGACTTATTACAGCAATTTTTTGACATAATTTGAGTAATGCACCAAACGTAAATACCAGAATATACGTGTGATTACGGAATAATATAGAACATTGTAACGAACAAAAAGCTTTGTTGAACAGGAATAAAAACTAGTATTTAAATTTTGTTAACATAAATATTATTCTAAATTGAAATTAGTAAATAATATGTCAATCAAATTATGTGCGAAGTATACACTAAGTATAAACTTAGTTTCAGTGTGTGCACACACTGAAACTAAGTTTGTAGAAACCCATTTCAAAAATACTTCTCATAACATAATATATCCAATATAAGATTGAACGACTTACGTTTCAAATAAAAAAAATCAATAGCGTCGCGATTTTTTTTCAGTAAAAAAAATTCCAATTTTTTCGGTCTTGTAATTGAACTTAGTGTAAAAAGAAAAAAAAAATGTTAACCTGTTACCGCTCGTTTGCTATTCGGGGAAAATAATATTATGATGCTGAATCCCAAGGTAAAAGAGAGTTCCTGCTGCAATATCGGCAGCAGTGAAATTTTATTTTCGCTTTATCGTTGGGATATTTTGCTTGCAAAGTCTTTAAATAAATAATGAATGGTTACTTAATATACGACTTTAATAAAGAAGAATAAAATCGGTGACTGTTAATTTTACTGCCGAGCAATAATTTTCCGATTTCTTGCTTTAATTTGGTACAAAACATTTTCATATATTTATTAAACGAAGTTCAATTCGATATCTTATTCAATTTTATATTTGTATTTGAAGTTTTATTATATTCAAGTATTACATTTACCTACAGATTTTGAAAAGATTTTAAATATATTTTTTAATTATATTTTGAATTAAAATTTATTAACTTTAATACGATGAGCCGAAATGGCCCAGTGGTGACGCGTGCATCTTAACCGATGATATCGGGTTCAAACCCAGACAACCACCACTAAATTTTCTTAATTTGTGTTTATAATTCATCTCGGCGATCAAGGAAAACACCGTGTCTAATTTTGCCACATGTGTATTCCACCGACCCGCATTGGAGAGGAGGCCATAGCCCAGCAGTGGGAAATTTACCGGCTGCTAATGTAAGTTTAATAAAGTGATTAAAATTAAGTAAATTGGAATTAAAAAATTAACTCATAAAAAATATATTGCCTACAACGATTTTTAATTAATCTATTTCCAGCGAATTTGATGGAATGGAAATAGAAACATGTGAATTATGTGCGAATACAATCTCAATAGAATTTACGAATATTAGAAATTACTTATACAAAACTTAGAGCACTGAAAAGCATTAGTTGTCTTTGTATAAGTAGGATTCTTAACATCTAATATAGAGAATGCTCAAATACTTTATTTTTTGACAGATTCAATTTGGTGCGAAGTGACATATTATCGATGGCAGATACAGTTTATGTTCTTATTGTCTCCAATAAATTATCATTAACTTATTCTACATTGCTCAAAATATATACTTTTTTACTTTGTTATTAGTAATCGTTTTCTATACATATATTTTATTTACATAAGTATTATTAACATTAACGCCTTAACTATATATACTCTTATACTAAAAATAGATTACAGATCGGTATTATCACAAGCAGCGATCTCTTCCAAGGTAACTGTTTAATAGCAAGATGAGGTTAACTAAGCTGGGAGTACAATAGGTGCATACATTTTTGAGTTTTATTAAGTAAAATATAATATAAATGTATACCACATTATATAATATATATATAATTAATAGATAAGAATTATTAATTTATTTAAGTAGTCACTTTAATAGTCATTAATATAATTGATATGATACGAAAATCTCTAGAATGGTAAGGTAAGACATACATTTTAGGTATTTGTAAAGTGCAAGCCAATCTTTTTATTTGATAAGTCTGTCACGTCAGCTGTACGTGAAGTAAAATTCGTTTTGTAAAATGAATCGATTCAGCAGTAACTTTGTAGTCACTTATCATCTTTGTTGTAGCTCGTCTCAGTAGAAAAATATTGTTCGATAACATTGTAATTGTAATTTTAATTGCCCAGAATTCAGCCATCGTCACGTTTTCACAATACATTGTACCATTCATTAACCAACCACCTCTTATCACTGACCAATTTCTATTCAATAATATATTTAGTGGACACATTCATTAAAAATTATGGATCCAAGGAATTTTCCATTCATAAAATTCATTTTCACTCTTATTAAAAATAACACTTGGTGCTTTATTTTTCTATTGCAGGTTATCATGGATTGAAACTATGAAGGTATGACGATATTATCGGGACATATTATATCTGTGACACTCGGTTTAGACATGTTCGTGTAGCGGCCAAACATCCTAAATAAATAGTATCCTTATTTAAATCACAGACTACTTGACTTAACGTTTTTTGCTTTTCCGTTGAGATTTTGCACCAGGTTGATGTCATTTTTTGAACTATTGGTTGGTGTATAGTGCTTTTGGATCGCATGCAATGCATAAAGTAATAGATAACATATTCTATTTTTTAATATTTTTTATTCTTAAATAATATCAAAAAATTAAATATGTAGATTGTACATGTATAATCTGCATAGTAAATTATCTCATAAATATTGGTTACCGTACCGAACGCGCCTATTGTTATACAATGAAATTTCGCAGTGGAGTGCAAGCGTTGTACTGAATATACTCTGGTGGATTCTTGATGACTCGGCGTGGTGTCTAAGACTATGCGACCTCGGTCGATGCATTAGTGTCCCTCGTGGCGTCGTCGTCGAACTTAGTTAATGCAGTTGAGCGGTTTCAGTTTACTTAACATAAAACGTCTTTCTCGATATAGTGCCGTCCTGCTTTATGTTACCGATGAGGCTACTCGTGTAAGTAGTGAGGTGAGTTTACGCTATAAAATCTTCGGTAGCGTAGTGGTCTCCTACATCACGTTGGGTTATTAGAGTCGTGCGTGTACTATGTATATGTAATGCTATTACTGGTTGACCTATGATGACGTGTCACGAGGACTTAATAAGTCTTCACCAGGTATAATTATATACACGCTAAATATAAGAAAATCTGATGAATTAAGGTATTTTTCAACATAAAATAACTGTATAGATACTGACATGCTACGGTCCATCTAACCAACGCTACTCTTCAATATTCATAAATCACTGTAGATGTATGCCAACAGCCTACGCCTGTCAATGGAAACGCGTTGAAAACACCTGCGGCTAGCGGCTAGTACTCTGCGGTGTACGTACGTTCAAAATTAGATAAATCTGACCGGACAGGGATTTTCCTACGCGTGAACTCGATATATCAGAGAAATTTCTCTAAAAATATATTGGATACATACATTAAATATGTACCTTACAATGATCGCGGATTTTATAATTATTACGTAATCCCCTAAATTTATCAACGATATAGAGTTTACTATGTAAATATTTAAAAAGACCATACAAAATATTTTCTCAATCAGAAATAAAATAGTACTTTACAGTGGACAGAACGATAAGTCTAGCGTTGGCCGTAAATTCTCTTCCTTTTGGCGTCAGAAACTCTCTTGAGGATTTTTGGGAATCTTTAAAATGCAATAAGAAAACATTGCGCAATTTCAGCTAAAAATTTGACTGTCTTGAATTGAAACACGTTTAAGTATTATGCTATTCTAAACTTAAATTTTGTTTGATAATACAACTTTTATAGAATTGCGTTTATACTTAAATTTTGTTCTATAAAAGATAAATTATACAGTCTTATCATCTAAAATAAGATGATATCATATAGTTGTACTCGTTTTCTTCTTATTTGTCTGAAAGAAATCTCTGTAAAGGTTAAGTATCTCTTTATTATCTAAATTATCTTTTAATATATCTTTCTTCTTTCTACTTTATATAGAATCAACTCTATACATATAAGAAAGCAGTAACTTTATTTAAAAACGAGTGCAGGCGAGGAACAGAAAATAAAAAAGCTTTGTTATAAAAATTTGTCTCTGTATACATACATTGTACACGCTAATCTCCAAAACTACTAAACGGATTTTCTGGCGGGTTTCACTGGTGACGCTTAGTTTGGAGCAACATTTTGGTTTTATTTCATTGAAATCGAATGACACTGAACACACTAGCAGGAAAGCAGCAGGAAAAACCGTTAATATCGTGTAAAAGTGTGCGTCATATAAGAATCGCTCGTAATTAAAAGGTTTCACATCCTTTCATCTCAGGTTCATCAACCTGTAACATCGAAGCCAGAAAACCAGTCTATAGATATAGACAATGGCACTGTAAGAAATATTAATCATTCCTTATATCGCCAACGCATAAAAAAAAAAAATCGCCAATGCGCCACCAACCTTGTGAACTAAGATGCTATGTTCCTTTCCTTCAAACCAGAACACAATAATATTGAGTACTGTTGTTTGACGGTAGAATATATAATAAATGAGTAGGTGACCTACCCATACGGGCTTGCACAAAGCCTTGTATTCTGTTATGAAATTCTGGAATGCGTAATTATAAGGACATGAATGAGGGCGAAGTTAACGGCACCAGATAGCTAATGTAATAACTTCAATTAATATCCAGCTGTTTTAATACAACAACTATGAATTTAGAATATTGTGTGTATATTTATTTTATGGGTAGTAATCTAAATCACAACTAAGTGCTGGAGACGTAAATAGATGTGTATAAACAAATATCGTGGCTGTATAGAATAGTAACAGGGATGCATTATTTCCTCTTTAATTCGCATTTTCAGTTCTCCAAACAAATAATGAACCAGCCCTCACCAGAGAAGCCAATAAAACGTGATTTTTACTAAAGAACTAGTAAAGTTATTATAACCGAATCAGCTCTTACAGATCTAATTACTATTAGAGAGAATGTGACGTCTATCAAATAATCAATTGTATCCTTTTTGCTTTTTTATCTGTGCCCAGCCCTATAGTCATGTTCGTACTAAGCCCTCTTATAATATAGCGTTCATTTTCATAATCTGTTTTCTCTTAAAATTTCTGTCGGGACATTTAAATTAATCTTTATATACTCATTTCACAATATTACTTGTTTTCTCGTCTCACATATGCAAATCCACATTTCCGTCTCAGTTGAATGCATTTGCCTTAAATCCGTAACTTTTGTAACTTAACATTTCAATTCATCAAACAATTCTGAGATGACAGTTATATAAATATTACTATTTAGTTTAAAAGAAACCCCGGAGTCGCAAGTAAGAAGTCTGTGTACCTTGACACTTTTTTATAAAATAACTAAAATTTATTCTGAAATTGTACGTTGTTATTTTTGATTACTACGCAATTGCACGCCCATAACAGCACTTAACGAGGGTCCGCGCTCATTTGTGAGTAAATAAAACAATAATACGAAGTCTTGCTTATTTGGCTATATAATATCTAATGAGTGGGTGGTACATACCTCGACGGGCCTGCATGTAGCCCTACCAGCAAGTGAAGTGTTATATGATTATAACATTATTGAAAAATTAATTTAATAAAGTGAAAAAAATATATATCTCGTGATCATTTTCACGAGTGCACTTCGAACAAAACGCGACCTCGTATAGAAAACATCCATCACTGTCAGAGTCAGAAATTATTAGCGTGAGAAGAATGGAAAGCGAGGAAGAGAATATTTCAAACAATTTTGACAACAATGGGTAGTTTAGCAATTTTTAATAAAAATACATTAACCTTATTGGTGTATTTCAGTTTATATAACTATATTTTACTTGGTGGTAGTCCTTTGAAAGCCCATCTGGATGGGTACCACCCTAATTAGATATCTTACCGCCAAGCAGCAATACTTGGTATTGTTGGGTTATTTAGCAATACTCGGTTTGTAGGGTGAGTGAGCTTGGGTAACTACAGGCACAAGGGCCATAACATCTTAGTTCCCAATGTTGGTGACGCATTGGCGAGGTAAAAGATGCTTAATATTTCTAACAGCGTCAATGTCTATAGGAGGTGGTGACCACTTAACATCAGGATTTGCCAATTACAATATGCGACTACCAATTACATAAAAACAAATACTAATAGCCTTAAATAAAATCATATTTAAATTACTACTTTTTAAGTTTATATACATACATATATAAATAGTTCATAAAATCAAAATATAAATGTGTTATGTTCTTTATGTCTTTATGTATTTAATTATTATGTATAATAGACCACTTATAGGTTTTATTTTAGATGAAAATCTCTTACTGTTGCGAAAAGGCTTATAGCTTATCCCGGCACTCTGCCTCACTATATTTTACTTCAACGGTAAGCACGAGATTAATTATGAACACAAAATTAATCACCTGAAAGCTTAGTCGTGCTTGTCCGGATTCGAAACCATATCTTCGATAACGATCCGCAATGTTGTATCTACTGGGACGTCGCGGTGCTAAATAGTCATGTATATTTCATTATACATTCATTTTCATTATATAATTAAAAAGCTTTTATCAGCTTTATATTAGAGAACGCTAATCAAATAGTGACATTTAATTAATTAAAGACTAATCGATTTCATTATAATGTTTCTTTTGTTTTAGTTTATATAGAACACTATTGTTTTAAGATCTACATAAATTAAAAATTATTAGACGGTTTATTAAAAAAAAAAAAAACAGTACAAACTCATTGAAAAATCATATTTTATTTTTTTATGTATATTTACAAATTTATTGTTTTTTATAATTTGATTCACATTTTTCTGAAAGGCTGGAAATGCTTTGTTGCCTTTAACAGAACTTTCGAGTACTTTTAAATAATGTCAGTATTAATAAAAAGTCTAATATAATAAAATATATAAACGTAATATAGTATTAATCATGTTAGTCCTGGAATGATACAATTGAATCTGGAAAATAAATCGGATTGGCATATACTTTATTTTGAGGTTTCATATAGCTTTTAAATTTTATTTTATTATATTAATTTATTTATATTAATAAAGTTATACAGTGCCTGTTTTATTATTCAATTTAAAACGTTTTGCGTTGTTTCAGATGTTAGCAGCTATTATTTTTTAACTAAATTGTAATAATGTTTTCATACTAATTTATTACCAGCAATTTGTGTTTGATTTTGAATAATTTTTCATCACTCTGTGTTTTAATTTGATTATACAATAAATTAACTATATAAATAAAAAGTCTTTTTATTATCACTTTTTAAATAAAAGTGTACGTTAATTATAAACAAATATATTATTTGTATTTAATTACTAAGAGTAAACAATTCAAACTGCTTTTAAAATTGATAATAATTCTTTAGTTTAATCTAAACAAGACGCTAACGTATCTCGTTAGAACAAAGGATAATCCCCATTAAAATTCGATTCGAGGAATTAAGGAGTATTATTGATAGAAAGATTATTATAATCTTCATATTGCCTGTAATGTAATTCCACAAATTTCGTTTAAGCAGTGTGATAATTATGTTATTTCTACAAATAATTTTATAAAATTTCGACTTTCACATTTCTTGTTATTCAGCTCGTATTGTATACCGTAATAAAACGTTAAATCTCCATGGACGATCTCCACGGTCGAGTAGTGTGTACACCGGTTTTCATGGGTACGCCACTCCGAGGTCTCGGGTTCGATTCCCGGCCGAGTCGATGTAGAAAAAGTTCATTAGTTTTCTATTTTGTCTTGGGTTGTTTGTGGTACCGTCGTTACATCTGATTTTCCATAACATAAGTGCTTTAGTTACTTACATTGGGATCAGAGTAATGTATGTGATGTTGTCCAATATTTATTTATTATTATTTATATTTATAAATATTATAATTTTAGCTTCTATACTCGGACCTTCTCGTAAACCTTTTAATATTCTATATATTATTCCAATTTACAGGAGTAAAAAATATTTTACATTTAATTAAAAATACTTGCCGCCATAACTATACGAAGGCAGTCGACCGTAGCTGCGTTCGATTGAGATTATTTTATGGATATAAACGAAACCGACCAATCGTGACGTTCCACCTGCGCTTACTGCTTGTTTAAAGTTTTTATATAAAAATACATTATATCCTCTTTGATCTAGAGGCTGGCGTTTAATGATATAGATCCCGAGGTCCTGGCTTCAAGCTCTATGTCTATAAAATTAAAATTATTGGGTATTTCTGTTAATAAATTCGCAGCAAGGATTAGCAAGGAGAGCAATTACAGTGAGTACACTGTGCACTATTACACTCCTCTATTTAAGAACTTTCGTACAGCCGGTCACTCGTTATGCACCTGATCTATCTTCGGTCGCGTTAAATTATATCTAAATCTTTGTTTATAAGGTACGCCGATATAGCACTAATTTGAAAATGAGTGTAAACATAGCAGCTCGATAAACAGAAACTTGGGAAACACTTTAAAATTCAGATTAAATTTAAAACAGATTTTGTCATAGTAAACATAGTTATTCAAGTTAATAAAACAATAAAGCTTAAACTATACGCTTATATTAAAGTAATGTAAAAAATAATTTTATCATAAATTTTGTAAGACATTTTATTTACATATAAGTGAGTCGTTATAGTTAGGTACTGTGTAGGAAGTTTCTCTCGTAACAGCATATAAAGTCTTGTCTGATTTGCCTCAGAGCGTCTCAATTTCCATTTTAAAGTCAAATTGGTTTCCTAGCCATTTATTCGATTTTCTTTTTCTTTGAAAGAATTTTAAAATACTTAGGTTCTCATTTTGTTTTGTAACTGAACTTAGCAACTTAATAAATGTAGTATATTGTTGTACAAAGTATGAAATGATGTTGTTTAATAAATATTTCAAATGTTTTTTTTTCAAATACGTAATACTTTTTTTTAAAGTAATTACGCACCCGCGTACGAATCAGTGAGGTTATCACAGTTTAGGAGTATATACAAGCGAGTTAAGGCAAGCAGTCTAACCAATGCACTCTAGTTTGTGTTTGTGAAATTGTGCCGTTAAAAGTCTTATAAAATCTTCTCTCTTCTAGAATAGTAGGAACGTATCATCAGTTAAGCCTATTATACTGGAAGTAGGAATATAATATATATACAAACTATATCATACGATTTGCAAATAACTCAACTACATTGTGCATTCTAAAGATTTATGATTATTACATCTATATTTATACACACTTAACTTCTAATTTCAACTTTAATTTTACTTTAAAAATTCACAAACAAACACGACATTTTCAAAACATAATCTACTAACTATTGTTGCTTGGCGGTTGAATATATGATATATATCATATGGTACATAAAAAACCCTTGTGCCAAGTTAATTAATTTTACATACCTAATGATAATTATTATAGGACTGAAAATGTACTAAAAATAAGTAATTTATAAATTTCTTGTTTTATTCCTGGAATATATTTAATTTGGATTTGCCTTTTTACGCGACTGCCCTAAAAAGGAAAGTGTAACGTTCACGTAAGTAAGATTCTTTATTCGACCATAAATTTGAAATGGCTATATATATTTGGATCTATAGAGTATCCTCAAAATCTTTACCTTACCCGAGTGACACTGGCTAGATTAATTCATTCAATCATTCAACTAGGGTTTCATTTTTTAATTTGTAAGGTAAAAACAGTGTCCTAAAATCCTAAAAAATATTTCAAATAACTACGAAAATGTTTGTAGCGAAATGTATTTTTTTGTATGACCAGAGGGAGTTAATCATGTTTTACTAATCTATATATGAAAAATACTATTTCTATGCTTATTTAAATAATTGAGAGAAACCAGCAGAATTGTATGAGAGAGTGCAACCTTATTTAATTTATTAGAGTACTGCTTTTAGCTTCTTTAAGGCGACAGGGAGAGCAAACGTTTGGCATAGCCAGGTGGGTCGGTAAGTATTTTATTCATCGTAATTGACGCAATCTGAATTACATAGGAGTATTAACAACTAATTATAGACCATTATTTTTTGATAAATACGAATGTTTCAGTTTCACGTACCTTAAGTCTGTCGTTAAATGAATATTTGGCATCAACAAACACAAACGTTTTATTTTCCATTCTCTTCAATACGCACACCCATCTCAAGATTTTCACCTTGGCAGAATATATTCGCTTTGCATCACTACTAATCCGTAAGGAAGTATTATAATTACAGATATATTTGTTTGAAGATAGGCCCGATTTTATTCGAAGTCCATGTGTTCTTGTGTTCTCACTAGTGTCTCTAAGTATCTGTTATACGTTTAAACATTTCGTTTATCAATATATTATAATAATTTATTTATTTCATGTTAACGACTCTGTTCTAATATTTCATAATTAGCCAACATAAGCCATCCCAAAATTAAATAAGCTTTATTGAAACCAATAAAAAACTGCTTTAAAAGCAAATGGGATGCCTCTTATGAGATCGCCAAATCAAATTGCTTTCGGATCAAAATTATTGGTTATATAAAGGTAATGATAATCGGGAACGTGCTTTATCAATTCAAGTCTGAGCTAATCCGGATTGAAATTACCGCATAGCAATGAAACGGCAATTAAGCTCTGCGATGATTTATTGCCGACAAACAGCTTCAATGTCGTAATTACAATCCTCTTCCATATACGTATAATTATTATTTTTCATACTTATTTTCGTAAGTTCTTAAGACTGTTGACTAAAATTCCATTGAAATAAAATATATAATTGCATAATGGCTTTATTAAGATTGCTCTTCAAACAAAATCTGTAACATATTAATCACACAATAATATATACAAAAAAAGTAAAAATAAACTTTGTTAAACATCAATCAAAGCAAGCGAAAAAGAAGTTACTAAAGTATAGCCTGTTAATGTTCTATTGTTCTTTTTTCGGAGGGGTTAAATATCCCACTAGGCCAAGGAGACCTTGGCTCCTTTCAAGAATAAGTTTTAGATAATGTACCAATAAATCCGCCTAAAGTTCACATTAAAAAATTATATATAAATAAGATTTATAAGTATATTAAAAGAGCTTGGAAGAAAAAAAAGGTTTGATATGATTATGTTAAGCATAGTATGATGTTACGTGCCGGATATTTTCGGCAGAAACTGTAGCTAAAGCGGTAGCTATAAAATTAATTTATCTTTTAAAATAATGATTCAAAAGTACTCGACAGAGCTTAATAAAGTAACATATATTAATCTTAAAAATACTTACAAATATTCTAATAGATATTTATTATACAATAATAATATTAATGACATTACAGAATGGGAATTAAATTATATTACCTTTTCTTTATTTTATACCAATGTTCAAAACGAATAACAAAAGAAAACGAAAATCGTTGTGTTTCTTTCATCAGCGTTTCTTGTGATCTTTTATGAACCGTGATCTCAATGCTAAATATTTATTGTAAGCACTAAATATTAACTCTAATAGTTGTATCAACGTTGTTATGTCGATTGCGATGTCTTATAAATTCAATGTATACTGAATTTATACGCTCTCGACGGATAAGTGAAAAACAAATTTGCAATAAAACATATTTTATTGTTATATTTACAGTTTATTCTGATATGGAGTTGATTAAACACATCTTACAAGGAGGACATAAAATGAAGATTTTAATTGGCATGCATGAAAATAATTTAATTCAACAACTCATGTCATAGTTTTAGATATTAAATTCGGTGAAAAGTCACCTACTGAGATATTAATTTATCATCCAATATCATTGAATATTTTATAAAAACTTTGGTTCGACGTTAAAAAGACTAATATCTTCAAAGATATTAAAGGATGATAAAGAAAAAATTGCGTAGGGCATGTTATAATGTTAAGTGATCCGACAGGAACGAACGCTTGGCACATTTATTCGTTGCAATATTTTAGAAGATTTACCACCGCCCTCACCACCAACCTTGGGAACTAAGATGTTATGTCCCTTTTGTGGTCTTGTAGTCTGCTGTAGTCACTCTTCAAACCGGAACACAACAATGCTAAGTATTGCTGTTTGATTTGTTGTATATATATTTTTAATCTGTTATTATGTATGACGTTAATTACGAAGATTCTCGTGTCTTTTTTTTCTGATACACGTTACAGACAGATAAACGTCAATCTTATAGTGAATCTTTCTTCTTGTCAATATTTCAAGTGTAGTTTTACTGTCAAATCAATTTAATTTTTACTATTATATATTTTGAATAAATGTTTAGAAAATTTAATATAAGTTTGCGAGTAATATATGTCGAATACGCTACAACGGATAAGTTACTGAATCCCTAAACGATAGTTGCTATCCTTTATCTTATC
The DNA here is from genome assembly GCF_905147765.1 of Vanessa atalanta. Lineage (NCBI taxonomy): Eukaryota > Metazoa > Arthropoda > Insecta > Lepidoptera > Nymphalidae > Vanessa > Vanessa atalanta. The sequence continues at coordinate 4,529,150 of NC_061882.1, forward strand.
TTTGTGAGAGATGTTTAAGCAGGCCAGTAAATTTATGGACACTCGAAATTAGTTCTGAAGTAGACAATAATCTATTAAATAGTGAGATATCTGCCCCTATGTGATATAAATTTTGTTTTATGGTATTGCGATTAGTGACTTTAGTAAAAAATTAAGAGGAAACAAAATTAATGTAACAGCCTGTAAATGTCCCACTGTTGGGCTAAGGCCTCCTTTCCTTTTGATTTTTTTTTTCTGTTAAGATGCGTCAGTATGCAACAAAATTTCATATTGCACCCACGCGTCCCTTTCGATACACGATACTATTTCTTTGAATTTACTTTTTACAACGATTAGTATTCTATTTAATAATTTTATTTTATTGACCATTGTTCTTCAAATATTTTTTTTAATCATTAATTTATATACATAAAAACTCAAAATAAAAAATAATAATGATAGCAAAAATGCTAACAGCATATCTCCGTCGAATCTTAATTTCAACCCTCTAGGCAAAACACTAACCAAGTATTTTTTATAAATATTGTTTAGTTCTTTTAAATACATGATAGGGAATATAAAGAGTATAAATAAATAAAAAAGTGTGCTGTAGCAACTGATTTAAATACGAAATATAGATCGTTACCCATTCGACAAGAGATATGGTTTTTGCAAGAAGAAAATGTGATAAGAAAAAGTAGCTCTAAAAGCTATACAAAATAAAACGAAAGAAATGTATAACAAAATCCAGCATTTTTCTCAACAGCCTGTATCATTACAAGTATAAACGAAAAAAAGTAAAATTTTTATTCGTGGTTCTTCTATATATTATTATAATTTTCATTTGACGCATGCAATTATTTACGATGTTCACCTTCTTATACTTAAATTAAGCACATGAAAATTCAGGGATTAGCCCACAATCATCAATTAACACTGACTTGCTAACCGATGGACCATCTCGGCCCGAAAATAAAAACTTATTCGAGGAATTAAATTGAAAATTTAATATTTAAATGAAGCAAAATAATATGTAATAATTACATATTGAGATTTAATTAATATTAGAATTTATACAATATGTCTTACAAACAGAAGACTAAATATCGGTTTCCATATTTTCCGACTTACTAAAACAATAAACATACAAACAAAAATACAGTTTCATACAAAACTTTTATTCTATGTTTCACCCTCATAGGTGATAATGAATTTGCAAAAAACTTTAACATCAGTCATCATCGTTCATTAACATTAGTAAGAAATTCCTGTGCGAAATTTCATCTTGTTAAACTCACCGGCTTAGAGTGGGCGTTGTATGTGAATCTGTTATTTTAAATTTTGAGTTAGTAGAAGCTAGAAATAAATTTATTAATTTCTTAAAAAAATAATTGATTTTAAATTTTATTAAACATTTTTTTTTTACAAATACGTTCAGTTTTACAGTAATAGTTAACGATTTTTTATAAACGAAATATTTAAATATAGAAGACAAAAATATATTATGTGTATAAAATTCTATATAGTATAAGAAATTATTCGTATTTAATAAGGATAATAAAAGCGACCCAGTTAACAGAACATCGATAAAGACAGAAACGGAATACGAAAGCTTATTGATAAGATTGATCACGTGAGTTTGGAAATAATCTAATGGAAATATGAAAATAATCCGAAGTAAGAAATTCTAAGCCAAAACATAATATGTAGGCGGAATTAATTGCTGTATTGCTATTTACAAATAAATGTATCGAGAAAAGGGATAAATTATACGAATTATTCTCATCATAAATATTTTATCACAAATGTACCAATAACCAAAAAAAACAAAAGTTGAATTAATTTTACAAGTCATAATAACCGACAAAAACTGCGACAATTTATATGTTGCCCTCAAACTTTTGGGATTTTTCGCATCCATAAAGATAACTTTACACGAAAGAAGCATGAAAAACGTTATGAATTATTCATAAGTTTTTGTTGTAAAATGGATACCTAAAGTTTGTAGAAACGGCAGAACTGAGCTAATCATTCATAGAATGTTCGTGTCATCCACATATCTATAACAAAACATAGCATTATTACTTTATATTTTATTTGATATTTAGTTATATTATGAATGCGAAAGTAAATCAAGTCTCTCTGTTTCTTTTCACGGCCAAAACACTGAACCGATTTTTGCTGCTGTGAAAACCTTAATGAATTTGAAATCAAAGGAATTACATAGGCCACTGTTTATATCTTGCATATGACGATCAACGACTAAAACACAAGCGTCGCGTGCGAAAATTTACTAAGTTTCAATATATATTATATTGAATATATATTATAGTGATAATATAAATGTATATAAAATAATAATAAAAATATATTATGATAATTTTTACGTACATGTAGAAGGTTCGTGCTTAGCTTTTGTTTTATTTTTTATAATAATATAATTAATTCTAATGACAAATTTCGATGCTGCCATAATTATAGTAATATGATTAAATGCTTATACTTGTAAAAAAGTTTATTAACATTGAGCATCAAAATAAGAATGATATACAAATATAAATAATTAAAAAGAGCTACTGTATAAATCGCGAGCACGTGAATTGTTGGCAAGAATGCAGCATTTAGTAGTTGAATCATGAAATGCTTATACATATATTATATATATTAACACGATTGAAGCTAAGGTCGGAAAAAAATAACACAGATCTGTACTATTATTATATTATAAAGAGGAAAACTTTGTTTGTTTGATTGTAATGAATAGGCTCAAAAACTACTGGACCGATTTAAAAAATTCTTTCACCGTTCGAAAGCTAAATTATCCACAAGTAACATAGGCTAAATTTTATTTTAGAAAAAAAATAGGGTTCCGTAAGGGTTTTTGGGACACGAGGTGCAAAAAATCAACCAGAAAAGTTACTTATTTTGCGTACGCTGCAAAATTTTGAATTTTTTTTGGTCATTTAAACGCATTTTTTTTATTTATACTATTAATCCTTATCAAAATAATTTCTCCCAGTAATGAAACAGTCAACGAAATAAACAATTTAATTATGCAGAAAGTACCGGGTGAAGTTAAGTGCTATAAATCCATAGACACCGTCACTAACATCGAGAACGCAGTGCACTAACCCCAGGAATTTTTAAATTCTCTGAACCCCGCTATGCTTCTCAGAAATTTAAGCCCCCCAACATGTGTAATGGCACGAGACTTCTTATAAAAGAGCTAAAAGGTAATTTAATAGTAGCGAAGATTATCACCGGCCCTGCAGCTGGTGAATTAGCTCATATACCAAGAATACCCATGATTCCTACTGATTTGCCTATACCCTTCAAATCCAATTTCCAGTAAGAATTTCTTTCGCACTAACGATAAAAAAAATTCAGGACCAAACGTTCAAATTAGTAGGAATTGATTTACGAAAATAATGTTTTATAATAATTAACGGGCAAGATGCCCGTGCGTAAAACATATATATTTTGTTACCTGAAAATAATTTAACGTCAAATGTTATTTATAGAGAAGCCCTAAAATAATCGCTTTAGTTATCTATCCTAGAACAACTGATTGCACTCCGAGAACGCCGGCAGAAGTAAAAACTTAGGATTACATTTAAATATTTTTATCATTAACAACTTTAACGTCCACATAAAGACAATCTATACAGCCTGCGGATAATGACTACGTCGTCGATGTTAGTGTAGGTGTCTGTGAATTGACCGTGACCTGACCGTATCTTTCCTGGGTAGGCTTTTTGCAGCGGTAACCGACATCCACGCGGGCGGAGCCGCGGGCGACCGCTATTAAACATATAAAAATATAATAAGCTTTGAATTTTCAAAAAATAGTCAATGTACACCTACAGATTCGGTCGATTTACTCCTTAGTTATATGTATAGAAAAAAATTGTCGGTAAATAGGTTTACAAAATCAAAAATTAAGTCATAATATAACTATTTACATCACATCCATGATCTGTATAGTGTTATAAAGTTTTCATAATTTTCGCAATGTTTAAAAAATTTATCTTCTTACTTCTATTTATTTAAAAAAATATATATTTTGTATCTTTATGGGCTTGGAATTAGATTTAGTAGTTCTAATGAATATCCCCCTCTTAAGTCCCTGAACAAATGGAAGCTTATGAAACATTTATGAAGGCAATTTGGAAATCGTGGTTTATATTTTCTGGATGCCTCTTGTGGAACTGGTAAGACATTTCAGTAGTTTTAGCCACTGTTTGTGCAAGATCCAACAGTGAGGTTGCAGTTGATTCTTCTGGAATAGCAGTCACTTTATTAGAAGGATGCTGTATGGCTCATTCAGCATTAAAATTCCCATTAAATCTTCAAACTATTGAAGAACCAACATATTGCAAAGCACTCCGCAATGGTCAAAGTTTAATCAGCATCGAAAACATCATCTGGAATGAATTCACAATTGCACATAAACGTGCATTGGAAGCACTTAACCGAACATTGAAATATCTATACAATGACTTGAGATTTTTTGGAGGTGCAATGATTTTACCGTCTGGCTATTTCCGCCGAACATTACCAGTAATTCCAAGAGAAACTGCTGCTGACGAAGTAATCCCTTGCCTCAAATCATACAATCTATTGCGCTATGTATGGAAACTTCAGCTGAGAATAAACATGAGAGTTACATTGCTTATGATATATCTGCTGAAGATTTCTCGGAGCAATTGCTAACTATCGGTAATGGTCGAGTACCTGTCGATGAATCGGGTGGATTAATTTCATTTTCTCAGAATTTCCGTAAATATCTTTCATAGAAAGATGAAATCATCAACAAAATATTTCCAAACATATGAATGAGCGAGCAATTTTGGCGGCTAAGAATAAAGATGTAGATGATTTAAGGCTACATAATTTCCGATCTATCTTGCATTCACAAGACCAATATTTTAAAGTTTGTGGTCAAGACCAATATTTTAAAGTTTGTGGTCCGAATCTAGATAATCCATGTTTTCCCCATTAGTGCGGGAAGGCTTGGATCAACAAACTATTCCTAGAAATTTAAATTTAAAATAGTGTACGGCTACGGTACTGAGTCTCCTTTTCTTACAAAAGGAGACTCGGTACCGACAAAAATTGAGCAACCCGTCTTGACCACCGATTTATTGTTTCAAATTCCCTACGAAATCGTTTCCTCACGTCAGTAAACATAAAAACTGAGCTGTATGTAAGCTGTACGAAAAATAAGGAGCAGGCTTAAGGAAGGCTCAATCACTCACTTTAGATCAGCAAATGGTCCAAAGGTGTCTGTAGCTCACAAAATAGCTCGTTTAAGATTTGCGCATGAACATCTTAATTGGACTGAAGAGCAATGGGCCGTCATATTTTTCACCGATGAGTGTAGTGTGCTTAAATGGTGCAAACAGTCGCAGAAGGGTCTATTTAGTCTATTGAGGAACGTATTCCTTTTCGAAGCGACTCATGTATGGTGTGGGATGGAATTTCAATGATCGGGCAAACAGAGCTTGTGGGTTTTTTAAAATAGAATGATGTATAATTACAATAGGCTTAAAAATTAAAAATAATATAAATATACGATGTCAACTATTCTATTCAAAAGCTCTAATTAATGTATCTTTTTCAGCATTAATGTCTCAAGATATTTGAGATAAAATATGCGTACATTGTAAGCTATTATACAAGCCTTTCATTGTTTTGTAAGAAGCCTGAAATGGCCGTATAATTATGGTAGAATTAATGTGGCTCCTACTTGTAACAATGCCTCCTCATTGTCCTGTACATGTAGGGCATACCTGTAGAGTCATATGAGAAATAATATATCAACTGTGATTTCTTTGTCTATTTCTACATAACAAGTCTTTATAATATATATTAAAATGGTAACTCCTTGAATGTACCTACAACAAATTTACATTTTTATATGTTCGTGTAAATTTACATTTAAAATGATTATAACAATAATTTTATAATACAATTATTATTTGTTAATTGTGTAGCGTTTGTTTTAATAATCCTTATTTAAATAGAGGACGGCCCTTAGTTTGGGATGCTACATGCATTGACACACTAGTACCGTCTAATATCCGAGAAACAATATTTAGAGCCGTAGCCGCTGCGGAAAAAACTGAAGCGAAAAATCAATCCAAATATTCGTGTCTTATTCTAAATTATGTTTTTGTCATTTTTCTGTTGAAACACTTGGACCTTGGAGTGACTACGCTGCCTCCGCTGATGACACGAAGGTTGGTTCGTTTTTTGCCCAGAGGATCGGAATTGCGATTCAACGGGAGAATGCTGCTAACATTCTTGCCACCATTTCACGCGGTCAAGATTTATACAGTAACTATTTTTAATTCATATTTGTATACATTTAAGGACTTAATATTATAAAACATTTTATATTTAAAGTTGTCTAAAAGCATTTAAAATTATTATATGTATATTCAGTATTGATATACTATCGAATTATAATAATTTATAAATCGATAAAATTTCAAATATGATGACTATTGTATGTCAATTAATTTATAATATGACTAATAGTATATATTATAAATATTTTAATGTACAAATACGAACTCTACCGAGCAGCCTGCGTAATATAACAGTGACGAGAGTTTCTAGAAAGTTCGTAGATTGGTGTCTTTGTAAGTTTTAGAGAGAGCTTCTTACAAACATTGGCAGCTTGCCAATCTGCAAGTAATAGGAAATTCTAGCTTTTGTGGTAGGAAAAGCTACTAACTCGAGTTTAAAAAATTTCCCACAGACAAATTAGGTAAATTTGTTGGTTTTTAATCATTTGTATTTGTGATAGGTATTTACATTACAAAAACTAACTCGTTGTGCGAAATTTCATTAAGTTATTAATTTAGCATTTATTTTAGAATCTCGAAATGTATGTATATAAGGTAAACAAATAATAATAATTTCTAATATTATAATTGAGAAGTTTAATTATTACTTAATTTACTTTTATCAATCCGATCAGTAAGATAAAGATAATTCATATATTAATGAAATAACGATTAAGTATTATGATTATTTGAAGAATATTTAAGTAATTTAAACTTTAGAAAGTAATTGGAACTACACTAAGCAAGAAAAAAAAAATCTACTTAAGATACAGTTTCCACTGACATGTCCGCTGAAATGTGGGTCACATTTCATCAAATTTCGGTATAAAATTATATAAAATATTTGCAGAACTTAATAACTAGAATATAAAATTTCAACCAGGCTTAAGTTAAAGTTGGCAAGTCTTAGAGCAACGAAGAAGTGGATGCGCCGAATAATTTTAGAAACGGATAAAAATAATATATCTTTATCAATTGAGGCAAAAAGTTTTTGGAAAAAGCCTTGTGGATGTTAACTTTCTCGATCCTTTCTGTCTTTGACGAGAGCATACTTTTAATATTTTATTTCTCTATAATTTTTATTGTTGCCTCAGGTGTTTTGGCGATCATCCCTTTAAGACATTAAGTCATAAATATTCTGAACGATAAAAATATTGTAACAAATCTCCTAAAGCGTAAAAAATATTTAAATACTAAACTTTGTGGCAAACACAACTCACGATTTTAAATAACGTAATGTGAAAAAGTAGGCTGTACATAAAATTAGTCTCTGAGGGCAGGTAGCTTTATATTTATGTTAGAATTCATGGGAAATTTGTACTAATAAATTCTTGTTAGACATTATACTTCCTTAAGCTTATTTTTTTTATGTTACAGGTGGCAAACGAATAGGAGGCTCACCTGATGGAAAAGTGACTATCACCGCCCAGAATATTTCTATGTAAGTATGTCTGTCGTGGAATATAAAATTTTTATATAGCTCCGTAATCTCTACCCCATGTCAAGCCAATAGGGGTACTTAGTAATATATAAATTATTGTTCACTTATTATAATGTATAAAATAACATTTCGTTTTTATGAAAATAACAAATCAATAAAATTGGAATTTACAAATACAAACTTACGTGATGTAAACAATGAATTCTCATTAAACTCGATCAAATAGACGTTGTATTGAATGCCTTCACGTTTTCATGAAAAAAGTTGAAACGAATGCATTGATATTGGAATATCAGTACGATTATTCATCTAGATGAGAAAATGCCTACATTCAAATGATAAAGAATTTAAAAAGCTTTTTAATTCATTGATCGCCACGTTTTCATTAGTTTTATTCATTCTTGTTTTAAGAGACTTACGAATTCCTCATATACGTTTTTATTATTATAATCTTTGGAATTCTAAAAATCAGACAGCCGTTTTATCCGTATAATTTTAAGATTGCTATCAGTTTTTGTCTTAACATTGTAGTTTTTCAAAGGTTTTTTATGTTATAATAGGTTGCTCACTTTTTATAGATAAACAGAATTTAAGATATCAATCTATTTTTGTATTATTAATATTATTATCTATGCGTTTTTCTTTTGTTTAAACATTTTTTTCCTTATATTGTCATGGTAGTTGGTTCATAAAAGTCATTATGCTGAACTCTGCGTTGACGTAGTATGTTTTATTCCGGTATAAGAAATACGGCAATTTTTTCCCGCTAAAACTATTTCGGTGAGTACAGTTATTATCATTTCTTTCCTCTTTAATATTTCCGACGACGTTACCGGTATATGTGGTTATACTGTTAACTGAAGATTGCGGGTTCAAATCCAGGCAAGTATTGTTGGCTTAATTTTTTGTTTATTTGAATTATAAGCTCGAGCTTGATAGTGTTCGAGGCCTCGACACATGCAGGTTTCTGCATTTGTTGGATGAAATTCAATGACATAAACATACGTGTCCAGCAATCCGCATGGGTGTAGGTTGTTTGAATAAGGTCCACTCTTTCTTAATGCTGGTAAAGGTTTTATGTGTATATATTATGTCTGTATATACAATTAATTGTATACGCATTAATCATGTTATTGCTCTAAGACGATCATAGAACGTTTATTTTGCATTCTTTTATTAAATCGAGAAAGTTCTATTTTAACAAAATATCTGTCAAAGACTTCGAATCCGGTTCTGTAACAGAATGCGGTAGCTTCATTTATAGTAATTCTAGATAAGTATGTATATTATAAATATTAAAACTTAAATATAATTTAATTTTTAATTTTTGTATGCTACTTTAATTTTGCTGTTCTACTGCTGATATCTCGTGCGTAAAGTGGCAGTAGCTTATCTCTTATGTTATTTCATTTTCTTACCCAATAACGTAAACAAATAAATAAAAATATTATAGCCGATGTTAACGAACTTTCTCATATCTGTATCTGCCGTCCGAATTAAAATAAACTTAAAGTATTATATAAAGACAATTTTTGAAATATATAATACATATACATAGTTTTTATTTATATGTACTTATTGTAAACCTGAGAGCCGAAATGGCCGAGTGGTTAGAACGCGTGCATTTTAACCGATGATTTCGGGTTCAAACCCAGGCAGGCACTACTGAATTTTCATGTGCTTAATTTGTGTTTATAATTCATCTCGTGCTCGGCGGTGAAGGAAAACATCGTGAGGAAGCCTGCATGTGTCTAATTTCAACGAAATTCTGCCACATGTGTATTACGCCAACCCGCATTGGAGCAGCGTGGTGGAATACGCTCCAAACTTTCTCCTCAAAGGGAGAGGAAGCCTTTAGCCCAGCAGTGGGAAATTTTACAGGTTGCAAATGCAAAAAAAACAAATTGTAAACCTTGACTGTGAGTTAGTCTTTTTTAAAAAAAATTCATTGTAAGTAAAAAATAGATATTTTTTAATACAAATATCACTTTGATAAAAAAACAAGAATATTTATTAAATAAACGATTTCAAACCTATTTTATCTTATTGCATAGCGTACTAAAGAGACAAATTATAATTATTTTCTTCGCATTCACAATGTTCCTCGAGCAAAATTTCATACAATTTAGTTTATTTCATATGTGACCATAACATTTTACGTGACTTGAGATTAAATGGAAACGTTGAAGTTTGTCTATAGGCATTTTAGTGTATATATAAGTTAAACTAAATGTAATTTCTAGAAGAGATTTTCCAGTTTCGGGAGAATAAGGAAATAGAACTCCCGAGGTTAATTTTTCTTTCTCTTCCAGTTCGTTTTTACAAGGATCTTTGGAAAGCCGGCGATATTTCAAAGTTCATCCAGCTCACTCAGGGACTTCCTTCGATAATCCTAACATTTTATTTTTCGTTTCGTTGAGATAAGTATGTGATTCTTTATACTGGGTAGTATAATATCGAACTGCGTGGACCAGCTCTTATTTAATGTGGCATTATAGATACATTATCTATATCATTAAATCTATTTTTATTAAAAAGAAAAATTTGAAACTTATTCGTGTGAATATTATTACTATTACTTAACTCGATATTGGTCCAGCCTGGGCTTCTAGGTATACTTACTTGGTGGTAGGGTTTTGTGCAAGCCCGTCTGGGTAGGTACCACACACTCATCAGATATTCTACCGCCAAATAACAGTATACTGTATTGTTGTATTCCGGTTAGAAGGGTGAGTGAGCCAGTGTAATCACAGGCAGAAGGGACTTAACATCTTAGTTCCCAAGGTTGGTGGCGCATAGGTGATGTAAGGAATGGTTAATATTTCTTACAGTGCCTTTGTCTATGGGCGGTGGTGACCACTTACCATCAGGTGGCCCATATGCTAGTCCGCCAACCAATACCATAAAAAAAAAAAAATGGAAGAATCTCTTCTGACATATGTGGGGTTTGACGAAAATTTCTTTTTCCGTCGAGTACGAGGTGAATTAAAAAACACAAATTTAGTATATACAAACTCATTGGTTTTGATTTAAATCTAATCACCCACTAGATGGGTCACAAATGGGTCCAAATACCCAATTTAAATTGGCATTTTAAAGAGACTGTTGGTCGATATCCACCAATCCAATTTGGATCAGCGTGGTGCAATTTGCTTCAAACCTCCTCAACTGGATAAGAGGTCTTACTCTAGCAGTGCTACATTTACTGTTACTTTAGTTATGAAGTTGATTAATTTGGTCACAGTAAACTAAAGCCCTTACTAGTTCGTCTTTCAAACTAATATACTTTTCTCACACGAACTACTAAAGTATTGAAAGTCGAGGCTGGTAAATGTCGTTAAATTTCTTTGTATAGAACTTTTATCTCCCGAGAAAGACTGTACGTTACAAGATCATGTTCTTTTCAAGTATTTTACGCTCAGGGGAAATCTATAGTAGTTCGCTTACTGCTTATCATAGTGACAACGATATTGCGTCGCTGTTATTATGGCGCACGTTATATTTTTTGGGCTTAGATTGACTTATTGCAGCATTTTTATTCGTATTTTATAGATTGTTAAAATTGATTGCAGTTTTGCGTTGGTTTTTCCTGTTGCAATCTGTGAAAAACCAGCGAGAGCAAACGATAAATAAATTTATTGAGTTTTAGAACACTAACGTCACAAAAAAAATTGCTACATCGATATAACAAATTGGTAGGTTTGATTAGTTTGATATACAATTAGATATATGATTGCTGTGATATTATCGATTTAATTTTTAAAATATAATATATCATTTAGATTTACTTATGAATAGACAAAATATTTATTGGCAAGGGCTATGCCATATTTCATACAATTTTGATTTTATAGCTAGCCAAAACAAAAAACAAAACGTATCCAGAATTATTAACACAGATAAATGAATGTAATTTAAGTATTATTTGTTATCATGGGATGTCATCATCTTACTTTTTATAAAAAAGTTAACTAACATTATATACATTAGTTATTCCAAACCTAAACCTATATAAAGCCAATATGTCTTATCTCCACTAGAACGAACTATTAAAATAATCAATAACCTAAATAATTTACCCGACCATATCTAATTATGCCTCAGCTCATTAGACGCTGAGCAAGTTTTGTTTAAATAAAATACAGTAGAGCCGGATCCGATTTCATGTAGATGGATTAAGTATATTTATAAGATGAAACTGCTAAACGTTATTATAGGAAACATGTTCATCTTAATACTACTTGAAAATAAAACGTACGTTGTAATAATAACCAATGTTTCAATAACATTATTAAAGTTAACACTTGAAACAAAATGTTAAGTGATTCAATTACCAAATTGATAAAGTAAGTAGTAGAAACTATAAATCGATATTACCAAATATTCCCTAATTAGATCTGAAACTCAAAAATTGTTTTTTCTTCAAACCCATAAATCGATGGATAGGTCTTCAAAAATGATATATGTTTCTAATATGTTTTTTTTCTAATTTGAATAGTTTGCGCGAGAGACACTTCCAAAGTGGTAACATGTGTAACCACTGTAACTTCAAAAATAAGAGAATGATAATTCTAAAAAAAAAATGATGTACATTACCATGCATACTTCCCCCGAAAATTGGCTTGAACGAAATCTAGTAAGTAGTTTTCTTTAACACGTCATAAATTGTATACCGCAATTTACCTTTCATACAATCAACTCAAATTTAAAAATAAATAATTGAATTTTTTAAACATAAACCTTGTTACTTGCTGCTACGGAACCCTTCATGGGCGAGTCCGATTCGTACTTGGCCGCTTTTTTTAATTCCTTTATCAGCGAAAACTGTTTGCTGTTTGTAAGTAAGTTATACGACTCCCTTAGTCATCCATATTATATAATAATCTATCAGTATTACGTATCAACTCATCATTCTAAATCATTACACCTTAAAAATGTTGCTCGACGATCAGTTTATTTAATTTTTGGGCTTGGCGGTATTCATTATTTTTGGCTCCCTTATTGAAAAAGGTGGATTGCGTTTCAAAAAAAAATCTAAGACAAGCACCAGCTGTCGTTATGATTTCATTAAAATTATTTTTTATTTCATATCTTTCACAAAAAAAAGGAATACCTGTTTTCTGAGAAAATTGCTCCAATTTATGCGAATCTTTTTGTTTTTGATCCTTCCTAACGTTTGGTACAAAATGTTTTGTACCAAACGTTTTGTAACACATCCTCTTATTAAATGATTTCTTAGAGTACGTCGCGGTATATAATACCTCAAAGATGTTTCACTCTGAATGAGTTAGCCCTTTTGCATCGTTTTAACTGCATCTATCATGCCATCTTCAGTCGATGGCCTCTCGTTTTATTCTCCTCCAGGAACTAGGTTATACCATTTTTACTATCGTAAGGAAAAAAAATCTTTGAATAAATTTATTTCCGAAGTAGAATAGGAAAAACATAAATGTCTAAAGCTTAATAACGCCCACGTGCAGGGCAATAGCGTTCAAGTGGTATTTGACCGATTTAATTACAAGAACACCCGCTCGGATATTGGGTGTTATTGTAATTATTAACGTAATCTATAAAATTACACAAAGTAAAGCCAAAAATGTAAACGAAATATGAAAAATAAGTAAGTATATTATAACATCAAGAGAAAATTGGAAATCAATAGAAATGAGTAAATTTGGTCGGAGCATTTATATAACGGCGACGTCCGTGACCAAGATTGTTGAAGCACAGTGTACTGGCAAGATAGCGGCTCGAAAGAATTGCGTTCATGATACGTGTATTGCCAATAGGGTGTACTCTTGGTTGTGTGAACTGTGTGTGTCTCACTCGAATAAAAGTATATTTTCGGTAGCTTACTACCTCAAAGTCAAAGTCAAACCAAAGGCGTTATTTAATAGACGGCCTTATTGCCATACCAACCTTGTAAAAAATATAATATGCGCATGTCATATTATAATTGACCATCATTACATGTTATCAGAAGCTGGCATGTTAGAGTCGAGATGACCCAGTGGTTAGAACGCGTGCACCTTAACCGATGATTTCGGGTTCAAACCCAGGCAAGCACCGCTGAATTTGATGTGCTTAATTTGTGTTTATAATTCATTTCGTGCTCGGCGGTAAAGGAAAACATCGTGAGGAAACCTGCATGTGTCTAATTTCAACGAAATTCTGCCAAATGTGTATTCCTCCAACCCGCATTAAAGCAGCATGGTGGAATACGGTCCTAACCTTCTCTTCAAAGGGAGAGGAGGCCTTAGCCCAGCAGTGGGATTTTATAGGCTTCTAATGTATTACATGTTAACTAATAATGCTGAAGATTAGACTAATAGGCAGTCCACAGACCCGGGTTATTAATGATAATGGTCTTCACATAGCATTATGCAATCTTTGTGTCTCGGGATCGGTTGATCTAAATTCATTTGCCAAACGTGCGGTCGTAGTTGTTTAGTTGCAGTTCCCTTACAAGTGTCATACAAACACGACTTCAACCAACAATTAAAGTCTGCCTACCAAACCGAAATTTGACTAACGTCAAATCTGCACTGCGTCTTTTTTAAAACCTTTAATGGTGCTGCGTTGATAAATGATGTCCTGTTCGATATCGAAGGTGGCCAAGCTCAAGATTCGAGCTAGCTCAGTGGTTAGATCGCGTCCATCTCAACCGATTATTGCGCGTTCAATCCCAAGTAAGCACCACTGAATTTTCTTGTGCTTAATTTGTCTTTATAATTCATCTCGTGCTCGGCGGTGAAAGAAAACATCGTGAGGAAATCTGCATGTGTCAAATTTCTATGAAATTCGGCCACATGTGTATCCACCAACCCGCATTGGAGCAGCGTGGTGGAATATGCTTCAAACGTGGAATATCCTCAAGAGGAGGTGGCTTTACCCCAGCAGAAATTTACAGGTTGTTAATGTATGGCAAAGCTCAAACGATTCCAGCCAACTAAGCAAGACATATTATCGTGCTCATGTGTGTGCCCAAACAGATGTGCACTCTCTATTCTCTTACTCTCATGGGACTGCACATCCGACAAGACCGAAAAGAGCTTAGAGGGAAAAAACAGCTTTACGTACATTCCGAGACACGGGAATGTACAAACTTCCAACTTTCAGACGCCGGTTTGTTATTGAGAATTTTTCGACCACAAAAACCTATAACCCTTTATCGGTCGGCTTGGCGTTTGAACCCAGAACCACTGTCCGAGTTTTAAAGGGAGCGTCATAAAAATACTAATCATTAAATGTGACTGTTATAGCAATGTCAGGGATACAAGAATCATAATTTAATAACTAAATAATTGATATGACGTCTATAGGCATTTATTTATAAGTGTTAATACGATAAAGTCTTATAATGTTGACATTTTTCTTGATGATCTTCAATTTGTTAAACCTTTATTTACTAATCTTTTCATAAATATTTTCATTAAATAGAATATATCTTGTAATTTAAAAAAAGTTTAGCCTTTTAATATCCAATTATATTAAATACAAGGTGAATTTAGACGCCGAGATTAATGCATTACACCTGGTACTGGCTTAAAATCGTTTTATGGTCGTGCCCTCGACGTTGAGGGTTCGTTTTTATACCTGCCATAAGATACACAAGGGAGTCGAGAGATGATTTTTAACACATTAAATAAATAAAGTTGCTAACATACTAAAATAAAACATTTAAGATATTTTATACACTCGTAGGGAATAAAATATTTATTTGTTTTAAAAAAACAAAGTTGAATATAAAATTCAAACAATATCTTGGTGTCCTTTTAATATTATTTTCAAATAATATTATCAATTTCTCTTATTAAATCCCTGGCAAACAATTATTTTAAGATTGTGTAGAAAATGTAATATTCGTTTAACACACTAACAATTATAAAATGAAGATTATAGCTGTAAAAATTGGAAAAATCTAATCTATAATAACCATAAAAACTATTAAGAAAAAAATAAGTAAAGTGAAGAAATCATAATAAACAATTAAAACAAAATTAATCATACCGTATGATACCGCGAAATTATCTCAAAGAACTTTCTCAAAAACGTTCATACTTAACATTCGTATAATAAAGTTGTCGAGTGCATGAACAGCTTATTATTATCAAAGGTTAGAACTTAAGCCAGCGCTCAGTAACCTCGACATTAACTCGTGCTGAATTAAGACCGTACAGGGCTAAATTAAAATCTGCGGTTACATTTAGATTTGCAGCCGGCGTTACTAAGTTAATGTAAAACGTTTTATGCAAGGGAAAGAACTTTTAGTGAAATGGTTTCGCTCGTTAATGTTCTGCAATTTCAATTATGTTCTATTTTGCTAATGTACAATGTTATAACGGTTTTATGTTGAAATGGATAGGTTTGAACTAATCTTTACAACTTTTTTTTAAAGCATGGAGAGCGCAAAATGTTCCACCTGATGGTAAGTGGTTACCACTACCCATAGACATTAGCGCTGTGAACTGAACCATTCCATACATCGCCAATGCGCACCGAGCCTTTGGAAAATCTTCATTATCATCTTCGGATATACTGTGTAACTTGTGTTTGTAGTTATACTGGCAGACTCATCCTTCATACCGGAAGGCAATAATACTTTGTATTGCTGTTTGCCGGAAGAATGAGTAGTACCAACTATTTGGTTGGTACCCAGAAGGGCTACCGAGCCCTACCAAAAAATAAACATAATTAATATTATAATTAAATTAAATCTAATAATTTATTTGCAAAAGAGAAAAATTTAAATAGAGTACAGATCTATTTACAAAATTACGCTTACTTTTATCTTATGACGTGAAATGTTGTCATTATAATATTTTTATGTAACGAAATTTTTATTATGTTAGGGTACACAACTCGAAAGACCCTCGTCGACATGAAGGCGACAGAATGAGGAGATTTTTTTATATTTAGTAATGACATAATATATATTGTACGTAATATACACATACACTTTATCTTAGTATATTTTTTTTAAATTATTTTATCAAATCATTCCACGCAATAGATACAAGGAAATTATATTATAGGCGTTTCCTTAATCGGAATTGATATTTAAGTAATTAGGTTACATTAATATTACATTAATGGCGGTGAGGCTTTGTCTGTACAAAGTCGGCCCTGTGCCCGACTGGGCGGGTAGAACCCACTCATCAATTATTATACCGTCAAATATAAACACTGTATTGTTGTGTTCCAGTTTGAAGGGCGAGTGAGCCAGTTAAATTACAGGAACTGGGGTTATAACAATTTAACCCAATGTCGGCAGCGTGTTGACTGTGATTTGAATGGTTTCCAATTATTCCTAACCACGTCAATATATTAAGCCATGTATATGTCAAAACCTATTCAACATATTAAATTATTATACCGTCTATATCTGACTTGAAAATCATATGAAATTTCCGTATATATCAGGTTAGATAGAATTATATCAATCTCGCAGATAAACATTAAAAACAAATAAACACAGAATGAAGAATCACATCTTTTTTTTTATTAGTATGAAAAAAAGTCATTTCAATTTACAATATTCATTAAAAAAACACTTTCAAACAAATATACTTTTAAGATTGTGTATAAAATGTAATACAAAGTTCTTAACGCGTAGCGTACAAAAGAAAACATCTCGTGAAAACAAAAACCGCGAGTGATTAAATAAACAAAGGCAATCTCAAGCTTTTACTACATTATTAGGATTGGTTGTTTCAGTAGTTATATCAGATAATTACGTTGGTTTTCATTTTTAATAGACTTACTAAGCCTTTCTAACTTTGTCGGGTTGTAAACGGATTTGAACATGTAAACAAATAACCTTGCCTGAGTCCGTCTTAACTATAAACTAAAATAATATAGAGGTTTCATATTAATTGGATGAGTAATTTTTCCGTGAAATATTTTTTTTTTATTAAGCTGTTTAGGTAATTAACACAAAATTCCTGCTTATATGGTATAATCAATTAATACATTTTTTTTTACATTAGCAGCCTGTAATTTTCTCACTGCTGGGCTAAGACCTCCTCTCCCTTTGAGGAGAAGGCTTGGAGTATATTCCACCACGCTGCTCCAATGCAGGTTGATAGAATACACATGTGGCAGAATTTCGTTGAAATTAGACACATTCATGTTTCCTCACGATGTTTTCCTTCACCACCGAGCACGAGATGAATTATCTCGTGAATTATAAACACATGAAATTCAGTGGTGCTTGCCTGGGTTTGAACCCGAAATCATCGGTTGAGATGCACGCGTTTTAACCACTGGGCCACCTCGGCTCTAATACTTAAGAATACATAAACTTACACTGAGAGCTATATCTTGTGTCTAGATATCCGTATATTCTCGCGACAGGTATGCATATACGAAATAAGTAAAAGCGTTTATAAAGTGGCACCAAACGAGAAAAGGCTCCTGTTTGATGCAATTTAACTTAAACCCACTTCTGCTTATAAAGAAAGGATAACTTATTTATCGTGAGGCCCTTAGTCTGAACCGTGGTATCTCTGCCACGGTCACTACATCACGTCGCTCTACGTGACGTCATAATGTAGTCATGAAATGTATTTGCTACCTGAATTTATTTACGATTTTTGGTTTTATTTCTGGCTAATGTAGCCTCAGCTTTTGTGTAGTCTTCAATAGCGCCTAATTTAACCAACTGTGTGAGAGATTTTGCACGATACGATACAACTAGATAGTAATATGGTGATTAAAGGTTCTGTCAGGCACTGGAGTATAACATGCAGCCTACTTTTTATATACTGGCTGTTATTTGAGGATTTCTTGTCAGTAAAACTCAATAACAGTTATTAATCTGACTGTCTGAATCATTATATAAATATAGACCTGATGAAATTTATTACTGGTTACATTTAATGCTGTTTTTATTATATGTACTAGTTTCACGTGAGGCTTCGCCCACGTGGGCAGAGGTTGGGAGGATCAGGTGATAGGTAAATCTTTTTGTCCTTTCTCGGCCCCTGATACGATGTGTGCCAAATAATACAATTGATAGTGAAATAAATGACGTGAAATCGTAAAAGGTTATAAAGTCAATTTGCATTTATAAGATTGGTTAGAATAAATTTATTTATACATATATGTATGTCATGTATATATGTACCAATATAATAAATTCCCCACTCACTTTGACATCGTTATATTTTTCTTCCGGAATATACTTTTCCAATTTTTCAAACTTTTAACAAGGCCAGTGGAGTGATCGAAATTTTTGTTGATCGCTGAAGTATGGTGACGCTTCTATTTAATTAATCATTTCGTATAACTTTACTACGCTAGTAAAAGCACTTTTTTAATATTGAACAATGTAACAGATGCCGAATTTCTATGGTCATTACGTCTAATGAAACCCGGTATTTAAATTTTACTCATCGTAAATATTTCTTATCAGTATATTTTATAACGGTTTTATGTTGACAATGCCGTTGCTTCAATAAATTTACGTTCTATATTGTATAGTAAAAACATTTAAATATCGTAACTCACTCACACACACACTCACACACGTGAATAATATCCCTTTGGTTTTAAATGAGAATTTTTATATTATTGTAAAGCAATAGCCGGCGATGACTATTTAGTACAGTCATTATATACAAAAAACAGGCCAAGAAATGCAAATGAACCGAAAAGGCTGATTTTTGGATACGGTGTAGAAGGGACTTAGAAAAGCTTAACTTGAAATTGTCTACCTCGATTTCTTATGAGCGTTCGATGCCATCTTAAAAAAAGGGTTGAACTTTGTTTTTTGCGATAAATCGGCTGTGCGTCGTGATACGAGAATTATGATATGATACTTTTTTGTTGCTTTTATTTACTCTCTACAATTTAGATCCTCTACATTTTTAAGCTACCGTTGTATGTTGTGTATATGTTGTATAAATGTATATAATGGGTGGACTAATTGACCGGTTTCCATAATTAGCGAATTGTTATTGTACTTTAAGTTAAGCGAGTTTTACGTTACATACATGCAACTGAAGAAATGTTTTTTTTATTTGGACGCTTTTGAATCACAGCACTTAAATAATTCTATAATCTATTAGCAAAACAAAATGTTGTAGAAACCAAGCTGTTTTCCATATTAAACTAAATTACATTAAACTAAAGGTCTCGATTAAGTCATTTCTCTCATTTATATATGAACTGTATTTGACCTTTGACTGTATAAACTAATCTATGTTATTTACATAACCTGGAACAATTCTCTTGGGACTCACACGTCTAATAGCGATAAGCAATTTAATTTACTTGGTGTTTTGACGATTGTAAATATTGTATCAGTTAAATATAAATTAGTACTAACAATTTAAATAAAAATCTAATATTGTTTATAATATAATTCAACCTTTATCACTTTTGTTGTATCTTTCTTATATAAGCTGGCTTTGAATTTATCAAACGAAATGCAACATCGTCTAAAAATTTTATTACGTCTCTATCCATCATCCGATTAGCCATATATAAACTAAGAAATTAAAAAATATTACAGATGTTATTACAAATGTTACAACAAAAATATACACAATGAAATCACGCCATATGAATATTAAATAAAAACAAACGTTGGAGATTATTTTTAACGAATTTTTTGAGTTTCCATTATCGAAATTAAAAAACGGCTCTTCGTTTAGATATTTTTCTTGACTATGAGAAAACCAAGTCACTGTGTTTTCTTACTTTTAAATTATACTTTAAAAATATATAACTCAAACCTAAGCAAAAATATTTATCATCACGAGCCCCTCCATTTGCAATGCTATGTGAAGATTAGAATAAGATCAGAATTTATCTTAAATACCGGTTGTAGGTTCACCTAACATTATATGAGAAGGAAATTTTAACTGCTTCTATTATGTAACAAACTCCGATTAAATGAAACCAAACAACACCTCGCTACTAATGCAATTTCTAACCACATCGTTACGCACACATGCGTTAAAAATTCGTAAACACACGCCTAAATTTATACACGCACGGAAACAAACACATAGATATCTTATTCAAACGCTTCGTATTGTGACACTAAAGTAATCAAAATAGTGCTAGAGCTGTCGGCATACTATAAAAGTTGATTTTGTGTCAGATTCTGTATAAGGTTTTATGTGTACGAAAAATGTTGTTCAAAAATTTATATATATAAACAACATTTGCGTTAACAGCTAAAGGAAAGATATATTTTTTTTATATATATAATAAGCGTTTAACTTTGTTGATTATATATAAAGTCGAAGTATTGGATCCACCCGACCGATTTATGACAGGAAATATTTTAATATATTTTTATATAAAAAAAAAATATTACTTCTATTTCTATTTTAATTTTAATTACTGAACCTATGGTACCATTGAATTTAATCCGACCTTAAAATTGTACACGAACAAAATACATGTAGCATTTATAAAAGGACAGTTATCACTTCAAAAAGGGCTTTGATACAAAAGTCACAATAGTATCAAATATTTATACTAGTAATCAAATACTAAATAAACTTAATTTTACAGTTTTCATTTAGATTAAACATTTAACGAAAAATACCGTTCGTTTTAAATGAAGCTATATTAAAATTATTAATTAAATTGAAGTCATAGTAATGAGCTAATAAATATATAACACAAAGTCGTCATCGACATATTATTCATATTAAGTAGAATGCAAAAATAAAATAACATCAATAACAAAAAATAAATAATAAGGCAGCGAAATAATAAGGCTCTTTTCAGAGTGCTGCATTTACAACTAGGACCGATTTTTTTTATAATAAAAGACAACTCGTTTTATGTAACGCGAATGACAGATGGTATTGTACTTTTCTAACGGGGCGAGCCCTGTTATTTTAACTTCGGTTGTTTTAATACTCAAAGAGCACAGGCCACCTCTACACTAAAGGCGAAGGTTCGGCATTAATTCCAATACGCTATTACACTACGTATTGGTGAATAACAGAGAATTACAGAGCTTTGTACGATATAATATGAAGACAATTTAATGATATTATTATTATTTAATATTAACATTAATCTTTTGACGTGATTGTTATCTAACTGATTTCCTGTTTGTTTTTTAGCTGATAGTAAGTGGTAAGTGGCACCGTAAGAAATATTAACCATTCCTAGGGAACTAAGGTGTTATGTCCCTCGTGCCTGTAATTACTCGTACACTGACTCACTCACATTTCTAGCCGGAACACATAAATACTGAGCACTGCTGTTGGGCGGTAGAATATCTGGTGAGTGGGTGGTACCTACTCAGGCGGGCCTGCACAAAGGTCTACAACCAATAAAATTTGTATTAAATAAACAAATAATGTCATGATCAGAAGTAGCGACGTAGAATAATAAATGCAAACAGAGAAATAGAAAATATAAAAAACAAGTTTCAACGTTACAGAAATTGCGAACGAATACTAACTGATATATTATTCTTTTATGTCAATCAAAGTCTGACGAGACAAAGAGATGCCTTAATGTAACATTGTGATTGTCACTTTATATTCCATGACACAATAAAGCTTTTAACTTATAAAATACATTTCGTTCAATGAAATGATTGTGTCATTGTTTTTTTTTCTCATAAAATTGCTTAATGAAACTTGAGACACACTATTTCTCAAATTAATTATCTTTTTCTAAATAAACAGCTGCAGTGCACCGAGAGTTAGAGTATTATGTAATGAAACTAAGGTATTTGGATTCGAACCAGGGTAATCACTACTGATATTTGTATGTGTTCAATTGTTGTTTATAATTCATTATATCATGTCAAGTTAAATCCGTGTAAAACTGTTTATAAAGTATAATTTAGATATTGTTTCTGTTTGCTGTATTATAAATCGATATTGTAAATAGGTGGGATTTATGATTATGAACTGATAATTAAGTCATTATAAGCGTTTTATTTATAAGCGTAAAATTGTATTTTACATATTTAAAATTACATTAAATTTGTAAACAGACGTATATCAGAAACAATAGAAGAACGCTTCTATATAAATTTAATTCAAATCTCAAAATGAAAATTCAATAAGTAAGAAACTATTGTGAAGCTAAGATGTTACAATTAATATATCACGTCGTCATCGCGCTTTGTGTGCACAATGTGTGCAACAATGTTGGGTAACTTAAACTATGTGAACGTCTTTGTTGCCTTCATTTAAATTCCTTGTTGGTATATGAGTATATGCACCTTATATTTATATACATACCAAAAATGTTATAACATAATGATAATAATATATGTGATGATTATATAACATTATTTCTCGAGTTAAAAGCATTAACTTTAGTAGATATATCTTAATGTCGGTTGAGTAGATATTATATGTCTGTAAACATTAATTTCAATCGATCTGAGATATGTCGGAGATTTTTTACTAGGATAGGTAGACGAGTAAAAGTATTCCATTACTATTTTATATATTTTACATTACACATTTAAATTCCAAAATTGTTATTTCACCTTCAAACAAACCCACAAGTTTTATAATACAAGGTACGTTAAGGTTTTCATACAAAACCTGATCTGGTTTGACTCGTACACGTATGTCTTTTCAAAAATACAAATGGACTAAGTGATCACTACTGCCCATAGACATTTTCATTATTTCTTATATAACCAATGCGCTACCAGCCTTGGGCAGTGAGATGTTATGTTATTATACCTGTAGTTACACTGATTCACTTAACCTTTAAAATGTAACACAACAATACATCATATTCTATATCCCATTAAAACGTGGTAGACAATTAAAAAATAAATTCTCTTACTAGTATTTTTAGTACGAATAAAGGTTTTATTTCATTATCATTTGAACATTACTTAAAACATTTTAAGGGTGAGTACACTAATACAATAATTAAGCAAAGTAATTGCTACGACGTCGGCGAATTGTAAGGCGTTTACTGTCCCAGAAAGTGTTAATAGTTAAATGGAATTGCGTAGGTTTCAATGAATATGGCAAAACATTTGTACGAATAATATCACCAATATACTGCACCCTTATTGCCTTTATAATTACTTCGTATTTATTTATATACTATGTGTAAGTAATTAAGCTGTCAGGCTCAATATAAAATTTGCTTTGAGCTTGATATAAGATTTATCTAGCCCAGCAAGCCCTGATCCTCCAATAGAGGAGGAGCTGAGGTCACTCATGGCGGGCCTGGCGACAGTGAAGGCAATACGTCAAGAGGAAAAGGGGCACGCTCACTTTCAGGATGACATAAGTACTTACCGGGTATGGGTGCTTCAGTAAGTACATGCACGGGATAGCGCGGCGGGAGGTGTCACCCTCTTGCCGCGAATGTGGTATGCCAGTGAATATACAACACTCTGATCGAGTGTGCTGCGTGGGGGTCCCAGAGGCAATATCTGGCGGTGACTATGGGCGGAGACCTCTCGCTGCCGAGTATCGTCAACGAAATGCTAGCGAGGCGTGCTGATCGGAGATGCGTTCCTTCTGCGAAAACGTCATGTTGCGAAAGGAAGCCGCGCACAAAATATTCTCAGTAACAGTCCGAACGCTGGAACTTTTTCCAGTCGTGTCGGATTTTTCGTGCACCTGTGTTGTGCACACATTTGTGCACTATAATATATCCTACGTAGTTGGCTGGTCTCCCATGAGATTGGTCATCGTGACCGGTATTCACCGGATGATATCATCATTAGTAATTATAATTGTAAAACAAATACGAAAACAACTGTTTTCAAACTGTCTCCTAATAAACACTATTGAATCTTCAATTCGCAAGATTTAATCAAATGTGAAGCTAAAACCGTTTTGAAATATTGATTCTAATAAAAAACTAATTCGTTAATCTTACTACAAATTAAATAACATTATGTTATTATGAAGACATTATATAACATAACATGAGTGTACCATTCAATCTATACAATATGTTATTGAAAAATATCAAAGACAATTACTTAACTTTTACGTTTGAATAGAATAATAGGCATCAGCCATAGACCATTTTGATAAATGGCATATTATTTATCTATAATTGATTTAAAAAAAGTATTTACTTTCACAGTGATAGAAATCTAGTTAGTTGTGAGTGCACTAATATTCATTTACACTTTAGATATCTCATACGGGTACAGCCGGTATTGCTTGTCCTTCTCATTACTTCCACTCACTCACCTTCTAAACAAAACAAAGGAAAATTAATCAGCTGTAAAAGGGACACATGAATAGTTGAATACCTAGCTAATAATGATTCGTTTGTGTAACGACATAAAACATCAAATCCAACGTCAGATAAATTAATTTTTTTTAGATTTTTCTCTCAAGGTATGTTCAAATCCGGGGTTGAGAAGTCAACATGTTAGACATACATACAAATATATTATACCCTCGTACTTCGGGAAGACGAGAGCAGCAGCTGCAGCTTCGAGCCGGACTATGAGAGTGAGGGGCTAAAGAGTGCAACTGTGTTTGCGTGCAGACTCTCTTGTGCACTGTTGTATCTCCACAATTGACTGCTATTTAAGATTTGACGCCGATATTGAACTTTTTTACGTAAAAAATAAATATTACGATTAGTAAAATGCTTTATTTTCTTCAAAAATTTTTTTTATTTAAATAAAACTAATTTTAGAGATTATTTTTTATTAAATAATTCTTAGTAGACCTCGACGTTATATTTTATCATTCTGCTTTGTATAGCATAAAATTAAATTCTATTTACAAAAAGATTTATGCTAAACGTTATGTTGCGAGAATGTATCCAACACACGGTTACTGAATGATAATACGAGAGCTGTTCTTTGTGTAGAAAACCATTCCTTCCAGATTCCCAGAATATTACATAGTACATACAGAAAACAAAGCGACGTTTTTTTTACAACTGGGTTACATTGGCTTCTTCCTGTTTTAAAATAGATGATTATGAATCAAACAATTTTATTTACAAAAAATCTAACTTGAAAAAAATAAATATTCTATATATTTTGTAAATTATAAGGTTGTTACCATATAGGCCACGTAAGTTCGAAAAAAAATAACTATTACATCGCCCTTGTATCACAGATTAGCACACCCTTGTGTCACGCGGAATTAAGATATTATCTCCCCTCTAGTGATATTGGTTTATTCGCTCTTCAAGCCAGAATACAACAATACTAAGCATTACAACTTTGTGGTAGAAAATATTACATGCAGGTTGCTCCTATCCAGGCAGACCTGCATTAAGCCCTTCAACTAATACATGCAAATCGGAACAGATATCAGCATCAAAATTAGTTTTCAATATTTCATATAACATACACTAAGATAGTGAGAGGATGTTATGTGCAGGTTTTACAGAACACATATATTTATAGCCTTAGAGCAACAAACAGTTGCACGGAACTCGTAACAGATGTTAGAAGTTTTAGTGGTGCAAGTCCATGCAAGCGAATAGTCCGAAAGTTCTAAGAACAGCACACGTTACAGTAATTGTGACAATAAATGGACCCGTTGATTTACTTAAACTTTTCAGACATCACGACTGAGGAGCCTAACATTTGTCATTTATGATGATGGTGATGGTCATATCCTTCTAGATAAGAAGAAAGCAAGAAAGAGACTAGATAATTGTGCCGGTTATTAAAATAAATTGTGAATAATTTTGTACGCAAACACTTTCCATCGCTTGACTGTTAAAACTGGCGTATTCTTTTTTTGGATATTTGTTAAAATGTCACTAATGGATTAGTAAATGATAGCTCATATTGGTTAACACATAGTACATATTCATGAATACGATAAGATATGGTGATGAATATTATTAATTTAAATGGTCTGAACTAATTATATTTATATTAACTTGGTGATCAAAATTTGGGCTAGACTTTTGGGTAAGGTTTTGGTTTGAAGGGTGATTGCGCCATTTTAACATAACTTCCAAAGATTGTGGCGTGTTGGCGATGTAATAAATGATTAATATTTCTTGTATAATCAATGTCCTAAATGCACTGGTTCTGTTAGAAACCTTGGAAGCTAAGATATTATAAGCTGTTGACTATCTACCATCAGGTGGTTCATTTGCCAGTCCGCTTATCTAAATTGTATAAAATAAGAAGTTGTAACTATATCATACAGTTCATTCCAATCAGTTTAACTTATACATGAATAATTTAATATTAGTGTTGGATGTTGTCTTAGATTTCAATTGATTAATTTAACTTGTTACCATGGTAACATAATAATATGTATTTGTGTGAGTGGTTTCATATTAACATTGTCTCATTTAGGGTCCTTGTTATACTTGCTAGCAGTATCTATAGTGTAGTATAATTTTCTATTTAATTTATTCATCCGTTTAAAAAAAACACAATGACATAAGGCACTCTTTTCCAGTCAATCGTATATTGAACATCGAAAAATAGTGCAAATATAAAAAAAATATGTAATTTCTATTTTACTACATTTTGTGGTAAATTTATTTCATACTATATGACATAACATCAGATATTCTTTTTATAAAAATTGAGCTCAATGGTACTAGTCAATTCGAATAAGTATAGGAAAGAACAACAGGATATAAGTTGGAGGTGCGCAAAATAACAGGTAACGAATTTAGCAGAAAAACATATCATGTACAATTTCTTTTGATGTTGTTTTAAGGTTTGTCTGATTAAATAAAATACTAAGTAGTAATTGCTGTCAAGATATGCCATGTGAATCCGATAAAAATACATTTTACATTTTAGGCATGTAAGAGCAGAATGTTTGAATAAGAGGGTGAAAAGTATTGGTTACTTCGTAGGTTCCTAAGATGACGACCGAGCAATTATATCATTATAATCAAAATTTATGGACTGAAATAGCTAGCGCAATGCCACATTGCTTATAAGCTGCAAGACAACATATATGTTACTGACAATTTACAGATGATGTATAGAATTTATGAAAAGAGAAAACAATAAAGGAGATAAAATTTCGCCTTGGGGAGTTCCAGTGATTACACAACACTAATGGGAGTGAGTGAGACTGTGATCGTTGCGAATGACCGTCGGTGACCTCAGAAATAAGAAGAGGTCTACTTGATCTCGTGGCTCAAGATATTATAAAAATATGATCCTCAGCATTAAACTCTTTGCTGAAATTTGTTAGAATAAAGACATTGACTCCTTTGGTTTTATATAATTTAACTCGTAATTATGTTATTCACAGAGAATTTAGTTGAATGAGTCGATCAATTTATCAAGTACTGAATTGAATTATATAGATTGTTTACTTAAAATTATACTCTACTAGGTACAATAACAATGTTTAATTTATTAAGATAAGAAGTACTATTAGAAAGAAAATGTTTAGTGGGTATATTTCATTTACAACGTTTTTTTTTTTAATTTATTACTTTACCTTAATTATGTCATTGATTTAATTCGTATGTCAATTTTGAGACGTAGAACAAAATAAGTCTACAGCTTATAGATTAAAATTAGGGTAATTTTAGCTGTCAAGTTCAAAAATTTATTGCTACAGCCAGTTATCCGACGCCCCGATTCCCAGTGAACGACTTCTTGTTTGCACGTAATTCGGAATCGATGATATCTTCTATAATAGTATTCCTTCGAATTATGGTAAATTCCCAAGTTTATTCCCATTATGATATAAATAAATTATAATAATTAATGGGAGAAAATGGCATTACTTAGTCAGTATTTTATGATTGATCTCCAAAATAACAAAAAATTGTGATATTTTTCACTTATATCCAGAAAACCGCATCAAAATCCTTCCGAAGAAGTTATAGCGTTACAGACAAATGCAAAAAGCGGCATTCTCTTATACCATTTGTAACTGATAATAACTTATTATACTTTGCATACTAAAATTACTTGACGAATTGTGAAAGTCATCGCTTTGTATGAAAAAATTTAGTGATTTTTTTAAACTTATAGAAATTACGAGCATACCTCTGAAAAAAGGCTTGGAAATTAATAGTATCTTAAATGAGTTATTATCTCTTACAATATTTTTAATTTATCACTTCATATTTATTTAACAAAATTATAATTTAAATTGTTAAAATTTATATTATTAACTTGAAACCGAAGCAGGACATATTTATTCAATTACACGCCGGATATAATTGTATTAGAATATTTATTGTAATACCTGCTAATAAATATCATTGAGGATAAATCAATATTTATAAATACAATGACTAAGATTTCTTTTTAAAAACACATAATCGACCTCGAAATCGAAAGTTATGGATTTCAAATATCCGACTCATTATTAAAAAACATATAAAAAATAATGGTTGAAATAGGAAAGTTGTGAATTCAAATATTGTTCCTAATAGGACACTTACTTTCAAAGTTACAAAAAGTACAATAGATAAGTGTTTTATGTTATAACGTCAGGAACTGGAGCAAATCCAATTTACTATAACAACGTTCAACAGACATTGTAAATGCATTATTTTACGATAAAAGTTAACTGACTTGCCGTTAATGTTGTAGATCTTAAAATAAACATAGATGCGATTATTGGTTTTTATTTTTATGTACAAATATGATTTAGATTTATTATTAATTAATTACATGTCTGTAATCCCCTTTTTCTCTTAAACAAGGCTTACTTTATGAGTAAACAAAGAATTACGTAAACCTTTTTGGCGGCGATGATAAGAATTTTTTTAGCGACAAAAACGTTTTACTTGCGTTTAAAGTTACACGCACTTTATATATAGTATAATAATACAAATCTAGTTCTAGAAAAGACAATCATAATACTACTACTAGTGATGTCTTCCAGATCAATTTCACGACTGACCGAACGACCACGGTGGACAATTAAAGACCGACTAGCCTATGCAGAATATATTAAAGCACAAGTGTATGTTTGGAACGCGTGCATCTTAAGTGATGATTTCGGGTTCCAACCAGGCAGGCATCACTGAATGTTCATGTAATTAATTTGTGTTTATAATTAATCTCATACTCGGTGGTGAAGGGAAACATCGTGACAAACTTCATGTGTCTAATTTCTGAAACGAAATTCTGCCACATGTGTATTCCTGCAACCCGCATTGGAGCAACGTGGTGGAATATGCTCCAAATCTTCTCCTCAAAAGGGAGAAGAGGCCGTAGCCCAGCAGTGGGAAACTGACAGGCTGTTAATGTAAAAAACGTAAAAATATGTGGGCAAACACAGGTGCACTCTCTCAAAAACCAATGCGACGTAAATCCGATACGACCAGATAAAGTTTAGGTGCAGGCTTGATGCGGTTCTCATGTCATTAGAATGCACACATTTCCAAGTTCCAGACTATACTACTGAGAACGAAATATTTCACGATCGAAATACCCAATGACTTTTTATCATTCTTTTGTTGCTTCACTATGATATTACTGGCGCTCTGTCTGCCTTTTGTTTTATAATATAAGCTTAATTGGATCAATTTATCAGGTGCTATCAAATATACAGTTCATTTGGAGCTCGTTATTGGTGCTTCTCATATGAACCTGAGAGAGCTGGAAAAGTAAAATAAAAACAAGGTTTTCGTGTTTTCATTGCTCATTCATTGTTCTTATATTTTGCAACCTTTAGATGAAGTCTTTTAAAAGCAAATGTTGATTAAGCAGAGACAACAATTATGCATATTTATTCGGAGAAAACGTTGACCAAATTATTTGACGTTTCAGCTGTACGAGATTATTCACTACCTTTACTTAGTACCTACTAGTAAAAATGATTAAATATGAAAAGAGTTTTATGTAAAAGTTTACAGTAAATGACTATGTAGTATGTTTTGAGTTATTGATTGGTATAAAGAAAAAAAAAGAAAATTGTGTCTAAGCATATTTACTGTTATTGCTTGCTCAAATATATCGCGACAAAAATATTATAAGAATTTTTATTTGGTATTCACGTTTAATCTCTAAAGCTGAGGCTCAAAAAGCCCTGATTCGCAGATACGAGGACGATCTGGGGTCCACAACAGCAGGCCCTGGTGATAGTGGAAGCGATCCGCCCCCACTTGAGTCGCTGGGTAGAACGGAGTTACGGCACACTCATATTCAAGCTGACGTTGTTGCTTACCGGACATGGTTGCTTCGGTAGGTATCTTGCACCGGGTAGTGATGGGAAAGATGACGCCCACCTGCCACGAGTTTGGTGTGCCTTTGAACACGGCGCTTAAAAATAAATTAGCCTTTTACTAGGCAAAAGGCTAATTTATTTTTACTATTATTCATATTATATTTTATGATAATGGTAGATGGGTAAATGGACCACCTGATGGTACGCTATCGCTCATTGATATTGGCACTATAACTATACTTCGCCAATGCGCCACCAATTTTGGGAACTAAATCTTATTCTTGGGAACTTAAAGTATATCCCTTGTGCCAGTAGTTACACTATTTTACTCATCCTTCAAACCGCAACACAACAGTAAAAATTATTCCAGTCTGGTGGTAACTTCATGGTGAGTGGTATCTACTCAGACGGCATCGAGCCCTACTTCCAACTAGTTTTGAAATTCATCCTTTACCCAATAAAAAGTTAAACATTAAAAATATTTATAATAAATCCGTTATAAAACTGAAAATTGTTTTTTAAAAAAAACTAAGGTAATATGGAGGTATTCGGTATCCTTTCGGAATGAGAATCCTTTGAGTCAGTCACATTAGTCACGGCTCAGTTCAGTACACAAAATTGAATGAATGTATCTTTCGTAACTGCGGAAAGACTGCAGAATACGTTTGTAAGTTTTCTGTAACTAAACTAATAAGTATTTTATTATTGCTATATTTTTTTTTTAGCATTACTAGCCTGTAAATTTTCCCACTGCTGGGCTAAAGGCCTCCTCTCCCTTTGAGGAGAAGGTTTTGGAGCATATTCCACCACGCTGCTCCAATGCGGGTTGGCAGAATACACATGTGGCAGAATTTCGTTCAAATTAGACACATGCAGGTTTCCTCACGATGTTTTCCTTCAACGCCGAGCACGAGATGAATTATAAACACAAATTAAGCACATGAAAATTCAGTGGTGACTGCCTGGGTTTGAACCCGAAATCATCGGTTAAGATGCACGCGTTCTAACCGCTGGGCCGAGATTGCTATATTATATATTTGTATTTTTTTTATTGTGTAATGTCAAAATGTACATTAAGAGGTTCTCATAAGATATGTATCTTTATTAAAATCATTGAATGTCCTCAGCAGAAGCATCTGTCGCTTAATTGCTATGTTTTTAGTTCTTCGTAAACTTTATTGTGTCTGTGAATTGACGTTTAATTTCTGTAGTCTTATGTTAGTTAGTGTTATATAATGGGGTGCTACCCTTTGCAACTGAGACACACGCGGTCCGTCCGGTTGCTGTATCTCCGTTAACTCGCTTCGATCCTCTCGATACGTTGTTACTTATCTTTTAGTATGGAATTTTGACCGTTATTTATTATTTCTATATTTTAGAGATTTATTATATAGATGCGATTATTTTAGTGATTCAATTATTAAGAAATAACCAATTTTGTAAAGTCAACCATCCGAAACAATTCTCAGAGTTAATCATACATACAAACGCTCTAATACGTCGCTACATAGACATAATCCGTTAGAACCATGTCTTCCCTTTAGGCTTTACCGGGGTCGGATAATTATTGTGCAGAAATTCTTTACTAACGTTCATTTTCTCGGTAACTGTCATTTTCAATATACTTTGACATAGTTCCACTCCATTCTTATAGCGTGCGGATTATACCGGTAAACATCTACAAAGTTCATTTTGTCTGTCCGCTGTTGTTGCTCGTTGATAAAATGTCTAGTGTGATGTATTAGTCCCACTAACCCAACCAACCGCGAATTTTTCTAGTTTCTTTTGTCTTATTTAGAGTTTCAGAGGCATCGCGTCCTTCTCGTGTGACATTCGCAATCCTTCACAAAGCGATTTACGCGTTGACGGCCATAAAAATATAAGTCTGAAAATAACTTGGGTTATTTGTATAAAAAATGTTTTTTTTTTCTATTAATTCGTCATGCCTCATTTGACATATTTGACACGATATATGAGATAAAAACTTGTTGCGAGATTTATTTGTATAGATAAACAAGTAAATTAAATAATTTAATGTGAAATGGATCAACCATGCATTGTCATCCAATTCGTACGTGTATAAAAAAATTCAGCTCAATTATCTTTAGCCGATTGGTTACACAAGTTAAAAAAAAGTTAAAAAAAAGAAAATATTATATTTTTTGCTTCTTGTTCTAGTTGGAATATACTACACATATGAATAGTAATGAATACTTATATACTATACATACGAATAGTCTATTCCAATCACAAAAAGAGTAAAGTAGAATAAACAGCTTTGACATTGAATATATGCGATATAATTGATCGAGATCTTGAATTATCTATGATATACCTAATGGTTTCGCAAAAATGTTGCGTTTCGAATCTCGGCAAAGTTGAATCAGATCTTTGGAAGTAAAAATAAAGTGGATATAAGTAGTGAAATAGAATAGCGGTCCATTTTATCTAAAGACATATCAATCAAGAACTGTCTGTAGTACACAACATAGCAGAGTTAGAAGCAAATCGCGCGGAATATGTAAATTTTGGGTTTGTTTACCTTTCCTCCCTATGTGAGTCGATCGATTGCGAGCTAATTACGATAGTATTGGATTTAAGTTGTGTTACTGCAAATTTGTTGTTACAATAATTGACAGAATAACACTTTAAGAGAAATAAATAGTTTAAAAAAATAAAAAAACACGCTTTTAGCAAGCACTAAAAATTAGAAATAGAGCGTTTTGTCCAAAAATAATAATTTAAGAAACAAAAAAATACGGTTTTAGCACGCACTAAAAATTACAAAAGGAAACCCTTTCATTTGATATCCATATCATGGGGGTGGATTACAAACAGCCAGTCCGCCATCTTGGAGAGGCCGCCCTCTTGGATTTGTAATGACGTTTCTTAGCTAGTCATGTATTGTCATCAAAAATCAGAGTGTGCGAAAAACTTTATCCTAACCGAAGACCGGGAGGTGGGTCAAATTAAGATTCCAAGATTTTCTTACATACATAGTTACAAGTTAATCTAATATAAGCGTGTTAAAATAACCAATAATTTTACTGTTATAATATATTAAATAGCAAAATACAGACATAATGATTTTTCATCATTTATGAGTAGCGTGTTATGAAATAAAATATTATAGCGGTTATATATTGGTGTTCCCGCGGAACGCTCATTTGCAGCTTATCACGCTGTGGTAGCGATGAGATCGTAAAAGGAAGTGAGCTGACGAAATTTTTCTAACGTTTACCCTCGACTAATATTCATCACGTTTCAAATATGTTATTTTTCCTTTATTAATTCCTTTATTACAATATTTTCTTTTATAAAATAAAAACGTCTCCACTTCACATAAGGCTTTATTGGAGGTCGTTGTCTCTAGTAATTTGGTAAAAACAAATATTGCAGAAAATTTTCTGACATATGCGGTCTTTGCTATGTTTTCCTTTGCCCCTGAACATTAGATATGAATAAATTATAAACACAATGTAAGCAAATGAAAACTCATTTGTCAAGTGTCTAGAGATAAACCTCCTATTCGCTCACTCAGATTAGCTAAGACTATTACAATATGAAATATTTTCGGAAGTTTTGAACATAGGGGTATCTGACCCGATATATTTATAAACGAAAATGTACTACATGGGTTATATGTGTATAACATAAATCTTAAGTCGGTGGCAAAACCCTCACTTATGAATATAAAAAAGCTTCTATTGAAAGTAGCATATATTGATAAAATTGTACTAAAATTTAATTAACATTATTGAATAATAATGATAATATCTTGCGATCGGCATCGCATGTAAAAAAAAAAAAAAACAAAATTTTCAAAGGTGTATTAACAAAAAACAGTGAGTTGTACATATTAAATCATAATAAATAATATTATATCATCCACATATCAGAAAAATTATACTTCCCTAATAAATAAATATTTTGAAAGCATTATAAAAGACAAAATTATCAGCGTAGAAAGTAAGAGTACACAGTAAAATATTTCTTGTTAATATGTCATATGGCAAACCAAGTTATCAAATAGCGACATTAAAATTTTCAATTGAACAATTTTCGAACACATATTTTCGATATCCTTCGTAACCATTGGTATCAAGATGGACCTTTCTTTAGAAAATAGATATCACCATTGTACTCTAACAAAGGCTAGGGTCTAAAAGATTTGAGTGATAAAATCTGAATGAAGATTTTGTTTGTAAAGATATGATAACATTTTGAATAATATGCGCTTGCTTTATGAAAGCAATTATTTGTATACAAAATATTTAAATAACCCTTTGGGATTCATTTGGTTATAATAAAAATATTTATTCAGTACATGTTGGTTATGTTGGATATGTTAGCGTAGAGTTTAGAAGAGCTGTTGAATAAAACGCGTCTTTAACAATTAGGTATAAACTGTTTTCTTTTGCTATGAGGATATTGCGACATATTCTTCGGAACCGAAAGGTAATAATTTATAAAATCGTATCCTTAGCGCTGTTAGAAGAACTTCAAATCTCACCACAGAACACAAGCGTGAAATGTCAGAATTTGAAGTGTGACATCGACTATGATAATTATAAAACAATATAGAATACATGTACCAAAATTGTGCATCACAGTAAATCGTTTGTTAACATTTAACGGAGATAAGTGAATTCTCATAGAACCGCACTTCAAGCTTGTAATTGTCATCGAAGAGTCATTGTCTACCAGGTGACAGGTGAATAACAAATACACAAAATAAACATAAACATATAAATGTATATGTTAAATAGAGTGGTGAACTAAATTGTAATTATTTAAGAGGAAGTCTAAGAGTACGTATTTACAAAAAAGCTGAAATTAAAACAATTATATTATAAATTTGCAGTAAATTAACGAAACATCTTTAAACAAATAAATATATTTTTAATATAACGTCTCAATTTATCTTAAAACAAGTTATCTATGTAATTAATGAGCCTGAAGTTCGTACCGATATTGAACGACGAAGTTCAACTGACAACAAGACAGCATCCTTACTTAATTGCTTAAAATGTTTTTGGGTGAAGTGTATCCGGATAGCTGGTTGGTATATATAATAAAAATAACAGTACTTTTCCTTATCTTATTCAGTACTTAAACAATAACAAATCAACTTCGAATATAACAGGATAATATTAAGGGAAAAAATCAAACTTCCGTACAAAGTATCAAAATTAATTTTATAGAACGTATTTCTTAAATTTGAAAAAGCGTAAGCAACCTGACTTTTATTTTGTTTTATTTTGATTCATATTTTATTTTTTATTGGAAACATATTTCAATAACCATGCAAATTTTTAAGGAAACGAATGATATAATAACAAACCAAACATGTTTTCACATAAAAATGATATAAAGATAAGAATAATAAAAAGTGTTTACGGACTATGCAATACAAGATAACAGATACTTATATCACCAAGAACATAAGGAAACAGTTTATTTTCTTGTATGGCTCAATAACGACTTCATGTAATACATCTATGTATAAAATAAGAAATGGAATATCTATTATAACTTTTTTACCGTTGTATGGATTTGCATTTTAAGAAAACATTTTAATTGAAATATCAAATTAAATAAATATGTTATTCTTACTATACAATGTATAACAAATAGAAAGCACTTGGATCTATATCCTTCTATACTTAGGCATATGTACGTATAACATTAATTGTTCTAAATCTGAGTGATAGAATTATCACTTAAAATGAATAATATAATATAATAAATTAATTCAAAGTTTTGAATATTAACCTAATTAAAATCCTAACTAATAAAATTTCACGGTATTCAAATTTTCTAATTTTAAGACCATGTTCTAGTATTTTGCTGAGATAACTTTCTAAATATTTGTACTTCAAGTTATGTAAATACTTCTTTTTAGAAAATACCTCTACCTCTTAGAAGAAACAATAACTTGGGAGCTCTACCTTATCAAGATCATCACGGAACCCTATGCTATAAGCTTGGATCTTGGAATATTTAAGTTAAAATCTCCTTTGGGAAATTCTTTCATTCCAGGATTTTGAAGATTTCCCCGCCATTTAGGTTTTCAAAATTTGTGTTAATTACTTATAAAGTATGTAACATAAAAATATTATTACAAATGTATGGTAAATATAAAAGTTTTATATAAAAGTATATCGATATGATTACGGCTTCAATATTTTATTTTCATTTCATTAATTATATTATATCTGTATAAAAGAGAGCACTAAATTAGTTTTTTTATTTATTTTTCACGCAATTCAAGCAGTTACAGCTTCTGAAAGTTAACATCGCCCGAAAACCTGGTTTGTGGGATCCATACCCACTAAATCTAATGCGGTGGCCGTTTTTGGCAAGTATCATAGACTCTGCGGTATCATAGTGATATAATGCATCCGCAGCCACTCTCGTGTACTGCTCCTATCATGGCTCAGTGGAACTCTCCTCGGGGCTGATCGTAATCGCACTTCTTGCAAGTGCGTTTGACATGCCGGCTGGCGTACGCCTTAGGACCGTCTGAAACACACGTCAGGACAAAGGGTCACTTCCTATCTTTTGAGCTCCAGGCGTCGGGCCTGTGTGCCAGAACAACAGTACCAATATGATCAGAAAAGTTGGTGAGATGGAAGGTAGCCAATTTTAGCATTAGCATTAGCAGCCCGTAAATGTCCCACTGCTGGGATAAAGGCCTCCTGTCCCTTTGAGGAGAAGGTTTGGAGCATATTCCGCCACGCTGCTCCAATGCGGGTTGGCGGAATACACATGTGGCAGAATTTCGTTGAAATTAGACACATGCAGGTTTCACGATGTTTTCCTTCACCGCCGAGCACGAGATGAATTATAAACACAAATTAAGCACATGAAAATTCAGTGGTGCCTGCCTGGGTTTGAACCCGAAATCATCGGTTAAGATGCACGCGTTCTGACCACTGGGCCATCTCGGCTCAAAGGTAGCCAATATTTATTTATATTTATATTATTTTTATTTAGAAAATTTATTAAGTATATCTTGCATGAATATGTTACATGAAACATGATTCATTTAATTGATATGATTTGACTAATTTAGATACTAATTAAGTGCCAACGGTCATCAATTATCACATACCTTTTAATTAATAAATTATAACCAAAAGGTATTCGATAATAACTAGGCAATTCATTATAAATTTAACGAGGATTAATATTCATTCCATAGTTGAATAATTTTAACAAGGTAGCGTAATAATTAAATTGCTATAGAATACAGGCTTAGACTGAGCCAAGCTAACAACAGCTCATCGAAGAGAGCAGCGTTCTTTTATACAAATTGCAGGATAAATCGTACTATCAAGAGAAAAAGTCATACGACTTGATAATACTTGGGAACCTGTAAAAAATGCGCCTGCTTGAGTCCATAAGCGGTGGTCGTCACTTTCCATCAGGGCCAACGTTTTTACTATCATAGAGGATAAACGCCCGCTATTCTATTAAAAATAACAACAAAAGAAAAACCATTATTAAAATGTATTATTTTAAGTACACCTTTATTTTAAATAAATTAATTTTATTATTACTTTATTTTAAATTAATATAGTCGTATTTAACAATTAAATCTCAATTAATAATATCATACTGCTCAATTTATGGTAAATTTAGGCTATAGACGATTAATTATTTATCATATTAGAATGCAAATGACGGCACAAACTTCGTTGCCAATATATTGTTTACATGAACACAAACGCGACCATCGAGGCAAATAATTACATCAAGCTTAAAACGATGCCTGAAACATTTGCTAGGATATTCGGTACCAGGTACCGGCGGTTCGTCTTTTGTTTCCTCTGTTGATATTATATTTGTTAAAATCACACTAATATTATAAGGTGAAGCTTAAATTAAAAATCTAATTGGACATCGATTTTTCATAGTTTGAAAAATTTGAGATTCAGGACTGAATGATGTGAATTTATTATGACGTGTTTCATTGATCTTGTCTGTGTTATTGCTAGATGTGTAAATCAGCTGATTGGAAATTTTACCGCCAAAACTTGTAAATATTGGCTTGTTGGCTTAACTGATTTTATATTACCAACACAGTACAGGTTGTGTGATGCGGTCTTCCCAGTTTTGCATAAACAGGAAAACGTCATATGATTAATTGAATGGTATATCTGTAGGAGTATCGTAATAATAGGAATCGAAACTGACTGGCTACTTTATACATATTACCTACTCGCAATGAGGTATATTAAAATAGAACGAGATGAAAAAAAAAAGAAAATTCCGGGGTGAATTTAATGAGTAACCGATTTCTTATCCGGGCTGTTAGTGTTCTGAAGAATTCCCCATGAGAAAGAAAAAAAAAATGTGTAGAGTTCAACTGGGCACATATGACTGAAAAGGTTTACCGGTTACTATGGGCATATTACATAAAAGGATAAATTTGAGTATGAATGTGAATGTAAGGCAAGAGAGAGAGAGAGAGAGGAAATCGAAAGAAAGACTAATGGACTGTGTGACATATTATAACATGTGCCAAAAATAATTTAGTACGGTTATGACTATTGGTACAATACTATACGCCGACACCAAATGAGATATGGACAAACAAACTAAAATAATAATGAATTGTTAATATTATTATAAGAACGTCGGTATGGCATTATATAAAAATTGTGTATAAAAGTATGCATTACGAAAAAATATTGTACTGGGATCTACATATGTACTAATTATTATATTAGACGCAGCTGCAACTATATTTTAATTTAAGAAAAAATCAAGACTATCCGTCCATAGTCAAGCATATACGGTTTACCTCTTAATTGTCCTCAAGGCTCTATGCATGGCCGTACACAGAGCTGTATTTACAACGGTGGCATTTGAGGATAGCGTGGCCCAGGACAGCAATTTTCAGGGGCGAAAAATTTCAAAAATGAGAAAAAAATTATATTCGCGTTTTCTTATCCTCCAATTATTTTATCCACTTTATGCGAACAATTTTTTAAGTGCTCGGGTGTTCGAAACTAAGTTCGAATCCGGCACTAGTCATACACTATAGACAATTATTTATTCGCTATTGCAAAACATATTTGCAGTCAGCTGTGGAATTAAAGGGGGAGTGAAGATGTCAATGTTGTAACAAAATGGTCCAAATACTCCATGAAGCCGTTCGTTTATTACAAGCGTATATTCCAGATTATCAATAAATTAATTAATACACTCGCTTGTTCTTGAGTCGCAAAACTAGATGGCGTTAATCAACATAATAAATCTGTTTAGGCCTACCAAGTGCCAGTCACAGTAATAATTAATTATTATTATTGAAAAACAAAAGAAATTTAGTTTATTTTTATATTAGAAAATAAAATATTAGATCATATGAAACTAATGGGTCACTGTAAGTACCTCTATGAATTATTCATAAAGGTCGTATTTTAAGATGACGGATATCGTCTTATGATCTATAAAAGCACTTCGGGTGAAAGATTAGTCGCTTATGAATACATTTTATTTCAACAGAAAAGAAAGCCCAGTGTATAGAAAACGAAACGAAAGAATAAATACATGAAGCAAATATAACAAACTTTTTCACGTGAATTATTTTTCTTTGTGAGCACGTACTCGGCGGTAAATGGCAATAGAAAATATTTCAAGAAAATCTGCATGTCCCGAAAAAAACTGATATAATATAGTTAGCTAGACGATTTAGCTTTGAATATACTATCTATTATTAGTTTGGCGACCATCTTTTGGTCAGGAGTGCATTGCACTCTTTAGTCTGTTCTTTTTAATATAATTATTATAATAGAAAATTGTATTCGTCTTTGTCGTTTATATTCGATTTCATTTTTATGTGAGCGTAGTCAAAACATGTACTTACGGCACAGAAAATTACACTATCCTACGTTGTTTATATAATAACAAGAATTTCAACTAAAATAAAAGTTCATGACATGATATATGAATGAACATTTAATATTTAAATTGTAGTGCTCACTGTGTTTTACTCAAACGTTACATATAAAAAAGTTTTACTCAAATGGAAGCATTTGAGTAAAACTTCGTCACTTCAGCAGAACTATAGTTTCATTGTTCTTAAAAACTATAAGTATAGTTGTATATATTTTTCAATAATTTATTTCAATAACAGATCAATTTATCCTATATGTCTGTATGGATTAGTTTTTGTAATGATCAACATGCCTCGATACGTGTGCGTGATAATATTATGTTTTTATTTAACATATAAAGCTAAAAAAGTAATTTCACACATTTCTGTTCTATCTTTTGTCATTTAAGGATCTAAAGTACCACTATTATACTCATACAATTTCAATACTTCAAAAGCAATTTTCGTTATGAGCGGTCAACCAAAACACCTTTCAACTTCGGCTAATATCTAATATCCACACAGAAAGATTTTATTAAATCCAATAGCAAAATTTTAAATTTTGTATGAGTAGGAATAGATATTCTTGAAAGACATTGATGTTTATATTCCTTATAATTATTACGTAACAAAAAGAAAATAATTATTTACATTTATATTGGTACATAGGTACATATTTTTTAATGAACATAAAGTTCGTAACAACAATACCACATTGAACGACAAATTAAATTGAGCTGACTCCAAGTCAGTTTATAGTTACTTAAGCCTAACTGAGAACAAACAAATGATTTCTGGCATTCGTATCTTCTGTATGCAGAAAACTTAAGTTCAATTAGTTAATCACTTATCGTCACTGAACGCAAGCATAATTACACATATTTTTCGATAAAAACACACACACACACACACACACACACACACACACACACACATAAATATGTAATATACACGACTATAATGATACAGTAACAATTACGCTATTTTTAATTTTACTTATGACTTATAATGATTGTTTGATACTTTTATTTATATGACGTATACGGCAATTTGTTTATGTCAATAGAAACTCGTGTAACGATTTAATAATCGAACTTTTATAAATTAAATTATTAAATATACTAGCTTAAAGTTCAATAACTTTATACGTAAAGTAAACTTGAAAAAACGACGAAGATCCTGATTAAAA
Organism: Vanessa atalanta; assembly: GCF_905147765.1. Lineage (NCBI taxonomy): Eukaryota > Metazoa > Arthropoda > Insecta > Lepidoptera > Nymphalidae > Vanessa > Vanessa atalanta. The sequence goes on from NC_061882.1 coordinate 4,571,067, forward strand.
ATACGTACAACCAACCAGATAATTGTGTTGTGTTGTTAGCTACGCTGTCTTTGTGAATAAACAACATAACATTTTTTAAAGCAAAAACTAATAAAATAAATTAAAACAAAAAACCTTGTACATACAAGTCAAGTAACTTTAAAAGAGCAATCATTTTCAGACACTCTTTGAATGAAACACAATATATAATTTTGTAAATGAAGCAATCAGCAATTGTTTCTGAAAACATAAAAATAAAAATAATTTTATAGCTTCATTCTTTTTACCAGTTATATATATATACATATTGTAATTAGTGCATATTATTTCTTTCAAATTTTCAGTCTATCAAACACATAATTATCATAAAACACACACCATTTCAAAGATTCAATGTCCCCATTCATTTTCCTATGTCCGTATAATCTCCCTCAATGTGACCCCTATCGACACCAAATTTCCTTTCCTCGTTTAACCTTATCTTGAATTTATGACCGGGCTGCTTCGTAGCGTTTACTTTTCCTTCATAAAGATAGACATACGAGAGAATAAAAACAAGACAAAATCACTCACAAGAAACGTTTCGTTAAAAAAAAATGAGAAGCTCAATATTTATCATCCATTTATTGTTAAAAATAAATTTGGTTCCTTTTGTTTCAAGCCGATTCATGTTTCATTCATTCAAATTTGACCCATGATACTTTGCATGTCGTAATTACTAAACTTTCATTAATTTCGCTTATCATGGCGAGAGCAAATGATTGCTCGATAAACATGGCATAACCAGTACCTACCAGCTTAATTAATCTCCAAGCGACGGCCTCCTGGTCCTACGCTCTTATTACATAACGATAGAACATCCAATGATTATGTTTAATTAATTTTAACGCCCACTTGGTGATAATTCTTCAATATTTGCTCAACAAATATATATATCTTTTTATATTTTTGTGTACGTTCGATCGTTCGCATATCGCTGAAAGGGTATTTCAATGTAATAAGATTTATTATTGATGGCTACACGTCTATTTACTTAGTAGCGTGATTCTCTATACTAATAGTAAATAGTTCGAAGGGCTTTATCCACAGTAAAAGAGAAAATTTTAGACCTTTTTTGATATTGAATACGGCTAAACACATAAATACGAGAGTATCCCTTCGATTTCTTAGAATTAAAGAAACATTTAGGTTACAATAATTTCTTATATTCCACGCTAATACGTGACAGTTTTCATATAATAAAGAAATAGTTTTAACAATTTTCAATAATCAATTTTGATTATAAGTATAACCAGGTATACGAGTTATGTATACCGTTACGGTGGAATAGAAGGTCTGTTTTAAAAATTTATTGTGCAAAGAGAGCTATGTTTTATGGACGGACGAACGAATGCATTTTAAATTATCTTTTCCCTTGTCTCAACGGTTATATTGAACGATACATTTTAACAACGTATAAAAAATAACAAATTAGATAAATGGAAAAGGAAGGGATGCTTAAATACTGAAACAGTTAAATGTGCAATCAATATCAAAATGTTTTTTTATTTAAGTTAAAATAAAAGCACTTTTTAATCGTCGTGTTACAGTTTTTTTAAGGATATTTAAAAGCTAGTAGCATTGCCCCAAATTAATTAAGGAATTACTAATATTCCTATTTACCCCTCCTTTTAAGTTTATTACTTGTGTTAGGAGTGGGGACGACAATAGCTCACGGGGTCAGGATCGATCCTGCGACTTTTTACATCGCTAGGCGGCCCGTAAACCATTGCGCTCTTGATAGTGAATCAAATTAAATAAAATCAGTGAATCTACCACCGTGTCGGAAATTAGATTTTAAAGAGAAGAACTTGACTTGACTTGATGATCTTAAAACACAACATATTTTATTCTAATGTATAATACTCTAATTTAAAGAAATCTCATTAAATTAAAAATAAACGTTATCTGCTAATGAATTTATTTATACATATCTTTGAAGCGGAAGAATGTTGGTTAACGCTAATTGTGTAAAAGACAAAAACATTCAAGATTCTCGTTAGTGCCAACATTTAGCGCTCTTGTGTTGTAGAAATCCTTCCGTCGCACGATCTTGTTTTAGCTCTTTACACTTATTACCCTATTTAGCGTTTATATGCGGTAGATTTGCCTGTTATCCAAATTTAAATAAATCTTGGAGTGTATAGCAATTATTTTACGTTTGTATATAAATATTTTACTAAACGAGCGGTCGTTAGATTCATGCGTCATATCGCGGCAGTTAAATTTATAATACATCTACATGTTTAAAAGTGATTTTAATTATTTTTTGTATTACTTTAAAGTTTATAGTATATGTAGTATTTTGGTAAAGCATTGTAATAAACTATTTTACGCAGCACTCATTGTTTGTATCCCAAAAAACGTTCAAATTGTTGCTAAATTAAAAAAAAATGTTTGAGGTCCCTTGTGTGCAAAAGGTTGTTATACTATTAGTGAGTTCATGGTTTATAGCACACCTAGGCAAAGAAACGTTCGCCTATTGACTATTTATTGAATATGTGTAAATAATCACGAATTAACAAAATAAACCCACTGTATTTCTTTTGACGGTTCATCTCAGATGAGGGTATTTTCTTTTCCGAATTGATGATAGTCTCTAATTTCACAATTAATAAGGAAGCGTAATGCTTCCATATTGAATAGAGGAATTCTATTTTATTTGTATGTTTAGTTAAATTTTGTATTCTAATATAAAAAGCTGAAGAGTTTGTTTGGTTTCAACGGGCTTAAATGAGGTTTTATAGTCTATCTATTGATATAAGTTATAAACTAAACTCTAAAATTTGTTATAATTTCCAATTATTTGTTAATTTACGTATTTTTTTACTTTTCTTTTTCATTTTGTTTTGGTAAAGTTTGTAGATAGTAAATGACAGACAGTGTTATTACCCGTCGAATAATCCTATTTTTATCACAGTGAAACCCAAACTTGTACAGATATGATGTTTTTTGTACATACGTAGGGACATTCCATTAAAAAAGTCAAAATGGCTGCCATTTAGCGTGGAGGTAGGTTGGACCGAAATTTATGCTGTATTTGTATATTAAAATAGTTGTTTTATTAGTATCTAGAACATCGCTAATCCGTAGCCGGACACACTGTATAACATCACGCAATTCACAGGGGTGAAGCAGTAACGTTTCATACAAATGAACCCAAATCCATCCATTCGGTATGGTATAAGACATTTATGGGATGAAGCATTCAGGTGCCGCCCACTTTCATAGCAATAGGAAGTTATTCCACCATACAAAATATTACCAGCTAAGCGACCAATCTTAATAGTCGGATATGGTATTCATATGCAAATGAACGTCTGTCAATAATATGTGTCTGCATAAGAATTTGAAGATTCTAGACCACGCCTTCATTGTATAAGAACTGAAATTGTAATGTTGCCTGGCAATAAAAGAACACAAGCACACTTAAATTAAAATATGTATAATGTACAACTTAAAGATAAGATACACCCAAGAGACAAACACGTCAAGACAAACAAGCTACAAATGTAATGTATATATATATATACATTTGGATAAATATTTTCATACTGGCTGTTGTTGTAACCAAAATTAAAATACGATTACATAATTTTGTTTATTCATATATTTTAATGTAACTCCGTATCAGGTTTACTTTTCATTATTTCTAAGGCGAATTCAGAACAATAAATATTCCTACGTTTACTGATCCTAGTTATTCAGAGATTTCGCTTTTCTGAATTATAGCTGATCAAATAGGACGTGCCTTGTAGCGTTAGATTTAATATTTATCAAGTAATCATTTTATTACCACCATATTGAGTTTGCTTCCTGAGATTTATTAACTTCTACATTTTCAACCTTTATCATGTCTGTATGTATATTATTATATATGTTTATAAATGTTTTTCTATGTAACGGTGTATTTCTTTGTTGATGGTTATATTATTATATAATTTAAGTTCAGATTTAAGATAATTCGACCGAAACGACAATTGTATTCAATTTTGTGTTTTAATACTACATAATTTACTTATCTATTAAAATAAGTACTCTCTTGTTCGGAAATATAATCTTAATATTTTTTAAAACAAAGGTTAACTTTGTTACGTTATTGATTTCAACTAAAAATAAGACTAAATAGTTTTTTATATATGGATAAACATGTGAAATTAATGAATTGGAACTATATACATATATTTATTAACAATTTTATCTAAGTACACACTGAATTATATTTAAAGGCAAACAAATAGGGATAATTTGGCTGTATTCCTATACTAAAAGAAAACAATAACAGTCAGATGACAAAAATGAAAGGCGATAAAAGTTGTATCCAATGAGAGGAAGTAAGGGTTAGTATCACAATAATTAGCTTTTATAAAACCACATACATTTCAAAGCCAAGCAGATGACAAAGACGATTATACTTCATTTTAGATTCACTAAAATACCACTTTATTGACAGAATATTATATTACAACACTAACAACTTACTATAATAATTCATTGGGTAGCTCAGATATTACACTACTTAAAAATCACACTAGATTAATTTTATATATAAAAAATCAGTGTACATACGGTGAAACAATGAACAATTACTTATGTTTTTTACTCTTCAAACTCAAATGGGCTACCTGATAGTATGTGATCAAGACTATCCACGCTGATATACATTGACGCGCTAAAATACATAAATATCACAATCTTTGCATACATCGCCATGACGCCACCAAACATTGGAATTAAAACGTTATATCTCTTGTACATTGACGCACTCTTCCTTTAAACTCGAACACTCTAGTACTTAATAGTTCTATTTAGCACTTAATTGAGTGGATACCTACAGATGGGCTACCACAAAGGTTTAAACATTTAATCTTGTACATATATCGAATTTAATCTATTACGGTCTTATTACCTGAGAAACATCTGGATATCCAACACTCGAACCATTCTCAAGGATAAGGCTTATAAGAGGATTATTTTATCTTGGATGAAATAAACCTGATTTAGGTTGGTATTGTGAATATATAGATTTTATTTGTATGTCCAAATAAAATTTTAATGTTGGTGAAAGATGTAAACAATATAATCGTTGATGTGGTAATTTTTTAAAATATTATAAACATAATCAACATAGGTGTTCGTAATAGTATATTGGGGCCGTAAGAAATATTAACCATTCCTTGCATCACACCAAGTTGCCACCGATCTTGGAAGATATGATGTTATGTACCTTGTGTCTGTAGTTATACTATCTGACTCACCCTTCAAACCTCAGCGCAATACTAAATATTGCTGTTTGGTGGTAGAATATCTGATGAGAGGGTAGTATCAACTGAACAAGCTTGCTCAAAGCCCTACCACCACGTAAGTATTTAGTTATTTTATATTTGAGTGCGGCCCTAGATTATTTACATTCGAACCGTTAGCTAGCGATGTACTCGGGTTCCAACATTTTTCAAAAACAAATGAAAAACTTACTTCACCCATACAAAGTCAGGATTAATATACTAACTACCCGAGGTAATACATTTAAAAAGTAAGATTAATCTAATTCATGTTAAATAAAGAGCAAAATAAGTCATAGCTTGATTAATTTTGCTCTTTATGTAACACTTATTGTAATAAATATATTATATGAAAAAATAACGGTAATAATATATGTATTACTAAGAGCACTCGCTTAGTCATAGCTTAGAGAAGTCGTGGCGGATAGTATGTGCACAAAATCATCAATATTGTTGGTAATAAATTATATGGCAATGAAAAAAAATATATACAAAAAATCTTTTTTTTAACAAATAAATAGGTTTGTGCATAAACTGACAAAAGCATTTTTTTTTTTCGTATCGTTGAGATTTCGGCGTGACATAAATTGCGACACGATGAAGGACCTATTCAAGACGAAAGCGTTTTCTTTTTGGTTGCTTTTTCGGACAAAATATTATTACGAGTTGAGCCAAAGGTAATGGAGATACGGCGGAGCAATATCCGCAGCAGTTAAATTTTATTCGGCCTTTATCTCTGTGCTATTTCGCTCGCGTAAGCTTTAAACAAATAATACGTTGGCGTTAAATTTCTTCGCCTTTAAATCCGGTATAAAATGGATAATCGTAAAAATTAAATACTTTGGCAGCTTTATTGAAATCAAAATAATATTATATATTAACATTATTAATCGTATAAATTGAACAAAATTCAGACCTCAGCTCAAAGTCTAAAGGGATATATTTAAGTTAACTATATTCTCTAATATAATATTTATCTAGGAAAAAAATACATTTAAAACACCCAGGAAATCTCAGACAATCAACTGATTCAACTTTTTAATATTTTTTTGAGTAACAATGATCATATATTCTGCTTTGGCAAGTCCTACTGACTTAACAGCAAAGTCGAGTACGCGAGAGCATATGCCAATTTTTTTAAGGATTACTACGTGTAAAATCGGCGGATGGAGTCAGTATTTTTAATGACATTTTCCAATTAAACTTCTCCTCTTCTCTTAATGAGTTCACGACTCGCGTAATACTCAATTCATTCGTTTATTCCTTTCATATGTATTATACACATTTTCATTTTCTCGACTTGCTCGTTCTCTGACTAAACGGTACTTGGTTAAGACAATTAAATCGACTTCTCTCTACGAATAAGCATAATGCAATTTGTTAGGTTATGTAAATAGCGCCCGAGTTTGAACTAATCGAGTTTAAAACTATTGGAGAGTGCGAACACTTAGTTTATTTTGCAAACACTACGATTTAATATCTTAGTTATTCTAATTCCGTTTGAAATCTTAAGTGTATAATTATAATAACAAGGTCAACTCATTTTCGAAGCATATATTTTTTGGATCAACGATAAAGTATACTCAAATTGGTTTAAAAAATGTTTCATTATTATTATATCATATGGAGAGTGTTATACGTTGTAATTTTTTAAAAATCAAACAATCCAAATCACGGATTATTGAACATTCGTCGTTTGAATACACGAGTGTGTTTGGCTTGTCTATAATACAGCAATACTTTGCAAGAATAAGCATATAATAGTACTAACAAAAAATTTAAGAATATTTATTAAACACAAACCAAATGCTTGATAACTTTACAGTTACAAAGTAACAAAACGTATATTATATAAACGTATTGTTAGTTTTCAAAGTAAAGAAAATAACCTTCCATGAATGTCCAACAGACTTGCCATGTGCATAAGTCTGATCTCTTCTTTAGAATAATCTTTTAAGCTTATTAAAGCATAGTGTTCCAGTAAGAGTAAGCAGATTACATGCATTTGTGATATACAACACTTTATATATATTGAACAGTTCAGATTATATCGACTGGATCATCTGAATATGATGTAAATAAAAAAATGTGTGATGCATTCCAAAGTTTAATTAGGAATGGTTTCACTACTTAAGAGAAATGTAATAGTTTCGAAGTGTAGGTTTCAATCAAAGCTTTCACTCTCTCAGCAAGACCTTATCTCAGAGAACACTATCTCTGAAATGTCTCCTTTTGTTCTGTGACTAGCTATTGACTTAGAACTACAAGAAATGTAGACACAATCTGTATAAGGAACGAATACTTCAATACGGTGCACTAGGAACCAATCTGTATTGTATATTAATCCTAATATATATAGATAATATTTTATGTTGATTGAAGGATCGCTTAGTTCATTTGATATATAATAATTGATAAATGATAATAATATGATTGAAAGTAAATTGTAATATTTTGGTCCATTTCAATACAAAGTTGTAGATAGTTTGAAGTTTATATTTTAGCGTTTCAATATTTTGTATATTTCTGTCATAGATTCCATTTAAGACGCACGTCTCATAGCGGTGATGGAATAATATTTTGAAGCTTAATAAGAAATGAGATTGGATCTCGTTTCTCGAGTCTGCGTAAATTCATAAAATAAAATTCAGACACACGTAACGCATCAAATGTTATGGCTTGTTTCCCTCGTGTCTACATTTCACGAGGTATTATAAAAAACAGTATACTTCAAGATCACGAACTTTATGGTTATTTAGATTAGGCTGACGCGAATATTCTAATTTATATATTCTACTAGAGTTTATTGTTGATGTAGAAAAAGTGTGCTGCATATTATCCAGTATTAAATATATTTTGTTTAACTCGCATACCAATATACTTGAATTCTTGATTCAAACTATAACCATATCTATATATACCTTATAGGTATATACCTTAAGTTTAGATTAATTTTGTTATTTATGTTCTTTTAATTAAGAAATGTGTGATCTTGTATTTATAAATATGATACTTTTAATTTATATAAATTATAAGCAAATAAATAATAAGCAGAACGTTAGTAGGTATACAACAATAAAAGTCAAAAATGTACAATACATATCCATATCCTTATGAAATGAAAATTCAATAGCAATTCTGATTATCTTATCGAAAAATTAAACAGCTCTTTTGTTTATAGAAGTAGCAATTAGTCGTTAAAGAAACAAAATTACAAAATATATGAAAGACTGCGAGTTAGCTAATGTAAGATCTTTTTTAATAACAAATACTTCTTATTCTATATTCAAAATGTAACCTTTGTATAATAATAAAAATGAAATTAATATAAAATCCCTACAAAATATAATATAATTTTAATTCAATTTTCCTTGGCAAAGGAAAATTCCATTACTATTTTTAAGAATCGAACATTTTCTACACGGATGTCTATTTTACGTGGATTCTTTATCACTTTCAACAGTCATTTGTCAGGTAACTTTTCCTTTCAGAGTTTCTCAACGGTTATTTCAATAAAATATAATATTTCATGTAATTTCACACCTTTATTGTTGCGACTAAGGCTAAAAATTAGAGTCTTATAGAGATAGATGCCTACTAAAAAGATTAAATATGATGAGTAGAAAAGAAAAGCCATTTAAATAAAATAATGTGCTGCTTTATTTTTGGGATTCTTGTCAAGATATAAATCGTATTATTGAATGTAAGCTGATCAGATTATTTATGCTGTGTTTATGCATAAAGATGCAAAACCAACTGGTTTACGTGGTTTTTGAAGCATGGAAGTGTCCACAGTTCCAACTTTCAGTCTCCGGGCTGTTGCTGAGCTTCTTTCGACGGAAAAACCCAATAACTTTTTATCGACCCGACCTGGGGCTTGAACCCAGGACGTGGGGATCTGCTGCCTTCTATTTAGCCACTAGACCAATGAGGCTGTCAAATGTTAGCGATAAGGCAATAACATACTGGAAAAACCTTCAGCCTAAGGGACTTTGCTCCGAGCCTCCTTAGCGGGAGAAGACAAGCTGGACCGTTACTTTACTTTTAAAGAATATGGATATAGGAATCACTTTGTGGTAATATTTGAATACATTTTAAAACGATTTTCCATAACGATATAATAGCAGTAAATGGGAATTACTTCCTACTCGGTGAAAAGGTCAAGGTCCTTCCCAGTAGTATCAATTTTAGAGATATTTTAAACGAGAATTTAAACTAAATATATTTGTATCACAACTAATCTCATTAAAATATGCTATACACTATCAACACACATTTTAATAAAATAAATTTATATTTCTTTGTTTCAACAAGCAATGACTTATTTTTGAGGTTAGTATTTAATTTTAATAATTACATTTTTAAATATCATAAAATGTTATCAAATTGCTGCTATAATAAAAAATATTCTTATAATATCTACGACATGTTTATTAAACAGCGCCTAAAACTTGATGTACATAGAATGGTTAAGGTGGTTCAAAGTTAAACAGTTGTTTTGATTGTCTTTGTGCTTGAATTGAGATGCTACCTATGTTGTCTGTTGATTTTTCTTTCATTGATCGAACCGTTAATTAAAATTTACTTTAGTGAACAAGTATATGAAATGCTATGAAATGCTAAAACGCAGATTTTATAACTATGTCGCGCGCTCTACGACATATAATTTAATTTGGGTGCTTAAGTTCCCAGAAATGTTGGGTAATTTATACTATGCGCGCTAAATAATAATTAATCTTTGTAATTTTTAATGAGTGTAATACGAATTAACTTTTTCTAATACAGTAGAACCTCGATTATCCGAACCCTCAATTATCCGAACGTCAATTAAGAATTGTCAATTTTTTTTTAAAAAAAGTGGTAAGAAAATAGAATTAGATTTTTTTAGGTGTTTAATATTATAACGTTTTATATTTTAATATATATATCAAATTTTTAACCAAAAAGGTGTTGTTTTGTTTGATCTTGTCCCAGAACTCTCATTTCAATTATCCGAACTTTTGACTATCCGAACTTTTGACTATCCGAACTAGTCTCGGTCCCAAACAGTTCGTATCATCGAGGTTCTACCGTAATTCAATACCAATATTATTCGTTAAATAATATTTATTTAATGTATTAATGAAATAATGTTTGTATATTACAACATTTAGTCAGTCAAAGTTTTGACACGGGTTCACGGGCAAACAGAAGGGTCGAATATTTGAGCTTTGTATTTGGTGATAAATTATAAGATTGAGGGTACGATAATATTAAACTGTTTCGTACCTTTGGAAGGAACATATTATTTACAATAATAAAAACGAAACAAAATATATTAATCACACAGCAATTACTTTCGTCGAAATTAACCGCCAACATTTTTATAATTCATAGTAAATGGGGTTGTCTGGAAGAGATGGTTAATTAGCCGTAATTCCGCCCGGTATAAAACACATCAATATTTATTTTATTTTTTATTTTTTGATTTAGTACTATCATTCTGTATATTATGTTTGAGGTGTACAATAATGTATATTAATATGAACATAAATTATACTATAGTATCAACATGGATTTACGAAGTTTTACTTTTGAATAAATGCCAAAGGTCTTATATAATGTTCCAATTTACTATAATTGTAACGCCACGCCATATGCTAAGACGAGCTAAGCCACGCCTCGCCAAGCCAAATATATGCCACGACATTTAGTGCTGAAACTATCCACCATGCCCGCCTGTGACTATTAGTGACATCACATCCGATTATTAAGTGAGAGGAATTGAATAACTGAACCATTATTTTCGGAACGTCGAAAAGAAAGACTGTTGCGCATGGTAACCGAATAACGGAGGAGAAAACTGAGATATTTAACTTAACTTAAAAATAGTTTTCTAAAAAACAATTCCTAATAAAGAATAGTGGTGAGAAAAATTAATTCTGAAAGCACCCTCTTTTCTTTCGATGTTAACTCCTAACCCCTGAGGCTTAAATATTTAAAACGACTATCCTTATGCTCCTTCATTATTAACTCAAAATAGGAACAAAAACTAACATTAGGATAATGAGCATCTAAGTAAGAGACATCAAATATAATTCTTTTTTTTATATAAAACCTTCTTACTATTTTTTATATGAAAACTTTCATAGATATTTAGCCGTATCTTTATATCATATCCCAAAACGGAAAATAGAGGCTTATTATACTGTATATTACAGTGTTACCAAAATAATAATTATTAAATCAAATAAGCACATTTTTGTTTTTCAGAGGAGTTAATTCCCGTCAAATTTTAGACGGTAATATTATTTGTTATTTTCTGTATATTTACTTTATTTTGATCAAGCCGCTTGTTTTCGTCTGATTAGAATACAATTCTGATTATACTGTGATTTGGAAACTTTCTTTTTGGTGTACAAAAAGATCATTTGTTCTGCTTTTATCTGTTCGTCTGATTTCATGAAATCAAACAATTTATATTAAAGAACAATGATATAAACTAAAGTTCACAGATATGAGTTTGTGTAGGTATACGTTGAATTTTTAAGACCCAAATTTTAATTTATAATTCATTTCGTATTTGGAAGCGGATTTAAGCTCCTGAACTTAATCCTGTAATCACATTTTAAATATTCCAACCTTTCTTGGAACAACAATTTTAATTAAAGCAATCAAGAACTTTTATCCTAGATTCAATATTCAAGAAAAACAAATTTCACACTTCAAATTTATACAAGTTAATGAAAGGAAAGCATACAGTTTATGAACGGAGACTTAGCTTTTTAAAATCGTTTAATAATTTCTTTGGCGAATAAAATAGTTTCCATTTAATAGTTCGCAAACACTAGCATAGCTGGAATTAATCGCGTTGCATTATCGAAATCGAGCACAAGTGTTTCTTAAACAATTCACAGTTTAATTAATCACTTCCTCGTTGCTATTTCGTTTCATTCGGAGATTTTAATTCAGTACAAACGGTTCGTTTCGTGCTATATTCATTAAATTAGATCAAATAATTGAAACTAACGAAGGTAGATTTTTATTGTTTTTGATATTCAAATTTAATTATTTTCCCTATGTTATGTGTTCTTTGGCCTGCGGCTCAATGGAATATTTTTTGTAGTTTAAAAAAAAATGGGGTTACCTCTTTCAGCATCAATGTTATTTATTCAACTTAGTTTTTATCAATCAAATAAAAATTTTTGATTTTGAACAAGTGTACATTAATTTTTAATTCAATTAATAATATCGCAAATCTATCATCTCATCTTAAAATCATACACCATATTAACATTCAATATAGTTTGTATTTGAACAAGTTATCTATTTTCAAATATTCATAATAAACCTTCTCGTGATCATTCACTTGAGGAAGCACACAAATGCTCAAAATGTCTTGTTATTTATCCCTGTTAGATAGGTCACGCAAAAAGGTCGTACCCTCTAGCAAACGCATTCATGTGCGTTACTTCTTGTGCCATAGACCGATCCTTTCGCAATGTCATTAATTACCAGTAAAAAATATTTTATGTTGCGTATTGAAATATGCTTGTATACAAAGTGTGAACAAAATGCTTGTGAATACATATCACATTATACATATTTATTTACATGAGACCGTACATAACGTTGTCCTAACTGAATTTCAGCTGCCACAGTTAATCTTAGAGAATAACCAGGATGAGAATTGATATATATTTTTTACTGAGCAATGCATGAGACAAATTATGTACGCGCACAAACAGGTGCATTGTCCACTTTTATTTTCAAAAACACGTCCGATGACTTCATATGCTTTACAAGACACGGCAGTGAAAATCGTCTTTTTCCTTAACTCATGAGTCACTGATATTTCGACATATTGAGCCAATCTAGGGTTCATCTCATTTGTCTAGTAGCTAGCTTATAATACTACAGATGCTGGATTACACGTGGACTACCGGATTCGTCAGTCTACATTGGTACACATAATATACGAAATTAAACTTGGGATTTTAAAATTTCAAATAGTAATTCATTGCATCAACTTAAAAATAGGTATAAATGACGAATCATTTTACAAGAGTCCTAAATATATAAGTTAAGATGAACCTTTAAAAACCTTGTATATGTTCTATATTATATAGGATAATGAATCGACATATTAACTTCTAGACGACGATTGTTATTTAAAGAATAAAATCAGTACTAGTATAAATTTATAAATTAAACTTGAGAAACTTATTAGGAAAAATAGACGTAAGGGTGAGAATGGCATGCATTGTTTAAGGCATTCTCACTTTTGTAGTAATAATGTCTAACGTACTAGAACTACGTATTTCTGCAAAGGCGAGTATTTGTGAAATTCGAAGATATGATCTTATTTGTGTTGACCAATTACGGTGGCTCAAAGTATGGCGGTATACGATTTCTGCTATTGTTCATTGGAGGCTACCCTTGTTTTGTAATATAGTGGCGAACTAAGAAAGGATTCTGGGAAATTTTGATACGTTAGTGATGCTTAAACTATAACCAGCAGATCGTATTGTTGAAGACTACTAAATAGTACTCAAACATATTATTTTTTATTAAAGGAAGCTTTTATCTTTAAATAAAAAAAATATTCGCATTGAGTCATAACATAGCATAACTCGAGGAAGGTTAAAGAAACAAATAATCAAAAAGTGTTTCCATTATTTTAGAGGTTGTGTATATGTTTTGTTTAATAATACTGGAAAGTTATGTTAAAAGAATTATTAATAACACATTTTCTTTCCTTTTTTTATATAATAGGTCTGTGTTCACAAATAACTTTACACCAGCGCCAATCGCTGTAAGAAATATTAACCATTCCTTATAGTGCCAATGCGGTACCGACCTTGGGAACTAATATTTTAATATGTCTCTTGTGCCTGTATACACACCAGCTTACTCACATTTAAATTCGGAATACAACAATACTAAGTATTGCTATCTGATGAGACGATGGTACATGCTCAGACGGAGTTGCACTGAGTCCTCCCAATTAAGCGTCAAGCTTGTGCTCCTATCCCAAAATTGTTACTTTATTGCACCTTTTTTTATAGTATCCGTAGATGGACGGGCAAATGGGCCACCTGATGGTAAGTGGTCACCACCACCCATGGACAATGGCGCTGTAAGAAATATTACCCATTCCTTACATCACCAATGCGCCACCAACCTTGGGAACTAAGATGTTATGTCCCTTGTGCCTGTAGTTACATTAGCTGACTCACCCTTTAAACCGGAACACAGCAATACTGAGAATTGCTATTTGGCGGTAGAATATCTAAAGAGTGGGTTGTACCTACCCAGACGGGCTTGCACAAAGCCCTACCACCAAGTGAACCTATAAGAAGGGAACGACGATATTTTGTACATAGTAAAATATCTTGTTATTGGATAGGCTATTTAATTTAAGATTGTATTTTGCCAATATGTATATAATCAAGTTTCCTTATCTTAACATATAAATACAACATTTTTTTTTGGAACGATGTTCGTTTAAGCGGCTTACAGTTATCGTCACGTAAGGTAAAGGCGTTATGCGACATTTCCCTCACTTTCTCTTCGTTTTAGATACGGTTTTGTAAAACATTATTTTTTGTTATAGTTTTAATTCAAACGGGATTTTTAATAAAAAAAATATTGTTATGGTTTAATTATTCGCAAACTTCGCCTTTTGTGTCTATTGTTTAATACAAAATATATGAAGAAAGCAACTGCGTTCCAACCGGTGTTCCATGACACCATTAGTTTTTTTTTTAATTCAAGAATATCATCTATTGTGATAGATTATATTCGTGATATTCAATATATCTACATAAAATCTCTTCAGTCGTAATTTTTAATGGTGCATATATTATAGTCAGTTTAGTATAAAACAAAATGATATATCGCTTTATGTATCGGTAAATATTACGAGGAATACCACAATACTGAAATTAGAAGTATTATCACTGTTTGTGATGTGAGTAAGCGGATTACACATTTGATTTAATTGGTGTTGGGCTGTCCACAGTATGATGGCTACAGTAAAGCAAAATGTACAAAAACGACACACGAACGTAAGCAGTAAGTAATCACTAGTGGTTGGTGCAGTAAAAAATAAAATCAAACTTAATACTGACATTTGGTTTGATTTAGTTTAAAATTCGGAAAAATCAAAAACCAAATTTCATTGACGTTTTAATAATTTCGAATTTAATCTGCGATTTATTAACCCTGGATGACTAACCTTTGTCAAATCGACAACGCGGTTTTAGACGTACTCGTTTGAGCTCCCGGGTAATCTCAGCAGACACATATGTCTTTAAGACAGACGTTTGGATCAGTATTTTTGGGTCTTACGACCGTTCCAGCAACCATCTATCGTCATATCGACGAAGTTTAGTATCTATGTGACGTAAAGTCACGGTACAGCTTTACAAAAATGTTTTTTATTTTTTATTTGGTCGGACCAACTGGTAGGTAATAGACCGCGTGATCTTTCGCCTTCGATTTTCCCTACTACAACCAGTTTGTTCCGACTGTCTGTATACGACCAAAATGAGTCTTAGAACTCGTTGGTTATTTTTGCTGTCTACAGTACACATATAACATATATTATAATTTTGAAAAACTGTTCGACATATTATATATAAATAAAATGATAACGATGATGGACAATTTTCGTTGTCCCACTACTTAATACAAACCCTTATTTGGTAAACACAAATTTTCTGACTTGGAGTTTTTCCATAAGCTTAGCTTGTTTTTTGTTGATTTGTTTTATTAATATTAAGTTTTTTAATTTGTTTAATTAAGTTTATTTTAATAAATGTAGTAAATTTAAAATAAAATTAAACATCGTTCTGTATGATAATATAGTCTCAATTAAAGGATTGAATAAGAAACTAATATGTGGTATTTGTAATTTTAAGCAAAGTTAAATACTGTAAAATAATTATAATAATGTTATTATTTCAAAATAATGTAGGATTTTTAAGACAGATTTATAACAATTAAATATACTTTCTAAATTCTGTATTTATGCTGTTGTACGCCCTAAAAAAATCTACATTAAATAATTCAACGAAAGTCATTCCTCAGCATATAAAAACATCTTTCATCATAATCATTATAATTCTGGACTAAAATACGAGAAAATATCTTTATTCGTTTTATTAAAATTATCTGTTATAAGGTTTATTTATGCTAAATGTAAACCTGTATCAGTTTGCGATAACTACTACTTCGTGTTTTATTAATACCTTTTTGGATTAAGGAAGGGAACAATCTTAAGTAATCGAAAATTATTTCCACGTCATTGTAGGCATCGTTGATTTGCTCCTGATGTTCATTCGTTCACGATGTTCACAGACCGAAGTGCCATCGACAATCCACAGACAGGAGTTGTCCAGAACAAAGTATTTTAACAACCACAATTTAATTATGTAACTATTTTAATCTAGTGTATACTTTTATCGATAAATGATTTATTTATTTTATAAGTCATTTGAATAAAATTCTAGAAATTAAATAATATTAGTATATTTCATAAATATTCTGTATAATATATTTGACTGAGTAATTCATGGTCTTAGCAAATGTTTGACGTGTATGTAAAATTATATGTAAATTAAATAACTTATTAATTCATAGAAATATAGAATAAAGTTAAAATCAACGATATAAAAGCCACAAAATTAAATATTATGGAGCTTATGTAGAAAAACAACAATGTCGTAAAGAGAAAAGGGAAACTGTAAATTATTAAGCATCAAAAATGGAAAAACTTTGAAGTCCCAAGACAAAGCAAGATGTTTATTCTTTTGTAAATTTCCTCTCATGAAATATAAATGTTCAGAAACACATACTATTTTTTTAAACTAAGCCTTAATCTATTGTTTACAAAAAAAAAAGATATTCATAAATTGAAATAAATTCATAAAACCAACTAAATATTTATATTTTAGTATTATATTACGTGCAACGAAATACAAGACAAAAATATTTATTTAAATTAAATTAATAAGTATTTAAATTAAATGTAATTGCTTAAATCTAAATACTACAGGTGTAAATATGGAGATATTATATTGTAGCATGAGATTGCATCTGTTGCCTAAAAATATGACCGGAGATGTAAATAAAATGCATTATATGATATACCAAAGTAAGAAATAGTTTATTTGATTTTCTATAATAAAGTAAATGTAGGAGTTTGACACGAATATTGTATCAAACGGTTTGTCAAAGAGAATCATTAAACCTTGCCGCTACATAGTTCAGCGGAAATGCGCGTCGCTTCCGACCAGAATCCATCGTTAATTCATGAATATTGTTGATAACTTGTTTACAAGGTGGCCAGTGAAAATGCTTTCAATATTTTGATTTTTAGTTTAAAAATTCACGTAGTTACGAATAATTTTATTGAAATAACGATACATACGTCAAATATTTTTGTGTAGTAAGACACGAAAGGGTAAGTACCATAATAAATGTTCCATATTAAAATATTTTTCTGCAGTATGTGCGCAGATCCTGGGACCAAACTTTATATGGAATATTTTTTTGCTGTTGAGCAATGTCAGTTTCTGACATAATACGTGCTCGTCAATCAGGTATCCTTAAAAATCTTTAATTGGCTCTTGCAACCCAACCACAGAAATAGACGAGATGGTCTATTTTTTTGCCACCGGAATTAGACATGGTATTTTAATAAAAGTGATGGTTATGAAAATATTCTATTCGTGTTCTAATAGTTAATCACCATTTCTTTTAGTAAAATGTATAATTTATATGAACAATAAAATGTTAATGCGTCAGACGAGGCTAAAAAAGGGCGCAAACCAGTTAAGTTTAAAGTTGCTTCAGCTTTCATGTAAAAGGTTTCTAAATTATGTTGACTTTACTAGAAAATTTGTTTGCTAGTGAACATGAGGTCGACCTCTTGTACAAACTAATTGGGAAGAAGATGTGGGTAAAACAAAATATTATATAAGAAAATAACACTTTAAGTAAGGAATACGTCGTGTATATATGAGCAAAATTTACATACTATTCAAAAC
This sequence comes from Vanessa atalanta, assembly GCF_905147765.1. NCBI lineage: Eukaryota > Metazoa > Arthropoda > Insecta > Lepidoptera > Nymphalidae > Vanessa > Vanessa atalanta. Next base: position 4,589,401 of record NC_061882.1, read on the forward strand.
AAACTGGAAAAATTGGTCACGTCCTCGGATATTTATGCAACAAATATAGGCTTCATTTACATAGAACAGATTTATTTGTAATACACTAATAACGTCCTATGCCATGTGATACATCGTCTGTTTATACGAGTGCTATCTAGTTGGTGTTGTTACCGCACAGAGTTATTAATAAATAATATAGATTTGCCCATGGGACAATTGATTTGCAAATGATTTGAAAATGGGACGATGATGGATGTATTTACCATCGTCTAGAGACATTAGCGCTGTTAAAAAATATTAACCGTTCCTTACATCGCGGAGACGTAAGGAATGGTTAATATTTACGAAATATTTAATAAATAAACAAGTATGTTTATTTGTAATAAATATGTGCTTAAATTTTTAAATTTTATGTAAGCTTTTTACGCTAGTGTTACTTGACATTGCACCATTCCTTTGTCAGTTTGGAAATAATGTGTAAATTCTTCTCGTATGTCTTTCGCATCGCTAGATGGTCTTCTTCCGAAATGTCTTAAAGGTAGTAATTTGCTATGGGTGCATTGCGCAGCCAATTTCCATCGATAGTGCTATGAGTAATTTGGTTCTCAGTATCAAAACTGCCAAGAGAAGTGGCAAGAGAAGTGTATAGTTATAGTACTTATATAGTTAAGTATACATTTTCCAGAACACGTCTCGTTCTGCTCAACCGATACTACTATTTCTTTTGGTTTTTTGTCATGATAACCGGGATATGGTTTAATTTAATTTATATCTAATGCAAAATCATCATCTGCCACAATGACATACGGAATTGCTTCGTTCCTTCCAGGTAGCGTATAATGTTGAGGCAATTTTAATTTCCCTTGCTGAAGATCAGTATGGAAACCAGTATTTTTAAGACACCACAATCCGATATTATTCCTTTATAACCGACATATACGTACTAAAATTTATAATTTGTATCAACCAGTGCTAAACGACCAATGCTAAAATCACCCTTGTGATTATAAAAGTCACTTCCAGTATCATTTGGAGCTTGAATAACAACATGTTTGCTATCCACAGCCCCAATGCAATGAGGAAAATTCCTTAGATGGTCAAATTGACGCTCTATCATCGTCCATTCTTCTGAAGTGTTAAGCATCTGAAAAAAAACCTATTATTATTTAGCTAACGCAAGATATCCAGGAAAGCACAGTAAATGAAGATTAAGCACCTCCTCCTGGAAGTTCAGTCGAAAAGTTTAAGGCTCCGACGACCTCGCAGAAACGTCGTATTATCGATGAAAGCCCTTGAATTGCCCATGCTTTTAACATAAACAAGCAGATGAAAGTAAAAAAACATGATGATGATGACGACATTTTTGCTGCAGTCATCGCAACGAAATTAATCAAAATTAAAGATGAGCGAACGAAGATTTTTGTATAAAGAGATATTGATAATTTATCGTATGACGCTATTATTAATGCTGGAAAATATACTACAACTCCAATGCCTTCACCGTATTCAGATTCGTCAAATTTTCAGAGCTAAGGACCGATTTCAAAATTGTTGAATTTATGTTTTGAGCAATAAGTTCTTTTGAATCTTTAATAAAATACATTAAACTTGCAAAATAATCTCAAGTAGTGAGAAATCTTAAGGTAATTAGAAGTCTTACTGAAACAGGGAGAAATTTCTATAGTTCGTATCTTGCTTAGTAATAAGAGGACTCACTGCATTGATTAGCAACTCAAATTCTTCGCACGATATACGAGTGAAATTTTTAAAACCACTCAAGGGATCTATTTTTATTTCTTCTACAAATCTATATGTTTTTTCATTTCGTCGCTGAAGAAAAGGCCTCACCCATAACGCGGTCTCTTTCTTCTTTTCTATTTAAGCAGGCTACATAATAAAACACAAGCTCCAACACAAAATACTATGTTTTCCCCCGCCCATCCATATTAAAAACTGAAAACAGAAAACTCTTATCATTGAACATGTTCGTGCACAATTGTGCCACACTGTACATTTACAAAAGTTACGCACAACCTTGTCGGTGAAGACAGCAGCTAAACGCGATACCACTTAGTACGTGCAATGCTGGAGTTTTGCACAAAATGTTTGTAAACAAATGTGCTGCACGCAATTCGGTGGAATCGTACCTTTATAACTACTTGAAAATTATTAATTATTTATGGTTTCTTTATTTGGGAATCTACATTTTTTTTTCCTTTTCAATGATTTCTTTAAAACAGCTGTACTACGTGAAACTACGTTCTTCTATAGTAAATAGTACTATTGCTTTACTTTTATTGTTTTATATGTTTGCTAAGCTCTAAAATTATGCGCAGACATAATTTCAGAGCTTAGCATGTTTATACTTTTTATTCTACCTGGGTAGACGTTCTTGTTTTTCACGATTAGTTTCTTTCTGTCTTGTATTCTGTCGTTATTTCACTGTGTTTATTTCTTTTGTTTTATTTGTTTTCGTTAGTTTTTTTCTAATTTATCTGTTAGATGTATTTAAAAGTATAGAACGTCTGGAAGTAATTAAGTATTAAATGTGTATAGGTTTTCATACGTCTCTTCTACCTACGTCGATAGAAGATTTGGTTAGACTTAGGTTTGTGTTGAAGTTGAGTGGGCGTTGTGCACACACATATTAAATTTATATATTAAACTAATATTGTCTTTTTATTTACATCTATGACACGGTATAGAATTAAAACGTTCGTTCCACTCCTTTTTCAATAATAAATATTAGAAATGTTAGCCCAAATTTCGATGTACATGACGTATCATTTCTTTGGAAGCAATTAATCAATACATCGATCACACTACCCTCACGTACCTACATATATGCCATCAACAACTGTACAAAGTTTTCAACTCAATCGGATGAACGATGGATGAACGCGTATAATAGGAACAAAACATGTATCATTTCTTTATAAGCATTACTATTTGTAAACAAAAATAATGTTTTTCGTTCATTTTTGTTTGTGACCTACTTTCCATTCAATACAATGTTCAATTCTGTGTTATGCGTTTGAATATAGCATTTTGTAAGAATTATTTGTGTAATTAAATTTATGAAATAAATAAATTTCAGAAATCGAAATATAAAATATTAATAAGTCAATTTTGCAATGTCTCTTGTATCTATCTGTTAGACTATTGACGAAGAGAATAAACAATAAAACATAGAGAGATGCTTGAGATTTGTAAGATTTTGTAATGTACAGTTTTATTAAGAAAGGATTTCACGATTTTTTTATGGGAGCAATATAATGCAATCACAATTTTCAGTTCATAAAATCGGAAATATAGTTTAATTATTTCTGATTTTTTGATCTGATTTTTAATTATTTCTGAAATAAAACGTTTTTTTTTTGTTTATATTTCCAAAGATGGTCCTAATTGCGGTTCGTGCTAATTACTATTTTAAAAACGATCGTATTTTTTTTGCTGATTGAAGTTCGCCCGAGATGATTTTATTGTGGTCATGGTATTTAAGCTAAAAAAGGCGTGATAATGTTTATACCCAGAATATTACAATGATACATAAAATAAATTGTACGTTAACTTTATAGGCATTTTGAAGGGAAGCTCTTCAGAATCGTGATTTTTAACTCAATCAAAAGCATATTCGCCACGACATAAATATAAAAAAAGAAGTGAATTTGATTTAATTATTAGCTGCGTGAATTGCACACACATGTTTTTTTTAAATTTATTGTATAATGCAAATATTAGCAAAATGAGCTGGTTATATAAACATATTGTTAACTATTCTTGCATGATATGATTGAGTCATTTTGCATAATATATTAAAGATAAACAATGGAGTATATCCAACGATAATTAGGTTATGGAATATTTAAATAATTATGCACTTTATAAGCTTTTATATCGGTTTCACGTGATATTATAAACCTTTGTTTGGTTTATTTCAAATAACTGTATTATAACGAAATTTATAGTTTTTTTTTATTATACTGTATTTTAAGACTATCGCTTAAAATTTTTAATACTTTCATATTTTAAGAGTTAAATTGTGATGCTGCCGTGTACTATAAATATGCAGGCACACATAAAAAAAACACAAATTAAGATTAAAATAGATACACCAAAGGTACGGAAAAACAATAAAACAATCCTACATATCGCACCTTCAAAGTCCCTGCTCATATTGAGCACCCGAAATTAGTAGTGATGGCGGGCAAAGACCTGATGAAATGACATTTGTCCTCTCGGAAAGAAGACGGGACCTAGCGTGATACGCTACATGTGTGGCCCCGACTCGTACAAACGAAACAATTTATAAAAATCAGAGGTTAATCCGATACCAATTTTCGTATCTAATATAAAATTATACAGACTGTACTTTTTATTTTATAGCTGAAATTGTGGGACCTTGATTAGTTTAAAAACTCTATTATTATATTGATAATGGTTCTTCAGTCGTTAAAGAAAATCTCATTATAATAAACGATGAATGTTCTCAAGGTTTATTTCAAAACAAACTAGTATGCTGATATTAGTTTACCCTCTTATACAGTCTTGGCTTAGATGACACTTAATTAAGTTTATCCCCCGGAAGATTATGCGGCATGGTCTCGCTCCTATGCAGGTATATTACATATTCAATAGACTTGCTTGTTTTCGCTTTGCTTATGATAACCAACTTTATTTATTTAAAATTGATATACCTGTTTCATAATCATGTCATCCCATAAATTTGAAAGTACATTACGCAGTCCTTGTAGGTACATTGTCACTGGTACATTTATGTTTTATATAAATATCAAGAATTCTTTTAAATAATACAATCGCTTAGATTTCGTCGCCGTACTCAGCAAGAACGATAGATCTTACCACATGCCTGGTTGGAACGATTTATTTCTTTTAATACCTATAAAACTTCTAATACAAATTAAAAAGTTTAAACAGCAATTTTGTGAGGATGAAATATATTATTACAAATAAATTACACTAAGTTATTATTAACTTATGTTAATTTTTTGCTTAACCTAGTTGTTATTATGACTCATTTATAGACTAAGACTCGCCGTAAATAAAATCGAGTTTCAAGACCTTAATAACAACTCAAATTCTAAATTTTATTGTTTTTATTAAATATTTTACTATTTTATGAACAAGCTATAAATGAAGAAAAAAATATTGATCATCAGTAAGAATCAAAATTTTGTTGTGATATTAACTTAATATTGACCGTTAAAAAGACAATTTGTTATTTTGTTAACTCAATACAAAAATAAAATAAAAATGTTATTGAAGCGAAATTCCTTAGCAAGTAAAGAAATTTACGCTGAGAAATAATATGAACACGACCGGACGTAGTTTACTCAGCTCGCTGTGGAATTAACTTGGTCGATATAAAATTTGTATTAGTTATGTGAAACTCGCTTCGTTCTTCATTTTTAAAGGCAATACGTACTAATAGAGAAGTTTGGAATTTACATTACAATATCATAGTAATACGATATATATTGTATATATGGTCATAAATATACCAAGGATGATTTTTAATTAATATCGTTTTTAATTAAACTTATTATTCGATTTGTGTTACATAGATGCCACAGATGATAAATTACATGTTTACTCCGTGTATTAATGATCTTTTGGTAGTTAAAGTTACTCGCTGCATCGAATTCAAGTATTCACTGAAAGTCATATTAATGGTGATGATGATGTCCTCATCAAGTTCGGCCACGGCTGGCTTTTTTTCAAATTGTGGAAACATTTAGAAAGGTATCTGAGCTCCTAGAGAGATCACTACCCGCACTCCTCGCTAGTGCTTACGGCAGCACGAGGCCACCCCGGCTGCTGTCCTCTTTAGGGTCGGATACGACAGCCACCATCGCAAGGGAGTCAGTCCATTATGGAAGAAATATTAACTCCGGGCTGTTACTATTTTTTTTTAACTTAAATACCAAATAGCTTTCACATCGCCCAACCTTGTGTTGGAATCCTCGGTATCTGCGTCCTAATGTCTAGCCACTAGACCAGCAGTACAATTGTTAATACTGATGTTGCCGAGTACTGTTTGTTATGTCACACGCACTTTTTCGATCTGATGAGTTTTGAAGAGAGAGTTTTAAGAATTTTGAAGACTGAATGGATGGCAATACTGCAGAGTTTACAGTTGCTTTCTCATTGCTGACATATACTACGTATACATGAAATTAAAGTGTTAAGAGAAGGGGTTATATATCTCCCCGAGCAAACTTAGCGGAACGTCTTGCCATTCTTGACGGGCAATCTACGTAATTAGCAGTTTACGCTGTGTTTTAATTTTCTTGTGATCGACCCTGGACTTTTTACATTTCCTTGATGTTCCGAGGAATATTTCTAATACCTCGCTTTGTGTTCTAGAATATATTCGAATTAACGTCCGCTAATATCCGTGCATCCATGACACTTTGGATAATTAATTTGTATATCGAATTAATTATGATTCTTAATTAATTTAAAGTCTCTGTATAGTTTAATAATCTATTATCTAAAATCAATGCTAATGTCATAAATCCACTCTTAGTACTCTATAATTATTAATGAACACTGTCACTTATAGTAATTTGATTCAATTAAAGATTTTTTATTTTAGTCCTTATAATTTGATTGGTTCTCTTTATAAATATATTTTTTAATATTCATAATTTACTATATTTTTCACATTTGTTGAGCGTCTCGTGATAGGTACATTTTATCTTTTTCTGAGTATTCTGAGCATATATTTCAACGATATTCAACAATTATCCATATTGTGCGGATTAAGTAAGACGTCTGAGATCCGGTAGCGATTTATTATTTTTACATAAATGAATTAATGGTAAAATACAATCGCCAGAGCTTTCCCTAAAATTCACATACTGGGAAATTCTCACCAATTACTCGATGCATCGGAACATAATTTTATAAACAGACTTGACATCAATATGCATTATCAACATCTCTTTGTCTTTACGAAATCATTATTATAATACGCTCTAAGTGAGTAATATTATTACTGTTTTTTTATTCCTATTATTATTTCAGTTTTTAGAGGATTACAATTGCTGTGTTTGCATTAAAGTATTTAGCCGTTCGTTATCTTTGTCTATGATTGTGCACGTTTAAGTTTTAACAATGAATTACTTTTTGATTGTAATTTAATAGTGTTGCAAATACCTGTAGTGGAGTATCACACATCACCAGTCCGTGATTTTTTTATTAATGTTTTAATGAATATGTCGATGGGGTTTCTGTGCAAGCAAGGCATAATTATATGATCAACGCACAAATTTTCAACGTTCTAATTTCTAAACCGTAAAAAATATATTAAATAGTTGTTTTGAACATTATACGAAGGAGCTATTTTTTGATATAATGTTGGCATTTTTGGAACATTGTGCTCAATTACAATTACCTTGTAGTGGTCATAAGTATCCACCGGAACTACGGAAGCGTTTTATTATCGTAAATGATCAAAAATACTAAAAAGTCTACAAATCTTGTACTCTTTTATTATTAATACTTCTTAGTTGGTAATCCTTATGTGTTTTGTGTGCTATATGCGTGCGAGCAAGACTTTGTAAGGATTTAATTTTACGAATGCTTTTATAATGCAATCTAATAAAACAACTTGAAATGGGACAATATATTTTATTCAAGCAGTTCACTGGAATACTGAGTCACATTTCCGTATTCAGTACGTAAATGAGATGGCTATATAATTTAATTATATTTCAAGTTTTTTAAAATATAAGGTGTTATTATTAAAATGTTGACAGAGACATGAGATTGCGTTTGTAGTACACGTTGTATAGTGGGTGAATAGTCATATAACTATTTATCTCTTTCTTTCATAAGAACTTTGACATTTGAATAATAAAGACAAAACATCGTTTAATTGTACTATACATTTTATATTGGTATGGGTTTAATATTTTACAGCTGTATAAAGCATAAAATGCGTAAATATTTTTTTCGCTAAGTTTCTTTTATGTATTTAACCATAACTTCATAAACACAAAACATTTTATTCTTTCTTTGACCCGCGCTTAATATTTTTATACTGTTGGAAGTACTGTTGCCGTGTGCCTGTCATGTAGATTGTGAATGAAAATATTGACTTTGAAAACGTGCAAATGCCATTTGCTCCGTCCTTTGTGGAAGTAAATTGCACCCTCTACCGAAATACTACTAAAAATGAAGACTGTTAGATTACCTTTTTGTTAATATATATGTTACTTTTATTTGTACATATATTTTTATATTCCATTTTAATTTAAAATGCATATTTGTATTTTGTTTGCTTAGTTGTGTATCGAATCTACTATATTTATAAAAAGACTTGAACTTTACTAAGACTTAAAGACTTATTTAGTTTCTTTTTAACGGACTAACCTCATGGTTTAATATTACGATTTGAAAATATGTTTAATGTGTTTGTTCTTGATAGCTCATAGCAAGCATATATATAGGCTGTATCAAATCACGCAACTGGCCACGGCATGGAGCACTAAAGTTTAACGCGAGTGAAACCACCGCGCAGGCAGCTAGTAATTAGAATTTGTCATCAAGCGCTTGTCCTAATTTCTATCTTGGCTATTGCCAGTTTCGAAGGTACTCGGGTTGAGCGGCTATTCACAACGCTATAGCGATCAGTCCCGACATTTAAGCCGAATATTACAATTATTATCGTGATTTTTGAAGACAATCTTTCCTTTCTTCATGAACATTGCGACGTGAGCTGAGATAGTTCAGTGATTAGAATAAGTGAATCTTAACCAGACATTCACCAATTCATGTATAGAGTAATTGCTTATAATAATTCATCTTGTGTTCGTTTGTGATGTAAGCTTCATTAGGAAATCTATCATATTAGGGAGCACCCTAATATGATAGATTATTCTAGCATTAATACATTAATCTATTATTAATCTAGCAAGGTTACTGCTTGATGAATGTAGGTTATCACCTGTGTCCTTCCACCTGCATTGGAGAAATAAACTCTTCATATGGAGAGAAGTCTTTAGCCCAGTAGTGCAATATTTAGAGATAGCTGCTTTATCATAAAGTGTTAACGCCATTACATTATTGGCTCCCAAGGTTGGAGGCACATTGGCGATGTTAAGAACAGTTAATATATCTCACATCGCCAATGTCTATGACCAATAGACCATTTAAAATATATTACTATTGTTCTATTCAACATTAAATGTTGAATTTGTGCTTAAATTAAAAAAAAATAATATCTTCTTGTCATGGCTAAGAGCACATTCAGGTATAGTTATGTACGTTGACCTCATTCATACCTTTATGAGTTCTAACCTAGTTTTTTTGCTTGCTTTTATTTAGATGAATCTTCCATTTGGATAATAACGCTTATGTGTAATATGTTGTAAATCATGCAAAGGGTAAATATATGCTATTCCAATGTTGTAAGAGTTTATTGACAATACATACAAGAAAAAAGAAATAGTTTTTTTTTTTAATTGTTCTGCCACTTCGCTTGACTTAGTGTTTTCGAATACCTATGTAGTATTGTTTGTAGAATATTTGTGTGTTTTGCATATTCACACATAGACTTAAATAACACAAATATATCACAATATTTGCATCGTTGCTAAGCTGACTCAAATGTAGATGGTTAATTAGACGAATATTTGGCTTATTTGTCGCATTCGAAGTATAACTCTAAATCGACAAGTTCACGGAAATACGTATTTAATATTCGCCTCATTCGATATATTTATGCAAATTACAAAACTAGCAAAATTATAAACTGGTTAATAGAATTTCTTTAACATTTTAGTAGATCATGTCACATGTAGGGTTATTACACAATTCAAATATATGATGATGAAGTCTTTCTAACCTATTTGAACCACGAAGACTATACTTAAAAGGTAAGGCACAGGGCAGACATAGTCTTTTTGTGCTGTCCGAGGTACGGGAGTGTAAGAATTGCCATTCTCCAATATCCGGTTACCGCTACTAGGAATATCTCGATAAAAACCAGTTTGAATCAAGGCCTTTTGGGCCCTATTACAGCCACTTGACCAGCGAGGCAGTTACTCTAATATATATTTGAAAATCGAACTAGCTAGCCAGACTTAGCTCATATTTAAACTCAATTAGACTGAAAGTTAACATTTAAGCTAGCAACTATTAAAACGATGGCTGTTCAAAACTCCACTTAATTTAGTAATTTCACTAAAGGGCCAAACATTGACAGCATTTCCACTTAGCAACTAGTAACAAGCTACAAACAATACTAATAAATTTACGATGAAATCGAGTCAGAAGTTGCAATGGGGTTTACGAGAAGGGATAATAAGACCCTTTGACAAACTCTTTGGTCGAACTTCGATGTGGTAGATAGCTGTCAAATTTAAGTTTAAACATTATTTATAACAATGAGACACAATATTAATGAAATACTCAATATTATAAGTAATTTATAAATTGACAATTTTAGTATTAACTCACGATTAATTCTCGTTTAACATATTTCGTGACATAACTAAAATGTAAATGTATGTGTGTGACAACGATAAACATCAACCAATTAATACGTCATTAAAAACGTATCGGTCCATTGAGATTACAAAGCCTATTTATTTGGCAAATGGAAAGAAAGATCGCTTTGTATCGAATAAATGTTTCGACTTCGACCTGATTTTACTAATGACATTTCGTTTAATTTAGTATTGGATATTTGTATCACATTATTGCCAATATGAGCCAAAACTCGGATCATTTCAAGGAAACTTTTTTATCAATGTCCACATAAAGGACTGTGCAACAATAATGCGTTTTATCTGGTTTAATTTAACGGTAACAGACTCGTTTCCACATCATTGCGGAGTTATTATTCGCGACGAGATGAAAATTGCGAAATCAGTCGCTGTTTAACGTTAAATGGATCCTTTACAATTGTTTACAGTGTTTTACTTATGTGTATGTTTATTTTATTAAGTTCAAAAATGTTTTAAAAAATTCCTTGATAGTGAGAAAAATTCTATTACAAAAAAATATAACTGACTTTGGGTTAACACAGTCAGTTAACATATTATAACTATTTTTTTATTTATTTCAGGTAGGAAGTCTGACAAACTAGTCACCTGATGTTAAATCGGTACGCCAAAATATTAACAATTACTTACATCTTCAAAGCGCCACTAATCTTTGGAATAAAGATTACATATCACTTGTGGCTGCTATTACACTAGCTACTCAGTACTCAACCTTAAAATAGGAATTGATAATTGTTAATAGTGCTAAATAGCATTAATACTTATTAAGTAGGTGGTAACTTAATAAGGGTTCTTGCACGAAACCCAAGCATATAAGCATAAGAGTAATCCTATTCACTCTTTAAGAGAGAGTCTTGCGAGGAAGAGCAAATTTATTGTTAGTCGTATTTTTGTTCACATCAGTAACATTTGCACGGATTGGCATGTTTACGTCATAACGTGATGACGTTTCCCACCAGTAGAAGCATTCCAAGGAAGGCTTATATCAGAACGCTGCTTGTAAAAGTTTTAAGAGCTAAAGGCGCATGACCCCAAATTAAATTGGGTAAATAAAAGCGAATATTGATGAATAATTTGAAAGTAATAAGTGCAAACGCAAAGTTTGGCCATATCATACATTGATTTGTTAAACAATTTTTAAAATAATAACAATTGGTTATCTGAAGTCCAATCATATGTTTAATTTTATATTGTATCGATTTATTTGTAGCTGTCACTGTTTTACTTATGGTAAACACACAAACGGCCACATAAGTCGAGTGCGAGTTCATTTTTGTCTCAGTACACTGCTGTGAAGACATCTTATTATTATAGCATAGTGTGCATATTTTTGAATATAATTTTCCGTAGTAGTGTCTGACACATATAAAATTTCTTCAATTTCAATTCCAATAACCAACTTGCAAACCGAAATAGCTCAGTGAAGTGAACACGTGAATGAGATTTCGTGTGCCTTGATTTGTCTTTATAATTACTCATCTCGTGCTCGGCAGTGAAGCAAAACATCATACGAAAACGATAACATTCTACTTGATTAATTTAATATTATAACAAATTCCAGGTGTTCATAATGTTGTTTTTAGAATTAATTTATTATATATTACAATTACAATAAAGATTAATATATTTATATTTTTACTTTTCGAAGCTTATCTGGAATACTGCATGGTTACAATAGTGAGCGTTTAGCAGTGTAAATAATCTTTTTTAACTTTGTTAAAGTATGTTATGTTTAAAAATAACATATAAAACTCATAAAATATTTTATGATTTGTACTCAAGACTACTTACACCAGCTACATATAAACACACAAGAGATCTTAAAAGAAATAAGAAGTTGTGAAAGTAAGATGTCTTAGCACCCTCTTAAAGCATATATTACGTAATAAATAAAGAAAACTAAATTCAAAGTCTTATGTAGTCTATGTAGCCCAAGTCAGGGTTAAATTAAATATGAAAATACCTTGACACTGCGAAACTTTAAATAAATTATTCTTGTATTCAATGTATAAGTCTATCTTTATATTCACATATGCAAGAGATATTCCAATATCGGTGAACTCATTTTTTCTTTTTTCCATTCAAACACTAAAGCTTTCAATACGAGTATTTGATTCTGTTTAATGAGAATTCAATGTGCATAGCGGGGCTATGCCCTTATAATTAAAACACTTTTATTTTGAAATAACTAAGTGATGTCACCTCTCGTAACGCTTCACTGCTAGGAAAATAATTAATTTCTTCTTAAGTGTAATTAGTGTGTGTTGCTTGATACACTTGTAGTGGATTTTTATCCGATATTATACTACATTATTCGTAGTGTTTTTCTTCATAACTGAACATAATTTAAAATATATATATGTTTATACAAAATATTAGCAATACCCCAAATTCATTAATTACTAATCACTTGTGTTAGGAGTGGGGACGACGTTAGCCCAAGGGATCCTGTGTCTTTATACATCGCTAGGCGGGCCGTAAACCATTGCACTATTGACGCATCCAAAATTTGATTTGATAAGTGATGAAAGTTTAGTTTGATAAACTGAGTTTATTAAAATATTTCAAAGTAGAAATGTTTCTAGCTTAGTAATACATAAACAAAACAAGACGTGTATTCAATTTTCTAAATGTCTTTTTAAATAGTTACATTTCATTATTTTTAGTAATTCTCAGTATTATATTAGTCGCTCAGAAGATATTCTAACTAAGTACCTAATAATTGCTCGTACTTTGTATTATTGCAGTCCCATTTTAAACGTGAATAAACCAGTGTTATTAAATGTGACCAGTGTCATATTTAGAATGCAACAATTCGCGATGTAAGTGATCTATACTAGAAGAGCTTTAACCACTCTAGAGTACTAATGTAAGGAGGTAACCATTTTCACTACGGTCCGCGTCTGCCAATATATGTATAATAAAATTAATGATACAATGCTTTAGTTCTTAAGAAATGATGAGAATGTTTTCAAATAGCTTATATAAATGTCTTTATAAAAACTCTGTAACACTAATCGTTGTGAGCTCTAGTAAAAAAGTCATAACTAGTGATCGTTGCATAGTTTCGTCATTTTTCATTTATATTATGCAACAATAACATATAGATAGTCTCAATGTACATATATTACTATCCGGTTATCGCACTTCGGAATGGGAGTTATTAAAAAACGTATTCTATTTCTTATTTGAAAACCTACCCTACATATGGAGTTCAATTCGAATCCTTTCATCCGTTCATTGAATAACTTTATGACTGAGTAACAAACATCCAAACAAACTTTCGCAATTGTAATATTCGTAAGACAATAGGCGACATCTCTAGGAATGTATTTTTACAGTTAAAGCGTCGAGCTAGTTAAGGATCTAACAGCTTCGGAGGGACAAAAGGAAAGTTCATTTGGCACGAGACCGAGATAAATTGGATTACGTCCAAACGTCGCCACATTGTTCAACTATATAGAGTATTTATGCATGTCGCAATAGCAAACATTCCGTTTAAAGCCTATATTTGACGACAAGCTTATTACATAATATAAAATTATAATGCTCATTGTTCGTTTTCTATCTGTTCGCACATTAAATAACTGAGAAACGATTTTTCGTTATTTTGATATTTATCAGTGTTCATATTACATATAGCATATTCGTCGAACGTGACGCAAATACGCAAAAAGGTACGTATTAATAAATCATCAGTATCGTTACATAGACTCATCCGATATCGAGTAAGGGGTATTTTTTTTTTAGCAAACGGTTGATAATTTCTAAAGTCTATAATTTGATATTAATAGAACAAACATGTTACGAGTCAAACGTAAAACACACACATACATAAGTCCGTTCAACTTTATTTTCAATTCATATAAACTTCGAAGTTTAGTTAAACGAAAAACGATAAAACATGTTTTTATAACAAACAAGTACGATTTTACTATGAAAAGATCCTCTTGACAGATTCTGAGGACAATTTTAGGTTCGTTCCTCTAAATTAAGTTTTTCGACATGGAATATTCAATAGAATATTAACAATGAAAATAATATTTATGGATGTAAAGGAAGGGGACGACCAAATAAACGATGGATGGATTGTGTAAAAGACGATATGACTGGAAATAATGTTACTTGTGAGATGACGTCAGACAGACAAGTATGGAAGACGAAGACATGCTGCGCTGACCCCAAATGAAATTGGGATAAGGGCAGGAATCCTCCTGATTATGACGATGATTATACAATGAAAATATTACATTTAATTTAACTGCGTATAATTGTTTCTTGTAGCTTTCATATTTTATTTAATCTTTTCATGTTTCTTTTCCACTCATCTTACATACATACGTATAAAGAAAAGCGTTATTAAACGGAATAAAGCAAAATATTGGTCAGACGTTATATCATCTAAACAACTATCAACTTTCCATTTATTAGACTTTTACGTATTTTTATTTACTTTTCACATATATTTTTTGAGCCGAGATGACCCAGTGGTTACGCGTGCATCTTAATTGATGATTGCGGGTTCAAACTCAGGCAGGCACCACTGAATTTTCATGTGCTTAAGTTGAGTTTATAATTTATCTCGTGCTCAGCGGTGAAGGAAAACATCGTGAGGAAACCTGCATGTGTCTAATTTCAAGGAAATTCTGCCATGTGTATTCCACCAACCTGCATTGAATATGCTCCAAAACCTTTTCCTCAAATGGGTAGGAGGCCTTAACCCAGCAGGGGGAAATTTACAGGCTGCTAATTTAATGTAATAATTTTTTTAAATATTTTATAAACAATCAATCAAAGGTTTAATGTGGTATATCGATAACGTACATAATATGTAAAATACTCACACATACAAAAATGTCATGATTTGACTGAGGTAAGCATACATTGAACTAATTAAAAAATAGATACATAATAGATAGAAAAATACATTGGAATGTAGCCTACATCATTACATTGTCTGCCCGCTGTTTGATAAAATAACCTTGAGGCCTGGAGATCTAAGGATGGGTTGAGATTGTAGCCTCACGTTCTCAGATTCAGAGGAGGTAGGAAACTGAGATAGTTTCTCGCCATACGTTTTAGTGAGTAGGGCGTAATGGCGTCATCAAAATCATCAACATTAATTTAATTCATGTACGTATAATCAAATCACAAAATAATTGATAGAGGCAGATGGCAACACATGCCAGGAATTAAATGGCAGTATTTGATATAATAAATAACCCTTAAGTATACTTTAATAGCTAATAATAATAATAATCAAACGATATTAATAATAATGTTGTTAATCCTTTAAATAAAACTATGATTTTCCTTTAAATAGGAGTTTTTAGTAATCATTTTAATGTCTGTTATGTGTCACAAAAATTAATTTAAATATTTTGGATGTGAACCAGTGTTTCTCGTTCCTAGCCCATCTCGGCCAATATGCCAGAACCCGAGAAATTAAAACACCAAGCGCTTTATAAATACTGCAGATAGAAAATCATTTTAATAACATATAAATATTCTCAACAACACAATCTGTTGTTACTACGATTATTTAATTTTGTACAGAATATTTTAAGCCAATTTAAGCATCTTCTACAACTAATACCACAAGCTAAAATTGCCTATTACACAAAAGTTGGTGAGTTGCCAATATTTGCAAGGAGCTCTCATTAAGTCCTGCAAAGATTCCAATTCGAAAGTTCCATGGTACTCCTTATTTTATATAGCTCAAATCATTGCGAGATATTGCACCAGAAATAAATGAGTTATACACATAGAATTGCCTATTAGAAACAGTAAGGAAACTTCAATGGACGATCCAACTGGATAAGGGCGAGTCAGTTAGCGAGAAGCAATGTGGAAACTTTGATTCCGACCGTTTGAGTTATCACCATATTTATTACAAGCAGAAATGTTAACTTGAATTTTATTCCTAGAATAGTTTCGTTCCATTTCATACAAGCAATATCAAAAAAAGTAAATAGTTAAATCTTTTATTCATTTTTATTGCAATAAATTAATTATACATGGAATGTATGTGGGATACGGATTGAAAGCACGTCGAGCAATCAGTGTTTATCGCTTCACTGCTTTCGATTTCCCTCGGCATAAAACAATTTAAAAAAAAATTAAAACAATGTGGTATTGATGGCAAAAATCATTTATGATAAAGGAATTTATTTACAAATCAGTTAATCATTGTTTTCCAGCATATTTATCGCAAAAGCTGTACATATGTTTATTTATAAACTAAAATAAAATAAAATAATATTACATTGAAGGTTCACGGATTAATTCTATTAAGCGACATCTCGCCGATGTTGAGTTGTGTTAGAAATCGTCAGATTTTTCTTCGTCGCCTGAGTTAAGTTTCGTGGCGATTTGAGAACTTTTTTGTCGCTAGAAATATCAGCAAATTTAGGTATAATTTGAATCTGATCAATTTCAGAATATATGGACTTCATAAAGATAAAGTTTTTTGTGATTTTAATTTAAGCGGTTATTCCATACAATCGTTACATCAAATTAGGCGTTTACGTTTACCTTTATGCCTGCATCTGAAACCCATTCTTGGTGTCGCTTTAAACATTTAGCCTGCACCTGAAATCTCTACCCTAATGTCTCTTTTATATTTTATCCAGTATCTAATACCAATTCGCATAAGCATTTAATACGTTTTGATCTTTAATCCATTTTTTTATGGTGGTTTAACACTTTTTTTTTTTAAATAAATTCAGTAATCATCTATCGCAACAGACAACTCAAAAGTGTCAAAGTAGTAGAAGTTAAAATATTTTTGTTATACTTGATTATTAGGAAAGTTGTGTTCTTTAAGACAGTCAATATTTTGACTTTCGGCTGGTTCGTTTTTAGCCCAGAGGATCGGAATTGCGATTCAACGGGGAAATGCTGCTAGCATTCTTGCCACTATTCCACGCGGTCAAGATTTATACAGTAACTATTTTTAATTCATATTTGTATATATATTTAAGCACTTAATGTTATCTATTCTTATAATAGACTAAGTATATTTGGCGCCAGTAACTTTGAACAGCGTTGGTGTAAGTAGCGGAGTGAAAATCAATCAAAATTAATATTTGTTAAATCTAATAAACATATTTGATTTATTTGCATAATATTTGGAAATCAGTTGGAATTCAGTCAAACGTGGTTGCATGTCTTATCTTAAAACAGTCCAACGGGTACTTCCTGAAATATTTATATATTTAATGGCATCTAATGTCATGCTCTACGTATTGGGCTGTAGAAATCACAGGTGGTAATGTACCAGCATTTTCTTTAATCGCACAGTCTCTATTTGATGAGGTCATTCTTTCAAGCCCCAGTCCCATTAACGTGACGAGAAACGAGATAGACTTTATAATTGAAAAAAAAAAAAAAAAACATATGTATATTTAAACATGTCTATGTAATCAATAGTTTACTTTCACAAGTCGATTTGTTCGAGGCATAAATCTAAATATAGTCTTCAAAGCCGAAAGATCGCGAATCATATGGTCTATTGTCTGACTATATGATATATATATATATATATATATATATATATACTATATGTTCCAAGCCGATCAAGTGCTGTTTCTAAGATTTCCAATTGGAACTTCGAAATCGATTCACTACTATGGGGTTCGAGGTAGTATTGACCAAAAGATCGATATGTAGTCACAGAGAAGAGAGAGCGCATCAAAACTCATAAGGAAACGAGGAAGCCTGGGAGCCTGGGCCTTCAACTGAACTTTTAAAGTGCTGACGTGATGAGATATCAATGACCCATATGCCCACGCCATCAAGTCTGCAATCGCGCAAAATCAGGTATCAAAATAAATCTGAAAAATGTGGGATCTACCTTACAGCCTGGGACTGTCGATGAAATATAGTTTTAATGGGCATGTATTTTTTCAATATAGTAACCAATGAGAAACAATGTTGCCGGCTCCTTCCTACGATATTCTAACAATGTCGCTTATAAAAGTTTTTTTTCCGAAAAATGAAACTTTAAAATGCACTCCTGTAAAGTTATTTAATACAAATAGCCCTCGATATAATTAGAAAATTAAAATCATAAAATAACTTCAAGGAAAATTTGAAAGACATTATTATTAATACTAAAGAAATACATTTTATTATAATTAGTAAATAACGAGGAAATGTAAGATTTTCATAGCAAAACTTACTAGACGCCTTTTCGTAAATTTTCTTCGATATAATTTGTAGCATTATTCTTAAAAAATTATAACATATTTTGTGCATCAAAAATTGGTACCAAATTTAATTTGAAACAAAATAGGCACTTAGTTTAAGATTTTGGTAAAAATATAGGATACCCGAGACTTACAAATGAATTAGAATTCGAATTTAAAATTTAATATAACGATAGTAAATTGTACCAAAAATTACATTTGAGTGGTCAAGTAAAATCCTTCTTATACCCTAAATTCCACAAATTAGTGAAAAGCGAAGAAAACCATTTGTCACCGGACAAAAACTCAACCGACACTCGTAACCCTCCCCTCCGTCTGCAACCCGTGTCACAACTTTAACCGTCGAAATGTATTTATAAACGTCCTATTACGATAACAGTCTAAGATTATTAGAGATTTATCTAACTTATCATTTGAATAAACACTAATTAACATATATTTATTGCCCCGGTGGTGTATTTTTAATTATTTACACTTTTCGGTTTCTACCAAACCGAAAAAGGTTTTGTGCGAGCCCCGTCTAGGTATACATTCTACTCATCGTAAAAGTTTTAATTAACGCCAAACCGCTGCCTACCAATATTATAAAAAATAAGTTAACTCTTGACCTACTATGTAGAAAATACAAAAGTCCAAAAGTGTGTAATCTTGGATTACAAAACAGTAGCTTGTGTATTTTAGTATAATTGACTACTGTTTCAAAATTTCAAGACTGTAGATTTCCTTTTTTATTTTGCCAACCTTGCCTAATGTTTGTTTCTAAACAAAACAGTAAAAGACGGAACTCTTTAGGTGAGTTTGACTCACGCTTAACCTTTTTTTATCTGTTATATGTATGCGGAAGGTTGAATTCATTACAACCCTTACATTATAAATTATCTTTAGCCCAAAACGAGAAGAGTCATTAGCTTTTAGCCTTTGTCTATGTACGGACCGAACTCAATGCGGTTTTTTATATAAAACGTGATTTAACCCGTTGAATCGATTTATTTTAGCATTTCTTAATAGTAATCTATTTAGCTGCTTATAGTTTGTCGTTTGCTTCATTGTGATTTGGAAATTATCTTATTTGTCCTTAAAGTAATAACCGGGTACCCAAATAGTTATCCCATCGGAATTGATTTCCGTACGTCTAACTTAAAAAAACGTCGAATTTCCATACAAACTTGCAAAATCATTAATTCTGTTTGTATCTATATTAAGAAAACTTTCATATATATGCAACGATTTTATCATCCACATTTCCTATTTAACACGCTTTGAATAGCTTGACCTATACGTATCCGTGTAACGGAATCTATCAACATGATGTCCACCATCTTCAGGACGTATGAGTTTGAAAATATACACACGTACTTTAATCAGTAACAATACAGTAATTTAATAATGGACAGCAATATTAAGTTAATATCTCAAATTAGTGTTTGGTTAATATGACAGGGATAGCAAAATAAAAATTAAAAAGACTGGTTGCCTAGGTACCGTCTTCATGCCAGGGTTTCACGGTAGCATACGAAAGCGAGTCCGCAGCGTCTGCCGATGATACGGAGACCGTAGCTGATTTTATATAGTTTTATCTAGTGGGTATTCTGGTGTTCTAGGGCCTGCTAGGCGATCTGGTGAGTCCCAAAAATCCGGAACGTGTAACGCGTTTTTCCATCTAATCTTTAAATAGTAAAGTACACATTTACGGTACATTTGTAAAGGTATACTGTTGCCTGTTACTGTATATTTATCTTTATTAGCACGTATATTATTACGTTACAAACATTATAAACGACCATTTATTTTGATGCGTCCCTTTTGGGACTTATTGACCGGCCGTTTAACATTACAAATTGAACTCATAACTGATAAAACCAATTTTTTTTATTCATGTTGCAATCGAATGATTTTTTGTTTAAATCATAAATGGTTATTTGGGTTATCGATTAACTATTTTTTTATAATGTTTTTTATTTATTCCTTTCTCAAATTGTACATAAAACACATTTAAGGTTAAGACTTTTTAGGTGTGTAAACACTTATACTATAAGGATTTATTATAAGAAAAACAAAAACTTGTTTAACTGAAGCGATGATGATGTTTTAACTTTATGATAAAAGCACTCAAGAATTCAAATATTGTAGTACGCTATCTTGGATATTTTTTTAATAGATGGGAAAGTAAGTCGAAGATTGCAGCTTATTAAAAATAGACGCAGAACTTATACATGAACTTATGTATGTAGGTACTATTTGATAATAAAAAAAAATAATGTGTCATTTTTACTCAAAGGCAGATCCGTAATAATAATTGAGTATGTTTTCATTATTAATTTTTCGAATAAGTTATAATTCTACGATTAATTATTTCCGATCTCCTGTATTCAACATTTTAATAGGTTTCGTTTCTTGTACCTTTATATTTTGATAAAAAGATTTTCATTGTATTTATAGCTAATAATTAAAGACCTGTGATAAAAAATTGATATTAACAGAGCCTCTGTTTAATTTATGATGAAATGCATCTGGTGATAATAATGAAAAATAGAGGTATCGTAGTTGAAACGAAGTAGTCTTCACTATATATTACGTATTAAATAACAGTCACAATTAAATAAATTGACAACGATATAATATAATGACAAAATATATTAAAATCCCGTATAAATTTAAACAATAACAAAAAATACTTTACTTGGTTGTAGGGCATTGTGCAAGCTCGTCAAGGTAGGTACCCCCAATCATCAGATATTCTACCACCAAACAGCAATACTCAGTATTGTTGTGTAACTACAGGCACAAGGAACATAACATCTTAGTTCCCAAGGTTGGTGAGCATTGGTGATATAATGAATGGTTAATATTTCTTACAGCGCCATGACTGTGGGCGGTTGTGACCACTTAACATCAGGTGGTCCATTTGCTCGTCCGCCTACCGCTATAATAAATAATAAGTTTAAATAATATTACATATAAACCGTTTAAAATAGAAAGAGACAGAGAGAAAGAGAAGAAAACGTCGTATAGTGGGGACATAACGCGTTTCCTTACGTGTATAAGAACTTAGTTCCAAAATTTCGTTCCCGAAAAGATAAGGAAATTCGCATGTTTCGAAACAAAATTTAATGCATACATAGTATATACAGCTTATGCAAGCGACTTTGTCAAAATATTAGTTTATCGAGTTCTTATTCTACAAATATTATAAATACGAATACGTTTATTTCTTACACTTTCACATCTTAACTATACTAACATCAATTTTTATCGTGAATTTTTTATTAGTATAGACAAGGACGGTATCACCTAGCACCTGCTTTTCTCCTCACACGCGGGGGTATCTGCGGACTAATTTCTTATGTATCGGATACCCAATCATAAGAAAATATTAATGCCATAATATGATAAATACATTATCTACTTTCAGTAATATTTATTCTAAATATAGCTTCAATTTATTTAGTAATGATCAAAGTTTTGTTGAAAATCAAAATTATTCGGTAAGTATTCGTGTAAATGAAACACCATTAATTATTATTATTATCACATTGAAGCTGTTTGTCACCAATAAATCATCGCAGAGGCTAATTGCCTTATCATTGGTATGCGGTAATTTGGATCCAATTACAGGCAGCAATAATAATACAGGAAACGACCGAAATATTTTAATAATAATTTGTCTTGAACAATATTTTGACGTGTTTCCGTTCTAATTTCGTTTGCGTGAAAAACGTATAGGTTTTAGGTTCCGCACGCCTCTACAATATAATAAACTACATACAGTTATTTGATAGTCGAAATTATTAAAAAAATCTTTGAAATGTTATTAATTTTTTTTTTTATAATTATGTTTGTAGTTTAATATTTCTTGTATATAATATACTATTCCATTGAATTACCTATTATATATAATTATTGTTTTATAATTTCAATTTTATAATAAAAACTTATTTAGTAACTATATTTTTAATTAAATTTAACTGCACTTACCAATTCTCTTACTAAACTACTAAAGGTTGTCTTTGAGAGATTTCTATATTTTTCTTCCACTCCGATGTTATTTGTTCTTGACATGTTATACAGTGAAATATAAATACATAAATAGTTACGAGTAAGATATCATCGACAACATAGTCTCCATCAGTTTGGCTTTCTAAAAATCACCTAGTTTTACTTTAAAAAGTAGGTACCTGCCCGTAATTCAAACCAAACCAAATTTTTAGGAAGGTTCTTCTCTACTAGGGCTTAATTTATATGGCATTGTTATATTATTTAGGTATTTCACTTTATTTCATGGCTTCTAATAAAAAAGCTATTCAATGGAATTAGTTAGATATTCAACCCGAGGTCCTTATTTAAAGTTTACGTATATTAATATGTCGAGTCACCAATCATTACGTATCACAAACAAAAATGTTTTCCTTAAAAGAACCTTTACGCTTTAACGGCTGTGTAATTAGAGATAAATGCATTCCCCATACTCACGTCAGACGATGTTAATACAATACTATCAGAAGTAACATTATTGTGTTCCTTTTTACTGAAGATTTATTGAATGATATCTGATCGTAGCATAACACTCTACTTTTATTGATTCACTTATTTATTGAGTATGAACGTGAGGTGATTTGATTGGATTTGGCAACGAATTTTGATTTTATGTAGTTGTAATATATATATGTTGTAAATACTAATACATTTGGAATGCTTGAATGTGTGATACAACCTACTTTTTTATTTTTAGTCAATATGGCCTACTGTCGAGTATTTAGAACACTTGAAACTTTATCAATGAAATATATTCAAGTCCAGACAAAGAGCGCTTTTTTATAATTAACCACGAACTCAGTGTACATCGCGAAATAATATATTATGTCAAATCTAAATTTGCCATATGTGCAATGTGTATATATAATATAGAAATGTGCCCTTCTGTGCACATTACAAATTAGATTAACATGGTGAAATTTACTAGAAACCTTCTCCTTAAAAAGAGAAGAAATATTTTTCTAGTTTATAGCTCGCGTTTTAGGGGGAGCGGTCGTAGGTTTTAGATATAAAAAGTAGCCTATGTCCTTCCTTGAGGTTTAAGCTTTGAGCTTCATACTAAATTACATTAAACTCAGTTCAGTAGTTGGGCCAAGAAATCGAAACAGTCTGACAGACAGAGCTATTTCCGTATTTATGTTACTTATTATTATAGACGTATATGACATAAGAAAAGTGCGCAAATACGGTGCTATCGCTTCTCATGAAATATAGCGATATCCAATAATATAGTAAAAATAAGATTATTATGTGAACAATTGTATAACAACTTAATTAGAAAATTAAATTTATTTTAGTAAAGCGAAAATAGAAGCATTGAAGGAATATTCGCAATAAACAACTTTATTTCGCTATTTATTTCAAATAAACAATCTATTTAATGGTTAGATGATTACCCACAAAGATGGATCACGTTCCGGTAAAATTAGGTTTTAATTGTATTACAACTTGTCTGTTTTCGTATGAAATAATAATATGTTATGAATTCATTCTTGAATTACAAAAGGTATGTTATTAATTAAAACTTGTTGTGCTTGTTTAGTTTATGTCTTACATACATGCGTGTCATGCTGGAAGCGCTTGTTCAAGTGAGAACCAAGCAATTTCTGCAAACTGCCTCTTAATCACACAATTTTTAAACACATTTATCGATTTATTGTAGATAGATTGAGTCGAAGAAGAAACTGTGCTATAATGTCTTTGCTTGCTTAAATTATTTTTATTATATTACGTGGACTGGTATGTGGTCCATGACTCGCGTGGTCTCAAGTGGTGACCATCACCATAAACATTGGTGCCTTAAGAAACCATTACCCACTCGATAAATTACCAATGCAAAACAAATCTTAGGAAATAAAATGTGAAGTTCCTTGTGCGTGTTGTTGCGCTGGCTTACTCCTCTTCAAATCGGAACATATGATGAGAATAGAGATAATATAATATGATGAGCAGTACCTACCTGATGGGCTTGCATCAAACCGTACTTAATAATAGATTTTTTTTTAATGTTTTCTCAGTGTCGGTATAATTGTCTCCTTGTAATGTTTGAGTTAAGAAGCACATGTAAGTAAGCGCAAGGGAAAACGTGCGAATGTCTGATGTCTATAAGCAGTCTTCAATCGATCAAAATCAAACCAGACACTTGTCATGTCGCTGGGTTTGGACTTACGCCTTTCAGTTATTGAAGCTTAGAATTTGTTTTAAAATATTTTGGTAATGTAAATTATATATTAGTTTGTATAAATGTTAAAATACCAACAAGAAAAAACTATAATATCAACGTAATATGACTACCTACGTCAGTATTTGTAAATTTCAATATTTTTTATCGAGGTATACCAAATAGTTAAAATATATTCCAGTAATTAAATGCAATAACGTGCTATAATTTATTCAATTTAAAGATAATTTGTTTAAGTAATAAGTAATTTTAAATTTGTTGCAAATTTCCCAATAAGCCACTCGAAACAACTTAAACTAAACGAAGTATTAAATTAACACTAACATGAATAAGTATTTTGTTTGATAAGAAATGATTACATTTAAATATATGGTTTATTCAACTCAATTATAATTATACTTTAATGATATTTTTGTTTAACTTTAGTGTATCTTATTTGATCTAAACTTACTTCATTTGATTTCAATAGTAATATTGTTTATTCATCCGACCTATAACATAATTTTAGTATTGCTTTGTGTTTGAAATAAAAGATTTTAAATATCAATTTCTTATAGCACTTTTGTATAACATTCCAGGCTATATAAAACTGGGAATCTTTCATTGCCATTCATAGCTGTGCGATATGAAATGTCGCGATGTCGTGAGCCATCTACATGCCGCTAGTTTTTGTATTGCGCCGTACTGAAACCTGCCGTTGTTCTGCAACTACAAAGGTGATTGTCGCTGATTTATACATCACGATTTATTGGAAATCTTATAAGCGAGCAGGTAATATGTCGATACGAACTTTAGAAGAGCAGTCCACGTCGAGTGAAATGGAGAAACAATTTAAATTAATAAATATTTCTAATAGGAACTTACGTTGTTCGTGTAATCACGTCGCTAGTATGTTTTTCCTGTTAGTGTGTTTTGATAACAATGATTTTTTTTTTAATTAAATTCGAATATTTGATGCTGTTCTTTGGTAGATATCTAAGTTTTTGCGCTTCTAGCGATATTTGCAAGCAAAATGATTATTGATGTTAGGTACATCAATAATCATTTTATTAATTATGCAAATAATAATTTTACAATAGATTTTATGATCACGATAAAGTTGAATTTACAAACAAATTAAAATACAATTATAATAGGCAAGATTTGAGCATATAACATACCTACTATTTAATACAACTAAACCATTGTTATTAAGACTATTTGAATAGGTAGACAACGACTACTTTCAGTAGACATGTAGTCTGGGTTCAAGATTTATAGTATATTGGCTGAATTGTGCTCAACGTCTCCGTGGGGAACGATTCTTTAGTCACTCGCTATATATCTAGTTATATTGATTTATTGTGAAGACGAAAATCTGTGATCGATGTGCTTAGTTTTTTTTTCTATGAAAGTTTGTGACTATTCCCTGCCTAGCTTAGATAAAATATAATTTTACGTTTAAATTTATTATATTTAAATATCGGTTTGGCTCGTGATTTCGTCTAGTTAGTTAGGATCCATATAACGTTGACTTTGTGTAATAACCGGGTTCTTTTAGAGCGTCAAAGATTATAAATTCAATCGACTATAGAGGAGACAAATAAAACCAGGTTTATCTTTTAAATGCGTTTTTAATATAAATATTTTGTTTAATTAATTTGAATAATAATAATCGAATGTATGAGATACCGATCCCATTTCCTTTAACACCTCTTACGAGTAGCTGAAGGATGTCGCTCCTACCCATCTTTATATATTTAACTCTTTTGAAAAATATAAAAGAGGGAGGAGGTTGAAATAGCCCCGCGCCCGCCATCAACTGTAGATTCCAACCATAGATCGGTGAACCTTCCTCGAGCATGGGAAGTGCAATTTTATAGTGTGCCAACACTTTGTTAAATAATATATGAACTATAACTAAAGTCCAGCAGGTATCACAGCCGTAGCTGAGGTGTATAAAAGACTAATAGTCTTATAAATAAAACTAGACCGTAGTCCAGCGGATAGCACAGTAATAACTATGTTATTCAAATCGACGATTAGACTTATAAATAAATCAACAAACTAGACCGTGGTCCGGTGGTTTTCACAGTCGTAACTGCGGTGTTTATAAAGTAGCCAATGCTACAACAATAATAATAAAAATAAGGATCAAAATCCCATAAATAGTTAATCAGTCATAGCTGAGGAAATCTGTAGTCAACGGGTTTAACCCTGGATTATCATTTCATTAAATCACTGTTTCTCATACCAGTTCAAGAGCACGACCATCAGGCGGCCTAATGCAAGCACAACGTTATTCGTTGCTATATCCACTGTCGCAGAGTGTCGTTTTATCGTAAGATAATACGTATTAATTCCAAACATAGTGGAATAATATTCAATTAAACTCATAGATTACCGCGTAGGAATCATTTAAGTGGATTTAGCATAATTTGCTATATTTTCTACCGTAGTAGGTTATAAAGTATGAATATATATATCATGTATCATAAACGTATAATCGTATTCTTTCTTATAACTAAGACTTATATCTAAGACTTATAACTAAGACTTAAAACTAAATCGAACGTTTTCTTAACTAGCTTATAAACCTTATAAACGCTTCGCGTATCACGTTTTACTTAAATCTATAACTATACAGTGGATATACTTAACTCTACAACAGGCATACACCCGACAGTCGATTACTTAAACCAGCTTTGAACTCAGATCATTATTTGCATGTGATAATCAACTTCAAAGAGATATACGCAGTCTTATTACTAAACTAGGTGTCCTACTACAATATTTCTTATAATATCCTTAACATTGAGCTTAGGAGGCGTCCCTAAAAGGACGAACATTTTGCTACAAACGACACTTCTCGTATAAAGCGATTAGTGCGCCATATATGTATAGTGATGCCAGCCTGGATGAAATCCATTATTTGGGTCCTTCACTGCATGAACGTATCACTTCAGCATTATTACAGCCTCCGCAACGCCCTGCAACATTCGGTCGTGATTCCGGTACTACCGATTGATGAGAGACATCAATAAAGACATCGTAACGTCAACCAGCCATAGCTCAGTACCACATAGCACATACACTACTCTAGTAACCCGGTAAGACAGAGTGAGGGACATTACCGTATCGCCAAAGACGTTATACAGTATCCTCAAACCCCGAAACTATCTCACGTAGGCAGCCTCATTGGTAACAGAAGGAGGGACACTACCGTATCGCCAAAGACGTAATACAGTAACATCACACCTCGCAACTGCATCACCTAAGCAAATTCAAGACGACATCGCCACGAGGGACACTAATGCAGCGACTCTCGGTCGAGCCACACAGCCTCAGACCAACGCGTCGAATCATCAAGAATCCACCAGAGTATATTCAGTACAGTACTCGTGCGCGATCATTTTGCATGTGCATAGTACAGATATATTATAAAGGTTTTGTTATTTAACAATAAAAATCTTAAAACATCAACATCATTAGATCTTTGTCGTCGTGATCGTATCAAACAGTTATACCAAACTTGGATCTGTTTACTGATAATAATTGTGGAGTTTTAGAACGACCGGTTTACGAACTTACGTCCGTCGATCGACACAGTTTTACATGAAGATTATTTATTTCGACCGCTATACGAACTTACATCCGTCGATCGTCACAGTTTTACATGAAGATTATTGATTTCGACCGCTATACGAACTTACATCCGTCGATCGTCACAGTTTTACATGAAGATTATTGATTTCGACCGCTATACAAACTTACATCCGTCGATCGTCACAGTTTTACAATATAATATCGCTACAACTTGCTCCGCTTACGGTTTACAAGAATCTGCAACACGGAAGACAAAGTTGACAAGCAATATGTTTAGTTATTTTACAAATTAATTATTATTGAAAGAAGTTCAATCATTATTTATAACCTTATTGCTATTTGTTAATATACTTGATTTAAATTTCATAATTAATAGTCACCGAGGTAACTCTCTACTATCAGTATGCATCGCCCAGTACATACTTTTTTGCAGTTAGATATTATCGCAAGACGGCTACCATCAAACCGTTTCTATATCATATTAATTTCATTATTATATTTTATTCGAGGTTAACCCCGACCTTCTTTATATCGCTTTTATATAATAAATATAATGTCTCATTAAGAACACTCATTCATATGACGGCCTGCCATACCGTCATTTGTAATAATCATTTGTATTATTTATAGGTAAAGTGCACGAAGCACATTCTCATTATAATTATATTTTGCCATGCATCCACCATTGATATATGAGTAGGCACTACACCGACACACGGATCTGCGCCACTCCTATATTTCAGAATAATCAACCATAGCTAGCAGCCTCGCAGTATAACCCGCACAGCTGCACCGCCTAGTATCATTTCTTATTATGTAATTTGATATGCATTATTGCACGCGGCCGATGCGGCGAGCGCATCACTCCACGCGTCCAATTTGAACCGAGCTGCCAAGCATCATACCCCTATATATGCTTTCACGAGAGTATGACATTCGGCGCAGGTCAGCCTTAAATCTATAGAATTTTGTATGGAAAAAGGCTGGCGCCGAGATTTTTCCTCAAAAAGTGGCACGTCATTTTCTTCGCCAATACACGAACATATCCATGAATACACGAACGATTTCACCAAAAACGTATGAAAAAGGGTAAGCTTGATATAATGTCATTCCTTTATTATTCCATGTATATGTATACATTTACTATGCAATCTCATGAATTTATTTGTATGTATGTTTTTATGTTTCTATATATGACATATAAATCTATATATGTATGTATGTATGCATGTATGTAAACTCTTCAAAACAATTTGACCAATTTTGATTAAATTTTAATATGTGCTTAACTGAGTCTACGGACGGCTTATATTGAACCCGGTAGGTGGCGCTGCGACCGATGTTATCTTTTATATATAAAAAAAAATTTATTAAAATAACAATAATTCATTCTCACGTATTTATGTAAATAGTATAGTATAGTCCGTTACAAGTTGTACATCAAAATCTATAGCAACACCTTTTTTACGATATAGATAAATGCATCAACATTTGGAGATAAGATGTTATGTCCCTTGTGCTTGTAGTTGCACTGGTACACTCACCCTTTACACCGGAGCCCAACAATACTAAGTTTTGTTGTTTGGCAGTATAATATATGATGAGTGGTTAGTACCTACTCAGACGGGCTTGCACGAAACACTTAAGGTAAAAATAGTATTTTTAGGTATTTTTAAGTAGTATTTTTATTACTCGTAAAAATGATATCTCCATAGCAATGCAATTTATTTATTACTCTATTAAACTCGATATTGTATTTCTCGATTTAAATTTATCTATTAATAATAATATTCCACCAACCGCACCAACCGCATTGGAGCAGCATGGTGGAATATGCTCCAAACCTTCTCCTCAAAGGGAAAGGAGGCCTTAGCCCAGCAGTGGGTAATTTGCAGGCTGCTAATGTAATGTATTGAGTAATAATGTGTACGTTTAAGTATATATTTCTTTAGTATGAATTTTGTTATATTTTATTATTAGAAATTTAAGACCTCAAGTAAATCGTTTCTTTAGCAATAAATCAGCTTGTTGCACTTAATTCGATTTGATATATATCGTCCATCTATGAATACGTGTAAATTGTGTTTGTTTTGTAAGAAAATATATTTTTTTTTCTTCAATGCAATTTAAAAATATTGATATTTGAAACGAAAATTATGCCGAAAACAACATTTGTAATTCAATAAATACCTAAAAGTATATTTTAATTAAGCTTATACTCATTAATAAAGGATAGAGTAACTGAATAGATAGAACTGAAATATTTATGAGACGCGGTTCAGTAATTTGAAATATTAGCGTTTAGATAAAAAAGACAACCATGTTCCTTATATATAGCTTAAAAATGTAAATGTATTATTAAAAAAAAAGCAAAAGACGACTCGCTGATAGTAATAAATATTTTCAACAATCTTGAGTTATGTTATATGTTCAACTGTAAATGTTTGTTCGTTACAGTTACAGTTAAAAACTTTATAGATCCTATATTTACTTGATGGCTGATGGATGCAGTTGGCACTGGAACTAGCTAGGCGTGGTCATGACAAATATTGGTACATGTAGTACGAATGTCGTCGTAGTTTGGGTATTTGTGTTTCTAAATCCCCGACGCAGGATTTCCTTGATCCGGTTAGCTCGAAGCATTTTTTATGTCAAATTAAATGTAATCACTCATGTTATTAGAATTACAATCTTAATATTGATTTATTTGCCACTGTTCCAAGAAAAGTGGGTTTTTATTTATGTAATATGTAGGTGGATGCGTAAATGGGTCAAGTCACCATTGCCCCTAGACGTTGGCGTTGTAGAAAAATATTAATCGATATTTACATCACACCAAGGTTCCAGCAACCTCGGGAGGTAAGATGTTAGGGTTACGTCCCTTGTGACTGCAGTTACACTGGCACATTCACCCTTCAAGCTGGAACACAACAATACTAAGTATTTCTATTTGGGGGTACCTGAAGTGTGGATACCTACCCAGATTGCGAAAGCCCTACAATTAATTTTATTACAGATGAAGATGTTGAAGGAATGAATAAATATAGATGGTTGTTCGTGTATTGTTTGAGATTAATATTAGTTTCAACAATACTTCCAAATCCAAATACAATATAATGTTTTCAAGTAAACTGTACAATAAATCAGTTTTGAATTGTCAATATTTCAACTCTGCCACCGTATCGGAAAGCAGAAACTCGCATAGTTGCTCTTTTAAAACAAACCAGATTTACAATTTGATAGATTACCTTGAAAGTTGGTACACGTACAAACGCGACAACATCTACAAGAATTTAGTGCCAAATATTATCCAACTGCCTCGTTTGTCTAGTGGCAAGAAATAAAACAAATCCCAAGGGCCTGGATTCAATCCCCAGGTCGGGGCGATAAAAAGTTATTGGGTTTTTCTGTCGATAAATTCTCAGTAGCAGCCCGGAATCTGGGATTTGAAAGTGTGTATACATTGGTGCTCCAGAGCTATTCGTGGTCGTGTCAAATCGCATTATGAGAAGAGGAAAAAAGCAGTGAACCTATATTTGCAGTTAGGCTAGAATTCCTTGAGTCTGGCCGTCGTGATCAAAATTTACACAATATAATCTTCCTAACATTGTAATAGAAGTAAAGATGTATGTACTTTACATCAAATATATAAACAAATATTAAAAGGATTTGCTATTTTTATAAAGTTGTGTATGAGTTAAGCGACCTTATATTGATTATAATGAAATTTGATTACGTCAAATTATTATATAATAGGGATTTAGAGTGGTCGAGTAAGTAATAGCCCGAGGGGAAAATTGTGAAATCTTTACTGACTTTTAAAGGCTTCAGAATTCTCATGAGAATTCCTAACGCCAACGAGAAGAAAATACATTGTCAGCTCGAGGCTTCTAGCGTAAAAATAAAGATTTCAGACTTAAGCCCCGAATCATTTGATTTTTTTTATACGCAGAATAACACTTTTTTGGTCATGAAATTTCTATAACAATAATATATTTTTTCTCAAAAACCTAGAACTCAACGATTTAGCTTGATATGATTCAAAGGTATTATTAATAACACGAATGCTCGATGATTTCGACCAGGGATAGTCTGACTATAATATAAACATGAAAGAGTGATCGTTATATATGTACATTAAAATAACAGGAACGTCAAAATAGGTACTATTCAGCATAAAGGAGCATCATGCTGCATCACAACTGTTCCATAAAAACTCACTTCACATCCCTCTTTTGAAATATTTAAAACTCATTGTTGCGATACGCTATTTTGATACGTGAGTAGACGTGAGTGCTCTAATTGGTTGTAATTATTATTATTGTCAAATTCGCATAATATCACTTTCACAGACGTGACGATCGTATTCTATAATTAATTTCAAGTTTACTCTGTCAAAATAGCGTTACTATTTTGAATAGTTTAATTTAACACTGATTAAAAGTGATATTTGAAGCAAGACTTATTTCGATATTCAGTATATATATAAATGTGAAACGACTAGATTTCAATAATAAATGTACTATCTACGTCGACTAATGGTTGTTATGTACGCGCTTTTATTGAAGGACGCAGATGGTACTCCGGCTGCATCTGCAGTGATTTATAAAAATTGAATGGAGATCTTATAACTACGAACATAATGTAAAGAGGTCAACATTGTTAACATAAATTGTATTTACGCTTAATAGTGACTTTATAACAAATAAACTTTATTGATAAAGTAAATAACTAACTAATATTCAAAGTATAACGATGGAACACAAAACTATAAATAAAATTTATATCAATACTTTCTTTATTTAAATACTCTTTTAGTATGACATTTAAATCATCGCAATGATGAATTATGTTGTACGAAATATGTTATTCTAGACTAATAATAATATATTTAAGGTTTACACAAATAGCCGAGATGGCCCAGTGGTAAGAACACGCGCATCTTAACCGATATTTCGGGTTCAAACCCAAGCAAGCACCACTGAATTTTCATGTGCTCAATTTGTATTTATAATTCATCTTGTGCTCGGCGGTGAAGGAAAACATCATGAGGAAACCTGCATGTATCTAATTTCAACGAAATTCTTCTTCTCAAAGGGACCTTAGCCCAGGAGTGGGAAATTTACGGGTTGTTAATGTTGTATAAATTCTACAAGTTTGTGAACATTCACAAACCAAGCAATGTATGACGTAGACATCTACGTCATCCATTGCCTGGTTTAAAAATATTATTCCACGCGAACAAATAGCAGCAGCCTCTTTTGGTTCCTTTTCATAAATTCGGCTTATAAAAGGATCGAGGAATCAGGTCATTTGTCACAGGATAGAAATCCCCATTGATGTTACTTTGCTTCAAACTTAAGAAATATATTTTAAAACCAGGATATAATATATTTCTCTCATACTTATTTTTCGTATAATGTCTTTGTTTGATCTCTGATTACTTTATATAACCCAGCCCATATAAATATATAAAATATCTGGGATGAAGAGATTTTATGAAATTCTACATTAACTATATAACCTTTTTTAGTAACTAGCCGTGTACTGTACAGAAATTTAACAATTATTCTTTTTCTTCTTTTGAAGCATATGATACCAATTAAACAAATTTGATTTAGAAATTTCGATAATGTCGCTTTTCAACATAATTTCAATCCCAATGTAATTTCTCTTAATGAACAAATTGTATAAATTTTATTAGTCAAAAGTCGAACCTTAATGACCAATCAGTTGTTCCTATTCGGAATTATATTTCAATATTCCGATAAGGCGAAATTCTATACCTGTAAACGTTTCCCAATTTTACCTTCTTGTATGACAATATATCAAAAATATTGTAAGTCATATCTAAAGGCAAAAATCTCGATTTTCATATATCTAACTTCAAAAA
Organism: Vanessa atalanta; assembly: GCF_905147765.1. Lineage (NCBI taxonomy): Eukaryota > Metazoa > Arthropoda > Insecta > Lepidoptera > Nymphalidae > Vanessa > Vanessa atalanta. The sequence goes on from NC_061882.1 coordinate 4,623,820, forward strand.
TGTTTAACATTTAGGCAACATTCTATACCCTTTCCAAACTCTCACGGGATGAATTTTGAAAACCCTGCAACGGCTGTCTTTAGTAGTAGTCATAAACAGGAACTCAAACACCGATTACTTGTACTATACTTGCAACTTACAAAAATTACGAGCATGCATATGAACTTACATCCTGAGTTTCATCTTTTTAAATGAATACTAACAAAACAATGGGACTTAACCTTTATCCACCCACCTGATTATTTCTTCACGTAAGTACCGATGCTGCGCCTAAGAAACCCGTTCGTCTGAATAGGTTGACAAATAATTGATGGATTTTAACCATAATAATTGATATAAGATTTTAAATTAACATGATTATTTTTATTTCTACAAGTATTTAAAACGGAGTCTCGTGAACAAGACATTCGTAGATAATGTCGAAATATCGAGCTCCACCAAACAAAAATAAAAATCATGGTATGTATGTAATTGTTTATTAAATATTATGCAATAAAAAATATGTTTATTTGATCAACATTTATTTGTATAGTAAGAAGTTCCTAGCTGTCTATATTTTTTCGATTAAATAACCAAACATTATTTAAGACCTTTTAATGGCAGACAGATTAAGTAGTTTTAGCATCTGACGGATTTATTATTTTTTTATACCCTCTAAGTTTTATAGAGCCAGTGCCCCAAGGATTTATTCACATAAAATAGTAAATAAACCTCTCAAATAAACAGGACACATACATAAAAAGCATATATTTTATATAGAGTGTATTTAACAACATATAATAAACATATATAGATTTGTTGAACGTCCACATATTCCACAGAATTGATAAAATACTTCTATTAGTAGTTCAAATACTCTTGATTCTATATAACATTACTCGAAGGATCACTTGAGTAATCTTAAGGTACTCCCCACCCTCGACGGCTATTTGTTCAGCTAAGAGCGAGACCGCAGATGGACGAGAGATAGTCACGCAAGTCCACGGGTTAATTTTGTGGAAGTGTTTACACGAAACGGTTGGGGTATCATCATATATTACATAATATAATAGAGTACAGTCATACTTAACTGAAATGTCCTTAAATCATCTAGGTATATAAGAAATTAATTACATTTATAGTGAGTAATATTAGTTATATAAGAGGCGTGAAAGACATTGTGTTGGATCATCGAGACTTGGACTCGAACGACCCGCACAAAGACAATTTATTAATTTGTATTACTAATCTAATATTATTTCCTTTGTCAAATGATAGCGTGATTCAGAAAAAAACGAATATAATGAACCACGATATCTATTCATACTTATAACCACTAAATATCAAATGTTTAAAAATGACATATTTACCTTTGTATAAGTGTATATGAATTTAATTAAAAAAAAAAAACTTTGATATAATATTTTCCGCATGCCTTCTTTTCTATCTCATTGATATTCTAAATCACTATTTCTAATATAATTTCAACTCTGGTTTTGCTGAAATAATCGATAGTGATATAAGGTAATCTGTATGTACTGTATCTGCATTCCAATACGTTTGTACGTAATCCTAACTGACTGATTAGATAAACGGCAGATGAATATATGGATGGACACCGAAATCTCAGCATAAGCCACATTACTCAATACGCGTGCAAATGTTTTAGATACGTAATACATAAATAAAAGATCTTCAAACTTCCTTCCAAAAGTATTATGTTTCATCGATCGTAAATTTCAATGGATGAAAAATTAGTTTTTGATTTTATCCGCAAGTAAATCGAAGAACTATTGCTCCACTAGCGACAAAATAATCCTCCCTTAGCATTAGGGACGAACTTGACGACGTGAGACTTATCTTCTTTCAAGCACACCGGTAATGCGAGTAGGATAGTGGTGATAAATTTGTAAGATAAGAGTGGGATTTCTTTTAATATAACACAAGAATAATTATTTTATTATTGTTTTATTAAGGAAGGACTTTAATCTTAAAATTATGTAAAAAAAATGTTGTGTAAATTAGTTAAAAAAGGAACGGACCTTACTTATATTACTTACAGTAAGGTCCGTTACTTTTTTAACTGTATTAAGATCCCATATGGAGCGGAGAATTTGTTTAGATTTGCAGTTTATTTCGCAAAGTATTTACTCCTTTTTAATCAGTATCCCAAAAATATAGTTTCATGTTTTAAAAAAATTACGGACTTCCATACATACGTTCAACCCCTATTTCACCCCTTTAGGGGTAGAATTTCCAAAATTCGCTCCTTAGTGGGTGTCACGATATGTTAGTTTATAAGTGTATAGCCTAAAATATAAGTTTTATGCTTCTAGTTCTAAAAATGACAATACTTTCAACAACTTACAACCTGTCATTCCCCTTTTCAACCCTTTACAGCACTTTTTCCAAATAAACAGTAGCCTATGTCCTTTTTTTTATGACATTGGTTGGCGGACGAGCATATGGGCCACCTGATGGTAAGTGGTCACCACCGCCCATAGACAAAGGCGCTGTAAGAAATATTAACCATTCCTTACATCACCTATGCGCCACCAACCTTGGGAACTAAGATGTTATGTCCCTTGTGCCTGTGATTACACTGGCTCACTCACCCTTCTAACCGGAACACAACAATACAGTGTACTGTTATTTGGCAAAAATACAAAACGTCGTTTTGGATTTTCTAATACTTCAAATAAACAGAGTACATTTTTTTTACGTTCCAGTTTAATTTTTGTACTAACTCTGGTTAGATTCGGGAGGCCTTTGAAAGCTTGAACAACTTTGCATTCGTTATTTTATTATATTTTTCTACCATTAGCTTATCACCGAATTTATGTTATTTTCAATTTACTGAATATATCCGCGTGTTATCTCAATATTTGTCATTTTTTATTCGTAATTGAATACAATTTCAGTTTTTAATAGCAGATATCTTTTGAGAAGTAGAAGAATAGAAGTGTTATAGTTTGATACAGCTTTTTGCAACATGTTCCTACCGATATTTAAAATACTAAGTTATTAATTCGTGGTGCTGGTATACATTACATACTTAGCAATTTTCAAATTCGTCATGTTTGTGTAGTGATTTACAAGGATTTTTGCACTGATGGAATGATTCTCCGGAGTTGAAATCGTCATTTATTTACTTTAAACCTTCAGAAGTTAAATTATGCTTACATTCCTTTACGAATATCTACAGAGAATCAGAAGTAAACCACTCATCTTGTATACTCTTTTGATAATTTGTATTTTAATGTGAAATATAAACCTTTAAATTATTATTTTTTTAGATAAATCCCCAGAACTAACATGAACAAAGCTGTCATAACTTTAATATATCAAATATAAAGTTTAATTAAAGTCTTTAGAATCTACAGGAATTCACGGTCCAATGCGATATTAACAATATTGTAGTAAAAACAATACACAATCATTTAGATGAATTAAATTAAAGTTTAATATTTATTCACGTTAAAATTTATCACGAACAGCAGTAAAACGTTTGTTAGATCACGAGCCATCGTCCCTAATTCTTAACGATAAAATGAGGATTACCCTCTTATGTTCTCATTATTATCGAGCTATCCAAAAGCAAGCGACTTGATTTTCTGTACTGTGCTAATACATTTTAAAGTACGCCTCGCAATATTTATTTCGATTTTCAAAAATTTTTTTTTTGTACGTTTTTAATAGTATGTAAGTAAGAAATTGATAATAATATTAGAATCTTATTTTATTTCGTTCAGTTATCGTGATTGTCGAATAGAATTGTTTTCACGTTTCTCCGAACATATAAAGGCATTCAATCTTATCATTAGACTGTTGCTTGGCAACTGAAACTGTTCACAAATTGTTTGATAGATATATTTCACAGGGTTATTATCAAAGTCATGACATTGACAAATTTATCTTGTCATATAATAATTGCAATTCACTATTGATATAAAGGAATGTTGGTAATTTTTCTTGACAATCAAAGTTTTTGATTTTTAATATATTTTTTTAATCTTTACAATTTGAAAGTATATTCAATCGCTGATTCGTCCACTTTTAGTGTCACTTTTAGCGAATGATATTCCTGGAGGCTCCTGTGTATGAACTGACCAATCAGCATTCCGCTTAGACAAAAGGCCTGCGACTGTTTTTATGGTCTATTAAACAAACACAGTTAGCGTGCTGTGCGCTGAGTGGTAGTTCTGTTCATCTCGCCATCTTTGTCGACAAAAACCGCAATGTCAGTAACAACTGTCCCTTAATTTTAATTTTGGTAACAAAATCACCTAGTATGAAAGTTCCATTTCAGCAAATTACCTTTGTAGGTGAAATCGTTTATACTGGTTTTAAAGCGGTTTGTGGAATTCTTGACCCTATATGGTAATTTGATACCCAGAATAATTCGCTTCACTTATTTTAGGAAGGAACAATGAATGAAGGATCTCTCGGAGGATCTCTGCTGAAGTGTCAAATACCATGCTTGGGAGCCGTGTGTAATAGTAATAATAATGGATTGTCCTTTATAAGATATATTTTATTGAGCCAAGTTTTTTCAGCTATTTTCAGGGAATAGCATTTAATATGAGGGGTTAAAAAATCATTTACTTTCAAAGTAACGAAACATTAGAACTTATGTATATTTTACATCAATGGTTACACTTATTGACCTTTCAAATTGGTAAAAATCAATAAATTGTTTTATTGTTGGTAGTACAATAGTTTATAATTGGCTAGTGAATTCTGGGACCAGTTTGCATAAAGCCGTCAATAGTGTTCTAGATTTTTTTGAAACATAACATAATATAATAAATTAATTGATGAAATGGAGTAATTAAATGAACTATATAACGGCAATCACAATATACTGTACTACTAAAATACCTTTAATTGATAAAATATAACATAACAGTCTCTAAGCGGCGTACTACTGGGCTGAGGATCCTCTCCCATTAACGAGAAGGTGTCTAGCTTACTCTTCCAAGCTGCTGCGGTTTGGTAAACACATGTGAATTATTTTCATTAATATTAGACATATTATGCAGGTTGTTTGTTGTTTCACAATATTTTTCTTCATCACCATGTATGAGATAAAATACAAACACAAATTAAGCACATGAAAATTCAGTGGTACTTGACCTAACTTTTAACCCGCAATTATAGGTTAAGAATCACGCGTTGTGACAACTGGGCTATCTCGATTTGTCAAAACGACAAACATAAGAAATGCAAGTTATATCAAATTGCACTCTTGTTTCTCAAATATGGGAAGGGTTTTTTGTATGAAAAATTGATTCGTTTATCGAATTTGAGTACCAGTTTAATTGTTATTTGTCAACAGTGCGGTCAATATCCAATAACATTAATTAAGTATTACTAATTGTTACCTATGGTTTTGAGTCAATAATTTTAGGTTACTGACCATAACGTTAATCTGTTTTTCATTAATTGAGGTTAAACCAATTTAATTTTATTTTTTAATTGTGCCCAGAATTCAGACGAGTAGACGTGCGAAACGATGGTTAGCGGTCACCATTGCCTATAAATTTTGGCGCTGTAGGAATTATAAGTCACTTATCCCATTAAAGTACCGCAACCTAAAGCGTCTAAGATATTATGTCTATTGTATATATAATTATATTAGTCGACTAGCTGGTCCGAATGATGGTAAAGAAAGACTGCTGACTGAAAGCTGACTGACTGCTGCTGAACAGCAGAATAATTGTAAGCAGTACTGGTACTTAGTAGTGTTATTATTACCCCTTTTACGTAGATGCAGAACCAAAGAACCATGTTATATTTCGTTAGAAAACAATAACGAAATCTCAATTCAAAGAAAACTGATATCAAAGTCACCGACTCTTGAAGGATTTCGTCCATTACGCTAAATTTAAAAGGTCAAGAAATATTTTTATTTAGTATTTTTACTTAAATGTAACTTATGTATAATTTAGTATACATACGTTACAGTTCTACTAAGTTACTAGGCTGAGTAGAATTAGAACCAGTTGATCTTGATCAGTTTAATTAGTTAAGACAATGTAATAAAACACAAGACAATACAAAGTACGAGAAGTAGATACGCTTGCTTGATTCAAGCTTAGTTGCGGAAATATCAAATTATTAAATCAAAAATCAAAAATTTTTTATTCAAGTAGGCTTATAAAAGCACTTTTGAATCGTCCCCGTACAGTGTTGAATTAAATGTAAAATTACCATCGGTAACACTTTTCCACCATTTTAATGACGGAGTACGTTAGTTTTTTTTTTAAATATGTGCTGTAATTTTTTTAATAAGCCAGGCTAAAAAATAATTGTCGAATTTTAGTATAGAACCGAATACCGTGCCCCAGGAAGGATGTATTAACTTTGCGAAATCGGAAACTAGATGTTATTAGTTTACCTTTCCCCCTCGTATCTATACAATGATTGTCACAATTTCCTTCAAAAAGATCCATATCATTGTGAATATACATAATATTGTCAGCATATCGTGCAGTGGCTGTAAGTATACCCACTTTATTAAAAACATCCCGAAAGGATTACAAAATATAATATACTAAAACTTTGAAATGAGATTTAACAAACGGTTAACGATTATTTTAAATTATATAATTAAAATTTTTGAATTTTACCGCAACATAGTATATATCTTCAATTATAATAGTATGAATTTTCTGTAAAACTCTTTTTTGGAAGGGTAGTTTATTTCTCTCTTTGTTATAATAAATGTAGCTCCGATGTAATAATTTATGATTTATTTTTCATTAGTTAGCTTAATAATTCAAAACACCTTGTGTCTATTACTTTACTTTGTGTCGTGGATTCCACGCAAATGTTTACGGTAAAAAGATCATAAGTCGCACTCGGTTTTAGTCAGCTTCACGTTCAACGTAGTATCTCTGTTTCTTTATGGCCAATTTAAGTTGTAATCGTTGTTTGGAGCACTGGACTTTGCGGATAAAAAAGTTGTTGCATCGTAACAGGTATAATCATGGTCAAAGGATTTTTATCCGTGTCGCGATATTGCAGCGACTACGTGTGAAACGTAATAATTGAGCAACAGATTCAAGGTTGGTGCTCTAACAATTATCACTCTCCTGCTCGTTAGTTTCTATTATAGCAGTAGGAGTAGTTTTCCTTTTTTTAATACACACACTCAGTTTGTTTTTTTCAGCTATATGATATATTTTTGTATTAGTATGTTTTTAGCGTCAATAAAACCTACCGTACGTCTGCGGCGTTTGGTTAGTGCTATGAAATGCTGACACCAAAATTAAACTAAAATCGTTGTTTATTTTTCTTATTTTGAATATATATTATATTATTGATATTATACTATTGATACTCTGTCGCGGACTTTTATGCAGATTTAGGAGACCTTCAAATTACCATGCGGTTATGATTGGTACAGAAGTTATTTTTTATTTTCATATACTTATGGAAGCCATCGCCGTGAAAATTTCTAAATTTCTTTCTAATAAATAAATGAGAGTTGTAAGACGTTAACCTTTATCACTACCCTGAAAATACTATATGGGAAATCTAAGATGAATGTTATATTCTTTATTCTTCGTTTATTCGTGGAACAAATAAACAGAACTTACCCAAAGAAAGTTAATCAAATTATTATTATTATTACGATGATTTTGAAGCGAAGCATTATTGAGTAAAATTATACAAATTTCAGATGTAAGGTGCGATCGTTAAGCGAAGGTGTAGCATTAATTATTCCTCACACTTGCTACGCACTCGCTTAAAACTTTACAATGTTAACTGGTTTTGCATTTAACGACTTTCATGAAGTTGAACTCTTGGTGTAAGTTGTACTGTTACATTGCGACACCTGCTTTAATTATACATAAAGATGCTTGATGGAATTGTGATTTATTCATTATCATACTATCATCGTTCCGTCATTATATATTAAAATTCTTTATCGAATCGTATTACCGTATGTTTATATAATCGTATTGTCGTGTTGTATTATAAAAATAAACAATAGGTGCATTTGTATTTGCGCGAGAACTAAACACAAATAAATTTTTTTTTCGTGAGTGGCCCAATAATTTGATTACACAATTTAATATATAATGTAACTATGAAGTATAACACTTCGGGTATATTTCCGCAACAAATGATTATTTATTATTAACAAAATTGGCACTTATTTCATTATTTTTTTTAATACAATTTATTCACAATAGTAACAATAACAACTTTTTCGATATTAAATGTTTCTTTTAAAAAAAAATCTCATACAATTTGAAGATCATATCCAGAATAAAGAGGCTCTAGGATTTTATACGAAATTTAATTTAGTATTAATGTTTACAAAATTTATAATAATCACTATAAAATATTAACTAGTAAGACTCTTGACTCGACGATCTTGAAGATTTTATTTGTGTTTACAATTGATCATCTAGTCACGTGTTAATAGTCTCTTAAAAAGTTGGAGTTTATTGCACGAGGTATTGAAGCACGTCTGCGTCAAGCGCTTGCCAAGCCGTGGTATATTTACGAAATAACGGTTAAAGTAATATAGTTTTAATATATCTTTGTAATCTTTTTGTATTTTGTTAAGGAGTTAATTTAGAATTGAGAGTACCCGTTAAATATTAATTTCATTTTATTTTGTCATAGTATCACGGCAAATGGTCTGAGATTTTGTTCGGATTAAAATTTCACCTTCACCCGGCTGCTGAATTTCACCTTCGGACATCTTCGGACATTCAAAATTCCAAATATCACTCGCACCACCTAGATGTCCGAAAATCCACCACAGCGCGTTTTTTAGATATTTTCTGTCTCGCACAACCACTCTGCGGAACCAGCTTTCGCCGGCGGTTTTTCCGAACCGATACGACTTGGAAACCTTCAAGAAAATAGCGTACTCATTCCTTAAAGGCCGGCAACGCACCTGCAAGCCCCCTGGTGTTGTACCCTTATGTCCATAGGCGGTGGCAATCACTTTCAGGTAAGCCTCCTGTTAGTTTGCCCCTATGTCATAAAAAAATTGTACTATATATATGACAGCATCGCGTTGGAACCTTCCTATATTTGGCTTGAATGTGTATTAATGCGCTTAGTGTTATACCTAAATAGTTATTCAATACAATGAGTCTCAAAAATTAACGTACCTATTTATTTTCATACCATTAACCGAAAAAAAAAAAAAACAAAAAGAATTATTGGAATTAATTTATTAATACTATTACTTTTATTATGTTTTTGTTTTGTTGTACATAGAAACGATTAACTTCGCTGATTCTAACCAAAGATGACTCGATGAAAAATTTGATGGTATTATGACAATTTCATAGGCTAGGTGTCAATATTAAAACAAATTGGTCGTGAGACTTTATCTAAGTCTCGATGTTGTTGAAACCATCACATCGTGTAACATAAGCCTAATTACTTATTATATTTCACAAATAACAGCACAGCGCTGCCGAGTTTTGTCAGATTTAATCAAAATTAACTGCCGAGTAGCTGTAATCACAGACTAAATGGGTCATAATCACTGAGGTTGGCCGCACACACTGTTCGTATTTGTTTCGAAATACGAAACTTGTCTAGTTTTACATGCATACATGTATATTTTATTAGTGAAATTTTAAGCTGATTGTCGAACTATAAAATACTTTTTTATAAATCTTCCACTATTGGGCTAAAACCTCTTCTCCTTTTGAGGAGAAGGTTAGGAGCATATTCCACTACGCTGCTTCAATGGGACAGAATTTCGTTGAAATTAGGCTCATGCAAGCCGAGTCTGAGATGAATTATAAACACAAATTAAGCCTGTGAAAATTCAGTGGTGCTTGCCTGGGTTAGAACCGACCATCATCGGTTAATATGTAAATCAACGAAAGTTATCTCCCTACTCTATCATCCTATCTCCCTACTCTATCATCCCTATTTTATCATTCGTGTAATATTTTGTCAAGTAGCCCTTTATTTATGAATGTATTTTAGTATTATATCTTGTTTAATAACAACACAAACGTGATAATATGTCCTCTTGACTCATTTTCTCTTTTGACTCAGTTCGATGGAACGGCAATCCAACTCAACCTACAAGCAATTAGACGTAGCACCAATTGAACTCATTTTTGGGCAACTGACTAACTGTAAACCTGTTACTGAAAATTATAGAAAAATCAAATAACTTTTATACATGATATGGAATTTAAATATAGAGGATTTATATAATTAATTCTATCCAGTCGACTATGTAACTTCACTCGAGAAAAAGAGTAACTATTGGGTTTCTTACTTGTTCTTTATGGCGAGTCAGTGGTAGCTAATAATCGTTTCAATTCTCTAATATGACTATAAAAAAGTGAAGGTTAGATTCTACCTGAATAAAGCATTTCTTGTAATTATACACTGAGGATGTTTATTCGCAGTGTAGATTCTACCATAAAGAAAGAGTAAGAAACTCAGTAGCTACTCTTTTTTTAAACGAAATTACATAGTCGACTGTATAAAATTAAATTTATATATCCTTTGGGAAATCAACGACTATCTTCACGCTATTTTATCATCTGTATGATGTTGTATTGAGTAATATGGCTCTTTTATTAATGTTTTTATAGAAGTTTAAAATTTAGAGAGACAAAAGAGAGCGTACTAGGAAATTGAACGTATTAAAAAGGCCTATGGATAAATCTACAATAACGTGTCTATCTTCTTAGGTACATTAATAATACCAATTTTTATCTTACGAAATAGTAAAAAACTATACGTTATTTGCGAATCCATTTCCTTCTCATCATTCCCTTATATGAATCCTTATTCAGATAAATATATTAAATTATTAATTGCTCACTGGTCACTTAATATGAATAAAAATTGTTTATTATAGTTTAATAACATTTGAATGAATTTCTTTGGTGTCGCTTATTACCGCACAATAGAATACATGAAATATCGGTATATTTACGAGTACTAGTTCTACCGTGGCACCAGTGCTGTAGTAACAGCTCTAAGGATTCATAATGTGTACGGCACTTTTGTCGCAAAAGAAAGCACGGTACGTTTTCGTTCTGGAAATTTCGATCTTCAGAACCAACCCCGTGGACGACCGTAGACCAAAGTGAAAGATGAAGAATTAAAGGCTATTGTTATTGGCACCAAAAACTACTCTAGAGACAGCTGCAGGCTTCGGGGTAAGTGATAAAACTGTATTAATCCACTTGAAGGAAATCGGGAAAGTTAAAAAACTTGAATGATGTATGAATGGTACCTCATGAATTGATTGAATCGAACTTGCAAACACGCGTCGACTGCTGTGTTACCATGATTTTTTTAAGTAAAGGGATCATTGAACTTCCTATGAGACGGCAAAAGTGCATAGATAATAACGGTCCATACTTTGATTAATTAAATAGATATTACAAAAAAAAATAAAACTTTATATTCCTCCCGCACAAAACGCCAATTTCATATGTAAGGACCTCATATAAATTAATAAATAATTCAACGTTATAAACTAAATATACCAATTCTATTTCTTGCAAAGTGCCCTTGTCTTTTTTTATTAATAAATTGCACACATTCGAAGCTGGAGCGAGTCGCTAGTAATGTATAGGTAACATATTTTACTGTATTCGCTACATTTTTCGCTTTCGCTAAAGGCGTTTTTTGTTACTTGTTTTAAGAAAAGAATCAAAGTTCACTCACAATTTTATCTCGGAGGCTTGAAGATTTATATCTCTGTGGCCAGTGAGCGTAGTAATGTATTGTACGTGACGCAGTTCTACGGGCGAGAGGGTACGCTTTGATGTTGGTAAGTTATTAAATGTTACGATCGGTCATACATCATGCGCAGTATTGAAGTGATTTTTATATATTTGATTTCATATCAAAGCACAAGTTTCTGTCGAATAAGCTATCCATTAGTTCTCAATTTAAGGGTAAATTTAATATTTATATTATTTATTAGCTGTGCCCGCGATATCGTGCGCGTTTGAATTTAATAAAAAAGCGTGACTTTACTATTATTTTACATATAATTCTAAAATAAAAGTAACCTAAGTTACTCCTTATTACATCAACTATCTGCCAGTGAAAGTCCCGTCAAAATCGGTCCAGTCGTTCCAGAGATTAGCTGGAACAAACAGACAGACAGCCAGACAGACAAAATTGTAAAAAATGCTATTTAGGTATATGAACCGTGAATGTGTGTGTATGTACATATGCACTCAGTAAAACGCGGTTATTTTAATATTACAAACAGAGACTGCAATTTTATTATATGTATAGATATGATGGATAATAGACACTAGACAAATTTAATGCTATAATATTTTATGAAAAAAAAACAATAAATAAGGACTTAAGCGTCAATATGATTATCTTACATTTTAAGTGTTCCGTGTTTGCCATAGGAGTGCAAATGGGAAGAGTGTAGCGATATGCGTAAGTACAGTCATTTAAAGCGCGCTAACAACATTCGGAACGCTGTACTTGTGAGAGCGTTTTCTTTTCATACACTGAACGACCCATTAGCAGTCTATATGCGAATCATAATTGCCGGTTTATAGCATGCAATGATGCTGAAAGACTATTAAGATAGGAGGATGCTGCTGTTTATGTTCTTGCAGGTAGTGCTTCTTGTTTTCATTATTTACTTTAGTAAAGGGTAGGGATATGTAATTTGAAAATAGAACGTAAAAAATGTACGAAATCTTTATATATTCACAGCGCCGGTGTTTTTCAATTCTCATTGCCAGCAATCAAACTTATCATTTTATTTTGTTTAAATATTAATTATGTTCATATTTAAAATAGAAGGAGATGCAGTTCTACACATTTTTAGTGATATTACATTGTAATCTTAGCAATACAAAAATAATTCAAAAATTGCCAAATAAACGAAGAATATTAGAATATAAATATCCTTTTTAATTTAATATGTTTCCGAATCAAAGGTAATTTATTAGTATGCGTTACATTTTAATAAACAAAAAAGAGCCGAGATGTCCCAGTGGTTAGAACGCGTGCATCTTAATCGATGATTGCGGGTTCAAACCCAGGCAACCACCACTGAATTTTCATGTGGTTAATTTGTGTTTATAATTCATCTCGTGCTCGGCGGTGGGGGAAAACATCGTGAGAAAACCTGCATGTGTCTAATTTCAGCGAAATTCTGCCACATAAGAGCTCCCGCATTAGAGCAGCGTGGTGGAATATGCTCTAAAACTTCTCCTCAAAAAGGAGGGAGTCCTTAGCCCAACAGTGGGAAATTTATACATCATAATTCATTCATACAGAGACGTTAATTAAAAACATACTGTTTGTGTTTTATCTACAAAAAATTGTATATTAATAAATTATATGAAACTTCTGACGCTTAATTATAGAAAACAAGATTGTTATTTTTTTTAAAGTTAACCTATAAAACGATTTCATTACTTTACCCTTTTAAGATAAAACTGAGATGTTACAACAAGACTTCGTGCCTTAGATTCGCAAGGCAGCCATAAATACGAGTAAAGATTATCTCAGTAAATCTAGCATCGTTGAAATCGAAGAATTAATGAATCGACTAATTGTGAGTTCTAAAGCGTTTTATCTCGTTTTACAATTGTCGTTATTTTTAAGAAATAAGATATTAAAATAGACCTCAAAAACATTCATTTATACGGAATCACTTGGAAAGGTGGTTGCATGTTTTGGAAATTAACGTTACTTCATGGGGCGCAATCGAAGTAAAATATCGAGATCGAATTTGGCTACAATATTATATATCAGTAGCTGAACTGGCTCGGAAATTAGCTTGTCACGAACATCCACTGTCATCGTGCAATTTTAACGCTCAGGTTATTTTATTACAATAATAACGCATTATTAAATTATAGTTATCCAAATTTAAATTATTAGGAAGCAGGATCATGTAACGAAAATATCAATCTCACGTCACGTACTTCCGATATTTTGATGTTCACTTGTTTCAACCTAGAGCCGAGATGGCCCAGTGGTTAGAACGCGTACATCTTAACCGATGATTTCGGGTTCAAACCCAGGCAGGCACCACTGAAATTTCATGTGCTTAATTTGTGTTTATAATTCATCTCGTGCTCGGCGGTGAAGGAAAACATCGTGAGGAAACCTGCATGTGTCTAATTTCAACGAAATTCAGCCACATGTGTATTCCGCCAACCCGCATTGGAGCAGCGTGGTGGAATACGCTCCAAACCTTCTCCTCAAAGGGAGAGGAGGCCTTTATCCCAGCAGTGGGACATTTACGGGCTGCTTATGTCTATTTTTGTTTCAACCAGCTCTGGGCCAGCGTAGTGTAGTATGGCTTCATTTTTTTTAATGCAGAAAAAAGCCTCGTAGAATAGTCCCGTAGTAAATAGATATATTTAATTATTATAATTTGTTAAAATAAAGAATTTTAATACTTATGGTTATAATTTATATCGGTGAATACGAAAAATGTCATACTAACTTACCTGTTTAAAACATTTAAGTTGACAATAACGTATATTTAAATAAATTAATTTACACATTACTATCTCCAAAAATTATGTATGAATCATCTCCTCCCTATTTATATAACCTCGAGGGATTCTATACTACTTGCCTTGTTGTTATACTGTCTAAAACCCAAATATTAGTGTTATATTTGGTAATTGGTATAATATCATATTTCATTCATCTTATGGGGTACTAAAATATTTTATCTCTTATTACTAGTAATAGCTACCCCTCATATTAGTTTTTTTTTTTTTTTTTCAATAGTCAATATTCCCAAATGATCTACAGAATTCAACCAAAAACAAAAAACAGTTGCCAATGTCTTACCTTTTAAAAATTTCATCAAAATCGTTTAAGCGATTCAGCTGTGAAAGTGTAACAGATACAAGTACTATCGCATAAATGATATCAAAATATATAGAAAATGTTTAAGTACAAAAAGATTTAGTAGTATTATTTGCCACTTGTAGGAACTTCATTTTTTATATCCTGAATACCTAGGATATACCGTTATCTCTAAATTTATTGTCATTATAAAGTCAACATGATAGCAGTCCACTTAGCATTAGCAGCCCGTAAATGTCCCACTGCTGGGATGAAGGCTGAAGGCTGATGAAGCCTCCTCTCCTTTGAGGAGAAGGTTTGCAGTCCACTTGAAGATCTACAATATGAGATCTGAATAAAATACATTTAAAATTATTTATAAAGCTAAAAGTAAATTCCAGAGATAAATGTGAGCAGATAGAAGTAGTGGGAATTTTTATTTACTATAAAATTTATAGTGCATTCAATGCACTTGTATTGTATTGTGCATTTTAACATTATCGTCTTTACTTTTAATTTTTCTTTTAACTTTTACTTTACTTATTGGTTACTTAAATAATATTCTATGTTGTTTTTCCTTCGAAACGAAATTGAAATAATGACAGAAAGATATACCATAAAGAAGGGGACAGCACTACTTGATTAATGAGCTATTGTAACTACAGGTATAAACATAACTTTACCGAGTTCCCATACTTGGTGGCGCATTGGTGTTAAATATATAGCTAATATTCCTTTCCCATTTACCATTATGTCACCCATATACCCAATCTGCGTACTTATTTGAAATACAAAAAACCGTTAAAGAACCTTAATAAGGTCATATTAATGAACAACAAAAGAGCTTTAAAACTAACTAAACTCTTAAAATAAAACAATTCAACTTAATCATTTTATGATCTTAATTTTAACTCTTAAAATGTTGGCATGCTGCAACAGTCTAAAGTCAGTAAAATCTTTCTGTGTGAGCCAAATTATTACTCATTTGCTTTAAGGATTAAAACTGCGTCATTTAGAAGGTTTAACAATGACAAATGCTTACCCGGTTACTTAATCCCCTAAATTTAAGGTAGTCTCAAAAATGGAAGTGTACTTTAAGCAAAATGTACACAAAGAAGTTTAATATAACATCAATCTGTTTATTTTCGGGCTCTTATTAACTGCTTTATATTTTATTTAATTTACAGAGTCATTATTATAACATTTAGACAAGATAGCTTTCGAAATTCAAGAACAAGCTTCGTGTAATTTAAACGGTATTTAAAAATGAATTACAGATTTATATTATTTGAAAAGAACATTTAGATAAAATTAAACATTTAAAATCAATGTTTAAACAGACAGTAAGTTTTAACAGTAGTTATTAATTTAAAATGATAAATATAACAAACTATGATAACGAAATTTAATTAATGATTTCGAAAATGAAATGAAAATTTCTTTGAAATTGTTATTTCAAGGATTTCCCAAGTAATTTAGCTTTAGGAATTTATTCTTAGATAAGAAGTTCAGCAACCATTCACTGAAAACTGCATAGACAAAAAGGACGGATTTGCGAGTAATGTTCTCGCCTGGCGAGGAGCCAACGTTTGGGAGAAGTTTTGATAATTAAGACTTTCCTTCAATCAATATTTTGATAACCACTATGAACATCTAAATACATCTATATTACAAAGCTGGATATTATTTATGGTGTTAAAAACGTAAATCAATATCGACATCAGTATGAAACTAGATTATATTCGCATTTTAACGTAGATGTAACCGCGGCTTATAGGTTATACATAACAACTCAAACGATATACACATTTAATATTAAATAAATTAATATAATATTTTCTTTGAATGTTTACGTAAAACATTTTATTATGTAAAATATTTTAAATAACGATGTAGGTTTTATGTCAGCGTCATTTAAAAATTATTAAAAAATACGTTATCTTATTTGCTGTTCGAAATGCTAAATACTTTTTATTATTATGTAAAGATAATCTTAAAATGAAAAAATAAAAGACACATGCACTGATGATGAAAAATGATAAAAAAAAATTATAACGTGTTCAATTTTATATAGCATAATTATGTTGGCGGACGAGCGTATGGGCACTTGATGGTAAGTGGTCACCACCGTTCATAGACTTAGGCGCTGTAAGCAATATTCCTTACATTGCCTATGCGCCATCAACCTCGGGAACTATGATGTTATGTCCCTTGTGCCTTAAGAAGAATTTTTTATCTTTTACTTTTTACATGGGCTCACTCACCCTTCAAACTGGAACACAACAATACTACTAGCGGTGGAATATCTGATGAGTGGGTGGTACCTACCCAGTCAGCCTTGCACAAAGCCCTACCAACAAGTAAAACTTTTACTGTATTATTTTTATATATGCTACTGTTTTAATTTTATTATAATAAAAATAAAACAAATAGATTTATAAATGGATGGCGTGTGATCTACTTGTGTATGTGTTTAAGAGAGATTTCCGGTGATGTTGAAAATATGACTTACGTCTAGTAGCACACTGAAACTGCGCCACGGAATAAATATTTTTAGTAAAATATTGGAACACGATTTTCATAAGCTGCACTTCTTCGCCTCGAGGATTACAGTCTTCCTTTAAAGGTACCTGCGGTGTGATTCCATAAAATTTTAGATATAAAACCTAAATATTACTTTATTCCGATCTTAAAAGTGCGAGTAGTATTTTATACTTCGTCCATGAATATAAGAACATTTTTATTATTTATTATCACTCACTATCTACTAGTATACTATTTACTTGGGTTTTTATTTTAATAAGATTGGCAATATTGTTAATCTACCTGCGGAACTAAGTATCTGTAGTTATATTTACTAACTAGCGACCCGACCTGGCTTCGCACGGGTGCAATGCTGATACTAAATATACTACAGTTTGTCTTACAACATTCACAGTTTTTCAGTCATTAGACAATACAAACCACTATGTCACTGCATTTTAAATCTGTAATATCTTCGAAAATGTTCATTTAAACTTCATGCTATTAAGAGCCATATTGATCTATATTCAATGCACAATGTATTTCAGGTACTTAATTGGATAAGGATTAATGGTTTATTGATTAAAATCGCTTCCAAAATATTTTTAACCATTATTAAATTATTATTAATCCTAAAAAGTAAAAGATAAAAAATTCTTTTTGTGGGCTATCCCTAGGAGATAGACATATACCATTGCGAACTTCTTTGTAAACTTTTTAAGGGGTATAATACTGTAGTTCATTATTTTGATCTATCTCGTAGTGTTCAGCCAGCGTTTGCTATGTAAGAACAAAACAAATGTTTATTTACGACTTAACTTCAAAAACCTCTAAATATGAGTAATTATCTTCTATATTGTTTATGTATTACACATATAAACCTTTCTCTTGAATCAATCTTTATATTAAAAAAAAGGCATCAAATTGTTTTATACTATGTAATGAAGTAGGAGGATATATATAGCCATTATTACATTACTACCTGGTGTCGGCGACTTTATCAGCGAGAAAGCAATTTTTGATACGCATTCCTTTTTTATCTTTATTACCTTTGAAAAATCAAAAAAAATATTACCACGCACAACCACACTGTGGAACTTGGAAGCCTTCAAGAAAAGAGCGTACTCATTCCGTCCATGGGCGGTGGTAATCATTTTCTATCAGGTGAGCCTCCAGCTCGTTTGCTCCCCATAACATAAAAAAAAAAACTAAATATCGTACACTAATTTTCAGCTGCAGCTTCACCCGCGTCTTAGGGGGGCGGTGGTAGTCACAGACAAAGTTATTTTCGCATTTATAATAAAGGTGTAGATGAAATTAATAATGGCAATCCCATTTCTTGTATATCATAACTTCAAAGATAGCAGAAGGAGTTTATGAATCGACGACTTCCCATTCTTTACTCTCTATATTATGTATAGTATACAATTGAAACATTACAAAGACATTATTAAACTCAAAATAAAGTATTTAGTTATTGAAATTATTTATTATCAATATAATAAAGTCAATCTCACTTTATTATGCTAGGATCGTTATGGATGAGTTTTGAAAATAACACAACCCAAGATTGCGAAACATATAGTAGTTACCAGTGTATACTTAGTTCGAACTAATTATTGCTACAAATGAAATATTTATTTTAATTAATTTGCGAGTCATAATTAGTAATAAAGTCATATTTCAATAATTTATTAGATACTTTAATTGCGATCTGGGATTTCATGTTTATTTATCCGTATTAAAACCAATTTCGAATAGTTCAAGTAGGAATTTAATGGAAGTCCGATAACCGTTGCGCAGCTTAGTATAAATGTTTTATTTACACAAAGAACACTAATATATATGTACATACATGTACGGTGAGTATGTGTATAATGATATACACATACTCGTCTGAATACGGAGTTTGATTTCGTCATAATCCGTTCAATCGCTATATTATCACAGCGGATTAACGCAGCTATACCACGAATACCTTATAACCTTATGAATAAAAAATAAACACATACATTTAACAAATACCAAGTTTACAAAGGGAATCACAATAAGCAATCCAAATAACATTCCCACAGACACCTTTATATTTTTTTAATAAAATATATAAGATTTTTCTAGTTTGAACAGGGAATTACAGAATAATGATAAATATTCCGAAATTTGGGATAAAAATATCCTCACGATAAATTTAATCGTAACTTGTTTTTGTTTTTTTGAGCATAAAGCATGCTGCTCAAAAAACTTAATTATGTACTGATTTAATTTTAGCACACGCACATAGCATTATGACCGTTGAATTTTTGCATTTATTATGATAGTGTTAGCAGATGTTCGTACAAATCCATAAAAGGAAGCTTTCGTATCCTGCAATAAATTATACCAGCAACACAAGTGTTGAGAAACTGTCTACAGTTTTTTTTTCTTTCTCACGATATGAACCCATATCAACGTCCAGTAAAATGAGCAATACAAAAATCAAAATATTCCTTATTCAAGTAGACTCATAAAAGCACTTTTGGGTCGTCATGTTACACTGTTAGGTGTAAAAGCTATTAAATGTAAAGCTACGACGTTCGGGAAGTAGATTCTACCGAGAAGAACTGGCAAGAAACATCAGTAGTTACTCTTTATATAATTGAATTTATATACAAATATTCTGCCTAGAAATGAAAAAAAAGTAATTCCATGGTTTTTTATCTTTAATATACTAGAATAAACTGATCATGATCATCGTTCATCAGATTTTTTACATACATACATTAACAGCCTGTAAATTTCCCACTGCTGGGGTAAGGCCTCCTCTCCCTTTGAGGAGAAGGTTTGGACCATATTCCACCATGCTGCTCCAAAGCGGGTTGGTGGAATACACATGTGGCAGAATTTAGTTTCAGAAATTAGACACATGCAGGTTTCCTCACGATGTTTTCCTTCACCAGCACGAGAGGAATTATAAACACAAATTAAGCACATGAAAATTCAGTAGTGCTTGCCTGGGTTGGAACCCGAAACCGTCAGTTAAGTTGCACCACTGGGCCATCTCGGCTCTCGGCTCGGTTCATCAGATTATTACATCACTAATTTTCAGCTTTCATCTTGATATTTTAAATCGATTTAATATTCGAAAAAGCAAACAAGGCAATAATTTTCGTTCCACTGATTTTTACTCAAGAGACACTGAGTTCACATAAAAGTTATAAAAAGCTTCAGACTTAATTACAAAGAAACGAATTCGGAAAGAATTATAAAAGTATAATGGAAGGGACGTCTGTCAAGCGAAGTGGAACTGAAAGTGGCTACAAAGTGCCGAAAGCAATTAATTTACGACACAAGTTAAACTTTTCACAATAATAAACGAACTTTGTCAACTACCATCGTAACAGTGTTTCGCTGGAGGTTGTTTTTAGTTTATTTTTTTTAAGATTATTAAATTTAAAAAGGGTAATTTTATTTATTATATAAACGTGCTATTAAATGAATTGAATTTGGACTATATTTATCAATATATAACAGTTAGGTATAATCCAAAATATTTATAACTTTGGATCCAGATTTGCTAGTGAAAGTAGAAAAACATAAAATCGAGTACCATACTTCGTGACGCTTATTAAATATAATTCTGTTAAATGACGGTACAAAGTGTTTCTTAAACCTACTTGACTAGAGTACATTTTGATTTGACATATAATATCACAGTTTTTTCTATGGGCTTGTTCTGCTGCACATCAGTGTTCAAGTAACCTGAGCTGCTGTTTGGTGTCATGCTCTTTAATCACCTAGTAACTCAATCTGTCTATTGTAGGAACTTCCTGAGTTTTTTTTATGGCATTTGTTGGCGGACGAGCGTTCCACGACCACGAGCATACCACGACCACCTGATGGTAAGTGGTCACCACTGCCCATAGACAAAGGCGCTGTAAGAAATATTAACCATTCCTTACATCACCCATGCGCCACCAACCTTTGGAACTAAGATGTTATGTCCCTTGTGCCAGTGGTTACACTGGCTCACTAACCCCTTCTAACCGGAATACAACAATACAGAGTACTGTTATTTGGCGGTAGAATATTTGATGAGTGGGTGGTACCTACCCAGACGGGCTTGCACAAAGCCCTACTACCAAGTGCCGCTATTACCGCGTACGCACCAACAAACAGCCGTATCGAGTGAATTTAATTAAAAATTAATAAAGATATGAATTATTTACACTTATAAAATAGCATTAAATAAAGTTAATTGTAATCACACACATAAATATGAAATGAATAAATCTTTTTGCGTAAAATATTACATATTATGTCTGAAATGCACAGTCAACCTAATTAGCTGTATTGTTTGACTATCACAGTATATAATTGAATATAAAGCATATTAAATGTTAATTAAGCAATTATAACATGTAATTGTGTTCGTCTACAATACATATAATAGTAGAGTTTAAAGTCGAATAGGATCGAATGTTAAAACGAATACCTTGTAGTATCACACTTGTGTCTATATGAATGTCACAGTATTTTTTTTTAATCTTCTCGATGAAAACGAACGACGAAAATTGGATAAAAATATTTGATGCTTATAAGGAAGATGGTGGAGTAATTAAGGACTTATTGTGTAAATAAAAAACCTTAAGAAAAAAAAATAACTATCAACAGGATAATGATGATAATGAGATTATTATATGAAAGGCCTCGTTATAAAAATACAATGTTTTTGTTTTTTAAATTAATCAAAGTTTTGAGGAACAAAAATTCTTAAGTCATTAAAACCAAAAGTCTTTAAAAAAAAAAAACAAAAAATATATTTGAAGTGAAAATGAGTACATATATAGGTACTACATTTCAGCAATTGGTTGAGTAGGTGCTTTTTTGGATTATATACTTTTTTTTTTTAATTTAAGTAATCTAGTTTTATTGACATTCTCCAATTTTCCTTGTTAATTTGTTCATCAAATATTGTAACTGAGCCAATTGAGATAAAATTTAACGTACATTTCCGATTCCGCTGATAACATGATTTAGAGTCTGAAAAAAATAAGAGCCTGTTTATAAAAAAGTTTCCCTTTTTTATCCTATCACTAATCTTAATTATATATGTCAGCATTATAACGTCATTTTATTCTTTAAAATTCCTAATATTTATTAACGATGTAACTAAAGAAAAATCAATATAGATATTTTCATGATTCTAATATTCTATAGAAACAAAGAATATAGTACACGTGCCATGCAAATAAGGTACAAAAAGACGGGGCATGAAGGTAAAAAAGCGTCACGCAGTTTGCCGTCGTATACGTAGTAAAATAACGTCGTCTTGTCAAATACCTAAATAATATATACGGTCACATTAAGATATTCTTTCTCTAAGAGGCCGCTTCAATCGTACGGACCTACTTTAAAAAAAATTAAAAAAAATTCAAATACAATATTTTAGCTTGCGGCAAAAAAATATTATTCCTTTCCTAAAACTGACCTTGCTATTTTTGGGTAATTATTTAATTACAATGTGTGAGATTGTTTACATTCAAATTGAATAAATTCAACTAGCTTTTTTACAAGCAGTTTCATCGTTTTATAAATTCATATTAAATGTAAAATTACTACTGGTTCAGTATATAAGTTCTACCGACAAGAACCGGCAAGAAACTCAGAAGTTAGATACTCGTTCAAAATACGTCAATATTTTAATTAAATACAAATATCCTGCTAGAAAGTCAACAATTACCTCCAGCATATTTATCGTTTCTTAAACGACGTATACGATAAAGTCTTACTTCCAGTACGTCAAAATAGCTTTCACATCAAAATAACACTGCTATTTTTACATGTAACGGAAATCAACAGAGGGACAATTGCGCTGGTAACATTTTGCATAGCTTCAGGGAATTGTGCACAAAGACCAATTATTGTTCCAGATTTACCTAGTTGATTATGGACAAGGCTAACTTTGCTAAACAAGCTGTGAGCAATTTTCGCTTACTGAATGTCGACGACGTAATTATACGCATGTGCTTTGTTATAATGACAAACGTCGTTGCCCCGTATTAGTCAAACGTTTAATATAAATGTCTATAGTGAAATCGGTACAGTTATTGATAATAATTATTATCGTTTTTTTATGAATATTAGCAAGAATTGTTTACTCCGAAGTATTATCGAGGAATTAAATGGTAAATGAAACGAAGGCACTGCCTTCCACTTATTATAATTGTTGTTCTATACTATTTCCAAGACTCGGTAAATATCTTGCTTGCGGGCTTTAGGAATTTGATATTTTGAATCAAACCCACCCCCAGTATAACCCGAAACCAATAGTACCCGGTAATAACATACGCAATTAAAAAATAATTTATTTTTATCTCGAAATTTTTAACTTGTAAAATAATAAAACGAGTTCTTTAATTGGAGAACTGTTATTTACGCACGTTTCTTGGGTTGTAATTTTAAATATCTACCTATCTTGTGGTTCTGAAACATTCAAATCAAATTACCAGTTGAATCCCTTTGACGCAGTTTGGGTTTAATCAAATTTTCCTAAGACGTAGCATTAATTAGTTGCTAACGAAATGACCCACTTCTTGGTTAGCTTTTAATTGACGTTCACTCGTAATTAGCTATGATTAAATTAATTATCGTCACACTCATTACAGAACTGTTTTATTTTATATCATTTTCGCGATATCGATAGGTACGTACCTTTATAATAATCTCGTAAAGATGATATGAATTAACAAATAAGTGTAACAATGCATTCAATAGTAGATCATAATATCCAAAAATTTATCACCAAATGTTTATAAAAAGTATTAGTTTTTACGCAGATATTTTGTATGCGGGCAAAGAAAGATACTTTTATATATATTTTGATTGTACTAAATATGAGAAAATTGATTATATCAAAAATTGGTTCTTATTTTTGGAACGAAGTTTTTTCACGCAGCTTACAGTACAGTGAATTCCAGACGACCTTTTCCTCTTCCTCATTGTCTTCCTCTCTTTCTTTTATATCGATTTCATTTTTTTTTTGTTAATATTTTAATTCACATAGCTATTTTAATAATATATTTAATTGTGTTTATTATACGATTTGAATTTCGAAGAATTTACAAATATTATTTTTTAAGAACAATAAGGATATTAAACAGAATAGCATTTAATATGGAGTTGATTTACAAGATCGTGCCCAGATATACATAATCATGCATGCAATGACTAGAATTTATCTATCGAGCTTTTATATTCAATTGAAAAATTCGAGAAATAAACATTCAATTTTCAAACAAATTATAAATATTTTTTTAAGTTCTGTATTTCAAGATTTTTTACAAAATTGTCGTGCAATATTTGTTTATAGGTATAATTTAATTTGATTACGCACTATAACAGTTACAAGCAGAAAGGACATTAGGTTACGTTTACCATCATGTACATAATGTAAACTACACAATGAGACATAAAAGGTATGCTTTGAACGGGCAAAGGTACGCTTGATATAACATATCATAACATAAACAGCCTGTAAATTTCCCACTGCTGGACTAAGGCCTCCTCTCCCTTTTTAAGGAGAAGGTTTGAAGCATATTCCTCCACGCTTCTTAAAATCGGGTTGGTGGAATACACATGTGACAGAATTTCGTTGAATTAGACACATACAGGTTTCCTCACGATGTTTTCCTTCACCGCCGAGCACGAGATGAATTATAAACACAAATTAAGCACATGAAAATTCAGTGGTGACTGCCTGGGTTTGAACCGAAAATCATCGGATGATGCACGCGTTCTAACTAGTGGGCCATCCCGCTTGATACAAATGTTGTTAACTATTCTAAACTGAATCGACATAGTTATTTATAATTTTATAAAGAAAAATCTGATCTTTGCATTCTCTGCGTTTATATGTATTTTACGACGAGGAAGCACATTCAATAGCGATATTTCTCTTATGAATGCATGCATGTAATTACAATGGCTTGTACATTTTAGTTATCGGAAAATAGCAAATCTATACTACGATATGGATGCACAATAGCTTGCCAAGGAGATAGTATTGATCGAGACTCGTATCCATAACGTTCTAACACCTGCATCTTATATAAAGAAAATAATATCGAAATTCATGAGATCCATTCCAATAGTCTCAGAATTCTCGAATATTCTAGAAGTGCAATGAAATAGGACACCTATAATTATCTTTTGTGAAGGTACCTCAACGAAAGGAATTTCTTGTGTCAAAATAGAAATTTATGAGGTAGACTACTCTCGGGTAGTCATAAAGTTCACTTAGTATTTTGTACTTCGTTTCTGGTGCTTTAGAAGCGTAATGCAGAGTGAAACATTAAAAAAATTGTAAGCTTTAGTTTTGTATATGCAAGTTCGGCGAGTGTTACTCAGCCGCTGAGTAGTGAGTATACCAAACAGCATGTTCACTTTTCTGAAATGATGTTCTCTTTTCTACTTCAGTTTTTTTAAGTACTTCTCATAATCTTCTGTGAAATGAGGTATATTTGAGTTTAATAGTTTGAAGTATAAGAAACAAACGAAGCATAGTGATGTATATCTCACACTAATATTGACGCGTAAGCAATAACGGTTGATATACATTACATTGTGTATTGATGCTTTACTTAGTTAGTACCTTACCTTTCATGACCAGATACCGTCAACGGCCCACCCCCCCCCTGATTTTTTTTTAATTTAAAACATATTTTTCATTGAATTATTTCATAAAAATATTTTTTTTTTTTATAAAGGCTTGCTCAACAAACAGAATCTTTTTTGTCCCCGTGACAATTCCGTTTATGCGTCAACTATAAATATATATTATTTTGTGTCGTAAATCATTAAAAAGGTGACCATTGCAAGAGAACGTCCTTTTATTTACCCGCATACATACTAGGTACATATATTTTCAGAATAATACGTCAAGTCTCAAGATAGTTTCACAGTCTAGTGAAAAAGTAATAGTCTCTCCACGTCCGAGCACTAGGCTTACCCTTCCTTTCATCTCAATAAAGTACTCAAATGGCAAAATATGACACATAAAGGTTTCTTCGTAATATTTTTCGTCATTGCATAATACGAGTAGGAAATGAAATTAAACAAATTACCCAGATCAAGATTCAGTGAGGCGTGGCTACGTTTTAACCACAATCTCGGCTTTAAGTTTAAATAAAATATCGAGTTAATATTAATTATGTTAATTATTAAAAAATATCCACAACATTTAATTTCCACAGCTTTAGGTAATAAATAATGTACTCCAATTTTAATTAAAGAGAATAACTATATGTTTATTGAACTAAATGTCCTTTTATCATAAGAAAGGAAGTAGTAATAAGACGTGTTATTTTTAACATTTATTATTACTAACACTAATTGAAATACGACAAATATCGGTGATACGTACGTCCTCTCTAACTATAACTTGTTTACATAACATATATATAACTTGGCTAAGCGCCAGTCTAAGTAGGTACCGCCCACTCATCAAATATTCTACCTCTAAACAGTAGTACTGAGTATTATTATAACACTAGATGTGCTCGCGACTTCGTGCGCGTTGTTTGAATTTAAGTTATTTGGATATTGTAGCGTGATTTTATTTTGATTCTATATATAATTCTTAAATAAAAGTAGCCTAAGTTACTCCTTTTTACGTCCGCTATCTGCTAGTGAAAGTCCCGTCGAAATAGGATTAGCCGGGAAATTTTTAATATTACAAAAAGACAATCCAATTTTATTATATCTATAAATAATATCTTACTTCCCAAGACGCATTATATCAACAGTGATGTAAGGATTAATATTTTTTACAGTAAATATGTCAATGGGTGGCGGTGACTACTTATCCTAAGACCTATTTAACTAATCTTTACTTAATTGACACAAAGGCAAAGGTACATTAAAAATGTTAAAATGAAATAGATTTTTATATGAGTAATATTTTTTTTTTAAGTGGACCGTTGGTTTGATTGAGATAGCAGGAGAAAATTGCATAATCTTGGCTAGCACAAAGAACGATGGAAATCCTTGGAGGAGGCTGTTACCTGAAAGGGGTCCATATAAACCACGCTAATATATGTTAATTAGTTAGAAATAATTTAGTTTAAAAACACTTTTAGTAATATAGTTAAAAAATAATCTTTATTTACACTAGTTTATTAACCAAATTTCGGTATGAGGAATTAAATAAAGCTTCATTATTATTATAATCACTATAAAAAATATTTTACAGTTAACAGGAACAACCAATATATAAATTGAAATATATTCATATATAGAAAATTTAATCTATCGTTATATTATTATATACATAAAATGTTATCACAATATTTTTAAACGGGATGTTCTTTATTTATTTAAAATTGTAATTAAAAACAATTTACGGAAATGTAATATGTAAATAGATATTCTATATTGATTACTGAACAACAAATATAAAAAATAATGAATATTTATTTTGTTTGAATAACGAAATCATGAAAGAGATAAATAAATCATACGTATATTATTTAATCATTGATTATGAATAAAGAATACATTTTTATTTTATTAGTTTTTTTTATTTTTATTTTGGCTTTCTTTGTGCCAAGAGGGCACAGATTATATTTTATTAGTTATAGTACACTCATTCTCTATTTTTAAGGTATTCGTAAAATTTTAATATGTTTAGTCATGCAGGTTTGTCAGAGTCATATTCGTCGATTCCCTTTCGTTTATTTTTCCGACATATTAGTAACATACGTGGACATCAGTGTTCGGGCTATATACTACGAATGACAATTCCATTTATAGCAATGACTAACTTATAAATATGTGTCTATTCCACATCATT
The DNA here is from genome assembly GCF_905147765.1 of Vanessa atalanta. Taxonomy (NCBI): domain Eukaryota; kingdom Metazoa; phylum Arthropoda; class Insecta; order Lepidoptera; family Nymphalidae; genus Vanessa; species Vanessa atalanta. Next base: position 4,651,961 of record NC_061882.1, read on the forward strand.
ATTAAAATAAAATATTTTTTTAAATGTAGGTAGATGATAGTGCCTTGAACTTATTAAACATTTATATTTATATAAACAAGGGCAAAAAAAAAGTTAATTTAATAGAAAAAGTCATCATAATTTTACCATAGCCTTATTAGCTTGATTTATTGAACATTTAAACAAAGTATATTAATGGATTTCACCACAGAGCGTTATTTTTATAGCAAAACCCTAAGGAAGACTGTCGCCCAAGGCTTATTTACATTTTAATGTGTACTTAAGAATGAAATATAGGTGGAACAGTGTTTTTTATATTTTAGTTTTATTTACTAATAATAAATGAACCCGCAATGAAGATAAATTATACACACATTTAAATTTGATTAAAATACATTTATTATATGACGGTATGAATTTTCAAATTTAATTTAACTTAATTTTTTATCCTCTCACATTTGTTACGAAAATTTATTAACAGAAATATTTTTGTCGGGCGCATTTTAGACTTTAAAAAAAATGTGTTAGCAAGTGTTTTGGGAACAGTTACCACAGATAATTCAGGGGAAAAAATGGTGGCTTTGTGTAAGCCTGTCAGGGTAGGTACTTAATGAGTATGTCATCACACATTCTCACATGGAACAGCAATACTTAATATTTATGTTTTCCACTTTAGTGAGTGAGGGTTAGTGAGCCAGTCTAATTACAGGCACATATTCCATAAGAAGTTCGAGGTGCTTTAGTGATGAAAGAGTGGTTAACATTTATAAAGCACTATTGTCTTTTGGCAGCGGTGACCACTTTGTGACCACGGCATCGGCAGCCGAATATATATGGAAATTTCTTTTTAGCAATAACACAGGCGATTTTATTACTAAAAAGATTGTTATTTACAAACGGCATTCTCTGTTGTTTTGTTTGTGTACACTAACGTATTTATTAATATTTACAGTTAGTCATCTTATATTAATTTTTTTTTTTCTTTATTAAATACTTTAGCAAATGTATTTTCTCATAACATAACATAACATAAGCAGCCCGTAAATGTCCCACTGCTGGGATAAAGGCCTCCTCTCCCTTTGAGGAGAAGGTTTGGAGCATATTCCACCACGCTGCTCCAATGCGGGTTGGCGGAATACACATGTGGCTGAATTTCGTTGAAATTAGTCACATGCAGGTTTCCTCACGATGTTTTCCTTCACCGCCGAGCAAGAGATGAATTATAAACACAAATTAGGCACATGAAATTTCAGTGGTGCCTGCCTGGGTTTGAACCCGAAATCATCGGTTAAGATGCACGCGTTCTAACCACTGGGCCATCTCGGCTTTTGTATTTTCTCGTTCAAATTAAATTGAATGTTATTTTACCCTAAGTTTACCTTTGTCTTAAATATATCGCATATTAATACTGTTTTATAAAAATGTTGATTAAATTTTTATCGATATTATTTAAGGTCTTGAGCATGGATGTGGATGGATATAAAGGTGGCGGAAGACCAAAGAAACGATGGATGGATTGTGTGTAAGACGATATGGCTGGAAAGAAGACGTCCGACAGAAAAGTGTGGAAGAAGAAGACATGCTGTGCCGACCCAAAATAAAATTGGGACAAGAGTGAGTATGATGGTTGTATCGATATTATTTATTAGAATACCAATTGTATTCGTACTGAATGCCATATAATAGAATATATAATATTTTAATGCAGTCGCAGTTTTTTGTTTTGTTTTTTTTTTATTTTTTTTTTATTCAGCAACAAAACAACAATTGACGTGATTCTTAAAAAGAAAATCATTTTCATTATTTAGTTACACAAAATTGTAAGTGTAGCATTATAAATCTTCATGTCCTTAAGTTCTTATGTGTTTTATGGACATGATATATAATAGAACTTGATGATGTTAATAATTAAATGGCCTTACCCTAGCTTAAATTTAGTTTGTTGCATAATATGAGTGACATCTTACAACGCTAGCAATAATGAATAGTATTAATAGTTACCCTGCAAATGTCCTACAGTTGGGCTAAGGCCACTTTTCTCTTTAAAGCGAAGATTTTAGCTTATTCAACTATGTACGCTGCACCAATTTATGTTTACATGTGGCAGAATTTCATTGAAATTAGACACATGGAGGTTTCCTCGCGATGTTTTCCTTCGCCGCAATAATGAAGTATAAACACATGCAAATTCAGAGGTGCTTGCCTAGGTTTGAACGTGCAATCGGTTAAAACGCACGCATTCTAACCACTGGGCCATCTCGGTTGTCAACAATATAATGAATAACAAACCGATATAGTGCATCGAAATGCCAAAGCACATATTATTAATGAAGCCGTGCAAAAACAGAACGCAACCGAAATATGTTAAGACGTTGACTGTAAATAAAAACACGGGCATCACGCGCCTGTAGAGATTTACTGGTTTAAGCAAAAAGTAAGTCAATTTCAAACCATTGAAAAATATTATATTGAAATTCAGAATATACATATAAGCTATTCGAGTACAGAATATTGCCGAGGTATGCAAAAAGTAGGATCCATATGTAACAGATCGGGACACTTAACCACATTCTGTGAGATCGGTACAGTATGAAGTACTGTCGCTGAGTCAACATCGCTGACCGCTTTTATGAAGAAGTTATTAAATTTACTAAAAAACGATACTCACGCAAATAAATACGAATATATTTAAAATGCATTGTTTTGATAAGATGCTCGCATAAGTATTATATACTTAAAGATGATTGTCTATTAAAATAACTATTTTTACATTTTTTTATTATGAATTGACACACCTAAAATCATCAAAAAAATAATTTAAAAAGTCAATGATTTTGAAATTATAGTAGGTATTTATATTCTTAATTCGTTCTTTTAATTCGTTCTTTAAAAATTATTAAATCCTACTATAAAAAGTATGTTGTTGTTAGTGTAATGTACAAGTATTAAATTTAAGTTTTCGTGTTCGACCTTATTATATTTCAGTTATGTAAAGAATATGACGATATAGGATTCAACAAAAATATTTTTAATAGAAAATTCCATGAATTGAATGTGTGAATATTTTAAAATAAATCTTAAATTATATTTACTAGGTAAAGCCAGCCTTTGGTGCCTTTTTAAAAATGTTATAAACTATTATCTGATACTATTTGCTCTAAAATGTTCTCCGTGTTCGAATGTACCTATATTAATCGAGTCAAAACTAATTGATATGTAGATATTATTTTACTAAACATTCACTAAACAAAATTTATACGTAAAGCTGCTGGAGTACATTTTAAGTTGCCGCAGAGAAATATCAACTCTATTTAATGCCACGGAAGCCTGCACAAATAACGAAGTAAAAATAATTATGTACGTGAATTTTGTACATTTCTTTTAAAGTCGAATATGCAGGTACGCCGTTTTTCGCCTCATTAGATAAAAACAGTATTCGTTCATTAAAAATTTCAACTAGTTGGTTTTTTTTTTTTAATAGTGGACATTGGTAGTTTTTTACTGTTGTTTGTTCAAAAAATTGCAGAACTAAATAATAGTAGCAACTCGTTAAAACTACGTCATGAACCAATAAATTAAATATAATTAATTTCTTATTCGAATTCTATTCGAATTACAAAAAAAAGGTTTAATTTTTTTTTTAATGTATATTCATGTCACTTAATTACAAATATTTTGCGCAATATTTACTAAGCATATTAGATTACTTGATCAACAAGAAAAGTGTGTGCAAAAATTTTACATCTAATTATATTTAATAGATATAGATTAAATAAAATTAGATGCAAAATATTTTTGTAAATATTTTTGTAAGATAGTAATTTTTTTTTTTTTTGTTTATTTTTTTTTTCTTTTTCTTTCTACGTCATAAATTAACTTAAATTACTCATGTGGTGTGATCCAAATAAAGACTTTATCTATCTATCTATCTATCTATCTATCTATCTATCTATCTATCTATCTATCTATCTATTAATATAGAAAATCAAATAGAATAAAGATAGATTATTTTCACACAGCATTCCACACTAGCAAGTATGGATGATAACTTATCAGGACCCGCCCTGTAATGTATTGCTGAGCAAAGAAGAAATGACTTAGAACTTATTATATCAAACTGTTCTAGAAAAACAATTCCGAGCATGATTTATTTACACAATCTAAGCACATGAAAACTTAGTTATGATTAAAACCATTAAAATGAAATTTCGGTTATAACTTTGTATAGCATACGGTGTATTGTATAAAATGGTACATTCGACTTTAAGAGAAATGGGCAAAATTCACGTACATATTTCACTTCGTTATTTGCAGTGCTTCACGTGACTTTAAATGGAGACTTTGATATTTCTGCGCAGCTCCCTTAAATATAAACTTAGTTTCTAAATTGAGTTTCAGTGACATAGATTTCGAATATGTTAACAGTAATTTTATTATTATTAATTAATAGTGAACATAACAAAACATAATGTGGGTTTTGAGGGGAGATTATTATATAAATCTGCTCCAAATGAACGTGACGAACGTTATAGATTTTCAGATGAAACGTGCCAGATTCCTTTTACATTAAACACATGAAAGTTAAGTAGTTGAAGTTTGAATAATTTTCGGCAAAGATTCATGTATTGTAACCTCACGGCAAACAGATAATAGAATAAAAAGTGGCCGTCGCCACTTCAAAGAATATTAAATAACATTAACAGCCTGTAAATTTCGCACTGCTGAAGGTTTGGAGCATATTCCACCACGCTGCTTCAATGCGGGTTGGTGGATACGCACGAGGCAGAATTTCGTTGAAATTAGACACATGGAGGTTTTCAAGCGATGTTTTCCTTCACCGCCGAGCACGAGATGAATTATAAACACAAATTAAGCACATTAAAATTCAGTGGTGCTTGCCTGGGTTCGAACCCGTAGTCATCGGTTAAGAGGCATGCGTTCTAATCATTGGGCAACTGTGACTGATAGTGTATTCTTTGGTCTAGAATATTTCTTTAGCTTTCTGACTCATTAAAATAGAACACACCAATAGTTTATAGCATTATGTGGAACTAGAATTAGCAATGAATAGGTAGTAATTTTCCAGACAGATTTATACAAAGCCTTTACTACTATCGCAAGCATTTTTATATTTTTTAAATATTAATGCTTATTCCAATAGAAAAGCTTTTTGTTGAAGAATATCTCGTTGAGGGATTAACTTTTGTTTGCATAAATAAACAGGTTGGCATTCTTTTCGACAACACTATTATGCTTTGCTTGCATTTTATTATATAAATAATGACAATACCGATAAGTATTCGATTAGAAAGAATATGAAGCAACAAACGTCCGTCTGGGTAGGTCCACCACGTCATAATAAATATTCTACCGCCAAGCAGCAATACTTGACATTGTTGTGTTCCAGTTTGAAAGGTGAGTGAACCAGTGTAATAACAGATAAGGATATGACATCTTAGTTCCCAAGGTTTGTGGCGCATCGGCGATGAAAGCAATGGTCAATAATTCTTACAGCGCTAAAGTCATCACTTACCATCAGGTGGTCTATTTGGCCTTCTACCTACCTACACATATATCTATTAATAATACTTCTAAAAAGTTATCCTTCTCGAATCTATTTTCTGAAAACCTTAAAAGCCAAACGTTGTAGAAAATATTCTTCATGATTTTACCAAGAACTCGATCTCCCTTTAAAATTGAAATGAATAAGATAGGAAAAAACTAAACCAATTCTTATTTTTAGATTTTCAACTTAAAAAAACAATGAACAGAAAAAAACTATAAGTAACATTAATTTAAATATTGACTAAAGAGAGTGATGATATAATTTCAATCAAAAATTGTTTTAATATTTAGCAAGTTACCTAAATGTTTTCACAATAGAAGTGATTCTGAAGCTTTTTTATTTATATTTGCACAAGTACCACTGCTACCGCTATGGGCGCCTGCAGTGTAGACTCTGGGGGTTCACTATTTATACAGTTTCAATAGGTCGTTAGCTATTCGTTTCGTACTTATGAAGTCTACAATGAAAAAGACTAAAAGAATGCTTAAAAAAACTTTTTATATTTCTTTTCTTACTTTATGCACATTTGATATTGACTGTATTTTAACGTCGGTTAAAAATTCTTGGTTTTATAGTATAAATACACATTTCTTTGCTTCTTAGAATACAGGAAAATACAAGCATTTTTTATGGTTGAATTAACTAACTGTAGCTTGATCGATCATAATCACAGATTACTAGTTCAAATTCGTGCTAATATAAGCAAATAACTACATGTGTGATATGAAATTCTGCCTAATTATGTAAATCCATATCAGTAGTGGATCTTTCTTGAATATATATGTATATATCTTTAACGCTATAGGTGGCAAACGGGTAGGAACCACCTGATGGAAAGTGACATTTGATGTGATCCGCCAATGGATATCTGCAAGAACAGAGGACTTGCAGGTGCGTTGCTTGACTTTTAGAAATGTGTACGCTTCTTGGAGGTCTTTGTTGAACTCTTGAATAATTTACAAACTTTCTTCTTGAGAAACGAGGATCTTTGAGCAGCTGCTTATATTGCTCGGAATTACCTAAGTAGGTGTATGTAATCAACATTTCATATTAAATTTTACTCAAAGGCAGCGTCAGTTAATTTATTATGATTAAATTTTCCGCCACGTCGCTAATTACATTTTAAATTCGGATATAATTTGTATTAACAGGAAATGACATTGACGTCATAATAATTGTTCACTGATTGAGTATATCATGATTTTTGACATGAATAAAAATACTCCCAAAACTTCATGTAATCAATTTTGAAACGCATTTAAAATAAAAATGTTTTAATATTCTAAAATCGTCTATACAGTAAATAGTATCGATATGAACCGGTATAATATATATTGTAATGTCTTTCCTTTTCACACACTGAATTCGTTATTAAAGATCATTTTCCTCGTTTATTATGGGATGGATAATGTTTTATTTCAAGCTGCTTAGCACATGTTGGACGAATCTCGTAAAACAAATACCCTAAGGGCAACCGCTGTTTTATTGCGCGTCAGCAGTTCCATCAAATTATATTTAAATATCTAAAGGTTTTCACGACGAGAAAGATTTATTTTCTTATGAAATTATTCTTTCTCAAATTGTCTTGATGCGAATATTATTTATAATTTGTTCATGGAAGTAGTTTACCGCTTTAAATATAGTATTTATTTATTTTACGAATGAAGGTTTTTTGAGTCACATTATGGTATGTGTTAAGTATCTACTGCTTATCGACCCCGTAAAAAAATATTATTAATGTAATATTTTTTTACGGGTTCGATAAGCAGATGCGCCAGTGACCATAGAAACTGAGATGTTATATCTCTTGTGCCAGTAGTTACATTGGCACACTCACAGTTCAAACCGGAAAACCACAAATATTAATTACTGAGTTTCTTGCTAGTTCTTCTCGGTAGATTTCACATTCCGAACCGGTTAGTCCAGTTCTCTAAAATGACGATTCAAAAGTGTTTGTAAAAGCATATTTGAAGAAGGTATTTGATATTTGATTTTGAATTTTGTTACTGCTTGGCAGTAGAATATTTTATGATAACTGGCTGGTACCTACCGAGTCGGGCTAGGACAAAGCCATACCACAAGATAAAAAAATATTGATGTGAGATTGATCGAGTGATTGGAAAATTGTGTATGTGAGTGACTCGAAATATTTATATATTTATAAATACACAATTTATTATCTTTTTCATTGTATAATTTCCAATTAAAAAAGAAACACACATATATTTTGATTTTAAAGATTTATTCTATTGCATGATTCTACAAATTTTGTTTTTAACAATAATATGAATTATAAATAATCAGTCTGCCAGGAATACTTTAAATATTACTAGGATATTAATATTCTTTAGATTTTATAAAAAAATATTTGATGTAAAAGCATTTCCTTTTAAGAATTTCATAGAAAAATTCTTGACTTTGAACCGAACAGTGCGATCAGGAAAAAAAAGCGGCAATTTCAGAACATGTTTGGAATGCATTGGAATTTTTGTAACGGCTATCTTATATCTGGTATTTTTTGTTGAAATAGCCTACGGCTTTTTATATAGCGTTGTAGGCAAGGTTTATAAATTTATGTATGGAGCTCTTTCATCAAAATTAAAAATACTTTATAGAAATAAATTCCTGTAATACTGTTTAATGTTACCAATGTTTCATTTCATTTTCATTTTATTATTGTTAATGAACTCATCGTCCACTATAATATACATATATAAATGTTTTCAATTTTAACATTTCACATTTATTAATATTTTATGGCATTGGTTGGCGGACGAGCATATGGGTGGGCATCTGATGGAAAGTGATCACCACCGCCCATAGACAAAGGCGCTGTAAGAAATATTAACCATTCCTTACATCACCTATGCGCCACCAACCTCGGGAACTAAGATGTTATGGCCCTTGTGCCTGTGATTACACTGGCTCACTAACCCTTCTAGCCGGAACACAACAATACAGAGTACTGTTATTTGGCGGTAGAATATCTGATGAGTGGGTGGTACCTACCCAGATGGGCTTGCACAAAGCCCTACCACCAAGTAGATATATTCCATATATCTTATTTATTACGGTTTACCCATAACTTAACTCATTACTCTCACCTTTCTAATAAAACAATATCAACACCAATGTTATGATTCAGATGTGCCGCGACTCATTAGAAAAAAAAATTTAAAAAACATAAAATCTCGATCTCGACGATAATGCTCTTCTTAATTCAAAACTAATTCAAAACAACAACTGAAGATACAATAATAAAACTGCCAATTTTATTGGACTCCAAACATAAATTCACAAAGTTATTATTTAAGACCATAATACATTACATTACATACATTAGCAGCCTGTAAATTTCCCACTGCTGGGCAAAAGCCTCCTCTCCCTTTGAGGAGAAGGTTTGGAGCATATTCCACCACGCTACTCCAATGCGGGTTCTTGGAATACACATGTGGCAGATTTTCGTTGAATTTAGACACATGCAGGTTTCCTCATGATGTTTTCCTTCACCGCCGAGTACGAGATGGATTATAAACAAAAATTAAGCACATGAAAATTCATTGGTGCCTGTCTGGGTTAAGATGCACGCGCTCTAATCACTGGGCCATCTCGGTTCCATAATGCACTGACCATAATGCACTGCAGAATAAATTGCTAGAAGAACAGTATGTAACTCCAAAATTTGTTTCATTATGAAAGCTAAAACTACGAACCCTATTATAGGAAACTTATTTCCAGGCTGATTCCTAACTAACCATTTCAGATCTCGGACGTATTGGACGTGGCTGTAAATCGATGAAAAGTCACTTGTGCCTTTTTGTATGCTTGACAAGTACAGCAGTCCATATCAAAATTGCATTTGACCTTACTCAGCCTTTTTCCTTGTCTCAAACGGGGTTCGAAAATTATTAAACCGAAGTTTATTAAAACTCATTAAATTAAAAATTTAAATATACTATTATGGGTGTAGTTCAATTTATTTCGTAGTTCCAAATTTAAAATTCAATGTAGTGGTTGTGGTTTATGTTCCTAGGAAGTAACTAGGTGTGTTTTCATCTCTTGGAACGTTTTAGAAAGTTATTTTTAATATAGTAAAATAGATTTGTATTAAATAGTAATGTTTGAAATACAATCGTAATACATCATTTTATAAACTCATTATGTGTGGTATACACTATACAGGCTTATAAAAATAGTATATAGTAAACAAAATTAAAATAAAGACGAAATAATTAACAACAACGAATAACATTGCATTTAAAACTAGGCAATTATAAAATGTATTTATTAATGTAAACGGACGTAATTTAAATCTGGTAGTATTTCAATGTTACTAATGTATCTAGACTTTAACGTAATATTTTGCGAATATGTAATACTTAATAATTATGAAGTTATAATTAAATAAACCCAGTTTTTGTTTAAGAGTCGATGCTACTCATTAAAATGCTAAATATTTGCTATATTTTGGTTTAAATATGAGTGTGCCAATGTGATTACAGGCTCAAAGGCTATAACCTCATAGATACCATGATTTGCGGCACTGACAGTGTAAATCGTTTCAGTTCTATCAATATTTTAACGTCTGGTATTATAAAATAAAATAAAAAAATATACTTTTTTATTATTCTTGGTATTTCATATATATCAATAATTTCATATATTTCAATAATTTATATTAATAAAATAAAAACTAGCATAATTACAGACACTATGCAATTTTATTATTTTTGAAACAAATGACCCGTATCTTGGCCTTTCTAATCACGACAAAAGAACGAGGTTGCTCTACAAACTAACAAAAACTGTGCTATTTTTAAGACTGCATATGTTTTTTTTTTTTTCTATTAACGTAGAACGAGAAATGCTAATATGACCTTTTCTATGTTTTTACTCCACTCTTTCATTTGTTTTTAAATAGCCTTTGTCGAAGAAATGGAAAAAGATTTGTCTTACAATGTTAGTCGTAATTTATGTTTCATTTTTAACAGAATAATTTATCATCATAATACAAGGTAATATTCTTTATATAATATTCTAGTTATCGTTTAGGTCTTAGGTATAAAAAGTCCTTCCTTGGAGATCAAGCTCGCTTCATACAAAATTTCATCAAATTAGGCTTAGTGGCTTGGTGTTGAAAGAGCGAGAGATTGACAGACAGGAACATTTTCTTATTTGAAATATTAATATATATTTTGGTATAATTTATGTGGCGTGGTTCAAATTGTCGACAACACAAGCGTCATATTACTAGTCAAACTTTAAGGTACATTTAGAGATACGTTTGAATATTATTATTCATGAATATTTGTTTCAGGAACATTAAATAATATTATTTAGAGAGTAAGTATTAACCTCAATACCACAAGACTGCGTTTTCCCGATACAAAAAAAAAAAACGATTTTTCGATAAAACGTCTCATCAAAAAGAAAACCAAGGAAACCACGCGCGATTAAGTTTTACTACCTTGTAACTTATTCCGAGAACGCGCTCGTACCAAATCGGGAAACAATAAAAGTGATCATGACCGATAATTTATTACGAAGAAAATCTTCTGTTTTCTTTTGTAAAGCCAAGAAATTAATAGTTTTAATAATTGAAAAATATAACATGACTTGTATCACCTATATTTATACTTACAGTTTGTAGTTCTTACTAATCCGATTTTATGTATGAAAAATTGTGGAAAACACGATATTGGCACAAAGGGAGACAGCTAATTAAGTGATAAGTCGGGTAATAATATCTTATTTATGGACTCCATTTTACTCTTTGGATAATAAAAATAGGAATATTTTTTCATTATCTAATGAACAGTCCAAAGAGTGTGATAATAATATTGTTATCTTGAATTGGAATCATATATGAGTTATTTTACTGAAAAGTATTTTTTTTTTCTAAATTTTTAGTATGTCATTTATTACAATTAACCTTACACTGTTTGAAAGACTGTAGACCTTACAAAATTATGTTTTATCCCTACTGAGAGTTAAAGTAATTTTGTGTTAATGGCATTACTGCTAAATATTTATTTATTTGATATTAATAAACCACTCATGAGATATTCTACCACCAAACAGTAATATTTTATATTATTGTATTCCAGTTTGAAGGGTGAGTGAGCCAGTGTAACTACAGGCATAGAGGTCATAACATCTTAGATCACAAGGTTGGTGGCGTATTATTAAAGTAAGGAATGGTTAATATTGTTTAGTGTCAATGCCTTTGGGCGGTGGTGAGCACTTACAATCAGATAGCCCGTTAAAAGCCACCTACCAATTCTATAAAAATAAAATATTAATTTAATATATAAATTTCTTCTACTGTTACTAGCACTAATGAAAGTGCTCAAATTGATTTTTTAGCTTAATAACTTTGTTTCTCCATTCGCTACAGAATTTACCAGTTAGACGTAGATTTTTATCTTCAAGTTTTAAAATAAAGTATTTAATATGAGAGCGTCGACGCGAATTTATAAGAATATTTGCATACCTAAAAATATTATTAAGGAATGTATTTTTGTTTCTCAAATCACAATGGATCGCCTTTTGTTTAAATCTTACAAATTTTGAATTCAAACATATAGAATAATGAGTCCATTGACCTATTAACATGGTCTGTAAAGGTCGAAGCAATAGCACGTAAATGTCTCGATACTGGTCAAAGCTTGGCTGGCTTACAGCTTATTTCTCCGTTGTAGCAATGCGGGTTAATAGATATACTTAATATGGCGGAATATCATTGAACGAATTCTGGTTTGCTTAAATAACGATTACGAGAGACGAGATAGTCCAGTGGTTAGAACACTTCAGTCTTGATCGAAGATTAGGGGTTAAACCCGGTCAAGGACCACTCAATTCTAATTTATAGTCTATTCCGATGGAAGTAGAAAAAAAGACAAACAAACCTTAGATTTAGGTAATGTATGCGATCAGCTATATTGTGCACTACTAAGAGTTCATGATTAATAAATATTTATTTATAATACAAGACTAAATACTTATTTCCACATTAATTTTACTTCCAAAATTCCGATAACAGTGTCGACGACGTTCAAAACGCCATTTTTTCGCAAATCCATAGTGAATATCATATATTAATCAAGCTCTTGACCAATGATATCGCGTCAATTTACTGTCAAATTTAGTTTATTTGGCTGTTTTTCTCTTATGGTTGGAATAGAGTATAGTTAATGTGTATTTATGCTTTATCTCATACTCGGTGATAAAGAAATTTCGTTAGGTGAATTGTTGGATGGAATTTTGCCGCAGATTTGCATCAGAAATCTACTCTTAAACGCTTTAACCCAGCAGTAGGAAAACGACACACTATATAAACAAATGAATAACCTAAAAACTCAGTGGTTTTATCCAGTAGGTTAGAACAAATATACTTTTTGATTCCTGCTAAGCTTCAAGGCGAGCCAAGTTCGCACGTATAATCTGTATGGACACAAAATATGACCGGGCAAAGTTTATTTTTAATGAAACGTCACTCATTATTATATTACGGAAACGCAATGCGTCACGCTTGCCTCGTCACCGTACCTTATCTGTCAGCGCCGTCTTCACAACGATTATGCGATGGGGGAATGACAAGAAAATATCCTTAATAAATTTTACGTTCTGAATTTTGATTCATCATTAAAGAAAATTTATTTGCAACTCAGCTCTTAACTTTTTGTTTCCAAATTTTAACTACGTATAATTGTTGAAGCCAATGTAGTTCTTATATATATCGCTTAAATTTACTTGGATTACATATGACTTTTTATCGGCCGTCTAATATTTTCACGTTTCGTTTTGTAAATTTATATTTGTATCAAAAGAGGATACTTGATTCTTGTAAATATCAAAGCAACCTTACAAATTAAGCAGAAGTTAGCCTCTGTTCCGAAAACTGTAGCGTACACTAGAGTCAACACTACCCTCAGCAATCTCGTTGTATTGGTGTAACGATTAAGTAAATGGAGCAAAAAAGGTACAGGGTTTATGATTATTTATCATATAAATATATTTACAACATAATATGGAAATGTGGAAATATAAATATATCTTAAATATTCATAAACTAATTGAGGCACTCGCTGCGGTCTCTATTTCCGTCCGGCCATGGAAGTATAAGTTCCATTTATTATGTCACTAAAATAAATTGAGAATTATTGTTGAAAAGTAAGTTGTAGAGTTTTATTATAATACTAGAACATGACAACAAATACGATTTATAATTTACTTTTCATATAATATTTAACTTGTTCATAAACGTAGTGATCATCATTCTGATTATCTAATATCTATATTTCCTATATAGGTGGTGAAAAAAAAAAGGAATTTTTACTAATATTAGCATTCCAATTAACATAACGTCCAAAAGTAGTAAGTATTCGGAAAGTTCCTTTTATCAAACATGGGTGCCCGTCGAACTGTCATGTCATAGAATTTCAAGGTTACGGAATATCTCGATTATACGAATTTTGCGGATATAATTATGTTGTCGACTAAAAATCATTATTTTTAACCATCTGTAATAGGGTCCGAGTCTATTGTAGGTACATATGTACGAAATTATTTTATTATTTTATACATATTATGCATAAATAAAAAAATATATATATTTGCTAGCCAAATTTATGTCAGTCAGTCATATTTCTCTGATATTTTAAGTGTTTTATTTTGTCATCGTGCTGTTATGGCCGATACCACATTAAGTAGACGTTACAAGAATGATTAAACAATATTAATATTTAAAAGATATTTCCATTTAAAGACATTTTATTTATTGTTATTTAAAATGGTAACAATAACAATCGAACTAAATTAAATATATTTTACAGTAAAAAATTAAAAGTGTAATTTAATTAGTTTATTTCTTTAGATTATTTGTTTCGGCAATTATAAGGATCTTCATCTCAATCTAATTTAGACAGACATAATAGACGGTATCATACAAAGCGATTGTCATTTGTCATGCGTGATCCCTATGGGTGAACCGGTAAGAAATTGGATCCAGATCTTTGTGACAACCGAATTAAAGTCAAATCTATAAAACACGTACACATAGCGGTTAAAATAATTCCCATTAATCATTATATATATTTATTGACAAATAAAGTTTGTTGTTGTGTGTGGTCAATCGAAAGAAGACTATGATTACTTTAAGAATCATCCGTTGAATCGCTATATCATATTTGTAATTCTCTGGACGAAAAGCGAGCTAGACTCCCAGGAAATCACCAGGGAAAGCAACGAGTTATTGTATTTTTACAAGCTTTGATTTATTATTACTTAAAGAAAAAAAAAGCTTATTTTTAAATATATTATTTAGATTTTTTACATTAATTTATTTAGAAATGTTTTTGCATTAAGTACTCAAAGTAATAATTCTATTATAATAATGTACTCAATAAAATAAATATTCTCGAGTAATACCGATATTCCTCGATATAAAACACAAACCAGGCCACTTCTAAAATAATTATTTTGATAGCGCCTTCCATTGTATGAGCCTACTTCAATAATGTATATTAGAATGATTTTAGTTACAAATACCTAATAAATATGAATATAATCAGAGATAAATATGTGCTTAAATACTTTTAAATAAATTAAATTAGTTAAATTTATAAATTGGTAAATCGGGATCTTCCCTAAGGTTTCACTCTGTTTTCGTCAGTAAATAAATTACAAAGGTTGTTATCTCAACTAATGACAAAGATGAATGAACGTACATTGAACTGCATATAAGAATAATCTAATTATAATGCTTAAAAAATGATTAAATAACTATAAAATTGTAGCTGCAAATATCACACTACTTTTTTCTATGGATAATAATTGCAGAGCGATGTTTCGAAATTATAGATTGCACAAGTTTTTCTCAAATATTGAGATCTGTATAATTATTATAACGAGCTGTCACAATTTTATTTCGAATTTCGGTTTTTGATATCAAATAATATACTTTTGTAATCAACAATGAAGTTGCAAGAATATTTACATACTACATGTCTTGTTACTCACTAAGAAAAATCAACATAATTAATTAATATCTACGTTATGTATGCTTAAGTAATTTTAGCCTTTTCCCAGAAGACGTATTATGGCGTAATTCATCACGCGTTTTCGGCCCAATCTTGACTTCTTGACGACCGCCCAAACGAAATTAAGCTCAGCTAAGACGCGGTTCTATCGTCTGTCTTACTTAGCGGCTTTTCTAAGTGACTGGACAATGGTTCTAAGGTCGATGGACTCAAAACTGCCACTGCTTGATAATCCAGTGATCATACACATATATATAGTTAAATATATAATCATATCATATTCGATTACAAGGAAATAAAAATTCATAAAAATTATTTTCGACGTTTAAAATATATTTTTTTCGATGAACAAACTGCGAAAAATATAGGTTTTAGTTATACTTTCAAAACATATTGTCAATTAGCGAAACTTTAAAAAATCGATTTAATTTAATGAACTGAAAAGAAACTGACATACGTTTATAATTATAAATGGAATAAATAGTAAAAATAAGACGTAAACATACCTATTGAATTTCTTTACGCGTTTGAATATTATTTAATATTTTACAAAAAAAATATGTCACGAGTTTGAAGGAACATGTTTAATTTCAACAGGTTCAATAAAAATGATTTCAACATAGAAAAACAAGATGGCGGAATATGAAGTTGATTGTAATAAAAAATAATTGATACCTAATGCTATTCGTTTATTTTAGCTTTTTTTAATATTTCTAAACACTCCAAAGTATTAATAAAAGATGAACGAAAGCTTAATTTCATCGTTCAATATTTGTTACTTCAATTCATCAGTTCATCGACTAAATTCAACCCTTAGTCTACATCGTCCATAGAACGGGGTAATGCTGCAAGTAATATGAGCACTTTATATGGATGCAGGATATTCGTTGATGCTTGTGATTTTAATTTGAAGTACTCGTATACGTGTATATGTATAAAAATCCTTGTATTTTATCAATGTATACGGGATAGATAGTTTACATTTGCGATTGGGACTGGTCGTTAGTATTTTTTTATGTTAAATATTGCTAATTAAATTCAAAGGTTTGTAAACCTGAATGCTTGTGACGCTATCGAGTTTATACAATATTTTATAATGAATATATAATTAATAAACTAACATAAGTAACATGTTTTCTACTCTCATTCCACTCTGAGGTGTATATATTTTTTTTATTTAAATATTTCATCAAGCACCCTAGTGAATATTTTAAACGTGAATTAAAAAAAAGATAGATAATTTATAACTGTGAATTATTTTCAGACCATTAGTATAGTATGTACTCGTATTTTTGTGGTACATTGTTACCATCGCGTGACGTAACGCCATTTAGACGTCCTGTTAGAAATATTAACCATTTCTTACATTGCCAATGCGCCACAAGCGTTGAGAACTAAGCTGTTATGTTCCTTATACCCGTAGTTGCATTGGCTTGCACAACTTTTACAGAGACCTAAAAAGTTACTTTCTAAGGCTAAATAATATAATATGATAATAAACAAAACGACATGTTATCTTTCGAAGGGTAAAATAATTATTACTTAAGTACAATAAATCAACCACTGATAAAATATATCATTTAAATATATTTTATAATAAAAAATAATAATATTTTCCAAATCTAGGATACAATTTATCAAAATGATATACATACGTGCAAAATAATAATATGTTTAATTTTATTCAAGATACTTTCGTAATAATTTTTCAATTTCAATTATAAGGTGTTAAGAGTTGTACTATAAATTATCTAGTTTGTCAAATAAAATATGCAATTTGAAATACTCAAATGTAGAAAGTTACACAAATAACTAGCGAGCCAATTTGACTCTGAAGGAAATGACTACGCTAGAATATCTTTAAGACATCCGGGAACTAACGAGCAACACGTAAAGTGTAATAATATATATTGAGAAGAGTTAACATATATTATATCCTCGAAGATATTTTTAATAGCTGCAACTGGTTCCCCCCTTCCCCGAGAGCCGAGAGCCGAGATGGCCCAGCGGTGAAAACGCGTGCATCTATACCGATGATTACGAGTTCAAACACAGACAGGCACCACTGAATTTTCATGTGCTTAATTTGTGTTTATAATTCATCTCGTACTCGGCGGTGAAGGAAAACATCGTGAAGAAACCTGCATGTGTCTAATTTCTGAAACGAAATTCTGCCACATGTGTATTCCGCCAACCCGCATTGGAGCAGCGTGGTGGAATATGCTGCAAATCTTCTCCTCAAAGGGAGAGGAGGCCTTTAGCCCAACAGTGGGAAATTTACAGGCTGCTAATGCTAATGCTAACCGGTTCACTTTGTTTTTATTATTTTAAAGCTAGATATTTTATAGTTTATTTTATTGCTACACCTATTTTGAAAAGGTACTTACATGAAAAATTAAATTACTATTTTATCATTTATAGACATATAGATTACTATAACGAGTACATTATGTACATCTGTTGTTTACACCTTTAAAGACGTATCACTTTGTATGTTACCCAAGCCAGATATTAATTTTAAGTGCTTAGTGATAAGTTGATGGTGTAACTTTTCCAATAAATAAATACATTATGTACATGTCTGCTTAAAACGGTCTACGGAAAAATATTATAGTGTAGCCGTAGATATAAGCACAGGCGCAGTCTATCTTTCGTTTAAGTGCTTTACGAAGCAGATAAGTGTGTACCTTCTCAACTCCGAGTTGCTACTAAAAATTTCTCAAGAATACGAATTTTGAACGCGGAACCTCATAATGTGATCTAATATAATCTATATAAGATTACACAGTATAACAGTAAAATATTTAATGCTATAATTATATCATTACATAGACAAACTAAGTCGCTTACCGCTGTCTGTCTGTCCCTGTTGTATGCTTAGATCTTTAAAATTACACAACGGATTATGAGATGTAAGAGGAAGGTCTACATGTATAATACATGTACAATATAGTAGAGAAACACTAATAATTATGAAGGTTTCTAACGTGATGTCGTAAATAAAAAAAAGAAATTGCGCTTACATTGCAAAGGCTGATGAACCCCACGAGATAGATCAAAATAATATACTACATATTACACACCATAAAAAGGTCTACTAAAAAGTCCGCGGAGGTATATATCTTAGGGCTAACCCATAACCATTTTTATTTTTTACTTTTTACGAGAAATATTGGCTTATTTTCGAAGCGATTTTAGGAAATACAGCATTAATCCAATTAAGTATCTCAAATACATTTTGCATTTAATATCGATCAATATGACCTTTTATAGCATGCAATTTATATGAATTAATATTTTCGAAGATATTACAGATTTAAAACGCAGGAACATAGCGGTTTGTATTGTCTAATCACTGAAAAACTGTGAAGGCAGTAAGACATTCTGTAGTATATTTAGTAACAGCATTGCACCCGTGCGAAGCCGAGGCGGGTCGCTAGTATGTTATAAAAGGTAAAATAAATACAATTTTAGCTAGAAAATATATTATTGTTAGGATTGGGATAAATTGTCAACATTTAAATAAAGCAAACAAAATATTTGACGCTAACTTTTTTTTAATACCCATGACAGAAATTTGTACAACAGTATAATATAATAAATAAAGTCGTTTAACTAAAAATAAATAGAGTATTTGAAGGAAAAACTTTCGAATTCGTATTTTTTTGTTTATTTTTTATTGTGTATTTTCGAATACAATATGATCCTTATCTATTTTATTAATAAAATAATCTAGCATAGCTGAGCTGCTCATTGGACGCATATAAAAATAATTAATAAAAATCGCTGATATTCAAATTCTATTTGCGTTGTTATTAAAACTGTTATACAAAAATTTCACTTTTTCTTTGAATATTTAAAGACTTATCGCATTAATTACTAAGAAAACTGAAAAATCGGCAAATCTTACATGACACTCGTTTTTTTTTTTATTACGTAATAAAGAAAAAAGTTGAAGGATGCTAGGTAAGTTATTGCTAAGTAATTCAAGAAAGAATATTTTTTGCTCACTGAGATAGTACAGTCGACGAGCTGTATATCAAAAGGGTCCATATGAAAAGTACGAGAGTTTCGAAGTGACATGTATATGACGTAAAAAGTTATAGGAAGTACTTAAATGACTCGTCCTTCGTACGGTTTGAAGGGTGAGTGACTGGTTCAGACACCCTTCAAAGATGTTATGTCCCTTGTGTTACTACAGACACATAACATCTTCGATGTATGGAATGGTTTAAAGTCTAACATCGTCAATGTCTGTGGCAATTGGTGACCACTAGCCATAATATGTCCCCCATGGCCAATATTATAATATAAAAACATCTTAGTACTAATTTTATCCATATTAGGATTATTATACGTATAATCAACAAGATTAGTATATTTATAACGAAACGCCCTTTTCTTAACATTATTTGAAATATCGTACATTACAAATCTCTACTTATGTTAAGTTCAAATAATGAAATCGGTTGTCATGTTAACATTTAAGCAATGAATCAAGTACTCTTCATCGTGTACCATATACACGTAATTTAATTAACTCAAATCTCAAACTGTTGGTAACGCTTGACTATATAAAAGTACTTGTTAAATAATATTTTGTAAACAATATATTATTATATTTATTATAAAACAATTGTTATTCGTCCGGTATTCACTAAAAAAACCTTAACAAACAATTCGAGATTAAAAAAGTTTTTTTTAAGCATAAATGTATTTAGTGTTGTCTCTATCGTACAGCTAACTTTAATTATCTATCTACGTTTTTCCAACATGTGAGATTTAATAAATTTGAATATTCATATTTTTTAAATCCAAAGTAGGTACTATGTGGTGTTAAAGAAAAACAAACTCTGAGTCAGCATTCGAAAACACCTCTATTAACTTGAATTCCATATAACGTGTTAAGGCTGCAATTAAAATCTGTGGTCGCATTTAGAATTGCCGTCGGCGTTAATAAACTTATGCGAGTATGTACTTACGTTTTAAGCGAGAACAAGGATTAGTGAAATTGCATTGTAAATATCTTGCGTATTCTAATAGCCTTTCTCTTAATAAGCCGAGATGTTAAGAGCATTTTCATGCTTATAAGTTTTAATTGAGTTCAGCGGAATTGTTCATTTTGTTTCGTGCTCGTATCTTCTTAGCAATAGCTACAATATTATTATATTTATTTTATAAGCTTATGGTCGAAATCTTTAGATTTACGTAAAGTTTTTACTAAATGACGGATTTTTTTTCTTTAAATTACTTTGGACTAAGAAACATCATTGTTGAATACTAGGAGTAATTCTGTAAGCTTTAAATACTACGACCTGACGAATAGTATACATTTCGAGAAATGTTAGTTTTGACAACAAATCTTCTAACGTCATATATATTATCAATTAAAGGTTGACAGAAAAAAAAACATAATATAATTTGTGTTTAAGCACAGGCCATAAATGCCAAACAAGTTAATGACTAAAACAATGATGCAATAATGAAATCATTAATGCAGTAAATGTTAACAATTTAAAAAAAAAGTTTTCATGTGCATAATTGGAATAACCGACTTCATTGAATTGCATTACATTAGTTAAAAGCATGATGTTGTTTAAATTTTGATTTAATCAGCTGTGAAATGAACACACATTACCCAGTAATGATTTATTGGCATGCATAATATAATTATTGGTCATTAATTAATTTGCAATTATCTATTATTTAGCAACTCAGATTTGCATTAACTTCTTAGTTCTAAAATTATGTCATATATTTTTTTGTTCCGAAATTAATTTGAAGTTTAAATTAAATAATATAAATATAATGATAGCCAATATTTTTTTCTGTTCTGAACATAAATAAACAGTTAAAAAAGAAAAGATTAATCACAAGATAATCACATTTTCTTTGCTGTTCATTTATTGAAATTAAAACTATTTTGGTATCAGATCTTATGGTTAAATTACGCTTTTTATATCAACTATATTTCAATACGGTATTTTAAAAAATAATTA
This sequence comes from Vanessa atalanta, assembly GCF_905147765.1. Classification (NCBI taxonomy): domain Eukaryota; kingdom Metazoa; phylum Arthropoda; class Insecta; order Lepidoptera; family Nymphalidae; genus Vanessa; species Vanessa atalanta. The sequence goes on from NC_061882.1 coordinate 4,673,545, forward strand.
CAAAGACTAGATAATTTTAGTAAGCCTCTTTTATTTGAAGTATGTGAAAGTATATTTTAGGCATCCTTTGATTCTTATTGGTACAAAGTTAAATACCATATTTAATATTATATTTTAAACACTCCCTGTGCGATATCAAGGATTTTTTTTTATTTTATCCAATTGGATCAACGTGTAATACATTTTTTTTAATATACAAAATATGAATGAATATATACATATAATTAAATAGAGCGTTAACCATACTAAATATCCAGTTCTACACAATTATTTTAAATACCAGCGGAGTTCGAAAATGTATTTTACAAAAATATATCCATGTGTGTATAAATTTACCTCCTAATGAAGACTACAATCTAATTGATCTAACACGAAATTGCATAACGTACAACTGATTGATTTGAATTAAATAAAATCAATGGAATTACTACTTTATCCAATTAAGCAGTAGTAAGCAATCATTTCCAGCTATTAAATTTAAAATTACATAATTATTATATTCTGTATAAAAATCGATGAATACTCATTTGACACTTACACACACACGCATATAAATACAAACACATGCATACATACGTAACAAGAGACAATAACTTCATAACATTGATATTAACTAGTTATCTCTTGTTATATATCGTCTAATGAAGAGCTAATACAGAACGAAACGTTGCGCAAAATATAGACTGTTTCTTAATAAACATCGTGATTGGACCAAATTCTCTGAAACCAAATACAAGTATCATCAAAATCCTAACTAAATACCAATATTTTATTATTAAATAAATTATAAATATTCATTAATACTCTATTTTATAATATGAGTGAGCTAAAAGTGTCTGCTGCATTTTTATTTTTATTACAGATACGAATACGTTACCTGAGAAAGGATATATTGGCTTTGCGGAGACGGAAAGTTGGTGTTATAAGTTTCTTCTTATTTCTTCAATTTATACAATGTCTGTCGCTGTTTCTGTGTGCGAAATTAATCAATACTATTGTGGATATTTGATGTAATTGTAAATATTTAGTTTCTTACTTTAATTTATCTTCGTACGGTTAGAATAGCTTTAAATGGAAGGTTTTTAATATGGGCAGACGACATCGCAGCAATTAATTTATCTATATTAAAGAATAATTAGAGGTATTATATGCCACCCAGCCCCGGAAGAGGACTCCTTTCTTATTAAGGAAAATATATCGTATTTAATTCCGCTAGCCTGCAAATATATATTTGCTAGAAAACGTATCTTCTTAATTAAGAAAACCATAATTCTCGTGGAAACATATAATTATCGGTTTTCTCATGACTGCTACTATTTAACGAGCTCATATATTACTTTAATATTTATATTTTTTAATTTATTTGACGAAGGTGCATAAGGTATCGGCCACCGAATGGTTAACTGTTTGTCCGTAGACATTAAGATACCTTATACCTTAAAATCACCAACAAATATAGGATTAAAAATATTCCTTGTTTCTATAATAAAAATGTATTAATTAACCTTTCGGTCGAGAACGTAGCAATATAGATTATTGATATTTGGCGAGTGATTTACTGATGAGCGACAAATATCACGATAGGCTTGCACACAGCCCTCACATCAAATGGAAAGGAAAAAAAAGATACATATATATATATATAATAACGCCGAATTGTTCACCAACCACAACAACGTAAACATTGTTTTAATAATTATTACTAGTTATTGAAATAAATAAGCCTATGCTCCGTCATACAATGGAATATATCACGAAGAGCACGATAATATTTTGACGAAATGCCACGTTTTCATGAAATATTATGCTATCTATTGTCATTACGATTTGCTTTCGTTTGATTAGGAGAAATCGATACGGCTAATAACAAGCGAGTTAGCCACAAAGCAGTCAAGCTAATGATCATATCGATGTGCGACAAGAAATCGTATCGATAGTTCAATCGCCATTTACAGATATAATTACTGTTTCTTTGGTATTTTTAGGGTTCCTTACCTCAAAACGAAAAAACGAAACCCTTATACGATCACTTTGTTGGCCGTTCACCTGTCTGTCAAGACCGTTTATCTCGGGAACGCGTGAAGGTATCGAGTTGAAATTAAAATGATGTGAGTGTAGACTTGAGTATATCATTCAAGGAGATATCATTTATAGAGTATTTTCTTGCACCGCAGACCAACTTGCACTTGTCCGTTTTTTTTCTTTATTCATTCCGTCGATTATGATAAAAAAATGTCACAAAACCAATCCAGTTATCCCTAACTCTATGTGGTCTTGTCGTTACTAGCGAGGGCTTATTTTATGAAACCGTAGGCGTGAAGTGACAAAGTGCATACACAGGGTGTTTCTACGATCAATATATATGTAGGAAAGGCCATTAATATGGGATGTCCATATTGACATCGAAACACAAGTGTGCATTAATTGGCGAGCTTTGGCAGAGTGCAACTATGAAACGGATCTTCGTGGATCTCGATAAAAATTGATTCGGATATTGTATTAACAACAAATTGAGACACTGTCCCACAATTTATTTACTGTGATGCATATTCATTGTAAGCTTATTCTGCCAAATGAAAAACTTACTTAATGACTTTGTGCAAGCTTTTCTGGGTAGTACCACTCATCATTCCCACTGCTGGGCTAAGACCTACTCTACATTTGAGGAGAAGGTTAGGAGCATGTTCCTCCACGCTGTCCAATGCGGGTTGATGGATTTACATGTGGCAGAATTTCGTTGAAATTAGACACATGCAGGTTTCCTCACGATGTTTTCCTTCACCGCCGAGCACGAGATGAATTATAAACACAAATTAAGCACATGAAAAAATAATCGATGCATGCCTAGATTTGAACCCGCAATTACAGTATTAGATGCCCTACAAAAAAAAAAAACAAAATTGGTTCTCCATATACCAATGTGGTAATAAAGTGTACCTGTATTTACACACCTTTGTTTAAATAATATATAATCTGCAATTGGCTTGTCATTATTTGTGGAAGGATATTATACATAATTTTAGCAAACTGAAGCGAGGTAACACAATAAAAAAACACAGCCTTACTGAAATTTTATTATTATTTCAACAAATAAGTACGACATTCAGTAATTCGAGAATAAATATTACACATGACAAAAGTTAAACAAAAGAACAAAAGAAATAGCAAAACGGTATGGCTCACGTAAACCAAGCAAAAGGAAGAGGTGCGGTCCGCGCGATGCCGGGAGAAGAAAGACCCCATCATCGCTAGGCATCGTCCAGAATCGTCCGTTTTATATGTTTACTTGATAGAGAATGTTAACAAAATGAGGGTACATCTTCTAATAATATGATTAATAATTATTACAGACTAGTTATGGCTGCGACGCCTAAGCTATTCCTTATTACATCAGCTATCTTCCAGCGAATGTCCCGTCAAAATTCGTCCAGCCGTTCCAGATATTAGCCGAAACAAACAGACAGACAGAGAGACGGACAATATACATACATATGCATTTATTAAAAAGCTCTTATTTAAATATTACAAGCAGACACTCCAATTTTATTATATGTGTAGATGCACGAATCATACTTAACAGTCATGCAACAAATACAAAATAACTGTTTATTAAACACTTATACAAGACTAGACATGTGATGTAAAAAAATCATATACTGTGTTTGATTTTTTATAAATGACTCTACTTATAGGTAAAAATTATAATGCGAAAATAATAAAAACCGTATAACATTAAAGGTTTCTCTTCTTTGTTTTAATTGTAACAGTCTCGTTTCTACAGCGTTGTAGAGTTATTATCCGCGACGAGCTGGGAATTACGGAATCGGTTGTTTTACATTAAACAGTTTCATCACAATTTGTTTTCTATAGTTTATTTTATAGGTCACTTGTTTTGCATTTTCGTGAATAAAAATACTATAATTTTTTTATGAAGTTTCAAAAGTGTTACATAAATATATTTTTTTATGAAATATGTAGGTGGATACGCCATCATCACCACCATCCACCATGAGAGCTATGAGTTATGTCCTTTGTGCCTGTACTTACACTACTTCTGTACTGTACCTCACTACCCTTCAAACCAGAACATACCAATACTAAATATTTCTATTTGGTGATAGAATTGCAGCTCATTATGACTTATATATATACTATATAAAAAATATTTTTCCACAGCTAAATCTGTATAATGTTTATGTAATAATTAATATTATGCAATTTACAGCAACAATTACATTACATTTTAAAGATCAGCTTGGACGTTTGATTTCATAACCACGATTTTTATATACCATTACAGAAGAAACTTAATGATTACCCTTAGAATCTTATAAAAGTTCCAAATTCAAAAACAATATATTCATACATTCAATAATTTTTGAGATTGTCCGTTGATAATAATTTAAATAAGGAAACATTGCGTATGTGTAAATACAAGAAAGTATCATCAGTATCGGCTTAAAAATTAAATACATAAATACCCGTTTAAGCTAAAGCGGGTGTAAGAGACAGTCTTCATAAATATTCATATATAATATGGTATTTATATATAATTCAGTATAAGAGTCGCAATTAAACTAAATTGTTAAAACAATCACTAGTTTTAACAGTTTATTTTGCAAGAACAATACAAAGCTTTTGTATCGTGAAATCTATTGATGAAATTTTCAACAAGAAGCAATTAATTTTAAGGTATTGTTTAAGAAACACTTTCGATAATGTAACGCGATAAATTCAGACAGGCGTTTGTTTGAACGCTATTAATTGGAAACTACATATTACAGTTTTTATTGAAAGTGTTTTCATTGAAACTGCAGTGAAAACTATTATAATCGTTTGGAATAAAAAAACTTAAAGTGAAAAGTAAATAATTTGTTTTTTAATCGCTTTCACTTCTGTACTCTATCTTACTTGCAACGTTGGTCTAGTGGTCAATGTGTCAAGTTAAAACCACAACGTAATCTGATATTAATTGACAATACTAATATTCTTGCACCTTGGGCAGTACGGATATACATCAATCAGTTGATATCACATCAGACCTATTAGAAACCAAACCTCCAAACCAAACGTAATACCACGTTTGGTTTGGAGGCTGAGAGAACTGAGAGTGCACTCGTATTTACAATCACGCTCTTGACCTTTGACGTCACCTCTAATTGTATTTAAAAAACGACTAGATTTTTTTTTTGTTATAAGGAGCAAACGAGTGGGAGCTTCACCTGATAGAAAGTGATTACCACCGCCCATGGACATTTGCAACACCGGGGGGCTTGCAGGTGCGTTGCCAGTCTTTTATCTGTATTTTTATTCGTTTATTTAGTCTGCAACATGTCTAATAAGTTTTCTTGATATCGACGAATATAAATATATAAAAAACTTTGATTTGTTTTTTAATAACGATGTCTGATAATCTGTGGCTTTGATTTTATCTATTGAATTCTGCGAGACATTTATTAAATTGATATGGTTCATTAACTCGTCTATTATATACTATATTATATATAAAGAATTATGTTTTCATATCTCGAGCGAATGAATGTGCAACAGCTACGCGTCAGTTATGAACTTCAAAGGCATCGTTTGTGATATAACAATATTTATATACGTATATATATTTTCACGGACAAAATAAAACTCTATTTATAAATTTAGTAACGTTATCGATAAAGTAAATACTATAATATACGATATAGATTTATTATTAAGACCACACACATGTATTATTTTGATTTCAAATTTAAAAAAAAATATTCCTCTTAACTGTCTAAATGATTATATTCTTTACATTATGTTGTAAACAACTATACATTGATTCGTATAACCGTTAGTAGTTAAATGTAAGTATTAGAGATTGATTGCTATTGTACACCCATATGTAATATTAAATATATTTTGTTCATTACAATATGAATAAATTTGTTATAAGAAAACTAACAAGCTGTTTTTTTTTCAGAAAATAAATCGCCTTTTCAATTTATTACAAATGAACCGATTTTTCGAAGTAAAAGCCCGCAAATGTCCGACTACTAGTCAAAGGCCGAGGAGAAGGCCGCCTTTTGAGTAGAATGATTGGGTCTTATACCCTGCTACAGTCCGGGTTTATGGAATTGACATGTGGCAGAATTTCATCGGTGCATGAAATAAATACAAGCAAATAATGTAAAAAGTGGTGCTTGTCCAGGCTTCGCAACATTCAGTTGAAATTCTAGCAACTAAAGCCGAATCGAGAAAATCCTTTCTGAAATAAAACTTCTGGCAGACACAGTCTGACCGTGACCACGAACACTGCAAAGTGCTCGAAACGTCGGGATGTTAAAATAATTAATATACGCGATTAAATCCGTTAAAAAGTAGTTTTATTTCAATGTGTAATAATCGCGAAAATCTAAGACAACATTATGTAAATCCTTTCTGATGATCACTTAAAGCACCATATGAGACGAATGAACGTCGTATTGTATCGAAAAGTTATTCAATATTTAACAATTTTAATAATTAAATCGCTAAAAATATACCACAAAAACAACATGGAATTGTCGTATTACGATGAAAATATTGTCCTGACCAATTTCGGCTAAACTACGCAGTCGTGCATGTATGGCATGTGTGCAAACGCTGGTGCATTGTCTATTCCTGCACTCTCATAAACCAATCTGAAATCTGTCTGGACCGGAAAGATTTCAGGCGCAACACCAACGGCTTTACGTATTCTCTGAGGTAAGTGTGTATTTTTCGACGGAAAACCCCATTAACTCTTTACCGATCCGATTTGGAGTTTGAGCCCAGTACCTCCGAATCTGTGGCCTTATATCTAGACACTAGACCAACGACGCTGTCAAGTATTAAAAAAAAACGTATAAAATGTGAGTATGTACATTATTATATAATGTTAGAAGTACAATATAGTGGAATTTATGAAGTTTATGAAACAGATATAATATACTTTATTCCTACGATATTTCTTAGATTTACGAATCCTACTTTAAATAAAAAATGGGAGTTTTTATGCATTCTAAGTTCTTCAATTTATTTTAGAGATGCCATCGATATTATCAAATATAATGCTATTATATATGTAGGTAGGTTACTTATTACCTAAAGACACTGGATATATTTGTGTAAAAAGGATGTATAGCGCAGGTGCAGCGGATGCGGTAGCAAGCTCGTTAGTTACCAGAATCGCTTCCGATACACATCGCTCTTTTTAGTTTAAAAAACTTAATTTATTTGACAGTATTACTCCTACAAATAATTTTATAATACATTTCTTTCAAATTAGGATATAAAATATTTTGCGAATAATAAATTATGAAAAATTATTCGTCAACTTTAACTATAAGGAATTTAAATTTTGCATGTGGGATAACACGTTGAACAATAATTCGAATCCTAAATCTATAAAAACTTAATTATTATTTTTTTACCTCGAATCTCAACTATTTTGTAGTTAAAATTTATTTATAATTAAATTGGTACTCACATTTTAAAACAAACGTATTCAAACTTATATTTAAAAAATCTGGCAAGATTTTACGTAAAAGTTTTAAATTTTAGTATAAATTCCAGAATTACAATTTTGTTGATATTTCTCTACTTGGCACCTTCTCTCTCATTACGGAAAATTCAGAACTGTTCTCGACTGGGTGGCAGGTGTAAATTAATTGAGAACATTTCATTATACAAGAATTTTTCGTAGGTACCCGAATATGAGATAAATTATTATACATGTATGACTGTATGTACATCATAAAAAGGCATAGAGTTAGGTTAGCAAGGTTTGAGTGTAACGTGTAACTTAAGAGTCAATCTTTTACGATAACTATCAAGATAATTTCATTCCCATGTCGGTTTTCTTTATATAAACTTTTTTGGGTAGATACATTATGTATTAAATTGAATATAAATATGAACCAAATATACCTAGCATTGCTGTGTTTTAGTTTGAAGGACGACTATGATAGTTGAACTAAAGGCAGAAAGGACATAATATCTTAGTTCCAAAAGTTGGTTAAGTATGGAAAATGTAAGATGTGATTAATATTCCTTATAAAATAAATATGTACGGGCGAAGTGACCACTTATCCATCCATTTAAAGTGTTTAAAAAATCGGTTGGGTTCAACTTGTTTAAATTTAGTCCATCCATACGAAGAAGTGAAGTTAAATAAAATCTATTAATTAAAAATTAAACTCATTTAGAATACTGTTTAAGTAAACCAAAAAAAAATATATTTTGTTCTACATTTCTACAAAATTTTAATGGCTTTTAAATACCTTTTAAATAAAAGGTATTTAATTGAAGTGTGTTATATAAAGTTCGACGTTATGTTACTACAGTAACACATTTGTGTGATTAGAACATACATAGCGTAAATAGAAATGTGAATTTTAAAACAACATTTTTAAAAATTTTGTTAACGAAAGTAGTACGATTAAAGTCGTCGGGAATTTCTGTGCAGCAAATTATGGGATATGTGTTAGAGAAAATAGGTTACGTTTCGTTGAAGTTTAAAAAGAGCCACTGCAGTTTGCACCTACGTTCCAACGCGCAGTGTGAAAATGAACAATTTTTTGCGTGAACTAAAAGAGCAAACTTAAAAAACTTAAGATCTACTAAATGATAAAACTTTCAGAATATTTCATTAGTAACTTTTGGACTTATTTAATTTAATTAAAAAGATTAAGCGAACATTTCATGTTCCAACATAACTCTTATAAAAACAGTTTTTCGAGTAAAATTTCAATCGACATCAGAGTAAAGTAATATTAACTTAGTAAATGTTAGAAATTTTATAATATGAGTATTTGCTCTTATAATATTATCTGACCAAGTTAGAATGTATGATTAGGATCTGCCAACAGCGGCCAGTGTATATAACAATGACATGAGTTCCGAGAAACTTTACAAATTGCTATCTTAGTAGGTCTTGTTGAAAACTTCCAACAAATATTGGCAACTTGCCGGCCTAGAAGTAATAGAAAACTCTTGCATGTGTTGAAGTAGAAATCATTGAGTCAGGCATTGAATTTTCTTGGTAGGAATAAGATAAAGATTGATTTATTACATTTACTGCAATGTTCCTAAATAAACAGTTCTTTTCACTTCTAAATTTTTTTACATAACTTTAAAATTGAACTCTAACTACTATGTCAATCATATATACAAATCATGTTTCAATAAATGTTAATTAAATTTCAGTGACGTAAAGCGACCATTAATTCTACCAAATATGTTTGATGTGGATCAAATAAGCCATTATATGTATTATAACGCTCTATCGTTTGACATCTATGAATTCGTGATTGAACGTGGATGCAAATTGATTATTAAATGTTACTAATCCAATGACGGATAAATAAATTTTAGACTTTACTCGTTTTATATATAAACGTTGTTAAACACGGATATATCTCGTACTATACTCATTAATATGACAAAAGTAGTACCATACAGAAATATCTAAGATATCTATACCAATATTATAAATGAGAAAGTAGCTCAGTCTCTTTGTCTTTATGTCCGTCGATTGTTGTTAGCCACTGAACCAAATCTGATGCAATTCAGTATTGAGCAAGCTTGAACCCCAATTCAGATCATAGTCTACGTTTTGATGACCAATCCCTTAAACGCGAAGCCGCGGACGATAACTAAACCAATATACAAAAATTTTAAAATTATATTATTATCTATTATAATATCAATCTATCAATGAATATAGTGAAATATTTTCAAAGCTTTACTTTATTTTAGAAAAAAAAATCTTAGTCGAATGAAACTGATTAAATAAAAATATAGACTGTATTTTTGTACTGTTTGTTTGTATGTAGGTAATAAGGATCGAATTCTAGGACTTTCGACAAACTGATTAATAATTTATTTTTTATTTTAATACTACAACTGTTCAATTTGGGTGCACAATATTTAGAACACGTCTAGACTCTACGATTATACCTATTCGTAATAACCATCAAAAAGTTAATAGTGCAGACGAAATCGAGTCGAAACGATTCTCAATTATATATAAAATATTTCGTAAGTTTACCAACTTGATAGCAAAACATAATTACTTACTTCTTAATACTACTCTTTATGTATAATAAATCCTGAACGACTGCAAACTGTGTAAGTTTAAAGAAATCCACCGTCTCGAAAAACCGTCATGTTATTTTCTTGGACATCGGACGACACGCCGAAATTTATAAAAGTTTTAACTTTATTTCTTTAAAAATGGATTCTTAAAATAGCTACTGATTTTATTGTTATTGAAACATTTTTTCTTCAATTTTATTAACGATTTTATTAGCATACCAATAAATAGGTTATATTTACAACTACTACATTTTTAATATTAATAATTATAAAACAATATTATATGGTTTATGTCTTAAGATAAATGTATTTTTCAATCACTCTATTATTGCATTTAACATGAGTACAGCATTACGTTGAGTGATTATTAATTGAGTATTATTTATATTAAAATATTACTAACAGACTGAATTTACTTTAGTAAACAGACGTGAGATATGTGTTTAAGAATCATGTTTCTATCAAATAATTTGATTATAATACGTAAATATACAACCTAGTCAAAAGTCATTAACATTTTGAAATAAAAATTCTCTATTGTACTAATTTTAAATTATCATACATTCTGGCCCAAACTTTTTTTTATATTTGAGTGACTGGTAAAAATAATTTTACTAGGTTTTAGGAACGGGAAAAGGTTAAATTTTTTATTCGGTTAATGTTATGTTTCTAAAGCTACTAAAGGTGCTTGTTCGAGTTATGGCATAAAATCCAATTAATTCAATAATTCCTGCCTTTATTAAAAAAATTTAGGAAGATTTTAGAATTAAAAACAAAGTCCAGTTTATGTTGTTCTACATCTGATTATTTATGATTTAAACATATAGGTGATAAAACATAAGCCTCCCTATGTCAAATCATGAATATATCAACATTATTGACGGCAGCAAAGAATCAATAATCATCTATTTTTTAGCAGAGTAGTATTTGCGCTACACACACATACGTCCACACACAAGAGAGAAGAAAGCTTTGAGAAGAGGGGACTTTATAATTAAAAATAAGTTATAAGCTGTACATATATTTGATGTACCTAATGGTTCATTAATTAATGAATAAATGAAAAACTTTAAGGAAAACGTTACATAATTAGTTTCAAAATATAACTTAAAAATGTATATAATATAATGCTTAGTACGAATTATATATACGTAAGGTAAAATTAAACATATAGTATAGGAATTCAGGTCTCATCCGGGCTGCTGATTCCCTTTGATAAACTATTGAGTTACTCTCTGTCTATGTCCCTTGTTATACAATTCGAAGGTGTATTGGCATAGATTGTTGATAGTTTAATGCTTACACAATATGCTATCGGATTGTCTCGAACTGGAGTATTGAATGCTGTTCATATAAATGTCACGTTTCTACTATTCTATTTTCAAAAACAGTTTCATCACCATAATGATGAAACTGTTTTTGTCAGATCCGTGTCAATATCTCTCACCTAACCTCAACACCTCTACTAACGAACACCACTGAGTAAGTCGGTTTTATTAAAAGGATGTAAATACATATAAAGTACACGTCAAAATATCTGATGAATAAAAAAAAAAAATCGTAATTTCACTTGATTTACTCACACAATAATTTTAAGTAAAAACGATACTTTTGATATTGATAAGTTGATAGAATGTCTTTTAAAAAGTTACAGTCATTGTTTGACAGTTCGCGTAAAGAGGATAGAATTTGAATTTCTGTTTTCAATTACCACGAGTACAGTTAATCTTTTTTTTATATAATAAAAAAAAGAATATTTTTTAAGATACCTAAGTTACTTCTTTAACTTAAGGAATCTGCCAACTACACCATCTTATACCGTTCTAGGAACGGATCAAACAAAAAACAAAATATATTCCTTGTATTAAGGAAAATGAGATCAAGTTCACGGAGAGTATTGGCAACGGCGTAATATTCTCGTTGTTATATACATTGTTGATACTTACGAACTAACGAGTTAGAATAATATAAACAACATACTTACTTTACTCTTGTATCGATAGGCGGATTGGCATGTGGGCTACCTGGCGTTACATGGTCACCAACAGTGGTGGTAAAACTTGATAAAATGACTGGTAAAACTTCTTATAAGAAGTTTTACCAGTCGTTACAAAGCCAATGCTGTGCTGAGATGTTATGGCACTGGTGATGCTGATTCGTGGTCTGATGTGTAAGTGGTACCCGCCTTGACGGGCTTGCACAAGGCCTACCACCAAGTATTTCCTATTTAAGTGCTAGTTATATAAATTATGAAATATTTTATTCGTTTTAATTATTATTCAAGGTGGTGGTGGTAGGTATCAAAATAGGTAGTTGTCAAATGGTAATAGTAGTATTTATTTTCGATTAGAGTAAGCCAGTGTAATGAAAAGTACAAGTTAGATAAATTTCAGCATTTCATCAGCAAATGTTTATGGTTGATGGTAACCACTTACCATCAAGTGAACCATTTTCTTTTCTGGCTAAATAGTTTAAATAAATTATATAAATATTCCAGATTTATATATTGTTACGAGACTAGCCCTAGCCTCCAATACGGTGCTACGTCATAGGATATCATAATTAATATCATTAATAATGTCACATTATTATTATTATTACATATTATTACAATTATTATTGTAATTAATTGATCAATAATTTGTACAACTTTAGTTGATATTATTTTATATGGAATAACATTTAATACTGACATGTAACACTATTTCTTATTTTAAAAGTGATTGAACTGTCATAAGGAAAATTGGATGATTGTGATCATTGTAAAAATATAGAGAGAGATTGAAACATCATTGTACAACATAATTTTATTTTGCCATCCCGAACTACTGAAATTACAATATATATTTTTAGTAAATGAAAAAATGTTGTTTTAAATGCTGTTCTACTATTAGGTCTGTAAAAAAAAGTTACTTGGCTATCAAATCTTTTATTGTTGTTCCTGATATAACAGATTAAAAATCTTCGTTAGGCGATTGATGGTTTTACCGATAATTCAATTTTCGTGTTGAATTTTTATAAAAATTAAAGAAAGTTAATTATTGTAAAAGGTTTACATTAATATGAATGTTCTATTAAAAATTGAAGGGTAAATTTTCAGTTCCAATTATTAATTAATATGTCGTGGAAAACCAATAATTTTAGACTGCCACCGTCAAATATAAAAGTCTAGAGCCGAGATGGCCCAGTGGTTAGAACGCATGCATCTTAACCGATGATTACGGGCTCAAACCCAAGGTAAGCACTACTAAATTTTCATGTGCTTAATTTGTGTTTATAATTCATCTCTTGCTCGGCGGCGAAGGAAAACATTGTGAGGAAACCTGCATGTGTCTAATTTCAATGAAATTCTGCCTCATGTGTATCCATATCCAACCCGCATTGAAGTTGCTTGGTGGAATATGGTCCAAACCTTCTCCTCAAAAGGAAATAAGGCTAGGAGGGGGAAATTTACAGGTTGTTTATGTTATGTAGAAAATAAAAGTATACAAACGTTGAAGTTTTTGCCGCTAATGAAAATTTTCATGTATTTAATTGTTTATTATGTATTTCATTATAATAATCTAGGTACCCATCCCGACTTTTAACTGGTTAAATAAGGATTTTATCTAATGTTAATTTTAATTAACTTTAATGAATTATTCACGTAACCTGTATCATGAGTCACTCCGTCCATTTCAGAAAACCGCATGAAAAACGTTTGGTAGTTTTTGCTTTTATCGCATTCAGATAGTTAGACATAAATACAAAACGGGGGGGACCCTGATGGGGGGGACTTTGATTTATAATATATAATGATGTATCGGGAGCCCAACATGCATGGAGAGAGATGAGGATTTTTTCTAAAAAGGTCTGAGGCCTTTGAAATGCATATAAGGCGCTGATTAAAATAATTAATTAATTAATACAAGGTAACGACATTATTTTAAAAAGTAAAGGAAAATATTCGAAATTTAAACCATTAAAAATATTTAAGCTTGAAGCTCAGCTTGTAGCTAAACTTTGCTTTGAAACTATAGATTGAGTTAGGGTTTCCTGTTTAGATAGGAGATACTATGTTGGGAGTATTTCTCTTGTAGTATATAACATTTATAATATATTAAAAATGTTATATACTTCAAGCGTGAATTAAATGACGCACTAGAAGAGCCTTCTTCACAATTATTGATTAAACATAATCAAAATACAAGTAGATCCAAATTATTTTATTTTTGATAAGTAAACATCAAAAGCACCATAAATAAGTATTAAAAATTTAAACAAATATTTTATCTATCAAAGATAAAATTGATTAAAGGTAACCACCTAACTAGATGCGATGTAAGTCGTTACGACCGTGATAACCTTGCAGAAAGTCCTACTATCAATATATCAATACAACGTTATATAAATCTTCGTAAAAAAAATATATGTAACGAGATTTATTTTCCAAACCTCAATTATTGCCTTAACATTAAATATGCATAGAATTTAGCATATTTAATAAGCACCGCTGAAAGTGATCGATAGATTTTCATTACAGATGCATAGTAGTTTTAGAGAAATATTTCAAGGTACTAGTGCAGATTCAGTGAACCCTAATACCATTTATTAATGTAAACATTAGATGTAAAATACATAAAATCAAATTAATGTGTTTGCTCACTTCGTTTACATATTGCTATCAATCAGCGAGAGATAATTCCTGAAATTTATTGCAATATTTATTCGAAACGGCAATTTGTTATTTACTTTTCAGCTAACGGAAGGATGACTTTTAAAAAATACGTTTTTCATATTACCATCGGTATAAAAATATTGAAACGAAAAATTATAATGCATACAATGTACATTATTTTTAAAAATATATAAACAATAAGTTCAATTAAAAAACCTAGCTTTGAAAATTCATGCGATCTATATACACAAATAGGTAATTTATTCAGCCGTCACTGCTTAGTGGTATTTAAATTATTAAAAATCGAAACGTAGGTATTTAAGGTCCGTGATGATTTCTACTTGTATTGTATTTAAGATAATAAAGGAGCAAATCGAATTGTTTATATTCTAACGTTTCGTGCTGAATTAGCACTTATCAGGCGATATATAATTTTCTGCCTCAATAAAGAACTTTTATTATACTCTTGTCATTGTTCATAATTGTACAGTTCTGATATAAAAGGTTTAACGTATTAATTGTTAAATATCAATTTTCAACTATAGCAACACATTATTAAAACACAGAAAATAATATTTAAAAGTAAAAAATATTTCGAAATAATGATTTTAAAAAATACTACCATATTGCTTATAAAGAACAAAGGCATGCACAAAGTTACCCCTCAACGTAAAAAAAGTAAAAAAAAAAAAACCTTAATAAACTTTTACACTAAAGCGTTTAGTTTAACTTCTAAAATCATTTATTTTATAAGCAGATAAAAAACAATGAATATTTTATTTTTTAACATCATTTCACATTTGACAAGTGATGGTACTAATATTAATAACGTATGAGTATTTAAGTAGGTCCTAGCAAGCGTTGTTAGACTATAAGTTTACAAATAAACCATATTAATTTAATCATTATATGGATTCCGGCTGTGGATTCAATTGAAAAACAGATTAAATTTCACGCATAATAATTACATTATTACAAACAAAACAATTGTTATATAATATTATATACTAGAATTTATTTGCGTGCATTGTAAAAATGTAACATTAATGTCTAGTCTAGGAACTAAAAATTACTTTTGTCAATTCGCAATTTAAATTTTATATACTTTGCAGGAGACACAATCACTTTCTTCAGTTAAATAGGTTATTATATTATAATAATTAATCATTAAAAGAACGCACTAACAATGATAAAAAACCAAATATTCGATGAACTTTAAACTATCGTAAAGTCGTAAAACTTATTTTGATATTGTACATTTTTGTAATTACCATTTTATGCTAAAATTTAGTTCAATGAATTTCAAATAAACATTCTCATACGGACACTATGACGAAACTATTTTCCAATTACGGACATGACGTGGAACACCCGCAGTGACCCTGATCTCCGTATATGAGCAACTGGGCTTCAGGCTACTGCCTATATCAATGAATTATTCATATATGAAATGTCATTCGTATACAGAATTGATGAATAGTTTTAGAGAATCAATAATAGCATCCTGAAAACTAA
Organism: Vanessa atalanta; assembly: GCF_905147765.1. Taxonomy (NCBI): domain Eukaryota; kingdom Metazoa; phylum Arthropoda; class Insecta; order Lepidoptera; family Nymphalidae; genus Vanessa; species Vanessa atalanta. Next base: position 4,689,809 of record NC_061882.1, read on the forward strand.
AGGTGAACATAAGTCATAAATTGTAATAGAATATATAAAATTTTTGTATTTCATTCGATTTTCTTTGATGACTATTTGCCGGTTGAGTATTCAAAACGATCACTATAACTAAGTCATTGCCTTCTGTTGGTGTTTCAATCACATCATCACTAGTAGGCCATTGCCTTTGAAGTATCACAAAATGCCGCGTTTCGTCATTCCCGCAGGGTTGTCACCTTTATTTATAATTTTTTATACTTAGTCTGTTCTGTATTTGTTTATTGGGAGTACATATAGGGTACCAGTACCAGGAATAGTATGTAAACAATGTTTAAGTACAAATTAATCGTTTTATTTTAAATAAATTAGATATAGCCTCGTAACTAGCACCCCTAATTGGCATGTCACGAGCGAGTGTACGTTAATTTAGGCTCGCAATCCTCTCTCTCCTCACGGACTCCACATAATGTTGTTCGTAGCCACATAATGATATTCGTAGCCGGTGTGACATAAAACATTTTTTTTTGTAGGATATTGGCATACCAGTAAATAGACCACACCGTAACTTTTAAATATAACACGAGTATGAAAAGAGCTTGTTCTTACAGAATAACACCGCTATTATAATATATTCCAATTTTTAAGTCTTCTAAATATGATATTATAGATAATAATTCAAACATTAGCTTAAAATTTTGATAGCAAACGCTTTGGTATTTGTTGAAGGCGTGTCACGCTTGAAGCTATTTACTCTTGTCTCTTAGATATCATACGAGCTAGCTGCTTCGAGATTTAGGAGGCTTGTTTGTCAGCTGCAAACCAAAGGGAAATCTTTGTTGTCAAGCCGTTATATAAAGTTGCAAAGAATAAACATATCGTTGCTTACTTATAGTGATTTATAAGTAAGCAACGATATGATCATCATACTGATGTATGTTACTGTAAAAGCTCGAACTACGGTAAATCCTAAGATTTAAGAGTAAGTCTTAGGGTTCACTGATATGAGTTGGTAAATGTAAGTATTTCTGAAAATGGGACGATTTTTTTGCCATTCCAATTCAGTATATGCTAGGTTTTACCGCTGTTAGCTCGTAGATGTTGGTTTTAGGAATAAAACGATGAGTAATTCTTAATTACTTATTTCAATTAACTATTAGTCAAAACCTTATGTATCAAACGATAGGAATTAAATAACTTACCTAACCTAACCAATTTAAATTATTTTCATTTCGGGTATTATTTTATAACAGGTTATGACATGATTTTTTTTCAACGATTACCGTGCCTTAAATGTAAATCCTAAGATTTACTAAGTAAATGGTGGCTAAAGTTCGAATCACAAACCGTTTTGGGCATTTACCATTGAGAATTGGTAAATCTGAGGTTTCACTAGAAAATCTTAGGATTTACCGTAGTTCGAGCTTTTAGAGTAACATATATATTAAAATAAGAAAAGGTATCATGTTCATTTATTTAATACAGCATTACGTGAAGTTCTATTTTATTTTTATGGATTCTAATGTGATGCCATCCACATGACCGATGTAAGCCATCATCAGCTAACTACATCAGGTACAGAACCAACGGCTTTTCGTGCACTCCAATTGTCACACACGTGATTGTCTCTCTCCCTACATCCTAACTGCTAGCAGCCACTAACAAATATTTCGCTGTATCGATACAATGTGATTAAAAATCTTTCCAAATATATTCCAAGTAATTATTTTTATTTACTTCTTTATAAAAATATATATACTATATAGATACATATTACTACTATGATAGTTATCACAATACCTTAATATTAGTAACATTATTCAAATCATATTTATTGATGTATGAAATCAATCAGATCACCATATCATAGTTTAGTTAAGGTAATTGTGTTAATATACATGTCTAGTTATGTGTTAATGTCCTCATTATATAATCCTTGATATACTAACTAAAGCAACTGCTCATATATCTTATTGATAATAATATAATTATTGACACACGATCAGTAATTATCTTGCTAATATGATATTACTTACAAGATTTATTTTTAAATGTAAGATTTAAGTACAGATTTTTTATATTACCTAATGAGGAGACCGCACTGTATTAAACCCCAGTGTGTGAAACGAATATATTTTAGTATGAAGTAATTTATTTCATTAACTTCGGTAGAGAAATTGCTAAGTGTTTTACATTAACATTACATTAATAAAAATTCCCACTGCTGGGCTAAGGCCTCCTCTCCCTTTTGAGAAGGTTTGGATTATATTCCACGACGCTGGTCCAATGCGTGTTGGAAGAATACACATGTGGCAGAATTTCGTTGAAATTAGATACATGCAGGTTTCCTCGGGATGTTTTCCGTCACCGCCGAGCACGAGATCAATACAAATAAAGCGCATGAAAATTCAGTGGTGCTTGCTTGGGTTTGAACCCGCTATCATCGGTTAAGATGCACGCGTTCTAACCACTGGGCCATTTCGGCTTCTAAGTGTTTTATTGTTTATTAATTTTTTTTTAAAGTTATTTTAGAAGTACAAGAATATGATTTTTACTCTTGCAAAGTCTAAAATTAAGGCAGGAGGGACTGAGAAGCGGAGCTTCTTATACAATAATAATATATTACTGAAACCCTCTCCAAAACACATTGGCATTTTCTAGTGTAAGTTTTATATATATTGCTCTAGTAGTTTTTCTTTATATTCAATTATAGTTAAGTTATGCTTTACGTAATAAATGTCATTAGTATTGATTGATTATTTGTGAGAATTAAGTTATACTGATTATACTATTTCAAATGGATATTTTTTTTGTCATTTTGACTTTATAAACAACCAACTAATTATGAATGTCTATTTTGTCCAACTAACCCAAAGATAGTAAATGTTTCCGAACACCAAGAAACTTGGTAAGTTTCCTAAAAAGGTACTAAAATTAGGGCAAAAATAATGAAAAATATATTTGTCCAGATGTCCTACCCATAGCACATTTGGTGTCAATTAACGTAATTATATGTCTGATGTATAGTACTCTCGGGGTAAATTAAGACAAATGACGTAATATTAAAATATATTTATGCTGAAATACAAGTATTCTTACGACCTATTTTTGTATGGGTTAAAATATATTAGAATTAGAAAATAAGCTACTCTCACAACGAGAAAATTAAATTGTCCAATCTTTAGTAACATTAATCAAGTGAGTTCATCTGTGTTGCATGAATTATCAGTTAAAACAAATCATTTCTTCTTTGTCCCATTTGCTGTCAAAACAGTTGGCTCTTGGAATAGTAGTGTAAAAAGCTTCGTTACAAGTATAACACCTCGCCTCATTGCTTCCACTAGTGATAGGAGGGCTGGTTCGTTTTTTGCCCAGAGGATCAGAATTGTGATGCAACGGGGAAATGTTGCTACCATTCTTGCCACCAATCCACGCTGTCAAGATTCATATAGTAATTATTTTTAATTCATATTTGTATATTTAAAGGCCGGCAACGAACCTGTAACTCCCCTGGTGTTGCAGGTGTCCATGGGCGGTGGTAATCACTTTCCATCAGGTGAGCCTCCTGCTCGTTTGCCCCCTATAACATAAATAAATATATATATTAACGTAATGCTAATAATTCTTATTTTAATAAGTAACAAAAAAATATTATGTATATTCACAATAATGAAGATATTTTTAAAATAAACGCGGACAATCATTGTATAGACACGAGAAGGAAAGGTAAATTAATAACACCTAGTTTCCGACTTCGTAAGATTAATACATCCTTCCTGGGGCACAGTATTCCTTTATGCATTAAAATTCCGCAATTATTTTTTAGTTTGTCTATTAAGAAATTGATTTTCCTCGCGCGATTTATGTGCTGTCGATGAAGAATTTGGAAGTGTAAAAAAAATACATATTCAACTCTATCCGTAAATGTAAATGATGTTTAATTTTGAGCTGCTTAACATTTGCGGAGAGGAATAGATCACCCAAACAGGTACACGCCCTCATTTAATTTATTGCCTCGTGGGATTCGTTTGAAAGCCAATTTGTTCTGCAATCTTACCCATATTTTGATGAATTTATTTAATCGTAGATAAATATCTTAAACGCTTACATAATGCGTAACGTTTTATCGTCATTGTAACGCGTGTTTTTTTGTATATTGTTTAAATAACTTGTCATTATATAATAGACTTTCCGATAGTTATACGTCAGTATTATGTGCACAGATTATATATAAATATATCGTATATGATTATAATGTCTGAGTATATCTTCGAAGAAATTACTTATCCCTACTAATATTATACATAAATGCAAAAGCAACCCGGTCTATTACCTCTTCAAGCTTAAATCGCTGAGCAGAATTTCGTAATGGGACAGTTTGAGATTAGTTTTTAGGTGTTAGAAATTTATATTGGGAATTAATTTATTCTTAAGTGACGAATATAAAACTCTTTGTTGTTGTGCTTTTTTGACCAATCGGGTTAAAAGAAAATCGTTTTATAAATTATAGGATCATCTGATGATAAATTTTCTCAACTGATTCAAGACATATGTTAATGCATTATAAGTTATCACATCTAAAGTTATATATTTTCTGTTACATTTATTTAAACATATATGTTTAATACATTATATAATACATTACCCAATTCAAATTATATAGATTAGAAAATAAAAAGAGCTACTGTACAAATCTCGACCGGCACTAAATGGTAGCAATAATATTGTTAAATCACAATTCTGATTTTCTTAACGAAAAATGAGTTCTCCTATTACAGCAATAAAAAGTATTATTTTAGGTATTGCGTAATACTAACACTCTATTATTCCCCAGTTCAGTGAATTAATAATTAGATTCTACCTACACAGAAAAGCCAACAAATAAGAAAAGTAATAAGTATTATATTAAAGTTTCGATATTTACTATAATATTATTTCAAAATAATACGAATCGGTCGGTAATGATTAAAATAAGTACATTGGTTAGATACTTAGTGTGTAGTAGGTAATATAGATACGAGAAGATACTTATTCACTAGCTTGTACATCTCAAACAGTCGATCAGTGCAGTGCCTATGAATAAATCTTCATTAATGCTTCACACATGGTTAGTATTGGACGATAATAGAGACAGACGTTGTGTCTCGTCACATAGGTTACTGATAATATACAGTATGTATATGTCACCGTTATATCGTAAATAGCTTTAGGTTATAATCAATCGAAGTAAATTTCAGTTAAATTATAAAATCTCTAACCGAAACATAAACGTAAGATTATTGAGTATAATTTTATACGTTTTGTTAAAAATCAAATTTCCGTACACAAATTTTCGACTGTTTATATTGTCAAGAGGTACATTTTAATCTAACAGTATTTATATAATATGTATATTATATAGGAATAATCAAATTTATGCTTGCAAATATAAAATTATTTCTGAAATACAATCAATATCTTACGGATGCAATAAGTCAGGTAACGAAAGAGCATTATATGTATCTATAACGGTGTTTCATTTTGTTTAATATTGACATAATATTATGAAGACCTTTCTACACGTTAAGCTACTAAGCTACAAATAAATTATCACATCATATAGAGCTTAAACAGGAAGAAATATATGTCACGGTCGTGATTACGTGGGATAATGTTTGGTATTACTTCGTCAACGTAAGACAGGGTAACACGAGTAACATGTAAGTACATATTTCATCGGCTTGCTCGCAGCGCTATCTCCGCGTGATAAGAGCAAATGAGCGCGCGTGAGGAATTGCTAACATTTTTTATTATGTAACGTACATTAAATAAATGCAAGCTTTCTATCTATTCGCTGATCTTAGTTTTCACATTTATCAAAAAAATAATTGTAATTTATTATTGTTATTTTTTTCAGGGCTTAGTGTAATTTATTGAATGCTGGAGGTACTTTTTATTCGTTTTCATTTTAATTTATTTAACATCAGTTGTCGTATAAGTTGATATTTAGGTGTAAAGTATAAAAAAGTATCCTATGTTCCTTGGAGTTCGAGTTTGTTTCATATTAAATTTTATCAAATTCGGGTTAGTGGTTTTGTCGGGAAAAAGTAACAGTTACTTTCGCATTTATAATATTAGCATTGATAAACAGAATTAGTGAACGACGGTAATTAAAATTAAAAATTTAAATAATATTATGTTTACTGAATTAAGTCCGATATGATTTAGTGACGTCAATATTGGTTTATTGCACGATATTTAATTTGACAGTTCATTACAGTTATATAAGTGGAGTAAAAGTAGGTGTTATAACTCGAGAACAGATAATAAAGATTAAAAAAAAAAAAATACTGCCTCGCCTTTTCCAATAAATCTCTCAAAAGACCTCTTTCCTTGATTTATTCTATTGATAATCTGAACCTGTTCTCAACTTGGCACCACTGGAGAGAATAAAACTTTTTCAAAAGTATTAGACTGTCGACGCGATTTAATATTCATACTTTGCTCACAGCAAATTTGTAGAACAAGATGCTAAGCTAGGTCTTAGTACGTACTGATTTAGATATTATAATACTGTTTTTCCCGTTTATTAATAATCAGCTCAATTATTTTCCATACAGTAATACAACTTACTTATATGCATGTACATATTTGATGTACTAGTTTCTGCTCTAGAACTACTCGTTCAAATAAATATTGACACCATAACTATATCAAAACACATAGTACAGTTTAAGTGTAGTGAACTTTTTAAATTCTTCAAAATCAGCTTTTGCTTGCAATATCTCATATTATCAATTAAATTAGTTTTCACTATTGTTGACTGTGATTTTGGTTTAATTTTTTTTATGATATATTTAGGTATACTGGCAAATGGCCCAATTAGTAGTTAATGTTCACCACCGCCCTTAGACATTGGTACTGTAAGAAATATTAACCATTTTACATCACAAATGCGTCATCAATTTTGGGAATAACATTTGATGTCACATGTGCCTGTAATTACACTGGCTCACTCACATGCCGGAACACAACAATACTAAGTATAGCATACTCCACGAACTCGAACAAAGTTCTATCATCAAGTTAATATTTAATTTAGATTCAATATTTAAATGTGTTTAGTATAACGAAAAAAAACTTACTAAATTGTTTAAAGAAATGCATATGGACGGGAAGATCTTTTGTATGCTTAAAAGTTAATCCTGGCATAAGATCATAATTAAACAAACTCTAACTGAACTGAATTGTTATCATAAAAACAACATGAATACTATTTAGGTCAAGATATAAACAAAATCAATGTTTAAATAAATAAGGAATCGAAAAAAGTTTCATTAAAAAAAACTTGAACGAATCTGTGATTATTCAACGGAGATGGTGTTGGTTACAAAGAGTTCGATTCAATAACGTTTCCAATAGTTACTTAACTGATCATCTTAAATTTTAAGTACTGCACTTGCTTTGACTGGCGCAGCGAAAGATTTTAAAGGAGCATTATCTAACTCCTTTTTTAGGGAGTTTATTTAAAAACATATACATACCTTAATTAATTTAAAGCTTAACATTACGTGTCAAATAAATTAAATGCATAATTTTTTTCATACAATTATTTCTTTTTTATTATACGCCGGCACGTGCTAATTTTATGTTTGGCTACGTTGTTAACATAAGCCATAGCTTATCATGTCATATCTCATATCATAATATGAGCTATGACATGAGATGATAAACATGAACTTTTAAAATATTATTATTTACACACCGAGTTTGTTTTTCTTTTAAAACCTCATTTAATATCAGTTGAAAATTGTATTTACTGCAATCTAGAGTTAATATTTGGCTTGTTTTTATTCATTTTATACATATTAAATAAGAATTTCGAAACAAATTCTTTTAAACTAATTATTGTATTGCGAATTGTATATAACATAACTTTGTGTTTTAAATGTTGAAAAAGTGTAACTATAATAATGTATTCACTTAATGTAGTTTACAAATTGACGATTCCAAAGCGCTTGTAAAAACCTAAATACCTTACCTAACCTTAACCTTAACCTTAAATAAATTTAGTTTTGATTTTTGATAATACAATAATAATATAAATAATTAAAAAACAAGATATTAATTTTTATTTATACCTTGTTTTCTACTTATTATAACGCTGCATAAATACTTTGTCGATCGTTACCTTTGTCCCCAAAGACAAGACAAAAGTAATACGGTACGGGTCCGATTAACACAGTAAGGTCTTGCGTAATATTAAGCCATTAATTTGTTTACTATATGAAAATAAAATACAAGACGTATTTTCATTGAAGGTATAATATTACATAGGTGAATATTAGCATTGTAATCAACAATGGAGAGCCGAGATGGCCCAGTGCTTAGAACGCGTGCATCTTAACCGATGATTTCGGGTTCAAACCCAGGCAGGCACCACTGATATTTCATGTGCTTAATTTGTGTTTATAATTCATCTCGTGCTCGGCGGTGAAGGAAAACATCGTGAGAAAGCCTGCATGTGTCTAATTTCAATGAAATTCTGCCACATGTGTATTCCGCCAACCCGCATTGGAGCAGCGTGGTGGAATATGCTCCAAACCTTCTCCTCAAAGGGAGAGGAGGCCTTTATCCCAGCAGTGGGACATATACGGGTTGCTAATGCTAAAAAAAATAAATAAATAAAAATCAACAATATATCTTACCAACTCGGTGTTTAACACTTATAAAACACAATTTGTTTTTTATATCTAATGAAATAATAGATTGAATTATAAGTAAAAATTAGTCGGTCCTATATAATTTATACATAATTGGTGTAATTACGATTTATATATTCATTATATTTTATAAAAGCTAAGCTTGTCGGGATTTCTTTGTGAAAGAATTATCATTTAAAACCGGAAGCGGCCTTTGACGATTAAGAAGTACTTCTGAAAGCCTTTTCGAATTAAATAAAAACTTTATTATTACATTATTCGTGTATTGTAAGGTTTAGGGACATTCTATTAAAATTTATCATTACGATCGATATTATTACGCACTAAAGCAAAAACATACAAATTATTTGACATTCTTATTATATTACGATAATAAATAATTAATTCCACTTCATGCAAAATATTTAAAATAAATCAAAGCCATCATCATAATTTTATTAGAAGCAAAAACAGAATTATACACGTGTTAACATAAACTCACACAAACATAACCAAAAGATTATTTTCACAAGGTTTGTTCAAATAGGCATAATAATATTAAATTGTTATTTGATTTAAGATTTTCATTAAATTCTGATTAGAAAGCGTTAGATTAAAAAGGATAATAATCACACGTTTCGAATTGATTACGAAAATCGGATTTTCTTATTTTCTAACGAAATACTCAAAGCTCATTTGGACGCTTATTGCGTCACCGGCGGTCATTGATCAATAACAATTCAGATCAAAGTCAAATCCGATTTTAATCAGCGTTTCAGAATCCTACAGGTAAATCTCTTATTTCCGTCGAGATTGCGTACAGCGTCAATATGAACGACTTCATTATATCAATTCGAATACATAAAGAGATGTCTATTTTAAATCTCATTTATAACATTTTATAAAAAAAAAACCTATTCATGTTAAAAATGAATGTTATTTTATAAAGAAATTTATTTACATTCCTTTGTCTATTCTAAATGTTCTCAAACAAACAAAAGTAGGGTAACGTTAATTTTCTTCCAGCCTACCTTTAGATTATGCAACGAAGATAAACATTAAGATGTATTTGCGGAGTAAAAAATTAAATGTTAAAACTGAGAAATGAAGCTGTTTTTATTGAATATAATAAATATGTAGTGTACTTGAAAATTAAATGAACATGACTGAATAAACGGCTTTTATGAACATATTGATATGTTTATGCGAGCATAGGATTTTCCTCGTCTTTATGAGCTTGTTCTTTAGGAGCTTGTACATCACGTATGGATTATTTTCGAAATATGCAAGATTTATTATCATCTTACCCTTGAGATATATATAATACACTAAATGCACATGAAAAATTAGTCATACTTGGTGGAAATAGAAATCGTAATATTTTCTTGAGACGTTTTTTATTCACTGGATAATCTCTTTCAGCTACTAAGGATTATATTCCGGGATTGAATTGATCTCTAGTTATTTTTACAAGAAATAGAAACAGAACCCCAAAAAATGGGTAGAAATATAAAATGCGTGAAAATAGTTAGTTCGATCCTGGTTCAAAAGAAAAGTATGGAGTTTGTCCGAGATTAAATTGTATATTCTTGTTGACACTTTTAATTTTTATTTTGAGGAAAATACTAACTCTAAGAAACTCGACTCAGTTGCTAGTCGATCGTTCTCAGTAGAATCATATTCTAAACGAAGTAACCCAAAGAAAAATATATTTTTCGTACGACAGAAATTGAACAATTAAACAATTCTGAATACTCATATTTTGTAAATCAGAGTAAACTCGCTGCTCAGCAAAGTAAATTGTGTACGTAATAAGAATCCCTGTCGTATTTGCAACAAATATAAAACGGATTGTTTTCAAAAAAGTGTTTATTATATTTCTTCCGGTAGTCGTTATAAGTTTTATAAAATAGAACAAGAGCTAATTCGCTTCAGGCCAAGTTTTAGGTAATTTAATACTTTGTTAGCTGCAGTTTTAAAATCTTTTCAAACTTACTTTAAAATAAAGTCGAGAAAACGTTAATTAATGTTCGGCTAAGAAATATAGCCGTTGTTTCAAGTGCATACTGCGTTGTAGTTTGTATTTTAAGTTTAAATTTTCACAAGAACATTAATCAATTGCTGCTTGACAGCTACATACAGAACCAGTAGAGTGATATATGATTGAATCAGTGTGTATCCTGCGTGAAACAAGACTTGACAGGACTTTGAAAAAAAATCTGGTTTAATGAATTATTTATTATAATTCTTACGCCATTTTGCCGGGTGCTTGTTAAAATAGAACTTTTATATATATTTTATTTTATTAAAAAGGTTACAAAGTATCCTATTTCGCGGCATAATCGAATTTTGTATTAAATTTAATTAAAACCCGTCAAGTCGATCGAGGGTGATTGAGTTACAAATATCCAAACACCCAAATATTCACATTTAGAATAACTCGTATTGCTCGTTTATGAAATTCAAATTTTCTTTAGTACAAAATTCGATTAATACTATATATTTCTAATAATTATTCAAATAATAAAGAATATATCAATACGACTATTATTTATATATTTACTAAACATTTTAGTATAATAATAAACTTATTTAATTATTTATTTTAAAATAAGAATTTTTAACATTAAATCCTTTATTAATTATTCCAAATACATCGTAAGCTTCTATTTCTTAGGCATCAACTGTGAAGTGAAATTTAATATTATTTTGTAAGACTTATTAATTTAAAATTAAAAGTTATTAATAAAATTCAATTTATCAAATTATACAACGTAAATTTCACAAGTTAGTATTGAAATATAGTCCATACTAAGTACTAGTATTTTCAATTGATTGCTGAGAAATACATTTAGCTATTTTTTATTATAATAATATTATAATCTAAAGATATGGTCTATTTGCTAATAAATTAAAAGTATTTTTTATAAAAAGGATACACATTGAAGATTTAAAAAAAATATATACAAACCAACATTAAAAACATTAAAAATAACTAATGCACCAATTATAACAGCGTGAAGAGCATTAATTGTTCGTTGAATCGTAATTATGACTCTCTAAACAATAATGGTAGTAAGCCGAAATGGCCCAGTGGTTAGAACGTGTGCATCTTAACCGATGATTTCGGGTTCAAGCCCAGGCAAGCACCACTGAAGTTTCATGTGCTTAATTTGTGTTTATAATTTATCTCGTGCTCGGCGGTGAAGGAAAACATCGTGAGGAAACCTGCATGTGTCTAATTTCAACGAAATTCTGCAACATGTGTATTCCACCAACCCGCATTGGAGCAGCGTGGTGAAATATGCTCCAAACCTTCTCCTCGAAGGTAGAGGAGGCCTTAGACCAGCAGTGGGAAATTTACAGGCTGTTTATGTTATGTTATACTGTCCGAGTTAGTGTTTTCGAATATGCAAACCACTTGTATAAAAGATTTTCTTATTTTTCGCGTTCTTTTCATCGTCCTCTGTCGTTAACCCAACGCGTTACTACGAGTACTCGCTTTTTCGTTCGTTCTGTCTTCTGTATTTTTTAAACATTATACGTTTAATATTTTAAATATACATATATCTGGTTAGACAAATACCTCCTTACTGTATAAGGTAGACGGGAGGTACGAGATTGTAAAGTAAAACACATTCGCGCTTCGGAGAATACATGAAACCGTCAGATATGCGCTTGATCTCTTTTCGGTAGTGTTGGATTGCAGTCCCATCGGACTATGTAAATGTAAAAAGTGCACTTGAGTTCGCGCACAGATATTTCTACTATAAATTTTTGATGCAGTTAGACTGACCTGTGATACGAACTGTTTAATAATTTTCAAGTTAAGTAATATTACTTTGTAGTAATCTAAACAATTTCTTGAGAACTTAGCATCCGACAAGCGCTGGTGTGAGTGTATACTTTGCTTGGTTTGAATTCATCACTTTATTTAATAATTAATACATTGTTATCTAGGAATATTGCATTTTATTTATCTTCTTAAGAATTTCCCTCGAACTTAAATAATAAACTTAATTTTTAATTTAATCCATTTTCCATTTGACATTATATCTACGTGAAATTTTAATTTTTTTTTTGTGTGTGTGTGTGTTACACCATTTTTTTTTAACATAACGATAAATTATGTTAATAGAATAATGGCAAAAATATTAAATATTTGTTAGTCTTGTTATTTGGTGGTTATTTTTAGTTTCACTAACACCAACTCCACCTACTCCACCTAGATGTCCGAAATCCACAACAGCGCGATTTTTAAGACATTTTCTGCCTCGCACAACCACTCTGTGGAACCAGCTTTCGCCGGCGGTTTTTCCGAACCGATACGACTTGGGAACCTTCAAGAAAAGAGCGTACCCTTTCCTGAAAGGCCGGCAACGCACCTGCAGGCCCCCCGGTGTTGCAGATGTCCATGGGCGGTGGTAGTCACTTTCCATCAGGTGAGCCTCCTGCTCGTTTGCCACCTTTGACATAAAAAAAATGAAAAGTATCGTTATACTTACATCGAGTCCGAAGTTCACTATGTTTTTCATCTAAGAAGAAGAGTTACTGTTGAGTCTTTTGCTGTTAAATACTACTGCTTGAATTAAAACAATAGCGATTTTTAAAGTATATTTCGAGTTAAGAGTAGTTTTACAGAAATGTGAATAGAAAGGTTGATGAGCGCGTCGTCATTTAACACGTTACCTTGTATATCTTCCCTTTTCAGTGAATTTGCAACCCATTTGTAGTCTATGCGAATGATAAGTGTCAAATTACTGTATGAAATGGTGCCATTGACATACGAGAACGCTTAAATTTCTGTTTTCAAGTTTATTTGCGGAGTGATTTATTTTCTATACTAATATAATTGCATGCGCTCTTATTGGCTGTTAATACATATTAAATGTGTTTAATATAACTACATATAGATGGTTAAGTAAATAGTGTTTTATGTAAAATACAACAAAAGCAAGATTCAGATATTTATCATCAATTTTGCTTTACAATGAGACCTAGAAATGTGAAATTTCGCATGTATGTTAAGCATTCACTAGAAACGGATATTACGGAAATCAAGTCGAAACGGGTTAGCGGGCGAAGCTTAGAGACTTCAGTTGTTAACTCTCTTATACTATAAGTCAATAATACTAACTAAATAAAACTAAAATACTCTATAAAATCTTATACTTATAGAAAATATATCAAAGACAAAAATACATAAAAATAACTTATACTTGTGAAGTTTCATATAAATTAATTAATTATATCTCCTGTCTGTGTTAATAAATGAGGAGACTTCTATATGTAACGTCCAATTAAAAAACTACTTAACCGATATAAATAAAGCTTAATCCAGAAAATGCAGTGAGTTTCTGAGAAGGTTTCACTTTATACAATTAAGTATAAAACCATCTGCGCTTCGTAGGTTTACCCGTTTTAAATTTGGAATATTTGACTTCCAGTTCTTGTAATTTAATATATTAAAAATATGTCACTTATATATTTTAACAAAGAAAACAATATTCTACGAATATTCCTTATAATAAACTATATCGACCATTTGGCAATGAGTAATGTTTTAAATAAATACCGACGCACAATTGCGGGCTAATCTCCTACGATAGTAGAAATTTATGGACACTAAAATGTTGATATCTCCAAACATTTCATGGCATAAATTTGAACAATGTCTTTCCATTGGTATTATTATTGTTATGTCGTTGTCATAATTTAATATTTTCTTTTGAAATCATATTATAACAGTTGTAATTTTTAATGTAAATATTGAATTGTATTTATTAAATTACTCATCGTAGTCGTGGCCTCGCTCGCGCTGAAATAGAATCTCATTCGTTTTAATTTAATTAAGATATGTCTCATAAGATATTAAAATCACATATGTTTTTTTTTTTAGTATTCAATATTACTCTCGATGTTTGGGGCTTTAGAAGCCCATCGGGATAAATATCACAAATATACCAAATATCACATATCACATTCTACCACCAGACTTTTTACTTAGTATGGTTGTGTTCGCCTAACAACATATCCAAGGGATTGAACAATTTAGTTCTCAAGGTTGGTAAATTAAGGCGTATTAGTGTTTAAGGAATGGGTAATGTTTCTTACAGATCAATGTAATTTATGGTGGTGGCCACGTATTATCAGGAGGTCTATTTGCTCCTCCTACTTTATATAAAAATAAAATTAAAGTTTAAGTGATGAGGGCTGAGTTATGGTGTCATCAGTATCGTAAATAAATATTAACGGATGTGGTAATTTTGCATTTTTATGATGAAAGCATCTGTTAAATTATATAATATATTTAGGTTTGAATTTCGAATTAATCTTTCTTTCTTCCTTAGAGGAAGACTTCCAATATAGAGGTTCAAGAAAAATGCGATTTTCGAATTAGAAAATAGAAAATTGAGTTTCTTTATCGGTATCAAAGACTAAATTTGAGGTAAAATAAAGTTTTTATATCGAGCAATATTTTATAGCACGATTAATGTTTTATTTTCTTTTTATATCCCTTAACAAATATTTATAAGCCGTCTCGGATTAATCATAAAATTTGCAAGCGTTCTCCATAAAAACGACCAGACTGTAGTTTTGGCCGATCAAAGAGACTTTTCTTGGTTTTATACCTTTTTTATATGTACTATAATTCGTTTTATGTAAATATAATATTATATTATATCCAAATTCGTCTGGAAACTAAAATAATCAATAGGAAAGTATTCTGATAATAAGATAGATAAGCAAATGCTACCAGATAGTAATCCTTAGATTTTGCTTGAAGTTCAAAGCTCCTTTTACCATTTTTGTTAGAAAAATTGACGAGTGGTTACCTTGACTTTAGTGTTCAGTAGGCCTGCATGAAGCAGTATAAGAGAAGAACGCGCATAACTATTTTTGTTTTCTATCAAGAAGGTCTCAGTACCAGCATGCTGTTGGAGCTGACCATTTTTATATTATATGGATGCATATAATGAGAAGTGAAGGAAGAAAGAGTACATTAGTGTTCGGGCGTATATATGCACTATATTCACACCCGCTAATGGGTCTCCCGTTTGAATAAATGGGATTTTTTAGGAATTTCGAAACATATGACAGGTTTTATTTTGATTAATTTCATTGCAAACTGTAAGTCACTCAATCTTCATTTGGCGTCAAAATTATGAAACCTTATTTAAATGTCAAATGGAATACATTAGGTGAGTTAGAATTGGAGTTTGTCGCAAACAATTTACATTAATTATGTTAATGTTTTTAATTGTTTTTCTTATACAGCCGTAGTACTGCTCTCCAACCGGCCAGTAACTTTAATCCGCCATCTAAAACTAATTCTTTGTTAAATTGTAACAACTTAGTTTACTTTTATTTTCTGTGTATCTACGGCTAAAGCTCTTCAAAATGAGAGCATAACCGTTTTTTTATGTGCAGTTATCGTGCTATAATTGCCGGCACAAAAATCGGTTTACGCTATCAATATATAAGACTATTTCATTTTTATTTTTAAATTAGTTGTTGTAAATAATACATAAGTAATATGTTTAGCAAAACCACTTTATATATCATAAACATATTAACGTAATAAACTCTATTTGATCAGCAAATTTTTTTACTTAATACATAGTATTTTAATTGCATTGCACTTAAACTGGTTGTCATGTTTATAACTTCACCATAATATTTGCTATTAAAACTTATATACGACACTGACATTGTCGTTGCAATTATAAAAAGTATTATTATTACGCGGAAATTCGCTGTGAAATAAAATATTGTATAAGATTAAATACAAAAAAAAAACTCTTTCAAAACAAGGTTTTCTCTAATCCATGTATCAAGTCGAAAACACATTTAATTCCATATAAATATAACAAGAACTGTTAATATATTAAGTTTAATGAAGGCTTGTCAAGGAATAATTGCGTGACGTGCGTATTTTTTGATAAAAACCTATATTTACTATTAGTTTCAGAAACGGCAATCAAATTCAAATATATTTACTTTAATATCATATGTATTTGGTTGATGGCAGTGGATGAATAAAAATTAAGTAAAAATATTTGACCAACGCTTACGTACTCGTAGATACTACGTGTAAATACATAGTTTTGATACGTGATCGTGAAATTCGTTTTCATTTTGAGTATTTTGAAAATAATGATGATCTGGTGTCTAGTCGTCTGATACATATCAATGGTGGTATTTGAACTTTGAATACCAGCTTTATTATTTTTTTTAATCTTTTTGATTAAAAGTAACAGTTTGTATGTGTTCCACTGGTTTTTTAGCTTACCACGTGTTCCAGACTAGGTTGGTTAGGTTAGACTAGGACTAGATATATATGCGGCATATTTTCTCACGAAGCTTTCCTTCACTGACAATCATGATATCAATTATAATCGCATATTAGGTACATAGAAAAACAGTGAAACTAAGTGAGTAAAGTCACAATCTTTCGACAATAATTCGAGTATTTCAGTCACTAAGAAATCTCGGAAAGAATACTGGCGTATTATTTACACAATTCAATCGACATATCATTATGAAAACGTGACAAATAAGGTGCCCTGATTACAGAATATACTATGTGATGTTACGTTGCTTGCACGCAAATAGCTATTGAAGATGTAACGTGCTTCTTGTGGTCTTCGAACATCGAAATCGAATTAGCTGAATCCCTTTGGGTAATTTGATCAAAATGTTCAGCTAAGATGTTAAATTATAAATTGATTTCACGCTGAATTGTTTGTATTTCAAATAGTTATCAATTGTATTTAAATCTAGTTTGTCAGAAGGTACATAAAAACATATTCTTTTTTCATTATTGCGACATTTGAAATATACTCGATATAATCAAGGAAACTTTAAATACATGAGCTACTTGATGGTAGGGATTTGTGCAAGCCTATCTAGGTAGGTACTACACTCATTTTAACGCCAATTCGTTTCCAATTTGAAGGATGAGTGACAGTGTAACTAAAGAGACAAGGGATATAACATCTCAGTTCCCACGGTTGGTGGCGTATTAGTGTTGTAAGGAACGGTTAAAATTTATTTCGGCGCCAATGTCTATGACAACTAACCATCATTTAGCTCGTTTGCTCGTCAGCCGACACAGGTTAGAATAAAAAAAAAAACAATAAAATGTGTTTGTAACAAATAAAAACGGATAATTCATTTAGTTGTTTTTTTTAATAGCAAATTCAAGTTTGTTTTGAATAGTACGATTAATTCAACTCAAATAGGCATTAAGCAATTACGCTTCAAAAACATTACATTTGTTTAAAGTTTCAAGCACATTTTATTAATACATGAACTTAATTAAAACCATCGAGCCACCTACTAAAATGTTCAAATGCAAACATTTGTATAGTATGAATAAAACATTATATGCACAAAAAAAAATACATAACTTTATGCCGACTTAACATTTATATACACGCTGGCTAAAATAAATATTTACGGAAACAACAAACAGTGCAAATCATTTTATTTTATAAATAAAACAATTTTATTAAGTAAGACTCTCAAAAGCCAAATGTATTTATTCACGTTTACTGACACGAGGATTAAACTACGCAAAGTTTTTGCACAGTAAAGCATCTGAATATAATAAAATTTTAACATTAGTGAATTTGTACGTGAATTATAATTCCAGTTAACTGCTCCGTTAGTCTAGTATATCGAATGTCTCAGTAAATGCCCGCCGTCAGGAAGCAAGCAGCTGACATGCCCTGATCTCGGATAGCACGTTTTGCACCAAATTACTTTCGTGTCTTCTCAGACTATTTTTCTGTCCGTCAACAACACTGAGTAAATAGAAAGTGTAGTGTGTAGTGTAAATTATTACAAGTGTGTGTATAAACATAGCGTTTATACATACATTTGTAATAATATATCTCCCTCGTCAACTAATCTTGAAACTTGATCAAATAATATAACAATAATAAAAAATTCAAACATTATTTGTGTAAAGCTATGTAAATAATATTGTATTCGTAAAAATGTGTATCTTACTTTTCATGGTCTTCAATTTGTAATTATATATATCTAGACACGCGGTAGCGTGTCAGCCAAGTTCTAGTAACAGAACTGGCGAGCAGCACAGTGTGTAATATTACACTAACCATTTGGAGCCACTTTTGACCCCATCAAAACTCAAAAACTATTTGACATAAATGTGTCAAATTTGGCTCATATATTGAGAATATAGTTCTGAGTTATAATTTATTATTCTAAACACAAACTACAAGTTGTGTTTATAAACATATAAGAACTAGCCAAGTCAGACCTTAGGCAACAATATATTATCCCAAGTTATAAAAATGATATTTTATGTAGTTATAAATAAATTTCAGAAAGGACTATTTAACTTGGCACAAATTTAGATCTCACTTCTTTTGTCGTTGAAGTCAACAACCGAGGTATATATCATAATATTTAACTTGGCTCTCATTTTTATATTTATGTTTTTGATGGGATTTTTACTACTGTCATACATGACAGACATGCCCGACAACCTACCAACATAATAATAGTAAAAAAAAATTGTTAAAACTAACATTTAAAGCTTCGGAGAAAAAATATTAAAAATATTGTTGACGTGTCGGGCAACAACACGAATTTTAGCTAAACATTTAAAAAGCGCTCGCTCTGTCACGGCTTAACCACTGAACCGAATTTTATGAAGTTTGGTATGAAGCAACCTTGAACTTGTATTTTTTGGGCTTTTTATGTCTAATGCCTTACGCCTAACAACTAATACGTGAGCGAAGAGGTGGGTGGCACTAGTCTTCCTATATATTAATACGTATAATATATTAACTACTGTGAGTATGTTATAATATATTAATACGTTTTAACACAGCCAGACATATAAAGTGAACTTTTTGCAAGAGTATATTATGATCCTCTTGATTTGATTATGGTACCCATTCTTAACGGAGACGTGCCGAGTTTTTTGAAGGCATAAATTTGCAGGTTTATGTGAACCGCAGGTTTTCGAAAACACAGGTTCAATCTTAATTCCTTTATTCGCATAGCATCGCATATCAAGAAAAGACAATTTAAAGTCTAGCAAACACTATACGACGTATGAGGTTGAGAATCTTCTCAACTCGAGACTATTACGTACGTATCTGCAGCGGTTCAAACTTACGACTGACACAATAAGAGATTCAATCTACTGTGAGTATTGTTAAATTTTTCAAGACTTATCTGTCTTTTGTTCATTACAGAAGTTTATTCCTTTTTAATACGAGCAAAGTGGTAATAAATTTTAAAGTATTTCTTGCATCAAAATAGAATTTTATGTGTTAGTGCACTCTCGGGGAAGCATAAACTTGCCTTAATACCGGGATCTTCCTCCGCTGGTGCTTAAAAATACTAAACTAACCTGACGGAAATATTTATTACAAATAGTTAACAGAAACGATTTGGCTTTATGTTATAAATGATTTAGGATTATAATTTATAATTAGGTCACATTATGTAAAATTCTTAAGAACCGATTGACCTGTGGTTAGAATATATAGTTGGAGCAGCGTTTCAAAATAACCTTGTAACATTCACATTGAGAGCCTTTTGCCAACACATTTATTAACACATTAACAATTAAAAAAACTAAAAATTTCAATTTTAATACGACATTCTGAAAAGGAACCTCGACTCTAAATTTAGCTTTATATATCTTCCTCAAGTTTTTATTACTAGGTTTTTAAATTTAGAACATAGTTTGTTAACAGCTGGACGGTATTACCTGGCAATGTGACATTTAAATACATAAATGATTAAGACAATCGCCATTAGACAAGACTATCTGTACCTAGAGAAAATGGGAATATTAGTAATTCTCATTATATTAAAAACAATACTAAACTAGATATAAGCAATAAACGAAATTTTAAAATCATTACACTACAGACCGTGACCGCTTGGAATGTGAGCAAGAATGTTAGCAATAATTCTCGGTCAAAATGGAATTCTAATTTTCATCCAGCCGTCCTGTCGTCAGTCAAAACATTTTTTATTTTTTTTTTATCCATAGATATTATATCAACTGGAATTGACACAAATGTATTTACTGAAAGAAATTACGTTTAGTCAGTAGAAGTGGAATTTGTTTAGTCATTTCGTAGATAATGTATCCCAATAATTATGTTGATCTCACTGCGGCGTATGGATTAATATTACTTGAAATTATTTTTCGTAAACAAACGACATACGTTGGAGGAAATAAATTCTATCAAGATATTAGATAAAGCAATCACATAAATATAGACGGAGAATAAGTCTTGATACTATTCAGCAACATTTTGTGAGTATAGAAAGTAAGGATACTAAAACTTTTTTTTTATGATATCGGAAGGCGGACGAGCAAATGGGCCACCTGATGGTAAGTGGTCACCACCGCCCATAGACAATGGCGTTGTAAGAAATATTAACCATTCCTTACATCACCAATGCGCCACCAACCTAGGGTACTAAGTTTTTACGTCCCTCGTGCCTGTAGTTAGTTACACTGCCTCACTCACCTTTCAAACCGGAACACAACAATACTGAGTACTGCTGTTTGGCGGTAGAATATCTGATGAGTGGGTGGTACCTATTCAAACTCAAAAGTATGAAAGTAAGACGTGTACAGGTGTGCTCTAAGACCGAATACCTCTTACAATCGATATTTTTAATAATAATTATTATGCCTTTCACCAGTTTAAATTTCCTGGATTGTGAACGTTTTTGACTGTTCGCATGGTAATGAATGGTAAGGTTCAGTTATTACTGAACCTGTGTCGTTACACAACAAGCTGAATAGAATTGGACTGATTAGGAACAGAATGATAAGAATTTTGACTAGAGGCTGTAAAATGTCAATTGAAAAAGTTCCATCAAAAGTCACCGAGTTTTTCAATTTCTAAATTTCTGTTTACCGTATCTCGTATTCGGTAAAAGAATATTTTTATAACTGTATTTTTACTGACTGATACTTGTGTATTCAATTTGCCACGATAGGAATGGCAATAGGATATGGATACTATTATCTATATGTATACTAATATTATAAATGTGACTAACTGTTTGTTATTGAATCCCGGAAAAGGACATACGCTACTTTTTTAATTCACCCCGCGAAGTAAAATGAGGGTGTCTGTTTATGAAGCATTAGACTTACTTATTGATTGTATAATTAAACATTACCATAGGTTCGGAAAGGATATTATCCTAACCTGAGAAAAGCGGCGATATGAACTCAGTGGGCCTTTTTTTGTCAATTTGTGATTATTTACAAATATTCAATAATAAAATAGAAATAGCCATGAGGCAATCGTTTCATTCCAAGGTTAGGTTATCAACTCATTAACAATTTTTTTAATTTGGCAACAGAGGTATTTTTAAAGTTCTGGGATCCTGTTGTAGAATCGTTTATTTGATCCCACAAAAGAGTTACTGACTCTATGCAGTCGAATAACAGGAGTAACAAATTTGTGTTTGTTCCTTGTACCAATGCTATGAGTATCACATTTTCTTAGAGAGTCATTAATTTTTTCCGTACATACAATTACATTACAATTAGAATTAATATATACTTAGTATTCCGATTTATTTTAATTTATGCCTCAATGATTATTTTGCTTCTAGGTTATAGTTTGCTCGAATAGCCCTTTTCTCCAGCACAAATATCGTATGAATAGCGGCAGCGTTACCCCAAAGCATTTAAAATGGCAATCGAGCAAATAAGTTGCTTATTTACTCGTTTGCCGTTTTAGATGGCAAGAGGTATATTATGCCCATAGATACTGTCACTGCATAAACTGCTTACTCCGTCAAATTGAAAAACATTACATAGCATTGTAAACATTGAGATATAAATTGTTAAATGTATGCACTAAGAGCTATTTTTATACTTGTTCACCTATTCTTTCATCTGGAAAAGCAAACTATAGTATAATTTATTAACGATATCAAAAACATGAAAGCTAACCAGTCAGGCCGAAGAATTTTGTATTTTTTTTGCCAATTACAATCGTGGATCAGACAAGTATAAGAAACAAATATAGCTCAGTAGGTACATGGTGTTTGTATGTGTATTCATTAAGTGTGCGAAGTATATCGTTGATAATATTATGTCGTGACATTCAAATAATTCAAGCTCGAGATGACCCATTATTTTTTATAAAAGTACTTTTTGAACATAAGAACCGGTAACGCGATCCATTAGCGGAGATTCTCAGTTTTATCCTCTCTCAATCCCGTGGGCTGTTGAAGGAAATTTTATTATTTGAATGGCTCTTGAATAAACGATGTACGTGTGGGGCATGCTAAGATTCAACTTCAGCGCTTATTATCAAAGTTTACACAATGATCGCTCTGGTGGCGTTTTTAGGCATTATCGAAATTGTTATTCTTAACATTTCATGTGCAAATTGTATTTTAAATGTAAAAAAAGTTAATTAATAAATTCATCAGAAACTATTTCATATTTTGAAATATTAATGAAGTTTTTTGTATATACAATATACGTAAACAAAGTTGTCATGATGAAATATAATTTTATCGAATTTAAAATAACAACGATTTTAAAGATTTTGCTAAATATTAAATTCAACCAATTTACAAATATATTTTTTTAATTGTCAACATCAATCAATTAACAAAATCATCAAATACAATAAACAGCACCAGTATTACAAAATACTTACGTACTTAAAAAAGCATACGACGTGGCCGTAATATCATATTTATTTTTGTATTGACATAATATGTGGAGTTATTATTAGATCTTACACTTTAAAAGCAATCCATACGTTCCCAAATTATTAGGCCAACATCGTTCAATTCTGTTTAATTAATTAAATATATATATAAGCGTGTATGTGTGTATGTGTACAATATATTTGTTTTTATTAATATAAATCTTATTGACGCGCCGTAACACATATTGCCATGTCATTGAATTATCAATACAATAATAAATTAATCAAATTCAGATCGAGTTTTAAATTACATCATAAAATCGCTAATTAATGACATGAGTATACAATAGAGAACTGAAGTAAATAATTACATGTGAAAATTTAAAATAATTAATGTACCAATCAGGTCCGCTCAGAATGGTAAACCGAGGCAAGTGATGTCTATACTTCAATATAAAAAAATATTATATAAAATATAGAAAGCAATTTACTTGGTGGTAGGGCTTTGTGCAAGCCCGTCGGGGTAGGTACCACCCACTCATCAGATATTCTACCGCCAAATAACAGTACACTGTATTGTTGTGTTCCGGTTGGAAGGGTGAATGAGCCAGTGTAATCACAGGCACAAGGGACATAACATCTTAGTTCCCAAGGTTGGTGGCGCATAGGTGGTGTAAGGAATGGTTAATATTTCTTACAGCGCCTTTGT
Organism: Vanessa atalanta; assembly: GCF_905147765.1. Classification (NCBI taxonomy): domain Eukaryota; kingdom Metazoa; phylum Arthropoda; class Insecta; order Lepidoptera; family Nymphalidae; genus Vanessa; species Vanessa atalanta. Next base: position 4,713,868 of record NC_061882.1, read on the forward strand.
CTATGGGCGGTGGTGACCACTTACCATCAGGTGGCCCATATGCTCGTCCGCCAACCACTGACATAAAAAAAGCAGTTAGCAAATAAATAACGAAACATATAATTCAATATTACTTAATATTTGCTAATAAAGCGTTTAATAGCATCGTCATGGACTTTGCAAAGTTGAATATAATGCTTGCATTGAGATCGATTTCAAACTAAGTAACAAAAATGATCCAAACTTCTATACCAATCAACAATAAGAGCCTGCTAATTTCCACTGCTGGGCAAACTTCTATTAAGGTCAATAATTAAATGCAGACTAATGATAAACACGACTGAATTTACTATTAACTAACACTTCAGACAAATTTCCTTATCATAATTTTCTTCACTGACTTTAAAAATAATTTGGGAACGGCGCATGAAGCGTGACAAAAGGATTTTGTAGACTTTTACAGCCATCATCCTCTCTGACGTCATCCTCGATTGACAGAATGCGCTTAACAAAAAATCCCGAAGATGGCTCTTACGACACGGGTTTGAATGGAATTGTTCAATTCTACTCCGCTGGCAACTAAACTTTATATGAATGCCTACGATCTTCGTCTAGGGTCTATAAGGTTTTATAAGCGAAATACTGGCCTAATAACATTTGACGACCTCCGTGGTCGAGTAGTGTGTACACCGGTTTTCCACTCCGAGGTCGCGGGTTCGATTCCCGGCCGAGTCGATGTAGAAAAAGTTCATTAGTTTTCTATGTTGTCTTGCGTCTGGGTGTATGTGGTACCGTCGTTACTTCTGATTTTCCATAACACAAGTGCTTTAGCTACTTACATGGGGATCAGAGTAATGTATGTGATGTTGTCTAATATTTATATTTATAGGTTCGCTTATAAACATTTAAAATTTTAAAAATTGTCGTTCATTTTGCACGTAGAATTACTGTATGCATTGTATGCATTTTGTGAAACAAATTATAATTATAACGTGAAAACGTGTGGATAATTATAGAACCTTAAATAGTTGGTAGGAACGATTTATTTCCTTTTATAAAAACCGTCAAAAATATCAACCACTTATAAATAGTGTAAAATTATTTAAAATGTTATATTATGTAAATATGAGCATATACCGACTTTGTGGAAAATGTTGAATCGCTAATAGGTAGATTAAAAGTGGTTAAACATATGAATCGAAATTTCGCACACTAAAATCGGTCCACTAACTTTCATACCTTTTGTACATACGAAAAATATAGGAGATTAAAAAGTTGTTTGCGTGAACGAAATGTTTCCCGTTCATTCGAAACAAAAAAAAAAACATTTAAAATATTCCGAATAAATTAAAATAGCATTGCTTCCGCAAAATTTTTATATGTATATTTTAATAATTTGAATGCACCGAAGAGGTAAAAAATAATAAAATTAATGTTTTGGAAAAAAACTTCATCTCTGGATAAATTTTAGGGTCATTTATATTGTATTTGTTAGGTCTGAATAAAATTATTATTTCATTCTAGCATCTGCTTCTTATTGGTATGATCCACAATATCAGTACAAACTAACAACAGTCAACTCAGTTATAACAAAAAGTGGTGCAGCAGTAAAGATCATTACACAAATAGATCAGAATTATTAGAAAATCAGGTAATTCTTTTCGAGTCTCTTAGCGCTTATTCATTATTCGTTAGTAGTCTTTTATATCTTCTGTAGAAAATAAACGTTATTATTTTCCAAAATTAAAATATACTTATTTTGGTTTAAAGTTCAAGTTAGTCGCTTAGTAATACATTATTCTTACAAAGGCGACGGTCTTGTTGCTCTAGTCACGCTTGGATTTTATTGCCTGAGATTTACCATTAAACAAACAAATGTATTTTCAAAACCATTTATCATATTATAATACAAACGGAAATGTAATTTATTTTTCTCTTATATTATTATCATCTACAAATTTCTTAATTTACACTAATATTATTCATATCAAAGATACTCTGTCTGTCTACTACGCTGTTACAGAAAAATCACTAAAATGAAATAAGCCTTAACCCCAAGAGGCTACTTATTTGTATCTAAAACCTTAATACCCTAACACGCGGGTGAAACGGAGGTCGAAAACTATTATAAAAATAATGTGTAAGTATATATTAAGAAGTCTTCTAGCAGAATGAATGTAGGGATGTTTTGTGATATTTATTTAACATTTCTAACTTAAATTATTTTCCTTTTTAAAAGTATTCCATAGAGATGTGAAGTGTGCTAGCTATGGAACTTGGCAGATTTTCTTCCTATTGTAGTACACACTTCGCTACGTGCATTCCATTTACAATATGGAAAACGAATAAATCACCCAATTTTATAGTTTTCTCGTACATATATTATACATACGTGCAATCCTTTTAAGAACGAGGGAGTAAGATGTTTAAGTCTTTATACATATATATAATTTATATTTACAAATTCAACATTGTATTATAATATTTATGTTTAACAATGTTTTTTTCTAGTGCTTTATATTTAGTCTAGAATCCGTGGTCGATTTTGCACTTGATTACTATCAAGCTTCGTGAGTAGCTTCATTATGATGAGAAGCCCTACAATTTTCTGTACGAAAATTCTCGATCGTGGTAGCTAACAGAGGTAGCAAAGATAAAATATGTTGATTTGATGATTCTCAAAATTTTTTACTAATTGGGTTTTTTGTTTGTTAAATATCAAAATTATTTGAAAAAATATTTGTCCTACAAAATGTATGGTTTGATCAAAGACATATGATATATACATATAACTTTCCAATGTGTATTGACCCTTACCAAAACTTAGTTTCCAATACATAGTTTGTATTGTAAATCCATTATAAATGCAAGTGTAACAACTTTAGCCTTTTAATTGATAGTAAAATAAATTGCATTAATTGGCGTTTATGACCGAAATTAATAATTCTAAATTTAAAATTAGAAACATGATACATTATTTTTGGGGTACTGATTAAAAATGAGCAGATACGTATTTAAGCGTTTCTACGTATTCTACCCCTAAGGGGGTAAAATAAGGGTTAAAAGTTTATATGGAGTCGAAATAAATAATTCTGAATTGACACCTTATATTATGAGCTGGTGTAATTACAGATTTCACTTCTTACAGTACCAGGTAGTCATTTGTGAATTTAAATTATTTCTAACATAAAAAAAAACTTTAAATAGGTATGTTTAAAGTTTAGATGTGAATTTTGTTATATATTTTTTGTACGCTGGTCTGCCTTTGAATTTTCTAAATTGAAATTCTATACATAAATTAATTTTAATACCTATTTCGCTTAGGCTCAGAGATAGTATCATTAATCGTTGTCGCTCCTTATGATTTATGAATACGGATAGAGTACATGTTCGCACATCTGTGGAAATACGTGTATGTACCTTTAATTTCCCAATATCGCAGTTTAATTAATGAAAAAAAAAACACTGTTTCGTGTTTTGCAATTTGGAAAAACAATTTCATGCTTTTATTTCTCCGTTTGACAAGTCCTAATAACGACTCCTCTGAAGGAAATCCTTTAAAAGTTTTTTAACCTGTCTACTTGATTATTTTACATTTTTTTAATTACTTGTTTTGTGTTTGACAGGTTTTAAAAACTCTTTAAGATAGGAGATGGTGATTTTTCATTTGCAAATTTATATACAATTTGCTGACGTATTATTCGCTTATTGGTTACAAAGTTATATGTAATTAACTTATACGTATTATTAAATTTACACAATGGGAACTGCGTCCTTAATTTTGATCGATTTTGTTTAGATAGCCATTGGGTATATATATTTTTTTTAAGTTTGGACTTTTTGTGTTTACGATAGTGGACTGTACTTTAGTAAACTCGGGGTAACATATAGGCTTTTTTTAACACTTTAGACAATTTAAAGAAAAATACATCAAAATATTTATTGTAAAAATGTTGTCCAGTTGATTTGGTTGAAACTTTGGTTAACTAGGTATAGTCTGTAAAATGGTTGTAACTGACAATTAATGTGAACTCAAAGTTAAAAAAAAAACTGATAGAATCGGAGATATTGTAATTTCTAAAAAAAATTGTAATAACCCCTTCTTCGAAAAAGGTACGAGGCTATATAATATCACGTTACGACGGCTCATCGATGAAAAAGTTGCAAAAACTGGATAATTGATACCTTTTGAGCGTTTGAGCTTTAGTTGCGTACGCTGCGTAAACGGTTAAAGTTACGCAATAATCATGTACGACAGAATTGTTCCTCTTAAAAGGTTCTGCATTGCATGCAATGCACTATTTGCGAAGTTGTTTTCATAAACATGGTATTAATTTTTATGTAAATAGGTAAATATGTAAATAATCGTACATCATCAGATTCCATTGAATATCTTAGGAGTCATCACAGTTTTAAAAAAAATCCACAGCAAAATACTGGTCAAGTGAGATCGTTTTATTGAGTAGGCACTCATCACACATCATCATAAGGGTTAAAAATTTGTATAGAAGTCCGTCGTTTTTTAAGATACATGATACTTTATTTTTGGAGTACTGATTAAAAATTAGTAGATACGTATTTAAGCGTTTCTACATATTCTACCCTTAAGTGGGTGAAATAAGGGTTGAAAGTTTATACGGAAGTCTGTCATTTTTGAAGTTATATGCAACTTGATAGGCTGCTGATAAAAAAATAGTAGAAACGTATTTAATCGTTTCTAGATATACTACTCCTAAGGGACGAAATACACACAAATAGCTTTAATTTACGTAATATTTTAAGTTAATCTGTAAATATATTCAATTTCCACGCGAGCAAATCTACGGGCAACAGCTGGTCATATAAATATTTTTTAATGATTGTTTTCTTTTTCTGTAATATTGCGTTGACCACTGCGTTCCTCATTCGAATTTTAAACATATTTAAATAAAATATTTGTGCGTATACTTGCTGGAATATTCGACACCATCGAACCTCATTTCACGTAAGAATAATTAAGCCTTAGTTTGATATTCTAGTGCTGCTGCAAACAGTCAGTTAAACTTCCTTCTATATTTAACAACTTAAGCTTATGTACTTTTTTTAAAATATGGTATTATTTTAATCATAGCCTCAATACCCATACCCTAGGTCTTAATAACCATTTAAAAACATTTTTTTTATTTACATAAAATAACCACGTTATTATTAAAATTGGTTGACACAAAAACGACGAACCTTTATGCTGAAATAATTACAGTTCAGAACATGCAACACTGAAGTTTAACGTTGTTTTATCCCGAGAGGATTAAACGTTGGTATCGAGACTTTAAGTATGTAAATTGCAGCACCGCTTTTAGAAATTCTTGATTAATAAGAAAAAAATCGAATAATCATTAAAAAAAATAAAAAAATATTTTATATGATAGAAGTTAAGCGGGCGAGGAAAAAAATGCTTTATTATTGTGTTACTAGCCGACCCGAGTATACCCGATGGGATATCTCATCGGAAACATTGTTCAGAAACCTACCGAACTTTTAAACTCTAACACTTGAGTTTTTTGGTAGGCAGTGTGCGAATATCCACATTTTACTCGGTCACGGTACGCGTGATGAACGATCACGCTATGAACGTGGACATGGAAGTTCATCCCTTATTTAATCATCTTTGGCGATCGTATTATGTTTGTTTATTTAAGTTGAATTTCCTAAAAAGTTAAACGATGATTTCAATTTTACAAGTAAAAAAAATTTCAACATTCATATAAAATTTTATCCCTAATTTCGACCTCTTAGTGCATAAATTGTCAAAAGCGCGGTAGGACTTGTGTAAGTTTGTGTGGGTATGCACTACCCTCTCATCAAATATTCTACCGCTTAACAGCAATACTTAGTATTATTTTGTTCGGGTTAGAAGGTTGAGTGAGTCAGTGTAACTGCAGATATAAAGGACATAACATCTTAAGTGCTTAAGATTTTTGGCGAATGGTGTAATTTAAGGAATGGTTAATATTTCTTGCAGCACCAGTTTCTATAAATATAGCATAAAACGTTCTCGTCATGGGTGGTGGTGACCATCATACCAGCAGTTGGTCCATTTTTCCATTCAGCGATATATAACATAAAAAAAGTCATAAGCAAAAGCCTAAATACAGAATACCGTATTTCTAAAAGCATTACAATTGTTTTTTTTTTTTTTTTATTATTATGTTTGTGAATAAAATAAACTAGTAAAGTAAAATTAGTTTCAACTTCAAACCCTTTCGTAATATAGAATAAAATGTTCTCGTCAGTAGTTAGGACTTTTCTTTCTCGAGGATGAACTTTTTACTTGCGAACATACAGTTATCAGTGGGAACCCGAGGGAAATCTGCCGCAGCTCGCTTACGCGTGTATCTCACATCAAGTTCTTTTATTGGTACCAAACTGTCTCAGACTAGCACATTAAATATAAAAGTAACTTTATATTTACATTTGTAGATGATCACTTTCAATGGAATTCTTCTGTTCTAAAGGACAACTGAAACTTACTTAAATTCATTGCTCGGAATTGCAATTATTAGGATTTCAATTACAGTTTTTCTTAACTATTACTGAATAAAAATATTGTTTATATTTATTTAGCAATATGACCGAATATTTACACACTAATTACGTCGTTCGCAGCCGAAGGACTTAAAAAAAAACCGAAAGTACTTTATAAGTGAATTTATTTTAATTCACAAACTTATTTTACAAATATTAATACTAATTTAATTAGACTACTTCATGTGTTGAGGTTGTAACACAGAATACCCTCAGAACCAATTATCATATTATTTATATTATTTATATTAATACTTTTCTAAGAGACACAGAAATTATAAAGAAAGATCGGTGTGGTCCGTTGTTGGGTGGCGTGATGTTGCGCAAGGGTTGCTGGTACCGGGCCGTCGTCGGTGGTCTCGGCGAACGCGATGTCCTAATGTACCTCCATAGTGTGGTCGCATACATAACACACTCGAATGTCATGCCTTAATTTATAAATGTAATCATACCTTTGTCAATATTACATTTCGTTTTATACATTTTTTTTTTTTTGTAAAGTTTATTATGATTATAATAGCGTAAGTTGAAAAACGTTTGGGTTAAGCGATTCCCTCTTATGTTACCGATAAATTATATAATTAGAATGATTACGAAATTATAATAACTATTGTTAATGTTACCCTTTATTTATACTCAAATACTTTTAGTTGTGCTGAGGGATTAGACGTTTTTCCAATACAACTAAGAATGATGCACGAAGTAGATGGATTGGTGCGATCACGATTACAAAATCGATTACTTAATGAGAATTTATTTTGAAACATTTAAACAAAAAAAAACAATCATTTAATTATATATAAAATTTTGTGTCATAATTATAAGCATCGACAACACTCATTTTATTACGCTCATGATTATTATTTGTTTTTCAAATATTTTTTACTATCTAAATAATATACACTACCCATATTTATTCTCATAGTTAAGTTCATGACACAAAGGAATATGTCCTAGATTGTCCTGAAAGAGATCACTATAGCGGATAAGGCCGCCTATCCACGCTTCTTGTATATACATACTATGATTTGATGATGTATGTACCGTTTTTGTGCGCAACAAAGTTTATAAATAGATAAAAAATACATTTGTTGTGTAAAAAGAGTTAATGATGTAAATAAAATCATTATACACTACGTGAAGACTCGGCTTCACTTGGGTTACATAAATAAAACTCAACACATACGGTTTATCATTTAATTTTTATATCACATAATAACTTTTTCATAAACGTTGTGATTATCAAACATCTATATTTTATATTTAGGTAATGAAACCCAACAGTAATCATTCCTTAATGTCGTATACAAAACTCAGTCAGTAGTTTTAATGTTTCGAATTTCGAACGTTCTTTCACAGAAGTTATATACCTAATTATGTTATTGACTCAGAATAATAATTTTTTAACGATATACCGTACCTCTGCACGAAATTAAACGTTAACATAGCCGCCCGTTGAACTGTCATATCATTGAATTCATGGATTTAATTTCGAAATATCTCCACTATATGAGTTTTGTTATATCGCACTTGGTGGTAGGGCTTTGTGTAAACCCGTCTTAGTATGTTACGATATGGAGGGTGTGTAAATCAGAGTAACAGCAGTTACAAGGAACATAACATCTTAACTTCCAAGGTTGGTGGCGCTTTGGTGTGATGTAAAGAATGATTAATATTCTTTATTAATTTCTTGCAGCGATAATGTCTATGGGCGGTGGTTTCCACCTCACATCAGGTCGCTTATTTATCCGTCCATCTACCTATTATATATTGTAAATACTAATATATATTCTAAAGTTTCATTCTGTTCCGTATAAGGACTTTACTATTTAACTTTCTTTATAAACTCCTATAAGTCTACAAATAGTTAACGAAAATCTCAACCGGATACTACGACCATTTATTAAGCGCCAACCAAATCCAGATAAAATGGGAGGATTTTAGGATATTCAAGGGCTGGTCAAATAAATGATGCCCAGCTTTCCTCCTTAATACAGGTTTCAGCTTCGATAGTGTTAGTAAAACGGTCATTTATAGATATATTTTTATGCTTAAATTATTCTGATAAAAATAAACCGTTAAGGTATATAAATATTTATTTGTTTTCAATGTACATATATTTATCATTAATATAATCTTTTCCAGTATGTTTATGTTTGTATAATCATTTATTATATATAGTTTTTACTTTTTATTACATACTTGGAAAAAAATAATTATAAAAAAATAGATTAGACATATTAAAAAAAGATTTAGAATACAACATATCCATATGTAACGTTTGAAAACAATGTTAGAAAAAGTTATAAGATACCCAAGTTTTGCCTAAATTATATAACATATGTTTTTGTCTTAAGATATCACTTAAGTGGATGTATTAAAACTTAGGTCTACTTAACTTGGACTTAGTAATTGCTTTTACGATATCCAATTTACAGAACTACTCTCGAAGCGATAGTTATCGTAATATCAATAGAGGTAAATAGGCCCGTACTCTATCTGAGATATTACATTTTACATAAAGAAATATAACGAACGTTCCTACAAAAGCAACTATTACATGAAATGCGAAAAAAAAGGTTAATTTAATTAAAAATTAAGTACCTATGGACGGAAGTGACGTAATAAATATATATTATAACCAATATGAAATAAGTATTCGGACATATGTACATACTGGCGTAATGGTAAGTCGTCACCGCCACCCATATACAATAAGCTTAATCCGCGAAGAACGGAAAAAACCGACGATTTTCGAGCCGTGTGCTTTAGGGTCGTTATCTCGTTGAAAGATAAATTTATTCTGCAGATCGACCTACAGCACAGAACCTCCCAGATTTTCATTTATAAATTCAATGTAAGCATCTGCGGTCATAGTACCATTGATTCGAACCAAATTTCCCACTTAAAATACCCTCACACTATCACATCCTCCTCCGTGTTTGACAGTCTTTTGAACGTTTCTTTCTAGAAGCTGTTCTCCCGGCTTAAGCCAAATGCGTGATCGTTGTTTATGACCAAATAAATCGAACTTGCTCTCGTCACTCCAAATATTTTTTTTCTAGAACGCAATCGGCTTATCCACGTATTTTTTTGCGAACTCGAGGCGCTTGATTTTATTAACTTTTCGAATTAAGGGGCGACGTTGTGCAAAATGATTCATTAAGCCTGCTCCTCGAAGTCTCCTGCGGGCTGTTCGGTCAGAAATATTCAGTCCTGTTTTTTCAAGAATTACTCGGCTAGTAAACGCCGGTTTTTTTTTTGCGTCCCTGATAATTTTTCGATCGTCTGATGCATTTGTTTTGCTTTTTCTACCGCGTCCAATTTTATCATTAACTTTACCTAACTCTTTAAACTTCTCACATATTTTTCTTACAGCAACTTCACTAATATTATATTTTTGACCAATTTCTGGACCATTTTTCGAAAGTCCTTTTTTCTGATCTTTAATTACAAGGTCACGTACTTGAATTAAATTTTTTGCCATCGTGGATTTCTTACCCTTGCTAATAATTCAGAAAATCGCTAACTGTCCGAAAACCCTCGTTATGTTTATATTACACTTACAATACTAAGCTTTGTTAGGAGAATATCCCGTTGTAATCACTCATGAGAGCATGAAACCTTAGGTGCGTATTTTTTTTGTCCAGCCTATAATAAACCGCTGACATCGATCTCATTCTCCATTCGAATATTTCAATATATCACCACCACCAAAGCGTGGTTTATTTATGATATTTAGAACGAGAATAGTTGCATCAATGAAAATTTGCGTACTAATAAAAATGCGTACTTTTTTTATCTGGTACCTTAGTTACATTGGCGCCGTAAAATATTTTAATTATTCCTTAATCTCCAATGCGCCACCATCTTTAGGAATTAAGTAATAATGTGGCTGTACTTAAACATGATAAGAATACAAAGTATTGCTGCTTGACAGTAGAATATTATATTATGATGAGTAAGTGGTACCTACCCACACGTGCTTGCACAAAGCACTACCACCGATTAAAGTAATTATAAATTATAATACTGATATTAATTATAATATATTTGCCATCCTGTCAGATTATGAGATATCATAATAAGGATGTAACTGGTCTCTCTTGAAATTGACCGCCGTGGCAAATTCCGAAATCAGTCAGGACGACATTACCAATTTTATGAATACAAATTTGAATCGATAACCTTTGCTAAGGGTATTGTCAGAAATGAAGGACATATGTTACCTCTAAGGGATATCTCATTTAAATCAATTGTTGTACATTTTATAAATATCTTATTGTGATTGAAATATATATTTTTTTATTTTATTGTATGTTATTATTTTTTTATTGCTACAAAAAATAAAGGTGTAAAATTGCTATATAAACACTCTTTTATCATAAACATTTCTGTTAAAAAAAATCATCAAAGACCAACAAATCTTTTGATAAAATTTTCATAATACACACGTTCATTAATATCAAAGATGCCTTTTTACGTTCTTTATTCGTGATTTATGGTTATTTCGTCAAACGTAAATTAAGAAATGGAAGATTTTGCTGTATTTATTCCTTTTAAACTGTCTTATTATTCACTAATGGTAACCATTACATAAATTTGATAAGATTTGCTAAATAACGAATTTGATAGAGAATGTACTATTCATAGCCACAAATTTTCTTAAACTTTGTTATTGATATCTTCAATTCAAATAAGGAGGCGGTTAAACGTAGGACTTGTATATTTCTTTTTAAGTATGTTCACCGATTCGGATGATTTTATTTTTGTAGAGTTAGGTCCCCAGGCAATTGTATATAATTTTCTTTAATCTAATAAGCCGTTATTAAGAAAACATTGAAAAAAAATACAATTGAATTGGTTTTCAATTTGTAGTGTTTTTTGTTGTTTTTTTTTTATGTTCTGTAAGCAAACCGAAATACTGAATGTTTTACACTGAATTATATATTAAAGGATCAAAGAAAGAATAATAAACTGAACGCAATTTAATAGAATTGAATATATTTCGTATTCGAGATTAGGAATGTAAGTACATTCCTAATGTACGTATGTACAAACATTACGTTTAAGCGATGAGTTGAATTAAATTAGATAAGAATAAAATAATTGATTCAATATCAACGGTTACGTTATTGTTGCGTTTGTTATTCCACGAAATTTTTCGAGTCATTGTCGATTTCATCCAACGACCCACAACTTGCTGACGGATTCATTTATTTTAAGAGTAGCTCGTAAAAATTCTACCGAATTTTGGTATATGCGTGTAATTTTTTTAATATTCTTGGGTCTAGCTTGTCATGATATCCAGTCAGCCATTTTAAGCATCATATTTATCGTTTAAAAGTGATCGTTCACAAGTTAATTTGAATGCCTAATGGTTATTTTTTTTCTCCATAAGGTAAATTTAAGCCGGTTACTCACTGTTACTCGGCCACTTCGCTGGGCAAAAAGGGGGATGTTTCAATGGAGTTAAAACAAATATATAGCCTATAACAATTACCAGATCAGTTGGTTTTCGTAGTATCATACCTTTACGTTAAGTAGTTTTCAGGCGATTGAAGCACAAAGAATAAAAAAACATTACATAATTATATAGACGACGGAAAATGTGTAATGATTTGAAACGTTTCAAGATGCTTTCAAGATTGAATATTTATTCCTGTAGTTAATAAATCCCGTAATCATTACTTATTATAACTAATCAAGAAAAGTTTAATTATTAAATTATTTAGATAGAAATATATAAAATTAGAATTTATTATTTAACATTATTAAAAAAAAAAAGTTTTATAAATTTAAACTATGAATGCAAAAATTAGGTTAGACCTCATAAAGAAATGAATGAGGTCACTGCATATACATTTGAATACGCTCTTGACCATGCCAAAAAGCATTTTACCTATTTTTAGTAAAATGACTAAAGCCGACATTTATAATGAATACTTTTAAATAACCCAAGTGCACGGCTTCCAGACGCAAGGTTATTTAAAAAGCCATTAATATTATTAAAGTATTATTTTATCGAGAATCCTCTTTATGTACGAAAAATAAAATATGTAAAAAATATTTTCAAGCTAAACGATTTTATTGAAAAGTAATATGATAATGAATGGCATTGATTCATGATAATGTACTAAAAGCTAATTTAATTAGATAGACACACAACACTTCTCATCAATCCAGGCCGAGGACCAGTCTCAAAAAAATTAAAAAAAATATATATTAGCGGGATACCTATACTAATATAATATAAAGTAGCAAAATTTGTTTGTTTGCATGCAGGGGATCTCCGGATACAATCCGATCCAATTATAAAAAAAAGGGTTGAAAACTACATTATTTATCTGTGCTATAGGGTATTAATTTTATTTATATCATATCATTTTATGATCATAGGTATATCATATCATTGCATGTGTGTCGGAGTAAGTTGTTCGTGATATATTAAAATGAAAACAATAAGGATTTAAAATAACAAGCACAGGTCAGTACCACTCGTTATTGAAGTTTAAGCTTTTAAAAATTACTAAACTAATAACTTCTCCACATTGCCTTATAAAAAAAAAAAAAAACAATCATCATAAAATATCATTAAAGTAATTTGAGTAGGGAGAACCTTATCGAATCCATATTAATTAAATCAAGGCAGTGTTACTTTCTTTTGTAATTTTGTAAGCTCTTATAATTATGTATTTTTGAATTCATTACTTTTTAATAACTGAACTGAAACATCGAACAGAGAACAACTTTTAGGTTGTTTAAGTGTAGTCATTTAAATGTTTAAATGACTACAAATATCGTTAAAGAAAGAAAAATCAATCAAATTCATAAAATAGTATATTAAACACTAAAAGCCTGATCAGTTTCGGTAAACAAAAGAGTTTCTTATTTATAGTATTTTTTTGTGAATTAAATTCCTGGAGCTGTGGTCGGGTCACATCTGCACGTACTGGGTCTAATCTAAGTCATCTAACCGACTCAAACACACACAAAAAATCCTCGTAATCGGTCAGTCATAAATTAATAATAAAAACAACTCTAAACTAATAATGGAATGATTAATTATTCAAATTTAGTTATTTTTCCATTAGTGTAAGATACTACTGTTCGAAAAAGCGCAAAATATAAAGTTGATAAAATTAATTATATAATTAACTAATTATATAATAAAAACAACTCTAAACTAATAATGGAATGATTAATTATTCCAATTTAGTTATTTTTCCATTAGTGTAAGTTACTATTCGAAAAAGCGCAAAATATAATGTTGATAAAACTAATTATAGTTGAGTGGATAACAATTTTTTTATAGTGATATAAAGGCCATGCCTTTTCACTTTGCTATCGATGTTAACAACACAACATAATTAATTTTATTGTTCTATGAACTTAATAAAAGACAAACTAAATTTAAACATTAAACTAAAATAAAATAAAACTATACGAAAAAAACATTTAATTTAAAAACTTTTTTTTTTTTGTTTTGATTCAAAATCATTAAATAAAGTTCCCTTCCTCTTAATTTTAAGTCTCAGACCTTTATTATTTAATCTTTAAGCAACGTAAAAACGATACCTGTGTTTGTTAAAAAGAAAAAAAAGAAAGTGTTACTAAAAATAACTTTCCCTACCGTTGTCTTAGTTTCCAATCGATTAGAACGCATTTAACGCGTTATTTAATCCTTTGTGCGTTTATCTATTGATGTAGATAACAATGTAGGTTTAAAAATAATAATAATAGTAAAACTAACATTTTAATGAAATAACAATAATTTCCTTTTAATTTTCATTTTGTTTTCCGCCATTAATTAGCTAGATCTTATTAAAAATATGAGATCGAATACACATGAATACAATACAAAAACAAAGTCACTTGGTACAATGTCTGCTAAATTTAGAAAAAGCAAACGCCACGTGTCAATCAATCTAGGTTGATTTTTGTTGATGGACTGAATAAAATTGATTAAAAGTGTGGCCTCGACTCGTCCGAAAGTTCTCGACTACGCTGGCTGTCGTTATAGTTCGAAATAATAACTTATTCAATGGCTATACAGAGAACTTTGTCCTATATCCTAACTAATTTTAAATCGAACTACCATACTTTTTAGGCTATAAAAAGTAAAGCACGAAGTGCAACACGCTTGTACCTGTCTTAAACATTGCCAACAATTGTGGAAGCATTTTTGTCTAAGAAATAGACTTTGCACCATTATTATAACTGTAACTTCTAGCCATCTTTTAATTATTTAGAAACATGATGAGATTTTTTTAATGATTCTGATTTAACGCTTATTTTTATATGTGATATTAGATATATTCCTTTGACAATTAGTTGAGACATGTTTGCTAAGTTGCATGTTTGGTTAGTGTCCATTCATAATAAAATGTTCATAGAAACGTCTAATGAGAATATTAACCTCATTCTTATTAATCCTTGTCCCCGAGATAATATACGCCAAGGTGTGCCGATGAAGATGTTACGTGGACAGAATATAAATAAATTATGTTCAAACTTTGCGTCAAATCATCTCCTAATGAAAAAAATAACCGTCACAGAATATTTCATCAAAAAATAACCGTCACAGAATTGTGATCATTCAAATAGTGGAGCAAAACTAAAGTTATATTGTGGTGCGTGTCATAAATAAACGACAAATGTTGTACATTTAAATACGTTACGAGCATATTTAATGAATTACATAATTTATTCTAATATATAAGCCATAATATTTAAAAGAAGTTAAACTAAAAACTAACATAGCTATTTCAACAGGTCACACCTAGCTTCGTCTCGTCGAGGTCGAATCAGCCTTTGAAAAAAAAATAGGAATATTAAAATGTTATAATTTAAATATTTTTAACAATAAAAATAAAGTTAACAGCAAAAACAAAACGTATTAGTAATGCTAATTGAAAAATTAATTATTAATCAAGTGAAAAGTGAGGTTTCAATGAACACGTCATTGTACTCATTTAAGTAATTTTAATAATTATTGTTTATTAAAAATAATTGCATTTCAATGATTAAGCCGATAACTAAATTATAAGATTTGTTTTTTGGAACGAAATTCTATTACTCTGCCTACGATATAGGTAGTGTAATGGCAGAAATCTTCACGTAAGGAAGCGTTAACCTCCAGGCGAAGAGAGCTTTCTGTTTGTCTTTTTCGTTTTAACTCACACGAGATTTTCAATAACAATTTTAGCATTGTCGTTTAATCATTCTGAAATGTTGTTAATTTATTTCCTGTGGTCTGTTATTTAAGACGTAATATATAGCGAAAGCAACTTCGTTCCAACACCGGGGACGCCGGCGACACCTCTTTCTTATAGGATTTCACATACAGCCTGATTTTATTATAAGTCAAGTATACTTAAATAGAAGAAATGAAAATAATTCGTACTTTTGTCTATTGAGCAGTTTGGCTTTTTAATATTCAATAAGATCGTTATAAAATATTATATTCTAAAGTATTTCTTTGAAAATGATTCTCGACTTTGATAATATTATTTCATTCTCAAAGCAAGTTCTTTTCTTTTACGAAAAACAAGTCACACTTTTTCATTAATACGAATATCAATAACGTCAATGGAGAAAAACATTATTTAAAGATCAAAGTTATCCAATCCAATCTAGTTTTGAATGAAAATAATTGGATGGTGAATTTTGATTTTCATAAAATATAAAACTGATTTTGTGTCTATTTAAAACTTGAGTTCGATATTCAAACAAACTATTCATAATTATATTATATTATATGATTCACGTTTAATTTCTGCAGATCACATTTCACTTGTCGTTTTTGAAATTATATAAATGTCCAAAAACATTTTGATAAATAATCAACCATGTGCTAAGTTCTCGTTTCACATGCCATTGTTTTCAGCGCGTAAAGAATATTTATGGTCTGAGTTTAGCCGAATCCTCTGAACGAAAATATTTGTATTTGGTTTTGTATAAAGTTCAGCGGCCTTTAGTGAATGAATTTTGATTTGGAACATTTCTAAGTATTTCGGATTTATTGTATAGATATTAACGTGTTTATATATCACTTCAGCTATTGTATTGTTAGTGAGGATGGAAAACTTGCAAATGAATTTTAAACTAGTTCCAACGTACCGATCGAGCAGAAACTTTGCACATATTTTTAATGTTAGTGACATTATAATGTATGACTCAAAGCTTAATATAATTTAGTTTTAATGCATGGATTAATATAAAGATTATTTTTATATATTTACATTTCCGACGTGGATGATGCTACACGTTAATTTTTTAATATGTATTGTAACATTTTTGTAATTCTCGCCAATATGAAATGATTACTGACTGTAAATATTAGTAGTTTGCTAAAAAGTATCCTGAAGGGGATCTCTAGTTACAAAGTTATCAATGGCAATTAATGTCAAATGTTAATTGTAAAGTTAACTTGAATAAAATACATATGATTTGATTTCGTTTGGAAGCCTCTCCCTTTGAGGAAAAGGTTAGGACTTAGCAAATTCCACCAAGCTGCTCAAATGCGAGTTGGTCAATTCATATGTGGCAGAATTTCGTTGAAATGCAGATTTCCTCACGATGTCCGACCGTCGAGCATGAGATGAATTATAAACACAAATTAAGCACACAAAAATTCAGTGGTGCTTGCCTTTGCTTAAACCAGAAATTATCGGTTAAGATGTATGCGTTCTAACTACTTGGCCATCTCGGCTCTTAAATATATCGAATTCGATATACGTTCTTGTAATATATATTCGAATTAGTAATCGATTAATCTAAAAAGTCCAAAATGACATTTAATTTTAATAGTATCTTGCTTCAAATGTCGTAAATTATGTTGAACTAATATTTTTTCCTATTACGAAGCAAAAACTATTTTCATATACATAACGTTAGTATTAGATGACATTCACGCATCAATATAAATCTTGTGCCGAGACCAAATTCAATTTATTACGGTCTTAGTAGATACCTGAGGAACATCGGATCTCTTCGAACACTCGATCCCTGTCTATTCACGATTGGACGTTGCGAAGCTTATTTTATTTATCTCCAATATCTATGGATCACGAGATATCAAGTTTTGATATCTAAAAACTATCATATTATATATTTGGGTAATATTTATCGTAGGAAAAAAATCCATAATTCATACATCATGATCATATTTATTTTTAATATTTATAATTAAACCTTTTTGTAATTTAATCCATATTAATAGTTTTAAAAGCATATTAATACGTTTTACGATCAATTTGAAAATATTACACCAAAATAGTTTGGTATGTCACTGTATGAATGATTCTTATTAAGAATCAAAAATATTTGTCATCAGGCTGTCTAAACAACATGTAGACTTATTCAGTAAGGTCTAACTCGAAACTCGCCGTAGAATACGATCTATTGAGACTGATAATACATCAGTCTCAATAGACCGTTAAATTAGTGATAACAAATATCACTAATTATATGTTACTTATACTAAAAAGTTATTTGAACCAATAGTTTAATCGATATTAAAATATATATTTTAATAAATAAAAATATATCTAAAAAAAATGTAAAATAAACCTTCTAATGCAAAGGGTGGATCGCTTCATGAAGACACATCGACAAAATCCAATGCTTATTTTAACTCAAGCTGTTTATGTAAACCAAGTTCATGTTGGGTTAAGCATTTTCCTACCAGTTGCCTCCAACAAATTTCATTAAAAGTTTAAATTCTGTTTTATAACATTATAACTCAAGCGCGACCTTTCTTCTTTCAATAGTCGCTAAATACAATCATTCACAAAAAAACAAAGAAAGTGCTTTTTCATTTTATGAATTACTTAAACAAATACGGCCGAGAGAAAGGGTTTGATTACAAGGTACACATTTTGGCAGCCTTGCCGTCCTTAGGTCAAATCAATCTAATATCTTGTATACACACAGGCCATTTGCTTATATTGTTTAGTTCGTAAACAGTTAAGATTTTCTTGATAACGCTTTTTGTTCTCAAGAATCATTACAGTGATGTTATATATAAGGGCATATGACTCCATTCCACCTAATGGTAAGTGTTAGTAGAGTCCAAACGTGAAGACGGGTAGTACAGTCAGGGAGAAGGAACTGCACTAATCTCCCTGCTCTCAAGATGCCTCTTGACGTATTTTTATGCATTGTATGTAGGTTAAGGCCTTAATATTTATAATTCTTGTGTAAATAAAGTTTTCTTAGTCTATTATGTTTTAACTTTTGGTTTACCTTACTGTTTTTCACAGACTTGCCTAATGTACCTACACACATTATAATAATGACCTTCTGCCTTAATTGTGGTGACTGACACTCTCAAATGGGATGGCATCCCACTAACCTTGTATGCACGACACCTAAGCGTAGTGTCATTTGGGTACCTATCCATCCCATTTAAAAACTTCCATTTTTAAATGGGATGGCAATCTGATATAACTGAGAGCAGATACAAGATCATTCAATCATCGTTTTCGCTTTCCGAAACACGGGAACTTATCTCGCCATCTTTTTAATTTAACCCCATCTAAGAAAGCTAGAAATTGCACTGGGATATGTAGCTGTACAGGTTAGTCTCTAGAAGTCGTTCCTCGATGGTCTCACATTCGTTACTGCGTACTGTAGTTAAAGAAAAAGATAAATTAATATATAATTCATGGTATATTTTATCGAAACATTAATTATTACAAAGTCTTAACTATCACTTGTATGTGCCAGCAAACTAATTTATTTTTAAAAGAAAGTCATATTTTATTTTCTATGAAGACTTTTTCGAGTAATTTTAAACGAGAAAACGTCAAAAATTGGGTTCTACTAAATATTCGGGACAATTGATTACTGTTCCGGCATCTGCTCATCAGGTTTGCGTAGAACGATGAATGTCAAACTGAGTTTGAAAATGACAAATGTTTCCTAATGACCCGACGCCCGTGTGATTGGTTCAAATGTAATAACAAATGTAAGTTATGTTTCCTTAAAATAATATTATTACTTTTTAATATACTATTTTCATTAATCACAATTCTATTATCTGTATTAATTTGCAATAGTTAATTCAATTAGCGAATAATTCATGTTGTAAATTCGAGATTGTTTTTTTCCTGTGTACATTTCAAAAATATCATCGGCTCAGTCGATTAGCGATTAAACGTCTATATAGGCATAGAAACAATATTTGAAAGGAAAATCCGAAATCGGAATTCCTTTGTTTCTGTGATTATTTTAATTCCGATGAGTATTCATCAATATAAGGCACTTGAATTTTAATATCGCGATAAAAAACATCGTTTTACACTTTGGTGTATTTTGGTATAATGTAATACAATAAATCACATTCATTGTTAATATTAATGTGTAAAATAAAACCATTAAACGAATAAACGTAACAAAATATGAATCTTATCGTATTGCAATTAAGGTACATAATTATTAAACATAATACATATATAATTAGGTTAACCGACAGTAAATCTATAACGCATAATTCTCATACAATGAATTTATCCCATCGCTATCTACATTGATACAAATATGTTAACCCGATACTGGTGATATCATAAAAGAACCTAAGTCGTGATGTTTAGTGTATTTGATACGTAGTAAATATCCCTCCGAGCAAAGGTCTCCCTTCTTATTTAGAAAGAGTTTGGAACTTATTCTACCACCCTACTTTAGAGCTGGTTCTTATCTGACACATGCAGGTTTTCTCACGATATTTTCTAGAATCGTCGAGTACAAGATGAATTATAAAAACAAATGAAGCACTTAAAAATTCAGTTGTTCTATCTCAGATTCTAGCATGTATTTTTTTCAGATTCAGATTTTTAACGCTGAGCCAATTCGCCTACGCCACATTACATATAATATCTTGTACAATAATTTAAATAGTACCAATATGGAAAATAGATATTATATCAAAATAGTTACGAGTTTCATCAAAGAAAAAACGTTACACAAATAAATGTCAAGCCAATTTGCCTTCAGAGAGGAAATGGTCGCTGCGCTCGGAAACCAGACGAGACCTCCTAGTGCTTTAACGAGGAAGGCACAATAGATTAAATATATAGAGTTCCATTAACGTACTGTAAGAAATATTTTCATTTGAAACATTTATGTATATTATGACAGTTTGTTACTTTAGGATATTATGTTACTTTTTGGAATGACTTCCTCTTTAAAATAAATTTAGTGTAACCGCAGACATCAAACAATCTGCAGATAAATTTGGTTTCTTTGTTGGTTCAGAGGTTATAAGAATGAAATATTTTTAAACCACCAAATTATATTGATGATACCTTCTTGACTTGCTTAGACCACATTGGCCTTTCATACCAGGTACTAATACATGAAAAGATACGCTATATATGCACAAGATTTAGCACAAAAATAGTTGCGCAGTAAATTCCTGCACTTTCATAATTCGACCGGCAATTCGACATTAATTCGAGAGCATACAGAAAACCAACTGCTTTAGGTGTTCTTCAAGTAACAATCCGACAGATGTAAAAACAGAAAAGGACTAAACTCTGGGGTGTTTCTAAAAATTCTAGCCAGTAAGAATCTAATAATTCTTTACACACCAGAATTGGGATTTGAACTCAGTAATTGGTATATAAATATAATTAATCCACCAGAACAACTAGGCAATTAAAATATTATATAAAATAATCCTAAATGTATTTCAAATAGTATTTATATAATATTAATCACGAAGACTCGATTATCATATTGTTATCAGATAATTTATTATGTTTAAATATTGCGTAATAATTGCTTTCGCGTTTTATGCATTATGATGTATTTGCTGTTAAACCTTCTACTATAACTTTTTTGTATTTTGAATACAATTTGTAAATTAATTTATAATCAAATAAAATTATACATAATAATAATATTTCTAAATGTATAGAATATTTATTAACATTAAAAAATTGTTTTATATTAAGACATGAATGTAATTAATGTCGTCTAACATGATAGATTCTTTATTTCTTATATTATTCTAAAACATCAGTCCCACAGCCAGACATGAGTAAATCATAGAACCTCCTTTTTATACGATTTTTGTATTTTCTTCCAATTTTTGTTAGTTTTTTAGGTTATTTTGAAAGCTGAATTTGTGTGACTTATCTTATCCTATGGAGGTAAAATTATTACGTTTGGGCTTAGTCCTGATGACTAAGCATTTCAGGCAAAGGCCAGGCAAAGAAACTTTTTAGCGGGCTTAATTTTTAAAAAGGTTTTGTCTGATTTGATTTATATTTGGTAAATGGAAATTCATCATTTTATTCGCTGTATTGTGTTAATTTAAAAATATTGTTAAATTTGCATTTCTGTAGTGATTAATGCAAGACATATTTGTACAACATTTTGAATGAAAACTGACTACAAGATCCTGATTGTATTTGTTAACTGAGCATTTTATTTTGCTAGAAAAAATGCTCACCGATGCACTGGAATTCCCACTAAAATGCCAGTGTTATCCAGTCCGTCTCTTCAAGGCACGTCATAGGAACGCTTGTGCATTCTACCGCGAATCAAGTGCTTACTTACCACGTTACCTTATTATACACAGAAATTCACAAAATGACCTTTTTTAATGAGAAGGTAGCCATTCTCTAAAACAAAACATTAAGCCCAGACCCAGCGAAAAACGAAATCTATAAAAGACCGTATATCTATAGATATATCCTGATATTTTCCCTTCAATCCAAATTGGATTATTATTTTTATTATTAAACTCTGGAAATAAATCCTACTTCACGAACATTCTCATTTTTTTTTACTTAATCGGTGTTTATTATGCACGTTGTAAATTTCAATACGAGTATTGTATGTATATCCTACGCAAGCCACTGCAGCCAGCGATAAAACTTCCAGTGAGTGATGATTTTAACATGAAATTACAAAACTGAAGCAAAAATAATAAATTTAGATTAAAGCATATTAGTTTCATCTAATTTTGGAGATCGTTAAAATCGCTGATTAAATTGTGGTGTCATACACATGCAGTTCGCCTGTATCAGGGAATTAAATTGTCTGTTTTATTTAGTGCTGAATATCAATTGCGGTGCATGGCCCATGAATATAGTTTTATTATTATTTCTTACTTAGTGAAACAACCAGCTATTAATTTGTATTACATAAATAACAAATAAATGTAATATAAAAAAAAGCCGAGATGGCCCAGCGGTCAGAACGCGTGCATCTCAACCGAGGTTGAAACCTAGGCAACCACCACTGATTTTTCATGTGCTTAATTTGTATTTATAATTCATCTCGTGCTCGGCGGTGAAGAAAAACATCGTGAGGAAACCTGCATGTGTCTAATTTCAACGAAATTCTGCCACATGTGTATTCCACCAACCCGCATTGGAGCAGTGTGGTGGAATATGATCCAAACCTTTTCCTCAAAGGGAGAGGAGGCCTTAGCCCAGCAATGGGAAATTTACAGGCTGTTAATGTTATGTTATGTATCCTAAAACTACCTATTTCGTTACCTATTTAGTTGCTTGAAAATTATACTTGATATTACAGAAATAACTTGTGTTATCCTAAAACTACATTCAGTTTTCTACAAATAGCATTGCATACCTTAGTCACTTCATTTGGCTTAACTCTATACCACCTAAAATGCGTCAAAGTCGTCGTCGCGAAACCGTTAAGTCAAGCCCTTCATCCAATTAGGTACATATACACTATTAATTAGTTGCTAATCTTTTTGGTTCTTACGCAATAGAATTTTTTTGTGGACAAACTATTATATAGCCTTCGGACAAAGTTGTTTTTATAATAAAATATCAAGTCAATAAACTTTAATTTATATTTAAACTCTTGTTAAGGTGATGTTTAATGTGTTAAGAGTAAATTTTGAGTAAAATGACTATCATATTATATACGTATATTTTTGATGTGTACTGTCGCATTAGTGAGCTCACTAGTTTTTAGTAGCATTTTGATCCTATGCTCAATACAGAATAAACATGATAAGGCAAGTCAATTTTTTAATTTAGAACCAAGTAAATAACTTACAAATCCTAAAATACTGTGCTTGTTTATCTCTTTACAGCCCACACTTGTTTTTTTCCTATATATGTATTAAAATGACTGGTTATACCAATCAATATACTGACCAATATAGAATTTTACAGCTATGTATTTTTAGGGGTAAAAATATTTATTTACATAAGAATTATTAACATTTAGTCTTAATTATATACAAATATAAATTAAAAATAGTTACTTTATAAATCTTGACCGCGTGGAATAGTGGCAAGAACGATAGCAGTATTTATATAATTATTAGAATAAGTACATTTTAAAACAGGCCCAACAGTTCAGTTTTTTTTCAACATTGTAATTTAAATCCTATAATACGAGTACGAATAGTAAACTAAGCCCTAATTATTACTTTTAAACTGAAATGAGAGCTTTAAATGGGAGCTCAGATGAAACCATAATATAGACCTAGGCCAGTGGCCTATTTAGGCCAGTGATGCGCAAAAAATACTAAATATAAGTGTGGCCACTTACCATCAGGTTGCTAATGCCCATGTACATTGACGATGTAAGAAATATTAACCATTACTTACATCGCCAATGCGCCACCAACCTTGGGAACTAAGATGTTATGTCCCTTGTGCCTGTACTTACACTGGCTCACTCATACTTCAAACCGAAACATTACAATACTGAGTACTGTTATTTGGTGGTAGAATATTTGATGAGATGACCACAACCAACCCAGTAGGGCTTGCACAAAGCCCTAATCACTACTGGTCACATCACATTTGAAACATGTAACGTTTCTTCTATGGAAGTCGTTTAAAAATAAAAAAAGTGAAAGTGAAACGGCAGCAACTTTATATAACTATGAATAATATCACCAAGTGAATGCTGTAAGTAGATGTTTCGTAGGTACGAGATGATTTGCGAGTTGTCGCAGAGCAGTGGGGGATCGTCTTTCAAGCTGTTAAAACTTTATATTGATAAAACTTTGGTGTCAGCAGTTCCAACATATTTTGTCAACTTGGTAATGTCTACGTAAAAACTTTAGTAAGAACGCTTAGCACTTTTGATAGCCAAAGCGATCGGAGCCCAGAATCTAAATTTAATTAATGCCATGCCCTATGTCCAAAAGTTATCTTGAATTGTTTTCTTTACGGTGAGGATCCTTTTTACGTTATTTTGTTGATCTATTGGTGTCCACAAAAGAGAAAAAATAATTTGGTGTCAAAATTCGTGTGAAAAGGTCACTCTCCTTTGCACGATACTGATTAAATGATTACATTAAGTTTTTTATTGCTTTTATGTAACAAAAGCCCTGAAGATTTAGTTTTAAAAGTTCGCTTGCGACGCATCGCACTGCCTAAGCCTGCGGCTCTACAATCATGAAATATTGCACAGTAGTTAACGTACGTAGCTCACCTAGAGTAGTGTGATCTTTATCTTTTTTTTCCCTTAAGGGTAAATGTTTTTATAGTAGGTCAGAATTTTAGAACTACTAAGTACGAAATTTTATAATTAACTTGTAATTTATAAGTAGTTATGCAGTTTGCCGAATTTATAATAAGACGCTTAGTCTTTATTCCATTTTTTGTTATATCTATATAAAATTATTGAATATTTCGCACTAATTTACTAAATTATTAAGAAATCTTCGATACATTTAGGGAAGTTTCGGTAATCTTCAAATTCCATCATCACGTATTTGACGCTTCGTCATTGCGATTCGTCTTCTATGTTTATTTTACAATTAAACCGACTAAGTGATTTTTATTTTAGATGAAGTTTATTAAGATAATTAACTTAACTTCGAACAAAAAGATTAAAGAACTATTTATTTATACAATTGTAGTCAATCTAAGTTCGACTGCTTCCAAGTTTTATATCCTAAGACATGAAAAAAAACCCCAATTAATCAGCTCCTCTCAATATGTTCTTATCCCTCGATCTTTATTAGTATTTTCTTGACATTTAGGCCATCACTTTTATACTCACATACATTTATTCATACTACATATTTCTCTTCCTTTTTAACTTTTGCGAGATCGTCTTTTAGCATTTTAGAGGATATGCTGCATCGTTTTTACATAAGCATCGACCACTACTCCCACCATACTCTCCTCATGGCTCAACCGACGATCACATGGGTCATTCGAAGAAAGAACCAAGTTACAGTAAAACCGAAAAGAGATTAGGCGAATGGCTTTTCGTACTTTACAAACACAGCAAATCTCTAAGCCCAGACTGTTACTAAGTGTTTTATAAGAGAATATTTTTTCTATTTGGTTGATTCGGAGTTTGAGTTAGAAGATTCTATCCTAAGAGTTCTCGTATATTTCCCTTGATATGTAGCTGAATGTTTCAAAGATCTAACTTTGAAGATAATTTTTTATATAAAAACATAACAGTCTATTGAAAGATTGTCGCCATTTTATGTATTTAAGTGTACATATTTAGTGGGTATGTTTCCTTAGTTAAAAGTCATCTCCGAGTTAAGTTAACTCCCATATAACATTCTCAATAATTTTCGAACCTCGAACTCGATGTGGTCGGCTACCAGCATTCGGACTATTTATCTATAAAGTTAACGTTTAAGAGCTTAAAGTTTCCACTCGTATCTATAATTATACCATTGCTAAGATAATAAATGAAAATATCTGTTTTGTGATTTATATATTTATTTTTTATTGTTATTTCTACAATTTCAATTACGCTTAGTTGGCTATACTAATAATAAATATACTAATATTTTTTTATCGTTATATTATGAAGTTTTAGTATCTTTATAATATTACGATAATAAATATATTCTAATCGTTTCTTTTTCTGGTCACAGTTATTTTATTTAAGTTGTTTAGGTAAGAACAGAGTTCCTTCTAAAGTAATAACAATCAGTGCTTGTCAAATGTCACAAATGTCTCGTGAATTCTAAATATTAGTATGTTCATTTTTTATACAAAATTCTGACCTTCTAATTCAAAGTATTCTGGAACCTTCTATACTTATTGGATAATTTCCACATTCCGACTTATGTTAATCGATATTAAAATATACATTATTAAAGTTATAAGCGACTCGGCTTTTACAAGCACTTTTGAATTGATGTTTTTCAACTTTAAATTACATATAATTTTTTAATATTAATAAATATTAAAATTGAATTTTGAATAATTACAAATAACTTAAATTAATTATTTGTGTCAAACAGCGTTGTGGCGATGACTTCAGGTAATGAAAAAAAAAAACTTCTAAAATATTCTTAAATATATTAGTATAACTATACATTGCCATAGTACTGTTTGAAAGAAATAGTTAATTGTAGTTATGTGCATCTATTTATAAATAAAAAAAACCTTATAAATATACAATCATATCTTAGTATAATATTTCGGAATAGAATTGAATGAATAAACAATTTAAGCCAACCAGTAGAAGAATGAAAGATAGTCGAGATGAATCCCTGAATGAGCCGTATAAGCTTTGAAATATCTCCAGCCTCGCAGCGATCATTTTAAAAGCCAGCTCGAGTTCTGTTTGAAACTTCGATAAAAATCCGATTAAATTTCATACGCCTTTTCACGACAAAGTTAGTCGGAGTAACAAATATTATAATACGATATCCAATATTTTGGCAAAAACTTTCTACAAAGATTTTTTTTTTTAATATTTATATCGAGTTTTAGAATTTTACTCGATTATATACTTTTACTAATTTTAGTAGATTATCTGTGTAACTTCACTAATATTATAAATATTTAATTGGTTCTAGGCTTTGTGCAAGCCCGTCTGGGTAGGTACCGCTCACTCATCAGATATTCTACTATCAAACAGCGCCACTCAATATTGTTGTGTCCAGTTTGAAAGGTGAGTGAGGCAGCGTAACTACAGGCACATGGGACATAATATCTTAGTTCCCGAGGTTGGTGGCGCATGGGCGATGTAAGGAATGGTTAATGGCTGTGGTGACCACTTGAAATCGAGAGGCCCACTTGCCTACCTATATCATAAAAATTGATATTATCAAATATGGAAGACATTTGGAATTGAAAACGCATTACGTAACTATGTCGTTTACACTTTGTTTGTGATACAAATAGCTTTTATCGTTTGCTATTTTAGGATAATTACATCGGTACATGAGTTATTGTATCGCATTTACGCACACGCTTATATTGTATACATATCGATACTGAAATTGATACAACTATGTAAATTGACTCTATATTAGCAAATTGTGTTACGTTTAAGTGTGTTTTTCACACACTGTGTTTGATATGAATTTCAATAAACACACACACTCATGCATAAATTATTTGAATTATGTCTAGAACAATTTTTTAGTCCGATAAATGTTAATATAGGTTATTTAATCGTTAAGTTGAATAATTATTCCTGTGCTAACCGTATGTGTATATAAATGATTTTAGAAGCTTGATATATTTGTCTAGATTCCTTTATTCATATTATTATTGTTATATTGGTTCATTTAAATAAATGTTTCCTTCTCCTGCGTATTTAAAATCGTTTTAAATTCTACGTAAATTGCATATTTTGTCTGCTAAGCACTTACCAACCTATTTCCTTAAAACAATCTGTTTCGAACATGAAGGAGATTGACGCCACTCGCCACCGCTAATGAAGTGGTGAGAGCATCATGTTAAAGTATACTTCACACTCAACGGCTATTTGTTAGCTTTGAATTTATTCGTAAATAAAAACTTAATTATCAGTAATATGTACACGTCATAACACTCCTTAAACTGAGCGCTATGGATTTCTGAAGCAAAAATCGTTATTATTATTATCTCTGATCAAATTATGTTCATAATATAGTTGAGATATCTTGGTTTAGTTTTGTAATGTAGTATTAATAATAAATATTGGACATCATTACATACATTACTCTGATCCCAATGTAAGTAGCTAAAGCACTTGTGTTATGGAAAATAAGAAGTAACGACGGTACCACATACACCCAGACCCAAGACAACATAGAAAACTAATGAACTCTTTCGACATCGACTCGGCCGAGAAACGAACCCGGGACCTCGGAGTGGCGTATCCATGAAAACCGGTGTACACACTACTCGACCACGGAGGTCGCCAGTATTGTATAGGTACTCATCTAAATGAATATTAATTACCAAGCTATGCATGCAGTATGATACAGCACTTATAGTACACTTCGATACATAATTTAGGGCGAGCGCTATCTCTCTGCAGCGCTGTCACGGCAACCCCGAGCTCATTTGTCAGAGGTTCTACAGCCCGATTTTTATTTAAATACTTGCTACGCCTTACGGTTCGTCCACGTCAAATTTGTATTGTATATATCATATTAAACACACATGTCACACATAGCCTTCCTCAATAAAAGGACCAGATGTCTTTTTTTAAATTACATTTTATGTTATAGGTAGTAGTAGGCGTTGTAGCAAACCGGAACTCAAAAATTATGTGATGTGATGAGTTGATAGTACATATCCAGACGGATTCGCAAAAATCTCTACCACCGGTCCTTATATTTTTTTTAGTAAAGATTTAGTTTTGTATGTAATTAAATTTTCTTAGAAAACCTTTTTTTTTAGAAATATATGTGATGTTGGTGGTACCAATCCAAACGGGCTCGTACAAATCTCTACTACCAGTATTAATATTTTTTAGTGAAGATTTAGTTTTGTAAGGCATTAAATTTTCATTTTGAATTCGTATGTTATTCATTTCGTGAGGTTATTCTGACATATTTACAAATGTATCCACTTACCCGCAGGGGATCAACGTGGTACTATCAACTCCAAATCGTTTACATCAACAGGAAAAATGATCTAAGTCTAACAGTTAGACATTGATAAGTTTCTTCTACCAATATTCACACATGTAGAATTTTAAGGTACTTTTTAAAATATAAATTACTAAATACCGCCCGCGTCTTTGCTCGCATTTAAGAGGTTGGTCATCTGGTGTTAGGCATAAAAAGGCTTTTTTCTTTCTTATATTTCAAGCTTGCTTCATAACAAATTTCATTAGATTCGGTGATGTGAAAGAGCAATATACAAACAGACAATAACAGTAACTTTCGTATTTATAATATTATTATATATTATTTAATTGATTCAATGACCTTTAATCTTATAAATCAAAATGTTGTATAGTTCATTGGTCTCAATGATGTGTTGATATATATTTTATATCGTTTAAAAAGGACAAATGTCTAAATTTGTACTGACTATTATTTGACGCACATTTTTAATATAAAGCTATTGACTATTATGAGCGTGTAAAACGTCCGCAAGTTTATGGAATAGTAGTCAAGACGACCCTTATAAATCGAACCTTAAAATAATAATAAAGATAAATTATTGTTATAAGATTAAATAAAAAGTATGTCCATAAATATAAGTATACTTAATAGTTATTTTGTTCATTATTTTGATTTTGATTGAACTGAGAGAAAACGTCACGTAATGCAAAAGTTATGCCTCCTTCACGTGACTTTTCTCTTTTTTTCTCTTTCTATTATAAATGGTTTTATATAATATGATTTAAATTCGTATCTTGCAAAACAATTTTATTTATTACTAGCTGTTACCCGCGGCTTTGCCCGCGTAGAATATAAATATATTTACAAATTAACTTCAAAAATTACGTTAATGTAAGACCTCTTTATATACCACATTGGAGTGTATTTTAGCCATCAGGGTATAATATTCAGAAACGCTTAAATACGTATCTACTCATTTTTAATCAGTAGCCCAAATATAAAGTTTCATGCTTCTAACTTCAAAAATGACGGACTTCCAGACTAACCTGTATACGAAATATCAACCTCTATTTCTCCTCTTAATCTACTCATTTTTAATCAGTAGCCTAAAATAGTTTCCTGCTTCTAACTTTAAAAATGACGGACTTCTAGACTAACGTGTATACGGAATTTCAACCCAATTTCCCTCCTTAGGCGTAAAATATCCAGAAACGCTTAAATGCGAATCAAGACATTTTTAATCGATAGCCCAAAAATAAAATATCATGCTTCTAACTTCAAAATGACGGACTTCCAGGCTATCCTGTATACGAAATGTCAACCTCTATTTCTCCCCTTAGACGTAAAATATCCAAAAACGCTTAAATGCGAATCAACTCATTTTTTATCGGTAGCCCAAAAATAAAGTTTCCTACTTCTAACTTCAAAATTGACGGTCTTCCATACTCAACTATATAAAAAAAGACAACTGTTATTAAACCCCTTATAGGTTGAATATGCAGAAATGCTTAAATACGTATCTACTCACTTTTAACCAGTATCCCAAAAATAAAGTTTAATATTTTTAATTGAAAAAATGATGGACTTTCATAAAAAATTTACATCCCTTATTTCAGCCCCTCAGAGGTAGAATATCAAGAAACGTTTAAATATGTATATACACATTTTTAATCAGTAACACAAAAATAAAATTTCATGCTTCAAACTAAAAAAATGACGGACTTCCAGACTAATCTATATAAGAAATGTCAACCCCTATTAAACCCATTAGGTAGAATATGGAGAAACCCTTTAATACGTATTTAATCATTTTAATCAGTATCCCAAAAATAAACTTTCATGTTTTTAACTTAAAAAATTACGGACTTCTATAAAAACTTTCAACCCTTATTTCACCCCCTTTGTGGTAGAATATCAAAACACGCTTAAATTCGTATTTACTAATTTTTAATTAGTATCCCAAACATAAAGTTTCATGCTTTTAACTTAAAAAAAGTCCCATAAAAAATTTCAACACTTATTTCACCCCCTTAGTGTTAGATTATCTAGAAACGCTTAAATACATATCTAGTCATTTTTAATCAGTATCAAAAAAATAAAGTTTCGTGTTTCTAACTTAAAAAATTATGGACTATCATACATACTTTCATCCCTTATTTCACCCCCTTAGGAGTAGAATATTCAGAAACGCTTAAATATTTATGTACTCGTTTTTAATAAGTATCCTATAAATAAAATATAATGTTTCCAACTTAAAAAATGACGGACTTCCATACAAAAGTTCAACCCCTATTTCACCCCTTTGTGGTAGAATATCAAAACACGCTTAAATTCGTATTTACTAATTTTTAATTAGTATCCCAAACATAAAGTTTCATGCTTTTAACTTAAAAAAAGTCCCATAAAAAATTTCAACACTTATTTCACCCCCTTAGTGTTAGATTATCTAGAAACGCTTAAATACATATCTAGTCATTTTTAATCAGTATCAAAAAAATAAAGTTTCGTGTTTCTAACTTAAAAAATTATGGACTATCATACATACTTTCATCCCTTATTTCACCCCCTTAGGAGTAGAATATTCAGAAACGCTTAAATATTTATGTACTCGTTTTTAATAAGTATCCTATAAATAAAATATAATGTTTCCAACTTAAAAAATGACGGACTTCCATACAAAAGTTCAACCCCTATTTCACCCCTTTAGGGGTAGAATTTCCAAAATTCCTTTCTTAGTGGGTGTCATGATATGTTAGTTTATAAGTGTACAGCCTAAAATATAAGTTTTATGCTTCTAGTTCTAAAAATGACAATACTTTCAACAACTTACAACCTTTCATCCCCCTTTTCACCCCTTTACAGCACTTTTTTCCAAATAAAAAGTAGCCTATGTCCTTTCTCAGGCTCAAGACTATTTGTGTACCAAATTTCATTTAAATCGGTCCAGTAGTTTTGGCGTAGAAGCGAGACAGACAGACAGAGTTACTTTCGCATTTATAATATTATATAGTATGGAAGTATGGATAGTATGGATTATTAGAAATAAAATATAGTATTTTGTTTCTAATAATCCTTAATACAAACAATACTATAAAGAAAACTATGACACCTAATTATAATTAATTTTATCTACATCCAAACTAAAAATTGTTAAAAATTGTGAAATTATTAAAACCAAAATATTATCCTTAAAACAAAATTAAATAGTATTTAAAAAGTATTATTTTACACGACGATATTATATCGCAAAAACAAATAACGCTGCATACAAACGTTCAGAAGGGAGCCGACCGCGCGTCGATTTCGACCAAATTTGATTACCATAAAAACGGTTCTAGTGAGTTAATCTTAAAAGATAGACATATACATGTCTCAGACATTTTTTTAGATCATTTCAAGAGGAATAATTCTTTCATACATATATTTTTGATATCTTGAACCGTTTTCGCAGCGCACGCAACGGAAGTCCTCAAGGATGAATAATTTTCCCCGCATTTTTCACTTTTTCCATAATTTTTTACGCTCCTAATAATTGCAGCGTGATGTTATTTAGCCTAAAGCCTTCCTCGATAAATGGTCTATTCAACACAAAAAGAATTTTTCAATTTGAACCAGCAATTCCTGAGATTAGCGCGTTCAAACAATCAAACAAACAAACTCTTCAGCTTTATAATATTAGTTTATTATAATATATAATTTATTATAATATATAATATATTATTAAAAACCTATGCCTTATTTTCTTGAAAATTCTCTAACAATATAATGAAATCAACTTCTTTGCAACCGCGTGTCCTGTGAAACCTCTCGGTTTTTTATTTATTAAATACTTATGGTTAAGTTGGTTCATTGTATTATTAGGTATCGTTTTTAATTAATACATAATGTGATTCCTGATACAAGCAGTAGCTGTTTTTTTACACAGGATATACAAACATCTTTAACATATTATTAATATTATAAATACGAAAGTTTAAATGGATTGCTGTTTCTTACTCAACTACGCCTGAAACAGATCTGAATAAAACTTCGTACAGCGATCTGGAACAGCACATACTTTTTATCTCTAAAAAAAAACACCTCTGTTAAACAATTAAGCATTTGGTTAAAAAAATTGATTAAAAACCTAAATATCAACTAACATATGTATTTATATACATATTTTTATTCCATTCTTACATATCCTCCATATTACACGTGAATCTTAATCAAAGATGGCGGATAACTACGACGAAATCGAATATGACTATGGAATATTTGAATATTATATAAATATTGCCCATTAGATATACATAGATGAGACCTAAAGTCTTAATAATAATCCTACCTGTATGTATTTGCGTAATGAATGCGAGAATTAATAGTCGATTTCAAAAGGAACATTGAAGGAAGGCTTGGACGTAAATCCTCATCAAAGAATATTAAATAGTCAAAGGGAGATATTTTCATACCCAATGACCCAAACGAACTCCACGTTGACACATAATCAACTTCCCTCTACATTATTAGATTTGCTGGTGTGTCTTAATGGTTTTGTGAATGGTGTAAGAATTACTCGGTTGGTGATAAGTCTAAAATAATATATGTATATCAAAAAGTATATATAATTGAAACTGTATTTCAAATTTGCCCACATAAACACTTCAAATAAAAACTTACCAATATTCAATAGAAATCAAATTAAGATAATACCAAATTTATAACACCTCCATTTATGAACTCAGTTCGTAAGGTCGAATATTTGTGCAACGTTTTCTAATGAAATGTGTCTGACGAAAAGAAATTTTCACTTATGTCAAGTGCATTAAATTTCATTTTTTATGTTCCTTTATATTCAGTTAATTTTATATCACTGTAGATATAATGACTTGTCCGTGTAATAGTGATATGTTTTATCCATTTTCATTTAATGTTAACAGCCTCATTCACAGCAATGCGGACTTATTATTCGTGACGAGTCAGAAATTACGAAATCATTTGGTTGTTTAACATAAACAGATTCGTCACAGTTGTTTTCTACTGTTTTATTTTTGTAGGTCACTTATATTTGAGGCCCTTTCGTATAATGAGTGATATTATACGATAAATAAAAACAATAAAATGCTTTATTAATTTAATTTAAGTACACATTTTTACAGACATGTATCGCTCACAGATAAAGAAAGCTTCTATGTGTGGGTATAATTTAGCTCAAAACGCTACAAACTTATTAACAGACGTATCAATATTTTATTTGCTTATATAACAAATGTTTGATTGAATACAGAATCAATTTCAATAAAAACAAGTTAAGTATTTGGTCAATTGTTCTTAGGGTATTAAGTACATATTGAGAAAATAATCGCTCCGCTGGGGTAAAGGGTAGTTCATTTTGGCACGAGAGAGAGATAAATTGGATCACGTTCAACTCTGACCGCGTCATTGGACGACATTATAGCAACAACTCACTGAAACAAAATATAATAAACATGCTTGTTGCTAATTTATAAATACATACATTTGTAGAATATAAAAATATTCATTTATTCTATATTATTATAATTATAAAGATTGACGAAGATATATGAATTTCTAACGCCAGTACCGTTTTTTTTTTTTTATAATAAGAATATAGTAGAAAAAATAAATTTTCATAATAGAAATATTAACATCGATAAAATTGACTAGATATTACTTTCTTTTTTAAAATTAAATGATCACTTGTCATTGTGCATAATATTTTGTCAAACGATGCAAACAGTTTTAAATATTATTATTAAGTAATACAAATGATAATAAAAAAAATCGTAACATTACTTTATTTTATTTTAAAATGTTGCTGGATGTATCAGATAATATTTTTTTTCAAATTACTTGTACAAAAATACAATTTTTTTGTAGTACAACAAATTGCCAAATAAACACCTACTCGTTTCAATCTAAATTATTCAAGGACCTACACGTTAAAAAAAATATCAAAATTATTCCAGACCATTATTAGGTGGGTTTCAGTGATAGACACGTAAAGAAAATTTAACCTAATACGCATATATTTATGTATAACGCACCTGTAAGTGTTCTGGTGTTGCAGGTATCTATGGGCATTAGTATTCACTTTCTATTAGGTGAGCTACTCGTTGACACTTATACCATAAAAAATAAATAAACGAACCTCTCAGAAGTATTTAATAACTTATAAAATGTTAAATAACTTATCTGTATTAGGATAGGGCAACTTTTTTCTTCTCTAAGTTAAATAAATCTGTCAAGAACATTTTTTCCTTAAATAACGTTAGACTTGAATAGGGTCAAGAAAATTATTTTTGCATAAACATACATTTAAGGGGTAAAATAAACGATTTATTTCTTACTCGTAAGATTAATTTATGTTTCACTAGTCCCAGCTTCGTGTTAAAAATTTTTTATAGTATAGATTGGTGGATGCGCTTATAGGCCACCTGACGTTAAGTTATCATTGTCTATACAATGGCGCTGAAAGAAATATTAACTATTCCTTATATCGCTAATGCACCACCAACATTGGGAACTAAGACGTTATGTCCCTTGTGCCTGTAATTACACTGGCTCGATCACCCATCAAACTCTTTAATACTGAGTACTGTTGTGTGGCAGTATACTGTTGTATATTTGTGTTTTTAGACCCTTTACTTAGTCGTCTGGATAGGTACCACCCACTCATCAGATATTTTACCGCTGAACAGCAATACTTGGTAAATTTATGTTTCGGTTAGATAGGTGAGTGCGCCAGTGTAACTACAGGCAAGAGACATAGTATCTTAGCTCTCAAGGTTCCATAGGTAGCATTGGATATCTAAGGAATGCTTATTATTACAGTGCAAATGTTATGGTGGTCACCACTCATTATCAGGTGGCTCGTCTGCATATCTATTTAATATAAAAAATACGTTATTATATAGGCTTATTAAGTTATTTATAAAAATAAATTAAAAACAAATATACTTCATGTGTGAAAAAAATTGCCGTAATTTTCGTTAAAAAAGTTAGAAGGTATAAAATACCCTATCTAATAATCCTTATAATGTTTCAAGAATATATCCCATCACGAGTAAATATTTGCTCTGCCAATATGTTTCCACCGTAATGTTGTTTTTTATCCACAGAGCCGCTTGAGGCCACATACATAATTCACGTCTATTTTCCGGGGGAACGCATAAACCACTTTTTCCTCCTTCCGCAAACAATCTTTTAACGCGATGTAAGATCGAAACAATTCATGTGTCAATATATTAATGAGTAAAATATAAAATTTATAATTTACATGATTGTATTTATAATTAACTTTATTGGCGTTAAAACGGATGGACTTGAAATACTTTCGATTTTAATAATATATATTTTTTTTATGTGAAGTAAGGCGGCGATTGCAATGCAATTTTATATTTTTTATTCATCTGTCATGTAATCAAATCAAATAAATTAATCGTATTAAATGAGTAAAAGTTTTTCATTGGTGAGTCTGCGTTTGAAATTATATTGTCTATCGTTTTATTATTTTGGAAATACTTTAATGTCACTGATGTATGAACGTTTCTTTAATTAAGAATTATTAAAGTTAAGGCCTTAATTATATATAAATAAGAATTAAAAATAGTTACTGAACAAATCATGACCTCGTAGAATTTTGGCTGGAATTATAACAACATTTCCTTGTTGAATTCCAATTCTGATCCTCTGGGCAAAAAATGAACCACCCTCCTGTCACCAGTGATGGCAAAAAGCTGAGGTGTTACAATTTGAATGGAACTTTTTGCACTACTACTCCAAGATCCAAGTATTTCAACTACAAATGGAACAAAAACATAATTTGGAATAAAATACGAATATTTGGATCGTTTGTTCGCTTTTTCCGTAGCGGCGCCGACTCTTAACATTGTCACTGATTGATACGACTCACGGATATAGATCTATTACTCACAGGGGCGCGCCCATGAAGATGTTAAACTCTATGTTTGTAAATCCTAAAAAGGAAGGTAATAATATTATCTAATTTATATATTTTTTTCCTGCCTCTCGTACATTGAAATCTTGTAAACAGGAGCGTCACTCAATATTAATGAACGCCGTAAAATTTATTTACGGTGGAGGGATGCGTCATCATGAATAAATAGATTTATACATCATATTAAAACATTTACAAAAAGTTTGTTTATCAGTATTAAAATAAAATAAAAATTATTAATATTTTGTACACAAAGTTTTATAAATTAAGAAATACCTATGTAGGTTTTAATAAATATTAGCTAAAAAAAACCCAATTGCGCAGAATACATTACGGTGTACGAGTGTATACGTAAGCAAAGGGCACTCTTTATTTCCTAACTCTTATAATCTACTGGGATAGCAATCCCACACGATTGGAAAAAGGTCAGTCGAAGGAAAATTGACTTCACGAGACACGGATGTGTGAGCCCAGACGATTTACAAAATCCGCGGTGTGTCTGTGATTTTTTGACATATAACGCTACTAACTTTTTGATTGCTCAGCCTGGGATTTGAAACGAGAACCTTCAAATTTGCAGCCTTATAAGATAGCTAGTATATCGTCATAGCAATTTGATTCTAATTAGAATATCGTTTATTTTATACTGAAACATTATTAAATAATCTCTAAGATATTATTTCAAAGTACAATTTTATACTTATTGAAGTCAAACGAATCATCAAAATCACAAGTGTCATCGAACTCAACAGCTACTTATACTATGGGAGCGAAAGTCTATAAATACTAAGTAAATAATAAATTTTGTGACCTTATTTGAAATAATTAGACTTCATGAATAATATCAAAGGAATCTGGATTACGAAAGATATTTAACGTGGAGACGAAGAATATTCCCTTCGAATAAATCAATGATTCGTTACAATGATTCATTCATAAAAGTTGAATAAAGACAGATCTTTGTATTCATATTATTATACATAATGAAGTCTGAATAAATTATTTTATATCATATGAACAAAATTATACAGCATCGTATACGAAGGTGACGAAGGAGAACCACTATTGACTTTAACTTAGTTCCGATAGGTCTGTCGTTAACTTTTAATGAGCCGTTTTTGCCTTTTAGAAAACGTGAAACCTAATCAATTGGTAAGCACCACTATTCAGGTGCTTAATTTTTATTTATAATTCATTTCGTTTTCGGCGAAATGTTCACCACAATTTCGCTACTTTGCGGCGACGAGGGAAAACATATTGAGGAAAATAAGTACAGGTTGCATTTAGCGGATGAATTACAACACGTATTCACCAAATTTTAAGATATTTACAGATATTATTTATCAGTCTACAATAACTAGTTAGTAACGAGTTTTATAATACTACTAAAGGAAAAAATCTGAATAAGGTAGTTGTTTAATAGAATACGTGATTTGTTTATAAAGAATTGATAACATTAAGTGCTTAAATATATATTACAAATATGAATTAAAAATAGTTACTGTATAAATCTTGACCGCGTGGAATGGTGGCAAGAATGTAATGCAAATAAAAATAAATAATATTGTGTATTCTGTATAATATTTATATTTATTATATAGATAGGAAGTGTGATAAATAATTTGTAACCATAAGTGTTAATAAAAAACTATATATAGTTTCCAACTAAACTGAAAGTATGTTAACGTGCTTCAGAGACGGAACTTTAAACTGTAATCATCTATATTATAAACATGTAAAGTTTGGATGTAAGAGGTGATCTCCGAAGTGACTCATCCGATATCAATATTTAAAATAAACCTTCAGGATATATTATAGAAAATTTTACAACGTAAAACACTGTAAAAGGTCGAGCGAATTACATTCTTTCTACTACGTAAACTATTACTTCACGGATTAGTAAAATATGTCCAAATAAATATATTAAATAAACTTAATACATTATATTCTACAAGTTGGACCGAGTGTGCCGGACTAGACTTTAAGATTTATCACCGTGGTCGAAATTCGTTTAGCATTTTGCCTCAATAAAAAATAGCAATTACGATTTTAAATTTATAAAATAAATTATTAAATTATTTTAAATCAAATCGAGTAATTAACGATACCGAAATAATTTTCCCTCACTACAGGATGTAATAATTATTCAAATTGATAAACGATGAGGCGGGTTAAGCAAAGTTAAGTATGCTGAATCACAATTTTGCACATTGATATGAAAATCTACTTACCAACGTGCACGTTTAGGACTTAGAATAATTTTTGATATTTGAATTTACATTCGTTATAAAATCATACATTTAAATTAATTTAACTCAAACGTTAGTTTCGAAGTAAAACACCTGCGATGTGTCTAGAAATTTCATAATTTATGCAAACTGTCATAATTTTACTGCTT
This sequence comes from Vanessa atalanta, assembly GCF_905147765.1. Classification (NCBI taxonomy): domain Eukaryota; kingdom Metazoa; phylum Arthropoda; class Insecta; order Lepidoptera; family Nymphalidae; genus Vanessa; species Vanessa atalanta. Next base: position 4,753,549 of record NC_061882.1, read on the forward strand.
GAATTTAATTACAAAACTGGTTTGACGTTAAAGCTTTTTTCACCTAGGGATTAAACGCCTGTTGTTTATACAAAGAGATTTGATTAGTACAATCTACGAACTAATCCTTGAATAACTTGTAACAGCACGTTCTCTTTATGTTACCTACGACGTGTATAACGATTGTCATATCGATATCCATTGTGATTGTATGTACATTTGAATTGAATTTTATCGGAGTATATTTTCTTTGGTCTTTATGAAAGCCTTTATTTTATAAATAAATTTGAACAACGCGTAACCTCCGTGGTCGAGTAGTGTGTACACCGGTTTTCATGGGTACGCCACTCCGAGGTCCCGGGTTCGATTCCCGGCCGAGTCGATGTAGAAAAAATTCATTAGTTTGCTATATTGTCTTGGGTCTGGGTGTTTGTGGTACCGTCGTTACTTCTGATTTCCATAACACAAGTGCTTTAGCTACTTACATTGGGATCAGAGTAATGTATGTGATGTTGTCCAATATTTATTTATTTATTTATTTATTTATACAGTAGAACATTGTGCGATACGCCCGGGTTAGATTCACTCACCTTACCTTACCAATCCTTACCTTAACTTTACCTTTATTATTCTACCAAAAAACATTAATAGTCTCAATTGTTGTGTTTCACTTTGAAGGTAATAGAAACTGTTTGATAATTTAATATATATATATGACGAAGTAACTTGTCCCAGCTTGTCTTTAAAAAACATGCCATGTCAGGGGTTTGGTTGTCTATCCATCCTCGAAGGTATAAAATTAAACGCAGGAAATATTATTCTTTAATTTATTCCAAGCTGAGGAGGTCCGATCGCTTCAACGGCTCGAACAAGCCTTTCGATACCGACTCTCGGCGTTTTATAACAAAATTGGGTGGGGGAACTATTCACTCAATATAACATCTATTTATGGACGGTAAAATATTTCAGACTAATTTAAAATCTCAAAATTTGATAAATATAATTAATTTAATAATTAAAGAGTTTTCAATTATTAAAATAATCACTTCCGGACAAAATGCGTGCCCACCGACATATATAAAAATATTTGAGTTAAATATTTCTGATGCAAAATAATTTCACTTATGTAACTTGTACTAATTTACTTTTATTTATTTCATTTTTGTTTTGCAACTAAAAAACAAATATTCAAGTAATAGAGATATTCTCTTACGAAGAATTCGATGAAAAGTTACCATTTTTAATTCATAGAAATACATTCGATATGTTGACCTGCCACATCAGTTTCCTTAGTGTTATTAAATCTAACCTATATTTTTATATATAAATGTTAACTGGGTATTCCAGCTCTTCTTATATAAAAATATGTCGGTCCTTTTTCGATATTAATAGATGAATCTGCTATTTGTGTATTTTGGAAAGTATAAAGTTCGTGTTTTATAAATATAAAAGTATTTGTTTTATTTAATTTGGTGGTAGAATTTCACTCAGAATCTGCAAATTTTAGGAATTTCCACTACTCATAATTATTCTACAGTCTACATTTGATAAGTCAATAAGTTGTATTTCTGTATTCCCGTTTGAAGTTTGAGTGAACCTATAATATGAATACACTCAATATTAATAAAAATAATAATATTACTCAAATTATCAAAGTCTATGGACTGCGTTTGCGACCGTGTTGCGCATCGATGGCTTAATAATTCATCTGCCTTTCAATATTAATAAAAAAGATAAATAATAATCGAATAATAATATATTAGCAATATCCCCCAATGACTTACATACAAATATATTTCAGCTATTTCCAAGTAAGTTTCGACAAGAGAATTGAAGCTGACGATCGGGTCAACATTGAGTTAATTAGATTAATTTGTCTGAGGTTGGATGTTCGGTTCCGAATAAAAGTGACACTCCTCAGCCAAATTGAATTAAATCTTTCACGCAACTTCGTTTAATTTGATGGTCTCAATCTCAAAAGAACAGAAATAGTTAATTACTCAAAAAGCTATCGTTGTGTCTATTGATAATAATACCTAAATCTACAGACCGGAAGTGAGCCTCGCTGTAAATACTCAGAAGTTACCTTAATATATTAATAAATATTACAGCTTGAAAATTAATTAAAACGATTCTATAAAAAGAAATGTTAAACCATTTTTTTTTAAATTGCAATATTGTAAATTAAAGATTATATTGATATATATTACATCTTTAACGCAAATGTGTCATTTGTGTACTAAGATAAGAGTGGTTACAAGATGTAAATCGTAACCGATAATTCTAATTACAAGTCTGGAGCAAGTATTACTAAGCTTAATATCTTAAGGAAAACTGCACGTAGTGGATCAGAATCTGCCAGGTGTACCACCGATTTGTAATGGAGCAACGAGGAGGAGTAAGCCCTTATACTTTCTCCTCAAAAGGAAGAGAAGCCTTTAGCCCAGCAGTGACACTTTAAGAGATTATTACTTTTTGTACAATAATCATTTCAAGTTTTGTAATGACAGTAATACCTACGGGCGTATTTATTAAGGGCATAACATTTTGAATAACACAAATGTAAACTTGAATTTCATTTTATCGCTTGAAGCAAAAATATTTGGGTCGGGAAGGCCCAAAGTTCAATTATGTCATAAGAGTTTTCAATTCATCTTAAAGATTTCATCGATAACCTAAGAGCTACACCGTTAGCGCGCAATTAAAACAAAAACGTCGATTGTTGATTTTTTATAATTTATACAAATGCTCTTTTGTTTTTAAACCAGGCCTCAGTATTTCAACTTTATAGCTCTACGCGTTCCTGAGAAAAAAATCTGTTGACAGGCTGATAGACAGATAGACAGCCGGGCGACGTAGTGATCTTATAAGGGTTATTTTTTGCTTTAGAAGCACGGAAACCTTAAAAGTAAAAAAAAACCTTTTCTTCAAACATATATTTTTTAATAAAAGAATATTATAGTAGAGTAGGGTATATTATATTTTGTATTCTATATGTTCGATAATAATAACACAGAATATTTTTTCTCACATCAAGAATGTATTATTTCTTTACTCAAATATCAATCTCGTCGATAAGCTTTCGTATTCGTGTAACGTTCATCTATATTAATGGTTTGATTACACAGGCATTTCCATTATCGTAATTATAGCATGACTTACAATTGAATAGAATGTTACTTTACTTATTCATGAATTGATTGGTGTTTTGACTACCTCGTTTGTATTATGAAAACTCTAACCAATATCTTCGTGACTTACGTTTTTGAAACAGTTTGGACTTTGAAGAAAGTAAATAGTAAGTTATCAAATTAGCTTGACTGGTGAATCCACTAATAATGTTCAATCTGACAATCATCAACACATTTCAATACCAAGATTCTTGATTATATTACTGAGACACGTTTTTTTTTATTATTTTTTTAATGGTATCGGTAGGTGGACGTGCAAATGGGCCACCTGATAGTAAGTGGTCACCACCACCCATAGACAATGGCGCTGTAAGAAATATTAACTATTCCTTACATCACCAATGCTCCACCAACCTTGGGAACTAAGATGTTATGTCCTTTGTGCCTGTAATTACACTGGCTCACTCACCCTTCAAACCGGAACACAACATACTGAGTATTACTGTTTGGCGGTAGAATATCTTATAATAATTAATAAGACATAAAATGAACACAATGCTTTATTTTTGTAAATGAACAGCTACGCGTTGCGGACATTTAGTATTCAATTAGAATTATACATGTCTGTTTCATACATGATGAGTTCATTACTAAGTGCATCTCATTATCTAAATACTAACTAAACGCGCTATTGCCACCACAATAATGTCTCCTGTATTGCCTCTAGTTTGCTGGAGTGTTTGACGTTTAGGGCTATTAGCCCCAGATGGCCCAGAACTTAAGAATCATAACTCAAGAATACATGTACAATATAGTAGAGAAACACTTATAATTTTAGAGGTTTCTGAAGTGATGTCGTAAATAAACCTATTTTTTCCGCTTACATTGCAAACGCTGGTTGAAACCTATGAGATAGATCAAAATAATGTACTTCAGTATTGTACACCTCAAGAAGGTCTTCAAAAATATTCGCAATGGTGTATGTCTATCTCTTAGGGATAGCCCACAACAACCATTTTTTATCCTTTTCTTTTTAAGAGAAATAATGATAATTTTCGAAGCGATAAGCTATACAGCATTAATCCTTATCCAATTAAGTACCTTAAATACATTTTGCATTTAATATAGATCAATATGGCCCTGTACAGCGTGTAATTTAAATTTATATTTTAGAAGATATTACAGATTTAAAATGCAGGCACATAGCGGTTTGTATTGTCTAATGACTGAAAAACTGTGAACTTCGAATGGGTGCAATACTGATACTTATTAAGTATCAGTATTGCACCCGTTCGAAGCCAGGGAGGGTCGCTAGTATATTATACATGCCAGACAATGTCTGCCAACAGTTTTGTTTGTACAGCTAGCGTCGTAAGTAAAAGAACGATATGTTTGGAAATTATAGATTGTTTAAATATTTAGACGACTTTGGTTGTACTAATATTATTGATCTCTTTAGGTATTTTTTTAAATGGTAATTAGAACTGTTACTTTATATATGAAGCTGACTGTACCATATATTTGAATATACTATTGTTTTTGATAAATAGGTTAATTTGGCTCAACTTGATATACTTAAGTTATCATGCGTCTCAATATACTCTTTTAAATATCATTCAACTATTTAATAAATAATGAAATTAAATATTATATCATCATAGTTGAAGAGAAGACTTATGCTAGATAATCTTTATGCCTACAAATTAATTGAAGATAATACATCGCAAATCCCTAATCAGCCACGACCTTCGAAACTAAGTCTCGTGCTGTAATTTGATACACATTGCTATATTATATATATTAAGTAGAATCACAATAAACTTCACGGTCTCTATTTGGTATTTACTAATATAAAAATACACTTAATGGTGTTATCCTGTAATCCTTAATTTTATGCTATTATCAAGAGTTATACTCCGCAATATTTATTTTATAGTAACGTCCTTCTGACCGATTTGAACCATAACAACGATGAACCATTACGACGATGTACAACGAACGATTTCCAATGATGAACAAGATGTTATACTTTTTTATAATCATTGATTTGTATTTACCTATTTAAGTTTACGATTTGCATGATGTTATTTATGAATCTATTCATGTGAATGAAAATATACGCTCTCATAACCTAGAGCTGACGACCAGGCGATTGGAAATAGTCTAAGCGCAGGAACAGTGACAGTGTAACTAATACCAACATTCAAATAACTTATAAATTAACATGGTTATTTTATATTACTAACAGTATTTAAAACGGGATATTTACCATGTTTTTTATTATTATTTGGTGGAGCTCGATATTTCGACATTATCTACGAATGTCTTGTTCTCGTGAACATAATAATATTAAAAACCATAGTAAATATCTCGTTTTAAATACTGTTAGTAATTCAAATAACTGTCTGGAAATCTTAAATGAATCCAAATAACTTTTTATCACCCGAAAATTGAATCCCAGTCCTCGAGATCCGCAGTTTCATAAGCTAGCCATTAGACCAAGAATACGTTTAAACAGTTACTTTTACAGTAGAACTTAATTAAGCCACGTCAGACGCAATATTGTGAGATAATTACCAACGTAAAGGAAATGTCCTGTGAAGGAAACGATATTAATTATAACATTGAATATGTCTGACGCTATTAATCATCTCAGAATCTAATTGCCAAACCATTGGTATGTGGTTATTTCCGTATAATTACAGATTTAACTAGCACTAATAACGTATAGTATATTATTATGTGATTTATTATCGACATTTATATTTACGGTGAAGATTCGTAACATAGAAAATAAATTTTGTTCATAATCTCCTCGGGCCTAGAGTGCGATTGAGAAAAAAGCATACGAAAACGTAAACTTTTATTTTTATTATAATGGTTATAAAATTGTATATAGGTATTATTTATTTAGCCTTAAAAAAATATTGGTGGTAGAGCTTTTTGCAAGCCCGTCTGCGTAGGTACCACCTACACATCAGATATTCTACCGCCAAATAACAGTACTTTGTATTGTTGTGTTCCGGTTAGAAGGGTGAGTGAGCAAGGGTAATCGCAGGCACAAGGGACATAACATCTTAGTTCCCAAGGTTGGTGGCGCATAGGTGATGTAAGGAATGGTTAATATTTCTAGCAGCGCCTTTGTCTATGGGCGGTGGTGACCACTTACCATCAGGTGACCCATATGCTCGTCCGCCAACCAATGACATAAAAAAATATTGTATGCGACAATTTTTTTTTTATCTCTTCTATTAGTATAAAAATGGCGGATTTATATCTCTATAGTGGTAAGATTTTGTGCGAGCACAACTGGGTACCTCGTCATCTGTTCTACCGTCAAAAAACTTAGTATTGTTGTGTTTCGGTCTGAAGAGTGAGTGAGACTTTATAACTACGTGCATAAGAGACATAACATCTCGATATAAGATAAAGATACAAGCTCATACTGTGACAATGTCTATTAGTAGTGGTGACAATATACCATCGGTTGTAAAATTATTTATTATAATTACGGTAAATCTATTTAAAAAAATATTAACTACTCAAAAAGACCACAATAATATAAAAAAAATACTTTGTATAAAAAAGATAAATATACAAATCTTAAAATAAAACATCATTGCCTACCTGTGTCTTTTGACGCTCGTATAAAGCAAAAGCTTATTTATTCTTCGAGACGGCTACAAATAAAGCGTTTGTATATATACATAAACCTTAATTAATTACTCGTAAAAGAAAAAATATTAGCAAGTAATTAATTGGAAGCGGACGATATGAAAGAAATTTTAAAGGTTTTTCTTTTACACTATCATAAATAAATGGGCAGCGTCCTCAATTTAGTAACTCGAATTCCTTTGATATCATAAAATTTACTGGAAATGATAGAATGAAGGATTGGCAAGTAAAATTACTAAACATGATGTTAAAAAAACTTCAACGTTCGTTTAGAAGTAGATAATCTACGTCTAAACGAACGTTGAAGTTTTTTTTGGAAGTCTTTGGTTTTTTTTTATATTCGAATTATAAAATGGAAAATAATTAAAAGTGGTATTTTTTTTTTCTTTATTTAGAACAGTACGCCTTCTAATAATGGTATAAATATAATTTGTTTGTAAAGTGAATGTTGAAATATAACGATAAGTAAATACTTTAATTAGTTTATTTTATTTTAGAATTTTAGAATATCCTCCTAAATGATTCCAATCTCAGCGGTCAATCTCAAGAGGGGAAACTATATGTGCAAGTCATATTGCTGAACATATATATGTGTGCAAGCACAAGTGTACTTTTAGTTGCATGGGACTTTACAAACTGCTTACTTACAGACCAGACCCAATAAATTTATGGCCTAACTTAGGATATAACAATTCAGGACTTGCAGCCTTATAAATTCTACATCCATCCATTCCAATCACCACCTAGCCTACTAGCCATTTTTTTTATTGCAACTACCGTAGAAATAAGAAATGTACAAGCAGGGTGACAAAAAATAATTAAGTAATTTATGAATATATTGACGTTATTATTTAAGTTTTTTGCTATAAAATTTTATGTAACGTACCTTGGAGATAAATTCAAGTTAACTACGACAGGATATAAAATTTAAATTTTGTATAAATTTAACGACGATGACGAAGATTTACACACATAACATGTACACATACATGTACATGTGTACATTATAAAAACCTTTCATACATTCAAAGTGACGACAGCGAAGGATCTAAGACATGAAACTACTAAACTATTTAAACTATAAAAATTCACAACGTGTTAATTGTAATATAGTTACTTAATAAAACTTTATTTATATGGTAATCTAGCCCTTATTCGCTGTTTTAATTATAGAATTACAGATTATAATTGAAATAAAATTTGTTCATTTTTCTTACCGTTTTATCAATCCAGTATACCTTACCTTAAATATATTGATATGATTTTCCGAAGCTAACGTTTTTATTTGAAATAAACTTTCTCATAAAACTGGAAAACAAATTTATAATCAGAACACGCGTTTGACTTCTGAGCTTTTAAAATTTATGAACGATGTCAGCAACTAGGAGCCAGCAGAGTTTCATGTAAACACCTTTGATGAAGTCTCGCTGGAATGAAATGTTAATTAATTTTCAAGTTAAAAGAACGTAATCATTTCATTTCTCACGTACGAAAATATTCAGATCCAATCAGAGGTTGAACTATTATTATTGCGATAAAAATAGAACGATAAGATAAATTATTGTTTAGTCAAGTTAAATTGCGTGGAAACAATTTTATTAATAATTGCCTAAAAAAAACTATACAATTTGTTGTTGGTGTAAAATGCTTAAAATAAACAAAAAAAATATTTTTATATATATTTAAACGATTGTTTTAAATATATGTAACAACGATGGATATCGACCCATATATCAGTTGAATAGCCTGCTTAGTCCCGTATGCTGCGTAGCCATTTCCCTTGAAAATATATTAAATAAACACTCAATCGGATTTTATTTATTTCTAATATAATAAAAGACTTTTGCTGCGTATTTTATACTTCATCGACTTCAGGCTATAAGGAATATCTAATGAACAGTGTATTGCTAATTCTTGATTATATTACTAACAATTAATTCAGACATAACTTAGACGGAGAATATTTTTGTCCTCTCCTTCTCTGTATGAGTTTGTATCTCAACGTGATATTTTAGTATTCTATCATTAACTGTAATTAGGTTTAAAAATCAAATGAGTTTAAATAAAAAGCTTGAAATAAAATTGTTATATTACGTTGCTTATATTTATATACATAAATACATAATTCATTGCTGTATATAGGTAAACAAAATAACACTAAATAAATATCGATAAAAAGAACAAATTTGATGATTGTAATATAAGCGCTTAGACTAATTTTCACATATGCCTCTCTGCCTGGGTAAATACTTGGATTTTCATGAGTTCTCAATAATGTACTCGTACGTTCAGAACTGAATGATCACGATTCTTATAAATACCTATTTTTTTTATCGATGTGTACTTAAGCGTATTATTATATTGATTTGTTTTTTTATAACATACAATTAATAGAGTTATTATATTTACTACACACCGCTAATTCTAAATCAATCTTTATTATTATATAATAGCTTCGTCGTATTAGCTAAAAACGAGGTCGACATCGAAAGAACTATATGAATTGCCAATTTATTCCCAACAATGCTGGTGATGGACATACATATATAAACCAGTTATCCAATAAAATTCGCCCTTAAATTCAAGATGGCAGATGACGAAACAGGGTGCGATTCCTAAACCCAAAATGTAGACTGCCAATACATGCCGGTAAATATATATATTTTTTTATGTATAATCCTAATTCGACTCGATGACAATTTCAAATATAGAATTTCTTTCTTTTCTTAATTATAGAATTATAAATTGTCACTCGTATTCGTACATGGCTGTAGACAGAGCGTAAACCTTCTCGAAGATTTATGTAGTTAAGGCTCACGGGAAAGTGAATGATTACCCTTGTTTAGCGACGTCTTATTTGTCCTTTCCTTTTTCTTTTTTTTAATTAAGGTCTCCATTTATTTGGTACATCTACTGTTTTAATGGAATTTTCTGCTAGGTGTCACTCAATTATCAGATATTTTATCAATACTTTGCATCTATATTTGACTGCCCCATTGGTTTAGTGGCTAAATATAAGATGGCAAATCCCGAGGTCCTGGATTCAAACCCCAGGTTGGGTCGATAAAAAAGAGATTATTTTTCAAAAAATTCCCAGCAATAGCACGGAGTCTAGAAGCTAGAAATGTGTCGACTCTAGTACCTCGGAGAGCACGTGAAGCCGTCCTGCGTCCAAACTTTTTCATCTTTTTAATCGTGTCTGTGAAATAAAAAGTGCACCTGAATTCACGCACACACTTGTGCTCAATAATATGTCCTCCGTAGCTAGCTGTTCTACCTTAAGATTGGCCACTATCACCGAAATCGGTCAGGATGACATTATCTATATTATGGTTTGGTGGGTAATTATTTATAATCTTGGAGCTAGAGATTCTCTTCAGGATGTTTTTAACAAAGTAGGAATACTCACTGTTGCATCACAATATATTTACAACAATATTATGTATATTCACAGTAACATCAGTGATAATCATACATTTATTTTGTGCACAAGATGTTAGGATAAGCTTATAATGCCAAGTTTCCGACTCTTCGACCTTCGACCGTTTCTGTAATAAAATTCCGCAGACATTTTTAACTTGACTTAAAAAGAGTAATTACTGAGTTTCTTGCCAGTTCTTCTCGGTAGAATCTACATTTCGAACTGGTGGTAGCTTCACTTAATATAGTTTGTTAAATGAAGACAAAAGTGCTTCTTAAAGCCTACTTAAATAAAGTATATTTTGATTTTCATTGAGCAAATTTAGTTCCTTTACAATGACATCAAATGCTGTGGGACGCTGAAACGATTATTTTATGTCCCGTTGGTAGACGAACTAGATGGGCCACAAGATAGTAAGTGGTCACCACTGTCCACCGTTAATAGTACTGTTGTCTTTTAGAACCAATGTCATTTATTATTCAATCCTCATATCACCAATGCGACACCAACCTTGGGAACTAAGATATTTTGTAGCTTCTACCTATATGAACATTGGCTCACACATCCAACTAGAATACAACAAGTCTGAGTTTTGCTATTTAGCGGTAGAATATAAAATTTATGATGAGTCGGACTGCACACAACCGTACCTCCAAGTAAGACTACGAAAGTAATTGTTTTTTGTTTCATACTTTACCAGCTTTACTTACATATCTAAAAAAATATTATATATAGAAAAGACATGAATTCTTACGTTCTTACGAATACTTACATATAATAAAGATTTGATAATATTCAATATACTATTAAATAAATGTATATTAAGAAAATAACAATAAACGTTTAAAACAACTTTTTCAGTAAATACAAATAAAGTTTATTGTCTAAAGATATAAAAGATTTCTAGCTAAATCTCAGTTAGTTTACGTGTAAAGTAATTTCGTTATACTTTCCAAGTTTCACAAAAGATTTATTCCTTGTTTGAAGTTGTATGTGAGGTTTCTTATATGTAATAGCACGTATTACTGTAGCTGTATATTTTTATTACATGAGCCTATATTGCGGAGCTTCAGAGAGTGCTTTACGATCGAAAACATTTTTCGCCCTAATTCGACGACTATTTTTATTCTTATACTTAGTTCAAAATATAATAATAACTTAATTAAAAATATAATAAAAAAAATTAAAAAAAATTTTAGTTTACTGAAAGGTTTTCTGTGTGAATATTTGTTTATTTGGATATTTCGGCATATTTAACGTTATTCGTATTTTATCTTCTTTTGTACTTAGTTCTTTTATTTATAAATAACCGAAAATATATTATTAAAACTTACTCTCAAAATCAAAATCAAAATATTTGTTATTCAATTACGCTCATAAAGCACTTTTAATTCGGCATTATACAGAGTTGAATTAAATGTAAGCCTACCAGTTTGGAGAGTAGATGCTACCGAGAAGAACCGTTAAGAAATTAGTTTCTTTTTCCAACATTTTAATTATAGAGTATGCCAATAAAGCACAATTAAATGTATATATATCCTGCCTAGAAATCATCAAATACTAAGTTCACACTTTTTAATCATTAATATAATCTTGTATTGAGTAATATGCTTTATTTGTCCATGTTTTTTTTTGGCATAAATAGAACACACTAGGAATAAAACAACTAATGTTTTTCCACATTGAAGTTATCTAAATTTAAACTTATACTTTTGATTTCCATGTTAGTAGTTAGAGACCAAAAAATAAAGGAAAAAAACTTATCGTTTTATAGATACATAAAAAAATTAAAAGTAAATGAATTATAGAAAATCCAAGTGTTAAAGTAAATGAGATATTTTAAGGCGGCCTCGTTAGCTTAACGTGGCGCAAGCTTGGCGTTGCTTTGAGAAATAATCAACGAACAACAAAGAGGCCAAAATTGAACCGTTTAATGATTCAGCCGTTAAAGGCGTTTAATACAAACAGGTTAATGAATAGAGTTTTACGTCTTCAAAGAAATCTTTTGAATAAAATATCGCTACATATTTTAGGATGAATCATTTACGTATATTGAAAATTTTGAGCCGAAAAACGAAGCCACATTAAATATTTTATTTCATTACTTTTATTCACTCTCAAATTATTTTTGCGAACTTTGTCATTGAACACTTGACACTTAGATATTTGTTACTGAAAATAAATGAAATCTGATTAATGGATTGAAAATAAATTTGTACGTAGGTAAAGAATAGAACTGCCAATTAATGTGCTGGGAAAAGCGTTGGCGCGGTCCGATTGTGTTAGTATAGGTCGCGCAAAGCATTAAAGCAGAAGTAAAGAAAATAAGAGTGAAATGGCGGTGGAAAACACTCACAGTCAACGTCGAACGGAGAGAGAAACGCAGTCAGCTGACCTTGACAAATGCACAGCTCTGTCGAAACGTCGGATGAAATAAAGAGGGTACAATTGTGTTTAAGTACGAATAATATAAATTATATGGCAAATTTTACATAATTTTTATTTTCTGTTCCTAAAACAACACTTACTAATTTATGTCAACTGAATTTTTTGTTTAGTATATATATTTTTTGTCATAATATGTAAGTCTATACTTATTATATAGATAACAATTTAAATAAAATATATATAATGTAGGTGCTGACAAGCGTAACGTAACGTAATAGTATTGACAAATAGCTATTTATTTTATAAAAAATAAAGAATTTCTTATTAAATCAGTAAGAGTAAAATGAGATTCTTGAAGGAGGCCTCGTTAACACCACGCGGCGCGGCTTTGAGCTAAATAATCAAGTCATTACAAAAGAAATGAGACCAAACGTTTTCTTTTGAGTCAAAATTATTGTATTTTTTCGATTAGTTTTAATTAATTATTCCAATTTTATTTAAGTTTTTTTTTTATGAATTATCGGTATTTTTCAGGGCCATTACGGTTTTCACCGCATCGAAATCAGCCGAGGAAATGTTTTTAAAATGCGAAAGTTTGACTGATTAGGTAGACATAGGCAAATAGGCTACCTGATGGTAATTGATCACCACCCTCCATTGATATTGTTGTTGAATGAAATATTTACCATCCTTTACATCGGCGATGCACCACTAACCTTAATGAGAGCTACAATTTTAAGGGCCCTGTGCCTTTATATACACAGGCTCACTTAGCCTTCAAGCCGAAACACAACTAATGCCGTTGGACTGGTAATATGAAGAATCGTACCTTCCCATGGGATTCCACAAAGCTCCACTGCCATGTCAACAGATCCAATCACATTTGTCATGTAAGTGTATTACGTCTTGAAAACGGTAAATAACATCTTGAACTAAGAAGTTATGTGCTTTGTGTCAGTTACACTAGCTTACAATTCAAATCGAAACACAATACAATCCATGGATCGTTCCTATCAAAACAGGATTGCATGACGTGGGCAATGGCTCCTATAATGGTCTACTTTTGGAATTATTTGTTAATTATATTTAAAAAAGAAATAAATCATTGGTAACGTAAAAATACTTCGTAAGTGAAGTAAATGATTTTCATTTAATATGAAAAAGTATTTGGTAACACAAAAGCGCATTGCAATGTTGAATTATATATTGTATCTTACGAAATTTCTCAAGTGTTCTCGTAATTAATACCAGCTGTGCTTTTGTGGTGTTTCAACAATGCCTCATTATCGTGCGGTAAAGAATTGTATCATTTCTTATTTATTACATAAGAGTAAATTTTTGCGGTAACTTTTTTTTTAATCTATTTATTTATTCTCGAATAAATGTATTTTAAAAGATTTAAATTATATATAATGAATGAAATTCATTTTTTTATCGAAATGTAAAACCTTTTTTCATTTGCCACATGTAACACTATTTTAATAAAAAAATAATGGGCTTTAAACTTAATGCTGGGTAATATTTTCGTGCTGTCTTAAGGAGATAATTCAGAACTTATTCCACCAGGCTACCCCATGCGGATCGGTGAATATGTATACGAATTTGATCCAATACATTATGCAGGTTTACCTCACGATGTTTTCCTTCAAATTCGAGCGTGAGATGTTTTTGTTCACACAAATCGTGCACGTGAAAACTCAGATTGGACCCGCAATCTTCAGTTGAAATTAATTTGTCCGAATAAAACCAATTGTGTATTGGTGTGAGTTACATTATTATAATATACAGTAGTGAAGGTTTGACGCTAACGCGTTTTCAAGGTAGAGTCGTTTCTAGAAACTACGTCACCTTTTTACGTCTTTTCTGAATGTTTGAGTGGAACGAGAACATTTTATGCGGATTAAAATGATATTAATGTCGCAGTAAAATTTTTTAGTTGCTGAAATTTATAGAATTTTTTAAGTTGTTTATTATTAGAAAGTATCGTTTAATTATAAATGAAACAGATTCATGTTCAATATCAACATAAATCTTATATATTATGTAAAGAGTTTTAGAATGTCAGAATGTACGAAGTTAAACAAAGATTGTTTGATATAAATAAATCCATTTGCAGGTGTGCCTCATTGTTGCGTTCCACGTGGTGGTACATCTCAATTACGCATAGCACGTTAGAAAAATAACCTACTAAAAGTATAACTAGTAACATATTTTACCTTTTAATAAGATGACTGATCATTCACACAGAACGCGTCGGTGGATAACTGATGAATGAACTCAGAATTATGATAAAAACATCTGGTATAATAAGTAATACTGATTGTACGAGTAATTCATCAGAAATTGTTTCATTCGTAACGACCCAAAATAATTGTTCTCGTGATATTATTTGAAAAGCGAAGCAACGTTAAGTACAAATGGAGTTTCCAACTACAAATAGAATGTTCTTCATACCTGAAGTAAAATGAAACGCTCGTTTTCTTTCCGGTCTTTACTTTTTAACAGAGATTTACTGCTATGAATGCCTAAAGGTTGAATAGAAAAAGCAACGTTGCGATTACTTAAGCTGTCATATACCTACTTTTCGTGATACCGAATAGGATGAAATACTTTTTCGTTTCGTTATTACATAATCATATACATTTTTATGTTTCTTTGTAACATTAAACTTAAATTGATAAAATAAATGTATTGTTACCATAGCTAAAATATGAGCACATATTTTTTAAAGACAATTTATTTTGTCAATAATTTAATGTAAGTAAAAGATAATTATGTTAATTAAAATTAAGTAGGTATATTAATTTGTATTTACGCTTTGATTTCTCTTGAGAAATAATTTGTTTTATAGTGAAATTTACTTAAGAGTTCTTTAATAATTACGGACTATGCTATTATATATACAGACGTACATGTATTAAACATTTCTATGACAAACAAGTTTCAATCGAACTTTATAAAATCGTGCTAAATTCAACTTTCACTCTCATGATTTAAGACATACAACTAAAAAATTAAAACCCAATTTTTTTTTATTCTAATTTTTTTTTATTATTGCATAAACAATTATTTAAGTTTATATAAACAATATGTTTTGATTTATTATTTTAGTAATATAATTATGCACAAGTAATGAAATGAAATAAATCATATACATTAATTGCAAAATTCATATGGCTGAAAATTTAAAACTAACTAACCCAATCTTATAATTGGCACAAAATATGTAACAATTTACATTTGATAAAGTAAATTTGAGCTGACTTTTATTATTTTTAAAATCAGAACGAATTTTCATAATTGCTCTTTTGAATAAAGTAAAAAAAATAAATGATAAGGAAAATAAAATTAGAAGACTTAACACTCCGTACCATCGGTGACAGAAGGACTCATTCATTGCAGAATAAAGAATTACTTTTCAAGAAATTACGTTACAATTTTAGTATCTATTCTGTTCGAACACATTTTATAATTCTATTTTTAAAATTATTATTTTATTTTGTTAAATTATTTTATATCATCATAACTATATTAAATGAACATTATTAATTAGGTTTCATTAATCTGAGTTAAGCTGTTAAAGCAGGTATTGAAAATAAATTATAAACGTTTTTCAACCATGTCATTAATCACGTTCAAACATGACTAGTTATTAATTTTAATAATCAACGAAAGTTACGAGAATAAGCAAATTAACAAATTAAAAAATAAACATTAGAAGTTGATTTTAAAATAAACCAGCTACAATAGAGTTGTTCAAATAAAAGACGCAAGCAAGCTAACTACATTTATGTTTACAATTCAAATCGTGTACGTTGATGAAAGAGGATATCGTGAGGAAACCTGCAGCTGCAAACTGCTGTGTCGGAGTAATTCTGAAACTTGTATTTCAGCCAATCCGCAGTGGAGCTTCGTGATGTATTAGAAAAGAGCCTTCGTATATCTACGTTACTTTACTTGTTGTTGTGGTAGTAAATTATTATTTTTATAAGATGAGAGCTGACGTAATTACTAGCTTTATTTAAAAGAAAATATTGACAATCCGTTAAATAACCTTAAAGTTGAATATAATGGTTAAGTGTGATTAGACCAATTAATAAAATAAGTTAGGTGTTAACAATATTGTACATTGATATAACGTAACATCTATTGTCGCACACATATACAATAATAAATAAGAAAACTACTGGCTATGTTTAAACAACTACAAAAAGGCAAAGTGTAAAGGTAATGCTAAACATGCATCATTTTCTTTCGTTATTTTTCATTAAAGTATTTGTATAAATGTTTTTTTAAGTTGTAGTAGCTGCGATAAATAATCTTTGGAGTTTATTTAAGCGTAGTAATAAACTTTTGATAACTTTGATGTGTTCTAAGATCTAAGTTTCTATCTCTATGTTCTAAATGTAAAAAAAAACAGATCGCCTTTTATGGCAAGATTTCTGCACGATTTAGCTCAGTGAGTAGTTTGTTAACTATGTATCAATGATTCCTTATTGCTGTCGAATACTATACTTAGAGTGTCTGAAAATAAGCGAATTGTTATTTAAATAGTATAACAAAATTTAGATTTTAAATCTGTGCATATCCTTTAATGTATACATATTGAGTCAAAAAGCCGAAAGACGGAGAAGTTTTTTTTTAAAAAAACATCTTAAGACAAGAATATACGAAGAAATATATACCATAATAACACATAATACATTCCATTTTAAGGGGCGACATGTTCCGCAAAATTAACAGCACATGAAAATAAACAATCCATCCTAAAATCACAGTTTCTCGTGGCCGACTTAG
This sequence comes from Vanessa atalanta, assembly GCF_905147765.1. Taxonomy (NCBI): domain Eukaryota; kingdom Metazoa; phylum Arthropoda; class Insecta; order Lepidoptera; family Nymphalidae; genus Vanessa; species Vanessa atalanta. The sequence goes on from NC_061882.1 coordinate 4,770,940, forward strand.
TATGAATTACAACGCGTCAGAGTACCTATGCTACTACTAGTTATAGCAGTAGTGATTCCTTACCAGCAAGTGTCCTATTTGCCTATTTACTCTTATATAGTAAATTTATTCGGTTAGGCTCTTACAGTATTTTTTTAAATCAAGTCATTATACAAAGTTAATTTAATTTCATGCTACCGCTCGTTTGAAATATTGATTTTTCCAAGAACAATCGGCAAGGTACCCTTTTGCCATCAAAAACTATTTCCATGTAATAATCATACAAAGGTATATTTATATATCATGTGTGACCCTCAAGAAATATAAACACCGTGTTCTTTTGGTAATTATATAATCCTAAGCAGTCTAATATGCCTTATTGTTTTTATGTTAGTTCTAAATTTTAGGCAAATGCAAAATTATGGTCGTAATATTTATAGAATATAAACTGATACTTACAGGCGGAACGCAACACAAGCACAAACCTGTCAGATAATATTTTTATGATATTACTCTCTCATCTTAAAAATAAGTATTGCTGAGAGAATTTTCCATCATCTCCGATAAAATCGTTACGAATATGACTATTGATATATTTTATCAAGTACCTATATTTTATAAATCAATATTCAAATGCTCATGTTGGTAAGTTAAGGTCTTTGCGGAAAGCCGTTGATTGTAATTAATTTTCGTCCGATCTAAGAGATCACCGAAGGGCCGAATTGACATTTTTTTTTATTTGTTGCCCTTCAGGAAGATGCTTAACGAATGAATAATTCTAGGGATTTTTCGTTAAATTTAAATGGGACCACAATAATCTGTAAAAAAATACAACAAACGGGTTTAATATCATAGCGAAAATAGCAACTGACGTATAATATATGACGAAGAAGTTTCTCCAGGGTTATTTTTAAAAAGCGTGACGTCAGCATTGCTGACGTCACTTTCACCAACATGATCTTGATGGCTCATTTTGCAATGAAATAATAAAACTATTTCAGCAAAATAATAGGTTTATTCAACAATCGATCAGGACACAACGTTCGTCTGAACAGTCCGACGGCTCGAAAGAGAATGAACCCCGAGCAACCGTCGCACTGCTTTTTATAGCAAACATCATAATAACAACACCTGTTGAACACAGGTGTTCAATCAATGAAATAATATTTAAAATTCATTTTTATGTTTAGTTTTCACAAATATTAATTCATTTCTGATTTTTAAACAATAACTTATTTACAAATTAATTAGAAATAACTTGATTAAATAATCAATTTAAAGCGTTTGCGCCGACATATGCACTAAAAACAGCTAAAATGAAAAGCTTCTGCTTTTTTGGAAAGTCGACAAAAAACGCGAATGGCATACGTGACAAAAATGAAACGTTAGAAACATCTTATTTATAACACACATATAGAAATGTTTTATGTAAAATTTAACTTAAATTTTCACTCAAATCGCGACCAAGAAGTTTTCACTAGAGTAAAATAAATAAGTTTAGCAGTAGAACATTTAAGTGTTGTTATTTAAAATAGTTTTAAAATTAAAAATAACCTCTGGGTTTGGTATCACCGATTAATATATTCTACCACAAACGTACAATTGTTGTGTTCAAGTTTGAAGGGTCGAATGAACCAGTGTAATTATAGGTACAAGTAGCATAACCGAAAATAAAATATAGGATAATTGAAAAAGAGAATATTAACATATTTTATGTACGTAGTAATTGTAAGTGACCCTCTCAAGCTGATAAAAGATAATGTTTAATAATACCATTCCTCAGCTAAGTAGAACACAATACAAAAGCCAATTTTTGTTTATTTTATACGAATACATAATATAAATATACTTAAATGATATATGTATAAAATGATTATACATATATCTAACGATATTTATAAACATAAAGATTTAAATTTTATAATTGTACTTTCGGTTTGGCTGCCAAAAAGTCTTTTCGCTATGCACTATTTTTCTTCTCTGTACCTGCATTCATTTCCTTGCAACACAAATACAGCGCTTCCTGCTTTTCGTGAATATAATATCATTCTATCCTTTACAAAACCGTTTCATTTGTAAAGTATATCCATATGTGTTGTATTAGGTCCTTACATATGAAATTAGCCTTTTGTCGTACTGACCATTTTGATCTGAAATATCTCCTCTTTGTTTAAGCATTCCGAATTCAAATTTACAAATTAATTAGTCGGTACATTTGAGTTTTGAAAACAGTCATTCGTTTGTTTTGTCTTCATGATTTGTATTTTATTACCGCAACATGGAAAACATGAAACATCGGTATATTTACGAGTACGAGTTCTACCGTGGCACCAGTGCTGCAGAAACAGCTCGAAGGATTACTGAGTGTACGGCGCTGGTGTCGCATAAGAAAGCACGGTACGTTTTTGGTTTCAACGTTTTCGTTCTGGAAATTTCGACCTTCAGAACCAACCCCGTAGATGGCCGGAGACCATACGTAGAAAATAAAGAATTAAAGGCTTTTGTGGAACAAATATAGCAGGCTTCGGTTTAAGTGATAAAACTGTATTAATCCATTGAAGCAAATCGGGAAAGTAAAAAAACTTGAACGATGGGTACCTCATGAATTGATTGAATCGAACTTGCAAACACGCGTCGACTGCTGTGTTACTTTGCTCAACCGACACAATAATGAAAGGATTTTTAATCGAATCATTATTTGTGATGAAAAGTGGATACTATACGATAATCGGAAGCGCTCTTCACAATGGCTGAACCCTGGAGATCCTGCCAAATCCTGCCCTACACGAAAATTGACTCAGAAAAAGTTACTTGTAAGTGTTTGGGGGACTAGCGCCGGTGTCGTTTACAGTTTTCTCAAGTCTGGCCAAATGATTTCTGTAGTCAGCATGCAACATGCAGTCATGATCTATTGTCAGCAACTGCAAACCATGAAGGAAGAAGTAGCTGCTAAACAACCGAGATTGGTCAATCGCTGTTGGCCACTGCTGCTTCACGACAACGCAAGATCACACACTGCACAACAAATAACCACTAAGTTAGATGAGCTACAATTGGAATGTCTGTGACATCCACCGTAATCCCTGGACCTTGCTCCAGCAGATTACCATTTTTTTCGGAATTTGGACAACTTCTTGTAAGGAAAAAAAATCAACTCAGACGCGGCAGTCCAAACCACATTCAAATAGTTTATTGATTCTCGCCCCCATGGTTTTTTTAGTATAGGGATCAATGAACTACTTGTGAGATCGCAAAAGTGCATAGATAACAAGGGTGCATACTTTGATTAATTAAATATATTTAAAAAAAAAATACTTTATATTCCTCCCGTATAAAACGCCAATTTCATATGTAAGGACCTCATATTAAATAGTACCACCGTCCAACTGTTGAGCGTATCAGTGGATTTAATACCACTCGCATATCGCACCAATTTCCTTTGTTCTATAATATAAATCATTATCTATATACTGTCCAAAAATAACTTAATATTATTAATACTTGTAGAATAAAAATGTATGGAAGAGCTGTTTTCCAATAAATTCTTAATATATTTGTTATATCTCTACAAAAAAAACGTCCGTGCCATTTTCAACTTATTTACTTAATCAATTTTTTCTGAAAATTGTTTTCTAGCATTTACTAAAACTATACGTTTTGGTTGGGTGGGGCTTTGATCGAGCCAACTTAGATGGTAACCTATTTAACGGATATTCTGCTATGCAATATCTATAGATATCACCAGGGCGTGGTTGGTAAAAAAGAGAGGTATCGTGGGCCATTTGTTTATAACAAAAGTTGCTTTAACTATATTGTATATATTAAATATTATACAATAAAAGAAATGACAAGTAATAAAATTGTTATTATATATATGATAAAAAGAGAAAGGGAGGGAAGGTTAGAGGGGGCATAAAACTTTTTCCATACGTGACAATATCTGCCTGTTAATTCTACTGTAAGCCCCGTAAAAGAATTTCGTTCTAAAAAACGTTTCAAATCAATATATAATACTAATATTACAAGATGAACGCAAAAAAATATTTTTTAGAACTGTGTCGCGGCGAACATCTCGTTAGCAAAATAAAATACTGAGACATTTTATAAGTCTTTCCAGCACATTTAGTACACCGAAAAGTAAATCTCCGAGTATCGTGCACCGTCACGTTCGACCTTAATATAATTTACCTGTGTGTGTTTAGGGCTAATCTCTAAATGTATATTGTATTGTATGTTTATTACATTATGAATTTCTGTTAATTAATAACGTTTGTTATTTTATTTAAGTAGAGTAATAACGGCTTATAATCAACTTCACACCAAAAAGGATGAGGTTATATATTTTAGTTTATATGTTTTTTACGTTTATCTATTACTTAAATCATTTTATTATTGGCATTAATAAAAAAATAAATTAAACTGTATGTATAAATTTTAATGTAAAAAATATATTTTAAAAGTCCTTCAGTCTTTAGATAATTTTGGTGTACATATAATAAAATGGTTATAATAAAATTCTAATTTGATTTTTTTATTTATTTGAGATTTGTGTGAATTAATTTAATAAAAAATAAGTAATTAAAAAACTAAAGTAACAGCCTCAACTAGGCTTATTCAACCAAGCTCATCTACTTTGGGTCAGTGGATACTTATAAGTGACACATTTTCATTCAATATATGTGATGTTTTTTCTTGGTGTTGACCTTCACCGCAAAATAAAAAGATGAATTTAAACTTAAATGAAGCTCCTCTGACTTTAATTTAAATAAAACATCCGTTATAATTATTTGATCCCGTTACACGTACTTTATAACCAGAGTTATGAAGTACGTGTAAGATTATTTTATTCATATGTGATACAAATAATAATGGATTGTCGGTTATTTTTATTTTTATGGTATTTTATTGTAAAGAATTATTAATTTTGAACTTCTTAGACAAGAAAGACTTAGGGGTTTTCAATTCATGTACCTGTACTTTTGTTTTTTGTAATTACGATAGCTGTCCAAAACTTAGATATGAACACCGACTGTTAAAGTATTACTTTCGTTAAAGTTTCAATGGAGGTAAATTTTGAAGATTTATTTTGTTTTCGCTTAAATATACATAGCCTGTCACCAAAGCATTTAAATTGGCTCTATCTACTTGCTCATGCATTTCATTAATCGCAGTTCGATTATACAAAGTTAAATGGTCTCTTGAAAATATCATTTTTAACATTTTAAAACAATGTGGGAAATATCGATAATACCCTTGTCTTCTGAAAATCTATTTTTAGATTTACTTTTTTTTATCAATGAAAATAATATTTATTTGACAATTATAATGTAAAATTAAATTATATTATAAATTTAAATTAAATTATAATCCCATTAGATATTAAACCCTATCATATTACTATTATTAATTCTACAAGTGCATAATACTGAACTTATCATTCATATTGTACCATAAAAGGTATCATTCTCTCGTAATTTCGCTTTCCCCTTTTATTTGAATGAGTTGTCAATTATAAACTACTCACTCTACAATTGCAGCCGGCAAAGAACGATGCGCTTAGCTTGAATTATTAAACTGTTTTAGGTGGATGTGTTTTAGATGTAGGTTATATGCTTAACCGACTTCTAAAAAAATATATATCTTTATATATATTATCAATATTCACACAATACTCGAATATAGCAAAAAAAAAGTTTTCATACTTTAATTTATAAGGAATACCGTTCATCAAGACACGTCGATGCCAATATGATAAACTTTATTTCTCGTGAATACATCAGTTTTCATGGATTTTTTTTATTTCTCAGTAACGTGGCAGTCGATTTCAGTGTAAATTCGTAACCAGAATGTACTGTGTAATGTATGCCATTATTTATAAGTTAATACTACATACTTGACCGGAGGTCAACGTCTGTGTCGAGCACAGACTTCAGACATTTTTTTTCAGTGTATTATATAAACATATTCCTATATTATGATAAATCAATTATATTTAGATTATAGTTTTTACGATTCAATATGTACTTTGAAATACTACGTATTAATTGTTCTATATAGTTGTCTGTGTAACTCTTTACGCTATAAGTATATCGTTATTAGGTACTACGTTTCTATATAATTTGGGTATTAAACATTTTATAAATAATTACAATAGAAAATGGATTGAAATAAAACAAAGAATATGTCGATTATATTATTTATACGTATATTTATTGTAATTTTACATTAATTAATCAAATCTTCCTGTTTACAGATTTAAAATTAACATATGATAAATAAATTTAACAATTAATAAATCTTACTGATGTTAATTGGCTATGCCTGGCTTATTTTAAATTTAAACATTCCCATAATTCAATTTCAATAAGAACTTACTGTACATTATGTATTGCAATACATGATTCATAAATAAATGTAATGTTTTATTTGAATATTTTATATCTTATTCTAAAAATATTGAGTAATAAACAATAATATTTCCTATTATGTACAGCATAATTTATACTAGGTGATTTTAACACTTAAAAATTTTCTTAAATCCTAATTATCTTAGAATAACTCGTCTATCCAAAGACCAATGGACTGATCGAATTTAAATATACTTTTTTAGAACATTACTCACGATGTTGAGGATTTCATGAAAGTTACGAATTATTACAATCAACGGTCACTATACGTACGTACACTTATTCCAGCTTATTAATTAAATTTCAATATGAATTTGTCACCGTTTTAATACATTTGTCATTTTTATACTATTTCGAGAAACAGTACAGATATCGACGTTATTTCTAAACATTTATCTTTTTGTTATGTAATTCAATAGATCATCAATGTTTCCGACTAAGTAGTCTAGCGTTTTCGTAACTGACTAGTGAGTTCCTTTACAAATTCGCGGAAATGAAACCAAATCTAATATTACACTTTAAAATTCGAAGCTTGAACTTTAATTAAATATTTTATATTTAAACATCAAGATATTTCTTCTATATTGTAAATCTAGTTTCGACATAAAAAAATTCATCGTATTTTCCTATAAATATATAACAGACAACATTAGATCGACCTCGCATATTTGTGTTCTTGTCACAATGCCGCTTCAGTTTTGGTCCTCGCCTAATTGAATTTTAAATGGAATTTATTTAATTATCTGTGTAGCATAGAACAGTTGAATGTTTTTTTTTTTCTTATTTAATAAGATGACTAAAAGCAGATATCTTGTCCTTTCAGAAATAAATCAAGTTTACAAACAATGTTATCGCTTTTGTCGTTAATTACTGTACATTTTAATGTGTCTATATCAAGTTTACATTTATTATTCGAATACAAAAGTTACACAGTAATGATATATTTGGTCTCTTATGATGAAAATTGGAGTGTTAACATCGATAAATGTGCTTTATCTTAGGTAAGAAATAATATAAGTATTATCAGAGTTACTAAACACAAATTATGCGGCTTCCAGAAAAGAGAACCTTTATTCCATGTATCGTGATGAACGGCGGCTTGATTCTCACCTAGTAAAATGATTAATAATTATTTTAAAATAATATATTACTTTAACAGTTAATATAATTCCAACAAATAAAAAAGGGTTTCTTCATTAAGTGAAATAATAACAGATCACTATAGTAAAATATGCATCATTTTTTAAATATAAATTTATAAATTCATTACATAAAAATAGATTTTTATTTAAATGAATGTTTAATGACTTGAAATTTAATTTAATAAAATGTATTCTTATGTATATAATTTCATTAAAACGATAAACCAGCTTACCTATTAGTACGTGCACGTTGACTGTCACTTGTGAATGGTTCCGTAGGAGGCACGTGTAAGCGCCGCTATCGTTTTGGGAAGCTGAGCTCACGCTTATTGTAGCGCTATAAGAATAATATTTGCATAAATATATTGAAAAATGTAATCGCTTTTTTATCATATAAAATAGATCTATATTTATGAAATTTAATAATCACATAATAGTTTATCGTCGAGCCGTGATGGCCCCAGGGGTTCCGTGATGGTCCACTGGTTGGAAGACGTGAATCTTAACCGATGATTCTGAGTTCAAGTACCATTGAATTTTCATGTGCTTTTATAATTCATTTTACACATGATTGAGATGAGAGAGAGCCGAGATGGCCCAGTGGCAGGCACCACTAAATTTTCATGTGCTTAATTTGTGTTTATAATTCATCTCGTGCTCGGCGATGAAGGAAAGGTTCTGTCACATGTGTATTTCACCAACCACATTGGAGCAGCGCGGTGGAATATGCTCCAAACCTACTCCTCAAAGGGAGAGGAGGCCTTTAGCCCAGCAGTGGGAAATTTACAGGCTGCTAATGCCAATGTTTACACATGACTCTATGCTCAGCGGTGTTCGATAACATCGCGAGGAAACTTGCATTCGGAGGATGAGATTCTGCTAGGTATATGCATCAACCTGCATTGTTTTTTATTTTTAAATATTCTTTTGTATGTTCCAATTGATCTTTTGTATGTTCCAATTGATTTAACCAATTCATACTTATTTGAACACAAAACAATTTATTATTTATCATTAAACATTTTAATACAGAATGACGAACAATTCCAATTTTTAAAAAATATTCTCTAATGGGAAACGATGAAAACCTTAAATCGAACGACATTTGAGTCACGATATTGGAAAAAAAAACGAAAAAGAAAAATGAACTATTACGGTAAAATATTATTCATCTATAAGACCACCATTGTTAGGAATTATTGATTTCAGGAAAGCGGACCACTCCCGGCTTCCATATCGAATGACTTTCACAACCCAGATTCCTTCGATATTATTCATCGTTTCTATTATCTTCAAGCGAGAACGTGATTCTTGTACTTATTTCCGCATTTATTATTTCTTATATTGTAATCATCTTCAGCTCTTGACATGATAAACTATATCATGATTGTAATAATATACTTTATTACACTACAAAGATATTCAACGTACTTATCAGTAAATAATATCATCATATCACAGTTTTTACATATTGTAATAAATGATAGTGATTAATTTAAATATCATATTGCTGGGCTGTCATTTATACTTTTTGTGTGGAAGATTTTGGAGTGAATTCCATCATACAGCTTCTAATACTTAGACAGCAGCATTCCATTCGCGTTTTTCCTTCACCATCGGGCACGAAATAAATTATCGATTCAAATTAAGCAAATGAAAATTCAGTGATATTTTCTTGGATTCAAACCGTTCTAATAAAAATTAATAATTTAATAGCTCTCACCTTATGTTTCGCCATGATACCGACTCATTGTAGTCTATTCCTTGTTTCTTCCACGAAATACCGTAAATATTGTTTACAATGACTTTCGTAACTGGTTTCACTGTAGTCACTTCTAGTGTACTTTGTGGTTCAGTGTACTTCGCTGTAGTGCTTATACTAACGGTTGATGTTATCGTTGTTGTTTCCACGCTCCAACTTTTATTTAACATTAAATCTAGTCTATTGAATATTGTGCTCATTTTAGTTGACAATTCCGTAGTCGTTGAAGGCGTGGTAGTCGTTGGAGATGTTTTAGTAGTCATTGTAGGTTTAGAGGGGAGAGATGAGATGTATTCTTCTGATATAACGCAGGAAAGCTTAATGGAACTCCCGGCTTTATAGAATCTATCTTTTACGTCGTGAGTTTTATCTCCATTTATTGTCAATACGGGGGCTGTAAAAAATTTGACGTAAACATAAAATAAAATCTATAAAATATATTTTAACTGGTTCAATAGTATCTCGGGATCTATTCGTATTGTTACTCATTTATATATACTCGTATAATATTATATTATACTTCATTTTATTAAATAAAATTTTCAAAGAAACTTTTTTATTATTTTGTTTTTTAAATAGCATGCATTCAAATTAATCATTTCAAACTTGAGAAAAATATTCATATTTCGAATTTGATTCATTGATAAACTTTACAAATGAACCATATTTTTAAACTTGTATAATATTTTTTTAAAGCTAGATATTTTTCAATACAAAATACTTCAACATTAATAAAACATAAACAGCTTATCTTCATTGAAATTGATACGGAAAAATGTATTCAATATAATGCAAAGGCAATAATGTCATTTACCGTTTATCCCTTGCAACATTATTGCTTTTGGCGATATTAATCACTCCGCGCATTTTCATTTTGTATCAAGCAATTCCCCATGTATAGCTTGCCAGTCCATTAAATCCAATGCAAACGTATAAAAGTATTCATATAACTTAATAGTCAATATTTACTAATATATAAGTCTTGTAGAATGAAAACCAGTACATTTCTTAATAAAATAAAGCGTTTTATTTTTGTATTTATTAAAGTAAGGCCCGAACGGATGTTCATGGGAGCATGGGAACAGTACGTTACTAATGTTGTGCCTGAAATTTCACGTCTTACTCATCCTTCAAACCGGTACATATTATTTCTATTTGACATTAATAATTGTATATATACATACATAACGGTAATATTATGTGATGAGATGATAAATACGGATTCATACAAAACTGTGTCTCGAAGAAAAGCTGTTTATGGTGTTTGAAGTGTCAGATATTTATTTTACTTTTCAAATAAAGCAACGTCGCCCTCGTTTTAATTTCAACGCCCTATCACTTTCACTTCAATATTAAAAAACATTCTGGCACATCCACATCCATCCAAAGAACATGATACAGCCCAAAGTAAACATTTGTGCGAGTCATACATACATAACCTTGTTTATGTTTCTTTTTGTTGTACATATTCCCAGACTCCGATATAAAGTATAAAGACTGTCAAGTATTCTTTGTAACGATATGTTTGCCATCCGTAGACGGAATGATAAAGGAATACAACGTATAAAAAAAATTTAAGCAGTTATATTAAGATTACACGTTTTAATTACAGGTATACATATACTTGTATGCATATTGTATCTGGTCACTTGGATTTATCTTGAAGTATGTAAATGTGCCATCAAATATTATTCTACTGGAATTAGTTTAATATACTCACGAAGTACGGAGAAATTTGCATATATGGTTCTTGGAGGATGTGTGGATATTTGGCACATATAAAGTCCTGCGTCAGACCACTTAACTGGATTGATGCTAAGTCTCCAATTGTTTGGATATTGAAATTTTACCGACACACGGCTATCCCCAGCATAAGGCGCTGGGCCAACTGTTAGCAATTGTGCCGTATCTGTTGTATTTCTGAGCCACATTACCTGTTAAAAAAAGGTAATTGTTTATGATTATAAACGAAATACATTATGAAAAAAACAACATATGTAATGTATATGTAAATTGAATTATGTATTCAGTTCATTTTAAATACTCGCTCATAATTAAGATTATATTTGAAATGTTTCTAATGACTTACAGTTTTGTCTTTCAGCATCACGACTCTACAATTAAGAAGAGCCTCAGATCCGACATGTGCTGTCACTTGTGTGACGTTCCTCTCCTCGAAGTATGGGCCCCAGTGTCGTTCATAGTGATGGTATTCTTGATATGGTGAATAGTGACGGGACTCCGAGATTTTATCTTGAAAAAAAATATTATTTAATACAAATTTGAAATATCATTTTATTTGAAAAACCTTAAAATAATAATTTCACCTAATTTATGAAATTCAGTTATTGTTCTTAAAAGATACTTAAAAACAAAACAGTCTTCTAGTTTGAATTTAGAGCTCAGCGACTGTTTCAAAAAGAGACTAGGCCAATTATGCAAAGTATTGATAAGATCTTAAAGTGCACCAGTATGTAAACAGGAAGTGCATTTTTATTATCCGATGAAACGGTATTCCGATACGATCGCGTTAAGAGGGAAATCGTGGCCACGCCTTAACGTGCTTTCCCAGACTTTAGTCAGTTACTTCAGCTTACTTTTGAAGATTTCTATCTTGTGATCCGCAGCTCTAAAAGCTATTAAGTACAATCTCTGCTGCCAGACTGACAAGGCAGTTAAAATATTATTACATATACACTTTATTTGTTGATTTTAGATTTGCCTATATTTTGATCGAATTTGTCATATTTAATTTAATTAATTTCTTCGTAGTTCATGCGTAGAATATATATGTATATATATATTATAGAAACTTATAATATATTAAAGTGAAAATACTCGAATGTCGCTCAAAGTAAGGCAAACTTCGACAAAACTTTGTACTAATTACGAGCACATATTATTGAAAGCTCGAAAACACTCTTTTCTTGTAATTGATACGAGCAATAGATTTATGCCTGTCTTTCTATTTTCTATGTAAATTTAAATAATAAATAAAAAGACTTAATATGAAAAACAGAGTAAAATATCAAACAAATAATCATCTCCCCGATTGTAGTGTGTTTTTTTTAACTAATTAACATTCTATTTACCTTAATAATAATAAATAAAATTGTAAGATTACGTTAATCCATTTAATATATTTTTAAGGAAATTTCGGAAATCGTTTTTTTTTTAATGCAAAGCAGTTCCTCATATATTCCCAAGTAGACTTATAAAAGCGCTTTTGAATAGTTACCATATAATATTATATCTTATCAATAAAGCGTGAAGATGTTCAAAATGAAGATTATCTTATAAGTAACTCAGCCATTACTTGTTAAAACTAATTTCATTACGTTACGTATTGTACATACTATATTAGTTTCTTAAGTAGTTATTAAGTTCTCTTAGGAATGTCAACAGCGTTAAGTTTGTTAAGCAAATGATGCTACGCGAGTAAATTATAAAATACAAACAGACTTACACAGCTCAAGGATTTAGCTTAACTACGTTATTACATAATCTTGTACGTGTATGTAATACTAAAGATTCATCTAATTATTTATTCGGGGAATTAATTGTGTTGTAAAATAATTTAATGTTCATTTAATTAATTATTCGATTTTTCGTTACATCGAAGAGCAACAGCTTGAGCTAAATTTATTAATATAATATTACTTTGTTTTATTAATGTTTCATCAAATAAGTAACACTGTCCGTTTGGTTGTTACGTCATCACGAACTACTGAGCCGATCTTAATGAAATCTATGAAGAATTTGATCATTTATATTGTTAGATCTAAGATCGTATTTTGCATATAAATTATACAACTAACTAAAATTATTTATAATAGATAGTCCAACATTTTTACTTGGTGGACTCTTTGCAAGTTTGGGTAGGTACCACCCACTCATCAGATATTCTGCCACCAAGCAGTAATACTTCTTATTGTTGCTTCCAGTTTAAATGGTGAGTGAGTCAGTGCAACTACAGCCACAAGGGACATAACTTCTTAGTTCCCAGAACAGCGCCAATGTTCTTTCTTTCGTTCTTCTTATGAGCGTCGATGACCACTTAACATCGGGTGGCCCATTTGCCAGTCCGCCTACCTATTTTTTTTATATAAAAAAACAACATTTGAGATTACAATAGTAATAGTACTACAGTATCTTTTACTGAATGGCAGATGGTGGTGAGGTGACACGTTTTTTCCGACTACGGAGAGTCAGGTGACAGAATACCACGGCTATTCTCTCTCTGAGCATGTGTATAAATTGTCTACTTATGCGTTGACAACTAATTTAACAGCAATTAGATAAGAAATTCTTGTCTTAGATTTAGTTATCTCAGCTTTTTATTGCTCTTATATTGTAGCATTCGACGTATTATATAGTATACGAGTATTTATATCCGACGATACAATTTTATATGATGTAGTCTATTTTGTCTCTATTTTGTGCGGGATAGCGTAATACATTAACTTTCAAAGGCTGAAATCGATACTCACTCTGTAATAAATGATCATTTGCGTCGGTTGCTCCTTCCCGCTTGATGTTTTCTCGTAGCTTCATGGTAATGTTTCTGAATATCTCCCTGGACAGGGCGAGCCCGTCCTTTTCATCGCTTCGACGCCTTCGAATGCCGTTTGTGTGATAATCTGGTATATCCAGTGGTTCTGGGCAAAATTGTTTTAGTATAAAACTATTTCTAATTAGAAAGTAATTAATTGTACGTATGTTCATAAAAGTTACATACAAACATTAGTTAACAATATGTTTAAGCTTATATTTATGAAAAAAAAAAGTTTAAATAAAAGTCTGTTATAACTTTAGTTGTATATAATATTATAGCAGAGACAAGATGGCACAAGAATAAATACATCCACGTGAATCTTATTCGAAAGTCAAATAGGAGCAAGTAAAAACCCAGTAAGACTTTTCATGCGCTTATTTTATATTTGTAACTAATCCGGCATTCTTGCAATTTTCGTATTTTACATAGAAGCGCACTGTTGTGGAATATTTTTCTAAATACTTTCCTTAAGGAGAGGGAACTTTTATCATACAGTCATGAGAATTTAGCTGATGTTTACTTAAAAAACCGTGGCAATTTAATTGTAATTTACTCACAAATAATATTCACTTGTTTTATCGCCGGCGAAAGAGATCACTTATTACAGAATTATTATTAGAATGGGGCGGATATTGTTGGAACTCATTATATTGTTTCCGAGATATTTATGAACGACACACAATTTGATAGACATTAAATATGAAGAATGTTTTAATTCAAAAACATTGACGTCATCACTCAAATAAATGTAAAAGAAACAGCGCCATCTTAATCTTGCCACGTCATGAAAAATAGAGCCAACAAAATATTTTGCATGAGATGAATTGTTTAATACATTCATATTTAATTTAAAATATATAATCGCTTTGTGAGAAACGATCCATTTTGTTAATATATGTATCCACGTAGCATTTTTATAATTAAATATAATTGAAATATGTTTTACATAAAACGTGTATAATAGTTGACCACTGTTAGTGTTATACTGCAAATGAATGTTTTATTTACAACATCGTATACAAGCGTTTCGATTGATTAAAATGTCCATTTTGGAATATGATTCGCAAACATCGCGATATAAATTTCGTTAACAATATTCTGAACAGGTCATGTAAATAACAGAAATTTTCTGTCACACGGTCATTTTCCTGCAATCACAACGTTGACATTTTATTTTTCAATTTATACTACAGAGCTTTAAATCGGTGTGCATTTTTCTTTTATACGCTATGTTTCCGATGTTTAATGTTTTATTATCTTTAAGTAATAAGTCTTAAATGTATCTTTTATTAAGTAAAAATAACGAATAGTAATCATGCGCAGCAAAAACTTTTTTATTTTTACGTATGCTATATTATTTTACGACTCGCACCCCACAGAGATCTGACTCGATATTAGACTTTATAAGACTAAAACCTCCTTTTCTATGGAAAAGCCTACTCCACTATGCTGCTCCAATGTAGGTTTGTGGATATGTACGCCAGTGTAAACGTAGTAATAAGTAATTGGTGCATTAACAAAATCCTTTGCACGAACATTGACAAAAACTCTACAA
The DNA here is from genome assembly GCF_905147765.1 of Vanessa atalanta. Lineage (NCBI taxonomy): Eukaryota > Metazoa > Arthropoda > Insecta > Lepidoptera > Nymphalidae > Vanessa > Vanessa atalanta. The sequence goes on from NC_061882.1 coordinate 4,786,340, forward strand.
AATTTAATTGCATTATATAATATTTTTAAGACATTAAATTTGAGGCTTCTGAACAAAGTTATAACGTACAAGTATAAGTCTAAAAACGTCCCAGTATATTCGACTTTGTATACTTACAAAGTAAATATTAATTTCTATTCGAATTTTTTTGATAACAAAAAATAAATAAGAAGAAGTGTAAATTAACCAAATTGTACACTAAGAAGCCTTTCTTTAAATAATATTATCTTACTTTGACTTATGCTCTATATCCTTGACGTAGATAACATTAAAGATAGAATGCTTTAAAACGGATGGAACGCCAAGGGTAATTGATTTATTATATTATTCAACTTTATTTCATTTGTGAAGCCGACTGAATCGAATTTCCTACGAATGGAATCCTTAAGTCTTCAGGATATTTGAAAATGAAACCTGATTGAATTTTATTAAAGCATGATATAAAAAAGTATTGTTTTCATCCTAATGTTGTATCTTATATTTTAAGGAACATTTTGCTTAAAAATATTTAATACGCAATTACAAATTTACGGTACATTAAAAGCTTATATTATTTTAAGTAATTATTATCTAACAGACTAAGTGTTAATTACTTTGTTTAACTTAATTGCAAGATTTTATATTTTTTTATGAACTCCTTTGCTAAACTTTTACCAACAACATTATGGAATAACAGTAATGATTTTCTTTTATAAATATTGTTACATATTTTTTTGGTAATTTTGCGACTCTCACTTTTTAAATATTGTTAGGATGAGTGCTATCTGTCCGTATATCTTGTAGCCAAGATTAAAACGAGTACTTTTAACCTCATACATGTTACTATTCCATACATTCTTCCGTACATATATGTACTAAGTTATATATCACTTTAGTTATATGTCGACCGTCCGCTGAGGATAAAATTAGCCATCAGTATCATATGTACCACTTTTAATCATGTCGTTTTATTCAAGTCCGAAAACACATTTAAGTTTTGCAAAGTTACATTACGGACCAACCCATTTTAATTACGGTAAATTCGACCCGCCCGGACACGATTATTACTAACATTTATATCTTTTTGGAACGTCTGTCTATCGCTGAAACTACCTCAGTAAAGTTGTAATGTCATGTATGCTACATTTATATTTTTTAAATATTACTTATGTTGTCTAAAAATAGACAATGATTGCAGCTATAACTATCCTCATATCATAAATAGAGATGATCATATTTTCATTCGATACTATCTAGCTTAAAATGAAAAAAATAGTATTGCCGTTCTCGTTTAATTCTGAATTTGATTCATAGCCAATTAAACAAATAATTGTATATAATAATTAAAACAATATAAATAAAATAAAAACAATTTTTGAATTAGACAGCTAAATTATCCGTATAAAGTAATTATTATCATAATTAGTCTTCAAATGAAAAATGTTATTTGTATATTCATCGTATATATAAACATTTATACTACGATTTTTAAATGTTTACCTGATGCAGTGTTGAAGCAGCATAGCGCTAGACACACGAAGTAGAGACCGCCCCACTGCATATTAGACCGCACATCACAGGCGCTGACGCATCACGCCGTTCACCTGGAAATAGCGATTCTAATTAAACAGGTAATTGCTATTTACTATCACACCTCTACCGCGCGAAGCGAGAGCGAACGCGATGTCCTCTGTAAGGCTACGATCGTCTACGTGTCGTAGCAATTATAATACATCCGTAGCATTTTCATAGTATACTTATATAAGCTAATTGCCTTATCATAATAATTTGTTAAATCCTTAAAAGTTAACTTTTTATATTAATATATCTCAGCATCCTTAATATAATTGTTCTACAGCTAGGCTTACGCCTCTTTTTGGAGCTGATTCCATCATCCTACGTGAATGAGATGAATAAAGAACACAAATCAAGCACATATGTAGATCCATTGGTATATCCCTGGGCTTGAACCCCAATCTTTGAGAAGGATTGATGTGTCTTAAACAGTGTGTAATTCAAAACATCTTGATAATAATATTTTTATATTATTATATTATACACGGTTGTGAATGACTTTTTGTTTGCAAACAATTTCAATATTTCATATTTTGGTGATCATGTATCACCAATATACGCTTAATATATAATACGCTTGGCCGCCACAAGCCAGTTATCCCTGTGGTAACTTTTCTGGCACCTCTTGCTAAAAACTCTTTATACTAAAGGATCGATAGGCCGTGCTTTCGCAGTCCCTATGCGTACTGAACATCTGGATCAAGCCAGCTTTTGCCCTTTTGCTCCACGCGAGGTTTCTGTCCTCGCTGAGCTGGCCTTAGGACACCTGCGTTATTCTTTGACAGATGTACCGCCCCAGTCAAACTCCCCGCCTGGCTCTCTTCATTGTTACGAAGTAACGTTGTAACTAAGTTATGGTGAGAATCGGTAAAGTGAGATTGAGGGACCATAAGACGACTGTTGTTGAATTACATGAGTTAATTCTGCTCATCTGTAATTTTGCTGTGTAGCTACAGGGTAGGAAACCCTTCTTAATTTTCGTTCATTTATTATTTTGCATGTTAGTCTAATTAGAAATATATATTTTTAATAGCACATTAAATTCATCGTCTATAAGTCCAGTCTAAAAATACTAAACAACAATTGATATAAATAATAGTGACTCCAGCGGATAAAGGAGATTAAGCCGTTTCTTAAAATTTTAATGTAGTTTTTTTAAGTAACCAATTTTTTGACTTATGATATTAATGTTAATTAATAAATTCAACTTTTAATATAAATTAAAAAACATTACATCAACATTTATGTGATATTATGTAATATTAAGATATTCCATAATATCACATAAATATTAAATAAGTTTAGAGAAGTTTTACGTTACAATTACGAAAAGCCCTTTAGTTCCGGAATAGTTGAATAATGCTACCAGTAATAGCCGGTCAAAGAAATGTATATCAACTAAATAAATAGATTAAGGGCGGGCGAATAATAACGACTCATGTTAAAAATCATTACCAAACTAATTACTCACTAGTTTCCGCCCCAGCTTCGATCACATGTAAAGATAAATGGGGGCTTCAGCTCCACTCCACGGCTTTTTTGTATCCCTGACAAAATAATGTTTGTAATTTTTCACAATGATCGGTAGAATAGTTAAAATGTAAACAAACAAAGAATTTGCAACAACAGAATTTGCATATATGATATTATCATAACTAGCTATTTGGTTTAACGAAATGAACAAAACGCTGCAAATTGTCTGGCAAATAAATTTCAAGGCGTTATTACATAAAACGTAAAACTAGTTTTCTTGTTAAGAAAAATAATTTGAAAAAGATATAAGAAAAGTTTTTTTTTTGTGTACAAAAAGTTTAAATGGAACTGCACTGTGATTTCCTTTTTAAATAATTATGGCTATTTGCAATTTACGAAAATGTCCGTCTGTCTCTCGTTGTCTGTTCGTCTAAGGTAATTTTGAATACGAACAAAATTACAAATGTTAATATTTTGATTAATTTAAAGGCTATCAAGATACTGGTGATTAGACAAAGAAAATAATCTTAATTTCGTTCATATTTGGTTGAGACTGTGACATCTTACAACAACTTAAAGTTTACAAACATTATTATTCGTTCCTTGTATAATACAAATTTATTGCGTGTAAAACCGTGGAGCGCAGCTATTAGTAAATATATTCAACTTGTATATTAAATGGCAAACTTGTTTGTGATAGCAGTACGTGCTGCTTGTTTGTATTTTGCGAAATGAGTTCATTAATTTTCACATATCAAATATCAAAGTATGTTATTTTCTATTGTGTTTAATAAAACTTCTACTTTATATTTCTTAAAGGACTAAAATTTATATAAACGTAAACGTAAAGTAACGTAATTAACATTATAAACTTTTAAGTTTTACATAGTTCTGTTTCGTTGAATATACCCAAATCACATATTCTAGAGCGAAACAATAATATTGTTTTCCGGCTCAAAGGACGCGTGAATCAATACAGATTATTGACGCAGTAATGATGAAAAACATGGTGAGTATTTGTTATCATGCCAATAACAATATACAGGACTGATTGATAAAAATATGCCATGGTTTTACGAAAAGTATTTCATAGGTTTTAACTTGGAAATTAAATTTTCATTAACTCTATTGATGTTTTTTTTTGGGTTTGTATCTCGCAATAAATAGAAACGCTCAAGAATTTTTTTTAGTACATTTTTTATATAAACTGTCTTTGCAATTACCAGAGGAAAAGCGTATATTAAATTACTTTAACAGAAAAACAAAATTAAGGTCTGCGAAACTCAGAAGACGTGACAGACTTAAAATATTAAAATTCAGAAAGGTTTCAAACTTTACATATAGAATAGTTTCGTACGAATAAGTTTTATTACAAAAACAATAATTTCAAATACTAACAAAAGTTTTTGATCTTTCATTTGTAAGACGTTTGAGATAATATTATAACAAAGTATGCTTTTTTTTTTTTTAATATTAGTCAAACTATATACTCGTATCAGCTTTAAGTTCTTCAAAAGATTAGAATCTATTTAGTATTAATAAATATTTGTTTATGTATTTAGTTTTATTTTTACCACTGAAGAATTTAAATAGTAAGAAATTTCAATCAGTTAAACGATACAGTTTTAATAATGAAACCCAAAAAGTTTTAAATAAAAACTTCATCTTAATCAAAGTTAAAACAAATATATCTGCCTTACCTTATTTACATTACATAGAATATGCAAAAGGTATCCATCAGTTACGAGGATTCGTCTTATTTTATTATGGAAGTTCGTTTAAGTAAACGAAACAATTTCATAGGAACTCATCTTAAATTCTATCATCATTTTAATCTGAAATGATTTACGTTTGAACTGTCAATCCGTATTTTGATATCTTCTATAGTTGAATATTAATTTCTGGATGAAAATTTTACAAAAAACATGTAACTGTAATTATAATGCCCTAAAAACTAAAAACGAAGCACCAAAAAGGATAAAAACTTTTAATGTGAACGCTGTTTTACGCGCAATTTACAAAGAGTAGTGTAGTTTAGAGTTTGGGTTTTATTATAGCAATTAAATCTTATCAGAATAAGATATTTTAAGCTTATATATTCTGCTCTTCGATGAGTGATTATTAAATAACATTGCAATTTGTAATTAAGATATACGTAAACAATGATAATGTCTTGATCGCTTATAACTGCAGTACTAATGTATTTTATTGAAAGCACGGCTTTTTTATGATATCGATAGGCAGACGAGCAAATACCTGATGGTAAGTCACCACTACCCACAGACAACGGTGCTGTAAGAAATATCAACCATTCCTTACATCACCAATGCGCCACCAACCTTGGGAACTATGAACCATGTGTGCGTTCCATCAAACCGGAACACAACAACACTGAGTACTGCTATTTGGCTGTAGAATATCTGTAGTATTGTTGTATTTATTCTTTAATTATGTGATTTAACTTAATTATTTTATATGGAATTCATGTAAATAAAGCATTCCTAAGTGGTTGGTTTGGAACAAATTAGTAAATTCAAATATCTAGATACAATAGAGTAGAGCAAGTAACGTAATGTATTATGGAAAATGAAAAAATAACTTTGTTATTATCTATCTATCAAATCATTTCTCTTCGATTATGAATATGTCTTTGGTACGTATGTCTTAATACATACGTACGTATGTTACGTACGGTACGTATACGGTACGGTACGTATGTTCTGAATTGATTTATGATGTAAAATCTTTGATGCTTACACAAGCCATGTCAAAGAGTTGGAAGTATCCGAGATGTGGGTATACAGATGAATGCTTACAGTTTATTGGACAGATCGCATACGGAATAGCTCTTTGTTACAAACAACGGAAAAATTTACATATATACTTACAATATGAATATTTTAGGCGCACAATGCGTAACATCAAGAAATATTAAATTCTTTTACTTAACACGCAGTTGAAGATGACAGGCAGGGGGAGACCCTACCGCAGAAGGATATCATGAATTAAAACTTTGCACTAATGGTTTGGGGAGACTGTGACGTCTCTTTCTGGAGCTGTAGTCTCGAATTTAGAAATCACCATACTATATTCTAATCTTTCTAAGGAGCTTAGAAGGAGAATGTTAATAATTATTGTCAATTAGCATTATCCAAACAAGTGATCTAACATAATATGCCTCGCATCTAACATCCGAAAGTTCTAGTCCAGATTGTAATATACAAACGGTAACTGTACTTTGCAGAACACGTAGCACACAAATACACACACATCGTTGAACACGATAAAATAACCCAAAGTAAAGGAAAATGGGTGTATGTAGAATTTTATTGTAACTGTTATTATTTAAATATAACTGTGTATGTTCAATATAAATTGTTCAATAAAAAAAAGATGTAATTTTGTCAAAACCTTCTAAAACTCAAGAAAGGTATACATTGATGTTTTTTAATAAAAACGAAAATCCCGATATTTTGAAAAAAAAAAATGTATTTGGCTTTTTCAATAAAATGTATTCGAAACATACCGGGGATATACCTCAACAGAAAAAAAGAGCTTGTGAAAGTCGGATTAAACATTTTCCGAGTAATCTGCGACAATATATAACGTAGCGAAAAAAATTACGCTTTTTACTCTTTTAATTTTTCTTCACAATTTCAAACGATTGAAAATAAACATTATTTGTATTTAAAATTTAATTTAAAGTTACAGTGGAAATAAACAAATTCCAGAGGTTCACTCGACAGCTTCTGCTCAAGATAAATGTGTAATAGCTACGCATCTAAAAATAACTACAATTATTTATTAAAAAAGTGAAGTAACAGCCTGTAGATGCCACAGCTGGGCTTGGGGAACCCCAAGCCAAATCTTCTCCAAAAGGAACCTTTTTGAGGAGAAGGTTGGGAGCCTACGCCACCATGATGCTGCGATGCTCACTTTGAGCTTCCTCACGATATTTTCCTTCTTCGCCGAGCACGAGATGAATTATAAATACAACAGTTAAGATGCACGGGTTCTAACCACTGAGCTGCTCGGCTCATTCATTTATGTTACAATCAAATAATATAAAAATAATCAAAGGGGCTTATGTATAGTTTACGATGCAGTTGGACAGCTTTTTGGCTCATACGCGTTTGTGATACTAAATGATTGCCTGCGGTACAAGTATCTTGTTTGCCTTTTATGCCTCTATATTTATCTAAACGATGCAGTCGTTTGCCAAAATAATATTATTGTTTTGATACACTCTGAAGGCTGTTTTATAAAATGCAGTGTGTAATATGACTTTCTAAAAATAATATTCTAAAGACCTGTTTATTATTTTTAAGTTTTTATTCTATAATTTATTTATTAATAATGTATATAAAATACTAACTACAGTTAAATAAATTAATTTCAACTAATCAGTTAATGTGGATCTAAAAAAAAATCATATGCGATTATTTAATTTCAACGAAATTCTGCCACATGTGTATTCCACCAACCCGCATTAGAGCAGAGTGGTGGAATATGCTCCAAACCTTCTCCTCAAAGGGAGAGGAGGCCTTAGCCCAGCAGTGGGAAATTTACAGGTTGTTAATATATGTAATGTAAAACTGTAACACAACTATTTAAATATATTTGATATTAAGTTTAAACTTAAATTGAAAATAATTATCTTTTACGTTCTATGTACATTAACAGCGCTATAAATGTAAAAGTAGATAATTCTACCCTTTGAGATATAAGTATCGTAGTATCGTTAAGTTGGCACGTAAAGTTTGTTAGTTAGAAAATTACGTATTAATAAAACGAATTCAAAAATAATACAGTAGTAGCACCAAGTAAACTTCCCACTGTTGGGCAAAATCTACTCTCAAGCTACTCTGCGCTATACGCTAATGCTTGTTAGAAATTTATCCGACACGTGCTATTTTCTTACGATGTTTTCTTTTCTACCGAGCAGAGAATAATAATAATAAATTTAGCAAATGAAAACTCCGTAGATTTTTTATATCTTTAAAATTAATCATTTCATTTTATATAATAATAACACTCTGCGTTTATAACGCTGACTCTAAAGCTTACCTAACCTTATATTATGTACTACATATATTATCATAATATATTCTTCTATTAAGAAAAATATCATTAAATGTTCATAATGACCTTCTGAGGTTGAAGTAAAATTAAATAACAAAGGCGAGTCGAAAGTAACTCACAGAAAAGTTTACTTATAAATTACGACTAAACCCGGGTGGATATAATGCTCTTTCGCCTTCAAAAAGATATTGTGGAAAATGACCTATTTAGAAGTAACAATTTGAAATGTTAAAACTGAAGCGGCTTTTTATAGTCGCTTTACCTCTTGTTATGTATAAATTAAGATCCCTTGATCTTAATCCTCGTAAAACCTACAGTTCTTATATCTAAACGAGTTGAATAACCAAGGCGAGATAAGAGGCGCACTTGTATTATCGCTGTTACAAAATATTCTCAAATTTATAAGCCTTATATTAAAATAGACTTAACTACTTAGATACTTTGGATTCTGTAAGTTTTACGTTGCCTAGATATATATATTGTTTGTCTAAAGTCAATAAGATTTTTTTTTTTTGTTCTTGTAGTTTAATTGTGATACTCTCTCTGTCTGTTGCTCTTTCACAACAAGATATTGAACCGAATTTGATGAAATTTGGTACGAAGCAAGCTTTGAACTCCAAACAAGGACAAAGGCTATTTTTTTATAGCTAATACCTGATAACCAACCCCTATTATGCGCTTGAAGCCACTGGTGGAGACTAGTATATTATAATGGTGATAATTAAATTATGTTTTTGCAAGTAATACACACAACATTTAAATTCATATTGATTTGTTAGCTCGCTACTCCGCGATAATAACCCTTTTATTGAGCATCTTCAATTATTTTAAACTCGAATTATTGATATTGGTTTATTTTTTTTATATAATAATAGGTAGGCGGACGAGCAATAGTGCCATCTGATGTTAAGTGGAAGTCAAAGCCCACGCTGTAATAAATATTAACCGTTCCCTACATTTCCAATGCACCACCAACCTTGGGAACTAAGTTATTATGTCCCTAGTGTCTGTAGTTACACTGGCTTACTAAATTATCGAACCGGAATACAACAATAGTAAGTATGCTGTTTGGCGGCAGAATACCCGATGAGTGGGCGGTACCTACCCAGACGGTCATACAATAATACATACAATAAATTTATTAGCATAGAAAGTTTGTTATAGAAATATATTTCTTAGATGTAATTCGAACATGTCAAAAATTATAATTTAAAAATATTCATGACACAATTCGAATGTTATTAACAGTAGCTAATGTATTCTAGGAATGTTTCTACGGACGCGGAAAGTGCTATATAAAATTTTACCAATTTTAAAACGGCATGAGCTACTCGAGCTCGTTTCAAAGTAGTTACGCTGAAAAGACATCGTTCTGAATATTTAAAAGGTTTTCTTTGAGAAATAGAGAAAACCAGATAAAGTTGATTGGATTGTAAAAGTTACTATAATGCGTTTTGATACTGGAGGCTTTATATTATATTGATCTAAAGATTCATTTATGGTAGAAATATTTACTATTAATACGAAAAATATATTTTAGGTGTATTTAATAGGTTTTATATTATTTTACACAAAGGATTTAGTTGAAATAAATTTAATAAAATTTTAAAATTATTATAAATATATATTTTTATATTTATTAAGTAAATAGTTACTAATAAAATGACAATTTTATTTAAGTCATACGTAATTTTGAAAGCACTTAAAATATTTTTCTAAAAGTTATTGATATCATTATGAAATCAATTTAGATATAAGTCTCTTACTGCCGCAATGACAGTTTATTTTCAAAGTGAAAATAAAATATATTGAAATTGAACTCATGACAGCATGAAAGTAGATAAGGAGCAAATCACATGTTTTGCCAGTTGAAGTTAAATGGATTCTCACACCACTGTTTGACTTACTCGTGACTTCAAATAACGTTATTTGTATACAATTTCAAACTTATTTTACGTTAATAATAACTGACTAGTGGGTCTCCCGCGAATCTTAGCGTTTACTCAAAAGAGTTTCCGTTTTTAGGAATTTCGAAACCAATGACAGGATTTGTTTTTCATTGTAAGCATTAGCATTAACAGCCCGTATATGTCCCACTGCTGGGATAAAGGCCTCCTCTCTCTTTGAGGAGAAGGTTTGGAGCATATTCCACTACGCTGCTCCAATGCGGGTTGGCGGAATACACATGTGGCAGAATTTCGTTGAAATTAGACACATGCAGGTTTCTCACGATGATTCGCCGTTCGGACGTCTTCGACTGAGGTTGTGTTGAATATTGCGATAAGATTTTACGATTTGATGAATTAAAACGACACCTGGCTTGTAAACTGGTTTTCGTTATCTCTGACGCGTAACATCTGGACTTTTTGCTTTGTATATGGACACTTGTTTTGTTTAAGGATTGGTTTTTGTTGTCGTGGAATAGATCTTTTTAGATCTTGTTTTTGTTTCAGTTTTTATAAATTAATATATATATAAATATATATATATATATAAATATTTTTTTTTTTTTTTTTTTTTTTTTTTTTTTTTTTTTTTTTTGTTTTTTTTTTTCGGCGATGGACGTCGACACTGAGTTGTCGTCCGACGCCTTGGTTGGCAGAAAACGCCCTCATGGGGGCCTTGCTATTTTTAACTCTGACTCTGACACGGAGACGGAGACGAGGTTAGCTGCGAAGAACAAGCCTGCCATTCGCGGCAAAACCGCGAAAGGACGTGGTAGTGGTCTTGCTCGGGCTAAGGCTGAGCTGAAAGCCAAGGCCAACGAAGCCAGAGAGGAAGCCTTCGAGCGATCGCTGCGTAGTCGAGCGTTTCGAAAGGACGCTCCTCAGGTTGTTTTGGACTCCGAGGAATCCTCTTCCTCAGATGTACACACCGAGGATCCCACGAAGTTGGGTGCGGAGGAACTTCGAGCACAAGCTGGCCGAAGCGCAGCTCTCATTGTGGAGGTGGCCCAAAAATCCTCTAACTTAAAAGGAGGCTTTGCAAAGAGGCTGAGGGAGTCGGCGGCTGCACTGCAGGGCATTGTAGACGCCTTAGCATCTCGGACAGAAGCCGAGGAGACGCGAAAGCTCCGCGTTGATAATGGCCGCCTGCGCAAAGAGGTGGACAGCCTCAAGGCCGAGGTGAAAGCTCACCGCCGCGAGTTCGCGGAGATGCGGACCAAGGTGGCAGGGGCAAATGAGGCATCCGGCTCTGCACAGGATGCTCAGATGGAGAAATTTAAGGCCTCCATAATTTCTTCGCTCGGCGTTATGTTTAACGCCCGATTTGCAGTACTAGAGGAACGCTTGCCACCCGCAAAGATACAACGCCCTCCGTTAGCTGCGGATAAGAGGCGGGAGTCGGCGCAGCAAATTGCTGCGCCCTACGCGCAGGCAGTCCACCCGGCTCCACTGCCGAAAGTTACACCCGTGCCAAAGCGGGCGCCACGTGCTGCTCCGACAGCACCTATCGCTGGTCCTTCAAGCGACCAGACTACGTCGGAGACGATTCCACCACAGGTAGTCCAGGAGATTTCCTGGTCTACTGTGGTTAAAAAGGGAAAGAAGGGAAAGCAGGTTTCCCCCCCGGCTGTTACAACCGCCACGGTTGCGCCTACGATGCCTAAGGCACGTCATGCGGCCAAGTCCAAGCTGGCCGCTCCTCGTACAGCTGCAGTGGTTTTAACGCTGCAGCCGGAAGCGGAGCAGAAAGGCATCACGTATGCCCAGGTCTTGGAGCGCGCTGAGCAGAACGTGAAACTCGAAGACCTTGGGATCAATGGCGGGCTCAAAGTTCGACGCGCAGCGACGGGGGCTAGAGTGCTGGAGCTGCCGAGAGCACAGACAGAACAGGCGGAGAAATTAGCCGACAAGCTCCGCACTTTGTTGGATGGGGTGGCCAACGTTGTTCGCCCCATAAGAAAGGTGGACATTAAGGTGACGGGGTTAGACGACTCCGTCACTAAAGAAAAAATTATTGCCGCAGTCGCTCGCGAGGGGAGTTGCCCCGCTGAAATGTTAAGGTGTGGAGATATTTCACGCGGGCCCGGTTATATGGGTATGGTCTTTGTGTCCTGTCCGATAGCTGTGGCGAAGAAGCTGTCTGATGCCGGTCGTCTCTTGGTTGGGTGGAGCTCGGCCAGGGTGTACGTGCTGGAACAGCGTCCTCTGCGCTGCTATAAGTGCATGGGCCTTGGTCATACAAAGGCGCTCTGCCCATTCAGTGCGGAACGAGGAGGCCTTTGCTACCGGTGCGGCGTTGATGGCCACAAATCGGCTGCATGTACCGGGAAGCTGCGGTGCGCAGTGTGCTCAGACGCCGGCAAGCTCTCCGGGCACGTGATGGGGTCGAGGGAGTGTAACCCCCCCATCACGAAAGGTAAGGTGGTCCGAGATAACCAGACCACCGCCAACTTGGGACGGCGCCAGGCCGAGGAGGAAGCTGCAATGTCAGTATGAGCGTAGACTTCAGCTTCCTTCAGACGAATCTCAACCACTGCGCCGGGGCTCAGGACCTACTGCTGCAGTCCATGGTGGAGTGGGGGATCAACCTGGCTGTGGCCTGCGAGCCCTATTACGTTCCGCCCTTAACTCATTGGTTAGGGGACGTGGACGGCACCGTGGCGGTCCTCACGAGAAGCGGAATAGGTCCACCCCTTTCACTCATTGAGAGGGGCTCAGGCTACGTAGTGGTGGGGTGGGGGGAGTACGTGGTAATCGGAACATACTTCTCCCCGAACCGAAGTTTGGCTGAGTTCGAGATCTATCTCGGTTCGGTCAGAGCTGCGGTGGCCAGGCAGTCGTCGAAACAGACAATACTTCTCGGCGACCTAAACGCAAAATCGCGTGCCTGGGGCAACCCTGCCACGAATCCGCGAGGGAGGGCCGTACAAGTGTGGGCCCTACTCTCCAATCTGTCCCTCCTCAACAAGGGGCAGGTTCACACCTGCGTGCGCCAACAGGGGGGTTCTGTGGTGGACGTATCGTTCGCTACCCCTGTAGTGGCTCGCAGAGTGCAGAACTGGAGAGTAGAGGAGGAGGTGGAGACTCTATCGGATCACCGCTACATCCGATTTGAGATCTTCACCTCTCGCAGGCCGGCGGAACCCCAGAGGGTGCCGACCACGCTGCCGAGGTGGTCTCTCGGCCAGGTCGATCGAGAGCTGGTCAAGGAGGCTGCCATCGTGCAGCGGTGGGTTTCCGCAGGGAGAAGGGAGGGCGCCAACGCGGAGGAGCTGGCGGGTCGCATGAGCAGTTCCCTCAAGGAGGTCTGCGATGCGGCCATGCCTCGGACCCGGCGCAAGGTTCCGCGCCGGCATGTCTACTGGTGGTCGCTCGAAATCGCTAACCTTCGGGCGACGTGTTGCCGGGCGCGGAGGGCCTACGTCCGCTGTCGAAGACACAACGGCCTCGACGCGGAACTGGAGGGACAGTTGCTGGCCGCTTATCGTCAACTGAAAAAAGATCTGCAGTTGGCAATAAGTAAGGCCAAGGAGAGGGCCAGGGAGGAGCTTCTGGCGGGCCTCAACCGAGACCCGTGGGGGCGCCCGTACCGTGGTGTGCGTGGAAAGTTCCGCAACCAAAGCGCCCCCGTCACGGAGACGCTGCCGCCGGATCTTCTTCTGCGCCTAGTTGGGGAACTCTTCCCCCATCCAGGCGAGCACGTCCCTCCGCAGATGGCCCCTCGCTCCGTGATAGAAGACGCAGTGGCTCCACCACTGATCACGGAGCGGGAGATGGAGATGGCCCTCGGCCGCTTGAAAACCAAGAACACGGCGCCGGGTCCAGATGGGGTTCCAGGGCGTATTTTGTGCGACGCTCTGGAATACCTAGGTGCAAGGCTTCGGGAGTTGTTCGACGAATGTCTTTGCAGCGGGCAGTTTCCGAAGCCTTGGAAGGAGGGGAAGTTGGTGCTATTGCCAAAGGAAGGTCGGCCGATGAATTCCCCTTCGGCGTACAGGCCAATAGTGCTGCTGAACGAGACGGCCAAACTTTTCGAAAAGGTCCTCGCAGCCCGTCTTGTTCAGCACCTTGAGGAGGTCGGTCCGGGTCTTTCAGAGGCCCAGTATGGGTTCAGGGCAGGCCGATCAACAGTCGACGCCCTGGACGCCCTGAAGACTCGGACGACAGAAGCGGTGGCCCGGGGGCAAGTCGTCCTGGCGGTGTCACTCGATGTGACGAACGCCTTTAACAGTCTTCCATTCGAGACGATCAGGGAGGCACTTCTATACCACGGGGTGCCGACCTATCTGAGGAGACTGTTGGAAGCGTACCTCCAGGACCGGGAGGTCCTCTGGGTGGGGGTCAATGGGGAGCTAGTCCGGCATCGGGTAGGCTGCGGCGTTCCACAGGGGTCGGTTCTCGGCCCAATCCTGTGGAACGTTAGTTTCGATTGGCTCTTGAGAGCTCCCGTCCTTCCCGGGATGGGGGTGCTCTGTTACGCAGACGACACCCTCATCACGGCGACAGGGCGAGATTTTGGGGACGCAGCCCGCTTGGCTGAAGTCGGAACTGCTCTCACCGTGGACCGGATGGAAGCGCTGGGCCTGAGGGTCTCCATTTCGAAAACGGAGGCTCTCCTTTTCCACGGTCCACGAAGGGGACCCCCTCGAGGGGCAAGTATCACCGTCCAGGGGACGGTGATCAAGGTGCAGGCCCAGATGAAGTACCTGGGCCTGATCCTGGACGGACGATGGAGCTTCAGGCAGCATTTCGCTCAACTCGGGCCGAAGCTCATCAACGCCGCTGCCGCCCTGGGACGCCTCCTACCAAATGTGGGAGGGCCGGGATCGCTATGTCGGCGACTATATGCCGGTGTAGTGAGGTCAATGGCGCTGTACGGTGCCCCGATTTGGATAGACGCCCTCACCGCTGGCAATCGGGCCCTCTTGCGGAAACCGCAGAGGGTCATAGCAGTGAGAGGTATAAGAGGGTACCGTACGGTGTCATGGACTGCGGCGACACTTCTCGCGGGTGATCCACCTTGGGAACTCCAAGCAGAGGTGCTCGCAGAGGTGTACCGGTTCCGGGCGGAGGCGAGGAACGGCGGCGACCGTCCAGGGTTGGCGGAGGTCGGGCGGATCAGGGCCATAGCCCAGCAAGCCCTGATCGCCCGATGGGAGGAGGATCTGGGGTCACCCACGGCAGGCCTGGCGACAGTGGAGGCGGTTCGTCCCCACTTGAGTCGCTGGGTCAAGAGAAAGCGTGGCACGCTCACGTTCAGGATGACGCAGGTACTTTCCGGGCACGGATGCTTCGGTAAGTACCTGCACGGGATAGCGCGGCGGGAGGTGTCACCCTCCTGCCATCAGTGTGGCGCGTCAGTGGACACGGCGTACCACACCCTGACTGAGTGTGCTGCGTGGGGGCCCCAGAGGCATTCCCTGGTGGCGTCTTTGGGCGGAGACCTCTCGCTGCCGAGCGTCATCAACGCAATGCTCGGTAGCGAGGCGTGCTGGTCAGAAATGCGCTCCTTCTGCGAAAACGTTATGTCGCAGAAGGAGGCAGCGGAACGGGAGCGGGAGGTGGACGCTGCTGCAGACCCGATCCGCCGAAGAAGACCGGGGAGGAGGAAACAACGCTACGCGCACCTTCTCCCCCCGCCTCAATAGGCGCCACAGGAGCTAGGAGGGTTCTCAGTACCCCGGGAATCCCCCCTAGGAATTGGAGGCCCGCATAGGTGGGCCGACCGTCTGGGCGTCACGGTAGTATGCGAAAGCGATCCCGTGGCGCCTACCGATGAGACGGAGAGGGTACCGCTGGTTTTTTAGTGGGTATTCCGGTGTGCCGCTAACATCTTGGGCACCGGCGAGTCCCACATACCCCCCCACTTCCACGTGGGGGAAACGCGTAACGCGTTTTTCCAGCGAAAAAAAAAAAAAAAAAAAAAAAAAAAAAAAAGGTTTCTCACGATGTTTTCCTTCACCGCCGAGCACGAGATGAATAATAAACACAAATTAAGCACATGGAAATTCAGTGGTGCTTGCCTGGGTTTGAATCCATATCATCGGTTAAGATGCACGCGTTCGAACCACTGAGCCATCTCGGCTCCGTCCCGTATATATAAGATGAGTCATTAGTCGTAGTCGTTTTATTCTTAGTCATTTTATTATTAATGACTTTATCTAATACTAAGAACTTAACGAAATAATTACGAACGATTATTTAATAAACCTAATAAGCAAAATATTTTAATTTTAATTTATATAAAATTAGGTCATGAAAATTATAATTAATTTTATTAATATCACATAATTATCATATTACAGTAATTAATCAATAATTTAAGAAGCCGTTAATAAATTCTATAATTATTAATATTCTTTACTAAATCGCTTCTTAAATTGGAATTTCATACAAATTTAAAGAACACTGTTTCTAACTTGTATTTTACGTTAATCTTTTGGAATTACTGCTTAGCAAATCCTAAGAGGAGCTCTTGAATTCGTAACGATGCGTGTGTTTTTCAAGATAACAACGTCGAGAATATTTTAAGTGTCTTCAAACGAAACATTTCGAATACTGAAAATAGGAAAAATATTTTTATCACTTTATATTTAATATACCTTTTTTGATATACAGTACAAATACTCGTGACATTTTTGTTATTCTTACGTACAGTCTTTTATTTGCTGTAATGAATTAAAAAAAAAAACACATTTTACTGCAAAATTTTTGTTTTAAATTATTTTTATGTTCATAAAAATTTAGTCAATATTAAAAAAATATATATATAAAAGTACTTGTATATTTTTTACTTTGAAATAATTTCCGCCAACCATTACTGCAATGCTTTTTATACAATGATTATAATTCCACACAGTTCAAGAGTCACGTATAGTACGCTGATAGTACTATAATAGAATATCTCAAGCAAGTTATTTGTATGATACGTGAACTCGAAAAACACGCCCAAATCAAGAACCACTTAGTTGTAAAGAAATAGTGTCATTTCTCGAAAACCTTTTGTTTTTAGAATGAGGTTAGCGAACCGGTTCAACCGATAAATTAATTGAAAATCTTTGCCAATGAAGATATTTGGCAAGTGTTTGATGCACTGGCAAAGCTGCTAGAAAAAGCTCAGATATTATTATGACATATAACATAAATAATATAACTTCATTATAGTTATAATAAAAACATAACAAAAACATATCGCTAATATTTTTAACTTAATGCTTATTGATTTCAAATTCTAATTATGTTTGAAAATTATATTATTTAATTTTAAAATATAAAAAGCGTGGAGTTTTTCTTTATTTTCCACGATTAATAAATGAATTAGATTATATAGTAAATGATAAAAATGTATTTGTTAGGTAGAGTAGCTTCGCAGTTTATTTCCGTTTCTTTTTTGGTATATTTTACATTTCGAACAGGCGATTGCTTTATATTTAATAACTTCTCTGTAATGTTTTTTGAGAAGGTCTGAAATAAATTCGATTCGATGCTGATTAAAATAATTAATAGTGTGAACATTCTCATTTAATGCCATTATATACAATTTACTTTTTTATATGGTACGGATTGATTGCTCATTCTACAGGAAATGAATTATTGAACGTAAGTGCAAATATTAAATTATTATTCTCATTAGGCATCGGATACGTGTAGAACTAAATTGAATTAATAAACACTTAGTCGAGTAATCAAATTACGATGTTAACTTAGTTAGTCGTTAGTGCACTGACACAATTAAACAATCGCGGATATTGAGCTGCTCGGGTTTGCTAGAATTTTCCTGATAATAAATAAATGATAATCACTTCAGCTTTCTGTTCCATCGTACTATAAAAGTGCCGAAAAAGATTAAATAGATTATCTACGTACCTTTACACATACATATATGCACACACACACAATTATACAGTTTTTTTTTTAATTTTGGGTATTTTACAATGCTATTTGTACTAAACCAAAAATCAGACCCATTACAATGATTAAAAATAAATTAAATTTTTGAAATAAGAAACTAAAAACAAGTGACTAACGAATATCCCCTTGTGTTTTATTCAACAAAATTTAGTTATTAAATTATTCAAATACAAAAATGCTACAAAGAGCTCTGGCTATTTCATTTCTATTTGGAAAACCCAAAACAGCAAAATTCACCAGACCATTGTTTGTAAATTGGCGTATTTCACTCACCGTTATAATGCTCTTGGAGTTTTTCATATTGTTCGCAAACATTCAAGTTTCAACAATAACTGGCGTTCAATTGATGTAATTGAAACGTTTTACTTTATTCAATTTCTGTCGTTTATTTTCCTTTAATATTAATAATGAATAAATTAAATATAATACGATAACAAGACGAAGCAAAAATACTTTGTGTTCATTTTAAATTAATCGGATTATATTAATTTTCGCGTAAAAATAATGAAATGACATTGTATTGTAAAAAATCTACAAGAAACGAAATTCTGAATACTTAAACGTTATCGATGAATATCACTTACATGTATAGCCTTCAGAGTCACATACAAGCTTCAAATTTTTGTCAATAAATGCCTGCTCAATTTCGGGTGCCTAATGAAAACAGTGACCTGATATTTGCCCCTTTGTCCGATACTTTGATCCCTCTTTGCAATGTTTATTGCTTGCGTTCCGATGCGCAATATTCTTTGCCTCACAAAAAAGTTAAGTCTCATAAGCGATTCATATAATATACGTTATTGAGCGATATATTAAATGTATGTTCCATATGTTTACAAGCTATAACTTCAACTAAAACATTTTTTATATAGGTAATGCTGTAGTTGAAACTACTCTGTGAGTTGGCAGCTAAACGAGTCTGATTCTTGATATACGATATTTTATTTTACCAATGAATACTGGATGAATTTTAAATATTAATTTAGTATGGATAACTACAATCATTATTTATAACATTTTGCTGTGGACCGAAGATGGAAAATTAATGAAATTTTAATCCACTTTTTGATAGGTGCTCTTTTTAATTGTGTATTACTTACTCGTGGCTAATAGATTGGGTTAGAGGAGGAATAGTTAGTTAGAAGTAATAGTCTCGCTCTCGAACCAATCGTAAGATGTAAGGCAGAGTAAGGTATTCCTGGCTGCGGTACGTCAAAAGGAGAGCCCTTTTGACGTACCACACATCGCAAAAGCACTGTAAGCCGAAAAAACGCATCGATACTTTCGATGGTGATTTGTGTATAAAGACAGACTATATTTTTTTTTTGTGTTTGACCTGTTATTATTTCTATATCCTACACAAATGCAATAAAGCTTTGACTGTCACATAATTTTTTGGATTAGTATAATAATCATTACATCATCAATTTTATTATTGGTAGAACGCGAGATCTTTTAACAAAAACGGTCGGCAAAGTCACTAGCAAAAGCTAGATCTATATAAATGCTATGAAATCATTGAAACGCTTTTGAAATAATTGATCAAGTTATATTCCAGTATAAGTGATAGGAGTATTCGAAAGATTTTAAATAGCAATTTACGACATCCCGAGCGAGTGGTTCAAACTTCATAAGATGAAGTTCTAGAGTTTCAATGGAACCTTAAAATATATATCTTTGTAATATTCACGCTTTACCGACTCTTTTAAGAAACTTTCATTTGAGCAATTATGTTAAAATAAAAATTAATATTTTATGATGTTAAGTGAAACAATTAAATTTTTTTTAATATTTTTTTATTCTAGTATGATTTAATTTTATCTATTTAAAAAGGTTATGTATGTAATAAATAAGCATATTTAGATAGGTTTTAATATAAATAAAAAAAAATGTTATTACGTTACAGACTTTTTAAAATTATTTTACCTAAACTAAGCAATGGATATTAATTTTGTTTTCACTTTTATTTATTTAACTTCTTCTGGATGGCCATAAAGTAAAAAGTGAATATTATAACATAGATATTCGTGTAACGTAAAAGAATAACTTTGAAACCTTCTCCAGAGGAGAAGAACAGGCTTTTGACCAGATTTGGCAAATAAAACGGTGTCTGTGTATAATACCTTAATTTTGCTTATACAAAGTCGGAATGGTTAGCTAGTGTAGAATATATTAATATGTATGCCTTTACCTTTGTTTCACTTTCTTGAAAGTCATGTTAACGCAAAATCTTCAAGGAATAGCAAGCACTCTCGTTTAATATATTAATGAACTACTTGAACATGAAGGTGGAAATTTAGTTAATTTTTCTACTACTGTAATGTTGTTTTATGATATAGGTTGGCGGACGAAGAAGTGGGCCATCTGATGGTAAATGGTTACTAGACAATCGTCGCCCATAGACAATGGCACTAATGGTAAGAAATATTAAACATTCCTAACAACGCTATTGTGCCTGTAGTAGCCCTGGACTACTCACCCTTCAAACCGGAACACAACAATACTGAGTACTGCTGTTTGGCGGTAGAATATCCGATGAGTGGGTGGTACCTACCCAGACGGGCTTTAAGTGTTTTATACATTATATGTATAATTTAAGTCAAAAGAAAAAAAGATATAAATGTACTTAACAATACATTTATATTTCTGAAAGCTATATTATCGAGTACTTACCAACATATAAAAACATGGATATACGAGTATGTAAGTGACGTTTGTATTAAATGACCAGCAAATTTCTTCAAAGGCCGCTCTCAAACATAATCGACTCCAGCTTACTTTTGCCCCAAAAAACTTAATAAACAATCATCAATCAACGTTTTGAGGGGTAACGGAGGCAGAGTTCATTTGTAAACTCGAAACGGCACGGTTTAAGGGTACGCCTCAACTGCTTTCATTAACAGAAGGGCCCTTCTAAGAGCATTGGGAATGTGGAACTGTTACCTCTCGTGATAGTAATCTCGTGGAAAAAATTAAACTTATTTTCGAAAATATTGTTTACCTTTTTTTTTTAATAAAGCTAAATCGTCATTTATAATTTATATTTTGAAGTTATAGTTATATACATAAAGGCATATCATAATCACGAGATCTCAGAAACTATAACATCTATAAGCTTGAAATTTGGCAGGTAGGCTCCTCATAGGGTGTAGATATCCGCTTTTTACGAAACTCCATCCCTAAGGGCCGAGATGGCCCAGTGGTTAGAACGCGTGTATCTTAACCGATGATTTCGGGTTCAAACCCAGGCAGGCACCACTGAAATTTCATGTGCTTAATTTGTGTTTATAATTCATCTCGTGCTCGGCGGTGAAGGAAAACATCGTGAGGAAACCTGCATGTGTCTAATTTCAACGAAATTCTGCCACATGTGTATTCCGCCAACCCGCATTGGAGCAGCGTGGTGGAATATGCTCCAAACCTTCTCCTCAAAGGGAGAGGAGGCCTTTATCCCAGCAGTGGGACATTTACAGGCTGCTAATGCAAAAATCCCTAAGGGGGTAAAATGGGGGTTGTGAGATCGTGTTTTATAAATTTAGCGCGGGTAAAGCCGCAGGTTCAGCTAGTTTAATATATATAAATATATAAAATTCAACACACAAAAAAAAAAATATTCGACTAAGGCTGTTATGTTTAGTAATAACAAATATGGGATGGATGACATTATTGAGTAATTGTTTTCACAACTAAAATTTATCTTACAATAAATCCTAAATTATGGTAAAGTCATTTTTAGTATCTACGGTTTTTATTGCTTTTCGAAATATAGGAATATGAAACCTCCACCTCTTTTATCTTGGGCTGCTGCCCAGAAATCCTAATAGCTTTTATTATTTCGAGAACGATACAGTTAACAATATCGCCTATAATAATACTATTAGAGCCAATACTCTTGGGAACATTATATATGTTATTAGTTATCGTTATTTGATTTATTTATCGTTATAAAATTCAATTGACTTTTCAACAAACTAAGGGAACTCATTTGTTTTACTGAGATAACAAAACAAAATCGTGGAAATAATACCCTAAGACATCAATTTTAATTAAATAAAACGAGTGCAACGGTACGTCAGTATTAAATGGTAACAGTACTCGCACTAAAACATTTATTTGGTCATTTTAATAAATTGAGTTATGAGAAGAAACAGTTTGGCTTATTTCTTCAATGTATGAGTAAATCTATTAATAGACCATAGAAAAACCACTCATTAGGCCCTCTAATAAGTATATATAAGCCGATACTTATGATGTAGCATCACTTCTTGGTCATGCAACCAACATAAATGCGAATATTATATATATTTATGATTACTATTTACGCAATTAATATATAGCCCGAAATACAAATCAATCAAAATATTCTTTATACTTAAAGTAATAAAATTGCTGACTGTCACTTTTAACATATATTTGAGAATGAAATTCGTAAACACATAAATGATTTTACTACAAATTGTGAGATGTAATCTATTTATATACAAGGAACGAACAGAAATCTGTGGTTCCTCTTACCTGGACTACAAAGGGTAAGTGTTTTTTTAATGTCACTATGTATTCCACAGGATTCCAAAAAACTAAGTTTTACTTGGTATTGTTATATATTTAACCACGATTAAAGTTAAAAAAAAAAAAAACTGACAAAGAACGTCTGCGTGCTAAAATTAATTCTGAAAATAACGAATTTATATATTATATTATTATAATTAACACTTTCGGAATTAAATGATCAAACCTTCTCCTCTCATATCTTATATTTCATAGCTGTTTATTTCCGACGTATAATCGATAGGCGAGCTTAATGCTTCATAGTAAAATTAAAAATTGAATATTACTTAAATGTACCACTTGGGTACTAATATATTATGTTCGTACAATAATACATAATTGTATTTAGCGGTACAATAAATGTTAAATACATGTAAGCTGAATAATAGCTGCGATAAAAGTCTCTCTATTTTAATTTATGTATTTACAAAAATAAAAACAATTCGTTTTCATTATTATTTATTTAATGTGCACGTAATATAAACAAGCTCATTTATGTATATTATTTCTCAGATACAGATTAATTTATGGTGTCAAATTGCGTTTATTTGGTTTACACAAAATATTGGATAAATTTGTGATAATTTCTGTTTTTATGCTCAATGTTAAGGTGGTCGCGAAAAACAGTGCATTGTTAAGGCGTTACCCGAACATGTAGACAAGTTTATCTATGCCAATGTATGCCGTATTTCGTGCAGCGACCGAGCGTTCATTCGATGTTTTTGGCAGCTTTACATTCGTCTTACTTTAATGTATACATAAAAAATGCGTCGGACATTACTTTCAAGCTACATTTAAACTATATTTTAGGATTTAATCTCGTTCTAATCATAATTATTATATCATTACTTGGTGGTAGGGCTTTGTGCAAGCCCGTCTGGGTAGGTACCCACTCATCAGATATTCTACCGCCAAATAACAGTACACTGTATTGTTGTGTTCCGGTTAGAAAGGTAAGTGTGCCAGTGTAATCACAGGCACAAGGGACATAACGTCTTAGTTCCCAAGGTTGGTGGCGCATAGGTGATTTAAGGAATGGTTAATATTTCTTACAGCGCCTTTGTCTATGGGCGGTGGTGACCACTTACCATCAGGTGGCCCATATGCTCGACCGCTAACCAATGCCATAAAAAAAAAAATTAAAAATAACTCCGAGTATAAACTAAACGTAACAGCCTGTAAATCAGATAATAAGAGAGAAGATTGTTTGGTTTTATTCCACCACGCTTCTTTAATACGGATAGACGGATAAACATGTTATAGATTTGTAGTTTCCTTACAATATTTTCCTTTACTGCAAGTACCAGATGAAACATAAACACAAATTAAGTACGAACTCAGTTGTACTTACCTGGTTTTGTAACCGCAATCATCGGTTAAAATTCAAATGACCTATTGTGACATCTCGATCCCTTTTTATTGAAATTAATTAGTTTGTAAAAGTAGAATAGAAAATAATTTATTACCAGATAATATTAATAAAATTATAAGTCAGGATAAGAGAGTCCTCGGACCAATATCATTAATTCGTCAAACTTAAGCAATATAAATGTCACGAACTTTATCGATATTAATTTCGAACTTGAAGTAACATTTGATGTTCATCTCTAGAATATGGATCTAAAACCATTAAATGGAATCTCTTCTGGCGTGTATCTAAAGCAAGCTTAACTTATTTATTGTAGTTTAGTATTAGTAAAGTCTAGCCATACATACGGGCTTAGGGTATTGTTTGAAACTTTAGCTACGTGGCTGTTAAACCAGGCATGAATTCATCACAACTATCATTAGCTTTCTTTTGTTCGTGGTTACTCTTACGTATTTCAAATAATTGCATGCTTTTAAATACGTGAAACATACTAGTATATCTTTTCTATATTTATATATTATTATAATATATTCATATTACATATGAATTGAAGCAAGAAAAGTAGATAACTATTTTAACAGGTTATTTAAGCTGGTTACATTTTAAAAAGGCAGACGAAAAAGTAGCCGGTTTAATATGAAGTATTTACCTCCATCCATTGAAACTGGCATTGCAAGATGTATAATTGTTTCATTAATATATATGGAGACGGAAATAATTATTTTTAATGTAAGCACAGTTTTATTTATGAAACAAAAACTATTACAAAATATTTGAATAATTACAATTTTAAATATCGAATGATTTCCTCTTGGTTTTGTTTTGATAAATGAATTTATAATTTGTTTCAAAATTACTTATGAATATAGTCTACATCGTGATATCTCGTTTCATTAACACGGATTAAAGAAGTAACAAGCGTTGCTTTTACGTCATAGTTTACATAAAATGTATGAAATATGTTCATAAATTCTATTTTTCTTTACAACCATTGTCTAGACGGGATGTTTTGTATTTCCAGGAGAATGCTATCTGAAACGTGCTGTTTGCTACAATGCTCATTATTTTTAAAGTGTGTTTAATTTCTCGTCGCATTCATAGCACTTGTCTTACGTATATCAAGTTTGAAACGCAGTTTTGTAAATTAAATTTTCAGTTTGAAATCATCGAAATATGTAATTATTTTCATCAGATATTATACATTACATTTTTTTTACACTAGCAACCCGTAAATTTCCCACCTCTGGGCTAAGGCCTCCTCTCCCTTTGAGGAGAAGGTTTGGAGCATATTCCACCACGCTGCTCCAATGCGGGTTGGTGGAATATACATGTGGCAAAATTTCGTTGAAATTGAAAACATGCAGGTTTCCTCACGATGTTTTCCTTCACCGCCGAGCACGAGATAAATTATAAACACAAATTAAGCACATGTAAATTCAGTGGTGCCTGCCTGGGCTTGAACCCGAAATCATCGGTTAAGATGCACGCGTTCTAACTAATGGGCCATCTCGGCTCATTCAGATATTAAATAATATAAAAAGGTAATGCAAGATAGTTTGAGACATTAAATTAATTTGGGTTCAATATTTGAATAAATTTTCGATAAGATTTACTTAGACAATCTTTCATTGAAATGTCGTGGCATTAATTGCATGACACTTTTGTATTACCACTAGTCTAGTAAAATATCAAAACAAAACCATTTTCCACAGTCATAGTATACAACAAACTACGAGAACTTAATCAGAGATATTTTTTTTAATTGCTTTAACATCTGGACCACAGTGCTAAAAAGGTTAACAGGCATCATTATTTCGTACAAAACATAACATTTTAAACAAACCTTTCTATGTAATTTGACAATTAAATATGGCCTGCACTTTTCTAAACGAAAATTAGGTGCCTGCAGACGTAATTGGGCCAATTAGGCGCCATAGTTAAGTTATGCTTCAAAGAACGCTTAACTCTGGCAGGACAGTAATTAGGTAACCTACATTACTTTTCCAGTGTAAAAACTTTATTAAATATCATTTCTTTTTATTTTTGGCACTTACATATTCCAACTACTCTCGCGATATATCTTAGTACTATTTAGCAAGGCACTTCACTTACATTTTAAGACCAAATGATTTGTCAAAGTGATTTGGACTAAATTATAAAACATCTATAACAACGACGATTCTTACCAGCAAACGAGTTTCGCTAATTATATAAATGAATTGATTCTCAACAATTCTTATACATTTAATTAAACAGATCTCCTTGTCATTATACTTTGAACTCTATATTTTTTTTTTTCTTCTTATTCTTAAAAACCAGGTCAGGTTGGGCAAACACCGTGAAATAAAATTCAGCGTTTTACTTTCAAACAAACCATTTATATAACCTTATTAAAGTTTTTAACGTTATAAATATATTGATACCACTAATTTTCAGTTCAGTTTTGATAATATTATTTTAGTTTTATTTACTTGTTTAATTTGATTAAATTTTTTTAAGTAATAATTATATAGATATATTTTGCAACGATGTAATTCTATGTATTAAGAAAATTTACTCGTAGCGTTATATTATGTAAGCATTCTAGGTAACAACATCGCTGTACTCTTGATTACATACCACAGATAGCTCTAAAATTGATCGGACCAAGCTCATAACATTGACTCGGATACATAACTATAAATTTATAACAATATGATATCTTGATTGGTTACCACACATCCAGTTCAACTGTTGTATTATAAATACAATATTGACAAATGATGGGCAAGCATGTATGTAATCATTATGATTGCTGCACAAAGCTGATTGGCTAATATTTTATATGCTAATATGTGTCGGTTATATATTTATAACATTCTATTCGATTTTTGAATTTAATAATAATAATTTTGGAATTGATGTTTAAATTTTACGTAGGTAACAGATTTTAACGTTATTTTTTATTTTTATGTTTATTTCATTATTTTATTGTATTTTTAATTGATATATTTTTCTGTTTTGTTTTTGTTTTTTTTTATTATGTCACTTTGTCAATTATTAAGCTTTAGTATTTTATCAATGTGCTTAGTTATAAATAATAAAGTAGATAAATATACATTTATAATATAAATATTTAATATTAATTTATTAATTTTAATTGATTAATCAGTTTTATTTTTGTTTGATTGTAAGAAAACTGAAAAAATATATATTTGAAAATACAGACAAAATGGTTTTTTTATCAAATATTTATATACAAAAAATTAAGATATATAGAAAAAATAAATAAAAAGCTGATATAATATATGACAAGACATGAAATGATATTTTGATAGTTAATGTTTTTTGAGGAATCTAAAAAAAAAAACAAACAAAATACTGTAAAAAATTCTTAAAATTAATTAACCATTTTGAGCTTTTCAAGTTATTTAATAATTAACCATAAAAAAATCGCAGCTTTTCTAAGTGTTAATAGTGCAATTACAAAATGTTAATATACAGTTTTGCTTAAGAGCTCTTAACAAGACTGTCCTTCTAGCTAATTGGGTAACCCACATCAGTAGCGACACAAAAAAAAAAACATAAATATTATTCAACTCGGCTGTTGCTAGATTTTTAAACGGCCAGAGATTTTGTGATCAAATTATAAAATTATTACACCTACACGTAATTCAGTGTTTTTTTTAATCTATACTAATATTATAAATGCGAAAATAAGTCTGTGTCTGTCATGGCCAAAAAACTAAACTGAATTTGATGAAATTTCGTATGAAGTAAGCTTGAACCCCAAGGAAGGAAAAATCTACCGTTTTTTTATATCCAATTCTTATAACTAAAAATAATACAAGGACGAAGTTGTGGGAGATAATTAGTATATTTATATATTTAATTTAGGCGAAAAGGCCGAGTGCTTAAAACGCGTGCACCTTAATCAATCATTAAGAGCTCAAACCCAGGTAGGCCACACTGAATCTCCATGCGCTTAATTTGTGTTTATAATTCATCTCGTGCTCGGCAGTGAAGGAACATATCGCGAGAAAATCTGCGTGTGTATAATTTTAATGAAATTCTGCCACATGTGTCTCTATCAATCCGCATAAAGGAGCGTCGTGGAATTAGTACTAACCTTCTCCTCAAATGGTAAATTATCCCAGCCATGGAACATTTGCTGACTGATATTATACTATATATAATATACAGATTGAGTTAAGTGTAGGATTATACATACATATTATTTACTTAACATAATTTTGAGTGGTTGCAGTGTATTCTAAATTGTATTTAATTAACTACATTTTTGTATAAATCTCTGATTCGGAAAATCGACATTTTGATTAAAATGAACGTTCCAAAATTATTTTTTAATGTTATTTATATGGGATAATTCTCTTTTTATTACAGTTCATGGGACAAATAAATCATCGTTTTAATGCAATATAAATAAAATAAAAATTTAACGCTTACTAATAGAAAAAAATACTTAGCTGTATTCATTTTCTTTAAATTTATATTGGAAATGCAGCAACATATGCATGACGATATCCATGGTACTTCAGCGTATATTTTTTAAACAATTCTTTTATTTCTGCTTTTAGAATTCCAACTCCATAGACAATCAAGAATACCGCTTGTCCAGTCATTGAAATTGTTTAACATGATTAAAAATTATTAAATAGTTTTCACGGCAATTACAAATATTATATATTTTTTTTAATTATAATTCAAATCTGAATCGCATTTATAAAAAATAAAAAGAATTGATTGCGTGTTTAGTTAAAAATACAAGAAGTAAAATAAATTAGGATAAATAAAATAATAATTTAAAAAATATATTTTTAGTATATTATTCTGTCATTTTAATTCATTTTCATTAAAAACATTATTTTATAACAATATTTTTAACAACAATTATGTAACAAATTAATTTACATATTTAGTTCAATATATTTATTTAACTCTATATTATTTTATATTAATTTTAAAGTGTTCTATTTTTAATTTAAATATCGGTATAAGTAAATAAACTGAAAATAAATGATTCATAAAACTTTAAAAAATAATTTAATAAATTCAAAAATACTTACATTTTTACACACCACACTATAGTATTAAACACGCACTTCCACTGCACTCCACTCGTGCCCTAATCACAGCGTTCCGTTTACACAAGAATCGGGTTACCTCAACAAGAGGCTGCGTGGTACTGAGTCCGATCGGGATAGCTGGGAGCCGAATGACGTACTCGTCAACTATGTTAGCGTACACTGCTGCGTTACTGTCTAATGTAAATTGTATTTACAGGCGCTATAATTTGCAAATATAACGGATATCAAGTTTATATAATTTTTTCGGGAAATATTTATTTTCCATATTGTTAAAAGCGATATCGTTTTTACAATATATAAGTGACTGTTACATTAAATTGTGCGTTTCAAATTAAGAAAATTTTAATGTCTTAATTTTTTTTTTAAATTAAAAATTTAAATAAATTAATTAAATGTTACCAGTGTACGACATGTCATTGTATATAGGTAGCAGGCGTAGCAACGTTGGAGACACCTGAATGCGCAAAGGAAACGAAAGCACCTTTTGACAAGCGCAATTTTTTAAATGAAAAATAAAAATGCACTTTCTAATTAGCATCGTTACCTCGCAACTTACCTGAAATACCGGCAGCAAATAAAATTGTTGAAGGTCGAAAACTTACTCGTGACGTTAAAGTTATATTAATTAACGCCGTATACGTATGGAATGTATTTACTAAAATGTGCACATGATTTGCAAAAAAATTTATTAGGAATATTTTGCTTAGTACTCTAAATTCAAAATTTTACAAATTCAAAATGGCAAATTCTTTATCTCCGTTTTGATGAAAAGGCATGGAGCTTACTCTACTACGCTGCTTCAATACGATGGGTACACGTGGATTCTCTCCCACCATTTGTAGGTGTCCTCGCGATGTTTTCCCTCACCAGCGAGCGCGAGACGAATTATAAATACAAATTAAGCACATTAGTAAGTGGTGCTTGCCCTGGTTTTGAACTCAAAATATTCGGTTAAAATTCACGTCTTGCAACCATTCTAATGCTGTTTGACTCTTGTTTGGGTACTTAAAATTGCTTTTGTCAACTACTCAAAATAAGCTTATTACGCCCAATACGATGTATGGGCGTTATCGGGCGTAATAATGATAAAATAACAACAAATTTAAAAATCAAAAGAAAATTTCAGAAGACTAAATATCATACTTATTATATTTTAAATCTTAATCATTTCCGTTTGATGTTTAAATTTTTAAGAATAGTATTTTTAAATTGAATCTAGTTTTAGTTGCAGTGATGCGAGTTGTTAGATATAATAGATATTACAATTTTCAAATTTCTCAAATAATGACACTACAAGTACTCATATGCCTTCTAACGAAAGACATCTTCTTAATAAGTGACTGAATCATGTTACGGAAATAATGAAAGAGAGAAAACTCAATTACATAGTTTCTGTAACGAAATACCATAACGAGGCACTACTGTACGTATTTTATTAGGTATAATAGTGTTATATCGAACGAGACAAATGATTTACCCATGGAAAACTAATAGTTTTAATTCAAAGAATTTATTAAAACATCCTACTACACATTGGGCACAAAAGAACTATACCAGAAATAATCAAGCAAGCTCTAACAACAATTACTATTTGAATTTGTAAAGCAATCGTAACAGTATAGAAAATAGTATAGAAATGGAACAAAATAAAAGCAAATTTCTATATAATTATTATCAAATAATTTAATTTTTAAATTATAAATTGTTGATTTATTAATTCCTGTATTCGTAAAATAAAGTTTGTATAAAATATTTTAATGTTCAGCAAATATTTATTTAAACATAATTTAGTTTTAATGCCTATCTTGATCGTAATCATACCTGTTTGTGTACATACATTGATATAATTACCTACGCGGTTATTAGTTTTGTGAATGTGCGTTTCACGGAGGAAAACTAAGTTTAACTTGATAATTTGATTACTATCATAATTACAATTTCTGTGTTATAACGAAGAGATTACAAATTTTATGACGATTTGTTTGTTTTGAGAAAAACTCAATAAAATATAAAATTATCACATCATCCCTTATCATCATCATAATTTGTGAAATCAATTAATAATTATTATTTTAATGATAAAAAAAATACAGCCATAACTCAAAAATAAAATTTAATTCTTTATTCATATTAAATTTGTATTCGTATTTTTTATTTCATCATTAAAAAAAAGTATGACACCCAAACCTTTGAAACATTCTTGCCCGGAATTTAGTTTTGTTTTTCAATTTGTCATACTGCGGAGGAAAAAAGAAAAAGAAAGGTGACATTCAATCAAAGCTGCCAAGAATCACCAATAAAAGAGGATCCGATTTGATTCTTTGCCCCTTTGAAGGGAACCCGCAATTGAGAATGCTAAACTCCTACATTTGGAGTCCTCAATCCCTCGGATCGTAAATCTGTAATTCCGACATTCGCAGCCTACCTAATTTTGTAAGTTATTTTGTTATTTTGTTTCTAGTCTTCACATTAAAACTCTAAAATTACGTAATTAATATTTATTTAAGGAAAAAAATCGAGTCCACAAAAACTAGTGCGATCGAGATTAAAAAAAAAAAAAAAGTTCACTCACCAACAATATTTTTTCTTTGATCCGACATTTTTCCTCCTGTAAATCGTCATTGATACTATTATCAAAGACGGGATAAAATATATTTGTTTGTTACAATATGCGTAGCGATTCTCAAAAGCTACTAACGACACGCTGTAAAACAAGGGTAAACGATATATCACGTTGAAAAAAAGGCACTCGTTTTTTCGTACGATGTGACCCACAACTCACTAGTCCCCCTTCTTCCTCCCGAATACATGTTGATGGGCTCCGACTCTCCGGCGAGGCTTTGAAAAGTGACGCTCTGCGATGCCTAGATTGAAGTGTTGGTGTGAAACTTTCGTTTGCTTCAGCACTACAATGTTTCAACGTGACACAATTTCAAACTTTATTCCGTTCCACGCTCATATTTTAGGTTGCAACGCGGGGACCTTATTTTTATTTAGTTTGTACTCGAAGATATAAACTTTGGGTATCGCGGGATTTGCGAAAGTAAATAAATGAATTTTTGATCGGTCGGGCTCATGGGTCGCTTCACTGTTATATTTTTTTAAAACGATTTTTTTACTGAAATAATATTTCTCTATCGCTTTTTCTATAACAAAGCTTTTAAAAAAATATGCGAACAAAAATTAGTTTCTTTGAAAGCCAGAAAAGCGGATTTTGCATGCTTTAATTACGTTTAAAGGGATTATAGGGATAAGATGATATTAATAACACTAGATTTACCTAAATATATCCTAATTCCTAGTATAGCGTTGGAATAATTCAATCATTCTCTTCTCGATGGACCATTCTATGTACGAATAGATTACTAATACTACCGGAATTAGTGTTTAATAGTCAGAGCATTCGAAATACTATCGAATTTAAACACCATCTATCAATTTGGGTATTTTGTGCTACAAAATCAATAGTGAATCCCACCGAGTACTCGCTTTGGCTGCAAATATATCCCATTTAACTTCCGAAATACCATTGACGGTTTTCGTCAACGACAGTTTTGAAGTATATTAATCCTTTATTGAAAGAGTTTGGGAATTCTCTACGTGTACTTTTTGTGTAGTCGGAAATGATTAATCTTTTGCCGTTGAAGTTTTTGATACTTTGTTAATAAATAAATCGCCTTTTAATGTATGCGACGGAAGATTTTATGTTTTTTTTTATAGAAATTATTCAATATCGTAATATTTTCACACACGGTGCTTTATCTAGCTTGCTAGCTTATTTAGTTTTACTTTGCACAGATTTTAACTTTCTTTAATTGTGTATTCAATAATCTTCTTTTACTCGGTGATAAAGATAACATTGTAAGAAAATTAGGACAATACGTCAGGTGAAATTCTGCAATATGTGTGTGCATCAATCAACCCGTATTGAAGCAACGTGATTGAATGAGCTCATAGCCTTCTCCTTAAGAGGTGAGGAGGCATTTGGGAGGTTGAAATCCAGTGGGACCTTTGGGCTATTTGTAATTAATGGTTGACATTAACTTAGTACACATAAGAGATTATTTGATACTTGTAAATTTCAAAATTAATTTAGTATTATTATTTATCATATTAGACTATAATCATTTTGAATGAGAATATGTGGCGTTCTGACGTACGCTGCTATAAAACAAATAATATAAAATAAAGTAACGAATTGAGAATATTCCACTGCTAGGTTAAGTCTTTCTCTATTCTCCGCCACAAGAAGGCTTGGTGCTTATTCCACCACGTTGGTCCAATGCTAATGGGCGAATACACATAATATAACAAAGTTTCATCAAACATATGTACGTTCCCTTAAAGTTATTCATAAATATGATATAAGTTGTCCACAAATAAAACATAGAGAAACTCAGCAATTTAAATCCGCATTTTACGTTATGAATCTCGTGTTCCTACCAAAGGGTCTTCTCAACACTCTATTCTGAAAAACATCATCATTATGATAATTTCAAAATTATAATTAATATACGTAAATAAATATTTTATTCATCTAAACATGAAAACCATCAGATGAAACCATTAATTTAAGTTCTTAAAATCGCTTGATGTAAAATAGTAAAAAATATCAGAGGAAAAACTAAGAGATACTCGTAGTTTATTAATTCTTGCAATAAATTTTCCTAAGATCCTTTGAATTTTAATAAAACGTTAACACTAAGAAAATGAAGAGTAAAGAGAGGGAAATAAGTAAAATAAAAATGTAGTGAACGCCGAGGCAGGATATCGGCGATATCATAAAATTTATTTTATTCCACGGCTCGGTATAATGCACCGAACTGCATTATTTTTCATTCGATATCGTTCCTACGGCTTCTTTATTAAAATACTTGACATACGAATACGCATATAACAATGCCTTTATATTACTTGACTACGAAGCAAAAATGAGAGTTATGATATTGTCAGACGTATCTTAATCGGTCCCTTGTAGCTACTTTATATTTCTGAATGTAAGTTCTGTGAAGGTACCGCTGTAGAAAAACGATGTTACGTAACATTTATTAAAACCACGGGACAACTAAACCAGTAAATTCTAGAAAAAACGAATACAAATCATTTGACATTTTTTTATGTATACATTACGAACGAAATTTACAAAGTTAGACGGATAGCTCTAATTTATTGGAGCTATATTTCGTGGGAATCGTGTAATATATGTAAAACCTATTAAAAGAAATTTATCATATTTGATTCATTTACAGCAAAAAATCGCGTTTGATTTAAAAAGAGTCAGAAAAAGTTAATCTGTTCAAAATTTATCGCGCAGCTCTACATCGTTTTGCTAAATTGAATATATTTTATGTTTTTTATTAACATTGGATAAACATAGAAACAGTTTTTTAATGTCCCAAAGCTGGACGAAGATATCCTATATAATAATATGTTAAAGCTTGAATATATTATTTTCTCTATAATCGATTCTGGTAAAACTTAAGGATGTGTTATGTGTTTAATACGCTACATTATATACAGCATTTCTACTTTTTCTCCAAAAAAATATTTAAAAACAACACGTAATAGAAGTAAAAATTCAAAGTACTCGGGAAATTGTTTTTGTTCTGATATCTCAGATAGCCTATCCGTCAAAATACTTTTTTATTTACCTAAGAATATTTAGTAGCACAAAGCTAAGGGAACCTTCGGCTTTTTTTTATTAATATCATTTTAAATATATATTAAAGAAATTTTACGTAATCAATGCACAAAAATCACGATGAAACCTCTGTCTCGACGAAATGTGGTGCTGAACGGACCTGTGATAGTCTTCTTCCTATATACAAATCACAGGGTTGTCTGCTAGGTACATTTATTTGTAATGATGAATCAAGCAAGGCCAACGACGTATATCTTAGTTTTGTTTTATTATTCTTCTTATTTTGTTTCGGACATAGTATTTCCATACCTATAATGCCAATCACAAAAGTTTTAACCTATGTTAGTGTTGCATAATTCATAACAATATTTATATCCATAACAAAGAAATAGATTCTAAGTTTCGTGAACACGTTGCTGAAGTGCAGGATTGTGGATATAAATTTTGCAGTATTTTACCCAACACATGCAGGTTTTCTCGCTATGTTTTCCTTCACCGCTGTGCACGTGATGAATTATAAATAGAAATTAATTGCATGAAAACTAAGTGGTGAGAGCTCCGCTATATTTGTAATAATTATTTTTATCGAGTTTTTTATTACTTATTTTAAATATTTTTAACTGCATAACGTTTGTGTGTTTGAATGGTTTACTAAAAGTATGTTATACAAAGCAATCAGACTAAGATATAAAAAAAAAACCATTAGAGTTTAACTGTATGTTTTGCCACTGTTACATTAAATATAAAATATGAAGTTCAGACTTACTTTTTAAATGGTTTTTAGACTATGAGGCTTTAGACAGCATCAATACGTTTATTTTATTTTTTTATTTTAAATATTTGTAAATTATTTTTTTATATTTTATATGAATTACTATAGTCACTTTCTAATTGTACGACACAAAATACCATTCGTCGAACAGAATTGGGGTAAATGCGTCATCCATTCGTCAGTTACTTGAACCTTACTACAAAACATCAATTCACTCAACACTTTGTATTACCGAGTTTGGATAAAGGCAATATGCTTTGAAGTGAGCCAATGTAATTACAAACATACGAATAACACGAGAGAGTTGTTTGAACATGTCAATCTTAAGTGAAGATTGCGGGTTCAATTCCAGGCAAGTTTCATGTTCAATGTTTTATTTGTATTGAATTCGTGTCATGCTCGTAGTTGGGAAAGCGTCTAATGCAAATCTGCCACATGTGTATTCACCAACTGGTATTAGAGCAGCGTAATGGAATGAGCTCTAAACCTTTTGGGTTCGGTCTGGGCGACATTATCGTTGTCCGGAGTGACGACTGCTGCCTATAGCTACCTATTAGCTTAAGTGATTACTTACCATCAGACAATAGATATTTAGAATGCGTTATTTTTAAAAATTGAAGTCATGTAAAAACTTTTTTTCTTATCAATCTATATCATCATATTTATACGTAGCACATAATTCCAGAATATATTAGATACCCATTTTCTTTAATAACGATATATTCGCCAGTCATGATTCGCGTGTTCAGGTTTATTGATACTCATACCCGTCTCGTAACAGAAGAAAGATATTTCTTAACCACGCCGAATCCTTCGCACTAAGAAAACATTTCCAATCCCGTGTCTTGAACAGAGCCAATCCTATTACCCTAATGTTCGTGACAATGTGGAAGACACGGTGAATCATCAAAAATAAAATACGTTTTACACGCTAAACTCTTATATATGTATAAGGTATGCTTGTGGGTTTTTGAATCAGTTGAATTCTATTCGTGAAATGTTTCTAAGTTTATTCTGTGCTGGGTAATAAATTTCCTCGTTTCGGATCATTAGTCCTTCTAAATTGGCTTTGAGTTACCTACAAAATAATGATTAATGGAATCTGTATCCTTTTATTCCGTAATATAGTTTGCAAAAATGGATTCTGTTCATTTGTGGGATACTTTTATTCTTCTATACCAAATGAAGAGTACATATATAAAAATTATGTTAATTAATTTTGTCATTTTGTAAAACATATACATACATTTCTTCCAATAGAAAAAAAAATTAGTAAAATGTTATAGAATATGTTGAAATTATTGACGATATTTATTATCTGCAGAATATTTTAAATTATAGACTATTTCCCTGAGGAAAAATAACATAGAGAAACTAAAATTAAGTATCTAACCACATGCCACTGAGGTGAAAAGGGATGTTTTATAGGCTTGGAACAGATTTAAAATAGGTATCTATTTTGTACTACTTGAAAAATCGTACATATTCCTTCGAAACTTTTATTATTCAGTACTTTCACAATATTAATGTAGCTTACGGGAAAACACGCATAAATGAATTCAATCCTTTCTTAAACTCGTGGCTAACAAATAGCCTAAACTTTGATTGAATTTTTACATATTTTATTTGTGTTATAAAATGAATGTTTGAGATTATTAATGTCGCAAGTGTTGACAAAAAATTTACACTTAAAGAAAAAATAAAAAAGAATGAAAGTCTCTATTCACCAGAGCATTCCTTCTTGGTTTTTTTACGTATGTATGTAATTTAGATATTATTATCATATACACAATTCGAGATTGGATAGTCATAACTGATAAAAGACTTAACCCTAAACTAACATTGTTATTTTTTGTAACACAACTGACATCCCGAAGTAAAAATCGGCCCCAAACGGAAATTCGAAACATATTATTTAGTATATTATTTATAGGTAAAGTGCAGAAAGCACATTTTCATTATAAATATAATTAGCCACGTATCCACCACTGATATAAAAGCACTACACCGACACACGGATTTGCGCCACTCTCATACTCCAGAATACCTGCTGCAACGTCTGGTATCCTTCTATTTATGCAATTGATGGCCCAGTGGTTAGAACGCGTGCATCCTATGATTGATTGAACCGATGATTTCGGGTTCAAACCCATGCAATCACCACTGAATTTCATGTGCTCAATTTGTTTTTATAATTCATCTCCTGCTCAGCGGTGAAGGAAAACGGTGCCACCGCCTTAATCCTCGCCGAAAAACAATCTACCAACCGGATACGGATGCTTATATGCGCCGCAACCATTATAAAGGAGTGTTTTTGGATATATTTTTTTGACTGCAGCGCAGACTCAGACTTTTTGACTCCTTTTTCTGGATGCAGCTATTTGATACTAATAAAAATGTTCTTACTCAAATAATAAGTAAGATATAATAGTGGTATACTAATATCAGTACTTATATTACTATCTTCATCGCTATCCAGGTCAATTTCTGCCATGAATGATTTTGGAACGTGATGCATAAAACCGCTATGCTGATCTGAAAATATTAAAAAGAAGTATCGGCTACCTAACTTGGAAAATGAATGATTTTTTATTTGCACCTGGGTATTTATATTAATTAAGGGTTAATTTATAATAAACAACACAAAAATAAAAATTATAACGATGGGTAAAACATGATAATTACTTAAAATGGTGATAAAAAAATATTACACTATAGGTCAGACCTATGATGAACTCTTGATCTTATAAAGAACTCATAAAACTCCAATTTCTGGTTTCTACAATAATATCCGTATCTGATTTGACATTACAAAGTGAACGTAATTGTTTCGAATAAGCTTCGTAGTTTCATTACACTCATTAAACGGGGGCAGCTTATGTTGCTGGTGACATAAGATCGAATTAATTCGAACTCGTAAGGAGTGCTCTGAATTTATTGTTATAATATTATTATTATTGTTATAGCACTTTTTCACTCATAACGAATTTGATTTAAATTTAGTACTCTTTAATTTAAATGTTTTTTATTTAAATTAAGTTCCCATTACATTTTAGTGTACTTCACTTAAAATATAATATTGTACTATGTGTATCATTATATTTATAAAGGTTAACATAGAATTGAATTCTAGATTTTTACTAAATTAATATTATATTTTTTAATCATACAGAAAAACTAATAGATATTAAATAAAACAATTACTTCGAATCTCAAACAAGTAACTTTAGACTGTCTGATCTCATGTTTAAAATAAACAAATGTCTCTGCATATCTGTCCTTGTTCAATATTTAGTACGTTTAAAACAGAATACTTTTATTCTTATCCTTTTATTTAGTTATAAATTAAAGGAATATACATTTTGTTAAGTAATTTTTATATGTAGATTTCATTCGATACTAAATATTTAATTGGCTCACGAAAATTCGAGTATTTGAGAAAATTCTCAACGATATTACAACAATGTTAGCATAACTTTAAACCGCTGATACTCGATAAATCTTCAACCGAATAAATCTATTAGTTAAGTTCGTGTAGCAGATTTAGACGTACCTTCACTTGGAATATCTTGATTCGAGTTCAAGTCCAAACTACTGGTAAACAATGTCAGATATTATCCTGTTGTTCACAAACTAGACAGAAGGAAACGATGACAAGAAGTGTTCTACTTAACAACAACTGGTAACTGGTCGCTTTGAAACATTGTATAATTTGAAATCGACTTAGAAAATATATTCTATTTATTGTGACATAATTTTTAGGTACACATATTTTTTTTTTTTTTATCTTTGTTTATTCCCAAAGCAAGATTTTGAATAAACAAAATACTCCTAATATACTGGGAAAAAAATATTTAAAATTCCTACTTAAAGATTTCCTTTTTTTTCGTCAAGGTAAATACGAGAATTTATCACCCATTTATCTTTCGTTGCTTAAAATAACTTTCACTCGAAATACAGAAATACTGCTATTTAATATAATATAAAAAAAATAATAATTGAAAAGCAGGATTATGTTTAATGCGTTCTTAGTTATATTTATGATATTACTTTTGTTAACACTTAATTAAAACTATAAGAGATAACAATATAATCGATGTTTATTGATATTATAATTATTTTATTTAGGTCTTTATTAAATAAATTTTAGATTTTGATCTAAGTGTAAATATATTGTGTGCTATAATGAAATAAAATACAAAACACGACTTTATATAATGGATTTTCTTAAACCTATATACATATCTATTATTTTATATACTTTTATCCTATATATTAGTATATAAAGTAATATTAGATTATTACTTTATATACTTATATGTAGGATAAAAGATAAATAGTAAATCAATGAAATATACTACATTATCACTTTATTATGACTCTTTAATCATTACATAGTATAAAACAAAATCGTCTGTCTCGTCTGCTTAGATCGGTAAAATTACACAACGGATGTTGAAGAGTTTTTTATAGATAGATTGTTTCAAGAGGTAGGTTTATATGTATAATACATGCACAATATAGTAGAGAAACACTGATAATTTTAGAGATAATTTCTCTAAAATTATAATATAATAATAAACACATTTTTACGCTTACATTGCAAACGCTGGCTGAACCCTACGAGATAGATCAATATAACGTAGTACAGTATTGTGTACCTTAAAAAGGTCTTCAAA
Source organism: Vanessa atalanta (assembly GCF_905147765.1). Classification (NCBI taxonomy): domain Eukaryota; kingdom Metazoa; phylum Arthropoda; class Insecta; order Lepidoptera; family Nymphalidae; genus Vanessa; species Vanessa atalanta. The sequence continues at coordinate 4,826,402 of NC_061882.1, forward strand.
AAATTCCGCAATGGCAAATGTCTGTGTCTCAGGGACAACCCACAATAACCATTTTTTATCTTTTAGTTTTTAGGAGAAATAATACCTTTTTTTTGAAGTGATTTTAAGCAATACAGTATTAATCCTTATCCAATTAATCCATTTTAACACTGACTCACTCACCCTCAAGTCGGAACACAGAAATATTAGGTGCTGCTGCTTGATGGTTGCATTTATGATGAATGGCTGGTACCTACTCAACAGGTTCGCACAAGCCCTACCACCTAGTAAATCCAAAAGTAAAGTTAAAAGTGAATCGTAATCCTATTTTTTTATAATATCCAATATTTTATGTTTTAATTAAGCAACGTCAAACGAGGTTCGCTTGATGAATATTATTTCGCTTCGGAACGATTGACGTACGAGACGGCTGTAGGAGTAAATAAAATGGGCACAAATGTAAAAGGAGCTTATTCGCATGTTATTAATAAACGACGTTTCATATTATATTTAATATTAAATCCAATATTGTATATGTAGCACGCAAGTGTAGATACATTACACAATTAAAAATACTTATTACAATTTAAGCGTAATACTGAGAAACCAAGATATATTAAATAATAAATGAATATTGTTAGTACGTAACGATGATTTGAGTAATTCTATAATAAAGGAAATTATGTGATTGTGTGGATACTTTAAAGGTCAACGAAAGGTTATTTATTATTATTATCATTCGTTGTTTTAATTTTCGTTTGAATTTGGAATATCTTATTGATTCTATGTAGAATCATTTGTGTTAATATTTGTCCTTTAAATTTATCGATATTTAAATTTAAAATAAAGTTTATAATAACAATACTTAATACTATTATTACTGAACAAACTTTTAAAATTATTTAAAGTTGAATACATAGATATAGAAAACATATAGATACATAGCTATAGTTTCAATTATTTAAGTAAAAGGATTGTTATTGTAAATATAATATATCATTTTCTTTGTAACCTTTTAACTCATCATAAAATAAATGGAAATATATTTTTAGATCGTAAAGACTTATTAACCTAAATAGGAATTCGTATTATTTTTTTCGGTTTATAGACAAACATAGCTTTGATATTTTCGTACTTTTCAGATCGTACAAATTTGACAAACAATTATTTAATTTTTTTAAATTCTTACTGTGGCATTTTAGTTGTCCTTGTGGTCTTGACAGCGTTATCCGTGAAAAGAGAAAATTATTCAGATTCATTCAAAGTAGTTTCACAAATAGAATAAGATTACATTTTTATACGAAAAAGATGAAAGTATGGCTTAAAGGCCTCCTTAATATAGATACAAAATTATACTATATTCTTACATTATGTTATAATCAACAAATATGAATTAATGCGATAGAAAAAAAAAACTTATACAATTATATCATGCAAACCATGAAAGAATTGTATATGTTTCTTTTTAGTAAAAATTTTTTGGACGAAGTGAGACAAATTTCAAAGTCAAAAGAAGATCCAAGTCAAATATCCTTGGCATTTTTTTAATTACTTTCTACTGAGATATTTCAAGGGAAACTTGTTTCAAAATGAGAGTAAATGTAGGCTAAATGTTCGATTAATGTATGTACATCGAATAATAATTGTGTAATATTTATATGTACATATAACATTACTACTATGCCAAAAATCCAAAAAAAATATCCATTGTATTTAGTGTAACGTGTAAAGACTGATAAATGTATTTTAATTTGTGAATTATTAAGAAATTGTAAGCAAAGCCAGAATAATTTCATGAATTTTTTCTATCGAAAATTGTAACCAACTATAACTTGAACATCGATATTATAACGTATCAATGAGTGACGTCTATTGAATCACAACCGAAGCGAGACGGTACTCGTTAAAATCATGTCACGTCACCACATTTCCGAAGATCCGTGTCATGCCGGTTTCACGGTAGACGACTACATTACCGCAGGTCACCATCCTATATGTATTTAGGCACATATACGACGAAATGGAAACTGAACTTCTTGACATATTATGTTATATTAATATCTGATGTGTAGGTAGTGAATATAACGCTACTGCTCTTTCCTTTTTCGATTTACTGTTGTTAGAATAAAATATTGACCTTCATAGCATATAAGACTGCACACCAGGTCCAGTCAGATCAGGTTCAAGTCAGGCTTATAAAAGAAGAATGACTATAATTGGACCAATCTGTTAAACAAAAACACTTCGATTTGAGAACCTTCAAATTTGGGGACATAGCGGTTTGTATTGTCTAATGATTGAATAACTGTGAACGTTGTAAGATATGCTGTAGAATCTTTAGTATTAGCATTGCACCCGTGCGAAGCCGGGTCGTGTCGCTTGTTTAATTATATTTATAACTAGAATATATAAACAATTTTGTGTATAATATTTAAAAATAATACGTTTAAATTGTACTGCATTGTTATGAATACAATGTACTCGTATATTACTGTTGAGAAATATAAAACTCACATTGAATAATAATTATAATTAATCCTAAGCGTTTTTCAGTTATTCAAATATCCTTTCAATGCCAGGAAATTGCCAATGACACTAGGGACACATAAATATAAGACGCTCGTTAATGCAAGGTCGAGCAAGAGATAACGATGATTATAAATTCGATGTCCGTACTTCTGAAGTTTATACTTTAACAGACTCCTAAATGATTGCTCACGATCGCTTTTGGCTAATGCCTTAAACGGTTTGGATACGTCTTAATGCGCATATATTAAATACTAGTGACGGTCCGCGGCTTCACTTGCGTTTTAAGGTTTTGGTTGTCAGGGTTGCTTCATACTAATTTAATTACGACTATAGACAAGGGGTATAATAACTTAATTCCCAAGGTTGGTGACCCTTTGGAGATTGAAGAAATATTTAAATTTCTTACGGTGCGAATGTTTATGGCCAGTGGCGTCTACTTACCATCAGGTGGACCTTGTATCATAAAAAAAAAAAACATATCCGGTTCATTTAGCCGTGAAAAAGCGTCAGCCATACAGACATATATAATTACTTCCGCATTTGTAATATTATCATATATCAAGTATAAATATATGTATGTGAGATAATAATGTTAATTATGAAATTCCTTCATAATATCGCTGTGCTATTGACTATTCTCGAATGACAAATCGTGATACTATGTTTAGGAGATTCCTTTGTCCATACAACCGGCTAGAACAAATATTAAAAAAAAAGCGTGCCAAACCAAATTAAATTATTTTCAATATTACTTATGTTTACTTGTGAACTGGTTTATTTATTTTGTGTCTCGTCACATACATCTATATGCGAATAATTGTTTATGGTTTGACGAATGAGTGAATGGGTACTAACAATAAAGTGTTATCTGATGGTGATGATCGAATAGAATATTTTAAAGAGTGAATGTTTGAGAATAACATAAAATCTATGATAGAAACGATTGATTTTTCTTAATTCGATTCCAACTACCATTGATAATAATATTTGTAATATATTTACATTTGTGTTAAGAATTATTTAAAGTATCGGTCAAATATATATATTAAAAGTGTGTTTATAGTACAGCCATATATTTTATACTATTTTAATTGAATTAAGTACTTTAGGAGAGCAACGTAGGCCATCTCGGCCTAGTTTTTAGAACGACAGCTTTTTAACCGAATATCGTGGGTTCAAAGTCAGACAAATACTACAGAGTTTTCATATGCTTATTTTATGTTCATCATTTAAATTCATCTTGGGCTCGGTGGTAATGGAAAACATCGTGAGGAAATCTGCATGTGTCTAATTTCTATTGAAGAATTCTGTCACATTTATGTCCACCAACCCTCATTGGAGCAATGTCATAGAATAAGCTCCAATCCTTCTTCATAAAAGGGAGAGGAGGCCTTAGCTCAGCGGTGCGACATTTATAGGCTGTTACCGAGAGGATAACAATAAGAAGGCACCCGAAGTTACGCACAAAACAACCACCCAATCACGGCATATACCCATATATGTTCAATACAATAGTAATCAATAAAAGGAATTCGAACCCATAAACTGACACCATTCAACCCAATTGCGGTGCCAACTAGTCCTAAGGTCAACTTTTAGTCGAAAATGAAAAAAAATATATTTTAAATTACAACGATATTTTTAAAAAAAGGAACTTTTATATTTTGCAATTTTCTTAAGCTCAAAGATAACGAATCCTTGACGCAAAGGAAACATTTTTTCACTTCTGATCTTCTGAAGGGAGCCGATCCTATTACGCTAATGTCACAAACAGGATGACTCGTAGAAGTAAATCGATTGATGTCACGAAAGAATACGTGTGTGCGTTAAGCGCTGTTGTAGATATTGAAATATAATACACGGTAAGGGGTTCGCGTAATTTGATTCTGTACGCGGGAATTTTTCGTGTTTCACGTCATTAGTTCGGCTACATCATTCGTAAGGTGTCGTGTTACCTTAAATAATGACATATCGTTACTGTTTTTGTGGCTGATCACACTTTTAAGGAATTAATTTATAAGTGAGATAAATTACGTAAACAAGAATATCATTATGTTCATATTAATCGCGCGTGCTTTAACGTTAATTAAATTAACGGTAATGCACGCTCCTTACTCTCGGCATATATTCAGTGATGATAACTGGTAAAAAAATAACAATATTGCCGACATTAAAATAAAATCAAAAACAAATAAAATGTACGACTGGTATAGTACCCATATACCAAAGCGTACAGAAGTATTCACTAAATCGTACGATCTTTATGCCAGATATTTGGTAAAATATGGACAAGAGTTTTTTTTTTTCGAAATCAGTAAAAAATATGTCATGATTTTGAAGCCAAATTATAAAAAATATTGTTTAAAAACCATATTTATTATACATGGTTGATATCACATCTTGGAATGAAACGATCGTCTCCCGGCTATTTTTTTTTTATATTGAATATTTGTAAGTAATTACATATTGACAAAAAAAGATCCGCTGAGTTTATTTCCTCGGTTTTTCTCAGGTCAGGGTATTTCTTTTCCTAACCGGTATATTTAATATGACAATCAATAAGTAAGTGTATTGCTTCTATATTGAATAAAGGAATTTGATTTGATTTGATTTGTCGATATAATCTTATTCTACGCGAGCGAAGCCGCGGGTAACAGCTAATATTAACAATAATAATAAGAATTTTATTCATTATTACATCACAGCTTTTATAATAAAATAAATATTTACTCATTTAAGTCTATTAAGATCGTGGAATTGTGTGTTTTGAAGTAAAATAAAATATTGTGCATTAGGTAAATTGAATATTAACGCTATAAAGATAGATACGCAAGTAACGTGCATTCAAAACTCGCCGCTATTCATGAGTCCGTTTGAAATGTTAATTGCTTGCTTGAAATACTAAAAGATTTGTCACACAGATGACTTGTTTGTGGATATAAATAATAGACAAGTTTCTATTTCTTATTCGAAAACAAGTGAATCGTACCATTGAGTATTTTTCGTTATGTTTTATTTGTTTATGAGATAGTTACATTAAAATACCTATTACAGTTGTGAATTCGTTATAATATAGTAAAAAGAAAGTTGAGAGGTGTCAAGGGAAACCCGGATGGAACGAAGTTTCTTTCGATTAGTGAAGGGATTGTAATAAAATTGATTTTTTTTTTAAGTTATATATATATATAATAATAATTATTTTTTATTATGTACAAAAACCTGTATACACTCAACTAAAATAATCGTCGCGACACCTCACTGTTCAATGCGAAATAGAAATGAAAATATCTGGCTTGCTTTCTATAAGAGAGAGAGAGAGAGAGACAGACAGAGAAACATGCGCACGCCGCACAGCTTACAATAGCTTACTATAGCAAAAAGTGTCGTTACAAGTTTTCGTGAGAATTTTTTCCGTCTAGCCGCCTGTCACAATGCGCGATAAGGAACTTCGTTCCAAAAACGAACTGTTCATTGCTAGATTTATTATCTATAAGTACCATCGTATACGACATTCCAAATAATTCCAAATAAAGTTGTTACTTAGCATAAATTTCCTTAATGCAACTTAGAGGTAATTTTTCACGTATTTTGTATTCACAACACGAAATATGTACGTGAAAATTCTACCTGTCTGTACCTGTTCTTATTTTCTTTGGTCATGTAACATAACACGATTACTGTACCACTATTGAGCATATATTGATTCGAGAAAGAGAAAAAACTTTCAGATCATATGAAAGAACGTGTATGAGATCGACAAATCAAGTAAAGGCTGAAACGGAAGTCTCCTTACACTCTTCTAAGACCAAAAAGACGAAGTAGAAGAAGTTGGAGTGTTAAAAAAAAATTATTGAACGCAATGTATTTCTGTTACTGTTTCTAAAAGTTATGATGTCCTGTAACCAATTTTGGCCGCATGGCCAATGAAACTTACAAATATAACAGAAAATATTATAGTGAATAAATGGGAAGGCTTACACAGCTCTCTTTCTCACATTATCCAATATGACCAGAGAGAGAAAGAGAGAAAATTAAACAATTAATTGGTTGAACGTGTTTTCCGATGCAAAAGAGTGTAAGTAGAAACCATTGCCATCGGATCTTACCTGACGACGAGACGATCAAAACTTTTCATATAAGAATACAAAACAATCTCTGTATAAATAAAAAAATTTAAATATTGAATAGTATGCAACCTTAACGTAAAAAGCGATGTCATCCAGACTTAATACAATTGTGTTTCCCTTCTATTGATAAATACTTACGTCGAAAAAATCTGTATACCATACAGATCGGATTAAAGTAGCTCTCAAATTGTATTGTTTATTTTAGTGGAAAATTCTTGAGTCTAAGCAGTGGCATAGATTGCATTACGGTTTCCGCGAGACCATAATTGTGGAAATAGAGCTCGCCGTCAGAACCATTAGTATTCGCGTCATTGTCCTTTCTCATTGTATTCACTTGGATAGTATTCAACCGGTTATCAGAAATGAAGCATAAAATCTTTTGTTTTTTGTCTGCCTTTCAATAAAAGTTTTATAATTATTTTATCGAAAACCTCGATAGTTATAATTATTAAAAATAAGGTAATACGTATTCAATATTAGATCGTAATCTGTAAATTGTGGTTAAAAATATCACTATCATCAACTTTTTATCGATGAATCAAATAAAGTACATGGAGGACTGTGTATATTAATGTCTAATAAGTATGGTTAGAAAATAAATCATGTTATCTTCGTGTGGGGTCACGACAGCCAATAAGCGTTTTATGCGAATTACGAAGAGATAAATTGCTTGCCTCCGACATTAATGCGAATTTTCGACCGAAAATAAATTACCTACCTGTATTAGCTCAGATTCGATGTTTAAGTGCAAGCGGCATATTTTTCATAGGCTCATCGTCACTAATATAAAATGACTTATTATTTAAAAAATCAAATATTATTCGTTATTAGTTATCGATAACTTTATAAAAAATATTAATGTATATAAAAAAATATTTAGCTGCCAAATATTAGATCGATCGAGCAAATTGAGACAACGGCTGATATTCATAATAGTAACGGGTTTTAGAAACACTGATAACCGTAAAGAAACTAAGAACAGTACCAATGGATAGTCATTTATTTTCAGAAGATTCTACATTCCGAAGCAATGATGACTATACATGTAATTTTACCGATTCTGATAATAATTGAGAAGAATAACTAAGATCAACCTTAGCAGGTAAAATTCTGTGGCATTAGTTTGTTAAGAATATATGTTATATATAAAGTACACATTTATACTCCGCAAAACATACATATGTTCCAGAAGCTACCTTTGATTTTAACTTTTAATTTGAACTTTAACAAGCGCTCTATATCGTGATTTGGTTTTAGCTAGTTAAGTCTCTGATTAGTGTAAAGTTTAAATGTCTCCTTTAAATAACGTGTTCTAAATTCGAGAAGCCTATTTAACTAATTTTGGATTAAACAAGTAAAAGATAGAATACTAAGGTAAGTATATATAATATATGTATATGTCCATACCTACTTAAGACGTATTTTTGTATAATTGTTACATGTTTAAATTTTTAATATTTAGTATAACAATTTATAAAAATATTTTCTTTATATTTTAGCCGAACGTCTGGTGAGAACTGAACTATAGTTTCATCTAACGTTAAATTAATTTGCTTTAGAAATCTCGATCCCATCAAAAACATAAATGTAAAAATGAGAGCCAAGTTAAATATTATGATATATACCTTGGTTGTTGACTTTAACGACAAAAGAAGTGAGATATAAATTTTTGCCAAGTTAAATAGCCCTTCTGAAATTTATTTATAACTACATAAAATAGCATTTCTTCTTATAACTTGGGATAATATATTGTTGCCTAAGGTCTGACTTGGCTAGTTCTCATATAAGAATTATATTATAGCCTTCGTAAATTCTAAGCCTTTACAAATGAATTATAAACACAAATTAAGCACGCAAATATTCAATGGTACTTGTCTAGTTATGAAGTCGCAATATCTGGTTAAGATTAATGTTTTCTAGTGACTGGACCATCGCAGATCTTAATGTACGTATATACTAACTAAGCAATACTGAGCTGTCCTCCATTCTTCTTAGATGTTCTGAGTTATAATTTGTTATTCTAAACACAAACTACAAGTTGTGTTTATAAACATATAAGAACTAGCCAAGTCAGACCTTAGGCAACAATATATTATCCCAAGTTATAAGAAGAAATGCTATTTTATGTAGTTATAAATAAATTTCAGAAGGGCTATTTAACTTGGCAAAAATTTATATCTCACTTCTTTTGTCGTTAAAGTCAACAACCAAGGTATATATCATAATATTTAACTTGGCTCTCATTTTTACATTTATGTTTTTGATGGGATATCACTACTTTTTGTATATAAATTATTAATAGGTACTTATTAATAACAAAATTAATACCAAATGGTTTTTGTTAAGCTATTCTATTTTCCTACGTTTACGGGGTATAATTGTCATTTTTTTGATACGTTCTTATTTTTCTTGTAGGTACCTCTGAAATGTTCGAGTGAATTGCCCATTCAGTGTCCGGATTTTTTTTTACGCGTTTTCTGTTTATACTTAATTTGGCCAAGTAGGGGTATTATAACGTGCGCAGACGGTTGTACTCTACAATAGAGCTCTCTTGTGTCTTGATTTGAATTGGACCTAAATTGATAAGATGTACTCCATCTAAGGTTTTAACTCTAGAGAAGCCAACGTAAGCCTGCTCTTTACTTAATATAGAGGAGCCTATGTCGAAAAGAGCACCGTCAAGGCGAAGGCCTTGTAATTTGTGTATAATAGTAGATAATGCTAAGCAAATAGAGAATTATTTCCTTTGAACATATATGTACATTACTTAATATCTGTAACTTGGTTTTGACTTCTAGTTCGCAAATTAAATTATGTTTAAATTGAATTGTTATTTTACGTGCGCTATTGCTGTTATCGACGTCCCCAATGTACCTTCTCTATTTTTCCATTGGACCCATTCATCAGTCCTTTGCTGACATCAGCATGCTTGCTCGATACTGTTCTTCCAAGCAATAAGGATCCCCGTTTGTAGCGCTAGAGTACAAACTTAAATCATTCCAGTTACGATATACATACACTACTACAGTCACACGAAACCTTTTTTATTGTTGTATACTAGTATACTCAAACAAAAAATATGCAGTCGAATAGACTAGGCAGTTTCCATCGGAAGGTATTGAAATAATTCTTATGAGCGCGGTTGCCACTCGCTCAGACACGTCCGCGTTAAGGTTTAATCGCAACGCTCCTAACCCGCTGCTCCGGCGTCGCGTCGCGCGCCGTGTACCGAAATGCCTATTATTATTATTTTTTTAAGTATAATTATTTGGCACCATTGATGTGCGCTAAATGCTAGTTAATAACGTAATAAATACGAAAGTCGGCTATATTCATAAGTACTAAAACGGAAATATTTGGATTTAAAAAACTTAAGGGTGGTATTCAACTTGTTATATATTCACGTGAAGACCTTAAAATCCACTTGAAGACCGGCTGTCATAAGTTTTGATTGCTGGTTCTTACATCATTTTTTTATTATTACAGTTATTACAGGAACTAAGTATATAAGTGTTCCTATAGACCCAATAAAATGAAAAATTATAATAAAATGATAAAAAATTACCAGTTTCAGATTTTTTCCTTTATATTGGCCTAATTATCTACCTGCATGCCAAATTTGAACTTTCTAGGTCACCTGGAAGTAGGATATAGTTTTGATCTATAGGTCAGTCAGTGATAAAAATGACGATTTTTAGACGTTAATATCTAAATAACCATTTGAGATGCGTTTATGAAATTTGGAACACATATGTATCTCGCGAGTCTTTATATATGAGCCAAATTTGACACATCTATGTCAAATAGTTTTTGAGTTATGAGGAGGTCAAAAGTGGCTCCAAATGGTTCGTGTAATATTACACACGGTGCTACTAGCCAGTTCTGTTACTAGAACTTGGCTGACACGCTACCGCGTGTCTAGATTCACGAAATCATCATTGAATATTTTATTTAAATTTTTATTTGTGTGTAATTAAGACCTTGTTACATCTAATGTTAATGATTTTAAGTGATATGTTATATTATTGGGTATATTTTCAAAAAAATAAAATTATTGGAATTATCACAAAATGTTGAGCATTTTGTGATAATTCCAATTATTAGAGTAGGCCATTATTAGAGTAAGTTTAAGAAGGTCAATAATTGAACGTATGTATATAAAACAAGGCATGGTATGGTATACTTAGGGGTAGGATTTTGTGAGATTCCGCCGGGGTGGGTACGACAAACAGTAATACAAAGTATAGTGGAGTTCCTGTAAGAATGACATCTTAGTTCCCAAGGTTGGTGGCCAATAGGCAATGTGTATGATATACCTATATAGGTCCAATGAAACGTACTGTGTTGTATACAATTTATTCGTAGATCTAAAAACTAAAATATTATAAAAACGGATAGACAACACGCGATAGTAAGTAGTAATAATAATTGTAGTAAAGTAAGTAGTATTGTATCGTTAATATTAAACAGTAAAAAAATGTTTCGTTTCTCTCACAAGAGTATCTTATATCACAAAAACGAATTAATTTCACAAAACCCTAACAAGTTATACCTACATTTTAAGTATTGTGGCCCAGAGGTTAGAACGCGTGCATCTTAACCGACGATTTCGGGTTCAAACCCAGGCAGGCACCACTGAATTTTCATGTGCTTAATTTGTGTTTATAATTCATCTCGTGCTCGGCGGTGAAGGAAAACATCGTGAGGAAACCTGCATGTGTCTAATTTCAAAGAAATTCTGCCACATGTGTATTCCGCCAACCCGCATTGGCGCAGCGTGGTGGAATATGCTCCAAACCTTCTCCTCAAAGGGAGCGGAGGCCTTTAGCCCAGCAGTGGGAAAATTTACATGCTGCTAATGCTAATGCTATATATGTAAGTTGCCAATTTAAAATTACAATTGATAATAAAGTGAATTTGAATTAAGCCGTCTAAATATTTAAAGGTATACATATAGTTCATAATAATTAGTCGTAGGGAAGTTGAATTCAGCGCCTAATTAATATGCTCAAAGGTTAATTTAGGCAAATTTCTCACTCATAGACGGGAAAATCGCAATATTATCTCTTATTCACGAATTCCCCATTTGCATTTATGCACCTGCCTTAATAGTCTTAGCTTAGATGCTTTGAATTGCAGAAGAGGAAACTTTATAAATCACTAATCATTATTTGAAATGACCATTCTTTTAAGTTTTTTTTATTAGGCAGTGAATAAAGAACGTTCCTACGTTATTTACCGATAGATTTCGGTTTTCTTAGAAAGTTTAAAACTACTTGCCAGGCTCTTTTATCCTTTGACGAACTCAAAAACTGCTTAAAGTTATTTTCGTACAGTTCTTTGGATACTGACGTTGTTCTTGTCGGAAAAAATAATCTTACATGTAGCTTCTTTCTTTCGTTTTTTAGCTACTGTTAGTTGAATTAATTTTATTGCTTAGTCGTAATTTTGTTGAGCTACGTGGCCTACTAAGCGAAGGGTACAGCACGGAGGGCAGTGAAAGCAAACACGAATACAAGCCACAGAAGATTTTCCTGTATTCGTATTTATATTTATTGTTTCAAGATTTTCCTGTTTGGTAATAATGATGCCAGAAGATTCTTACATATTCAGTAACAACAGTAAAGTCGTTAATACGGCAACTAACTCCCCTCTAGATGTATTCTATGAATTACCATCTCCTTAAATTACAAGAGCGAGATTAGATAGAACATATTTATATTTGAGGAAAACTACATTAATTTTACTTTATTTATTTTAAAATTGAATATATTTTTTGAAATATTTTGATTCTAAAAGATCTGACAGTTACGAGTAATTTTTGTATCCTTTGTCTTCATTTATTATTCGGTAAAAGTTTCTAAGAACGAGTTGTGTCTTATAAAATTGCATATTGCAACGTAATTTGGAACAATAAGGTACCAGCCTCGGAGATCTACTAAGCTTTCAGTTATTTTATGACAGACAGTATTATCATTTTCAATCTAAAATTATGTCACGAATAAGAACATTAAAAGTTTTCAGGTGACTCCATATCATTAATATCATCAGTTCTTTATGCTTTTGTTTTAATTTAATAATGGCCAGACATGCGAATGTGCCACTTAATGGTAAATGGTCAACACGACATATTGACATCGGTACTAACTGAATATTAATTATCCCTTATTACCTTACCTTCGGAACTAAGATGTTATATCCCTATAACACTAACTCACTCACGCTTCAAATTACTAAATATTGTGTTTTGGTAGTACAATATCAGAAAATCGGGTGTACCTACCTTGACTGGCTTGCACAAAGACCTAACACAAAGTAAGATTTTTTAATCGTCTAAAAAACAACAGCTAACAAAAACAAGAAAGAAAATCAGCTTTTACGTATATCTTTTAGACTTGGACGAAGACTGAATTCTACAATTCGTATTCTGGAAGCTATTTATTATTATGATTTTTAAACTTTATGAAATATATTTAAGCGTTTATCATCGACGTTAGATTTGGCTTCGATCCAATATGGTAGTGGTTTATAGCCAGCATTCAAGCGAGGAATTCATATGAATGTCCTATCTGCATTTCGGTTAACGTAAATTTATTTTGGCCTTATGTTATGTAAAGATGATATAATAGCTGTTACTGACTTTTTTTAATACGAAACCAAAATAGAAATATTCTTCATTCGATTAGACTCTTATAAGACTGTTCTGATTCAATAATTATGATGTAAGATTAATTTCGACGTCAAGCTACGTTTCGGAATGATTCTAGTTCTAAATTTTTCCAAAAAGATCCGACAAAAATCTTAATACATTTTTTTTCTTAAAATATAAATCCGCTATTTGCAATTATTTTTTTTTTATCCTGAAAACCAATCAATACCAACTTTCAATCCTTTAACGTTTTTAACAAAAAAAAATGTCATTACAGAAATTAATGTGTTGAATTTTTGAAGTTGGAAGTTTGTATTAAATTTACCTTCACTTCTTACGATTTTTTTTGTCATTTACAGACGATTCCGCTTCGATTGGTATAGTGTGTTGTGTTTAGTTGTTAGTATTTGATCATAGTCTCACACCTTTATATTAACAAGTTTTCACAAGATTGACGCACATTTTTTTTTCCTTATTATAGAGCCGAGAGAGCCCAGTGGTTAGTATTATAAGAAAATTAAAATCGATGCTTGCGGGTTCAAGTCCGGGCAAGTATCACGGAATCGTGTTCAATTCGTGTGCTTATTTTGTATTCATAATTCATATCACGCTCAATGAAGAAGAAAAAATTTTCAAAAGAGCACTTCTCATAACGCCCATTCACTCGAATATAAAAAAAAATTAATTCTACTTACTGTCAAATTACATGAATGAAAATAAAATATGAAGGGATAAATAAATAAATATATACATATATATACCATATAAGTCTTGGCTTTTTAATAATCATAATGAAACAATAGTGAGTAAGATAGGTATTCGCAATGAAATATAATATTACTAAAAGAATTTATTATCAAAAAGACTCAATGATTTTTTCGCAAGTTGAGGTGTTTTCAGTTTTCACACTTGATTAACGGGAAAAGTTTTCGGTGAATTTTTATATTTTAAAAAGTTCACAGCTGATCTCAATTAAATTATCTCTACAGTGGCTTGGAATTTATTTTGATTCTGTGAACTAACAACATAATAAAAATAAAAACTGTTGTCATATTAGGCATAAATAAATTACTTGATGAAAAACCACTTGCTGATTCTTCCCATGATGAGTCGTGCTACGTTAACCTATATATTATATCTGATGATAATCTGCCTCTTGTACACCCTAGCCTGCATTGATACTAACAATCTCATCGCGGTGGATTAAAATCCAAACCTTCTCATTAAAATGAGATGAGAATGTTGCTAAATAGCTGGATATTCACAAACTGTTACATAAACATTATTATTTAATTCCCAAAATTTCACAAACGTAAATCAAATCAAACGAAGCATCTTAATTTCGTAATCATTGTAAACAATAAGTCCGAGCTTAACGTCGTCGTGTTATCAGTCTACAATTATTACGGGTCGTTCGTTTGAGATGGTCGAATGATATTTAATGTAATTTTATCATAAAAGGAAATTCAGCCCAATGAGCTTTCTGAATGGGAAACCTTAATTGGTAAATACTTTTCATCAAATTAGAAGTGATACGCTCTAAGCGATGATTTTATTCAATTATGTCAGGGATGGTATTCAGGTACGTCGAATATTAATAAGGTTTTGGGTATAAAATTACGATTTCTTTTCCTGCTCAGTTTATATTTACAATAAAATTTGCCTATGTGGTAAAACATATTTCTACTATATAAGCAACTTATAAAAAAAATTAAAATCCTGTAATCGAAGTTATTAACTCAGAATAATTCGCATTAGTATGTCGAAAGCGTATATTCAACCACTTTTACAAACCATTCAAAAGAAAAAGCACTTTTCTACACTCGACTGGTTTTTTACAATCGTCAATAAACGTCGAGTCTTTCTCAAGTTATTTCACCATTACCGCTGTAATTTCGTTAAGACCCTCTCGCGTACACAGATGTACTTAAGGCACCAGCTGTGTCAACTATTTTGATAATGGCCAGATGCGTATAATATTTATTATCTAATGTTTTTTCATGATTATAATTCTCAATCATTAAAATTCTGATTAAATAATCTTGGATATACTTCGTAGAAGTGTCATATAAGTACAATGGGATCTATCAAGACAACCACATATATAACATAAACATTATAAAATAAGTTATTACCAATAATTTACAAAATCATAGAATAGTGTTATTGTAAAACAAAAAAGCCCACCATACAAGGTTTTGAAAAATGGAAACTTGTCGAAATAGACGATGAAAAGCCACAAAATTTATGTTATTATTTCTTAAATTACGTCACAGTCAAAGTCAAAAATCTTTATTCAATATTTAGACTTTAAGCGTTACACTTGCTTCTTGATAGTGAAGTATCTATCACCAGTGCGGAAACAAACACCCCGAACCTGAAGAGAAAAGGCGAAAAGAAATCCTTGTATTAATTTCTTAAATATTACATCTTAATGAATCTTTTGGGGCCAGATTATAGATTTCACGAAAAGCCCACGTCTGCAATATAAAAATGTTATTAATATCGGTTGCATTACCCCAGAGTAGAATAAAATAAGGTTTTAAACTTTGAGTGAGCCAGTGTAACAACACACACAAGGGAGACAATATAATGGTTTCCAAGATTTTTGGCACATTGGTGATTTGAGGAATGTAGCATATTTCTTAAAGCACCAATGGGCAATGGAACACTTACCATCAGGTGGCCCATTTTCTAGTCCGCGTATCTATAAGACATAAAAGCAAAATTTGAAAGGATCACTATGCTCTGTGATACGTAGAATGAAGAAAGACATTTTTTAATTAGTAAATGTATTGCACAGATAGCTTTATTTATTCGCTAGCGCTACCACTAGTTGAAATCACTGTTACTATTCAAATAATTAAATAGTATACGTTCATCCTCATCTACATAAACTGTCGTCTGTTCACCGAGACAACTTTATCCTATATCCAGAACCTAATTGACTTCGGAAGAACGAACACACATGAGTGCTAGGGGGGTACAATAAAATGACGTCTGTCTCAAGCCTCGTTTGATTTTAAAATTGAACGAAGATTTATATAAATATATAGATAATTTATGTACTACAAACATTTTAAGATATAAATCTTACTACTTAGATAATAAATCCTGAACACGTTTTCGTGCTAATTTAACTTGGTCTCCTGACGCCACTAACACAGACGTAGGTGTCTTAGGATGTGCCCTCGTGAACGAAATACATTGAATCTACTTTCAACTTTGAAGTTGATCTAAAACATTCCCGAGGTAAATGTTTTGGAATTTAAGTGAATAAATTGAAGTTATTTAAGTCTTCAAATATTAATGTCATTCCCATATATGCGTCACGTTAAGCTTTGTTAATACAGTAATATTTTTTATTTTGCTTCTAGTATTTTCATTATTGTAACGGTAATTTTGTTTCAACCATATGTATCTCATAATGTTAAGCCAGGACTGCAATATAAAATGCTAAAGCGTAAAATATCGTATCTAATTCCAAATTATGTAT
Source organism: Vanessa atalanta (assembly GCF_905147765.1). NCBI lineage: Eukaryota > Metazoa > Arthropoda > Insecta > Lepidoptera > Nymphalidae > Vanessa > Vanessa atalanta. Next base: position 4,843,182 of record NC_061882.1, read on the forward strand.
TTGCACCATTTGCAGTTAAAACGCTTGAACCTTGGAGTAATAACACCCCGTCTTATTGCCTCCACTGGTGATAGGACGGCCGGTTCATTTTTCGTCCAAAGAATTGTAATTGCGATTCAACGGGGGAAATTTTGCTAGCATTCTTGCAGTCGCGTACAATGGTAATGATTTACGTGATAATCATTTCTTATTTTAAACGTAAGTATGACTGACTGACTGACAATGCTGAATATACATAATATACCAAATATATGTATATTTGATATTCGAACAAAGTTAAATACAAGCTAAACATTGCATCAAATCCGCGGTCTATTTTTTTTTTCATAATAATAGACTTAATTTAGTGCAGCGGTTAACCATGCCACATAATTTCAAATGTAATATAGTGGTTAAATATTCTAATTAGATTGTAGAATTGTTTATTTGGTAAAATTTTAAGTCTGAAAATGTTTAATACTCCAGAACGGTAATAAAAATTCAGCTGAAATAAATTTTCTTTGCTTTCAAGTTTATGGAACACAATCAAAAAGTCTTTTGAACATTTTTATTTTAACGCTTAAATTAAAATCAACAAAACCACTACTTCACCAAAACGGCGGCGTATTAGTGGCAGGAGGCAAACTCTATTTTAAGTATACTCGTATCACAAAGGCTTGTCAAATTCAGAATTTTCTATCTGAATATATACTGTTAATGTTCATTGATAATGATTGATATATCGCATCATCGGTTGTCATCGACACGTATCATTGAGATTCGAGTAAAATTAGTTAATATAACAACTTTTCTGAAACTGGAGGTGAGTAATTTTTAGGAAAAAGAGCGTTACATATTTTATAATTATATAATACATTCAAATTCACACCACACGGTGACCATGTAATAACAAATAGGTGACATATAGATCTTGTCTCATCAAAGAAAAAAAAGTTGCCAGTACGCCCAATTTTTAAATCATGATGTCAATTATGATATTGTTATATTATGTTTTAGTGGTGTAAGCAATTTAGTATGTAATAATATATTTACAGGTAGTTTTAAGACACACAGTCAAAATACTTTAATAATAAGATACTGACGCTTGCCGAAACAATTTCACGGACTCAACACAACAATTGGAGCTATTTATCCTCAACTCTCTAGAGTATTTGAGGAAGAGGGGAAAATTGGTACGGATAAAACGCTTCTGTCCATCGTTGTATCACGAATTATATTATTGTATCAGCTCTATAAAGAAAATATGTCACTTTTTTGTGAGGCAAGAAAAAATACTTTAAATCATTTGTTATTTTACTAACATTAAATGGAGTTTTAGACTTCGCTTTTGCTGACTTTGGTCGAGAAAATAAAGTTTTATGACAATTCCCTAGAAACCCTTTTAAAAGTATACTTCGATTTGACCCAGTTCTGAAGTGTATGGTAACACGATACTGGGTTTCAATTCGTCTTTAGTTCGCTAGCAAATGAGTCAAGGCGACGTATATACGTATATTTCACTTAACATAAATTTACCCGAATTAACCATATTGATTATTGTAATAGAAACTTTTACTAACTAAGACCTACTTACATCGTCAAGTTTTCGAATCCACGACGTAAATACATCCCTCCTAGTTTATAGGCTAGGCTTTCGATTCTAAAATTCATACATTTACTTATATATTTCCGGCTTAATAAGCGTATATCAAATAAAATACTACAAAGCATATTATTGTATTAAAACAAACAAAGGACAAAATTTCATAAACAACTCACAAGGAAATTAAAAGAGTGATATCGAACAATCCAAGTTATGGGGAGACAAACTCTTGTGATAACTAAAAATAATGGACTCATTCTTACTCTGTAGTTCGTATGAATATTTCAATCAATACAGAATAATTAAATATATCTAAATATTATTACGCTTATTAATCAGCAGAATGAGTTATATTATATACTGATGTAATCATATACACTTTTTATAATACCTATAAATCATTTGGAAATATACACAAATTGTTACTTTAGTGTCGACGTTCATATCAAATTCCACTTGCCTAGCAATGTTATAATGTTACAATCGATTGTTATATTATTATATATTTCCGTAACAACAATATATTATATATTATCAATTTAAACAGTCAATTACTAGGCAAACCTAGTAGCTAGATGTAAGGTCTCAAATCCCGAGACAAAAAATTAACGGGGCTTCTGTTGAAAAATTCTCAGTAAGTCTTGAAATTTTTAGTGCGTAGTGCATGCCGTGCGCGCCGTGGCCGATCGGTCATGACGGCTGCTTAAACATTTAACCTGATTAATAATGTTTTAAAGTTTATTTTTTTAATTTCATTTTTTATTTAGCTTAAATTAACACTTATATTCAGGTATTTTTAAACCAATGAATCTCATAACATCTACAATTTATAGTCATATTTTTGAATATTCCCGTATTAATTTTTCAAATCATCTTCAAGAAAGATTTTTTTATCAAGTTAAAAACATTTTTGCGGATAGCTATTATGATAAAAGGATCTTGGAGTTCCTCGTAAACGCCTTATGTAAGGTAATGCTTAACCTTATTATATTTTTTACCCTCATACTCAGTGTAAGGGTGTAAAGGTCTTAGGTGTGAATAATTATGATTGCAAATGTAATCAAAATTCCTAAACGTAACACGTTTTCTATATCAGTTCAAGAATTATATAATGCTATCGATACCCTTTTTTACGAGCAAATAAACGCCCGTATCATCTGAAGTCAAATCTTTGTAGCCCCATATTTTATATTTTGGTACATGGCAGTATTAGTGAACTTATATATTTCGTTATTTATGAAAATGATCCAAAAAAAAATAAGAAAAAATTACAAATATGACGTCATTAAGAGTAATTTAGATCTCGTTGGCAAATTATTTAATTAATAATCATTATACATACTTTGGGCATTACCATGTTTTACTGCTGCCCAAAGTATGTGTAATACTTATCGTCTGAAAATAATGTCCAATAAAGGGAAATTTATCGCATTTTAATGTACTTAATCTTATTTCAAATGAGATACCAATAATGAACTTCAAGAAAACGGGTAAAAACTTGACTTAAGATTATGTGGAATATTGCGGACCAAACAAAGTTTCAGTTAATATTACTTTAAAACTTCCGAATTTTGGATCTTGGATGCGGTATATTTTATTAAAGTTACGACCACAATTGTAAATTTCAATATATATTATTTGCCTAAATTAGTGTTTATATTACTTTTAATATCATATCTGTATTGTATGTGGCTGTTTTTAATATCAAGATGAATCCATTTTGAATCACCTTAAAACCTTCGTTTTCATGGAACCAGTACAGAATAATGTGAAAACAAAACAGCAACAAAATAAAACTAGCCTTCTTGAAATGAACTGATTGCAAAATGCTTTCCTGATAATTACTTAAAAGTAGTACGAGGTGAAATTTTAATACGACTTTTGTGTTAGTGTGTGTTTTTTTTTTAATCGAAAATAATCAAGAACACAAGTCCGACGTTATTCAATGTAATGAATATGCATAGCATTAATAGTCCACTATTAAGAGGTGGTCTGGGGAAACCTCACACCTACACATACGGAGCATTTGTACATGCGGAGCCTTGTGTCAATGGTTTCGTTCAGCAAAACTTTTTAAAAGATATTTTTGTAAAAATAAGCCGAAGGTTCTCTCAGTATTATGTTACTTAATTATTGAATGTAAACAAAATATTCTTTTGATAAATGGCTTAAGATAAAAAATCTTTGCATGTTTGTTTTTATTAATTTCAATAATATTAATCTTTTTTGGAGCTGAGGCAATTCTGTATAATATGCACGTAGGTTAATATATAAAATATGATTACCGGGAAAATGGGAATCAATGGAATACAATGGAATTGCCATTTCACTTATATACATTGTACGTGATTGCAAGAAATGCGCAATTAAATGTAATTATAAATGTACATGAAATTATAGACTTGATCTAAATAATCGGAAATATTGATAAAATGGATAAATATGATTATCATACGTTGACAATTTTATTTATTTTAACATTATACGAATAAAACAATTATAGTAAAATTGTAAAAAAAAAAAACTGCACACGATTGTATAATTTTAGAGTTATTTATATTGTCAATGATTACGGCGTTGACATTACGCGTCTGTTGAAATTAGTTCGAAGTCGATGTTATATATTTTTCTAAATTTATATTTACAGAAAATCTTTCCCTCATATGCACACTGGTAAGCATACAAAATAACAAAACGTGGCGTTTTTAATCTTTTAAACCCTCAAATTTAACTTCAAAAGAATACAGAAAGCCTATGAGTTCTTCAATGCTAAAACCAGTGACTATTATTATTGAGACACGGCCGATCGTAGTGCCATTTCCGCTATAGTTTAAATTCCATGATTTTATTTACGATCTACCGATGAAAAGCTAGATGAAAGTGGATATAAAACCGGTTCTCTCAATTCAGTAGAGTGCGTAAACAATGACATTTTTTATTTCGTTTTGAAGCTATAAAACTGAAACTAGGAACTCCCTTATACAACACTTCTATTTTCATGTAAAAACTAATTCAGAGTGCGCAGTCAAACTTATATTTATAAAGAAATTTATTAAAATAATCAAAATAAATAACGATTTATAAGGCTATTTGTTACAAGTTATGAAGATAAACTGGAACAAACTAATAACACGTGTTTCTTTGTTGCTCTTATAATAACAAGATTACGGCTATTATGTAATATAAGAACAATAAAATCATACCAATTGTCGTGTCAGTCGCAACTGCGAATCGCAGCTACTTTTAAGATAATATTATATAACGTAACCCTTTCTGAAGCACAATGCATCTTTTGGTATATGTTTAATGTTTTGATATTTTTTTCAGTTAGGCATTGGTTTGATATTTTTTTCAGTTAGGCATTACAAATAACGTATCCAATTTTATTAGTATAGACAGATAGTCCTAAATATTTATAAAAATATCATGATTAAATTAAATTTATATAGTAAGAAAAGGTGAATAAAAACAAATAATCTTAGGTCAAATTCTAAGAAAAACTTTTTGGCGTTTGGCTTATCTTAAGCTTTTTTACATGATCTACTTTATAACATCAAAAAAAAACCCACGAAACAGTTACTTAGTTTTGTACAAAGACATTTTCACCTCAGCAATATGTAAAAGGGTAACCCTTTTCTGAATCTTATGTATTTCATATATGCGATAATGTGGCTGAAAATTGAAACTTGAATTTGTTTTGTATCACATAACGATAACACGCCTATGTTATGTACGTAATCACACATAAAAAATATTAATTTTTATACATCAATTTAATTTATACATAAACTATTACGTTGTAGCGATCTGGTGCAGGTTACTGAGATAACTCTCAGAGGCAAGCTCTACCAAATATCTGTAGAATTTAGAGTTTATATCTGCACCTGGATGTGGCGCAACTGGGGAAATTTAAATTGAGTCTCTCTCCTAAGGTGAGTTCGGCTATATTCACACGGAACACTGCATGAAAGGAATTACTGGTGGGTTATGTCATAACAATCGCGTTGCTTCTTCAATTTGTACAGAGGTTAGAGGAATTTAGTCCACAGGTACTCTATGAATATATATATATATATATATATATACCCGTAAATAAAACGAAACATAGAACCAAAATGAAATCATTGATGTTCTGCGATTTGAAACTACAAAAACAATGAAATGTAAAGCCGCTTTTGTATAAAATAAAAATATTCAGCTTGTATTGATGTTATAACATAACATACGGAGACAGCCGTCAAAAACTATTCAAATGTTTGTATGCTGGAATAAAATTGTCACCTGAAAAATCTATTTAAATGTATGCATTGCCTATCACATAACTAGTATCGGAATAATAAAAACACGCCTGTAGATTGTTCCATTCGATGACAACCACAAAAAAAATACACTGTCTTAGCCATAGAAAGAAAATCTAATTTATCTTCTATTTTATTTGAAATGTTTGTTATTATTTTATAGAATTCTTCTGGGGATTTTGGGAATACATAAAATATTTTACTAAAAAGATGGTCTAGTGCTTATAATGAGTGCATCTTAACTGATGGTTGCGGAATCAAATCCAAGCAAAATCCACTGAACTTTCATGTGCTTAATTTTTGTGTTTATAATTCATCTCAAGGAAAAAAGTATATCTACCATGGCTTCGCATGGTGGGATTAGCTCTAAATCTTCTCTTCAACGGGGCATTAATTATATTATAATACAGATAATATGTTTAAATTTAAACAAATATATATTATGACTACTTTTTATTTTAGATGCTAATTTTATATTATTTCTCTGATTGTCTATTCTTGAAGTGATTCAAGGACTCGTGTGTTCAGTTTGTTCAGTTACTGCGTCCTCGCGCAATTTATTCCAATGGCGTATCGCCCTCTTACTGAGACAGTAGTTGAAGGGATCTGTGGTTACTGGTTGGTATTTAAACCTGAATATAGAGATTCCAGACTTAAGAGGCAATTCAACAGACTAATTTTCGTATTGATGTTACAAAATGCTGTCCAATTAGGTGTAAAAACCTTTGTTTAATTGTAATAGATATAATTTTCTTTCGAACAACTCTTTTAAAAATGTTTCGTTGAAAGAGTTTTTTTTTTTGATGACTTTATTAATTACATTTATGAAGCGGCTCGCGGTAAAGGAAATGGCCAAAATGAATTATTTTATATTCCGAAACTTAATTAAACTATATTTATTAGTTTACCGAAAACACAACTTCGTTAATTTAATACAATGAAAATGTTTGTGACCGCATCGTAATTCATTTATGCAGAATCGATGAATTTAATATAAAATTATAAGTAGAAATAGTTCCGGAGTAAAGAAACAAGTGTCAATGAGATGGAAGATAGAATTATTTTTACCCTTTAGTCAATACTAATTCTTTATTTTCGATTCTAAAATAGTGATTTTCTATTATAATTGAATTAGAAGTATTGAATTAAACAAGCTGAGAAGTTTACAAAATTATATTATATTATATTGATTTTTCAATGTATTCCAATTACAGTACATCGGTTTATTTGAATTTAGACCCGAGACGATCTAATCGATAAACATGAATCTTAGCCGATCTGACAAAGTGCGTCTGTTATGATTATCATTATTACATAAATATGTAGGTATTTAAATTATTTAGCATTAGCATTAGCAGCCCGTAAATGTCCCACTGCTGGGATAAAGGCCTCCTCTCCCTTTGAGGAGAAGGTTTGAGCGTGGTGGAAACCACGCTGCTCCAGTGCGGGTTGGCGGAATACACATGTGGCAGAATTTCGTTGAAATTAGACACATGCAGGTTTCCTCAAGATGTTTTCCTTCACCGCCGAGCACGAGATGAATTATAAACACAAATTAAGCACATGAAATTTCAGTGATGCCTGCCTGGGTTTGAACCCGGTTAAAAAAAAAGACCTAGAGGATAATATTCACATAAAAATTGGTGTCAATAGAAATATTATCCATTCATCGCCAATACTTCATCAACCTCGGAAACATAAATGTCATGTCCCTCTATAAGTACACTGGCTCACTCACGCTTCCAATTAGAATAAAACAATACCAAGTAAGTATTCCTGTTTCTATCATCCTTTTAAGTGGGGAGGGATTGTCTAGCTGTGGACACTTATAAGGAAATACTTATGAACATCACTAAAGATTACTTTATATACATAAATATTTTTATTTATTTAGTTTTAGGAGTATATACTATGAATAATTGGTAATTTTAGGCTCTTAATATTTAAGGCTTGCAGCTCAATGCAAATTTAGTCTACTCTGTGTTTTTCTGTAAAAAAATAACGTAAAAATATAATTTCAGCGTCTACCCTTATTATCATTTCGGCTTAGAACCCTAATAACTATCTTCACAAAAAAATTATCCGTCTTAAAGACGGAAATAAAAGAAAATTAAAACGAGTCGGACGAGTTGTTAAAAGTAACGTACCTTCAAGTTTTAAGACAAATTTTGCCGACCGTGAATGACAAATGTTTATTTTGTACAGAAATATAAGACGGAAAGATAAGGCTGAGGTTAGAATTATTTTGCTTGTTTAGTTCTTGAAATTATACTTTATATTATGGCTTACATAATTTTATACAAAATAAAATGAGAAACAAGGCATTTTTTTTAAAAAACACTTATTAACTTCTAAACATTATATACAAAAATGAATATACATATAAATGATTAGACCTTGATACCATTTGCCTGATTAAAATGAAAGTTTGCACATGTTTGGATATTTTAATAGAAAATCTATACGCATATGGAAGTCGGTGCTAGATATTATGATTACATGTTATACTATTATCTGTATATGTGTTTGTATACTTCCTTAAATCATTCATCAGATAAGTCAACTTGTTATTGGATTATTGAATAATTAATTACTTAATTACTTCAAAAAGTAAAATAAAAAAAGGGGTTGGGAATTGGTTTAAAATAAATCTGGGTAGTCCTTTGCGACTGCTGTTATATATATACTTGCAGTTCTAAATTTTGATAGTGAAATCGCATGATGCAATACATTCGATGTCGTAACTTGGCAGCTCTTATACATTTAAACATCAGAGTGTTACTGTTATCGTATCAATTTTGGGTACACACGAATATTTATCATGTTGCACTTGTCATTATTTAAAATATAGTAAACAGTTTTAGATTTTGAAATAAAGATTGAAGAAAACATAGAAGTATTCAAATATTTCGTTAATAAATCTTTTAAGATTTTTATTTTTTTTATACTATCTATACCTACTAATATTATAAATTCGAAAGTAAACCTGTCTGTCTGTCACTTGTTATCTCTTTAAGCTTACACTGAACCGATTTAGATGAAATTTGGTATGAAGGTAGTTTGAGCCCGGGAAAGGACTAATTTTTTTCTAATTCACCTCTCGAGGGTGTATAATGGAGTGACGGATTGTGTGATTTAGCTAAAGTTTTATAAATTTCGCGTGAGTAAAACTGCAGCTAGTAATTCATAAAGTAAATAATATGACCTCCGAAGTCTCAAACACTCCCAATTTAAAAGGACATATATAATCCACGAATATTCTGTGCATATTAACAAGCGTTATAATTATATATCTATATTCAAATGGGATAAATTGTTCTACCTGAGAGTAACACGACGTGTTTCATGACGGGTAAATAGGGAAAGTAAAAGGAAAATAATAAATGGTAAAATATATCATCTTAAACAGTTCTAAGAAAGAAAATCCCGCATTAGCTTCTCTTAGATCTAACACGGAGGAGCCAAGATGAGTCGCTTGTAAAGCATAATATAAGTTTATTTATTCCCAGAGAACTGTATTCGTGTGTCGCTTAATACCATTAAACATTTAATACTTAAAAAATATAAGCATTATTTTCGATACGTAAACAATAAATACGAGTAAATCTCGCAATATCTTGCCACACGCTGCGTAGAATGAAACCCGAGATCATGCTACTAAACCGTGCAATAATATCCTAGGGGATTCCTACAATTCATGCCGTGTTGTAAGACGTCATTGGATGTTTTATGATGATTCCGCATTTATTGCGTGTACTTGTATTACATATTGACGTAATATAAAATATTTTTTTAAGGGAACATTTTTAACTTCATATATATAAAAAAAAATTATGATATCGGTAGACGGACCTGCAAATACCACCTGCTGGTAATTGGTCACTACCGCCCATTGACAATGGCGCTGTAAGAAATATTAACCATTCCTTATATCACCAATGTGCCACCAACCTCGGGAACTAAGATGTTATGTCCCTTGTGCCTGTAGTTACACTGGCTCACTCACCCATCAAACCGGAACACAATAGTACTGAGTACTGCTGTTTGGCGGTAGAATATCTGATGAGTGGGTGGTACCTACCCAGACGGGCTTGAACAAAACCCTACCACCAAGTAAATATTTACATCTATACTGATGTTATAAATGCGAAAGTTACTCTTCTTATTACTTCTTCATACTTAAACCACTGAACTGATTTAGATGAAATTTGGTAAGAAGATTGTGTGAATCTCGGGAAAGAACATAGATTCCTTTTTTTTAATTTACCCTCGAGGTACAATGGGGACGATGGTTTGTCTGCTATAGGTAGTTTTATAAATTTTAATTGCGGATAAAGTCGCAGGTTCAGCTAGTATTCTGAGTGAGATATTATTAGTGAGTTTGACTAATTGTGAACATGACGTATTTTTCATAATTTAATTGTATCTATAATTTATTTTTGTTTTTGTAATTATTTTCATCTTCAATATGTAATAATTAGAAAAAAATGTATTTAAAAATATTAAATCATTTCTCTTGGTTTTGATTTGATTAGTTTTGATTTCTACTAAAATATGTTTTTATCATTGTTCAATGCAGTTGTTATGAGATTAAATCTACATAATTTAATTTAATCAAAGTTTATACAGGTGTGCAAAATGCTTTGATGCATCGGAAAATTGGAGTCAATAATATAATCCTTGATTTTAATTTTATTAATTGTATTATTTTTTTTATAATTTGACGCCGTTATTCTTTAGATTATCTTGAAGAGGAGCTTTAAAGTTTACTTCACAATGTAACTTAAACGCAAGTTGGTAAATGTTCTTGCAAATTACATAGACATTTAAATTTATTCAACATGTTTTCCTTTAACGCAACAATAATTTAATATGGAATGGATAGTGTTTGAATTTGAACCCACAATTTTCAATTAAAATGTTCTAACAGCTGCATTACCGCGGATCCCTATTGTGGCTGTCAATCAAAGGTAAAGCAAAATAACGCGAATGCAAAGTTGAAATACGTTTCCAAGTTCCTTCCGTCTGTGAAGCGTAACGTAACGCAATTCATTCGCATTATCAAAAATCTTCCCAAATGTTTGTTTAGGAAGCTCCTTGGAAGGCTTTATTGTAAGAGGATTCAGTAACCTTTGAGACAAAACCCTTACTACGTGTAAGTATGGAATAAGTATGTATTCGAAAAGGCCTTTAACTTTACCGGTGTGGCTTCGAAACTATAAATAAACCTATTTTATTGGTCAGCTAAATGAAACGTACATTATTTTTTAATTGTAGTTTAATCGTTTGTTATATAAAAAGACAATAATCCATTTATATTTTTAATTTATAGCGTGAATAGTCAATTCTCCAATTGCATTCACAAAGAGGGTTGGCGCCAGGCAGTCTGACTGTCGAAATGTTGACCAAACTTTTTCATGCCGGTTACACACAGTCTCGCCCCTGTTAAATGACATAACACCTAGCGAACGATGATGATGATAATGATGAATACTTACATAATGTTTTCAATGTTACTAAACAAGTATATTTAATATAATTAAAAACTTTGTAGTAAGGCTTACTTGGTGGTAGGGCTTTGTGCAAGCCCGTCTGGGTAGGTGCCACCCACTCATCAGATATTCTACCGCCAAATAACAGTACACTGTATTGTTGTGTTCCGGTTAGAAGGGTGAGTGAGCCAGTGTAATCACACGCACAGGGGACATAACATCTTAGTTCCCAAGGTTGGTGGCGCATAGGTGATGTAAGGAATAGTTAATATTTCTTACAGCGCCTTTGTCTATGGGCGGTGGTGACCATAATGTTGTCTTAGATTTTCGCGATTATTACACATTGAATTAAAACTAGTTTTTTTAACGGATTTAATCGCGTATATTAATTATTTTATTTTAACATCCCGACGTTTCGAGCACTTTGCAGTGTTCGTGGTCACGGGCAGTCTGCCCGATTAAATCCGTTAAAAAAACTAGTTTTAATTCGGTGGTGACCACTTACCATCAGGTGGCCCATATGCTCGTCCGCCAACCAATGCCATAAAAAAAGGCTTTGTGCAAGCCCTTTTTTATAGATGTCACCCGCTCATCACATCAGAAAAAAACAGAAAGTTTAATGAGTATATTTTATTGTAAACTTCTAAACTTATCAGTAGAAAATTATAACATTTTTCTTTGAACTTTTATTATTATTACGTAATAATATATTATAACGTATAATTTACGTACTGTAAACTCTATGTTATATCGACATCTGTCGTGAAATTTTGCAAAGTTAACGGATAACTTTAATACTACATTATTGAAGTTATCCGTTACATTGACGTGTCTTATAGTTTGGTTTGAATAAAGAATGAGAAATTAGTACGAAATGAAACTTTTCGAATGATTATTACCAATTAGTGTCGAAATAAATTCTTGTAATATAGATTCACGTACATTCTTCGTCCAGCTCCTAAAACTTGAATCGTAAATCAACCAACATCTATAAAAATTACAAAGTCGTAAAATTCAGTTTTTATGGCCAGAACATTAAGTATAAGTTTAAAAAATATATTTTTTATTTAGTTTTAGTTTCTCTGCCGATATATTTTTTAAACGATATTGAGTAAAACATGATTTGTTTCTATACTTTAATATAAAAACAATAAAATAATTCAATTAGATTTTTTGTCATTATTTTTATAACTTTTATTATGAGTCGTTAATAAAATAACATATATGTATGAATGGATCCTGTAATATGTAATGGCTATAAAATTATTATTTTGTTAAACATTATATGAACAATTTCAGAATGTACTCAACAATGTTTAACTACCTAAATTACATACCTGATACCATTAACGCCATTAAATCTGGAATGTGCTATTACTAAAGTTCGCTAAACGATATCAAGTACTTGACAATATCGTTAAATATCTCTATCCAAGTATAAGAGTCCAGAAGTTCCAAACAATTTAAGATATGATCCCAGATCTTGTTGCTAATAAACTAAATAGTTGCTAAAGGAACTGAGGGCAGGAAGTGTTCTACGTAATCGCAACTGACAGCTGGAAATTTGAATAATTTAAGTTTGGGTTAGTAACATTCTTTATAAACCAGATATTAGAATTCGAGTTCGTTTTAAATATTTATTAAAATATACTTGTACATTATCAATATATGATATTTTACTTTCTTTTTTATGGTATAGGTAGGCGGACGAGCAAATGGGTCACCTGATGGTAAGTGGTTACCACCGCCCATAAACAATGGCGATACATTATTAACCAATGCGCCACCAACCGTGGGAACTAAGATGTTATAATACTTAAAAATAAAATATGCTCACAAAATATTTCTTAAGCCTGATTACACGAACTTTGGATTTGTTTAAAATATATTTAAGTAATAATGCAATGTTAAATTTAAATTGTATATTTTATGTTTGTTTTTCATTCAGTAAAGACGATGACTTTTGATTGATTTCAGTATTTTCAACATTCTCAACGTAAGTATTTGCCATAGGCCATTAGACCAGGATCTATTATTACTGTGCGCAAGTCAAGGTTTACTCTAGTCCCTAAATTTTAAGGACTACTGGTATGGCCATACGACATTACGCGACCGGAAGATTAACTGCTTTGGGCGCTTTTAGAGGGCGGAAGTTTAACTCACCTATATTTTACCAATCCAGGATTCTAACCCAATATCTCTAGATTTGCAATTGAACAGGCAAACCACAAAACAAACGGGGCGAACGCTGAATAAACAAGTATCGTTATTCACGCAAGAATCAACTTTTCTGTCGCAGCGTATGTTTGTTCTAAATCTAAATTACTGAAAAAACTTTTATACTGCCACCGGCCATATCGTGCCGGGCAAAAGTATTTCGCAGTTTTTGTTTGACGATTTATATGAATAAATTCTGTACTTTCAACGTTTTCATCGTCGCTGATTTTATAACCTGTGAAAACTGTCCAACTAGTTTGTTTATTTTTTTAAAAATATTTCGTTGTCTAATTTTTATTCGAATGTTGTTTTTTCTTTTGTTTTCAACTATCATAAAATGTGTTCTATTTCTGTCGAACATATATTTTTAGTGACCTTTTTTAATTTAGTAAATATGTACATGCGACTAAAATATTATAAAACCTATGTATTTTTTTATTGTTTTCGATATGTTTCAATTTGAACTGACATGCTTGCACAATGAAATTTGCTTTAAGAATAAAATATTCCTTTAATGTATAAGAAAAACTAGTTTAACATTCATAGTTACCTAAAAGGTTCCTTGTGAAAAACGCTAAATTATGGATTTGTTAACAGCAACTGATAGTTTTCAATATTAGAGTCTAACATGATAAATTGGGGTTCGGTTTGGCCACGCTGTTCTATGTTTATTTGTGAGAATACGGAAGACAAAATAAATAGTAAAACCAATTTATAAGTTAAAATAAAAAAAATCTAAATTCAAGTAGGCATTTACAAGTATTTTTGAATCGTCATTTAACTAACTATATTAAGTGAAACTACCATCGGTTAGAAATGTAGATTCTACCGAGAAGAGCCGGCAAGAAACTAAGTAGTTACTCTTTTTCAAAATTTACAAATACAGGCATGTTAGTTAAATATAATTTTATTATATATGTATGTTAACAAAGTGTATTTAATATAATAGCAGGTAATTATACTTATTTCTAAACACTGATTACAATGAATACCATATAAAATAATTAAGTTAAATTACATAATTACAGAATAAATACAACGATAATAATAAATAATATGTGGGAGATAAAATTTCTAATCATGTTCCGATCTTACAGCACGGTTGTGTATTTGACTCAAATGACAGGTCTTTCTAAAAAGCTCGACAGATGTCAACATATCAGAAGTGGTTCAATGTTGCACACTTCACTATCGGTGTTAACTGTTTATTTAATAATAACCCAGATGATCGCTCATCCTGAAGAAAGACCTGTCATTTCAGTCAATTACACAACCGTGCTGTGAGACCGGAACATGATTAGAAATTTTATCTCCCACATATTATTTATAATAAGACATAAAATAATAGCTATTTATTTTAAAATGTTATGTATTTTGAGCGCATACCGGCACGGTTATACAAATGAATGATATTTATATATGGTTTAATGATTCATTCTTATTATCATTTGCTTGCCTACGAGTATATCCTTGTTAGTTGCAAAAAATAAATATGGCGCCAAATATAAGCTGAATAAAATATTGTTATTTATTATAATTTATTATCCGTGCGGTTGATTTGATAAAAATCTGAATGTATAATTACATTTTATTTCAATTTTATTCAATTTTATTCAATTTGTTAGTGTGTGTTTATGTGCGTGCCATGCTTGTGCATAATATGATTTGAGTTATAATGTTTAATACTGCTTTGCTCTGTTCACAGTAAGTGTTGAAGGTTCTGATTCTGAGCAAAAGTTTTTCAACTAAGAACATAACAGACAATAAAATGAGGACTGTTTAGTGAAATAGTTACATGTACGTATATAAATGTATACAATATTATCGTATGCATTTTTTTATTGTACGTCGTACAATATCTTGGATATGATGGGATCGTAGTTTAAATTAATTTTGAGGTTATGATATTTATAGAGTAACGTGTATGTAGGTTTTCTTTATTTATTGCTACATGTTTTGCATTCTAGTGTTATTTTTTGTAATATAACCCTTAAACTTATTTATAAACAAACTAAACTATATCTTCGAGATCTTATTATAGAGTCGAATATCTTGCACAGGGAGGATGTTCAATACGTCCTCTGATGACATAGCAATGTGCAAATTAAGTTATAGAATACTATTAGTACCAAATTAATAAATATAGTGTATACATAACATTGTTGTAACGCAGCCGTAAGTATTCATGCCTTAGCAAGAATATCCCGAGGGGAACTCCGAGCTCCAATGTCACAAAGAGCCTGAACAGTAGATTTTGTAGAGCGAAAACTATATCAACTGCAACGTAATACGCCATAAGGCATAATATGAAAATATCTATAGTACATTTTTTTACAAATACCAGTGTTACTTACGTGTCTAACTTTTCTAATAGCATATGCTGATGACTCTTCCTGTTATAGCTGATATCGACATCTCTTGTTGTATAAAGTTAACGTTAAAGACTCGATCAATTATGTATACATTCGTCTATTCATCATAAACATTGGCAAAACAAAGGCGCATTGTTTTCCTTAATGTTCCCATATATCGTTGTCCGCTCTTAGTTCGGACAAAAGTCTGAAATGGAAGAGCGTTTGTCTTGTTTTCTTTGTAAATTTTCCGATTAAGGCGTGTCGTGCATAAATAATCCTCGTTTTATACTTAAATAATTACAAATTTTATTACAAACTATTCCTTTGTAATCATAAATTATTATATTTTATTTATTACACAAATAGTAACTACTACTGACTTTTCAAGTGGTAAATTCAACCGTCTGGTGCAGGAATGTTTCAAGCATTACAAAAGTTACAAGAAGTTATTAAGACATATAAAAGAATAATATTATAATAGTGATTTTAGAAAAGTTTATACAGTTTTGTTTTGTTATGTTACATAATATTAAGATTGGTTACCTCAAAGAAATTTCATAACATTTATTTTATTTTATAAGACAGGTTTTCTCTTTTAAATATTAATAAGTTAGTCGTCACTCGAAGTGGTATTAGATTAGGTTAGGTTAGGTGGGGGTTCAAGTTTGCTAATAATACCAAATTTCATCAAATTCGGTTCAGTGGTTTGGAAAGAGACAGATGGACATATGGAGCTACTTTCGCATTTATAATATTAGGAAAGATTTCATTTGTTTTTCTCTGTCCGGTCCAATATTTCTTGGTGATTTTGTGACTGACGATGAAAAAACATGAGGGAACTCGTTTATACATCGGGTGACCTTCATATTATCTGTAGCAATTAATTCAAATGCAGTAACATTAAACAACGTGGCGGAATGAGCTCCAAGTCCCTTTAAAACTTGCCTTTACCCTGCTATAGGAGGTTATGAGTCGGTTTTTATTCGCTTATACTTAATACAAATATTTTCATTGAATGGTTTCTGGCTTTCATGCTCATAATTTTAAAATAACAAACGGTTATAATGTAATTTTTGTAAGCGGTGACAATTTTATCGTAAGAATCGCATAAAAAACAGGTATCGAAAAACATCGCCAGGGATCCATAAATATAAAATATTTACTTTACACGCAGGGTCTAGAGAGAGTAATAAAGATAATAATAAATTCGATGTCCGCGCTTTAAAAGTTTATTTCACAATAATCACCGCTAAATGATTGCCTGCGGCCGCATCCAGCTAATGCGGGAAACGTTAAGAGCACTTAGATTATTTTACTCTCTTTACATTGATTAGTGAGAAACAGAAATGGCTTCAAAAGTCAGGCTAAATAAGCTTCAAGAAATATTCAAGCGGAAATATCAACTCTTTGATATAACATGTCAATTTTATACAATCTGCCATCACCTTTAATTCAGTTCTTCGTTTATTTTAATCTTTGACAATTGTTAACAGTTTATTTAGTAACGTTAAATAAATGATTGTTTTTATTTTTGGTTTAACTATTCAATTGGCTTAATTAATTAAGGCTTGGTCGAAAGGCAGATACTGGCAATAGCCGGGATTAAAAAATGCTAGACAGAAGAAGAAAAAAAATTGTTATAGTTTATTAATAAGTTTAATTTTTGTTTGATCAAAATCTTGCGATCTATCAATTTATTTTTCATTCATTAAATCAAGTTTAAAATTGGTCCAAACCGTAAACTACTACACTGTATTGCTAATAAGTAGTATAATATTATAACGAAATATAACGTACTTCTACTGTGTTTGTAGATCTAAGGATTGGAACAATTAGGTTTACTTAAGCTCGGCTAAGATATTCTCTAAAGGATAATGTACGTAACTTTTATACCATGACGAAGAAAAGACATTTACTAGTACGAAGTCTAAGTAGTTGTAGGCAGGGAATGATTTTTGTTACAAAATTAACACCTCACTATATCACACTAATCACGTGTATCTTTATACGTCTAGATAGTCTAGAAGCTGGCTACATATATTTGACTATCAACTAGAACTAAAATTGTTATGTATTTTTTATTACTGCTGTATTGCTAAAAATTTCTTCGTCAATAAAACTTCATTATTTCTCGTAAAAAGTAAGAAATAAAAAAATGATTATTTTGGGTTGTACCTAAGAGACATACATATACCACCACGGATTTTTTAGACCTTTTGAAGGTTTACCGTAGTAAATTATTTTGATCTATCTTGTTGGGTTCAGCCAATTGGCACAATAAATGTGTTTATTTATGACATCACATTGGAAACCTCTAAAATTATCTGTGTTTCTCTGCTATATTATGCATGTATTATACATATAAACCTTCCCCTTGACTCAATTTATCTATTAATAAAAACCGCATCAAAATATTTTGTATAGTTTTAAAGATCGAAGTGTACAGAGAGCGGGAGGCGACTTTGTTTTATACTAAGTAATGAATGGTGGTATAAATAGAATTGCGGTTTAACAGTAGTACATATCATGGGTGTGTGGTATGTGTATATCGTTATTAATATAGTATTTAGTATCGACCTCCGTGGTCGAGTAGTGTGTACACCGGTTTTCATGGGTACGCCACTCAGAGGTCCCGAGTTCGATTCCCAGCCGAGTCGATATAGAAAAAGTACATTAGTTTTCTATGTTGACTTGGGTCTGGATGTTACGTTACTTCTGATTTTCCATAACACAAGTGCTTTAGCTACTTACATTGGGATCAGAGTAATGTATGTGATGTTGTCCAATATTATATATATATATATATATATATATATATATATATATCTATATATTATGCTATTATAATTTATACCATGTATGTTGGCACAATATACATAAAATTTCAATATCCATCTGTCTATCTAATATAAAGATTGAATTCAAAATGAGACCGTCTTTTCTACCGCATTTAATATTTCTATATTTCTTAGTTAATTATATTTTTAAATTGTATAAAGTAGTGTAATCTTGATAAGAAGTATCAAAAAATTGTCTGAGCGTTCTTTTATGCGTGGCATGAAATATTCATATTATTACCAACGTATTCTTTAGTTATTTTCTTTCAAAGAACGATAAAAGACAATAACATATTTTGTAGAACCTTTCAATGATCAAAAACAAAATATAAACCACTAAAAGAAAGGAAAATGGATAACTTCTTCAAAAGAAAAACGATACAGAGATATGGCATACCTCTGCCTTGTTGGTCTAATGGATTTATGACTGAGGTCCTAACTTCAAACTCTAGGTCGAGCCAATAAACAGTTGTTACGTTTTTCTATCGAATATATCTGAATAACAGCCCGGAATTTGGATGCTGGAATTGTGTACAAACTCCCGTGCCTCAGACAGCACATAACCAAGTCCTGTACCTGAACTCTTTCCGTTCATTACGGATTTAAAGTTCCATCATATTATTAGAGTGAGGGAGTGAGTGAGGGGACGGTGCACATGTGTTTATATACATACACATACACTTGTGCCCTATAACATGTGCTGCGCAGTTGACTAGTCTCGCCTAAGATTGGTCGTCGTGGCCGAAATCGGTCAAAATGACATCGTTATCGACAACTTAGTATTATTTTTAGTATAACCTCCGAGATGAATAGAGGTCAATTGAGTGAGATAAGATAGTCTATTATTTTGGTAGTATCTTAACCAAAGTCATTCATGCTAAGCACTACTGAATTTTGTGTTTTAATTACCCCATGCTCGACGGTGAAAATAGCCATATTTTATGTATACAAAATATTTACGATTAGAGTATTTTCTGCTAAGTTAAATTTTATTGTTACATCGTTGTAATTCAAACTAGTATATCATGACTTTAGGTTTATTTTTTGGTCAAACTACACTCAGATATAAACTGTAACAACTGTCACCAGTTTCCTTTACAGCTGACAAGGACACACCCGGCAGGTATTCTGTTAAGCTATTCGTATGTTTATTTAGGATTAAAGTAATAGATTTTAGTTGTATACCTTCTTTGAATTTCAAATTATTTTACTAATTTTACTTGTACTTTAAATGTTGATTTATATAATATCTTTAATCTAAAATTTAAAATATGTATTACGTATTAAGGTAAGGTTAATAAAATAAATAAAAATTCTAAAATGTTTTCAATTCATTTTAATATTGTTCGTTTTGTTTTAATTCGGTTTATAGAATATTCGTATTGGATTTATTTTGACACGAATATAATTTTAGTATTAGATTGCATTTCAATAATTGGATAGATTAGACCTTTAATTGTTAAGATGGAGGAAAAGCTCTGTTTTTTAAAATTAAAAATGTTATTTATACGACATTTGATTCTAGATTATTATATCATAATAATAAATAAAATACTTCACACAATTCTATTTTTATAAAACCTAAAATTTTATATATAAGAATGTCGTAAACAGAACCCGAACAATTTGAACAAAAAGTCCGAACTTCGCCAAACAACATCAAAGTATAAAGAGCATTGTTTTCCTAATGTTCGAATATATTGCACTGTTCGCATTTAACCCACACGAAAGAGTTTTAAATTAAAAGCATTTATTACCTTTCTACTTTCGAAACATTATTGAATTGATTTAAATAACTTTGTTATTAAGTTGTGAAGAACTTCAGTAATTATTTAAATCTAAGTAAAACTAAATTGTATTGTAGTCTAGTCTTTCTATTTGGTACAGGATTGCATAGTTAGCTATCAATTAAAAATTTTCTTTTCTTTAAATATATCAAACAAAACTCAAAGGTCAGTTGTTTGAATACAATTTTTCTTGCACAAGGAAAGAAGATCAATGATCCAATCATTTGAAAATAGAAGTAGTACTTACTAATTAATTTTCAAATTAAACCTATATTGGTAGTAGTAAGTGTTTTTTTTAATTGTTTGGAAAAGAAAATACTCTGATCTGAGAACAACCGGTGAAAGAAACTCAGCGGGTTTTCTTTTCACAATTTGTGATTGTTTACATATATTCAATATCATTTCATTCCCAAAGAGTGTTATCAACTATGAGCTCACTAATTGTATAATACAATTTTGCACCGAAGCGTTATTTTACATATTTTTTTATTATGGCTACGGAGGCATTTTGCATGATTTCTGGGATCTTGTTGGAAAATCAGTGCAATGTATAATTCTACTAGAGTCAATCTATGAAGTCGCGTAATAGGAGTAATAAGTTTGTGTTTATTCCTTGTCCCAATATTATGAGTATCAAAATATCGTATAAATATATATCATGAAATATACAAGCGAACCATATCAACATTGGCAAATAATCTATTTTCTTAACCGCAAATGCCACAGAGCTTAGTTTACTCGCCAATCCCTTTAAACAACGATAGGTCACTCAGCTAACTTCATCAAAGTTTAAGATTCAGTTTTTTTTACTACACTAACACTAATCCTTTTCGTTAGAATTTTACGTACAACTTTATAACGATTTTGTTAAACAACTTTTTATAATTTTACGCAAACCTAAAATATACATTATGTCACCCGATAGACGTCCAGTGCTGGACAAAGGCCGCCCGTAAAGATTTCCATTTATGACGTGTGGCCGGTATGACGCACTCGCATCCGTTTCTAGTGATCGATTTTAGGTGTTGTATTTGTGAAATATATAATTATATATTTTAAAATTCGTTTAAGCGTATCAGATAAAATCTGAAAATCTGAAGATATTTATCTTAAGTTACTATTTCGGTCACGGTCACGATGTACAGCATCTCATCCTCCTTATTATTAATCTATTTAAGATTTCCTTCACAGTTTTGAAGTATTATTCCTCTTTTGAAATAAGTTATATTTTTCAGGTGGAACGGATCTTTACTTTCAGGGATGTATCCGACATCAATTCTCGGTAACTCAATAAAAACTTTTAGGCAAAAGGTCTTATATAAAATACGCAAAACCTAAAAAAGATATTTCAATTTTAAGAATAATAAAAATATAGTTTTTTAGTTTATTATATTTTATGTATCATTTGTCTTGTATTATACAATAACATTTTTAAGAAGCCACATCAGGTGACCGATGCTTTACTTACCTTTTGTACGCACCAGTCTCCGCAGGTATATACAATTATACATATAATATATATACTCATGTTTGATAATCTAGCTGATAAGACTTATTTTTGGACTACTGCCAAAAAAATCATACATTCAATTCACGTTACAACCACAAGCCCATCTCGGCTCTAAAAAAGTATTATTGAAAATAGTAAGTGACATTGTTTTACAGTACGCATAATAGTTCTAGCAATATTGATACTCATCCTATTTCATTCATCGCCATTCGTTTTCATTTCCAAGCAAACTCTAGTAGTTTATTTCCGTGAATCTATTTTTCACATCCAGATCTTACACCTTAAGCAACATACTTCGAGATTTTAAGTCTGTAGATCTTATCTTTCCCAAGATTTAACTTTATTTAAAATAAAATGTAAATCTGCCAAAAAAGCTAAAGAAAAAAGAAATAAACTAAAAACACAATAAACAAAAATCTTACCAATGTTAAAGTAAAATATAAACAATTGAATATATAAGACTTACATCCAATTATAATATGTATAATATGTATATAATACATCTAGTATTATTTACAATGTGATATATATATAGGTACTTACTACTTTATAATCAGAAATATTTTTTTCTATTTATAACAGTTATTCTTTAATATATAATGTCTAGATGTTTCTTTATTTTTTATTATGTACTAATTATTATATATTTATAAATATTCAGCTTTGGATTGACTATAACATACATATATTTTATAAATACCAAACAATTTTTATAAAACAACATTCCACGTTAAAGTTTAGTTTATGTAAAATTTTCGTATTATAAACTTTGATGTGTTTATGAAACAAATTACAGTTCCAACATTTCTCGTTTTATGCTTTACCAGGCTAAAAAATTCCTCACGCAAAGAAAACATTGTTAAACAACGCTAATGTCACTCGTAGGGCGACTCGTAAAAAAGTATTTTGATTGATGTTGAAAAATAAAAGCAATCTGGAAAAGAAAGAGACGACCGATATCTAACTCACTCTCTATCTAGTCTCGTATATGTGGTGAAAATAAGACCACCGTATAGGACCACTGTCATATTTGACTGTCTGTCGGTCAGCCCATCTTATAGATATATGAACATGATTTATATCAGAAATTACCGAGATCTGAAGCTAAAACTACTGAATATGTTTGTAGAGTACATGTAATTTTTAATATTTTTAATTATTTTTATGAATTTGTACCATTTTTGGATAACAACACTTTTCTATTATATATTTTGCCAATAATGTGTAACTACTTTATTTAGAAAGACATAGTCGCTGGAGCTTTGACAATGGAAGGAATGGTTAATCTTTCATACCTATCTATAGTCGGTAGAGATAACTTATAATCAAGTGGCCAATTTACTAGACTGCCAATCAATACTAAACAAAAAAAAAGTCCAATTATTTTTGTTGATAATACAAAAATGTGTATTTGTTATCAATATTGATTCTACAGTAGGTCGCTTTAACCAAATTGTGGTTTCAATCAGTGCTCAGTATGCTCGCGATAAACCAGTATTTGCAGCGGTTTGATTGAATTGTATATGCATTCTAAACCAATGTTTCTAAATAATCCTCATTACGAACATATTGCTAATTTTATGATTGATGTTGATTTTAATAATATTAACTCGTTTATAAATAATATTCAATTTGTATTTACATAATTAACTAAAAGTTAAATCAATATTTAATTTAAATTGAAACAATTTCACTGTAACACAGATTATTATTTGTGAAATATTATTTATTTATTTAATTTAATTTTAAATAATTCATATATATTTGATAAATGAAACTCAAAAGTTCAAAGTGAAAGAAAAATTGAATTAAGTAAAGTAAAGTTACTTTTATCAAAAGCAAAGTAAATATAATATATTACCCTTTATGAAACAGATTCCTTTGAGATGGGTTGATGCGATAAACGCGACGGAAGATTCGATGGGACGAAGGGTCACACAACATAATAAAATGTAAACTTTGTATTTTCACAGAAAAAAAAAAAATTATCAGGTTAATCCGTATTGGCTTATTTGGGATACAAATTTAAGTAATGAGCAAAAAATTCCCTATCACTTTCATAGCGATAATCCTGCTTTTGTTCTATTTACGTATATAAGCATGTAATTTACGTTACTCAATAAAATATTATTATATATACAATATATAAATCTGAAGGGTTTTTAATTCCGTTTTAGGCTCAATGTAAATATATGAAGGAAAAAAAAACGTTAGGTTAGGTTAGCCCATTTATTGAGAAAGGTTAAAGATCCAAGATGGCGGAGCATTAACGCTTAACGCGGGGGAAATAGCCCAGAGCATCTTATACATTAAATGAATAATGTGTAAATAAAGAGATTACAGCACCTTTTTCTCCTGAGTTTGTCAACCGATATTTTTTTTTTGTTTTATATCTATTTGATATATTGGAAATAAAAGTATATAAAAAGATTTGATAAAATACACCACTATTTCTAAAAAAATACAATTTTATTGTTGAATTGTATAACTTGTCAAATTATACATATGAACTTAAAGATTTATGTTATTGTTCCACAGCAGATGGTGTCACAGTTACTTCGAACTAAACAGATACATCGTCTCAAGAGATCTAATGCTTTAATAACTCGGATGTAGAATTAATTAATCGACTGAATTAACTAATTATTCGGCAAAACACCTCGGTCGTGATCCCAAGAGATGACAGGTTAAAGTGATAATGAAGAAATTATTGAGGTATAACCAAGAATCAAACAGATCTAAAAGTAAAATTTTAGTTGAATAAAAATGACAGGCACACTTAAATAAAATACGTAAATATTTAAGATAAGATACTTCAAAAGCAAAGAACAACATGTCCGTGGAAATAAATATGTGTATAAAAATGAAGAACATACAGTACAAGTTCTATCGTCTTTGAATCTGAATATAATAAATGTGCCAGAGATATATAAGAGCTTATCTTTGACTAAATTTGTTTGTCGTGGTATTCTTAGAAAATAAATACTAAGAAATCATTAGCTCATTAAATTTTGTTTAAGAATGTTCAAGATTTTTTTTTCTGACAAATATTTATTTAATAATCATTTACAAAACCAAATAAATAATATATAGAGATCAAAATTAAAAATAATTATGTAATAATTACGATCATGTCGAATGGCGAATGCTAGATGCAATTCCGCATTAAATCACAATTCCGAAACACACACAAATTAAACATAATATAAAATAAACAGATTTTGCATAATGATTAAGCTCCGAAATATTCAAATTGAAATTACACTATAATCCCTTTAAACTTGGTATTTATACCGTCGAATGAAAATTGACTTTAAAATGGCTTTAATAACGATTTCACCATTTCAAATTAAGCATTAATCCAAATTATTTGTAATAAATGTATATGGTACTGTATAATGTAATTAGTCGTGTAGTTTTCACTATAGTAAGAATTAGATTTATAACTTAACCAGTGTGTATCGTATGAGCCGACTATTAACTACTAAAAGACGTTAATACAGAACTAACATACAAACACGGTGCAAGGTTGACGTCAAACAGGTAGTGATATTATTTTAATTAATTCTTGAACAATGTTACTGAATCAACTTTGATCACACATTTAATTTACCAACACACAATTTAAATTTGTATGTTGGTAAATTAAATAAGTGATCACAATTAATCTTGTAAAACTTTTAAATTAGAAAAGGTATTTTATATTTAGTATTGCTTTCGCTATAATATATTACTTTGCAACTCAAATGACGACCTCCGTGGTCGAGTAGTGTGTACACCGGTTTTCATGGGTACACCACTCCGAGGTCCCTGGTTCGATTCCCGGTCTAGTCGATGTAGAAGTAGTTCATTTGTTTTCTGTGTTGTCCTGGGTCTGGGTGTTTGAGGTACCGTCGTTTCTTCTGATTTTCCATAACACAAGTGCTTTACATTGGGATCAGAGAAATGTATGTGATGTTGTCCAATATATATTTACTTATTAAAAAAAAATATTAAAAAAAAGCAAGTGCAGTTCTATAATTAAATTGGTGTACTAATTGCGACACTAAATTAAATAAATAATAAACTCTAAAACTGCCGTGGCGTCATTCGGGTGGTCAAAAACAAACTTAATTTTCCGGCGATTTTGCTGGAGGACAAACGGGTCACCTGATGGTAAGTATTTACTACAGACCATAGACATTGATGATGAAAAAATTGTTTAACCTTTTCTTACATGGCAAATTGCTATCAACGTTGGGAAGATTTTATATTCCTTGTCTCTGTAGCTATACTGGCTCGCTTACTCTCCAAAAGCGGGACACAAAAATACAAAGTATAGCTGTTTTGCAGTAAAATATTTGACGAATGGATGAGACCTAAACGAAGTGGGCGTCCACAAAGCCCTACATCACCATTTTCAAGATTTGGCCACGATTCAAGTAAATTCTATAGATTATAGCATAAATGAGTGTTTAAGAAACTAATTAAATATTCTAAAGATCTGCTTTATCGAAACACAAATGTAGTTTTTAAAGTATTACATATATAATTATGAAATAAAAATATATATATTTAAAGCAACTCAAGCGAAGCCGCGACTAATCAATAAAATGACATAATCAATGTAAACGAAAGAAACTGTGTTAGAATTCGGCTATTTTATTGAAATTAAATTGAATTCTAATTGTTGTTATAAGAATCGTTTTCGTAAGAAACAGAACCGACGGCGGTATAAATAAATAAATAAATAAAAACTTTTCTTTGATTACTCTACTCAATACACATTAAAATGTTTTCAAAGACTCAATTCGTGAGTTTTTATACCTGCAGAGGTGTTTATTTAAGAATATTCCCAATATTCCCAATAGAAAATAAGATATATTACAAGTACTTATAAATTGAAATCGGGTTTCATTAATCTCACCAGTTAAGTGATTAGGCTGTACATCTTGAGGTTCTGGGCTTAAAGTCCAGCTGGGCTAACAAAAAAATATAGGGTATTTCTGTTAAGAAATTCTCATCAGTTACTAGGTGTCTGGGATTTGGAAATGTTTACACTCCCATGATTCGAAAAGCACGTAAAATGAACTTCAACTCTTCCCGATCGTGCAGAGCCGATCAGGTATCAGATAATAGGAGTGAAGGAACGAAGAATGCACTTGTGCAGGCACACACACTTGTGCAGTTAATGTATCCCAACTACGAGACACATGCTTATCTTAAATAATTCAAGAGGATATTATAATTATAAAATTTATTAATATAATTTATCTCTCTTAAAATATTTTATCCTGTTTATACGTTGGTTGCAGTATTCACTTATTTCTTTAATAACTATATAATTTTACGTAAAAATATGTCAATAGATGTTTTTTCCATAGATTAGGTTATAAATTGTTAGTTATAACTCGGAAAGCAGTTGAAACAAATCCTTGGCTAATTATGCAAATTTTATGGGACAGATTTGGCTTAGAGTCAAGTACATTATATCTCTGTACTACACTTGTACTCTGAACATAGCTTAATCGTAATTAATTGTGAAAAATGAATTACAACACTACAAATGTTTATGCTAGAAATATAAATACTTGTAAATTCAATTTAGAGAAAATGAAATAGTTCTCTCTAATTGTAAATTGTAGCTTACAAACTGAGGTGTATTTAAGATTTTTTATTTTCTTTTTAATATAATCAACAGTGATATACTCTACGTATAATATTTAATAAAACAATAAACTAATATTTTGTAGCCCAATAGCTTAAAATAATGGTAAGGCAAGTTTGATATTTTTACTTTGATATTTTCCGGACAATTGCTAAAACTTGATACCCGAGTGAAATATCGTATTTTAATATGATTAAAGATTAAAGTTAGTATATTGTTTTACATACTATTTTTGTTTACTGGTTCAATTAATAATGGCACCATACTACGAGGCTCTGGGCTCGACCGCGGGTCAGGACAATATAAGTTAGTGTTTAATTTAGTTAAGAACTGCTCGGTAGTGGCCCGGAATAGGCAATTACGGTACTGGTCTAATAAATCCGTTAGATCTATGAGTAATCTCATACTAGTCTCCCAAAGAACGAAGAAGTCACGCTATATGACTTAGTATAATGAGTGATTAATTTACTAAATACGTTTATTGAATAAATGTAAGATTGCAATAAGTCAACAAATGCTGTTATGAAAAATATTATAATATTATGTAACAATTATTGTAATGGTTTATATATCTATATATTTGTCCATCGAATAGAAGTAACAATGGTTATAGTAAGGTAAGGACTTCTGCACTGCGAGATGAATTAAAAGACAAAGTAAGCACATAAAAATTCAGTGGTGCTTGCTTGGGTTTGAATCTGGGCCATTTTGGTTCATTCAAAATTGCCAAACTAGCTACTACACATTTAAATTGGCATCCTAACTGTTCTTAAGAAACCGTGTTGAAATGTGTTTGTGTGTGTTTAAATTTCGTAATTCATATTTATCACAAAGCCCATATAAAACAAGTTAAATAAACTTACTTCGTGCATTTACTGTACTTTTAATACAATTGTCAATTGCACTTTTAACATATCCCGAATCAACTGCAAATTTGTTAACGGTATGTTACATGTACTATGTAAATAAGATAAAACTTAATTATTGGTAAAATTATACTGTTTATCCCATTAATTGAGTTCATTACGCAGTTTAACTACCCGATATTGCAGTGGTCCCTGATGGCTGCGCCCGGATGGGTGAAAATACGTTACAATTAAAATAAAAACAATAAACAAAAAAAAATCATGTTAAAAAATGCTCGCGATGGTAATTTACTTCCTGTTAAGCAGCTTATTTTTATGTTCATAGATATTTCAAAGGTAATAAAAATGTAATTGTAACTAAATAATCTGATACTTAAATTTAATCCTGGCAATTTAAAACTGATATTTCTACGTATTTTTTGAATAGATATGTCCTCGGGGGTTACTTATAAATAAAATACGTATAGAATTTCATATTATAAGTAGATTTTTATCAATTATTTATATTTTTCTTACATAGACTGGAAGATATTGATGTATTAAGTTACATAAAATGATATAATTTCTAAAAGAGAAAGTTAAAAATACAACAACAACAACATACAAAAAAATAAAATAGTAAAATTGATTACTATATGTAACTACGATAGTCAGATCAATTGTCATTATCATAGAAAAAAATACTGTTTTTAAATTAATACCTTGTGGAATTTATTTTGTATATTTTGTTTATTAAAAAAAACAAAATAAAGTTATCACAAAGAACGCTGTTCTTCTTATCTTAAATTAAAACATATCAGGTTTAGTTCATAGCTGCATACTGAATGCATAGTAGTTGAATACAATAGCAAAGATAACTGCAAACTTTTGTTAAAACGTATTCTACATATACTTTTACTAGCTGTGTGGCGTAAATATTCAATATATTATGAACCCTTACATACCGACTTACAATTTTTTCTGTTAATAATATTAGTACAAATTTAGTTTTATTCATTGCTTTAACACCGGGTTGGAATGTAGATTTTACTGAAAAGAACTGGCAAAAAACTCAGTAGTTACTCTGAGATTTGAAATACAAAGTTATGCTAGTTATCCTCAACCTATTCAACCATAACTTTTCGTTTTCGTGGGGAAATCATCATGTACACCCCTCATCTCGAACATGATGGAGGGTTATGACGGATCTCTATGGACTATAATTATCTGGGTATTCTTATCTCCGAAAATTACGAGCTTACGGGTATCGCTCGCGCATTCGCCCGCGATCCCGGCGGTGGCCGTTCGTATTTGAACCTTTTCTATTTTGCACTCACAAAAAGAGTGACATGCCAGGAACACGTGCCACGCTGTCCAAATTTAAGGCCCTTATCTTCCACGTAACGGATTCCCCGTATCCGTTACCCGAAGGTATTATTGATGGGGGCAGAATATTGGCATTATCGCTTATGCTCTGCTTTCTTTGACGGTTTAAAGCCTTCAACTTCCTTCTGCTTAACCACGGTCTCTAAGAGCTCACCTTACCTTCCAAGACTATTCGCTGCCAACCATGGTTTTCACCGCAGTCGGTAAGAATAGGTCTGAATCTACGGTTGCGACCAGCAGATGTCTCGCTTGCACACATGCAAGGTTACTGAATTCTTGTCAGTACCGCATGCGTAACACATTGTCAAATGTCATAAAAAAATGCGATAAACTCTGATTGACTTTATCGCCATAACTCGTTGTTTGTTTCTTTTTATTGTTGTTCGTTAAGCGCCACGTTCAGTTTTAACCTACTGATCTTTACCGTTATTTGGGTAGCACCACCTGTAGCAATAATTAAAGCCTCGAGATGTCACAAGCGTGAAATCGCCGAACAGTCCATGTCTAGCCCATTGAGTTCCCTTGCAGGATCCAATCGTAACGCAGGTTCCAAAGACAGCGTGGACTCCACATTTTATTAACTGTCTATCTCACCCACTTTGATTTGGGAATAATACGATGCGATTAGTAAGATAGAAATCGATAAAACGGCGGAGGTAGGGAAGTATCCTACCTCAGGTATCCATCAATAATCTATACAACGAAACAAAATTAAGTTTTAATGTTTGACGATAGAACCTCTGATGAGTGGGTGGGCAAAAACCGACCACCGTTTAATATAAATTTTTAGTTAAATTTAAAATTGTCTATTAAAAGTTATTTGAAGTAACATAAAAAAATAAAATCAAGAAAATCCACAAATAACTGTTTTATTTCTAGAGCCAAGTTGTCAATGTCATAAAAATATTTTATTTCTCGTCCGACTCGAGAGAAACTTCACCATATTTTTATTTTACGGCCTGTCAACCCTTCTCTACTATTTAGGTTAAATAGTCTCTGCTTATTAGGAATCGTATATCTTTGTTTCAAAGATTTATTATTGTAAGCCCATTTCAAGCTATTCGCGTTATTACTGCGAAACTAAAAACATATAGTCTTAGGGATCTAGTACTATTACAATTTATTGGCTTACAACTGAATAATGACTTATTATTTTTTAATGTCTTACTTAAAATAGACGTTTAATATGCACAAACAATTTTAGTTACGATTATACAAATATTTCACACAGGCTATCATTCCCTGCTAGGCCTCAAATACATATCGTGTTTAACAAAAAGCAGTATTTTATCATACACAGTTCTCTCGTATCATAAAGTCTAGGGATACAATATTTCCGAAAATTCCTTCTTTTATTTTTTCAGTTCATGAGTTTATTTATATATTTGCCGAATAAGTTTCAGCTAAGACTAATTCGGTGTTTGAGCGTATGAGCAGCAAAGTTACTTGAGTGATTAAAATAAATATTTCCAATTTTCTTTTTGTCTTCTATGCGATATTGAATAAAATTCATTTTAGCATGTATTTTTTTATGTTTACAAAATAAGTAGCACGATAATACTATACCTTAATATATAAATAATACTAAATAGTAAACATTTATTTCAATATCACGTAATTTGAAAAACACAAATGAAAAGAAAAGGTCATAATAAAAATGACAATTCTTTAGGTAAGGCTTTAAGCTTTAAAATCTCTTATACATCTCTTATTAGTCCGAAAAATGACAAAAGTGCCTAAAATTTATGAGCCATTCAGTATACAAAGAGCTGTCTTTTGTTGAAAGTACTAGAAATGAAGAATGGAGAGTACATTTATTTGCATAAAGTACTTGCATTCTGATTCCTGTGCGAACTTTAAATGACCCGTAGAAAGCTTTATTTGTTTTTTCTATGGATTTTTTTTTCTTTCGTAAGTGAATTTATTATCGAAATACAAAATTAAAATTTACAGCTCATTAAAAAATATTCTAACTTTCTCGTCTGAGATTATAATACAAAATGTGGTTGGAACAAACGAAAAATTTTAGTGAAGATGACCAAAAGCGAAAACAAATTCCCGATATTATGATACGACGCGCCTTTTTATTAATACGCTGTCAAACATGAATTAAAATGACAGCACATTTGTATTAACAATAGGACTCCTTATGGTTGTATTCGGTTTTGCTACTTCCCTATAATGTTCCACGTACTTCATCTGTTTTTTAGTTTACAATCTGAGACCTTAGTAGGTAAAGTCATTTACTCAGTTAAAGGAGCTTCCAGAATGATAATGTTCAATGATATGATATATGAATAAAAATAAGAAAAACAAAACTTAAAACGAAGGATAGCAATTGTATTTTAATACGTTGTTTTATTTAAATTCAATACTAAAAACATCTTATACAAACACTAGCTGTTGCTCGTGACTAAAATAAGGTTTCATATTTCTAACTTAAGCTATGACGGTCTTCCATACAAACTTTCAACCCCTGTGTCACATTCTTAGGGGTAGAATTTTCAAAATTCCTTTCTTAGTGAGTAAAACTACTCAATAAAACGATCCTACTTACCGAGTTTCATGGGCCTAACATTAATATTTTATGCTCAGCGATGATAAATCCATCAGTCTGCTGTACCAAGAAGAGCTAAAAATTTATTCCGTTTATTCTTTAACTAGCGACCCACCCCGACTTCGCACGGGTGCGATTTTATATTATCCCTGCGTTTTAAATCTGTAATATATTCGAAAATATTTATTAAAATTACATGCTGTAAAGGGCCTTATTCATCTTTATTAAATGCACAATGTATGTAAGGTAGTTAATTAGATAAGGATTAATGCTGTATTGCTTACAATCTCTTCGAAAATAAGCCATTATTTCTCGTCAAAAGTAAAGGATAGATAATGACAACCATTTGAAGACCTTTTTGTTGTACAATACTGTAGTACATGTTTTATACATATAAACCTTTCTTTTCAATCAATCTATCTATTAAAAGAAACCGCATCAAAATCTGTGTAATTTTAAAGATCAAAGCGTACACAGGGACAGACAGCGGTAAGCGACTTTGTTTTATTCTATGTAATGATTTACATCGTATCATAGTCAAATATTTTCAAGCAAAACATCTTTATAATATAAATATTATGTCATCTTACACATTGAATTTATTGTTTTAACTGTCATGTTTTAACAAAGATATGTAAATAATCTTGCAAATGCTTTAAGGTAGCGTCCTAAGCAAATATTTGAAAATAATTTAAATAATGCGAATGTATTGCTGACGTTAAGCCGATTCTAAGACCCGAACGTAAAAAAAATTATATATATTCCTCTATTTTCAGCAACACAAGTTGAGTTATTTTTATTCGTTATTATTTACAAAATTTGAGATATTTGAGAGAATTGAGATTCCAATTTTTATACTTAAAATTAATTGAAAATAAAAGACGTATTCTGTCTGACTGTTTTTAAATTTAAAAATTGATGCATAAAATTACATACTTACAAATTGTCGGGAGTCTAAATCAAACTGATATGTCTATTTAAATAATACATTTCAATTTTTTTGTTTTAACTTGATGTTTAGATTCCTTGAAAAATCTTTAAAAATAAAAAAATATTAAGGCCAAACTTATTCATCATACGTTTAATAACAATGTTTACATATAATTAATTATTCATTATTTTTAAAATGACTTCAGATTCGTAAAAAATTTAAATAAATGGCTGATACGGAAAAAGACACACGCGAAAATATCCTATTATATAACCACATCGTATTGATTTAACTATTTAAGATGATATATGTATGTGATAATTAAACTAATGATTGCATCCGGTGCAATTAATTCAATCCTTTGTAGCAAGCCTTTTGTTAATACCAATTTAGGTATGAATAACATTACCGAATCTATTATCGCTTAAAATAATTGCATACGAAAGGAATTTGATCGAAATGACTTTGTATGCGATGAATGTGACTTCGCAGTCGAATCCGCCCTGACTGAAAGCTGTAGTGCAGGAGATTGCTGTCAACATTTTTCTTTGGTGCCAATTATAGTTGATTTATTTCTTTTTAAAACGGTGATGATGTCGGCCCAACCTATTTCGAAACATCGTCTAACCTCAAAGGAGTTTAGCCAACTATGTAAGAAATATTCTAGTGCACAAATGTGTGTGCAAATACAGGTGCAGTCTTTCCCCCACTCTCATAATCCGATGGGTAGGCAAATCTAACACGATGGAAAGAGTTCAGGCGCAAGTTTAACGGCTTTACGAGTCTAGTCTTACCAGAAATAATGGCAAGAATTTCGCTACCGCTATCACAACTAATAAAACAAAAAATAATCAGTACTACATAATCGAAAATCATTTATCGGCAGTAATAAACCCCAGCTAAATCAAAACATCGATTCATTAATCACAAAAAGGAATAAAGAATGATTACAGAATAGAATTATTTGACTGCGTTTTCAATCGTTTAACAACTTATTTACGACATATATAATTTAAAATTATAAATCAAAGATATGATGCTTACGTAGCCGTTGCGGAATATAACATTATCATTATTTAAAAATGAACAAGAATTGTAAATAAATGCAAGTATAATAAATGAAAAAAAATCGTATCTAAGATTATATTATTATATGCAATCTATGTTTGTAGTTTTTAATTTATGTTATTCAGTTGTTGTTGTTTTATGCAAATTATTCTTATTCGTCATGGTCGTATTCAAAATTGTTGTATATTGCTACGTCTCTAAAATATAAAATTACAACACAATATTTTTATTAATAATATATTAGCGGTTAACCATTGCCGAGCTTACGATCACTAAATAAATAATTATAATTATATAATATGATCTTTTTTTAATGTCAGTTTGAGAGGAACAATGACAAGAACCAAAATATTATTTTTATATAATTTTATTTACAAAAGTTCTCAATTAGCAAGAATAGAAATGATATATTCTTATTTTTTTTTGCTTATAACCTTTCATGTGAATTGATTTGTCTATTAATGAAAACGAAATCAGCTTAAATCAACGAAGACGTATAAAAAAGGCAGACATGGCGTGGGACTTTAATTTCTGAAACCTTATATATGAATTATTATTTTTGTAAATACTATTACGTGCCATCGAACCAAAACACTTGATAATACTTGTAATTGAAAAAAGAGAAGAAGTATGTATTTCACTATGATAGTTCAATAAAAATCAGAGTACGATATGCATTAACCACCATGATAATAATAAATGTATTTTGTTCCTTATGTACTTACAGCTTAATATTATTATTCATACATCTTCTAATATTATAAATAGGTAAAAATTGATGGTTTGTATATATGAGATGAACGCCAGAACTAACGATCCATTTCTAAAAAAAAAAACTTTAGTTAACCCTTCATTAATCCCGAGAGTTATAATTCTATACCCTATAGGGTATAAATTACCAATTTCTTTATTAACAAAATGCAACTGTACGAAACCGAGGCATCTTGTAGTATCTAGTATATATTATTTTGAGTCATATTCCTTATCAATACTCATTCAAAATTCAAGATTCTTATAAGAAATAATTATTTTTCAAAATGTGAAAATAAAATTATTTTGTTAATGAACCCTAAAAGCCAAGTATTCATTGGCACGAACTTTAACGACCTGCTGGGGTCATATTGTACGCTGTACGGTTCAAAGGCATGAAGTTTTATATTTGTTTTACACAGCATGGAGTAAGTTTATTAGAAGACTTTTATATTATTTAGAACTTTTAGACGATGTTTTAACATAACCTTAGCTATTAAGCGGTGCGTTAAATAGTTCTAAGTTGGCTTACTCACATTATAAAAATTTGAATTTAGAATTGGAGGTTTAAATAAATGAATAAATATATGTAGATAAATATAGATTATCTACTTCGCAATCAAAGAAGGTAATTTGTGTACCTATTATCATTTTTGAACATTAATTATGTATGTGTTATATCCATGCACACTACCTTATATATTATATAATTACAGTATAATTTGGGGTATGTAAGAAGTCTTTATATAAATACATTGTTTATAATTATCCGATGCTGTTGTCAAAGTCTGTGGGCAAGTGGATACTATGATTTTAAAAATATATATAATAGGTATGATAATTTAATACAAAATATTTATTTAAAATTGTACTTAAAACAGTTACTAACTAAGTAAATACGAAGAAAACATTTTCTATTTTAGGAACATCTGCTAAAATCCACTGGAACAAAAGGCTTTCTATTATATAAAATATTTGAAATACAAAATACAGATGATTTTACCTCGTAATGTATGAAACTGTGGAACATAGGCGTAATAATTTTAACGTGTCTTATCCCCGGTTATATTTCTGTACAAAATGAATATACGTTATTAAGAGTTAGCGAGAATTTATCTCAAAATTTGAAGGTTGCTTCTAAAAATTCAGACGTCGAGTTACGTTAATTTATTTTAAATTAAGGTATAATATATAATATTATTTTCCACAATTTGCATTATGTTCTGATTCTAATAGCTATAAAATTAAATAAAAAATCTTACATGTTGAGAATAGACAACGTGAGATTCCCTGGGCTTAACGAATTTATCTGAAGGAGAAATTATGTGCATAATTCGTTCAACTGTAACTGTTTTTTTAAATTCTTAATAGAGAGTAACTCAAGCTTGTTTACTATGGTTTTTTTAAGCATTTATTTTACAAGAGCTTGATAATTTGATTCAATTTTAATTCTACAGCTCAAAGATATAACTAATATAGTATCTATACGTCATATTCATAACCAAAAACCTGGTCTGTCAATGACTATCTTATAGGCTGAAAATTCAAGTCAAAGTCTTCAAGGTTATCAAACGAGCAAGCAAGAACGATTTAGCTGTAGTTATATTTGAAGAAGAATATTTCCTGAGTGTTGAATTTAAATTATCGTTAATAAAAAATCTAAGCATATATATTTTTGATTTTTTTATTTATAATTTATAAAAATTAACAATATAGAACACGGTTATAAAATAAATTAAAAAAGGCCCCAGTTTGATTCAATAATCAAAATTTTTAGTAAAGGTCTAAAACTCAGTTACAACTTCAAGATATACCGCGTTGATATTGTCCGACCTGAGTATTTAATTTACGTTTAATCATTTACGTTAATGTGTATAATTTATTATTAAAATAAACTAGTAAATATTGTATTATTAATTTTACTTAAAATTGTTTTAACCTGAACGTTATTATATAAATTCATTTAAACTACAAGTGTATTATGAATTTAAAGTTTACTTATATGTAATAAAATTCTTCAAATCCGTGGCATTCATATGAATTCTTTTGCAAGTTATTTCGTTTTCATAAACATTTTTATTTCTGGAAGCAATCTCCTGGACCGCAGAATGTTTAGCTATGCTTCTTCAATTTCCTTTGCATTCGATTCAAAAAGGTTGCGAGCAGTATCGAATCGTTAAAATCGAGAAGTTTAGTCAGCATTCTACGAAATTCCCAATTTTCAGAATGATGGTCATATTTTATTGACGCTTATTTTTATAATGGTTCAAATTAGTAGACGAAATTTATAAGTTTAGTACGTACTGTGACTAATCCCTGCCTATCTTAGTTAAAATATAATTTTACATTTATATTTCTTATATTTAAATATCGGTTTGGCTCGTGATTTTGTCTAGTTAGTTAGGATCCATATAACGTTGACTTTGTGTAATAACCGTGTTCTTTTAGAGCGTCAGAGATTATAAGTTCAATCGACTATAGAGGAGTCAAATAAAACAAGTCAGGTTTATCTTTTAAATGCGTTTTTAATATAAATATTTTGTTTAATATATTTGAAATAATATTAATCGAATGTATGAGATACCGGTCCCATTTCCTTTAACACCTCTTACGAGTAGCTGAAGGATGTCGCTCCTACCCATCTTTATATATTTAACTGTTTTGAAAAATATAAAAAGGGGGAGGAGGTTGAAATGGCCCCGCGCCCGCCATCAACTGTAGATTCCAACCATATATCGGTGAACCTTCCTCGAGCATGGGAAGTGCGATTTTATAGTGTGCAAACACTTTGTTAAATAATATATGAACTAGAACTAAAGTCCAGCAGGTATCACAGCCGTAGCTGAGGTGTATAAAAGACTAATAGTCTTATAAATAAAACTAGACCGTAGTCCAGCGAATAGCACAGTAATAACTATTTTATTCAAATCGACGATTAGACTTATAAATAAATCAACAAACTAGACTGTGGTCCGGTGGTTTTCACAGTCGTAACTGCGGTGCTTATAAAGTAGCCAATGCTACAACAATAATAATAAAAATAAGGATCAAAGTCCCATAAATAGTTAATCAGTCATAGCTGAGGAAATCTGTAGTCAACGGGTTTAACCCTGGATTATCATTTCATTAAATCACTGTTTCTCATACCAGTTCAAGTGCACGACCATCAGGCGGCCTAATGCAAGCACAACGTTATTCGTTGCTATATCCACTGTCGCAGAGTGTCGTTTTATCGTAAGATAATACGTATTAATTCCAAACATAGTGGAATAATATTCAACTAAACTCATAGATTACCGCGTAGGAATCATTTAAGTGGATTTATCATAATTTGTTATATTTCCTACCGGAGTAGGTTAAAAAGTATGAATATATATATCATATATCATAAACGTATAATCGTATTCTTCTTATAACTAAGACTTATATCTAAGACTTATAACTAAGACTTATCACTAAATCGAACGTTTTCTTAACTAGCTTATAAACCTTGTATACGCTTCGCGTATCACGTTTTACTTAAATCTATAACTATACAGTGGATATACTTAACTCTACAACAGGCACACACCCGACAGTCGATTACCTAAACCAGCTTCGAACTCAGATCATTATTTGCACGTGATAATTAACTTCAAAGAGATATACGCAGTCTTATTACTAAACTAGGTGTCCTACTACAATATTTCTTATAATATCCTTAACACTGGGCTAAGGAGGCGTCCCTAAAAGGACGAACATTTTGCTACAAACGACACTTCTCGTATAAAGCGATTAGTGCGCCATATATGTATAGTGATGCCAGCCTGGATGAAATCCATTATTTGGGTCCTTCACTGCATGAACGTATCACTTCAGCATTATTACAGCCTCCGCAACGCCCTGCAACATTCGGTCGTGATTCTGGTACTACCGATTGATGAGAGACATCAATAACGACATCGTAACGTCAACCAGCCATAGCTCAGTACCACATAGCACATACACTACTCTAGTAACCCGGTAAGACAGAGTGAGGGACATTACCGTATCGCCAAAGACGTTATACAGTAACCTCAAACCCCGAAACTATCTCACGTAGGCAGCCTCATTGGCAACAGAAGGAGGGACACTACCGTATCGCCGAAGACGTTATACAGTAACCTCACACCTCGCAACTGCATCACCTAAGCAAATTCAAGACGACATCGCCACGAGGGACACTAATGCAGCGACTCTCGGTCGAGCCACATAGCCTCAGACCACGCGTCGAATCATCAAGAATCCACCAGAGTATATTCAGTACAGTACTCATGCGCGATCATTTTGCATGTGCATAGTACAAATATATTATAAAGGTTTTGTTATTTAACAATAAAAATCTTAAAACATCAACATCATTAGATCTTTGTCGTCGTGATCGTATCAAACAGTTATACCAAACTTGGATCTGTTTACTGATAATAATTGTGGAGTTTTAGAACGACCGGTTTACGAACTTACGTCCGTCGATCGACACAGTTTTACATGAAGATTATTGATTTCGACCGCTATACGAACTTACATCCGTCGATCGTCACAGTTTTACATGAAGATTATTGATTTCGACCGCTATACGAACTTACATCCGTCGATCGTCACAGTTTTACATGAAGATTATTGATTTCGACCGCTATACGAACTTACATCCGTCGATCGTCACAGTTTTACAATATAATATCGCTACAACTTGCTCCGCTTACGGTTTACAAGAATCTGCAACATGGAAGACAAAGTTGACAAGCAATATGTTTAGTTATTTTACAAATTAATTATTATTGAAAGAAGTTCAATCATTATTTATAGCCTTATTGCTATTTGTTAATATACTTGATTTAAATTTCATAATTAATAGTCACCGAGGTAACCCTCTACTATCAGTATGCATCGCCCAGTACATACTTTTTTTCAATTAGATATTATCGCAAGACGGCTACCATCAAACCGTTTCTATATCATATTAATTTCATTATTATATTTTATTCGAGGTTAACCCCGACCTTCTTTATATCGCTTTTATATAATAAATATAATGTCTCATTGAGAACACTCATTCATATGACGGCCTGCCTTACCGTCATTTGTAATAATCATTTGTATTATTTATAGGAAAAGTGCACGAAGCACATTCTCATTATAATTATATTTTGCCATGCATCCACCATTAATATATGAGTAGGCACTACACCGACACACGGATCTGCGCCACTCCTATATTTCAGAATAATCAACCATAGCTAGCAGCCTCGCAGTATAACCCGCACAGCTGCACCGCCTAGTATCATTTCTTATTATGTAATTTGATATGCATTATTGCACGCGGCCGATGCGGCGAGCGCATCACTCCACGCGTCCAATTTGAACCGAGCTGCCAAGCATCATACCCCTATATATGCTTTCACGAGAGAATGACATTCGGCGCAGGTCAGCCTTAAATCTATAGAATTTTGTATGGAAAAAGGCTGGCGCCGAGATTTTTCCTCAAAAAGTGGCACGTCATTTTCTTCGCCAATACACGAACATATCCATGAATACACGAACGATTTCACCAAAAACGTATGAAAAAAGGTAAGCTTGATATAATGTCATTAATTTATTATTCCATGTATATGTATACATTTACTATGCAATCTCATGAATTTATTTGTATGTATGTTTTTATGTTTCTATATATGACATATAATTCTATATATGTATGTATGTATGCATGTATGTAAACTCTTCAAAACAATTTGACCAATTTTGATTAAATTTTAATATGTGCTTAACTGAGTCTACGGACGGCTTATATTGGACCCGGTAGGTGGCGCTGCGACCGATGTTATGTTTTATATAAAAAAAAATGTATTAAAATAACAATAATTCATTCTCACGTATTTATGTAAATAGTATAGTACAGTCCGTTACAGTACGCCACAATTTAAATGTAGCATTATTTATTGAAAAAAAAAAAAAACAATCCGTCGTCTATTGGCGAATGTATTTGCTTATATGACATTACGTATTATTACGTTTGCGTAAAGATCATTTTCGCATAAGAAATAAATAAAGTTCGATGATTTTGAAGACGCACTTAATTCGAATGTGGTCGGTTTTACGAATTTTTTCGATGCTACATCTAAGTTGTGTCGTACTATACTAGTAACCAATAAAACATTTTGTAATAATGTATCAGTTTTAAACTAAATATCTAAATCTTTGCCCCGAATGTAGTCTAAATACTTTGACGCTAATATAATGGCAAAGAAACCTTTATCTATCATATACCTATATAATAAACCTGCACTGGTCACAGGGATGTTGGGTCATTTTAACGTAGAGGATTTTTCAAACGGATAATTTTTATTTATACTAATATTATAAGTATGAAGAGTTTGTTTGTTCGTACACGCTAATCTAGGAAACTAATGGTTTGATTTTAAAAAATCTTACAGTGTTAGATAGTCCTTTTATTTAGAAAAACTAAAGGATATAAAATATCACACATTATGTCTCTTGAGAGCTTCTGTTGCGTGCGCTATGTAAACGGTTAAAGATTCAGAAAAATCATTTATGACTTTGAATCTTTAATATAGCCAATCGAATTCGGGTTGAGCAGCTACTTTAAGTATACATATAGATATATATTTATACAAATGCAGCCCCTTATTTAAATAATTATTTTGAAATTAAAATGAAACAAAAATAGTTTTATTTATTATTAAGCAAAATTCTCAAAACTCTATAAATAAATCAGTCGCTTTGATACTATTCATCGTTAAAAAAATATTTAAATTTAGATATAATAACAAAATATATTTCGAGGTCACTTACCTAAGAACGATTTTTAATTTTAAATATAAAAAATAGAAAATTACTCAATATTTTTTATAAGCTTAAAATGCTTTTAGTACATTTAGTTTAAGTAATATTGAAGCGTTTTCTAAGAATAAAAAATAATATATTAGGTATTTTTTAAAGATTTTTATCTATATCTATACTAATTTTACATATAGGGTTTTTGTTACATCGTTCCTAAAATAGTAGATAATAAAAAAACGTGTAACAAATCAAATAAAATAACAAAAGATAAAGGAAATTTTGTGTTTATGGCTTTACAGAAAATAAACTCCACCTATTTGAAAAAAATCTTTCACTACTTGAGACATTACATTATTCCAAATAGTTTTAGTCTACATACTATGTATATTGTATATATATATATATATATAAAAATAATTATGTACATATTTGTTTACTAAATTATGCATCTTAAAAGTTTACATGGCGTGCGTTGCGTAAATAGTTATAGTCAAGATATAGTCACTTTAACTTAAAAAAATATTGTATGACTAAACTGGCCCAACAGAAAGTTCTAAAATAAGTGCGGGATACCATAAATCTGTCTTCTAGGGATGGATTAATTTTAATTTTATAAAGAGTTTAATTTATTCGCTATTTTAGCATTAATTTTAAAGGTATTGTTATATTGTATTAATACACACAAACCATTGAAAATATAGGCACTCTAATTTATATATTATTTTTTTATTGAAATATTTACACCTTCAAAACACTTAAAATTAACAATACTTTAGTGGTAATACAGGTAGAAATCATTTCACGAAAATATGGGCGGTGGTGACTACTTAGCGTATTTGCCAGTCTGACCCATTTAAAAAAAAAGTTACTAGTACCGATTATCATAATTATATTAAAAAATTACTAGAAAAATAGCGATATTTTACTTTAAGCAATTAGTATTAGCCGGGTTGCGTTCCTTTAAAATCAATCACTGTGGCAATGGGCGTGTCGTAGATAAGTGTATGTTCGAATGTGTATGTTACGTGGTCTACGTAACGCAGCACTTGGTGCGGACAACTATGTCAATTTTGAATCATCAGATATATTTCGTAATGCTTTCTGTTTTATTTTATCTTATACCCTGTTCAAGTTAGCTGGATCATTTTTAATTCAGTGGTGCTTGCCTGGATTTGAAACCAAAATAATAGGTTGTAATGCACGCGTTCTAACCACTGGGCCATCTCGGCTATATATATTCAAAGTTACTATTATAATATTGCATCATACGTAACATCATAGAATAGAGGTCGAGGTCGGGGTCGAGGTGTCATCTCAACGTTTTTGGAAT
Source organism: Vanessa atalanta (assembly GCF_905147765.1). Lineage (NCBI taxonomy): Eukaryota > Metazoa > Arthropoda > Insecta > Lepidoptera > Nymphalidae > Vanessa > Vanessa atalanta. The sequence continues at coordinate 4,886,592 of NC_061882.1, forward strand.
AAAGTAGTGGTTATATACTCTGTTGCAGGAATTTGGTAATACTGATATCTCAATGCCGGACCGAGTTAAATCATTGGAAGATTTAATAAATAATAATTTTAATGTAATGTTGAACGGATTTAAAGCGAACCCGCTTCAAATTGATTATTGACGTTTTATATTAGATACTGAATTAATAATTTTGAAATGATTAAACAATGCGATACTTGATTTTGTACTCGAATTCAATCATGATGACGTCCATAAAACGTAACCATTGACGATGCTCAAGTAGGATAATGGTGTTATTCTAAGACAAATATATATTTATTATTTTTTTTACAATAAATAACTCAGTGTTGAAATAAACAAAGGTTTTTCGTAGATGTCTATTATTAGTTGTAAAAAATCTTATAGGATAACGATAGGAATAACGATCTTTTAATTATCTGCTGATGCAATTTTAGTGTCCATTAAAATCGGATCAGAGAGCTCTTTGAGTATCATTTACCATTCCTTATATTTTTAGTGCTAGGCATCTTTTTTTATTTAATTTTTTATTTTTATTTTATGATATAGGTATAGGGACGAGCAAATGGGCCACGTGATGTTAAGCGATGAACAACACCCATAGACAATGGCGCTATAAGAAATATTAACCATTCCTTAAATTGCCAATGCGCCACCAACCTAGGGAACTATGATGCTATATCCTTTGTGCCTCTGGTTACACTGTCTCACTCACTCTTTAAACCGAAACACAACAATACTGAGTACTGCTGATTAGCGGTAGAATATCTGATGAGTGGGTAGTACTAACCCAGACGGGCTAGCACGAAGCCCTACGAAAGTCGAAAATTTCACGTGCATACTGTAACTAAAATTTATATTTACGTCTCCCGTGACTGTAACATACGTACGTATGTAATATAACATGTTGTTGAATGTCCCCGACGGCCAGTTAGCATCCTCACAATGCATAAAATCGCCATGAAAAGCGGAGTTTAATCTGATGAAACGGTAACATTCACAAAGCTTTGTCTTGATTTCAGATCTTGACGAAATCGTAATGCTTTCACAGTCGAAACAATACCCGCTTACTAAGAATCGTAATGGAATTGTTCTGTAACAGCAAAAACAGATAGCGTTTTTGATTTTTTTATAATAATGTTGACAAACGAAAAATCCGTTTCATTATTTCATTCTTTATTTATTCTTAAAAAGAGTGCTTTCGTTGAATGGCCTTTTAGTTGTGATAACAGTTGCTTTATTAACTTTTTCCTACGTTATATGAAACCTCAATCATTGTATATATACTTTGAATTCTAGTGTAAATCTCATACATAAACTGCGAATAATTATATAAAAAGGTTTCACTTCTACGACCTATACCGACTTCACCAGTTTTTACCGACTGATATTATTATTGAAAAATATTTATGACATTAGTCTCTAGCGTTCTCTGTCTTGCTCTCTAGCAGGTAAATGAGAGCAAGATAGAAAGAGATATATTAACATAATATATGTTTAGTGGATAATTTTTTTACTTGCTTACAAATAAAAAGCTTTTTTGGTATAATAAATAAGTAGATACGAACACACACACACACACCCACTTATGTAATATACCAGATAATGTCTTGATGCATTGAAAAATCTTTTTAAGATTTTTTTCCAACTAAATATGGTTTCTATGACTATCGCAATTTTTTTATCCGAACTCAGAATCTCATAACTTACGTGACACTTACATGACAGTACGAACAATAAAGTTCATGTAAGATATTGAAGTACTAATAATTGCGTTAAGTAATATTGACTTCGATAAAATAATAATACACGTAGTCATTAATTAAGTTATATCATAACTTTTGCTCTCGATGGAATAACGCCTAACTTTACTATAGATCTATCAAATTACATGACATCAATTTTCTACATAAGGATATCTACGAATATAAGTTTTGTTATATATTCAGCTTATCTTTCTTAATAAAGAAATCTCATACTTCTTTTTGAGAACTTCTCTGTCCAAACAGCAGACGTAATAGTTAAACAATAACCATATAGAATATGTGACTAACGAGACGGAGAAATGGTTAAAAGTAATTTAATTTTTACTGAATGATATGATATTCTATAAATTTAGCAGAAATTACAATTATTTTTAGGATTTAATTATTTTATCTTTGTAAAAATAAAGTAGAATAATCTTATAATAAAATTCTTTGTTGTTTGTTATTATATATGTAATCGGGTGGGCAAATGGGCAAGTGGTTCCTTAGTGGTCATCACTGCCCATATATATTATCGCTGTAAGAAATATTCCTTATAAAGCAACGTGCAATCAACCTTGGGAGCTATGATGATGAGTTATTTATGTAGTTACACAGTAGACGCTACCCACCTAGGACTTGCCCTACCACCAAGTAAGCTGATTCTACTACTTAACTTAATAAAAATAACATAGGAACACAAATAACCCTTGAAAACTAACATAGCTAGATTTCCTTAAAAATATTTCATATAGCAGTATTGCTTCTAATTAAACAAAAGAATATGAAAATTATTTTTAAGCATGTAATAAATTAGTTACATTATGAAGAAACCAGGCAAATGCAAACGGACTAGCATGGAGAGAGCTTTGTAGTGCTTAGATAGAAAAAAAAAACTATTATAGTCCTTAATTAAAATATTACTTTGTTACAATGTGAAGAATACATTAATATAATGCATATGTCGCAGTCATCTGGTTGAATCTGCTATTTGATTGTATGACTAGCTAGTTCATTGAATGACGGTATTTAATTGAATGACTAGGACCGAACGTTGACTGAACAAGCGTCACTCAATGTCCAACTAGTTAGCGGATTGTAACATAGCCCTTTAAATAGAGCGGACGTAAAACAGTCAGGTGATTGTAATTAAGTTCATTTTTTGCCATTGTTCATGGTCATGTTCAGTTTTTAACCTAATTTAACCTAACCAAACATTACTAAGTCAGCTATATCCCATTCAACGACTATACTAAATTACGTTCAGTCAAGATGGTGAACGTTACTTTAAACTACTTGACGAGTTATCCTTCAGTCATACCATTAAATGTCATCATTCAATGAACGAGCTAGACATACAATCAAATAGCCGATTCAACCAGATGACTGCGACACATGTACATCATGTTTAATAAATTTTTGTTTTTACATTTTTTTACATTAAAGCCATCTTTTGCCATTAGATATAAATTCGATTAGTATATCGGCGTACATAGATCCATTATTTATCAGCAAAGTTTGACCCATTTTTAGTAAAAATGGGTTGAATAGGTTATGGGTTGATGACGTGAATGGGATAAATATGTTAAATAAATAAATTTATAAATTAGATCATATGTATCTTTGAAAATGTTTAAATTTAAGTTTTCTGCCACTATGGCGCTATTGTTCTTCAGAGACACAGCATACTTAGTCTGTGGACGATGTTGAAATTAAAAACCAGTGGAAACAAACATTAAAGTGTCGATTTTGATAAAGAAGTCTAATAAAGACTTTTATTGAAATACTACCAATAATCAATTAAATGCATAGACTTTTGTAAATATAAATAAAAAAGTCTGAGTCAAAAAATTAAATATTCAAGTGCTTACAGTGTCAAAGATTATTTTACACTGGCTATGTTAAGTATTTGAGAGCATGTATGGCAGAAAAATTTCGTATCCCAAGTTTAATAATATCCTTAGCATCACAAAATCTTGTGAGTCTTGTATTCTCCTAACGCTGCAACAGATAAAATGATTTATATTTTTTTATATACTGGCAAAGCACAAATAATTAAAGGAGTAAGCTGAGTATACCTGTGAGTGTAAACGGTTAAACTGACTCTAAGGGCATTGCCGATATGTTTAGGGAACATTTTACTATAAAGTCACCGTAGGACTTATCGCGGTCAATAAAGGAGCTCTCAAGGACAGGAGATAACTACCAGGATCATCGCTATCAAATTTTGTATTTAAAATAAATGTTTTCTTAAACTCTGAAAAGCATTTGATCTGCCGAGGCCTCCATTTATGCCTCCAAGTTTATGAGGATATACGAACGATATGCTATTAGTCACGGTTTGCTTTACAATGGTAAGCGACAAAGTAACAAAAGTGAATGGTTTTTCAGGCTAAAGGTCGAAACTATCCAGAGACTTTTCCGCTTATTCAAAAAAAGGTATTACATAACACATGGTGCAAAAGTTTACATATCTTGGGCACTTGGTGACCTCTGAACCCTGACCTCCGAAGAACGACGCAGATATAGAAAGGGAGCAAATTACTCAATTTGTAATAGGTAATATGATTGCACGCATGTTTGTACGTAGCTCTGTAGTCGTCAAAGTTCAGAGCATTTTGTACGACCTACTAGAACAGAGTCCTAAACAGATTCATCAATATCCCGAGGATGTACAAAGAAAGCTTCAACTGTTAGTACTTGAATCTTTATAGTATGATTTATGTACTGAATTGTATGGATTTTTACGTGAATAGTTTTAAAAATTTAAATAAATTAATTAATTTGGTCTCGTCTGATTTAAATTTTATAAAATAATAATTTTATTTTATTTGAATTAAATTAATTTACAACCCCGTTCATGAAATTCGACTTAATTATAGGTAATTACTTTTTGTCATATTGAGCATGTTATATTAATTTATGTTTTATATTGTTTGCTAATGCGTTTGTCAATTATGATGTGTGTTTGTTGTTGAAATAAATGCTTATTGTTATAATGTATATATAGGTACTGTTTCTTTAGGTCGTGCAATAAAATATAATATACACTCTTTAAATTGTTAGCAAGATGGCTCAGTGATTAGAATGCGTGCATCGTGCATAAGCAATGACTGTGGATTCATAACCAAGTTAGTACTACTTAATGTTCATGTGCTTATTTGTGTTAGTATTCATTTTGTGCTCCTGTATTGTGTGAGTGGAAACCGACATGTGTCTAATTAGTACGAAATTTTGCCACAAGTGTATCCAATGAACCGTATAGGAATGGCGTTATGGAACAAGCTTATATAACCTTCTCCTAAAAGAGGAGGCTCCAGCTCAGCAGGGAGACCTTTACAGGAAGTAATCTAAAGGTAGTCCAATTTAACCTACAGTCACAGTTATTGTGAGATATACATGGGGAAAAAGACATTTAAAAACTTATTTAATACTAATACAGCGACTTGTTAAATAAACATATATTTCATGATTTAATAGTACGTGTTACGTGTATTTACGTGGTTTATATAAAGTTATACATATGTATAACTTAATATATAATAATATTTATATAATATATTTACACGTCTTTGACGTCTACGTCAACACTACTTTAAAAAGTCAGTTGAATTAAACTTGTCCAGAGAAATTTTATATCGCTTTAGAACTCTGTGCCCAGACAAATATCATTATCCGAGAAATGTTTGTACGTAGTTGTCAACACAAGTGCAAGATAAAACTTCTTAATCTTAATTTTATTAACATCAAATAAAAACTTATCTTAGTAATACTGTATGAAGAAGCTATTTCATTATTTCTATTGCAACAATAAAATAAGTAGTTGATTCTGCAACATCAAAATCTAAATCAGATTCGATTCAAATTCGATTTTGTAACTAAACCTATAAATCAATTTTGTTGATATTTAGTACGAAGCATGGCATTTTTCACCCTTTGAAGGATGTAATATCGGGGCTTAAAACGAGATGTTGAAGCATTATTCTTTCTGAATTCCAGAAGGTGGAGCTTGTTTTAAATATCTATTGATGTCTCCTCTGCCATACATAATAGCAATGAATTTTTTTTATGAAATTATATTGCCATTTCTGACTTCGTACGGATGAAATAAGAATGATATTTAATTTTGTTTTAAAAAAATTGGTCCTATTCGTACTGTCCAGGGACTTAAGCATTCACAAAAAATCATCAGAATCGTGACGCTTAGGGGAAATGTAGTGACAGGGACAAATCATAATAATAATATATTACTATCATTTAAAATTATAATGTATCGATTTTATATTATGGTTAATATACACTGAATTATTTCTTATAAATAATATAGTAGTCTGCTCGAGTCGCTAAATATATATGTATTAATACAAAACTAAAATATCCTAGGAAATCCAGAACAGCGCGCTTTTTAATACATTATTTGTCTCGCCTCAAACACTCAAGTCTTAAATATTGTGTTCAAAAGAATCATGTAAACAAAACACGTTATTAATAGTCTAGAAAACATTCCAGAATCTTAGTAACTCTACAAATTGAAGTCTTTCAATTCAACAATACAAACAATTCACGAGATCGTCAAAGGGTTAAGAATTACGAACTTCTTCAAGTAACTTATTCAATAAGTTCAAAACAACCCGTAAGAAATTCTCAATAAACTTTCCCTCCTATTACATAGAAATAAAGTATACTTTATATCAAATAATTATAGTTTATTACAGAACGATAACATTATTCTTTTGTTATATAATTAACACTTTCTGGTCGGGCTTCGTACAAATCCACCAGAGTAGCTACCACACACTCATGGAAGATTTTAATATTATTTTTATTTTTTGAAGTGTAAGTAAGCCAGTTTTACTACAGACTCAAGGTCGGTGGCGCATATACTATGTAAGGAATGGTTAATATTTCTTACAGCACTAATATGTAAGGGTGGTAGAGACCACGTCCGCTAACTATATATAGAAAAAAAAAAAACATATTTTCTTTGTTACATGCAAAAATATTATTTGTACATAACACGTTTGAAGAAATTGAATGTAACATACATTAACCTTAAAAATGAAATCATTTAAAGCCGTTTATAGCATGTCACGAGTGATACGAAGTGAGTTCATAGAGAACAGAACTACAGTCCGAATTCCACCTAAACAAAGATGGCGTAGATCGTATTCTATTTTGTATCGACAGTGAGCTTGGTACACAAACATCTTTGTTCAAATACCATTCACTGAATTGGTACAGTTCGCTGATGTATTTGTGGCTTCAATATAGGTTATTAATTGATTGCCTTTTAAAGTATTGTATGTATGTAAATATAGTATGATCCAGTAGTTGATTTTGAGTGTATTAATCCTATTTATCTATGTAATATCAAAACAGTTTGTTTGTGAGGTATGTATTTTATGCATATTGTAACTAACGCGTTCAGTTAATAAAGAACATTAATAATTATGATTAAAATGTTGACCGTATAATATAACCACAATAAAAACTATAAAACAAAGTCGCTTTTTGTATGTATCTATACATATCTGTATCCGCTTATTTCTGCTGAGCCAGTCAACGGTTTTTATGTGGCTTTAACTAATTCTAACTACTTCTAAGTTGGGATTAATTGCACTTCCATAAATTCATTCTCTTATTCTCTCAGTTTTTAAAACATAATTATTCCTACCAGATATGTCTATTTCAGTGTAGCTTAATGTTCGATTTTTCCTGGTTTTAAATTTACCGGGGAAAATAAATTTCATAAACTTCATGTTGATGAAACTACTTAAAGGCTCAAATAAAACATTAAAATTCTGTCGCTGCTTTTGTAGCGGGAAGTTTGAATGCAGATATTTTCATTACCGGTGCAATAAATTACCTTAATAAGAAACCGGTTTTCGTCTTTGATGTGAACATAATTGCATGAGAAGTCTTTAGCTTGGTTCTTAACTTATGAGCGCGTAGTTGATTTATTTACATGTAAGAATAGAGTAAGGATGCCAATATCGAGCCAGTTATTATTATTAAAAGCTTTTATTTAACTTGCAATGTATGTATATATGTATGTGCGGGTGGAATCTTGCTACTCTTTTTCGAAGCAGATATCTTTAACTGATTTGGCTGAAATTTTGTATACACGTTATGTTTGGATGACAAAACACTCATGAATGATGATGAAGTCATTTTCGTTTGGTCGTTTGCTTTAGCATTATACGTTATAGTTCACTTATGACCAACGTTAAACATCAATTGTTATTGAAGGATAAAGTCAACCAAATCTATACCTACCATTTTCACAAGATCAGACACAAGATCAGTGGCTTTATTGCCTTAAGGCACCGGTATATAATATTACAGGCTGGATATAGAACCTTAGAAGCTATTTTAACCTGGACTAACAGATTGGGAATTACTCGACAATAATTAATAAATCACCAAGCCAGATAAAAATAGCGTTTTAACTGTGTATAATTTAAATAATAAAATAAATCAAATAATATGTTTTCGAATTATTTTGTTCGAAAAAAACAGGATAAATATTATATTTAGTTATTTTGAACGTACTCATCGTTGATTTACAGAATTGTTTTAATGTGAAATATATTTTTAAGATAAAATAGAAAATTTAAAGTACATTAAGTCGGTAATTAAAAAATAAATTATAAGTTAGAATCAGGCTTGTTAATTAACCCTTGAGTTAAATAATGTGCCATTTCACGTAATGAGATTTGAAGTTAGACTAAATAGTCTACGCACTATTTCGTTGAATATTTTTTATAAAATTTTAAGATGTATTTATTTTTAAATATGTAAAACTCATATATATATTGTTTGTTTTAAAACCCTAAGGAGCAATTATAAATAAAATAAAATCTTAATGAAGACTAAACAAAAACTTCAAAATACTTAAATGAGCAGACATTAAGTAAATTTTGAAATAATTATTCATTCTAAAATAACTATTAATAGAAATTATCTATACCAAAGAAAACATTTTCTACTATTTTAATATTGAAAAATGACAAAGAACCTTTACCTTAACTCTACCCAAAAATAACACGATATTTCATCAAAGAAATGCAAAATAAAAGGTTTTTACACGTGGATTTGATCCCGATTATTTCTGGAATAAAAAAAAATATACTTATTGTTCAACGTTCTAGTTTCACTTTCGTTATTTTCGAGAATTTATCAATATGTTCTAGGAAGACTATGGTTTCTATCATCATGGAAAGGACGCATAAAAATTTAATTACTTAATTTTTACCTTATATAATACGTTCAAACGAAAAATAAAGTATTTTATTTATATTTTTATGGTATATATTATTTTCTAATTAATTATTATTTGTTATATAATAGTTAATGTTTAATTTATATTTTAATACATATTGTGCAATGCGATAGTGCATGGTGATACTACCTGTAAATAGGAGAGCATAGATTGCCTAGATAATTTTGAAATAATCTTGGTTGTCCTACTGAAAATTAAATAAAACAATGGAAAAGTTTACATTACATTACATACATTAGCAGCCCGTAAATTTCCCACTGCTGGGCTAAGGCCTCCTCTCCCTTGAGGCTTGGAGCATATTCCATCACGCTGCTCCAATGCGGGTTGGTGACACGAAATTAGACACATGCAGGTTTCCTCACGATGTTTTCCTTCACCGCCGAGCACGAGATGAATTATATACACAAATTAAGCACATGAAAATTCAGTGGTGCCTGCCTGGGTTTGAAAACGAAATCATCGGTTAAGATGCACGTGTTCTAACCACTGGGCCATCTCGGCTCTCATGGAAAAGTTATGGGTAGTTAAAAAGTTAAATAAGGGTGATTAATTTTAGATTAAAAAATTCTTTATTCAAGTAGGCTGTTACGAGCGCTTTTATTTATTTATTTATTTATTAAGGACCATCAGCAGTCACTACACTTACACATGTTATACATAAAAACTTATTTATACTAAATATAAAGTGTGCGACTCCTTAAGACGGCCACACATGCATTTTTAGGTACAATAATTGATCACGTTAATAACATACAACAAAATAAAATAAATTCAATAAAAAATGAATAGTAATAAATTAAATTAGTAAATAGTAATAAATTAAAAATTTGAATTAATTAATAAATTGAATATTAAATTTAAATATAATAATAAATTTAAATACATTTTCATTGATACCTTAAACTAACATGCTTACAATAATTTGTTTTGTAATTAAGATTCTAAAATTAAAATTCTTTTGAGTGACATGATTCACTATTCAATTGAATTTAAAGCTACTGCCGGCTCGTAACGTTGATTTCACTGAAACAAACCGCATGAAACACAATACTCTTTTCCTCGAATGAAATACGTAGAAACCTATCAAAAATAATATTTTTAAAGTTCTCTGTGGAAATAATAAAATTCTCCATGATGACTTATCACCTACTTAATATTCTTGTATTGTTTAATTAATTTTATTTTATTTAAAACCAATACTTTTTTTAAGTCAGAAGAATAAAACGTAACCCTAAGAAGGACATAACATACCCGTAACACGTAAACTTTTTTTATTGCAAATCGTTTCCGTAAATCTGATTCTAAAATCTTCGAACGAGTTTAAAGTTAGATGCTGAACAGTTGGCTCATCGCCACATCCACGTAAGTTACTTACATCTCTGTGATGGCTTGGCGTCCTCCGACCAAGTTAAATTAACACGAAAACGTGTTTTGGTTTTATTATCCTGAGAGATTTGTATCTGGTTGTACCGGTACTCGATAAATTGTTGATGACTTTTGAGATAGGTTTACATTTATAGCCCTATTTATTTACATTGCGCCACGGCGCAATCTATTGACAAAAAATTACTACTATACGTGCTTACAACTTATTTTTCTGTTCGTATTTAATTCTTCTCAGTTATGCTGGAGCAAATCTCTTCAAACATTAATTTCTCCTTTAATTAAATATTGACGTTTGACGGTGATATGTCTTTCAAGCCAAAATCTTATTCTAAAATAATTCTTTTGAATATTGAATATGTTGATATAAACATTTTGTTCTAGAACATTCATAAGATTTGAAAATCCTAAAAAAACAATAATCATCTAATTATTTTTACTTATTTTAATTGTATAGACTATCATATCGTATTGAAATGAAAATAAATTTTACAAAGCGGTCTTTAACACATACATAAATAAACAAAAATGAAACTGAATTGAATAGTATAGCTAAATTGCATATTTAGTTATATAATGTATGAACTCATCACATGAACGACATGACAATTTAACGCACGTATTTTGGATCGTATCCAAATTTGGCGTTGGTAAAAAATGGTCAATTTTTTCTGATGAATCGAATTAGTTTTTGACTGTAAAAGGCGTTAATTTTAAAGCTCTCATATTATTTGTTTTGTAAAAGTGGATTTTTAATATGCGATATATATTTCACTTAAGGAGATATCAATATGTATCGTTCACTAAAAGTTTTAATAGAACCCTTTCCACTTGAATTTCATAATATAAATTATATTCCATTATGATTGTTTTCACGGTGATTGAATGATATTAACAAATTCATATTAAGCAATCCACACATCCCGTATTCCTTTTCATGTGTCTGCATTGTCGTTAGTTTTGAACAATGATTTACACTAACCTGATCAACATGACGCCTCTTAGTGTGAACTCGAATATGCATCGTAAAATGAATAGACAACATATTTTCTTCTGTGTTTAGACTTTTAGATGTATGTACTTACTTTCGATAGACATTAATTAGGAAAACTTCTATTGAGCTGACTCCTAAGAATTTCTATAAGTATTTATATAACATATATACGCTTATTCCTAAGTCTAATTCTACGTTCAATTGTTTCCGAAAGATTCGTACATAATTACAAAGTTTAAATTAAACAAAACATCAAAACGCTGCATTTCAGCGTAAATAGTAATTTTTTAAAGTAAATACTGGAAATCATATACAGAATAGATATAACATTGGTGAAATGTCACCAATATAGCATATTATTACAGGGCTATGTCAATATAATTAGCAGTATTTGCTTATTTATTCAATAACTAAACACACAAATCCCTACCACTTCATATAATATTAGTTTGCTATTAGTTCTACCTCTACCTCTATACATAGTGTAGGTAAAATATTTTTGAATACAACATATTATTCTACGATACTTATCAAATAAACTTCATCATCTAGAGCCTATGAATGTCAAAAGGCAAAACGACATTCACGAATTCAGACCACCCAAATGGTCATAAACGTTTCGCTCACCTTATGGGTGGTAGAATTGTCTTCGAGATGTAATTCAAAATCGTCTCTTTGCAAAATGTTTCATAAATTTCGTAGTCGCATGTATATGACATTAAAACTTCTATAACTTTGACGTCTCGTAAGTCATACTAAAAACGAAAAAATGCATACTTCCAATACACATAATCTAATCTCATCGAACAAAAATAAGAAAACCAATATTCAATTCCGTGATCATAACTACATTTAAAACATGCTACTTCCTTACCAATATAAATAGTTTATAATTATTTAACTATAAAATGGAGTCAAATGTAAATCAGTAAGGGAAAAATAGTAATGAATTTCTTAAGAAACTAGTCTGGACTACTGGTATTCAAAGACCTGATGCTTATCTAGCTTATAGACTGAGCAATGAGTTCGTAGAAGTAATAATCGCAAGCGTCCAAGCATTGAGTATATTTTTATAATTAGTGTAATATATCTATTTAATATTATACCTAATCTCATTAAAGTTTCACTTAAGTGTAAAGTAAATTTTCATATACCTTTGCATTTTAAATGTTTTCCCTATTTTTCTTTATTTTTTGATTTATTCCAAATCACGATTTGGTTGGCAATAATTAAATTTATCATGACAGGAAAAAGAAAGTGAAACGAATTTAAGTCGTTTAAGACTTTTACGTCGCTTAGAAAGTTATTCAGTAATTAAAATCAGAACATAGCACTCAATTAGCGTAGATATAGCCTAAAAAAGGAATATAAGTGTAAAAACGAAGATTGTTAGGAAAGTCGAAACGTGAGATAAAGTTTTTTAACCTAGAAATTAATTATATGTTTTATATTACTTTTTCTTAGTAAGTTTCGAAGCCGATATCAGCGTATAATATAGACATTAACTATAGTCGGCAGAGTTACGTAACAGGTTGTCAGCAGAACAAACTTAGCAATTTGCTTATCGCTTAGAAACTAAATTTGCATTGAAGGTATTGATCTCATCCTGCATCATACAAACAGATTTCAGTGTACTTTAAGTTCCAAGGTTTCTGCATCGCTAAATACATAACCTGTTGTATAAGACGAAAAGAAGATAGGATTGATTTTCAGTGACTTAAAAAAAAGAACGAAAACAATTATTATGGAACAATTAAGTTACAAACAAAAATCATTTTATTACTTTAATATGATATGATGATAATACGAAAGATATTGTTAAATTTGGTACGTTTCATATAAGCACCTTTTCTTTTCGCTGTAAGAACCCTCTTACGCCTTCATGCACTGAAGCATTGCAAGCAACAATCCATTACGCATACATGAAGCGGGGGGTATGTGGAACTCACCGGTGCTGAGAACGCCTTATACACCCCAGCTGACCCGAATAGCCGCTAAAAATCAGCGGTACCCACTCCGATTCTTCGGGAGGGCATCACGGGTTCACTTACGGATGCTATCGTGACGCCTCGACGGGTAGCATTTTGCGAGTTTCCAAGCTCCTGGGCTACAAAAAATCCCGCTACTCCCGACGACGCTTATAGAGGGGGAGAAGGTACGTATAGCACCGACGCCACCTTCCCAATCTTCATCGTCGGAGCGAGTAGGCGGAGGCATTCTAATCTCATACTTCATATCACGCGTAGTGAATATCCGATGCCAACCAAAGCAACCATGTCTGGTAAGCATCTGCGACAGACTGAATATTAGTGTACCAAATATATCATAAAGCTGTATTATTTAACCTATGACTCTTGAAATTTATTTTTTATATCCACACAATCTAATAGTAGCATTACATGCAAATAATTGATACACCAAAATTATTTTTCGTATATTTATTTAAATCCTAATCCTGTTTTAAATCCTACTTGAGTACAATATATTTTAATTTTAAGTACGAAAAACTATCTGTATAAAAGTGATGCTTCATTAGAAAACACTAACAATAGTTTTTGCAATCAATGTTGAATGAAATAGACACCTCATTTCGTTTCATATTAAATATCCTATTTGCCTGAGATGTACAAAGCGATGTATCTATCGCATACATTTTGTACTGTATACAAGTTGAAAAATAGATATTATCATAAACGTGACAGTAGTTCTCTACGGATATGATATTGAAAATCAGACGTAATATATCATTTAGTGAGATAATGTTTTATTTCAAATTTTTTCAAGTCGTAATTTAAATGTATTTACATTACATTTGTACATTAGCAGCCTGTAAATTTCCCACTGCTGGGCTAAGGACTCATCTTCCTTTGAGGAGAAGGTTTGGAGCATATTCCACCACGCAGCTCCAATGCTGGTTAGTGGACTACACATGTGGCAAAATTTCGTTGAAATTAGACACGTGCAGGTTTCCTCACGATGTTTTCCTTCACCACCGAGCACGAGATGAACTATAAACATAAATTAAGTACATGAAAATTCAGTGGTGCCTGCTTGGGTATGAACTCGAAATCATCGGTTAAGATGCACGCGTTCTAACCACTGGGCCATCTCAGCTCTGTATTGACCCAACCCCATCCCCTAAATGTAATGTATTTAATTTATAGTATATTCCATTAAATGGTATCAATGGTATAGAGTTGGAAGAACAGAAAGCTGTATCAATTAACAACAGTTAAAATTGCTTGAATATTTTCTTAGTGTAAATAAAAACAAACAACCCGATATTAAATATTTATTGAGTAGGTGTTTTAATTGAATACTCTACTTATATATAAAACCAATTTATAAGATCGTCTGATCAATTTCATAAATTATCCGTTAGCTAAATTAGCTTTACCGAAAAACTTTGTTATAATTTCTTAGAAATGTTTTTCTTAAATTTAGGGGATTGGGGTCGGAGTCTATAATCTGAAGTCCTAAAAATTTCTTAATATAGACTACGAGTATATTAGGAAAGTTTAACAACGTAATCATTTCAAAATATAATTCTATCTAGTATATTCCCTTTAAATAAGGTAAGATGTTGAAAGATATTTTTTTAATTCTATTATATCAGTTGTAACCTAGTCGCAGTAAGATATATTTTATAAATTCAAACAGCGCCGAATAGCCAAGCGCACAGTTGTATTGTTTTTCCTAACGTACCTATAAATATCGTTGTCTACTTTTAACCAACACATAAGAGTCCTAAATGAAAATGCATTTATCTTTCATTCTTTATCTTTTTTTAACGCCATTTGCAGCAGAGAGATTCTAAATATTGGGGGTGAGATAATCTGTAGCTCTATGTATTTTATTTTTTACCTTCATAATAATGTTTTGTGAAATGTATTTTATACATTTTTATACAAAGTTTTTCTTTGTGATATTTAAATTGGCAAATGGGTTATATGATGACCACCACCTGGGCTTGCACAAGGACCTGCTATCGAGTAAAAAATAAACCCAAAATTGACAAAGCGTTAGAAAAGTTCGATGAATGACATCTATAAAATTTACATTTAAAATTTTAATGTAATTTCCGTCTACATACAAGTTTTTGTCTAACCCTTTGGTGTAGCTCGCTACTACACGATGCTGTACCAAATCAACTTCTGTACCCTACGACTGACCACTCCGATAATTTGAATATACACGTTACACGGCTTACAATAGAGTCAACTGGCAAAATCGTCCCGTCTCCTCGTCCTTCCTTTTCTCTTACTCTATATATTTTTCATACGGTTTAATATTATATTATTTTGACTTATTTTTGTTATTGTTTAAATCCACGCGGGATTTTTAATAACAATTTTTTTTTCAAACTTTGTTAATCAATTCATTCATATTATTTAATACAAAATATATAATCATATAACTTCTCAATTTCTTTTATTGTTTCAAAAAGTATTATCACCATGGATGTGTTATCGTGAGGAGGTGGGCTATATCTGTTTACGAGCAACAAGATTACGCTTAATCGTATTGTACATTTTGTAAAATTGATTTCCCAGAAGGTTGTAAGTAAATCATTGTGATTTTTGGATGTGGATATATTTGACGATACTATAATGGAAATCAAGAGACACCACAAAAAAAAATTATTTACTTTAGAAAATATATTTCATAGAATACGAATTTTCGTGTTAAGTTTAAGAAATTGTTTTTTTAGGTTATTTAATTTCGAATAAAAGTGTCAAAGTAGACAGGGAAAAGATTACAGCTATTATAAAAATCATGTCTGAAGAATTAATAAGAGTTAAGATAATTTTTGGGCACTGTTAATTTTATGCTAAAGCTTAAAATATTAGGTCATTTTTATTTTCATTTGAATTGCTAATAAGTCAAGTAACCCCATTTCTCAAATAACACCTTAAAAATAAAAATTAACCAGTATAAAATGTTAGCCCTTTATGGTATGAAGAAGTCTTTAATCCTTAGTTACGAATCTAGTTTCACAGACATTGGTGCGATCATCTTCGTATTCTTGTTTACATAGAAGATATCTTAAAAACTTATCGGTTCCCTAGGGGTAATTTTTTTTATCCACTTAAACCCTGCGCTGTCCTCGATATGGACCAAAGTACCCATCGGATCGTTCTTTGATACGTAGAAGTATCGCACGTGACATTCCGCTAGTGATTTGAAGGAGCTTACAATAGGGGAAAGAGTTATCTTGTCTCTCGCTATGTTTATAATTGCGCACGGCAGTTTGAGGCCATTCCGGCTATTATGCAGCTCAAGGCCATCTGAAGCCGGACACACGAGACAATTTTCCTCAGAATAGCAATCACCAACTAACTAGACCAAAGCGAAATCGGTGCAGTATTTTTTAGCATTAGCATCAGCAGCCCGTAAATGTCCCACTGCTGGGATAAAGGCCTCCTCTCCCTTTGAGGAGAAGGTTTGGAGCATATTCCACCACGCTGCTCCAATGCGGGTTGGCGGAATACACATGTGGCAGAATTTCGTTGAAATTAGACACATGCAGGTTTCCTCACGATGTTTTCCTTCACCGCCGAGCACAAGATGAATTATAAACACAAATTAAGCACATGAAATTTCAGTGGTGCCAGCCTGGGTTTGAACCCGAAATCATCGGTCAAGATGCACGCTTTCTAACCACTGGGCCATTTCGGCTCAGTATTAATAAAGTAAAAATAATCTGTCTGAAGAAAATCTTTCAAATTAAAGTTTACGTGAAATCTGCACTAATAATATTATCTTTGATGTAAAACCGTAGTAGTACGACTTATGCACATCGAGGTGTAAAATATAAATTTGCTAGAAAGGAAAAAAAATCTAAAAATACTCCCAATAAAGTTAGGGCTATATTTTTATATACCAGTAATAAAATAAGCTCTACGCATGTTACTGCTAGCGACCCGTTCTGGTCTCGCATGGTGTAACACTAGGATATACCTACTTTTTTTTTACAAGTCTATAAACGTAAACAAAAATGTGAACTATTTCACATCAACCACCAAATCAGTAATTTGTATATGTCACCATAAAATTGTAAAGACCGTTAGTTCATTATACGATATCTTAGTTCCCAAGGTTAGTGATGCATTAGTGTAATGTAAGGAATAGTTATTATTTCTTACAGCTTCAATGTCTATGAGCGGTGGTGACCACTTATCATCAGGTGGCCCAATAACATAAATTAAATTTATAGAAAAACATTTAAAATTGCGATACCTTGCAATCCTTTAGGTAAGATTAAATCAGTGAATTAATAATAATTTGATTGAAATTACTAAAGTAGGTCCATTATACTAAATACAATAGGAGTCCGTCGATAATAGTAAACCTACCTACTTTATAAAAAACGCCCACAAAGTGGCCTCCCTTTTGTATCAAGACTATTTAATTTAATGCAGTTTTAGTTTAATTGTACTTAAAGTTCTAATAACAACCCAACACTAATACATTTACTAAAACAATCCCTGTAATAATATTTTTTGCTAATATTTCTAATTTTTTTTAAATATATCTGTACACACTGACGGACTCAATGTATCAATGTTACACGGTATCGATGTTCAAGACGCCTTTGAAATAAACACAAGAACCAACTATTTAAACTTTTTATATAAACTTAAATTGAAACCTATACAACCTGTATAGTCTGCTGCTTCGTTAACTTCATAGCGGCGTAGTATCATATCCTCAAGTGTATATTTGTAAATTTTGAAAGAAAATGATAGATGTGATAAAAACCGGTTTTGGTTGGTTTATTGAAGAATTGGTTTTTATATATTTCTGCGGCTGCTGGCATCGCACCTGCAAACTCCTGCAAACTCCAAAATCCTTCTGCCATTGGAATAGACAATCGAAAGCTATCGATTGCGATTCATGGTATATTATGTAAAACGAAACATTGACGAACTATGAACGTAATATATTATGTCTTTTAGGAATAGTGAACATTCAATTTTTTAAAATTTTCCGACATTTATTTTACATTACTAACATACTAAAAGAATGATTAAAATAATATACAAATCACATCAATATTATGTTAAACCTATATTCCAGTCTTTTTTGTTTTTAGTTCACCTGTTGAGTGATTGTGAGATACAATGTACTCACATGATTGTTAATTGTGATGTATGTTTCTGTAAAATCTCGAATTACGTTAAATCTTAAAATTTAAGAGTAAGTCCTAGGATTTACCAACACGAGTTGGTAAATGTAAGTATTTCTGAAAATGGTATGGTTTTTTCGGGCTTTTACTATTCGAATTCAGTATATGCTAGGTTTTACCGCTGTCAGCTGGTAGATCTTGGTTATAGAATAAAACAATGAGTAATTCTTAATCATTTATTTCAATTAATTATTAGCCAAACCTTAGGTACCTATTATTATATAGGTATCAAACGATAGTAATCAAATAATTAATCCTAACCTATATAAATTATTTTCATATCGGATATTTTATAACACGTTATGACATGAGTTTTTTCAACACTTCTCGTGCCTTTAATGTAAATCCTAAGATTTACTAAGTGAATGGTGGTAAAAGTTCGAATCGCAAAACCTTTTTGGACATTTACCATTAAGAATTAATTAGGTTATACTGGAAAATCTTAGGATTTACCGTAGTTCGAGCTTTTACAGTAACAGATATATATTAGACACTTTTTATATCACGTTGGCTACCTACCCTACCTAAATAAATAAATAGCGCGCTAATATATTATTATATCGCTGACTTTTTCATTGGTCTAGAGGATAGATAAATCCCGCAAATCCCGGTCCTGGGTTCAAACTGGTTTCTATCGACAAATTCTCGTCGGCTCTACGAATGAGCTCTTTAGCTCTCCCTGGTTGTGCCGGAATTGCCGCCCAATTGGATATTGAGAATATAGACTGTGCCTGTATTTATGCACATACTTGTGCATTATAATTTGAATACGAAATTAGCCACCGTAAACCGATTATATAACGTACATTCTAATATAACAATATAAATCTTTTACACGACGTTGGCATATTGAGGCCAATCAACCAATTGAAAATATTTTGGACAAGCAGACAGACAATTCAAAGCGATGTTTATTTGTTTCAAAGCGTCCATCTGTCACGTTTTGTTAACATGAAGATCTTGTGTCGTCGGCATTCTCGAACAAATATTGAACTTGTTTGTCAAGGAACGGAATCTGTCTTTAGTAATTTGGAACATTATTTATTACATTGGATCAACTAGTTGAGGTATCGGGGTTCAAGCAACTTAGCCAATACTATTTTATTGGTATATTGGTTTGGATTTCGTAACCTCGGCATTATTTGCCTTTCTTATTATTTATTTATTATTAATAAACCTGTTACAAGTATTTAGGCACTAGAAATGAAAGACTGATGTTGTTTTTTTAATTTATCTCCAAATAAATTCTCACAAATGTTTTTTTTTTTTTATTGTAATGTATGCTTAAGTGTTTATTTCTTTATGCGTTAATATGATTATTTTATTACAAAAAACATTTTTTCCTTTTTACGAGAAAAATGATTTATTTTTTCGATGTCAGCGAAATTATCTTGAGAAATGCCGATAGACAGGTGGAAAGATTCTGAGAAAGGATCTCATAATATTATACGAGTACAGAGGCCTTTACAAGATATTATCTTAAATAAAAAACGTCCTATACATATTTCCTACGAGAAATTTTGTGTTTATAATAATCTTGTACAATTCAGATACAGTATTTAAAAGAAAATTATTTTAAATTTGCTTCGAAAATATTTCTTTCTGCTTAAAGAAAAACACAAAATATTTTAAAATATTTATAACTTTGAACATCTAGCAATATTTCATATAGGTTCATTCCAACTTGTAGAAACTTCGAGAAATTCGAGGCTAAGTAAAAGATAGTTATGACAAAATATGAGTTTTGTTTTCAGCTACAAAACCTGATTATTTATACTAAATTTTCAGACAAGAACTAAAAAGTAATATGATAACTTCTAAATCAATGACTAACAAAGAGGTGTCATAATTTAAACTACGAAAGACCACACTAGCGTTCTGTACGTCCGAAAGTATGTTTGTTTACATTTGAAAAGTTAATTGCTTATCCGCAATATCGTATGCGAATATGTAACTGTGTAGTGGCTTACGCAGGTAGTCTAGTTGATAAAAATGAATAGTAAAATAGTTCCCTGCGGTAAGCTTTTAATAGACGATATGTATTTATATTTAATAAAGCCACTATTATTTTTGTTATTTTATTTAAGAGTCATTATTTCTAATATAGTCAAGATTTGAGTGAGAAGAGAAATAAACTGCCGAACCCTTAACTCTTTGTAATAAATTTAATGAATAAGTAAAAAACGTTGCTAGGAATATTAATTATGTAATTTGTTTGTAGCTTAGACGATAAATCCGATTTAAACCTGCGACCATACTCAATTTTTGGCTTTGATAAAAATTCCCCGTCAGAAATTTATCTTATAAACTGTTAAGTTAAATTATGAAGGTTGGATTTTGTTTAGAGCGTAGTAATTTAGACTTTGTCTAAATAGTCTTGAGACTTGCTTTGATTTAATTATTATAAAAAAATATATTGTTTTCTTGTGTAATTTGCATGCATATCTTAATAAAAATATAATAAACATATTGAATATAAACCTGCTAAATAAATGTTAACAGTGGTATCAAGTGATAAAAGATAATTATTTCGATGGCCAAAACGCAATTGTATATTGACAAAGTTCCATGTAATTCCCAAGTACAACATTTCATAAAACAATCAAAATAAATTGGAGTTAGAATTGGATATACTTTTTTTTTTTCAAATTCTTTATATGTTATTTGATATTGATTTAGGTATATGACGGCGCTTACCCTACGTGCTAACGGCTGACAGTTGATTCACAGACAATATAAAAGAAGGAACATGACAACTACTGCAACAGACTCACTTGTCAGCGCTCGACCGGTGCAGGTGTTGTATCCTGAGTCTATATGTGCATATATATAATTCTTATTATGATAAGAATATATATTTTGTTTATTATTTACGAGTGGTAGGAGCTCTTAGTGCAAGTCCTCCTGTATCCGACTTGTGGTCCAACGTATGACGCTATAACTTCACATGACAACGTAAAATCTTAACAACACGTAATGTTGATTCGTTTTGAAGTATTCTATTATACGTATATAATCTTACGCTGATAAAAAATGTAAAAAATAGTTTGGCCATCTGGGATATATAGATAGATAGATTAGGAATCGAAATGTTTGGTTATTGAAAGAATTATTATTAAACAAAAAAACAAAAAATAAATACATACAGTTTCTTTAATTAAATAAATACAGATTTCTTATTATTGTAATAATATATAGCAAAAAGGCATATTCATATTTAATATAATATGTATTTAATTAGATTGACGAAAAATAAAAGACCCGCTGAGTTTCTTTCGCCGGTTCTTCTCAGGTCGGGGTGTTTTCTTTTCCCAACCGGAGGTAGTGTTTAATTTGACTATCAATAAGTAAGTGTAATGTTTCTATATTTAATAACGGAATATGAGTTTGAGTTTTTTAGTTTATATTATATACGTGCCCTTAATATATACTAGAGTAGAGAGGATTACGATAGGAGAGAGTCATGCCGTTTTCCGTCACGGCATACGGTTCGTTCTAAGGCACAAATAATTGTTTCGTATCAAAGTTCTTTGAATTGCTTAATTCCGGTTTGTGGGATAAGCTGGCGGCGTATGGCGGTTTTAGTCGTTTAAGTTTGTTGCAGTATCAGTGTCTGTGGGAGAAGCCTTAAAGCTATTCCTTACGAACAAACTCGTAACTTACCGCAGACCACAGTCGTGAAATGTTGTATTGTGTATTGTACATTAACTAAGAGTGCTATTGACAATTACAATTTATTAAACGTTAAAAGGATAAATGCTCGTAAATAGCATATTATTTTAAGACGGTTTTCATCATTCCAAGTGAAATGCGGATTGACTACTTATAGAATAACATTGCTATCCATTATCAATGTGTGTGAGTGTCTGTATATGTGCGGGTGCGTGTATGTATAAATAATGTTCGTATGTAATGTTTGTTACGTAATGTAAAATTATACAAGTTTGAATAATTTAATCGTAAAGTGAGTGAACGTACTAAAAGTTAAGAAAAAAGGATATGGGCGGCTTCAAAACTGTTAAAAAAATGAGCCGTAACTGATCAATTAGATAAACATAATAATTACTTTGTAAACCTATTAAAATAATGATAACACTCATTCGTAATATGCACTCAATATTTACAACCAGAAAGCATAAAATAATTACAAAGATTTAATATTAAAAAAGCGTACATTCTACGTTCAAAATTCACAAATTAAAGAACGCTAAAGGAGGAGAATTCTATGGAAATATCCGATATTTTTTTTTTATTAAAGACGAATATCATAATGTCGTGAATCATACAGACTATTTTATTTGCAAATTTGGGTGACATATTTGGAATTTTTCCAAAGATATTAATATTAAAATAAAACTTCTCTTCGTTAAAAATATTTCTTTTTGTGGAGACATTTTAATGTCGAGTAAATCTTCGGCCGAAATACCTAATGACAACGAAAGCCTCACTTCTTTCGACAAAGATAATGTCACTTTTACTAAGTTCATCGCAAATTGCGTAAAAATGTTTCTTCGATTAGAAGCACCAGCTCCAAGAAGTATTACAACTTAATTTAGTATATAATTGTATTCAAAAGTTTTTTTAATGTAATGACTTCGGAATAAGCATATAAATACGTTATTTTTTTGCTATATTATGATTATTTAAAGGATTTGAGATAATATACCAGAAGTAATTTTAATAATGGTTACGGTACAAATCAATACGGCGATGCCAAAAGAGAGCAAATATGTAAGCAACATTCTCCCGTTGAATTGCAATTCTAATTTTCTGGGCGAAAAATTAACTTGACTTTCTGTCACCAGTTACAGCAATATAATGGATTTGTTTTATTGAACACATATTATGGGTGCTAAAAACTGCAAACAACATGAAATTATAATTTGTAATTATTTAAGTAAATTAATCTCATATTAAATACCAGTCGCGCTAGTAAGAAGCCCACAGTTGAACAATATTTACAAATATATTATCATATAGCTTCTTTATTTTAATTAGGGATAGAAATCTAAGTGCTATTAGGAATAGAATCAATCTTTGATCTAAATTTCATTCGACATCCGTTCCTGCGTGTAGACAGACAGACATACAAAAATTACAATAATGGTAAAGCTGATGTCCATGAGTCATAAAACGAATATTTATGACGAAATTCGACAAAAAAATGGAGTGTAGAGACAGACTATACAGATAGATTAGTAAGATTTTGAATGTTTTAAATAAATACATAAAATATACTTTTAGAAATGTCATATAAAACAAGGCCCGAAGAAACACAATTGAATGAAAATTGTCTTCGCAGACTATTAAGCATTAATTTATAATTTTAAAGACTTCCTTGACAAGGCCTAGACCAATTATTATTCAAATTTTATAGGACAATATGAGTATAAAACAAATTAGGGCAAAAATCGTATAATTATACCATTAACAATAAACAGTGATTTATACGTGTAAACAATCGCTGTTTGAAATTCATTACTTTGAGATTAAATCTCGGATTACAGATAGTAGTTTACAAACAGTCTTTAGCGTGCATTAAGTAAATAATACTTGAATCTGTACATTAAACAGTTGAGCAAAGTGCATTGCGGCTTCCACGAGAGCATAATTGTGGAAGAAGAGTTCGCCGACACAATCGTTTGTGTTTTCGTCATGGTCTTGTTCTATTTTGTTTGTCTTGTTCACTATGTCGTTATTAGTGTATACTTTTTTGCTTAATGTAAGGTGATGTATTTATATTAAAACGCGCTTTCGTTGATATTTTTAGGGTTCCGTACGTCAACAAGGTCACTTTTTTTTCAATCTGTCCGTCAAGCCCTTTTTTCTCAAGAATGCGTAGGTATAGTCAAGTCAAAAATCTTTATTCAATATAGATGTGTTTACACTTGCTTATTGATAGTCAAAAATCTACCACCGGTTCGGAATTTAGCACCTCGGACCTAAGATATATATATATTTAATATAAAATTGGAATTCATTTCAATAACAATTCAATATTAACACTGGGGTCTGCGATCCCTTAGAGCTGTGAAAAAAATCAAATCTCTAAGTCTACGAATTCAAGAAATGGTCGTGTATGTCGCGCTTTACGGGATGTGGAACGGAACCCAAAGTGCGCGAGTCTGGCTCGCACCTGCCCGGTTTTTTTTTAGGTATTACTTAAGACTTTGTAATATTAGTTCTATATAGACTATTTGCATTCATTCGATGACGAGGTTCTAGGCCGATAGCTGTAGGCTCTCAGGCCCTCTTATAATCTTTATATTATGAGTTTAAATGAACTCTCAAAGCCAAATAGCTCGAGTCTAACTAATCTCCCTCCCATTTGATGATGCTGCCAAGAACTGTAAAGAACTATGAAAAATTCATAGGTATTAAATATATGTGCAGAACTTAATTATGTAATGATCTTACCTTTTAATAGTACTATAATTATTAAGTTTGTTTTCAATTTCACAACTTTTTCAAATTCCACCCTCACAATTTAAGATAAGTGTAAAAAAAAATAATACGATAAATTTAACCGATCTTAATTTTATTACTAAAAATCCTATTCAGAGAACGGCTCATCCGAACTCATAATTTCTTTTCTAGTATAATACATACATACATCATTCTGTATTTAGTTATATAATGAGAATGATTTTAATATAAAAAAATACTTATATTGTAGTATTTTTATGGTAGAAATTTATTTCACACGCAATACAACCGAGTACCGTATAATTATAACAGCAATTTAATTCAGCCTATTAATTAAAATATCTCGTGATGTTCGATTAAATTATTTACATGTATAATTAAAGTATAGTATTAAAATTATCCACAGAAGTAATCATAATTGCTGCCACTTATTAGTGAGTAAGTAAAAAATGTTTCTTATTAAAATAAAGGGTGCTGCTTAAAATTTGGTCGCAAGAGTTGAGGTCAGGGGGGAGAAAGGAGGAGGAGTGGTATTGTTGTGATCAGGGACCAAACCTCCACAATTTTCTAATTTTTTCCCCCCAAAATCGTATAGCTGAATTTTCAAACCTGCTATTTTGACGCTCTTGTAGATGTGTATGTCCTTTAAATGTTTTAATTATTTAAATGATTGTCATATATCAATTTATGACATATCACGATCTTGTTCTAGGATAAATTTCGAGTTTTGAATTACAGAATAGAATTATTATTATATTATTATATTATATTATAACCAATGGAATTATTATTAGACTAGTAGAAACTAGTCTAATAACGATATCATTGAATAATTTCAACGCGGTAGTATCAGTGCCGCGGGCTTTGTCGATGAATCAGTTTAAGCTGCGAAATTAACTTCAAGCTTGTAAAATATGGTCGTTGAAAATAAACAATAACTGGCGTGCCTTTTTTCTTGTTGTAAGTTGTTTTGTTAATCGGAATTAGAATGTTTTATATCGATAAGTTATTTTCTACTAACAGATTTCAGCTTTACTATACTGCGAGGGAGACGGTATAGTGCACACAGGTGCATTCTAGTAGTAATCGTAGTCTGATAAAGAGGAAACTGACAAACATTTAATTTGATTCATTGATTGAATCAAAAAATAGGACCGTTTATGTGGCATATCCCATTCTCAAAGAGAATCAAAACCGAATAAAAAGGGGAAAAAGGGTACAATCTAGAGTCATGAAATTTGACAATAAGCAATATTTTGTAGAATAAAAATGTATCACAATATAGGAAAAAAACCGAAAACCGTAAATTTCTTGTTAGGTTACTGTACCTTGCAGTATTTCGTGGTGGTACGAAACTCTTAGTGCCCGGATTTTTGAGATTTTGGTAACAGAACGACACCAGCTAAATAAAAGTTGAGAGTTCTGGTGCAATGCGTGCTTTTCAAGATAGGGCAATGGAATTTCCAACTAGACACACTCTACCTTTTTAATGGCCCGAGCTGGAATTCGAACCCAGGACCTCGTGTTAAGTAGCTTCGAAATCTAGCCAGAGATATTAAATATATTATTTTCTCAAAATTTAATTTACGTATAAAATATAGTTAGCTATGTTATGCTATACCTTTACATTCGAACAAAGTTCTATTGTTATGAAAATTCAAAGGAGTAATATTGCATTCTAATAGTTGGTCATTCAATGTATGGTATAATCCATTTGTTCTAGAGTTCAATTCCGTGCCCAATTTATATTCTCAAAGGGTAACTACGAGAAACTCTGTCACAGAGAAGATAATTCCAATATCTCCTATTCACAAACTTTATCTTTGAATGAATTCTAAGGTGAAGTTATCGAATGACGACCTGGCTGGGCTTCAATGTCTTTTCCGGTCTAAAGTTTTAAGCTGCACTAATCTCTAGTTTCAGACGCAGGTGACGCGATAGATGCTTTTACATCACCGAATAAAAATGATCATTCGGAATTAATCGAAGCCTTTTAATCCAACTTTGATCAGCGTTTCAGTTGGTGGAGGTCCAGTAACAGTATTCTCTCAATTCTCGAAAAAAAAATGTTTTTAAATAATGTATGCTCTTTTCTATATTGGGAATATTTGAATTCAGGAAATCGTATTAAAAAATATACGGATATTGGATATAATTTATTCAAATACAAGGAAATATATTTCCGAACAAAACCGATTTTTTTAAAAGAAAATATTTTTTTAAATATTTCGTCGAAAATATTAATAGCGAAACGTTTACGCGGCAGCCTAAAAATATATTATACGAGTATACCACAGATTCAAATATCATTTTTTCAATCAGAAAGAAAAAGTAATAACAAAAAAAAAATCATAGTCAACTACGCGTCATTCTGCCTTAATTGATTCGGCATCTTTGCTGCTTTTGTGTTCATAATTTAAAATTGTGTTTTTTGGACGAACTAATTTATAAAGTTTTTTAAATTTTCAAATTATTTTTTAAGTATAATATCGTGCGTCAATTTAAATGAGATTACATTTAATTTCTATGAGGAATAAAAGGCGCGAAAAGCGCTTACTAAGGAGTATTTTTCAAAATATCACTTTGAAAAATATTAATTTTCCACGTACTATGTCTTTGCAAACTTACAAAGTAGAAACTTATGTTGTGAATCGGGGAAGTTTCAAAGAATTTCTAAGACTTTTTTCTTTGACGACCTCACAAACTAGTAAAGATCTCTGGATACTAAAATTAATTGAACTTGAAAAGTTAATCTTAGTTCTAGCTAGCTTGTTTAAGCTTAATATTCTGAAGTTTTTAAAAATGAATCTAATTTCGTAGCATAAAAAGTACTTTAAATTAAGAAAGATATCCTTAAAAAAATAGATATATTACAAACTTTTATAATAATGCTATTAGAAAAAAAAAGTTTTATTATCTAAGTGGTCATCAACGCCATTATAAATTGGCTTCGTGAGAAATATGAATCATTACTTACGTCGTTAAGGCGCCCACAACCTTGGGAATAAATATATTATACCCCTTGTGCCTTGAATTACACTGGCTTAAAATAAAAATCCCGAAAGTTTCACCTTTAGGCGTGGTATTTATTTCGAATTTAAATGGAACCAAAGGTATATCACCTTTACTTTTCAATCTCAAACAAAAAAAAATCTTCCAAATGAGTTCAAATAAACATATTAACGAATTTAGAATCTCCATCTTCTATTAGTTACGGAAAAAAATAAATCTTAAACGAAAATTAAAAAGTAAAAAACATTTTATCCTGTTTTATCATTAAGAGAATTGCCAAGTATCGATGGAAGTGTATAAAACGACCACGGATGTGATTATAATTAAGCGAAGTTCGGCCTAATGAGCCCTTTAGAAGAGAAAATGTCCTTTTCCAAATACTTCCTGCTAATTAAGAAGTGATCTGCTCAAAGCGAGCTTTGCTCGTTTATGCTAGGGACAAATTTCAATCGTTGAGCAAACCTTTAATTGAAGCACGTAAAAGAAAAGTAATTAAGGATTATAAAATAAATTCTTTGTCATTTATCTTGACAGAGCCCTTTTATAGAAAATAACATCTTTGAAAACTTTGAAATAATAATGTAAATTAGTATAATATATACGTGATACTTTATTCATTTTTTTCCAATTAAAATCTATTTTGACTCATAAAAGAGTACAATTAATATCGAACAACTAGCTTAATCGATTTAATGCAGAAAATTCTACTAATCTATTCGGCTAGCACGTTTTTATAAGTTAGCGTAAATGTCAAGTAAATCAGGTACAAATCCGACATAATTATACAAAGCTTAAGTTGAATCGAGGGCTTACTTGAAATTCTTGTAATCTTATTTCCACGATTTTTTTTATGGTGGTGGTATGTTATATACACTAGGCCTATTACAAATAGTCCTTTGAATGTTGAATAAAAGTAATAGCAAAGTAATACCTTATAAATGTATCACTGTTGGGCTTACGCCTCCTCTTCCTTTGAGGGCTAGTGGATACTCATGCGGCAGAATTTCGTTAAAAATAGATTCATGCAAGTTTCCTCATGATGTTTTCCTATATCGCTGAGCATGTAATTATAAGCACAAATTAGGCACATGATAATTCAAGGTGCTTGTGTGGGTTGGAACCCGCATTTATCGATTATGTTTAATATCTGGGCAATCTCGGCATAAAATGTTTAATGATAACGATTATTAACGTTTGTTTATTTTAGAATCCACAGCTATCTGTATTATTGTAATCAAACTTTATAATGCTGATAAACGATGCCCGTCAACATTACAGCCGGAAGAGTATGGGTGGATTAATCATCAAAATAGATATTCCTTTATTATATTCCTTTCAGTTTTATTAATATAATGATAGATTATAATTGCAAACAGGCATACTTAATAGTATTTCAATTTAAATGTTGAAGACCGTAAATAGTCAGTCCCATAGTTTCTTACAGGAGACTTAAATATAAAAAAAATGATGTCACAGAATATACCGTGACTTATTAAATATAAGCATAGAGTACTTATATTATTTTTATTCCATGTATAAAAAATGCCTAATTTAAATAAATAATCAGTACTTGTCAGGATACCTCGAAATAGAAGTCTCATTATAATAGTTTGTTATTGCCAGAAAGTTTAAGTTGTGAACCATAAATGTCAATATTTTTCAAGATTTTATAGATTACTAGCGACCCGCCGCGGCTTATTATATATATATTATATATATAATTGATATACTACAGAACGTACGTACGTACGTACGTACAGAACGTCTTACAACGTTTCACAGTTTTTCAGTCGTTATACAATACAAACAGCTATGTCCCTGAGTTTTAAATCTGTAATATTTTCGAAAATATTCATTTAAATTATATGCTGTATAGGGCCATATTGATCTAGATATATTAAATGAACAATGTTTATAAAGTACTTAATTAGATAAAGATTAATGCTGTATTGTTTGAAATCTCTTCGAAAATAAGCCATAATTTCTCGTAAAAAGTAAAGGATAAAAAATGATTATTGTGGGTTATCCCTAAGAGATAAACATATACCATCCGGGACTTTTTGCAATAACTTTTTAAGGTGTACAATACTGTAGTACATTATTTTGATCGATCCCGTAGGGTTTGCAATGTAAGTGCAAAAATATGTTTATTGATGACATCACTTTAGAAACCTCTAAAATTATCAGTGTTTTTCTACTATATTGTGCATACACTTTCCTTGAATCAATCTATCTATTAAAACTTGCATCAAAATCACTTGTGTAAATTTAAAGATCTAAGCATACATACATACAAATTTGCGCAAAGAGCAAATGCTATTAAAACTAAATTATGTTTGCGCATGTAAAAAAATTAAAACCGAAGAATTGAATCGAAATAGTTCTCGATCTTATGTTCACGTGAAATTACAGTCACTTGAAATTCAACTTAAGAGCTATAAGCAGTTTCTTATTAAACTCACTTATTGAAGCGATAATGAAAATGTCTGCAACCCGCCTCCCTGCCACGAGGGTAGCTACAGGCTGTTTATATTTCATTAAACTGAAATTTCAGAGAATCGAGGCTTAAATGATTAATAATAATGTTACTGTATATAAGTGACATTTTGTGTAACGATTTTAATAACACCGATACTATGTCCAATAAATAAAAAAATACGTAACAATATTTCATAGAGTGTAACATTTATAGAAGTTGCATTGTTAAAGTATGAAGATCGGAGATTATCTGGTGGATAGAAACTTGAATTTTAATCAAATATTGCCAGTTATAACAGTAAGTTTACAGTTTCAGAAAATATCGTAAGGCTCCCGATGGAAGAAACTTATAAATTTTATGATACATATTTCCAACATTGTATCTACATAGTACAACTACTATCAAACTTACGAAAGCACATAATACCAGCTTGGTTCTAAAATAAAAAACGGTAAAGTGTTTGAAAACAATAGGTAGGTAGTATTTACCCTTAGCTTTGTGTATTTTTTCGAGAAGCAAATTAAGTATTTAATTCTCCAACCCATAGACTATCGATACAAAAAGAAGATCCATGGAAACGATCTCCCGTCGATATGCAGTTCTTTGGTTTAAGGTTTACCGTTTCAAATAGATACATATACATATACATTAGTAATGTAATGTAATATTACATACATTTACAGCCTTTAAATTTCCTACTGCTGGGCTAGGCCCCCCCTCTCCCTTTGAGGAGAAGGTTTGTAGCATATTCCACCACGCTGATTCATTTCGGGTCGGTGGATACACATGTGACAGAATTTCGTTGAAATTTGAAATTTTCGTTGAAATTTTCGTTGAAAATGTTTCTTATAATTTTAACTTCTATCCAAAATCTAAATAAACTTAATCAGGTTGACTAATTACTTTACCAATTAAATTGCCAACTTCTATTTCATTAGGATTTAATATTAACAAAATTATGTCGTTATTAAATTTATGTTCAAAAATTATTTATTCGTTTATTTTACTGATATTCAATATATTTTTATAACGCTGTTTCTGTGACCATTGAAATCGCGTTATATTAGAATTCTTATCAGTTCGTCCATCGCACTGAGACAGCACAACCTTTACGCAATATCAACGGCAATGACACGTCATTAATATTTCGCGGTATATGTAGGTTAGTACCGCTTTTAGTTGGATCGCTTTCGTAGTCGTAATCATGATAACTACAATAAGCCCATAACAGACCGAAAATTAAATATTTCATAGCCAAGGCACCAATAATAATATCAATTAAAACGGTACAAGTCTATAGAATATATTGACCACACTTTGGTTATAGCTATGTGAATTCCTTACGTACTGAATTTGTTGGCCTTTGAAACGGATCGGAGAGGCTGCGAAATCGTTTCTTCTTACGTACTTTTTGCCCCTGCTGTATCGAGTTAGGCTCATGTCTTGACGGATCTATTCTAGAGGATATTATAGTATATCTCTCCAGTCAATAGTTAGTTTATTTGTCGATCAGTTGCTATGTAAAAAAGAAAAAAACAACAAACACACTTAGCTTTTATAATTTTGAAAACGAAGTAAAAAGGATATAAAATATGAGTAAAACTGAAATATGGAAAGGATTCCATCTTTTATTATTGTAATCGTAGTTTATCAATATTAATTTAAAAATAAAGAGAAAATAAATATGACTATATCAAAAACAAAAGTAATGTATGGTAAAGAAAAAGCAAATCGTCAAAAAAGTCGTTAAAAAGCAATTTCTTTCAGGAAAACTTTGTATGGAATAAATGGCTTAAATCGTACTTGTATTGACTTCAAGTTATATGTACGATATGAAATAATTATGACATTATTAAGTTTATTGTTTTTATTCTGATTTATGATTGATTAATAATTCTTCCTTTTAATTACAAGCTTCTATTTAACATACAATGTTAGTTTGTTTAGGTAAAGTATTGTAAGCCGAAATAATATCACTTCCTCTTATCGTACGCAGTTGCAATGTTACATATTGATTTAGTTTCGGTGGCAATACAATTTTATGGTAACCATGACCTGATTCTACATCGAAGATTGGTTCTAGATAATGAAACTCCACGGTCAACGGCCAACAGCATAGACACGTAGTTTGTATAAAAAGCTTACTTTTTATATACATTTTGTATTATTTTAATATATATAACACACACAATTATAGTGATATTTTTTAAATCCATATTTAGAAATACATTATATTCCAATAAAAATAAATGAAGGTATGAGTTTTGCCTTTTTGAAACGTCATCTGTTTGATTTATTTGCAGTTCGCACGTCGGACGCCTTATACCTCAAGTTGGCCAATTCTCTTTCTATTTCACTTATTTTCAAGACTGTGGTCCAAGTTCGGGCTCCAAGCTAGTAATGTACACTTAGAAATTGCTTACTCATGTTACATACCTATTGTTACGATTTCTTCTAGGTTCATAATATAAAAGTTGTAACCTCTTCAGTTCCCAATTTGATTTTATTTTCAGTCATTAAAACCTTACATAATAATAAAGACTCTCTGATGTAGTTTAAAAAAGTTGTTAATATTTAGAACACGTGAAAATTTAAAGTTTTTTTTACTTTTTAATATTTTTTAATGTTTGACTATTCATGTTAAACTTTTTGTCACTTTGGACTAAATTAAAAATTGTATTAAAAAAAACGTACCTTTACAACTTTCCATATTTGGGAAGTCCGATTGAATAATTGAACCTTTATTAACGTTGTTGATAAAGTAAAGGTGGAAATACTTACAAATCTGGAGCCGAGATTAACCTTAGATGACACGCCTTGATCCAACTTAATTTTTATTTATGAAGTAAGCATTAGGCCCTTAAATATATAAAAAATATGAATTAAAATAGTAACTGTATAGATCATGACCGCGTGGAATAGTGGCAAGAATGTTTGCAGCATTTTCCCGTTGAATCGCAATTTCGATCCTCTGGGCAAAAAACTAACCAACCCTCCTGTCACCTCACCAGTGGAGGCGAGGTGTTATACTTTTAATTAAACTTTTTGCACTACAATGTCAAAGTGTTTTAACAGAAAATAGGACAAAAAAATTGACAAAAGACACGAATATTGAGGTTGCTTTTTCGCTTTAGCTTTTTCCGCAGTGGCGCCGGCTCTTAACATTGTTTCTCGGATATGAGACTGGGCCAGTCCCACACAAGGCACTGTCCTCGTTCCCAGGGAACCAATGTCAGTTTATCAGGTCTTTTACCATCATGACGACTAATTTCACGAGGCTGAAAAATTCATCCATTACACCGTCTTTGCCCACAACTTATAATAGCGTATCACACCCGTGCATAATAGTATTAGCAATCGCAGGATTTGCATAATATCCACGTGTCATGTCCGTATGGGTACCGTTCACACACACACTTGTAAAAAAAATCTTAAGAATGCATGGGTTATCAGTCATACTTCTCAATGGAAAGAAGGTATTTAAGTCATCCCTTGCACGGTGAGGCAGACGCAGACTTAAAAAGTTACGCTGATATTATAAGTTTAGCTAACATTACATAACATATAACATTAATGGCCTGTAAATTTACCAATTCTGGGCTAAGGCCTCCTCTCAGGTGGATTGTATCCAGAATTTCGCTTTAATTAGACACTTGCAGGTTTCCTCACAATATTTTCCTTCACCGCCCAGCACGAGATAAGTTATAAACACAAATTAAGCACATTAAAACTCAGTGGTGCTTGCCTGGGTTTGAACCCGCAATCATCGGTTAAGTGCAAGCGTTCTAACTATTGGGCCATCTCGGCTCTAGTTTCAGCTAAATTTGAGTTCAATTTAGCTAAATTTTCTCAATTTAATTAACAATAAATATAAAACTATAATTAATGATAATAGTTATCCGTCTAATAAATAACGTACTTAAAGATTACTTTGCTCATATAATTGAATAAGAAATAAGCGTACGATTTCATTTGTTCGAATTTTTATTTTAACCATTTGCTCGAATAAAAAGAATCTTCTTTTTGTTTTGTTTAAAACGCGCAACCACTCTTTTATGTTCTATTATGATGTAGTAAATTATTATTCTTTTTTATTAAAGCTAGATTTTAAATTTTATTATTTGTTTCATATTTTTATTTTAAACTAAATGGAATTATTTCAATTTAAATAAGATGTTCTTTAGTTTATTGAATTATGTCGTCTCCCTAAGCTTGGTCAGCACTCACACAACGATAACTTTATACTTGAAAAACTAGCTAGCCACAAATAAAATGCGGTAGAAACGTTACTGCCGTAAACAGTACGAGAAAGAGGTATCAATAATGTCACATTAACTTGCATGAGTTTTTTCCAACGCGGTGATAAATATGACAAATTTATTTTATAATAAATCAATTTAATCAAATGTTCGTCCTTTATATTCTAACCAATAAATTTGAATGTCTATTCCATCAAATACCCAATTCGAATAAATGTGTTTCACAGCAAATGCATAAATCAGATATTCGTTCTCATTTCGATACAAGCTTTGACATGTGACGGGCAGTTTAATATTTGAATTTTGTGTGCTGATATTTAAATAAGACAATACTAACTACTATTTACATATACGATAATATTGTGATGTTAATTGTACCGATGACTTAAAGACGACGCAATAGATGCCATTTAATTGAGTTGATAACATTTAAATTTACTTATTTTTAACGATAATTTTCTGGACCTACATTTCCTTTATTACTAAACGAACAGTGAACACTAAATGAATGAGCATGTCAAAGAAATCAAAACCAAAATATTCTTTATTCAAATAGGTAGTGTAGAACTAAATGTGAAGCCAGCACCAGTTGGAAAAATAGATACACATACATAGAGTAGATATTGAGAAGAACCGGCTAGAAACTCAGTAGTTGCTTTTATCCACCATTTCAATTACAGCGTCAATAAAATACAATTAATTTTTCATATATTCTAGACATCAATAAATACTAAGTTCACGCTTTTTTATCCTTAGTATAATGTTGAATAGAGTAATGTTTTTTTTGACATGAGCTTTAAATTGTTTTATAAGAAAATAATGTTTTCGGCTTACCAACTTTTATTACACAAAAATACAATCTAAATTGCAAAGCTACTTACAAAGGCAGCGTGCATCATTTAAATATAATAAATGGTTAGTCAGTAAAAATAATAAATTTAAATTTACTTTTTCTATTATACGAATGAACAAAAAAAAATCCTATAAATTATTATTTCAGAAAGATTTAAAGTAACCTTGACGTTATAAGTATTCGTTGTAATTAATTAAGAGTAGTAAGTAAGAAAGCTGGTAACAATACAATGCAAGTATGCAGTAAATATACATGAATATTAAGTAGGTATGTTGTACGGCGCTGTATTGTTTGGACTACGCTGTGTTTGGGAACAAACAGAATGGTTCTGTTTGATTAGACTTTCCCTATTTTCCAACGATAGGAATTATTGAACTATGATTTAAAAGGCTATCGACTGTATGTTGAAATTTCAAATACATCAAAGAGCGTTGCCAATATAACTAATCGTATTTAAACTGATTTTACACACTTCTATATTTTTATTTATAATTTTAGGCGTTGTGCACATTTTAATATTCACTTAAGCTCAAGTAAAGTCAGTAGTGTTGAACAAATATTTACAATCTACATAGAATAAAGTAGAATATACGTTCCTCTTATATTATAGTCTAATATATATATAAGACTATAATTTGACAGACATCCCCGATCGATACGATTTAGAATATTATATATTATATGTACTGTTAAAGTACTAATTACACTTAGGTATAGACTTTCTAATTTAATAAATTATTAAGGTGTAAGTAATTTATTTTGTCTAAGAAAAAGTATAATGAGCATCACGAAATGAGAGTTTCAAATATAAAGAAATAAGTTTTATAATTATCGTTCTTCTCAAAAACAACGTTCGCTCATAAATCACTTGAAAATAGTCTACTTAAAGAAACAAACACGAATTCGCACTACAAACAATCAACGATTTTAATTAAGAAAGTATAAAATGTTGTGTTGAATAAATTAAAATGAAACGAAGCTTTTCATTCTGCTAATAGCTCGGGAAGAAACACAGAGACGCAATACAAAAGTGTCTATCTGAAGCAATGCTGCTACGTAATTATGTTTCTTCCTTTTGTTTTTAGAAGCATTTTTATATAGGATGTTTTGTGTGAACACTAGCTCTCACGCACCTGCTTCGTTACGCGTAAATCTGTATCTATGTTTACATTGTAAAGGCTTAAAATTTCACCTGTGAAACTACTACACCGATATAAATATAATATTCAGATGAGTCCATGAAGTTACAAGCACTAAAGTATAGCAATTTGAAAATGATGCTATTTCACAAAAGTATAATCAACAAACGATCCTGTATGAACGAACATTGGCTTAGGTGCATTTCGACTGCAACAGTTGTCAATTTCTGTGAATTCAACTGTTCAGAAAGTATTAATAATATTGTCTACAATTTTATATTCTAGAGAAGTTTCCACTGAAATATATGACTGTTTCAATGATTGCTACGTTTTGTAATTCGTCAGAAAGTTCGGCATCGGCTATGGTGCATTTTCAATAGTTGATATCTTAACAACGTACTCAATGTTTTATTAAGAACAAGACATCTTGTACACTATTAGAAAAGAGTGTAAATCTCTAATATACAGATATTTACTTATGTAGTTCAGACACGGTTGCTATATTTAAATTTGTTTGATTGAGTTTTAAAAATACAAATAATATAAACACGATACATATATAACAAAGTCTTTTAATGTTTATTTTTTAAGTTTAAAATTTTTCTATCATAATAAGATAATAAGAAAATAAACAATTTATCTTCTTTTATAGATCATATGAAATTATTTATAACAAGCTGTTACCCGCCCGCTACGCTATAATAAAAATCTTCGAAATAATAATTCAAGAAAACATTTACACATTCGAATAAGATGCTCCTTTTCGATAAAAGGGGGGACTTTGCACGTTCAGCATATTTTAAAATTATAATTTAAATTATAAAAAAAATTACAAAAGTAATACCGAATCGATTATAATTTTTCACGAATGGCAGATAAACAGATTGAGATTTTCAAAAAAGAATAATATGCAAACAATTTGACGTTATTTAATATTTAAAAATTAATTGAATATTCAGTACTAACTTAATTTTAATTTAGTTAAAAAAACTAATTATAAAACATTAAAATATCAATATTAATTGTTGATAATTCAAATTTTAATTTGTGTATTGTGAAATTGATATTTTTTTTACTAATTTTTGTATTCTCTCATAAGATGAGAAAAATTTAAGTTGAAAACATTCTTCTAGCTCTGATCTTCTTTTGATAAATCCATCTTGCTGTCCTTGGAATCTAAATCAAGTAGGTATTTTAGTCAATTACGTTAAATTAATATCTTCCGTAACTCTCATATAAGA
Organism: Vanessa atalanta; assembly: GCF_905147765.1. Classification (NCBI taxonomy): domain Eukaryota; kingdom Metazoa; phylum Arthropoda; class Insecta; order Lepidoptera; family Nymphalidae; genus Vanessa; species Vanessa atalanta. Next base: position 4,924,603 of record NC_061882.1, read on the forward strand.
TTAAGGGTCATAGTTACGTTTCAAAATCCACTACCTTTGTTTTTCTTTTCGCCTCATGATGCGATTTTATCTTTCTCTTTCTGCTTCTTCAATATATTCACGCATTTCTTCAAAATAAATAACAAATGCTGTAGATGGCATCAATTAAAGATCTCTATCGAGAAAATAAAACTAACAATTATGCCATTGCAAAAAAAGTCGCCAATTAAATTATTAACAAAACTTTGATTAAATACCTTTCTCACTTCTTCTAACGCTTTTGATCCAGTCAATCAAAGACTCCTTCATAATAACTAATGCCTTCGTGATACCTTCCTACTGTTATAGATATTTTTCACTTGTACAGTATCCAACCGATTTTGTCTCTTTTCTTGAACTCTATCAATATAATAATTTCATTGATATATCAACGATAGTATAACCAGTGATGAAAATAATTTCAATTAGCATAACTCAAGATTACTTATACTATAAATTAGAATAAGCTTACCTATGGTTTGCCTGTTGATCGTATGTGGCCAATTCTCGCATCCAATTACACGATCAGCGAACACACACACATTTTGTAAAGTTAAATTTTTTGCTGCCAACAGTGATTTCTTCTTAGTAAATTTTGAACAGGCGCTCAATCCAGATTAAATTCAGTTTGTTTCAATGATTCTTAGTTATTTACTTACTTTTATTGGTTAGTCGTTTTTATTTAATTTGAATATGACGTTCATTTGACTTCTTTTGTTTCATCTAGTCTTTAATTTTTATTGGTTAGAAAATCAACTCGTTATTCATTTGGTTTTTTTTTTATTTTAAAATTCACAAAATTAATAAAATATCAAATATTTTCTTTTTCAATTTCATATTGTTCCGTTGTAATAAACGACATTTCATGTTGTTCCATTGGTGGATAATACATATTTTACATAAGAGCTGATGAGCCTACTCAAGACTGTGGTACATATAACTACCCATGTTAAAAAATTTGTTCTCAGAACTACTCCAGAAGTATTCAAAGTTTGTCTTTGTGATTTGTTTATTGTCATTGCTAAACATAATTCTACTGGAAATTGAATGCCGTTACATTCAAAAGGTAATTTATGTTATAGCTGCTATGAGGTTTACTCGCGTTATATACTGTATGGTCGATCATTTGCACAATCACATGTTCTTACTGTATACAAATTTTTGTAAAGATCGGTTCAACCATTCTTAAGTTATAGCCGAACATACAGACAGACAGACAGATAGACAAAAATTTCAAAAATGGTAAAATCGTATCGATGGTGATGTCAGTCGGTCATAATATGAATATTTATGACGAAATTTTACAAAAAAATTGAGTGCTCAGACAGAGTCTACAGATTTATATAGTAGTATAGATTGATACTTATAAGGAAATTTATATTATATGTCACATATACATACATATTATATGCAGAAAAGTTATATTTTAATCGAACTTTCATCACCAACTATGAACCACAGTTGCATTATTAGAAAACAGAATGACTTCACAACTATAAAACTGTAAGTACAGCTGTATAAGCAAAGTTTGAGTATTTCAGATAGACAAACTATTCAAATTATTTTCGGTCGGTCTTCTTGTTTCTCAGTGAACTTTTGAAGTTCAACGTGTACATTGAATTATAGGAATTTCTTAAATACTTCTTTTCACTTTAGTTAAAGTAATGAGTTTAATAATTTTGAATTTTATTCTTTAAAAAAAACCAGTCCATCTTAAGTCAAAAAATAGTTAGAAAAATATTTTTCATCATTTGCAATATTGACACTTAGTACCTCAATCTTGCAGAATATTTTATAAAACTTGAATTATATAAAATACACTAAAACGATCCCAAATAAATTGAATACGGACAAGCGAACGACAAAGCGAATGTTGTTGGGTATATGTGGTAATACACACGAATACCTAACTATGTACTTGATATCGAAGTAGAAATTGTACTTACTCCATATTTTATTATTTAAATTTCCTAATTAAATTTACTACGTCAATAACTATACTAAAATTTAGCACAGTTTTTATCGTAGCGACTAATTAAATATATTAATAACAAATTCGTCGAAATCTAAAGTTGCTTTAAAGGCACACATTTTATATAGACTCTTATCTGTATATATATATACATCAATAATAAAGTTAATTATTATAAATAAATATAATTATAACTAAAAATAAATAATCTTCAGTCACAGTTTTGACCCTTTCGATATAATCTGTTCTCTTTAAGCGCATGTAAAAGCCATTAACCTAAAATTTTAATTGAGCAGTTGAACTTCATAAATATGTCCACATAAAATATGAATAATTAGCGTCGCTACTATAATTATACAATATTTATGAGTACACACTATCTTTACACCAATAATATAATAATATCAAAATATATTATATAAACGTACCACTTGTTTACTGTAGGTCCATACTAATATTCTAAAAAGGTAAAATTTATTTGATTGTGTATAGGAAGTGATGCCCGGAACTAAAAATACAATTCCTTTTTTTAATAAATCGCACCCCTGCGAATTCGGGGTAGATGGCTAGTTAAGTATAAACTCCTAATTAAAAATAGCTACTATACAATTCATGAATGCTCGTAAAATCATTAGCGACACTTTCTTATCCAAATGGCAATTTCGATTTTATTAAAAGTAAGAATGAAGTAACCTCATAGCATCAGTGGGGCAAAATGGCGAAATTATTTGTTCTAATATTATTCAATTTTAATTAATTATAATATTTTTTAAAGAAACAATGACATATAACACTAAGAATTTTACTATAAGATTACGCAAATATTTACTTTTTATCAGGGTATTGTGATGGTAAAGTAAATTTGAACGTGACAGTTTCACCCGATTATGTTACACAATTCACAGCGACCTTAATAGGCATGCATTGTGAAGATGCTAATTGGCTGTCGAGGGCATTCAGCGTGTGGTAGGTATACAGATTACTTGACCACAGACCACAACATATACAAAATATATTAATAATATCTAGTTCAAAACAACACGAATCATTTCACAAATATAATATTAGCTTTTCGTAATCCTGTCGCTTGAAAAGTTCATTATTTAAAAATAGCCCGAGGTACGACGTTTTTCATCCACGGTATGAGCTCTCATAAAATATATGTATATTAAAATCTGTTCAGAAGCTTCCTCGTGACACATAATCATAGTGAGACAATTTAAAAAATAAATTGAATTTTTCCAGTTAGTCCATACTTGGGGAAGTGGTGTTCAATTTTTGAAATAACGCCAAAATTAAATTATATTACGAATAAATCTCACATGTCCAAGAAGCGTTACCAAATAAATTATGCACAAGTATAAGAAATCTTAAACATATTTAAATATAAATAAAATATCAAGGCTCCGAGTCCTTCTACAGTAAGTTACTTGGTGGTAGGACTTTGTGCAAGCCCGTCTGGGTAGGTACCATCATTAAATATTAAATATTGGACAACATCACATACATTACTCTGATCCCAATGTAAGCTTAAGCTTAAGCACTTGTGTTATGGAAAATCAGAAGTAACGACGGTACCACATACACCCAGACCCAAGACAACATAGAAAACTAATGAACTTTTTCTACATCGACTAGCCGGGAATCGAACCCGGGACCTCGGAGTGGCGTACCCATGAAAAACGGTGTACACACTATTCGACCACGGAGGTCGTCAAACACGGAGGTCACCATCCACTCAGCAGATATTCTACCGCCAAATAACAGTACTTTGTCTGGTTGTGTTCCGGTTAGAAGGGTGAGTGAGGCACAAGGGACATAACACCTTAGTTTCCAAGGTTGGTGGCGCATAGGTGATGTAAGGAATGGTTAATACTTCTAACAGCACCTTTGTCTGTGGGCAGTGGTGACCACTTATCATCAGGTGGCCCATATGATCGTCCGCCAACCAATGCCAAAAAAAAGTATGGTCTTGATGTTGCAGGCTATATTTGAAAATCTGATTCTCCTTAAAACTATTCTATTTTTATTCTATTTTAATCGACTCGGTTTAAAAAAAGACAACCTTTATTCGTTTAGAAAGAAAAATATAACTATTAAGATATTATGCCATTGTTTATCACATGTAATTCAACCTTTTTTAAGTGGCATATAAAAATCTAGTATAAAATAACTTAGCTATAGAATATAATACATAGACTATTGTCTTTGCTAGGTTGTCTATACCAGGCCGTCTCGGTGCAATCACAATGCCGTTAATGCTAATTGACTGTCAGAGACAAAACAAGGATTCGACGTTCGGAATGTCGTCATAAACCTAAGCAAACTTCTATTCAGGTTTGTGAAATTACTCTGCAGCTTGAAATTCAAAGTAATACTAAATAAAATAGAATTTATGTTATAGTCAAATCATCACAGCGTAAGAAGCGACTTTCTTCTTAGATATCATCATCACATAGTATAAAACAAAGTCTCTTACCGCTGTCTGTCCCTGTGTCTGCTAGGATCTTTAAAATTACACAACGGATTTTGATGTGGTTTTTTTAATTGATAGATTGATTAAAGAGAAAGATTTATATGTATAGTACATGCACAACATAGTAGAGAAACACTGATAATTTTGGAAGTTTCTAAAGTGATGTCGTAAATAAACACATTTTTTCTGCGCTTACATTGCAAACGCTGGCTGAACCATACAAGATAGTTCAAAATAATGTACTACCAGTCTTGTACACCTTAAAAGGGTCTCCAAAAAAGTCTATGGTATATATCTATCTCTTAGGATAACCCACAATGACCAATTTTATATCCTTTACTTTTTACGAGAAATAATGACTTATTTTTAAAACGATTTTAAGCTATACAACATTAATCCTTATCCAATTAATTACCAAGTACCACTAAATGAGCTATACTAAATATATGGGAATGTGTTATAGAAATTTTCATTAATGATAATAATTGTGTAGAATGAACAATTCCATCATAGCTGAATTATTTTTATATAATCTTAGCAATGAAATATCTCAGAAAGATCGTCTTTTTCCGACTTAATTAAAAACATTGCTGTCATCACATTAGCTTGTTTATACAGAATAAAATGATAAAATATTCGGTCCTCACGAATAAGTTTGTCTATTTGTGAACGGAAATCCCTACGGCACTTAGTTTATGAAATTACCAGGAAAGAATATACAGACAATTTCAGCAAATGACTTAAATAGGTATATAAGTTTTTTTTTTTTATTTCATTTAATCTTATCGTCACATATAAATAGCTATGTTTTAAAAATAAATATTATCATACAATAAACATTTATAATTAAATAGGCAAAGACAAAACAGAACCTTTTCCTTTGTTTGTCAACCGGTATTTTTTTGCGTTGGTAAATATTGACGATCTTGTATACTGTTTTCCTTAATTTTTCTCTAGGTTATATAAAAAAGATAGGAAAATATATTTCTTGCGATACGACACGATATCACTCTCGGAAATATGGTTTACTCTGCTATAAAATTGTGATTACAGTTTAGGGCTTAAGATGTGTGGTTAAAGAACTTATAAGATTATTATTGAAATTCTTAATTTAAATAAATTAAGAACTTTGATTATTTAAATTTTTATTTTTAACATTTAATGTTTCCCCTCTTTCGAGGGGGTAAAACCTAAAACGCGCGCCACAGCCAAGGGCTAAGGACGCTTATTTTAAGAAATGACGATGAAGTTGAAGATGATATAAACTTTCGGGTAATACTGCAGGTGTTAAGAATTATTATGTTGGCATTTGTAAGGTGTTCAGACTTTTTGTCAGGGATGGTACGATTCCTGTCGATGAAAGGACTATTGGGACTATGTGTACTATTTGAACTTACCATTGAGTTTTAATTTTTATGGCAAGATATTTACTTAGTTTTTTGAATATTGTGGTATGTATGTTATGTGAATTAGAAGCAGCTATGTCGATCAGATAAACAACTCTATGGTTTGATATCTGGCCAATTATAATGGATGGTTTTGTCAGTTATTATTGTTCTATCGCAGTAGATTTTATGGCTTCTGTTGTCTAATACTTTTTATATTTGAATATGGTATTATTTCTGTTATAAGTTTATATTTAAATGCTAAATGTTGGTGTATGATTGCGGCCACTTGATCATGTCTATGTTTATAATCGGTTTGTGCGAGAGATTTGCAAGGCCATGTTATGTGCTAAATAGTTTCAGAGACTGTGTTACAATATCGGCATAAGTCGGTAGGTTGATTGCAATCTTTTATAATGTACTTTCTATAGTTACGAGTTGCTATTATTTGGTCTTGAATAGCGAGCATAAAACCTTCGGTCTCAGGAAACAGTTCGCTTCGTTTGAGCCATTCGTTCGACTTATCTTTGTAATGTGGTTCAAATCGGCTAGGTGTCTTCCATTTAGTGTTTTTCCAGCAAATGATGACATATGTTGTTGTATACTTGTGAGGTTTTCATTTACTTGAGTGTATTTGTCATGTAGGTTGAGTGGTGTAAGTTTTTTATCTATTTCTGTTGCGTGTTTATGTAGAGGTGAGTGTTCGGATTTATCATGGAAATATGCTCTGATTGAATGGATCTGCTTATTGCGTAAATTTTGTATGTCTATTAATCCTCTTCCCCCTTCTTGGCGAGGTAGTGTGAGCCCCTGGATACAAGATTTCGGGTTATGTTTCCTGATTTTGGTTAATTTTTTATGGTTATTATATATATATTCCTGTTTTTGGTTAAGGTGCGCTGGAGTTTTTTTATGTAGTTTTTTTCCAATCTATTATTCCATAAGAGTAAGTAAGTAATGGTTTTGCATGTGTTAATAGCTTTTATTGAGTTTTTAGAGTTCAGATGTTTCTTTAATACGAGATTTAGACGATAAGAGAATTTTTAAGCCGTTTTTGTTTTGTCGTCGTTTGTAAAATTCGCCTAGATTGTTTAAAACCAAGATATTTGTATGTATCTTGTCATTCATTGGCTCAATTTGTTCACCAGTTTCAAGTAGGTAGCTGTTGTTACTAAATTTTCTTTTCAAAATTGACAGAATTATGCACTTATATCTTTAGAAAACTGTTATGTAATTTTTGCTAATTCAAACAAGATGTTTTTTTTGGTTGAATACAGTTTTATGTCATCCAAGTACATGAGTGTGAATCCTGTATTGGTTTCATTCAGTAATTGTGAAAGATGATTGAGGGTAAAGTAAAACCACAGAGAGTCCCCTTGAAAAAATCAGTGTTGGATGGGTCGGTTCAGAAGTTAGAGATTTCATGGAAAATTGTTTTATTCTCAGTAGTTTGCCAGTATTTCATCAAATTTTGAAGAAAGGATATTTAGTGTTGGGTTTATTTTATACAGTTTTAAAACACATATTAACCAACTATGAGGAACCGAATCAAATGCTTATTGGTAATCTATAAACATAGTATGAATGTCTGTTTTTGATTTAGCGGCATTTTTAAAATGAGCTGCTCTTTACTACCTTGGCTATATCGACACCTCTTTTGCTGTTCGACTAAAATATTGTATTTATTTAATTGTCGGTGTTGTCGACAATTCTCTGTCTGCTTACTACCATCTGTAGATTTTTGTGACATTTGATATGTGACGAAGGAATTTACGAGTTTGTGTCTGTTTCTAAATTTTTAAGATAAAGGTAACTTATTCATTTCTGGACTCATTTTTTACGTTTTTTAACGTTAGTGGTGGTGGACACGGGCGATTAGTCGACGACAAATATTGTCTCCTGTGCACCATCCGCCAGTTGTGCACTGTTTGATGATGATTGTGACGAAGATGCACACAAAAATGGCACTGAAGATGGGAATAGAGATATAGAGGATGAGTAAGAAGTCTGTGTGGTCTCTTCTTCTAACGATGGCATATTTGTCTGTATACATTTTTATTTTGGAGCTAGTTATCATATTATTCCCACGAGTAGCTAGGGACTTAATGGTCCATCACAGCAGAGCGCTGCGTTCGCTGTGGTAAGGGTAAATTAAATTAGAGGTTCCTTTTTCTCTAAAGTTCGCATACTTACGACTAAGCCCCTCCCACTAGCGATGGAGCCCTCGAAGTATGCTGTTCTACCTTGGCTGCGGTATCTGTCTTGGTCTTTCTTCTCATCTTAGGCCAATCCGGCATGAGCAGCTCTACCAGGATAGCCCTAAAAATCATTGAAGCCCCATCACTTCGGCAACGTAGAGATATGGCGATGGGGCAATTATTATTAATATTATTGACTTCGCTTCTCAAGTCTCGAGGCTAATGTACCATACAAGAATCTTTGACTTTCAGAGTATTATTTAATAAATTTATTATGTAATTTTGACAGAATATTATTTATTATTAAGGCCTAACTTAATAATAAATTATTTAATGATTTGTGATGCGATTGGTTCAAAGATATTTTAGGTCAAATTTTGTATAGTAAAATTTGTTTTCTCGTCTAAGCACATTTTTTGCAAATAAGCCTGCTTACTGACCTCGAAATATCAGATTATCAGTTTTTTAGAGAGTCATTCTTTTTAAGTCTCGATTTTCTTTGAAGAGATATTTTTTCATTAAATTTTATGTATGTTATACGTTTTACGGATGAGCGACAAAATGTTGAAGCAAATATTTAAAATATTGTGTTTTTTATTTAAAGTAATTATAAGTTTAGTAGGTAGTTTAATTTTACATCATTATATCATATTTTTAAATTTATGCTCATAAGTTGAATGAAGTTGATATGTTAAAAGACAGCGTAATACCGTTTTTTCTCATCTCAGTAAATATTTTAACATAAGAAATGTTAGCATTTACCAATTCAAGACCAAAAATAAGTTTTATTGAAAAATCTATTGTAGAATATGAAAAATATTAAAAACTCAACATCATCAATGCCAAGTATTCCATACATATTATTATATTATTTAATAAAGTTACACTTGTCCTAAGATATTTGAGTTTTTATTAAAGTAACAATATCCTATGAAAGTTTATACGCAGAACGTTCGCTTTGATCCTCACAAACCGACACTAAACGAAACCTTCCTGAGCCTAATGTAAAGGAAATTGGAAAAGCAAAGCCAAACATGCCTCGATTCAGGATATTGCTTTGCGGAAATGAAAAATAATATAAGCGGATGTTCCTGAAAAAGAACTTCAGCTGCACGCAAAATTTGATCTTTACGTGTTTTTGGCAGAATGCATTTGGTCAAAATGAATATAACCGGCTGTTGAAACCAGACAAGATTAAACCAAATCAAATTCAATTCATGGAAATCGATGAATACTAACTCCTTTAATTTGCATTTCAGGTGAAATATCATAATAAAATTTATGTGGAATTATATTATATTTAAATAAATACCAAAAATGTATTATTGTTGTTGAGAAATAAATAATTATTTTATTAATTACTACAAAAAGCTTAAACGTTAAATTGTAAGGTTATTAACTTATTAGAAAAAGTTTGATTTAGCTAAATTTTAAATACAATATATATTTTGAATGAGATACTTATTGAGCGTAATTAAAATCCAATACTCGACTACGAAAATGTCCACCCGTCCCAGCTATTATGTTCGAAATCGTAAACTAAAAGGTTTCTACTTGAAAATAAAGTTTAACGAGGTTTTTCAAAACTGTAAACTTAGCTTATGCTACTTCAAATATGATATTGTTAAAATGTCGCAAATAATTTTTTTGATTACACAAAGATTGAAACCTCTGCTGAAATAATAGTACGTATCAAACCAGCCATCAAAAATCTTTTGAATAATGTATATTACTCGTCAAAGTGGAACTGTCACCTGGAAAATCTATTTAAATATAGCCGGCTTCACTGTCACGGATTACTGCAGATCAAATTATTACTACTCGTAAGAGTGGAAAATAAAAATCTACACGAGTTATATATATATTTATATATTATGTTTATATCTATTTCATTATTCAGGTTTGTTTAATTATTATTTACACATAAAAGATGTATTAACATCGTAGTGACATTTTTATTTGGTATTGTTCAAGCCCATGGTAGAGTGACCCAGTGTTACTATATACAGGTGACATAACATCTTAGCTCTCGAGGTTGATGGCGCATTTGATATCTAAGGAATGGTTAATATTTTTTACAACGCCACCACCATTAGCTGGCTCATTTGTTCCACTTACCTTTACTATATAAAAACTTACATACTCGACTTTTCTCCATATATACAGTAGTATATATGGAGAAAAGTCGCCGAAAATCAGAACAAACTTGTTTCTGAAATCGAGTCTGCGTTACACTAAGTCTCTGACTGAGGCCGGCTAAGCTTAGTCCAATTCAACCCCAAAAAGACACAAGTTTGCCCTTTTACCGCTTTAAAGTCATCATTTATCGTATCTCCACGATTCGAAAATTTGCTGCTTCAGCTTATATCAGAATACCTAAGTTCGTTCCGCTGTCAATTGGAAGGTCAAGCCAAATTGGCATCTAAGATTGGTGTGCTCAGCAAGGCCAGACAGTACTTCACATCGGCCCTTTACATAAAAATATACATGGAGCAAATTCAGCCTCATATGGAATACTACTCTCACCTTTGGGCAGGTGCTCCCCAGTACCAGTTTCTTCCATTTGACCGTATTCAAAGAAGAGCGGCTTGAGTCGACGATCAAGCTCTTTCCGACCTGCTTGATCTATTGTATTTGCGTAAAGATGATGGATCATTATGTATCTTCTACCGTATATATCACCATGAATGTTTCAAAAGAATTGTTGGGATTAATACTGGCTGGTGTTTATTACCTTCAGACATCGCGTCCAAATTTGAAGTCTCATCCGCATCACCTAGATGTCCTTGGGAACCTTTAAGTAAAAAACGTACATATTTTTGCAGATGTCCATGAGCAGTGGTAGCAATATCTATCAGGTGAGCCTACTGCTTTTACAACCTATAACATAAAAAAGTCATTTATATTATAGGTAGTAAACAATAGTATATTTACAATAATATTTAAATATTATTTATTTTAGTAAAAAATATTTATTACATTGAGAACTTAAATGTACCATATTAGGAACTGTCGAATGATTGTGAACGGTAATGCAACTTACAATAAATATTTAAACTTATATTTGTTCACAATTTCTAGGTTAGGTTAAGTTAGAGTAAAATAATGCGTTAAATTGTAAGCAGTGCTTTACGTCAACCTTTAAAAGGCAACTTATTCGGCCATGTTAATTTTTTTATGATATCTGTAAGAGGACAAACAAATTGGCCATCTGATGGTAAGTGGTCACCATCGCCTATAGACAATGGCGTTGTAAGAAATATTAACCATTCCTTACATCACTAATGCGCCACCAACCATGGGAACTAAGATGTTACGTCCCTTTAGTTACACTGGCTCACTCGCCCTTCAAACCGGATGCCCAGTCGCCACTTAGAGGCTTTTTTTTACCGTTGTGACGTAGAAATTATATACGATTTAAATAATTTTTAATAAAATTATTTAAAGTTTTTATCTGATATTGATAAATAATAAAATTATTTTAATAATAATAATCACTTGCTTATTTAAAAGGTACATTGCAATATATGAAATATTTTCTATAACTGAAATATAACTTGTATTTTCAAACAACTATGGGAAGGATATATTTCAAATAAAACGAAAGGGATTTAAAGTCGCGTTCCCTCGTGCTGTTTACTGTCTTCAACGCGTACATAAAGACGTATTGCAATAACTTGCCACACGCTGCGTAAAACAAACGCGACTTTATGCCTCTGAGCCGTGTTATATCCTCCCAGCGGGTTCCTACGGTTCACGCTGTTATGTAAGACGTTGTCACTGCGTTTTTACGATAATTTCCAAAGTTATTATGCTTCGTTTATCCTACAATATTGCTAATTAATTTAGTTAATTCAATTCAGGTACAAATATTTTAATTTAATTTAGCTGGTGTGCTCTACTGGGTGCAATATCTAAAGAGCTAAGAACTTTTACGTACTTTGACCGCATACATAGTCCAGCAGTGACACGATATGTCCACGATTGACTGAAGATGTCCAAGATGAATTTATAATATTACTCCATGGTCCAAGTGTTTTCCACCCAAGTAGAAAGTAAGGGGGTTCTCTGTTCCTCTCTAGCTTTGAGGCACACATAGGTGAGCCAATCGTCGGGTCGTCACGATAGCATGCGCAAGCGATCCCTTAATACCACAGCATTTCGCATAAATGCGTTTTTCCAACGCGATAAAAAAAGGTCCAAGTGTTTTAACGGCAAATGGAAAATAAAATAATTCGCAATAAAATGCAAATAGTTGTACATTTTGTTAAAAAATTGTATTTTTACCGAATGAATTTACATCACAAGCATTTAATCAATTCGTACCGTAAGCCATAACGTATTATATTAGTTAAGGGACGACGACGGTATCGAACCGTTTAATGTCATGAAAGGCCCAAAATCTATAGACATAGATAATTATTTAACTGAATGTGCTAACATATGTAATATTGAACAGACAGCCATTAATGAAAATATACTATGACATCTATATATTATTTTTAGTTATATTTAAAAGAACGGGAGATATAATAAATAGTTATAATTTAGTAGTTATATAATTTAGTTAAATTAACTGAATAGAAAAAAAAAAGCTCATCTGGGTTATTATCAAATAAATAGTTCAGAGCATCGATAGTGTGTATCTGTGTTTAACACTGAACCACTTCGGATCTGTCTACCCTTATATACGGACGTCATATGAATTATTTGCACAACTTTGTTATAAAACCGAAACTTGATTAAACGTATTACCGACATATATATTTTAATTTACCTTTAAGCAATATCGGATTTCCTTAGATATGTTGTTTGGGTTGGAGTTGGCTTTTAAATGAGAAATCATGAATGTTTAATCGTAATAATGAAATAAAATGTAATAATACTATACGAGGCACACAAGACGTACAAAAATATACGAACTTTTAACTAAGAAAATGTTTAATCAGTCTGTATTCGTATATTAATATACCAAATATGAAGTACTAAAATTTTGCTGAAACCAATATTACCTACTTGAAATTTGCAAAGATTTATATATAAGTACGATTCAAATAAGATGACGATGAAGATGTATTATACATCGAATTAATTATTAATTTTTTTTTTAAATATTTGTTAAGGTTAATTCCTGGAAATCTGTTTCATAATGTTATTCAGAAGTCGTTGAAATAAAATATTTGTAGTATTCCATGTAATATTAAAATATTTGGTCTTTCAAAGGCTTTTTCTTTAGAATCGTCATGTCTTAAATTTTCATTTATAAAGTCGAAATTAGGATAGCTTGGCTCTATTTATTCGAAAGGAAAAAATAAATGAATATGTTTCTAATTAAGATATCTTTTCATATTGATATATTTAACTTTAGTGGAATAATCTTAAAAACATATCCTTAATAAGAGAGACGTAAAGCTTTTACTTAGGAGTGAGAGATTTACTTTTTACAAGAGATCTGTGCAAGTGACTCTTGGTGATTACTCATTATCTTATAACAAAACATCAGTATGTTTTATTGCCGTGAAGTAAGGATATAAAAGTTTGGTCCAAGGTTGGTGGCACGTGTGCACATCCTATTCAATATCTATAGAATAGGATGACTAAAGAGTCACCTTCGAGACGCCTTCTCGAAATAAAATAAAATAATGCAAAAAATTGTGTACTAAATATTTTTTACTTTCGTAAAAAAAAACATTAAAAGACATTTGGTTTTCTTGAAGCACCCTTTTAAGGGAACTTATGAAATAAACGGAATCTATTATTATCCAATTCAGTCATTTTCATTCCCTCGCTAGGTCTAAGTGTTCTGGCAAATGCGCATAAAGCCTACGAAAGAAAATCAGTTAGGCTACATTACATATATTTTTTAAGAAAATCTGTATTTTCTTAGAAAAGGAATAGCAATCATATTATGTTTTGAGTATGATTAACAACAGTAAGATAATTTCTTAGCTCTAAGGATATCATGATTGAGCTTGACAGGTTTTTTGCAATTTGGTATAGCTTTATGCCGGCCCATCTGCGTAGGTACTACACATTTATCTGATACTCTTCCGCCAAACAGCAATAGTTTGTATTGTTGTGGTTCGGTTTGAGTTATTGTGACTAGGACATAAGGGACAGCATCTGAATTCCCAAGTTTAGAGGCGCATTGGCGATGTGAGGAATATTTATTTACAGTATAATATTTCTTACAGCGTCAATGGCTATGGGCAGTGATAGCCACTTGCCATCCGGTGGCTCATTAGCATGACCACCTACACCATAAAAATATACTATGTAATAGTGTGTTAGTTTAATAATATTACGTCAGATAATTATAAATGTAGTTAAATATTGACCTGATTACTCCTCATTAAATCTCAAGAACTAATTATTATTTGCACAGTAAATATATGCGCAAATACTGAGAATATCTCGTTTCGTAACCAAGATACTTGGTTACGAAACGAAATAAGACAGTTAAGCTAATGAAAAAAAAAAAAATCTCACACAAAGATCAATGTCAAAGTTTATAAAGCATAAAAATGTTACTTCTATTTTAGCATTTCTAGCAGAACTCTTAACAAAAGATAGTACTTCGTTTTATGTGCCTCATAAATTTTAAGCACTTCAGGCCTTTTTCAGACTAATGACGGATTATGTGTTTATTATAAGAACTGTATAAAAGAACATTTACATTATTATTCAAGCTATTTTACTTTATAAATACTCGATATGGGGTCCATAAAACTTCAGCGAAGTTATATTACATCGTAAACATTCCGTTTTTACTTTGTATTCAGACAAAATATCATACGATTTATGCAAAAGTAAAACATTATACCATATTTTGTAATATTTCTAAACTGTAGGCTATAACGGCTAATTTATAACTTCCGAAAGTTAAATACAAAATAGAAACAGTATTTGCTTTGGTAAATTGTTTTCGCAAGCGAGACATTTTATATTCTTTATTCTATTGCAAATATTTAACGAGTAATTAAAATTAAAATAAAAAAATCTAAATAGAGTATGTACACTATTGTTTCGCAGTAACAAAAAGATAAAAACGTTCAACGAATAAAAATGGTTTCAGTTCTGGTTTAGGAACGTCCTTTACTCATATATTTTGATTTAAATTTTGAGTATTACCAATTATTCTACAACTAAACAGCAGTATTTAATATTGTTGTATTGTGGCTTGAAGAATAAGTAAACCAGTGCTAATTATAGGTACATTATTAGATAAAAATGAAAGAGGTTTCGCTTTCTTCTTAAGGAGAAAGTTTGAATTTATTCAACCGCGTTTTTACACTGTGGGTTCACTTAATATGAACATGTGGCAGAATTTTATCCGTCACACGTATTGTCCTTAATGTGTTTTCCATGACTGTCGAACACGTGATGAATTCAATGATAGTCTATATTTGAAAAGCAGTATTCGGTTAAGGTATGAATATTCTATACAAGGGTCTTCTCAGCTTGCCTTGAAGTTTGCAAATATCTTGCATACATATATGTATGTATACCAATCTATCATCTTAGTGATATACGTCTGCTTGGAAGATGAAATGTGCGACAGTTAGTGATGTATTGTTACTGTGGAGCAAACTGAGATAATTAAACGTAAAACGACGTATAACAGCCACATTATAATTTAAAACTCATAAAGTTTATAATATTAAATAAATGTTTTATAAAGCAATAAAATTAACTGTAACATTACAACACTAACAGCCTTTAAATTTCCCACAGCTGGGCTAAGGCCTCCTCTCCTTTCGAAGAGAAGGTTTGGAGTATATTCCACCACGCCTGAATACAAATGTGGCAGAATTTAGTCGAAAATAGACGCAGGTTTCCTCACGATGTTTTCTTTCACCGCCAGGCACGAGATGACTTATTAAACACTAATTAAGCACATAAAGATTCAGTGATCCTTGCCTGGGTTTGAAACCGCAGTCATTGGCTAAGACGCAAACGTAACCACAGGGCCATCTTGGCTCAATTAATTGTAAATAAAAATGTAAAAACGTTATAATTATTACATTATATATGTAATGTCTACCTACCAAGTATACCTTTAAATCAAAAATTAAATATTGGTATGTCGTTTCAAAAATATACTTATCCAGTCCGTAGCCAACGTTTTGATATAAAACTTAATACCTTTTGTTGTTAACCTGAACCTAGTTTAAATGGCTGGCAAGCTGGAACGGCTTTAGTACCTATGCCGGTTTTTATGTTTACGAATAATTAAACTTGTCTGAAAATTTAGCAAATTTCATTAAAACCTTTGTTCCCACTCCTACCGCAAGAGTGATTGTCAAGTAATTGTTGACTTTTATCATTTAATAATAACATATTTTAGATTTGATATTCTCTTTTTTACTAAAAAATATGTAGTTTTTTTTAAAGCCCAACTAAAGCCGAATGTTAAGCGCCTTCAGTGATGTTTTCAAATACATTATTTGCGTTACTATAGAAATAGTTTGGTTGAGCCTCGCTTTTCATATTTAAGACGGCGCTAAGGAGGAAGAGCCGTGATGGCCCAGCGGTTTGATTTTTGCGTGCATCTTAACCGATGATTGCGGGTTCAAAGTTGCTTGGGCTAGCACCGCTGAATTTTCATGTGCTTAATTTGTGCCATAACCCGGCCATAACCCGGTTCCCCAGAGGGTCAAATTTTTCATTAATGCAATAAAGTCTTCTGGATCTACGTTAAAAATGGGTATTCCACAAGGATCATTT
Organism: Vanessa atalanta; assembly: GCF_905147765.1. Lineage (NCBI taxonomy): Eukaryota > Metazoa > Arthropoda > Insecta > Lepidoptera > Nymphalidae > Vanessa > Vanessa atalanta. The sequence continues at coordinate 4,941,379 of NC_061882.1, forward strand.
TTGGGTCGCTTTCTATTTCTAATATATATAAATGATCTTCCTTTCTATGTTAAAGGTATTTGTGATATAATGTTGTTTGCTGACGATACTTCACCGACTTTTAAGGTAGGCAGGAAAACTGGTCGACTAAGACGATGTGAACGGTGCATTATCACAGATACACGATTGGTTTACAGTAAATAATTAAGTTTTGAATGCACAGTAAGCAATTTTGATTTTTGAATGTTTTGCTCAAAACAAAATACGAGTAGTATAGTTAGTATAGTTTTTACCCTACCCAATGTTAGAAAGCAAAATTAGAATATATCTTTAATGGATGGCAATCTTGATGTAGACGATACTACGGTGTTTTTAGGAATAGCATTGGATTACAAACTTTATTGGAGTCCCCATTTATAGTCCCTGACAGGAAGACTCAGCATACGAGGTTAGAAAAGTTAGACAACTAACTGATATTGATACCGCTCGTCTAGTATATTTTGGTTATTATCAAAGTATTATGTGATATAGCATATTACTTTGGGGTAAGGCTGCAGATATTGAATTATTTTACAAAATGGAACAACCTTGTCAATTTATAATCTTGGAGCTAGAGACTCTTTTTGGGATGTTTTTAACAAAGTAGGAATACTCACTATTTCGTCACAATATATTTACAACAATATTATGGATATTCACAGTAACATTGATCACTATGATAAAATCAGTGATGTATGTGCACAAGAAGTAAGGATAAGCTTATAACGCCAAGTTTCCGACTCTGCAAAGTCAATAAATCCTTTGTATCCAGGGCAAGGTATCCGTTTTATAATAAAATTCCGCAGATATTTTTAACTTTGCCGTTTTATAAATTCAAATCATTTGTAAAGAATTACATAGGTAAGGAAGACATATTATTCAATACAAAATTATACAGATGATAAAAAAGCTCATATTTGTTGACTTCCAGGCAGAATATATTACATACATATATAATTGTATTTCACTAACATTACTGTATTTTTAAATGTCAAAAAATAGTAACTACTGATTTTCTTGCCACTTCTTCTCGGTAGAATCTACATTCCGAATCGGTGGTAGCTTCACTTGTTGTTAAAGTACTAGTTTGTTAAATGACGATTCAAAAGGGCTTGTAAAAGCCTACTTGAATAAAGTATATTTTGATTTTGATCGGTTATCTTTTTGAAAATTTCCTTTGCGAGGAGAAAATGAATAGCCTGGAGGCAAACCGCGTTTAAGCAGAGCGGTGACATAAGTTCCAAGTTCTTCTCAGAGGGAGAGGACATTGACTAGCAATGGGATATCTGTAAGCTGTTACACGTTTCAACCATTCATGTAACAAAACTTTTTATTAACAGTTGTTTATAAACATTTATAATAGTAAACATAGCAATGTTTGCTATATCACTGCTAAGTTGAACCATTAATTTATAAAAAACGAGACCACTTATGTAATGTTAAAAGGTGTGCAAGGAATTAATTTACACTAAAATGTATAAAAAATACAAATTATAAACGGCTTCCACTATTATCCGGTAACAATATAAAAAATACATGTATAAATAAAAAACTTAAGTCTTATTTTACTAAAACTGAATATCTCATCAAGTAAATGATTGAGTAAATGCATTATGAATAAGAAAGTTAACTGATATAGAATAAAATCTCACCCGAAATGTTCCTCCCTTTCATTTGGCATCTATTTGAATTCACAGGGGCATATATATCTAGGTCCCAATCGGCATTACGAGGGAAAAACAGCATTTTCCTACATCATTCTACGTTCTCTATCCTCGGTCACGTATCAACCGATCCCTACACGTGACTCGGTTGAAAATGTTCGCAAAGTGAATATCTATCAACGAAGTCACTCTGTAGGCAAACTATGTAAATTATAGTCGGTGGAAAGGTTTCGACAAATACCCTGATTTTGTGCTTTTAAAATGAACTGATAATAATAATAACGTTTTAATGAAATAATCTTTTTAACGATGTAGAAAAGATCACAAGCAATATCTCTCACATCACAACATAGAATCAGTAACATTCCATCTAACATAGATAGACTTTTTTTTTTGTCTAGTAGAAATTTATTTCTTGCCATTACTAAGAAAATAATATTCTAGGTATTATAATAGGTTCAAGTAAATAAATTATAACTTACTAACGACTAATAACTTTGCTGACGAATTCAAATTCAGATGTAAAAATACGTCATGCAAACTTAAAAATACATATATTTATTTTAACCAGCTGTTTATAATTTTATCTATTGCAAAATATCATGATTGATTTTATAAAATTTTAATTGTTTAAAATATATCATTCTGATTCGCTAAGGACAAATAAATAAATCGCATCTTAATCCTCAATCTTAAAAGCATCCGAGACAAAATAAATCATATTTAAGAGATTATTAATTGTACTGTAAATTATTATATCAAAGTTGAATGTAGTCGGTATAGCAATATATACTAAAAGCCATATTCATAGTTTGGTACTAAAAGTAAATGGGAAGTATATAAATAGAGACGTTGCTACAACATTTCAATTGTCTCTTAGATTGCTTTTTAAAAGCAACTTCAATTACTTCACTTATATTGTTCACTGAACGTTTTGAGGATAAACTGCAAGTCCCTTTTATAAAGAACAAGGTTTATTTTCTTAGAAACTGACAGCACGCCTCACATAAAATATTACGAGAAAACTGAAATTATGACAATGATTTCTCTTACAAAAACAAACTAGATTATTTACCTTTTATAGTTTTGTATTTATTTCTAATTAAACCATAATAAAATTATAGCTGGTACTTGTCTGCATGTTCATATTCATATTATAAGTGACATCTTAACTCGAATCGTGAAACGTCCTCCTTTCCTATCCTGTCTCTCAATAGAGATGTTTAAAGCATCCTATAGATGGCGTAATATATGAAAATATCATGTCAGTCATGCACATTCCAGCGTAAGGCGCCATCTATTTCATAGCTGATTATTACTTAGTCTAGGATATGTCCTTTTCATATCGTCTGCTTTATTTTTCTTTTAGTTTTCATATTACTCCTCCAGTACCTATAGATGGCGTTAGTGTGATAATATACTTTTTAACACTGTATCACTTGGTACTAGGTTTTTATAAGAATTTAATGGATTACTAAAATGAACACAGGATAATAATGGCTAGTGGTGGCGAAGATTTGTCAGCTTTTTTAAATATTAATTTACTCAAGTCGTAAGATGCATACATTTGTCTCTGAAAAACTTTCAAATATTAATAAAGCTTAAAGATATACAAATTCCACTAAAATGGTAAATAAATGATATTTAATTTCAACAGAAAATTTATTTACAGCTTAGTATTATTAAATTATTTAATTCAATTTTAAACTATGCAAAGAGAAAGTTTAAAAATTTTCGTTCAAGTGACTTGATTTTAAGACTTTATAATAATTTGACGCTTTTAAAGAACATGAACTATTTTTTTAATCTCGTTGATAAATGATTGTCTGCTGCGATAAATTATAAGCGAGTAAATATTCAAGGAAGTGACAATTATATACAGAATCATCTATTTTATAATGCGACCCACTGGAAATATGGGTTACGAGTTTAGTAGAAGTAAAGTAGAGGGATATGTGGGATTCGTCCTAGCCCTGGACGAACAGTGCGTCATAGTACACCGGAATACCCATTAAAGAACTATGTGACCCAGTTGTACTTCTTAAATAGTTATTCAAATCAACAATGTATATCAATTTTAATAATTACAGTTATTTAATATTTTCTGTCTAATAGTCTAAAGTAAAACTAAAAAGAACTAAAAATGATGAATATCATTATTTCTTAATCACTATTTCTACATGCAATTCAGTCCAACAATAATCAAACCATTAAGCGTTACGTCTTAATATCCAAGATGACATATGGTTTTATGAGAAATGATGATTTTTTCTTACAGAAGCAATATCTAAAGACAGATGTGTCCACACTTGCCAGTCCGTTGTGGTCCATTTGCCAGTACGCCTAACAATGACATACAAAAAAGAAAATGTTTACCTAATAGTGCTAGCATTTTCGCCACTTGTCCACACAGTCATGATTTATACAGTAGCTCTTTTAATGAAAATATATCTTAAGTAAATTATTTGAAAAAACAGAACATAAAAACAACCCAAGAAGATAGTTAAATATTATCGCTAATTATAATCATTCGCTTTCTAATTATATGAAATTAAATGACAAAAGGATTTGGACTATTCAATATCGGCCGCGTGCTCGATGCCTTAGGAATGCCTTTGCAATTATATTGCTTTTGGTGATTTGGTTTTCCCCATAATAAGGGACATTGAACCATTAAAAAGAAACCTTTAGTAACCTCTTATTTATATTCACTCATTTAGATTTGTAAAGCTTTTCCTATTCTTCCAGACAAAAATCACACGTTAAATATAAACTCAAATTTTGTTTTAAAATTACACGGAAAATTATGCTTTATGAATGTGGATTTTCGAGGCTGAAGGAACTGGACTATTTAAATTATTAATTATTTAATTAGGAAAATGGCAACACTATATTATATCTTGATGCGCTAGTATGATTATATAAGTGAATTAAAATATATAGATCTTGAAGTTCTATATGATATTAATAGGCGAGGTCACATTTTACAAAACCATACAAATCTAAGCCATTGTTGTTCATTGAAATCATGAATTTATAACGAATTCGTAGATTAACATATTTTAAACTTAAAAATAAAGTTTCAGTGACTTGGGGGTGGAATTCGAATAGAATTCGTTCCATGGTATGCGGGTTTTCGCTTAAAGTTTTCATTCGAAGAAGTCTGTTTATGAGGGTATTTATATAAAAGTCACTTTCAACTTCAAAGTTTACGATAAAAGCATAAACATGTTTTTACTTAAGATTATAATTTGAAATAAACGAAATCTTTATATTAAAACATATTCAATACTAAAGTCGTCATTAATATGTATAAATATAATCGATATAAAATTTCCGATAAATTGACTTGTAATGTCTTTACTTGAGTAACTTTTGACTTAAATTAGATGGGATTTTCTTCATAAAAGTTAACGCATGTGACGAGATTGAATTAGTTCAAAGAAATCTGAGATTCTTATCTTAAAAAGAAAAAAAACTCTAGAAATGGCTTTATAAGAGAGCTCTAGATTAGCTTATGCATTTTTAATATATTATAACAGATTATGACTGTTATGATTACTTGTTTTGCGAGTTATTATTTTTGTATATGTATTTTAATAAAAATTGAGCCGAGATGGCCCAGTGATTAGAACGCGTGCATCTTAACCGATGATTTCGGGTTCAAACCCAGGCAAGCACCACTGAATTTTCATGTGCTTAATTTGTGTTTATAATTCATCTCGTGCTCGGCGGTGAAGGAAAACATCATGAGGATGCTGCATGAAAACTGAAAACTGCATGTGTCTAATTTCAACGAAATTCTGCCACATCTGTATTCCACCAACCCGCATTGGAGCAGCGTGGTGAAATATGCTCCAAACCTTCTCCTCAAAGGGAGAGGAGGCCTTTAGCCCAGCTGTGGGAAATTTACAGGCTGCTAATAAAAAAAAAAAAATAATAGCCAGAACTAATAATGATAATAAGGATTATTTTTTAATAACTTGGTTGAACTTTGGTATACCTACTGGTTTTTCCAAAAAAAATAAGCCATATTATGTATAATAATACTTAACAAGTACAGGCAACCTGTGGTAGTCCTTCGTGCAAGTTCGTTACCCTCACGAACAACCGCTAACAACCGCTCATCTTATATTCTAAGCCAAACCGCAGTATTTAGTATATTTTGTTCCGGTAGGATCAGTGAGCCAGTCTAACTACGGGCACATGAGACATATTCTCTTGGTTCCCAAAGTTCCTGGCACATTGGAGTTTATTTTTATGTCGTATTAGTATCGAACGTCATATCAATCACCATAGCGATGTAAGGGATGGTGAATATTTTTTTCAGTGCCAATGAATATGAGCGGTGGTGATCGCTTACCATTAGGTGGCCCATTTTCCCATCCGCCTACGTGAAATAATAATAAATCTTGTATACGAAAAAAGTACGGATACATTTCTTATTTAAGCGATGTTTTTATTTCATTGAGTTCGGTGATTTTCTGATACTTGTTTAGTAAACCTTAACATATAAGTTACACAGAATATAAGTTCTATTTTAAGAAAACGACCACATTGAGTCTCATAGATTTTATGTTTTGAGAACTATGTACGTGTTTCTTTTGTCTCGACTGATATTGACAAAGACAGTATCAACTCCAGACCGATTTCATCGGAAGCGTTATAAGATGCTACGCTTTCGAGATGCTACATTTTATACTTAAATCTATTAAACAGTTTTTTTTTTTTTAATTAAAATAAATACTGTAAAAAATATTATTACTGATATATGTTTAGGTGAATATATTTTATGAGATCAACGATTAAAACTATATTCTCAATCAAATCTAAATGAAAGTTATATCTTTGCAAACTGTGATCGAATGAAATGAGTACAAGGATGCACATCATTTGGATTCCAAGCATATGGACCAATTGATGGTAAGGTTCAATTAACTGATAGATATTACCATTGCAATGAAAATGAAAATAAGCCAATTATTATACAAATCAATGCGCCTCCAACCATCTAATAAGATTTTATATCCTATGTTGTGTAATAAACATTAAAAAAAAATTTCACATCGGTTAAAATGCACGCGTTCTAGCCACTGGGCCATCTCTGCTCATGTTGTGTAATACTTAGTATGACTATACAGTTAAAACCGTTTATGGCGACATCGTTTAGAACAACATATCGGTTATAATGACCAAAATCAAAGGTCCCGGCTGAATGCTATATAACTGTCTTGTAAAAAATATTGCTTTTTACGACATTGCTTACTACGATATACCGCATTAAACGACCACATTTGGCTAATGTTTTAGAAAAATTATATCTGTAGAACAACCAGCTGATCCGTATTGTAAACAATTTGAATAGGCACAGTGTAATTAATGGTCAATGGCAATTATCATAAAAGTCGTCAAAGTAAACACGTGTCGAGTTTAGGCACAAATTAAAGGTTTGGGGTATTTTGTAATTCTTAGAAACAAAACACACGCATTGGTACACAAGACGCACCAAAACACAGTATTATTTGTGAAACTGCCAACATGTCGGGAGCAAAAAGAAAGCAGATTAATATCGAAGAAAAGTCGCGTATTATTTCAAAGTTAGAGAGCGATATTAATTTTAATAAACGTTTTGATTGAAATAAACGAAATGTAATTTAATTTCAAACATTAATATATTTTGCCTATTAATACCTATGACCTACAACATTAACTAATACCACTTCATTAAAAAATAAGCATCACCGGTTGTTACGACTATCGGTTTTTACGACTAAATATGAGTAGTCCCTTCAATGTCGTTATAACAGATTTTGACTATATTTGTTTTTTTTTTTTCATTAATGAGCTTAGTCACTTAGTCGTTTATGATAATTTTATTTGGTAAACTTAAAAAAATTTTGGTTTTTTGTAATATTTAAGCATATTTTACTTGATGGCACGGCTTTATACTGACCAGTTATCATAATATTATATTCTGTCGACAAACAGCAATACTTAGTATTGTTATGTGTTCCCGTTTAAAGGGCGAGTGAGTCAGTGTAATTCCCACGGCTGATGGCGCAATGGTGATGTAAGAAGTGGTTAAAAAATAATCCGGTGTCACTTACCATATTTGCCTACAACGTCATAAAAAAAAATTAACCAAAGACAAAATTTTTCCCAAGCCCAGATTATCAAAATGACTGTATTTTTACAAAATCTAAATCTAAATTTCTACAAAATCTTTTGTTTTCAGTGCTATTAAAAATTCCGCAGATATAATGCCAGATTATAAAACATACTCGTACACATACAATTTAATACATCATGATTAAATATACATATACGATAACATATGTATATGCAAACAAAATTGTATAAAACGTACGTTTTAATAGGACCTCTCCCGCTCCTTGTATTGTATGCCTATTTAAGTAAAACTTGAACAGCCTTTATTCCAGTATGAAATTTGGTGACGCCTTAGGTCACTTTTTCAGTATAAATTTATTAAATGTTTTCAGCGACATGAAACCGAACCACCAAATTATATTGTTTGTTGATATTTTCATATAAACATTTTTACTAATACAATTGCAACAAAGTCAAAGTCAAAGTCAAAGTCAAAGTCAAAAATCTTTATTCAATATAGAAGTGTTTGCACTTGCTTATTGATTGTCAAAAATCTACCACCGGTTCGGAATTTAGCACCTCGGACCTGAGAAGAACCGGCGAAAGAAACTCAGCGGGATATATATTTTTTATTTTTTTAATCATTTTTCATGTAGGTACAATGATAAGTATATTTTAGTTGTTTGAAACAGCCTGGAGGCGATCATTTCATTCCCAAGGTGTGCAGTCAACTAAAAAGTCATAAGTGTTGTAATATCCTTTAGCACACAAACGCTTTAACGACTCTTTTGAATTTTATAATTGAATAATTTTGAACGTTTTCTGGGATCCTGTTGTAAAAACGTATACATTGCCCCAAAAAAGAGTTACTAACCCTGTGTAATCGGGTACTTGGAGTAACAAGCTTATTCTTGTTCCTAGTGTTAATAGAATGTACGTCACAATTTCTGGGAAAATCATTTATGTTTTTGCGTACATACATAACATTATCAAAAACAAATTGAGAAGCGACAGTCATTATTTTAATTTCTTTAAATTTACCTCTTAACGAATCTTTTGGGACCAGGTTATAAATTGCACGAATAGCCCTCTTCTGCAGTACAAAAATAGTATTAATGTCAGCTGCATTACCCCAGAGTAGGATGCCATACGACATTATACTATGGAAATAACTGAAGTACACAAGGCGTGCCGTATCCACATCAGTCAAAAGTCTAATTTTTTTTACCGCATAGGCTGCAGAGCTAAGTCTATTCGCCAATTTATTTATATGGGGGCCCCATTGGAGCTTAGAGTCTATTGTCATACCAAGGAACTCTGTTGATTCTAAAACATCTAATGCTTCCCCGTTTAAACGTACACTCGTTTTGACACATCTTACATTGGGAGTAGTGAATTTAATACATTTAGTCTTTTTACTATTTAACATTAAATTATTAACACTAAACCAATTTACTATTTCAGAGAGAGTATTGTTCACATCGTCGTATATTTTAGTAATAAAATAAGTATTACAATTATATGTGAGATATCACATATAATACATTAACATGTATAAAACATTGTATTTTATAATTAAAAAGAAAATGATACCGATGAACCGAAGAACAACAAACGAGTTTCATGAAAATATTGACGATAATAATTTAAGAACTAAGTATTGTAAATATAAATTTAGCCCTGGATTTATTTATTTGAACATCTGTAAATCTATTAAATAAATAAGACAAATCGAATCGTTTCCTTTTAAGCGACAATTCGAATTTATTCTATTGACATCAGTAATTTACATAGTGATAAAATTATTTGAAGCAAACGATTTTGGAAAGCTTTCAAATCTCTAAGTAAGTTCTAAAGACAATTTCTAAGTTTAGTGACTAAGTTAATGATTAGTGATATACATGTTTTATCTTTTACCATTAAGTTTGAATTATTTATAGAGGCTTACAAACTATTTGGATTTCTTTTCGTGTACATAGTATAAATAATCAACAAAACCTAGAAATTATAAATATCTAGTAATGTTTTTCACATTTCCATTAAAAATAGTTGCTGAAAAACAAAAGAGGTAGGTTAAAATAAAATAATCCAGAAGACTTTCTTGAGCTTAAGTTATTAAACTCGCGCATAGACAAAGTAAGTAATGAAAATTTGCCATACGAACTATACAAACGGAATAGAATCTAATGTTTGCAGAAACTCTCGAAAGTTTTGGTCCTTTGTTGAGACTACACGTGGAACATCTTCGAATATTCCAAGTAAAATTAAAATGTCTGACAGTACTGGTACAGCTAAAGCTGAGAATATTTGCAATATTTTTAAACAATAATTTGCTTCGGTCTATTCTAAAAATATATGAAATAAAAATTGCAATTGCAATCATTTAAACAACAATATTTTAATGGCCATTTTTCTTTATTTTTCTATACTCTAATTATAATTAATTTCCAAGAAAGAGTTGGGTCTCGTGGGATACCTTCTTTTTTTAATAAAATAAATTACAACAATTAGCGTAAAAATTATAACCATAAAAAAATTTTTGAAATCTATTAACTTCACATCGCTTTAGAAGCTTGCTATAAAGTATAATATTATGTCTCTATCTGAAATAGCTGATAAAGATCTTGTTAAAAATTATAGACTAGTATGAACACTGAGTGAATTTGGAAAAGCATATGAATGAGTTACATGTGATGAACTATCAAAGTATAGCAATTAAATTATCACATCTAAACAATATGGATTATATAGAGGAAGGTCTACTTTATGTTATCTCAAAGACGTAGTATGGCATTCAAGTTGACTCGATCTATACTGACTTCAGCAATGAGTTACAGAGTCAATCATCTCTCATTGTTGTTGAAACTAAAAAAGTTATGAAATAGATGGTTAGTCATACTTCACTTCACATTTTCAGGTGTGCCGCAAGGGTCACATTTGGAGCCATCATTACTTATATTCTTTATTAGTAATATTTGTTTATGAGGTCATTTACCTTGGTATAACTTCGGCTGGGATTCCACCAACCACTTATCAATAAAAGTTTTTGGGAGTGCCGATGCACGATTCTTTGTTTGGGATGGATCGTAGTTGAAAACATAATACATAAATGATATCTTATATAAAGCTTACCCCAGAGTCCATTATTCCTGGAACCTATTTTCACTTCACATAACTTTTAATTTTTAAATTCGAAATAGTAAGGATTTACACAGACATTTACCATCGCCACCGCCGCACGTTCAAGAAGATATTCGAGATGACGCGAAAATATTCTCGTCGTTATTATCACGAAATCCCGATAAGCAAAAAGGGAGAGAGACAAATATATATATTTGATTTAAGTAAGAATGAGTAAACGAATCTTTATAGTGTTGCAAGTATTATAAATTAAACATTATTAGTGATTACTTTAAGCACTGTGAATAATTTATACACACTGATGACATTAACCTTTGTAGGCGAATTGAAAAATTATTTTGCGACAAGATTTTGATTCTGTGTAACAGTGGTGGTGCAATAGTAATGGGAGTACTTCCAAATGTCTCTTCTTAAAAATAACTATAAATAGAAACACTATACCAGTTGTTTACTACACGAGTAAAAAGCTTGCTAAAGTAAAAGAAGTTCGTAATTTGGGTCAAACTAACAGATAACATTTTAAAAAAACCAAAATGAAAAATCATGGCAATTAATTGATTTTATTAAAATAACTTGTCGCAATTATATGCCGGTAAAAATATGCGTGCTATCTTGGCTTTACAGTACACATTAGTATGTAGAATTATTGAGTATGCATCACATGTGTGGAATCCAAGATATAAAATTCATATCGACTGAGTGGAAAGGCTGCAAAGATTTTCTAACATTTGAGGATAACAACCATTTACAGATTTCTAGCATTTAAGGATAACAATTCTCCATATCTTGCCGATTACGTCAGACATCTGAGGAATTTTAAAATAGATTCACTGCAGAAGCGGCGCTCCATTATTATGATTTATTGTTTTTAAATAAATTAATTAACGGTGAAATATAATCACAGTCGCATAGTCATATATAAATTGATCTTGAATACACTATTTTATATAAGGTACTTGAACTAAATACCTAACAAAAATATATTTTCTAATCAAAGATATTTTTTATATTTATTCTGAAATATTTTTTTGCTTTAAATACCATTCTTTTTTCAGTAATTAAGTAAGCTTAGCATCATCATAATAAGTTTATTTCCATTTCATTTCATAAACCACTTTCAAAATAAAAATATACATTCATTCAAATCATATTATTAACATAACTTTAACTATTTACATAAATACATTAAATCTATCTATACAAGAAGCACTTAAAAAATGACTAGTTTATTATCACTGGATCTAACATGTTTCTTCAAAGATTGGACGAGTATTCAGTCCGATTTTATTGATGGGTTATAATAAACTCATATTTTGTACATTTGAATATTTTGCAGACGATCTGAGAGATCGTATCGTCGTTAACCTCACAGATGAGGTATGGTCGCCACGACGAAGTAAAGATGCATGATGACCTCCGGATTCTCTGCAACCAAAATAAAAAAAAATGTTTATTGATTTAACATTCCCTTTAAAGTATAAGAGTGTGTGTTTTTGTTTTGAGTTAGTGTGTTTGTGTTTATGGTACGGGTTTCTGTGAATTCGTGTAAGTTCTCAAACTCCACTCATCATCTATTCGACTGCCAATTAAAAATAATTTATATAGTTGTGTTCCAGTTCCAACAATGACCCAGTGTAGTGAACGACGCTCATAACATACTCGTAGTGGTGCATTGATGATACAATAATGCAGTGGCAACATGCTCTTAACAAAAAGTACCAAAAAAACAAATCTCACTTAACACTATCGTACTCAATTATAAAAGGAGAACGGCGATGTGTACTAATTTTAAAACGTCACGCTTATAGATTAGACATTAGCGGCTTTGTTCTTTACGTGAGACAATTACGTAGAGCCAAGTCCTCAAGAAGAGTGGAGGCCTTTGTCGAGCAGTGGGATATTTCTTCCTCACAATAAGATTACAGAACTGGTTTTGATTTTATGAGACTTTGATGTGATTTGATATAAAAGGGTTATTACCTTAATTAGGCTACTTTTTATCTCAGAAAAATGATATTTGTAATGAGCATATTTGTTTAATTCTTCCTTTTCACTTAAATGATGGAGTTTTACAAACTAACGGGTTACTTAGCTCGTTGAATCTAACTCTGCTTTTAGATAACATTTGGGTATGTATATAGCAATTATGATATTATAATGAATGCTCTAGACAGACCAATTCATAACAGTTATCGGACTTGGACGAAATTTACCATTCTTTACCCGAGAACATCCGTTACTACTTAACTTTATATCATTAATTATTGTATATAATTATGCTTTGTGAATACAATAGCTTGCGCTGTTCTATTTGTTTTTTGCATATCATATTATTGAAATTTCAAATATTACTAAAAAAAAATTCCGACAATTTTATGCATCTGTTTCATATAACTATATTTTCATCACAAATGAGTTTTGAAAAAGTTTTCAATAAACTGCTTTTGTGCGTCATTTTTCCAATATACGGACGCGAACGGCAGAGATACGAAGCGGCAATGAACATTTAAAAAGAACGTCAAAGCACGTGAAAATCTGTAAAATTACCAATTTTTAAAATTTCCAGAGATGTTGTTTAGATACGGCTATTTTGTAGAATAAAATGTAATTCAACTTTAGAATTTGATATACTTTCAAAATAAATAGATTCAAGACGTGATAAGCGCCAACTTTAATTTCAGTCGAACACGCTAAGCCGAGCTTATTTAAGCGAAAGGCTTGTCTCATCCCGTATTAAGATTAGTAGGTTTCCTCTCAATATTGCAAACTTAACTTTTTATTCGAATAGAACAAAGAAAACGTACGCTATATTCAAATTATACATTATAAAGTAATATATAAGAAATTACATTAATTTTATTTTTTGTAATATTAAGTTTACACCCGACATTGTTCTATTCCATTTTCTTATTTTAAGTTACTAAAAACTATTTTTTTATAAGACTTGTTCTTTCTACGTTTTTTGGTTACCAAAATGAAATTATTTGTTTTATATATGTATGTTTGAGTTTGTGTTCATACGTAAGTACGAATGTGTGTGCATGAAAATATATGTATTTACTTCGAAGAAGAATTGTTAAATGTGAATATAGATATACTATCATTATTCTCTGTAGGAAATATACATTATTAGTCATAGTTGAACACCATTAGACGTTGTATATTTGTAAATAGTATTATAAACATAAACTTTATCATTCAAATGACAATCGAAAGTATTTTATTTAGTAAACTTCACAGATATACTTGAAAACATACGTGTATTCAACTGTAAAATTAATTATTAAAAAACAGTAGAACTTATTTATATTTTAAACATCACGAAATCATTCTTTAAGAACAAATTTTACTTTTACAGAACAAATACTTAGTACAGCTGATATTATGTTGAAAAAGCAATTCGCGTTTCTTAATCAAAGATCGTGTGCGTTACGATTCGAGGAAGTACAACTGAGGATTCGTGTGACGAATTTATGATTTTATTTTAATTAATCTTCACCGCTAGAGGTAAACATTGTTAGAAAACCTGGATATTTCGGAGAAATTCTGTCACATATAACATCTACCAAACCACATTTGTGAAATTAAATTCAAGCGCATTGAGTGATAAAAAAGTGCTTTTAATTAAATAGTTTTTTTTTATTAACAAACAACAAGTATGCAGTAAATTACTAAAACTTGATGTGCATTACATGAACTAACATTTATGATACGCGTAAAACAAAAAGCCACGATATCTTAGACTCTTAGAATTGTTTTTCACCAACGTACAAGTTATTTTAAAACATGCTTTTTTATAAAATAGACTGCCGGATTGGCCTAAAGGTTAGTGGGCATCGTCGCCCATAGAAATTGATGCTATAAGATATATTAATCATTCTTTACAGCGCCAATGGGCCTCTAAACTTGGGAAGTAAGAACTTATGTCCCTTATTGTAAGTAGCTACAATGGCTATTCAAACCGGAACACGATTATAACTGAGTATTACTGTATGGCTGTAGAACAGACGGTGAGTGAGTCGTCCCCACCCAAATGGGAGTAACTAATTTGGTTATATACACGCTTATTTACTGGCGTATTTGAACAGTGGAGTATTCCTAACAAAATAATCGTGGCATTAAGAGAGTTTCGCTGTGATGGACGTATACTATCAAAATATTCTTTTGTTTATTGAAACTTTTAAATGTTAATTATTAACATTTAAAAGTTAAATAAATAGAATAGGATACGTTAATATTAGGCCGAGCGACGTTAAATCATATGTTAGAAAAAAAAGTTTCAATAAAATTATGTAAAATTCACTACTAAATGACTGATCAATAATAATCAATCAATAATAAATGCAAGCAAATAAAATCTTTTGTGACCAAATTAAATAATTAAGCAAAGTGATATTTGGGAAAGGTTTAGGTTAGGTGTATAATTCATTAAAGTTTCAACTGGTAGTTATAAAGTGGCTGCAATATGGGGATGGTTGTTAAAAATGTCGTTATAAAATATGCCAACTGCGAACTTTTCAGGTGTGCGCTGCGTAAACCAAAAGGTATGTATATGTATGTATTACGACATGGACGGTGTATGCATGCCAACAACCCGTGCGAAGCTTGGCCAGGTAGTTAATTTCATTATAAATAAAGGTCACGAGATTAATTTAAAAATATATATTACCTGTCACTATGTCGGGAACGTTTCTTTTTTGGCCATAAGTGGAAAGCACCGTATATGACAGGGTTGACTAGACTGTTCGACATACCGAAGAAAAATATTCCTGATTGAAGATCTTCGCTTAACTGCAAGCAAATAAAGTGAAATATTTAAAATTTATACTTTATTGTAATTTCAACGGACAATGATGCTATGAACTTTTCATTTTCAGTAGATATTTTTTTGTTATAAATAAATGTAACAATGATGATGTTATTACATTCTGACATGTTGGAATCTTAAAACGGGTTTAAATTAATTAACCTTGTGAAGTGTAAATAAGTGTCGTAAAGAGTCGAATAAAATCTTTTTATATTAAGATCTATTCCCTTACGAAGGCGTACCTCTTTGCGTTAAATTATTTGTATTTTAATAAAATAAACTAAACAAATATAAATTAATTTGTTTTTTTTTTTTTGTTGTTTTTATTTTTAGTTGTCTCACTTATTCTAAGACCTATTGAAATCGCGAGCGTTTCTCACTCAGATTAATTCACGCGATTAGATTTATGTCTACTATATCTTATAAAACGCACCATTGTATTGTATTTGTTCAACAATAAACTCATATCGAAATTAGTTTAAATTATTCTGTCGTACCTTTAACCCGGTAATTTCATGCATTTTAAGTATTTTTTATTTAAATTTATTTTCATTAATATTTTCGTTTTAAATATAATTTATTATATTTAACACATAAGGATTCTGTATACATATCAAAAACTGTTTGATCTAGTTTTATGACACAATAAAAATGAATAACTTAGAGCCTATTATGGTGCATTAGACGGAATATGTGTGTGCAAGCCGTCAAGCAATCTATTGCCGTAATCTGATTGTCGAGTGGGATGGAAATTCGACGCAACTGGAGAGATACAGTACTAACAGCATTACGTGCTCCCCCCGATAGGGAAGTGTAACATCCTAATTCCGACTTCTGATAATTACATAACATAAAACTCAATAATTATTTTTAGTCTGTAGAAGTATTATGTAAGAAGAAATTCGAAACTCACCACAGAATACGAACGTCAATTTCAGAATACGATATTGACTATAACAATTAAAAAATTTATACGAAACATATATTAAAATCGCGTGTCATTTTAAGTAGGTTATCAACTATTGACGAGTGAGTTACAAATTGGATGCTTAAAGAATCGCACAGATGACCCGAGAATTGATATTGAATAAACGATAACAATGAATTATACTACAAGCAGAGGGATAGTGTCGTTCACCTCATAAATCTAAATCCATTTTACAAAGTATATAAGCATAAAAGGCACTTCTACGTCTACTAAATGTGTGAGTTAAATCATAACTCCAATATCACTGCGCAATTAGAAGTTTGTTACCTAGAGGTAATCGAATTTCGTTTCAGCTTAGATTTGTATACGTATTTAGGTAGTTGAACAAACTAAGTTGCCTATTACGTATTTGTATTTGATACTATCTGATATGTTCTTAATTATGTTCTAAATATCAAAAACGCGAGACTTAGTATTGACAATATGGACAATATGGGTTTTTTTATTGTAAAACTTAATTATAATATAAATAAAATAATCAAATGTAATCAAACATATATGAACCGAGATGACCCAGTAGTTAGAGCGCGTGCATCTTAACCGATAATTTCGGGTTCAAGCCCTGGCAGGCACCATTGAATTTTCATGTGCTTAATTTGTGTTTATAATTCATTCATTCGTACTCGGCGGCGAAGGAAAACATCGTGAGGAAACCTGCATGTATGTAATGTATGTAAAAAAAATTATCCTCTCTCCTTCCTTTTCTTGTTATGTGCATGCTATTTTTACCGAAAAAAAAAATGCAATAATATTATTTAAAAATATGAGAATGTTAATGAATTTAGACAATGAAATCATTTCATGTGATATTTAGTGAATGTTAATTACTGCATCAATGTCACAGCCGATTCTAATAAAATTTGATTAAATTTTTTATGAATCGTGGAAATAATATATTCGTTTCCTTTATTAATTTATAAAAAATAAATATTACTTTAAGCCGAATAGTGTTCTAAAAGTTTGTATTAGATGTATTTTCATGTGAATGACTAACCCAACTAAGGCTTAAATTGTAATTAAGTTTTAAAATCTTTACTGCATATAATATATAAATAAAACGATAAAACTCTAGTACCATAAAAATACCATCAAGTTAGAATAATGTGTTGATTAAGCTTGTCGATATTTTACATTAGCGGTGAAAACCCTTACATATCGTGCAACATCATTGACATATTTTGAAACTAAAATGTAAATACATATTTCTGAATCGCGCTTACGTTTTGTTTTACGGAATGTATATAAGATCTTGACATTTCAAGTATTAATGGGCCTTTGTGGTGTTTAGTTCTATTTCAATAACTTAGATAAATCAATACTTACATTTTTGTCTGGATTAAGGAATGTAAATATAATCATCATGACGTAGTATGGCGTCCACCATATTATAAATGCAGTTACAATTACAATTGACATCCTTAAAGACTTCATCTTGGCTCTATCAATAAGTCGCCTACGATTCATATCTGGCGTTAAAAATGTCTCCTGCCTCGAAACTTCCGGTAGAAACACCTTTTCGCTCTCTGTAAGAATATTGAATAGTTCAGAATCAAATTATAGAACTGGAATGTAAATTTTATGTTTGAATGCTATAATTTAAAACGAAAGGAAATTTAGAAAATAATTTTACATTTCGGATTATGGAAAAATATCATCAGGGTTTTTAGTTTTTTTTTTTTTTTAATTCGTAAAACTATTCAATGTTATGGTGAGGAGAATAAATGAATTAGATTACATTATGAATTACCATCGATCATTAGTTCTAAAATCACAATAATGTCCTGCTAAGCGTTTTTGGAACATTCACTATAATTTCAATATAATTTGACTTAAGATATTATACCACAACTGAGAATATCTTGTCAGAAAAAATAAATAGGTTTTTATTGGCCTCACAAAAATTTACTCAAGGACCATGACACATACTATAAACTAGCCACTAAATCAACGACCAATTCGTTGATTTAGATAAATCATAATAGACATAAAATATACAAAATAGATTTCATATTTGCTTAAACAATAATGTCATTAAAAAAGTGCAAAAGAGTAACTACTGAGTTACTAGCCAGATATTATCTTCTCTGTAATTTATTTCAACAACATAACATGACGATTAGAAAGTGACTTAACTTTTATGAGCCTACAAGAAGAAAGAGTAATTTGATTTTGATTTTGACTTTTGAACATATACAAAACGCTGTAATAATTCGGATACGAAGAGCGCAAAGATTTTATTATAATACTAAGCGATAATTTATATTTCGTTCCAGTCAGATGTTAAGCATCTTATCTTTAATAACACAAACGACGCAACCTTGGATTTGAAGGATTTTATGTTAATTGCTTGCGACTGTACTTCATCATTTTACATACAGATGTGTTTGTCAAGTAGAAAGGTAAAATAGCAACGAAATATACATGGAAACATTCTTTTTAAGTAATAAATTAATACTATTTGCTTGGTGGTAGGGCTTTGTACTTGGTGGTAGGGCTTTGTACTTGGTGGTAGGGCTTTGTTACTTGGTGGTAGGGCGTGCAAGCACGTCTGGGTAGGTACCACCCACTCATCAGATATTCTACCGCCAAATAACAGTACTTAGTATTGCTGTGTTCCGGTTAGAAGTGTGAGTGAGCTAGTGTAATCACAGGCACAAGGAACATAACATCTTAGTTCTCAAGATTGGTGGCGCATAGGTGATGTAAGGAATGGTTAATTATATTCCTTACAGAGCCTTTGTCTATGGGCGGTGGTGACCATCAGGTGGCCCATATGTTTGTCCGCCAACCAATGCCATAAAAAAAACGTAATATTATACAGCATGATGCCATAATTGTATGTAAGAAATAGTAAATTATGACCGTTATTTAAATCAACCATGGCATGAAAAAACAAATTAACTGGTTATAAACACGGTAGTTAGATGGGAACGCTGATATGTGACATGTGATTGTACAACAGCTTCGAAAATTAGCACGTTATTAACGACTAAATTTAACGAGTTATAAAAAAAAACCGGCACTCCAAATGCATTTTTATCGATCATTGTAATAATTTACCACGTCACGTGAGCCTTATGACGTGAGTTTTAGAAATGGCATGTATCCTTCACTGACAACCACCAAATTACTGTACAACTCAAGAGGAATTCAACATGTTATGGTTTGTATGAGATACGGTAAATACGAATATTCGATACATCAGAAAAGCCTAATGCAATTCCCACGTGTATAATGAAACAGATAATTACTTTATCTAGTGACGCAAGATGCGTATGAAAGGATACTAGTAGTGATGATACTAGCAGTGACCGCATTTAATTCTAATTTTACAATCAATGACGACTATGACGTAACTAATATACCTACCTACCTAATTATTTCTCAAGATTCCAGAATGAGTTGAGAGGGTCTAGTAGCTACAATATGTGAATCTGAAGTGATATACACCAGAAACATGGCAAAACTAATTCACCACTGATTTTTCATATGTTAAATTTGTGTTTTCTGCTCAGGAGGGAAGGAAAACATCATGAAGAATGTCATACCTATTGGAAGAAATTCTACTGTAATATGTATCGGATGAAATCCTACCACATGTATCTAGCAACCCACAATGGAATACGTTGGAAAAATAATGACAGGGAGCATCAAGCTGGTTGGAAGTGAAACATATACACATTTAAAACAAAAAAATAACTTAAAAATATCTTGTCGATTACATCATCATCATTATCATCCTATTCTCAACCACTGCTGGACATAGCCTTCTTTTCTACTCTGAGTTTTTGCTACGCTTGCCAAGACTCTAGAACACTACAGATCCAATCACCGATTAAATATTTCTTTATCTATTGAATTAAAGTGTATTTGTATGATGATATACTTTAAGTATTCTGTCACTATGGCAGAATACTTAAAGACCACTAAACATATTGTCAAGGCGAGTTAAAGTCAGGTCGCGTTAGACGTCCGTCGGAAACAGTTGCCGTCTTGTTCTCTTGTAATTTTATAAAGCCTTTGCCGACTTCAAATAGATGGGATGAGAATAAGCGAATGATACAATTTACTTTTATTTTATTTTTATTTGTATTCATAATTTTCAGTTTGGTGGCATTCTTTGTATTATTATTATTATTTTATAATACATTGATTCATTTTAATTTATACGTGGACAACTTAAATATCAATTGTTATCAGATAAATTTTATAGAAATTGCAACAAAAAAATTTTATTAGATATTTTTTTTTAGATTCAGATCCATCTGTTTCAAAATGTTTTCAAATTTTGAAGCTTACGTCTTTCACTTAATGCTTTTAAAATTAAAAATCTTAGTTCAAAAGTCATAAGTGTTTTTAAAAATATTTTGATTAATTATAATTTTAACGTGGACACTTTAGGTATCAACTATTAATATTTAAACTATCTACTTCATTCCTTTGTGTAACTGTGTTTTTATTATTTAAATATTTTAGCGTAGCAGAATGTTGCTGAACCTAATCGAGCTCTATTTTAGCCCAACAATATTTATACTCTCATTGTTTATCGATACTTGATTCAACTTAAAATACGTCATCCTTGAGGGACGGCAAGCTTTTTAATTTTCAAGTAATAAAAATAACGTTAGTAAAAAATTGCACTCTCAATTATTTATTTCATGAAAGTAATAATCTGATGGACGCCAGAACGGCATTCCAAAAATATCGAATGTACTTCAAGCGTAGGACGGTTTTACGTGTTTTCTATATAAAAATCCAATCACATGTAATTGGCCCGAACCATAATTTTAAACCAGGTTCTTGAGATTTATTAGGTAGCTACAAGTCTTACAAAACCAACGAAGTAATCAACATCAACAACTTTTCAGTTGTTAATAATGTTATGAGCGTTACGGTAAGTAATGGCAACATTTGTGGTAAAAAAGAAAGATAATTCAATTATGCCCGGTAAAAAAAAATATGTTTGAAATATGTAAAAAGATATTATATAAATATATTATTGTATTGCCAGTATACTAATGTTGATTATAAATCTAGAATAGCGGACTCGCTCAGTTTGATTTTACCTGAGCAACAATTAAAGTTGGATAACTCAAAATAGTATTTTTTTATCAAAAATCGCTTTCATTTGAAATCGCTTTAAGTTTAAGTTTCATTTGTCAGTTATATGGAAAATATCTGGGGCTTACTGTCAACTATCTGTCTGACGCCATTCTTCCTTTCAGAATGTTTTGACGTGTAGGCTAATTTCCGTTAACGCAAATGTTACGTTTGATGTAAATGATTTTTCTTTGTAACTATTCAACAGTATTTGTTTTCGTTTATATTTCGTATACATTAATAAAAATTTATTGCTTTCGTATTTGTATGTAACTATTTAGTACCCTTAGTATTGAAAGGTCTGATTATTGAAAGTTACAACTATGCTACTAATCTATGCTAACTATCAGCGGTAACAGTCTGCATCGCCATTTCGAATTATTTATCTAAAGAAAAAAAACGAGAGTCATTATAATATTTTGTCTCAGAAAATAAAGATTCTATGTATTGTACCAATCACAAACAAATGGGAATTTAAGCAGTTTTTATATGTATATATTATAATTCGATTTCTCTTTAGTGTAGTCCTAAATTTCTCAGTTAGTATAATAAAAATAATAAAAACTTTGAGCTAAGTTTAATAAGTGAACGCTGATAACGTACTTAGAATTAGAACATAACTTAATTGAATTCGCACGAATCATTTACAAGTTTAATATTATTTTTCGAACCGAAATATTATCTTAATTTAACAGTATTTTGAGTTCAGTAAAGAACATTAGTTCTAACCCAAACGATGTTTAATATGTATATTTATAACTTTAATGAGTCTGTACAGTGAGTAATCAAATTTCTCCCTGATGGAATTAGTTTGACGACCAAAAATAAAACCTAGATAACTCCGCAGATACTAAAATAATTATTTGTTGTAAATGAGTGTATAATTATATATGTGATTTTGTGGGTAATTCCCAAAAATAGAATAAATGGGTGGGCTGGCTTGGTAAGCGAATTTATTATATAAATTTCCAGTTTATTATACAAAAATAAATATTCAAATAAACTTTATTACAACAAAAACCTTTTAAGTGTTTCATTTAATGTTTTTCCAGTCCAGTTCAAAGTTTGTATTGCATCTGTTTCCAGAACAAGACCCTTTCAACAGATAGATGTACAAATTTTCTTATTTTGACTATGCTTAATGACATAATGCGTACTTCCCGAATGAGAAAACGGCGTAGTTATGAATACACTCTTTATGTTGACTACTATTACGGTTTTATTTAACCCGTACAAAATAGCTTTATTTAAACTTAACTCCTTTTACAGAATGGTAGCATGAAAACAATTTTGCTACCCGAAGAGGATTGCGATTCTATAAAATTCCTGAAGAAGCTATATAACCATAAAATGTTGTATTTCAAGCATTTTCTTTCAAGTGCATTTGTTGTGAATATTTGCTACAGATGAGAACTTCAGAATTCCTAAGAATACTCCACTTCGATACTCAGGCTGAAGTGCCTTCTAGGTCTCATCATAGGATGAGACCTAGAAGTGAATGCGAAATAGAAAGTCTTCTCTATAGAAGCCAGACAACTTTCTATTTCGCAGTTATTTTGCGTAAGTTTTACTTTTTTTAATAAAATATTTTTAGCTACTAATAAAATAGTTTTCATGGGCGAACGAATTTTTAATATTCGTTCAGAATTTTTTGAATGAAATCGTTCACAAAAAAAAGTGAACAAACCATTTCTCAATTAAAAATATGTATTGAAAGGTTCTTTAAAATTTATTTTGTTATAGAACTGTAGCTAACTTAGTTTTCATTTTTACATGAAAATTACAATGCTACAATTTCGTATGTACCGAAACACAAAGTTGTCAGTCTTAAAATATTAATAAATAAATATGTAACTGTTTTGTAAATGTTTTTTTCCATTAATATTAGACTATTTATTTACCTAATATATATAATAATTCAATTTAAATCGAGAAGTAAACCCATAAAATGAAAATAAGGTTGAGTACACACGTACGGCGTCATGGCGATAGCGTATGTAACATAACCTAACGGTCGGTCGGTCGGTCGGAAATGAATCAGTTAAACCTTTGCTTGCAATATTAAAATAATTACTACATATTTTAACATATGAGATGTCTGTACGTGATAAACTCAAAAATCAGATTTTTGTAAGGGTTTCACTAATGGACAAAGAGATTCAATAAGTAGGCGTATAATTCGTTAATATAATTTAATGTAAATATAATATGTGTAAATTAGCTTAACTTATTACTTGGTGGTAGGGCTTTGTGCAAGCCCGTCTGGGTAGGTACCACCCACTCATCAGATATTCTTCCGCCAAATAATAGTACTCTGTATTGTTGTTTTCCGCTTAGAAGGGTGAGTGAGCCAGTGTAATCACAGGCACAAGGGACATAACATCTTGGTTCTCAAGGTTGGTGGCGCATAGGTGATGTAAGGAATAGTTAATATTTTTTACATCACCACCATCAGGTGGCCCATGTGCTCGTCCGCTAACCAATGCCATAAAAAAAAATAACTATGATGATGACTTTTGATTTTTTGAGAAAACAATCATGTTGACCGATAAAGTTATATATTATGATTTATGATATAAACGTCTTAACAACAAAAATAGTAAAATAAAGGATGTTGAAAAACTAACTGTTTGGTTTTATTTCAAACTTTCCCGATATTTAATATATCATTTATATATCAAAGAATAAACGAGGGTTTGTGCCAAAAGAAATTACTAATTCGTTTCGATTTCGTTTTAATGCGAATAGTAATTTGTTTTGGAATAAGCTCTATTTGAATTCTATCTACACGCGTTCTAACCACTGGGCCATGCCGAGATGGCCCAGTGGCTAGAACGCGTACATCTTAACCGATGATTTCGGGTTCAAACCCAGGCAGGCATCACTGAATTTTCATGTGCTTAATTTGTATTTATAATTCATCTCGTGCTCGGCGGTGAAGGAAAACATCGTGAGGAAACCTGCATGTCTCTAATTTCAACGAAATTCTGCCACATGTGTATTCCACCAACCCGCATTGGAGCAGCGTGGTGGAATATGCTCCAAACCTTCTCCTCAAGGGAGAGGAGGCCTTAGCCCAGCAGTGGGAAATTTACAGGTTGCTAATGTAATGTATGTAATGAATTCTATCTACGTAAAAATGTAATGTAATGAATAGGAATTATCTGACTTTAACCAGTTTCTAGACGGGCCCATAGGCGTTGCTAGCTGTCATACTAAGAAAACAACTCATGGGTTGTTTGTGTATTTCAGTTTACTCGTATATTCGGGAATGTGGGTGTGTCTTTGCAAACTCGTTAGTATTACGAGGCACACAAAAAGTCAAAAATTCTTTATTTAATGTATCTTTATACAATCACCCGTCTTTATTCACTTCAACAATATTTGTTTATAAAAATTATAGGCTGTATAATTCTATACATACTTTTTCAATGTTTTACGTTTTATAAGAAAAAAGCTAATTTGAAGATTTGTAGTTCGCAACTTTTCAAATTAGGAACGATTATTATCTGACCTGAAGAACGACAATAATATTCATGATTATATAAAGACCCTTTATATTTATATCAAAAAGGAAATAAAATCACATCAATCGAAATAAAATACATCGTAATTTTGTCATTCGGTTTTTGTATGGATATATCATAAAACCTTTGTGAGAAAGTTTCAAAAAAAATCGTGAGGTGTGCTGTAATATGTATTTATTTATACTGAGAGAATTAACAAGAGTGTTAGGATCGCTTACCATTATATTCATTTGTTAAACCTAATGCTCCTCAAAGTCCGACGGTAAAAATGTTTAATATAAAAAATAATCATATATATATATATATATATATATATATATATATATAAGCATTATTATATGCAGTGAAACGTATTATACATTATTATTATTGATGATAGTTGCTAAACTGATTTCAGCCACAAGAGAAGGAAAATATATTCATGAATTTCATTTCATTTCAATTAGGGCAAAAGCTTGATGTTAAAACGGGTACACTAACTCTTACTACCAGACGCACTGATATATTTTTTTCAATGTACGATAATGCAAAACTGCCCTAACTTCAAATGTCTCTGTGGGCCATCTCGCCCAATGATTCTACAGTCAAAGAACAATAGTTTGTATCTCGTTGCTAGAATAAATGCAATTTCAGTCACACGGTACATATCATTTTAGATAGATCGAGATAAGTGGGTTAGGGGATACATTGGTGGTATACCGGTTTCAAATAGACAAATTTTACTGTGATTTCAATTGATTTGATATTTATACGAACTATTACCCACGTATTAAATGTTGGTAATTATAGAGTACGCTTCAAAGAAATGAATTCGTAGTAGGACCTCTCAGATAAAAATACTCTCATTTAAAAGCTACCTTCAAGGCGATCAACTTGTTGAATGGCTTTTCAGATAAATATAGTCTCAATTTAGGTCTATACTATCTATATAAGGTAGGTACTTTCAATTGTTACTAAAACTTACTAAATATGAGTACAAATTTATTAGGTAGGTAATATCTGGAACGAATGATCCAATCCAAAAAAATATTTCACCATATAAAAAGCTACATTATTCCTGAGTTCTATAGGAATATATTACATTAAAATTAATCTAGTTAGCTATATAAAAATAATTTGTCATATATATTTATAATTGGCAAAAAATAACTACTCAATTTATTATATATTCCGCACCGGTAACTTTACCATTAATTGAATCCTGTAATATGACGATACAAATGTATATTTATAGAAGGAGCCTACTTGAGTTATAAATACTACTTAATCAATGTAGTGTTTTTATTTTAGTTCTTTTACGCGGATCATAGTAGAGTGAACGGGCAGAAATCTTGAAGTAAAGAAAAAGCGTGATCATGGCCTTCCAGGCAATCTGTCCCTCTCGTTCTCATTCTCTCTGTCTCTTTCTTTCTCTGTCTATTTATTTAATATTATTTAAAGAATTTTCTATTATTGTTTTAAATTCATTTTTTTTTAATTGTCATCGTCATTTAATTATTCTCAAACATTGTAAACTTATTATATTATGAAAGTTATTTAAAACCACGTGTACTCGTGTAGCGAAAGGAACTTAATTCCAACGGAAAGTTCCACTGAGCCTCTCCTTTTATGGAAGTAGCAATTCTTATAATTAATAAATAAATATTGGACAACATTACATACATTACTCTGATCCCAATGTAAGAAGCTAAAGCACTTGTGTTTTTCAGAAGTAACGACGGTACCATAAACACCCAGACCCAAGACAACATAAAAAACTAATGAATTTTTTCTACATCGAGTCGGAATCGAGATCGAGAATCGAACCTGGGACCTCGGAGTGGCGTACCCATGATAACCGGTGTACACACTACTCGACCAAGGAGGTCATCAAGATCTCTTCTACGCTTAATTTGTATACACAAAAGAAGTACATCATACAGTAAGTACATTAAAGGAAAATGTAACTATGTTATTCATATATAGAAATTAAAAAGTATTAATATGCTGACTGCGCTGCTCGATAGTTGAATTTAATAAATTTCTCTTTCAATATAAAAGCGCTGTCAATTGTAACCCTAATCACAGTTAAGAAGAATTTAATGAGAATTGACACCACTTTCCTAAGCTATTTCACCTTTTAAGTTTTTGGAAAGTCAATTCTTTGTAAATGTCTTTGTAATGTTTAATTCACGAAGTTTTTGAAAAGTTTATTAAGTCTACCTTCCTTAGAGGTGAAATTTCGTAATGTATTTTCTTTGATGATCACTCAATCAACGAAAGGAAGCCTGCTGAATTTTAAGTTTGTTGCTGTTATGGGCATGACAAAACATTACTGTAAATGGTATTACTTAAGGTAGATATATTTCTTCACTCTGCGAAGGACTAAGCATTTAAGTTTTTTAGGTTATTTCACGACACTGGTAC
Source organism: Vanessa atalanta (assembly GCF_905147765.1). Lineage (NCBI taxonomy): Eukaryota > Metazoa > Arthropoda > Insecta > Lepidoptera > Nymphalidae > Vanessa > Vanessa atalanta. The sequence continues at coordinate 4,969,138 of NC_061882.1, forward strand.
AGTGGATTACTGAATTTTGCAAAACCAGTGGCAACGTTTGCTTGACATATGAAGCGTTTTTCTTGCCGCAAAAAACAAGATTAATTATATAATCAAAATTAAGTAATCTAAATTTTACTGTACTACTATAATTTTTCGTATACAATTGTCATATTTACTAGAATACAAAACAGTTTTCTTGCTAAATAATAAAATACACATAATATATCATTACATCCCCTGTACATACTGTAATCATATATTTTACAAATGTATTTGATATTGAATTATAAATATATTACATATATATTTATTTTCAAATTAAAAACCCTTTTTTGTCGTTCAAAATATTAATTGCGTCGTATTTTTAAAAGAATTTAACTTACAATTGTTCATTTTGTCATCTATCTTCTAAAATGTGTGTTAATTATAATACCTGTTCTAAGTTTCCCCATGACGTGACTGATGTACTAGATTTGGCCCAATGACCAAACTCCTTTACGGTTAACAGCACAGACACGAAATTCCGTACACGCATTCAATTGAGTAGAATTCTAAGTGGCATGACCGTTGCACTCAGGGTTGGATCGTAATGAACTAATCATCTGCTTTTTGTAGATAATTCGATTTTTTAAAATTATAAAATACTAGTTATATTTTTAAATAGAAGAAATTGTTTGAGCAGAAAAAAGCAATAAATTGTATTTTAAAAATATTTTAGAACTAACTGTGCCCGCGACTTTGTGCGCGTTATTTGAATTTAATTTATTTGGATATTGTAGCGTGATTTGACACTTGCTTATTGATAGTCGAAAATCAATCACCGGTTCAGAATTTAACACCTCGGACCTGAGAAGAACCGGCGGGATATTTTTTTTTTCCATTTTACATGTACAATAATAATTTTATTTTAGTTGTTTGAAACAGTCTGGAGGAGATCATTTCATTCCCAAGGTGTGCAGTCAACTAAAAAGTCATTAGCGTTGTAATATCCTTTAGCACACGTGATTACTTTATACTACATATTTTTATATTTTTATCATTATAGTTTTTATTTCAATAACTTAATTAAAATTGACAGTAATTTTGCAAAAGTAATCATATTAGTCATTGTTATAAAAATAAAAAGTGTAAATGTTTCACTAGCTTTACGCTAATACGTAGCATTATACGTAGGTTCATACTGATTTCAACCGTTCCAGGAACACAGAAAACTATACACACACGAAGGCGAAATAAAATGTCTATAAGCTCCTGGGACGGTATAGATAAAATTTATCATTGTAAAAGTCTTTTGTCTCCATTTACCAGAGGAAAATGTGTTTTTCGAGTACGACTTAAAATAATATACGGAATATTGTTCGATTTTTTGGGTTTAAATGAGGTTTTGATCGTATGAAAAATTGGTGATTCTTATAAATTTGTATTGATATTATAAATGCGTAATTAACTTTGCTTGTCTGCTTCGCTTTTTAAAGCACTTAGTCGATTTTGATGCAATTTGGTTGAACTTTGCTTGAATACCAAGGACAAACATTTTCACCCTATGAGGGGTCAATTTCCGGGATAGAGAACCCTCTAATTAACTTTTTTACAACAAAAACAAGTGCTTGAAGCATTTTCGTCAGAATATAAATTCCGCGCGAAGTTGTAAGAGTAACTAGTTATTTATGTATCTTATAATGGCAATAAAATTGCAAGATTAAAGTTAACAGTTTTTTATTGATTTATTATTTATTATACACATATCTTATAAAAAAAAACAATACTCACGTGAACTAAATTACGCGCGATTTTTTTAAAGGTAAAGTATATACGAATATATATATATATATATACATATATATAGCTGAAGCGTTTGTTTCATCGCGTGTGTTATAGGTCCTATAGTATTGAAAAAAAACTTTTTACGTTAGATGGTTTGAAAGTAGATGGTGAACGGCTATAGATTTTAATAAATTAAGGTCCTTGGAACAGTAACGTTTAACAAAGGTTATATTAGAAAAAATAACGAGCAGTGAATGGTCCACTCCTAGGCTACTAGTATGCATATATAAGGGTCAGAACTTTATCAGGCACATTTAGACTTACACGATATTTTCTTTCGAAATCAATTATAAACTCATTTACTTAATTATTATTAATACTAACGATTTTTAGCAAGTTACCACAAGTGAAGTTGTAGAAGTAGTTTCAAACTAAGTTGAAACCGTCTTCATAAATAACAAAAAAGCACTAACAAGTGTAAAATAACTCAATTCAGTTTCAAGTATACTTCAAAATTGTTCGCAGTCGGGTTTTCACTTTGCAGTTTTATTTCTATTATTTTTAGGGCGGGTTTAATTTTCCTTTTAAAGTTTTTTTTTAATTTCATAAATTTTAATAAGAATTATTGACGTATGTTACATAATTTAAACTAAAGATAAAATGTGACTGTTTAAGCTATTGACATTTTTTTTAAATAGAGAACACATATTTAATCTTTCAATTCGAACTGGTTGTTTGCGAGAAATTAAATATAGTAAAAATAATAGACGTATTCTATACATAATAATATTAATTTCAAAAATAGAACCTTCTCTTTTACTAGAACTCAGTTTGTAAATAAAGCTACACATAATTAATTTAAATCGTAAACGTAAGTTTTAGTATGTGTGATCTCAAACGCACACATGCGAATGGTGTATGATATTAATAATGGCATAAATTAAAAGATAATTTATTTATAAATCATAGATGAAGGGCTAAAAGATTTGGTATCCAATTAACGATAAGCCTCGAGGGATTGAAGTTATATTTACAAAAAGCTATTATAACTGTTGGGATGTTTTATGCTACGAATGTAAGTGAACTGAAATTCGATGATAACATTTAAAAAGAGTACACATTAATTTACTTAAATAATGTAAATATAATATTATACGGATAAAAGATTATATTTAATAAATCTTCCATTTTGAAAATCTTAAGCTGATTTCAATAATAAATTATATTTTTTTTGTTAGCTGTATTGACAATTATCGCCTTGTTTAAATCGCAAATTCAAACGTGGCCAATGGTGAGGTGAGTGAGTCATTCTAATTTTAAAACAAGCATTTATTAATTGTATTTATAAAAATACTTACTCGCTATAGTTCTCACCGTTGAAACATATGTCGAAATTAATACAATAAGTGGCAATATAAACATAAATACGAGGGATAGCGTCGTATACACCTGCTCTTGCCATCTCTGCGCATAAAATCCATGTGTCACACATTGATAAAAGTCTTCAATGAACGGACCTTTAGCAACTCGAAAAACCACAGTCTGAAACAACATTTATGATTAGAATTAAATAAATTCACGGTTCGTAATACAAAATAGCTGTGGAGAATTACAGGTTTTAGTAAGAATTGAGTAACTTAAACATAGCTTTTTGGCTGTAGTTTATCTCGCAGTAATTGCCTGGGTAAAATATATGTATTTATTTTAACCATTGGCTCTTATTATCAATATATAAGTATTATAACACACGTTACAAAAGATAATAATGATATCATATAAAAACAATTATAATAAAAATAATTTGTTTTTAATAAATAATTTATTCAGAGCTTGAACATGCACGTTGCCATAAAACCTTTCGTTTCTTTGTATAAAAAATAATCAATGAGGCTTATATATATATACACTTGATGGTAGGTGCATACCCGTTTGGTTAGGTACCTACTTATCAGATATTCTTTCGCCATGGAGCAATACTTAATAACTTAGGTAAAGTTAGTTATAAAAATTCAGAATTTAATGTCCCCAAATTAAATATTTGAAGCAAGTTTCAAAGAACTAGAACTATGTGATTTAATGTCAGAAATAAGTAGCAAATCATTTTTCCAGTATACTATTATTCGATTGATAATTTTAATTAATGTTCATGAGCCCACATAAGTACTCTGTACGGAATAATAAAACTAACTCTAACAGCAGCAATACTAGTCATTTACATTACACTTACACTGTAACGATAGGAAAAAGATTAGGGCGCGTCATCATAGATAGAACTAACATCATTTAAATGAAAATTGCAATCTATTATATGAATATATAATTAATAAGAATATGAATAGAATATTGATTTAAATTTTTTTATACTAACCTGTGGTATACTTAGTATAAAACTTAGAACCCAAGCTATAATTACAAGTCTTCCACTCCTCGTTGAAGTAGCCATACTTTTCATTGGATATTTGACAGCTAACCACCGATCAACTCCGATCAACACTAATATAAATGTGCTTAAATACAAAGCAAACATTTGCAGAAATTTAAACAGCTTGCAACCAATATTCCCCGCGTACCATTGCACGGCAAACGACCAACCCGCTTCTCCGGCTATGCAAAATATTGTTACAAGTAAATCTGCTATACTGAGTTGGAATATGAGACTATATATGGCAGTCCAGGATGGCCGTGCTCGTCTTCGACATCTCTTGCCTCTTTGAACACTTATTATAGTCGCACAATTACCAAAGAATGATAACATCGCCAATACAGAGAGCACAGTCGCCCGTATAATAGTGCTTCGAGTTAAAACAGGTGCGTGGTCCAAGCACATGATCTGAGTACCGTTATAAATATATATTTGGTTTGTTATATCATTACTTGAAGTTTCATTCATTAAATGTGCTTTCACACATTTCTCTATGGGCCACGTATTTGTTCCCAATAGCACATCACTCAATTCTCTTTGAAGTGTGAACTCGCTGGCATAAAGTAAATCATTAAATAATGTGGTATTGCTGCCTACGCTTTCCATGTTTCGTCATGCGTAGTCAATGATACTTTTGTTTCGTGATCTGAAACAGAGTTAAAGATTGTTACTTAAAGTTATCTGAGGATTTGTTTAATGAAAATATTTCAAAACAAATGATTTGCGCCGGTATTATTGTCAAACGTAAGTAATTAGGACAAAATTTCAATTGAAAATGTAGCAAACATTATTTCATTAACTCAAGCATTTGCATATTTATGTACGGTAAAATCCCTCATACGTCATATCTGATCAGAATGTTGAACTGATATGATATGAATTGATAATTTGTGTCCTACAAAGTTATTTATATACAAAGTTATTTCAAATAAAGTATATTTTACAAAACAAAATTATTTTATATAATTAGAATAAAATCAAATAAACAATGATAATAATATGATTGTATGAGTCACTGTATAAAATTTAGTATATATAATAATAACAATGACGAATATTGACTATTACTACGAATGTGACTTTTATTAACTGAGCATAAGGGACTTTTTTCTTGGCTTAATTGAATATAAGATTATTTAATTTCAATATGTATTTAGTTATCCAATCATTACTGTTGGTAACACCTGATGTAACTTAAAATAAGGAGGAATTATATAGCAACCATACATAATGTTTATATAAATAGTTGAAAACCTAAGCTCAGCCTCGTTGTTTGTTGGTAAAAGGTCATAGACGTTATGAGCGTCAAATTTACAATAATAGTGTACGGAATTTGTGCAAGACTGGGTAGGTAGCACTTTTTAATCATATATTTATTATTTATTATAGATTATTTCACAATCAGTGGGCCACGTCTTCCAAGCACAAGTTTGAAGTCCAGCGAAGATCTGCTGATGTTTAGAAAAAATAAAATGTAAAACGCCAAAATTTATAAAAGGCACGGGCAACTGTGAGTCCATGTATGTTGTAAATTAAATAAAAAAAAAAACCTATATTAGAATGTAATACATCAATACTTAGTATTATTTTGTCGGGTAAAGGATGAGTGAGTCATATTACCTACAGGCACAAGGGACATAACATCAACGTAACATTTCAGCTCTCAAGGTTTCATTCATTTATTCCATTCCATTACTTAAGGAAAAAAATATATATCAATGAAATTAAAGCTGTCTTAAGCATATAATTCTCATATCGAAAAGAGAGTAGAATATTGTTAAGAGTTTTAGTATTGAAAAAAGTCGCAAAGGAAAATGAAAACAAAAGATAAAAAAGATTACTTTGAATCTGTTCGATACAAACTTAAAGAATTTATACAGAAATCGGCTTTGTATTACCATTGCTTTTTGTTTGATATAAAGGTATTTATTCAATCATATTGGTTTAAGTGATCTACATTATTTATATATACGTATACATATATTCGGTACATAAACATGTAATATTACAATCTTACACTAATTCTTATATTATATTTTTTATTATATAATAAAAAAAACCCTTCTCTTTTTATTGAGGAGAAACGATTATGTACTGTAGTTGTACTCGCACTAAAAATATAAAACTTTTCCTATAGCACACAAACCGTCAGTCCCTATTTTTCCCTTTCGACGGATGAATTAAAAGAGTACCTTTATCCGTCCCCAGTCTCAATTTATCTCCATACCAAATTTTATCTAGATCGGTGCAGCGGTGTAAGAGTGAACAGGTAACAGACAGTTTCCTTACCATAAATGTCAAGTTGCTTATATCCATATTCTATATACATAATATCTGACTTTTGAAATCATGAAACGACGTCAAAGTTTTGGCAAAATATACAAGTTTCTGATAACTTTCGCATTTAAATAGTTAAAGTATCACAAATAATTTCAGTCGTTTTATTACCCACAATTTTTTTTTCGAACAGCAATATTTATAAACGACAACATTGAAAAAATTAAATTTCTTTTGAAAATAAAATTTGAGTAAAATAGATTTTGACGGTCACGTTAATTATATACGTTCAACACGTTGAAATACATGATATCTACAACAAAATTCCGATCAACTAGATATATAAGTTAACAGAACTTTATCCAGCTTCAATTTCATAAGCTGAATATAATATGTTTAAGTTTTTGTTCATTTAAATGTATGTATAGATAATAAATAGTAGCTAACTGGTGGCCCTTAAGTTAACGCACACTAGTAAAGTAGAGACACACGACATGCACCGAGATATTAAAATTGGCTCGTTTGTTTTGGTTTATTTGTGGTGATCTCTATCTAGGATACATAAACGATCAAAAGTTTAAGCTCTCTTTTTAACTCTTTATGAAATATGTTACGTCTTATAAGAAGCCGAGATGGCCCAGTGGTTAGAACCCATGCATCTTAACTGATGATTTCGGGTTCAAACCCAGGCAGGCACCACTGAATTTTCATGTGCTTAATTTGTGTTTATAATTCATCTCGTGCTCAACGGTGAAAAAAAAACATCAACATCAACAGAAGTGATATTTTTGCTATCAACAGTTTAACTGCGAATTTAATATTCAAATAAAAAAAAATGAAATGTTAAAGATATATAATTTTATAAAGAATTTCCCTATCGGACCGAAAGTATTACCATCCGTCACCCGAAGGACGACTAATTTATTGCGTTAATTTTCGATTCAAATATTAGTCATTGTCTTTCGTTTTCAAATTAACATAAATTAACTAGCCCATGTTAATGCAATTAATCTAGTTCCATAATAATATATTTAAATAATAAGAAGAGTTAATTCAGTGATCGAAACATTTAAATCTTAACAAAAGATTGTAAGAACCCATGAATTCCCATGTGCATTATTTGTGTTTATTTTTATTTGTCTCGTGTTCGGTGGTAAAGAAAATATATATTGAGGAAACTTTCATCTATCAGGTAAAAATATTACATATGTATATTTAAACTTCTCTTCTGAAGGGGGTGGCCTTATTCATGCTCCATTGCTTTAAAAGGCTGATATGTAATACAAAACATAAAGAATACATAACTTGTTTAATTTCGATCCATATAAGTACAAAACGATACAATATTTTTAAGTGAAAACTCGTGTTAGATTATTCATTTCAGTTAGTACAAACGTCAGCTATAATATTAACTACGCCCTACATGACTTTGAGTTTTCATTTTTTGACAGGTCATGCACGTGGACCGAAGTTATCTGCGTTACATTACGAAATATACGTCTGTTTCATTTATGTTAATTAACAAAAATAACATAAATGAATATTAATTAAGTAAATTTTATTTTTTCATAAATAACATTGTTATTGAAAATGTGTTATATAAAAAAACAAAATAACCGCTATTTAATAAATATTATAATATAATAATCTGATTAAGGATGAGTTTCAAGTTCATCGCTGTAAATGTATACCTACTGTAAAATAAACAAAAATTATAAATATATATTTTAATGTAATACAACAATAAGTTGTTAGAACAATAAGTTGTTGGCCCAGTGGTTAGAACGCGTGCATCTTAACCGATGATTTCGGGTTCAAACCCAGGCAGGCACCACTGAAATTTCATGTGCTTAATTTGTGTTTATAATTCATCTCGTGCTCGGCGGTGAAGGAAAACATCGTGAGGAAACCTGCATGTGTCTAATTTCAACGAAATTCTGCCACATGTGTATTCCGCCAACCCGCATTGGAGCAGCGTGGTGGAATATGCTCCAAACCTTCTCCTCAAAGGGAGAGGAGGCCTTTATCCCAGCAGTGGGACATTTACGGGCTGCTAATGCTAAATGCTAAAAAACAACAATAAGTAATAAATACTGACCGGTAATAAGATTTAATACGTCAGTGTTTCAATAACATAATATTACTAGTTTTAATTAATAAATCATTTTTATTTACGTGTAAACTACATTTTATTTATAGGCATTGGATCACATTTATTTTGTGTTTTAATAGTGGACGTGATCTATAAAATAAGTTATATTTTTGGCTATGTTGAAGCACTCCGAGCGCTTTTAAATGGATAGTTAATTTACCCATTCTTATTACTGCACCCATTAAACTAAAACACTTATAAATAATAACAATAAAACATTTTATTATGATTGCTTAAAATACGTATATAGTTTAGTATTTTAAGTGTGGTTAGTTCGATGGTAGGGCTTGGTGCCCGTCTCGGTATATACCATGTTCTCATCCATAATATTTTACCGCCAAACTTATTATTGTTTTGTTCAGGTTTGTAGGGTGAGCGGGCTAGTGTAACTACAGGCACAATGTAAATGTAAATAATATATGCGTTTCCAGGGTCTGTGAAACATTGATAATATAAGTAATGATTATTTTTTCTTTAAAACCTACGTCCATATAGTATAAATATAACAACGCTAACCCGATGGCAAAAATATTAGTTTTTAGGTAAATTTCCACTATGTTATGAACAGAAATAACTACCTTGTGTCTGTAAAAAAGATAAAGGAATAATGCTTTCACTACTCCGATATATGCTATGGCTACATGAGAGACTTAATAATTAACGTCTCTTAATTATCACGTCAATGTTGACGAAGTAATACGAAGGGATAGATACTTATGAATGTCATGGTATTTCTCTGACTCTTATTGACTAGCTTGAATGGGCGCTCTCGAGAACAGTGATAAAGGCAAGAAAGGCTGACACTAGTTCCTAGAAAATGAGTTCTATTAAAGAGGCCATATGCGCTAACACGGAACACGACATTCATTTTTCTTTTGAGCAATTACTACAGCTACGGGGGTAAATAATTTGATAATATTGCAAATTTGACTCATATTCGTAGTAACATTTTGACCTTGGTGTTGTACTCAAATTGTAAAATAGTTAACAGATCCTCAGGATGCTGAGTTGTTGTGCATTTGTTAAAAAGTCATTTTAATTAATTACGTTCTTATATATTCCCCTATATTATAACCACCGCGCTCATCACATCACACTTTGTTCTCCACCACGCCACTTTTACTCCTAGTATCATCTCAGACTCCCGATGTCAGCAATATAAGTTAAATTAACATCAAAACAATAAAAAATAACAAAGAATCAAGCAAGTCCTGCTGAAACAAGTCTAATTATACATTGTAAAATAAGAACTCGAATAGTACCTTGTTAAAACAAAAAAAAACGCAGAACGCTGCAAAAATATAAAAGAAAACGTGGAAACGGTTCAAATTATAATTAAACTAAAAGAATAATAATAGGAAAGAAATTGAATAAATTATAACAACTTGAAGATATTGATAAGTCGATTGTACATCTAGGACTTTCGCCTATCTTCTCATTACTTGTCTTTTTTTTAACATAAGTCTCCTTCCCTTCTGAGTTCTAACATTGGTTTAACTATTATATCAAGTTGAATAACAAGATCAACCAGAAGAAAAACTTGATAAGGCGTCAGTTAGTTTATTGGATTGAATTAAATAAGGAGCTATTATTCTTACAAACAACATATTCAATATAATAATATATAAACTTGGTAACTCTAATCCATTTAAAAGTAACTGCCTAACTGCAGGGTGTAAAAAGTGCTCTAGCAAAACAGAGTAGAACATTCTTATACCTCGTAGTCCTAACCACCAATAAGAAGTTGATAGAGATTTAGTTTAGAATAACCAACCTGAAAACCATGTGGCTTCGAGACTGAAGTTCCTACAAGAAATGATTACTCAATTATGTCCACTGTATGGCAGTGGTGGTGCTATCAACCGTACAGCGATTTAAATTCTGATTATAATATTTTTAATAATTTTCTACCAATTATGTTACAACTATGAAATGGAGAATATGTTAGACAATGTTAAATAGAAACATATATTTTAATCGGTTTTGAATATTATTCTTGTAATAGCTAAAGTGTTTAATAATAATTATACCGTTGTTATGAGATGTTGTTGAATCTAGGTAACTTACATTAATTATAACTTGTGGCCGCTCATTGGTCGAAATTCGACCGTAATTAATTACTAATAAAATATTAGATGCGTTGCTTCGAAAAATATTTATGAAAAATGAAGCTCAAATGGACGATACCTTGTCACTACTACAATAAAATAATCAAATGTTAACAAAAATAACATTGATTTTCATCTTTGACATGACGTGTGTTGTCATTGCTAGTATGTACTCAAACTTTCATATTAAATATTACGTCGATTAACGCGTATGTGTTAAACGTATCGTAGTGTGTAATAATTTTTTTAAATTAGTTTCATGTATTTCTAATGCAATCTAATCTAATGTTTATGGTTAAAAGAGGATACAAAATTTTGGTAAAAATTGGGTACAAGGTTTTCTTGTATTAACTTCCTCTAATTATTATGATGTCAATGATAAATCATTAATTACAATCATATTATCACCCGATTTCATTATTCATATTAAATTTAAATAACGACGTCGTATTTTATTGATTCCCTTATCTTATTTCTCTTTCTACTGAAAATAAAAATTATTCATCTTTGAAAGTTGTGGTTCAAAATCGTGTCTATTTAAAAAATTGTTTTTTAATTCCAATTTTTTTTTTGTTAATTTTTTGTAAAATGAATTGTGCCTCATTTGGCTGAATGCATTCTTAACTAATATACATATATATTTATGGCAGTAATAAAGAAAATAGGAATTAATTTTATAATCCCACTGCATTTATGTTATTGATCAAAGGGAAACGAAGCTAAAACTGATTGACTGCTGACTGGTTAGACTTTGAAAATACCGTGTTTGTCACGAAGGATTTACTTGCACGATTCATAGAAAATCTGTTTATAGAACAAACATTTATAGACTTATACTAACATAACACGTAGTCACTCGTATATTTTGCTATGACAAAAACATCTTTCGTACATTTATAAAGTAACATACAACGTAAGTAAAAAAAGCAAAGTGAAAGCAAACTGAATTTAACTATCCCATAGCTCGGGTAAGGTCTTCCGTTGATGACAAGGCTTGGAGCTTATTCCATCAAGCTGCTCTAATGCGGGTTGGTGGATACAGGTCTTGTGTCAAATTTTGGAGCTGAATTTTTAGAACCACTTTTTTTAAACTTACGGAGGTGAAATGTTACATCCGTTCTGGAATTGAAAATTAATTTTTATTTTAAGATGACTTGATTCTATACAACGGATAGGTTTTAGACAAAGGAACTCCTTAGCAGTCAATAGCATTGAATCAAAATTTTGTATTTTATTTTATCACCGTACAATTTGCTTAGGGTTGCTACACACGAGCCATTGGCTACATACATTTTATATGGACTCGCCGCACACGGTTGAACATATGAAATCTTTTGTTGCGGAGGTCTCAGCCCAGACTTGCTTAGTCTAACTTAATAAATTTCGCATTTGACACAATTGTACACTAAATGAGTTTGAGAGGAATCTCTTTTTTTTGCAATAACATAAGCGACTGCCCACTTATTGCCGCTCACAGCTGTGAACTTCCTCTTTTAACAGTAAAGCTAATTGTATTATATTTCTCGTAAATCATTTCATCATTCTTCAATGATATACATATATGGATGTGTATTTCCAATTTTCATATATATTTTTTCAATCGAGCGTCACATTTGTTTGTATGAGATATGAATACAGTACGTTGCCTATTTGAACAAGGAGTAACAAAACGAAACTTTTATGAAAACAAACATATCGTACAAACACAGTGTAACAAACAAAAATCCAATTCACCGAAAAAAATACAAAAGGTCATATTCTTAATATTGATCATATTCTTAGCTCATTCATATCATTAGTTCATTTAGTTCTTCGCAAGCAATAAAATAAAATATTTATGCGAATTTATACTGAATTAAACTTGAAGTATTTTATTGTCTCTTTTTGATAAATATTGAAAACAGTTCGTTAAAATTTTCAATTCAATTATATAACATCGTATGTATGTGGTCGAAATTAATTATTTTTATATTTTTTTATTTGAGCAAAGTATGATTTTTTCGTGCTTGCTCATAGCATAATACATTTCGAATAACATTTTTTTTATTTTTTTTCCTTTAGAGTAACACCAAATATTTTTAATGTTCTGTATATATATAATATATGTGATTAGAAGTATGATAATTCAAGTATCACGTAGCGAATGAGCAAAATTACTGATACAAAGTAATCATTGTTCGTTACTTCAATAATATTAATGAATAACAACTATCACTAGTTACTTTGATGAATATAATTTAACTATAAGAAAAATAATATTGTTTTACCTTTGATAACACGGAGCCTAAAATAATAATACGTTTCCATAATCGTTCCAGAGTAAGAACGTAAATTTAAATCGAAGTTCGTTGGTACGAGCGTGGCGTAATTTGTATTATTTTTGTGTGGCGAACTATTTTCACAAAGAAAATCTTAAGAGAAAACTTCTCGCTATTTTCTTTCAACGGTACATCTCAGGTCTGTGTTAATTTCCGCTTCTATACAAAGATTTTTCGACTTTTGCCTTTGTCAATTTGAGAAATATTTACCTACTTTTTGATGTGAAAGTTTCACAGTGAAATATCTGTTGGCGTTACTCGGGTAGAAGAACGACACGTATGCCATCACGGTAAATAAAGCGTCATGACAAAATGTCATGACGCTTTCTTATCATCATAAGACCAAAGAATACTAATACAATATATAGTAACAAATACATTTATTTTATTAACGAAACAATATTTTTATATATTTTATTCCGCTTGTTTCTACAAATTAACTAATGACGTCATATTAATACGTATATAAACATAAATGAAGGTACTTCAGGTTCTGGAGTTCTCAAAAAATGTCGGTTGTTTGATCAAAGTTTTTTATTAAATTTTTAAGCCTCGTCAGTACATTGTTTCACGCTCAGATGATTTTGTAACCGCTATTCCTATAATCCTTTTAAAAGGGTGAAATTGTTTTTCATTCTAATATTTTTCAATTTCCTTGGTATTGATTATATGACAACCGTTAACCATGAATTTAAATAAAATGTTGATGAAAACAAATGTATGATTACTAAATGATACATTTGTTTTAAGCTTTACATTTAAAAATATTTTAGTCATTAGAAATATTTCCATGTCAAATTCAATATAGATCTTACGATTTAGGTTGAAAATCATTAAGATGGTTTGAATATTATCCATTTGTTTTATATCAATTTCACAGTCACGGAAAAAGATTTAAAAATATTTTATTACAAATAGATTCTAGGGCTTCCTTACCCGTTTTGTTGAATTTTGGAGTGTATTTTATCACGCTGCTCCACTTACTCATGTTTCTGACTTACTTAAAAACACAAGAAACTAACATTTTTCGCAGACACAAACCTACGACCTGCCAATTAGATCCCCGAGTTGTGATCTCTGGGAAATGTCAATCGCTCAACTTATTTCGATTTATCTGATCATCAATAAGATTTCAAACTAATCTAACATTCTTACAGATGTTTATACCTATTTACGAAGAAATCGTAAGTGTAAGTTAAGGTAAGCACAGATAAATTTATACGTGATTCGATTTTGTACAAAATCCACGTCGTACTCAGCGATGAAGAAATCATGAATAACTTATATAAATATTTTATATAAGTATATAATATGTCGGTATTAATATAATACATACATGTAAAACCGAAAGCCAAATTAGGTTTTTAGCAGCATTTTGGTCCTATGTTCCTAATTAATTTGAAATATATTTAAATATTTTAGAGCTACCAAAAAGGTTTTAGAACTTTCACAAAGTTTTTACATTTAAATATGTTTCATGTTTGAATATTATTATCTGTTACAAAATTGCTAAATAAAGTCTATTAATATTTTGTGGTCACATAGCGTTTTCATATACATTGAACGTTCTCCACAATACGTCTGCGAAAAGTTAATAAACTGTTGCCTAAAGTTAATTTTCGTCGTGATTATTATCTTTTCGAAACGTTTAAAAGTTTGAAAGCTTTACAATGGCGGCTCTGTGACGTCACTAAGTTAATATTTTTAATGACGTTCTCCATAACCAATAATGCGCCGCCTCCATAACCAATTATAATAATTATCGGACTATTATTAAAACATGTACGACAGAACGAACATAACATAACTTCCTTCAAACATATATTGTTAAAATTCGCGTTATGTTCGAATTTTTTTAATATATTCTAGAAATCTATGAATATAATAAAGCCGTAAAAAGCTGTTCATTGAATAAATCTATTATTAAATGGGCGTGGGCGATAAAATATACTACCAAAACAGAAATATTTTATTTTGACTGTCTGTCAGTATATACACGCTCATATCCGAAACCATTTCCTAATAGTTTGCACGTTTAGATAAATACTCTAATTGATTGAAATTTTATGACTGAAAAGTAATCCTCATTATAATATAATTATAAATTCGTCTTCGGTACATGACTGTATTAAAATTGTTGAAATTTATACATAAGAGAAAAAAACCGTTAATGTTGTGGTTAATCAAACGATTGATTTGAAATTTACAGTTTACACAATCTGCTTGAACTGAGTGAGTCAGAATATTATTTGATACCGACCTTTTCGGAACCAAAGAGTAAATATTTGGAAATGTAATTAAAGAAAATGAAAACCGTTCGTTATTTATTATTTACTTTACCACCCGAGTAGCGATCGATTCTATAATTAATGGCAACAATCACTGTTACTCAATAAAAAAATGACAAAACTTTTTGATAAACATAATGCGAAATAATAATAATCTTCTTAAAATTTTGCAGCTGGCAACACTCTGGTGTAGTCAGATATTATAATTTCAAAGTTATTTCTCCCACACATATAAACAAAATGTTTAATTCATACTTTCACATTACGTATACACTTCGTTTGTCAAAAACTTGATTGAAACCCACATCAAATCACATTCTAAGTTAGAGACTTCAGTATATCTTTATTCTTTTATGTAATTTCTATTCAAAAGGTCTTGTAATATTTACTTTGCGAACTTCCTTAATATAGTGTCAAACCTTAATCAAAATTCAAAACTCAAACAACGTTAGACTTTTTTTATATGTACAAAGTAAATTGTAATATGTACTAGATAGATTGTCGAATTGTCATCTAATCGAATGCAGGTGTGTGGCTTGCGTTTGCTTTCATAATTATATAGTATTATATCTTATTATTTATTTTAATTGACCTAAAATCAGCCCAGAGGTTATAAGAAATCATTTCTTTAAATAATATGAATGCTAAACCAAGTCTTGTCATTACATCAAATTCAATAAATCAATCGTGAAATATTTTTTGTTCACGATTATGTTTCAATGAGTAATTCATTTCGCAATTGTGGCTACTCAAAGTAACGTTCCACAATTCGTAAGTACATTCACAAATATGAAATTAAGTCAATACGCATTTCTTGTCCTGCAGTCCTATTCTGTGAAAACTCAATTCAATAATTGTGAAATGAAGCCTTTAAACGTTATTATTTTTACAAACAATATCGCATCTCCTGTGGTGGATTTTGAGTTTATTCTTATAAAATGAATATAAGTTTTAATCGCCTAAAAGGAAAACACAAAAATTGTTTGCGTGTTTATTTCCGAACCGACCGACCGAACCGGTAGAATTTTGACAATCAAGAAAGTGTAATACTTAAAAAAGTTATCTTAGTTTTAATTTATACGGATCTCTCACATAGTAATTTGTTTTTGTTTTTTTATTTATATTGTTATTAATATATTTGTAAATATTAAATAAAATTGTTGGATGTGTCATACGAAATAAATATCACGTAATAAAATAACATTCAGTCTACGAATTACCATGAATTTTGTATGGTGAAAAAAAGCTGAAAAGCCATTATTTTTAGTGTTAATTTATTTACACAGCTTGCGGATTTTTGTGTTGCGTCGTATTATTTATTCAATTGTTATGTTAAATGCGGATGAATCACACCGTAAAAGTATAATCAATGACTCATGTTACCGAAATGATGTGGAGTTTTAATAAAATAAAAAACATTCTTTGTTTGTGGTATCTGGTAGTTATTGTATTGGCAAACAATAATTATTTTGTATTGCTGTCATTCGGTTTAAATGGTATGTGAGCCAGTGTAATAATAAGGACTGTTATAGGGGCATAAAGGGCCATCTTAATTTATATGCTTGATGGCGCATTTATGAACCACGACGCAAAAATCTGTGGTATCGCAGTTCCGAAACGGATTAACCGATTTTCGTTTAGTTTTTTTTCTATGTCATAAATAATTTCATCAATCAACCATCAACTCCTAACCAAAGACCATCTTGTCAGGAGAGAAGACAGAGCTTATATTGAAAAAAATATTTTTGCAAAATATCAACTTTAAACAGAACAAAAATTTTAAAGATGAAGCGATCGATGATTCCTGAAATATTCGCTTTTAAAATATAATTATAACTTAACCGTACTAATTACTATCTAGCTTGCTTTTGTTGGTCGGACAGGGGTTTTGAACCCAGGATTATGTTATCTGCGGTTATAATTCTAGCCATAAACCAACGATGATTCTCAGTAGTAAATAATTAAAAATCACGATGCTATATAACAATAAATTGTTAATAACGAAAATATAATTATATCTCTAATGATCCTGATTCATAAAATATTTAACAGGCTTATACATATATTATTTTTGGTAAAATCTTTATTTTAAGCGGATTATATCATTACGTTTAATTATTCTCGTAAATTTTAATATAAACAGATCCCGAATTACACATAAAGCTGCACAAAAGCTTAAAATAGATGCAAAATGGATACAAATACATTTCTGGTAGCGTTGAATAAATCTGTTTGTATTAAAGAAACTTACCCGAATGTTGGAATTTTTCCTATATCAAAATCGATGAAGCATTGGAACTCAATATGCACAAAATTAGCTGTGTATAGAAATGAAAGTTAATATTATATTATATATCATTTCGACACTTAATTAGTAACCGATTGAAACTGTTTACTAAAATTGAATTGGTGGGTTGTATTACTGCTCAATGTTCCCTGATTAATGAGTACTGAATAGTTATCATAAATTAAATTAAATCATTAATTTTATTATACATGATGAATTTATATTTTAATTTTAAATAATGGAGACTATTGAGTTGGAGACTATTGACTCAACTGAATATTTGATAATACAAATTAACTTTATAATTAGCTACTAAAATCTGTCTAATTTACTCTGCATGATTTGTTAATTAATTAATAAATTGCATAGTCGTTTCATATGGCTGCCTGGTAGGCCTTGGGGTTGAATTTATCTATTAAAACATTCTTGGTAGCACCAAGTTAGGAAATAGCAATGTTATACTCATAAGCTTCGAAAAGTAGATTCGTAAAGTTGTTGGTCAACATCTCGTCAGATTATAGGGGCGAAGAACTAAAGAACGCACCTGTGCATATTTAAATTCAGTTCTTCTTAGGTTAAAATATTTTGAAATTAGAAATAAAACGAATTGCAATTTTTAAACAGAAATTTTTACTTGTTTCATTATATATAATATCAAATATCGTTTAAGTATTTATATATTAATCAATTATATTTAAATTGATTGGCAGTTCAATTCTAGGCATTGCATTCATAAGCATGCTTGAATATATAAAAAAAAAAGTGTAGCGTACGCGAGGAAGTGTTTTCATAATTTGTAACACTAACTTACTTTATTCTTCACTGAATTTCGGTTATCAATCATGGTAGATGAGTTGTTGAATTGGTCATGACTAATAGTGCTTACAACAGATTCATAGCTTTACTAAGAGCATTGGGAAAATCCGTTGGGAAAGGAAATCATTATTAAAATTCAAATAGGCTGATTGATTTTTCGTTCAGAGAAGGGTACTTGCAACAGCGCAATGCCACGATTCAATGACTTGTAAAACATGATCATTTTAATTTTGATTTGTATATACTTGTATATATTTCATTTGAATTATTCTTTTTGTATAAAATTACATAGAAATTTTAAAAATGGAATACTATTCAAATGCAAGAACATTTTATTCTTAACAAGGCTATGACAGTGATGAATATTGTGTTTTTGTTGTTTTGTTGTTGTTGTATTGAAATTCATATTCGATATGAGATTTCTGATTAACACGAGTTACATAATTTGCGGTTTATATCAACCGCGCGGAATGTTGTAAGGTTTAATATCGGTATTAACTGTTTGAGCTTATTTCGTACAGTGACGAGAAAGGCTCTGCGGAATTTTCTGGAACTTTAATTAGTTTATTTCTTGATTTTCCAATACAGATTTCGATTAAATACAAATGGATTAATCTATTTTATTTTGAATTTGGTTATACAAACTAATACAACAGCTAAATTAATTTTCATATCTATAATAATTTTATTTTCTAGTCATTACTTGAATGGTAACGTACACAAAAAAACCGTTTCAGAATTTATCTTTTAAACTATGTCAGTAGAAATCCTTGCTGTATTTCTTCAAACATACATTTCTTTTCCTTTATTGTTTGGGATTGGTCCGGTGTTATCTTCCATTTAAATTTATTATAGTCCTTCAATCTTCCCGGGACCCTTTCTTGGTCTTCCTTTATCGCCACCCAATTCTACAAAATACGTTTAGCACTCCTCTTATAAGTATGACATTTATCCACCGGTATCACAAGTCCATATCGAATTTATCGATTGCATGCTTAGTACTTTTGTCGTATTTTTTTCTGCGGTGAAATTCGAGTTTCTCGTTACAGTTTAGTCGTGCTTACAAAAATAAAATTTGAAATATATTTGTATATATGTGTGTGTTATATTAATTGAAATTAAATATAATATATTTGAGTAGCTTTAAGTTTGAATATAGCATATATTTGATAAAATTATCAGCGTTTGCTTATCGTTATCTCAAAAGGCCTGAAAGGGTATATGTACGAATATGATATAATTTATTAGAAAATTCAATCAAACATAACGTTAATCGTTTAATAGCTTTAGGTATAAAAGGTCTTGTCGATAGAAATGTCGCGACGAACGGACGCGGTGAAGCCGACAGATAATTAATTATTATTAATCACCAATATGTTGGTAAGTTGACAAGAAAGCGTCTCAAACAACTGAGTGACAACATTATATCACTGGCAACACAAGCAATAAGCTAAGATGACCAACTATAGTAAATATGGCCAAATAATTTTTTCTCACTTTTTGCGAGTGTGAGATAGAAATATAAATTGTGGAATAGTCCATTTTGAGTGGCTCAACAAACGCAACGCAAATGTATAATGTTAAACTCATACTACCGAATGCAAATACTTCATAAAGGTTTTCGAGTAAGCGATACGTCATTAACGTAAGACGTATTGAAACTCATACAAGAGGTACTGTAGTCATCTCTTACAGCAATTATAACAGAGAACTATAAGAATTAATAGTTAAGGATGCATGTAGGATGAGAATAAAATAATTACATTTCGCATGATGACATACAATGACATAATAATTTAACAGAATAATCTTCTTCGGCTATAGATTTAAATTAATAATTAACATATTTCATCACGATAAGCAAATTATACGTATTTTGAAAACAGTGAAAAGTTGTTGTATATTTCACTTGCAACTCTAGCATAGCATATAGATTTACGTACATATACACAACATAATAGTATACCTACCAAATATAGTTAAATCTGGAAGATAGGCTTTTCAAATTTCAATATCGAATTAAAATGTTTTAATTACATAAGTTAAATTATTATATTAAAACGGTGAGCGGTATTAATCATTGCCTCCGTTTTCAGATAGTTTCCTTTTATCTTTTTTTTATTTGAACCAAATTTGGCTTCTTACTATATTTAAACATAATAAATTAAACAATTACGTAGCATATGTGTATGAAGGTAGTTCGGCAAAATGTTGAATGCAATAATATATCAATGGACGGCAAATCGGTAAGATGTTGGAAAGTGATCAGCAAACCTTTTAAATTTAAACTATTCTTTCCATCGCCACTGGCATACTGACATACACTGGCTTACAAATCTTAACACGTACGTACCCAGTCGATCTTGCGCCTTTAAATTTAGGCTACTTGAAAGAAAAAAAAAATTATTAATAATCTATTACAAATTACTAATAAATCGGATGACGATACATTCTATGTTCAAAGTTGAATATCGACTTCGTAAGCCTTCGAAGTATTCGAATGGATGAATAAACTATTTGATTAGTCGTGTTTCAAGGACGGACGACAATAAGCTTTTGATCTAATAATTCCTATCCTTTTAGATAAAGTATGAATTAATTACTAAATGCATTTTTTTACTAGTGATAAGTGGTTTTATGCGATACATCATGTATGTTAAATTTAATACTTATCATTAAACTACAGCACTGAAAAGGTTGTGAGGTCGAATAGAGATCTAACAGCGATAAATTTTATTTGACCCAATATTTCCTACTTTTTACTCATAAGAAAAAAAATTGTAGCCGTGATTTGATTGTGTGGATATTGGATACAAGAAGTATTATTTGGTGGATCTAAATAACACTTATATATATAGTATATACGTATTTTTTCTCTTTTATATCTTAATATACATACAAAGTTTTTTACAAGTCCAAGTATGTTTTTTTTTTTTAAATAAAATCAACTGTTCTTATGAGCACTAAGCGTTTCAATAAAAAAAAAAAAAATAATAAGCTAAAAAATAAATTATTGATATAAAACAATGCAGAAAATATTTTAGGAGCGGATTTTTACAGTTGAGATACGAGGGTTCTATAATATATTATAAAGTTTTACAATATTTACATATATAATTATAATTGATTTCATTTTAATAATAATGTTTTTAAAATTATTTGAATTAAACTAATAGAAAATAAGTTCAAAAAAGGATAAATTTAAAATAAAATAATTTCACTCACATTATATTTTTAATTTAACGTATAAAGGTTAAAATAATAATAAATTTATTATTCATGTGATATAATGGTATGGTAAAGAGTTAGGCCAAGACAAAACTGTTTATGACACTAACTTTTTTTCCTTGATTGTCAGTCGTCTTTTTTAGTTTAGTAACTTTTAACGAGTTTAATGTTCACCAATAAAAAGAATTGTAAAAAAATGCAAATCTTTTATTTTTATTAATAATGATGTTAATTGAATTTCAACCACTAGAAGAACATTAATATTTAAAAAATCATGAACAATGAAAGACCAAATTTTATTGAAAATATGAACATAAAACATCATAATTACTATCCCAAGTCTCAAAATATGCAAAGTACCCTCTGAATTTGTTTATTTTTTTCCCCTAAGCCATCAAAGGATTTTCTTACTTACATTAGAATATTAAATAATACAAAATTAAAGGAACCTTCGACTTATTGTTACAGGATATATATTTGAATACTTGCTACGATTTTTTTCGTGATCCCTACGCGAAAATCTTGATGCAAGTCCTGCGACGCTGTTTAATAATTATTTATTTTATTTAATATTTTGTACATTTTTTTCAACAACCCTACGTGCAATTTGTGATGCAACCCCTCCATCATATAATAAATCGATATTGTACTGAACAGACTTGTAAGGCTCGGGAGCTATTAGGTCTTCCACGCGCAGATTTTTCGGTAGCGCCCAATCGGGCAACGTCAAAAACAAATTGATCTCTCAAGATGATGGCAGTAAGACTATTATCAAAAATTTATATAACTGGGAAAATAATTATTAAATAAATATTAAATATTTAATTTTAGAAAAAATATAACTATATAACGAACCAGGGCTGGTTAAGGAAAACAACAGGGGCTAAAATCCCGGGGCTTCACTAAATGGAGCCTCCAACTACAGATTGAGTTTTTTCAATATTATTTTTTAAATAATAAGAAATAGCAAAATAAGACAAAAGAATCAAAGTATATTCAAGTGGGCACGCTTTTGTTTTTTTATCAAAGTCAACAGAATAATTATTACAAAACAATACCAAAAAGATTTTATCTGGTTTCAAATGATTGGCGGCCTCTTCTTTGTTGTCCCACCCTTTAAACGCTCAAATGCTAACCTTTAACTGGGAATAGCTTAATTGGTCTTACGCACGATACCTAAATAATACAGAATTAATACCCGCTGTGTCTCAATTCGTCATCATGATTTATAGATTTAAATATAATTGTATTACATACTAAAAACAGCTATATATTAAGAATAATAGTCTTAGATACGCGATCTATGATAGTTCAAACAAAATTAATAAAATACAAACTATTAGTTATCTTTTTAAAACAATATATTATATTATATTTAACCTTCATAATAATTAATTCTGTGAAACTCTTGATTGCAAATGATATTATTTAAAATTAAGGTAATTATGTATACAATTAATTATTGTTCATTGTGATTTGTAATTAAATTATTGGAATTGATGTTAAGGCTTTATGCAAACCCGTCTGGGTAGGTACCACCCACTCATATATTCTACCGCCAAACAGCAGTACTTAGTATTTTTGTGTAGCGAAGTGTAATCTAAAGGGTGAGTAAGCTAGTGTAACTGCAAGTACGCTAACATCTATGAGTGATGGTGACCACTGGTGACGGGCTACAGAATTCTTTAAGTTTTTCATGACAAGTATTCTTTATTGCACTCAAAACGATAAAAATAATATATATAAATAAATTTACAAAAGTGAGCACAAAGGTGGTTTTAACGCTTAAATAGCGGTTTCCTCCAGGCAACATTTGGGTAAAATACTTGAAGTGGAATAAAGTAGTGATAAAGCGTACAAAGGTCCATTAAATTAAACAAAATAAATATACCATTTTAATGTTAACAGTTATTTAATGGATTCGTGTATACTAATCCTTATAATTAATTCGCAGTCTTCTTCCTTTTATAAGAAAAAATATAGGTATACAGTACGCTTGTAAAACTCATTACTCATTAACAAGAGTTAATCCGATGCGGGGTGGTGAATTCGAATGTGACAGAATTAAATCCGTCACATACACATTTCCTCTCGGTGTTTTTCCTAATCTCCGAGCGAGAGAAAACTTTTGTTCATGAAACCTCAGCAGAACTTGCATTTATTTTGATGTAGTAGGTTTAGATTTAAAGAGACATTTTTTCCCCAAAAAAGGACATAGTGCTACTATTAGGAAAATTATAAAACATAAAACATATGTAATATTGTCTGTTCTTTACTTAAATATAATAAAAGGTTTAGAATCTTCTACAAAGATTGATTGAGATACAGTAGTGTAGCTATCGTAGGGCCAGCTGGTGCAGTGCACCAGGGCCCCGGTGCTCAGAGGGCCCTCTAACCTAAACTTAAAAAAAGAGCTTTGAATTGAGATGACGTATAGATTTAACCTACTAATTATAAGTTCAACTCACTGTATCCTGTATCCTATTCTTTTGAAGAGCAATATAAGTTGAAGAGGGTGTGAGCACCCGATTAGTTTTCTATGCACCGGGGCCCTTGCCCACCAAGCTACGCCACTGTTAAGATGACATAGTTAGACATTGGGCCATCTCAGTTTGTCACGATAAAATGGAGCTAGAAAAATATATTAAAAATTATTTATTTTATTTAATATAAAAACATTTATATTCAAAGATTTATAACAATAATGGATGTATTTTTACAGTATTGATTTCGTGATATTTTGATAACTATAGAAAATAGCCTTATGATATACTAACTTATTGATCTGAACTCGCAGGGAATGAATAAAAATTTCAACTCATGCTATTTTATACTATGTGATAAAAAATTTACAAACCGATCAAAACACTATACTATGCTAATTATTATTTTCTTACAAATTGCAAATATTAAAGGCTTTAACTTTAAAATAGGTTTTAAATTAATATTTTATTTATATTGATAACGATTAATAATAATTTTTTAAAAGTTTTCATTTTCGTCTTTTCAAGGTTCTCGGGGGTTAATTAAACTATAGTAATAGGCAATCTGCATGCAGTGTCGGAAGCCTCATAGAGGTTATTCCACCACGCTAAAACAGTATGATTAGCGTGGTGGAATAAACTTAAAATCTTCTCACCAAAATGAGAGGAAGCCAGCAATGGACATTTACAGGCTGTTAGTTAACACTTATTTTTTTATGATACACTGGCCGCTGTTGGACAGTTATAATATCTGGTCGATGCCGAGGGTAGCGAACAAATACTTTATTGTTAATTTCACTGATTGTATTAACCTCATTGCATTTTCTCTAAAATGTATAATGTAGATTTATGTATTGATGATAAAGATAAATAAAATTTATAGTTTACTACAAATACTGTCCACTTGAAAACTTTCAATACAAATTTGAACTTCACGAACACAGGTATGTCGCTATAAAAATATTTGTCGTGAGCGGATATCGAATTGTTGCCTACAGTAAAACTCTGTAGCAGTAATATTATGTCAAAACCCTCATACGTGTTTTATATTATTTTTAAAATTTTGCATTTATATATATATATTTCAAATTTATAGGTTATTGGTTTCAAATATTCATGTAAAACCTATCTTAGTTATATGCAACATTTATAATGAATAAATTTAAAAACTTACGAATATTATTAGATAAGAATTAGTATAATACCTAATTAGTACAACTTTTTTTTTAATTTTTAGTTTCCTCAATTACTATTTTTATACGTCATACTTCTATCCATTAATCTTTCCTTTAGTTCTCGTGTTTTAAAGCCGTTACATTCGTACCTAACACCGTTCTCGTTATAAAATTTTATTTCATTTTACGTCTTTTAATTTGCCCGACTTAGAAGCAATTTTGAAATTTCATCTCACCTGAATTATTTATCTTTTACTCATTTCGTAATCTATCCATATTCGTCACTGATACATGCATTTCAACATTTTACTCAACTCAACTCAACATTCGATTTTCATACAATACCTCATTAGCCCAATTCACACGTCACGCTCAAAAATAACGAAGATATTAAACTGCAGCCTTTTTTAACCTATTTTTTTTTTTAATAACAACAATGTTTACATTTATCTTTAACTTATGAGTGATTTACGAAACATCTTTTTGGTAGAAAATTATTATTTAGCCATTTGGATTTCTTATTATATAAAACTATATATAACGTATATCCAACTCTGGCATTATTTACTTAAATTAAATATGTATAAATAGCACACCATTCCGTACTATAAATAAGAGTGTTTAAAATTTGTCTATTTGAAACCGGTATACCATCAATGTATCCCCTAACCCACCTATCTCGATCTATCTAAAATTATATGTACCGTGTGACTCAAATTGCATTTATTCTAGCACCGAGATACATACTGTTGTTCTTTGACTGTAGAATCATTGGACTAGATGGCCCACAGATATATTTGCAGTTAGGGCAGTTTTGCAATTTCGTACATTGAAAAAAAAAGCTCAGTGCGTCTGGTAGTAAGAGTTAGTGTACCCGTTTTAACGTCAAGCTTTTGCCCTACTTGAAATTAAATGAAATACATGAATATATTTTCCTTCTCTTGTGGCTGAAATCCGTTTAGCAACTATCATCAATAATAAATATATATATATATATATATATATATATATATATATATATATTATATAGCTATGCACGGATAATAATCAAAGCGCTACTATAAAACAATGCTTAATTTATAGGTAAACTGAAATCTAAAGAATGGCGCGATTTTATTTACCTTTGAACCGAATTCAGGAAAGTCCGAATTATTATTCGGGCTTCCTGTCAATTATAATTGATTAAAAGGATGAATAATGAATAATAGAGCCTCCTTATATATACATACCTTTTGTAAGAGCTGATGCGGGAATTTTGATAGATACGAATCTATCTGTAGTGCCTATCCATTTGGTGGCAAAGAATCATCTCATTAGTAAAAGCATTTCAAATACTTTCAAGCATACCAGCGGTAAAGAAATAAAATGATACGTTAAATTTACACTCGGACATTGGTCACGGCACCAATTACGAAGAGCAAGGGCATTTGAATAATGATTATGCTTAAAAGAAATCAATAATGTGGAGTGTATTCTAAGAGATTATTTGGCACGAATTTGATTGTTTTATTATATTTATAAAAAATTAGGGTCAAAATACACAATAATTTTTATATGTTGCATATAACAGTAAAAAAAATTGATATTTTTGTCGCTCAATATGACATACGTATCTATTTTATATAAATATGGTCGGATAATAATTATTAATTTTATTATCCGACCATATTTAAAGATTATTTTTTTCATGTAATATATAGGCGGACGGGCAAATAGGCCACCTGATGGTAAGTGGTCACCATTGCCCAAAGACTAATAACCATTCCTTAGACAACACTAATACGCCACCAACCTTAGGAGGTAAGATATTATGTCCCTTGTGCATAGCTACACTGGTTCACTCACCCTTCAAACTGGAGCACAATAATACTAAGTATTGCTGTTTGGCGGTAGAATATCAGATTTGCTTGCACACAGCCCTACCACCAATTAAAGCCTAATTATAAGCTTACAACTTTCAAGCATACAGACACTCAACGGAACGAAAAGCGCGCCTACGGTTGTGATCTTGACTTGAGGTGTAGTTCGGTGCCATCTTCAGCGCGCTTTCGACAGAGTCGCTAATTAGCATTTAATTAACCCGTCTTTAATGACCTATCTATACCTAATAATAATGATTACTCGTAAATATTAAAAATGAGTATAAATAAACAATCGTAATTTATTATATTTATAAATGGAACGTAACCCTAATCTTGCTGAAACTATAGTACTAAGTAAATATTTCGAACACCCGTCCATGAACAATTATTCGAGTATGTATTTTTGATGCAATTGTGTGCAAAAGTGTTTCGATGTCCCTTGTATTATTCATAAACCTATCACCAACGGCCATGAGAAATAATCTTTACAAATATAATATAAATAAAATATCAATCAACTTTGGAAATATTTTGATGAAGCTGTTAGTCTTAATTGGTTGTATTTTACCCGATGACCTAATTAATAAACAACAATTTGTCTCAATAAAATGTACTGAAGTAACTACTTTATGACCACTGATTACCCGGGGTTTGAAATAGTCGATTAATTATATATTTGAATTGACTAGTATTGCTGTTTAACGGTAGAATATTTAGGTAAGAACGTACACGGATTGAAAAAATACGTGTGCGCCTCGGGCCGCCCGACAGAAGTGATGACTTAATCTAAGTTGAACTATTTAATATTGAAATTGTTTAACTTGAGAAAAACTTACGTTATTACTTAAATTTTATAAATATTACTATGATATTGTAAGGAAAGGTTTTTTATTAATCTAATCTTTTATTGATTATAAAATATATTTATTCTTAGTTACGATTCTTGAATATTTACATTACAATTTTGTGTATTTATTTTTTATTTAATGAAAAAATTACACCATCCACGTATCACTAAGCACTTACAATTAATATCTGATGTGGGTAACATTCAAAGTGATACTTCTTTAACGGTGTAAACAACATTGAACTTCAGAAATATTTTTGATATAGTTTATATAAGCAAACAAAATTAGTTTTATTATTATGAAATATGTCAATATCGCCGTTAGATGACAAGTCATTAAACGAATTCATTAGTCTGTTAAGAGATGCATATTTACCTGAATTTGTTTTAGATGTTGGTGTGCAAAAGGATTTTTTAATTAGACGTCTAGGAATAGAACCAGGAACTGATAAGTTGATATGCTGGATTCATTCGGGTGAATATATTTTTTTAGCATTAGCATTAGCAGCCCGTAAATGTCCCACTGCTGGGATAAAGGCCTCCTCTCCCTTTTGAGGAGAAGGTTTGGAGCATATTCCACCACGCTGCTCCAATGCGGGTTGGCGGAATACACATGTGGCAGAATTTCGTTGAAATTAGACACATGCAGGTTTCCTCACGATGATTTCCTTCACCGCCGAGCACGAGATGAATTATAAACACAAATTAAGCACATGAAATTTCAGTGGTGCCTGCCTGGGTTTGAACCCGAAATCATCGATTAAGATGCACGCGTTCTAACCACTGGGCCATCTCGGCTCTGGGTGAATATATATCAAAATGAATTAGATTCTATAAGGTAATCAGTAATTTTACGGTGCAATTCAAGCGTTACAGTGAGCCAGCCTCGTATTAAAGTTAGCTCGATAAGGACAACTGCGATCTTTATAAGCTAAAAAACGGGTAAAATTACGCTGTATATGTTCTAATCTTTCGACATGAATTTTATAAGACGGGTTCGTAATTGAAGAGGTATTTTCGAGGTTATATCGTATAAGGTAACAATAAACACAAAGTAAAGTGGATATATTTTCAAGTCCTGGACGATGCGTTTCAAAAAACCTAATATCTTCCATGTTATGGTATCTAGGAGATTATTAACATTTAATTTACAATCCATTATTACTCCCAGGGTACGAATTGTATTAGACTCTAATAAAACAACGTTAGAAATTGAGTAACTAAATGGTATCGGGTTTCTGTTTCTTGTAAATTTGATATGAAGACATTTATTTATATTGATATCCATTTTGTGTTTTTCGCATCATGTATGTACATATGTAGGTATGTAATTTATACGCGAAACGCGCTACGTAACGGTTCACCCTGCCATAAGAAGTTATCACTTCAAAATGTTCTACTCTTAGTTTGATTGTTATTGATAGCACTTGTCACACAGATAAAGCTTGTCTTTAGCAAACAAAAAAGGAGAGCGAAGTGTCATGCGATATCCTATTGAAACGAAGTTACTTTTGCAATATATTATTTATTAAATAACAGACAATGAAATAAATAAACAACGTTGAAGTATTGTATTGTTATTAAAACTCTGTGTAAATTAAAACAACAGCAAAAAATAAGTTCAAATGATATTATATAAAAGCATGTACAGAAAGAGACAGAGAGAGGATGAAAGGTCGCCTGGGCGAGACATAACGCAAAATCTTACTTGAATATTTCTGTCAGTTCACTCTACTTTAGGCTGCGATAAGAATGAGTCGAAGATAAGTACATTGAACTGTTTTGTTTTTGCCTGTTTATTTATACATCATTTTTTGTCGTTAGATAATAAGTCAAAAGCCTTTGTTGTAATGTTAAAATTAATCTATCACTATATTGATATAAATTCGTTTTAACAAAACCTTCACTCTTTGTCTATAAATAGGTAAAGTCTTTGTCTAAAGGTATTAATGTTTTCTTTTACATTCTATAATTGCTATTTTTTTTTATTAAGCTGACTATCACTCTCATGAAATATACATGTGTTGATGATAATAACATCGGATTGCTAAACGGGCTGCTACACGCTTCATTATATGCGGGCGCTTTTAGAAAGACTGTACCTAAATTGATAAAAAAAATACATTCTACAAATAATTATACAATAATATTTGAAAAAGCAAATATTCTTATTTGAAAAATTTCAACTTTCCAAAAGGATATAAGTAGAATACTTTTAATGTTTATTTAACTACCTCGATAGTCGCCCACCCTGATGTCTTTTGTTTCAGCCCGAGGTCGGGCCATTAGAAACATATTGGATTTTTCTGTTCATGGCATTTTACCCTTTGTCATTTCATGGCTTATAATGTAATTTTTAAACCATTTAATTTTAACAACATTGCCAACAACCAGCAATGACTCATCTCAGATGTATGTCAAAATACAAAAAATTATAATGCAAATTAAAAACTAATAGTGCAATATTTATTTCCGACGTTTCTCATCTCAGCTTACCACACTGCGTAAGCTGAGATGAGAAATACAACTGCATATTAAACGTTGAGAGAACTTAATATTAAACGGAGGCGTAATGAAAACCACCACTCAAAATATTTACCAATAAAAGTTTATCGCCCACCATTTTTAGTACCAAAATGAAATTCACATTTTTAACTGACTTTAAAATAAGAATTCGGTTGAATTATTTGTTATTATTCTTACATCATAACTCTGTTATAAAATTATGAACTGATTTGGAAAATTATTTATTTGTCAGTGAGTATACTTCCCGCTTATTCTCATTTAATTTACAAAAAAAAATACTCCCTAGGGGTGAAGGAATAAGGTACAGAGTTGTTTTTTTATTGGACTGAATTTTATTTATAATTTATTTCCTCGGGGATTTATAGTATTTTTTTTGTTATTTTTTAAATTATATCTACAAAAATCATCTTTAAAATTATAGTAATAATAATAAACTTCATTACATACCGAGATACAACGTTAATATATAAATAAGTATCTTTCTGTGGCATGTCAATCGCTCAGATTATCGTATATAAAAATATCGTTAATTAAAACTCCCTCTTGGTAAAACCCCAAATTGAAACATATAATAAACATTAAACAGTAAATATGACGTCTTTATGACTGATCACGATGATCTTATTCACGCAGATTCTTAAGAGAAACTAGTCAATTACCAAGGACGTTACTTTTAACGTCCTTGGTAATTGACTAGTTTAGATCCATATATTTAGATGGGGTTAGAAATTATATTAAGTCTGATCAACATTGGGAACCAATTTAATTTGTGTATCTTAATTATTTTGTTAAACAAATTAAACGTCTAATTAAACAGGAACTTTGAATCAATAGTATTTTGAATATAGAACGTACTTTGATGTTTTTGTACCAGGTTTATATGATAAGAGCTACACCCGTCATATTTTTAATGAGTTTAATGATACAGATGTTTTTAATGACGCTCTTAACAGTGAATACTTTTATGAAGTAAGTTAACAAAACAAATTGGAGCAACTTGTTATAAATTAGTGTGAAGTTAGCAAAGTTATGTATTTTTGTCAAAATAGGTAAAAAAGTATAAGTTAATACATTATAAAATTTAACCATAAGACATTATTTATTATTCATGTAGGTCTACACTCCATTTGTGTAAACATAAAACATTTTCTATGCCAAGAATTTCTTAGATTTAGGGTAAATAGCAATACCGAAAAATAACAGTTTCGATCAAAATCGTAAAGTACCACGTTCCGAAAGTATTATGTTTGACAGATAAGATAACACACGAAAAGAGTCAATAAAACCCTCTTTTCCTTTTTACTTCTCTTTTTGAAATATTTATTTAATAATCCAATTGGGTGTAAACAAGTAAATTTGTCACCTGTATAATGTACTGCCCCTTGTGCCTACCTATGGCCCAATTATTATCAACGAATGTAATTATTTTATTGTAGCTTCAAACCAGGACACTAACACAACACTTGTGTACAAACTGACATACTCTTAACACAAAAGAATAATTTTCATTATTAACAAAATATTAAATATATAAGAAATTATATATTTACTATATTATCTTTGCTTTTTGTTCAGAAAATATCCAAAACTTCTAATTAACGCTTGCTAAAGAAAAATATAATGCTTAATAAACAAAATAATTTAAAACTATGGAAGTGATATACAAGTAGTTCGTTCATAACTGAAATGCACACAGCTTGCCCCGGCATGAATGGAATAAAAACAAGAAAGTGTAACACAGCCAAGCAAACTGACACTTGTGAGGGTAAATTCACGGGAATTTATTAAATAGCTAGATATCTTGCGCGGTTTCGCTCGCTTATTGGATTTTGTTATTGGGTGTTAGGTATAAAAAATATATCCATACATTAGATCGGTTGTTTAATACCTTCTTCAATATTCAGAACCGATTTCTCCCTATCACCGCGAACTCGCCGTTGTATATTCATACCGTCGATCTCCAAAAAGATTTCGACATCTATTTGACCGCTAAGCACCTCAAAATACTTTCAACGGCCTATTTTGAGAGAGCCAAATAACACAACAATCCGTTGATACCACGATCTCATAGGAGACACCCTAAGAATGAACGTCACTCGTTACCCAGAGGGCAAAAACTTCAAGGCTGAGTCTAGCACTCGCCCAATATTCGATGAGGCCAACAGCAAAACGACACACAACCCAAAAAAATAACTTCTTCAATATCATCAAATTCAGTTCAGTGGTTTGCCAGTTAAAGAGCAACTGTCAGGTAGGCAGACTGACAGAACGACAGATCTAATTCCACATTTATAATATTTGTATAAATTTTTGTATGTCCGATCTTGACAATCCGCAGCTGTTAAGTATAGGATATTTGGTTACATTAAACACGCTACATCCCGCACCGTATTTAAAAAAATAATATTATAGATGTGAGAGTAAATATTATAATTTAAAGTTTAAGTATTTAGTAGCTAACGGATATAATCTCATTATACAGTTGCTAGATTTAAATAATTTTAAAACGCAGTGGAGGTGAAATCGAAATAAAAACATATAACAAATTTACGTCACGTATATTCTTTATGTTTCCTATGCGAAAATTTCCTGACCTTGATACATTTTGTAGCTTTCATTTATTTCTCAAGAAATGCTGCAAATGCATACTGTTTGTACTTGGTTATCCATAACATTGGAATAAATATTGTATTATCTTATTTTTAGCTGTAATTTCACCCAACGAAAATTATGAGGCTATCTAATGATGATGAAGTTTTTCCAAAACAAACATTCCAGTATAGTTTTTCCACGCGAAAACTATTGCAACATATTTTGATCATATTTTCGTATGTAATACTTAATATTTTCTAATATTGCATAAAAATCGTTATAAATTTCAAATTCATAAAGAAAGAAAATCTAAAGATATTGCTACATTATTAATAATAATAAAACTTGACAATATTATTATTCAGTTGATATTATTTTACGAGCCTGCATGGGACGGAATTTGTTAGCTGATTTTACGCGAGAAAAAATAACACTACAATTGTCCACATAATTTGCAACGAAGGTTGTCTGAAGGTGCTTTCCATAGTTTCTACTGAAATACTCTCTCTAATTAAACCTTATCGACGAGTGCGCTTACGTTAGAAAGTCACTCGCGTATTTAAGGCGATATTCGCACAACTCTAACCTTCTTGCAATCATTTGTTAGAATTAATGTACCTTCTCACCTTAGAAAGTATTTTCTCGTGTTAGCTTAAATTCTCTTATGAACGTGCGAATCTAATACTCTTTTTATTTGCTTTATATTTATATGTATCCATTTGAAACTTCTTAGTATCATTTTCTTATTCGAAAAGCATTTAATGCAAGTCTATTCATCATGGTATTAAAGTTGTTTGTAAGTAAGTATTTTGAAAGTAATAAAATAATAAGTTCTATTGGCATGGCAACAAATTATAAAAAAATAAAACCGACTTAAAAAGAAACAGTCAAAAATGAAATAAAGAAAGTCAATATCTAATCTTCTTACCTAATTTAAATAACTAACTATGTTTCCGGACCAAACAGATTATATAAAATGTATGTATCAGACCATTTTCATATTTCCATTATTTATTTAATTAAGACCTTTATTTTAAATAAATATATTAGGCAGTTATTATGTATAAATAAAAAATGAATTAATTTGAATGTTTATTCAAAACTCCAATAGTATTTATCGGCATTAAGTTACGTACTCGTACTAATTAAACAAAAACTACAACAAAATAAAAAAACAGTTCCAATTAGGCAATTAGCAAATATTTTATTGCATAATCTTTTATATCACTCTGCGATAGTCTATTAAATTAAAAAAAAAAAAAAAAAACAATATTTTTCGATACAATATCAATTGCAAATTTATCCTTCAACGCAGTACTAATTACTTTCTGAATTGCAAAGGCAATCAAATAAAATTTATTAATTATATATTTTGTAATTGATTTATATTGCATAAGTCTTATAAATATCTAAGATTTCGATTAAGAACTATAATTGTTGCTCAAATAAAACAAATAAAAACAATTCTTCCATAAAAATGGTAATCAAAAGATATTTTACATATTTTCAAATAGTATTTACAAATTCCTCGAGGAGAAAGCTTGGAGCATATTCCACCACGCTGCTCCAATGCGGGTTTGTGGAATACACATGTGGCAGAATTTCGTTGAAATTAGACATGCACAAGCACATGAAAATTCAATGGTGCCTGCCTGGGTTTGAACCCGAAATCATCGGTTAAGATGCTCGCGTTCTAACCACTGGGCCATCTCGGCTCTCAATTCCTAATAGCGGGTTCAATATTAGTATGATAAAGAAACGTTGCTTGACAAAAATGGAAACGAACGAGCCTTCAAATTGGTCTTATAAAAGTTAAAAGTCGGCAAACTTTTTATGAATCGATTTTTATAATGTCAATTTGATTGAAAAGTGACGTTGCATCTCGCTAGGGATAAAGCAGCTGATTTAATAATGTGAAACCGTTAAAAGAAATAAATGTAAAGAACTTTTTATATGTCTGGTCTCTATAACCTTGAACGCATACCTTGGGTATATGAAATCGTATTAAAAAAATCCTTATTAAACGAATACCTAAAAATATTTCGACCATAATATTAAGCAAGTCTCCACCCCGTAATTGTAAAATAAAGGTTTAATCTCCTGATACTATTCAAGTGTACTGAGTGAGTTATCTATACATATGATAAAATTGGAGTATCTGTTTGTAGACACAGAGCTACACAGTTAAATAATAAAAAAAAAAACAATTGAGTGTTAAAGATTATACAAGTAGTGAATCAATGGTTGTTACACGCCTTGGGAATAAAATGATCAATTCCTGGCTTTTTCATTTTTGATATTGAATATTTGTAATTATTAACTAATTGACAAAAAAAGAAAACCCGCTGAGTTTCCTTCGCTGGTTTTTCTCGGGTCAGGGTATTTTCTTTTCCGAACCGGTGGTAGTGTTTAATTTGAGAATCAATACGGAGGTGTAATCTTTCTTTGTATATAGAACATAAGAATTTTATTTGATCTATATATCTGAAGTAAAGTGTACAGACATCCATGAACATAATTAACTTTATCTCAACAAAATAGCAATATAGAAACACACTAAATACATTATGTCAATCTTCAAACTATAAGCATTTGTCAATCATGAAGAAATATTTAACAAGCAAGCAAAATTATATTCTTCGATATCTGGACCGCTACTTCCGGTGCACGGTCGTTTAAAATATATCAAGATTTTTATTATAACAGTTTCGATAAAATGACAAATAAAAATTTAAATCCAGATCATATTGTAATTTGTGATTTCATCTGCTTATATAATAAACTTTCTTAATGCCAAAAGATTATTATATAGCAAGTTTAGAGACCGTGAGCTCTCAGGACATTAGCCGAAGGTCGGTCGACATCTGTGAAATGAACGTGACTTTTTAAGCACTACTGTAAGCCTAGTAACTTACTTACTAACTTATTAACTTATGGATTTTGTCGTTGTTAATGTTATCGAAATGTTCCACTGCTTATAAAAGTCTTTTTTACTCTTAAAGAGAATACTTGGAGCTCATTCTAGCCAGCTAAATTTGTCTCTTTGCTACAAAAACTTAACAGCGTCTGCAAGAACTATGTATTCTATCAAATGAGCCATTTTCTCTTACAGAAATAGTACACATTTCAATTACGTATGATTGTTAATAAATACAGGAAAATTAAAGCGCACCAAAAATAGACTGCGTAAAATTTATAATATTGGATGCCGATCTCATAAAGATAAACATTAAATATAATAATATGAGCTTATCCTAATCTTAAAAAGTGATTGAATTTTCTTTATCAAACACTCAAAGATGATAATTTGTATATTTTACTTTGATTCGAAATAAGCAAGGATGTTAATAAAATCGCGAGCAATACTTTACATATATTTACATATATTTTGATACATAAATTTCTCTGTAATATTTTTCTCACTAAAGCTCGTATTTAACTTGCAAAGTTTGTTAGCTTGTTTAAGTTAAATCTTGCTAGATGAATAAGAATCTGTTCTGAAGTAAAAAATCAAATAATTGTTGTTTGTAAATGACAATTTATTTTCAAGATATAAAGAACAAAGGGACAAATGAACACCTCAACAGTTAACAGCATAAACTAGAAATTTTATGCATAAAGAATTAATTTTAAATTAACATTAATACGACAACATCACTGCTAGCGATCTAGACGACTGCGAGGCGGTTGAGACTGATTATAATTTTCTTACAAGCAACAATATTGCTTTCAGATTGCCCCGGAGCTGTAGTTACAACTGTACAAGTGTGCATGACACATCACGCACTCATGTATAGTCTAGACACGCGGTAGCGTGTCAGCCAAGTTCTAGTAACAGAACTGGCAAGCAGCACCGTGTGTAATATTACACGAACCATTTGGAGCCACTTTTGACCTCCTCATAACTCAAAAACTATTTGACATAAATGTGTCAAATTTGGCTCATATATTGAGACTCGCGAGATACATGTGCTCCAAATTTCATAAACGCATCTCAAACGGCTATTTAGATATTAACGTCTAAAAATCGTCATTTTTATCACTGACTGACCTATAGATCAAAACTATAACCTACTTCCAGGTGACCTAGAAAGTTGAAATTTGGCATGCAGGTAGATAATAAGGCCAATATAAAGGAAAAAATCTGAAACTGGTAATTTTTTATCATTTTATTATAATTTTTCATTTTATTGGGTCTATAGGAACACTTATATACTTATAGTTCCTGTATAACTGTAATAAAAAAAATGATGTAAGAACCAGCAATCAAAACTTATGACAGCCGGTCTTAATGTGGATTTTAAGGTCTTCACGTGAATATATAACAAGTTGAATACCACCCTTAAGTTTTTTAAATCCAAATATTTCCGTTTTATTACTTATTAGTATAGCCGACTTTGGTATTTATTACGTTATTAACTAGCATTTAGCGCACATCAATGGTGCAAAATCATTATACTTAAAAAAAAAAAAATAATAGGCATTTCGGTACACGGCGCGCGACG
This sequence comes from Vanessa atalanta, assembly GCF_905147765.1. Taxonomy (NCBI): domain Eukaryota; kingdom Metazoa; phylum Arthropoda; class Insecta; order Lepidoptera; family Nymphalidae; genus Vanessa; species Vanessa atalanta. The sequence goes on from NC_061882.1 coordinate 5,006,770, forward strand.
TGACGCCGGAGCAGCGGGATAGGAGCGTTGCGATTAAAGCTTAACGCGTACGTGTCTGAGCGAGTGGCAACCGCGCTCATAAGAATTATTTCAATGCCTTCCGATGGAAACTGCCTAGTCTATTCGACTGCATATTTTTTGTTTGAGTATACTAGTATACAACAATAAAATAGGTTTTGTGAGACTGTAGTAGAGTATTTATATCGTAACAGGAATGATTTAAGTTTGTACTCTAGCGCTACAAACGGGGATCCTTATTGCTTGGAAGAACAGTATCGAGCGAGCATGCTGATGTCAGCAAAGAACCAGTCCTTGAATGGGTCCACTGGAAAAATAGAGAAAGTACATTGAGGACGTCGACAACAGCAATAGCGCACATAAAATAACAATTAAATTTAAACATAATTTCATTTGCGAACTAGAAATCAAAACCAAGTTACTGATATTAAGTAATGTACATATATGTTCAAACAATTCTCTATTTGCTTAGCATATTCTACACAAATCACAAGGCCTTCGCCTTGACGGTGCTCTTTTCGACATAGGCTCCTCTATATTAAGTAAAGAACAGGCTTACGTTGGCCTCTCTAGAATTAAAAACTTAGATGGAGTACATCTTATCAATTTAGGTCCAAGTCAAATCAAGACACAAGAGAGCTCTATTGTAGAGTACAGCCGTCTGCGCACGTTATACCACCCCTACTTGGGTAAATTAAGTATAAACAGAAAACGCGTAAAAAATATCCGGACACTAAATGGGCAATTCACTCGAACATTTCAGAGGTACCTACACGAAAAATAAGAACGTATAAAAAAAAGACAATTATGCCCCGTAAACATAAGAAAATAGAATAGTTTAACAAAAACCATTTGGTATTAATTTTGTTATTAATAAGTACCTACTAATAATTTATATACAAAAAGTAGTGATATCCCATCAAAAACATAAATGTAAAAATGAGAGCCAAGTTAAATATTATGATATATACCTTGGTTGTTGTCTTCAACGACAAAAGAAGTGAGATCTAAATTTGTGCCAAGTTAAATAGTCCTTTCTGAAATTTATTTATAACTACATAAAATATCATTTCTTCTTATAACTTGGGGTAATATATTGTTGCCTAAGGTCTGACTTGGCTAGTTCTCATATACGAATTATATTATAGCCTTCTTAAGTTTTAAGCCTGTTATAAATGAATTATAAACACAAATTAAGCACGCAAATATTCAATGGTACTTGTCTGGATATGAACTCGCAATATCTGGTTAAGATTCATGTTTTCTAGTGACCGGACCATCGCAGCTCTTAATGTACGTTAATACTAACTAAGCAATACTGAGCTGTCCTCCATTCTTCTTAGATGTTTTGAGTTATAATTTGTTATTCTAAACACAAACTACAATTTGTGTTTATAAGCATATAAGAACTAACCAAGTCAGACCTTAGGCAACAATATATTACCCCAAGTTATAAGAAGAAATGATATTTTATGTAGTTATAAATAAATTTCAGAAAGGACTATTTAACTTGGCACAAATTTAGATCTCACTTCTTTTGTCGTTGAAGACAACAACCAAGGTATATATCATAATATTTAACTTGGCTCTCATTTTTACATTTATGTTTTTGATGGGATATGTATATATCTATATACATTATCACACAAACTGGTACTTACAATCATACCTGGAATCTAAATAACATGAATAAAAAGTTAAGATCAAAAATTTTAATTTCCTTAGCTAAGCTATGTTTATATCAGATATATAATGTAGCCGTACTTCTCCTTATGGTTTTATCAAAATATAATAGATTTACTAAAAGCGATGGAGTGAATAATTTCGGATACTTTTTACATATTGGCTCTATGAACGATGTGATGTGGCGAGTTACGCTCCATTGAACTGAGAACTACGAGTATGTTTTATGTACAAGCTATTGTATGAAAAAATCTTTTTATTTCTATGAATAGGTTATCTTTTAGTTTGGTATCATTTGTTATTAATGATGTTCTATAATCAAACATTTCGTGTACTCGTTGTTATAATTTATTGTTATTTTCTTTTAATAACTAGCCAGACACAAACTAATAAAAGTGATCAAATAAATCAAATTATCCCAAAGTTGGTGGTACACAGACGGTGGAAGAAATAATTATTATTTTATATATTTAAATTATTTACATTGTGTACTATATCTTTGAGCAAATGTTCATAATTATCATTAGGTAACCTTTTTGTCAGTCTACCTACATGACTTAATTTAAAAAAAAATGCACTTTCAGATTAAATTTAGTTTTTATTTTAAGAAATATTATTTGTCAGCGTTATTGTAACCAGCATTGTTCAAACTGAGAACTACAAATATGGTTTGGAAATTTACTTATATTATCTTCATAGTTTGTTATAATAGTATGTATCGAGATACATAAACAGATATCGCATAAATTAACCACGATCTTGAAGGTTGGCCGTAAACTGAACGCGTGCATTCGCTTGGCTTAGGATTATTATCTTAACGATAAATATTTAGCAATGTGTTGGCAGATATTATCATTAATTCAAGTGGATTGCTAAACGTTTGTAATTTTATAAGGTTACCCGTGTAGTTTCGTTGTTTCTATTTCTGTTCAATATTAAGTTTGACTTTGAATTAAAGGGTTAACGTCCTGGCTATTGAGAACTGCAAGAACAACTTCGAAAGTCATAGCCGACCTAGATATGATATCTCCAAAACTTTTGGTTTCCAGTGAATGCTTAGCTTAAAAAATATATTAATTCACTACTTACAATATAAAATTACAATAGAATACAATAGTAGTATACGATACAATAGTGTTGTTTTAGGTTGGCCGGATAATACAAAATTAAACTTAAAGGTACGAATTGCTTTAAAAGAAAATCCAGTCATAATCCTTAACATCGCAGAATATGGTCAACACAAATGACATTTACATCTCATGGGAATCCAATTTAGTAAATTGCTTGTTACGTTTAATACACGTGTGCCTTCTGCATTCTACTATTGCGATAAACATTCAATTTATTGTTTACAGATTAACCTTCCGGCCGAGTTCGACCAGGGTGGTGGTGATGACTGTCAACGGGGATTAGTCTAAAGCTGTGAAGGAAATGTAAGTCATTACATGCAACGCTGGAGAATTATTTTTACACCGATAATCCAGCCGTATCACGATAATTCCGCTATAAAAATAATTCAATGGAGATCAATTTTATACTCTTCAAAATCGACGAAAATACAGTAACTTAAAACGTAACGTAAGTAGAATTGTCTTTTTTTCTAAATCAATGGCCGCTATGAGTCGTGCACTTTTGGAATTACCCTTTTTTTTTTTTATTTCATCTTTGAATTAAGAACACTTAGTAAAATGTATGATAGCTCATTGGAATGTTACATGAATACTGTCCAAAGTTCACAGGTAAAATCCTAGCCAGCATCATTGGGTTCAAATGTTCATTATTTATGTTTATTATTCATATCGTGCTTGACAGTAAAAGATAGCAACGAGAGAAAAGTGAAACATCATCTCTCAGATGTAATTTTGCCACATTTATATCCCACCCGCAGTCAAGTAGCTTATTAGATTAGGCTGCAAAGTTAACTTGAGATTAACTGGTGAGAAAGCTTTTTCCCAGAGGTTGGATATCTGCGGGCTGCCATGACTGTACTTTACATAAAATATTATTAAAAATATGACTCATGAAATGTGAAATCCAAGATAAAGTAATAAAATCTCACGTATCGCTAAAAATATCTAGGTTGTCATGGCATTTTGAATATTTAAATATATTTTTACCGATACGTATTATATTAGAATAGATTTGGATACAAATAGTTACTATATTGTATGAAGAATAAAAAATAGACCAGAGAACTATATAACATTTCTCGTTTCTATAGTAAATAATATCTCTGGTATATACTTTCGTTACATTTTTCATATAAAAATATAGAACTTACTACATCGAACTGCCTGGACCAGAAAGAGCTGAATTAATAAATGAAAAAGTACGCACGTGATATTGTGAGAGTTGCTTACGTTCTCATTGTTAAATAAACTTAATAATATGAAAATTGTTAAAGGAAAATTGTTTACACACACAACTTAATTGAGCTATAAATTTTATATAAATATTGTAAAATTACTATACAAAGGTGTTTGTTATTGTCAAATATTTGAAGACATTAGATTTTTTTTTAAATTAATTCTCGTCTGTCCAATACAACATTGTAATATGAATCAAATAATTTATTTACTTGTACTTCTTAAAAAAAAATTCAACAGACATTAAATATTTCACTAGAAAATATTACTTCTTGTTAGGAAGGACTTTTATTATGCAATGAGCAATTTAAGCAATGAATTGTTAAGGAAATAATGGCAAGTACCTTCATCTAATTAAAAATGTAGTAAAATACCAAAATAATTATAATTTGCTAAAAAAAAAATTTCATTATAGTGATAAATTTAATAATGACTTAACTTTTTTCATCCATATGTGAAGAGCAGATATAAAATTAAATCAAAATATTTTTCACCCAAATAGTGAATAATGATTTCAATAACTACATTTTTTTTTAATTCAAGAACAGTAATTGCTAACAATTATCATTACATTGTAAGAAATATGATTATGAAAATTCTTGGCAATTTATACAATAATTCGATATTATTCGGGCATCCACGACATATCTATCTAAATATCTCATATGAGATATATATGTTAGAGATAATGAATTTACACGGGTATACGACCTTATCTATTAGAATGACAATAACACACAACGTCATTAACGTTTTAAAGATTGTCAGTTGAGAGACGTCAATTATAAAAAATCTCCATCGCACGTGACATTGGCGAAATAATCTGTGCCCTCTTAGCACAAATAAAAGCCAAACCAAAAAAAAATATTTCTATATATATATATATATAAAGACGACCTCCGTGGTCGAGTAGTGTGTAGACCGGTTTTCATGGGTACGCCACTCCGAGGTCCCGGGTTCGATTCCCGGCCGAGTCGATGTAGAAAAAGTTCATTAATTTTTCTATGTTGTCTTGGGTCTGGGTGTTTGTGGTACCGTCGTTACTTCTGATTTCCATAACACAAGTGCTTTAGCAACTTACATTGGGATCAGAGTAAGGTATGTGATGTTGTCCAATATAAGACGGGCACGTATTTTGTTACACAGCCCAAAGATGGAAATATGAAGATTTAATGGTGTAATTGTGTAATTTAATGTGTATCTGTCAGCGTGTGTTCCTTTGTTGAGTGAGGCACTTGGTCTCTTGGTCTTGGGACAGCGCCAGCGCCAGACGTGCGTACTGACTGAATTAGTAAAATGAACATGTCGGACGACAATAGTTATTGTTATAGTATAGTTATTTTAGGTATTTTATATGTTCTCATAGTATTGAAGTCGCAGCTTAATTTTCATTATTTTATTCAATTTTAAGTGTGGCATGAAATTCGCCAAAAGTTTTTCACTAAATTATCCGAAGCATAAACGTCTGTGTTTTTAGTTCTACTTGTGCTATATTTGAATTTAATTATATAAATATCTCTTGAAATAAATTAAGAGCAAATCGCCATGTTATTTATACTATATTCCAATATGTATAAATTCCAGTGGCTAAAATTGTGCTGTATTTTGATCATAAAGTCCTATTTGGCGAATTCACGTTATGGTATTTTCCCTAATACTCATAGAAATATCTATGCATGAGTATAAGAGTATATTGGATTTTGATAGCCCGTTCTGAGGTCCATAATAACATAGCCGCTGCAATTAAGGCTGGCTGTAATCCTCAACAATTAACAGCATAGAAAAATAATTTCTAATACGCATTCAATTGCGAATACCCGAAACTAGGACAACGTTCATTTTACGTTATTAGGTCCAAATCTCCAATCCATATCACCGCACTGCTGTAAGTAGGATATCATATATAATATTGTACTGGGCTTATCCTTGTAATGTAAACAAAACAGCATGGTCATAGATAGGAGGTAAAAAAATAAAATGTTTTAAATTAATAAGTAAGCGACCGGATGACAAGTAATAATAATGCATTATTAATTGAAATAAAAATACTTGAAAAACCGTTGTGAAAAATCTTGCTGTTTTCATACGATATAAAAAATAATGAAAATCTCAGTATTTAAGTTGAGTTTAAAAATTTATAAAAGCAAGCAGTTAATGACTCACAGTACTTCATTTAATTGTTATACTTTTGTTGTTGTTGTTGTTTTATTGTTGCTACACCTCTACAATTGAAAATGTTTTGTTTTTTAATCTATGTATGGCTTATTGGTTCTCTAGTGGCACGCCCCTCCATGTTAAAATACTATCGAGGTGCAAATAAGTATGAGTGAGTTACGCACGTGCTTACAAGAGTCTTAGTGTGCGTGAGTCATAGTTGACTCACGCACACATACAAGTAAAGACAGCAAAAAAAGTAGAATATAGTTTATTTAATGAATATTAATATGGTAATTTAAGTTTATGTATACGCATATAGTAGCGCAACTATATGCATAAATTATTCACTTTGTTAAAGAATGAATATCTTTAACAAAACAAGCTTCAAAGCTATAAATATATTGAACGGCTTTTCATAATACTTACGAGTACGAGTACGATATGCGGATGTAATATGTATCTCATAACGTACCCATACAACCAATCAACATCTATACAACCTAATTATCGACAAAGGAATATTAGTCAATAATTGTATTATTACATTGTGATAGATTTAGTACAATTATTGCTGTATATATTTATATTAGTATTGCTATCTATCTTTATTAATATGTCAGCAGATATATTTGAGGACTTTATTACTGGGCTAAGGTTTGGATCATATTCTACCACACTGCTCTAATGCGGGTTGGTGGAAAACACATGTGGCGGAAGAAAAAGACCGAACTTCGGAAAAAATAGGGTAGAGTTTTGGATGATTATCTACGATTATTTACGATATAATCGCGAAAAACTGTTTGTTGCGACCTTTGAGCCTGGACAACTTTCTTAGCGGCACATGGATCAATGGGGACTTTTGGGATTTTGCTTAGTACCACAAAAGAAAGATTCGCCCAAAAATCCAGCTTTCCCCTAATTTTTCCGAAGTGTAATGTCTTTATTCACTGGACTATAAATAGAATTTAGCTTTCATATAACTAAAATTGTTTTGGGTTATATTTTATTGGTATAGATTTACTTAGTATGAATTAATATTTATTAATATATAACATTATGATAGATGAGAAGAGTGATGAGAATACTAAACGATTGACACGAAAACTGAGAAATAATAAAGATGAAAGGATGACATGAAGAAAAGGGATAAAAAATAAGAAACTAAGAGTATATGAAAGGGATAGGAAACTACTGTTTCGATTCCAAATAAATAACATGGCGGTAAATAAAAGACGAAGCTGGTGATGATATCATATTGTACTCTACACGTATCGTTAAACGTATCAAGCGTAACTCACTAAATGGGTTTTCATAAATTGGTACTTTCTTATATGGTGTATTTCATACAGGAAAATAAGTGTTTCAAAACCACACAAAAGGTTTATTGTTTACGTATTTCATTATTTATACGGCGTCGTCGATATTAAACTACCTCGTGAAAATATGATATATTTATAATAAATTATCCGTGAAACATAAATCATTTATATACATACAATACTAATTTAATAAATATTAAAAACAATAGAAATGTAAATAAATCAAGTGAACACCGACCAATAATATAAATGTTTTTTTAAAAAAAAATTATATGATTAAACGTGTAGATTATCTGTTAGTGATTAAATGAACTCTACAATTACATACATTATGCATAAATTACCCGTGAAACATAAATAATTTATGAGAATACCACATTAATGATATACGACGCAAATCACATTTGTTATATTCGATGTAATTAAAATGTAGATAATTAGTTTAATCACGTTTCTAAATCTAAAATATTTTATTGCTGATGTTTATCGAAGTATTCTATTAGTGTTTTTTATTAAAATTCTTAACTAATTCAATTTCAGTAAAGTTGTTGTTTTATTGAACAATGCTCAAAATGTTTTAGTAATTAATGGTGATTATCAAATTAACCCAAGCACTATAAAATTGATGTAGGCCGCAATGCAATGAGTTCTGAAATCCATCTTTCGTTTCATCAGAGTATTTCCAAGTCGCCATTATTTCACAGTGTACTCAACCTCTAATGTGCGTCAAGTTTCAACAGAGCCGATTCTAGGTAAAAATACATCACACCACTACCGTTAGCGACGAATTTTTTTTTCTTGAAATTATAGAAATCTGACTGCTCTGTAAAAAGTTTTGCGTTATAACATTTTATTTTATATCCTCTTTTTGTTTTCATTGATTAAAATATTTATACAGATTCTCAACTCCCTTATTTTAAAAGATTGTTAAAATAAATGTTTTATACAGTTAATTAAATATTTTAAGAATATAATAGAATTAGTTTTTAAAAATTTTTATTTACACTTCTTTGTTCAAATAATTTGAGGAGAATTTAATAAATAATAATTTGTAATGTTTTTTTATTAAAATTTTAATAAAAAGCACGATTAGGAGAAGGTTTCAATTATTTTGAAATTAGAATACAAAACATTGTTAGCGAGATGTACTTTCTTTGGTAAAAACATTTCACAAACCCAAATTTAAATTAAATCAATATTTTCTATGTTAGGTAGAAAATATTGAAGAAGCGTATTTGAAAAAAAGTACACTAAATGAATTACATTCAAATACATGACCAAAAATTTAATGATAATAGATTTGATGTTGACAGCTTTAATTCAGAGTGACGTTCGGTGTGAAATGATACTGTGGAAATAACTAAAATGGACCACTCCAACTGAATTGATATTCGTTATGCATGAAAACTAATTTAACTTACCTAAAAGCAATAAGTCTGACTATAATATGAATCCAACATTTTTATTTACATATCGAATACATAAACAAACCAGTATTACTTTAAAGTGATAATGATTTATTTAATAAAAGGCGTAAGTTTAATATATAATAAATAAATAAACCAACACAAGATTTTGTATAGATGATAGAAAAGTGTGGAAAAGCGTTTTTTTATATGGGGCAAAAGAGCAGGAGGCTCACCTGATAGAAAGTGATTACCACCGTCCATGGACATCTCCAATACCGGAAGCTCTCTGCAGGGGGGGGGGTCTTGGGGGTGCGTTGCCGGCCTTTAAGGAATGAGTACGCTTGTTTCTTGAAGGTTAAAGTCGTATCGGTTCGGAAAAACCGCCGGCGAAAGCTGCTTCCACATTATTATTATTTATACAGTCATCATTTTGTATTTTAAATGTTGGAAAAGAGTAAATACTCAGTTTCTTGCCGGTTCATCTCTGTAGATTCAATATTCCGAAACGTTGATAGCTTTACATTTAATTCAATTTTGTATTATGACGATCTAAAAACTATTTTGAAAAAAGTTTTTTTTTTTTTAATTAAATATTTACAACTAGATACCAACTTATACTACATAGACCTTATCTAAAACTTAATAATAACCTTTAATGTGTTTCATCGATGACAAAGATGAAACACATTCAATTCACACAAATATATTTTAATATAAATGAGATTTATAAGCAATGAGCTGATATTTTTAAAGTACTTATAGCTTCTTCTTTCATGTCCGTATTATTACCCTTTTTCTTTTTTAAACTTTATTGTATTTTTTATTCACGTTTTTCTTAATTTGATTAATTTTTTTTTTTACTTTAATATCAGCAGTGTTATAGATTATTTTTATCATGTTATTAAAAATGTTTTAAAAGTAAAATTTTAATCATTGATTTAAAAAATCCATACTGAAAACTTGTGAAATACCTATTTTAAAAGTAACCTTATATAGTAAATATCAGCAAAGGTTTTTAAGAGATCACGAAACATGTTGATTGGATTTTGCAATTTGTCACTAATACTAACACTTACAGACCCCTGTCCCCTTTTTTACTATAGCAATGAATATCAACTTTACTTCAAAATACAGTTATATAAATTGTTGCTTTTACTTTTTATGTTTATAGACGTGACTACAAAACCATTTATAATGAGATAAATTACCACAAGCTCGCTTATTACTTTGGCTGTTACCTACTGGCATTATACAAGCAATAATTACAGTATACAATGTCATATTTCTGCTATAATGCCTCTTAATTATAAAATGACGTATTATAATTAAGAGGCATATTTATGGTACTAATTGATTTCACGTACCAATATGAAAAGTACATATATAGAAAATATGTAAATACATTCTTATTCTATTTTCAAATCTCATTTTCAAATCAGGTTTATTGATCTTTCCTCATTATAAGCTATTTAAGGCTAAGTTCACATCATCAATAATTCACCTCACGTTACAAGATCAAAGTAAATAGTACCTAATAAATGTTTACAGTAAAAGTGCGTTTCACGCTCCAGATCTTGGACCGCATATTCGTCTAGTCTCTAGTTAGAATTTTAAGGAACAAATTGGGTTTTGGAAAGATTTTCTTTTAAAATAAGTGTCTATATAAAATTCAAACTTTATAGAAACAAACAAGTTAATTATCTCATCCCCATTAAGAGAATTGTCTCATTTTGTTAACGCCAGATTGTTGTACAGCACCTGCTGCCATGCGAACGCTTCAGCACGTCTCTTCGCAATTATAAACATGCATGTGAATTTGGCCTAATACGTTATTCCTTCATCACATATGAAACGGGTTTTGATTACCAAGGAATTTCTTATTGGCTTAGGTCGACAAAACCTTTGAAAAAAATGAATTTGTTCAAGTATTCAATTTACTAGAAGTGGTACTCTCAACTCGTTCGACTTTAATTACATAGGCTGAGTAACAAGAATTTCTCAAAGAAATAATAAAAACTTCGATTAACTGAAAAAAGCGCAATCATACTTGCTGAGATTTCTTGAATTTACATTACATTTTTTACATTAGCAGCCTGTAGATTTTCCCACTGCTGGGCTAAGACCTCCTATGCCTTTGAGGAGAAGGCTTGGAGCATATTCCACCACGCTCATCCAATGCGGTTTGGTGGAATACACATGTGGCAGAATTTCGTTGAAATTGGACACATGCAAGTTCCCTCAGGATGTTTTCCTTCGCCGCCGAGCACGAGATGAATTATAAGCAAAAATTAAGCACATGAAAATTCAGTGGTGCCTGCCTGGGTTTGAACCCGAAACCATCGGTTAAGATGCACGCGTTCTAACCACTGGGCCATTTCGGCTTATATCTAGACACGCGGTAGCGTGTCAGCCAAGTTCTAGTAACAGAACTGGCAAGCAGCACCGTGTGTAATATTAGACGAACCATTTGGAGCCACTTTTGACCTCCTTGACATAAATGTGTCAAATTTGGCTCATATATTGAGACTCGCGAGATACATATGTGTTCCAAATTTCATAAACGCATCTCAAATAGTTATTTAGATATTAACGTCTAAAAATCGTCATTTTTATCACTGACTGACCTATAGATCAATCATTTTATTATAATTTTTCATTTTATTAGGTCTATTAGGAACACTTATATATATACTTAGTTCCTGTAATAACTGCAATAAAAAAAAATTATGTAAGAACCAGCAATCAAAACTTATGGCAGCCGGTCTTAATGTGGATTTTAAGGTCTTCACGTGAATATATAACAATTTGAATACCATCCTTAAGTTTTTTAAATCAAAATATTTCCGTTTTAGTACTTATGAGTATAGCCGACTTTCGTATTTATTACGTTATTAACTAGCATTTAGCTCATATCAATGGTGCAAAATAATTATACTTAAAAAAATAATAATAATAAGCATTTCGGTACACGGCGCGCGACGCGACGCCGGAGCAGCGGGATAGGAGCGTTGCGATTAAACCTTAACGCGGACGTGTCTGAGTGAGTGCCAAACGCGCTCATAAGAATTATTTCAATGCCTTCCGATGGAAGCTGCCTAGTCTATTCGACTGCATATTTTTTGTTTGAGTATACTAGTATACAACAATAAAATAGGTTTCGTGAGACTGTAGTAGAGTATGTATATCGTAACTGGAATGATTTAAGTTTGTACTCTAGCGCTACAAACGGGGATCCTTATTGCTTGGAAGAACAGTATCGAGCAAGCTTGCTGATGTCAGCAAGCTTGCTCATGTCAGCAGTCAGCAGGACTGGTGAATGGGTCCTATGGAAAAATAGAGAAGGTACATTGGGGACGTCGACAACAACAATAGCGCACGTAAAATAACAATTCAATTTAAACATAATTTAATTTGCGAACTAGAAGTCAAAACCAAGTTATAGATATTAAGTAATGTACATATATGTTCAAAGGAAACAATTCTTTATTTGATTAGCATATTCTACTACTATACACAAATTACAAGGCCTTCGCCTTGACGGTGCTCTTTTCGACATAGGCTCCTCTATATTAAGTAAAGAACAGGCTTACGTTGGCCTCTCCTGAGTTAAAACCTTAGATGGAGTACATCTTATCAATTTAGGTCCAAGTCAAATCAAGACACAAGAGAGCTCTATTGTAGAGTACAACCGTCTGCGCACGTTATACCACCCCTATTTGGCCAAATTAAGTATAAACAGAAAAGGCGTAAAAAAAATCCGGAAACTGAATGGGCAATTCACTCGGACATTTCAGAGGTACCTACATGAAAAATAAGAACGTATCAAAAAAAAGATAATTATACCCCGTAAACGTAGGAAATAGGAAAATAGAATAGCTTAACAAAAACCATTTGGTATTAATTTTGTTATTAATAAGTATCTACTAATAATTTATATACAAAAAGTAGTGATATCCCATCAAAAACATAAATGTAAAAATGAGAGCCAAGTTAAATATTATGATATATACCTTGGTTGTTGTCTTCAACGACAAAAGAAGTGAGATCTAAATTTGTGCCAAGTTAATAGTCCTTTCTGAAATTTATTTATAACTACATAAAATATCATTTCTTCTTAAAACTTGGGGTAATATATTGTTGCCTATGGTCTGACTTGGCTAGTTCTTATATGTTTATAAACACAACTTGTAGTTTGTGTTTAGAATAGCAAATTATAACTCAATTATCAATATTTCTTGAATGATAATAGTTGATTAATAGAAAAATAGTCCGGCCAACGCCAGTGTCATATTAAATTTATTTACAAATAGAAAATAAAAAAATATTTTATTCGATTTTTCGTAAAAAACTTTATCGATTTTGATGATATCAAATATAATAAAAACTTTATGATATTACCTAAAAAACTATCATTTGCTTGATTGATTAAAATATTCTAGTCTTTGTATAATTTAACATAGACATACATATATAATACAAGATATCACATGACCTGATGTATTACCACAGTAAGAACAGATAGACAGATCATAATAATTGCTTTCTAAGTAATTCACTTGGTGTTAAATTACTAATTGCAATATTTTATGTATTCACTCTGCTAAAAAAAGTATATATTGTCCCGTTAAAAATATAATAAGCTTAAAATATATAATCTCATCCCTTAGCTATTTGAAATTGCTGTAATAATACAGTTATATAAGCATATAATTTATTAACTGATGCTTATATACCATAAAAATGGAATAAACGATAAAAATAACCAATCGTGTTTTGAAATAACAATCAATGCACTTAGAACTAAAAAAAAATTAATCGAATTTATAATGTATGTATATGTAATGTACTTGTACTTTATCTAATTTAAACAAAAACATTACTGACTTTAAAAATGTAAAGAAAAGAAGCTAAACATTTTTAAGAGCCGACGAAGCACCTGCAAGCCTCCCTTGATACGCGTGTATAGTCAATTTCCACCAAATAAGCCCCATACACATTTGCTACCTATACCAAGTGTAACTGAATTACTAAGTTAATAATAATGTTTAAATATTTACAAGGCCTAATCAACGACTTTAGGAGCTCAAGCTTATTAATATTTGAACAGATTTTCCTTGCCTTGCTTTGACTAATCAATCAAATTTTAAATATTAATTCGTTAGAAAAATGCGCTGCCCGTATGAGACGGCAACGTTTAGAGGCGGTGTTCCGTGTTAATAGTAGTTTATGTTTGGATCACACTCAATATCCCTACTCTAACTAAAAAATAATTATATTTAACTTACGATCGGTGAATGTTTCCAGTTATATATAGACCCTGAGTGCATTTCCTGATTTTTCCCCCTCGTTTCATCTTACTTACATATATTTACGGAGGGTTTTTTTTTTCTGAAGTTATGTGGGAAAATTCTCAAAATGTAAATATTGATAAAATAAAAAAAATCTACTCTTAAGGCTGTTTTTTTATTCAAATTAATATTTTGCCCACTTGGTTTGTATAGCGAATACAAAACAAAATCATTACACATATGCCATAACTACTGAAGAGCATACATTTAAAAAAATGACCAAGCAGATAACCATCTTCTTTTTGAAGTAAGTTTAAATTTATTATTAATAAAACCCATTAGAGTAGAAGTTTAAGTACGCTCTGTAAAGCTATCTTGTAAGAAAAAACTTGAAACTAACACACCAGTGACAAAAAACCGCATTAATTTGAATATTTTTTAGGTTTAAAAAGTAAACGACATCAGTAAACACGGGGTTGAACCCCTAAAAAGTCGTTCCCCATGTCGTTCACATTTCGTTTCTTACTTCATATAAAATTTCATCAAATTTGTTTTTCTCTCCGATATTCTACCGTCAAATAGCAATACTTAGTACTGTGTTGCGGTTTGAAGGGTAAGTCAGTGTAAATTCAGGCACAGGGACATAACATCTTAGCTCCCAAGGTTTATGACAAATTGGTGTAATGTTATTATTTCTTACAGCATCAATTTGCATCATTTTTTATTATGTCTATAGGCGGTGGTGACCATATACCATCAGATGGCCAAATTGCTCGTCGGCCTACTTATTAAATAAAAAAATATATAATTTTGGCCGTGAAAGCATATCAAATATACCGACAGAGAGTGTTACAGTCGAATTTATAATATTATTAGCAGTCGCCTGCGGCTTCGCTTGCGTTCGTGGGTTGGCCGTCAGTCGTCGTTCGTCGTCTTGACGTTCCAGCTTAAAATTTAAATTCAGTTCAGTGTTTTAGCCATGACAGACAAACTAACAGAATTACTTTCGCATTTATAACTTACCTCCGATAATCTACTTCAACGCTTTTATTTACATCATTTTTAATTATTAAACTAAAATAATCTTTGAAACGTTATTCATGAAACAAACCTTCTCATGGTTGTTTTTACTCAATCGTTAATTTAAAAAAAAAGAAATATTAAAAGGAAAAAAAAAGTATTTCAATTACCAATGATAGCTCTAGAGATAACTGCGTTTAAAAAAAAAAAAACAAACGAATATAGAGTTCATCTTATTATATTCGTATAAGTTGAGGAATATGCAATCCTACATGGAAAGTGCCACTATACATGTAGAGACAACAAATAAAAAAATACGTCAATATCAAATAATTATTTGTTTTTATAGTTCATAACAAAACAGATTTACATACAGAATTGCATATATATACAAAAATAATTATAGTAATAACTTTTTTCACAGCAGAATATATAGTATAAAAGTTTGAAATGTGCCATCTCTAAAAGCTGAAGAATGTTCAAAGCGTATGCGTAATGTAGGCGGTCTTATTGCAGCCGAAACAAGGGTAGAGGAAAATTATTATTATATAAACAAATAAAGGAGCAGAGATACTAGATATAGTATATAAAAGGACTAATAAATAACGATATTTCCTTAAAGATTCCATTCGTATTGGTTTTAAGGACTTTATTATTTGACAACCTCCGTGGTCGAGTAGTGTGTACACCGGTTTTCATGGGTACGCCACTCTGAGGTCCCAGGTTCGATTCTCGGCCGAATCGATCTAGTAAAAGTTTATTAGTTTTCCAAGTTGTCTTGGGTCTGGGTGTTTGTGATACCGTTACTTCTGATTTTCCATAACACAAGTGCTTTAGCTACTTACATTGAGATGTATGTGATATTGTCCAATATTTATTTATTATTTTGGGTGAACTGAAACCACTCGATAATATTTAGCATGAAAAAAGTAAATGAACAAAATATTGAAATCAAATTGAATAAAAACTTCTAAGCTAATGTACATACAAATCATGTTCTAGTACATAATACAATACTATTATGTAATTAACTGCGTTTCGCAGTTTCACCCGGTTCAAATTTAGAACACTGACTACGCTTGATATGTGCGCTAATTTCATGTGCTTGTATTAAATATATATTTAGTAGGTACTAGTATATACTAGTAACATTAAATTTACGAAAGTTACTCTGTCTGTAACCATTTCACGCTTAAATCTCTGAACCAATTAAGATGAAATTTGAAACTTGGGACCTGAGATGGCTCAGTGGTTAGAACGCATGCATCTAAGCCGATGATTTCGGGTTCAAACCTAGGCAGGCACCACTGAATATTCATGTGCTTAATTTGTATTTATAATTCATCTCGTGCTCCGCGGTGAAGGAAAACATCGTAAGGAAACCTACATGTGTCTAATTTCAACGAAGTTCTGCCACATGTGTATTCCACCAACCCGCATTAGAGCAGCGTGGTGGAATATGCTCCAAACCTCCTCCTCAAAGAGAGAAGAGACCTTTAGCCCAGCAGTGGAAATTTTACAGGCTGCTAATGTAATGTAATGTAATGTTGAAACTTGGACATAAGCTACTTTTTTTTAATTCATATCTTATGGGGTAAAAATGGGTGATGGTTTGTGTTATAGGTAAGGTTCTATGAATTTCACGTATGTAAAGCCACAGGTTCTAGCTAGTATAAAATAATTCTAAAATCTGTCATAGACTTAATATTAAGTAAGCCAAAACATAGTCATGACTAAAATAAGGCGTATAACCCCTTACAATACTGTGTCCCAAGAGCCTAAATTAATCAATTATACAATGAAAGATTGTATAATTAAAATATTACAATGAAATTAAATAATATGATTTCATTTAAGATAAGATATTATATAGATGGCTCTATTATCGACAAATGCTATATGGTATTACTAGCTGTTACCCGCGGCTTCGCTCGCGTGGAATATGAATATATTAACAATTTTACTTAAAATATTACGTTAATGTAAGACCTCTTTGTGAACCACATTAGACTAGGGTAGAATATCCAGAATCGTTTAAATAGGTATCAACTCATTTTTAATCCGTAGTCCAAAAATAAAATTTCTAGCTTCTAACTTCAAAAATGACGGACTTCCAGACTATCCTATTTACGAAATGTCTACCAAATTTCTCTCCTTAGGCGTAAAATATCCAGAATCGTTTAAATAGGTATCAACTCATTTTTAACCGGTAGCCCAAAAATAAAATTTCTTGCTTCTAGCTTCAAAAATGACGGACTTCCAGATTAAACTATATAAAAAATGTCAACCCCTATTAAACTCCTTGGAGGTATCTAGAAAGACTTAAATACGTATTTAATCATTTTTAATCTGTATTTCAAAAATAAAGACTCATATTTTTAACTTAAAAAAATGACGGACTACCATAAAAACTTTCATCCCTTATTTCACCCCCTCAGAGGTAGAATATCGAAAAACGCCTAACTACGTAATTACTCATTTTTAATCAGTGTCACAAAAATAAAGTTTCATTGTTCTAACTTTTAAAATGATGGACTCTCATAAACACTTTCAATCCTTATTTTAACCCTTCAGAGGTAGAATATAAAAAAACGCTTAAATTTGTATTTACTCATTCTTAATAGGTAACACAAAAATAAATTTCATGCTTCAAACTTAAAAAATGACGGACTTCGAGGCTAATATATATAAGAAATGTCAACCCCTATTGATCCCTTAGAGGTAGAATATCTAGAAACACTAAAATACGTATTTGCTCATTTTTAATCAGTATTCCAAAAATAAAGTTTAATGTTTTTAACTTAAAAAATGACTGACTACCATTAAAACTTTCAACCCTTATTTCACCCGCTTAGAGGTAGAATATCAAGAAACGCTTAAATACGTATTTACTTATTTTTAATCAGTAAAACAAAAATAAAATGTCATACTTCTAACTTAAAAAATGAGGGCCTTCCAGACTAATCTATATAAGAAATGTCAACCGTTATTAAACCCCTTAGAGATAAAATATCTAGAAACACTTAAATACGTATTTACTCATTTTTAATCAGTATCCCAAAAGTAAAGTTTCATGTTTCTATCTTCAAAAATGACGGACTTTTATACAAACTTTCAACCCTTATTTCAACCCCGTAGGGGTAGAATATGCAGAGACACTTAAATAAGTATCTATTCCTTTTTCATCAGTATTCCAAAAATAAAGTTTCATATTTCTAACTTAAAAAATAACGGACTTCCATACAAACGTTCAACCCCTATTTCAGCCCTTAAGGGATAGAATTTCCAAAATTCGCTCCTTAGTGGGTGTCACGATATGTCAGTTTATAAGTGTACATATAAGTTTTATGCTTCTATTTCTAAAAATAACTTCTTTTATAGTATAGAGCCTTCTATACTATTTGTGTACCAAATTTTTTTATTTAAATCGGTCCAGTTGTTTTGACGTGAAAGCGAGACAGATAGACAGAGCTACTTTCGCATTTATAATATTAGTATGGATTAATAATTAACAATTAATATGGATCATGTTTACAATTAATTAGTTTCTTAAAATCATTTCAATAATTAAAATAATAGAGAATGTTTTCTTTTCGTGATATATTCATACCCACTCACGGTATTGAATAAAGAGTAAATTTGATTGGGTTAAAAAAAACATTAATACTATAATATTCTGGTACGACAAGTCCAATATTTGCTAAACTTTCAAATCGTTACGAATATGACAAATCCGATATTAAGTTGGTGTACTTATTTGTTTCGCTTTAATATATTGACTACTCAACGGACTTATGAAATTTTGCTTACATTATTTGTCAGTTACAGAAAAAGGTACATACCTTATTTTTTCATAATTTAATGATTGTTATTTCGTTAGCAATGTTTATATGTCAGTATCACCGTTTTTTCGTTCATAGTTTGACTAATTTCGTTATTAAAATACATTTTTTCAATGCTATTTCTTGCCATAATTGTTAAAATTTGAATAATTACACGTTTGGTAATCTATTGACTCGTATATCAGGCAGTAATAAGCGTATATAATCACCGTACCTTGTTTATTAGTGTTCTTGTTTTATTTATTTTTTCAAGGTTTTCCTACCTTTAAATGTATGGCATCATTTTATTTTAAGGCATTTACTTAATATGACATCTACAAAAAGCTATATCCGAAATAATAAGTATTTTCTTTTTTTTTGCACACTTAAATACTTAATTAAATATATCAAAAGAAGGGTTTTTTGTTCCCTTTTGAGTGATGGTTAAAGAGTATCATTAAAATAATAGGTTTTTATTATTTTATATATTATGAATTCTATTTTTCTTGATAAATATTTCCGGGCACTGAATCAGGACTTTTTTTATATACATTGCAGACCTGCAGTGCGAATATTTTTATATAGAGACATTTCGTTCATATATTAAAACGCAGTCATATAAATTATGACTTTTCGTTACCAAACCAGTTACTTTGAATTATAGTGTAAATCAAAGCAAAATTAAATATACCTTTAAAATATATTACAGTGTGTGTATGATGAAATACATTAAATCGTTTTAAGCGATAATCACCAGCCCACGTTGGCTTGTTGTCATTACTACGAAAATTTAAAATTATACCAGTTTTTTTTTTTTGTTAAAACTTTGTTGTTGTAATGTAACTTGAACAAAAATAAAGTTTTTATGAAACAAACCTTCAAACAGCTTAATGACTCGTAATCTACGTCATCAATGCTTTTTTGAGTTTTCTACGTTAGACTTTACAAATTCAAAAAAAATATAATTAATTATATTCTTAAAATCCATTGTAAGATAAATGATAATATTTAAATGCATTAGTATAAATAAATATCTTCCTTAATATTTGTAGTTACGTTCAGTGAAATATTATTTTTTAACTTTATACTATCCCGGTTTCGTGAAGCAAACATTGGAATAATCTTCTATGCAAAAAGGCAAAAATAGATAAATCCAGTGACGTAAAGAATTACGTCATCAATATGGTATACGTAGCAGACACTGGACCGTGATGGAAGAACTAACTGGAGCCCAGAGAAGCGAAATTGACCTAACAGTGCCGTATCCATAAAGGCCAATGTGAAATAGTCAATGTTTGCAAGGCAATTTCATTGTTATTGTTTTCTATAAATAGTTTTGAGAAAAAATTGCATATTATTTAACAATTAAAATTAGGGCTCATAACGAGTTAAATTTATTGTCATTTAATGTTTTTAAATAACTTATCTAATTGACTTATTTAAATTTCTTGGATATGTAAAAAAATACATAACTGGTAAAGGAAAAACTCAATTTTTTTTTTCACTTCAACTAGCTTTGTAGTGCATATAAAACCTTTCAATCAATTATTTTGCGACATTTTTTTTTAAATTTTTATTCCGTTTGACTTTGAAGTATTACATTGTTAGGTAATATACATTTTATACGCTTATGTATGACCAACATAGACAGTATGAAAAAAAAACCTATGAAGTCGCTTTTAGCTGACGTTTAGTAGTTATAACGATTTTTGCCTTCTTTTTTTACTCGTTATTTTTTGTGCACGACCGTGTGTATAGATACCAACCAGGTATCAGTTATTCGATAATCAAACAGCAAAATTTATGTTGTTGTATTCCGGTTTGAAGAAAGAGTGAGCCAGTGTAATTACAGTCACGTTGACAGGACATCCAGGTTATGTGATAAATTCGAGCCTAGATATATGACAGATAATTTTAAAGAATCTTAATACTCATCAGCTTATTTTGACACACATTAAGTTACATTACATTTGGTAATAGATTTTAATAGTATAAAAGTCTAAAATAGTTTTTTTAAGGTTTTAAATTGTTATCGTCACAACCAATGTTTTGTGTAAAAAGCATACGTGACATCTTTCGAGACGAGCTATTCGACTTATTATAATACTTATTATATAACGCATCAGTTTCCAAGGTTAATCGTTTTTGAAGGAAATCAGATAATAGCAGATATTTTAAAATAATGTGTTTATAATCATTTATATACATTTATACTTTTTAGGATGTTTTAATGCAGCATTTACGATAAAACTTTGTATATTTTGGAGACAGTATAATAAATAAAATTAAGATAGATAGATCGACAATAGACATACTCATATTCAGTTGATATAGATTAGATTTTTCGTAACGTGAAGTATTTGTTTTCAAAAATGACGTAGTAAATGACGTCATATTAGGCTATCAATGAGTTATCTAAATTTCCAGCTAATTAATAGTTTTTTTTATTTTATTCAATACCAAAACAATGTAAATAAATATTATTATGTGAATGTATGATTTATAGTAAAAGATTGAGTCATATGTATATGTTAACAGATACATTATATATTCTATGTACATATTATTTAAGCCGTGTGGCTTCTGGCACAAATGAGCTACCTTATCCCACCCATGTACGGTTTAGTAGTTGACTGAAGGAATTATTTCTATAAAGCTCTTAGTGTACTTAATAATTTACATGCAGGCGAGCAACTAACCAGCAGCAAAAAAAGTCAACGAAGGCTCGTAACAGCAATGTTGGCTATAAAACTCTGTTATGGAATATAACTGGATTTCCTGACAGTTTTATAAAAACACACTGCGCTGGACCCACACAAATAGATTAAAAACGAGAAAATTGTCGCTACTTATAATTATGCTCTCGAACGTTTTATAGCTTACAGTACAAAATATGATATTAGCTCTAATAGCCATTATAACCGCTGCTATAGTTTATTTGTATTCAAAAAAAAGATTTGACTTTAAGGCCATAAATTTCACTCAGACTAACAAGTTTCATAACGATTTTCCTTATAAGTAATAAAGTCTGCATGTAAACAAAACTGGGATGTCAATTATAACATAATTCTATCCGCCGCATTGATTGACAAGTTTAAGTAATTCGCATGATAGTAACATAAATTTATTATTATCTAATTAATCCGATAACGGGTGTTATAGCTCTTTAATGGTTGAGATTAGTATGAGATAGGTTCGTTATATTACTATTACATAGGGTTCGTTTTTGAAAGTATAATTTATATTAGTTACTTGGTAGTAGGGCTTTGTGCAAGCCCGTCTATGTAGGTACCACTCGTCAGATATTCTGCCGCCAAGCATACTTGGTATTATTGTGTTCCGGTTTGAAGGGTGAGTGAGACAGATACAAGGGACATAACATCTTAGTTCCTAAGATTAGTGGCGCATCGGCAAAATGAGGGATGGTTAATAGTTCTAACAGCGCCAATGTCTATGAGTGGTGGTGACCACTTAACATCAGGTGGCCCATTTGCCGGTCCGCTTATCTATTATATAAAAAAGTAATCAATCTACGACAGCCTAATCTACGAATAAAAAACGGCGAAAACCTTAGTGCACATAAGCGTCATTTCAACAAAATTTTCATCCTTTTAAAGCATAGATATGGACATGATCTATAGCTAAAGAGCGCGCTCTTTTAATTCTAAATCATTTTAACTGTTATCGTAATTTAAAGTTCGTACTACTTACATATATTCATATATATAAATGTAAGTAGAGAAACAAAAAAAAAAAATTTTTTCTGCGACTTCTGCGACTTTATTAAATTAAGACTTAAATTCCATTATTTTTCATAAATCCCGTAATTCATATAAATCCTTACCAACTTCCCATGCTACTTGGTTGTCAAATTTGAAGACGACCTACTGGATTGAGTGACATAGACTTAACTACGCAACAAACTGGGAATAAATACTAATGCCCTTTTGGATTATTGTCAATTAATATTGTGCCTTTTGTTAGAATTATATACATTGACTCCAGTTAGTTAGAATAAATAAAACAAATGATTTGTTGAAGAATAAAAACTTTCCAGTAACTATTCCTTTAGGCTAATCCCCGAGGACAATGCATTAAAGTATGTACTGAACTTTGTCTTACATTTCCATTCCAATGCAAATTCACTTGAAATCCTTGATAGTGCGTTTAAAGTTAACTTTTTAAAAACAGAAAAACACAATACATAAATATTTTTTGACAAGTAATTAGAAACAATAAATAATACCAAAATAATGACTGAGGAATAAAAATATTAAGTACTAGTTGTCGCCCGCGGCCTCGACCCACAAAATTTAGGGGTTGATGACGATCACTTGACGAAGTGTTAGGATTAAAAAAGGAGCATAAATCCTTTCTTAGAGTTTAAGGTTGCTTTGTATAAAATTTCATCAAATTAGTTTCAGTAGATTGGCCGTTAAAGAGTAACAGATTGACCTAGCTAGTTTCGCATTTATAATATTAGATATAGATTATATCCGTTTCCTTAACTACAATAGTATTTTTTGAATCCATTCCAAACTAACCGATCTCGATAAATCAGAAATCAAAGTATATTGTATGTAATTCAATTTTATTTGATTCGAGGACAACTTTAAGCGCAAATTTAATTTCCTGAGCTACCATAACTGCCAAGTTCGTTGTGACTTGTGACTTGTGACATCGACTTTGATGTTCAAATATATATACATTAGCTGACAACTTGTTACTTCGAGTATTTTCATCGCGACCGTGATTTTATATTCAAGTTCGTCCACGATGAGGCTGTTGATCTATGGAATTAACTTCCCATTGTCGCAAGATAAGTTACAACTAAAACTGATTTAAATGTTAAACGACATTATATAATCTTAAAACATTTCTAGTTATTCCTACTACATACATGTTCTAGCTAATATTTAATTCTTTGCACATTTTATCTTTGGATAATGACGTCATGGCTGAATGTTATGGTTCTTTTGGGAATGTAACTGCTTTGCATAATTAAAATGTTGTATACAAAATAGCAATAGCCAAAAAATCAGAGTGAGATTTAACGCCTAAAAATAAATAAAATCAGAGCATCCGATGGATCTAAGAAAAACAAAACCTAATTTGCGTAAAATGGAATTATAAAACAAAAAAATACATCATGCGTCAGTAATTAAGTTACATTAAGGTTTAATATACAACATTGCATAATAACTTGAATATATTGTATAGCAACAATGCATTATCATTGAAGTTACGTCTGATAAGTATCACAATGTTTTCCTTATTACGGAAGTACTGTCTCACATAAGCAATTTTATAGGATATTTAGAAAAACATTTTATACTTTTAATATACGAGCAAGCTGAGACAAATGAGGAATTTCATTAAATTTGAAAGTATTTAAGAAGCTGATGCAAACTAAATATTGGAAAAATCTGTTTTATAAAAATATTAGCACACGTAAATTTGAGTAAACATAACTTATATATATGATTTTCTCGTTTATATGCGCTTCAGAAATACATTTTCGTACAAACATTTAAAAGAAGAATATCTTTAAAACAAAAATGTATTTGGAACCGGCTCGCGTCGATACTTTTGTTGCCTCAATTGTTTCAGTTCTTACGTAAACTTGATACGAATTAGGTACATGTTAAGAACAAATAGACCATCGGGGAGTACATTTTTCTTTTAATTAAATAATTCTAAAATTAATTATTATGGTAAGGGTTACCAGATAGTAGGAGGCTTTGTCTTAAAACTGTATCGGAAAATTTGATTGCAATCTTTCTACTTATTTTAAATTTTAATAAATCTTAATTGAACTGAAAATGCTTAGTAAATATATAGATAGCGAATTTGGTTAAAATCATCATATTATTATATTTGACGAGGGTGGAACAGAAATCAATGTAAATAGCATATTATTAACACTTTCAAGAAATTCAAATCTTAAAATAAAAAAAAAATACTTACATTAGTTTGTATATAAAAAAAAACTTCACTGTGTCCAAAACACAAAATAAACCGTTTTTTTTAACTTATTTATTTATTATTAACACATGGGCTTTGTTTGTTTTATAAAATATTTATCACGATATTGGATTTTCGTACAGCTTTTGAGAGCTGACGGACAACACGACGTGTCAGTTCAAATTCTTACTAAAGACTGCCGCCATCCGTAGTGGCAAGTATTGTTTTGGTGTAGCTTACTGAAATTCATAGAAATATAAGATAAATTCATATATATTACCTCTAACAGTAAAATAAAATTAAAAAAAAATGATATTTTTATGAAAGCTGTAGAACTCTTTGCCTCTAAGTGTTGTAAATTCGAAATCTCTAAATATATTTAAAAAACGATTAAGAACCCATATATTAGAGGATTTCACTGATCTTGTTTAATATCACTACTGTTGTTATTTGTAATATATTAATTGTAGTTGTAATTTTAAAATTTCCTTTGTAAGCGAACTTTGTTCTTTTTGGAAATAAACTTCTTTAAACCTAAAGTCTTCGTAATACTTTAAATACAAGATTTTATACTTTATACTTATATTACAAAATATTTGAAAATTATATAATTAAAGAATTTTTTAAAAGTAAAATATATAAATACTGTTTTTAGTAAAATGCATATTTTAGTAGTTTTAGTAGAAATATAGTAACCGATATTAATTATTACTTTATTCCACGCAGTCATAATTTGTACAGTAAATATTTTTAATTTTTGCTTGTATATATATTTACGTGGTAGGTAAGTACCACCCAATCATCATATATTCTACCGCTAAGCAATATTTAGTATTGTTGTGTTCCGGTTTGAAGGGTGAGTGAACCAATATAACTACAGACCCAAGAGACATTACATCTTAGCTCCCAAGGTTGGTGGCTTAATGGCGATTTAAGGATTAGTTGATATTTCTCATAGTGCTAATGTCTGTATACTCGGTGCTGATCACTTAGTACCAGGTGGTTCATTTGTCCGTCCGCTAACCTATATAACAAAATATAAATAAAAAAATTAAGCCCTTCGTATAAATAATTATTGTTTCGTAAATAAATAAATATTAAATGCCTGAGAATATGGACGTAAAAATAGTATATTTAATCAAAAAATAATTGAGACTATCAGTGACTTTATTAATAAGTCAAGGATAATTTCAAAGTACGGACTGCTATTGGGAGATAAAAAGTTGACACTATCTCAGTAAGACGCTTAATAACTATATTGAATCAACCCCGAATTAATATGCGGAAATCACAGCCGTGTACTTAATCGAGTTTAACCCATATCGGCGAGGATATGTGATGTCGATGTCAGAAAATTTCCATGCAAGTTCACTTAAATTTTAAACTAAAAATAAAAAAAATATGTAGAAATTTCATAAAAAAAGGAATGAAAATGAATAACAACTAACCGGATTTATTTCTGACACATAGAACGCATACATTATTTGAAGTGATGAAATAATAATATTTTTCATTATATACGAGAATGATTTATGAGTATCGTATAAAAGACCTTATGGGATGGAGGCGTACTGCTCAAGATGACAAAGATTTTCGGCTTTCCAGTAGTGAACAGTAAAAGGATGAAAAAAAACCATTATTCTTTTTTGACGACGGCGAACACTCGATACCTGACACAAATTGATACCGGAACTTCATATAAGCCTTCAATGCATTATAGCCGTGCGATGTAATTGTGCCAAGATGGCCTAGTGGTTCGAAAGCGTGCATCTTAGCCGATGATTTCGGGTTCGAACCCAAGCAAGTACCACTGAATTTTCATGTGCTTAATTTGTGTTTATAATTCATCTCGTGCTCGGCGGTAAAGGAAAACATCGTGAGAAAACTTGCATGTGTTTAATTTCAAGGAAATTCTGCCGCTTGTGTATTCCACCAAACCGCATTGGAGTAACGTGGTGGAATATGCTTCAAACCTTCTCCTCAAAGGAAGAGGAGGCCTTAGCTCAGCAGTGGGAAATTTACAGGATGGTAATGATGTAATTGAACATATGTTGTTATTTATTTTATACCTTGTTTTTAATCCTGCTATTTGTTTATTAAGCGTTTACTAGTATCCATACATTAAATTACAATTCAGTTATAAGAATTAAATATAGAAACAGCTGTAACAATACTAACCTACTTAGAGGTATGTTGGTTTGTAAACAGGCATCTGTTATCTTATATTAAGAAAGATAAAGCATTGGTTGAAAATTGTGGACACTTTATCCATGAAGGATTTTTAACACTTGAATTTTTTACGGCGGATTAATTAAATTTGTTTTAAAAAATAACCTAAATAAATTTTCTTCTTATATGTTTAAGCTTTGGTAAGACAAGCTTATTATTTTTGTTACCCCTTTGAAAAAAAAAAAAAACCATACATTTATAATGTAATCTGCAGTGCAATGCATCTGCAAGCATTAAAAACTTTTTAGTTATTTATACCAAGTTAAAAAAAAAAAAGATTTCCATTCCAGTCTATTGTGTCTTGTTTGCATTTACTCAGCCATGTCCCGAGTGGCATTTCGATTACGTTTATGTGACCATGTTTTTTCTTTTTCCCTAATTTTTATCTACTACTACTCCGTGACTAATTTAGGCCTTCTTGGTTAATTACATATTATACCACTTTAATACCGCTCTGATTCAAATTATCATCCTTTCATAAATTTATTTTATTCTTATAATTATATTATATATTATTTTCTCTTCTATTAATTGTAGTTTATCTTCTAATACTTTGGGAAGTATCGTGAATTAGAATCCAAAGGTACAGCAAATTGTCAATATTATATACTTGCTGCTTTGTCCTCTAGGGAAATCGAGTGTATCGGTGTAGTGGATAACACATTTACAGTAAAACAACTAACTTGTCTATATTTAATAGTGCATGAATAATTTTTGATACCTGTTTTAAACTGCTTAAATTGCCTGTGTTAAATTGCTTAAAATTAGAATGCTCTTTGCCGTGCTTCTAATCTATACTTCATATTTCATAGATAATGTACACTACTGGATTCACAGCATGCATCAAAGTTCAGGAGAACTGTCACATTAATATTTTTTTAAAGGATGCAGACTTTTTAGAGTATAGTCACAATTACGTGAAAAAAGTTTAAAAAAAAAAATTTTTTTTTTTTCATTCACTATTCAAATTGTTGTAGCCAATAATGTTATTAGTATTTATTATTAACTAAACAAGTTTCGATATTTCGTCCGAATAAGAAGCTCAAATTGTGGGACTGGTGCGGGATGGCTTGGATCAGCGAACAATTTAAATATATACCAGGTACTACTACGGTTTCTAGAGTATACTCTACCCGAAGATTTGTAGAGGTTCTTACAAAAGAAGATAAGTACCGGAAATCTATTAACACCACGTGCCGACCGTTTTCTTATTTAAACCTTTCTATCTTAAACAAGACTTATGTTCCTATCTTAGAGAAGATTAGCGCGTAAACATCTTAATTGGACTAAAGAGCAATGAACCTCCATATTGTTCACCGATGTGTATATGACCTGTTTAAATGGTGCAAACAGTCTCAGAAGAGTCTACCATCGACTTGGGGAGAGATGCTTTGAGCATAAGCTCAAAGCTCGAGGAGCGTGTTCTTTTTGGAGGCGGTTCGCTTATGGTGTGGGGTTGTGGTAATATATCAACATGGTTCGTCAAAACGTCGAGGCTCTAGGAGCTCACGTAGTACCTTACATGGGATTAATAAGCGAAAAATTTACTGTGATGCAATATAATGTCCGACTCACCCGACCATGTCGCTACACAAGTTCGACAATATTGCGAAGAGGTTGGGATATATACTGGCATGAATTGACCAAAACGTGTCTTAATCCCATTGAACATGTTTGGGTCAGATTAAAAACAGCTATAAATCCTGTGTCCACAACAGTAACCGCACTAAGAACAGCCATTTCACAAGAATGGACCAATATTCCGTAAGACCACTTAATAACCCTAATCAGATCTATGCGGAACCAATTAAAATCTGTATCAAGGGCATGCGGAGGAAAAACACCTTCTTAAAAGAAAAAAAGCCTGTGCTTCACAACTTTTAATTGCAAAAACCAATTTTTTCACCAAAAAAAAAAACCTTTTTTGTACATTTATCATTTTTGTTCAGAAATTGAATGATTATTTCCAGTATACAAATATAGGATATGATAATACGCTTTTATGAAGTTAACGATCCAAACTATAGGTTTCAATTTAAATTTGTATAAAAAGTTTGAAAACTCGGTTAAAGGTTAAATTCAAAGTTATCTTGAACATTGATGTAGTTTATGAGTCCGTTAGTGTAGTTTATTTATGGGTACAACAAATGATGTTCTTGAAAACTATTTATTTACATAAAATATATTTAGATTAAAGCCTTAATTATATACAAATATAACATTAAAAATTGATATGCTACAAATTATCGCGTGGAATGGTGGTAAGAATACTAGCAGCACTTCTCCGCTCAATCACAATTCCGATCTTCTATACAAAAAATGCACCAGCTCACCTGTCACCAGTGAAGTCAATAAGGTGAGGTGCTATACTTTTAATAACATTTTTTGTAGCTCTCTAACAACTGTTTTATTATCAAGATAGCTTAAATAAGTCATCCTATAATACAAATTTATATATTTTTTAAAACTGTTGTAAACGCGAATGAACCATTTTTAGGAACGATAATTGTATTAGAACTGCTTATTTATAATTCATAAACATGGTAACTATTACTTCAAATCATGGCTGAGCAGTAAAGCTGATTATTCATTTAGTACTGATTCAACAACAGCAAAATTACAGGAGCAAAGTATCCATTCCGTTTAAATTATCCATAAAGTGTCTTGGATAAGTTATTAAATAAGTAAGATAAAAAAATATGAGCATTCCTAAAAGCTGATGTACCAACTAATATTTAACTAACATGTTAAGTTGTTTAATTACTTGAATTTTATTTAACAGAAGTTAAAATAACAAGCAGAAACGATATATCAGAAAGAAAACCCAGTTTTCCTTTATGATTTTCTCATAATTATGTTCATGATTTCTCTCAAATTTAAAGCTGTATCTTGCTCAAAATATATGAAATGTCGAGATTAAATTTACAAAATAACGTTAGATGTTTTGGAAACCAGTGTGATTATTAATAATTTTAAGAATTTCTTGAAATACTCTGCCGAGTATTTAGGTCAATATCACATATGTACCTACATATAAATACGAACATACGTTCGACGTTTCTGTAATCAAGAAAGGTAAACAGTTTCCCAACAACGCAGTTGCATCTGGTGGACAGGCAATTAATGTTGATTTTTTTCTGAGTATTTCCAAGCTCCTTGCATTGACGCTTAATCTCTCAGAATTTATTTCTATTATTACGATTGACGATTTTTATTCGTATGATGTATCATACCGGTCCCTGCGTTAAAATAACTTATAATCATTCATTATATTCTATTGAAAAAAATAAAGTTGGTAGCCTAGGTTTCACATCTTTGATTATTTTTAAGAAATAGACTACCTTTTTTGCCTACTTAAATATCAATAATTGGGTAAACGCCATCAGTCAACGTAATGGATATTATTTTTCCTAACAAATATAAATACAATACAATATCATATCTAATACAAACCAATTCTAATGTAATTACTCATATCACATTAAAAACCAAAAATTTTCGTGAATGTTTTAGAAAAAGGCCTGAGAGTCAAGTATAAATTGCCATAAATTAAGTTAGTAGTCTTTTGATATAATAAGTCACGAAGATGACTTAGTATGGTAGTAACAAGGATGACTACAAAATATGGTCACAGGGAACCGAATATAGCCATAATGATACTATTACCAAATCTAATCACAGTTCCTTGTTTTCACATGCTATTCGGTAACTTAATATCATAATTTTTAAGATAATTTCTGTAATTATGTGTGATTGGTCTGGATTGACTGAACTAACACGTTGTCCATTGAATTGAATTATTACAGAATAACACACGACATCTGTGTGTACTGCACGTTGACCGTGTCATATCAATTATTGTTAGTAATACAGACATTGTAAGGCGTCTTGTATATTCATTTATCACCGGTAGCGAAACATAAGTGACATCAAGTGGCTCTGTATAGAGTGTGGATGGCGATTGATTCCGTGATTTTTGTAAAATAGTTTTGTGAAAATTAGCCGAGACCACATCAGGCAACATTTGCCTTGGAACTGTACAGAAATTTAACGCTCAGTGTTTAGTGATTTATTAAGATTTGTGATGTGATTATTTATAATTTCTATGAAAACGGTGATTTTGTCGAAACATTGCCTCATTTCAAACGAAACAACACCCACACTATCTCGTATAAAAATAAAAAATATTGTAATTTACAATCAATTTTTTTCCAATAACTTAGATAGCCCTGTAAGAAATCATAATCATCCTTTACGTTGTCATTTTGACATCAACCTTGAGAACTAAGATGTCCATTGTCCTGGTAGTTACAGTGACTCACACACCCTTTAAATCGAAACATAACAATTGTA
This sequence comes from Vanessa atalanta, assembly GCF_905147765.1. Classification (NCBI taxonomy): domain Eukaryota; kingdom Metazoa; phylum Arthropoda; class Insecta; order Lepidoptera; family Nymphalidae; genus Vanessa; species Vanessa atalanta. The sequence continues at coordinate 5,038,397 of NC_061882.1, forward strand.
TTTTGCTGTTTGGTGACAAAATATATGCACAAAGCCATACCATTCCTACTTAGGGTAATGTATTTTGTTTACTGAAGAAACATATTTATTCCCATCATATTATTGTTTTATTCCTTGGCGTTCTCCTTAGACTATTTTAATTTCCATAATAGACTGAACAAGCACTTATAGCAAAAACTTTAAACAAACGTTTGATTTTGTTAAATCATGATTTATTGAAATTTATAAAAATTAATCAGAATGTAATGAAAAACAACGTCGTGTAAATTATATTAATAGAATCGATAAAAATCGGTATAACGACACCTTAATAATAGAAAATGTTATAATGAAAACAAATATTTTCCTTGTAATATTCTATACAGGAACTTGGTTTTTTTATCAGCATTATAAGCATCCATATTTTTCTCAGAATATTCAGTTATCGTTATAATTGGAGACATTCTCGTTCATTTATGTGAACTTCTTATAAACTTTTAATTTGATGGTTATTATAATGGGTCCGCCTTTTGGAAACCTAAATAAGAAAATGCCCGAATAATAATGACAATCCGTCTCGAAAAGTGAATTTGTACGAAAAAGTTGAAAGTCAGTATGAAAGTACAGTTGGATAATTTAATTAAATAAATATAACTACCTACTCAATCTACTCATGTTTTTGTTCGTCTATCTCTCACAGTCAATTTTTCCAGGATCTACTGTATTCTACATAAAACTCTCTTCATTTAGAATTTGGTAACCTAATCGCTCAAGTATAGTGAAAGTAATTTAAATTATAAATAAAGTGGGTCGAAGCCTGGGTAGTACCATAAAATGTGTGGTTGTAATTCATCTCGTGCTCGGTAGTGAAGGAAACTGTATTTCCTTATATGAAGAGTATACTACGAAAAGAAAATGAAAATATTTATAGTAATGTATCCTTAAAGGATCTTTTCAAAGATGGAAATAAAACCATTCCACGTCAATCGTTATTAAAAATAGTTCTATGTAAAAAAGGTATTCTATAAAACAGATCAAGTGCAACTTAGACGGGAGAGAGTTCCGTACTAATTATTGTTTACGTTAGCGATAGAAAATTAAAGACGAAGAAGTATGTTTCTTAATTTTCTTATTTTACTCTTAAATTAACCTAAAATTTTTTTTTAAGCTATATCGTTTAGCCCTTAATTACCTGACTTTGTAACGTCATAACTTTTTCTAGGTTAGCCACAGAAAGATATAACTATTCTGAAACATGATATAATTATTCTATAAGAGTGCCATTCATCATTTGTTTTACGGAACCGTAAAAATTGATACTCTAAATCACAATTCACGATATGTTCATTATGTTTTATTCCTAATGCATTAAATCACTGCAAGGTTTGTGTTTACATATAAATAACATTGAAGTATTGCCTTTTTAAATAATCCTTTTAGCATTAGCATTAGTAGCCTGTAAATTTTTCCACTGCTGGGCTAAAGGCCTCCTCTCCCTTTGAGGAGAAGGTTTGGAGCATATTCCACCACGCTGCTCGAATGCGGGTTGGCGGAATACACATGTGGCAGAATTTCGTTGAAATTAGACACATGCAGGTTTCATCACGATGTCTTCCTTCACCGCCGAGCACGAGATGAATTATAAACACAAATTAAGCACATGAAAATTCAGTGGTGCCAGCCTGGGTTTGAACCCGAAATCATCGGTTAAGATGCACGCGTTCTAACCACTGGGCCATCTCGGCTCTTAATTGCCTCTTTAAATAATCCTTTAATAAATTTAAAATAAGATATTTTTTATTTAAATCATGATTGTTTTTTATTATGCTCCTTGGTATGATTTGGCAATTTGTCGAAGGTATTAAATACTATTAATTTCGATGAACTTCATCGAGTACCAATATCGCAATTATAGGAATTTATCTCGTTTGATTTTCTAAGTAATAAGTTTCTTCGTTTAAAAGGGAATCAGAAAGGAGATATTGCCTATAAAGCTATTTTTGGTGCTTCGATTAACAATATTTTGGTGTGAATTTTCCAATATGGCGGAAGTGACAATGAAACGAGGAATTGCAATAAAAAAAGCGATGAAACAAAAAAAAAAAAAGAATTCAGGTAACAATAGCAAATTGCAGTGATTCATCTATTTATAAATTCAAATTTTAACAAGACGCATCGTTTTTGACAATTGCGCAATGTAGTATACACTGCCCGCAAGCGGCATTATGTTCCCATTAAAATTAATAAAGGATCAACTTTTTTTATATATGTGACTGTAAATATATAGAAGAAAAAAAATGCTAATCTCTAACATTTTTATCTTTGTTGCTGTTATATTAATATTTATTTTTGTTCGGAAAAATAGCAATTCGCTTGAATTTCTAATAACATTACTAATTTAAAAAACACTATCATTTACAATTTAAACCTTGTATTTAAATTTAACTTTACAAAAGTTATAATATAGGATGATGAATTACCGTGTGTGAGCTCTGGTATTCTCGTTTAAAATTCTCCTCGCGCAACTTCTGAAATAAAATTTAATATGAAAAAATATGCGTACCTCCAAACATAGTTTATATTGTTGATATTCGTTGGCCTAGTGGCTAGATTAAATTGCGAAAGGTCCCGAAATCCTGGGTTTAAACCACGGATCGGTTCAATATAACGTTAATAGATTTATCTGTCACGAAATTTTAAGGAGCAGCACGGAATTTAGTTTTTGTACTGTTTGCACATGTCCTTGTAAAGTCAGTAAAGCGATTGGCCCCTGCAGACGTTTCTGATTTTATGAGTGAGGGAGTGCACATGTGCTTGCGTATACAATTGTGATCTTTCATTTCTCCTGGGCAGTTGAGTGATCTTCGTCGAGATAGACGCCGTGGCCACCGTCACAATCTTAAAAAAGGACTAATTGCTGAACAACTTTAACTCGGAAACAAGACGGATAATTAAATAAATAATTTATACGTATGATTTTTTTAAATAACATTCTAGTTGAAAATAAGTCGATTAGTACCTACCTACGCCAGAAACCGCCTTACACCATTCTTACTCCCCTAGTACATCTCCTATATATATATTTATGGCATAAAGATAAATGCCTTGATCTTAATTGGACAGGACATACTTTATCTAGATCCAAATATTTATGGTCTAACTTTCTGTCTAAACTTTGGAACTATAATTAATTAAATGAAAGTATGGAACTTGGAATTAAAGTCTAAATAAACTCTTGTCAATCATTTTGTATTGTAAAATAAATAATATAAATCAAGAACTGTTTGTAGTGCTTAAACTCGCCCGAATCAAGCCGTTATTACAGACTCAGAAAAATGGCTCATTATGAAACTAAAACCAAAGTATAAAAATCAATTGAACAGAAAATGCTTCACAAAATTATATCAGGATCCGTATTATTATGAGAACACTAGCAGAAATAACTGAAAGTTTGTTGGATACTACAATGTTTTTTTCATACTCTTAATAACTTTATTATTGCTATCCTCTGAAAATTTTGCACTTTTAAATAGAGTCTTTATTTGTATAAAATATCAACAGTCCTAAACATTTATATCTCAGCCTACGACTTTAAGATTTTTTTATTCGTTTTAACTGAAACAATATGACCGAAATATTTTGGAACTGAACTGATATTTTGAAGGTTGTCCTTTCAGACGAATTGCGTCATGAAACGAACGAGATCGTAAATGAAACAGAAAACGAACTATCTTTATTCAAACGTACCATAACTTGCTTGTGTTCTTACTAAATATTATTTTTGTTCCATGGGTCTCATCAACACGTCCCCGTCATATTTCCGTCTGATTTTCATTAAATGCTTAGCTATATCTCCGAATCTCATTAGAGCAGCTCTTAAAAGATCGTATTTGGACGGTCATCGACCGAATGTTTCACTTTACACAAAGAATGGCCCAAACTTTCTAACTTTTCGAATAAAACTTCAAGTAGCACTTAAACTTGAGTTTCACCCTTCCAGTAGCTAAGCTAAGTAATAATAATACTTGTGATATAGTAGCTTGCTCACAAATGTTGAGTATATTATTATTTTTTTCCGTACCTTTACTTCTGCTTTAGTTAACTACTGGTAGATAACCCTTTCAAATACTAACCGAATATTTTAAGTTGCTAATGATGATGCAATTAACCTTGAATTTGCCAAATTTATTGACCGATATTTTGAATTCTGATAATATATGATGTTTGTATGTTTAATGAAATTATATATGTAATGATTTTAAAATATATTCCTTTTGAGAAAACTTATGACACTCGTTACCTACCTTCGTATCTAAAGGATTTAAGTAAAAATATAAATGACAAGGTTAAATATTATTGAAATAAGAAAGTCTATGAAAGATCAGGTGACTATGAAACTTTTAGCTTTTAAGCTAATACTTGTACATATTATATGCTACGATAATGATGTTCAAATGCTGAATGTGTTATCAAACATAATAATATATTGTGGAATATTGCTAAGCAGAAACAACATCAAATCAAATACCAAGTTACATGTATATAAGTGGCACACATTCTTCGATAGCCTCTAAGATTTTTACTTGCTTAATAATTATTATCAGACTTCTTTTGAAGACTTAAACGGTCCTTCAATTTTTAGCTGAGCTAACTAAACAACTATGAGTAAAGGATACACTATATTATCTTCTTGTAATATTGAATCAATTCAATCCATTAGATGCCAGTTAAGGCTGCGATCTTGGTAGGATAAGATCTTTTGTTCTTAAAATTCACAGCAGAACTTCTGTTCGTTCTGTTAAAATTTTTACTAAGTTCTGGTAAAATTTCGAAGACAAAGAGTCGCATATAATTCCTATTTACAAATCTGGCGATAAACATAATTCAGAATTATAGAAATGTTTCAAAACTACAGCATTCGAATAAAGTATTTATGATAACGTCACGTGATCAAATAGATTTAATTAAAGCGTTCGAAAAACTATCTCGTTTATGTTATTAAATATCAAAGGCTACTTGCTCATATTTTGTATAAATTACATCCGGTGTACCTTAAGGTTCCTCTCTTGATCTTCTTGATCCGTTATTGTTCAATATATATATAAGTATATTTATAAGTACTATATGCTAATAATTAAAAAATATAAAGAAATTAATCATATCAACGATTGTATTTTATTACAAAACGACGTAAATAATCTTTGTAAATATTGTTTTAAGATTCTTTTGATTCTTAATGTTAAAATCATTTACTTGCATTTTTTTCATTTTTCATTTTCATCACAGGAAATAATTTCAAAAATTAAGTATAAAATGAAATAACATTTAATTATAAATGCTAATGTGTGAATTAAAAGGACTAGAAGTTGTTTGAAGGTAGTATATAACTTATATAATTAACTTAAATTCTAGACAAAAAAAAATTTACAAACATAATATGTATGTGTTATAGAGATGAAAGTGCTGAATCATCCGCTATCATACAACCCGTATCTCTCCTTGTCTTACATAGACAAGCTAGAAAAAGATCTTAAATTAAGTTATAAACAATTTATAAAATCACATTTAAGCTATTATTTAATGAGCCAATTTGTAAATTTAAAAGTACTTATATATTCTAATTTTTTTAAAAATATTAAACATATATATTTTAATTTTAGTCTTATACGTTAAAAGTAAAATAAGAATAAGGCTTTCCTCTAATAAACCTTTATTGATCTTATTTGCTTGTTTAATATTTTTACCAATGTGATATGTAAATGTGTGTGTATTATTGCATAATTGCATACACAATAAATAAAAACATCATTTGCCTTAACTATTAACAAATCCCAGAGACGAACATTATCTTTGTAATTGGTTCGTATTGACCTAAAATATTGTTTTCTCTATGGGCTTATATTATGATGGTCTATTACGAGTTAGATCATCCCAAAAGCTGGTTATATTGCTACCGGAAAATAAATCAACCGCAAACATTTTATACAGAATAGGTTTAAATTAAATATAATAAGATTTTATTTGTACCTTTTAATTAAATTTAATAATTTTATTAACTGGTCTTTTATTTTTTTTATCTATGTGATAAGGATTAAATTAGACTACTTTTATTTTAGAGAAAGGATTAGGGTTCCGTGGATATCAATAAAATTCGTACTCCTTTCGGACGAAGTAGCGGGCGAAAGCTAGCTATTTCATGTTTTAGTGTGAGAAAAAATACTTACGAATGAAGAAAGGTTCAAAATGAATGCCATATGTACGACTGTAATGTTTAAAGTCGTTAAGATGAGAAAAAATATAAGACGAAGTTTTCTCATCCCTTATTATAAATATAAAATATTCAAATTGTAATCTTCAAAATATACGTTAAAATGTTTTTTTAAAACATCAGCTTATTCGATTTTATGCTGAAATGGATGGCTTTATTATATATGAAAATTTCGTATTTTTAGATAATTAAATAAGCATACAAGGCAGTTTGGAAACATTTTTTAAAAGCGATACAGCTTTTAACGTTAATCAAGTCTAATCAAAGAACATTTTATTCAACTTAACAATTGCGAACACTTTTGAATCTTAGTTTAACAATATTAAATTAATTTAAAGTTACATGTGGTTCGAAATGTAGATTTTACTTAGAAAAACCGACACTAATTCAGTAGTTAAAAAATAAAATTGCATAAACAAATAAAATCAAATACAATTGAATTATTATTTATTCTGCATATAAATCTACGTAATCCACAGTTATTTAAAAATAATATAAGCTGTATTGTTGAGAAATACGCCTTATTAATCAAAGTGTTTTAACATAAGATTTAAATTTATAAATAATGTTCAATAAATATCTAAATCTGCTTAATTTCAACGAAATTCTGCCATATGTATATTCCACTAACACGCATTGGAGCAGCGTGGTGGAATATCCTCAAAACCTTCTCCTCAAAGGGAGTGGAGGCCTTAGCCCAGCAGTGGGAAATTTACAGGCTGCTAATATAATCTATTTTCTTCGTAAAATTACAAATTTAACCGCTTTATACATATGATGCACTGCGGTGTCAGGTTAATTATTTGTAATATGCGATAGTTGATGCGTGCATCGCTTAGGAAGTATCTAATGCAACGCTTCAGGCGTTAATCCATTAACAGGTAGGATTGTCACCTGACGTCTAGAGTGCTTTAAATTATAAATAAATTCATATTTTTATGAAAGAGGCTTAACTTATTTTTTTCAAATATTTAAGATAAATAGTTTATTTTTATTTTTTGTAGTGATAACTTCCTATGGGATGGTAAACCGCTTCGTTACGTCTGGCTTCCCTTTCACTTACGTATTTCGGATAGACTTTTTTTTTTTAAGTTATCACTTCCCTCGGATATCCCGAGGTGCATACATATGCACGTTAAGTTGCATAAGTAAGTGGTCACTTGCTCCATTCATAAATAGCGGTAAAGTGAACATAAAAACTCTTAAGGTAATGTGTAGTCTAAAATAAATGTAAGGATTCAAGTTCTCAAATAAACTAAATGTCGCAATTATAATTAATAAACATAAAATATTTTACAGACAATAATTTGTATGATAACATTTCAATTTGTTGTATATGTATAACAGCAGATAACTATGTTGTTAATATTTTCAAGCATTATTATTATCAGGATGATTTTTTATCATTCTATTAGTCATATAAGCGAACGTTTATAAGTACGTGATAATCATAAACTTATTCGTAATTAGACAAAGTTACGCGTTAATGTCAATGTCATTATTTCTAGGTTAAGTGGACTTGCGTTAATGGATACCAATCCTAACCACTTAATTGAAGATAGCAGTGATATATATAACTAATAAACAGCTATGGAAAGCTAAATATGTTTTATCAAAGTTATCCGGACAATGAATTACCTAACATCGTCACCATTCTCGCCTTTGACTAATTTAATTGCGTACGGTGCAGTATGATTTAGCAGAATTTTACGGCTGGCCGCTTTCCTAACGTCAATCCTCCCAGGGAATGGTTTTACTCGTGAATTAGTTGCCAATATACGAGTATTAAACACCCAAACTTCAGCTTTGAATAAAAATAGAAATAATATTTTGTTAAAAATAAAGTTAAAAAGTCGCACTAAGAAAACCGTTAAACTAATCGACATGCCTAAAATGCGGTCTGTTTTTTTTCTTCAATCTTCAAACACCCGAACTGACTATAATTAAATTATCTATATAAACGGATAGTTGATTTTATTGCATGTATATAAAAGTCGTTTTGTACAGTGTAACGCAAATGCGTTCTTGGTAACAATAAAACCGCTGCAAGTCGACTATATAGACCTACTACTAATGTCTGGATAAATCACAGCGAAATTGCTTTCAACGTCGATGGTTGTGGGCTTGTTTCCTGCTTGGACGGATATTTGTACTAGTTGTAGACATTCCTTTTGATCTAGATTTAATCATATGTTACAAGTCGGTAATAATTACACATACAATAAATAATTAGTAAGCCAGTACTCATGAAAATGAAAACACAAAAATATAGTTGTATAGTAAATTTATTTACCAATAGCAACTCATTTCGGTTTCACAAGTCATATGCAATTTATTAATAAAGAAATATAAATGTAATTCATACCCTACGGTACTCAGGAATAATGTCTGGAGTGTTTTTTTTAATTGAATCATTAGTTCTCAGGAGACTACCTCCTACATATAATCAAATAATATATACCTATTTATAATATTAGTGTTATTTCAAACACCACAAAAAATAATTTCAATACTTTATATATAAGAACGTTAAAACCCTATCGACTTATTCACGTCTATTGGAACTAATAGAATCCTTAAGAAACATAAAGTACGATGTTATCGGTCTCTCAGAAGTAAGAAAACTCGGCAACAGAATAAAGGAACACGACGAATTTATTTTTTACTACTTTGGAGTAACGCCGGGATTATATCGCGGCATAAGAACCAGATGAACGTATCTACAAAAAAATCAAAAAAAGTTTTATTTCATAAAACGGTTCACAATATAGTCCTTAATGAATTGCCAAAACGAGGTAACGGTAAAGTCAATATTTATCAAATTCCAAAAAAACTAAATAGCTTCAGAATAATTTTCAATGGAACCAGAAAAACGTATTATGAATACCGTTTAAATAGTTCTAATTATCTTCTTACCTCTTTAGAGCTATAGGAACGTATTTCTAAAAACAATGTTTTTATGATTAGAATATAGTTCGTTTGGCAATATTATACGAACCATAAGAACGTAAAAGCTTATACGTTGTTTTGGTCATTACAAAATTTTGTAATGATGCTTATTTTAAAGAACCAGAGTAACATTTGTGTATTTACGTTGTATTGGCACAAACATTTTTGTTAGATAAATAATACAATCAATGGCCAAAACGATGTATTACGATTTACGTTTTTGTGGCAGTACTATTTTGTTCGATTAGTATTATAGTCCATTGACAAAATATAAACTTACGTTAATTTGGCATTTAAAAGTTGATGTAAGGTCTCAACGAGTAGAATCACGCAGTGCGGGGAGCCCCCTGATTTGAAGTTAGGACACTACTTTTTTTGCTGTTACTTCGTAATAGTGATTTTAAGTAACAATAATACTGTGATTCAATAAAATGAAGAAAAACAATAGAAACTGGAAGATTTTAGAATCGTTGAAACGAAGAGAACCATCTCAGGTTCGCGACGAATTCCATCAGATTTTTGAACAGGTGAGTTATCTATCTATATTATACCTATATTTTAGTGTTGACTTTTATTAATTTGCATTAAGCGTGCTGTTGTAAGGGTTCGATTCCTAAGTACGTAAGGTTAGTGTAAAAGAGTTTGAAACCGAATAATACTAATAATAATATTGTATTATTTTTATTATAAAATGTATGTAATTTACGATTTAAATTTATTAATATTATATAATCAAACCATTTTACTCATTAGAATCAATATTAAGTACCTATACCTACAGCAATGATATTATTTTTTTTAAAGTTAAATATTTTTGTATCGTTTTGTCTCAGGAACCAACTCATTCAATCGAAACCATTTGCAATGCTGCCGTTGAAGAAATCAACAATTGCTTAAGCCCTTGTCCTCAACCATCCTTTAGTAGATTAACGACAACATTAGAAAATGATTCTCTCTCTGTTTTTGACGAGCTTGGACCGTCACCCACAAAATTATTGACATTGGAAAATGTGTCACTTATTGATTTAAATGATGATTTGTATTTATCACATTCGAGCAATGGTGGCGAGCCTGCGCCAGATGAATGTATATTGTCATCAAGTGATTTTTCAATTTCAGAAACAAGAAATAATGTTCAAATAAATGACATTATGACCCAAAACATTCCTCATTCTAGTAATACTCTTGATACAAACATAGAAACGAATACTACCGATATTGCTGGGGTTCAGTCTGTCATACCTGGTCTTCAAAATCGGAAACGCCAGCGCCGAGGTCAGGCGGAGCCCGAGAAATAGAAGAAGAATTTGAGAAAAAACAGAAGACAAAAAGGTGAACCTTACCTCTCCAGTAAAGGTGTATTAAAACCAGGAAAATTATTGGGTGAATCGAAGTGTATGGGGACGTGTCGAGAAAAATGTACGACCAGATTTAGTGAAGAAGAGCGGCTGGAAATCTTTTCATCTTTTTGGAACATTGATAATATAAATCAGAAGAGGCAATATATTGTAGGCTTAGTTAATCGAATACCTACACAAACAAAACGAACTGCTAATTTAGATAGTAAAAGGAAAATGACAAATAAATATTTTCTAAAAAAAAGTGGAGCCACAGAAAAGGAAAAGGTATGTCAAAAATTCTTTTTAGCAACATTGAGTGTCTCAGAAACATTTGTGAGATTTTGTTTCAAAAAATTGACTGAAACTAATGTTGTTGACGCTGATAGACGGGGAAAACACGTGCCTCATAATAAAAAGTCTGAAGATACCAGGCAGTTCATACGAGATCATATTAAATCATTTCCCCGAATGCCAGCACACTATTCCCGAAAAGATACAAAAAAAGAGTTCATAGACCAAGATTTGAATGTAGTCAAGATGTACGAGCTTTATATAAGTAAATGTTGTGAAGAGCAAAGAGAACCTGTTGACATAGCTTATTACCGTATGGTTTTTAATAAAGAATTTAATATTGGTTTCTATAGGCAACGAAAAGATTTGTGTGATAAATGTTTTACTTTCCAACATTCAAACGCAGAAGAAAAAGAGAAGCAGAAAGAAGAATATGAAAAACATATAAAAAGAAAAGTTACTGCACGCCGACATCGTGATGAAGCAAAAATATTAGCACAATCTGGTGATATACATTTCGTTGAATATGACTTGGAAGCCATTTGTAATTGCCCTTCATCATCATCTAAGCTAATTTATTACAAACGGCGAATTGCAATTTACAACTTTACTATGCTGGATTTTGACACAGAAAAGCGTAACGTTTTCTGTTATTGCTGGCACGAAGGTATTGGAAAAAAAGGGGCTGTTGAAATCGGGTCATGTTTGTTGAAATATCTGAAAACCAAAGCTGATGGTAAACCAATTGTATTTATGTCAGATACATGTGCGAGCCAATGTCGTAATGTATATATATCAGCACTGCTACTGTACTGCGTTGAAGCTTTCAATATACCAGAGATTAACCAAAAGTATTTTGAACCTGGGCACAGTCAAATGGAAGCAGATAACATCCATGCAACTATTGAACTGGCTAAGAAGAATATACCTTTATTTCATCCATCTGGATTTTATACAATTATAAGAAAAGCTTCTCGAAAAAATCCATATGACGTCCATGAAATGGGAACAGAAGACTTCGTAGACATTAAATACCTAAAAACTATATTAGTTAAGAATGCTAAAGTGGACAGTGATGGCAATGCTGTCAACTGGTTAAAAATAAGATGGCTGCAATATCGTAAAGAAGACAATAAACATATATATTTTAAATATGATCTGGAGGATGATGATTTTAAAATGATTAAAATTATCAGAAGAGGCAAAAGACTACCTGTGGAACAAATCGTGTTGAAAAATGCATATGACAAACCCTTACCCATTTCTAGTGAAAAGTATGACGATTTACAAGACTTATGCAGACAAGGCATTATTCCAACGCAATACCATGATTTTTATAAAGGGTTTTCAGTTGGAACTCCAACAACAGATGATGAAGATAATTAATATTTTACTAAACTCTGATATGCTGATTACAGGTTTTATTATTTAAATTGTACTATTTTATTTCAGTAGTAAATAAATATTATTGATTAATTGCCTATTTAATTACTCATTTTATCACTACAATGACATAGACATAATATAACTTAACTTCACAAATAACGTATTTAAGTTTGATAACAACATAAGTTTGAAAATAATTAAGGGCCACAATAACGTATGTCAACCGAATTTTAAATATATATATATTGAATCTATGTAAACATATATAAAGAAATAATTACTATTTTTTTTAAAGCTCTAATAGTATGGCTATACATAGAAAAAATGTGTTTTTCCCATACTAGTATTTTATCTGTATTAAAAAGCTGGTAAAGTGTAAATAGCGGAATTTTCACAGTATTTTTGATTTCCTGTAAAATTGAGAAAATGTAGATACGTCGATCTGACTCTTACACCGCGATATGGAGTAGGCTTTAATATTAAAAAGCACTTAAAAAAATACATAGAGTTTCAAGGGACTGACAGAAGGAGTAGCGCTACTCAGAATGCAAATCAACAGTTTCGTCAATCTGGAGGAGACCTTTACCTTTACTTTTTTTTATTTTATTTATTTATTATTAGTTCAACAAATATGGAAAAAACTAACGTTATTACCTCACAATTAAAAAAATGATAATTTAGTTGTATATTAAGTCAGTTTGTCCATTTTCCACACCTACACAACAAGAATACACTGTTTAAGAAATTCTATAAATTACATTTTTAAAAGCGGAAACGATTGTTATAAATATGACTTACATAAATGGAAAGCCTTATATAGAAAACTGAAGTGTTTCTTTGGACTCGCTTTTTACAGAATAACATATTTGGAAATACATTAGGGTGCAACTTAAGATTTTTATGACGAATAGTTGGTATATATTTTTCTTACGAAACATAAGAATTTAATTCGACAAAATTATTTACATTTAAAATATCTCAAATTCGAAATTATCTATTAGATGTGTTACTGTTCTATTTTACATAGAAATAAAAACACAACATATATCGAAACAATGCTCACAATACAAATTAACAACAAACAATTAAATTAGACCCTGAAATATTCCTCTCATTGGGCTCAAAGAAGTTTCATTTGTAAAATTGTTCTTAGAATTCTGGTAGAAATTACATGTGATCTATTTGAAGTCATATTCACCTCACCCTTACATTCAACAGCCTGTAATTACATTTATCTACGTCAAAAAATAACAATCGAAATAAATGATCCGAATAAATATAATGATTTTTTTTTTTAAATATAATTGAATATTATAAACTTTTAATTAAATTCTTATTTATTTTGCATTTGATTTGTAACAAGTAGTATTTTATGATTGGAATCGAATATTAATATGGATTTAAAAAAAATATACTCAATGCGTAATAGCATAAGGTAATAGGAGAGTGCGGTAACTGAAACAAATAGTTCTTTTTTGAATCGACCATATTCATCGAATTGTCATTAGTACGGTATCCAAACCTCACAAACTCGGAAATAATTACGATTTTGGTATTACTTTTAAGAACATAAAAGGTACACTCCAAGAAGTTCCTGTAGATTCATAATATTATTTATACTAATAAAAATTATAGATTGTCTTATTTTTATAATTTATTATTATTTAAAAATAACGTTCACTTAACCACAATACATTATATGCCCATGGTAAGTTACGTCTCTCTGAAAACCTTAATACATTCACCGTAAAAACATTTTGTAACATTTCCATTCGTATTAGCAACTCAATGGTTTGTTTGGAACGAAAATAGAATGATTTGTGAGATAATTTTAGGATTTTCTTTGTTTATATCATCAACTATATTTAGGACCAACTCACATTGCACATTGCATGTGTTGAAACGATAGGCCAGAACTAGTTTCACAGCTAGAAATAACTTGTAAACTGAACATCTGATTAATTATAAATTTATGTAGTAAACATTATAATTAAGTACTAATATTCTATACAATTTGTCTTAAGAAATATTGTGTTATTACTATTAGTACTAATATAAAATTATGGTTTTTATTGTCTAATTTAGTCGACGTCAGGAACCTGGGTTCAAGCACAGACTCGGTCCCAAAAAAGTTTGGGCATAGGAAGTGTGGACTCTCCCATGTCTCGGAAATCCAGTAAATCATGTATCTCAGTACTCTTCCCTGTCGTATTAAAATTGGCAACTTATCGGCATTATCTCTTTCATAAAAAAAAAACTTAGTATACCCATAAGGTATTTTAAAAAAATCTTAACTATTTTGTTCCTTGTTGATTTAATTTATATCATATACATTTAATTTATACCAAAACGATAGGAATAAATATTACAAGAATTATCGATAGTATAAAGAAAAATAAATACAATATATCAAACCCTATACTTATTTTAATGCAGTCTCTGAAAATTTGCATAAACGTTAAAGTAACAATATTTTATCCGCGAAAATCAATCAACTACCGACTGAAGGCTATTGAACTGTTATTATGTATTTAGTACAATTTGCAAATTTTCAAATTTTCAAACCCATTTTCTCGAAGATCTATAACAACAACCAGTTAGGTTTTGTAAATAGTTTAATTAATGTCGCAATAAATTAAATAAGTGTTAATTTTAATGTAATTTATAAATTGATCTAATTTTATTGGACATTTTTCGTTTGTAAGACACTGAGTCGAATTTTGGGAATTCCGTGTTTCAAGACGGAATAATTAGTTTCCGTTTTTTATAAAATTTGAGCTTAAGCATATTTGGACTTGTTTTAAGTTTACGTATGTAGCATAAGGTAGTGTATTCTGTGCGAAAAGTATATTACAATAATAAAAAACAAAATTCTGGGTGTCATTTTTTTTTTCTTTTTAGGTTTATTATCTTTTCTCTAACGTCTGTTAATTGTGAGCTGAGCTGGGCCATCGGTTAGACATGTGATTCTTAACCATTGATTGCGGGTTCAAACCGAGGCAAGCACCACTTAGTTTGCATGTGTTTAATTTGTGTTTGTGAAAACAACGTCTTCCACTCAAATACATAGGAGGTTTGAGTTCAGCAGGAACATTTACAGAATGATACTTCACTTTTTTATAAGCTCGAGAAATTATTTTTATATAGAAAAATATACAAGTAATTGCGTTTTACATTAATGTAATTCTGTAAATGTTAGTTCTACAAACATATTATCGACGAAGACCGCAAGTAAACCCTCCGCGACAAAATAAAAATAAACGTCCATGTATAGGCTATTATTTTGTTTAATAATAAATTATTTGTAAATACATTTTTATTTCTAATTTGGTGTTCCAAATAGTTTCCAACAATTTTAAACAAAAATACCAATCCAAATACTTCTCAAACGTGTACACGCGCTTGAACTTGTTAACTATGAGACACAAACATCAAGTTGCGTAGAAAACGCCAGCGTTCATTATCCTTAGGTTCATTAGTATTTTGCCTGATATTTGAGTTTTATAGTAACAGCTGTAGTTGGTATTTTACTCAAGAACAACGATCGTTCGTGACGAGAGTTTGCGGCTGTGTATACAGACTGTTTATTTATTGTCAGTATGTATTTAAGTTTCGCTGACTAAACGTGTAACTTACTGAAGTAAGTACATTGTTACAGAGAGAGATAGAGTGAGCCGGTGTAACTACAAGCATGAGGTACATAACATCCTAGTTGCTAATGTTGGTAATGCGTCACCAATATTGGTGATACGAAGAATGAATAATATTAGTAGTTACCAATTGCTATCAGCGGTTCCACTTGCCAGATATATATATTCTTATAAATTATTGCATTAGTAAGAGTGACGTCTGTGTTTACAAGATGTCAATGTGTGCATGAGATGACTAATGTAAGAAAAGATAATATAAATTAGATAGTCTAATAATTGTTAAGAAGGTTAACGCCCGATTAGCCGTTTTCAAGGTATTATTTGAGGTATTTTGAGCCAAATATTTATATTTAGTCTGATATTAATAAAGCTTATTTAAAAAAATCCTTAATAAACATTAATCATATTTCAGAAATTATTTGTTAAATATGCATGTTTTTAAAAATTTTACAATTCAATGTGATTTCACGCTGTTCTATTTATAAAAAATAGTTGTAAGCTATTTCTGTAAATATTAGAAACAAAATGTATTGTTAAAAAAAAATAAGTAAGAAAAAGAGAAGGGAGAAAAAAAAGGAATTAAAACCAAGGTAAATGCACAATATTAAGCTTCAAACTTCATGCTATTTCTTCCAAACTATATCATTAATCGAATAAATATTTATGCAATTACAGTTTAAGTCTTTATTTAGCGTTAAAAAGTTTGTCTTTTTTTTTAAATTTAAAGTACGATCATTTTTTTCCTATCAACATTGAAACGCAACTCCCAAATTGGCATTCCACGCCGAGCGCTCTCTATGTAAACTGATTATTGATATTGTCCCTAAGATGTTTCGATCTAAAGTATTTTATTAACTTTTATAGTTACTGTCCGTTTTAACCGACTGAAAAAAGGAGATTCTCAATTCAATTGTATTTTTTATTATAATTGTTATTTCAACCTACCATCTTTCTTCTACCGTCTTTATTGTATTGTATTTATTTCTAAACTCATAATTAATAACCATTTATAATGAAACTACCTTTTAATATACAATTTTCGTGTCATACAGAAGTTCGACCACAAGTTTTAACGGTAAAATTTGGTAGTAAAATTACTCAAGAAATCGTAAGCACCGTATCATTTACAGTTGCTATAAATGACAATAGATTTTAATATTTTACTCAAAGTTTTTGTTTTTAATACATTAAATGTGTCTATTTTCAATATATTATAATTATCACGATGCTTTATATAGATTGGCTTGGCTAGTAGTTGTGATTATACACGCATACGCAGTTCACGCACACAAGCTTAAAAATTACAGAAATTGACAAGCGGCAACTGGAATAAACGGTCTTGGTGCCGACAATTTAACGTGGATGCGCCCCTCCGTGAGTGAACAGATTAATATAGACGTTCGAGTCGCAGACATTGAGGAAAAAACATGACACTAGACCAATTTCATCGGAAGCGGAATGGTATGAACCCCTTTGTGAAGTTTAAATTAAAATTGATTGTGCATTTTTTTATGCACGGTGAAGATTCAACGTAAAAGTAAAATGGAGTCTATATGTTATCCCACGTTTTATGTGTATATTGATGTACGGATTTGGTAATAAGATGAATTAAAAATAAATCATTTTATAATAATAAATCAGGTGTTCATTATTAATTAATTCATACGTCACTTATAAATGAGTATCAATTGTAAATACCTATTACGGGTTTCCGACAATTTTCTTACTTTTGAAGTTTTTACTTAAATATAATTTTACAAATATACAATTTTTGCGCGTGTTTTTCCTTTCCAGTGACAATAAATATATTACCATATAGATCAATATTAAAAAAAAAAATAGCCGTAACAGCATTTCACTATTAAATCGCAATTCGAACTCTATTTAAAGTATACCTGTTACCACTTGAGACGAAAAATCGTTTATAGGGTGTTGTATTTTATTTTTTTACCAGACCACAGAGTGTATATGGTTTCATAAGCCTATGTTTGTTTGTATGTCCAACTCTAGCATATTTCCTTGTACCTATTATAATCTGAAAAATGGATATAATTTACGTTTTGTTCACCATATGATTAAAGACTATGTGACTTTTTACTATATTTATTCTAGTGAAATCGCTCTAAAAATTACAAAACAAAAGAATATTCTTGCGCGAGATTCATATATATGAATGATTTGTTTAATTATTACCTTATAAGTTTTCTTCTTCTTCCTATTGTTAGCATGTTTATTTTAATGTGATCATATTTTATTGTTTTTATGTATTAAATAATCAGTAGAAATAATTCGAATTAAATAATTGTTACATTTAACGTTGAGTGTCAACATCCGGTTTTGACTAAAGTAATTTGTATTTTAAAAATAGATCAAAACCGGATGTTGCTACAGTGGAAGGAGGGGCGTGTAAACGTTTAATACTAGGGTTAAGCCTATAAATAGGCATTCTCACTTTAATTGTCATATAATGAAAGGATCGAGCACTGAATTAATTTTGTATCAGGATTGATTGTGAAACGCTCCAGGATAAATAAACTAAAAACTTTCCTCACAATCAATAATTGATTGTTTTTGTTTTATTCCTACACTATACATAACCGATATTCATAAGCAGTGTATGCATATGCACGACTAAAACAAAATGATAGGATAAAAATTAACACCAAGAAACTTAAATAGGAAACAATTTACCCCTCTCTTGTGTAAACTTCAACAACCGCACACACTCCACATATTGCGATTTATTTATAGACATATATATAGCTTTATACATAGACAACGTTCAAAGCCAACGTAGATTCACATCGAAAATTAAATTGAAATCTCAATATGTAAAGCCAAGCTGATATAAGTTAAAATATTTAAGGTATGGCAAAATTTCACAGAAAGTATAGCATAGTCATTTTAAATCTTTATAAATATTATGACGATGACCAAGAATTTATGTTTAATTGTAGAATAAATAATCAGTTTATAGTTCAGAATAGCCTTCACAAAAGATTCTAGGAATAATGATGTAAAAAGGTTGATTTTATTTTTATTTAAGTATCATCATCATTATCCTCCTGCCTTTATCCCAATTTTACTTGGGGTCGGCGCAGCATGTCTTCTGCTTCCATAGTTCTCTGTCGGACGTCATCTCCTAAGTAACATTCTTACTAACCATATCATCGTTCACACAATCTATCCATCGTTTCTTTGGTCGTCCCTCACCTCTATATTCATCCATATCCATTCTCACAACATGGTCCTCATTTCTCCGCATAACATGCCTATACCATGACAGCCGGTTTCCAGATAGCTTCTCGAATTTATATTTAAGTATTTCACATAATTTATTTGGTAACCAAAATTTTGAAAAAGTTATGAAGGAGTATCTACTTCCTTGCTGGTCGTTAGAATCTATATCCAAAAACCGTGGTAGTTTCATATTAAAATTAACTTTGTAAAATTAGGATTCGTGTAAAAGCCAACACGGACTAATTATATTAAAAATAAATTGGTTAGGTATATAATTATAAAGCATTTTTATATTATTATCATTTAATAAAGTTAGGAGATTTGGTTTAAGCGTTTCCTCTGCAATATTTAAATGTTTATTTTCTATTTCAATTTAAATTGTAGTCAAATTTTATAATCATACAATTTACTTTGTATTGTGTTTGTATTTAGTACCTAAGCTGTTAGCGATTCTAATAAAAATAATCAATTATTTAAAACATTATTTCAGTTTGATATTTCAATGTAAGCAAAATATTTTACCACTTAATACAAATAGCAAGTACGCTTAAAACAATACACTCTTGCAATGGCAGCTTATGTTTGTTCGAACGTGCTCGTTCCCCCGTTCGTAGGATCAAGTACCCCATCACCTATGATCAAATAATACCTAATGATCCTAAATCACAATCACGCTGATCCAAAGCGCTACATTTTAATAATCTTATTACATTTTTTATTTTTTTAATACTTAAGTTAAAATACAAGTGACTAATTATTATATACTACGTGTAAGTATTCCCTTTATTTATTAATATATACCTCACACATGTATAGAAATCTCAAAATTTATATATTTATTTAAATTGGTCTACCCTCTGCGGTGTTTTCTCAGTGCTACAATATATCCTTATTTGATTGGCTTAAGAAGAGTATTATCTGGAAGGTAACAGTTTGGCTCTGCTCCTGGCGTTGCTGTAGATCATTGGCGATGGTGACCAACTACCATAAAAAAAACATATAGTATTCAAAACAAAATTATATATAATATAATAATATGTCTCAGTTTATAACTGACTATATTTGTTTATTATTTAACGATCAATAAAAGTGACATAGCAGTTCTTCCATATAATTTTACGACTTCAAATGATTGGTTACCTCGTTGTAAAATTACAATCTAAGTACAGTTTGATTTCTTATAGTCAGTTTTTAAACTAATATGTGTAATAAACTTGATATTATATCACAAATAGCTTAAGCATAATTTTAGCTATTTGTGTGCGTGCTTGCGTATCTATTTGCGTGCGTGTGTGTTGTTGTTGTAAGAATGATTGGCCATTGAAGAATAATGAAATCGAAGCCATTCCATTTAAAATTTCTTCAATTGTTTTGAGTCACTATTTCACATTAACTGTTTTATATCTACAATAAATTATTCCTCAGTTTCGTTTCATGAAATGCTTATCGGATGTTTATTTTTTTTTTTTTTTTTTTATGTCATAAGGTGGCAAACGAGCAGGAGGCTCACCTGATGGAAAGTGACTACCACCGCCCATGGACATCTGCAACACCGGGGGGCTTGCAGGTGCGTTGCCGGCCTTTGAGGAAAGAGTACGCTCTTTTCTTGAAGGTTCCCAAGTCGTATCGGTTTGGAAAAACCGCCGGCGAAAGCTGGTTCCACAGAGTGGTTGTGCGAGGCAGAAAATGTCTTAAAAATCGCGCTGTTGTGGATTTTCGGTGGTGCGGGTGATATTTGGAATTTTAACGAGATGTCCGAAGGTGAAATTCAGCAGCCGGGATTAATCCGAACAATTCCTCGGAACATTCCCCGTGATAAATTCTGTAGAAGATGCAGAGCGATCCAACATCTCTACGCAAAGCCAAAGGATCAAGCAGATCGGAAAGGGCTTGATCGTCGATAATTCGAGCCGCTCTACGTTGGATACGGTCAAATGGAAGGAGCTGGTACTGGGGAGAACCCACCCAGAGGTGAGAGCAGTATTCCATGTGAGGCCGAATTTGCGCCTTGTATAGTCTTAGACGATGGGCCGACGTGAAATACTGTCTTGCCTTGCTGAGCACACCAAGCTTTTTTGATGCCAATTTGGCTTTGCCTTCCAATTGACCGCGGAACTGAACGAGACTCGAAACATCAACGCCAAGTATTCCGATACTAGCTGTAGCGGCTAACGGAATGTTCTCGAATCGTGGAGATACGACAAATGGTGTTTTTTTAGCAGTTAACGCGCAAACTTGCGTCTTTTTGGGGTTGAAGTGAACTAGGTTTAGCCGACCCCAGTTCGAGACTTTGTTTAACGAAGACTCGATTTCAGATACAAGTTTGTTCCGGTTTTCTTCGACGTTCATATGTTTAATGAATATTTTTAAAGCAGATGTTTAAATAAATATTGTGGACACAGAAAATCAAATTTTGTTAAAAATTACTCATATCTTTCCAACAACTAAAAAGGAGTAGATAATCTTCAACTAGCTGAACAGATTTTCATTGCATCCAAAAAAAAATTATAACAAAATCAGTTCATCCGTTTAGGAGCACACGAAGATGCACAGGATAATTTATAAAACCCCTCAATTTGTGTCGAAGTTTAAAAAGGCGAGTAAAAATATACTAGATGTTAAACTTTGCAACATTATAATATATTAAAATCGCAATTTATGTCCTATTAGGGCAAATAGCTATGACGTACAAACCATAAATGGTTTATAGTGCACTTTACATTACATCAGAAACTACCTTTTTCAATTAAGTTGTTAACTAGCCATCGATATAATATTATAAATTACTCAAGTTGATTAGTTAGTTAGTTAGTACAAAATAAAATAGATGACATAATTATATTGTTTTGTTTTAAATTCAACGCAATGGAATTCTTCTACGTCTCCAGTTTTCTACGACAAATTTTACTAAATACAGAACGCCTGTGCTACAAGAGTTGAAATATTACATATGTTAAATCGAATCCATATTTGTTATTTCAATACGATTAAAATTCTCTGTGAATAATTCAAATTACTTTTGACGAAGACGTTAATCGATTGAAATCGAATTTGTGTGGACGCGGCTTAATGGCGACCGGTCCATTGTAATTATTGACTCACGGCGAGCAATTTCTATCTATTCACCGAGCACCTAAATTTCGTAAAGCCCTTCGAGTGTTAACATAAGATAAATGATGGTATGACTGGTAGGGCTCAATTGAACCAGACATTGAAGTTATATTATAAAATAAGACAAATATATTTATGTATATAAAAGTGTTACGGATCTTTTCTCTGATAATACTTAAAGTCTAGGAACTTCAATATGAATCTCTATAAAAATAGGTATAAGTCATAAGATTATGATTAATAGAGTTAATATTTTTATTGAATATTTATACAGGTTGTTGGTAATTCGACGTATTCCCGTTAGGAGGTGATAGGGGTGACTATTTGCGATAATTTTAACTCCATATGCATGATGCAAAAGTGAAACATTTTTGAGTTATTGCGTTTTTTAGATTTTTTCATGTAGTGGCATGTGGGACTCATTAGTGCCAAGAACGCCTGGTACTCCCTACCGCACATCTAATATAAACTATAATCCTCTAAAAAATAAGTGGTACCCCTTTCGTATCTTCAAGGAGATCACAGAATCGCTTGCACGTGCTACCGTGATACCCTAATGTTTGTGACCCTCTAAGCTGTAGTAGGGGTTCCGGAGTCCAGAAACACCATATTCTGCGTATGAGTATGAGTCACCTTAACTCCGCAGACTCTAAACGGACTTCCAGCCGGAGCCGGTACACTTCCGCAAACCTTGAGTTCCCAAGGCCCGCGAGAAGCATTGCCTCTATCCATGACACCGTACGGTAACCAAGTAACGCCCTCACTGTCACCCTTTGCGGTCTCTCCAAAAAAGCCCTACTCCAAACGACTCGCTTCGGGATGTTTTTAACAAAGTAGGAATACTCACTGTTGTGTCACAATATATTTATAACCATTTTATGTACATTTACGGTAGCTTTGATAAAATCAGTGATAAATAATAACCATTGTAGGAACACGAGACGTTCAGGATAAGCTTAAAACGCCAAGTTTCCGAGTCCGCAAAGTCAATAAATCCTTCTTGGGGCAAGGTATCCGTTTCTATAGTAAAATTCCATAGATGTTTTTAATTTTGCCTATAATTAAATTAATTCAAGGAGATTATGTAGATGATAAAATAACGTGGAGCTAGTACCTACATGTTGACTTTCAGGTAGGATATAGTATACATATTTATAACATTAACCTTAAATTGGAAATTGGAAAAAAGAAACTACTGAGTTTCTTGCCGGTTATTCTCGGTAGAATCTATATTCCAAGCTGGTGGTAGCTTCACTTAATATAGTTTTTTAAAATAACTATTCAAAAATACTCGAATAAACTATATTTTTTCATTTTTAATTTTGATGAGAGCATCAGCCAATAGGGGCCCAGCGTACAGTTCATGGGCAGAGCGAATCTCTAACAAGTATATCTACAACAAGTTTATTTGGATTTATGTAGCAAATTCGAACAGTAAAACTCGTCAAGCAACGGTGTTCCATAAACACCTTCAAACGATATTGTGTTCAGTATAAGTTATATATCAATGAATTTACAACATACAAAAAGATATACCTGTCTTGAAACTGCACCCTACCATAATTTGAAAGTAAAAATTTATCGAATAGCCGTTTCTTTGCATGAATCTGAAAAAAATGTAACAAATAATGAACGCAGAGCAAATGCTACATTTTTAATTATTAAATTTCATACAACACTCGGTGCATTTTCAAGTCTGAATACTCGTATATAAGACATTTCAAAATTCAGGAATATTATGTTACGACATTTTGTCTTGACTATATCAACCAAATTACTTAAAAACTATTAGTCAGCAATAAAATTAAATAAGGCAGTATGTAAGCTAAAGTTCAGTTTCATACTAAATGTAATTTTGACGAAGGTTATGTTTCCTTTTTGATCCCTTTATTTTGTTAATTATTCATCCTTATATTAACTGTTTGCGTTTCCATCCAAAGGCGTCATGTTCATCATGTTACCATACTAATATTAAAAAGGTTTTGTTTGTTTGTTAGTTTTTACGTTCTTACGAAAAAATATTAATCCGATTGGTATGGAATGTTCATATTATTTTAGTTTATAGTTTCAGGTGAGCTATATGGTTTGTTGACATATTGCTTTCATTCTGAGATATAGCTTTATATCCGACATAGTATAAGAAATTTTCGATGTTTCAAATGGTGATTTTTAGGAAAAACACATTTACAGAAAACGAGAAAAATAGAATAAGAACCAATACTTTTGAACTTCAATATTTTTGTCCATCGATGGCGGCTATAGTATTTCATTTTTAATAGTATATTTAAAATCTATTTTCAGATGTATACGAATCATTGAAAATTTACCTCAAATTTTTTGTATCTAATTTGACTGGACGAGTAATAGAGTTTGAGTCAAAAATTTAATATTTTTTATTAAATAGCGCGCAACATCTGTACTTGTACGCTCAATGTACCTCTAAAGAATATTTATGCTTGTTCCAAATTTGAAATTTTAAAGCCTGAAAATAGTTAATAGATCATACACCCATAATTATGATATATCTTATCTTAGGATAAATATATCACAAAATAATTACTAACATTTTATTACAAAAATATAACGGGACTAAAACACTATTTATCTAAATATACTATAAGTGTTTATATAATTACCATTTAACAAGATGTCAAAAAAAGGTAACAAAACATTCTTGTGTGACGTGGTCTTCGATAAATATCAACCTATATAAACTGATTTATTTCAGCACAATATCACAGTAAGTGAATTTAAATTCGTTATTGCATTTGGTGCCTCATTAGTCTTTCTAACCGCGTCGTATTTTATCGACAGTTTCAGAGATTAATCGATCATTTTCCTAATAGTTGACTTAACTTTATTATTTGAATACGGGTTTTGCTTAAAATAGCTTTTGATTAATGAAAATGCATCTGCTAAAACTGATCTGAAAATTAATGGTTGCAATGTACAAGAATATTTAAACTAAATTAAATTTCCTTTTAATGATTATAAAACAATATTAAATATATAATAATTATTACTCTTCGTCCTCAGAAAACTATTATCATTAAGGTAGCGAGATTTTTTTTTAAAAAGTTTGGATTGTTTTAGTCCACGACTACTTCATTTTTATTGAAATAAAAATAATTTGAAATATTTAATAGTATTTTTAAATACCATTTTTAAGCAGTGAACAGTCTGCATATCCGCTAAAAAATACATTGACAGACGATGAGAGATGCTAAATAACTTCTTAGGTAAAGCGAATGAAGTGTTATACTCATACTATGCTTTATTATAGTATTAGGAACACACGTTTTTATACATAACTTATAAGTTGATTGCAAGTGTGGTCGGCTCGCGTGACAGGTCAAGTTATTTGTGTCTTACGTGTGACGTAATATTACCGATTAATTTAAATATTCCCTTAACATGAACGTTATTTATATTACTAGCAACAGCGGATCTGCCTTGTAATATATTTGGCCTTGTATCTGTAAAACAAACGAAGAAGTTATAGATTGTGCAAAAAGTAAAAAAAAAAAACTCTTTTTATAATAAAAGTTGGCATGAAATTTTATTTGTTGCTCTAAGGAAGTCATATGGAAGCAGTTGTAATATTTTTAAGAAAATGTATGGAATCCGTCCTAGTTCTTGAAACTAATGAGTACAATGGCTCTGGTGGTGAAACCAATGGCACTTAATTTACTTTGATATTTACGCAACACAATCCATTTGCTTCTTTTTTTGTATTTCAATGCCTTACAGTACGGACAAATCAAGTTTAAAGGTCCAATAGGTACAGGTAGGAACTGTAGATGATTGATTCATCATAACTGAAAACCTCTCATGAAAAATTTAAAGCAGTTGGAAAACGACGCGCTGCATGTAACCTAATCCTTCCAATTTCATTTCGTTTTTTACGTTGTTCTGTACTCTGATTAGATTGAAAATTTGCTCAGTTTGTAGAATTCAGAATTCTGCGACCCAAATTACTGCGCCCACGCTTGGTGGCATGGGTCTAAATGTAATCATACTGAACCGAAGAGAATTGTGGTATTATTGATATATGAATCAACTATTTATTCTACGCCCTTAATGCTTATTTCATAAATCGTACCAAATTCGATCAGTGTTTGAGATATACACTAAAAATATAAACAGTATCCAGTTAGCCATTGGTAATGTTCAAAATGCGTGTGGGGTGAAAGCGCTAGGATGTTTTTGAGATGCCCGCAGTTTCCTTAAGAGATTTTACCTTAAGGTGATATTTGCCGATTGCATTCCATACGGAGGTCTACGAAGCATAGAGATCCTTGAATAAAATCTCATTAGAATGGTATGATAATGTGATTTATATTTTGATAATAATAATAGCTCTTAACATAAACAAAACGAGAGGTGTTGTGGGATCCCTGTTAGGAACGAAGTTGCTTTCGTTATTATATAATAAACACAATAAAATATTTGATATTAAGAATCCCATGTGAATTAAAACAACGCAAAACCTTTACCGTAAAAACCGTATATGAAAGAAAGAGAGGCAAGGACGCCCAGTGATTTCTGTCAGTTACTGTAAGCAGCGTAAAAAAACATTATTAAAATTGATACATAGTAGACCTCCTTAATATAATAGACTTAAACGTATTTCTTTAACCTCGTACCCATTAATTAGTCAAGAAAACAACATAGTCCTCGACAAAGTCACGTGGCCTATCACCCTTGTGCGAGAACAATGAATGAAAACAAAAACATACTGTCAAGTCCAATTCGAAACTTACAGACCTTTGTGTCTCACTCATGACATAATGATATCAGACTTACGGTGATACGCTATTTTATTGCAACTATTTATTTATGTTATAAATGTTACATACACTTGCCGACGTTTCACAATCGTGTTCTACGTTGAGTTTTGAGAATTTTCTTACAGAATAGGTTTGTAGTTATGTTCTCGCATGAGAGAAACGTAACGTAAGCGGTAAGCACATTTGTTACATAATAACAAACTGACATTAAACAGCTTATGGTTACGAGAGCATGTGTGTTTTTAAAGGTTCGTATTCGTTCGTAAACGAAATGTCAAGTGAAAAATATGAGCATTTCCTGCGTAAGAGAGACCAATGACAATATCATTCTAAAACTAAAATCATGCTTGGCTATTAGAATTATTATAATCATTGTTCCAAGTTTAAATATATATGTATATATATTTACGAAAGGAAATCTATTTTCATACAACGCTTTTTAATTATACATTCTCATCCTGCACAGTGGAACCAATTCATAACATTGTCTACATAATTCTCGAACACGTTTATACCTAAATAATCAAAGTGTCTAATTTTAACATGATTATACGCTTAATCGAGTAAATTACTCTTAATTACTCGAGGTAGGAATACTAAGTTGGTAAGCATTACCATCATTATAAGATATGCATGTAATAGCGTATGACGTAGAGCCGATCGTAATTGGATAATTATGTCATACGCTGATTATACACCTGTATAGAGTGGGTCTCTGGCCACATGTTTTTGCATCAAATTTCAATAATATTATAAATGCGTGCGTGTGCTTTGTAACTAAATTTATTATATTTCTATATGGCCTTTGTCGGACCTGATCCATCGCGTCACATACTCCAATGCCAGAAAAAAAATCTAACAAGAACTATAATAGTCTACTGGACTAAGACATTCTCTCTACTGGAGGAGAAGGTTTGAAATGAATGAGTACCACGCATATGGAAGAATTTCATTAAAGCTAGACGTGAAACGTTTCCACCACACTGCAGTAACGCGGCTTTGTGACACATGACACATGTAGCATAATTTCGTTAAAATTACACACATGCAGGTTTTCCATCACCGCCGAGAGTGAGATGAATTATAAAAACAAATTAATTACATGAAAATTCAGTGGTGCTTGTCTGGGTTTGAACCCACAATCATCGGTTAAGATGCACACGTTCTAACAATAGAGCCATCTCGGCTCTTCTACTGTGTTGTACTGTAGACGTAAAACGTCTCCACTGATCAAGTTTAGCTAGTATAATACATAAATAGTAACATGTCACTGGATTGTATCCTTAATATACATAATGTTTTTTAGAAAACAAATGAATAGTGTTTTTTTTTTATAATTTCTTCCAACTTGTTATGCTTCATGTACAGGACAACCAACAGTAAATGCAATATTATATCCAAAATAAAAAATAAATGACCACCATTAGTCTCACCATGCAATATCATATCACACAGTGTATGTTTTGAAAATATAAATTAACATAAGTAATAATTAAAAATAAGAAGTATAATACATTTTTTTAACTATTACATAATGAATAATAATAAATAAAACCAATAAGATAAACCAAAAAATTAGATTTAAACACTAATAAAATTATTTATTTTTCGATTGAACTGAGGGCGACTATCGTGACATATGTCTCAATCTTTTTTTTTGAATACTGATGGTGTATGTATAATGTGGTGTGTGTATGTATAACAATCATAATCTTGATATGATGGAATATTTTTACTACTTGCCTTTTATATAATCTGGTATAAAAGAAATGACTAATATTACTGGAATTAATGTGAGGGACGTTATTATAGTTGATTCGATAACGAGCTAAATCAAATTCAATGAAGTTCGGTTTAATTGAAGGCCTATTTAAATGGTGTAGATTTACCGCGATAAAACAATGCCTGCGTCAGGTTACCTTGTCGGATTTAATCTAATTATATAGAGATGTGGGTTCAGTCATGAATTTATAATTAAGGTTATAAGATGTTAAGATTAGATTATAATGCGACCAAAGCGAACTATTTGCTAAGTTCATTAATCGTACGGACGATTTTGACTGTCAGATGTGCGCTTGTATATATTTATCTATATTTTTCGTTGTACTGTTCTTAAATATCTAGACTCTATGTCGTTTTTGACATTGTTTGATATTTTGTTGTAATCTCTCCGAAGCTAAATGTCAATGGTAAGAGATAATTTTAGTGAAAAAGTTTGATATGATTTTTTAAATTATAAATATTTTATTATTCTTTGGCAAATAAATCGACCAAGTTGTTATTTAATTTGTTGCCGTTTTTTAAGCCGACTAACCAACTGTTCATTATGAATTAGCATTTGCATTGTCAGGGTTTTAGAAAAGAGTATCATGGGATGATGCCCATCATCTGCTACTTTTCACTTTAAACCGCGGCTGGAAACTACATATTTACAATAATATTATTAAATAACATACCCAGCTCATTAAAATTTTATATAAAGCTTCAAGCCTATTAAGAAGCAAACAAAGAAAGTCTGTAGGATTATGTAAAAGACATTTTATAATTATATACTTACTCTAATACCTAATGAGCCCATGACATACTTTCTCCCAAACTTTACTGTTAGCTCATCTTTAAAGTCAAATTAACTAAACACGTATGGGAACAAAATAGAATGGTACAAAGTCTCATTAACTTGCTAAATAGAATCTTTTCATCCTTTCAAAAGTGATTATTTATTGTTTTGGTCTTTTCTACGGAGTTCAGTGAAGCAAGCTTAAACCCTGTTTTAACACTTGACTGATTATTAGATGAAACAATTAAGAATATTCATTAAGATCGAATGATCGAAATTCGTTTATTTAGTCTCCCCTGAATGTGTTCATCTTAGTGAAATACTAGGCCCAGAGAGTTTTCAAAAGTAATATCGTCCAATCAAATATTTCAAAAGAACCAATTACTTTTTATACTTTATTTACAATCGTTGGTATAATCTAAGATATTTAGTTTCATTAGTTTCAAATGTAGTAATATTTTTATTAATAAAAAGTTGTTTATTATTAATATACAAACTTAAAGCAACGCAACATACAAGCTACTCACCCATGGTCACCCATGGGAGTTGAGAGCGACGTTTACCTTCACGTCGCTTACGATTCGTTCCCAAGGCGGGGAACCTTATTTATATATAAAAGATATTTCACATCAAAAATGGATTCCGAAAAATTGACACTAATATGAAAATTCGAAGGATTGAAGAGGGAAATTCAAATTTATGCTAAATTGATATCCCACAGACACTGTAGTTATTGGAAATAAAATAGTTCTATATTTATTTTTAAAATTCCAAAATCCTCATGAATGTATTGAAATGGTAATGTAATTCAAGCAATACTTTTTTTTCGCTCTGTAGAAACCTTCTGGGAGGTATCCAGGATTCTTACCCTCTAAAACCCGATGGCTGTCTTCCGCACGAATCGGAAAGGTTGCGGGATCGTGTTGATATTGTATGCCTACAGAAAGAGCTCCACTAGACAATTAGTAGATCTCTTCTCAGAAAGCGAAGGTGGTTTAGCCTCAATAATTACCATTCTTAAACTCTTAGGGTCCTTGTACCGTCTTGCTCCGTGTAAGAAACGTACCCGTCGCGCAAGTAGCCACCGACACTTTTGTACAAGCGCCCCTCTAATAGCGTCCCAGAGTAATGTGTTTTGATAAAGACCAGATCGCGATGATAATCAAATGGCCATAATGGAACTGACCCTCAGACTAATAGGAACCTTTACTGTAGGTAAAATTGTGCGGAGCAGC
The DNA here is from genome assembly GCF_905147765.1 of Vanessa atalanta. Classification (NCBI taxonomy): domain Eukaryota; kingdom Metazoa; phylum Arthropoda; class Insecta; order Lepidoptera; family Nymphalidae; genus Vanessa; species Vanessa atalanta. The sequence goes on from NC_061882.1 coordinate 5,069,193, forward strand.
TAGTATTTAATATAACAGTATAGTATAAGGAATACAAAATAAGTATGATAAATACATTAAGATTTTTTATTAACTTATTACCTGTAGGACATTCACCACTCTAGTTTATATTTTATGATATTCGCATATCCCAACTAAGTACAGCTCAAGCTAGGCTAAGATTTATTGATGGTTTAAATAATGGGGTTAAAATAAAAAATCTTTTATATTAAATTAAGTTTTTCGAAATTAATTACGTTGAAATGTTAACACATATAACATTTATGCACAAAGAAATTTATAACATCTTTGAAAAAAAAATCGATTTTACTGAGTCAAATAATCTGGCATAATTATCTCACGAAACATTAATTACACTAACAAACCCTTTATTGTGTCTAGAAAATCCTTTTAAACATACATACCTTTCGTATGTAGGCAGAGGAGATTTGTAAACATTTGACCCATTTAATACTAGAAGTTCCCAATTTCTGAATGATACGGGATCGCTTGTATATACCGCATTGAAGACCCTCTCTTATCTTTTTTTATATCTATATTTAATCTATAAGTTCTATCTAGATAGTTCGAAAAGTAATCTATGATTTTTATATACAAAATCTAAATCAACTGGCTTGTAGAATATCCATGACTCTTAATATAACATTGGTGGATGTTTTGTGTTGCGTGAAAGCGCTTGAGGCGCTTTCCGATGGATATAATAAACTATGACAAAAAATATAACTCCTTATAACTACTTCAAATAAAGCAATGAGACTATGCTATAATTTTAAGCTATTTAATACATTTAATATATTGTAATACATTGATATAAAGAATAATTATATGCTGCATAACTTCCAGCTATTGAGTTATATTCGATAATATAATTATATAATATTTTATTTATATAATTATATTATCAAATGTAACTTTTGAGGGAATTTAATATCGAATATAACAGCTCATATTAATTTTATAATTCGATATTTAAATATGCCATTGACGATAATGGTAAGGAGTATTTTGGTTGTAAGGAATATTGTGATCACCGTTAAATAAATTTAAAAAATAGTACCTATTGTAATTAATGTTGTTGTTGAAAATTATTTAAAAATCCCCTTATCACAAAGATGTGCCTTCGTTCCATTTTTTTTTTTTACGTATTATATACGAGATACTTCTACATACGGGTTATAAACAAAATAAACGAATTACAAACGAAGCATCGATATTTTATTATATTTTGGTAGAAAACCTTTATAATATTTCAAAAGATATCATATCCTGGAAAATTTCGTTAAGTCTATTTCAATAGCGTATTACGTTGAAACTCGATAAAGCGTTTAAGGAAAACGCTGATACGCTTACTATATGGCAATTGTAACATTTTTATTATTCCTTAGAGTATTTGAATATTTAAATTGATACTATTTATTTTTTTGGATACATATGTGATAGAATTTTATTGAAATTTTACAAGTGTCAAATTTTGAACTTCGAGAACGAGATACAAATTAAACACATAAAACGCGTTTGAACCCACTAACTTCACATAATACTTACGTATCACATAAGCTATAATATCTTATCTAAGTATATAATTAATAAAAATATAAAAGGATATTAGTCGAAGCTATAAAAAAAAAAGTTTTACTTTGATAAAACGTTTAATATAAATTTATTTTATAAACGACAATTACAAGATAAGTAATTTTTTAAATTTGAGAAAGAAAACCCTTCAAAGGTATTTTTTATCAAGCACGACGCCAATCAAATGTTTTTTAAAGTTTAAGCAAGCTATGTGTTTGACACGGTAAAATAATTTTAATATTTTTAAATTTAGAACTATTTGAATTTAGCAATCTCCAGAATTTTCGTTTTTAAATTATTTTGATGAATTATTTCTCCGGCTCGTTATTTATATTAATTATAAATAATTTATGATTCCATCTTCAAGGTATAAAGATTTTATTCATCTGATTGTTTTTCAATTTCAGCATTGATTTCGAATTTTGTTAATAATTTAAGATATAAAATTAATATAGACACCTACTATAAAAATAATTAAAATTGTCGAAATATTTAAAATATTTTTAAAAAATTAAAGATGGGAACGAAATATTCAAAACAGATATTTCGAGTGCACGCGATACTTGCAGTAATTATTATTTACGTAGACATTTCATTTTATTTTTCAGCAAAAGTGCGAAGCATGATGAAATACGATACTGACGTTTTCATAATCTGAAAGTAATAATACTAAAGTAAGTATTTACAAACATTTTGGTAATTTTTTTTTAATGATCTCGGTAGGCGGACGAGCAAATAGGCCACCTGATGGTAAGTGGTCACCACTGCCCATAGACAATGGCGTTGTAAGAAATATCAACCATTCTTTAAATCACCAATGCGCCACCAACCTTGGGAACTAAGATGTTACGTCCCCTGTGCCTGTAGTTACACTGGCTCACTCACCCTTCACACTGGAACACAATAATACTGAGTACTGCTGTTTGGCAGTAGAATATCTGAGGAGTGGGCGGTATCTACCCAGACGGGCTTGCACAAAGCCCTACCATCAAGAAAATAATACGTGTCTGTACATAAGGAAAACAATAGTTTTCTTCTTCTTCTAATAATCTTCTAATCTTTTAAGTTATATTCTTTAGCTTGACCATAAATATAAAAACGGTGGCAAACGTAGAATTGTAAAGATTATTATTCGCTAACAATAAATATTCAACTTATACGGTGATTTACCTATTTATGTTTAACGACTCTTCAAGAAACAGTTATTTGCAGACTCGTAGAACTTAATATAATTTTTATTTTAATATATAACTAGATTTATGCGTCTTACTAATTTAAAAAAAAAACTTGTATATATACTTTTATATATAATACAATCGATAACGTATTTACAAATATTGATTGTTAAAACGTTAAAAAAATAATAATATAAGATCTTACAGTCGCCATTGTTTGAACTCCAACATAAATCATTCCCATGGCTTTTAATGTTATCGGTTTTTGAGAATTGTTCAGGAATATCAATACAATTTTTCTATTTTCTACATCCATATACTCCCAAGGTAAATTGTAAATGGTATTTTTTAACGTTTCGCTCTGTAAAAAGGAATAACTTATATTAAAATATCATTACGTTTATCAACATTATGTATTGAGATTGATAGAATAAGTAGAGTCAACGATTTAGCTGAAGCGTTGTGAAGCTAATGCGGCTTGGGTCTTAAAGTGTTAGAAAATCTTTTAGAGATATATTATAAAAATTGATGGCAAGAAGAATTTTCTATCGACTGTCCACTAGATAACAAAAAAAATTCCACTACTTGACCTTCAAGACTATTCCTTATATTATACCAATGTATTTCTTTATCCAATAAGCCTGTCACTCTGTTGTCATTTCCAATATAACCAGCCTTATCACCAAGTAAAATACCTACTAATATAGTCTAGGTCTGTACCTAGCTTCGCAGGCTTATACAAGACCAAATAATATCGATACACTCGTACCAGTGTCCAAGGCAATTTTAAATATAAAGAAAAATAATCATACTATTCAAATATTTGAAATATTGTATAGCTTATAGATAAGCGACGGGTATTGAAAACATACAAACAAGGTTTTTGTTCGTGCAAAGACCTTGAGTTCGAACTTGTAAATTATTGTTTAAAATCTCGAATACTATAATCGCGAGAAAGTCTGCCGCAGATTGAAATAAGTCCTCGCTATAAACAGCGTAAAGACGCTTCGAATCCTCTTCTTAAGATTTTTTAAATGCATGCGAATAACTTAAGCATTATATTTACCTGCGATCCGATGATTTCAAATATAGCAGATATTTGTACCAGTTGTTGTAAGAGAATAGCTGTTAGAATACCATAACTTACAATTGCTTCCATGTCCTATGAAAAAATAGAGATGATATTTTAAATAGAGAATCAATTCTTAAAAACGATTAATGAATACGGTACATTGCTTACAATAGATGATAAAGCGTGTTAGTATTTGTTGATTTTAAGGCATGTACATAAAAAAAGTATTTTGTTGATACTGCTGATAACTACTGTTAAAAAGTTATGATATAATACTACGTTCCGAATTGATAAATATTTAAATATAACACTATCATGTTAAATTTCAATTTGAAAGAGTTCGTAAAAGCCTACTTGAACAATCTACATTTTTATATATTTTTACAATTCTCAACTATTTCGATTTAATTTCTAACTTTATTATTATTATTTTCCTTCTAATATAGTATCACAATAATTATGATAATAATAATTAAAATAGTCACTTACCATTGCTGATAATTCCAACAGTAGAATGCATCCACTGACTTGGTCAAACAAGTAATAAAAACACATGATCGGACCAAAAGCTTTCGAAGCCTGGGACATAAATCTGTTAGAAATATTAAATATTACTGTGGATGGTTTGTGGTTCGAATGTTTGCATCTTAACTGATAATTACGGGTTCAAACTCAGACAAGCACTACTTAATTCATGTTCGTTCATCTCGTACGGTAGTATATGAACACTTCGTGATTAAATCTACATAATAATATACGCATGTGACCAAACTGTATTGGAACAGCGTGGTGCAATTAGCACCAAGCCTCCTCAAAAGGAGAATTCATGACAATGACTGCATTAATGACATTTAATGAACACAGTATGGTTTCGTAATGATGCTTGTGTATGCGGACTACAAGACATTTAATTATTGAGTTAAGTGAACACTCAACATCAAACGAGGACTTTATGAAACTATAACTTTTCTTGTCTTAGAACTACTCCTTAAAATTCTAAATACTATTAAATTTTGTAATTCATAAAGGAAGTTTTATCAAAGGTTTAAACCAGCACTATTCCGGTATTGCTTTCAAGATGCTTTGGCAGTTTTGCGAGGCGAAATTTCATCTCACAATTGCAGCTTTACTCTTGAGTTAAATTTTCCTCACCGCCGAATATGAGAAAAATTAAAAATATGAATAAAGCACTTGAAAAACCAAGTGGTTGTTAAAGCTTGAGCTCCTAATCTTCAGAGTATCGTATTCGAAATATTCCATCTCTGAGATTTTCGGATCCAAATTCAATTAAGTCCTGTAAAGAACAGAACCGTAATGTTTACCGTACCGTTATGATACTATTTAATAATACTTACCGAGTAACCATTATATGGTATGCAATATTCTCTTTCAACAACGCTTGAACGTTTTTTAACTCCTCGTCGGTATACATTATTGAATTCGTAGAGTTTGTGTCACCCAGTGCTCTGGGTCTCGGAAAATGTTCCAAATTGTATTTTAATATTTTCAAATGTCCCCAAATGTTGAACACAATCAGTGTCATCAAGGAGTCATATGTACAAAAAGTAATGGAACAATCAAATACAAGAATCCAATTAATTATAAAAATAACTGAGTATCCAAAATTGTGATATTCAAATGGTGTATAGTGATATACTGAGTGTTCATAGCGAGTTCCGTTTTCTATACTATGTGAAGTTGCTTTGAATGCCCCTGATTGAATGTTGTTGTAGAGTGGCATTAGTTGGAACAGTATGTTACCCACATACATAAGAATGTAGAGGAAAATTGAAAACAATGATGATATCCTGTGAACTTGCTGATAAACCTGTGAAGATATTTATGATATTTCAATAACACAAAAGAAAAAGGCACGGACAATATGTCTGTGGAGACACAATTGTGACACCAAAGGAATTGTGAAAAGGCTACAATATTTAATTACAACTTCAAACCTCACAGACAATATCCGAAGTAGCCGAGCGAACATATTTTTAGTTTTTGTCTTAAATTTATTTATATTTCAAAAGATTTTTAAATATTCAATCTTTATTAAATTTTTGTTTTCAGTCTGCCTGAAATATGATAAACTCGAAACGGTCCTTTGTTTTAATTTTATTAATTGCTAGTTGTTCCGGCAAGTTTCGCCAGCGGCACAACTCTTTGGCTTTTTACTTGATGGTAGGGCATTGTGCAAGCCCGTCTGGATAGTCATTTATTTATCAGATATTCTAACGCCCAATAACAATACTTAATATTATTGTGTTCCAGTTTGAAAGGTTAGTGACACAATGTAACTATAGGCACTAGGAGCATAACATCTAAATTCCCTAAGTTGGTGGCCCATTGGCGATGTAAGGAATCATTATTATTCATATTGTTTGGACTGGTAAATGTCTTATGTACATCCCAAAATTGCTGGTTAAAATATCAGCTAAGTTTTAATGGAGGTTGTTAATTTTCCAGTGGTCTTTGCAGCAAGAGGAAGTAAATCTCCCGTAATCTCGTAGTATTAGAGAGAGTGAAAGACCCTTTGCTGGGTCACATAATTGGGCACAATAAATATTTATTCAGCACTTTTATAATACTAAATTTATTCAATTAACATATTTGTGAATCTTCCTACTAATACTTTATAATACCTTCATGGCGTATTCTGATTTGTGTTTGTGATGAAAAAGATGCAATTTCAGGACGAAATCTACAACAGTTCTGCGATATGACTTCATGATCGGCGTGCTGACTCGTTGCTGAAATATAAGTTTTTAATAAAATCCCATTGAAGGTAAAGCAATAATAGTTTAGGCGACTGCAGTTTGACATAATTTATAGTAATTTATATTTAAAAACATAAATAAAAATTGATCTGTATTTTGATATACCCTTAAAATTTTAATATTCGTTCACAAATATGTTACTTAAAAATTGTATATTTTTGTAAGGGACACACACAAACATACTGCTAAAAGCACCGAACTGAACATAGACGGACAATAATATAAAAATTAAAAACAACAATCGTGATTAAAATTTGACTGCAATCAAATTACTTACCACGGCAATAAAATTCATAAACACCGTTATGTAACTATGACCGAGTTCGAAGAAACTGAGTTTTCTTATATGACTTTTCAAATACAGTACACCACTCAAAAGTACTCCAATCCATAACACGAACAGGGTCTTGTAATTCCTTAAGGGGATTTTTCTCGGTTTTTCCTTATACGTTTCATAGAGCTCTTTATAGGGCCAAGCTCCCAACAGTGTGAAATAAAATTTTATACGCTTCATGTAACTCAGATCCATCGGAGAAGATGGTTCCTGGAGTCTAAATAGAGTGTAATTTAGTATTTTAAAAATAAAACCTCTCTCGAATTTCCCAGACATTTAAGTATTTACAAATAATGTGCATTTTATACAAATGGAATCCATTTGTTGTATATTTAATGAAAAATAATATTTTATTTAAAAGCTTTATATAAATAAATATTTTTATAAAGCGTAAGTAATAATACTTTAAAAACGTGCAAAGGCAACCTTATCGCTTAAGCAATTTATTAACCTCATAATTTATATTATATAAGAAAACATTTAACTGTATATACCGTATATATAAATATTATTTATTTTTATTCGTGAGTTATTTTTTTATATATACATTTTTGTGATTTTAACTTTCGTAGAAGTGACTCACCATATACTCTCTTATCATATAAAAATGGATGTTTGTATCTCGGTACCCCACATATTTCCGTAGTCTAAAATTCCACAGTAACAGCACTAATAGTGAATCTATAATAGTGATTGATGAGCATTCTAAATGCTGGAATTTGTGTTTTGATTTTATTTGGCGTTAACTTCTCCTTTGGAGCTTATTGTAATTATGTTTTTGAATTTAGAATATGTTTTTTTTATTATTTCTAGGCGAGCGGGCAATTAGGTCACCCCATGGCAAGTGGTCACCTACACCCACAGTCTCTTGTGCCTGTTGTTACACTGGCTTACTCACCCTACACAACACAACCGTAGAATATATGATGAGTGGGCGTTACCTACCCAGACAGGCTAGCCCTAAAGCCAAGTGAACTAAAATTTAAACTCGAAAAACTCAGCATTGGTTACCCTTATTTTTATCCTAGTTTGCATTTATTGGCGTGTAATATTATATAGCTAGTGATTAAAATGAATATAATGAATTTGTCAATTGCATAACTGATAATTTTCAACAAAATACTCATCAATGAAATTTATTGGTAATTTGATCATTTCATTGAACATCGTTTAATTTATAACCAAAACATGTGAAAATTACACACAATTAATATAATTTAAAAGGCTTTGACATAAATGATAATGACAATTTTGAAAATTATCATTATTAGTTTTCAAGCGTGCTTACTAACGTGTTGTTTTTTTATTATTTGTAAATTATTGCTTTGATTTTAGGAAATTAATATCAATTATATTTTTTTAATAATTAATTTATATTAACATATAAAACCTTACTTCTTTTTATTTTTAAAAAACATTTTACATTAACGAGTCCAAGACAACTTATAGAATGGAAGAAAGCGGTAGAATCTATCATCGCCAATGAATATTTAATCATGCTTTTAATTGCACTAGAAGTTCAATTTTCTACTTAAAACAGAAAGTTCATAAATATGATTCCGTACGATTGTATTTATGTTAGTTGTATTTTTTTTATTATACGAAAAAAATGTATATTTTTCTTTAAACTAGTCGTATTCAAACGTTGGAGTAATGATAGAGAAAAATATAATATAGTAGTGCTATAATATTATACTAGTTGTCGCGGCTTCGCTCTTGTTTTAAGTGTTTTTATCGTGAGATATTAGGTCTGAATCAGTAACATATATCCTTTTATGGGGTTAAAGCTCGCTTTATACCAAATTTCATCAAATTCGGTTCAGCGGTAAAGACGTAACAGACAAGCGTCACTTCCGCATTTATAATATTAGTATAGAAATATGTAACAGTTAATAAATACGCATTATATTGTATTTCACCACAAAAAAAAAAATAGATTTTTTGGATCTTTGTAATTTGATCGCGTTCAATCTTTCTTTCAAACTTGGAATCGTATACGAATTTTACTTTAAATACATTAGTCGAATTTTCATGGAATTACATATTTATGTACACAGAGAATGACTATTTTTTGTTAATTTTTTTATTTAAATATATTATTAAAAGTAATATATTTTTTATTAATTCTTACTAAAATAATAAATAACTAGTAACCATAAAGACAAAGTTGTAATTTTTTAATGAAAATTAATTTATAAATATTCATGAAAAGAGAAATGATTAATTATAGAGGAATGCAATTTAATAAACTTTATAGCGATTATAACAATCCGTATATATAAAGAAATTAACAACACCATTACGGACGTTATATATTTGTGAACATTTCTAAAAAGAAGCCAATTTATCAGTGAAACTTCTAATTAAATACTCGCAAGTTTAATATGTTACACAATATTTATTTCCGAATACGGAAAAAATAAAAAAAAAACATACACTTAAATTATATATAAAATGATTTATAATAACAATAAGATTTTTTATTTTTATTTTTGCTATCATATCTAGTCGTTATATTGCGTAGACTGATAATTGAATTTATTTCTATTTTCGTAATAAGATATTCGATTAAAAAATAAATAATACCGTAATGCAGATATAATTTAAGTCACTATTAATCACAGTTTCTGTTGTAACTCCAAGAAATCGCCTGCTAACGTCCGGAAGAAGTCACAGAAAAGTGCAAGTTCAAATTTAATAAATTATATGCAATTTTTATTCAAGCTTCAATGCAATTACTTAATAAGTATTCTAGTTTCATGTAAAAAATTGCTGAGTTCTTTTACAAATAATATATACCTATTTATTTAATGTAACTAGATTTTTGTTTGTGTTATTTAATAGCTATGGTAATGGAATTTGATGTAATCATTTTAATTATTCTCATATATGTCAGGAGATATTTAGACGTAGCGTCTAAATATCTCTTGACATATATATGACATTTAGAACAATATGCATGATATATCTGTGTACATAAATATGTAATGTATTTAAATCAATGCCTATGTAAATATAGGCTTAAGCCTTAAGTTTCATTGTCATTAGCTTGCGTTTGACACATTTATAGGGGCAGGTATAGTGTGTCTGTAACTTTTACGATCGGCCTTCAGTCTGATACAAATTTCAAAGAGATAAATATTTGTGTGTGATTTGCTTTTTTACTACATGCGGGTGATTGTCTTAATCAGAGACGATAACGTACTGACCTATTTACCAAAATGTGCTATATAAAAAATCCCTCAGCCTTCTTTAATGTCACAGATTGACATAAAGTAGTTTTTAAAATTTATTATATTACTGAATACAAATTAAATTTACCATAAAAGACATGAAAAAAAAATGCCTAGTAGTGAAATGACGTATTTAAAGACTGATAATAAATTAAACTTAGCATTTTGGCATTGTGTACATCTCACCAAATTTCTGAGTAAAAATCGCATTAAAAATAATAATATGCCTAATTTGAATTGAAAATTATTTCTATTACATTTTTGCTAATCGATTTAATCGAATCTCATCTAATTTGTATTTATAATGTTTCAATAATATAAGAAGTAATTAAATACAAATACAATACAATCGGTTCAAAATGTAGATTCTAACGAGAAGAACCGGCATGGCCCAAAGTTACTCTTTTAAAATAAAAAGTTATTTTAGTGAAATACAATCATATATGTATGTATATAATATATTCTACTTGAAAGTCAACAAGTACTAGTAGCTTTACAAATGCTATGATACGATGCTACGCTCACTTGAATCGGCAAAGTTAAAAATATCTGCCGGATTTTATTCGGACAATTACGGATTACGGATACATGTATTTTCCTTTTTATCATTTTATTTTTTATCAATCTAGAATAAAACTATAAAGTACGTATCTTTATATTTTTGTTTCCTAACCGTTAACTTTGCTAAATTATCACGTCGGATGTACTATACTTTTAAGCATAGATATACAAATAAATACGGTAAAATAAGTTTTGTATACAAACGTGACTTGTTAGAGAGGCACAAGAAATTCAGACTAGTTTGAAATTCGAACACACTCACATTTTAGCGGCCCACACATACGGACCCTAACTGGTCTAAGAAAATTGACGTAATAAACTTAGTATATTTTATTTCAATGCTTAACAAGCATGCTTAACAAAGGACAAAAAGTTATATTTTTTTCTTCAACTTAGAGATTTTTTTCAAATTTGAAACGTTATTTAATATTACAATTACAAAATATTTCAGAAACAAAGTGACTGAGATTTTAATTTACTTATTTAAAAAACGCTTTATACTTAATGTCTTAAAGCTGAAGATATTATTGGGGTTATTTGTTTTAAAACCTGTTACAAGCCTTATAATAGGAGTTATTTGTATGAGTCGTTATTAAAAGTAAGCTAACATGACCTTAAATGTAGTTTAAGGCCGAGAATATGATTATGAGATGAGAACATGAATAAGTACACATTAAATGAACATGCAAATGGGCAACCTGATGGTAAGTGGTCACCACCGCCCATAGACAATGGCAATGTTAGAAATATTGACCATCCCTTACAACGCCAATGCGCTACCAACCTTGTGAACTAAGATGTTATGTCCCTTATGCCTCTAGTCACACTGGCTCACCCTTCAAACCGGAACACAACAATACTGACCACTGTTGTTTAGCGGTAGAATATCTGACAAATGAGTGGTACCTACCCAAACGGGCTTGCACAAAGTTCTACCACTAAGTTCATATCGTTGGTATTCATTACCTTAAAGGGAAAGTCAAAAGATTTTATCCCTTATTCCATCAATCAAATCAATCAAAAGCCAATCGTTGTCCACTGCTGAACATAGGCCTCTCCCAAGGTGCGCCAAAGCTCCCGGTCCTCCGCCTTCCGCATCCAGTCGGTCCCCGCCACCTTCATGAGGTCATCGGTCCACCTGGCTGGAGGGCGCCCTACGCTGCGTTTGCCGATTCGCGGTCTCCACTCTAGGACTCGTCTGCTCCAACGGCCATCGGTCCTACGACATACGTGACCAGCCCACTGCCACTTCAGCCTGCTAATTTTGCAAGCTATGTCGGTGACTCCGGTTCTTTTCCGGATAATCTCTTTCTGATCTTATCCTTCAAAGATACTCCGAGCATAGCTCGCTCCATAGCCCGCTGAGCGACTTTGAATTTGTGGACTAGTCCCGCAGTCAGTGTCCACGTTTCGGCACCGTATGTCATGGCAGGTAAGATGCATTGGTTGAAGACTTTCGTCTTCGACCTTATTCCATAGGAAAATTAAAAAACAGATAAACAGTTTAACGAGATAAATCATCCAATTTATTAACTTCTGAAACAATTGATTGGCGTTGATTATATGAGAACTCTTGGACTTGCGAAAAACAGAAGGCAAAGGTATAGATTGATAATTAAATTTATAACACTTAAAATAAAATACAATATATAATTTATAAAGTGAAAACTTATCACGGGTGGACTATTTTTAATTGCACAAGTTTGTTAGTAAATTCTGGCGGCAACTATTATAAGGTCAATTATGAAACTTTTCAGGGTTCGGCGTATATTGAATTTTGAAAACAGTAATATAAAAGACATTTTGCTCCTTCATTATTGTAATTGAATAACAATATTTATATAACCGACTGCGATGCTAGTCTATGGGATAGATTTTAGTATTGGATAGATTGTGTATTTGTATCGAAAAAAAATCAGTAAAAGTCCAGAGTTTGGATGTTAGAGGTGTGACATTCCCGAGCTTCTTAAAATACTAATGTCATTAGTCCTGCGCCTGAACTTCCACTAGTGTCGTGGTCGGTTAATCTAAGAGAAAATCTATATATGGTATAAATCAAAGCTCTTTTGCCGTGTCTGCCTGTAAGGAGGATCGCGTTTATCTTAATATTTTTTATTATGTTTTAATCAACAAATAGACAGATTTACGATAATATTGGTACAAAATTGCTGACGGTATTATGATACCCGATGATTAAATCTCAATAATTGCACCGTCTGAGAACTTCCAGGGCAGGCTTAAAATAAACCGGTAAAGTTTTATGAAAATAATAGCGCTGGAATTATTTATCTGAAATAATTATAAAGTATGCGATACTATAATATCACGTATTCATAATTAGTGTTTGTGAGAATTATAGCCGGGGCGGTTCATAAGTTATTATTATAACTGATTTTGCATTTAATTATTCTCCTGTACTAAACTTGACCTAACCTCTCGTTGTGTTCTGTGATGAAACGACTAATAAGATATTATATCATAAAAAAGTTGCAAAGTTGGTTAGAATTTTTGATTCGCCATTCGTATGTTCAAATTTTATAAGAAATGTATTCTGAATATAAATAAATCAATAAATAAATATTGGACAACATCAGTAGCTAAAGCACTTGTGTTATGGAAATCAGAAGTAACGACGGTACCAGAAACACCAAAACAATATAGAAAACTAATGAACTTTTTCTACATCGACTCGGTTGGGAATCGAACCCGGGACCTCGGAGTGACGTACTCATGAAAACCGGTGTACACACTACTCGACCACGGAGGTCGTCAATATTGCTACATTATTGCTTTTGTGAAGTTTTTACTGTTTCATGTCACGTCATTGAAAATCTTTTATGTAAGCGTTTGCCTGAATATTATAAAACAAATTTTTTTAACCTTATTGATTTCATTTCATTAATTAATTAATCTGTTTTCAACATAGGATATATCATGTTAAATATTTTGTTATAATAATTTGAAAATTATACAATATCAATTGAATTTGAAGTCTGGCAGTGAAGTAGGAAATGCAAAAAAATATATATTTTTTTAACTAATAACTTCAAACTAGATCCCATCAAAAACAAAGTTAAATATTACTTAATATACAAGTTAAATATTATGATATATACCTTGCTTGTTGTCTTCAACGACAAAAGAAGTGAGATCTAAATTTGTGCCAAGTTAATAGTCCTTTCTGAAATTTATTTATAACTACATAAAATATCATTTCTTCTTATAACTTGGGATAATATATTGTTGCCTAATGTCTGCCATATGATCTAGATTTTTTCATAAAAAGGAATGATTGAAATAAAATACGTTTTAGAAAATACTACAGCTCATATAATCGAAGTTACACTTTCATTTTCATTTTCATTAACAATGATCACAAAAGTTTCATTTCTTCTGTTTACGCACCGCATAGAATATACAATTCGCATAAAACTAAAATTTCAATTTATACGAACCTAGTCGTTTTAAAAATAATTTACTGGAAACGTATTTTCGTTCATGTATTTATTTACATTAAAATTCGCAAATACAACTTTATACATTTTTAAATTTTTACATCGTCTTATTAATTTTTATTTACAACTTCTATGTTAGTCAATCTTAAACAACTTTTGGTCAATTCATCTTACAAATAAATGTACTTATAATTCAATGGTTCAAGTTTTACTAGTAACACAACTAAAATCTAATTTAAATTAAATTGACTAAAGGTTATAACAGTAAATTTATTATCACTAAAAAAGAAAAAAATACTGATAAATGTATAATAAATAAATTATTTTGTTTGTGATTCTTTATTATGGAAATATTTCAATTAAATGACTAGCAACACGTTATATCCATAACAGAATACTAAAGAAACCATTACAATATTTAAATCAAAATTTAGTTTTGGTGTACAATAATATTTAATTTAATTTATGATTTTAAAATAATTAATGAATTATATTAATATTACATCAAGCACATCTATATAATTTGGCATTGGCATTCAAACATCCCTGATGATATTTATTGTTATTTTGATGCCAAACATAGATTGTAATTATAATAATTCTAGTGTGCATAATTGCAATAACATCCTACATACCAGAACACAACTATACACTGTTTTGCAGAAGAAGAATTGACAGATGCTATATGTATTATTATGTTATGATTTAATTGCACATAAATAATAATAATACTTAAAAATATATTAATACAATTCAATAGACGAAATATATTCGTAACATTAGAATAAAAATGTAAGTAAATTCAACAATATCTACATCTAAAGTACTATATTATATCTAAATATACTAGTTGGTGTTTCAAATCGATCCTCTAACAGGAATTTTATTTAATCTAAAATTATAGCAATAAACTTCGAAAACTCAAGCGTTAGACCTAATAGTGAATAAGATATTAACATGGAACCATGAAATTATTTAATAATCTCATTATAAAGTAACCAGGAAATATTCTTTAAATTAAAATTTAGGGTCGACTTTATTATACACAATCATTTATGAAGTTTCATGTGCTTAATTTGTGTTTATAATTCATCTCGTGCTCGGCGGTGAAAGAAAACATCGTGAGAAAACCTGCATGTGTCTAATTTCAACGAAATTCTGCCACATGTGTATTCCGCCAACCCGCATTGGAGCAGCGTGGTGAAATATGCTCCAAACCTTCTCCTCAAAGAAGAGGAGGCCTTTATCCCAGCAGTGGGACATTTACGGGCTGCTAATGCTAAAAAAATCATTAAATAATCTTATTTCACTTGAGTAATATTGATATTTAGTTTTAATATCTGAAGTGAAAAATTTTATAATACATTTAGTATTATTTTAGTCAATATATTGTGTACAATAAAATCTCTATCAACATAGATTTAAAAAAAATCTTGTATTTGTTTGAAATTATTTGTATTGTAACAACTTAGTACCTTTGAGATATTCTCACCAGAAGTATTTTATTTCAAAATGCGAATTATACATTTGAAGTTAGGCCTTAATTATATATTTTTATTTCAGGGTGTATTATTCCAGTGAATACGTTATCTTTCGTATTTAAATATTTAAATTGATGTTTATAACCTATCATATTATATTTAAGAAGCATACGAAATTTAACGCATACAAATATTTCGGTTGTTATTATTAAATATAAATGGATTGCCAAAAATGTTATTGGTCTGTTTATGGTTATTATTTATAAATAACACCATTATAATATAGATGTAAAATACATGATGTTATTGTTGGGTCCATTATGGAACTGAAATTTATAAAGAAATTGATCCCATCACTCGTACTCATACAAGCTACAAAATCAGATATTAAATATTAAAATTACTCTCAAATCTTAGTTATCTATTTACATATTCATACATTGTTAAGATAATAAAACTGAATAATCGAAATTTTCGTAGTGTTTTAGGCACTATTTAGACAGCCATCAATCTTAATGTCTTATTACAAAGCTTTACTTAATCTAAATCTTATAAAAATGTTTTTTTTTTTAATCTACATGTCAATAGGCAGGTAGTAACAATTCAATTTATCTAAACCTAAAAAGTGTGTATACAGTGTTATTGAATCTGTGACAGCCTCAAACTATGTCCGAGTCTCAAAGTAACGAGACACGAAATGGATTAATGCAGATATTTTATTATGATATAGTTTTAAGTGTAAGTCTATAATATATTGTCTTCTAACTATTGATATAACTAGTTGCACATTATTTAATTATGCGTATTCACTCTTGTTAATATCAACTCTGTTTGTTATGGCTATTATCTAAATGTTATCATTACATTGTTATAAATTATTATTTATTTTGTGTATATACATCAATGAATCTAGTAAACGTTTTTTTTTTTATGTTGACGTGTTTATAGATTCATTCATGCATGATTATTATAACCATAGTGCTATTTACAATAAAGTTCAGTATAAACGTTTCTTCATTAAAACACTGTTGGTTCCTCGAACATTAGATAAACCTAAACGGAGGTGTAGATAACGCCAATCTAAGTAATAATAATACAAAAGCTGATAATGTATTCAAAATATCATCTAACATATTGGCTAAAGCGTCTATCAATAAAGCATTTTGTATAATCACAACAGCATGTCCTTTCCGCCTAATTTCATTCACTACCTAAACGATATCACTAAAACAGTCTGACACATCCGAAACTTTGGGGAACAGCGAAAAAAACTACGGCTGACCTTGTCTCGCTCCGCGGCATGGTCCGTCGGCAAACCGGGATAATTATTTCACTGACACACCATCCTTGATACTTGAACACCATCATTAAAATATTTAAAAGTGTGATATATAAGACTGATAAAACTAAATTAAAATATTTAAGTAGTGGGTGCATATTGTGTAAAAGTCAAAATTTATCGTGAAACAATTTCCCCGATGGCCACATTGGGGCGTAGTTGTGGTAAGGGGATCAGAGGACGGGCGCCGAGTTTCGTCGAGTTCAGCACAGGAGTTCGGAGTTGGAAGGCGGTACTCAGCTGGGTAGAGGCGGCCGTGAGGAATGTGGAGCTGGGCTTGAAGTTTGTGGGGCAGTAGAGGGAGATGTTGCACTCTCGGGGGCAGAGTGTGTCCGCGCTGCCGGTTGCAAAACAGGACTCTGCGGCCATGGATGCGTTGAAGTCGCTAATGTTCTGAAAATAATAAATAACATCGGCTTCGATTATATACATAACTAACTCTTTATGAAGCCCTTTTATGCTTAATGATTTTAATTCGTTATCAAAAACCGACCATAAAATATATACCATCCATACATTTATTTGTTTAGATGCTCTGGTATTCACTTAAAATTATTATAGTTGCTGTCGCAGTTTGTAAGTAAGCATAATATAACTTTGGACCAAGCCGAAAATTACCATTATTAGTGACTATGAGGTTGCAAAACCAAAACTTTTCGAGTTCAAATTAGAAGTTGCGTACCAAGCTCTTTTCAGTAGCATCTTGTACACTGCCTCAGGAAAAAAAGTAAGTTTCACTTTTGATCGTTTCACCGTATTGATCATTTAACATAACTTTAATAGACAATATAATATTATATATTGCAATACCTCGAATAAGGAGATATAGAAGATGCAGGTGGAGTAGGGACGGCAGCTGTGTCAGGGTGAAGAAAGTTCCTTCTCTGTTCAGCCCGTTCCCAGCATTGCTGTAGACACCGCGCCATGACATCTGGTAAATTGTTCACTTGCTCCTGAAAATTTTAAGTTTTTCACAAAATATTAACATCAAAGATTGTTAAGTGAAGATCAGATGATTATGTAGATTAAAGAAAAATATTTCCGAATGACATTTGTAATTTACACTGAAGGTATTATGGTAATTCATTAACGAAAAATTGATGGAAACAAATAATTTTGTTAAAGGAATCATTAATTTATAAAAATACATACTTGTAACGTAGTCAGTTTTTCTTCTAAGCTAGTTAATCTCTCTTCGATAGTGTCTTGCCTTGTACTCATATCCGATACAATCTCGTACACCGTATTTTGAGTCTGCAAAAGAAAGGGGTCCTACTATCAATCGCATTGCAGCTCAATGTGCACTTTCGTTTCAAATAATAGTTTCGTGTGTAGTATCTTTCTGTACTATAAAAAAATAACTCAACACATAACTCTAGGGAATGTTAATTTTATTGTCAAATGTTTGTGTTGTGTTTTCATGATTTCAAAATATCTAACATAGAATTACGAGATCACATGCGCTCTAAATAATAAAGCTTTGTTTTAATTTGCTTCTACACGAAGGTGCGCTTAGCGAATGAAGACGAGTTGGGGGCCATGCTTACTAATTTATCAGCTAGGTAAATCTTACTTTATATTTACCTTACCATTTATTTAATTTATCTTTTAACTATCGAGTGCTAGCTAAGGATCTAAATGGATCTGTGTATGAAAGTAGCATGAGCTTGGAATAAAGACATTCTAATTGAAATTACCTTTGCCATGTCTGTTATCGTGTTGGCGTTATCCATTAGTTTTCTCTGATCCATTTTAACCTTTCGTAAACTGAAATTTTATAAAATTATTATTTTATCAACTCCTTATTCTATTATTACGTTATTTAAAAATATTTTATCAAATTTATTTAAATGGTGAATATTGGTAATGGTAAAATTTCATCCAAAGTTTTTTTGTTACTTTTAGATCTAACGGAAAACTTTATATTTAAATAATAATATAAGAGCAGATAAGATATATGACCTGAAATAAAGTGACCCATTAAAGGTTTAGACACCCATAATCATCCATAAACTCTAGAAATTTCAGACTACTTTTTACATCATCGATCTCATTATCATCAGCTAACCATGATATTTTATGTTTTGTCTCCTTGCCTGTACTGACTTAAAAATAAAGCAACTTTTCTTTTAAATAACTACTTTTAAGTAACTATTTGCGTTTAAATACTGACTAAGGTGATACCTACCCAGACATACCTCAAGTCATATCAACAGTAAAAATAATCTTTTAGTTAAAGTTTTAATACAATAGAATTAAATATAAGTTTTAGTAAATACTTGTTATTGAATATTTTGTAAATACTTACGCATAAATTGCTAACAAGAATTTTCTTTGATGTGTTCTCACACGACCCGGATGAACTCTTTTCACGAGTCTCGTATGTTTGTATATTAACCAAGTTTCTCTTAAAACATTGGCTGCTGCATTTTTCAGCTGGAATATCATAAATCAATTCATTCGAAACTATATTTTTTTATAATATATAATTAAAAAAATATATATAAAAATATTCAAAAACTGCAAATATATCAAATATTAGTATTATTATAATTAGCATCTAATCCAGATTATTTAAAATCAACACATCTACTAACCACAAAGATTAGTTCACTCTGTTAAAATATAACTATAATTAGTGTAATTCTATTATGAATATATAATATAATAGCCTAATCTATATCATAATGGATATCACTACAATGGCAATCTATTTCAAACTTTCATAATCTTACCTTGCAATGTCCTTGGTCTGTCACTAGTGTAACAGTTACCTTACCTTTTTCGTGAGTTGTGTTTCCATCATGAAGTTATGAACGTGCTTCTCCGCTCTAGTTAATTCTAATTTTCTCGACGCAACGGTCACTAATAATGCTGTACATCCCGCCCCCTGTTAATTAGATTAACAATTGTGGTGAACTGATGTCAATGAAATACTTACTCTTTTAGTAAGTTGTGTATCCATCATGAAGTTATGAACGTGCTTCTCAGCTCTAGTTAACTCTAATTTTCTTGAAACAACCGCGACTAATAACGCAGTGCATCCAGCTCCCTGTTAAGTGAATACCTTAATGTAAAATGCAAGCGAACGTGTAAAAGCATTCAAGATTTCACATTCCTTAAATAAAAAAATGCATTTTCAGGCTAGAAATGAAAATAAACTATATATTTGATCTATGTGGTATATTTTACCAGTTATTGTTTAAATTTCATTTATTCGAGGACAATAGACATTAAAGTTATTTAAATTATTTTAATTAATAGATAAATTATTTTAGTGGTTATATTTAAATGGAAAATAGTCGATCACCCTCGATATATGTTATTTTATTAATGAATGTTAGTTATACAAAATCATTAAAACTTTTAGCTGTTAAAATAGCGTCATTATTATAAGTATTAGATGCTTTTATTTATTAATATCTAGTGCTCAAATCTTTAAACTCTAATTGTGTACCAAACTTATTATGGAACTGCAAATTTTAGCTGAAAATGTATTAATTACTATATCTACATTAAAATTAACCAATTCACAAACATTTTTCACACTTCAAACCACTCGCAGACACAGGATAACGAAAGTTATTTGTTTTTGCAACAAATATACCTCAGTGCGTATCCATCTAGTAGTGCAAAAAACACTTCGTTTAATTTTATAATTATTTTCATCTTTATTCAACTACGAACTCCGATTTATACAAAACAGTGCATTAAACCTTATGTTTACTTTTAAGTTAGACAAAATAATTTTAGGAAAAGTGAGCCATTTTAAAAACAAACGTATTGTGCAATTCAGTGAAATAGTTAAGTGAAGAGAGAACTAGAGATAGAGAGGAGAGTTGAAGCATTCCATTCTACTAAATATTTCTAATAGCTGGCTTTAACAGGGAAATGGACGATATAATTATTCAATAGACAATAAATTTTTCATTTATTTATAATATTTATTTATTCTTTTAAAATTCGGGAGTAAAATAAATTAACATTTGTGTGTACATTTAATGTGAGTTATAACTAAGCGGTTGTGACAATGTTTATTTCAATATATGCAACATTTATGACGTTCCTTTATTATATTATAATTTATAATTACAATACCATACATCTGATTTACAATCTGTGAACATAAATATCAACGGTAACATCGAATACATAAAACAGCGGTGAATTCAATAGATATGTCTTTTGTCATAGTGTTAACAATTATCATGTGTAGAGTGTCGTCTGTTGAAAACAATAATATGTTAGTGTTGACTGACTTTGTAATCGAAAAATACCAAAAACTTAAACACATCAGTGCTCTGAGATAAATCTTATGATAAATTTACACGGTAAAAATTTAATTGAACAGAAATAAAAAAAAATATATCTCGAACCAAAACAAATATGCACTGGCTGTCAGTCAACACGAACACGAATGTCTGTGAGGAACTTACCATAATGCCGGTGCTTACGGCGATACCTCTGCCGCAATATGTGTTTGGCACAATGTCACCAAAACCGACGGAGAGAAATGTAATCGCAATAAGCCACATCGCATTGAGTAGGTTAGCATGTTCTTCATCGTGAAACCTTTTGAAAATAAATTTATCGCTTTACTTAGTACGTCTGCCTTCTGATATTCTTGTCATTGAAGGTTAAAGTAATGTGTATAACCTACCTATCAGTACTGCACGCAAGCATATCCCATTGCAAAAGTGAAAGGATTTTTTTTAAAACAAGAAAGAAATTGAAGAAATAGAAAGATCGTATCGTCTTGAAGAGTTTGACTTTGATTGTGAAATTGAAATTGCTTCAGTCAATTGTGAAGTAGAATATGACACATAAAATGGCTCACCTTTACCAACCTATCACAGTTTTCATAGACAAAGCAAGACAACAGAAGAAAAAGATAACAGCAGTGGTTTCGTTTAATTGATTCTTGCTACGTCTAGGTAAAGCGAAAAAAGGCTTTTCGATATTCCCGTCGAACGATTCATATACATGAAACCCAAATAGCCTACCATTTGTTATAATACATACCACCATACCGCAGGTGAGAGTAATGCCACGGCCGCAGTAAGTGTTTGGAACTATATCACCGTAGCCAACACAGAGGAAGGTTATAGCTGTCAGCCACATTGAGTTTAGCAAATTGGCATGGTCTTCATCGTGGAACCTGAGAGCCAAAATGCCCAACAAGAACCACAAGATAACCGATTGTATGATACAATATATTTTGCATTAAAAAAGCCGGATGTAAATTAATCCGTAATTTAAATATTCCATTTAGAGAAATGAAAAATTTTCATAAAAAAATTCGAAATGCTATCGAGCCATAGTACAAGATTTTAACAAACAATAATTTAGCATGCCTTTCGAACGATACAAAATAAACTTTAGAACTACACAAATACTAATATCATATGACTTGATTACAACGTGCAGACTAAACATTTATTTGGGGTCAATACCAAATATAATGTACTGTTAGCCATGCTGTGAAAATTCCATTTACTTACTTGGTAATACAGGGTTATGATAACACAGATAATGAACACTTACAAAGACAACGTAACAAGAGAGAAAAAGAGATATAGAAGAGGAAGAATAGAAAGCCTTCTGCTTATCTGAAAGCAGAGATATCTCATTGATGCGTGAGTGTGATAAAAGTGCAGTGGTTTTGTGCGTATATATTTTGCCAGTTTATTGTAAGCTTATCTAATGTGTTGGAACCTAGAGCCATTTTGTGCGTGACTGTTTGATTTACACATAATATCACACCGGCAATTTTTATAATGTATTCTGCCGTAGCTGATAAAAAAAACAGTTTATCTTGTCGTATTTGTGCAATCCTCTGCGGTGTAGGTTTCGACACAGCACTTTTCTCAATAAAAATTATTAAAAATCAATATTAAATTCACTAACACTTAGAGCACATTAAGCATTTTCGTTTTACAACACTTTGCTAAATCTAACACATACTAAGTCGATTTTTATATACAGCGATTGTGTTTAATTGTTTGATGGCTACATTAGCGAAAGTATTCAAAGTCAAACTCTTATCATTGTGATAATTATGAATTACTACATTAACATCGTTTGAATAACAAAGTAAACATTGGTAACAGAAACACAGAGGGTAAAAAGCGGAACGAATAATTTAACAACGACACAGTACATAAGCATTAGCATGCCCATTAAGGCAATACACCGATAGACAGTTGTTTGTAATAATTTCGTGTAAATAATAAAAGACAAAATGTTCAAATAAAAATAAAAAATAAGCGATACTGATGACTCAATTTATGGTACGATTAGCTTATTAATACACATAAACTAAAATAAATACTTTAACTTTTGTATATACTCGACATGAGACTGATATTGTTAGACGTTTTTTTAACAAAATTTAGCTCGTTTATCTAAGTGATTTATAATACTGACCTTTCACATTGCCTTAAAGTCCAGCTTGCGATTATCCAAAGTGATACCATAAAAACAAGTAAAACGGTTCCAGGACATATAGTCATGAGAGTTTTTAATACGAATCTGTGAAATTAAAATTATAAAAGGACAGTTAAAATTTGTTAGAATTTGTATCTTACATTATCGATAAATATTTGCTTAAAAATCTTCATCAAATTTTACTTACCTAGTATTAAAATTAATTCTGTTCAAAGCTCCTATACTTCTAGACGAAGCATCTGTAAATAGCTTGCTATGTAGCAGCATAACCCTGCATATTAGATACAGACGAAAGAACATTGGAAGGGAAAGAGTTACGTCATACGGAACCTGAAATTTTAAAAGAAATTTATTGTTAAAAAATATAAACTTGTTAATATTTTTTATTTGTTTCTCGGAACCAACTACCAATAGACTTAAGGATATAAAAAGGTTTTTTAAATGAACACTCGAGACACAACTTGATTGAGCTTATACTTAAAATATTAAAAACATGAATAATAGATTTGAATTATTTTAGTATAAGCTTAACCAACGTATGTGCTTCCCATATGGATCGAAAGGAACATAAATCAAAAATTCATAAAATTGTAATAAAATCCATCAACAAATTCTGGGATTGGGCAAGGAGTGGCGAATGCGGCACATTGTTAATGATGCAAACACATGCTTTCCAAAAGAAAACCTCCAAAGTTATTATAAAACTTTATTGACTTTCATTGAATACAGACCTGAATTTGCTTATATATTGTGTCCTACGAAGAAAATTTAATCATAAATATCTTTTACAAATTAGAAAATAAATAAATCTTACTATCTAAGAAAAAAATATTCTCGCTTTTACAAACTTTAGAGTATATTAAACATGATTTAAAAAGCCCACCATCCCATTTCATAAGACGCCTACGTCGTGCAAAGGAAGTGTATAAAATAGAAATCCATAATTGAATTTCGAAATTATATAATCGAATTTCCAGTGTACTATAGTACACTATTTATAATTAGTCTATTAAATCTAAACCAATCAAACTATGGTCGATTATAATATATATATAAAATAAATACTTACTACTTCAACACCTATTACGCCTCCTTTATTAGCCAATTTTGTGGTCCAAGTGAAGGTGTACTGTCCTGGGATGGGATGAACTGCGCATATAGCTAGCTCGAGGGCGATCTGTGCAATCCGTTGCCACGTCATAGCTATCCGCCAGTCATCGGCGCAGTTGTCTATCATAAATAACTGAAATTATAAAAAAATAAATAATTATATATGTGAACCTCGTGGATGCCTGTTGGATGAATCACCACTGAGCATGCGTGTTCTTAATATGGGTGGTTATAATTGAGATCGCACTCAGCAATAAGGAAAAGATCGCGAGGATACCCACGTGTATCGTGAGAAATTGTGAAACATTTGTAATCGACCCTTATAGAAGGACCGTAATGCAATAAACTCTGAAATATTTTCCTCAAAAGGAGGTAACACGTCGCCTTACCATTCACGGGCTATAGCTTTAAAACTTAGTTATGGAAGTTTATTTTTACAACGATTTCTTGGAAATTTAGATCCTTCTTTCGTTTTTCATGTTATTTTAAAGAAATAAAGGTAAAATGTATTTTAAATAGTGGATTGTATTTAGTACCTGTACTTCTAAAGCGTGATAAGCCACGATTAGGCCGAGTAAGATCACAGTTGACATTGATATTAGCGTCTTCAACGCTTGTGAATATATTGATGCCTGTAATAAGAAAATTTATAAATTGATTTAAGAATAATCATATCATATGCTTATTATATGTTATATTTTCATATCTAATAACTTAGTGTTATGAACGGGACCGTCTGAGTAGATTCAAACCACTACCAAATACTCTTTCGCCAAACAGCAATATTTGTAGTTTTTGTTTTCCGGCTTGAAGGGTGAGTAAGCACAAGAAACATAACATATTAGTTCCTTTAGTTAGTGGCGAATTGGCGTTGTAAGGAATGATTAATAACTCTCACAGCGATGAATGTCTATGGGCGGTGGTGGCCACTTACCATAAGGTGGTCCATTTGGCCATCCGCCTACATCATAAATTTATATTCACATGTATAAATAATACCGTAACATATCAAATATATGGTTGCATATTTTTTATACATTATTTTTATTTTTGTGAGCCGTTGCGTGTAGGTTTCTGGCATCGTGCCATTAACGTATAATAGGTAAAGCGTAAGTCGCACTGGATAATTGTTTACGTATAAAAAAATAAAGCGACACTACAATTATTGCGCAAGTATTTGGTAATATGCTATGAAGTGAACGTACCTTTGTGTATACTCCGGCACTAGATAATTCATTTTCTATTACCATGATAATTATACCAAACATCCCCATAACTAGCGCGTAGTCACTTATTCGTTTTCTTTTTTCAAATAACGCCTTTCTTCTACCTAATCTGAAAAATGAAGGAAAAAATATTTTTTTATATTCTTAATTCAGCTGAAATGGCCCAGTGGTTAGAACGCGTGCCTCTTAACTGATGATTTCGGGTTCGAACCCAGGCAAGCACCACTGAATTTTCATGAGCTTAATTTGTGTGTATTATTCATCTGGTGCTCGGCGGTGAAGGAAAAAGGACCAGCGTAGTGGAATATGCTCCAAACCTTAAAAACCTCCTCAAAGGGAGAGGAGGCCTTGGCCCAGCAGTGGGAAATTTACAGGCTGCTAATTTTAATGTAAAAATTCAAATTTATCGATTAAAGATCAGTGTTTAATGAACAAGTTTATTTAGAACGAATGCTTTCGAATTGATTGACAATACCGCAAGGATTATTAAATTCATTCAATTCAGCAGAGTTCGAGCCAAAGGTTCACTGTCAGAGGATTAGCGATATTGATGGTCTACTATAACAGTTGATCGCTGCCCATTAATTAATATTCGCCACTGACGCAGATTACTAAAGTTTGAACTCAAGTAATTAACGTCCGGGGGACTTAATTCATGATTAACTGTCCGAATTTTACGAAGGCACGGTAACATTAAAAAGAACCACGATTTACATAAACGGATTTAATATTATTTGAAAACTCGAACAAATTTTTTGATTAATTTTGTTTGGAAAAGTAATACTTTTAATATAAGTTTGATCTTATATATTAAATTTTGTTTTGATTTCGGCTTAGTGGTTAGAATCCGTGAATCTAAACCAAAGATTACAGATTTAAGGCGAGACAAGTAGTGGATTTTATTTGCTTATTTGTATTTAAAATTCATCGTGGTCGGCAGTAAAGGATAATATTGTGAGGCAACTTTAATACATAATTGAACAAAGGCTGCAAAATTAAATTAATTACTCCGTGTTTTACTTTAATTTTCAAAGTTTTTTCGCGATCATTTTCTATAAAAAAAATATTCGTACGAGAATTATGCTTTATCAATACGTGTAAAATTATAAATTATTCAACAGACCGGAAGTAGGTGAAAATTGGATTGCAAGATTACGTTTTATTCTTTGTTACATGCGGGTCCAGATAAAAGCGTGTTCAAAATCATTTAACTTCATTGTGCTATTGAATTAAACGTTATACAAACGGAAATATTTTATTTAACTAAGGAAAAATTGATAACAGGCTACAAAAAAAAATCAGATAAATTTTGCCTCAATACGCATAGACTACTTGCAATTAACACCTATTTACGAATATGATAAAAAAAAAATTATATCATCCATTTTATTATAAAATATATAAAATAGATAACTGCTCCGCGCGGTTTCATTCGCGCGAGTACTCCAGTTCGGTAGCTTGTAATATTATGCTATATAAGATATCTTTCTCAATAAATGGGCTATCTAATGTGAAAATATTTCTCACAATCGTTATCATAGTCAATCGGACTAATAGATCCAGAGATTAGTGCATCCAAACAAACAAACTTTCGCCTTATCCTACTAGTATAGACAAGTGTGGTTTATGTATGTAGTTCTTTATATAAGTAAAATCTGTCAAATTCAAAAGTCTTCAACTTAATATATCGATAATAAACAACTGAAGCCCTTCTAATTACCCTTGTGTATAAAATATGTAAATTAATAACAAGAATTGCTCATTAAATTCTAAAGACGAACAAAATCGATTCGGCCCGATGCAAGTTATTTCCGTTCGTTCAAGGCCTGTGTCCACTAAACGTTTAGTATCAGTTTTATAGGTGTGATAAGTGAGTATACGTGCTGAAATAATAAAGATCCGAGAATTCCCGTTTATATAGATCTTTGGATGTATGTATAACTCGTCCTATTCTTTCAATATCCTTATTGAAATCGTTCAAAGTATTTATTACCTGAAACATTACTCGATACGTCACAGATGCAAAATATATGTGCTATTCTCAACCAAACGTGTGAAAAATTTAATGTTTATTTTGATTTTTTTACTTAGATATAATATACCACTTAGAATATAACTAAAAAAACAAGTTACTGAAATATGTGGGCTATTAAAACTGAAAGATATACCAATTAAATATAAATATATTTAAATAAACAGAACGGGATTTGACCGGGACTGTCAGTTTTAAAAGATTCAATAAAAATTATACAATAATCATTTTATTATTTTATTACTATGCGGATATTTTGTTTTGGATAAATTTACTCGAATATAATAAAACAACGTATTTAATATTAGCATTACACTTATTGATTGTCAAGAATAAAAAATCTAGCTCCGGTTTGGATTTGGATTTGATATTTCTATTTGAAACGCCTTAGAGATGATAATTAGTACTATACGTCATTAGTATTATAATAACACACACAATCCACTATCCGGTATTTGTAACTTGAGCATATCAATGTCATCTTCGAATAGATGATAAAAAATCGTGGAGTTAATGCTTGTTGAATTCCAGGCAAGAGGCATAACATACACATATAATTGTATTCAACTAACATGACTGTATTTTTAGATGTTGAAAAAGAGTAACTACTGTTTTTTTTGCCAGTTTTTCTCGCTAGAATCTACATTCCGAGCCGGTGGTAGCTTTACTCTAAATAGTTTGTTATATGACTATTCAAAAGTGCTTGTAAAAGCCTACTTGATTTTATTTATCCTGATATTGTAACCATTATTGTGGATTTAAAATAAAACAATTTTGAGTATTTACTTACAAATAGAATCATTCATTCAATTTCTTCATATATAATATACTGCAGATTTATTTACTCTGTCATTCGGTAAAAGATATCCGGATAAGAATAAAATATTTTATTGGCTAAGAAGTTGTAATAAAAACCTCTCCCTACGACAATACTGCAGATAATTTTAACGAGCGGGTTATAAACTGACGAAATTGATTAATAAGAATATTAAAAGCTTAGGAAAGATGCTGGAACTAAAAAAAGTATCGTGACATACATTTTTATATATTAAAAAAAAAAACAATTTTCTTAGGTTCGTTTAAATATTATACTCAACATAGTTAGATTAGTAAGTATTATGCTTTCCATTTATGCAATCGTTATTTCCTTTCCACCAATTTAAAATTTATGAATACCAGGCCTGTCGTTAAATGGGCTAACCAAATAGTATATATGACTATATACTCTTTGCATCCTGAATGTACTACCAACGGAAGATCCTTATGTACACCGTGCTTCAGTACCCTTATATATAATTCCCAATTGTTTTTTTTTTTGTATAAATAGTATTTTTAATATAATTTCAAAAGTTAAATTATTATAAAAAATTTAAATTGATTTAAATAATACTTAAGTAATATAACTAGCATGTGTCAATATTAAATTCCATAAATTCAATATCAGTACATTGTTCAATAACACATATAAAATCGCATATTACAAAACTCATATTGTATTACACATCGCGTACGTTTTTCTGCTTTGTAGATTTCCATTTCCTAGTTTTATCAGAAGGCATATATGAAATGATATACAATATTCTAGTTTATTTGCATTGTATGAAGCAACAAATGCTGGTATAAAATTCAATGAGCGAAAAATTATTATCTTGTCTTCTTTGTGGTGTGCTCGCTTTATTTATTTTGTAACAGAATTGTTGAAAAAAAGCGAAATTGAATACAATCATTTACATTTACTATATGACATCATTTTGCTGACAAAATGTGACTGCTGACTTTACTGTTATAATTATAATTGTTACTAGATGAACCCGCCTTCACACACGTGTGTGAAGTGGAATTTCGCCTATCACGAAAATCCACGGCCAATGAAAATTGATTATTCATCATACATTCATCGGTCATATTTTTTTTTGGCATAGGTTGGCGGACGAGCATATGGTAAGTGGTCACCACCGCCCATAGACAATGGCGCTGTAAGAAATATTAACCATTCCTTACATCACCAATGCGCCACCAACATTGGGAACTACGATATTAAGTCCCTTGTGCCTGTAGTTACACTGGCTTACTCACTTTTCAAACCAACACACAATACTAAGTACTGTTATTTGCCGGTAGTATGTCTGATGAGTATGTGGTACCTACGACATAACATTTTAGTTTCCAAGGTTGGTAGCGCATTGGTGAGCGCCTATATTTACGGGCGGTGATAATCATTTACCATTCGTTGGCACAATTGTTCGGCCTAAATATGTCATAAAAAAGCACATAATTGATTTTAAATGCTTGTAATAAAGGATCAAATTATTCCATTGCGATATAATTGTACGTACATTATATTTTAATTTTTTTAACTACAAATCAGTGAGTTAGTGAAAAGTTTTCACTCGATCACTGAATTCAATAATAAAATACATCATAAAAGTTTAAGGTGTTCAAAGTTATTTAGTATAAGCGAGAACATTTTAAAGCTTATTTTGTCACGTACTACGTAGTGGAAAATGCTTTAGACTTTATGCTAGAATGCTTCTTCCTACTTTAGACACTAATTTTACAAATATAGAAATTTCCTTGCAATATATTCAGAGGAATATACATTTAAGATATAAATTCGAAATTTAAATCATCTGTGTTAACATAGGAATTTACAGTCTGCGCTACTGTGACTTTTGTTTTTCATTGAGTCGTTAACAAATGCCTTACTGTATCTCTTTAAATGAATGCTCATGTAATTCATTAAAATTAATTCAATGACTCCAAAAAAAGGTCCATTGATAATTTACTAACTTTACGTATATTATTAAGTATTAGGAAATCAAAAGGTACTAGTATGTGAAAATAAAAGATTTTGAAAATATCTGCTCACTACTTGAGTAATAAATACGTTTCTTTAAATATATACTTTTCTGAGGGTTATAAATGACTCAATAATGCACGTAAACAAATAAATTATTAATTCAATCCAACACAGTCATTACCAGGATTAAGCATTTATTATAAAATGAGGCCAACACTCCAATTCAGCGAACAAATCTTTGAAATTTATCAAGAGTGACTTGAACATTTACCAAAATTTAATGCCATTTTTCTTACACGATTGATACGTGTGAATAAAAATAAAACATTAATCTTAAAGATTCCATGAGTAAGAAAAGTATTCATCTTAAAAATACCTCAAATAAGAAAAAACAAACATTCAATAAGTTAACAAGAATATAAGATACTTAAAAAAAAAAACTTGATACTGGCTAATCACACCTTTCTCCCTAGGCAGATAAATAATTGTTAAATAGTTTATTTCAATATTCTTAAGGCACTATTCTAAAAATCGGAGTGTCTTTTCTCTTTTTACTCTCGATGATAGATTTTCGGAAATCTATTTCGAAAAATACTTCTCAGATTTCGACGCTATAGGGCGGAGAGGTGAGAAATTTGAGCGCTTCAATCATTCACCATCTCAGCTTTAGATATTTTAATTTGGAGGTGAACTAAAAAATCCTAATACCTTTGTGTTATCTCATAAAAAATAAAGCTATCAAATTCATAATAATGTTATTTTCTTTCTCCGTTCGTAATTTTTTTAAATATTGACTTTGTTACGTTAAAGTAAAATCGGATTTTCAAAAATCCATTATCTTTTATTTTTCTTAATAAATAATGTTCTATATACATCAAAATTAATATGTCATAGCTATTTTACAGAAAATGTGAGATGTAAAATATCTCTCTCGATAAGAATTTATCCTTCTGTATGTTAATCTAAAACCTTAAATATATCAAATGTTAATGTAATATTAGATAAGAAGACATTGATAAATGAGACGTATTACTCAGTTTTTAAATTTTTATATAAGAAAATTGAAATAAATAGAAATATATACATACATTCTGACCCGGCGTTAGTTTTAAATTTAATTTAAACTTATAAATCGACATTTCTAAAGTGCTTGTGAGAGCCTACTTTAATAAAATATACTTTGATTTGATTGATGATAAATATTTTTCTATGAAAGTGAATTGTAAAAAATGGACATACTTCATTAATTTAGATGAGTCTTGACCTCATTCATAAGGAAATTAGATTCTAATTAGCTTGCTGATAAGCAATCTGTAGCCTATGCATATTGCATTGTGTTATGCTATCTCGACACCCTTGTTCAGAGTAGAATGTAGGTCTATTAGTGTTAAAACAGTTTTCAAGAAACTGCTGACGTATGACGTATTAAAAGTAAGGTTTCTTTAAACATCTTTGTCTTTGTTATACTGAACTAGTGACCCTTTCAGGCTTCGTGCGGGTATAATAACGGTCTACATGATATATACTGTACCGAGATATGATACATTTATATCGTAATACATATAACTCGATTGGCTTACGCGAAGTACTCACGGTCTTCGTCTGTTTCAGGCAATTTATACAAGACTCTAATGAACTATACTCCAAATTTTTCTTCAAAAAAAATAATTGTATGAAAATCCGTTCGATAGTGTTAGAGTTGATTGCATTCACACTGACAGACGGACAGACGTGACGGGGTATTTGGTTTATGAGTAGCGATAAAGAAAATATATTACAAAAAAATTGTCGTTATGAATGAAATTATAGCCCTTGATTTTTTTTTATTTTTAAGTTCTTCAAATTAGTTATGGAAAAGCTTACTTATGTGAAAATTATAGGACATTCTAACTGGGCTAAATTAAACCCGAAGAAGTGTTAAATCTAGAAGTAGGTAACTCCCGGCTGTTATTAGCGAGAAAGGCCATTACTTACTTCAGCGCAAAACTTTCATTCCTCGAGTTCAAAGGAAAAATAGCTAACTAGCACGAGATTAAATTCTTAAAAATGACTGCTGAATAAACCATGCGTACACTAGAGAAAATTCTCCGTGACACCTTCAAAAAGTTGGTGTAAATTATGTAATTGTTTTTTTTTGCCATTTTTATCACATGTTACATGATATATTAATATTTAAAAGCAGATGATGTACACTTTCATGCTCAGGTGATATAAACATAATATAGTACAAGTAATATTTTTTTTGGCATCTATCTACGTATGGTATTTTAAATAATATTGAGTTTTAATTAAACTGTCCATGACTTTTAACTAAATTTATTAATTGGTATATATATCCGATATGTCCTAAAAGTTATCTGAATTCATTTTGCGCTTTCATGTTACTTAATTAGCTTGTAAATTAAGTTTTTGTATGAGATTACCAAGTTAGAACAATAACAACGAGCTATATTTACCTATATCCTATGTTAGGTTTGTGCTTGGCTGTCCCCCCTCCCTTATATGTGCCACCGCCGAGCGCCCTCTCTTCGCCGTAACGCGGGTACTCGCTGTGAACGCCGACTAGCGCAACTCCGGCCTCCTCAGCCGCCGCGTCCCTCCCGGAATACGCCTTCATAGCGCCGGGGATTGAGAGCGTCGACACCGGTTTCCGCAGCTGTAACAGATTGATTCAATATATATATATATATTTATAGGTATTATATAAAACAAAAAAGACATAACTGAGAATTGTAAGATTAATTTTTTTTGCATGTAATTCGTATAATATAATTTTTAATACAATATCATGGTAACACGGACGATAAAAATGTTGATGCAAAAATCACGTTCAAGCAAATTCAATAATTCTCAAATCTGATGCAAACAATCTCTGTTTAAACATGAAAAAATTACTTTGGTTGATAAAATAAATAAAAACTTTGAAAGGAGCAGCGCAAAGTTTTATAAAATTGTCTTATTTCCGCTGAAAGCTTTAATTTGAAAATGTATTTTATTTTTCAGATTTTTGTTGAAAATTACCTTTTGAAGATCATTTTTTACCTCATCTAAAAATAGATACTTATATAACATGCAGCAATAATTCGTTTATTTGAAATAAAAGTACGATGCTAAAAGATAATATTTCTTTTGAAGTTATACCACTCCACAAATCACTATTAAACAAGACAAAAAGCTTTTGCAAATAAAATTTATTCATGTAGAATAAGCTTATATAAATCCTATTATGCAGAACCAGCCAAAAACTTATCAGGAAAGCTGTATAAATTCGGAATTATAAGTTGTAAATGTATGAAGGATTTTTTTTATAAAAATACTTACTGAACTATCATCATTATTAAAATCATCACCAGATTCGGCTACATTATTAAGAAACAATGTTTCCAAAAGAAATATCAATATCAATCAAACTAATTACAGTAATATTATATTATATGTAAAAATATTTAATTGTCTTAATATTAAAAACGGATGAACTATATGTTTTTTTCCTTATATTTTAGTAGTGGTTAAATTAGTAATATAACGTATATAGCTTTATTTTTATCAGATGTTTGGATATTGATTCATTTCCTGATTTACTCAAATAAAGGAAAGTTTTACCACTTTTTGAAACCGGAAACACAAACGATTTTATTTCAATACTTCAGTCGCTTAGGAAATTTTTGAAAAAAACATAGTTCGAATAAACTTCCGGTCTATTTCAGTGTAAATGTTATTTTCACAATGATCAATATCGTTTCACTAAGGGTTGCCTCACAACTGACGCAGGAACGATGCTGCTTGGGCATATATATGATGTGTGGGAGAAATTAATAAATGCTATTGGTGGATTCTGCGATTAATCGAAAGCATTTGATTATGTATCACACGAAATAATTCGATCTTAAAATGGCCTCATTAAATCATTTCTTGATTCTTCTATCTATTGATTTTATTGCTTTGTACACTTGAGTCGAAAAATGTTTTCGTTAGGAGAATTAAGTCTTCTAGGTCTATGCTAACATTAGGCGTTCCACAGGGATCCATATTTGGCCTTGTGCTATTTAATATTTACACATGCATTAATTTGATATTAACACATAACCCATATTAATGGCCTGTGCGAGAAAGGAGTTTGTGATATTGTATTGTTTGCTGATGATACATTATTACTTCTTATATTTAACAAAAAGTATTATAATATCATAATTATTTTATTTAAGATGTAAATAAAGCCTCTTCATTAATATGGTTTACAAAAAATAGTGAGCGTTTATCACTATAAAAAAAGATGTGTACCAATATTATATCTAACAACGGCACCTTAATTTCGTATTGAATACTTAGTATGACTGTATAATTATACAGTAATATTGGGTATTATATTTCCCTTGCGTACGTAAATCCAGCTCTGTAACATATATGGTTAGGAAACTTAGACAGCTAACTAACATATATACTGCTTAATAAATATATTTCCATGCTAAAATATTTTATTATTTATTACATTAAGGAAATCCTAGAGCCATAAAAACTTCATTCATTAAAATAAACTTTCTTTACACTCCATTTACAATAATAATATTCTGACCGTTTGTAGCATCTAAAAAAAAATTGGCATTAAAAACGGTGACGGACATCGTCTGAACACCATTACATCAGGTTTCGTGTCCACAAAGTCAATTATTGCCTTCCAAGGCGAATTAAATGTTAGTTACTTACATATTAAATATTCTCAAATCCTTATAAAAATTACTTTGCTAATTAAATCTCATGTTAAAAATTAATAAGGCGTATTTCTCGATAAAAGATTAGAAAATAATAATAAAGCGTGGCATTCGTTGATTTCATGCAAGATTGAATTGAATTGTTTTTAATTACCTCCGTAATAGTTGGAAAACTATAACTACTATTTTTTTTGCCGGAATTTCTCAGTATAAGCTACATTCCGAACTTAAAGTACTTGTACTTGTAAGAGCCTACTTGAATAAATACTTTGATTTTTATATGTATAAAAGTCAATTTTGTATAATTTAAATTTAATATTCAAAATAATGTAAAAATAGAAACTACATTCCAATTTACTATCTGACCCCAAAGAGATTATTTGATACCCTCGATAGACCACAATGTTAAGGCGCTCGATGTTCGATTTCCCTGACTAAAATACGCTCATATCTAAATGAAGCCAGACCTTGCCTAAATTAATTAACTAAGTTCATGTAACAAATAAATTAAACACCGTTTACTTCGTTAATGATAAACTTCATCTCAATTAAACTAAAATAATCGTTTAAGTTTTTTAAATAAGTTATATTATTAATTTTAACACATAAATTAGCAGCCTGTAATTTTCCCACTGCTGGGCTAAAGGCCTAGCATATTCTTCCTAGAGCATATTCCACCACGCTGCTCCAATGCGGGTTGGTGGAATACACATGTGGCAGAATTTCATTGAAATTAGACATATGCAGGCTTCCTCACGATGTTTTCCTTCATTGCCGAGCCCGAGATGAATTATAAACACAAATTAAGCACATGAAAATTCAGTGGTGCCTGCCTGGGTTTGAACCCCAAATCATCGAATTTTAACACATAATATTAAAAAATATATTATTATTTTAAATATATTTAATCATTTTAAGCGCTAAGCCGTTATTTTTGTGATCATTTTTAGCTCATTTAAAACATTTTACTACGTTAACGACACTGCCTATTATAAAAATATGATTAAAGCCGTTTAGTATTTTACTTCAAGCTACAATCCTAGAAAGATTTTTTGCATAAAAAAAACATCTTTTATTTTACAATTATTGTTTTAAGTTTTAAAATTCTCATTAACATAATTTAATCTACGTAATAAATATACGTCATATTACTTTGCATTCATTTATCTTAAACACACCCAGACAGAAGGAGGATGCCTACACGATCCACATTTAATTACGTATACTTAGTTTCTTATTCCCATTTTTTTTTGTTTTTTCTACTATTTAAAAATAGTGAGCACTTAAAAGAAATGGGACTCAGAAGTTTCCTCCTATTTGGAGAAATACTTTTTAAAGGGGCTTCCCAGCTTAATGTATTTAAGCCTAGATGTAAGTAATTTTTTTTTATGTTTTATTTTATTTTAGCGAAAATTTTTGTACTCATATTCAATATCATCAATAGACTGGAATATTTTTAGCTGAATTTATTTTATTCGATGTATTAAATAATTCGTTTCACTGAAAGAAGTGCTTTTAGTATTTGAACGGTTATATGGAATAGAATTGCGGTATCACGTCGGCAGTTCAGCCTAACTCGCCCGATTCGAGTGTAATAGTCCCATTCTCTTAAAGTATCGGATAAGGCTAACTTTACTCATTTCAAGTTCTTATGTTATAATCGAAATATATAAAAAAATATTCATTTAAAGGAATTATTATAAATAAAATCAATCAAACATAAAGTAATATATACTTATTACTTTAAAATATAGGAACATTATTTAGTTTTGTGTTGTAAATTATTAAAGATATTTATTATAGAGTGGTTTTTTGATAGGGGTAATGTGCCATATTTACTGCAAAAGTAATTTGATGAATTTTGACAAAAAGTCATTTTACGGTATAAATCATTTGTTAAGCTTTCTCTAATAAACTGTATACTTCAATGGTACGTTTACAAATTTATTTATGCTGTTTTACAAAACATAATAAATCAATTTGTTTTGACTGCAAAAAAATATTGTATTTTTCTATTGATTTCAGAATCAATCAGAATAAATCACTGCTCACCTTGTTGAAAAAAAAAATATTATGACAACTTCCAAGGTTTATTGATGAAAAAACCCAATAACTTTATGGAGGCCTAAACCTGGGTTCGAACATCGATATCGACTTTTTATTAGCTGGTCACTAGATCAACAATTTAATTAAAAATACCATGTTTTATATACATCTTTTGTAAAATAATGTGTAGCGTTAAAGTTAAGAAACAAAAGGTTATAGTTAGGAATTAACGATTTGTTTAATACGTCAATAATAATTAATACTTAAAGTGACGTGTTGTCATATTAACAAAAAGACGCGACATTTCGAAGTACCGGGATTTCGTTTTTCGTTTCGATTTTTTATATAGAAAACTAACTCTGTCTGACTGTGTGGCTGTAACTCTTTCACGACAAAACGATTGAATCGAATTCGATGAAATTTTGTATAAAGCTACTTTTTGATAATTAAAGGCCCTAAAATGTGAACCAAGCCGCATGTTACAACTAGTATGTAATGTGTCCTATATTAATAAAATCGTTTGTCACGTCTGACAGTCAACGCACTACAAAAACAATTGTATCTGAAAAGTCTAAATTTGGAACAAAGGCTTATTTTATAAAGAAAGCATTCGCTAAGACAAAAAATTGGATGTTTCAACATTAAGGGCAGGAAATGGCAGGGTCTTTGTATGAATTTTAGCCGCAAGTTGGGACGAAAAGAAGTAAAGTTTATTCTTCAAACCATTTTATAGTTTTAAGTATTTTAATGTGGGATTTAAGTACATTTAACACAATTTTGGTCCGAATTTTTCAGTTCACTTACAAATCACATACAACACAATAGACTAAACAGAATCACAGAATAGACTTCAATTTATAAATACTTTTTTATATAAAAAATGACAACTAGGAAATAAAATATATTTTCTCTATATATACGGAAGCCTTTGATTTTTTATAAAAAGTAAGTATTTTCCATGCAAACACTAACCAAAGATTGAATCGTTCTCGTCTGCAATAAAAAGTAGATAACCACCATAAAACTACAATACAAGACAAGAACGTTGATGTGTTTTTTTACTTATATTTTTACACCAATTTTTTATGATTGCTTTATATTTCAACAAAGAAAATCGCAATAGAAAAAAGCTTTAATATATAAGTATGAAAGAAGTAGGTAACAAAATTATAAAAACAAATAGTCATTAAATTTGAATCAGAAAATATTTTTTCAGAAAAAAGTTAAATTAAATTAGTTTTAATGAGTCCTGTACAAATACATTATTTTTTCTTTGCTCCGTCAGTAAAAGAGTTACGTCAAAGTGCTTAGCAACCTTATTAATGGAACAGTCATCGATCGCTGTCCGATGTAAAGTAACATTGATCAAAATATATAACTCCAATGGATGATGGATTGGAGTATTAAAATAAAATATCATAGCATGAGAACAATATCAGAAATGTTTTCCTTTGCCTTGAGTTTGTTTTCATGTGTGTGTGCGTTTATATATAAATAAGACGCGTAGATGTAGTTAAAATTTAAATGAGGGATGACTGAGTCTACATCTAAACTTATGTGGAGCTACTGTCCTTTTTAGCGGTCATTTATATAATACAATTAATAGCTGATAGACGTTTAATATTTTTGATTATTATTGACGTGTCTAAAAACACTATCAAAGACAGTCGCGAAAAAATAGTAACCAACTCTTGGCACCCTAAATACACGCACTCTAGTATACTAAAATTAAATTACGCGAGTGTTAAGCGTAGCTCACGCACACTAAGATAACAAAGTTGGCCTACTTGTTTTAATTCTTTTGAAGTGTATCTAAGCATACAAATAATCTAAAAAGTTATCATAGAAATTGGTTGAACAGCTTATACATTTATATATTAACCAGGAATTTGTATATTAACGATTCACGTGTTTATTGAATTAATAAAAATTACAGTGTTTATCAGTGAGAGACGTTTATCAGTTTACGCCCTACGTCTCACAGAACCCTACCCTACCCTAGACAGAACAAAATATCGTGAAATATTATATATAATATTTCATTTACTATCGCTTTAATGTATAACATTATAGTACAAGAATGTTAAACAAATAACAATGATCGTGAAAATACAAGGATAAGTGTTTTTTTAAAACATTGTAAATAAATGAGGCTATTCAAAGAGTTCTATCGTAAAATCTACAAAGTATTTATAGGGAAAATAATAGTGTCTTTAAAAAGAAGACCTCTTATTCATAGTTTGTAAGATTTATGATAAGGACGAAGGAAACGTGAATGCTTTAACAATAGACCACGATTTTTATGACTTCATCTATTAAAACTATTGAGATTTTTATTATAAAATACGTTTTCATATTTATAAAAATACATCAAGTTTTATCCTTTCCTCGAATTCGTTTTTGATTAAAATAATAATCTTCGATACAACAAATATGCAAATTTTAATGTAATTTTTGCCACTTAAACTATGAACTCAGAACTAAAAATTAATTTAGAGAAAAAGCATATATTGAAATTAGCTTTAAATTTTTCTTTTTTTTTTTTACAAGCGTTTATTTAACTTCACGTATTGGCACGTGTGAGTTGAATTTTTCAAATGAATATTAAACATTTCCACGCAACCGATTGATCTGAAAATTTCCACAAACCTTTGGTACTGGTAAAAATACAGTTTATTCTACTACATTTTATTCGTACATGGATTTTGTTTTGACAACGTTTGGTTTTCAATGTTTTGCTTTTTCAGTTTTTTTTTTTATATATAATAAAACGCTTTACTATTCAAGTTGTAAGTATTTGTTTAATCATATAAAGTAGGTATATAAATTCATCTCTTGATGAAATCTTGAGATAATTTACAAGTAATATGGATATAATTTTGCCACATATTGTGTATCTACGAACCCGCATTGGAGCAGCGTGATGTAATGAGTTCCAAATCTACTCTTCAAGAGGAGAGCAGATATTTACTCAACAGCGGGATATTTGAAGGCACTTACTTTTTTATAAATGTTAATATTCATGGCGAAAGTCATACAATTATAATTGTGCGTGGAAATGTTTAATATTCATTTGAAAAATTCACTCACGAAGGCGCTCCTCCTTCTTTAAATTATTGGCGAAAAATGTTAGATTGTTATACGAGTATAATCTAATTGGTATTTTTACTGACTTTAAATTTACTTCACTTTCTTTAGTCTTCTCGTGCACACTAATACATCTTGTAAGTACCAACTCATACTAATATACATCTATAATAATTTTACGAGGAGGGGCGCGTCTTCGTGAGCGGCAATATCTATAATCCATCCTCATTTTATTTAAATCCGATGTTGTAGCAAGAGAACATTTTAGTAGGGTAACTTTTGTAAAGGAAGCGGTGATGTGGAAAATGCCCGAGGGTTGATACGGGACGAGCAAACGGAAAATTTGAATAACACCTCAAACTCATCGGTCTGATTGTATAAAAAAAGACTATGTGCGTATTACACACTAGAATAAGAATAGTTAGTTATTCCGTATTGAAAATATTGTATTACTAGATTTTGTCCGCGTTTGAGGTGATGGGGGGCGATCAGGTAACACATATATTCTTGTGTCCCTGACAAAATGTCTGCAAAGTTTTATGATGGTCTATTGCGTTGTAAGGATATTTAACGTAACAGATGAAAGAATAAAATACCGAACTCGCTTAAACATTTAAAGCATTACTTAGGATTTCTTATAATTGACTGAATTTGGTCAAGATGATGTTATATTTCTTACAAGTCGATATGGTTGCAACATTTATCTATGTTTTTTTATGATTAATGTTGGCGAACGTGTAAATGGGCCACCGCAAGTGGTCACCACCGTCCAAAGACAATGTAAACGCACAGTAAAAAATATTAACCTGTCCGTATATCGCTAATGCGCCACCAATCTTGGAAACTAAGATGTTATGTCCCATGTGCCTGTAACTACGCTGCTTCACTCACCCTTTAAACCGGAACACAACAACACTAATTACTGCTTTGGCGGTAGAATATCTGATGAGGTACCAACCCAGAAAGGCTTAAACAAAGCCGTACCAGTGAAAATGTAAGGTAATGTTTGTTTGTTCTTTTTATTTAATGCTTATACTTTATTTTTATAGCATAGGTAGGGAACAGGTGAAATGGTGTATCTGATAGTAAGTGGTAACAATTGCTCATAAATATTGGGGCCATGACATTTTAACCATTCCTTACATTGCCAATCTGCCACCAACCTTGTGATATGAGATGTTAAGTCACAGTCAAAATAAAATATTCAAGCAAGTTAAGCCTGCTCAACTGTCTTGATGGAGCTGCTCAAATATGAAATATTTTTACATACCTCGTTCATGTCTGACTGACTTTCACTCACAGTATCAGTGATCAATTTAGTTAAAATAAATATCTTTTTAAATTATAAAACGTGTACTAAGTTATAATTGATTGTTTTACTAATTGCTATTTCCAGAACACATTAGTTAGTTACAGACTTTCATTGGTGAGCAGTTAATAGCAACACAGTTGTGCCATTTTAATTACAAAAACTGTCACGAAACGTAATTAAACGAAGCCATAAATGAAACTCAAATATTTCTTACTCATTGTTGTAACATAGTTGAAAACATTTTGTGTCCAAAATATTAATCTAGTGCTGCTTTAGCTGGTTTTAAAATATTTTAAATAATATTTTTTATTTTGTTTGTTAGTTTTAGTCGAAGTAGCTCAGTTGCTAGAATATCTATTTTAAGTGAAGATTGTGAGTTCAAACATGGGTTAGCACTGTTGATTTTTCATCTGCTTAATTTGAGTTTAGAAGTCATCTCATGCTCGGCGGTACAGACCATGACTTGAATGAAATTGTGTTACATGCGTATCCATCAAAACGCATTACTAGGCGTAGTGCAATAAAATCCAAAAAAAAATCCTCGAGAGGACAATGACCTTCAGTCGGACCTCAGTCGGCCCAGCAGTCGGACATTTACAGGGTATTAATGTTTACATTCAAAATATCTTTATTTGCTTTAATATAAATGTATATTTACTGTTCGGAGGGTATTGAGATTTAAATATATATAGACTTATAACTTTGATATTATTCATTTTATTTTGAGTCTTAACATTAATATTGAAAATTAGATGATATAAAGTCATAAAAAATATCCACTGTCCTATTCAAGTCAAATTAAAAATATGGTCTCAAATAAAAATAATGTTTTTCTCATGTTCCTTATTTATAACAAAAGGGTGCAAGTACATTGATATATACTTGGAAAATGATTCTATTATATGTAATATAATATGGTACACATTGAAAAAATTCAAGAGTATATTTACAAGCACGCATAGCGGAAAACGCCTTTTTAAAGGTGGGGAATTAGGCAAATGTTTTTGTCACTTCGAATCACTTAAAATTAAATACATATACAAAAGTTTATACCAAATGAGAATATAAATATAATATTAAAATATTTAAAAACATATATTTAGTTCCTTATTACTATATCGACATTATATTGTCATAAAACCAAAAGCCGTAAGCGTGCGAATTTTGCTAGAATTTGTTCCACAAATCAAGCGTAAATTAAATAAACGAGTTTTGTGTTCGGCTTATATGAGAATATAATGGATATTTCCAGACTAGTGCACTTATTCTATGGCCGTAGTAAATTTACCCAAACAGACTTATTGGATTTCATGTAAGTGACAGGATAATGCCTAGATCCTACTACACGGCCTTCTCGTGTAATCAAACATGGTATATTTATGACGGACTAGCTACTCGCCCGACTTCGTAGGGTTAAAATTCATACAAAGTTACGCTACTATTTTTAAAGTTATAATTATAAAAAATCTTTCTAAATTTAGAATACTTACTTCTCTGGCAATGTAGACGACGTTGCCAAAGAAGTAAGTATTCTAAATTTTTAAGTTAATGGGACCTATAGTTTCAGAAATCTCGTGATGTGAATTTACTTAATTTTCAAACTAAGTAAATACGAGTATCAAAATCTTGCGATAAGCTTTTATATCACATAAATTGTGTCAAATGTGTCAAATATGAAATGAGGTTATAAGTGACAGTTTTATTATAAAAGTTTATTTATACATATAGATAAATATTATATTTTCACAAGCAATACGTATTTATTTTAATACTTTACGACCTTTAGGTCGTAAAGTAGAATAAAAAGTAAAAAGAACAGCCTTTAAATGTTCCACTAGGCTACAACTGGCTACTACTGAGACTACTACTGAGGCTACTACTGAGACTACCTCTCCTCTTGAAGAAATTTTTTGAAGCATATTCCATCACGCTACTTCAATGTGATTTGGTTTTCTCACGATTTCACTGCTGAGTACAAGATGAATAAAAAACATTTGCTCGGATCTGAACCGACAACCTTCGGTTAACATTAGCGTTTTCGAACCACTGGACAACCTCGGCTCTTCAGAACGTATCGCATAAAAGTAATAAACTTAAATATTTCGAATC
This sequence comes from Vanessa atalanta, assembly GCF_905147765.1. Classification (NCBI taxonomy): domain Eukaryota; kingdom Metazoa; phylum Arthropoda; class Insecta; order Lepidoptera; family Nymphalidae; genus Vanessa; species Vanessa atalanta. The sequence continues at coordinate 5,113,070 of NC_061882.1, forward strand.
GGTAAAAAAATATCTGATGTATTATTTATTTACTGTAACAATATCGCGAATTTAAATGGAATATTTTTATAAGATTTATTGGTACAGAGACAAAAATGGAATTTATGAAATTTTGCTTGTATTGAAATTTTATTAAACTTTTTTCTGTTTTGTATATTAGCTCTTGTGATAAGTAATTTACACAACAGAGTGAAGAAGAGGAAAATAAAGTTAGTGTATTTCACTTTTCCTGTAAGCTTATTCTTAATAAGCCCTAGGTTGTTTCTAAGTGCGCTATTAATGATGAGGCCGTCTTTGCATACAATTTTATAATCTCGGTTAAACAGATTTTCTTTTAAATTTATATTCAATTTAATCTTTGTAATTGAGCGCAAATTAGTTTTAATTAATAAATTTATTAAGTGTTATCTGGAATAGGATAATGTAAAAACTGTTTTAAAAGCTTCTAATTGGTGAAAATTTTGAAACGTTTATCTTATAGTCCCAATACTTACTATATTATAATCTCACGAGTTCTACGAGTGTACTTTTTAGGTCAATCGAGTTAAAAACGTATGGGTAATTGACAAGAAAAAAAATTAGATCATTTTTTTCTTTCTTTGCTCATATTCGTCGTCATCGTTTCTTAGCACGAGCGCCACTCACTCATAATATTGCACGACGATAATAATTTAACGAGGAGGAGCACGCCTTCGTGAGAGAGTAAATCTATACCGTTTGAAGTAGTTATTGGTTTTACAATTAAAAAAGTAATCTGTACTTACTTTGAAATCGCGCAACCAACCGTGGGCCCTCAAACCTTACGACCTTTGATCCCATTACTAATTACATATAACTCAGTATATGTCCACGAAAACTTGGCACGGATTTATAAGCAACCTATTGAAGTGCGATCGTTATAATTTTACAATAAATTAAATTGATGTCTCTATAAAATATAAATTTAAATTCTACAATATTTTGTTTGCTATAAAATATAATGTATGAAATAAATATCGATGGAGATATTATCTGGATAACGTTTCAATATAAAGAACATGCATATTCTGCTTACAAAATAAAATAATTTCAATAGTCGTGTTCATACGCTACGCTTTGGTATATCGCTTTCTAATGACTAAATCATTAAAGATAACGAGCTAAGATATATTAAAACTTAAGGAACAAGTAATAAAGTTCAAAATAGAGCGCTTTGATGAAACGTTTTGCAGCATGATTTAAATTTTTAAAGAGCCGGCAGCTCTATTCCGGCTAGAATGTTGGAAATGTCTTGTGTTCTTTTTGCATACAAGCAACTGGTGTAGCAATTAGGAAGAAAAAAGTTGAATTGAAGCTCAGTAATAAGCTGAAAGTGAACGTACAAAAAATAACTGCAAAGTACCGACTCGGAAATGATTCATTGTCTATTGATATTTTTTTTAATTATGGAATGTTGTAATTAAGTATCATACGAACTAAATAAAAGGTTAACCTTGAAACTAGAGATTCTTACTTAGCAAATAATGTTGTCTTTTTAAATTTAATAAATCATTAAATATTAAGAAGGAATTGAAAATTTGATTATATTTATAGTAATTTAAAAATACGTTAATAATCATAATCGACCTCAAACTGTTTTGTTTTAAAACCATAATCACCTTATAAACTTATTCTATTAAATTCTCTTTAGCGTAATGTCATTATTTTCAAGCAGATTACTTTTTTTATTTGTGTAAGCATAGAGTCGAATAGAGGTGAAATGGGGGCTGAGGAAACATAAGAAAACTTTTTTTATCCCTAATTATATAATCAAAATGCAGTTTTATTATAGGAAGTCAAGTTGCTAAAATTAAAAAATAATTTATAACAATGTAAATTTGTAAGAAAAAAAATTAACGGCTGATCCACCTATACCTAGTACACATCTAAGGGTTAGTACGTTTTATTTTTATATTGATTAAACAGTTCTTATTTTACTTGTACTGTCTCTAAAATTAAATCATAGTTTTTTAAAACATTGTCATTTTCCGAACAAACTACGAGATACTACCGCACTCCACGCGTCTTTTTATCTTTCCCGCCGAGCACAAGATAAATTATAAACAACAATTTAAGGTTATGCAATCATTCTTGCTTGGGTTTGAACCCACGATCTTCTTGCTGCAATTGTACTAACCAAGAGACGAATGACAAGTGAGCCAACGTAAAAAAATAATAAAACTTACACCGCCGCCCGGACTATAACCGCCTACCTCAAGGAGTAGGCAATTGCGCAACTAGAAGATATATTATAGTGCATTGGCTATCAAAGCTGCACTTATTCCTCCACTTTTATATTAGAATGGGACAGCCATCCGAAGACTATACTTGCCTTCCAACGCCCACTGTTGCACTCCTGATCTTCTAACTAAGGGCTGCTTTTAAAAATGTTTTTACTGAAAAACTAACTGTAACTAGAATGTGTAGCATTTTAAGTAGTCAAGATTTAAACCTCTTACAATGGCAAAGCTTACTGGTAAAAATAACGACTAAGTATTAAGCAGCCCATTAGCAAGTCTGCCCTCTGGCTATTAATGTTAAAACTCTCTACCCATGGCGATTTTGTGATCAAAAACGTTAAAAAAATTTATTAGTATTGTTTAAAGCGAAATCACATTTTTGTCATACTAACCATATTTTTTACTTATATTGGAATGCTTATATGCTTTGAATGTTTGGAGGATGTGTAAGGAGACTGAGAAATGAGAGACTGAACGCTTTTCGTAACTTATGTAAAATAATTTCAACTTCATTGCAAAACAAAGATCTTCATAAAATTTCAAAAGAGTATATACTTACTGAATACCAATCGGAATATAAGTTTTTATATTCCGATTATTATAATACATAATACAGATACATTCATATGTTTGGATAAAAAAACACGTTGTTTTTAATAAATAATTGAGTGAGTTCGTACTATTAAACTTTATACTACGGTTAATAGATGCCGCTTTGAGATGCTACAAGAGAAGCTGTTGTTTTAGTAACCATTATTAAATTAATGTTGTAAAACTATCGTTTTAAGTTTTCACTTAAGATGTAGTAGATAACAAAACGGGTTAATAAAGTCACTTGGCTTCGATCCACACGGAAAACTTTCAAGACAAAGTAGGTTGAAAGAGTGAAACTATCAGAATACTAAGTGTGAATTTTCTCAGTGATTCCACAACGCTCGATGCCGAATCAAATGAACTTTTTCTATGTTAACTTTTAATTTTAATCGTGATTGTTGATGTAATTTTTAAACACGAATATTCCGTATTGAATAATAATAATATTGCCTACTGAATATTTGTTACCAGGCTTCGGTCGTACCTACCTACTGTTCCTTATGAACAAGCACAGGAAACAGTAGGCAGGTACCACCCAATCACCATATATTCTACCGCTAAGCAATACTTATTATTGTTGTGTTCTAGTTTGAAGGGTGAGTAAGTCAGACATAACATCTAGGTTCTAAGGTTGGTGGTGCATGTTAATACTTCGAACAGCAGCATTGTCCATGGGCGGTAGTGACCACTTACGATTACGTGGCTCATTTGACCGTCTGCCTTTTTTTTGTTTTTTTTTTTCTCGCTGGAAAAACGCGTTACGCGCTTCCCCCACGTGATGGAAGGTGGGGGGGTGTGTGGGACTCCCCGGAGCCCTGGACGCCGAGTGCGCCCAGGTACGCCGGGTTTACCCACTAAAAAACCAGCGGTACCCTCTCCGTCTTTCGGCGGGCGCCACGGGATCGCTTGCGCATGCTACCGTGACGCCCTGACGGTCGGCCCGCCTATGCGGGCCTCCAACACCTAGGGGGGGTTCTCGGGGTACTGAGACCCCCCTAGTCCCCGCGACGCCTATTGAGGCGGGGGGAGAAGGTGCGCGTAGCGCTTCTTCCTCCTCCCCGGTCGTCTTCGACGGAGCGGGTCTGCAGCGGCATCCTCTTCCCGCTCCCGCTCCGCGGCTTCCTTCTGCGACATCACGTTTTCGCAGAAGGAGCGCATCTCCGACCAACACGTCTCACTACCGAGCATTTCGTTGACGATGCTCGGCAGCGAGAGGTCTCCGCCCATAGTCGCCGCAAGGGTGTGCCTCTGGGGCCTCCACGCAGCACACTCACTCAGGGTGTGGTGCGCCGTGTCGACTGGCGCACCACACTCGTGGCAGGAGGGTGACACCTCCCGCCGCGCTATCCCGTGCAGGTACTTACCGAAGCATCCGTGCCCGGTAAGTACCTGCGTCATCCTGAAGGTGAGTGTGCCCTTCTTCCTCTCGACCCAGCGACTCAAGTGGGGCCGGATCGCCTCCACTGTCGCCAGGCCCGCCGTGGGTGACCCCAGATCCTCCTGCCATCGGGCGATCAGGGCTCGCTGGGCTAGAGCCCTGATCCGCCCGACCTCCGCCGACCCTGGACGGTCGCCGCGGTTCCTCGCCTCGACCCGGAACCGGTACACTTCCGCGAGCACCTCCGCCTGGAGCTCCCAGGGCGGATCGCCCTCGAGAAGTGTCGCCGCAGCCCACGACACCGTACGGTACCCTCTGATGCCTCTCACCGCTATGACCCTCTGCGGCTTACGCAGCAGGGCCCGGTTGTCAGCGGTGAGGGCGTCGACCCAGATCGGGGCACCGTACAGCGCCATCGACCTCACTACGCCGGAATATAGACGCCGGCATAGCGATCCCGGCCCCCCCACATTCGGAAGGAGGCGGCCGAGAGCGGCGGCGGCGTTGATGAGCCTCGGGCCGAGATGGACAAAATGCTGCCCGAAGCTCCATCGACCGTCCAGGATGAGGCCCAGATACTTCATCTGGGCCTGCACCTTGATCACCGTCCCCCGGACGGTGATACTCGCCCCTCGTGGGGGTCCTTGCCGTGGACCGTGGAACAGGAGGGCCTCCGTTTTGGATATGGAGACCCTCAAGCCCAGCATTCCCATACGGTCCACGGTGAGAGCCGTTCCGACCTCGGCGAGGCGTGCCGCCTCCCGAAAGTCCCGCCCAGTCGCCGTGACGAGGGTGTCGTCAGCGTAGCACAACACCCCCATCCCGGGAAGGACGGGAGCTCGCAGGAGCCAGTCAAAACCGACGTTCCACAGGATTGGGCCGAGAACCGACCCCTGTGGAACGCCGCAGCCCACCCGACGCCGGACCAACCTCCCATCGACCCCCGCCCAGAGGACCTCCCTGTCCTGGAGGTACGCCTCCAGCAGCCTCCTGAGATAGGTCGGCACCCCATGGTATCGGAGTGCCTCCCGTATCGTCTCGAAAGGGAGACTGTTGAAGGCGTTCGCCACGTCGAGCGACACCGCCAGGACGACTTGCCCCCGGGCCACCGCTTCCGTCGTCCGAGTCTTCAGGGCGTCCAGGGCGTCGACCGTCGACCGGCCCGCCCTGAACCCGTACTGAGCCTCTGAGAGACCCGGACCGACCTCTTCGAGGTGCTGAACGAGACGGGCTGCGAGGACCTTCTCGAAGAGTTTGCCCGTCTCGTTCAGCAGCACTATTGGCCTGTATGCCGAAGGGGAATCCATCGGCCGACCTTCCTTCGGCAACAGGACCAACTTTCCTTCCTTCCAAGGCTTCGGAAACTGCCCGCTGCACAGGCACTCGTCGAACAGCTCCCGAAGCCTTGCACCCAGGAATTCCAGGGCGTCGCACAGAACACGCCCTGGAACCCCGTCCGGACCCGGCGCCGTGTTCTTGGCCCTCAAGCGGCAGAGGGCCATCTCCATCTCCCGCTCCGTGATCAGTGGTGGAGCCACTGCGATTTGACCGTCTGCCTACCTTAACTATAAAAAAAAAAAAAAAAAATACGTATATTATTCGCTTTTAAGGACGGTTACTAAGATCCCAAGCTGTTGTTTTTTGGTGGAAATCTACTTAATGTGCTTTTATTAAATAAAATAATTACTAAAATTTATTATTTATATAATTAAAATAATTATTATTAAAATAATTAATAAAATTGTGAGATTGCTACTCAACCACAGACAAACAAATGAAGCTCAATGTTATGGGCTGTTCTGAATATGAATACCTCGACCATGGACCGTGGACTTAAACTGAGATTGTAATTATACTAATTCACTTGTCCTTCGTTCGTAAACAGGGTTTTAGCATTGCTTTGGTCAACTAACGCAATAACCGAATATGACCTTCAATTATTTTTATATGCCTGTGTTTCACCGCTATTTACCTACATATGTATATATATTAAGCTTTTGCGATGTCAGTTATCCATTTCACAAAATACATTTACGTCACGCAGTTTCTGAAATGTGCTATTGCAAAACCATACAACGCTGTTAGTATTTACAGAATATGAATTTAACTAAAAAATAAATGTAATATGTAAATTTAAATTTAAATACTAGATTCATCATTTCCCAACGCCTTAAATAACTAATATCTTAAATCGTTTAGCAATAGTGTTGTTCAAATAGTGCAGTGCAGTGCATAGCAATAGTTGCAGTGCAGTGCAGTTAAGCTTATTTCTTTATAAATAGTATAAAACAAAGTCACTTTCTGTTTATGTGTTAATCTCCGCTTACTAATTCACTTTCTTCTAAACCAGTCAACACTGAGTCAGGGTAACTTCGGGAACAAGGGACATCTAAGTTCCAAGATTGGTGGCGCATTAGTGATGTTAGGATTAATATTCTTCAATGTATCAAAGTGTATGGGCAGTGGTGACTTATCATCAGGCCTATTTGTTCAACTGCCAATATCCAAAGACATTGGCAATTTAACAAATACTAATCATATCATTCCGTCTTGGAGGTGATAACGCGGGCAATTGCTGACAGTTTTACGATTGTGTGCGACGCGTACTTACGGCTTCACTATTATGAAGCAAAAATACAACATAAGGTAGTAATAGGAGCACAATATATCTAGTCTGCGCGGATAAGAAAGGCTCCTTACAATTTTTTCAATTTTCAAACAAATGTGGACGTGTACGAAGTCCATGAAGTAAGTTTTTTATAACACCAATTTAATTTCACATAATAATTAATAAATAGTGTATGACGTGTTACGTGTTACGTGCAATAGATACTAAGTTGCATTTTTTAAGGATACGAGTTCAGTTAAGGTTAATAACGAGTTAACTTTTTGTTCTCAGATGTTAAGCTCTTTTACACAAGTGGTATTCATATGAAGAGCCATTTTGTGTAAAAGCATGGAGATTATGAGAGGATTAGTTGCACAAAGTCGTTGTCGAGTGCGCATTGTCTGAGATTAGTCTCGTATGTACAAAATAAAGGCATTATCATATTCTTTACTTTTATTTCATACAATAATGTTGTATTTATTTTGCATCCATCATAAAATAAGAATTGTTTCTTAAGATAATTTGATTTGTAATAAATAATACTTCGGAAAATATTTTTTAAATTATTATATAGTAATTCAGTGTCGTATTTCATTTTTTTTTATTACAATAAGGTCCAGTGCATATTAATATATTTTTAACCGTATTTAGTTTTGTGTGCGTTTATCTATCTTAAATTACTAACATAATTGTACCGTATAATATTTTTGTAACAAATACATTACGACAACATTACACATTACGTAGCTTACTACGTCACAAAACCTCACTTCATCTAATCAATACCATAAAAGAGGTTTCAAACATAAACCTCTTTTTGGGCTAATAATCATGATTTTTTCACTCAAAACAGGAAAGTGGCAGAATTACATTTCCGTGCTTCAGAAAGCATGGAAAATATTTAGTTCTTCACTTAATCTCTTCTGAGATTGTAAGAGTGGGGGGAATTGAGAGTGCATACCTTTAAATGGTCGGCTATTAATGACTACTGAATATCTCGCCAGTTATATTCAGAACAATCTACATTTCAAAAAAATTATAATGTTAAATTTAATTTGCGAAATAATCTGTGGCACAAATAAAAGCCAAAACAAAAACAAAAATTTAATTCAATTCTGACATGACAGTCAAAAGTGATTTTATGAGCCAAATGGTATACAGTATATTTGCATTTACAGTATTTGATATATTTTATTAAGTTAAGCTTTTTGACATAACCTCATAAATCTTCACATCGGTGATCATCCGAGTCCAATCAAAAGTAATTATTGTCTTACAGAAACCGACAATGAATCTTTGTATAGGAATTGTAAAGGAATACGTATCTCATTCGTTTATCTGCAGACAGCGAATAGCGTGGTAAGGCTTTCATCCGAAACGTGCCCCGGGCTCACAAAAGGTTAATGTGGTTGATGATTTTATATTTGTGAAAACTTTACAATTTCACAATGACTTTTGGTTTATAATGTTCGCTTATTCGAGGTAACTCTAAACTTCTTTTACGTCTGCTTTATACACGTCTGTACAATTCGAAACTCGGTCAGGGCACAATTTCTATATGTATTCTTTATTAACTGAAATGTTTTTTTAATTATTCAGAAAGAAATATGGGTTGTTATATTCAAATGGTTATAAATATAAGAAATATAATCTACTTACATATGAATTGATGAAAAAGGTTTCTTTTTAAATTTAAATTACTTTAAAAAAAAGTTTTTACTCGTATATAAGATTAAATTTTATTTATTTTTAATTTTTCAGAAAGAACAGTTATTATGACCAAGAATTGTTTATGAACTAAAAGATATTACGAAACTAATGACTTCTTAATTGATTGCACACTTTGGGAATGGGATGATCACCATGTAAACACCATTCCAGGCTGTTTCAAATAACGGAAATATATTTATTGTTGTTGTATGAAAACAACACTTGTACAATATGAAATAAAAAAAATCCCGCTGTGTTTCTCTCGGCTGTTCTTCTCAGCTCCGAGGTGTTTATTTCCGAATCGGTGGTAGATTTTTTACTGTCAATAAGCAAGTGTAACACTTTTATATAAAGATAGAATAAAGATTCAAAATAGTAGCTTTATAAATTTAAATATGTCCACAATTTTTCAGATTGTATCTAAAATAAAAACAAACGCAAAAATAGGAATGATTCGTTTTTATACAATAAAACCTTCTGAGTCGATTTTATTCATTTCAGAAAAACTACACAGAAAGATTACTTTAAAGTTTTTGAAACATCGATCTAAATTAAGAGATCCATTTGACGCAAATAGACTTTAACAAATTAGATACTTGAATTAGCAACCGTCCGTCCATACAATTGTAACATGAATGAATGGACAGTGGATAGATTTAGTGAACTGGAAAAGGTTTTCCAAAGCCATCAATTTTCATTGAACAGACAACTGATTCGAAATGCTTTAATAACTAGCGAAACGTAAATAGCAAAATACAAATGTGGCCGATTCTTTTTTGTTTTTGTTTTCAATTTTGGAACACGAAACTTGTTTCATGATGCTAACGAAGTAGAAATACTTATAGTTGCATCACAATAATCATTCACAATGCGAAGCATATACCCTTGGTTCTGATTTCTCAATCCTATCGTGTCAGAGTATCGTTGCATAGAACTATAAGAGTTAGGTAATAAATAATAATTAATGCATCAGCGTTTACACACACTTGGCATTTTATATCTTCTGCGTAGATTAATAATTAAAATCGGCTGCATTATTCAGAACGTTAATATGAAAAAAAAATATTAATAATAATGTCGATTATTATCACAGGAACAGCGATCATCATTATTTAAGCACAAGAAGTAGAGATATGCTTAAAAATTATCGTAATAATTAATAATTCCCAAATTAAGCATTTATATAGCCTCTCAAACACATTCTTATTTAGTGTTCACGCATTATGGTTATGATAAACCATAAAAAATATAATTACAAAAAAGACAAGTTAGTTAGTATATTTGAAAAAACAACTAAGCGCAGTTCCCTGATGAGGATGACCTCGTCCAAAGTTAGCCTTAATAATATTTGTGTTATGAAAAACTCGAAGCTTTTTGCCTTAAGGTCAAGACAATTATTTCAAAGTACAATATTATACTGCGAACATAGGCATAACCATACTCTTACAAATCACGATATTTCTCGTAAAAATATCTTAAATATAATTTTCTTTTATACTACAAAAAAAAATTATTAACGTTAAAATTCTACAATAAAATTAAAATGTAACAACAGTTATATTTTTGCTCTGAAAGTATAACTAACATACAACGTAGCCAATGCAATCAGGGCCGGATTATCCATTAGGCAGTGTAGGCTTCTAACTAAAGTGTAACTGCCTTAGGGTCCCTAGTCTATGCGGGTCAAAAATTTATAAAAAATGTTTAAGTCGAATTTTAATAAGGTGATGTAAAGTAATTTTTTTGTGATTATTATGATGGCCACGTGGTGGTAAGTGGTCACCATCACCCATAGACTATAGCGTTGTAAGAAATTCTAACCATTCTATACATCGCCAATGCGCCGCTAACCTTTGGAACTAAGATGTTATTGTCCTTTATGCCTCTAGTTACCCTGACTCACTGCTCCTTCTAACCGCAACAATTCTAAGTACTGTATTTGGTGGTAGAATATCTGATGAGGGTGTGGTACCAACCCAGAAAGGCGGAAGATAGGTACCACCTATCGCAAAATTAAATATATAGAAAATAAAAATATGGCAGAAAAATATACTTTAGAGAGCTACAAAATTTTAACAGGGCTACGATAGTGCATTACCTAGGGCCCCGACATGTTAATCCGGCCCTGGGTGTAATGTATATCGAGAAACAAGTTTGAATAATAAATATAGTGTGAGCCTATGAAGCCATAGCTCACGGTCAGTTTTACTTTTGTAAAACATCAATAATCTGTAATCGATTGGCTTTCCATACGTTACAAAGGTAATAGCAAAAACCAGCAATATGAACACAAACAAGGCATTTTCATTGTAATAAAATTAATGACTTTTATTGAAAACTTATGACCTAAATAATAAAACTAATAAGCGTTGCTAATAAATGTATATAGCAAGACATGTATGCATAAATATGTATTGTTTGAAATAAGTTGTTCACTGAAGCAAAAATTGCTTGACCGATTTTGATGAAATATATTTTTTTTACGGTAGCACCGACGTCCATTTGACACTTTATGACATTTTTTTCACTTTTCCGATTCTATAAATTTATCACGTAAAAAACAACATTGTTCCTTTATTTTAAGCTGGTTTTTGATTAAAAATAACTCGGAATAAAATCTTTAAATAATCGGATTAAAATCGTACAAATTCACAACGTGATATAGATATAGTTTTCTGTATTTAATAACGAGGAGCTTTTGAACAAAAATGTATTCTTAATTTAAATTAAAATTCTAACCACGAAGCTGATTGTAACGAAATTAGTATGTTACCGTCAGCGTTCCATTTCCGAATAAAATTCACAAACTGAACGAGTTATTTGCACTTTAAATCAAAGCGCTTTCTCATCATTTTTGCATCTCACTTCTCCCGTGGTAATACGATTGATGAATGAATCTCTTTTGAATTTATACTTCGCGCAAATTTCGTTTAAATTTTTAAATCAAATGATACATTTCTAAATAATTGATTCTGACCAATCACGATGCTTTGATGGAGAAAGGATTTCTTATGATTAAAATATATAAATGAAAATTGTTTTATGTTGGTGATGTTCCGTGACCAAATATAAATAAAAATCACTAATATTGATCCTTTGAGATTCAGTGAAGTGTAACTCTTTCTTTTCAAGTCACGGAAATTCTTAGTAAAAACCCATGATGGATAGTTAGCAGAATTTACACTTCTGCTTCTTATCTTAGAAAGCACATAAAGCCTTTGATTGTGCCCCCGACTACAATATACCACCGTGTCAGATTTCCGTCTCGTCAGATTAAGAGAGTTTGAGTACAGAGGTGTTTATGTTTATTCATGTGCAAGGATAAATAGCAAAATCTAAATTTTTATAACATAATATTTTTACAAAAGGTTTGCGTCAGAAAGGTGTAAATAAAAAAATTACAATATTATGTACACAAGTCAACCATTTTTAATATCTTAACGTTCTAAATACTTTATAATATAAAACAACGTGAACTCGAGGATTCTCTGTTTTACTGTACTATACTAGAATATCGATTATTATAATACCATCTTGGAATAATGAGCTAGTTAGTACGAAGCTTATAACGGCTTATGTGCAATAGGTAGGTAGGCGCCATTATAAACGCTTATTAAAAATACTTACTTTATTATCATGGAGTAGTATTATAAAAAATGAGAATTAATATTGTTTAAACTAGATATTATATATATACGGGAAATATTGCTACTGGATATCTTATCGATTTTGTCAGTATAATTTATATTTTCAACGGATTGTAACTTTACATTTAATATAATTTGATAAAAAGACAATTCCTACCAGAGTGACCTTGAATAAAATATATTAGAATGTTCATTATTTTTATTAATTTAAGACGTAATTTAATCTCAATTCTATCTGGATGGTCAGTACTGGTGCAATCTAAGATGGAACACACTTGTCAAAAGATACTAATTTACTCATTACCTTAGCCTCAATGGGTCTTCCAAATCCTTTGTTCAAAAAGAAGTAATACTCATAGTTAAATCCAATCGAAAAAGGAATTTATTGATTTTTCAAAAAAATCCTTATTCAAGCTCATAAAAGCACTTTTTAATCATCATGTTACAGTGTTGAATTAAAGAGAAGCTACCGGTTCGATAAGTAGATTCTACCGAGAAGAACAAATAAGAAATTCAGTGGTTACTCCTTTCCACATCTAAAAAAATTACGAAATACTTAGTATGGAGCGTTAGATTTACAAATTCAATGAGATTTAATAAGCCGTATTGTGCACTACTAACAATTTTTCAACAATATATCTTTGTTTATAATACAATACTACTTAGATTCACTTTAATTTTAGTACCAAAGTTCCAATTATAGCTTTGATGACATTCGTAACGCCATTTTTCGCAATATAAAAGATTATTTAAGCACTCGACCAATTATATCGACTAATTAAATTATACGAGCATAATTTTATCGGTTACAGTCACCAGGTAGACCTCGATAAGTAGAAGTAAATATGAATATACTTTGTTCGGCGCTGAATAGACACGCTTGCGTTTTGGCGAGATCAAATTCTACCAAATTGGCATTACTCCAGTTCAAAATGTTTAATTTTCAACCCGTGGGATCTCTTTCAACATACAAATCTCTACAGCAATGCTGTAATCCATCCATGACTGCCGAGTACTAGGTCATTGATATAAAGTCCAAAGAGTGTTTCAAACAGATCCTTTAGGAACACTAACATCAACGGTCATTAGATCAGAAGCACAGCCATCAATGATTGAGGACATAAAAGATTTTTCACTGCAAAAAACCGGATATCGCAATCACAAAAGCCCGAAAGCAAGTCGTGTGAAGAATGCTTGCTAAAAAGGCTAACGTAACAAACCCGGTCAAAAGCCTTTGAAATGTCAAGAGTGACGACTAGAGCCTCTAGGTGTTTTTCAATACAGTCACCCCAAATGTGCGTGTCCTGTTTTTACGGAAACCGTATTGACGTCCAGATAAGAGATCGTTGGCTTAAAGGTATGCCTCCTGGCAGCCTTGACCCTTAGTAACAGAAATATGCTCTTGCGTAGCGATGAATTGATTTTGTACGTCCCATTTAATAACCTCATGTTTTTTAATGTGTCAATAGAATTTGGAATTCTAGATATATTTGAATGTTATCTGAGGTTTAGAAAGGGCTTTTCAAATTATTGATAAAAACATAACTCAAATTTTATTCACATGTGCAAGTCACATTTAACAAAAAATAAATGAATATTATAACAACACACTACGAAAGAAGTATAAAAATTTATATTTCAACAATACCATAAAATATCCCGACCATTCGGTCTGCTACGTCCTTTGGGAAAATCACTAAAGCACGGTGGCACCAAAGTTATCCCGACCCATTTGTTACAGGAGTTCAATAGAAACTTCTGGACGAAATATTTTTTGTTTTATTTAACGTGAAATAACATTTTGGACACTGTAAAATGCATCACAAAAGGTATGTTTGTTTTATGATAAAGGTAGGTGGACGGACAAATGGGTCACCTGATGGTAAGATCACCACCGTCCACAGAAAATGGCGCTTTAAGAAATATTAACCATTCTTTACATCGACAATGCGACAACCTTGGGAACTAATATAGTTTGTCCCTTGTAACTGTAGTTACACTGGGTCAGTCAAGATTCAAGCTTAAAGACAACAATACTGAGTTTTGTAGTGCTGTTTGACGGTAGATATCTAATGAGTGGGTGGTACCTATCTGACACAGAGCTAATTACCAAGTAAATTAAGCTTATATACTAATTTTATATTTTAAAAAATGAACGAACTTTATCCTGAATATTATGATTACTTTATCCATCCACATTTATTATAATTTTCCCTATCCTATACAGACTACATAAAATAAAGCCGTGACTAAGTTTCACCCCAAACAGGTATTTGTTACTTGACAAACTATTTTAGTTGTGACATTTATTGTACGAGGCAGATGTTGAGATTACCGCGTGTGATGTGATTTCTGTATTCAGAAAGTATATTATAAATAACTATAACTACATTCTAAAAAACTAGATAAAAGGTTGAAAGTTTATATTTTTAATAAAAAATTAACTAAACAAATAGGCTGTACATATTCCACTGCTGGGCAAAAGCGTCCTCCTTAGAAATAAAATCAGTCAAGGTTTTTAACTTATTCAAAGACCCTGCTGGTTGGTTGGCAGTATTTCATTCGACACCGGTTTCCTCAAGAGATTTTCCTTCACCACCAAGCACAAGATGAAAGAAAAACATGAAAACTCAGTATTGCTTGCCTGCATTGGAACCTGTATTTTTTTTATTTGTATATAATTATCGTACGAGCTAATAGCCGGGTAAATCTAGAGTTAATAAAATTCAAATATTTTTTCCATGTTAATTTTTATGATTATTTAAAAAAAAAAGAAAAAATATAAAACTTTCTAAACAACACTACACATGCTTAGCATTTTTATAATAATAATAAAAAAAAACATAAATATGTCAAATATCTCGTGACCTAGTAAGGTTTATTAGTTCTATAATTGTGGACGCTTAATGATGTTAGAGGCTAGTTTGTGTAAATAATCAACGATCGTATTATAATGTAAACTAAAACTGCATTTTTATTGTACCCATCGGGCCCATAGTTACACTATCCCAACATCAAGGTCTTTTTAAAAAACGACTTAAATCTTTAAATTAAAAATGCTCATGATCTGTATGTAATATATAATAGTAGTAAAATATAATAGTCTTTATATCTTTATTCACGATAAAGATATAAAGACTATTTAAATAAAAGAAAATCCTTTCGTATACAAATCAATACTAATATTGTAAATGTAACTCGTCTGTTACGCTTTCACTGCTAATCCACTTAACCGAATTTGATGAAATTTGGTATAGAGGAAGCTTGAACCTTAAGGAAGAACATAGGCTTTTCAATACCTAAAACCTACGACAGCTCCTACCACATGGGCGAAACCGTGGACAAAAACTAGTATCATTATAAACCTAACCATTTCTTTCAATTATATTTTATTAATTTCAAAATGTTAAGTCACAATTTATTGTTAGATAAATTAATTAATTTAACCTTTGATGTTTATCTACATTCAACAATTCGGTATTTGTCCTTGATAGAGGTCAGATGGAAATCGCTTCACGTGGTAAGTATGTTGAATATGGCCTACTTAAAGAAGTAAATCTTTAGCAAAGAATTTTACGTAGAATAAGAATATTTTCCCAAGCATTTCTCACATTACAACAACGGACAGAGATTGTTTATTTGGGTTATATGTATATTCTAGCTTGGAGAGAAGTTTCCAGACAATTTTCTAGCGTAATGAAAATAAAGTAATTATGTCAAAGTAAAAATAGAATTTTGTCAAAATATTACAATTTTAATTTCCTTTATATTGGAATCAAAATGTTGGAAATTGTCGGCTATGTAATAAAAATACTTGTAATTTACCAAAGTCAACCTGAATATTGACAAACATACATCATGTTAATGAATTGTTTACCAAGTATTTTTTTTAATAACCGTGCGTTTTATTTGTATATTGTTATTTTTTATCCATTAAAACGAATGTGTATTTTATGGTAGAGTAGAAATATATTATTAAAAAAGGTCGAACACACGTTTAAAAAAGAATAACAAAGTCATACATAAAAATATATAATATTATATTAATTTATTTCTAAACACTGTTTGTACGGTAGTTAATGTATAAAGTTAACTCCAATTACATAGAAAACAAGTTAAAATTGGAACATTTAATCTTCTGTATTATATACTGTAGAAGTATATTTATTTTATTACAAATATTAATAATACCTCTTATAAATATCAAATATGTATGTCGTATTGTATTTTATTTATATCATGACGCCGGGTCTTGTCTAATAAGATTACTATTATGAGTAGGAGCGCGCTCGAAATGAAAATTCTGAAACAGGTTTGAAAATATAAGCATCGAATATAAATAAAATTTCCAAATCTGTTTTAGAAATTTGATTTCGAGCACGCTCCTATATAATAATGATCGATAAGACCAGACTCAGCGTCATAGTATCGAGAGAAAAAATCATCATTTATGTACAGTATTAATAAAAATTAAATTTAAATATAAATATGTTTTTTTTTAATAGTATACTTACTTCAAGAAATTAATCAATACTTTATGCTATAATTATTATATTGTGTTTTCTTTTTCGTCCATTTTATATTATTAATTTAATTTTAATTTCATTTAAACTTGCAATCTCCTATTTTTTAAATCTTTATAGTTAAATTTCTGTTACAAAGATTGCCCGGTAGGGATGGTATTAAGGAAAAACCTCTGCATGTTATATGATTATGTGCTTCTTACATTTGTGAATAATATAAATAAATAAATAAATATTGGGCGACATCACATACATTACTCTGATACCAATGTAAGTAGCACTTGTGTTATGGAAAATCAGAAGTAACAACGGTACCACAAACACCAAGACAACATAGAAAACTAATGAACTTTTTCTACATCGACTCGGCCGGGAATCTAAGGCAAAACCTCGGCGTACCCATGAAAACCGGTGTACACACTACTCGATAACGGAGGTCGTATCAATATAGTTTCAAAAAAACTTTGTAAGATTTCCTTGATGGAGAACTGTTTCATTTATTGAAGAAAAAGAAAATAAACTGTATGAAAACTCTTATGGTTTCATCAATACTACTGTCTAGACTATGTGTCTCTACTTGCAATAAATGACATTCTCTTGCAATACATTTTTATACATTCCTTTTCACTGTTAAGATAATACCGAGGTAAGATTGTAACAATTTGCTAATGCACCTTAGATTGTGTATTAAAACATGATATTCAAAGAAAAAACCTACCCTTTTTGCTATTAAACGCGAAGAGCATATCTATGTTGAATACTGTTATAGTATTTACGTCTTTTTTTTACAGGTAATATCGTTTTATTTGTTTATGGTGTATTAATATTTATACATGATGTATCTTTATATATTGTTTATATCTGTTTGTTTGTTGGCATATTTTTATTTTGTTGATACAAAATATTTTACTTGGTGGTAGGGTTTTGTGCAAGCCCATCTGGGCTACGTACATAGGGTACGTACCCTCCACTCATCTTATATCTAAGAAAAAATGCTTAGTATTGTTGTGTTCCGATTTGAAGGGTGAGTAAGCCATGTAACTACGGGCACAGGGTATATACCATCTTAGCTGATGAGTGATGTAAGGAAAGGTTAATGCTACTTACGGTGGCAATGTCCATGGGCGGTGGGAACCAGGTAGCCCATTTGCTTGTCCACCTATACCTATGTCATTAAAAAAGGATTTATGACTGTTTATTTTGTTGTAACTCGCCACTAGATGATGTTGATATCTCTATATTCAATTATCTATAGCGTATAAGCAAGCCCCATGATGATTGGTGCATATTGAGCTTGGAATATATAGAATATTATATCAAAATAAAGAGCTGAATTGTAGTAAAATAGTTCATAATAATCTTAAAAACTACTTGTACAGATATAATCAATCTTGCGTAAGGTAATTCGTTTATTGAGGAGGCTTTTGCTAAGACCAATTGTTAGCCAGACTCAAACGTACATAATTCAGAATGTAGATTAATATACGGAGACAGCTAGTAATGTAATTAAAAATATTAATGGCCTACGTACCTATTTTATCCTATACTCCAGTTAGAAAAGTTTAGGAATGTATGAATCGTTTACGATCGTATGCGAACAATGTTCAAACGAAAGCATGCTATAAGGACTAACTATCTCGCATGGCTTTAGTTTGAAGGTAGTGGTTGCGTTCAATATTAACACATACATATATTTTCTAATGGACCGAAGGATATTAACAATTATTTACTACAATCTCGGTATTTTTGGATCGGTCCTTGTTTTCGTTTGAAACGATAATATTAACGATATATTTTTGTTATGAATATTATAACAAATACCATGAAGCAATAACGTCAGTTTGAACTTATTTAATTACACTATTGACATTAGGTCAATTTCGAGACCCAACTTTTTTAATATAGAAATTCCACGATTTGTCGAAAATCGGTTTCGCCTCAAGAAATGTTCGGTAATAAAAATAAATAAAAGTGGAGGCGATCGTTCTTATCGAACGCTGCATGGCAAAGGGAAACCGTGGGTCATTCCGTTTAGCCTTTTCCTTTGCCCTTGTCACCGATAAAATCAATCACCCTTAAAATAAGGGCTTTACTGTACAGGATTCCATAATTAAGTGGCGGATATCTTAGATCTATCTGTTCTTAAATTTTTTGTAAAATCAGAAATGTTGACAAGTAAAAGCTATTTTTATCCGTATTTATTATTTTAGACATAATATCCATGCTCACACAAAGATGTGTATCTTATCTCTAGTTTATTTTTTATTTTGGTTCGCTTGCTTATTTAATACCAGGAAGTATCACGATTTAAGTTTGCTGATATTTTATTTTTGTAATAAAAATGGTTATAGAACTGTTATATTAAAAGTCGTCGAAGATTGGGTCTCCATTATTGGACAAGGCTTTTTCTCCTGTTACGAAAACAGCTCAAAACTTATTTCAAAACTGCTACTATATATTTAATGTCATAATATCATCCGTAATATGCTGGTTTCGTAACAATGTTTTCCTCTGCCGCATATAAATATACACAATTTATTATAATTAACTACGATGAATCTCTTAAATAAATATTTAAGATTTAATTTAAATTAAATTTGTGTCTTTTCAAAGAGATTTACATAAAATTTTAAATAAACAAGTAAGTTTCCAACACTTCGCTTATTTAAAGACGGCGACTGAGCAAATACAACGTTTAACTTTAATATATAATGGAACAAAACTGAGGTAATAGCATTCTTAGAAACAAGTCGCTTTAGAAATGAACAACTTAAATGGTCAATTTGCGATGTCAATTTTAATAGCATATTATACTGATCTTATACAAATAGATACACTTTATGAAAAAAAAAAAACATGTTTGTTTTTGTTTTTTTTTTTATGTACGCATATAGCCATTGACGCTATAAGAAATAATAATTATTTTTTACATCATACCGATGCGCTACCAACCTTGGGAGCTAAGATTAACAATATGGCGTATCCATTGTGCCTGTAGTTACACTGGGTCATTCGCCCTTCAAACCGAAACACAACAATACTAAGTATTGCTGTTTGGCGGTAGAATATGTGATGAGTGGGAGGTATCTACCCAGAAGGGCTTACACAAAGCCCTAGAACATTATTTAAGCTTTAGTATTCTTTGAAAGTTATGTCAAATCCAAATACCCTATTACCAAAGCGAGATCTTCTTATAGTGTTTTCACACTGCAAGGGTTTCAACCTCAAACGTATTTTATGTACAATTTCTAAAAGGAAAAAATAAAATATTAAATTATTATAAAACATTATTAAAACTCATCCAGATATCTCTAAAACTATCGTTATCGACTAATGAATTAAAATTTAAGAACGTTTTAATATTTTCTAAGCATCATATGTAACATGTTCCCTACGTAGTTATGTAAATAAAAATAGGAAAGGTTTATTCCTAGCAGTTTGTTATATTCAATATGTCTTCCATCCGTACCTTTATACAAAATCATTTATTCATGTAATCCCCTACACGACTTGCTCATCGATTTGTAAAAGTGATAAAACGTTCATTTTTAAGAAGTAATATATTATGAAGCTGTGTATGTACAATGTTTCTATTTTATTCCATTAATAAAATTATTTATATTAAAAACTTGTATAACTATATAGAAATCTTAATAAATATCAATGAATATGTTCCTCAATATGTAACCTTCAATATAAGCATTTTGTGTAGACCCTTATTATACTCAATTTGAAACCAGCAGGAGTAGTTAGGCAAAAAAAGAATAGATAATGTACAAATCATGAGCGCGTGGAATTGTGACAAGGACGCATTGAACGGAATTCCGATTTGCTGGGCGAAAAATGAACCAGCCTTCTGTCACCAGGGGGTAAATAAAATCTTATTAGTTCTATATATTTTAGCTATATTTTACTCTACAGTAATCGAGATAAATCTTTATTGGAATCGGAGTCAAATATTAGTATTTTTGCTATTATTTTTTAAATTGTAAGGTATAAGGTAGACAACATTGAGATGTTGTCTACCTTATGCCTATAGGGACACTAGCTGACTCAACCTTGAAACTGGAATACAATAATACAAACTATTGCTGTTTTGCGGTACAAAGCCGTACCTACAAGTAAACTCTGGTTACCTTTTAACGATAATTGTAATAAAACAGTAATAGATATGGCAAACAATGTTACACGTGAATAAAGATTATACAAATAAAGTAGATGAAATATATAAGGAATGTCATGTTTGAGGATATAAGAAGAGGTAGAGGTGAACGGAAAAGAAAAACACTCTGCGCCCATCCCAAAATAAAATGAGATAAAGTCAAAGAAAATTATGGGAAGAACAGAACTTTTGTAATTCGATAAATTAAAATCCGTGGTTCATAAAGCAAATAAAACCGCCGCTCCTGCAAGTAAACTTATTCCAGTCGTGTTGTATCGTGTCGTTACTTAGGCATAAAAAGATTCTGCAAGGCGTTTTTTAATAAGCTTTTATCTTTAATATTAAATATAATATCATTATTAAAATTTTTATAGGATAGTCCATTGAAAATATATATGATAATTTTATAATAAATAAATCGGTTCATAAGTAATATACATTTAATATTTAATGAATAAAAGTTGGAGTCATTTAATTTAAATTTCAAAGAGCAAGCCTTGATATTAAATTACTCTGAAACCATGAAACACGATTATGAATACATTCACACTCATTTTCACAAAATAATGCTTAACGACCAAATAGCACTTTATCTCCTAAATAAAACAGATATCTCAATAGTTGTTACAATTTATTTTACTGACGTAAATTTGTAAAAGGATGTTGCCAAAATCTCTTAAAGTTTTATGAAAGTTTAAAGCTGTAAGGGCCTTTTGCCTTAATCTGCACAGTTTGATAAGAACTTACGCAATAGTATTAACATATTAGCCCGGAAAATTGAATTTCTGTTTATATTGCCACATAACCTAAGAAGCCTCGTATGTATATATAACAATTGATGTTTATAAAATTAAATTATATTAATTCAATTAAAATTATAAAACATATTTTAGTGATTATTTAAGTAACTATACGTTTAATTTCAAATTGGTACTACATTTTGTAACTCTATGTTCCTTAAAAAAGAAGACACAATTGTGAATACACTGAGCTCGGTGTGTATATTTCAAGTGTTTTTTTTTCTGTAACTTGTATTAAACCATTTTGTTAATACAAAATAAGAATCAACTTTATCACATATATTCACTTCATATTTAATCCGTATATCAAAATATTCATTTTTTTAATTTAATTTAAAACTCATTTACAAAGAAAAAGGATTAACTTACTACTATCAGTTCAATATTATTAAAAATATTTACTTATTCAAGATTCAAGCATCACGCGACGATAACCAAGACCACGACCAAACAAAGACAAAACTCTGTGTCGCTTCTAAGAGAAATCATTCGTCATAAGTCTTAAACTATTACATGTTATATTTGGGATGATTTGACTCAGTGGCTAGAACATGAGAATATTAACCAAATATTAAACCAAGTGTAGACGCGAAAAACTCCATTGAATTTTAACGTGTTTATAACATCTTATGCTCGGCGGTAAAGAAAAATATGTTTCCTATAGGCAAATGTGTCGGATAAAAATCCGCCACATATAAATCCCGGAATGGAGCTGCGTGATAAAATAGACTCGAAGCATATTTTTGTCTTAGCTGAGACGAAATTCGTATACAGGGTGTTACTTCCCTTTTTTCTAAAATCACCTGCTCACAATTACTCAAATTCGCTAACGTCACATAATGTAATAAGTTATACTATGGTTGTAATATTTTGTACAAGAACAATCAGATAGTAACACAATGGGAATATATTGTTAAACAGTTCAGTTTCAGACCGTATCAGAGATCTGCTGTTGTTTGGCATATTCAAAGCGAGTAATTGACAAGATAATCTGCGGATTTTTTTCAAATGTTTTTGAAAACATAATAGATGCATTTTTTATGAACCAGAGAGTTTAAATGAGAAAAAAATATAGTATATTATTATTTATCATTATAAAATATATTCAAATATAACTTCAATTTATTTTACTGTTAAAATTCAAAAAATAAATTGGGATTATAGTTATATATACTACAAAAATTAGTCTATTCAATTGTTGTAATTACTTTCACAGAATTGGATTAGAATTTTCTTTATATTCAATGTTATATATTCGCTCATTGCGTCAACATTTCTCTTTCTTCTTTTCAGATCGCTTTTTCACTAACCACGCTGTCTCATGTAAATTTAAATCGTTTTTTGTAAATTTTGAAAAAATAAATCAAGTATTTAGACGATAAACAAAAGAATATTACCTATATTATTTTGAGTATAAATTTCTTATTTCTTTGTTCTAGCACTTGATTTTTTTTTAATTCTTTTACATAATTAAAAAAAATTAAAGCACGTTCCATGATAAACTACATAGTACCTACATTTTAAACTAAAATAAAAACGTACAGAAATATACGCAAACCGCAATGTTACGGATTAAATATGCTAAACATTTTGTACGCTCTAACATTCAAAGCATATTACAAAAACATCGCTAAAGACCTGTAATTCCACCAAAAAATAAAACCTATTTGTTTAATTAAACAACAGCAGAATAAATGGTAGAAGCCAAAATAGTTTTAAATCATAATAACCTTAAGGTCTGCAAAGCTATTATCTTAATAAGAATAACAGAGACTGTGTGTGGCTGAGATGAGCTCCTAACGAAAACAAAGTCATTATTTCCGAACGTAAGACATATTTTGAATGTGCTCTACTCTATGAAAGTTGGAAAGTGGGGTGACGAAAACAGGGCTCGAGAAAAGCGGAATAAATGCCAAACGTACATTTGTCAATATAGTGTCGACACAAAAAAAAATCGTACAATTTTTTTTATGAATTAATTACTATAAAAGGCATACATTTTAACGTAATACAAAAAACAAATAAACATATTTATTTTTTAGATTTTTTTTTTTTTTTAAATTGACCCCTGATGAATGCTCCTCTGTTAAATAATAAAATAAATGTATAAAGTATAATAATTATACAAACAAATTTTAAATAAGATTTAACTTTTTAGACAATGCAAGGTCAACTTATTTTGCTGCCAGTACCTCTCCCCATTCTATTGTAGGCCATTGAGAGGCTGAAATTGTTCCTGAACATTTCAACGCAGCTACAATCTCGGATATATAGTTTTTTTTATGTGTTCCTTTTTGTATTAGGTTTCGTTTTAAAGGTTTCATTGCAAAATATTTTTAAAATATTATTCTTACAAAAGAACAGTATATTATTATTATTATATTATATTTACATATTTATGTTATTATTAATAACAGACAAATATAACATTGATATGAAAAAAAAAACTTTATGAAACTCGACGTAATTATAATAATAATATAACACGCCGTGGATTAAGCTTGGTAGTTTTTATTCCTTAGCATCTTGAAATTGTATTCGGAAACCGGGTTTCCAGGAAATAATTCACTAAGAATGAAAAAGGAATTAGTGTCGGAATAAAAATGACAATTGTACAAATTGAATTGGTGATAAACTTATGTTTATATTACGTTTTTTGCTTAGATATAAAAAAACTTAAAGTAAATTCTTAAATATATATTTAATAAAATTATTTTATATAATAAAAATAGATCTATTAATTCGAATGTCTCAGTAGATTTGAAGCTAACGATTCCGAAGTCCTGAATTTAGAGCCCGGGGCGAATAATTAAAAATTGGCTTTTCTGACGATAAATACTGCTCGCAGCCTGGAGGATGGCCCTCGTAGCCGAAATCAATCAAGACGATATCTCAACAGAAATACTGTTAGAACAAGTAAAACTTACCAATTTTAAGATTGTAAATTTATTATTTATGTTAAATACAGGTATGTACGTCTTATTTAGTGTTATATAGCAAAATATACTTTATGAGAAATAAAACACGACAAAAATCAATAAGCACATACCTACTTCGTTTGATATCTTACTCCAATTGTTCTGGTTCCCGCGACTTCGTTCGCTTCAAATAGTTTTTGTACCATGTACCGGTGTACCTTAATATCAAATTTCATTCTTTATAAATATATATATTCATTATAATATTTAATTTTCAGTTACTCCAGAACGTACTACGTAATTTAGCAAACGTACGTAATAACAAACTAATTGAATTAAAATATTATTAAATTTTATTCAAAGCGGAAATGTTTACAAAATTAATTTCGGGTAGAAAGCTTCATCATTTTAACACGGACATCGTTGGAATTAATGTCTTCAAACGAGACGTTGAGCCTAAAATTTGCAATTTCGCCTGAGTAATCAGTAATAAATTAATTAAAAATAGAGTATTTATGGGTAATGTTCGACAATCGGACAATTGTATGTGGCTATTATATTAAAAAAAAAGGAGCTTCAATGGCCCCGCGGCTAGATAATGTGAATTATAATATAAAATAGTTCAAACTTGGATAAGCAGCCGTATAACGTCCATATACACGACAATTCCCACAACTCTGCTAACAATGGGGTTTGAGTTGGATAGACTTGTAAATAATCTGTACAAATATTATAAATGTGAAAGTAACTCTGTCATAAACTCTGATATAAAACATTGCATGTACATGTTAATGTTAATTGAATAAATCCAACATATACAATAAACAAATAAGTATTCCTTTACAAATAGAGAAATGAATTTTAAGCACTAATTAACACATTCAAATATGCTAGCATTTATGCCCGCAGTCCCTAATTAAGTTCCTTGTGTTGATTAAGATTTTATTAAAATGAATATAATGATATTTCAAGTTTCAGTCCAACGAATAGGTCTTTAGTTAAATGGCAAGTTAGCTTATATACGTTTTTTGCACTATTTTTAAATCTCAGACGAGTTTAACGGCAATTTATTAAAGTCCACCATCATTTGGCACCATCTGAAGATTAGTCTGATGAATGTTCTGAAGAAAAAGATAATTCATATAGCTTACGTTTGAACTTCTTATCTGATACTCGTGGCGTAACGCAAATGTTTTTCCGGGTCCTTTTTATCTTATTTCCTTAAAGTTTTAAAAACCGTTGAAAGTATTTTTGTTGTTTTTGAAATTTTACGAACATTGTATTCTGTTTAACGTTTGGTTTCGGCTTTTATAAAATATATATTTTTCGAATATACTTCGCTTGTTTGTTTACACTTCATTACACAAATCTTTTATATCATATATGTTTACGGAAAATGCTTAGAATATATATTGCTCATGTAATTTATTTTAATAAGTTCCTGGTATTCAACCTGAATTATTCGCTCGATTTTAATAAATTATTTTTTTACTAACTACCGTCACAGTGAAAATATTGTAATGTAAGTATTTAAAATAAATACAAATCACATATAATTTTTGTTTGTTTGTTGAAGTTTAGACAGCGATTGCTAAAAAGACTAAATTTATTTTCGTTTACGTTGACATAATAACATACATCTCAAAAATTAACAAAATAATAAAAAAAAAAACCAAAAAGCTATGCTTGAGCTACTATGCAAACTATATTTAAGACATATTATAAAATAAAGTCTCCGCGCTGCGTCTGCCTGTCTTTGCGTGTTAAGCTCAAAAACTCCCGAAAGATCTAGGTGTATAATTTATTAAGGCTTCTTTTAAATTAGCTAACATTTAATTATGATTGTTGAAGATGTCGAAAAGAATTATATCGACCGAGAGAGATATTATGTAGAGTAAAATAAACGATTTACAAAGATAATTTTTCTATCCCTACAAAGCCGAGCTAGTCGATAGCTTAGTATAGAGTAAAAATCCATATCAACCCAATTGTTTCGTTTGTGTATCTGTAGAAAAAAAACTCAACTCTTTCAAATATTAGTTTAATAGCTTCATTCATTTCTTTTTTTTTACATAAAAGTCTACTAATATGTATCATTTGAAACGATATCGTTATATCAAACATCTGCACATGATTCAACACTTTCTATAATGACTTTTCACCAATAAAGTAACGACTACAGCGGAAATTGTTATTCGCCTAACGTGAACAATTTCGGAACGTACTCAATACTTTATAAAATCATAAACACTGATACTAAAATATAAGGTATATTTTATCTGTTTTCTTAATTTAATGGTTGGATACTTTATTTATTTCATTCAAGTCACTATCAAAATAATAAGCTCGAAACCTTCTTCTCGATGGAAGAATTATTTATTGGAGGGAATAAATATTACACACATGAGACATTTGCAGTCTATTATGTTCTACGTTTACTTATGATATATACCTATAAGCGTGTAAGTATAGGTATTCATACTTTTATTATTTCACACGTAAGATGGATTATGAGTTGTACGTCTTATTAAAATTGTACATAATTGTATAATGGCATGATTTTGTCCTTGCCTTGATCTTTTAATAGAGGTTGCCTGAAAGAGATCACTGTGAGTAATAAAGTCTTTACATTTTTTCCCCGTAACTTTTGTATTATATGTGCGTAGAATAAAAATAGCGTAAGTGTTAAATTTGAAGCGTCAATGTCATCCCCACTCCTAACATGTCACAGCTTAAAAGAAGTTTGAAAAATATTTAATACTATATGTATAAAAAAATATGTGAAAGTATGAACATTGTTATATTTTCAGGTACAAGCAAATGTTGAATACTTTACATAGGATGAAATAACCGTAACTTTAACTGTATGTTCTGAAACAAAACCTATAAACGTTAAAAAACTCATTTAACGGAGCGCTTGAAAATACGTAAGCGTAGCGCTTTAACACGAGTGTATCTTTTCCTCTTGTAAATGAACCACTTTGCTTATATTATCCGATTTTTCATCTTAGTTTTTCTGTCAAATTAATATCATATTAAATTAATATTCTCGGACATTTAATTATATTAAAAATAATGAGTCGGTGGTCAATTTGTCAGTACCCACCTATTTTAAATTAAAAATAAGCTTCTCTTAGTAGAATAAGTTTTACGAGGTATTATTTATATGCACTATCTATTAATTATATAATAAAAATATTAAAATATTTTCCTTTTTTAAATATTTTTAAACTGAATATCTCGTGAACAAGACATTTGTAGATAATGTCGAAATATCGAGCTCCACCAAATAAAAATAAAAAACATGGTAAATATTCCGTTTTAAATACTATTAGTAATAAAAATAACCATGTTAATTTAAAATCTTATAAATAAATATAATATTTTGTTTTCTAATTTATATTTTGAGAACCTTTAAATAATAATAATGAAACTTCGGCGTTAAATTTATTATTCAAAATGTAGCCATGCCGTTATACAATCACGTTGCTACCAAAACATTATTCGATAAATATCGTTAGTTAAACTGTATTAACAAAAATAATAATTATAACAGCAATAACATTCAATATCGTATTAGGACAAAGTCAAAATTTATTTATTACTTTTCTGAAAATGTTAAAAACTGAAAGTATTATCAACTAAACTGTGTATAAAATTAATTCTCTCATACACACATACACATACTAAACGATTTATATTTGCACTAAAATTTTATCGTTATTTTATGTGACTTTCATCGCATTCACCTCGATGCATCCAATTTCATTATAAACTTTATAGACGTTGCTGTGTTCATGGATACTTTTGACAGCATTAAATATGATTTAATTTTCATTGTTTTAACGATATAACTTATAACAAAGGGATTATATTGATTAGATATATCAATTCAAAAGGGTCATCATGTAATTTCTTGTTAGAATAGTTTAATGACTTTTTGGGTTTTTTACTTGCTAGCACAGCTTTGTGCAAGCCCGTCTGGTCAGGTACCACCTACTCACCAGATATTATACCAACAAATAGCAATACTTAATATTATTGTGTTCTGGTTTGAAGATTGAGTAAGCCAGTGCAACTACAGGCACAAGGAACATAACATATTTGCTTTCAAGGTTGCTGGCGCATTGGTGTAAGGGATGGTTATTATTTCTGACAGCGTCAATTTCTATGGGCTGTGGTGACCGTCCGCCTACCTATTACATAAAAAAACATATTTCCAGTTTCTACGATACTTTTTTGAGTTTGTGTCTTTTTGATTTATGAGCGCATGATTTTTGGACTACGGATCGCTCACACACATCAATAGTAGGATACAGAGGGAAACTAAGAATACAATTAGCATAGGGTGGATATAATGGTGATGGAACACAAGTCCCACTTAAGCTTAAAGCGAATATTATACAACTGTAATGAGACGAGTTGTCATATAAAGATCGATTGGACTAAGACGACAGATGAAGGTGAATATATTCAGCTGAGATGAGACGATACGAGACGAGGCTGAGACGAGAATGGATAGAATACGAAATGAATATATAAGAGGAAGTTCGAAAGAGGCTCCCGTAACAGAAAATCTTAAATGAATTCGATTTTCTTGGTATGTAATGCGTTGGGATGAATGTCATATTACAAGAATGTTCTGAATATTGAAGGATGTAAAGATAAAAAGATAAAAAAGGGGATGACGCGTATGAAGAATTATATGTGTAAAATAAGTAATTGAATATATGAATATAAAGAGATAAAAGGAAAAAACAGCGCTGATCTGAAATATAAGTGAACTTCTGAGCTAAATATTTTAATCGAACCCTGAATGACGAAGATAAAGTGAAATGTGAAAATTTTAACTCAAAAATATTGATCTATTACGGTAAATTAAGTCTGAAAATAAATAAAAAACATTTTTAACTAAAAAAAAACTTTCTCTAAAAAGAGTTTTATTTAAAGAAAACAGAAAGTAATATGTATGAAAAAATACAAGTAGCATGCTTATTTAATATTGATTTCGATAGATATTTAAAAGCTATACAGTGAATTTTGTTGGTACTTTAAGGGTCCTAATTGCTTCGGTTTCCTCTACAAAACGGTTTGGGTCGGCAAATTAAACAAGCGCAAGTCATTAGAAGTGAAGCGAAGTTTATGTACATGTTTATACACAAATTAACTGATTGTAACGAGTTCATTACAGAAGCTTGATTGGAATCATTTCAATGATTTTTTTTAAATATAAAAATGACATATATCACTGCACTATAGATACTTTCTTTGTAGTTATTGTATTTCATTTCTGAAAAATAAGTCACTTTTGAAAGTGAAATTCTCGACCAGTGCCTACCGAACATTGGTTCATATCAATGGTTGATATTATTTTGAAGAGAAAAAATTAGATGAGGATCAATTAGTGTTAGGTTTAGGGAGTATATTGGTGGCGTCATGCTTCCAATATACTCCCTAAATTAAATTTCCTAACATACCTCTGAATCTCTAGTAATTTACCTAGACAAGATGTTCCACTCGTAGTGAAAATATTTATATTTAAAATCAAAATATTCTTTATTCAAGTAGGCTCATAAGATCACGAATGTTGAGGTTTTTTTTTCTTATTGATCAATGATCATCTATTTCTTGGTAACTTATTTCAACACATAATTGACTTTCATCGAGTTAGATAGTTTATATTGTATCAGTCTTTTAACGACCAACATGGGTTTTCCTTATTTCTGATTCCGATATATAGGGAGCCGGTTGTCAGAGCTCGCAATGTGCTGTTTTCGTAACAATATTTTTGCAGGTAAACCACTTTTCATCACTAGTTTCAATGTTTGTACTAAAATACGATTCCATTCGATTTTTAAAAAGTATTTCATGACGGGAAAGACAGACAGACGACTTATTGGAAAAAATTAAAATCTCTTTACATTAAAGCCTCTC
The DNA here is from genome assembly GCF_905147765.1 of Vanessa atalanta. Taxonomy (NCBI): domain Eukaryota; kingdom Metazoa; phylum Arthropoda; class Insecta; order Lepidoptera; family Nymphalidae; genus Vanessa; species Vanessa atalanta. Next base: position 5,143,602 of record NC_061882.1, read on the forward strand.
TAACTCTCATCGATATTAGACGGTTAAAAAAAAACAATTATGAATCTATGATTCTATCTGTGATTTCCTCTAAATTCCTCTAATTGTATTTTTATAAAGTAAAAGTAATTGCAATAATACGAATTATCATTGGAATGACAAGAATTTATTTTGATTGATCAATAATAAGCTTTCGCTTTTTCGCTAATTACTTACAAAAAAATTCTTTGGCACCTAAAATTATGGAAATTGAATGAAGTACCTACTTAGTCTACATATTTTAAGCCTTATCAGTATTTTTTTTTTATGACAACCGTCCGACAGAATTTCTGCAGTAAAATTACGTAGTTACTTTTCATACTATTTAATAATGTTTGAAATTCTACTACAAAGATTTTATGACGTCACGACGCCTTTGCTTTTTTGTTTCATTTAGTATGATGCACTGATACGACATGTAACTAGCATCTTACTGGGTCTAACTAAAAGGTCTAATGTAGTCCTTAATAGTGAGCTTGTCATATTCATAGGTTTTTAAATTTCGAATGAATTCGAAGACTTATTTTAAAATGGTCTCAGCAATGATTTAGTTAAAAGCGTGTAAATGTTGCTTCTTTTTTTTCCATGTCATTATAAAAACTGACATGCATTGCATTCATGCCATTCGGTCATTAGTATAAATGTGTTTAGGATTACGCTTGTCAACCGAGCTGTCATTTTTGAAAAAATACGTCATTCGAAAATTTTCAGTCTAATATAATATTTATAAAAAATATTACACAGTTGCAATAAAAATGCACGGTATATGACAGAAAATTTCGCAAAATGCTTCTTGAGGGTACTCGCTTTAATGAAGCTAGTAACGACTCTCAGTCGACTGCGAGCTCTAGGAGAACATTTTGGCTAGTAAATAAATAATATTATCTTTATAGCATAGTTTAAACGGTTTTTAATTATCCTATTATGCAAATTAAAACACCCCCCACTAACGCATCATTTACTCTACTATATAAAATCACTATTTATTATTGTTATGTTTTGAGTAAGCCAACGTAATTTTAGCTACAGGAGACATTATTTCTTAAGTTTCCAAGACTGGTGGAACGTTGGCGAAAGGTTAATATTTCTTACAGTGTTGGTATCCACTTACTATCAATCGGTTCGTTCCATATGCGCTTACCAACTAATTTAAAAAATACAACATATTACCGACAGAACGATAAAACTTCTGACATATTGTACTATAGTAAAATAAACAGTCCTTCAATTGATAAGAAATTAATACGAATTCGTTATGTTTAGGCCTTAATAACAACACATTGATTTATATTTATTTATTAATGAAATAGGTACTTGTAGCAAATAAATATTTTTTATTAAATTACTCCAAATGAATTGACCCAAAAAAATGTTCTACTCTAATACCGAATAGCCTTTACAAATGATCATAGTATTAGCCAGAGAATACTACATTACTATGCTCGCTATAAGCTCTTATACATATCTAATGCATATTCCCGGGCGTACTTAATCCTGCTCTTCTCGTCCAGCTGTCCGGTTAAATCTTTGCTCCAATTTCAAAATTAATCCCGGTGAAGTTAAATGAAAAATAGTTTTTCGACATAATATAATTCCACTTTGATTATTGGATCGACTAAAGTAGTTTACGTTAAAATTCAAAAATAGCGACATTCTTATTTTAACTTCATAAAACTTTTTAAGTATTTGCTTGTATTACGTGTAATTTTATATCGATAGGTATAGTAGTTATATGATTACGTTATCAAGGACATAATATATCTATAAATAGTATAAAATAGGGTCGTTTTTTGTTTCTGTCTGTATTTGTTTTATTCTTCTAAACCACACAACGGATATTGATGCGGTTGTCACTAAAAGAAATATTAACAAACGAGTAAGGTTTGTATATATAAATTGCAAATATTTCGTACAAATAGACTGACAAAAAAAATGACAGTTTTTATCAATAAAAAAATGATTTATGTCTTATATCAGGCCCACAGAAAAGTCCGCAACGGCATGTACTTATATTTAATAGCAGAATAACAATAATTATTTTAATCTGTTACAAATTAGTAATATCTATTTGTTATTTGCGAAGCCATTTTCTCCAATTAATTATTAATACTTTTTCAGATATCTTAGTTGCCTTGAGCATTTAATAATGATTAAAATTGTCTTTACACTATGATATTCGAATGAATACAGTAGACATCGTTCCCAAATCGATCAAAAATATCGTTCGCTTTGTAACAGAAGCTCGAATTACTGAAAATAACGACAAAAATCGGTAAACGTAATCCTTGGCAGTTACAATTATCCAAATTTTAAATTATATATTCAAATTTGGAAGCATCTACAGTTCACGATAAAATTAAAAAAAAATAACCGATGGTATTGAATGAAAAATGAATGAATGAATACTAACCTTGTTTTTAATCACTAAAGTATGAATAAGTCTCATTGAGAGAATGTAGGTGATCAAATAGGTTGGACTACCTTATTTCCTTAAATACTCGCAAAGATAAAACGCGAATAAAAGAAATATATATATAAAAAAAAACTCAGAGACATAACAGTGATAAAAGGTTAATCATTCAGAATGGATTTCTTACACAAATAAACTGGATTCCCTCGCGAATTTCTCAGCCGCAAAATAAAGCCATCGCACTACGACAACAAAATGAATGGTTGTTTTCTTAAGGTGGACAATTTATTAAGCCTATGATCGGTGAGAAGATTTATCGTACCTTCTATTAAATGAGAATGAAATTTGTTTGGAATGTTCCATTTCATTAATTTTGTTGTTGAAAGATTAACTCAATCATTCGTTTATTTATTACTTACAGTAAACAATTCCATTCTTATTTGAATCGTTTGACGCGTTATTTTTCCTGTTTCGAACTGTTTCAAGCAAGAATAGATTTGCAGTGTACTTATCAGCCATGTAGTTCGAAATTTAAAAAAAAATGTAGGTCTCTTGGGACGCTTTACAGATACGAATAAATGAAGAAAAGCAATATATAAATATGAAGTTAAATAAATACGATCAGAGAGTTTCGTTGATAAAATAAATATTATACATTTAACCTTCATCAATATATACGGGAGTAGAGGGGTTATGAGGGGCATATCGTTTGCCGTCACGACATACGTGTCGCTTATTACAAAGGAACGCCAGTATATTCAGATGTCACAACTTTCCAGTTTCGAAAATAATTAAATACTTTCTCTCCAGTAATATCGCGTAAAGAGTTATTTTCTATTGGCTTGCTTTAGTTTGAAAAAAGGATAATTGCAGATGATAGAAATATACATTTCATCTCAGATTTCACAATTGTCCGATTGTCATCGTAAATAACGGTTTATAATTTCACAGTAAAACGTAAGTATCATGTAAATTAAAATATTAATAGAATAGAAAATACTTAGATAAACTTATTCCACTGGGCGCAGTGTGTCTTGCATATGAGTGGCGACTCATAAGCAAGTTGAATACATAATTATGGAGCAGAAATTTATCTGACACATGCAAATTAACTTATCAAAAATTAAGTAAATGAAAACTCAGTGTTCTTAACCCAGATTTAGACTCGTGGTGGTTACAATATGTTAATATTTTTTTTTATGTTACTACTGAGCCATCGCAGCTCGACAGAATCGTTTTTACAGCACCTTTTAAATTTCTGCTTATAAACTTTCTATATTCAGAAATTTTAAAGTAAGAATAAAACATAAACATATACAATTAACTGGAATTTTAATTAGGTATAAATAATTAAGTCTTTGCTCTTAAATTAGGTAATATCATATTAATTTTATTACCATCATTTGATATACGAGTACAGTATTGTAAAATGTCAAATTACCGTCAAATGCCTTAAATATTAAAAAAAATAAAATAAAAAAAATATATTGTAAATCAACGTTTTATGTTACCTTTATTTGTATTTACATAAGAATTAAGAATTAACATTAAGTCCTTAAATATATACAAATATAAATTAAAAATAGTTACTGTATAAATCTCGACCGCGTGGAATGGTGGCAAGAATGCTAAAATACAAAAATTGATCTCTCTTTTGAATGAAACTGATTTGAACGAATGATAATAATTAATCATACACCATTTGTTCACTATGTTGGTCGTGTTACATTACACATTCTTTGTTGGGCATAGTATTATTAATTAATTCATTCGGATACGTTAAGATTAATATAACTAAGGAACAAGGTGCGAAGATATTATTATAAAATATGTACATTTAATTAGAGCGATCTTTCGGTTGTCCATCATCGCGTGTTGGGTTGGCCTAAATACTAATAACGGACTATGCGTGCGCGAACCGAAACTGGCCTGAATATTTTAAGTCAGCACGTTCGAACGTAGCTATAACGTGAAAAAAAAAGTTTACTTTGCCTACATCAGGGACGATGCGTTTTCTGTATTATCTCGATTCCCGAGGGTTTCAAGGTTTATTGCGTTTAAAACAACGGAAACGGAACGTAATACAGGGAAAGATTTTGAAATGAGTTTTGTTTTATTTTAAATATTCACGCGGAAGGGATTTCGACTTGATTGAACGCGCACAAAGCGTTGGGTTCAATCCAAATTATCTAGGAGCTATTTGTGCCCCGCGACTTATCTGCATCAAATTTATTTTTACTGTAAATTCCGTCATTTGTATGCTTATGCAAGTATCCACCTGTGTCGACTTTCATCACGAAAGGTTCAGTGGTATTATCTTGATAAGGTGACAAACAGACAGACAGTTCCTTTGTTTTTATAAATAATATAGTCTTAGTAATTTAATGAAAATCAATATATTTTTTTCCAATGGAAAATAAGGATTATAGAGGATATTTATATTTCAATTAAATATAATTCAAATAATATTTAGAGCTTAATATAATAATTTAATATAAAGTATTAATCGTTTATAACAAGATAAGTCTGTTAATAAGACTTCCCTTTCTCTATAAAACAAAAGGCTACGTTATAAATGTCGCTGAACAGAAACATTCGTTTAATTAAACAGGAACTTGCAAGGACACAAGCCTCGTTTATACGAAATCCCTTGTGTTTATTCACGTAAAGAACTAATGACAAACAGTGGTATCGCGTGAATACCAAAATTTTAAAATTCACCCTAACTATGTGTATAAAAGTATATGCATATGTGTTTATGTTGTTTCATCATAAAAATTCACTTTGTTCACATTGGATACATATATATAGTTTCACCAAGTTTCACACTTTCAGATTTCCTCACGAAACTTTCCTTCACCAATAAGCACGAAATAATTTATAAGCCCGTCTTAATCAAATGCAAACTCAGTGCCTTGAACCTTCAACGTTCGATAAGAACCATATTATGTTAACGATATTATAATTAACGTTGACAATAATCGTGAAAGCCGAATAAATGTTGAAGGCAAAATCACTCTTATTAATTTTACTTATAGATATTGTTATGAACATAAAAGTGTATAACGGAGCATTTATCTCTCCTGGTATAGTACTTATAAGTCTGCAGACCCGGAAGATTTGGGTTAAGCCAATGAAAAATATTGGGTGTTTCTGTCGTAGTCTGAAGTTAGGAAAAGAGCGGTTTTACATTTCCGTCACTTCGAATGCACGTAAAGCCGATGGATCTGCTCCTGATCTCCCTTCAGTCTTGTCTGATTGCCGTCTCCCCAAAACTACAAGGGTGAGAGAAAAGTAAATGCGAAACATACGTTTTTACGTTTTCAACAGAGAATAATTTATTCACTTCAACTAGTTGCCAGTTACTATTTATACCAGATAAATCAGATTAATAGTCAATACTAGATTTACATTTAATATGGAAATATTCTAACCCTTCGTGTTCAACCAAGGCGGTCATTTTCGAGGAGTACTATCAAATTTAAGAGATAATTTAGTCCAAGTAAATCTGTTAATAATCTGAGGTATTAGAAAATCTGGCACAACCGATAAGTTCTCGCGTATGACCACTGATTTTCTGTGATTTTCTTGACATGGAAATGCATATTTATAAACGGAAAAAAACTCATAATCTTTATAAGCCCAACCCAAGGTTTAACCAAAGATCAATGGGCTATGAAAAACAGCCTTTTAACTAACAAGACAGTCCGCATAACAATATATTTAATAATTGTAACGTTAACTTTAGACTAAGTAAACGCGTTCTCAGGTTAAGTCCTATTGTCTTTAAACTTGTTTAGTTTGCTGACCTTAACCTATAATTCCCTGAAGCTATAGTTACAATGACTAAGTTATATTTATAAATGTAGATAGTACTTGTCAATCAATTCAGAAACAAGGCTATTTCTAATTCATAGTATGAAACAGTTTAAAGGGTCTCTTATACTAAGAGCTAGACATTCTTCTGTAAACAATAAGAAAACGATTTGTACGGCTTAGCACAAATTTACTAGATCTGGTTTACTAGTTGGTTCATAAAGCACTTTAAAATTGTCGTGTTTGAGTTTAAATGTATTGTAAATCTACCACCAATTCGGAATGTAATTTCTAAATAGATGAGCTAAATAAATTAAGTTTAAAGGGAATAGTCAAGTGCCTGCATTAACATTAATTTTATCAATTATGTTTCTGTAAAACAGAAATACTTGGTATTGCTGAGTTTTGGTTTCAATTCTTCGAAATTATAAGAGATGTAACATAGGTACAATAGTTTACGCGTTGATGATGCAAGAAATAGTTAACACTTCTTACTGTGCCAAAGTTCCACCTGATATACCTTTAAGCAATATATTATATTCTACTGTTAACAGACTAATCAGCCTGTGTGATGTATAAGAAAACGTTAAGAATTTGCACCGTTTTCAGTTTGACAGAGTCCTGATGACTAGAGAATACCAATCTGTCGTGACATTCACAATATAATAGAATTCATTTTATACTGTTTACATCTGAACTTTTCAAGTACTTTAATTTCGTTCTTGTTAACAAACAAAACAAACAAGTATAATAAATTGAGTGTATCCGAATATCTCTTACACTTAATTTATTATGAGACGACAAGTCTTGACATTTATTTCATGACGTAAAACTGAAGTTTATCACGCATATGTTTTACGGCTAAAATGAAGTTATTCTATTAATTATCAAAATCATCTTTTAAAATTCTCTCAGTGAATTGTTGCTCCAAATGATTCTCATTGCGATGATAAACAACGTCATTACGATATAAAATTGTTGTGTAATAAAAAATGTATTATGTTTTACAATTTGTATCGCCACAAAGGCTAAGTGAATGCCATTCTAAATAGCATTCGCGTTTGACCTCAAATAATCTGAACATAAAAGGCATAATTTTAAAAATCCACCGGGAACGACATCCATTTCTCGCAACAAAATAAAGCTGACTCAATGTTCCTCGCGGTTTCACAGAAAACGCTTAGAGGGGACTTCCCAGTCTTATCTTTTTAACAAAACGCACTCGCGAAAGGTAAAACGACTTGCCTATTATTTAGATGACGTGACAAAGATTTTTATACTTATCCTTCATATTTCTTTCCTGATTTTTAAGAAATGTTAATATTACAATTATTTTTTGTTGATGAATGTTGATCTCCTTTTAAATAAGAAGTAAATATTGATTTCTCACTATATGCATTCAATATTTTAATTAGTTTGTAAATATTCAAAAATACTGACACATAACACGCACACCGCATATTTTATAAAATAAAATAAAAATAAGCGTATTTAAATTTCGAACGAGTAAAGGGAACACAAAATATGGACATAAATAATAATAATAGGTTAATTCGAAATGTTAACAAAATATGCGATTTTGAAAAAATATAATATAATATTATTGTGGGTTTATTGAGCGGATACTGATACGAGCTTATTAAAAATATTTTCATTTTAATTGAACACGTAACGATTGCATACAACAAAAGCGGTATAAAATAAGTGCCTTCTCATACATCATGTTCTAATGAAATCCAAACGATATATAAATAAAAATCTGATCTATGCGTTCGTAAAACATTGATCAGTGTTCTGCGCGGTGAAGTCCTGGTCCAAAAAAATCTAGAATTGTTCATTATATACGAATCCTTTAGTAAATTTTATGTGTTTTTGTACCCATGTAAAGCTGGAAAAGTTGGTTATTAAATAATTTTAAACGAAACATGAGTACCTTTCCATAAAAATCAATTAAAAATATTTCTGTTAAATTATACTTAAAAAAAGTCATGGTCAAGAATGCCTGTATGCATAATACATATTAAATACAGGTCAGCGTTTTGTTGTTAGCACGACGTACTTAAAACACGCAATTACTAAAAGGAAACTGAAACGATCAAGTTTTCCCACGAAATTGGAGCGTTCCTTCTACATAATATTTTCTTATATTCTAAATAAATTAAGAAACCTTTTAATATAAAAACTATTTTGCAATTGTTGCATTAGTGACGTACCTGAAACGACGAAAGTTCAGCGACAAAGCAGACTATCATCGACAGTGTTGTTTCACTGCATCAGCTAGATGTATAAATTAGTCGGCGATGACGTCGACAGGGCATATTCTGTTGAAGACGTTGAGTGAATTGGTGCATGAATTTCAAGTCCGTTCACGTTTCCTTCATTCTCGATTGTATCGATGTCGACCTTTTAGTTTGTGTCACTTCACTGCGCTAACACATTACTTGAACACTTTGAATTATATATTGTGTCACTTTATAGTATACCTTATGTTTATTTATTTATATAGAAGCGATTTTTTTAGTTTATTAACGTAAAAAACACTAAACAATTTAACGAGATGCAATACGATGTTGTATTTAAAAGGTAATTTCTAAAGTTTACGATATAAAAGATAAGTATACCATGAAATTATAAATCAAACTTAATAAATTCAAATCCTTTCGTCAATATTACACTTATTAAACGTCAAATTAAACACGTCAACCGAAAAAGAAAATACCCGGACCTGAGAAGAATTTGCGGAAGATACTTAGCCAATTAAAAATACTCAAAATCAAAATATACTTTATCAAAGTAGGCTTTTACTACTACTAACAGTTGCTTAACGAATATTTTCCTAGAATATAATTTGGAGGTGAAATCTCCGTTTAGGCGGTGATGCGTTTGATCTATCGTTGACGGGTTATGAAGGACATCGATCAGTGTAGGGAAACTCACGGTAAATCGGCCTCTATTTACTGAATATCAAATAATTCTGAAATCAAGCTAACATATATTATGTTAAGCAATTTATACGACTTTAGATATTATAGCTTGTGTAGATAAATTGTAACTAAAGTTTCTATGGCAATATAATATGAAGTTCCCGGAAATGCTTTTATTTAACAGCATACGTGTGATATTCTTTAATATAACAAATTAATGGACAATTGTTAAATATTGAGACATTTTTTTTAATTATTTGAAAGAAATTATTTTTTAAATGTTGAAAGAAATTATAAGAATGTTATAGAGGAGATTTATGTTTATTTTCCGAATAGGGAATTATTCTTCCTATCCTTTATCTTAAGAAATTATTTAACTTAACTTGTCAAATTATTTGGCAATTTAAATTAAACAGGTACACAACTGCCAATACTATAAATGGAAATGAGGATATACATGTATATATTGTATAGGTCGTGATTTTTTTTTTTTAGTAATAGCAACGAATAAAGAATTAAAATATCAATTATAACGATGCCTAATTTTTCTGTAAAATAAAATACAAAGACAGTATTAGAAGCCATAATTCTGACTTGGCAAGAAACAATATAAATTAAAATCTCTCTTTATCATAAGAACAAGTTAATATTCGTTTTATTCACCATCTTAGAATGCAATATCTTTTGTATCGAAAGCAATTTACTTTAGTCCCAGGGCACTGCGGTTATCCATAGCATCTGCGGTCAACCGAATAGCAAGACGGGGCCTAATTAAATTGACATGTCTTAGACAAGACACTGAAAGCGATATGAGCTAATTAATATGGATATTATACTCCTTTGGTCCCACAATGACCACCAAAATCATTATTTATTAAAACCAAACCACTCTAATGTTTAATCCTATTTTTATGCTCATTATGCAAAGGTTCATATCAAGGCTGCTGTAAATATTAATTATTTAACAATATTATGATATTCGTGCTATTCAAATAAATAGTCCAAATTTAAAGTGTGTGAAATTACGAAGTGTGGCTTCTGTATAATATACTAAAACCACCTTCAAATATTCATCTTCTGTATTTAATTTATATTGGTTTAGTTCTTTTTCAGTTCGTGATTTCAATACAAAATGTAGATGCTTGATCATCATTTTTCTCATTTAATATATCTTTTATTTTTTTCTTAATTATGAGATAAATTTAACTAACGGGAAAATAATTGAATAGAAAATTAAATTGAACGAAAAACTATCATTATTATCGAGACTCAAAATGCAATGGAAGTAAATTGCGTAATTATGGAATGTTATAATTCGCCAATTAAGCATTCGTTGATCAGCTATTCCAATAAAAGCGAAACTGGCAATCAAAAGCTTCATTCCATTCAGTGCGTATTCGTGCGTGAAATACTTATATATTATCAGAATTTAATTTAAATAATATTATACGATCAATTTATATTGCATATTTCCTTCGATTCGTGTTAATTGTAAAATAGCTCGATTCATGTTGTTGAATAGTTATTTATAATTATAAACGTCTCATTCAAGGACTTTTCCTACCTTTTTGACGTTTATAATAAAGACGAAAATGGTTTTCTTGACATTTACTGAACTGTTTTGAAAATGTAATCATTTTGTATGAAAAAAATTATATTTACTGATTTTTTTTTAAAGTATATAAGGTGTTTAGATATAGGATGTGTTCAGGTTAATTCAATTTACAATCAGTAGACACAATTTTTTTTTAAATACAATTTTGTTCGTGCGTACAACCAAAAATAGTTCGAAATTCAAAATTATTCTTGCAATAAAATTAGAACGTGAAACTTAAATGAAGCTATTTTATATACAGGAACGTATTAACCACGTAGCTTTAGTCAAACAAATTTGTTACTCTCACAGTTTACTCACTATAGTTTCGCTGGCGCCAACCTTTTATTAACCTAATAGGTAGACTACGTAATAATAGACGTGATGTATTATATTCGTAATATGTAAAAGACACGAGACCATCAGCAGTTCAGTTCACTTGAAATATTAAATTATTTTTTGATATCGATTAAAACAAAATAATACTAAGAATATTGAAACGAATTAGTTATTACATATTAAACGGCTTCTATAAAAAAAAAACATAATTTTTCAATATTTCAAATAGAATATCCAAGCACGTTTGAATTGTGATTATACAATATAAATGAAGGTTAAAGCCACCGCCGTTTCAGAGCTTAGTATCTAACAAGAAGAAGCTACAAGACTTTTTCATTTATTATTATATTTTAAGCGTAAGTAATGTTTTATAGTTTGATTTTAAATGTTATAGTAAAAGTTGCACCTCTGTATATAAGTCTCTGATATTATTGTAGCGATTCATGATCGTTGCAGACTAGCCGGCGTCAGTCTCGGTCGATGTACGAGTGCAAAACTCTGAGACAAAACCTCTCCCTCTTTTAGTTTTAAAGCCAAATAAAGTTCCGCAGTCCGTATTATATGCAACTTATTTCATTTCAAAATTTAGGACTACATTGTTTTATCTGTATGTTTCTCTGTATTTTTTAAGTACTCTTCATAATGTCTAAATCCTGAGTTTTTCATTTAATTTTCGAAATATACGTAAGAATTTAAATAACATTTGTTGAGATAACTTTATTCTAATAGTTTTTTTTTTTTTACCTCGTAGATATCTCTATTCTCAGAGATAGCTTAATGTATGCTACTGTGGAACATCTAATCTGTTTCTCAGTAGCTAAATATTGCCTTGGGGAATAGTTACGGAATTCTACATTTGAATACATGCATGTGAAGACGTTGTTAATGTAAAGATAACTGCGGGAGTAAGTTCGTATGATATAAATATTATGTTAATAGAAAATGATTATGACATAAAAGACATAACGAGATCTTTTAAATTCACGAATAAAAGTATGATGATTTTTTTATCATAATGTACCTACGGTATTTAATCTTAATACATTAAATATTTAAAAAAGCGGCCAATATTTATGAAATTAAAATAAATTGTGGTAAGTTGCAATTCTCGATTATGACGTATTAAAAAAGACTACTTACTAGGTTTCGTTCAAACCAATTTTGGGTGGAAGTTTGCATGGTAGTGTATATCACATATTTTTTTTAGAATTTATCATTCTCTTACTTTAGAAGTTGCAATGCATTTAGAAGTAATGCGTGTGTGTACCCACACGCATTTTACCACTTTTAAAGTGTCTCTAGCGCAAACTATTCAGCTTAGAAAAAAATGATACTAGAAACTTAATTATCATATTTGAAGACCTATCCATAGATACCCCATGTTTATGGGTTGGATGAAAAAAAAAATTTTTTGAGTTTCAATCCTAAGTATGGGGAACCCCAAAATTTATTGTTTTTTTTTTCTATTTTTATGTGAAAATCTTAATGCGGTTTACACAGTATAGTTTCGAAAAAAAGTGGCTGTGACATACGGACGGACAGACAGAAAGACGTGACGAATCTATAAGGGTCCGTTTTTTGCCATTTATCTTCGGAACCCTAAAAAAACAAGAACAATAAACTCTGTATAAATTTGTATCACGATGAGTCAGTGAACAGAACACATGAATTTTCATGTGATTAATTTGTTTTTAATTTTTTTTATCATGATCAGCGGTTACGTAAGATATTGAGAATACTTCATATTCTGCTTTAAATTTTTCCACATATATGTATATACATATTCACTAACCCACACTGAAGTATCATGGGGAACTCCTTATGAGAAAAGTAAACTTTTTGTCAGCTAAAATTGACAGCCTGTTAGTTTAATTTATTCTCGATATTCGTATAACTCTATAATCTTGTTTACTTGAATAAAAATGACATTGCTATATGCTTAAGAGGCAGTTTTAAACGTAGCCTTATATTAACTTGTCGCTTTCACCTACGGCTATCATTAACGTCTGACGTCAATTTATCATCAATGTAATCTAATTTCATATACGAATCTAAATAACTGTTGAATTTAGGTCAAAGGGTTATACGTTTCCAAGGTTGACTTTTTCAACTTATGTTCGTATACGAAAACCGTTTTATTATTGACGTTATTTAAAAGTAATACGATCAACACATTTTCGCGTTTCTTATCTCTTATTCATTATCAAGGACGTTGATTAAATAATTACTAATAGAGCTTAGTGACCACTTGGTCTCTAATTAGTCAGACCCAAATGGCAAGAGTGCCGAAGGACGCCCAAACAATACAAAACAATGAGTAGATGAAATTAAATAAATTGCTTAAGAAGACTCTATAAGACTAGAAACTGTTGAAGGAGATCTATAGCCACCAGAGGCCGTAACAAAATAATTCAAAATAAATATATTTCTATGTTTTTACTTTTCTATGTATGTTAAAGAAATAAGAAAGCCTTTTGTTATTATTGCAATAGAGCTTACTATGGACTTGCAAAGTTGAACCGAGGAGGACGGGAAATTATTATTATTTATTATAAATCTATAATTTCCTGACGTATTTAGACGATACGAATTTATCATTATAATAGCATGTATTATAATTATAAATTACGATTTTCAAGTAGAGAGTGGATTTTTTTTTATAAAAATAATACCCATTATTATTACTACACCTTTATACTGTATATTTTATTTCGTAAACATTCCGTATGATATATGTCTGTCTAATTGACAGAAATGGCAAAAACGATTAAAATCCCTTGCAACCTTTGTAAAACAAGGGTTTTATAATAAATTACTGTTATTACCGTATCATTTAAATATGGACTAAGGCCTCTTATTTTGAGAAAAAGGTTTTTAGGCATATTTCACAACGATACTCCAATGCAGGTTGGTGGATACACACGTGGCAATTATTTTTCTACCCACTCATGTAGGTGGTGAATAATACCAAGGTAAATTATAAATACAAATTAAGCAAAAGAAAATTAAATGGTGGTTGTCTGGGTCTGAACCCGCAATCATTGGTTAAGATTGGTTTATGGTTAGACCATTGAACCATCTCAGATCCATTTCAGATCAAACCAGTTTTTAAAATCGTATCTCTTAAATATAAACTGGAAATAAAAGGCTTTAATATAAGTAATAGTTATGTATCTTTATTTTGAGACGTGCAAACATCATTAGTGTTAAATACGTTGCAATTAAGGCTATAAGTCGTCCGTATGATGTCATTATTTTTAGAGCAATTTAACAATTCCACTAAAGTTATATAACTTTAATGACTTAATCACTTGCTTCAACTATTTTATTGACAATGTTGTTAGAGGCACGTTTTCTGTACAACATTTACGAAGACCCGATTATTCAATTTCCGAATGCTTGAAAACGAAAGCTTTTCCGAATACAAAGTTAACAAAATGATATTGGCTTGACATTGGATTGAGAATCGACAATTTTGGGTCAAAGAGAAATTACTTCCAATACAGGCCAAGCTTTGTTATACTGAAAATATATTATAATATATTTGTATTGTAGATTTTATCATATCTTAGTTTAAAAAAAAAAAATCTTTAAAAAAAAATACCTACTATTTTTTTAATGTGTTTAATTGACACTGAGAATTTTAATTCTGTTCTAAATATTACCTTTTAAATAAAATATTACTAAAAAATATACTTACATTATTTTTGTACTTAGAGCAAAATAATGCCGCATTTTACACGAAATATAAATGTAACACTAGACTTAAACTATTTTAATACTATTCATCAGATTCATATGTCACCCGCGCGCAATAAAATTCATTTTCATAAAATATATTTTTCGTGTAGACTGGAGGTCGTAAAACCATAACAACTACTAAAGCTATGGAAAATATTTTACGCTTAGTGGAGTGTAGAACGCTTTATAATTAATACGTGTTTTGTATAAAACGAAATGAAATTATATTTCTAAATAACTCACGATTTTCTTGGCTTGCGTTCATTATGTCGTGTTATTTGAAATAAATAACATGTGCATATACATTAAATTTATCAACTTGATTGAGCTACAGATATTTTCATTTCATTTGAAAGCAGTGAGATTTTAAGCGTAAATAAGTGCTCATTGATAGGTGTGATTTATGTATTAAAAAATATACATATCTTTTAATGATTTGAATATTATTTTTTGCATAGTGATAAAATACCGACTCTACCAATAAAAAGCAATTAAGCAAAATGAAGGTAAATCGTAACATAAAATTATTTTTCAATATACCCAGCGACGAAGATTAATATCACAGCCTTTACAGATGCAACTCGGCATTAGGTATATCCATTCATTTTAATTGTTTAAACTGGTTTTATAAAACTTATTTACACATTTTTATTAAAGAGAAACATTATTAATATTTGAACACTGAGACTCCTAACGTAATCACGAACTCTTTTCAACGGTTCTATACTCAATTATTTATAAATTATACAATTTGTTAGACAAGAGTGACACATTACTATTTATATTGAATTCGACGATCGTGACAGCCGGCTTATCAAACATTTCATTCGCGCTAGTCCATATTTTTTGCTATTGTAAACAAGTCATTTTGCGCAAATAATGGTTCGTTGGTGGATTATAGAGTGACATTTCGAAGGATTTTACTCAGAGTCTATGTACAAAGCGGGGTGCAAAACGCAACACTACCCCCTTACGCGGCGAGGTTCCAACTGAATCACCCTCGATTCGATGCCTCCGCCCAACATAGAGCGCTTGCTCGACTGACTTTCAAAATAATATTCAATCTTACTGTCTTCACTTTAGAGTTTAATTTCCTGTGACATTCACGCTGTGGTGAAGAAGATTCGTGCTTCGTTCTCTTTAAGCGGCCAATACGCATGTCCACGACATTGTGTAATATATATAATTTCGTATAGAGGGCATAGTTTCCTTGTACATTTAGATTTTCAGAGTTCAAGGACTTTTCGATATTTGTTGAAGTTTTAACAAAGGATACAATTAAACTTTTAAAAATATTTTGTGTTTAATTAACCCATACAAAATATTTAATTATGATAAGTGGTTCATGATGTTATGACACGTCATATTTTTAAAATTATTTTTCGAGTCCGTCGTTTTTAATGTTATTGCACTTTTGTTCTAAATAACTTTTATACTAATGCTTTGAAGTCAAATTTTGTTAATATTTCTGAGTAATTTATTTTATACTGAGAACTCAAAAGTCTTGATAGTTGAATTAAGGCAAATGATTAAATTCAATGATAAATTAATTTAATAAAATGTAAGTTGAGCGTATGTGTTATTGCTTAACAAAAAATCCTTGGAATTGAATATCTAAAGAAGATGATTATTATAAATACACATGCATCTAGCGTTATCCTTTGTCGTACTTAGACAGACATTAAAAGATACACAAATTATACTTTCAGGGATTGTAGACACCGATAAAAACGTTCCACACTATAAATTTTTAAAGAAAATATTTTATGCGCAGACACGACTGTACTATATTATTAAACGCCTTTGTTCATTTAACGTTCCTTTCTTTGAACAGCGCGTTCGAATTCAACATAACGCAATTTACATGTGGTCCGCTCACATCCTTCAAAGGATGAATGGGAAATATATTCATTTCCAACTCAACTTGTGATTACGCCTCAATTCACCCCCGAATTGCTAGCAATCGTTTATTATATTATATAAAATTATTATCTTTTTCTGAACATCCTATTTTATGGAGTATATCCTAGCTTACAATATCGGCACTTGCTTTGCATTTATTGGCAAAACACAATACGCGTTTGCCATCTGGAAGTTCTTGTAATCGAGCAGGCGTCCTTCTGTTTTTAATAGGATGATTTTTTGTGCTTTCGTGTATATTGGTACGTATTTTAAGATTAAAACATGATGTTGAATCTTAATTAATTTTATCTGACGCTACATTCGTTTATTTTAACGAGAGATTTGAGTGAAAAACATTTTTTCTTACGTATTTAATATTGATATCAATTATATTATTTGAACTAATATAAAAGCGAAAGTAACTCTGTCTGGTCATATGTCTGTCTGTTACACTTTCACGACCAAACCATTAAACCGATTTAGATGAAATTTTGTATGAGGCAAGCTTGAACTCCAACTGAGGACGTAGGCTACTTTATTATGCAGCAAAGACAGGGGCGACAACTAGTTAAATATAATAATTTCGCATTGAAATAAAACTAGTTTTTAACGGATTTAATCGCGTATATTAATTATTTTTAACATCCCGACGTTTCGAGCACTTTGCAGTGTTCGTGGTCACGGGCAGACTCTCGGGATGTTAAAAATAATTAATATACGCGATTAAATCCGTTAAAAACTAGTTTTATTTCAATGTGTAATAATCGCGAAAATCTAAGACAACATTAATAATAATTTCGTTCTTATTTAGATAGTCCTAGTTATTAAAAATACATTTGGCACTTTATGCTCAATATAAATATTAGTCATTTTAGTAAATTAGAATTTAAAATGACTAAAAATTTACTTAAACCTCATCTATGAAGTTGCTCTATTATTTTAATTATTTTCGAATATGTCAAAGGTCATGCAGGTTTCCTTACAAAGTTTTCTTTCCGGGCAGATGAAATTTTTTTTAACAAACAGAGTTACTTTTTCAAATTTCATCAGGTAACCTTCAGTTCTTTTTTCAGCTGTATCTTGCACGTAATAGGGCTTTATGTTTAATGTATTATGAGATAAAGTCCCTTAATATTTTATGCAATGAAACAGAAAACTCGCCCGGAAGAAGTTTCTAAGTAAGTTTAAATGGCATTTCAATAATTTAGATAGATCTTTAAAATACACTAAATTCTTAATATTTAAATTGTCCTTCGAATGTTAAAGACATTACTTTAGTACTGTAGTGAAAAATTCCAAGACTCTATTAATTAAAATGATAACATTTTTAGTTATATAAATCCGAAGATCGTGCTGAGTAAAGTGCTTCGAAAGGTGATGAATTTGATTATGATAAAATCAAAAAATATATTTCAATTAATATACCAGCTGTTCCTCTACTGTACTGTTAAAACAATACAGTGGTATTTAATTCTATTCAAAGATGAATGAGGCAATTGTTCCGACAGGTGTGTGACTAACAACATATCTTACCGAAAATAAAATAACAATAATAGTAGATTATCGATCAAATCATATGTATAGAGGCACATCCTGACCTCAATACTCATACAAAACTCAAAAAAAAATTGCAATATACATTAAATGCACGAGACATCAGGGGAGATTTCAAAGTTTTAATTAAAAAAAAAACTTAAATCTGATCCGGTCCAATGGTTGGAATACATAAATCTTAACTGATAACTGAGGGCTCAGATCTAAACAAGCATCACTGAATTTTGATGTGGTTAATTTGCATTTATTATATCTCTCGCGTTTTTCCTTTCAGGAAAACATCACGATAAAACTAGCATATATCAGATGAAAATCTGCCACACGTGTTGGATATACGTGCTTCGTGCAAAAAGTGTGAAAATGAGAGAAGGTTTTAGCCCAGCATTGGGCTATCACTTAAATTCTTTATAGTAAGTAAGTAATTATACCATCAGAAATCTATAAAAATCATAATATATTTGTATACAACCAAAATAAATGATAATATATATTTTCTGGTCTTCTGATGACTACTGAGTAAGAAAAAAAAACTACTCAATGACTCACTACATAGCTTCATTTATTTTTTAATAGAATTCTGTCATAATAGTTTACATTTAGAGTTTTTGCGGCGACAATAAGTGAAATGAAACGTGACTTCCTTATATTGTGTTACTTTTGAAATAACAATATTAATAAACACATTAATGTACATTAATTTCGCTATATACTTTATAGTTTACTTATTTTATATAATTCATGGAGTTGAGATGGCCTAGTTGTTAGAACGCGTGCATCTTAACCGATGATTGCGGGTTCAAATCTTGGCAAGCACCACTGAATTTTCATGTGCTTAATTTGTGTTTATAATTATTAATCTTGTGCTCAGCGGTGAAGGAGAACATCGTGAAGAAACCTGCATGTCTAAAGTAAAAGAACATGTCAAACGAAAAAAAAATAATTATAGGTAATACAAAGTAAATGTTTCATAGCTGGGCAATCATCATCACCTTTTAAGAAAAACATTTGAAACTTGTTCACCGAGAGACGGTGGATACATCTATGACAGTACGAAATACAAATTAAACACATGAAAACACAATCGTGATTTTCCGACTCTGAACTCGGTACCCTTGTTTAAGATCTACGCACTTCGCACTCCTGTCTCTCGCGTCATTTATCAGTCAAAACATACCTCATTTTTTAACTTAGCTAATGTCGTCCATCATACACCTTATACTGAATTATTTGTCGCTTCCTTAATATGTGATATGTGCGGCGTGCGTGTTTCGTACCGAAGTGACAAATTGACTTTTGTAACGACACGCATGAGCTGCCCATATGAATTACGTCATACATTAGCTTACTATGAAGCTTATGAAAACAGAATTCTTATATTGAAATAGATTCGTTTAAATTGTTTTTTGTTCTCTGAATTATAAATTATATTAAAATATATACTTCTACATTTAAATTGGCATTAGTTAGACGTTCATAATGAAAATCCCTTAGTGTTCATTCAAAATTATTCACAATATAAATGTAAGAGAACCGTAGCTAGGACCTCAAATTATTTAAATAAAAAACACGGATTGATAATACATATACATAACAGTGCTATGATTATTTATAGTCAAAATACAAATTATTTTCCCAAAAACATTTACCAGTTGACTTTCAGGAATTATATATGTAGAGAACAATCGTGGCTGCGAATAATAATCTTCCCGTATTTCTTTCAGTGACTATCATTAAAAAAGCTATAGTTAAATTTATTAATTATAATTTTAATCATAAATTACGTCATCACGTAAATAGATGCAATAATAGGAGTTTTAAAAGTATGTTATTTTTCAAAACAACAACAGCAGTGCATATTTGTATAGTTTATACTAAAACTAATAGCATCCCATTTTTGAGTATGCAAACATTTTCTAGAAATATTTACAACAATTATGTAATTCAGGACATTTTAGATACTACTGATATTTCTGATCGTATCAGATAGCCGTTCGGACATTTAGGTGAGGAAATAGTGTATGGGCTATTGTTTCACATTCACCATTTGTAAACAATAGCTTTAGATATAACACTTTTAGCTTAGGTTAGGAAAATGACAGAAAAAATAAGAATATATGAACGAACCTGTGACATTTAACATCAATAGGTCCTCCTATCATTGGTCGATAAATCTATAGAATCACAGTAGTAGTAAATCTATACAGTCAGTACATTATATCTGAAAAGTAGCGATTGAAAAATCAATCCAATTTGTTGTAACATTTTTTGCTTGGTGGTAGAGTATTGGGCAAGCCCAAACAGCAATACTTAGTATTATTGTGTTCCGGCTTGAAGAATGAGTGACCCAATGTAACTCCAAGCACAAAGGACATGATATCTTAGCACCCACGGTAGGTAGCGCATTGGAGATGGTGACCACTTACCATCAGGTGTTCCATTTGACCGTTCGCCTACCTATATCATTAAAAAAACACTATATGACGCTGCAGCACATCGATTTCCATACCGTTCAATTCATCGCTATGAAAATTAGTTTACATAAATATTTAGGCACCCCTTCATGTTTATTCAGCATAGCTTCGTAACACACAAACTATTATCGAACGCTTAATCTGCCATTAAATACAAATCATTAATTAGTTTAAATAAATATTAATAGACAAGTTTTTGTCTAGTGTGATATAATTTTAATGAACGATAACGTTGGTTTATTTTTGATGTTGATATGGGAATCTCTATGTTTTTAATAGAACGTATTAGACTTGTCTCATTACTCAGGCTTGATTGTGCGATAGCGCACGCATTGTATTTTCCTCCCTTTGTCACTGTATTCCATTTCATGCCGTACAGGAATTATTAACTCTTTGTTTTAAATTACCGTACTTTTTCAACTGTTCGGCTTTGTTTTTTTTTGTGTTCCAAAGATTATACTAAAAAATTAAAGTGAATTAAATGAAGTAAAGGTCTGTAATGTCCCACTACTGGGTCAACTTGCACTTTGTAACTTTGTCGTTTCATGGATTCAAGTCATTTGTAAAAAATACATTGGTAAAGAAGGCATATTATTCGATACTAGAGTTAATGCTTGTTGACTTCCAAGCAGGAAGTTAAATACAATTATATGTTTGTTATAACAAACATATAATTGTATTTAACTAACATGACTGTATTTTTAGATGTTGAAAAAGTGTAACTACTGAGTTTCTTGCCGGTTTTTCTCGGTAGAATCTACATTCCGAACCAGTGGTAGCTTTACTTTAAATAGTTTGTTAAATGACGATTCAAAAGTGCTTGTAAAAGCCTACTTGAATAAAGTATATTTTGATTTGATTTTTCTCTTTAGTAGAAGAGTAGAACTTATACTTCAATACGAGTTATTTTTACAAGTTAAGTTTTTCTAGTTTTCCTCAATATATTTTTTATCCGCCACCAAATACGAGATAAATCATCCTCCTCCAATATCCAAACCTGCAAGCTCGTAGTCTTCGCTTTTGAGTTATAACCACCAAGCCATCCCGACTTATTTTTTTTTAACAAAAAACACGGATTGATAAAAGCCTTATGTTGTATTGAAAAAGAATCGACATTGAACTAACCAGATTTTTTTGGTTGAATGTTTTCTGAACTAGGCTTTAAATGACTGCCCTCTAGGCCCTAAATATGTGACCTAATTTTATTTTATAATATAAAAGAGCAGTTTCCAGTTAATTTTGTGCGTGAATATAATGCTATTTTATCATTTATATTTGTGTGTCAAAACTTTACCACGTACTTATTCCATATTTGAAATAATAGTACCTTATTATAAAGTGAAAAAATATTCGAACTTTAAAATTAATTTTGAACAGCAATAATAAAGTTTTTAATTGATTCATGGAGCAATTCCCGAAGGCCTTTATTTCCAAGCCCGTGTGACGATACTAATTTATTGAATGAATTACAAATCCCAACATTAATTTCTACATCGAATATTTTAATATAAAAAAAAAACATGTTTAAATAATATCATACGAATTTATTCCTTATCATTTAATTTAAAAAAAATACTATTTATTAATAGTGATATTGTTCATCTAAAAACACTGCAATCTAATCAAAAACATTAAAAAAATCCTTTTATTAAGAGCCGAGATGGCCCAGTGGTTAGAACGCGTGCATCTTAACCGATGATTTCGGGTTCAAAACCAGGCAGGCACCATTGAATTTTCATGTGCTTAATTTGTGTTTATAATTCATCTCGTGCTCGGCAGTGAAGGAAAACATCGTGAGGAAACCTGCATGTGTCTAATTTCAACGAAATACTGCCACACGTGTATTCCACCAACCCGCATTGGAGCAGCGAGGTGGAATATGCTCCAAACCTTCTCCTCAAGGGAGAGGAGGCCTTAGCCTAGCAGTGGGAAATTTACAGGCTGCTAATGTAAAAAAAAAAAATTATCAAATTGTGTTTTAATTAATAAACCGTTATCATTCGTACTATTTACAATCATATATTTTTGATCTTGCATCCGTTTATTTTACCGCGATGAAAAACAGCCTACGTCACTCTCTATCCCATAAATTAACTGTACGCAGAATAAATGACATCGGTCGTTCCTTTGCTGTATGATAGAAGGACAAAATCGACAAACACACTTACGCTTTTATAATATTTATGAGAAATAGTCTTCAATCTTGGCTTCGCTCGCGTTTTATGAGTTGGTTGTCTGGTTTTAGGCATAAAAAGTAGCCAATGTCCTTACTTGAAGTTCAAGTTTACTTCATACTAAATTTAACAAATTCGGTTCCGTAGTATTCTCGGGAAAGAGCAACAGACAGACAGAGTTACTTTCGCATTTATGTATTACAAAGTATTTTTTTTATATATTTCGGTACAAACGATTTGTTTGTACCAAATGTGCAATAGAAATAAATTATATTTTTTTATAATATTTATGGTTCACTATTTTGGCGATAATGGCTTACACATAAAAGATTGATACATGCCGTCGCGGGCTTTTTTTGTATGGTTATTTAAGATAAGGATAACTAAAGCGGTTTTTGTAGCGAACGCCAGACTAACTCGCAGATGGCAGATTTTTTTCATTTATACTTGACATATCGTTATATTTTGTACATTTAACACAATATCTTTTTAAATTATATATTATTTTATTCTGCTGTATAAGCTAAGTTATATTATCCATACATACATACAAACTTTCGCCTTTCTAAACTTAAATTTTATTATTTAGTCTTACTTTATTTAAATTTGCAATGACATGTTAAATCCGAGCGAATTTAATTCGGTGACGATTTTGTAAGAACACATTTCGCATCTCACTCTCAGGTCATCCACCTCGAGGGAAGCCAGTTGTCAAGCTGGTCTAATTTGACAAATCAATCAAATGAGACGTACTCTAAGATTAACAAACTGTGTCAGCCAAACGTATACTCAGAACTCTTGTTAGTTTTATCGATGCGTGCATCCTCAGATTGCGTTTCATACAAAATCCCGGTATTACGAAACGACGCGTGTTTTTCAAAAGTGTTATTATGAATTGTTCACATATTAAACAAATTGTTATTTACTAAACACACTACCGAGAATTTGCATTAGTTTGGATATTTGTAGTATTCGTTTTTATTGCTTTATGTCGCTATAGTGTTATAATGTTCAGAGCACTCCATCTGTTTTTGGTTTTTATTTAATCATTAGTATTAAATATTGCATATCAATATCTGATATTCGACGATGGTAATCTTTGTTGAGTTTTGAATTTGTTTCTAAATAATAGTTTTACAATAATCGATACTCGAAGAATTTACTCGCTATACTAACTTTGAAACTAACTCAACACATCTCATATGATATTTTGTGATTATTAATAAGTGACCAAGGATAATTTCCGTATACTTTTTAAATATCGTCTATCTTAAACACAAGAAAATAACACTAATATTATCCAAAAAGTATCTAGCATAGATAGACGACAAGAAACATGGTCGTATTCCGTCCAAAACATTTTTAAATTTAGACCACACGCAATAATAGTATAAATATTCCAGCAACCTAATTTTCGTCGTAATAAAGTGACAAATACACACGCTACATTGAACATTCGAGAGAGAAATTTTGGCAAGTATCGTTGTGGTCTGCCAACTGTCTTAACCGCAAAAAACTCGGAAAACCCACTTCCTCATTTCCAGTTTAATTCCGTTTGTGGTAGAAATGTCCGTTCAATTGGCTACAAATTTTATACTGTTATCTGGAAATTCAGTTCATGCGTTCTGAATGATTTTATTTTCTATAATGAAAACTAAAAAAAAAGAACACTAGCATTACTTTTTCAAAAATATTTTCTTGTTAAATTTAAAGCCTTTATGGACGGTACTATTCTGGCATACAAGTCAATAAATATATAATATAATAGTACTAGTGACCCTCACAATGATAGAGTTATTCCTCTTCTTCTGTTATTAAGGAGGGGTTTGATCTTATCCCAACACAATGCTTTACTACGGGCTTGTGGATATACATTTGACAAAATTTCAACCAACGCAATTATGCAGATTTATCTTTATGTTTTCTTTACAGCTACGCCTGAGATGAATAAATTAAATACGTCAGAACTATTTACTCATAAGATCCACATGTTATTCTATCGTGTAAAATGAAACGAATCTTTATAAAAATCTGTTATAAATAAATTATAAAAATTCCACTACAGTCGACTGAGCTATTTTCGCAAAAAGACTAATGGAACCGACATGACAGCACTGCGGGCTAAATTGAACTTTGTATTCGACATTCAGTATTGACTTACACATTTATAGCAAGTAAAAACTTATAGACGTAGAAGTCCAGTACTTTTTACTTCCCTAATGTCAATATCAATATATTTATTTCCACATTATTTGTGACGTTGCATTGATATGCAACCAGTAATAAAGTACGACTACGTACTTCAAGCACACTTATCAAACAGATCTAAGTGTCAAAATACTTCAGTGTATAGAAAACGTAGATTTAAACTATGTGTTGAAATCCATTGTTTTGTACATATAATTCAAATCGTGATCGGCTGTGAAGTAAAACATAATCAGAATACATAATATGACAGACCTGTCTGCCACATCTTTATTGTTACGTCACAAGCTGTTAAGCTGCGAGGTAAAATAACAAGCTGTTAAGACGTGAAGAGACCTTTGCAGCCGCAATAGGATATTTACATGGGGCTACATCACTTTACTATCTAATAACCAGCGATTACAAAAAGTTGATATACTGGCTCAAATATTTATTGTTACGTTTTGTAAATCGTATTGATAATCTATACTAATATTATAAATGTGAAATTAACTCTGTCTGTCGCCCTTTAACTGCCAAATCAATGAACCGAATTTGACGAAATTTGGTATGAAGCAAATTTGAACTCCAAGGAGCTACTATTTTTGCCTAACACATGACAACTAACCCCTAAAACGTTAGCAAAGCCGCGGGTGACAACTAGTAATAAATAAAGAAGCTATTAATTTTTTTTTTGTTTTTGTACCCATATAACATATTAAGTCTAACTAAAAACCTTCGATACCAATAATATAATACATACATTTACAATAGTCCTTGTTTAAATATTATAGTCATAACTTTAGTAAAGGTAACCTTGTATTATGTATAGTTAAAAAAATATTTTAATAAACTTTATTTAACATAATTTATTATGTAACATATGATTTTCATACTAATTAAATAAAATAACAGCGATATAATCGGTAGTTTCGATGCTCAAATTCAATCGACACAATTATAATTTTAATGTAACTTTTAGTTTATAAGTAAAATAGGATTATTTATAATCCTGTTATTATTTAGTTACTAATTGCAAATATTATAAGATTTAAGCCAATTTACAATGAGTATTTAATTGCAGTTTGTAATTTTACATTCGATGGTAAAAGCAGATACATTTGCAACATACATAGCTGATGTGATCTTTGAAATAAAATTTATACAGATGACTGTAATTTTTATCACTTTCTATCACACAAAATTAGACATATGAAAGAAGGAGACAAAACATTTTATCACTATTATACCACAGCTATACAGCGTTCATCAGTAATGGGGCTAATGTATTTTTAAATCAAATAACGCATTCATTGATTATGAAATCATAATAATGACAGCCAAGGTTAAATAAAAAACATAAAAGTTTTACTTATTGCAGGATTCTGTGGAATTTCAAAGATACGATACCAATATAAAGAAAGGTCTCATGGTAACAAACACATGTATAGTTCGTTATCG
Source organism: Vanessa atalanta (assembly GCF_905147765.1). Taxonomy (NCBI): domain Eukaryota; kingdom Metazoa; phylum Arthropoda; class Insecta; order Lepidoptera; family Nymphalidae; genus Vanessa; species Vanessa atalanta. The sequence goes on from NC_061882.1 coordinate 5,170,190, forward strand.
TTATAGTTAAACGGGCGAGTGGGCCAGTGTATTTACAGGCACAGGGGAGATGCCATCTTATATCGGTTTTCAAGGAACATTGATGGTGTAAAGAATGACCTTATGCAGTGCCAATATTTTTGCTTGGATATAAGGTTAGATTACAATTATTCCACGCTATGATAAAAAAATATGGCATGCGTTTCTATGTTTCTTAAGTAAAATCTATCCTAATAATAATATCTAACCTAGAAACGTTGATTTAAATGATTAAGCTTTGATCAGGCTATTGAAAAAAAATATATACATATCTCATAAAATAGGTAGGCAAATGGGCGGAAGGATAGACGGAGCGTTTGATGGTAAGTGGCCACCACCTCCCATAGAAACGGGCACTGCATGAAATATAATATTAACAATTTCTTACATTGCCAATGCACCACCAACCTTGGGAACTACGTTGTTATGTCCATTGTACCTGTAGTTACACTGGCACACTCGCCTCTCCAACCAGAACACAAAAACACAAGGCATTGCCGCTTAGAATTAGTTAAAGATTTAGCTCATCATACTTACGACATACGATGAGTGGGTTAACCTACCCAGACGAGCTTGCGCGCCCTATCACTAAGTGACTCTCGAGAACATCGGACCGATTTGTATAATTGTAACTTTATACTATCAAAGTAGGTCCCCAATCTATATCACATATTCTACAAAATTACGAGTATAACATTTTTTTTTTACTTGATAAAAGAAAATAATTAAACATTCATAAATGTATTTTATGTAGTTTTATATTCGCTTAACTGTTTTTTTTTTTAATTATACCCCAAATATTTACTGGACTATTATTACAGAAACGTTTGCCCTATTTTATAATACTTCGTGTAGTCCTTGATAAAGGTTTTCGTCCGATAAGTTTGTGAGAGTATAAATAAGCATTAAAATTCGAATCCATAATCGGAACGCTAATAGACGGTTAAAAGCCGGGTATCCAATCTCGGTTATTCTGGTAGCTTTTAGCCTGGAATATTTAAAGACTCTTTATTTCGCTTTTAAAAAAAGGTGCACGATATTGTCATAATATTTTTAAACAGTAATGGAGTAGTATGAAGGAGTTTTTAATGATAACGTTTGGAATAATTTTTCATGATCATTATTTTTAAAAATAAAAGCTATCTCTCGATCGATTGTTTAAAAAAAAGGAATAGTAGCGATACCCCAAATTAATTAATGAATTACTGATATTCCTATTAAACCCTCCTTTTAAGCTTATTGCTTGTATCAGGAATGGGGACGACATTAGCCCAAGGGGTCAGGATCGATCCTGCGACTTTTTACATCTAGGCGGTCGGTAAGCCATTGCGCTATTGACGCTTAAAATCGGTTTTTTTATTTATTTAAAATAGGTAACCTAATGGTAAGTATTCGCCACCTCCCATAGACATTGCCACTGTAAGAAATATGTACCATCTTTCACATTGCCAAAGCGCCACCAAGGAACATATCACCTTAGACACTAAGCTGTTCCTTGTGTCTTTAGTTACACTAACTTACTCAAAAACTTACTTAAAAACATAACACAACGATAATTTCACAGCTATGTAGCCAATCGCCAAGAAAATTTAACCAATCGCGGTAAAAAATACAAAAAATTTAAAGTCATCCATAAATATGTTAAAATTGAACAAATACTTTTGTGTTGCACTTATAATATGGATTATACCAGAATTAATCTTATTCGGATTTAATAGATACAAATTGCATTTAGAAAAGCATCTATGGTCTCTTGAGGAACAAGGTTTAATTACACTTAGAAGAAACAAATTGACATAAGTACATAAGATAATGAAATTATCGAGTTTATAAAATATGTATTTTAAATGAATATTACGGGTTCATAGCCGAGCAAGCACCACTGAATATTTTCTTGCTTAATGTGTATTCATAATTTGTCTCGTTATGTAAATATCGTGAGAAAACACGCATGTGTCGGATGAAAAACTGCCATCTCCTACAAAGGAGATTATTCCGTTATTGTTCAGCATACATCACTCGGAAACCAGTGTAAGACTTTTATTAAAACCAAATATGATGTGCCTGACAATCCACAACAGCGCAATTTTTAAGGCATTTTCTGCTTCGCACAACCACTCTGTGGAACCAGCTTTCGCCGGCGGTTTATCCGAACCGATACGACTTGGGAACCTTCAAGAAAAGAGCGTACTTATTCCTTAAAGGCCGTCAACGCACCTGTAAACCCCGTGGTGTTGCAGATGTCCATGGGCGGTGGTAACATAAAAACAAAAACCTAGAGTCAAATTCTACTCGGAAAGTCGGAATAGTGAGACATTAGAATTTGTATGAAAAAAAAAATATTGCTAGAAGCGCACAGCAGCAAGAGTTAAGAACTTGATAGTATTATACTTTTTGTGCCCATGGACGATCACTCTCTAGTAATATCGAACTGCCATCCTATCAGACTACAGGATAGAAAATAAATATTCCATCAATATTCGTGTACATATATGAACTATTGGACGATGCGTTGTTACCTAATTTTTAAAACTGACTTTGCCACAATTCAATCAGGAGGAAAAACCTATGGAAAAATGTACTGACCCTAACGAAATAATTTATATATCTTATATCATTACTAAGCATTCGGACAGCGTCGGTTATGAGGTTTAACATTTTGTATTTTTTTTATAAGTGTAGTAAAACACGAAAAACCTAATCACCTCTCAGTTATCTGTCATAAGTTACATTGGTTCATTTCAAATTTTACTAAAAAACACTGAAATACATTAAGAACCAAATGTGTCTAGACGCTTTCAAAACCAGACGACAAAATAAAAAATAGTTTACACGAAACAACTACATTTACCTAAATAAGATAAAATATCCAGTCCATATTAAAACAAATGATATTTCTTATCTAAAACGTTATTTCCAAGTTTATAGTATTACAGAAATGTAAAACTCATTTACAGGAGAAAAACGATTTTCAGCCAATTGAAAACGCGACACGTGTTAAAATGTCCCCATTTAAACGGCTGAAAACGAATTCAATTCCAATTCGAATTCGTAGCAAACACCACAACAAAATACAATGAACTTAACGTGGTTGCATCGAATATTTTCGCGGCAAGAGCTATCGACGCCCGGACGGGAAAGCGTTCGTTTTATTACACAAAACCCCGCCCATGTGAAACGCTCATCCGCGATAAAACAAAAAATTACGACGAAGTAATTACACGATTGAAAATCGACTCTATTACAAAAGCATTAGATATTATTTTTCGTTGGCCTTCGTTAAGTTAAACTCATCGTAAACAGACTTAACTGTACAGAAGAAAAATGTAAATAAAAACGATTGCATTAATAGTTAGGTTTTTCAGTTGGTTTAGCCATAACTTTTATTGTGACTAATGGCATGATATCATTTATTTGTACTTTCACAGTATTCGTTTTTATTATTTGCATTTTCTAGAAAACTTATATATTAATAGCGTAAGCCGATTTTTGTCCCAGTGTTTATGGGACGATAGATGCACACAAAAAATCTGTTACGGTCTTATTTTGAAGAGCTCCAACCATGGATGAGCAGAAAATTAAAGAGGATTCTTGATTGCAATTTACTCAATTGTTACAATTTAACGAAGAATTAATTTTAGAGAGAGGAAAAAAAGTACAAAACTTCGTAAAAAATCTTTTGAATAAACGCGAGTTTCGTAGGAGACTAGTCTTCATTATTTCTAAAAGGTAAAAGATCATGAAAATCTTATAAAATAATGTCTTGTATGTCTATTAAGATTTCTAGAAAACCTTTATAATGTAATGTATAGGCACACTAAATTAAGATTTTGGGACACTTTGATTTTAAAGAATTCTTTCGAATATTTGATGAGTTAAATCTTTAACTACAACTAATCGACGTATAAAATTTTAATATTATTTTTAGTACAAGACAACAAATGTGATGCATATTTTTGGGATTACACTTACGTGTCTCGCTAAAAATTCATAGATAAAATACTCTTAACTGTCTGTGGGCGAAGTTGCGACGCGTGGTGCTCGTAAAATTATTTTATTACGACTTGCTAAATTCTCAACTTCGCTCGATTTCATATTGGCTTATTAAACAGTTTTACAAAATATACTCAATAAATATATATATATTTAGTTCAAGAGGCATATAATACGTGAATGTTAGCTTCAATCAAATTCAATTAGTCAAGCTAACATCGCAAGATTCGGTTTTGATTTAAAGACATTATTATTTTACTAGTTGCATTTCATAAATATAAATTTTATCAATCTCATTTCACCGTGACATTTTTTTGTATATTTATACACAAATATTTATTAATAATTGAAATACGCTAAGTCATCTAGTACCCGGACTTGCCTCGAGGACTTATAATACCGTACATTCTACGCATTTTTTAATATCTCCCAAGCAACAGTCTATTTGAAAAGGTTCAAAGAGAATGCGGTTTTGTAAAAAATGCTTAAATATGTTGTCTATTTTGAAAAGGCTTAATTGTGAGCTTAGAATAAATGTTCTGTAATTTTTTAAATTGTTCATTAAAATGTGTATAATTTGTTATCATATTTACTTTTGTTTAACGAAGATTACAATTATTGAGGTGAAGATCACAATTTTATGTTTATTGTTTGTGTTTGACTTGTTCAATTCTCAGTAAAATTTTCAATATAATTGATATGACAAATATACACAAAGATTGGCAAATGTTAAAGATTTATCTTTTTGAATCCCAAATGTTTATTTAAAAATATATACATTTGTGATATATTTCAGGTCACAGACGGACAGACGCACGAACGGACGGACAGCGGTATCTTTGTAATAGGGTCCGATTTACCTTTTGAATACAGAACATAAAAACAATACAAAAAAAAATCAATTTTTTTTCCTCACGATTTCTTCATCGCCAGACACGAAATGAATTAAAAACTCATATCAATGCATTGCATTTACGTTTTCTAACAACTGGGCCACCTCCGCTTATTATAAGTCAATGTATTTCCATAACTTTACTGCCTTTGCTGTATGTGAATAAATATATGAACATTAAATCGGTACGGTGATACATAAATACACAATGATACACAAATATTTTCAATTAAAATAGATGTAAAAACAGACGCTTGTTTTCATGCGTTCCTATTTACCCCTCCAATAAATCTTGGAAAGAAGTAGGGGAGTCGATTGTTCGAGGGGTCGAGATATAACCTGCGCTCACAACACAAGACAGCCTATATAGCGATTGGCTATCAAGACTTCGTCGGATTACCGTATTTTTTTTTTCTTAGAAACCTAATTAATTATATCGAAATAAAAGAAATTATCGTTATGAGTAAATATATAATTATAGAAATAATATATAATTTATTTTTATAAGCAATATAAGTAAAAAAGCCATCCACATTCCATAACGTATTTATCGCCTATTAATAATTAAAACCGTTTTTTTTTTTAATATTTTTAATTATTTTTATTTTTTACATAACAAAGATATGTTTAACAATTCATGTCAAATATTCAAACATTCGCAATGATATTATCTATACTAATATTATAAATGCGAAAGTCTGTCTGTCTGTCTGTTATCCTTTCTAAAACACTGAATCAAATTTGACGGAACATAGTACGAAGCAAGCTTGATCTAAATATTGTATAACGTACCTTAAGGAAGGACATAGACTTTATTATACCTAACACCGGGTGACAACTAGTTCTAAATATATACTGAAAAATACGGTCTTTGAAAACAAAGATAGGTCTAACATAAAGTGACTTGATAGTATTGAACAAAATGTATCCTCAGATCATGTAATCTCTTGCATTGCAGACATTTATTTCCCCGAATGCAATTTTCTTGTCAGCGATTTTCGAGAACTTGAAACTATGACGACGCGCACCCTACAACTGTGTTAAGCTTTTAAAAGAAACGTTAATACGAATTTTGTTTTAAATCCTAACTCTAAGAATATAAAATAATTAAATTAATTAAATTCCAATTAATTCATATTAACGAAACCGTTTAATAATTTTTGTTTTGCTTTGGAACAAGAAATATAATTACAGTTTATTAGTATGGTATTTATAGACAACAAAATCAGTCACCGAAGGAAATCCTAGTCACAAATTCACGAATATGTTGTCCATACTTATATATTTAGCCGTGTGGTTAACATCAGAGTGCAATAGAGGCATATCATATGGAATATAGACATCTCAATCCGCACGTGTTGTAAGCGCCGGCTGAGGGAAATGTGTTAAGCGCATCTATCAATATCAGCAGTAAGCAAAAGCTAGTTAGTGCCAAAGTTGGTATTCGGCTGCTGACTGTAATGATCTGTCAATAGCATTCTCGCGGTTATAAACTTAATTATGTCGATTTCAAAAACATTCGTTTTTGGGCATGTTCATTCAAATCTTTTAAAACATTTTAATTATATTTAAAATGTAAGCTTGATACAGTATTTAAGATCGATTATTCTCCTCATCATCATCATTATCAGCCCATATTCGTCCACTGCTGGACATAGGCCTCTCCAAATGCTCGCCACTGTGGTTATTCCGTCGATTATCCTATCGACACATAATTATGTACAAATAAAAATACTATATTTGTTTTAAATTGTCATTGTATTCAACTATTGCGAGAATTTGTAATACTTGTTTAAGGCGACATTTTTATACACCTTAAAATAATACGATTCGTTTCATTTCAGTCTACCGTCGACTTTGAGTGTCAAAATGAGAGCGGATGTACTCGACAGTGAACCAGGAAAGAGTACTCTGTTTTTATCGCGGTTTATCCAGCGAGGGCCAAAAACATAATATATTTTTAAAGCGTTACCACCAACTGTGCTGGGGATTTACAAAACGATCGTTAGAAGTCATAAATTAACGAGAAGGTTTTTGAAACTTCGTTTGCTACGTATTATGTACAATACTTTTAACTAAAACTTATGTAAAGTAACTATATTAACTAAAACTTATGTAAATTTACTCTATGTAGTAAGTAGTAATAAGAAAAAGTATAAATCGCATTGTTTATGTAGCACGTGGCGTGACAAGGTGACACGTGAATAAATAATAAGAATAATAATAAACGCGCTAAAGGGCATAATTATAAATACGACACACACATAAACATATTAGTTGCACAAACACGCTACGGCTGTAACAAAAGTAGGCCTTATTAATATGTAACATTTACTCTACTTCTAATTCTCAAAAAAAAAAAATACCACATTACCTGTTTATTTATAAATAATTTAATGACAATTAAAATCTGCATATTCTTTATTCAATAAATAATGCATAAATGTCAACTGTCCGTCGCGTCAGTCGTTAAGACGTGAGCATATGTAAATCAAATCGAATACTTCTTTGATTATTTTCATCGCAATAAATATTTTATCAGAATCATTTACGTATACTTTTGTTTACATGATTTTATATTAATGATATTTATATGATATATAATCAAGATAAGTTTATATATTGTGTATTTTTTGTGAAAACGCAAAGAAGTATATTTTTGAATATTAATAATAAGGTAAAATTATTCAGCTCACACGTCCAGCCAATTCGTAACCTACACTAAAATAAATATACATTTTAAAATATTGCAAAGATGAATCGGTAATTGATTGGTTAAAGATTTAGGAATACTTTTATATTTTTTAATCATTTAGAAAGAAACTTTAAGTGTGAATTAATAAAAATGAAATCGAATACAATTTCCTTGTTTTTTTTTAAGACGTTAAGACAGACTGTCGGAAACGCAGTGTGCGAATGCCTTTATGTTACGTAACATTCGACTATTGGGAATCGATGTCGTTGGCGTGCTTTAGTCTCGACGATGGTAGCTTCACTAGCGCAAACGAATAATTAATCGGTCAACCGCCAACGTTCCACTTTCCAGAAAATTGGGCTACGTATATTTTTCATTACGTTTCCTCTCGTGATTAAAGATATATTACTTAATACGCTAATTTGAAACGAAGTTCGCTTCCTTATTTATATCGAAATAAAATTATAATAAATTAATATTTTTTGAAACGTGAAAATTGAAAAATTATGCATATTTTTTCGGGTTAAGATCTTTATTTCTCATTAAGAATACATGACATTCACTTACATGAGAACATTAAATAAACAATTACAATAATTGCCTAGCGGCGTAACAAAGTAACATTATAAGGAAGCATAATATTAGTAAAACATAAATAAATACAATTACAAAGAGGGTATCTGTGAATACTTTGCATTATTGTGGATGGTCTGGTCTTATCGCAAATACACGGATTAAATACAGCTGGAAGTGGTATGAGTTAGTGGATTTATTGCTTTTTTTTTTTTTTTTGTAAATTGTTTGTTTTTATAATATTAAATATAATGTATATTTTTAAATATTTTTTTTTTTTTTTGAATTTTGAATTTTTTTTATTTTTATTTTTTTATTTTTTTATTTTACATTACCTTATTATATGGTTTGTTTCATGTTACGAATTTGTGTTATTTTATATTATTTTTAACATATATTTTTAATAGCATCTTGAATTGACGCATACTTTTTGCTTCTTTAATATTTTTAGGTAAATTATTATATCGTTTTGCTCCGTCAAACATTATATTTTTATTTCCATAGTTAATAGTGCGAGGTTTTGATAGTTTTATATCATTAGCGTTTCTTAATTTTATTCTTTGTGAGTGTTGTTTTTTATTAAATTGTATTTCCGTGTGTATATTTTTGTCCATTATTTTTTTGATTAGTATGCAAATAAAGTAATTGTAGGTTTGAGCGACATTCATTATTTTTGTATCTTTGTAAATTTTTTGAGTTGATGTGAGAAAGTCGTAGTTAAAAAGTGTTTTTACTAATTTGTTCTGCTTAACTTGTAATTGCGCTAAGTTTCTTGGGGCAGCTGTACCCCAGATTTCTATTAAGTAGTCTAAATGTGGTTTGATTAAGGAGTTATAGATCGTATACTTTACTGGGCGTGGAAGACATCTAGTAATATTTCTGATCATTCCGCTTAATGATGTTAATTTGTTTTTAATTTTTTCAAGATGTGGTTTCCAAGTTAGGTGGCTGTCTAAAATTAATCCTAAGTACTTTTCTTCACCTACTTTGTTTATAATTTGATTGTTTATCATTAATGGTTTGTGGTGTGATATTCTTTTATTTTTTGCTGAAAAAATTATATAATCTGTTTTAGTAGTGTTTATTGTTAGTAGGTTATATCGAAACCAGATATTTAATTTATTTAAATCTTCTTGGGCTTCTAAAATTATCGTATTGATGGAGTTACCAAAATAAAACAGGGACGTATCATCAGCATAAAGAGTAACGTCGCCTTTTAATCCAATATTCTGAATGCTGTTTATATATATAAGAAATAACAGTGGTCCCAATATCGATCCTTGTGGTATACCGAACGTAATTTTTTTAGGACTGCTTTGTATATTACCAATTTTAACAATCTGGACTCTATTTGTGAGATAAGATTTGAGAACGTTATATGCGTTTTCTGTTATACCGATGGCCGTTAATTTTTGTAGCAGCAGGTTGTGGCTTATAGTGTCAAAAGCTTTTTTAAGGTCAATAAATATTCCTAAGGCTATTTGCTTGTTATCGATACTTTGTTTTATTTTTGTTATTAGATCTACCGTTGCAGATAGAGTATTAGATTTTTGCCTAAAGCCGTACTGTTTCTTATACAAAAAATTTTGGCTAGTTAAATATGTATCTAAGCGATTATAGATAATCCTTTCATAGATTTTTGAGAGAACAGGAAGTACTGATATGGGTCGATAATTACTTGGTTCTGATTGACTCCCTGTCTTAAATATTGGCGTGACTTTGGCAATTTTAAGACTATCTGGAAATGTTCCATCTTTAAGATTTTTATTGATACAGCGAGTAATTTCTCCAACTACTAAGTTTGAAATACATTTTAGTGATTTAGTTGTTATACCATCTATTCCCGAACTAGTATTGGAATCTAACTTACGTATGATCCCAGCTACTTCGCTTTCTGTAGTCGGTGTAAATTGGGTTAGCGTAGTTGTTTTAGATGAAGGCTTACAATATATAGAATTCTTACTGTGATACTGTTTAGGAATTTGATTAGCTAATACCGATCCTACATTTGAAAAGAAGTCGTTAAAGCATTCACAGATATCCCTTATGTCTGTTACACATTTGTCTAATATTTGAAGTTTGTTTGGTGCTACGATCTCCTTATGTTTGTTATTGGTGAGGCTGTTTATTAAGTTCTGCATTTTTTTAGGTTTATTTTTGCACTTATTAAAAGCACAAAGATAGAACTTACTTTTTGTTTCTTGTATTTTTGAATTTACTTCAGTTCGATTTTGTATAAAAATATTTTTACAATTTTCATCATGAGGGTTACTTTTGTATCTGGTCCATAGCATGTTCCGTTGATTGATTTGATTTATAATTTCTTTATTTATCCATTCTTGTCTAGGTGGGTTTAATATTTTGGTTTTGGTTATTTTACTTTTTTTTATACTTGCAGTGATTTTTTCTTCCAATTTGCTATATTCAGAGTTGTTTTTGTCACTTTGTTTAGTTTCCATTATTTTGTACATCTCACTATAGTTAACTGCGTCATATTCAATTGTAGGTGTAGAGTTTTGATAGTTCTTCTTGATTTCCAGATATATATGTTTGTGATCTGACATTGCTGTATTTATTATGGCAAAGTGGAATTTATTTTCATTTAAATTGGTGCATACGTGGTCAATAATGGTTTTGGTAGTAGCTGTTTCTCTAGTACAGTAATCTGGATTGATGTTGTTCAAAATATTATATCCATTTTCTTGTAAAATTTCTTTGTAAGACGTTGTTAAATTATCTGAGCTTAAAAGGTTAAAGTTAAAGTCTCCAAACACAATTCCTCTCTTCCTCTGATGCAGCTGGTAACTATAAGTGTCAAGAAAGTTTTGGGCATTATTTTTGGTTACATAAATACTATTATGATGAAAATGTTATAAGAAAACCGAAGATAAGTTGTCCCATAGATACTTAGATTAAATACTTAGATAAAAATGTTAAAATTATGTCATTAGTTGTTAAGAAACAGAAACGGCGGTAGAATATCTGGTTAGTAGGTGGTAAATACCCAGATAGACTTGCACGAAGCTCTACCACCATGTATACGATCAAATCTAAACGAACTGCCTAGTTTTTAATTTTAATTTTCATATTTATAAACATCATGTTTCCGAACGTGACACGTTTATATATAACAAGAATCTGTAATCCTGTTTTCTATATTAAGGACAGGGTAACATCTGATTTGAAGCCAAACAAAGTTAAGAATGGTCAATATTGTTAAGGCATATTTTCTAAGTCATGAATAATATTTAATAAGAACTAGATAGAATGTCATAAAAATATTTTCAATACTAAGTATTTGTATTAGAAAAATATAGGAATCATTACAATACTTCTAGTTAGTACTCTATAGCCACGTATGCGTACGTCTTTTAGAACTCCTAAAAGATCTTCTCCACTATTTTTTTTATTTAAAATATGTAGATATATATTCCTCGGCACTGTAAGTAATATTCATCATTCTGAAAATCGTCAAAGCGCCACTAATATCAAAAACAAAGAAGTCATGTCCTTTAAGTCTCTTTTCAATTCGAAACACAACAATACTAAGTTTTGCTGTGTAGCGCTAATATAGAGCTACCAAGATGGACTTGCAACAAGCCAAACTGCCAAGTATTCAAGCTGGTTTATTTCTGCTTCAATTTACAGAAAAATTAAAATAAAAAATGCATGTAAGAAACACAAGCCCGACAACTTGAAAGGTAACGCGTGGGCGAACAGTAATTGTGATGCTTTCAACGGAACTGAAATGGATTTGAGTAAATGTTTTAGTAATTTACAAACACATTTACAGTTAGTTCTTGATACCTTTTTTTGAAAATGTTTTCATATTTATATGAATCTAAATTTCCGTAGCGAATATTGTTAATAGTATCAAATAAATTCGAATAGAACTCTTGATTTCGATTTTAATTTGAATCGTATTTTATGCAAAGAATATAAATTGTATGGTGTGAAAAGCGATAATTTATTTTTATTTTTTAATTTTGGTTTCAAACAGAATTTATATAGCATCAATTGATATCGATTCAATAAGATTAAAAGAAACAAAAGCATCCGAGAACATGAAATTTACGATTAAACGTCGATCGTGTAAAATTGAAACGAGTGAAACTGCAGAAACTGAAACCTTCTCCAAAACGCGCTACATTTTCTAATATAAGTATAATGTTAGATTGGTTTCATTAAAAACTATTGTTTTTTCATTCCCTTGAAAATCTCCTCAATTATAAATATACATAGAAATCTGTTAGCGATGCTTAAGAAGGTATGAACGTTGAGTCAGTTATCAACAAAGCAAGATATTCATAAAACTAAAAACAAAATTAATACCAAAGCAAAATAAATTACATAAGTTGATCTAGTTTACCTGCATCACCTGGTTCCGAGATCCCGTACAGGCCTAAAACAAATTTTAAAGTTTTCTTTTATAAGTTACGCCGATCGATATTTAATTTTCCTTTCATATCGCAAGCGGTAGAATATTTTAATAAGAAAGCAAACATAAAAGCGTTGAAAACGACACCATTCAAAATTTTCATTAAAAACTTATATTTTAATATTGATTTATTAAAGCACCTTATTAAAATATCAATAGATTTTTTTTTAAAAGACCTTTACTTTTTGAATCTCTAATTGATTATTCTAAAGAGTTCATTAAATGCTAATTCTGATCCAATGAAAATGAGGGAGTTAATCTCGTCAAATTTATTTCGTAACTCAATAATCCTTTTGATAATACGATTACTCTAAACTTCCATGTAAAATTAGATAAATATAATAAATTTAAATTCGTCATCCTTCATTTCTTATAAGAAAGAAAGAAAGAAAGAACACTTTTATTTGGGACCGTACTAAAAAAATTAACACAAAAGAACATAAAAAAAATTAACAATAAAAAATTAATTGATACAAAAAAAGGGTTAAAAGAAACAAACAAAAAAAAAATACTATATTACAATAAACATATATGACGTGTCCCAAATAGGTGTACCATTCAGCAATTAATAGGCGTGGACACCTAATGCTAGTTTTCAATGGTACCCTCTTTGATAACTACTGACGATAAGAAAAGTTACTACAAAATTAGCATGATATTCGCCTTGTCGATTTCAGTCAAGGCGATCATGCTCTACAAAAACTAGTCAACCACGCAAGGCACTGAATAGAGCCACTTGCACGGAAAAAAGTGAATACTAAATTTCTGCACAGTCATAGTTTGATGAGACAGTAATGAAATACAACCAAAGAGAGATTAAGCTTAGAAGCAACGACTACATGCTTTCCGAGGCAAGGGAATGTAGCAGAATCAACGCCTGGTCTCCCACTAAAAACTTTATAATTTTTTTTTTTCGATGCCTAATATAGCTTGAAAAATATTAGCCATATATTGGACCATGTCAGTAATGGTAATAATTAAACATTTTAAGAAAATATATTACATCTGTGTATACGTATAGCATAATATTTGACAAAATAAAATACAGTTGTGATAACTAAGTGCAGTGTTAGATTTTCTACTTGCTATATAAAACTCCATGCTTGTACGAGTGAGTCCTATTGAAAATTTTATCAATATATTTTTTCTTGAAGATATTACTTTCCGACATTTTATCATAGATTTTTGTTCACTTAAAATTAAGTTTGGCTGTCACATTGTATAGTTTCAATAAACGAAACATATTCAACATATTCATCATCATTATCATCATCATATCAGCCGATGGACGTCCACTGCTGGACATAGGCCTCCCCCATAGATCGCCACAACGACCGGTCTTGTGGTGGTCGCAACCAGCTGGGCAGCGTTCGGGAAGCTACGAAAAATCTTCTCGTCCCATATACCACAGTGTCTCAAGACAAAAGTCTTTGTGGTCAAAGACTTTTGTGTGTGTTGCCAGTGATGACTTACGGCTCTGAAACGTGGTCCTTCACAATGGGCCTCATAAGAAGGCTCAAAGTCACCCAAAGGGCAATGGAGAGGGCTATGCTATGCTAAGGCTTCTACTAAGGCATTGTTCAAGCGTCGTTTACAGGATCATCTTATTAAAAACCTCTCTTAAGTTTCTCCTTCTTTCTCTCACTACGCTCTGTTTTTAAAATTTCTATTATGTCTCTGTTAATTATAAATGTGTATTCTCATGCATATATATAATATTTTATCTATGTTTCTGTTTCATTATTATTATTATTATTATAGTATTTATTGTAAAATTTATTGTTACCGCCTTCATGACTTTCTGTTTGGCCTAAAGGTTGACTGGTAGAGAATGCCTTCAGGCATTAAGTCCGCCTTTTGTTCCAACTTTTGTTGTTGGTCAATAAAGTTTTTAAATAAATAAATAAAATAAATAAATATGCTCGGAGTTTCTCTGCGAGATCGAATCAGAAATGAGGAGATCCGCAGAAGATCTAAGGTCACCGATATAGCCCGACGAATTGCCACACTTAAGTGGCAGTGGGCGGGGCACATTGCTCGAAGAACCGATGGCCGATGGTGCCGACGAGTTCTCGAGTGGCGACCATGGACCGGAAGAAGCAGCGTGGGGAGGCCCCCCACAAGGTGGTCCGCTGACCTGGTGAAGGTCGCAACATATTCGATAAACTTTAATTGAAATTATAATATATGTTCAAATCGATGCTAATAAATCAAACAAAAACCAATTTCAACTTACGTATTACTTTGACGAACAGAAAACTTTGAAACGATAGCGTAATGTTATCCTTTGAAAATGCTTTCGAAGCCTCCGAATTTTTTGGCTACCGACCAACGTGAATATGGTCTTCTTGGGAAAAACTAAAATGCAGACTTTAGCACATTATTTTTAATGCACTTGAGTCAATTTATATGTTAAAAAAATCTCGTTAATTTCGCTAAATATCGCAGTAATAAACATTTTTCATTTGTGATTGCGATAACATTTACAAATAATTCTGAGTTATAAATGATAATTGCTAATACTAATAAATGTTAGTATATTTATTAATCTATGATATTCCTATTAGTTGTATTTGGTACATATATTACAAACCAACGCGATGGTTAATATTAAACGTTATTAAACAGATAAATAATGTGCACACAGATAGTTTTCTTTCAGATATGTGTTTTATCTTTAAAGCAAGAGGACAAGCCACCGTATATTTAAAAAAAGAACACGACTTATAGTTGTGTCGGTGTGACATATCAAAAAATATAATGATAAAAATTTAATTTTAACAAACATCTTAAATTAACCAAATGTAAGTGATTGATATATTAATCAGTACAGATATATACCGCTCATAAGCCCGCTGTTAGAAATATTATCCATTCCTTACATTACCAATGAGCATTTTTGCTCCCAAGAACCAATCTTGGGAGCAAAAATGCTCACCCTTCAAATCGAAACACAACAATACTAAGTATTGCTGCTGGGTGGTAGAATATGTGATGACTAGTTGGTACCTACTGAGATTGGGTTTGCAAAAAACTCTAAACCAATTAAATAAAGTACCAAGTAAAGTACGGTGTCGTACCAAATATTATGGTAATTTAATCTTGTTGATATATTGAAAATATTTTAGATACATACAAACTTCACAGTCTCACCGTCATCTGAAGCGTTGATCAAAATCAAATTAACTAATTTTACTTATATCTAAATAGTCTACCTCCGTGGTCGAGTAGTGTGTACACCGGTTTCATGGGTACGCCACTCCGAGGTCCCGGGTTCGATTCCCGGCCGATTCGATGTAGAAAAAGTTCATTAGTTTTCTATGTTGTCTTGGGTCTGGGTGTTTGTGGTACCGTCGTTACTTCTGATTTCCATAACACAAGTGCTTTAGCTACTTACATTGGGATCAGAGTAATGTATGTGATGTTGTCCAATAGTAAAAAAAAATAAAAAAATATTTATCTAAATAGTAATTGTTGAGTGACAGCAATGGAGCAATGCTGACCAATGAGCGTTCTTAGTCACGTATTTAGTTACGTAGTTAATCGGACTAATCCAATGACTGAATTGATTGATGTTACAAATAAACATAATATAAAATATTTACTTATGAATCATACGTTCAATTTTATAACACCTTTTGACAGGAAGTGTTTTCCCATTCATGCATACACTGGCGTAAGGCCAAGAAGCGACAATAGAGACGGATTTTATCATATTCCCTCTAAGTGCATACATGACTGCGTTTTAAACTTGTACATTTAAACACGAACGTTTTCTTCGCGCATTTACTTACTACATATGACATTACCATCAAACTTTAAACGACATATTTTATATAGTTTTAATATAAAAGGAAATGGAATTTTATTATTTATATACAATAAAATATTTTATACCATATTATATCAAATCAAAATATACTTTATTCAAGTAGACTTTTACAAGCACTTTTGAATCGTCATTTAACAAACTATTTAAAGTAAAGCCACCACCACCGGTTTCGAATGTATATTCTACCGAGAAGAACCGGCAGAATCAGTATTATTATTAATATCAACTCATTGTTTTTGTTTTATATATGTATGCGTTTTCAATAAAATTACTAGATAATTTAATAATATCGAAGAAAACACTCAGGGCCTTCAGTGAGATACATATTAGCACAGACGCATCGATCATTATGATTGTTTTCCAAGTGATTTACTCGGCTCTAAAGCAAAGTGTGTTTTCACTCGGCTAGGAGCAACATATACTTGCTTTAAAATTTACTTTACTAGTAGGATAACTTTTTACATAATAATATTTCCAAATCTGTTCTAATTCTTTGCAAAGACTTTGAATCTTCTTTTATCATAAATTTAACTTTACAGGCTTTCGGTTGCTAAACTTAATATTATTAAAATTGTTAGATATTAAATAACAATGACGTTGCGTCTTTTTACCTCTGATTTATTTATATACGTAGGCGGACGGGCAAGTGGGCCACCCGATGTCATGTGGTCACCAACGGCCCATAGACAATACGCTGTTAGATACATTAACCATTCCTTACAACGCCCGTATGCCACCAACCTTAGGAACTAAGATGCTATGTCCCTTGTACCTTATAGTTACACTGGTACACTCACCTTGAAATCAGAACACAACAATTCTGACGGGCTTGCATAAAGCTCTACCACCAAGCCATGTAACATTGTTACTCGGTCCACATTCCTCGGTCAGAAACATATTAGCTTGAATGATGTAAGATTATGATGAGACAATTCTGTTTAAGAAAGCCAAGATGACCCAGTGGTTAGGACGCCTGCATCTTAACCGATGATTTCGGGTCGGCAGGCATTGCGCCTGCCTGGGTTTGAACTTTGATGAATTTTCATGCAAGCACATTAAATTTGTGTTTATAATTCATCTCGTACTCGGTGGTGAAGGAAAACATCGTGAGGAAACCAGCATGTGTCTAATTTCAACGAAATTCTGACACTGTACTGTACTGTCTGACATGTGTATTTGACCAACCCGCATTGGAGCAGCGTGGTGGAATATGCTCCAAACTTTCTCCTCAAAGGGAGAGGAGGCCCTGTTACTCGATTTGGAACAACGTAATAGATTTAACTACTTATATATTTTTTAAAATATCTTTAGATATTAAGAAGAAGAATAAATATATATATTTATCTAGGAAAACGTAGAATTATGACATATGTTTGCTTAAAGAATATACAGACACTTGTAGAAGGTTATATGTATTGGCATTAAAGAAATAAATAAATAGTTGACAATTTAAAAGTAGTAAATTTCACACTCTTATAATTTATTATTGAATTTTACATCGTTGATATATCAAAAATAAAGAGCTCGCTTTATGTCGCAATACTGAATTAAAGAACATCCATACACTCGTCATAACCCACAACTCCATTGTTGGTAATAAAGTTTGATATCAAAACACAGAGTCGTATTATTTAATAAAATATGTGCTGTCACGCTTCGCTGTCTCGAGAATGAGCGTTTTGATGAAAGTGTTTTAGCGACCTAGTTCTTCTTGTAATGTTTTTAAAAGGATTTTTTTTTTCTATTTTGAATTAAGAATTTCAAAACCAGAATAATGTTTTGTGATGTATATTACTTTGCTTAATCACTGAGGGACCACTGTTTTTTTATTACAATTTACTTTATTTTTTTTTTCTAGTATATTAGATTAGATTGAAGGAATCATTTTAAAATTTATTGACAACTTAGATAAATAACTTTTAAAATAATAATTTACTACTTTTAAACTAACCCTAAAATTATGTTTTAATTTATATAAAATTATTCGAATAAAATAATCGATAATATAATTTTTAATAATTTTATACGCTTGATACGTTTTTGAGGTTTTATCAGTCGACCTTTACAGAATCTAAGTTTATCTATAGTATTGTGACTGTCGATCGAAGATCGAATATCACAGTCGATTTAATCAAGGCAAAACTTCATACCCTAACAAATTTTAGACTATTAAAATATAAAAAGTAAAGTTAATTTGCCAATTGTCTTTCTTATTTGGACAAAATCTAATTAATTAAAATGGCAATTGCATTAAAATTGTCCTAATTTTTAATTTAAGATAAGGAATTCGACTCGAATTTAAAAATATATAATATCTATAGAATATTTTTAGAAATAAATAATATTCTATACATACAATCCAAAACTTAACACTTATAACATTTTCAATTATATTTAACAACTTTGAAACGGAGCTGCAAATACACGAATAAAAACTTTATTGCACCACGGTAAACAGAAGAAAGTATAAAAATTAATATTGACGTAGCCATTTTGTTTTATTACTTCGTTCACATAATTTCGGTATTCTAGTTAATGCACTTGCATCACATATGCAAACAATTTAATATTATATAAATTATAAAATCTTAAACGCAATAATTTACCCTAAGTTACCAAAAGTTAACGTCATTTAAAGTTCTTATTTATATTTAACAATTAAGATACATACCTATCTACCCATACTACAAATATATATTACTGAAAATAGGAGATATCATAAAACTGTTTTATTGATGGTACAGATATGTGCAAGGTTGTCCAGGATTTATTGGGGTAATATTTTTTTTCATATTTAATTTCATGATTAGTATTGAAACATTGCGAGGTATTGATATTATTCTTGATACTGCTTAAATACGTTTTTAAGAAATACTTTGGTATGAAAACTTTCCTTTACGTTTTGCTTCGGGTCAACGCGAATTCTTTCCTGCAGACTCTTGTAAATGCTGAATGTTTATTCGTCTAGAAACTATAGCAGGGTGGATGCATTGATGATATTGGAATAATATCCATTTCGTGGTAAGTAAAGAATTCCTAAACATTGTTTTACATAGTCATTATATTAACTTTTTAATAAATATGGTGTTTAAATAAACTTGTCCTAAATATTGTTTCGTAAATAAATTTCGATTTTAGGAGAGATTTAAGGGCGTAACAAACAAACATAATTCTTTACTTTTACATAACAGTATAAATAAACCAAAAAAAAATCTAAGGTAGTTTAAAATCGATTTAATAGTATGCACAAATGCCCACCTAATTATTGCACAATTTGTATTTGTATCTCTTGAAATATTCACAACTTCAACATTTTATTTTAAATCGACAGGAAACAAATTTGATTTATAACTAAGTTAGTTTGAAATGAAACGGTAATGGAATGGTGCGGCTGAGATGGACAGTTTTATAGGAATTTCTTGTTTATTACTGCAAATTCAAATTTAATTTTAACAGTGATCTTATATTTCAAATTTGGAAGACTTCAGAGTTGTTTTACTATATTTATGATTAAGAACGACAAAACTTTTATTTCAACTACAAGAGTCGAGACGGCCCTGTGTTTATAACGGGTGCATCTTAACCGATGATTTCGGGTTCAAACCCAGGCAGGCACCACTGAATTTTAATGTGCTTAATTAGTGTTTATAATTCATCTCGTGCTCGGCGGTGAAGGAAAACATCGTGAGGAAACTTGCATGTGTCTAATTTCAACGAGATTCTGCCACATGTGTATTCCGCCAACCCGCATTGGAGCTGCGTGGTGGAATATGCTCCAAACCTTCTCCTCAAAGGGAGAGGAGGCCTTAAGCCCAGCAGTGGGAAAATTTACAGGCTGCAAATGCTAAAAAAAATGCTAATGCTAATGCTAATGCTACAGAATTATAGTCTGATTATATAAATAATATAGTTTATTTTCTATTGAATCGTATGATCATCAATTCTTACGTTACTATCTTTTACATTTTTCACTCCGACTTCGCTTAAACTTAAAAATTAAATTAATATTGTTGTTAAGAACATAAATGGAAAAGATATCTGAGTAGTTTACCTTTTCACCTAACGTTGTTAGCACAAAGGAGTGCCTGTCAGTTTTAACGGATTTCTGACCCTTTTTCAAATTAATATTTGTTTTAAAACTATGTATATAAATATACTTAGAACATTGAATTTCAATATTTTGTTTTAGATTTTGATAAAATGAACGGTTACTAAAAATATTAATCTTAGTTTTTATTGTTTATAATTCAAACTTTTATATTCTTGAGTGTTCAAATAAATCTGTTACAGACATTTCATTGAGTTGTTGGTTGTTGAAGTTGTTAAAATCTATCATTGTTCTAAAAATAGATTAAATTAATTTAAGTTTTAGGCTGTTTGTTTTTATTTGTAACACTCACGATGATGATTAATTATTTTTCTTTAAAAAATAGAGTGTTTCAATAGTTTGAATTAAATGTGTATATTATTGAATATAAGAAGGTAGTCGAGTAAAACGTACCACCATAAATTATGAAATGGCCACTCAAGAAATATTCACCATTTCTCATACAGCCAATGATGTTTTGAAAAAAACAGCCTGTACATTACTTGGCTCTTTTTTATTTTACCTCTCCCTTCGAGGAGAAGGTTTGGAGCTTATTCCACCAGCTGCTCCAATACGAGTTGGATGTTGATTGCCACACATGTGGCAGAATATTGTTAAGATTAGACACATCCAAGTTTCCTCGCGATGTTTTTCTTCACCGCCAAGCACAAGATGAATTATAAACACAAATTGACGGATGAAAATTTAGTGATGGTTGCCTAGGTTTAAGCCCGCAATTATCGGTTAAGATGGAACACATTCTAACCATGGCTCTATTTTTTAATAGCTTTCGGCTTTCCTAATTTTTTAATTTTTCAATCTAACCCATTCATATAAATTATTCTTCAGTAGAAGCAACTTTAATTCAACAGCATTCTTATTTTGATTTTTCTATCTAACCTATGAATATAGTTATTATTCGAGTTACTGAAGCACTTTAAATCAAATCAGAACACTCCAGCATACATAAACACAAATTTATGAAAACACAATCGAATCTATTACATTAATAAAATTATATTAATAATAATTTTACTTAAATTTTAGAATTACAACCTAATTTAGTGAAATTACAAGAGACCGTAAAGTTTCGTATCAAATTAATTATTATTAATAGCAAGTCAAGCATCAAGGTTACCTTTCAACAAAGAAAGTCTGTAAAGTGGAGCTAAGTATTGAATCACCGGCTCGATAACATTAAAGTTTAAGAATACGTGCTACCAATTTCACACGGATAACCTATTACAACAGCTCTGCGAATTTACAGAATCAGAATTAACTCATATATGCTTAAAATTATTTTACACATATTTTTATATGTACTTTTTACATGATATTGATATGTATGATGCTTAAAATTTAAGTAAGGTTTGTAATAAAACTAGTTTTTTAACGGATTTAATCGCGTATATTAGTTATTTTTAACATCCCGACGTTTCGAGCACTTTGCAGTGTTCGTGGTCACGGGCAGACTGATTTAATATACGCGATTAAATCCGTTAAAAAACTAGTTTTATTTCAATGTGTAATAATCGCGAAAATCTAAGACAACATTAAGGTTTGTAATATTGTTATATATTGTAGATTTGGGGTCTGATATTCTTTTTTTTCTGTAGTGCGGAACCTTGAGCAGATTTGGGTTAAGGAAGTCAATATGCAGCTAATTCTGGCTGAATATTGCAGTATTGAAATAAGTTGCCAACACTTGCCATAAGATTCGACCCTGTCATGAAAAAAATAGTCAAAAAATATTTTTATAAGCAAGTTTACTTGGCATTGTTATACTTTATTTAGCATACTATTATTACCGACGATAAAAATGTGGGCAAAATTTTTGCACATCGGTTGATTGCAAGTTGTTTAAAATTTTGTTGCAATGTTTGATTGAATATAGGAGTTAAATAAAAGCTCGTAATTATAGTTATATTTTACTTAGTCTCAGTTTGTTCTAAACTAGTTTTATATAGTGCCCTGAAGGGACTGAAGAGAGACCAAATCCCTGATGAAATGATTATTCACAAGATCGACGTTTAAGATAAAATTGACACTATCTCTGAGGGCTTAAATATCGCTTATGCGGTTGGTGTTTTTGGTCACAATCTTTAAGCGACGTATAAGAATACAGACTGACACTGAAGCGGTATTTATAAGACGTTCACCTCGAATCATGCAAACATTTCAGCAAATATTTTGTAACCAAAAATTTTACACTCGGTGTTCGACTTGATCATAAAATATGCTTTAAATATTATAATAATTGTAGTCAAAGTCGCATATCAAAAACCCATAGTTAAACCTTTCGAGTTCTGATTTTATGCTTACAAATTACAGAAAATAATAGCTACAAACACGTTTCCTATTGACAACCCTTTATCTCATCTTTACATACTTTACTATTTATTTAATTTATTTATTAGTGAATAAAATGAATGAATACAACTTGAAATTTGAATCAAAAATCTAATTGCAATAATAATAAAACCGTAAAGCTAAAAAGTACCGATTTAACTTTACACTTCAATATTATACAACGAAGTCGCTTGCTGTTTCTGTCTATCTCCGCTTTCTTGAAAGATCGGGTGATAAAAACATTTGTATACAACGAAAATACTTTGTATAAAATAACAAAAGCATGACAGTGTTTAGTCCAAAATAAATGTATTGGTACGCTTACATGGCTAATGCTTGCTAAGCAATTCTTATTATATATATAAAAACAGTGCACTAGAAAATATTGGGTCTTAAATAGGTATACAGAAAAGCATGTATACTTACTCTTAATAAGTATTTTTATCAATTAAAACTTAGTAATAAAACTATAGTATATTTATCGAGGCGATCAATATCCAGATTCAGTTAACTATCTTAGTCTCCTTTGGCATTTAATTTACATTAAATTTGTTTCTCCACACTATAGCTCTCGAATGAAACTTAAAAAGTAATAAGTTTTCAAATTATACGCAAATAAAAAAAATCGTACGCTGCGAATCGCGTGGTACTGTAAACTTTAAATTTCGACCTTGACAATAATAAATATCCAATTTTGAACCTATAAGCTGTGGACACATTTTGACCTACATTACTCAATAAAATTAGTATTCATATTTCTCATTTATGACACCCTTATATAAAATAATAAATAAACGATATAAAATAAATATACCTATTAAATATTTTCTGACTCAGCGCACTTCTCATTTTCGTTATTAATAAATTGTATCCGTGCAAAGTCGGGCTGGGTCGCTAGTATTACATATAAAAATTTAATTTCTTAATACATTAGAGTGAGATCATAAATTACCACCGTGAAATTCTTACGAATTGATAAGATCATGAGAGCGACTGAAATTTTGTCTTCTTGTCTAAAACGGCCATAAAAAAGCCTGTAAATTTCCCATGGGCTAAGGCCTCCATCCCTTTGAGGAGTCAGTCTATATAAATTATCTGTGTACGTACTCTTTGTGTCTGTGTGTAAACACACCGATAGTTTTTTAATCATTGTATTATGGACTTTGTATATTATAATATCGTTAAATATTACTCTGCATTTTTATAACAGTCTTCAAAATAGACGAATTTTGTATAAAAATATATACATCTATTTTTTAAATTACTTGTTTACATCTTATACAGTTGTATATCATACAGATAATATCGTTTTATTGTTATTAATATAATAATTATATGAATAACAATAAAACTATCATATATAGGAATAATATGGTAATTTCTATGGTACCTCGCGCACGTTTTCATGTTAATTAGCGTGATAATGTTGTTATGTTCAATAAATTACTTGCACGAACTACTACCATTAATTATTATTTGTTACAATTATGTTATACGCTGTGCTTAATGAGGGTCATTGAACTTATTATTTATGTTAAACTGCTATATTTTTGATTTGAAATTAAAGCACGACTTGCTTTATTATTTTGTAGTAATAAGGAAGCCGAGCCAACTTATGATAGTAAGATTGTATGCACTTACTATCTAAAGTTTTTTTTTTTCATAATATGAATAGGTGATCGCGCAAATGAAACATCTGATTGTAAGTGGTCACCACCACCTATACACATTCGCGCTGTAAGAAATATTAACAACGATAATGCGCCACCATTATTCAAGCTGGAACACAATAATAATCAGTATTGCTTGGCGGTAGAATATTTGATAAGGGTAACTACCCAGGCGGGCATACACAAAGCCCTGCCACAAAGTAAAAGTAATTTGTATTATTAGAAAAATTAAACATTTCTTATATTATTGTCAAAGTACAATCAAACTCATTATATTCATTACATACATACTTTTTATCATAATTATGACTGACAATTGACTTATAATTGCAACACCGTTATACAAAGTATTAATATTTGTTAGTACAATGCCTGTTAAATGGGTGGGACTTAGCCAAAAGCTACAACAACAAAATAATTATACAATATTTAGTTTTAGTTAGAGTACAGAGTTGATGCTTCAGTATTTAGACTTTCTTTATATACGCTTAAAATGATAGTGTACATTCAGTAGGTATTATATGTAAGTAGAAATTCTAATCTTACAGGAGAATACGAACGTGAAATGTCAGAACGTGATTTGCATAATTGATTATAATAATCATTAAATTAATAGGATATACGTATCAAAATAGCGTGTCACCTTAAACCGGATGTCAACATTTCACGAGTGAGATACGTAATGATTTCTTACAGAATCGCACTGCAGATACAAGTGTTTTAACAGTCCCACGGGAAATATGAGATTGTCGTTATGAAAAAAATAAATTCTGTAGCCATAACGAATTTCATTAAAATATGTAAAATGGTGACTATGAAGTGAAAGACGGACGGATAATGTATTCAAAATCCGTCCGTCCAAAAAGCACCATTTTAAGAGTTTTTTTTTTTTTCTATCACAGCTCCTTTACATTTTTTTATATAAAAAAAAATATTATAATATAATAATTTTCTCGCTTATTCTGAGCTTTAACATACACCAGGGAAAGAAGGTAAGATAACATACAATAAAAAATTTAAAGCAAAGCTATGTAACTGAAATTTCTTTTAGCGTAAGATGTTTATCGATGATATACACTAAAAGCAAAATGTGATACCGAGGAGCTTCATACCTATAGGATGAACCCATTTTTTCCCATACTTTTAAATAGTTTTGGTTGAATTGTGATAGTGCCGATCGTTATACAAAAGAGATTACAAGGAATAAACTATAAAAAAAAATATTTCACAATATAAAATTATAAAATAATATTTTTTCATGTTAAAGAGTTTACTTAATAAATTATAATGGGTCTGTAAATCATCACCGAACCGCTATATTTGATTCACAGTCACTGAAAGCAGAACATTTTATGAAATTTTCTTTAGTGAAACCTTTGGACACATAGTGTTATGTACGTAACTTTAAATTCTTAACACTTTTACCTTTTGTAATTCACATATATGTGTATGAAAAATAAACGTAATATTTGGAGTTCAAGTTTAAAAGTATAAGCGAAACAATGTAACTAGAAGTGACCAAAGTAAAGTAAAGTGCTTATATATGTCCTGGAGGAGTCGGTGGTTATTTTTTTTTTGCTGTTACTAAAAAAACGTTTTTTTTTTTTTTATATTGACTATTTTGTTGCCGCTCTGCTTCAGTTTCTTTATTTTATAAATAACACGATTTAACACATTTAATACTTTTGGAAGGTTTACCCTTCTTAGGATACATTACTATACAGTTTTAATTTCTATAACAAATACTTTTACATCCACTTTAATACTAATTTTGTAAACAAACTTTTTTTTAAATTCTTTGAAAATACCATGAATTTATAGTAATAATAGTTGACTAAAATTTTCCATTATATTTTTCCGTGGCTGTTGATAAGTATTTCAGTAAAAGCTCGTAACTACTAGGCGAAGAGGTCCTCTCCTCTCAAGCTTATTCCGCCACGTTGCTCTAAGAGGGTTCGTCTATAAATATAAATGTGGCAACTTAATATACGCGACATGCAGGTTTTTAATCGTGGTTTTTCTTCACTGAACTTTATGTTTATCACAATGAAGTCCCTGAAGTCTAAGTAAAGCTTGCTCGGTCATTGATCTATAATTTCCGGTTAATACTTGGAGTATTTCATCCACTGAACCATCTCGTCTCAGTAATATATTTATTTACGCAAAAGTTTCGAGGGAAAATATCTTGAAACTATCAAAATCGATATAATTTATGACAAGGCTTGAACAATGAATAACGACTGCGTTTCCATAACAAAAAGAAGCTAAAATACAGATTGCGATCTTGGCGCAAGGGAGGTGCCAAGTTTGTAACAAATGGGAGCAAAATCTGAGTTCATCCGCAGAGACTATGACTTTTTTTAGAAATGGCAAAATTAATTTCGTATACTCGTAGATACGATACGAGTACCTCCGAATGTTTGTTCGATTCGATTCTGATAAACATTGAAAACACAACAAAAATTAAAAAAAAAGTTAATCTAAATTTACGTTCCACTTCCTGCATTTTACTTCCTAAAAATGAGTGGGCCTATTCACTCAATATGATTGCTTTAATAAGTCGAACAAATTAAATTAAAAATGATGTCATAATTTTACCCAAAATAATAATAAGAAAAATCGTTCCTTGGCACACTGGCATCGATATAGAGCAACATATGAGTTTTCAATGTTTGTAAGAATCATTAAGAATTACTAGTACTACATAAGGGTTTACTTTAAGGTTTCAAAGTACAGCAAAATTAAAAATTAATATTACTGTGCAAAAATTTCAAATAGCTACAGTACAGATTATTATTATTTTATATCAATTTTTCCACGTCCAATCGCATTTCTGACACTGAGCAAAAAACCAGCCTAGAATCATCACAGCCCATTTCTCGAGTGGATATGTTTAATACAGGCTTTTGCATAATTACTCTAAAGTCCAAATGTTTCAACTGCAGGGATAACAAAGACATAATTTGAAAAATACAATCATTTAATACTGTCAAGAGTGAGATACAATAGCAATACTTCTACTAGGGTAAATTTTGTTTTGACATGTTAGTGTTAAAGCTTTAGGCAAACCAATTTGGGTAGGTACCACGCGTCATAATATATTGTACCACCAGACATCAATTCTTAATATAGTCGTGTTACGTTTTAAGGGTTGAATGAGTCAGTGTAACTAGTTCAAGGGATATAACATCTTAATTCTCATGGTTGGTGCGCATTGGCAATGTAAGGAATGTTCAATATTACTACTGAATACTGGAATACAAGGGACATGCCATAATAGGACATCTTAGTTCTCAAGGTCGGTTCGCATTTGTATTCCTTGTAGGAATGGTAAATGTTTCTATCTTCTGTGGACGATGGTGACCACTAATCATCAGGTGGCTCAATTACCCTACTGCGTAGCTATTTTTTTTATTTTTTTTTATATTTCGTGTCCTTTGTATTCCATATGGTACATATTATGTATGTCAATTTCTTACAATTGTCCTTGGATGTCTTACTATTGGTGCAATTAATTTAAACAGCACTTAATTCCATATTATTGAAACATAAAAGTATTTTCTTATCGTAGATTTTATGAAGTTCAATTAAAAGAAATATTTCACTAAATCCTTAAATTTGAGTAAAGAAAACAAATGTTTTTTAATACTCTATTCAGTATTTTTACTTTTCTCGTGAGAAAAAAAACTTAAACATTTCAACCACAAGCAACCTCTCACAATACACGCTTAAAGCGATGAGAACTTAAATATACAGCCTCGTCTTGAATAAAAGTCAGTATTCGTTTCATAGCATTTCTTAGAACCTCTTTAATACATATTTAAAAATTTAACTTTATTATTGAGTTAAACTTTCTGTGTTTTTTTAATAATATAATAATATGTAGAAATTGATGTCGTGATTAACTAAAGATAAACACGACATTCATTAAAATATTCAAATTTCAAACACGAACAGAACAATATTAATTATTGCTATTTGACGTTAGAATATCACGTTCGTTGATTTCCAAACATATTATAGTATAAAAAATATATTACTGACTATAATTTTTTTAAGAAAACGAATACTCACTAAAGTATCTTTTCAGGACTTGCTGTATACTCTTCATTCCGAAATGCTGGTAATTTTACATACATTTTTTCAAAAAAGTATGTTGTGATTTTGAGTAAATATGACTGTTTTTTTCTGCAATAGCCTTTTTACAGAAATACTTTATATGTATATTAAAGAAACGCTTCATTAATAAAATATTAATTATCACTTAATGAATAATAAAACGTTATCATAACAAAGTACAAGCGAGAAAAAAAAGTTGAATATCATCAGATCAGCTGTTAACAGTGATATCAATCGATAATTTATACACACCCAAAACATACTCGTGGCTTGGAAACCGTATATTCGAAAACTTTGCGTATATTCTATGCAAATTATCAAATCCGTTAGTTTGTCAGAATATAGTTCCGAAAACATGAATCACGCTAAATAAAATCAGAATATTTGAATAAATTTCCTTTTTCAAACAAATAATTTAAATTTTATTTAAAGTAAGCCTTATATACATTCATACGTGACTCTAGTTAAGCTAGTAAAAGCGTTAATTTAATTTGCACTGAACATTTCAAAAGTTATATCAGTACAATATTTTAGTATTATAACAAAAATATATTTTGCATATGTTTGATAAAACGTCATACTCGAATTTTATCAAACAATATCCAACTTACAAATTTTATGGATTTTGATAAAAGCTATAAATATATAATATCAATAAATGAAAATAATCATTAAAAAATATTTCAAAATCAAAATCTTTGCTGGCAATTTGTTCTAAATTACAACTAAAATAATAAATTAGTCAGTTCTTATGTATGTTAGTAAAACCCTAATGTATTTACTAATGACTAATCATAAAAAAATATTACACATAACATTGATAACATATTAATAAAAATAAAATAAAATATTCGAATGCCATCTTAAGTCATTGTTTTACAAGATTAAATGTAAAGTTACCATCATTTCAAAGTGTACAGCCTACTGAAGCAGTAAAACTCATAGCAGTTACTTTTATGTACCTATTAAAATAATTGAGACGCAATTACTGTGCCTGCTCGATCGAATTTAAAGTAATGGTAACAACTCTTTCAACCAATAAGATACTTCATTTAAATTAAATCGACTAATATGTATCGATATGTTCACGGTTTTAAGGTCATATTTTCTTCGATTTCAATCGATTAATTGTAAAAGCATTCCTCTGATTTTATTATTATATTATTTTTTATAATTATCGAGCAAAGTTGCGTTGTAAAACAAATAGTTCCGAGCTGACTGGGTATTTTCCGTCGTTAGTCAATGGGAAGGCTTACAATGAGAATGAATATTTTGTTTGTGAATTTTCCTGCTTCGTATTTCCCACTAATGTTAGGTGATTATTGATGGCTTTTATTCGCTTTCATTTTCTTTATCCTCCGTTCGCTTATTGACTACAAATTGCAATTTATTTCGATGCCTCCAGTTTTATTCGTAAATATGATACTACTTATTATTTATCGCGTTTGAAAATAGCTCTTTTATTGTAAATGGCAATGGCTATGGCTGGAAATTAAATTATCATAATTTAAATTCTATATAATTATATACTAAAAATGTATATTATATACGAACTTTTATTTATGACTCTTAAATTCACTTGTTTTAAATTTTGACAGTTAAAACTCTCAACTCAACTTCAACATTTTAGACCATACCTTACCTTACCTACCTTACTTACCTTTATATAAATGTTTACAAGTGTTGCTTTAATTTTTTTCTATATAATAACACGTAAATAATATTATGGCAATAACTTACAATAAATATTAATACGGCATATAGTTTTCACATTTTAATGATTTGACCATTGCCAAAGTTGGCAATGGTGTGAAAAACGTAATATATTGATATTTGTATTTTATATTAATACCAAAAATAATTACGTGAATCTCGAACAAAATAGCAATTATCAATTACACACCAAGGTAGAATGTAAGTCGTGCTTCGTCTTACTACATTGTATGTTGTATATGTGTATTTAAATATGAAATTGGTCGTCTATACTGAGTTACCTGCCGGTTCTCGATAGAATTTACATTCCGAACAGGTTCACTTCACTTAATATAATTTTGTATAATGACGATTGAAAAGTGCTTATATATTTTTATTTTGATTTTAATTTTGATTGACCTTTTTGCATAACTTCCAGTTCTAAAAATATTTGAGCAAATCGATCTATGTATTTTATCAAAAGGCCTCTCAACTATGATGCTCTATTATGAATGTTGCTAAATTTTGATACTGTGCTTTTCTTTAATCGCTATAACTCCTTCAATATATACTATATATATTTATCATTAGTTATCTGTGAAGAACCGTATACATATATATATACCGTATACATATATGTATACATTCTATATTTTACATTACATTAACAGCCTGTAAATTTCCCACTGCATACTCCACCACTCTGCTCCAATGCGGGTTGGTGGCATAATTTCGTTGAAATTAAACACATGCAGGTTTTCTTACAATATTACCGCCTAGCACGAGATGAATTATAAACACAAATTAAGCACATGAAAATTCAGTGGTGCTTGCCTGGGTTTGTACCCGCAATCATCGGTTAAGATGCACGCGTTCCAACCGCAGGGCAATCTTGGCTCTTCTATGTAAGCCAATTTAATTTAATTTATTTATTTAACAATCTAATACAATGATCGCAAAGGAGTGATCAAAGTTCACTTTAAGAACTTCGTTTATTCATCAATAATCCATCACAAGTCGTAACAATCCGGTTCAGTCTGCTAATAGTCGAGGAGAGTAATTTCGAGCCCTAAACTACTCCGTTGTTTGCTGGTTCATTTTTCAATCGCTTACTGGATCGCTTTTTATCGTCAAAACTTTTACTCCTTTTCCTTTTAACACTTATTTACTCTGTCAGCAAGTCTGCAAGGGGCGACTTTTTAAGATTTAGGATGTTTATTGATTCGATAGTTTCAGAAAATAAATTTATTTTTATTTTACCGTATATGACAGAAATGCAATATATTTCTTAAGACCAAAATATTTATTAAAATACTGTTCTGAGTCTGTGCGTTGCATGTTTTTACAGTTTTATGACATAAGGAAACACCGACTGTAAAATCTTTGCGTTTAATGATATGATGAGCTTCACTTTTCTTAACTCTTTAAATTTGTTAATTTTTATAAAAGTAATAAAAAAATAATTATTGTTGTGTAAAAAAAAAAACAATATAACATTTATATATTATAGGGCTAAAATTTTAGTGTATTTTATTATTTTAAATATGTAGACGCTCTGACAAATGCCACCTGACGTTACTTAGTGATCTCGGGGGCGAAGTGTTCATCACCACATAGACATTAGCGCTGTCAGAAAAATTAACCGTCACTTACATATATTGTCAACGCACCAGAGATATTGGGAACTAAGATGCTATAGCTAGGGACCTAGCTCACTCACTGATCAAGCCGGAACACAACAATATTGCTGTATAATATGTGATGAGTTGTGGTATACATTCAGACGGGCTTGCACAAAGTCCCACAATGAAATATCTGTATGTTTTTTATATCATCATAACTCTTTGTCATACTAAATATAAAAATGAAACATTTTTATTCTGAATGTCATCTAAAGTATCGCACGAAAATATATTTCACCAACATTATTCTTTGTAAATAATACGTGACTTTTTCTATAATCATTTCTCTTTATTCGAACATTTTCGCGCGAAAATAATGCATGCAAAAAAGGGGCTATAGTCATCAAAGTTAATAGCGGTTGTACAAATAAAATCCGCGCTTTCAACGCCTGTTTAATATTTGTTTTTGAACAGAAAAGCCTAACAACTTTCATCAAGCTAATACCTTTACACCTTCAAAGTATCCTCTTAAAAGTTCTACCTTATATGATAAAAAGTTAAGTTTTTTGGGTTATCTGAGTGTTATTACGTAATGAATAATTTTGCAATCTATAAAATTCTAAAGTTGATCTTTAACATAAATGAACTTTTTTTTATTTGGATCAATTTGCTCACTAGTAGGAGAAATTGACTTACTAATAAATATTCTGAAGCAGATAAAATCCATTACCCATTGATTTATTTACGCCATAAGTCATTGGGCATTTTAAGGAAAAAAGTATTATTTATCGTATATGACCGCTGCACAACGATTACTTTTAGCCATCTAAAAGGATAAAATAATGACAATTATTTTATTACAATTGCTCTAAACTTACCAATATTATAAATGTGAAACTTCGATTTTATGAGTATCTGTTACTCAATATAAATAAAATTGGCGCAGACATATAGTGGAATAGCACATAGAATACTTTTTTATATCCAACGCCTCATACACGATCGAAGGCGCTACTGGAAACTAGTATACCATGTATATATAGAATTGACTTGTAAAGTATTTTTGACTAAAGTCGACTTTAACCCAAGCTGGCGGCTACTTTAGCCAATGTATAGTTCGATCATTCTCACAAATGGGAAAAGCTGCCAATATTTTGCAGCCTTTATCTTTACTACGTCTGTAGTAATATCATGAATGCTTATCAGTTATTTATTTATTCATTTTATATTTCTAAATACATAGATGGTAGGGTTTTGTGCAAGACCGTCTGGGTAGGTACCACCTACTCATCAGGTATTCTGCCGTCAAACAGCAAGGGTTGGTGGCGCATTGGCGATGTGGTAACGCGGTGGCGATGAATCGTTAATATTTCTTATAGCACTAATGTCTAAATGCCGTGGTGACCATTTGCCCGGCAACACCAGGTGTTCTACCAATTACATTAAAAAATATATAACAATTTGTGTATAATTAAAATACATAAATAAACATGAAGATCAATGCTTCAAAGTGACTTCTATACTCAATTTCCTATAATAATCACACAATACTTATATCCGCCAAAGATTCTCAAATTTTATACTTAAAAAGAGAGCATTTTCTGCCTGGCGGTTCCCTGTTCATGACTGGGAACATACTTTTAAAACATACCAAAATTCTCTTTATCAAAGTTCTATTTCTTTAAAGAATTATAAACAACAACTTCTGACTTTTTGAACTTATTAATGCCTCTCTTTAATGTATTTAGTAACCGCAGGGTTGGCAGGTTTCTATCTCAAAAAAAAAAAAAACTTTTCAAATTTAAATTCTGAGAGAAAATGCTACCGAATTTACTAGTATAAGCCTCAAGGTGAATGGTCAGAAAGATTTTTGTCTTTGGACTTTATTTAAATGTTTTGATATAGCGAATACTAATGAAGAAACAGCAATTTAATTAATAGTTATTATTAGTTTTCATTTTTAAAACATAGTTATAGATAGTAAAATCAAATATCTTAAGCAAAAATATTTACTTAAATGGGTGTTCCAAATTATGTAATAGTTTGTAAGTTATCAGAAATATATTTATATTATTTTTCTATTTATTTAACATTGAATATTGTACTATAACATTCATGTAAATTAACTTTTTGTCTTAGTTATATAAATACATGCGACGTCAATGTTCTTCGTCCTACGCGACTTGAATCACAATAAGTATGTCATCTGGTCTTGGACTGCCGCAAATAACACGGCCCAAAATAGTCTTGATTCCACTTATATGTAAAACGGGATAAGGTTAAAGTTCACATATAAAAGTTGAGTTCGAATGACATTTGATTATAACTGGTACGAATTTGATACAAAAATATGTTGACAATTATAATTTTCTTTGATAATATTTCTTTCGAAGTAAAAGCCACCAAACTGAATACGTGTAAGTGCAGATATCTCTTATCTCTAAAAGAAAACCACCATAAACAGTAACATAAGAAATCTAAGTAATAGCATCGTGTTATTCTATTTCTACAAGAAAAAAATATGGAAACCTTGCCTTGTACGCATAAAGTAGAGTTCATTGCCAACTTTGTCCTTGACATACTTTTACGTAAATGAAATCAATTGGACAATATCTTCCAAAATACGCTTTGAGAATAATTTATAAATATTATTTCAGAAAAAAATTTCTTTCGTTTCGGAATCCGAGGGTCACATTGAATTTAATCTTGTTACACAACGATTCTAAAGTGCTTGTGAGAGCCCCTTTGAATAAAACAGGTTTTGATTTTGTTAATAAGCAAATACTGGAGATATAGCTAGTATAATAAAGTTCGATCCTCACCCAATAGGAGTATCGATTGCTTGCATGTCATAAACCAAGCAATGTCCGCTGATATGCGCAATCTTTAGTGGTCATATAACACAAGGAGCGCTGTCAGTAAACAGATGGATTTCTCGAGTATAAGCTAGATGCAATCACAATGTAACTTTAGTGAGGAACCTGTGTACATGGCATCCGTTCATGACGAGCCAAAGCGATATATACTTTGTATGGCCGCTATGTGACCGATAGCACATCGGGGATCGTTGCACAATGTCAGCTACCTTAAATATTGTCATAAAAATATAATTATTTTGTCGTAGTAATTAAAAATGTTTTTATTTATTTAGAACTCAAACAAAATAGTCTTTTGAATTATTTGAAACGAGTTTACAAAAATTTACAATTCTTGAAACATTTCTTTAATCTCCAAACATTGTTTTGTTCAGAAAAAAATGTTTACAAAACTGACAAGAAAACCTTTTTCAAAATGTTTACATTTTGAAATGAGAGTAGTCATAACGAGAGTGCAAGCGTCCTACATAAATGTCCAAACAAGTCAATTCTTAAGTGTATGAATAACATCAGAAAATGTGGGAATAGTTTGACATTATCCAACCATTTTTAGCGCTATGAAGATATTTCTCTACGAAGAAGATAAACAACTGTAATGACTTAACTATTATCTTAATCTTTTTAATCAAACGAATCACCAAGTCGTTTCATTCGCAACCGTGTTGAATCGTTTTATGGATCATATATATTTATTTGGGTCACGCCTTCGATCTGGACTTGAGGCTATGCCTTCGCAATCTACCGAATAGTTTCATTGTATTTTCATTCATAAAACCTTTTTTTTTAATAGTTTGATACACAGAGAAATGTGCCACTTGATGGTTAGTGGTCGCCACCGCCCATATACATTAGCACTGTAATAAATATTACACATCCCTTACATTGCCAATGCGCCACCTTTGTATCGAAGATGTTAAGTTCTTTATGCCTTTTAGATATAATAAGTCAAATATTATTATAGAAAGCTAATATTTCAAGCTAAGCTATGCTTTCAAAATACCAGTTTTTCAAGTAAATTATGTCAATAAAACAAGAAGCTTTCAATGATTCGAAATGAGGATATTACCGAATAATATTATAATAATATCGCCCTAGAGACTGAATTTTGGCTGCGGCAGTTAATCTCATGAACTAGTCAACTTTATAGTAGATTGTAGTATACAAGAGTGTATGCAAACTACGATAGTCCTTTATTTACAAAGGTACGACAATCCAACAAGATGCAAGGCTCAGGAACAATAGTTTTATGTCCTCTCTCAGACTACGACGGATAGTACACAGTTACTGAGAATTGATTGCCACCACCCACCCAATTACTTTTGCTCAATTCGGGATGTGAAACCGGCACCTTGGGTTGGCAAAACAATAAGCAAGCCACTAACCCAAAAAAGAAGAATAATATTATACAGCTGCTGCAAACACAACTATCTCTGTTGGATAATAGAATATTCGGATACAGTTTATTATGTTTAATAAACGGACCTTACGCGTTTGTCGTCTGGAAAAATAGGAACCACAAATTCTACATATTTACTTCCTCATTGAATTAAGTATATGCTATATCATATAAATTTCCATGACAGTTATATCTTGCATTACTATACCCTTTAATAAAAACCCGAAGTCTTATAAAAATAATCTTATTTAATATTTAAAACAAAACTCGTTATATAATATTATGGTATGAACTTATTTCTCTGATGAAAGTAGAAGATAACCGTTAATTTAACTTTCAAATAAAACATAATTATGTTCGTAATAATTATAAGGAAATTATAAGATACAATAATGTTTTTTTTCTTGGCACTTTGATGGGTCTGATTTACTGCAGGGGTTCATGTATTGCAGGCAGTTTCTGGCACGTAACAACAAAATTCGTACTTTTTTCCCTCAAAATGAACCTCATTTTGCGGTTTTTAAAAATTGGCTTTAACTTCTTGGCACAAACCAGTACCTGAATTTCTTCTGGTCAAGGTCAATACAAAAAAAAGTAAATAACTTCGGAAATGTATCCCAATTTCACATCGAATCTAAGCTTTGAT
This sequence comes from Vanessa atalanta, assembly GCF_905147765.1. Classification (NCBI taxonomy): domain Eukaryota; kingdom Metazoa; phylum Arthropoda; class Insecta; order Lepidoptera; family Nymphalidae; genus Vanessa; species Vanessa atalanta. The sequence continues at coordinate 5,207,088 of NC_061882.1, forward strand.
CAGAGAGACAAGTTATGACCCTCTCTTCACATAAATATAAATAACACACGAGCGTTTGAACCTACATTGTAAGTAGTATGCAGATAAAATTACTTCAAATTGGATTTTTAAATATTGTCTAAATTTTAAATTTAATTTCGTTTGTTTGAATTCTTTTTTATTCTGTTTGAAATTTGAGCAAAGATACACTTTTGAACGAAATTATGCCACATGTGTATTCCACCAACCAACATTAGAGCAGCGTAGTGGAATATGCTCCAAACCTTCTCCTCAAAGGGAGAGGAGGCCTTAGCCCAGCAGTGGGAAATTTACAGGAAGTTAATGTAAAACATAAAAATACACTTTTGGTTCTTAAAAATCTCGCAACCTGGAAAATGTCCCGGGAGTTAAACTATCAAACGACTGGACTATTAGATTATATCAATAAGATATGCCAGTTACGTGTATCTATCGGAATTGTATCAAGGATACCTTGTATCACCAGAACATAAGAACGATTTTTATGAGTTCGAGTTTTATGAAAGTTAAAACAATAATTTAGAGATTTTATATGATATTGAGTATGGTATATCCGTAAATGTAGATCGTTGTCTAAAACGATATAAATGTAATCGAAGATTAACATGCTACAAATATTTTTAAATTGTTAACTAATATAATGATAACGAACTAATATAATGATTGTTTTTATTTTTATTGAAGTTGTATTTAAACTTTACGCTATCAGGAATATAAGCCTTTAATATCTGTTATTACTTCAATCTGCAGCGCAGTTTCTCGCTATTTATTACGAATACAAGGCTGGCAAGCTCTGTCCTATGAAGCATTACGAATACTAACTCCCTGTTACAGCTGCCAAGCCACGAAAATCTGCGTCTTAATGTATTTCAACTGAAATGTTTTGCTTATAAATGGACAATACAAGTTTTAATTCTACCGCTGAAAAATATATTTCCCTTCAACAATTACCTAACTCACTTACCTTCGTTTTTCTTTTATAATAGAATAATAATTTTCAAAATCTTAATTCATATATATATAACATACATAGATAATATGTTTTAATAATAATATGAGTAACATAACTTGTTGTGGTAGTCTTTTCTTTAGTTATAAGGCTAAAATACCGAACTGATTTGTTAATTTTACAATCACAAAAGATAAGTTAAGTCATTTTTTTTTTTAATTTTATTGTTGTTAAATCGAACTAATCAAGACGTTGAATACTGTTGTATTCTAAATACAAAATCATTTAATTAACAAAGAACCTCTTTTATTACACATAAAGATTTAGGAAGAGGATTAATGGATAGAAATGTAATTACATGATCAACGATGCCTTTGTTATATTTTTGTTGAACTGTGGCCAAGTGGCTAGAGAACAGATTATGTATGAGCCGATGGTCGTGAATTCAAATTATATTTAGCATAATTAAATTTTCCATTATCTAAATTAATGTTTCGTCTCGTGTTCTCATAAAAAAAAACTGTACAAAGAAATACTGATGCTTATACATTAACACGCAGAGGATCGGCATTATGGAATTAATGACGAATAATTATAGTGGAGTGGACTTTTGCCCAGCAGTGGGTCACTTCACTTATATCGCATACCAGCTCTAGGTTATCCACTTCTCTATCTATCAATCTATTTTTTAGATCTGACTAAGAATGTTGTTGTACTTATATATATATACTTTAATTTAAGATCTCTTTGTATACCACATTGGTGTGTATTTCACCCCTTATTGTAGAATATCCAGAAACGCTTAAATATGTATCTACTCATTTTTCATGTATATGTATGTTATGTCTCCTGCCTGGAAGTCAACAAGCATTAACTCCATGCTAGGGAAAAAAAAATTGGATAAAGTATCAGAAAGCTAATTTTCCATTTCTGGGTAAAGGCTCTCGCTTTTCAGGCGAAAGTTTTTGGATCATACAACTCACATACTTTATAAAAAAAGATTTTTTTTATATCATCATAATAATTATTTTTGGATCATCCTATATTTGAAATGGACGTATTTCGCTATGAGGATTTGGCTATGTTTTACGACCGACTGCCTCCCTGATGGAATCTTCCTTGGGAATACTTATTTATTTTGCTATTGGGTTTGTTTTCCGCTGCCATTCAACTTATGGTTCGAAGCTAAGTCAAAGTCAAAATATTTATTCAATATAGATATACCGAGAACCGAGAACCGAGATGGCCCAGTGGTTAGAACGCATGGTGGAATATGCTCCAAAACCTTTTCATGCAAGGGGAAGAGGCCTTAGCCCAGCAGTGGGAAATGATTAAATGGGGAATGGATATATACATATATATTTATTTTTCAATTTTTTTTATTTTTTGATATAGCGTGGTTGCTTTGGGATTGTGATAAGTGCGCATAGTAGAAACATTTTCGTTTGTTATCACTGGTTAAGATTGAGTGGTTAACATTGAAAAAGACTTATATATTTTTAATATAATCTATTTTATAAATAACATTTAAAAGAAGAACCTTTTTTTAAAAAAAATGGAACTTGGTATGTTTTTTGTTCTACTCGTACATAAACTATTGAAAATTTAATAGGTACCTCTACGTTTACCAGCGAGGAATACTGGCCCAAAAAGAGGAATTCTCTTTAAACATTTTTCCTCCAAGACAAACGTTATATGTAAAAATTTTTTTGACTAGACTATTGTATGGCTAGTCATATTATAAAAATATGAACAATTTATAAATTTTCTACTAACTTTTAAAATCACAAAATATTATTGACATTTCTCATTGTTATATAATGGATGAAATGTGAGTGTTAACAATTGTTTGACCTTCCGAAGCTATTACCGCACTTTTATACCAATCGTGTGGGAGTACATAAGGCTGAAACAATAGGTGTGTTAAATTACTCTCATTATGTTAGTGGTATTGTAATCATAACGAACGTGGAGCCTCAGTAGGAGGTCAATACATTTAAAATTGAAAAAAATACTCTATATAATAAAAGCAATTATATAGAGTATACCATTGAGTTTCCAGAAGAATCTATATTCCGAACCGTTTGTTGCTTTACGTTTAACACAATTCTGTAAAATATATGTATTTTAATAATGTTTTTTTTTTTTTTTGAATACAAAATCTTGATTGGTTGACTATAAACACAAAGCCTATATTACATTGAGTTTCTTAAAGTGTACACTTTTGTGATGTTTCGATTTTAAGACAAAGGAGTTAATTTTGATTAGTTACAGATGATCAAATAGATATTAGGCTACAATAAAAGAACTATCGTCGTTATTCTTTTTTGTGATATAATAAGCTGGAAATTGAATGCTTTCAACGTTTTTCAACAAAATCATATTGGATCACGATAATATATCAATTAAAGTATTTAATTGAGAATATATCATTTGAGAGAGAATGAATCAACCTCTTATCTCAATTCGAAACAAACAAAACAAGTTCAGCCATCTTTTGTTAATCATTCGAGTCAAAAAAATTTTTTTACAATATTTTCAATATAATTACAATGTTTGACTGGCAAACAACACACAGCCTAATGGTACCCGCCAAGCAGAATGAAATTCTTCACGAAACGTAGGTAGGATAAACTATTCAAAACTTATCTCCTCAGAGAGTTAAATTTGTTTTTTAAGTCATATGGTGTCAGTTTTTCGTTTTGATGTATAAGTTTAATACCAACACATACGTTGCAGTATTTTCCCATGGCAAGTCCGATTGGTCTTATTTTTATATATTATCCGGGTAGGTATATGATTCCACTCCACATGATGGTAAGTGGAATATAACTAAATTATTATTAAGTATTATTTACCTTCATTTTTATTAGAAAACTTAGAAACATAAAAACCACCTGCATTCCAACGTCACGAATTAGAGGGTCTTACTTTTGATATTTCATGCATAACTGTTAAGTAATTTTATCAAATCCCATAATAATTATAATTTGTATTTGTCGAAACTCAAACTTATAGTCAGAATATTTATTTGAATATGTTTAAGGCTTAATATATACACTTACACAACCACAATGATACAGAATTTGATTAAATTTTGTGGCTAAGTTTAAATCCCAGTGGATCAAAGCATTTCATCAAATTTCATTCCAATCCGGTCGTTTCAGTATGAATAAGAAATTACAGATTTTTTTTAGGTATATCGAAGAATCCATTTATTTTCCGGTATTTTCTCTCCGTGATAAATTTTCTTGCTATTTGCTATTTAAGTACTATGACGTTATTTAAAGTATCATATATTCTATTCTAAATTGCAAAGAATTTATCAGAAGTTTTATTATTATTAAGATAACGTTAAAGATCTATGTCAAAGGAATAGTGCATTCTACTGTATTAAAAGTGACGTATGTATATTCCCGATCTATAAATATATTACTTGGTGGTAGGGCTTTGTGCAAGCCCGCCTGGGTAGGTACCACCCACTCATCAGATATTCTATTGCCAAATAACAGTGCTTTATATTTTTGTGTTCTGGTTAGAAGGGTGAGTGAGCCAGTGCAATTACAGGCACAAGGGACATAACATCTTAGTTCCCTAGGTTAGTGGCGCATAGGTGATGTAAGGAATGGTTAATATATCTTACAGTGCCTTTGTCTATGGGCTGTGATGACCACTTACCATCAGGTGGCCCATATGCTCGTCCACCAACCAATGCCATAAAAAAAACCTATCTGCGTCACTATTCAGTTTTTTCTCCGTGTCACAGAAGGACATAGCACACAAAGACAAAAACACAAATTATCTAATAAAAAAAACAATAGCATAGTATAATACCGTGATGGTAGGGTTTTGTGCAGGGCCGTCTATTTAGGTCCAACCCACGCATCAGATATTCTTTAGCCAAACAGCAATTCCATCAATAACTTTGTTTTGTCAATAACAATAAAGGCGAACCTTTAGATCGGAACATTATATATTCTAACCCCAAGCAGCAATTGCTGTGTTCCGGTTTGAAGGCTTAGCGAGCCGGTGTAACTACAAGCTCATGAAACATTACATCGTAACATACATTACATAATATTTCTCTGTAAGAAATATTATCATGGATTTTTTTTTTTTTTTTATTAGCATTAGCAGCCCGTAAATGTCCCACTGCTGGGATAAAGGCCTCCTCTCCCTTTTGAGGAGAAGGTTTGGAGCATATTCCACCACGCTGCTCCAATGCGGGTTGGCGGAATACACATGTGGCAGAATTTCATTGAAATTAGACACATGCAGGTTTCCTCACGATGTTTTCCTTCACCGCCGAGCATGAGATGAATTATAAACACAAATTAAGCACATGAAATTTCAGTGGTGCCTGCCTGGGTTTGAACCCGAAATCATCGATTAAGATGCACGCGTTCTAACCACTGGGCCATCTCGGCTCATATCATGGATAGTACGATGTAATGTTATGGTGACCACTTACTACTAGTAGTTCTACTATTATTTTTGTCACTAGAGTCGGTACTTCAAAAAATTGTTAAGAAAAATAAATTAAGCAGAACTAGTTCCCTTATATGATCCGCAGTAGCATATGAAAAGTTGCATATAATTTTAGAATATAAATAATATTTATATGTGTATGTTTTTATGTACGTATATCGATCAGAAAATAAACAAACGAACAGATACCCTTTCGCATTTATAAAAATATAAAATAAGTAATATATGTCATAATTATCTTTTTAAATTCAAGTGATTTCCTTTTTATTTAATTTAATAAAGAGTATTTTGTTTTACTATGCTCAATTGGGTTTAAATACTTTATTTTATTTCAAATTAAATTAACATAAAATTCATTCAGGAATTAAATAATAGCGTATTAGTGAATAAAATGGGAGGCATTGTGCAGTTGCAGTCATACTTAATTTATATGACAAGCAAACGTTGGGCTGGCCATTGTGGCCAGTTGGACCGGAGCCATAATGGGAAATGACCATCGAAATTCCAGTGATACAGTTAAATAGAACTAAGAATTGACACATTTATTTATATATCAACGTATTTTTGTTGAACGTTTCCGTTTTAAAGCTATTCTGTTAAATTTATCAGCGCAAAAAATAATTCTTTAAATTTTCCTAGAGCAACTCATGAATTAAAAAAATGCTTAATAATGGGGCGAAGGGGATCGGGACTCTTATATACCGGACCTATTGCAGCTACCACTTTACGCGGATTTTTGTGAGAGAGTGGTACTTCCACGGGCGTGCCGGCCCATTCGGCTGCAAACCGAAGGTATGCAGCATGACATGACCACTATCATGATTTATTTCGTTTACTGTCATAAAATGTCATATGATTATATTAAATTAAATTATGATGTATAATTTAGTGTTTGTATCATTTATTCAATGATAAGATATAATATAGGGCATAATACATAATAGGACTGTATAAAATCATGATTATCAAAACTCGGTTTAGGAATAAGGGATATGACATCTTAGTCCCCAAGTTTAGTAGCGAATATATTACATAAAGGGAATTTATTTTATCTGCAATAATAAATAGGTTTTTATATCAATAAAATAGGTTTTTTTAATCGCTCTATCAAATGAAATATTCATTTCAAGGATTTTAAAACAGTTTAATATCACACACAATCGCTTTTAGAATATAAAAAGAGTGAAAAGAAACCAATAAAACACTTTTTTCAATGCAATCGCAAAATTGCATCTCTACTCGAGAGCACTCTGTATGCGCCATACAAGTTATGAAGGAAATTCTACGCTGCAGAAAATCTCAATTTGTTGGTTGCTGGGAAAAAATCTCTAAGTAAACTAGGGAACAAAATGTTTCAATTACATGCCATTAAGCAAAATTCGTCCATATACCTTAATTTTTTTTAAATTCGTATGTTCTTCTCAATAAATTATATTCTCATTGATCTCTCTTTCTATATAACATACATATACATATAATGTACACAATAGGTTCCATTTAGGAAGTAAAAACTGTGACGATTAATAAATTAAAAATAAAAATTACACATAAAAGTTATAAAAAAATATAATACGTAATTATTTTTTCATCCGATGCATTGTTAATGAAATATTTCGGATGTATTTTCCCGTGATTATTTAATCTTAAAACTTCGATTTAAATGGACTGAACTCCAATATAATCCAGTCGAAAAATTGAATTCCAGTATATTTTGCAAGAGTCTATATTCCTTGGACTATTACCCATATAGTGGTAAAATAGGGTTTGAAGGATTGTATAGAGCTCTATTATATTTGAAATTGGAAACTTGAAAATTTATATTTAGTCTCAGGGTCTGAAGGAGATTTAGCGAATGATGGAAGTTTGTATTGGAAAATATGTTATATTTGTAACAGCAAATCTTTATAATATTCAGTACGTTGCTATGTTATGCTAATATGTTTGTAATCGTATAAATTTATATTTTGGTAAGTGAATTTCATTATAAATATAAATATTTTTTACTCAAACAGGATGTTAAGTAATTTGAATCGTCCTGTTACAAATCTATATTGAATGTAAACTTAAACTGTTTTGTCTTATAGATAATTAGAGAAAAACCCATGTCCCATGAGCTGAGATAGCCCAGTGGTAAGAACGCGTGCATCTTAACGGATGATTGCGGGTTCAAACACAGGCAAGTACAACTGAATTTTCATGGTCCTAATTTGTGTTTATAATTCATCTCGTGCTCGGCGGTAAAAAACCTGCATGTGTCTAATTTGAACGAAATTCTGCCACGAGTGTATTCCACCAACCCGCATTGAAGCAGCGTGGTGGAATATGCTCTAAACCTTTTCCTCGAAGGGAGAGGAGACCTTAGCCCAACAGTAGGAAATTTACAGACTGATAATGTAGTGTAATGTAAATTTAATGTCCCATTAGTTTGATGCTTGTCCGGATTCGTACTGCTATCTATTATCTCTCTATCTATCTCTTACTTTTCTTTTAATGCCTAAGCAGTTTGAAAATACAACTGTGTATAAAATATAACTGATAATAGTAAAAAAACAATTAATTATTTCTAATAATATATTTAGTTCTAAAAAATTTCTAAAAAATAATCACGTTGTTTTCAGTTATATTGAAAAGTGAATGAGGCCGTATATTTTTGTCATTGAAACAGATTATAATGATTATTTTTTTTGGTTTTAGAAAACAATTTTGCTTAAATTACATTTAAAAAAGGTTTTATTTGATTAGACTTGTCTGACTGCATCGATTATCTAGGGGCAAACACCAGATCGGACTATATATAGTAAGAAGTTATTCGGTTTCTCTCTGTTACATTTCTCAGTAGCAGCTTGGAGTCTAGAAATTGGCAGTTTTTATACTAGAACACGCAAATCTGTCTGAACTCTTTCCGGTCGTGTCTGAATTACCATTCCATCGGGTTATGTGAGTTCACCTCTGTTTGTGTGTGTGTACCTGTGCAGTATATTTGCTGTGTATTTCGCTCTGTCTTGAATAACGCTGCATTGAATGATATTAGTCATATAATTTTCTTCATCAATTATCCGAAATCTATGTTCAATTTTAAATTTAAGAATTAAAAAAAAAGAAAAATTATAATTCAAATACTGCAAGCAGTACACCTCATATTTTACCTTATATAACATGTTTTTATTTAACGATATTTTAGGTACAAGATTTTAAATTAACATGGTTATTTTTATTACTAACAGTATTTAAAACGGGATATTTACCATGTTTATTATTTTTTTCTTTTATTTTTTATTTGTAGCTCGATATTTCGCTCCAACAAATAAAAATAAAAAACATGGTAAATATCCCGTTTTAAATACAGTTAGTAATTTTAGGTACATTTAATTATTACGAAATCAAGTTTTTTTCTATGCGAAATATGTTTAATCTTTGAATTTTGGTCAATAAAGGTTATAATTTTACTCTCATTGGCGATACGATGACAATATAATGTGCGGTTACGTTGAAACTGTGGTCGGAATCAATTATCTTGTAATTAAATTATTCATATTCATATCTACTTTAAAAAATAATTTTGATACAAAAATAAAATAAGATAGCTATTTACATCTAATATCACAATTATTTCATAGATTTTATCAGAAAAAAAATGTGATACTTTTTAATTGAACTATAATTTTAAGATATTCGAAAATATAATAGTTATATTTATTTAAGATCTTAATAATATTTCATGTTAAGGAACTTTTGGCTTTGACAATGAACAAATATAAATAAAAAAAAAAACTTTTATATCGAAGACGAATGAACTCGATGTAAGGTTATATTTGATTTTATTGCAAAATAAGTATTATTTTGTGTAATCAAACACACTTATGAATGTAATATAACTATCGAAAAAGAGTAATTTCTGAAATGCTCATCAGTTATTCCAAACCGATGGCAACTAGTTCCCAAGGTTGGTGACACATTGGTGATATGAGGAATTATTAATATTTCTTGCTGTATCACTATATTGTCAGTTGGGACAACTTACAATCACCTTATTATAGCTAACCTTTGGCCCATTTACCAATCCGACTATCTATGACATAAAAAAATACTTTAAGTTAAATTATAAAATGGCGAGCTTGTATGGTATTTTATCCAAGTTAATTCCTCATTTTTTTCTTAAACAGTTTCTTTTAAATATTGATTGACCAATGATCGAGTAAGTCACTCGCAAAACTAGGCGGTTATTAAGCATGTTCCGTAGATAAACAAGTAAAATAGAAAATAAGAATGATCGACGAACTCGCTCCGGTAATGACATAACAGAAGTAAAGATGCCGATTCATGAAAGATGGGCAAGCATCCAAGAACTGATTTTGTAACAAGAATATATGGTCTGAGTATTGCGTATCAGAGGAACTCATTTGCAAGATTTTGTTATATGTATGTACTTCTATAGATATGAAAACATTTGCTTCATGGGTCTAGTAAATAGCTTATAAACCGACGGCTTCCATTACATATCTTTCTGGTGCAGACCAAAGTTTGTGTAGTAATTCATTTGTCTCAGAAAACAAGTATAGTCTTACAATTAAATCACGATGCTTCATCATTAGGTACAGAATCTACATCTTGTGCCTGATGTCAGAGCATTGTCATAAAGTAATCGTATTATGAGATTAAAGAAATGTAGAATAAACTTATGTCCGTGCCAGCACTTGTATACATATAAATGTGTAGTTAGGCGTTGTAGGCAAAATTCAGTCAGACAGAAACTAGGAATAGGTATACTTTGATATTAAGCTGATGAAAACTTATATTATTTATAGTAACATTAATTGTCTGTTGTTGTTTAATTCGTGAAAGACTGAACCGAATTTTATGAAGTTTTGGTATGGTAGCTTCAAATCCTTTTTTAATTTTTTATATGCCAGCTGACGACCAATCCTCAAACGAGCGAACCCGCGGCCGGCAACAATGTTATTTATTAAATCGTTAGATTTTAATCGAAACAAACAAATTTTAAATTCAATAAAATTTCGTTAAGCCAATGCAGTTGCTGAAGCTGATAAAATACTCAAGCGCCGCAAATACCCACTTACATACATTTGTAGGGTTGCATTTTGAAACATCTGATGATCACAGAGGTCATCAGATGTTTCAAAATGCTAAAAATATCATAAAAAACCATTTTAAGAAACTGGTCTACACTTCTGGTGAAACAAGAGCTGTCACTTTCTTAGCTCTCAGACTAAGTCTTGCGATTCAGCATGGGAATAGTACTTCAGAATGTTGGGTACAATACCACATAAAATCTTTGCGATCCAACTTCAACTCTTATTAAAAATAAATTCCCTTTTTTAATTAACAATAACAAACTAAAAACGTGCGTGCTATCACGTTTTGTTAACACAATCTAGAAAAATATATTTCAATGTGTAACTCGTAGAGGTAATACGATGTTCTCATGCGTGTATTTCGAAAATATTATTTTATTTTAGTAATAAATATTATATAACAAATATCCTTTATTCTTTAATTAAGGTGTATTTTTTCTGAATTTGTAACCAAGCATAGTACAGTTGCTTTACGGGTTTAATTATCCAACTTACTTAAATTATAATAGACGGCCCCAGATCAGAATTATAAGGTTATTGAGTTTTTTTCCGTCGAGAAATCTTCTCCGTTTACTTCTGTGCAACGAAAAGCACGAAAAGTTGTTAGTCCTGAACTCTTTCAGGTCGTGCTGGATTTGCCATAGGATATCTTATCCTGTCCATTCTTGCCAGTTCTTCACGGTAGAATCTACATTCCGAAACGGTGGTAGCTTTACTTTAATTAGTTTGTTAAATGACGATTCAAAAGTGCTTGTAAAAGCACTACTTGAATTGAAGCTATTTGAATAAAGTGTATTTTGATTTGATTTGATTTCTGGGATTATAAAAGTTAGAGAACAGACAGTGCACACAATTATTCACTTCAATATTTACCATGCATTCCGCTAGTTTCCGAGAATTGTCACCGAGGCCGAAATCGCTAAGAGAGGACGACACCAACAATATGTGAAGGAAAAGCAGTTTATCTATTTATTAATAAATAATAAATAAATAAATAAATATTCGACAACATCACATACATTACTCTGATCCCAATGTAAGTAGCTAAAGCACTTGTGTTATGGAAATCAGAAGTAACGACGGTACCACAAACACCCAGACTCAAAACAACATAGAAAACTAATGATTTTTTCTACATCGTCTCGGCCGGGAATCGAACCCGGAACCTCGGAGTGGCGTACCCATGAAAACCGGTGTACACACTACTCGATCACGGAGGTCGTCAAATTATACAAATATTAAAATTATACAAATCTTATTAAAATTATACAAATCTTTACTTTTTTTTCTTTTAGTATATAAAAATGTAACCTTCTCAGTCTCAGCTGAAAAATGATCATATATATCGAAATTAGTTAATCGTCTCTCGATATATTTCATAATACGAAAACGAACACTCGCTGCCAATTTTACATCGGATATATCTTAGAGTATTTTAAAAGGGTAAATACTCTTGTGGTCAATGATTTATAAGAAATTAAGAGACATTATTTGAATGCCTAACTGATACAACTACAAAACTATATGAAATTTACTTTCACTTCAAGTTTAGACGATTGACGTGACATTAATTTACATAACATAAATTTCATGTTCTTGTAATGAATTAATTCGCTCGGAACCGTGTAGTTGACACAGGTCGATGTCCGAGATAAGAATGTCTCTAGCACTACTTGCACTTTTTATATTTAAGAGTTTTCAGAAGAATATATATCCTTCGCGACTGCAAAATTGATTTTTAAACATTCGATCAATCTGGTAATACTTAATATTTAAGAAATTGGTACTTGAATAAAATAATTTTAAACAAAATTTAAGTTTCATTGGAACAATCTATACATTTCTTGATGAACTTCAGTCTTAATAACTGTACGTGTCTTGAAACAATAAACCGCAGCTATTTCATTTCTAAGAGAAATGTAAGATCCTTCTTACCTAAGGCAAAAATGGGTCACCACTTCATTTATAAAGTGTCTTTCACAGTCAATTTATTATAAGAAATGTCGCAAATATTTCAATCAAATTCTGTATTGGGTACATTTCTAAATAACAATTTGAAATATTGCATTTTAGCTTTGGTCGTTTAAAAACTGTTTTCTATGTAATTTTTTGTAAGTTTTTCATTCGATATTCAAATTATTTTAATGAGAAAGAAATATTTTTCAGTAATTATTGTCTTTATATGTATAAGTTTATACACTAACTACTACAACAGCCATAAATGTATAATGTGTAATAATTATGTTGGTTATACTTTTTCTTTGAAACTTTATAGCAATTCATACTTTCCCGATAGTAAATCATAAAGTTACCTACATCTATCGTAGTATGAACAGTTTGTTTCTCCTAGGGATGATAAATGATTGGATTACTCGGTGCAGAATAATCTACACTATCATGGCTACTGTATTGATCCTATTCAACACCATTAAGCATTTTAGCACGCCAAGAAGCCTAATATATAGCAAATCAATGTACATGCATTGAAAATTTAAAATCACATTAAAATAAAACTTTATTTTTATTATTTATACATTTTTGATAGATAAGATCATTGCATGTAACATGTATTTTGTTCATTAATAAAACGTAATCAAGTTATTATGCTTTCTTAAAGCAAATTTCCCAAGTTTATGATATCCTCAAGAGTCAATGAATAGCCAGGTACTTGCTTTACAATTTGATTATAAGAAAATAATACACTTCATTGTTTGTATATGGTTATTAAATTCGAAAATTAATATAATAAAAAATTATAAATTAAATAGTTTATTAAAATAAACTTTTCTAATTTCAATAAGCATAATATTTGTAAACGGCTTAATGGTTTTTTCTTATGTATATAAGTACTTGATGTAATTGCAACAAATAACGCCTGAGAAGCGACATTTAAACAGTATCTAAATGTTTACTTAACAGCCTTTTAGTGCAATCTAACTGTTGATCTAAGTGCATTGAATGGATCTATGTCCATTGTGAAACGGGCATCTAAATGGTTGTGTAGTGCTGTGTATTACTTGATGGGTTCCCTAAGTATGACAAAACGCTTTCTTCAGCATGGTTCGTGTAGCGCAATTGTCATGATGATGAAGACGCTGAAATAATATCTATGACAAAAATATCTAAAAACAAATCATAATATTTAAGCTATGTAACATTTTTCAGCGATGAACTGTTTTTTTTTTTTATTATTATTATGTGTATAGAAAACGATTTGTTTTGTGAAAAGCAAGTTTTTGTGCTTTATGTAGGGACGTGGTAAAAAATAGTCTTAACGAGGCTACAGGGACGTCACATTCGCCAACTAACAATCAATTTGTGATCAATCCACAAATGTCACCCGATTTTCGACTGTACAACCTGACATTATTCTGACATTGGAACTGGAAGAATTGACCTTTTTTTGGAACTACTGTCTATTTCTAATAATAAAAGGTAACTTAAAGATAGGATCATGCATGTGCTACTTCTAAACAGTCATAGAAATTTACTTTATATTTTTTTTAATTTAGAAAACAGGTTTGTAATTAATCGCTTGAATTTAAATGTTAATTTTATAATTCAAGAGTATGAGAGATTGTACAGTCGAATGCGACGGTGGTGGTGCAAAATGCAGTATAACGAGCGCACCGTTCGAACGTAGTTGACCGTGTCTCCTGTGGCTTCAGTGAAAGCGCGCCTTAGTCGGGCCCGGCGAGTCTGCGACAGGGTTTGTGGACAGAGGAGCAGCCCCTGCAGGTTGAAAACAGAAATCAAATCAAACATATAAAATTTGATTTGATTTGAATGGAACCTCTCAAGACCCTTACACAGCACTTACACGCCGGACTAAACAGATCTGTAACAGCGTTCTATCGATAGCTTAACGATAATGCAACAATAGCGTTAATCCTAAATGGATAAATTTGATACAAACTATTGCAAGGAATGATTTTAGATGTGTGGTAGTTATATTTACGAATCTGGCGCTTGAAATATGTTTGTAATGTTGGTATGTCAGATAGTTACTGGGTGCTTTAGGATATGTTGCCGTGACTCGCCAAATACGAGAAGGTACGTACCTATGTACTTATTTCGCACCGCCATTCAATAAAGATTTCTTCACACTGATTTTAGTCAAATGATCTTACACTGTTTATTATATTTTCAAATGTAATCCCGTAGAAAATCCACAGATAATGTTTTTAAAATAAATAATAATTGCCTAATTTTGTTCGAATAAAAGTTATTGTAATAATTCTTATTTTATTTTTTCCTTTTTGTACAAAGAAATCCTTGAAAGCGATCATATAAAAACATTTCGCTTAACTTTATTTAAGTAAAGCCGTTTAAGCAATTATACAGCTGTTGTTCCAGCAATTCACTTAGTGATCTAATTAAATAGCCTTTTTGCAGTGCTGGCTTGCGTGTTCAGCGTTTATTTTTTTACAAAGGCCGGATATAAACTTTTCGGTACCTTAATTTTTTTATTCATCAGACCGAGAATGTTATTTTTCCTCTTAAATTTCCTTGTGTTTCTTAATTTATTCATTAATATGTTTTTTAGTCAACATAACTAAACCTCATAAGGTACCGAATGTAAATATAAAATGTTCAAAAACATTTATTTTGTTTTCAAACGCGTCAATATTTGTGGTAGTGTTACGATTTTTTTTGTATTTCTGGTATTCCATATATAATTATTGAATTGTGTTAGGTACATTTAATAATTTTAAGAATATTTTGTAATATTTTGTGTGATATTCGTGTAAATTGTAATAAATTGTTCCCGCATAATATTCATATAATTTTATTATCAATCACAGTCGCTTACTTTTTGTGGCGCCATCTTTTAGCAGCGTGTCTTACCTGTTTGAAGGGTCGCATTCCGCCGTTGATTCGTAAAGAATCGGCCGCAATCCCAGCGATTCCATCACCGGGTTCTCGTAGTTGTCGCAGTGAGGCGCTGGGGTGGTGATGTGTGTGGTGGGCGCAGTGGGTCGCGCATGCGCTCGACTCCGGCTGCGAGCTTTGTCGTATAATTCTCGTATTTGTGGCCGGTAGCAATAAAGCCGGAGGTTGAATAACAGGGCATGTACTGACAGCATGTAACGAACTACATCCACAAGGGTAGTGAACAGCTGAGCGAACACTCTCTCTAGACACAGATCGCGCTAGTTGTAGTGCCGACATTGGCGCTGTTGACTGCCTTCTTTCGCAAACACGACATCTAGCGTAAGCGTGCGGAACTAACTGACATGCAGTCACTGAACCCCTATGTGAGCAAGTTGCCATTGGCGAAACGAGAGTTTGAGGACGATCTGCTGGTTCTCGGCATTGCAATTCTATATCTGGCACGCTTCTCGTAGTACCGTCCTCTATTCTAATTGATGCAGCACTTTCTTCGCTGCCGGGACCACCTGACAATTGAGGTCGTAAATGGGTGGTACAATCTTGCCTTTGAAGTACCGGTTTAACGGTTCTATTCTCAGTAGGAACAATGACAGTGACAGAAGGCCCAGAAACCAAGAGGCTAGCTGTT
The DNA here is from genome assembly GCF_905147765.1 of Vanessa atalanta. Classification (NCBI taxonomy): domain Eukaryota; kingdom Metazoa; phylum Arthropoda; class Insecta; order Lepidoptera; family Nymphalidae; genus Vanessa; species Vanessa atalanta. The sequence goes on from NC_061882.1 coordinate 5,223,157, forward strand.
TCATCACTGCTTCCGTAGCCGGAGTTTGTAATGGCTTCGGTACTGTCTGTTGTTGGCACGGACATCTTGTTTATAGTCTGAAACAAATGAAATTATTTATTGTTAACTTACTAAATCACGGCAAACGATGCAAAAAAGTCGAACCTGATCATACAAAGTCGAGTATCAGGTGTCCTCATTCCAAAAACAAAATATACAATTATTTAAGCGGTAGTTGTACAAATTGTTATATTATATTTTATACAAAAATACTAAATGTTACTTTGTAAAATATGTTAAATTACTAATGGTCTAAGATTGATTATTGTATAATACAAAAAACTCAAATATCATGGTGAACTGTCGTCATAGCAGCTTTCAGTAAGATCAATGGTTATGGGTTGGAGTTTTAATTAAAAGTTGTACATACTTCAAATGCATGTTGTCTTAAAAAAACTGCTGCTGATTTGAGGCTATATTAACACTGTCAATAATAATAAGAAATAATACATTCAAAGTAAATAATTAATTTCTATTGTTGCCAACACAAATAAAATGATTTACATATTATGAGAGAAATCTAAGTGTTTTCCATTTCTTTAAATAAATGCTGTACTATACCAATATTATATTTGTGAATGTTCAAAAATATTTTAATAAAAATCTCTTAAAGAAAATAATTTTCCCGATCTTAATACTTCACATCTTCTCAGTGCCCTACATTTATGTTAAGCTTTATAGCTTTTACATTACAAGTAAATACATATTTGATTTTAGGAAACACTTATTGTAAAAGCAAAATCACGAAAAAATACATTAGGTATAAGTATCTAAATTTGTAAAAGAGTTGCACTTGAAACAAAAAGAAAAGCAGCGTAAGGGAAAACTAGTCTGCAATTTCAAGTGTTGTAATTTTCATGATTAAAGCCACGCCGAGTTTTAAAAGCAAGTCAACTCGTCGAAAACAGTAGAAGTCTTTGGAAAGCCAAATAAAGAACGAATGGACCAAATTTTGTGGTGATTTATCTTTAAGCGTTTCTTATTGCAGAAAAATATCTAAATTAATAACCGTAACTGTAAATACTAATTATGAGGCTTTATATTGATCGCCATTTTAAATTCAGAATCAACCATTAATTGTAATACTACTAATATCTTTAAAATTTTACTACACATAGTTTCAATTAAATTCTTAAAATTAATCATCGCAGTAAGCCCTATGTTGTCTTATCAGAAGCAACATATAGCAGTATTTACAACAGCTGAAATGCGTATTTTTTGAATATTAGTGTATATATGTTTTTCTTATGCTTATAATATACGATAAAAAAACAAGTTGTATAAATTAAATTAAAATTGCAGCATTTTAAGAAACAATAGCATTAAATTGAAGGTGCTTTCTGTGTATTATTCGTTTTTCCAATGGTAAATTCTAACGTAAAAGAAGAAAATTTCGCTGAAGAAACAATAGTGACTCGACTCCAGGTCGCACGTTCCGCACTTTTGCTTTAATACACTTTTAAGAATACACTCTGAGTGTTCTTTGAAAGTACCTACCCCTCTAGATATAATGTGTAATACAACGAAATGTTTCAACGTTATATTATAATCCGAGGAATTTTATGTATAAAGAAAACAATGCTAGAAAAAAATGTATAATATGATTGTGTTATTATTTACCCCTTTGTTATCATTAAATACCAATAGATTACCAAAACCTTAGTTCGCGTATATTTTGGTTAAACTCAATGAAATTACTTTACAAATAACCAAAAGTACATCATCCAAATCATCATCATTATCATAATAAACCTGTAATAAAGTGAATTAAGCTGGACAAAGGATCTTTGGCCCTTCTCATCAAATTACTACCACTATCTACAAATAAAGCAATTAAGATATCATAATGACAATTCTAAGATCTGAGCAAGAAAATATCGATCCATGATAATAATGTAACCAATTATTTTCAGCTACTAATCATTGTACAACTTTTTGGCCAGAATATTTATCGGATCCACCAATATAGCGAAATTTTAGGAGCAATTAATGGTCTTACTAGGAAAAGCCATACCTATAGTCGGATAGGACTGGAATGTATAGAAAACAACTTAGTTTTAGTTTGGTCATAAACTATATACAGACTTCATTGAGAAATAAATATTATACACCCAATGAAACTTTAATTAATTAGGACTGTAAATGTATATAACAAGAGACAAAACTTTGAAAGATATCTAATCGTACAAGCTCGTAACTGCTCACCTCCAGCTAGTATTGCCAGCTGGCAATATAAGAAATAAAATCAACTTCTTACAAAGCCATTGTGTTGCAACAATGGGGCCTATAAGTATAATATTATCTCTGAAACTATGCATCCATCATGTTCATAGAATAGTAGAATTTTGTAGAATGGTTGACTTTTGTGGTTCTGAGACTTTTACTGTAATATTTTTCCTAAAGGAATAGATTATCGATACTTCTTATAATAGTTTTACAATTCAGATAGGAAATTTATGATCTGATTATCTTATTTCAACCATCATAGTCCAGTCTTATTATATTAGACTAATTAAACGGTTAATTTAGCTTGCCCTATTTGTTCTTTGGGTCAAATGTGATAGTCGAAATTTTATCCGCTTCCTCTTGACCGATTTATCTGCTATTTGGTGCACACCTTTAGTTCAGATGACAATACAATTAAATATACTCAGTTTCATTGTAAATTAAAGATGGTCGCCGTCACCAACTGGCACCCACCCCACCTAAACTAAGTGTTGGTATCGAGTCGAGGACTGTGTGGTGTAAAGGTGGTTAAAAATGGTACGTCATTAGCGACATATTACCAAAGTTAAGGTAAAAGGTAAAGGCGCGCCGAGTACTGTGTGGCAAGTCGGCTTAATCAAACTAATTACAATAACATTCTTGAACTTAATTACAATATTTTTTCTGATTTTGTTAAAAAAATATTATGTCAGCTAGACTCAGCATGAGTAACATAGGATGAAAGGACTTATGAAATATTTTAAGTTCGCCAGTCCAGTCAAAGTTAAGTTTATAAAAGAGGGAGTTTCATCAAATTCCCAGCAATACGCGGATAGCTCTAACAATTGATAGAACATTCATGATATCCCTGAAGTAGCAACTGGACTCTGGGTACACTTAACCAGGAAACGGAGACGTTAAACTTCCAGTCCATATAAAAACCCCTCATCACAAAGGCTTAAAGTTTTACTAACAATATTTAATTCCGAAGAATAATGTCGAGACAAAAATCACTGCAAACCACAAAATAAACACGACTACGACTTTTGTAATTGCAAATCAGTGCATCCAACCAAAAACAAGAATCAAAAACTAACTACTTAAAATTTATATATGTACTTAGTTATTTCTTAAAGTTGAAAATATATTTGCAAATTAACCAAGCCAAACAGCCTGATTTGAATGATATATTCAGTATATCGAATATGAAGTTCGAATTTGATGCTAAACTCGTGGTAGAAAAATTTACAAAGAACGAGCTCGAAAGTTCGAAAACTTAAAAGGCCTCCCGACCGCAACCAGTACAAAAATTACCCAAATTCCCACATGTACCAAACAAATGAACCGTAAGTTTGGATCGACTTTGGAAGAGACGGCGTACACTTTATTCGCCCTAAAACGTTTCTAACAGAGTTTAATTGTGGGATGGGTAAAAGAAGGATGTTGCCCTTAATTCCGTCATGGGCTTCAATTGTGGACAAAATGTAAGACAACACTGTAGACCACGCTGTTGTGTATTTAGGCTTGAAAGTTATTGAGCAACTAGCTTATGTGGCACTGAGTGGAGCAAAGTCTTTGGAAGGTTTATCCATTGAGTGGTTAGACTGTAATTTTATTTTTCGAGTTTGATCAATGCCCGAGATTGATAATAAGAGTTACGACTTACGTACTTAGTATCTACCTGATTATTTTTTATCTTTTAGAACATTATCTGCACAACTACTATCTTTCTATACAATAAAGCCATTTTACTTTAAACTTGTTTTATCTATCTTATTATAGTTAGATATTTATAAAATTTCTTATTTTTCTCTCTTTTCCAAAATCTCTTTTTTCCTTTTTGAGTCAATACTTTTGGTTGTACGGTGATAGTATAGATCTAAGCAATACTAATTTAATATTTGCCTTAAATACAATGTGATAAAAGTCACTTGAAATATGTGATTCATCTCATAGCTCTCAATTCTCAATATATATTTAACTTTCATTTTTTTCGTCCGTATTTTTCGTACCATAATTTATTATTGTCATTGCATTTACCAGTAAAAGCATCGTCATTCTCTTCTTAATATACAAAAACAACATTGTTAGGAGTGTTACTTCGCAGAGAAAAGTTTTCTTACGTTGGTTTTCATTTAAAGCTTACACAAACTCCTAAAATAATTTAGAATCTGAAGTGGAGCACGTGATTTACAAACACTCGGCAACATTTGCCAAAATCTTGAAAGTCTTGCTTAATTAAGGGAACTTTTGTCAAATTGAGATTAAGAGTTATTTTTAAATTTTGTTTTAAATATAATGTGTTTAATTTTTTTTGTTTCATTCCTATCGTTTTGTAATGTTATGAACTTTTAGATGAAAGTGTTTGCTGACTTTCTCTATTACTGGTTTTACACACTTCATTAAATATATTATTCTGTAGCATTATATCTACTTTAATAAAATTAGCCGGCACTGGTACAGCATGGTGGAAGAAATTTTAAACCTTCTCCGCAAAAGGAGAGGAGACATTTGCCCAATAATTAACAAGCTGTTATAGCTGAGTGCACCTTACATTTCAAAATTAAGAATCTGTTAATCGTTTCTGGTAACGGTTGCCTCTTTTCAGTATTTCAAAAGACTGTGATTGCTTTCATTAAAAAATTCGTTGCTCCAATGCAGATCAGTAGATACACATGCAGTTTTTCCACCGACGTATGCAGGATTCACGAGATGAACTAAATTCAAAGTATATGAAAAGATGGAAGTATATTCCTGACCGTAAGTCCATACTCATTACACACGTATAGTATTATTTCAACTCATCATGTATTATTGTAATTTCTATTCATTCTACATTTTATTAAGCGATTAAATTTTCATTATACTTTTAGTTAGATTATTTATATATAATCTAATTTAGTTTTTACTTTGAATATAAAATTATATAAAAAATGTTGAAGAAAATATACATTTATAATAATAGATACAACTGCTACAATGTAAAATATTCATCATAGGTAAACCTATTTTATTGTAAGTGTAAATTTCTTTATATAATTTCGATATGGTTGTGTATACATACATTTCATACTTATTTCGATCTTCGTTAAAATTATCACGATATTTTAATTGAACGCCTTCATGGAAATTGAGGCGGTTGATACTGCACACTCCTTGTTGCTACATTTTATGTAATATTTACTTAAACTTGCAAGTTGTAGGTTAATTTATATGTTAATTCATGTGTAACTGTTGATGTATCTCAATGGTTTCGTTTATCTTGTTACTAAAGTTACTTTAAGTTAGAGACCACTTGGATTACAACTTTACGAACTTAACAATCTTCGATTAAGATTCTTGCAATAGACATGATTAGTCGTATATTATTGCATACCTAATTAAATGTCATTTTTATACTGATTTATAAGTTTTGGTTTGAATAGTAATTGCTTATGGATTTTTCAGTATGTAGCCTTATCATATATACATATGATAAAATTGGAGTGTCTGCTTGTAATATTGCTTGTAACTGCTTTTTTACTAAATGCATATGTATGTATACACAGTACATAAACCAAAGTAACATTTTTTCAATTTTTGTCCGTCTGTCTGTTTGTTCCGGCTAATCTCTGGAACAGCTGGATCGATTTTGACGGGACTGTCACTGGCAGATAACTGATGTAATAAAGAGTAACTTAGGCCACTTTTATTTTAGAAATATATATTTTTATATAAAATTTTTAATATAATAACAAAATCACGCTGCAATGTCCATATACTGATATCGGGTTTCTCCCACGAACGACTTAATATTACAAAAGCTGCCTAATACAAAATGAATAAGTTATAGTAAAATTTGCGAACTGAACAAAAGCATTTTTGTTAAATTCAAGCGCGCACGAAGTCGCGGGCACATCTAGTTTATAATAGTATCAAAGAAATCCGATAAGATTAATGCCTTAGAGAAATCTGCCGCTGTTTCATTACTCTGTGTATCAGATTATTTCTTACAAAATTACATTGTATAAACAGTTTATAGATCTTAAGTAATGTTTTTTCTTAACATTTTTATAAAATTGTTTCTTTGTGTTAATTAAAAATTAAGTTACTTTCCTATTATAAATATTTCTTACATTTTTAAGCAAATACATTTTTAATGATTTATTATATTTGTTTCGATTGGTATATTTTGCCATTTTAAATATTTTCATTTTAGTTCCATTCGTAATTTCATTAAAGTTTAATCTGGTAAATTCTGCTGTATATGTAATATTATATCCAAGGGTTTGATCTGATAATAAAACTATGAGAATATACATTATCAAACAATTTGGTTTCAGGCCTTTTCACAGATATCTGCAGTTGTCTGGTGTAATCAAAGCGTTGGTATTTGACAAGCTTAATCTGTCAGCTTTGGAGATTAAGTCAGTCGCTTTTCATCAGTTACATACTATCTTCCTGTCTCGTATCAAACGGATTATGAATAAATCTAATGAAAGCGAATTTCCTTTGTATAAATTATTTTACTTAAATTATGAATTTTGTACATCGTTTATCTATATTTTTTTAAACTATATAACCGACCTCAAAAACAATAGAACATGCGTTTTAGTGCATTTAAAATATTTTTATGCAAGTGTCTCAAGTCTGAACCTTGATCATGACCTTTATCGTGTATTAACTGACCAGATTAGCAATTACGAATTCGTAATTATCGCAAGCTATGACAGCTTCCGTTACTATTCCATTTAACAACTACAGCGCAATATCTAATTGTTTTCCAAGTAAATTACTTAGAAAACCATTACAACGATTTATCTGTATTGGTTCTGCTGATACTCCTAACTGCACACTCCACACGAACGGGACGGCAATCAATGAGAGATTGCCGTCCTATCGGATTTAGAAAATGTGAAAACATATAATCACCCAAACAAACATTTCGATCTTATCGAATGCATCATGACCTTATGTCACATATTAAATGTCGTAATATATCCAGAAGTAGTTGTCCAATTTCTTTTATTTGTAGAATTGATGACAAAGGATTAATTAATTGTTGTTTTTTAATAAATTCGATATTTGACGAAAATCTGTAAGTGAGCTTTGATATATATATTTTATAATAGCTGTGTAACAAAGTAACTAAGAAAATACTACTACTACTATACTTTTCGTCCATATCTAAACCATGTTGTTTTATATATATCTAAAACATAATATTTCTCCAACACAATCCGATCATTTTTGAGTAAGCGGTGAAGATGTGTTAATTTTCACAGTTGATTTTAACATCCCTAGATATCCTGTTGGGCTATATATTTTTAGTTGAATATATTTATAAATTGCATTAAATGTTAAAAAATTTAATCAAAATGCATTAACATCAAAGGCATATTACGAAAGATAAAGTGTATAATTACGGAGCTGGTAATAAACTTAATTGTAACATCTATTCGGAATGAATGAGCCCGCCTAATGGCAATTTTTCGTGACGCCGCAGTTTAATCGCGGAAACGAAAACACGTTATTTATAATTCATCAAGAAACAATTTGAAAAATCTAGTGGATTCTTCAAAGTTTCATTCGAAGTTCTGTAATTTAGTGAAAATTTGTTTTGTTGAGGGCTATTTTTTAAATCGCTTGACTAGTTTTAGACGCACATAAAAATAGGAACGACACGAACTGAAAATCGACTGAAAATGTCTAAGTTACTTTTTGGGGCAATAAAGCAAGGCGTTAATACTTCTCACTTTACAAGACACAAATTTTCTAAATGCCTGTATTAGAAAATCCTACTAGAACTACTTTGCTAAGCCTAACATTATGATATTATTATTATAAGCTTACCACCTAATAACTCACTGTCACCGCAATAAATTTCTGTGTATGGAGTTATAGTATTTATGTCTCAGAATGAATAAACAAATTCATACAAACGCTTTAATACCGCAGTATGGGAGTTTTCCGAAAAATATGTAAAATATACCCAATATTGAATTATTCATCAATTCCAGCTATCTCAAATCAATTTGCATGTAAAAGTTATAAAATACTTTGTAAGGAATTAGATATACTTAAAGAAATAAATTAGCGAATTCGAAATTAGTTTACGTAATACTTTTAAACCTTAACTGTTTTACTTGCTCGATATACTTTCTTTTTTTATTTTTTATTTAAGTTGTCATTTGTTTGTATTAATTTAATTAATTGATTTATGTTTTTCTTAAAAACAATTTTAACTAAAAATCTGTTGTTCTAATTATTTGTTGGTCCTTATATTCAAAGATGATGTATGAATACAAGTTTAAAGATAACATCTTAAAGATTATAATATCCATCGGTCTGACTTTCTGAAACGACGTCCAATTACAAAATCTATGGAATAGTATAAGGATAAGTGTGCACTATCTATTCAGTCTCGTCCTTGTTTATCGATATCCCTGATAACCAGTCATCCAATACGAACGGATATAAATCAGGTGTATTACCTGCTTTTCAAGGCATGAGAGTGTAAAACTACCAACGTCATATTCAGGTCGATGAAAATATTTCTTTGCCGTAATTCAGAACTTCTATCTATCATCTGAGCATAAATTTAACTAGATACATACATATATTTAAATAGATAGTTCTTTATAATACCTACATGCATATATCGTTCATTGAATCTCATTTTCCCCTTAACACATTATGACAGTGTAAGTGAAGTTTGGCGGTCAGTCGTAGACTGAACTGGATCTGGACTAGAATAGGTAAAAATACTATACAAGATTTGTATTAAAAAAGAACATAAGACTACGACACGAAACACCCGTTCTATTTTATTTTATAATGCATATAGAAATACGACTATCGACAAGCCTTTGTTCATTAGCAGATTAATTAAATTTCTCGTGAAAAGAGTAAAAAAACATAAACCTATAGAAAAACCTAGCAACGAGACCGATAAATTGTTATTTTCCGTATAAAGTAATTTTTTAGCTATTAACTTTTTTTTTATTGAACGTTTATTTTTAATGTTCGTTGTCAACTCTGGATATTGCGTATTTACTTTTTATACTAGAATTTAAATGTATATAACACGAAAATAAGACCTAGAAATAAAAAGTAGAGCATTATAGTAAAACAAATATTTATCAACAAGAAGAAAATAAAGTACACAAAAATGTGATAAAAAATAAATAAAACGTTTAAAAACTTTAATATTTACATACAGACACAAGTTTACGAACCCTGTTTATTTATCATTCGATGCTACTGAATAAACTCCATTTAAAACTTTTCCATTCGTACAATAACGAATTTAATAGATTTCACAATCTGTTAAATAAAGCAAAAGTTTTAACGGATTTAAAAAAATATATATGTTTATACTTTTACATATAGCATCATTTATTATAAATAATATCAACTGAATGTAAATAATAAATGAAATAATATTATAGCCTCGATGGCTCAACGGTTAAAACTCCCGAAACTTAACCGAAGATTGCGGATTCTACCTAAATGTTCATGAAAAATACACTGAATTTAAATATGATGAATTTGTTCTTATGATTCATCTTGAACTCGATAACAGAAAAATTTGAGGAAGCCTATACGTTTCAAAATAATATATGTTTCCACTAAATTTGTACTACAATTGGTGGTCTTCTCCTCGAAATAAATAGATGTTTTGCCCCACCAGTGCTACAATTAGCTGTTATTTTTTCAATACCAGAACATCAAATATTTCTGCATTTCTTTACAATTTATTATAAACGAAAAGTTATTCAAGATATAATTCGAAAGGCGTGCTATAGATTTAAAAAATGTTCGATATTCAAAATTTAAATAAAATTACAAAAAAAATGTTTATTGTATTACATACAATACTTAATCTACAGCATGTTAGGAACCAAAACCTAGTAACTTACTAGTAAGGACTAATACTTGTGTTAGGATGGCCCGCACTTCCACTACAAAAAATAAATAAATGTAGGTATAATCTTTTAAAACAAAAGAAATAAGTTAGATCAAACCTAAGTGTGATAAATACATGTGTGTATGAGTGTGAATGAGTAAGTCTTAGATAAAAATGTAAAAAACACATTATTAAAAGCGAATATTTTTTCAAAAGATAAACTATCAAGTAAAAGCAATTCAAATCGTAGTTTTTTATTCTTTCAAAAGTGTCTTCGAGAAGACAAAAGCTGTCGATTCAATTGGGTCCCTCCCTAACCAGGTTGGAGAGCCCGAGCAATCTCTCGAGTGATTCTAGTAAAATCTTTTCATCCTCGGATATACTCACTACTATAAATATACTAAAATATACTTATTACTTCAAAAATGCTTTTTTTTAAGCACCATTTATTATCTTTTTATTATTTGATGTCAATATGAAGATACGAGATAGCACGTTCTAAATAATTGCGTTATATTCAAACATTTTTTTTTTATTATAGGACATCAAATCCTGAAGGATCAAATGTCATAAAAATACTTAATCAATAATACGCTCATCGTATCATCAAAAATGGCCGAGACTTCAAAGAAAATCGTGTCGAGGACGGTCACGCGATATGACTGTTAATATAACCGAGTATTTACAATTTATTATCCTATGAGTGAACTTTTGCTTGATAATATCAATATATTTATTAATTAGCTTTGTCGTATACATAAAATCATCTAATTAAGGAAATTTTCTTGTAAATAAAATTCATGAATGACTGTTAATATTTTCATTAACAAAAAAAAAAAACATTTCCATATGTGTTTCTGATGAAACTTTTAAATAAAAAAAAAAAATACAAATCTGTTTCTGTTTATACATTGAGCCATAGAAACATATGACTTAGAAAAAACAGCCATCAATAATGCGCATAAAACAGTGTAGAAAATTGAACTTAGCTCTTTTAATAGTGTATGAAATCTTAAATGATCAAATACATTTTAGATATGTGAACATTGGGAACTGGAGAACAGTTGCTTTATTTCATTAATTATTTGATATTCGATATAAAGTTGTTATATTAAATAGATATCGATCTTGTTGTGAATTCACATAATTTAATTTACTTACAAATCCTAGTGTTTCGATTATAATAGTTATCAAATGTAACTTTATTGTTGATGTGGAATCTTTCCTCTCTCTCTTACCTACAATCGGAGTGATTTCATGGAAAGTGACGGCAAATGTGTAACAGGAAGCAAGAAGCTATTTGATTTGACCAATGAGCGTGTTAGTTATTTGAATTGGCTGTCAGAAAGTACCGAGAGCATATATTGTTGGAGCCGAGATGGCCCAGTGGTTAGAACGCGTGCATCTTGACCGATGATTTCGGGTTCAAATTTATGTGCTTAATTTGTATTTATAATTCATCTCGTGGTCGGCGGTGAAGGAAAACATCGTGAGAAAACCTGCATGTGTCTAATTTCAACGAACTTCTGCCACATGTGTACTCCACCAATCGGCATTGGAGCAGCGTGGTTGTATATGTTCCAAACCTTATCCTCAAAGGGAGAGGAGGCCTTAGCCTAGCAGTGGGAAATTTACAGGCTGTTAATGTAAATGTAATGTAATGTAATATATTATTTTTTTTTTATTACAAAGGTAAAATATCAAATGTTACATAGAACATAAAATAATTATTCGACTACAGACTACAATAAGGCTCTCTTATTTTAGTTTTAATAAATAATTTCTTTAAGTCTTTAATTTAGAACGATAAATCTAAATATACATAATCATTCACCCATTTATCATGTCGGAATTGTCGGGTGAGTAAACTTCATACAGAATAGATTTGGCATTTTTTTGCGGCGGACCGCATGCCAACCCCTTGATTGAATTGATTTCCCGTTACCAAGCGATCGTGATTATTATATATTCAATTGTTGATTGCGCTTAACAAAATGTCACTATAGTCTTGTCTTGTCTTAATTCTCAACAAAGTTAGTTTATATAGTTACGTATATATTTTTATAATATGTGTAATGAACACTAAATCAATTTAAAAAAAAAAGGCTTATTATATTTTTCCGGAAAGACTTAACACATGAAATCAAATTCTCAGTTGTATAGAACGTTCTTATAGTATTAAACGGCACCATGTTACAACACATCTACTTTCCCAATAAAAATACGATTTACTCTAAGGAGATGAAGGAAACCAGAAGATAAATCGAAGGGGCCAAGAGGTTAGAAGGCGTGAATTTTAACAGATGATTGTGAGTTCAAATCCAGGCAAGCAGTGCTGAATTTCCATGTGCTTAATTCATCTCGCGTTCGAAGTTGAGGTTAAAATCTACATGTGTCAAATTCCAATAATAGCTCCAAAGCTTCTCCTCAAAAACAGAGGAGGTAACTTTGACCTTGAAACAACGAATGTAGGCATATAACATGATATTGGCTTTACAAGGTTTTATCTTTTTTTTCTCGTATTAATTATTGTAGTTAATCCATTTAAAATAATAATAATATATTATGGTTATATAACCACAATAACATAACATAATAACATACACAGACATGTGTCTGTTATTATGAATGAAAAAAAGAAAAATGATGTGTCGGAGGTGCTTCCTCGTGTCTCTTGTTATAAATGAATCAACGATGACAGCTATTTTCCCAATTATTTTAGTAGCGTGGTATTTTACTTTGTGCGTTTAAGTATTTATTTATAATATTTCTTAGATTTCAATCTAATTTTTTCCTGGCAAGAATTGCCAAAATTATTTCACACCCTTAATTTATTTGATTACTCTTCTTATGTGGTGTTTCAATCAAACTATCGACTATTCCGAGAAACATATTTTTTCTTAAGAGGAAAATGATTCTTGTCCACTGAGTGAGAAATTTGCGAGCAAAGTATACTATTTAAAATGAATTGTTAACTTAAAATATCCTAGCTCCTATAGTCTGTGATGTCACCCAAAATAAGATTGAGGATGGATATGACAAACATAAATAATTCTGTCTCTTCAATATTATAGCTCAAAATTTTAAACGCACGTACAAAACGATACGAGAAATGTACTCTTAACGTCTTCATATATTATTATTATCGTCCATTACATTCCCCCTATAAAAGTAAGTGTAGACTCATAAAATGCACTCGTTTTATGAGCTGCTAGCAAAATACACGATATATAAATGACGAGACGAGATACTATTTTGAGTGATCTTTATGATACGTGTAGTGTAGGAGGTTGACGCACGACTTTTAATTTTTGATGGTAATCGAAATTTGAATGTGATTTAAATAAAATATGTAAAAAACATTTTTAAGTTAAACGATTGAAGAGCCGAGATGACCCAGTGGTTAGAACTCGTACATCTTAACCGATGATTTCGGGTTCAAACCCAGGCAGGCACCACTGAATTTTCATGTGGTTAATTTGTGTTTATAATTCATCTTGTGCTCGGTGGTGAAGGAAAACATCGTGAGGAAACCTGCATGTATCTAATTTCAACGAAATTCAGCCACTTGTGTATTCCACCAACCCGCATTGGAGCAGCGTGTTGGAATATGCTCCAAACCTTCTCCTCAAAGGGAGAGGAGGCCTTAGCCCAGCAGTGGGAAATTTACAGGCTGTTAAAAAAAAAAATGTATTTATGTAAAAAAAAAAAGTTAAACGATTTTATTGAAAAAAGTTATAAATGATGTAGATAATGTAATAAAAGCTAAAAATAAAATAATTAGGTAGGACCTAGGTACAAGTTGGCACACATCTCGTCCTTACAATCTAAGGAATTGATCTAACTCGAAAATAAAATCGCGAGGCATAATAGCCTGACTAAATATAAAACTAGTATTACTCGTAAATAAATACGTATATTCTCGTTAATCATGGCACTTGCGTCAAAACATACATACGGTAGTATTATTTTATGTATAATATGTAGGTGGACTGGCAAATGGGTCACCTGAACGTAAGGGGTACCTGTCAATGGAAGTTGGAGGTGTACATTATCGACTTACCATTGCACCACTAATCTTGAATACTAAAATGTAAATTTTGCCTGAAATTAAACTAGCGCTCACATCCGTCTATCCTCAACACCCTACCCCTAAGTAAATACACCCTCCAAGCAACGATAATCACTAGGATTGATGTAACGAAACTTTACCAAAATTTAATGCAAATTTTCTTAATTAAATCACCAGTTTCACAGAAATCTCACATCTGTTTGCATAATGTACGCTAATCGTTAAATAAGTATTTATTGCTTGGTTTATAAACTAATATAATATATTATAAACTCAGAAATAACGTGCCAATAATAATAACATTATTAGATATATTAATCTGCAATATTAATATAACTTCGGTGCCAAAATAATTAAGCAATTCAAGCCAAAATATGATATTTTCATATAGACTGACATTGAGATTATATTAATAGTAAATCAATTTATAGTCGCGTCAAGTGGATACATTAATTTGGTTCATAGCCTAAGACTAGACGGGGCTTAGAAGACATTTCAATTAATTTGAAAATAATTCTATTGTATTTTATATTTGTCGTATTGACTATTTCATCATATAAACCTGCAAAATATTATAGTCGAAACTTTTTTTGTTTAATATACGAAAGCGGACTGATTCTGATTTTGACAGACTGACTTTTACGCTATGTAATAATAAGTCACTGTTATTAAATAATGCATACAATCAATGAGAGCTATACTTCTCATAATTAGTTCAATCACAAAGTCATCTCTATCATAGCCATAGTACCATTAAAATAAAATGAAATTGTTTAATTAATCTTCATTTGTATTCAATGTTAATGTCGTTCATCTGATTGAATTTCAACATCGTAGACTTGGACTTGATTCGCTTATAAATTTGCATTGAACAATATGTGCAAGTAGTATGGGATAAATATGTAAAAATAATTAAATATGTATTAATTATACAACCTTACCTTACAATAATCATATAATACTAAAATTGCAAGAAAATATTTATCATTTATATAAAGGTGGATGTTTGTATGTGTGTATTTGGGATTAATATACTTCGACAACGTTTTAAAGTTAGTACAAATGCGTTTTATTTTCAAGTGGTTTTAATTCGTGACACGTGAACTGTTGCTAATCTCTAAACTAACTCATTAACTTATATATCCTTCAACCCATAATATTTGGTATATACGTATTCACAAGCGAGAATACCGATATTTACTTGTTTCATATAATATGTATCAACAGAATTTGAAATGTAATATGACTGTACAAATAACCAAACGTAATTACGATTAATTCTATTGTTAATTATAAGTACAAAGTTAAGTAAGACCGTGAGCCTAGCAAACGAACTTCGTTATTGTTTAAGTTTCTGAAAACGTTTTTGAAATGGATCTTTTGTACCCATTCAACATAATTAAATGTTTTATTTGAAGTTTGTTAGAGTTGCTCAAGTTTAACAATACGTAATACACATTATTAATAGACATTATTATTAACACGATTTTATGACTGCCTCGTTAGTCTAGTAGCTAGATATTTGGCCACAACCCGAAGCTCTGGGTTCGAATCCTAGGTCTAGCTGATAGAAAAGTTACTGGGATCTTCCATTAATAAATATTCAGTAACAGCCCAAAGTTTTGAAGTTGGAAGTGTGTAAACTCCTGTGCCTCGGGAAGCTTGTAAAGCCGTTGATCCGGCGTCTGAACTCTTTCCGGTCGTATCAGGTTTACTGAGCCCATCATATTTGAAAGAGGGAATAGAGAGTGTACCTGTATTCGTTGTGTCCTGGTGACCGAAATATGTACGGATAACGTCATCATCATTATTACGTTATTAATATCTATATTATTAAGTGGATAAAGCCGGAATACAACAGCTGCATGCGTGTGTCGGATGAGACTTTGCCACTTGTTATGCAGTCAATTTCGAGTAGAGCTTGTGCAAGCCCGTCCAGGTACCTCATAACTTATTCTACCACTAAATAACAATATTTTATATTGTTGTGTTCCGGTTCAAAGATTGAGTGAGCAAATATAGTTACAGACACAAGGGTCATAAGCTCTTGGTTCCCAAGGTTGGTGACATAAGTATTGGTGTATATATCTTACTGCGCCAATATCTATGGGCGGTGGTGTCTATTAGCTAGCAAATACGCATACCAATAAAAATAAAATACGTACCAAACCTCTTTAATAAGGTTTGAAATTGAACTTTTATGGGCTGTTACTTTATCTATAATCTTCGATTCATTGATTATTCTAGTCACGATAAATACATTTTATTTTATACTATGATGTGCCCACTTTTTCAATTTAGTTTTTTATTTTCAGATTATTGGCGATGATTTCAAGAAAAAATGTATCTTAGTATCGGCTGTGAAATGTAATCATTTTAAGAATCCATAATGATATAGACGAGTGTCGCTGATTTTTAATAAGTTTTCTAGACTTATGGAAGCCATGCTAAGTCAATTAATTTAGAGGGATGTCAAATTAACTCACACGCGTTGATAAAATAACAAACTTAATAATGTTATATTATTTCAAATTCAACAAAATGTCACTTGATGCGAGCACAAACAGTACAAAATAATGGTGTCTTGCCCTCGATGGCGATAATAATGTTCACGCGATTATATCTATCAAATGCATGGAATTAGTAATTGCTAGATTTCGTGTAAAAATTGATAAGGTCCCGAGAATCAATTGTAATTAAAATTAAATTTATATTAACTTATATTATTGAAGTAAACTATGACATATCTATCTCGTTTTTGTCAGTGACTGCATTCAGCGTTTGATTATTCAAAAGTAATTCGAAAAGTTATTAAAAAAATCTATCAAGCATTTTCAATATACATAAAATACATTTTATACATGCGTTCCATAAAATGCCGTATCGTTCACTCTTAGTAATTTGGACCGGTAGTTTTAAAGACGTGTTTACGATGATAATGCGTCGGCATGTTCTAATACGTTAGAAAATAAATTGCTTACCGCTCGATACCGATTATATTTTAATATATATTTCACATTTAGAATAAACATAATATCATGAGATAAAACTATAATACACGTATTAATCAAGGTGGATAGCTAAATATTAACAAAGACCTAACTAATCGTAAATTCGAAACAACCTGTATTGTACTGAAAAACTTATTATATGGAACATTAGCAATAGCTTATTCATAGCGGTTGACACTTTATACACGAATCAAAATCTATTTTAACAGCAAGTGCGATGCACTTTCTGTAAAGGCAAAGGAATGAGTCATACAGTTAAAAATATATGAAAGCAAATATTGCGGAAGGTGGCTATAATAAGAACGTGTGTTATTCTTAGTGCCGTATCCACACTACATTATGTTTATGAATACTTAGTACAATAATAACTCTTTATAAATGTTTTCGTAATCTAAAATCATACGTATAAAGATTTGATTTACGAATTTAAAAGATTACGAAACGATATTTATGTTACTTTTTATTATACAAATTGTGTTCCGGAAAAATGTGAATAGATTAATAAAACAGTTCAAAATAGCATGTTATGTCATATTGACGAATAAAATAATTAATATTATAATTAACAATCAAATAACATCACTTCGTGTTTTCATTTATTTATTTGTGAAACGATAAGGTCGTGAATTCTTAAGAAGTATTGATTGAATTGTTACTCGCTATTAATCAATACCTACAAAGATAATTAGTCTTGTCAGGCCGAAGTATCTACTACCAAACAATTTACAAGAAAGGGTTTTCAAAATGAGTTCTTGATATTCATATACAAAATCGCACCTGAGATTGTTACCCTACTCATAAGGCATTATTATTGCCTTAGAAAAATGCTTAAATAGGTTACGAGCCACGATGATACCGAATCGTCTGCAAATCTCTGTTTTGTATTGAAAACTGTTTATGTCGGGAGCTGGACATAAAAATTAAGTTTAAATTAAAAATAATGCTATCAAAGTTAAATTTATCAAATATAATAATCAATAACAATAAAAACTCATGTCAATAAAAATAAAATTTGCTTAAATAATAATTCGTTAAGTGTATCAATTTGTAAATATTTATAAAATATCAAAGGAATCGCGATAAATTATTCAATAACAGTCTCGTGAACAAGACATTCGTAGATAATGTCGAAATATCGAGATACACCAAATAAAAATAAAAACCATAGTAAATATCCCGTTTCATATACTTACAGTAATAAAAATAACCATGTTAATTTTCTTACTTTTAATAACATTATTTAATAGAATGCAAGATTATTGATTCAATTATCCAATGATATTAATAATGTTGCAAGTCGTAATAAATAAATGTTCTATTCGTGACTTCATTAACATTCCTTTACATTTTTAAACGACACTTCAATTTAAAATTGTAAATTTTTAAATAAAACAGAAACAAATATGAACTTTTAATTAAAACGACTTCTCCCTCGTATAACATCAAGTCTCGCATGCAACGTTCATAATAATTAAACAGGACTACATTTCTGCCATTTCTCCCAAAAGAGACAATTATTATTTTTATTTCAGACAGCGTAATAAAAAGGGTACCGAAAATTAACCAATTATTTAAGTAAATATTATTATAATAGTATTTGTTACAATATTGTTTATATAACGGTAAAATATTTTTGTCGAACAATTAAAAAACATATCCAGTTTTTTATTCAGTTTTTTTTACACTATGAACAATTTATTGAGCGTGTTTAAATAAAACATTAAAACAAATTTAACGAGACAGATAAATTTATACCATGCTTTTGTTTCCTTGTATTTTCCTAAAGCTTGTATTTTGCCAATTAACGATACTGCTCTGAATAAAATTTTCATAAATATTTATTACATTTCTTCTAAGGGCAGGACCGTAGCTTCGGCGGCGTAGAGTAGAGACTCCTTATCACACCGCCTAAGAGAGTTTTTGTTAAATGCATCAGTTGAATCCTCAACTGCCAATCATCAGCCAACCAACAAAAGCATTTTCAAGGAGAGTTGACGTCTAACAGACGGCTGGAAAATTTTTCAAAACATTTTTAGGCAATATACACACTCTGAGAAACATTAAATACAAATTCCGTTGTTTTCATCAGTATTAATATTATAATAATTGTTTTTATTTAATTTTATAGCCTTAGAGTATGCACCGTTAAATCATAATTAACCTACGAAATAGCCTAAATTATGCTCAGTCCATGTAAACGTGACAGTGCTATAAGACGTTATCTAGCTACTGAAATGAAAATAACAATTAAAATACAAGCATCATTTAATTAAATTTCCATACAAATAATAACAATTTTTTTGCTCAGTTTTTAGCAAATTTTTCAAATGTTATCGAATAAGTATACACAAGTTCTGCATTTAGGATTTCTCTTTATAAATAGATCTAGCGACTACACCCGTTTTACTGAACGCATAATATAATTTAATATTTATCGAGTATATTTTATGGGAATTTACTGGTAAAACTGGTTGTGATATTATCTTCACTTAATAGATATCCGTCGTGTCTACGATTGCATACAACGCGTATGTGAGTTTAAAGTAGGCAAACACCGTTGAGCTTTTACGTTTGTTTTTATTTATAACATTTTTTTCCTCGCCGGTGAATGAATTGTAAATTTCTGGTGAAACTCTACCACTTGTGTATCCCCAACCCGATGTAGAGCAGCTTGGTGGAACAAGCTCCAAAGATTCCTCACGCCGAGACATTTATAGTGTATACATAATATTCAAAAATTAAAAATTGTTATGTCTTCAGCAATACAAAAGATTTACCCGTTATATTCGTGGATCGTTTAAGCAAAGTTACTCCTGAAATGTATAATTCATGTACATTTAGCAAAGCTAAACATTCTCGTCCCATCTGGGACTTAAATCAAGTCTAATTAGTAGTTGAGATGTTCGTCACGGTCTACAACCAGTGACGCCTTAAACAAGGCTATTTAGAATACAGACTATTCTGAACTTTTAAGTAAAAAATCCTTTTATTGTTGCTTTTTTATTTTGAAAGTTATTAAGGGTTAATAACCATTATCATTATCATAACAGCTATTCAGAAGACGTCCACTATGGACGAAGATATTCCCCAAGGATTTTCATGATATCCAGCTTTGTGCACGGCGGACTAACAGCGGGACAACATAAACACTTATTTATACACACAAATGTAAACTGAATAAAAAGCTTGTAAAGCTACTTTTTTTATCAGGTGAGGCATTCAGCTATGCCGCCCCGGGCTTCTGACGGGCTTAGTCCGCTACTCGCTATTCACACCCAACGACTTTCCACGACCCTTACAACACCGTATGTCCACCTTGAAAAGGCAAGCCAATGCTGTGTCTTCGGGTTGGTGGTACGGGGTTCGATATTCAGAAAACCTTTCGGCCCCAGTGGTTAAACGCACATATATAAATATTTGATTCGAAATTATATTTTAAAAGGTTGACAAATCTGATAAATGTAACTCAATTATTTTTTTAATCGGCAATCAAAAGCAAATTTCAAATAAAAGATTTGAGTTTATTAATCATTCGATACGAATTTGTTCAGTTTAAATAACTTATAAATTTTTGGTCAATTGAGTTTATTTTCATTTGGCTTGATGAACTCAGGCCAATTAGATCTTTGATTGTCTTAAGAAAAGAACGAGAATCGGAGACATTTCAACTCTAATTGCGAATCTTGAGTGCAAATGACTGTTTCGGCTCAAGATCTTAATTATAGTCGCTTTACTCTGTCATTCATTTATCCCTTGTTTCATACATAATTAATACTTTATAAAACGCGATTAGTACGATTTGTAATAATTCTGTCATTTATTTAATTTTATACACATCATTATATAATAAATATTCATCTGTACGTGTGTATGTGTCACTGAAAACAGCTAATTTAACAAACTGGCTTAGGATGATTATTTTGTATTTAAGTTGGGTAGTGTAGATTAGACTCGACAGGTGGCGCTACCACCGGATTTTAGTATAAAATAAATTAAGTTCTTATGTCACTAGTACCAAGTAGACAGACAGCCTGTTTATTATAAATATATACACTTATTTGTATACAATATTTTTTTGCAAGCATTTATGTTATATATTATTAATAATAAAAATAATTTGAACAGGATATACTAATTAAGGTATCATGTAATTCCAGGTGTTAACAATATCAGCATCCGGAATAATCTAACTTAATAATTATCTTCTAGATATACATCTGAGACTGAAGAATAATTTACTATGTATAGGAAAAAATTATAAAAGATTTTATTATTTGTGAACATCGAGTATACTGAGGGAATATAACTTTATATTAATTTTATATGGTCACATTTACTAACATTCTTATTTGTTCTAAATAAATTTAAGTTCGGGTCCATATCTGCTTGAAAAAGTTCGATGTCATTTGTAACATCAACTTTAAGATCATCGGTATTTGTTAAAAAGTATTAAAAATATGCGCCTAGTAAGAATCTTGAGGTACATCAGTTGTAGCAAAATAGTCTAGACTTTCTAGGTATGAACAAAACCAACACAGTAAATTTACATGAATGTCTTAATATTTAAAATTGGACTATTCTCTTGTAGCTTACTCCGTCCAATGCAGTACTGAAATTGGTACGGTGTAAGTTGCATTTATTCATGTTTTATATTCTTGGTAGCATCAGTTATAAAGCTAAATAAATTACTGGTTTTATATATTTATCTTTCCGACAACAGTGTTGTTGATCAGAATATTTTTATATACGCTCTTAGTAGAGCTGTCATGGTCGCCTTGAAGTTGTCTCTCATGCTACTCTCTTTAAGATGATAAGCCATCTCATCCTGTCCGGTTTGACAGAAACTGTTACCCTAGTACACTTTTGCAATGGTTCTACACCGCAGATCTGATTTGGTCCCGAATCCAAACCGAATCCAGTCGCGAGGCCTTTAACTCTGCCATGAACGACAAGACTTTCAATGGAGTCACCGTTTTTTAATGATAGTTGATCGAAGAATTTTAAAATACCACGCCGCACTGTAATTCGCTGCTGGACGCTCAGTTCTTCGAGTATAGAGTATAGAGTTATTGGTTCAGAACTCAGTGCAAGACGCTAGGAAAAGTCTTTCTTAGGTAGTTTCGGTGATTTTTCAATTTCTCCAATTTTTCATATCAATAGCACAAACTTTTCAAAATTTAATTAATAGGTTCCTAAAAAAGTATTGGAATTATACTCAATAATAAAATAATATATACTGCACTATATATAAAAGGGATCTTTTATACATAGTCATTTGATATGCGAAATTCAAGGATTTATAATTTATGTAATAATATGATTTATGGTATCTAGAAATTCTCAAACGCTCGATTCCCTAATTCCCAGTTCACTTCCTTCGAAGTTAATTGCCGTTAAATCTGTTCTTAGTGGACGTTGATGTAGCATAAGCAAGCAGTGCCAAATTACAAGCTTCGAGGCCTTAGCGTGTCTGAGATCTGGTGATTTAATTAGTTAGGCGAGCTTAGTCACTGATATTTGAACATAATAACATATGGTTTATAAAAGCATCCTTGAATAATTAAAGTTTAGCAATATTATTTTACTTATTTGATTCAATAAATAAAGCAGTGTGGTTTGTGTGTAAATTGATGAAGCTATAAAGGAAAAATAAGCATTTTTTTACAGCGCTGAAAACAGCTGACTTATACAAGAGCGCAAAGCACTCAAAACAGAATTTATCTTTTTCTATTCTCATAATCCAATGGAACACCATTTGACAGGATCGAAAATACTTCAGGCACAGGACCACATACTTTAAATACTTTCGAGATGCTTTGAACAGAGTCAACGGCTTGACTACAACTGATAAAAATTCGGCGTAATATATAAACTCGTCGTAGGGCAATCGAAGCAAAAACTATTATAATACCAGCCAGCGGCATAAGCCACTGTACTAATCAGTTTACTGAGTAGATGAAAAAAGGTTTTCTTTGTTAACATCTAGACCATAATGTCATAACAGAACAAAAGAGCGAGCGTGGATGACGTGATACTCCTTTAATTTACTTAGCGAAACACATGTCAGTAGTAATTTAATTAAAACCTACCGCTATTCCTCTAGCTTAGTGGATTAGTCTCTCGCACACATATAGGTTAATTGTATTGAATATAAAGTAGGGGTTTTATTAAAAAAAAAGCACCTCAGCGGAATCGAAATTCTGGAAATGTAAATTTAATTGTGGAACAGTGAATACAGTAACAAATTCATGGAATGTTTTTTTTTTTATATATATTGGTAATTAATCATGCATACTAATTACAATTATCATACTAATTTAAATTCAGACATTTCAGACAAAGTATAGTTAGATAAGATTACAAGACGTAAGTCTTAATCGATGAATCTGAGTTTAAATCCGGGACAAGCACCCTTGAATTCATACACTTAATTTGTATTTACAATTAATCTCGTGCTCGGTAGTGAAGGAAAAAACCGCGAGGAAGCCTACACGTGGTGGATGAGACTCTGTCACGTGTATTCACCAACCCGCATAGAAGCAGCTTAATGGAGTAAGTGGCAAACCCTCTCGAAAAGGACTTTGCCCAGTTGTGATACATTTACTGGCGGCTATTAACTTTACTTATCTAATCTCAATAATGCCACTTATACATTTATTTTAACAGGCATTATTTACAAATGACTCAAAAACTCTCAATTACACGACGCAATGTAAAAATAACAAGTATCTTACAAATCATGACACTTACTAGCAAAATTATGCCGTTAAATTGTAATCCCGAGTCTATGGACGAAAAATGAACCAGCTCATACGGACAATGATGGCGTTATTTGGTTAAAATGAGTATTTGTGCAAACCCGTTTGGGTTAAATACTCAGCCCTGTATACTGCAATACTTAATATTATTGTTTTCCGGTTTGAAGGCTGAATGAGCCGATGTCACTAAAGATACACGGAACATATCATGTTAGCCTACAAGGTTGGTGACGTATTGGCCATAGAAGGAATGGATGGTTCTGACATTTACCATCAGGTGGTCTATTCGCCCGTCCGCAAACCTATTTAATAAAAAAAATCAATATATAAGTTTGAAGCCTACTTGTTTTATATAGTGATTCAGTTGAATATTGGTTTAAACGCACGGTTTGTAAATGTAAGTCTGTTAAGCATGACATTTTATTATTTCATGTGAGATAAGCATATGAAAGAAGCGCAACGGTACTGGCTTATATCACATTCATTAATAATGCCAGCCTGCGTTGGTCTATTGGCTAGATATAATTGTAAGATTCACGTCCCGGTTTTAAACCCCATGTTGGTCCGATAAAACAACAACCAGGAGTCTGGAAGTAGTGAGTAAGTGACTGAGTGAGTGAGTTGGACAACATCACATACATTACTCTGATCCCAATGTAAGTAGCTGAAGCACTTGTGTTATGGAAAATCAGAAGTAACGACGGTACCACTAACACCCAGACCCAAGGCAACATAGAAAACTAATGAACTTTTTCTACTTTTGGGACCTCAGAGTGGCGTACCCATGAAAACCGGTGTATACACTACTCGACCACGGAGGTCGTCAAAGTAGTTTTGTGTACCTTCCTGTGCCCCAGAAAGTATGTACAGCCATTGAAACTGAACGCTTTCCAGTCGTATCGGTTTTGCCATCGGATCAGATTATGAGCGAAAGAATAGAGAGTGCACTTGAATTTTGCGCACCCACTCGAACATTATAATATCTCCTGCATAGTTAGCTGTTCTCCGTCGAGAAAGGCCAACGTAGCCAAAAACGGTAAGAAAAACATAACCATCATCACCATATTAATACTTGACTACATTTCATTTAATTTGGACCAGTACTCTCCAATATATTACAAAATATTTAGATGGCGGTACACATGATATGGGGTAAGATGAAGTAATGTATAAAGATCTACTTACAATCGTAATTTTACCTTTTCGCAAGGAATTCTGATTGTATTGAGTTTCCAAAAAATATCATAGCGGATTCATTGCATTACAGCAGTGGAGGAGCCATTAAAGCCTAGTAATGGGCCACGTACAGCTAATACTCATCCTACAATATGTCAGTATTACAATTTTCAAAAGTATACGTTTTCTAATGAAATATACGTGATACTGAAAGGTCATAAGTCATTATTACAAACCACTGTAAATCCAATCTCTTATTATCACTTGATTACGTTGAAGAGATCTTCTTGATAAAAGCCTATCGAGTTGAAGATGCCGCTTCATTGAATCAGGTAATAAGGGCTCACGGCAATTTTAAATTACTTTTTTATCAAACGCCTAAAGGTCCAAGGTAGCTTTAGCTCGATTTTGATTCGTTTAATATTACCCTTTTTAAAGCGCATATATTATTTTTATTTCAAACACTCGGTTGTCGTCGTATTTATTAGTATAATGTTAGAATAAATTAATGCTAAAAACTTTTTTACAAAAATGTTAATAAAAAAAATATGTGTGACCTTTGAAGAGTTCCTTCGCTTGGAACGAATCTGGGTGTCACCTCTTTATCATAAAAATGTATTGTCATTGAAACTGAATCAACATGTACATATTTAATAATAACTACGGAGCATAAGAGATAGGTTTACTTGATGGTAGAACTATGTGCAAGTGGTTCTGGGTAGGTACCACCCACCCATCCTATATTCTACCACTGAACGACAATATTTATAGGCACAAAGGACATCAAATTTTAGCTTCCAAGCGCCAGTATCTATAATGGTCACCCATTTATCATCAGGTGGTCTATTCGTCCGTCCACCTCGACTACAAAAAATGACCTGAAGAAACTAACAAACAAATATTGCACCTTAATTTAAAGCTTCTAAAAATGCCTATATCGCCGCACTTGATAGTCCAAATTTGATTTTTCAAATTAACACAACAAACGCCTCTTCTTTCTTTAGCAAAATGTTTGAAGCTTCTTCAATTATGATGCTCCAACGCCGATAAGTTGATATAAATGAGTCGGATTTTAAATTAACCCAATCAGGTTACAGCAATGCTTGCCCGAACCGAAAACATGGAAACGTCGCCTAATATTCACGTGTTTTAATAATTGGACCATCTCAACTCTGTTTTGATATATATTGGTAGGTTACTTTTTGACGACGATCGTCTTTTAGTAGTTTTATTCAAGTCTCGCTTTATAAGCATATATAGTTACGAAATATAGGTTAGGTATGAATTAATCGTCTGTTTAGGTTTTTCTATGAAGATCGCTACGAGTATAATTTATTTTTAAAAGCCTTGGACTTGTTTCTATAATATTTTCTTATCGATCATAAAATGAATTCGTGTCACAATATTGCATGTCCAAACGATATAAATGCAACTATACTTTTCATTTATGGAATACAATGTTCCAGCAGTTGTTGAAATTAAAATAAGTGTAAAATTGCAATTATATCAACGAGACGCTTCATAAAATAATTTTCATTTTTGGCAAATATTATGAGATTTTTATAATTTTATTTACGTTATGAATCACACCAATATGCCCGCGGCCTCTCTTGCGAAGATATTTGTCTATTACGAAATCTTCATTACAAATCCTGAGGTTTACCTTTCAGAAGTGGTTTTATTTTCCAGCTTTCGCCAACATAGTGATATAGAACGTATACAACTTTTTGCCTGCCTTGTTGATCTATTCGAGGTCGAAAGTTATTGGTCTCGAACTCCATTTAAAAATTATTCTATTAAATGAAGTACTCATTAACAACCCGAAGTTCAAGATATTGGTAGTGATGACATTCTTGTGAATCGGAAAACACGTTCAGTCGTCGTTCCTGCACCTGAACTCTTTTTGGTCTCTTCGGATTGGAATTTTCCTTAGTCTTGTGCACTGAGAAAATGACCGCTTTAGCCGAATCGATTGAGAGGAATGTATTTGTAATCACAAGTCCAAAAAATATATTACAAATACTACTTACATTACAATTATAGTAAAAACTTTGATAATTTCAGATTGTGCCGTATGCACGTAGACATTAACATTTTGACTTTTAACGTATCTATTTGATTAAACTCTGTTCATGAAAGCTAACATAGATACATTAACAGCCTGTAAATTTCCCAGTGCTAGGCAAGGCCTCTTCTCTTGAGGAGAAGGTTTTGAAGCTGGTGCTGCCACCATGCTGCTCCAATGCGGGTTGGGGCAAATAAACACGTGGCAGAATTTCGTTGAAATTAGACACATGCAAGTTTCGTCAGGATGTTTTCCTTCACCGCCGAGCACGAGATGAATTATAAACACAAATGAAGCTGCCGAAATCATCGGTTAAGATGCACACTTTTTAACCACGCCATCTCTGCTCTAAAACGAAAAATAAACATATTATAAGTTAATATCAGTCAATGTATCGATGTACATTGGAATGAATGGTCGTCAACCAACTAGTTTATTGTTCCCCGTTCCCTACAATAAGATAATTAAAGAGGCATTGATATAATTCTCATTAAAAACATAATTATATTTCGATTATGCTCTTATAATTTTTAGTGCCATTGAATTTATTTGTTAAACTTCCACTTCAGGTTCGAATTATTCTACTAAGAAAAACCTGCAAGAACTTTAGTAGTTACTCTTTTTTTCTCAAATAAAACTCATACTACATAATATAAAACTCATAATCAGCTATAGCTGATTATGAGTTTTATATTATGAGTTTTATATTATGTAGTATGTATGTATGCAGACTTATAAGTCTTATATGAATTGTATTTACATTTGAAAACCGACTTCTTATACATATGGATAGTTAATTCAATAGTTTTATTTAGTGCGAACTAAATATGGGAAACCGTAAAAATACAAAAACACATACCGCAATTAATAGTAGCACTATAAGAATTATACAATGAATCACTTATAATAAATTAGGCAAGAAATATGTTAGCGTACATTTAAAAATACATTTAAATGTATTCGACTATTTATGCCTTCTTGTCGACTTATTTATAGCTGCAAAATATTTTAATTGGGTTTGTTTTATTGCTATTCTGAAATAGGATATTTACATTCAACATGTAAAACGTAAATATAATTCGAACTTAATACCAATTTCTTAATAAACCAGTGCAAGGCTAGGATCACACTTTTCTTATGATATAGGAAGGTGGACGGTTAATTTGACAATCTCACGGTAAGTGCTCACCACTTCCCATCAAAATTAGTGCTATATGTAATTTAAACCATTTCTTACATAAACAATGCTATCGTCCTTTTGAAATAAGATGTTAAGTGCCCGTAATTATACTAGCAGTGAGCTAGTATAATTACGGGCACTTAAACCTAAATACAACAATATTAAGTATTATTGTTTGACAGTTTGGCTGTTTTTGTAGAATTGCTGCTGTGTGGGTGGTACCTACGTAGTTGGGCATGCACAAAACCCTACCACTAAGTAGACTACCACCTAATAAAACAAACACTGGGATAACGTCGAATATCCGTATGAAGTATAAAATATCTGTGATAACAGGTTATCGACCTAGTGATTAGAACAGCAACTAGATGCATTGTACTACTACTCTAACTCTTCATCTAAAAATTACACAATTCACATTCACAAATGACTCCCTTTGTTCACAGTATCGTGTTGTGTAAAAAACTTTTTTCGTACAAGCTGTATTTAACACTGCAACTTTTAAAAACATTCGAAAAAAATGTTTAGATTGAAAAACATATTCACCTTGAAACAAGAGTGTGAATTTGCAACTGTAATCTGTTGGCGCGGCGTGTGCTATTTTGTTCTGGGGTTTCTAACAATTTAGTAAAACTTGAATTTATTTTCCACAAAAAAAATATAGTACTCTAAATAATCAGCGCTTGTTACCTATAATAAAGGTAACCCAATCTCAATTGAAAATATTTAAATTGGCCTCGCTCTACAATAGCAATTGAATTTTCAGAGCTAACTTTGATTGTAAAGCAGCTAGTTCAGTTTAGCTCAGCTTCATAATCAAATACTTCAAATGAAACTTTTCAATTTTCGTCTGTGAATATAATACATTCAACATAATATGATTCAACAATAATCGAGAAGTTTAATTGTCTGTTGATATCTCGAAAAAAAATTATAAATAATCGCTTAAAACTTTATTTTTAATTTTAGAACACTGTACACTTTAATGTCAATTTTCTGCTTTTATTAAAAAATATATATATTTAAATAAAAATAAAAAAAATCTTACTGTTAGTGAACAAAATATAATTGATAAACAACATAACAAAATCGCCAATAACCCAATGGTTTACGGCTCGCCTTACGATTTGAAGAGTCGCATGTTCTATCTTAACCGCTATAATCGACCCGACTACGAGCACACTTTTAAGCTAAATTGGAGGAGTAAATGGAAATATTAATAATTCTTTCAAATGAGGCATTTCTACTATTCCCTTTAAAAGAAAAAAAAATAAACATTTATGAAGAAATAACACAACACATTAAACATTCCAAACTGATACTTGTCACTCAAAATGAAAGGAACTTTTTGTTTGACCTTATTCAAACTTTTTAATAAACAACTATTTTGCGACACGAAAAGCCATAAAATTATTTGTTCCATCTGGAAATCGTAACAATTGAAACGCTTGCAAAAAGCAGCGTTTATTAAAACCGAAGCATTATCCAGGTATTACGAGACAGAGCATTGCAAATTGTGGTCGGACAATTTTAATACAGTCTAATAAGGCGCATTGGAATCGACAGTATACACAGAGTTTATGCAACTTAAACCATGTTACATAACTAACATTTTGAAACGTTCATTCCTAAAATTTCTTTACCATTGCTTTTAAGCATTAGCATTAGCAGCCTGTAAATTTCCCACTCCTAGGATAAGGCCTCCTCTCCCTTTGAGGAGATGGTTTTGGAGCATATTCCACCACGCTGCTCTAATGCGGGTTGCTGGAATACACATGTGGCAGAATTTCGTTGAAATTATACATATGCAGATTTCCTCACGATGTTTTCCTTCACCGCCCAGCACTAGATGAATTATAAACAGAAATTAAGCACATGAAAATTCAGTGGTGCTTGCCTGGGTTCGAACCCGAAATCATCGGTTAAGATGCACGCGTTCTAACCACTAGGCCATCTCGGCTCTCAGTTTATTTTAAGAACTTAGAGCAATTATATAAGTATATTTTATGTAGAACACATAATATGCTCTAGTTAATTTATTTACATAAGAATGATTAACTTGAAATCTTTAAATATATACAAATATGGATTTAATATAGTTACTGTATAAATCTTGACCGCGAATCTTGACCGGAATGGTGGCAAGAATGCTAACAGCATTTCCCAGTTGAATTGCAATTCCGATCATCTGGGCAAAAAAACGAACCAACCCTCCTGTTACCAGTGGAGGCAATGAGGCGAGGTGTTACACTTTTAATGAAGCTTTTTGCACATATTATTTTTATACATTAAATTATTTGATGTGGAAATGTTTAATTTAATTTAACAAATAATTAATCTATACTATACTATATTATGCAAAGTTACTCTGTCTGTCTGTTGCTCTTTCAAGGTCAAACCACTGTTTGTGTAACCGTGTTTGATAGAATTTGGTTTGCAACGAGCTTGAAACGAAATTAATCACGCTATATATCGAACATATGAAAATATATTATATATAAACAGATGTTAAAAATAGACCTTACTCATCAACCAAGTGTCATCCAAATGCTAATCAGTGCAGCTGAACCCCAAAGAGGGACATACTTTTTATACCTATAACCTGACGACTAACCTCTGAAATGCAAGCAAAGCCATCACTAGTCAGTAACATTAAACTCATATCTGTTATTCGAAATCGGTTATAAGAAACCGTTAGCGATTATTTTCGACGCGAATACTCGGAATCGTTTCGTTTTCGGGAAATCGGGTAAAACCACATTTGTTATGACTTTTTTATTTGTTAATTTAGATAATTTCGACTGTTATATTAATAGCAAACTATTAGAGAGACCGTGCAAAAATAAATTTGCATAGTCTTTTATAAGTCTAGCAGAAATATATTGGATATAAAATAGCTCAACTAAACGTCGTGGATTTATTTCAGGGTGAAGAGTTTTGATATGTTCTACTGCTAAAGGATTATATCGAAAAAAATCATACATATTTATGTATGTATAAATCTATTCACTAGCGTATGCACTTCATGTTAAACCGTCTGGGTTTTAATAGAGTAAACTTAACAAATATAATATAATTAGTATTTTTTGCTGTCTATACTCGTAGTCATCTCAGGCAAACTAAGACAACTTATTAGGAAGAAGAAGTGACGCCACTTATGACGATTTGAATGCCGATTGTAATTTAACGCGCCACTATGGCAGTACCCATACTGGCTTGCCAGTGGACATTGACTAGTGGCAATAAGCGATAAATTAACTTAAAAACAACTTTTAAGCTTTATTTACAAATGTATCACACTCGTCAGAGATAAAGCAACATACAATGAAATCAAGTAGTTTGAGTCGATAACTACTTACTTGTATTCATACAAGACTTAGAACTTCAGTTCTAACTCTAACAAAATTAATAAAATAACAAAGACGTTAGTTACGCAATACGAAGACAGCAAGATCTTTCATAACTTTCATACTTCAAATCTCCAATAGTGCAATAGTTAACGGGTCGCCTACCGATGTAAAAGTTGCAGATTCAATCGTGAACCATTGGGTTAAATCGTTCTTGCTCTTGGACACTGATTTAAAAATTATTTACTACAAGTATTTAAAACGCGATATCTACCATGGTTTTTATTTTTATTTGGTGGAGCTCGATATTTCGATATTATCTACGAATGTCTTGTTCACGAGACTGACTGTCGTGAATAAATATAAAAAACATGATAAATATCCGGTTTTAAATACTTGTAGTAACATGATTAACTATGTTAATTTAAAATCTTATATAAAATAATATTTATTATTCCTCAGAAACTGAGCGGCGTTTATTTTCTTTAAAAATAAATTCTTGGGCCTGATTCTATAATGACCAATACCAAGCCTTATCGGTATTTATATGTAACATGTATTTTTGTTTATAATGTTTGTATAAGTAATGTTAAACTACGTTTTAGGATTTCATATTTGCTGTTATAATGTTACATTTTGGTCAAAAATAAGCTTTAGCCCTTTTAGCACAAGGTTACAGAATTTATACAGATAAATGTTTCAACAGATGCATTTGAGTAGTGATACTATTGACGCTTTTAAAAGACGGATTGGAATGTGTTAAATTCTAAGCATTTTAATATACATATACGCTTTAAACACATATTATTATATGTTTTATAAATATAATAATATATGCTTCGTGTTGATTCGTGAGCGTATTAGAATATTTACTTCATTACCATTTTCTATGCTTGTAATATGAAAACGAACACGTACAATGTACTTAGATGTTTAAAAAACCACTTGAGTGGTTGAATTTCTTAACAATCGTAAACACTTGAACGGCTCGTAAAAATTAATTTTACCTATTTCTATTAAAAGTATCACAAACACTTATTTTAAATGAAAACGTTCCGTTTTTTTATCTAAAAATAATTAAAAGCAAATTCTATCTTTCCTAGTTTAAAAAAATATCATATATATGTGAAGTAATAACTGCATATACGACTTATTTTTATTGTGTTAAATAATCTATAATATCACATGCAAACTTGAATTAATTCATCTATGACAGTCTTATCACAAAACTGTTATCATTAAGTGAATGCATAGTAAACATTCTAGTTTATATCTATCCATTTGACAATACGGCGGGAATGATATGTAGGCAAGGACAAAAAGGTCAGTGCTTATAAAAATATGTATTGATAAAAGAGGACCAATCAATAATTCATGTTCAAAGTACCGAATATATAACACGTTCAGTTCGATAATACACCCAAAGAATTGTCAATTTGTTGCATAAACCGTTCATATTACATCAGTCACGAGAATCGATTTACAAATGTCACGTGAAATACAATGAATTGTTCTTTGTGAAGTGGTTGTTGTGTTTATGAGATGGTTAACGAAATAAGGTACCTGCCAATTGCCAAATGTCAGTTGAGCTATTCTGCAACAAAGTTGCAATTAACTGCAGGACATGATTCTGAAATGTCAAAATATGATATCCGACTTTTAATGTAATTATTGGAATACACGTAACAAAATGTTTTATTTTACACTAATCAATAAGCTAAAAGCTCACTATAAAATAATATTAATAAATAAATCATAATATAATACTTCACACGTATAAAGATGATAAAAAAGTTTGAAGTTAGTATTTATTGATTTTCATTCAGGCTATATAAATTTAATTGTATATATAGAGTATATAACTTATATACAATAAAAAATATTTAAAAAAAATCATTTAATAACTACAGAGGATCGCACAGTCACAGTCTTATTAAAATAATCTAGTCTTCCAGCGATAGCTTTAAATTTGTTTTATCTTTTAAATGATAGCACAAAAGTGCTTTTAATTAAAGTAAACTGTTGATTTTACATAATAAGTATAAGTAGGAACGAGCTTGTATGTGACTCGATGGTTAAAAACAAATGTGATTTAGTAGATTAACAACAATTTCGTTAATGTTCTCCTGCTGTGTAATAGCTGTCTGCCCTAATAACGAGAGAGTATTCGGGTTTATTCCATTACACTGCTTCTGATATACAGTAAAATATAACAACTAATTGAAAATGCTGTTGGATATATTCATTATATTAGTTCAATAATCGTCATCATAAGTCCATGTTTGTCCACTCCTGGTACACTCCATTAGGGCCGATATTCGACTTTTAATTTCCGCCATTTTTATCATCACAGCTCTGTTACATTTACGAAAACTGTCTATACTCAAGAATTCGTCTATATTTTCCGTTATTGGTTTCATCCGCACATATGACTGGCAAAACCTATAGCCTAGCCTCTAGTGCATAGCCTTATATAGGATATTAGTTCTCGGTCGAATCATATTTGAATAGCCCGCTGGGCGACCTTGAATTATTGAACCACTAAGTGATGTTAAATTTCTTATACGAAATAATCAATTGAAACATATAACGACTAAAGCTAGGAAACCTTTTACATTTTATATCACACGCATAGAATATATAATACCAACTAACTATTCTATATCTCAGTATTCGCGATTTAAATAACAGTATGACACGTACGTTAAATATTTACAAAACCGGACTTGTACACAGCTTGCCTATTTGCTTACGCGATATTTGTTTGATAGGGTTTAAAAATAGAAATTACAACATAAAAATATAAATCTACTCATGCTATTGAATTCCATTTGACGGCTTTCCAGATAGTATTAATTTACGTTATGAAATTTTTATGATAAGTACCAATTGCATTTACTAGATGCTTATCGTGCTGCTACGCTTTGGTTTGTTTGGTTATTTGAACTAAAAGTTATAGGAGCGACTCAATTGTACCCAATTTTTGAGGGCTTCTTTATATTTGTATATATGAATGATTGGATGACAAAACAAAAAATACAACATCAAATTTTGGAGCCAACAAAACTTGAAAATGTGTCAAACTGTTTGCCTTTCAAAATGTAACTCATAAACGACTTTCAAATAATATTATTAACAATGATTAAGTGGTTTACTGTTTCGATTTATATGTTAACATCTCCATCAATTATATTTAAAAATATTCTATTAATTATTAAAAACCGTTTACATTTTTTGAAAAGTAAAAAATCCCTCAACTTTTCACTCATTAAATTACTCTTAACAATATATTATTTGGGTACATTATTTTACATAAAGTTAAAAGGAATTTAAATTCAATAATAAAAGGAATTATTAAAATAGACAAAGAACAGAATAAGTCACAAGATATCTGATTCTCTTATTAGATAAAATATTCATTTAATTAAGATAAATTTCATAGATACTATCGAAAAATCCATCTCGATTATCCAACTTTGATTTCTCTTCATAACAAATAACATTAATCTTCATTTATCAATCGATTAGATTTCGTTATTATTAATAGCAATCCGATTTAAAAAAATGTATTTTAATAATCTATCTTTCTTGTTTTTCTAATTAAATTCAATCAATTTATTGGCGAACGTCTATCTACTCGTCTGAGGATGCTTTGAATATCGATAATTGCCAAGTGGATTTAAAATAATTTAATGTTTATTACTTTGTAATAAAAAAATATTAATTATTCATAACATGTGAATAATTAAATATCACAGCTAAGGCTGTTTAAATTAAACTAGAGACAGAAATGTTTTCATGATATTGGTAAAATTATTACCTATTATAAAATAATGTTATTTTCTCCTTTAAAATCTTTTAAGTAGAAAATTAACAATATTTCGTACTATCGTAGTGAATGGATACATAATATTCAATGCTGTTGTATTTACATAATTTTCGCGTCGAAAACATTTTCTTTGCAAAAGTTACACAATGTAGAAATATTGTAATCATATTTGATCTTAAAATTTTGGTCATAACAATTCTACTTTAGTTATTGTGAATTTTACGCCAAGATACAGCTATTTTTATAACTATTCAAATTAGGCCAGACTATGGTTAGATGTCGTCTTTTACATAAACAGTTTTTAGTTTTTTTTGGTAAATTATATTTTTTCTTATACGTTGATGTGGACGTCCTTCTCTCAAATGGTTTAATAATTCTACCAATCTTAAGGTAGAGATTACGAGTAACCTAATTGGCAACAATAATCTTCTTTTCTAATCTTGAGCTAAAATAAAGTTTTCAAACAAAATAAATCAAGTCATTGCCTTATTAATTTTGCTAATGCTGAAAGAAAAATATTTTTAATGAAGCAATTAAGTTTCTAACATAAAATGTAAAAGATAGGTCGGTATTTATTCATTTCTGAGTTATTCAACGATATCAAAATAGAAAGTAAATGAAAAATTACATTTTCTAATTAGGCGAAAAAATATAAGATAAAATTAACCAAATGAAAAGTCTAAACCACCAGATGAGGCATTCTGAAGGAGTTTTCATTTTCCTTATTATTTTAGGGTTTTGTTCCAGCTGTACTATAAAACATTCGTACACTAATATAAAGTTTATAAAAGTCACCTATTAAATCGTGACACATATATTTTGATGTTATTTATTATACCAATTAATGTCTTCTTATCCTAATTATATATCAATATATATTATCTCATAGAATACTGACAGAAATATGAACAATAGAAATAAAATCATTCATCTAAATATACAGAGCGCTTCATCGGGATTTAATAGATAACTAGAAGCATTGAAGCCAATAGTCGTGTACTACGATAATAATAAGTATCTTTACATTTCCAATTATCTGACGAACATTAATTATAGCTAAGATATATCTAGAATAGATACAAGAGTTTACAAAAAATACAAACCATCTTGAGTCTAATTTCAACGAAATTCTGCTACATGTGTACATGTGTACACTTGTGAACGTGTTGAAATACGCTCCGAACCTTCTCCTCAAAGGGAAAGGAGGCTTTAACCTAGCAGTACATTTCTCATGTACAGTCTGTTAATGTAACAAAAATGATGACACAGATATTTGTCATATCTAGCAAATTTTACAACATTTCAAAGTATATTTAAATTCGCATGTAAATAATTTATATAGACGTACATAATGAGTGTTGAGAGACATGTTACAGAATGTAGCACAAGCACTTATACACCTCATTAAGCAAATTCTCTCATACCAGAGTGTTTAGCTGTTTATGTATGCTTGATAAAATAAATCCTAAGCCTGACTGCTTTATTTGATATCTGCTAGTCATTGGAAGTATAATTCACACATATTTTGATATGTCAAAAAATATTAAATATTTTCAACATGATTTTGTTTATGCAAAGTGAAGTTTAAACACGCAAAAATAACTGGCATAGATTATCTTTAATGAATATGAGCATTAGATTTCACGACCTATTCGAGAATAATATATTCGACGATACCAATGATCCTAGTTTTTTTTTGTGTTATAGGTGGCAAACGAGCAGGAGGCTCACCTGATGGAAAGTGACTACCACCGCCACATGGACATCTGCAACACCGGGTGGCTTGCAGGTGCATTGCCGGCCTTTAAGGAAGGAGTACGCTCTTTTCTTGAAGGTTCCCAAATCGTATCGGTTCGGGAAAATCGCCGGCAAAAGCTGATTCCACAAAGTGGTTGTGCGAGGCAGAACATATCTTAAAAATTGCACTGTTGTGGATAAATCTAAAGCATGTTAAACTATCACAAGCATATTAACTATAAGGGTTTGATGATTGTTGAAGATATCGGGAAAAAATTAAATACGGTAAGAACGTATTAGCAAAGACGTATCCGTGCAAAGCTAGCAGTGAAATAACGACACATCAATAGTTATGTGAAGAAATGAAGGTCTTTGCATAAAAATCGCACAAGTAATTTAAATAACAGACGATTATTATAAAAGCTGTCTATCACATAAAAATAACAATGTAATTTGACTAAGAATTAGTAAAAATAAAATGTACTTAGTTTTTATTAAGCGCAATATTCAAAACATACAACTAATCGAATAAATATCATTCATTGATAACAAAACGACGTGCGAGTTAATTAATAATTAATGGAGATTCATCAGGTAGGTAATAACCACTAATGGAATTACTTTATTGTAAATCTGCGAGTATATTAATCGTCTAATAAAAGCTACGATTTATTTTATATGTCTGTATTTTAGCATATCGTTTAGATATGTGTGTATGTATATGTTATTATTATTAGGATTATTAATTTCATTTAATTATTACTATATTTTTATATACGTTTTGAAATTGGCTGAATAAGCCCATCTATTGAAAAATTTAATTCTGTTGTGCAATAAAGATTCTGTACATAGAATAAAAAGGTTACTTCCCGCTATCTGTACACTTAGATTTTAATTCGGTTTTTTTTATCAATAAACAGATTGATGTAAGAAAAAGGTTTTTATATACCATACCTGCATAAAGTCGTTTTTATGTTCAATTTACGGAACGGCTAGTATATATATATATATATATATATATAAATAAATAAAAAAAATCTATAACTTTTAAAACTTAGATGACCTATTCGATTACGGGTATGTTGACCTAAAATAAGATTGCGAAGTCAAATCGGAATAACCAACACTGAACTTGACAGTACTCAATTTATCTCGTGTTCAGATATGAAACACTTTATACAGATAAGAAACTCAAGTTCTGGAAAATATCCTAAAATATATATATTATGTTTAGTATAGTGTAGGAATTATGGGAGAATACATCGGTAAAATACTGATTGCTGTTGCATTATAATAACACAATTTTTAATAAACAACCTACAATTATCCCCTATTGGGCTAAAGCTTCGTCTACTCTAAAAGAGTAGGGTTAAAGCTAATTTTAACTCGCTGCATTATTGCAGTTGTTTCAATAATATTTATAGCATAAAATTAAATCGTGCTTGCCTGACTTTGAACCCGCAATTTTTGGTATTTAAGACAACCGTATTCTTACCACCAGCCCATCTGATTACAAGCCCGTGAATAGTATCCCAAATAAAACGTGTGATATATTTGTGAATGACATTGTACATGAATCGTGATATAAGTAAAATAAATAATCATGTTAAAATTTTGGCTCAGCAAAACGTTGCGACACAAATAAATAAATTTAAATGTGTTTTATTTATAATAAAACTATTTAAGCTCTAAGTTTGTATTAAATTGTTTTAAATTATTCATATAAACAACTGTTTCATATCATTTTATACGATGAGATTGACTTAAAATTTGAATGTAAACTAAAACTGATATTCATTTTACTCATTGTGTTATGGTCATAAATAAAACTCTACCACAAAATTCATAAAATTTTAAAATAATATAATATATAAAGAGGACATATGTACTCACATACTTCCAACTTAATGTGCTTCTTAAAAGAATTTGCGTTGGATAAGAAAATAATAATTTCCGGCTTTAAAAGCTTTTTCGTTATTTTAAATTTACATTGAAAGCGTTAGAAACTTTATGTTTTCTTTACTTTTCGTTTTCCCTAAAATTATAATCAATTATTTAAAAATGCCTAATGAATTTTGTTGATCGCTGGGTTATCCATAAATAACTTTAATTGTTTTTTAATATTTATACATTTTTCAAGAAACTCTTAAGCTTTGATGTAAATGTTTTGTCTCAATTTTTTTGTATAAAATATGTTGAATTATGTTTTATATATATAACTATTTTTTACTTCTTAGTTATATGCTTTAAATTGCACTGCCTCCTACTTTAATGAAAGATTTTTAAAGGTCGCGACTAACGAGGCAAAATAAAAAGTGACGCTTTGGTATATATAGATGTTCCATAAGGTTCGATTCGAACGTTGTAAGCAGAGCGCTGTTACAGTTTCTGAGTTGGCTTGGCATAAATAATCTAGTCCTCCATGCAAAAATACTAAATGTATTTTCCTTGCCAAACGTCAAGGTAATATTTTCCGCGGTTATTTTGAACAATGAAAGGCCGGAGTTTGTTGAGTAGACGGTTTTACTAGGTATTACCCTTGACTCCAAACATCAGTGGCGCGCCCATTTGTAAGCCTTAGCAGGGAAACTAAGTAGAGCCATTTATGCAGTCAAAACAATTCGAAAACTCATAGCACTGCGAGTCTAGTTTATTTCAGTAACTTTCGTAGTCTTATGTCATGTGGAATGTTGTTGTGCGGTAATGTCCTAGATATTGAAATTGTATTTATTACGCAGAAAAAACTATTTGTAACAGTAGCTCAAAGACATCTTTACGTGGAAAATTAAAAAAATACGCTTATAAAAATATAATGTATATTCCATAAAAGCATGAATACATATTATTAATACAAGAAATAAAAACAAACTTATAACCTTCTCTTTTCCAATTTCAAACGGTACAGATAACCTTTTTGGGCAATACGCATATAATATAAGATAATCAATTGGACATGTCCCAAATTACTAATATTCCTATTTAAGCTTATCACTTGTGTTAAGAGTGGAGACGACAATAGCCCAATGGGTCAAGATCGATCCTGAGACTTTTTACATCGCCTAGCGGCCACTACACACTACTACACTTACTGATAAAAACGCAGAATTGAACTCTGTGGTTCAATGACCTGAAAACGTGGTTTTTCTAAAGGCTAGACTAGACTTCAAAAAATACAACTTCAACACTATTGCATGTATTCTATAGAAAGTCGCTGTGAAAATCCATTTTACTATTATTTCCATTTGATATTTTCACATTATAATAAAATAAATCTGGCAAGCGTTGTTGAAATAAGTATTTTTAAGTCGTTCCCTAATTATCCTTTTCACCCTTCTAACATAATTAATATGAAGTGGAATTGAGATTAAAAGGTATCCCGATACATTTATTACGAGCACATACACACAGATTAAGGGACATTTTATGTTCACTTAATATAGGTTAATGGTGACAGCAAATATACTGGCACTAATGGTTAATAAAGCAATTTCCCATGACATGTATAAATTAATTATTCCAAACATGATTGCAGTTAAATATTTTATATCAAAATTATAAATTGTAATTTTAAAACCTTATTTGTCCAAAATTTTACGAGGTAACATGATGTCTCCCTTGTGCCTTTAAGTTAATTCGCTTAATTACCATTCATAAGAGAACGCTATACCAAGCATAGGCTTGATGTTTGATGGTATCATGACCGTACTCAAGATTCAGGTTTACTGAGTACCCAGACAGACTTGCATCAAGCCTACCAATTCTCACTCAATCAGAAAGTATGAAATCTTTGAATAGGATGAAAAATTAATCTGTAAAAAAAAAAAAATTAATTTCACTGTTCCAGGGAAAATTAATACGTAGCTAGTTTTAATAAGCAAATGAATATATTGCCGCAGGTGCAACACGAATTTGTCGATATGACACAGTTATTTTATTAACCTGCAGAAATATTAATATTTTAATTGACCAGAAGGATCGATACTGAATTAGCGTTAAGTATTTGAACAAATAATTTGACTACTGACCTACATTGTATGTTATCTGACAATCTATATTAAATTTATGACGCACCGCTTCGCAATAATAAATTAAGATATTCGATGGAAATGTGAATAGAACGCGTACATGTTTAACAAAGACTAATTAATTTATAAAACTTTAACTTATTTAATGATTATTTTTCTATAATTTAACTTGCATTCGTGGAAAACATTGTACATTTACATATATTATATTAAAAGCCGGTTTAAATATAATTTTATCATGGTTTGTAACGATATTGAATGTTAGTAAGGCCAGGAGTGTATACACTTGAAACAAAAACCTTGGGTAGTTTTAAATTGAAACATGAAGCAATTTTTTTATTAATTTTCATATCTCAAAATTACGGTTAGGTTCAATGACCTTTCACTTTCATCCATTATTAATTTTATTACTTTCAATTTGTCCTTTGATATTAACTACAGTTCAATGATCTTTGACTTATAGTAGATTTACCACTTACACCTACGGGTCACTGCCACCTATATAATATAATTAAACAGGGAACGAAACAACTCCAAGTCTCAGAATAAATAATGAACTACCTGACAATGGAACTGAGATCTTCTAATTAACCCAAAGTTTCTAACTAACTTCTAACAGGTACTATGGGAAGAGAATAACTAATAAGGTTTAGTTCATAAGAGGTCTTCGATCAACTTCTTGATAACCTACGTTAAATATTCATGAGAATATTCAAAAATGTTACCTTTACGTGAGACGTCTTTAAAGTGAGATGGTTATGTACGATATAGATATATTTGTATATCAAAGTAATTTCAATTTAATACAAAGTTTTCATTGATTAACACGTACTACATTACTATATATTTAAAAAAAAAATCTCTAGAAAATAATTTTATGTAATAAAATAATTCGTAACGCAAGCATAGCACAATACGGGAGGATCCCGTAGTCTCTCCGTTGTTAATCAAAGTTAAGTTCATTGTATTAAATTGTTTTCTGATGAAGTGTTATAATCACTACGCGACTCAACCTAATGTAAGAAATGTTTTAGTAATTTAACTTTCCTCTTGTCAGATTTAAATATCTGTTGTGTACCATAATATCTAAACAAGACGGTGATAAATAAAATAATATATATATATATATATATATATATATATATATATACTACATTACTATATATTTAAAAAAAAAATCTCAAGAAAATAATTTTATGTAATAAAATAATTCGTAACGCAAGCATAGCACAATACGGGAGGATCCCGTAGTCTCTCCGTTGTTAATCAAAGTTAAGTTCATTGTATTAAATTGTTTTCTGATGAAGTGTTATAATCACTACGCGACTCAACCTAATGTAAGAAATGTTTTAGTAATTTAACTTTCCTCTTGTCAGATTTAAATATCTGTTGTGTACCATAATATCTAAACAAGACGGTGATAAATAAAATGATATATATATATATATATATATATATATCGGAGCATGGTTACTTTAGTTGTTGATTTGGATAATTAATGAATCGAGTAGTTGGCAATAATGTTTGATGGCTGATTTACTTATAAGAGCGGGTCACCCCGAATGGAGTTGTAAGTGTCATGGCAACGCGAGACGTTATGTTTTGACAAGCTTCTCGAATGCGATGGTTGCTTGCAAACCCATTTGCTCTTAATCGAGATGAATTATTGTAATCTTTTGATATTATTGTGGTATACGATTATTGACGTCCGTTTTCAATAACCTATCTAAGATTACAGATAGATCGCTATCCCCGATTGACAGTTAGAACTTATCTATCGTTAATATGCGTTTCACAATCAAGGATAAGTGTCATCTATCTTCGACCAACGATAGATTACTTTTCCCTCTCACCTATCTTAGCTTCTTCGAACGTTTCGTTTTACGATAACCACGAAACAATGTCACGCTCAAAACTTTTTTTTTCATTTATTTGTTTTCAATTCAATACATATATCAAATTGATTAATAAATTAATTTGAATAAAAAAAAGATATCAATATATAAATAGGTATTTGTTTTGTGTGATTTTCCATTCTTTTTGACAAAGTCACGGTAATGTCAATAACAAAACGAAACGTCTTTTCAGTTTGAAGTTTCAATTTTGGTTTTCGGTTATTAATTTATGTTTGCTTCTTTATAAGTGATACAAAATGGCTCATGTAAGTATATACGAAATATATTGATGTTTAATAGTACATTTTTGCATTGCATTCATCTCATCACATCATTGATATACCAACCAACTTTTTTGGTCAACAAAGGCAGCACCTAT
This sequence comes from Vanessa atalanta, assembly GCF_905147765.1. NCBI lineage: Eukaryota > Metazoa > Arthropoda > Insecta > Lepidoptera > Nymphalidae > Vanessa > Vanessa atalanta. Next base: position 5,266,763 of record NC_061882.1, read on the forward strand.
GACCAGAGATCAGACGATGATTTTAAATACATAATTTTCAAACACAACCTGTGTTGAGACATCTTCCCCAAAAATCAAAAACTTTTTTTTAAATAGGGCTAGTGGAAGTGGTTCTGTAGGTAATTGGTGGTTACATTACTAGTATTAAGTTGTTACTGATACTTTATTAAAATAAATTTGCCTCAAATATAGGGGTGATTGCCTCTGGAGTCTCGTAAAATTTACTAGCCATACGTGTATCATTTTTAAAAATTGGTTTGTTACACTTCTCTTGCCTAACCCTTACGAATGTATCTCTAATGGTACGGATAAAAATATTGGTTGGCCATCATTAATATTTTTATTTATTTTTTACAGCAAAGCAAAAACTCAAACTAGAAGAAGAAAAATGTAAGGCACGCATTAATAGAGATAATGCTTTAGCTGAATATCTAATAGTTAAAAAGAAAAAAGTTGAATTAGAACTAGAGGAAAAAGAAATCGTAATTGCTTAAGCTTAAGGTGGAGTTAGAGAACGCAAAAATAGAAAATTAAAAAATGATTTAAATAAATAGTTTTACCGTTTAAAAGGAGGACTTTCATTGTTGATAAGTGTAAAATGCCTATATAATTAAAAAAATAAATAAAACGCTAATAAATTTAATATTTATGTGTATAATCATGTGTTGGCGAAGTAATAATTTATTAGTGATTGTCGTGAAGAAGAAAATTCTGATGGTAAATGGATATCAATAACAAAATTATTTTCTTCTGGTATAATTGCAATTGATATTTCTGGTTCTAATTCTTGTAAATTCATTTTCCTCGCAATATGATGTAGCACAGCAGTAGCTATAATAACTGCTTGCAAATTTTGAATTTTGAGTCGGCATTTTAATGCTAGAATAGGGAATCTTCTCTTCCAAACACCAATGCATCTGCAAAGTTACCTAAATGAATATTACATATGTACATATGATATTCAACAACCTTTCTTAAGCTCTGATATTATTTAGTTAACATTACCTCTCTATTGTATTCCTGGTTTTTATATGAGCTTCATTATATCTTTGTTCCGATTGAGTAATTGAGAGATTGAGTAATTATTCGTGGCTTATACTTCTTTTGTGATCGCACAATATTGGAATCACTGTCACTGTCCGTATCACAATCATTAATAATTTGTAATAATTCCATATCACTGCTAAAATATTCCATCATTAATAGAAATTAGAGCAATTATATTTAAAAATTTCAAGTCGATCGGCCGAATTTGACGGATAAGCGATTGACGTTACTAGAGATAGCTTCGTCTATCCGAGAGTAACTTCAAATGTATATAGAAACGTAGGTAAGCACGAATCGTATAATCATTCCTATCTTTAGTAAGCTATCTGTCCTCCCGATGACAGATAGCTAGTTTCGATAGGAAATGCTAACCGTCGATAGGTTATTGAAAACAAAGTAAAGGCAGAAGGATAGATTTGGTTATCTTTAGTTACTGAAACAAGGGATAGATAGTTTATTGAAAACGGCCGTTAATCATTTAATACAGTGATTAGACGATATTAAATACGTTTTATTTTATGAATATCTCCATTGCAAGCCCATTGCGGATCAATCCCCGAACCCAACTGTTCGGCATCCTGCTTCTCCGACATATATATATATATAGATATTTGAGACCAATAGTGATGTCTTTTATGTTATAGTGTTGGAAAGTTAAATCTAGACACTGTGAACTCAGTCCATGCATAAATGAAAAATTACCTTTTAATATGAGGTAATAAAACTTAATTTTTAAAAGTCTATGTATAAATAATTCCCTCAACCTATTCCTAATAATTGTGGGTCAGCGGCACACTTGACTGTTTTATTGACGATGACGCATTCGGATACGTCATCAAACAATATTATTCCTAGGGAGGGGAAACAGTCATGTTTGTGGTTAGTTGTAAAATATTGCTGACTGTATATATCACAAGTGCTGCATTGTGGTTCTTATTATAGAGCGGTCTCTTTAAACGTAAATATGATATTTGCACTATGAAACACAAATGTTGAGGTAGCCTCTTCGAAGAGCGAAGCAATTTAGCTTAAGTATACAACTAAATTTACATATTATCGAACAAGCTAATGCAAATTTTCGTTATTTTAATCTTAAATTCAATAATGTAAACATAAATAAATCCGTCAATTTAATTCTCAATACGGTACTAATAATTTAGGCAATACTTCAATAAATTTAAGCAACAATAACAAAGAGATGTTCTATTAAATAAACACAAAAATAATACACTACAAACCTGACTTAAAACATATATGAAGCTAATATTGATCGAGTCGCGTTCACACATCTATAAATAATTCATGCCAGTCCAGTCATACGGAAGGAAGGAACAAGTCATATTGTTCATAATATATATTTTTTATTTTATAATAAGCCAATATTTTGTTCTTCGTTTTCTTCAATTGTTTCTGACTACAAAGAATGTTGATAATTTTAACAAATGATTTACTGTCAGATTATTTTGATTTGGTGGTAACTTTACATTTAATTCGGTTGATAATTAAAAGTGCTTATAAGGAATGTTTTGTTTTAATATGATATTTGTCAGAAATAAAGACAATCAATTAGTTGTAGTAGTAGTAGGATAGATATTATGTTTCATCATATCTTATATATTAATAGCGTAAGTTAATTATTGTCCCAGTGATTATGGGACGAAACCAGCACATAAAAAAAAGCTCTTAAGGTCCCATTTTGAAGAGCTCCAGCCGTAGATGTGCAGATTATTAAAGATGATTCTTGATTGCAATTTACTAAATTGTTATAATTTAACAAAGAATTAATTTTAGAGAGAGGAAAAAAGTTACTGGCCGGGTAAAAAGCGGTGCTATGGCTGTATAAAAAACATAAACAATATAAAAGTAAATTGTTGTCGACAAACTCCAATTCTAACTGTCTAATAACTATTTGACATTAAAAAAATTCTTTTAAATACGGTTTAATCATTTTGGCGCCGAATTTAGATGGATGACTTACAGTTTACAATGAAATTAAATAAAAACAAAACCTGTAGGTTTTGAAATTATTAAAAAAACTTTTAAATAACGCGAAGTTTTGCGGGCGACCCACTAGTTTATAATTATTATAAATTTGCTGCCATAATGTAGTACTTTTCACTGTAACTGACGAGCGAGTAGTCAGTTAACTTGTCATACGTGTAAGATAGAAATATATCCAATTGACAATAACAATTTCATATTGAAGAAGCAAAGAGTACTTGAAAGATAAAAAATTTTCATATAGATTTGTGTTCCCGTTTTATGTAAATTGAAAGGGTTTCGATAGAACCAGATTACACATTCCATGTCTAACCGTTTAAGAGTATCTCTCGATAGCTAGTTCTTTGTTGAACAAACCAATTTCCGAAAGAAATATTATCTGTTTGAAGCAATTTTTTATATTAAAAATATTTATACGAATTTCCCGAATACGTAGGTAATACTTAAATTTTATGTATCTACATACCTTTTTTTTCTCGCTGGAAAAACACCTTACGCGCTTCCCCCACGTGATGGTAAGTGGGAGGGGGTGGTACTCCCTGGAGCCCTGGACGCTGAGTGCGCCCAGGTACGCCGGGTTTACCCACTAAAAACCAGCGGTACCCTCTCCGTCTTTCGGCAGGCGCCACGGGATCGCTTGCGCATGCTACCGTGACGCCCTGACGGTCGGCCCACCTATGCGCCTCCGACACCTATAGGAGGTTCTCGGGGTATGTATCTACATACCTATCTTTAAATGTTATCATTATTTATGTCAATCTGTTATCCCGTTATGACATGTCACATTAAAGACTATCGTGAAAAATCGACTGCGATGTTATTGCTGTTATCAAATATAAGAACTGTGTGTTACACTTTCTAAGAATATTCATCTAAAACGAAATAGTATTGTATATAGTAATAAGAATCTTCACGTAATTTTATTGTTCAAATATTATAATTGCGAAAGTTTATGTGGATTGTAAGTCTGTTCCTAATCACGTTCAAACAACTGGATGGATTCTAAACCAGTTCTCTTATCTCGCAAAGGAATACATCTTAATAATTCAGTCTTGAAGTAATTATTTGATCTCAGGAATTTCAATTATTTTACGAGACTTGCGTATATCGATAAGACTTTGTTGTTGCTATCATTTTCTAATATATAATTGTAATTGATTACTTTACGTCGTGTTTTGTTTTGTCTACAATATAGTATTAAAACCTATTTATAAATATTGATGTACATTTATTTACTGTTTGTAGAAACCGATAAAACACTGAAAGACGTCTTATAAACAATCACGAGACTCCAAATACGTCAGTTAATTAACAAATGAAATGTTGTTAAAAAGGCAATTTCCGGAGCCCGGAGTGCCGGTGGCAGACTAAAGTATTGTGACTCAGAATTTCATATAAAAAACCCAATAATCTTTATTTGCTCGACTCGAGATTGGAATACGAATTCATAATTCGAATCCATTTACGGAAACCACGAGACAAACGATTTATAAGGGCATAATAAATATACAATTATAAAGTATTTAAGGGGTAAACACTTAAATGTACTATAAATTCTTTTAAAACTTTTAGATACATTTTAAATATTTGGTACTCGTCCACTTTATTCGTAAATAGAATTCACTTTAAAACGTAAATTATTAATAGCACACCATAACTGTAGCTAATTGCATGCATGAAATGTTTAGAATGAATTGGTTCTCCTAAAATATGCAAAACACACACTGTTGGAACAGCTATTATAAATTGAGCAGAATTCAGAATCGTCAATCCTAATCTGATTAGTAGTTTTCAGTAAAACCGAAATAAACAAACACAGTATGACTTATGTAACACTTATAAGAAAATAAAGTCTGTTTGAAAACGATCAATTTTTAAAACTGCCAAACGCATTTAGATACGGCTTTCGTAAGATCGCGAGTTATTCGCGAGAAGGTTAAAGTATATAATTGTGTAATTTGGCTATTAAAGGTTTTATGTAATTTGGCTGGTATATAACGATGATTGTTGAAGATGTCAAAAACACACATACTGAATGGGAGTTTAACTAACATAGGCCGATAAACTGATGAAGTCATGTTATGTATTCCGACATAAAGGTAGACCTTATTTTTGGACGGGGTAGCTAAGATGATGTAAAAGGTTTACCTGGGTGAATAGTACTCTGAAGGCTGAACGGCACTGTAAGAAATATTAATTATCCATAACAACGACAATGCACTGACATCAAGATTAAAATAACTGATAGGTTATGTTCCCTATGATTTTAATTTTACTGTCTCACTCACAGCTTCCAGTGGAAAATGATTATATTCTTGGTCTTTGTGCAAAAACTAGTGGTAACCATGCAGACCTCTGCAATTCACACAAAATACACGTGTTTATATTTCGTTACTGTTATTTAAATTTTATTATAAAATATACTCTGTAATCTAAAGGTCTTACAACAACTATATGTATAAATTCTGCGACCACACAATGAGAGCTGTAATAAAAATAAAGGATCTTTGTTTGGTCGCAACAAACAATTTCACGCCTTGATCGCAATGAAAACGAAAACGACCAGAGCGACGATTCTTTCTCAAACAGCGTTAGCTTTATTACTAACACACATGTTGAATATAATATATGGTGGGCGTGAATTAATCCGATCCAAAAGTATACAAATAGTGAGAAATGCTCAAACATTCACGGGGCCAACTTTGAAGATAGATTCATGCATAAATAGATTCATAAAAATACGTACAGTCGTACACATATATATTTATTGTAAGGCGTATATCTGTTATTACAGAATCAATTATGATTGTTTACCCAATTCCTTTCGAAGGTGTAAACGTAAAAAAAACCTTTGATTTACATATTCCATGCGATTTGCTAATAGCTCTGCTATTTTATGCACTAGAAACAGTTCTAGATTAATATATTTTTACTTATATTACAACACTATTACACTTAAATACTTATATTGACTTTAATTTTACATCGATAACTACTTTGCCAATATTTAAATATCAGACAATAAACTAACATTTTATTCTTCTATAGAATTTTAACAGTCGCTTATACCATCGCTAATACATATTCTGCAATACAACGTTTAACATAAAACTAAAGATATTGGTTATCAGGAATTTATTCATTAAAGGAAAATATAATTTCTTAGGCCCATTGCTGATTATTGTTACTTATAAAGAGTTATTTTGAGTAGACCTTTAAGTAAATATATATAACATGCTGGTACATTAAAAAAATGTGAATTTATATTAAAGAAAACACCAAAGGCATTCCATACAGAATTACTAGCTTAGAACCAAATTATAAAAAAGCCCGTAAGTATCACTAACTCGTCATATTATATTCGACACACAAGCAGTAATACTTAGTATTATTGTGTTCCGGTTTGGTGAGTGAGCCAGTGTAACTACAGGCACGAGGGACATAACGTTATCTTAGGGTTGGTAGTGCATTGGCAATATGAGAAAAGTTTACTTATTTACTTGGTGGTAGGGCTTTGTGCAAGCCTGTCTGGGTAGGTACGACCCACTCAACAAATATTCTACCGCCAAACAGCAGTACTCAGTATTGTTGTGTTCCGGTTTGAAGGGTGAGTAAGCCAGTGTAACTACAGGCACAAGGACGTAATATCTTGGTTCCCAAGATTGGTGGCGCATTGGTGATGTAAGGAATGGTTAATATTTCTTACAACACCGTTGTCTATGGGCGGTGGCGGTGACCATTTACCATCAGGTGGCCCGATTGCTCATACCGATATCATAAAAAAAATGTTTACATTTCTTAAGGCACCTTTGCAATGGTGACAACCAACAGCTGACCCATATCCAAGCCAGTATTGTATATAAAATAATAATAATATCGACCAAAATTATAATTGAATCTATAAAATATAGTATCGTACTTGGTAATATAATTTTGTTAAACGAAAATTCGCGACGTAATGTTTGGCAATACAATATACTTTACATACATGCATATTATAATGAATGATGCAATTTAATAGAATAATAATTATGAAATGAAGGGAATGTTGTAAATCATCGAACAACGTTTTCGTGGTATAAATTGTTGTAGATATTAACCTTCATCCATGACAAGGGAGTTCGTTGGTATACATTTTTTTCGTGATTATAATAATATGAACTTTTTGCTTATGAACTGCTTTTAATCATTTATGGATGGTTCGGTAGAGCTCTAAGGTAGTCCATATATTTCATCAGTATTTTAGTATAATATTGATATTTTTTTTATTAGAAACATTCAAAATATTGTATAATTACTGTTTCTGAAAAAAAAAAATGTTCAAATAATACCTTTTATTTCAAAAACAAGCTTTTAATATTAGCCAATTCCCAATCAGCGACAATTTTAACGTGTATTTTAAATATCGAATATTAAACTCTAATTAAATTAAATATTATAAAAGGCTTATATAGGTTAAAATTTTTTATTTGTAATTATGATTTAATAATAAAAAGCAAACATAAAAATATTATATTAAAAGTCAAAATAAAAGTGACGTCGTCAGAGCAAATATATAAAGAATTTCCACGTGTAAAAATTTCATTTAATATATAAAATTGGGATAAGGGCAGGAGGATGATGATGATATAGACGCCAGTTCGTGAGTACACGGTATATTTACGTAATCTCGGAGACGATAAATATTATGCTTATGTATTTTTATATGGAAACACGCAATTAGGAAACAGGGAAACACTTGACTTACATATATTATTTTTATATATAAAAACAAGTGAATTTTAGAAAACCACTCCTCACACGGTCAATGCTCCGCCAAACATTAAATCTGAGATGATATATACATATGTAATTACTCTAACGAATTTTATGACTCAAAAACCCTTCAAATCAAGTAACAATAACACAGAAAATTTATGTTTAGTTCATGAATAACTAATGGTTGGTTTGTACGATTCAGACTGTCCAATGTACCGATCTACATCCACAAAAGAAATTTTGGGAAATTATTTGTCAGTGACAAAAATATTCGTCTGTTTTCTTCCTCATGTCAGTAACCAATAAAATATAAAGTTATAAATATAAAATGGTGTATAATAAATATTAATAATTTCATTGAATCTACATGAGTTCAAATTTAGTTATCAAAACTTTGTTTCCTATTGTCTTGCAATTATGTCTTAGAACAAAGACCTCAAGAAATTGTATAAAACAAAGTTTACTCTATCCATACTAGATCTATGTTGAAGGCAATACAAACATGAACTGTATATTAGCTTTGTATATTATTTGAAACAATAGAGTCAAACTAGAGAATGTAAATAAATTATTACTATAAAGGTCCCAATTTCATGACCTACGAGCCCGGTTACAAAATTTCTCTTGCGTTATATTGACAAATCAACCGTGATTGCCTAAATCTCAGAAGACGTGAATCTTAACCAATGATTCCCAGAACAAATCCACCGAATTTCCATGTGCTTAATTTGTGTTTATAATTTGTCTAGTACACGGAGATAAATGATAACATCGTGAGGATAATGTGGCATTTAAAAATGTTAGGCCAACAGCGGGTGTAATGTAGGATTTTACTAGATAGGCGTTACTATAGACAGATAAGGTTAAAGTTTATGTAATTATACGCTACGACCCATAGGAGAAAAGGTATAATTAAAAACATGAACAAATCCGACAAACTATATACCAGTATAAGTGTAGCTATCATTATTGTGTATAACACTAGGAAATACGTATAATTCAAATTGAATTCGCATAAGACCTCAGAACACTATTCGGGTGCTTAATATAATCCGATAAACTGTATAATATAATATCCACACTTAGGTATGTAAAGCGAATTATAATCATAAATTAGTCATTATTGATAGTTTGAAAATAAAGAAAGTATGTAATGTACTATCTAGTTTATATTAAGTTTGAATAAGGTATATTGTTATGAAAAGCTAGTTTTGAACCGCAGCATCGCCCATATGTAATGGAGCAGGTGTTAGATATCATATGTCCTTATATGGATAAATTAATAATTCAGTATTTGTTATTTTAAAGTTTAGTTAAGTAAGGTAAGATCGAGCCAATTTGGCTTAAACTTCCGATGGATAAATTGGGTGAATTGGACATAAAAATAACACTTACGGTATTACGAGTTGACAAATTAAAATCTAGTTTTATATAAGATTTTCTTTAAATAGAAATAAATTATACAGAATGAACGCAAAAGAAACGCAAATAGTTAGTCACGAATACAATCATTTTAAATTTCAGCTAATAAAGTTTATGAGCTAGGCCAAAGCAATTCAATTTACGACGTAAGACGAAGGACATTGTATCTCTAGACACGCTACGTTCTTACAAAACTACCTTCTAATCTAATATTAATGTATGCTCCAATAAGAACTCCAGTTTTCAGTTTTAAATAGAATATATACATATACATATGTATATATGGCAAAAGCTTAAAACATTTATTGAAAATTGAGTGTTGCACAAATTTGCGATATATCAGCGATACAGTGTTGAATTGTATATCTTAAGACTTAAATTATTATAATTATATTCACATTAACTTTGACTAAGACCCCAAAGAAAAAGTCCAATTGCAATTAATGATCTAAGCGGCCAATATCGATCTCCAAAAAGAGAAATAACACCGTCTGAAAACACGTCCGTGTTGAAAACACATACTTGTCTGATGAGATGATAATATTTTTGGCATAGTTTTGTGATAGTGTGATTTTGGATTTGTTAACATTTCATGGTAATGAACACGGTTTATACTGCCAACTGTATTTTCCCGAAAATAATGCCTCTAAACTAAAATGCACACCAAAAATGGCTCTTTTTGGAAACATCTGTCTCTCAACAATTACTCATGTATTTTCAGAACCCCTAATTTAACAATTTTGTTTATTAATGAAGTCGTCTATATTTACAGGGGCCTCATCACTTAAGATGATTTTAGTTGAAAAATCACCATCCAATTATCGTCATACCAAAATCTAATCAATAAACGCTCTTCACTGTCCGATCTTTTCTGGGTTCAGCTCTTGAGTCAATTGAACTTTATACCCATGAAATTTCAAATCTTTTGATAAAATTCGATATATATGGGTGTGGAAACACCAATTTTCTGAGGTGTATCCCAATAACATCAGGTTGGGTTTTCCTCAAGATTTGCACGCACTGCTGCGATATTTTCACTTGATCGACCAAATCGAATACATATTTATATTTTACGAAATTAACTGACAGTGGCTTCATTTGGATCATTCTGATCGCTTATTCAGTGTAATGTATAGCAGTGTCTGCAATACTTTTGCCACTTTACTTAACCTTAACCTAACTTTGACGCACTTTTTTTTTAATTTCAAAGTGTCTGGAGACACTTCAAATGAGGCAATTTAAAACAAACTTTATTAAAGATCTCAAAAGTAAGAATTGCATTTATTTTTTATTCGTCACTTAAAATTAAATATTTGGTATTACTTAGATAGAAAATAATCTAGACAATGACCTAAAAATGACCTAAAAACTACTGAATGTATCGGTATTAATCGGAATCGTTGGTACATGGTCGATCCTTCCCCTTTTTTATATGTAACATCATTGACGTATATTATCATTGATGTGTACTTCCAGTCAAGCTGTTGAAAATTAAATTTGTGTCACAGTAACGGAAAAGGGAAAGAAAGCGAGAAGGAAAGTTAGTTCAGTGATTAAGCCGAGGCAAACGCGCAGATGTGTCTCAATACTTTTATCTGTTTATATTTGTCTCTGAGAGTATTATAGTGAATTTATTTGATTAGGTAATGGTCATAATTATGATGGTATTAAGTGTATTTGTGAATTATTATAACAACAAAATATAATTAATATTATATATAATATTTTAATGTACTATATAGCATGTCTATTATGTTAATATAGCTACTGAAACATTTACAACATTTATTTGTGTTTACTTTCATTGTGCGGCGTACTAAGACCGCAGGCCATCCCTACAATTTCCCGCTATTTTCAAGCCCCAAGCTATAATACGATAATATATCCATGTAATTTTATTATAACTATATTTTGACACACATCTAAAATTTTAAAATATATAATTTCTGAACCGCTATTGATTCCAAGCCTTGTGACAATCGATATAGTTTTTAAAATTGAAAGATTTTTTTTTAAGTTATTTCAAAAATATTTTAGATCGTCTAAGGAATAGCTCGATTGACTCCGAAATGTACTATCTCGATAAACATCAATATATCCGATTAAATGCATAACTTCTCTCTTTGACCAACTGGTTTTATTTTATTACAAATGTAGTTTGTATTCTTATTTCTCTAGTCAGTTGCTGTTCAAATATTTTGTAAATGCTTACAAAATCAAAATGCTGAAACCAGGCTTTGTGTAGATATTTATAAAATAAAATAACTTGTAATAATAGATTTTAATTATATACGTTATAATTTTATCGTCCTATATCTAAAACACAAAAACATTTTTGTCATATCTGTGTTGTCTAATCTATGTCAGTATATCGATTGTACTACTCCCTCTTAGGTAAATCTAGTAAAGAGTAAATGAAATGGTAATTGTGTGTCTTAAATCATTTAATTTAAAAATTATCTAGGTTAGTAACTGATTTATGAGTGCATGTGATGTGTGCACTTGTAAATATATATTATCAATTTATGATCCACTACACAAACATTGTCCGAATTTATTAAGAATAAGAAAATCGCTGCTGTCAACAATCGTCAGCTCCGCTCGCTTGCTCGGATTCAACTAAATGAGTTGTGGTCAATTGACCGTAACTTAGTACGCAAAATCTAATTACTGAAAAGCGAGTCTTGCAATATACATATAAGTCAATAAGTAACACCTTTCCAATCGCTTTTCTGCAACCTGTTTGATTGGATTGGAAAGGTACGGAAAGCCGAGCAAGCGCGCGCTATTTGATTTGACCATTGAACGCGCCTTGCTAGATTTGTTCCTAATATTATATTTATTTTCCCAGAGGATATAATAATGTTACTTAATACCAATGTGATAAGTCAGATGGTTCATATCACCATCATTTAAAACATATTAAACAATACAAAAGTTTGTGTTACTTTTTAATTTCTTATTTACTAGAAACTAATAAATAACACATTGTTTAAAATTAAATATCTTAACTGATTTAACTGTTTATTAAAACCGCTCTAAATATTTAAAGTAAAACATTCAAGAAGATTTATTCGATCATTAAAATACACAACTTCCAGTGAATATAAAACACGATTGGATTTTACAAAACAATAGTAAAATTAAAAAGCCTTTTTCCAATTTATCGTCATTCAATGTTTTGTGTGACAAGTTACCGTTTTTTTATTTATTACGTTAAGGTTTTCCGTTTAACACTGAACTGTTATTTCAATAAAATAAATTTGTGATTATTTGCATTGCTTAATATATTGTAGATTTGTGTGTATAAATATTATATAGTATACAATAATTTACTATAAATATTGTTCACAATTCTGCGGTTTGCATACGAGGAAAAACTCTAACGCCAATATCGGTAAACTTATTGCTAGAACTTGTATCCAGTTTAGATTCATAGTAAGTATGGTTGACTATTTTGGTCCATCACTCAAATTTAACCAGAAAGCTAGAGTTTATAAAATTTAATGCTTTTTTGTTTCATCATTAAAACTCATCTGAGAGAGAGAGAGACGCATCGACTAATGCATATCGGCTGGCACTTAAACGATTTTTTTCTCATTGCGGCAAACTACCAAACAAATTATTTTTAGAGCGTTAACATTAAAAATAAATAATTATACCATTATATAATAGTTACATTACTTGTACATTAATTTATTTTACAAATAAAAACAAAATCAAAAAAATATTCAACGACTAATTCATATTGAACAAAACGAATGTTATTTTCATTTTTCAATGATGATAAAAACAAATATTCAATATTTATGAATGAACTGTTCTATAGAAAGGTCATTCTCATGGTCTTACCATTTCATTGTTACAGAAGTATAACGTGAAAGGTCACCGTAACTAACTTTTTCAAGGTCGTCGACTGAAAATGTTAGAGTATGTTGACATTTATTCATATCACAAGATTTTAAAACAGTGTTAACATGTGTCTACAAAATGTATTCGCACCTAAACATTTTATAGCATTTTTATTAAATTATACCATTTTTTCTTTGAACAAAATAAAAATACTATTTCAAATTTAATAACATTATGAATTCCCATTATATTAATTTGTTGTATGTCATTAAAAGGAATTAGGCGTTATTTGTTGAAGATGAACATTTAGTTGTCAATTAAAATTGATACATTGTTAGCAATAAATAAAAATAAAAATGCTTGTTAATACAACCAACATAAATATTGATAAAACTTAACTAAAGAAGTTTTTGCAGTGATGTTTCACGCGGAGCCTATTCAAATCCGTAGGCCTCATAAAAGCCGACTATGGAAATTCGTATGCATCAATCGAGATTGTAAGCGCGTCAACCACCAACCAATATAGCGGCGAGAAACTAACAGAAAAAGTAAAGCATCCCTAAGAAGATTAACGTTGGTCCGGCAGCTTTATAGAGCTGTCATGTATTTTTGTGCGGATATTTCAACGGACAACAGCTAAATGGGTAACTTCTGAGTTTTTCACTGGATTTATAGAATCCGTAATGCAAAGTAGTTGCAAGAGTAGTTGCACAAGGTTATTTACTATGTTTCGTGAATAACGGGCCTCTTAACGTATCATAAAATTTGTTTCAGAGTGTGTTAATATAATAGTTAACCAAGTTTGAGCAAATACTTGTCATAGAGGAATTTTTTATTAAATAAATTAAACAAATATACACTAATTTGTATTTTTGTACAATCTTTTCTCTTAGTCATCTCGAGCACACAAAGACATCTTGTAAGCAAGAAAAGTAATCCTGATAATAATTTGACATGGAGGGGCGCGCCTTTGTGAGTTCATAGATCTATACCCGGACAAGCTTTATATACACTATTACGAAATCTATAAAGAGTATAAAATAAAGTTGCTTTCTGTCTCTTTCTGTCATTTTGCTTCTAAACCACGCATCGGATTTTTTGGTTTTCATAAGGAAAGGAAAGTTTGTTTATATGCTTTGTAAATATTTAAATAAATATTTGTGTTTTATCAAAAAATCTATTTACGTTTGTTGACATGGCTAACGAGATACATCTAAACCTAAAGAGATACATCAAAATATTGTACTAAAAAGTCTACACAAAATCCCGTAATAAAGAATTATATATCAGTGAAAAACGTAGTTTTAAATATAATGGTAGTAAGTGGGTATTTGTTATTCAGATAAATATCTACCTTGAATGATATCGATTAAAATTGTCTTTTACACTACACCAATCAAAGAAATTTTAAAAAAATATCATCGATTCGACATAACAAGCAATCGACAAAACAATAATCGTGCGGTACGAAACGGGTAGACGGATAACTGACTGTAACAATAAAATGTTGACCTTGACAATTAAAATTACACAAATTTGAATCTATAAGCCGTGGACAAACTTCGATCTAAGTTTCACAATAAAATTACGACTTAAAGTATTTTTACATTAGCATAAATAAATTATAGCCTCTCATTATAAAATAAAATAATATAACTACTTAATATAATCATATTATGCTAAGCACACGTTTCATTATTTTTATTAATAAAAAGCACTCGTGCGAAGGACCGCACGTGTCTTATATAAATTATAAAAAAAAACTCACGTAGTATAACCTTATTTAAGTCCTTTATGAGCACATGGAAAATCCCAGAAAAACAGGGTTACCATTCTGCGTCTGATCTATTTGCATATCCGACATCTACAAACGAAATTCCGAGAACAGAAACTTGTAGCAGAATATTTTCGATGCAATTAAAACTTTAACGTTCTTAATTCCTTCAACCCGAATTCATGGATAACATTTTTAGATAATAATTTCACATGTTATGTCACGTCGCTGAAAACCAGTACTACAGTACTGGTATTTGTTAATATTATAAGGATTTAAGGTGTTAACAAATAAGTTTCGGGACACTTGGTGGTAGGGCTTTGTGCAAGCCCGTCTGGGTAGGTACCACCCACTCATCAGATATTCTACCGCCAAATAACAGTCCTCTGTATTGTTGTGTTCCGGTTAGAAGGGTGAGTGAGCCAGTGTAATCACAGGCACAAGGGACATAACATCTTAGTTCCCGAGGTTGATGGCGCATAGGTGATGTAAGGAATGGTTAATATTTCTTACAGAGCCTTTGTCTATGGGCGGTGGTGACCACTTACCATCAGGTGGCCCATATGCTCGTCCGCCAACCAATGCCATAAAAAAACACGATCGTAATTTGTCAACTATAACCGTAAAGAAACGATCTATCTATAAGTTATTCTTTAGTTTATTTTAGACCTCCGCTAACTGTAACTGAACTGGCTCTGAATCGAAGCGATATTAGGCACGAAAAAACTTATTTTAATCATAAAGGTATATCCTGAGATTGACGTACTCTAACAAAAAAACTCCTCAATACAATAGATTTTTATCGATATCATTATTTTTAAATAAATTAATCAGTTAAAATTTCGTCTATGCCTATACAAATAAATGCGTGAGTAACTCTGTCGGTCTGTTAAGCTTTCACGGTTAAACCAGCGTACTTTTGTTTAAACCATAAGTAAAATTTAGTTTTTAGTATTGCAATAAAGTATAAATAAATAAATGTAGACTTTTACCTAAATTTATATTGAATCCTTATGATACAATATATATATATATATATATATATGTATATATTGTACCTATAGATGATTTATCTTCACACTCTGTTTGATTACCTGTAACAAAATAATGAAAAAATTATTAATGAAGTTAATATATTCAATGTATAAAATATTATATTCATATAGTTTTTTGAAAAACATGAATGTTAACCGATTACTCAAAAACGTCGAAACTAATTTGAATAGTTTAAACTTTATCGTATTAATGATTAATTTCTCAATAATAATCGATATACATTGTATAACCTAATCGAGGTTTCAAGGTAATTTCTTAAAGTTTTAAGCAAATACCTTTAGTTGAGATTGTAACACACTGACCTATGTTTCCATTTATAAAGGCACGGAAAATGGATTATACAGCGTGCCCTTTCCATGAATAGACTGTTCGATATTTGTTGGTTCAACTTTATCAAATATTATTACGTGACGACACGGCCCATCATTTCTCTTATAACCATGATTCTTTAGGTTAGGTTTAGTTTGTATTATATAATAACATAACGTAATTATAACATAAACAACAATAATTCTTAGATGTACTCCATAAAATATAACAATGACTCATTGCTTATTATTATAAAATCTTGTAAGAAAAGTTTCTACAAAGGAATATCAAAATATATATATTTTTTGTCTATATCTATTTTATCTACTATTATTTTAATAAAATAATGGGTAACAATAATTAAGCATTAATATTGCCTCAATACCATATTTAAAATAGAATAAATTAGATTTTTGTATTGTTATTTTTATCTCAATAATACAGATAGACTTTAAGAATAATCTGATAAATGTCGGAAGGTAAATTGTCGTAGAGAGCGATTTTCTGTCTAATTAGATTTCGTCTATCTAATAAGATAAGTTTTTATTTTTATTAGATTTTTTAAATTATTTTTTTAAATAAATATCGCGTATTTTCTATCCTTTTCTACTTTTCGAATCTATTTTATCATTTAATTAAAATACATAAAACCTTTTTTAATTATAACAGTATCTGATATATAAAAAAAAAAAAAAAAATTATTTTCGTAATTTATGCGCTATAGTTTCTTTCATGTGTTTGAGTTGAAACTCCGCTCTGTAACACATGTGTGAATGTGGCATATAGTACCTTTCAATAGGTAGTGCTTGAGCTATATCAAAGAATTCCAAAATAATTGAAAGCAATTTTGCTGTAAGCGTTAGTTAGTGATATATTTATCTACATCGTTTATTACTTTTTTTTGCTTTTAGCAATAAATATTTGACTACACAAAAAATGTACATAATTTTATCTAATGTTTTTTATTGACATGTAACATCTGTACTCTCGTTTGCCTGCAATGTATGGGAGTGATTTGTGAAAAGGGACGGAAATATGTAACAAAAAGCCGGGGAAGCGCGCGCGATTTGATTTGACAAATGAACGTGCGCGATGCTGTAGTAGGCCACCATATGGTACAAACTCATTTTATGTTTAGGATGTCAGACCTTACAAATTATATACACCTACTATAAAACTCAATTTTATTAGCTTTACCTTTAGTTACATTAACAACTGACATGATTATTTCATTTAAATGATATATTTATAACAAATATTCATTATTCCTTGAAGTTGTTCTAAACTTGACATATCTCGAGATGAAATCTCATTGCTTATCTATTTTAAATCGAAAACATTCACATCACGAAATCGATAGACTCTATTTCTAGGACTATCCGATATTTGATTCACAGCTCGTTTTGATTTAGAAATCGTCATGAATAATAATAGCTCTTTTATTAATATAACGTAACTTAAGACATTATAATTTGATAATTACAATTCTATGAAAATGTAAATAATTGGTCTCCACTGCAATATAAGTTAAAAAAGTATAAGATAATAATACAACAAAATTAATTCTAAAATAATATGTATCGACATAGAGCTTAAACAAAAATAAAAAACTAGTAAACGTAATATTAGATGTCAATTAAACAGTATAATGATTTAGAATTATTCTCATGTATAAATATAAAAGTTGAATGGGAACTAATTTTCTATGAATAGGCTTATATAAGACCTTATGAAATTCACGCCAAAGGAAATAAAAAAATAAATAAATATTGGACAACATCACATACATTACTCTGATCCCAATGTAAGTAGCTAAAGCACTTGTGTTATGGAAAATCAAAAGTAACGACGGTATCACAAACACCCAGACCCAAGCCAACATAGAAAACTAAGGAAATTTTTCTACATCGACTCGGCCTGGAATTTAACCCGGGACATCGGAGTGGCGTACCCATGAAAACAGGTGTACACACTACTCGACCACGGAGGTCACAAAAAAGGAAAATAAAACATTCTGTAGATATTGGTCATATAACAATTATTCGTTGTAACCAATGATGTTATTCCAGACAACTCATATCATCTCTGAAAGATGTGTCATCAAATATAAGATCGAGTTGATTTTGAGTAGTACTTCCATAGCAATTATTTTACACGGTAAGGGCTATGATCTAAACAATTATTAATTACAATTTTCCTCTAAAATTAATTAGTTAACTATATAAATTGTAATAATAATTAAAGCAAATAGTATATTTAAATATAAATAATAAGTACATTGAAATACGAACACATATTTTAACGTACTTATTATTTATATATATTTTGTTATAATGATTGTGCGTTTATATCTTTATTTGTCTTTACTTTCAGGTATAAAAATGTTTATATTAATTTTTTATTAATACCTCTTTGGTTCTAAATAGTTTTTTATTCTTTTTTAACTAGGGTGCATCTTCTAATAAAGCTATGCAGGAATCAGGACACTATGGACTTTTATACTGCGAATCTATCCATCTCATAGGTTTATACTTCGTTTTAATGATGTTTGCCTTGATAATTAATAGCAGCAGTTAATATTTTCCAATAATGTGTGATATTGGACTTGAAATAGATATCCACTATCAAAATCTCTTTAGCTTTAAGAAATCAGTATTACACGCTATAAGTGGGTAACATTACCATTGTTTTTATTGTAACGTTATTTTTATTTTTAGAGGTTTATAATTGTTATGTTTTTATTAAGCCTTAAGCAGTATCTTTTGCCTAAGTTTATACTTAAGTTTCTATTATAATTATTAATTTAAGAGTACTTTTTATTGTAATTCAATAGTGCTGTAAATACCTGTAGTGGTGTATCACACTGCATTGGTCCGTGTACTTTTGATTGCATTGTTTTCGTGAATATACCGATGGTGTTTCGAATAAATAAATAAATAAATATTGGTCAATTACAAAACTTGTTTTTTTTCAAAATTCACTTGACCTTTGTGTACTAAGGTATTCAATGTGTTAAGATTATCTTTACATGAAAACACCAAGTGAAATCGGTTTGCAATCTGATATAGCCCTTAAGTAGAAAACCGTACATTCTATCGTCGAGAACATGAAAAAACGGACGAAATCAATCTTGTTTCCCTTAGACCTACCATTAATCTTATTTCAGCGTGGGCCTAATAGGTTTTGTAGCGAACCAAATAAAGTTCTCGCGGTTTACTTCCCACGATATAAAATAGATAACAGCATAATAATCTTGTTAATAAATGTTTTATTTTTGTATAAAAATTACGATAGATTTATGTCCTGACGATAGATGGCTTTACGCTTTATTTATTGTATACTTATTATTTAATGTCTGTTTCCTATTGGATATTAATATTTCAGGAATATTATAGTATATAATATTTTATGGTTGCGTTGATAATATAACTTTCACCTACCACAGACGTTTGTCTTAATATCGGAGATACGATTTAAAATTTTCTATTTTAATTAATAGTATTTATTGCGAACTAAATAAAAAACATGTATCAAGGTCATATGAAATTTGCGATGTAATAAAGAAATATTTATCAACTTTTTATCTCACGATGAAGACAATGTTTTTGTTTGAATAGTGAGTAACCTATTGTAACCACCAAGCCAAGATTGAAACTGCAATGACGTAACGTCCATATATAACTATGTTTAATATCAGATCGCCAATTTGCCAGTCAGCCTACATACACTAAATAAAAAAAAACGTACTATTGAAATTTTCTTGATATATTTCTACGTTACGTACAGAGAGACTAGCTTATGTGAGTTGGAAATTGTAATTATGTGTGGCAAAATTAAATTAGACATTTAACTGAAAATCAAACTGAAAATCAATCAATTTTCAGTTACGATTTACAATATTACGTGTACGATCTGTTCACCTCCAATTCTCGTACGTTACGTAGGCAGAAATATTATATAGAACGTATTTACTTCTTATTTTATTAGTCTAAATTTTTTGTTGGTTTAACAGGACGAAATAGTTTTCTTTTGTAATTTTATTTCTGATACGCGTAATATAGTAAAGGTGACAATAATTTATTAATAAATTAATTATAATTTATATCATGGAATCTATGAGTACAAGTCATTATCACAAATATACGACCACCTAACGATAAAATCAGATAGTCCAAGTAATACTAGGCTTACTAAAATATATAACTTGCTTAGATTCTATTTTAGGGTAGTGAATAAAAAAAAGGATTTTCTTGTTTAAATCTTGCACAAAGCCCTACCACCAAGTATTTTATTTGTTTGGTAGAGTAAAAAATCGTAAAGTAAAAAATATTTAGAATATATCATTACAGCTGTGAGATGCATTTAATGACATTCTCGATAATGAACCTCGGGAAAACTCAATGACGGTCATTATAATTCGAAGAACTCGGTAACACCTGTTTGTAGCACGTTTCACGTATTTACATTTTATAATTTTTTCACCCGACAATTTTCGCAAAGTTTCATAAAATTTCGTTACATTATAAACTTTATAGTATGTATATGAGGTATATTGTAGGTATTTGGTATAAAGCTGCACATTTATAGTCGTTGGGCAGGGATTTGACGATCTAGTGCACTTCTAGCAGCCGCTAGTAAAACTTTAACGTGGAATTTATATAATTCAAACATAGAATATTCAACGGTTTAGAGTGTATATTTCTATATAGGTTTAAAAGTAAATATTTTAATAATATAAATTGGATTTAAACATTGACGTAGTTTAATTTAGATTTCCCTGTAACATAGTATTAATATAGCAACGGAAATTGTTGCCATTCAAACATAGAAATTTGGACCAGCGGTTTCGGAGTTATTAAAAGGTGTTTATACGAGACCATAATAAAAAAGCCGTGGGCCATGCGGGAAGTAGCATCGCAGTGCTAAAACGTAGTATGGCAATAAAGAGCGAATTAGAAACTCGAATCCATAATAATTATAATATAATATTATCACTACCTAGTATAAAACAAAATCACATCCCGCTGTCTGTCTGCTCCCATGTATGCATAGATATTTAAAACTACGCAACGGATTTTGATACGGTTTTTTTTAACAGATAGAGTGATTCAAGAGAAAGGTTTATATTTATAATACATGCATAATATAGTAGAGAAACACTTATTATTTTTGAGGTTTCTAATGTGATGTCGTAAATAAACACATTTTTTTTAAGCTGGCTGAACTGACTGATCTGACTACAAAATAGACAAAAATAATGTATTACAGTATAATTGTAAACCTTCAAAATGTCTACAAAAAGTCTAGTATATGTCTATCTCATAGGATAACCCACACTACCAAACCATTTTTATTCTTTAATTTTTACAATAAATAATGGCTTATTTACGAAGCGATTTTAAGCAGTACAGCACTAAGCCTTATTCAATTAAATACCTTGAATACATTGTCCATTTAATATAAATCAATATAGCATATTTAATTATTACAGCGTTTGATTTAAATGAATATTTTCGAAGATATTACAGATTTAAAATAAACAAGTATGTAACGGTTTATATTGTCTAATGACAAAAAAGCTTTGAACATTGTATATAAAGACGTTCTGTGGTATATTTAGAGTCAGCATTGCACCCGTACGAAATAGGGGCAGGTCGCTAGTATTATTACAATTTAAAAAAAAAGTATAAAATATATTATAAATTTGGTTTATACACCTAAAATACGGAATAAAACCTGACCCCTATTTCGTTCTTTGGGTCGCTGGGGAAGTATTATGTTAAATTTTTACGCATTGAACCTCTGGGATTCCTTCCAAAAGAAGCCGAGATCATTTTTACTAATGTAATGCAGTGGTTTACTCGATGAAACTCATCTCATTTGGAAGAGTTGCAAAGTTGAGACACTCGATCCAACTTTGCCTTTAGTCTAAAATATAAAACGCAACTAACACTGATATAATATATATATATATATATTATTCTACGACTGTGTACTGTTCATTGTATAACCAACAAAGGGTTATACGACACTGAAAGTGTTGTAGAACGTTGGATACAAATTGTTTTTTTTTAGTAAATGATTTTTTTATATAATATGATTCGGAATAAATAAATATATATATATATATATATATATATATATATATATATATATATTATCTGGCTTTTATTTGTGCCAAGAGTGCACAGATTATTTCGCCAATGTCACGTGGGATGGCACTAAATATAATAATACTGAAAGTCGAAGTTTGACAGCTGACAGCGTATAGTTTTATTTCGAACCTTATTGAAATTCACTAAGTTGTCTAATATAAGGGGACCGTGACTTTCAAGCAACTTAACGAAACCAAAATAATATGATAAACGTGGAAACTTTTAAGAAGTATTTTGACCCAATCTTCTAGAGGTTATAAAATTAAAAAAATAGTATTTTTATATACTCAACGTTAACAGGCTGTTAAATCAAGTAAGGCCTATTTTTTCTGCTTTTAATTAGTAACAAAGAATTCTTTAGAATTAACGGAATTACTATAGAAAACGGCAATGATACATTAAATTCACATATATGTATCACAAAGCCAATTAAGACCACACGCACAACCTATATTGACTACTTGGAGATTATTCGATCGTCCATGCAATGTGATAGCGTTTATACAATACGTTTGGAATCATTGTTTGGATTGGCTAACTCTACCCCTTATATCACAATAAAATACATAATAATATCATGTTTGAGATATCCTGATGAGAAGAGCAAGAATAACGCAAATGGTTCCACAAAAACGAGGAATCTGTCTATAAAATATAGGAATGTGTAGTACATATATGCTACTTAGGTTACAGGCTAATGATTCGAATCACTAGACTAATTAATTAGTTTTCCATTTTAATTGCAAAATGGTTATATATTTGAAAAGATTTAAATACTATTTTGAAACAAGACCATTAAGTTATTCATAACTTTATATAGTTTCGCGAGTTTATAGTTTGTTAGTATTTCGCCATCTAAGAAAACTTACAACTAGACGAACTCCGTAGTCCGATGGATGAACTTTTAAGGTCCGATTAAGACAAAAACTTTCGAAGTAGAATAGTCGTCTCACCTACTTTAACTCATTAAAATTACGTTACGTTACGTTAATACTGTCAAAATTAATAAACCAATTCTGCGAAAAGTTGGCGCAGTTTGTGACATGCATACCTGTGCTGGGTACAAGAAAGAGCATATACAAACAAAAATTCTGCTAAATTAAGGAATACTTCATTACTTTAATATTTAACAAAACAATAAGTATAAATAAAATGAAATGAATTAAATTTTAATTATAATAACGACAACACTTAGTAACGAAGAAGTCTTGTATAAATTAAAATAATAAGATAAACTATTTATCATTCTCATACAATTATATGTCTAGAAAAGGAATTTCTAAACGTTAAAAGAACGTTTCCCGTTTCCCTAAACGTTAGAGAACATACGTTAGGAGTGATCATTTGTAAATGTCACTTTTAGCATTTGAGTTTAAGAATAAAAACTGTTCTACTAAGTTTAAAATTTTCGTTCTCATTTATTCACTATAGCTGTACACTTATAATAGTTAAAGTTGAGTTAAGCGGCTTCGAAGCGAAAATACGCTCACCTGACAAGAACCGGTGCATGTAACTCAGGAAGGTGCTTTTTGTCAAGTTGTTTACAATTTTCAATACCAGAGAACGATAAAACTATGGCTCCCAGGATATTAGATACTCATTAAATACTAGCTATGCACCCGATGGGATTACCCATTAGATATATTATACAATAATCCACCCAATTTTCTTAAGCTTCTCAGTTTATTGGTAACTTGCGTTGCTTTTAGGCTAATTTCAAAATTCGGAATATCAAAAATGATGCACTTTACCGCATAATTTGACGCCAACTATCTTAAGCTAATAATTTTTAAATAACTGTTCTTATTTTTTTAGATATCATAAATATAAGCACAATGGCTTATATCCATTCTAATTTCATTCGTACAAAATTACATCCCCAATTTTACTCTCTTAGGTAACATATGCTTACAACGCTGGAATAAATGATTTTTATATTTAACTTTAAAAATTAAATAATGTCATATTTTCATACAAAATTTCACAATTTTAACGTATATAACTGTTATTTGTTTATCAACAGAAGCCATAATACTGATTTCTATTTTTATAATATACATAGATATGACTAATATTAATGCAAACTTTCATTCCGAATTAAGCCCACTTAGGAGATTAATTTTTGAAAAATCTTTTTAGTCAAATTAGTTCCCAGCGGTTTGGGCACAAGGCACACCTTGGATGTCATTTTAATATGTTAAGTTTAAGTATGAATAACAACCCTTTGCTCACACATTTACAAGTCTTACATTATAATAAAATACAAACACGACTTCATCTATTCGGAGTATTTCATAATATTATATTATTGATGGAAAACATTTATTGGCTCGACTTGGAGATAAAGCCGAAGCCTTCACGGTAAAAACCAACGCCCTCTATTACCTTATACGTGGCGCGTGTACTATATACTTCATTCTTATATATTATTATAATACAAAGAAAATAAATTTATTATACTAACAAAACTCTCATGTTTTACTCCATATAAAATACATAAAAAAAACTTTTACATCAACAGCCTGTAAATATCCCACTACTGGGCTAAGGCCTCCTCTCCCTCTGCGGAGAAGGTTTGGAGCATACTCCACCACGTTTCTCCAATGCGGGTTGATGAAATACACATGTGGCAGAATTTCGTTGAAATTAGATACATGCAGATTTCCTCACGATGTTTTCCTTCACCGCCGAACACGAGATGAATTATAAACACAAATTAAGCACAAGAAAATTCAGTGGTGCTTGCCTGGGTTTGAACCCGAAATCATCGGTTAAGCAGCACGCGTTCTACCAACTGCGCCATCTCGGCTCTTTTAAAAAAACTTTTATAATATCTATGATGCTTCGGCCAGGAGGCGCGTGAACCATCAATTTCTCTCTATCTTACGACCGTAAGATAGTAAATATGAATAAAAATATCAAATTGTAATAATTAATATATAAAAACATTTATATTACATAAATGCCTATTTATTTTACACAGTTCTCGGTAAATAAAAGACTTATTTAAAATTTTATTATAAAAGTACCCCGAAACGAATTTACGCGGGTTATATTATATTAGCATTCTGATATTATTCCCGTTTAACCTTTATTTTTCCTGGTTTTAATATTCATATTTTCAAACAGCTGTCACCCTGATTTAATTGAAATACACGGTATTGTCTTTGAAGCAAACACAGACTATAGTCTGTGTGTATATTTAACACCTCTATACAAAAAAGATAATTCGCATTATTTAAAAAAAAGGTTTTACTCTATATATTTTTTTAAAATCATAGAATAGATAAAGAAATTGAAGTATGCAGAGTTCCTCATTTTTATTAAGAGACTTCCTTATTTCGCACTTATATCCTTTCATTACGACGAATATTCATAATCGCTTTTGTCATTGGTCTTAAAAGTTAAATCTGTTAATATAATAATAAAAAATGATATATTTATTTTGAACAAATAAGCCCATAACGTCATGATGTTTTATTTATTAGATTTAATGCAAATTTTATATTGAAATTCAAAAATTCTAACAGCGGGCCGGAAAGACACACACCTCAGACCTAATAAGAACCGGCGAAAGAAAATGGGATTATTTCTCCATTTTATGTCAGAAATTCGTGTTAACAATGATAAATTATTTATTTTGGAAACGGCCTGGAGGCGTTTGTTAATGTTATAATAACCTTTAGCACACAAACGTTCTTTGACGATTTTTAACCTTACAGTAGAAACTTTTTGAACGTTTTCCGTTAAAAGTAAAAACCGACAAAATTCAATAGTTCCCCTTTTTCATTTCATAGATATGATTTTTAAGTATCGTTCGAGAAAACGAATCGTACTATTAATCATAAAGTCAAGTATATATAATTAAATGTATATAGAAATCAAAGCATATTAACTACACGCTTATCGTTATAACTATAAAATCTTTATCAAATACCTATCTTGTTACCTTAATTACTATTCCATTCAAATTTATTCATAGGCCAATTCAAAATTGAGACTGCTTAAAATGCACAAACACAACGGTCATAACATTTCAATCACCAGAACTTCACTATGAGTTACGAAGGAGTATTTAAAATGTAAAATAATATGCAACTTTCCATAATGACTGAAAGAAGAGCTTTTATGTGGATAGAACACGTGCATCATAAATCAAAGATGTCGGGTTTACATTCAGGGTAACACAACCGAAATTTTGGTGTGCTTTACTTGTGTTTATAATTTATCTCCTTCTAGGTGGCGAGCGAAAACATCACGCGGAAACATCCATATATCACCTGCAGCGAAGTACCGTATTAAAACAAGCTTCAAATATATAAATTTATATTTTATTGCATGATAAGGTATGGCTAACTTGATGTTTTATTTGACAATCTGACTATACGTAGACTATACACATATCATATAAATACAAATAAACAGGATATTTGGTGACTTGGTGTCAGGGCTCATTCGGTGGTAGGACTTTGTGCAAGCCCGGCTCGGCGAGTCCCAACTACTCATCATAATTATTCTACCGCCAAGCAACACTTTGTATTGTTGTGTCCGCATTTGAAGGGTGAGTGAGTCAGTGTAACTACTACAGCCAAATATAATTCAAATTTATCTACATTGGAGTAACTTTGCTAAATTATTGGTTTCGCAGTTTTTGTGATAAGTCAGCCAGAGATATTCCAGATATATATAATATACAGATATGCATTTATACAAATGGATATTACAAATTGATGAATACACAAAGGCGTCCATTTTGAAAATCAAGAAATGACATATATATCAAGCCGTTTAATACATTCACGGACTGTTACTAATTTTTTAAGTCATGTTACTAATAATAATTATTTTAATAATATATTGCAGCCGGTCTCTATAAAGCTCTACGATGCTGTGTTGCGGTTTGAAGAGTATGTGAACTAATGTAATTAAATATCACAAGGTTAATTAATATTAATACAGTACCAACTGTAGATCTAAGAGTAATCTCTTAGACTTATAGTCGGTACTGTATTAATAATATAAGGAATAGTTATTTAGCCAATACATTATATAGGCAGTGATACTATTCACAATTGAAAACCTAAGAATGTAGTCATCTGAGTCAATCAAACAGTAGCGGTTTTTTTTTTTTTGAAAATTGTATTGACGCGGTTC
This sequence comes from Vanessa atalanta, assembly GCF_905147765.1. Taxonomy (NCBI): domain Eukaryota; kingdom Metazoa; phylum Arthropoda; class Insecta; order Lepidoptera; family Nymphalidae; genus Vanessa; species Vanessa atalanta. The sequence continues at coordinate 5,294,291 of NC_061882.1, forward strand.
CCTTGCATGAAGGGTTATCACATAGTCTATATGGAAACCACCGGCACCGGATGGACGGGAATATCCACTACAAAATCCAACTGACTGAATAACATTCTTGTAGAAAAAGCATCTCCATCCAGCACCTGCCGAGCGTTATTAGCGCCATGTTAGGTAGCGAGAGATCTCCGCCAGGGAATGCCTCTGGTGACGCACCCCGTCAGGATGTGATGCGTCGTCATTTGTGGCATATAACACTTGTGGCAGAAGGATGACACCTCCCGCATCAATGCAGATATTTACCGAAACACTTTCGAGGAGTATCCTGAGTCTCAAAACCCAGAATACCGTTTGGTAGTTTAGCTGTGATAAGGTTGTGATGAGTGATGAAGTATCTATAACTTATCCATTGCAAACATTTCTACAAGGAAATTCAAATAGAAAGAGAAACGAGGAATTTGTAATACAAAACTTGCCAAAACTATTAAAAAGGGCCGCTTAATAAAACTAATAATATATGAATAGCTTATTGTGAAATACTATTATAACTTTTAGTACCACTTTCATAATACAAATAGCTTAATAGGCCAATCTGAATGAGTACTTGCTCCTTCTAAATTTATCCGAAGAATTCAAGAAAAGCTTTTCGCCTTTTACTACGTTCAGCCTCAATTACAGTAAATACACGCTGTAATGATCTATGCACAGGACAACCAAATCGCCTCTCATCTCCTACTATTTCGTCGTTAATTGAAAACAACATTAAATTATTTAATATCAACTTTAAATTAAATCTTATAAATATATTAAAAAAATTATAACTGTATTGAATTAATAAATGTTAAGAAAATCTGTGACGGTTCTCTGATGCTATTACTGTTTACCTTGGAACAGTAATTAACATGACCTCGTGAAACAGTCAAATTATTAAAATTTTTATTTATTAGTCCGAGTCTCGAAGAGTAATTACAGGATTTTTATAAACAATATTTTTTCCTATTTGTATTAATTTTGATATTCGAAATCACCCCTCTGTTTATTAATTTAGTTAAGAATTAAGCCTGCATACGAGTATTCATCCCCCATTTTACTCTTAGGAGATGTTTTTTAAACATGCTGATGAAACTCCCGAACATAAGCTACCAAAGATTAAAAATCAGTATGGACACCTATGACTACCTAAGTAATTTACATGAAATAATATGTTCTTTGGATTGTTCTACCTTGGAACAATAATTAACATTACCTCGTGACGTCATCAAAATTTTAAATCGGGTAATATCCCAAAAATTATAGATCAAATTTAGAACTTCGAACTCCTACCAAGGTCTTTAAGCACGTTAAGGTAAGCAAATAATAGTTTTTGTTTTTTTTGAGACTAAAATTCCTGTGTACAGAATTTGAATTTGAAAAACAAATTAAAAATCCTGTTTAATCCTGATGTAATCTCATTAATTTATTTTTTTATAGCTCATGTAGTGCTGCGGGCCGTTTTAAGCATATTTTGTGACTTATGTAAGACCTTTGATTTGAATATGTAACATTAGCATAATCAATAGAAAAGCCGTTGTACTTCTGATTTTGTAACCAAGAAATCTAATTTAGGAGATTGATGTAAACGAAAAAATATCTCCCGGAGTTCCCAGGGGAAATTTTAGTCACTTTTTCTTCTTCATTTACATAAATGACTTGTCTTATCGTAGATAACGTACTAAACCGTGTGTAATCAAAATTGCATTTAGCAAATAAAAAATAAGTTTTTATTAAATCCCACAAATATTTAAGTTAGTAAGGATATTTATTTAAAATTATATTAAGCATTGGTTATATATAAAAGTTTATAAATTATACTTGTATACTTCAACAGCTTTTAAATCTTTGTGATCTACGAACTAAGTCTGATAAAATGTACTCGTTAATTAATTATTACATTACATTAACAGCCTGTAAATTTCCCACTGCTGGTCTAAGGCCTCCTCTCCCTTTTCAGAAGAAGGTTTGGAGCATATTATTAATGCGGATTGGTGGAATACACATGTGGCAGAATTTCGTTGAAATTAGAAACATGCAGGTTTCCTCACGATGTTTTTCTTCACTGCCGAGCACGAGATGAATTATAAACACAAATTAAGCACATGAAATTCAGTGGTGCTTTCCTAGATTTTAACCCGAAATCATCGGTTAAGATGCACGCGTTCTAACCACTGGGCTATCTCGGCTCTAATCTAATTAATTATTATTAAGTCATATTTCTCGCCCAGCGAAGCGAGCGGGTTAGCTTGTTTACTATTTATAATTAAGAATAAGCTGCTTTTAAGAGAAGATATTACTTTAAGCTGAATTTAATTGTTATTATACGTATTTTCTGATTATTCTATTAGTCCGAGTTGCGAAGAGTATTTACAGGATTTTTTTAAACAATAATTTTACTATTTGTTTTAATTTTGATATTCGAAATCACCCCTCTGTTTGTTAATTCAGTTAAAAATTAAACCTGCATACGAACATTATTCCCTCTATTTTACTCTTAGAAGATGGTTTTTAAACATGCTGATAAAACACCCGAACATACGATTCCAAAGATTAAAAATCACTATTGACGCCTACGACTACCTAAGTAATTTACACGAAAAAAGATGATCCTTGGATTGTTTTACTTGTACGAGGTAATAGAGCTATGGCTCTACGTGAAAAGTGAAGGAAGCCTTATAAAAACTAGTACACGTGTACATCACCAACGTTAATTGATAAAACATAAATCAATGATTTACAAGAATAACAAAACAAATACATAAAATTGTAAATTTAATAATACCATAAAAATGATTGAATACTTGTTAGACTCTCACAAATATAATATAACATATTCAAAAGCACTTTTAAGATTTATTTCACCTTTAATGAAACAAAAAGGCTGTGGTATATTTTTAATCAAAATGTAACGATAATACAATCAGAAATGTCGAGGACTTACAATTTCGTTAAACCTCGAATGAGAAATATTTTTCGCGAAACATCCACAAAACATTCTTTTGTTTTTCATACTTCAAGAGATCTCTGATTTGAATTATTATTATTTTAACATACAGTGGTTTATAAATTATAACAAAATAATCATAATATCAAAACAATTAATCATGTGATACTAACAAAAATTATTAGTTAAATAGTTCAATTGAAGTCGTCATTTTGCTGTGTTATGTTCCCCAACAAAATCAAAATCCAAATTCTTTTTTCAATTAAGAACGGCTCACAATATAAATTCCACAAAGAATATATAGCAAGACATATAATTAAAATATTATTTATCCACAGTTTATCATTAAATCCATAGAAATCAACACTACAGAACACCACACGTTCATTATCACCTATATAATTTTATAAATATTAGTAAACGTGACCTATCCTTTTAATAATACTATTAAATAAACATCAATCAATAAATCGGCAAATATAAAGTAAAAAGAAGTAAATGCAAAATTAAATTAGAACGCAAAATTATATTTAAATATAATATTTAATATAGGACCGGCTATCCGTAATAGACTTAAGTCTATTACGGATAGCCGGTCCGATATTAAATCGTCAATCATATCACACGGACATCGTGCTAAGAATATAATAGAATGATACAATAAAAAGGTTTCCTAATTGAAGCAAACGTGACGGATGTATTGATCAAACAGTCCATCGATCGGTCTGGCCTTTATACACTTAACATGCTTGTTAAGTTCAATTACATTAGACCGTACACACATTATGACTAATGGCAGAACGTAAAGGTCGCAGTAAAAGTAACTTTTACGTTATTACTTTTGACGTTCAAACATAGGTTAGCTCCCACGGGGTGTGAATATATCCTGATATTTGCAACAAAACGTTCGAATTTTTCTTTTCGTATGTCGTAGTTTTTTTGACAAATGCCCAAAATAAAAAAAAAATAAACCCCAGGCTCCCAACACGGTATCGCGTGTTGTGAAACTACTTTTGTGTCAGAAATGTTTTTTTTTGAATCATCAAAGTTGTGATTGAATAGCTCGGTTCTACGTCGGAATGAAAGTAGTAACTGTGAGTTATGTATATTCGAGTATGTATTTAAAATAAAAATCGTCTTTCCTTTATATTTGCCAAATCAAAAGTTAACAGTGATGAGAGATTAATTATTTTCATTCTTGATTACTATGCAAATATATTTGCATTAAAAATTATATGAAAAGTCCGAACAAATTCACGAGCTCACAACAGAAATACTGCTGCACCTATATCCATAATCAAAATTCAATTTTCGAACAATGTCAATATTAAACACCTATTCAAAATTAATATCATGTAAATGTCACTAACATATACACGATATTCTTATTTTATAGTTGATGGTAAAGAATGCTTCATAATTACATTACATTAGCAGCCTGTAAATTTCCTACTACTCGGTTAAGGCCTCTTCTCCCTTTGAGGAAGGAGAAGGTTTGGAGCATATTCCACCACGCTGCTCCAATGCGGGTTGGTGGAATACATATGTGGCAGAATTTCGTTGAAATCAGACACATGCAGGTTTCCTCACGATGTTTTCCTCTATCGCCGAGCACGAGATAAATTATAAACACAAATTAAGCACATGAAGTTTAGTGCTCCTTGCCTGGGTTTGAACCCGAAATCATCGGTTAAGATGCACGCGTTCTAACCACTGGGCCATATCGGCTCTTAATATCACAAACCATTTATCAGGAACTCACAACAAAATGAATTATTTAATTAATATGGGTTATTATCCGTTGTTAATGTTGTGAAGTTTCAAATTGCTTGTAACATTATCCCTTACATAAAGTATAAGGAAACAAGCCCAGAATCATTATTGGGGTAAAATAAAACGAGGAAATATTTAGTGGCTAATAAAGGTGAAAATATGGTCGCAACGCGGGTAATAGCGACCCAACTTGAAGCATGATTCATAACGATCATTTTCTTCTGTTAACTTATTTAAGATACGTTTTTGCAATTGCGTTGGAATATATTATATTAAGATTTTGTATTATCTCGTGACAAATTGTATATTGGAGTATTGCTATGACTAAATAAATATGTAATTAAAATTAGTATATCGGTTTTCCCCAGTAGTTTTCTACTATATGATTCATAAACATTTAACTTTGCGTATCTGCAATGTACAGAGAGTTAGTTCACTCACATGATAGTGTTTCAGTTTTACTAACTAATCAGTATTTTCTTTAGCTGTTTATAGACCAGTTTTATAATCAACCTTAATTGTATACAGAAGTAAGCAGAAATAGTTTTTTTTTTAAATAGAATACAAATACAAATCTTGTTAAAGACTTTTCCGTTGGTCTACATTATGCAGACAACGCTTTATGTGAAGTGGTCACCTTCATCTATACGTGTAATAACTGGCACTGAATTTGAGCATTTTCTAAAATTTTATTATTTCCCTTGAACTATTAAAAACATTGATATATCAATTAACCTACGTAAAGGCCTACCATCGATAGTACTTAAGTTCCAATAACTGATCGAGAACTAGGAGAGGCTGATAATGGTAATCTGTCATACATGTCACCTAGTACGAACATCAGTCTCTTATACAGAATCACCTTAACAGATATAACTACTAGCTTAAAATTTGGAACCATTTCTATATGAGATAACAATATTGAAATTATTATTATTATGTAGCAGTATGATATTCGTGTTCCTAAATATAAAAAAAATTAAATCATAAACTTTTATTAATACAATTATATTCGGAGAAATGTATGTAATTACATATATATTTTTTCCTTTCATTTATATTATATTATTGTATGTTATTAACGTGATCAATTATATTACTGAACTTGTTAATTATAATATTTATTGCTTTATTTAATCTTGTTAGTAGTTAATCTCTAGTATTTTAGTATTATAAAATTATTTTAGTAAAAAATATACCTGTGTATTGTTCCTAAAAATGCATGTCGAGGCCGTCTTAAAGAGTCGCACACTTTATATTAGTGTAGTGTAGTGACTGCTGATGGTCCTTAATAAATAAATAAATTATTTACCAAATAAATTTAATTGGTCGTAACGTTGGTTTACAGAAAAAATCATAGACCAGCTTAAGTAAAAAATAACCAATATGTTATACAAGAATACAATATAAAACGACAATATCTCACGAATCATTTAATATTATATTTGTAAAAAATATTTCTAATACAATATGAGACCTCATCGGCCCTTACGAAAAAAAAAAATCATGTAATACGAATTCTGGAAGATTACATTTTTTCCCAACATCATACAATAGATCAATAATGAATATGTTAGAGAATTCGCCTTTCTTCACATAAAGCGAGCTCACATAACCCGATCAGATGGAATAACTCTTTTTTAAATCATGTTGTTGGTAGACTGATACACAATTCGGCCACCTAATAGTAAGCGATCAGCACTCTCCATATACATTGTTACTGACATATATATTAATCATTCCTCATATTACCAATGCAATTCCCTCATACAACTAATCTTGCTAATTAAGATGTTATGTTCTTTACTGATCCGAGATCCCAGTGGTTAGAACGCGTGCATCTTAACGGATGATTGCGGGTTCGAACCCATGCAAGCACCACTGAGTTTTCATGTGCTTAATTTGTGTTTATAATTCATCTCGTGCTCGGCGGTGAAGGAAAACATCGTGAGAAAACCAGCATGTGGCTAATTTCAACGATATTCTGCCAGATGTGTATTCCACCAACCCGCATTGGAGCAGCGTGGTGGAATATGCTCCATACCTTCTCCTCAAAGGGCCTTAGCTCAGCAGTGGGAAATTTACAGGCTGTTAATGTATGTAAAAAAAAATGTTAATGTTCTTTATATGGCTATAGAATATTATACTATTATTATGAGTAGGTGGTACCTACCCAGCTTACACGTAGCCTACCACCAAGTGTAATACGAAAAAAATACGGAAGAATATTACTGAGTTTTCATTTGAGTTTATAATTTAACTCTTCCTCGAGGGCACAAAAAAAATATCTTGCATATATGTACATACATATATGCCATATAAATTTATGGGCCTATATACTCATATATCGTCAAGACAAATCGATTCAAGTAGGCTTTTAAAAGCACTTGTGAATCGACATTTTAGAAGATGTTGTTAAAAGTAAAGTTATTACCGGAAACTATTACTTTTCTTTTCAAATTAAATACAATTGTACAAATTTTATGAAACATATATATTTTAAGGTTAGCCATTATAACAATTTAGTATTAACATATATATTTAAGATAACATTTTATTGTACTCATAAACAAAGGTAAAGTGAAACAAATAAATTTGAGTCGTTATTTAATGTTGTCAAGGGATATTACGTTACATTCATTGTACAATGTATATTGCTTCACATTTTTATTAGTTTACCTGCGACTAATAATTCGGTACATTCACCGTTTTTTGCATTCATTGCTTTTAAGGGCGATAAACAATATTTTGATATTTCCTTTAGTCGATAATCTCAAAATAAAAAGTGGGCCATCGAAAGCGATAATAAAAACAAAATTGTACCCATGAAATATATTCCCCGCAAACATTGATAAAAATCATCGCCTAACGAGGCATAATATAATGTTTTGTTTGCTATAAAGAAAAACAAGGTCAGACAGCAATTACTTTATAAATAATCTAGTAATCCTTACCGGTCACTAGTTTCTATATTATATACACTAACATTAACAGCCTTATTAAAAGTCTGTGAAACATTCACCTTTTTTCCAAAAAGAAACCCTGATGAGTTCTTCTTAATATTATATGGGTATTTTCTTTTCCGAACCGTAAAATACAAATGATTTTTTTAATATAAAATTTATTGTTTCTATATTAAATAAATCACTTGTATTTTATTATTCCTTTTGAGAAGAAGGTTTGGAATTTAATCTACCACGCTGCTCCAAAAGGGATTAATGCTGGTTTTTTCGATGTTTTCCTACACCACCGAGACCAAGACGAATTATAAACCATTAAATACATGAGAATTCAGTGGTTCTTATCTGGGTTTGAACCCGCAATCATCGTTTAAGGTAAACTTTTTCTAAACCTATAATTGACCCTGTAGCTATATCGGTTCTCCATAGTTAAGTTCTGGAAAATATTTGAGAGAAGAATTGTACTCTTACTCATGAATTATGTTATACGACACACATAGTAGCTCAGGTGATATGCTATTAATTGAAAAGCCGTCCACATACCTTTGAACTCCAGATCGATCGACTGCTGGAAAGGCGGTTAAGTCTTTAAAGTACATTGACTCATATAATATTTAGCCTAGCTGTAAACTTGATGGTAGGGCTTTGTGCAAGCCCGTCTGGGTAGGTATCGCCCACTTATCAGATATTCTACTGCAAAACAGCAGTACTGAGTATTGCTGTATTCCAGTTTGAACGGGCTAAATCACCCGATTTAGCCCGTTTAACTGCAGGCACAAGGGAAATAACATCTTAGTGCCCAAGGTTGGTAGTGCATCGGCGATGTAAGGAATGGTTAATAATTCTTACAACGCCATTGTCTATGGGCGATGGTGACTACTTGCCATCTGGTGGCCCATTTGGTCAACAAAAAAAAAAATTCTATCACCGAAATGCAATATACATATAATATTGGTGTGTTTGAAAGGGTGGGTGACATTACCACAGTACCTACTCCCAAGTCTGTTAACCCATTCGAAACAGAAAAAAACCGATTCCGTACCAAATAATACTAAAAGAGTTATTGATTTTTGGATTTTTATGCAAAATATTGTTGTTTGATAAATTTAATTAATTCCCTTCACGAATGTTTGGGAAATAACCGACCAGACAATAAACGACCATATCTTTTGATTTGGTTGATTTAGAGGTTCGACATTTTTGACAGCTTAAAACCACAGATCTCACTATTTGGTATAATTTGAACTTTATACCTTTATGAATTTCTCAGAAAAGGGTCTTGACGGACAAACAGACGAACGTACAAAGAAGTGACCTTATAAGGGTTCAATTTTCCTTTAGTAGTACGAAAACCTAAAAAACAACATATATTCTAGGCTCTACCTCATTCGTGACATTAGCGTGACAGGTGGGCTAGTATAATCAATATCGAGGACGGTCCGGTCCGGGTCTTATAGGTATTAGTGGTCCTATAGGTATTATCCTACACAACCAGGTGTAGGAGCTGAATATTCGTCGAATTTTTGCTAATGGTTAAAAATTGTGGGCTAGTTTTATTGGATTTGGAATTGCGATTCAACAGAAGCATTCAATTATAAAATGTTTCAGTTTTTCTCAAAAGAACGCTCGGCAAATTTAGTGACATATATTTGTCGAGCGTGAATTCGATGCGACTTTCCTTTGATGGTAGAATAATAATCTTCCCGAAATATGTTGAAAATTTCTGTCAAATTAGTGAAATCTAAGTAAATAATAACAATATATTATATCTTCACTCACAGTTATCAATTTATATTAACTAGTGAATTGTGTCATGATTTGTTACATCTTAGTAAATTTTAATTTATTTGAAATATTAATTTCAATTCATTGGTTCGATGATAAAACGCTTGAAATAATTCGTACTTATTTGTTAGAGCTTTCCATTTCCAAACTTTTTTAATTAATGTGTTAAATTTGAATCGAACCGCAATTACATATAAGTATTTATCATGCGTACGTTTCATGATGTCACGTAATAATAACCTTAAAATATACGACTATGACAATAAAACGGTTAATTGTTTTAGCAATTAAAATACCTATATATAAAGTATATTATAGAAATGTAAGAACTTTCTTGTATAATTTAACAACAGACATTTTTAACTTAATTTTCATTTTCATTAATCACAAATTGTAGATGAATATTATCATTTTATCAATTCTTATATATTAATAGAATTTTAGGTTTTTTTACATAATACTTTATTTTACATAATATTTTTTATTAAATACATAAGACAGGATAAAACATTCCAAAAACAAAACCAAATCGAATCTGTTACGATAGGACGAATTTTCAACGATTTTAATTCAAATTATTATAATAATTAAAAAAAATATATTTTTTATTTTCTTTACTTTAACAATGATTACTTTTAATTTTTACGAATACATCTGGTAATTTTGGAAACATCGCTTTTAACATTTGTGGTGTACAATAACTTATAATAATAATAATAGTATTTAGGGTTTTGCTTTTTTCTCGAAACTTTTTTTCGCTGTATAAAAATCATTGATGTTCGAAAATGTTTTCCACTTCTGAGGTAATTAAACGTAAAGTAATTAAACATTGGAAACCATGAATAGTTATCAAAGTAATAGCTTGGCCCAAATTCCCACAGGTGTGCTGTTTCGTGACCAGTATCGAAATTCTAACGTATGAACGTTATGTTTATTAATAAATATCTTAGCTCGCAACTATTTTCAACGACTCGCCACTATTTCTCTTGTATATTTTTCTTTTTATAAGAATAATCTGTATTCATATCATTACGTCGAATGATAAGTTTCAGTTCTAAAAATTTATCTTTACAATATAATTTCAAAAATTTTGTTTAACTTACTTACAATTTTTAATTTTTTTCGAAATTTTTTTGGTAGAACCGTCTCTAAATATAAAAGAAGATTTTCATAACAATTATGAACATGACTTCCTTGACTGTATATAAATCAGATTTAAAAATAGTACTGTATAAAACATTACCGCGTGGAATGGTGGCAAGAATGCTAGTAGCATTTCCCCGTTGAATCGCAATTCCGATACTCTACGCAAAAAATTAACCAGCCCTCCTGTCACCAGTGATGCTTAGGAATTAATAGGCTTAATATAAATCAAAGAATTATAATACATATTCAATCAAGACAAAGGCATGAATGAAATCTATCAATCAATTCTAATTAGGAATATAATTATAATAATAAGAGTGATCAATGTTCATCGAATTATACATTACAAATGTCAGTAGATTTTTGAATACTTTAGTCTTATACATTTAACGTTAAAAGTCTAATCGTGTCTAAACTATACTTTATTTAAATATATTTCAATAGCCTCGCTAATGCCTGCATGCGTGCAATACCTCTTCAAAATTTATTTGTAAACTACAATCCGATATGACTAGCGCTAAAACATCCACGCTCAAATGCTCAGATATACAAATAGTAATATTAATGTATAATCAATAAGTCAAGTTATACACGTTGATATATCGCAACGCCAGTAACAACCGAGAGCATAATATTAAATTGAATTTAAAATACATATTATTTGTATTTAAATCGTGATCGTTCCAACATTGACGAAGTCTAGTAATCTGAATCATATATATCACACTTTTATACATATAAGTCAAAGCATTCATCGTATCGTATCGTATCGTATTCATAGGTAAGAACACGTGCATCTTAACCGATGATTTCGGGTTCAGACCCAGGCAGGCACCACTGAATTTTCATGTGCTTAATTTGTGTTTATAATTCATCTCGTGCTCGGCGGTGAAGGAAAACATCGTGAGAAAACCAGCATGTGTCAGCAATTTCAACGAAATTATGCCACATGTGTATTCCGCCAAACCGCATTGGAGCAGCGTGGTGGAATATGCTCCAAACCTTCTCCTCAAAGGGAGAGGAGGCCTTTAGCCCAGCAGTGGGAAAATTTACAGGCTGCTAATGTATAATGCTATTGCTAATGCAATATAGAGGCACTTACTAGTTAATTGTCTGATATATTCAAAATTACCACCGTTTTCGTTACGATTTGACATAAGGATTAGCTGGCGAAAGAAATTGCGTAAGTTTTTGTTTTTTTTTTTGTAAATTTGTGTTCGTTTGAGTAAATTCAATACAACAAAGAAATAGCCACGTGGCGATCGTTTAATTCCCAAAGTATGCAATCAACCCACTAATGGTATAATAAAATTTACCTTTACATTTATCTTTTTTAATTTGACAACAGAGGCATAGAAATGAATTTGTTTATTTTGTCGTGAGTAATGAATATCAGATGTTCTTCAGAGACGTTGGTCGATGGAATACGTAGTCACATGTTATACTACGAAATAATTACTATACTTCACCGTTGATGAAGTCAGGGTGGGGATAATGATAATACTTTTCCGTAAAGGATTATAGGCGGAAATTAAAATACCGCCGCCTTAGTATTGTTGTATTCCAGTATGAAGGGTGAGTAAGCCAGTGTAACTACAGGCACGAGGCACATTACATCTTTTCGTTCGTTCCCATAGTTCTCATGGTTAGTGGCACATTGGCGATATAAGGAATTGTTAATTTATCTTGCACCGGAAATGTCTATGGGTGGTGGTGACCATTTCATGTCCAAAAAATAATATAGTAAAACAAAATTTACACATTTATATGATCGACTTTATAATCAGCCATATTAGCATAATCGGCATTATCGTATAAATTATAAATATGTATGTTTTATAATTATATATTTGTATTATATTAAACATATAGTCCAGTCATCTCAGTAGTAGTTTCACCTCGGAATTCGAGATACCCAGCCTAATTTCATTTTGACATTATAAAACATATCTCAAAACCTACATACGGTATGTTGTACACGACTGTAATGTACGTCCAAATGTCCTTAATATTATTAGTCATATTAGTGCAATTTTGCAGAAATCCGGAATACATAACTTACACTTTATAAAGCACTGGTACAAAGTAGTAGCTAGTTATAAAAACTTATAAAATAACATAGATACCCTCGTATAAGATTCGTTCTATTCCCACGGGCGTAATCTTGGGTCGGAAACCATATTGCGTGCAAAGAAAATTTTAGTTCTCAACTCAGCAATTCGTATATGGCATATTACAGACATTTCTATAGTAACATTGGAGTTCTGCTCATAAGCAGAATATAATAAATATACTTGTGTCTGAAATCGAGTCTTCGTTAAACAAAGTCTCGAACTGGGGTCGGCTAAACCTAGTCCATTTCAATCCCAAAAAGACGCAAGTTAACTGCTAAAAAAACACCATTTATATTATAAGTGGTCATAACCATCCATATAAATTAGTGCTTTAAGAAATATTCACCATGCCTTACATCGCCAACGCGATACCAACCATGGGAACTAAGATGATATGTCCTGTAAGCATGTTGTTATACTGGCTCACTTATTATCTTACGGAATCTACTATATTATGGAAGACTATCTGAGGAGTAGGTGGTACCTACCCAGACGGACACAAAACCTAACCACCAATCATATTCACTTTTTTTGTTTTACATTCACAAAAGTAAAACAAATAATCAATTCTTTCTTTCTTATTGAATAGGTAGGCAGATCGACAAATGTACCACCAGATGGTAAGAAGTCACCAACATTAATTACACTGTAAGACATATTAAACATCCCTTGCCTCGCACATGTGCTAGATAAGGGATGTTGACTCGTAAAGACACAGCAACCCTGTCGAAGATATAAATACAAACCACCTTTTACCGTTTGGGGATAGATTATGTGATGAGTGGGTGGTATCTTAACAGACGGGCTCGCACAAAATCGTACCACTAGTAAATTTATATATATATTTTTCGAAATATGATTACGTAACAGTTTAATATAATCACAAAAAGCAATTAAGGAATCTCTGCTGACAGATCATCTGTTTAAAGGCTAAGACAGACTTTGTTTCATAAATTAAATTATATAAGATACTTATTCCTATAGCTACGCTTAATAATTATTTTCCTTAAAAGTGAGTGAAGTTGATATGACAGACAATGTCAGTGTTCTTATCATCAGAAATTGCTTTTAAGTGTTCCAACTGTGTTGCTATTTTCGTTTGATTAATTCTCTATATTGCGTTAATGTTGCCTGAATTTTTTATTGATATTTAAAAATTGAGTCAAAAAGAAGAGTTGACTCAATTCTTTATGTTTTTTTCGATTATCTTGAAAGTCCGCATCAAAGGCGAAAATAAAAATTGGACTATATCGAATTTTATTGAAATTATGGTAAAGAGAGAGAGCTGTACTGTAACCAAAGTACCATAGTATATGTATACATTTCTTCCTTTTTTAAAGCCTTTAAATGAGCTACTGTATAGATTAACTATATTTATCTTTTAAGCTTCTATTCAAAACAATTTAAATTTGTGTCCATCTTTTATCATCAAAATCTCGGATATACTGAAAAAATATAGGACAATGTTCAAAGTTCATGTAAATGAATACATATACTGAAATATGAAGGAAGAACTTTTAGCCACGAAGTTATAAAATTCAATATAAAATGCTCTATTTTTAAAATAAAATAAAAAAAGCATCACAATAATGATTATTGAAGCGTCCACTCATTCCTCAAAGAGACCATTGAGGTTCTAAAAGGCAGTTCATATTCAAAAGAAAAAACATACAACTGAAGAATATGAATAATGAGAAAGTATTTTTATAACAAACAAAACTTAACGCAAACTTGAAGTCTTAATTATTTTTGTTTCTTTAACAAAAATAAAAGAAATAATATTTAGTACTATATTAACGTGCCTAATATATTATATAATTATATTATAAAATAGGCATTTATTGATTTTTTTTAAATGTATGTAAATATTTTTTTCTTCAGTCTATGTAAGATTTAAAAACATTTGTTTTTTTTTAATTTTTTAAAGACAATTGGTACGTTGTACGTTTACGGTAATATAGTTTTTGGGAAAAGGGTTGCCATATACCAGATAAAAAGACAAAACTGGCCACAAACAATGTTATTTACAAAACAAAAAATATACAAAGGAATAAAAAAAAACATGAAATATAATTAAATGAAAATCATTTTTAAGTCTTTGATGTTCTGTTTTTATTTTACTCTTCTTTATTTAATCAAAAAAATTGACACTTTATAAAATTATAAAACTAATTTAACCAAATTAAACCATATGAATAGTAGTAACTCCAAGAAAGCAGACTGCGCTGGGTTGGGCACATCAGAAGAAGATCTCCAGAGTACATAGGAAATTTAGAGACCAATCTTAATGTTACAGGGTCAAGACCCGGAGGGCGATAACCAAATGGACAGATATGGTCAGAAAAGATTTTAGTTCCTGCAATGTTACTGAAAGCGATACGTAAAATAGAGCGAAGTGGAAGCAAAAGACTACGAAGGCAAACCTCACCATCAGATGGGAATAATAAATGAAGAGGAGAGAGATAGAGAGAATGAGAGAGAGAGAGAGAGAAAAGTAGTAGCTATCTATGTTTAATATTTAATATTTTGACGACCTCCATAGTCGAGTAGTGTGTACACCGGTTTTCATGGGTACGCCACTCCGAGGTCCTGGGTTCGATTCCCGGCCGAGTCGATGTAGAAAAAGTTCATTAGTTTTCTACGTTGTCTTGGGTCTGGGTGTTTGTGGTACCGTCGTTACTTCTGATTTCCATAACACAAGTGCTTTAGCTACTTACATTGGGATCAGAGTAATGTATGTGATGTTGTCCAATATTTATTATTATTATTATTTAATATTATAAAACTCGACCATATGGACGTATGTACGACATAGTTTTGTGCAAGAATCTCGTAAAGTAAAAACAAAATGTGATCGTCTCGGAACGCTCAGCTGATGCGAAACATCGATATTGATGGTTATTGAAAAATAAAGGACTACCAATAAATAAAAAAATAATACACATTTAGTAATGAATTATATTATAGTATACGCGCCTTAAACACACTAGGGAGTAAAGGCCGGCAGTAAAGAACGCCCATGTCGGCAATAGAGATGCCTTTGTCGTCACGCATACGAAATATCTTACCTGGGGGTAAGAAGCCGTACCAATAGATATTTTGCATCAACAAGACATTACAGTTATACGTTTATTGTCAAATACAAATTCAATTGTAAAGACTTAAAATGACTAAGATTTCAAGTACTTGAATATTAACAAGTATCTATATACAATTAATATATTTATAACATTATGTGAGGTATTCATTTGAACACGAGTATAACGTAATACGATAAGCTGATTACGCGCGTATAACGTCTATTTCATTAGAATTTATACAACGGCTTAACAAAACCATAACTATGAAATCAGTCAATTATCTAAGTAATAATTACGTAATGAATTGAATAATATACATTTATATATATATATATATATATAAATTGGTTGTTTGTTGGTTGCTCGTTTGACAGCTATCAGATAAAAAGCCACCTCTTGACTTAGTAGCTTTATATTAAATATGAAATAAATAAGGAAAGGATTATAAATATATGATAATATTTAAATACATTAAATTATAGTATTCAAATAAATATATTAGGCCAAACAACATTTATATTATCATTACACTATCATTCTAAGTAACGACACGATGTACTATCTACAGAAAAGGGGTCAAGTGTCTCTTGTTAAGTTTCTAGACGTTGAAATATAACTCCACTACCGTCTCAAATTGGCGCCATGAATTTGTAATACCTATAATATTATATACCTTTTTATTTATATATAAAATAAACACCATGCAACTCGTGGTTATTAAAATCTTTTGACAAATGTTTAATAATATTTTTATTTATGTTATAATCATTATGCGCTTTAATAAATGTTTTATAACCAACATAATAACTTTAGATTAATATTCAGTATAAATTAAATATTTTTATCAATTTCCTTATTAGAATAAGGAAATGGAAAATATCTCCTGGCTTTATCGCGTCGCTTTTATCGATTTTTCGAAGAGATACGTTTTAAATCAAAGAGATACAAAGTTCTTCGTGGTAGAGCTTAGAGCAAGTCCACCTGGGTAGATACGAAATACTATAAATACACCGCCGCATATATTCCATCGCCAAACAGTAGTTCTGAGTATTGTTGTGTTCCGGTTTGATGGGTGAGTAAGCCAGTATAACTATACACAGCCAAATGTCTATAGACGGTGGTGACCACTTACCAACTGGTCCCCTAATCCATCAAAATAGCCTGTGCACTGTGCATGTGCATTTATATATATCTGAATCTACCTATAAGCTAACAAAGAATCAGTTCCATATCAATCGGTTTACGAGTTTTTTCCCAAGCTCGGAAGACCAAACAAACCCCTCACATATATACATATAATGTGTATGTAGTAATTACGAGTAATTTGACCACTTAAAGAGGGTTTAACGCTACGTTCCATGGAAATATAATTTCGTCGAACCTTCTAGAAATATTTACCCATTCCTGGAATATTAACTTCAACTGTTTACGAAATTTAAAACCATTATAAACTCGTATTACGTAGACTGGGTGCTATGTTGGATCTATTGTGCTGTTGATATGTAAGCTATGAAATATTTGTATAGGTTGATTGAGGAAGATTATCAATTAATTTATCAAACGTATTACGATTCTAATTATATAATTGAATATTTTTTTACACTTGACGTGACAGTATTAAATTTATTCGTGATAGATTCGTGTGATTTCATTTATGATTATTTGCGAGACATATTACAATAAGCACTTCTATACAGTAAGGCATAAACAACCGTGACACGTTTTGTGGTCACGTGATGTTTAACACATACGAATGTTTGTGATGCATGCATTATTTATCATTAAAAAATACAAATATTAAAAAATAAAATAAAAAAGTATAGAACTAAATTATAATAATTTTCCATTCATCTAAAAAATAATTATTAAATTTTCAATGATGACTTAAAATATATCAATAAGAATTCACTTGGTGGTAGGGCTTTGTGCAAGCCCGTCCACCAAGGTACAACCCACTCATCAGATATTCTACCGCCAAACAGCAGTACTCAATATTGTTGTGTTCCGGCTTGAAGGGTGAGTGAGCCAGTGTAACTACAGGCACAAGGGACATAACATCTCAGTTCCAGAGGTTGGTGGCGCATTGGTGATGTAAGGAATGGTTAATATTTCTTACAGCGCCATTGTCTATGAGCGGTGGTGACCACATACCATCAGGTGACCTATTTGCTCGTCCGCCTACCGATTTAACAAAACAAAAACATTTAATTGAAAACATTCCAGAGTTCTATCAGCATAAGACGCTATTAACATAAGATCCAGATTTAGTTATAATCTAACAATAGTTGTAAAAATATTTTCTTAGAATGATTGACATGTCACGGCAGTAAAGAAACCATACTAGTGCCTTAAGGACCACACACCAATAGGTGACCCGTAGCATCAATGTGGTATGCGTATGGGGTATCATCATACAACATAAATTACAGTTTGTTTTTAAAGTAAATGAAAGTCAAAATCTTTTGTTTGAATAAAGAACCGTAACAATTATATCAACACAACTAAACCGAGAAGATTCAGCGAAAACAATCAGCGGGTTTTATGTATTTGTTTGTAAAATAATTTTTTGTACTAAAATGAAGTCCAAAACGGTCTTAAAGATTTATTTGTAAAACTTTCACGTGTTATTGGAATTTTAAAAATATATTAATCCGAAGTAAACTTAACGCGAATAAACTTTATAATATTGTTTAATCTTATACTAATCTTTAATTTGAAAAATTATTTAATCTTAAATACTATTTTTTATTAATAATAATTTAAAAGTAAATGACCCAGTCAATTTAAGCAAAACGATAATGGAAAACTTTAATTAAATAAAGTACCTAACTAGAATAAAAAAGTAGGTTTGTTCTAAGAATTTGGCACTGTGTTTAAATTTTTCATAACCCAATTAAGTTTTCTACTTAAAATAGATTGTGATATCATTAAAAATTATATATATATATTATAAATATATTATAAGGTTACATAATTACGTTTTTGAAGATTTTTTTAAAATTTAATGTAGTTGAATAAATATCTAGTTCTCTACATATTAATCTAGTATAACATAATTCTGTCTTGACTAACTAACCGCGCAAGAGAAACCAACATTATAGTGGAGACGTACGTGTACGTACGCTATGACTCTCATATATAAGAGGGCAACCCCACACGGAGAGATATCAGTAACTACGACTTTACGTTCTTTCCGAGGCACAAATCAAATCGAAAATTTGTTATGAATTTATGTAAGCATTAAACTTACTTATTGATTGCCAAATTAAAAACTACCACCGTTTCGGAAAAAAAATACCCTGACCAGAACGAGCGAAAGGAGCTCAACGGGTTTGATTATGTTTGTTATTTATGTTTTATTTTGTTTTAGTGTACATAATATATTCGATATAACAAAGAACTAACCAGTAGGAGATCGTTTAATTCCCAGGGTTCACTATCAACCACGAACTCACTGATTGTATTAATAACATTTTGCTCACAAGCGTCCCTTTACAATTTATGCAGTCCGAATAACAGGAGTAATTAGTTTGTGTTTGTTGCTTGTACCAATGTTATGTTATTACTATATTTCCGTACATATATAACATTACTAAGCACACAGACACACACACATATATATATATATACTACAAAATACTTTAATTTTTCCATTAAAATTAAATTAAAGTTTAAAAAACCTTTATTATATTCTCACTTTTAATATTTTGAAAATGTTTAGCTAAATAGAAATTTAGGATCTTTTTTTTTTAATTTAAAGACATTATTTTTTAAAGATAATATTATTTTATAACATAAATGTATTAAGTTGTTCTCAATTATCACTACAACCAATAGTGGAACCAATATATACATAATCTAGATAGCGACCAAATATAACAATGAAAATTTTAATTGAAGATTCGTTATCATAATTAATCGTTATAGTGATTTAATATATATTCATGATTTGTAGTAACTTGTTACTGCAGTAAATTGTCATTGGATAATTTGAAACATTGTCAAAATGTTATTTATTTTCATAACGAATTGTATAATATATTTTTTCTCGTGAAAATCGAATATAAATTCATATTCAATGTTCGTGTATTAAAGAAAAACGAGAACGCGAAGCGTTTAATGTTACATAAAAAAAAAAAAAACAGTAAACGGAAATAGAAAATACTTTAAACTAATAAATGGACCCAGTCGTGGTATACTTACTAACACGCTGTTAATACACTCTTTTAAAGCTAGGTTGGACCAACGTTGGGCCAGCTTTGGCGAAAATATTAAGAATGGTTAACACGAGTATGTCTTACAGTGCCAATGCTTCACGGTGATGATCAATCAACCACCAGACTGGCAGCCAACGTGATATTTTTTTGATGGAACAAATATTTGGAAGTAATATAAATCAAATAAAAATAAACTAAATTTAATAGCACTGATAAGGTTCGAAATAAAATTGAGTTTTTAAAGTGCCGACCGACCAAATGGCTCGGTTCAATCAAATTTAACGAAAGCCCGCTTATCTCTTGTCTAGACTGAACTCACTTTTTATCATCGTAAAATGTTATTGACCTGATGAAAATTAAAATGTCAACTAATACTAGCAAACAGCCAATCCCAAGCTGCAGCTTAAAAAGGATTAAAAAATTAACATAACTGATTTTCGAAATGGAAATTTCGTTATTTAAATTATTCGTGTAAGGCTTTGTTATTGTTAATTTCGCTTTAAGAAATTAATTTATAGTAACACTCACTTTAACTGAATAATAAATAATGATATCTGTATTGATGGTTGATGATCGTTACGCCAAAAAAATTAATAAACAAATAATCTAAACACGTCTAATTAGTAGTGAAATATTTTAATCAGTTTCGCAAAAGGAACATGTATCGTTGTGTTTCAGTTCAAATACTTCATAATATTGTAAAAGCTTGGACGAAGCTTTAATGAGTTTTGAAATAAAAAATGGTTAAAATTCAGTATATTTTTTTAAATTAAGACTCAAATTCAATACTTTCTAGGGTTTCTACGACCATTTATAAGCTTAGAGAGAAAGGCAAATACAGCGAAAAGATTTCTACTGATTGAACTACGGCGAGCCTTAAGAGGCAAACGGAACTTTTATATTCATTTTCATTCATTCATTTCTGTAGCTGATAAACATTTTCTGGGTAGAAATTTCACTATATATATATATTTTCTTCAACATTATTGTATTCCCACCTAGTGCGAGAAGTCTTACATTTGTATTCGAAAATCAATTTACGTTTATGTAATTTTAACCAAAAATAACTCGACGTTCGTCTACTACCGCTTACATACAAACAAAATAAATAGCATTCTCATTCTTAATTTATTTATGTGCACTATATTGCAAACCCTTTAAATAAAAGGTTACAAAACATAAATTTTACGAGAACGGAAACTATTTAAACGAGTATAATTCCTATGCACACAAATATGTGCATGTCAAGTCGTAAAGTAATTTTTTTTTTAAATTTATATATTTATACAATTATATACAATCATAATTCTTTAAACAAAATAAAAAATACTATAATTAATTTTCAAAGTAAATACCGGATCAAAATTAATTAATTAAAATAAATATTGGAAGAGATTGGTCTATCGATAAGGCCGCCTTTGCACGCTTTTAACACGCTTTATATCCTGTGATGTCGGATAATGTTTCTGTGTGAAGCTAAATATAAACAATAAAGTAATTAAGGATTTCTATAATGAAAATATATTAATGACTTTAGAAAATAGTAAAATACACTCCATTTTGCAATTACATAAAATGACAACACTTTAGTAAAACGAAACAAATACACAATGTAACAACGAAATCAAATAAGTTATGTAAATATTCTCAATATAAATGGCTAGTAAATAGACTAGAACACACAAATCACATTCAGTAACATATCTCACATTAAACATAGACATTTATTTGTGAACTCGGAGATGAACTGAGATTTATTTCGAAGCACTGAGTGATCTGTACGAAATTGACCATATTGCCCAAATAAACCGCCCACGTTTTATTTACAATGTTTTCTAATTCTGTTTTGTATATTTTATCTATACATATAATAAAATTGGAATGTTTGTTATATTAAAATAACAACATTTTTACTAAATGCTTATGTACGTATACAAGGTACAAATACCAAAATATTTTTTTTACAATTTGTGTCTGTCTGTCTGTCTGTTTGATCCGGCTAATCTCTGGAACGGCTGAACCGATTTGGACGGGACTTTCACTGGCAGATAGCGGATGTAATAAGGATTAACTTAGGCTACATTTATTTTAGAATTATATATAGAATAAAAATAAAACCACGTTACAATATCCAAATAACTTAAATTCAAACAACAGGCACGAAGTCGCGGGCACAGCTAGTATTATATAATTTTATATAATACGAACTATGAGCGTTCGCTGGATTGATTCAAAAAGTCAAATTTCAAATATTTAATGAGCACTTAAATCTTTATTTTAGTTTTAATGTTTTGATAACATAGGCTTTAGATAAATGTCTTCGAATACCATACTATGAAAAAGATCTTGAAAAGCTATTTATGTATTTTTATATAAATTAAGGATGGACAGAAGTACTCGGTTAATATATATATTTATATGTTATGTATGAATTCCTATCATATAATTATTATAACAAATCGGAAGCAAAACAATTTTTTGCACAATGAAGGAGCGTTGTGCAATAAACTCCAAGCCTTCGACGAAGAAAGCTTTTGCCAAGCAGTAGCACATTTACATTAAGCAAACATTCCCGATACGATAGTATAAAGTATTTTCGAAACATCGACTTTGCTAGTATTAAATATTAATAACAATAATCATATTATAACGACGACGTTTTATGCAAAAGAGAACAGACTTTTATCTTATTTATTAACTTTTGGTTTAAGTCAAAGAAAATCGCTCGAATCTTATGATTTATTAATAGATATGACGCTCTTGCCTGTTCGTTTATAAATAAATTAACTACTTATCCAACTTTGAGTCCACTGGAAGCTAATAAAATTATTATTATATAATAATTCTGTTTCATACGTAATTCATACTTTTTTATAATATAATCGTAACTGACATAATAATTGTGAATGTGATTCACAGCGTATTATCTGTAACCGGTAATTTTGTAACCGGTATCAATTAATTTGTAACCGGTAATTTTGCGTTTTCTGTAATTACCCCCACCCCTTTTAACTTGGTGGTAGGGCTCCTCCAAACAGCAGTACTCAGTATTTTTGTGTCCCGGTTTTAAGGGTAAGCGAGTTAGTGCAACTAGAGGCACAAGTGACATAAAACCTCAGTTCCCAAGGTTGGTGGCGCATTGCGATATAAGGAATATTTAATATTTCTTACAGCGCCATTGTCGATGTGCGGTGGTGACCACTTACCATCAGGTGGCCCATCTGCTCATCCGCCAACCTATACCAAAAAATACCGCCTGGGAAACTAATACATAATAAAGTTAATATTAATATTTTACCTAAGAGCAAAGTAGGGACTAGTGACCATGTTAATAAGTTCAGTTATTTGTGTGTATCAGTCATATTCTAAAGACTATTCAAAACAAAAAAACTTATACATATGGAACGCAAATTACTATGGCGTATCCGCGGTTAAGTTGGCAGCACTTATTTCTAAATCAATCAATGTCGTTACATAAGGACCATTATTTTTCATACTTGAATAGTGATTGATGCTTAAAGAAGTTTTAAATAGAATCATGCTATTGTAATAGCGACTTAATTATATTGTTTTACACCTTACTCGTCAGAATTTCAATTATCAAATGTACATCTGACATGCCATCTTAGTAATGAGCAACATTTATATAAAATTATTTCGGAAAATAGGTACCAACTCAGCACTGCGCGGTCATTGGTCAAATCAAATAGCGCGCGCTTTTCTGGCTCCCCGTTACATACTTCCGTCCCTTTTCACAGACTGCAGCAAAGCGAGATGAAAGATACATCAATAATTTTACAAATATATCGTATTAGCTAATTTAAAAGCATAAAAAAACTATTGTGGATCATAAATACATGGGTACGAATTAAATAAAAGTTTTAATATAGGAGTTAACAATTTGGAAATAGGTCTTAATAGGTCAAGTTCCTCGCGTAGCGTATTACTAGCCTGAAGCCATTACGGTACATTAGGTTAATGCAAGCAGCTTCGAGTAACTTAGACTATTTATCACCTCGCTTACCTACGCCTAAATGTACTGTAGGGTACGGTTGCCATCAGAATTATGGATTCGCAATTTCACACTCAATTTGTCTTCATTTTCACAAATTCGTTTACAAGCTATTCAATGTTCTTGTATTATACTAAATGATAAAATGTTTACATTTGTCTTTTAATAAAATCCGATAGATAAATAAAAAACTTATTCAATTACATAACACAATAAAATATAATAAAATACGATAAAATAGCATTGTCTTCCTAATTCATAATGAATGTATCTAGCCTACAGGACAATATAAATGTGTTGGTTTATAATTCAATATATCTTTGATTTAAGTTGAAGAGCAACAATTAATTTCTTGCTGTTTCATCTCGGCAATATAAATTCTGTTACTTTATAGCTTAACATTCAATTTAATTCTGTGACACGAAGAAACTATCCGATATATTTTGATTTTAAAACTAACTTTGGTACTGTCTTATTTCTCTATATATCTACTCTTCTTTGTATTACTGATTCAACCTCGAGTTGCCAGCAACCTCATTTATGCTAAGTATAGTCGCGTATCTCTTTGGACAAACAAACAACAAAACGACTTTATTCGAGCGATGGTAGTGCATTGGCAATTTTAGGTTCGATAAATATTTCTTGAAATGCCAACGAAAAATTGATTTATCTATCTTCCGCCTTTAAATCAAAAAGATGAATTTTGATTTTATGGCACTTATTATTGATATACGACTACGGGCCGCTAAACTTTTCTGAGTTAAAACCCTCATTGAAGCAACAAAAGCGAATAGAAATTCAATCGCAATTGCAAACTTCCAGTAGTATGTGCAGTAATTAACAACTGTTAATACGTCAATAAATAATAATTGAAATGACGGCACTAATGGCATATTTAAAAGGCGCGTTGTTTCGCACTACCGCGAAATTTACATTCGATCTTGTTTTTGTATTCGCTTTTGTTGCTGCACTATAACGTTCGACGCACTCCACCTACCGTTCGTCTTATAATCTGAGCTCTCTATTTAAATTAGTATCCATATTGGATCATTTGAAACTTACCTACTATACGTAAGAAATATACTTTAAAAAAAATTGATTATAAATCTCTGTAACGTGTCTAGGGCAAATAATAAAAATGATAAATATTTTTCGAAGAATATTTTAGCTATTCTATTTGTAATAGCACTAAACGATAATATGTGAACGCGGTCGTGCTGGTTATAAAAGTTAGTTTACAGTTACGAGCAAATATTCTTGAATTATTATACAACGCAACGGTAAATCCACCGTTTGTATTTGTTGTTTTAGCAATTTGAAATAAATAAGTTTCAGTTCTTTTTGCTCCATAAATAACCCTCCAGCTGCGATGAAACTGGCTGGGTGAAAAGGAAATCCACATCTTACGAGCGATTTCAGTACACACATACCAGATATCCCGCTACAGTTTCGAAATTTCCAGACTTTAAATGTGTTCCTCGTAAATCGAATAAAGTAATCATTTCATTTATTTCGATTTAGATACAGTTAATAGAAGTAAAAATGGATTTAGTTCAGACTATTGAACAAAGAGCCGAGATGATCCAGTGGATAGAACGCGTGCATGTTAACCGATGATTTCGGGTCGGTTCAAGCACCACTGAATTATCATGTGCTTAATTTATGTCTATAATTCATCTCGTGCTCGGCGGTGAAGGAAAACGTCGTGAGGAAACCTGAATGTTTTTTCGAAAAAAGCTTACATTCATCAAACAACGACGTAGATTAATTTATAATGTGCCAAAATTATGTACGACAGTCATCGTTATTGCTTAAATTAAATTTCGAAGTGAACTACATTCATGTTATTAAAGTAAGTACCATAAATGTTTTTTAATCATATTTGGCAAAGACTATTTTGCAATTGTCATAATAAAGTATATGCAATTTATAATCGATTCAAAAATACAATTTCTAATTAGGACTTTGGAACTAAAACGACGTAGGTAAATGCATATACAATATACATACGCCTCTTTGGTTAAATTATTTTAACTTATCTCAATAAAAATGCAAGTCAAATAACAACGTATTTATAACATACGTTAGTTTTGCTTGTATGATATCAATACATTATGGTTAACATATGAACTAAAACTGCGTATGTCAACCATTTTGAAAAAATAAACTTAAATAAAATATAAATTACATTTAGAATGTCTTATCAAATTAAGAGTTCATAGCAATACATTTTATCAGGGTATTTATTGTAACATAAAAATGGACATTATATAAACACACAATTATTATTATTACGACAAGAAAATATCGTGGATATATTTAATTAAGTACATATAAATGTTATTGTTTTTTTTTTCTTTTTGTTTCTTATTTAAATAGAAAAAAATTCTATCTTAAGGATGACTAAGCTTTAATTGAGTTTATTGTTCTCAAATTGTAGAAATTATTCGAAGCTTATAAATGAATTCAACTAGTTTTATCATTTATTTTGACAATAAATAGTTTAAATTTGAAAGTTGAAATAAAATTACTTGATAATATTTTGTTAAAGTTAAAGCAAGTAAGTTATAAGTTATCATTAAAGTTATTAAAAAAAATACTTTTCTTTATTTATTCCACTGAAGTTTCTTTATTAAAAAGATACCCACTGTATATTAGTAGTATTCACTGAAACTATGATTTGATTTAAGGTAAGTACACTATTTGTGATGTGATGAATGTACCGAAATCAAATAATAAATAAGTAGAATATATCCGAGAGCCATGCACGTAATCCCATTTGAATAAACATGCAAGAAACGCATAAATGCAATTAATACATTGTTAATATAATATGCAAAAATGTCGGATATAAATACACGCAATTTACTTTTTCTATGTTTGATAACTAAGAAAGGCCATGTGTAATTTATATCTTAAATCATAAAAAAATACAAACAAAACTAACTCTGTTTAATAAATTGCAACTTATATACAAATACGGAATACAAATAGTTACTGTATAAATCGTGACCGCGTGGAATGGTGGCAAGAATGCTAGCAGCATTTCCCCGTTGAATCGCGATTCGAGTACTCTGAGCAAACAATGAACCAGCCCTCATATCACCAGTGAAGACCATAAGGCGAGGTGTTAAATTATGTATTCATTAACATATGCCATATAATAAGGCCAGAATCATCATAACAGTGCCTATTCGCCGGGTTGGTAAGCTTCACAGTGCTGTACAGTTCATCCATATAGGTTGACAAAGTCGAACAAGGTCCTTTTGTGGAGGCCAAAATGGTCATAACAATGAGGGCGCTACGTTTTGTATGGTATCATGGACGACGGTACTGTAGGTGTTTAGTAAATGTGGGACTTTTCAGCGTTCTAAGCGGCGACGAGTCCTCTATAACATTTCTTGTAAAAGTAAGTTATATTAACATTCATTTGAATTTATTTACTATATTTCTTTATTGCAACTGTTTTAAATTCCAGTAAATTATCATATTATTGATATTGATATTGTATTAAAATAATATAATACAGTAATCGTTTGTAAAATACTCAAAAATAGCTCGTGAATAATTTGCAAACGTTGTATAAAATAAAATAAAGATTGTATGAAATTTTCTGCTAGGACTTTTTACAAGCCAGCTGATAAGGCTACTCGTCAAATGGTGAAAATTAATACAAGCTGTTGCTATTTCAATTTGAAGGCTAAGTGAGTCAGACAGACAGACACAACGAGCATAATCTTAGTTCCCTTAAACGACGCTCAATGGGTAAGGATTGTAAACATTAGGCCAAATTATACTATAAATTATATGGATGATGATGACCCTTTACTGTTATGTTTTACTAACTGCCTTTCTATATTAATTAGAAAAGCCCACTTGAAAAATGTATAAACATTTGAATAAAAAATAAATTATAATACGTAAAATAAATTATTATTTAACATTTTTAATATGTATTGCGTTTCAATCTTCGTAACGCAAACGAAGTGTAACGAAGCCAGTGAACCTTTCAGCGTATAAACATTGGCCCCTTTTTAGTTTACATGCTCTCATTGAAACGAGAATAAAATATACTTTGACATCGTTATAATCAATTCCTGATAACAGTTAATGTGAAATAAAAGAAAATTGAGTTTGTGTCAAAACAAAAAAAACTGGTGGTAGGGTTTTGTGAAAGTCATAGTACTTTTGTGTTCTGGTTTGAAGAGTGAGTGAGCCAAACTAGTGAGTGACATAACATCTTAGCTCCCAATGTTGGTGACGCATTGGCGATGGAATGGCTGATATTGTTTACAGTGCTCATGACTATGGGCGATAGTGACCACTTACCATCAAGTAATTCAATTGCCCTTCCTAAACCATAAAAAAAGAAAATACAAAAGTCTCGTATGTAGTTTTATTGCAAATAACAGCCCGTAAATCTCTTAAGTACAAGATTTATACATTATTCCATCACGAAACTTCATTGTGGCTCGGATACACATGCGTCGGAATTTCATTCAACACATGTTTTCTTAAATGGAATTTTATTCATCCGTGTGTCGTTTGCACTAGGCCATGTCGGTATGTCCACAAAAGTTATTTCGTAAGATTTAAATATAATTCAGTGTCTCAAAATTTTATCGAGACAATATTTTTTATAGTAAATGTAATTTAAAACTTGTGCTAAAAGTCTTACAACAGGATAAGAAACTTCAAACGATTATAAATCTTAGAAGTTATAAAGAATATCATTTTAATATAAAAAAATGAAGTATGAGCAAACTCGATGGACTAAAGCAATGACCGGGAAGTGCTAGTTAAAAGCCTCTTGAAAATACTTGGTATACATTCCACTATTCATTTGTAAATGAATTATAAACCCAAATGAAGCCCATGAAAATTCATTTCTCTTTGCTCGGAAATAAACGTGTTCTAACCACTGGCCATAACTGTGAATTGAGATAATTCACTGAGTACACAAGACAGAAGAGAAATAATTTTGCATAAGAAACATTTTACTCCATCAATCCATTTAATTATGAGGATTAAGCCGTAGTCATACCGCTTGGCTATTGAACTAGTTGCTGCAGTTTAATACGCCCATTCATTATTTCTTACAACCATTGTCTGTGATAAACAAAATCACTCAATTATAATTTAAAATTCAAACATAGAGCGCCTGACCACATTTTTTTTTCTATCTGGCACTAGTGCTGAATATACAGGAGCTAATATTAAATAATCGTATTGTATCCAGCAAACATTATTTTGAAGAAAGATTTGTTTGTTTGTAATCGATAAACTCTGAAATTACTGAATCGATTTTAATAATTCTTTCACCATTTAATGCTATTTAAACCTGAAGTAACACAGGCTACATTAAATATTTCTCTATAGATGTATGTAGTCTGATAGTAACTGAAGCGCAGGCAAAGTCGCGGTACAGCGAATCATGCTTAGTAAACAATTTTCAATAATAGGAAGTATATATAAATATATGCAAAGCGAAACAATGTTAAGGACCTTATAAATTTTATAAACTCACTTCGTATATTACTCGAGAAATTTAAATAAGACGGCCTTTAAAGTGTAATTAAATTAATTAACTCGTAAATCTTCGAATTATAACAAAGTTGTAGTGTTATTTACACGGACGAGAACTGAGTTAATTATTAAAATCTAAGTGTGAATACTTTCATTTGTCACGTCTTAGCCACATAGTATAATTAAAAAGAAAAAAAAAAGTATTTAGATCAACAACAACGTATAACTAACAAACTATAAAATCTAAAGGAAATAATCGGTCAAGGTTAGTATTTAAAATAACTACTATTTGAGTTTAGGTCTTCAAAATGGACAACCAGCATGTGCCGTGTCTGTTAAGGCACATTGCTGGTCTTCGCGAAGTCAGTATACGTGAGCATGGAGGGCCTAATATAAAAATAAGAAAACAAAAATCATGGTACTAACACATAACACCAACAGTACTACGATGTTAGAATCTATACTAGTCTGTACTAATAACATAAATGCGACTGTGCGGCTACACCATTGAACCCTAATTCGATACGAGCTCGATACGAGTTTGAATCTAAAGGATATAGACTTTTTTATACCTAAAATATACGACCCACGACACGACAAGTGCCCAAAAGTGATAAAATAAAAAAATTTAGAATTGTAATATGTTTCATAAAAATTAGTATACATTTATCATACGAGAATAGTTGATAGAATGTATTCATAATAATAATAAAGTAAGTTTAAAAACTCAACTGAAACTGCAGACTATTCCTTCTCTAAAAAGTATGAAATAAGAATATATTCTCATCTTTAATTGTTATATAGAACTATTCAATATTTATTCGTCTAAAAAAAAACTTTGTCTTTTTAACCGACTTCAAGAAGGAGACGGTTGGATATTTATATTTTCGTTTGAAAAAGTTTGTCCGAAATTGTCTCATTGAATTTTCTTAAAGATCTGATGATTAGTTTCGGAAACAAGCAACGGAATTCTTCAATAAATTTCAGCATAGCCTGGATTGCAATTAAAGCCAGTTTAAATAAAGAATATAAATTATTAACAAATATTGTCTTTTATTTTAAAAGATAATTAAAATTTGATTTTTATATTGATTTATAATATATATAATAATATTGTGCTTAGAGAACATACTACATGTGACAACCTCATAAAACCTCTATGTTATTAAGTACCCACCCTAAACACGGTTATTATAATAAATGATGCTTATTAATAAAAGCCAAACTTCGAAGAAACCGTTGCGTTTTATACTAAGTTCCATCGGAATAAATGAGGACTAAATATCGACACTACTTTGTTCTTTAAATTCGATTGAACAAAATATTTGAATGGTTCTAAATTTGAACCTTTGAATAATTAGTACTAAGCTCCATTATAATTTCAATTCTAATAAAACATTTTGTTTGAATAAAATTAATTGTGAATTAAAAAAAAAGTAATTTAATTTCGATAAAAGTTTTCTATTTAAATGTGCACTTTATTAATGATAGCATAGAAGCTATAATTAAAACGAAAGCAAAAGATTTTTCGCAGTTTTTTTTTTCAATTACAAATCAATCGTCCATCGTTCCATTCCGGTATTCCAATCCAACTGTCAATTAACACCCAACTGGCAGATATCTTCTTGTTAATGGTATAATGCTTACATAAAAGAAGAGTAATTACGCCTGTGACGTGGCTGTGATGGTATCTTTTTTTAAATAAACGTAGATCTTATTCCATTTCCTTTTGAAATTAATGTTTATTTGAATTTAACATTCCGGAATCGTTTTAAATATTGACTTTGTTTAATGTTATTAATTATATTTTTTTAATTCAAAATACTATTATAGTAAGGAACATGATAGATGAAATCAGTATCTGTTTCTGTTTATTAAAATCCGTAATAAATTTATTAAGAGATGAATAAAATAAAAATATATGTAATTTCTTTGTAGTTGACCAAAATTATTAAAACACTTAGTAATTATTTTTTTAATATTTAAATATATTTTTTAAAGAATGTAATTGAAATATCATTTATAGATAAGAACCTTTTTTTGTTTTTAAATATTACATACGAATGTTATAGATATAATAGAATTTTATTATAACATAATAAAGATGTCCTCCCACACTGTAAATATGTATTAATAACATGTATGGAATTAAATTACATCATAGTATATTTAAGAAATCGATAATTTATAATTTTAAGGAATTATTATTGTTGTGTGCTTTCCGATAAGAATAAGGAGTATTTTAAACTATAACAGCATAACAATAGCCAATTGTATCACAATCGAACCTGTAACTTTTACGTTAGCGTATTGAGGCAAATTTGAAACATATTCCAGAATGTTCGCAACATAATTTCATTGCCATAATTATCCCAACGATGATCCGTCGGATTTGTCAGTGCATTCGAACTTGAGATTCAAATTCTGCATATGATTCTCTTTGGCATTTCAAACGGAAATATTTTGGGCATCGAATCCGTTCTATTTTTATTTTATTTGTTATGATTGAATTTAAAATGAATGAAGTGTTTTATAACGCTTAAAATTATTTATTATACCTCTTAATATCGAGTAGTTAAAACATCTAAGTCTAACAATAACAGTTTATGAGTAAAGTAATCTTACCTATTATGTGTCGATATCAAAAATTCTTCGTTGTATTTGTTGTTATAATATTTCGGATAGATATTAACTATATATACACATCACTATTAATAATATAATGTACGCTTCACTATTAAAACTATTATTTTACAGTACATCCAAACTTGGTCCTCGCACCGGATAAATTTCTCAATAGTATACAATTAAATATTTATAAAGGATATTAGACTGATATGAAGTTTAGTTTACATTGATATTAAGGGTTAGAAATGAGTTTTAAAATAAGTCTCACGATTGGACCAATAGGTATTTTTAATTTTATTTACAGAAATTAAAAGGGCTTAAACAAAATATGTATAGGAAGCGAATAAAAATCTAAACATTCAAGATACTTATAATAAATCACAAACACATCCACTTCTGGGCATCAATATTAATTAAATTGTAATTTGAGCGTAAAGTTGTAATCGATCTGATGTTTTTTTTTATTATTTTCGCTCGAGTAATACACTCGTTGCAACGGTGTCCATTTTCCCATGAAAAGTAAATTTACGTCCATACGAACGGCAATGTTTTAAATACTCCGCGTGTATTCACTATTCGTGAACGAACGCACATCCGATCACCGTGCCGCACGAGCGCGGACTGAAAGCTTTTCCTACACTTCTGAAATTGTCGCTCCTTGAGTGAAAAAGCTAACCACATTGCCTAGCGCTTTACCAATACGAGTAAGAAGGATAGCTGTATTTTTCGTATACGTATTTAAAACCATGCCTGACTGTTAGAAGGAAATGCGATGGTGTTAGTATCAAAATAAACATGCAGTGAACTGTCTGCGTTTGGTAAGTCGCATGCAAAGTGAACGCAGACAAGGTATAATACGAAAGAATAAAGTCGGATGTGTAACTACTTGCATGTTACTTGGAAATTCATGAGGTTTGTAGTTATATAATTATACTCAAACATTATGAATCAAGGCTAATGACCCAGCTTATGCTACTGTTAAAAGTTAACAAATATAATTAATGCTATTAACGCGAGGCTCTCTTTTGCTTAACAAGTATGTTCGTATCATACTAACAGGTTAACTCACAGATAATCCAATTTCCTGGTTATAACGAAGCCTTATTCGTTTTGTACAAATCAATGACTAAGACGTATTTTTAATCTGTGATCGATTTACGTAGGCGAGTATTTTAATTGAACTTTATATTTCTAGGTGATTTCATATCCAATTAAGGAGTAGGTTTTAAAAATATATTTACAACAGAGTTTCGTGCCATGTGACGTATTGTCGTCTGAGCCTTTAGATATTAAAGCTCAATGCCTTTGAAGCTGGCAATTCAAAGTCATGTACTTTAAGTACGGTCAAGTCACAAGATGGGTCTTCGTATTAAAGAACTGACTTGTACAAAATTAACAGGGAAGACTGCAACAATGACGTATTAATTTATATGAAGAAACATAGAATAACGTCCAACTAAAAAAATAATAATTAGTCAATTGTAAAAAAATATATTTAAAAGCGTGGCTTTAAAACGAGCATTATAAAATGTTATATAATTTATGTTTATTTTAGAATTGGAATATCTAGTTTTTATGTTTTACTATTAATTTAAAAATCACATTCAAATTAATCCCGATGGGTTAAAATAGAAATATTGTTTATTTTCAGCTAAGAGGTTTCAATTTCCCAAATTACACACTATTGTTATCCTAATACACTACTAGCCGAAAGAACAAAGCAAAACAAAGCCGTCAAAAAATCTAGCACACACTACTGGTATTTAACGAGATGCACTTAGTTATTTTGTATGTGAAATTTTGCTGTAAGATAAATTAAAGGAAACATAATACAACCCAAATTAACGAATATTAGTATATAAGATTAGCAATTATAGAATATTACCTATATACCATTTATACCAAATGAACGCACAAGAAATATGACATACAAAATAATAAACAGTACTTTTTATATTATTTTAATTAAGTCCTACAAAAGAAACGCCTTACGCAAGAAGAGCTGTGGACTGTTCTCATTTTTCTTCATTCAATATTAGTGTTTGTGTAATTTTGAAGCGCGAGCAGTTGTGTTCCAATGATATTTTCAAGCAGTCATGTTTTACTTATTTACTCCTGCTATAAGGATCATCATTTATCACCCACTGTATATCTCCATCATTCTCGTATGTATATTTAATTTCTTTTCTGACATTTTATGAAGGTTTTTCTTTACAAGCGAACACGAATGTAATGAAAATGGAATATAATTGAAATAAATTTACTTTCGGCAATGAATAAATTTGAGCTCATATTAAGAAATATTATTATTGATAAAGATCCATTGTGTACAACATGATAATAGAGATTATCGAAAAGCTTGAAAATAGTATTCGTTATCATAGAGGATAAAATAAATTCTATGTAATATCTTTTATAAAAAAATACTGTATTTCTTGTTGATACTTCTCGGTAGCTTTTATTGTCGGAATCGGTGATAGTTTTCAATTAAATTTCTCTTGTAAAATGACCATTTAAAGGTGCTCAAAGGCTATTTTTAGAAAGCAATTTATAATTTTTTATTTTTTTAAATTACTTTGAAACACAGCAATAGAATGCAATAGAGCCCTTAAACATTTTATTAAATATCAACATTACATCTGAAGTGACGTTTCTCTTCAAGGGATAGAATACTAAATATTAATTTTTTAAGAGGTTGACGAGGACTCTACCGTTTTCAACCATTCGACAGAATGTATATGAAAAATAAAAAGTAAATATAACATTTACCTAAAAATATAATTATGGTTATTTAGAAAAAAAATCATTAAAAAAAATATTCAGTCAGTGTGGGCCACGTCTTTCAATAAGGACGATGAGATCCAATTCCAGCAGAGATCTATTGATGTTTAGTAAACCGCCACACCTAACTAAAACCAAAAAGTGTTACGTTACGGGCAACTATGAGCCCAAGGATGTGGTATAATTAAAAATCATTTGGTGTATGAATGTTAGAAATGTTAGAGATATTATAAAGAGTACTAGTAATACATAAATTCATTCTCTATTCTTCTCAGCACAGTCGTTTTGTACACGGTGTTAGTTCAATAGTATGGCTGACGAGCTTGATAGTCGGAAACGACTGAAAAAAGATCAGTTGCGAGACCGACGTTCTTAATTGCTTTCCGTAACTTTCACGAAATTATAAGAATTCCAATTGTTGTGATCAATTAATATTTACACAACTCATTTAAAACAAAAGAGAAAAATAACTATTCGGAAAGCTAGCAAACGAATCCTTAAATAAAATCATTATAATTCTTAGGATATGTTGGTAGCTGAGAGTTAACTTTATTAAAACGTGTCCAAGCGAGGGTATAGACGGACGTGATAAAGTGGAATTTCTTACAGGCCTTAATAAAATATTTACTTGGAAATTATTCTTACTCATAAAGTAATTTAAAAGTGAAAAATTTTAATTCAGCTTTCATTTAGAAAATGGAGATAAACTGATTAAAATTACGTAAATTTGCTGTTTTTAGCAGTTAACAAAAGTTTAGTAAAAATAATAATATCCTTCTAACTGAAACCGAAGAATTAATATTATTTGTTCAATAACATAGGCAATCCCATATCAACAAAATCCTACTTGAATATAGACGGTAGGTATTTATTAACCTTGTTTAATTTTTAGAATAAAATATGAAATTAATGCTGATGGGCAAAAGCCTCCTCTCCCATTTAGGAGATGGTTTCGGAACTTATTCTACCACGCTGCTCTAATGCGGATTGGTGGATACACATGGAGTAGAATTTCATTGAAATTTAACACATGCAGATTTCGTCAGAATGTTTTCCTTCAACGACGTGCATAAGATGACTCATAAACACAAATTAAGCACATGAAAATTTAGTCGTGCAAGGCTCATTTGGAACCTGCAATCACCACTAATAGCTAACACAATATTAATCTTTTTAAGTATCGAATCCAAATTATAAGTATAATAGTTACATTATATTAGTTGTTGTACTAGTTTGTTTAACCTTACCTAATTTGTACAGGTATTATGTCCTTGTTTATTGCATTATATTCATCAAGTAGCAGATGTGCCCCTCGGTACAGCGTACAGGCGTAACCCATCCACTCCGAAAAACCCAGACTACATTAACGAATACATTTTACAAAAATGAACCTCTAGTTTTCAAAGATAAACATTCTTATTATAAACGAGCATTCTCTCGGGTAAGTATATAATATCTGTAACTATAAAATTTGCGTGCTCTAGAGATTAAATATGGTCAAGACATGAAGAAGAGATTTATTAATTGGAAAAGAAAATATTATTACCAACTTTGATTATTTTTATCTCAATTAAGCACTTGATACGTCTGGATTCACACTAGTTAAGTGTAAGCAGAATATATAGTGTATCATGAGCTGTTCCATGATAATTATTTGATCTACTCTTTACTGTCAACTACTAAATCTATTGAATTAGGAGAGAACGGCTGGTTAATTTTAAAACCTCCAAGTATCGCAAACATTGCTAGTCTGATTGCCTCTTTAATTTTTTAGTCAATTCAAACATCAATTTAAAAAAATATTGTCACCAAATCTTGACGCTAGAACTCGTGTAACACTCTATTTGAAATTTGTTTACGGTTAATCTTTACTTTGCTGTTTTAATTTTCCAATTTTTGATTATTATTTTTAATGGGAGTTTTTAACTATCGATAACTATTTGAGAACTTTTATATTAACTAAACAGTGACCACAGGAATAATAAACACAAGCCTTAGTCATATAATATAATTTTGATAGGAAATGGTAGCACATATACGATGGTGATAGAAATCAGCATAGAAAAAGCTTTCATATTAATTTATTTTACCTGCACTGACCATGATGAACGACTAGTCAAATTACATACCCAGGTTTTAAATGTTGGCATAAGGTAAGGTTAGCCTAGTAGCGTTGGACACAACATATTGCAAATTTAAGCAGTCAACCCTCGATATCATATCTGGACCAGACCAGACCATCATATTTACCAATTATCTTTAATCCATTGTTCATTTATTATCAAACTAAGATCAATGTTGAAATTTATTATAATAACATTATTTACCTATTATTTACCAAGGCAGGTCAAGTTTTTTGTGGTGAATCATCTAGGTATTGTTTGCCTTCACCTACTGAAAAGAAATGTTCTCGGTGATCGATTAATAAAATTGCAAAGGCTAGCAGATATAACCCTGTCGTAAGTGTTTTAATATTACTTAATGTCTAACTTCAAAACGGAAAATGGTAAAATAATTGACTGTTAGATTGTAGCGCATAGAAAGCATTTTAATTTTCAAAAAATATTTTTTGGCTATTTTTCATAAATTTGTATTGATTTTTATTTGAAGTCTGACCATGTTCACTTTCAATTGGTATTGCTTTTTGACTGATTTCTACCTCCTAATTAAATTATAAGTTTCTTAATAAGAAAATTCGTTGGAAAGGTTCCATTACAGTACAATGATCATTTTGTTGAATATCCAGAATGGCACAAGTTCAGAAATCAATAAACGGTGGAAAGGTTGAAAATACTGAAATGTGGTCTTAAAAAACTTTAATCAAACAGCGGTGTTTACTTATAGAGTGTCTTTAATACAGTCACATTGTCACAATTTTACATCTATCTTCAAATAATATACAAAATCAAAGTCAAGGATATACCTTCAGAAAATCTACATTAAATAGATTAAATCAAGTTTATAACTTAATTATGGGCTTAAGGAAGTTTTTTATAAAAACAACAGCAAGCAAATGTTTTACTCATTTTGGCATTGAAAAATTCAACGTCAAAGATGGTCCACAACCGATTACAGCGCTCTATCGAAAAGTCGATAAAATATTTAAAAAAACATGACGAGCGCATTTATCTTTCGCTGAAAACTAAATACTGACCGAAAACGGAATTTGACCTATTTGCGTAGCGCTGTGGTCCATAAAAGCTCAATCTATCGCATAAATAACGACTAAAAATTTAATCGGTCGAATTTTATCAAGCACTTTTTGAGGATATTGGTAATTATCTATCTATAAAAAATGGATAGTCGTCAAATTCGTGATTTGACGATAATTTACAGAATGGTTCATAAGAGATGAAGTTTTACAGCAGCAGTTAAGCTTGAATTGAGACCAGGTAAGTGAAATCGGAACATATAGTATATCGGCAGCTGTTCCAACATACCCTAACGATTTGATCCCCTCTATACTGTCAACGATGAATACGATTAGAGCATTGTGGCAAAATAGCCAGAAAATGCAGCGACTTTTATCAATGCTAGACTATACACACCATTACTATTAATTTACAAAAATTAGGAGAGAATGGCAGCTAAATTTTATTTATTATTAATTTTAATTATCCAACGTATATTACAAACAGCGCCCCGTCCAATTGTTTCTTCAAATTCTTGTTTTTTTTTAGTGAGTTTTATGCCATAAGACTCACTTTTAAATTTTTTTTTGTATTATATAATGACTATTGGAAAAGTCTTCCTAACATTTTACACGGTTCTTAATGAAAAACGACTAACGCTATGAAATGTAGATTCTACTGAGAAGAACCAACAAAAAACTCATCCCACTTAGTAAAAACATTTTCAAACATCAACAATATTTATTCTAACGAACAAAGTCTAAAACGATTGAACAGAACTAGTGAGAAGTAACATATTTTTATAAAAGCTTAACATAAAACGAAATTTAAGAGCTATTTTATATAGCAACAAAGTTCCGTATAACTGTGGTTCTCACATTACAATGTATATGAAACTCTAAAGCGAAGAAATTCATGCATAACAATTGAATATAGTTCCGTCGAGTGAAATTCATTTACATACCCTTCAAACTAGATCTCAAGTAAAGTCATGCATTTAACATGCATAAGCAAGTCATCTCCACTTCGACTGGTTATTAATATTATCATAGAATTTCTCATATATACAAACAAGATCTTTGAAACTTCTTGATACTTTAATCCCCAATGGATACTCAATGTATACACAATGAAAATTACATAGGACCTAAGCATACATTATTTTAACATTCACCCCTATCATCAAATAAAGTATGCGTAGTCATTTAACATGATAAAAAATATATATAAAAAATGTTGAAACGTAAGTAATATTATTGTTTTCTTAAATTAAAACTAACTGATATAACAATCGACGTCTAAGATAGAAATCTATAAAAATATATACCTAATAATCAGAATATCTATCTAAATATCAGCTTATGACAGTTACTTTAGCTACATATTATGGAAATTAAATAAAAGACACGTTGATATAGATGAACAACATTTGAGAATAATTAAATAAAAGGAATAAAATTGCTTTCAAACAATAACGAGAGCCCTGTAAGAAGAAGACAGAAGAAAAAGAAAGAGAAGGCTCACCTTTTGCCGTTACAAAAAGATCTTCATTCCAATAAACTATTTCTTAAACTTAACCACTCCTTTATTTATATATCTATTATATAATTATTATTAATGGAATGAGGCAAGCTAGAATTCCGAAGAAGGATATATGCTTTTATGCCTAAAGCCTGAAGACCGACTCCTAAAACGTGAGCGAAGTACCAAACCAAAAAGTAGTATTTAATATAATTACAAGTATATAAAATAGTACTTATTGTACGTTACAGCATGACTATTTGAGTACTATCGATATTTAAGGACGTGATATTTGACGATCATATATGACAACAAAAAAAAAATACTTATAAAATAAATATTAATAAATTTCTAAGTAAAGTTAACCAAAATCTATATTCTATAAAATCTAATTAATTACGCGTCGTGTGGACACCCTAGTTGCGCTATCGACACAAAACAGATATGTGGGTACATTTAGTTATTGAATATTACGTTTATAAAATGTATTACCATTAACCGATTTTGATGAAATACGGTACGGAGTTAACTACACAAACACCCCGCAGAAAAATATAGGTTACTTTTTAATTCACCCGTTGAGGGAGTAAAGTTGGTGAAGGTTTGTTAGCTTTGAAGTTTTATAGATTTCGCGCCGGTAAAGCTAAGGTATCTGCTACTTATTTATAAATCAAAAGAAAATGTATGGATTTATGATTACGAAATCTAAATGACTAAATGGTTTAAAGACGTGCATCTTAACCGATAATTGCAGGTTCAAACTCAAGTAGGCGACATTGAATTTTTATGTGCTTAATTTGTTTGTACCTCTGTTTATCAAAGATTTTGCACTTAAGGTTTGTTTAGTATTTCTCCGAACAATCATAGTATTCTGTACAAAAATTAAAATAATAAATGATTATTATCCACGAGGTATTAAAGTTTATGTGTGATGAAGCTGAGTATATAAGCGAGCTGATATCGTTTCATAACTTGGGATGTAAAACAAAACTTCCCTTAAATGTAATCCGGTAAAGTTAAAAATAACTAAATCAATACACGTGACGATCTACATTTGTTCAAAACCCAATTAATAAAGCTCAATCCAGCACGTGACAAATATGTTGGGTAATATACATATATATATATATATATATATATCTTTGAGTTCTTGTTTTTTTTTCAAATTAATAATATTATTAGTATTGAAAATATTTTATGTTATATACCTTTACCTGGATTATATAAATATAATTATATGTGATATGTAGATTGGAAGAAAATAGGAGACACAAAAAGTTAAAAAAAAAAAAAACATTATTGTACGATAATTATTTAGTTAGTTAGAGAAGTGACAAGGAATTTTCATATAATTTAATACAGCAACACTATATATGTTTATACAGGATATATATATAGACAGGATATATAAACTTTTTTTTATAACTTAAAAACCTTCAATTGTTTAAAACCATAATTTACGTTTTAAGTAACAGTTTGAATTAAGAATACATAATATGTATGTAATACTACGACGAAATATGTACTAAGTACGTAAAGAGTATATTTTAGAGACTCAGAAAACTTTTAATACTTTGTATAAATAATAAAACTTTCTACATTTATCGTTTTAAAATAAAAGAGCTGTTAATATTAAAAAATATCTTATTTGCAAGTTGTTAGAAATTAATCAAACTATTTGATATTTTAAATAGAAATTTAAATAATGGATTCCCTTAGGTCTTAATTATTAAGAAATTGTAGAACTTTAAGTGCATTATTATCTGTTTTCCTTATAAAACTAAGTCAACTAATATATAACTAATATATAATAGCAAAATACAAAGTAACAATATAAACAAAACAAGTAAACTTCATAAGTTTTACAACTGATTCTTGCTACAACACTGTACATTTTTTTATTATTTATCTTATACATTTTGTTATGTGAATTGAAAAAAACTCGAATTGTCAATTAGAATTTATATGACGTCACATAACACGAAACTCCAAAATGTATCGACAATTTATTTAGTAATGATGATAAGTAGCTTAAAATCTACGTAACATACATAGACCGCATAAATCATAATTCTTTTTTTTAGCTTCAAAGCCGAGTAAATAGGGTAAGGTAATCATTCAAAAAATAGTTTCGTTTACTGAGTGTATGTTTCTCGAGAATTCAATCGAAACGTCTTCAACATCAATAAAAAGTACTAAGCAAAAAGTTATAAGAAGAAAGTTTTAAACAGATTTCTAGAACGTACACTTTAAATGGGATTCAAGGAGGCTTTGTCAGAGTTTACGTATCAACAATAGTTTTATCAGCGTTCGCCTATAAAGCTGAAGTGTTTTAACTTTCTTGTCGCGTTGGAAATTCAACTAACCTAAATATAATCGTGAATTTATCTATTTAAATTACTAACTAACCAAATAAAGTTAACGCTACTTTCAAAGTAATATTTCAGTAACAGCCTTACGCTACAATTAATATGTTTTACGCTCGGCTTAACTTTAACTCTTAAACGAAAAGTTTGAAAGCAACAAATCTTGTGATTCTATTTCAAGTTCAGTACGATATTCTGTTGCGAAATATATTTAATAGGTATAATTTCATGCTACGTATATTTAGTAATCGTATAATAATAGTTCTTAATTAATTTATGAAAATATACTTATTAAATTCAATAATATAAATACTCCTTAAGTTCATATTCAATGAAGCATTGACATATTTTATTAACAAATTTACTTTCAGGTCAGAAAGTCAAAATCATCAAGACTATTGTTTCTATAAATGTCATGACACAATATGACACTGTATTTGACACATACAAAATTTAAATTAATAGCTGTTAATGGTGAGTATGAATTAATACCCACGTCTGGTTGGGTAGGGGACTCACCACATATACTATTGGCAAACTGCAATATTTAGTTGTTATATGTTGTGATCCGATTTGAAATGTGAGTGAGTCAGTGTATGGGCAGCGTAACATCTGTGAGCGCTGTGATCAATGACCGTCTGGTGACTCATATGCCCGTCTGCTTACCTATTTTATAAAAAAAAGTATTTAAAAGTTAAGAAAGATAATACATCACATTACCATTAAAACAAATAAAAAGCCTAAACGATAAAACTGTTTTGTGTACGTGTTTGAACTGTACACGATTTTCCTTTTTTCACACGGTGCAATATAATTTAGCAAAACAATGTGAGTACTTGCGTGGGTGAATATTGTTTTCCACCTGGGATTTCTCTCCACGAATGTTGCCAACCGCTATAATATAAATTGGCTTTTATTAAATCGCGATAAAGTTCATGCAAAATTGATTTTATTCTGAATAACTTAATCTGGCGTTCGTTGTTCGCTGTTGCAAGATAATGATAATATTACGCTCCTATTTTTTATAATATACCATATGTGTATAATATTTGCCACAACAGACATATATTTTGTTTATTTTCGGTATAGTTTAACTATATCTCTGTCTTTATTCGTATGAGTATTTATATTCTGCTAATGGTATAGATTATATTATATTCATATAATAAAATAATATCTTAATTTAAATATTAACTGTTCGTTTTTTTTTTGCTGATTTTTACTTAATTATTCCATATTCTAAAAAGTATTTATTTCATCATTTTTTTTTAAATGAATAGAAAAAAATTAAATGTACTTTATGGTATTCTCTCTTTGATGAGAAGGTTTGGAGCATATTCCACCACGCTGCTCCAATGCGGGTTGGTAAATACACATGTGGCAGAATTTCGTTGAAATTAGACACATGCAGCTTTCCTCACGATGTTTTCCGCCGTTTTTTCATCGCCGAGCATGAGATGAATTATAAACACAAATAAAGCACATGAAAATTCAGTGGCCCTTGCCCGGGTTTGAACCCACAACCATCGGTTAAGATGCACGCGTTCTATCCACTGGGCCATCTCGGCTCTTATATTAGGTACCTTTTAGTAATCTCATATATTACTAAAAGGTACCTAATAGATGGTAAGTAGAGAACTGTGGTCATAATTCAGTAATATTTTATGAAGTATTATGGACAAAGAGGGAACTATTATCTTATATAATTACGTTAGATGGCGACAAGCCGTTCCTGTGGGAAATTACAAACATTACCCGTGCTCGAGTACACAGCACGAAGGTCCAGTTTAGCCACTGCAATCTAACTTTGCCATCTGGAAAAGTGTTTTGAGCTGTTTGAGGAGAGCATTTGACTTGATTAAAAATGTAAGAAGTGTAGATCTTTTAGAATTCGATTTATCTTCTAATATTGATCTTACGAGATCAGTTTATTTAAACCGTGGTTTAATGTTTTTTTAATAAATTGGATTAGGGTATTAACAAATATATATATCCCGCTGAGTTTCTTTCGCCGGTTCTTCTCAGATCCGAGGAGCTAAATTCCGAACCGGTGGTAGATTTTTGACTATCAATAAGCAAGTGTAAACACTTCTATATTGAATAAAGATTTTTGACTTTGACATGTAACAGATTTTCATCCGATATATGCAGGTTTTTTGACAAAGTTTTCCGTCACTGCCAAGCACGAGATGAATTTATTTACACAAATTAGGCATTAAAACATTCTGTACTACTTGTCTAGATTCGAACCAGCAATCATAGTTAAGTTTAATTCATTCTAACAAATGAGCCAGATTAATATCATTTTGATATGAGCCAAGATGGCCCAGTGGTTAGAACACGTGCATCTTAACCGATGATTTCGGGTTCAAACCCAGGCAGGCAGTGAAGGAAAACATCGTGAGGAAACCTGCATGTGTCTAATTTCAACGAAATTCTGCCACATGTGTATTCCGCCAACCCGCATTGGAGCAGCGTGGTGGAATATGCTCCAAACCTTCTCCTCAAAGGGAAAGGAGCCTTTAGCTCATCGGTGGGAAAATTTACAGGCTGCTAATGCTAAAAAAAAATGCTAATGCTAATATCATTTTGTATTTTTGACAAATTTTAAAGGTACATTTACCACTTATAAACTTTTATATTCACACTGT
This sequence comes from Vanessa atalanta, assembly GCF_905147765.1. NCBI lineage: Eukaryota > Metazoa > Arthropoda > Insecta > Lepidoptera > Nymphalidae > Vanessa > Vanessa atalanta. The sequence goes on from NC_061882.1 coordinate 5,338,938, forward strand.
ACAGTAAAAACCAAAATGTTAAAAATTTCAGCAATCAGCTTTGTGGAGTTAATTAGGCGTCGATACTACGAAAGTTACTTCAAATAACCTTGAACTAAAACATTCACTTATACATTACCTAAAGTTATTTTTTCACGAAATGTTTGTAATTTCCAATTTATAACAGCTCTTAAAATTTAATGGAACCTTCAGGGAGTCCGAACTAACTGGTAGTTGATTTTACCTTTGTAAGAGCATAGCAAACGAATAAACCGATCATCCAATGTTAGCCGAACCTTGCTTGTTGATATTAGCATTACGACATTAACTATTCCATATATTACCAAATCCCGATAACTACACCTTGTGTTTGTGAGTATATTGGTTTACTGTGCATGGCAAAGTTTTTAAGAAATAATCGTACTAATTATGATAATAATGATGATGTCGTCTTAACATTCTTAAATGAGATAAGCCATATAATAAACTAGCCGTTAGATCAACGAGGCTGTCAAATCAATTTGTAACTAGATCATAGAACGTCCACTAAGCTGACGACCTTCCTGGTCGAGTAGTGTGTACACCGGTTTTCATGGATACGCCACTCCGAGGTCCCGGGTTCGATCCCGGCCGAATCGATGTAGAAAAAGTTCATTAATTTTCTATGTTGTCTTCGGTCTGGGTGTTTGTGGTACCGTCGTTACTTCTGATTTTCCATAACATAAGTGGTTTAGCTACTTACATTGGGATCAGAGTAATGTATATGATGTTGTCCAATATTTATGATATTATTATTATTTATTATATTATAAGCTACTACGAGCTAACGCTTTGTAAATATCGACGGACGGTCGTTGTTCGTTCTTTTTACCAAGTTTTAGGCTGCAAAAAGTATCCCTACTACCTAATATTAGGTTTTAGGCTCAATTTGAAGAAAGCACCAAAGAGATTCCAGATATCAGTGTGTAGTGTATTTAGCATAGTATATATTAAAACGTTATATATTTAAACGTTAATTATTGTATAGTGTGGCCCGTGGCAACGTGTATATCATTAGTGTACCGCCTTTTAAAGTTACTTCGTGTAACAAAAGATTATCTTTCTCCCATCCTACAATAATATTACCGATCCCTTGGCTAGTGTTCTTCAAGTGTGTAAAGATCAAGGGAGCACTCCCAAGTAGTAAGTGTCTTCGAGAGTAAGAGCCCGGATTTCGAGGTAACAACTCCCTTTTCTATTCATCCTTATACAGTCCACTTGTCTATCGTGCGTACACAGTATTTCCACTAATGTATCTTAAGCACGTAGCCGTTGGCACTGAACCTGAAATCTTTCCATTACCGTCAATTATGAGATGTTTTTGCTCATATACTTTATATCGGACTCACTAAAAGATCTCTTGATAATCTTCACCATTGGTGAAGAATAAACAAATCAACTATTTATAACGCAATTTTGAACTTGCCGTAAAAGTGCTATTATATCCCACATCTATATAAGAACAATTACTAAAAATACTCTCAGACGAGTGTCAGAGAAAATTGTCAATGCTGCTGCCTCGTGTGATGTAATCTCGGAATATACTCAAGTGAACATATACGTTATATAAAATCCGGTCGCTCTAAACTCGGCTTTTTCGGCTAAATAAATATTTAGCAATTGTACTTTTGAGAATAATAATATAAAAAAAAAAATATCCGAATACTGTGTGTATTTTCTGTGTAATTGCGCATAAATAAACGGAATAATCAAATTTACTAAGAGACTATTGAAGAGGAAGTTCGGGAGATAGTCACGTAGGATATATCAAGTTTTTCAAATCATATGTTACGTATTCTAAGGAAGTATCTTAATTAAAGTGCTAGTCAATTAAAATTATAGTATATTGTTTCAATATCGGATTTAAAGTTTGTAAGCTATCGATTGTTTTATGTTATCTTAAATGTGAAAATAACTTATTTCAATGTCTAGACAATTATTAACAATTAGTCCTTAAATATACACAAATATCAATTAAGAATTTGTTGCTTAAGTTAGTATAAGTATAAATCTCGACCGCGTGGAATGGTGGCAAGAATGCTAGCAGCACTTCCCCGTTGAATCGAGAAAAAGTTATACTAAACCTAATGAGTATTCTATTAAAAACTTTACTTTGAGACATTATTAAAAAGTGCTGACGTTCAGAGAACATCAATTTTCAAGATCGCCTATCGATAAAATACTTTATCATTAAGAGAGAGTTCAAGACGACTTCAAAGGCATCATTTATCATTACTTAAAAAGGAACGAAACTCGGTAGTAAAACGTTATAGAAATTTTTAATACAACATTAACTTTCGACCTTATACTAACAGCTCATTGTTAAAATATTCATAAAGCAGCTATTAAAACGAAAGTAGGGTTTATTTGTTCGGAAAAGGAATGTTCAGTATGCGTGTGATAATTCAATGATTTTTATTTTATAAAATTACTAACAAAGGTTAATCATTTATTTTGTTACTACTTAAAAAAAAAACAATTATGAAAGTGTTAATAAAATACAGAAATCTTAGGACTAAAAAAAAAGTTATATGAAAAGTTTTATTTTTTGTTTAGTTTTATTTATTTCATTTGAGTGAGGCCGGGCTTTTATCTAGTATTATAATATTTTATCTTAAAGTGACCTCAATTCGAGGTACGTCTCATTTTAAAATAATTTTAATTATAAAATAAATGAATATTCTCCTTAACTTAATTTTCCTTATTTAACGAAAGGTATACTATTGCTTTATAAATACTTTATTGAAAAAACAATCCGAATCGTCAATAATTCTAAGGATGTAATCAACTGATTATATATATATATACAATTTTTATAAAAAATGTTTTGAAATCAACGAATATGATACTCTACCAAACAACAATACTTAGCATTATTGGTTATTTTTAAATACTGTAATTTTTTATTTTGTGTTTTGTGTTTAAAGGTGATTGAGCAGGTGTAACAACAAGGACGAGACATAAGATTTTAGTCCTAAAGATGGTGGCGCGTTGACTACGTAAGGAATGATTAATATTTCTTACCGCGCCAATGTCTATGAGCTGTGCCAATAACCTCACATCATCATCATCACGTGGCTCATTTTCCCGTCCGTCTACGTTTTACATGAAATAAAGTAATTTTACATAATATTTTATTTATTAATAAATTGTACCCGTGTGAATCCGGGCCGGATCGCTAGTTATTTTATAATATGCAATTATATTATAGTTTATTTTGATGACTTATGGTATATTACCGAATTAGAGACGCTGCTTTCATTTATTGCCCAATCTCATATAAAATCGTACGTGACCTTTTTCTACAATATTCCTTCTTCAGAGGGGTAAATGACCTTTATACCTTGAGCTCCTCGAACAAGTTTTCGTTTATTGCTAATATTTAGTTAGCAGAGTATTAGCAATTCATAAAAAAGTCCACTGATTTATTTTGCTATATGGAATTGGATACTGCGGCAGTTTTTTCTATTTATGTATCATAAAGGCAAAATGAATAATAAATCGTTTCTTTAATTTTACTGGCTTACTCAAATTTCTAATCGGAACACAGCAATACAAAGTATATTATTGATCAGCGGTAGAACAATATTTAGTGGTGCGATATATCATCGGTCCTTCCATCCGATTCTTTTTTCAGCGTAAGATAAATAAAATAAATACACATTAAGTACGTAAAAATCAGAAGCGCTTGTCCGATTATGAATTCGAAATCTACGGTTAAGATGTAAGTGTTTCTTCCAATAATATCATAATTATTATTTGTTTATTTAATTTTTCCCAACCTTCAAAATGTTACCAAGTTCTCAAGTGGGGAGCTCTACAGTTATTTTAAATACCAATAATAAAATTAGTGATATTTTTTTCCTCTAATTTTACTCAATTGTTTACAGATTTTCACAGATAATTATGTAAAATTCATATTCTATTCTCAATTGATTTCAAAATATCTATTAGCAAAACAAACAGGACGTAATGAAAAAGAAACATAAGAGTTGTTTATCGAGTACTCGCGTCATCTAATGATTATACGCATTAATATTGCGAGAAGCGCAGTATGGAGTGGGTTTACCCATGTAATGGGATAGTCGTATTTGATATGTCAATCTATTACAAGCATTAAGCAACAACAAATAATCAAGGGATCATTGCGTAGAAATATTTTAAGGCAAAGTGCTACGAGTTTTTTAATGTGAATATTTTAAAAATATTTTACATGTATTTAATCTCTAGATATTTTCCGTCTTGTATCATAATAAAATTAACAAGTAACAAGAGTATAGTAACAACCGGTAAATGTTTCACAGATGTTCTAAGACCTTCCTTTTGTGGCTATTTGACAGTTTTTTTTTCGGAAAATACAAGTGTCTGACGTCACCGCTGAATAGGAAATGAATTATAAGCAAATATTAAGCACACTACAAATAAATTAAGACCACAAATCTACGTTTAATATTCTCGTGATTTAACTGGAACATAACAGCTTTTCAAATTTATAAAATAGTTGTTTAATTTAATGAATTTTATTATCTTTAGTTTTTGTTTACCAATTTGTTCTGTCAGTCATTCAATGATAAATAATTAATATGTGTAATTTCATTCCAAGTGATGAATCTAATTTTATTAACGGTTTCAAAGATTTTACACAAAATTTATGGTACGATAGCAGAAACCGATTAAACATTAATTAGAAAGCTTGATTGATGGTGTAACTATAACTTTATCGAAATCTGTAATAAATGTTTAAGGGTAACAGTCCACCGAATCTTATATGATACAAAATACTAAGAAATATGTCATTTATTCAGTATTAAGCCTAAATGTAATGTACAATTAGCCTATCTGCTGATGATTTACGTAATTAATATTTAAATGATATGGCTATGTAGATTTGTGAATTTACATATTCGGATCAAGTATAAGAAAAGACCTTTTAATTGAAACAATACTCAACTAAAAATGTAATTACCTTTATTTTTAAAACCTATAAATGGTGTATTGTATGTTGTACTTAATAAAAAAAAAGGAAAAACAAATTCTAACAAAACTAGGCGCAAAATTCACTTAGATCAGGAAATAGACTTTTGAGTTACATCTTTATACTTTATTTTTTTTATGAACGAGCTGGTAGCAGTAATTAAATGAGGAAACAAAGACTCTCTTCATTTTAATCCTTATCAAAAAATAATTGGCATATTACCTGGTTCAGCATATAGTATGTTTTTCCGAATTTAATAAAAATAAAACAATAACTTTTGATAAAGGCGAACAACATTTTTTTCACAAATTAGTATTTGGAGCAAAGTTACTAGTAAAAAATAACTATTTATAATGGCCATGAAGTGTCTTATTTTAACATAAAACTTCGCAATTATCGTCGCAGACCTCAAAAGGTCGCATTCAGGTAAAGTTCTTCATCGTTATTTTTCTAAGTCAGTAATTTATCGAAACTTTGAAATGTATAACGGTACAAATATTTCTCAAGAACGCAATTTTACGATTCAATCATTAACAAACCACTTCGCTTCGTTTATTTTCAGTTGGAAATTGGACCATTATGCTATTCTGGAATGTAACGTGAGTTAAATATAAATATTTTTTCATTTATCAATATAAACAATTTTATGGCCAGCAAATATACAAATAAAGAAATTCTGCGTATAATTCTGCAAGGAAAATCTATTACGAAAGTATTTTTATAGACATTATATAAATAATATAAAAAAATGATAGCTGCGTAAAACGAGAAAGGAACTCTCGATCTAAGTGAACCTCAGGGCTTTAATGGACATTATTTTCTTTATTGTTTAGAAAAACGCATTTACACGTTTCCACTGCATAAAGCGGGTTAGATGGAACCACAAGTAACCGAATGCCGGAATACCTACTTAAAAACGGTACCTTCTTCATCTCTTCGAAGGTTGCTACGGTATTGCTTGTGCATACAACCGATGCGGGCCTCCAATATAATTATTGAGGGTTCTCAACTACCCTTGTAGGTACTGCCCCCTGTGACTCTAATAGTGGGGTAGGAAGTATGAGATATAGCGGAGTCGCCGTCTCCTTTCTTACTCTGTCAACTTCTAGGCACAAAATGGATCCAATATCAGCTGCGAAAATCACCAAGAATATATTGAATCTAAATCTGAAATTATTAAGGATCATGACTTACTGACCGTTTTTGGCCACTGATATTCTAGCCAACTGTACGAGTGCAGGACATATAAGAATGCACAAGTTTTTGCGGAAACCTAAGTGCGCTGTTTTTTCCTCACCCCCACAACCCAATTAGATGGCAATTCCAATACGATCGAATAGGGCAAGAGCAGCACTTTCAACTGTGCGGGCTCTCTGTAGCACTGGAAACTGTAAATGCTAAATGCAGCGAGGACAACAGATATTTTTTCGACAGGTCTGATATTATTGGGTATTAAATTTTTAGTTGCCTAAGCCGGGATTTGAAACCAGAGATATACTAGCCAACGAGGAAATACGTACTAATAAAGATACAAACGTCACTCAGACGACTGAACGATAATGATATAAAATTATGCAAAAACATTTAACCCCGTAACGAAATTGTACGGAGATAGCTTGAGATATTTATATCACAAGTTTAATATTTAAATCACACCGCACTCTGTCCTACTTTTCTCCGGCGGTAAGAATGCAAATTATTATTGTGGTTGAGCGGTCAAAAGTTCGTCGTAGAATATCTTGCATTCTTGCACTTATATTCATGTACGACAGATCACTTTATACTTGTAGAAGATTCAAAATTTTGTATTCATTATTTAAAATATGTTTTGTCTGCTAACATGCTTATAAAATTACTTTACATTATTAAAGTTTATACAATTTTTATTCATTTTGCTACAGTTTTATAATTCAGTTGCATGATATACTTACAAGTGAAATATTATTATTAACTGTTACTGTATTACTAAATAAAATCTGGTACGTAAATTAAAAACGTTTAGGAATGTTTTTAAAATTAAATCAAAGATATGTATTTTTAATTAACAGTTTTTTTTAACTCTGTTTTGGCGCTTAAGAAAGCGACTATAGGATACACCAGAGCATTGATCTTATTTTCTTGTACAATATTCATATTCTACTTAGATTATCTTTTTTGTTAATAGCTCACTTTTAGAAGTGGTGGTATGTCCTTAAACATTGACATAGGCGTTTCCAATATAAAGGCACTTGCGCTTTCGCAATTAGCAACGGTTCGCTGGACGTTAATTACTTGTAATGGTACGATATTTAATCTACTGCCTGACGGCAGTGCCCAAATTGCTGCCTTTATCGAATATAAACAATTGATTCGTTTATAAAAGGCGTGATAGACACTTTCAAGGAGTAATGCTCTGTTTACACTCGGGGTTAAATATTATTGATACTAATGATATATTTCTGCAGAACAAACATTATGTATGTTTTTTTTTATTATCTATATAATAGAAAAATAAAAATAAAAAACTTTAATTATAATATTACATATTATAACTTAAATTTAAAAATAATTAGAATAATTTTGCTGGCCCAACGATTTTTTATTGTTTTGTTGAACAGGAACGATATTTTTTTTGTAGCTAATTGCATGAACTAGTATTTTTGTTTAACCTATTTTTACGACATTCACCGATGCCGCGAAAAAAAAAACTCTCTGACCTTGTAAATTTCGTTTAGCAGACATAGCATCAGTAAGGGGTTTTGATATTTCATCTGTATAACTACAATCTGTTTTTAGGGAGCCAATTTTTCAGCTCTAAGCAAATCCTTGTAAGCATACCATTGTTATTTTGTCTATTTTGACCGAACTAATGGTAAAAATTCGTTAACTAATTAGATTAATAGAATAATAAAAAAGACGAGCTATTTTTGAAAAGATAACAAATTATTTTGTCAATATTTTTAGTTTTACAGATCGTCTTCTTTAGATATAGATAAGCATGAAAGGCAAATTCTCAGATATATTGAAATAATCATCGTTTTCTAATTATATTTTATATGTTCTAAAGGAAAAAGCAATGACAAATGGGTCACCTGATGGTAAGTGATTACCACTACTCAGAGACATTGGTACTGTAACCAGTATTAATTATTGATTATATCACCAATGCACTGTCACTTTGCGATCTAAAACTGCCTTACTTATCCTTCAAATTGGAATATAACAGTACAAAGTATTGCTCTCTTTAGTAGTATGATGAATGGGTGGTACCTACATAGGCTTGCTCAAAGCCCTACCACTGAGATTACACAAATAATTATTATACTATTATTATAGAAGATTACATTATTTACGATTATTTAATAACAAAATAATATATTATTTTATTTAAAATGGATAGGCAGATTGGCAAATGCACCACCCGAAGGTACGTGGTCACTACTACCTACAAATATTGGGACTGTAAGAAACATCACATTGCCAATGTGTCACTTGGTAACAAAATATTATGTCCTTGTTGCTAACAACTTTCCATAAATAAACAATACTTTTGAAACTTTGTAATTAAAGTGTATATCGCTTTTGCCACCAAGTAAATAAACTAGTTGTCCGTTCCACTCTCATACTTCAGTTCTCCCTTTAAAGTTAAAATTTCCAATATTCTTTAGTGAGCGTCTACGTCGCGAAAGGAGTAACAATCTTAAATTTAAGTCAGTAGACCTATTGTTTCGAGACCTCATGATGCTGTAAAATGGCAAATCGCTTATAATAAAAACAACTAAGAGCGTATTTATGTACGCTTACAAATCAAATGTGATTCCATTCCATTCCATTCTATTTCATTCATTCTTCATAAAATATGACCGCATTTTATCCTAAAGATTAACCGTCTATTCAAACTGTTATTATATTTGATGTTTTTTTTAAAGACTAGTCGCGTATAATTTACTCTGATTATTACGCCAATGACCAGAAGGGTGGAGCATTATATTTTTCTATTGATATAAATAATTAAAATCTAAATATTACATTACAATGGTAATGTTGTTGTTAATGTTAATTAAATTATCGTTTATAGATTAATTGTTTTCGAACGTTTTAATTCACTATCGCGTTCGTTTCAAAACAACTCTACACTATAAAAATGTACTACGTACATTAGTGTAAAAATTGTTTCTATTTTTAATAAATAAAATGAATTTGCTAAGCATTTTCAGTAAACATCAACAAGTCAAAAAAGGCCACAACTGCACCAGCGCTAAAGTAATTCACATAAAAGTTTTACTGCGGGCTGCAGCTATTCACAGATTCTAGTTTCCTCAGTTGGCGAAATGAAAAATGTATGGTCTCTGGTTATTGAACCGAAACAGCCGTTAGAATTGGCTTCTCGCCTACCGCTAACATTTAGAAAATATGCGGTTTTATAAACAACGTAACTTATATCATTCGAAATATAAATAACATAAGAAATTATCTATGGATATATGATAAAATATAGATGGATGGTTAATCTAGATCCAGCAAAATATTTCAGTGTATTTCTGTAATATAATTTTACATTTAATCATCTTATAGTTGATAAGTTAACTTATAATAATCGTCGACAAAAAATTATGTAATAGTCGTGTGTGTCGAATTGATTTAATCTCTAGCCGTTTTTTTTTTTTTGGGAAGAACCACTACCTATGATGGGCTTACTTTTATTTTAATCTTGACAATTATATGATTAAAAAAATCGTATTTGTCAACTTAAATAAATTAGATGATGTATTTTGATTGACTGATTTAAATTAGATGATGAATGTCATGATGTTTTGTTACCTAAATCGTTTTATTAATGACATTTGATACAGCCTGTGATATTCTATAAGAACTCACTTTGTCTCTCTCGTGTAATGTTGAAAGCCGATTGGCGCTGACACGCTATTATGATGCGTGTTACCTTAAAGTATAATAATTGTTATAGTCGATGACACATTTTACTTTATGATATCACACTATCGTGATCTGCAATTATTATTATTATTTATGTAATATGTAGACAGGCAATTGAATCAATTGTTGGTAAGTGATCACCACCGCCCATAGATATCGATGATGAAAGAAATAATAACCATTCCTTACATTACACCAATGCACCACCAACGTTGGGAGCTAAGATGTTACGTCCCTTGTGTCTATATACTAGCTCACTCAACCTTAAAACCGGAACACAACAATACTAAATATTGCAATTTGGCGAAGAATATCTGACGAATGGGTGGTACCTAAAATACCCACAATTCCAAGTTTGTTATTAAATATATAGATTTAAAATTAATCAGTTTATGATCAGTTGCAATTGAATGTACATATATATATAACATATATCGACAAAAATGTACGCGTTTATTAAGGCTGGATCTTTATTGTATTTATATATTTTGTCTTAGTGGTGTACAATAAAAGTAAAAATAAAGTGGATATGTGTATTTCATATAAAACATTTACCGCAAAACGATATGCTTAGAAAATATTTTACAACACACACAAACACAAATGTGTGTACGAAATATAATGCGTCGATCCAAAGTGTTTACATGCATTGTTATCTAAGAGGCACTATAAAAAATTAATGATAATAAACAGTGATAAATACCTATTACATAGATAGTATTGATGTTAAAATATAGATTTATTATTGAAATCTATACTTTATATTATAAAAGCGAAAGTAATTCTGCAACCTTTTTATGCTTAAAACCGCTGAACCGATTTAAATGAAATTTCCTATGCTGATAGGTTTGATTTTAGGATTTGAGTCACAGGAAGGACCTAATTTGTTTGCTATAGTTAAAGTTTAATATATTTATGCTTGGGTAAAGCCACAGGTTCAGCTTGGATATAATAAATTCATGTCTCATTCATTTCTTATCTTGATCGAGAATTCTTTATAAATTTCGTTATCTTGAAAGATTTATAAACCTATTCTTCTGAAATTCCTTCTCCGACGTTTTCTTAGCTTTTTATCTAGTCAATGCGCCAGTTTAAGATCTTAGGTAATTTATTCGGCCTTAATTCAATTCAATCTGATCGTTGAAAAGTTGGATTATTACTAAGATTTTGTTAATCCTTTCTTTATTTAGTACTTGTTCTAACTAAATATACTTTTGATGTTTCTTCATATAATTTGTAGTATTTTATTTTCATAACATCGTACAACCTTTAACCAATATTTAAACAATCACTACAATCGATTAAAGTATGTGCAGTAGACATTAGTTCTTTTGTTTAAGTCTACACTTATGAAAGTTTTAAATATTTTTAAATTTTATATTTATGAAGACTTGAAATAATGTTTTGTGAGTCAATTATTTTATATCCAGAAAATAAAAGTACTATTTATTTCGCTATAACAGAAAAATACAAATTATAAAAAAAGCGTTAAGGGTATTAAATGATATTGTCACCGTTGGACAAAGTCACAAAAAAAAATTTGAGGTAATTTGTCACTGCTTGTTAGTGGATAAATAGTAGCCCGCTCGAAAAATTTAGTGGTACCTGCATCATTTTTATTGAAACATATGTACATGCTCCCGTTTAAAATCATGTATCCACTAGGCCAACTTGAATCTTACCTTATTCTTAATGAATAGCTATGAAAAATGTATTAATAAAAATTCTCAACAGGGCCTTTTCATATTTAGTCAAAAAAGTTCTAAAAATATATAACCATTAACCTGCAAATTTAAATACTTCTACGTCACTTAAGCGATCAATAACCTAAAGTAACTCCCGTCGTGATCGTTATCAAAAGAATTGGCAAGTCATTAGCCCATCGTTTAGACAGATTTTTTAAATTTAACGACATTTTTTCGCATAAATTACTCGTTCAATATATTGTTATAATAACTGAAATATGCTTAAATTAAAATGATCTTTCGAAATTATATTTCGTGTGCTTTTTTAATATTTATTAATTAAGATTTTTTTTTTAAGTACAGTACTTTTTTATATTTTACTAACGAGATTAATAAGTAACGTTAGAAATTTGAGTACGTCTTTTTTTAATATATAGTGCATCCTTTTTCGTTTCTCATTCTTTTTTAGAATGCATAATTTTTTTTAATATTCTTATTTTCGCAACCAAACGTTAATAAAACTTCAATGCTTCGAGCGCATCAAATAATATAATCAAATAATAATCTGACTTAAATTAAAATTTTAGACAATACTAACTAAGCGTTTCATTAATTTTTCTATTTAATTATCAAGACAAACAGACCAACGAAAAATAATATACGAAACACGATGGTCTACAACTTAAATCATAGGAAATGTAAGAAATAAACTATTTCTTAAGTCCATCAACGCGCTACGAGGTCATTATTCTGCCTTTAATTACACTAGTGCCCACACCCTCCAAACCGGAATGTTTCACGACATGATACACGACCAGACGCGCCACCAAAACATTCCACTTCATATAAACAACAGCCACAAAGACAAATTAAATCGAAATGATAAGGTAATCTGATATTATACGTCTTCCTTTTATCATATTTTCATATTTGCAATATAATTTCATAGTGCATACACAGCAATTATCCTATCTAACCCAGATATTTCGCTTCAAACAAAGCAAATATAACGACAGACTGAAGCAAAATCAATTGTCAATTATGACGACTTCATATCTCCAGAGGGCGACATCGAATCAATTGCCGTAACAATTAACAACAATTTTGATATTCTGAAACCTGGACATACATTTTACCGCTTAAATAATTTGTTGGTACTCTAAGTATGATAATGTAAAGTTTTTTTATTCTTTTAATACGTCTCATGATTAAATTGCTTAACTTTGCATAAGCATTATGTTTGACTGCCTAATAATACAGGTGTGAGATGAAGTTCGTCAAGTATGTCGTAAGTATGTACGTCCTTTTCTGCCTCGCACAACCATTCTGTGGAACCAGCTTTCGCCGGCGTTTATTCCGAACCGATACGACTTGGGAACCTTCAAGAAAAGAGCGTACTCTTTCCTGAAAGGCCGGCAACGCACCTGCAAGCCCCCCGTTGTTGCAGATGTCCATGGGCGGTGGTAGTCACTTTCCATCAGGTGAGCCTCCTGCTCGTTTGCCACATTTTGACATAAAAAAAAAAATGTATGTTAATTATATACGATAGTTGCTTATATTAATATATAATATTCAGTGTTTTTAATTACTTTTATTAATAAATGTATTATTGAGCCATTAATTTTGATTTTAAAATTGCAATTTTACGTCTTAAATTGTAAGAACGCTTTATCAAAACCATAGATGGTTTTTAAAGTTGCCGAATAGGCTATACTGACGATTTGAAAACTTATTGAATGTCGCAAGCGAAGCACGTTTTTGTAATATATTTAAAGAGAAACTTATCTTTTATTATAGTTTGTCGTAAGACGTCAAATTTTTGTGCAATATGTAGCTGGAACAAATTATTTTTCATTATTCGTTTATAATCAAATCATAAAAGAGCTGGGGAGAAACTTCGGATTAAAGAAAAAAACCTTCTTAACTAATTATACATTGAAAAGATTCGAAATGCATGCAAGACCAAAACTTAAACTGGCATTTCTGAAAATCTATCCCCAGAGGGATTCCCGGGGATCTAGAGAGAGGACACGGCGGGTGTATTAAAATACATAACACTTCCACTTTTAATTACGAACGATTTCTGAATTTAAAATTGAAAACAAATCTAAGTATGTGATAAATAACACGTTATATACATATGAAGGACTACACACAAACACGGTACGGTAGCAGTAAAGCTATAGGAATTATTGGTCAAAATAAGACTGCTTTTATCTTTGAGATTTAAGAGTTAATTCGAAAAAGAGCTAATTCAATTAATATACTAAAATATGTATACCTATGTAGATCTTAGTCAAATGCTTTAAATATTATTTTACGGATTTCGCTTTAACCGTCTATATGCTTTGCTGCTAAATAATTTAGACATAAATTATTTTTACTACGCATCTCGTTGCGAAGCGTACTTATATACGACGGCTTTATTCTCACGAGAAGCTTATAACTTTTCGCTATAAAAAATGCACGGATAACGCCATTGCCAAGACAAGATATGCGAAATTTGTATTTGTTTCTTCAATAGGCATACTTATATTTTTAGACAATAAACAGTTTTTTTGTACATGACAAATCTTCTGCATTTTTACTTATTAATAGAATAAAACCTTTAGATTACGCATTACAAGGCGAAAACGAATCTACGTTTATTTAATTAACACGTTTAATTTATGCTAGTTGTCGCCCGCAGCTTCGTTCGCGTTTTCAGAGTTATTTATAAAGTGTTAGTCATAAAAAAGTATCCTTTATCCTTCTGCGGAGTTCAAGAAGGATGGAAATGTTTTCTTTATTTCTCTTATTTCTTTATAAAAAAGTCAGATAAAGCCTAAAATACCCAGCGTTCTGAGAATAATTAGCCGTATAAGGTAATTATTTTATCGGCCTATGTTATTTCACCTATAATGATCCTTAAAAAGAAACATTTGCTGTATTATTCTTTCAAATTAAAATTCTGTCAGATATATTAAAATATATATAAATAGTTAAATTACTATTTTGTTATATAGTTTGATATAATCTTGGAACTATGTACCATGATTCAGATATAATTTTATATATCATATTATATTAAGGGTGATGAACATAATTTTAAATACGTACTTTACCTTAAACAAATGCAAATAACCACGTCTTTAAGTTATCAAGAGAATTCACTATCATTAAATTAAATTCCTGCGGTCAAACCGGAACAGTTACCGTGGCCACTATTTTACTGTAATAGCAATCAAATAAATAATTCACGACATCCTTGCTGGGTCAAATAAATTGACGTTTCTATCATAAAATTCAACTGCTACATAGGTAAATTATAAATATAGACTGATCAGAGAGAGCGTGGTTTACTAGCATTAGCATTAGCAGCCTGTAAATTTTCCCACTGCTGGGCTAAAGGCCTCCTCTCCCTTTGAGGAGAAGGTTTGGAGCATATTCCACCACGCTGCTCCAATGCGGGTTGGCAGAAGACACATGTGGCAGAATTTCGTTGAAATTAGACACATGCAGGTTTCCTCACGATGTTTTCCTTCACCGCCGAGCACGAGATGAATTATAAACACAAATTAAGCACATGAAAATTCAGTGGTGCCTGCGTTTGAGCCCGAAATCATCGGTTAAGATGCACGCGTTCTAACCGCTGGGCCATCTCGGCTCTTGGTTGGTTGGTGGTTTACTAAGCGTAATTTAAATAACAATTAATTGTAATTCAATTAATAAAAGATCGTAACGACCGGGCGTAATTTAATTATAAAGAGAATACTTACATAAGTAATATATAAAATTGCGAATATTAAATAAATTGTTATATAATTAATAAAAGGTCGTAACTACCGGAATCGACGATTTTTGAATCGATTTTAGAAACCGACTCAGTAGTTATTGTGAACTTCAACTTGGACATAGAAAAATAAATTTGTTGTTATATTTAGCAAGTATAGCTTCCCTTTAGAGGTCGAATGCCGTATGTAATGACAGGAAAATAATGGTCATTGCGTTGGTCATCGGGGTGAGATCACGGGACGATTAATCGAACTTGTCGGATAAATTACGGATTCAAAACAATTTATTACATAGAAATTCTTGTATTTTCTGATAGCTTATAAGAAATAAAGTCAAAAATAGCAAAATATCATACTTTTCATGCAATAATAGGCTATTTTACAATTATATCGAATGTTAAAAAAAAATTGCTTTTGATTTAATCGGATGTGTTTCGAACGTAAATTAATGGCTCCTGGTAAAATTTTAGGCTGTAGCGAAATGTCACGGGTACATACTTATTACAGAAAAGTAATTTGAATAAAGAATGGTTGGATTCGATTAAATATCAACAAATAAAAAGTATGAAGAGGTATTATTACGAAGTAATATTACGAAAATGTTCAATCTTTCAGCTTTCAAGTTTAATCTACATATTGTAATTTTATATGTATGATAATATATTATACTTAGTATTATATATAAAACCACATATAATGTGTGATGAGTGGGTTGTCGCAGACGGACTAGTTCAAAAACCTTACCGTTGAAAATCGTTATCTATTTTAAATTCTAAATATATAGGGACTAATTTTTAATTTATCTAATGTTACAAAATAATTAAATAATACCTCGCCTTATTGTCACCACTGGTGGTGGAAGGTTGGTACATTTTTTGCCCAGAGGATCGGAATTGCGATTCAACAGGAAAGGGCTGTTAGCCTTGTTTCCATAATTGCACGTGGTCGCGATTTGTACGATAAATATCGTTAATTTTTATTTGCATATTACCTGTATATAAAAATTAAAATTAAAAATACACCTTAATTTTAATAATTCTTATGTAAATAATATGACAATTAATTCACATATACGATAACAAAGGCCATTTTATGAAATAGTTCAAAGCGGACGTTCACCGTCTCCAGCTATAATTACTGAAATCGATTGATGCCAGCGAAGTTTGGACACTGATTTAATGTGCACTTTTGCTGATAATAATTATAATCGTAATAACTTTCATGAACAGCATACACTTGAAATGGTTTAATGATTAAGCCGAAAGTAATAATATGAAAGAATTAAAAATATAAGCATTATTTGGGTCAGTTATAACAGATTTCCCAGACACACCTGAACATTTACCAACTTCGTACGATTAAACGTTATTAGTTTAAAAAGAAATTTCGCTGTTCTGAACGCAACTAGTTGATCACATATCTTCGATGCCAGATGAAAACCGATACAGGGTTTTTGGCATCTTGCCACCGGTAAGTAGCTGAAACTAGTAATTTTCTGTCTTAATACTGTAACATTTTTCAACGTAAAGTGGGTTTGTGTGTTATTCAACTTCATTTTCATTTTATTCTTGGTGTCAAAAATGGCTAGTTTTGTCAATAGAAAAATAATAGCAAATAACAATGTTTTTTTTTGTATTAATCAGCTAAGCGGATGGCTTTAATGGGAAAATAGGCCACCTGATGGAAGGTGATCACCACCACCCTTATATTGCCAATGGCACATGGTGATGTTATGAATAATTAACATTTTTTTAATCAACCTTGCGATCAAATAAGTTAAGTCGGTTGTGAATGTAGTTACACTGGCTCATCAAAATCGAATCGAAACACAATAAATGTACGCGTTTTGGCAGTAAAATATCCATTGACTGGTATCTACCGAGATGGACTTTCTGCAAGCCCTTCCACCAAGTAAATATTTTGCATTTGAAGCGTTTCTATTTAAGATTCATCTCGTGCTCGGCGGTGACGGAAACATCGTGAGGAAATCTACATGTGTCGGAAGTAATTCTAAGACGTATATCCTCAAGTGACTTTGTAGCAGAGTAGTGGAATCAGCTTTAAACCCTATTTTATCACATCAGAAGAAAATTTACTGATTATTTATTTTATTTTACTTTACTTTATTAGATAAAGTAAAAGTACATTAAATAAATGCCCCGTTTATATGAAGTCTTAATCATATTGTACCACGCTTTTAATTGGAAGGCTTTATTGGTACCGTTTAATTATTGTTGAGAAAAAAAATTCTCAATGATAGATTACACAGATACATATATTCAGCATCCAAATACTAAAGAAATTTCAAACTTATTTTTAATTAAAAGTCAAGTTGAGTTATGTTGACTTAATAAGAGTATTAAATACAAAAAAAAACATATACTGTACTGGAGCCTAAAAATAAAAGTTGAACAGCTCTTGAATAGCCCTCGTCCTCGTCGTTGGACGTTCTACTTTTCCGAGGTAAATTTTATTGTAGATAAGAAAATATATTTTGGAACTATTTAAAATTATCTAATTTGAAAACTTTGTAATTTTTATAATGATAATATTTTTTAAATTTAGAAATGACTTTTACGTTTTCGTCGTTATATATTTTGATATCGATGTTGTTTGGATTATGTATGAATATGTTTGATTTATTTGAATTCCTTGAAAAAAAAAAACATAATTACATTCATGCAACGTTATTCGCTATATGTAGCCAGCATGTTGTCGATTTGGAGACGGTGATTATATGGAACAAAATATTGTAATGCTAAAAGAGTGTTCAAACTAGGAGTGGTCACGTCACGAGGAAGTAGAAACACTGCGATAGACAGTTGTAATGCTTATAACTTCGAACATTGTAGCAGAACCAATGAGAACAAACGAATGTTAATAACGGTCGAAACGCTTAAAACGTCATGTACTTATGACGTAACCCTTGAAGTAGAATACTTCTTCCAATAAATACCCGCTAATTCTTTACCATCTTAATTCGTTACATTATATTGACCTCGTCTAAACTCATGGGAGGCATATGAGTGTGTGCCGTGCACACTAATATGGATTTTTTAAATGGATAGTATTTAACTAGCATTTAAACGCCTTAACTACCAATATGGTAGGTAGAAATACCAATCCCAATAAATAGGATAAAGGCCAGATTCTTTGAGCATAAAACAGCAACTCGATACAAATGCTACACAGAATTATTAAATGCATACTAATAAATGAAACACACTGTTTATTTTCAGGCGTCGTCTCTTTTTATTTTCCAACCGATACTTTACTGATTACCGTCAGCAAACGGAACATTGTCCCTCTAAATTGGCTTTATGATTGCGATCGTGTCACGACACAGTTTACATACCAATCATTCATTAGACCGAACGATAGGACGGACATCACTGAGCTGAGTTTATGTAGCTGGAAAGCCCAGAGTTTGCAATGCGAATGTTGTTTACTGGAAAATCAAAGTAGATACGTTTATTGCAAGTTAGTATATGTAAAATATATTCTAATCTGGTTTATGAATGTTCTAAGTATAATTTGAAAATACTGAGAATTATTATTTCGGTTTCGGAATACGATTAATTTTTTTTTTTATAATATTGCAGTCAAAACCAAGTGGTTTTGCTAGGTAATGGAATATTCGAGAATTTGAGAAAAAAAAATGTTTTTATGCGGTCGAAAGATTTTTTTCTGTGGTTAGAAATTTAAAGGTACAATTATTAAAAATTGTAACTATTTATCTTGAAAATAATAATGCTGTGTATATAATAATAAAGACCACATAATTACTTACCGGTAAGCATTTTTCAAATACACGAACAAAAATGCTTGAACGAGAATTGTATAGAATCAAGAAGCATAATATAAAATCGAACTTCAAAGGTACGCTTAGTCGAAAGCAGGAATATAATATAATATTAATCCACTTTACGAGTCAACGGTTTCTAAACGTACATCTTTCAGGATACAATATGCTACAGTTCTTGAAACTTATACATATAAAATACAGAAGCACTCACGGTATTTGAAGAAGTTTATTTTGAATTTATAAGACTCATTCGTATATCCGTATAAAGTTTGAATACAATTTATGTGAAAGTAATAACAAGTTCAACTTCTAGGAATAGTTCTAAAATACAAAATGAATTCAATCGATTTTGCGGTAGTTGTTACCAAACGATTGTATTTTACAATTCGTACTCCAATGTTCAGTGAGTTATCCGGTTCTATAAATGAGTCTCTATCTCTTTCACTTTATTATTCTAAGTATATATTATTATATTAAGCTAAGTATCAATAGTTTGTAAAGGTGTGTTTCGCGTTTGAAGTCAAGATCCGTTCAAAGGAACGAGTTATCATAAGTCGACCATAATTTGTGGTCACTGTTTCTAAGTAATAGTAATCATTGGTTATATTAAGTAAAACATCTGTCTTCCTAAAATTAATTTTGGTGTTTTAGCTTAGCTATTAGCATCTTCACCCGCGTGACGTAATAGGCAAATATTAACATTCATCCCCACTAATATACTGGCTTGATATACTGCTAACATATCCGAGTTGGGAAAACGATTATCGACTGACCACTGGAGGTAATTAATAAACATTAATTCGTATATCATTAAATAGAATAAAACAAAGACAATTTATATTATCTTTACGCTTAGTTTTTTTAAAACTACGAAACGGATGTCAATGCGATTTTCTTAAATATATAGAGTGATTCAAGAGGAAGGTTAATAATGCATGTATATTAAACCAAAGTCAAGAATTGTAACTTTCCTAGCTGAGTAAAAACGACAATATTTCTTTCTATGTTTGTTCTTCAATCAAAAAGTTGTATATGTAGAACTCTACTGTAACTGCACCCAAGTGAAGTCGGATCTAGCAGCAGGTATTTTTATATCAAGGTAATAATTTGTAGTCCAGTTGTAATTAGGCCGGAAACGAGCTAAAATTTTATTTATATAGAAACATAAGAATTTAATTATTTAAAATTTTGCAGACTGTATTCAACTTCAATGTTCTCTGAGTGACTATATTTAGTTCTCTTAATGAGGGTTACAACCGTTAATTTTTAATGAAAAGCATTTCCTCCATGCCGTTTTTAGGTCATGTTGTGATATAACACCGGCCTAAATTATTTACAAAGATATCGTGGTTGACCTATTTCCATTACAATACTATTAATAATCTCAATTCTAAATCTATATGAATGGAATACTGGCTTTATTATTTTTAAAGGAATTGTGAAATCATATCAAAATATACTTTATTACAAGCACTTTTGAATCGTCATTTAACAAATTATATTAAACGAAGCTACCACCGGAAAAAAAAGTCCGAGTGTTGACTTCTGAGTTGATGGTAAGAACTCCATTGATTAGAGATTTCTGGAATGTATATATAACAATATTAATTTCAATACAGGCTATGTTTTGCAGAACAATAATAGATCCTAAAATCTAACATTAATAATATATTATTAAAAATTCATAATTGTCTATACAAAACATCATTATATTCCCACGAAGACATAATATTAGTCATTAGTCATCATCAAGTCAACATCAATAAACAAATATTGACGTAAATTTTAAGCCATGATGAAATAAAAACTAAACGATACCTTTGAATAATAATAAAGCAAATTTGTTTTTTTTTTTTTTGCATTTGTAATCGGATAATCGGTAAATAAACCATACAGTACTGATAGACAGATAGAAAAATATTTAGAATGGTCGAGTTCAGGTACTCAAACCCAGTTGTTTTGAATTCACATTCAACATTTTTTTGTTTATATTTAAGTAAATATTTGAATTTTATCTTTTGGATAGATAATACTTTTTGTTAAGTCTCCAGACATTGACTTCGTTTTAAAACAACTTCTTATATATTACTTTACTTACTTTCACAATGCTATGAGACAGACAATCCCATAGTACTGGTAAGATTTCAACTGTAAGACAAACAGCTTGCACGGAAGTGTAACCGCTGCCAACTTCCAGGCAAACCTGTAATATTTTTCACTGGCCTGACTCGACTTCCAACCGAAGATCTTTATTTCTGTGTCGTATAAACGTGCCACTTGATCAAAAACTCAGGTAGTACAGAACAATAACAAAACCTTATATGGTATTTTTTAAACATTTTAGTGTTTGAGAGATCAAAGGGCTACTCTCAAAGGCTTTATTGTAAGTTTTTTTTGTAAGGACTTGAAGAGGACATGTTAAGAGATATAGGTCGCGATAAGTGAGGTGCTTTTTATACTGATACTACAAATGTGTAGCACTTTTAAGATATAAATTTCTTGTAGAAATTTACGCAATTACATTTTCTACGTCTTCGTCCTCGAAATTCGATTTGCACTTGAAAGTAAAGAATAGCTAAAAGTACCGTTAGTTCATAGTAAAAGAGTTCAGTTTTTAATAATAGTTTATGTTTGATATTTTGTATTAAAAAAGCTACAATATATGTAACAATACTCTAATACTTTAGATTTAATTTATTTTGAGTAACCTAAAATCCCACAAGGCTTAATTTTTTTTTTTTATTAGGATGTAATAAAAATCTATTTATTTGTGCAATTATATATATAAAAAGTATATTCGTCTTCTTGTCCGAACACGTGAAATAATCTATTAGTCCAATTTAGAAAGGCTTGCGTTCGAATAGTTAATTTATTGACAAAGGGTATTAGGTATTATATAGCATCACGCTACAACCCTCAGGGGCAAAGCAGTAACGCAGGTCAATGCACTGACTATCAACGCATATCCTAAATTAAAGACATAGACTAAAACATTTTAGATAGATTTTGTGATTCACATGCCTAACTATATCTAATTTTAAGATATTTAAAGTGGACGCTGCATACAATCGAAATGTGTTTTATGTAGCACACTAATAATAAAGACTACGGTCACATATGAGTCATCTTTGTAATTCATCTCGTGCTCGGATTAAGTTTTCTTATATAGGAAAACCTTTATTATAGAAAAAAATACCATAATTATGTAATGTAACTGCAATCTCCATAAAAAAAAAATTGATAAGGAGTGTAAGCAGTGCATTATTCAGCAGTGGATTATTTATAGACTATAAACCTTTTTTTTACTTTAAATGCGTTGGCGATTAAGAAAAAAGTGTCAAGAAAAAGCAAAAAAGGGAAGTGTAGCACAGTTATAAATAGATAATTTATTTAAATTATCTCAACAGTCAATTGATTCATGAACGTACATATGTGTCTTTGCTTTAAAATACAATTTAAATGTGAAATTGTACTTTTCAATTTCAATTATTCTCTCAATTATTTCTGTGAGCTTCAACTATCAATAGAAAATTCACGATAAAGAAAACTGTCTGGTTTTTTCAAAAAGTAATCCAATGTTTTCTTACCGTGCATCTATTGAATTTTTCTGAATAAAGGGGAAGGAAAGGCTTTGTTGGCGAAACAAATTAACTTTCCGACTAAGTGATATGACTAAACAGCGCCCTTTTTGTTCGCCCGCTTTATGACTTAATGCCATTATAATAAATTTATTTTTATACTTCACTATGACAAATATTTATATGTACTCTTGGTGATATATTATATTGTATGCCTATTTATATTACGTTCCAAAAGTCAAGATGACCTAGGGCATACCATATACGAATCATGGGCTTAAATTCTTGCGAGCACCGATTTACATGAATTGTAATTTGAAGGTATCGATGGTCATAGACCTTGAGTTTTAACCTCAGGTCAAGCCGATAAAAAGTTTCTTTGGAAGATTGGGTTCTCCGTCGATAAATTCTCAGCAGCATCTCGGAGTCTAGAAGTTAGAAGCGTGCACTTTACGATACATGCGTAGTGTACGTAAAAACGTTGGTCATACACCTGAACTCTAAATTGTCGTGTAGAATTTGCCAGTTACAAATTAACTTTACCTTTAATTTATTTTAAGTCTTTTGTCATTTGTAACTTAACTATAAGATATTAAATTCCTTAATAATACATGATTATGCTATACTTTTATAGATTTCCTATTAACATAAAATAAAACCCAGATTTAATTTTTTCCCTGTGATTACATTGAATGTATTTTTAAATAATGAACTATTCTGTTACTTGTATTATTAGTTAACGTTAAATCAGTCGTAACATCTTGTTATAACTGGTTTTTGGTTCTTTTTTTTCTACATTGTAAAAATATATACGATTTCAATTTAAATAAATTACGAAATAATGTAACATCTATAAACGAACGATATTTTCATAAATCTGTTATTGACAATATGTTTCGAAAAAAATTATTAAGTAAATTGATTATTCGCTACAGCTTTGTACAAAAATGTAAGCAATCGTTACTTTTATCGAAAAAACCTTTGAACCCAGATTTCATTCCACTTTCATACAAAGTACCATTACCTATAAACGCTCAAACCTCTCAACCTTTGTAAAATCTGACCTCATTTCTTTAAAAGTAATTTAAGAAAACAAATAATTTTAACGATAAAATTAAAACAAATACTTAGAAGTCCGTGGAATATCATAACTTTAATTGTTTTATAAGTTCAGTCAACTGATTAATTTTTCCATGAAACGCTGTTTAATTTAAAGCAATTCCCGTTTTCAAGAAATTACGAAAACTGATGATAAACCCCACCCCCTTAAATCGTAAAGCTTGTGTTTAAATTGGACACGATAATAACCTAGCGGACAGAATTGAACCTGCGATTTCTACTTCAATATGCAACCCATATACCGTCGTGCTCTTGAGACATTGAGTGCATTATTTGATCAACAGATAGTTACGAACAACGAGTCGTCTGATTGAATAAATTCTAATAAAGGGTTACAGATAACATTTACCTAATAAATAGTCCACTGCCTCATCCCTCTTTATCACGCAGCGTCTAAGTCCAATACAAAACGTAGATCTAGGCTAGCTGGGACGAAAATAAACAAATCAATGACTAGGCTTATTTCCGGCATGCAAATGTGGTTCCGATGCGCTCGCTTTGAAAATGTTATTGCAAAATTGTTCTATTTCTGATCTAACGTCGTTTATATGAAACGTGAATATTAGATCAGTTTTGAACTGCCTCCTTTATCAATTCACTTTGTATTTACGAATGGAAATTATTACAATTATAAAGCTGCCTTAAATATTTATTTTATGACATTTTTAAAAGTGTAGTACTAATTAAATTACTACTGATCTTCATTATAGTTACTACAATAGAATTACGAAACTAGCAATAATGTTTAAGTATTGTTAAAATGTACTAATTAGTTACTGGTGTCTGATCATCTACAAATTACATTTTTCCGACACACACTCACGTACACACACACATCCATGTCTTAATCCACAGCGCTCGCTTATAAAAAAAATACGTTTTGTTTTTTGTGTTTTCTATTTTTTAATTAGTTTTTACTGCTTTAACTTAAATTACTGCTCTGCATGTTTTATATTTAAAATATCCAATTAGGGGGTGAGCTAATTATCCTTAACACAGGTTATATAAATGACCCATAAAGTATAATAAATTTTAGTCTTTTTAAAATTCCAAACCACATGTAAATAGAGTACTTAGCTAATAATAATATTTAAATCTTCAAATTAAATTAATAACGTAAAATGAAATTAAAGTTGAGCAAGCAACCTTTCATCACAATTAACACAATCATTTATTTATGTTCATAATAATTAAAACATAATAATTTTACCCGCCGTCCTTCCTTGAGGTTCAAGATTGCTTAATACCCAATTTATTAAATTTGATTTAATGGTTTAGCCTTGAAAGTAATTTTCGCATAAGCATAGATGATTAAATCAATTGTGATACCAGTACTAAAAACAAGAAGACAAAGAATGGTGACAAATATATTGTATCAGTAATATCCGAACCGTAATAACATGACAGAAATGACCTATTTTCACACTAATATAAATCAATATTTCATTCATCAAATACTTGTTAACTGAAGTCGGCTTAAACGACTTACTTCGTTTAGACTTTCTTCGTTCCAATTACAAAAGTACAAAATAGGAAAGATCGCGTGCCGCGATCTATGGAAATGCCAGGTATTGTTTGAATATTAAAAAGATTATGACGCGGAGGGTGTTTCATAACAATTACATCTAACATTCTTTTGTTATTCCACGTTTACAAACGCGACCATTTAAACAGTGTGAAAATATATTTTTGCAATGTTCGTAATTCAAAAGCATCATAGTAAATAAATCACACAGTACCTAGTTCCTTTTATTTCTTTGGGCGATTACCTCTAACGACGCTAAAGAAAATTCGTACCGTTGTATAATGCAATGTGTAGTTTTGAAGACTCGGCATTGTTAGGTCTACGGAATCGCCGGGTCAGAGGTGAAGGAACTTTCGCGTGATCAACTTGTTTTAAAGCCGACTGCATCGTCTCTGATGTGTGAAACGATTTGCAGTTAAGTAAATATTCGAAAATGTCATTTCTTGTTCGCAGTTTTCTATTTTGCGGTTAGATTGAATAAATATTTCCGACTGAAAATGGTTTATGATAAGGGAGAAATGTTTTTTTCGAACTCGCTAAATACAGATCACGTTGAAAAATACTCTGTAAAATTGTATAAGAATTGTTTTAAATATATTCGACCAATGAAAACACATCAATTTCAGTAACAGTATGAATATTAATTATTATTCTTTATAGGGATAATACTATTTTTTTTTTATAATTTTACGATAAAATATAAATACAAATTAGTAATATGTGAAATGATTACGAAGTTTAATGATAATATCGTTCGTATGAACTTTAATATCAAGATTATTTTATTACTATTACTATACTATACTAAACTACAAAATTACATAAAATATATATTTAATATAACTTTGCTAAATTCACTTAACTGTCTTTTCTTATTATTATTTTAAACTGTGCAACGTAGAAGGTCCATTATGAACCCGTTTTCGTACATCCCTACGAAGTCTTTACACTTAACTTAAGTAAAATTTATAGATCAAGGATATCCGGCTGATATCGTCTGACCACAAACTAGTTTATAAGTGTCGGATTTTCATATACGCTGTCGTTTCTTATGTACAATTTATGGGCTAAGGTATTTGATATTATTATTCACAGGTACAGGTTGGTTACGTGCTGAATTGGTAGATGCGACTTACGAAAAATTCCTTAGGATGGTTCCTAAGAATCGACGTAATGGGTGGCTATTTAATCCGCTGGTAACATATCGCTCGGCAAATATTAAAGCACACATTCAAGCAAGTAATATGAAAATTAGGTACGAACGAAAGTAAATAAGTACGAAGTATTTCGTTCGATATGTCAATAAGCATCAACGATAGGTTAAAAATGTACAGAACCTAAATTGTAGAGCGTTAATGAAGAAACCAAAAAGTTTCTTATCATAAATCTTGTAACATGACGTACAGCCGAGTTATCTCAAAAAAATCGAAGTACAACCCTTTTTTCAAAATGGCGGCCAACGCACATAGGAAATCGAGGTCAACAATTTCAAGTTAAGCTTTTCTAAGCCCTCCCTCCCTACAATATATCCAAAAATCAGCGTTCTCGGCTCATTTTCATTTCCAAATTTATATAATGACTAAACTAAACAAGAAAATGAATTTTTGGTTTGTCACGTCAATATTCTACAATAATATTAAACTCGCTACATATTCTGATAAAAGTTTAATGTTTATTTATATTATCTTAATATTTTTTTCAGTTAGGCATCATATAAAATAAGTCTCATCATTTAATAATACGTACATATGATTATCGAACATTTTAAAATTTGATATAATTTCTTTATTGTCAAAGAATCTTCTAAATTTAATTTTCTAGTAATGATTTCATTACTAAAATTATAATCATCGATAAACATCCGAAAAGGATTCACTAATGCGTTGTCGGCCCTTATGAAACTTAGCATATATTATTTCTGAATGGCCTACCACAAAGGGAAACAGGAGAATTATCATTACACAGTTTTGCATGCATGGTGGAAGTGATCGCAATGCACGTAACAATGCGGATTTGCATATGAAGCACTAAAGGTTTGGTGGTAAAATCATAACGGTCTCGTCAAAATTGAAAAAGGAGTTTTTATGCAAAATTTAATTCATATTTCATTCCACACGAAATATTGAATTCCGGAATCTTTTTTATAACCTATATCCCAGCGTTTTAGTTCACTGACTGACGTAAATAAATTCTATGTTCATATTATGTGTGTATTATTATATATATAAATAAGTAAATAGATCGATTTTAAAGTGAAGAAATCATACAAACTTATTTTTATTTTATTAGGATTCGATACTTAATTGGAATAGTCCTAATGTGGCCACTGACCCAAATAATTCGATAAGATGCCAAACATGTATCCCCTTGGATTTAAAATTTAGAATTTGTAGACATAATGTTGTCTTAGATTTTCGCGATTATTACACATTGAAATAAAACTAGTTGACCACGAACACTGCAAAGTGCTCGAAACGTCGGGATGTTAAAATAATTAATATACGCGATTAAATCCGTTAAAAACTAGTTTTATTTCAGTTTGTAGACAAATACTTGTATTGACAGACTTTTATATTGCATTTGAATACTAAAATTGTGATAGTGCATGGTAATCAATAATACAAGCACACTACAATAACAAAAATACAAATTACAGATAAGATATAAGACATGAACTACATGACTGTGTATATACAAATATAACAACAAATAAATCGATCTTTTTTCAAATAAATTTTGGCAATCTCGAAATATTTGAAAATCACTGACAAGTTTAATTTGCTTTACCGTTTGAAAAATATTTGTTACTTAAACATAGTAAATTATTTTATTTTATTCAATCTATATATATTTCCAGGCGAATCGAAATAAAAATCACTGTTATGTCAAACAAGAACGCTTAACTGTACTACAAAATCAAAATATTCTTTATACAAGTTATTTACTTGGTGATAGGGTTTTGTGCAAACCCGTCTGGGTTGGTTGGTACCACATGCTCAACAAATATGCTACCGCCCAACACGAATACTTATATTCACGTTATGTTCCGCCTTAAAGATGAATGAGACAGTATAACTAGGTACATAACATCTTAGTTCCCAAGATTGTTGACGCAATGATATGTTTTTAGGTGCAGCTATCGTGCCATAATCACTGGGAAAAAACCGGCTTACGCTATTAATATTTTATAATTGTATTTTGAGTAATACGCCTTATGAATCCATGCTTATTCGATGTCAGATTGTTTTTTTTTTTAATAGGTCAAGTTAAATATTAGCATTATTCATAAATAATTTACAAGGTAATGGGACATAACCAGCATTTTCTGACCTCCAATTATTTGTCAAGATGAACGAAGCTACGTGAGAGGGATCATGAAATTTTCAAGCTCACTTTTGTGCAGGCCTTTGCGAGCGTTGCTCGTTAGTTAGGTGCTTTTATAATATTCATGATATTATTTATTTTATCGTTAAATTATAATAGTTTTGTAATTCGTTATAATTGCTTTGTTCTTATTAATTAAACGGTTGTATTGATTAGATGTGTCCATGTGTCAATTTGATTTGGTGTAAGATTGAAAATAGTATTAACGTTTAAATAACATTGAATCTATTATTATGAACTAGCTGTGCCCGTGACTTTGCGCGCGTTTGAATTTAACAAAACAGTTATTCTTCAGTTCGCAGTTATACTATAATTTATTAATTCTGTATTAAGCAGCATTTGTGATATTAAATCTTTGGTGGGAGTCACCCGACGTGAAGGCGGAGTGGTGCCATACGCGAGGGCTGCGCGCGGTGTTGGACAGTATTTTATACATTGCAGCGTGACGTGATATATAATTCTGAAATGATCGTAGCCTAAGTTTCTCCTTATTACATCAGCTATCTGCCACTGAAAGTCCCGTCAGTATCGGTCCAGCCGTTCCAGAGATTAGCCGAAAAAAAAGACAGATAAAAATTGTAAAAAATGTTACTACGTTACCGTGTATACAATATACATACTTATGCATCTAGTAAAACGCGGTTATTTTTTTATTATAAACAGACACTCCAATTTTATTATGTATATAATATATAAGATTAGGTTAGAAGAGCTAAAGTTGAGTTTAGTTAATTTTTTTTAATTTTCTTTCTTCTGGTTTATAGTAATATATTCAGCTATATAGCCTATCAGAAAAGCCCCTTCCAAAGTGATAAAATAATATTGTATTTTATTAACAAAAGCGCATCAGTTAATTACCAAACTTTGATCTGCCATCATAATTATGCATCCATCATCATTATTCGACCTCCGTGATCGAGTAGTGTGTACACCGATGTAAACAAATCATATATCAATAAATAAATTATATTATCCATACACATAAAATTCAATTATGTGTTTATGTATACAGTTAGGTTAGTTATTTATGTTGCTTTTACCTATGTAACTATACGTATATGATATATTTATTTCGAGTCTATGACCAATCGAAATGAAATCGTCCATAGATGGTTATAGGCTGAAATTTATTCTTGTATTCCGTTGATCCATTCCTTGAAAAGGTGGAACCCTTTTTATATTTAATGCCCAACGAAACGGGTGGATAACAACTAGTATATTAGAAAAATAATTAAATGCAAGAAGTTTATTTTTAGAACAATTTCTTTCTATAATTAATTATGAAACACAATATTAACCAAGCAATATGGATAGATCATCTTAATTACCGGCGTCTCAAACTCTTCGTCTTGAGTACCTAAAAAGCCTCGCAGTGGCATATGTGACTAATGTGTACTAATTATTTTGTTAACGGCCTGTTCAAAACATTTATATACAGACCAATTTCTGTGATACTTAAATTTGCCATTATTCCTGCAATACAATTTAATTAATTTACACTAACTTGCTTTTACATTTATAATTGAATATTAAAAAAATTAAGATTCGACTAACTTACAAGCTTTAAATTACAGTGTTCAACAGGTTAATATATTTTCAAGGAAACTCTTTTTTGATTAATGTAATTTTATAGATAATTTTATTTATAAATAATTACCATTTACAAAGTATTAGCAAGTCCACTGTTAGTAATAAAGTTTTTGTTGTTGTATGTGTGCTATATATCATTAATTTAATTTAAAGAGTTATTTTTAATTTAAAATGTTTGTACTATAAATGTATAACGTACATAAAATATTGTATAAACCACTCGCTTATTTTCGCTTAGGTGCGCTTATCTATATAAGATAAAAAAATCTATTCTTTTTTATCTTTTCGGGTGTTTTTACATCCAATTTACATTTAATTTATATTAAAGAAAATATATAAAGAACAAGCATTCAATCCGCTAGTTTTCTTTGCTTGTACCACTCTAAGTGTGAACTTTCTTAATTAAAACGGCTTGACAGTCGATGTATTATTATTTGCAATTAAACGTGCGATTCGTCCGCTCTATAAACTCCATA
The DNA here is from genome assembly GCF_905147765.1 of Vanessa atalanta. Lineage (NCBI taxonomy): Eukaryota > Metazoa > Arthropoda > Insecta > Lepidoptera > Nymphalidae > Vanessa > Vanessa atalanta. The sequence continues at coordinate 5,369,780 of NC_061882.1, forward strand.
AGCGATTTTATCGCTCTATCATTTCCTTTTTTTGTAATAAAGTTTGGTGAACAGCTGCATGGGTCACCTACGCTCCTAAATGACGCTTACAAGCCAATGAGCTAATTACATTGGGCACTGAAATGTTATGTCCCTTGATCTTTGGTCGATTTTTCTATACTGAATAAAGATTTTTAACTTTGACATGATCTTGTATAGTACGACACAATTTAAATGTAGTGGAATTTAAAACAAAAAAACAATTAATTGTCAATTTGGCGAATGTACTTGGTTATATGACATTACAAATTATTACGTTTGCATAGAGATCATTTTCGCATAACAAATAGATAAAGATTGATGATTTTTAAGACGCACTTAATTCGGATGTGATTTTACGAATTTTGCCGATGCTAAGTCTAAGTTGTGTCGTACTATATATATATATATAAAAAAGAAAACAATTGACAGCATATATATATATATATATATGACGATTGACACGATTTTTACCGCTTTATCATTTTAAATAAGTATAAAATAGTGCGAATCTATGACAGCAGTTTGTCCGCTCTCTTCAAATACGTAAATCGTGAATTTCATGGATATAATAGCGAAATATCTCTACGAATTTTGTGGATATTTATGTATATATCCACAAAATTCCATTTTAAACATACATATATATGTATGTTTAAAATGGAACAGTGACAATATATATATATATATATGCTGTCAATTGTTTTTTTTTTTTTTTTATTAAACAATCTATAATTGTGGACTAATTCACACACTCTTTGTTAGTCGTATATTATAATAAGTCGTATTCATATAACTTGTGTATTCATATATTATAATGTCGTATTCATATAAAATGTAACACTTTTTATATCTAATCTTTAAATTATTGTAAGAATAATTCTAACAAAATTAGTTCATAAAATCCATACTAATATTATAAATGCGAAAGTAACTCTGTCTGTCTGTCACGCCAAAACTATTTAAACGAAATTTGTTACACAAATAGTCTAGGGCCTGAGAAAAGACATAAGAAAAGAAGAGAACTAACCTATCATGACACCCACTAAGGAGGGAATTTTGGAAATTCTACCCCTAAAGGGGTGAAATTAGGGTTGAACGTTTGTATGGAAGTCCGTAATTTTTTAAGTTAGAAACATGAAACTTCATTATTGGGATATTGATTAGAAAGGTTGATTCGCATTTAAGCGTTTCTGGATATTCTACCCTAAGGGCTGCAATACATACCAATGTGGTATACAAAGAGGTCTTACATTAACGTAATATTTTAAATTAATTTGTAAATATATTCATATTCGACGTGAGCAAAGCCGCGGGTAACATCAAGTAGTTTTATAATCGAAACAAATATATAAATACATTTCCTTCTCGCCATAGAAAATTAATCTTCATTTATGAGTTACAGATGACATCACAGTCACAACGATACGTAGTTATAACAGTAAATGTAAAATAAAATGCAATGCGGCATTATATCTTCAGATTAACTACGCAGTGGTCTGTCCTCGTAAAGTAAGCACTATGACGGATTAATACAAAGATAGCATTGTCTTCGTTCAGTCTTTTAATGAATGCTGTATGGATGGTTAGGGAATAGCGACTTTTTCACATTATCCAGTTTTTAAGGCGCATTTACAAGTTTGAATTAGAGTTAAATTCTTTGATAGCAATGCTTTGTTCTGCTTCATATCATTAAAAGAAATATCTTTTTTAATATACTATTCTTATAAAAATTCAGCTGCCCTTTAATTAATGTTTCTAAAATGTAACTACATTAGGGTTTTGCTTATTTTGATATTTGTCTGCCTCATTGGTCTTATGTCTCCCATCCCGACATTCTGAGTTCAATCCCTATGTCAGGCTGATGAAAAATTTTTCTTTTGAAAATTTGTCAGTAACGTACCAGCCCTTACAGTTCGGAGTCTGGAAGTTAGAAGAGTGTACATTCCCGCGCCTCAGAAAGCAAAGACAACCGTTGATCCTGCGCCTGAATTATTTCTGGTCGTATCGGATTTCTCCATCCATCGGATAATGTTAGCGAAAAGAGATAGAGAGTGTACCCTTGCACATTCACACACGTGTGCACTCTTGTATATCTTGCGTAGTTGGCTAGTCTCCCTTAAGATTCTCCGCCATAACCGAAATGGTCAGGACGACATCATCATTTTCATATTTAAATTAACCAAAACCCTGTTGCCTGTACTTTTATACCAATTGCAATAGCGATTCATTGAACAGTAGGTATATAAGTTGATGTGCTACAGAGTCCTTTAGTTTTGAGTTATAATACCTGCTCCATGGAGAATACATATTACCAACTTTTATGAAACTCATTGAAACGGTTTTGAAGTTTTATTATCTCAAACGGATATAGGTTATAATTTATTATAAATGATAACGGATCTCTACTATTCTTCTGACATTATATATACACCAGATCTAACAACTGAGCGATTATGACTTTTTTATTTAATTCCGTTTTAAAGCACCTGTGTAATTAATTTTGTATTGTTATGAAAAATTCGATTAACAATATTCAGTAGAGCGGCTCTAGCAAATGATTATTCGGTTAGTTAGTAGTAATCTAAATTAAGAAACACCGCTTGTCCTAATTAGACGTTCAATTAAGAAGTTATCCCAACCTATTATGACATTACACAATGTTTATAATATAAATAATGTTAAAGACAACATTACAAACTTCATTGAGTTCATTGAACTTTTTCCTTTTGTGAGTTTTGGGATAATTAAAAAACTTAAGTAGTTCATAATCTAACACAATTCAAAGAGTGGAGAAGTTAATTTATGGAGCGAACGTTCGAAAGTTCATTAATTCGATTTCACCAGTACATCTTGCGGTAGGCACCGAAGGCAGCAACTACAAATTGCAGTGAGCGCTTCACACGATTACTTTGGTTAGTTAGAGAATCGAAATGTGACCACAACGCGCATCCAATCAAGGATTTAATTGAATTGTATTGAAACAACAATAAACACATGATAATTGTTATATAAAATAGATCTTGATACAAATAAATTTATTGCTTTTTACGAAATAAATTTTCAAAACAGGATTTTTTTCACCACCATTCAATTGAAATTTGATAGATATATTTCTAAAATTCATATCAAAATTTTCAATACAACGACAAGAATTTTCTTTTATATTATTTTCATTGATAGTTTGGCGATATTAAAAGATCGCACAAGAAAGGCTTGCAGTATAATATTTACAAGAAACAAAGCCAATATTTTGAGCCAAAACCTGGAAATCTACCTTCATGTTACCATCTAAATATGAATACTATTATTAAATTAAATCTCATTTAATGTTCTATAAATAAAAGAAGGAAAAAAATCTATTTGACACTTATGAAAACAATTTACGTAGAATAATTTGACATTATAGGGACGTCAGCCGTCGTTTCGGCATTCAATTTCACGGTAATTAAATTTCGCGTCCCCATTAGCAAAACCTCGATTCTAGCAGAGTTTGTACGCAGTATCACTAAATATGGTAAACAATGGTGATGTCTTAAATGTTAATAGATATTAAAAAACAAAAAAACAATCTATTCTCTATTGAATAGTACTTACTGACAGCATTTTGTATTCACTCAGAATAATCCTTTGTTAAAATACTTCACAGAGTAATAATAAGGATTTATTAATAATGTTATTTATGTAAATATGCAGAAGGCCGTGATGAAAACTTGCAGAGTTGTACGCAACAGTTTTTGCAACAGAAAGGGAGCGAGAATTGCTTTAAAGCTTTAAATTTTTAAGAAGTGTAGAACCACTTGGCTTCGGCCTCAAATACTGGCTCTAAAATGAGTTGTTAAAATTAACAAATTGAATAATAATAATATAGTAATAAGCATTTTAAACTACTATCAAAATCAACATAGTCCTACCCGTTTCGCCAGACAGTAGGAGACGGTAAAAAAATGTTTTTATATTTAAGGATATTATTTCATCAGCTTATCAATACACATATTTTTAAGGTTTTAATTTTCATGGTAAGATATTATAAGCGATACATAGATTGTCAAATCCAAATGTCCCGAGTATGATAAAGTTGATACTTTGACCGATCGCCGTGAAAGTTGATACAATATATTTGTTCATGAAAAACGTATTTTGAACCATTGTTGTAACTAGCCGCTAAACTGGACAGGTTGCAGGACACTCTATTATAACTACGAATATCAGTTGGTTTGTAACGCTTCCACGTCTTAACTACTCAACTGATCATCATGAAATTTCGCATTCACGTTTTCTAGAGCACAGGAGAAAGAATATTTTAATTCAAGTCGATTCAGATAATCATTTACAAAGATAAAACCTAGTAGTGTAAAGAAAAAAATAACTACCAGCAGTAACAATCCATGTCATGTCAACGATACAAAATATTAAAGCGCACAAGAATGTATTGTGACCTTGCCCTTTGTTACAGAAGTTATGTAATATTCTACATTTCTTTTATAAAGGTGCAGTCTCAAATAAAATAAAAAAAAAACTATGTTAACTCTGAGCAGAACTACAAAAGAAAATTAAATACTTTGAATATTTCATTACAAGAAATGAGACAGTACTCTGTTCACGTCACGGTGGATTAAAAACGACAAAAAAATTACAGCCTTACGTTTCGTGCCTGAGGGATTTGATATAAGTACACTTGCAAATCGCAAAACTTACCTCTTTATTATGTAAGTTTTGTTTTTACGCAAAAACTACTAAGCCGATCGATATAAAACTCTTCGCTTGAGTGTGTATAATTCAATGTTAATCCTTCTCAATTTCTTGAGGATTAACATTTAATTATTTGAAGCTTCTCTGTAAAGGACATTTGATGTTATATTGTTCTATATAAAGTGAACGCTATTTTAACAGGAAATTGGAGACGTGTTAAGTGTATTGGCGAATCGGTGAGAATCATAGACATCCGGTGTATGTGTGCTACCTGACTGTGGGGCCAGAGCTCATGGTCGCTACTGTTATATTGTACCTCAATTTCTTTCTAAGAATTCTCGTGCTATTGCACTTACTAAGAGGGCTTCAATTTAGGAGGCGTTATAATTTTTAGCATTAATTTATGAGGCGGGAGTCCATATGGGTTAAGAGCATTTAGAAATTCCTGTGGGTAATGCACTGTGTCATCGATATTAATAACGGTGTCTATTGATTTATATATATGACCGGGCCGAGTGAACACAGCCAATTAATATATCTTTGGTCTAAATTTTCGATATCAGGATATACAGCATCAATTAAACATATCAAATTATGAACTGCTCGCCCTAATGATTCATCTTATATCTATACAAAATTAATTATCTTTTGAATCTTAATAACTTTTCTTAGTGCTTCTGCGGCTTGGCACATTTCTGCAAAACACAGTACAATTTATAAATATACATGTTCCTTAATTTATACTACGGGTTAAATAATGCCTTCTAAATAAATAAACATTTGTTTCGAACATAATTTAACCCTTTATGCGATGATTTATCGGGTTAAGCGACCGAAGTGTTAACATCTGGTTACGTGGAGCAGCTGCTCATAATCCGTTTTATGTATGAATGATATTTATTACGTCAAAGTATTATTTTCCTCGACAATCCAATCGCATTATCTAATATTATCTAAATAGTTGCTCAACCAATCAGCAAATATGCTATTGATTTGTTAACTGTACCCTGTCACAAGAACAAATTACTGAAGTGATTGTTCATACTCATCACACTTATAATTTCATACTAAAATGCTTATTTACTATCAGGAAAGATGCAAACATTAATTTTACGTATATTTCCAGTGAAGTACACAGTCACGCCTTTATAATGGACACTAAAATCCCTACGATGGCCGTTCTGGACAAGAACCGGAGTAAGTCTCAAGATCGTTTCTATATATAAACCTATAATCTGCCGTTCTCTTTCCCTCTCTCCATAAGTACACGTAAAAAAAGAATAAAGCAACAGCCTTTAAATGTCCTACTGTTAAGCTATGGTTAAGGAGAAGATTAAAGAATTCGCGCTCAAACCTCGGTAAGCAACATGTGCTTGAGCAACTTGTCCTCCTGTGCTTGGTTTTAAAAGAAAACATCATATTAAACCTGTATATTGTAGAATAAATAATTGTAACAATGTTGTGGGTGCGTGTGTGAGTGTGTGTGTGGACTCCAATACGTATTAGAACAATATGGTGAAATAAGTTCAAAATTTTCTTCTCAAGAAAAAAGGAGACTTATTTAGAGAGAGGAGCTAGTTCTTATATGTTTATAAACACAAATTGTAGTTTGTGTTTAGAATAACAAATTATAACTCAGAACATCTAAGAAGAATGGAGGACAGCTCAGTATTGCTTAGTTAGTATTAACGTACATTAAAAACTGCGATGGTCCAGTCACTAGAAAACATGAATCTTAACCAGATATTGCGAGTTCATATCCAGACAAGTAAAATTGAATATTTGTGTGCTTAATTTGTGTTTATAATTCATTTGTAACAGGCTTAGAACTTACGAAGGCTATAATATAATTTGTATATGAGAACTAGCCAAGTCAGACCTTAGGCAACAATATATTACCCCAAGTTATAAGAACAAATGATATTTTATGTAGTTATAAATAAATTTCAGAAAGGACTATTTAACTTGGCACAAATTTAGATCTCACTTCTTTTGTCGTTGAAGACAACAACCAAGGTATATATCATAATATTTAACTTGGCTCTCATTTTTACATTTATGTTTTTGATGGGATATCACTACTTTTTGTATATAAATTATTAGTAGGTACTTATTAATAACAAAATTATTTTTTTTGATACGTTCTTATTTTTCTTGTAGGTACCTCTGAAATGTTTGAGTGAATTGCCCATTCAGTGACCGGATTTTTTTTACGCGTTTTCTGTTTATACTTAATTTTCCCAAGTAGGGGTGGTATAACGTGCGCAGATGGTTGTACTCTGCAATAGAGCTCTCTTGTGTCTTGATTTGATTTGGACCTAAAGTGATAAGATGTACTCCATCTAAGTTTTTAACTCTAGAGAGGCCAACGTAAGCCTACTTTTTACTTAATATAGAGGAGCCTATGTCGAAAAGAGCACCGTCAAGGCGAAGGCCTTGTAATTTGTGTATAGTAGTAGAATATGCTAAGCAAATAGAGAATTGTTTCCTTTGAACATATATGTACATTACTTAATATCTGTAACTTGATTTTGATTTCTAGTTCGCAAATTCAATTATGTTTAAATTGAATTGTTATTTTACGTGTGCTATTGCTGTCGTCGACGTCCCCAATGTACTTTCTCTATTTTTCTATTGGACCCATTCACCAGTCCTTTGCTGACATCAGCATGCTTGCTCGATACTGTTCTTCCAAGCAATAAGGATACCCGTTTGTAGCGCTAGAGTACAAACTTATAAATCATTCCTGTTACTATATACATACTCTACTACAGTCTCACGAAACCTATTTTATTGTTGTATACTATTATACTCAAACCAAAAATATGCAGTCAAATAGACTAGGCAGCTTCCATCGGAAGGCATTGAAATAATTCGCGTTAATAGTCGCTCAGACACGTTCGCGTTAAGGTTTAATCGCAACGCTCCTAACCCGCTGCTCCGGCGTCACGTCGCGCGCCGTGTATCAAAATGCCTATTATTATTATTTTTTTAAGTGTAATGATTTTGCACCATTGATGTGCGCTAAATGCTAGTTAATAACGTAATAAATACGAACGTCGGCTATACTCATAAATAATAAAACGTAAATATTTGGATTTAAAAAACTTAAGGGTGATATTCAACTTGTTATATATTCACGTGAAGACCTTAAAATCCATATTAAGACCGGCTGTCATAAGTTTTGATTGCTGGTTCTTACATCATTTTTTTTATTACAGGAACTATAAGTAATAAGTATATAAGTGTTCCTATAGACCCCATAAAATGAAAAATTATAATAAAATGATAAAAAATTACCAGTTTCAGATTTTTTCCTTTATATTGGCATAATTATCTACCTGCATGCCAAATTTCAACTTTCTAGGTCACCTGGAAGTAGGATATAGTTTTGATCTATAGGTCAGTCAGTGATAAAAATGACGATTTTTAGACGTTAATATCTAAATAACCATTTGAGATGCGTTTATGAAATTTGGAACACATATGTATCTCGCGAGTCTCAATATATGAGCCAAATTTGACACATTTATGTCAAATAGTTTTTGAGTTATGAAGAGGTCAAAAGTGGCTCCAAATGGTTCGTGTAATATTACACACGGTGCTGCACGCCAGTTCTGTTACTAGAACTTGGCTGACACGCTACCGCGTGTCTAGATTGTAGATACAACATTTATACATCGTGTCTCCTCCTACGTGATATTTTAAAATAATTTATACCCACTTCGTTAGTCTAGTGGCTAGCTTGCACGGCTGCAGATCTTAAATGATGATATCTTTTTTGTCATGAAATACTCGGTGCAACCAGAAGACAAGAAGTTGGTATTGTTTTATTTTCGTGTCTTGAAAATCATGTTCGATTCTGATGTCTCTCTGGTCGTGTCTCAGTGACGTCCTATATATTTTTTTAAAGAATAATAGTAATACCCCGAATTAATTACTAATATTCCTATATAGCTCCTTTTAAGCTTATCACTTGTTTTAGGAGTGGGGACGACAATAGCCCAAGGGGTCAGGATCGATCCTGCGACTTCTTACAACTCTAGACGGACCGTAAACAATTGCGCTATTGACGTTTCGAAATGTTAAGTGAAGCATATTCTATGCTTGAATTGTCGAACTATGTTTGAGTTGAAAATAACCGTCTTGTCCAAAATCGATCGGGAAAATATCAAAGACAACAATATAACGACTAAGGTTTTGATAGGACGTTGATTTTTTCATTAATCATGTCAAACCTACAATAGAAATAGAAAGAGCGTTACAACATTACTATACGTATATCCTTGAAATATCATTATCTATTCGTCAAGAGGTTTTTCTTTAATAATGATAAATAGCTTTAAGTAATCAAACAAAATTTATAAGATAGAAAGATAGAAAGTTCGATATTATATTTCCAAAACATTGTAAAGAAAGGTTATCAGTGAAATAATTTCCCAAACTAATAATGTCAAAGTATTTTTGCGTAAAATCAAAATTATACTGACCCACGTAACGAGATGAAGCATTGACAAGGGTCAATTTGACGGGTCTATCCCTGACGTAATGTTCACATTGGCAACCATTCGACGAGAACATGACTCAAATTTTGAGATTATTGCCTGTCTCGAACGGGATTGTTCCATAATGAACTAACATACTATCATAATATTGCGCGGTATTTTGCTTTGGTGTTTTTTTTATTAAATTAAATAAGTAGACGGACTGACAAAGGGGACATCGGATGGTGAGTGGTGACTGGTGACCGCAGTGAACAGATATTGACACTGAAATAAATGTCTACCATCCCTTACACCGTCAATGCGCTTCTAACTTTGGGAACTATGGCCTGTCGTCAACGTCTTGTGCGTGTTTTGAATTGGCTCAGCCACCCTTCAAACTAAATATTGCTATATGCTAAAGTCAAAATAGTATACGTGATGTGTGCGTCTGTACCCAGATGGAATTATTTTGACTATTGTAACAGTCAATTTAGATAATCTCATCATAATTTATACGTGTTCTTGTCCACTATATAATTGTGTAATTAAATTAAGGAAAAGTTATAACTGAATTTCTTGTTAGTTATTCAAGATACATTTACATTTGAATTTATTAGATTGCTCACTATTTAATTCAATTAGATAATTTCGTTTCATTAAATTTCGATTCGAGTGCATCGACAGTGCAAGTACCTGAAGAAATTATTTATTATGAAGGAATCAAGACGTTTGGACGTTTGGTGAAGTTTCATTTTTTTTTTGTCTTATGAATTTAGTGTAGTTCATTTAGCATTTATAATTTTGGTAAAATATAGTACTTAATACTTATATCGTTCGACACAAGATTATCTAGATTATCCACCTTTAAGTGGATGTATCAAGTGTGTTGTCTTGATACTTATATTACTTATGCTGAAATATTAGTTAAAAATAATCTATAGAAATTAATTTATTTTAGTTTATAAAATCTGTAGTTGCTTTCAATAACCTCTTTTATTTTAGGGTTTTTTGTTTTGCTTTTTATCGGTTAAGAGAGTTTTTTTTTGTCAAAATAATAAGGCAAGAGATATTATATTAAATTATATTAAATTAATTATTTTCCAGTAAATTCAAATAGCAATATGAACGTTGCATTCTGGTACCATTGTACGCATTACGACTTCGATTTGTAAAAACATATTATTTGTGTCCTCAGTGAAAATATTGTGTATATAAATATTATTAAAAAAAAAGTACACAAATTATCGCTGGGTTGAATTGTAAATGAGCTAGTTCTATTTCACAACAACAAGGAAAAGAAGGTCTTAGATCCAATGGTTGGTAAAAAATTGCCGCTTTTAATTCGCTTTTATTTCTTACAGTGCCAGTTGGATCATCTAGCATCACATCACCAATTTACCTATCACTCCTTAAAAAAAAAGTAAAAACAGCAATTAATAATGCACGTGATTATTCAAGATTTTAGTGACTTTATGTATTGGAAATATTTTTGCTCATAAAGAATTGCTTTAAAAATTCTCCTTTAATCAATCAATATTGTACAACAAAAACCACTATTGTTATGACTACGACTTATTCTATGAACAGAACGAAGTTTATGACTTTTCACTTTTTTCAACTCAAAAGACATAAATCTTATTTTATGTAATCAGGCTTAATGTAAAGTTTTTTTTTTTTATATATACTTATTGATTGACAAAAAAAATCTACTAATGGTTTGAAAGGAGTACCTCAGACCATAGAAGACCTAGCGAAAGAAACTCAGCGGGAGAACTTATTTATTACTAGAACCTACGTGACATAAGCTATCTCGCACTTGACCGTTTTTAGGGTTCCGTAGCCAAATGGCAATAAACGGAACCCTTATAGATTCGTCATATCTGTCTGTCTGTCTGTCCGTCCGTATGTCACAGCCACTTTTTTTCGAAACTATAAGAACTTTACTCTTGAATATTGGTAAGTAGATGTATTCTATGAACCGTATTAAGATTTTCACGCAAAAATAGAAAAAAAAAAAAAATTTTGGGGTTCCCAACGCTTAAAACTAAAACTAAAAAAAAATGTTTTCATCAAACCCATACGTGTGGGGTATGCGTATGGGGTATCTATGGATAGGTCTTCAAAAATTATAATGAAGTTTCTAATATATATTTTTTTCTAAACTGAATAATTTGCGCTAGAGACATTTCCAAAATGGTAAAATGTGTCCCCGTGTAACTTCTAAAGTAAGAGAATGAAATGAAATAAAACTAAAAAAAAATATATGATATACATTACGAGATCTAGTAAATAGTTTTTTTTAATACGTCATAAATCGAAAACCGCAATTTACCTTTCATTCAATCAACTCAAATATTTAAAAAAAAACGTTTAATTTCATAAACATAAACCTTGTTACTTCATCTTTGCTACGGAACCCTTCCTGGGCGAGTCCGACTCGCACTTGGCCACCAGTCCCTTGAAACTATAATTTGAAGAGGGAAAGAGCTGCTAGGAAAGGGATTTGCTCTAAGTCGATATGCTCAACACGCGCCACGGGACTCTTTATAACATACGTGTGAAACCTGCTACACTCATTATTTTTTAATAATGAGTGTAGTACATCACTTTTGTTAATAATGTTTTGTTTCGAATTAGTGAAAAAATACTATCGCAATTCTTAATGATAGATGCATTATTCAAGATCATATAACAGTGGTTTTAATGTTACAATATAAATATAATATTGCATTAAGACTATGTGATAAATTATTTTTTTATTTATTTTTAATAATGAATACGAATTGTCGAAGTAAATTTTATAATTGTTTTTTTCAATCAAGTTAGAATATATTTTTTTGTGTTTACGATTGTTCATTGAAATTAATTGTAATGTAATGTGTAATTATAAAATGTGTAATTTCAGTAGTACTAATTCGTTTTACTTAATAAAATAATCAATATGTAATCAACTTGTAATTTTACCATACTCATTTGATATTGAGACATTCAGGCCTCACACAACCACTCTGTGGAACCAGCTTTCGCCTGCGGTTTTTCCGAACCGATACGACTTGGGAAACTTCAAGAAAAGAGCGTACTCTTTCCTGAAAGGCCGGCAACGCACCTGCAAGCCCCCCGGTGTTGCAGATGTCCATGGGCGGTGGTAGTCACTTTCCATCAGGTGAGCCTCCTGCTCGTTTGCCACCTTTTGACATAAAAAAAAAAAAAACATGCTTGGTGCAGCACCGATTCATCTCATTTTCTACAACTAAACATTATTATTTGAAGTGTGAGTGACCTAGGTAACTAGGCCCAAGCCTAAGTCAAAGTAAAAAATCTGCTTTGGCTTGGAAGTATCATAGAATTTTGGTAATACATATATTGGACATTACCAGTGGCGCTTGCACGAATTTGAACTCACGATGACCTGTTATTTACGTAATGTAATTTCATTCACATGTTCTAAGCATTGTGTGATCATTAACGAAATTGTTCTCGCTCAATTAAATAAATTAAAAACGTTTGAGGATTATTAAATGACGATTACAAATCTGTTATTTTGAATCCAGTTAGAATTAAAACAGTAACAGTTAACAAGTTTTCATAACATTATATGAAACCTCATACAATAGAAAGGGATAGAGAGAAAGAGAAAGACAGAGTAAGGTTACCTTAAGCCGCGTAAAAGAACTTCGTCCCAAAAGACTATTTATTACATAGCAAATTACGATACTTGATTAAAATCGGATGGAGTAAATTTACCAAATCGAATCAATCAATTAATTTAAAAAAGGTAAGATTTTCACAGAACGATACGATCACGATCAATAACCTCTTATATATAATAAAATTTTACTGAAACAGCACTTTTATCTCGGTAAGTCTCAATAAAAAAGTAGCTGTTCTTCTTTGACCTAAAAACCCCAAGTCGTTTTAACCGGTTCTTCACAAGACCGGACGTTCTCTCTTCCGGACTGGTGTTTATCCTGAGTTCACTCGTTTCACACTAATAAAAGTCATTAGGTTTTTCTATGAAGACATTCTTGGATAAAAGTTCAGACGATAGTCTCGCGTCTGATCTTTCTCCGAATGCTCCAGATTTGCGTTTTAGCGGATTATGGATTGAAGGAATAGCTCTGTAATAAATATTTAACATTCTTTACACTGCCAATGCGTCACCAACCTTGAAGCTAAGATGTAAATACACTGGCTCACTCAATCTTCAAACTTGTGTTCCGGAACACAACAGTGCTAAATATTGCGGTTTTGCGGTACGATCTCTGATGAATGGATGGTACCTACTCTACTAAATATACATTATGTCGCAGAACATTTTTGTACCGTTTTAAATTTGTAGAAAAAAGGTTATATTTATACAATATATATTTTTAAAAGGTTTAGATGACTAAATGGGTCACTCGATGATGAGTGTAATCCTTTACTCGTAGGACACTTGAAATGCGAGAAGAAAAACCAAGCCATTACACTAAAAATACCCCAACAATCATGGATTCTAAAATATTATATATAAATATTCCTTGATGACTATAATTACAATGGATTACGGTGTTTAAACTGAAATACAATGAAAAAATAAATAGTACGGAACCATATCAACTTAAACAAGACAGACGGCAAGAAGTTCGCTCAAAATAATTAAAGTTTCGCGTTTGATGAAAATATCCTAATACGTATTGAAATTTTAATTTGGAAATTTAAAATTTGTATCCAACTACATTGAATTATGACACTGTTTTTTTTATATTTTTAATATTTTTTAGTTTTTTATATTTTTTAATATATTTGTAAAGCGCCATCTTTAGAATCATTAACCAATTTTTTAAATGAACCATCAATGTTGTTGGAATTATAATAACATTGACATAACATCTTAATGTTATGTTCCTTGGGCCTGATAATTCAAACCATAATTGTTTGGCGGTAGAATATCTGATGAGTGGGTGGTACCTACCAAGAAGGAGTCGAACAAAGGCCTACCATCAAGTTATTTGATTTCATTTGATGATTTAGTACAACTTATTTTAATGAGTCAAAAATCATCGATCATGTAAGAAGTTTTAGCTGCATTAACCTCGACCTAGATTAAGACATATATATACATATATCTGAATATAAAACTAGCATTTAATAATGACAGTATATCTTAGAAATAAGTTTAGTTTTCTTATCTATTGGTTGTTAAAGCATATAGCTTTTTTTTTTTGTTAAGATTCGTGCTCCAAAATACGTTCATAGTTTCATCGGTGTGCTGTGGACGCCACGTGGTAACCAAATGTAAATTTATGAAAAGGGCCACGTAAAAAGAGGTTACGGAAATAACACCTTAACCTGACCTACTTAGTTTATTGGATCGATAGTTTAGTTACCATGAATAATACTTTGACAGAAACCAAATTTTTGTTACAGCAGCGAAATTATGTAATGATAAAATATTAAATCGAAACTTTATCTAAGCAAATAAAGTATCAGCTGTATTTAATAATACTAGTGATCGCTTATTGGTCGAATATAGAACGTCATTAATAGTTAACAAATAATCTAAAGATAGGTAAAAGGAGGCTTGATGGACGATACCTTGTTATTATTTTAAAAAAAAAACTAAACGTCAAAATAGTGGCCTTGTTAACTTTGACATGACGTGTGTTGTCATTGGCAATATGGACGTAAGCTATGAATGTATCATATTAAATATGCATAGATCTATTCACACACGAAGCCCTCAATGTTAAATTACTATTATCACATTTAGCCTACACAACCTATGTCTGTCCCTCGGGTTCAAGATTACTTCGTTCCAAATGTCATCAAAATCGGTTGAATAGAGAAAGCGGTGACAGACTGACAGACACACAGTGTTACTTACTTACTTTAATCTTCTCAAATTTCAGACACCGATTTGTAGAAAGTTTTATCTTCACGTAACATATAGACTTACCAAAAGTTATTTAATAATATTAATCAAATATTATTTAGATAAGTTTGATTTTCGTATACAAAATAAATTATCATCTTTACTAGTCGGTACTAATATTATAAAAAAGGTAAAATCGATTTGTTTATGCAAAGGTAATCTCCGGAGCTAATCATCCGATTACATTCGATTTTTTTAAACTGATAGAAAGCTTTATTATCCTTGAGTGCTATAGGGTTTAAATTATATTTATATTATATAACTAGCTGGTGCCAGTGACTCCTTTCGTGTGATTTTAGCCTCAATAGTAGCGGTATTATATGGTTAAAATATCTGTGTGTCTGTCGTGGCATTGTAGTTCCCAAATGGACAGATTATGACATATTTTTTTGATAGATGACTTATCTAAGTACTTTGCCATCGATGAAAAACCACAAACCACGGGACTTTTTAAATTTGTAATTTAGTCTTGTAATATTTAAAATATATAATGTATTTTTCTATCTGCGTGATGTATGATAATAAAACAAACGCTGTCTTATCCTAAGGTTACTACAGTACATCAGTGAAAACCGCATTCAAATCAGTTAAGCCGTTTTCGAGATTAGCGGTAACAAACCAACAGAACAAACACAAGAATTCTAAAAATAATATGTATGCATAATCTATAGATACCCCCAGTAATATTTTTTTGAAATGTATAGATTTTTAAATACATTTATATTATTTTCTTAATAAGCTACATAATTCTATAAATAGTTAATTTTATCATTCTTAGTTATTTTGCTTTCTGATGTGTCTCTTGCTAACTACAAAAACTATAATATAAATAAATGTTCTCACTCATTATTCTATATCCATTTCATAGAACCAAAACCACTCTCAAAGTTATTTTACAGTGATATTCGAAAGATGATAAGCATTATTATATTATAATTTAATTAACAGGAAGTCACCTCACTAATAATGTAAACACTAATTATCGTGATTTGAGATTCAATTATATTATTCACGTCATCCATTACCGTATTATGTTTCAAATTCATTATTATATAATAGGGTTCTTTAATTAGCTGGGCTTTAAATTTCCGTATGTTTTCCACTGAGAATAATAAATAAATAAATATTCGACAACATCACATACATTACACAAATCCCAATATAAGTAGCGAAAGCATTTGAGTTATGGAAACATAGAAAGACAACATAGAAAACTAATCAACTGTTTCTACATCGACTTGGCCGGGAATCGAACCCGGGTCCTCGGAGTGGCGTACACATGAAACCTGGTGCACACACTACTCGACCACGGAGGTCGTCAATAAGGAGGAGAAGTTCAATATATACCCAAACTAAAGTTAATTTTATTTATTTATTTAATATACAAGAAGGTTGACAAGTGTGTAATCTGTTGGTAACTACCATCGATAGATCTGACTAGACTGGCGCCGTAAGAAACATTAAATATCACTTACATATATCGCCAATGCGGCACTAGCGTTTGCCAGGTGGTGCAGTACACCAGGGCCCCGAAGCTCAGGGGTCCCTCTAACCTAAACTTTTATATATTAAGAATACCGTTGAAATGTGGGAAATGTGAATCGTTTACATAGCAAATGCACCACTAACCTTTGGGATCAAGATATCATGTCCCCTGCACCTGTAGTTACACTGGCTCACTCAAACTTCAAACCGAAACATAACAACACTAAGTATATAGTGGCTGGTATCTACATGGACTGCTCGTACTGAGCCCTACAATAAACGAGTAACTTTACTAAATAACTTATTTTAAATGTACGTCTATTAATTTTTTAACGTTAATTTATTTATCAAATTTCTATATGCATTTTAAAATTTGCCATTTAAAAAATATTACATTTTGTTTAGTAAATTTAGTTTTTTAATAAAATTAATTCGTATTTGATATTTTTAGCCGAGTACGTGTTGAGCCAGTCAAATAATTTTATTTCTGTCCCGAGTTATTTATACTCCTATTATAATGAGCATATTACGTATATTACGATTACATATATTACGACGTCATATATAACCTTATTGCCTATAACCTAGCCGAGATGGCCCAGTGGTTAGAAGGCGTACATCTTAAGAATTTCATGCGCTTCTAATTCATCTCGTGCTTGGCGGTGAAGGAAAACATCGTGAGGAAACCTGCATGTGTCTAATTTCAACGAAATTCTGCCACATGTATATTCCACCAACCCGCATTGGACTAACGTGGTGGAATATGCTCCAAACCTTCTCCTCAAAAGGAGAGGCCTTAGTCCAGCAGTGGGAAATTTATAGACCGCTAATGTAATATAACCTATTCGAAGTCGGAATAAAGATAAACAAACCTTAGATTTGCGTATTCCATGTGGTTTGCTAATAACTCAGCTATATTGTATACTACTAAGAGTTTATGATTAATATATCTTTGTTTATAACACACCACTATTACACTTAACTACACTTCCACCACTTTAATTTTACTTCCAAAATTCCGATAACAGTTTCGTAGACGTCGAAAACTCAATTTTTTCGCAAATCCATTGTGACTTCATCTAATAGATTAATCAACTATCGACAAATGATATCACGTCAATTTGCTGTCAAATGTTGTTTATTTTTCTTTTCTCCTCTTATGGTTAGAACAGAGTATACATATATATTGTGAAGTACTACGTTAGGCCAAAATGGTAGACGTACCGAGTTGAACAGCAGTTCATAAAACGCTACTGGAACGTCAAAAGTTAATCACGAATATCTCCACGACGAAATCGGGAATAGCGTTTTTATTCGTAAAAAAAATGGAAAATGTATGAAGTTTCTGAAAATCATAGCTTTGACTGTGCATTGACTACGATACATATAATTTTCGAATATGTACGAATACGAATAACACGGAATTGAATGAGGCTTTTATTCTCAAATATTTCTTTTAAGCCATCGGCTCAGTGCCCTTTTTTCAATCAATGTAGCGTAATCAACTCTATTATATATTCCAAATTATATCGTTAATATGGGACAGTCAATCATATCGTATCTGACTGTTCGTATGCTTAATGTATGTGGGAGATAATATTTTTAATCAAGTTCCGGTCTTATAACACGGTTGTGTAATTGACTCAAATGACATATCTTTATAAGAAGCTCGACAGATCTCAACAGATCAGAAGTGGTTCAATGTTGAAAACGTCACTATCGGTGCTTTGAATTTTTTATTTGGTGATTAGCCGGGTGAAGTTATTTTTGTGTTTATACTTGAAATATGTAATTTACCTTAATTACTTTATATATCAAATTAATTGTAATCGGTGTTTAGAGATAAGTATATATACTGTTATTATTTTAAATAAGTATATTTTCAATTGGTTTATTATCAATTGGTTTCACTATTTATTTTGCCTTCCCTTCTCTCATAAGTATTTATAATTTACTAGTTTAACATGCGGCTTTGCCTACACTCAATTTATAAAACTCTCTACAGCACACTAACCGCCACCCCGTCTTCCCCGGCATTCAAACTATCTCTATATCATATTTCATCTAAATCGGTTCAGCGGTTTAAGCATGAAGCGGTAACAGACAGAATTTATAATATTAGTATACATTTCTTATTCGACTGTGAAGAAATATATTAAAAAGAAAAATATGTTTCAGAAGAATTTATGATATAATATAAATTCACCTTTGATAAATAGTTCACAAAGTGTATATATTTAGTATATAACAATTAATATAATTTAGTATTAAGGAATTGCACAATTGTATCCATCAGAGAGCACTTCAAACTAAGTTAGAAGTTGTTAATTACTTGCAAACTAAGAAACTAAAGCAAATTAAAACTTTAATTACTTAAACTTCTCAGTTTAGTCCCTCGCTTTCCTGATGGTGAAGAACGTAAAATTTTTCATAAACATTTTTACGTGATATAACTTTTTCAGTATAAAGAACTCTTTTTGCGTGCGCTGAGATATGAATTTGTCAAATTTATTTGATTCATTGCCTTAAAAATCGGCACGTACGACATTAATATTTAATAAGCAGACATATTTCCTTGATAAAAATTAAAACCTTCCACATTATCACATGCAAGGGTCAAGCACGACGTCCAACATACATAATTCCCAATCATGGATTAGTATAGCGAACATCCGTCCATTTCACCTAAACACCGAATAACGGTAGATAAATGTTTACCATACTGTATTGTATTTTAAAGAAAATAATTCTATATATAATCCCATAATCCCTTCTAATACCATCCATACTCGTGGCTTTGCTGAGATTGACTTTGGATTCAATTGATATATACTGATGCACACGTGAGACAGACAATTGCCTCTCCCGCTCTTGAAATAAGTTAACCGAGTTAAAGCCGCTATATATAAATTAAACTTGTGACTATGCCGGGGCTACTTACATTGTCAGCTCCAATACTATTTTTTTTTTTTGCTTAACACAGATTTTCATTGTATCACTCACTAATTCACACGAATAATTTTACGTGTAGACGCATGCCCTTGTAAATGATAGGTCTCTTCGCAGATTTAGAAAATAAACCTTCCAAATTCAAAATTATAACATTATTACGTACTTTATCTGAAAAATATCATTCATAGAAAAATTTGGGAGAATTTGATATACTATGATTCGTTCATATTTCACATGGGTAACGATTAAAGATAGAAACGAATCTGAAGTCTGCCACATCGATTTTCTTCGTTTTTGTAATGTAATATAAACATCCCATACAAATGGAGCAGACATGAAGAATAATATATACCAAGTAACCCCTTTCTTTTTAAGCACTCTCAATTAACGCTTCTTTCTTACTATAGGTATGTATATACTATCATCACTATCAAAACGTTAAGAAATGTATCTCTTCAGCTCCGCATAATGATAGGATTACTTTTAAATCACCTTCAAAATGAATTAGGTTATCAATCTGATAAAATATTATTCGCAGAATTGTACTCCTATCTGTTGGTAGTGCAAATTAAAAAACAATATTCAATATTATTTAAATGTTAGTTTAGCCGAGATGGCCCAGTGGTTAGAACGCGTGCATCTTAACCGATGATTTCGGGTTCAAACCCAGGCAGGCACCACTGAATTTTCATGTGCTTAATATGTGTTTATAATTCATCTCGTGCTCGGCGGTGAAGGAAAACATCGTGAGAAAACCTGCATGTGTCTAATTTCAACGAAATTGGGAATCCCAGCAGTGGGAAAATTTACAGGCTGCTAATGCTAAAAAAAAAATGCTAATTTAATTGTTTCATAAACTTGCGTAGATTGTATTAAAATAAAATATGTATAATTTGAAAAAATATGTCTTCTATGTGCAAATACAGATTTGAAATAGAATAAAACAAATGACTACCAATTTAACTTTAAATAAATCAACTTTGCAAAAAACCCAATTGTTATGTATTGTCCTTCACTAATTTTATTTCTGTTGTTTAATTTAATTTTTATAGTAGTTTTATGAACGCCAAAATTGGGATTTGTTATTGAAAACACGAACAAGACACGGACAACATTTATAGAATGCAAATAACATCTTCATGATATGTCTTTATGCAATATGCAAGCTTTACTTACTGACTGTCTGCCAATCTGCACTTTAATTTAAGTCTATGCAAATTATCATTCTCTCTAGCGAATTGTCCAAGCTCGGTGTAGAACATACTTGGCCAGTTTTAAGTTCTAACGGCTTTTTACGATATTTAAATTATACATTAAAATATACTGTTTAAATGTGTGAAATGAGAAAAAACAAAAAATACTCTAGTTTCAGTGCAAGTGATGCGTTTTGTTGTTAAAATATTAGTTCATAAAAATGAAAAATAATTTGTAATAAAAACATCAAAATAAATTGCAATTTTAGGGATTTTGGGGTTTCGAATTCCGAGTTAGATTAATAAAAACGTATTACGATTTTCATGCAAGTATTTCTCAGTAACAACCTGGAAATAAGTAGTTAGCAGCTTAACACTCGCGTTTATTTAAAAACATGTAACTGTTCTCTCTCTGACTTTATGACTTGAACATGCACAGCACGAACGATTTAATCGAATCGTCATCTTTTGACGTTTAGATATTATTTATTCCACTCAGGCCGCAGATTGCTCTGAAATTATAAAAAATATTCGGAACGCCATATTAATATGCTTTTATCAAAACCTCTTCACTTTTCAGCGATTGCATTACTTTTTTTTTCTTTCTTTATTTTGATCACTACCTTAGACTTAAACATTGAAAAAGTTCATATGATAAATTGGATGGATTGCGTAAATTATATTATATTTTATATAAGTTTCAGTATAAACCCTGGGTAGTTTTATTGCTCGAAGTATCAATAAAAAAGGAAATCAAGAAATTATACGTTCACTGATCAAACTTATTATATTAATTTATTATCCTCATTCTCAATAAAATAACATTATACACAGCAGAATACGTATTCAAACACTCTCTGATTATTATTAAAAAAGTACAAGGAAAATATAAATAAACAGGAATTTATAAAGTTTCGAATCGACAAATACTCGTGACCCACTTTTAATATACCACACATTATTCGATAAATAATCCAATAGGCAACTTAATGGTAGACAATCATGTTACATTTTATATTGATATAATGAACCTTCGTACTATATTATACCACAGTAGATTATTTGATGATCAGTTAGTATCGTCATACTATGTTAACCTATTATATAATATATTTTCTCAATTATACTTGTAATTGAGAAAATATATTTTTTTGTAAAACTCAACTTAAAAGTATGTTAGTCTGATCGAAGAGGCAGTTAGGAGAATGAGAATTTTAAACTGACATAAATTTTCTATATATAAATGTAACTATTATATCAAATCCGTATTAAGTACTGTTCAAGTTTTGGTAATCTGAAACAAGTTTTTCAAGATAATTTCTGGGGCGCCTCACCAATGGTCACAGACTTGACCATTATCGTCGAAGCAGCCCAATTCAAAGCGCCTGGGTTAAAACGGACCTGGATGTAATACATTTCATTAATTAGAATTTAATGGTTCCATAAGAGAGAGAAAGTGAAATCAAAAACGCTTAAATGGACGCAAAAGTCTGTAGACAAAGAAAGTTAGACTTCTAGAGGCTCCTAAATTATTCATCAGATTGCTGCAAATTGAGTTCAAGTAAAGATTCCAGGACCAAAGAATATAAGATATTTTATTTTTTTATCCTTCAGTTTAAATGTACAGATCCTTATCGCCTACGTATTTCCCCGTGTGAAACCGGGACGGCAGGAAGCTGGTAACGAATAAAAATTACGCAATTTAAAACCCATCCCCCTGGAAAATCGTACTAATATATGTACATACGATTTGAAGCCTCAATGAGTAACGGTCGTTCCCACTCCTAACACAGATTTTACGCTTAACTGGATAATTGGAATATTCTTTTGGAAATTGAATGTTTTAAAAACAAAACATTATTCATTAAAAAAATTACACTAGCAATATTGCGTGTCAATATTTACCTCGACATTATCGTCTTTGCAAATGTTGCTTATGGATGATTATTATAACAATCTTTTGTCTTCTTCTTTTAAACGTCAAATTAATGATAAAAGAAAGAGATAAATAATGTTCATAAATGCGGTCGTATATTTATGTCATGACATATGAGATATGTATATTTATAGACGAAAACATAATTTAACCTTTGACTCTTTTTCATGATATCTGTTGAAAAACATTTAACATGTTGTGAATATTCCATACACCATAGATAATAACTTAATAAAGTTTCAAACGAGAACATGAGTTGATAGTTTATTGATTGATAGTCTAAGAATTAAAATCGCCGATTCGAAGAATCAATAACGTGTGCCTTTAATAATTCTCGTTTACATAATGTTGTCTTAGATTTTCGCGATTATTACACATTGAAATAAAACTAGTTTTTAATTCTCGTTTAGATATTTTAAATAGGATGAGTGACTGTAAGTTAGCAGTTCATTTTCGATTCTCTCGTTTTATTAAAAATACACAAATCTATAAGGATTCGCTTTTGTATCAATTATTTAGATTCTCTCTTCCATGTATACTAAAAATATAATAAAGTATTTATAAAAAAAAAAAAAAACAAAAATCAATGATTTTAAATCACTTTTAACTAATTTGGTCAAAGACACAAAAAATTATAGTCGCGTCTGCGATCTGATATAATGTATGAACAAGAAATTATTTTTATTTAAAATTCTTATACAATATGTTTATTGAATAGATAATAGATATTATCATCTAGTACGTAAATGACTATATTATTTTAATTATAATAATCAATAATAGATAGATAAATGATGATCAGAAGATAGCACTGTTCGTATGCGACTTTGCTCTGTGGGTTGCTAAAGTAACAATACATTATAAAGGATTCAATTTTTAATATTATTAATTACTTTTAATAGGATTTATTAAAGGCGTGATTAAATAAAAAAAATAAAATTGAACATTCATGAATGTTTAGTTTTAAAAATGTTAGTAGATATTTAAAGTCAAAACGATGAAATAATGGTATATTTTTTTTTAATAAAATTTATAACAGAAAATTCTAAAAATATTATGGGATCCTAAATCCTAATATACTGCATATTAATATAACACGATGTACCACATAGTAATTATTAGCACTATGTAGTCTGGTAACATTGGTAACAAGCGAAACAAGCTTATGCCCGTTCCTGATGTTAGTTATTCATCACCATTTCTAGATAATCTTTTTTTTTTTAAATATTTTATATTTGTAAAAAGGATTTATGGTATTTTCTTTTTTTTCATTATAGCGTATTTAAGGCAAATATATTTTCATTCAATTATATTATTTTTTAATTGTATTGCTATCCTAATCTTTTAAAAAATATTGTCTTAACTGAGTTCTGTATACATACGAGTATAAGTATTTACGTATACGGCAAAAAAAGGCTTCTATAATAAAAACAAAGACAATTTTTTTACATTATAAGCATATTTCTTAACTAAAATATGAAACAGAATATTTTATCATGTATATTATAACTTGTCTATGAGAATGAAAAACCCTTTCAATAAAATAAGTAATCCTTCGAATGTAAGTCGTAAAAGTTTCAAAACGATTCGTATAAGTACGATAACAAAAAAAATAAAAGTCGACTTTGAGATAGATTTATAAATATACAAGCACACCAATGTGGCTTCACCTGAAAAAATAATTAAATTTTGTATTTTTGTTATTCGCCTCTGAACCACATACATCGTTCAGATGACTCGTAATTTGGTTGATGAATAAATAATTTGTTACGAACTTGACCCCAACGGTCGGACCTATCGGAAATTCCCAGAATCGGAGTGATTACTGCCAGCAACGTTTATATAACAAAAAGGATGAAGTTGATTCTCATAGATAAACAAAACACTTTATTAATGTTATTCTATTTCGTTCCAAGTCAAAGTCACCTTTGAACGATAACAACGAAAAAATTGATTATCGAAATGACCAGGCCATTTTAATTTGTTTACTACTACTGCCGATACGATCTCTGCGTCACCTAGACGTTGATGTTCGTTACTATGCCAGAAGTCTTTACTATAAACGGATAAACAACGTGTGATACAGAATAACCACTACAAATAAAATCCAACACACTTTTTTATAATTATCTAAGACAATTTAAAGAGAAACAACCGTAACAAATATAACATTTCGGACTATATTGAAAATTTCTAGCATTCTCACATTTCACGAGATAAATAAGTTGTAATATTTTATCGCGTAACTTATTAGTTTAGCTAAGAGCGACAGAACAAAAATGCTCAATCACAATTTATAAAGGAGATTTTACAAAAAGATTCACGATAAAACTTGTACATACTTTATACCTTTTTTTTTTTTTGTGTAACGAGGAGGAAATGCATTTACGCATGCCGCCCGGTCGGGGGACCGGGACGGGTATGTGGGACTCAACCGGGAACTAATGCCCCGTGCCAGGGCACGCTAGTGCTAATGCCCTGTCTACCCACTAAAACCATCCTCGGGTTTCCACCATGCCGCCGAGTGGTGAGGCCACGGGATCGCCAAGGGCATGCAACCGCGATCCCACCAGCGGCAGCCGCCCTAAGGCGGCTGAATATTCATGGAAAGCGCGCCTAGGGCGCGCCTTCCCCCTCATCCTCCACGTAAGAATGTAGCGAACTCCCCCGAGTTCGCCACTGGAGGCTGGGCGTCAACGAAGCTGACGCCCTGCGGCGGATAAGATGGTAGGCTCCGCCGCTGACCGCCGGTGTAAAACACCTGGGAGGCTCGAGTAGCGAGCCCTCCCACTCCCTCCTAGCCAACGAGGCCACTCACATGGTCCGCCCTGACGCCGATCAAGGACGTACCAGGAGCAGCCCCGCGTCATCCCTCCCGCCAGTCTTAGCCGTGGCCGACGAGCAAGCTCAAGCCGGCCCCGTTGCCCAGGGTACACCACGAGGAGGTGACTGACATGTACCCCGTACATACTTTATACCTATGTAACTTGAGTTAATGTATTTTATAAAGAAAATTACATCTTACAATTTCAACATGAAACGGGATAACATCGTGAGGAAACTTGAATTGTATCGAATGAAGATCTTCCACATGCGTATACATATATTCAATAAGACATTTAATAAATATTTTAATGGCTGCTTGTTGTGTCACATAAGAAACAAAGGACTCTGGTAGTGTTGCCTGTAAAAAAATTAGCATTAAAGTTTGTTTTTCTGACGCTCTCTTCCGGTATATATTGCCGCTGGCGCTCAAGACCCTCGTCGCTAAGTGAAGGGTCACTATCATTTGTCGTACTTGAGTTACTTTTTAAGAACCCTTTATCCTCCTCCACGGTATGTAGGAGTTCGTTTACTATAGTATGTAAGTTAATATTAATTGATTTTTTTATATCAATATTCGAATATATAATATCGATATTTGTATACAGTAGCGGTAATACGGCTTCGTATAGACTGGCAACAGTATCGGTTAGTCTAAAAGGTCTTCCTGTAAACTAGTGGAGTTAGGCGTTTCCTTCTTGCGCAAAGGTTCTACTATAAATTACAGAAACCGTATATTTTTGTACTTTATGCAACCGCAATGTTTGTGCAGCTTCCAGGTTAAATTAAATCAATGAAATTAAAAAACGAAAGTACTTTTATAAGCTCTTTTGAATCGTCATTTTACGTTATTGTATTAAACGTAAAGCTTCCGCAGCGCCGGTTCAGAATGTTTAGTCTACCGAGAAGAACCGATAAGAAACTCAGCGGCTACGCTTCGAACATTTGGAACCCAAATATATGTCCATTAAATACAATTAAATTTATTTACGTATATATAGTATTAGCTTGATTTTTTTATCATCTATATAACCTTATGCTGTCTTATGTTGTTTAAAAAAACGATTTTAATTTATGAATCGATTACGAAATGTAAAGTTTAAAATAATAGGATAGAACTCAATGATTACAATTAGTAGACATGTTAAATACAATATTGGTTTTGTTTTAGCATTAGTATATATAATTATAATCTAGTCATTATTACTAAAGGTTATGAGGCTGCAATCCTGGAGTCATTGCCTAGGATGGATTAAAAAAAAATTAGAGGTCTTTGTCAAAAAATCTCAGTAACAAATTTGAGATTCTAAGTTGGCAGTGTTTATTTCGTGTCTTGCAGAGTTCATAAATCAATGTAATCAGGTATCGAGAGCTAAGCTATCCGCTTTACTGTGATAATTAATATATCTTAGCGCACAACTAATTAAGCGAGTCGTAATTATATTCTATGCGTGTGTAAAGATCCAATCGCACTGTATTATAATGCTTATAAGCTATTGGGGGATATCCAGTGATATCACAAATTTAATAACAGTTAATTTCATAATTATAATTCTTCTTTCTCCTTTATTTCTCCCTTTTAGGGTGCAATAACCTTTGTAGAATTAAGCATATGATGTTAACAAGAATTTTCGTGTGAGACGGCAAATGTTGAGAATAGCGGCCTTCTGAATGAGTGTGATGGTGGATGCGGGCATTTGCAGGGCGTGTTTAGGTTAGTCGAAGGAGTTTTTGGGACAATGACCTTTGTAGACATTACAATGGGCAAGGTTTTTACGTTATATACTTGCCATTGCCTTTTGATTTCTGTAGCCAGTTCTATGTTTTTTGTCATCTTTTCAGTAAGTCTATTAAGGAGATTATGTTTGTTGCATACATGTTGCTATTTCTACAAGAAATACTATAATTTTATTTTTATCTATTACTGCTATATCCGGACTTTTGCAGTATATTGTTTTATATGTAATTATTGTTTATTATTAATATTATAAATCGGAATATTATTAAAGCAAAATAAGATAAATTCTAGTCTTTATTGTCATATATTGCATCTGCAATCGTAATTTTGTAAACGCGTTGCATATTATTATGATAACATAATAACAAAGTATTCATAATAGCTGAAACGTCGTTACTATTATAAGTACGTATAATTTTAGTAAACTGAAGCTACCCGTTCTGATTTAACGTACCCAACGTTAAACAAAGAAAATCCGTTATTAAACCAATCTCATCAAACATCAAAAAGAAAAAGAAAAAAAACATTTAAGTTAGTTATAAGGTATTCTTTATTTTTACGTTTACTCTAAAATTACTATTAAGTGAAACAATTATCCTCAAAATCAATTACAGAAATAAAACCCTGTTTACAAAAATCAACATTATTTAACAAACTATTGCTCTAAAGCGACCTCATTCGTTCAAACGTTCAAACGATTCCGTAACTCCGTGACAGGAATTTCGCTTTCTCGCTGTACGTGTTTAGTTACACCCTAATAAGCAAAGGTCTACCATTGAATCATTCAATTTAACTCCAACAAATACGTGTTTATTTATCTTACACAATTGACTGCCTCGGTGGTCTAGAGGCCTATAGAGCCGGAGATCTGGTTTAGCCGATAAAAAGTTATCGGGTTTTTCTGACGAAAATTCTTAATAGGCTGTCTAGAGTCTGTAAGGTGGAATTATACATTCGCCTGAGCGTGCAACTCTTGGTCCTGTTTCTGAAGTATTTCTGGTCGTGTCGGATTTGCTGTTGCGTTCAATAATAAGAATGAGCACCTACGTGGCTGATATTTAATTAGGAGGAACTTATTAAAAAGTATTAATTACACAAATACTACTAATTATGTGCGTTGTATTGCACCGTATCGTGTTCCTTTAGAATTATAACTTGCATCCCTTCTTTTTTATAATAATATATATACGTTAATAAAGCAGAATAAATCGTGTGTAATCCTCTTGACAATTTTCATAAGCTGTTTGTTATCTTTTTACTTTTTCGTTAATAATTTTCAATGTATTTTTTATATGATTAAACGTCGTTGATCAGCTACTCTTTGCTCAGTAATGTTATGAATTTACAATGAATTCTTGATGTAAATGTTTTCTATAAACCGTTTTATTTGTTTCTAAATGCGTTATTTTGTAGTAGGCTTTGATAATAATTGTCTCATTATGTTTATTAAAAAATGAGTTTGGGCCATTAAATTAGGGTATATATGTAGGTACACCCTATTCTCCGAAACTACTGAACCGATTCTCTTGCAGTTTTTATCGGTGGATAAGGCTCAGCTTAGGAACATCGGGGCTTTGTTTCATGAAATCGGATGACGATAGTAGAATTATCATCATTGAAAGATAACTTTAATTTAATATCGTCGTCAATATATTCATTAATTTGTATGTCACATAAGAATCATTTGCATTTTAACGGTTTCTCTTTTCCTCGGTAATGAAATTAGTTTTGTCAAACAAGGGTGCGGAGCAAAACCGAATTTCCCGCGGACGAATTCAGGCCACCGGCTGAGTACTGAATACATTATTTTTCCAAGTTTCAGAATTAGATATACTAAATAAGTACAAGGTGTGAGGAAGTCTTCCATTAATTAATATGTGCGAATTTCATTTGCTAAAAGCTATTGATCGTTGAAACAATAACGTATGCAACGTCATGACATACGAGATATGCCTACAATCAATTATATAAAAAATGTATGTCTTGAATTAATCATATTAATCTTACATCATATTAGAGTAATAGATTATTTAAAATCATTTAAATGCCCAAGTAGCCGGTCTTTATTAAGTATTGCTATTAAAAGCTATATACATTTTTCCTACGAAAATTATAAAAATCAAAATATACCTTCTTATCAAATAAAATCGTTGCGAAATATTTTTATTTTATTAGATTAAGATGAAGGAAATTTATATAACCAAAGTTTTTATTACATAAAATATGTACGCTGACGGGCAAATAGACCAACTTACCAAGTGGTTGTAAGTGGTCACTATCGCCCTTAGATATAGACGTTTCCGACATTTAGGCTGATGGCAGTCTTATTACGAGATAAGCACAAATTCTGTCCCTTATATTCTATTACATGGCTAATCCGGCAGGATCTTTGTCAATTTACATGCGGATTACAGGCGCAAAATTCATTCCCGGTATTTTGAAATCCCGGTATATTACTAGTAGGTAGGTACCTACTCGTGGACTAATAATATATTGTTGTTCATAGATAATTAAATTATATTGCTGTGTAAAATACTTATTGTTCAGAATTACTGACTAAAATAGGTAATTTTAGGATTATTTTATATGTTCGTTATGATTTATTCTTTTATTAATAAGTTTATTTTTTAATACAAAATCTTCTTAAATACCTAAAATAAAATAAAAAAATAAGAAATAATATCGACTCAATGAGATATTGTTTTTTACTTCTATTTTAATTACCAGCGCTGAAATTGTAATTTGCATGGTACATATATATGTATGTATGTAAACGTATATGATAAATTTGTATTCCTAATACCTCATAAATACTAAAACAGCGCCATCTAGAGAATTCTAAGTTAACTCTCACCAATCCTAATTGAAATGATAGCTTGAACAAAGAGAGTTCCCCGACCTTCTAGCTGTTTTAGCAAAAAAATAATAGATGGCGTTACAGTGTATAAATTTAGAAAACAGCTATTACATTACAATAATCTCTGTACTAAATTCGTATCTATCATTTTTCCACTTGTTGGGTGACTAATTAGGCAAAAAGCATAATTTTATGATATTATTATGTATGCAAAATTAAGGACTTTCAATTTCAGTTTTCATACTGTAATTTTATTTCTTATTGATTCCCTTATCGATGAATATAATGTTTTATTAATAACAATTTTATTATAAAATATTTTAAGCATAGTATTCACCTACATAGTTCTTACAAAAAAAAAAAACTATCTGAAAAAAACAGACATTATTTTAATAAAAACACCGAGATTGACATAAAGGTGTGTTCAATTATTCAGAACCTCGGATTCGCCAGCTTGGATGTTTTTTGTAACAAAAATTACGCTACACTTTCATTACATTCGCGTGATTGTAAAGGTAATTAAAACAAAACTAAATCTATTTAGTCCATTTTGTCGAATTTTGAATCCTTGAAGACAATTCAATATTATTATTCTTTAAAAAAAATTGCAGCTGTTTAAGTTATACTTACGAAATTACATCTAATTATTGGTAGTAATAATAATTTTAAGAAATAACAATGAGCAGAGTTTTGTCAATTTACTTAAAAATATATATTACATATTTAAATCCTAAAAAGGTAGGTAACTTAATAGTAACTTAATAGTATTTTTTTTTTTACTATAATTTATATTCAATTAGACTTATTTGTATTTTTTTCCCCTTTTTTTGGTGTTTATACTGTTTATCTACGTTATTTGACTGCCTTATTTCCATTTACCTATAATGAAAATTTACACTGTACATAAATAATGTAATGTTTATGCCATAACATTATAGGTAACACTTTTTGTTTTGGAATGTTTTTTCCGTTATAAACTGAAACTCATTCCATAAAGGCCGGCAACGCACCTGCAAACCCCTGTGTGTCCTCCTGCACGTTTGCCGCACACACCATAAAAAAAAAAAATTACTTCACGTTGAATGGAATGACGTGCTGTCAATTACATAACGTTCACCTAGGAACTTAGTGATTGAATACTCTTTTTCGGAACTCACCGGGGATATGTTGGTGGGTAACTTTATAAATAATATATTAAAGAGTAATGTGTTCGAGTGTAAACATCCATATAATTCATTTAGTGGCAATGCTATGGCGTCAACAAATTAATAATATTTATATACTACTACTTTTTATACCAGCAAATTTGTCTCATATAAAGTACCTAATTGAAAAAAAAATACAAATTGATCAAAATTGGCGAAAAGTTAGGTGTGTTCGTATTTTATTGTTTACCAGGAAAATAATATCAGAACATTCGCATATAACTTTTAGCCAACATTTTACTTTTTTATAATTTTATGTTTTTTTAAATATGACTGGTAAAAGTACCTGAGTAGACAAAAGACTAATAATATAAATAATATTGCATAAAAAAAAAATTATATTTGCTCAAATTTAGGTACACTTCAACTTAGGGAACGATGTAAGTTTCATTAAATCGGTGCAGTAGTTTTAGAGATATCGGTAAATTATTCATAAGAAAATATAGGTAGCTGTATAGTTATTATTATTGTCTTATTCCATATAAGTAAGTAGTTGATGCAAAAATCCAAGAGTATGTTACTACTTCTATACGTACTACTGAATCGATAAAGATGAAATTTTATGCTCTTTGTCCCAAAATTCCTGGGATAACAGAATTTGATGCGGGTGAAGCCACGGGGCTCGTACTTCTATTATTATTATTAACTAGCAGTGGGGTCTAATAATAATAGGAGTACGTAGGTATAGGTATAATGTACCTATAATATGAAGATTTTGTTTTTTGATTTGTGTTTGTTCTGTGCGGCTGACACAGACCTCAAAAAATTGTCGGCGTTTGTACTAAATTAGGTATATCTTAGACAAATCTGTTTTTGAATTTTGTTGTCCTTTTCATAAGTCCTAAAAAATATTATTTTTCTATTTTTAGTTCACTAGTTGTTCCTAATTTTGAAGTCGGTTTAATCTTTTTATTACATACATTTTCAGCCTGTAAATTTCCCACTGCTGGGGTGGAATATGCTCATACCTTCTCCTCAAGCCTCCTCTGGCTTTGAGGAGAAGGTATGAGCATATTCCACCACGCTGCTCTAATGCGGGTTGGCTGGTAGAATACACATGTGACAGAATTTCGTTGAAATTAGACACATGCAGGTTTCCTTACGATGTTTTCCTTCACCGCCGAGCACGATATGAATTATAAACACAAATTAAGCACATGAAAATTCAGTGGTGCTTGCCTGGATTTGAACCCGAAATCATCGGTTAAGATGCACGCGTTCTAACCACTGTGCCATCTCGGCTCATCTATTTATAAATTATTTTTATTAAATACATTCAGTCAATTAATTTGTTTACAAGTAGTACAGTCTATTACTATATCTGGTATTACTAGTGGTCTTCAGTAGTCCCCTTATAAAATTTTGATCTTTCTATGACATCAGTACAAGTTCTGTATGTAGGAACATCATTTTATGCTGACCAAACCATTTTATGAAATCTAAAAATGTTTACTAAAACAACAAATTCGTAGCTTAAACGGTAATAACGGTACCGTTCCTGTCAGTTGCCTGTACATTATTTTTTGTATTAAGTACGCTTTTTAATAGTTCTTATATAATCTTAATAATAATAATAAAGGATTTTTGGTTAAATAAAATGTAATATAATTTTTTTAATATTTTTTTTATTTCATCATTCATTTCAAACTACACCTTCAAAAATTATAATTGATTATAACTACGATAAGCTATAATTTTACCTAACATACGACTCGAACCTACGTCGTTTCATGAAAAAATTTTGACACTTCAAAACTTCCAACAGGAATTTATTATTCTACCTTCCATTATGCAATTACTACTTTAAATACAAAGGAAATAAATGCATGAACAAGAATAAACTCGTGTACCTTCGTTACGGACTATCCCGAAACACAAAAGCATGTACATCGAACAAACGCAATAGCCCATACAATCAAAGAAACAGTAAAACGTCTCATCTCAAGGGCATGAGAAGATGTATTAGATAATAATAAATGAACATAGTTTAATCTTGTTCATATAAATTTATCCACTTAGTGATAAAGATTTATATTAAATTATGTATTAAAAATTATTTGCACGCTTGCACAAGCTGCTCTGCGGTGGTTGAATAAAATACATACAATTATTTTTCACATTACATTGAAATTCGCTCGTTCCCATACACAACTACAGTTATTACTAATGTGTCTTACTTAGTAACAAAATAAATCTGTTAAAACGTAATTTTAAGTCTCAAACAACATCGTTAGTTTTCAAAATCAGGTACAAATTAATCGAAATTATAACTAAGGTAACTGAAACATCAAGGGAAGAAATATGAGATCACGCTGCTTTATTAATATTCACGTCATTTCGACATGGTATCAATAAAGCGATATTCCACACGAAGTTTTCTTATTACATACTAATATTTTTGGCGTTTCATTTTATCAAACTAAATCACAGAAAGAACGATAAGAAATAATAGCTGACACCTTCATTCAACCGTCGCTTTATTAGAAATGTTATTCCTGAATAAAGCATTTATGAAACGTACTTCATATTTTAAACATATCACTTGAATTTTAAATATTCTTGAAAACGTCGCTCGTGTTGAAAACTCTTTAGAATAAAGCGACAGTTTTAAATGAAAAAAAAAAAAAAAAACTTATCTATGGATTATAAATACCAGGGGCCCATAAACACTTTACAAACCTACTTAATTCTAATATAACAAAAAATATAAATAAGTCAATGTGAATGTTACATAACATGTGCATTCTTCTCTATGATCTTAATTATATGCCGTGCCATATAACATCGGGAGTTACCTACAGTAAAATTGAAATGTTTGCTACGCTTTTTCATATAAATACAGTATGAAAGCCGTATCAAAATGGTCTTTCTAATTATCTAATGAGTACATCTAAACGTCCCTTATCGTAAACATATGGACTTTTATTAAATTACATATTGAAGATAATTATCATAACAGTGATTGTACTCTGTACTTACTTACTAAAGCTCAAATTGATGAAAATCTATTGTTTTATGCTACGGTGCAAAATTTATTGATATTATAACTATTGTTAAATATAGAAAATACGTGAATAGAGAGACCGCCTTGTAGGAGTGTCACATTTCGTGTACCAGTTTGTTCCTTTTCAAATCGATACGATTTTCGTGACTATGAGTCGATGAGTCACTATGGTATTTATAAGCAAAAACCAACCTTCTAATTATAGAAATAAAGTCCATAATAAATTGTAGATTGTATTGTGTGATAACAGTGTTCACTCACAAATTGTTCTATTTAATAAAAGACAGTCGTTTTATTATTATATTTGACCTCATTTTAATCTATGGATCCGTAATTATTTTTAAACGGCATATACAAAAGCATAACATATACTTGCCTTTATCTAAGTGTTAGAAGAAAAATAATAATATTAAGTTAAGCATTTTGCTTTTAGGCCTTTATACATGTAGCTGCTAAGATAGCTAAAAAATTAAAACGAAACCATTTTAAATTATTATTATTATTAAATATCGTTTAAGTGGCCTTCGTGACATATACTTGGCTATTATGACCTTGGCCATATTTCATCATATACTGAATATGACGTACTAGTGATATATGTTGTATATTTTCTTAACAAAACTAATTGGTTTATAATGAGTTATAAGTTTAAAGTAAATAAAATTACTTATACAAATTTAAATTAAATCTAATGTTACCGTGGAACTCACATTAATAATTACATACATAATAATTTAAATATCAATACAGGTTGCTGCGGTGTTGGGACTAGCATAAGTGTAAAGCAAGCGCTTAATTATTCATTAAAGTCTCGAGCTATTTTTAAATGGTCCATTGTATTGGATTAAATATCTTATTGTTTAAAGAAAAAGTTATATTTTATAATAAATAAAATAAAATATGTTCATATTTTTAATGCTGTTGAGGCTTTCGTAATAATAAGCACTAGCTCTTAACGGTAAACACCGCCGTCGTATTATGACAACGTTCCGAGCGAACAAACATTTTGCAAGCCCCATAGAAAAAAACATTTCTATGTACGTATGTCCTCTTTGGTATTATTCACTGGTTACTAAAACTATTCACATATAATAAATAACTGCTGCTATATTTACGCTTAAGTATCAAAAACGTAATTTGACACAAAACTCAAAGTTTATTGCGTCTTATTTATATACACGTGGCCGTTCGTACAGCTTGAAGTTCCTCACTGAACCGTTAACTGAGTGCTACGAAATGTATACTTGTACCGTCCAAGCTCCTACAAAGCGAACGAATCATCAAAGAAGCTGAAAGAACGCCATACATTGGGTTCTTTGATTAATTCCAATCAATGTTTCCCAAAGATTTCAAAGCATAACAGCTGGCAGTGGAGTCGATAGAGCCATGTGTTCAGCACCTCTAACTGGAAGCCTTTGAGCCGTGACGTAGTGTCTCATTAGAGCGGGTACGTTGGGGAAGGCGGTAGCAGCCCCTCCCAAAGTGTAACCGTCACCCCCGCGACATATCCGCATGTGCATAAAGCCACGGGTGGATCTAGAAAAAAGAAAAAACAAATATAAAATATTTTTTGAAAAATATGAAAAGTGTTATTACTATTGTTGAAATAATATTATTTGAGATAGAAAATAGTCAAAAACTCACTTCAAGCTAAGCGAGTAGTCGTGTTTAGCGGACTCGCTATTTCTTACTAAGAATGCTCCCTCATCGGCATCTCTTAGTAATCCCTCAGCTTCCAAACGCGATAACGTTCCATGATACCACCTGGAATAAAAAAAAAACATTTTTATTAACAATCGAACACGATAATTAAATTATGCCAATTTTTGTTCCATTTTATGCCATGATGTTTGATATTATGTATGTATATAATTGTTACATGAATATTATTCTATTATTATTATTATGAGCATTTGTGTGTTAAATTAATAATGATCAATCATTCAACTCACCCTTGTCGGTCTAGTGGAAGAGTAGCATCAACCAGGTCCCGTGGCGGCGCTATAGGTCCTAAGTTCAAATGTAATCCTTTGGCACTACCGGAGCTACCAGTGCCACTTTCAAAATTCAAAGTCAATTTCTCACGATGTTTTTTTCCTAAAAGAAAATATTATTTTACATAAACATATTCTGATACAATTTTAAGTAATAAGATTCTTTATCATGATAGATACATGCGTTCACAAAAGTCAAAGGTCATTAAATGTCAAATTGCAACTTATCTAAACTCTTAACTCAACTGTACGTTTACAAATTGCTCAGAACATAAAGGGAAAAGTTCCCACAAAGAGCACTCAAGTATATTAAATATTAGAAGGGCGTCGGAGCAGTTTGTATAAAAGAATTCGAAGTCATACGTCTTAATCGGCATAATTCGGTAGTAGACTTCACTTCAAGTTACCGACAGATCTCGAAAATGCGAGACGACAGACCCTCTACAGATTTCTTTCTTATGGATTGACATGTAAAAACCCTTGTGATATATAATATAATAAGTTTTTACAAGATAAAATAATTTACGTTGTAATTTTTTTCATTAAATTTATTTTAATCTGATCTTAGCTCACCTTGGTTTAAATCTTGAACGCTTTGACTCGAAGAAGCGTTAGATATAGCCTCTCCAAAATCATTGTTCAGTTGCAACGATTGGCCACGTAATTTACGTCTCAATTTGGGCATATCAAATGGCAAAGTGCGAAGGTCTACTTCGGCTTCAGCTCGACGTCTTCGTAATTTTGGCATATCAAACGGAAGGTCAGAAAGATCAACAGCATCATCTTTACGTTCTTCTTCTGTGTTGCTGTTTTTGAAATTTATAAATGCATTCCGTGAATCTACACCTTCTCTCGAATGAATTGATATACCACTGTCGGAACCTTGTATTTCTGTGTCACCGGGAGTTGAATGCCTAAACGTCAGATTTAACAAATTTCTGTTTTGTAAAGCCCGCCTTTTCGGCTTAGGTAAAATTTCAACAGTAGTTTGTATTGTCGTGTTACCCATATCACCATCTTCGGGAGATACTTTTTGTGAGTTATTATTTTTATTGTTATCAGATGTTTCTGATGCTGGCTCCTGGGAAGATTTGTCTGATATAGGACTTAAAATATGTAGTTTATTCGGATGATGTCCAAACCCCGAAAGCTGCATATGATGTGATTTAATAAATGGAACGTTTCCGGAATCAGAGCTATGTGAACTTAATGATGATGAGTGTCGACTTTCAGAACTACTACTACTCCTGTCTCCTTCACTGTTGCTGCTCCTTAGTGACTCCATGCTCCCTCCACTACTGCTTGTTGCCATGCTTTCGGTGCTTGAATACTTTCGACGTGGACGAGCTACTCCGGGCCTGCCTTTAAACTCCATTATAGGGCCGACCCCCTTAGGCCCCTTGTACCGATTCATTTCGGGTGTATCAGAATCGGAAGTGGGTCGACCCTTAATCTCTAAAAAAATACCGTCTTTTGATTGCACCCTTTCATCATCACCATCACGAGACTCACGACTGGAATCCCTCAAACGTTGTCCAACGTCAAGTTCTGTAGACACAGAAGCTTTAACGTCAGTCATACTAGCGTCACTACTGGTCGGCGTGTCCCTAGCCCGTAGAGATTTTACCGGCAGTCTTAAATCTTTTAGGCGGGGATGTGATGGCTGGGTTTGAGGCAAATTTGGAGCACTTTTAATACTATTCATTGCAGATCCGTCTTTTTGTTGAAATTTTGTAGGTAACGGCGCTGTAGATGGTGGAGAAGGAGTATAACCGCGTAACGGCAGTTGAGATGTTGATGTACGATCTTCATCTTCAATGTGCACTTTCTCCATCTCCTCCGAGAGTGCTGATGCGTTACTCTCATTTTCTCTCTTTTGGCGAATAGTAGGAATCTTTGAACGACGAACACTATCGGTTTTCATAGTCACCTTACGGCGACCTTTATAATCTGGTTCACTACGTTCTACAGCTTCAAATGCAGATGAGGCAGATGATATAACCTTGCGTTCCTCGGCTTGCAAGAGCGCTGGATGATTACTAACGCGGTCGAAATCATCTAAGTCATCATCAGACCGAGCTATTTTACAGTCAAAGGCCGTTTCGTAAATCTGTCGTGTGGTCATTTCTTGTGGCCAGCGTGGCAATGGCGCCGGCACGTAAAATACGCTACGAGAAGATCTATGCTCCTCTACATCTTCGGGCGCGGCGCACACGCAGCCGGCCGCGTCGCGCCCGCGACGCCTTGGCGGCATCCACGCGCTCTCGCCGGACGATGATGATGATCGTTCTAGCTCACGGAATCCATCTTCTGCCACTGAAAATCTTTTAGGCAGATTTGGTCTTTGAGCAACGTGGGGAGCGTCAAGACTTGCTGACTTTCTATACCGTGGGCCACGAGACGAAGACGTCGATGAAACAGTCGGCGCTGTAGGAGCAGGTGGTGGCGGGGCAGTTTTGAACAAATCGCCGTAATAATATGGGCTAGGATTTCTTCTAGGGGCGTTTGCGTATCGTGGATCAGATCGACCACTGTCTGGCGAATGCAAGGATGGTGCAGTTGCAAATGGATCGAATTCACCAAACTCGTCCTCTTCGCCTTCAGTTGATGATGATCTGTCTTCTGAACTCGATTCTAAAACAATAATAATCGCCATTAGACATAATTTCAGATATTAATAAATTTATTGTGTGCTGTTTAAGACGTTCTTTTTTATCTATCTTCATATGCTTGTGGTAAAACACATTTTCTCCAAAAATTTTGTGCTAAAAATTATTTAAATTGCAAAACGTATAACCGTCGCTACAAAATTGGAAGACTTTTAGAAGATAAAATGAAGGCAGCGAGCTAGAAGTAGGTTCGTAAACGTTCCGTAAGTCTGAGGCCGCAGTTAGTCTCAAGTGGCGTCGTTTAAATGAGCGTCCGGAATTGTACTTTCACGATCCTTCAAGAAAGCAGTCAATCATAAAGAATGGAAAAATGTTCCCCTATTATTAAAAAAAGTCTTGAGTAAATCTTATTGCTATTTCTTGACTAAAGTTCCTCGTTTAAACTTTTTAAAGGTGCGAGTGTATTTTTTTTTAATTGTTTGATATTTAATTTGTTTGATAAAAATATTTAAAAGTGAAGATCATAGTCATTTTAATTTGGGTTTGATAATGGTATTAATTCTTAAATTCGTATATATCGTCTCAAATTAACGTATTCATAGTATCATGAACCGTTTTTGAACGTAAAATAATTGCGATGTTGTGTTCGTTCGCTTTCATTTTTTTGAGATTAACTGAAGTACTCTTATAACGCTAAGGTTAATGAATGCAATAAATCCCCTTTAACTCGTGCATACGATGCTAATGTTATTTCAAAGGCAAGTAGAAATACCCTAATGAAAATTCCTTGCCTCGCACAACAAAGGCACATCTCTGAATGCATGTTGAGCACAAAAAGTCTGGATTTAAAGCCCCAAGCTGAGACAAATATCTACAACTAGCATGTTTTACTTCTACGTCCATGAGTTGATAGATAAATCTAAGGTTTAGTACCAAGAAAAAGCACCAATATTTATTCCTCGTAACTAATACGAAAACAGTGCAAATTGTCCATTAGCGCAGAGGGTTGCAAAGTGACGTTATTACGTGACGTAATTGCTTTTCCACGTGAATGGACATGAGCCCCTACGAGTCGAAATTTGTTGAATTACCTCGATTAACGTGTTAAATGTCTTTCAAAAACGTTTGAAGCAATGTCAAAGGCGCCGGTTTAG
The DNA here is from genome assembly GCF_905147765.1 of Vanessa atalanta. NCBI lineage: Eukaryota > Metazoa > Arthropoda > Insecta > Lepidoptera > Nymphalidae > Vanessa > Vanessa atalanta. The sequence continues at coordinate 5,409,838 of NC_061882.1, forward strand.
AATAAAGCTATTAAACAATTAAGATAAAATTACACGGATTTGAACTAAAAGTTAGCTGGAATTGTCATCGTAACTGAATATTATTGACATAATCATATGCTCTCGAAAGTAAAAATATTCATTAAATGCTTCTTATGTGTTCGTATTTACTCCTGCACATAATGTTGTATACTTTTAATAATTCTCATTATGTAAGTGGTTAACAAACTCATATTAATCAAGATAAAATGAAAAAATCTTTCCATAGACAAACGACATTGCAAATCAAAAGCCACTGTTTATTATGTCGAGACATTTTTCCGAGTCTAGACGAACTAGCAGAAAAAAGGCTGATTAAAAGTCGCCATTGTTGTTGATGCCTAGCGCGGCGTTTATTACCTCGGCTCTAATTGTGGATATTCCATGGAAGCTTACAACGTCTTTATAACATAAGAGGTATATCAACTTAAAAATAAATTCGCCTATTTTTGTATCTATATGTGTAATGGTAAGAAATTGATTGACTTAAAAAAAGCGCATTAATTACACATTACTATAAACCATTTATATGCTGTATACCCTTTTAATATACGTATGCATACATTTCGAAATTTAATAAAAGAAAGTAGTTCTCGTTAAGCGACTGACATGTCGAAGTAAAACTATGTTGACATAGTTTACTTTTTAAAAATGAAATTGTGAACAAGTTAATTAACCCACCCCGAGAATTTGTGTAACGAGGAATGGCGTGCAAGCTGTTTTCTTTTCATTTCTACGACAAACGGACAGGACTAGATACCATCTCGAGAACAATGCCGTAACAAGTCTCAACCGCGATTGTTGTGCGAGAAAAGAGTCTTTGTGCGGTCTTAGGAGATGAGCGAGGGTACAATCCTAGCTAAGAATTTACGTACACAAAATAAATAATATTAATATTTCTACTATACTATATTATAATGAAAGTTAAATGGCTTTTCATATTAATTTTTATATTTCAATTGAATTCTTTTTACATTCCTTAAATGTTATTTTAAATATTATAAAACCTAATATAATTATTTAAAAAGTAAAAGAACGATATTTTATGTAAAACCCTTAAACAGCCGGCACAACGATTACAATAGTTACGTAAAACATGAATTACAAATAAACTCACCAGATTCGTAATATGGTTGTGCCCGGTGTCTGGACTGTCTCTCTTGGCGCAGTGGCGCGGAAGGCGCAGGTTCGGGCGGAGAATCGGCCGAACCTTCAGGTGCACTTTCGGGACTACGTCTAGAAACTTCAGGAGCTGACAAGTCGAAATCAGTTCGTCTTGCCGACTCGTAATCTGCTCTTCGACGAGCTGACTCCGCGTCAAAAGCGGGTCGTCTTCCAGAATCTGCGTCGTATTCTCTACCGAAATATCTTCTTGATTCGTATTCGTATGGTCGTCTTGAGTCAACGTCGTAATTGTGACGACGCGATTCGTAACGCCATCTGGATGTGTCGGGTGAGCGTCTAGGCTCCCTTGACCGGCGACTACGCTGCGGTGATCGTCTGGCTGTGTCGCGTGGTGTACAATAAGCCTCTAAGAATTCAACCTGAAACAAATTACTTTTGTTAAATTTATTTCAATGTTAATCATCAATTAAAAACCATTCACTTATATTTTTATTATCTGTAATGTGGATCGATAGGATGTAAGTACACGCTACAATACGAAAATATAGAACAAGGGATTCCGCATACCAAGTGACTATTAGTTGGAAGGAAGCCCTTCATCATGAAGGTCGATTATGTGGCAGAGTAAAGTGGTAATAAAATGCAGCGGTCACATATCCGCCGACCGTAACGGTCGGTTAGACGTTCTTTCCCCTAGACGGGGTGTCATTACCGGGGAACGTTTCTGTTTATGAGAGGGAGCATAAAGAATATTATGAGATATTGCGCTTGCATTGACGATACGATGAGGTGATAACGTTTCAGAGGCTGGTCAAATTTAGTTCGGAATGTCATTTTTTATTGCAAACATCAACGCTATTACATTTATACTTTTACATTTATAATAACTTTGTCAAAATAATAAAATCGTGGACATAAAAAAATAAGTCTTATTTTTTTAAAGTTTTTTATTTATTTCGTACATAGTGAATTGTTTGTTGAAGACTCTTCAATAGCTATTTTACATATAAAGACACACCATGTATATATCGACGGAATTATACATTGATTGTCATTATAGAATTAAAAAGTTTATCGATAAAGTACCTTGTTAAATTAAAATTATAACAAGACTGAAAGACGTTTATTAAATATTAATTTACAAAGTAGCATAATAAAAAAGCACAACTAAACACAAACAAATAATATTACATAATACATATCTCGTAATCTTAATTTTTTATTTCGATTCTCGATAAATATATTTTAAGTTAAATTTGATTAAATTTTGACGTTATCTTCATACGTGTTAGATACACGGTGTAACATAAATATTTGTTTGTTATTATCGATATAATTGTTTTTAAAATCCCAAATCCTACCCACTCTTACGAGCTGTTAGCTGATAGCTTATTTAAGTGTAAATAAATATATTTTTATATTGGCTAGAATTTATTAAATGATAAGAATAAAGGTGTCAACTCTATTTCATAGTGGGGATCGAGATATTTAGTATGGATATAATTGTTTTTAATTTAATTCATAGATTTATTGATGTTTCAAAGTGGTCGACCCCGTGATGAGCTCCAACATCCGCGCCTCAGGGCACGAAGGGTCTTAAGCCCTCATTAAGGGCGGGTTTAGGATTTACTAGCATTAAATTTCGAGAAATCTTAACCTGAACGAGTTTATTCAACGACTTCCACACGTAATACTTACATAATCTGATTGCCAAACATTATAAAAGTCTCTTTCATCCAACATTACAATCAAGATCATTCAATGGGAAATTTCGTCTACCCACAATCTTCGTATAAGACCAGATTAAATACATTAAACGTGCAAGCAGTCATTATACGTCGCGAGGGTGACTTTATAAATAAAATAAAAGGATTGTAAGCCGGTTCTGTAGCTGGCCCCAGGCCTGTTCTTTATTCAAACTTTTACCATTGAGTGGAGGCTAGGGCTAGCCTCATCTGGCGCATTGTTTAACGATTCCTTCCTACGCATGAAAATTTATTTACATAATTAAACATCGGTCGCACCACCCTCGTTTTGATTTGCGATGTCTACGAGATTTTCTCCGCTATTTACATATTTTGTTCCGACGCTTAATTAGAGTCGGTCGAAGCGTTTTCACGCACAAAATTATAAAAGCTTTAATTAAAAAAGTCTATTTCATATTCAATCAAATTTCATAAATTATCAAGGTTATGATTAAAAATAGTGACTCACTTCCACTCGAAAGTTGTTTATCTCGACGAAATAAAGCAATAAAGAATCCTTTTTTTTGAACGAAAATAAATTCATTCGGGTTTATATAGTGATGCGTATGAGGGCATTATTCGTTTCGTTTTATTTACCAATTCAAATCAATGTTCCTATTGAATCGGAAGGGGTTAGCCGAGAGGGATCAAATTGAAACTGCTCAAGCACACATGTTCACTTCTGGCTATTCATCAATCGCATCGCATAATGGGGAAATAAACTACAACTCACTTCCTCGACAACTACACGTATAATACTAATAGTCAACTTCCTGTAGAAACGACATGGACAATTTATACGAAGCAAGGCCTAATGAGAATTATCATTCGAATTGCTTCGAATGAATTTAAAACTTGTCTATGTTTTATTTCTAAGTAAATAAATTTGAGTAGAAAAATAATCGAGGAATCAATAAATATTATTTATTATAATTTTTTGTTTCCTTGAATGTTGGAGACCTATCGCTTTTAAATTTAAATGTATTATCTTATCAAATGGAATTTTTGCACAAGAGGAATACCTATTTGTTTTTACAAAACCATAATAACAAAATAATGTAACCGTATCACGCTTGTGGTTTACTTTACTATATAAATAACGTCATATGTTTTAACGAGATAACCTTACCTACATATTACTAATTGCTTTTTGATTTGCTACGTACGTACTGTTTTGATTAAAGAATAATAATCAATTGCGCGTTTACGTCAAACATCAAATATGACTTTAATCTAATGTTGTTTTTTTTTTTAAGTAACATCATATGCAGATTGACAAAAGTCGTTTAACATAGAACCTTACTAGAAAGTTCTATGAAATATAGATTCAAATAAGTTAAAGAATATAATCCATAAAGTTAATTATGCATTCAATTGTTATTACAATGTCTCTAATAAACAAATAATATATCGAAAAAAACGAATTCTAACAATGTTTTTAAAAGAATACGTCACTGAATATGTAAATGATTGACGTATATTATAAATTAAAATAAATTACGATTAAAAAAATATATATTGGCTATCATGCTTAAAACCAAAAGGTGTCCAAATCATTAGATGTCTATAAATACTCACAAGTTTAACACATCAATGATATGAAAGGAATAATTACTTTTCTCTAGAGAGTAGGCGACGATGAACAAAAAATATTCTATAGGTATAGAGAAAGTGTGATTCCGGGTTCGCCCGCTATGAGTAATACCAACAGAATGAAGGATGTGGGACAAGATGTAGTTTTCAGACGGCCACATGAGTCAGCCGGGCGATTTATAAATACCGGAGACACGCCTCCTGGCTGCCCAGCCTAAAATAGTACGCTGCAGTGTCGTATAACATAAACATTAAATGCTTCTTTGATCAGTCATCGGTTCTGTATGGAAAAATCTCAGACGACTGCGAATATTACATCAGATAAAAAATGCCGACCAAGGCCCCAGGAAATTTAAAATATTCAGAGATATTTCTTGCTTGAAGATTCCGAAACATAATGTATATAAAACGAGCTCGTTAATAAAATAAATTGTTATTTATTTACAAGATAAAAATGCTGGGTTATCCAAACATTTAAAAAAAAATATACATCACTTAAGATTTACATTTAATTCAAGATGATTCACCATTCAGTGTCTTTGTGCTGGTTTTTGTTTACAAATATAATCATATCTATCAACATTATTTGACACAATAATTAACTTCTAAATTATTCGAGACAAACACGACTATCCTAGTAGTAAATACGCTTATTTGAGATCGGTAGCATTCTTTCTGTACAATCGTAACCTTCTAACTTGGGTATAATGTAATTCAGCGGCTAAATGTCTGCAGGAATTAACAGACTGGTTGGACTGCAATTTCCCCGTCCACAATTGGCGCGGTCAATCTTACATTGTGAACTCCTGTCTAGTCACGTTCAGCAAACCAGAGCCGGCAAACAGGTTCCACGCAACTGAGTTAAACAGTGTCTTTTATTCTTTTCACTTTCAAAACAAGCATCGCGGACGTGCTTTTCAATCATACTCTGTTATTGGACCGTAAGCCTTAATGTCTGATACATGTCGATTCGATTCTCTCTTCTATTTACTTTTAGAAATTTATTTAAACGTACATGGAAACTCATTCCAGACAAACTAAATTTTAACTATTAATTAAAACGAATTGTCTTTAAGTACGGCTTCCTACCAAGAGTACTGACGTGACAAAATTAGACACAATTGTTGCAAATGAAAACAGGCGGAGATGGGAAATAAGCTTAATTACTAAGTTGCAAGTCCAAATCGCCTAAAGGGCCGAGGGTCTTCTTAAGTAGACCCTTACAAATGCTTCAATGAAGGGAGCAATTATGAAAGAAACTTCGTCCTTCCTTTAAAAGGACATTCACTTCTAATATTGTCATTAACAGTTACTATTCAGATTTTAATAATATTTTATGGAATGTTTGAGTTACTTTAAAGGACAAGACTAATAGAACATGTGTTTAGGGAATGGATTTTTTTTTAAACTATAGTGTCATTGTGTTCCAGCAGAAGCTGTATTTATTCATATTTTTCTCATCTGTCGGAACTCACTATTTGTGAATGCCTTTCCCAAGACAGGTCAACGGGAGACCGGATGGTACGAAAATAAATTATTATTGTAAACTAGGAATGCTTCTAACTGCATCATTGTAAATGCATATGATATTTTACACGTTAAGTTCTACGTTGAATGTGTTGAAATATTTCTTTATTTTCAAATTAACATTAGACCATTAAAACATGAATTCGACTTCGAAATATAAATTGCATTCGATTGGAAATTGCTTTAACTCTGTAGTTTTGATCTTTATTTTGTTTCAATAAAAAGATTGCGTCTATCAGCGTACAAACTTTGCTCTCTGAACTTGTAACTAAGTTACGTCAACCCAGGGGATGGCCAGAGGATTGTAATCAATATCTACTACTTCATTTTAATCTTCGACTTTCTTATAATGTGGTTTAAGAACAAAAGGTCGTAAAAGAATACGTATTTATTTCAAATCTCTCAACCATTGATGTGATACGTCTTGCTTTTTTTATAATATTCTACTGGATACATTTGCAGATACACGAAATATTTACACCTACTATTATTGTATTGTAACTATGTGTACGTATTTTGTTTGACTTTGACTAAACGAAGTTCAAAACGGTCACGTTCAGCTAATTTTTTTTTGTATGATTCATCGACATTATACGTCTTCAAATCAAGAAGTAGGTACTTAATTAATTACCTAGATAAAATTGTATTATTTTGTATAATGTATTGGTTGCATAAGTGTTCTACAGATTGATAATGATTTACACCGTCATTGCTTCCTATTATCGGTATCGTAATCATATACATACATGAATACATACAAAAACAATAGTAAGTACACCTGTACTCTTTCAATAGGTTTTACTTACCACATGCGCCACCAAAATCCATTGTGCTATTTGTCGCATTTTCGACATCAACTTCTTGTTAGAAGGCATTGTCACAAGTACTAATAGAAATATGTAAGGAATTCACAAATAGCACAGAACGTCCATCAACTTTATCGACCGTTTCACTAGTGACACGCACACATATAAACCGCTAAACTAGAACTAAATACACTTTCACACTACTTGTTCTCGTTCCATAAACTTAATGTTTTTGTTGTTAATTCTTGTGTAAGTCTAGGCGTTGGGCAGTAAAAAACCTGCGATATAAACGCCTAAAACGGTTCGGTTGCCTACTTGACGAGTCCAACTGTAGACTGACAACACGGCTCAAACACTATACGCGAATGTGTAAAACGGTGACTCATCGCCCCGCATACTGTTTACCGAGGCTTGAGTCATCGCGCGGTGGACTAAACCATTTAGCGATAAAGCGCTTGCTTGGGTGCCGTTCTTAACGCAACACAATATGAACGTACTTTCTAAAGCGCTAAAGTGCTTTGTTATATGAAGCGAACTCCATTAATACCTCGATTCCGCACGTGTCCTTAAGTATATTACGCAAGTTTAATCTTTATCACTAATACCCAAAGTTTAAATTAGAATGTTTTAATTTAGCTGACTATAGAAACAAACTTTCGCGTTTAAATTTCGACTCGTTATGTTAGATTACGAACTCGACTAGGTCGAATGCCGTTTTGAGGTCGTTTACGCTGTAGATAGACCAAAGTACTGCACCAATGATAAAGGGAAGCATGAGTAATTTGCTCAACAAGGAATGCTTAGTCTGAATGCATAATTAAAATATTTATAAACCGGATTACAAATCCTTATAAGATGTTTCGAAATTATATTGAATTTACAAAATAAAATATAAAGACATAGCAAAGAATATTAATACACTTATAACTAATATTGGTGTGAATGGTTATGAATGGAGTGGACAATGCCATATTGTTTTTGTTATTTTATGTCATAATAACGATGCATGTTTATTTTGTAAAATTAAAAATTCTTTTTTTTATTTATTCTTAAATATTTTTCATTGATTGCACGATTGAGTATGTAATAATGTAATTATTATTTTTCTTAATAAATAAAAATGAATGTTTGAATGTTTATCCTATATGCATTCAACTATTCAACCAATTAATTTTGATAAAACATTGCTGAGGTTTTTTTGCGTACGTTAGTGCAATTCCTGGCCCAGGGCAAGCATTTTTTTAAAAAATATTTAATCGTTTAAATAATCTTATTATACTAAATATAAAAAATATTTGTAGTGTTTTATTACTTGTTTCTCCATTGTATATTTTGTATATATTTATTTTTATTATTTTAGAATACTATTGTTGTGATCATAATGTTGGGATAATTTTGTCCATGGCTATTTTTCTGACTTGAGTCTTGAGTCAGTATTTATTTTACCTTACCTGAGTAAGTAGGTTTAATATACAACACCGTTGAGTTTTTTATACTAAAAAAATAAATTCTAATGAATGAGGTAGATACAGCTATTTAAACTAAATTAGATAAGTAATTAGTAACGACTGCTATTTAAATGTGAACATACTTTTAAACGTTAATTATTAAGCATTAAATTAATCAATCGTGGAAACTTTTGTTGTTTTAATTCTAACATATGTATTAAGTACATTTTAGTTATAAATCATAATATGACGTAAATATTTAAAAGAACATCAACTAACAACAACTCCTATTTAAATAAAGGAAATATCTATACAAATCTCGTAGGTATCTAGAATTTAACTCAGCTCGCTTTCCAACAAATTAACAATTAACAGTAATAAGCTTTGGCTAACTTTGAGGCACTGACTTTATTTGATTGGGTGTTGTAAATAAAACCAATGTGACATTATCCTTACAAACATTTTTCCTAATGCAAAATATTATAACAGAGAGGTATTTAGTTGAACTGTAATTACTTAGGTATGTGCAAGGAATTTAATAATGCTTTTATATTTAAAAAAAAAAAAAACATTCTATCGTATTGTACAGGTATTATGACTGCGGCAGCTATTAAGAAAATAATAAGAAATATAATACTGGAATCGTTTTAATGCCAATTTTAGGCAATAAAATGTAAATTGGTTTTATTATCGACGAGGCTCACTCGATCTCTCATATATAACAACTAAAACGAAATGATAAATACAGGTAAACACTGCACACAATAAAAAATTGGTATGAAGCAAGAATGAACCCCGAAGAAGGATAAAGACCGATACGAAACATTGATGACTTTTTCTTTAGTAAATAATTATTACTGTCAATACTGCATGCGTGTTCTGCGTTACCGCAGAATTTAAATTTCTTTTAATAATAAAGAAAAGAAACAGTTTTTTATTTCTTAGAGAATAGCTCTACTAGTATTTAAAGCGAGTCAGTACTTAATTTACTGACCATTTATATACCGTGAGGAGCCGATTATGGACGTTACAAATAAACACATACTATGTTTTTATAGGCGGACTGACAAATGCGCCACCTGATGGTAAGCGGCCACTACCGTCCATAGACTTTGCCGCTGTTAAAATTACTTACCATCATTACATCGCAAAACCAACCATGGGAAGTTAAAGAAATATATCCCTTGTACCTGTTATTACACTTGCACACTCAAACTGGAATACAACTAAGAAGTGCTGTCTTGCGCGGGTATATGCGATAACTAAGCAAAACCTGCAGAAGTGCTTGAATTAATATGTTACATGAAAATTATATAATATTTGCCAAAGTCGTAAAATCTAATAAGTATAAACATCTGTTATAATATTTATAAATCTATATACGGTGTCGCGCTCCATTTTCGCACTGATCTCTAAAAGAAGTTAGTGGGCAGATCAACTCTTATGATGATCTAAGTTACCGGGTGAATGTACTCCGTCTGTTCTCTTGGATGACGCCATCTTCTCAAATGAATACTAATTATCTCTACAAATGTTATTGTATCTTCGTTGACAAGGAGACAACGATAATAAGAATTCTTATTTTATTTTGTTTTTTTTTTTTTTTTTAAGTTTTTTTACCGTGTTTTTAAATATGTAAATACTTTTTGTTAATTCAATTGTATTTTAATGAATGAATTGTAGATAAAATTATTTTTTCGGTCATTACTATTGTTATGACGACTATCATGGATGGAGAACATCTCAATCAAATTTAATTAAATTTAAATTTTATAATAGTTGCTTTAATAAATTTTTATTCACAGTAAAAATCAATATATTTTGTATTTTATACAAGTAAAAATGAAACAACTACGTATATATTTTAAGAATTCTACAACTCACCGACCTACATCATAACCTTGGTGTATAAAATAAGAACGAATGTTTGATGTTATTATGATTTTCGAAATAAATTATTTGTTTACATCCATTCTATTCGATGAAGTCGAACGGAAGGCGAAATTTTGAAAAAAAACCTTGTTTAATGTCGATAATAGCACACGTGTGTAAGTCTTTTCGGTAAGTTTTATGTTTGGTTTTTTAGTTTTCATTTAATTATAAATAAAGTATCTGTATTTAACAATTTTGTATAAATGCGCCAAATAGATAATGCTGCGGACAGACAAATAGCATCCGGACATATTTCATTAATCCCTTTAACTAACGAATTGAGAGTTATATTTACGGTTTATATAAATTTGATCAGGTCACGGATTTGCCTTTCCAATTCGCTTTTGTTGAAATACAAGCGAATACTTCCTCTGTGATATGGAAATCGCTTAAGGTGCTTTTTTAAAACATTTCTGCGGCAAGCCTTTTACGGTGCTTGTCGCACGTCTCTGGGAAGCCCTTCCAGACTACATTTTCCTCAGTAATTTTACCAAAAATGTTTTAAAAATAGAGTAAAGCAGCACTGTATTTGCATTTGAATGTTTGTATTATATCTGGTTTGCTTATTTTTATTAAATATTTTTTTTATAAAAATAATATTTTTTTTAAATTCTGCTGTAAATATTTACTTGACATATTTACAGCAGAATTTTACATATTTATAGCAGAAGCTTGTTGGCTCAAAATCTATTGAGTTTTGTTTGTGTCTAATTAAGGAGAGGGTGTATATATACGATGAGACGAAACCACGTTTCCGTTTACTAAGTAAAATTGGAGCAGTTATTCTATAACTTCCAAAACCTCTCCTCGAAAGTAGAGAAACCTTCCGCCGTGGGACATAACCTAAAAATAACATTTAAAACAACACAAATAAATTAAATGTATTGCTCATTAGGTGTAGCAGATATTAATTTATTAAAACAATAATATAAACACACAAAATCGAGCAAGGACGAGATATGAGGGTGAGTCACTCATCCGCATTACCGAAACGGCATTGATAAGAATGCTTACATTTGAGCGAAAAATGTACAACTGGCTTTAAGTCAGTTCACTAACAGTTTCCGTGAGTCATGCTTTGTTTTTAAAATATATTTGTCGTACAAATTGTAATTTAGATACCTAATGAAAGTACTTAACACAGTCATATAGAGTAATAAAATATTATCTGTTTGTATATTTATAGCAATATTTATTAATTAATTATTCTTAATAAAAGTTTATTTAAGGTATTTTTTTTATGTACAGGTGGATTTATTTACTTATGCCTCTCTTTAGCCCGCTTAAATCAAATTAGTCAAGGGGTCATTATTACAAAATTATCATGGAAGTAAAATTATTTAAATGCCTGTATTAAAATTGTAATTCCATCCATGTATTGCATTTTATACCGCATTATATATTTCTTTTATATCCCATTCATTCAAATGAATAAAGTAAACTTTAATTATTTGTATAGCTTCGCTAGCGTAGTTTATAACGAGTCACGTATGACCAGTTGTTAACCAAAGAACGTGCATTAAAAACCGTAGAAACACCACTGAGTTTTCATCTGCTTATTTTACTCTCCGTAAATTCATCTCATAATCGTAAAAACACGTAAATATTTGGCATTAAATTCTACCACAGGTGAGAATACTGCACTTGGAAAACGTTTTGAAATAAGCTCTTAAACTTATTCGTACGTACTTCTAGTACACTAGACACACTAGCAAAGTAATTGTCATGAAATATACAGACGTTTACTGACCTAGAGGTTGTAGGAGAAGAGCTGTTTGCCAGTTGTGAGATGTTGTTTTTATACTTTTTTAATTCAATGTATAATAATATAAGAAAACAATTTGTCATTATATGGGAACAAGGAATAATGAAATTAAAATAGGTATAATTAATTTCTATTAGTGTCATCAATTATAATGGAGCTCCCATACCATATAGTATGTACCATATAGCTATATCTGAATTTGAACATAATTATTAAATGTATTGTTTAAATCAACTGCCTTAATAAATCTGCTAATACTTTTTAATAATATATATTTAAATCTATACATAATATTTTTAATAATTTATAGAATCTTCTCTGTATGTATATTACCGTGGATAAATTTTTTGACTAAATTACTGGTATAAGAATTATATAAATTAGTCGTGTACATTTACATACACAAATACAAGACGCCTTCCTTTTTTGAAGTCAGTTAATGATTCACACGCTCCTTTATTACGCTGGGTCGTATGAACGAAGTGTTCACGTGGAATAATGACTCATTTTTGACACAGGTGTTACACGTTCGACGTTCCGTTTTTTTGTCAGTCATGCACATATGTTTCGACATAGGGGAGCATTAATACAGAACACCGAGTCCTTATAGCTCGTATTAACGGCTATGCAATAGTCGAAGTGCCAATTTGGTTTCAGTATCGACAACATAAAGTTTAACCAAGGTTTTTCTTTTTTTCATAGCATTTTTTTTGTATACTATCAGAAAGTACAGTAAATACTTATTGAGATATTTGCCATTTAATCTAACAAACATTTTATCTTACACTTCTGTCAGATAATAGTAACACTTTTTGTATTATGTACTTTAAAAATAACAAAGAAAATACTATCTAAAGTATTTTTTCTCGTGTTAAGTACATAGTCTATTAACAGTTTGACTATTCATTGTATTGTTATCATTGGAAAAGTATTGTTTATAACGCTCAGACGCCTGAGTTAAATTTATTGCGTTTGTGTGATAACATCGTACGCTTACAACGATCCAAAAATATGCAAAACTCGTTATTTTTACGTCAGCCATTGGAAGCTTTTGTGACGCACACTTCCCGTCATCGCAATACTTGATTCAGTGAGGGGTTTCCTTTAAAATCTCTGATGATTTAATGAAAAAACAATGTAGAGTTAGAGGTTAGAAGTTCAATGAGTAATAATGTTTACATTAACGAGTGTTAATAACGTCGTTAATATTGCTTTGTAATAATTTACTTTGAAAATAAATATGAGATATATTTTTATTTCAATTGAATGATATCTGCCAGTGTCAATGATTTATCTTTATCTCTTAAATATTTGATCTCTGTGTATTGTTCTCGGTCTTTCCGTTTCTCATCCATCGTTTTTAGTACTTTGGATAATAATTGTTTTCGATATTTAAATTTTAATCGAGAAATTAAAATAATAATATAATAGTGTTATACTATTATTTTAATATTAGTTATACTATTAGTAAAACATACTCATAAATAGATTGTTTTTATGATATGTGCAGTGGACGTGCCAATGAGTTACCTGATGGTAAATGATCACCATCCATACACATTGGCGTTGTAAAGAATATTAAATATTCCTTTGTGGCGCACCAAACTTGGGAACTAAGATATTATGGTTCTTAAAATTGAAATAATTTAATTTATAAAAAGTGTTACCTTTGTCTGACCCAAGTAGGACCTATGAAATTTAATATTATATGAATATATATATTTTTATGGTAATATCTTATCATCAAAGTTATGGATGTAAGTAAATTATTATATATAGCTATTTAACCGACTTAGTATTATAAAGTTTTCTCCGTCTTGACCTACTTTTGTGATTCCTTTACTGGGAATAAACATTATATTCGAAGGTTCTAGATAGGTAATATACGTTACAAAGTTAAATCAAAATTAAGACCATTATTTAAAGACAAACACTGTAATAAAATAAGTCATTTAATTTAGAAAAACATATATGTGATATATATGTTTATACATTTTATTAATATCTTACTCAATACAAATAGTAAACGCTCTTTGTATCGTTACAGATAAGACATAAAGCTTACTTAGCTAAGTAAATATTATTCAAATAGACAATTATTATACCATATGCATGTCAAATTTATATCAATCATATAACAGTTCCATTAAATCACTGACACACCCCCTGCATTGTTTGTCGTATGACGAAGCTGTCCAACTAGCGGGGATGAAGCCTTGAGTCATATCCTGACTCACTGAGGGACTATCACACGCAATTCATGATTAATTCAATGACTTATTGCATTGTAATCACTAATAGTATAATTATGAATGGGGATTCGTTGTGAAAATTCTAAGCACGATTCGTTTCTAGAGTAATTGTGATTCAATTGTTATTTCAATGTTTTATTTAATTGTATTGTTCGAAAGCGAATTAATTAATTACGACTTACTCATCACACTACATACAGATTATAGAGCAATAACTTTTCATTGGTGACCATAAAAGTTCATGCGGATTATCCTTTTAATAGAACAATTAACAAAAAATTAAAAATTGACAAATATTTGATAAATCTATTTTTGGAGCTTCATTTTATTAGAATTCAAACAATTCGAATAAATTTTGATTCAGCCTTTTATCCGGGTTTAGTGTAAATGGTTGTTTCATATGTTCTATAGAAACAAATGGTCGCAAAAAATAAAACTCTCTTTATATTTTACTTGTAATTTTAACTTTGATAAGATAAGATAAGATGATATCTAGAGGTAACGATGCAAACTCAACACTAATATAAAATATCCCGTTTTAAATATAGTATATTAATATTATATTACTAGAGACTCTACTAGCTAAGAGTAAAACTAAAAGTGTCACTCATATTAAGTTAACAATTCTACGAAGACTATGGAATGCATATCAAATTATAGGACATGCTTTTACGACATTAAAGCGCTTATTATGCTCTTGAGTAAACATGAGTCAGTGATTTTTCAAAGCATATGGACGACACACTAAGTTCATAGAAATATTAAGTTATTGGTACTGCAAGAAATACAAGCAAAATAAAATATCTTTAAGATAAATTTTGGAGCTTATTACAACGCAGTACTCCAATTCCAAAGCGGGTTAGTATATACTATATACGGATACTAGATACAGATTTTGCCATAGGGTTTACTTTCTCTACATAATGTTTAAATTTAATAAAAAAATAAGCAAATAAAATCACAGTTCAATATCCACGTATTCTAATTATTGGGCTATTTCTATTACACTAAACTCTTTGAACATTGTAATGTTTTGTAAAATTTATTGTTAATTAATTACAGTATTTCACGTATAAATAACAATTAATTACTCGCATTAGCTATTAATTAACGTTAATTACGATAGTTACAAAATTCAATGTCTCCCAGATAACATTATTATTAGTAATTTCGTAAACGCTTTAAACACTTACAAAAGGTACGTGTCAGATAATCGTCCTTCCAATAACTACGTCAGAGCCGGGATCTTACACGGATAAGATAAAAAGAATGTCCGAGTGTTAAGACGCGACCATAATACCAATTGTTATAAATAACAATGTGTTACTAACCTAATATGTACGAGTTGAATGACTCGCTGACTCACTCGTATTACTATCTGAATTACCTACATTGCTCTTGAAAAGGTTATCGCAAACCTCAAAGGATTTAGAACGTATAATAATAATATTTATTAACTTTGTCAATAATTAATAAGTGATAAAATGGCGTGAAGGGCAGGATATATATTAATTTAACAGTATTTTTTTGACCATATTGTAATTAAATGGGTATAAAAAGAGTACCTCCTCACACATGATATTGACCAAATAATCTTTGCCCTATCAGCACAAATAGAACCATAAAGAAGACTACTTCTGTGCGTTTCTTCTCGGTACAAACTACAATCCCAATCGTTTGTAGTTTTACATTATAATATAATACTGTAAAATTCAAAAGTGCTCGTATAAGCCTGATTTGTACGAAGTATGTTTTGATTTTGATTAAACGTTAAATATGATGTGGAAACTATAGTGAAATTACGAAAGACGGTGTGAATATCTTGACATTTATGAATAGTATTACAAAATGTTTTAATGCTTAGTTTGCGTGGACTTTACATAAATGTAGTAGACTTTATTGTTTTCATTTTTACTATTAATTACAATGAGCATTGTAAATAATATAAATATTAGAAGATAGATGTAATTTGAATTCGAGATGGTTTAGTATATACAAGACTAGTATTAGATGATGAGATGATATTTTTATGATTCATTTCCTGGTTTGTAATGTAGGAAATACAACGCGTGGAAACTTTTTTATGTCGTATTAAATTCTACCTCATGCACCCAATATCGCGCAATGGAAGAGCGTAGAGGATTAAAGTCCAAAACTTCCTCTTAATAAAATCGATCTTTGCTCGGCAATGAAACATTTAACAATACGTTTTTATAATATTATTCTAATGAAATATTTTAGTTTTACTTTATTTAATGTATGAAGATATGTATAAAGCATGTTGATTCATCTATTATTGGTAGTACATATAGTTGAAACCTCAACGTATATATTCCTTATTAAATGTATGTACAAATGGTGAAGATTTATAGTTATAAATAAATAAGACTCCAGATCTCATCATCATGGAGTAGACTCGTCGAAACTACTTCGCCGTCCTGATTAAGCATTCCTCGATAAAGAACGTAAGTAAAACTGGTTTATTTAATAATATAAACATATGTATGTGTGTGTATTTGTTTACATATTTATTTACACATACAGCACTTGAACGATTTGACCAGGAAACATATCTCTTTGGGGTTCATTGGAAAATCACTACGTCAGCAATAAGTTGGTGTTCGTTTATTATTATGTTTCGTTGTAATTCTTGCTACTATTTTTATGTCATAAATACCCTTGTCCTTAGTGAGTCACAGTGTATTTTAAGAATAAACTAATTATGTTGAATTATCTGCAAATCATCGGGTATTCCCGTTCGTATAGTGTAAGATTTTCCTCCTACCCATATTCTTTTTGTTTCCGATCTCGTTTTAATTGACTTTCCCAGGTAATAGTGTTGAAGTTGAAGACATATATACGTGTTATATGATTTGTATGATGGTTGACTTAATTCATAATATGATTCATTATTGAAAATTCCATGTATGTCTTTTCAGTTCTGGAACTGTGTTCGGAGATTTTGTAATACATACAAGTACATAAACTTCAAATATAGTTGATTTAAAATTTCTTCTAAGACATATATTTCAAATTACGTAATATATTTATACAATATTGAAATTAAAGGTATCCTACTGATGTACTAATAATAAGTACATTTAGTACGCCGGCAACAAAGGTCAATGCCTCGAATAAAACCCTACTACAAGTAAAATAAAAATTTAATTCCTATAAATGTGATTAAATATATTTTTTTAATTGATTATTTTTATAATATACATAACTTCCAATCGTAACTGCCACTTTTCTTTTAACTCATAAGGGTATTGTTTACGAGATAACCAGGTATAGAAAGTACAGTGTCCAGTGTCTGAAAAAAGAATCTGGGCACTAAAAAAATGTTAGTTACTTTCTCAAAAGCCTCATTCGACAGTTAGAAAAATTATAGTCCTATACCTCTGTCTGATCTGATTGTGTTAGTGTTTCATACCATGTCCTTACGTACATAATTGCGAACTATTATATTACCTGAGCAGTCGGCTAACCTGAAATGACAATGGAAATCATTGCACTAAGTCAGGAAGCGTAGCAAGGTTCAATTTATCTTATTTCTGTTTGTGACTCCGACATTTTATCTGTACAGTAATGGTAAAGGCAGATGGTACACCTGGTAGCGTTAGATGCAAAAAATATAAATGCATGATTAACCACACCAGATGCGTTGTAGTCAACTTTTTTATAACAAAACTAGATAGAATGATGCAAAATAATTTAACATTCATAAACGCTATACATACACTATTTTTCCGAATCTGATTAATAAATAAGCCTTCACATATACAACACAATAAAATAAATATCGTAAGATATAATTTTGATTATTTTGTGAGTATGGAAGTCATTGGGTCGGTTTCGAGTTCAAAAGCCGCAGATATACTAAAACTTTGATTTGAAAATTTGTAGATTACCAAATAGTACGTGATAGTATGACTATGTCATACTAGAATAAATTTAAATTTTGAATATTCTGGATTGTTTAAATAGTTTGTTAGTAACTTATTTTTAAATTTAGAATACTATTTTTTTTTAATTCTATTTGTTTACTTATGACTTGGTGTTTTAATGAGTATAAAATACAAATGAATAACTTTATGAGTGACACAAAATACTATTTTTTTTTATGCAGATATAAAATTTTATTTACATAAGAATTGTTAACATTAAGTCCTTAAACATATACAAATATGAATTAATAGTTACTGCATAAATATTGACCGCGTGGAATGGTGGCAAGAATTCTAGCAGCATTTCCCCCTTGAATCGCAATTCTGATCCTCTGGGCCAAAAACTAACCAACCTTTTGTCACCAGTAGATGCTATAAGGCGAAGTGTTATACTTTTAATGAAGCTTTTTCCACTACCAAGGTCCAAGTTTTTCAACAGCAAATGGGACAAAAAATTACTTGACATAAGACACGAATATTTGGATTGTTTGGTTAGGTCTACTTGTATTTGTTCTGGACGTAAAATGTCCTAATTTACCCCATATACTCGGACATATTTTAAGCAGTATTCTAATATTCACTTGGTGGTTGGACTTGGTGCAAGCCCGTCTGGATAGGTTGGTACCTGGTAGAATAACCGTACTCAGTACTCAAATAATTATATAATTGTTCTTTCAATATACGCAATAATTAATCTGATCGTTATCTGTATAATATTATATATAAATAATGTCTTATGATACCTACATAGATATTTGTTATTGGAAAAAGTCTATAAATAGTGCTTCAAATTTTTATGAATTATATAATACTTAATTTACATGCAGAACGATAAATTTATATATATATATTTTTTTATAAATATATATTGGACAACATCACATACATTACTCTGATCCCAATGTAAGTAGCTAATCAGAAGTAACAATGGCACCACAACCACCCAGACCCAAGACAACAAAGAAAACTAATGAACTTTTCCTACATCGACTCGGCCGGGAATCGAACCCGAAACCTCGAAGTGGTGTACCCATGAAAACCGGTGTACACACTACTCGACCACGGAGCTCGTCAAAGTCAAATATTTTTATGTACTTACTTTTATCGATAATTGTGTTGTATTGGGAGCATTCAGTATCGAGAGCAAATTACTTTTGTGGAACTTGATCAAAATTATTAATGAATATTAATTATCAGAATTAATGATATTTTATATAATAATAATGAAGCAAGTTGTATAGATATAGACTTACAGTTTAGATACAAGAACATAGCTTATGTTTATTAAAATAAATATTTCTGCCAAACCCTAATTGTACCTTCGTACGAAGCTTGAATTAAATGTAAGTTACGAAGTATTGATTTTCTCGGCTGCCATTCGCCGTCAAACTGCTGACTATTATAACTAATTCACGATACAAATCAAAAGATTAATAAACACATCACATCACAAATAGAGTTATTTTGTATGGAAAATTTCGTAACTCACCGCAGAACACGATTATCATTTTTGGAAATATTTGCGACATTAACTTTTGTAATTATTATATTTTAATGATATAGTGTATCGCCGTAAGACCGTTAAAGAAATTTACGGGTGAGAAATTTCTTATAGAATAGTACTGCGCTCAGTAAACTTAAAAGGTATTTAAAGGAGAGTAGTAGTAAAACTTCTTCTTTGTAGTAATTTTCAGGTTCCAGTGGAGTATTGAGTGGATTTATGAATACAAAAAAAAATGAATAATAATAAAAGATAAAAATATAAAGTAACAATATAAAAACAATTTCCAATTAGAAAGCCTCCATTAAAAGTAGCTTTTCTGATAGATGTACTGCTACAGGAAATTGTCCTGTTGTCCATTTGTAATGCTTAATCCAAACTCAGTAAAATATGATTTTGAAGAATATATTTTTATTTTTAATATCGTTATGATTCAAGTTACCTATTATAAATAATTATAACCAGAAGTTATTTTCTTCAAATATACTGAAATTAAATAATAAGGAATAAGAATTATAAGATAACTTTTTTTTATGTGTTTGTAGAAGTATCTTTAATATATATTCGAATTAATAGTTCTTATTATTTATATTTATGTAATAAAAAGCTTATAATGTCTTTATATCTATTGTGATTCAACGAGTTCCCGAAATAAATGCACAATAGTGTCTCCTTTACTGTTAACAGAAAGGCTTAGAGTTTATTTCACTACTCTGAGACTTTACGCATAAATATAACATATTTAGGTTTTACAATGTTATCCTTTACCGATAAGGATGAGAGGATTTAAAAAAAATAAACGAAATTTTACCCCCGGGTTTTGAATTAAGATCTACGTTCTATCAACTGGACCATCTCGTCTAGAAAACGTAATATGTTCCCTTTGAGGGATATCGCAAATGTGAAATTTGATCTATATCTACGGTTCGGAAATGTATATGATTCTTTGTAGTTTTGCGGTTCTTGGTTGTAAAATATTTTGAATTTATAATATATTGAATTTAATTCAACAACATTTCTCTTTTAAATATGAGGTCATACAATAAAATTTGACCTTTCCGCATGACTAATGTACTAGTATATGTATCATTCTGCAACGGTGATTTTTCTTATAATTTTAGTCACGACGAAACCACAATGACTATAAACAGGCTACTAAAAAATATGTAGGTAAATACGATTTAACTAACGCTAATATCTGTATCATAATTGATAATGAATGATAATGTATGAATCATACACATCTGAAACGATAAACATTGCAATAATCGGCCGATGAAGAAGGTCAGTAGTATACTATGTCTTAATAATATGATATACGAGTTTAAAGTAATAAAACAAAAGGTCTACATAGAAGCATTGAATTACTTATCGTGCGGATATTGGTAAGATATAATGTACTTACAAGTACATATATAAATAAAAATACTCAATGAGATTATTCGTATGTGTACAAATTAAAAACAATTAATAATATTTGATTACTACTGCGTGATGATAAATCTATGTAATTTTCTAAGTCGATCGGTTTTGTAAAAGGAAAAAGGAAATGGTTCTAACAAAATTGCAACATATGTATATTTTACTAAAATTATTTTAGATAAAAAAGTATAAAAAAATATTAGATATTATATACTAAAATATTTAACATTTTATTATATACGTAACAATAGTTGTTTGAGGTCGAATGTATGTATGTGTGTGTATATATATAGTTTATAAAAAATCAAGTAAAAGGGGCATGTTTATCGGCATTAGGAGCAAGTTACATTGTTTGTCCACAGTAAAGACACTTTACGGGTTGCAACCTACCCCAACCCACTCTCATCAAAATGCGTTTTTTAATATGTTATCTATACGCTTTCGCCGAAACTTTATGTTTTTTTTATATCGTTATTTGTGTATAAGGCTTATAAGAGGTTAATTATAGTGCTACGTATGTATAACAATCAATTAAGTACGTACTTTAGGCGCAGATATCTCGTGAAAGGAGCTCGGTCGCGGCGCTGGACCGGCTGCGACGCAATCTACAGGAACGCTATAGTCCGCACACAGAGCCGCCTGAAACAAGGAAATAAATATTAAATGTCAATTTTTGTAACTAAACTAAAATCAACCAAAAATAAACCTTTTTAATTTAAGTTGAAAATATTTATAAGGAAAATAAATTTATTTTCCTTATAAATATTTTCTTATATATGTTATACATATATTTATGATTCAGCTTTTTTTGTAGTCAGTTAAGGTATTAAACAAAATATTTTTAAAGTCTATGAGTATTTTTTAAAATTCAAAAAAGATGTAGCTTGAATGTAGCAAAGAAAAACAAGCTTTTAAAAGATATGATTAATATGTCTACTTATTTCTTTTTATATATCACTTAATATATTTTGTTGTAATATATATCGAAGTTTTTTTAAATGTGATAAACCGACGAAATTAAATGTTAGGAATGCGAGCCATTTTGAGGGTAATATATGGTTCAGGGGTTCCTATTTAATATCTCTCATAATTGGTTTCGAAGCACCATCGGTATTCAATTTAAAGAGTAAAACAAACAAATCGGGGCAGCTAAGTATCGCTCAAAACCAATAAAAGCGCGCGGCATAGAACCCCATTGCAAGGAGCTGAGATTAATTGGACCGAATTATCTTTTTGTTCTGCTTTTAAATAAAACCGACGCTTGTCATTAATTATAAACCTTGCCTAGTACAAGTTCAACTGTTAAAAGCCACACTAATTTACGCTCTTTAAAAATCCTACCATTACATATTATGTAGTATAAAACAAAGTCGCTTCCCGCTGTCTGTCTGTCCACATGTATGCTTAGATCTTTAAAACTACGCATCAGATTTTGATGCGGTTTTTTTAATAGATAGAGAGATTCAAGAGGAAGGTAAGAAACAAGCATAATAAAGTAGAGAAACACTGATAAGCTTAGAGCTTTCAAATGTGATGTCGTAAATAAACAAATTTTATTGCGGTGACATAGCAAAGGCTGGCTGAACACTACCAAATAGATCAAAATAAAGTATTATACAGTATTGTAAAACTTATATTTACGAAGCGATTTTAAGAAATACAGCATTAATCCTTATCCAATTAAGTACCTTAAATACATTGTGCATTCAATATGGATCAATATGGCTCTGAATTGACTGAAAAAGCTGGGAACGTTGTATACCAAGACATTCATTGTATATTTAGTATCAGCCTTGCACCCGTGTTAAAACGGAGCCGGTCGCTAGTATAAAACTAATCCTAAATCTATATGACAAGTTTGGTCTATCAAATTAATAATTAATTTGATAGATAAAACTTGTTTGGATTGAAATTTTATCATAAAAATGATAAAAAGTTCGGATAAGTAAAAGAAAGTATATATTATTATATTTATTTATCCTTAACCAGAAGCGTAAATTATTTGAAAATGGATTAAGTACTTTTCTTCATATTTGCGTAATATTCATAAATTTTAATAAAATCATACATTGTAATCGTTCAAATAAGACTTTATATTGAAAATAGTTTATAAAATCTTAACTTTAAAATCCTTTGAGAGCATTTTAGATTTTGTCAATATGATGTAAAGTCAATAGCTCTGATGTTATGACGCCGCATACTTCTGATATTGAGTTATGCAGACAGGCTGCAGATGATGGGCTTCTATATTAAACGTCTGGCTATTTCTTAGTGACTGCAAATATTATCATATGTACGTAATCACTAACGCAAAGTCTCTTTATACCAAAATATATATTGGCAAATTTTTGTCAAAGAATATTATTATGTTTTTAAAAAAATTATAATTTTGACGTCGTGTATTACAGATTATGCTTTAAGGAATTCTGGACATGATTTTATTAACAACTTTAATTAGATATTCTCATGATGATGAAACCTCGAAATACGTCGAGCATCCTACTTCCCCTTGTTGAATGAATATGAACATTTTCCGTTCATTTTATTTTAGTAAACATTTCATTAATAGTACAAACATTTTATTGCTCCTCCGTAAAGTCTTTAACAATAGACAATATTGTTATAAGGAATAAAAATATTGCAACGACGCCTCTCAAATCTCAGCAGCTGGATCCAAATGAAAGCATTTAATAAGAATGAAAAAAAAAAAATCTTTTCATCCGCAAGTTGCGATAAAGAACTTCGGGATCTCCCGAACAATTCCAGTTTTCTTTCATAGTAAATCAAGTTTGTCCTACAAAAGGCACGTATTCATAGTCCTTTCATCGTCTCCCCAGCAATCAGATTATCATAAGTCACAGATCAACGGAGCGTGGAGATAAAATTATCGGTGACAAAGGGACGGTTAATTGTTTTATCAAACGTATACGGTTCAGTGCACGAGATGACAAAGTTGTCTAATTTTTAATGTCTAGTTTTATCGAAACATGTCAAAGACATAAACTTAAACATTTTTTTTATTTTTCGTTCATTCATAGTTTTTAAGGATATGTGTGTTATTTATTTAGTAAAAATCCAATATTATTAATCACATTCTCAAAATATTTCCGTATTTTAATTTACTCAAATTAATTTAATTTTTATTCAAAAAGCTATTGAATTTTTTAAACTTTCTTAATATTTTTTGCAAATTTAAATTTTTTTTTTTTTTTATACAATAGACCATTTATGTTAGATTCATTATGCCAATATTTGATAAAATATCTTGACCTTGTTTAGTTCATTAAGTAGAAAAATGCCCGAAGCATTTTGATTCTGCAAAACATCAGATATCTTTTGATCTTATTGATTTTTGCTGAACGCTGACACGGACGTTTGATTCATTGACCGCCAACTATGACGTTGCTCGTACAATGGTGTGGAAAAGTTGGTAAATTTTTAATAATATTCATTGTATATAAATAAAACGTACTTTACATTTATGACATTGCTATAAAAGTACTATAATAGTAAATAATATATTCCATGATTTAGTTATTACGTTATTTAATCATTATTTTGATACATTGTGCTTACAAAATATGTTTCCATGTTACGGACGTAAATAATATAATACGAAATTATTATAGATCACTAACTGACAGTTCGTTTTGCAGATTGACTACAGAAGGACAAAATGTACGATTGTTTTTGATCACAGAAATACAAACTTTTTAGTTTCAATTAAATAACTAAATATGAAGTTACGTAGTTGTAAAAATTAATATAATGTATTTGTCTTTAGGACCACTGAGATAGATATTTGATAGGAGCTTCGGAGCACCTTCATCATAACTTCATCGAAAATATTACGTAAGTGGTTTTTTTTTCTTGTATTCACACCAAGATATATATTCCTTCTTTTCTATTAGAAAAACATATAGCGCTAAAACTAAAAACACACTGATATATTCATTTTTCAACTGATAGATTAACTATGTGTAAATAAAATCATATTATACATCATATATGCCATCCTCATTTTCACTTTAAGGAAGGGTTTATAAAAAACACTTCACAATGTCGCGTAAATAACGTCATCAAATATACATAATCTTTAAACGACATAACCCTAGCAGTCTCATCTTCAGTAGTTTTCCCTCAGCGCTGATATTTCATTCAATATAGTCTCTGTACGAGTCAATATATAATGAATATATAGGCATACATTATTTGTGTAAACATATGAATGTATCTTATTTTATAAACGACCCCTTCCGGCTTCACACGGGTAATTTGTAATTTAAGAAAATGAGAAATGTGAATGTAACATTCATTTTAAAACAATTTATAAATCACCAAGGACCTAGATGACCGGCAATGTTTGATTTATATTCCATTATATTTGTTGGATAATAAAAATTACATAATTTCAATACTTTTCACTATTACATAACATAACATTAGCAGCCTGAAAATTTCCCACTGCTGGCCTCCTCTCCCTTTGAGAATAGGTTTGGAGCATATTCCACCACTACTTACCCGCTACTTCAATGCGGGTTGGTGGATATACATGTGGCAGAATTTCTTTGATATTAGACACATGCAGCTTTCCTCACGATGTTTTGCTTCGCCGACGAGCACGAGATGAATTATAAACACAAATTAAGCACATTAAAAATTCAGTGATGATTGCGAGTTCAAACCCAGGCAGGGTTTGAACTCGCAATCATCGGTTAAAATGCACGCGTTCTAAACACTGAACCATCTCGGCTATTATTTTTCTGCTATGCATCATTTTTATATTGAAATGTACGTCATTTTACGATAAGTCATTGTCACTCCTTGATTGCAATTAAACATCCATTATTCATATTATTAATTTATACTCATTGTTATTTCAATCTAACAATATATCGCTTGCTTAAACAAACACCGCTGGTAATCCATGGGTCAACATAAGTCAATGTCACACGTGTCGCCATGTAACATAGGATTTGCTAGTGTGTTTAGCGCCTAGACAATTTAGTTTGAAATTTAGATTAAGGCCTTATTTAAACGAGCGTTTTCAAAAGATTTTTTTTGTATGTCATTTGATTAATGGCAAAAATGATTGCTCTATATGTACGTTTTTAAATCAATTAAATATATCATTGAAGTAAAAAAATAAATAAAAACAAATAATGCAATTAATTTAATGGATCGTATTTTACCGAACACCTATGTCGATATTTAATAATCCTTTTTTATAATTCAGTTAACTGTATTTGAGTAAAACAATTCATATGATTAACTTTTTTGTTTGATATAATATTTTAAATGTATCAATAAATAAAATCATGAATTATAAGCACATCGTATCGCTACTTATCGTTCTAGTAAACAAACATGGCGTCGTAATCCAGGGCTCGACACGAGTCATGTCTACAAAACCATACTATGTAGGTATCTACTGTTCTAGGTAACGTGTGAGTACAACGCCTATGATTATGTATATCGAGTGACCACTCCTTAAGCGCTAAAATGTAATCTATGTATAATTGTTCTTATATCTGTATAATATAATTTTCTAATATTACATTTTAATTATTACATGAAATGACAGAAAATATATCTAAAGATAGCGCTTTTAGAAACACGATTATTTCTTTCCTAACTATAACTCGCTGAACAATATTCATTTATCAATCATTCAAATGTCACATTGCATTTTTTTATCTGTGTTTGCTACTTGTCTAAAATATCTCTATATTTCAATAGTAATATAATTTATAATATTCTTAACAATCATCCTATCCTAACTATCCGTCACCTAATGCATCAATTCCTTGTGGCGTTATTTTTTTTTTAGAGAGTCACAGATCTTTGGGTTTTTTTTTTGGCGGGAAGTTTTGGCATACAATTATTATGTTTATATAGGTTAATATTATTTTCGTTAAATTACGTTATTAAATATTATTAATTTATGTAATTGTTATGTATTTATTTTAATTTAGATATATTTTTTTTTAAATTTAATTTATATTGCATGTTTTGTCTGTATTTTTACACAAGCGATTTATGTTTTGCATATGAATTAGTTAATCTTACTTACCCCAGGAAAAGTGTATTGACTTTGCGGAGCTGGAAACTTAGTATTTTGAGTATACCTTTATTTTTTCTTACAGTAAGAGATTAAACATTACAATACGATTTTGGGAACAAAAATCAATGATTTTAATGACACAGCATTGAATCCAACAATATTTTACAAATAGCAAATATATTTTAGGGGTTAATTCAACTCTCATGTACAATGACACTGTAAGAAATATTAATCATCCTACACAGAGCCAATGCGTGACTACCCTTTGAATCTAAGATATAATGTTCCTTGTGTCTATTATAAACACTCACTAACTCCCTATTAAAGCTCAAAAACAACAATATTAAGTACTGGTTTGGTCAGATTTGGCGGGAGAGTATGTGATCAGTGGATATTACCAAGTTGAATCAAATTTTATAAATATAATTACGTTTCAGACCAATTCATTATAATTTACAACTCATATTAAATAAACATTTTGTCTCGAAAACAAAAAATGTTATCATGACAATTCTAAAATATTTTATCATAAAACGCGAAATTGCGTAATGTAAGAATATGTTTTATATTACTATCTGATTGAGCAAACCTTATTATTTATTAGATTTAACGACATATTATCAACAGTTCATATCCCACGGCTGAGCTAAGCTCTCTCCCTTTGATGGATACACAAGATGCACACGTTATAAGCACTGGACCACCTCGGCTCTCAGTTTTCATTAGTAGTCAATCGTTTATTAGTTCCGTGTAACAAGCCATTAAAGACGTCCCTGCATGCATATGACTTCGAAATTTACGAAAGGTGTTTTATTAAGACGCTCTACTATTAAAAAATCTACCAACCAATAACAAATTGTTGCTGAGAAAATATGCACTCAAGTTGTACTCAGCCTTTTATTCTAGTTTATTAGAATTTTACTCCTCCTGTGAAATAATCAAATTTATTATTGTTATTGATTTCGTTTTTATCGATAATAATGTGTATTGTTGATAATATGGTCAGGTGAGTGATAAAAAGTTAGCGCAGGCGAAATTATTAAATTTTTTGAATACAAATATGGTCGATTACATTGATAAATTATAATTAACGAATTCAACTGGTTACTGTATCGTTTTAACTTTATGTTCAATAAATTAAATATTGTCTGGAAAATATAACAAGCAGTATTTTTTTTAACTTATTTAATAAGGTAAAAAGTACCTTGCATTATTGCGTCCCAAACGCTGTTAATATTTAAAATCTTATATACAATTACGACGCATTTGATTTAGGGCATATTACAAGGAATATATAATTTTATAAAAAGGATTTACATCTTGTTTAATTTATAACGTAATTTAATGTATAACGTCCAAAATAACATACTAAATATATATCATGATTTTATATATTTCTTGTATTATAAATATAAAATATTGAATAAAAAAAAACAATCGAAAAAAAAATGTAAAAAATAATTACCAATAGTGATAAAGTTATTCTTTAAAAAAAATATTAATTCTCTGGTTACACCCTTTGTGTATTCGATGCTTGCTCGCATGTCTGATATATAAGCGTATGTAACATACATGTGGTCGGAGTGTTGTAGGCGGAGGTGCATAGCTGAAATACTAGACCGTCTGAAATTTAATTAACCACCCCATCGATACAGCTAAGCCCTTCCATTAGGTTTAGGTTTAGATAACAATTAATACATAATTTACCTACTATCTAATATACGTAATAAACTATGACGTTATCTTGTTTTATAATCTTAGATTATAAGTCCTAAAATAAGGCGATTATATTTTTTTAGAAACACTGCATATAATTATTTTTTGTATAGAATTGGATGTTTTTGATAATTTAGTTTAACTCCAATTACATTAATTAGCAGGTAATCGTTAATTTTTAGTTAAATCTTTGCAAGCGTTCGTGTAGGACATCTCGATTGAATCATCGTTTCAATTCTGGATGGAAATTAACAAGGTTTTCATTCGGTTGTGATATAACACAGCAAAACTTCATTTGTTTTATTATTCTTATTCATATTTTTTTCCATACATAATATAAAAAATAAAAAAGGCCCAGTTTAAATGTTTCAATGTTAAGCGCAATGTTGTTACCATGACAACTAGAAACTGACTGAAGTGAATTCATTACAACTTTAGTAAGCAAAGATTATTTTGTTTATATTCGAAATGATTTATATGCTAACAATATACGTACTATTTTTAGCCAACAAACAGATTAGATAAGAACCTTGTTATTTTATTCTTTATTGATAAAGCACTTCACACTGAATGCGTGTATTAGATAAAACATCACGTAGACTAGATGGCGTCTAATTTTCTGTTTTAATAATACATTAAACAAGACCTTTTTTTTTAAAAGAGAAGGCTTGGAGTTTTGTTCCAACATACTTAGCAGCAGATTCTTGGAAATTGGTATATGTTATAGTTTTATCTCATGCAGGTTTCCTTATGATGTTTTCTATCACTAGCATGAGATGAATTAAGAATATGGAAACTCAGTTATGCCTGAATTCCAACTACCTATCGATTATGTCCAATAATAATTAACCAAAATCTAGAGATTTCTCTAGTAAGTGATAATCTTGTTTTGTTATGATATGTTTTACTGTATATAAATATATATTCAATAAAAAATATAGTACATGAAGAAATGAATATAATTAAAAAATAACATAACATTACGATTTGTTTTAATTTTAAGGGACTTACATTTAAGGAACTATTCAAGTTCGTATGTATATCTATGTATACGAACTTGAATAATTCAAAGGGTCCCGTCGTGATGACAGTCAATTTAGAAATCGAAAACCGTTCATACTTGTGATTTCTTGTCACAAACTTAACCTAACTCGTTATACAACAAATTATCTTGCCTCAGAATGTCTAAATCAGTTAAAACTAAGTTACTTCGAATATTTGCATTGAATAAGTCAAAAAGCAAAAACGCTGTCATATTAAGTCATGTGCTATGACAATTAGTGTATTTGTTAATTAAAAATATTATTGACTTTTTGTATATATAATAATGTAACGTATGACAATTTTAAAATTTATGACAATACTATTTTATAAGCAATTATTATCGTATTGGTTTATAAGTTATTATAAAAGAGTAACTAATGAGTTTCTTGTCGGTTCTTCTCGGTAGAGTCTGCACTCCGAGCCGTTGGTAGATTCACTTAATATAATTTGTTAAATGACGATACAAAAGTGCTTGTAAAAGGCTACTTGAATAAAGTATATTTTTTATTTGATGGATACAGTAAAATAAAATATTTTAAGGTCATCTGTCTCCAAAACGTTCTTCAACGGCTGAATTTCAATTGAAATTGTTGTTTATTTAATAAGGTTGCATTATTTCAAATATTTTCATTAAAAAGTGACCACAAAGAGATCATATCAGTGTAACATTACCGGACGACCATACCCATTTAATTACCTGTTCTAATCTACTTTTACAAACACACAATTGATCCTTATCATTTTGGACATAAAGAACAAAATCGCTTAAAATTTTTGGAGAGACGTCGCATTTGAGTATCATGATTGGATAATGCTTTAAATGGATTACGATGTTGAAGTGTTCGCGGTTGCAATGAGAGTAAATTACTAATGCAGGTGCGTCGCTCGGCGTTTAGTCTAGTCATCGGATGAATTAAAATTCAATACGCACTGTCATTAGAAATAATATACCATTTAATAATTCATAAATGATATAAATCTATCTCATGGTCTATAAATATAATCTATTTGACTGCCACTATTGTATTGTTCGCATAAAGTTAGAAATTGTATAATATACGGGTAGTAAACTATGTGTTATGTTTATGTTTTAAATTAACTTATAATGTTTGTTCATTCTTATGTTATAGGTACATATATTTTTTAAAGTGTGATTCCTGTCATCAAATTAGCTTTCAATTTGACAGAATTAAACAAGTTTATTTTATGAAGCAACATATCATAAATAAAAATGTTTGTATCTAGAAATTTGTCTATTGTCTGGTTGAATCGGACCACGGAATATACTCTATCTCTATGCCACAGAGATAACACTACTTCGATAGATTATGTTTATTTATCTAAGATATCTGAAAGCATATTCTTTTTTGTCATTTATGTATTGTCACGATGATTATAAATTATTGTATAAAGTATGTAACTATGAGTAATGTGTCATTAAAATGATTTATAATCACAGAGAATAATAACTTAAACGATATAATCGGATTTAAGCATTTATTATAATTTAACATTCGAAGTATGAAACGGAGTCATGTCCAAAGGGTAACGAGTGGAAACAACTTTAATTTCCGTTAAATTAACATTTCGAATGTCGCCAAGGCAGGAAGCGAAGCGCCCTTTGCATTAATACGAGCCTTTGTTAAATGCCTTACCAAACTTGGCTTAATAATTTATAGAATAAAATACATCCGTACAAATGTACGCATTCTCAGAATCATTTTGTTAAACACTGTACATAATGTTTACGTTATTGAAATACAATGATTTCAGACAGAGCATCTCATTAGTAAATGCTGCATGAACACTATTAATAAAATTAAATCGTATATATGATTTTGTAATCTTTGATTTCTTATAAAGAAACTGTGATGAAGTTTATTTTTTATAATAATTTAACAATTTATGTTTCACTTCCGGGGTACAACAAGGAAATAAGTCACTGAAATGTCGACTTTTAAAATGTGATCGTAAGTCAACTTTATTTGTTTCACTTCACATTTGTTTTAACTAGGAGACACGCTCATTTGCCAACTCATTAGCAAGTTTGAGCCTACACTGAAAGTATTGAGGGCGTCCGTCTCTTTCCTACCTCATTTAATGACACTGCATCGGGTTCTGAACTTCTAGTCCCTCGCCGCAGACCACATTCAATCGAGTCGTGCGTAACCCTAACCTCAGACATCGGGAGCCCTTCAGGGATTCCTACCGAATGGTTTTAATTTCGCAACTGTTGAGAACATGCACAATGTATTAAGGAGATAAGAATGAACCTTGTATAGATTCAATAGAATGCATTCAGCCAGCCGGCATTCATTGAACGGGAAGTTGGATTGTGCTATTCAATGGAGGAAGTATAAATCGATACGTGTATTGATTTAAATTGCTGGCTCCGTTTTACAAACTATTTGTAGCATTTATTTGCCTTCTATCAAATAATTTACAACCCGAGGCAGTCAAGAGTTGGCATAAGAATATTATATGAATTTTATTTAAGTTTCAATCAATAATAATTTACTGCTTCCCGCTAGTTAAAGCGCTTATTAATTTTGAGCTCTTAAATGTTTTGCATTCATAACTGAACGATCGGAATTTTGATCTGGAATTCGAACACTTTAGATTATTGCCGTTTACTTAACGTCATTTGATTGGTCGTTCGGCTCTGTTTACTTCATCTAGCCAAACATCCATAGTTTGTATTGCTGTGCTTCGATTAGAGTAATGAGTTGATATAATTACAAGCGCAAGAGATACACTCTCTATGTACCGAGGCAGTCAGTGAATGTTAAAAAAAAAATGTATTTATTTGAGTGCTATAATAGGTCGTTAGTGATTGATGCTTCGGTTATTATAAGTCTGCATATCTCGATGAACCAGGACGGGCTTAAATCCCTGGTAGTTGAATAAAAGTTATTAGGTTTTTCAGTGTAGAAACTGTCAGTAGCAACCTAGAGATAGTGTGACAGTGTTTAACTATATATAGTGTTTAATTATATATATAAAAGTAATAATATGCAAAAGCTTTTAATCATAAAATAATATGCAAACATATTATTTAATCAACTAAATATCAAAATTAAAATAATATATTTTAATTGTTGTACATTTCGGAATGTTTACCTTACTTTCAGTTTTTATTATATGCGTGATGTCATGAATAAGGCGGCTGGTATTCTCGTTGCCATTTCGCTAGAACTTATACCTTGAATGAAAAGTCCTTAATGCTTTATCAATACAGAGTTCCTTTACCACTTACACCGATCAATAACGCCCTTTACATTCTGTTCCCACAGATAAGAGTACAAGATAAAACGTGAAAAATTATCCATATCATCTGACGATTTAAAAGTGTTTTCTGGCTGGGTAGCTTTATATTTCTCATAGCTCGCAGCAATGGGGCTGTAAGGGCTCGCGTTACATGCATTTATCAACTTGATGGGCCACTAGTCGATATCAGAGGTACTGATTTATTACTGTCAGTAAGTGCCCATCGCGTTTGTATGTTGTAAAATATGGTATCAAATTTATGTGGTGGAAATATTGCTTGAACCATCATTAACATCGACAACGTTCGAACTCATTGCTGAGCAAGGTTCTGTAAATTAAAATCAAATTAATTTTAAATTTATTTAGAATATTTTCCGTGATTTTAATTTGATTGAAATTTATGAATTTTATTAATATATTTATTATTATTTATTTTTTTAATTGTATCATTCATTATAAAGTTTAATCTTTCAAATATTATAAATTTTATTATAGTTATTAATGTACAGTTTTGACAATTAAGTTAATGATGACGATGATTTAAAAGTTCTACTAACTTATTTTAAAAACACAATTAAGTAATATTCAGATTCCATTTTTATTGTTCAAGAGTTGTGAAAATAACATCCAGACATATTCGAGACCATCGTCGTCACGAATGCGTAGGAAAATGGAAATAAAAAACGAAACGTAATTTTAGTTCGGAAATGTTAGCGACAGATAGTTGTTTGTGACAGAACTTCAAAGCATATCAGTTTTAATATCAAAATACATCACGACTTTTTCCTGGAACTAAATAAATCACAATGACGTACAGGGAAACAATTCGTGTCAAATTCACTCACTTGCGCGTATGTCATCTTTTTTTTTGTTTATTCTTTATTTGAACCCCGTGCAGGGATCTTTTTGCAAACAGCCTGTGTTACGCAGCAGACTGTTAACCCTTCAGTGTTTGTTAGCAAACGACTACAGGTAGCTTATGCGTTTGAATGTTAAGGCCGTCCAAGCCTTTTTATGAACTGTATCCATTTTTTTTAGTAACTCAGAAATAATGTTATGTCATAAGGTATTTTTCATTATATCATGGTACGTGAGAAAACCTATTTATAATAGTATATAGAGGCTAAAATTAGATTTGACACTACATACTCTAAAAAATTTATTTCATAACCATAGCGTGCATCTTCACATTTAGTGTTTTTTTTTCTTAATAAAGGTCTCTTAGTCGTATATAAATCATAAGCATTTTGAAATTGTTTCCATTTATATCAATTGAAAACTTCGTTGCAATTTTTTTTATATACTTTTATTAAATATGTAGGCGGAGGAGCAAGTGGTCCACCTGTGGTAGTGGTCAGTGGTCACCGCCCATAGACATTGGCACTGTAAGAAATATTCACCATTCACCAATACGCCGTCAATCTTGGGAACTAAGATGTTATGTCCCTTGTGCCTGTAGTTACCCTGGCTCACTCACCCTTCAAACCCGAATACAACAATACTAAGTATTGCTGTTTGGCGGAAAGTAAAACAAATTTGTCAAAATAAATGACCTTAATTTTAAACAGAACCTATTAAAGGAAAAGTATATTGGAAAATGCATATGACAAAAAACGACGTACGGTTAAACCTATTAACAATCCTCCCTCTACTTGGTCTCTGGCACCATCAGCAGCGTTGTTGTATTTTTCCACATCACATGCTGAGTCAGGGCCACATAAGAACTTGAGGCGATGACTTGTGTTTAATGTTTGTCTAGTTCTTCAATTAATACTCACACTTGTTTATGAATAAATTAATGTTAATAAAATAATAAACCAATCAATGACAATTAAGGTGCAATATGGGTAATTACTGGGCACATAACTGAACGTTTTTTAGACTAGTAAGTACTCTACTAATAGTACTGTTTGCTAACCAACTGTCATTGGTCTCGAGGCTAGCTTATATAATGCTGAATGTCTCGAGTTCGTGGACTAAGAAAGCATATCGAAATTTGGAAATTGGCATTATTTATACTCCTGAATTTTTCGAACTGGGTCAGATTTCCTGATAATTATAAAAGGGAAGGAATAATTTCCACGTGTGGCTCACTTTTGCACTATAATATAACCGGCACAGTGAGCTATTACTTCTTGAAAGTCCACCTTACCCAAAATCGACCAAGAGGACATCATCACCAGCAGTACATCAGAACATTAAATTGAAAAGAAGCGCCTGTAGTAATAAATATAATAGTAAATACCAACTTTTAAAACTATTCTCGGAACTATTCATACTTAGCTTACATCAGTTAATATACTAAGCGCTATTGTTTATTTGCATCTTGTTTATGAGACGCCATATTTTATTACACTGGATAAACTTAAGCAGCCTTCTTCTAAGAAACGCCTAGTTACGAAACTGGTTTCACTATAATGTGGTGATTTATGAGGCAAGCAAGTTTTTGATATCTTGACTCATTCGACATCCGGATTTAGAATTTATCATGGAATTCGAACTAGGGATAGAAATGCTATAATAATTATCCTACAATCTTAAAAATAACTGATATTTTTTTTCAATATTCATAAAAAAAACAATTCGTATGTTAATAATATTGAAGACTAAAGACTAATACAATGAATATCATGCCGAAATAACGTTATTGAATCAACAATTTAAGAGAATATTAAAGGAAAAACAAAGACGCCCGTCTTAGATTATAAACATGAAAGTTGGATATTGTTAACATCAACAAGCTAACAATACAGCAAATTTTGATCCAATTCAAAATAAACTCAACGTGACAGTTTAAAAGCTACTACCGAAGAGTGTCGAGATGACAAAAAAAACAGACACAAAGGAGATATGACAATAGCAGTCAACGTCATTTCCAAGCCATCGTTGTGGTACTTTGAAGAGTTGTAGATCATTGCAACGCGTTGAAAGCATCTCAAACAAAAGACAGTGGTGTCACGCTGTACAGATTTATACCTCGCTCCATTTCAAAATGCGGCTGCTACGACGAATATTGAAGGAAAGTATTTTCTTACTTTTCTGTGATTAGTGCTCTCGTTGATTCTATAATTACCATGATGAGTGGAATTTTCTTCGTTTGGTTTTTTAACGCTCAGCTAAATTAAAAAAAAACCAAAACATTGATGTTTCTTATTAAATAATAAAAGCAATATATAGAATAGCTTTTATTATTAATGGCCTTTGTATGCGATAATCTGTGTTCTTGATTTTATTATTTATGTGTCAGAAACACATTAAAAATAGGTATCGGATTATTTTCAATGGAACTTTTTACTTTACTTCAAATCATGACCTTATTTAGGCGCAGATCACACGGTAAAATGAATACGCGATACTTATGAATTTCTTAATTTTACGTAGACTGAAAAATTTATTACATCTTTAAAACCTTTTAGCACTTAAAATATGTCTCACATTACGTTATTGCGAAAAAGCTGCGAATGATTTTTAATATTTCCTTCTGTTACAATATAATTTTTTCGCTAAAGTATTTGTAATTGCGAAATATCCTATATCTAGAAAAATATATTTTATACGCAACTTAAAATTTGGAATTGTACAGAAATTTAATATTAGATTTTGATTTCTGAACGATATTACAATTGAACTTCATAAGAATATTCGAGTTCCGAAGCTGAACTCTCATTAAACTCATTCTCATTAAATTTTAGTTATTAATTTGAACTCAGCGTGTCGCTAGACAGGGTCTGTTAATCGCGTTACCACTAACAGTGCTTTTCGTGATTGTGGTTGTTTTTGTCATAAGATGAAATTATTTCTAACTCACTTTCCTCGTTCCTGCAAATAATTGTCGAGGGAGTTGTTACACAGTTAAAATGAAATTGCTTTTGATTCAAAGTGACTCTATTTGTGTTAATATAAAGTGTGAATCGTTTATTAAATTAACAGTAAACAATGTCGAACATTTGATGAATTTGATTATGTTACTTACGCAATATATAAAACTTTGATAGAATCTTATTACCTATACGATTCTGGCTTAATACATTGTTTAACGACCTGTTTGAGGTATGTATTATAGATACCAAATATTATATAGCTTCCGCCAATATTGTATAACTATGAGTTTGAACGTCGGTCTATCGGAATTCAGTTTGTAGATTTTAATAAAATTCGACGTGATATAAGTTTTATCGAAATATAAAACGTCTAACATGATTGCGATTTGGTTATTTCGCAGAAAAATAAATAGTTACCAATAAAAAAATCAACAATTCTACGTATGAACCTATGTATGGATCTGTTCAATCATGAATTCACGTCACGTTAAAATATCGGCATACATTGACAGACAATCTAATTTGTATTTTTTTTTTGCTGTCTTTATTTTTACATTAATCATCTCACACACACTAAGACATCTGTAAGCGTCACTCACTAATGTACGCCGATTGATTTGGCATGGGGGGGCGTGCCTTCATGAGTTCATATATTTATACTATATAGAACGTACATTCAAATACTCATTACACATTATATAGCGACTAGTTGACACTTGAATAAAACGTGTACACTTTAACTAATAAAAATACAACTGAATTTTTAGGTGTTTTATTTCAAAGAAAACTATCATAACTAATGAAATTAAACTCCATCTATAACTTCTATTTTCTTGGAGAAGAGAAGGCCTTTCTCCGATGGTGAGATACATACAGGCTCTTATTTTTTCCATATTTCAAACACGATGGCATCCAATTAACACGGCCAGAATGGAATTAGACGAAAAACTCCGATTTCAATTAACGGTAGCTTGTACCATATAGGCGACATAGAAGGGAATTGGCTAGCACGCGACACGGTAGCTAAATTGCTGGAAACTGTTCGTGGAATATATTTTATTTTGCTACCGTAATCCTGCCGACGCTGTTAACTACTGCCGACGATGCTTTTTTGCCGAAAACACATTCTGAAACGGGAAACCTTAATTGCGAAATTGTTTTTTTCATTCGCTTGACAATTGTTACTAACAATGTAACTGTTGCGCTCTTAACGCTTACTTATGTATATTTTAGTGTACGGAAACTCATAAAAAAAAGTCGAATCTAGCAATATTTTGTTATTTTGTTATTTATATATATTCAAGTTTCGACCAAAAAAAAATTGTAAATAATATAATATGTGTAACTAAACATGACAAAGTTTTCTCTCGTTGTAGAAACACTTTCAAAAACTTTAACATTAAAAAGGGTACAACATAAAAGCATTATCCTCGTGTCAGTTAGGTAAAAGGAGGAATAAAAACCTTAGCTAGGGAACCAACATGTGTCCAATTGGCTCTTAAAATGTTTCCCTACTTTTGTCTGAACATAATCGTTTTCCTGCATTCCCTTCGCGAAGTCTAAAAATATGACACAGTTTTCGTCTAATTGCTATAAAAGTACCTAAATACGGAACTTATACTACTGCACTTTCTAGCTAAGAGCTTAAAGAAGCTTTTACCGGCTGTTTGCTTGAAATTTGCTTTGCATTAAAAATAATAATACAGCTAACAAATATTGCTTCAAGAAATTGTAAGTTTTCTTATTGAGCGCGTATCTTATAGTTTGTGAATACGACATTAATTCAAACTGATCGGGATTGAATCTGCGACTTTCGCATCGCTAAACGACCCGTGAAACTCTGAGCTATTAAGGTTTCGTAAAAGCGATGAAGAAGCAGTCGAGCATATTGAAAAACACATATCACTTATCTAATATACTTCTAGAATGAATAATATTCTTATGGAAATATCATTCAGTCACCCGTACACAATTATTTGCGTCAGTTCAAGTATAAATATGTATGAACAATAGAACCAGACGCAAACAAATATTTACAATATTGAAATCATCATTATTATTTCAGCTGGTTTTATATTGAAAAAAATCTACTTCATTTTCGTGTAGGCAATTAATTGTAACTAATTTTCTATATCTTTGATAATTTTCTATTTTAGAATTTATATAAATTTACATGTTTCTTTTTACTTTTATAATTAATTTATAAAGTTTTTAGCACAAACATGGGATCTAAAATCTTATGTCCCATATAAGACAGAGTTACATATCAATAAAATTTAGTTCATACTAACATAGTTCTAGTTTCATTAGTATCAACTCCCACTCTTTGTTGAATACTCAGATTTAGTTATAACTAATGAAGCAGCGTGGGTAGATATTGCCAAACGGCATTCATCTACATTCCTCGTTCGTTTAGCAATTTACCGTCTGTTAACAAAAAAATATATCACGAGTAAGTAATAAGGAATTCTTTTGTTTACAAATTTGTTCAGATGGTTCTTTGGATCTTTGATTGCTTTGATCACATCCATTTTATTGACAATGTATCAAAAAGCAATTCTATTATATTCTCGAAGCTGGAAACTTCAGTTTATTTGGATAAAGATGTAGAATTTATTGTAAATTTCGCTTCTTTGAGTACAGGTTGTTTGCAAAATCGATTTCAAGGCAGACTCGTACGAGATCTTTTTTAAAAAAGAACATGGAATATCACATACAGTTAAGTGATTTCCACAGTCCAGGCGCACTTGGTAGAAAATTGATATAAACCTGTTGGGGCTGTGCTCCGCTTGCTCAGGTGACGACACTGACTTATTTGTTTTCAGTGCAAACCAATTGCGACTTTAATAACATATGTTTAAAGTTTATAGTCGACCGCCATAATCGATAAGAGTACCCAGAAAAATGCACTTTGCTGTAATGTCTTAAGAATAAATATTGTTCACGAATAGAGAACAAGCAGTGTGAAATAACCCGCACTTGGAAACGCGAATTTTGTTTACATGCTTTAAATATTTAAGCAAACATCTCCTTTGGAGATATTAATCGACGACCCTTTTATAGTTCGGATATACATATTTATATGTTTATAAATATTTATTTACAATAAATTTTGACCTCAATTCAAATATTTCTGTTATGTAAATTTTATCATCAATTACGAAACCGCGAAACAATTATCCGGCTCGAGGGACCATAATTGAAAGCGTATTCTATAAGATCAGAATTCTGTTCGCATGGAGAGAAATGTCCGAGTAACGAAGACAAATCAAAGTCTCACTGACCTGATGGGTATGGCACGGATGGACACCCTTCTAAGACAAGAGACAGAAAGCCATTAAGTCGAGATAGTAGTATTTATCTTTGTGTCCCCCATCTAAGGTGAGGTGACGTAGCTGTTTCCCATTAAGGGATAGTGGTTTTGTAAATAAATTTAGTTTTTTTTACCTGTTTTATAAATATGTGGAGTAATGTAATCAGATTTTGTTTTCATCGAACAGAGAAAGACAAAAATACAAGAAACAAAAAAATATTTTTACGAATATTTTCTTATATATTTTTTAATAATTTTTTAGTAACTTAAGACGCTATTAAAAATAAGAATTTTTGCATTTTTATATTTTTCAACAAAATAATTGTAATGGAATTACCGTCTTAACTTCCACCTGAAGTCGGTGCGGAACAACATAGCGTTTATTTACCGAGCCTTGTAAGAACGCCGAGCATTGTTATGTTTCCTTTCCTTCCCAGACTATTTAACAAACATCTTACTTTTACTTACGCGGTAATTACTCCCGCCTCATTGTCTACAGCTTCGTGAAAATCATTGTTCTTGAATAACTCTGAGTTGCAAAACTTTACAGGAACTTATTTTTAGCTACTTATGACTTCAGACTTTTGGTGTATGTGAGTAGAAAGGATAACGAGAACGAACAAGCCCAGAATTTAGTACACATGAATTATAATAAGAAAATAATCAATAACTGCGGGTTCATGTGCCTAATTTGTGTTTATATTTCAATAAGGTGGTGAATCACAAAAAAACTAGTGGTGGCGTTGTAAGTTTATGATGTAAATCTGCCACATGTATATTTTTTATGGCACGTAGGCTGACGGGCAAATGGCCTACCTGATTGTAAGCCACCTTAGGAACTGATATGTTAAGTCCTGTGTATCTCTAGTTTCACTAACTTACTCACTAATCAAACAAGTATACATAAGTACTAAGTATTGCTATTTTGCGGTAGCATATACGATGAGTTGATAATACCTACGCAGACGATCTTGTACAAAGTCTTACCGCCATTTGTGGTGGAATAATTTCCAAGTCTTCTTATCGAACCTCAAAAAGCCTTATCGAACCAGAGGACAATTAGAGGCTGTTACTTTCTATAGATTATTTATATAATAGGTATCTTTATACAACCTCATTAATATGCAAATGGAAGAGCATCCTTTCAATGGAAAATTTAACATGTTATTATTAATATAAAATGTATTATCGTCAGCGGGCATTCGACATAGTCAAACATACTAAAGCAAACATATTAAACAAGTTTAACGAAATCAGAATACCGTTTCAACACGGAAATTTTGATAGCGTTCTCGCTATCGAAATGTATGGTCACGAGTAACGAACTCTTAAATTATTCACAATCGCTATCCTTTGGGATACTTTAATCAGAATATTCTGTTGGTTTAGTGTGTTGGTTATGTTGACATGTTTAAGCTAAGAGCTATAAAGAAGTTTATACTCGTATATTTAACTTTCACAAATACAGATAAACTATTTTTTCCAAACACTTTCTTAGTAATAATATGTAAAATTTGACACGTATTCAGAGTGATGTACACATTAAAATTCGATTAAAGTCAGCATATAAGTAGTCCATGCCTTAGAAGGCAGCAAGGAAAAGTTTTAAGCCGACTTCCCTTCGATGTGTAAATATTTCTGTAATTTCCTTAAATACTTAAGGCATAATGAACTCGCGTGTTTCTTTTGCGTGTTCGAAACATGTATAAATCTAGTACTTAAATAAATGTGTATAGTAACTCTTTGAAGTACGTAATTTGGTTTAAAAATTGGCGTACATATTTACTTTTTTTTATAGAATTTTATATTTAAGATTTATTTTTGTTCTAAAGTATTCTAGAACACAAGTGATAAATACTGATTATTAATAATATATAGATACATATGCAGACGATATAGTATTTTCTGTGAAAGTTTTAATTGTAATGATCATATTATTGAGTGAACTAATAGCCGGCATGCGTGGCAATGGCTCTTTCTGAAAACAATTTTTCAACTCGCCACCTCATATAATCGCTGCCTCTTTGATGCTATATCAGAAATATTTATATTTGTACAAATAACAACACCACAATGTAAAAAAAAATAAATAACAAGAAAAGTTAAAACTCAAGCAGAACAGCAAGTGCACAGAAAAAAAAATAAACATTATAATTATTATATTATCATAAAATATTAATATACTTCTACTTTATGAAAATATAAAATGTAATGATTTTATTTTATTAAAATAAATATAGTTGTAAAATACTAGCCGATTCTAGCATTCGTTTTCAGACAAATAGGAAAGTTACCTCACGAGGACTGAACCACTGAACTGATCCTTAACGAAATATGACGTAGGTAGAGGGAACTTGAACATGGGCATATAATTTACTAGATTTAAGGGAAAGACAAACTTTCCGCAAAAAGATTCACGGAGATTTACTAATTCTGAATAAAAACAATAATATTGCTGTGAACGCCAGATAAGAAAGTCTAATATCGGCAATTACTCAAATGACTGAAAATATATCAGACTCATAAAAACTGCAAATAAATGTTCCAATTCCCAAGCATGAGTCACCGTTACAAACGACCTTCCGAGGTTGCTAAACGATGCCTTTGCACAACTTTTGCATAATATCGATCGTTCCTGGAACGTGTTACTAATAAGATTACATTTTTAGAACGCTAATAACTATTACGCTTATAACCTATGTAATTTATTAATGTAAATAAATATCCAAATTAAATCTAGTATCTTTGTTTTAAAGCCCGCATGTATGTATCACTGTGAAGTTTTTACTCATCCTACATGGAAAACAAATTATGATATCGATGCTAAAATCAATTCCGACGCCCAATGTCATAATGAGAACTTAATTACAAAGTCAGTATGGAAACGTCGATTTTGACGTAGTTATTATTGTCTTGTCAATTCGAATCTTTGTAAGTATGTAATTCGGATGACAATACAATAATGAATGATGTAGGAGGTGGTTAGAGAGACTCTTCAATTAAGTCGAATTTGAGCCCATACTGTTTTGAAACATTACACTGACAGAAGCATGATTAGACAGATAATTATTAGCATCTTACATAAAAATCTAGTAATCATCCTACAAGTGACGTCACAGTTATGTTCATGTTTATATCGTTGTATTTATTTTGTCTTAGCACGCCAAGACATTAAATTTACTCC
Organism: Vanessa atalanta; assembly: GCF_905147765.1. Lineage (NCBI taxonomy): Eukaryota > Metazoa > Arthropoda > Insecta > Lepidoptera > Nymphalidae > Vanessa > Vanessa atalanta. The sequence continues at coordinate 5,453,328 of NC_061882.1, forward strand.
CGGTAAAGAACGGCGTGGACTCCCTTTGAATAAAAATATCGCGCGTCAAAATTATAAAACAAGGAACATCATAAATTGAAATATTTCGTCTAATATGTAGATTTTTATTCAGTTATTGTCTTAGCTGATTGACTACAAGAACTGTAGCTTAAATTATCAGATATGTATAAAATATATGAGACGGTATACGGTATATAGTATAATATACGTTACGCAATAAAAAAATAAAATTGTTACAATAACAATAGACCAATTCTAACGAGAACTTATAATTAGAATAGGAGTTTATATAAATAACAAACTTTAGCAAGTTTGGTTGGTTCAAGAAAACAATGTAGTTCAAAGTATTGTGAGTCATCCGCCGACCTTGGTTAAGTTGTAAAAATGGTAACGTTTGCAAAAGGCTCATTCAAGCCCTTGAGTCATGCGAGGATTAAATAAGAATAGAATGCTCTATAATAAAAGTCTCAAAACTTTTTAATTGGTAAAATAAGTATTACCTAAGGTATGATTACCGAGGCTTAAAAGTAAAATAACTGTAAATATCCAAAAAATGTCCCACCACTGGACAAAGGCTTCCTCTCTGTTAGAAAAGGAAGTTCATTTCACCTCACTGCTACAGTACGAGTTTATGGACGTATTTGTCCGAATTTTGTCCGACATTTGCGGGTTTCCATACAATGTTGTTATTTCACCGTTTAGTTCGGACTCTTCTAAATACAATTCAGATAAATAAATTCAATGTTTGCCTATTAAAGATAATGTGTACTAAGCAAAGGCTTAGCTGCACTATAACCTGTTCATACTTATACTTTGAAATAGTATTTATATGTATTTGCAACTTGTAGGGTATGCAAACTAATACAGTAACAAGAGCGAAGGACGTCTAAACTTGATTCCAAGGTAAGCAAGCCACCAATCTAAATTATGGCAAATACTTTGACAATGTGCTTGTTTGGTTAAATTTAGTTTCTTTAATATTAATTTAATGCCAACCATTTATTTAAAATTATAACCTTACAAAAACAGTTGCGCTAATTTTAAAATGTCAAGTATAGCTGTGTTGACACTAGGGAAGCTATAAATCTTTATACCATACCATCTATACCATCTGGTAACGATACCCCGTACATCCAAATTTATTCACGTATTTAAAAGTTGATGATTAGATAAACCCGATAAACATTACGCTCGTTTTTGATATGATCGAAAGTGATCCTTATATTATCATCAAATTGCACAATCACTCGACTTGTAGCAAATTTCCTGAATTAGTTCTTGTATTAGCTTCATATTCAGTATTCGGGTCTAGCTTAAATTCATTTAATTTTTAGACATTTTCACCTTGAATATTTCCTTATATTATTTTTAAATGTTATTATTAAATAAAAATTTGTTTATTTATTATTATTATCGAAAACGACTGGATTATTAGAGAGTAGAGTACTTTTGAAGGCATAAGAAACATTAGTCTTGTATCAAATCTATTTTTAGTTATATTGTCATACTTAAAAGAAAATCGAATCTTTAGCATAAGGCAAACTTCTCACAAAACTTAAAATAACTTCCTACTTGGAATCTATTTATGACACACGAAGACGGACGGACAGAGATTTTTCTGCAATGACTGTGATTATATGTAAATTTTTTGAATCATAACACCGGACGTTGTTTCTCGACTACTGCGGTGTTTATTCAAAGGGTTCTAAGTTCTAAGTTCGTAGAAAGCCAAATAAGGTTTCTACGAACTATGTGTTTGATTTAATAGTAAACAAAATGAATCTTAAAACAGAAATGTCGGTTGAAGCTATGACGTCATTGTAAATCTGAATATTGATGTCTCGTTGGCTGAGTGACTAGCCTAAAAGCCACAGATTCCAATTCCTGAAATCAAATACGGGGTCGAACCATCAAATAGTTAAGAGAGAAAGTCGAGAAATTGTTAGTAGTGGAGTGGAATCTTTGGCCTGAACTCTTTCCGGTCATGGCGGATGTGACCACCGCCGAAGAATTGCTGCAATGGCCGAAATCAGTCACGAGGAGGTTACCGTAAATCTCAACAAACTGAGGTGAATCAGTGATTCACTTATTCCTAAAGCTAAGATCACAAATTTAATACGAATTGTGAAACATGTGTATTTCATTCATGATTTTAGCAAATATAAACATCGTGAGAAATTAATACCTACATTACCTACCTTTTCATGATTATAGCATTAAAATGTCTAACCGTGACAGAAAATAGCCTTGCTCACACGCAGTCGAATGGAGCAATCAATTGTCCAGATTTTGATCTCGACACCTCCTATTGCCGTAAGTCTTATAGCAGAAGTCTATAGTAGATTCAATAAGAAAAAGTTGACAGGCGTTGCCGTACAGTTACCGCCCTGTAATAAATCATTCTACCTCTTAGTAAGTCAATTGTCTAGATAATTTAATTACTGTCTTGAACTCAAATCTCAGGCCTATTTTCAAATGTCTTCTTCCATAAGTCTGACACGTAATTAGTAAAAATTACGAGTGAAAGTGATATAAAGGCTCGTATGGATAGGTATCACCCATTCATTAATTAATCTACCTCTAAATAATAGTTCCAATTGATGACAGCTTGAAGGGTAAGTGAGGCAGTGTAGTTACTGACGCAATGACATAATATATTCGATTGTCGGCGTTGCATTGATGGCCTTACATAGTACTACTAAGAAAATGGTTACTCGTGGAATTTGTAAATGTTTGTAAGTCTAAATGAAATACCGTTACCCCATTACGATTCAAAAAATGCTTATAGATTACTTCAAAATTAAAAACTCCTAAGAATAAGAAAAAAAGTAGTAGCAGCTGTTCAACTGCTAGGCTTCGGTATTCTCTTAGTTTTGTAGCTTATTCTTAAAGACATGTCGCAAATTAACATCTGACACTCAAATGTCTTCCTTTACTATCAAGTACGAGACCTAAATTATAAACACAAATTAAGCACCTACAAATTTAGTGTTCTTTAACTTTTCTAATTAATTCTAACCAGTAGGCCATCTGGGCAAAATAGTTATATAAGAAAATACGTCACAATAGAATAAAACGATTACTACAAATCCTTCAAAAATTTACTAGTAGAACAGCGTGCGCAAGACCACGTAGACACAAGATTTGTTTACAGTATTGTTCATACAGCTCACTATTTACTCTTTGATATTCAATTGCTTTTAAATAAATATTTGCGTTATTTAGAATGACTAGTTTATGGTCATTTTGTCGGTATTAATATACGTTGTATATTTTAATAATATTTAAGATCGAATTTTTTATTCTATATCTTAAAGAATAAGTCAAAGTCAAAAATCTTTATTCAATATAGAAGTGTTTACACTTGCTTATTGATTGTCAAAAATCTACCACCGGTTCGGAATTTAGCATCTCGGACCTGAGAAGAACCGGCGAAAGAAACTCAGCGGGATATTTTTTTTTTAACCATTTTTCATCAATGATAATTATATGTTAGTTATTTGAAACAGCCAAAAAAAATGTTAGATATTTCGCTTATTGTTCCTCGACTTTCAATAATGCAAGCAATGTTGCTGTTGAAATCCAGATATATGGAAAAAAGTAGTTCATTTGCTATTCTAGACTATAATCTACATCTCTGGCAAATTTCACTCAGATCTGATCCATCCATACATACAAAAAAAAAACAATTCAAGATGTAAAGTTCATTGTTTATTCATATTCTACGAGTATGTCTCTCTGACACATATTTACAAATGAATTGGAAAATTAATAATACAATACCTTACTCCTGAAGCATTTCCCTCCAAACAATGCAAAAACCATTCCATATCGTGATCTCGAGATATAAATATTGCCAAAAAATTCCCATTCATCATCTCCGTAACGGTATGATCCCTGGATTTACGAGATTTATGCTGCGGCATGACAATTTTCATAGCACATGAAACGGTGGATGGTTTTGAAATGATACTGTGTTAAGAACTGAAAACCGATTTGATAATCTTAACGCAAAACGTTTTTTTTTTTTTATAAAATTGTTGTTGTTAGATCTTATGTATGTTAACACTAATTCATTTGTTAACCTCGATTCGTGCATATCGTCGAACAATTTAAAACCTCCAATGTATATTTTAATCTAAAGTAATTTTAGTTTTACAAAATATTGCTAACATTATTACCTGCTATATATAAATAATATATCAATCTAAATATAATTTTATTGTAGTTTGAAAAAAGTATAGTCTTGTGAATTTAGTCAAAATATAAATTTAAAAGTATTAATTTTAGTGACAAATCTATTTTATTATTCCTATTCGCGTACAACAAGCTAGTTACGATGTACACAGAAATGGTCCAGCCAATCAAAAGCCATTCGTTCTATCCTCTGTATAGGCTAGAGCGGTTGAATACACTTTCAAAGGTAATCTTGGTCTATTAGGCCAATTGAGCACCTTTGCATCAAAACTCGTATTTTCCAGTTTAAACTAGAAATATCGAGACACAGTAAAATATCCTTAAAAAAATGTATATTTCTTTAAACGTCATCAGTATTCCTATTTACAGTTTACGACCCACATTCGAGCTGTGAAGTCGGCACAATAAAAATTTCGTAACGCATAAAAACCATTGTCTAAGCGACTTAGCGCAAGCAGTTAAAGTAATGAAGAGTTGTTACTTCAATCGGATTTTATAGCTCTGTGACGTCACCGCCATAAAAACAAAATAACAACTTGAAAAAATAAAAATCGATACTAAGTTACTTTTACTTTACGAGGCATCTAAATTAAATTATAGTATGACTTTCGATTAATATTTTAATCGTTCCATTATTTAATTTAATAATATTATTTATGGATGATTGTGTAATATCACATAGAAATAACAATGCATGTGAATGTGTGTGTGAATATTTAAATTAGTAGTAGTTTGTTAATAATATCTTACATTTATTTTTTTTATTTATCAAACTTTACTCACTACACTTTTTTCCTCCTTAAATGAAAATGTAAACACAGTTCATTGGGTAACTTTGATCTTATATCGTATTTATGAAGTATACTAATATAATGTATTATAAAACTGGTGTGATCGTATGGTTGATCGCGCTTATCTCAGAAAATACCACCCTGTTCTATGTTTTTTTTTTGCATTAAATAGTCCTCTTATTAAGCTTCTCTTTCTTCCAGAGGAGACGTGGTGCTTAATAGTGTAGCACTAACTTTCGAGACGTACTAGTTTACAAATAATTGTTATAAAAGTGCCGCTGTTATATTTTTTTATAGTTCAATATTATTTGAATTGGATGAGTAAGTACATATAAATAAGAAGTACTACAATTAAAAAAGAATCAAATCGCTCTCGCTCGGAATGAACATGAGATGTTGCGTGAGGTACTCTAAAATCCTGTTCAAGTCTCGTATAGTCTCGGGGGACCGCCTTGTATATCTTTAGATTAGATCACGCAATCTTGGACACCATTAGAGCTTTAGTGTCGTCTTAAGTCAAATGTTTTTTAATTATAATGTATATTTTATTTGTCCCGATTGTCGGTGTAGTGATTAGCTTGTATGGCTGTAAATCCGGGCGATGAGAGGCGATGAGAGGCGATCAAAATCAAAATATATTTTATTCAAGTAAACTTTCACGTGCACTTTTGAAGCAGAGAACACTGAGAAATGTATTAAACGAAAAGAAGAACCGACAAGAAAGCTTACACTGAAATTACAAAGTTATGACTATTAAAAACAGTTAAATCTCTATTGTTCTCTGTCTGTTGCTCTTTCACGGCCAAACCCCTGCACCAAATTTGATGTAATTTTGTATGAAGCAAGTTTGAACTCCAAAGGATGGACATAGGTTATTTTTTTACTAACACTTGATGTTCAACCACTAAAATGCAAGCAAAGCCTTGAGGGTAACTAGTATTTATTTAATATTTCTTACTGATCTTGGTTCAAATTCGGGTGCAATTGTATCCAAACGATCGCTAAATATTGTACTTTCCTAGACGAGTTGTTTGAATAAACGTAAATGATGGTAGTAAAAAAATATCTCTTGAAAAATAGAGGCACTCTTCTTTAGTATACTATATCTTTGAGAATACATTACTAGGTTTTCAATATTTGAAACAAAATAAATATTTTTGAGGGCCTGTCTTCAAATCTCATTTACGCAAATAGTGGTACGAGTTGATGAGGTCAAAAACTTTGATATAACGCCATTTTCTATTGATATTAACATAATATTATTTCTAATGATGTAATATTAACAACGTAAGAGTACATATACATACAATCGTATAACTTTATCGTAGTCGTTATAACCATTTATAATAAACTGCGTCAATTGTACGTCAGCGAATGTGACTTTAAAGAAAACTAACAGGCTTTACAAACCGAAGTTCTAAGGTTTCATTGTAGAATATTATTAGATACAAAGTTTATAGCATAAACTCGAAACCATTTCAGGTTGCCAGAAGCATAGTCGCGTATAAATACAAGTCCGCTGTGAACTAACGAGAGACTCCAACGTGGATCATTAACAACTGACGCCTTCCGTGGAAATTGAATCCATTTACGGGCAGGAAAAATTAAAACACGATTCGTTTTCTAATTTAAAAAAAAAATGATGTTATCCTAGAACACTTTTAATTTTTTTTCGTTCTCTAAGTCGTATTAAATGGATACAAATAATATTTTTCTTTCATTTTCATTTCATTCATCAAAATTTATTTAGTCTAGATTCCAGGTTCTACCAAAAACAATTTATTGATTTAATTCGATCAAGAAATTCTACGCCCGAGATTTGGAAGCTACATTTTTATGACTCTGAAAACACGTTATGCATAAACCAATATCCCACAATTGGGTAAAGGCTTCTTTTGATCTAAACTTTCCTTACGATTTTTTCCTATATACCTGTACAAAATGAATTACTAACACAAATTACCTTTAACGCATTTTTGTTCATTAGACTTAAACTAGCGCTGTTATATTTGTAGTTTTCTAAAAGTTCTGTATTTCAGTGGGGTGGAACTTGTGACCATTTACTGGTTAAGTTCACGTGTTCTATCAACTTGGCGAGCTGATCTAGTGCTAATTAACGAATATGTCATGTTGTATATCCTCTTCGACATAAGGATTTTTTTTTTCATTTTTATCCTCAATCAGTGACTCTCGATAAATTGAAAATACAAACATAGAATTGAACGAATCAAAAATAACTTTTTACTAATATTCATACGTATACATCGTCCTTTATTTGAAATTGTCGTACTCACTGGGTAATTTTGACGATATGTCATAATTATTACACAATGATTTGTTTATAACATTGTAACTTAATTGTTTCCTTATTCCTAGAATAACACGGTTGTGTAATATGATTATCCTGGGAAGTCCATTTGAAACAATGTCTTATGTCTTATTGAAACTCCATTTTACGTAGTTGGATTTTTTATATGATAAATTTCTGAAATAGTAATTTTGTTTATTTCCAGGAACATTTTTTATACAAGTGTTAACCTATCCCGGTTAAATGCATCATTGTCCTGTAAAAGTATAATTACATTCTTATAAGTATAAATAGATCTTTGTCATCAACCGATTTTGATGACTAAACGGTTCCTGCTTTGATGACTAAACAAAGAGTATTTGAAGTTTAATAATCTTATCCAGAGACAGTTAGACCAAAACAAAAACCTGGTCGTTTTAGTGACGTAACACATACTTTAAAAAACATAAATATGATATCGCGGATTAAATAGAAATATATTGAAATCGTTTTAAACGGAATCATAAATCAAAAAATTTTGTAAATTAAGTTATAACACACACCGAAGCGCAGTAGAATATCCGGGATTTTTACCAAACTGCTTAATCTACAGGCAATTCCGAGTAAAATACGATCGCGTGAGAGATCACCATTTCTCCTTCATGCATTTGCAACGCAAGGGTCATCCCAAAATTGCAAGTTAATCGTCGTATATTACCTTAATAAATCATTAAGGTCCTGAGTGAGTCTCACGATAAAGCACCAGATTTTGGTGAATAAAAATTGTTGTACAGGGAGTATTTTCTGAATCGAATTTGATTAATATAATAATATCATCAATTTTATTATTTACTAGCTGTGCCCGCGACTTCGTGCGCGTTGTTTGAATTTAAGTTATTTGGATATTGTAGCGTTTTTTTTTATCTATATATAATTCTAAAATATAAGTAGCCTAAGTTACTTCTCCTTACATCCGCTATCTGTCAGTGAAACTCCCGTCAAAATCGGTTCAGCTGTTCCAGAGATTAGCCGGAACAAACAGACAGACAGACAAAAATTGTAAAAAAAAATATTTCGGTATATGTACCGTGTATACATACATATGCATTTAGTAAAAATGGGTTATTTTAATATTACAAACAGACACTCCAATTTTATTATAATATATATAGATTAACTAATTACATTGAGATATATGTTAAATATTTGATAACGATGTTGTTTATATCCGAATTCATGAACCATATAATATTTAACATAGACAAAAGTAGCCTTCAAAACCTTTAGATAGTTGAGTGTAAAGTTTTTTGGCTTCAGTAAGCTGTTTCCTATCATATAAGTACGTTAATTCAATTAATTATCTTTAAATTATGTAGAGTATAAACTTTTAGAAATAAATACCTTATTCGAACAATATAATGCCACGGAAAACACATTATGCGTTAAATAAAACAAGTAATTCGTGAATGAGTTAGTAGAATTAAATTACAAGCAAACGATAAAACAAAAAGAAATAGTCTGTGAATCACTTGAATAAGTACTGAAGATAATAACATACCTAATAAATCATATTAAAAAAAAAAAACGCATGTCTAATGAATTCATCCTTGATAATCTAAAGAATGTGTGCAAAATTAAAAAGACGCAATCGAATTTGTAAATAACTTTATGAACGTCATGAGAGCGATTAAAAACGAAGATGAATCATTAAAGTTAATATAAACACGTCGATAGCGCACACGAATTGCCAAGTTTAACTCATTTGCATAATAAAATTCCGGTATCAATACATCGCTTGCGCACGCCGGCGTCAGTAGCCGGTCACGTGACAAACCAAAGAGTTTTCCACTAAGTGATTCATGCGAGGTACAAAATAAAGGAAATACTACGATGTCATAAGAAGTAATTTCTTTAAACAAAATTATATTTTATCAGTTCCGAATCGATATCTTTTAAATCTTATTTTAATTGAAGTTTTTATGTTAACAGTCGATTGAATAAAGATAGAGCAATTAATACTTCCGATAGTTTTTCGTTACGTCAAGGACAGGTGGATATATACAAAAGGTGCCAAAGTGATGCTGTTAATAATAAACCAATTAAAAAAAAAACAATATTGCCAGTTGATAAAATTTTATTCGATCTGTCTACGTGTGCAACAATTTAAATATATGAACTATTTACTGATTCGTTCTAATTTTAAATCGACTAGCGTATAAAATATGAGAATCTCTGAATATTTTAAATATTATAATTTTCGAACGGAAAAATAATAAATTTACATCTATATGTCAAATAGAACTACGTCTCCAACGTCTATTCTTTCGGTCTAAAATTAACATGTTGCCTCGGCGTTCATTAGTGCTAGGAAAAAACCCTGCGGGCTAACGCTTGTTTCTTTAAACTTATACCTACCCTTATACCTTTACATAAGTGAGTAGTCAACCTTGAACTCGTCTTATGTAAATTATACGAACTCGCTTTTACATACATATATACTGTAATTAAAATCGTCATAATGTTTTACGTTATATTTTTTGTTTAATTTAATTTTGATCATATTAGTATAAAAGTATATTAATGTATAAAAAACAGTTATGTTTTGATTTATGGTGTTTCCGAATCTATGCAAAATCTTCTAGTTCACTATGGAAGTTTTTGTTTTTTTTTTGTATTTAAGATTATATCAAAAGTCGAATACTAAATAAACTATTCTGCTCTGTAAATAGTCGCCATAATAAAAGTAATTTAGAAATGAACTTCCATGTCTATTAATAAGATATTAGAAAGCCTAATCTTATTAATGGACAAGTATTCGCTAGTACAGTTAACGTTACATTTGAACGTATTGTAGTGAACGACATAATTTATGATGGTTCCTAAGATTCTTACAAAAGATCCTCGGTCCCACGAACATTTTAATCTATCTACCACGCTGCTCGTAATGTCTTTATGTACTTAACTAAATCACTTGCATAAATCATATTTAAACGTGACGAATACAGCCGCCTCGTTTCTTAAACACGATCAGGGGATAATAAATCTTGATGCGTTAAAATTAAGACTAATTTCGCGTGTACACGCTTTCGCCTTTTTTTCATGTATCCTCTCCTCTTCTATGAATTTGAATTCTATTATCGTACAAATAAAGTACATATTTGTTTTTTAATAATCGTATGCTATTTTTTATATAATGTCAAGTGTAAGTATAGTCAAAATCGCCGAGGGTTTAACTTACAAATGATTATCATTAAATTGAATCACTGAGCTGTTATAGGCTAGTGGATATGAAGGCGAATCAATAAAGCGGTGACCCATATTGAAAGCCAGGCTTTCGCTGATGAATTTGTAATATTTAGTCGATTTATTGAAAAAATCGTTACGTCAGAGATATCGGATCTCGTCGTTTTATATTTTAGACGGCTTAAAAACGATATTGCTGCTTTCATGGATAAAAATCTCCCTATCCATCGTATATATTTCAAATTTATACGATATCAAAATTTCAAAGATCAGAGATAATGAAACACGATTCAGAAGTGCTTAATTTATTTCAATACGATGCTGAAGATTCTATTTTAAATTTAAAAGGTTTAATTAAACCTTATCAAATTTTCACGACAACTCTAAATACCCTTAACTTCCCGTACAATGTAAGTAAGGTTTTATTCGAATTGGAAAGTTCGATATCGAGCAAGCTGTGCCTTCCCAGGGCTCATAAAACATTTGTGTGGATGATTTACACGTCTTATCTTACTCCATTAAGATTAGATATTCATGCAACACACCTGGTACTTTTGAAGAGAAAATGTGGTAACAATCGCTTTTATATTTACTTTATCAACAAAAGTACTTTGACACATTTCTTGTTCAGTGAAATGTAATAGGAGATTTCAATTTAGTTAAGAATTTTTATTTGTTATTATTAATTAGCCGAGATGGCCCAGTGGTTAGAATGCGTGCATCTTAACCGATGATTTCGGGTTCAAACCCAGGCAGGCACCACTGAATTTTCATGTGCTTAATTTGTCTTTATAATTCATCTCGTGCTCGGCGGTGAAGGAAAACATCGTGAGGAAACCTGCATGTGTCTAATTTCAATGAAATTCTGCCACATGTGTATTCCGCCAACCCGCATTGGAGCAGCGTGGTGGAATAGGCTCCAAACCTTCTCCTCAAAGGGAGAGGAGGCCTTTAGCCCAGCAGTGGGAAAATTTACAGGCTGCTAATGTTAAAAAAAATGCTAATGCTTATTAATTATTTATTTATTTAGTGTTTATAACACACAATATACAAAAAATATCAAGTAAATCGAGTATCAAGTAAAGCATACGAGGTTGCTACATATAATAGGTAGGTTAATTTGCGGTAAGGGTTTGTGCTACCATTTTTAAGTAGTTACCACTTACTCATCCGATTTCTACCGCCAAACAGCAATGCTTAGTATCATTGTGTTTCGATTCGACGGGCGTTTGAACCAGTGTTACTACAGGCACTACGGACATAACACCTAATTTTCTAATGTTGGTGGCGCATTGGCGATGCATGGAAAAGTTTGTATTTTTTACATCGCTATCTATAAGCGGTGGTTGCCCACCCATAAAAATCAACTACATACTACAGAGGAGATAAACATATTATAGTCATCTTGATTAGTTTGGCCTAATTTTAGTTATTTGTAATAGAAGCAGTATGGAAACTACTGAAAAAGGATGGATTTGTATGTGCGGCCGCTTGCTCATGATAGACATCGTTGACAATAATTTTCCATCACTATACGAATGGAGCTCGATGTCGACTGATGCATGCGCTAACTAAAAGAAATCCTTAGTGGACTATTATGACATAGACTCTATTAAATTTTTGGCAGTACTGCACGACAGCTTATCGGATGGTTTAAATAAAATATAAAAAGTAAGTAGTCTTGAAAAGTGACGAACGACGACTTGCATGAAATACATTTTGATTTTTGATTCTACTCTTCGGGAACACATGACTTGTAAGTTCATTGCATTCCAAACTTTACAGTTTTTTAGCTATTTACAAAAGAGTCATAAATAAATTTATAAGTGTCCCTAATACCAGACTATAAGATACTAGAAAGTTAATAAGGCGGAAAATAGACGACACAGCCGATACGCACTCGCTTGTAAGTGGTTGTTGCGTCATCGTAGGTATTCCGTAAATGATGTAGTTGTGTGTGTTTTGCATATTTTTTTATAGTTTTAATTTACTATATACAACAAAACTAAATTAAAAACGATTCAGTTACGAGTAATTAAATTTAAATCAAGCAAAAACTCAAGTCTTTTTTTGTTTCATGAAAGTTTTTTTTTGTTTAATTTTAAAACTAAAATGAATTCAAAGGACAAAAAAATGTTTTAAATTTGTCATGCAATATTTATTTATTAAATGTTTAACAGCAATTTGTAACTTCTTTATTTTTAGGAGATAAGAAGCGTGGATGACTTTACCGATGTTTTTTTCATACTTCATAATCAAAATATTCTATAATCACGCCGGCATATACAATACTTTGTTACAGTTTTGAAGTGAAATGTGAAGAAACCGGTTCGAATCTAGATTCTACCGAGAAGGACCGGCAAGAAACTCAGTAGTAGTTACTCTTTTCTATCATTTAAATAACAGAGCAAAATAAAATTAAATTTATACATTTACATATATTGTGCCTAGAACATCAACATCAACTCATACAAGTCAACACTTTTTATCATTAATATAATCTTGTATTGAGTAATATGCCTCAATGTTTTTTGACAAGAGATTTAGATCTTTTAATAAGCCTAGTTAAAAATAGCTTTGTAATCTTACTATAAAAACAAATATCGTGCCCTAGAAAGGATGTACCAACTTTGCAAATAAATAATTTATACGACATATTTACATGAATACATGAACTATCGAATGCGCTGCCTTAACAGGAATACCTACACCTTTATTTAATAACAAGATATCCAGGGTATTTTTTATATAACAAAACGTAATACAATTATAATACAAGTACTTATACAAAGGAGATTATATAAAACCATATAATGTAATTCTATTTATATCAAGTGACATATCGAAGAAAGTTATTACGGCGAACGATACTTTATCTTGTTAAAGTTTAAAAATAGATAAATACAATTATAATTTTTCCAATTTCATTGTATTTTTTTTTTTAAATATGTATTCAGACTAACAAACGGCATTGGTGTCAGTGACGATGGCAAGAGGTCCTCACTGCCCACACATTGGCACAGTAAGAAATATAACCAACCCTCACATCATAAATAGACCACCAATGTCAATGTCCCTTATGATTGTAATTCATATTTTATTCGAGTAAGCGCATATTAGCTATTGGGAATCGCCATATTACATGATAATATTAAATGTAAAACAACTGCCGGTTCGGAATCAGTAGAAATACAACCAAACCATAAATAAAATTACTCTTGGCTATGTGATTTATTTTACTCACATTTGACGTAAAATACAACAATCATAAAAAGGTATTTTGCTTTCATACTATATACGCTTTTTCATACATAATATAAAAAATAATCTTATCCTGGGTGCCTTTTTAGGCAAAATAATTCAAGCTAAAAATGTTACATAAAATTCTACACCTAAAACATGTTTAACCGAAAGGGTAGAATGTTTTTAGCAATCCGAAATATGTAAGATTTAAAATTCTCGTGCAAAGGACGTTGTTTTATTGCAATGATATGGAACTTAACACACTCTTAAGTTCCATGAGAAATCCCGCTTAATTAAATTCTATTTAATGGTCTAGCATTACGTAAAACTACGTTCATTAATATATATTTATAATCTTACTAGCTGTGCCCGCAAATTTGTGCGCTTTTGAATTTAAGTTATAATACTCTAAAATAAAAGTAGCTTAAGTAACTTAAGCTATCTGCCAGTGAAAGTCCCATCAAAATGGGTCCCGGCTGGACCGATTCCAGGGATAAGCCGGAACAATCAGACGGAAAGACAGCCAAAAATTGTAAAAAATATTATTTCGGTATATATACCGTGTATACATACATATGCATTTAGTAAAAAGCGGTTATTTTAATATTACAAACAGACACTCCAACTTTATTATATGTATAGATAAATATATTTTAATCTAATTTATTTTACGAAAATGAAGCAAATAGGTTATGACATTTTTGTCTGTGATGTTGTCGCCAATTTCAGCATTGGCATCCATTCTTATGAGAAACTGACTTAATCTACCGGAAATATGATTGTGTTCAAGTAAGAGAGCAAATATACCTGTATTTGCTCTCTTACTCTTGTCTATCTTACTCTTTCTAGTCCGTTAACATGGCAATTATTTCTACCAACGCCAAAACGCCAAACAGCAATACTAAATAATGTTATGTTCAGGCTTAAAGGAAGAAGGAGCCACTGTTACTTAAGACATAAGAGACAAAAACATCTTAATTTCCAAGGTTGCTGAAGCACTGGTGATATGATGAATTAGTATTACCATTTACAATCAGGTGGCCCATATGCCAGTACGCCTAACACAATGACATAAAAAAGTAATCGAAGCGATCACACAGAGTACGCAGAAACACAGTACCAACGGCTAGAAATACCGAATTTCGCGCAACCGACAACTTTTTGACAGAAACACTAAAAAAACTGCCCTTTAGTTCGGTCCTTAAAATCTACGCAGTAGACCAATCAAATAGTCATGCTTATTTATACTGAAAGAAGTAAAACTACTGCACTTTAACATTAAGAATAACAAGGCTACGCAAAGACAAGATATTCTTTTAAATAAGTTTTGGAATCAAAACATTACTCAAATCGACGGTAATACTAATTTTAGTTATAAGTAAAACGCAATTCACCTGACTATTTCTATTTTATAATAATTATATTCATTTAAATATTTTATATTATATTATTTTGGCATTATGTCTGCCTTTGCAATTAAATATTAAAAAAAAAAAACTCTTTCGAAATCAAATTTCAATTATGTTTGTTTTAATCTGATATTGAATTACTAAAACCTTTTTTATTATTTTCGTCATAAGATAATTAATGAACTTAATTTCTAATCTACAGAAGCAATTCATCCCACACGTAGGTAGCAGACGCCATGTTTGTACCCATGTGTTACAACATCATTAAGCACCCCTGTACGTTTACGTGTACAGTTTATTGATCTGAATAATATTTCGATGCGTACCTAAGTGTAGATACTTCATATCAGCCTGTATGGACTATTATAGTGGTAACATTTAAAAACAGTTATTATTATACCATTTAAATATATATGACTAAGCAAATTGAACCTGTCTTTTACCTAGAGATATGGTACGAATATAATAAAAAAAACGGAAGTATATTGTACTAATTACCGCCCGCGGCTTCGCCCTCTTGTGGGGAGATAAAAGTAATCCATGTACTATTCAAGACTACAATCTATCTCTATAACAAATTTCATTCCGATCCGTTAAGCCATTCTGGTGTTATTGAGTAACAAACATCCATCCATCCAAAATTTCGCATTTATTATATTAGTAAGATATGTACGTCCTTATCAATACTTCAAACATTTTTGGATAAACTTTGTATGTACTTATGCGCTAATTTTTTAGTTTCTTGATAAAGTTCAGCAATTCTATAATAACAATGCAGGAATGACAACTTTTATGAAATTATTTCATAACGATACAGCAAAAGCTATATTGAATATTACATTTCTTTTTGTAGACTATTCTTTTTCTGCGATTTTTTTTGTATTAAATATATTTTTTAACGTTCAAACCTAAATGAGCCGTGATGTTTTAATTTATAACTCATCTCGTACTCAGCGATGAAGAAATCATTGCATTAAGAAATCATTTGCATCCTACAAGTGTCTAATTTCAATGAAATGAATGCCAGTAAATCCACTAACCTGCATTGGAGATGGTGGAATAATATCTAAATCTTCTTCAATAAAGCTATTCAATAAGCTTTAAACTTTCTTCTTCTTCTTACTCAAAAAGATAAACTAAGCCCAGCAGTTGGACAATTACAGGCTGCTACTTAAAACTTCAATGGCCATATCTGACAGCTGAAATCGTGTCGATGTTGTATAACAACGAATGGCATAGAATTTTCTATTTGTAATATATTTATAATATTCTCAGTAGGTACGTTACTTTTATGACAAAAAATTTATTAAATATACTGCGATGAACGTTAAAGATAAATCTCGATCGTAAGTAGTT
Organism: Vanessa atalanta; assembly: GCF_905147765.1. Lineage (NCBI taxonomy): Eukaryota > Metazoa > Arthropoda > Insecta > Lepidoptera > Nymphalidae > Vanessa > Vanessa atalanta. The sequence continues at coordinate 5,469,854 of NC_061882.1, forward strand.
ATGTTTATTGGCATTTTATTACTTGGCATAACATTCCACAACAATTCCGCAATTTTCGAGATAAAGGGTCAACAATTTTACAACAATACAAAACGTTTCACGGTAATCGCCATAATTTACTTTACAGCGTAATATTACATCGGGGCAGTCAAATAATAGTAAAGGGCGGTATTCGCCAAAACAACGTCCACACCTCCTGACCTCACGTACCCTACACACATAAATATCTCGTTACACCCGTTTGGTCGTGGCCTTACAAAAAAATTTACGCGACACTTTTTTCCTGAACGCCAATCCATAAAAGTTTTGTAATCAACTGGAGGAAAAACAAGCAATATCACATAATAACAATTCAGGGGACGGAAGTTGAGTAAAAATCCGAATTTTGTATGTGTGGAAAGTTAAAAAAGTAACCGCCTGTAAAAATATAGCAGTCCCACTGCTGGGCTATGGTCTATTATTTTGGGGAGAAGCTCATATCTTGTAGTAATTTGTACATTATACAGATTTCCTTACGGTGTTATTTCTTTAATAATAATCTCTCATAATAATGAATACCAGATGATGATTAATCTTTACAAATTAAACAATCGTAAACGCAAATTAATTCGTTGTGTTGAATGAAACATTTATTTCAATAGTAAGTGAGAAAATATATTTACTCGTCGTTTACTTGTACCAAGTGAATCTTTATCTAACACGAAAATCTGCCAAGTTCGAAGAGAGAACATTAGACATTGGCGTAGACCATAATGTGATTTAAGCCCGAGGACAGACGTGCCACGTTAATCTTACGTCCATTCCCCTGGGCGTCATTTACTTGGCCACACCGCAGCACGTGATCTCTGTGATTCCTTTAAAAGTTCACAAAAAATCAGAGTTTCTTCGTAAGAAATACATAGTCGTATTTCGATTCGTTTTTTTTTTGTTTTGTTTTAAACGTCTACCACAATAAATATTCATTAAAGTATATTAAAGTATATAATTTTTAACGTAAAATATAGATTGGCGTGCGTTGGGAGTAGGACCGTCTCATATGACGTGACGACAGACGCCTCGACGTTCACTTACACCGTCTTGCGCCCTCTCGGCCGCCACTCTCTAGTCCTTTGTGTATGTGTGGCGCGTATACTTACTATATTCGTCGTTATTACAAAATAAAAATATATTTATTTAATTAACTAAATCATTATTTTTAATTATTATTTCTTTAACCGTCAATATCGAACACACATACCGGGCGTTCCGTAACGTTCACGCTGTTTTCGATAATGACACGTATAACGCACGCTAAAAATTATCCATGTTAATGATAAATATTAACCTAGCTCATATTACATATTATAAAGGTACAAAACAAAACCCTTGTAATGATGTCGAAGGTTAATGGTAACCCTTTGTTGGCCACGAGTTCTCATCTTCCCAACACAAAGAACACTGTGTCACCGGAGTGGCACATTCATTATAATTTTGACGACCAAACACATCTCAGTGCCAAGCTGAGAGAGGCTATTAATTCATCGTCATAACTCACTGGCTTTCCTCAATATTCGTCGAAAATATCACCGTAAAATAAACATTATCGTTAAAATAACACGAACAATTAAATATTTATTTTAATACGCTTTACTAAAAGTTATAACTATTGCAAAATTTAAGCGGAATATTTAGTTTATTATTTAAATACATTCTAGATTAACCAAGTTAAGAACATATCAATATCATTCCTAACTTCGGAAAGAGACTTCCTAACTAATAAGTGCGACTTATAATTAAACTATTTCTTAGTAGAGATATTGGAGTCACTATTTGAAACATACCGTTTTAGTCAACTTCTTAAAAAAATATACGAGACCGTTGTCTGACTTTAATTAGGCATAACTTCTGAGACAACTAACTTCAACTTTTGTTCTCAGTGAATTACGAGAAACAAAGCAAATAGTTTAAAATATAAATTAGTCGCTGATTTAATTATGAATTAACAGTTAGCCATGTCTGAATTAATTAGGGCCGACTATTTAAAATAAGAAAACTTTAATTTTAAGTAAATTCCCTCGGTAAGGAAAGGAAAATTCTTACCAAACGCGATTGAATAGCCCACCTGAAAAGAACAGACACTTCATGAATATTCTGATTTGCTCTTAGTAAAAGTTTATTGAAAAGAAGTAAAAGTGTAAGGGAAGATTTTAAATATAAAGCAGGTGCTACACTTATTGCTACCAATACAAAAAGAAACATTAATATCATTGATATTTTTTAATAAAAATTGTCAGTAAACATTATATTCAATTCGGGTAGCTATGTCAGCTTAGACCTAAATTGGTGCTTTTATGTAATTTTGGGCAAAATACATATAAGTATACAATTATATAAAATGCCTGAATCTTTGTTCCGAACAATTCTTGTTTCCTCTTCTCAACGAAGAGTAAGAAGTCTTATTAGAATACTCCTCTTGTACCACGTGACCCTCGTGATGGATTACTTCACTGCATAGAACGAAATACACTATATAGATAAATTACCATCGTAGAACAGGTTGATCGATTATTTAACTTTAAATCTATTCACTGAGCCTTGACCAAATGTATTTAATTAGATTTTTTTTCTCATTGTGTCACCAGCTTTATGAAAATTATTTTCGCACCATCAGCGAAATACCTACAAAGCTGACTGATTTTAAATGCAACTGGGCTAAATAAACAGGTGGGAATTTATTTTGGTTTTAATTGACTTCGAATATGCAAATACTCGCAATAAAACCGCGCAAAACATTAGAAGACCATTACCTAAATATTAGTTCCTAAAAGTAAATTTAAAAACGTTCTGTTTTTATTTAAGATATATTTTAGCTTAAAAAGCAAAAAATAATGTATTTCCTTTATACCAATATCACAGATATTAATTGGATAATACCCAAACAAATATCTCTTAACGTTATCTCATAAATGACTTTTGTAATACGATTTACCCCCGAATAAATGTTAGGGGCAAAAATATATAAATTAGTTTCTATCTTTACTAATATTATACATGTGAAATCAAGTTTGTCAATTTGTTTGTCACGCTTCTAAGTCCTAACTACTCATTAGTATTGTTGTGTTCCGATTTGAAGGGTGAGTGAGCCAGTGTAACTGCAGGCAGAAGGGACATAACATCTTAGTTCTCAAAGTTGGTGGTTTCGATTATTTTACCCCTTAATTTTCAATGCCCATTTGTTTAATATTACATCCCTACACTATAAACAATGCACGTTTAAGGGTAAACTATAAAATTATTCCGAAAACTATTTCCTCTATTACGTGTATAATAAGCTCAGCATCCGATTAATACGTCTGAGCCTTTAGAATTCTAACTCAGATTAATTATGACAGTGACTAGCGTTATAAGATGGTTTAATTGTGCCTGAAGGGTATTCAAACGTGCTTAATCTGCTATCATCTTAACCGGAGACAAGTGTTTCAATGGACAAAATGTATAGTTATAGATGATGAGAAGGTTATTTGTGACGTACGTCCATATTTAATTTCCTAAATCTTCAAATTACACAATTTCATAATGAACATTAAATCATAAAAGTAGAAGCAACGATATGTGATTTATTTGAATAAAAAAACTGTTCATCAGTAGGAACATGAAAAGTATTTAATTAAAAATGAATGTCAGACATTTATATGCATATTTCATCCAATGAATAACTTATCCGACAGCTAACGATCAACGTCATCTGCGCGTAATTACGCACCGTAAAAACTCCTAATTGTTTTTCCACCATTTTCACATTCACGTTACGATGTCGAAACTTGTTGTATCATATAATGGAAATATAAACATCGATTTGTGTCATCCTCAATCAACAAACATCACTAGTAACATATAGTTTACGAATCGATAATGTTTCTAATCGATCAATCACTGAATTGCTGTAAGCGATTCGTGGAATAATAAATATCGAAAAGTATTAACGAGACTAAATATTGATTATTGAGATTCAAAACTGTTTTTTATTATGTACTGAAATAAAAAAAAATTATGTTTAATTAAAACCTAAAGTAATTGGTGAACCAACAGAAGGGTGAGTGAGCAAGTGTAACTTATTCTTGAAATGAAAACCGATTTACAGTAATACGATATATTGATGGGTGTATTAATATCCAAAATATCACCGTGAACATAATTTTGTTAATGTCGCATATTACCTTCTGATATTCCACGCTCGTCTCGTGTGGTGTGTTTAGAGTGTGTTGTACACAAACACGAACTGCAACGAAGAACAACGAACCGTAATAGTTCTTCGTGGACGCAGCCATGGAGTAACAGAATTACATCATCATTTGTACACAACACTTGTCAGATAGAACTATTCTATGTGTACCACCAACCCACATTGAAGAACCATAACGGAAAAAGCTCCAAACCTTCTCCACAAAGGAAATAAATCTACTCTGCTTTTTATTTATTTTTACTGGAGTAATCTGTACTTTTTATTTACCCCTAGAAGTAAAATGATATTGTTTCAATGGTCTCGTCTCGATCGGAACACAACATGTATCGCATCGGTGTGTGTGTGCGCTCTCATATACAAGGTAATGATAGATAACAAAGCATTCAATTTTCCCATACACTGTTTGTAGAACAATAGTTAACAACACACACCCTGAGACTAATAACGTGATGCTAGTTTACGCAACGATTTCTTTATTATGCCGCTACAAAGCGATACGTAACAAAAAGCGATTCGCTCATAACAGTGTCCCGTATCATGATATGCGCATTTTTATAAGCGCTATTACCATTGTATGGCCACAGTAACAGCGGTAGCGGAGTTAATGGTTGTAATGAAATCCACATAAAAGTTTATAATGTATGCTTGGATGTAGAATAAAAAAACAATACTAATGCAAAGATATAATATCTGTTGGCTTTTCGGCAAATGGGCCACCTGATGGTAAGTGGTCACCATCGTTCCTAGACATTGGCGTCGTTATATCACTGAACTACATCTTAGTTGTGATAGTTACCATGTCTAACTAAGCGTTCAAACCTAAATACAACAATACAGAATATTAAGTACTATTTGGCGGTAGAATATAATATTATCAGTAGGTGATACCTACCCAGACAACACAAAGCCCTCACACTATATTTGAAATATTTTTCAGTTATATCGTATCGTTTTACTACTTGTTTTCTTTAACAATAATTTAGTAACCAGAAGTGTTTTTATACAAATCTGTTTCGTCGATTACCCCAGCCGATACATGAGTAATCCCTTACTCCACTGCCATAGCGCAATATTCTGCATTATCGTTTCCTGGTTTGAAGGTTGAGTGAGCCAGTTTAATTGCAGGCGCATGGAAAATCTTAGTTCACATGGTTCACGGCACATTGAATATATAAGGAGTGGTTTATCCGTTATGTAGTTCCAGTACCTATAGAAGGTGGCGACCACTTATCATCAGATAGCATTTGACCATTCGGCAACGTAAAATAATTTTAAACAAAATGACAAAATGGTTGAAAGAATTTAATAACTCTTGGTGTCCTTTTTAGAATATTTTTATAATACATGTGTTTAGTTGCGAGTTGGCAGCCAGATATATTATAATGGCAATTAAAAATGATAAGCATATGAAATAAACAAATGTATGACTTTTACGTTCGCGTTTAAAGCGTAAACACGTTTTTTGAAGGTTTATTTGATATTAAATATAAAACGGCCAAGTGCGAGTCGAGCACGCGCTCAAGGGGTTCATTACCATTATTTATAAAAACGGCAAAAAAATCACGTGCACCCTTAAATATTTATTTTACTTATTATTTGTTTTAGTATTTGTGGTTTTAGCGGCAACGGAAATAAATCACCTGTGAAAATTCCAATTGTCTAACTATTACGGTTTATGAGATAAAGCAGATACATACAGCCTGGTGACATACGAGCGGACAGTGGAATGTTAGTAATAAAGCCCCGTTTTACTTTTAGATTCCTAAAAATGATACTGGATTTTTCAGATTAAAACAAACCTTTCGTTAGAAAAGAAGTAATGTGATAAATAAATGAATTTGGTTTATCTGATTTATTCAAAAATGCAGTAACATATTTAATAAAAATATTTTATAAAGTCGCTGTCACGTCATTCACTACCTACATCCCAAGATTTCTCTGTATGAATAATACAAAATCTTATCGGTCAAAACGGTTTTTTTTTTCTAAATCCGGATTACGACCTCATCTATACAAAATGTATTATATTTGTATCGTAGCTGACCGGACGATTTCCAACAATGGCCAAACCTTATACAGAGAGATTTTGTGGAACAGAATGCGGATGAGCCTTTATAATGAATTCAGGTGAATGAAAACAGTATTTTTCATGCTGAGTCATTCGTTTCAAAGTGAATTTTATATTGTACAGGTCCCAATGGTAAACACTTGTTAAGTTAGAATAAGTGATGTCATCGTTTGGAGTTATTTAAGGTACCTTTGCGGTTGGTTTAAATAATTGTTATCATTAAAACAAATTACAAAGATTAATTGGGTCTCGAAAGGTATGAAAAATTGGAATTTTGGTTGGTTAGTGGAAGGTTGGTTTCATATCTTGTATTGTCTAATGTAAAATGAAAATGGAATATGATATTCCTGTCATATCAATATGACGAGTATGTATTATAAGAGTTTATATACCCGTTAAATCATTGGTTTCGTTACCCGGTAAGAAAAGGGAATTCTATATTGGATCCAGGATTAAACCTATCAGCATACAGAATTTCACAAGTTGACAAAGAGCGATTTTATAAAATCTGGATTTTATAAAATTTACCTAAATTTCGACCTTTAACGATCACAATACAGTACCGAACTGATTATTACATTTATTACGAGTGAAGTATACTTCGTGAGAACCCAGTATGATACACGCTTAACTACTAAGCTAAGATTGATAATTTCCAAAACAATTAAAGATAAATAAGATATAATAGATAATAAATAAACGTATAACGAAATCAGTATACATTTTATCACAAGCGAAGTATTTTATTTTGCGTTCATTTTTATTTGCGCCATTTTAGTAACTTAGAACTTGTCTGCGACAAGTGCGCGACTGTCTTAAGCCGACATAGATATCAAAATAAACTAGATAATGGACCTTTTAATAAATTGGATAAAATATTATTACTCTTATTATAAATTATTATTACTCTCAAGTATACTCTGAACTTTCAACACTAGCAAATGAAATGTGCACATTCATTGTGTTTAGTCGCTTCACATTAACGGATATTCACGTTAAAGATTCCTCCAAGATAGATAGTTTTCCATTAAATCTATCAACAATAACAAACTCTTATTGATATACAGTGAAAATTCCGTGGCAACTTTACAAATTACCATGTATCGAGTCAGAGATGAACAAATCTTGGAGTAATTATTCTTCTTTCCATTGCAATAGATAATCCGGGCAACGAAGTATTATACTACATTAATAAATATGGTCACAGTTTTATTATTAACAATTAAATACAATTAACATGATTGATTTATGAGTACTGATATTATTTATTATAGATATATAAGCTGCAAGAAGAGACGAAACAAATTGAGTGGTCACTAATTAGAACCAATGGGAAAAATATATATAATTTTCGTAGGAGTTCAAAATAATGTACAATAATATTCCTGTATTTTTTAACTTAATAAAACCTTAATTTACTTTAAGGTTTTAAATATTTCTTTTACTAGATCCGAGACACGTTTAAAACATACTAATATCAATAATAGTAATTTCCCATTTCGAATGTTTTTTGTATTTTTCATGACTAATAAATGTCTTTAAACCGATATTCATGTATATTTTTAGAGCCCTCTATGTTCATGGTACTTTCACAAATCGAACTTGGTTCATAGTCCTATACAAAAGTGCATTGTATTCAAATGTGTTTCTCACGTGAAAATGCTCACTGACATTAAGACTAAGACAAACTCAAGTAAAATGTACCAGAAGATATCTACACTATTTGACATTGTATAGATATAGTAACTGTCTCTATTTCAATGCGATTTGTGTGATATTTATTCTATACAAGTTACTCGCGGAAAAGACTAGTAACGGTAAATAATAATAATGTAATAAGGGTATAATTAAAAAAACGACGTCTAGGCAGTACCCTCTCTTTTTAATTCACAATCAAAGGATATCATATAGATACCCTTCTAAATATAAGTTTACAGTATATTAAATCAACCCTAGACTCGTTAAGTAAACAAAATGCCCTGATTGCAAATTAAATAAACAATGGCGCAAACGAACGGAAACGGAAGTGACGCCGGACGCGATCGTCTATCTGGTGTCGTTTAACTGCTTTATAAACCCTACAACACTGAAAGTGTTTGAGATGTACGAGTTTGTTTGTGTGTATGCAAAATATATATTTTTAAAAAAAAATCAAAATGTAAACTATAAAACACTATTTTTTTATGCGTTTCTAGGAAAATACGCATGCATTATTTATCATGAAGTAACACAACTGTACAATACATGTAAAAATCATTCTAATATTGTTTTTAATTTTCTTAAAATGTTTCACACTTTATATCTCCTTAATATAATTATGTTAAGGTAAGTTTCGTTACATATACAATTTTGATGGTTGAAGTATAAAAAATACTTACAGTAATGGCGATTTAATTTAAATGCGTATAAACAAAATGTAGGAAAACTTTTTCCATTTGAATGTTCAGGCGACAGGTTGAAAACTGTACGAGGGATTTGAAATCAAAGGAATTTCGTTTTTAAGTTACACGAATTTAAGAACTATTATATTTCGTGAGACACATTGCTCCAATCGACACAGATAAATCATGAGATGCATCTTAACATTCACTTCCCAAGAACATTGCCACCAGAGTTTGGAAAGAGCAATCACTCAGTTCGCAATCTCTCAGGATTTTCTCGCTTCGAACTGTCGTCACAGCACCACCCCAGAGATAGAGTGCTCGGCCCTTTTTGTTTTTAAAAGGCTGCATCTTACAGATAAGGTGCAAAACTCCCCTTTACTCCAAAGACCCGTCATTTAAATTTGAATGTGCATTATAATTCGACGCTTACACTTCACTAAATCACGTCGCAAGCTCCAACATATGGTACAGAAAATGTTTTACTTTGAAGAGACCTGTACTTGGTCCCTATCGTTAGAAAAATACAAAGAAAATTATAATCTTCACCGTTTGTCGAACGACCGTCAAAGCTATAATATCCCTGCAATTTGAAGTATACCCAGTGACGTAGCCACCCCAGCTGCCACGTTACCATTTTGTTTTTGACACTTCACTTTAATCACTGTGTGAAAACATAACAGTCGCGTTCTCATTTGGAAAAGAGCAATGTTTTCCCGCCAAAGCGAAAGGTGCGTTTAAAATATACGGTTCCTTTGTGGAAGGGAACAAGAAATATTGTTTTTCTCCGACATATCTGTAAGTACATTGTTATTTTTTTCCACTTCAAAACATCAAAAACAAAATTCAATTATCCGAACGTCGAATAGTAATAGTTTTTATTTAGTATGGTCATAATTTAAATATTGACAGTATATAGGTGATTTATGATCTGTTTTCCGGTATCGGGGATTCGAAATTAAAATGGCCAGACGCGATTATTATCAGATTCGAATGGTAATCGGTGATGATTGAATCACGTATGAACGAAATGAATAGGTCGGTCTGAGCTTTTGTTTGATACGCTGTAATTCGACCGTGTATTGAATAGGTAATTGATGTTTTACGGTTTCCCCGCTTAAGGGTGCTGATTGGCTTTAAAAAGTTCATATTTAACAGTCTATTACAAATCATCATACCTATATAAACAATAATAACGCTGATTATTTTGGTCATGAAGATCAGCGTCAGGTTTTCAAGCGGAAAATATTTTTTTATTTTAAATAAAAACTCATTTTGCGAATTGCAAAAAAAACCATAATAACGTAACTAAGGAGAAACATCTTAAAACTTCTGTATAATAATTGAGCCAAGTCGTTATAGGACTCTTACTTGGGTACCTTTACAAGATAAATAACCATTAGTTAATCCAAGGGCAGGCCCGCAGTAATTCAGCCGAGCAATATTGCTTATAGTCCGACCGCTTTAATGAAATAAAATTTGCATATTATCAAGATTTATGGGCGCCGAACGTTTGGCATCGGAAAACAATGATGCTTGGGATAATTATTCGAGATGGGGGCTCGTTTAGCTGTAAGCTGTTGCACGTTCGAAAACGTCAATTAGGAACACTCTTAATATTCTTTTCCTACAAATTAATTTGAATTCCAAATTCTGATACATTTGGGGTCCCTAAAGTTTGATTTTGGGTTTGCATAGTTGTGTGTGTGGTGTGGGTCTATGTATATGTGTCTCACATAGAATATCGGATCACATAATACCTCTATCAATATGAAAGTTACTGATTGAGCTGATTCAATTGAGTTGACAACTTGATAAGCATATTAGTAATTCCTTTCCTTGAAAACAATGAATACTAGCATTATTTAACGAACGTCAAAGGATTACACTGACTTTAAATAATAAAAAGGATTAAGCTTTATAAAAGATTTAAATTGCAAGACGCTCTCCACGATTTCTTTTCTAACTTGACTTGTACTAATGAACCAATTTAAGACTCTCAAAGCGAAGACTATGGTGACTTTAAATCTTTAGGAAGCTAAACAAACACAAATAAGGAAATCCTCAGGGATCCCCCTCATCAGATGTTATTCGATTTGCATCTTCAAATTTCGGGCCATCTTAATCGTTAGGGAGCTTTGAAATGAAATGATATAGGGATTTAATATCAAACGATTTGATAATGTATGGTTCGGGTATAATATCGTGATCACTTAATCAAATACTTAGCAATGTGGTTCATTGTTTTATTTTGAGAATTCAATTTTGAATATATATATATATGTTATCCGAATTTGCTCTGAAGTATCAACGAGTTCTATAATTGTTAAATATTCATGAAATAACTTATTAAAATTTAGGACACCCCTATTTTTTTCCTATTATCAGTTCTACTAATTTCGTTAAATTAGTTACTCCTGTGAGTTTTTATTAGCAATACCTTGTTTATCGAATAATGTTTTTTTTATTCCCCAGGCGACCCTTCATCCTCTTTTGTATAATGTTTTATTTAAACTTATTATTTTCTGTTACTTTTTTAATTAAACAGGGTTTTTAATAAAACAAATATTGTTTTTATTTAATTCGTCTTAAATGTTGTTAATTTATAATTGTGTTTTATTTAATAAGTAATATATACCTTGTTCCAATCAGGTGTCCCACGACACCTTTCGTTTTTTCTCTTATAAACGAATCCATGAATACGTTAGAAAACAATCGTAATGTATTCTTTATAAGTATCGTTAATATTTCGAAATATCATTCAACATTTAGTCTCATAAAAATAAAAACATAAAAGTTAAAAAGTCATAAGTGCCTTCAGCGTAAACTCATAATATCATATGGAATAAGCGCGGGATATTTTTTAAATATTTTTAAAGCAGTTTATAATAAAATGGTTTCCGTTTCACTCATCTCCATGTTAATTCCTCAGAGGGCTACATCTCGTTAACCTAAGTGGTCTAAAGTAGGGAACAAAACCTAATCACATTAAGTAAAAGTGCTTAACTTGATTTCGTAAAACTTTAATATATACATGTTACGTTACATAGGAGATACAATTCATATAATATATTATAGCAATGCAATTATATATCTCCGCTTAGACATAAGCAGTCAGCCCGTTGCTAGTCCGACGTTATTTTTCTTATGTATTCTTTCGAACGGATATTGACTATGAACATCATTACATGTATTCGTATTATAAGAAAAAAATGGTTCAATAGATTTAATGATATATAGCTGTTCTAGACTTTAAATATATACCCAGGGACGAACATTATGGCTTTATTATTACTTCAGAAATCAAGCTGAATTTATTGAATGTATTTGAAAAAATAAAGTAAACACATTGATTTACAGTTTTAATTTGCAAACATTCTTTCAATATTAGGTAACTTTACTACAAACAATTTTTCAAAGACATGTCGCCTATATATACATATTTCCATACTCATATAATCTACAAATTAATTAATACAACTTATACTTTCAAAGCGAAAATATTGAAAAACAAACTTAACAAATAAAGCACATCAATTTACCTATTGAATTTTTTTTCTCATCACAAGAACCGTCTCCTAAACTATTTACTTAGTCGTTCATTTATCAAACACTTTACTTATTTCTGTTTATAGAAAAACCTTTGCCAAACACGTTTAAATCACAATAGAAGTTGATTATTTCTATAATAAAAGCAACTGGTTTTGAGCGTTAAAAGACCGTATTCAATTGTTCGTAAAATCGAAAATTATGAACCACGCGGCTGTCCGAGGCAGGGTTTTCGGATTTACGACTTCACCGCACTACGTCACCGCGTATGAATATGAATGGATCTGGATGTTAGAGTCGAGTGTTGATGTTTTACATCACATGTACATAGCTTACACTTAACGTATTATATTTATGGCCGAGATAGTCGAGTGTTTTGAAAAGTTAATTTTAAAAAACGTGATTCGACCCAAAACAAGCTCCTAACCTATGAATTTTTGTTTTGCACTCAGTTTAAGTTTGCACTCAGAGTCATTGATTTAGACTCCTTCTAACCACGGGGCCGTCACGGTATCATTTACATAACACAGCAAACTTTCAGATATCGATTTTGTTCATAGAGTATGTATATAACTATAATAACGTATTTTAAGTAAAGTGATATCAAATTATATAGAATGCCGAGCCTTTAAAGTAGAAAGTTAAATTCTTAATTGGGCGATTACACTATTGTTCCATCGAGACCCTCCTAAATCACGAGTATAACTCATATAGCCCCTTGAAGAGAGATCCTCCTTTCATTGAGAATTTAATTTCATTTTCACCCCTCTCTTACTATGTCTTTAAGAAAAGAATGACCGAATGACTCGGTATTAAGAGATATACAGATGATCCGATAAAAAGTTTATTACGACAATATTATTTAAGGAGAATAAAGAGGAAAATGTTATTCATACATTTATGATTTCATTCATTATTTTTTTTAATATATGCTCTTTATTTATTGCTACCAAAAAAATGTCTTACAAAGTCCATTTTTTTAACGAAAATAGAGGTCCTTATGTGTCTGTCTGGTTTGTTATCCAGATTGGTGCACAATATTTATTTGTTATAATGATTTAAATAAGGATAACAATCTTAAACTTTACATTGTTTCTTTTAGCAAGTCAATGTTGAAATCACCTCACACAGTGACATATTTATTTATTTTACTAATATTTTAAGGACATCCTCCATAGCAATCTCAAATATACTAAAATCTCCAAGTAAACACAAACATTAGTGTACAATTAAGTACGATCGATAGAAAGAGAGAGCTACTATATCTTTTCGAGATTTATGAAGTATATAATTTCGACCTAACTTCAATGAACCTCTTGAAACGTTGTGATTCGTAACTGATGAAACGAAAATTTATCACGACACATAAACACAAATAAATGCCTACATTAAGTTTCACATCAACCGTTCGTAATGTACGTACTACACGCGCACCTTTTAAAAATTAAAATTATTATTTGTGGTATTTACAAGAACCTAACGTTAAATACGTAAATCATGGTAATTATAAGTGGTAATTCTAAAGTAAAGTATAAAATATAAGTAAAACCTATAAATTAAAGAGTCATGCACAATTCATACCCTCAATGAAAAACTAATCTCATCGAAATATATATTCCTTAAATAAAACCTAACCCAAACTATTTTATTCAGTTTTTCTTGCTCTTTTTCAAGTCCTGAGTAGGTCCTACATATTCAACGTTGTAGATAAGAAATCTTATATTATAACAATAAAATTTCTAATCAAATAAATATTTATAATCAAAATATAATATAAATATTATATTTTGCTAAAATATCTTTTCCTAAAAAACAACATAGAGATAGATGTTTTTGTATAAGTTCAACGTTCCAATACGGACGGTAATAGTAATTTATTAGTGAAAAGGAATGTAACATCAGGCGGTACATTTGCCTGCATTGTTAATCAATGATCTCCTTTTTATTTAAAAAGCAGATTTGTAACCTTTTTCTAAACTCCGCTTACTTGCAGTTTTCACAAAATAAATACAGGTTTCAATCTCAAATCAAATCAAAATTTGCTTCGTGCATGTAGTCTTTCTCGCGAATTTTTGACGGCAAGTACATTTAACAGGTTTGAATGTCCAGCTAACATAGATTCGAAACTTATGTTGTACTCTGCAGTTAAAGACCAATTATTGCCCTATTTGGCTAATTTAATACTCTAATGCCGTCTGGGTAGGTGCCACCCACACATCACACATTCTACCACCAAGCAGCAATAGTTATCATTTTTGTATTCCGATTTGAAGGGTGTAGGAGATAAGGGAAATAACATCAAAGTTGGTGGCGCATTGGACATGTCAGACATGGTTAAAATTTCTTTTGGTGCCAATGTCTAAAGGCATTGGTGACCACCTACCATCAAGTGGCTGAATTGCCTGTTCGCCTACCGATCCTATAATAGAAAATACAAAAGAGGCTCCTTATTTTCTATTTATTACATTTTTAACTAAGATATCGTATAATAATAATCGTATCACATACGATTATTGTTTTAATATGGAAACCATTACCTAATTAAAGCACCCATCATTTCAATTAGCTAAAATCCAAATTAAATTATAAAACAGTTTTAAAACAATGAATCCTAATTGTCATGCATCTCAGAATATCGTCCAGTACTTTAAATCTATTAGACTGGTATTACTTTGAGTATCTAACTTGTCCTAACTCGGTACTCGTGTAACTTGAAACTAAGTTGGGAAGTCTTCCAATTCTAAACGTACAGGTGAGTTCGTGTCTTGAATACAAAAGTAATTAGAGATTAATAGAGACTTGTTGATAAACTGTAACTCCTCCTGATATTATCTCTTGCTTGGGAATATCTTAAACATAACGATTCAATTAATTCTTAAATATTGATTTCTCTAACTCCTTGATCTGGTTATACTTGGCCCAATGTTGGACCAACATAAGTGATTGGGTATTTCTTGTGAGATATTCAGTAGCAGTTTAGAGTTGGAAAGTATAATACTTCTCTGTTTTGGGAAATATATAGCCGTTGTTCTCGGCCTGATCTCTCTCGGCCTGATCGGTTTTGTCGGATTTCTGTACCATAAGACGAGAGGAAATAAGGAGTGTACCTGCATTAGCACACCCTTGTACCAGTATTGGTACAGACTGCATCAGTTAAATGGTCATTATTACTACTACTACTACTACTACTTAGCCTATGACAATCTATAGGCTGGCTACACGCCTAAACCATGGTATTTCAGTAAGTCAAGGTTCCAGATCCTTCTTCTGTCGAACTGTACAATTCTATTGGGATCTGTTACCTTCTTCCGATGTAAAATTGTTACACTAACTTACAAAATTAACTTCGGACTTTTCAGATTTAAAACAAATTAGAATATTATATAAACTTTTCATATAAGTTCATATCAAAACAATCATATTCTTATAAAACGCATTATTTTTAGATTTAGAAATGAGTATATCAATTTAGTATTTTTCTGGATTCGAAATTTCGGATTTCGAAAAGAAACTATGGCATTACGATAGTTTATAGTACAAGGAGAATTATAAGTAATGTGGCATTCATACTAAATTTTTATGTTGCATATTTTTGGGACATTAGCGTCAATCTTCTGTAAATTTGGACGTTTTGAAAGTGAGTGTTATATACTGCGTTGTCGTGTATTACATGTAATACACGACAACGCAGTATCAAAGATTATTATATCGAGAGCAACAATAATTTTACCAGATAATTTCAAGAAAGCAAGGAGTGATGGGTGTGTTAGGTTACATTTACTATTACATCTTAACTCAATACAATTAATCATGTTCCAGATCTTAATACGTACGCAAAACAGCACCTGGTCTTTACATTGCAACATCACAAAGGACCCAATCTCAATCTTCGCGAGACTAATCCAATCGAAGGCACAATAAGATCAAATTGCTTAGAGCTAACATCGCACGTTATTGCCACTAAATCTTTCACTCCGGAATACACAACCTTCGTATACACCCCGCGGCTATTGCTTTAGGCCTTTTAGATACATTTAGCAATCGATGCTTTTCCATTCGCGGGTCAATGTGCACGCCAAATATTTGTTTTATCTGGTGCTTTTGCACTCTTTATTGCTTTGTTAACAAATAGTTTAGTATTTTTAGCTTAAATACTTTTTTTTCATTTATCTTCTTTTTCTTTCATTTATCTTTTATTTATGTTCATTGGGTAACAAAAACAGATATCGATTACTATTGATAGTCTCAACGCACTAGGTGCTTAACTCGTAGATACTTATAGTTTGTCCTTCAAAGTTTCATTCTTCAGACAAACTTTGCACTGAAAACGCCTTAATAGATATTTCTAAACTACTAAATTGAGAACTCGCTGATGTAAGTTATGTAATATTTAAATGGAATGTTCATTTGTTTTGTATTAAACACTAATTTATTAAGTCATGTATAAAGTAAGTTGCATACAGTTACACACGATATATATTCACAATCATTTAAGTATTTGAGTTTCTATATTTTTTAGCTTACGTTACTTTTACTAAAAATTTAGGATGTTTTTCTTTTTTATTTGTAATAAGTAAATAGTCTGGTTGATGGATTACCTACATCGCCCATAAACAATGGCACTGTAGAACATATTAATCAGCTTTTATATCAATGCACCATTAAATTTGGAAACTAAGATGTTACGTCCCTTGTGCCTGTAGTTACACTAGTACACTCATCCTAAAAACCAGAACACAACAATACTATACTAATAATAAATATTACAATATGAGTGGGTCAGCATATACAAAGACGGGCTTGCACAAAGCTCTATCATCTAGTAATAATATATTGATGATTATTTTAATATTAAGATCAATCACCCCTGGCTATTCAAACTCAGGTGGCGGTATCTTGGCATTTGATGGGCGAGGCTCAAATAAATTCGCACCCACACTCATTCCAATCACGTACCGCCGAATTTGTCATATTGGATTTCGGAGGCGGACGCGTCATACGTCCTCCCTTCCTGTCACGATGCGAAAATGAAAACATGTATTTTTTTGAAACAGACAAGTATAGACCACAAATTCATAGCCGTAAATGTCATTTTATAAACAGCATCTTAACGTCATGGAAAAATATCACAATTTTGTTTAAAATACTTTGATAATGGAAACGAGAAATTTGTTTTTCTAACTTGTAAGGACGAAAGTTTTTAAAGATTTAGATTACTTATTCGACTTTTGTTCAAATTAGTATTTTGTGACAGAAAAATCTTTTGATTTTAATATCATTGCTTTTCGCTCTTTCTCTATATTTACGAGAAAACAGTAAAACAAATGAATGTCATACGATCTTGTTTCTGTTCTTTGTATGAATACTTAGAATTTACAATACAAAGATCTCATAAAAGCTAAATATCAAACAATACGCTAACTGAAATACAAGTATATTTTATACTAAATTGATAAATTTTATTCAAATTCTGTTCAACCATCGAATTCCATGAAATTAAATCATTCGACGACGTTATATTAAAATTCATATTCATACGACTGACGAGAAGTATTCCATTTCATTTAATTCGATATTGCTAAAATATTTTCACAGAATAATATAAGCCTTTATAAATTGTAACCCAATACTTTACGGCTATAAAACGATGACATCGACAATTTCACCCTCCAAGGAATTGGAATTTTACATCTGTTCAACCAAATCTGACGTCCTAACTTATAAATGTGAACCGATATGATAAAATATTTTTATCATAAATGTCCCAAACGTAGTCTTAATAAAAGTAAGTAGATATAGTATATTTAGTCATGACGCCCAGTTCGGTCCTGTTCATAAAACATATCATAATGAAAAGTTTCGAACCCACGGGGTATAAAACCGCAAGAGCGTCACTGAAATTTAAAGTGTTTAATTTGTTTTTATAATTAATCCCATACTAGGCTATGAATAAAATACTCGATGATGTTCTTTCTCATTTATAACCTAGAATAGAAAAGCGTATTGAAATTTAGCGAGTTGCAACACTTATTTTAAGGAAAATCGAGACTTATGTGATTACCTTCAAATTTTATTTAAAGAACGTAGACATAAAGGATATCTAATGTAATAATGTTAGAAATTATTTTTCCAAAACGCATGTTAATCAAATGCTTAGTTGCAAAACGTAGAGAAATATATTCTTAAAGATACATCTGCAAGGAATTTTAAACTCAATCAAGAAAAATCAAAATGCGGAAAATAGAAGGGTCTCTAACGGAGGGTTAAAATCGTGTTATCGATTCGTTTTTATGAGTTCTGCTGACGTTTCCACTTTTTAACCGATATACTGATCCCATTTGGTCCAATGAACTCCTTAAATACAATACGAATATACAATGCATTAAATCAGCATAAGAAAGCATTTCGTATTTACCAAAATATCAGAGCGGACTAAAATAAAAAGCAAATATGGCATAACCCGGAGTGTAAGCAAAGAGTAGTGTTTAAATAACTCTCATTTGAATATTTTCATAGCATCCTCTTTTGTACGTATTTTAATTAAAATACGCTAGCTTATTTTAAAAATACGGTCTAAAGCATGAACCACTCTAACATGACAATAGTAGATGACATACTCATGAAGCTACAATCGGCTACCAACAACAAACCTTTAAAAGAGGCGCAAATTGTTCAACTAGTCTATCGACTGATTGTAAAACTGGTCTATAAACAAATCGCCTGATCGGTGCAAGTGCAACAAAAGATATAGTAAACAAGTTAGAACTGTCCCCAATACTCATTATTAGGGTATTTTTTCGCATGCTCACCCTTGATAAATTCCTGACGTAGAAGATATGGGAGGGGAGATGGGAGATAACAAGCGCATTATCGAAATACCTATGTCGTATTAAAGCAGAAAAACTGACTTTAATTGAGATTTATAGCCAAGGACTTATAAAACGTAACAAAAAAAATCGAATGCTCGATGACTTGTACAAATACAATTTCATCAAAACTCAAAGTACTATTTCAAATAAAGTAGTTTATTAATAAATTAGTTCATAGTGTTTATTTTACATTAAAATGTAGTTGAGATTAATCCACATATTCATCATAAATTATAACCTTACGTAAACGTAATATTCTCATATCGAAATTATATTAGTCTGAACTTTGATCGGATTACCTAATCGCGGAAAGGTAACGGCCTATCCGAAAATTATGGTCCCATTAAATAAACATATTGCGTCCCGCGAATTCCTCATAAAATACAACATATTGAACGGTATATTGTTTCTTAGCTTCGACCATTACTAGGGTTGTGGGGAACGGGCACATTTCGTTTTGAATCTTTATTGAAATTCTGCAAACGACTAAGTTTCTAATCTTTCGGGTGGAATGCGAAAACTGGCAAATGAAACTCACAGAGCTCACTGATATTATTGGCCTCTTTCAACCATAGATATGAATTAAATTTACGTTTGGGTGCCGCTCATAAAATAATCACCATAAGAATATATTATTCTCTATTTTGTTTGAGCTATAATTTGCGAAGTAATAGAACTGCACTAAAGGTTTCGTTTCCTGCTCATGAAAAATATATGTATTGTACATTTGTTCACGTATTGTTGTTTTTCGTGGTTTATGTATTAGTGTTGTTCTTGTTTTCGCAACCTATGATTTCCTCAGTAGCAGTCGTTGAACTTGGAGCCATTTTTTTATTTATATTGGAAATCAGGCAAGCTAACGGCTCACCAAGAGGTAAATGGTATAGACACTATGAGAAGGATCTAAGAATAGTATTCCTTGTGTCTTTCATTACTGGTGACTGATAAGCAAATAGGCGGCCCTATATAAATACCTAGTAGATAATCAGATTTACTGAATCAAGTCACACATCTAAATTAAATATATTGATATTATGATATTAGTTAAAATACAACTAATTATCATTCACCTAAACAATGTAATACTGACTCAACAAACATAGACCGTAGTTCACTACAATCAAACTTCAAGGTACAAATCCCTTGACGTAGGGTAAGTCACCATCAGTTCTATATCACCCCTATTGCACCCTTGAAGGTTTGTATTGAAATTTTAAAGCACGTGTGTGTCACAATGCTTGGTTTGACATCGATCACTTTGCATTGCGCGTGTATAAAACTAGCGACACTTAAAATGAGCTAACATTTCATCCCTATTACGGGATGACTATAAAACAGAAGTCATTAATTCATATAGCACGACGATACTATCTTTACTAATATTATAAATCCGAAAGTAAACATGTCTGGTACCTTTTCGTCTTCTTTAAAATGCAAAATTTTTGGTCAAATTAATTCTTAGATATATATGTTACTGTAAAAGCTCGAACTACGGTAAATCTTAAGATTTTCCAGTAAAACCTAAGATTAACCGATTATGAATGGTAAATGTCCATAAAACTTTTACCATCATTCACTTGGTGAATCCTAGGATTTACTGGAAAATCTTAAGATTCGCCTTAGTTCGAGCTTTTACAGTAACATATACATCAAATACTTTGTTGTTGTTTACATTTTTTGCTAATAGAAAATAAATGTTATACTGACACAATTATATTATTACATATAATTTATAATTTTGCATTATTTATAATGAATATAAATACATGAAGCTTATTTAAACCACGCTAAGACCTCAGAGGGTTCAATGTCGAGTATCCCTGAGCTCAGACTGAGCAAAGAGGGCGTTAAGAGCCAAGAGGTAACCCTTTTGCCCTTGTCCATTTAAGGGGATTTTAAGATACACCTCAACAGTCTTTAAATTTTTAATTTAGCAATCGTTTTAAAAGAATACATATTAACAGAGTTCAGTTCCCTGGACTAGAATATTCTTAAAATACCTTACCACAATATTGATTGTTCAAAAAGTGAATCCTATCGAATATCATTCGACTTATCCTCATAATTTTTTGCAGATACGTCGTCAGGGGTATAGAAAAAAATCATGTTCGGTACATCTAATACCTGTCTCTTAATACGCGGTCGAAACAGCGGGCAGAAACTAGTTCGACAATAAAACTACCTTCAAATTTATAAATTTATCTGACTCTATTTAACATCAACAAGATGCCTTATTATTTCGAATCGCTTCATATTATTCTCAATGTCACAACGATAAAATGTTAAAGCTGGCTCAGGGCGTTTTGATTGGTCCACGAGTGTCACATGTCAGGGAGACGAATCGAAGCGCGTTCTAATTTCGAACAAGCAATCATTATTACAAAAATATATAAGACGGTACAGACGGTACAGATCGGTATATTTTTTAATAAGGGTCTATGTTTATTGTCTAAGGTTTGATTAACAAATCCTTATAAAAATTAAAATACTTAAAAACTTAATTAAACTTGAACTTTTGAGCATGGAAAAATTAAATATTTTTAAAACGTCCGATAATCGCAATACTTAAATAATTAAAAATTAATAACTCATTCAGCCTAAGAATTGCAATTATCGAAGTATTAACTAATTAAAAAGTTTACGGTATGCCAAATCTAATTTGCTCATTCATTTGTGATTAACGAATTCATGAAGAATGCTGTTAAAATGAGTTTTTATTAAGTCTCCCTCAGTCAATTTTACAATCGAATAAACAAGCTCTCGTTTATTTGGACAGCCTAATAAACATACAACATTTTTATTTACATTATAGATTCTCAGCATTTACTAAAATCGATTAAATAACATTTAAATAGAATTGAATTTAAGAGCCGAGATCGCCCAGTGGTTACAACGCGAACATCTTAACTGATGATTGCGGGTTCAAACCTAGGTAAGCACCACTGAATTTTCATGTGTTTATAATTCATCTCGAGCAAAAACCAAGCATGTGTCTTATTTCAAAAAAATTCTGCCACATGTGAATTCACCAACCCGCATTGTAGCAGCGTGGTGGAATATGCTCCTAACATTCTTCTCAAAGAGACAGGAGGCCTTAGCCCGGCAGTGGGAAATTTACAGGCTGTTACTATAAATAGAATTGATCGCACTTTCTTATTCGCATTAACAGTCGTAATAAATAATACCAACTATGTAACCGAATGACGTATTTTCAACAATGTCTTTGTGAATTCAATTAGTAAGATAACCTTGTACCGAAAGGACACAAGTGCATACTTGCGAGTTTGGGAGAAACTTCGTAGTCGTATATCCGTTGCGTAACGAACCGTAGCAGTTTCCGACGCAACAATCTTATTTGCAAACTAGAACTTTGACAATTTTCTAAATTTAGTGAACTTATTTAAATTTTTAAATACACTTTATTCTTTTTACCGACTTCAAAAACGAAAGAGGTTGATACGGATGTATTCCTTTTTTGTGTTAGTTGCATCAGAATGAAGGAGTCATTTGTCAAGGGACTTTATACCTTATGGCATATTTTAAACTAATTTTAATTTTCATGTTTTTTTAATACATTTTTTTTATATCTCCTGCAGTCTATATGTATCAGATGTGTGTCACTGTTTCTTATAGTAGGACAATAAAGGTGTTTATTTACTGCATTCGTAAATTGTAGTTTTTGACCTACATGAATTATTAAATATGATTGCTATTGAAACTTCTTCCTCAGCGATTCTGCCCCTATTCCCACCACATAAAACTAATCACATTAGTCATTTATTTTATTTTTATATCAGTGTCAAAAAATAAATACCACCCATCTATTCTTAGTAAATTTTATTTATGAATCATGTTTTAATTATCTTTAAGATTGTTTACAGGTAATTCAAATTAAACCCTTAAGTTGTCTACACTTATCGTTAGTAATAAGTAGCTTCGATTTGTTTGAAGCGTACAGTCGTTATATAAACTTAACCGAGGGCAAATCCTAATCCAGCCACCTAGAAAGTTCTAACGTCCTGTCTGAAACCTATAGTTTGAAACATCGGTGTAAATCGCTAAGTAATTCTATCAGACAGATCGAGCTGTTCCGTGGAACGATACAAAAGCAGTACTTACTTTATAGTTAACAAGTTACCCAGCTCGGCTGCGCACGGGTGCAATTTATCGATAAAAAAAATTATATACTCTGGATGGTACATACAATATCTTAATAATCATAATAATACACTCGTATTTGTATGTTGTAAATAATAATAATGTAAAATTTGGTCTATGAAACTTAGATTTTCGTTAATTAGTTAAGTATTATCCCCTTAATGGTCTGAACTTCTAGATGAATGCCTGCAGCTTATTTCATGGTAATGCTTCAATGCAAGCAATCCATCAAAAATGGATTGCTTGCATCATGTTTTACTTAAAATTGGAGTATGAGACGAATTACAAACACGAATAGAAGTTCACGATAGCCCAATGATGTTTGTCCGAATTGAACCCGTGACTTTCAGCTAATTTTGCTTTAACTTTCTTCTTAATAACATATTTTCATATAAAATTACGTCATAATTGGCCCTTAATGTAAATATTTATAATTTTAGAATTAGTTTTATGTATAAGGTTAACAGCATAGCTGTCACCTAAGTTAGAATAGCTTAATAATCAGTGGTCACGACGAATCCTAAACAAACAGTATAGTTTAAACTTTGCATGTAAAGTGACTGTAACGAACCGAGAATAAGTTCACCGGCTAACTTTGTTTGCTCTTTGTGTCTCCTAAATGCTTGCGATGATATTGTTCTTTTAATTGTAATTGCTCACAAAAAATATCAGGCGCTTAAACGTTGTCCTTTATTAATTTATTCCGAAAGCCGTCTTACCTGAAACAAAAAATAATTAATACATTAAATCGAGTTAGTTAGTTTGACTTAGATAAAAGGCTCTTTACATAATAAAAGATTAAATATATTATAATTAAAAATCGTGTAAATCATAGTCGTTGATTTCGTTTGGTTGACGTTGTCATTTCATTTGGAAAAAAAGATAGACAAGACTATCAAGACTTAATAAAATCTCAAACTAATTACGTAATAGCCGCTTATAAATTTCTTTTGGGCTTTTTTTTTATTTCGTACATAAATTCGTTTCGGTAAAAACGTTTGGCTTTTAATTCATTAATGTTGTAACGAACGAAAATTGCTTTAAATTTTAGCCTTTTTTTTCAGAAGAAAAATTGAAGACCGTCAAAAGTCTTGGATTTCATGGTCAAGATAAATAAATTTACTCGAACATTACTAAGCAAGAGCAAGACAACAATAGAAATTAGAGGCGCCATTCATGAAAACCCTTAAAACGCGATACTAGATTGTTCCCTCGGGAAATTATGGACTTAGCACCTGACGAGGCTCAAATTTTAATGTTACCGACGCCCTTCTCTTAACACTTCGGAATAAATTAACATATTATTTTGAAGTTCTTATGCATTTGCTCAAAATCTTTTAAGCAAATTATCTGTATATTAGACTGTCGCCGGTTTGTACCTCTGTATACTTTTGCTTACTTGTGCTGCTGAGTAATATTGAAGTCCTGATTAATTTCCAAAGGGGAGACCATTCTCAAGGGAGACTAGCCAGGACATATTATAATGCACACGTGTGTATGTAAACTCTAGTGCTCTCTCTTCCCTCACTCTTATAATTCCATAGGACGGCATATCTGACACAACCAGAACGAATTTGGACGCAGGAAAAACTGCTTTACGTGACTAGCTGCTTTATTTTACCGATCCGGGGTTTGAATCAAAGACTGCAAGACCTGCGGTCTATAAGGTAGACACTGAACCGATAAGGGAGTCATAGTATAAACTTTTAAGAAAAAAATAAAGAATCTTAAAGTGATTGATGCTCTGAAATCTACTGGGTACAAAATACAACACCGTTTCTATCTTAATTCTGAAGATGTAGCGTTGGAACCTTAGAGTTCTCATTTAAATCCGCCACAGGCTGAGAGCGTTCCCGTTTCTATGAGCCTTACAATCGACATTGCGAGATCTCACCGCAACCCAAATCACTGTTCAGGGATAAGATATTGTTGCAATTTTTAAGATCAACGCCCCCATATTACGTAGAAATTGTAATCTAGTAATATATTTTGTGTAATAGAAGTAGTCATAAATATTTAATAATCATGATAGATTTCATATGACAGGATGCCTTTTATAAAAGTTCAACAACAGCGCGAAAATATGTCAATTAAATAAAGAATCTTACTATAAGCCCCTTAAGCGTATTCTACCAAGTGCCCATTGATGGACACCTTTGTATTAGTATTTCATCCGATACATGGAGATTATCCAACAAGTAGGAGAGTTTCTTATCACCAGTAAAAGACGTATTTTTAACGCAAATCAAATAAATATCGAAAACTCATGAACCTTTCGCCACAGAGCTCCTCCACCCAGAGATATTATATCTCGATTAAATATTATATGTTATAATAATTCAGGTGCCAAAACATAATGCTGGCTATAATAATCAAATTTAAATTCCATATTTTATTACAAGCAAAAATTAAAAGAAACTGAAAACGCCTACACGTTTATTTATAAAAATAAAATAACACAGTCTAAGTGTAATTTTTTATCACTAGGCGCTATCGTAGATATCGGCCACCGGCAACACTATACAGGATATCCACGTTTCATACAAAACTATCTTTATTATTTACATATTTTTTGAAACAAACTATTTTATCACACGTATGGCTTATATATATTCTTGTCGGTACAATAATTTATATAAGTGTTTTTCTTGTTGTTATCGGACAAGTTTAAATTAAAATCTGTACATTTTAGGCTTACAACGAATATTCGGTTTATTCGGCTGCTTTTATTACATTCGGCCGAATACCGAATAATTAAGTAATATATTTTGATATAGGGAGATAATTGGTAAAATTAAAAAAGATTGATTCGTTACGTATGGATTCATCTTTTCATTTTTCTTATAATATTTGAAGTAGTCATTGGTAAATAGCACAGATACATAATGATCTTATGTATTAGAAAAGTTTAGGATTCTATGTATTTGAATTATTGTCGTAATCAAAATTTAGAAGAGTAAAATTTTTATTTCTTCTATAATCATTTAAGAAGTCCTTGGTACTTAAAACACGTACATAATCATCTTCTGGAATAGTTAAGAATTTTTCTACGCCTGTACAAGTTTTGGCGCTAAAATCCGGCTTTTGCCTTATATTCGGCTACTATATACTGCCGAATATAATTATATACTTTACTATACTTATTTTAAGTAAACAGTAACTTTTGTAAAAAAATACAGTATGTTTTCTTACTTCAAAAAACCACTTATGTTTAAATTGACAAATAAATTGCAATAATTACAACAATATCTTTCAACCTTACTTGATCCAAGACACGATAACCTACACATGTACCCTTATCTCGTCTGGACGGAGATGCTTAGCGTTACAAATTACTGTTGGTCCCGAGGGCTTGCTCACGTCTTTCGAATTCAACTTGACGCAACTATGTGAATATTTACAAACTTCCCGAAAGACCTTTAGTCTTAGCTCGTTTAGACAACTTGTCTCTGCTGCGGTCCTTGTCACGTTCTTAACAATTTGCGTCGGCTGTCGCAAGATTCCTGCTCATCCTTTGAATTCATAACAAAATTTTGACTTTATCTAAATTTTCAATATTAAACAATATCTTATTTTTTAATTCCACCATTTTTTTTCTGAAAATCCGAGATGGCCTAGTGGTTAGAACACGTGCATCTTAACCGATGATTTCGGGTTCAAACCCAGGCAAGAACCACTGAATTTTCATGTGCTTAATTTGTATTTATAATTCATCTCGTGCTCGGCGGTGAAGGAAAACATAGTGAGGAAACCTGCATGTTTCTAATTTCAACGAAATTTTGCCCCATGTGTATTCCACCAACCCGCATTGGAGCAGCGTGGTGGAATATGCTCCATACCTTCTCCTCGAAGGGAGTGGAGCCCTTAGCCCAGCAGTGGAAAATTTACAGGCTGTTAATGTAATGTATGTATGTGTTTTTGAAAATATTTGGCTTAAAATATTTTGATGTGTATTGTGTCATAATCGTATATTATTCATTCATAAATGATACAACGAAAACATCGATTGATTTACGTTGAATATTGAGGGGGTGTGGCGTCCCCCTAAAATCTAAATATAAAAAAATCCTTTTTTGTGCGCCTCTACATTACAAAACGAGGGTCTGCTTTGAATGTTAAGTCCATGTCTTATAGTTTAAGCTGTGTATGAACAGTGAGTAGGTAAGTCGCGTAGACAACACTTAAGTTTTTTTAAAGGTAGTGACTAGCAAGCAGGCCATCCGATGGTAAGTAGTTAGGCTCATAGAGATTAGTTTATTTACAATTTTAAAATGTTCTCATTTTTTCTAATATTATAAAAAGAATTAACTGAAATCAAAATATTTTTTATTTGACTACCGAAAAGGTAATTTTAAAATAATTATAAAATTTTATATCAAGCTATTTCCTGTTCGAAATGTAGTTCATTGCTAATAATTGGTATGACTTAAAAATGTTTTAAAAGCTTTCCTCAAGAAACCGTAGTTCGTAACAAAACAGTAATCAAAGAATTAAAAAAAAGTTATTATATAAATGTAAAATTAGATGATGTATTGTAATAAACATCTTACGTCTCTTTCTCGGCTTAACTGTTAGGTGGATTTTACCTCCTTTATCGAAGAATGTTAAATTTATGATTCATGTTGTCGCACCTATAATTTTGCATAGAAACCTCATAATAACGGTTTCCGACCGTAAAAATATGAGCCCCATATAATACAAAAAAAAAAACAGTAAATTATTAACGATGGAAATATATGTTCGTCCATAAAAATCGATTATTTTATTTATGAGGAAAAGATATAATTTTATATTTAGCTTGTTTACAGACTTTTAAAATGATTTACAGTAATATATTTAACTAACTAAACCCAGAATTTGTCCTGCCTGTATACCTATGATATACGATCGTGTACATACCGAATGATATCAAATTTTAATAAAACTGAGATTATAATCGTATGGATAGACTGAATGTAATCAAAGCTACGGCAACGGAATGCTTGATTTAATATTTGTATATAAATCTCTGAAAAATATCGGAAAATAATATTTCTTTGTAACATTACTCATACAAAGCTGATGAAATAGCGAACGCAAAATAAAACAGAACAGAGTAAGCTATTTGATATGAACCCAGCTGAAAGCCGTATTAAAGTTAAGCTATAAAGAACTGTGGTTCATTTTGTATTTTGTGTGCATGTAGTCATAGATAATATGCTGCAGAACGACCGGTGTTTATGAATAAAATATAACAACTCGTAGTACAGCGGCCACGCTTGCCAAGCTTGGGATGTGGTGAGTGCATCCTATACTTGAAATCTCTAGACGAAACAAGTGTTAGTCATGGAATATTAATAACAATTAAATGATTTGATGAGTAATGATAATGATCAGTTCACCTCATTAGTTAAAGTCCAATGTTATTATTTTTAACAATACCATTATTATTATATAAAACACCGATATTTTATATAAAACATCTTATCCGAAGGAATTGACATGTAATTAATTTGTATTTATATATAATTTCGTACTCGGCCGTAAAGGCGAACATGAAAACGTCAATGAAAATCTTAAAGACGTCCATCGTCCCACATCAAAGCAGTGTGGCGTCCAAAGCATCAACCATTCACTCAACTGGAGAGAAGGGCTTAGCGCCACCGGAAGACATATTTCAAGACATGAACAGATAAAGAAGATATGCAAAATTTATAAATGTTATAAATGAAGGTATTATGTCCACATATATTGTCCTTTTAAAGTTGTCTGAAAAAGCCCAAAAATGAAAATAATCTGGGTATGGTAGGTGTTATGTTCACGAGGTGTATCGCATTTCAAATGTATAAAAGTGTTATGAGCAAATGGGTCCACGAATTTTACTTAAAATTTTCGAATTATTAATCTAATCCATATATCCAAATATCTCCAAGATCTGAGACTTGTAAGACCATACGCGGTCATTAACAAAGTAATCGGTTGTTTTCATTACAATTGTATAGTCTTGTATATTGTTACATATAGCTAAATATCCAAATAATCTTGCTAATATTTTAAATGCGTCAGTAAGGATGGAGTGAAGTATGGTTTGTTACTCAATCACGCCAGAACGGCTGAACGGATCTGAATGAAATTTGGCCAAGAGATAGATTATAGCCTGGAATGGCACAAGAGTTACTTTTAACCCCAACACTAGCACATTTCAATCTCCCCTCAAATTCAAGCGAAGTGGCGAGGCGAACTAAATATTAATATTTCTTTGTCCTGTAAAATTCAACTATTTAGTAGTTACCACAGACACTTGCTTTTTACTAAATTTTAAAAGGTTATTAATACTTTACTTTAAAATACCATCAATACACAATAGGTAACGGGCGGGTTATATCGGATAATTGTTACTAAATTAATTTATAGAGGCTTTACGACGCGTGCCGGCCATTTGCTAGCAATTTATAAAAGAGAATGTACTACAATATAAAATCATAAGATTCAGATAAAGTTGTTAATCCATGAAAGCCATTATTCATCATATAAATTAGACTTTATAGCTTTATATAAAACCTTAAGTGTTCTGATATTTTATATTCTAATAGATAAGCGAGGCGTTCAAGTGTAATCACTTACAAAGATTCTAACATAAGCTTTAGTACTAATCGAAACAATGTGATATATATATACAATATTTATATAATAAATAATAATTTATACTATAATTTTGTGTTCTTCAATGTCGGCAATGAAAATAAAAATTATCTATTAAATAAGTTAAAATAAAAGATACACGGTTCCGTTTAAATATATAAAGCCAATAAATGTTCTAAATCCAATAAACTTTTTTCTCATTCAATGCAACGTCCCTGAAATTAACGTTATTGAACTAATCTCAAATCGAATCGCGTTTTCATCAAAGCCAGTGTACCTACTCGTGGACCCTAACTAGAATCCCCACAACTAAATACTTATTACACCTATACTTGTTCAAGACCAGACGTTACGAGTAGCTCTTATTGCTATCAATATAAGGCTCAAAATTCGATTAAAATATTTAGATCCCGGTCCATACCACGAGAGTACCGGAGGGTGCGGCTGCATCTCTATTAATATTTTATGAAACCAACGTGTGCTGTTTAAACTGAATATCTTCAACACTGTTCGTTTTTGAATAAATTTACAATATGTTTTTTGTCGTAATTTGTTCGTGGGATTTGTTTTTTTTTTTAAATAAATTTGCCTGTGTCGATACAAACGAATGATTCTCGATTAAAAAGGTTGTTGATCTCAAGGCAATGATCAGTAATTTGTAATCCTATTGTTTGTAGCAATTCGTTACAGTAAAATAATATTCACCTTTTTTATTACGTCATATTTATATGAATTATTTACATTATGGCTTTAAGAAAGCAAAGACCAATCATAAAAAAAAAAAAAAAAAATATGTTTTAAATATTACGTCACGAAGTTAAAGTCATATTAAGTTAGATTTGACATATTGTTGAAAATTTCATAAAAATGTTAAAATTAAGGATAATTATAAAATAAATATATATATATATATGTATATATTAGATTCGTTGTACAAGTAACATTGTTAAAGTGTTCTTAAAAATATGTTTTTTAACGATAAGTTCAAAAATGATAAGATTTTCTATTGTGTCTCATTAATTTCAAAGTTACTATGTGCGGCATTTACAATCAAATCATTGATTTTGACATCTAATGTATGACAATTCACATAACGGTTCTTTGATACCGTAAGACGAACCATTCTTATATCCCGAGGCAACTCAGTCTACACCCCTTGCATGAAATTACGTAAGGTTTCGCTACAATTTTTCAATCGCCCGTCGCTCCGAGCGAGAACGCTTCAACCATCCGCTAAATTTGAAACGTTATTAATAATTTAACAAGTGATAGATCGTTTAAGATATCTGTTTATTTAATACTTTGGAATGAATTATAAAAGAAGTGATGAGAATTATAATTTAATCTAATATGTAGTGATAGTTGTACTGAATTAAGGGCCTGTAAATGTTCTTTTGCTGGAATAAACCCGACGAGTTTTTTTTAAGGAGAAGGATACACATGCGAATTTCATCCGACACAATATACAGGCAAATTATGAACTGTAACATAAATCAAATTACACGAAAATTCCGTGATTTGAACTCAAAATCTCATAAATTCGAGTTCAAATTAATCACGGAGTATTTATTAAATGTCAAAATATCTGTCACTGGCTGATTTCTTAGCGTCACGCGATATTTTCTAATAAAATAAAATTAATAATTTCGAACTCACTATGTCCCGAATTAATCTCGCTACCTCTCTTAATTGTGTCATAAAACGTATGTATTATAAAATGTATTATTTTAATTATTTTATAACAGAAATAAAATTATAATTGATAAATACCGTTAAGTAAACCTTTTAGTGTTAAAAACATCATGTTATTAATTTAAGCCTCGTCTTACACGACCCCCAATTCTCTTAATTTGCAAGGAGGTTGCAAGAGGTCGCATCTTTTGAAACAAATAATAATTATCATAATGGCCACCCCATTTTTCAGTCTTAATTTCTCAGTCAACAAAACCGTCACGCTTCGAAACAAAAGATTGATACATTCTCTCTTTTCATTAAGTTAGGAATGATAAATATTTTTACACCCCATTTCTGGGCGAACAATTTAAAACGTAAAAAAAAACTTTCATTTGGAAATATCTGGACGTGAACTGCAATGAAGTTTCGTTAATTTGAATAGTTGTCTATTTTAAAATGTGTACTAATTTATAAATGTGTGATATATTCTGTGACGCGATAAAATCAAAATGAAAGAATCTTTTCACAGTATTGCATTAAATGTAAAACTATATTTATAAAATACATACTCAACAAAAATAATCTACATATATTTTATATACATATATAATTGTTTAGTTGACAGGCTAATAGAACACCTGGTCACCAATAGCCAACATTGGTGCGGTAATATAACCATTTTTTACACCGCCAATGCACCACTAACCTTGGAAACAAAGCTGTTGTGCCAGTGATTACACTAGATCCCTCACCCTTCAAACCGGAACACAAAAATACCAAGTATCGCTGCTTGGCGGTAGAGTACATGATAAGTGGATGATACCTACCCAGATGGGCCCAAAGCCCTGCTATCGAGTAAATTTATAATGCGTAGTTATGAACAGCAATTTGCCGTATAGAAAAGAACATTTTTATTTTAGTTTTAGTGCCTCCATTGTAACGTAGTTTTATTATATCCTCAAAAAAACTCCCAATATCAAGTTAATTATTCCTCAAACGGATTACGGCTTTATCCCGGATTAAGTAAAACAAACCTTCAGTAATCCCTTATTGCGTAGAAATATAGTAAGTTGAAATTTTTTAAATTAATTTGTGATCAAAATAATTTTACATATATGCTTTCTGTTTAACTTCAATCCAGACGTATTATATCTATTATCAAAAAAAAGTAAATAGCGAACGGATAACGAGCAATATATACAGATACTTGAGGTAGGTTTTAAGGCAGACTTGTCTGTACATACACTATACTTACGCCAATAAAATTCTACCGCCGAATTATATTTCTGTTTCAACAGTGAATAAGAAGGTGTAAGTACTGGCAGGACTTGACGTCTTAGATCAAATGGTTGCATTAAAGATGTAAGAAGAGTTTTCTATTTTTTACAGTGTTCATACCTAAGGTCGACCATGGGGTGATGTGTGCATTAAGTATGCATCTAAACACGCATTAAATTATATTATTTTTATTTAAAAAAATATATAAATAAATAAAATATGACGTCACTTGTAATCTAAGGTCACATTATAGATAAGATTTTTATTACTAATCTTTTTCCTACGTTAATAATTGATGGTATACTCGTAATTCTATCACTAAGAACGCACTGACTATAAAACATAATTAAAAAAAATACATCATGTTTAGGAAACGGCTTATGTATATACGCAACGAAATTCACAATTTCCCTCGTTTTAAGTTTGACAATGACATAATAAGCGTGATTTTCATATTCTTGTACTTATATAAATAAATTAATATTGATATACCAACTTTAATGATAGTCATATAATTAATCCTGATGTACTAGATACATATGATATTTACATTATATTAAAAAGGCCATATATTACAATATAAGTGTGGCTGTACTACATACTTCAAAGACGCGTGAGAGCGCCATGCGTTTGTTAGTAAATAAAGAACAATCGTAGATTAATACGTACAAACGACTTGAGTGGTTTCCCGTGTTACTCTTAAAAGGGGAAACACTAATATAATCAATAATGGTTATTTCACTTCCTGAGATATACTAATTAATTGGAAATACAGACAGACAGTTTGAATATCTTCAAAACATCTTTGTAAAGGTTGTCTGGAGATCGTCCTCTTGGATACGAAACCTTTCAAATTATTATTTTCTACAACTATATTTTAAATATATTATAATATGGTTTGAATTGCATTTTTTGTCACAACAAATCGTCGAGATTTTATTTGGAATATGCTCAAAAATACTCGATTTTCATAAAAAATATATTTCTTTTCTATTGTCGTATTTTAAAAGCATAATATTTTAACTGTATATCACCTACGGCATGAATGTTATAAAAACGTTATTGATAAATTTAAAAAAAAAGTTTAATTTTTAAAAACATCTTCCATATCAAATATTTACTAGATTTAATGGATTGATAACCGCTTTCGTTTTGAATTCGAATAAAACAATGCAATAGGAAGGATTTTAATCAAGTAAATAAAATATTATAAAGGTTCTTTCAAGCATACGAAAAAACTAGATAACGGGATGAGCAGAAACACTCAGTATTGTTGTGTTTCGGTTTGATGGAAGTGAGCCAGTGTACAAATACAAATGACATAAAATCTTAGCTCCCAAGGCTTGTGGCGCATTGTTGATGTAAGGAGTAGTTAATGTTTTTCTGGCGTCAATGCCTATGGACAGCGTAAGCACTTAATATCAGGTGGTCCATTTGCCTGTCCATCTATCAATGGTAAGAGGGAGTTTTATCTATCTGAAATTTAGCAAGCAATCTTTTGTAGCAAGAAGGTTCTAGAGTGTAAGAAGGTTCCAGAGTGGAGACCGCGAATCGGCAAGCGTAGTGTAGGAAGCTTTGTGGCACACTGGAGCGATGATGTACGGAAGGTGGCTGGTAGGAAGTGGATGATAAGGGCCGAAGATTGGGCTCAGTGGCGCGCCTTGAGGGAGGCCTATGTCCAACAGTGGACTAATATAAACCGATTATGATGATGATGACATTGCTACTAAACATCAAGTGGTACAGTAACTACACTTTCTATTACCAATAAATAAATTGTTACTAAACCCCTAATTACTTTTAACGATGACCGACGAAAATATAAGAAAATGCTTAGCGATCTTATCACACCGTCACCATCTGTTTCAGTTCCAATCAAATTAGGAGCGATTATCCTTAAAGGCGCTCTATCTACGATCAATTGCCTGATCGAAGGATTAAGCTGTTTTTGTGTGCATAAAAAAAAACAATTACGTCACTATTCGTAATAAAGACTTCAACAGTCTAAAAGTTTCTGGAAAAAAACAATCGCCTACACAAATACACAAATGTAATGTCTTATAATTTTTGATATATCTAATTTATAATTATTTCCCTTCATGTCACTATGACGAACACGATTTATATAGCAAACACAAATCATGCAATTTGCAAAAACAGATTATGATAATATAATTCGTATATTCTAGTCCTATATTTTATTAAGTTTATAATTTATACCGTATACTAATTTTATTTTGTATTATTAATAATAGACATAATTTTTATGACCACTTTTAAATATATTTTTAAGATTTTATATCTTTAAAAGCTCAATGGTATACGAATCGCCTCGCTGTGTAGTATGTATACAGTGACCCTCGGGCTATCGTCCCCACTTCTAACATAAGCTTTAAGCTTAATTAAAGGGTGAAATAGAAATGACAATTCACAAAATACAGGTATTGCTAGATTTTACTAAAAGAATAATAAAAACGTAACATTTTTATTATACAACGATCAAGCAAATCTGTGCATATATTGTAAGCAAGAAACGTAAACTTGCAAATGATTTCAGACGTTTCTTTTATACATCTAATGTTTAAATATTATGTGAATATATTAATAGACTTCGTTAGAGTACGGAACGTCGTTTTATCAAACGTTTTGTGCTATTTTAACAGAAATGTATGTACGTCTTTCTACATAAAACATAAGCATTTTATGGACTACAAGAACAGACGGATGGAACAGCGAATCGCTGCTACTTAGTTTTTGTATTTTGTATTAAGTTGGCCGACCAATTTAAATAAATATAAATATTTAGTACTGTAGATTATATTGTCACCAATATCCGAAGTATGTACAAATGTTTCAGCTTAATTTGTTGGTTGAAACATCTGACTCATATCCGGTAAAGATAACCAATCATATGCGAATATAGTAACTTAAAATAAATATGTATTATTTAATTATTATTTATTAACATAAGTAATGATATGTTTCACCTCGATTAGACCTGATGGTAAGTATTAATGCAATCTCAGATAAAACACGCTTGAATAGAAGATGCCTATTTACATTTGACTTGAAGTTACCAGGATTATAATGCTCAGGAAACATAGACGCCGGAATGTCTCATACAGTTTCTCCTGTTGTGTAATTAATTTTGCAACTAGTAAGTTTATATTCCGTTTGTTTAATGATATGGCTTTGTATAGGCCCGTCAGTGGGCACCAACTCCTCAATTATACTACTGCCGAACATTAATAATTTGTATTGTTGTATTTTGGTTTGGAATGGTGAAATGGTTCAAATTACACAGACTCATCAGTGTAATAGGAAAATTCAGACACGAGGCGTTTAATATCCTAGTTCCTACGATTGGTGATGTATTAGTGAAGTAAGGAATAGTTACTTTTTTTATGACAAAGGTAGGCGGACGCGCAATGGGCTATGTGGTCATCACCGCCCATAGACAATGGCGCTGTTAGAAATATTAACTATCCAATTCATACCCAATGCGCCACAAACCAAAACTAAGGTGGTATATCCCTTATACCTATATTTAAACTGGCACACTCATCCTTCAAAACAGAAAACGAGTACTGAGTACTGCTGTTTGACGGTAGAAAATCTGTTGAGTTGAGCACAAAGCCCTATCACGAGGTCAATATTAATAATTGAATATTCATTACAATATCATCATTGTAAGTGAAAAGTTAAGCAGTTGTGCCCAATTATCACCTAAGCTAGACAAAATATGTATATTCGACAATTTTCGAAGCGATTTCCAACTTCCCTTTCGTCTAAAATATTCAATTCTATATGTCAGTTGTTATTCACGTGAAAAATCTAATATAAATGTATTTTCACACATTGTGACATCACTACAAACGAAATCGACAATCGTTATGTGACTTTATCTAGACCTACAGTTCTCACTTGCGATATAAAACATTTTAAAACTTTCAATCGTTAAAAGAAAACTCACTACTGTGTAATATTTAAAATGAAAACATGTACAATGTTATTTATAAATATTGCTATAATTATAATGATGACTCAACCCCGATAACAACAACCACTTAAGTATTTAACTGTCCTTGAAATAATTGAATACAGGGCAAAAACTGAAGTAGGCCTTTACGAAATTGACCTTCGACCTTTCAGCCAAGGCAAATTAATTTTGATGGTGCTTGATTTTGATGTAGCAACACTTTCAGTTTATTAATAAAATGATTTTAATAATATATTTTTTTGGTTTAGTAGTGATTATTGTATACTTTGTATTAAGGCGGCGAATTTAAACAAATTAAAATATTTAGTATTCTAGATTGTATTGTCAACATCTGAAAAGTTTACAAATGTTTCAGCTCAATTTGTTGGTTGAAAAATTTGATAGATATGTCAGGTATGACATAAAAACTTTAAATAAGTATTATTTACATATTCCTTAAAAAATCTTATTATAATTATATTTTGTGCCGAGTTAGTCCAGTGGCTAATACATCTGAATTTTAAATGAAGTTGCAGAATCATATCCAGAGCAAACACCATTGATTTTACATGTGTCGAGTGAATTTCTGCCCATATTCACCAACCCGCATTATAGTATCGTGGAATAAGCTCCATTCCCTATCCTCGTGAGAAGGCTAGTAGTACTTGTTTATTTTACAAACATAATACCTGATTTTATCACAAAATATACAGCAACTTAAAGGCGTCCTATTATTACGATCAGAATCTTGATATGCAAGTAAGTTATTTTAAAGTTGACATATATCGTATTAAATTCAGGTACATATTAACCCCTTAAACCGAAGGGTTATTTGAATAATCCCCCGACCAATCGAACCCATCACTATAAACGAAAACAGAGCAGTGTAAAGTTTCCAATGCACGTTTTACTTCTTTTGAATATTCAAATACGAAATGCGAGCGAGTAATGGTTAGTTAGATCAGAAATGGATTCGGTGCTGGCAGGGGACATTAATTCTCGATAGTATCGCGTTACGTGGATGCTACTCAGTATCTAAAACGTGATCTTAATATTGATTCAAATTGGCGGTGACTTTATATTAGTTAGGTAACAGGAGAACAAACACGTAGATAATGTATTTGACGATTTAACGTGAAACGATAGAGTTGAATTAACGAATTTATTTATGTTTTGTTTTGGATTTTTGATATTATGTTCAATTAAACATTATGTATTTAGAAACGCCTTATTCGTATAAATATTTCTTCGAGAAATTCCCAAATTTTGCGTATATTTAATGATTGTGAATAAATAATTCTGTATACGAGTAAAATTATGTAACTGTCCATTTTGTTGTTCTCGTAATCATTAACATTTATACTACAGGTGAAATATATTTAATGAAGCATTATATTCAAAATATACGTATTGATAATTGTTAGTAACAAACGGATACAAAGCATGCAGTCATAAAACCGTATAACAAAACTTACATTTTACATTTACATTTAACTTTTATAGAAACATACTTTTAAAGATAATTCATACAAAACTTACCTAATACTACTATATTACATCTTACTCGATTCGCATGACTTCAAATATTATTTAGTATTATTTAGTATTATTAGCTTAGCAAATATAATAATAATTATCATCCTATTCCGCGATATAACCGACTTCGTTGTCAATTTCCTTATAAAAACCTACCAACTATTCAAAACGTAATCAATAATAATTAAAATACAAACTTTTACACTTATACAAATATATGATTTACTAGATTTTAAGATATATCAAACAATAGTATTGTAATAAAACAAGGGAAACTGAAATATAGAGCAAGTACATAATTAAATATTTACACAAGCAACGGGTCGCGGGTAAACAAATTGCGACAATTACGGAAAATAGAAGTTTCGTTTTAAAAAAATAAATTTATTCTCTTCTCTTACATGTTCTCAACTATTAGAAATAGAGGCTCTTACCGTGATGAAAGGTTACGTGTTTACGCATTTACTTCTTTGAATGTGTTTACATTTATGGAGAATGGTGTGTTGATGTGTTTGGTACACACGAATGGAACTGAGTTTTATTTAAATAAAACAAACATCTTATTTGAAAATATACTCTAACGTAAAACTTACATCGGAATATCTAACTATTAATTTGATAGGAGCACATTGCTTTTGATTTTAATGAGAAATTATTTTAACAATAGTCATCAAAACTATAGTTTCCCAAGATTTGTTGATAAGTTAAATAAAAACTATAGTTTCATTCAAACATTATAATACTAGAATATAATAATACCATCTTTTTGAGCTATTCCTATTTTTCACTTAACACCTTTTTAATAATATTAGTGTGAATTTTCTTTCAAAGAGACGAAACGACTTTGTAAGTCAACTTATACTCTACGCATAAATATGGGGTATATGATTATAGTATTTCTTAAATTACAGGCTACGCTACCCGTAAACCACCTTAACAGACCTATATAAACAAACCCGCAATAAGAAAAATTTAGCCCAGAAAACGTTATTACGGCGAATATTTCAATGGCTACCTTTCATCTTTTCAGTTTTTCCGCAGCAATGAAAATATACTAAAAAAATCCTCAGCAAAACATGAGCTTTCATAATATTGAAGTACCAGAAAACAGTAAACGCAACTTTACCTTTATATTCAGAGATGTTTTTTATACGTCGTTTTGTTCGCACTATCATTCGTAACACTGCGTTATCACTTGACTCGGTATAATGTTTACCACGGTCAGTCCATCTAGGACATCTACTAGAACGTCTGTTTGTGTATCAACACATACGCCGCGCGAACACCCTCCGGCCGCTGCGGAGTGACTGTTAGTGACACTCAGACCTACGGGTTCACCCCGATGACGTCACCCTAGACCAATGGGGTGGATTTTTATACGCATGCGTGCTCCGTCAGCCGCCACGGCGCCGCTATCCAGCTCATAAGCGAAGTAGTACTGTGAGAGACTTAACACTACGTACATTGCTGGTTTGCTTAGACGATATTTTTGCATAAACGTGCACTAGCACCGATTTATGTATCGCACAGTCTTGATGCGAATCTCGATGTTTGCAATCCTTGTAAAGTGTTCTTCTGGCTATGACAGCTTTCAGACCTCCCCCGATAGGCCTTTCAAAGGACCAGCCACCATTCCAGCATTCTTTTTGCGTCTGTGTATATGCCGCGCTTTTCAAATAATTGAGACGCTCGCTATATGATTTAATTTGCCCTTTTCGAAGCCGAACATTTTTACCGCGCTAGGGTGAAATTTTATAGCCATAAAAAGTCTACTGCAATGGAAGGATTAATTACGGCTGCAGAGCGGTGGTTACGATAAAAAGTTCTGGACATGATACAGAGCGCTCACATCAAAACCTACAGATCATGTTTTTAATTTCAATTATTTGTTAAAAAATACTCAGCATTATGTAACGGATAAAATAAATACATCACATTACAATATACTTTTATTTGAGGAGGCAAGCGATCAAATATGGTAATCTTATTGTAAGGATTCACTTCGCCCATAGAATCTGTCCCTGAAACTGCTATTAATGATGCAAAGAGTCGTCAGCTAACCTCGTTAATATTCGGTCGAACGTAGTAATCATTAATAGTAAGATGATAATATCTCTTGTGCATAATCGTGTTTTAGTACAAATTCCTACGTTCACTTACTGCTTCGATGTCCTAATTGTAAACTTATATGACTGTAGATTTTGAAGAGCCGAGACGGCAAAATGGTTAGAACTCATACATCTTAACCGATGATTGCGGGTTCAAACCCAGGCAAGCACCACTGAATTATCATGCTTAATTTG
The DNA here is from genome assembly GCF_905147765.1 of Vanessa atalanta. Classification (NCBI taxonomy): domain Eukaryota; kingdom Metazoa; phylum Arthropoda; class Insecta; order Lepidoptera; family Nymphalidae; genus Vanessa; species Vanessa atalanta. Next base: position 5,510,492 of record NC_061882.1, read on the forward strand.
TGTTTATGAAGGAACCTGCATGTGCGTAATTTCAACGAAATTCTGTCACATGTGAATCCAAAGTGTAAAACCAATCCGCATTGGAGTAGCGTGGTGGAATAGGCTCCTAATCTCCTCAAAGGGAGAGGAGACCTTAGCGCAGCAGCGGCAAATTTACATGTTGTTACTATTATTAAATATATATGTATATATATATATATATATATATAAACCTGCATCGAGGATTGAGACAAGGGGACGTTATTTCCCCCAAATTGTTCACTAATGCAATGGAGGACTTCTTCAAGACGGTGAACTGGAAAGGGCGTGGCATCAACATCAATGGCGAGTACATATCTCACTTGAGATTCGCAGACGACATCGTCATCATGGCAGAGACGCTGCAGAACCTACAACAGATGCTGAATGAGCTGGCTGATTCTTCTATGCGCATCGGCCTACGGATGAACTTGGATAAAACCAAGGTCATGTTCAATGAACATGTTCTACCGGAACCGATTGCGATACACGGTACCATCCTCGAAGTTGTTCAAAAATATGTCTACCTCGGGCAGACATTGCGATTAGGTAGAAACAACTTTGAGGACGAGTTGAATAGAAGAATTCGGCTAGGTTGGGCAGCATTTGGGAAGTTACGACGAATCTTCTCAACGTCGATCCCACAGTGCCTTAAGATGAAAGTCTTCAACCAGTGCGTCCTACCCGTCATGACATACGGAGCCGAAACGTGGACACTCACGACAAAGCTGGTCCACCGGGTTAAAGTCGCTCAGTGTGCTATGGAAAGGGCTATGCTCGGAGTATCTCTGAGGGATCGCATCAGAAATGAGGTGATCCGTCAGAGAACCAAAGTCATCGACATAGCCCACCGGATTAGTAAGCTGAAGTGGCAGTGGGCTGGCCATATTTGTCGTAGAACCGATAACCGTTGGGGAAAACGTGTGTAGAGTGGAGACCGCGTCTCGGCAAACGTAGTGTAGGACGTCCTCAGGCACGGTGGAGTGACGATTTATGCAAGACGGCTGGCAGGAGCTGAATGCGAGTTGCCGAAGAAAGACCACAGTGGCGTGCATTTGGAGAGGCCTATGTCCAGCAGTGGACGAATGCGGGCTGATGTGTGTGTGTGTGTGTGTGTGTATAAACCTGTAGATTTTAAGATATCGCGTTCAGATTCTAAAAGTTATTTCCTAGTCGCCTTTCTTGGTTCTTCGTCAGATATTTTTTTTTATGGCATTGGTTGGCGGACGTGCATATGGGCCACCTGATAACTGGTCACCATCGCCCATAGACAAAGGCGCTGTAAGAAATATTAACCATTCCTTACATCACCTATGCGCCACCAACCTCGGGAACTAAGATGTTATATCCCTTGTGCCTGTGATTACACTGGCTCACTCACCCTTCTAACCGGAACACAACAATATAGAGTACTGTTATTTGGCGGTAGAATATATGATGAGTGGGTGGTACCTACCCAGACGGGCTTGCACAAAGCCGTAGGGCACCAAGAAAGGTCAATCTTTCTGGTTCTGTTGCCGTTTTATAGAACTATGAGAGTAAGTTAAATGAGACAGAGACATCTCTAATCGTTTTACAAAAATAAGAAAACTATATAAGTCCAGCATTCGGGATCTACAATGTATTCATTTCAATATCCTAACATTATATAAAAAAAGCAAATGTTAGTGTAGCTACTTCTAGATAAAGAATTCAACTCTTGTAAAATAATGTCTGTGACCCGCATATACCTACAAATCACCTACAAACTCATTTAATTCTCCTAATAAAAAAATACCCTCATTTCAGATACGTATGTCCTTCTTTTTCTATTTTGCTCCAAACAAATACCGTTTAATAAATGTGTAGTAACATAACACTTTGGAGTTTGGCAACGATATTTGACACCTAGATCCTAGTTGTACACTTAGCTCATAAAAAGGAATATAGAGAAAGCTTTCTTTTACTAATTGTTTAACCAAACTCGGTAAATATAGCCATTGAAATAAAAATTAAAATAAAATTTATTTTCCTTCGTTATTTTATACGCTTTAATTAAATTAATAACGAATTATATCACGTCATCATATACTATACTTAAAACAATATAGATAGATAGATACAATATACCTAATTGGAATGTACCTTCTAACAAATCAAATACTTGAAGAAAAAACTTTATACCCCTTTTCAAGCACAGTGTACGCACGGAGGTGTATGTGATTTGTCGTAACTTTAAACGGAGAAGCAATGCGGAAAGCAAAATTTTATATACAGATACATAATTTATACTAATATTATAAACGCGAAAGTAACTCTGCCTGTTACCATTTCACGCTTTAATCGCTGAACTGATTTAGATTAAATTTATTATAGAGATAGTTTGAGTCCCGGGGACTACTTTTTTTATTCACATTTCGAGGGAGTAAAATGGTGGGTTACGGTTTGTGTGTTATAGGTAAAGTTTTATAAATTTCGCGAGGGTAACCCGCTGGTTCAGCATGTATTCAATAAAAAAAAAACATTCCTAATTCACTGGCAATGTCAACACTTCAAACTAAAATACCAATTATGAACGAGTTTCTTGATATTGTTTTAGATTTTTGTTTTCCGTTTTTAGAAGTTTAGTTGTAAAATTTTGTACTTTACCAAAAATGGGATTCCGTAATTGAAGACAATCAATCTTACACTTCTATCGTTAATTTCGTCGATTACTATTAAATATAAAATATATCATAATAAATACACATATTTTTCTTATATAAAACTATAAATAAACACACCCATTTACGTGCGTTACATTTCCACGTGGCAGGTTTTAATCACACGTAGAGCATATTGATCGATAGGTTCCTATTCGTAGGATTGTAGTCTGGTGCGAGCGCTTTTTCACACTCAATCACGATTTTCCGTCGTCCCAGCAAAGGTTTTAATTTGCCATCCGTCTCATAACAATGGCTGGAGTCCCTGAAAGGCTGCAATCTGAGCCTCCACTAGAACGCACTAGCTAGAACGAAGACGATGTAAGCTTATATGCCGTTATACTTATATTCCGTGAAATAAAACATCGTGAGAAAACGTGCATGTGTTGATATAAAAGATGCGACATGTGTATCTAAAGTCGAAATTTTCACCAATTTCAATAAATTGTGTGCAATGTAAAAAGGCACAGGTTTGATCCTGACCCTTTGCGCTAAGCTTGTGCTAGAAGTGGGCCGGTCTCACTCCAAGCACAATACACACAACACAGCTTTAAGGTGATTACTACGCGTTAAAAAGGAATATTAGTAATTTCTTAAAATGGGGCAATGCTACTATTTCTATTAAGAAAATAACTTGTTTACTTGTAAATCGAGTAATATATACAGGATAAGTTGCTAGTCCAGGAATAAATCGAGTGATACTTGGCATAAGTGACTAATTCAATAATTTGTTCTTATCCCAATCATAGGGGTAGACTTTAATTTAAATATTAATAATCTCGAGACTAATATCTAAATGGGTTTACAATCGATAGAGCTATCGCGTAAGATAAATAGAAAAGTAAGCGAAATTAATTACCAAAGAGGTAATAAATTGACGAAGCCTATATTAGCGCGTTCAACCCATTCGATTTACGTTGACCAAAACTTGAAATGAATTCAACAAAATTTAATAGCAGCCTTGTATTAAATCTATTTCTGATACTTCATTTCAGTTTTGAAGTATGCTCGTATGGTCCAAATTGAAAAATTAAATCTTGAATGAGAATTTATAAATAAATAATTTTTTTTAAGCTTGTAAGTAATTTTAACAATGTATTTAACAACTATAAACACACATAATTTCCAAGCCATACAAATTTAGTTTGAATATCTTTATTAATAGAAAAAGTTTATATATATAGGCGTAAAGAAATACAAAGAGTATTTCTCATAATAGCAAACATTGTTATCTTTGGCAAGGTCATTCACAATTGCCTATTTTCTCTTGGACATAATTCAAAGTAAAACCTAACATATTCTAGGTCGTTACCGATAATAATAAGTCCTGCGCGATATAACTCGACTCGAGTTTGATTTATAACGTAGTAGCTAATGTACCGAGAGCTGGCAGCCACGTTGACTAACGTGTGATTAAATCTTTCTCGTTTATACAGTTCGCTTACGAAACATCTTGATACTTGTTAAAAGAAGAGCTCAAGATTTTACAAATAAAAACAAGACTAGTTAAATATTGTTACACTTTGTCCAACTGTTTAATTGCTAATTTTTATTATCTACATATATTTAGCTAATATTGTATATAAGTCATTTTATATACGTATTTATTTGTTGTTTTTTTATTTATATATTTTCTGTTTTATGGTCAGTGGTCAGCATAACCCAAAGACATCAGGACTGTACGAAATATTAACAACCGTCGTAAATTCCCCATCAACCTTGAGAACTAAGATTATGATATTTGTGCCAGTCGTTCACCCTTCGAACTGGAACACAGCAATACTAAAAATTGCTGTTTGGCGGTAGGTAGTAAAGTATATGTAAACTACCTGATTTATATGAAATTCATGAATTGTAGAGTTATTTTACTGTTAAATTCAAGTATTCACAAAACTTAGCCTTTAACCGTTGGTTCAAACGTTATTCAAAACGCCTTCCAGCTCTCCTCCTATAATCTTTCATAACAATAACGCTACGGGAGGTCCGAAAGAATAAGTGTTTTTAATCTGAAATATAGTTGCCAAAGAAAAGTTAATAATTTCAAGAAAATACATAAAAATTTTAACTTGTAGAATACTCTAGGCTTACTTAAATGGATCCCGAGATCTATCTACAAATTTTTAATATTTGATTAATATTTGTTACATACAAATAAAAAAAAATTCACACAATATAAGTTAAATATACTAGTAGTAGTATTTCTTGTTAGTATATATCGACCTAGCTTTAATTTTATATTTAAAATAATCTTGTAAAATGACTATTCAAATTTGCTTGTAAGAGCTTACTTGAATAAAGAATATTTCGACTAATTAATTCTCAAAATCTCACACTTTTGAAAATGGAAATAAAAATGGAATACGGAATAATGGAAATATTTTAAGTTAAAAAAAGATATATATATTTTTTTATACGATATAATCGATTGCTTGGCTTCAGAACGCATTTAGTTCACTAAATACTAGTCATTTGGCATTTAATGCTACCATTAATAAGAAGTAGAATAAATAAAAGTCTACGTCAAAAATTAAAACAATTTTGAATAAGATATTTACGAGGAATATTTAACGTAAATTCAAAACGTTGAGATTTCCTCCTTTTGGTATAACAATATTAACTATTTAATTTATATTGCCATCGATCGTGCAAAAGTCGCACGTAAAATGGAAAACTGCCAAATAAAATACTTCAAATGCAACTCCACGAAAACAAGATCAGCAGAAATGTCAGATAAAAGTTTATAATATAAAGCGCTTACCGAACTCCGTTTGATTTTGGAGTTATGTAACATTTATTGTTACATCAGCCGACATTATTCAGATTAATATTATTAAGATTAGACTGAACTAAATTGAAAACCATGATCAACACAAATCTCGACAGAGATTATCCAACTGCGCAGAAGATACGGCAGAATTATGTCCACAGACGTAAATAAACTGTCCTTTTTGAACCTCATATTCTTATGTAACGACAATCAAGCAACTCAAGGAACGGGAGTGAAAAAAAAAATTAAAAGAAAACTCAATAACATTTTATTGGCCCAACACGTGATCGAACTCGGAATCCCACAATCAGCAACCGAAAATCGAATCAGTAACGAGTCACAGAAATATAATGAATAAACATAAAAAAAAACCTAAAAATATAAATGAAATAAAACATTTTTAAATTAATTGAGTAACTTTTAAATACGTGTATTCATTTTGTAATTACATAATGAGAGCGAAGAGCTCTCACAGACAATTCCGCTTGCGATATACCAAGTCATGATGAGACTTTTATACTGAAATGGGACCAGAAATTTCAGATGGCATATATAAATTGACATCATCAACATTCATAAAAAAACTTCGGTATTAACACACAACACAGTTCATTGTTGAGAAACAAATTAATCAAATGATCAAATGCAAATAAAAAGGTAGATTCGATTGTTTCACAAAGGGCGCGGATAGTCTGCTATGGGGAGCTAATCCTAGCGACAGGTAAGCTGAGCTAATTTATCATCCCAAAACAATAGGAGGGTAGACTTTACATAGGGCGCTATGTGAAACTAGAGGGCTTGGTAAAGACCACCTAAATTATTGTTGCACTCGCGCATTCACTGTGACTCAATCGGAGAGGGTGTTACTGGTTACTCTTAACGATGCGCACTTTGTGATCACATTTCGCCTGGCAGATGTGAAATAATGTATTAAATAAATATGACGTAAGAATAGCATAGAGTTTCAGCAAACAAGTACACAGTATACGCGACAAGGAAATAAGCGTGAGAGGTAACAAGACGATATACATTTTGACAATACATATTAATGACAAAATACATCATATTACTTAAAAAAACAATATACTTATAAATACAAGAAATATATCTACGAAATTGGATTTAAAAATATCCTTCGACCAATAGGTTTTTAAGCTGCGTGTACGTCATAAAAACATTAATCATTTTTAATAAGACTTCGTATATTTTATTGGTTATAAACAATTTATTAATATTTTGTTTTGTAGGAAAAAAAGGATAGTAATAAACTTCGCATTTTTACAACCATTATTAAAATCAATTTATGACGACTTCTGTACAATATTTAAAAAAATACATCATATAATACTAAATTGTTACATATTATTATTGAAATTAATTTTACAATGTATTGTAATTCATGTTTTTAAAATCAAGCAATACGTACGTAATGTAAAATAATATATATTTAAAAGAAACTGTATAATTATTAAATCACCAGAAATACAATTAAGTTTAGTATACAACACAGAAGAGTAGATAAAAACTTAATTTTGTGATTAATAAAGTCAAACCATATTGGAAATCGCATTGGAAAAAAAATAATGCACGATATAAAACCTCTTTCATTTCATTTCCGTGAGGAATTTCATTTACATCAACCCTTTAAAAGGCCGTGTATCGAGTCTATTGATGGCCGGATAAGCCCCTGAACGCGTATGAGCCTTCGGGCTTTAGGCGCTCAGAGATCGACGTGTAAACCCATTTATTGTTCCACTAGTAACCCGCGGCTTTGCCTGCCGTTAAACATACTGTCATCCGCGTTCAGCTACATGCTCTATATGTTAGTTGAAAATTTTGCCGTGTATTGAGATTAAAATGGAATGAAATATAGACAGCTATTTACATTATTCCTATTTTTAATTCACGTATTACTAATGTTATGATTAGTAAAATATTATAATATAGATATTGTCCATACCAATATCAAGACAATTTAAATTTCGTTCATTTATATTTCGTGCCGGTTCTTCTTAGCATTTTTTTTAGCATTAGCAGCCCGTAAATGTCCCACTGCTGGGATAAAGGCCTCCTCTCCCTTTGAGGAGAAGGTTTGGAGCATATTCCACCACGTTGCTCCAATGCGGGTTGGCGGAATACAAATGTGGCAGAATTTCGTTGAAATTAGACACATGCAGGTTTCCTCACGGTGTTTACCTTCACCGCCGAGCACGAGATGAATTATAAACACAAATTAAGCACATGAAATTTCAGTGGTGCCTGCCTGGGTTTAAACCCGAAATCATCGGTTAAGATGCACGCGTTCTAACCACTGGGCCATCTCGGCTCAATCTTCTTAGAAGAATCTATATTTTAAACCAACTGTACAAAATTGTAACTTTAAATGTAATGTCTTTCAATTCAAAGATTTGTAATGATTATTCAAATATCGAATACACCTACATTACGTACAAGATTAAATATTGATCAAATGACGTCACGGAACGTGTGACATTATAGTCATTCAAAAAGGGTTACTATAATAAACAGTTGAAAGATTTTATCAAACAGATTTTTATTGCAGTTTGATCAATCCTGATCAGTTCAAACTAAAGGTCAGCAGGCAAGCTCAGTTATATATAGAATTTTACAAAAGTTGAATCATACTTTATATAATACTTAATTAAAATTTAAAATGTTGAAATATAATTAAATTAATATAAATTAAAGGCTATTACATAAAGGATATTTTAGTTATAAAAATGGACATGTTATATATATATTGATGTAAATCCAGTGTATAGAATTTGTCAAAAATCAACTTATAGTATTATACTGATATATAAATACCAAACATAACTTAGGTAGTAGGTTGTAACTTAGGTAATTGGCAAACAAGAACTATAAACTTTAAATTTATTTTAACTTTAAATAGTTTACTTATTCAAATAAAAACATTAACCGAAAAGATCATATATCTGTGGTTTATTTTTATGCTTAGACAGAATCACTAACAACAACAACAAGTTAATAATCATAAAACATACGAGTATCCATTTTTATTGGATTAATCAGTTTATTAATTGAAATAAATTTAAATTAGGCATAACATTATTCTCACAATTAACTGTTATGAGACTTTAAATTAATATTATCGATTTCATTGCCCAAATAATATTCAATAAGTCTTATCCGTTAAAAAAATTATTATTATTTGAGTCGAACGTTAAATTAATAACAGCAAGCAAAATAATATTAATGTTTTATTACACTTCTTTATAGCCAGAACAACATAAATATGAGTCATGCGATTCCATAAGGACCTACCTACACATATAAAAGCTACGACGTCACACCACAGAAATTAGCGATATGCACGTGCATTGCTTTGTACGCTATGCAGGAGTGTCGTCACACTTGTTGACTATTATTTACTTGATTTTTGAAATGCACGCAATTAATATAAATAAATTGCTGATAGTTAACAGATTTCCTTCACATTTTTTATAGGCTGATAAGCGTAATAGGTCTTCAAATTTCGATATTTATATCGTATACCTGCCATCAGGATTCATAATCATATCACAGCGGAAAGAAATTTTAAATTTCCGCTGTGCTGTGTATTTGGATGTACTTAGAATTTACTCTTTATTGTCGTAATATATTATAACAATAGAAAACAATTGATTATGATATGAACTGGTTGGTTTCATATTGGACAGATAAATACACTTAGTTCCACGATACGTGAAAGGTCTGTCATATTAGAGCGGTCACAAAACGCGTTGCTTCGCATCGCAGTGCGTTTATGTGTATAGAGGCCCTTAAAGACATTTACGTTCTTCGCACATTTACGTTGAAAATCATCATTCTTATGTTCGTTTTGATGTATTATATTATATAATAAATCTTTGTTTGTGTGTGTTTATCTTTGATTGTGTGATTTAGATTTTGTTAACACATGCATGTTAACGAAAGATAATAGGGGTTAGCGTTGGCGGGCTACTGCGAAATTTGTATGTGCTTTTATAAGCCCCAATTAAATGGGTCATACATTGTTTATAACACAATCTAAATGTTTATATATTTGTTTGAAGATAAAAGATTTGACTTTGTTTGAAAATTTCCCTGAATTTAACACTGCGGTAAATTATTAGAAGATTTTCATATATTATAACAGTAAAATAAACGAAATCACGAGGTATTCATTTATCGTTTTCTTGATAATTATCAAATACCGAAATACTACAGTATAGTAATATAGTCTCAATAGTACTAGAAATTCCCAATACAAAATAAATCTCTTTTGAGCCCTGGATGGATTAAAAAATCGAACTCCAATTAGCCAGACGAGGTTCAACGTATGCGGTCTGCCATTAACAATGATCTGCAAATTATTGCAACTCATAACCAATCTACAATATATGTGTGATTTGTACCGTTAATGTTGTGCCCTTAACTGTACTTCAGGTATTTCGGTTCTTAATTGAGTACCTTTCAAAGAACTCATATTTTGGTCAGATTGAATTGGGAATGTATATGAGTCTACCATGAATTGATAATATAATTTTGTCAATTTTTTTTTTTATCATTGCATCAAATTTAAAGGTGAGTGACAGAATCTCAGTTCATATCATTAACAAAGTCGTTTTATTTCTTATAAAGAGATATAATATGATCAGTTCTACAAATAAAGTAAAACTAAGTACCTACGTATATAATTAATAATATTACTACGCTACTCTAATGCCGGTTAGCGGATACAACCATGACAGAATTTTATCCGAAATATGTTTTTCAAGTCTCGATGCTTTTTTTAAATTATAAACACATTAACAAAATTCAGCCAAGTTCTAAGCATTCGTAGTAGCACTTAAAAAAACTTATATAGAAACAAAAAAAAAACGAGTGGAGTTATTTAAGTTGATTAAGTAATAAAAATCCTGATTCGTTCGTCATAAATACATCGAAAGATATACCCGTCAAAGTCAAACCGACATCATAAGTCAAAGCGAGAATGAGCCTAATTGAGTAAATATATTAAGAATAGGAAAATTGTCTGTATAAAACATACAAGGTGCATTTAAACACAAGGCGGATCATAAAGCCATGGCATAATGTTTATATGCCTTGGTCAGATAAACGAAATAAAAAATAAAATTAACTATCATTAAAGTCCATATTTTACTCTAAAAATATAAAAGATTAAAGACATTTCACCATAGCCTCGTTATAATATATTCTTCTTAATCAATCATATTGCCACGCATTCTTACGAAAAACTGCGTCCATAAATTTTTGCTTACAATATAGAGTAGCATAACAAATAATATTTTTATTCAAAATCGCCGAAGTCGCAGCAAGAGATAAGTATAAAAAAATATTGATTAAAATTGCAACGTAAGCCTTTAAGAACGTGATTCAATTTCAATAATACATATAAAAATACAATTTCACGCTTACTTGGTTCTTAAGTAATTTGAAAATGATATCATTTTTATGTCCTACCTCAATATTGACCTTAGGACATGTCAGCACTAAAATTAAACTCAAAAATATACCTAATGAGATTTTGGATTGTTAATATGTAAATCAATAACATTTTAGTGTGTTCGACATTTATTATGGACTAATATGGTATTTTGGGTTCAATTTTACCACCACTAACGTGTTTCATTTATTGAACCCAAATTCTCAAAATTAACCGACGATCTCTAATGATGTGAGGCTGAAATAAATTTAATTATAATCTCAATTTAGACATAAGTGCCATTTTTAAACATATTGATTTTTTTTTTAAATGTTCTTAATAATTATAGCGACATAGTCAAGGTCAAAAATATTACAGCCACTAATATATTTTTAGTGGACAAAATGCCAGTTTCTATTATAGCGTTCAATCTTCAAGAAGATTGTAATCAGGTGTAAGAAATGCTGTTGAACTACTGGTAATCATGGCACAATAACGATTTTAAGATTTAATATTTATATTATTTTAATAGGTTGTACAGAACCATTACTTATTTATCAAGAAAATTTTTTTTTAGCTTAGAATGCATTTCAGTTAACACCTGCGCTCTGTATTGGCAATCCAATTAAAAAAAACGCGAATCAGCTTAGAATTAAAATATCAATCATTTATTAACGAGATATCAGTTTGAAGTGAACCTTAATCTCTTAAGATTTTGAATGCCTTTTTATTGATTTTGAAAGGCGGATTAAATTAAAAATAAATAATTTTATGCAATAAGTACAAAATATTTTTTTACGGATAATCAAACATTATAAAACCTGTACAGATATTCAAATTCGATGGCAATAAACGTATTACTTGATTTGAAATAATATTAATTATAGCTTAAGGAAACAAAACAAAGCGCTATTATGAGTATAACGTCCAAGCTATGCATGCTGTAGAAGGCAATAAAGAGTTTCTTTATCAATTTATAATACTTGGGGCTGTGGCTTAGTGCAAGGCCGTTTGGGTAGATCACCTACTCATTTCCTACCGCCACAAAGAAATACAAAGAATTGTTACGTTCCGGCTTGAAGGACGGGTGAGTCAATGTACACTAACTACAGGCACAAGGCACGATGTAGAAAGTGTTTCATATATCTTACAATGCCAATGTTTAGGTGACTTCTCACCCAGAATTGCCAAAGTAAAATTGATAACTTATAAAAAATATGTGTTACATATTCTTTTAAAACATTTTCTTTTAAACATTTTTATATCGTAAGTAATATATCAAATATTCAACACGAAACATGATATTAAAAGCGTAAAACATACTACTACACATTAATAGCTTATCTGATGTAGACGAACGAAAAAGATTTATTATAATGTTGAATAGAGATACTTTAACAAAGCATACTTTAATCAAAGTGATTAATGAGTATTATGATTTCCGAAATAGGTTCAAATAGTATCGAGTTACATTATGAGTATATTTTTAATGAAGTTATCTATTAAAGCTAGCGATCTCCTTGGAAATGCTAGAGATTTTATTTGATTTTTACATTAGTTTTTATATCTGTTTCAGTTTCATGAACTTTCATGTGTGTATTGTTATTATTTTTTTATGATTTTTGTAGGCGGATGAGCAAATGGGCCACCTGATGGTAATTGGTCACCACCGCCCATAGACAATGGCGCTGCAAGAAATATTAACCATTTACATCACCAATGCGCCACCAACCTTGGGAACTAAGATGTTATGTCCCTTGAGCCTGTATTTACACTGACTTACTCTCCCTTCAAACCGGAACACAACAATACTGAGTACTGCTGCTTGGCGGTAGAATATCTGATGAGTGGGTGGTACCTAGCCGGTCGGGCTTGCGCCAAGCCCTACCACCAAGTAAATTATTGCTAGAATGTAGTTGTATGTAGTTTAATGTTATATTTATATACTCTTTATTGCACACCAATATAGACAAAAATAATAGGAGTGCAACAAAAACAAAGAAAAGAAAAATGTACAATAGGCGGCCTTATCGCTAAAACAGCGATCTCTTCCAGGCAACCTTTGGTTATACTTTAATATAAATATACTAATTTTATAGTTATTATCTCCTCTCTCATATCTACGATTACTTGTTTTCTTTCTAAGCTTCTATCATCAAAGGTTCTTTTCTATATATCATTTATATCGCTATAAGCGATAAGACCACGATCTGTTAAATATTATTTCTAGGTTTCTCATATGTTCATCTATATGTTGAGCAATAATGTATTTAAATTTTCTAAACTATTTAACGGATGGCCATGACAATTAGATATGTCGCAGGCAATTAGCTTAATCAGCCATTAAATTAAAAGCCTAGCCTTGTTACTAAGCGGGTGACGTTCAGTCAGCGGTCTATATGACAATTAGTTTATACATTTTCCGTTCATATAAAAGGATAACTTAAAACTCTCCTTCAAATAGCATAATATAAGTAGTAATATTAATAAAATAATATGCTGTAAGTTAAATTTATAAAATGCTATTTTACCCAATAATTATTTTCTAAACAATACCAATATTTTTAATGAAATATTCACTTGGTTATGTCCTTTGGTATAGACGTTAACCAAATTTACGCGTGTTAAACCACGGGCTTAGTAATATGTTACTTGTGTGTCACATAACTCGATATTACTGTGCCGTGCTTTTCAAAATAACCTGCATTAAATCAATACTATTAAAAGGACCCTTTTTCCAGTAGTTTAATAATTATAGTTACTTAACACGTACATACCTATATAGATCTAAAAATCTTCCAAAAAAACTATTTGTATATGTATTAATTTTGACGGGGCTCGCTTCCTCTACGTCTATACTAATATAGTGATATCCCTCAAAAACATAAATAATATCATTTACCATATGCATATCATAGCCCTGAAACTTTAACCAATTACAGCTATATGAATAAAATCTTCTTGCTAGAGATTTGGTATTTATTTAAAGGAGCAAAAGTAAAAACAGTATTTTTTTCCAAATGATGCATAAAGTTACTTTAAAAATAAATCATACATTTCATTCACAATCGATGCTAAAAAATCTCTAAAGGTAGAAAGAAAAAAAAAACAAAACGAATCGTATTTAATAGCCGTGGAGTGCACAGTCGTTTTTAATGGTACCCTGACGTTGATTGCCCGAAAATAAACACAAAAAGCGGACAGTGAGAGCAAATAGTATCTCAATACATTTTGCGATATGAATCCGCATTTTAATCTGACAGCTCAGAACAGTTACACAATAGAGCGAATGACCGATAAAATTACAGCGTCATAGGTGAACGGGTAGATATAAACGGCGAGCCTGAATATACTTATTCGCAACACTATTGTTACTTTATTTACTTTATGTGTACATATTTACTTTATTCAAGTAGACTCTTATAAGCTAATTTCAATTTTGATGATACAGGAATCGAGAACACCCCCGTCTTAAGCTTAACAAACGTCCGGGTACAAGCCTTTTGATGATTTCCTTTTGAAAAAGTTTTTAGGAGACCTATGGTCCACCGCTTCACCTATGGTCCAAGGCTTAACCATCACTACAAGCACGCCCCAATGTGAACCTGCACCCTGGATAAAGAGGAGCCTGATCGGTATTAAATTGAACGTAGAGCTACTACAACTGTTTGGAATAAAGATTCTACCCAGAATAATCGACAAGAAACTGAGATTTTATTCTTTCTCTCAAATACATTACATAAGAAATTGTAAATAATTTTACGTGTTGTGAATGAAAATCTATTTTTATACCATCGATCTTTCATCACCAAGTTCTCATGTGACCTTCTTAAAAGTAACATTTAATAACATGAATATCAGCTAATATTCACGAGTACTTAACTGTTTATAAAGGAGTTGTTTTTATAATAAAGTATGCTTCGTTATGGCACGTTTGAGAGTACCACCGAATAACCACTTACTACCAACACATAGTAGTATTTAGTATTACTAGGCTCCAACTTGAAAGATTAGTGAACCGGTATTTCATGCACAGAATATTTCAGATGACGTAATTGTCAACGTATTAACCGTCTATTATTAAAATTTATTACCCTGTCAATGTGTATGGGCGGTAAATGTCACTTTTTATGTGATATAATTAGGTGGACACGCAAATGGGCTACTCGATGGTAAGTGGATACCACCGCCCATAGACATTGGCGCTTTAAGAATTATTACTAATTCCTTAGATGCCAATGCGGCACAAACCTTGGGAACTAAGATGTTATGTCCCTTGTGCTTGTAATGACACTGATTCACTCTTTAAAGCGAAACAGAACAAAACTAAGTATTACTGTTTGGTAGAATATATGAGTGGTACCGTACCAGATGGGCTTGATTAAAGTCCTACCAATAAGTACACACGTACTTCCAGATTTTTCCAGACTTTTGATATAAAAATACCTACCAAAATACTTTGGTAACATACTTGTGGATTTGCTTATAAAAAAAAATAGTTTGATGTCGATAACCCTGTTTATTCTCATGATAAATAAGGTCTAAGCAAAAAATGTATATATGTAGTGATATACGAGTATTTAATGCACACAATACATCCTTTTAATACAAAGTCAAACCCTCTGCACTTGAAAACCTCAAGGTGTGTCAAAAAATTGCATTGTGAATTTAAAAATCATTTATTTTATTTTCATCGATGTCATAAGAACAGTTCGCTCTGAGCCAGAAATAAGTATCAACCACACCTGTGTCAATTTGGTATTTTAACACCCACAGCGAGTCGTCTCATAATTGAATTGTTATTTTATTTGCAACGACTCAAAGGTTACATTGCAATGTCAGAAATTGATTTAAATTAAGAATCAATATTCATAATAAACTTTAATCGAAATTAGACGGGATCTTTTATAAAGTGTTAAACTTATGTTATAGAATGATTCGATGAGGATGTTTAGATATGAAAGACATATCAGCTTGTATTATTACTGTCAGTTACGTCTGACATAGCAGCCACTGAATACCAGCGTTAAGGTATTTTCAACGTCAATCTGAACAGTTGCCAGTTCATTGCATCACATTGCTCAGTAACGTAAAAGCCTAATAATATTTTCTATTTATCGTTTTAAAAGTCGACTCATTTCTTATTATCTTTATTATATTCTTGGTTTTTTTCTTATGTCGTCATTTATTGTTAATACTTATTTGATTACTTGTATTATTTTATTTTATAATATAACGTTAAACAAATACATTTGTAAAATTTCATTTCATTTTATGCACCCTTATCTGACCACGAGTAATTTTAGGCCTAATAACAAAAAAAAGTATGACAATCAGATACGACACCTTAAATGCAATATTTTAGTGTCCTTAGTCACTGATGCTTTTTGTATTTACTGATGTAACTAATAAATGAAACTGAATGTCGAACGCACGTGTTCATTATTAAGTAAAAAATAATGACCTCAGCGCCATATGCCGATAGACCAAGCGTCACGTTGATTAAGGAACGACTATACAGCCGTAAATATGTAAATAAATGTTCAATTTATAAATACAAAAATTGAATTCAACTTCGTATTTGAACCCAAGCAGGTCAAACGGTAGATGGAACACTCGGTACAATATAGTAAAGCAATAAAAATTAATAATGTCATATTAAGATTGGACTACAGTTATATTTACAAAGAATCTTTACAAAAAATAATGTTTATACTTTTGTTTAAATTTAAACAAACTTTTAATCTCAGCAGTTCTCCTGACAATCGGTGTTGCAACTCACAGCCGAGCACCACACAATAATCACCCAGTGGTCAGATAACGTAAATCTTAACTGATGATTCCAAGTGTAAGCCCGGACACCACTGAATTTTCATTTGTTTAATTAGAGAAAATTGGTTTAAACACCAAACATTCAAAAAACGGAGTCTTAGCCCAGCAGTGAGACATTTACAGGCTGTGAGAATTATGTATTACTTAAGCAGAAAAAAATCATAGTAAATCAAATCAAATTAAACCCAAATAACTCGTATAGCCTACTCAGATTATTATAAAATTTGTATTATAATTTTAATTTTGTATCCGCTTTTAGAGGCGGATACAAAATTAAAAACAAAAGCAAATGCCCCTTGCTGTGTGTAGTAATTAAAATTTTTATATTGCGTCAATAATTAATAAAATTAAAGTCTATTAGGAAAGGACGTGTCATTTCGCACATCTGAGGCCGCCGACATCATAATACGAGGTTCTCATTTTTGTGTTAATTATTTTAGAATCAATAAAACAAATCAATAAAAAATGTGTTTTATTTTATAAGTATTCAATAAAGACCAGAAGAATAGAAGCTTTTGACTAATTATATATAGTATAGAAACTTCTTTATACCTTTTCACGATTACAAATAGACACAGCGGTAACTTTCTTTTGATCGAAAATTAGCAGCAACCTGTTATATGACGAGAGGGTTATACTATTATTGTCGCGTATATCCGTATATATTACCATTCTTGTGTATATCGCGTATATATACTTTTTTCTCTGAATAGCGATCAATTTCAAAAGTTTCTCAATTGGTTTTCCTCGCACCTTAATATAATAAAGGCTTCTCTATCTGGATATAATCTTACAGAACGGTACAAGATATTACCTTAAAAATATTGTATTCGTATATGTTTTTACAAGAATATATAGAACGAAGAATAATTATATCAAATATTAAACAATTAAAACATTTATTCGATTTTGGATTAAATAAAAAATATTTATTGGTAGAATTATCAGACGAACTTACATATTCTACCGTCAAACAGCAGTATCTAGTATTGTTGAGTTCCATTTTAAAAGGTGAGTGAGCTAGTGTAACTACAGGCACAAGG
The DNA here is from genome assembly GCF_905147765.1 of Vanessa atalanta. Classification (NCBI taxonomy): domain Eukaryota; kingdom Metazoa; phylum Arthropoda; class Insecta; order Lepidoptera; family Nymphalidae; genus Vanessa; species Vanessa atalanta. The sequence continues at coordinate 5,528,282 of NC_061882.1, forward strand.
GACATAACATTTTTGATCCCGAGGTTGGTGGCGAATTGGCGATGTAAGGAATGGTTAATATTTCTCACAGCGCCAATGCCAATAGACGTTGGTGACCACTTACCATGAGGTAGCCCATTTATTCGTCCGCCTACCTAATATCATAAAAAAGTACTGGATTACAGAAATACAAAAAAAAAAAACACTTAATATAAGTCAAATTAGATAATCATTAAAATTCTGTGAAGCGTGCATTTCGAGACAATCGTAAAGACTGACAGACACAAAAAATCATTGTAAAAATCGTGTTTATGAATCTTGTTTCGGTTTCTAAAAATCATTAAACATTTTACGATTAATTGAATCAACTGCATGATTTAGAACATGCCTCTTATAAGATACTTTGTACTATAAACTTCACTTGTTTAAAAGGGTTGGTATATAAAATAATTAAAATATCGATTAAGACTTTTTTTGTCAGATCGATTAAAAATTGAACGAGTTTAAAATTCGAATTATAACTTGAATATTTGGTTCCGTTGAGCTGATCATTTGATGATTCCAAGAGATAATAGAACTTTTCAATTGCTACTAGTTCGATACTAAAAATTTAGTTTGTCCCATACATTCTCTAACAAAAGCAATTTTAGTCAAGATTTTTATTATTACGTGTTATATTATTATTTTAAATCCCGCAGGTAAAATGTATGTATTCATGACGTTAAACAAAAAAAAATCTAATTTAATTAATGTGAATACATTTTAGGAAAAGCCTGTCTGGCTTTTCCTAAAATGTATTCACATTAGGATTTATACAATGAGTCAACTGAGTTTCAGGTTAATGAATTGAAAATTTTAAAACAATGAAAATAAACAATGAAGCGTTTAACAGTTAGGTTATAAATACATAAATATTGAGTTAGTAAATAAAAAAAATACACGCAATGAAGACGATAATTGGTTATGACTTCATCAACGCATCTATCATAATACATATATGGACAGATGTCACGGGTGTCGGACAACGCCCACGACTGCATTCATTATTATATTCCTACATATGAATCGATAAAGATTGAACAACGTTACTTTATTTGATTTAAAATAAAACGCCCACAATATTATATTTTATTTATAAACACAAATTAAGCACATGAAAATTCAGTGGTGCCTGCCTCGGCTCTCAATAAATTTTATCTTTACTAATATTATGAATGCGAATGCAACTCCGTGCTTTGTTTTCTGTTGCTCTTTCAAGGCTAAACTGAACCGAATTTCTTGAAATTTGGTTTAAAGCAAGCTTGTGGTCTAAGAAAAGACATAGGCTACTTTTTATGCATAACACCTGACGCCCAACCCCTAACGAGAGCGAAGCCGCGGGCGACTACTAGTTTATAAGATAATTGTGCATTTTATAAATTACGAAAACAAACTGAAACGTATAATTAAATGTGTTTATTTAATAGACTATTTATGAATCAAATATTAAGAAAAGAAGGTTATATTTATTTGTCTACCTACTTTTACTATTCTGTTGCATTGCAGGTTTGAAGTGAGTGAAAAAATAACAATCTTATTTTAAAGTTATTTAAAATCGGAAATGGGAACTGGTTAATTTTTACTCATATTAAGAAAATCAATATATTCTAAGCACTAGCAACATTTCCAAATAGTCCTGTTTCTCATTATTAACTCGTAGTCGTCTGTGATGATTTACATGTATAAAACACAAATTCTGTTTTAACATTGCGTCATCGTCACTTAGGTAGGTTTGTTTACATGGCATTTTATCTTCAATCCTTTAAACAAAAATTAAACGGCTCCAACAGTCAAGGTCAGGAGTTATCAGATGCTATAACACACATCCATCTGTCATCACATAAACCTTTGAGGTACGCCGATTAAAATCTCGAGAAAACGTGTTTAGAAATTATAATACAATGCATACATACATATATATATATATATTTACTAGATACTCGTCCTAACTTCGTACGCGTAAAATTCAAACACAGTAACGCCTCCCTTTTTACCCCCCTTAAAGGTGAAATAAATGTTTAAGTTATAACTTAAGCCAATGTTCCAAATTTCAACTTTCCAGATTCAGTAGTTTCGGCTGTGAGTTGACACTCAGTATCCTTACTGAAACGATTTTATAAATAAAGATTATCATTATTATGATTTTACTTCATAAATTTATAAAATCTCTGCTGACTTTTTTGCATGTCAACTTGTCCATATGTATTATTGAATAGTTGAACCATACTAAAAAAGGATAAAGGTTCTATACAGTCGTATCAAATAACGTCTGAAAATTGTATTCTTCGACGTGTAAATACAACATTATTTTGAAGAGTAGTTGTTTTTTATTTCCGTTTATAAATGGCTTGCCATGTGAAGCCAATTGAGAGTGACCAGTTTAAAAGTACCCTTATGTTCTAAAAGTGAACTAGAGTAAGAGTCTGATTAGGTCAAATGCTAAAACATTACAAGCGTACGAGAGATACATTTATGATAAATTATATAATTAAAAAAAAGATTATTATTTGCATATTAAAGAAAATAGAAAAAATACTTTCGTAATTCCCTCTTAATACCAATATTTCGGGTATCGCCGTAGCTGTCAGCTCTTGGATCTTTAATCAATTCGATGAGTATCAGAAATTTAATTCAACGCATACGAGCACTTTTCAGACTCTCTCAATTATTGAGGAACAAATTTCTCTCTTAATAATTGAGAAATGTAATTTTTTAATTATGTTGTAAGCCTGCCTGCCTGAAATGTACCGTTATAATGTTAGTGAAATAAAATTCAGAATAACGTAATATACGTACCGAAATAAATTAGAGTCAATTTAGACAAAGAGCTGAGACCCATTAGATAAAATACGGAAGTTCTTTTAAGTTTACGTTATTACAATTTTATGAATGTATTTAAAATTCATCACATTGATAATAGAGGACGTTGTGAAACTTGCATGCTGACGGTATTACTTACTGCAAAACTCAGACATTTGTCATTAGCTTAACATTAAAAAAAGATTTGACATGTACCGTTAAATGTATTTATTATCAGAGGCAGTTTAGCTATTTAGCTAATAATAAATATTTTTCACCTAAATAAACATGATGACGTAAAAACTTAATAACAATTAATTTTATTTCATTAACAGCTCGATTAATTAATAAACAAAAGAATAACAATTCATTACTTTACATCTCGAGAGGCAAGATAGCCGAATGATTAGAACGCGTGCATCATAGCCGATGATTGCGGGTTCAAACCCAGGCAAGCACCATAGTGCCTATTTTGTTTTTATAATTCCTCGCATGCTTGGTGGTGAAAAAAAAAATTGCCACAGCACCAATCTGCAGCGTGTGGAATAGGCTCCAAACCTACTTATCAAAGTAAGACCCTTAGCCCAGTATTGGGACATTTACATGCTATTATTATACTTTATTTCTGAGCTTAGTAATTTGGTTTCAATTTTAAACTGACGCGAACGTCCTGACTCGGAAGTCTGCCTGAAGTAAATGCCAGTAATTACCTCTAAACGGGGACGTGCCCTACATTCAACTAAATATTGTAATATAAATTATGCCACAGTTGAAACCTTCATAATATAACCTCATTTCGCACATTTCATTCTATTTTGTTTATATTAGGTAGTTCAACAGAGTTTTTTTTTAAATGCGGAGGAAGACTGGCAGGTCGGCCTGACTTGCACAAAGGGAAGTAAGAATTTTCTTATACGTTAAAAAATATACTCGTACATAATCCAACTTATGCCAGTATTTCTGGAAAAGTGTAATGGCGCGTGAGGAGAGTGCCTCTGCGGACTCGCTCCGCTCGAAGAAGACCGAGGAGAAGGCGCTGGCGCTTTCGTGCCTTCTTCCCCCGCTGTAAGCGTCGTCAAAAGTATGAGGGTTCTATACTCCGGGAAGTCCTCTGGTTTGGAGACCTGCAAAAGTGGGCCAACCGTAGGGGCGTCATGGTAGCATGCGCAAGCGATCCCTTGATCCTCCCTGAAAAGACGGGGGGGGTACCACTGGTTTTGTAGTGGATATTTCGAGCCCCACATATTACGCGTTTTCCCCAAGTGAATGGGTCACTTGGGGGAAACGCGTAATGAGATTTTACAGCGAAAAAAAAATTATGCCAGTATACGATTACATTGTACAATGTAAAGGGTTAGTGGTCACGTCAAAAAATCGTACGTTTCAAATTGAAGTTTACTTTGCTAAGATTACTAAATATATTTCTTTTACTACTTAAACAAAAAAATTATATATTTATTATAAAAGGAAAATGAAACTTATATTAATTCTAAAGAATATCTTTGCTAAAAATTATAATACTGTTATCAATGAATATGGTACCTTAATTATTTACTTTACCGAAGCATTGATTTTAATTTTCCTTAACAGATTACTTCGTATTTTTTGTTTATTTTTTCATATGTTGGTACTTGCGGTGACTCTTAAGATAAATCAAGAACTTAATTTTTTTTTTTATTACTTATAATTTGTGATAGAAATTAGTCAAATCATCAGAGTGCTCTCATAAATACTGCATGAACTGCAAATACATGGAATAACGACACAGGAATATTCAAATTGATGAATGATTAAAGGCATTCCTTATAGCATTTTTTCTTTTATATGTGTCTGCTTTAATTACTATTATATGAAGCAAATTGATCATAGTTTAGTGTTTATATTTTCATTGGAGAGGTAAAAGTATGATTCACAATTCCAAAAGCACCATTAACATCATTAATTGGTCAAAAGTATCGAGTTCATTCACCTCAGGCCGACCTTGCTTCGCGGACTTGGAAAGCCGAGATAATAAATATTTGGCATTTTTGTAACAGTATTCTCTTTTTTGCAGACCCCCTGCTTTGGACCGAATTTCCCCTAAACTTGGTGACTAACGTTTGAAGTTAATTTTAGTTTTTTTTTTTTCGTTTGCTTTGTTTTATCGTTTAAGCTTTAAATTAAGGAAAATAAAATAAGTATGATCATCATACTTGCTTTTTTGATCCTATATTTATATAATTAATGAATTTAATCTTAGATCGACTTTCAATCGTTGCGTTTTAAATATAATTTAAAAAAAAAAATCTTTGTTTTGATTTCGTGTTTATTTAAAAAAAAAAAAAACATTTAGAAGGCCATCTGTGTACCACCCACTCACAATTTAATCTTCCGCCAAATATCAATACTCTAATAATATTGCTGTGTCCAGTTTCAAGGTTGTGAGTCAGTGGTGTGTGTACAGCATACCGCATAATATAACGCAGATTCCATGGTTGGTTGCAAATTTTTGGTGTAAGGATTAGCTTATACTTACAATATCACTGTCTATTGGCGATATTGACCAATTGACAACAGGTGGTATAAGAAGGAAAATTAGCACCTTCATCTTTTGAAATTAATAAAAAAAAAAAAAACCAAAATTTTCAAGATTAGTTTTCTAATTCATATTTTACTAAATAATTTTATTATTTATTCCATAATAAAAAATACGTTCAGAATCAGTTCGTATCGATCGCGATTTTTTTTTAATTTCCTGATACTTAAGATGGCTCTTTTTTGGTATTGGTCAATTCGTTTAGTTTAGTAATCAATTCGTTTTGTTGAAACATCTATTAATCATCATCACACATGTATGATATTTTCATGACCTTTTATGGGTAAAGGACATTCCTGTTAAAATTTTGAATGTGAGGAAACTGGATTATTTAAACGTACCCAAATCATTAACGAAGCGCTTGTTACGGTGCGATGATGCGAGGTAAACGCATTCATAATATGTTGTCACATATACTCTACATATGTATATAATACATAATGCTGTATTATTATATTAGTTAGCCTTAAATTTTAACCCTCCATAATATTACAATGAACCGAATAAAACAATTACAAATTACAGTAATAAATTTTACTACGAGCCTGAATACCTCAACGGAATGCTGACCGTATGGCAGTTTGAAAGTCACAGATTCGATCCTAACCCTTGGAGTTACCTATTGCTAGCACATTATTTATACTTAACTGGAGGGGAGAATTGGTATGTTAATAATTCCTTGCTAAACTGCAAAATTAGTGTCCCTAAAAAAAACATACAAAATAATCAAAACAGATATTACAGTCCGATAACATCCCACTATTGGGCAAATCTTTATTTTGTTAAAGAGAAGTACCGGATGTTACATATCTAAAAATTTGTATGTTTTCTCACGATGTTATCGTTCGAGATGAGACACAAAAAACATCATAAAGAAACGGAATCCTTACCCGGAACCAGCTATTTTTGATTTAGTTGTATTACACACTATGTCACACTTTTAAATATACATATATTACATATACAATATATATTTCATATATGTTTCTGCCGTAAGTATTTTACCTGAAGATTTTTGGCATAAAACCAACGTACAATGACATTGGCATTAAATAAGTCACAAATAACACCAATAGTATTATTTTAATAGTTAACACGAATAAATTTAATTCATTTAAATAACTTACAAATTCTTAATCGGTTGGAAAAACCCAGAATATTTAGAATTAATTAAATAATACGAATTAACGGTAACGATTTTCTAAATTTAAATATAAAGATAACCCTTTATCTCAGTCGATATCAATCAAAGATTTCTTACATTTCGTCGGAATATAATGAAGTTTGAGTAAACAAGTCCACTGATTCATGCATGAGGTCAATAAACCCGACTTGATATATGAAACCAGTTACAAAAATGCTATATTATAAGAGCTCTTATTTTCGCGGACGTCTTTTTGAAAATATGGCAACGTTCTGCGAATCCGAAGCTAAGGAAATTCTTGAGCTCCATAAAAATGGGTCAGTTGTAATTAAATGTAATAAATCAGGCGCAAATTTGTTTTATATTACGTTATTGACGTTTCTTATTTTAAATCCCACTGATTAATAAGTACTTCGTTAATCTATATTTTTAATTTAACACTAACAACATATTTATTGAGTTCTTTTTTAATAGATCATATTTTAGATATTTTTTTGTAATATGTCCATTTCCTATATAATACTTTTTCTTTGTGCTTAGAATGTATTTTACTGTATTTTAGGAAATATTTTCGTCTTGCAATAATTAAGATCAAACATAAAGCCGAAAAAACTCTTAGTAATTACAAACTGGGCAAAATGAGGACGGCAATATTCTGGACGATAAATGGGATGTTATTAGTGCTGGTGAAATCGCAAATATTATATTTATACGCGTACTATTTTTGCTCGGCAAAGATACATCCTCAAACATCAAACAGCAGTTCTGAATTGAATTGATGTGAAATGATATGATGGAGGTTAAGTAACAAAGAGTAATAATTAAAAAGGACATTAAAATTACATAAGAACATATTTTTTTTGTGCTCAAAACATTAAACGTTTAAAATATGACAACAGAAATAAGTCAACAAAATACTAAAGTCGAAACAGCTCATTTTATACGAATATAAAAAGATATATATCTTTATTATTAAACGGTTCATTTTACACTCACTTTATGTTTAAAATAGTGCTTTAATTTCACGATAAAATCTTAACATTTTTCAACTGGACGACTGACAAATTGAACCTAGAATTGCTTTGATCTTTTAATAAGAAATTGCCAACCATTAAATATAATTAACTTGTGAATCATTTTTGAGGCGATTTATCTGACGATTAATGCATTAATTCATCGTTGCTATAAGGGATCGAACACACCTGCGCCAAATGGAGCGAAAGCGACCGCGACATGGAACCATCTGAACAGCTACGGCCACACTTGTGCGACCAAGCGAAATAATTACAACAAAGAAATTTGTAGTCTCTTGATCGCTTAAATGAGGCAGTAACTTTGCAGATGATCAGGCAGACTTCCGCGGATGTTGGTTTTTAAACAAAGGCTACTAAGTTTTAAATACTATCATTAATATTTTCTATCACATAAATGTAAATAAGTTGCTATGGACTTTTGCTAAAGAGCAAGTCGTTATTTAGCTAGGGCGATGGCGATCAAAATGTATACTGGATTATCTTATAAGGCAAACATTTTAACTATATATTTTGCGATATATTGTACCATAAGGCACAATAAAAACCGCGTCTGTCAAGGTAGCGCTGCACGTTTGTAATACCCCATGTGGTAAACATCCAAAGCTCTGCATTATCACGGTACCTAATTTTGAAAATTTGATAATATCTTCTACTTCGTCATCAAGCCAAAATGAATATGAACAAAGTGAACGAGGAGCAAAGGCACGCTAACTTTACGCAAAATGGATTCCTTTTTTTCGCTTTTTCTCAAAAATGTAACGACGTCGAGACCTTATTGACAAAACCTGAACTTTAATCCCTATTTAATATCGTATTTCATAAAGTATATAAAACATCGTGAGGAAAACTACACGTTGATTAAAATCTTCAACATGAGTAAGTTTCAAACTTTTTCTTAAAAAGGAGCGTAGGTCTTAGCTTAAAAGTGGGTAGTTACAAATAATTAATTTTCTTTCAATAACATAAACTAAGCAATGGTTAGCTACTCATACGGACTACTCAATATATAAAACAACTAATGAAGAACTCGTACAATTTATTATATTTTGACATTTATATTCACAGACATATCTTGTCGAATATAAAATTAAATAATTTTCGAATATTTCAAATGTCGAATACGAAATATAATAGAATAAATTCAATTTTAAACAAATCGTTAACATGATTTTACAGATAGTATTTTTTTTAAATATCGATATCTTAAATGAAAAAAAAAATTATATAACATAATTTAAAAAAAGTTTTTTTTTTTTATATTTGATTTAAGGAATTGATGCATTCAAATAACAAGTCACAAAACATTAATTATATCGAAAGCCGCTAGCATTATTTTTCTTCTTAATTTATGTTTAACCTACGTTGTATATTTAAAACTGTACATTAATAAGTGGCTAACATGTTAGGAAATTATAATAATTAATGATAATTTAATTTATAGTCTATGAAAATTTGTTAATATTGACCCGACACTCTTATATCATTATTATAATCGTGTTTATATCATAAGTATCGTAATTAATAACAAATAATACCTCAAATCTAAAACAAACTAACGGCCAGATTTGTGATTTCTGGTCGTTAGCTTGTTATTTATTACATTTGTATTTTTGGATGATGATGATGATGACCTCCTTTCTGATGCCAGTCTTGCCGGCCTACGAAGCTTAGACAAGTCCACAGAAGATATCATAAGTTCTATAAAGAGACACTTAAACCTTATCTTAAACTTCCTAAAAAATATATAAGTTTATATTATCAAAACGGAATTTTATTTACATTTGCAATGTTTTATCACTATATTACTAAGTAATCCATTGTAATATTTCAACGGAGAAATATTTGGCTTCAAAAAATTCATTAAGAATGAATATTTAAACCACATTTTCCATTTTTTAAGAGTCTAGATGCCAGTCGTTACCTTTTCCTAGGTTACCTACACTGCCTAATTGATAATCTAGCCCTGTGCAAAAGTTTATAAAGAAATCCAACACAACAATTGACAATGTTACAATTCGGAAAGTAAGTAAGGCGGCGCATTATAGATTTACCGTTATATTGAATTGTCCTCTAATTGGATTATGAAAGCAAAGAACGTACCTAAAAATAATACCTTCTATGCAATCCTGAAGTCCGTGATATTGGCTACCATAGCAAAATTCAATCATGAGGACTTCATTAGAAAAAAATATATTATATCGACGTTTGATATTTCTTGACCTAATCTTATATTTGTCTATTAACGTAACACATACATTAAGATTCAAGTAAGAAAACTGTATTTATTATCATAAGTAGAGCAAAGGTATTTTAAAATATTTAAAAGTGAAACGAGACAATTTTTTAAGAAAGTGTCAAACGATGTTTAACTTAAAAAGGCATTATATACTAAAGTGTTTGCTTAAAACGGTAGCCCTTACGGTCTTACCAAAGGTGTAAATAAATTTGGAAAGAAAGTAACCTTGTCCCGGTAAATGTCACTAAGGAACCGTTATAACGGATGTAAATTTTTAGGTTTCAAACGGAAAAGTCATAAAAGTACAGAAACCAGGCAACGTATCAACGTATTCGACATATATTTTATAGGACCTTATTATGGATTGATTTTTGAAAGTGATAAAAATGTTATTACCTATAAAACGTACCCAATCAAAATTTCACTTCATATAAGGAATGGAGGACAAATTGTATGAAATTTGCTTTGACTTTATCGGTATAAGATATATCTATATGGTCGTTTTTGAAGAAAAGATAAATTACATAAACTTTATGTCTGTGGCGTACATCCAAGTAATAGAAAACTAGACATAATACAGATTAAATACATCAATACGAGGCAGATTATATAATATTTCTTATAAACTTTGGGTTTATTTTCGATTCAAAGTCAAAGTCAAAAATCTTTATTCAATATAGAAGTGTTTACACTTGCTTATTGATAGTCAAAAATCTACCACCGGTTCGGAATTTAGCACCTCGGACCTGAGAAGAACTGGCGAAAGAAACTCAGCGGGATATATATATATTTTACCATTTTGCATGTACAATGATAATTATATTTTAGTTTTTTGAATCAGCTTGAAGGCGATCATTTCATTCCCAAGGTGTGCAGTCAACTAAAAAGTCATTAGATTACTCATTGTCTCTCTTTTAGGAGCAAACATTATGATTACAGTCGTTTCACTTCATTACTCAAAATCAATACTCTAAAATTTGTCTCACTAAATAAACACAAAAAAAACTTTGAACGATTTGTATTTGTTTAAAAGTTTCACTAAATTTATTCACTAACACACAAGGAACTCTCCTTAGAATGATGATTGGTGTTTGTAGTGTAATACTTTATAATATACATACATACATATGATATTAACAGTGTCAACAATACCTACTTTAATATTTATATTCAACATATGTATGTTTTCTTTTTCTTTAGATTTTCTTGTTCTAGTTTATGATTACCGTTTCATTCTTTGCATATAGCGTGAAGTTTCATAATTTTACTTTTGTCCCTGACCTTTCTCAATGCCCAGCGCAAAACGGCGCTAACTCAAAAATAATTACTCGAATGGAAGCGGCACCATACTTCCTAAAGTTTAGCACAAACACTCCAAATTTGAAATTTCTTCATTTCTTATAGAAATGTATACCCATTTTATTATAATTCAAGAAAATGATGTACTCTATAATTAACTCATAATATTCGAAAACATATACAAACATAAAAGTTTATTCGTGGAAATCATTCGAGTATCTTTCGCCGCGCTTGTTCTTCGTAAATCTGAGGTGTTTCTTTCTGAATCGATAAAAGATTTTTGACAATCAAGCAAAGCAAGTTTAATGCATACCAAGTTATATTTTAGTGAACTTAGACTACTACAGTCTCTTCTCATAAAAAAATATATTATTCTATAAGAGGTAGCGTTCGATACTGTCATTACCTTAGCTAAATGATAATGACTATGAGAAATAAGAAATCTATACACCACATACTTATTTTGATTAAATTAAATTATACAAAACAAAACATTTTCATTTAGATGGCATGCCTTGTTAGGCACGTCAAATTACATCAAATTACTAAGAGCATAACAGATCTCTAAGTCGGGACTCTATTCTATCTCTTTTTTTATTAGTGTCTTTTTTACATATATCGAAACAAATATGAAACATATTGATTTAATTAATATTCCACACAGATTTACATTAGAAAGTAGGCAATACCTTTAATTTATTATTAATCTAGGTTGTCTTTAGAAAAAAATATATACTTCTGTGTGAGACTATTATGATTTTAAGCCGTTAGTAAGTCAATTAATTTACATTAGCAATTAACAAGCATGTGCTAGCCACTTATTTTGTTTACTCACTGTTTTTTTTTTTGTTAGAATAAGACATCACGATAAATATTTTTCTCAACTTAAACACTTAATTGACCTGAGGAAAGTAGGCAGTTATATGTATTTTACTACATATAAAATATATTTATTATAAATTTTATTCATTAATAATATTCAACCTCATCTATTACGATGAAGGTTTTCATTCGGTCTCATTAAAATAAAAGTAAAGTGTTAATAAAAACGAACTGTATTCATAATAAAATGTACAAGAATTCTTTTCTGTCGGTAATTTTAAGCGTACCTTGTGATTTACAATCCATTTATTCCCCTCTCATCACATAAATACCACTTCGATACCGAATTTATTATTTTGCCATATATTACTTTGACGGAGATAATTCGAAAACATTAAAATAATAAATAATGTCATTGTTAATGTAGGAGATTAATTTAATTCAATATACATTTTAGGGACCCCACGCACATTCTATCACAAGCTTTATTATATTTAGGTGGAAGTAACCGCGTCGACATTCCGAGATAAGACCACTAACGCAGTAATGTTTCATGAAGATTCCAAAGAGTATATGAGTATGGATTATGACAGGCAAATATAATCAGCGTGACGTCATTTCTCTTTTCTTCACGATCGAGTGAAGTATGAAATAAACCCTTCGATCCTTTTGATCCAACGAAATATCATTTTCTCAATTGACAATAACATCCCATCCTTATACAGTTTTATATATGACAAAACAGATATGTATATATCAAAGTGGGAGCATGGTGGTTATCTATCCCATGAAGCTGTATTATAGTGCGTTTACACATGTAGCAGAATTTCATGCCACACAGATAGATTTTATCATTATGGTCTCCTTCACTACACTCGATAAATTTTAAATACCAATTAGAAGTTCGAAAAATTATTTCCTCATCAACATCCTTCGTAATCAAGGTATAAGGTAAAAACACTCACAAAGACTTATAGTAAGTACATACACAGACAAATGATCGCACTTTAAAACCTTTGACTCAAATCAAATCAAAATTTAGACATAAATTAAACGTCATAACATTTATTTCCAAATATTATACAAATAAGCAAGGACACATATGGAGAGAAATTATTATAAAAAATCAACATCAAACGATAATCAATGTCATCTTAATCGAATTTTGTTCACGGTGGCTGATATAGAATATTCAATTGCATTGCTAATACTACTTATATAAGGGGTTTTAAAATAATTTATACGAACACACAATGCTTATGAAAATAAGGATCCCACAAATTGATGCTATCAAGTATCAATTTACATCGTCGAAGTATTGTTCAAATCAATATATTTCAAAGCTTTGAAATAACTGTGACTTATTAACATAGCGAGGGATATCAGTTCGCGTTTCTATAGAAATATTGAATAAACGTAAAAAAAACCGCTATACAAAGGTGATGGCTCGATACAATTTTTGTTATTGGCTAAATTTGTACTACCTTTTATTTCTATGGTTATGTTTCAGTCCCAAATCGCCTGGAAGAAATCGTTATTGCGATAAGAAAACCTTTGCACGCTATTAACTCGCTGAATATCCTGTGCTAAGATGAGTATTCGTGTAGTTTTTTTTTATATGTATAATTTTTGGCATTAATCAGTCAAACCAAATAGCAAAGGAAAGTAAAGTAACCGTCGTATATAGCACTAAACGGCTGGTCCATTGACTCTATCTATCTCTAGTCAATAAAAAGACATATACATTTTAGGAAGTAAAATGAGACAAAGGAATGTAATAAAAGTGTCAAATAAATCTAAGAATATTTAAAAATAGAAACTTACTCAGTTTGCAACTAAGCTTCATTGCTAATCAAATTTGAATAATAACAAGAACAAACCGGCTTCATTTCGATTGATAATAAAACATTTATAGTAATTGTTCTTTGGCATATTATAATTAAACATAAGTAGTCTTTAATAATTTAACAAACACTCGTAAGATCTTATCTTCAACGCAAAGGGTTCATCGAACTTGTTATAGTAAAGCAATATTTATTCCAATTTTTTTTTTTATTCACTAGATATTTTTTTCTAAGTTCAGTTTTTGTTCGCGCAACGCTGCCATGTTACGTCTACACGATAATACATAAGCAAGGATAATAATTATTAACTGTTTTTTTTTTTTTAACTTACAAGTCTGCTTCACCTATTACATACTTATTCTATGAATTAATAAGAAGTGATTGTTTTAAGTGTTTGCTCCAATATAATTTAATTATAATTTAATATGGTTTTCCATCAAGAACGAAATAAATATATCATATTACTGTCATCAATCCGTTCCCACGGCCGTAGTTTGGAAACGTTCGAAAGATCAATTTGGATGTGTCGCATGCAAATTTTATAAATGGGCTCATCTTTGATATGGAACCCTGTTTTATTGTCAAGATATAAATCCACTTAAGGGTAAGATAAACATAAAATCGAATTATGTCCTTCATTACAGAGCATTATGAGGCGTTGCTCCAGAGATTTTTGTTTTTTAATTTAACTTGTTAATACGAATCGTTTGGACTGGCTGGTAATAAAGTGGTGCGTGTCTGACTTAACGATATATTTATCTTTTTGTTCGTGTTTTTAATTTAAGACTTCATCTACTTAACATTTTTTTACCGCAGTAATATTAATGAAATGAATGAATAGTTCCTGTCTATTGAATTGAATACATGGATTTTGTTTGAATACAGTTCAAATAGTACACGAATGTTTCGTATGACAAAAGTTCATCTTAGTCCTACGGGCCATACAATAAGCATTGCATCTTCTAAGTTGCGTCTTAGCATTTTCTATCGCGATTATAAATTGCTAAATGAATTTGCTACATTTATAGTTACACTACAAGAAAAAAAAGATAACGATAGATGATACCTATATGCAAACTACGAACTATGAATAAACAACGACCGTGAATATATATACTTAAGTATAACCATGAGCGCGCAAACGAAATTCATCACGATAAAACCTTTGATGTGCGAGAGCTTACAGATAGTGAAGTGTTCAGCTTCGCCTGAAGTGCCAATGTCTTTGCGACTATTTGGCAACACAAATGCAGCATATCGCTACGTCATCGCAATAAATACGGCCTAGTGATCAGTTATAATTATATCCGATAATCCGCAACGGAACAACGCGATTCTCTAACTTGTATATTGAGGTGTTTAAAAAAGAGTCAAATAATATAACAATAAATTCCTATATATATGTCTAATTTACAAGCTTAGGATAAAAAATATAACCAATAAATTTTCTGATTCACTCTACCGCTAACCTTATAAAAGTTGTCACGCGGTGTAAGCGAAGTCATAATGTTCTTGAAAATTACTATTTTCCTTGTGACGCTCGAGCGCAATTAATTACAGGATACTGTTCTTAGAAATACCCAAATTTTATTCGGACGAACGTATGTAACATTTAAAATGATTCGAACATTTGATAAAATAAATTTCAAAGTTAGTTAACATATATATAAAATACTTTATATATATATATATATATATATTTGTAAATAAGTCACTTAAAAAGTACATTCGCACTTTATAATTTTGACAAAATGATTTAAAGTTACTGATGTGTTTTTAACAAGCGTAGGAAATAAACGTGACCACATTTTATTAAAGCGAGATTATAGTCGGTACGAATTTTGAAAAATTATGATATGCAATCGGTCTGTCGAACAACATTACTTGTTTCTTTGACGGTTTAATGGATATTATTCATTTTTTCAACTACTAAGTTAATATGCAATTAGAAAATATATTTATAATTACGCAAAATTGATAAAAAAATATTGTCGAAAATGGCAAATGTTAAAAAAATAAGCTTATATATATATGAAGTTACAAATTAAGTAGGACTATAATTAAATATTATTAATATAGTACTCTATTTACATCTGGTTTGGCACTTTACAAAGAGTGAAAAATAAAATTATAAATAAAAATTATATTTTCTTAAAAATTTTGTGACTTAAACGTTTTTTATATCTCGTCTCGTAGGTTTTTTCCTTGAAATGTGATCAAACTTCAAACACTAGTCAGTTCAATGACTACGGTAGGTAATTTACGTAAATTTATCACAAACACTATATCAAGAGTTTTTGCTTAAAAATATCGAAAGCAATAAATCAGTATTATCATTGCATATATAAGTGCTTTTTTTCGTTTTGTAATATACTTGTATTGTTCTATTACAACTGCAAAAAACGTACTTAAACAAAAACCACGTTACACAATATCCTTGTCAAATATTTTTACATTGTTCTTCCATTTGCATTACAGAGATACGTACCGATTAAGACGGATAGTCGGCTCAAAAGTTTAAAATATAAAATAAACGTATTCGAAAATATTTATCACATTTATTTTTCTCCAAGATGTCTAATGTTATGGATGTCATGGTAGTCTATGTGGGTGGCAAAAAGACAGAAGAAAAGTGAAAAAGAGGAGTAAATTGTTGAGTGGATAAGTGCAAGAATAATTATTGTGTTATTGAACAGATTTAAAGATGAGAGGGACTAAAATACTACATAGTGACAAGCAAATATATAAACTATAAAAACAACAAAACCTATTAAAGTAATATATCTCTTTATGTGAACTACTTTATTAATATTTTTTTTACTAAATTTAAATAACTATCGTTAAACAAATACATGAAATATTACATTCTAATATAATTTGCCATTTTATACATATGTACATAATTTTATTGCAAAGAGACCTCTAACCCTTATTAGATTAATTCTCAGCACGTTAATTTGGTCACTTGTTAAACAAACTACAAACAACCGTAGGCAACTCCTACAACTTTTATGAATGGCTCTTCAACTATACCATCCATTCATAGAATAATAAAGTATGCTTGGCGCTGTATTTAAGAATGGATCTTACATTAAAATTATGAGTTAACTTAAACTAAATCAAACCTGACTGCGAAATTTAAAACATAATTTGTTGATAAAAAAAAAAAAGAAAATACTTAGAGCAGTATCACACACATACCATAACGAACACAAATTAATCATGAAATATTATCGGTAACAAATGATTCGTATTAATTTTCATTCAAGATTAGGTATTTAAAGTTGACTAAGTGCACCCTAAATTCACATCTCTAATCGGGGACATCAAAGTGAGGTCATTGTGAGCAGAGTATGATGCGCATACGCACGAGGACGTAGGATATTTTTCCTATAAAAATGTACCGCGACCCCTTGTGGTCACAGTTTCGAGCTGAGCGCGGACTCGGAAGGACATCAAGATGAAACTGGTGAGTCCTTGGAGTTTAAATATTTGTGAAGTGAGATATAAAATGTGTATATCGTAGTGTCAAAATTTACATGAACTTAAATGTATTCGAATTTGCAACCAACAACCAAATCATTTTAATATTTAAGAATAAAACGAAGTGAAATCAAATAAAATAATAATTTGTTCCTAATTTGAAAAATAATGTAAAAAAAAGTGATTTGTAAAGAAACATATAATGCGGATTTTCAAATTATGTTAATGTTGGATGATACTTTTGAATAATTATTAAATGTATTTCTATACTACTAAATTCAACGATATAATATAAAAAAATAACTAAAATATTTACATAGTAACATAATCATTATTTCATTTTGTCCACAGCTCTTCGCAATAACCGTTATTGTGGCATTTGCTCTAGCAGATGAATTCGAAACAAATCCTCAGTCAATTGAAGCGGATCTTCTAGCGTCAGCATCAGTCGAATCACAAAATTCTCAAGAATTTGTGCAGCCAGCTGCTAGTAGATACAGTTATGTCCCACCGACACCAGCTCCACAAAAACCGTGGGTTCCCCCAAATAATTACAACCCCGTAAATCCTTCGACTCAACAGAATACCTATTATCCAGTTCAAAACGACCCTCCATCGGCAAATTATAATTACCAACCCGAAAACAATAACCCATACCAAACCGACAGCACAAGTTCGTGGAATAAACCTATACCCAATGCTCCTTCAAACTCATGGAACCAAAACCAACCTCAGAACTCATGGAATAATCAACAAAACACTTGGAACAACCCCCAAACCACTGACACTCAAAACTCATGGAACAAGCCTCAAAACACGGGGAACCAAAATACATGGAACAATCCCCAAAACACAGGCAACCAAAATACATGGAACAAGCCTCAAAACACAGGTAACCAAAACGCAATGAACAACCAACAAAATACTAATACCCAAAACTCATGGAACAAGCCCCAAAACTCTGGTAGCCAAAACACATGGACCAATACTCAGAACACAGGGACGCAAAACTCCTGGAATAAACCCCAGAATACAGGAAATAATTGGAACACAGGTAACCAGAACAATTGGAACAACTGGAATCAGAATCCAACCGCTGCGCCTAGCACTACTACTCCGATATCCATTATCAAGAACGAACAGATTTTAGGCGATAATGGAAGCTACAAATACGAGTAAGTAATTAAATTATGATTCCTAGCTTAAGTTGTGTTACCGTTAATATCCGACAAAATAAAATTAGTAATTGACTGAAAGAAATAAACGATACCTAAATAATTAAAATAAAAAGAAAGCTTAGTTACTTTTTAACGCATGTGATAATCAAATTTGTATCGTGTTAAATACCCAATAAATCTCAAAGGGATATAGGTTTATCTCTCAGGTTTTTACCTGAACTTCATTTGTTCAAGGTTAACCCACGATAGTCATTTTTTAACGCTTCTTTAACATGCACAAAATCGAGATGGCCTGACCCTCTTTCATGTTAATTTATTGAACGCACATCAAATAAAAAGATAACTCCATCCAAGTTAAATTATCAGAGAATATGAATTGCATTCAACTGTTCAGTTCGTGCAGAGTCAATGGACTTTAAATTAAAAAAAAAACTTGCCAACTTAAAAAAAAAAAAATTATTTGATATCAAGGTTAGTTCTAACCAACAAATAAAGACGGCAAATAAAGTAGGCCTGAGGTTGAATTCTTTACTATTAAACATTTATTTAAACTCGAATATGTTGATATAATTTTGTTAGTTCAATTAGGTAAATTAAATGATCAACTGTTAAATAAAAAGAAACAAAAAATACACACATAATGAGTTTTTAACACAATTAATATTTATGGTTTACATTAGCCTATATTTTTAATATAAGCAATTCATTTAAAGTGTTCGATTGTTAATTATATATTCTCTAAAAGGATATAATAACGGTATAAACGCTATTGTACAATTTAAGTGTAAATAAATATAAAACCTGTTATTTTATTACTAATAACAGTATTAACTGTTTTAAGATATCGGTCCTAAAACTTTGCATAATAAGGAACCAACGGCACCAACGTTTGAATTTGGAAACGAACATCAAATTTTGCTCTAACGGAAAAATAATCTTTCGCTACTAAAATATTGATTAATATCTTACAACGTAAAAAAGTATGGAATAGGCCTTATTTTTGTACAACCGATCGACTAAAAAATCGTTTAGAAACTCGAGTAATCACATTGTCTAATTACAAATAATTACATCGAAGAGAATTAACAATTACAAAGAAAAATATTTTTCTCTATTTGTATATTTATTGCTTAACATTAACAATTATTTTATTTAAATATTATTTAAATTACTATTTTGTCTTAAATATTTTCTATAAAAACATAAATTATGGGTAATATTTATTAATTAATAATCTATCTACAAATTACCTGTAAACATCAATTATTGATAATGTTTTGATTTTTAGATACGAGATCGCGGACGGCACTCATGTCGCTGAAGAGGGCTTTGTTAAAAACCCTAATACCGAACAAGAAACTATTGTGAAGAAAGGTTTCTACTCCTACACTGGTGCCGATGGCAAAGTGTATTCTGTCACATACTGGGCTGACGAAACTGGTTTCCACGCGGTAGGCGACCACCTTCCCAAGCCCCCTCCAATTCCTCCAGCGATCCAGGCGTGAGTATTCAAATTAAATAGAAATGTATAACATATTAAAATCTTTTAGAACAATATAACATATATAGTATACAGACTACGACACCTACGGGGCGTGAGTCATGTGTTCAACATTTAAAAAATATATTGCTTTAGCATCTATTTTATTATCAAATTTAAACTTTAAAAAATAATGTCAAAAAAATACGATTTATCAAAATAAATAAATGACGTCTTTGGATATCTCCGAACATAGAGCATGTCGAGCGTTATACATCCTAATGGATAAATAAATCGAATAAAACTCAATAGATCAAAGCATAAACTTTGTCACAACATATGAAAGTAGAAAAAAATATGTAAATGTCTATTAATGATAGTATAACCACAATTCCGCAATAAAGATATATTCTCTTTTAAAAGATATCACATTTGCATTAACATGGGTGTAATGACTTCTATATATTTACATTATTCATGAACGAATGAAAAATCATTTTAAATACTCATCATCATTGCATAAAAACGTTATTGTTGTTTTATACAGAAAATGATGTATTACCAAGTAATTATACGATTTTAAGTTTTTTCTCATCTGATATGTGTTATGTTAACAAAATATTTGTATAATTTTATAGATCGATCGATCAGAACGCAAAGGAGGAAGCAGCCAAAGCTGAAGCTGAGAAAAATAAACCCCAACAGCCACAAGGTTATCCCCAGGGACAGGAGCCTCCAAAACCAATAGTTCCCCTGCAGCCAGTCCAGACTCCCATTCAACCTCAATACCCCCAGCAAACCTACTACCCTCAAGAGCAACAACAACAAACCTACTACCCCCAACAACAAACATACTACCCTTCTCAGTCTTACGGCAAGTAAGGTCACTTCACGTCATTAGTTCCTTACAATTTAAGGGACAAAATGTTCTATAAATCTTATATCAAGAATTAGAAAAGTTTTTATGTGATAGCTACTAACATTCGACAAGTTACCTCAACATAAAATAAATATCAACTATCTTGGTCACGAAATTCTTTGTGAACTTGATAGCTGTAAGTGTTTCTAAACAGTTTGTGATAAACTCGAGAAACCAGTGTGATATGATGTACTCGTAATTATTTTAAATAAACTTATAGCAATAAAATTTGTTTTTCTACATACCACATATATTTCGATATAGTTAAGAGCATTTTACCTGAAACAAAGATAATATATCATTAAAACAAAACAGATCCTTTAAATTTAAAAAAAAAAAATCTTTATATGAATCGTTCTTTTTTTCATACCCTTTGATACAAGCAATAAATAAAACCAGTTTAAACGGCCAATGACACTGGCTACAACAAAAATTGCATCACTTTGATAAAATTCACATAAGAGTAATCATGAAGAATATGCAATTTATGAAGTTATCGACCAGATACAAATAAAAGCCAATTATGTCATACTCTTTAAGTTATTAAAGGGAAAGATTGTGACGAGAGGAATATTTTATATTTTATCAAATGTATTCGATTTTTACAATTATATTGTTACAAAAATAAATATTATTATTGCATTTAACATTGTAAAATCCCCTTAAAACTATCTTAATAGACAAGAGAAACCCAGAATGCAACTGAGCGATATTTTCACGAATGCTTGGACACAATGTTGCGTGTGTATAAATGTATGCGGAATTCATTTTCATTACCAGTCTATTTTCTATTTGTGTTAAGACTTGACGTTAATTTTATTTTTGATAAATTGATAACAGCTTCTAATAAAATGAAGCTGGTGAGTGAAAGTGCTATTGTGTTTTGATTTTGGATTTTTGGTTTCGAAATTTGTAAGTCTTAAGTAACATTAAAATATTGTTTCAGATATCACTCATTACTTTACTAACGTTAGTACGCAGTCAAAATATTCAACGAGAACAATATTCATTTTCATCTAAGTATCAAACACCCAGTTCAGAATTATTTTCTTCAGATAGTTCAATTTATTTGCCTCCAGAATCACATACACCAATCCCTTATTATGCTTTGAATAATATTAATAAATTACCATTTCAATTTTTGCCGCCGACTGGAACGAAAGGACCATCTATATTCTCTACCCCATTTTCTATGGTATTGTCGTCCACCTCAAAATCTAATTACGAAGATGATGATAATGAAAGCGATCAAGATAACACAAGTAATCGTCGAATGTTAACATTCAAACCTAACTTCAATCACACATCTGCTGTAAAGCAAATATTCGATAGGAGTGAAGCAAATACAAATTCAAGAAATACAAACTTCCAGACACCTTTTGAAAAAGTTGATATAAAACAACCAAACTACAGAAGTGGAACTAATAGTCCGATTCAAAATCCAGCTGCTCGTAGAATGATTATAACTAGCGAGATTCAAAGAACAGAAACTGGAACCGATCAAATTAAAGCTCCTTCTTACCAAAATTCTCAATATATTCAGGCGCCGGGAGGTTTCATATCATCAACAACTGAGCCTTCCATACCTATACTTCGCTTATCTAATGAAATGGACTTAGATGGAAGTTTCAGCTACGAGTAAGTATATTGTAATAATCATAGATTCCTTTTAATTTCGTTATGTGACATGACTGCAGCAGTGTTGTAATTCCAGAGCTTTAGGGGCAGATCAAACCCATTATGTTCAACACAGTCGCATGGAAAATATGGGCACGGACAAAGAAGAACAAGTAGTTGAAGGCTCGTATTCTTACGTCGGCGATGACGGACGCACATATACAGTTCACTATGTCGCCGATTCTAATGGATACCGAGCAACTGGTGATCACTTGCCTGTACCGCCACCAGTACCAGAAATCATACAAAGGTAACTGAAATATAATTTTTAGTTTGTAATACTTAAAATTTCATATGCTTAACACAACTTTTGTAATAGGGCTATTCAGTATAACTTGGCTGAAGAAGCAAAAAAACCACCACATCTGAAATCAACGTGGGAAAATGAAGATAATGAATACGAACATCGAGAAGAAACTAAACATAGAATATTTAGCATTCCTCCACCACGTAACTTATTTACAGGTAAAACTCCCGAAGCCTTTTCATTTGGTTTTTCTCAAGGCACAAACTCACAAAATAATTTTGTCACTGCACCTAGTTATCAGGTTCCAACAAAGTCAAATTTTGAAATAATCATGGATCAATCTAAGCCGAAACTTAATGTAACACCGATTTCACCACAAATTACTTTTTTGGCATCGCAAGGAGCCCATAATCCCTCACTACAACCTCAGCCTTCTCAAACGAAAACAATGAGTAATGAGAAGTCATCGCTACCATTACTGATGAATTATGAAGCAGACATTAAGGAACCTGAACAAGATGCAAACAAAGGATTGTGGAGGTGGCAATATGGCCTAAATTCAAATGCAAATCAAGACTCAAATAAAAAGTCTATATCTCGTTCGTCGAGTGAAGGCGACGACATAGTTATTAACTTTAGTGATATGACACCGGATCAGTATACAAGAATGATACAGTCCCAAGTAATAGGGCGAAATAATGACGAATCCAATAAATTTGAAACAGTAACTGAAAAAGAATCATCTACACCTTATTATCAAAACATTGAAACATATAGTACTGCCAACAATAAACCACAAACTTATAGCGCAACTGATAAATATGAAATATTCACCTCTACTCAAAATTATGACTTATATTCAAAACAAAGTGATAACCCAAAATATACAGATTCATACTCTAAAATAATAAGCAGGAATAATTTTATCCCACAAAATCAAATGGCAACACAATCATATAACATAGAAGTTACAAAACATGAACCAACACAAATAAATGCAGTTAACGAAAATGCAACTGAAAATATAAATACAGCGTATAAGATGGATTTTATAAATAATCAATATTTTTCGGCCGATAATATTCAACAAGAAACGTCATCTGTAAATCCGTTCATTCATAACTTTAACAATATTAATCAGCCCGATTTAAAACATGAGAAGGATAGTTTTAAGCCGATTGTATATAAAAAGGATAAGGAGTATTTTAAATACGATACTACAACTACGGAACCTCCAATGGAAGAAATTATTAAGAATAATATATTTTTAAGAACTTTATTTAAATCTAATAATAACGAAGAAAAATCTAAACAGAATAATGAAAATAAAAACAATCAAGCAAATGTTACTACAGAACTAAAAACTGAAAAAACTCCTAAGTATATTTCATTTCAAGAGAGACCCCAAAACGAAATTAAAATGTTGCAATCAAAACCATTTGATATGAGCGATGTTCTCAATTACGTCGCAATGAAAAATCATTTTGAATCGATCAAAACAAAACCCAAAAGTAAACCTACAAATAGTTTTAATCAAAATTCAAACCTGAAAGAGGCATCCGTACATTATATACCAATTAAAGAAAATAATATAGAGCGCGAGAATAAGAGACAAGAACAGGAAAGCGATTATCGAGTTTTGAACCACCAACAGCAACAAGAGCTACACGGACTAATTAAAAATTACAAAGTGCTCCAACGTCATAAAAACATGGGACAAAAAAGTCAACCTATGTCGGAACCTCAACGACACATTAAAGCATTTCACACACAAAGTCTACCGCCTTTAGGACGGGCTGGACCTTCAATGAAGAGTTACTTACCACCAACTTATTTATAAATGACAAATCCACTGTGATTCATCAAAATCAATTGTAAATATATTTCGAAATGCATTTATTAAGATAAGAAATAAAATATAAAATTAAGACTGCTTTTATAACTAATATTTTTTATTAAGTTACTTTCAATTAATAATTCTTTTTAATAATGTATATTTTTTTAGTATTTATATTATTAATATAAATATACTTTGAACAGTTTTAAGGCTTTAAACAGTTGAATCATTAAGATTGTCATTCAAAATATTGCAAAAAATCGACTGTAGACAGGATGAGGCTGTCTGACATCACAGAGGAAATGGGGGTTTTGTGAAAAGCCAGCGGAACTTAAATAAAATCTTTAAAACACCCATCATTGTCAACGCGATCCAATTATTTTTCACATTAACGCCATCCTTATTATTAAATATACCACACGCTTTTCAAAGTGTGAATGGTTTTTGTATGTTTATAAATATATCGTGTTCACAACTCAACCATTAGAACTGGAAACAATGAACTTTATTAATAAAATACAACTTTTAAAGTCTGTTTGTATTTTTCCTATGTTCATTTAGCTGAATAAATTAATGTTCTGAATTTTATTATGTATTTGTATGAAAAAAAAACGTACAAAACAAATTAATTTGGTTTTATTGTTTTTGTTCTTGTTTATGAACAATTATTCTATTTCATCTATTTGTATCGAAGTTATTTCATTGAAACGGAACTCGAGTGAGAAATGTTACAGCGAGACTTTCTCGATAAAATCTCGCTATCTTAATAATTGAAAGCGTGACAAGTGAAAAAGAAAGAGACGCTACAACCTTTCTTTTAATTAGGCACTTATTCATTTGTGATGACTTGTTTTACACGCTATATAATGTATAGTGGAGTTTTGAACGGAAGTACATATATAGCGGTCTGAATATAATCGTACACATTCATAATACAACAATTGTTTTTTTTTTTTGAATGAAGTTAATTTAAATTTTCCTTAAATAATTTTATCTTAAATAGCAGTTTGAGAAATAAATTTATTTTCAATTAACTTTTTATTTTTAATAATAATTTAAAAAAGTATTAAACTGATTTGAAGAAACACATCTTGCAATTATTAGATTAGAAAAAATATATATATTAAAAAAGAATAAAGCAGTTGTAATTAAAACTTTGCAGTTGGCAGAGTAATAAAAATAATTCTAATGTGAACAACATATTAACAAGAAGTTTTAATTTAACAATTTAGATAAAAGAAATGAGGCGTGCGGTAAGTTGATATAACACTTAGTACAGTATGGATCGTTTCGTTTAATAATAGTAATAGTATTATTGATAGGGTTAAGGTTATATTTATGAAGTCTATATTTATGATAAAGGATTGGCGCTATTTGCACCTTGCTCCAATGCGGATTAGTGAATACTTTTAGTAAACACCTTCATGTTTCCTCACGACGTTTTCTTTCATGACCATGCACAAGATGAATAATAAATACAAATTAGGCGTATGAGAATTAATTGGTATATGTCGTTTTTGGAACCCATAATATATAGTTATAGTTTATGTATTTTCACAACTGGTCCATCTCGGCTTAAAAAAAACATATGGGTAAAATCTTCATCTAACGTGTGACGGTGGTACTGGGACTGGGAGCGAGTTATTATTATAATATTACAAATAGAATCATAAACTCAATTATGGATAAAATCCAACAACAATTAATAAACTAAATGTGATAACAAAACAAAAGGTAATACTTCAATGTTACATATCCAAAGAACAAAAAAAGAATAAATGATTACATAAAAAAATCGCTCAAGCAAAAACTTTTGACAGATCTAATTAAGTTAAGTCCAAACAAAAATTGATTCTATATCTAAGTAACTTAAAGTTTAGTATCATTTGAAGATCAATTTATAAATTGAGACATTCCCATTTAAAGATATAGTTAAATAGCTTATTAACACATAATTAGTTATTAGTACCAACTTAATAAAAATAAAAATAGATAAATATATTTTTATATAACAATTAAAAATAATCACATATTAATTAATACCTATGAAAATACATCGCCATAGTAATCCACGCTTTTAACTACAAGTGTATACTCTATTCGAAGAGTACAATAAAATATTTCTGTACATACAAAATAGATAAAAGATTTATTCATAGACTCAGTGATGTATAAAATAGAATGCTTATTGACTTCTGAACTAATACAAAACAAATAACTAAAACAAGTTGTTGAAATAAATTTATAGAAATTAAACTTTTACACACACGTACATTCAAACTATACTAACTTTTGAATAAATATATTTTCAAATATGATTTTATCATAAACTAAATATGATTTTATTCAATATTTGGAAATAAATATATACCTATTCATAAATTTTATATAGTTACAATCACAATACACTGGTCTGATTGCGTCGCGACGCTAGACTACACAATTTGCTTGTACAAACATCATTTCATTTGTATAGGATTTCCTTTAATCATGAACATACAATCTACACATATAAATAAAATACGTGTTTGTCTGGATATAATATTAATGAAGATCTAATTTGTGATACAGATTTCAAAAACCGGTTCTATAAAAACTGATTCAAATACATTTTATCTTATTAAAAAAATTAAATCATTCACAAGCAATCCAAATGTAACCGTATATTCTATCAGAATCCCTTTTATGTTCTCATTCTTTCAAAACAAACACATAACCACAAAGTGAGTTACACTTTGTCGCTTTGATATAAACAAGTTCCAACAACCGATCGATCCCGCTGAATACAAACCACATTGAAAACAACATCAAAGTGGAAACACAAATACGAAGGAAAATATGTAAATTTTAATGCAACCGATGGCAAGATCAAAGTCAATGCACGGCAGCCGGCTGATTTTTGGTTTGCTCTTTTATTTTTCTTACCCCAGAACGATTGTGGCCGATCCCTTACATATTTCTGTGTCTGGCTTAAAATAAAACTTCAGACTGTAATTTACACGCGAACTAAAGCCGATACTTTAGTGTTAATAAAGTTTAATTTTCATTGGTCTTGGGCGTTTTTTAACAAATTGTATACTGTTTTAAAGCTCGTATAACTTTTAATTTATAACATTTTAGCTAAGTATATGGAAAATATTACAAATTGAATAATGGTCAATGAATTTAAACATTATGGTAATATCATGTAAAAACATTTTTAGTTAACAGTATTTAAATATTCAACAATTTATAAATAATTGATCACATGGCGTAATGAAGAAAAGAAACGAAACAAGCATAACATTAAAAAAATGTGCGTGTGCTTACGAACTATACTTGCTTACGTACTTGAAGTGTTCTTATTCTTCAGCGTCATTAAAATAGATTATAATTGCAAATAATGAATAACAATTAAATAATAATAATCTGCTTATTAATGAAAAAAATATTATTATCATGATAAATGTAATTCCTTCTTCTTCGCCACTTCTATAACACTCACAAATTTAAACATTCTCTATTTACATTACAAGCGGTTGACAAAATATGATACATATATATTAAATAAATATAAATAGCGAATAAAAATACACGAACAAACTATAAGGACAAGATAGTTTTACCGGCCTATTATCTTCGTCATTATATTAATTACCAACGTAATTATTTCAGTATATTACAGGCTATTCAATGGTTTGGAATGTTTATTAAATACGGTATAGAAGCTCGTAATGGCTCAAATGATCAAACTTAGGCTATTAATGATGTGATTATGATTGTCAGACAACAAAGGGTAATGCTGTTTCTTGACGAGAATCTTATATATTATTATATACAGATCCAAATTGATAATATAATATTTATATCTATTGGAATTGTATGTGGTATTTCATCGATAATCGTTATACATTAGAAGGGAATTGAGTGTGTGGAATCGGAGGAATTAAGAGGCTACCGCAAGGTTAACTACCAGTTCGTCACGGTAGCATACGTAAACGAACCCGTGGCGCCCGCCGAAGAGACGGAGAGGGTACCGCTGGTTTTTTAGTGGTTATTCCGGTGTAATAGAGCACACTGGGCGTCCTGGGCACCGGTGATATATCACATCACATACCATTCATACACATATGCACACACTTATGAGGGAAAGTCGTAATGCATTTTTCCAGAAAGATCAGAAGGTTAACTACCAACTTTAGGTATAGGAAAAAGGTCTTACGATCTATATTTCATAGATATTTCAATCTTTATAAATTTAAGTTATTTCAAATATTGAAAGAATAGTACGGTCAGCAGAAATAAATTATATTTTCAAAAACATTAAAACAAACAAACGTGTTTCGATTTTATTTTTACAACAAAAATACCGCTATCATACATTTTACACAATATAAAAAATAAATGAATGAGGTAAATAGCTTTTGCTTGCCGAATACAATAGTATTTAGTGTTTGATTTGGGTTGGTTTTGTGCGAGCTGCCAAACAACAATACTTAGTAAGTATGTTATGATCTGGTTTGAGGGGTAAATGAGACACTTAAAATACTAGCCCAAGAGACATAACATCTTAGCTCTCAATATTGATGGCGCACTGGTGATGTAAGGATTGGTTAATATTCCATATGGCACCAATGTCTATGAACGATGTTGACCACCTACACTAAAAAACACACACACACAAATTGTGTCATTTGTGTGTGTGTGTTTTGTTCTGAATGTTGTATCGTTATGTTCTGACCACTGACCTATATTAAAATGAAACAAAGGTTGTAATAATTTTATTCTGAAATTTGTATCGTTTGTAAACATAAATAAAAAGTTTACAATCTATACATATATAAAATTGGAGAGTCTGTTTGTAATATATAATAACCGCTTTTTACTAAATACATATGTATAGATACATACACGGTACATATACCAAAATAAAAAAAATTTCTATAAACGGCTGGACTGGGATATAATAAAGAGTAACTTAGGCTAGAACATCAACTTTTTTGTTAAATTCAAACGCGCACGAAGTCGCGGGCACAAGGTATATAAATGTTGACACGAGAAATGTAAGCCTGCACAGTCGAGTCGAAATTCCGTGACATTCACCCCATTTTCATTTATCTTAGCGAGATTTACTGAAACTATTTGTTCCAAACTTTACCAATACCGTAGAAAGCAATTTACAAGTATTTATTAAACGTATTTCATACAAAGTTTGTAGGAACATAATCTTTTGTTTTGTATTTATACATAAATCGCCTTGCTAATCACAGGAAGGGCGTAAGTACATAAAATACTATTCTTATTAACTACACAACACAATTTTAAATATAATTATTTATTAAAATAATACTTAATTCGAACATAGCATTTGAATTATATAGCACGAAAAAATTAATTGCGCTTTTTAATTTCATTAATATTCAATACTAATGGACTATCTGTTGCAAAATATTAATTAAATTGAATTGGTAATTCATAAGATTAGAGTATGTTACCATAGAAACTCTTCAGATTCATAATATATAGATATTTAATTAACATGATTAAACAATAGGCAAATTAGTTTCAAGATTTAATTCATTTAATGAACAATGCAATTCTGCCTTTTTGGTGTGTACGGTCCTCGATAACTTTGTCGAGTTTCATATTCGAACGGCTACATATAGCTTGATCTGAATTTAATTTAAAAAAAAATCAATCGTAAGGCTGGAATGACGGTGGACAACTTGGATTTGTTACTTTTTGCCGGTTCTCACTTCGGTACACAGTATCTTCGACTATCGTGAATTATTTTTAAATATTCAACATAGTCTTATGTTTGACTGCCTCGTTGGTCTTTTGGCTAGATATAAGGCCGCAGATCCCGAAATCCTGGAACCAAACCTGATAAAAAAATGTTAGTTTTTTTCTCGACAAATTCTCAGTAACAGCCCGGAGTGTAGTAGTTGAAAGTACACACTCCCGTGTCTCGTAAAGCCGGTGGTCCTCTGCTTGAACTCTTTCCGGCTGTCGGATTTGCACACGTAGTTCAATATATATATCCTGCGTAGTTGGCTGGTATTCCTTGAGATTGACTGCCGTAGCCAAAATCGTTCAGGGTGACATTATTATCATCATTGTAGGTTGGTTTATAAGATAACTAAACTAAATAAAGAGAAAAATTAAGAGAGCTTGTGTGTTGTGTGCTTATTCTTTTTATTACTCGATATATTCGCCGATTGTAAATAGAAAATCGATTAATGAACAGAACTTAACGTATTTTTATGGAGTAAATTGTAAAAAGCCCCTTGAAAATTAGAAGATAAAACTCCACTATTAAATTGTAAAAGTATATTTCTCTACAGCGTCCCTCAAGTAAACAGTGCACTCATAGGGAATATCTAACCTTATTTATATAAAAAACATATTACTTATTTACCACTTAAAGTAAAATACTGAAATAAGTGTGCATGCAATGCATGCAAATGTATGTTGGTTTTTATATTTTTATGCGTAAACAAAATAATTCCGAGTATTACATCACAATATAAAAAGTAATGTTCAAAAGGTACATTAGCCTCGCTACATTCTTGGAATAAAATTAAATCTCTTTCAAGATATTAAATGAACTTCATATTATTCGAAGACTCTATTGATAAATAATCATAGCTATTATACCGCTGTTGATCCAGCCCGACTCCATACGGGTAATATTCATACAAAGTCCCTCCCACTTTCCCCTTGATGGTAAAATTTCCAAAAATCCTTTGTCGTTGAGCATTTACTTCGGGAAAGGAGTAACTCAGCTAAATATCAAGTTTCTCTGAGATATAGTTGGTGTAACTTATGTAACTCTACATAGTATAAAACAACGCTTCCCACCGTCTGTATGGGTAGACCTTTTAAGCTACGCAACGGATTTTAATGAGATATTCATTAAATTTTCAATTAAAAAACATAAAAATTTCAGCAATTTTTTTCTGTTTTTCTTTGTACTTTAATCTGTATATATGCGGGTACAATAAGGGTATATAGTTGTATATATATTTATTGTACCCGTGTGAAGCCGGTCGGCAAACTAGTTTATTATAATATCAGATATCGTCTTTCATTAATCACAGATAATATTAAAGTTATACTAGTTTCTTTTTTAAATAAATTTTGTGAATAATTGAAATTAGACATATAATATTAAACTATTATAAACTATTATATAATATATAAACTATTATATAATATAATGTATATATTTATTTATATCGATTATTTATAACAGATTAAACAATTATTTTTATCTCGTATTTAATTTACAAGTTATCAGTTATTTTTGCCTCTTTTGCTTACACACAAATATTATTTTCAGCTCCTCCTACGGTTGGCTGGTAGAGAATGATTTTAGCATAAATCCCGCTTTAGTCCAATAATATTTATTTTATGCAATAAATTGTTAAATAAATATACGTACCTATGTGAATCTAGTTACTGAATTTTTAACTCCACCAATTAGACCGAGATGAAATTTTCCATATATATTTACTTCCTGTACTAATTGTAATACGATTTTGGTACTGACATTATTTTGAATTTTACTGTATAATATAGTTAAAGCTTAATATGTAGGCCTTAATATTATCGTCCCGGCGCAAGCGACTAAAACTTTAACACGTGAAAACTTTGAGTGAAAGATTTGTAAATTGTGTATTGAATACATAATGTCTAAAAGGCTGGGAAGCTACACCTAACTATTAAGGTAATATACTTTATTAATCAAACAATATGTATTATAGAAATAAGTAACGTATTCGTATTTTGAGAGTATTCAATATTTTTTTAAAAAAAAATCATAATCACAGTTACATACAATTTATCGATTTCTCGAAGAAATTTTTAATGAGTAACAATAGATTGCTTCACTTATTTATATATCAATTTAAAAACAACCTTATAGTATCTAATATTATTTTTATTTGCGTATTATTATTGATTGAGTATATAAGAAAGTGGTATCGGTAACCGAGAAGCTGTGTAGAACCCGGCTGTCATAGCTGTAACATGCGCATATTATGTGGAGGAATGAGGACCATGTTGTGAAGAAGGTCTTGAGCATGGAAGTGAGTGGACATAGAGGGAGGGGATGACTAAAGAAACGATGGATGGATTGTTTGAAAGACGATATGGCTGGAAAGAATGTTACTTGTGAGATGACATCAGACAGAAAAGTATGGAAAAAGAAGACATGCTGCGCCGACCCCAAATAAAAATAGGACAATGCATATGATACGTATAGATACAGCACAGATCTAATTTGTGTTTATTATTCATCTCATACTCGACGGTGAAGAAAACATCTTGAAGGGCCGCGTGTCGATTGAAAATTTGTTCGAGCGAAATGCCCAACAGTGGGACATTTGACATCGAATCACAAAAAAATATTTTACCAAGTAATATTCATCTAGTTATAATACAAATATATAACGATAAATAGTACAACATTAGAAAACATTTGCGAAATTCGCTTAAAACGAAATAAAAAATAATAATTTAATTCATTGTGATATGTGATAGCTTCTATGTATTAGTATACATTTTTTTTATTTAAGCTATACAGACAGAATCGCGAGTCTATGGCAAAATAGGTGGTTGTGGCCACTTATCATCAGGTCCATTTTTTTTTACTTAAGAGTACTTCACACGGAACCACTAAATTGATTTATTAAAAAAATATGCTATAGTGATAATTAACCAACAAGATAACTCTGTCCTGGGAAACCAATGAACTAGACGATTCGTCGCTAATCCAACGTGGATTGGACAAAGTCCACACGAATGAAGTTCAATCTCTGCTAGTATTCAATAACCTTCAAAATATCGATGAACAAATATTTTACCTAGGTAGAGATGCCTAGGGACAGGGGACGAATGTCATCACAGCGATTAATTAGTGGAAAATGAACATCGCACCGTTCGACATTTTCAATTACAGCTATCCGAAACAGAACTTGATTACAGAATGGCCGAAGGGAATAGCCGAGGCTTAATATGGGCGTAATAAAGTTAAAAACTACGCGCTGAAATGATTCAAAATATCATTTCGCTCTCATTAAAAATGTAGTGATATTAAATCATTTCAATTTCTCATCAGCGAATCGTTTATCTTTTTCCTTTAATCAAATTTTTAATAAAGAAAAGTTTGTGAAGGTAGAAGATAATTCTTATTAGGTTATTTAATTATTTAATAAAGTGATAGTAAAAAATATTTAAAAATCAGCTATTGCAAAAGTTTTGCTATCTTGACAGTACGCAACGCTCAATATATAATTCACATAAATGTGAGGGTCAAGTTTAACAAGCACCTGTATAAACTTTTAAACGCTTCGCCATGATGTTTTCTGTTATATTGCAAGACCCGTGTCCAGAAAAATTCACAGACTAGACATAAAATTAAAAGAGACGAAACCCACAAAACGTTGTAGTTTTTAAAAGTTTATAATAAGCTTATCATAAAGAACCAGGAACTAGAGCTTTTTATTTTACTGAATGCTACTGCGTATACTTTTTCTTGCTTTGTCTCTTCAAAAAAATGTTTTTACCAAATAGTAAGCAGCGGTCGTAGACACAAGTGTTCCGAGTTTTCTCATAACGAAAGTGGTAAATTTCGCTTTGTACTGAATAAACAAAATGTCTGACGATTTTCTTTTCAAAAGGTAAGTTTATGTAAGTATTTCTGCAAATTGTATGGCAATGAATCATAATTATAATATTAGCATTTGAATAGATTAAATTGGAAATTGTTTTATTAATGTTTTAATTATTTTATACATCACAATATTAAAGATATTTTTTTATTTTGAATAACATTAGTTAATTTAGCATTAGCAGCCCGTAAATGTCCCACTGCTGATAAAGGCATCCTCTCCCTTTGAGGAGAAGGTTTGGAGCATATTCCACCACGCTGCTCCAATGCGGGTTGGCGGAATACACATGTGGCTAAATTTCGTTGAAATTAAACATATACAGGTTTCCTCACGATGTTTTCCTTCACCGCCGAGCACGAGATGAATTATAAACACAAATTAAGCACATGAAATTTCAGTGATGCCTGCCTGGTTTTGAACCCGAAATCATCGGTTAAGATGCACGCGTTCTAACCACTGGGCCATCTCGGCTCTACATTAGTTAATATGATCATATAAATATTAAAAACGAAACACAAGTGAACCATGTCACTTTTATTTTATAATATTATTTTATATACACACAGACAATTATTACTCAATCTGATATTATTATTATTCTTGGCTCTTTAAAAAAATATAAATGATTTCTTACAACCTCAAATAATCGCCAACCACGTAATGTAATATCCCTTGTGGTCGTAATTACACTTATCACCATTCCTGTTTTTTCCAGCTTGGCGCTAAAATAAGTGAATGGGCGGTACCCAGCCAGCCG
The DNA here is from genome assembly GCF_905147765.1 of Vanessa atalanta. Classification (NCBI taxonomy): domain Eukaryota; kingdom Metazoa; phylum Arthropoda; class Insecta; order Lepidoptera; family Nymphalidae; genus Vanessa; species Vanessa atalanta. Next base: position 5,563,284 of record NC_061882.1, read on the forward strand.
GGCTGTACGAAATCCTAACGGTGACATAATATGTATTAATTTTTTTTTTTTTATATTTTCATATTTAATCTACCATTCCTGGTTGTCGAATGCATTATTTGAAACATATTGGATTTACCAATTCGGTAATATATAATTACAATTAACATCAAGAAAAATAAGTAATATGTTTAAAAAATATCTGTAATAAGACGGTTCACACAGAGTACCTAAAACACTACAACCAAAGGACAAATTTATTTAAACGAGTAGGTTTCAAAATAAATGTTAGCGTTAAATATATATTCAAATTGTTAGTGCGTTTTAGGAATTTCGTATAATAATTCTAAGCCGCCTTTAGTGATAACTAAGGTTATCACTAAAGGCGGAGAAATTTCTTAGAGATATCACACATAGTAAATACAACAAAATATAAGATCTTAACCCATATCAAAACAGGAGGAGAATCGCAATTCTGTCTGGTTGTAATATAAACATATTTTTATTTGAGGAACTCTTTTATTTTTGAATCAATTTTCACGATTATTTTCCATTGGGTTCGGTATTACTCCACGCTAGGCCACTCTCAATTTCATTGGTATGGTACATAAAAATATTTTTTTTAAAATACTATTTTTATTCACTACGCAATTATTTTTTCTTATAATGTGAGAAAAAAATATATCCTTATAATGAACATACTCAAGACGAGCGCCTCCCGTAACTCATGTATTTATGCATAGATTTAATATTTATGATCCATTTATTAAAATTTTATTGATTAAAATCACTGAAATAATTTTATGAATAGCGATTTGGCTGCAATTAAAATAATTGACACATTGCCTCGTCCTTTATATACGATGGGCTATTTTCGTCTCGAGTGCCAATTGATTTGCAATTTCAAAAAAAAATGTGGTACTGACTTGAACCTAACCAACTCGCATTAGCGCAACGCGTAATAGGCATTATGTAAAAAGAAAGTCAAAAATCACCGGGGAATACGAGCGTCAAAAGTCAGAATGTGATATACGCCATTGATTTTAATGATTATAAAATTATTAAAATAGGCCATAAATATCAAAATGGCGTATCGTCGTAAATCGGTTGTCAAAGTTTCAAAAGTGAGATACAAAATGATTTTTATATCACATTGCATTACCACTCGATTTTTTTTTTTTTGCTAAATTTATGTTCATTAATCTCATGGTCGGCTGTGAAGGAGAACATCGTAATGAAACCTGTATAAGTACTTCGTATAAAAAATAGCAATATATAGGTACATCTACATACAACCCCTTCAACTCCAACAAAACTGAACCCAACCATGGAACATTTTAAATGCTACTTTAATTTTTACTGTTCCTTAAAATAATGAATAAACATTATGTTTTAAAAACTTGTTGTCTTTATTTTATTAAATATTTTGCCTTTAAGCTGGAATCCAAAGTTTTGCAGTTATTTTATAAGAGGCATTTTAAAAACGGTTATCACAGTCTAGCAAACTTTAAGTGAATGTTTTAAAAAATATAGGAGTAGAGTACTACTAAGTCGCATCTGACGCCAGTATCTTGGAACCAAGCAATAAAACAATTGACAGAGGGTAAACGAAAAAAAAAGAAACTAAGACTGTATAATATTAAGGACACTCTCTTTTTGTATCAAAATTTAAATATAAATTGCTTATAAGATCGGCTGAAAAATAATAATCTTTATATCCGGATTTACCCAGTTCTCAAGAAACTCACATTGACAATGTCCCATCCCTTATAATAAAATCTTATTCTTGCCAATGTCGGACGGTGGCGAATACTTACCAATGGGTTGTCGTTTTATTTTCTATCAATCAATATAAAAACGTTTCGACAGAGTTTTGTAATTTTTATTATAATTTTATAATGTTTTTTTTTTTTTTGTAAAAGTCGTTAGTTTATAAAGCTGATAAGGACTAAAGCTATCACCCATCGCTACAGGATAAGCTGACGCTTACATCTTCAGCACAGTCGAGAAGAATTACTTATAACAGACAATTATATTTATAATTATCGACTATGCCTTGTAGGGCCACTCCATATTTGGAAAGCGTGAAATCGTTTGAAACGATTATAACATATATAGTTTTAAACATATTTGGATAACAACTTCGCATTTCAATGTCAAAAGAACAAAAATAGAAAACTAAGCACCGATAGCGATAACTAAAACAGAATAATTTAAGAAATATTTATATATTTATCTACATTAAAAAATGAGGAGGCGTTTTTTGTACAGTCCTACCGAACAAATCCTCAACTTATCCACATAAAACTTATACCCGAAAATGCAGTGCGTTACAGACAAGGTTTTAGTTTAAAATAATCTGATATAATAGCTTCGTTTCAAATTGCCTGCTTTAAATTCAGGCTATTGAAGTGACGAGTGTATTAACGGTTTTGTAAATCATGTTCGTGTAGTGTATACTAATGCTATAAACCTGAAGAGTTTGTTCATTAGTTTGGTTGAACGCACTATTCTCAGGTACTACTGGTTTTATTTGAAAATATCGTCCACTGCTAATTAGCCCACTTATGGAAGAGGAATAACAATGATAAATATTGTAAAAATTGAGGAAAATTTTTAAGAGCTCCCGTTGCGTGGTCTCCGTAAACGGTTAAAATTTCGCAAAAGTCATGTATGACAGAATCTGTATTAGCCGAGCGAAGACGGGACGAGCAACTAGTATGATATATTATGGCCTCACTTAGTATGGTAAATCATATAATTCGTAAACAAATTTTTGCTTGTATTTTTTTATCACTATTCAGAATCAAAATGAAAGTATGAAAATGGTTAATACATCAGTCTAGCCGATTTCATTAGACAGGGAACATCTGGTACATCGCATTAGTATGTTGATGAGGCAATCGGAATCGCTGCGAGTAACGTGATTTATATAGGGTGTGAGGGCTGTCGAGGATATTAGATAGTCAATGTTATTGATGACTTTTAGTTTAAGATATCGTGTTTATAATTTAAAAAAAAGTATAAATATTTTACCTTAGGATACCAAGCAAAATAAATCAACACGAAAGGTAAGATAATTAAAAGTGCCATATGATTTATTTAAAGATGTATAAATAAAACCGGCTAACACCGAAACGACTGCTATAAAAATGTAAAAAACATTTTAACGCCACTTAATAGATTTGATGATTTAAAGTACTGAATATTTCTACCCTAATAATTTTTGGGGCAAAGTATCCGTTTCTATAATAAAATTCCGCAGATATTTTAAACTTTGCCGATTCATAAATCCAAATCATTTGTAAAAAATACATTATTAAAAAAAGCATATTATTCAATACAAGATTATAAAGATGACTAGCTGTGCCCGCGACTATGTGCGCGTTTGAATTTAACAAAAAAGTTATTGTTGTAGCCTAAGTCACTCCTTATTACATCAGTTATCTGCCAGTGAAAGGCCCATCAAAATCGGTCCAACCGTTCCAGAGATTAGCCGGAACAAACCGACAGACAGACAAAAATTGAAAAAATATGTTATTTTGGTATATATACCGAGTATACATGCATTTAGTAAAAAGCGGTTATTTTAATATTACAAACAGACACTCCAATTTTATTATATGTATGAGTATACTTATAGTAGATAAACTACTATAAGTATCATTCATCGTCGTGCGCTCGAACGTATTACACGTGCCGGTGTAATAAAAAGTGATTTGTGAATACGCCCAAAATGGCTAAATGTGACAAGTGCAATAAATATATTACCAAAAATAAACCTGGTTTAGAATGTAGCCGATGTGAGAAGGTAGTGCATTTGAACACCATATGTTCAGAGCTTTCGAATAAACAGCTGTCGGCAGTACGTGCAGCGGAAAATCTAGAGTGGACATGTCGAGAGTGTCACGAAAATTCTCCAAAACGTCACTCAATTGTTATTCCTGACGATGATGAAGAGGAGGAAGACAAGCGTAATGAGGCTCCTGATCTAAAAATCGACATGCAGCAACTGTTGGTAGACATAACAAGGCAAATGGAGAAAACCATTAAACGCGAAATGAAAGAACTTAGTCAGTCCTTGCAATTTCATAGTGAAAAAATGGATGAAGTGATTACAATGCTAGAAGCTTGCCAAGAAACCATAAAAGATTTAAAGAAAAAGAACATCGAACTCATAAACAAAAATAATAATCTAGAGACGAGGGTAGGTGCACTGGAACAGCGTTTACAAGAAAAAGAGCAGCGGGAATTATCTAACTGCGTTGAAATTTGTAATGTTCCTCAAAGGGTTGATGAAAATACTTATCTGCTAGCTAAACAGGTTGCAAAAAAACTTAATCAACAAGCTGAAGATATTAAAGAAGCAATTCGTCTACCAGGTAAGAAAGAAAATCCGAGCCCTATCCTGATCAAACTAAAAAATGAACAACTTCAAAACTCATGGCTAACATCTGCAAAGTCAAGTTGTCATAAAATTAAAGCGGTCGATATTGTTCCCGAAACTACTGACAAAATTGAAATTGAAAAATCCATATATCTAAGAGAAACCCTAACACCGTACAATAGACATTTACTATGGTTTGCCAAAAAAGAACTAAGTACCACCTACAAATTCATCTGGATCAAAAAAGGAATTTTACGTGCACGCAAAGAAGGTGATAAAGAAAAAGCAATAATTATTCGATCAAAAGAAGATGTTAATAAGCTAAAATAATTCTTAATTATACGTAGGTACATAGGTTATACTTATTATTCTATAGATAAAATTTCTTATAAAGATGGATAACATCAGAGATGATATTTTAGAATTATCAGATTGTACTAACTTACAAATATTTATAGACAGTATACCTACTAATACAAATCTATTATGCATACATATAAACATTAGATCAATAATCAAAAATTTCTCATTACTGGAATACTGTATTCAGCAAAGTTCAAAAATTCCCGATGTAATTATAATCACTGAAGCTAATATTTCAGAATCGCTAAGCTATTTGTACAACCTGCAGGGATATAATATGCACACGCAGTTGCGTACGGGACGCAAAGGTGGAGGCATTATAATGTACGTACGAAAAAATCATAAATTTACTACTAAAAATGACAAACCACTACATTTCGAGCTTCTTTTTGGTCAAATTAACACTTCATGGGGATATAATGCAACTTTGTGTGCTATGTATAGACCGCCTAGCAATAGTAAGCACTTATTTGTAAATGAACTAGACATATTTCTTAGTAAAATAGAACAGAGTCAAGATATATATGTATTAGGAGATATAAACTTAGACTTAAAATATAACTGTCCTATAAAACATAAATATAGCACTGTTATGTATAATCACGGGCTTGTGTGTGGGATCTCGGAATATACCCGTGTAGGAGAGTGTAGTAAACAAATTAGTAAGACATGTATTGATCACATTTACGCGAGATCCCATTCACAAGTAGTGTACACGGCAGCGCTCGGAACTACACTAGCAGACCATCGCACAATAGCTCTTGCTTGTGTCGGCCCGCAGCGTCTACAGGATGGTCCAAAGTACAAAATTATATATAATAAAAATATTGTTTTGAAATCGTTAGAAGAAATTGATTGGCAGCCAGTGAATAGTATGATATGTCCGTTAGAAATATATAAAATAATAATAAAAAACATTATATATTGTTATGAAAAATCTCAAATTAAAGTCAAAATAAGTAATTATCAAAAATATTTTAGTAACGGATACACAAATAAAAAAGTTTTAAATGCGTGCAAAAATAGGGATAACTTATATATGGAATGGTTAAAGGACACAGGAAATAAAATTTTAAAACTTAAATATAATCAATCAAGAAACTATGCTAATAAATTAATACAAAAAACTAAGGATAGTATTATAAAAACAAAAATTACTAGAAGTAAGAAAAACCCTAAAAAGTTATGGACAATACTTAATGAAGTAACAGGTAGATTAAAAATTTCTATAGATAATATCGTATTAAATGCTTTTAAAAATAACATCACTACAACTAAAGATATCGCTAATAATTTTGCTAATCAATTTCAAAACAATGTTAAAAATATAATACCCAATTGCAATAAGACACTACTAGACAAACCGACGTATGTCCTCCCCGTAAACACCTCGTTAAATTTCAAACATGCAACACCAGACAATATCTTTACATTAATAGAATCATTAAACTGTGACAAAGCCCCTGGTATAGATGGAATAAGGGCTTTGGACCTAAAGGCTCTAGGCTCCAAAATATCACCAATTATAGCGAAACTAATAAACACATCTATACAAACTGGTAATTATCCAACTGAATTAAAAACTGGTGTAGTGAGACCTATACATAAAAGTGGAAATCACAAAACGTATGATAATTATAGACCTATAACAATTTTGTCCACCTTAGATAAAATTATTGAAAAATATATCTCTAATCAAATATATAAATTTTATGCTGATAATAATGTAATTAATGTTACACAATATGGATTTCAACCCAAAAAAAGTACAACACAATTGTTATCCAACTTCACTAACACTGTAAACAAACACCTAAATGCGAAAAAACATGTATTGATTGTCTTCATCGATTATAGTAAAGCGTTTGATACATTAAGACACGACATCTTAATTGATAAACTAGATAATTGTGGCATACGAGGACCATTAAAGGAATGGTGTCAAAACTACCTTAATAATCGTTCGTATCTGGTTAAAGTCGATACTGAGTATAGCAACAAAGTTAATGTCACAGAAGGAACGGCGCAAGGCTCAGTTTTAGGACCCTTATACTATATCACGTATGTCAATGAAGTGGATAACTTAATAAAACATTGCGAAATTTATCAATTTGCTGATGACACGTGTATTATAGCGGCGGAAACCGATTTAAATACAGCTATATCGAAATTACAAACTGATTTTACCTTGATAACCAAATGGTCTCATGACGTAGGTCTCGTACTTAATGCATCAAAAACTAAACTTATGTACATTAGTTCCAGTCGAAATAGAAGCACAATTATACCAAAATTAATTGTTCATAATCATTTATGTTTACATTCGAACACAAAATCGTGTACATGTGACGAAGTTGAGATAGTTAATAACCATAAATATTTAGGTCTCATTATAGACGACCACTTTAATTGGGCAGAGCATATAGATAAAGTTTGTATAAAATTAAGATCAATTTTGGCAAAATTTTCTATTATTAAAAACAAAATTCCATATTTAACTCGCCTATTACTATTAAACGCCCTAGCTGAATCTATCATATCGTATGGACTTAGCAGTTACGGAAGAACATCAAAAACACAATTAAATAAAATTTACGAACTCCAAATACGATTACTCAAATCCGTAGTGCCAGATAAAGTTAAAAATTTATGTAAGGGTAATTATCATAACCTGTTCTCTCAATGTAAAATCATACCAATACATGACAAAGTTAAATACACACTCCTATTAGAAAACTTTTTTAATCTGGATTTACAAAAAAGGATTAAGCATGCATTAGTAACCCGCAGTGTGTCGAACGAACGACTTGTCGTACCCCGTACTAACAATCTATACGGTAGGCGAACCCTAGAATATCTTGTTCCAACAATATTGAACAATCTTACTAATGATTTTAAACACGAAATAAGTACAAAAAATATAAAGGAGAAACTTAAAGAATATTTTTTAAATATTAATAATAATACTTAATATACTAATAAAATAAAATAAAATAACATCTCATAAAGTGAAACGGATCATCCTGTATGTGCACTATGCACTATTTACAAGTTATTTCTTTCAAATACATTATCGCAAAACCGAGCCGACCGGCCAAGTAGTGCATCGTAAGTAACTATTGTATTAATAACATAATTTAAAAATCTTTTAACGTATACCCTCACATATGAGTATAATTAAACAAACATCAGTTACTCAAAATCTTATGTAGTTTATATGTAGTGTATAGGTAATATATTTATGTACTAAAAGTTCCGAGTGCTCTCGATGAATGCCGGTGTACGGATAAACCCGACAGGGATTTTGTAACACCGTAAAAGGAATTTGTAATGTATTATATAAATAAATAATAAATAAATAAATAAATAAATAAATACTGAGTTACTTGCTGGTTGTTCGCGGTAGAATCTGCATTCCGAACCAATGGTAGCTTCACCAAATATAGTATCTATTGTAAAATTACGATTCAAAAGTAATTGTAAAAGCCTACTTGAGTAAAGTATATTTTGATTTTAAACCAGTGTATCTACAGGCACAAAGGACATAACATCTGAGCTCCTAAAGTTGGTTGCGCATTGGTGATTTTTTTTTATGTTATAGGGGCAAACGAGCACCTGATGGAAAGTGATTAAAGTGATTAAAGTGATTACCGCCTGTTGGTGGTAATCAAAGGCGTTGCCGGCCGGCAACTTTGATTTTAGGAAGGAGTACGCTCTTTTTTTGAAAGTTTTTGGTGTTTAATATTAATTAATTTTTTAATTATTTTTACTCATCAGATATTCTTTTTTTAGTGATGTAAAGAATGTTTAATATTTTTTACGGCGCTTCTGTCTGGGCGGTGGTGATCACTTAACACCAAGTGGCCCATTTGCCCATCCTGCTACCAAAAAATATATAAAAAAATAAAGAATTTGAAAAACTTAGTGGCGAATTTGAAACCCGAGCTTAAATTATTGGATTCGCGTTATCTGTGTAACTGCTTTATATGGGATCTATAATATTTATGAATTAAAAAAAATAATTAAATAAGGCTTATTCGTAAATGATATAATGTTTTTGTATTTACCTTTTAGATGTAGGTACATAATATGTCCTTGTAATATGTGAGTATAATTGATCGGACAAATGATATTAATGTCCACTCCCTCAACGCAACATGTGTAGGTAATTTATAAGCCGACATAAATATAGGTCCATAGTATATCATGACTCACCAAATACATACGATACTTTTTTAATTATAATTATATTACAATGATTTTAAAGTTGAAAGTGATGAGTAAAGAGGTAGGCTTTGTGCAAGCCCGTCTTCGTAAATACCGCCCGGTCATCAGATATTCTTCCGCCAAACAGCAATATTTGGTATTTTTGTTTTTCAATTTGAAGGAAAGTGAGCCTGTGTAACTACAGGGACGGAACATGTAGCTCCTAATCTTGGTGGCGCAATTAAAAAATTATTAATATATCTTACAGCGTCAGTATTAACATGCGGTGGTAGCCAATGGCCATTCGCCACAAGATAGCCCATTTGCACATATTATAAAAAAAATATAATAATCAAAGAGTAATACTTGTACTTTAGAATAAATACTTATTTGTATAACACAGATAGATTCGTTAGTTTGACCATATTTACTATAACTGTACCAACTACAATATGCCTACACAAAATATAAAATAATCCAAGATAGTAGTTAATATTAAATTCCACGGGACTTGTAAAAAAATGCATACAAAAAGCGCCCTCTGTCAAAGCTCTTAAATACAGTAAACGTATGGTTACAACGCCATCTATGGTCGACCACGTGTGTTACTTTACAGGTTGCTACCTAATAATATTGTCTAGATATTGTGTCTACGATGCAAGACGATAAGTCAGACAGCTGACAATAGATGGTGCTAGTAACGATATAAATGAAATGAGTTTACTATATATAGAAAGATACTTGGGAATTTTATTTTTATTTTTCGCATTATAGAATGACAAAAAATACAATATTTTATTGAATTAGAATTGATTGATATACTTCAAAAATAATTTCTATGACACACACAAATTATATTACTTTGCTGTAATGAGAGATAAAAAATATTAAAAACTTTAAACATTCATTCTTGACTTACAAGTATAAAGACAAAACATATTATTTTGTCTAAACATAAAATTAAAGCAAAGACTTATGTTTCACATTCAAATCATATCATTTTATATTGTAAATTCTTTATGAATGATGAAATTAATGTACCTATTCTAAAACTCTCAACAATACTTTGTATTTTAATAGCGTTGACTTAAAAACCTAAAAGTTAAAATATCCTTCGCGTATGTTCAAAGTAACCTATGTCCTTTCTTGGGGTTGGAGCTTGCTTCATACCCAGTTTCATCAAGTTCGATTCTGTGGCTTAGCCGTGAAAGAGTAGCAGACAGACAGACTGACAAACAGAGTTACTTTCACATTTACAATATTAGTATTGCTAATATGTCTATTCAAATCAAATTAAATCAAAATATACTTTATTCAAGTAAGCTTTTACAAACACTTTTGAATCGTCATTTAACAAACTATTTAAAGTAAAGCTACCACCGGTTCGGAATGTAGATTCTACCGAGAATTACCGGTTATTAAAATAAGAATCACATATGACAGATACAACAAAAACTTATGTAGTATATTTTTCACCGTACCTAGTCTTAAAGCCTAGCGCCTACTTTAATATTACTTAATAACTAGCGACCCGCACCAGCTTCGCACCAGTTATAGTTTATTAAGATACAAAATTATATGTTATAAATATTTTTTTTACCCTATAGCACTCAAGAATAATTTAGTTATATATCAGTGAAAATGCTATCGTAACTAATTTTACAATTAAACATTATTTTACTTGTAGGAAGGCTCAACACTTAACATTTTCTCTACAGCAGCATGAGACGAGCCCAGAAGGATATCTTACAGTCAGAAAAAATTATAGCCCAAATGGAATTTTTCATTGGAAGCATAAAAAAAGAGGTACAGAAAAACATATCATATTTTCAATTTATGTACATACAACTTGTAGCGTACCTACTTTAAAAAGTGACTTACGGAAATCTCAACGCAAGCAGACCATGAAACGAGCCCTTTGTAGGCGAGATGACTCATCTAGATAAGTGGGTAACGCTTTCACGGTGAACGCATCCTTAGAAGACGACAACACTTCGTAAATCTAAGAGTTTCTTAGGATCTCGTTTTAAAAAGATACTTAGTAATTTATATAATAGATTTAAACACCACGTGTTTAAATACTAAAAAAAAGCTAAATCATACATACTATTAAATAATATGCGAAAGTAACACTTTCGGGCTGTTACGGTTAAACCAATGTATTTATTTTAATGAAATTTGGGAAGGACGCTTGCACCTACTTCGAAACTACTTTTTTCACTCTTCAAGGTCAATATTGGGAATAAAGGACTGAAAACACGTTCTTGAAGCATTTTCATCACAAACTGAATTCCTGGTGAGCGAAGCCGCGTGATCAAGCGTTAATTGTAACTTTGTTAGACTGAACGAAAAAGACTTTTGCCATATTCCGGGTGGATCTCAATAAATCTTAAATATACTTTTCAGTGATTAATATTACTTTCCTATACACCTATGTATGACCCAATCTGAGGAACTGAGGAAACTGAGGAACTTTATATCAGTGGCCTTTTCAGAAAGTCGTTTTTTATTAAAATATATACTACTTAGTTTAATACAGATTATTTTTATCTCGACGATTAAAAAGTTTATACGAAATAAAATTTATGTCATGAGATTAGTCAAAAGCACTCCAACTAGTTATAATTTTTTTCATCATGCTTATGGAGACTAGAAGTGAGGACAATATTTTTAATGTAATAGTGATACAAAATATTCCTATTGTTCTGTCGAAAATAAACAAAAGAATAACTTTTTAAACATTCGTTAATATCAATAGAATATACTTTAGTAGTGTTGTGTAACATTCAGCACACCTATGTCAATAATAAAGTTTTGTAAAAGTGTTTTCAAAGTTTTTGCCGGCAGTATGTTTTTTTTTTAAAAAAAGTAGCAAGGACTCAAATTTATTAAGGAATTACTAATATGTCTCTTTACCACTCCTTATCACTTGTTTTAGGAGTGGGGACAACAATAGCCCAAGGGGCCAGGTTGATGCTGCGACTTTTTACATTGCTAGGCCCGTATCATGCATAATATAAAAATAATTTAATCACTGCACTAACCTGTGATCCAGTGCTGAATTCATCGGCTGGCTGTTCCCGCGCGAACCTCTCGAACTTGAAGCTATTAGAGCGGTAGAGCTCGTTGTCTTCCCGTGAACGGCGGCCGCGGCAGAAACGACGGGTTATTGAAGTATGTCTGGAAAAGTAAGCAAAATTATTAAAGTACACTATTTGTATATATTGTAAAGATATGCTTATAACACCAAGTTTCCGACTCCGCTAAGTCAATAAATCCTTCTTGGGGCAAGTTATCCGTTTCTATAAAAAAAATCTGCAGATATTTTTAACTTTGCCCATTCATAAATTCAAATCATTTATAAAAAATACATTCGTAAAAAAGGAATATTATTCAATACAAGATTATGTAAGTGATAAAAAAGCGAGGACCTAATACTTGTTGACTTCCAGGCAGGATGTAGTATACATATAGATATAAATGTATTAAACTAAAATAACTTTGTATTTTTAAATGTTGAAAAAGAGTAACTACTGAGTTTCTTGCCGATTCTTCTCGATAGAATCTACATTTCGGACCGGTGGTAGCTTCACTTATACTCATATAGTTTGTTAAATGACGATTCAAAAGTCCTTGTAAAAGCCTACTTGAATAAAGTATATTTTGATTTTGATATTATTCAACGATACCTTATTTTTCATGTTTAAACTTAACCAGTATTATATTAAATATCAACAAGTGGGCAGAAACACATATCTGTATTTGCAATATTTATCTAAATGAAACAATGATGTATCAATCATAATTTGAGAGGACCTCAACACCTTTTCTCGTTTCACAACTACTACAAATACGCATGTATATTTATATCAATAATGGGTGAGCTATTGGAATAACCGCGCAATGACCACGTGTTATAGGTTTAGGATCGGTTAATTATAATTAAAACTTGTCTCATTTCTCTATATGATCTCTAAATGGGCATTAATTTTTGCCGAAAATCCTTTAAAATTTTCCATATTGCCCGTTTGTCTAAATGCCTATTTAAATTATAAATAAAATAATTAATTAATAAGGCAGACTTGTTTAGTTAGAGCGCGTGGTTAAAATAGTTCACAAATAATAATAATAGACAAATACCATATTTCAGGCCGATATGTTATTAGTACTTAATTAAAATATGGCGTTTAATATGTTATTTCTCGATAGAGTAGTTTTCTAATGGTATTAATAAAATCGGTGTTTCAGAGTTTATCAATTACAAACAAACAAATATAATTATATTTAGTATTATAAGTAGTATAATATAAAAGATTTAGAAGTATAGATAGAATAGTCTAGAAGATTTATCACATCCAAATATCATATCAACTAGTTGGAGCACAACTTTACAAAATAGAATCAGTTGATTCTATTTATAGCAATAGTCACAGATATTATTGAGAGGTTGATTCGGGTTCATCGTACTTTACGGTAACTTATGTTCTCATTTTATGAACTATAACAATGTGTTAAAATAATTTAGCACTGATATACGGTTATTAATTAATAAAATGTAATAATGTTTTTTTTAGGTTTAAAACAATTTGTAATTTATTGTCACAGGCCATCTATTGTTAAATTACGTTTTCTAAATTTAAAAATTAAAATCTTGTTTAGTCTGTAATTTTATAAAAATATTTCGTATAATAGAAAAGAAGTTTCAACAAAAAGTTTTTTCAAGCCCTTATCTTTATCATCATATATAACTTTGTCGTTCATTATCAATACATGTTACGGAATTTAACTAATTAATAAATGAGCAACTAAATAATAAATAAAAATAGACGTGCCTACCCTTTATTTTACCTTTGTTGTATAGATTTTCTCTTAAACAAATAAAATCCTATCAGCAGTTTTATTATCACTGAACATACGAAGCCAACTAAGTTCAAATTAAATCTAGTTAGTACTTAACCCTCAATATTTATTAACATATTCGTTACAATATTATAATTCTGCCAATGAATAATTTAATTTAATACATTTATTAAAATTTTTGTGCTCGTTTTTTTAAAACAATTTAGTACATTAGATATGGAAAGGTAAAACCCTATTTTGGATTGATATTATGTTAATAAAAACATACTTAGATTATTATAATAGTGTGGTCCAAATTTATTTTAATCCTAATGTTTTAAGGTGTGTTGTTACAAGTAGTTTATAACAAAAAAATTTAAAAATGATTTGCAAAAAGTATGCATATTCGCAATCTCTACAATCAATATAGGTACTCTTTCTTTTAATCGTTTATTACTATAGAAAAACAATTACTTTAATAACAGTCAATGTTTTTTTAATTAGTATTATCAATTGCAATAAAATTATAGTACGAAATGAGTAATTATTACTATTGATAATAACGATAATTGACAAAGAAATACGTCATTAACAAAGCTAAATTATTATGAGTAGAAAAAAGAAAATAAGATTCTTTTCATGGAATACATTGGTGATTTCGTAATGATTAACGAATTATTTATCATACATAAGTGATTCCATTAATTCATTTATTTGCTTTGATTGTTGACTCGACTTTAACCTAAAAGGCTTGTTTAATTAACAAATGAATCCTCATTATTCAATCAATGATCTGCAATCAATTCGAATGACTGCGTTCATCGAACGGGATTGTAAGTTTACATGAGTCGAGTGGTAATCATGTCGTGCAATCTATCGTACTTATGGCAATCAAAACTGCGGACGATTCATGTACTGGTAGATACTTGAAATAATTATATAGTACTTGCCTAGAATCACTCGAATGCAACGGCCACTGGATGCCGAATATCTTTAATTTAGCTGGAGGTCGACGTTTCTGTTCCGTGCGAGTGTTTTCCTCCACAGGTGGAGTATGGTGCCTGCCACCTGATGATGCCCTAGTACCACTTCTGCGTCGCCTACGTCGTCTTCTCTCAACCAAGATAAAATTATCTCCGTTCCGTATGATGTAAGAAGAACGCAGTGTCGACTTTTCTTCCCCTTGCCTCTGTCTTATCAAATCAGCTGTTCGTAATGTGTGGATATTTTGGTACTCAGCCTCTGGCGGAGCCGATGACGTCACTTCCCTACTAGTTCCACTTCCATCCCTTTTCTTTCGGGAGGAATGGAGCCCGACTCGACGCCAAACCTTTTCCATGAATCCGTATTTCCTGTCATCCCATTATATTTTGGTCACCCGCTTATGTTTCACCACCACAAAGCAATTCACTTAAACTTCACGAACATTAATCGCAATTAACATATCAGTTCAGATAAACTGAAAGTACAAAATTAATTCGTTAAACCATCATCAACAGCAATGCTTATCGCAATAAATCATTTGAAGATCACCCACTCATTGTCATTGTTCACAAGATAAACGTCTGGTTAAAATTGCACTGCCTGTAGATAGTTGCGCTGAGATCGTTGATACAACACATCACTGGTGACTCACAGAAATCAGGGCGTTAATCATTAATCGCATTTATTAAGACGTACTGGGTTAGTGGAATGAGGGGAGAGAATAACTTGTTTTTTGACATCACATTTGGTAAGGTCCCGGCCCTACAGACAGGGTGCGGGTGCTTAGTTTACGCATGCGCAGTCCCCCTCGCCTGTATCCCTCGCCCGAGCGAAGTTCCAAAATGGCGGACCTCCGACCCCCCTTTCCGTTATTGAATATCTAATTTTATCCGTGCATTTGATGTAGCTATACACTAACTCTGTTGCGCTTTAGTTCAACTACTTATGTATAAAGTAAACTCTTTCAAGCGGTTTATGGGTTAATGTTATTCATTCCCTTAGGGACTGTCGGCGGCGCTTCTATTATGAAACACGTTGTCTCCTGTTGCGGGCTACTTAGCAACGTCATAATCTTCAACTGCATATTATACTAAAAATAACAATCTGAGCGGTGAATTTTGTTAGACGGAGTATTTTGTAAAAGTAACTAATATTTATACTGTTACTTTTTATATTAAAATTTATTAGCCTAGTAACAAGTTTTGGTTGCTTTTATTATTTCTAAGTTATTTAGTAGGCTTCGATCTACACCAATTAGAATTATCACTTATCACAACGCTATAAGGCTGTTGCAGTGTGGTTTTAAAAATACTTACAAAATTGTTTGTCCTGGCTAACTATCAACACAAAGTTAAACCTATTAAGTCTACTTAGTTGAAATTTAGAACATAAGTTAATTATTTTTTATATCTAAGGATTTTCGAACCTTTACATGAATTTTACTCGTATGGAGCCGAGAAGGAAGACTAATAATATTATTAAATAAATTGCACACGAACGCCTTTACAATTATAATTTTAAGTGTACACCTAATATTCAATAAATTTAGTTTTATTTAGTCATTACATTTAATCTGACCAAGACTTACGGAACCCTTTAAAAGCTCCCACGATCTCCAAAAACAAAGTACAATCAAATTTCAACTTTAAAATGATTAGAGGAAAGTACAAAATCAATTATATTCATTTATCATGTTCGGCAAGTTTTGATGCAGGTATGAGAGAACCCAAATATAAAGTTTGAAAAAAAAACCGCTATGTAATGAAAGCCTAACTACCACCCCGTGTCGGTGAGGTGCACCCCTTGCATCCCCGTTGACTCCCCTGCTTACTCTTCAGACACCAAACACCGCACTGCATACTACAATTATCCTATAATTTGTGCAGGCAGACTACCGGCATTACGAGCCTACACAATGCACTAATCTCTACCTAGAAACGACTCTTTAATGTTGTGTAAGTATGCATTTAAGATACCTTTGATAAGTTGATTATTAAACATATAATTATTTGTTAAATGTGAGATTTAAATTTACACTCTAAAAGTTTGTTGAACGTAATTAGGATGTTATTTTATGATTGAGGTTCAGACATAATCTTATCAATTATGCACGGTCGAGTCTTATAAATTTAATTTATTTTCATTTCATATTTTTAACCGTCATTCATACACATCTACATAGATATATGATAGATCTATACTATAATATTAAATTATAAACTCCTGGAGACGAGAACCAGCGACACGAACGGCGGTGCGGCCGCAAGACGCGTCGCCATTCGCAATGCGCGATTTTCAATGGAGCGAGTTTCCCATGCCGTAAAGCTGAAGAATTGGGTGGAAGTAGATATTTAAGCGCGTAAAATCTGCGTAAGATAGTGTATATAATGAGAAATATTATGCTACTAGACTATATAACATCACGCGACGACCACAAAGGGGGAAGTAATACGTTTATTGGGTACAGGGGTGAAACCGCGTGAAGTTACTGATATTATATAAAAGGCTATGTAATGATTGACTTCATTTACAGCTTCAACTTTGATACGAAGAGATTTAAAATTTCGGACCTTTACTTATTAATATAAAAATGTAGATTGTACCGTTATGAAATTTTGATTCAAAACGCTGAACTCTATCTCGGCCCATTAATATGGGCATATAAGAACGCACATACTAATAGTCGTATATGTTTTTAACAGTGCTAGTCTATTCATACACATATACGACATATTTATACGTGCCGGAGAAAAAACTGTTTTGTGACTATATTATATTGTCCAGGTTATAGTAGGTATACTGTCTTGAGGCATATAACGTACGTAAGGATAACATAACATAACATAAGCAGCCCGTAAATGTCCCACTGCTGGGATAAAGGCCTCCTCTCCCTTTGAGGAGAAGGTTTGGAGCATATTCCACCACGCTGCTCCAATGCGGGTTGGCGGAATACACATGTGGCTAAATTTCGTTGAAATTAAACATATACAGGTTTCCTCACGATGTTTTCCTTCACCGCCGAGCACGAGATGAATTATAAACACAAATTAAGCACATGAAATTTCAGTGATGCCTGCCTGGTTTTGAACCCGAAATCATCGGTTAAGATGCACCCGTTCTAACCACTGGGCCATCTCGGCTCTACGTAAGGATGATAAATATTATTTTAATGGTTACGTAAATAATAATAAAATAATAGACTATGATTATGATGAATAATTTAGATAAATATATAAAGTAACAAAAATGACATTTGCAACAGTGTTGGCTATCATAATTCCCGACACTTGGGTATCATAAGAACCGATTAAAAAGTGTTTTTGATAAGGAACTACCCACTGGCAATATCATTTCCAGTGAGATTTGACGTGAGTAGGGTACGTCGGTAGACAATGATATATGAATATAATAAAATAAAATAAAAGTTAAGGAAATACATCTTAATTTTAAATTAAAATAAAATAATAAACATAATTTAGTTCTTTTTACAGAAAGTCGACATGTGCCAACCTACGTGTATCGGGATCTTGTACAATAATGTCTGGGTAGATACCACCGACCTACATTGTTCTACAATATACCAAGAAGCTGTAAAACAAATTAAGATAATGATTATAAATCATCATCATTATAAGTATTATAAAAACTGAGCAGAATCAGAAGCAGGTTTACAGCTTACCACAGCTCCACCACACTGTTCTAATAGATCCACATTTGGCAGAACTTTATCCAACACAGGTTAATTTTTTTACGACTCCTACTTCACCGCTGAGCAAGATAACATGTATAATATAAACACAAATTAAGCGTATGCAATCTCAGTTCTGCCTGCTCTCCTTTGAACCAGCAACCTTCGGAAAGGTTTTATGTGTTCTAAACTATGGGATGTTTCGGCATATAGCGCAGCTTAGTATTTTATCTCTATAAATATAGATTAAATAATTGGAAATGGTTGTTACATGTTGACAGGATAACCGTCTAACATGGTTATTCCTAAATTTCTAAAAAAGGTATCTTATTTATTTTAAGAAGAAAGGAAATATGAATTAATAATACATTGCGCCTGTATAATATTGTACTAATACGTTTATTTGATATTTAGAATTTTAATGGAAATTTCATCAGATTAATTAGTTCGTCAAAACCTCAATCTTTAAAGTTAACTCGTTAGTCATAGTTTACCCCCAATTGGCACAATGAAACCTCTGTTTCCATCGAGCAAGGCTGCTAGTGAATAAATAAAAAAACAGTCTGTAAATGCTCCATTATTGGGCCTCTTTTCCTTTTGATTGTTTTGAGCTAATTCTACTAACGGCTTCAATAAGAGTTGTTTACACGCGTTACAATACTTCATTGAAATTACACCCAAACAGTTATTCTTACGACATTTTCCTTCACCACCGAGCACGAGACGAATTATAAACACAAATATAAATTAAAGTGAAACATCAATATATTATATCCGTGGCTCACTAGACCAGTAAGCTAGAGCGATTATAAATTGGGTAAATGCTGATATACCTTTGGATCGATTCCGGAAACGGCAGCTAATCTCAAAGGAATAGTAAGCTAAGAAGAATAGCCAGCTACGTAGGACATAATTACAAAGCACAAGTTGGCGTGCAAAACCAAGTGGAATATTTATTTCTCCACTCTAATAATCCGAAGGGACAGCAAATCTGACAAAATCGAAAAGAGGTTAACTGCAGAACCAAAGCTTTACTTGCTGTCTGTGAGTGTAGACACTGCTCCTTCTATACTCCAGACTACAGACTGACTGTGAATTTCTCAACAGAAAAAGCCGATAACAGTTGTTCTGGCCCGACTGGGATTTGAACCCAGGGTTACAGGATCTACAGTTTTATATAGCCTCTAGACTACGTGGTAGTTAATTATCAGGTTAATATAAACGAAGGGTCATGAGAAATATACAAATATGCAGTCAATATTTGGATTTGAGTTCTTTGTTGTTGTGTCCAAAAATCTGTTCCTGCATTTGGTATTGTCTACCCCGACCACAGTTCTGTATAATAGTGCCTCCCCCTTCACTTCAAAAAAGGGGTGGCAACTTGGGCATAAATCAGCGAAGCTTCTTTAATATGCACCGTCACACATTTCGTAATTCGTGTAAAAATATTAGTTTTTTTCTGAATAATTTGAAGGAAGAACATTGTGATTTTTATATAGATGTTAATGATTAATTAAAAAATCTTTTAACAAACGTTAAAATTATCCTATGACATTATCATTTCCAAAAAAAAATCTTGAACACGACTGTCGTAAAAAAACATTCAATCTCTTACTGATAAAAGGATATCGTATTAACAATAACTTTATAGCAATACCAATAACTGCATGTAAATTATACATCGATTTTCGGATAGACGGATTCATAATAAGGATGTAATGTAAAGTTGTAAAACTCATTTCCTAGAACCAAACGTATCCTGTATGTTGGATAGGTACAAGCTATAATCATAATAAATTTCGTAATATTACGTTTGTTTTCCTCTTGAAACATTCAAACAGATTGAAAATAATAATTTTATAGTGTCCCAATTTTTTCAAACTTGTTAGATATAAATTTTTAAATATAAATGTAAAATTTGCTTTAACTAGCTTCTTAAATAGTTAAAACATCAAACTATCACACACAGCGTGGACTTAGTATTCATTGATTTCTAGACAGGATATATAAAAAAAGAATTGATCTTTACTGACATACTCTGTAATTAAAATAGTGAAAAAGAGTAACTACTGAGTTTTTTGGTTGGTTCTTCTCAGTAGAATCTACTTTCTGAACCGGTGGTAGGTTTACATTTAATTTAACACTGACAACTAACACATGTTGATTCAAAAGTGCTTTTATGAGTCTACTCAATTAAAGAATATTTTGATTTTAATCACTCTTAATCAAAGATAATTATTATTATTAAGTTGTACAATTGGCATTTATACATACTCATTTATTTAACATTATTATTTTTATACATAGGTAGGTACTCATTTATTTAGCTTATTTGACATTATACATACTCATACAAAAATAAAACTACTCTTAAGCAATTAATATTTTAATGATTGCCTTTTACCACAAAAATACTTTTAAAAAAAGAAAATAAGTTGAGTGTTATTTGTTTTAACAATTAAAGTAGGCTTAATTAAATGTAATTATTAAAAATAAATGTCAAATAGAAGTCATAAAGTATATAAAAATAAATAAATGCCAAAATAATTTACAGCTCAATAGACAGACCATGGAACCAGGTATCATATATTGCATACATTCCAAATTATATGTTTCAGCGGGCTTCATAGCCAGTAGAAAAGCCAGTGGCTGTGACCTCTATACAGTCATTGTTTTTTTTTAATACAAAAAATAATAAACTTTATAAAAATATATATGATATAATTTGCAAAATTAATTAAATAATATATTTTATACATATATACAGATTTTACATTGTAATTGCAAGTCTAAGAGTTTCCACAAATATAGTCATAACTATGAAGTGATGCATAAAAAAGTTTACTTATTACAATATGGCAAATTATTAATGATTATGTAAAGCATTTTGTTTTAGCAATTTAGTCATATATAAAGAAATTATAAATAGATAATGATAAATAAAATTTAATAAAGAATAAATGATTATAATTACAAATGCAAATATAATCCAAATATATAAATAAAGAAGTGTCAAAGAAATGTCTTTTTCGCTTAAAAGTATTTACTTAATAGGTGCATTTTTCATCGAGCTAGTTGTAACTACATTGCCATTCACTTTACTTATTAACTTGTTTCCTTGCCATACTGCTACCAAATCATCATTTGTCTTTAAATCAACCTGTAATTTCTCCCAAACTTTCTTTTTAGGATTCAATACCTCGTCTGGTTCACCCGTCTCATAGCCTTCAATCACAATCCTATCTCCAGGGTTGCTATCTTTTGGAGGGAGCAGTGGTTCTACTTGTTTAGGTTCATCAACAGATGAGCAGAGAACCATTCCTTTAGATTCAACTCCTCGCATTTTTGCTGGTTTTAAATTGCATAAAACTACAACATTTCTATTCTGCATTTCTTCTATAGGTACAAAGTTAACAAGCCCAGAAACAACAGTTCTAGGTTCATTTTCACCTACATCAATTTTCTCTACATATAATGCATCAGCATCTGGATGTTGTGTTACTTCAACAATTTTACCTACTCTGATATCTAACCTGTTTGGTGTTATTTCATCAGACGCTGCACTTACATTAGCTTTACTTTTTGATGGAGGTGGATAGGCTTTCTTAGCTAATTCTTGGAGTTTGGGATCTTTAAAAATCTCTTGAATAGGAGCCAAAAGCTTATTGATTACTTGTTCTACAGATGCTTTCAAGTCACCTGGATGAATTTCTTGTTTTGCGAAAGCAGATTCTAAGTCATCAAATTTAGAATATTCAGCATCACCTCCATGTTCTTCTGCTCTTTTAATTATGAATTTCTCGTCAGTTTTCATTAAAGGAAAAATAACATGCTTAGTGAATGACAACACTCCATTATCAGTAATGTTGCCAGGCTCACAGAAAGCTTTTTTAAGCTTTTTTTTGACATTAGCTGGGTTGTCTAATAAATCAATTTTACTGTCTTCCTCAGAGGCTGACATTTTTCCCCCAGTTAACCCTGGAACCATAGGATTCATGAAATGTACTCTTTTAGCATAGCCTAGCTGTGGCAAATATTTTTCAGCCAAAACAAATATTTTCCTCTGATCAACACCACCAAATTGGGCATCAACTTTTAAGTATTCCTCGTCCAAAGCTTGCAGGCCGGGATACAACAACCCACTCAACAATGGGTGTTCTACTTGTTTCACTACTTCAGCACCAGCTTTCTTGGCATCATGCTCAGTTATGACAGATGACATACGGTAAACATCTAGAGTATATTCTTTACTAAGTTGGTATTCTGTACCTCTTACAAATTTTAACTTTTCCAGTGGTACTCCAATAGAAGTTAAGATAGCTTTGATTGCCGCTTCATAGTATTCAGTTCGTAAGGCAAGTAAATCCCAGGGTGCCTTCATGTTATCCAAATAGGCATGCAAGTCAGCAAATAAAATAGTAACCTCACATCCTGCTTTTAGAAAATCGGCTATCTTGGACATAGGTACAAAATAGGCTACATGAGGACGACCGGTAGTAGCAGTGCCCCAATAAATTTTTAGGTCACGCTGTTTCAATATTTCAGTAAGTTTTTCATCGCCTAATACCTCTTGTAAGTTACGAGTTATGAGATGCTTTTTCTCTTCCCAATTTTCCATTGTTAGAAAGTACTGAACCTGAAAAATTTATAAAATAGTAAGATTTTGAACATAATATTATCATTACTAAAAGTTTGATTAGATCAGTCTTTGATATAACTTTATCTTAAGCAGAAATTACCCTTCAGTTGCGTATTACACTCTATTTCCAGAGAAACATATGCTTGCTGACGAAATAATTCAAAATCTAACCTAATACATTCCTGTACATTTGTCAAAAGTTGGAAAGTTAATACCACACAGATGATAATGACATTGACAGTGTAAATGTGGCGACAACCATTTTATTTAGACTTGCCACTAAACAAAAATAGTTTAGACATTGTTGATCTAAAGCTTAGTTAGGTTGTAATCACAATTTAATAGTGAATGCATGAAATAGCTAAGGTTCTGGCGGTATATATTTTTAAAAACAACTATACATAGAGGTGAACATACGTATGTATAATAATGATGATATAATATAGTTTGTATACATATACTTATTTATTACGTTTGCATGTTTTTCTACAAAGAAAAAGAAAATGTTTCGTAGAAATGCATTCAAATTAAACTGTTAACATGTACCTTTGAAAATCAAAGTAATTTTTCATATTTATTTATTATGAACATTATGAATGAATATGTAAAGTGGTACTAATAAATTAAATGCATAATATAAAAAAGTCTCGTCACCGTCAAACTTCCTACTCTTATGATGATTCCTCTGGAACAATTGATATCGAAATACGAGCCCAAGAGTGGGCAATTACCTATGTTAACTCAATCATCTTGTCTTATAATATTTTCCTGACAATGATGAAAGCCAGCACACCACCTATAACTGAAGAGCACAAACAGTGCAAATATTTATTATCGTTCCAGATTTTATCTTTTTCGTTTGCACATACTTAAACTTTGTAATATCATAATAAAATCATTAAAATAATCATTGTTAAGCTATTTTATTTTGCATACAGATTTGCCACTTCATGCTGTCTAAATTTGTACACTGACAAATTTTAATTTTGATTTAATATCCTTTACATATATAAGTATTCTTTGTTATTAATTCATATGTATATACGATAATAATAAAAATATAGGTTTTTATATTAATTTACAAAATATTTTAAGCCATCATTGAAAATTAAAAATAAGGTATTGCTGATATTTTAATGTAACCATTTGCATGGAAATAAATAAAAATATAAGACAAAAAATAGCGTTACTCACAAAACGTTAAATGAAGTTATACATAGAAATTTATGTTGCATAAAGAAAAAATGTATTAGTATGAGATTTTATAAAAAAAATTACACACGCAACGCTTTAAAAAATATATCATTGCCAGTACCAACAATTATGTTGGATAAAAAACTATAGTTTTTTTTATAAAAATGTATACACAGCATGCAGGGACTGAGTATTTTAAAACTTGTAAATGAAAATATTTTAATCTAAGTAGAAATATACTGTTTTTTATACTTTAGGTGTTCAGTGAAGATTTTATTTTAAATTTAAAATAGTGATCGTTATATTTATGTTGAGTTTAAATGTAATATAAAATATTATTCAGTATAAATAAGTCATAACCTTATATTTTGTTATATTTTATTAAAATATCGTAAAACTTCTGAACTTTTTTATAGTTCAAAATTTTATTTAAAAATTGGCGCTACTGTTGCAGTGAATGCTCGCGTTTCCTGTCAAAAGCGCCATTGCGCATGACAGTCAGTGCGGCCTTGCAGACTGAAGAGCGCTGCCAACAAAGGCCGAGTCGATGGGGTTACAAAAATTTCTTAATTTGGACATCTAAAAACCCTTTTGTTATTGTAATTATAATTTTAAATAGGTTGTGAATCTGTGATTACGTTAAGAAATGTGTGAATGATATGAATCGTGACGGCTAGCAAAGGAGTCAGCTGGTCCACAGTGCGAATAGTGAATAAGAAATGGCGGCCTTGCCAGCAGGTGTTCAGTATGCGTTATCATCGGAGTCTAGTTATAAAGAAAACAAGGAACTAGTGTTTGTGAAATTAACGGATTCAGCATTGAAAGCTATAGAAGACTTCATTAGAAATAATAGGGTAAGTACCTACGCCATATTGTTAACACCAAAACAGGCCAACAATGTCAGAGGCGCCATACTTATATTACAAGTAATCAAACTAAAACTGCAAATTTGCATTGTTTTCGCTAAACCTTTTTATCTTTTGTACCTTAAAGATTACTCCAGTGTTAATCTATATGAGTTGTCGTATAACAGATATGTTCTTTACGATGTCACGCCACGTCAACATGTAGAAATTTTGCTCTGTTATTTTCACGGATTTACATATCATATGGCTATAATTAGAGTATTCTTGTCTTATTGTCACGGAATCTGATGATATTTAGAGACGTCAGATGCAGCTAAAGTTACTCTTTGATATAATTGTTAGAATATTATCGTTTCTTTCTTTACAAAAACAAATCGTTTAAAGCTTAAGTATGTTAGTAATACAAAATCGTTTATCAAAAATTTCTCATAGTTCGCTTAATAAATAAGATATAAAATATAATTCTTATAGATTTTATTCGAAGTGATGTAACAAAAGCAACATTTATTGACTTAGTTTTACATTACTTTTCACTTGTTATTGAAAGTTGTTTATAACTTCTAGAAGTTTTTGTAATACTACAAAAAAAAAAACAAATTCATTAAAAAGCTATTTTCTGGAAAAATAAATAATTATATCTCTTTCGACAGTAAAACCAATATTTTTCGAAAGATTACTCAATTATTTTTATTTTAAACATCAATAAATGGCTATAATATGTGTCAGATAAAATTTTATAACAATTTTTTATAGTTTCTCTTCACCAGAATTAATATACATAAATTAGTATTGTAACAAAAAATATAAATATAGAAACAAATATATAATATATTTTTGATTTTGTAATATATGTTTAAAATTATGTTTTCAAACTAAAAAAAATTTAAATACTATGAAAAATATTTGATGAATTATTTCTGAAATAGTTATATCAAATTCTATTTTTCAGATTATTTAATGTTATTTGAAATAAAATAAAGGACATATAAAAGTAATAGATAAAATCGTCTTAGTGTAATTTACATGTATATTGAACACATTTTTTTTTCTATATTAGGTATTATATCCTTATTTAGAAAAATAGTAATATTATTGTGTATTGCGCTAGCAGCGAAAATAAGTTCTTGCAGTAAAGCAATAATATATTTGTCATATTAAATGTAAAATATTATGTGGAAACATTCTCAGTTATCAGTTCTAGAAAGGCACTCTAGATGGTGCTATATGTTGATAAAGTATATATCATTTATTTAACATAACAAACAGAAATTATAGATTTATATCAAAAGGCAAGCTTATCTGTTGGAGATATTCATTTTGCTATATAAATATACTTAAATACAATATATATAGGATTTTAGTAAATTAAATATATTTTACATAAAAAATTGCACTTTTAGTAAATAGATAACCTCTTAAGTAGTAGATATATTAAATATCTACATTACATTATATAACCAATAAACTAGAGAGAAATTCAGTTCTATAGTTGTAACTGTAGACAGTAGTTATAAGGATGTTACATAATTTATTGTGTTTCATGTATTCTCCCTTATGTATAAAATTCAAATCATATAAATTAAGTATAGAATGTGCAGTTTTAAACACATTTTAAAATAGTTAATGAAAATACCATACATTTTACCTTTGTCGTAAAAAGATAAGTATTTGTTTAATTTTCAATATTGAGATAATTAAATTTTCTAGGTCTTTATTCTTTATATTGGTGGTTTTCTATAAAATAATTTTAGTATTCACAAAGCAGTGAAACATTTTAAGGGGATTGTCCAGTATCAGCGCTCTGTGACATATATACCAAAAGTTGAGTTTAGTTATAACAAGAAGTTTATTGATAGTGTTTTCATCATTTTACCCTTATAAAATCAAAAATGTCCAAACTACTCTCTAAAATATAATATTAAAAAAAAATCATTTAATAGTAAAAAACTTGGTTGCTATTAAATTTTCTATATCTGAGTATATGATGGGAAATAAATTACATCAGCTTTGTATCTTGTAAATTATATAAGTCAATTTTTTTTTTATTTGAATATGTACAGTAAGATATTTAATTATTAATAATCAATAAATAATTTATTCCTTCCTTTTATTTGATTGCATCATCCAAATGTTAACATTTATAAATAGAGCCAGTTAATTTAAAGTAATAATTAATTTTATTTAACTTAAATAAATACAGCATAATTGATTAAAGGAAAAACTTATCATTAGAACTGTTGTAGTGATATAAGCGAAAAGGTTTTTGGGTGGTGTTGAGAATATTATATTACATTTATTTTTCATCAATCAACACATCATTTCCTTATTGAGCATTAAAACTTTAAATTCAAAGATCGAATCGAGGGTATATATAAATCAGAAAGGACTGGTCAGAGCAACTCATTGGTGGTAGCTTAGGTAATTTTGGATTGCCAAAAAGGCACCCAATTTATAAAATATATGAACTCATGACTGGAAAATTAGTACTTATTACATTTTATAAAAACAATAAAAGAAAAGTACCAATTAAAATTATGTGTCATAAATGTTCTAAGTTTCTTGAATGATATTTAATGATGTTAGCAGAAAAATGGCTTCTATTAGATCAGTAACACATGTGACATAACACACTATTAACCTCAGCATTTGCATGATATATATATTACTCATATTATGAATTTGCAAGTCAGCAAATCAAAGTAATAGGCTTAGGAATTGACCATTGATGTCATACTATGTATAATTATTTTTATACATATATACTAATGATATAGAAAATTATAGACAGACAGATTATTAAAGGATAGCTGTGCCAAATACCAGAGACTAAATGCAAATGGTCCACTGACTTAATGTTAATAATATAACAAAATATATATATTAAGTATATTATGACCTATATCAGAATTTTAATGATAGATTTTAAAAAAAGAATATCCTAAATCAGTTTCAGTTTGTTGTACAGTGGGTATATCAGAAACAATTAAAAAATTCTAGTTGTTAATATTTTAGGACATTTTTCTCATAAAATTTTAAATTCTATACAAAATATAAAGGAGGAGTAAGGGAGGTCCCGTAAATTAATCCATAATGATCATTGAATATGTATCAAATTAAAACAGTGTCAATTATGTTTGTTGGATCAGTATAATGCTTATCTAGCAAGTATAATTTTCATTATAAGTTATATTTTTTAAATTTCTTTAATTGTGTAAGATAAATATAAATCAACTTAATGTTCACAATTTGTTAATATGTTAAAATAATTAGATAAAGTTACAATGAAAATAATAAAGTAATGTAATTATTTATTTCAGTACAGTGATAATGTACCAAGTTTTATCATTAAAATTATCTTAGTTAGTGACACGTAAGTCCACTGTCCGAAAAAACTTGGAACCGATGGTATTTCGTTTTAAAGATTCCAGTTAATAATAATGGATATTCTAAACCGATCTATTATAATGTACATATAACATTACTAAAATCGAAATTTTACTTGCGATCCTTTTTTGGATCTTTAATAATTTGCTTCAAATCTGAATAAAAATTGACATGGATAAAAAACAAATATTTCTTAAATCGAATATTTGGCGCGTGTCGAGTAGCTAGTTTCGCAAAGCCAGGTACATTAGGTAAGCGATTCGGGCGCAATGACAATGATGGGACGCTGTGGTAAAAGTATATGCTTTGGAAGTTTACGAAAAAAATTATTAAATTCTTCATCCTTTCCTCTCAAATCGAAACCGATCTCAATTTTAGTCTATTAGCAAGAACTAATTCATAATAGGAAATTTCGTTTCATTGTATAAATTTTTAGCAATATTGGTGAAGGTACTTCTTTTTTTTTATTGGATACCTGGCTGATACACAACTAAAAATATATTATATCCTTAAAGCGTCCGATCAGCTGACTGGTAATATTCTTTTCGAATATTAGTGTTTGAATATACATATTATAGTTTATACAAGTGTCTATATTTCAATACAGGATTTACAAAACTAAAAAGTTTTAACTCAATACTATCAAAATGTTCAAATTCAAATATGTATTATATAAATTTTGTTGTACTCATAAATTTAGTGTTGTTATTGGTATATTCAGATTATATTTATTTTATTACAATTGCAATCCTCGCGATATGTTGAACTCTACTTAAGGAAACGATGAACTCAATAATTAATCAAAAATATTTCGGAATAACGCTGTACGCCGAAAGCTATTAAATATCTTGATTTTTAACATTCAATAAAATTGTTTTCATGCACTCTTGATTTTGTGTAATTTTTTTATAGTTTAGAGGACTTTTAATTTAATATTTCTGAATTATTAATATTGAAAAGGTTCTATAAATAATACACAATTACTGTTAAGGTCGATATTATATACAATAGTATTTAATTTATTTTAAAATAACGAATTGTTAACTATTTTTTTTTTAATAAATTTAATTCTCTGTAGATAAAAACGCAGTTTTAATACTATTTGAATGTGGACTGTCGTTTCCTATAATATCATAAATCGTTGGGCCTTATACATTCGACGTAGTTTGTAATCTATGATGCCTTAATTATGCCAACTATCTTGAGGAATATTTGTTGATGGTGATTTCCCATAATAGTATTTGTAATTGAAAAAAAAACGTGTGTATTAAAAACAAAGTCCTACTGACGTAATTAATGTTATTACTATGGTAGATATCTAAGATGTTAATAAAATATAGTATGGTCAATATACCTTAATGTTAGTGATGTTATATTTATTTATAAAGGATTAATTTTACTTAAAATTAGAAACACTATTAATTAATTTAATTTAAAAATATTTTTTAATTTCTTAACAACAGTAACACAAGTGGTTTTTTTTTTTAAATAATGGTGCATACAAAGGTATTAAAAAAAGCTTTGCATATAGTAAAGTTGAAATTTCATTGCTTAGATATCTATATTATACACATATAAGCCATGATCAAATTAATTAAATTTAAATAATATTAAACGATTGTTTACAATTTAAAGTGAACTGATAAGCAATAAATTATACTAATTAAAAAAAAATTAAGCTTGTAAGGAAATATCAAGTATGGACAGTAACATGGTTATTGAATTATACTAAGTATTATTTATTATTAAGTAAGAATTATCTTTTTTTTATAGTATGACTAGAAAACTTGAACTATTACAACACATCTATAATTTGAAACTATCAAAACTCAAAATATAAACTTTCGTACTGTTTCTATTGTTAATATTTCATGCTGATTAAACAAATTAACGATTAATTTTGTTTCGTTTCGTTAACGATTTCTTAATCATATTTCATTCAATATTGCCATTACATTTCGCACTTTTCGATATTATAATAATATCTTGACATTTTACGGCTGAAAAGGTATCAGTAAAATTTAAAAGGTAAATGTTTTTATCCAAAACTTGTCAATGCCGTCTATTTCCTTGAATTACATAGAGTATTCGTCTTGTAATCGTTTCTTTTAATATTTAGTTTATTGTAATGGAATTACGTTTCGTCGTTTTTTTATTGGAAAGAGTAAAATTGTTAATGTACAAGGCTATAATTGGTTTTATGTCAATTAACTTCCTCAAATGAATTTCTAAAAAATTATCGTACAAGTGTCAACTTTATTTTCCGGTACTATGAGAGACCTAATGAAAAATAGATCAATCTACGCAATATTAACGTATTACATAGTCTATATACAATATTTCGAGGAGTTTTAAACGATGAGGATGTGTCTTTGAATGGGTGTGTAGTCATTAGCCATTCGTTTATCATAATATCTTTTACAGTTCTTGATATTTGACACATGGACAAAACGGACCTCAAAATGCTGTATTGAATTTTGAATAATAATAGCACAAGATCACCATAAATACGTCGTTAAATCAATCGTGCCTTCGTGAATTTGGATCATTGTTTTAATTTTTTATGCTCAGCCATTGTGGTGGTCATTTACGATTGTTATACAACATCTATTTTTATCAAAAGTCAAAACCAATTCAATTCAGATTTTCTTTGTTTTTATTGGCTTCTTAAAAAAAAACGATGACTTGTAACTTTATGGTTTACATTATGTTGACATTGTACGGACTTCCCGAGTTTCTGTATTTCGTTCGTATTTGACATAAAATCATATAAATGTCGAAAGTAGTCGGTTAATGTTATTTAGGATTAATCACCCATCAATCATTAAAATTTGACAGTTGACCATAGTGTTCACCCATCAATCATTAAAATTTGTCAGTTGACCATAGTGTCCACTTGATCACACAAACTCAGGTCGATCTTATGTTGATATATCGAGAACTGAAGTATTGAAGTCATAAGGACATCCACTTCGATAAAAGTATGTGTCGACAATGCGCTGGTGCACAAAATGAAATAAATGCATATGTTAAGTATTTTAATTTAGATTTCACAACAAGTTAAACAAAGGTATTTACAACGAACTGCAAAATTGAAGTAATCTAAATTTTATTTACGAAAATATTATAATCTCGAATAAAATATACCTGGCCGAGCAGATGTAACGACATATGAAATTATAAAAAAAAGGAAATCCGCCAAGTTGCCAACCTAAACAATTTATTTAGTAACACAAGTCTTTAAAGTGGCTTGCCCACCTGACTGATTCCCCGTATGCACGTGTTTAAGGGATTTATTCTCTGCGTGTAAGTTACGGGCTCCTTCCAGTTATTTTGCCATGCAATTTCAACCACTTTTACACATATCTTTAGGCTTATTATAGTTTATTATCGAACGGTTATATTTGACGGGCGTTTTTTTGTGTGACCGTTTTGTGAACGTGCCACCTGGTCTTTTTTCCTGGGCATTATGTCCATTGAAAGATGTGAATCACTTTTGTTAAGGCAGTCATGCAATAAAGTTTTAGTGTCCACTACATTCATAAACAATGAAAGTTATTATCATATAACAGTAACGACTAGGGAAAACTGAGAGGCCATTTAACACATACACTTTGTTAAAATTACATACATCATATTTTGTGTACGTTGTCCCCATTTCAATGGACGTAATATTTGAATGAAACTTGTACGTTTATGGCTATTGTTTGTTAATTACTATTTTGCTCGAATATTCTATTATCAAATAATCAACGTAACTATTATAATATGGCCTAAAAATAGCAATCAACATTTTCTTCAGTTCTAATGGTTTCTGTTAGTTTCTATCTATGAAGTGAGAACTATGAAAAATGCTATCATTTGGAAAACTCAAAACTAATTTTTAATTTTTCTTTTATCAAATGTAAAAATTTGCATAACATTGACAAGTTATGATTACACATAATTCATTTAACAAGGGCAATCTTCGTCTGTCATTTATCTTATCGTGGGATTATAATTTGTATCGTATCTTAGCAGCTAAGGTGCGAAATGTTGGAATTTTTAAAACATGAAATAAGTTTATATACTATTACCCAATTGATGTAAAAATATATAGGATTTTTTATCCGAGTTATTGTATTTCCAATCGATCGCTATAAATTTTATTACAAAAACAAAACAGCTTAACATAATACAAAATAACTTTAATCCATTTTTTATTTTACTCGACATGTTCGTTTATTAATTATAGCACGTTCTTTAATTTAAGTACGATTTTGTTGAAATGCTTTCAATTCAAGTCGTACTACTTGGCGAGACGGTAAAGATTAGTTTGGGGGAGTAATACAACCATCACACGATAGGGTCCGGGGTCGTCGCACCCTCTGTCCCCTTGGCACCTGGTTGTCCCTTGTGAACAGATGTCAGTCTCTCAAGTAATCCCTCTCTATTACTTAGTTCTATTTTTACAACCCTATACTTTCTTTGCATTAGAATTTTAATACGTAATGTTCATTACATGTACCTGGTTATAAATTCTATTTAAAGAGATTGTCTAGCTTCAGAAAGATTAAAAATAGAACAAATATAAGATGAACCGTTACATGTATATATGCACAATGCAGTTGTGATAAATATAATATAGTACCTTTAAAACACCTGTGTTCTCTAGCTTGCGTCTAAAATACATGGTTAAATCAAACAGGTTTGCAAAATGCCAGACAACTTGTACAGGTCCTACTGCGCTTGCGCCGCTTTACGTAATGTGGATATAAAAGGGAATTTATACAATTTACTTAAACAACTAAACAAAATTGTTCATCATATAATTATTAATAATATACTTGAAAAAATTATAGACGAAGTAAGGAAATATCGAAAAATATTTTTTAAGTCGCATTCCTGATTTATCTGGATAGTGTGAGGTATCTGATCTCTTTTGAAAATGAAACAGTATTAGAAAGCATTTAAACCCAAAACTCTTCAATAGATATTATTTGAACCGAATAATCAGTTACTATATGAGAATGAAGTAATTTTATTAAACCAATATTTTGAAGTATATATAAAGCTAGCGACGAGGACAACGGCTTTCAGATCTTTAATACTATGCCGCAGGTAGACGGTGACAGTTTCGGATATTTTTTGCTGATTGAAAATTATTTATTGCAGGGTTTACTTCTTTTATATAATTGTTACCTTGTAACGTACCGGTCGTTTTAAGTTTGTTAGTAATAAAATTAAATATAAATGTGAAAATATATTTTGCCACTCAACAATATATAGCTTTAAGTTTACTTTCTTTGGCACTAAAGAGTAAGGTCTTTGTAAATTTATTTAAAGACGTTGCAAATTCGATATCGTAATATATATTTTGAAAGTGCAATTTTTCCTTTAAATTCCATTGGCGTAACGCAATTTATATTATGATTTATTCTCTACTTTCACAGTTGGGTAAAATAAAATGTACAGGTTTTGGTCGGAAGTAGCGTTGTTTTCAAAGAATGTATGTCGCCAGGCCTACTTGGTCGAACTAAGATTCGTGCAACGGCGCTGGGCCCCGCCTTGCGATTTTACACTTTCTTATCTTTAATTCTGTCGTACCTAAAGCTGACCTCCGAACAACTGTTGAATCTCAATTTTATTGCTCACTGTGTCTGTGGTATTCCAGAGATTTTGTTCAGTTCGCTGTATACTTTTAATCGTTTTTGTACAATAGTATTTACATTAAATGAATACTAAGAAAAATTTTTCAACATAAAACATATTATTTATGGCAATACATGATTGATTTTTATATAATATCCGTAATTATTTAATAGTATTAGTATATAACGTTGATAAATTATTTTACTATTAACATATTTATAAAAAACCTTTGGTCTGGAATAAAAAGTTAAATAAATAAAATACTGTCAAAACACCTACACAATAAACAACAAAGATTA
This sequence comes from Vanessa atalanta, assembly GCF_905147765.1. NCBI lineage: Eukaryota > Metazoa > Arthropoda > Insecta > Lepidoptera > Nymphalidae > Vanessa > Vanessa atalanta. Next base: position 5,597,743 of record NC_061882.1, read on the forward strand.
ATATTCTATGAAACCTTAGATCAAACATATCAAAATACCAAATACTTTATTCAAGTAGGTGGGCAGTAAGTTTAACCAACACTATTGAATTATATAGAATCATTAAATTTAAAGTTACTAAGTACCTCGTAGTAATTAGGTAAATGTTTGTAGGTCTCGATGTTTAATTTATATCTCGATTATAATATTTATTAAATCTATATTATGACAATGTGTCCTATCTAGGCTTGTAAAAGCTTCTTTCTGCTATAGTTAAAGGTCACCGGCATATTCCGCGAAGGTCACTTTGTACGCGTATTTATTGCCTCACTGTACAACAGCAATTCAACACAAGGTCGGAATTACTTTTGTATTTTTTATTGATAATATGAGAAATAATAATAAGCACTCACACATGAACACATTTATTGTTATATGACGATTACTATTCGCTAAGTAAAGTTACAAAATTAGTGCTGAACGCTGGGTTGATTCGATTTGTTTTCGATGTTTATTTTTTTATATTTAAATTATTACAAGTTTTAATGTTGTGTAAGTTAGGATAATTATTCTTTAATAATAAATAAATAGTTTATGATTGTATTTTGTTTCAAAAATGGAAGTTAAACTCCCACACAATTGCTAAACTATAGTGTATACCAATCAAAGAAAGAATAAAAAAAAAACAAACAACCCTTAGATTTATACGTATTCCATCCAATTTGTTAACAGCTCAGCTCTATTGCACACTACTAACAGTTCTTGTTTAATATATTTTTATTTATAACAAAAACTACTCACATACTACAACACAACTACGTACCTATATACACTATATAAGTACGTAGTTAACGTATATTCAATATTACTTCCAAAATTCCGATAACATCTCTACAGTATTTTTTTTTGAAATGCAAAATGAATATCATAGATTATTCAAGCACTCGACGCATGATATCGCGTTAATTCGATATCAAATGTTTATTTGGCTTTTGTCCCCTCGTGGTTGGTTGAGGCTATACAGATATTGTCGGTCAACTTTTATTCAAGCGTTTCTTAAATTGTAGTATCAATAAAAATTAATATTATAGTATTTTTTTTATTTATTACTAGTACCATTAAGAATTTAATAACATAATAAATAATATATTTTGAAACATGGGTACAGGAAATGGCCGTGATACCTAAAAGATGGTTTATCTTTTCGATTATTACATTGCTTAATAAATTTCGGATTCGAGACGAATTTTGAATGATAAATCATCATGTTTACAGACTTTTACGACAATCAATGTTTTTTCTGAAACCTATATTTCTAACCTTTTGGTGTAAATTTTAAGTACGGTTTCTCCGAAGTACATTTAAAATGACTTGCAGGTTCCAATTTTGTCTAAAAATGTCCTTATGAAACGTTATTAATCTCCAAATAAGGTTAAATATAAGATGCAAGTATCTGTGAAAATTAGTCGTTTCTGACGTAAGAATTATGAAAAACGAGTTAAAGACATTTGCTATAAAGCCTTTTTTTTAAATTCATTATCTAAGGTTAGCTTAGTTACAATGAATTACCGAATGAAAGCAGAATATATAAGGAATTCGTTATTTAGGCTTCTATAGAGAGAAACACAATTATTTCAGCGTTTTTGAAAAATGTCATCTTGAAGATGAAAGTTAGACATTTTTTATATGAATTAGAAATTTTGAAAACGGCGTTTGTGCTTCTGTTTATTAGTATCATATATCAGTTGTTGTTAATTCGTTACTTAAGAGAGTGAAATTGGGGATGAAAATTTGCATGGTAGTGTCGTAATTTTTGAATTTCGAAATATGGAATTAGGTTTATAGGTAACGTCACCTACGTTTCGACCACCAAAAAATTGTAATACTTAATACAAATAGAGGTTTCTGTGTAATTGCTTCCGATGGAAATTTTTTATATGCACTATAATAGTTAGATCGTCACGGTTGAGCAATTTACCCTGAAAAGTATTGTCTCAATATGACCCGCCTTACTTTATCTATTTATTAACAACTTTTTCATGCAGGAATTTTAAATTTTATAGCTGTTACTAAAAAACGTATCTGTTGAGCTTCTTGTATAGTTGCATATTGTAGGTAATTCTCGGTTTAGGCACTATTGAAACTATTTCGTTTCCATTCAGTGATAAGGAAAGGAAAAAAGCTCATTTATGGTATGCTTTATTTAATATATCTGTGCAATGAGGTCTTTAGTTTATGTTATTTAATTTCACATAATACAATTGATTGTTTTTTCCTAATTTTAATATTTATCTATCTAATCTTTGATTTTTATAAAACCGTTACTATACAAATACAGAATTTTTATTTCGTCCAGAAGATTAAAAAAAAATTGTGACAGAAACGTAGACTGCTTAAATTTTTTTCGTAAATACATAAATAAATGTTACTTTTGGATTTATAAAGTACACTCAGTGATATGATTTTCGTTCTTAATATTTTATTAATTTGATTCTTAGGCCGTATTTAACATTGATATAAATAAAATCTTACAATTGGAATTAAATTATTTACTCCGACCTTGCCAGTTAAAACAGGTTTGGCACTCGCAACAAGTTATAATTCTTACATTTTTAAGTGTGCAAAATCGAGTGTTTATATTTATAATTTAAAAAGTTATAATATCAGAACAGGATTCATAATTTAAGAATTTGGCAGAAGTTATTTCGTTGCCAGGGTCTCTTGATTTAGTTCCGGGTCATCCCCACTAGGCTATACTGCGATGCAACTCTTTCAATTTCACATCGAGCTTGGTTGTTAAGTAAGTAACTAAAGCAATTTTTAAGTTTACATCATCGACGCTGCCGCCCAGCCTAGTTATGTTTCTCGCGTTCGACCATCGCCGGTTGTGCAACCGCACAACTTGCCGACACTTACTTATTGTGGCCACCTCGACTAGTTGCCCAACTAGTTTGACTTTTTGTCATCTAATTATAACTTTTTATTAGGTTATGCTAGGTAATTACCTGGAAACGACACCCTCAATACTTTTCAGCTTCTGCACTAGCTAAGATCGGACCGTAACTTGGTTCAACCGTTTTCCTTTATAATGGATATAATAAATAATAATTGTTATCAATTTAAATTGTTTTACAACATTGAGCGTTGAGTAAGTTATAGCGAAGAGTTTTTCAAACTGTTTATATGAAAATAATTGGCTATTCTTTTTCATTCCGTTGGTGGAACGAATGTAGTTTATTCGATGATTCATAGTTCGCCGTATTTGTGTATGATAATTTAGCATTGTAATATGACTCTACAGAAACTACAGAACACTATCAGTAAATGTTGCCTTAAAGAACGTACCGCATATTATTGATTTATTGCGTCATTTCGTATTTTCCACAATACCTCTGTCCAAAGTGTTCATTGTAATAAATTTACATAATATCTGTAGTATAAAAACATATAAGTTCGTAGCTGATCTGATATTATTATAGCCATTTTGATTTTACTACATTAAATCAAAAGACAACTCGTATTTGCTAATTAATCAAATTCTAAATTTAATAAAAAAAATTTAATACTCAAATAAGATATGCTTATATATTTTTATTTAAATCAAATATTTTCCCTCTATATTGTAAGCAATTATCATTTTCAAGTTTAATAATATCTTGTTATTATAAATAACTTATTATTAATACTTTTTCATAAAGATAATTTTTAATGATGAAATTACATTTTAGATTTTAAAATGACTCGATTGTGTTTTAAAAAAATATTTAATTATAAAAACGTTAATAGCTTTTTCTTTTTTGTTTTCAGGACAAATTGGCAAAACCTAAAATACAGTTCCTACCCGGAAATGAAGGGGTAAGTCGAAAGAAGATCACAATTTACTTATTTTAATTAGTTAACATTACGGTCTTATATACTGTTTACAATATTAACATTGTACTATCACAAGTTATTAATATTCCTCAATTACCTACTAAGTAATAATTAAAATCTTAAGAAGTTTAAATAAAAGATCTTTGTTCTGTTATTGATAATTTATATGATTAATGATGATATAATAATAACACGTACTTATCCATATATTTTACATAATATTTTGACCTTATCGATATAGTATTAGGAAATACGATATGATGAAATGTTTGAAAACGTTAAAAGCCACGATTGACGGAACATTTAAAAAAACTATCAACTACGGCCTTACAATTTATATGTTGACATTTTACTTTCATCTGTTTGCGTGTTTTTGTAATTCGAATGAGTAATAAAAAGATTTCTTCCCGAGATATCTTTAAACAATAAGAGATTAATAAGTTACGTTAATGAATAAAAACAAGAGAGGTAAAGTTCTGGGAAGCTAATAATAAAAATATTGGATTTTTGTCAAATTTCCGATTAAATAGAATTGAGTTGGAAAATAAAAAGTCTGGATGTCGGCAGAAGCTCTTCCGGGTCCAACAATTTAATAGCATCAAGATCCATGGATGGCAAGTACTAAATAAATATATCATCAAATTGATCAAGACGTTTTGAACGAATGTATTCCGAACACACACACAGCCGAATTTTTATATAAAGATAAGAGTAATGTATCATTCAAGTTAAATAATTGATTTCATACGCAAAAGCAAGTATTATAAAGTCATTCTAAAACCAAAAAAAAATAAAATTACGTAACTTTTAACTTTTCTATAATACAATAATTGTTTATTAATGGTACAATCACTGAACTATGTTAAATTTTTGTGTTCGTGAATCTTACGTTCTCGGTTGACATTTTCACATGGAACTAATGTTTATTACGCATGTTCTATTACATAATTTCAAGCAGATTAAAATTTAAACATCGAAAATGGCATTCTATAGCCTTATTTTGTGGTCGTTGCCCAAAAAGATCGTTAAAAGACCCGTTATTAACTTTTATTATCCTGTCCTCAGCCAACTCTTAGTTAATGGGTTCTTTTGTCATATTAAATTGTTTTTTTTTTGTCGAATATTCAACCTATTAATTATTCATGTATTAATAAATGTTAATACAGTTACCGTAGCTTGCTCAAATTTTTTTTATATAATAATACCAAAATACATTTATGTTACAGTTTCGAGATAAAATAAGTAACTATTTAATTTTAAATTAACTTGCTATTAAGATGCTGTGTCATAAAAATCCTTAAATGTAATGAATCGTGAGAATTAAATTGAAACTTTATACAAAAGATAATTTTTCGCAGTGGTCCCTTGTCGTTCTCCATTGCGCCACAGGTCGCTGATTCGATCCAAGTCGTGACAGACATTTAGTTCATTCTGATATTTGTCACTTTACGTGGGTCGAGTAAATCGTTTATATTTTAATATCATTAATCAGGTCGAGCACGGAGCGAGATATTGCAATTATTGTCTATTAAGCTTAATGATGTTTGGTAATCATTTAACGAGGACATTTATTATTTACTAGCTGTTATTATAATGTACTTAGAAGAAGGCACATACAGGCAAGCAGGAGCTGTAGACGTCGACGGCTTGGGCCTTGACTCGACTCGGGCGTACCAGTTAACGCTTGCGGCACCTCGATACGCTTGCGAAATTATATGATGACCCACTTTACCGATTTCGTTTTGCTGCTTGTCGTTGCGGTCGGTCTATAAAACTTTTTACCCTAAAATTATTTCGAAAAGTGAATTAGACGCGCTTCATTGGTTAATAGTCGAAACTGAATTGTCATTTATATGCCGTTTCATTGGTACTTTTTATGTTTGTAATATATTTGTAAATTATTTACTTCGTATACTACAATTACAATTATTAACGCCTTGGTGTATAAAGATTTTTTCGATTATAAAATTACTCGGCTATTTATTGCAAGAAACCTGTCCTTCCCGCTATATCAGATTAAGTACGCATCTGTAAATCGCTTCATCGATTAATGCTGTAAGTCACATTAATTTACTTGTTACAAAAAACGTAACTAATGCAATACTGTTTACAAGGTGATAATCCTCGGACGATCCTGCGCCCGACGGCCGGCGCCGTCGACCGGTTTTGTTAGCCACCGTCGCTCGCTCGCCGGTTTGACGTGATATCTTCTCTTGTTGCTCTTTCTCACTTGTCCATAACGTATGTAAACGACCCCGATTGTCCTCAATAACAAAAAATACAGACGCCGATAATCGTCAAATCATTACATACAATTTATTCTAACGTTTCGTTGATATGTATCATTATGTCCTTTGCTGTAACAGTTATAATTTTTTTAGCAAACTACTTTATCGTCATAATATAATTCTTCGAATATCTCGCTATCGGTGTGTTAGGTCCGAGGAGCTGGCACATATCCAACTTGCACATAATAACCACAATTCAATGAGTGGCGGACCAGAATAGTAAATAAGATAGAGTGGAGAGTATAAAAATAGAAACGGTTCCAGTCGCAAGCGAGTTTGCGATTGCACCTCCCAGGTGCGACGGCCGTTGTCCCCTTATTACTCATGACTCCTGCGGTACTTTTTTCAATCTTACACGTACATAATACCTTTTGTCCCACTTATCGAAACATGAAAATAATTTGTAATAATACGTAGAATTGTTTTCTTATAGTCAAGAGCAACTGTTTGAGTCATTGTTTTATTATTTTAAACAAGATTTTTTTTTAATTTTGCATTTATAAAAGATTGAATCAAATTGGTTGATTTTTTTATAAATTAATAAAAATACGAAGTAAAATTAGGAAAAAAGAGATATTATGAAATAAATAAAAATAGATCCATTGTCGAAATTCGATCGTTATATAAAATATAAGTAACATTAAATCGAAAGATAATAAAAGGTAGGCAGAGGTGTACGAAATAATGTGTTTTGTTTAATTTAATACACATTTGTAACACATATTTTGTATAAATAAACTTTAATCTATGCAAAATTTCGAACGCCTCCGCAATATGTTTAAAAAGGTTACAATATTTTCTATTAGATATTATGATAGATATAATGTGAGAAAAATATATTCATATCTTTATTTTTTTATCAAATATATCCTCTATTGCATCATTGTATTTCAACAAAATGAAAAAAAAAAATGACGTCAATGACGTGAGATTACTAAATGTTTCACAATTACGTTCAATTTCGATTTTAAAAAGAACAAATCTTAAGAGGTATTAGAATTTTATCTTTAGAATAGTACATATTTTCAACGTTTTTTATTGTTTACATTAGGAAATCGTTCTTTTTTTTTTTTAAATACTAAATCGATTTAAACTAAAACAATCACAACGCCAGATTTCCGTTAGTATCATATGACAGCAATATCGAATGTTATCTATGTCATCTAATGAATCACCCGGTAATCTATGTACAATGAACTCGTGTATTCATGTAAAATTGTATATGTTTTATTGATGTAAGTTCAATACGATTTGATCCACAGGGTCGTCGTCCTCCCGAACCGCTTTATTTACACCATCGCTTTGCGGGTCCGTTATTATGCACATTAGGACTATTTTTTTTATTAAGATTATCTTGTCTAGAGATATTGCTTAACAGTTCTATATAAATGAATCTATGAGCCCGTATGTAAATTGTTGATCGTGAATTATTTGTATCTATTGAGCAGTTATTAAACTACTAACTTACGTTTATTCATAAAAAAATATTTGTTTTAAATTCACACTTTATGTATATGAATGAGTAGAATATGAATAGAGAACTCCTTGACGGAACATTATTTTTAGTGTAAAAGGTATAAAATATGTAAAATCAAATTGACTTAAGTAAACAAGTAAATGACAATGTAATATAGTATTTCTTGGTAAATATTTACCTCATTGATAACTGACCACAGAGCGAGAATCAACCATGTTTTCATTTACAATCACAACAGCGATAGAATTACAGTTGGTTTTTATTTTTCTCTTTACATAATGGGAGCTGGGAAAAACTTTAAATTTTAATATAGCTCTCGTCGTATATTTATTAGTTTTTAGATTTCTACGATGAATTGACATTTCAATCAACTTTCAGCTTGCTTAATAGTTATTAAGTATTTTACAAAAAGTCTTCAGCGAATGCCACAGTTTATTCATATATTCCTATGTGTGGGGACAAACAAAGGTTTACTGTTTAGCTGAAAACTCTTTTATCAGATTATAATGGCAACATCCACGTGATCAAACAATAGTGTTTGCAAACGTTACAAGGACGATATGTTGTGATGTTCATTATATAAAGATCTCGAATCTTCGTGATTTGTTCTGTTACGACGTATCAAGATATATTTGGTGAGCTACGAAAACTTTATGCGGAAGTAAAAAAAGTTAATTATTTAGCCTAATAAAAAAATAAGATCTCTTCATATTACGCATATTTTGTAAATTAATTTGTTGTTGTACAAATGTATAAAACTTACCATGTTACTTGCTTTTGATTTTTATCATTTGCCTTTACAATAATGATAACTGATAAGATAAATCATACAATTTACATTTAAAACAATTCCACTCAAGTCAACCCTATATATGTGACGGTTAGATTGATATAATTCAATTCGATTAATATTATTCTGAATTACTAATGGTAAAACGAGTATTATTGCAATAATTTCCCCGTCATTTCTATACAATTTACGCAGGTAGAACGTAATAGCGTTTACGATTTACTTGAATATGACGTAAAATATTTATCATCACATACCTATAATACTGTAAACGGGTTACATTAGATACTTGCATTATTTAATGTTTTTAAATGAATTGAAACACTATTGTTCCATACCATATTTTTTAGACATTATCGTTATTAATATAGATACAATACAGATTTTTTATTTATTGTAGACAAATAAAACATCAACAATACGACGTAGTAAATAACAGTGATTTAGTTTATTTTCATCTCAAGTTTCTGTTTTATCGACTGAATCACAAAATGATCTAGTGATTAGATACGAATCGTGAATTCTGAGGGTGCAGGGAGCGGCAGAGCCATTCTGATTTCCTAGTGGTAATTGCAGCGGTATGCGGACGGTGGTGTCGTCTTATTGGGACTACAGCAGTACGTGCGCACTGTTCACTTTCACTTTGCACCGCGCACAGTAGCGCACTTTACTATTGGATACGACTGGACGATAGATTAGACTCAGCCATATCACGCAGTAGCATTAAGCAAAGGTCTCTCGACGTTATCTTAAATATTCACATTGTTTGCAAAAGCTCGACATATATTTTAAATATGATCATAAACGTACCAAGTTATTAAATGTTTTTAAAAAAGGCAAGTAACCGGTAACCTACATAACTTTCACTTTTAATTCTATTTAGTTGGCAGTCTATGATGACCTTAAATATATGTAATTTAGTGAGATCAAAAATTAATAGACACTTTACAATGCGGCCTTAATGCGAATACCGTTCGACCTTTGAGGACACAAGCGATGGTCACGAGGTGGTTCTTTGATCGTTATTGACTACTAAAGGTCTGTCTTATAAATGTTCCGACAAATGTAATTAACTTGGCATATCATGATTAATATTGATTTAAATTGAATCGGCCTAATACTTAACAAAAAAAGTAGCAAATAATAATTAGAAACATAAACTGACCTGGTTTAAATAAAAATATTTGCGAGAAACGTTGGAATACAGTGACGTCATGTCACGAAATTGTAAAACGAAAAGATTTAAAGAGAAGAGGATTTTTCAAAAAAATATATAAATAATGTGTGGATTCAATATTTAATTTTAACGTTGTTGTAAAAATAAAACATTGCAAGTAATGAACTTATTTGTTATAAATTTGCACATTACTAAAAAGTTATACCTCGAACAGCCATTACATAATACAAAAAGATTGCTTTTAGTCCGGATTTCCCCGAGCACGTCCTTTTATTTAAGATCGTCAGAGCTGATCTTGAAAACGTGTGCGTAGAATAAAGTCATTACCTAAATTGATGCTTCGGGAACTTAAACTTTGTTACAGTATTTTGTTATATTTTATTCTATATAAAAATATGCTCGTCGGTTTTTTTGAACCTTTGTATATTACGCAATTTTTGATCAATCTAATTTTAATAAAATATTTTTGTTATGATTGGTATTTTTTGCTCGTTATATCGTATAATAAAATATACTGAAAAGAATTAAATTAGCCAACATATTTTTTCAATTTTGTAACCGACATATAAAATAGAGTAAAATGTAAATTGTATGAATGTATGTATTTTATATCTTCAAAAAATTATCGTTAATTATTTTAAAAGAACATTGTTTCGATTATTTTCGCGCTAGTATGTCAATATTAAAACGATATTTTAATACACGGTCTGTTTCATACTAGAAGTTTTTAGTGAGTTTTAAAATGAACTAGTGCTAATAAATGATTGCGAAAAGCAAGTGCAATATAAGATGTACCGAAAGTCGGTTGACATAATGTTGTTTTTCCATTATAGAAGGGAAAGTTTGTAGAATGCGTGTTCATCATACTTTGCTAATACCGCTTTCAATGCCTAAGTAGGAAGTGCGATTATCTTTATTTACAGATCGTTTTTGTTAAACAACGTTCGAGATCAATCGTTCTTACGTGTGTTGATTTTAATTGCTTCGATAAGTATAATTTAATTGTAAATGTTTTATTCAAAAATAATTTTATCTGTACAAAATATGACAGATGAAAAATTTGTGTAGCCACTTTAATTACGGGCATAAGATAATTGACAATTTATAACCAATAGGCTCCATCGAGTTGAACGTTTGCCCTTTTGTCTACCTCCAAAAAAAACTTAAAACAAATGATAGCGTTTATAGCACGCACTTAAAGACTTAAGTCAATGACAATATCAACAGCGCATAGCAACCCACTTGACACTGCAATGAAATGAAATGAACAGATAACGTTGTATTGTATTTATTATCAATTGAGAAGACAATAACGTTTCGGTATAGAATCAGATGTGCAATGTGACATTGGTAAATTGTTTACGACACAACTTTGTTGTTCACTTGTGATACCTGATTAATAGCACAATTAAAATTTCGCAAACAATATTAAACCTAATCATGTACGGAATAAAGGTTATGAAAATATTTCGCTTGATATTTTTATTGTTTAGTTACATTATCGAGAAATACTTATATTGTGCGTATTCGTAATTAATAGCCTAAGTCTACAGGGAATACGACATGGCTTGCTAGTAAAAGCGAGAAAATTACATTTATTACGTCTGTAAATTAATTTTCAGCGATAAAATTCTATTTTCTTCAAACACATTTGAATTATTATTGAGTTAATTTATTTAATTTACAAAATTAAATAATCTAAAAACAATACATCTCAACTTTTTTTATTTATTTTTAAAACAAGTACTATTTTCTACATCCGTATATTAATTCGGTGAATTCATCTCATTAAGTACCGAACAAAATATCTAATAAAAAAATTAACGAACTGATTATTCAACAATTGGTGTCAGTCTAATACCTACACAAAATACCATTGTGCCTATAAGACTGACTACAGACAAAAAATACTCCACGGATTTCGTCACGCCTACAACTTTCACTTGAATTATGTTTTTTTTTTTCAGGTTTTATCTCGTATTCAACATGTTAATTTGCCAATCGTGATTTCTCATTGACTTGACTTGAACGTTTCATACTACCTAGTTAAATATATTAACTTTACATTAATAATATTCTTTAATAATATTGCTTTTAAATATTATCCTAGTGTCTAGTATCATTCTTTGACAATATTGCAAAAAACGAGTAGTACTCACTATTTTTTAGTTTGACTTGAGCTTTATTTATGAGTCTATTAAATTACGATGAAAAAAATCTGAATAAACTTGATCATATAAGTAGTTTCATATCTAAAAATATGCAAGTAATAGACAAAATGCAGCACCTTAATAGAGCTAGCTTAGTTATATTACGAAAGCTCGCTATGGAGTCGATAATAAATTACACCTGGCGTAGTTACGTAACTCAGGTAAAAGTTACCGCTCGCTCGCAACTATTCTGAACTTCAGACGCCCGCGACTAAACTAAATTGCATCTTAACTACGTCATAACGAACGCACATAATAACGTCGATTTTAATAATTATAACATGTCATTGATAAATTTACAACTTTCATTTTTTGTATGAATAAATCGGATATAAACGCAATACCTATTCAACGTGGCCTTCGCCTCAAAACCGATATTAGGTCCATTTGACACGATCACTAGTTCTAAGTAATTTTGAATTGTCTTTCAACGTATAATGCATTAATGATAGAACCTATTAAACTAATTGCATATGAAATCCTCATTGTTGCCGGTCTGTCGCCGTCGCTAGACACTTGAATTTGGTTTCTAGGGCTACTAGCTACTATTGACAATTATTTATTATTATAGTTTTTTTATTTGTCTTCACCATGAAATAATTTTAAAGGTTATTACCACAAACCACAATACGTAAATGTCATAGTTGATAAAAAAAAATGTTAAATATTCCAGTTTTTAGGGCCTTGATATTTGTTGTATTCATTTTTAATATTAAGCGGTGTAGTTAAACAACACAATTTTCCAGGACATTTCGATCAATCTCGTGTCTGTATCACGAATAAATAACCGGTCTCGTTCACAATTGTTTTCACCCTGCTAGTCGCCTGCCGCCCGCTTCGTAACACCCGTTATACAACAAATCTTATTAGCTGAACTAGAGACTAACTGTTACGTAGCACCTATAGCACACCCGACGTGGTCAATTTCCTATAGCGCATATCTAATTGCTGTGTATAATTTTTCTTTGTTCGTCTAACTGACCATACCAGATAAAAACGCAAGATCATTTTCTCCGCTTGTAACTAGCTATATAAAAATTAACAAATATTTTTTAAGATAAAATATATGTTTTATGAAGATTATCAAATTCAATCATATGTTTAGTATGTATGTAGTCCATTAATATAACTGGCATCAAATGGTAAATTTCTAAAAGCGAGCGTTTTATGTTTGTCGAAAGTGAAATTTTTACAACTTGACGATAACTAAGTGAACGGTGACCGATTATTTAGGATGACACATTTCCGTATACGACATTACTTAAGGATATTCACGAAGTCGTCTTTTCCAAGAAAACGAATCGTTGCAAAGCGAACAGTAGTTTAAAATGAACACTATTCTTGACAAATATTTAAACACGTCTCATCATTGATATAAGTATGTAAGTGGCCCATACTTATATGTCAGTATAGATACAATTTGTGAGGATATCCGCTTTTGATCAACAATACGGCGCACCTATTTTAGCATTGCTATATTGAACTGAACCATTCGGCGGTTTCGCAGTCAATTTGTGCGCTTTATTGTGTGTATTCGGTGCCGTTGTTTGTCTTCGCCCAGTCGAATGTCGTTCAGCTATCGTTGACATATGGTTCTATTTACCAACTTCGACACGTAGGACTGATATTGTTACCATGCACGAATACAATACGAGTGATTTATTCTTCATTCTACTACAGAATGTTGCCTCATCATTATGATGAAGTCTTGTCTTTTGTTACATTATGTTTTTCAATATTTTTATTTTTCATTTTACTTTTACAAATTTTGTATAAAAAAAACTCGTTTCACCTAAAAGCCACTGAGAATTAGCACAATTTGATATCTATTTTCATATTCTTATGTAATCGCAAGAAACAATCCGCTCGCTCTGGTGTGAAAATTGGCAACGCAAAAATTTATTTCAGTAAACTATGGTTGAGAAAAAATTTAGGCGTTATTTGTAATTGGATATTTACGAAATGGTTGTGCGTGTAACATAATATGATATAGTAAAATAGTATTTGTACCATCAGCATCATGTATAAAAATAGCCATAGAAGAATATTTAGCTTCCTATGTGGGGGTGTGGTCCTCGTCACGCCGCGTCGGCGCCGCGTCTGCCGACTGGATTGTTCAAGATCCAAATTTCACACCCATCTCTAGAATGAATTCAAATTAATCGTTATCGCACATTGAAATAATCGTGAAGTAAATATAGATAATGTCGAAGTTTTCGCTCACTCTTATCAACTTTATAAGTTTTTTATTGTAAGAAATCGGCTTCTGTCATATACAAAAATAAATGTATTTTTTTACACTAGAATTACTTCAATCAATATTTTTCTATTTTTATACAAAATATTGTGTATTTATTTAATAGTTCAATATGATATGATAATGATTTTATAGTTTAATCTTCTACAAAAAAATCTCGGATCCAATTTCGACTCTCGTACGCGTGTTTTGCACCTTGATCTAAATACTTGCGACATTGTGTAGACATCGTATAGTGAGTACGTTTTGTGCCGTATTACTATATGTAATATACTTTATTCAAACGTTTTATTTAATTTACTTTTATAATTCGAACTTATTTGTCTCAGACTGCGCAAGGGGTAGAGTTCCGTGTTTATTCAATTAACATAAAACAAAGCTATTTCTGCAAACACTTGTATGGTTTTTTCAATGAGTTTCTATGAGCTCTAGTATTAAAATAACGTTCATACTTTAAGTTAAGGAATCAGAAATAAACTCAAACAAATCGTGTCAGAAAAAAACCGTGGGTATATCTGTCTCTATTTCCTCAGTAAATTAGTAGAGGCTATTTAGAATATGTTATAAAATAATTATATTGAAAGGTCATTTACGGAACACTAAATTTTTTTTTTTTAAATATATTATTATTATGAAACGATATTGCGTAATAACAGCGCCTAAATGTTTTAATGAGTAATACAAATCTCGCTAGTCCCTTTCACCGTCACTACAATCACTACAATAATATCAATGATTTTAGTCGTGTCAACGTTTAACGTTTCATATCGAGTTTACCTACCGTTTACGTAACTATAATTATATTTTATTATATATACGGTTAAATATAATTGTAACTTTGTCTTTAAGATCAAGCATGATTTTAATGTTAGTTAGATTTTAATTTAAGTAAAAGTTCCTTCAATGAGTGCACAATGATGTCGGTCGACTAGTGAGAATAACACACTTGCCTTTTACTAAACCATTGTTTGAAAATCTCGCTTATAAAATATCTTGTTCTAAATTAGGTACATGAACTATACCTTTGTTATACGATCGCTAATTACACAAAAATAATAATGCAATAAATGAAGTAAGTAATATTTATTATAATTTAGTAGTAGCTAATTTATTTTTATATAATATATAAGGTGTATATTTAATAGTGTTATAGTTAATTTTTCGTAATTAGAAGTAGAATATGTTTTTACCTTGTATTTTTATTACGCAAGGCGTTCACGTGAAGTGTTAGTGGTATTTAAGCGTACCTATGTAGCTATATTATAAAGTATCGGCGGAACTTCTATCGGCCATTGGGTAACCGTTGGAAAGAGCTTCGTTACGTAGAGGTTTCGATACAACCTCGCGTCGTAAGGCCGTGGTTGCAGTCACGTCGCCGGTGAGAGGCTCCCCTCCGCCATCAGAAGGTCGCGAGCAGATATCGCGAGGAGAACGGCACTGGAATGAATCCTTAAGAGCACCGAGACACGCCCCGTTACCGCCTCGAATAATTTAAAGAATTACTACTAACAATGATTCGTCTGAACTTTAATTTATATGACAACATTTTCATATTGTTGTTGAATGTTTAATAATTATCTTATATGTTGACGTTTTCATCCGTTGTTATCGGCAGTATGAAAACTCATTACACGTACGAGTGAACTACGCGTGCGTTAGTAATCTAATCAGTAATATATAAAAGACAATTAACATAGGCATAGTTCATTAACCGCAGTGGAAAATACTACTGAAAATATTGTTCAAACATTCAATAAGCATTACGTAGTGATTGTCAGTATTTTTGCCAACGCAGAAAATGCAACAGCAGTAATTAACATGTTTGATGAGCGTGAGCACATGCCGTTGTTTAGCAGTCCGTTAAAACTAAAATCGAATTAAATATCGTTAAGCCGAGGATACATTCGACGCAGTAATTTATTATATTTTGTCTAAATATTACATTCAGATGAGACAAAAATCCTTGGAGGTAAAACACTACCGTTAGGTTGGTCAGTGACAGCATTATCCACGACTTGAATATTGTATTTTTTCACGTATGTTGGACATATAATTAAATGAATTGATGTTACCTCACCACTGCCAACGATTGCGACAAGACGGCCGCATCGTCCATTAGAAAGTCGGTGAATATGCAAATAGTATTGTAGAAACCTCACGAATAACTGGCCACTCACTTGCCTTTAAATGTGTCTGCGATGAAAGTGACGACTACCGTTAGTAATTGTTAGAACAATTTCTTTTGCGGACGCTCTGCTAAATTTGCTAATTTTGCGAACGAAATATCGTATAATTATATTTTTAATTTAATAAGTTCGCAGTAGATGATTTTATCTTCTGTATCGTAATGACTTGTTTAAACGGAACATGTTGTTTATCGAAGCGTCAGTTACTTAACGTTTAACATTCATTTGTTTATTTATAAGAACGGCCCCTTTACGATTGTTCTTGCTAGCTACTGACTCGGTCGATATTAAATTTTAAACTCAGTATAGCTGTTATAAGTACAATGAAAATTAATATTGCATCCTCATAAATAAAATGGTTGACGTAATACTACCGAGTCAAAATAATATGTAGCCACTTCTTCAAGCCAAATTTTATTAGTCTGTGTTTGTTCGAAAGAGTTCTATCTATGTAAATTTATGGCTATCTATACATTATGGAGGAATAGAGAAGCGATAAATGAATGGTAAATTTCTGGGCGAATTTATCTCAATAATAATTGTTTGAAAAATATCTAAATATAGTTGTTGGTCAAAGACGTTTTTGTTTTTCGCATTGTACGTAGTTTATGTACTTGTTTTGCTACAAACGACGTCACTTTCATAATATTATTTATTGTCAACTGGTAGCATAAGTACCTATACAGAAAATAAGATAATAACAAGCCGGTAAGCAATTAACGTGGGGCCGATCACAGCCCAGCTGCGTGGATTTCCCGCTACGATGCGTGTTGAGAACTATTTATTATCGTTCGGTGCTGACGTACGCCACTATCAAAATAAATTATTTTGTATTCTGTGTCTTCGCGCATAAAGTCGAATTTCTGTCGTACGACCAGTACCACCTCCACAACGTTACGTCAATAAGATACAACACGTTAACTAGCTCGACTGGGGCGTATGGCTGCCTGTTTCGTGTCCGGGTTTGTCGCCTAGAATCTATAACAACAAATCTCTCGAATCTTTGTAATAGAAATTATATAGTCGTACTTGTCTACCTATAGCTAGTCAACAAAACAACATCGAAGCAGCAAAACAAGCCAACGCATAGATATTTTGTACTTATATCTCTTGTTCGAGCGAACCGAACCGGTTCGGTCGGCCTCTCACTTCGCAACTCCGTATACCGCTTGCTGAGAAATTAGGTAAGCAACAAAAGCCTTGGTCGCTGCGCACGACGGACAGAATGCAATAAAGAAATCCTTAACATTAATTAACAATATCAGTCGCAATCTACAGGTAGAGAGTGATGTAACAGTATATTACCAAAGTAGTCAGTCAGTCGTTGTCCGGTTGAATAGGACTTTAAAAATTGAATCGTTCAAACGGCATTCTAGTGATGCCTTGAAAAACGGATGATGAATTTCCTTGTGTTTTCCGGTCGAACCGAGGCGTAGACTCGAACGACCTTCGTTAAAAGACAAACAATGAAACTAAACAACCTTGACATGATACTATCTGCAACTGATGCATTGCACTCATTACCTACAAATGAATATCTAATCATATTATTACATTAATGAACTCTTCTTGAAATTCGTTACAAAAACAATACAATTAAACAATTGCTGAACTGTAGAGACGTACAAATGTAGCGGGCGAGACGGCTGTTCACCGAATGCCGAAGTATTCCATCGCAACGCGCTCTTTATATCGGCCGAAGTCGCTACCGCAGAGAAAGCCGCGCCCCGCACTCCCCCGCGTTGCCTTCGCACTCGTCCCGTAGCGGGTTTTTTCCTCATCAGCTCTATAATTGTATACAGTATATCTCACCTTGGGTTCATCAGTCGCGACATGCTTTCTGAACTTCTAACAAACGACACTGCTCCGTATTCAGCTTTTTGTTGAATAAATTTTCATTTGATATTAGATCCAACATATTGTATTAAACCATTACCATTACCAACAAGTAGGTACACTACTATTTACATTTTAGAAGTACACGTTAAAAGCTTATTAGTTAGAGCTACCGATTTTAAAATTTAGTTTCGCTTACTCTAATTTTTACCGTATTGTATAGCGAGAAAAAAATCAATATAGTGGCGTTGGGACTTCTCGGGTTATTGCTCCATTTGTGTCTGCATCACGACACACGACGCAATTTTTAATGGGCTAATTGCTTGGCATGATGGCGTTGGCAGACGTCAGCCGCGATTCGCGACCTTAAAGCGGTTCGGGGCCACGCGTGTGTGATGTAGGTGACGCGCCTTGTCCGGACGTTTTGAGCCACACTACTTTGTCATTATGTACTCTGAAGTACGACAAACAAGAGCAACATTAACATTTCATTAAATATAAGATTTCATTTTAACAAATGTATGTTCACTTTCATTTTAAAATTCTAGTATACTTTAAATTTTTCAACGAAGAATAATATTGTATGTTATTCAACGTAACATCGCGCTATTCGCTGTTAAAACTAGCTATCAAGAGCAAAATACTTATACGTGGGATTGAATTACAAATGCACATTACGTTCTCGTATAAATTCATAAAATATCGCGTGTACAGCGTCTACTTGGTGGCGAAACGGTACGTTGCGCTTAGTGGTTGCTTGTATGCTTGCGGAGCCGCGACGTTGCCATTCCAGGCGATGAAAGTCGTTAGGTACTCATTGCGAGCCCCCGCGCTATATTACGCACATTACATTCAACACCGAATCTTAGGCTTTTTTTCATATATACCAATTAAACTACCATCTTCCGTTACATTGAGAATTCAAAATAAATAAATCTATCATTAGATAGATTCGGCGCTGACTATCGTGTCATGATTTCAGCGTGTAACTAACTGATTCAGATTGTATTCATAGAAGCCGGCTGCCAAAGTGCCGATGCGCGACAAGCATGTACATTCCACGAATAAAACTAATAGCAAAATTTTACCCACCGCGTATTATGTTACAACTACAACGTTAATCCGTCTTCTATTTGTAGTCGGTGGATTATTTAATATTATTTTATGAAGAATTGTATTCAAGCTATTGTAATTTAAATAATAGTTGTAGGAAATAATAATGCTTCGATTTCTGAGATCGTTACACATTTAGTTAATGCATTTTTATTTGTTGTATCTACTGTTTTAAAATTATTATATACTTACGAATATATTAAAAAAAGAAGAAGTAATTCTTTTCGTTTTGAAATACTATTTCTGATCTACGCCTTTATATTTTATTATTACAATAAAGTTCTCGGGTATGAGATAGCTGTTACATACACGTGATGATAGTGTATATACATTTAATAAGTAGATTAACACACGCAAATCACTAAACTAATGTGTGTGGGTAATCATTTTATTTTTATCTTCCTAGCTTAATGGAAAATCAATAAAATCAACGATAAATAATGCACGATTGACACTCCTTCCGTACTTGTCCATAACAAATATTGAGCTTAATTTAAATAAAAATTTGAATAACACGCGGATGGACGGAAAATAATTTATAACAAAAAAAAATCCCTCGGAATTATATCAAAAGGTTAATTGTACAAAATTATCTCGAGTCCGTGACATCGATCACATATAAATTTAATCAATTTTATATTTAATTATCTATTAATATTATACAATAGTTGATAAATATCGTTTGAATTTCGCTTTCGAATGAATAAAACAACGACGTTAGTATAATAAATAAAGTTTTTACTTTCTTTTTTCCAGAAAATCTCCATTCCGGCTCCATCCAGTGGTAATGGATCATCGGGTGAATCCACGTTTCACTTCAGTATCAATAGCAATGCAGAAATGGAGGGTCCACAGGTAAAAACAATGTGAACTCAATTAAAATGTTCATAAAACATAGATAATTTAAAATACCGAATACTATTTTCATAAAAAACAATACGTGATATTATAATATAATCTGTAAGAATTACAATAATATCTGATATGAGGTAAACGTCATAGCTGTATTTATTATATTATATTTATCGTTTGATTATAATTAGTGCAAGGTTTATTCCGTTTGTCTTAAATCTGAATGTATGATGGAGATTGAATGAAACTTTTCTCAACTTTCTAACGTGCGTCGTATCGAGTTTAATCGCGCCTTAGTTTCTTTTCCGGTCTCTAAACAGCCCAAAAGTATCTACTTTGTATACATCTATTGGATTTATTCAGAGTACTAATGCCTAATAATATGATTAAAACATTAGACGATTTTCATTAAATATTCAAGAATCTCTTTTATCTTTCTATTTTACGGAGACATGATTGAATATTATAATTTTTTCATCGAATGTCATAGATAAAAATAATATGATAGATGATAAAAAAGTATTCCCGAAAGCTAATTGATAAATGTATTAGTCTATCATAGAGTTTATTTATTATCAGTAATGTTTGAAATGTTTTATTGGATACTGTAACTTTTCATAAAATCGTAAGTCATGCTTGTGTCGTTACAAGTGTCGCTGATATGATTGCTATCTACCAAAGGTCAATTTCTTGCTGACTTTATATATATTATCAATTTGTTTGATATCATTGTTTACACTTCAGCAGTAGATGTAATAAGCAAGGTATAGTTTGATTTCCCATTATAACGCTGTAACAAAGTCCAGTGCGTTTGATGTTTGAGGCAACCTAACACTCAGCTGATATTCAATGAATTATAACAAATCATAGAACTTAACACCGATAAGGTGTGCTCGTTTTTATTTGTAGGTCACTGAGCGGTTGCTACCATAAGTTGTGACCGACGAATTCGATAGAGTAACTTTGTATGCCATTACTACCGTGTGCTTGAATATTTTTATTACAAATGAATTTAGAAGTATTGATATCATTTATTTGTCTTATGGTAAATTTCAAAACAATAAATTTTCACAAGCAATTTTAATACAAAATTATTTCATCTCGAAATAGATATTAATTATCTTTAAATTTAAGGCTACTGTTGAAATACTTGAGTCTTCACGATAATGATTAATCGCTGCAAGGTTAATAATAGTAATACGCGTTGTTTATACGTAGTGATAGAAATATATACTTGTATATTTTTTGAACAAGTTTTTTCAACGAGATTGGGCACGTAGGAAGCAATTATATCAAATGTCTCGTTTGAATTAGTCATTAGGTTGGAATATTTATTAATATAAAATAAAATAACCTTTTGTGTATACTTAAATTCTTGATTATTACGAGTTTTGGGTTAATTGGATTTTCTTAATTGCAATGATATACATAAATGTACGTAATATAAATCATCCTCATATTATGAATTCAATTGTTTTATAAAAAAATATATATACCAGAACCGAGTTGACTTGTACTTTAATTTTTAAAAGCGCAAGAGGCTTAAGACATGTGTTGTCTTTATTGGATGCAATTTGTGTATTTGTGTAATAACTTGATGGATGCAACAACTCTCATGAGTTTTATGCATTACTGAACTTGAAGAATATATCTGCATTTACACGAATCCAAATTAGTAAAAAACACCATAATAAAATTAAATACTATTGGAACTAAAAATAACAATAATATTACATATATATAACTAAAAAAATTGTGATGACATCTAATAATTAAAATTTCAATGTTTCTTTTAAGGGTTCGTTCGAGTGCGTCAGGGGTGGGGGCGCGAGGCGCCTGGAGTCGTGCGGGCCGCTGCCGCGAAGAATGCGCGTGCAAGCCAACGACGACTCGTACGAGGCGACCAAGGACCGAATGTCCAGGACTATCGCCGCGGAGCAGAGCAAATGGTCTGTCCATTGGACATTGATTTAAATCTAGTCTATCTAATTTTAAAATTAGTAATCCTCTAAGAAGTAATCGTATTTTATTGCCTTAGATTTTAACAATAATATTGTATGTTTCAGCACCCGCGTCATTAAACCTAATCAAACGGATATAGGTCGACGTGTTAAAGTGCGCTCAACACATCCTACGTACTCAAATGGGCCTGCAGCTCAGTTGGCTGAACGGCTCGAAAGGGCCGAAAGGCCAGAGCGCCCCGAAAGACCCGAACGACCGGAAAGGCCTGAGAGGCCGGAACGACCTGAACGGCAAGAGCGGCAAGAACGGCCTGAACGAGCAGAAAGACCCGAGAGACAAGATCGGCCCGAACGGCCAGAACGGCCTGAAAGACCCGAACGGCCGGAACGGCCTGAGAGACCTGAACGGCAAGAACGGCCAGAGCGGCCTGAGCGGCAAGAACGGCCCGAGCGACCAGAAAGGGCTGAACGCCCCGAACGGTCGGAAAGACCTGAACGGATGGAGCGTGTAGAAAGGCCGGCGGTCGCACCTCCTGCGAGTCGCCCGCAACCCACTGCGTCCGCGCACCCGCACCCCCAGCCCCAGCAGCACCCGCAACCACACCCCCATCAACCGCAACGGCCTCCCCCCAATCCAGACCTTACTAGGCGACCCTTAAAGTAAGCATTAAATGTATATAATTCTTATTGTATATCCGTTATATGCATATGCCGAAAATTAGAAAAAACTAAATTTGAATATATGATTCTGCTTTTAATATTTCTAATGTTTTTTGTTCGAGGTATAGTTATTTTTTTTCGGAAAATATTGACAATTGAAACAATTGAAAATTATGCACGTAAAATTTAAATGACAATTAATAATTTAAATGAATAAAAGCGTCGTGTTTCAAGTTATCAATTTTATGAACATTTGAATCAATAAATTGACGTGGACCGTCATAATTGGCTAATTAGTGATTGTTTTATTGTCTTACAAAATAAATATAGAATTTGCTGTTACCGACGTCATTTACCGAGACGTTCATTATTTAGTAATATGATTTCCAGTTATTTGGGAAATCTATAATATGTTAACCAAGGTTGCTAGGTCACACATACACAGGCACAGACAGGATATTAATTATCCGATTGATTTTTATCTCTATATCGATAATTTTACGATTCAGACACGGTCCGTGTTACAGATTATTATAAGAAAAAAAAATATATAAAAACACTGCGACGCGTGTACATTATGTAAACATTGACCAAAAGTTATTTAGACACGTCTGAAATTTGTTAATGATAATCGTCTTTATCGTTTAGTGATAAAATGCGGTCGTTTTATAGGAAGTGTGGCTTATAAAATAATTTATATACATAAAATAAATTACAAAGACACTTTTTGTTATAGAATTTTTTTATATACACCTTGAACAAAAGACAAATCGTTGGTTTAAAGTAGGATATACAGACTAAAAACAAAATAATTCCAAAGAGGTTGTATAATATAATATTTTTATAAAATTCGAATTTGAATAAGGTCTCACTTTCTATTATTGGTTTTGTAATACAAGCCTAACTTAACATGGCGATTAGTGCTTGCGACGGCTGACTCATGCTCCGCCAAGGTTGTGTACAAATTATTATTAAGCTAAAACAACTCAAGGCGATTCAGAACTCGTGATTTCTATACATCGCTGTTGTATTTATTACTCGCCGAATAATCCTTGTTATCAGATAAAAGATAATTTATGCTAAAATTGGTGACGTTTGTTTTCATAGTAAATTTTTTTTTTTTCATAAAAAGCTTGCTTATTTTATTTACTTCGTTTTTAAAGAACGAAAAATGTCTAGGTTTCTTTTTTATATTTGCGTTTACTTTGTCTTGAGTTTCGTTTTTTTTCTCGCGTATTTTATTGTAAACACATTTGAACGTCGGCTGACGTTTTTATAAATAAATCTGTTAGAAGATAAATTTGTACTGATGTACAAAAGTAAGCAATAAAGTTTTTTTAACTACTAAAAACGCGATATAAAACGCCCAGTTGATCATTCGAGCGACAAAAAAATGACTTCAAACTTTGTAAATTGAATTCATTATTAACCTTAAATTGTGCTTTAGGTTTTGCAAAATTTAATAAAATCTTTCGGTTGAATATTAACAAAACATATTTTCCGTTTCAGAGAAAGACTTATACAATTATTAGCACTGAAACCCTTCAAGAAGCCCGAACTATACGCGAGACTCATGAGTGGTAAGCTTATATTCAAGTAATGAAATCCCTACACGTACAGTATTGAACTCGACTAACGTTTGGGTTGACCTTGCAGAGGGCCTCAAAGAAAAGGAACGTAGTATGGTGAACAAGATCCTGCCAGAGATCGGCACGCTCAAGGACAACTGTTACCACTTACGTAGGCACGTATGGAACGACGTCAACGAAGATTGGCCATTCTATACGGAGGAAGAAAAACGTTTGCTCAAGAGGTCTGTGTTCAACCCGTTCAAGTTTCAATATATCGTTTTAACTCAGTTTATTATTAAAAAATATCTTCCCTTGTCTCGAGGAGAAGCTTTCATCACCCCGCTTCGTTTCGAGTTGGTCGGTGGTTTGAAATGTAGCTGAATTTAATGCGACACATTGGCGCTTTCTTAGCGATGCGATAAATAATTAATTAGTTTCGATAGATGAATCAGGCACTTGGCAATTTCCTCGGTGACAGAGAAGGCAATATTATGAGTTAGCTTAGTAGTCATGTAGCGTTTATTGTTATTATAAGACTGCGTACTAAGGTTTTTCACCGAATCGTGTGTGATTGTATTTAATGCCCCGCTCCCCGCAGGCGGAAACCTCAAAATCTAACGCCGCCGCTCAGCAGCGACTCCGCGAACTCGCTGTCGCCGCGCGCGTCGCCGGGCGCGAGCAAGCGCGCGGGCGCCAGCGCCGACGACGCGCCCGCCGCCGTCAAGAAGCAGCGCATCTCGCACTACCGCCGGCCCTCGCCGCCCTCCTCCGGGTACGCCACCACCTCCTCCGGCGAGCGCCACGCCTCCGACAACGAGGACGACCGCACCACGGGTGAGTGGACTACTGCTCATTGCTGTTCCGAAGGTTACCTATACGAAGAATAAATAAATTATTGACAAATCTTAGTGACAGAAATGACATTGGTAAAATTAATTTGTATAACAATAATTAGAGACTTCCATTCCATTGTTGCCCCAGAAACTCTACTCCGTTGTGGCCCAAAAGTCTCCAGACCTTTAAATCCGGTCCTGGGAGTAGTCACCCCTTCTTAAACTCTTAGGCGTCGTAAGAGCCGACTAAGAGAAAGCTTATTAGGCGATCGAATATCGCCTCCACCAGTACGGTGTCGTCTGGCAGGAAACCAACCTAACAACAAAGACATAATCGAGTAGGGTTGGTGATAGGCGGCCATATAAATTTGTCATTGTCGTGCAGTTGACCCCAAATTAATGGGATAAAGACACGGGAGATGTTGGCGGTTTCGACATACGGGAACAATTTAGATTCGTAAACGTGTATATGATAACCTTGTCGGTCGTGTAATTACCAAATGTAAAAGAAAAAAAAAAATCGCAGGAAATAGGAAGGTGTATCTTTGACAGAGGAATATTCACAATACAGATATAGAACTGAAAAAGCATTTCGTATAATTTTAATACTTTATATGGGATATCTATTTTTAGATACGTATTTTTTTCATCTAGTACTGCGTTAGTAATTACTCGCCTTCTTTATTTATTCACGTATGTAGCCTCAAATTTTATTTTATTTGTATCGGAGCGTTTCCGTCAAATTAAATAAAATTTATCGTAATTACATCTTTAACCGCTCATATCCGCTATCGCGACCACATCCTACGCATTCGTAATCAATATTTAAAAACAAAACAAAAAATAACAATTAGAAGCGAATTCAATGTTACCAAATAGAAAAAATATCGCTTCGAAATAAAACTCAATTCTCATATTACATAACGACTTTAGTCCGTTTTGCCTAAAAATTGTTTCGTTTCATTGTAAATTATAATCGGTCTTATTATTGAGCAAGTCAAGTAGTTAATTACGTAACAAATTATGCATCTAAATTGTTTTTATAAACGTCATTATAAACTTCAAATAAATATATATTGGTATCGAAAGATTTACTTATCTTCGTGTTGATTTCATTAAGTCCTTTTAGATTAAAATTTCCATTTGATACTATAATAAGGTAAAAACACAGAATGCTCTAATCGTAATCTTTGTATATTTTTATTGAAGTTAATAATAATAATAATATGAACGAATATGTTTCTATCTATAAAAATAATTCTAGTAAAAAAGATTGAATCGTTTTTTATTTAACGATGACTATTTTTGTTCGTAGAAATAAGCCGAATACAAATCATTGTTATTTATATAATATATACATAATGTTTTATGAAAAAAGCGAACTATATAATATTAAAATAGGTTCAATGCTGTCATGTCGCAATTTGCACATAAATGGACGTGTTTACAATACGCGATAGATAACACCGCGTTACGTCGGGCTTGGCGTTAATTTGTTATTGACTTTGTTCCATACATTAGCCTGACTTATTTAATATTTGTGTCATTATGTACAATCGACATTAAATACCAAGCACGGCATTAATTTACAATTCAATTGTATCCTTGTGTAATATTATTTTTTATAAAATATAATAATTTTGAATATTCTGAATTTTAATTGTATTATGAAATAGATTCTTTGTTTATTTCATTTGAATATAGAATTATTAAAAGCGATTAAATAAAAGATAATTTAAAGAGGAGGGCTATTTAAAAATAAAATAAATGCGCGTTATGTCTAGGAGATATTAGATGTCTCTCTCAGAAGGTTAGAGCAAAATCCACTTGGATGTTCTAATATGGATTTGGTGTAAACGAATGTGTTTTAACAAGCACGAGATTAATTATAAACACTAATTTGATAGACGTCTCTCGATAATTATGTGAAATATATTTTATCTTAGTATTACGTGGGAACTGTTTTCGTAATTTCCATTACATCCGCTATTGGCTTATTTTTTAAGCGTCTCTCGTAATCGCTCTTTGTTTTATTTTGTGCATATATAAGAGTTAGAAGAAAAAGTGGCATAACTGGTATAATTATTATTTTTTCGACTCATTCAATTTTCCTCACAGCGTTGAGTCAATTTAAAAAAACGTAGATTGTTTATATAATGTGTTATTTGTGCTTTCAGTTAAAAAGGACAATGGTTATACTCTCAACTTTACTACCGTGAAGGATCTCTGTCCCAGTCCTGTGAAGGCGAATGGCTTTAGTAGAAGTAGTCCTCCTGTAGAGCAAACTAGTATCACAGGTACGTTAAAAACTACTTTTTAATTGATATAGATCATCTAATAACTTTAGCTAAGTCTTAACCAAGTAGTGCTACACGCACTGCGAGGAGTATTTAATATTGCCTTGAGAAATATAAGAAGCGCTGTACCTTAGTTTTTAGGTACGAAAATATTATCTTTTATGTTTCTTTGCGCGCTTAGCCTATATTGACTTTCTTTTGAACTTTTAGACGAGGCTAATACGATTCGTATTATCGTATATCATATTTGCACGAATTCGTCGAAATATATATTCAAATTGTAGAATATATTTTAGACTTACATAGTTACGTCATTAGTATCACTTTATTATTAAGAGAATAAGGAAAATATTGCCTCCAGCACATTTATGTGATAAAATTGAATGTTTTGTTAAATTTACTATCATTGGAAATTAAAATGTGCTTTTACAAGTTGCCGGTTACATAGTAATTGCTAGCTGCCAGTAAAGTATTAACGATATTTATTATATTTTCGTTACAGTAAAAGACATCACAAATACGGAACCTTTAGAAAATACAGCTTTAACGTCTGTGCCTGAAGAAAACATGACTGATTTGGTAGACATTGAAAGGTGAGTATTTACAACATCAAGTCATATATTAATATAAGTATACATAGAGTTTGTTTCCTATCAATTTTGTTGATATTATGGCAACAATCATACATGTGCTCATACATATACATAACAAGTTTCAGTAATAATGCAGACTTAAAATAGTGCAATAAAAACTTGGAAGTTTAAATGATATGAAAAAAGTGTATATAGAATGAACGTGTCATTCGTTGCAGACAATATCCGCCAATAACGAGCTCGAGCACGCGGCGCGCGTACAAGAACGAGTTCGCGACGCTGTACACGGAGTACCAGTCGCTGTACGAGCGCGTCGCGCAGGTCGCCGCGCTCTTCACGCAGCTCGAGCACCAGCTCAAGTGCGCCGAGCCCAAGTCGCCGCAGCACCGGGTCAGTCTCGCACGCACGCACACGCACACGCACGCACCCACAAACAAACGTTCACACTCACTCACACAGCCTAAATATTTATCTGAAATACATTCAAAACGTTTAAGCTCTCTCGCTAATTTCCTTTCGTCTTTTCCTCAAGTGACGACTGATGGAATGTTAATGCACTTCGTTGCCAATACAGATGATTTTTTTTATTTTACATTATATTGTGTGCGTCATTCTTTTTAAATATTGTTTTTGTTTAAGTTTTCCTCTTAATGTTTACTAGAATTGAATGGTACAAAAGTCTTCAAGAAATCAATGATTTATTTCTTCATTAAATGTATTGTTTCTAAGTTGGTATGCTATATAAAGATATTATAATTAAATATATAATTATATTTATATTGGATTTCGTAAAAGAATGTCTTCTTTTGAAATAGCTAACTTAAGAGTATTACTTCATCATATATATTATTGAAGTGTAATTTAAAAATAACTGTACTCTCTCTTTGAAACAATCTCGTATGCCTCGTAAAAAGCAAGGCCAACTCCTCGCGTCTCTTAAAAGGTTAGCGGCTAGCTCGATTCAAGGTCTTATGAGTAAACTCAATAAGTATGCATTTTTATTTTTTTTTATTAGATATAGTCTTATAAGTAAAGATTTGTAATTTAAATCGACCATTGATTATATTATTTATATTATCAATACTAGTGTTCGTTCAGTGGTCGAAGTTCAACCATAATAACATTAATGGTAATCTGGGGAAAATTGATTGATCATTGATCATTATCAACTCGACAGTTGTTACCTAACATAAAAAACGGAAATTAGTTTACCAGTGCATGAGAAAAGGACACTTCCTTTGTCTTTAACATAATACATATTATTAGTTATTTCTTTCTAGGCTTAAATAAGTATTAATTTAAAGAGGTAGATTTATATGTTATTGTGACTAATCGACCTTTAATTAATAACATAACTATAGAAGAATAATTAACTCAGAAGTTAAACCATTAATCGCAATCATTATGATTGCCTATGTCAGTGTAATCATACGATTTTCTCATTTATCAGTAGTTCACTTTTTGTTTTATAAACGTGTAATAACAAATAAAACATACACATTTAAACTTAGATATATTTATTGAATCACTAAACAAAATACAATGATGATGAGTTCCAAATTTGAATAATGATAAAAATCAAATTGTCAAATAAAAGTAAAATAAATTTTAGTATTTAGCAATATCCGTACATTTCACTATCGCTGACGTCACATTCTCTGGAAAGTTTTCGTTCTCAAGGTTAAGGTACTGAAGTACGTCGAATAAAGATGTGTCATTGTTTACTTGTTTACATTACAATCTTGAAGTTTTCTATAACGAAAGAGAAATTAATTGATAAAAAGATATATAATTATTTAATAAAATTTTCTTCGTCTATGTAACTTATTAATAATTGATTAGAAACAAAGGGCAAAATTATACTATATCGATGGATACAGACAACCAAATCAGAAAGACATAACGAGGACGGGTAAATGAGACATCTGTTGGTAAGTGGTCACCACTGCCCATAGACATTAGCGCTGTAAGAATTATTAAACACTCCTTACATTGAAAATGCGCCATCTACCTTGGGAGCTAAAATGTTATGTGCCCTGTGGCTGTAGTTATAATGGCTTACTCACCGTTTAAACCGGAACACATCAACAACGAGTATTTTTGTTTGGCGGTAGAATATGTGATGAGTGGGTGGTACCTACAGGCTGGTGGCTTAGAAAGCCCGCCTGGTATGACACTAAAAAAACACACAATTATTTTTATCTCATTCCGCTTGTTTCCCAAAATTCATAAACCATATATATTTCCACAATTTAAATAAAATCCCGTCTGAGTTGTAGCAAGTCAGGATTTTGCCACTTATATTATTTAATGACGTGGTACTACTCAGCTGTAAGTTTGTAATGTTGTATTACCGTGTCCGCAGAGCATAGAGCAGCGCATAGTGGAGGAGTACCAGCGCATGCGCAACGACGTGGCCTACCAACGGGACAGGCGGCGCGTTAACTACCTGCATCGGAAACTTAACCACATCAAGCGGATGGTACACCAGTACGACCAACTGGTGAGAATAATATCCATACATACGCTTTAATAGCCTTATTATATTGAGAGATGACTAAGTCTAATGTAAGAGCCGAAACGAGATGTATTAGCGACAGGTTTCGGGCCAAACAGATACTGTCTGTGTAATTATTAGTTTAGACATGTATTCCGTACACATACACAAAATCTCAAGAAAAAAATTTTTTAATATCAAAACGTTACATAAATAAATTACTCAATTGACGGCCTGACTTAAATTGCCGTCTACATTTTTTATGTTCCGTCAAAGTATTCGAAAATTAAAAAACTTACATAATTAGAAAGTAGTACCAGTAGAAATCATGTGTACACTTAAAATTGATATATTTTATAATTAGAATTAAATAACTATAAAGCATACTATTTATAATGTTTATTATATATGTTAAAATTATTGCATGAATTAATAAAAATAAAATAATTTAAAAATGATTGGAAAAGTTCAAATTTGAAAGAATACACGTCTATCAAACATGAACAACCCATCATTTGTATATGAAATTTTCAAGTCTGTAACACGCTTAAAGGATTACGGAAATATACCAGTAAGTATTTATCGAAGTCAGATGGTGAAAGTTATATGTTCCTCATATAATATTCATATTTTAATTAAAATTGTAATTAAGTTGAATTTTAAAGACAAACTCAAAAGTATTGTTACATAAACCAATTATGAAATTCATTTACGTAGACGTTAATTAAAAACTTAAATACATTTGAATATCAAGTTTGCAAGTTTTATTGTATTAAATATTCAGTTCAAATGGTCCACCGAATTGAATCGGTGTTAAGCGAAAGTGAACCAAGAAAAATCGTATACGTTTTTAAATATTTATGCGATCCAAATATATTAATAATACACAAGTCTACAAATCAAATACGTGGGCACTTGTAGTTCCTCAGTATTGTTTATAAAGAAGATAATTGTCAATTCGTGGGATGTTACCCTGTTGATTATTTATTTCTTTTAATACATTGATATTCTTTTGGATATGAAACGCTCAATACATTTTAGTTTAATTCATAATTAGACAGTTGTTAATGTACAAGCGTGTCCGTTGCAGCGCAACCTGAAGCCGGAGCGCGTGTCGGCGGCCAGCACGACGCAGGCGTACTGACCCGCGCGCGGCCTCTAGTACAGCCGCGCGCGCCCCGCGCCGCCGGAGCGCCGCGCGTGCCGTGCGCACCGGACGTTCAGTGCGGGCCGGACGTGCAGTGCGCGCCGGGCCTACGGTGCGAGCCGGACGTGCAGTGCGCGCCGAGCCTACGGTGCGATCCGGACGTGCAGTGCGAGCCGGGCGTTCAGTGCTAGCCGGACGTTCAGTGCGAGCCAAATTGCAGTATTGTAAATGTGTGTATTTTTAAAACGAAGGTTAGGCTTAAGATTTCTGTTATCGAGATTCCTATTGATGCCTTATTCGATCTGAATTCTGAACTCGAACGTACCAGACGATTGTGAGATATGTCTTTAGATGTTATATATTATACGGATCGGACGACCGAAGTTTTATATGTGAGAGATGTATTGTACACACATAAGCGTTCTGCCAATTTGGTATTGTAAGTATTGTTGTTTGGTCAAAATATATTTAGTTAAAATTGTTATATTGCAGCTGAATGTTTTTAATTTTACGGTTCTTCCATTATTTTATAAAAAGGAAACGATTGATTTGAAATGACGAATCGAGACACCGAGCGGAGGTATAGATCTTCGCCTTACCGGATATGAGGGCCCATATTGAATTATAAGAAAACATTTATAAACCTAGCTAATTATATTATTACATATTTTCGGACATTAACTGTATTTAATGTATATCAAACTTTATTTTTTTACCAATTCCTTGTGTATTTCTGCTTTAATTACTTTGACCTTCAAATAATGTAATTTCATGTTAATAAGATTATTGATTATAGCAGAAATATACAAAATAAGGTTAATAATATTGTACCATAATGTTATTTGCTATTGTTAGTAGTGAAGGATCTTGACGATTGCGAGCGATTCAACGTTATATAGGTCCTTAACTTTGTTTTTTATCAATTGGTTTTTATAGTGTAAATAACTGAAAACGTATATATTTTAATAACAAATAAGTACATAATAGTCCAATAGTAGATGATTGTTCGTCCACATTTTATTCCACACGAAAAATATTGCCGTCTGATGTTATTGTTGTCCAAATGAATTTCGCTTATAAAGTTGCCATCGTTGACCCTCGATATCATTTCGTTTTTAAATCGCCTTTAAAAGGATGGATCGATTGTGAATCACTGCAATTTTAATGTCAATTTAAAGGACTATTGACCTTTAAAAATTCTAAAATAAAAACACTGTCGATTATATTTTAGACGCGATTACGTCCCTCTTGCTTCTAAACAATCCATCCATTTTTTAATGTTGGACGTTCATTTTGTACGCGTCTTGCCCAGCTTGCATGTTGTATATAGTAACATATAGAAAGATATATCATGTTCTTGTTAAATTTTACTATGGGTAGTGTAATATTTTCAGTTTTTTTTTTCGTCTTTATTAATAATATAATTACACATATTATTATTATATTAATATTTGTTCAATTGTTTTGACTCGGTCGTGTCATTGACGTCGATAAAGATCTTGAAAATATCTCAATGGCTTTAAATAAATCACTCATTGATGTCACAAAGTAAACTCAAACGAGATCGACGATTAGTATTAAAGGACAAGCGGAAGTGACACGACCGAGATTGAATACGTAAATGTGGTCATAGTTTTTGCCAAAATTATAAATACATTTTATATTTAATTAGTTTTTAATTGCTAAAAAAACGTCTCGAGTTAGCAACAACCGGCCAGTGTTGAACATCCACTAGAAATAAGGAAATATTCTGGTCCTCTTCAGAATAACCCTCCAAATCACAATAAAAAAAATGTAGTTATTTTAGTCTGCATTGGGTTCTTTGACATATGGAGCATTTTACCTCAATAATTATGATTTAAATTCTTTGTACTTCGTTAAAAAAAAAAAAAACAATTAGCATTATATAGCAAATTTTAGTCTTAACAATAAGTTCAAACAAACCAACAAACAAACATAAAACTATTAATTTATTTTTGTTTTCGAATTAAAGCTCCGTCGTAAGCCCAATGTAAGAAAAGCCGTCTTTCGTATTTTGTCCTAAAACTAACGTCCATATTTTTGAAAATGATTTAGCGTTAAGTAATTCTGATTTAATCAATGAAAGATAACTAGTTTTTTGTGAGTCCACTATAATCCAACTCGTCATCCATTTGCTGCAAATTCGTCACATTAGAACGTTTATTATGGAACCGTAAAGACCGATGACATCATCATTATTTAAACTTCCCAATTGTCCAAGTAAATCTTTAAGAGAAATCATTAGTAATAAATTTAAATTAATATTGCTTATGAATTGACTACATTTTCAACTAAATTGTCTCAATGCAGTTTCATATCAAAATTACCTTCATTTTTTAGAGTCGAATTGTTTCCAGATAATGTTTATAAATACTTATTTGTTATGAATTCGTATTTAATATATATTTTCTAATATATAATACTAGCGTAATAAATTGATGTAGGTTTACGAAACCATGTTAATTGATGATGTTGTTTCAGTTCATTTTTGTCAATTAATATATAAAACGGCGTTGCTCTTTCATTATGTTTTTGTCGAAACGAATACAGTCAATTGTTTTGTACGTAACGACACCGCGCCTACTCGGCGTCGGGTAATCGGTCAATTCGTATGCAAGTGCCCTTTGTTTGCTCACGCGGTTATTTTATCACTTTACTCATTAAAATGCTCAATATTATGGTCATGATATTAGATAATTAAACTTCGCTTCGGAATCTTTATTTATTACTTTTCACTATTTATTGTTTTTAATTACTCTATATTATTTTCACTCAAAATTTTTTTTCTATGTGTCAGTGAATTTATCATGCCATTTATTGGTTTTGACGTGTCAAAGAACAACGTGAAACTACTTGCCCGTCATGTTTTGACGTTTTGAACATGCACGAACATCACAAATAGGAAAATCAAAACAATTCACATGTGAACGACCATCTTTTATTTAAATTTGATTTACGGCTCTGGATGCAAGTCATTTAATGCCTTAAAGTTAACAATATGTATCATTTTTTAAACAAAACCGTTAAAAAGTTATCGTTACCAGTAGTTTAAGCAACGATTGTTTTATTATAATATATAAATACTGTAAAATACTTGTAATCATTTGTTCCCTCGAGAGTTGGTAATATACTTGTGTTTAAAACGAAACTGTTATGATTAAAGTGGACATTGTGAATATGCATTCCATTCATCTCGAGTTTTTGTTTAGCACTGTTCATTGATGCACTTACTTATTGATTTACTAAATAATTACTACTCATTCATAAACAATCGTGTCGATAGATTATTATATATTCTAAATAGATGTATAAGAATACAGACTTATGGCGTTTGCCGTGTGATCTATGATATATAAGAGTGCATCAATTATATAATACTGCGTTCATATTCAGCACGCAGCACCGGGAAGTGTGCAACGCGAGAATGTAAACACTCATTATCTTCGACGCTCCAACGAAAGTTCATTAGGAAGCCAACGCGGATGTGGGCTGAACGTGAACGTGGTATTACGTACAATGTGCAGACCACTATAAAGAGTAAATAAATTTTATATAGAAAGATGATATATCCCTTTCTCATTTAAACGATATCTAAAATACTGTCACAAAGGGAGTTATAAAAATGTCAAACGTTGCTCGATTGTTACCGAATAAGTTATTAGAAGGTTGGACGGAAATATTTGTATTTTGTCATGTTTATACGAATGATAATATCTCAATGAAATATCATAGCCCATTGTACAGAGTAGGCGATATATATAGAGTCTAGTAACGTCGAACTTTTCTTAAATCCTAGTTAGTGATATATTTGTAATACTAATTCCCAAATGTATATTTATATATGACACGTGACGAACGCGCCACGATATTTGTTTCGAGTTATAACATTTGCCTTAAATTTGTTTTAATTAAGTAGGTCGCGAGTCAATCAGGTTGTGTTAACCCCATTAGTAATCATAACAATGAATTTTTGGCCTATTTAATTCATATATTTATTATATATATGTAATTTATTGTAATCGGTTGCGCGTTTGTCACGTGTCAAATATAACAAGTTATACTTAACATAGCTGATATTATAGCGGCTTAAGGCGGGCGTTACGTGAAGATCCTTACCTTACATATTTTTTTAGATGTAGATGTTTGAGTTTGCGTATTCTGATCAAACGTTATTGTAAATTTGCTGTACATTAAAGAAAAAAAAAATGGCCGCGGTCGCGCTTAGGGCCCGACGGCGATCTCGCAAGACTGTCGATTTACCGAACAACTTAAATACTATGTATTATGTCAATGTAAATAAAGTACGAATTAGACATTAGACGCGTTAAGGAATGTAATCGTAGTGTTTTTATTTTTATGAATCGCGAATTGTATAGGACGGGAAAGTAAATGAATATATATATAGGCGAAGTGTTAGTGTGTCGGTACGGGCCAAAGGCTCGGCGGCGGCCGAAACGATGCTGCGATATTCCTTGTGCCCCTCGAAATATCAGTGCATTATATATGAGTCAAGATGTATAGACGATGCGGTAGTGTTATTGTGTATAGAAGTGTTTATACAAGCTCGAGTCAGGCGGAGGAGAGACCGATTCTTGCCAGCCGGTTCGAGCGAACGACGACTAGCTATGAATCCTGACATCGGCTCACGTTAATTAGCTTTTAAATATTTCATCAAAATATAAAATACACAAAAAAATGGATATAAATTTCTCGACCAAGTGCTGGTTGTTTTTAAATTATTAAAATGTAAAAAAAATTAGATTATAAACAAAGTATAGGTACAATTTATGAATTATACTTTTCTTTTCGGCATTTCGTGTAACAGTGGAAGGGACTTAGCTTTTTTGCTACTCAGAAATCGACTTTATTATTATATACAGTTGTTTTAAGTTAGAGCATTCATCGAAGCACTCGTTGAAGCAACCTTTGTGTTGAATGTTCCTTTTGTGATTTCTTTTGCTCACGTTCTCTTCCATTGCTTATATTTTTGTTTCGCCAACTGTCTAATTGTATAATATGATTTTGTTAAGGCAGGGTAATGCAGAAATGAGAAGAGGTACTTTTTTATTTTAAAAATAGAATGAGAATTTGTTTGAATGTTTCAATTGAGTTGATTTAATCCATTCAATGGAATATGTATTGTTATGAAAGGAGCAAGAGTTTGTTGTTTTTTTTTTTTTAATTAAGTCATTATCGATTTCGAAGATTAATGAGGCAGCGATTAGTTAATTACAATTGTCAAGTTACCACACAAACAATAGTCAGGTGTAAGCTCTCTTTGGCGTTGTTTTTCGAATTCCCTACGACTTAAAGCCCAGAGCCTATATAGTCCATGTGGAAGATCAGACTCAATTTTACATCACACAGTACATGAGCTGAAGAGAGATTGTGAAGAGTATTGTTATAAAAGGTACCTATTCAAAATCTGGATAAACAGACTAACTTGTCCTAGTTCGGATAGTGTTGCTGCAATATGCATTTATGCCATCTTCGTTTGAATTATGGGATCAGTGCCAAAACTTTCTCCTTCTTGTTTAGCTCAAAAATATGCAATTGTTAGCATGCTTGATGTAACAGCTGAGTTAATTGTTTAGTTAGTCTGCCATTTTGTGAATATTTTGTTTTGATAGTAATATGTAAATCTTTTATAATATATTTGTTTACAATAAATAAATGACAACATTATAAATAAATGAAATTGTATTTTCCATTTAAACTGAAGAAAAAAATATAAAAAGAATAATATGCAATGATATTGGATGTTTTATTTTTACACCTTTAATATTTATTAAGATAGGATTTTTTTTTTAATTTTAGGGGTTTATTTCAAGGGGTTTTGATTAATTTAAGTAAACGATTATAAAATAGTTAGTCATAAACTGTAAAAATGTATTCGTTATCCTTAAAATGTAAATACATATTTCCAAAAAAAAAAATTTACCATTTTCTATCAATAATAGTAGTTTAAATAAAGTTCTTGTAGACATTGCAAAAAAAAATGCAAACTATCATTTATAAAATTAAATTCAAATGAATAATCGATATAATTAATTAAATAATCAATATCAAGTTTTCCAATCAAATTTAATAAAAATAAGGGCTTTTCATTAGCTAAAAATCTACCTAATGCTTATATTATAAAACAAAAGAAAAAGGAGACGTTATGAACATAATTGTAAAAAAACAACTCATAATATTGTTTCTTCAAAGAGGTTCATTGTGGCCTTCGTAACAGTAATTTTGAATCGTCATGTTACAGTGTTAAATTAAATGTAAAGCTACCACAGGTTTGGAATGTACATTTTATATGTGTATTTCCCATTCTGCATGAGCGCAGAAACAAAAGCGAATGCAAATTCCCGGTAATATGTGAAATAATTAACAATTTCTTAATACCTCAATAATTAACACCTATTAACGTGTCAGTTTGCACCACCGGGAACTCATATCCGATTTTGATTTTGTATTCACTTTAGTTGAACATTTCGTTAGGCTCTATCAGCCTTTTATTTTTCTTTTAATCTATAATCATACAATAATAGGGTACAATACAGTATAAGTGTCTCTAAAATATTACCCATATTATTTTAGCATATTGGTTATAAAATATATTTATTTATATAAAAGAGTGTTTATCAGTTTTCACATAATTTATTGTGATTCTGACATTTATATCCAAAGAGCATTAAGCCACAACTTTTTGCTATATCTGTATCGCGCTTTGACATTTGTTACTGACATTTCAATTTTTAATTAAATTTCATGTTCCTAAGACCCAAAGTCAAAATGGTGTACACACTGTTAAATTAGGGAAATCATTTGAAGTTTTAACTTATTGTTCAATTTCTCTTGATTATTGCAAACATGATTAATTTTAAAGACACCAAAAATAAATCTGCTCTAAGTACAAGATGGGCGCAAATGTCGAAACAAGAACAAATCATCGAAAAAAAGAAAATGGAAATTCAAGCCAAGCTACAGGCCCAAAAGCAAGCTGCTGCTTTAGCGGCTCAGGCTAAACTATCTAAGTATTAAATGTTTCTATTATTTTACTCTTTAATACTCCTCAAAGCTTTTTTGTATTTTTCAAATTGAGTAATTCTAAAATAAAGTCTTGCATGTACTGTATAAATTATATCACTTATATTTTATCTTTTTACTA
This sequence comes from Vanessa atalanta, assembly GCF_905147765.1. NCBI lineage: Eukaryota > Metazoa > Arthropoda > Insecta > Lepidoptera > Nymphalidae > Vanessa > Vanessa atalanta. Next base: position 5,636,523 of record NC_061882.1, read on the forward strand.
TATACTTATGTTTTATCTTTTTTACTCATTATTATTTAAATATTACAATGGATAAACAGTTACTTTTGAAATGAGTAATGGGTGTTATATAGTTTTTCAACTAACATTAAAATAAGGAAGTTCTCAATGAAGAGTCTATATTTCTCATTTTTGACATTTTAATCTTCGAGGATTGTTTATAATGGCAAACAATAAAAGTTATAATCAATAATTAATATAACATTGATTGACTTTCTATTTTTCAAACAATTGTTGTTTAAATTGTATATATATTTATATTTGAAACAACTAAGAATTCACTTCAGTGCCAGCTGTGATTTTTGTGTGTTTTATAGTACACACACAAACATTTTGTAACAAGTTTTTGATATTTAAAATAGAACATCCTTTAACAATTTTTGAGATCCTGTTGTAAAAGTTGTGATAGTAAACATTGCCCCAAAAAATAACTATTAATCCTCTGTAGTCAGGTGTAAGTCGTTTACATTGCCCAATCATTTCTTTTTCATTTCAAACCAGTTGAGGCAAGAAAACTAAATGAAGTGAATATCTATATAGCACTAGGAATCCAAATAAAATGGTTATTTTTATATACAGTTCTATTCAATACTAGGCGTTAACTGTCTACTTTGCTGAGTATTCAATAAAAGAAAAGGTGAAAGGATCGATAGAATCTAATAAAATAATAGCCTATCTATGGACAATTCCACATCTATTGATCATAGTTGTAATGTAATTGAAGTCCAATAAAAAGAAAAAACATTATAACAATAATATAGTAGTTATTCTTTGGGTGTTGTAGTTAGATTAATTAAATGAGAATAAATTTGTTATTCTTGGTCATTATTAATATACAAAGTATTAAAAGCATTTTTGAGATTTGTTGCATTGTATTGCATTGCATTTAAATAATTGTAATTAGTCCTTATAAATTTATTTTGTTCTTACTTATTCAAAGTTATTATCAGTAAGTTTTAGGACTATATATATGCATCAGTTCTTTTTTTTTGTCATAAAAATATTCATAAATACAGTTTTTATATCTTCAAATAGCACAGTTAATATTATAACTGTACTTTAAAATCACATATTATTTTTGTGAGTTAGATGTTTCTAAAGACTTGCTAAGTTGTTCTACCTATATATATTGTATATTATTATATAAAAGACTAATAATAATAATAATCTATATGCAAATTGTAAATACCAATACTGTTAATTATATTAGTGGAAATGTCTTATGGTTTGCATAATAAATAGTTCTGTAGTATAGATGATAAGTGAAGGTGATAATTTAGCATTTCATTTTCAGTCCCCCTGTGACAGATGAGAAAGGATCACCAAATATTTTCTCAAATGATGGTAGTTTCATGAGCCAATATAAAGCTCTCCTTGAAAAGCAAAGTAAAGAAAAGCAAGAAAAAGAAGCAAAAGAAAAAAAGGAAATTGAAGAAAGTCAAAAGAATAGTAATGAAAATAAGGATACATCAGAAACAAATCCTATACAAGAAGAAAGTGATGCAATTGATGGTTTTGATCAACACAATCATAATATGAATGAAAGAAGGCCAGATAGAGGAAACAGGTAGATCTCTATACACTATAATATTGTATTATTACCATTTAATACCTCATCGTTGATATTTTATATTCAGGGACCGGCACAGGCGATGGAATGACAGAGGTCGTACCCGAGCCCACAGCCCCATGACTCCAGTTATAGAAGATAGAAAGAAAATGACTGATACTATAAATATCCCACCTTTAATGCAACTTAGTGTGCAACCTCCTGATGATCAATCTCCACCACCCAATTCTCATAACAATCGTTGGGATTCTCGTGATGGTCCTTCTCCTAATGAGGAATTTGACATAGAAAGTCAGCAAGACAGTTCTCTTGACCAATGTCCTGATTCACTTCCAATGGGATCAGGCCCAATGGTGTCTGGCCCAGGGCCAATGGGACCAGGGCCAATGGGCTTCGGACCAATGGGTCCTGGACCATTAATGCCGAACTCTATAGGTTCAGGTCCCATGGTTGGCGGTCCGATGGGACCCGGTGCAATGGGCCCAAGATCAATGGGGCCCGGTCCTATGGGTCCTGGGCCGATGGTCACTGGCCCGATGGGACCAGGGCCAATGGGACCTGGTCCAATGGGTCCTGGACCCATGAGACCAGGGCCTATGGGTCCTGGACCGATGGGACCCGGACCGATGGGTTCTGGACCAATGGGACCCGGGCCAATGGGTCCCGGACCAATGGGGCCTGGTCCAATGAATCCCAGAAACATGGGTCCTGGCCCCAATATGCCTTCAGGTCCAAATATGGGTCAAGGATCTAATTCAGGACCTAATGGGGGTCCTATGATGGGACCTAGGGGACCTAATATGCCACCAATACCCCCATTTATGGGTGGTCCTCCGAATTTTCCAATGCCTCCGAATTTCATGGGTCCTAGTGGACCAGGAGGCCCTTGTGGTCCTGGTCCGATGCCACCAAACATGTGCCGTCCTAATATGCGAGCACCTGGACCAAATGGTCCAATGCCACCATTTTTTCCTTTTCCTAATTCTCAAATGCCTGGCCCTAATGGCCCACCCAATTCAATGAACTCTCCTTTTGGGCCTAATGGTCCCAACTTTGGCCCGCAACCCCCGTTTGGCCCTAATGGCCCAAATTTTGGACCAAATAATAATGGCCCACCGATAGGGCCTCCTAATATGCATTTTATGCAACAAAATTCTTTACCCCCTAATTCTATGACCGAATCAAAACCTTTGGATAATATACCTCCACCTGAACCAATGAAACTTCAGAACATTCCACCTCCACTATCAATGTCCCTCAGTCACATCCCTAAACCAAATGATGTGGAACCAGGACACATACCGGCACCACCGCATTCTATGCAAGGTAAACACTTATAAAAGTATACATATAACTTTTCCTACCTTCGTACTATTTATAAAATTTTTGTGACAAAAATAGTACAAAGGTGTTCAGACCTCTCAGAACTGCCAAAACATCAAGTTCTATGACTGCGATTACTTTATTTTTCGACTCATTGATGCATTGCGTATAAGTGTAATGATTGTTGTCACAGAGCTTGGATGCAGGAGGTCAGCTAGCGTGTACTTCATAGTACAATAATTTAAATGTGAACTGAGCTAATCTGGTTGCTCAAGCAAACCAGTTCTTTGGAGCGGCCGTAAGACAAAATGTTGACTCGTGGTGTGCAGTTCTCTCTGCAGATTCGTTCCCGCCGTCAGTTCAGCGAGCCGCCGCCGAGGTCGCAACCAACGGCGACCACTGGGAAAATGTCCTGAAAGCAATACACTCACAAGACCAAAATATGTGGTAATGCCACTGTAGCCAGTTTTGATTCCGACAGGAGGATACGTGCTGTATTCATTTTTATATTACATACTGAACATATATTACAATAATTTAGTCTGGAGCAGCGTTGCCGTACTATATGATTACCTCTTACTTCCTAAATTACATCGGTGTAGACGCAACACTGTTTCATGAGTATATTTTCAGGTTGTTTAACCTAACAAAACATTTATAACGCTTTTCTATTGACGTTAGATTTATATGAATTATATTTCCAGGTTTCTGCATAATACGAACTCGAATGAGTATAAGGCGTATAGGGATCTCGTGATAAAGATACGGTGCGAAGGCCCGGGTGACAGAAAACCTGAGATCAAGCCCGAAGACAAATACGAGCCTGAATTCTCCTTAGAAGACGACGATAGCAGCGACAACAAATATATAAAGGAGGAAATGAAAGACAAGTATGCTAATGTTGAATTTTGGTAATAATATATTCAATAAACACTGGTTGTTTTTTACATGCTATGACATGTTTGGTAGAAGAATGGGTACATTGATTTATGTGTTTCTATTATTAGTAATTTAACATGTAACAGGAGACAAATAATTGTGTAACCATATAGCTACATCACAAAGTTAATTGGGTTAAGCATAGCCATATAGAAGAACTATAGTACTTGCTGAATAATATATATATTATTTTAATAAAAATGTATCTTCTTATCTCACTTAAATTCTCTTCTTTTACTTTCAGTTATGATGTATATTCAAATCAATACTCGAGTAATGTTAAAAGGGAACAGACCAGCTCTCAGAGCGACGATGATTCTGACCCTAGAAAGGAGCGTCGTAAGAGGAAGAAGTCACGTTGGGGAGATGACCCGCCAGTAGATATAAAACCACCGGGCGTGGCCACACCATTACCAAATTCCCTTCCAGGTAACGTAAATTGTTGATCTAATTTGACATGTTGGTAAAATTTATTTATACAAATACTCCTGTTAAAAGTAGAAGTCTTTGATTTAAAAAATGCAAATGTATAAACATTAGATTTTCTTAGTGGTAATTTTCAATAATAATCAGTTAAAAAATATATTTACTTGTTAAATAATCCTGGAAAAATATAATGTTATGGACATTTTATTGTTAATGTATCCTTGTTACACATATAATTATCCCTTTACCATGTTCTGAAGAAGCTGTTTGAGAGATTATTTTAAAAGTTAACTTTTCTGATATATCAATTTTTATGTTTCTTCTCTTTTCACTACTTTTTTAATGATGTAAATGATGATGTATGACACGCATTAATTTTAAATACATACAACTTACATATTAATATAATTATAATACTTACATTCCAGGTGCAAAATTATCAAAGATAGACGAAGAAGGCTTAAAGCTTACAAATGTCAATCGTAATAATCAAGCGTTAATGCAATATGCAATGACTAACTATGGTACTACTAACCTAAGTGTGGAGGATTGGAAAAAATGTGAAGATAATTTCAAACTCAATTTACTGTACCAGGTATTATGGATGCAAAGCATTTGACATTTTTATTGATTAAATAGCTTAGTTTGTATATCCCATTTCTATTTAAAAATCGTTTTGTTAGTGGGTCTATTAGACATCTATTATTTTCATTGTCTTTGGTAAAATTTTAATCTACAAAAGAAGTAAAAATTATTATTTATTATTAATTTAAGTGAGAATTGTACATACAAAATGAAAAGTACTTCCACAACTGGCCAAAGATGCTTGATAAGGATTTAAAAATATAATTCGATCAAGATATTAATATTAGCTACTTTCTAATTTTAAGGATATGTTAAAAAAAAGGCAAGAAGTAGAGCGTTTGGCGGCCGCTGGCAAACACAAGTACGAGTATGACAGTGATGAAGATACCTCAGAGGGAACATGGGAGCACAGGTATGTTTGAACCAAATAATAATAATACAAGGTATGTTTTGGTTGCCTATGTTTTTCACATTACATACCAGACAAGTTATAGTTTATATAAATATGTATGCTATATTTATATGTAAGTCTGGGATGTCATGGAAATTTTCGGTCTGGATAATATTGATAGTACCTTGAAAGTTTTTAGGTAAAAATTAGCAATATTGTCAGTACATAGAAATAGCACACATATCAAATACCTAAACAATGTATACACGAAATGTATGATTACGGTACTACTGTAAGGTATAACCTGTGCCAGTTACGTGAGATAAGTAATAATATTCAACTATTTATTTATGTAGCACAAAACTAATAACAATAAGTAAAAACAAAACATTATACAAAAATAAAGCTAGACTAAGTTATATCACTCCGTGTGCACAGACTGCGTAACTACTAGCTAGTGCCTAACTGGTGCTATTCAATAAAAAATACACAAAGATTATGTTCGTAGCTTTATGTGAGTAGAAAAAAAAAACTATGAATATAGTTAATATTTATTCTATTTAGTAAAGAAGTGCTTCAAAATGTTATTTATCATCGGTATAATTTTGGTTTGGAAATGTTCAGTAATATTCCGTATATTAGCAACCATAATGTTTTAAATATATTATAAAGTGTTACATTAATAAATTCGGAGTGTAAAAAAATTAGCCAATAGTCAGACAAATTAAAGGTTTTAATTAATTTAGATGGTATATTCATATACTTGTTTAAGAAATATCACAGGATAGAGCATATGGATAAATAGACATAGTTTAAAGACGAAAACGAATTGCCGTACACCCGAAACAAATATCGGCCTGATAGGCTAGTAGTAGTGATAGGATAAGGTTGTTGTCAAATGTTTTCAGTTTACGAACTCAGTTTAAATTTAGATTTCTCACATACGTTATATATTATGTACGTATACATTCTGCATACATATAAAAACAAAAATTTAATCTATTACAATATACATGTACGAATATGTTTTAGATTGCGTGCCAAAGAAATGAATGCCACGGAGAGGTGGGCAACTGAACTTACAAAGCAAGCTGCAGGTAAACATCATATTGGTGACTTTCTTCCACCCGAAGAACTAAAAAAGTAAGTTTATTGATACAAAATCAGTTTTTTTTATATATTCAAAACCAAAATGCATCAAAATAATTTGCCAATAACATAAATAGCTTTATTTACATAAGAATTATCAACATTAAGTTCTTAACTATACACAAAGAAGATTTGAAAATAGTGTATAAATAATCACTGCATAAAAACATATTGTAGATGTATGATTTATTTATTTGTATCGCATTAAAATTAGTTTATGTTAATAATATTGAATTATCCTGAAATACTTTTTACAGATTCATGGAAAAATATTCAGCAGTTAAAAGTGGCAAAGAGCCAGACTTGAGTGATTACAAGGAATACAAGCTTAAGGAAGATAATGTTGGTGAGAAACACTTGCTTTTATTACAATATTTATTAATAATGTTATAAGTAAATGTTAATTAATACTTCTTAATAATATTGGGAAGGATATGTTTCGGAAATAATGTCTGCATAGACTGACAAATGTGAATATGTCATTAAATGTTGTTAAAACCTATACACTGCATCAATAAATGTACAATATTTTTATGAATATTTTATATTTGCGGCGTATAAGTCAATAACTGCGTAAGAATAATATTTATAATTCCTATTAGAACTATTTCTTAAAATTAATTTTAAATTGATTGTTTTTTGTTTGTTTACTAATTTGATCCTCATGAGTAGATTGTCTTAATTGTATTAAAAAATAACATGGTAATATTATAATCATCATATAGTTACAAACATATACTACATTGCAATGGCAGGAAGTATACATATAAACAAAGCTTAGATGTACATTTATCATGCGATTTGATAATAGCATTATATACAAAAAAATGGTCGAGAAATGCTTAACTTAAAATTGTCGACCTCGATTTTCTATGTGCGTTCGCCACCATTTTGAAAAAGGGGTTGAATTTAGTTTTTTTAGCCCTCACCACAATATATTCAAAAACCAGCCTTCTCGGTTCGTTTGTATTACCAAATGTATATAACTGTTTTGTTCTTGATTAATATATTATTTATAATACATCACCATTTTTTATGTTAACTACTTATAGCCACTTCAATTTTGGCTGACTTTGTGAATGTTTTTTTTTTCATGAGTTAGTAATGAATACCACATAATTATTATTTAGGTTTCAAAATGCTGCAGAAACTTGGTTGGAATGAGGGTCAGGGTCTCGGTGCTGAAGGGACTGGTATTGTTGATCCGATAAATAAGTGAGTAAAGAGATTATTAAAATTCAATAAATGTAAGAATCAAGTAGTCGCAATTTTTTTTTTTAATTTAATTTGAAGAGGTTCAGATGCGCCTTTTGGAAAACTAATTTTATTCAAAAGCAATTTATTTTTTGTTGTACATATATCGTTTAGTTTAGATAAATAAGAGTTTCTTAGAATGGTCTGACTCCTTCAATGCCTCTCTAGGCTTCGGCAGATTTATAATCAGATAAGTTGATTGATTTATTGATGATCTCAGTATGTATACATTCTAAATGCTTGAGAAGATGTGATGAAAATTTGTAAATATAATTAATATAAAATTTTACAAATGTAATTACATAGAATATTTAGAATAATTGTTCGTTGTATATGTATACTATCATTTTACCAACTTCCCCGTCTGAACAGCAGACACAATACTTGAACAATATCATTGAGTCATAATTGTATGAATCATGCGACGGGAAAGTGTTTATAATTTAATAAATAAAACCATAATATAATATTTAATTAATCATTTCATTTCATCATCGATCATTTCGAATATATTAGTTTACTTTCAGTTAATATAGGGAAATTACATCTCAGGTCTGTACTGTAAGTTTCGCAGGTTAGAAAGAGATAGAATAAATATTAAAATTTTATATTGTCTCATAAAACTCAGGAAGCTTATGAATATTTTTTTTTTCATTTAGGGCTAACCAGCCTGTAGCTAACTTAGGATTAGGCGCATCGACATCGGACGTGGTGTGTCCTGAAGACGATGAGTTTGATGCGTACAGGAAGCGAATGATGCTCGCATACCGCTTTAGGCCTAATCCTTTGGTAACTAAACTTTATTCAATATTTAATTAAGTTTCGTTTAGTTCTGGTGTAGAATAGAGACATCCGCTACCGTCGGATTATTGTCTGTACTTTTTCTTGCAGTGTGATAACACATACTGAACTTCAATTTAAGTAGTACGAGGGCAAGCGATAATGATAATTGCATGATATGATAAATAACATTATTGTTTGTAAATTGAGTTGTTTAAAGTTCACTTTTCCGTGGCGGAGATCAAACTGATTCGTATAATGAGTTTGTCGGTAGTTATTTCATCGTGAATAGATCATAAGTCAATGTATGTTCCTCAATAGCTTTGCCGATTTTGATAAAAAAGTAATAATATAATGTTTAATCAGTCATGGCTGGTGGTTATGATGACTGTATTTCATTTTAAGCCCAATAGCCTGTTACTTTAATTTTTAATTCTACAGCGCGGGGCTAATTTTGATTTGAAAAACAAATCCCTGAAAGTGAAATAAGCATATAAAATTGGGGTATACTAAATATTAGTAGATATCTTTGCCAATTGTGAATTTATTTAATTGAATAGATTACATTTTCATGATTCCATGCACATTGCTAAAAAAAATCCACCACCAAAGATGAAAAGCTGTTTTAAATTCCTAAGATGTGTTGATTCACTTGAGTAGCCCATTCAGTAGGGAATAGTCATATTTAATGTAGATATATCACTAAAATTTCAAAAATAAAATTATTATTTATAGAAACCAATTTATCTTAAACAAATACGTACAAGTATTTGATTAATAATAATAATTAATAACTTTAAAATAATATTTAAATTTTATTAACATATCTTACATATCGTAGAAACTAATTTCGTAGTCGTTGTAAGTTAAGTTTGTGTGCATGCATCTTTATACAGTGATATTAATTATTTACCCTTTTAATTATTGAAGAATATTATGTGTTATTTACAGAACAATCCACGCCGACCTTATTATTAAGAAAGAAAAAAGCAAGGACTTATATGGGAAATAGAAATAAAAGTACAGTTTTGAAGTGTTGAATTTATAATTATATAAATGTTTAAACATAGCATATTTAAGATAATACACAATTTTTTGTGTAATTATTTTGATGAAACATAAAATATATTTCTTATCACAATGTATCAAATTATTTTTAGTGATTAGGTATGTTTTTGTGTACAAATGTTTAAGATTTTTCCATATTATTGATAGTTTGGTGAAGGCAGCAAATGAAATGTGTTCCACTGCTAAGATTTAAGGCTTTACCTTCAAATGGGGTGATTATAAAAATAGCTGCGTCCTCTTCTTTCCAATGTTAAATTCATTACGAGAGAAAGAAAGGAATCTATGTTAACCTTAATGCCTGCTGAGCGTTTATAGATAAAGCCATAAATTTATATACACTAGAGGTTTCTTCTTTATATATAGTTTATTTTTTGTCAAATATGTAACATTTACACGAGTTTCGACACATTTTAGTAAAAATGTCAAAAAATTATTTCATATTGTAACATCAATTTGATATCTTAACATACTAGCGACTTAACTTACACCTAGACAACATAACAGGTATATGTTGTGTATTAAATATATACACAAAATATAATAAAAAATAAAACAAAATTTCAAAGCTTACTTTGGAAAATATTTGGTGACTAGCGAATAAAAGATACTCATTGTTTAAACCCTTTTCCGAATAAGAAGGTTTTCAGCTTGTTTCATTTCGAATTTAAGTTATAATAAATAATAATGTGTAATTTGAACCTAAATGAATTCCAATAATCTCCAACTGAAAACCTCATCACAATTAATGGCTACAATTGTGTTACTATGTATATATATATTTTTTAAATATCTATCCCGTCGAATATTTATTAATGATCTGTCTTCACGTGCCGACTTATTTGTTCGTAAACTTGATTACACTGTGCAGCTTGTATTTTAATGTACGAAAATGATATCATCCGGAATTTTAGGGTTTGTGCTTAGCTCAATCATACATCATAAGCGTGTAAACTAATTCGTACAGTCCATGGTAAAAAAATAATATCAGAAATGAATCGTAGCTCGTACGGTTGGCAAAAAAAGTGTTTGTTTTGCAAACCGCTAAAATATACTCGTAATAGCTGTCATGACATTATGACGTCAGAATGATTTGTTTATATGCAGTATGAATTAAGAAGGGACATAATAATGGAGCAATTTTGATTGTTTCATGAATACGGGCTATACGAAGAAACTCCAATAATATATAATTTTTTTCTGTTAAGAAAACCTTGACTGATTTGAAACCCATCGTTTTTGCAAATCGAATTACAATACTGTAAACTATCCCGAAGGGCATTTTTTATTAATGATTATAAGAAATGGTTCTAAAACATCATAGCGTCATCTCAAATATAACATTAAAAAAAAAAAACAAAATATATAAAAAATATATGTCGAAATAGACCACTTTTATTCCTTTTTTGATGTAATAAATGTTTTTATTCTATTAAAATTGTTAGTTATAAGAATGAAGATCCAAATTATTATGTAGTTAGGTAATCTTTTAAATATATTAAGAACTTCCCTTTTGTATTATATACTAAGATTTTATTAACAAGTACAGGTATTGTTTATTTTTAAATAAAAATTAAGAAGTCATCATTTGTTTTATTTATATACGAGTGTTTGATATTTTATGACTTAAAAATCTACTATCCAATTCGAAAGCTCATTATTAATATATAATATATAGAGACGAATTATCTTTGTAAAATAATTTTTAGATTTTGTAGAAAATCTACGCAATTTCAAGAAGAAATGACGAAGTAATCGATTCTGGTATCAGTCCATTCGTTTCACCGCCATTAAGTTAAGACAACAAAACTTAAGTATACAATTTTTTTTCAGCATTTTGAGCGTTCGTTCTTACATGGTTATCACGCCGATTGAATTAGCAAGGAATCTAGAATTTCGTCATTGGTGAATGGCGGTACATTGACTGTAACAACTCAGGCGCTCATTTGCTCGTTTCACGTCTGTATTTCTAAAATAACATTAAATTACCATACATGAAGAAATATGAAAACATTGTATCGACCAGTGATTGATAATTAATTATATCTAACCATAAGGCGGTACTTTCAACCTCGAAGCATATGTAGCGCCAGCGCTAATCTCGTCTAACAATAATCCTAAATTTTGTAATTTGAATTAGTACTTACGAGGTAGACTTAAGCTACGTAGCTTCTGATGTAATATTTAAAAAATAATTTACAATAAACCAATATTTCTAGTATCGTGTAAGTTTTCATTATGTCGTATCTGTAATAACACTCACACTGACGTGACTTTTATTATATTGATGATTAAGATTATTTTATTTCAATGTACCACGAAAAACCCTTTCGTTGTTTAGCCGGTTCTTCGTAGTTGAATCTACACTTTGAAGTAATGGTAGGTTATAATTTAAAGAGTAAAATGTCAATTTAAAAGTGCTTGCATATTGAAATAAAACTAGTTTTTTAACGGATTTAATCGCGTATATTAATTATTTTATTTTAACATCCCGACGTTTCGAGCACTTTGCAGTGTTCGTGGTCACGGGCAGACTCAGTCTGTAAAATAAAATAATTAATATACGCGATTAAATCCGTTAAAAAACTAGTTTTATTTCAATGTGTAATAATCGCGAAAATCTAAGACAACATTAAGTGCTTGCATATTTTTTTTTTTTTTTCGCTATAGCTTGTACATTCCGACAATTATTAATTTTACAAGTTGATTATGTAGTTAATATCTCTGAAAATTATTTTGAAAATAATAGATTAAATAAACATGGTTTTATTTACCTACATCTTTTATAAGTTGCGTTGAAACGACGTCAGGAAATCACCTCTACATCTTTCTTTACGTGAATATATATTTCAATGAAACTGCAACAAATTATGTTGATGGTGTTAATTCGAAGAACCGTAATGCGATAATTTTTCAATCTGATCTTATTGTTGATGACTCAAACTCGACGTGGACGCGCTTACGCCTCAGCGTACGAACTAATTTTAGAAATCAGTGACAACTTATATTCAACTAGTATATATTCCTCCTAGCATCAAATTTTAGTTTCGGAATATATTTTGTAGTGTGTGCTTACACAAGAGTAAATTCATTTCGAGATTGTGATTTTCTTGGTAAAACGTGTATGAACGGCTAAAAATGTCGAAAACTAATCTTCGCAAAAGTGCTAGTACCTCCTTTCAAGTTTACCATCATGTAAATTCCAGTAGTAGTGACACTTCTACATCATCAAGTTCTTCTGAAAATGCGGATACACCGTTAAAAAGGTAAATACACAAGTATTCGCGTCATCATTGGGCTAGTAGGTAGGCAACAAGGATTTTTCAGCAGTTTAATGAAAATAAGTAGGAATTAAAAAAAAAATACGAGATCATATTATGTTTACGATAAAGTACATACCATTTTTATATTACCTACAACTTTCTTAGGAAGCTTAGGTAATACATTATATAGAGAAATATTATAGTTAAATAATTATGATATTACCTACTCTATTATTATATTTACTCTATATCAAGTCAATTTGGTTTCCACGATACAGGTTCTTTAGTGTGAAGGCCGCTGTGCACTTTTCAAACTACAATGTTTATGCGCTCATTTGCATTTTAAAGTAAAGTTATTGTTTTGCATATTTTTTTGTAATGCTAGATTATTTTAAATACATGTCAAATGCAATTACAAACTTTCAATGAGACGTAGCGGTTACGATAATAGATTAGGTATACGTTACACGATATCCAGTAATCACAAGGTGGATAAATTAGTGAATAGATTATATCTGAATATAATTATACCGACATAGACTTTACATCAACGGGTTATAGTAGCAAAATATGAAAATTAATTCTTATTCAAGATTCAACCGCCTGCTTCGTTCATCTGTAGCGCGACACTGGAGCTTTTTCAGAAAAGAACAGCCTAACCTCAGGAGCCGCGGCCGATCAGTATCAGATGCCGGTTTATGTTCTATCGTTGACAATGGTAAATTTGTTAAAGTAAATTTTATTTTGATACGTTTCAATGAACTACGATATTAACCAGACCTATTATTCGACAAATATGATTTAAATGGTAACATTTTACAGATTTGGGCTTCTTGGATATTACAATGGTCGCGCCACGTCGGTCCTTACAAGTTATTGACCACGCAGCGAGGGCTAACATACCTTCATTATCGATAACGTAAGTAGTCACTTAAAGTCAAAAATCAAAACGTATGTATAGTTACTTAGTTATAACATTGATAAGCTTACAATGTTACCAGACTCTTAACTTACTTACTTGACTTAATTTTATAACCCTATTTTATCCCTAATTTTTATCGTGTTACGTTAAATACTTCTCGTTTATCCAACTTCCAAATATGTTTTCTGTCTTGTACAAGAAAACACTATTAACGAACACCCTACGATATAAAATTAATAATTAAAAACTCCGCGAGCCGCATATATAAATAAATACGAATATTAAAAAACGGTTTTAAATTTAATTTAATTTTATATATAAATTTTATACCTATTGGCAATGTTTTATTGAGTAATTTACGGTAATTTTGAAAAAGTTTGATAAGTGCAGAAAAAGTAGTAAAAAGTTTAAACATTTATTTATAGCAAGGACAGGCTGAAACAAAAAAGGACTGTATTATAAAGTAGTAATTGTTGATTTTATTGGAAAAAATTACTCATGATTTTTTATCAGAACCAGTCTTAACTTTATGTTTAATTTTATCTTGGTAATTGGCGATTCAATAATACTTATGTAGAAAAAAAAATCAATAAATTTTGTTTTTTTTTTTTATATTGACTCAAATCGATACCGACGAAGCTACGGCCATAAAAGCTCTACTTAGTATATATAAAAAAACGCCCAATAAAGAATCGTATGGGTGCACTTAAAATACATTTTGCATTTTTAATAAGTTTTAAAATTATCTGCCACTTAAAATAAAATCAAATCAAACGGTTCACCGTAATGTCTATAAGTCCGGCTGTGCACACAGGGAAATAATATTTTGATGACATACGTAACAATAAAAATAATATGTATGGCAAGATAAGTATTAAAGTTTACATAATTAAGCAGATAAAATATTACGTACTTAGATAGTAAATTTCAAATACAGTATATTTTACTTCAGCGAACCTATCTTATAAAAGCATTAAATGATAAACATTGTTTATAAAAATCGGATGCCGGATAACATTCTTATGAAATGATAATATACATATGTAGGAAGAATATGAATCTCTTTATAATACGCAATACTGGGATAGTATTGATCTTCCTTAGCCTTGACCGTTCAGTTCAGTTACAGGAACGGAATAATATTCAATTTATAAACGTTGAATGTAGATGAACTTGATCTCGTATATTGATTTGGACTTCGCGTTAAAACCATGCGCTATAGAATGAAAGGAAGTAAAGTTTATTAGAGACAGCGCTCATTTTAGAGTTATTTCAATGAGAATTTTATAAAAAACGTCTTGTCCGGACTATCGGTAAATATGAAACATTGAAATCGAAATTTATAAAGAAAGAAATCACATTAAAGAATAAAATAAATAAAACCTACATTTTAGAGTAAATATATATATTTTTTACTATAAATATAATAATGTTAGTATATCCGAAACATACGTCCAATAGAGATAGCGGGGGTGAAGAGGGGGCATGTCGGAATATGACAGTCATGCCGTTTGCCGCCACGGAATACGAGTCAATCGTACCCATAAGGTGCGCCAATATAAATGCGTTCCATCAACATTTTATTAATTTCTCAGAAAGATTGAATCGTCAAGAGTCTCTTATTATCTTTTTGCCTACCCATGAAATGCATATCAGTCATTAGCAAATTCGTGTATTGTTGTATTATTGCATCGACAAAAAGAACTATTTATTTAGCCAGTTACTAAGAAACACATAGTAGTTCCATTGCTGGGCTGAGGATAAAGTCCTTTTAAAGAGAAAGTTCGGAGCTTACTCCATCTTACTGCTTTAATGCAGGTTGGTAGAGACACAGTTATAGAATTTTAATCAAAATATTCAGTCATCTTCACGATGGTTTGTTTCACTGCCGAGCACGAGATGAATCATGAACACAAATTCAGTGCATGAAAATTCAGAGGCGCTTTCCCGGATCTGAACGATGATATAATATGTAATTAATGGTTTCGCTGATTCCTCTTACAAGTTTAAGTCATAAGTTATCCGTTTGAATTTCAATAAACTCGTACATGTAAGCGATTACGCAATCAAAAGGACAATACATGGCATGTGACAGAGACTGGACCGCGATAGAGGCACTCGCACCTCGAAAGAGCTGATCGTGAACTATACAATTACGTAGTACTACAGTAACAATACAGCAACTACATTGAAAATCATTTGAAACATTGATAAGGAGACAGTCAGATAAATAATAACCTTAAATAATTATGTAATATTAAGCGTGTTTATAATTATAATCTATAATAACATAATTAAACAATAGATAATTTCGATGTACATATATATTTAATAATTTAGTGAGTGACGAATAAATAATTTAAAATCTATGTCATGATTTTATGACCCAACTTGAATAAAAATATATATTGACTTCGATCTCGGTCGTATTGACATTGAAGTCAAGGAGATATGTAGAGTAGGGTCCGTCTACACGGTGTATTTTATTAAAAAAATGTTAATTCGTATATTTTATTAATATTTAAGTAGATGTAATATGATTTAACCATCTCTAAATAGATTATTTTCGATAAATTCATTTGCAGCGAATACATTCGATCTCATCACTAAGTGTCATGGAATGAACTATATTTATGACGCAAGACAATTTTATTATCATTAAAAAAAGTAACATAACGATATAATACATTTACGTTACTAAAATGTATGTAAAGACGTCATAAATAAGACAATTAAAATTAGGCAGTTTACATATTATCAACACGCTTTTTAAAAATTTTTTTCGCAATCCGCATAAGATACTTTCTAAGATAACTGTCAAAAGGTGAATAACTGTTAGGACAGAGTATAAAGAGTAAAATCGAACAATTTATATGAATCTAAAAAGTCGAAATGACAATGTAATGCATGTAAATTTATTATGACGTACAGATATAAAATAGTCAACACTTATGATAGAAGCCACAACAAAAGCTACACGTGACAACTAAACCATATTGTGATTAACTAAACAGATTACCGACGATTGTTCGTTTATTTATAAATTTAGGTTAATAATTATTTAACCTAGTTTCGATGAATTAGTAAAACATACTTTTCTTAAAGTTGAGAACAAGAAAAAAATAATACTGCGTTTTCGTCTTAAGATTTTTCTAAATCCTTTTTTACTGATTTTGATTTATTTACTTTGACTTATTATGACTATTAAGTGTGGTCAACTTCTTTTTACCGATTTTCGATGAACTTTTTTTTATGCGCCTCTATAGGAGATCTCCGTCTCGTCTCAAGCACATTGTTGTGCAGGGTGCAAGCTGTGTTCTGGCGGTCTCCTCTCCCCCAATAAATGAAAGGTTGAGAATAAAGTTTTTAAGTGACGTTTATTTACTGACTTGGCGAAGCCCTCCTAATGCGCGGTGCCCGGGATTTTTGCAGCCACTCTGGATTAAGACGGGCCTTAAGTTTTTTTACATATTATTATAAATTCAAAAGTGTACGATAGTCTGATACTTCATAATAATATTTAAATAGCAATAAACATCCGGGCTTATATTTAAAAAGTAAAACATGATAGTTTTTCAAGCTCATATCATATCCTTGTGTCGAGGATAACGATTACGTGCGTCATAATTTTTAAGCGTTTTCTCCTTCCTTCCTTCACCGGTGGACACGAGATAAATTATAAATTATATAATACAATAAAAATAATTGTTATAATAATCTAAAGTGCACACAGAACATCGATACAAATAAATAAGATTTAGAGAAAGAAATAAACAAGATGAGAATTTATTGGACACAAGTTTCTATCAACTGTGTCATCTTGACTTTAAGATAAGCAATTTATTACAGATATATGAATAATATATATATATAAACTTTCTTCTAAGGAAAAACAAAAGCATGATCAAAACGATTAGCGAGGCACGATGATGGTTTAGTAAATAGAAGCATGTCCCGGGTCTGTCTAAATTGAAATTATGTACAATATTGAAAATTCATAGGTACCAATAGCAAAAAATTGCCGTTTTTAAACATGTAGGCTTAAGGATATTTTTTAATATTAACCATAATTGTTAACATACATCAAAATAAGTATAATTAAGGTCTAAAATGTCTTCTAGTGTAGTTTTTAAATAACCTTTTATATTTACGAGATAAAATACTACGTAAACAACGAAGACAATTAAGTGAATTTACGGTATAAAGTAGATATGTTAAATAATATTTGAAGACGAAATTGCCGCCACATTTTCCATTACACATATGATTGCAATCAATATTATGCGCAATGCACCACTGCGCATGTTTCCGTAGAATGAGAAATGCTACTAACAAATTTATGCTTTAAAACTTTGGTATAAGGGATATATTCGCGTATTTAATTTATTCAGCCCAGATGACAGCTCCTCGGGTTGTTAGGGATCGGTACAGTATGGAAGCGATTGGTACGGTGAAAAGGAAATAACAGAAAGAATAATAAGTGTTATTTAGAATACATTGCTCAATAAATCACACTTGTACTTGAATTAAGTTCGAATCAGTCAAGGTGAAAGTGAAGTGTTATAATGATAATCGAAATTACATATATCGTAATAATCAGACAAGTGTTACCTCATTTCTGTAAAAAGTGAATAGCCTTTACTTGATTTATTTTTTCTTATTTATTTGATCGATTTGTACGTACTGTTAACATTCATACATGAAGGAGGTCAGTCCTTCAATTCCTATTTTTTCATTAACTAACTAATGTTAGAAAAATTGCGTCGGTCATAAAGAATAGGGCTGTGTTTTGATATATATTTACTTAGTTTTTATGTGTATTATTAAATAATACATTTGCAATTTTATTGCAAATATTAACGCTAATTTAATATATGTATATAGACGAGAAGTTATTGTCAAGTTAAAACTGGTATAAATGTTCCACGGTCACGCAGTGCTTAAGTTATAAATATAAAAATGCACTTTAGTTACAGATATAAATATACATTTACCATTGAATAATATATTAAAATTTCCACGTACTGTTGTGTTGTGATAAATGGTTACACTTTGTGTTCATGGCTCTTCTTAGTCATAAAATTGTTATTTAAATAGATATTATACATCTCAGTTAATTTTGCATATAAATAGACTAACTGAAAAAGCAATGTATCTTTAGAAACAGTGATAAGATTAAAATTGAAGCTATCTTTGTGTAATCCAATCAACTTGTAAGTCATCGTAATGTTGTAACGTTTTTTTTCTCTAGGTTACAGTTTACGACAAACATTTTAACATACTTCATGCACGTACCACCGATTAGATTTTAATTTCATGTATTAAAATTCCATGCTTATTGTTCCATTAATAAAAAACCTTTCAATTATCGCTATGGTGTCGGGTTCCTCGTGTAGTGCTCGTATGTTGTGATGAACTGAAGTAAATTGAAGATATTTATTATTGTGTTTAAAGTGTACATAAAATATCAAGTCATTAGTCGCTTGAAGAGAATATTTCGGTGAGTGAGAACACGTAGTAGTAACTAAATCATTATAGATTTTTATAAATAAAGACTCCCATTCATTTTAAAATAAAATAAATTAATTTTTCATTGTAACAAAAAAAAAAAACATTTAGAAACAATTATACATGTAGAATTTGTTATTAATTAAAATGATTGATGATATGCATTCTGTGATATAGGTTTAGCTTTGTGCATTATTTCTAGGTAATCGGCATGGCGTGTGTCGAGTTCATAGGTCACCTAGGTTCCAACAATTAGTTCCTGCTTGCAGCTTTTTGAGAGCTTATAATGCCAAGGTATTATGCATGTGCACGAGAATCTAACATATTATCACAGCACTATCATGTTTACGTACTTCAATGTTATTTAATATTTTTTAAATCTTGCGTTTATATTTTTTTACATGCAATTTTTACACTATGTACGCTATATTTGTTACGTATAATTAGAATTAAAAAAAAACAACTATTAATTTTTTGGCACTTATTACTGCACTAAGAAAACAATTTACTATTACATTATTGTTTACTAAATACATTAAATAACTATTACTGGGTTACAATTGCGATCAAATAAATTGATCTATTTCATATACTTAAGATAAAAAGAATACTGGTTAAGACTTACAATGTTAATATACATAGAATAAAGAGTATAAACAACTTACCTACATTTATGACTAAAAACGATCATTACTACTATTCTCTGTGTTTGCTGTAGAGTACACAGGCCATAGTAGTAAATTACGTATGACCATTATCACATGAGCTCTGCCTTTTGTGATTCATAGTAAAATATTCTTATAGCTAGTAAATTATTATTGTCTCTTAATGGAAATACAAATACATACAATAGTTTCGAACATAAATAAACGATTAATACAACATTTAAAGAAAAATTAAGCTTAGTACATTATTTTTTAATGATTACATATAATAATAATCATTATATCGATTCTAAATCAATAATTCATGCAACATGCAACATGAACTTCTGATTAAGATTTAATAAAATTGAATGTCCGATTAAGTACTATTTATGGTATAAGACTGCATATAAAGGCTATAAAAACATACTAGTTAACTGTCCTAAATGGAAAGTCGATAGTGTGGATAATCAAATACACGAATATTTTCTTTTAAAACGTCTACCTTACATTTTTAAAATTTCTTTATTACGCCTTATTCAAGCTTGACTATATTATAAAGATATACTTCCAACAGTTGCTATTGCGCTATTGGTACCAAAGTTTCACAATAGGGTAACTTCCAATAATTATGAAGTTCGAACAGACTATAAAAGCGTGAATGAATAAATCATGACTTTGTTAACTTTCATCTCTAATACTTTACGAGTCACTACGATGTAGATTCAAGGTCACCAGATATCCCGTATTCCTCCGAACAGTTATTTTTTTAATACTTTTCCCGAGTAAAAAATTACCCAAAAGATCACGGAGTTCATGATATTTTCATAAATTTGGATTGGTGACAACATTTATTTAAGATTTTGTAAAAAAATAATTAAAAATAATTAAATATTCTATCAACATACATAATATATTTAATTGAAAAATTTAATCATTATTTTTTTTTCTGGTAGTGAATACTGCCAGTGTTTTTATTTTCAAACTGGATTTGAAAAATCTTTTATTGGTTTGAAAAGGCCTGAAATACAAAAGTTCAATTTAATTATCCGACTTAATAGGATGGTATATGATTTCAGCCAGTATGTATGCTCATCTGTTCCGTACATCTTAGAAACTATTTATTATTATTCGACAAAGAAGCTATCGTTAGAAGGGTCTTAATCGTCCGCTATATAATAAGTTTATAATCTATGTGACTTCACTTAATTCAATGCGGCGCCCTTTATAGGATATAAGAACATATATTTCAGAAAAAGTATTTTTGAAAAATGCCGTTTTGGTTATCTAAGGAAATATGTTAATCAGCACATTTCTTGCTTGCTGCTTTGCTTGAATTGAATTTATAATTGCCTAATAATTAAAAAATATATCTTTGGTTTTGAAACTTTTAATATGTTTACTAAAGGACTGAATAGCCAAAGTTATAGTTTTGTTTGGCATTTACAAGTACTAGTCATTTTAAGACAAGCCTTAATAATCGTAGGTCGGCGGGCGGGTCCGGGAGCGCAGTCGGCCTCGAAGAGGCGAGTGACGGCAGCGACGCCGAGCGTTCTCGGAGACATCTGCGCGTACCTACACCGACTTACTTGGGACAGTAAGTAATTTATTAACTTTTCAACTGTACCAACAGCAAACAATCTCGACGTAGATGTAACAATGACTTTAACACGAACTTACTAATTAAGATACGAAAACAATAAAACAACTCGATATAGCTCCTCATAATGACTCAGTTGATAAAAGATCACGATAAAATATAGCGTTATATTAATAACGCATTATGAATCATATGTAATCTCATTAACTATATCTATCAATGATTACCGTATGAGTTACTCATAATTAGAGTATCTTATAATAGCACTAAAATTGAAACTAAGACAGTTGTGTTCACATTCGTAATATATTGGATCACATAACTTTAGTAATCAGGATATCTTAGTAAGTTGTGTTCCGGAAGTGTGAGTGAGCCAGTGGAAATACAGGTTCAAGGGACTTAACATCTTAGTTCCCATGGTTTACGGCCCATTTGCTATGTAAGGAATCGTTAATATTTCTGACAGCGTTAATGTCTATGGGCGGTGATAACCACTCGGATTGCAGATCCGCCATATCTACTAAAGAAAAACATTAATTCAAACAAGTACTTGGGAAAAGTGTGAATCCACTATTGACTTACGTATTACGTATTGCTTTATGTCACTGAAGAAATGGATTAATTTTACCCCGTTCTTTCTTATTACTTACCTACAATAGTATTATAAACATGATTCGAAACAATGTAATTACCTCAGAGATCCTATTTGGAGATATTGAAATAATTCAGTCATAATTTGCGTTGTAACGTAATGCGTCACATATATTTTTTTAATCTAAGCTTAATTCGTTCATGAAAAGGTCAGAACCTTTGGTTCAGTAGAACGTTTTAATCTATAACCCTTTGGGAACTGCGTACGGTTGATTCGTCATTAGGGCAGATGTTTCGGACTTTATTGGTAAACTAGGTGTCGCCGTCGGCTCCGCTCTCGTTTCAGGGATCGGTCATCACGCGTTAGGAATAAATAATAGGTAGCCTATGTATGTTCTTGGAGTTTGAAATTTCATCAAATTTGGTTTTGGTTTAGTCGTGAAAGAGTAATGGACAGACGGAGTTACTTTCACATTTATATTATTATTATCGATAAAAAAGATACGTAGTAGAATTACTAGTTATTTCTAGCTATAGAAAACAAGTTCAAGTAACCTAATTCATATAGAGAGTAGGCATATTGAAGATTGTTATCGAAGCTGTCGAATACACCTGCTCGACAAACAAACTAAAGTAGTTTAAGTTAAGTTCAACGTTTAAACTTCATAGTTGTATCTGTGGCTTGGTCGAAAAGGGAATTGGATATATTACGTATTCATTTTAAATGGCTCAGTAGATAAAAAACGTGAATTTCGGGTTCAAATAGCGGGCATGCACCATTAAGTTTTCATGTATATTAATTGTGTTTATTATTCACGTCGTGCTAAGTCTTAAAGGACGAAAACCTTCATATTTCGCATGTGTTCGTAATTATATCATATTTATATCATCATTGGAACGCAGTTGTGGGATTTGTGTAGCAGGGGTTTTATTGACTCAGTCAGCTTCGACACATTTGCTCTATTCTGAAACTTGAATTATACTGTAATCTTAAGATAAATACATTATTATCTTAAGTTAAATATATTATATCTCTTTACAATCCTCATTTGAAATATTAATGGACAGAAAGCGTTGCGTACTTTGTATAACGTTTAAGGAGAAACCACATTTACTTAGGAATATTTATACATTTAACCTATATGGCATATTAATGAGTAAGTTATAATAGAGAATTATTGCGTATAAAATAAATACCTTCGACGACTACGAAACCCAGGCAAGCACCAATGAAATTTCAAGTGCTCAGCGGTAAAGAAAAACATTGTAAGGAAACCTGCATGTGTCTAATTTCTACGAAATTCTGCCATATGTGTATCCACCAACCCGCATTGGAGCAGCGTGGTGGAATATGCTCCGAACCTTCTCATCAAAAGGAGAGGAGGCCTTAGCCCAGCTGTGGGAAATTTACAGGCTGTTAATGTTGTGTATGTTGTAATGTACCAATTATTATAATGGCCATTATGTAAATTAGTGGTTTAAAGTAAAATATGTTTTAAAAATACAATCACGTTAAACGTGAAAAGATTGACGAAAAAAGACGAAGAAAGACAGTGGCGTGCATTTGGAGAGGCCTATGTTCAGCAGTGGACGAATGCGGGCTGACGATGATGATGATGATAAGATTAGAGAAAAAATGCAATCAAAGATATTTTACATAAAGTGACAGCTTATGTAATGGAACTATATGCAATACAGAATAGTAAAATATCACTACTAATATAATCTACTGCAGTCTTGTCTTGGGTCTGGAATAACGAGTTGGCTCGCTTTATAGCCGCAGTGTTACGAAAGCTATTTTAAAATACCTGGGATAACGTCACGTAAGATAAGAGAAATATTAAGAGATTTTTACAATGAAGCCTTCTCAATTTGTGCATATATATTTTCTCATTAAATTCTTGACTACACGGACACAATGAGGGTCTGTGTAGTCAATTATTCTTTTAATTTTTAATATTATCATAAATAATGTCATAAATAATTATAAATATTATCAAGATCGAGGAACAAATATAACAAGATAAATAACTTTTAAGATTAGGAAAATTAAAATTCTCGGTATTCCACTACTGAAATATGCATGTATAATTCATCTTGCTCTTGAATCACTCTATTTATTGTTGAAAAAACAATGAAATCCGTTGCGTAGCTTAAAAGGTCTAAGCGTACGTATTCTATGGTCAAAAAAATTATAAAGATACATTCCCAAACAAAGTGTTCAATTGATAAATCTTAATGTATTTGCCCACCAGAGGTCTCGATGATTATTAATAAGGTGAAATTATTAACCGAAATTGAATTAAATATTTTCTTAAATATTTTTCAGTGGTGAAAACTCTCTTATACGTACGACTTTCTATCTGTTGTTTCTATAAACATAGAAAATGTTATATATCTATCTTTTACAAATGGCGACTTTAATTAAAGTGCTGCGCGAGTTTTGTCTAATTGGAAGTGGTTTTTTTATCTCGGTTCTCATCTAGTAAAGGAGAAACAGCCAAGAATCGTTCAATAGATGCTCCGTCGATTTTAAGCTCTACGTTTTGAATGTCATTTAGTAAAATTCAATTAAAAAATAGAACATTCTAGAAAAAACGATATATCATTAGATATTTTACTTTAAACTACAATATATTTAACGGACTACATATAAGGCTTTGTTATTTTAGAAAGACAGGCTGGCAATGCCTGATTGTCATTGGTCACTACTGCCAGTATTGTTCATTGGCAGTCTTTTGAATCACATGCATTTAATTTCCTTCCTTATAAACAACATTATAAAATTAAGTCAATAGTTATGATAAGCCCCTCACTTAAAAATGGGATTCTTATTTTTAAGTTTAATTAATCATGAAATTAGTGTATATATTTTGAAATTATTATAAACGTCATTTAGAAGTATCTTTTATCTCTTTCTTTAATTATGTCTGTCTTCGTATCTCTTTTACTTTTTCTCTTTATTTTACGCGAACCGGGAAAATTAATGAATAGGTGGTAATAAAAGTCCAGCATTTTAATAATTTAAACCAACATAATATTATAGGACGTTTTTTAGGAAAAAGGTTTCCTAATGAAAAATCAAGGCGACGTAGTTCATAATGTATCATCATGCAATCATGAATCAGATTATTGATAAAAATTCGTATATGAATGATTACTAAATATATGTATTATTTCTGTTAATGTGGTCCGCTGTGACTGGCCAAGGTGGCCTTTCTCAAAGGAATATATAACTGCACAGTATATATCATAGTGCACACGCATTAGTAGTAAGTAACAAGTTTCTTGGTGGTAGGGCGTTGTGCAAGCTCGTTTGGGTAGGTACCACCCATTCATCAGATTTTCTACCGCCAAACAGTAGTACTCAGTATTGTTGTGTTCCGATTTGAAGGGTGAGTGAGCCAGTGTAACTATAGGCACGAGGGACGCAACTTAGTTCCCAAGGTTGGTGGCGCATTGGTGATGTAAGGAATGGTTAATATTTCTTAAAACGCCATTGTCTATGGGCGGTGGTGACCACATACCATTAGGTGGCCTATTTGCTCGTCCGCCTACCGATATAAAAAAAAAACCGTTAATAACTTTATTAACTCCCTACTAGACTTAAGACATAGTGATCGTTATTTATATTATCCATTGAGTAATATTATTTTTTATTATAAAAGTTACACATACAGGTACATTTTAAATGAAGCCTTACATCTGACATTTAAAACCAGGGCATGTGGTCACCTTCTATAAAGAAAATTTACACACTTAGCCAAGAAAAAATATGCTGAGCTCAGATTATAATAATTAGAATCAAGGTGGCTCACTGAAGGCTGCGGATTCAAATGCGGGTAAGCATTATCCACGGTGAAGTCTTTTTTATTAACAATTTCAATTTTGCTCAGTGTTAAAGGAAAATATAGTGAGAATACACGTGCTTAATAAATATGGTATTGTATTATAAAATACTCATATACATAACGCTCTTAAAACCTTGTAGAAATCGTAATATTATAAGAAATAAAATCTATCGATTCGATGCTTTATATCAGCACATGGCATTATTTTATTTGCTTGTAATTGTCGGTGTCGTTTACCTAATGGGTTTTAGAAAACGCTAATACCTACTTTAAACGCACTTAAGAGCAATACATTTTTTAATGATTTTTTGAGATATGTAACTCATGTATAAGTTGGTTGAAAATAAAGTGTTTTCACGTTAAATTAAATTTAATTACTGTTTCACAGGCATATAATCACTGTTGACTTAACTCTGCCTTATCTTTAAAGTAAATATATAACAGAAAGACGCATGATAACAATCAGTTCAAGCTAGGACTGCATCATGTTTTGGTGATTAAAACTGTGTTGTTTGTGATACTTCTATTTTATAACCGATAAGTGTAGTGTTTGCCTAAATGTCAAGTGTTGACTGGCATTCCGTGATTAATGTTACACTTCTAGTGGCTAAATGGAAGACGCAAATGGAAAATGAGAACGAAAAATTGCATGTGATAAGATCACGCTCGAGGGTTCGATGGACTATTAGGCGCGACAGTCTTCCGATAGCAAGTATTAGGAAAGCCTGGCTTAGAAGTAAACGGAGTATATCGCCTGATGCTTTATCGTGGCGTCGGAGGTAAGCTTCCCTTAGATATATTAATAATCATTGTTATAATATGTATTTTACAGATTTTAATAGTATACTTAAAATATACCTACAGTTTGATTGGCATTCATAACGACGCTAATTTAAAAAAAAATAATTCATATCTTATTCATTTGTAAGATTTAGGTACACATAGTTCATTGATCGATCTTGTAGAAGGAAATTTTATAGAGTAGTTTCGAAGGTAGAGAATGAATAAAGTTATAATACCTGGTGATGAAAACGCTAAACAGTTTCGTGATCATTACACGTATCATTTCTCATTGACATGTGACAATTACCAATCAAATACTTATTTAAACTACATTTACTATATAAGATTTTAAAGTACGATTTGTATACTATCACAGCAAACAATGAGATAGAACGAGCAGAACAAACACGTGAAGCCAAATTAAGCTGTAACACATACAGTGTGCGTGACGGTTATATATTTACAAGGTTGCCGATGTGTGCGTAGAGTTACCAATGTACTTCCGATAGAAAGATTAATGCTAGACATACAAGGGAGACTAGACTGACATATAATGCACAAGTGTGTGCACAAACAAAGATACATTCTTATAATCCGAAGGAACAGAAAATACGACACCAGATAAAGACTTCTGCGGCACGGTATTCACTCCAACTCTTAGAATCCGGAACTAAGACGTACTTTTTGGTTCGGTTTTAAAACCTATTTATAATTTCTATTTGACTGAATTTTCTTTCAATGGATTCTTACCCACTAAAACTGCGATGGTCGTTTTTGGCATTGATCGGAAAGGCTGCAAGATGCGTTATATCACGTCGACACAATGCACTTCTTCAGCGCAGTCTTATAAACGACACGCAACGACCCCAACTCACACTTTCATGTACCCAAGATTCCGACCTATTTTTTAAAAGCCCCAATCGTTGAAGTGTTGGCTGTGGGCCGAGATGGCATCCGTTCCCAATCTGCGCTATTCCCTATTGAACGATGACGGTCTAACAGAAGGAGACTATGGACCTCCACGCCGATTCTCTGCGGAGTATTCCGATAGCTCGCAGGGAGAGGTCTACTCGACTCTCGGACCAGGATTTGCTACGCGGGGCACGCCAAGTAGTTAATAAGTAATTGGTATGTCATTAAAAAGGATATTAGAAACTTAGAAAGTACCTACATATTATATTTAATAATAATTCGAGCTTATACTAAAATCAAAACTTTCTGTAATGCTTTATAACTTCAATAATAATTATAAATTGATCAAAATAAATATCAATTCATACGACAAATTGCACGTTTCTGTTTCGATTCGTAGATAGCATTTTGGTGTAAAATAATGACGATTGTTCTCAGTGAATAGGAAAACAGCAACAAATGGGCTCTTACATTGAAACAAACGTGGGAAGCCATTACGTATTACGTTATTATCCGGATTACATATCATGCTCTATCAATGAAGGATTTTACTTTGTTCTAGTATAAAGTCTTATATAATGTAAAACAAGATATACAAACAGTAATAGCTCGTGAATATCCCACAGCTGGACAAAAATCTATATCTTAGTGGGAGTTATATTTTTGCCGGGATTTGGATTAGTGCCATTCCTGCCTTTAAGGATATATTTTTTAAGATAGATCAGGTCGTTGCTAATAAATATTATAAAGTAATTTTAATTAATATGTTATTTCGAATATGTTCTATATCATGATTGACACTGATACTTATACTAAAATTTTAGCACATTTGTTTCAACTGTGTTTTTGTAAGTAGCTTAAAATTATTTGTACAGTGATTGTGCAAGTTATTTTCTAAGTACCTTTTAATTAAAACATGTTTGTTGTGAAATTTAAACAACTAATTAAAAGTGGTTTCAATTTTAAACATACGGGTAGTAAATGAGGAAAGACTTAGGATGGAATTAAAAAAAAAGTACGATTAAGATATTATTAACGCACTTATAACCGTCATACATACGCTCCGCTAACATTAGCGAATTAAACTATTTGAGAAATTATAAATATTATATATATGTCGGAGGAGCAGGATGCCGAACAGTTGGGTTTGGGGATTGATCCGACATTTGGAAGACAGAAGATTTGTGGGCGGGCGTGCAATGGTGATTTTCACAAAATAAAACGTATTTAATATCGTCTAATCACTATATTAATTGATTCAATAATCGTACACCACAATAATATCAAAGGATTACAATAATTCATCTCGATTAAGAGCAAATGGGTTTTCAAGCAACTATCGCATTCGAATCGCTTGTCAAAACATAACGACTCGCGTTGCCTACAGTTACAACTCCATTCGGGGTGACCCGCTCTTAAAAGTAAATCAGCCATCAAGCATTATCGCCAACTACTCGATTTCTTAATTATCCAAATCAACAACCAAAGTAACCGCGCCCCGTTATATATATGCTAACAGATTTTTTACTGCCTCCAGAACATGTCTTGAAATATTCTTAGTAATAATATGATATATATCGGCTCGATACTCTCCACAAACTAAAATGATGGAATAATACTATGTAAATACATATACATAAAAATATGGAAATTATATATTTACTTGTTTCGTATAAAACCCATGTTTTCATATTATTTTACAGCCATAATCATTAAGCCTTCATAGTTATAATATTTAACAAAACATAATCAGAAATACAAAAATGTAATAGAAAATTAAAATAGATATTACAGAATGTAATGCTGTCAGAGTATGTTTTTTAATGGCATGGGCGAAGATGAATAAATCTTGGTCATTACATCCTACTGAGTATAAATAATAGGGATAGAATATTTGAAAACACATGTCGTGCTTAAAATTTACATTTAAATAAAAAAATGTTTTATATGAATTTGTTAAAAAGCTTTAAACCTGAAAGTTTAATCCTTTGATATCCAATAAAGGCTGAAAAGGTATACGGCTCGATAATTCGTTTGTGAATATTATTATTATTTTGTTTGTAAAACCTTGAAATTAAAACTTCTTTTAATATAAAGGTGAATGATTGATGTTGATTACGCAAAACTATTAAATCAATAAAGTTCATTTCATATTTTGATTTATTTAGCCGTAGATATCTATACCTAAACATGTGAGTCCTATGACATCCATATACATGTATTGTAGAGCATTTCGACTGATTCAATCGTCCATGAATGGAATGTATTCATTCAAGCGTATTTCATTGGACGAACGAACATTATAAATGTTATATAAGTATTATGCCACTAAACAAACACCTCTTTGGAAGAAGATGACCCACTTTCGGAATGGGGCTTCATTTCCTCATAAAAGTATACCGTTTGTATAAAGGACTTCGTGAATGCAGTTTCTAAGCTTTCAGACGATGAAGTATTTTAAGGAGTTTCTTAAGTAACTTGAACATTTGTTCTATATTATGTAAAGCCCTTATGATCCTGCACTAGAACTATTTTAAATTTTTCAGGGAATAAAGAATGTTTGTATACAAACTTGTGCACTTTAATATGTGCTGTACCGACAGTGTCGAAATCGGTCATGAGAACATTATCATTACTAGGTGCTAAATTGGAAATTGATATTATCATAATAATTAGGTACTTTACTTGAAAGGAAATACAAAACATACTACTGTGTCGGAATTGGCAATTAAACCATCTAGTAATTTATAATTTATAAACAGACACGAACGTTGTCATCCAGAAATTTATTTCAGATCCTATAGTTGGTAAAGCATTGGAAATGTATATACTTCTCAATACGGGCACTTAACTCAATCAAGTAGTCCATTAGCAACTTTGCCCGTAATCAATAGGCGTATTTTCAGTAAAATAAACATATAAAATAAATATTTATGCCACTACCTAATTGGTCCCATCACAGTATAATATGCAAAACAAATTATTTTAAATATTATAAACAGAGTCACCTTTTTTCGCGTTACTCACCTTGACCAAAGTTCGACTATTTACCGAAAAACAAAGATGAAAAAAATCGCCTTAACTGTTGAAATATTAGGTACAACGACGTAGACAGTTGGCAGTTTAAATATTATGTAGGCGGTTCTGAGAAGTAAACAACATAATGTACATACTAACAATGAACCGATTAACATATAAAAGCGTTCATGAACTAAATAGCCATAGAGAGGTCCTAAAAAATTAAATTTTTAATAATATTATACATAAAAATGTTGTCCTTATAAAATTTGTTAATTTAGATAGATTGACCGTTTTATATTGAGTATTCCTATATATGAAATTGCTAATACAACATTCGATATGGAAAAATTACGAATTAATTTAAAAAAAACAATGCTATTAGGCCCTTATTAAAAATCTGTTGATAATTTGTTTTTCTGTGACAATTGAATTTTCAAAATTAGTGATATTTTATCAAATATTCCGTCGAAGCAGTCATACTGCACAAATGGCATGCAATATCTAGACGACAAAATTAATAATTACAAAATGTTATCATGGAAGTAGATTAGTCACGTCAGAAACATAAACACAACATTTGCGATAAATTGGAATAAAATAGGATCTAAAACACAAATTATCCTTTTTTTTAACCAGAGTTTACTTTTGGATAGTAAAATTGAGTGTCAAAAATCTAACAAAGCCAATTTCTTTTTTTATCAAAATTTGCTTTGTAAGTTTGATCCGATTTTGAGTGTTTAGAAATTAAAAAAATATTTTTATAGAAATGTTTCAATATATTAATGGAAAACGAAATTTCCAGGACCTATTAAATACTATACAAAAGGATCATTAGATATTTGTGTTATCACTTATCTGTAATTAAGTTTAGTTGTTAGCAAAGTTAATTCCATTTAAACTTAAGAATAGGAAAACTTGCAAAATTCTAACTTTATCAGTAGAAAAACGTAGGTATATTCTAAACATTCAAAGTCACGGATGTAATTTCATAAAGATGTATTCGTATTACGAAGTCGTACATTGTCACAGTTTTTCATCAGGGATATAAGAATTCGGGACACTTGCCAAAATTTCATGTCTGAGGCTGCCACGCCTTCATTTAAGCACTATGTCGCCAGATTTTACGTCATTTAGTATTATTTTTACGCATCTTAATAGTAAATACGTCTCAAGGTTTTAATAGGAATAATTTGTACCTCGTTTTTTTAATTTTTATATTAAACATGAAATAAAAAATATAAAAGGCCTGTTTTACAATTTTCGTCATTAGTCATTTACGATACGATACAATACGAAATATTTACAACATACGTAAAACAAGTTATGGTACATGAATGGTTGCCATTGGTGGTAGGGCTTTGTACAAGATATGAAAATTAAGTGGCGCTAGAACAGGTTTAAATTCGTCACCTTCGGTTGCTATTATTGTCTTACTATTGGGCCATCAGGGCTCAAGCCCCAAAGATGACTGATGAATCACGATTTAAATCATTTTGCCTATAATCATGGATCAGCAATGTGCGCTCAGCTCTCATTCCATACAAAGATATATCAATTTTAGAATAATTTTTCATAGATATGAAGTTAAAATATATTTTGAAAGGGTTCAAACGAATAATATATTTTGGCATAACAAAATATTTTGCAAAATATTATCATTTTACTAGCAAACATAATAATAATAAAAATAAAAGAAAAGAGAGGCCGTGGTGTTTGTGGAGCTGATTAAATCTCAGGTTTCTTTAATCGTTAGTGTAATCATCGTTGACAGTTTTCTCGGTTCCATTACTATATTATCGCATGTGGTCAAAATCTTTTTTATGTGCACATCTACGACCTTCAAATGATTACTATAAAATACCAAACAATTATTTAAAAATATAAAAATATTTAAAAAAATATATAAGTTTCCACGTTCACGTATTAATATTAAACAATAATATGTATTTACATCAATATGTTTACCTATTCAGAAAATACATTTAGTTTACCATATGTGTAGGCGTAAGTACGTATCATATTGAATTAAATGACGACATCTAAGATCTATAATTAATTTTATTATTGTTTGACACGATGACAGCTACCCCAGATTTTCTGAAAGGAATTTCTTTGATGTATGATCTCAATAAAGAAAACTTTTCCTGTATTATTGTAAACATTTGTTTGCTTCTTTAAAAATTGTTTATAATTGTGTAAACACATCGATTGAAGATTGAACTGAATAAGCTAGCGCCCTCTGTCAGTGTCAGTGAATAAGTATATATTTTTATGATTTGATATTAAACAAAACACACTCATCCTGATTATCCGTATACCTACCTAACATTTTACCATATTCTCGCCTTTTTGTATATATGGCATAAATTGGAGAAATGATAAATCAAACTTATTAGCACTTTTCTTTCCGTATCTATGAAATTATCACAATATTAATAATTCTCATGATTCATCTCTCTATGTTTTAATAAACGGTGTACATAATACAAGCTTCTCAATTTTTGGTTAACTTTGTTTTTTTTTTGACTAGGTGTTACTTTCAAACTTCGTTTTACGTATGTACTCATCTCGTACTCGAGACATATACCTACGTGTAAATAAATACGTACAAGTAAATCAAAATCCAGAGCGATTAAGCTTTAGCAAAAAATCCGTTTTTGTTACAGTTTTTAAAATATAATTACTGTTCTTTTTTAAAGAGACATACATAAATAATTTATCTTTATAATCTTAAATATTGTTTATTTATAACTCTCAAAAAAATCAATTGTTGAGAATTTATAAAATTATTGTCTTTAAACTAGAAGAATAGTCTATATTTCATTATACTCTAAATATACATATACCTAATTTAGTACTATATCAAATTGATATTATAGTATTTTTCGATTAAATTATTTGGATTTATTTTTATTTTCACAACGTTCCCCTCGTTTGAAACCAAAGCCCTTTGCTTTGGTTCTCGGTAACCCAGGAGATCCCGTAATTATTACAGGTTCTGTAAACGTATTGATCGAAATAGTCACGCGATATGCAAGCGATAGTTTTAGTTGATTCCTTGAAAATGAAATAACTTTTGAAAGGTAGGTAAAATTTCATACAAAATTAGACAAAATTAGAAGCAGTCCACATGAATTTATCTTCTTATAAATTGTTATTTAACATAAAATAAAGCTTCGAATCGAGATTTAAAATTTAGATTGAACAACAAAAAGTACAGAATGTGTATTTTATTTCGGTGTCATGAATACCTATTAATCTAATCCATATTTTTTACACTTTTATTGTTTTGATGCGAGGAATTAATTTGAGACCAAAACTTTATACGTCAGGTTTGATAATAAACATAGATAAATGCGATTTATTTATTCGTTACATTGTTTGTCTATATAATTATGTAATGTATTTTCTGTTTATATATTTTATCATAAAATGTTTGGAATAATAAAATATATATATGTTGGTTGATTGACGAATTCGTTTGTGTAATATATATCTATATCTACCGATTGTTTGACACCCGAGCAAAAAATTAGTAATTTCTGAGCGGCTACTAGCTATATCAATAAGGCACGCATAAATATTTTTATATCCTTTCACCGCAAAGTGTTGTTGCCGTGGCGACAGTAGGATGTCAACTGTCTCTCACAGCTTAAGCTAGCGGCACACATCTAAACACCTTTCCTTTATTTTACTGCTAGCGATATAAATAGTGTTAACCCATAGGTTTTAATTAACTACAATGTACGTAATAAATTGAACGACAATTTGACATTGACGCCATGGCTGTGACCATTTTAGTTTACCTATTACTATTAGTATTGAAATTGCATTAATATATCATTTATAATTAAAAAGATTAAATGAGAGTGATATTTTTTAAACTATCGATAACTTAGAACGAATTGCGTAACTTGACATTAATTGTTGTAAATAGCTCGTCATAAAAAATCGTGGGCCTCTGTCGCATGTCTGGCCTTACCTTTAGTCCTATAAGAACTGGGCGGGGGCAGGCATGTGCTAGCCGGCTCCGACGTTTAGTACTTTACTACTTCAGTATTCGTTAGCTGTTGCATAAAGTTATACGAGTGTTTTCGAACGAAACCGTTGTTAATATTTACAACTGAAGTCTGAACTTAAAAAATATAAATATGTCAGACAATTCATCGATAATATATTAGAATACAGAAAGTTTGTGTATTTTCTATTAAATAAGTAAGACCTTTACTTAATTCTATTTCACTTTTTTCGTTATTGTAAATTTGGTCTCGTGTGAGCTGTGAACGAAAAGTGACGTCAAAATATAGATATAATATAGTGAACAGTGGTACTAACAAAATTTAACTTGAATTTGTTTGAAGATTGACACGATAATTGGATAAGGAAAAGTACTACATACAATTGCCTCAATCGAACAAGTTTTGTAAGTTAATAAGCGGGTATGACCTTCTAAATGAAGGAATCATATTATCCTGACGATATTATGCTCTGCTTTGTACAAGGATTCGGTGAACGGGAACCTGGATATGGCAAAGACCATGAAGGAGCTGAATGTGATGCCACTAACATAAATACTTTAAAGAAAAAACAAAAGCGTAAATTCTTGACTGTCTCTAAAGCCTCAAACACAGGACTGGGCGAGCAAAGTGACATTGAATTTAGAAGGACCGAGTCAGTGGAAGATAAGTCTTTGAAAGATACATTCCTCCGGGGCCTACCAGAGGTGAAGAGAAGCTTCAGTGATAGATTCTCAGTAAATACCGATGCAAGTGGAAGTAAAATACCAAAAAGCCTTTCGACCATCAGAAAAACTTGGTGAGAACCTTATATTATATTAGAAAAAACGTTATAAAAATAATTTAAATAAAAATGTTATTTTAAACCTATAAATATTAATTCGTATCAGTTATAATAAATACCTTACTTAGATATCAATTATAATTGTTATCTTAGGTATCAACAATTATTGATATTAAATTACTCATCTGAAGTTATCGTTAATATTAGCAATCAATTAGTAGTTCATCAAATGTAATGTCTTTAAATTATTGATTTATTTCAATTATATTATAAACAATACTCAATTTTTTATATCATTAAACCACAAAGAGATAAGACTTTTTTAAATTAAATTAGAACCTCTTGTGGCATAACCTATTGGATCCAATTAGTTGGAAGCAGATGGAATAATGAAATTTTCACATTTATGCTGTTTATTAAGAAGATCAATTGCGTGCCGCCCTAATCTGAGTTCAGCCAGTCCGTTGTTAGTTAGGTAACCTATTTTGAAGTTTTCATAAACAACTGATATTGAGAATTTCTCTGTTGTACTTTCAAATCATATAATTACTTAGTGGTAGGTTTTTATGCAAGCCCGTCTGATATGGTAGCACACACTCATCACATTCTAT
Organism: Vanessa atalanta; assembly: GCF_905147765.1. NCBI lineage: Eukaryota > Metazoa > Arthropoda > Insecta > Lepidoptera > Nymphalidae > Vanessa > Vanessa atalanta. Next base: position 5,672,529 of record NC_061882.1, read on the forward strand.
TTCCAAAAAGTAACTTAGGTTTGTTGTGTTCCGGTTGATTCTAATTTCTCAGAACCAACATATTTTTAAGATTGTTAAAAAGTAGTCTGTGTATGTAACAGATTTTTTTTTCATATTTGGTGTTGCCTATTCAAACAATTTTCAAAAAACAATTTTCCAGTATTGAAATCCAATTTAGTCTATTTACCAGGGATTAGTGATTCCAATTCTTTCTATATTAAAACTTTTAGGCATGAGCAATCATTTAAGGCACTAGAACCTGTTACTTTGATACATTGCTGGCCTCGTTACCACTGAGCCATTTATTAGTTTACAGTTTTATCTTTAGGAAAGAAGTGGTCGATATTGATCTGTTATTGTTATATAAGATAAGATAACACAGGTGTTACTTGTAGAGTATTAATCAAATGTCACATGATAAGAGTGCTATGATAGGATTAAAATTATAAGTACTTTAACACTATACATATATGTTGGTTACCAATTTTAAAATTAAACTTAGGAAATAGTTTGGATATATCTGACTGAATCTGCTTTTTAGGAAATTATTATTAGATTTTATTTATAGATCTTAGCATCCGTTACAAATATTAATACTTAGGTTACTGACCCCTGTCTTAACCAGTAATAAATTATATTGAAAGCTTTAATTAATATTAATTTTTGATAACAAAATGGACATACAGAATTTAATATGCTGGACATTTACACTACATAAGGATAAAGTCCGGGGAAAGAACATTTCTTCAACAGATATGTGTTGACAGGCATAATACTTTTAAATATAGGCACATATAAGATCTGGTATATTTACATTGTAGCACATGTTATTTTGTAACAGTCGACAAACTCCATAGATTAACTCCTATTAGATTTGTGAATAACAAGAACATGTGCAAATGTTTTGTCAACATTAACATCTGTTGTCTTGACATTGAAGGTCTAGACTAAAAAGGTTACTATTGCAAGTGATTATATCACTCACCACCAAAATTGCCACAAGAAAAAGAAAAAAAATATATTAGCAATTTTAATAATATTAATGAATACAGCTTTAATATAGGATTTTCAAAGAATACCATTTTATTAGATATCTTTATTGTATTATACCTATATTAAAGTTATATATTTAATAGCTTCCAAATTATGTCTTACAAGTTTGCTTAAGCAGCAGTTGACGTAAATTATAAAGAATATTGACGTAAGATACGGCTCTTAATAACATATCTTTTGGTATTAAATAATAGCTATTAAGCATTTATATGAGTATACAAACAGTATATATAAGAATCGTGTTTCACAAAATGCTTGCGTGGTTTATGTCGCAAGCGTTATAATGATAGACTTCTAACATATGTTACTGACCTAGTTTACGTTGAACTACACTACCGAAATAACTGTAACGTTGTTAAGGCCAATATATATTTGTTTCAATTATAATAGATGACATATTTACGTAATGATACAAAAAAAATATGAAATTGAACTTGACGTATGTCACATTTCGTTGTATTTGTTATTGAATAGTTTCGCCGATATTCACTCATTCAAATGTACTTTGATAAGTCCCTACTTTTGATTCGTCGAGTGATTAAGATTCTACCAGGATCGAAAAAAAGCTGTACAAATTCTCTACTTATCAGTAATACTATAAAATATATTTATACATTAACTATTAACATATAAAATTTTTGGAAAGCGTTCTACATATATTATTATGATTGATTTTTATGTGTACCTATGTGTAGTTTTTCAGGTATTGCAAGTTATTATATTAACTGTTAAAAGATTTTCAAAAATGATATTGTTTATGACGATGCTAGTTCCCAGTAGTATTTTACAGAATAAAATTGAATGTTAAGCTAACGCCGGTTCGGAAATCAGACTTTTTTACACAGTAAATGTTAAAAATGTGTTTTAATTTTCATAATAGGCAAAGTTAAAAATATCTGCGGAATTGTATTGAATCATCAAAATCAAAATATACTTTATTCAAGTAGGCTTTTACAAGCAGTTTTGAATCGTCATTTAACAAACTATATTAAGTAAAGCTACCACCGGTTCTGAATGTAGATTCTACCGAGTATATCTAACGAATATACAGGAAGGATGTGTTGACTTTGCGGAATCGGAAACTGTTATTAGTTTACCTTTACTTCTGATTAAACGACGAATGGCAGCTTTGTTTCTATAAAATAAAAAACCGTCTCTATATTATTGTGAATATAGATAAAACTTTGCTAAATTATATACCTACATATTGTGTACCTATCTTGACAAAAAAATCTCGAAGTGAGACTCCAAGATTATAGATAGACAGCCCTTTTTTGTACAATGGAACAGTTTCCATTACTTTAGCATTCTCCAAACTAAAATGCTGTACTTGTAAGATATAATAATATGAATTAACCAAAATATCACACTGAGCGTTAGTTGTCTATGTATATGTTGCGGCGCTCAGCCTTCCTGCTAGGGACTATGAATGTCTATATATGTAATATATCTATGTATATACTGCGGAGCTCAGTCTTCCTGCTGAATGAGATTTTCATCGAAGTTTAAACTTAAAAATACTGTAGTTAGGTTGAGATTACTATTGTTAAATGTTTCTGTTAACTGTACGTAAGTTAATGCCTAAATAATGCATTACACTTGAGCTAAAGATGTCCTTTTAAAAAATAAAAACAATTTACGCTTACGTTATATAATCAAAATTTTATTACCATGTAAAACCTTATTTGTATATTTAAAATAAAACTATAGATAACAATGACTGAACAGATAAGATAAATAAGGTTGTTATTAATTACATCGTAAAAATATTTGTAATTACGAAAATACCGGGAAGTAAAAGGTCATTATATAACATTTAAGTTTATCAAGAAAACGTAGCTTAATCAAGGTTATTTAACTTGTTTCAATAAAAATGATTTAATTTAGTTTATTTTATTGTATTTAATAAAAATATCGTGCGTAATACTGTACTGGTTTTTTTTTTCTGTATTTACAATAATCGGTTACGTTCGAGTTATGTTTATAGCTGTAAACTTATTCCACTTGCAGAACAAGTAGAACAAATATAGGAGCTGCGTAAAAATGAATAAAACAAATCTTGATTAATATTTTTATTTATATTACAACACTATTTTACTTAATTACTTGTACCTACTTGATTTTACTTCCAAAGTTCAAAGCGCTATTATTCAATTATTCATTTTATGGATACCAAAAATGATTCTAGTTCTCGACCTTATTATATAGGTAATTTAGCCCATTTTATTAGATTTGTCTTAGCTTGCTTTGGCTAACGCCGATAATATTATTTTTATTTTAATAGTTTAATTGAACACTCGGCAAAATTTATGCACTTATATAAATAAATATGCAATGCTGTACATTTAAATATTATCTAAGAATATTCAAAACAAGAAAATCTGTTTAATTAAATAAATACTTGTTGGTAGGGTAGGGCTTTGGTCATGACCGTCTGGGTTGGCACCACACGCCTATCACCTATTCTACCGTCAACTAACAATAAAGCAAAGCATGGGTTACATTGTTTGGTTTTTATTAAACTTTTCGATGTAAGTAAGGTCTGTCACACTTGTTATAAAATATCAATATACATTCCCATATATAATAGTTGTTATACTTGTATTAGTAAAACAAAATGCCAGTAATGTCGACTATAGGCTCGCCTTTTCAATTACGTAGTGGGTATTACAATATTGCACAAATGCTGACAAAATGCGAGCTATATGCCAAAAACTTTCTCTATCAGTTAGTTTCAGTGCAAGTAAGGAATATGTGCATGCAAGTAATATGTAAAGGTAAAAATACATAATAATGTGTATAACGAAGTTAGATGTCGATAAACATCAATAAATATTTTAATAGCATCTGTTAGAAGTTAGAACGTATAATTTAAAAAAAAAACTTTATTTTCTTTTTTTTAATGTCCAAAAACGAATAGGTAAATACTCGACTGTATTCTTCCCAGTACGAAAAAGGTGTAGTAGTGTACTTAATTGATTAGGAGGATTTTGTTTAAAGTTTGAAGAGGTTCAAAGATTTAATCTAAGTATTCAATATAAATGTAATCTAAGTATTCAATATAATGTTTGAATCAGTGTCTAGGCCGTGAAATAGTGACTGTCAGACAGACAGATAAGAGTTATCACAGATATACTTTCACATTTATAATAATTATTATCATACACATTATTTCAAGCAAATGTCGTTGGTACAAAAAGTAGTTTTATAGACTCAACGACGACGCAAACAGGAAACGTTCTCTAAGTTTTAACCAAGCTAATTATAGTGGGTAAATATAATCCAGACAGGGCGTTATGCAGAGGGGTATGTCGTAATGATTTCTGCGCAATTGTTGCCCACCTACGCGTACAAGGTCATAATATCAGAACCGACTTATGTACGTCGTCTGATATCATTCGTCATCAACCAAATACTATGAATTATATACAGTTTAAATCCTTAAGATGATTAAATTTCCTTTTGCGTTTTCATGTAATGTATTGTTTATTGTAAGACCAGAATAAGTAACGCGTAAAAAATACAGAACAAAGTTTTAATGTGTTATTTTTTGTATAATCTGTGTCTCATTAAATATTTCGTTCTAGTAGAGAACGTTCGCCGCCCACGAATTGTTCGCATATAAGGTACGACGAATAACCCTATTGAATTAAACATTAATTAATTCCGTCGCGGCTTTTCATATGAGTGTCCTTCTTCAATTGGTTCGGTTGTATTTTGCTTCCCGTTTTAGAGGATCTGTAGCGCGTATGGAAGTTGGCATGGCGCCAAAGTTTCGGTGATTACCAACGATGTATCCGATACATATGGTAGGGAGAGAACAACGATTTTGAGTAGTTTTATTTCATTCTATTGTTCTTAAGTCATCGTCCAACAAGTAAGAAAATATTTACAAAACAACTTAGAAATAGAGGGAACGTATTAAGAATTTGTATTTAATTTTGAAACAGAGTAAGTATAAAATTAAAGAGTAACTTTCGATATACAACTGGTTTCGATAGGACATCTTTCTTTTTAACAATAATAATTCACTTACATGAGAAAACACAATAAATATAACATTTACCGAATACGATATTTAAAAGTTACAGTTTTCTGTTGTAAACTCCTTTTTTCTTATTAATAATATAATGTAATAGTAAATTAATAAAGCTTTTATTGTTATTTAATGATTCAATTTAGTTAAATTATTAAATCAAGGATAATTTTAAATCTAAAATGTAACTAGGTAATGGATAACCGACAAATACTTGATTGATCTATAATTTAACGTAAAATAAAATTGATCTTGCGATTTATTTTTAATAAAAAAATATAGATCAAATAATGACGGTATTAAATCTATTTTATTATGTAGCAAAACCCGACTGACGTCAAGCCTGTATAATAATTGTATATACCTACGAATAGTTATGGCGATCGATTGAACGTCTTACAAGTTAATGTGCAGCAGCGTTATATAGGGCCGATAAAATAAAGTAGATATTACCAAAAAAAACTATAGCCAATCAATTCAAATCGAAGAAGGAATGAACATAAACATGTAATTTTGATAATAGCTCAGCTATAATGTGTACTATCAGTAGATCGTAAATAATATGCCTTGGTTATACTACAACATTATACTACAACTATTTGTATGTACCTTTATTTTACTTCCAAAGTTCCGATAAAATTTTGACATTTTTTCGCAAATCTATAATGACTATCAAAATATAGATTATATTTTGATATAAATTTCGACGAAATACCGTCAATTCGAAGTCTAATTGTTGTTTGCCTTTTGTCCTATTTTGAATGTTATAGTAATCGGACATACGGAGTCTAAGATGTATCTACTTTATATGTGTAAGATTATATATAGTACATATTTTTACTTGAAATCATGCAACCATTTGTTATTTTCCTTGAGCTAAGATTAGCAACACTATTTATCTCATTTATTGTTGCGAAACACAATAAGATATCTACGTCTGAGATATAACTTACATATAAAAGTAACAAAAAAAGTAGACAGACGAAGGAAATTCCTTTTTTGAACATTTTTTTTTTTATCGCTAACTTGATATTCTAAATTTAAAGCCTTTTTTTAAACAAAAAAAAAATCTAAAGATTTTATATAACTTTCTTGAATGTAGAAATAACACTCATGACGCAGTTCTCACAAACCCTTTTGTTGTTACTATTCTTGCTTTCATGTGACGAGAATCGACATGTGTTCAAGTCATATTTAATAACTCGGCAAAGTTAGTAGTTCTTAAGGAAACTACATTATATTATGAATATTTGAAACACAATGAGAACTTCTATATATTATTAGCTTGAATATTTAAACGCTAAATGTTTGTATAAAATTAAGTCTATATATCGTTATATAATGTAATATTCATGCATTAGCAGCCTGTAAATTTTCTCACTGCTGGGCTAAAGGCCTCCTCTCCCTTTGAGGAGAAGGTTTTGGAGCATATTCCACCACGCTGCTCCAATGCGGGTTGGCGGAATACACATGTGGCAGAATTTCGTTGAAATTAGACACATGCAGGTTTCCTCACCATGTTTTCCTTCACCGCCGAGCACGAGATGAATTATAAACACAAATTAAGCACATGAAAATTCAGTGGTGCATGCCTGGGTTTGAACCCGAAATCATCGGTTAAGATGCACGCGTTCTAACCACTGGGCCATCTCGGCTCAAATGTAATATCGTGATCTTTAATTATTTATATAATAAATTGTGTCTATTTCCTTGATGGTAGGTTTTTGTTCAAGCACAAGGGAGATAATATCTCAGTTCTCGAGATGGGTGGCGCATTGCGATGTAAGTAAATGGTTACTGATGTATTTTTTTTTACGGCGTCAATTTTTAAAGGCAACTGTGACCACCAGGTGGGCCATATGGCCGTCTATGTATAACATCAAAAATATATTAATTTTATTACGAATATATATCAATAATATAAATATATTATACCAATTTGCTCTCATCGCCACAAGGTTTATATAGCTTTTGTTTCTAGACCTTTGTTGCTGAAAACCTTCTTTATTTTTGTAGTAAAAAATATTTTAAGACGGAGTTATTAAGTTTATTATATTTTCTACGCGTTACACTTACTACATATAGGTAATTAATTAAGCATTAAGATATGTATTTAAAATAAAATAATATATGTCTTACTATACACTATATATTTCTGAATCTTCTATAGTAACCCATACAGACGGGGTCAAAACACATGTTGTAATTCGTAAACATGTTCAATCAGGTGCAGTTATTGTATGGCTTCCTCTCATACGCATCAGGATTCTTGGCAAAACCATCTGGCATTTGATTTGGCTTGTTATCATATTACAAAAATACATATTTCTTTTTAGCATGTACATATTTGTAACTGGAGCTGAGACTATTTGTTTACAGTAGCAGTTTATATGCAACCACATGAGTTTTTATTATATACTTTAGATTAAATGCGTTCAACATTTGTTATATGATATTAGTTTTTTGAACATATTTTAATATTACCATGTGTGTGGAATGGGTGGTACCTCTTTATAATATCTGTGGGAAATAATAAATATAATATGAATAAAAATGTATATAGAGATAATCAAAATAAATAACAAATCAAAGGAATACAGAATTAAAGGTAAAAGATTAATGTCATGTTACATAACTCCGAGATGTAGATATATAACATAGTGATACGTATAACTTACCTAACAAAACCTCCCAAAGGTGAAAACGCTTTGTCATTTAGTGGCACCAGAATAGACGGTGATTTTAAACCTTGGGGTAATTTGATGAAATATTTAACACTATCGGGTATTAGAATACCTACAAAATAATATTCATTATTGTCTTATTCCTCCTCTGAACACTTTGCAAAGCAATCCATGGCGAAGTCAAGTAATCTTAAGATATTCCAGCCAATACTTGTATAAGACTTGTTATATTCGTATTAAGTTTGTTAGAAAAGTCAATTATTTTTGTAGTCTCAAAATCAGGGTCGTATTTGATTTGAACAAGATAACTGTTCACAAAACATCATTACAAAAAATTATTCCGTTATGTAGGGAACGACAAATGATCAAACATTTGTATTTAATTTTGTAAAATAATAATGCTAATTGCGTAATTATTGGTATCGACTTACCATTTGAGTCGTATCTATATTTTCGAAGCAAAGACTGCATAGTCGGGTTTTGAACATTCGATAACACAACAATAGCACATGGCTGAAACACAATATATAATGATAAACTAATAAATCAATTCACATTTTCATTAAACAAAGCATAAATAATATTGTATTTAATGATGCGAACGTATGAAATGTTCACACGAATTTCAGGACATTTGACTTCGTTGTTTGTATTATTGAGTGAAAAATGTCGAAAGCTAAAAAAAACCAGAACATTTCAAATTGAAATTTCTTTGTTCTATATACTCACTTCACTTATCAATTGTCAAAGTGAAAACTGCTAGGTACCATTCGCGTATCCATGAGCAATGTGTTACCGATAATCGGTATGATAATGGATTTTTTTTACCTTCTTATATTTCTCATTGATTTCTTCATTTATATTAAGGCTGATGTCATCATTATTTCTACGCGTAACTGTTGTCAGTATTAGTTTTTCATTTGAACCTTCATCGTCGTGGATATCCGCGCCAGTCATAACATTCTCCGTTACCGGTGCTTCGGTTTCATAGTATATTGGTAGCATTCTCTGGAAATAACAAAAATTACAACGTGCATTATATTTTTATGATTATATAAAATAAATGCTAACATTCTCAACCACAAGAACGTTTGAAAATATGGCTATTAAAATTCCTATAAACCACATTGTTGACGGTTCCAAATAACTTCTCTGACTGAAACGGTTGCCCTAACGTCGAATATGTTTCACCTTTATAAACAGTTTCTTATTTCGTTAATTTGAGTTATTTCCTAAACATGCATGTCTTTGTTTGAAAACAATGTTCGAATTTTACCTTCTGAATATAATTTTGTCGAAATTATGATTTAGTGCTAATACTATTTATAAATTAAAAAAAAAACCGTTGGCCCTGCCGGCCATCTCTACAATTTTCCGCTATTGTCGAGATATAAATATACACATTTATCTTCATGGTCTACAGATTGAAAATTATACACCGGAATTTATTTTATATAAAGATAAAAAAAAAACTTTTTAATTTTTGAAACGCGATATTTTTCTATTATCTTCGGAAAGTCTCGACCGGTTGACTAAAAAATCTAATTGGATCTAAGTCTCGATGACTCATATCGAACACCGTGTCGCGAATCTCACTTGATTGATTCGTTGTAAAGGTATCGTACATTGACAAAAAAATATTTACACACGCACACACACAGCAAGACATCAAACGTTAAATAATCATATTGGCTTCCTATTTAGGAAAAGTGGGTGTATTAAATTAATGTTCTAACTTTCCTACCTTAAATATTTATTTTGGAACCAAAATATTTCCCTAATCATTATGTTTTATTTTTCTTTGCTGGGTTTTAGGGTTCCATATCTGTAAACGAAAAGGAAACTCTTATAAGATTACTTCTTTGTCGTTCTGTCTATCTGTGCGTCTAACAATCAAAATATATGGCTGTTTATGTCGAATTTCCCAATCATTCTGAAAAGGAATCAGAACCCCACAGGGGTTCTTCCCGTTGACCTAAAATCATGAAATTGAACAAGGAACAATATCTAGTAGCACAAGTATTGGAAAAAAATGGTACCTTTCAATAATGTGTGGTGGTACGGAACCTTCAGAGCGCCAGACCGACTCTTACTTGCCCGGTTTTTAATCCTATGTATATAATAATGTTTTTTAATGATTGTTAATGTGCGGAAGCTGAACACCATAGGCATTAAACACCAGGAAATAATCCATTAATTGTTCGTCATAAAAATTGCTGTCTGTGCAATAGTGTTACATTAGTCTGCTAGCCCTGATAGACTGTAAGCCCGTCTGGATGGGTAGGTACTACCCACTCATCATAAATTCCACCGCCAGACAGCAATACTTATTGTTGTTTTCCGGTATAAAGAGTGAGCTAGCCAGTGTAACGACAGGCACAGGGGACGTAAAATCTTAATTCCCAAAGTTTGTGGCGCATTGGTGTTATAATAAATGGTTAATATTTTTAGAGGACCAATGTCTGGGCACTGGTGACTATTTACTATCTTGTGTTAGTTAGTCTCCCTACTTATTTGAAATAAAAAAAAAATATGAACATAACCCACTAAGGAAAAGTTTAACCCCAATATTTGAATACAATTTAATACCAGAATAATCCCGTTGTTGTTATTATTATAAGAAGTAGGCTAACGGTAACATAAAATAGATATAGTTTTCTCGAGTAAACAGTTTAATGGAAAAATAACAGCAGACTGACAGACGCCTGTTTTTCGTTTATGAAGTTGATTACGGCTTTGCAGGTTTAAATGCCAATTAACAATAGCCGTGCTCGTTTCGATTTATAGTCTGGAAACATTCCGATCGTCGGTTATCTCTGGTTAACAGGCAACCTAAAAACGTAATACGTAACCGCTGAACTCGAATAGTGAAAACATGCCGCAAAAAAAATGGAACAATATTTTCAGATTATTTTTTAAAATTAATTACATACTTGTTTAACGTGAACATAGTGTTTACAAAAGTTTAGATAGGAAATTAGTTATAATATTCTGCGAATTATCTTCATTTTTCTTAATGATAAAGTGTGAGATAATTGGAAAATTATGTTTAGATAGAATCAGGATTGTTCCAAACGTTTCTATCATAACACCATAAATATATTAGTTCGCCATGGCGAAGTTCCATGGAACTTTCCAAGGCCTTCTATAAAGAGAAGAGGCAATCGTATTATCGGAAACCTTTCATAGATTAAAAATCGTATATTTTGCATAGAATGAATTGTGTGATTGCCTAAAGTAACGCATAATTTAATAATTACGAGTATTGGTGCTTGATATATCAATACGATGACATCAATAAGGTTGGGGGAGAGGATGCAGGTGTTAGGTAAACAAATAAACATACTCTCTTTCGCATTTATAATATTAGTAAGCAAGTTAGGTAATCTTTGATTCAATGTTCATGTACTTCTGAATTTAGTCAATTATACTTTGTTAGTTCGAGGACCGGAGCATATGTCCAATTAAATCTGGTCCCTTTGTCCGTAAAAATTTGGCTTTATATGCGGAATTGGAAATCATTTTGAATTTCAGAACATAAATCAATACAAAGTTCATTAGTCGAGTAATGAAACGGATGATCACTAATTAACCAATGTATTTTGAGCCCTATGATGTCAGTAATTAAATTAGCTTAAATCTTTTAGTAAGTGTAACACAGCCTAATGGTGATGAATAAAATAGCCGGGGATTTGGATTTGTCACAGATTTATTTCGACAATATTTACTAGTGTGTGTGTGTGTGTCTCAAAATGTGCACTTTATATTTACTTTTTCTTATTATCCTTAAGAACCAGTTTTTAATAAATAACCTACAATATTTATTTTATATACTTATGTAAGTAATAATAATATATACATTAATAATTTACATGCTGAATAAATAAGTATATTATATATTCTTGTAATTGACAAAAATTTAATTGTAAATCAATTATCGTCTTTAATGCGATTGACCTTATTCTCAAGTGTCACTTAACTGTTTAAATTGACCTGAAATGAAGTCTAATTAGCTCAAATAGTCTGCTTTAATTTATGGCCTCGCATGAACTGAATACCTGCAATCTACAGATAAAACAGGCGGTTTTTAAAAATGTACTTGGAACGGTATTTTCCTTTTAGTATTTTAAAGCTTTCTGTGATGAATTAGTTAATACACTTTACAACTTTACGGTTTCGCTCGCGTTTGAGGTGACCCCCTCCCCTAGGAATAAAAAGTACCCTATGTGCTATTCCAGATTATATTCTATTTTATTCAGATCACAAAACATACCATACAAAGTTTTAGTACATAGATAGATACAAAAAAAACAATAAGGTAGTTGTTGAAATTGATAGTAAAACTTCATCTGGGTAGATACCACCCACTCATCAGATATTCTACCGGCAAACAGCAGTACTCAGTATTGTTGTGTTCCGTGACTACAGGCACAAGGGACATAACATCTTGAAACGTATTTTAAGGTTGGTGGCGCATTGCCTATGTAAAGATTGCTTAATATTTCTTACAGCGTCATTGTCTATGGGCGTTGCTGACTCACTCACCATCAGGTGGCCCATATGCTCGTCCGCCAACCTATGCCATAAAAAACAAAAACGAAAACTTAGTAACGGTTAATATTAATTCAGAAATATGAAATGATTAACAATGATAATATAATAAATACCTAAACCAAATTAGGTAATTAGGCTGGATATATTATAGTATACAAATGCATGCATAAACATAGTGCTCATAGATTGATTAATTAGGTCTTGGGAGGTCATCGACATATCGAGAGTATGCTTTTGCAATTTCGGGAGTGTGCAGTCTACTTTCGGATTTCTTCTTAGAATTTGTTGACTGAAAAACCGAATAATTAATTATTGAGGCAAATTGCAACCAACGAACGAATACATACATCAACATTTGTTCGAATATACTTTCATTGATTCATTCAATGATGTCCTAGCCTTAATAGATAAATAGATAGGCTTAAAAAAGGTTTGTATGTGAATCCGTAAAATTAAAATCTTTGTGATTCAGTAACAATACACTACATATATAGAAAATCTTGGTCAAGAGTAATGCTGGTTCAAATTTGTGATATTTCGATTACGAATACTTAATCGTATGAATGTTTCTTATACCGTTCTGAATATAAGGTAGAATTTAGCTTGCTCCCCAACCTTTTATTGCGCGTTAGCAAGCATATAAACAGTGGTAAAAAATGTACACGTGCATTAGCCGAAAACAATAACCGTCAGAAAGAGATAGAGCATATTCCCATGATATTCATATAATAAAAAAGTGGAATGTATTGTTTGTGAAATAATAGATTGCGAAGAGGACCTTTTACAACCATCTACAGATAAAGATGGATTAAAGAATTACTAATATTCCTTTTTACCCCTTCTTTTAAGCTTATCACTTTTGTTAGGAATGGGGACGACAATAGCCCAAGGTGTCAGGATAGATTATTGACACTTAAAACAATACTAATTTAATGTTAAATTATCTGAATAAACTTTTATCAAATTCGGGTAATTTGGTCTGGAGTTTATTTCCCAAATTATATGGCAATAGTTCATAATATTTGTTATGCTGTATTAAATAGGTATAAAAATACCTATATAATTTCCTGAAACTTATGTAGGGACGTAATAAGGGAATTATATGGGTCTCAGTTGTAACTACTGAGTTTTTTGTGGGTTCTTCTTGGTAGAATCTACATTCAGAACTGGTTAGCATTATATTTAATTTAAATCCAATGTAACGTGACGACACAAAAGCTTTTATACGCCTAATTGAATAAAGAATATTTAGATTTTTCTGTAAAATAAATAATAAAGGAATGTAACTGATAAATGCCATAAATTAAAGGTATTCTAAGATGTTAAAATAATTAAAACATGGAACAACGCGATGTTTCGGTTGATAATGTACTATCTGAGAAATGTTTAAATTAATTTTATTTTTGAATATCAATTGCAGAAACGGTTGTATGCGATGCCGCTCGTTACAAATTTCTGACCGGTCAACTTAAATTGCGCGTATTTTAATTAAGAAATTTTATCTTTTCTCTATTCCAACCGTAAGAGTATAAAAGCCAAATCAACAACATTTGAGAGCAAATTGACGCGATATCATTGGTCGAGAGCTTGATTAATCTATGATATTCACTATGGATTAGCGAAGAAATGGCGTTTTGAACGTCGACGAATCGGAATTTTGAAAGTAAAATTAAAGTGGATATAAGTAGTTACGTGTAAGTATTGTATAATAAATAAAGATATATTCATCATAAACTCTAAGTAGTGCACATTACAGCTGAGCAAATCGCATGAAATACTTTAATCTAAAGTTTGTTTATCTTTATTCCTACTTCGATTGGATCTGGAGGACGACAACAACCGTTTTTCAACATTGGTTAAATAAATAATTTTAAACAGATAGTACTTAGGAGTAGTAATCGTTATGTAATATAAATTCCAAGGTTAATATTAAATAATTTGTCCGTAATCTCGTATGCACGAAACAACACCATATTTTTATGCGTTTAAAATTTTAAATGTTTAATATTCGACCCTGAGATGTTTTTGTTACGCTTTTTTGGTGTTTATATTATACGGTAACGATTTATTTTTTCAAATGCCTGTCTGGCGAACCACTCGGTTTATTTTACTATTTGCGTTGAAGATTTACAACGTGGTTACTGTATTTTAAATTGTATATTTTAAATGTTGCTTTTCGTATCGAAAAAATCCATGTAATTATTTTAAAATTAACTAATATTTTTCTATTATACATCGACACAGGACATCGACGTATCTTGAGGAACGTAATAGAAATTTTGAACATTTCTCATCTATACAATTTCTTAAAAACAAAATTATTCATTTTCAATTTTGATTTTATATTTATTCCATGAATTACGTAGAAACGCTCGTGGCAGTGCTATCAGTGTATTATTTTCGACGCTGTAGTTAATAGGCCCAATTCCCAAAGCTTAATTTGCATAGCACTGTGTGATGTATGATTTGAGCGGTTATTCGATTTTTAATTAGAATATCTATGTTAAATAATATACTTAAAATTAACTGATTAACATTTAAGCGAAGATTAGATTATAGAAAAGATGTGTTAAAGTAGCAATTTATATAAGTAGTATAATAATCGAAAAAAATAAAGTATAATAGTAAATACGTCACGTCAATAAGCCGGAAAACGAGCCTCAAAATACTTGAATTTAAACTGTTTTTTTTTTTTACTTTAAATTTATTATTATGGTCTACAATAGAGTAGTTACTTTTTCGTCGTCCTAATTTATAATCATGACATTGTTTTATTTTAAAATTTGTATCAGTAGGTACAAGTCTGTAGCTATTAACGTTACGTTACTTAATTAATATTAATTTTATTTTTGATTTAAAAGTTAATATTTATCTAATAAGACTTCCTAGCTTTTTAAAATGCCTCGAATTAATAGTTTGCTTATGAGATATTCTCGACCAATTTAGATAATTTAAACTTTATTCTTTTGAGCTGTGTACCTACACAGGTAGTCACTTGTATGACGAACAATATACCGAAAATCGGTAAAGACTAAAAACGTGCAATAAAAGAATGTTTTACAAAGATTATGTTTTATTTGTCACGTGACCGCGGATTTCAATGATTTTATATAAATATGAATCGTATTTATAAAGACGAAGAAAATCTCGAATATTTTGAATAGAAATGAGTTCAGTAAGTTCCTCAGTTTCCTAGTGAAATAGTTACGCAGCCTTTATGAAAGTTCACTCACGGATGGTAGTTTCTCGATAACTTTTAAGTCAATTGATTTAACAAAGAATTCTTATTGTAATAATTAAGACAATTTTGAAGGATTTTTTACATTAGCTCAAAAATGTTTTAAAATCAAAGAAAAAAAGACGTTACGCGGACTATTATAAGATCGAGTTTCATAAACGTTTTTTAACAATTATACATATTATTTTTTAGTTATATGCAGATTTTCTTTAAAACATACAGGAGGGGTGTTCAATAGAATTTAATAAGGATTGTTTACGTTAACTTAATTGGTTTAAACTACAACTTGCAATGAGTTTTCGTTTAAGAGGCAGCATAAAACGCGCTAAAAATAAATTTTAGCTTACGAAAGTTGCTGTAATAATACTTCATTTTTATTATATTACAGAGAAAACTACTTTCTGAACTCACAACTACTAGCTTCCATTAAAAATAAAATACCACAATTTTTTTTAATCCAACTATAAAAAAAATAGAAATTGCAAACTCATTTAAAAAACATTCAGGCATTGCAAAATTATTTGAAATAGACGCATTAATTTTTAGTATCCTTATTTTATGTTAAAATGTTGTAAATATTTAATGATCTATATGAATCTATCAGAATATATTTACGGCAAGTTTTTAAGCGTTCAACGTATACAGTGAGTTGGCCGGAAGAAATATTTGTCTCATGCATACCAAACACTTTCTTACGGGAAATGAGCGGTGTTTTTATTGCGTAAGTAAAAGATCTTAAGTATTCATGAAGTATGTACGAATGTACGTACTGTTTGTTTGTGAATAAAATAAAATAAAATGTCACTGACACTTTATAAGATTATTTTTCTTATTTTACGTAAATAATATATTAAGATTTATGCGAAATACGTCTTGAAAATAATAATCCAACAATATTGCGAAGGTAACATGCGTGAGCGATCGTGTGACGTCTTTACACAACGAAGAGGATTTTAAAAGGTGATATGGTATTCGTCCAGGCGTACAAAATTTATGCACCAAACTTAAATTCCTTATTTCAGCATAAAAACTATAGCTTAACTTATTGATGCAATGTTTTAACAAGTACAAATGAACTTGTTTCTTTGAAAACTATTTTGTTGTCAGTTGTTTAAATCTAAAACTTGAGTAATACAATACGTTTATTTTTAGTCCTAGGCAATTTTTCTCTATTGAAACATTGTGGTATACAAAAAAGTAAATTAAATTATTATTGATAACTTATTGGGATATACGAGGAAGTGTACACGCACACGCACACACACAAAACGCGATGTTGCCTCATAAATTGTTTACAGTCTATTCATCAATAAAATAAATACATACTATTTAAAAAACGTACGCATGATATTACCATGCGATGAGTCATCCAATAATAACCGTTAATGGCATTGAGATAAGGTTGCTATCAGAATAATGCTTTTAGCGAAAGGTTGCTATTTTGAAAAAGTTTCTCAACATACCTAATATATATACTCTATAGTTTATACGTAAAATGTTTTTATTTTTGGTATAAATATGTCATTGAGTACAAAATGTTTTAGTTCGGGGCTTCTTAATTAAGTCGGTAAATTGTTTCAGGTCAACCGGGAACTTCGCGTCGGGCGCGGCGGGTGGCGGGTGCGGGGCGCCCCGCTCCGCTCCCGCCACCCCGCTGCAGCTCGAACCTCACTCAAGATCGAAACATGATAAGTGAGTTGGTTTTGTTTTTTAATAATTGCTATTTTTATAATATGAATTGAAAATTGAAAGGGGGCTTACCAGGTGTTGGAAAGTGGCCACCCCCTTGCCCGTAAGTTTTGGCCTTAGACCAAAAAATGTTTACTACCTACCTACCTACTCTCGTACTTTTAATAGTTTTCACCAGTCGGTAAACATAATAGGCTGGAGATTTTTAGTTTTAATTGATAATCCATTGGCAGATCCTCCAATCTTATATAAGCGTAAGCCGATTTTTGTCCCAGTGATTATCCGACAATAGCTGCACATAAAAAATATGTTATAGTCTGATTTTGAAGAGCTCCAACCGTAAATGTGCAGAAAAATAATAAATTACGAATTTCGACCTGGGGGTTTGAACCTAGGATCTCGGGATCTGTGACCTTAGCCATGTAATTAGTCTAGACCAACGCGGAGGTCAAATTACTGTTAGTTTATAATATCTGGCGGACAAAGTCAGGCAAATGTTTTGTTGCTGTTTGGACATTTAAGTACAATTGAATTATTTTTATATTATTTTTTATTTAATTAATGAATTATTAATTAATCAATTGAGTAATAAAAGATAATAAGCGCTTCGTTTCTAAGGACGTTTCGTTTAACGTAATGCAAGTTAAACAATATATTCTTAAATAATAACCCATGATATCTTATTTTTGTTAACTTTGAACGCTGATCTTGCATTTATTGTAATATAAAAAAATGTCATTGAATATTCTGATGTTTTTCTTGACTCATTAACCTGAATTGACAAGATTACAAATGTGTTTAAGTTGCGTTGAATTATGACAAACTATTCGATAAATGATTATGCATTATTATCTGTATACTCTACTTAAACCGTACATTCATTCTGATTCCTAATCCTGACCTTATCTATGATTCACATTCAGCTCTATCGTTATTTAATTTACTTTAGACTTATTCGATTTTTCATTCCGAATTATTCATTTTTCTATTTCAGTTATAGAAATTTCCCTATTTTGAAGTTAGAATATGTTTCAGAATCAAATTGTTTGTATATTCATGTGTGCGTGCATACGCGTATTTTTAACATACTTTTCTAGTCGTCAAATAAGGAATAGTGTGATTCCTACCTGGTTAAAGTTTATTTATGCCTCCCTGCCTTAATGAAAAGGTGAAGGTTTTGAAATGTTTCCATGTGACTTGGTTGATGCATGTGTGCTAGAATTTCACCTGACGCTCTCAGGTTAACTTACGATGTTTGCCCGATGAGCATCAGATGAATAATTTTAAATACAAATTAAGCACAGGAAAATTCAATGCTACTCGTTTCGATTTAAAGTCGTGATAATAGGTACATATATTACGATCCACGTGTAGACAAACTCGGCTAATTTAATTCAAGATTTTTTACCTACGTAAATGAAATACAATAAAACCTGTATTACTTCGTCTGTTAACAATCGCATCGTAAAGGTATGCCTGCGATACGAGTGAATAATAAAATCGTTTAATTTTCTCAATGACCTTCAATTTTCACGTATCTTTAGGTACCTACCTACGATTATGTACTCGGCGAAAAAGTCGAGATGCGGACGCGATGGGAAAAAAACAAATTATGATATATAAATAATATGAAGTGAATTAATTCAACAAAAAAATAGAATTAATATATAATCATAAATATTATATCTCCAGCAACTTAAATGTTCTCACGCAGCTTGGAGACCAAAAACTTTATCTAAATTACAAGAAAATTACGATACGTTACGATACTGATACGTTATACCTATGTATGTTGGTATTTATCGTGTTGTTAAATTATATGTCCTCTTCCTAATAATTATCTGTAAGAGTTCACTCTCGATAACTTTGGCTTCTTTTTATTATTTTAAACTTTTATTTTCCCGTCTTAAATGTTAATATGTATTTTTGCTTAGCAATTAAATCATGTTTATAGCGTGTTTCTCATAAATAAATAACATAGGTTGTTTTTTTTACTAGCCTTTCCTTCCAGGTTCGCTCGTATTAAGTTAAATTTTAAATATGGCATTCATAGCTCTGCTCACATGGCAGACTCTATTTCTTGTCTAATTTTACTGTTAACAAACTTTACGGAACTCTTTAATGTATGTTTAACAAGTGTATGGAAACTTCATATTTCCTCAAAGGTCTTCAGTCATATTTGATATACAATATACTTGGTGGTTGCTAAGGCGGTATGCTAGCCTGTCTGGATAAGTACCACCCACTCACCACATATTTTACGGTCAAACAGCAATACTTAGTATTGTTGTTTGTTGTATTCCGGTTTTAAGGTTAGAGAGCCGGTGTAGCTACAAGCACAATCACAAGGGACATATTAACATCTTTGTTTCCAAGATTTGTGGAGTATTGTGATGTAAGGGATGAGCTATATTTGTTGTAGTGTTGATATTTACTAGAAGTGGATGACGTGTAGACCTGATGGCCCATTCTGTCTGTCTATCTACTTGAAAAAAAAAGGTACTATCAAATGGAGATGCATTTCCTTTATGTAGTCCAGACTTAAAGCGACACGACTTTTGCATATCTCATCGCGTATGCATTGAGTGTGCTGTACTGACGTATCATGACTGTCCGATACTTCAAACACTTTCGACTTAACATTTTACTTAAAATGTTGTTCCAAATGATTACAATTTTGAAAGAAATTGGGATATTGTCCATAAAAAACACTTAGGTTATTAATAATGATTACTTATATTTATTAAAAGTAAAATCGGATAAAACAGATAAATATATACTAAACATTAATGAAATATGTACCTAATAATTTATAAAATGTTTCAGTCTTTTAAATTTTTGGCAGCTATCTATCTATTTATATTAAACTAGACCCGTATCGCTATACAAAAATGTCTATGGGTACAAATTTAAGGTTGAAGAATAAACATAAAAAGAAAAAATATTGTTTTTTCCGTTAGCAAAGTTGAAATTCTTGGCTTTATTATAAATATTCATGTTTTTTACATACAAACCTTCCTCTGGAATTACTCTATTGATGAAAATTGCTTTAAAATCTATTGCGTAGTTTTAAAGATCGAAGCGTACAGACGGCGGGGAGTGACTATGTCTTATACTATGTAGATAACTTAAACTGAAGTAACTTGATCGTGGGTGGAGATGACGCATAGGAAAAATATAGATTTTAACCAACGAATGAGGGCTCAGATCACTTCAATATCATATGTATTCGTTGTGTATAATTCATCTTTTGTTTGTCGATGACAGATCGCGAGATATTACGATACTGATATATATACATATATATACATCATATCTATTAAATTGTGCCACATTTATAGCACATAGATACTAAGCAGCTTATTGGTATATTTCATTATCCAGGAGAGGCCTTTGTTCAGGCGTAGAGTACTGTTACAAAATATTTGCAAAACCGCGAGATAATTCAATAATTTAATTCATTTATATGTATAGTATTTTTATATAAAAAAATATGTTTTGTTGTGGGTACTTCATTGGTCGGATCACTGTTACTAAATTTTCTTTTGCTAAATGAGCGACGGATGCTTTTTTCCTACTCTAATATTTCATTTATGTATCTGGTTTATTTTCAAAGGTTATTCTTGCGTGAAGGTATCGAGTGATTTATTCTAATAGATTATCTGTATGTATTAATTGACGTCAGTTCATGTTGTTGCTATAATCATAATTGTTTGGTTTAGAATAGATAATATCTGTATAGTACCGTAATTAAGAACATCAATTATATTTATATTTATGATATAAACAAGCTGCGTTACAGTTACCTATACCAGATATATATATATAAATTGAAATGAACATCTTATATTGAATAGGGGAAATTTCAGTATTAAAATTAATGTTCGGGACCTACGTAAATGATTAATAGATTAATTTATATGTACGAAAATTGTATTGCAATTTTTTTATCGATTACACTTTGACACATAAAGTAAAACTAATTGAATAAAAGAAATTATACACGGTTCATGACTCTTACAGTAGTTGAGAACCTTTGGTTGTTAATCGTGCGGTATTGGGTGGATTGACCTCGAAGTAAGGTCATTACTAGCTGCTTTCATGATGTCTTTTTTAAATATCTATGGAATATTTTATAGTACCTACTAGATAAATTTAACTGTCAATATTTATTAAATGAACCTAATTATTTTATTTGTTTATATTTGATTCATTATCTCCAAAATAATTGGAGCAATTTTATTGTATACAAAATACTGATTGTGAATGAATTTAACCTACTTAAATTAATTTAATAAAATATACGTATGTAATAATTTAAATTTAAAACTCTTCCTTTTATACGATATTTCTATACACCACAGTACTTCAGTACACCATAACTATTTTAACATAGAGGCCCGTTTTTTTTTATTATATAAAGTTTGAAAGAGTATTGTGTACTTTTAGACCATTAGATTAAAACCAGGTCTCGCTATGTGCTCCAGAAATACACACGGAAGTTATTTTATTACGAGTATTTTTATTGAATGATTTTAAGGCTTCCTTTAGTTAATAGCTATACGTTATTACGTAGTTTACGTTCAAATACAATTATTAGTATACTAGTCTCCGCATGCAGCTTCGTATGCCTGTATTTAAAATCACATAAATACGTGGATGGCATTGTACAGGACCAGGCTGCGCGGAAAAACAATTACATTAAAGTTTTTGAACTGGAAAAACCAGAATGAAGGATTTCGCTAGGCGAAGCCCGAATTCTTTAATAGAACTAAAATTGGATCAATCCGATTATTAAAAAGATCAGTTTTCTAGCTGGGGATTAGTTTCGATAAAGTAAGCTCTTAAGCCTGATTAAAAAAAAACTTTGTTCAGTCGATATTGTATGAAGTAATAAAGAATATATTTTTCAGCAAATTGAAAAGATTCAATTTTGACATATTTATGGAGTCGAATGTACATTATCTAATTTTATTTAAATTATATATGAGGTATAAAGTCTCTTTAAATTTTTAAATCAATTATCCGGTTCGTTTCACCCGACATTATTGATATATTATTATTTTGCAATCAAAAACCGTTTAAGCTATAATACTCTACTTATACAAAAAAAAACTGCTCTAATGTTATTTGATTAATGTCACATGCCGGGTCGAACGACGTTGGGCGTAGTAGGTACAGCCCCCGATCAGCGGGTATTTGTCATTGGCTGCAAGCACTAGCTGTCCAGCTGAATAGTCTTGGTACTTTTCACATTTCTAAGGATCCTTGCACTCGCCGAAGTCACTCAAGAACAGAGATAATATAGTATATATATAGAATAGTTTTGTCTTTAGAATCCTTCTTTTAAAGAACACAAGATAACTTTGACGACACTCAGATCTATACGCTTTATTGATAAACAAAGACGGATGTAGTACTTATTACCGCAACAAATTGAAAAACACGTTATTGTTACTAATATCACCTCTGACAATGTTGCGGGTTCGTGGTCTCTTTCCAATATCATGCGCTGATAAAAAATTGCAATAAAAGTTGCAAAATTTCTGCAATACGACGTTTATGATTGATCTACGTACGATTTAAGAATTGCGATCTATGACTGTATTGCGTCACACATTTATAACTTTTGTTCGTTCTGTGTTAAATCTTTTTTTTTTTTTAATATGATTATAAGTGGGCACTGGTCGTCTTTGATAGAAATTGGTAAGACAAGAAATTGTGGACAAGATGTATGTAGATATAAACATGTCGTCATTACGCCGATCACCTGTAGGATCTAAAAAGTTTTCCCTTGTTCCTTTCAAGAAATTAAAATTAAAATAAAAGCAATATGTGACATTAAAAAACATAAATATTATGTCATATATGTTCCATTTTTTTATGATTGTCGTGATGGTTTAGTGGTTGAACCGAATCGTATATTTTCATAAGCCATAAACATGTGTATCCATCTACCCGCTTTGAATCAGTATGCTGGAATAAGGTCTATGCCTTCTCGTCTACAGGAGAGAAAAGTCTCAAGTCTAAGCCAAGCTGTAGGATACTTTACTTTTAATGTTAGTTTATAAAATACGCAAAAAGCGTTTCGAATATATAAGGTAATCGTATACATAGTTATAATGGAAATTTTGTAAACCAATATTGATGTTCCTGTATAGTTTAATTAATCTTAATTAGTGTGTAACAAAATAGGTAGCCTGTCACGTGTGTGTTGCGTATCGGCGCGAGTGTGTCCTCGGAATAGAGTACGTTACAAGTGGCATCAAACGTCAACCTTTTACATGGGAAAATGGGTCGCAATAGCTGACTAAAATAGTGAAAAAACTCTTCAAAATTCAACCTAATTACCTATTCTAACATATTGTTTAATGGGAACACGATACTAATTCTACATTACTAAAGTAAGTGCAAGGTAGATGCCATTTGTGAAGTATTTTCCCGTCTAAGGTTGTACCCATTTGTTCAATCAACACAGATAATGTTGATGTTCCCGGCCGCCCTCGATTCAAGCGATTAGGTAACGACAGCAACAACATTTTGAGTATAGTCGTTTCAATCACATTTATAGTGTAAAACATTCGTGGCATTAGAGGTAATCAATGTTTTAGTATAAGAATAACTATGAAAATTAAGTCTGAAAATAGTATTTGAAGCATTTGAATAATAAAATATCTATATGTTACTGTAAAAGCTCGAACTAAGGTAAATCTTAAGATTTTCCAGTAAAACCTAAGAGTTAATGAAATGAGTTGCTAAATGTAAGTATTTATTATAAAGGGACGACTTTTTCGGACTTTTACCATTCCAAGCTAACCTAACCTAATATGTAAATCCTGAGATGTACCAAGTGAATGATGGTAAAAGTTCGAATCCCAAAGTTTTACACATTTACCATTCATTATCGGTAAATCTTAGGTTTTACTGGAAAATCTTAAGATTTACTTTAGTTCGAGCTTTTACAGTAACATATATAATAATTATAAGATCAATTAATCTTTGATTATCGAATGTATTCGCACATTAGTGTGTATTATAACAACGAGGAAATAAAACATCATTTAAAAAGTATAAGTAAACTATAACGTCGGTATACGTTAAAAAGTAATAACGTCGACACGCGATTCCTACTTGTCAAATTGGCCATAACTTTACTGTACCTTCTTTGGTATTGATTTAAAATTCGTATCAGTATAAAACCAGTAATTATGCGAGTGATATTACGAAGAACACCTGAATTGATAAAAATATATAACAGATGTACAATAACTTAAAGCCGATCTTTTTTATGAAACCTTATTCAATATTACTTTAGAGAGTACCCGTGCATTGTTTAAAAAAAAAAAAAAACATTTAAATTATAATTATTCAATTTGTAATTGGAACAGTTTAAGATTATTTAATACGAATTATAATCGCATTCATTTCATATTAAGATCATTCGATCAACTATCGAGTGAATAATAATGTCCATCTTTCTATTAAAATAAAATTAATTCAACATATTAAACGGATCAATGATTGTGTTAAATAAAGGTAATATATAATAGATTGATAGATATTTAATTATCAATAAGGAAAATAATAATATATTTTTCTTGTTAACTTAAACTTGCTTATCAATTATATAATAATTATAATTAGATATTAAATTGCAATAATCGATATTCCGATCGTAATCATGAATCGTTTCTCGGATTCCAGTGTCATTGTTCGGGCTATCTGTACCTTGTATATAAGCGACTTCTCTTTATTTCGCTACAAACAGCTGTCGCATGTACTGGCTGCATCTTGCAGTCTGAATTTGCTTAACTAGCGTGTTGTACCGTTGTCGACCGGTAACGGATCGAAGGTGAATGTCGGTTCTAGTGATTGTTCAAAAGCAATCGTACGATTTTCATCCCACTCTCTATATTGTTTTTGATGTCAATTAAAGTCAAGTCCGCGGTATCTCTGCTATCGCATGGTCCGGCCTCAAGCCGCTGAGGCGTTATAAGTTCGATGAACTCGTTTCCGGAAAGGTCGTCGTCGTCTCGTCGAGTTTTTATATTTTCATAGAATTTTAATTTTACCATTTGCTAAATCGTTAATAGCGTTTAATTTCGCTACGCCTCGTTTAGACCTTCGCTATCTTATCGTTTGTGACGATAAATTACAGCGTATTCGATACACAATCAATACGTGTTGTACATAAGCATTCTATCAACAGTTGTTCTCTCGAGCGCGGCCGGAACGCTACTTCTGTCCGAAGTTAGTGTTTTCATACGTAATATTATCGACACTAGTTCAGTTTAATTTAAAAGAATAGAATTACCGGTTTGTTCGTCATTGCGATGTGATGGAATAATTACGAATAAATTGGAATCAGCGGCCTCGTGGACGTGTTTTCTGTTTTATGTTCGTCAACTGTAAAATAGTATATAATTTCGATATGTTTGCCTCGCTAACCGTATCATTTTATATTTAAACAAGTGATGTAAGGATTTTGTCGTAATTCATTCTTGTAATGTTTCGGAATTTTCAACGTTTTACTTTATTAATGTTATCGTTGAAGATAGATGGGGGTCAACTACATTATTCGCATACGTCAGTCGAAGATTAGGTATCATTTGGTCTACATTCATTGATCAAACGCTTAACCTGAAACAATTATGAATGACAACTTGTATCATTGAAAATATATCTATTCGAACGATGAGAGAGTGTCGTACATTATCTTCACGTGTTTTGGCAATCAGAATCACAAGATTCAAGAAGAAATATGTGTAAAGTGAGAGAGTAGTGTGTGATGTGCACGTTGTTACCGATGATGTGAAATATCAATCAGAACAATGGTAGATAATGCATCTTTCGAGTATTCGGACGAGTCGAGTGGCGAAGGCAGCCTATCGAATCGAAATTTAGGGTAAGGCACTTATTATGAAATCTAACCAATTAGATAAATATAATATAATTATATAACAAGGAAACACAGCTATTTGGTATATTATAGAATTAATGAAACTGATAAATAACCGGTTTTGGTAATATTTTGTAACAAATGTACAAAATTATCAATTCCTAATTAGATCTTGGGCTTAAAGTATTAACCGTAAATGTCCTACTGCTAGGTTAAGCCTTACTCTCCTCTTGAGGAGAAGAGTTTTACACCTTATTCCGCCACGTTTATCCAAAACGAGTTGACATGTTACAGTATATTATTTGACATAAGCTGATTTCTAAACCATATTTTTTTTTGTATGTACAAAAGGAATTATAAACACTAATTGAGTATTTGTTTAAGATTCACGTGTGCCCCTGTTCCACCTGGGCTCGAAACCTTGAGCTTATTCATAATGTGTTAAAATTTAATAAAAATCAGTTTATAAAGTGAATCAACCAGAATAATACTTTAAATTGTAATTTATGTAAAGAAAAATAGGTGAGAATTTACAACAACAGTCGAATTCGTATAAGACTAGCGAGTTTATTGCAGTATCTGTATGGATATTGAAGTTTGTTTATAATAAATTTTGGTTTATACGTAAATAAAATACGAGGTTATCATTCGAGATGTATGAATTTTTACGTGATCTCATTACTTTGAAAATAGAACGGAGAAATATTTTTTTCCGGATGTATCGGAAAACATTTGATTCTGTTATGTAAAAAGTTCTATTTCCAGTTAATGTAAAGTGGCATAACAGTGCTTCTATCTATGTCGTATTAAAATGCAATAACTTGCGTACGTCTCACCGTCATACATGTTTTATTTATTTGGATCGACGGTGCCCTTGCCTTTTTCTCAACAATAAGACTTATATTTGCTCGGCTTTCTCCTGTTTTCGTTACGGGATATCAATTCTGAATGCATATAACCGGGAGTAAACACGGTTTTTGGTCAGTTGCTCGCATCGAGGTCTCGACTAGTCTTGTGCCATTTACGAGAAATGGGTGTTTTTCTTCTGAAAAAGTATGTATTTTAATCTATGTTGTTGCAATAGGCTAGTTGTTTTTCTACTGCAGAGTATATTTGGTATATTGTCTGTGTTCTGTTTGGCATTGTGAGTAGGGTTCTAAGTAGGGAAAGTATCTTAGCTCCCGTGATTGGCACCACGATGTGCGTGAAATTTTTACTATGTCTCTGATACTGGCCAAGGTGACTATTATAAGCAATTTCCTACAAAATATGTCATAAGTATATTTACCGCGACCTGCGGCTGAATCTAGAAGCAGCGATGTAATAAAAAAATATCGTGAATTGAATCCATCACAATGTTGAGACTATATCGAAATATAGTAGATATATAAAAAAATATATATCACCTAAAATGAAAATCTAAAAGACGAAATACAAATGTTTTACTCTTCCGCATTTTATAAAAAATAAATATTTTTAAAACTTGATGTCTAATTTAAATTTTAGTTAATCAGAACTCGAATAGATATCGAAAGATAATATCTCAGCGATAGATTTTCTATACCGAATTTTATAAAAATAGACAATTTTGACAATAACATTTGGAAGATTGTTATGTTTGATCAGTAATATTTAGTTCCTATTACAGTGGAAAGATTCATTAATATTAAATTAATATCGTTATAGAGAGACGGACAAGTTATAACAATGATAAGAATTATACAGGTCAATTGTACAACTGTGTGATACAACTATAATCTTTCAGAGTTTTCGAATCAAATTATTAAGATATCACTTTTTAGATAGTGTATCTTTTTTATCGTTGATTGCAAACTTGGTGTGATTTTTTTTTTGTAATGGGTAGTTTGATTGGCTGAAATGGGTCACTTGATGGTAAGTGGTCACCAGCGTCCATATTCTTTAGCTTTGAAAGAAATATTACATTCTTTACATTTCACAAATGCGACATCAACCTTGGGAGCTATGATATTATGTTCCATGTGCCTACAGTTACAATGGCTCAACCGGAACACAACAATACTAGATATTGCTGTTTGGCGGTAATATATCTGATGAGAGGGTGAATCCTGCGCAGACAGGTATCTTTCAGATATTTAAAAATTATGTAAGCTCCAAGCCTTTTCCCTAAAAATTGGAGGATGAGGAGGTGTCAGTCCGGCAGTCAGACGTTTACAGGCAGTTATTTTTGTTAAAAAGTCATGAGATCTTGAGGAGAATATCGGACTATCTGCTAGAACTGTGCCTAAACTAACACAGTGCTGGTTAAATTTAATAGGAATTTAATTTTTGAGGAATTTACATCAGACACCTAAATTGAATATTAATTTTACATTTTTCGGGAGATTAAATGCTACAATTTATTAAATTAATTTGTATCACTAGTCGCAATTTATAATATTTTATTTCTTTGTCTTCCAGACATGCAGTGAAGCCGTTGTCGGGCTCGGCGCCATCGGTGCGCGTTTCGGCGTTGGCGTCGGGTGATGAGGCCAAGGATGGCAAGCAGCCGAGTAAGTCCCGACAGAAGAAGTTCCAGAGGCACTTCCCGCAGGTCGGGCCTGAAGAACGTGTGCTCAATTGTAAGCAATTTCCAGATTAATATATGTTTATTTTATTACCAGTTTATCCTAATGTAATGAGTTTCATTATTCAAGTATTACGTTATACTAATATTTCCTTAGCAACATTTTCAGAACTAATTTCAACAACATCTTTTAAATAAATTAAGCTTCAAATTTATTCGTCTAATAACGTCTAAAAATTGTCTGATAGCCAATTTAATTTTCATCTTTCATGCTTTATAAATGTGATTTATATATTATAAATGTTTCCTTGATTTATTTTCGCGATGCATCGATAAGAGCATGGCTACGTTACGCCGTATCGTAAGACTAAGACGGCGTCCTGCTCTCGCGTATTATTAGCGAATCTAAGACTACAGTTTTATATGAAATTATTAGTATATTTAGCTTATATTATCTTAGCTTTTCTTTGTCTTAAGATATAACACTTGAATTTATTTGAAGCCAAAATTAAAAATATATTTAACTAAAAAATATAAACTATAAATATACGAAAGTAGATTGGTCAAAAGTTTGACGTAGTTGAATCGTAATTATTTACCAAAAAATTCGAACGTTCATTGACTTTCATATTTCGAAAGATCAGGAGATTTGAATGTCAATATGCCATTGGTCCAATATTTTAATTATGATACCGTTTCGAGGTCTGATGTTCGTAGTGATCTTGTAGTGAATCGAATTATTCATTAACATAAAAATATTTTGCTTACGTCACACAAAAAAATATAAATACAACTTTGTAATATACGAGTTTAAATATTTGATGGAATCGGTAAGGGTACGGGCAAATGGGCCTGGTGGTAAGTGGTCACCCCTGCCCATAGACATTGGACAATGAAATTTTAATTATTTCTTACATAACCAATGCGCCACCAACCTTGGGAACTGAGATGTTATGTCCTATGTGCCTGTATTTACACTGGCTTGCTCACACTTCAAAACGAAACACAACAATGTATGATGAGTAGATGGTACCCATACAAGCTAGCACAAAACCCTACCACTAAGTGAAATGGATATAATATCTACTAACTGGTCTATAGAATTATATAATTTAAGATAATTATATTAAAACTATATAAAATAGTGAATTTTTGATTATGTAAATAAATATACTGGTTTCCGTTCATATCCATAATTCTTTGGAAATCTAAATGTTATGCTGTTAATTAAAATGGCTCATAAAGGATCGGTATATTCGTCGATTTAAATCAAAATAAATTATACTACAGGCTCTTGGGAGTTTTTAATCAGTCATTCTATTTGTACTAGATGTAAAATTATCGTCTCTGAAAAATAGCTAGACTCAGTAGTTACGCTTTTCAACAAATTAAAGTACAAAGTTATTGTAATAAATTACAATTATAACCAATAATATAAATGCGAAAGTGAGTTGGTTTGTTACGCTTTAAAGACGCATTACGCGTTTCCTCCACATAAACTGGAGTGGGGTATGTATGATGCCCAGGACGCCTAGTGCGACCTAGTACACCGTAATAACCACTAAAAACCAGCGGTACCCCCTCCGTCTCTTTACTTCACGTCTTACCTACTTAACCATCATGAACATTTCCTTTTATGGAATTTCCAATGTAAGTAGGAAAAAAGATAATCAAACTTCTGTTTTACGTATTGTATGCGATTTGCTAATAACTCAGATCTATTGTGCACTATTAAGAGTTTATGATTAATGTATATTTAATTATAATACTATACTATAACACTTAACTACTTATTTCCACTTTAATTATACTTCCAAAATCCCGATAACAGTTTCGACGACGTTGAAAACGTCTTTTCTCGCAAATCCGTAGTGAATATCATAGATTAATCAAGCTCTCGACCAATGCTATGCGCCAATAAGCTGTCAAATGTTGTTTATTTGGCTTTTCTCCTCTTATGGTTGGAATAGAGTATACATTGTCAGGGATACAGAAAAGGAGTACTTAAAACATGATCAAGTAACTAGTTAATTTATATACTCTACTCAAATCTTCGAACATAATGATGTTTTTTTTTAAATAGTAATCATATCTTTCAGATTATTCATGCGCCCTGGTCGGTGATCTGTTGCTTCAAGGACATCTGTATATTACGAAGAACTATTTCGCTTTCTATTCAAACGTCTTTGGCTATGTGACCAAGGTAAGCTAGTCGATATAAATCAATTATTTCGATATTAAACATTTATATTTCTAACGATGTGATTATTTCTCTTTTTTTTAGTTATATGTATGAATTGGTACTAATTCGGTTATTTAGCTTACTAAGCTTATATTTTACATTCACGATACAAAATGTAGTCACTAGTTATCTTCATGTGATAATTTATATGTTAAAACTCTCCAAAAGTGACATCTCAATTTTAGATATTTGAAAATCGTAACCCTATCTATATTGCAGATAACAAAACGTTAGCGCGATTTAGAACATTGCATTTAAACACAAAAATTTAGTGCAAAAAATGATTTTTACTGTTTAGAAAAGTCGTAACGTTTTATATACATTGCGAAAAAAAAAACATTAGCGCGATTTAGAACCTTGCATTTAAACACAAAAATTTAGTGTAAAAATATGCGTTAAACAGTATACGAAGCTTCTATCGATTTATACAAATCAAGGTGAACGAGTTGCTTCATAATTTGAAGTTGTTGAGAGTGATTAATTGAGATAAATAATTAATAGGATTTTAGTAACAGCAAATGTTCTATTTCAGTGAATACATAATTCGAAATGAGTTAGTGGGTCACACAACACATGCTTGCTGCAAATTACGACCATTACTCAATAAGTGTTCTAAGAAAATTTGTGTATTCATAGTTTATTAATACTTTTCTTTTAAAATTAGCCAAGTATATATGTTTTAATAACTAACTATGAAATATATGTATTATGTTAAGTTATATGTTAAGTTCGAGCTATGTCGTGATCATGGATTTGTTGTAACTATTTCCAATGGGACTTGATGTCCTTAACCTTAAGACTGATATAGATATTACACAACTGATTTACTCTCAACGGAATCTTAACCTTGAAGTTAGTAAAAGAATTATATAAATATTTCTTGGCTGCGAACAGTTTACGGTGTAGTTTTTGATTTTGGTATGTACTTTGAATCCATTACTAGAGCAAATAAGAAATAGTTTTCATGAGAATGTTTTTGTATTATTATTTTAGATAACTTTATGAATATGAGTTTATTTTTACAATGTAAAAATTGTATTTTTTTTTTATAATTCCAGTTACTAATTCCGACGACGTCCGTCCTTCGTATAACTAAGGAGAAGGTGGCCCGTATAATACCAAATGCGGTAGGAGTATGCACGCGCGACGAGCGTCACGTCTTCGGCTCGTTGCTGTCGCGCGACTCAACCTACAAACTTATGATGCTCGTATGGAAGGCAAACAGAGTTGATGAATTAACCGTGCCTAAACCCGAAGTAAGTAATTTATGATACAATAATTTTATCACCCTTATATAAACTGTAAAATATTGGTCTAAGCGTCATACCCTGTGGAACTCCTATAAGATTGCATTTTATAGAAACCTTAAAACCTTGTTTATCGAATATCGGTAAACAAGGTTTTAAGCTTTGTAGTTATATTTAAAGTATGATTTTATATTTATCAATGTTATAAGTTTTAGCAAGGGAAATTGCTTCTGCGACTTACCTCGTAAAATATTTCACAGGCATTTTTTACACGCAATCATAAAGATACAATAACATGTCGGAGACCTTGCGGTGACGCCGTTTTTTATATAATTATAAAGTCTTATATCATGTTTAAAATAAAACATTCACATTAGTTCTAGTATATTCGCAAGGTTAAATTTTTTAAATTCATTTTGAGCTTTGACAACTAATAATTTAATAACGACTTCATGCTATTTAAAATCGTTTTAAAATTCTCGGTCAAGATATATTCTTGTTAATTTATATTTAAGTGAGAATATTATTGAGTTTAAGTGAATTTTCAATGTCTTATGCAAATGAAAATGGTCCACAGATTGGTTGATTATTCTTTCGTAACATACAATTCGTCAACTCAACATCTATTTTTTACTGTACTATATATATTATAACAATGAGGATTGGCAATGCATTTTCTGGTGAGTTGGTTTCCGCTACATGAGGTTGAGACATTTTTGTCCGAGATTGAGGGATATGCTTTAAAAAAACACGCTATTATAAGAAAATATTCCATCTCTTGCAAAAATGAGTTAAATGCATAATAAGTGTCCCGAAGAAACCATTTACTTGGTGTCTACTAATAACCTTACTTTCGTAGTACATATAGTTTCCGTAAGATAGCGTGAGTATCATTTTGGTTTTGGCGCGAATCACGGCGACGCTTGGACAATGTCAAAGTTTTGAATGCTTCTCCTGAAAAGTTGCATTTTAGCAAAAGTTACGGTCTCGCACCGGGGGTGTGATTATGTCAAAAGGTGTGATTTACAACCAATTTCAAGAATATTTTAGTTGTTGTTGATACATAATATATCGTTATTTATTCCAAAGGAACTCCGAACATCGGAAGTCGAAGCATCAGAATACTCCCCGGAAGACGACAGTAGTTCAGGAGGAGCAGACCACATAGATGCTCCCTCAGTACCTCTTAGACCTGAACCTGAAGCTATCATCGCTGCTGGTATGGCAACAGTAACAACTGAATATTTTATTGTAAAATCATTTTCTTGCATTTTGCATTCATTGTTTGTTAGTGTTGGAACGACAGGCAAAATAAAAGGCAAAGCCAGTGACTAACGTATTCACGTTAATAATAATCTTAAGCGAAGATTGAGGAACCAAAGCGAGAACTGATCAGTTTTCATAAGCTTAATTTCAGTTAAGTCAGTTAATATAGTGAAAAGTCTCCTTAGATCGGATGGATTTCTGCCGCTTGAGTATTTACTAAGACGTTCGACGTTTATCAATTTCTTGAGCTCCTAAAAGACGTCTAGTAATGAAATTTCCAAAAAAATACCTCTTATAAACATCAGTGCTTGTACATTAACTGAGAACCATTTATTGAAACTTAGTTTATTTCAAAGTTATTCGTACAAAGTATATAGCGAGTGACGTTTTAAGATGGTTTACATAAGTCTGTAATTGTTTTACTTTGAAATGCAGCGGGCGCGGCCGTGATCCAGCCGGCGCTGCTGACGGGCGCCGCGCCGCCGCGCCGCGCGCCGCGCTGGCACGCGCTGCTGCTCGCGCTCGCGCTGCTGCTCTGCTGCTCCGCGCTCTACTTCGCCTACCGCCTCTACGCCGCGAACGAACCGCGCGTGAGTTGCCTTAACCACACTACGCCCCCCCCCCCCCGTACGTACTGGGAACACACACATTAGAAACAGTAATACACATGCAAACGAGAGGAAGTTAAATAAAGCTAAGAAAATAATTCCTTAACGACAATCTTGGAGATTTTAAAACATACTTACGTAATAAATGACATTAGACATGATACCCATGATATAACATTCGGAGTTCATTTTTGTCAGCGCATTTATGGAGTTTGCTTGGGTTTGTACATGATCGCTTATTATAGTGACCCACTTGCTCTGTCTAATAGTCTATTTAGTACACATCCAGTCAGGTATTTGCGTTTAGGGGTTGAACTCGTCAAACTACGTGTGCGTTCCGCTCCGTTCACATGTCGAGTGTAGCACGGGGCTCGTGTGTTGCAGGAGGACGTGTCGGGAGACGAGCTGTACTCGGAGCTGGTGCGGTGGCGCGCGCGGCTGCACGGGCGCGCCGCCGCCGAGCTGCACGCCTTCCTCACCACCAACCTGCTGCTGCTCGCCAAGGTATGTCGTTTGCTTCTCTGTTGCTGCTATTCGGAGATTCGTATCTAACTTATGCCCTGAGCGTATACCCGTGTTACGTTTGGATTATATGTATTCCCCTTACCATTTTTTTTGATTTTGAGGATTATAGAGTGGGCTGTCAGATGCATCATAAACATCAACAAATCATGTTATATTATAATGTTAGGATGGATCGATTAAAAGAAGAATGTAGAGTTAACAAAAGGGTTGGATGTACATGAACTTTGAAAGCTGATGTAATAGATTAAAAAGACGGCAAGACATACATAAAGAGAGAGAGAGAGAGAGAGAGAGAGAGAGAGAAAGATCAATCACAGGATTTACAGTTTTACGTCCTTGCGCGGAGCACGGGATTCCGTGTGACTATTGGGCGTTTGTTCACAATACCACTATTGTATTACTAGTTCTTCTTATCCGGAACGAAATTTTTAAATTCAACTTCAGTCTTGCATGCTACTCACTAATACTACCGATAAAGAAATTAAAATAGTTAATCGTGGTTTATTAAAAGTAAGAGCTGTACTAATTTGACAAAGTCCGAATTGTGTGGTGATACTTCTTTATAACAAACTAAACATGTATACGGCTAACCTGATTTGTATTTCCTTATGCAGGTGCGTCAGTCACTGGAGGCGCTATCGGGCGTGATACTCACAGACATGTCGCAAGCGGCCGCCGACATCAACCTCGACGTGCCCAACGAGACGGTGTTCAGTTAGCGCACTGGAACCCCGAGTGATGTGGTGATAGTGGTCTAAGGGAAGAGAGGGGGGGGGGGGTGAAATGCAATCAAGGACCAGTGATATGTTAAACTAGTGCATTTTAAATTCTTCGTGGATTTTCAGTGGTTCTGTTTAAACGGTATTCTTTTAACCCAAATTAGTACCTGCTTTTAAACAGTATGTAATCGCAAAAGCTTTTTAGTTCTACCGTTATGTAGTCCTCTTTTTGAATACTGTGATTATTTGTTGATTTAGAATTTTATATTCTATTATGTTAAGTGTAAAGTTAATTTTATGTATATCCAAAGAATTCTTGTTTAAAATTGTGATTTTGTATATAAGAGCAACGGCGAAACCAATTAAAAGCCTATAAGGCGATGCTAGGTCATATAGAATGTGTCAAACACGATAGGTTAAGGGTGATTGGCCAATAGAATCGACGTTAGGGTAAATACAATCATATTGGCCCAGTAGTCAATATTATACGTGGCGATTAATTACCTACTTTCTTTTATCTTGGGAATTGGGTTTAAAATGTTGCTTGACTATTAAATACTATTTATATGAATACATTTTTTTGCCTTTATATGATTACCAAAAAAACGATTCTAATGTTAATTTAATAGTAAACATGGAATTTATATATATATGTTTATATATTTTAATATAATTTATTATTATTTTAATTTAAAAAGTTTTATGAAATCGAAAAACAAAGCAACATTTTAACGTGAAACCAGAGAGCATTTATAATTGAAATTACTTTACCAAAAGGTGGCGGTGCTAGGTACTAAAAACATTCCTGAACAAATATAGTCAGAGCTATTCGACTAAAATATATCTAAATTTATTTGAAATAAAGTCGAACTATAAAATTTTAACAAACGAGAATATGAAATATTTAGATATTTGAAAATTATATGGAACAGGACAATAATGAAGAGGCTCTGATTCTAATGAACGCATAAAATGATTTTGAACTAAATGGTTTGCCAAAAAAAAACAAATACTTCTTGCCAATACGTAATAACGAATAGCTGTCTCTGTTATTGCGGATACATTGTATGTAGCGCTGGTATTAGTACATTTATTTTTAAGTATTTAATTAAGGTGGAAGCGGGCATTTTAGTATTCACTTAGTCTTTTCTTGCTCGTTTTTTGATTGCATCCTATAATTAATATTTGACAAATTTAGCGAATAGATAAACATTATTTTCATTGTATTCGAATTAAACTGAGTTTATAGTGGTAATTAAGTTTTATTTTCGAAGTTAATTAATATATTAATCAATGCAATCGAAAGTCGTGGCCCGGTGCAGATTCATAGTATATAATTTATTCTAGTCTTTAGTAACGCTCAACTTATACGTTTTTGGTACTATGATAGATGTACTTATATTCATTGTAGAAACCGCTTCAGATAATGAATATGTACGGACAACTGATTTGTTGTTATTGTGAAAAGTTGCATGAGTGAATTTATGATAATCGTCTCTTTGATTGGACGTTCATGGTTGTTTTGATCAAATCTAGAAGAATCTAAAGCATAAAAATAATCACCCTGTTTATTTAATAACAAAATTGTTTAACATTATTTAGGTGGGTAAATTTTTTTTTTATTGTAAATTATAAAATTGATAATCACTAAATATAGAACACATTTTAAATATATT
The DNA here is from genome assembly GCF_905147765.1 of Vanessa atalanta. NCBI lineage: Eukaryota > Metazoa > Arthropoda > Insecta > Lepidoptera > Nymphalidae > Vanessa > Vanessa atalanta. The sequence goes on from NC_061882.1 coordinate 5,709,510, forward strand.
CTATAACGTATTCTAATTCATACACTTGTGTTTTCATACATGTTACCAGCGGTGCCAAAGTATTTGTCACTACATCTTTGACGCATCTAACGTAACTATATAGCAAATCTGGTATATTAGGCTGTTTACAATGACATTATCTCTACACGACACATTGTTGTGAACGCAAACTGAAAACATCAATACATAATTATTTATAATCTGCTTCTTTCGCAATCATAATTGTTGCCTGAAATAAAAATAAATCCTTGTTAAAAATACTGCATGAACATTTATTTCTTAAAATGCTGTTGTGCGTATATGTGTCCAGAGATAAAAGTTAGCTTTTTCAATGTAAGTCAGAAATATTTTTGCCAAAGACAATGCTAGATTAGGGAAGGTATCACGTAGTTAGGTTAGCAGTTTGTACAATATGCAGTGTTAGATAGGATTATTTGGAATTCATATTTTCGGCTTAATGGAAATGTTATTTTCATCTATATTAATAATTATAATCATTTACTATGTTGTAAATTATTATAGTTATGATGTACGAATGATTACAAAGTATTGTAATTTTAATGCTTTGGATAAGGATTTTATCAATCCGTCTGTCTAATAATTTTATTATATGTTGAAATGTTTAATGTATGAATTAATGTTATGTCAAATTAAGAAACTCAGTGACGTAAATTAAAAAGTTTTATTTTTTGATCTTATATTTTTTTTATGGCTTTTGGATGGAAATAGTTTTGGCATTTATTTTATTTATTTTGTTTTTTTTTTTTTATACTATTATTTAATTTAATTTAATACTGTTATAGGCAGACGGTAGTTTAGTGCAATCTAATTCAATCGGTGATTAATGTTTTCTTCTAGATATTGTTAAGGTTTTTGTTATGCGGTCATTTTGTATATATGATTGGAATTTGTTTGTTAATTTATGTAAATAATAGATAAAGGACTTTATTGAATATATATAATTGTTTTATTATATCATCACCAACTTAAGTGGTTTTAGAATAAGAAATTATAAAGCGTACTGATAATGCTTATTATTTGTGTACCATTGTGATACATTTTCTGAAAAATTTCGTCTGTTTTAAAATATAAAAAAAATCGTTACAGCTAAACAAAACAATATTTATTTTATAAACAGGTGTGGACGACAAATGTGAATCTACGTCTTTAAGCTACTTAATCCGGAAAAAGTTTTGTCTGTGTAATATATAGGTATTAAGTTACAGAACTTCATACGCTGCAGCGCCATCTAGCGGCGTGGTGGAATAAAGCGGATAATAGAAAAACCTCCGTGAATAATAATCTATTTGAGGATAATAAAATAAATGAAAACCCAACATTATATAGATAATTTTTTTATTAAATTTTAATAACATTAACAATCATTTTAAAAATAAACTATGTATGAGGAAATACATAAAAATTACAAAAATGCGTTTTGAGGAAGATACATATTTAAAATTTAACAATACGTTAGTTTTAAGTTTCGTTTTAAATAGAACGGCAACACATTGCTATCTTGTATACAATTTGGCCAAACTTCGTATAATATTTTGTTCCAAATGAGACTTTATGTAGTTGCAATAAGAGGTGTATTATTTCTTCTTGGACAATGTTCTTTGCTTTTCCGCGTGCTGCACGAGTTGTTTGTCAGTTGCAAGCCCTTTCCTAGTCCTTACGGAGTCCATGTACGCCTTGGCTCTGTTCACGCCATCCCATTTCTCTCCCCAATGCAAGTACTCTTCTTCTGTCCTAGGTCTCCAGAATGGGTCAATGTCAATTACCTGTAACAAAACGAGATAATTGTTATAGTGGTTAATATTATTCATGGTATTCGTTTTTTTAATATTTAGTTGTTTAAAAACATATAAAAAGAAAATGATCACTAGTCAAATAACACGAGTAATCAATTACAATTTTCTTTGTATTTATTTAATAAGGGCTGACAGACTAATAATCATCTGATGACAAGGTCACAACTGCGAAAGCCATTGACAGAGTTAGACATATTAGATAATAATAATAATTTAATCTTTGAACTGCTGACTATGAATGCTGAGACGTTACGTTCGTTTTGAGTGTAATTGCACCGGCAAGTTCTGCCTTTAAGCCGGGACACAGCCATACCAATGATTATTGGACGGTAGAATGATCAATAATATGATCGATGAGGGATTACAAAGCCCTATTTACCCAACATAAAGTTATATAATTATGATATATATCGCATTTATCCTGTGTAACGCCTGAAGTAGAAAAATAGCATTAACACGTATCAAACCATTTTGTTTATAAATAAATTAAAGTAGTGAATGTTTAATGATTAAAGATTAAAGACGAATAGTTATTATTTGCAGCCCCAAATTGTCGTAGTAAGTCGTACTTGACCTATAAAATCATTCCTTTTAGTGTGTTAATACGATTTCAAGATAATCAAACTAACTTTGCAAATATACTTATATCACCATTACAGTGCGGTTTTTTGCAATAGACAGATTGATTCAAAAGGAAGGTTTATATTATGTATAACACATGCACAATATAGTAGTGAAGCACTGATAATTTTACAGGTTTCCAAAGTGATGTCGTAAATAAACACATTTATTGCGCTTACATTGCAAATGCTGTCACAACCCTATGAGATAGATCAAAATAATGTACTACAGTATTGTACACCTTAAAGGTTTTCAAAAAATTCCGCAATGTCTGTCTCTTAGGGATAAACCACAAAAAAAAATTTAAATCCTTTACTTTTTACGAGAAAAAATAGCTTATTTCCGAAGCTATTCTCATCAATACAGCATTAATTCTTAGCCAATAAAGTACCTTAAATACATTGTGCATTTAATATAGATGAATATGAACCTTTTCAGAATGTAATTTAAATGAATATTTTTTTTTTGAAGATATTACAGATTTAAAACGCAGGAACATTGCGGTTTGTATTGTCTAACGACTGAAAAACTGTGAACGTTGTAAGACATCCTGTAGTATATTTATAGTGGCAGCATTACATCCACGCGAAGCCGGGGCGAATCGCTAGTAAAGAATAAAATAAATTTTAAATTAATTCTAAGTTTACTGATTTCATCAAGATAATAATGATGATGAATTTATAACATTACCTCCCAATGGCTGAACATCAGTTGGGGCGCGGCCAGCCCTGACGTGTGCGTGCGCAGTTCAAGCGCGAATTTGAAGCTCTCGGCGACGGGCATGAGCGCTTGCACTCTGAACGAAGCGGAGCCGCTTTGCAGATCGCTGCCGATCACTCTGCCGCCTCGCCTGCCCAGTGCTGCATATAATTTACCTATAAGAAAACAATAACATATTTTATTAAAATGTTTAGGTACTCAATTTTTGTCGTAAAGGTTTGTATGATATATTGGCTGTCGTCGGTAAGGGGTAGAACGAATGTTTTCTTTCTTGTTTTACATATTAAAACGAGCGTTAACATACATTTTTCAAAACAGTGCTAAAAATGACAACAAATCTTTGTATCAATTGGTAAGAATTCAAAGTAGTAATAGTCTAATAAAAAAAAATCTTTATTAACAATGTGTTTCTGAAATGTCCAATATTGAGATATTGATGTTCGAGTTGTATAACCTCTATTGAGAGATTGAATTTCACATTAAAACTTTAAGTCAATTTTTTCATGGTCACAGTGGAACCAATAAGTAATTTTATCACAGACAACAAATCACATGAGCAACCACACATAGCCAATGATTGTAATACAACACGATACACGTGTAGGTATTGTTAGTATAATGTAGGTACTTATAAATTCAATGCTATTATAGTTTATTACTATATATAAGGAGCGGAAATAGAAAAAGAAGAACAATTTTAAAATTTTTATAATGTGTTTAATATACATATTATTTTTAAAACTAATATTTTACTATTTTGTTCATATGAGGCTTTTAAAAAGGATTTTCCGATAAGAGAACGAACATTTCTTGAAATAGTTTAACAATATGATAATGGGATTTTACGTTTTGTTTGTTTATGAAATTTCCATACTTATAAAGACTTTTGAATACTCTATTTATTCATGAAAACCTCATTAAAATTGGGCAATTTAAAAGATCTAAACGTACAGACGGCGAGGAGCGACTTTGTTTTCTACTATATAGAGAAGCTCTTAAAGCATTTTGGAATTACGAGATTAAATAAAAAAAAATGCTGTCAATGATTCTAATTGTATTTAGGGAAGAAAAATTAAAGTAACTACGTAAGTTTTACTACTTATTTCACATCGATATCTTAATTACAAATGATGATTTAAAAACTACTTTAGCATAATAAATTGGGAATTAAGCTGTGATAACATTTGATTTGTATCAAATGTTATCACTTTGAGACACTAAGCTTTGTAGCTTAGTGTCTCAAAGTGTTAAAGGGCATCCATTAATTGGCACTTTTTAGTGTGGGCAACACGAATCGCAACCAAATATTTTTTTACATAACAAATCTAACCGAGACCCTCGATTCGTTTGTCAAATAGTACCAGTTCCAGGTTCTGTTGCATCTCGCCGGACGAATCGGACCGGATGCACGCCCGTGACCGGAAGACCTCCATTCATCTCAAATAGGCTCGCGACGAATCTGTTTAAGACCCACGGTATTTTTCTACGCGACTGCCCACAAAATATTTTGTCAAGTTATGGCATCACGAAGCAAAGTTTTTATTGCATTTTTTTTTCATATCCTTTTTGTTGCATTATCACGAGATGCGTTATTCGATACCCGTGGCGTATAGTTTCAGTCAATAAACTTTTGACACGAATCGCCTGAACTGCGAAGGCTAATTTATATAAGACTGGCTCATAGCCGCCCGCTTGGCTGGGCATTAAATAAAAAAAGATGGAAGAATTAACGGAATTCTAAAAATGAATATGCCTATAACCTACGGATCAGAGTCGATTGCATAGTCTCATAGATACTTTCAGTAGTTTACACGTGCGCGATTGACGCACAAAGAAAAGTGATTTTCATTTTAGAATAACAAATTTCCAATAGTCAATTTTATCTAATTATGATATGTTGATTTATTTTTGTTGGTATATATTCATTATCATTAATATATACCCCAAAACATTTTAACACTTAAATTTTATTTTAATTTCATCGAAGCATTGTTAAAAATTATAGAAATACCAAAATATTATAATACATTGGGAAGTGTAACCTTATGATATTATGGTATCTGATTTATATTAGGGAGTCAACCCGTCTCCACACTTATACAGGTTAGTTGTTTTATTTTTTTAATCAACTATTACTGTCAAAATAATATTCAGGAATATATGTATATATGTGATATATTTATATATATTTTCTTATCTATGCATTGCAGTGACATTTTGTAAATAATATAAAATTTTAACAAACCTATAAGACTTTCTATTTTATTTCTTTTGAATAGGAAATATCGGGAAAGCGTACTTAAAAAATATCCTAATCGGTTCAATATTAGAAATATTCTAAGTAAAACAGGCAAATCATTTTCATACGATAGCAGAAATATTTAATTAATTAAAAAAAGGTTGTATATTATGTTATCAATGTCATTATGTTGCAATTTTGTGTAATATTAAACGACATACAACCAGGATATGAAGAAAGCGTGGTACTACAGTGAATTGTAGCGGATATAGGATTAAATTTCGCTGAATATTTTAATTAATTACTTTACTAAGAATAATTGTAAAACAATGGCAAATATCGCTTATTAAGTTCCAATGAGGTTTCACTAACGAAATAAAACTTTTTAGTTATTAAATGGACAATTTGTAATACAGCCAGAATTATACAACTTAATGTATATTATATAAACGACAGCGTTTTAAGATTTTTGAACGGGGAAATACCGACGGTTTGAATCTGGATCGTGACGAGAGGAACCGAAACCGAAAATCAATATTTTATGATACTAGAATAAATATATATATATAATATAATGTTATCAATATATATATATATATATATATATATATATATATATATATATATATATATATATATATATGATAACATTATATTATTAAACAGAGTTCTCGTCCACATCTGTCTATCTGAAAGATTAATTCACAAACTTATACTCCCCAAGATAACGACGGATATCTAGCACGATTAAGGTTTAATATGAAGGTATGATATTAAATATCCAGGATAGCTTCAACGATATTCTGCTGTTTCATACGAATTGAAAAGACAATGAATTCCGCATAGCGAAGATGGTAAGAGATGAAACATGGACCGTTGTGCCCTATATCACCTTGGCCGAGCAATGCAGTTATGTTCTGTTCCGGGAGACGCGTCTGTCACACGGCGGGACGTCGCATTACTGATATTATTTATATGGACATATTTTACAAGACCTCAAATCCAGAGCAGATTTCTGGGTCAAGGATTGTTCTCACGTCAAAGGATGAATCGAGCGTCAATGAATTCAGTACGTTTATCAAACATATTATACAATAACATGTATCCGAATTCCATATGAATGAATCGTAACGGCCTTCACTTCCAAGAATTACTTATTTAAATTAAGCCTTTGAAATCATTCATAAGTAGCGCGTAAAGATTGAAGTTTGATAAGTTACGTGTTGATAGGAAAAAACAATCCTTAAGAAAATATACAACAACAATAACAATTCCATTTTATTTTTCATAGACGGAGATTCTTGTAATAGTCGTTCGTGTATTGAAATATATAAAATGGCTCTTGTCATTTCTAGTATCATTAGTATCGTATATCTTTAAAATACATACATACATACATACATACATACATACATACATACATACATACATACATACATACATACATACATACATACATACATACATACATACATACATACATACATACATACATACATACATACATACATACATACATACATACATATCGTTAAAATATATACTATTTTTGTCCAAAATATGTTCTAAAAACTATGAAATTACAAAAAGTTCCATCGTTGACTATCATACATACATATTAAAGTTCATTTCAATGTTTGTTTGGGTGAAAAATAGTTAATTATACCTTAGCAACAAATATGTATGTATAAAGATTTTGATATAAAATTCAATCAACGATCGGACCCTTAAATTCGTTATATAAATATCAACAAAAGTGAGCATGACGGAGCAGAAACATGAGATCTCAATTATAATGTAATCAGTTGCGACAGTGTTTACGTGGGTGTCTTGTAATACTTGTTAATTTTATGCAAAAAAATATTTATAAATATTTTTCCGCAATTAACTAACATAAACGATGTAAATACTATTTTAAAAAAAAACATACCAGTAGGCCAACCTACAATGTACAATGTAGGATGAATTAAAAAAGAAAAGCAGTTTTTTTTTTTAAATATATATTTACCATATATTTGCTTTCCTTTTGCGGATGCGTTCATTCATAATACTAATCATTTCATAGTAAAGTAAGTGATATTATAATAAAAAGTACAGTAGTCTATTTCAACTATTAAAGGATTAAGCAATATAAAACCTTAGACATTTAATTGACGCGGTTTTGTTGTTCGAGGTATTGAACAATTTATGATTTTCGTTATGGATTCACTGAATGGTGTTTTTAGCTTTGGAAGTGAAATTAAAGTAGACATAAGTAGTGAGGCGGAATAGTGTTGTTGTATGGAATATGTAAATCAAAGATTTGTTCATTTTTACTCTTTCGATTGAAACAGGATATATTATGTACTATTGGATTTTTATTTTACTGGCAAAATACGTCGCTTTGCTTTCAAAACGTGCAAAATCATTTAACGATTATATTTAAGCCGTGATGGCCCAGTGGTTAGAACGCGTGCATCTTAACCGATGATTTCGGGTTCAAACCCAGGCAGGCACCACTGAATTTTCATGTGCTTAATTTGTGTTTATAATTTATCTCGTGCTCGGCGGTGAAGGAAAACATCGTGAGGAAACCTGCATGTGTCTAATTTCAACGAAATTCTGCCACATATGTATTCCGCCAACCCGCATTGGAACAGCGTGGTGGAATATGCTCCAAACCTTCTCCTCAAAGGGAGAGGTGGCCTTTAGCCCAGCAATAGGAAATTTACAGGCTGCTAATGTATGTATGTATGATCATATTTAAAAGTTTTTAATCACCTTCAACTAGTTAAGTGGGTCAGCTTTTTTAACTGAATTTCAATCGCTTAGACTTAAACTTTGCACTCACATTTGGTGCTGGTAACGATCAAGTCTTAGTATTATATAAATTATTGTATATTTTTTTTCAAAACAACTGGCATATTTTTTAAATGTTTTTTTAACAGTAGCTGTTATATATGTCAACAATACATACGTTTAATTTATAATAAGATTCAAACTCCGAAACATTCGAATTAATAGTTCTAAAAACATCTCTTTCCTCAATATATACGACCTTCAGTGTCGCTGGAATCGATTTACTGTGACGGGCATCAAAATAATGTTCGCGTACCGCAAACATCCGTCGGTATAGAAAAACATCTTATAATAAGCTTACAAGCTCCGGTTGTTCGTAACGGAACGGCAAATAAACGCAGCCAACAGGCGCACGCGGAAATATAACACAATTTAATGTAGTGCCTGACCATTGCTATTTTCTCTTAGACCTCTGGTTGGTCATAGTTTATTTAACATTTATGAAATTTTAATTATTCGATCTCAATTATTATCGTGATTACTTACTTGTCGATGCTAGACAAATCGTTATAATCAAAAATGTCTTAATTGACATGCGATAGGATAGTTTTACACTCAATGTAAAACAAATCGAATTAAAAATTCGCAATCGGAATTTATTTGCTTTTAGAACTTTCAAGTTTAGTAAAAAAAAAAACCGAGATTCTCTTGATATTTTGGGTAATTAAACGAAATATATATGATGTTATCACGTCTAAAGCTTATGTACAGTTGGTATTAAACCTACAACCACTAATTAACCACGAGGTAATTAAATACATAAAGCTGATAAACTGTACTTATGTACTGATAATAATTTAGCAAACCTCGAAAGCAAACCAACGTTATAGTGCTCTATTGTCTCAAGAACTAATAATTCTTGTTTAAAGCTAAAACAAATATAATTTTATCAAACGGTACAAGCAAAAAATTACGATTATGCTTATCAATTCAAGGTTATAAATAGAACTTGGCCGTTACTTATGGTCGAGTGAATAGCAAAAACGTAAACAGCGCGGCGACAATTCCAGAAATATTTTCAGCCGACTGCCCCGTGATGAGAAGTGTTATTATCGAATATCCTCAAGATCAGATCGGATTTTGTTTTTATGTTATTCGTTATCGTGACGGGAAACGATCGACGGGAAGGGAGAAAAACGTAATGGTCCGCTTTTTACCGTCGGCTCGTCGGTGACAAATTGCATGCGATTCGAGTTTCCGATTTGACGGAATCGACTAGTTCTTGACGTCATCGTCACATCGACATTAGCACGTCTTTCATGCTTTTAAAATCATTCGCGTAAGGTAGACTTAGATATAGTCCTGCGCTTAAAGCAATCAATAACAATAAAATCGAAAAATTGTAAATTATCCATCAATGTATCATTTTACAATTCGTACGGTGACGTCATACAATTACGACCGTGTAAAGCATCAATAACGTTATCAAATATTAAAGAATGCACAATATTTTAAGACTAGCGAAGGAAGCGGGTCTCGTTACTAACATCCGTTGTACTTACGTGCACGACTAAGAACTTATTTCCTGTAACATCTGGTGATGCCCTTAATTTAAGATGTGTTTGGTGCTCAAAGTTAGAGTATGAGAAGTGTTGCTTTGTCAATTTCTCATGTACGTTCAACATTAAAATGCTTGCGGGATATTTTGTACATTTTTTTAGTTTGTTTTGCATTCAACTATATGAATTAACAATCTATATTTCATATTATAAATATACGAATATATCTGTCTGTCTGTCTGTTTTACGGCCAGACCACAGAACCGAATTAGATAATGTTTTATATGAAGCAAGCTTGAACCCCAAGGATGGACACAGGTCACTTTCTTATACCTCACATCTGACGATACACCCCTATAACGCGAGGGACGCCGCGGGCGAGACCGTGTTATGTGTATATAATTAGGTAAAGACAGGTCCTAAGCAGGTCCTAAGCATTCGAATAGTTACTGGACTGTTTTTCAATCTAAAAGTCGTTTAATTATAGATCATATTTGTATCCGCGTGAAGACAGGACGGGTAACTAATTTATCAATAACATGGAAATTGGAATTAAAATTCAAAAAAAGGAAACATACAAATTAATATTATATATTATTCTATTTTATTTTATTAATTTAAGGAACGAATCGTTTAGAAAAGCTGTTAGAAGAATTATTATTAAATTGCCAATATAATAACGCTTAACAACAACATAAACTATAAGGCTAGAAAACTAACAAAATACGCAATAAGTAATTAATAAGTAATAGATACATTTGTTTTAACAGTCAAGATAAACTTGTCACACACATATCTAAGGACAATATGCACACATCTATATAATGCTATGTATATACGAGCATTTAGGCTTGAATAACGATATTCGATTGCGACATGACGGAAATTCTAATATTTTCCCGGTTTAGACCACAATTATCGTCCATGGTGAAAGTAAATTGCGGCATAAACAAGTACGCTCGCGAATACATTAAATATTTTAATTCGATTTTTCACACAACTATTAGGTAATAAAGTGCAACCGATAAATTAACGGGAGCTTTCGTTGACATTTCTTGTTTATAATCAAACGAACTAATTAAATATATATACAATTAGAATGCTATCTTTTTTCAGCTGGTTCAGTGGTAGCAACTTAATCTTAATACAAGGGGGTTCAACCCCGGGCAAGCACCACAGAGTGCTTATTTTTGTGTTTATATTCAAAGTAATTAGGATATCTGTTAAAATCGTAATATTCGTCTGATTAAAATCCACAAGTATGTCAACGTATTGCAGGACTCATTGGAGTACAAACACTAAAGTAGGGTTACATAGGATACTATCTCATGTCATATTTTTGCAATGGTATTATTATTAAATTATATTATAGCTACTTCAAATTAGCAAATCAACGTTACGATAATGAATATAATTTTGATAAAATCGTTTCAATTATTGCATTTTCGTATCTATTTATAAATGACCTAATAATTTTATTTATACATCGAATTGTGGTATACATGAGGCGTGCAGCTGAATCCATTTGATTAGATCCAATTATTGTTCTATTTCGGGAATCGATGGCGCCCGATCAGGCTCTAGAGGTCGCACGTGGGTTGACGTGATCTTGCACGTGGATGTTACGATCAATTAATGTTATATGGAAATAATACAAGAAATATATTTTAGTGGGTATCATTAATATATATATATATAATTATGAAAACTAGTTTTATAAATGATTTAACAATGATTCCATCAGATTAACATTTACATATGTATGTAAATAATATGTATTTCTATAGATAATAATAAAAATCAGTAGGTACTGCCGGTTTTGAAAAAATCAATAACAGACATAGTTATAATATAAAGGTACATAAGGGTAACCTTCACTCTAAATCTGCAAGCACAGACTTAAGACATGAGTTTAAACAGATTTTACAGATAAGGCACAGGGTATCTAAGGTATTCTAGTGTGAGTCCATTATCGCGAAGCGGTAGAGGGAAGACGCCAAAGGAGACGAGATAAGTAAACTATGATATTTCCTCCCTACTCTTCTTCTCCTTACCATAGAGGGGCCGAGCTCCAAGAGGAGTTCAATATGTTCTCCGTACTCCAAGACATCCTCTAGGCCTTAAAGACCTTCTCAAGGCAGGCAAGTCATCGTGGTGTCGACGGGGTGTCGTAGGGTGTGTAGTCGTCGTACGTAAGCGATCCTATGGCCCACTAAATCAGAGAGGGTCCCCTGGTTTTTATAGATAGTTTGGCACCACTGTTTGTGAAAATTAAAAAAATTGTAACATCATATGATTACGATTTGAACTCTACCGTAGTATTTATTAATCTCATAGAAGATCTTGTAACGTTGACGTTAGATAAATAATAAATCCTTATGTCAATGGCGGAGAGCATCTCGCATTGTTATATATCGCAAACAATTGCAATACACTTTGTCAACGAGAGGTCGTGGTTTTAATTTAAAAGATACATGATATAAATATTTGTACTAAAAATAAGGTGATATACTTTTTAATCATATACTTATTACGCCTGTTAATATTCTGATTGGAGTTCTGAAGACATTTCCAATTTAACATATATTATTTTCTAATTAAGGTATTTCAATTGGATCAGATTCAAATACATTTAGTTTATTAGTTAATAAATAGGAGAAAAAATATTTTGATTGCCACCCAAAATATATAAGAAAAATCTACACAATAAATTATATCTCAAAATAAGATGACATAGATGTAAAGAATTGCTCGTTTTCTGGCCTTGGTACTAAAAACGTAATACTGCTTTTTTGTTTAATTCTAGCATTAGCACTTAAACCGATACTTTTGTTTTTATCCAAGTGTGTGACCAGACACAGTAACAATTAACTTATTTTGATTTTTTGTTTGTCTGATTGCGACTGTCTTGTCTCGTGTCTGTGCGTACACTACACGTGCGCCTTTATACACGGTTCTATATTAAAGGATCTGACTGCTCTCTTATAACACCCAATCGGATCTACGCTTCCTCATTATTTTGTTACATTTAAAATGTAAAAAGAATTAATTCGGTAATAAATATTCCAAAATTTATAATTAGGTAATTTATATATATTAAAATAAATAATTTATAAAAGTTCTCTTGCAAAGAAAAAAGGGCGGATACTAAAAAATAAGTATAAATATATTTGATGATAATATTTAAATCAATCATTGATTAAAATTTTCCACTAAATTATAAATTAGGATAATAATAAGATGAATCTGTGCAGTAATTATTTTATATTTTATATTTTTTATTAATATTTATAATTCCTATTCGTTAATGTCTATCTGAATTTAACACTAATTTTGAATTGGGCTTTGAGTCCTTGTTTGAGCGTTTGTAGTTGTTTGGTTGTGTTTGGTCGTGGAAAACCGTAATAAGTACATATTTCGTACGAAAAATTGTATTTTTTTATTTTTATTTCTTAAGAGAATTTATTACTCAATATTTTGTCAAATATTAACTTTTTATATATAGAAAACTAATCACGTTAAATCAGCATTATAAAAGATTATTCTATAACAATTGTATAATCGTCTACTTCATGTCCTGTGAGACCCGTCGCGTGTGTTCGGTGATTATTATTTTAGTGCGAGTCGAAACAAGCCATTATGAAGTTTTCTAACGACTGCAACATAAATGAGTGTAGTTTTCGTCATTAGCATCTTTTCGTATCGCGTGATAATATTGCGTGAACATCAAGATAGTGACATCAGACACAGTGTGGCGTTGGATTATTCAGGTTAAAGTTGCTATCATATACTTAAACATTCGCAGTCAAATTACAAAGAACATTGTAACGGATCACGTAAAAATAATTATTTAACGTTCCTTATATATGTAGGTTATTTTTAATTAAATCACATTCATTGTTTGTGCAAAGTATACTAACGGTTCAGAAAACCAACCTAATCCTAGAGGCTATACCTAAAAAGAAACGGCGAAAGAAATTCAGCAAGATTTTATATATAATAATACATCTTGATTCAAGATTTTTTGCTAAATATGATTGTTACAATATTCTTGATATGTACGTTAATTCTTTAAAAATGAACAGTTAACTAATAAAACATAGATACAATTTATAAAAAAAAAACAATATATTTTCAGTATTATCATTATCTATAAAAACCTCTTTACATACCTATATATATACAGATTTGTAGTAAATTATGAAAAAATAGACATAAATATGTACATTTTATTCGTAAATATATCGATAGTCCCGACTAATCAACAAATGAAAGTGATAAAACAAAAAAAAATGAAGTTATATTATCTGTTAAACTTGTTAACGTCGTCTAAGTTATTTGGAAGAATGGGTCGCACCGGATATGTCACTTCCCAGTAAAGAACAATACAATCTTAATACGACGGAATACCTTACAAAAGGTTTGAGTGCGCGTGCCAATGGATTCGTCAGTTTCTCACCCGATGGGGTGCGGAAAAAATGCTGACCACTTGAGTCTGAAGTGCGCCATTGTTTAGTCCACTATCGGGACAATGCACTCAGTTTTGAGAGCTCTTCCTTTCTTATCTACTATACACAGAGTTAGTAGATTATAAACATTTTAAATAATAAACAAAAAAACCTCGATTCACCTTCCTATTGAAACGTTGCGGGTAATATTTATTTTTTTACCTTCATATTAGAATTATCCCAAGATCGATGTTATGTTTTATATTATATTTAAAACTTTTATAGCTGATAATTTAATAAAATGTAAATAAATTTGATAAAATTATTTTGATCTTTCTAAAATTTTATTAATAATGAAGCAAAAATGATACCAAAACAAGAAGAACATGACACGTCTGTAGAGATGTTTTTATTATTAAAAAAATAATCCAATTTTTTTTTTATTTTATGTGCTAAACTGACACGGAATTAATGTAACGCTCGATAAAACAACAGTTATTATCGCACAAGATTTATAAAGCAAGAAAAAAAATCAGATTCCATTTTAATCCGTAAACATTTGTAGCGAATCTGTCATAAAAAATACAATTCCGTAACATATATATTCGTTCTGTTAAACTTATGAGATATTTAAATTTCAGCATCTGTTAGCTCTAGTTTACACCGGCATCTGTTTATTCAATCAGGAATTCCTTTCAAGCTAAACATATGCATAAACACGGAGGGCACTCGAAAATTTTATTACCTACCTTCTAATTTTAATGCATGTCTAAAATGTTAAAACGATTGACTAAGTATAATTATAATGTTCGCTAATGTTCAGCTTCCTGTTTTATAAAAGTCTTTCCTTTGTAATAGTTATGTTAATATTAAGACTTTTTTCGTTTGGACATTCATTATGGAAATACATATTGATTAATGATATGGCCCAGTGGTGAGAATCGTTGAACATTTCGGGTTCAAGTCCGGTAAGCACCATTGAATATTTATGTGCTTAATTTGATTTTATATCATCTCGTGCTTGTTGGAATAAAATTTAGCTGTAGCTCATTAGTGGAAAGTTTGCTTTATTTTAGTCTTTACGCAAATTCTATGCCCATAAATTTAGGCAATGTACACACTGTCGTAAACGAACTTTTTAAAGAATAATTTGGAAGTTTTTCCGGCTGGCCGTCTGCCTAACGAGTCTCCTTGAAAAGCTTTTATTAAAAGTTCCCCGCCACGATAAGGGTGGTTGAGGCGCTTACGTGCTCGATTGACGGGTGCGCTTAACGAAATTCCCTTAGTCGGTTCTTTCGACACCCACGGGTTGTGATGAGGTCGTTCTACTCAAGTAATCGAATGGGGATATAATGAAGAATGGAATTGGAAGTGCTTTGATCAATGTATATAAATTGTTTGGAACTATACCGCCTAATGATATGAATGAAAGAAATGCTGAAAAATCTATGAGCGTTATATGTATCTTTACCTACATAGTATAAAACAAACTCGCTTACTGCTGTTTGTAAAATTAAACAACGGATTTTGATGCGGTTTTTTTCAATACATAGATTGATTCAAGAGGAAGGTTTATATGTTTAATATAATATGCACAATAAAGTAGAGAACATTGATAATTTTAGAGGTTTATTAAGTCATGTCGTAGGTAAATAAACATATTTTTTTGAGCTTACATTGAAATCGCTGACTGAACCCTACGAGGTAGATTAAAATTATGCACTACAGTATTATACACCTTAAAAAGATATTCAAAAGAGTCTGCAATCGTATATGTCTATCTCTTAGGGATAACACACAATAACAATTTCCTATCCTTTACGTTTTACGAGAAATAATGGCTTATTTTCCAACATATTACGGATTTATAACGCAGGGACATAGCGGTTTGTATTGTCTTATGACAAAAAAGCTGTGAACGTGTAAGACACTCTTTAGTATATTTAGTACCAGCATTGCACCCGTGCGGGTCCCTAGTTAGTAATAAATTGTAAAATAGTAAACAGATATTGAGAATCATTTCATAACTCGGTAAATCTTACAGCTCAGATCTTGGGTTCACATATGAGATGGTAACACAAGATACAAGCTTAAGAGTATTATGAAAAATCTATCGTGTGTTGTGAAAAAGAAAGATGATTTCTAGCTCTACCTCGATAATAAGGTTCCGCCCAGTTAACTTTTTAGAATAAAATTGCTTTTACACAGTAATGTTATATAGATATTGACGTATGTATTTTTAATATATATATATATAAATAAAAAATGAAAATAAATATTGGACAACATCACATACATTACTCTGATCCCAATGTAAGTAGCTAAAGCACTTGTGTTATGGAAATCAGAAGTAACGACGGTACCACAAACACCCAGACCCAAGACAACATAGAAAACTAATGAACTTTTTCTACATCGACTCGGCCGGGAATCGAACCCGGGACCTCAGAGTGGCGTACCCATGAAAACCGGTGTACACACTACTCGACCACGGAGGTCGTCAAATATATATATATTTAAATAACGGCACTTTACTGAAAACGAAAATGTAAGTATAGTAAGTTATCAGGTAAATTGTTTATCCCATAATCTTTTTAAAAGTAGAATTGAAAGTAAAATTTAAATAAATTGTAATTTTCCTATATATGTATATCAGGTTATCTTCTACGAATCTAAGAGGCATCGAGGTACCTGCCCCGGGCGGTTATTTAAATGGGCGCCAAATTTGTAATAATTTTTGAAAAAAAAAACAAGTTACTATATCAATGTAAAACTAATAACATGGATAAAGAGTATGAATTAATTGATTTTTTTTTTTTCAAATACATTGTATTTAAATCCGCAAGGGAACGGTCATGTCAAGTTTGGGCCCCGGCTTGAAAGTTCTTAGATCCGGGGCTATATGTTACGTTATTCAAATAAACTAACCTATATTGTAATTTAAAAGTGAAAATTAATCTAAATAAAGCGTTACATTTTTTTATATTCGTTACAAATTAGTTAATTACCTAAAATATTCATACGCTAAGTATACGGGATATTTAAATAATTATCCAATTGACGTTACAAAATCACAGCGTCCTACGCATTTATATTACTAAAATAGCTTTACAACAAAAAAAGTAGAATTTACAACTATTTAAATTAGATATGAGTAAGCTTACACATCCTGTATAATATCAATATTAAAACATTTTTGTTAGTCTCATAGTGTTTTTTTCTATAAAATCGATTTTAATAAAAATTGACGGAGAAATAATTTAGAACTCGATGGATATCGACTTAGAATCGAAATACTGTCAGACGATGTTTTCGACAAATAACAGTTTGAATAGATGATTAGCAGTCAATATGAGTATTTGTTACACGTGTGACCTTAAAGTTTAACATTTTATCTTTTTAAAAATCCACGTGGAAGAAATCGAAGATAAATAAATATAAAGCAAGAAAATCACAGTTCACATTATCCTGATTCGCTTGAAAATTGATATTTTATGATAACTTTGAATATCGTATACGTACACAATAGGTCACCTTTTAATTTTATTTGCAAACATGTGTAAGATATAGATAACGTATAATTGATCCAGTACCTACGCTTTTTCTACTCACGAGTTTTTTATTTACATCCACGTTCCGTTTTTTTCGTTGCTTTATAAATAAAGAATAAACTAAATAACGGACAATTTTGTCAAAATTTCAATCCCAATAAAACCTGCCTTTGCATTCGTAAAGAAAAAAAAAACATGTGACCACGTGCCATGGTACATACATTCAAAGATATAGCCATGGTGCCTAAGAACGGGGTCGCTCAGCAGAAATGGCATAATAAGCTATACTTTATCTATCTTTATACTGGACAATATTTTTCAAAGCGATACATTTTCTATGTTAGCTTAACGAACAAATACGTATACCTAACTCTATCTCACGGATTATTGATTAATTATGATATCCGAACCAAATATAAAAATAATTCTCATGATTTACGTTTTATCTCGCAGTTTTGGAACTTCTTCGTTCACACGTACATTGACATTTCCAATATGTATTATGTTCTGAGAACAAGACACGTATACCAGTAGGTATACATAGTACTATGGCGACTGTCCACTCATTCATAAGAAGCGGTTCATTCATGCGAGCGCGCGGACACTGAATGGGAGCGAGAGAGACAGAAGATCACATAAGGTCGCGTTCACTAGCCTATAGAAAGGACCAGGCGATCTGTTATTACAACGGAACATAAATGAAGCGAGGCAGACAACATATCGATACGATAGTACAATACAATGGAGATTTCTTTCTCTTTTTAGCATGTATTCATAAAGGGATCGAGTATACAGTCTATGGTAGAGTTACATTGACAATTTACAATTCTCATGAATGGTTCTTGTTCTGCGAAATAACTTTTGAAACAATTGAAGGTGCTGTGTTTGTAAAGCTATTTACGAGAACGACTTAAGGTGGTCGAGTGGGATTATCGGATGTTCATTGTTTCTTGAGTGCAGTTGTAAAATTATTTTTATTTCATATAAAAGAAAAAATATCAGCCATTATTTTAATAATGTTATTGACTCTTAATATAGCACGTTTAAAAGTATATTTCCAATCCAAGGTATAAGACAAGATATTTTTTAATTACATTTAAAGTACCAACGTTTTAAGGGGGCATAAAGTTATTTATTGTAACATTTCTTTAAGTGTTAACTTAAAATCAATATAAACGTATCTTTATACCCGAGCAACAAGATTGTGTAAAAAAAACATCGTCGGTAGGAAGTCAACCCGAGCGCGACGCAACATTCTTGATCTATGGAACATTCCGAGACTATTAAATACACAGCCGATTTCCTGATTCTATTAAAAATTAACATATTTTAATAATGACTTTCTAGTATCATAAATATAAAATCTATGCCTACTTTTGTTATTAATTATTTTTTTATGAAATGGAAAAATTAATCTGAGGACATCACAAAAAGTTCTCATCGGAAATTAGCACAAACATAAAACGTTCCAAATGTATTATTTTATATATTTCTAGGTAGGTTACATTAATGTATATCGAAAATTATTTTAGATTCATACTTTCCCACAGTACGTGCTTTACTATATTTTAAAACTACACAGAAATGCAAAACATATTTTTATTAAATTATAAATAAATAAAACGAAATATTATAATTTACTGAAAATACGATTTAAAATTATAAATATGAGTAACAAAATGTTAAAGCTTACGTTTAAAAGCCTCCAAAGTATCAAGGTGTTCCGATCGTCGTCGGAGGTGGTTTTACCGGGCGCGTAGGCCAAGTGGTACCTGCCTCGGCGCGCCCGTCGTCAGTCCGAGCTTGCCCGACCCGCAAACTACTCGCACGGCTCGCTCGACGTTCACGAATATCGACAAGTGTGACAGTGACTCGAACATGCAAGTGATAGCTACACTACTCTTTGCGAGCGTTTTGGCCGGCGTCCGAGCCGTCATCCGGACGCCTCTTGAGGCGTTTAGGCCTTCCGGAGAGATCCACATCCGAAGGCCGGACAAACTACCACTTCTCCCGCACAGACGGACCCTTTTACAGCCGAAAAGTGGACTCAAGATTCTGTATCAAACCGGAGTGAGTATCCCTTACGATTAATTTCCCCTCGATCGTTTCGATTTACGAAATCGAGTTTAATTTATATTTCAATAAACTAGCTTCTTATAGATCAGCGTGGAAAGTTGTATTCTTTGCATTTGCGGTATTGAAATAGTACCTTGAGTTTTTCGTTTCGTAACTTGCATTATTTCGACCTAATTCTGTAGTTATTAATTACGAAATGGTTATTATGCATATACCTAAAGTGGCTTTTCCTCGATTAACACTAGTTAATTTGCCACAACGGAAGTAATGTTTTAACTCTTATGCTTTCCGATATCTTAACGTAACGATCGGGGCCGGTTAATATCGCGTAAAATATAATTAATAATATTAAATAGCTATGTCTAAATACTTGTGGAAATCTTAAGATCGTAGCCGACTCACTGCGTTTTAAGTCTCAAAGTAGAATTTGCTAATTTATCGTATGTAATAATGTCAGAATCGTTATACATCTCGATAGAAATATTGGCGCGAAAAGTCGACGCTATGGTTACATTCGTTGAATTAATTATTTCTTACGTACCGGTAAGACAATATAATTATTCGATTCATCTAATTAGTAGTACGTGTGGTTTGACATATTATCTCATAAGGCATAGCAAGTGTGTAATAAGTCGTGACCATCGTCACGAAGCAATACGAAGCGTTTAAATAAAAGAATTGGTATGTGTACGAAGTCTCATTTAATATCGAATTCTGCTAAATTGATTTGCAACTTGTAATTCTAAATAATTCGTCGTCTGCATTACAAGTGAACATTAAATAATAATTATTTTTTAATTTATCGTAAGCAGAAAGAAAAAATATGTTTCGAACATACTAATCCAACCATACAATTATTGTTAAAATATATATAGCTTGAGTTTATAGTTTGAGTTACGATTAAAATTTGTTATTAGATTTATTCTTGTAAGACTTTTTCTATAGAATCCCTAAACCTTCTTACCCGGAACCCATTTACTAAAAAACTCTCGGAATCCCTTTCGAGACGTAGGAAATATTTCGAATTTTTCCTTGAATGTTTTTCCTGAACCTTGTGTTTCACATCTAAGATGATCTAGCGAGAAGATATTAGTCACGTGTTAATCGTTCCACGAAGGGAACCACCCAGTAATTAGCCCAATTAAATTCAAAAATACCGACACTTATACGCGCTACAGTGACTAATAAATGCGAGTAGGAAATCAACGATATAGTTTTAAAACAATTAAACCTACATCATCAAAACAACAGTACAAAATTAGGCGTCAATTTCTTCGGAGAAACTTATATCAGCGGTCTTGTGAAACAATTATGTACGAGACTTAAAAAAAAAAAATAGAAGTTACGGATGTCAAGTTTTGTCAGTCATATATTAAAAATAAAGTTAATCATATTATTATGCCTAATTTTAAAGTCGATTCATGAAGATAATCGCTTCAACCTAGGTATATAATTACGTCCATACAATAATAGTTCTTAAAGTATACGTTGAAAATATTTTAAAATGTTCTGTAAGTCGAATGCCATAAAAGTGAAAATGCCGTGTGTTTTGAATGCATTTAAATATTAAATTATAATATAGTAGATGTTGCACGGCTGCGTAGGAGCATGCGTAACACTGGTAGCGGCAGGTGTTCATTCACTCATTCTTATCTTGACAGCTTCGATGACTTACGTTCGAGGCTTCGTCCCGGACAGTGTGCGCTATTTGGTTGAAAAAAAAAAAAATGTTTTTCTCTCTTTATGTCACTGGCTTTAAGCTTATTCGTAACGGTAACCGTTTCTTTAGCCGTACGTCTTAAGGAATGGAATTTAAAAGCTATCTTGTCGGTTATTCATAATTCTTTTATGCGAGAATAATCTTGACAGATACGTCGTGAAGCCAATTCGTGTAGTTCGAAAAATAAACTTAGTATAATAATTACAATTAGTTAAATTATTTCATTCTTAACTTGAACGGATATTGCAACAATGGTGAAGGAATATCTGTTGTCTGTTTCGAGTGGCGGTACTTGCGATCCAAAGAATGGATGAACCAAAAGACCGACACAAATAAACAAAAGATCTTTCTTGAATGACAAAACCGCAGGAGGGTGCTGGTCAATGATCATCTGCTTCACCTCATAAAGAACTCCTCATACAAAACCGGGAACAATTGAAAATGATTAAATTGTGAAGTCATTATAGCGAATTCAAAGAACTGAATAGTTTTTATTTTTTGTCAAACACTAAGAAATGTACCGTGACAGCGTGTCTTCTGTGCCACGATAACACTATACCATAAATCAGCTTCATTTACTTATTTCTTATTTCCAAACTAGCATAAGTTATAGAAACTCTTTCGTATTCATTTATGGATGGATTCTTACTATTTATAACTAATAAAAACAAACTATTAGAGTCTACACTTTAATCTTTAATGTGAAAAACTTTGTAAAAAAATATGAAATGCAAAAGGCAAAAGTAATCACGTGGTCAGTTAACATAATTCTGTTTCCAAATATCGTATTTGTAAAGAAATCCTCATCAAATTAATTGTGAAATTGTCGAAATAAATTTTCCTTTTATTTATTCCTAACTATCCAATACCCTTACACTATTCCATATTCAAGCTGAAATATATCATATCTTCTAATACATATTCTTCATAATCGTTATATGTTAAAAAATATGTACATAATCACGTTGATGTTATCCCCACTTGTCAGCCGATGCAAAATGATTAGACGAACGGATAGGAATAAATGATAGGATAAAGTCACACCTCAGTGTCACTCTTGACAGTTTCAATAGAATAATGACCATGCAATTTGACTAGTATGATTTATTGCCTGTGAGATTTGCAGTTGCCTAGATCAATGATGAACCTATATACAGAAATCGGGACGACCAATTTAATTGACCTATATTATACCCAGTGGAGCTATTTTTAGTTCCTATTTTGATTCAAGCTTTAATATATTTAAGTTATTGCTGACCGATAAAATTTAAGCGGATATTAAAAGCAAAGAATCGGTAATCGCATCAATCATGATTAGTTTAGATACAACGTCGAGTTAAAATGCTCACTTTGGATATTACTTACAAAATATAGGTTTGTATAACATCAGTTAAATTATTTGATGATAACATATTTCTTACAACGTCACTTAGATTATATAGGAAGGAATCATAGGATTTACTGTTTGACTTTGACGTTTGAATATCGTATGAGAAGAAAACCAAAAGGAAATAACGGGTAAACCAGCTAGACTGGAACAAAATAATAAAATTCAAATATTTAGCAAAATATATATTACTGTAAATGCAAGTCCAAGAAATTAGAATTACAAAACCAATAGGTGTTGATAAAGTAGGAAATCTTAAGTACCTACTGACTATTATTTAAAATAAATATAGCCTGTATTCCAATAAGTTATTGATAGAAAATATAGCTTTAAATTCAACGATTCCCATTACGACAGAATCGTATCCAACAACTCATACAGTAAACAGAAAAATTGAACAAGCAAGGAATACTTACACACTTCCACGACTGTAGAAAAATTTAGCATGATACGTAATAGAACCCGTGATCGTTGATGGAGAGCAAGAACTAAATCCAATTTCATTACCTACGACATTGTAGATTGACAAGTTTATTGTTGTAATATACAAACGCCCTAAAAAAATGATATCCATCAAAGACTGACAGATCCGATTGAACCAATGAAATGGGTAAGTAATGAGTTAATTAACGCTTCTCCACGGTTAGGTCGGACAAATAGCGTGACTGTAGACACGAGTCAATACAGTGAATGTAAAAAGTGACCTCGACAGGGAATCGAGTCAACAACGTCACTGGTAAAGACGGGACTACAATGTTTGGAATGCTGTCCGAATTTAGTGACAACGTAGTACGTATATATATTATATTATCGATAGAATTCACACGATAGATACACACTGAGTTTCACTACATTTATAAATTTATAGAAAAAATATTTCTCATTTTATTCAAAGATTTTATCATTATTCAATTGTTACGTACGTGTATCGCAAGGGTCATTACGAGTATTTGTTACATTTCTGAAATTAAAGGTTTTGTGACAAAACTGCTAACGTAGGGAAGAAGTAATTAAGTTTGTCGTTTTTGACATTGAGTTTCAATGAAATTCATTCAGTTTACTAAAGTGACAAACGTATAATATTTCAATGAAATATATCATTGGAATTTGAAATAAGGCTTAAAATATGATACATAATAAGATACTTGATTTACAGACATAATATATATATAAATAACAGATACAGGGCTTTATGTAACGGTTTATTTAGGAAACGTAAATATCTTATACACGGTTCCATTCAATCTTTGTGGACGACGCATTAGAATTTTATTAAGAAAAAAAAAACATCCAAAAACGAAAAACACCCGAACAGTCAAAGCTGCACCTGCGTTACGCGACAAAAAACCTAAATACGATGCGCTTTTTATTCTTTATTTCTCTCAAACGTTTAAAAATAAACAATGCTTGACTTAGTGATCTAGAAGTGGCTTTAATTTTTGATAAATTTAATATCGATATATGTATAGAAAGGTATTCTATAACATATTCGCCAAATAGCAGTAGGTATTCAGTATTGTTGTGTTCCGGCTTAACATAACGTCTTAGGTTCCAAGGTTGGTGGCGCATTGGCGATGTAAGGTATGGTTTATGATTTTTACAACACCAATGTCTATGGGCGGTGGTGACTACTTACCATCAGGTTGCCCATTTGCACGTCCGTCAAATTCTATCATAAGAAAAAAAAAATTATAGAGCTATAATAAAGGTCAATTCTGTAAGATAAATCCAAGTTCTTTTAAAGACAATTTTATTCAAATTAAAAAAAATAACAACTTGCGAATGTAGTTTTTTATGATACGGGAATTAAAGTACAAGTTTGATAGACTAAGCGGTAACTTTGTATTTTTATTTAGACAAGCTATACACGTTTAAGATAAGGGAAATACCGGAAGGACGAAATAAATAATCTTCTTAAATAACTCAGACGGAGTTGCAGTAAACATCTTGTATTAAACTAAAAACGTTTACCATACATCGAGATCCCCTTCAAGACACTTGAGCGTCTTGGTAGAATGTCAAAAGGACACGTGCGTCGTGAATAGGTCCGGATGGAAGGGCGACAATAGACACAAGATGTGCCCTACTGTTATACGGGGCTATGTTTAGAGGCTTTGATATTGAAATGCTTGAGTACGATTACGTGCGAAGTTATATGTTACATAAGCTGGATACGAAAATATACATAAACTGTATTTAAATTGTTGCAATTGTACGATTATGCAAATTTTAATATATATTCATATTATAAATGCGAAAGTAACCCTGTATGTCTGTGTGATGCTATCACAGCTGAACCAATGAACCAAAGTTGATGAAATTTGGTACGAAGAAAGCTTGAGTCACAAGGACGGACTTAGGCTACTTCAAGACCTTCTTCAAGATGGTAAAGTTCTAGATTATTCGTATGCAAGGACTTGAAGGATTTTTATTACAAAATGAATTCGGTATTATAATATAAACAGATAAAGATTTCAAAAAACAAATGTGATTAATTCATTTATTCGAATGAAGCAAAACATTTTCATCGTCTAAAATAATAAAGCGTAACACACTGGAAAAATCAATTGTAATTTGAGTCACGCTGTAGTAACAACGTATCACAAAATATAATCAAAGTACATATCATAAGTGTCATTGGACACATGTCTCAACAATGGAGCCATATACGGCGACTCAATTAGTCTGCGCGTACGCAATGCATTCGGCGATGCTTCCGGCAAGCGTTGATGTCTTTTAGAGCACTACTGAATACTATATAGGACTACGGCCCAAGTATTACATTGGCGGGTCGAATCTGTTGATTTGAACATGTTTGATAAAATTATATAAGGTGTTAAGATTCCGTTATGTGTACATTTATGAATTGTTTTTATACGTATAACGTGGAACGTACTAGATTGTTTTAAATGAAACTCAACATGTTTGAAAATAAATTGCTTAAAATACTTCATATTAATGTACATTTTATTACATATTATTAGACTCCCGAGAGTCGAAAGATTTTACATTTAAAATTTACTATCATCATAAGTTGTTTGCCCTTATAATACAAATAGTTTTTCTCAAATATAATTTTCTATTTCTTGTGATAGAAATCCTATAAATATCTCTCAAACCGTCCAGGTTTTTTTTTTCGTTCTTGCACATCGATAGCTTTGCAACGTTCTTGCAATATGACTATGCCTTCTCTCAGTATTTCAAACGATAACACGATAATAATTTACTCTTTAGCTTCTCATTTAATATTACAAAAAAAAAAACATTGAAGGTAACTCCACACATCAGAGGTTATTAAAGTATAATTAAAATTAAACAAAATACGCATTGGTTGTCGTTTGACAACGTGTGACATGACGTGTCTCTTCAATTCAATTTTTAAGCGACACCATAATATAACAGCAAGAAAATTATATTAAAAATGTTCATCAACTAAATACGTTTCTTTGTTTATTTTTATGTCTATGTATGTATGAAATAAGTAAATATAAAAATGTTCTACAGGCTGTTGAAGTAAATCGAACGTTATTCGAATTATAAAACCGAATAAATAATTAACAGCATCATCGCGAGAAAAACATAACATTTACAACTTAATAGATATTTTAAATAAGCATAATCTTAAACAACCGTAAAGAAATTATCAATAATAAACTAATTTCACTTAGTTCCTGTTTTCGTACGAATTATGTTTTATTAAAGGCTGACTTCCTTTGAGCTGTAATGATATTCTTTCCCAAAAAAAACTAAGCCCACCATTTAAAAGGATATAAAATAATTTTAAAATACAACAGCAACGGCAAATGTTTAAACGGGACGGATGTAGAACGAAACGCCGAAAGCTTTGAGCTAATTACAGTTATAATAAATAATATAAATTTGTAGCCTCTGGCGAGTCGTTATTACCCGGATTGGTAATTTGTTTGTAGCTACCTGTGTTCCCGGTACAACGTACGAATCGAATTTATATATACATGCTATAATCGTTCTTATTGCGATGCTTATATGAACTATTGTATACTGACCGATTTAAATCTATGTCGTGTGGGATTATAGTCATCTTACAACGCATACTGTAATTAAAACGGCTAATTGGAGTAATATAATTTATGTACTACAATTTCGCGTGGGTCATAAGATATTAATTTACTCTTCTAGTTATATAGTACCTACATGTAAATTAAGTTCAAATTAACTTTAAACGCTAAGAGATATCTAGGGAGCATTTAGAATAAAGAATATTTTATTGCACTTAAGAATACTATAAAATAATAAACAGACCTTTATTAATTTTATGAGTGGTATTAAATGTTCTCAAAAGAAAATGACTTAATATTAAATATAACGAAAGTCGAGATATATTAATAAATAGGTAGGTAGTTATGAATGATTAAATTATAATCATTGCAATTACGTATCTCAATTTGGTCGTATTAAAACTTTTAAAACTTCACTGAATTGTTTTTGATAACATATTCGGGTATAGTTTACTTCTATTTTATAATTTTTAAAATAAAAAAAATAACAATTTTTCAAATCGTATGCATTTAAATATTTGTATGACGGTTTCGTAACGTACATACAATTGTTTGTGAATATAAGACTAAAAAGAAATAGCAGAGGCGTGTGCCCACATCGTAGGGCTAGGCGTACTTGGAAGGTTGTGGAAGGTCGCTCGGGCACAGATTATTTCATTAGAGTGGGCGCGGCACGCCACCTGTTCACACCGGATGCCTCGCCCCGCGACCCCCCCATCTGCCTCCACGAGAGAAACACGTTCATCTCCATTCCCATTACAATCAAAATTACGTCCTATTCCATTAAGTGTAAGTACCATTTCATTTTAAACGTTGCCTAAATATAGGCTTTTAAGATTGTCAATTTGATGGCAAGATTAGTCTTACAATGAATAGCTCTACCGTATTGTGTCTTATTCTTACACACTTAAGGTCAATATTCAATATGGCAATGACTTAATTTTCAGCTGTAGAAAAGGACGAAAATGAAACGTCCCCTAAAACCGTCGCCCCCGGCCGCCGGTCAAGTCTTGGACTTTCAAAAAATTACATCCGACGAACTTAAAAATAATGTACAATTGGTTAGTCGTGTGGAAATCGGTATATTTTATTCATAGGGGTAAATTAGACACGCGATATCAATTTAACATGTTGATAGTAGTATTTATTTAATTAAGTCCCGTACGCTTTTTTAATTTAAATAAAACCTGGATGAAACTGGTCAAGAGTAGCTTTTATAAATCTGTCTGTTCATATACAATAATAAAATCACGACTAAAATTCAAACTTATATTTAATAATATATTTCGATTAATACTCTGAAAACGAATTCTACTAATAATGAATTTTATTTAACATTATGTATTGTATAAAATTTCAAATTCAAACAATGCCATTATAGTTAGTATAGTTTGCTTGCCTCATTAAAAATTCTGTGATGTCGAGAAATTTTCTTCTTGCGCCATTAGCATTCAAGATGAGCTCGGGACTACTTTAAACAAAATCTTTAAGAAGTAAGTCAACAACCCGTGCATTGTGTACAATCCACACAGGAATTTTTTGTTTGCTACACAAAAGGGCTATATCCGGCTTTTGAAAGATCCATCCGAGGCCGTTTCCGCGAAATCTATCGCAATACATAAGAAACGGGAAGTGTATCCGGAACTACGAAAAGCAGGAACGTAATTCGCGCCTCTGTTGTTATAGGGCTGTCGGTAAAATGTCTTACGTTAACCTTTACGATATTATAATTATTAATGTACCTATAAATTTGTTTTTATACGAACAAATAAAAAGTATTTATTGTTCTCTTTACAAATATTTGATTTATTATATTATTAGTTTATCATAAATTTCGATTAATAAAACAAAATAACAGTGCGATTAAATGTGTGCCAATAAAATTTTGATTTTATTTTTGAATATGTCCGGTAGAACTAGCCCTGAGAAGCATTTGCGTTGAAAAAATATTCCCACCGTCAACAGGTTGTCGAATGGCATGTCTTCCGGTCGGAAGTAGGCCTAAGACCGATGGTCCTTCGCCACAAAAAAAACTGAATGGATTCAAAGCGCACATGTCCCTACATTGTTGTGCCCAGCGAATCATAATGATTAACATCTTTCGGACGTCGTTATAATGATCTCCCGTAATCCACTTCTGTTTTCTTCCTTCACAAACGGCGGCAGGTGCGAACGACTTTCGACAAACACATTTCGTATTTCCCACGCTGCATACGAAGATATTTCTTTTATAGGAATACGTTCGACTTTGTAATTCTCGCCATGCAAAACTTTACGGCCGCACGGATTTGCGAATCTTTCAATGGACACTCATTGATGTGTGCTGAATTCGTAAGGCACCAATCACTTTTTATACGCGTGTCAATATTGAGAATTTCTACGTACAAAAATTTGTGCATTGTTTAGTTTACTATCGTATGTATGATTCGCTTGTCGTATATAAGGATGTTATGTCACGAACTGCGAAATATTGATGTACACATAGATTGACTTAGTAACGTCAGAGGCGTTATTGATAATGATACGTTGTTGAATTAGATCTTAAATATAAAAAAAAAAACAATTTTAATTTAAAATTAAAACGTATCATATGATACGTGTTTTATAATCAATTATTTGTTAGTGTTACATGAACGTTTTATTAATCATTTTTTTTCTTAATTTCCAGATATCCGAAGAGGATCTACCCGACTGCAGAGCGAGGCAGGTGTGCAGTAAAGTAGATTTATACGATTCAGCACAGCCGTGGATTGAGAGGAAGTGTCGTTGCCTGGGACACAGGCCTTGTTCTAGGTAACAAAACTTTTTAATACTAACTTTACATAAATATATATTAACGTGAATAATGTAAATAATAATAATAATATCAACAAAAGATGAAAGGCTTAGAATTAGCGACTCTTTCGTAATATTACAAAATCTTGTTTAACTCGTGTGGGGCGTTTTCCGAAGGTTACTTTCCATATGTTGTTAATAAGAATTGATCATAAGAAACGTAGGAGTATCATCCTTAGGCTCAATGCTACGGATGGCTCTCGTGGGTAGATAACGGTGTCACATTAAATACTTTGTTATTTCATTTCCATTAACCGGTTGTTACATATACTTGAATAAAATATAAATAGTTACTACGATAACATCGTGCCTACGTCAATATGGATTCTTGTTATTATATAAACACACCATATTTAGTTTTCTGCATATTTTACGTAGTACAAATACTAGTATGTAGATACTTAAATTATATTTTAAATTACTAAATATCTCCATATAATCCAAGACTGTTTGAACTCATAAAATAATCATTGTAATGTATTATTTTAATGTAGTAATTGATTAATTTAATATTTTATTTCTTATTCCAGTGATCTATCCGATGACGACAATCACACGTTAGCCGATAAAACAACGCTTTATAAAACGTGTGAACCAGTGAAGCGTTTGCCTAAATGTCGTTACTTTAAAGACGCGGCTTGGATCATATACTCCTTCCCCGACAGTAACGCCACTCAGCAAATTGTTA
Organism: Vanessa atalanta; assembly: GCF_905147765.1. Classification (NCBI taxonomy): domain Eukaryota; kingdom Metazoa; phylum Arthropoda; class Insecta; order Lepidoptera; family Nymphalidae; genus Vanessa; species Vanessa atalanta. The sequence goes on from NC_061882.1 coordinate 5,739,983, forward strand.
ATTGTCACTGTCCGAAGAACTCCGTTACGTATCTTTTGAAGAAATTGCCATACACGACACCTAGCGGAGAGCAAGGGAACCAGTACCAGTTTGCGTGTTCGCCACAAAGTGTAAGTATTAACGTAGTTTCGCTTTGTGCCACTTGGTGGCGCTACTGACTGAATTTTAATCGGTATAATTTTGAATAATGTTATGACTTACTATAAATACTAACTTAGTTTATGTTAAAATCCAATTTTAATAACTTCTCAGATAACAGTATAACATAAAAGTGCAAGATAAAATAAACACAAAAACAGCTGACGATCCAGTGAAAATAACTTCATTACATGTTTTTAAAGATTGCTACGATATAATATTTTAATTGAAAAAACGATATTCAAGTCATAACAGTATAACACATATTATTATTAATGTAAGTTCGAGATATAAATAATAATTAAATATTTTCATTTACAGAGGTTAAGGTGTTCAAGGAAAGAGCCATGCAAGTTATTCAGCGCGAGGCGCCGACACGAGCAGATAGACGAGGTTAACGCAAACACGATCTGCCAGTGCCCAAGGGATCACACTTGTCCGAAGCACCACACGGAACCGGGAGTACTACCAGGCGTAACGTACGTAGCCGAGGACATCCGCACGTACCACGGCTACTGCATGCCCGAGCCACCGCCCGACACGTATAGATTCGTCGGCGACAAAGACTGAAAACGAATATAGAAACCCTTGATAGCAATTGTGATCGCTTGCTGTGCATTCCAAACGTACACTGGCTTTCGAATATTAGGCAGCTTCTATGATTTGCTCATTACCTGTTTAGTACAAAAAAGTAATAATTATATTAGGACATCAAAAATAACTCATCTATAATAGTTCAAAGATATCTCGCGAACGATGATAGTATTCGATATATCTAAGTGATACTGATTTAATGTCAAAACTCTTTATTCGTTGAAATATTTAAATAATTATTTAAGATATTTAATCGCGAGGTTTTTTTTTTCATCGCTTCGAAATCATGTTTGTAGTAAATAGTGCGAATAAAGAGAGTTGGCGGTAAATACTTGTATATAATTCGCGTAACTGTAGTGCTTGATATTACTTATTGTTTCTGTTATATTTGTAAATATAAATAGTAGTTAATTAAGTATCATTCCAAACGTTTAGTTTAAATTATTTTTTCATATATTAATTATTTACTTGCCATACTTACTTAGTTGTTGCGTTTTTATTTTGTGAGTCTTTTTTGACTTACGATTTGTTCCGAGTCTTCCATTCCAGTCATGAAGACATTTTATGTTCATTGTTTTGTTTGTTTATTGTATAATAGTTTTTATACGATAATGTTCGTTCGAGAGCCATATTTTAAGTATACATTAAGTAATTTGCAAAACATGTGATTTTAAAGATACTTTTATTATTTTTAAAAGATGGACCGGCGAATCTTTTTTTTTAAAAATTGTTGAACGTAAATGGATTGACAATATGAACGATGTGAACTTTAGATATTTGGCTTCCATACGTTTATATCGCGTTGAGATGAGATCACAAACAGAAGTCATATTATGTGTATGTATGTAAATATGAAAATGTTGTTGTTTGTAAAATCATACCGATTTGACGGTAGGTCTTCCTTATTTGTTTCATGTATAGGTTTAAAATAAGTTAAATTATTGACAGAAAATGAATAAATGTTTCCAAATTACCATTATTTTTATTCGATCCTCCAATTTATATTAAAAAAATAAAAAGTATTTAAAATAAAAAAGTACTTTTAAGTTTTACCAATAAAATGTACATACCTATACAAAAACATAAATACATACCTACATAAAGATACAAAAACAAAGATGTATAAAGATATACACACAATAATATAGTACAGGGGAATGGCCTTGTTTTTATTTATCACGGTATTCACAATATATTCATAGTATTACATTGATAACCAGTAATGTATAGCGATGTACATATCCTTTTCAATATTCTACTTCTACTTATTTGGACTGATTATTTTCTACGTTTCTACAAACCAATAAACTTTGTTAACGTCTTGCACCAAGTAAATGCTTTAAGAAGAAATTAAAGGAATTTAGCATGTCAGGCTAGTAAGCGTGACAGAAAGCTTCTGAGATGGGCTCTAAATATGTATTAGCCTATTTTTATAATTCCAAGCTAAAACACGTTTTTTTAATTCAAATTTTGAGAAAGATTGCATTGATAACCAGTAATGTAACGTCAGTAGGATCTCTTATAGAAATATAATAAATATAAAAATATATTATATATTATGTCAAGTATGCCTGTATACGTATAGTACATATCATCCTATGGATGATGTATAGGATAAATGCCTGTCTGTTTTAAAAGTATGGCCGTGCAAGCTACTGTACTTTTATTGGATAGGCCCGGAATTTAAACTCTAGGCTTCGGAATTGTTAGCGTTTTATACCAGCCACTAAACTTATAAATATTTTATTATAGATATATTAATGTTACGTATAGTAGAGGCAGTATAGTTGTACAGATCGGGAACAATATTTAAGAAATAGGATCGATGGTAAATCGATTTCGCAACGCTCCCACGAGTCGAGACTCAAATAAATCTTCGTAAACGGGGAGAGGTTTGAGGCCATAAACAACTTACCTACTCGAATTGCAGTCTGATTCCCATAGGAAAGGTAACTCGGACAGTAATGTACTGACCACAGTCTTGAGGTTAGGTATATGAGGCATGTTGGTAATAAGAGACTGGGTTATTGGAAAATAGGAACAGATGTAACAGTGAGCCTCGATGGTTCCTCATACAATTGAACCACAATCATTTTCCGATAACGGAATGAATGGGTTTTATTTCATTGTTGCTCTTTTATTTTGTTTCATTTAATTGACGTATGTAGGTACATTACAAGACAACAGTTTAACAAACTGTGTATTGATAGAATCGGTCATTTATCCCGTTGACTTTTATTAAATACTAGTTTTCACCTGCGGTTTCGTCCGTGTATCGGGGTGTGGGGGGGCTGGCTATGTAAGGTGTGTCGTAGGGTTTATGCATAATAAAAAAGTAACCTAAATCCTTCGCTCGGGTTCAAGCTTGCTTTATACCGAATTTCATAAAATTATAATAATATAGACATTAATGATTTTAGATAAATAAAATATTTATGAATACTACCGGAAACTCTCGCAGTTCAACTGTAATAAATAATTGACTAACTGAAAATATTTTTGGAGATTAAGCTAGAATTTAAATTTTACTTGGTGGTAGGGCTTTGTTCAAGCCCGTCTGGGTAGGTACCACCCGCTCATCAGATGATCCGCCAAACAGCAGTATTCAGTATTGTTGTGTTCCGGTTTGAAGGGTGAGTGAGCCAGTCTAACTACAGGCACAAAGGACGTAACATCTTGGTTCCCAAGGTTGGTGGCGCATTGGTGATGTAAGGAATGGTCATTGTCTATGGTCGGTGGTGACCACTTACCATCAGGTGGCCCAATTGCTCGTCCGCCTACCGATATCATAAAAAAAGTAATCAGTTTTTTTGTATTTCCCTGTACTACACTTACGTACTACTTATAGTATGAACTTTCAATGAAGAGTGTAGAGTCAGTGTTAGGAGTTTTGCTTTTTATTATAGCAATCCTTTCATCACGAACGAAAGACATTGGAATATTATAAAGAGTCTGTCTTTCTTATGATTTTTAAAGTATCGCTAAATCCTTTGTCACTACGGCTTTAAATTAGAAAACGAAGGCTACCTCAAAATTTTAAGTCTAATGTATAGAACAGACTATGTATTGTTACTCTATCAGAACTCATTACCAGTATGTGTAGTATCACGTGGTATGGTTTACACATCGTTACCCCACAGTAAATAAGACCCCACAGTAAAAACCATAAGACATGAGAAACGATATTACAAGTTCTCAATACCCAGAGTATAGATACCAGCCATAAATCAATTGATATAAAGGTCTTGAACCATACGACTTTCTCTGGCTTTTCCTCAATTACAATTCAAAATAAGTAAATGTACGAGCATTCGAGTCTAACTTTCCGTTTGCTTTTAGGACATTATTTATACTTCACTTTCTTCTCAAACCAAGAGAGCTGAAATGGCACAGTAGTTAGAACACGTGAATCGTGAACCTAAGATTGTGTGTGTTTAAGTTGCACGGGTGCAAGCATTTTGAGTTTAAAATTCATCTTATGTTCGGTGAAGGAAAACATCGTGAGGAACCTGCAAATATCAGGTTAAAATCAAATATATCAATGGCATTTGAGCAGCGTGGTTAAATACGCTTCAAACGTTTTCCTCAGGAGGCCTTCGCCTAGGACTGGTACGTTTATGGCCTTTTGCTTTACTTTTTGATCTTTCTTATAAAATTATCAAAATAAACAAAATACTATTATTCAATAAAAAAAAAAAATGCTAATGTACAAATACCAAATCATGTAGTAGATTCTACTGTGTATCCGGATAAGGATTCTTATAAAGTCGACTTACTGGAATTAGTTCAAAAAACTTACTATTTCATGAAAAGTTAAGTTTAAACGAAGGCAAAAAGGCACATAAGACTATTGTGCTGCTATGTCTAAACTACATCTAGTCATGTAAGATGTCACTTGAACTTAGAATTGATAAATCATCGAAATGTAAATTATAAAACGAAAAAATATTTTTTAATAAAATAATTAAAAAGAATTCGAATATTAAAGCTAATACAAATTATATGTAACAATGTTACATACATTAACTCGTTACATCCAAAAGAAATTTAAATCTTATATGATAAAAACTATATTCATTTATTAGGGGAGCAAACAGTACTATTTTATAAAATCATAAATACATACAAGACAACATAAAACAAGAACTGACAAGAGAAAAAAAAACAGACATATTATTATTATATTTATAATAATATACTTCTGAACGAGTTCGTTCTAAGAGGTTTTACTCAACGAAGAATGGCCAACTTCTCGAGAGATATTAAAGTGCTCAAGCGAGTACGCAAACATTTGCAAAGTGTACCTATTTCCTTACTTCCGAAAACCGAACAGAACGAATATAAAATGTTCACGACACGAGAGTTCGGGCGCAAGAGCAACGGCTTGAAATGTTTTTCAAGGCAAGGGAGTGTACAACTGAGATCTTCTTTACAAAAAACTTTTTAGTGGCTTAGCCTTACCTGGACTTTGAATCGAGGACTTCGAAATTCACAGCTTAATAGGCTAGCCGCTGAATCAACGAGGCAGTCAATAATAGATTTTATATAATATATAACGTTGCGTTAACGCGAGTCCACGTTGCGTATTCACCATGACGAATCAATAATAATGTAACAAATTCCATAAAAACACCGTCGTACCCGTTAATTTACAACGATAATAGCGAACAGTCTTATAATGACCATGGCCAAACCGAAAAAAACTGATGCAAGATGATAAATTCTGAACACTAAGGACTTAAAACTTATACAAGTCTATTTTTCATTTAAGAACATTGAGTAAATCAAAATTTTTTTTTTTTATTCAAGTAGGCTCATAAAATCACTTTTGGATAATCATGTCACAGTGATGAATTAAATTTAAAGCTACCGGTTCGGAAAGTAGATTCTAACCAAGGACCGGCAAGAAACTCTTGTCCACCTATTTAATTACAGAGTATGTCAATAAACAACAATTATTTCTTAAAATATCCTGCCTAGAAATCAATAAATACTAAGTCCACGCTTCTTTACCTTTAATATAATCATGTATTTATATTATTATATGTTTATCTTTATCTATCTTTGTTTGACATGACAAACGAATATCGTGCCCCAGGATGGATATATTAACTTTACGAAGTCGGAAACTAGGTGTTATTTAGTTTATCTTTGTTGTAGCAAGACTATACATCCTATACGTGAAACTTGTATAAATCAATAAGATAATATTGAAACAAAAGGATATTTTTTTTAATCATTATTTTAATTATGATGTATAACATATTTTTGTTTTTTACTTTTAATGAATGTTTTTATCGTTTGCTTGGCATTAATTTGTATTTATTTACAGCAAAAAAAAAAAAACTTTATTTAGTTTCACAGTTGTTCTTCACATATTTATAACAATGAAACTATATATCTATTTAGACGATGTTAATATCATTGGACAAAATTATAACGAGCCATCACATAGAATATTTTTTAACATAATCATCTGACACTGTTTGTATCAGTGAATTTAAATATTTAGAAATCTCTGGATATATTGAGCCCACTAAGTAAAACCACATATTATAAATAAGTTACATTTAAAACTAGCTCTTATTTGATTAAAATTTTAAATAAATTACGTTTCTTTAGTATACTTGATAATATTTAACAGCAACAAGAAAAATATAGGAAAATAAAATTTAGTTGCAAGATTGCCCCACACATATAAACTGCTGACGATAAATAATTGTAAATGCGTGGGTACCATCCACTCAACATACGTTCTATCGCGAAACAGAAATACTTACTGTTTTCCGGAATCAAAGGTGAGTAAGCCAATGTAACAAACACAAGGGCTAGAAACTACGCACGCATTGGTGATGTCGCCCAGCTGTGATGGCACAGTGATTAAAACGCTGGCATCTTAACCGATGTTAGTGAGTTCAAATCAAGGCAAGCACCACTGAATTTTCGAGTACCTACTTAAATTGTGTTTATATTTCATCTCCTGTTCAGCGGTAAAGGAAACATCATTTCAATAAAATTCTACCACATGTGTGGTGCCACAAGCTCCAACTCATCTCCACAAAGGCAGAGGAAGTTTTAACCCAGTAGTGGGACATTTACAGGCTGATATAAGAGATAGTTAATATTCTTCACAGTACCAATACCTGTGGGCGGTTTACGATGGTAACTACTTACCATTAGGCGATCCATTTGCCAGTCCGGCTAGCTATTTAAATTAAAGAAAAGTGGCATTTAGCCTTTACGAGGATGGAATCACGTGCAGACTATACACAATATATGGATATATCTGTGACTAAGATACTCGTTCCATATCATAATAACGTACAATCAATCTAATATTAGTTTTGATCAGATTGAAAAGTTTCCAGACTGTAAGATTAATATATAAATCTAGACTACTTCTAGACTAGTAAAATAATGTGGTTTGAGGTCACGTTATGTACTGTTCATTATGTCAATTTACTTTGTACAGATTTGTATTGACGTGTTATTTTTATTATTTGTGTGAGCAATACACTAAGTAATCTAGTTTCATTGTGTTTATTTAATAAAATAAATACAGATCCCAAACCTTGTGTTAGAAAGACGACTTAGAAAACATTTTCATCTCATTTTGTTTTAAGTTAACTAAATGTATTTGTTATTTAATTTGTTAGGCAATTCAACAGCGGGTGCATACATTTTATTATATAAAATATTAATTTACTCGTAAATAAAACCAAAAGAGCAATACACAAAAAAATTAAATTTACATTGTATTTCAAAATTAGTTTACATACAATTTTATTCTTGATTCTTGTAATCAGGTCTTTTAATATAAGTTGGCGTATGTACACCCTTAATAAAAAATACAGGGTTTTATACTCCAGGTTGGTTGACTAGAATTTAATAGACAAATATATCATCAGACATGATGTTGATAGCGTGGGATATAAGATAAGATCAGAAGAAAGAAAATGCAATGATGGACGGTTGCTACAAGAAAGCTTTAATGAAACCACAGATTTTGAGTACGCAACAAACAATCTTATACTTAGGCGATTATTAATAATTTTTTATTGATCTTCAGTAACGAAAGTCAAAAAGTATAAATGTCAGTATACGTTAAATATAAGTTTGATTTTAAAACATGTTTATTTTATCTATACATTTGTTTTAATATTATAAGTACTTACAACTTACGTTGTAACTTAGGCTGGTTATTACCTTAGATAAATTTAACAGTAAAAAATATACAACAATTCGTTTATTTCTTTTTTTTATTAAAATATAAACTCTAAATTTAATTAGTGAAATGTAATAATATCCGCAGAATTTTAATACAAAATTAAATAATATAAATCTTTGCAGTTGCAGAGTTTGTGTTGCCGAAAGATGTTTTTATTGATTATTGATATGATGATATTGATGATATCTTTCTGACCGATATCGGTCACGGTGGCTATTCTGAAAACTAGTCAACTAAGGAGGCCATATTTTACACAGTATTCAATTCGGTCATAGTCTTAATCTGATAGGACGGTCAACCAGAAAGTGTTCCCTCGCTGGACCCACGTCCTCACGTGCTTTCTGAGGCACGGTATCATCTCTACACCGTCAACATCCGAATTCAAGGTTGATATTACAAATTTGAAACCATAATAAATCAATCAAATACTAACACGACTCAGGGTATTAATCCAGTATATTGAGATTTGCGATTTCCTATAGCCACTAGATCAGTTAGACAGCTCGAATTATATATAATATACCCATTTATAATACATAAATCAGTAACATAAATAGGCGTAATACATATATAAATGAAGAACCTTTACTCCGTAAACGGGAGACAGAGATTTTCTATGTCATACATATTGGCTCATTTCGCTTTTAAGTGGCACTCGCTAGAAAATCTATGCTTCCATCGTCACCGTAACAACAAGTACAGTTAGGGAACCACGATTTCAGCTACCCAACTATAATGGCACAAGCTTTATTTCAATAATTCGTGATTTTCGCAGCGAATTGACATAGTATTTTCAAGTCTTCAATAAATTCTACTTTATATGTATAGAAATACGGTCGAAATTGTCTAAAGTGTCTAGTTTGAAAATTTCTGATGTAGGTCTGCAACGTAAAACGGTAAATATGTACAATGGATGATTTTGGAAATGCATTCGATATAACGCTTCATAACTTAGCTTTAATATTGTTTGAATTCTTATTTATTATGACTAAAATCTAAAAAAATGGTTAGATTTTTTTAAACATTTTTCGTTTATTTTTATAAGTAAAGCATTAAATTTCCATGGAATGAGATTAAAAATTACAAGATGAAAATTGGATTTGCATTTGACACAGTGGGCGATAATCTTAGCGGATGTTAAAGCCATTTACCACGGTGGTAGCTATATAGGTAGTTGGTTTAAAATTGGTATTCCACAAATTGGAATAGGTCATAATAGTTGTTAAGGCTCTAATAAATGAAACGTAACATTTAATTTATACGGTTTAAAAGACTGTACATAATTTTGTAAACTAATAACTAATATCAGTAAAGGTTACTGCTGGGCTGAGGCTCCCATTATCTTTTAAAGGAGGAGGGAATTTGCAGATATTCAACCGACACATGTTTGATCTCGGTGTTTTTACAGAGGATTAAGAGGTGGTAAATCGACTCTACCAGCAAAGTATAGTACTATACATAATTACATATATTATTCTCATTCTATGTATTATTTTAAAGTTCGCGGCCGCGCTTTGTATCGCACGAGTTAGTGAGAGCACGTGCGGTCGTGATTGGGTGCGTGTAGGAATACCGAATGTGATTCGGATATTGAAGAATCGAAGGTATATGTTTCAGAAGCAATGTCGATGCATTTTTGCCAAGTACATGCGCAAAATTTTTTGTTGCTATATTTCTTTCTATTTATTAATAATAAAAAATAAAATAAAAATAAATTTATTGACATGAAAAGTTAACATAGTCACAAAACATCCAGTGGTCCCGCACTAGGCAAGCTTGTCTGGGTACCAACTACCGGTTACAATTTCAAATGTTTAAACGAGAGCTCGGACGATATACGATCCCATAAAGAATTACAAAAAAAAAGCACTAAGTAAAATAAATATAAATAAACAATAATTAGTATAATTGTTATCAATTTACAGATTTACAGAGCTTATATGGAATAATAATATGTAAGTGTAATAAAGTTTTTGTAAAAAGCATTAGCTTTGTTTAAATGCTTATTATGATGTTGCGGCAATCCAAGACATGACTGAATTTCCACTGTAATTTGAGCGACTCACAGGCTCACGAAATATATTAAAGTGTCCCTTGTACGGCTCTGAGTGAAGCACATTTACTATATTGCAGGTGTAATTTCAAAACTATTTAAAATACAATTGTATTTGTACACTTATTAAATAAATGTAGTCGTGTTGTACATAAGACTAACTTATATACATTCGTATATAATAACGAACAAACAAGAGACGACGTGATATTTATAAAGGAGTTATACAAAATAAAAATAGCAACTGAATTTTATTTAAATCTGGCCATACATATGTATCTTATGTGTGATATATTGTGTATTCCAGTAGGCTGTATACTAAACTTTTGTAATATATGTATATTATATTTTTTAAACGGATCAGAGTTTTGTAATTCGTACAAGATGTTGGTTACTTTGTATTTATTTAGATACGTGTGTTTTATGGAATTTTTTCATAATTAATATAATTTATATTAGCATTAACTGTATTACAAATTAGATATAAATATTTATTAAGTATACTAGTATAATTCTGTTTCTTAAATCACAAATGTTTATGAATATAAAAGAGGTCCCGATAGTGATCCTTGGGTAACGCCTAGAAGAACAGTTGGTTAACAAAATTAGTTTTGCATATTTACAACGATTACAGGTTGGTATTGATATGTACGATAAGGCTTAAAGACCAGCTGTAAAGATCGAGATCACCACTTACACCAGCGGCAAGAAGTTTTAGAAGGAGTATATAATGATGTATAATGTTGAAGGCTTTCTCAAAATCCGTACAGATATAATCTACTTGAGAAGTTGAGAGTGATTATACGTTGCTTGTATAATCTTAAGTATAGTGGCTAGTAAATTTTGCATAATTCTTATATTTGAAGTTTTCATTTACTAATTAAAGGACGTAATAAGTATGTATGTATGGATTTTATCATATAGAGACGGAACGATTGCTTAGACCGTATTATATTAATGACATTACAGAATTGATGCACTCACGACTCAGTAATAAATGGCAAATTGAATTGTAGCAAAACAAAAATGGTAAAAAATTATAATCATTAACATGATAGTTTTATAATGAACGCTAAATCAAAATACCTATATATATTTTTTAATCCAAAAAAAAACTAAAACTCTCTTTTGTAAATCATTGTTAAAAATAACTTAAATTATAAATACATTTTGTAATAAAGGAAAATGAATTGGATAAAGCAATTCGAAAGTATCATTATCCAACTTATTTGCATTCTAGATGCAAATCAAGTGAATTACACTTTCGTTGCGTTGATTAGTGTATTTGGAAAATTCATTACACCATTTATCCTTTAGTGGCTATAAAATAGATATACGAAATAAGCAATGTACGTTAAAACGGGAGGTAAACGATTGCGTTGGCGCTCCGCAGTAATTTAAATTGAAATTTGCTTGTTCATCTTCTCATTAATATCAAATTCGTATGGCTTTTATTTAAATGACATGATACCATTATATGGTACCCGCATTATTAGTTTGCAAATTGTAATAAAATGGATCAAATTATATTATATTATTATACTGTATATAAAATTTAAGGAATTTTGAAATGAAGATATATGTATCTATTTAAACCAACTATTATCATAACTTAGGTTACGTGATAAATTTTGGAATTTGCATTATAAAGGTGTTATTTTAAACTTTTGAAGTTTCGGTGATATTTCTCATTCGTTGAACTGGAACAATGAAATATTAAGAATTGCTATATGGTGGAAGATTATAGGAAATCTAGATGCCCCCTCAAATAGACTAGCATATAGTACTATTACAGAAAAATAAAAAAACATAATTAAAACTAAAGTAATGTGGCGTGGTATTATATATTTAAAAAAAAATCAAGACACTCAGAATTATACGAGTACGAAGTCGAAGCAAGTATGCAATTATTTTATTTTTCAATGTAACAGTTAGGCCTCTAATTGTACAATTTATCAGAAAATTGATAGAAAGTTGCGGACAATTTAAGCCAACAAAACTCTCCGCTTATAGAATAATCTAAATTGAAATTGTTCAAAAGAACCAATCTAAAAACATTACGATTAATATTCTATTTTAAAACATATTTGATTGAAAATCAGGAAAGGCGGTTATGTTTAATACTTTATCTTTTATATGTTCAAATGTATTCATAGTTCGTGAATATGGAAAACTGCAGTAATAATAATAAATAATAAAAAAAATATATTACCATAGGATTCACCATAGGATTGTGTCAGACCCTTTGAACAAGCTGCCTATCCCGAGTTCAAACCGATTGTAAACTCACCAAAACGACAACATTCAAAATTATTATGGGGATCTACCACGGAATACGGAAGTATAACATCTACTAGTGGCCTGAGCAGAAATTTTAAATAAGATATCAATTGAGTGTGTCAGAAAATTCATGTCAATAAATTATAGTGAAAAAATAATCCGATAGCGATTAAAGTTCCTTGAGTTGCTATGCGCACGCCCACGAAGGAATTAATACAAACATTTTACAAAAGGCTGCGCGCGAGTCATTCCATCAAATTGGACACCACGCGAACGGAGTCACGAGCAAGTCATAACTCTTTATCAGTTTCATATTTTATTTTCTACATTCATTTCACAGACGGACTCAAAGACTTAAATTAAAAAAAAAACCTATTATTTGTTTGTTCAGGATTACAATTTTGAGTAAGTAACCAATATTCTCCTAAAAGTAATATGCATGTAATCTATAAAAATATTAAGTCCCACTTGTATCGAATGCATCGTATATATATAAAAAAAGAAAACAAATTTTCGCTCTCCATAATATTAGTATCATAAAGGTTACGAGGCTCTGCTTAATATTAATAACCTTTATAGAAATGTGAAAGTCTAAAACGAGATACAAAGTTTCTCATCTTTTTTAGTTTGCAATAACATTGTGGTTTTTACACAGTAATCTAATGAGGCACTGATGATGGGACCACCCGGGAATCAATTTAGTTACCTACTGGGTCTGATACACGGCATACAACTGGGATCTTTTCTTGTAAATTGTTTAAATTTCACAATGTTTTTTTTTTATGACACAAATATTCATAATCAACCTAATAACTATGACTATTTATAAATATTAAAAAATAAATAAAATTCGGTGCTTAAAGTAGAGATGCAGATCTGATTCAACGATCCGATATTTAATGCGGTATTGAGAAACTGGCTTTAATAGTGGACTAGCAATTATATCTAAATTCAAGGAAATAACAGGATACAAAGACTACATTCCCGCAAAATCTTTCATATACATTGTTACCTCTACAGTTACTGATTTACCACTTTTTAATGGAGATCGAGGTATTTGCGCGAGCTTGTCTGTACAGGTACCACCCATTCATTAGTTATTCTACCGCCAAACAGCAATACAAAGTATTACTGTGTTCCGGATTTGAATTCATTATTCCTTTGCCAGTATAATTATACTCACAACAGACATAATATCTTTTATGTCATGGCTCATTTCATGACTCAGTTCTCAACGCTTTTCATACTTAGATATTTATGGTTCATACTTCTTACAATGCCAGTGTCAGAGGTGGTCAATGAACACTCACCATCAGATGGTCTGTGTCCGTCTTTCATTGTACTATAAATAAAATGAATAAATCTATTTTTATATGTACAAGTGCTCGACATGGGGTCGAAATTCGTAATTATCAAAAAAAATTATAAAAACATTCGTCAAAATGTTTTTATTGATAACTCTAAAGCTCGTCAATTGTTACCAAACAAAAAGAAGAAAGAAAATCGGTTGACAAACATAGGAGAAAAAGTAGTGAACTGTTCTTTCTTCAGAAATAAACTATTTGTCCATCCCGACTTCGGGTTGAATTAAGATTTTTATTTACTTCTTGATGGCAGTGCTACCTACCGGATCCAATTTAAACCTGTCAAAAGCTGTCATCGAAATCAATCCAACCGTTTAGGAGGGGTTTAGTAACATAAACTCGTACATAAGATTTAGACATATGAATATTTTATATAATAAGATGTCGACTTAATAACGTAAAAATAAAATTAAGATAAGTAATTTAGTCGTAACTTACTTTGAATAATAGTTAAAAATAATTATAACGTATCATAATATAAGCTTTGAGCTAAATCATGGATAATTTCACTATCGCATTTAACGCCCACAGTTGACTAGAACCCATTTATCATAGCGAATAATCAATTTCCATTCGCTCCCACCGATACGTTGCTGGTGAATGCAAATTTATTTGCTCGATGTGGATTTGTATAAACTGGACCCATTTATGTGGCCGTAACACTTTAATGCACATTAATATTTCAAATAGCACATGTTTAAAATTCGAAAAAGAAAAGAAATAAAAAAAAAAAACTCAGTTGTCGTACAGGATAATAATAAGTAACTAAAAAATTAAACGCTGAAGTACTGAGCGTGCTGTCTTGCGTTCGAACATTTATTCAATGCGATGCTATTAGACGATTTGACTTGGTCCAGGATTTCCTGAATCACACGCGGAACACGTTTCATCGTCCATTGAAACTAATCATTACGCTATTGAGCGATAATTACGTAATATCTTTGTTTGTGATGACTGTCGAGGGAACGAAGCGATGAAATGAGTAAAAGTGTTCATGTTCGCATCATTATCCTAGGTTGGATGTTATTAAGTTCAGTTATTTTCTGCTGAACCGTGTTACCTGATTGGATATCACATGCGAAAAATGGATGCGAGAATAAGTGCGATCCGCGTTGATTATTTTCTTTATAAACATTTAATATTATTTTTATTTTTTAGCTCCTGGCTACAACGACTAGCAAAAATCGCAATTTTTCTAAAAATAAACATTACAATGAGTTAAAATACACATTACAATGCCTAACAATTCGCATGAGTTGAAAAATGGTACGGATCTTCGAAATCTTACGCTATTGAACAACTGTATATCAAAGAATCCATTTTTGAATTTTTGTAGTAAATAACGATTGTTATAAAAAAAATGAAAATAATTAGTCCAACTTTTTATTAATAATAGCAACACTTGGTTTGTGTCAGGAGGTCTCACTAGTTTTGATTAGAAGATACTTTAGTAGTGATGGTAACTTATCAATTCTATTACTTCTTCTTGTCAAAATTAATTAACATTTAAAGCGAACTAATCAGTGACCGTATTACAATAATCGGTACATTTAGTAGAATTAACAAATAAATTTCTAAATCTGACTGTGTCCAGCGAAATTACAATTAAAGTGAAATTCCTTCGTAATATTTTATAAAATATTTATAAAATGGTGTATAAGATATGTATGTACGTTTATTGCCTTCATTTGAGTTTGAGTAACTCTTTGTTTAAGTTAAGTTTATATGTTAATCTACATAACACATTTCCTTTGATGCTCCACAAAAAAAAAAAAAACAAATCGAAGTAATAAAAATAAATATGCAAAGTACCCTCTAAATTTGTTATTAGTTTTTCTATATAGATATTTTTATATTATTCGATACGAGTAAAACGCTATACAACCCTCTGTCACTCGATAAATCAGAGAGGGACCTGTGACATTTTCTACGTCTGATATTTATCAGTAACGCCCAATCGAGCAGTCAACGACGTATATAGCAGATTGATATTTACGTACGTGTACACAGAAAACAATCTGGCTTAAATTACCACCAGTGAATTACCACTTACCTATTCTTTATTTTAATTTAGAAATTCCAAGTAGATGTGCAATATAAAAAGTAATTTGGACGAATACGAGGCGCTTAAAGAATAGAGTCGGTACGACAACATCGTGCTTTTGACGAATATATTGGTGTTTTGATACTCGCAGTAGTTCCTATTTTATAAACCTAATAAAGACGGTATAGACAAGACTATAGACAAGTTATATCGAACGTCCGAAATATTTGGTAAAAGTGTTTTTTACTACTTTAAACTCGGTTCCTTCGAGAATTTGATCCTTTAAAGAAACAAAATCAAATAGGAATCATAAAAACATATATGAAAAATTTATCGTATTTTTATTAGTTCAAAAGTTTAGAAAATAGTACTTTCTGAAAATCTATATACCGGTCACAATCTTCATAATGCATGGGATATTTTCCTTAGGCAGCAACAGTTAAGTTGGTAAGACCATCTCAAAATTCGATCCTGTATTGTATTGTATTCTATTTGTATGTATTAATTACACATAGATTACAGATTGGTAATAATCTACGGACGTGAAAATGTTAATTTGAAAAAAAAAAATGCATTTTAAAAATCGAACAATAGCAATAACTTCCTTGTCTATGGGAAGCGAATAAGAAATTTTTGAAAACCTACCTACGTATTATTAACAATTTTACCCATTGACACAAAAATGTAATTCTCTGAATAGAGATAATTGAACGAGCTGAGTCAAATTCACATAATGGTACAAAGTACGCACTCACACTTCAATCGTATTGTCTTTTACTAACACTTTTTTGTGTCGAAATTTTCACACTAAAGATCTCTTAACGTTGTCGTGAATTATTGAATTTCTCTTTACGAATTCACTCTAAAGAGTGAAATGATTTTGACATGTATTAAATATTTATATCTTAATATATTATTGAGGCTGTTTGCAAGGTTTATTTCAATTGTACGTAAATCTGATAAGATGATCTATTATATATTTCGAATAAAAAGTATTATTTGGTGGTGGGCTTTGTGCAATCCGGTCTGGGTTGAAACTGTGATGAAAAAAAAAATCATGTATTCTACCGCCAAGTAGCAATACTTAATATTACTGTGTTTCGGTTTGAAGGGTGAAGGCGCATTGGTTATGAAATTTAAAAAAATCAGAGGGCGCTAATGTCTCTAGATACTTCAAATCAGGTGACATATTTTTATTTTATGACTTCGGTCTACCAATTTCATAAAATAAAAATAAAAAGTAAAAAAATAGGAGTAGGATGATGTATGTTATGTAATAACATTATATAGTAGACGTAAGTCTTTTAGGACGATTTTAAAAATTAATCTACGGCTTATCCTTGACAATTGTCTTTTGTTGATATATAGCCCAAAACCGAACACTATTTCTAAGAAAGAATGTTTTTTTTTATCCGAATAACGAGTTACTAATATAATTTGTATATTTTTAATGGTGATTAAAAATGTGTGTCAAAAGAGCAATGTCGTGGGATCTAAAATTTTTGTAAATATAAAGGTGGCTTACAAATAGAGCGTGTAGAAGTGATCTCCACGGTTTGTGGTGACTTTTCGATTCTTTATCAATTTCAGACGATAGACGTGTTTTGGAGCTCTTAAATTATTTATTTACGCTTATGATTGAGTAACGGTAAATATCACTGAGTTTACACAGAAATATTTACGTACTGTATGTACATTGGACCGAATAACAAGAGAACGAAAAATAATACAAACAACAGTAAAAGATATTTTATTTCGTCTAGTGCACGATTGCGGACTAAGATAAAGATTAATTTCACAAAAAGAATATATGTAATTACAAATTAGTCGTACCGTAGTTACTGTACGACATAATCTGTATGTATTTTACTAACGCATCAAATAATTTAAAAGTAAGTTAACATCGAATATTTAGTTGAGTCGCGTTGTGAAATACCATAAAGCTTTTCGAATTTATACGACCGCATACTCTACAACTTTCCTTGCGGATATATCCCTGCAGGCTGCATCTGCATCTCGACCCTACAATTTCAAGTGGGTGAGCGGTGGTGGGCTCTTGGTTCGCAGCGCACGCGCAGTCCCGCTCCGATCGTTACAGCGGCCGCACGCGCACGCCGCGCCATGACTCGATTACTGTTCGCTCTTCTAGCGCTCGCCGCTATCGCAGCCGTTACCGCCGAAACGCCGCGACCTCGACTTATAGATTTTAACCCCTGGTCCTGGCTTCCCAACAATCGAAATAAATCCCCATCCATTATGGACTATTTTTTTCCACCGTCAAGAACCCCTAAACAATCTTTGTTAGACCCACCTGCTGACAGACAACCACCCACCGTACAAACTACTATGGATGACTCCCCAACGATGACGACCCTTCAAGAACGTCCTACGACGCTAAGTAGAAAATCCCATAATAAAGTAAAAACTACCGCGTCCGCTATCCGTCCAACTGCATCCACGCCCCCGAAAACAAAAAAAACGACACATAAAAACGTCGCTACCGAAACTACTATCGCTTCAAAAACGACGCAAACATCGAAAATTGAAACCTCCCCACCGACCACTAGCATCGTTACCGCTACGGTGAAACCGCCCAAACGCTACACCATCCGCCCGATACGGACGACGGAAACTCCGGTAGTTCAGGAAACCGAGTCCACGGTCAACACAAACAGCGACAGTACGGAAACTGTTGTAGGTATTGATACATCGGGAACAACGATCGAAGTAACGAAAGATACAGCTCCAACTTTGAGTACAGCCGCTGATACGCGGTCTACAGAAGGTACAGCCAGCACGGGCATGGAGTCGACGACGTTGTTCGAGAGCACTGTAACGGAATCAGCGGACAGTCGTGAGGGCTACTTACCATTGCGGGACAAGCCGCAGCAAACTCACGTCAAGATCAACGAGCAAACGAATAAAGAGGTCAGTAATTTCAAAGATTATCGAGAATCGCTCAAGTCTAATAGCTGTAATATTTGCAATTTCTAATGCAGATATATATTTATTGTCAGGGACAATTATATATTAAGTTTTTCTTGTAAACATGCATTTCTTTAAAACAATGTTTCTATATAGTTTCACTTGCTAATTCTCACATTATAAATCGTCATGAATAATTTATGGGACGTATTTAAATCGAATAAAAACGTGTTACTTTGGTTGACTTGAAACGTAGTTCTTACAATAAATTAATTATTAGTTATCGATATTCATAACATGTAAATCGTTTGCCGTACTACTACAAAGACAAATTAACTGTACTCAATAAAATTATATGTACTTACACTTACAATTAAAATAATTAAATTCTTAAACTTAAATACAGAATATATTGTTACAAGGATTCTTGGGCATCGCGAATATTGTTTCAAAATTAAGATATAATTTATTCAAGTTGTCTCTTACTAGCAGTTTTGAATCGTGATTTTATAACATAAAATATATTTAAAGCTACTACCGTTTCGGAATGTGGATTCTAAAGATTTTGCATCAATCGATACTGCAATATTTAAATAAATATAAGAAGTTATGTTTAATCAAATTTAAATATTCGATGATATATAAAAAATAACAGAAAGATTTTATTAATTCTGCTTCAGTATTGGTATGTATCTTTTCTAAATACCATTATTCTCTAACAGTGAAAAAACTCAACAAAACAATTATTTTCTTTAACTCATTATGGTAAATGTGAGGTAATTAATGTAAAATATTTCATATTCATTTTGTAAAACTCATTTGCAAGAGAGCTTTGCACATGTACATTGTTTGCGAGAAAAAAAAGTAAAGAGTAATGATAGATCGTAAGAGTTCCTCGACTTTAACTTTAGTATAATAAGAAATAGCACATAAGAAAACGATCAAGTATACGAAGTAGGCTCACATTAAGGGATCCGTACCTAATATGAATAAGAAGAATATCAAAATAGTGATAAGGAATTAATTTATTATACTTTTTTACTTCGAATTAATTTGCATGACAATTATTGAATGTGCGAGACTAAATATTAAAAACGCTTTACATGACCACATTTTAAATTAACATTGAAGTAATTTGCATTGTATTGAAAAATAAGTGATTTTTTAAAAGATGTTCTCTTTTATTTTTAATACAGAGAACCCTAAAAATGATTACGTTGTGAAGATAGTCGACGCATATTCGCTAACCTGTCTCCGTGGAATAGACGTTAGAGTAATAATAAAGCAACAAAGCCATCTCATGGTAACCAGTTTTATGCTCATTTCAAGTAAATATATGGATGGTAAAATCAGAACCGAGTCAAAAGGACTTGTCTTAGATTTATTTAAGAGTATGGTATACTTTGAATAATAATTATTAGGTTTTGTGCAAGTCCGTCTGTGTAGGTACTTCTGTTATATATTCTACCACCAAACATCTATATTTTATATTATTGTGTTCCAGTTTCACAAGAGGTATAACATCTTAGTTCTCAAGGTTGGCGACTCATTAGCGACGTAAGGAATGGATAATATTTCCCACAGCGCCAATGTCTATTCCACCTATGTCCACCTATGTCTATTCTATCTCCAGCGCCCGCGGAGACCACTTACCCTCAGGTGGCCAATATCCATATGTCAAAAAAAAACCAGTAAGCTAAATTACGTGAGGTTGGTTGTATTTCTGAAGAGCCATCTGGCTGTAAGTACAGGGACCAAACGGTCATATAATGACCATTATTCAGAAATAAAACTAACCTAACCGTTTAAGAATACGGACTGCAACGTACGCATACATGCGTTCTAGAATTTGAATATTACCATATTTTAACATAAAATATTATTTGTTAGGAGTACGGCCTAAGAAGACCGCTAAAGTCGAAATAATTATATCTGAAATAAGATAATAATAAATTATATTTAAAAATACTACCGGTTCGAAATATAGATTCATTTACATAGTGGAAATACAAAATGAGGTTTTTTCAAATTTGTTTTAGTTTAAGATTTCGGTAAGCTGATCTTGATATGACTTCGTATTCATCGACTTTATTTTTATTAAGAATAGACTGATTAAGTGAAATCGACTCCACGTTTCTTGAAAAAAAACATAGCATTGACCAAAGACTTGAAGATATTATGCAAAAAAGATTCTAATCACGTAGAAGTTTGTACTTTCTTCTCATTAGTTACTTGCGGTCACAAATGCAGTTTCTTAAAAA
This sequence comes from Vanessa atalanta, assembly GCF_905147765.1. Taxonomy (NCBI): domain Eukaryota; kingdom Metazoa; phylum Arthropoda; class Insecta; order Lepidoptera; family Nymphalidae; genus Vanessa; species Vanessa atalanta. The sequence continues at coordinate 5,760,870 of NC_061882.1, forward strand.
AATTGTCATGGCTTTACGAGAACAATATTAAAACTTTCACTTTATAATTTTATTTATACGAACTTTAGTTAAAATAAAACACTGTCGGATTTAACGTTACATAACTTGATAACCATAATCGTATAATTTATATATATTTTTAATACTTTTAAAAACAATTAAATTAAATGATAATTTTATAATGTGATACTTGAAAACTTTAGATTTCTTACAAACTGTTTCAAGTAATAACTTTATATAAGTTTACAGTTCTTAAGAAATGAGAACTAAGTTTAGAGTAGTCGAAGTTCTTGTAAGTGACGGCTTACTCTAAAGTCGAAATAGATTAAGGAACTAGAAGACGAAAAATTACTAATTATAACTTTAAAAAAAAGGGTTTATTCAAAAAAATAATATCGAATGATACAATGAATCAGAACGAGATCCATTGCTTAAAAATAAAAGATACAAAATAATAGCAAAGATATGCCAACATCGTTGTAGAACAACAAATTCATTGTTTACACAACTGTAACCAATCAAATCGAATAGTGTTACTGAGATGAGTTGTAACAAAACAATCTTGAGAATCGCTGAAACCGAATCTAATACTAATCGTGTCTAATTAATCAGTACGCATTGCGGGTAGAAAGTCGATAGCCGTATCTATCTTACGATTGGAAGAGAAAGGGATATGGTACCTTAGGTACAATTCGAGAACTAGGTTAGAATAGTCGTAAACAGAAACTGCAGTGGAAAGTATTCAAGTAAAATAATACATCTATTGTTACTCAACTTAATACGAGTCGGCTACGATCACTAGTATGTATCTAATGATAGATGGTTAACTAAAGCCTGCACATCAAATGAAAGTTCTTGCTCTGAGCACTTAAAATTGTATCGGAAAACTAATTACCTTCTGACGATCTAATCGATTCTTTTATATTTTTTTCGATTCACGAACGACGCGTAAGTTTTATCATATCTTTGAGTATAATATTTGATACGTTATAAAATACACTGCCATTAGAGTTGCACCTTTTAATTTCCATGATTAAAATTGTGTAATCCCTTAAAATTATAATTGATTAGTCTTGATAATTGTTGATGTCTGTTATGTCATTTTGTTATGCTTTTCCTTTAATTTATGAAAGTATACAAATGGTTATGCAAGCCTACACAATTGTGACCTCGTGGAATATTAGCCCTCATAAAAAAATACGTCTCGCTTTCGATCAAGATTAATTTAAAATTGTATTCGAAAGAAATCAATACACTAATTGGAATCATAAAAAAAAACAGATAAAACGAATCGCATTGCAATGATAATATTTCTCAGAAGGAAGTAGCGCTGTAAGTAACAGTAAACTAATCTTTTGCTATAAGAATCTATCTGCAATTATAATTTTTTTTTTATTAAAGATGACTTATTACATTCTATTAAAGATCTCTTGTGTAAGATTCCCTGATTTCTTATAAACGACTGCGAAATAAAATAAAATGCATTAAGTATATAATGAACTGTATTTGCATAAATTTTGCCGTCTCTAACGCGTGTCAACGAGCTTAGACATATGCACCCCATTCCAGGCGAAGCGATATCTAACCCTACCGTAATAAACTTTTTAGAAAAGAATTCATCATCCGCCCATGAGTGTAGCTTGTCTAGGCCCGCAGATAAATAACAGACATAAAAGATGCGTGTACAGTCAACATAGATTTAAACGAATGTATGGCACTCGTCTAACATGAAGACCATTCAGACAGGTTTCCGTGTGACGCGGTAATTTGTGCATCACCGCGTGCGACGACCGACATTGACTTTTCAATTCAAGGCCATCAGTTATTGCATTTATTGTATAATATTCATTCATCGTTACGATTGTTCACGTGGACATTTCATTACATTTTTTCTTTGTAACGTACGAAACATTTGACCTATATTATACATTTGTGTTATAAAAATGATTCGAGATGGCCCAGTGGTTAGTACACGTGCATCTTAACCGATGATGAGGAAACCTGTATGTGTCTAATTTTAACGAAATTCTGCCACATGTTGGTGGAATACCACCAACCCACATTGGAGCAGCGTGGTGGAATATGCTCCATGCCTTCTCCCCCTAGGCAGAGGAGGCCTTAGCCCAGCAGTGGGAAGTTTACAAGCTGCTAATGTAATGTTATAAAAATTAAGTAAACTGAGTATGGTTAAGTGTGTCTTTAATATGACTATAAATGTGAAATTAGTTTATAACGGTAAAGTTATATGTAACAGTTAAAATAATGAGCTAAATAATGAACGGCTTAGGTTGCCCAGTGAGAACGTGCGGAATGTCAACCGTTTTCGGTCGAGGTCCGTATTTGGTTTTACTAATGATTTTACATATGTTCAATTGATCTCATGCTTTGCAAAGTGGTGCAAACCGGTAAGTGTCAAAAGACATTTTATTCTATGAGGATCATCAGTATGAGTCAAAAAAAAAAACAATTCAATCCAAATATGTCTCGAAGTGGCGTGGTGGAATAAGCTCTTAACTTTCTTCCTCCTTAAGAAAGAAGCAGCGAGCGATTAGAAACATTAAAAAAAAAACCAAAATGCTATGAATCAAGAAGTTGAAATGTAATAGTTACTGTTATTTTTTTTTTCATATTTAACCTACATCGTAACCGTGTAAGACAATTTATCTTATTCTTTATAAAGTTCCGTTATATAAAAACTCTTTATTGGATGTTATGGTAGTTAACCGCATAGATGTAACATATGCCTTGAAGACACGACGCCAGAACGAGCACGCCATATATATGGAATAATAAACGATTGCGGGACTTGAACTCTGGAAAAGGATAAGCTTGGTTCACGGGCTAACGTTTCTTGAACTTTTTCAGACGGTTGCATAATAGAGGCTAACCGCTAACCCGTTAGTGGCGGACGTCAAAACATAAATCCTAGTATAAATTGTTTGCTATAAGTAACCGCAAGATTGTAATTATGCGTGTTCCTCATAATAATCACGATGATTTAAAATTTACATAACAATGTTATATTCAGACAAATGTAGAATAAGTCAAGTTTGTTTTCGTTTTAACGCTAATAGCAATGAAGTGAACTGAATACGAATTACTTGAATATCTTTTCGCTATAACGCTGACTCATCAAAACATATAACTAATCAAAGAAAGCGAAACCAAAGAATTAATAGTAGAAAGTGTGCAAAATCAATTATTTACTACCGATATGTTTTCAATAAACATAATATTGAACGGTAGTTGAAATACAATTGATCGTAGAACGTCAGCATTCCGACGAAATTCTATTTTGTAACTCAATTCCATTGGTTAGAGATTTATTTTATTGTTCCCACTCAAATTTAGAACGATTTTTTTTTTAATTGTTTCGAAATTGATAGGCAGAGAAATACGCAAACCGTCTTGTTTGAAATTGCTTTAAATTCAACATTGTAATTAACGGGCTGTAATGAAGCTGCACATGTCAATCAAGTTTGAAATTCACATTCTCCGCTAATTACTACGGTTGATTCACTTCCACTATTTAATATCGAATACGAAACGTTTTTATTGCATCTTAATGACGCTTCGCTTCAATTATCACGATTTACGAGATATTAATCTATTTATGAGTTATATTGTTAGGTAGTTAGGTGATAAGTATGTGGGTATTGCGTTCAATGATTAATCGTGTGATTAATTTAATGAAAACATTTTGTATAGTTTAAATAAACCCTTATTACAGCTACCTTGGTATTTTAAAAATCGATATAATATCATTTTTATTAATATAAGTTATTGATGAAATATAATACATTAGCTAGTTTACAAGGCTACAACTTCATCCTGGGTCGGTCTGAAAAAAAGCTATTCAGTTCTGACGAGTTCTAAAGTTGACAGTTTTATACTCCCGTGCTTCGAAAATCAAGAAAGCCGTTTGTTTGTTTAATCGTGACTATTAGATTACTAGTGGACAATATATCCTTCGACAGTCCTTAATAGCACCTAGCCAAAATTCAGTAGTGGATACTATATTTTATATGTATATAAATTTGTTGACTTGCTTGTAAAGTCCCTTTAACTTTGAACTAATGTCAATAGTCGTCCTTTAGAAACCACCTTTAGAATATTCTGTTAGTGAATATTTATGGCATCTCCTTTAAGGTTGAAGTATACTATAAAGTTGCTTATGGCATTAGAAAGTACAGAAGTATGTTAATTTGGTGGTCAGTGTTGTTAGAAATGATTTTCACTCTCGGTAAATCGCGAAAAGTGCTATTACTTATGTATCTAGAGCGCCGAGTGGCCGGAACACTCGCATAAGTGTCAATAATAACGTTAAAATCAATCCTTTAAGGCAAACACTTTATAGATCACTTATAAAAAAAACAGTTAAGATTAAAATTAACGTTATTTTTATATGGATACTTAAAGTAACGTTACTGTTACAAAATGATATGATGTTATCCACGAGCATAAATACAAACAGTTTTTATTTTACCATTTTTTTTTAGCATTATGTTGCGTACAAGTAAATAACTAAAATAACTTTCTGTATGTTTAAAACGTACCTAATAAGATTAAGAATTAGTTTATAAATAATTATCGTTGTATCGATTGTGACAATACACTTAAATTTCTTAATATCTTTTCACGTTCGCTTTGAAAAGGTTTAAGAGAAAGTAGCAGATTATCAACTATTGTGTTAAAAGGTCTGTATGATCCATCTTTGACCTCACCGTCATTTTCAATTCTCTATTCATAGGAAATGTGCAGTCATTAATGATGACTATGCTAAATTCTTTATAGCTAAATCATACTATTTTATTTACTCTTATAACGTACTTAATTTACATAGCATACATTCAAAGTAATTGTATTATATGTATTAAAACCTTATTGCACTTAAATGCCTTAAGAAATCAACTGTCTTCCGGTGTTAATAATTGTACTGTAAACTAGTGTTCGGCAGTAATTTTATTACATAATACGAGAAGTTGATATACCGGACGGTATTTATTATGATAAAAGATAAAAAGCGAATTATTTGATTCAAACTGAAGATATATATGAAGATATATGTTAAAAAAAAAAACATGATTATCACTTACTGCCTGCACCGTATGTGTCGGTACACGGTTACCACTGAGTAACTCACCTGAAAAAAACGAAACAAAAAACATTATATTACGTGACTTCCGAGACAAAAGAATCGTGTAATAACATCACAGAATCGTGCATGCGTAATATTTTATAATATTATTTAGCTTCAGGCGAAAGTTTATTTGACGCTTGGAAGCTTGACCTCTCAGTTCATTAAAACATAATCGAAAGTGAAATTAAATAATCACCGAGATTACGTCGATAGCTACTCAATAACATATGTTTCGTCACAGCCATACAACCAAATTAAATAAACGAATTCAAAAGGAAAATAGATAACGTAAAAGAAAAAAGTGATTAATTTCGTAATAAGAATTCGATTGGCATTGTATATCGTTTTGGAATTTATCTGAACACAAATTACATGTGATTCAAAGTGTTGAAAGCAATCGTCACGATATTGAAGTGTGATTAAAATCACTACTACTATACTAAGTACTAGTGACGGTTTTTTTTAGATTAGTCTCAAGTTAATTTTGTAATGAGAAACAAATTAAATTCTACAATGTTTTCGAAAAAAAATTCATTTTAATGATTAATATATTAGAATTAATATTCTACTATTATTGTATATTAATATCTAATGTACCGTAATAAATATCCCTTTAAAGCCTGCGGATAGATTAATTGAATATCATACAGTAAGTTTACAACATATTAGTTCCTTATTAAGATATAAATCTTAACTGTAAATTAAGAAGATCATGGTAAAACAAAATGATCCTAACGAAAACGGAATAAGGTTGATTTTGTTAACCTCAAAAGGCTTATATATCGTTATAATTTAAGCGAAATTGATAGATATTAAGCGTTAGAGGGTTACTCTCTATGTATTAAATGTAATGATATGTAACGGCACTTACTGCTTTCCGTATTAAGTAATAGATAAAGACTGAATAAATTATTTTTAATGACATAAAAAAAAACATTTATTCCATTGCGATAACGAACAATTCAATCGTTTTTCCTGTAAGATAAAACATCAGAAAGCGAACACGGAGTTGCCGCCTCATTTTAAATTTCTATTCGTCTCTTATATTCTATATAATCAAACCATTTCTTGTATACAATTTACTATATCTGCTGATCTAGGAGGATAAATTTACTGAATAAATCTTAAAATAACGTTATTTTAAATAAAATATTAACATTTTTTTTTTCAAACGAGTGCGATCTTGATTAGATAAAAAATAAACGAACAAAATCAACAAATATTAACTTTATTTAAAATTTAACTTTATATTGCATATCAAATAAATAAATATATCAATTATAACACTGACGACTTATGTTAAAATAGTTAATATTTAAATGGTTTTAAATATGCTCGAAGTTGGTATTGACGTACCTTAAAGCAAAATATTGAAAACTACCTAAACAGAATAATATTTAAATCACAGAAATCGGCTAAGCAGTTTTTCAGTAATTTATGAGCATACAATAACTATTTTGTTCAATCCTTATTGTAGTCGGTTAAAAATATAAGTTATTTTATCCGGATATTTCATAATATAACATTATTCCCGAAAATTTATGCAGAGAAGAGTTTTTCGATGTATCGTCTGGAATTATTAGATGCAATTGAATATGTGAATGAAATATATATGAAACAAATTTTTACAACCGACCACAATCACGTTGCAAAGAATAATGAATTAAAAGTAAAAAACATTTAAAAAAAAAGTTTTTATTGAAAACCGCTAAAAAAAAAAATACTTTTACACTGAAACTCTTACTGTTAACTTATAACGTCATTTCATATTTGACAATTTATATGATATAAAAAAAATGATTTAAGTACTTGTAATTTACCTACTTATATTTACTTATTTATCTAAACATACTTTCATTGCAATTTAAATAAAAGTTTGTTAAAAGTAAGCCGAGAATGGTGATGTTATATACCTTTATAGATTCTTAAGATTAAAACGAATAGAAGTAAAAATAATGACAATAAATTGAGATATACATCGTGTTTATCGCATTTGAAAGCGTAGCGGATCTGTTTTAAAACAGGACATTACTTGAAGTCGACACAAAATACGTGCAAAAATGTTAAATGTTTACTTTTACCGCTAGCTATGGAATTTTAGTTTTTATGTCTTAACTGTAAATTTATATCGTAAATCTGATTATTCCTCTTTTATTTAGAGAAAATTCAAAAGACAATATTACATTATCTATTTAATATAAGAGGACGTGGCAATTTATAATAAACGATTGTATATTATATATTTATATATTAATATTATACATGCGAAGGTAATTCTGTCTATCCGACTGTTCTTTCATGGCCAAAACATTGAACCGATTTTAATGAAAATTGGTATAAAGCTAGCTTGAATCCCCTGGAAGAATATAAGTGCATACATTTTTTTTATGCTAACCACTAAGCCTTTAAACAAGACCGAATCTGCGGGCGATAACTATTAAAACAACATAATTAAACAAATCCTTTTATATATCACACCGTATAAAAAGTACAAAATAAAAAAAAATTTCGAACGCTTGTTGACCTAAGTGATTCTTAAAAACAGTAATTGCTGAGTAACACGATGAATTCGAAATGAAGATTGTAACATCACCAGAAAGCATTAACCATAGCGGTTTATATGACTATTTGAAATACTTGTCGCGTTCAGGAACATGCCTAGTGCTATTTTACATATAAAAGGTTAGCTGTTGTTTTATTATTTACTAAATAAATATAACTAAACAAATATAAATATATACTGACAGCCGTACATTTTCTAATCGCACACGTAAACGTCAAACATAGCCGCCCGTTGAACTGTCATGTCATAGAATTTAATGGATTTAATATCGAAATATCTCGATTACGAATTTTGCTGATATATTAATGTTATCGACTACAAATATAGAAGATAAATAGAAGATAAACAAGGAAATAAACTCGTAACAAATATTTCACATTCGTTACCTATAATCGGTGTTCAGCGAGTGATAAGTTTGTCATTTATGAAAGAGCAGTTAGTATATACGAATGGTTTACTTAAAAACTAGGCCGATTACGATTTTATTACTTGCTGTACAAAAGTGTATCATCTGGCCTATCGCGAGTTGCGCTTTGCTCGACGGAATCGTGTTCAATAAAACACTGTGTCGACTAGCGGTCTACACTTTTTTCGACCTCGAGCATTTCGTCAAGCTGTTATTTAACGCTCCAAGTATTGATCGTGATTAATAATTAACGTTCCAAGCGTACATATAAAAATTAAAAAAAAGGAAATACACGCAGTATTAAATACGTACGCGCGTGAGAAGTACTATTTATTCGGCGTTATTAAAAAAATATAATTACAATAACATATTAGGATGTTTTTTTTTTCACTACTATCACACTTACTCCCATTTGAAAACTTACAATTTAATGAAATAAACAATGTACAATAAGACAAGGTATGAAGTTGTAAATTTCGTGCGACCTTAAGATTAATTGGCGTTTTGCGAGCGAGTTCATCATGTTGTTTTTGTATCACCCTGTGATCACGCACTATAAAATTCACTTTCATCACTTTTTCATAAAGTAATATAACTTCAAAAAACGAACAAAATACGCGATAGTGGTTTCATTCATGTGTATTAGTGAATTTAGAAAGGAAGAGTTCAAACTAGGATTAGGTACGAAGAAAAAAAAAACAAGATCACTTTTCGTTTCGAAGCTGTAACGATATCATCTGTGATAAACGACTCGATGTGCTATAAAAAAAAGTGGATTAGAGGTATATACTTAAATGGACGGTTTCGCCTCTCACTAACTGTACGTAGCAGGCCAGTAAGGCAATATTACCGGAGATGAAATCAAGATTGTTTTATAACGATTCGCAGATCTGTTACTGTTTATATATAACTAGATCCGTAAACGAGAATAAATAGTGATCCACATGGATATGAACATATATGTAATTGCTACCGTCGAAGAATTTTAGTTTCGATAGAAGCCCATGATCATCCGTTCGCAAGAAACGCCATTAGCAGTATTTGGAGCATGCGAACGTGGGAAGGTGTCATTCGAAAGTCATTTATAATTAAAATCAGAAGTGAGCGCGGAGTGAGAACGGATTGTCGATTATACACAATTTCTTTGGTTTTTCTATTCGCCGCAAAATTGTATCGTATCGCTTAGACCTCCTAAGCGATTCGAGACCCACTGCAAATCTCGTATACGTGACCGCTGCTCTTGTTTGCACTGCGGTTTAAATAGTTATAAGTGGACGAAAGTTTTAGCCTACATTGGAGACCGAGCACGTATGTATCACTCGACTGACAATTTCCCTGGTTTGACGGAGGTCAAACTTTATTTATGTTACTATGCTGTAGCCCGGAATGAATGCAAAGTTTGCCCGCAAAATTCTCGACTACGTATGCTCTTCACGCATTCAGCGAAATTTGCGCGCCATTGACTCGTGCCATCGTGGTCTTAGACTATTAATAATCTGTTTAGTTTCTCAAAGTTGGAATCGAATTACTTTATTAGATTGAATGAAAGTTAATATCACAGTACATTATGAATATTTATTGAACATGTTTTTAAGAGTACTATAATGAAGACATGTGGTTATTCCATATCTCAGTAATGATCTCGAACGCGGGGCACTCGCGGCTTTATTTATATATCATCACGTGCATCTTTATCTAGTTGTGATAAGTGAGAACAAATCGCAAAATTCATGGAAATGCTTTCACCGTATGCCGCTTACGTCGTTTATTAAGGAATTCGTCCGATTGGATCATTTTTATCGTAAAGGAATCTCTTTGGCAATACTTTTATATCGAGTCCTTTCACAGATATACAACCGCACTTTCACGTTAATAAAATTCTTGCAAAAGCGATTTATTTTAAATTAAATACAAGAACTGACACCTCTTTCTTTCTTATTTTTTTCTAAATATTACATAACTCTCTACGTAAACCTGGCAAGTTAAAATAATATGCATTTTTTAATTGAATAATATAGCAACTGTAATCATTAAAACTTTTACTATGAAATATTAATATTGTCTTTACTTCAGACATTTCTTTCGAATCGTATGTTATGTATGCAATATTTATGTGATATAAAACGATGGATCGACGAAGGAATACTAATAGTATTTACTTTTATCCCTTGCGTCTCTTTCTCTCCCCAATAAAATTATATCCGTTTGCTTTGTTTAACAAACAAATTACAAATCAAATGACATGTATTAAAAACGATATATATGAAATTGAAACGTTTTATAAGAAATTAAAAAGCAACATAATCAACGCTTTATTCACGAATCAGAAAGAAAGTAGTGTCCAGGTAATTTACATGCGTTTCTGCACGACATCTAAAGGAATAATTTAAGGTTAAACGTTCCTCGAAACAAGGTCAAGATCCTACCGCCACGACGTGTTTATTGTTAAAGGTGAAATCGCATTACACATAAAAGTCCAAACGCAATTACCGACTATCAAAAGACACATTTGTCGTTGATTTTTTCTCTTTTGGCAATTCTATATGTAGTTTCAACTAACTCGTTTTTCAAATTTCGTGACGGGCACAATAAATGGTCGAGATCTTTTTGGAATTAGGTACAAGGTCATGCCTCGATCGTATCAGATTTCCATCTTTTCGGACTATGAGCGATGGAATAAAGAGTGCTCTAGTATATCCTGGGGTAGCTAGTCTCCGTTTTCAATCAAATTCATTGCTAAAATCGGACAATAGAATGTATTAATCAACATTTATTTTTAAGTCTAGTCTAGTCTAGTCCAGTCAGCTTCAACTTAACTTTCATTAAGAATTAGCTATGCTTTGGAAAATGTATTTTGAAAATTGCATTAGAATCGACATACTAGAATTTGAACCTTAACCTTTTGGGTACCGTGCGCAAGGAATTCGATTAATTAACTTAATTAAGCTTTGTGCCCGAGAGACTGCAATTCCAGAATTCTTCGTACGATGCATCTATTCTATCTCAAGGAACCGTTGCAGGCACTATCCGTGGAATCTTTAGATCATTTATAACAAATCATTTTGCATAAAACATATACGACCATTTAAGTTCAAGGCTATATAAAACGATAAAATATAATATTTTTGTGGATAATAAAATTATGTTTCAAAGAACATATTATGAAGGCACGATTTGTGGTAAACTAAAGAAAAACTATAAATTCCATTAAGTTACAACTACATACAGACTTAAAAGAAGTAAATCAAAATATTTATAGAGACATCGTAATGATTGAAAGCAACAAATATTAACCGAAGTTTCATTCGGTCTGATAATCTCAAAGCCTGACTATAAGCCGAATAACAATAAAGATTAAATGTCCGAATGAATTGAAATAGTCTTTTCATTTTACTAAATGAGTTACCGTCTGAGTGGCACAAGGGTTATTAGGCAGTGGCTTTGTGTGTGACCGACCTTGGTCACGTGGTCACTTGGAACACAATAGTCACTTTCACGTCGTTACGAGTACCTTATTGAACTGTCAATAATTTTATTCTCATAATATGATAATAACACACTTATGTATAATTATTTGACGCTCATCGTTCAATTCGTTATAAATAATTGATATATAAATTCGTTGATTTTACCAGTCACATACCAATGAGATAGTATGTGTATTACTTGAATTACGAATAATTGAAGAACGTTATCTTATACTCGTATTTACCCTTTTTGTATAAAGGATATTTTACACGCTCTATAAAAAAATCATTAGTATCTAATACAGTGTTATCATCATAAGTATATTTGAGGTAAGCAAGCGAGTACATTATTGAGTTCAGGCTCTATATAAATTAAAAACTAGATTATAAATATTATTTTGTTACAGTGAAAAAGGACATACCGTGTTTGCTAATCATGTAAATACATAGGTATACTTATATTATTACTCTGTAGAGGCACAATCGAGTTTCAACTCACCTCTGACATAGGTCTCACGCTTCTAAATATAGTATTCTCGTACCTATGCGGTCTTTACGGCCGTATATGTGATTATATAAATAAGATTATATCTAATGCGATTGAGCTGTATCATGATGAAAGCATGAATGGTTTAGTAACCGTATGAACCAATTTTCTTACTCATTGTGATAACGGTCACTACTAGGCACGCGGTTTTAAAATATTTACAGATAGCAATCATCATGTAGCCGCGAAACTGTCATTTTCACAACCAACTAATAATGTCATTCACGGTTGGAATGTGTGACACTTTACAGTAACTACTGAGTTTCTCGCCGGTTCTTCTCGGTAGAATCTGCATTACGAAATGATAGTAGCTTACTGTTTAATACAATTGTGTAAAATGACTTGATGATTCAAAAGTACTTGTAAAAATCTTCTTTAATAAAGTATATTTTGATTTTATTTTTGAAAAGGCATATTGTTACCAGCGCCCATTAGCCGCGATTTAGGACTGCAAGAAATAACGAAAACAAGATAATGCATCTTGGCAATTGAGAAGTTTTGTTCTATTCGCTTGTAGTTACGCTAGCTCACTCAAACCGGAACACGGCATTTCTAAGTATTGCTGTTTTGCACTAGAATATGTGATGAGTGGATGGCACTTGCATACAGTCTTACCACTAACATAACATTTTCAACTGCTTGTCAAACTGAAGCTTAACTGTTGCATTACAAGCGAATTCCTTGTAATATTGAGGATTAGAAATCCGAAAATTTACAGTTATTATTCGAAAAATTACATACATATAGTCGAGTAGAATATTTTCGTAATAATTCAATGTAAACATCATCACAATGAAAGCCGTTAATTAATTGGACCGATTTCCATGCAAAAGGGCATCAAGTCAGAACAAGAAGCCAGCAGTGCGGAAATCGTCCAAATTGAAATAGCAAAAAAGTTTGAGAAGGCGTATAAAATTACACAAAATTCGATTCGCTTAGTACTTCGTGATGTTGATTGAAATACAATGAAACGGTTAGTCGTTTACTAATAACTAATAAACTTATACGTAAATATGGATAATAGTATATTCATTTGAAATTAATAGAAGTCCATACGCGGGGGATTACAATAAAAGTTGTCTCGTATATGTATTTTTTACGGAGAAGGCTTCATACTGTCCATATACTAACACGCCGCTAGATGGACCTGCAGCTCATTAACTTACACGGTTCAACTGAACGCCGTGATTATCCGTTTATATACACAGACTGGACAACGCCTGACTGTTTTTTTTAGTTTATTATAATTTAAATTTTAATATTAACATACAAGAGGCTAATTACATGGACTCGGTTAAAGACATTATACGTAAAGTGCGCGATAAATATATCAGGTTCCTACGTTAAAAGTGAAATAAAAAAAGAAATTTATGTGTATAAATAAAATTTAAAAATAACTATGTAAGTCGTATCAACGTCCTTTCACTTTAATAAGACGTAAGCCACGTTTTAGCCGAGAAAAAATTCCAAGTACTATTTAAAACAAAATTAACTCGATCTTTTAAGGATTTGTATAATTCATAGGCTGTTAGTGTATAAGGTCTATGTTGCTATGTTTGTGTTAAATGAATTTCATACTTTAACACGTTTGGTATGCATTAGTTACTTAAGCGGAAAATGGAGTAAAAAATCAAATATTTTATTGATATATTCAAATTACAATACAATTTTCACGTAGGACATTCTGTACTAACAGCAGCGATAAACTATCATTATAATATATATTCGCTCGTATCGTTTCAACAAAGACACAGAACTAATAAATCTTAACGAACATCCCACACCATTTTTCTCATACGTTCATCTTCGTTTTATCGTGGTTGTTTCGAAAGACATTTTTTATATCTTGCAACAAACCTCGCATACGAAGTTTAAGTGTAGATACTATTGTTTTAACAGCGTTTGCTAGAATATCCTGATTTCCTTTTCGGCTTCTTTTCCATAAAATTCGCTAAAACTTAGAACATATAAATAATACTAAAGATAAATATGGTTTCGTGTCTAAGCGTTTAAACTTTACGTAAATGGCGGATACTTTTTCTATTTTTATGAAATAGGTGGGCTAATAGAAGTATGTGCCACCCGATGGTAAGTGATCACCACCGCACATACACATTGGCGCCATAATTTTAATATCCCTTACATCTTTAATGCGTCACCAACCTTGGGAACTAAGTTTTTATAAGTTTTAACCGGAACACAATAATACAAAGTATAGAAACTTGGCGGTAGAATACACGATGTGTGGGTAGCATTCACCCAGACAGGCCTGCACAAAGTCCTATCATCAAGTAAAACAAATATCATACTTTTTAATAATAATAATAATATGTGGACGATATATATTCCTCGTCAAATTCGATTATGACAGCTAACCTGGACGGAGAATAGCCAGCTGCGCAGGTGACATTAAATACAACTATGTGCGTCAGCACAGGTGTTCGTGGTATTCCCTCATTCTTATATTGCGATGGAATGGCAAACTTCCTAACAGCTAAGCTTACTTAAAAATTCACAACTGATAAAATACAATACCTAACTTTATACTAGCACGATATGGGATTCGAATTTGAACACAGACATTGTCGAAACAAATAAAAACGGACTCATGCAATTCGAACTAACGATCCAAGAGTTTTAAAGAAATTCAAGACGCTTCAATCACACATAATAGGAAAAAAATAAAACCCGTTCAAAAGGAATTAACATTAAAAGGGGAACAATTAATTTCCTTTTTTTTTCAAACAATAGACATTCAAATTGAGATATAACAGAACATTCCTTGAATTTTCAAACATTAATGAAACTCGACAGGCGGGAAATTAAGGGATCACTTTTCGAAGAGAGATCTAAATAACTGTGTCAAGGGGTTATAGTAATGTAAACGACAGAGTCCGTTACTCGGTTCGCGCTACACCGTGAGATTATTCAAACCAATCATTGAGACGGCGACTTTTCATCTCGACCTTATATGGATGTAACTGCGGGGAAAATGGTTATTGTATGCTACACGACGACATTATACCTCCTTTACGAGTACTTTAACTATTTTGGCGTAAAACTGTGTAATTTCAAGTTGATCATATATATACAATGCTAATAAAAATAATCTTGAAAAAATATACGAATAAAATTCACGATTGTTACGTCAATAGGTGTAAATCTTAAGATATTATACTAAAACGTTCTTCACAACGAGCTGCATCATTTGTTACAAGTTTTATGGATATTGGTTTAGAAGGTTTTTAAAAAACGAAATGCTAAAACAGCTATTCAGTTTCGAATTTCCATTGAAAATTGTATAGCTGCTTCAGTTGAAGAGTTTATGACGACGATAATGCAATATATATCTATATGAGCAATATAATTTAACAAGTGGGAATTTTATTTACGACTCTAACTGCGCATTCATTGGACTCGAGATGAATATAACTACAATTGCAGTATTAATGCAATGAAATGTTTACTTCCAACGAGACTTTTATGATTTACATGGAAGTATGTCATTGATACAGATTAACCCATAACATTAAATTACTGTTAGTACCAAAAGGTCGTATGTAAAAATTGATCTTTAATTAAAAACTGTTGCTGATTTTTTTTTTGTTATTTTTTAAATCAAGTTACGTTATGCATTTGTTACCATAAAAACGCCAGATTAGTTACGCTTGTGATCAACTCAATTATTTTGTAATTAAGATTATTCTAGGAGCTAGTGAGAATATAAGTATATAAATCTGTTTAATAATAATAATAGCAGGCTGACAAGTGATGAAATGTTTTTATATATATCACGTGTTTTGATTGAGAAACTCAATCAAAACACGTGATTAATACGTAAAGGGTAATTGAGTTAGTAGCCTCAATAATGGCGAGGTTTATTGGATAGCATGTATGATTCTTAATGGATGGTCACCGATCACATGTTGAGTTCGTTCAAATGTGAGCAAGCGCGACTGACTTTTAAGCACTAAATTAGTGATAACGATTTGTCACGAGCTGTTGGTATTCTATAAGCGCCGATCACTGTTTTCCAAGTGCTTAATTTGAGTAATGTGCTATTAAAATTATGCTCCATGTGTATCCGCCATCTGCATTGGAGTAGCTTGATGAAATAATAATAATAATAAATTTGGTACCAATAAAATTGGTAAAATTGGTACCAATACAATAATAGTATTGGTATATAAAAGAAGAAATAAAAATAAGTTGAACATGTTGGAGAAATTTCTAAGACATGTATGTCCAGCGAACTAATGGTGAAAAATGGTGTCTTTAAGACTTCTAAGTTTCTTGTTTTACTCCTTGTTAGGTGAAGAAGCCGTTGCTCAGCTATGGCGAGTCAATACACTGTTCTTAAAGACACTATTAACTATTTTAGCTTATGATTTACTCCCGTTTAATGAAAAACTTAATGTCTCAATCTAAAAAGAATTTTCAAATGAAGATTACAAGAATAATGCTAAAAATCACGTCGTTAGCCGTAAGCTTCCCATTAGATGTCATGATAACGCAATTACATTCCCGATGTAGACGTGAAACGGATACAAGAATTGCTTATAATATCTTAAGATAAAGTTATTCTTGAGATTATAACGGAGAGAGACAGGTTAGAACATCAACCATCCGCGTCGGAAACTCTTAGTATTTTACAAGGCTAAGAAATAATGACACTAGTAATCCACGGACAATTTGTGGCTTATGCTATAGGAGGAATTCAAAGACTAATAGCGAACACAATTCCACTTCTGAACTAACCGCAGCCTTTGCATTCAAATCAGGTTGCGTTTTCATTACCCTACTACCTAATCGAAAAATAATTTAACTATTCATTTTAAATCGACAATATTCAAATCAACAATAGTTATGTAAAATAGTATTTCATATAAAGAAAATGAGGAAAAATGTAAACGTAAATAGAAAAAATAAATTCGTGATTCCGAAGCGAAGTCGAATACAATTACCATTTCAGCTTAACAAACACTTGTTAATCGCAGTGAATTGATTGCATATTTGCTACGCAACAACTGGGGCTTGCAGGCATCAGCTATCACGGAAGATGAAACATTATCAAGTCGAGTATCGCACGGCATCCACCTCGATCGAGTAAAGCGATGGTTTCTAACAATGCAACTCAGTGAGACGCGTGACAAAAACTTTTGAACATAATAGGAAAGCGGTTTCCAACCTTACATTTCACTTTAGAATTTGAAGCTGCGGTCGTGCTAGAAAAATCCCACTTAACTAAAATTTCAATTACATAGTCATCCGTAATACCGTTTTGGGTACCGCTCATTGGAAATAATTTTTGGAGGTCAACAATGTGATTAAGTTTCATTCTTCAGAGGCATTCATTTTAGCAAAATAGCCAACCGCTTATTGATATTCACGTCTTAAAATTTAAGCCATTGCTTTCATTATCTCAATATCTTCAGTTAACAATAGTAGATTTTCGCACATCACAGCGAAAACAATTAGTGATTTTGTGTATACGTCTTCATTTAGAAAATATGTTGCGTAAGTACATTTTATATCGAAGATCTTGAAGAAAAAGAGAAAAGGCTAAGACACTAGTAATCAACGCCAGTACGCCATTAAAAAGTATAATGGGTATATTTGTATAATTACACATTAAACCGTAACCGTATTTGGTTATTCAATATTGCGTGAGAAGTAATCAAATGTAACAGGATCTAGGGATTGTTCAGTTTATTATTCAATCCATGCTATTAAACTAAATGATTTCCTGAAGATAGAGATAGTATTTCCGTTGATAAGATTCAACAAAAATTGCGAATTCGGAACACATTTTTTCAAAAATATTGATGTTCGTAAAAATAGAAATTATGTAACCACATTTAATGTTCATGTATTACAGTAAGCTAATACTTTCTCCGTCGAGAAAAAACTTGAGAACCGAAACCAAGGGTTACTCGGCGGATACTCGACGCATGTAGACCGTGTCGGCAAGAGCAGTCGACAAAACGACGCGTCACGCTTAACTACACCACGCAATATTGAAAATATAAGAAAATAAAACAAAGCAAATTCGTCCAATCGCAAATATCTTTAATGACTTAAGAAGCAAATTTATATTTTCAGATACATTGTTTCCTACATAGTTTTTAATAAACGATTTTGATATCATTGTAGTGAACAAAAACATCTAAGTCGTTACAACAAAAAATCGATTTTCTTTTTAATATAGACTCTACATAACTTCATTATTAATTAACGAACATCAGTTCATAATTTTAAATTTCGAACCATTTCCAGTCAAAAATTAAACTTAAGTGTATTTATTACTGTATTTATAACTGTTCTCACTTACAAATGGGCATTCTTATGTAAATAATAGAAAAAACAATTGAACGTGATTTATATCGTTTGAAAACCAATCGTGTATCATGTTAGGAAAGTTATAATCCAGTTCATAGCAATTGCTGAGAGAACAATATCAGAGATATTATCGGTCTATAAAATATACCGGAGTTATCTTTACGAATTCACAATGCCGGTTGATGAATGTGGGTTAACGGATTGATGATTCCCATCTGATATCAGATTTGATATAACTCAGCCGTTTCTTAAAGGCAAAAATAACAAACGAAATTGAGGTATTTTTAGCTTACGTTAGTGTTAGAGATTTTGTTTGAGGAATCATACTAATTATATAATGTGATCTTAAACTAATTTAACGAAGACATGTACTATTATGACAATAACTTATAATTGAGAGATTTATCTCAGCGAGATAGATGTGTGGAATGGTGTGAATGAATGGAATACATGATAAGAGAAGTCGATTCAAAATAATGACATCTTATTGAAGGTCCCGTGCATTTTTTTTTAAATATCTTGTTATATTATTAAGTATACTGATCTATATATAATTATATGGATATGTGTAGGATTCATAGGAATAATATATTCCATACCAAACAGTGTCAACGAAACAAGCGATCCAATTTTTTCTGTATGCCTCGTGTTTGTTTGTATCTTAAAAGATTTTTGATAGATTGTGTAATTTATTCAAAAACACTAGTTGAAACTGTAACCCGAAAGAATATTTATTTATTCGCAGAGACACTCTAAAATTATTAATTAATTATGATAAGAATGATTACTATGAGTCAAATAATATTGGGAAATATTGGGAAATAAAGTCAGAAAAGGCCTGGATTCTACCTCAATGGAATAAAATTTAAATTGTCCAAATCATATCGGTGAAAATACATAAATAACACTGATGTGTTTTGAAAAGCATATTTCTTAATATGTTGCGCGGAATGCATCCAGCTATAACTGTTAATAATTATGAATACAATACTCTAAATTTGAATGATTTGTACCGTAAACTTTTTACT
The DNA here is from genome assembly GCF_905147765.1 of Vanessa atalanta. Taxonomy (NCBI): domain Eukaryota; kingdom Metazoa; phylum Arthropoda; class Insecta; order Lepidoptera; family Nymphalidae; genus Vanessa; species Vanessa atalanta. The sequence goes on from NC_061882.1 coordinate 5,780,360, forward strand.
TTATTAATAAATTTCAGGTCACGACGAGCATGATCAGGAAATTAAACTTTATCCGTATATTCATAAGGTCTTTGCGAAATAATTCACGGACACAATAGCTAGTCATTATAATAAAATCTAAACTAAGTAGAATTGTGAAAATTTATACACTCATATGTTATCTCGGATCTATAATTTCCGTGGATCTGATGTGGAAAATCTTTACACTTACATCTCGAATCAAGAACACAGATCTTCGTTCCCACAGCACAATTCTCGGATCATAATTACTACAGATTAACTGTTTTAACTTACAAACTACGGATAGGTCATTTTCACTTAAGACCTATATAAAACTTTTATTATATAAGGATTACCTTCACCTTGACAAGTTTATTACGCTGTCTCTCTGTGGTCACATAAAATTAGCTTTGGTTTTACGTTAGTATGTGCTCAAAGGAGTGTTACGAAATTCTAAGAAGTATTTATCTACATAAATCTTCCGTGCAATAGACGTTAGATTAGTAATCAAGCGACAAAACACAAACAAGTATTATTTTCATTTAAAGTATGTTAAAGTCAGACAAACAAACAACATGTATGTAAAAAAAATCGCAAAAGTGCAGTACATTAGTTTATTGTCTGATTTACTGTTTGAAAGGGCACGGGCCTCTATGACACTGGCTTTCTTAGTTTAGGATTTTAACGAATTATGTGTTATATTAAGTTTTACAAGTAAAAAAGATTTCTTTTGCAACTCTTTCCGGTCAACAAGGTCCGTAAGTGTTCCTTTGGCTAACAGTGTATTACCATGCCATATAATACCCATTTCCAATGGCCAACACGTACAGAAATATGCCAAATACAATAACAACACTTACCTGACATACGCCATTAGTTAAAAGTCTCTCACTGTTCTGAGTTATAATTGTTGAAGATAAATATAATTTTATCACAAGGAAGAATTTATCAAGGATGTATCTGAAAGTCCCGTCAAAACCAGTCGATTACACATAAACACTTACTGTGCGAACTGGAGATACCGCTAACTTGTTTTATCTAAGACGTAACTGTTCCTCCTGTTGCATATTTATCAGCGATTAGCATCGATGACAAAATTAGTATCGACGTTAATATTTTATAATCTTAAAATTATTTATAATTTAAATTTAACGAAAATTTTAATTTTAACTAAAGCGTTTGATTAAATTTCAATATGGTCACATATTAACATATTTTTTAAATTGTTTTTTTTTTTTTTTTTAATTTAAATATCGATGTTGATATCAATTCGTCACGGATTTAAAGGAATGTTGTAAAAAAATCATGCCCTCTCATGTATAAAGGTAATTTTATCTGAATACGCTGCAAGAAAGCGCAGCGTGCTGCAATGTTCCATTGACCCACAATGATTTGACATACATACGATGACTCGCTATTAACCCGTGACTTCCGCAGGTACGCGTGCGACCTCTGTTTATACGAAAATCTGATCGTTATCATTGAATTATGTTCTCATTAGTTATTACTTTGTTTCATTTGCGTCAGTTTACGACAATCACGTTTGATTTACGTTTTGTCAATTAAAAGGGTTTGTCAAGTATTTGTAGTTTATCGTGTCTAGTTTTTTTATGTGTTTTAGACGAAAATGATTCTGATTGTAGTTACAAGTGATGTAACAGAATCGATAATATGTTTAGCAGTGTGAATGCAAAAGTTCTAGAGATGGATATTTACCGTTAGTTAATCTTTATGGAATTTGTTTTAATTTAAATAAATAAAAGCATTTGAGGATATCCATGTCTAAGGATCAGTTATTGAGACCTTTATCGTCCACCAAACTCAGCTAGTCAATAATATAAGCAAAGTTCCACTGTTTCGGAAATTACGATTACATTGGTTACTTGGACCGGTTTAAAAATTATCATAATATGTAATTTCATGCATTCATAGTCAGTAATGTAATGAGCAAATGTCAGAGTACGAAGCGCTGGGATATTATGTTATTACCGGACTGAAAAAAAATTGAATCTTAGGAGAATTGCTTATAAAAAGAGGTTTTACAAGCCACCAACACAACAAACAAGCTTAAATTGAATTTAAATACTTTGTACTACGATATTATCTTACGATGTTTGTTGTTTTATACATTGATAAGACTACATTGATTGTAGTCATTTTGTTGATTTAGTAAGTAGCCAGTTCGGCTTTCAACAATAAAGTCCCGGGGTTGGATCACAGGTTTAACATTCATAATAATTAGGTTTTTGAAACAGTATTACATTTCCATATATAAAAAATCATGTCAAAGCTGTTGGTCCTTTTGATGTTTTGCCGTTTAAGGCGATGGACAATACGATGAACTTGAATAGCTCAGTGAACTTGATCAAATAGAAATTTAATCAGATTTATAGATAAATATCTACTAAAAATATTTCTTTTTATTAAACAAAAAAGTCATAAAAAGTCACGAAGCGCCCCTCTAAGTTAAATTACTATAGGCGTGCATTAGTATGAGTGACGTTCGTGCTTACGAGATATCTTAGTGTGCGTGAGAAGACAACATAAAAATACAAGTTAGATTATATTTGTTAATTTTGTTATATAAAATCGTATATAACCTATATAAACTTAAGTCTTTTTGTTGTAGCTTATGTGTTGGAATTTTGGACTATATTTAATAAAAAAAAAACAATTGTACTGCATCAAACCGTTGTAATAGAGCAAATAATACGTATAGAAGTAATAAAAAAGATAAATCCAATTTTCATATAATACGCAAAAGTAAAAAACCTTCTTTGGTGGTACTTTTTACAAACGTATAGGGTTTCGTACTTCATTTTATAGAACCTATTGACGACCAATACGTTTTTTTACGTACTACTAAGGTAAAAGTGACATGATCTAAAACGAATTAGATGGGACGAATGGTCCAACGGTAATTTAGTGATTACTAGAGAATGGTGGACCGTGGCTAATTCTTCACTGAAACGGATAATGTTTTTATAGAGATTTTTTAACATAAAATAACTGAGCGTTTGGGTGACAGATACATAGTAACTGATTATTTTAAGCGATAATAAATTACATGACGCAGCATTTAATATAGTGTCTAATATAATTGTGGTACAGAATTCAGTGTTTAGGGCACGTTTATGTCTATACAAGTTTATAACTCATAAATAAAGTACTCAATTAACTGTGTTTGGAAACTGTGTCTCATCAAGTAAATCAAATAAAAAATCAAGGTAAAGAGCAATTGCTCTTTACCTTGATACTTTTATATTGAAATATATAATTTAATTAAATTATATATTTCAATATAAAAGTCTCCAAATAGTGCCGATATGCCGATTTTTTTTTCCCTGAATGATTTAGTGCTTTTGGCCCTACTGGCATTTACAGTGTCACTGGACGTTGAAGCGAGTGCAAGACTCAGCATTGAATGGAACTCTTTCGAGCTCTTAGAGTGACGTTCGTCCCGAGAGTGTCTCCTATGAGATCGCACCTCGGCTCCGAACGTAGTCGGTGGAGTGATATCCCGAGAGGTTTCTGTTTATTTATTGTTATGTTTGCTCGCACACTTAAACAATCAATCAATAATCCAATAGCTTAACCAACGTTGCGTCGATATATTTCGACAAGTTTATGTTTCTCTTCACTCTGTCTGTATCGACTTCTCTCGAGTAAAAATTTAGTATCGATTTGAGCTGATTTTCCAACTTTTGAATCGTTTTTCCCTTTCACCGGTTTCCGGATACAATGTTACAATATCGATTCTGTTTTCTTGAGAACTCCATATTTACTATAGCAGGCCTATTTTAGAAAGCGCATCCGTAACTTTTATTTTGTTTCATAAATAGATTTTCCGTTTCCCGTTTACATGGATACTACCTTTTGCTTGTCACCTAAGTTACTTTATATCTCCTAATTAAAATGTAGACTGTTAGTAGTTTTCTTGTCAAGTTTCGTTGAAGTATTATCCACGTCATCAGCGTGAAAACTAACATGTAAACTATGTTTTTTGTACATACAATGTAACTATGTAAGTTTGATACATACCAAAATAAAAATGAGAAAAAATAAATAATAATGTCTGCGGTTCTTTATTTTAATAAGTATTTTGTGCACAGATTCCATTGTTGTAATTTCTTTTTACTTCAGATTCTATCTATTTTTGATTCAGATAACATCTGATTCAATGTTCTTACTTAAATATTAACAAAGTATTAACTGGGGGTCACACACACACACAATGTCTTCCAGTTGAAACTTAACGTGTATGGTAAGTACCACATAATCGGATTTTCCACCGTCACACAACAATACTCCACAATGTTGAGTCGTGTATCGTGTGAGTAGCACAATGTAGTAAATAGTTAATAATTCTTGGTTTATCATTTACAACCAAATAATCCTTACATCCGTTTGTCTTTCTATGCATATATAATCAGATTCTTTAATCTTGTTTTAATAACAAATTATTTAAATTTAATAGGAGATGCGTAAATGTCAGCGTACCGCAATGCAAACGCACTTCGGAATTATGTTATTAAGACTGAAATGAATGTCATGGCAAAATTGAAACAAAAAGCGGTTTTACAAAAGCTCAGACATATTAAGCCTAAGCTTATAATTATTCACAGAACTATCGGTCTTACGACATTAGGCATTAAGATCTTTATTCTTAAACAGAGTTTTATTTTGCTGGCTGTTAATAAAAAGGGTGGAAGGGTTCACTGAGCCTTACTTCTTGCGTTCCCACAATCTCTCATGGGTAATAATGCGTTGACTGTGCAATCAGTTCTATTAGCGATGTCAATAATGGTTAAGAAATTGCTTTGATTAAAATTGCAAACGATAAAAATGTGCGAAGAAATCGATTTCCTCTATTTATTCTTCCGTAGTGAAGTAAATGTCAATTTTAATAATAAATTTATTCAATATACGCGTCCCTTAACTATACCCAGAGAATATTTTCCTCCGATTAACATGAAAACTCCATTAATTATTCTTTATAATATGATTGAAGAAAACGAGGAATTGTTATAGTAGACCAGATCCACGCTTTTTCGCATTCATTAATCCCTTTCTTGGATGAAATAAAAAAAAAAAAAAAACAAATGAGGATCAAGTTAGTATAGAAAGCGAAATGCATTGACGTTCAACGTAGTATATAATTTAAGTATACATTGCAAATTACAAAGTTGTTGCACGTCGAGGCTTGTTATTTTCAAAATAATTGAAAACAGATGCTTCATAGATCCATTACATGCACGCGATATTATAACTCGTCCGGTTAAAAAAAAAATAGTTTTTAGACACTAGTTAGTCCTGAGTGAGACATACCAATCAGATGGCCGCCGACACTTGCCTAACCTACAAATACTGGCCGGCGTTGAAATGTCGTTGTTATAGATATTTTCTTTTGTGTGAAAAACGCCATGGAGAAGTATAACATATGTCATGATGACATTTAATAAACATATTTATTAAATATATAAAATTGTCTGAACTGCAGTGTTACAATGGGTGAAATAATTGCTCAGAATCTATCAGGTCAACATATGTTTAGCTTACATTAATGGTTCTGAACATGAATGGAAAGATAAATAGTTTCAACAGATTCTATCATCAAAAGTGTTTATGCACTTTGTGCTACTGATACTAATTTTAAGTAAAAGTAGGGCGATGTAATTAGACACAAGATACATATTTGAGGAGAATGTTTGGAGCATATTCCACCACGCTGCTCCAAAGCGGGTTGGCGGAATACACATGTGGGAGAATTTCGTTGAAATTAGACACATGCAGGTTTCCTCACGATGTTTTCCTTCACCGCCGAGCACGAGATGAATTATAAGCACAAATTAAGCACATGAAAAGTCAGTCATGCTTGCCTGGGTTTGAACCCGCAATCATCGGTTAAGATGCACGCGTTCCAACCACTGGGCCATCTCGGTTTATTATCAATAAATTTCATATTTTCATAACTGGTACGGTCTATTGATAAATAAATATCGGTTTCACAGAAAGCCGTGAACCCGTTTCTGAACAACTCGTGTCATTCTTAGCGGGTGGCAATCGTGAAGTAATAAAATAAATAGATAATACTCCTGCAATATTAACCGTTGTATTTACCTAAGTTTCGCAACTCTATGAATTTATATATCGAATATAAACCGTAATTTTTCTGCCCAGTACCGTATATGTCATTCAGTAATCCTTATTTTTATTATGCAATTATAAGACAAGATGAGATTCGTTGAAGGGTGCTGTCACCCCGTGGCATTGTATACAAGCAATAAACATCTTACGCTGAACTATGAAATATTCTAATATTGTCCTAGTGATAGTCATTCATCTAGTGACGTGTTTATAAAGCTGCTGATTTTCAGTAACAACCCCATGTTCGAAAATTGGTAGTTTCCGTGACTCGGAATACAGTTCCACTAAATTATAGAATGAATTAGGAGAGTTCACCTTTATTTATGCACACTAGTGTATTATAATATCATTACGACTAATCTCAGTTGAAATAATAATATACAAAGAAATTTGTAATATTTTGCTTTGGTAATGACAGCTTCATTCTAGAATTAAATAACATACACATCAAGCGTGACTATTGAAATAATTTATAATGTAAATACGTTACAAATTGTTTCATACGGAAAGGAATCAATCCAAAAACTGCCCTTTGTATCCTACAGATCGGAACGCTTTCTGGGTGAGCAAGCAACCCGTTATTATCATCGGCCGACCGGTAGTGCGTAAAGGCGTTAAGGGAAATAATTGATGTTTCTGATTACTGTATAGTGTCTGTGAAATCAAAATGGCTTTCTTGCTTACGATACGATGATGACCTCGATACACCATCATTACAACAATGACGTGGTATGATTTTAAGTGAGCATGACAGGAGGAATGATAATGATGGTTTTAGAGAAGCGATAATAAGCTAAATGATATCTGCATCCGATTGTTGATGGATGACTTTCACGCTTATACAACACGGAGCTAGAAAACAACAACAAATTTGAAATTCATATATTAGGAGGTTTTACGATACACTTCAAAAGTTTGTCTAAAACGTATCAAGCTGTGGTCAAAGGCCAGGTCTAAAGGCGCGCGGGTTTTTACCCTAACTGGACCAGCGTGATTTAAAATACTTATTCTATGAACTAGAGAATCGAATTATTTTTCAATTATTTTATGATTATATTCTTTGCGAATACAACAAGGGATGTAGTAATACAGTTTTTATAATTGGCAATGCTTTGCAATGCTTGAAAGAAATCATATTTCAACGCTGATGCGTATGTGCATTTAAGTATGGCTTTAAAAAAAATCCCCGGGAAAGAAGGTGATGTGTAATCATTGAAAACTTTAAAGAGTCAAGTATTTTCTAAAATCGACTACCAATTCGTTATTCAGATACTTTGTTAATCTTTGGGACAAGGACTGTCCTCATAATAACTTACAAACTTGTAGTGGTCACTCTTATTGACATTCTATATAATTCAATTCATCAATGTATATTTTAGTTGTCTGTTTAAACTAATTTTAAAAATTTCGCTCTCACCCCGGTATTTTCAAAAATCGAATTATACGTACGAAAATTTTATTACGTTTATCCGTTAAATGTTACAATTAGATCAATTTCGCAAATGGAACTGGAAGTGTCAGTGATATTTATTTATTTTAGTGACGATCGTATTCTTTGATGAGTTTAAAGTTTCAGCTTACAGAATAGCTCTATTAAAGACATTATTTCTCTTATGCCTGTAATGATACTGGCTTACTTACACTTTAAACCAGAGCTTATAACTACATAGTATCACTGTTTAGCTATATAATGACTGATAATAATTGGCACTCAGACGAGCTCGCTCAAAACCTGGTTAGTCTTCTCCTTTCTAAAGGGGTTCAATAAGTTAATATTATAAGTACTATTTATTATAGATTCTGCTCTAAATTGTACTATGTATTTGAAGTTTACTTTTAAAGCAACGATTGTTTTATGATTATCATTTTTAAGTACAAAATTATAGGTGAAATCGTATAAATCGCAACATGAAAGCCACGTTTCGTTACTTATAGTAACAATGTAAAAAGTCTTAACGATTTTATATTGCCCTTTCTCTGTAAGCTTTCTACTTTAACGTTTGCGATGTTTTGAACGTCTATTGTTTGTTTCGTTTTACGTAACTCATAAATTTACTCATATTTACGTTTTAACTATACAATTAAATTTCAAGCTAGGATGATATATACCAGATATAGTTAATAATACAAAATATCGGACAGATTGTTGTTCCTTATACGGAACCGATACGGTCAATAAGGTCAAATATATTCCGAACCAAATAACTTTTCCAAAGTTATGAATCGATATTTCACGTGATTATATTAAAAGTAAAGCTACTATTTAAGCTACATTTCCAAATGTTCCGAAAATAAATATGGAACAAACAACAGTTTACATTTCTTAGACGCCTAAATTGAAAGATATTTGTATTGAAAAATCATTTGAAAACATCTATTACATTTATACTATTCGCTTTTATTTATAAATAAACCGAAACGATTATGGTTGAATAAAAAAAAATCTATTATAAAAAGGCAGTATTTGCTTTCCCATTTCCCTTGTATTAGGAGATCAAGGCACGTAGTTCAGACGCGTGTTTACGTCAACAAATTCTAGTGAAAAAGTCTTTTCGGCTAGGTGACTGCACTCGACCCGGTTGTTAAACAATTTTCATGACGCAAAAGAATTTGTGCCAGATTTTCGACAATCTCTGTTTTTTACCACGTTTAATCGTGTTTGTACAAAGATTTTGTTTGACATATTTGACCGTCGTGCAACGAAGGAAAACATTTTCATTAAAAGATAAACAAAAAAAAATAGCTGTAATACAATGTATATGTAAGTTAATAGTTAAAAGGTTTAAATGAATTGATGTCAAAATCGTTGAATGATAGCATTATATTAAGTTTAATTATTTAACGGGATTATTTCTGAAACAAACAACACTCCGTTTTATTGCCTCCAATCGTGACACGAGGGTTGGTACATTTTTCATTCAATTGAAATTGCGATTCAACGGAGAAATTCTTGTTACTATTTCACTCGGTCATGATTACAGTTGTTAAATTTAATTTGTAAAATATATTATTTAGATAATATATATTTATGTATATTTAGGACCTCGATATAAATATTTTTATAACAATATGTATGTACTTGTATATTGTTATAAATTATATATAATTCCAAACTGCGACGATGAGGGTAGGATTTGTATTTAATAATTTGTAAAAATATTATTTAATATTAAAATAACGCAACGACGTTGAAGTCTTGAGAATCAGCACTGCAAAACCAATGCGTGATTTAACACCTCTTACTTTTGGAGCCAATTAAATGGTGTTAAAACTTGCACCGCTCTATAATCATAACGACATAGATGATATTTGAATGTCCGTGAAAACATAATTATTAATCAGGATCATCTGAGTAGTCATCTTGTACAAAAGATAGGGCACGACTTGGGTCAGCGCTGCGACGTGTAGTATTATAGTATAGAGTCATGCCTGCGGTACATCCTAGCGGTAAAGTCAGGTATGCCCTACGAGGCCAGTTTCCGCTATTATCAGATCAACGAAAAAACACAGATAAGTTAGAAGTATCATCATTAAAGTTTTTCTCAATTCAGACTCGTAGTAAGAACGGTAAGGGGCGACATCATTTATATCATTATGTATAAAAATAAATCACTAAACTGATCTTTCTGGAAACTTCTAACTTACTTAAAAAAACATTTATGTTTATCTACGAGTGCTGACCTGTGTATAATGATTCAATTAATAAAAAAAAAATACAAGAATTTGTTAATATACGTATGTTTAAGCAAATACTCAATATTATTGTAATTAAAGATTTTTTGCTTACCTATAAAGGCTCCGATTCGTTTAATTCGAAAATAAAACAAAACGGTGTAACTGTATAGATGTCTACGCTTATTTTTGCAAAAAAAATGCTGATAATTTAGGCGTACAAGAAGCATGAATAGTTAGTAGTTCTAAATTTCCGATAGATGACAGATGATGGAAAAGTTTTTTGTGCGAAATTACTAAGGGTTGATGTAATTATAAAATTACCAAAATCCATAAACGTGTAACGTGAAAACGTAATGGATCTTGATAAGAAATGCTGAATGGAATTTCTGGTAATCTTATCTTAAGCTTAAAATGTTAACGATAAATATGATTACTGTATAGTACAATAATAAAATTATATTATATTTATTTATTATATAAATAATTTCATTTATATAATATAATAAATTTAATAGCGAATAAACAATATTTTTGCGTACAGTAGTTTTGAAACTAGAAAAAACAACGCACGACTTAGTTTTTTTTTTCGTTTTTGTGAATTAGTTTATTAGTAATCCCTACTCATTTTGTATGAAGATGAGCGGGTTTCATAGCATCTGTCAAATCTATAAGTTAAAATGTTAAATATCGTAACGTAGATAAATAAAAACATTTTTTGTTATAATTTTTTTCATTTCTTCTTATAAAGAATATCAGTCGAATAACTTTGCAAGTAAAACGACTACGTAATTTTAAATTGTTAGTTGTAATAATTAAATATAACATTTCCACTAAAATGCTTCCAATGTATCTTAGACGAAACAATGTAAAGTTTCCTCAACTCGTTATCCTCGCCGCTGTCCATATAAAGTTTTGCAAAGATACCATCGTCACTACAAGTTAATTAAATTACAGACAGACAAATCAGATAACAGTATAGGGGTTATTTATTATTAGAAATCTCTTGTAACCTTGTCGATGGGGTAATAATTTTAATTGGACCTAATTAAAGGAATTAAAAGATCTTATCTATGGACTTTATGCAGCTTTTATATTAATTTTTATGGATCATAGTTTAATGGATAAATAAAATAATATATAAAAAAAAAACTCTTTATTATAATGTAGTTTTTATATAATCGTTGAAACAAACAATACAGCCCAAAAATCAATAAGGTTAAGGTTCTCTCTTGCATATTTAATACAATGTGATCATCTTGATCACATTGCATTAAGTATGCAAGATAGTTTAAAATAGGTAGGATAATAAGTAGTAGGTTTAATCGACTTCTTAGATTTATTTACTCACTTTGAAAATACAAGTTAAGCGAATATAAAGCGATTAAAACTGATCATCTTGTACAAAAGGCAATTACCAGTATGTGATTAAAAATGTTGGAAATTAACATCGATAACTTTAAACCAATTATCGAGTTGTGGAACTGGTTAACATATTGTCATTTATAGTCTGTGCGACAATCCATAACTGTCGCACATGAGAAATAAAAAAATGTACAGCAATTATTTAACCATTGGATAAAAATTAAAAATAAATCATCTCTATAATTTAATGGATGAATGTCACGTATAAAAAGTCTTAGCGTAAGCTAGTCTCAGCGTTTAAAATGTTGCTAATATGATGTATGACTTGAACACATTTATCAGCAGTCGACAGTAGTTTTTTTTTTTTTTTCATAAGCCTATTAATAGTTCACTTCATATTATTTCATCGGCATGTGTTTAAAGATACAGAAGAAGGATTTGGCATTTAATTTTCTTGTTTAATTATAACTGAGGTTGGCTTGGGTCTTAATATTACAATATACTTAAATTAAACTGGATATCATTTTGGATCACTTTACGAATTAATTCCAAATTTTCGAAGCACTTTTGAAGAAAATGTACGATAATATTAGTTTAACTTATAACAAAAATGTATTAAAGGATAGCTTTTTTACAAAACCACCATCTATGCTAGTACTTCCAAACGATGCATTAGTCAGCGCGTGCCATAATGCATACCATTATAGCCATCATATAAATAATATCGGTCGGCTTACAAGCAGTCGATGATAAAAGCGTAGATCGGTCAGTAATGAGGGGGAAGATTTTCTCATGGCTACTTAATGACAGCTGTGAATGGCGGAGCTACCAATTTACTTAAAAATAAATATTTCTTTAGCGACGCGGAAGCCAGCCGACGTTTCAACGGGGAGCATTAGCCGCGCAATCATCGTGAACAATTTCCTAGGTTGAGTACTAAGAATCTAGTCATAGCGATATAGGCGGTTATTTGGATATCTATTCTTATACATTTCCATAGAAAATTGACGAAGGTAGCAATTTTGAAGCGTCAGTACCTGTAATATATGTTACATTAAAGTTGAATAACTACAATCGAATTTGATAAAACAATAGATTACATTTATGTTTTAAATGTCAAGATATTACATCGCCAAGTAAATTTCCAAACTCATTGCATGGTATTTTAACATGGTGGTAAGTAACCTTATTAATTTTTATTACATAAACTAAGCATCTCTTAAAGAGTAGTAATTTATGTATATAATTAATAAATAAATGTCTGAGTAATAATAATCCCTTTCAAACTATAACTTACGATAAGCACAAAGTTATACTAGCAAGAGTGTACGGCTCATTAAAGGAAGACGTAAAATATAGTCGAAGCTGTTTAGTGGAAGTGCAATCGCCTCGAGTTTAATGCTAATTTTGTTACACTAAGAATATATATGATGTAATTTAAATTAAAAAAAAAAAAAGTAAAACTACGATTTGAAGCCTTAATAATTGTTTTAAATCATAATACTGGACACGTTTTGTCATCTGATTTTCAAACTAGTTGTTTAACTTTGAGATTAGAGAACCTCGGAAACGCTACTGTATTAAATGAAGATTTTTATTTAAAATGAAAGTGTGTGTATGGTGGAACGCACTAACAATCAACCAGTCTTTTGAAAAACTGCTTTTGCATTAGATAGTATTCCACGCTACAAGCGTACTATCTGTAGGAGTGGGGATATATACCTATATAATAACTTTAAACGTCGAACTACATTAGCATTTATCAATGAGATGCATCACAGTAAATAACAAAAACTTTTTTATTATTTTAAAAATATACATAAAATTAATATCGGATAAGAAAATTTCGGATTCAATAATACCGTATCGAAAGTCACGAGTTTTCATTCCAACACACATTGTAGACATTATTTGCATGGATAATGTTTAATTTATACTAAAACGTGATGCAGCCACAGTGAGCTGGTCTTCTGAGAGAAAGGAACGATTTTACATGTGGTCTTTACCAATTATTACGAGGAACATTGCTTTAGATATAATCAAGTTCGAATAGGAAATTAAAATCAATCGTAGATTATAGGTTACTTTAAATCAAAGTCTTCGATCGAAATCCAGGCCTCTTAAAATTAGTTTCACAACAATAACATTATTGTTGAAAAATTTAAAACCCGTGACAGTTTTAAAACTTTATATAAATACTAGCTGTGGCCGCGACTTCGTGCGCGTTTGAATTCATTAAAAAAGCGTGACTTTATTATTATTATTTTACATATAATTCTAAAATAAAAGTAAGTTAGCCTAAGTTACTTCTTATTACATCAGCTATCTGCCAGTGAAATTCCCGTCAAAATCGGACCAGCCTTTCCAGAGATTAGCCGGAACAAACAGACAGACAAAAATTGTAAAAAACCTTATTTAGGTAAGTGTACCGTGTATGTATATGCATTTAGTAAAACATGGTTATTTTAATATTACAAACATACACTCCAATTTTATTATATGTATACATGCCAAATTACAAATTGCAATTTCGCTGAATGAGTACCTTTTGTCATAATTTATAATCTACTCTAAATATAGAATATAAGTAGGCAATGGAACGTTAACATGGATACAGTACATTACGTATTAAAATAATCCCTAATAATATGTATCGCAAGACTTCTTCGCATATGAAATGTCGTTTGTTATTCAACCATTGTCATCCTTTGTAAATAACGATAATTTGCATAGACGACTTCCTGTGGGAATGTGTCTCATATTTGCTCGCAAGAAAGGAAGGAAATGTTCCTATCAATAGATACGACAAATGCACATTCGCTAGTAATTTATGCCACCCACCATGGGACTTCGCCAACATCAGGTACAATAGCCTATCTGTCGCTGTTCTTGTTTAAAGTTTACAAGGTTGACAGATATATTATGTGAGCGTTTATGGTGAATTGCCGTAGAATATTGTTACAATATATTTATTACAGCTAAAATAATAACAAAGGAACGAAATACACATATATCTTTTATAGATAGAAAAAGAAAACGATACGGTACAAAACTACGTAAAAAATTGGTCTTTCTGTATTTTGTATTTCATGTACAATTCTTATTAATCGGGGATATAACATCAGTAATTGCAATATTCTTCCAGCACACCAGAGCAACATGAAATTATTGCAGGATGTTTTGCACTCATGCCAAAATAGGTTGTACCCAATGGTTATAACTTCTAATATTGTGTGGTCAGATCGACGTGTCGTAACCCTTTGTGCGGTGGTTATACGTGACTGCAAGGCTCGGATCGGTGATTTACGGGTTAACGCTTAACTGGACACGCACGATTGGTTATTACGCATGTTACGTTACGCGACCAGTTTCGCATGTCGAGATCTAGCGGCCGTATGAGATAATGCTCTCCGATACGAACGACTACTGCAATTATGAGGCTGTTGATAATAATCGAAACCGGTTGTTTATGTTGACATTGACACAATATTCATATTAGTGCTTGATTAATAAATAAAAAGTTCGCATATAGTAGAAAAACTACGAAAAGAAAAACCTTATCTGTAAAGTTAGCAATAATAAGATTTAAACCGATACTAAAAATACTAAATTATAGTAACAATGTAAATTATATTGAAAAAAAAAGTACTTTTTAATAATATATTGCAATAGTAATCAAATTATATGGAACATAGAAAGAAAGAAATTCCAAGGGACACACGCTCTTAGAAAATTCAAGATAAAACAATACAAAATATTTCAAGAATACTCGGATGTATGAACAATTTACATGGTCAGCGAGGATGCAAGTAAAATACGAGCAAATTCTGCAACATTTATATTGCTATAAATCTATTTATGGTGCTTAAGTACACTACACAATCGATCTTTGAAGATATGCAAAGGAGAATGTATACAAAAATGGAATAATGTTTTACGATCGTGATCGCACAAAAACGTGTCACACGCTTCGCGAAGAATTTACAGTTCATATAAAATGAGTAACGAGAGAGATAGTTGGAGACAATACATTGAAAAACTAACCGAATGCGCGTTACATCGAACCTGATGACGAAGATTAACTATTAAAACGGGATAAGCTTTACGCAGAATACCCAACAGTTGTACGGCTTCAATGACTCTTTAACAAAAAGTCAATAGCGGTTTCATTATGCAAGAAATATGACCGGCATATATGATATAATAAGAGATAATTTAGTAATATAAATTATTATTTTAATTACGCTAACGGTTAAACTATATTAAAATGTTTAACACATAAAGCTAACTATAAATAACTATAATTTACAGCAAACGTTTTGAATTTCATTATGATTACGAGAAGTGATATTTGAATTATTAATTGAGCGAATGATTAAATCAGAATAATGGCTAAGATCGATCGAACAGTTCAGGCCAATTACGTAGTCAGTGTATTCATTACACCAGGAATGGTGAGTAAAATGTGAAGGAGCACCTAGTACTCGGGTGAGCGTGACATACGATCGGTTCCGCCTTATCGGACCATCAGTTCCCTGTACACCGCACGTGCCTTTGCATACGTAGATGAAACAGCGTCGATAGTCGATATCAGAAAGTATATTGCTTCACGCACTATACAATTTAGCTAAGAACTATTTTGAATATAACGCTGATCTAAAGTCGATTTATATCTCTAAGCGCTGATAATGTGAGCTGATGACATTTTTTTTTTATTAGATGTCTTGCAGTATCTAATATTTAAATAAATATTAATGTAATAAAGTACACAACTTTATAAAATAAACTATTGGTGATATGTTATTAAAGTAGTTATTTAAAAACATTAAGTTAAAAATATAGTTTACAGAATCATAAAACAATAACAGCCAGCATTTCATCCGCTAGTATCGAGAGCTATACATCATTTTAATCTCTTACAAATGTTTGCGTTTACAGCTAAAGTTATTTATTATCTTGATACCAATATTCAAGATAGAATTCAAATACCGAGCCTATTCATTGTACTAGCCAGGCGATACTTTCTTTGTTTGAATTTTCATAAAATTGTCTTTGAATTAAAACCTGATATTGCATACTGTTGGAAACATAAATTCACTTATCTCCTTTCCAACGTATACCACATCTACGTTCATTGCTATGTTGGAATTGTTTTCAAATATAACTATGCATAGCTTTTGTTAAATAGTTTTTTTTTTATATATATAACAAAACAATACGCTGAATATTTTACCTTTTGTTTTGTTCTAAGCCGTTTAAGCACTGCCATCTTACAGGTCTTGTCGGAGGGTATTTCTTTTTAATACCTTATTGGTTGCTCGTTAAG
The DNA here is from genome assembly GCF_905147765.1 of Vanessa atalanta. Taxonomy (NCBI): domain Eukaryota; kingdom Metazoa; phylum Arthropoda; class Insecta; order Lepidoptera; family Nymphalidae; genus Vanessa; species Vanessa atalanta. Next base: position 5,796,870 of record NC_061882.1, read on the forward strand.
GACGTTTTGAAGTAGCGCAACAAATCCCGGGCAGACAGTTACATGGCAAACCCGAGCCGCAGTAGATGCAAGACCGTACCAAGCGAATCTTTTCGTTTAGTATTACCCGGTACCACTATTAAATTTCCAAATCACGATCCAGAAACAGTGCTCTATTAAATCCTTCTTCACAGACAGGGGTGATTATTTATTGCTTGATATTTAATTGAAAATGAAGTCGACTCTTTTGTTAGTGTGGTTGAAATATCTCGATCAAAAATACTCTAGCGCAATAACTGCGAAAATAAAATGACCCTTAACAAGTGCTCCATCAAAGAGGCGCTCATAAACGTCAAGTGTATGCTTGCTTCGAGCAGTCGCTTCGAATGAGTGGGCACAGATAGCATCCCGTGAATGCGAAACGTCACGACTGTACAACACAACACGAACCACAATAGACGCGAAGTTTTGAATTTACCATGCTCCATCGAAGAAATTGGAATTTAATTTAATGGCCCTCCAACACAATAATGAGGCTTAGCGTTAACATGCAATGACGAAAACATTGCTGAAGTATAAGAGAACTCTTAAAGCATATCGTTAACAGAACAGAAAAGTGGTTTGAAAAGTTTAAATAGAATAAAAATTACAACTAATACTAGACTAGCGTGTTGATAATATCATATATTTAGTGTTGAGAATAGTAAACTTAGCTACTTATTAGATCAAACGACTTGTATATGTGACACAATAAGACAATTATAACAACTCTTAGCGACTATTATAAAATTCTTTACTTCTACAGTTATGTATTTCTGTCGTTGGAGAGAATTATTATCATTTTGTACCTCGCAATATATAATGGCAGAGATTTAATTGAACTAAATAACGGAGCGGAATCGCATTGATGTAATTTACGCAATTCATAATTAGCAGCGAGATAGAATATCACGTTTGAATACGGTTGCATAATTTCCACATTAAAAACGGGTAGTGCATGATAGAGAAGAAAAATCGATGGCACATTTGGGTGTCTCGAGACACAAACCAGCATTAAAATATTTTCATTTAAAACTTAAAGCTTAATTCACAAGATTATCAAAAATGTTGACGTAATAAATATATGATAAAAATTATTCTGTAAAATGTATATAATGTAAAAAAGATACTATGTGACATTTCCTAATTTCATAACCTCGTCTGATAATTGCTTCACATACGAAACGATACAATTAAGGTTACCTTACAAGGAAGGCTACATTTCGTGACCAGATAAGTGACCGTTATATTAGCTTCTGATTCCTGTAATTTATGTTTTATATGGCATATATCTCTGTTTAATGCTTACAAACGATATTTCAATAGTGAGTTTAATCAAAATTTCAGTAATTTAAGTAATACTTGGTGGTATTGGTTCTTTGTGCAAGTCTAGGTAGAGAGGCACTACTCAGTATTGTTGTGTTCCGGTTTGAAGGGCAAGTGAGCCAGTTAAACTACAAGTACAAGGGATATACCATCTTCGTTCCCAAGGTTGGTGGCGCAAAGGCGATGTAAAGAATGGTTAATACTTCTTTTTGCGCCAGTGTTTCTGGACGGTGGTGACCACTTAGTAAATAAAGTGATTATTTAAAGAATAGTAGAATATGTGTTTAAAACAGATAATTAATTCAAATTATATATTTAATTAGTTATGCAAGTGGTGAATGCAATCAAAGAACTGTTGATGCTAGTTACAAACACTTCAATGCAGTCAATCCACATTTAGATACTAACTAGTTTAAATAAATTTGCATCCAGAAAATCCGTTAGTTTTTTTACTGTTACTTAAGTTATAAGTTATGGCATTATGGACCTATTATAAAAAATGAACTTATTTTAAATTAAAAACCTTAAAACAAATGAAATAATTTGCAACAGAAATTAATATCAACGAATGAATCACCTTTGAACATTCCTTATTTTCTATGAATCTTACATATAAGACTATATTGTGTTTAAGGGATTTATAAAGAGACTTAAAGTTGCTAAGAACCTGTTCTTTTAAGGCTGCGAGTTTCTTGTGTAGGAGGTTGGAGTGCACTCATGAATAATAACAATGGCTTCCGGATTTGCAATATTTAATGTAATGCTTAATGTTTTCGTTAACTTCAGTGACATTAAGTAGACATTAAAGCAGAGATTTGATTCTGAAATAGATACGATGTGTTCGTATTTTGTACTTTATACGATTATCGAAGATATGTTTTATATTAGCGTTTGAAGTAAGAAAGGCGAATCGACTTTAGATGCTGGAGTCAGATGGGCGATAAGTTCTAAATTCGCATAACTCAATGACAAAATATACCGTGTGATTAATTAACCTAGCCATTAAATTACCACTAACAGATATATAAAACTGAAATAATTAAATCCTAGGGTATTTTAATTGAATACGTAAAGGGACTAATTACGATATATTTCTAGATATCATCGACGAAGGCAGATTAAAATAACTTATTTCCAATCCTGTTCATAATCCGCGTATGTATATAGAGCATAAAATATTTACGTACTTGTAAGCAGTCCGGAACGGAAACTTGAAGTATTGAATTACTGGACCGCTATACGGTGAAACCTGTTGGATCTATTTGCTAACTGTAAGCCTGATAGGGAAATATAAATAACTAATGCAAATATTCTCGGTCGTCTGTATGTAGTAAGTTTCATCAAATCATTACAATTGGCTTACGTAAGTAACCAAGTCCGGTTAAGTAACGACAAATTTCCTTCTCTGGTTCGATCTCGTATCTATTTCGACAGTCAAGGAAAAATTACGAACAAGCCTCTCGAGATATTAATAGTTATTGTATAAAGTTACAGTACATATTTGGAAAATAGTTGAACGTCTTTTGCATAATGATACAATAAAAAAATCGAATGTACAGGCTTATACCATAAAACTGTTATTTAATTTTGATTGCAATTTACTAAAAAAAGTTCTTATCATTTTCATGTATAAAAGCAATCTTTTAAGAATTTTCTCTGAACAGTAAACCTCAATGTAGCAGATTTTTTTTTTTTTTCTATTTGAATACATATATTGTTTGTTTTTAAGAGTTGTAAATGTAAAACCTTCTCTGACGTTCTTAGGCTAATTTGAATCGTTTATTTGCGCTTCACTGCGAGATCTCTAATGTACGTTCCTTTGGACGTAGCATTCCTAATTGCTGTCAGTTCGTAACGTTACCTAAAGGTCGGAATGTCTATTCGCCTTTCAGTTTGGTGCTCGTTTGCAGAACATTTTAAATTGAACGGAAATATATATCTACATAATTGTTTACAGTGTTGTAACCTTTTACAACTCGGGCCTTCTCATACACTGTTCCTAAAACAATTATTTTTATCGGCCATGGACACAGTCACATGGCGATTGATGATTTCGTTTGTTGAAATGTATGGAATTGACATATTTTTTCGATTTATCACGTGATAAACGAATAATTTACTTATTGTAATTGTAAGAAATATATAACGACAATTTAAATAACCTTTATATCAAATATAATTTTAAGTCTATTATTATTTTATATTTTTATTTGCTCTTTCTAATCTTATTTTGTAGAGCATCGCTTATATGGAAAGGCTTAGTTAAATGAAACAAGTTCGGAACTACAAATATCTATAATACACTGTACAATTTACCGTAATTGCGTAATAAATAATCGTTTAATGCGATATCGTATCGTGTATATGAATCATCACATCGGAAGTGATTACGCGGTTACGTCGGGACCCTGAACTTGCGTTGAGGTAGATCGCGGGCAACGAACGTTGCGTGAACTTGGCCAAGAGGCAATTGTCTGCAGCGAATAAAACTGAATTCAAGCGGTAAAATAAAATAAAAAGTTTATACCTTTATCAATAAATATACTTCTACTAATAAATACATTAAAATCATAAAGAGACTACTATATTATTCGATACAAGTTAATAAAAAGCGAGGAGTTAGTATTGATTGTATGTCATGATTTTATGTGTCATGGGCATAGTCTTAACTCTTAGATTTAAAACTCTATGGTCGCGCTTATACCGGTATAAGGAGTATTTAAGTTTTCGCAGTGTCTATGACCCACGAAACATCAGAAACCTAATTGCTCGCCTGCCTTTCCACAATAAATAAAAAAAGTAGTACTATTTTTCTTTCGCCTCATTCTAGATAACTACCAATCAGTAAACAAGTCGTATCTACATAAGAGCGGCTGCGATGATGATGTATATGGCGCCTGTGGCACTCATAAGTCATTATAGCGTCAGGGAGCTTCGTATAATTATTGAAAACAATTCTACTTAGAAATTATAACGTTAAATTGTGTTGATATATAACAGACTTTTTAAATTAATTAAAGCGCGATTGAGATGGAAATTGATTTTTTGTCTCACAAATACTAAAATTAGATAATATTTTCAATTAATGATTTTAAAACAAGACATCGAGCACTAGACTGTATATTATATAATAGTAATGAAATTAGAGAATCAGTCTAATCACAATCCTGATTAAACCAAACCTACCTTTATAATACAATTAACAAATCGAACAATCGTTGTTTTTTCAATGAACAGTTCAATAACCTCTGTTATCAAGATCTTTTATTGCAGGTTACACGAAGTTCAGAACACGTCAAGATCGCGAACTGGTGATTAACTTTTTAGGTAAACATATCTGTTGATCTCGCTGCATACCGATATTGACCTTGCTTTACGTAACGGGTTTTAAGACGGTTAAATCATTTAACGATTCTCAAAGAAAAAAACAAAAACATGTAATTGACATCACGATGCGCTACGATAGGTACAAATTATAAAATCGAGTAAAAGGTGTTACGACTAAATTGTTCTATCGAAAATATCAAGTAGTCATTCTATTCGAACGTGACGTCCGGCGATTTCAATAAGAAAAAAATCGAATGTTCATCCTTCCAACTCCTGATCTATTTCATCTTATCGACGGCGGTATCGGTGCGGTGAAAGACATCAGTATTTTTTCTATTTGAAATAACAACCGGTAACTAAGTTACCCAAACAATTCTCTGATAAACTCGATGAGAGTAATCGTTGAACGAATTAATTAAAATTAATTTTATAAAAATTTCAAGAAGTTCAATTATAAAGTGAAAGCCGAAGAAAATCTTAATAAAACGATCAATTAATTGGTCAGCAGGAACCGAGTTTAAAAGCAAGAGTTAATGAGGGCAATTGGTGATTTTGTAAAAAGAGCAGCAAACGAGGTCATTACAAGTAAAAAATAAACGGTCAGCGCTTTTGTCATCGAAAACACGGTATAATTCTATTAACGGTTCCAGTATTTTGATCACGTAAATAAAGTTCGAATAATAAAAAAGTGTAGGTACTTTAAGTAATCTGTAAACATATTTAAAAGACAATTTCATAATTGATTGATTATTTATTACCTCACAGCATGATATATAGCAATTTAAATATGTTTACTAAAAATAAAGTTTGAAATTATTTTAGACACAGTTATTATAGTTAGGAACGATGTGTTCTATAAAATCGGTACATATTTTGTTTCAGTAAATGTAAGGCTTTTTAGATATATGATTTATGCAACTATTGGAAATCCAGATATATAAGTATAAGGTATATAGGATTAATAATATAAAGTAATAATTTGCGATCCTGGAAAATTCGATATCCACACTTTCTAAACAAAGATCCCAGTGACGCCGGTGCTCACGGTGAGTCACAAAAATGATATATCGACGTAACTAAAGATTTATTGAATCAGATTTTTTCTGAAATTACAAATATAATATACTAGTGAAAACGCTTCTAGAACTTTAATCGAAACGAACGAACGTGGAAGAAGGTTAAAATGTAAACGCTGTCATGTCGTCATTTCAGGAACTAAAATCCGGCTTGTAACATATTTTTGCGTTAGATAGCCCGTTTATTATGGATGGTAACATAAGCTATATAACGTCCCGCTATGACTCTTAGGAGCGGAGCAATAACCATAAACCTTAACCAATCTTGGAAACTATACTAGCATATAGTTCATGAGATACACTTGCATATGGCTGGCTATAGATCATGTATATGAAGAAATAGAACGCGAATGAAACCACAGGACACAACTAGACTATATTAAAATTTTTAATAGTTTGTATAACGTCTATTTTGAGTCATGAAAATATTATTGAATAGCCCGTTTCGTAAAGTTTTGTAAGGGTCGAAGTAGTGACCACGGACGACATCTAATCCGGAAAACTTTAGATCATTAATAATATGTGTAAATCAATCTTAATCTATAAATGCGTCTGAAGCCGCGAGGCACAGCTTGTATGATATAAAAATAAAAATATTAACAAAAAATATTCGCAACATTATAATATAATATTCAATAGCGACGTAACAATGAAATACTTTGTATGCTATCTGATGTCAATTACCGATCAACAGGGCAATATTTACATTGTTTGAGATCGATACTTATCAAATAAAATCGCGCAGCAGGTGAGCGCGGTAATTGTTAGAGTACCACACAGATATAATTTTCAAACGTAACGGTTACCAGAACGCGTGTTCTGATAACCGTCTACGCGTAAATATGAGAACCACTCATTTGTTATTTATAAAATAATACCAGATAATTGTTTGTGTGGGAAATTGATTACTTACGTAACTTATAGTGGTATTAACACTCAAGCGGTTTGATAAAAAAAATGCTAATCACGTGTACAAATAAGCGACTTTATATTTCCACGTAAAGTAAATCTGTCAAAGCGAAAGCATTTGCTGAACATGTATTTGCATTTGACTTTAACTTTACCGATTTACAAATTTAAACATTCGCTTGTAAGAGAACATAAATAAATAAGGCATATTATTCATAGCGCGGTTTTAACATTTTCCGGATGCATTATAAAAAAATAATTGACATAAATATGTATTTAAAATCTTGGAAGTAACTACCGAGTTTCTTGTCGGATCTACTCATTAGAATCTACATTACGAATCGGTGATAGGATGTAACATTTAATACAATTCTGTAAAATTACGATTCAAAAATAAATACCTACTCGAATAAAGTATATTTTGATTTTGATTCATAATAATTATTCACGATAATATACCCCGGGCGTTCGCTATTGTGTATGTAAGACACGGCTTGAACTTTTAACAAAGACAATATCAATTCTGTACGACGACAACTTCACACCATTTCTCATTATTGTGCTTATAATTAATGACGAGGCATGAATTAGTTCTTCTGAGGAATCCATACGTTTTTACAAGAACAGATATTACGCCGACAAACGTAGTCGCTCCATTTCTTAGACGTTAATTTGCGAAATACATTAATCATAATAATAATATGTTACTGTTTTCAGACGGTTCCTTTGCCGGCGGGTTCTACTTCGGTGCTAGCGAAGCCGACAAAGTACCACTACTACCCTCACAATCAACACATCTATTTACTACCGGAATGCGCTATTCAACAGGTAATGAAATTTCTCCATTGTATGTCAAGTAATAGCATTTATTATTCAAAGCAAATTGCATTTGAATAGAAGTAAATATTTGCAATGCCCTTATTGGTTGACTGTTGTAGACTTTGTTACCTTTTCTGTGTACCAATGTTATGTAGCCTTTATTATGAATGCAGAGTATTTATTATTTCAGTTCTGTTTTTGCTAAGATTTCCGTGTAAACATTGACACACTAATAAATTCGATACGGAAATATATAATCAATATATGAATGGGCAAAGACGAAATATTCATTTTTGTTTGTGAACCGATTTTCTTTTTTTTTCGGTAGTTATTGATAAGTTTTTTTTGTTAATTCATAATTAATTATATTATAATAATATTCGTGTTTCAGGTGTGCAACGCAGTATACGTGCGTTTGAATTACACCCAGCCACTTTGCGCTTGCCCCGCCAGGTACAGGGACCCGTGCTCAGCGAGTTTGAACGCAGACGACCTGCATACCACGCGACTCACTACAGATTCCAAAAAGAAGGTGAGATACCGCAGGACATTAAAGTTAACGGCGTAACATTCATTGACTTAAAAGGAATAATATCGTAGGTTAACGGCAAAGATCTTTATTGAGACACTAACGGTTACTTTGTATAAATTATCCATCACTCCTTAATAAGCAAAAGAGTACTTTGTATTAGTAAAATTACATTTTTTCGGTGTCGATTTTATGTTATTAAAATATATCTTATCGAATCTGTTTCATGTTTCAGTACGCTAAAAAAGCAGTCACATTGGTGAAGACTTGCGAAGCCGTGTCTGAGATGCGAGAATGCCGAGCTCCGAGGGACTGGTCACTTTTAGCACTTCAGAACATCCGGACTGGCAAGTCACACTATCTGGTAATTTGCCGATGTCCCGAAACTCATATACTTGGTAAGTTATATCACATAACTGTATTATATAATCGTGACAGTAAATTTGTCAATGTAATAAATATACGACTTAAAAGGTAATCATGGTTGATTCTTTGTGCGTCTGCTTTCCATAAGAAGTACAGATAGTTACAACTGACAGTATGTTTATGAGGATAACTGAAAATTATATTAAGGTTTCCTTAATGTATCTGCTTTCTTAGTATTATCAATAGAAATAATGCATTGCTTGACGTTATACAATGGAATTTATCTGTTGATTGAAAGTATAAAAGATTGTTTTATCACATAGAAGGGCCGATGTCTCACGATCAGCCGACGTATGCGTCTGTACCAGGAATTAGAGTTTACGGCATGATGTGCGTCCGCCAGACAACTTCTTATCACACCGGTGAGTCACTTTACTATCTACTCTTTAGAAACGCCCATATCGCCTGCATGAAAATATTGCAGAATATGAATTATCTAGCGCTGATTTATACGGGTATTAGCGCAAATAAAGTAAATTTTGATTTATTATAAGTGCTCTGTGTTGAACCTTAAGCCAACTCATAGAACGTTGTTAATATTGCTATATTTTATTAACAGTATTTAAAACGGGATATTTGCTTTTTTTATTTTTATTTGGTGGAGCTCGAGACTCTCGTGAACAAGACATTCGTAAATAATGTCGAAATATCGAGCTCCACCAAATAAAAATAAAAAACATGGTAAATATCCCGTTTTAAATACTGTTAGTAATAAAAATAACCATGTTAATTTAAAATCTTGCAATATTTTATTTTGTTATATTGTTATTTTATTAATGCAATCTGTATAATATTTTTTTTCATAATGAATATTAAAGTTTTAAAATTATTTTTCAGGTTTTAATTCGAACAGATACACATCGGGCGTCCAGAGCACCACAAGCACGTACAAAGTAGACTACTCTCAACCTCACTCATACGTCGATAAGCCCGTCTACAACCGATACCAGACACATAGCTACTCGGACTCAAACTACTACAATAGAAGGTCTAGAGCCTCGCGCGTGAGGCGAATGACATCAGAATACCCCCCGTTCCCATGGTATAAAGTAAAAGAATTGGCGCGAGCATTACATTGGATCAATTAAGAAGAAATTAATCGTATTGTTACGGAAAAGTAGGTTGGTTTCAAGATGGCCGTACAATTACCGCCTCGTTGAATTCAACGAAGACTTTAAACGATACATTTAATTTCAAAACGCTTCTAGCTTTCTTATACCAGTTATGTGATTAAGTCTGATTCATTTAAATTACATCGTATGAAAAATAATCAGCTGCTGAATACTCGATACGCATTTAATAGACATTAATAACATTTTGTACCTTTTCCAGTACTACATTATATAACTTAGGCTCTAATAAATAATCAATAGTATTATAGATTACGGTTAAGTTATTATTATTTGCCAGAAGGCAAGGCCATAGATATAAGAATGGAATTAGAACGGACAAAACATTATAAATCGCTTTTAATGTGGCGATAAAATTATTTGATTTGGTATTTTTAATATTTTTTTTTTTTTAAGTACACGAAATAATGTGATACGAGCTCAGTGTTTTTTGTGTATTTCGATGCATTTATAGCTACATAAGTTTTTAGTATATACATTATTTATATCAAAAACCATATAACTTAGACAAATCGCTTTGTAAATAGTAGTGTTAATTACAATATTTGTAATTACAAAAAATAAAATTGATTGAAAATATTTCACTGTATTATTATTTATATATCAAACGTTTTTGTGCATAAACGTCATACATCTGAGCTGAGACCTCTTTAATATTCAATCAAAAAGGCTTGGGCGCAACAATGTGGCGAATTTTATCGACACATTTTTTACGGTATTTTTCTTTACTGCGCAGAGTAATGAAATGAAAATAAACACAAATTAATGAAATGAAGGTGGTACTTTCCTAATAAATCATAAAAAACAATTCTTTCCTAGTAGGATACAGAAGAGGTATGTGATAGATGTAAGACAAAAAAGAAGCGGCATCATAAAATTATTTGTTTATTTTTTGAGCCTTCATTTGAGTTTGGATATTACATTAAACTCAATAGTTAAAAAAAAATCAGATCTAAAGGTTATTGTTTTTTTTTACATCTATTACATACCTACTTCTTTTTTATCTTACTAGGAAAGAAAAATATTTTTATTTATTATTAATCGATATTTTTTTTCTAGTTTTATTTAAAATAAGCCGACTGGTAAATAGGCCGCCTGGTGGTTTGTGTTCACCACCGCCCAAATACTTGGTATTTTCGGAAGAGATATTAACCATCTCTTACGTCGCCAATGAGCCAGCAATCTTGGCATTTAAGATGTTATGTGCCTGTCTATAGTGGCAATGGCTCACACATCATCTAAACCCACAACAATTGCGTAAAATGACGATTAAACAGTGCCTGCTTGAATGGAGTACATATTTTTAGAAATAATAGTTATTATAAGGAATTACTAATATTCCTGTTTACCCCTCCAATTAGGCTAAAAGTTTGTATTAAATGTGGGGATAATAGTCCAAGGGATCAGGATCGATCTAGCGATATTTTACATCGCTAGGCGGCCCTTAAACGATTGCGCTATTGCCTACTTGTTGATAAATATTACTGTTTGGCGGTATCTTATATGATGAGTGGGTGGTACTTATCCAGATGGCCTTGTTCAGAGCCCTAGCATCAAGTACACAAGTAAACTCTCTGAGTAAAAAATATATTATTAGAATTTTAACTTACCTAATACTTTCTGATCCACAACGATGTCACAAGAATACATAGCTGCCATGAGTCGTTGAGGTTGAACTTGGAATGCTCTTTTACAACCTTCTTTCACTGCTGACATTATTTGACCTTAATAAAAAATAATTAAATTATATTAATATTTGAATAAATTGATTACAATCATAGAATCAAGATTTGAGAATCGTTTTACGTTGTCAATTGGATAATGTAACGACCCTAAATATGAGAAGTATAAATCTGAAATAATATTTGTTATTTCGAATTTATATATTTACTTTCAAAATATATAATATCTATTTTAAATATTATTTTAGGATATGTCGTGGCATGAGACCATGATATGTGCATTTTGCTCAAATATCGATATGAGACTACAATGAAGAGGGTTCTCAACTTTCCCTAACATGTTTTCTTAAATATTGCCCATGATGATGTCCTGACCAATTTAAGCCACACAAACCCATGTCAAGGGAGATCGACCAACTAGTCTGGGCATATTTTAGTGCACAAGTATGTGCGCAAGTACAGGTGCGGTCTCTATTCCCTCTCTATCATAATTTGACAGAATACCCGATATGACCTTACGTGCTATCTGAGGCACGGCAATGTACTTATAAATTTGCTTATTAAAGACTCCGGACTGTTGTTGATAATTTTCATATGACGAAAAACCAATAAATTTTCATCGACCCGACCTGGGATTTTAACCATAATACATGCACTAAACCAACGAAATGTATCATATTACAAACAAATCAAATAGGTAGTAACATCTGTATATTTACCTGATAATGGTCCATATGTATAGGAAATATCTTCGTCTACTTTATCCATAGTCCATTCCTCAACACAAAAAGCCACACCCATCATCGGTTCATCACACAACGGACCAGCCAATGAAGCCAATTGAAAACCATTCACAAAACTACTTTCGTACTCAAATCGAGGATCCTCTTTTAATTCTTTCTCGTGATGTAGAAATTTAGTTTTATAATCTGGCGTCTGATTTAAAAGCAAATTTGGGCCACAATTTCTAGGTCCTACAGACCATATTTGATTAACAATGTCCTTCCATTCCGGACCCAATTTGGAACATATAGCTTGTAATTCACTCTTAAATGCTTCTATTAGTTTCAACATTCTATCAGACAATTGATGTTTACCATTTATATGTAATTCATCAAATTTACTTTCAAGATTGTCATTTCTTGACACTCCTTGTAATATTTTTATGTGTTGTGATATTGCTTTTAATAAATCAGTCGATCTATCTAACAGTGATGTTATTTCGTTTGGTAAAGGTTTAGCACGAATTTTGATAGTGCTTTGTTTATTAATAGTGCTTATACTTATTAGAGAATCTTGTTCTGTAATGCCTTTGTCAATATTTTGGGAGTCAATTTCTTCATTGGCCATATCTATTTTAGGTGGTTCTACAATTGTTTCTCTAAACGGTACTATCGGTTCTGATACTGTTATAGGAATTTTGGCATAAAGGTTCCTAAAAAAATATATGTTTTAATTAACCATTATAATGATTAATTTCAGACAAGTAATAAGCCTAAAGCCTTCTGAATGATAAAACTTACTTGAGATCTTCAAGACACCTCTGTAAATGTACTTCGCCGGCTGTAACTAAAACATGTTCACCTGTTTCTTGCAATAGAACTTGAACGCAGGAATCTGATTGGTTAAGTAATCTTAAACCTGCAATAGACATGGACATATAAAATATTTAAACAAGAGGTTATGGTATTTAAGGATGATATCTTCGGGAATTATAATGACTGATTTTGTCTAAAGCGTCATTCCTGAAGGAGATTAGCCCAGGCACATGACAAGATTTATTTTAGTGTACAAGTGTTGGCGCATACACAAGTGCACTCTGATAATATGATGGGATAGCAGAATAAAAAAGCGTTAGGCGAAGGATCAACGACTTTACGTACTTTGTGAACGTGGGAGTGTACACACACTTCCAACTTTCATACTGTTACTAAAAGTCTTTCCTTCTCGGGGTTTGAGCCCAAACCTTTCGATCTTCGGTTTTGTTAGTTTTGTTTTTGACACCAAAGAGGCAAACCACTTTTTTATGGTTATGGTATATAAGATAAACAAGATTCAAACTCAAGATAGCTTTGATACAATTACCTAAATAATTTGGATCAACAGCAATTTAGAAAATATTTAAAATTATGATGTGTTCTAAGTGATTATTAATTATACCTTTCACTAGCTGAGATAGTTGTGACGGATATGACGGTTCTATAGCGACTCTCAGTATAGGAACAGCTGCGTATTGAATCTCACTAAACGCTGGACATGCAAGAGTACTACTTAATGTTGCAGTTTTAAGTATATGATCCTGTAAACCACCTATACCTAAAAAATAAATACATTATTAAAATATAAAAAATCTACATTATTACAATAAATAAATTGTCATTTAAATTTAAAACCTATTTGTAATCATTACTTACCTATAATGTTACCCGCTACAGCTTCATCGATATCTTCTAATTCTCTTCCCATCAAAATATATAGAGATTTAATCCTGCAAAAAAGTAAAAATGTAAAAAATAATTTTAAAATCTTATTAACATTTAAGTGGACGCCAAGCAGCAATAGTATTGTTATGTTTCAAGGGTGAGTAAGCCAGTGTAAATACAGATATAAGTGATGTAACATATAATTTTAATAAGGCCATTATTTATAGGCGGTGGTGTAATTACCAAGTTGTACACAAAAAAAAATATAGGTGAATAAAAAACCTTACCTACTTGTGTAATAAAAAAAGGAAGGGAAAACTTACTCTGTACATGTGATGTGTTCGTCACTTTGCAAGTCTTTCAATTTCTTATTAGGATCTATTTGGATGTCTTTTTTAATAAGTACTTGGGAGGGATCATGTTTTGGACCTAATACATATAATTTGTCACCTTTCCTAACTTTACCACTAAATATTCTAGCAAAAGCTATAAATGCAGTTTGATTTTCATCTTCCTTTTCTTTTTCATCTTCAGTGCACTTCTCAGCGTCATTATGACTCAATTCTTTATCTTTTGATATAGGAATCGGTTCCGCATTAACATTATTCTGTTTCAGTTCAACTCGCATCTGTCTCGCTCTCTCTCTTCTTAGAGCCATTTCCTCTGCTGTTAATGCTTTCGGTTTGTTTTCGGGCAATACGCTTTTATCAACACTAAACATCTTAGATACAAAAATAATCACAGTTCTATCATTACTGCTATCACAGTCTAAAAAGTCATGTTTAAGTTTTTGTGTTTCTTCAGGATAAGTATCAAGGTCTCTTATACGAGAGCACATGAGTTTTTCCACTTTTTCTGGTAAAATTTCTTTTGGTGAAGGAAGTTTTGTGCAAACCATATCTAACACTGTATTCGACAGTGGTAGCCACTGTGTCATCAGCGACTGTAATTGAATTCTGCTGTCAGTGTGTCTTAGATCCCGGGTCGTAAGTTTAATACCAAGTTTCTCACAAATAACTGGAACCTTCTCTTTGTCATTTCTAAGTACAATTGTTTCATATATATTCCATAAATTATCAAAAATAACTTGAACAAAGAGTGGCTTTTTGGCTTTTTCTTGAGCACCTTTCATGAAACGTTTTGTTTTAGAATTTAAAAAAAAGTCACCCCAAAGAACCTTTCGTAGTAATTCTTCTTTCACTCCTGGTAATAAACATAATTTATTTCAGTAAATAATTAAAACTTATCAGAAATTTAACAAAAATATAAACTAATATCATATTATTACTTACCAAGTTTATCCGAAAAAAGTTTTGCAAAGTTGTGTATAGTGAAACCCCAACCATCAATAGCACTAGCAAACACTACATTTCCCTGTTCTGGCGAAAAATATAAGTTTGAGTCATCTGCATCTTCTAGTGCTGATGTCCAATCATAGAAATTATTGTCTTCCTTTGGAACTGACTTTTTTGTCTGCTAACATTAAAAATAACAGTATATTAACTCTATGGGAGACTATTTAACTAAAGGGACTATTTTTAAATACAAAACAATGAAAATAAAAGTTAAGTTGAATGAGAATTTGTCTTTTTGTTTTTTGAATTTGAATGAAGCTACAATCCATTTTTATACATTATACATTGTAAATATAAATAGAATAATCCTGGGATAATAAGTAAGGAAAAAAGGTAGTACTATTAACAACTGCTAGGTATTTTACTATTTTTAAAGATTACTTCTTATAATTTATTTGACCCCAATGAACAGTATATATATTTTTTTACTGTTACTGTTTCAGCATTTAAAACACATGTTTATGACTAGTAGAACAGAATTTTTTTTTGTTTCTAATATATTCTATTAAATTTTTAAAAGTAAGACTCTTTTATGTTATTTTTAGAACAGTATGCAAACTACCTTGATTCTGTGAAGTAAAATTACAAAAATTACAATTATAAAAAGAGTTCCCAAAATAAGTCTTTTTTTTTCTTTCTATTGTTTAGCATCTTTCTCTGGTGCCTTACATCATGATTCATGAAAAAAAAAAAAATAATATAATAATATGATAAATTGTGTACATACTTGTTTATCAATTAATGTTTCCTCATTCTCTAATACTTCAGAAGCAAACAATTCTCCCATAACTGCATTAACTTGTTCCAATACTTGTGTGATATGTACATATGCATCAAGAGCACTCATCTTCATTTCTACTATCAGACGATCTATTTTATTCAAAACCAATACAGCTTGAATACTTTCCGAGTAAGCCTGTTTCAATGCAAGTCTTGTTTGGGGACATACACCTTCGACAACATCCACCTGGAGATATAAAAGTTTTGATTTTAAATGAATACATGATGACAAAAACATTATGCAATAATACATAAGACATTTTTACAGTAAGCAGTTGTTTATGTTATATGTAATATATTAAATTTTTAAGCAATTAAGTATATCTTAACTTTAGTATTTGGCTTATTTTAAAATTTAATTCTGGGTAGGTTGTAGTTATGTGAAAAAACATGTTTGTATACATTTTTTACTTACAACAACAATAGCGCCATCACACAACCTCACTGCAGTAGACACTTCACTTGAAAAGTCAATATGTCCAGGCGAATCTATGAGGTTTACGAGATATTCTTCTTTATCCAAAGCATGGTACAGAGCAATACTGCTACTTTTCATCGTTATACCTCTCTCTTGCTCGTCAGGCCTACTATCCATGTAACGCAATTTTCCAGACATTCTCTGTGATATAATACCATTGCTGGATATCAAAGAATCTGCCAAAGTTGTTTTTCCGTGATCCACGTGGGCTACAATACAAATATTTCGAATTTTTGTAGGTCTGTTTTGAAGTTCTAAGATTTTCGTTGAATCTACTAGCCTCATTGTTGATTTTTTTATAAATCTTGGGATTTAAAACTTTATTTAGCACAAGGTGAGTTTACTAATACGATTTATGAGGAAAAATATGTCTCTTCGAGTAAGAAAATAACAAGAACAAGTTGCACAACGTGAGTGAAATTGGAAAATATTGACATCGTTGGCATTTTGACAGCGTCAAAATGACAGTGTCTTTTAGACTTTGACGTTTTCGTTTCGAAATAGTTATATTAGTTACATACCTAGTTTAATGATGTGATTGAGATGTAATTAATATTATGAGAGGGTGTTAATCTTTTGATTAAATTTAAATAATATAATTGTTTTTTAAAGTATGTTTAAAATAACTATAGAAAAAATATGTATGTTTTTTGAATTAAGGTTGCATGCAGTACTTTTAATAAGATTTATTATTTAATAATAAATTTTGTAGGACATAGTTATACCAATACATAATGCTCATGTAAATATACAATAATTATGCGAAATGCATATTTTAAGCTGTATTGTTATTTTAACATAACTATAATTGCTGTGATATTGTACTAAATTTACAAAAATGAACTATTTAAGTTCAAAAATTTACGAGAAACAATAAAATAAAGGTTAGTTCTGTGTTTACATTTAAAAAAATAATTTGTTCATTATTTTTCCATAATTCAAATTAAATTAATTTTGAAATAATGATATTAAATGAATCCTGTTATAAAATTGTAATTTTTTTGTTGTTTATACAATTCTAGAGAAATAAAAATGGCAAAGAATAATGGCTCCATAGAACATTTTACTTAAAAACTTACATTCTTAAGTTATAAAGAAACTTAAATAAATAAAAAAAACTTAAATAAACTGTATAACATTTAAATATTAAAAGATGCAAGATTCCATTAAAAAGGTGTCATGTTTCAATATATTTACAACTTCGTGCATGGATAAAGCTTTTATTTTGTGGGTTTACAAATCCACCCGCATTGCGGCTTACCGGCAGTCTGCCCATTGTGCCTCTCCTGTCAATAATTCATCACGTCGGACAAAGTGGGATCAAACTTGCGAATATAATTAAGGTACAAATTGTGAGAGCTCTTGCATAATCGATTGTCGATTAAATTGTGTCTCTGGTATCTCATATTTTCCATATTATTCATATTTATTTTAACTTTTATTATATATTAATATTATTTATACTACAAATGTAGATCATTGTAAGTATAAGCAGGATTAAAATTAAATAAAGAGCATTTCGAATATCAATTAATTTAATGGATATAATGTATTTTTTCTATATATGCATGTTACATGTATATTAATTCTAGTTTGTCTATATTTCACTAACAAAAGTTATTGTCTTATCCTTCTCCACCATTAGTTTAGTTTTATTGTTGAGGTCAGGACACTTTACATTATTATTAATATAATATTATTATACGAATCCGAATGTAATTCATACCACGAGGGCCCAATGGCTTGTATGTGGGTTGAGACCTTATTCTGTTAGATCAGAGGTTTCCGAACTTTTTTCTCATAGATTACTTTCATAGACTGAGTCCCAACCGAGTTATAGTTTTCGAACTTTGTACTGAATATGGAATATACAAGTTTGAATTTACAAGGTGTTTGAATATGCAAGGTGAAGTCAAGCCAACATTTTGGTTCTTCACTGTCGACAGCAGATAAATTTTCGTGGACACCGCTTACGAATTGTGAACCCCTTTTTTGTCACGTAAACGTAAACTCCCTTAGGGTCTCCAGTGAACCCTTGGGGTCCACCTGGACCACTTTCACTAAGTTGTTAGATTGTCGCGCTTTGATAACAGTATCATTTTAGTTTGAGTAGAAATTAATTGCTCTAACACTTTATTCACATGTGTTAAAGACAAGTACATTAGCAGCCCGTAAATGTCCCACTGCTGGGATAAAGGCCTACTCTCCCTTTTGCGGAGAAGGTTTGGAGCATATTCCACCACGCTGCTCCAATGCGGGTTGGCGGAATACACATGTGGCTGAATTTCGTTGAAATTAGACACATGCAGGTTTCCTCACGATGTTTTCATTCACCGCCGAGCACGAGATGAATTATAAACACAAATTAAGCACATGAAATTTCAGTGGTGCCTGCCTGGGTTTTAATATTTTGCATTGATAGCCTGTAGCGCAATACAAAAAAAAGAGCGCGCGATCGCCTGTCATTGATACTTGGCTTTATTTTTTGGCGGGAAAAAGGCGAAGGACTCAGATTCGGACGTATTATAATTATCCACATATATTGTGTTGCAAGGTGTTTGTCGTTTTAGTTTGTTTATTTTTTAGTAATTATTCATTTAAATTGTTGATTGTTATTTGTTATTATGAAATCAGATATTTGTGTGTCTATTCTTATTAAAGATTCATTTTGTCTCTTGGACTGTAAGATCAGAGGTGGAATAGCCCGCGTGTTTTCTAGTGCTCGTTAGCCATCCAATTAGTAAGCTCTCTGTTTCTGTTTATATATCTAATTTATAAGTAATGTTAGAGGTGATTAATGTGTGCGCTATGTTCTTATTATTAAAAAAATGTTGGACCAACGTAAAAATCGTTTTCTTTCTGAATATTATCGTAGTGATTTAGGTAATTGTAATAGATGTTGAATTAGAATTACATAACGAAGTTCAGGTAGAAAAGTTGTCGTGATAGTTCATAGCAATTTTAACGCTTGATGGTATTTCTACCTTTGTATCTGAAACATATGAGTAATCATTAATAGCTCTTGGTAATATTGCTCTTTATACGGGTAAACAAGGATCGTATTCGTATCACTCAAACTGAGTGATAGTCGTAACGTCATGTATCAAATTAGCGGCCAAGCTGGCCATAAAAATAGGTAGAAATATTTTAATTCGGCATAATATATTTAATCGTAACATTTCCTCCTCTACTCAACGACGCTTCAGTGGACGAGTGTCTTACCACATAGCGCATCAATCAACGTTGTAACGTTTGTAATACATTAAAAAAAGAGTGCGTATCGCCTGTCACAGACACGTTTTGGCGCCACGTTTAGGTGCCTCGGACAATATATATATTTTATATGTAAGCTACAATTACAACAGGTTATTCTGTTTTCAGTTGTTATTCTTCTAATGATGTTATTTGTTATTATAAAATGAGTGTTTTGTTTATTCTTATTAAGAATTCAGATAAAACAGTTCAGTACATACATATTTCCTCTGAAAAATAATATAATTACGATATCACTATTTTGTAGAAATTAACAGAAATCTCTAAAAAAAATTGAGGCCGCAACAAAGAGATTGCGGTACTAAGAAATTCTATAAAACTGAGTCGTAAGCAGTGCTCGTAGCAATTCAAGATTCACAAAAGCTGTTGTTTGTTGTTGATGATGCTATCTGTTAAATTGTAGGTTTTATTCTCTAACAAATTGTAACTATTTCGCTCCGTCAACCTAAGCTTTGTTTTTGAACATAATGTGTCTCACGGAAACACAAAATGTCAGTAGAGTATCTATATTTTTAATCTGATTGAAATCGTAAATGAAAGCATGAGATTTTGTTAAGATGTAATGAATTCGGTTTTGGTCTTCTATAATATAGAGTAATCATTTGTTAATATTATAAATCAGAATAGGTGTTTGATGCTTTCTGAAATCTTTAATTGCTTCTTTCACAAAGAAATAGACACAAGGTATACTCCGTTGACAAGTACCATTAGCTACTATTAGTCCCAAATGTTCGATTCCTGCTAAATAGCTATTTAGTAAACTTCTGATAATTTTGTTAGTTATATTCACAATCGAATCGAATCCACAATCGAATAGTGGAAAATTTTGTCGACATTTTAATAGACGGTCTTGAAGTTTAATTGTATTAAAATAAATTTAAGCCGTGTGTAGCTTAAAAGCTTTAGCACTCTCGGGATTTTATATTTTCTATCCATCTATTTCATATTTGAAAACCCATCCACAGTGGATGTATTTATATTTAATAAATAAAATATCCTTAAAACCTTTTAGGTCTTCTAGAAAATACAAATAATGAATCTCATTTTAAATTTATCGTTTTCGCACCCTCCTTAGAAGTTTCTTCCATTTTTGAAAGTAACATTTAAAAAAATATGCATAAAATAGAATACCAAATATATCTGTCAAATTTCAAATGTACGATACGTAGAAAAATACGAGAGCGTTTTGAATTTTAACACCTCCGTGCCTTCCCCCTTTTCATCCTGTCTGTGATAGATATTCGGAAATCCTATTTTAAGCTATTGTCTTTTGCAGTATAAAGAACATCTATGTGAAGTTTCAATTCGGTGCAATGTGTAAGTAGTTAGGAATGGAAATTCATAGCGAATTTGAAAAAGAAGATTATCAATTCTTCTTTGTTTATTTTTGTGTATGTTTATGTATATGTTTCTCGATAACTTCGACGATTGTGAACTGATTATTATGATGATTTATTCGATAACTTATGTCGCATGGTAAATTCATTTTTTTTTTAAATCTGACCAAAAGAGTATTTATGAGTCGTTCTGTGAACCGATTTTTTGAGTTTTTTGTTTTTGAATACAGTTATTAAAACTATATCCAAATTAAGTATTGAGTCATTTTTATTACTACACAAAACATGTAGGTATATATCTATTTACTCACAAGGCGCCCCTTCACGTTAAATGATTATGTTGTAAGCACGAGAACACTCATACTATACTGTAATACATACTGCAATATAATGGATGCTGATAATAATTTAATGTGGAGAGGCGCGCCTTTGTAAAGGAATATATTGTATACAAAACTGTGATCACCTCACAAACTGTTATAAATGAGTAAATTTTCATCGTCTCTCATGTCTCGCAATTAATTTAGACTGCTACCCGATCTCGTCCGCTTTGATAGTCCCCTGTAATCGAGTTTCAAACAGATCCAACCCTATGCGGGGTTAAAACTTTCTTTTAAAGAAATACGACGGCCATATTAATTATTTATCCGGATCGTATGTTGCGAAAATTATTTTCTTTTTACCTGACTTAAAAGGCAGGAAGTTCTCATTTAGAACTCTTACGAATTTTATGTCTAATAATAATGCACAAAAAAAAAAACAGTACCGATCAATTAGCACGTTTCATTCCTCTCTTATTTTAATTAAAAACTAAAAAATTATATACGATACTTAATTTTGATGTCACGTCATATAAATATAAAATAAAATAAATAAAACTAAAAATAATATTACAATACGACTTGATTTATCAATTATTTTGTTTCATTTATTTTCTTTTCTCAACTGTCACCTCCACTAGCAAGATTACAATTCCAATTTGACAACCATCAACAACTGTCTCCGCTCCACTTCCCTTCTCTCCTTTTATTGCCTCCTGCTCTTGTTAATACTCCACTTAACTCCGCTTACAAACTCTTTTCTTATCATCTCTTAACGTCGCATTTCAAAATATAGATCAAGATTTTTTATTCTGTAAGCATTGTAGTGTTTCATATAATATATTTTAAGTACTATCAGTTACTGACCTTGTTAATTGAATTTAAAATTTAAGTCGAAATTTTTAAATAAAATTTTACCATCTGTTACTTTCAGCATTTAGTGATGTAGCACATCCTAAAATAAACATAAGTAACTCAATTTAATAATTAAATATTCGAAAGCAAATCGCTGCTGATATGGTGTGCTGGTGACATTCTTCTTAATCAAAATGGCCGGCTCGCTTTCTATAGAGGCGATTATACGCTAAGATACCATTAACAAGACACTCTTTTCATAGGTACATCACGGTCAGCCTGACATTCAACCGTCATCGAGCGTTACGATGTATCATGGACAAATAATTTCAACCGTCAGCAGATTCAATTGTCTACCTTAACGAACATGATCTCAAATACTCTCTCTCACATTAAAGTATAAGTCTACTCTGTAATCTTAAATAAGACAAAATACATCAAAGCTTGCCACCTTTCGACCATCTTAACTTATGAGCCGATTATCTTTCTTCAGGCATCTTAACATATAAGTAGGGATGTGTTTCTTTATCAACCCAGCATATGGATAAGAATGTATCTTTGACCAAAAGACGACACAAACCTGGGCCGGTCGGTTGTGTCTCGAAGTACATAAATATACTTTGTGAATATTATTTCGTGATCAGAAAAAAAAAAACAATATTCGAGCACACGGTTAATTAGTGGTCTCTGCCTCGTGACAGTTTGTCCATATAACTAACGACGTATTAACTAGTCCTCCTAACGCTGTCACGATTTCTTCACTCACTGGTATAACAAAACCAGTCATGATTGCTTCAGACATTGTAGATTTAGTTATTCGTTTGATGAGATTCCACTATTGAAGAACAGATTCAGTCGCCGTCTCTTCAATACCGGATATCCATTAATTACGTTGAATTTAAGCTTAGCAAGACATTCACTTGCTCGACTTTTTAGCTTATCCGTTAGAACCACGGGCAAGTTAACCTTCCAGACGTTTTTGTTGAACAATTACTTCTATGACTTTACAGTCATTGATATCCGAATCGGAGTCATGCAGATTAAATTAAAAAGCAGCGTTTCATTAGTCCCTACTGATGACGTTACTGATACTCGGGTGATAGCTATTTATATTATTTCTATATTTATTTTATTAAAGTTTTACGATCTCCAGTAACTGTTATCGACAAACATAATAAATCAATCTTCTAATAATTAAATATTAGACAGTCTGGTGACATTACGATTTCTTCTTAATCAAAATGGCCGCTACCATAGACGGGATGCTCCGCTAGACTGTAATAAAACACTCTTCATATACACGCCGTCATATTCTATAGCTTTAAAATATTGTATACTAACGTCCCTTTAAGTATTTCTTTTCGTTAGAGTTCAATAATAATACCTTATAAATCAAATGAAGATAAGACATTTCTTATTTAACTAAAACTTGAACATTACTGTATTTTAAATTATGAATTTAAAATAAATATAGCAGATCAATTTGATTTCATTTATGTATGGCTGTTACCGAATTAAAAATACATCTGGTTATAACTTCTTTTGAAAACTTATCCAATGCAAAGTGTACCTTTATAGGGTAATTAACTCCATTGAACCGTACGTTTGTGATTTCAGATTGACCTCGCATGTATTTGTACAGCCAGTCATACACAGTTGGAGGGGGCAATTTCTAGTGAATTACGACCGTGGTGCAAGTAAAACGAAACGCGTATTACCTTAGAGATTTTAATGAGAATTTGTTTGCCAGTAAATTATAAGCGTCAGCCAAAAATAAAATAAAAGAATTTTTGACATTTTGAAGATGATTTTGTAATTGTTTATTTAAAGTAAGTCGGTGGACTAGCAAATAGGTCACCTAATATTAAATGGTCATCTTTAACCAGTAATGTTAATATTATTATTCATCAATGCGCACCAACCATGTGAACTAAGAAATTATATCCCCTGTGCTTGATACTGCCTTACTTACCTTGCAAACTGGTACACAGCAACACTAGGTAGGTAAATGATGACTGGGTGGTAACCTAATCAGCCTTGCTGGCACAACAGCCCACCACCAATTAAATATTACTGTGATTATAACACTGTCAATTATATACATATATTTGGGGTGTATAAGAAGAAGTTAAGCCGTTGCTGTACTATAATTGAAAATTTATGATCGCTATTAAATTCCGAATAAAATATATAAAATAGATGTTAGAAACAAAATCGCTAGGACATTATATTTATTCGTACTAATAGAGATATGTCATTTCAGCAATCCGAGCATAAATATTTAGTTCAAAAAACTACTGACACGTTATGAAACTGCGACAGTAAAAGTTATTGTGTAGGAAAAAAATCCGTTAATCGATTGAACAAATTAAAAATCTTTTTCTTTTATACTTTTTCGAACAGTAGTCTAGTTACTCTTGGACCATTGTTAAAAGCCTTCACACTGGTCAGCATTTCTATTGACTTTCCTACTCAGCCAGTGATTGAATGTGAAGTCTGAACTTGCTAATTGAATTTCAATGTTTTTGACTAGTTTTTTCGTGAAGTTCATTTGTAAAGTACAAATTGAAAGAGCTTAGTACTCATACTTTGTGAAAAGCCTATTTAAATGACATAATTATTTAGAATATAATGATTTTAAAAGAATATAGAGCTCAATCAGTAAAAACAGAATGTCGTTTTTATAGCAAGGAGTCAATTTTAGAAGGCCGTAACTTATTTAAATTAAATTTAAGTACGACTTTATTGGATCTGAAACAAAACTGACTAAGGAATGTGGGTTAATATCACTTACACTGGTCTTGTAGTGGTTAGAATATAAATTATTACGTAATGGTGCTATTAGCTTTAATTATAGTATGTATTTTGAATACTTGATAACTAAGTAAAGTAAATCCTCTACATTAATTAATAAGAGTCTGCTTAAATTATGGCCGAGGTTGTGGTTTTACGTAATTCTAGTACTTTAAAAGGTTTAGACTCCTAGAATATTGAGATAAGAACAGGCGACATAAAGCTTATACTTGTATTGAAGTAACGATAGTGTTTTACTTTGTTTTTCGTCAACCTCTCTTCGTAAATAAAAGTTCATACCCTTCAATATACGTATATTTTTCTATTCGGCATGTATGTTTATTTATTTAATAAATATAATATAATTACTTAAATTATTTTATCTCAAATACTTCCTTGCCAAATTCATGCTGATTGTTACAAAATTCTACATTTTACGACATTAGTGTGCGTGCAAAATTTAACAAAAGCAAATGTAAAGGAAATGAAATTTTCAAACTGTGATCTTTTTTATCGATAACTATTAAATGATATCTTCTATTTGACCTATTTTTGGCCATTGCGTTTTCCCAAGAATATATTTTCTATCACCCATTCTTTTTAGTACTAAATTAGTGTGAAATGCCCGAATTTTGCCGGATTGTCAGCAATTTCTTCAAATTGGTAGCTGGCAGGAGTCCAGACGATTAACAACTTAGTGCAAGCTGTTTAATTTCATGCCTGGATGCTTGGGTTTTATGTCACACTTGTCTATCTACACAAGCTCGTTCCTGAGTTTGCTAAAATCTTGTACAAACGGTCTCGTTTAGATTTTACGACCCAAGGAAAATGCACAACAAAAGTAAAATTTTATTAATTATGACTGAAAACTTCACAAAAATAGAACCTGAAATAATATCTGGATTTTTGTTACTGCAATTAGGTCAAGCTGAGTTGGAAGTAAGTTTTAGATTAGTTCGTGAAATGTGCCATCTCATAGTTAAGTAATTATGATTGTTACCAATTTTGAGACTGTTTCTCGTTCTAGTGACATTTATCATTGCTGCCATGCATTAAAGATTGAAGGAATTTCGCAAAGATAAATTTCGACGGGATATATTTTTCTCTTGTCTTTGTCTTTTATTCAAATTGTACATTGAGAATAAATTAGCTTTTTCTGTCTGTATTCCGTATGATTATTATTTTATCAGAGACATCATTATGTTTTTTTAATTTACTTTATCTAAACTGTTATACATGTAAATATAATCATCGTTAAAAAATTACGTATGTCGTAAAAACACTTTTTCCGTTTTTAAATGGATAAACTCTGAAAAATATTTCAATGTATATATCACAAATGTTATATTTTAGACCGTTCTAAAAACTATTTATTTAAATGAACCAAACTAATTTCAATTGTCATGTTTGTATTGAGATCAATGTAACTATAATTGTATCAAATGTTGTTAATAACTTTAAATTGTCACTAAGAAAGGAATTTTTTAATACAATTACATATTCCGATGAATAGCTAATTACAGGTAAGTGTTCCGTTTTTAAGAAAAATACTAACAAATACGAGTGAGTTAAGAATGTTTGATTTCATTACTATGTTAATTATATTATCGTCATTTGTTATGATATTCCACAATTGCACATGATTTCAATTAATTTTTTCTGTCTATTAAAGGTTTTCCTATCTCAGAATGCACGTTAAGCCATCATTTTTTGCCTGTCTTAAAGTTCTTTTTTAAAATCCTACTGCTGTAAAGACGATCGTCACTTTTTTTTTAAATTTAACTTTTCATGAAGATTCCAGATTATAAAATAATGTTAAATTAAACATACAATGTACAATACTCATTACGATACTAAAATAAATGAATGATATATGAAACGACGCCATGAAATAAAAGTAAATAAACATTTTAAATACAGGTACAAGGGTCATAACATTTTAGTTCCCGAGGTTGGTGGCGTATTGGTGATGTAAGGAATTGTTAATATTTCTTACAGCGCTATTGTCTATGGGGGTGGTGACCAATTACCATCAGGTGGCCCATTTGCTCGTCCGCCTATCTACATGTTTAACGAAACCGTATTTAATGTTTGAAAATAAAATTATTATATTTTATTTTTGTTTGACACAATCATTGTCCACTATTTTACGTTTTTTTCACACAAAGTGTTTACACACTAAGATAATGTTTTAAGAGCCCTTAACTAATTGAAATAATATAAAAAAGACCTGTACCAAAAACATTCACCGTAATACCTATTATTAGTCGACGAGATATCGAATAAAAATTAGCATATTGGCCCATTACTTGAATCCGTTATAAGAAATTATACTTTTGTAAATTAATCACGTAACTGCGAAATGGAATAGCTAATTAAATATTTGGGAATAGTTTGACATGAATTTTATGTTGAATGAAATGAGTAAAACGTAGAGTATAGATGTTTTTTGAATAAATAATATATTTAACGAGGCGCGGTTACTTTGGTTGTTGATTTGGATAATTAAGGAATCGAGTAGTTGGCAATAACGTTTGATGGCTGATTTACTTTTAAGAGCAGGCCAAACCGAATGGAGTTGTAAGTGTCACGGCAACGCGAGTCGTAATGTTTTGACAAGCGACTCGAATGCGATGGTTGCTTGCAAACTCATTTGCTCTTAATCGAGATGAATTATTGTAATCTTTTGATATTTTTGTGGTGTGCGATTATTGAATCAATTAATACAGTGATTAGACGATATTAAATACGTTTTATTTTGTGAATATCTCCATTGCACGCCCACATAGTCTTCCAAATGTCGGATCAATCCCCGAACCCAACTGTTCGCCATCCTGTTCCTCCGACATATTTAAATAAACGTCATATTCATTTTTATAATGTGGAACTCTTAGGAGTTTATTCGATATAAATTTGAAATATGCTTTTTTATAAATTAATGAATTCGAATCTCGGCTTGAAAAATATATTTTTCGATGTTGTTTTTATCAAAGTCGTCGTTTCACTTTTAGGTATTATTTGCTATTGCTTGTAATTTTTTCGCTTCCAAATAAAATTTTGTACATAACATAGAAATTAAATTGTTTGTGTTGAAAATATTATGTGACGGTTTTTCCAATTAATAAAATACGAATACTCTCAATATGTACATTCCGATTTCAAGCTATATAATATCAACTACAGTTTAACTAACCAGCTGAATTTTATAAAAGGAATCCGTTTTACTAAAATGCGTTTGAGGTTCAAATAAAACACCCTATTGTAGAAGAAATTCTACAAAGAATTGTAAATCGAAGTAGCAATACGACTTCTACGACCGGCTGCAGACATTCCTTTCAAAGCAAACTATTGCCTTTTCCGTTGAATTCGATACGTGTAGACCCTCGAATAAAAAAAAAACCACTATAAATGTTCTAAGACAATTTTTTAATCAAAATGCGATAAAATCGAAGCGTTTTGGTTTATTTATTTTATATGACGCGTAGGTAATATTTTTGTAACATAATGGTCAATATAGTGGTATAAGAAGCATAAAATGATAATCTCTTACACGGTTGGAGATGAGATTTCGGAAGATTTCTGAGTCCTCTTTTACGACATTTGAGAATACATATGTATGTATGCGAAGCACGTTTAACCTTAATCAAGAAAATGTATTTCTACAGTATAATAGAACAAAGCTCGCTCGTATTTTAAACTCTATAATGGAATAATTGCAATTACGTTTGAATTTCATTTGATCAAATTATAAAATAAAATTATCATCTCGTCGTCGATTAAATTTAAAATAGAAATTATTATTTATGTTAACTTGATGCGTGGTTTTATTTAATTAAAGTAATTTAAGGATCTTGTATATCTTATCAATTGGATATCAACACAAAAAGGGTAACATTTGTGTTGACAATGAAAACATAATATTTTAGTTTCACTGTAATGTAAACAGTTATTGCAGTTTTGGGAAAGATTTAGTTACGAATGGATTGGTGGACCGTACATTAATTATAATCCGTTTATGTTATAAATTTAAGTAAATGGATAAGAATTGTGTGAAACACACACGCACACACACACACACTCGAATAATTTTGGAATTTCTTAATAAATAATATTATTATTATTTTATTATTAAATCTTCAATTGAAAAAAAATATATTTAAATCTTTGCAGATTGTCAGGAAACCATTAAAGTAGTAAAGTAGTAAGTATAACACTTTAAAAAAAGTGCAGAGCAAGTTATAAAAAAAAAGGAAATGCATTTTCATATTGTAAAAGTAACATGGTATTCCAATAATATGAAACGAATAATTACATAAAGGCAAAGAAAACTAAGTTTCTTTTTTTTAAATGATTGGGCTTTTAAGAAAACACTTGACGTGGAATTAGACACGCCTTCTGCATTAAGGCTTCAAGCAAACCGCGGCCATTGTGGCAACTACGAACCACGCTCAAGCTAATTGCGTACCAGACGTGCTAAGAATAATAGTATTTTACTAGAAAAATTGCTTCCTCCGTTTCAACTTGCCTAGTTTATTTTACCGCAAAGCTACTTCATGCTTAGAATGTCAGATATTAGAAATGCCATCAAATATATTATTGGAATTCTTTATTGGCGCTTAGAGAGATCAACGGTATTTACATCAGCCACTAGATGCAGATGATCATTATAAGAACGTATATTTAGCTTGATTTACTTCACAGATACATCTTCTAAATTATCTGTCCAGTTAAATTATCGGCGTGCATTAGTATGAGTTAGTGATGCTCGAGCTTATAATATATCTAAGTGTGCGTGAGACCACAACGAGTAAAGGCAGCAAAAAACTACAAATTAGATTACATACATTAAATTGAATTAAAAAGGATAAAGGAATTAATTTAACGTGGAGAAGCACGCCTTCATGAGTTAATAGATGTATACTGTGATAGGAGTATTATAAAGTGTTCTAGATTTAAGAAATATTCTTTTATTCATTTGGATTGTTTCGATAGTAAAGATTTCATATTCAATAAATTCAGATTTAAAAATATATTTTTAATTAAGTAAAAAGTTACTCTCCCATTTTTAATTTGATTTTTTTAAAAATCCCTATCTTTGTGCATGCTCACGTTATTAAATAAAGCCATTATCCAAATATCAGCTTTCTAGAAACAGTAGCTTTGGCTGTGCGTTGGTAGTCACTCAGGAAACTGATTTTAAAATAAAAATAAAAACAGGATTATAAACAGTAGTGAAAATATTAATAAATATAATGTTTTTTAATTTAAAATACTTATAAATAATTGTTATTTCTCTTAAATATACAAAACTTACGTTGTAGTTCCAAGTAGTTTTTTTAATGTTCTTGTTCAGGTCGTACTTCGAGTTTTGAGTGATTCAGCAAATGTTTTATGTAAATTCTACCAACCATTAACGACGCCCCTTTGTGTAGTTATTCGGTAAATAAATTGTTCGTTGAAAGTTGGTTCTGATGCAATCGTGCATCATTATTTGCCATTTGCTGTTCGGTCATAGTTTTTGAACGAAAAATATTATAGTTTTTGAAACATAACCAGCTATTCATTTCGAATTTGTTGGTGTAGGGTTAAAGTTTTATTACTGAATATACCACAAATTTATTGAGAATTTAAAAATCGTTCATAGCAAGCATATAGTCCATATGCTTAAGTTTTTTTTATATTTAAAAAAGACAGACGAGAAAACTAAATGATAGTTTTTACTTTTGTCTATTAATAAAATATTCTAATGATAATTTAAAATTTGAAATAATCCCAAATAGCGTCTTCGCGAGGCTACATACATATGGAAAATGAAAAATGTGTGCGTATGCTCTAAGAAATATTTCCTCATTTTATTTGTTATTTTTTATGTTTTGAAGGTTGGCAATGGTAATTGCAAAACAAAAAAAAATACAAAATATTATAAACAAATATAATTACAGTTCACATTTATGTTAGCTAAATACTCTTATATGTATAATATAACCTGCATGAAAGTCAACCAGTATTAGCTCCACGCTTTTTTATAATTTTAAGTTACATTTAACTTAATAAACAAAACATTCACTGTATGCTTTGTTTATTATTATTTTTTTAACGATTTGAATTTATGACTGGCCAAAGTTAATAAAAGTTGCGTAATTTTATTATAGAAACGAATGTTTTACCCCAAGAAGGCTTTATTGACTTTGCGGAGTCGGAAACTTGGCGTTATAAGCTTATCCTTTCGTCTCCTGCTCATAAAATAATTATTATCATTGATTCTGTCAAAATGATCAATGTTACTGTGATAATACAAAAGATTGTTGTAAATAGGTATATTGTGACGCAACAGTGAGTACTCCTTCTTTTACTACTACTTACTACCATCCGACATCTCTGTCCAAACGATGGTACCTTATATTTCATTGATTTATTCTTTCAATATTCCATATCCAGAACCCATATAACCCAGTGTGGACGTGAATATATTAGTTTACTTTTTTACTACGTTATATAATAATTATATAACCCTTAATTATAAGTTATATTGATTTTATGCGAACTAGTTTTGGCTTGAATTCTTAGAAATGAAACTAATTAAACTTACATTTTGTTGCCTTAGGACAAGAATTGAAAGGAATTTAATTACGTAAATTCAGTGTACATATACAGCAGTCAATGTCATTAACCTCAAGATGTATATTACGTCACATGTTTATATTAGCGACACGTTCTGGATTCACATGGTTTAAATTAGGGTATATACATCTTCTAGATTGAAAAATAAGCATAAAAAGAAAAAAATCTTGTTCCTTTCTGATCAGTATAGTTGAAATTCTTGGAGTTTGTCTACTCGGATATGCATGTATTATACACATAAACATTCCTCTCGAATTCTATTTGTTGATAAAAACTGTGTTTTTGTAATCTTGGCCTTTTCTTGTCTAACTTTAGTCGGTAACAAGTTATTTACTTGAACAGAAATAGGTTTTAAGACATCAAATAAATTAAGGTACAAAGTTTTTGCTTAATTATTTTTATGTTAACGTACTCAATTGTATGGATTATTGCTTTAGTGTTTTTAGCTTTAGTTCTATTTTTTTATTATTACGGTCGGCGCGGGCGCATCTGCGTCAATCTCGATAACGCCGAAAGCGTGTCCATCAGTTTATTATTGATATAATATTTGCTTATCAATTATTATATATTAAAATAAAATATTGTATTCACTTAGATTAAGATATATTAAAACGAATGAATACGTAAATCAATAAATAAATTAAACAAAAATGAAAATAACTATTTGATTTATTTTATCGATATATTTTTATATAAAAGGCAAAGGAAATGCGAAAAAAACTGAACAGAAACAGTAGTTCTCAATAAAACAGTTTCCATCTTATTTTTGATATTTTGTAATTAAGAAAATAATTTGATACGAGTATCTTATGATATATTGACACTAATGCCCTCGTGACCGAATTACTACCGCAGCGGCCATTTTCAATGAACACTAGCAATTACTGCTCGGACAGTACATTGCACAAGTGTGTGTGCAAACATAGTGCATTCTCTATTCTTTCACTTTTATAGACCGACATTAAGCCGACAGGACCCGAGATAAAGCTCAGGACTATCGGTATTACGTGTTTTCTTAGGCACGGAAGAGTAACATCGCCTAAACTAAACTTTCAAGAAAGTCGGAACTGCTACTTGATTTTCGGCGACAGACACTTAGTAATGTTACTGTATAAAAGACAACAAAAGTAATATTAAATAATTGCAGAATATTACTCATCTACTCAAATCCTTAAATAAATATTACTTAATGTACATCTTATTATGCATATTTTTACTTAAATACGGATATAATTATGGATGTGTATTGTTAATGATTATTATTTTTGAATAAAATAATAATTGATCATAATATAATAAATCCCTCACATCGTTATTTTAAATTCTGAAAAATATTAACTGTGAATTTAATTCGATATATTTGTAGGCTGTAATTTTTTATTAAAATATTTAAACGGCAGATTTTTATGTATAGAATGTAGTATTGACGATTTGAATCAAAAGTTACCTATGTAAACAAAGAACTATTTCTTTGTTTGAAATATTCAGGTTGATCGGAGTTTTATGATAGAAGCCAGCTATTAAGCCTTTATTAATATTTTACAGTTTTGTAGCCTTATAGTATAAAGTCAAAGACATAAATAATACCGGTATTCAAATTAAAAAGAGACAGACGATTAGATTTTGGCTAAACGGAATAAAAATAATAAGTCATACCCTGGTAACGAAGCCATTACTTGTTATTAAATATTTATAGGCTTTTCAAATCTGTTCTCTTTGATCGCAAAATGTACTGCGCTGAGAGCGATTTCGCTCGGGAAATATAATTTCCGAAACATCGCTTTCGTATCCTAAGAACATCAATTTACTTCTGACGTACATTGCTTTCACAAGGTTTTGATATAATGTCTGTATGTGTAACAGTATCCCGTCAATAATGCTTATAGTCTACAGCGTTTATGTTCTAAGAAATAATTTTTGCTGTAAATTTTGGCTCTTGGAAGTTTGGTCATAGTTCAGCAATACCATTAATGTGACACTGTTGGGCAAAGGCTTTCTCTCCTCGTTGAGGGGAATTGATCTTATCACCACAAGGTTTCTCAGTCGCGGCTTTGGAGATACACATGAGGCAGAATGGAATTGTGTATATACGTATATATAGGTTTCCTTATTCATGTCATTGAATTTCATGGGTTTTATTTCAAAATATCTCGATTATATGAATTTTGCGAATATATATTGTCGACTAAAAACATTTTTTTTTGGATAGGTTTCGATCGTGTCTGTCGTAGACCAGCACGAAATTATTAATATCGGTATGTAAACGGGCTACCTGATCATCGTCACATGAAGTGGTCATCGTTATCTAGACTTTGGTACTTTAAGAAATGTTTATCATTCCTCTTATCAACAACGCGCCACTAATTTGGGAACTAAGATGTTACAACCCGTGCCTGTAGTTCTCTGGCTCAACCTTCAAATCAGAACACAATAACACTATGTATTGCTCTTTGGTGGTAGAATGTATGATGAGTGGATGGTACCCACTCAGAAGGGCTTGCACAAAGACATACCAATAAGTAGCTCTACCACCAAATAATTTTTAGAATTACCTTTATTTTGTAAACTATACGACGTTCTGATTCATAATGTTGGCTAACTGTATTAACTCTCTCGAGTATCCTGTTCATAACAAGTATTAGTCTTGTCTACTGGATTCTGAAATAATACGGACCAAATAATTGTGGCTGGCTGAGGTTACACTTCGTGAAAATGATATAAATGACTACAATTAGAGAATTACATGAACCTTGGAGTACCTAATAGTGCAACAACTCTTTATAAAAATTATAACAACTCGTCTTTTTAGCATCACTGGTGACAGGAGAGTTGTTTCATTATTTGCTCAAAGGATCTGAATTGCAATTCAAATGGGAAATGCTCCTACGAGTAGCATACTTGCTATCATACACGCAGTCTATTGATATTCTATATACGAGTATATATCATGAATGCGTGTATGATGGCGAGAATTGCATAAAATTTTCTAGAAGGTGAAACCTTTAAAAGGTAGGTCACGTAATAACGTGTGGTAAAAATGAATATTAAAATTTATAATAATATAATACTAACTTAATATCGAATTATTACTAAAGGTCCACACAAAATCTAATATTAAACGACTTCTTAACAATATTAATCTGATTTGTGATTAGATTGTTTTTTTTTTTATTTTTTTTTATGGCATTGGTTGGCGGACGAGCACATGGACCACCTGATGGTAAGTGGTCACCACCGCCCATAGACAAAGGCGCTGTAAGAAATATTAACCATTCCTTACATCACCTATGCACCACCAACCTCGGGAACTAAGATGTTATGTCCCTTGTGCCTGTGATTACACTGGCTCACTCACCTTTCTAGCCAAAACACAACAATACAGAGTATTGTTATTTGACGGTAGAATATCTGATGAGTGGGTGGTACCTACCCAGACGGGCTTGCACAAAGCCCTACCACCAAGTAAAAATTATAAAAGTTGGTTAAATCATCCATAGCTACACAATATTCCTTTTTATTTTAGATTATCTTTATATTCAGATACCAGTACAGAAGCTTACCTCATATTCGTAAGAGTCAATTATTACTGTATAATTTTGTAACTTCCTGTCATCTAACAGTCACTTTTACCAATTTCTATGATAACATATGTATGTATACGTAGTATGTACTCCACTAAAAGGTTTAAGCAATGTTTACACGTTTCAATCGTATTTGGATTTCTTGGGTGAGATCGATATATATCTATAATTTGGGCAAAGTTAATGGCCATAATTGCAAGTTTGAAATTGAATATTGGAAATGATATTATATACCATCATCATAAAGGTCATATGTTGATCTGTCTTTAATGAAACTACATTCAAAACAACACAAGAAATATAAGTGTTTGACAATTTTACTTAGTAATAATAGTTACGAGATATTTATTAATTATTTAATTTTATCGGTAAATAAAATAGGAACGGAAATAAATCGATATAAATAGGAGTGTATTCATGTAAGTATCACTGAATCATTTAATGTTTGTTGTTTTTACTCGTGTTATTCTTTAAGCATATTTCTGTTGAGGAGAAGAATTCAACCTGTCATATTATCGCTGCAAGAGTGCTGGAGATACAAATTATTATACATTCATGTATGTGTGTCAAATTGTCTTCGGAAATATTTTCTCGTAATGTTTTTTTTGGTAGTAGATGAATTATAAAAAAGAAAACACATAAAAACCTCAGCGGTACTTAACTAAATTGGAATACACGGCCTTCGGTTAATGAAGGTGTTCTATTTCTTTTTTTCTTGGCAATAAATTCTTTATTTTTATTCACTGTCAGTGTTATAAACGATTAAGTGTTCAGTGAGTTCATTAGCAAAGTACCTACTTACACATTAAGTTACTATCTGACTAAGGCTGTCTATCAACTTTGTTACCGGCCTTTTAGTTTTGTTTGAATTGTCCACATGAACAAAGTCCTTCAAGTTCGCTCTTTGAAGGGTTTTCTGAATACTTATTTTACAGTAGTTGTTTCTTGATTGTATATGCGTCATAGAAAATAGTTTATCTCTAAATAGTCTTTATTTAAAGATCAATTATGAAGTGTGATTTCCGGCAGTACAGAATATAGGCGGTTTTTATAAAGCCGAGTTTGTTGTAATAAATATGGTTATTTTTTGATTAAACGCTTATACCAAAAGCAAAAACACCTCTTGTGGCAGTAGAGCCAACCAAAGACCAAAATCATTCCCAAGAAGAGTTAGCGTTAGACAGGTTTAACCGTAAAAAATACCACATGCTTTACGCCACTTCCCAATGAATAGAATGGTAGCAAGAACATTTTGTATGTATTTATTTCTTAAGATAATACACACATAAATTATTAAATTATTTTACTTATTATAGGAATGTATATTCATATACTTTTGTCTGTTTTATACTAAACGTACAACGAAGCTCCTGGTAATAGGAAGTACGACAAACCCCCAGAGATCAGGTTGTCAGGAAGGACAAGACACATAGTATAAATAATATAACGTCTAGATATCTACTTTAAAAAAATGCTTTTAATTTTATAGTGTAAGAAATTATAAATTCATTTAAAATATAAAAATTCT
Source organism: Vanessa atalanta (assembly GCF_905147765.1). Lineage (NCBI taxonomy): Eukaryota > Metazoa > Arthropoda > Insecta > Lepidoptera > Nymphalidae > Vanessa > Vanessa atalanta. Next base: position 5,833,456 of record NC_061882.1, read on the forward strand.
TAAAATTTTATGATCGTTCCAAACTTTAAGGATCAATTAATTTGATATTCACGTTAAAATTTAAGTTTTCTCTTTAGTTTTTTATTACTGAAAGGACTCACCAACTTAAAACGATCTTAAAATATAATTATATTTAAAAAAATAATTTGTCTCGACAGGCATTAAGCTTGAGTCATGTTTACAATTAAGCTTGCTATTATTATTAAATAAATAAATGAATCCTCATTCTATATTACACACAATACGAAAACATTTTCTCGAATGTTGTTCATAAGGCTTATGCTCCTCGCATCGAGGCCATCAATAGACGCAATAATATCACATCGATTGCAATGCGGACTGAGGAATTACTGAATCATCCATTAGCGACAAATGTTTGCTGTAATTAGACGCGATCTCTTGATGCCTGTGATAAATCAGACTATATTGATACAGATGATACAATGCACTGTCCTATTTGATCGGTAATTCTAAAATTGTAATCACTTCAAAGTGTTAAATATTAATATCACATTATTATGGAATAGAAAATATATATTTTTTCTGTTCTATTGGTAGCTTTTTTTTTACAATACTCTCAAAAATTACGTACAATAAATTCAGATTGATTTTAACAAAAGTATCATTAATTCTTCCTATGGAAGTGTTAGACTTTATCTTATAAACAAAATTATAATATGCAATACTTCGGTATAATAATACATATGATTCAAATTATTCCAGTGAAATAATAATGTACATGCAAATATTAAATTTATTTGGACGCTTCAAAGTTCAATGTATTACGAAGGAAACGTTTATTTATCTTTCAATGTTGGAAGCGAAATCAGAATTAACATGTTACTGAAACATTTACATGTATTTACCAAGAAATAAATGAATATTCCATTAAAATGTTTGTTGTAATTAAATAATATAGTTTAGGCATTTGAGATATGTACAGCCAATATTGACATATTATTTAAATGTATTATAATTGATTTTTGCAAAATAATAAGACGCAAGAATTTAAGAGAAACAAGCTGTTATTTTAAAACATAAATTATAAAGTCTTAAGATGGCTGTTTAAGACGGTCAGAACATGCATTTGACGGTTAAATTTACATATAGATTCGTTTTTATTTTTCGTGATATCAATATATCGAGATAATAATAAATAGTAAGTACTAGGATTATATTACAGTCATTAGCATGAGAAAAAACTAAAATAGACGTTTAATTATGATAATTTGATTTTTATTAAATATCGTATTAGAGTAGTTTCATATAGATTGAAAGATAAAATCATGTGTAAGGGTAGAAAAATAGTCCTCAACTTGTTTCTAGAACGTATTTGTATTCAATATAAAAATAATGCTATAAATTGACTTAAAAAATAAAGTAAACTAAAATTAATAAAAAAAAAATACCTGTTCCTACATACTAAAAATTTTTATTACAAATTTCTTCCTTTTATGTAATATATACCGCATATATTACATAAAAAGGAGTAACTATGTTAACCGTCCATTTTCTATCAATGATGATTTAACAATAAATACTTTAGTAAATTAAATTTCTCAAAAGTTAACGAAACCTTGTTTGTAGAGAGATGTTTCAAAGATGACGAGGAAATTAAGTACAGCGGACTTCGAGCGAAGATTCAAATTATGTCAAAACTTTACGACAACCACTTAGGTGCTTTTAGAGATCAAATATTATCCATAATTTAACGATATTTATTGCATTGTTATTTACGATAATTTAAATTTTAGTACCTTATAATATATTAAAATATATAAAAAAAAAATCGGTCAAGTGTTTCATAATTTGCTTCAATTTGCCACAATCTCAATCTCATGCTTTGTACATCTTGTTACATAAAAAATATTTTCATAATTTTATGGCGTTAAGTTGTTTCCTCGGGTAGTGCTAAATCAATTCTTCGTTTTGGCATTTTCTTATAATTTAAATAATAAAATCTTTTTGTTTTACGTAACACGTGCAATAGAAATTCGATGATATGTGGGAATGGCAACAGTTTATCCACGTGTACTGGAAATTTGGTGATTCTTTATCCCCTTTTATTTTTATAGTTAAGTAAAAACTTAGATATCACCGGCCTGGCGAACGGTGTTCTAAATTGTTAACATATAAAATTTTATTATAATATTATTAACATTAATAATAAAATTTTATATGTTAATAATTAATAGAGACGCCTAAATATTAACTTAAAATAAGATTATTTATTATAATTTATAATACATTGTTTTTTTTTCAAATATACTTTTATCGCAAGTTACCTACGCTGAATCTAGCTGGCTTGACTTTTAGTTATAGGATAATTCAAAAAATTGAAGCTACCGCCGGGAGAACAGGCAACAAACTCAGTTGTTACTCTTTTTCAACATTTAACATACAAAGTTAGACTAATTACATACAATTATGTTCGTATTGGAGCAGCGTGGTGGAATATGCTCCAAACCTTCTCCCCAAAGGGAGAAGAGGTCTTAGCCCAGCAGTGAGAAATTTACAGGCTGCTAATGTGATGTAATGTAATGTTTGTATCTGGAAGTCAATAAGTATTAGCTTCACGCTTTTTTATCATTTTTATATTCTTGTATTGAATAATATGCTTTTTTTATTAACGACATTTTTAAAAAATATTTGATTTTATGAATATATCCTTTATTTGGTCCCAAGCTACAAATATTTTCAATTTAATTAAGCTGGATTTTGCTTTTATAAAATGAATAAATACATGTGAAAACAATTATGGAAAATTAATTCAACAGTTCCAGTTTTATCATTTCTTTCATTATTTTTGGGATGAAAAGTAGCTTTGTCACTTTTAATAAATTCGCGTTTGGACAATGCGAATTTAATAAACCTATACCCTTCTCGATTGTAGAACAATATGATACACAAAACAGAATTATATCATAAAAATTACAGCTACTTTGTCCATTACTCGGAAACGTTTTAAATATTTCAAAAAATCTGCTTAACGAATGCATTATATTTTAATAAATGTATGAATCTTGAAATATATTTATATAATAATTTATAATTTAATTGTATTGACTTTCTTTTTTATATTGGCTAAACATTAAAAAACATACGGAACAAGGCAAAAGATTATTTCGATGAGTTGTGTTTATAAATATATTTTTACCTCTATAAATTACATATTTTATTGAATGTATTTTAAACAGCAACAAAATTTACGGTAATCTGTTCAAACACAAACAAACGTGCCAGCTGTATCGTTTTAAAAATGTCGCCATAAAATTTCAAATTCAGAACTACAAACATTCATGCAATTCGTAAGCAAAATAGCTTTTCGTTGTTAGAAGTGTTGCCAGCAGTGGTACGTGCGGCTGAGAGGTCGTTCACGGGAATTGAAACGGATTCTACCGTGGATTGTTCGAGGTATTACGAGATTAGTTTGCAAGTACGACGGCGAGTTCGGAACTTTTAAAAAATAAACTTTAACAGCAAACGGTGAAATAGTTTAATCGGTAATAGTTCGAATAAATAGTAAACAGTTTTATTTAATTCTTAAATATTCAACGACATACTATGGAACAACAACTGTGTTATTTTTAAATATAAAATAAATAAAAAAAAACTTTATTGAGTAACGACATTAAACAATTTTAATTAAAAGAAAACATTGCTACTGAAATACAAAATCATAAAGTTGTATTCTCTCACTTTTGTTAAATCATTTATTATTCATGGATAAAGTCTTTATTATAGCATCGGTATATTATGTCGAAGCAAAATGAATTTACAGTTTTTATGTGTTTTACATGCAAATAACGCAGTACAACCTGACGTAAATATTAAATATCAGTAATACTTCCTGTCGGTGCCTCGTTTTCATGTTATTTTAAGCATCTCCACAAGCGGAAAATTGGCAACTTTTGATTTGATTTGTGTTGTAAACAGGAGTTTGTGAGAAAAGTTTGTTATCGCGCAAAGTTTTCACCACTGAATGCTATAATATTGAGCAATTAATGTTAATATTTAGAACAGTTACAAGCAGTTGTAATGTGAATATTGTTAGCAATTTGGTGATAATCAGCCTTTACGAGCTTCATACGTGTGGATTAGAAATATGGAAAAATCTAAATTCTTTTCTGAAGTTAAAGCTATCTATCTAAAACATATTGTTCGTCGTTTTAAAACACATTTCAATCTATAAGCCTTTAAAAGGTAACTGACAACATACATATTTGTAGAATTGAATAAAAAATAGTTTCAAATGTGCTTCAATTATTATAATAAAAAATAAATATAAATAAATTGGAGCCATGGAAGTGAAACTTCATATATTTCAGTATCAGCGGGTTTCTTAATTAACAAAGAGTGGGAAAGTTTGTCAAATGCTTTCGAGTAGTCCGTATGAATAACATTAATTGCTGTTGAAACTTTATTCAATTGAAGTTCAGGAACGAAAACATGCTGCGTATCTTAAGATACATCTTGACATCAAATAAGATTTATTTGTGATTTTTCATAATCAAAAATCATAAATCAAACATCAAAAATAGAAGTATACTTATATAATAAAATATAGAATAGTAGTAAAATAATAGTGCAAATATAGCTTTTACATATATTTTTTTTGAGATTTTCATTTTATATTAAATATATATTAATTATAATGATATTTGCATAGGAAATCGGAGAGGGCGTTTTTCAGGTGAATAAGTGGTTCTTTTTCGGTAAATACCGGTATGAAATATTTAGGCGGGAGGTGTTACCCTCCAAATTAGCATGAGTGTGACGCGCCCTTGGGCACTAATCGGTGCAGACCAGATCCAGCTGCCGAGTGCCATGCTCAGTAGCGAGAGGTGCTTTTTCTGCGAAAACGTTATATAGAAGAAGGAAGCCGTGAAGTGAAAATGAGAAGAGTATCAGTCACTTGCCAGCTCTACCGAAGAAAACCAAGGAGGCATTATACCCTGCTACTCCTCCCGCCATAAGCATCATCGATTCTAGGGACCTTTACCCCAGATATCTCCAGGTATTGGATGCCTGCGTAGAGCTGTCATCCGTCGAGGTGTCATGGTAAAATGATGACGACGAAGAGACCTGTATTCCATTATCCACGTCATTTAGTATATATAGTAATTTTAGCGCACCATTTCGTTCACTTCAGTTTATTTTATGTCGTCAACGACTTACTCCTTCTCACTGTTGTGAGATTGTATGGAAGTGAATATACGTACCTATATTGTGAAGAATTTAACATTGTGTTCTTCGAAGATAAATAGTTCTTTTCAGAGCTTCAATCATGTTTCACGTGACACCGCATGCTGCTTCTTGTTTGAAATAAAACAGTTCTTGTCAGTTACAAATATATGTTGCGGCATATGTTGCAACATGTTATCACGGTAGCATGCGTAAGCGATCCCGTGGCGCCTGCCGAAAGACGGTATACCGCTGGTTTTTTAGTGGGTAAACCTGTACCTGGGCGCACTCGGCGTTCTGGGCTTCGGGGAGTCCCACATCCCTCCCTACTTTCCATCACGTGGGGAAAGCGCGTAACGCGTTTTTCCAGCGAGAAAAAAAAATGTTACAAAATGTGCTTGTTCCTGAAACCCGCGTAACAACGAACTGCTACATATCTTCTTTAAGGATAGTATAGTATTTACAAAACCACTAGCCCAAATTACAAAGTGTGAAAATTAATGATCATTAACAGAAATCGTTTAAAATTGATATCATATCATTTTAATCTGGATTAATACTGTGTGTCAAATAATTTGAACCAAATCTATTGGGAACTGGGAGTAAAGTAAGTAAGCCGTCATAAGTGGCGTAAGTAAGTGAGCGTTAATGGATGCTGCATTAGTATATAACTAGGAAACTTCTTAACGGATTTAGACTGGAGAAATACTTATTTTTGTCCAAATGTTTGTCAATAGAAGGTAGATTAATAATATAGGTAATCAAAATTTTAAATGACCCACTGACATACGCACAGTCTATGTTAATGAGTTAAAGACGGATAACAAAATATTTGGTTGAATTCATCACCTCATGGTAAGACGGTAAAATTTAGGATGAAAGTTTTTTTATAAATGTTCATTATCTTTGAACTCTAGAATCATCTAAATCAGCTTTTGGCTTATATTTATGTGTCAAAAAAGATATAAAGCTTTTTGAACATTCATTTCTTAAGGTGGAATTTAGCATGAAAGTTGTCTTGTTTGAAGGTTCATCACCCCGAAGGGTGATAGAAGTTTATATTTAAGTTATATTTGGGATAATATTGGATATTGGATGATTAAGGTAATATTGGGGATGAATATATGTATATAAGTCATTTTTGTGTGAAACATGCAAATCGGTCTAGCCAGATCGTTATATTTGGATTTAGATGTTATATTTGAATGATATATTTGGATGTTAGCAGCTGCTAAAAGCCAAAAGATAAAAACATGTATGTACGTCTTACATTCTATTTTTTTATTTTCAGCCAAATCTTTAACGACAAATTTTAACGACAAGTAAGCCTTCTATAGGATTTAATAAACACAACTTCGTTTAACTCGAAAAAAAAAAAGATTTCGTAACCCCCATCCTAATCTATACAAATATTATAAATACGAAAGTAACTCTGTTATCTTTTTACGCTTAAGCCGCTGGGATGATTTAGATAGCTTGGTATGGAGATAGTTGAAGTCCTGAAGAAAGACATGGCTAACTTTTTTTTATTCACTATAACTACTTAAAAAATAAAGTTTTAGGCTTTTTTATGGGGTGGCTAGCTAGTATATTATAAGGATAGCATGAAATAAACAATATACTATTGATGATGATACGCTATAAAGGATTTTATCCTACGTCGTAGAGATTATTAATTTCAGGATACCGCGATTCGCATTCGAGGCGCGCAAACTACGCTTGAGCCACGAAATGTCATATTCCAAGCAGTCATTTCTCAATAATCATCAGTAATATTATAAAGGTGAAAATAATTCTATCTATTCCATGATGAAATTTACAGTGTATACTCAAACTCAACTCAAACTCAAATTCCTTTATTCAATATAGAAGTATTACACTTTCTTATTGATTGTCAAGTTAAACACTACCACCGGTTCGGAAAAAGAAAACACCCTGACCTGAGAAGAACCGGCGAAAGAAACTCAGCGGGACTTTTTTTTTTTTTCTTTACGTCAAATTAATTATATACATAATTATATATGAGTAGAAACAGCCAGGAGGCGATCGTTTCATTCCCAAGGTGTGCTATCAAACATAAACTCACTAATTGTATAGTAACCTTTCGCACACAAGCGTTCCTTAACAATTTTTTTAAATTTCGCAACAGAAGCATTTTGAACGCTTTCTGGGATCCTGTTGTAGAAGCGTATACATTGCCCCACAAAAGAGTTACTGACTCTATGCAGTCGAGTAACAGGAGTAACAAGATTGTGTTTGTTCCTTGTACCAACGTTATGAGAATCACATTTTCTCATAAAAACATTAATATTTTTCCGTACATACAAAATACACATACAAAGTACATGTGTACACACACACACTGTAAATGTGTACATTGGATTGAACACCAATAAACCATAGTGTGGTATATTTATATTTTTGTTCCATATTTTTGTCGTTAGTGATATAAAGCATATATTGTCAAAAAGGAATAGGATGGATTTAATGGAGCTTCTACTAAGATACGTTATTATGATTTCTGGTAGTGTATCGGAAAACTGTATTAATGTAGTCTCATCAATAATTCTATCAAAACTTTATAGCTGTCTTGTGGTTTGAAGACTGAATGAGTAGGTAGCAGATAGGGTAAAGGCACAAGGGATATAACTTCTTAGATCCGATGCTTGGCACTGAAATGAAGGTGCTAATAGTGGTTTATACCTACTTCTGTGTCAATATTTATGGCCAAAGTCGATAACTTAACAACAGGACATGATCTCCTGATTTACTGCAACATGTTATCTATTAATAATTTTCGTTAAAATAATAATAATTAATATTAATAATAATAATATATTTGTATATATAAAACCTATGTTTAACAACACAACAAAATATGCATACGCCAATAGGGCGTAAGATTTATGGACTAATATTGAATACATTTCATTGTTATTCCTATGTAAATTATTAATATTTCAAATTTCATCGTTCAAATGTTATTAAGTTAGTTTTAACAATATAAAATACCAATTTTACACATACGCTTACGCTATAAAATTCAATTTAAGTCATAAATTGTGAACGGAAACAATTCAATGGCTGGCCGATTCATATGTTCATTCATTCCGTCATTCTAAGCCCGTAACTTCAGTAGTTACTCGCCCAACTGATTGTATTGTTCGATTCAATGAAATATACAGTATATGTGCATTGAATTGCTGCGTAGTTAATTGAAGTACCAGTTGGTTTAACACTTAATATACATAGTTTGAATTGGTGTTCTTGTATTTCGTTCGATCGTTATCTTCATCTAAATTAATACTATAAATGTGTATTACCCTCTTTAAATTTAGTTATGATAGGACGTTTTGATTAATAGCAGCGTCAAAGAAGAAACTGTCGATTTATTATAAAACGTACGTTTATTAGATTTAAAATAAAAATAAGGTTCGACTTCAAAGTTTAAAGAATCAAGTACTTATAATAAATTAGCTAACCCACCCGCTTCACTGAGCATAAAATAAGACTTTATAATTATTGACTTACTTAATAATTATTTACTCTACGTTTTCTGTGAACTCTTAGGTCTCAAAGACAAAATGACTTCTTTTTAATTATTATTTGTTTAAAGCTATCACACTTTCGGGATTTAATATACGATCATTTTCAAAACCGATCTACAGTACATGTTTAATTTATAAGGAAAGTATCTTAATTGGAATAAATATTATTTATTTAATTTTTAAATTACAAGATACTTTTTGTAAATAATGTTTTAGTAGCTGTCTACAAAGTAAAGGATACATCTTGTATCTCTATCTTGTAAGCCTCGTTGATAGGCAGTAAAAGGTGTTTTTAATATTAATACTAAGTTATACATCCTTTTTGACCTTTTCAGTAGATTTTAGGTAATTTAATTTTAAGTTATCTATGCTTTTGTCAGGTTCCAGTCCGTATATTATCTTCGTGCAGAAAAGGTGATAGGTGGACATATCAACGCTCTTGATGGTAGGGCTTTGTACTAGTCTCGATGTGTGGTGACACTTAGCATAGCCCTGTTACAATTAAGGGTGAATCATCACCCTTCAAATTGACGCATTTACATCTCAGTTCCCAAGGTTGGCGCATTTATTATGAAAGAAATTATTAAAATTTCATTGAATGGGCAGTGGTGCCTATTTACCATCAAGTTAACATTTTCCGCCTAACATTTCTATAAAATATATGAAAAAAAGCAAAAATAAATATAATCGTAATTAAATCGTTTTGTATACGACATAATTGCAATCAAAGTGACGTAAATTAAATATGACTGTTATATTAGCTATACTTCTTAGAATTTAATATATCTTGTGATATTGTTTCAATAGATTCACCAACAAAACAACATAAAGTAATTTTGTATGTCGGTAGAATACCTGAGCGTGACTTAAGTGATACTTCAAACAAGAGTATGCCTAGATTTTACAACCAGCGAGTTCGAATTAAACTAACACTTTTGAATTATCAAACAGTCGAAGTAAAGTTACGAAGTTCTTGCGTTCATTTCGCTTTGCACTATTTGAATACTTCCGAAAAGAAATTGCAATTTTCGAAAGGCACATTTTTCGTACAGTTTTTGATTTCGTTAGTTAATGAGAACTAGTGGTTGAGCTGTGAGCTAAATTCAACCTTAATTCATTAGTAGTAAGAATTAAACTTGACATTAATTTATTATAATTTATAATTATATAACTATTTTTTCTTATAAACCTAAGGAACTGTCAACAAATACGTTATTGAGTGGTATTTTTAACAATGGGCTTCGAAAATTTTATTATATTAAATGTAATCTCACCGACCAGAAGTTAAAATGACGTTTAAGAGAAGATCAATTGTTAACAACAAAACCGCCTAAAACGACAAATTTTCTAGTACTCTGTAATTGTTCGGAGCATCCCAAAATTTGCGCCAAAAAGTAAACTCAAGCCTCTGTGACAGGCGATCGCGCGTTTTTTTTTTTAATGTATTACGCTACACGGTATTGATCCATTAGACATCCATTATATTAAAAATATATCTCATTGTCTTCTACACTCATTTTTCGTATAAAAATTTATATTCACGTATTTGTCAATACATATATCCCGGTATTAAATCGTAAATAATTACTATTATTATCTTGATATCCAATGAAAGTTAGTAGCTCTAAGTGATTATTTGAATTAATCATAATAAACTACTGCAGGTATAAGCTAAGATAAATTTCATATCAACACTGAATCCGAGATAGGAACATTAGCTTTATGAGCAGGTGCATTGTGTAATCACTTATCTACATTCAATGGTATGACATTCAATCAGGTAAATACTCGAGTAAGATACAACTCTCCATTGTTTAGGCCATTGAGATTGGACATAAAGCAAGTTGTTAATTTTAATCGTTTCATTAAGTGGTTTTGGCTTTGTCACGTGATCGCTTCGGTAATTAAAGGGCCATTGGTGTGTTACGACGGACAAACAATGCCTTTGACTGTTTGACTATACGGTCGTGAGTGCTCATCCAAAGAGAACTCTGGTACGACTCTACGCGATTTATAGCGTTTTATTAACGTTCAATTTTAATTGAAACGATTATAATAACATAGATGTCATATAAAATTTTAGTAATATAGTAAAATGCAGGTACTACCCACATATCAGATATCCTACCGCCAAACAGTAATATTCAGTGTTGTTATGTTCTGGTTTAAAGGGTGAGTGAATATATGTAACTACAGGCACAAGGGACATATTAGTTCCCAAGGCACATTGATGTTTTAAAAAATGGTTAATATTTCTTACGGCTCCAATGTCTATGGGCGATGTAGACCAATAAGTGTAAAATAAAAGTACCAAAAAGGAATTAGTACACATTTTACTTCAAATTCCGTTATAATCAGGTTGCACAACGGCGCGGAAGTTGAGCATAGATGGTTGAAACAAGACTTGACTGGACCCGAATAATCACAATCCGCATGATGTACACCACTAAACTGCAAAAAATAAGGTCTTATCGCCGAGTTGAGATGTGGTTCAAACAACCTTAAGGATTAACAAAATGTTACATATCATTGTTTGTAGTTGTTGTACTTAATTTTAATATAGAAATAATTTGTAAATTATTTATATTCTATTTAATTAAATGCATTAAGGTAATATTTAAGGTTGCTTCTTAATAAAATAGGCCACGTCAGTTTGTTCCTTTATGTAACGATGCGCTTGCACCGCCACGACACGGAGACTCTCGGAGGTTATACTCAAGGGGAAGCCTTATTTCGTTCGCGATAATATCGAAATTGAATATTTTAATTTATTAACGGTAAAACATTTCTTATCACATTCAATATTTTAAGCAGGCGTTTTTCTCGTGTTTTTTCAATGTATAACACTCTGGGATTTTGATACAATATTCACCATATAACTCAGAATTTGCTCAATATTTTGCTGTTGCTGTTTAGTTGACGAGTGGATGACAGTGCCATATATTTGAAGACGAAGCCATGGTATCTTCAAATTCATATTTGGACCATCCGCATCGTTCGGCCATATTATTTCAGTACTTCGGTTAATAAGATGTTAAAACGGATTTACCGATAAACACACGATCGTTAAGCTTTGTGTGGTTTCTGATTATGGTTATTCATTATATATTTATATTTAGCCACCCTTTTTATTTCTATAATAATTGGTAATCTTAAATTAAGGTCAAATGGAACACCAGTCGTAAGACGAAAACAATATATTTATGTTGTTTTTATTTGTAAGATTAATTAGATTTAATAAATCCTTTTAATTTTATTTTATAAAGAAAACTTTGTTTTCTTTTTTATTGCTCTATTTATGACCGTGTAAACAAATAAGTTAATAAGGTTTAATCACATATCTTTGATTGATAATATTGGCAGATACAAATTAAATCTTAATTTTAAATGTTTCAAAATCAACCCTTGAAAAGGGTTTACGTAATGAAAGGCCCTTCGTTTATTCAATTATCTGTCTTTGTTGCTCCTGAACGTCGATTAGATTTATTGTTTTAATTATTATGAAAATGTTAATTTGGCCAATAAATATTCATAAGAAATTTTATAATAACGACTCATGTGATCATACTTCCTAAAATATAGTAATGTTACTCGTGGTATCTTAAAAAATATAGCATTTGCTGCTGGAGTAGACTACGACACAATAATATTCTCTTAACTGAATATTGGAAGATCCAACCCAGATCAATCTGAAGCATTCCATCTATACAAGATTTATTGGAGTTAACAACAGTGTGCATACACGCAAACGCTTTATCTACGTATATTCTGATAACACATTGAAACACCAATCCGACACTATCAAGATCAAACGCAAAACCAACACATTTAGTAGCTTTTCAGAGTCTGGGTACGCAACCCTGAAAACTTAGTGATTCCGAGCTGTTGCTGAAAATTTTCTAGACGGAATATTCCAATAATATTTTATTGGCCTACCCTGGTTCGAACCTAATCTGCATAATCTACAGAAAATAGACCAGTCAACATAATAATAGACTATTAAGTTATCAAATAACGTAATATTTTATCAAAAACATATTGTACTCTTATACATTGTATAGTGTAATCAATTTTGCAAAGAATGTTTTTTCGTACTAAAAAAAAGTTTCATTAATAGTTAGTGTACCTTATATTAAAAAAAATATTATTCAACAATCTTTGATGAAAATCCTTCAGCAACCTTTTTTCTTGGATGGATATAAAATTGAATATCTTATTAAAACCTATCAAAACTTAATACAGTTTTTTTTTATATAAAAATAATTTTATAAATAAGAACGTTTCGCGCTCATCAAAATATTTTAATCAATTCCAACGGAAAACCTCTCGATGAAAATAAAAAACTCGCTATTATGTTTGTATTATTCCATGGAACAATATGAAGATCTTTTGTTCCGGGAATAGGAAACGAACCTAGTGTTCCTTTCAATTTCAGGTACAAAACCTATAATAAGGCTCTACGCAAATATTAATAGGGCGAGTCCTTCACTGTCAAGGATTAAAAGTTATATCAAAACGATTTTATATATAAGAACGTTTGTGCCAAAATATTTCAATGAATGTTTATTTTATTCAAGATTATGTATTCACAGATTGTCTTGACCCATTTACCTTTTATATTGTTGTATTCCTGTTTGGAACGTGATTTAGTCAGTAAGTACAAATTAGGGTATGATGTATTATTAACTCTCGTATTTTGAGTGTTATGTACCACCAAAGCAAATAGTAAGCAATGCCTAATACATTTGAACTGTGAGACATTTTAGCTATTCTAAATCATCAATGTGCCGCTAACTTTATTAACTAAGATGTTAGCTCCCTCGTGCTTTTAGTTAGACCGGCTTACTCAGCTTACAATCCAAAATATAGCATGACTAAGTATTGCTTTTGGTAGAATATGTGTACCTAACTCGAATTGGAATAAAATGCCAACGAGTTAAATGCACAATAATATGAGATAAACGAGCGGAGATAGCCCAGTGGTTAGAACGATGTTCAAACCCACGCTAGCTTTAAATTTTCGTGTGCTTAATTTGTGTTTGTAATGCATATTGTGATTTCATTATGGGGGGTACGTAATTAAGCGTTTCTGCATATTTTACCCCTAAGGGGTAAATAGGGGTTGAAATTTCTTATATAAGTTAGTCTGGAAGTCCGTTATTTTTGAAGTGACAAGCATTAGTCTTTATTTTTGGGCTACTGAATAAAAATGAGTACATATTATGTATTTAAACGTTACTGGATATTCTATCGGTAGGGGTTTAATTAGGGGTTGAAATTTCGTATAAAGGTTAGTCTTGAAGGCCATTATTTTTTTAAATTTGAATATTGACGCGCCAAAAATGTTACTGAGAAATTTAAGACCTTCACAAGTGCAACGTCACCAGACTAATAGTAACACCACTCCATCGTAACATAGAGGCCACAGTTATCACTGGATGTGCTAAAGGAGAAACAATGTATATTCCACGACTAACTTTGAAACCATTAAAAGATCTGTAAGTTCAAGAGAGTACAGTTCGGGCAAAAGTCTGCTTCGCCATGACTATTAATAAAGCACGCCGTCAAATCTTCTGAATTGCCGGAGTAGACCTAAGGGAAGGCTGTTTTTCGCATGCATAGTTCTAAATAGCCTGTTGTAGTATAAACTCTACGAGCAGTCTGGTGGATCTAGTAACGAAAGTCGAACCACAAATGTGGTATAAAAAGAAGTCTTAAATTAACGTAATATTTTAAACTATTCTGTAATATAATCAATTTCTATTAAAGCTAGTAGCTTTATATGTTTTAAAATATCGTAAGCATAGCATTCCTTTTACTGCCACAGCCAATATGGGAATCGTAAAAGTATCGAGATGATCGAGCCTCGTTTCGCAATCAATTAGCAAATTGGTAAAGTCAAATTGGCATCTAAAAAGCTTGGTGTGCTCAGCAAGCCAAGACGGTTTTTCACGTGGGCCCATCGCCTGAAACTAGACGAGGCGCAAATTCGGCCTCATATGGAGTAGTGCTCTTTCCTGTTCGAGAGCTCCCCAGTATAACGCCTAAATCACGTATCGCTCGAACTACGGCAAGTTTTTCAGTCTTGATATAATATTGACTCTGTAAGTAATTATGTTTTCTTGTTAATCTAATTATTTACTATAGTTGAGAAGCACTTGGTTGGTCATATATTTCTTACCTATAACAAACCTCGCTCTGATTCGGATACATTTTATTCGACGACAACTTTACGACGCATGTTTTTCATGTGCGTCCAGAAATACTTTGGGTGTTGGGCAATGGCTTCTTCGATATGAAGAATACATCAGTAGTAATATTATTTTATGGGCTCACAACAATCATTTCTTAAATAAGCAAATCCAGTTTTGTCTTGTTCAACATTTTATTATGACTTTTAGTTTTTGGTTTGATGAGTTTAATTAGAGTGGGAGAAAATCAGATAGGATATAATTTAAATGATTTATAAGATATAGGAACGAACTTTTCAATTGCAATCTATAAGATTACGTAAAAATTGGGTGTAATTTAATTTAATAAAATATATAATTAATATAATCGTGTAAACATTTAGTTTTAGTTATTGATATGGAGATAAATGAGTTTATTTTTAAAACAATTTCTAATGGTGCTTGCCATATTTACCATATTTACTTTGCGTATTGGGATTTGACTTTCCTTACTTGTTTTCGATTATATTAAATCTAAAAAAAATCCTCTTGCACTTTTGATAGCATTAAATTGATTCAGATTGTGTAATATTACTCGGGGTTTCGTGATGATTATTAATATCAAATTGTATTGTCCATGTTGTGGAACTCATGTTGAAGTCCCCAAGTAATAAAACAGAATTATTTGCACAGCTTAAATTGTTATTATTTATGATTTCAGTTATATTATTAATAAACTTCTCCAATGTATTATGAGTAACCGGCGGAGGGATGTATACAGCACCCACGCATATATTGATATTGACAGAACTAAGTTCTATTGTAGTCCATAAATCTTCATATAGTTTGTCTGCGAGATTAAGCCACCCTCTTCAATACTTTCTCCACTAATTTTTTTATGAAAGGAAATAGGATATGTCCAACGAACGCGTCTATATACATAAAATCTATCGTCGGCGATGTCTGCATCGTATGCAAAGTCAAAAAGAGCAATTGAGCCAAGTCTCCGTTAAAATAATGAAATCATGCTTTCAGTTAAGAACATGATTTCTTACATCGGTTAAGTTTAAACGAAGTCCCCGGATATTTTTTAATAAAAAGTTATTGAATCGAATAAAAAAAAAATCATCTACACCACTCCGTGTTTATAATTATGATCAAATGACGATAATTTTGAAAGTGATTCTGTACTTTTTGATCAGGTGATCCTCCACTAGTTTGCTATACCATAAACAATATCTTTAAATTCAAACTTAATAAATATATTTCAATATAAGAATATTAAAATAACAAACGGTAGGTTATTTTTATCGACAAATCCTAACACGTAGAACGAATAACGAGCAACGATGTTCACGCTTACGTCCACACCAGTTATACAACCAGGTGTTTTCAGTTGAAAACTCATAGTTAATCGGATTTTATTTGCCTGAAACCTTAGAACATAATGTGAAATGGAAAAGCCACGAGAGCAATATCATAGTATAAAAAATAACTCATGCCATTTCTACGTGTACATTTTTAACTATAGTAAATAAAAATAACGTAAATGACTGAATGTTACATACTCGGTCTACCAATGGGAGAATCGCGAAATTCTGACCTCTTCTTTTTATTGGTGCAATTTTTTCACGCTCAAAATTTAACTTTTACGTTAAAAGATAAATAAAGCAACTGTCAACTTTTTATTTATTTCAAGCATTGTTTTAGATTTCTATTCTGACAGCGAATTTTACGAACTGATTTATTTCAAAATTAAAATAAAACAGGCTCTATGTTAAGGACGAAAATGAATTTAGTGAAACTTTTTTAAAGCCATACAGGTGTGTATTTCCGGATTTGTAAATCTATATATCTGAGCTCGATGGTTTTAGGATAGAGTAACAGATGACTGAATATAACAGTCTTTTTTTACGAATCGAAAATCCGAACTGAATATTCCGATTTTTTTCTTATGACATAGTTAAGCATACGAGCAAATGGCTCACTTGAAGGTAAGTGGTTACCACTACACTACCCATGGACCGTCACGCTATATGAAATTTTAACAACTTCTTACATATACAATTCGTTCAAAACCTTGTGAACTGAGATGTTATGTTCTTTGTACCTGTAGTTAAACTGGCTTACTCACTCTTTAAATCAGAACTCAACTATACTGAGTATTTTTGTTTGGCGGTAGAATATATGATGAGGCGGTGGGAAGGATTTACACAAGGTGGCAAACGAGCAGGAGGCTCATCTGATGGAAAGTGATTACCACCGCCCATGGACATCTGCAACACCGGAGGGCTTGCAGACGCGTTTCCGGCCTTTAAGGCCTTTGTCCTTCTTTAGGTCATTAAAAATATATTTTTTTTAGTTCAAACAACAAATGTTAAAACTGTTATTAATTTTATTTTATGCTATAATTATAAACTTAAATATTGTATTACCATATTGCACTCATTTTATGTTAGTTTATTATTTTTTTACTGTCTTAATTTGCTTTGTACTATTTTTACAAGCTTTTATTTAACTTGCAATGTTTGTTAGTTTAGGCTAAATCTTGCAAACTCAATTAGAACCACTTCGCCTCACCCTAAGGAGTTGAAATTTTACTTGTTGGTTCAGTTCCGATGATAATGTATTTTTTATATTAAGCATGTTTTTATTTTACTTTAGTTCGGCTCCAGACGAAAAAACTTCTTAACAGCCAAAATCATAGGAATTTTTACGATTAATTTAATTTTTATAGTTAGCATTCTGTCACAAACCTGAAAGAGATAACATAGTATATATGATATAAGAAATATATGCACTCATCTGTTAACTTTTGACGCACTCATCTGTTGACGTTTAAAATTTGAGCAACCATGTACCCACACTTTTGACGAGGCAACATAGGATAGGAAATAACGTAACCTTTAATTTAATATAAAAAAAAAAAAACAATTAAATAACAGATTAGGAGCAACATAGAAACTTCATAGTTGTATGGTAAGGAAGCAACCTATATTTATCAAATCCTTGTGAAATATTCTTTCGACTAATGTTTGATCTTAATCAATAATAAACCGAGAAAGTTGATCAAAAAAGTAAATGAATATTCACACTATTCAACAGCTTTGACTTACGATTTACGCTAGGCAACCCACTTGCTACTTATTAATGTACAAATTATCGAACATTTAATATTTCCCATTATAAAATAAAAGATTATTATTATACTATGTCCTATCATCAGTATCAGAATAATACCGATAAAGATTTAAACGTATTGTATATAGTGTGTTTGATTGCAATAAAGTTAATAAATTAATATTAAATATAAAACCCCGAAAAAACTCGCAGACAAATCAGTTTGTCAGTCATAATATATCTAATAAATAATACGAGTACGCGAAACATATTGAACATAACAAATGATAGGTTTATTTGCGCATATTTCGCTGACAAATGCAAACATGCCGGAACGAATAACGACCAACGACGTTCACGCATTCATCCACGCCAGCGAAACAGCCAGGTGCTTGCTTTACAAAATTCATAGTTAAATCTACTTTATTGGATTTTAAAGTTCGAGTAGAAATGAAAATTGAATTCGTATCGAGCATATTATTATTATATATTGTTCCTCTTCTAAATTGAATGGATTCCATGTTTTAAACACTCAACAGGTTGGCATACCTAATACCTTAGAGTATATATACATTGAGAGCCGAGATGGCCCAGTGGTTAGAACGCGTGCATCTTAACCGATGATTTCGGGTTCAAGCCCAGGCAGGCATCACTGAATTTTCATGTGCTTCATTTGTGCTTATAATTCATCTCGTGCTCGGCGGTGAAGGAAAACATTGTGAGGAAACCTGCATGTGGCTAATTTCAACGAAATTCTCCCACATGTGTATTCCGCCAACCTGCATTGGAGCAGCGTGGTGGAATATGCTCCAAACATTCTCCTCAAAGGGAGATGAAGCCTTTTGCCCAGCGGTGGGAAAATTTATAGGCTGTTAATGCTAAAAAAAATATATACATATCTAGATTGTGTCGCACTAAAAACACTGAAACCAACGGGTCAACTTTTCTTACCTCGGTGTGCGTGACTCTCGCAGCACGTCACTGCCAATACTTTAACTGTGAGTGGTCAACTGCTGGCCAAAATTTTATCAGAATGTTCTCAGTTCTGACGGTCTATCTAGACATATAAATAAATAATCAAAGCTTAATAAAAAATACATACTCCCCTACTCACAAGCGGGCGAAGGTTGGAAATTATATTGTTATATTTATAAAAGTATTTTATAGTATTATAAAATAATTCTGTTTTATATTTGATTGATTTGTAATGCCCTAATTTAATGACTTCAGATTCAAGTTCTGTAGAAAAACGGTAGTTTCTTCCATTTTACTGAGAGTTTAACAAAATTTACGCATTATAAATATTCGCAATATAACAATAAGTTAATTAATCATATTAAAGTGACTAAAATGAAAAGCATAAATATTAATGATAGTCTGTCATGATGTAACGAGTCATTTTAAAATGCTTTCAAATTAATCGAACAATCGATCGAATCGACAATCGAACTTTTCATAATCCAGGACATCATTCGAAGTGATAAGAAGTGACTCGATTAAATCGATTTACGAAAATATAATAACTTTAATTCGCAATTCACATCGATTTTCACTAAGGCATACAAAATTTCAGAAAAAGCTTTTATAAAATAAAAATATTTTTTAAAAATTTAACCGTCTTCATATTTTTTTTTAGGTCGATGCCAGTACTGCAAGCGAGTAGGAGACGCGTGTTAATATTAAGTAATAATATTTTTTTATTTATTAAGTACATTTTTCAATTTGTTACGTGTTTATTCTGTGCTGGTTGGCACCAACCTCAAAAAATTGTCGACGTGTCTACTGAATTAGGTATATCTTAGACAAATCCGTTTTTGAATTTTGTTTGCCTTTCCATAAATCCTAAAATAAAAAAAATATATATTTTTAGTACACAGTAGTTGTTTCTAATATTAAGTCGGTTAATTTTTTATAAATTCATTTTATTTCTTAGTTTTTAGTGGATTTAGATAACATAGAAGTAAATAGTGCTCGTTAATATTTAGTTAATAACTATACAACTACCTATGTTTATTTTCTACGAATAATTTACCTATATCTATGAAATTACTAGACCGATTTTAATGAAACTTATACCGTTTTTTAAGCCGAAGTGCATCTAGCTTAAATTAACAATGATCATCTCGATACGACTTTTAGTTATCGAGCAATTCTCGAACAAACATACATACAAACATACACTTACGAAATTACGCACACGTGCTTGGAATCCTAAATGGATCATCATACTCAAATATAATTCAATTCTAACAATGTTACATACATACACGTCGAACTGATAACTTCGTTTTTTTGAAGCTTAATTAATATCGGTACTCTTGCATCAGTCATATAGGTACATAAGTCAATAATAAAAGCAAGTAATATTAACTCCGAGATAATGAGAGTACTGATGAGATACACACAATAATTATTAAATAATTATTAATTCAATTTATTAATATCATCTTCTTCTATGTATATTAATGTTATTTACTTGCACATTTATTTGTATTGTTTCTTCGATAATTTTAATTATTAAATACAGTTTTTATTTTATTGTCAATGTTTCGAAATATTTTCGTAGTGTAAAGTTACTTAAATATGTACCGATAATTGCACACTCTAAATGTATAAAGTGTAATACCTAAGTGTATCGAAGTTACTAAAAAGAGGAATTCCCGATGTTCTACGATGGCTTGATACAAATAAATGCAACTTCAAATGTCATCTGTTATGACATTATCTATCGACTGCTTTATTCTTTCAGCATAAATAAAAATTGTTTTATGAAATTTTAAAAAGTATTCGATGATTTTTTCAACTGTGAATAAAATGAAGCTGATAAATCTTTAAAGGACATTTTTCTTATGGCTTCTGGTTATGAACGTGTAAGTATGGTACATCTGATTAAATAATGCCAACTCAGCAATGAGTTACGGCTTTTCGTGTTATTAAATATTTAAAAAATTCAAAAGATATAAAACTCCTAATAAAATAATTATCTTCACACCTAAGAAGAAAATAGGAAGATTTTGTTTCACGACCTTCTGAAGCGACGGCAGCTTCCTTTTCAGTGAGTTTCATCTCATACAATGTATTTTAAAACTTTCCACTAAAAACCCGCGTTTTAAGAGAAGCGAGTATAAAAAAAGCATTAAAGTTTTAAGTAAAATATAGCTATAATACTGTATTGTTTTTCCGATATATATTTATGGATGAAGGTAGCTTATACATATGTCTTTTATCGTAGATTTCTTATTATATCAGTCACCATTTAAAAAAAGTATTAAGTAAATAACTTGTACGTAAAAACACATTCAAAACTGAACCATGTACTACTATCATATGATTCACTTTTGACAACTTTTCTGTACCGTCAAATTAGCTATAGTCGCTAGAAAAATTACGTACAAGATAGATTTTAAACATGATGAGGTACTGCAAAAATCCATGGTTGGAGCAAATCTTTATTTAATTTAAATCCTTTTGTTTGAAGGAATTCGACTCAGTAATTAGATGTTGATTTCTTCTTAAAAAAGTCATGAATAAAAACCCACGATTGATTTGTTGGGCTAAAAGGTCATATATAAGCATCCTTTTTTTCTTACATTTAAATACAGTAAAACCAATAGATTATTTTTGTATACTTTTTGTAGAATCGATAAAAACCAAACGTCAATTTGTAGTATTAAAGTTGGAACATAAAACGAATTCGTACAGTGGACATCGGTTTATACTTTTATGTGTACCATAAAAAAATCCTCATAATATTTTATAACGCTATAAAAGTAATATGAATATTCTATTAAAGCGTTTGTTTCTCGAAACTAATTTGTTTTATTTTTTTGACATTCTATATTAAGTTTGAAATTAGAACACACAAGATATTTAAAACAATTACAGAAAAAACATCGGGTTCTTTACAATATCCTCCTCCCAAAGGGGGTGAAGCCGCGCGTAGTACGTATAATGTTACGATATTAAATGTTTTCTAATTCTAACTAAATTATTAAGTAACAGACTTACCGTCACTATCTTCTTTTCCCTTTTAAATCTTAATAATTATATTGGTATCCACAGAATGGTTAGAATATTTCTTATATCTTTATAATTCTGGTAGTGATCCGCTTGGGCTTCGCGCTGGTGCAATTTATTAATAAATAATAATGCGCTTAGAAAGAAAACATTAAGTATATTTTATAAGTTTATTTATTTATCCATACTAATATTATAAATGCGAAAGTAACTTTGTGTGTCTGTTTGTCTGTCTGTCTCGCTTTCACGCCAAAACTACTGGATTGATTTAAATGAAATTTGGTACACAAATAGTCTAGAGCCTGAGAAAGGACATACATTGGAAATTCTTCCCCTAAAGGGGTGAAATAGGGATTGAACGTTTCTATGGAAGTCCGTAATTTTTTAAGTTAAAAACATGAAACTTTATTTTTAGGCTACCGTTTAAAAATGAGTAGATTCGCATATAAGCGTTTTTGGATGTTTTACGCCTAAGGAGATATTTTGTATATAGGTTAGTCTTGAAATCCGTCATTTTTTTAAGTTAAAAGTTAGAAATTTGATGTTTGGGCTACCGATTAAAAATCAGTTGGTTCGCGTATAAACGTTTTTGGATGTTTTATTCGCTAAAATGTATTTCAGCCCTTAGAGGATATTCTACCCTAAGTGCTGAAATACACAACAATTTGGTATACAAAGAGATCTTATATTAACGTAATATTTTAAATTAATTTGTAAATATGTAAATTCATATTCTACGCGAGCAAAGCCGCGGGTAACAGCTGGTTATGTCATAAATGAGAAATTTGAGATCATATCACACTCGGTTAGATTTGTAATATTATTTATAAATATAGATTAAAAAAATGCACGGCATATAGATTCATATTTGGGTACTATTTTTGTCAAGGACAATTTTATTGTTACAGCCGATATATTATCCGATATCCCGTTTTCCAGAAAAAAAATATATGCTCAATGTGACTAATTTATTTATATTCTGGCTTCTAATGGATTGGCAAATAAACTAAATTTTTTCCAAGGTTGTTTTTTAAATAATTATTTTGAATATATACCTTAGGAGATTGAGTCTTTTTAAAATCTACAATTTTCTAGTATGCTACTTTGTTGTATCTCCTAAGCTTCGCCCAGCTTTTCTTATATAATAAAACAAATATAGTTTTTTGGATAAAACATTCGATACAGTTCAGCCATTTTGTGCAAAATATTTACAGACACACCGTGGCAGAAAATGACATTGCTTTATGCTAGTTATAGATGTAAATTGAAATAATATGTTAAATTTATTTCTGAAACACTAGCAACAATAAATCACGTGATAAGTTAAGTGCATTATGCTGCAACTTATAATTATTTATTCGTAAAAAGTAATTAATATTGTTATATCGTTTGTAATTTTGTACAGAATTTTATGGAGCTTAAATATAAATGCACTAAGAAGGCGTTAATTTCCTTTCGTAGAATAGGAATAATGAAAAAGATATGTTTAATTACAAATAACACAATTGATTTATTTATTTCTTTATTTAAAAGGCGGTATTAAGTCATATAACTTCTTAAGAATATCCTGGAGCAGTCCGACAGGCACGCGCACGTGATAGGAGAAAATCAAAAGTAGACGTCGAAAATTAGGAGTCAGGGTAAAAGGTCTTAATTTCACTGAGAATGTACACGCTTGGGTTTTAGTAGAATTAAATTCTACCAAACAGGCATTTTGTCAGTCCGTTATTCAACCGCAGGTAATATTAAGGTTATGTATAGGGTAACCTATTTACTAAAATATCTCAAAGGTAGTAGGTAGTTAGTAAACTATCGGTGTACGGTCTCTTCACAACAGTGTCATCAGCTGTGTATACAGAAGTACTTTTTATTTATAATTACTTTTTATCATTAAAGCCGAAATGGCCCAGTGGTTAGAACGCGTGCATCTTAACCGATGATTTCGGGTTCAAACGCAGGCAGGCACCACTGAATTTTCATGTGCTTAATTTGTGTTTATAATTCATCTCGTGCTCGGCGGTGAAGGAAAACATCGTGAGGAAACCTGCATCTGTCTAATTTCAACGAACTTCTGCCACATGTGTATTCCACCAACCCGCTTTGGAGCAGCGTGGTGGAATATGCTCCAAACCTTCTCCTCAAGGGAGAGGAGGCCTTAGCCCAGCAGTGGGAAATTTACAGGCTGCTAATGTAAAAAAAAAATGTAATCATTAAAAATAGCGAAGAAGCGACAACTAGGGTATTGAAGGTTCGGATCAAATCGGAAAATCCCACATTCAGTCACAAAAGCCTGACTGCAACGAAGGGTATTAGGAAAGTTAGGTCAACCACGTCGAATGCCTTTGAAATATCGAAAAATATGCCCAAGGCCTCTCCATGTGTTTCAATACAGCATTTTTGTATCGTCACTTTACAGATTCCAATTAACGAAACATATACTAAATGCTTTTTTATTCGTATAATTTGTAAGTTGTAAAAAGTAAAACCGATCCATGATTAATTTTGACTACAGGTGACTTTCCCAATATCAAACATTTTAGTTTCAAATAATACCTTTTTGCGAGGTGTATTACGTAATGATTACTAAATGATCATCGGGTTATACTATCTCATACATTAATTTGACATTACGTAAAATCCGTTCGAAATAGGAAAAAGTATGAATTGTCTTCTCCGTTCTACGTGACATTGGCGAAATTACCTGTACCTTGTCGGCACAACTAAAAGCTATTAAACCAAGAATTGAATTGAATATAAAGTATGACCTCCCTAAGTTTTTTTTTTATGAAGACATTGTATACTTGAACAGTTTTTCAAAATATCAAATAAACTTAGAAATTTGTCATATAAAGGGACAGTTTTGAATTACGAAAATCATTTCTTAAAAAATTGAATTGAATTATTACGTCAATACATCGGAGAAATATTTTGTTGTTGTTACGATTTCCTTACTTCGATATCAAAGTAAACGTACTTGAAATAGCTAAGTACCTATTTCATACGTTTGATAGATTTTTCTGATGCAACTGAATGCAAGTCCAGAAATAACGATGTTCCTGTATTTCACGTTGTTAACCTGATATTGTGTTTCAAAGTACTCGGATTGGTCAGGGCTTGAGTCCAATGTCGCGTTATTTATGCTTGATGGCGTAACGCGTGCTACTGATCAAAGATGTCTTTGAAATATCTCAATTTTATTTGATAATAAAATTGCGCAAAGTCTATTCTTTCTTTCAAATACAATAAACTACACACATACACAAAGTAAGAGGCGACTTGACATTATTCCTTCATTCAAATCATCTTTAAATAATATTCTTTCTTTTTAAATTAAATTTTGATTCGAACCGCAAAATTGATTTTTACTATGATGATTATTACCGTTTAAAATAATTTGAAAATCTCGTGTGCTTTTGAGACTTTGTGGTTTAGATAATTTTATACTCAGTGTGCTGTTGCAGTTCAGACTTAATCTTAATCACAAATTGCTCTTACATATTTTTTCTTTACCAATTATTTCAAGATCTTTTTGAAAGTATATATAATGTAATGTTGTTGGTACATCATTCAACTGTTAATTTACGTAAACAAATTGAATAATTAAAGTGAATTAACAAAAGGAGAATCATGTCAAGGGATAATTTCCTAGTTATTTCCACTGTTTCCTACCCTCATTCCACACTTAGGAGTTTAATTAAAACGGGACAACTCTCGAGATATAACCAATTGAATAAAAAAAGAACACACACATTAATTAGGACTGAATTGTCAACCTTTTTCGATTTGTCGCTAAAGAGTGAAGTTGACTTTAAAAGAAAAATACTTGTACCAAATTAAATTAATTTTATCTCATTTATTATCGTATAAACATTTGCTAAGTTTGTTTATGAATTACATGCTTACAAAATTAATTAGACCGTATACATATTTACGTACATATGTACATGTATTTAAGCCACTAAGTTTCATTTTTATAATAAACTCCTGACAAACATAGTGACACTAGAATGATATACTATAATAGATGTATACTATTGAACTACAAAAATAGTATTAGTTCTTATGTCAAGTATATATTAGTATATTTAGTATATATTAAACATTTTTCTCACAATCATTTTAATCCATGTATCAAGCTAGTTTAGTGATAGCTTATTTTGATTCCTTCTGAGGCTTCGTCGAACAACAAACGAATGCAGCGAATGCGATATAATTAAAAGAGCCCAAGCCCTCGCAATCCATGTCAAAGTCTGCTAGTACAGGAGTTTTAGTGGTTAAGCATTACGGTACAAAGGCCCAGCTATCTCTGTTAAGATTTATACTAGACTAAAATAGGCTTAGTTTAAGTCCGTCTATGTAGGTACCACCCATTCATTATACCCATTCAATCTACTGCCAAGCAGCAGTTTTTTAGTATTGTTGTGGTCCAGTTTGAAGGTTTCATTTAGTGTGACTACAAAGGACATAACATCTTAGTTTCCAAGGATGTTGTGACAATGTTTATGGGTAGAGGTGACCACTTACCATCAGGTGGCTAAATTATCCGTCCGTCAACCTATGTTATAAAAAAAGGATCCAAATTCAAAGATCTGAGTTGGTATTTATTTGAATTTAATTATAGAGTATTATAAAACAGCACAGTTTCACGTAAAATATCACACGTAATGAATAAATTACATGTTCAAGTATTCTCTATACTCTGGTTGACTAATGCAAACACTCTGTAACAAACAAGCAATGTGGATTTGTTCACGTTCAAACCAGAAGTTCCAGATGTTCTGCGAGAAAGTTATACTAGTTTAATTTTCATATTCGTTCAAACATATAAACTGAAATACAAATACTCTGTACGTACGTACATGCATATCGACGCTACATTTTGTTTGAATAAAAATAAATGCGCTGGAAAATATTATGAGGTTTATTTATAAAAATAGATTAAATGGCATAACATCAAGGTTATATAATTTAATCAACAATTAAATAAAAAATATACTTCATTCAACTAGGCCTTCACGAGCACTTTTAAGTGGACAAATTACAAGATTAGAGATGTCACCAGTACGGACTACCGTAAATAATTGACAAGAAACTCAGTAGTTGTTCTTTTACATATTAAATTAGTAATTATAGTATATTAAATTCAATAACAATAACATACATAATTCATAATATCTTCTATGATATGCATGGCTTTGGTTATTATTAATGTTTTATTAATATGATATTATTTAATTAATTTTATTATAGAAGTAAACCTTGTACGAGGAAATTGAGTTGACTTTGCGAAGACGGAAACTCGTTGTACAAGTTTTTCTCCTCTTGCCTTGCTTGTACAATGTTTGTCATTTGTTCTAGCAAAATAATCAATATTATTGTGGTTAATATGTAGAATGTAGACACATAAAATTTCGGTTAATATCTTATAAGTATCAGTACTATCATAGTGTTATATACCGAATAAACGACTCGAACTCTGAGATAATATTAATGTACGACAAGTGCAGATATTACATATTTTGTAAAAATAATATCGGTATTTATATAGGTATAGGGGATTAGACCATCTGATGGTAAATCAGCACAAACGCCAAGGCATTGGCGCTGTAACAAATATTAACCGTTATTTACATAGCCAATGTGCTACCACCCTTAGAAGCTTATATGTTATATCCCTTGTGCCCGTAGACACGCTTCGAATCGGAACACAATAATTCTAAGCATTGCTGCTTGGCGTTAAAATATAATTACGATGAATGGGTGATACCTATCTGGGTAGGTACTAACCATTCATCATCATCCGGGCTTGCACAAAGCAAATTAATGATTTAAACCAAAAAATGACTTAATTTAAACTGCTATCAAAATTTGTAAAATTAATATATTATGTCGCTAAAATCAATATCAATAATCAAAAAAGATATAATATATGTTTTTTTAATCTTCGGTACATTTAAAACTACCTATCAACCGGAACGTATTATAATTCCATTATAATCTACTACTGTAATAGTAATATTACTAGGAACTAGTAGCATTTTGTTTCAAATTGTTTTTACCATTTTAATCTAAAACAATATTTATTGTATTTAAGGTTGAATTGCAATCAATAATATTGTCAATATTTATCGTTAATATGACACATTTAAATCAAAACATAACCTCAAAATTTATTTTAGGTAATAACCATATAACGTGCCTTCTATTTCTAACATTTTTTGTAATAATACTATCAATATAAGCTACTGTGTATATAAGATCTAATAAGCTTTTTTATTGCCGAGGCTCCAAGCTATCCAATGTATTAAGTCTTTTATTGTTTTTAGGTTTTTTGATTATTGACGTTCAGGCTTAATACACTTTTATGCTTATAATTTCTGTGAAATGTATTGTATAATAATTTTATATCACGCGGCTTACTTACGAAAAAAATGGCGTAAGCTTAATAATAAATTCGCCACATAAAGCAAATATGAAATTGAAAATACATAAAAGATTCCTTACAGAATAAAATATTTAAAAGGAGTTAAGAAAGAGATAGAAAATATAACAAGTGGCAATAAAATTCTCGGCTACGCCCGACCCGCAGACATTTTACTAAAGCGCCGTGAATCGTAAATATACTCAATTTAAAATAAAATTGTAGAACAGCGCCAAACCTAAAACTACCATGAATTTTTTTCGCTCCTTGGAACAGTTCCTTATATTATTTTGTACAAATAAATGTATCTTACAAATTTTGTTTTAGTTAAAATGATAAGTTCATATTTGGAATTGAATATCGTTATCATAATTTGAAAACTAACTAAAACTCACATTGATGCGATAAATAGTAACGTTCTTTTTTTTTTAATTTTAAGCATTGAGCATTGAGAGCCGAGATGGCCCAGTGGTTAGAACGCGTGCATCTTAACCGATGATTTCGGGTTCAAACCCAGGCAGGCACCACTGAAATTTCATGTGCTTAATTTGTGTTTATAATTCATCTCGTGCTCGGCGGTGAAGGAAAACATCGTGAGGAAACCTGCATGTGTCTAATTTCAACGAAATTCAGCCACATGTGTATTCCGCCAACCCGCATTGGAGCAGCGTGGTGGAATATGCTCCAAACCTTCTCCTCAAAGGAGAGGAGGCCTTTATCCCAGCAGTGGGACATTTACGGGCTGCTTATGTTTTATTATGTAAGCATTTAAGACATAAATAATGCTCTACTAACCTGAGATATTGTGTTCTTTGAGCTTGTATACAATACACAATACTAAGTATTAATACTTGGCGGTAGAAAAAGTGGATGATACCTACCCAGAGGGGCTTCGATAAAGTCCCGAGATATTAATTTAATTATTCGACAGGATAATAATTATAAGAAGAAAAGCTTAAGACAGCACATTGCGTCCAGAGTTAAATAAATTTATTAATTTAATCCCATTGTATTTTAAGATTTTAGAAAATTTGTATATTTTTTATTTGGTTCCGATATTATATATTTATAAGGTTTCGTAAATCCATTGAAACAACGAAACCTTTAAAGCATCCCTCAAGTGTATATTTGTTTGTCTGTTACAGTCTATTATCTCCGAATTAATATAATAGTAGGAAGTTCACATTTCAAATTCCAAACACTACAAAATAACTAATTTATTTACGCGTAGCGTAGCGTAAATAAATGAATTCAGACTTTGAGTCGGAAGTGAGGAATTAAAAAAAATAAGATCGTCATGATATAACATATGAAAGGGCTAGGAAAAAAATGGTTGAAAAATGGCATTTAAAAAAATAAATAAAAAAGAAATCCCACTGAGTTTCTTTCGCCGGTTCTTTTCGGGTCCGAGGTGTTAATTTCCGAATCGGTGGTAGATTTTTAACCAATAAGCGTGTGACACTTCCATTTTGAATAAAGATTTTTGACTTTTGGCTCGTTATAAAAAAAAAAAAGATATAAGTAGGATATTTTTATTTCGAGCTGCAAATATTTAACAAGCTGCAGTATTCTTCTCCTCAACACCAAGATCAATTGCTTAAGTGGTCGTGGTGGTCGCCTCACTTATATTGTAACAAAATTGTATTCTGTATTTTGTAAGTCTTATTTAGATGCTTAAACTAGGAAATGACCTCAACAAATTTTGCCTTTATTATATTTTAACTTTACTGTTCATACATGTAGATTAAATACTCTTAAACCAGTTCCACTCCTTTTGTTACTAAAGACAATATTTTTTTATAGGTAAATACGTACATGGTCTCAATTAGAGCTTATGATATTATTCATTCGCACCAAGCATGAGGTTGTACAATTTACCTTATTTTGTTCAGTCTTTGCCTCCACAGTTCACATCAAACAAGTACTTATGCATGTTTTTATTTTCAGATAGTATTACGATCAGTCAATTTTAGCATTTATTTTAAGCTTATAACATCGTTATAGATATTGTTGTCGTTATATTACAATAATTTTGGTATTATTTTCTATCGTGATAGTACAAATTCTACGCGAATCCAACTTACACTTGAATGGTTTTTATAATTAATTTTAGTTTTTTTATTTTATTATTTAATTTTTAAAGGAAGGAAATAATTAGTGAATTTCATGAATTATTAAGAAACATAAAATTATAATCGGAATCGTAATGAAAAACTAGTAAAACTTAAGTTTAACATTACGTGGTAGAAATGAAATATCTTCAAGCTTATTTTATAACAAAGAAATCGTAGTTTGTCGTGAAGTATTAGCTCATTTTATCCGGCGTTAAGCCTCGAGGCCGAGAAAACGAAGTAAACGAAAATACTTTCTTAAAGCGAGTTCTTATTTATTTGTTACTTTAATACTTGTTTATACTCATACGTACTTTAAAGAGTTTTACGTCGTAACGATTTATTCTAAGGTCAATGTGACCAATGCTAATGAAAGTTCACATTGCTGCAGTTAATATTCTTATTTGTGATTGGCTCACTGACCCTTTCAACCGGAGCACAGAGTATAAAGTGTTACTGATTGGTAGATTAATTGAAATTATTTTTAACGGATCTGCGTTCTTTTATTAGATTATGCTAACTGTACCCGCGACTTCGTGCGCGTTTGAATTTAACAAAAAAGTTATTATCTTAGCCTAAGTTACTCCTCTTTACATCAGTCATCTGCCAGTGAAAGTCCCGTCAAAATCGGTCCAGCCGTTTCAGAGATTAGCCAGAACAAACAGACAGACAGACAAACAAAAATTGAAAATAAAATATGCGTTTAGTAAAAAGCGGTTGTTTTAATATTACAAACAGACACTCCAATTTTATTACATGTATAAGATTAAGGAACATTTTTTTATAGCATTGGTAGGTCGAGGAAAGGGCCATCTGATGGTAAGTAGTTGTGGAATTTTAGTCATTCCTAACATCTAGAATGCGCTACTAACAGCAATACTCAGTACTATTGTGTTTGAAGTTCGAAAGAGCTAGTGTAACTACAGGCAAGAGGGACATAACATTTTAGTTCCTAAGGTTGGTAACATATTTGTATTTAAAAAATGGTTAATATTTATTATAACGTCAAGCGACCATTCACAGTGGCTATCAGGAGGCCCATCGCGCCTACCAATCATGAAAAAAAATAGTGATCTAGAAAATTTGAAGCCCCCATTTAAGCTTTATTTGAAATTGTAATACTTCCACGTAAACAGATCATACACGTAAATTTTTAAACTTGTAGGATTCGTTATATTTTAGTTACAAACCCAAGTGTTTTAACCCAAGTATTTTCCCGTGTTTCCCCCTTTTCATCCTCACGATGATTGATTTTTGTGACTCCGATTTCAAGTTATTGTCTTTGGTATAGTATAAGATACAAAAGATTTTGAATTCATATTTAGAAGTTTATGGACTAGAAAAAACTTTCAAGACTCCTTAGAAGCTAATATTAATTTCTGTAGAAGTTTAGGATAGAAAACATGCCAAACTATTAGAAAATAAAATTTTTAGTGTGTCCCGTTTTGATAGAACTCTACAAAATTTATCTAAGTAATACTTAATATACTTTCTATTAAGTATACCGTTACAAAAATATTCATCGTAACTCCAATTTCCATCACCGTGATAGTTTATCTTATAAGAATAAGACCCCAAGGTCCGAAAATCAAGCCGCGGATCGGTTAAACACAGTAGTGAAAAAAGTATTGGTATTTTTCAAAGATATCTGAGGTTTTTCTGTCAATAGATTCTTAGTGGTGACACTACCTAGGTAGTGTCTCGTACGTGTGAACCAATTTGGTTTGGCTTCTGAACTCTCTCGAGTCAATACGGATTGCTGACCCATCAGATGATGGTAACGTAGATCGTGCACCTGTGTGCATCCACACGCTTTAACACAAAAGTATGCCCTGCGCTGTTGGTCAGGCTCAGTTGGAAGTCGTGACAGAAATCGGTCACGAGGACATTATCATAATTCAACCTTTTATTCAAGTAAGCAGTCCCGTCTCTGAAAGTTAAATCTTTGTAATAAATGTATGAAAATCCGAAGGTCGTCTGAAAGACTTCTAGTTATGAAACTTTCATTGTTAAATAATTTTAATTTCGTCAATTGTGCCTATGACTTTCCCAAGTAGACAAAATTATGTCTCTATTATGATTTTTGTAGCTTTCGTGTAAATTAAAAAGATTTAGCTCAGAACAATGAAACATAATTATAAAAATATACATTATGTTTTTGATTGAGGTATTATATTATATTATATTATATAAGATTATATCTTGAAATTTTGTCGTACGGTATATTTTTTCCATTTCTTCTTATTAAGAAGATTCCTTCCTATTTAGAAGATTTTTTAAGCTTCCGTATGTGCGTTGTTGTAAATTAATATATTTTTATTTAAATATTTTTTATGAATGAATGAATTTGTGAATGTGTTTTTCAACTTGTTCAACTTCAACATTTTTGTAAACTGTTAGAGATTAGTTATATTGGTAGTAATTATACCCACTTATTTAGATCTCCATAAAGATACAGAATACGAATGAATAAAATATACCAAGAATTGAGAGAATGCACGCCGTAATTTAATAGTTTCTGAGAAACGTCAGCTATAACTAAATAAAAATAAATCTTATGAAAGTTTTCGCAGTAAGTCATGAAAATTAATATGTTTTTATGAAAAGTTGTTCATTACTAAAAATACGATAAGAATATAGTTACGTTCTTGGAATGTTATGAAAGTGCATTTCGTATGATTCTTATTACTTTTAATAGAATTTGTTTTGTGAGAGTAGGAATGTCTAATAAAAAAAATATATTTATTGTTCAGATTCATGTTATAATTCGTTATTTCTATTTTATTTTAAAAATATAATATCATAAATGAAACTGTAGTAAATGGAAACATTTAAAAGTCTCTCTGACCATATTTTGGTTACAGCAAATAAATACGAAACACTATCTAAATACGTGTTTGCGCAAACATAGGTGAACTCCAAGTGCCTTCATTCTTATAGTCTGTCGGAACGGTAATACAATACGACCGTGCTTACGTGCCTCCCGAGGCACGTGAGTAAGTGTTTAACGGTAGCCTTCCAAGTTCGGGGCTTTACTTAGATTTTTTTCATAGTAAAATCCAATGACTCTTGGTTCGAATCGAAATTGATTTGTTGGAATCATCCATGTGTCGAGTAAATATACTACAGAATTGTAGACATATATAGACTGTAATAAAACGGTTCGGGGAAAACACAACCCCTAAATCAACATATTAAATAGATTTAATTACCATCTTTTAGTTTCTTTGACCAACATTACCAATAATAATAAATATTTGTTACCGAATTTAGTGGACGGGGATTTAAATAAAATTACTTTTCAGATTTATCACAAATATCCTTTCAAAGGGCCCTTGTCAATTCTGGCCAGCGGTTAAGGGATGTACATTTTTAAAATAAATACGACAGCCTAGATTCTTAATGATATTATTCGTCCAATTCGGGGATTAAGCCTCAGGGATCTCGGGATCTCTAGAGCCTAAGACATTTTAATATACGACAACAGCTCCATATTGTGGCTCTTTCCAGCACTTTACACGTTCAATTTCTTAAATTAATTATAACGCATGAACCAATCCGGTAATTTCTATAATATGGCATATATTTATCTAAGAATACCTAATTATTGTTTATAAAAGTAACAAACTATGCTGAACTGCCTTTAACATTCAATAAAAGTCAAGAGTTAACTAAAAACTTATACTTTAGCATTGCCATCGTCCAATTTAAAAGTTAAACTCGGTTGGTTCTCCAACGAATCTTTAAAATTACCTGAACATTTGTCGTAGAATATTTATTTGTGAAGTAGTCAGCCAAAGCAATACTAAGCACATTTACTTAGATATGGACACTGACTCCAAAAGTATTAAATATGTAACAAAAATGTTGTATAATTTGCTTAATCAATCCTCTTATAGCTTCACCCTAAAACGTACATAGTTCTAGTATTATTTTAAGTTATTAAAGTTTATGTACAGACGACATCAAATCGTATATTCGGTAATCGGCTTTGGAAAAAAATATTTTAAATATTGATAAAGAACTTGTGAGGTGATACATTTTAATGAAATATAGAATTATTTTACATAAAAATAATTTAATATATCTGCCTAGCTTATTATATTAATGCAATCTTGCTTAGCTTATTATATTAATGCAGTCCACTAGGTTCTGGGTACAAATCTTGGTTTAGTCCTTTATAAATATGTTGGGTTTTTCTGTTAAGACCTATGTGTGAACGTATGTGACCTGTGTATGTGTTTCTCTCTAGTTCAGTAAAAGCTTGGAGTCAGTATGTAAAACCGTTGCTCCTAAACTCTCTCCGATTGTTTCGTATTGCCAACCATCAGATTATTATGCCAATTACAACAAACTCAAATTACTACGAACCAAATAATATCACACTATTGATATTATTATATCTGATAAACTCCAAAAAATTATTACCTAATATATACATAGGACTATATGATAAGACGCGTATGATTTTCTTCCTATTTGTACTGTTGTAATTAGTCGGTTGTTTTCTAACTTTACAACCCTAAGCTGGTTTATTCTACACTTAATAATAACTCTGTCTGTCTGGCTGTTGGTCTTTCACGGCCTAACCATTTAACCGAATTTGATAAAATTTGGTATGGAGCAAGTTTGAAGCGCAAGAAAGGCTTACTTTTTTATTCCTAACGTTTGATGAACCGAAGCCGCGGGCGTCAACTAGTTTTTAAATAAAAATTTAAATTAATAATTGAATTTGGCACATGTTAGGATTCACACATCATACAAATTAAAAGTACTTTATACAAGTAGGCTCTTGCAAGCATTTTTGAAATGCCATTTCACAGAATGAAATAAAACTATCACCGATTCGGAATGTAGGTGTTACAGGGAATTTACTCTTTTTCACGAGTGAAATGATTTTAATCAGTGATACACTGTTAAATTCTCATATCCTGTATGACAATCAACGAATGATATTTCCACGCTTTTTATCTAATGTATAATCTTTTATCGAGGTAACTTTATTTATTAATGAGTTTTTTATCACTTATATACGATAGTTAATAATGAAGGAATCATTATTATAAACAAAATCAAAATATACTAATAAAAACACTTTTGTACTATACTGTTACAACGTTAAGATAAATGTAAAGCTACTACCAGTACGGAAAGCAGCTATTATATATTATATATTCTACTGCGAAGAACCAGTCAATCTTAATTTTAATTTAAAAAAATTTTTTATAGGTAAAATGTCTAAGGAGTTTGAATAAAAGAACCAATACATCCTGGAAGAATGTATTGAATTTGCGGAATCTGAAACATGGTTTTTATGAGTTCAAGTGAAATCTTTGATTGCCATTGATGTTTCTTTAATAAATAATCAACATCATTGTTACGAAACTGTTAGAATTCCTACTTTATTATGAACATTGAAAAGTTTTACCAAAATTGACTACAAATAATGTTACAAATAGGAAAGCTGCTTATTGTAGAATGAAAAATTTTTGAATGACTATCAAGTTAACGACTTGAACAGTAAAAATATATTTATGAAATTTAAATTAAAAACAAGGACATAATTTCGATTAAATTTAAAAAATAATGTTAAGTTGTTAACAAACCATACAATGTCTTGTATACTATTGCTAGAGAACAAATCATCATTTATACATAGCAATAATATATAAGGACCTAAAATTGTATCTCGTGGAACTATTTTTAATACATATTCATTAGAATTTGTTTCATTACGAGAATCTTATTCAGTAATTTAAGTTAATTATAAAACGATGAGATAAATATCTACGTGTTCTGTCCATAGGGATTTCTGAATTTAAGCTCTTAATTACCTTTGTCACCAAACATTTTACATAAACCCAGAAAGATAGGCATTAAATAAGTAGAATTGCTTTTGTAGTTTTAAAAGGCCGTATGACTTTACTTCATTGAGATCAAGTTGATCTCTTGATATTATTATTTTAGGAAGACATTTGAAGAAATTCCCTCATATAAGCACTTGCAGTAATACCTTTCAAATCTAAGCCTTTATATATAACAATTGACTTTCTTTAGAAGCAAACTTCGTAAAAAAATGTTTAATTCATTTATTGAGTTCTGTGCATTAGATATCAGAAAATATTTCTAAGCATATGTTCAAATCAACTTTAAAAAAATATATCAACATAATGGAAGATAAACGCTCACAATGATAATATTATTTCTTCACTGACTAATTTTATTCTTTAGTATTATCGTAGTTCAAATATTTCATTGTTAATTAAAAAGCGCTCTGTTCAAGACACTGATAGAGAGTTTTTATCTCAATAGAATTGCTGTCCACAAAAGAATCGATTACAGCTTATGAACGGCATGCTGTTGATAAGAACATACGCTTTGTAGTACATAATATTCCAATTCCTTGATCGTCGGGTGATCCAGTTTAATGAAATATAGAATTATTTTACATAAAAATTGTTTAACTTAATAGATATGCCTCTATTGGTTGGCTTATAATATTAATGTAGATCACTAGGTCCTGGGTACAAATCTTGGGTTGGAACTATATAAATATGTTGGATCTGTGAAGACCTATGCGTGAACGTATGTGACCTGTGTATGTATTTCTGTGAAGTTCAGTTGAAGCCGTTGGTCTTAAACTCTCTCCGATTGTGTCGTTTTGCCATTCCATTAGATTATTATGCCAATTACTGCTAATTCAAAATTAGTATGAATCAAATAATATCACACTATAGATTCGATGATCAGATAAGGTCCTCATATAAATGGCGTGCAGAATCAGCTCGTTAGACTTCATGGTAAAATTACTACTTGTTCACTGAGATAGATATGTCTCGCTGAGTTATTTCTGCAGTATAATGTATAGGACATTATACTGCAGATATTGATATTCTGGGTTATGAGGCATTTTTTCTAAACGGTGTGACTTTTTTCCATAGTTGGGGAAAGTTTTACAGTGAACGACTATATAATATACTAGTTGTTAGTAAGTAAATATTTTTTTAATAGATCACTAATAATACGCTTACTTTATATTACTTCCTTTTGAAAAAAGTTAACACTTTTGTTGAGAACAACTGTATGCTACTTCCCGGTATAATCTTGTCAATATTGATAAAGGAGTGACGTATAAGGTGACGTTTATGTCCCGGAATAAATTTGAGGTGAGTAAAAATTTATCAGGAAATATATTACCGTACAACTCCGTTCTATTGTCGGTCAGTATAAATCCATATATTCCGATAGAAAATGTCCATCAATCTAAATGGCAGAGTTTTTTTCCGCGCCAGTTAGTGACGTGTTCAGTCTGCGATTGATTTGCAAGTAATCGGATCAGTGCGAATGAAATTAAAATAGTGATTGATATACTCTGTTTTTGAAACAGTGATTGCAATTAGGAATTCTATGTAGGTATATGTTTAAATTTTGTTGCGATTTAAAATATTCAAACACGTCAAAATATTTCTGCCTCTTATTTGATGTAACAGTTTTTCAATGCCACTACAATGAGGCGAGTTTAAATATCAATGTTACATACGTTC
The DNA here is from genome assembly GCF_905147765.1 of Vanessa atalanta. Taxonomy (NCBI): domain Eukaryota; kingdom Metazoa; phylum Arthropoda; class Insecta; order Lepidoptera; family Nymphalidae; genus Vanessa; species Vanessa atalanta. The sequence continues at coordinate 5,871,571 of NC_061882.1, forward strand.
GTGTAATATTCAACACTGTGGAGTTTGAAGCTGACTGTGTTAGGAGACAGTGGACCCACGGTCGCGTCGTTTGTGATGGTGGTATTAGTCAATAAATTTTGAAGAGAAACGGAGTTAGAATAACCTGCATTTTATGAGTTTTAGTCTAGTTTTGTAACGTTTCAAATGACGTCAGTTTATATTATATGTCGCAAACGGCCATTATCCCTTTTTTAATAAATTTACATTTTGCTCTTACATAAAGTACCTAGTTCTAAAGTGACAAAGTCCTGAATATCCTTTTGATATTCATTGTGTCGCCAATACGCTACCAATAATGATATGTATGATCATATTTCTCTTGAGTTTGTAATATTGAGTCAAATACCAAACTAAACCACACAAAAATGGTTATGGCAATAGAACTGACGAGTGGATGGTACCCATATGAGCACAGATTCTTACGCTGAGCTTATATTACATGGATTTAATTGATAGTAGACGATTTGCAAACTACTAGTTTACTAAATAAACATTTTTTTTAATAAAGATCTTTTGAATCTCTGGTAATATCTTATAGATAAAATTAAATGGGAACCTCAAATGTAGATTCCATCAAGACGAATCGCCAATAAACTTAGTTTTCATCACGCCATTCACAGTAACAAAGTTTATAAAAGAATATTTTTAATATAAACATGATTCATACTACATTACGATCTATGGTTTAATCCAAGCACGTTCTGAATGCAATCCATTTTTATGAAGCTGACCCTACAGAGCGGGTTTACATGCAAGGAATATATGAGTGTTTATTCGGCTAGCATTCACTTAGTTTGAATAGAGAATGCCATTTCGCCAAAAATAAAAAATCACATTAATAAAATCGATTGTATCGTTTTCCTGATAACCTTCACCATACGACAAAAACCAGGTATACAATAGTTATATTGTATAATACTTTTACGAATCAAATATTATGTAAACTTTTTATATACCTACAAGCAATTGAATATAACAGCATGACTTTATCATAAATCACGAAGCACAATGATATGTCACATTATGCCCATTATTTGAGGATAGAATATCTAGGCAGCAGAGTTGTGACAGGACTTTTTAGATGAAGAGTTGGTATAGAAAAAGTTATGCATTTGTATCAAATTGGTTTATTATTGTTGGTGGTAGGCCGTTGTGCAAGCCCGTCTCGGTAGATACTCAGACATCACAAGTTCTACCGCCAAGCAGTAATACTTATTGTTGTATTCCGGCTTAAAGAATGAGTAAGCCAATGTGAATTAAGGCACAAGATACATAACGTCTCAGTTCTCAAGGTTGGTGGCACATTGGCTATGTATGAAATGGTTAAGACTTCGTACGACAATAATGTCTAAGAGGTGTGCGCCACTTGAGCGTCCGCCTACCGATAGATTAAAAATTAATAAATGTAAACCTGCAGTATTTCTTATTTCTAACAACAATGATTTTAGCAGATAATGAGCGTTATTAGTATTGAATTCAAAAGTTGTCGTTTGAGAGTTTGAAATTCGACTTTTGTTAGCTTACAAAATAATGAAGTAATCAAAATAATCAAAAATTAAATTTAAAAAGGGGTACAAGATAACGCATTTTTTCGAAGGTAGAAAATACGTATAAAAATATCCACGTGTTAAACAAGTGGGGCTTCTTGGTTTCTCAACTGACCATTACACATGAGCAAACCTTCCAAGCCATAATGAGTCACAAGGGATATAATGCACATTTCACCGTGACCCCTCAAAGTACACTGCAGTTCCAAAGTGCAGCTCTGTGGCGATACAGGTTTGACTTTTTATCCGTCTCTAAATTGAACTTTGCGATAAGTTCCGTTTTTCTCAGCCACTGAAATAGCCTACATACACCTTCTTATAGCTTATTTCACGCTCTCGGGCTCTTAGACCCTTTGTCCCCCTTTGTGACCCGTCGCAATCCTCTCAATCGCATGCATGATTCTCAGCATGATCGCTCTAATCGTGTGAAATCATGTGAAACATCGACATAATTTGGGTTTAGTAATATTGAGCTAAGAGGAGCGTAACTGTTCTGCGTCTTATATTGTGCTAATCACCCCTTTTAAACAATAATAGTACATAAGCAGCCCGTAAATGTCCCACTGCTGGGATAAAGGCCTCCTCTCCCTTTGAGGAGAAGGTTTGTAGCATATTCCACCACGCTGCTCCAATGCGGGTTGGCGGAATACATATGTGGCTGAATTTCGTTGAAATTAGACACATGCAGGTTTCCTCACGATGTTTTCCTTCACCGCCGAGCACGAGATGAATTATAAACACAAATTAAGCACATGAAATTTCAGTGGTGCCTGCCTGTGTTTGAACCCGAAATCATCGGTTAAGATGCACGCGTTCTAACCACTGGGCCATCTCGGCTCTAACAATAATAGTACTTTTTTTTAAATTGACACTAATTATAAAAGAAAATTATCTGTCATGATACTAGTATGAATCTCCTTCAGTTGTTTATGATATTCGTCCGATTGAATAGTGAAAATGAGGGAATCATTTTTAGTAGCTCTGGTATAGGCTAGTTTAGAGATCAGCTACCAAGGAATGTTTAATAATACTATTTAAAATAAATTTAATCTGATTAATTGCCGAAATTGGAAAATTTTTAATAATATAATATTTAAATTGAGATTATACATTATAGGAGATACGAATCATTACACATGCGAGTTAGATAAAACTCGAGTGTCTTTGTCATTAGCCATTACTAAGCGCGTGTGTGGAGTTACAAACTGCAACGTACAGATTATCTGAAACACTTTACAATAACATACTTTATTCTCATGACTTTAGAGCTTAAAATAAAATAATAAAATTTTGTTATACATGTGATATATTGTCCTAAATTAAAGCCAATGGGAACAAAGTTTAATTTTAATGAATTCCTATTTCAGTTTACAAATTGAGTTTATAATTAGGTGAATGTGAATTTTGATAATTAATTCATAAAATTTAATTGTTAGTAAGTGTAAAGGGGGGTATTTTATGCGAAAATTGCATTACATGAAGCAAAACACCGTCATTTTTATTCATCAAGCTGGTTATGACGTTAATATAACTTCGCAAAGAGTTTCTCGAAAGTTCATCAGTATCTTGGATTGGTAATAGTACCAAACCTGGATACCTTCGTAGGAATGTAGTTGGAAGATTTTAATTATATTCACATAGGGTTACTATAATGTAATAATATTAATAATATAGTTAAATAGAGGAATAGAAAAAAAATAAAAAAAAAATATTTAGAATATTTAACAGTGTGTGTGTTTGTAATACCTATTGAAACTTAGTATGAAATACACTTTCGTAGTGTTATTAATTATAATTGATCATAATTATGATTAAGAAATATCTGATATATTATTATACGTCTCAGTTGAAATTCCATTATATTTCTATAGTAGTTTCTGTTATTCTTACTTCTATTGTTAATATAATAAATTAAAAAAGTCTTTTCTTTGTGCCATTTAAATAATTATACACTGAAATTTTACATTTATAGAATTAAATAAACTTATATATAATTATATAGATCTATAAGATATATATAAATATAATAATAATAGTACAATAGGTAGGCAGACTGACTTATGGCCTACTTAATAGTAACCGTTCATAGTCATTAGCGAAATAAGATATATTAATCATCCCTTACATCACCCATGCGCTACTGACCTTGGGAAATTTAATGTTATTACTCTTTGGCCTGTAGTATATTGTTATTTCATTTTCGCTAGAAAAAACTAAAGTGTGGCTGGATGGCTAAGCATGTGAGGTGCCAAATGCCCCGAACCTACTAAAAAACCAGCGGTACGAAACTATTCAGGGGTCGTCACATACGTCACCGGACCAATTGCTAATCGGCCCCACCAAAAGGATCGCCACCTGGTGGACACACACCTCCAACAGCCATCTCAGATAAATCGGCACTCTATGGTATCGGAGTGTTTCCCTAATCGTCTTGTACATGAGACTGTTAAAACCACGCCACGTCGAGTGACAATTTTAGGAACACTTGCTCCCGGGTGATCACTTTCGTGGTCCGAGTTTTCAGGGCGTCTTAGCAGCAGCTGTCCTTTCAAGTTCAAGTCAAGACCGTTTCATATGCGACAGTGGATCTAAGTCATCTGTGCCCGGTTGCAGGTTGCCCGATATCTGGGAAGAACCTGCGTCAACCTTAAATCAACAACCTCTTTAAAGAAAACATTAATAAATAACCATTCAAAAACCCATGATGTGTTACAACTTTATAAAAAATAGTTCATAAAAGTATTAATCTATTTGTAAGCGAAACCAAAGTTATAACATTCAAATATTTTTTTTAATTATTTTAGTAGCATATTTTGTTACTTTTATTTGAATAAAATCGTAAAAAAAAACACATATGAATTGAAAAATTTAAAATCATTCATATTTGTTTGGAAAAAATTAGTAGAAGGCAATCGGGCTTGTTGATTTCACAGATCAATACTATTTTAGTAACATTACAATTCAATTTCGTTTATAATTTAATTTGATCTAGGTAATATTAGATTACAAAATTTATTTATTATCCTTTTTGAATAGTTGTCGAATTAGTTATCAATCATTGATCGAAATTCGACCTTCGTTCATTAAATTATTCATAAAAATGTAAGATTAATTATGTTGAATTGGAATTGGATTACATTTTATTTTTGGTTGAAGAGCCGAGATGGCCCAGTCAGTTTTACATATTATTAATAGTGTCTAGAATGGTAATTGTCACTTTTTATAAAAAGTTCCAACCAGCTGCATCGAATAACCACTTCTTACATCGCCATTCACCACTAACCTTGGGAATAGAAAATAGATGTTATGTCTTTTGTGTCTGTAGTTACATTTTCTTAATTACCCTTCAAGCTGGAATACAAAAATACTAAGTATTGCTGCTTGGCGGTAGAATATATGACAATAGCGTGATATCTATTCACACGGGTTGAAAAATGCTCTACTACTAAGTAGAAATATTAATCTATTATTTAAAATATATTAAAAACTACTGCCAGCATTCATCACGATTCGTTGATTTTATAAGAAAGTCGTTGTCGAGTTTACATTGAACGTTGACGTCACTTCGTAAGCATTCAATCGACACTATAAATGTTGTTGTATGCAGCAAGTTTTTAGCTTATTTTCTCTGGAATTTTAACTAAAGAATGTGTGATAATTACCTAAGTTTTAAAAGCGCCATTCTTTCACCGAGAAAAATGTCCTTTTTCCAACATAAATCAAGCTCGCTTTCTTGATTTTTATTTTTTATTTTTTAGTCGGTGAAGTAAAAATACAGATTTTTACCAGAAACTAGTTTTTATTCTCGAAAAGACTTGCAATTTTTTTTATAATGTTCACTTTTTATGAAAATTATTAGATGTTATTATTTGATGCATGTGTTTAGCTCTTGAACTAGATACCATATCATTAAACGTAAAAAAGTTGGCTCAGCAGTGTCTTAAATTGATTTTGGTTTTTGGCGAGTCCGATGCAGTTTCACGTTTTTAAATTATGCTTAAAATTAATTTTCTGCTCACCTGTGACATAATACATTGTTGGTTATAGTTAGGTCGTTGGAAAACCTAATTTTACTGTAATTAGTTCGTAATAATAACTCAATATATATATTAACAAAATACGTATTATATAATACTTCGTTTCTGGCAGAGCTCAATGAATACACAGTAAATAAAACTCATTTCCGTATTATTTGTGTTCTATGGCTTAACCCATCGCATTTGTTCAATGAAGTGTAATCGGGATAACTCAAATGCCTTCGTTTATACGAAAAGTGCTAGGATGTTAGATGAAAAATTCGCAAGATTTTTGTTGGGTCGACAATGAAGAGTTTCTTATAATTTAAACTTTTTGTAATCGAAATTAATTTTTTCGTTTATAAAAGAGAATTTCTTTTTTCAAATATACGTCACAGTCAAAGAAAAAAATTAATATTTTTCTATGATTAATATATACGTACCTAATTATTTTTATTATTTAGATATATAAAATATAATTTAAATTAATAAATACATATCATATGTATAGCACAGATCATAACTAAGAGAAAATGGTTCCTGTCACATTTTGAATCGCAATTCTGATTCTCGGAGCTCTTTTGTGATCAGTGGTAACACTATATACACGTACATAATACAAATTTCCATGAAATTTCACTCGATAATTTCGATAATTTACCTAATAAATATAATCTGTGTATTTATGGTACAGATAAGTTAAATGATAATTTAAGACCAACATTTTTTTTATGGTAATATACTCCTGTAGAGTAGATTAGATAGTAGAGCCGAGATGGCCCAGTGGTTAGAACGCATGCATTTTAGCCGATGATTTCGGGTTCAAACCCAGGCTGGCACCACTGAATTTTCATGTGCTTAATTTGTGTTTATAAATTCATCTCGTGCTCGGCGGTGAAGGAAAACATCGCGAGGTAACCTGCATGTGTCTAATTTCAACGAAATTCTGCCACATGTGTATTCCGCCAACCCGCATTAGAGCAGCGTGGTGGAATATGCCCAAACCTTCTCCTCAAAGTGAGAGGAGGCCTTTATCCCAGCAGTGGGAAAATTTACAGGCTGCTGATGATGAATATACTCCTGACATCAGCGGAGGCAAGAAATTGCACCGGAGATATTCTCTAGTGTGTACGTAAAGACTTTCTATTCATACATTATCTGATGGAATTTAATTGTTTTCAGCTTTGATTCGATAACTTTCTAAGAAATCATTAAATCCCAATATCTTATTATTGCATCAATTTTTATTAAAACTCGCGATCTCGGCACCAGGTCCTCACCGTTATACTCGTAATTAATCATCAACGAATTTATATAAACTAGAATACGATTTGTAACGAAAAACTTTTTCGTCGAATAAAATTGTTTTTAAAAGTAATAAAACTAAAATATATCGTTGCAAATGTAAAAAGTTTTTATTCATCGCTTTTACTGTAAATAAACATTTCACTAAAAAGTTTTTATGTTAACAACGTCCATGATTGTTTATGTTCACATATCACATTTTAGATGTTCCAGATAGTGTTTTAAAATCTCATCTGTGGTAAGTTGTCGCATTTTCAAATGCTATTAGCTGCAGTCTGCGGTAATCACCCAGGCACTCAAAGAGCTGCGTACTGTCTTCTAGTAGAGCTTTGTTTTCTTGTGCTTTCTTAGTTTGTATGCTTATTATAGCTTACTTATGTACATATTTATTTGTATTTTACTATCAAAGGATACAATACTTGAATCTTTACCAAATCTGTGCTAACGTCACTGACTTTTTTTGTTCTTTAATATGTCAAATGAAACTATCTAAAACCTGCATGTTGGATGGGATTCTACAATCATTAGTAAAAGAATACCTATAAATATATACGTAAAAAAACGTAAATATCAAATAATAAAGCTATTTAATTTAATTTGATATTTTAAGTTAATTTGTAAATATATTCATATTCTACGGGTAATAGCTAGTAGTTTATAATTTTATTAAAAACGCTTTAAAAACATATACATTTTATTGTACACAGTATACAAATAAGTCTTCCAAAGTGAAATAGATTAAATTCCGGTAAGGAATCCGTTGGAGTGTTTATTCGATCTTGAAAATATTATAACTTCTAGCCAAAGAAATGAGCATAATTTAGCAGCACTTTCGCAACTCCAAATCATAAAACAAATTATTACAAAAATAGTTTTATAGTAAGATCGTGTAGCAACTATAACGATAAATATAACCACATAGACTTGTTCAGCAGCGGTCTCAGTAAGTTTAACTCGATACTTAAAAATAATTAGATTAAGATTTGTTATTAACTTTTTTTTCCTTTTTCATATTTCACATGATATAAGTTTGGTTTATATACATTTTTACACTTGTTAGTTTTTTTTTAATTACCATACATTTAATTTTACTGTTTTATCTCTTTTACATATATGTTCACTTCCAGATTAATTATTTGTGGAAACTGTATTGGCATGTGTGTTATTTAAGGTTTATAAGTTTTATGTAATATAAAATATGCTGTTTGTTTCACTTATTTACAAATAAATAAATAATATTTTTTTTTCAATAATATTTTCTTACTAATGAAAATAAAGACAAAGATTTCTCATTTGTTACTATAAGCCTTCTTCTATATCTGAAAATGAAATATAAAATATATCTATCATTGAGTATATCTATGTATTTACTATGTACTGAGGTTGTAGTGTTTATTTGTAATTTTAAATCTAAATTTTACTAAATCCATATGTATGTATACCGGGTACATATACCAAAATATTTTTTTTTAATTTTTTGTCTGTCTGTCTGTCTATTTGTTCCGGCTAATCTCTGTAACGTCTGGAATTTGACGGGACTTTCATTAGCATAAAGCTGATGTTATAAAGAGTAACTCAGGCTACAACCATAACTTTTTCGTTAAATTCAAACGCGCATGAAGTCGCGGGCACAGCTAGTAATATATAAAATTGGTTATTTTACACAGACGTCTATGTTTACTTGTGAAGAAAATAAAGTATCTCATTAAAATAAGTAAACCATTCAAGATTACTACTGAATAAAGAAATCAAATGCTAATGTCATCGGCTTTTGTGCCCAGTGCGCCTACTTGTGAATACTCAATATTCTAATGCGTCGTAATAAAGTATTCTATTACCATTGAAAACGTTCCATCCCCTACCCACGCATATGAACGAAAATGAGCAATAGGCTTTTGTATTCTACCTAAAGTTGGTTAATCAAAAATAACTACGTCCGCGACTTTATATACGATGACACTTAACGACCATTACTTGACATTCACCGGAGTACCTTTTGAAAAGGTATGAAATTTGTTCAAAAAAATAGTATCTTCTGTAAATGATTTTAACACAATTTTTGTTCGAATTAATTTGTAAACTGACAATATTTAGTTTTAGGAAAAATAAAGATGACTAACCTAAGATTGTATTTTAGTTTTATTTATCAGTACGTTACTATTTATTCTGTTAAATGCTAAGATTTTTAAATATTGATGAATTTATTACGCACGTATGAGAATCGACTGTTTTTACTGGAAATTGGAATTAAGTAGTCACGTAATAAAATACGTTGTCAGAGGCTCTAAAATTCCAGTTTACGTAATATTCTATCGGTATTTTTAATGCCTTGAATCATAAATATAAAATGAAATAACGCACTTTAATTCTAAGCTTTTCGCTATCGACTTCTGCTAACAACAAATGTCAAAATATAAAGAAATCAATTTCGGACATGTCGTGACCAGATGTTTTTCTTTCAGTTGATGTAATTTTAAATGAAAAGTTTTATGTAAAGGTTATTTATGAAAGTTTAGTAAGAAAGTATTTATTAATTAACCTATGGAAAATACTGGCTCAACTAACACAATGTGTAAACTAAAAATTGCATAAAAGATAATTACAATGTTTTCTTCCTTTTCGAAGCTCTATTATGTTCTACTTCCAAAAACTCCGAGTTTTTCTTTTATATAATTTTCAAAAGCAGATGTATAAATTCACCTGATACTACGTGATTAATTTGACCCTCATTTAAACCCTCAGACTCTAGCTTTCCATAAAGTGTAAAATAATTCTCATGCCGTTATGTCCCTTGTGTAATTGTACTTAATATTTTATCAATGTCATTTCAACTTAGCAAAATATTAGGTCCTCACATATGAAATTAGCGTTTTGTCATACTGACCACTTTGATCTTAAATATCTCATCTTTTGTTAAGAATTCCAAATTCTAATTTATAAATTCATTTAGCTGGTACATTTAAGTTTTGAAAACAGTCATTCATTTGTATTTTCCTCGTTATTTTTTTCTTTGGCGTCGCTTATTACCGCACAATGGAAAACATGAAATATCGGTATATTTACGAGTACGAGTTCTACCGTGGCAACAGTGCTGCAGAAACAGCTCGAAGGATTAATGATGTGTATGGCGCTGGTGTCGCAAAAGAACGCACGGTACGTTTTTCGTTTTAACGTTTTCGTTTTGAAAATTTCGACCTTCAGAACCAACCCTGTGGACGGCCGGAGACCAAAATGGAAAATGAAGTATTAAAGGCTATTGTGGAAGCGGATTTATCACAAAGCACTTTAGAGATAGCTGTAAGCTTTGGGGTTAATGATAAAACTGTATTAATCCACTTGAAGACTACTAACTAAAAATCGGGAAAGTTAGATGAACTACAATTGGTATGTCTGCGACATTCAACGCACTTCCTGGACTTTGCTCCAACAGATTACCTATTTTTCTGGAATTTGGACAACTTCTTACAAGAAAAAAAAAATCAATTCCGATGCGGCATTTTTGTCCCCATGGTTTTTTTAGTAAAGGGATCAATGGACTACCTATGAGATGAAAAAAAAGCATAGATAACAACAGTGCATACTTTGATTAACGAAATATATCTTACAAATAATTTGGAACAAACTGACTTTGTATTCAATTTTCCAACAATTTTTTTATGTGTGTCGTATAAGTCGTAAGTAAGTATTATTCAAATCTTTTTCTCAGTACGGATAGTACATACATATGTACGCTTCAATAATAACCATAAAACTTTAACTTCTGATCGCCGGACGACTCAAATGCCAGCGAAATCTGGCGCGCAGCAGGTGCTATTCAGGCGTGACACGGACGGGATTAAAGAGCGCCAAGTAAATTGCATTTAAATAAACTTACTTACCCGTTTCTAAAGGATTAAATCCTTTAGAAACCTTTATAACTATATAAAATATATTTTAATAGTCTTGATAACGATGTCTTCTTAGTATATTAAAGAAAATAAGTAGTCATTTCAAGTGCAATTCGAAGTAAATGAACTGTATCTGCAATCTGTCATTTTGATAATAATAACTGTCCCTTAAAGTAAAATTATTAAGCGCACGCATCGTTTCTAGCCAAGTCGACTGTAGAATGAAAAATAAGTCACCAGGCCGCTATTCTCGTGGTTGGGGGATAAATATGTTGCAGAATTTCATTCAAAACTTATAACGTGCATTTGTTTTCGGCACATTCTCAAGACCTTTTCCTTCACCTTTCAAATTATTAGAAGAAATTCAGCATGTAAAAATTCAATGGTGCAATCCTAGATTTTAATGTTTAAAGATCCAAGCGTATTACCTATTGGACCATCTTGGGTTTTTAAATAAGCAAATTTATCGTAGAAATTGGCATACGCTAATCTATCATTAAGCCAAAGTTGAGGTTAAGTACCCATTGAGAACGTTTACTCAATTTAAAGTACATGTTATTTGTTTAACCTATAAGCTACTTATTGGTACCGATTTATTAGCATAGTAGTGGATCACTTTAAGATTTGATATGGCTTACAGTGTCATCTTTCATTTCATGAATGGAAGTATGTCCATTTAACTTTCTGGTTATATAGTTCATTAATATATATGAGAAATAAAGTTGGACCTAAAACGCTTCCTTGTGAAACACCATAATTTAATTCTATATCGTTACTAGTGAATTCGCCAGTCATGACCACCTATAATATTTAATTATATATACATATATATTTTTTACAATAGGTTGAATTTAAGCCGCATTACATTAATATTTTATTATTCAACGATTAGAGTATTGAGTGTTGCGATAGCATCTTCGATAAATCTCCCTTGCCCTCTTTCAAATTTGTAATCAGATATAATATTTCATTCATTTTAAATAATGATTGATGATCCTAAATTGAATATCTATTTCATTTTTCCGAAAAATAAGCAGTGTATAATATAACAACACAGATTTCAGTTTTAATTTTACTTTTAAAAGAATAAATGTAATAATAGTTTAAGGAATCACAACATTTATATAGAAATGTTTTTATAGTAAAACAATGTCAGGTGATATAAATAATCATTATGAGCGTTGATTAAATACTTTAATTAGAATTATTTATGCATTGCTTTATTAAAAATTATATTCTAAAGAAATTGCCTTTAATTTGATTTTTAAATTATTAATTAAACACAGTATCTAATTTGATGTATTAACTCTTTTAATCCGGCTTAAGCCCTGGCTGTATTGAAAGCGAATACTTTGAAACGGTATATTTGAGGGTTCATGAAAGTAATCATGTTACATTTACACAGAAAAAATAATAAAAGTTATTTTTTTATTAATTAATAATTTAACAATATAAATAATAAAATGTAATTAAAATATGTAAAAGCACATACACATAGAAGTACTGCTTTTATAGACATATTTTTTGTTTTATTTAATATAATTGTAACGAATAATATGATATACATAAACTACAACTGCTTAGTAGGACTGCAACCGCATGAGAAATTACATAGAAACATAATTTTAATAAACTAGAGGTATTTCACCTCTAATCATTGTTCAAATATGAAACCCATATATGAATGTATCTCTAATCATATATTATATGTACATATATTATGATATTTTATGTTGTAGTCAATTTATGGTCAAACTCCTACACTTATGTCTACGATAACGATACGATTGTAAAAGATAAACCACATTTTTGTAATATATACTCGCTACTAGAGCCGGCTTCGTCGAGAGAACCGAATAGGGCCAGTGGTTAGAATTCGTGCATCTTAACCGATCATTGGGTTCAAATACAGGCAAGCACCTCTGAGTTTTCGATCTCAAGTTCGGTGGTGTAGGAAAACATGAGGGAACCCGCATTTGTCTATTTTTAATAAAATTTTACCACATTTGTATTTACCAAAAGATATTGGGGCATCATGGTGGAATAAGCTGTTACTTTTTTATTGACAGCATAATTTTTTCCGATACCTTATGAACAATCATCATCATATTTCAGGCAATTTACAAAAAATCTTAATGAATTATGCACCTAAACCTTAACCCTTAATGCACCTAAACCCTCATGAATAACACAGTCCATTAGTGTAAAACCGTATAAAAATCCGTTTGGTAGTTTTTGAATTTATCACATACATGTGGGAGCACCTTGTTTTATAATACGCAGTGGAGTTATAAGAACACGAATTTCATGCTTGTCACGTCAACAGTCTAAATTTAAAGTGGGTATAACTGCGTAGCACAACTCCGTATATAACCTTATTATCTACTTAAACCTGCTCCGAAATGCATTACATTACTTCCTGTATAAGTTTCTTGTAAATTGGCTTAATTGCATTACGAAAAAAATAGCTTCCTCATTTATTAGTATACAGAGATTCAGCACATCAGCAGCTTCCTTCACATTGCTGGTGACCGTGGGTGACGGTGACCACTTACCATCAGGTAAACCTTTTGCTCGTTAGCCACATGTAGCAATTACAAAATATAGAGATTTAACTAATATTAACAATACAGAATCAGCATCATCGAGGCAGAGGGAGATGAGCGAGGTAAAAATATATTGTGTTTTTTTTTTTTTTTTTTATTGTCCGGGAGGGCAAATGACTCTGCTCCACCTGATGGTAAGTGGTAGTAGAGTCCAAACGCGACGACGGCTAGTGCAGTTGGGAAAGGTGATCTGCTCTAGCCGCCCCCGCCTTGCCGGCCCGCAAGATGCCTCTTCACGCCTCGCTTGAAGGAACCCAGGTCATAAGAGGAGGGGAATACGTGCGCTGGTAAAGAATTCCATGTTTTGGAAGTGCGACAAAGAAAAGAGTTGCCAAATTTCTTTGTACGCGATGGAATTGATGTCACAGTTAGGCGGTGACATCGAGAACCAGCACGCGTGGACTTGTGAAGGAAAGGGGAAGCAGGAATAAGGGAGAATAGTTCCTCTGAGCACTCGCCGTGACACATTCGATAGAAAGCGCTGAGTGCCGCTATCTCTCGACGCAATTGTAAAGGCTCGAGGGTGTTGGTGACCTTTACATCGCCAATAATGCGAACCGCACGTCGCTGCAACCGATCCAAGGCCTCCAGTAGGTACTTAGCGGAGCCATCCCAGAGGTGCGAGCAATATTCAACGCAGGACCGTACCTGTGTTTTATACAGCAGGAGCAGTTGAGCAGGCGTGAAAAAACGCCGCACCTTGTTCAGGACTCCGAGTTTACGTGAGGCTGTTTTTATAGCAGCCTCGATGTGATCCTTTGGATTGAGGTCGCACCGAACGTCGATTCCCAGTATGGCGACTTTGCTATGTATCTCCAGCGTGGTGCCACAGAGGGAAGGAGGAGGGGAAAATGGTGACTTTTTCGCTGTGAGAGCGCACACCTGTGTTTTCTTGGCGCTAAACTCAACAAGATTGTCAGAGCCCCATTTGGCGATGAGTCCTATCGTCCTATCGAGCTCAACAACAAGATCCCTCCGTCTCTCCTCAGTTTCCGCCCGTCCAGCCGCTGCGCGTCCGTGGTATCCCCCGTGCACTGTACTGTCATCCGCATAGCAATGTATGTTCCCGAGAGAGAGCATATCATTGATATGCAGAAGAAAGAGCGTGGGGGATATCACAGAGCCCTGGGGGACTCCAGCATTCACTACATGGGATTTTGAAGCGCAACCATCAACTAGAACGCGAAGGCTGCGCTTGTGTAGGAAGCTAGCAATCCAGGTGCAGAGCTGAACCGGCAGACCGTATGCCGGCAGCTTGGAGAGAAGACTTCTGTGCCAGACTCTGTCGAAAGCCTTGGAGATATCGAGGCTGACGGCCAACGACTCTCCACGCTTATCGATAGCTTCACCCCAGAGGTGTGTTACGTACGCTAGAAGATCACCTGTGGACCGTTTCGGTCGAAACCCGTACTGACGATCATTAATTAGACAGTGATCTTCTAGGTAATGGATCAGTTGGTTGTTTAAGATCCGTTCCATCACCTTACAAAGAACTGAGGTGATAGCTATTGGCCGATAATTTGCCGGGTCAGATCGATCCCCTTTTTTGGGAACCGCTTGCACATTAGCTTCTCTCCAAGAATCCGGCACACATCCTGTAGAAAGAGACAGCTGGAACAGGCGCGTTAACACAGGAGACAGCTCCGCTGCACACTTCATCAGCACTATGGCTGGTATTCCATCGGGACCGCTAGCTTTCCGCACATCAAGTGATTGTAGCTCTGCACGTACATCACGTTGCCTGATTTTGATGTCAGGCATCGTGTAGCCACATGAAGGAATTGTTGGTGGCAGCGCACTACAATCATTGATTACGGAATTATCCGCAAAGAGGTTTGCCAGAAGATCAGCTTTCTCCTGCGGACTGTGAGCTAGCGATCCGTCCGGATACCTGAGCGGTGGCAGCGAAGGTTGACAGAAATTGCTTTGCACAGATTTGGTCAGACGCCAGAAGCTACGGGAGCCTCTAGGTTGTGAAATAAGGTCATGGCCAAACCGCGCAATGCGCTGTGCATCCGCTCTTGTGTATGCCTTCCTACAAGACTTGGAAGTTTTATTGTAGGTTGCTTTCAGTGAGTCAATGTTAGATGCCCCACTAACGCAGCCATTGATCCACGCGCGATAAGCCGCCTGCTTAGAAGACACAGCATCGGCACATTCGCGAGTGAACCAACGGTTACGCGTACCCTTACTGGCGAGGTCTGAGTTAGGAATGTAGTATTCCATCCCCAACAGGATCTCACCAGCAATAGCAGCGGCGCTAGCTGTCGGGTCATTCTCACTGAAGCAACGCTCCTTCCAAGGGACTGACGCATAGTAATCGCGCAAACCGTCCCAATCTGCCGACTTATAGTGCCAAATGCGACGTTTGCTTACCGTTGGTGGCGGCAGCTTGGCCTGTGGCACTTTGGTAGATATCAGGCAGTGATCCGAAGAACCAAGTGGAGCCCGAACCTCAACCTGATATTCCACCGGGTGGCTAGTCAGCAGAAGGTCCAGTAGGGAAGGCGCTTGCCCGTCAATGTCTGGGATCCTGGTGGGCTGATCAACCAACTGGGTCAAGTCATGCGTGAGAGCGAAAGCATGGGCAGTCCTTCCCGCATGGTCAGTTTTGGAGGACTTCAACCATGATTCATGGTGAGCGTTAAAGTCCCCCAAAAACACCAGTTCCGCGTTAGGAAACTGCTCTTGCGCAGCATCTGCCACCCGACTAAGATGGTCAAATAGTCGGCTTGTCTCCAAGTCACCATTGTGGGATCTGTAGAGGCACACGTAGACCCGACTCTGACGAACCAAGTCCACACGTACCACTAACAGGGAGAAGGAAGGGTCCTCCAAGCAGCGCAGACGGTGACAACAAACATCCGTCCTGACGAACAAGCATACTCCGGCTTTCGCTTTGAAGGATTCTTCAAGCATGTAGCCGGGATAATTAAGGTAGCTGGTATCGACAGGACGGAGTATTTGAGTCTCCGTCAGAAACAACATTGCTGGCCGTGCTGTCTCGAGATGGTGGTGGACAGCATTGAGGTTAGCGTGGAGTCCACGGATGTTAACGAACTCAACCTCAAACAGCGTGGGAATGGTGGGGGTGTGCACCGCTGTACGACCGTCATTTCTTTTATGCACTGTCATGGATAGGGGGAAAAAAGAGGAAGAGACGTGAAGCGAGCGATGCGTTGCCACGATAGGGACGGTCAAAGTGTGGAGCTGTGTTTCCCCAATAAGTTGCCAGAAGAGAAAATAAACTGACCCGCCGGGCGGAAGGGCCCCCGAACCCTCCCGGTAGTGGCCGCCGGGACCCCACCGTCCGGTCACCAACCGGCACGACGGTCCACACCGGGATTATGCGTGGCCTGGTGGGGCAGCCTCGCGAGCTGGTTAGGAACGCTTGGGCCCCTGTACTCTGCCACGGGCGGCCAGCGGAACAACCGTTTCTACGGGTCTCCCTGACCGGCGGGTCAATATACTTTCCTCCAGCATTGGTTCAACAGCAACATCCACCGGACCAACTCTTATCGCGACAATGCGCGCTCGGGCACTGGCTGTACGCCGGCTGATCTCGAAACGCGGCTGCAAGCAGCCACTTCACGAGTGTTTCACCATGCGTACGGTGGTAACAAGCCAGGCGGATGATTGACATCCTACCACCAGAAAAACGTATCGTCGTTGATAATAATATCATTGGAAAGTTGTGTACTTTTCCAATGATATTATTATCAACGTCGTATATTTTTACGATAAAGGTAACATAATATGATGAACATTTAAAAATATATGTCATTTTTTATCATATACTAGATCACGTCCGAAAAAAAGAATTTCTATTATATGTCAGAACAAAGAAATCTTTCTAATAGGCACGTAAGTCTTTTACCTTCGGGAGTCAACAAATACGTGACTAAACGATTTCGTACACAAAGTGGATCTATTCACTTTGTTTGTTATACAGATTTCCAGAAAGAAATAGAAAGTTCGAGAAACGCTTTCATGTCTAAAAACAATATTTTCGGCAACTTTGTTAATTATCGGATACTGTTAGTATTTATGACGTTAATCAACTTAGAAGATTGATTGTAGTTTATTCATCACTTATTTACAATTTTATTTTGGAACCAAGTTCTTTTACGCGTCTTACATCAAGGTGAACTGGCAGTGACTGACCTTACTCTTTTGACCTTTTCTCTCTCTCTTTCTCTGTTTCATTTATTATATATCCGGTTTAATATTCGATTAATAAAATTTATTTTTGTTTTAATTTATAAGGGATTTTAAATTTAAGAAAATTTTGTCGTTTAATTAGTCTCAATTGATGTTCATTTATTCCATTATGTATTTAATAAATAATACATAGATATAGATAGCGAAAGTAACTTAGTTCCGACAGGTTGTCCCACGACATATAGAAAAACCAATAATAGTAAGCTTAGCCAGACTTATAATTCATATAATATCAAAGAAAACGTTTGTGAGTTGTATTTTCATGTTGGCCAGTAGTTAGTAGTTAAAGGACTAAGGATGCATTTGAATAAAACGTTAAGCCGAGCGTGTGGTGAGATGACAAAGCTATCTGGCTATGTAGGTTAGCTAAGTAAAGGGCAGGAAGGTACCTCAACAATACTTATTGTATTATTATGTTATGTTTATTTTATTGGAATTAATTACATATTTTTCTAACATCAGAAATGACGATTTTTCACCAAAATAATCATTCATCTCCCACTTTACCATTTGCTTTCATCCCCCATTTATCTCTTTGAGGACACGAATTTTGTAAATTCTTTCTTAGTGCTCACTTGTATGACCCTAGGCAATTTCTGTG
The DNA here is from genome assembly GCF_905147765.1 of Vanessa atalanta. Classification (NCBI taxonomy): domain Eukaryota; kingdom Metazoa; phylum Arthropoda; class Insecta; order Lepidoptera; family Nymphalidae; genus Vanessa; species Vanessa atalanta. The sequence goes on from NC_061882.1 coordinate 5,889,775, forward strand.
AAATATGTATAATTTCATCCTTTAATTTTAATATAATAATTACAAATTACAAATAACAATAATAATATTATTATTATTGTATTTAATTTTAAAATACTGTCATCAGGGGCGGCACTAAGGTTCGGACGGCACGTGCACGTTAATTCGAGCGTTGAATAAATATATCGTAAGAAAAAACCTGGCTTAACCCAAGTTGTAATTGCTGCCGGATGCAGGTATATCCAAGAATCAGCTAGAGGCAGTGTAGTGAAATAAACTTATCCTTTGTTACAGTATAGAAATATTTACCAGTATTAAAACATTTACGATATGTTATTACAAACATTATCATTATATATATAAATATTAATATATAACGAATTTGCGATAAAATTCAATGCACAGGAAGCCTTAAAACGATTTGTATGTATGTCAGAGCTTAAAATTTTTAGAATCCTCGTAACATTAAGTAAATGTTCGTAACGAGGAAAAAATGCTTTGTGGACGAACAAGTGAAATATAAAAGTGCGGTCTAAAGCGGGCTTTGTGCCAAGAGTCTCGTTTAAACCGATTTCACTTCCTAACTGGTTCGCGTAACTTAAGTATAATATATTTATATTATATAATACACAATGTGCAAAGAATTAAGGTGATTTTATAAGTGTGCATATAATTATTTCTGTATGATCTATAACTAAATGCTCTATTTACAGTGAACTTCATGCTTAAAATATAATATAATGTGAAATTTACGTACTAGTTGTTCCGTGCGGTTACACTCGCTTTACTGTTCGCATCCGTTTGCTGTCTTGGCTCTCTAATCCCTCCCAATATATGGGCTACCTAACATACTAAAATATTATTTATATATTATTTTTATCTACTCTTTTTCCACAAATATCTATAACGTTATGTACGAGTGACGTGTTTCAATTACTCAATAAGAATATTATATATTCTTAAAATATTTGTAGGGATAGATTAAGCTACAATCATATGGAGTTTGTGATATGAACTGCAAAAATATTTCATGGTTGATTTAGTATAAGTGTTACACATTTTTTTTTTGAGTATTATGCAAAAAAATGTTTGAGCGATTTTAATAAACTTTTTTCGTACGAACCATCATATATAATCAGACTCGACGTATTCGTCACTGCGATGGCGGTAGCTGAAGATATAATACATTTACATTATTTTACAAATACTAATTAATATAAAATGAACGGCTTATTTTGTATAGGTATGATCTAGGGTTCTACCCTAATTAAAAATTCGATTGATTACGTACATGTAGATTTCAAAAGATTTAAGTTAATATCAATATTGAGTTTAGTGTCGAAGTTTTTGTTAAAAGTTTTGTGCTGGTAACATTTTAATAAATCTTAACGTTCTTAGTTTCTTCTATAGTATAGTTAAGTTTAGTCTAATAAATGAGAAACTCCAGCAGTGTCTATTTTTAAGTCATCTCTATTATACCTATTTAATTCCTTCGGTTGGCTTGTACTAGGTTTCTTTAGGATTGAATTCGTTAGTCAAACGACGCTAGGTCCCCGTATACTCCGTTGAGATATCGACGTTTCCAAATATAATTTAAATATATTAACAATAACTTGCATTAATTAATTAAACATAACCGTCTATTATAAAAGTCATTGTACTCGATTGTTCGATTAAAATAACAATTACCGAAAGACTTTCAGAGACTGTTTCATTTGTAATTTTCTGATATTAATTTTGATTCTTAATGGTACCGATGCCAACAATTAAAACAACATCATAAAGGCTATTTCACGTGAACGACTTTACATCCTTTGTCCGACGGCGGTCGTTACGATGAAATGTGGCTTTCGCTTGGAGCTAACATTGTTCACAAAACGATTTATCTAATCTATTACAAGTAATATAATATAATTATATTACATGGTTTAATAGTTCATAATCTGACTTAGTTTCTCATCTATTATATTCAATACAGTGTTTAAATAAACTTACCAAATAAAAGTTATTGGTTTTTTCCCCAAGTCAATATATTTTTAATATTAGCTGGGAATGTTAAGAGCCGGAATCGCTGCGGAAATGCTGAAGTAAACAAAAGCGTAACACCTCGCCTTATTGCCTCCACTGGTGAGGGCTGGTTCGTTTTTTGCCCAGATAATCGGAATTGCTACTCAACGGGGAAATGCTGCTAGCATTCTTGCCAACATTCTTAATTCATATTTGTATACTTAATATTATTAATTATTATGGGAGTAAAGTCTTGCTGGAAATTAGTAAAATTGATATTGTAACGTGCTTCAGAGAACACATAAGCGTATTTTTGCGATAAAACATCTCCTATACACTATTAGTTACGAGAACATTTATCTTATATTTTAGCTATAAAGTGCGAAATGTAACGCTGAATAGATGGTTTAAAGATAGTTTATTAAAATAAATGAATAGCGCAATATTAAGTTCATTGCGACGTTTATATAAATTAATAATCATCTTTATGGTTCTTTCGATAGAAATATGCTGCCTTTTGAAAATTTGAAATGATATAGCAATAAATGTTATACCTAATACTGACATAATTGAATTCGTCAAAAGGATAGCGGCGGAGACAAGAAATAAGCTATATATTTCAATTTATGAATTACATTTAATAATGATGTACTACATAATTTAACTAATTTATTCATTTGATTAATCCTTTATTTTAAGATTTGATATGTGTATATTTCTTGTGATTATTATTAATGCAATGGTGCATTCCAAATAGATTGCAAACAGATTAACTTATTGCTTAAAGTACAAAACAGCCTTTATTTTTTCGACTGATGGGGCTTTGTTTGAGAAGAAGGTTTGAAGATAATTCCGCCACGCTGCTCCAATGCGGGTTGGCGGAATACACATGTGTCAGATTTCTTTTCAACTCATGGAGGTTTCCTCGAGATGCTTTCGGTTACTACCGAGCGCAAAATACACTTGAAACTGAAAGCACAAATTAGGCACTCGAATATTCACTAGTACCTACCGGGCTAGTATTCGCAATATTCGGTTAATTGTTCTAAGTATTCTGTCACTTCGGCTCCGCTACTCGGCTCACAAAGCACGAAATAAAAAATAAATAAAAAAAAAAACTAATTAAATACATAAAAATCGTCGTTGTTTGCGTATTGCATGGTTTTGACATATAAAAAAAAATGTGCCGATTTGCTGTTTATGTAAATATTTATGCTAGCTATTTGATTTCGTCGTTCAAAACTGAACATCACATGTTTTTTTGTGTTGCCAGATGTTCTCATATTATAGTGATTTTATAAAATATTTTTCAATTGGTTTCAAATTTTTACTCTATATTATTTTTAAAATTTTGTGTATTGCTTTTCTTATTAATTTACATCGAATATATTTTTTAGGTCCTTGATGTTATTACAGATCAATAAAATTTAGGCGTAGTGTTAGCCTCAATAGCACAATGGATTTTGAACCAAGTACTATAATATAAGTATCCCTCCCCCTCCCCCTATGACAACATTTGTGATTTTTTCAGGAGAGCGATTTTTAACTTTCACCTTTGCATTGCTCAGCCACCAAATACAGCTTGTAATTAATTTTGGAAAACAGCACTGATGGTAGGTTAGAGAGTATAATAAGGCTTTTTCATTTAATTAAAAAAACCATATTTTAGTAAAAAATAGATAAAAATAAAAACTTTCTACTTTATCCTTGTTGACACAAGGTATTTATTTTAATATTAAACGACGCATATAATCGTAAGTTATACTTACGATATATAATCCACAAACATCCACTACGCATAAAGAAGAAGATAGCAAAAAGTGAAATTATAATGAGTTTTATATTGCTTACCCTTAGGTAAGCATTATAAAACTCATTGTAATTTGTATATGTTATATAATGTCTGTTACCTATTCACGCTTAAGCCGCTGAACGGATATAGATGAATTTGGTATGGAGATACTTTGAATCCCTTCGAAGGACATCTTCACGGAAAACATTCCTTAAAAAGAGGTGGAAGTTTATATGGAGAATCTTAATTCTCCATATAAACTTACAGACAACAGACAGAGTTGTATTCGCATTTACAACAGTAGTAAGGAAAACCGGAAATCACCGACTATCAAATCAATTTCAAGATAAATATATAAGTATACTTATATATTACACCTTCCAAGAACGAACGGCAATAAGGTAAGGCATAATTTTCTGTAGTTTGAAACCATACTCATCATACTAAACGCTAATTACGACCTACACTAGATGATGAAAATCTATTTAATCTAAATCTGATATTGACAAAATAATCCGTTTTTATATAAGGTATTGCAATATATTTTTTAAAAGAAAAATATAAAGCGATATAATATTTTCGATAGCCTTTTATATTTCGTTGGAAACTGTATGCGGGTCTCAACATATTGTTATGCTACAATATTGACCCGTAACAGCGACAAAGGAATGACATATGACGTGACAAATCCATTCCTCGTAATAAATTCACGTTGAATGAAAGTTTTACTGAGGAATATATTGCTGTACACCTATACTATGTCGTGGGTTGATGCCAATACATTTATTTCAATAGAAACTGTCCATAAATCGTAAAAGAAGGGATTTTTTTCCGCGTCGGTTAGTGATGAGCTTAAATCTGCGATTGATTGCAAGCGATTTGGCGAAAATTTGTGAGCGAAAGCATAGCAACTAAGTTTGAGATTATTTACCATGCGATGATTTATTTGAAAGTTATATCCCACCTGCAATATTTTTATTTTGTTATAACCACCTTTTATATAACTACAATAACACTCTTAAAGTCAAATGTTATGATGAAAAATACAGACACTACAGATAAAAATGAAAAATATTTTTGCTTATAAGAAACGAATGAAGTTGTTTTTCATAAAATTTTTTGTTCCTCTTGTCGGCGGATTGACAGTGGAGCCGCCATGTAGTGATAAATTCATTAGACTTATTCCCAATAATTAATAAACAAAACACAGCCAAACAATCGTGTTTTGTTAATTAATTATTTTAGATTATAATCTAAAAATGTGGCCATCTCAAGACAGCAAATAAATAAGCATCCATAATTTTATTTATTAAAAAAATCATTCATCATTATTATAATACTATTTAATATAAAAGAAGTATAAGCGTTGCACAGGGGCGTAGAGAGCGACGGCAGCGGCGGTAAGGGGAAATGACGACATATACCACGCCATGTATTATGCCGTTAGACGTCACAGTATTCGAGTCTGCCTTACCCTAAAAGCGCGCAAATAGAGGTGTGTAGAAATAAAGCGAGCAAATAGGCTAACTTATCGTATTTTTTTTCCTTATCTTTATAGATATATATAGGGACGTGCAAATAGGCCACTTGATGGTCAGTGGTTATCACTGCTCATTGACATTAATATATAAATATAAATTAAGATATAACCCTTGGGCCGATAATTACATAATATTCCAACCAGAACATAATTAAAATATTGCTTGAAATATTGCTGTTTGCAGGTAGAATATCTAATGAATGTATCAGACGAGCTTGATCAAAGCCTACCATCAATATTCAAGTTTGCCACTAGAATAAAAATAGTGCAGCCCACGCAAATAAAACACAGCCTCAAATGATGGTAAATATAAAAGATATATTTGAAAAATATTAAATATTATTGATAAATATATGACGGCGCGTTGATAATTTCAGGGGGAGATTTAGTATCAATCATAGTTTGATTATTTTTAAAGACGTTCGTGTTGTTTATGATCAATTGTTCGTAATCGTCTGATAAATAATGTGATTTTTGTGATACCAAATTGATTATTTGTAAGCGAATATTTATGTTAAGAGCGGGTAGTCTCGAATCGAACTTGTCACCCTCGCACGAGGCAGACACTTTCTAACCTATTGGCTCTCAATCTAAGTTAATCAACCTAACCGTATTATATTTTGTCTATTTGTACTGGGAAATGAAATAATAGTGTACTAAACAATTACAACGCATCTTTATTTCTGATATTCCGCCATTATCACGGCCACCATGGAGGATACAGCCAAGAACATTTTAAAGGCCCTTCTGATGATCCGACATATATATAATTTTAAAGTATTGGAATCTCTGAACGCCCCAGGTAACACAATTAACCAGGGTTGATCATAATTATGATATAAAACAACTTTCTTACTTGAATTATGTAAGACTAATTATTTAGCTTTGAATTATAATTAATTGGTTGTATAAACTCTCATAAACCGATGGAGGTAAAATTATTTAATATATCCATTAGCTAGCGGCAACTGAAGGAGAATCTGTCTGAAATCCATGCCGGTGGCTTTGTTGGTGTCCCGCCGGCAATTTTTACGTCAATATCGCGCCAAGCCGCATATGCCGCAGTATTGTTGTGATTATCGCTGAAATTAGTGGTGTACGGCGTTATGAAATATGCTCGACGATAGTTACTTGTAAACAACAATAGTAAAGCTCTCGTTCTAAACCACGGGTGCATTATTGTTGGCAATGGCTGGCAGGTAGCGGCTGCGGCATCATGTAAGGCGAGTCAGTCGCTGTCGATAACAAAACCGATGATTAGGCAAATGTACAATCACACCAAAGAGTCCAATATGTATTAAAAAAGATATACGTAATTTAAAATGTACATGACAGACTTAAGTTAGTTTTTTTCCAAAGTAGCAAAATTCAGATAACGGTTAAAACTGACGCAAATGCTCAAGTTCAACATTAAAGATGAAATAAAATTATTTACGACATCATTAACAGATACGGGCTAACCGAACCTTTTATTTTGAACATTTTTTTAGATTGTAACTGTGATAATGACTAAAGAAATAAAGTTAATTAATAAATTTCCTATGTTTTTACTTTTTTTGTTTATTTTGTTGTTTATTGATGATTAGCCTATATTTTATTGTGTCTTTATAATGTTTCAAGTTTTCAACAGTTTAATTGTATTGATTGATTGAGACTTTATTGAATTATATTATTATTTATTATATTTATTATTATATAATTGCCTAACGCTGCGAGCAGTCGAAGTAAATACTGCACTAATCTATTTGGTTTTATTCTATTTGGTAGTCCAAAACAATCTAAATTCAGAATTATATCCATGATTTACCCACGTACGCTGTGAAAGCAATTATTTTTTTATTAACCTGACCCTACAGAACGGATTTACATGCAAGGAATATAAATATTTTTTCACTGAGTAGTGAGTAATATTTGCCAGAAATTATTTTATTTCGTCCGAAAATTGATTTGGGACGTATTGAGTTTATGAATAGCTCAGAATCAGAATTCTCATATTGAAGGCTTGCGGCCATTAAAAGGAAAAAGGAAATGACATTCAATGTTTCTTTTTATATTATTTTCTAATTAATATATATGAGAGGCTTTAGTATATTTTCCTTACAAACATTTTTATTCTCTTAAGTAGATTACTGGGAGAGCCTATTTTGAAGGCTTTACTATTTATGTTCGTATTTTACCTTCACACAAAGCGCAAAAAGCGTAAGCTTGTACCGGGAGTTGGTACGAACCTGCGACTCTTACACCGTAATCAGACTTAGATTTTAAATAAAAGAGTGTTTCTTCTTTTCTAACGACACGTTAAAAAAGTGGAAATATTTACGTTAAGCTGTAAAGGTCACACTACTGAATAAAAGCCTGAACGAAATTTAAAATATTAAAGAATTTCTTCTGATACAAGCTTCTATATATTGTCTAATAAGGCTTATGCTGATTTATCAAGATTAACATTTTTATTTTTAATTAACTGGTACATTTTCATTATAATTAAGATGATAATAGCCAGCTAACTATAACGCAATTGATATCGAACACATACAGAGTTCTACGGTCTCTTAGAGTAATCTCGTAGACTTACTACATAATCAAAAGATACGGCTTTTTGTCGTATTTCCCATAAAAATCAACGGGAATCAAAACCTATAGGGAACTTATCTAGAATCGGGAAATTTGACACAAAGCAATATCCTGTAGCTCAGGTATGGTAAAAATCCGAAAACTGGTAAATCTTTCACTATTGTGTGGTGGTACCCTCAGTGCGCGAGTCCGACTCGTACTTGACTGGTTTTTATATAATTAAGATTTTTACATTTCACGAAATATTTTTGAGTGTAAATAAAATTATAAGTAATAATTATATTATGTGTCATTAAAATTACATAGTTAGTATTTATATGTGTTGTATGTACAAAAATGTTTTTAATAATATAAAACTGGTATATCTCAATTTCCATATTTATTTTACAGACTTTCTATATGCGTCATTTTTGTTAATAGTTAGTCAGGATCTCGGTAATGAAGGAAACATTTGATTGACCTAGAGGAGAGTATAATCTTTTTATTACATCGCCCATTTAATGATAATACTTTTATTTAAGAAGAAGTTCAGCAGTCGGACATTTAGGAACTATTTCTTTACTTAGTGTTACACGCTAAAATGGTATTAAATAAAATACCATAACAAAATATAACTCTTTTGGCGTATTCTTTCTGAAAATTTTATTATGAGTAAAGCTAACGCACTTCAAAAATAGATCACGTCATAATTTGTATTCATAAAGCTCCCAACATCTTGATCGGTTCTTGAAAGTTACAAAGAGGTTCTTAAAAGGTTATCGAGATCAAAGTTTTTTCGCTCCGAAAACCCTTGAACCGCAGGTCACAATTAGGATTAAGAAGCACTCGCATACGTTGTATTAACATTTTCATATATTCGCTAAAACATTTTACTGAAAGTATCACATTAATGTTATAAATTTAATTTTTTGTTTTCATAAAAAAATATTTTAGATCAAATCCTAAGAGGTTTCATAGGTTGGAATTGGTTAAATCGTAAAATTGAATGGTAAATAGGCCAATACTAGGTAAGCGCAATATTTATACAATTAGGCCAATACTATGTAAGCGTAGTATTTGCGTTGAGAGAAATTTGAAGCTTATTCCACACAGCCCACAGATTCAATGTGCAAGTTTCTTCTCAGAACACGAGATGAATTGTTAACGCAAATTAAACCTCAATAGTGCTTGTCAGGATTAGAATCTCCGATCTTCAGGCAATCTCGGTACAAAGTAAATTTTGACCAGTTTAACATGTAAACTTAGTCAATTCTAACGGAATGCTTCACGAATTCGTTTTTCCCGGTTTATATTACTAAGGTGTGTGTGTATATATTACATATGTAAGAAATTCTTACATTTTGTAAGCCAGGAAAATGATTTGAAATGACTGGTTTTAGTAATAAAATAAGTTACTGAGCTTAAAACCTTTTAAGCTTTTATCGAATTCACATACTAATGCATCGTTATGAATTTTTGCATGCATTTTTAGTGGTCTCTATCTGATGGACTTCAAAAATTTGTTCAAAATTTTATCTCAGTTTGTTGGGTGGAAGTAGTTGAAAATTTAGTTAGAAGACTCTACCCAACATAACCAACAGTGAAGTTAAATAAATAATCATGAAAAGCCATTTTCTTAAAACACGTTTAGTTTTCAGTAATTATCTGAAATTAGCGTTGAGTCCCACTTTCCCCTCCACATACATGGTGGGATAGTATTGTAAAATATCTAATACAACGTACAGAAGTTGCGTTCCTTTGATCTTGAAGAAAACTAACCTTTGACGAGTATTCGTGTGCATACGTATGTGTACCTTAACATTGCCCGACTTAGCTTATTTTGGACTTTGATACCATGACACAAGGTTGGTTATTCTTCAACCCTACTTCTTGGTCTAACGACCTCTTTATTGCCGTTTACCGTTAAACGCAAAATCATTTTGTTGATTTTAATCTATTATTAAATATAAATAGAAACTACTCTAATCTAAATAAAAATATTATTTGTAATAAAAATATATTTTTTCCACTCTGATATTAAATTTCCATCCGTTATTAAATATAAAAGCGAAAACATAAAATAATTTTAAAATTTATCTGAACAGGCAGTATGAATTGAACGAATCAAATTGAAATTTTCAGCATAACTGTTCCATTCTTATGTTACGTCGGAGGGCTGAGATTTCTACGGCCCAACAGCTGTGCTAACTCATAGGGCTACCAGTATATCAATGACATTTTTATGGTAATATAAATATGTTAGTACCTGTCCTATATGTCTAATTAAGCCTACTTCATTCAGATTGCTCAAGCCGTTTTGCGGTTGGGAAGCTCCGTAGATAAAAAAAGAATGATACTTTTTTGTATTAGTTTTGATTTTTGTGTTGTTGTGGCCCACACTTAGTTAAGTATTATAAGAAGATGAACTAAATTTTAGTAGGTATCACAGCCATATAGCTATGGCTGTGATACATACTAAAATTTAGTTAATTTAGTAGCTATATAAGTTTATAAAAGACTGAAAGTCTTCTAAAGTTACTAAGCTGTACCCTAGTCCATTGGGTATCATAGTCGTAGCTGCGATGTTTATATGTAGCTAAAGCCACAACAATAATAATAAAAAATAAGAATCAAAGTCCCAAATCAAATCATTTATAGCTGAGAAAATCTGATATTTTAATATTCATAAGGCTAAAGGGATAAACCTTATTTTATCTTAGTGTTAAATCTCGTGGAGACGCTTTACAAGTTTATGTGTGCCACTGACGTGTCTCATATGTATCTCATAATTCCGAACATAGTGGAATAATATTAAGTCGAATAAATATCGCGTCAAAAACATAGATTACAGTGCACAAATCAATAAAGTGGATTTATCATTTTTTTGTATATTTCCTACCGTCGTAGAGTCACGTCATGTTCATTGTAATATAACTTAAATAGTATGAATACATATTATTTATTTATGATATGTAAACGCAGTACACTGTTTATGACAGAGTAAGTCTTACTTATAACGAAATGAACGTTTTTCTACGCTTTACTTAAACCAATAACTCCATAGTGGATATAATACTTAATTCTAGATTAAAACAGACACGCACCCGATGGTTGATTAACAAAACCAGCACAAAATCTAGATCATTATTTGCTAGTGATAAGCCACTTAAAATAAATCTATGTAGTCACTTTATATTGCTAGCATGTAGTTTTATTTAGAGAAACAAAATTTAAAGAAAAAAAGAGCTGACTTCCCTTTATAGGTTATACCCCAGAAGGGTTCATTTTGTTACATAAAACACTTCTCGTATATAAAGATTCATGCGCCAAATATACCAGGATGAAGTCCGTTAATTAGGTCCTTCACTGCATGAACGTATCACTTCAGCATTACAATTTCGTAATGCCCTGCGACATTCAGTCGTGATTCTGGTACTATCGATTAATGAGAGATATCGTTGACGACATCGTAACGTTAACCAGCCATTGCTTAGTACCAAATAGTACATACACTATTTGAGCAACTCGGTAAGATAGGTTGAGAAATATTAGTATATCACTGCGGACATCATACGGTAACCCCAAACCCCAAAATCATCAACGTACGTAGAAAGAGGGACACTACCGTATCCCTGAAGACGTTATACAGTAACCTCAAACCCGGCAACTGGATCACCAAAGCAAATTCAAGATAACATCGTCACGAGGGACACTAATGCACCGACCGAGATCAAGCCACACAACCTCAGACCACATGTCGAATCATCAAAGATCAGCCAGAATATATTCAGTACAGTAGTTGCATTACGCAGCAACATTTTACTGCATAGCATTGAGAGCACTCGGTATAGTAATAGCACTTCATAAGATCATTTTGCTTGTACATAGTTCAAATATGTGATATATCGTAATTTATCAATAAAAATCTATCAATACCGACTATAGAGTGATCGTACCAAACAGTTATACATATATTTGAATCTGTTTGCTGAAAATATTTCTATGAGTTTTAGAACGTTTGATTTACAAACTTGCGTCTATCAGTCGGCAAAGTTTTTAAAGAAGTCTTTTAATTTTGACCGCTTTAAAAAACTTGCATTTGTCGATTCTCTCAGTTGTAATATAATATCGCCGACACTTGCTTCGCTGACGGTCCACCAGAATTAGTAACATGGAAGACAAAGTTGCCAAACAATATGTTTATTTATTTTAAGCATAATAATAATCAATATTGAAGGAACTTTTTATAGTCTTATCGCTATTCGTTAATACTTTTGTTTTAATTTTCATATTAAATAGTCATCGGAGTATCCTCAGTATCAGTATGTATCGTCCAGTACATACGTGTTTATAATTTTATATTCTCATAAGACGGCTACCATCAAACCTTTTTATATTGTTTTTATTAATTAAATATTATGTCTCATTGAGAACTAAATGTTCATATGACGGTCCACCGTACCGTCATTTATAATAACAACTTATATTATCTATGGGTAATGTGCACTAAGCATATCATATCCTATCCTATTTTAATTATATTTTGCCATGCATCACCATTGATAAACCACAAATAGCAGCCTCAAAGCATCACCCACTCAGCTGCACCACCTGGTATTATTTCTATTATTGAAAGCGATTAGTGTCATGGCGTGAGGCGGTGTGACGGCAACATCGCCATACTCCTCGCCGCCAAGCACAATCCCTATATGCGGCGCGCCGATTATGACATTCGGCACGGGGTAACTTCTTATCTCAATTATTTTGTATGAAAAAAGTGGCATGTCATTTACTATGAATATACAAAAAAAAGTTTCCAACAATACACGAACATTTCACCCAAACTGTATATGAAAAGAGTACATTTAATTTTACGTTATTCCTTTCTTTATTTTTTTATCTATGTTTGTATATAGATATATCCGATGAAATTTAATCATCCTCTCTGTATGGATGTAAGTATTTAGGTATGTATATAGGTATTTGACCTCTCTAAACGGTTTGACCAATTTTTATGAAATTTGATTGTATCCTTAATTAAGTTCGAGGACTGACTATATTGCACCCGGTGGTGCCACTGCGATAGGGTTACAGGAAAAAATAGATATTTCACGGTAGTAATAAGTATAGTATTAATTATTTACATTCTAAGAATAACTTGACAAAAAAAAAATACCTACAACTTTTGTTGAAAGGCGGTTTCGGCATTTGACTGAAGTTAGAGTTTTTTAAATAAGACAGGAAGTCATTAAGTAAAAATCGAAACACAACGAACGAAACGAGCTATTTTCGTTTTAGCTAAGAAAAAAAGGATTGACTAGTGAAATTTCGGGATATTAATTCTGAATAAGAATTATATATCATTCAATTGTAGTAAAATTACGAACAACTTAAAACATATTAAATATTTACGTCATTTTGAAAAGCGCTGTAATCGATTTTCGAACATACCGTCTACGACGCAACGCTAAATCATTATATTTAATTTCAAAGAACCCGCTTCAGCCGCGCTCGCTACTGCTGTTTAATTTAAGTGCTGAATATTGCTTGATATTCGACGCGTTGGAAAATAAATAAATTATTCGCCTCTCCTTTCAAGAAGGCTCTTATATAAACCAGTAAAGTTAAAGCGACATTAATTATAACTTTAACACATTAAAATAGAGACGTTTTATGTAAACGACGTAATATAACATCGTAAGTTATATTAAAAAAATCGCATATAAGGTTAAGAATATGTTGTTACAGTATTTTCGAAATTAGTTACGTACTTTGACTAAAATGTAAATATTTCCTCACTTCCTTATTTCTCATAGACATTTATTTCGTAAGAATTATAAACCTCTCCTTATATCGTAAATATGTTGGCATATTTGGGATATAATAATATTTTAAGACACGTGTTTGTAATACTACTATAGAGCTGCTATCAAATAATTTCTTCTTTTAAGCACAACAATAACAAACAACAGCACATAAATTTGAAGTAAAATAATTGTGCACGACCACTTTAATGGTGGTGCATAATTTTTTTTTTATGGCATTGTTAGGCGGACGAGCATATGGGCCACCTGATGTTAAGTGGTCACCACCGTCCATAGACAAAGGCGCTGTAAGAAATATTAACCATTCCTTACATCACCTATGCACCACCAACCTTGGGAACTAAGATGTTATGTCCCTTGTGCCTGTGATTACACTGGCTCACTCACCCTTCTAACCGGAATATAACAATACAGTGTACTGTTATTTGGCGGTAGAATATCTGATGAGTGGGTGGTACCTACCCAGACGGGCTTGCACAAAGCCCTACCACCAATCTTCTTAATGCTGTGATTTCTACCTATGATGCACATTTAGCTATGAAATATTCTTAGTTACCACTCGCATTTTTGATCAACTCCTAGAAAACCATAGTTGCTGTTTGTGATATAGAATCATACATATAAGATATAAATCATCTGCGATCTAAAACTTAAACCCAATAACTGTAACAAAATCCAGTATCCATAAAGTCTTATCTGTAAGCCATCTTAAACTAACCAACGCAAACAGCTTAGGTAGTGGACTCAAGATTTAATCTTTAATGTCAAGAATCTTCATAAATTCTAATATCGTATCAGTATTAATTTGCCAAAGTTTATTATATCAAGTTAAGATGACACAGTGGCCAGCATAAAACTTAACCTACGCTGCACTATTAAGTTATCAAATGCTTTGTTTGTGTATATATTCGTAATTCATGTTGTGCTCAGTGGTGAAAGGTAACATCAGGAAGATACTGGTTTTTGTTGGAGAAAATTTTAACATAAGTGTACCACCAACCGCTGTGGTTTATTGGAATAAGCTCAAAATATTCTCCCCAAGAGAGTGCTAGTGTTTGCCCAGCAGAATTTAAACTTTGCCTTATAATTAAATCATAAACTCTTTAAAAATGCCTGTGTACCTCAATATCAACTGGGAATCCCACCTTAAACATATACATCCCACATATCTCCACGTGACTGGGTGGTATGCGCGACTCTAACCCAAATTATGTTTAATCACTAATAATCTAGCGATCTCCTGTGATGCCATGAGATCTCTTATCCATAAAAGTTGTCTCACAACACCTTCAACACACTTAACTCAAGCATCGATTCTCTAAGATGTAATAATCTGTGGGTATTATCGTATCATTCTTCTTAGTCTTATTTGGCGGAATATGGCCTCCGGCAAGATCCAATGTAACTCTCGATCGCGGCCTCTTCGTCGAGATAATGGATATTAGATTAAATGCTTATTTTTAAAAATAGTTCTTGGCTGTTTACGTTTGCCTGCGTTTTAAAATAGTTTGTTTCTATTATCAAACACTTGATATTCTTTGTTTTTACCCGATCGATTATTTGATCATGTCGTATTTTTATCTAAATATGTGTTTTTTTTTTAACAAATAAATTGTTCAGCTTAAACATTAAAAATACTGCTTTATTAATTTAACTTTGAATTATGGACTTCTTGTACCGTTGCCTTCCAGCAGATCTAGCCGTGAATTATACTCACTAAAATAAACATTAGTGTTATCTATTTTTCAGAATTAAAATTTGCTATTTTCGCAAAAATACATTAATTTAAGATGATTAAAATAGATCAAATTAGATTTTAAATTGAGCGTTTTTTGTATTTCTATATATTATTCAACTCGACCAAAACAATTGTGACCGAATATTGGCATTTCATTACACATCGGTTCACAACGAGCTCGTAAATTTTGTTTATATAGTTGTTAACAGTTTAATTTACACATAAAACAGATTTTAATTAAGTTTTGACCCAAACTCTCTCGCTTATACAATATCGCAATTTATTGGCGTACAATTTAATAATTTTGGTTTTATTTAAACATTACATTAATTTAAATGTCGCGACCAGTTGCCAAATTTCATTAACAAAACTAATATCTGAAGGAACTAAAACATTTATGCTGAACTTTCGTATTTATAAATATCTACATTTAATCTCTTGGTGCTTCAAACTTGTGTTATATAAGAACCAATTAAATTATCTTATAAACATAATATTATAAAAAAGGTTAATTTAAGTTTTTAGGATACGCGTTAAAACACAAATCTGATTAATTTCGACATTGATGTTTTTTTTAGATTATTATAGTTTTAAAAGTTTTCTTTAACTGCATCAGAGTCCGATTGAATCCGATAAGATCAGACAAAGATATCAGTTTAATGATACTCATGTGTGTAACTCTCCTCTTTTCTCGCTCGCTCCTTAGAGAGTTAACCCGGCTTCTGAGGGACCAACTCAGGATTCTGCTCCAGGATAATTGAAGCCGATGAAAAACGCCACTAAGTCAACGATGCTAGTTGTTAAGATGACCGATCTCGTTAATTACGATGTAGTAGGTTATAAGTGCTAACTCTAGAATATATCATCTTAAAATGTGCGAGATTAACCGTAATTTTAAAAATAATCCAAATAATCATAAATTAATAAATACCTGAGCCAATCAAATCAAGTTACTTTATTTAATATAGACTTACTTATTGATTGTCAAATTAAAAACTACCCTGACCTGAGAAGAACCGGCGAAAGAAACACAAAGGGTGTTTTTATCAATTTGTGATTATTTACAATCAAATTGTATTCATAAAAGAAATCAATCTTCGTTAATTTATCTATGCACTTTGTCATAATGACATTCGGGGAAAAAGATTCAGTTGATGTTTGGAAACAACCATATAGAAAAAAAAGCCTTGTTCAACATAAATTAAGTACCGACGTCTTCAAACTTTTTAGTGTTCAAACAATTAGTTGAGTAATCCTTCGTAGAATTGCACTTCGCAAAATTTTACGAACAACTGAAGTTTTACTGTTATTACTAACAAAGTGTTTGAAGATTCTGACATAACATAACAATGTTGATTAAGAATTTTTTTTAGTTGGATGCTTTTTACAATATTCTGAGAAGAATATATAAAATGATTAGCATATCATATTAAAAATATAAAGAGGTAATTTATTAATTTTTTTATTTTTTTTTATGTCAAAAGGTGGCAAACGCGCAGGAGGCTCACCTGATGGAAAGTGACTACCACCGCCCATGGACATCTGCAACACCGGGGGGCTTGCAGGTGCGTTGCCGGCCTTTTAGGAAAGAGTACGCTCTTTTCTTGAATTATTTATGTTTTTTTATTTTATTTATTTACGATTCATCCGTGACTATTAATCCGATTTATATAGATGTTTCATGTTGTTTTAGTTTATAGTTTGTTGATATAAACGAGTTAGACTTCGGTGCGAAAGTCAAAGCGTTTTCGAAGAAAACACTGCAAAAACTATAAGAGATAACAAAAAAATGTATAAAAGATTTATAGCTGTGCAAAACGTCTCAAGTCATTAAAAATATGCCGTTACCGTATATGTATTTAAAAAAAATTGAATCCCTTTCAATATAAATACTAACTATGCAGCTTTTATTCTATTTAGAAATTTAAACCAATAGTTTTAGAATTAAACTATGTTTAAATGAGCAAAATAAACGCATGAGAGAATATAATACATAAGCGGCTTGCTGTACTTTGATACTTAATGTATCGGCAAAGTAATAGTGAATAGTTTAGGTGTCATTGTTTAAAAATAGCACTGGATAAAATCCTTATTTTACCAGAGCGTAATAGGAATAAGTAGAATTATTGTTCTGCCTTTTTCATAATAGTCCCTTTAAACTAATGGGTATAATATAACTAATATTGTTTTTATGAATAGTTTACTCAAAACGAAAACTTTGAAAACGGTAAAGTCGGAATATCCTTTAACATATTTAAAAGTTTAGAGGTGCCATAAAGAACTCAAAGTAGGGTACAGCTTGGGCAAACTAGCTAAAATTTAAGCCATTTTTGTTCGGAAACTACTCCTAGTTAGTTAAGAGAGAAATTGGCCGACTTATGTCGACATTAACGATCCTAATAAATATTCATGCAGCCGGAAGGTGAGAGGCATTTTAAATGTATAGTAAGATGCTGCCTAGAACAGTAACTATACACTTGAATATTTTATACTAGCTAAATAAAATAATCAAAATTGAATAATAAAAGGCGTATAATTAGTTTAATAATAAGACAACACCAACTTATGGTTTTGTCGATTTAGACTAAACCGACAAAATTATTTTCATATTTTTATTTAAACTAATCTGTTACGAATAAAAATATTTTGTTTTTCGAACTTGGTATAACTTTCTTTTATGTGACATTTAATGTTTTCCATCTAATATTATTGCATTTCAACAATGGAATCTTGGCAAATTTTTCGCCATACTTATATATGATCACGACGACGACAAATTCGTGAAAGTATATGTAATATGTCTGAATAAATGTACAATACGGGAACATAAAATTTATTTAGAGTTAAAACTGACAGCCGTGCAATAGCATAGTTTACATACCTTTTTTTTTGTTGACGCAGGGTAAATCTTCATAGATACCCGACTCTTGTGGGGGATGTCGGGTTATGTGAGATTTATACTCACTAAAATCCCCTCCGATGGCCGCCATCAGCACGGAAACGGAGAGGCTGCAGGATCGCTTTCGTAGCACGTCCGCTGACCCTCTCGTGCGTTACTCCGCTCGTGGCTGGCGGAGCACGACACAGAAGGGCGAAGAATGTTCTCGCCCTCCCATAGTTTACATACCTGTGTACACCTTGGCTTTCGATCTCAAAATTTTCACCTCTTGATTCCTATGGACTCATGTAATAATTGTACGTACAAATTGTAATATTGTTCATAAGGTATATAATAAAGGTATACGGTATCACACGATACATGCATGTACATTATTTGGTTGTAATTTCTAATAAAAAATTAACAATATGGACTGGGCAACAAGTTTACTTAGTGGTACGAGCTTGTGCAAACCCATATACATATAAGTACCACCCACTCATCACACACTACTTAGTATTATTAGGATCCAGTTTGAAGGGTCAAATGAACGGGTGTTATTAAATAAAATTCGACTTACGTGTCTACGTTGGTAACTCAATATTTCAGGTGACTAGATACATGAAAAACCTGAGCCTCACTCTGGACTATCGCTGGGATTTCGAAGAGTACTTTGAATACTCCCCTGGAGCCGATATTGCAGTGGGTGCCATGCACAAAACGCTATTTTCGCGCTTTACGCTTCCTAATCTTCAGGAAACCGAGAGAAAGTTCACCATCTCTATGCTGGGTCTAGCAATCGATGGCAATCTACGGGGCAACCGTTTGGTCACAAACAAAAAAGAACAAAGATCCAAAATTCTCCTCACTCTGTTATTATGAGGTGGTAGATATGAAAGTGAAATTCTATTAGCGGATCTGTGATCTCTGTCGGTACGTCGAAAGAACGCCGAACGCCGAGTGCTTTAACGACGTGACGCCGAAGAAAAGTTACTTAACCTTTCTTTTACATTTGAAGATAGCTGTATTAACACTTGCTATCACTGTCTCTAGAAATCGTGACCCGGCTGCAGTTGTTGATATTAAATCTTTCTTGAACCAAAACCAGTCAAATATGTCATACTTTTATTCAAATTTTCTCGATAAACATAGACTTGAACAGGGATATAGGCAATCCAATGCGTTCCATGTGGAGACGAACACGTTCTACCGCGTGCGAGGGCTGGAGTTTCTTTTACTACTTGAGCTCGAAGTCAAACCAATAATTCGTAAAAAATTGAGCAGTCGTCAAATTTCTGCCAATAACCTTTGTGAATTCTATGTATACACAGTATACTATGTATGTACTAAATTCGGGAGAACTGATAAACGGGAATACTCGAATACTTGAATAGATCAATTTACTGCTGAGTAATAATTATTTATCAAAACGCGATTGTAAATTTAATTCGGCCCCATTTAAAAATATCACTGCAGAGAAATGATTTCTAAAGAAATCTTCTAAATAATAGTAATAAAAATGGCGGTAGTCAACGATCAATTTTATGTTCAGCTTTTTTTAGCATTCTCGGAAAAGTATGAATAAAGTCTATTCAGAACGGCATTCAAATGATTTTTGAAAAAGATACGTTGTTGCATTCGTAAAAATTCTTGATTTTTGTACGTGACTATCAGCTGATCGAAATGAAAGACGTTTCACTTTCAAAATGGAGACGAATAACATTATCAGCATTATATATGAAATATCATCAAAGTAAGCTTGATATATAAAATGTCAAACAGGTAACAACTGTTAAAATGTAAATTTTAGTAATTTTTTTGATGAGACAGTAACTAATAAAAACGAATACCGCTTACGTTATAATACGTTCTAACTTTTTAAGTTACATTAATTCATTCTTTTTCAGATGAAATACAAAACCCGAAGATGACGATGTATGTATTCTGTTAGAAGAACCTCGAAACTCACCCGAGAACTCGAGCGTGAAATATGATATGTGATATTGATTATAATAAATATAAAATTTATAGGATACAGGTATCACAATGTCTTATCATCGTAAGTTGGTTGTCGATATTTCACGAGTGATATACCTACGAAGTGATGTTTTACAGAATTGTACACCTGAACTCAAAAGTAGCTAAGTAAGTAACTAAGTTATAATAAAATACATTTACCTACGACTAATTTTGAATTATTCCTACAATTTGACTGATATATATTCTAATAAACTTACACAAGCATCTGTCAATTTAAAATTTTACTGGTATTTAACATAATATATTGTAATAATATTGTACTCTTGTTACATAATTGTTTACACTTCATCCAAATATAATGTTTAGGTAGGGCTTTGTGCAAATCCATCTGGGTTGAAACCACCTAGTCTTCAAAATTTTACTGTCAAAAAGCAATATCAATTAAGCTTTTTGGTTCCGGTTTGAAGGGCGATTGCGTCATTGTAATTACAGGCACAAGGGATTTAATATTTTCAAGGGATATAGTATGATACCATCAAGTGTTTTCATCGTGCCTTTAACGATATCATGAAATATATTAGAATTTAAAAGTTGAACCAAACGTTTTGTTCACGGTGAAATTTCTCAGCTCATTATAATTTAAAGCATTAGATGAACAAACTTCCTCCTCAGAATTATTAATGAGATTATTAGGACTTCGAATGCTTTGGTAAAATGTTGTACAGGGTGTTTTCTTGTGGTGTACAAACTTTATAAGATAATAATTACTTAATAAATAATTCTGTTTATAATAAATAGAGATGGGATTTCATAAGTGGGAAATCAGTGTATTCGTTTTTTTATTTACTTAACCTTTCTTTTACATTTGAAGATAGCTGTATTAACACTTGCTATCACTGTCTCTAGAAATCGTGACCCGGCTGCAGTTGTTGATATTAAATCTTTCTTGAACCAAAACCAGTCAAATATGTCATACTTTTATTCAAATTTTCTCGATAAACATAGACTTGAACAGGGATATAGGCAATCCAATGCGTTCCATGTGGAGACGAACACGTTCTACCGCGTGCGAGGGCTGGAGTTTCTTTTACTACTTGAGCTCGAAGTCAAACCAATAATTCGTAAAAAATTGAGCAGTCGTCAAATTTCTGCCAATAACCTTTGTGAATTCTATGTATACACAGTATACTATGTATGTACTAAATTCGGGAGAACTGATAAACGGGAATACTCGAATACTTGAATAGATCAATTTACTGCTGAGTAATAATTATTTATCAAAACGCGATTGTAAATTTAATTCGGCCCCATTTAAAAATATCACTGCAGAGAAATGATTTCTAAAGAAATCTTCTAAATAATAGTAATAAAAATGGCGGTAGTCAACGATCAATTTTATGTTCAGCTTTTTTTAGCATTCTCGGAAAAGTATGAATAAAGTCTATTCAGAACGGCATTCAAATGATTTTTGAAAAAGATACGTTGTTGCATTCGTAAAAATTCTTGATTTTTGTACGTGACTATCAGCTGATCGAAATGAAAGACGTTTCACTTTCAAAATGGAGACGAATAACATTATCAGCATTATATATGAAATATCATCAAAGTAAGCTTGATATATAAAATGTCAAACAGGTAACAACTGTTAAAATGTAAATTTTAGTAATTTTTTTGATGAGACAGTAACTAATAAAAACGAATACCGCTTACGTTATAATACGTTCTAACTTTTTAAGTTACATTAATTCATTATTTTTCAGATGAAATACAAAACCCGAAGATGACGATGTATGTATTCTGTTAGAAGAACCTCGAAACTCACCCGAGAACTCGAGCGTGAAATATGATATGTGATATTGATTATAATAAATATAAAATTTATAGGATACAGGTATCACAATGTCTTATCATCGTAAGTTGGTTGTCGATATTTCACGAGTGATATACCTACGAAGTGATGTTTTACAGAATTGTACACCTGAACTCAAAAGTAGCTAAGTAAGTAACTAAGTTATAATAAAATACATTTACCTACGACTAATTTTGAATTATTCCTACAATTTGACTGATATATATTCTAATAAACTTACACAAGCATCTGTCAATTTAAAATTTTACTGGTATTTAACATAATATATTGTAATAATATTGTACTCTTGTTACATAATTGTTTACACTTCATCCAAATATAATGTTTAGGTAGGGCTTTGTGCAAATCCATCTGGGTTGAAACCACCTAGTCTTCAAAATTTTACTGTCAAAAAGCAATATCAATTAAGCTTTTTGGTTCCGGTTTGAAGGGCGATTGCGTCATTGTAATTACAGGCACAAGGGATTTAATATTTTCAAGGGATATAGTATGATACCATCAAGTGTTTTCATCGTGCCTTTAACGATATCATGAAATATATTAGAATTTAAAAGTTGAACCAAACGTTTTGTTCACGGTGAAATTTCTCAGCTCATTATAATTTAAAGCATTAGATGAACAAACTTCCTCCTCAGAATTATTAATGAGATTATTAGGACTTCGAATGCTTTGGTAAAATGTTGTACAGGGTGTTTTCTTGTGGTGTACAAACTTTATAAGATAATAATTACTTAATAAATAATTCTGTTTATAATAAATAGAGATGGGATTTCATAAGTGGGAAATCAGTGTATTCGTTTTTTTATTAACCTCATATGCATATTTACAAACACACAAAATATAATGTGCATAATTTTAAAATTGTTTTCTATCAAAGCTTAGAAATAATCTTATTTGTTCTAGCACTCAATAAGCATATGTTATTTTCGAGGAAAGTCATCCTCGAAGGAGTTAAAAAGGAATAAATTTGTAATATTAGTAAACCAAATTATCAGAATTGACATTAATACTTAGATCACAATAACTGAAATTTGGTAGAACGTGGCGGTGGTGAATGGGGTTTATTGCACAAGTAAGCATTACGTAAGTTGTGGAAGGTTTGTTTGAATATTAACATGAACAACAACAACAACAAGGAAAATCGTGCCAATTGGCTAAAATCAGTTTCTCTTGAAAATTTCCAACCAAGCAATTAGGTACCAGGTGGACCAATTAAGTTAAAAAGTGTTGCTATCTTTAAAAACTTTCTTAGAATGAATTTTATATTTTATAATTATTATTTTAAGCATTATGCAATAACCAAGGCCAACTCAGCCGCCGATGCAGCAAAAAGCTGGTTGTAAATAAAATAATTATTTAAAACAATTTTAAGAAATACCAAATAGTGAACATGTATTTTTTGCAGTTGTGGAAAAAAATATCGTTCAGGAAAAATACTCAAAGTCCTTGTGGAGTGTGAGGCACAAAAGTTACTAAACGTTAAAATCTCTTTAACTACAAACTTTTCAGTGAAAAATTTCCGACTAATTACAAACAATCCAATAAAAAGGTTTAATTAAACCAACACACTTTTTATTTTAATACCAATGCCGGTTCCGAAACGACCGCAAAATTGCAATTGTTGGCTTCAAAGTTTCCTGCATTCGATGAATATTTAGTTAGCCACGATCTTCATAACGGAGTCTTAAGAACTAAGTATTATCATTAACTTTATTTGAGTTTTTAATTTGCAACTGGGGTTTTAGGTTTATAAAAGTTATTAATATTATGCTATGAATATTAAGTTGTCATAAAAGAAAATTTGTAATGGTTGGTGATGAAATATTTTAATGAACTTTAATAGTCAGAAAAAATTAAAACATTGTGGGCTTTTTGATGAATTGTAAAATGAATTACCAAAATTTTCATTAAAATGTGTCATTTTTAGGACATAATCTGGCATTCAAAATAAGCACTTAAAACGTTAAAATGTATTTAAGCCAGACGAGTAATTCATTGCAATTTTTAATATTTCTATTAACAACAATTCTCATATAGTTGGAAGAAAAAAAAGAGTGTGTGTGAAGACCTCCTGACTATGTGGGCAATGTTGTGGTCAATATAAACATCATGGGGTCTAGAGCCAGAGGACGACCAAACACGAGATGGACGGAAGTGATCCAAAAAGATCTAAGTTCCTGCAATGTCTCCGATGGGGACACATCCGATAGAGACCCCACCATCAGATGGGAATAATAAATGCCACGGAGAGAATCCATTTTAAATAAACTGTTCATGAATGAATTGCATGCATTTTATTTTATTTGTATAAGAACTGCATGTTTCTGATGAGGTTTTGTTGACTTTTGTTGAATTTTACGCGATATTAATATTCATTATGATAATGATTTTCTGAATTATGATCAATATCCAAACTAGTAGTATTTGATTCCATGTTTTGAATGCGTTAATTTATGAATAATAAATCAGTTATCAGTAGAAACGTATTAATTCATACGTTTATACTCGAGACTTCTTCTTGAACGTATACTGATTTGGCAATTTTTTATCGTTCCAGGGCTTTTTCTTCTTCAATTTGTTTAGTGTTCTTGGTGGAAGCAATATAAACCATAATAAAAAACAATATGCCATTACGATTGGATTTGAGGATATTTTAGATAGACTATATTTTCTTGAACGATATTTACGCAAGTGTCCATTTATTCCTATTTTGGTGATCATTTATATATATTTTTTCTTTCATTCATTTCTGTAATACGCAATGATTAAATAATAATTAAACATGATATATAAATATATTAAATGGCAAATCAAGCCTTAATTATCATAGAATTTTGAGTCACTAATCTAGATAAAATTATGTTTTTTAAAACAACTTGTTCTAAAACTGCAAGTTAAGTATACACGATGTTTTAATTTAAATTTTCACATAGAAGATGTATATACCGCTGGCTTATTAATATAATCAAAAAATGGTGTGTAATATAATAAATTACATTTTCAATAATTGAGCTCTGTGTCCTTAATATTGCCCGGGGAATACTGGAACTTATCGAAATATTTTTTTCTATTTTACTAACAGTTGCTGCAAGCTTAAGCTAATAATATTAAAACTTAGATGTAATATCCCTTGTTCTGTTGTTACACTGGCTCACTCACACTTAGAACGTGTTAACATAACAATACTAGAGACTGCTGTTTGGCGGATGAATATCTGTTCCGATGATTGGATGATACTGACCCAGATGACCTTGCAAAAAGCTTGCTCTTGATGTGGAATGCTGACGAGTAAAACTGAATAGCGTCACCGATCCGGACGGGACGGTATAAGGTACAATGTACTTAGTCTTTTGGAGGAAGTGTACAAAGTGCGCCACAGTCGCTCCAAAAATATAAAGATGGAATTATACAAAACTGTTTCATATATGCAACGAAAGTCAAACATAATTAAATACGGGAATACCAAGATTTATTACGTCAGTTTACAAATAATATAGTTATTATTTGTTAACTGTCATAAGCATAATGGTTATAAATTATTTATTATAATTTTATTATTAAAATTAATATATCATTATTAATTTAATAAACAAGCTTTATTATAAAAATCAGTCGTTAATAATTATTATTAATGTTGTTTGTACCTATATATTTTTTCAAGCTACCCGAAAACCGAATTTAAATTTTTAAACCAGTCCGTCAGGTCTGGTTTAAAATGCATGGGTAGTTTTAACCGTTGGAATTTATGAAGACTTTAATATTAAAATATTCGAGTAATCGTCGTTTGATTCCGATTTTCGTACGTAATTAAAACGAGAAGTTACAGGACCTAGTATCGATTATCCTACGTTACAAACGACCGAACGATGAACGCAAGCTACATAACATTGCTACAATTAACCTTTCGCAAGTACACGTCTGTAACACAACACGGAGCCAAAATGTCTCAGTGGTTAGAAGATATGAATCTTGAACAAAGAATGAGGGTTTGAAATTGGGAAATCAGCAATGAACTTCATGTTCTTAATATATGTTAATAATTTATATTATACTACGGTTAAATGAAATAGCGCAAGGAACTTCCATGTAGCCTCAATCCGGCATTGGGCTGCAGGAGGGGGCCGCCCTTTCATAGGCTTTATTACATACATTACCTATTTAAACTAACGCATTAAAACTGAAATAGAATTATTAATTCAATTAATCGATGCACGTCAAGTATAATTTATGTGAAACTTAGTTCATTCTATTATTCTATATGCTAGTAATAATAATACGTTTAATCACGTCTTAACAAAATGAAAATGTCAAATATATTCTAAAAAAATATAGTTCGGAAATCTAATTTCGCTTGACAATGTGTATAATAGATATGACAATAGAGTTGAATGACGATTTCAGAAAAAGTACAAACCTGACTTGTGATGATTAATTTCATAGAAATATTAAAATAAAATAAATTTAATGTTATATTATGTTAAGTAGAAGATTCCGATTGTAGAACATGTTCGATATTCAAAAAATTAAATTTTATTAGTAATAGTAGCTACAATTAAATATTATTACGTATTTTAGTGGAAATTACAGAAACAATCCACGAAGTTTAACTTGGAGAATTGTAATATTTCTTTTTTGTTATAATTGTATGCTTAGACTAGGTTAAAGGTTATCTGTTTATTTATCTCGATAATGCTATGTTCTATTCTATTTTCAAACATAAACCAGAATAGCCTCACCAATTACAAAGTTAAACCGAAAGTCTAATAGCAAGGTTAGGCAGATACGACTGTTATTTCTGTCACTATTTATTTAACAATACAAAGTATGTACAATCGTACCGTGCACTGTTTGTGTTCAAGTCTTCAACTAAACAAATGTATATGTTACGTAACAATACAATAGTACATACGAAATCCGGCCTTATTTATATTGCAATAAAGTATCAAATCCAACATAAGTTGAATGTTTTTGTAAACAAACTTGATGTTTAAATGTTCATGAAATTGCAAGAGAAAAATCGAGTGGCTTGTTTCTATTAAATTGTCTGAAATAATCTTAAATTATCAAATGGTAGTCCTCGACTAACGTAGTTTCGATTTAATTTTTTCGTTTCAAGTTACGTCGAACAATGTTTTGACACTATTGCTTAAGTATACGTCAATTGTTTCGATTTCTGGCATAGGAGAATTTACTTTTCGCGAGGTCAATGTCCGTGGGACCAGCGGGACTCGGTGTCGGCGAGCGGGGATTACCTCGCACATGCTGCTGATTTTGTTTAATTAGTACGAGGACAACGGACAATCAAGACGTTTTTTTGTATCTTTGACTGTTTTTGTTTTTACATACATATTTAAGTGAATATTAATCTAATTATGCCACCTAAACAAGACAATAATAATAAAGTAATACAAAATACAATAGAGGTTAAATCTATGATTTTAAAACTTAAAGATCGCGGATGTTCGACTTCATCTATTGGACGAGAATATAATTTGTCACGCACGACCGTACAACTAAAATTAAAAGATAAAGAAAAACTACTAACAGCATTACCTTCCGTCTCTTAAGCAGTACTATTATACGACAAAGGAATGCTTTAATTTGTGAAATGGAATAACACTTGTACAAAATTTGAAATTCAAAATCAAACTCAGCGACGAGTTCCTCTAAGTTTGGCTATTATTCAAAATAAAGCGCTGAGAATCATCAACACATTGCAAAATATACGTGGCAAGAGTAACAGTGAAGAAAAAAAACTTTTTCTGCCAGTCGCAGATGGTTCAAACGCTTTAAAACGAGATATTCGTTACATGAAATTCGCGTGCAAGGAGAAGCTACTAGTGCCAATCATGTGGCTGCTCGAGAGTTTTCCTGGAATAATAAAGGAAATTATCGAAAGTGGAGACTATTCTCCTAAGCAAATTTTTAACGTGGACGAAACTGGTTTATTTTGGAAAAAATGCCTCTTACTACGTACTATCGCAGGAAGAAAAGTCTACGCCTGGGTTAAAAGCGGCTAAATATCTTTTGATGTTGTTATTGGGTTCGAATCTTGAAGGTTATCTTAAATTGAAACCCCTTTTGGTTAATAGGTCTGAAAATCCTCGAGCTCTTAAAAATTACGTCAAGAGTACTCTTCCAGTTATATGGAAGGCTAATCGAAAGGCAAGGGTTACATCAATACTTTTTGTAGAATGGTTTACTAAGCATTTTATACCTGAAGTTAAACAGTACTGTTTAAACAATAATTTGACTTATAAAGTTTTACTTGTTTTGGACAATGCTCCTTCCTCCGGCCAGCCTGTGCGTATTGCCATTTGAATTAAAGTTTTGTTCCTACCTCCAATCACCACTACGTTGTTGCAGCCGATAGATCGAGAAGTTATAGCGTCTTTTAAGGCCTATTAAGGATAACTTTTTCACAGGCTATATAGGCTAAAGAAAAAGATGGCATAGAGCTGAGAGATTTTTGAAAATGTTATAATATCTTGCTAAGCGTAAAAAATATTGCTGCTTCATTCAAATTTAAAAGGAGTTTGGAAAAGCCTACATTTTTTACGTCATCTGAAAGTTCTTCATCAACCAAATATCGGTGAGATCACAAATGACATTGTTCATTTGGCTGCATGCTGTGGTCTCCTGTAATTGAAGGAGCACATAAGTTGTGTAACCCTTACACTGTTTTATTTTGAATGTGTAATTAGTGTGTATCCTTTGTTGGGGACTCATAAATAAATAAATAAATAAATAAATAAATAAATAAACGTTTGCCTGACATTGTAGTTACCGCTGATGATATTGATGATCTGTTATACTCGCATTTGCAAGAACTGACCGATGAAGATCTTATTGAATTGGAGGCACCAGTTCAAGAGGAAGCAATCGAGTCACAAGAAAAAGCTTTTTCTATTAATAACTCTGAAAAAGAACTTATACTAAAAAATCTTTCTGTAGTCTTTGCAAATTTGGACAATGCCATGAACATTTTTGAAGAAAATGATCCTAATTTTGAGAGAAGTTTTAATGTTAATAAGAAAAATTGTGCAGCCTATCAGTGTTATCAAGACTTGTATGATAGCAAGAAATAAGAAAGACGCGAAGCATTGATAGTTTCTTTAAGCCAAAAGTTTAATTTATTATTAGCGCGATTTTTAAGACATTTTCTGCCTCGCACAACCACTTTGTGGAACCAGCTTTCGCCGGCGGTTTTTCCGAATCGATACGACTTGGGAACCTTCAAGAAAAGAGCGTACTCCTTCTTGAAAGGCCGGCAACGCACCTGCAAGCCCCCCGGTGTTGCAGATGTCCATGGGCAGTTGTAGTCACTTTCCAACAAGTGAGCCTCCTGCTTGTTTGCCACCTATAACATAAGAAAAACTATTGCAGACTTTTGTATTGGCTATTTTGAGACCCACAATTTACTAGTACATTGTTTTAATGTACCACCTAATGTTTATACGGCGTTGACCATGTAAGCGTATGAAAGCTATTTTTATATAAAACACCGTTACAATTCAGCATTTCATATAAATAAATACAAAATATATTTACCAAACATTCCTCGTTTAACGCTTTTTCTATTTGTGAATACTGCATCAAAATCTATTAAATAATTTAGAAGAAGTTAGTGGAGATACAGGACGAAAAAGAAACCGACATTGCTTTATACTACCTATATATAGATTACTTGTGTCCAGATATTTCCGATTCAAATTTAAGAATCGGAAATAACAGACCACAAAGTTATATTCAGATTTCAACAAAATATATTCAAAATATTACTTTCAATAAATTAAGGCCAATGAATTGTAAATAAACCTCAACAACTCAAATTACGAACCATAACGGCTTGATAATAACAAAGTTTGTATTTGTAAGATCTATGCGCTAGGATACCTCAGGATTTTTATTTAAATGATCTGAATATTATGAATAAATTGTACTACTCCTACGAATATTTTAAAAAGGAAAACGAGTATTTTTTTTCCTTTTCAACGTTATGAATGGAATTACGCTTTATATTTCAAAATGGATATTATATTTATCTGATAACGGGTCAAAACTATAGCCATTGGTAGTTTAAAAAATGATTTTTAATCCTTTGTCATATTTTCACTTCAAGATATAATTTTTATTTCATCAAGGCGGATGATGATGGTGTATATAACTGTACTTCAAACTAAAACAACATCGTAAGCATTATAAAGTATTGTTGTTCGGTGTTAAACTGAAACTGAATGAATGAATGAATGAATGATACCATAATATGTAATTTATAGTCGTACTGACAACAAATCATTTAAGTTGCAATCCATCATGATCCATCGAATTAACTATATAAAATGATATTAAGCGAAGATTTATTCCAAATGAATAAATAAACATAAATCTTTTCATATCCTGAAACTGAAGGTTCTACAATGTTGGTAACGCCTTTGAATCTGGCAGATACATAGGTACCAATTTTTAAGGAAACTAGATTTTTTATTTTACCAAACTAGGAAAATACAATTTTAATGTACAATAATTATGAGAAGTTTTCTCTTGAAATTGGACATGACAATATTTTAAATTCATTCTTATTGTTAAAAGGCATTGTATTTGCGTGACAAGCTGGATTACATGCAGGAGAAGACGCGGGTTCAATTAGAGTTAAAATATCAATTAAAAATGCATATCAACGTATTTACTCCATATTATATGAGAATAATAATAAAACTAATCACAATAATATTTAATTATCAAGTATGTAATTTAGGGAAATATTGTTAAAACATTTTTTAAATGCATGGAATAAAAGGTATATTTTTATTAGTTTTGTTTCCTATAAATATTCGTCGAAACACTGGTAGCAATCATATAATTTTAACTTAGTGTAACTTTTTTATTTTTTTTTTTTTTTTTATGTCATAAGGTGGCAAACGAGCAGGAGGCTCACCTGATGGAAAGTGACTACCACCGCCCATGGACATCTGCAACACCGGGGGGCTTGCAGGTGCGTTGCCGGCCTTTCAGGAAAGAGTACGCTCTTTTCTTGAAGGTTCCCAAGTCGTTAAAAATCGCGCTGTTGTGGATTTTCGGACATCTAGGTGGTGCGGGTGATATTTGGAATTTTGACGAGATGTCCGAAGGTGAAATTCAGCAGCCGGGATTAATCCGAACAATTCCTCGGAACATTCCCCGTGATAAATTCTGTAGAAGATGCAGAGCGATCCAACATCTCTACGCAAAGCCAAAGGATCAAGCAGATCGGAAAGGGCTTGATCGTCGATAATTCGAGCCGCTCTACGTTGGATACGGTCAAATGGAAGGAGCTGGTACTGGGGAGCACCCGCCCAGAGGTGAGAGCAGTATTCCATGTGAGGCCGAATTTGCGCCTTGTATAGTCTTAGACGATGGGCCGACGTGAAATACTGTCTTGCCTTGCTGAGCACACCAAGCTTTTTTGATGCCAATTTGGCTTTGCCTTCCAATTGACCGCGGAACTGAACGAGACTCGAAACATCAACGCCAAGTATTCCGATACTAGCTGTAGCGGCTAACGGAATGTTCTCGAATCGTGGAGATACGACAAATGGTGTTTTTTTAGCAGTTAACGCGCAAACTTGCGTCTTTTTGGGGTTGAGGTGAACTAGGTTTAGCCGACCCCAGTTCGAGACTTTGTTTAACGAAGACTCGATTTCAGATACAAGTTTGTTCCGGTTTTTTTCGACGTTTTCCCGAGAAATATTAGCACGGCCGGTGTATGAGGTGTCTACGGTGCTGTCTGCATAGCAATGAATGTTACTGATTTGCAACAAGTCATTGATATGCAGAAGAAACAGAGTGGGTGATAGAACGCAGCCTTGTGGAACACCAGCATTGACGAATTTTAAGTCAGAGCATGCACCGTCGACAACGACCTTGATGCTCCGATCTGCCAAAAAACTGGTAATCCAATTGCATAATTTCCCGGGAAGCCCATAGGAAGGAAGCTTCGAAAGAAGCGCATTGTGCCACACGCGATCGAAGGCCTTCGCTATGTCCAGACTGGCTGCTAATGCCTCCCCTTTGCTCTCAACTGCTTCCGCCCATCTATGAGTAAGGTAAACCAGAAGATCACCGGCTGAGCGACCCCGACGGAAACCGTACTGGCGGTCGCTAATCAGCTGGTACTCCTCTAGGTACCGCAGGAGCTGGCAGTTTATAATGGACTCCATTACCTTGGAGAACAAGGAGGTGATGGCTATAGGCCTATAATTGGACGGGTCTGAGCGGTTGCCCTTTTTAGGGATCGGATGCACCAAAGCAGTCTTCCAGGAGTTCGGGACGACGCTCAAAGAAGAAAAAAAAAAAACAAACTTTGAAGAGCTCACTTAATTAACCATATTAATTTACACAAACACTTCAAATACCTCGTGAATTTAAAACAAATCTTACTCAAAAACATAAACAAATATTACTAAACTTTTATTTTATTCCTAGTGTAACCTGTAACATATACGACACTGGATATAAAATTTCAACTTTACTTATTTTTACGGCAAGCAGCTGCTTCTAACGCAACGCTATTTCACGTTCAACTAAATCGAAATTGATTTGCAATTAGACTGAGAAATGAATATTGGGATATAAAACCCACTTCAGATCCCAAATATATATATATATATATATATAATTTTTACGAAAAACGGTGATTTTTATTATATATGTATATATTTTTATGGCATTTGTTGGCGGACGAGCATATGGGCCACCTGTTGGTAAGTGGTCACCACCGCCCATAGATAAAGACGCTGTAAGAAATACTAACCATTCCTTACATCACCTATGCGCCACCAACCTTGGGGACTAAGATGTTATGTCCCTTGTGCCTGTGATTACACTGGCTCACTCACCCTTCTAACCGGAACACAACAATACAGAGTACTGTTATTTGGCGGTAGAATATCTGATGAGTGGGTGGTACCTACCCAGACGGGCTTGCACAAAGCCCTACCACCAAGTAATTTAGTTAAGTTTAAGTAAAACCATTTAAATTGAAATAAAACTAGTTTTTTAACGGATTTAATCGCGTATATTAATTATTTTATTTTAACATCCCGACGTTTCGAGCACTTTGCAGTGTTCGTGGTCACGGGCAGACTAAGGTGACATTTGTCTGTTCGAATTAAAAAGAAATATTATTTACAACTACCGCCAACGATTTCTTAATTGGTATCTTGAGTAGCGTTCCGGTTGCACGCAGAAGGCACTAACTGTATCTTTAGGTCTTGCAGTCTGTTGGATTTGGGATTTTAAATTTTTAATAAGTGGATCCCAAGTGTTAGAAAGTCTCCAACCATCTTCTCTATTGAAGTTCGGATGTTTTTGAATTTCAATAGCCTCACGTATCATTCTAGGAATGAATCTGTGTTCTCTAGCGAGGATCTGTGGTTTATCAAATCGAATAAAATGGTTGGGTTTATCCAGAGCATGTTCACAGACTGCAGACTTTGAAGAACGCCTATTTTTGACATCTCCTATATGTTCCTTGACCCTAGTACCGATGCTTCTCTTTGTTTGACCTATGTATTGTGAAAGTGTCATCTACGTACTACCTAGTGATACTACCTAGTGATCTGACATCTGCATTTTTAGTACATCTCAATTCTATAAATAAAAACATTCAATTTACTATGGAATTAGAGGCAAATAATTCTTTAGCTTTTCTTGACATCCTTATTATCAGGAATCCTGACAATACATTAAGTCACACAGTTTATAGGAAACCCACACACACCAATAAATACCTCAATGGTGACTCGCACCACCACCCTAGTCAGTTAGCTACCGTTGGCAAATCTTTGTTTCAGAGAGCCCACCATCTCTGCGATGCTGAACACCTAGAGGACGAGCTACTTCAGGTCAAGCTTGCACTCCACCAGAACAAGCTGCCCATGCCTCGCCAGCATCGCAGAAGCCGTATCAAGCCACCCACAGTTGAGCGACAACCTGCATTTCTACCATATGTGAAGGGAGTTACAGACAGGATTGGCAATATCTTGAAGCGAGCTTCGATTAAAACCATTTACAAGCCTCATAAGAAAGTGAGCCAGTTCTTGAGACCTATCAAGAGTAATATCCCTTTACAAACTGCGGGAGTATATAAACTCGAATGTGAGTGTGGTTTATCTTACATAGGTCAAACAAAGAGAAGCATCGGTACTAGGGTCAAGGAACATATAGGAGATGTCAAAAATAGGCGTTCTTCAAAGTCTGCAGTCTGTGAACATGCTCTGGATAAACCCAACCATTTTATTCGATTTGATAAACCACAGATCCTCGCTAGAGAACACAGATTCATTCCTAGAATGATACGTGAGGCTATTGAAATTCAAAAACATCCGAACTTCAATAGAGAAGATGGTTGGAGACTTTCTAACACTTGGGATCCACTTATTAAAAATTTAAAATCCCAAATCCAACAGACTGCAAGACCTAAAGATACAGTTAGTGCCTTCTGCGTGCAACCGGAACGCTACTCAAGATACCAATTGAGAAATCGTTGGCGGTAGTTGTAAATAATATTTCTTTTTAATTCGAACAGACAAATGTCACCTTAGTCTGCCCGTGACCACGAACACTGCAAAGTGCTCGAAACGTCGGGATGTTAAAATAAAATAATTAATATACGCGATTAAATCCGTTAAAAAACTAGTTTTATTTCAATGTGTAATAATCGTGAAAATCTAAGACAACATTACCATTTAAATTTTTAATGAGTAAATGTAACTCGTAGAATATGTTAAACAAATATTAATATAGTACTTTTATATACTTGTAACATCAAGGGATAGGTTTCAATAAAATAACTGATGTTGATTTGTGAAAAATGCATGATCAAAGCAGCCGAGTGAAGGTGTCAAATATAATTTTGATGAGGAACAACTATTGGCTCATCTTGCAGGTAAGTCCGAGTGGTGTGACGTCACGGCATACCCGTCTCTCTCTCCCTCTCTCTCTCTCTATCTTTTACCTTGTTTGGTCCGTATACATACTCGTCCTATGATACTATATATTATTATTAAAGTTATAAAATATGTATAATCATTTTCTGAAACTCTATTTATTAGCTTTAATAAAAAATAAATAAAATAAATTAATGTAAAGAAACATTACCTTAATTTAAAAAGGTTTGAATAAATATTTTATTCTGTGATGTAACCTCTTAAATTAATCAATCCATCGACAAGGAAATAATATTCGAGTGATATTTCATTGTAGCATTATTAAATTTCCTTATTTCGAAGCAAAATTCGTATTGTTAAAAAGTTATTTTGGTCTAACGGTCCTTAATATAACGGATATGCCATAAAATCAAATTGATAAAATATATCACTGATAACGCGAACATTTTTTGTTACGGTCTGTTAAAGGTTTAATAAAAATAAACGCTTATGAGTTGTTTTGTACATTCAATAGCATATTTTTTATCATTCTTATTACTTTTTCCACGTATTGTTAATATTATCTAAATGGTTATTGAAAACGGTAGGGGTATACATTTTGATTGCTTATTTCGTGATAACTGTTGTATGTTTGTACGAATACAATTGAATAACAGATTTAATCGTGTTACAAAAATGTTACTGTATGTTCGTTAAATTTGGTTGGCGATAATTATAATGTTTTATAAAAGTATTCAAAGCAAATTTGGCTTATTGAAGCTGATCATGTATTATGTGTTTAGTAGCTTACGACTAGTTGTTCAGTTGGGTAGATCATGAGATCGTAGGATCAAATGGCTTTTTAATTTATTTATGAAAAATAAATTTACATTTAAAAAATACATTTTTTTAATAAACGTAATTCATATTCGTAAATTATAAGGAAATATATTATACATACGGATTTATTTTCCTATAAATACTTGTATATTTTGTATATTACCCTTTTATATATGCACGTTAAACGAAAGTGACATTTCCAAACAATATAAAAGAGACATTCCTTTTACCCACTCCGGTTCCCTCCGTCAAATCGTTGTAATTTAAAATATCATTAGTCGTTATTCAGTATTTTATAAAACAACGGAAAAAGCAATTATGGTTTGTCTATTATCCTGGAAACTCTTGAACAGGCGATAGTGTAATTTGTTGTTCATTTTTCATCAAAATCATGGAAACATGGAAACGGAGCGATAACAGATTGTGTATCTCAATTTGCAAAATTAACGCAAATTATCATCGACCACGTTTGTTTATAGGTACTTATTTTTTAAGTTTTTGTATTAGTATTGTGTATAGACTAGGGTAGATTTGTTTTATTACAGCCTGAGTGAACTCACAACTATAGCCGCTTGGACTATATCATATATAATGTAGAGACCTATTTTAAATATTGTTAATAAAGGTGCTGTAATATCGACGTAGGACAACCATGTCCTGTAATGCTATGTATACACTTTTGTAGTATAAATAAAAATAAAATAAAAGTTATGTATTCGCTTACATTTCGGGTCGACGTAGGAATATTACATAGGAATAAGAACAAGCAGCCGTTTGAGGCCGGTGTTATTATTTTTTTAAGTTTTTGGACAGACGAGCATATGGTCCATCCTATGTTAGGTCACTACTGTAAGATTTATACTATATTAATATATTATTACATCACACCAAAGCGCCACTAATCTTGAGAGCTCAGATGTTATGGCCCTTTATCTGCACTGGCTCACTAATCCTTCAAACATGAACAACAAAATATTACCGTTTGGAGATAGAATATCTGATGAGTGGGTGCTACATACTCAGACGGGCTTGCACAAAGTCCTACTACGTAACCCTTATTTTTCTTACTTGGTTTTGTCGTTTTAGTATTGGACTGACGTTTAAGACGCTTAAATGCTCGGCTGAATGCTCGATGTTATTTATATGTAAATGCACTTAACAAAAGTTATCTAAGTCTCCTGTGACATCCACAGGTTTGATACTATTCTGGTTTCTAAATATAATAGTCTCAAGCATATCAATAAAAATATATATTTTTTTAGGTGAAACTTCTTAAAAATCGTGATTTGAAATGAATAAGATAAAGAGATAAATAATATAATAATGATAATAATTTAATTAAATTATTAAGTTTCTCTTCTATCATATGTGCAAACACACACTTTGAGATTTATTTATTAAAGCAAATAGTTTCAATAAATGACTTTTATAAAAAACGCCGGTAGTAAAAACAAAGTTCTTTATTTCCATTTCGTAAATCGTAACATTTATTTATAGTATAATGATGATCAAATTTTTTATAGAATTAATTCATAATCCGTTGCATTTTTAAGTTACTGGAGAGCCAAAGAAACTTTTGTAATGACTAACGGATGAATATTCATAGGACCTCGCTCTTATACTACGCTCTCCTCATTTGCATAATACTCAGTAGCTAAGACTCTTTTGGTTATTTTGTCTATTTAGTATTTCCATACTGCTTTTGTCAGCTCTGTCTTATTTCTGTCATTCAAAAGAGCACTTAATTGCTTTTGAGAGAATTCTTTGTAAATAGCATTGTATTTTAAAGATTAGTAGCAACTGCGCTGTTGTAACTGTCTTATTCGTTTCTCTGCTTCAGAGTGTATTTTCTGGTCTTTTATTTTATTTTTTGTGCCGTCTTGGATATGTTGCCTACAGTATATAAATAGTAATTAATTATAATGTAAGATTATATGATATACGTACATCATGTTATTATAATTTAATCGCTTCATATATAAAGAAAAAAGCAACAATTTATTAAAAGGATAAGACAGGGGAATATATTATTTAATTAAATGTATAAATAAAATTTAAATTAAAACTTAAATGTTCTACCATTTCAATTATCAAATATGTTATAATTAAATCATATAAGTAATATAAAAAACAACCGATTACCTGCTTTAATGATGCTGTTTTAAAGTTCAATATTCCCTTTTTATTGTAGTACAATATTGTTTTCTCATATTGTGCGCGACCTAAAATGAAGCATTCTTTTTCTTTAAGGTGGTCGTGATCTCATATGTTTTATATACACATTTTTTTATTATTTATATAAATACCTAATATTAGAAAATACATGGCTACTTGTACAAATTATAATTATGGAATGATTTATAAGCATACTTGTATATGTATTAGTATCAGTATTATAATTTTCATTAGTTAAAACCGATATCAATAACATTACGAGCATGATCATGTAAGTGGACAGCTAATTTTTGTGACATAAATTCCACGTAGGTAGGATTTATTCATTTGAAGTAATGTAAATAACATTGTCGGATGAGCATATCAGAAACGGTTATCTTAATTTGGCTAATTTCCTGTTCCTCGATCCATTCATTTTACTTTAATGGAGGTATAATTTTGAGAAACGAATTTTATTACATTACATTAACAGCCTTTAAATATCCCATTACTGGGCTAAGGCCTCCTCTCCCTTTAGGAGAAGGTTTAGAGCATATTCCAGCACGCTGCTTAAATGCGGATAGGTGAATACAATATGGCAGAATTTCGTTGAAATTAGACACATGCAGATTTCCTCACGATGTTTTCCTTCACCGCCGAGCACGAGATGAATTATAAAAACAAATTAAGCACATGAAAAGTTAGTGGTGCATGCCTGGGCTTGAACTCACAATCATCGGTTAAGATGCCAAACCATTGGGCCATCTTGGCTCTCAAAATTAATTAATGAAGTATAATATTTAGTTCACTTCATCTTGTGCTTTTTTGCTTGAATTAAATTGTTGGTAGTGGTTCAGAAGCGTTTCCACATATGATGGCAATCGTAATCTTGATATATATTAAGCTCTTCTCAAAAATTATAAATTTCGTATCGTAAGTGAAACTAGATTATATAAAAATCTTATAACTACTTGTAGTTTGGTTATTAGCAAGAAAGTCTTTAATGTTTATAATTGTTGTTTTTTTAAGTGAAATAAAACATAATTAAAATTGCCCGCCATGTTTTTATTTAACAGCACGTTTGACTACATCATACAATTCAAATTTTTAAAAAAATATGAAAATGACAAACTTGTACTTATAAAGTAAAGTATAAGTACAGATGTAAAAATCAGTAAGGAGGAAGCTATTTAAAAATAACATAGACAATTCAACATTAATTAAATAAGATTCAGATTCTAAAAGATTTACCACTTCTTAAATTTTTCACATCGTAAGTGTAGACTAAACGTTTTCACTAAAGCGCCTCAATCGCCACGTGGGAAAGTTAGATTAGGTTAGGAAAGGTTGCCGGGGGGTGAGATCACCGTCGCCCCTT
Organism: Vanessa atalanta; assembly: GCF_905147765.1. NCBI lineage: Eukaryota > Metazoa > Arthropoda > Insecta > Lepidoptera > Nymphalidae > Vanessa > Vanessa atalanta. The sequence continues at coordinate 5,929,217 of NC_061882.1, forward strand.
GAGAAGAGGGGGCGCGGATGCGTTATATCGACACGATCTCGCAACCTCTCCAATCCGTGCCGAGAGCGGCCATCGCAGTGGTTTTAGTGGGTAGGAATCCCACATAACCCGGTTCCCCCAAGTGTGTATCTTGCTGAAGGTTTCCGTTGCGTTTTTTTTTCGTTATTTATTACTTTTCTTTTAAAAGCTATATGTTTGAGAATCCAATAATAGCTTAACTATTTCAATAATAAAATATAATTAAAATTAATTTGATTTTCGATAGGTTTAGACAAAATGTATAATGTTCAAATTGGTTTTGCTCATATAAATTACAAATCGGTTAAGAGTTCCTTCACCCGCATGACCCGACTCGTTTTAATCGAATTTTATTTAGCATCTAGTGTGTTTTAGGAAAAATGTAATGAAAATTACATTTATGTATTAAATTTCATGATGTTGGAGTAATATAACATTTGTTTGGGATATTTAAAACAATTTAGGGCCTCCTTTTGCGATAATTAACCTAACACGCGTGTAAACGGAAATAAAATACATAATAATTAAAGTACAGAGAGCGTTAAATATTAAAATAGAATTAGTCTTGCTAATTATTCCTTTGTAACAAATGCTTCTAATTTAAAAACCACTACATCATGAAACGTATAGTACCTATATATATAAAAAAAGAAACATTTGGTTTTAAGTAACGAAGGGAAAAAATATTCAAATTGAAAGTAAATACTCTTTGTTTAATTTATTTATAAACTTTAATGTAAATAAATACAATGCAACATCATAGGATACGATAAATTATAAGAGTACAAAGGCGGCTTTACAGTTGAAGTGGCAACCTCTGTCACAATTAAAACACATTACCTTCATAGTTATGACATCAAACAAGAAAATAATTTACATAAATAATAAAACGAAATACACGTACAAAACATTCAAATTTATTAATAGATTGATTAATAATCGTTATGTGAAATCGAGGAAATTATCTGCCCTGTCTCTCCTGTATGAGATAATTTTTGATGGACAGAATTTTATTTTAGTTTGACTTTAGTTAAATAAATAGCAATATTCTTAGTCAAGAGTGCTGGGAGTACAAAAACCCGGTGCGTTTTCTTTGGGTTTTGGTCTAGCACATTGTTAGATCGCTTCTTTATAGAACTATCAATAAATTTACAAAATTTCTACTTTGAGCTCTTCGACATATTGTTTCCTTAAAAAATATCTTAAGTAGTAGTGGTAGTCATATCTACAAAAGGCGGACCATCGTTATGCTTATAGAATAATTGCAAATTGCGTTCGATTTAATTGCTGCCTACACAGCCGACGATCAATAAATTGTAATTATGTCTTGACTATGGTTTAATCACTCTTAGAGTAGCGGATTTATTTCCATTCCTACGAGAAAGAGATCAGTTTGTTTTGCTTAATTTTTTTTTGCAATAGTGAATATATAACAAGTTTCTTATGTGTTTAGATTTATAACGATATAAGTTTTATGGGTGGAAACTATTATATTGTACTTTAAACCGAATAAAATGCCAATCTAAGGAATGGTTAATTTTTCTTACAGGCCCACATCTATGGGCCGTGATGAGCGTTTACTATCAGGTATCTCATTACCACGTCCGCCTATCCATTATTCTAAGATAATTATAATTAAGAAAAATGTACAATGTTACAATTTTAGATCATTTAAATTCAAAACGAATCTTTTATGGGCATAATACGTCTAACAGATTTTTTTATTTTTTTGTGTATAAGCTACTTAACGAATATTTCAAGTGAAAATACAACTAATAAAATAATACTTAAAAAAAAACAAGCTTTTATAAGCAATACTCTAAGTATAGTGATTTAGAAAAAAAAAAGAAAATACATACAAATTATCTCTTTGACGATTTTTAGATTTTTTTTTTTGTATAATTAGATTCCACAATTACAATTTTAATGAATATAAATGTGTGTTTTAGCTAGTGTAGCGAAATTAGACAGCCAGCTTTAGATTGCCAGCCAATATTAAGATTGCCTTCCAACCGTCCGGCGCCAATATACGTCTAGAATATCTTATACAATATATATTTTATAATCTGTAAGGGTTGTGCTGGGTCAGTTTTCATCGTTTATCATTACCTTAATTTGTATAAAACAGTGGTATATAGTCTTACAGTTATAGTTTCATTGTCGTTTGATTCGTAACGAAAAAAAGATTACCGGACTAGTAATAGCGTAGCGTAGTTTTTTTTAAGTATAAGACGTTTAGCCTTATAAATAAATATAACACGTCCGTGTTAAAGTGTCCACTTTAATTAGGGCAGAGCTGATAGTAATCGCGAATGTTGCGAAGTGAGACGGGTCAAGATGTGAGGTTCTTTGTTTATCTACTGTTACTATGAATAATTATAGCATTTTTTGTATAGGACACAATGCTTTCACTATGATAGTAAATTCATTTATTCATCAGCTAGTCTGCAATATTTTGAGTGAAGCGTTCCGATTAGTGTATTTTCAATCAAGAAATCATGATTCAAAATTGGTTGCCCGAATAACATGTAATTTGATTTCATGATCACATGGTCATTATGATGGAAAAGCTAATACATTCTACTTGGCAAGGTATTCGTTTTATATAATAAGATTCCAAAATTATTTTTTAAGTTGGTCTTTTAAAAATTTGAAGCTGGTTTCATAAAAATATTGATAAATATGTTATTACTGAATACAATATTATATTAATGATAAAACATGTTTTTATACTGAATCGAGAATGAAAGGCGTGGACTTAGTATTTGTCAGCTACATCCCATTCAACGACTATGCTAAATGACGTTCAATCAAGACGTTCGTTACATTAAACAACTTGACGAGTTATTTTTTAGTCATATGATTAAATGTCATCATTCAATGAACGCACGTCATACAATCAAATAGCAGATTTTTTTTGTTTAAGGGGGCAAACGAGCAGGAGGCTCACTGATGGAAAGTGATTACCACCGCCCATGGACATCTGCAACACCAGGGGGGTTGCAGGTGCGTTGCCGGCCTTTTAGGAAGGGTTTTTTGGCTCTTTTTTCGAAGGTTCCTAAGTCGTATCGGTTCGGAAAAACCGCTGGCGAAAGCTGGTTCTACAGAGTGGTTGACTCTGTGGAACCAGACTCAACCAGATGACTGCGATATATATTTAATTGTACTTGTATCGACATACTCTGCAATTATATTGGTGGAAAAGAGTAATTACTGAGTTACAAGTTTTTTTCGGTTCGGTAAAATGTACTTTCGGAACCGGTGGTAGCTTTATGATTACAAAGTGCTTTTTGAGCTTTCTTGAATACAGAATGCTTATATTTTTGAAACATTATATTAGCTTAATCATTTAAAATATTATTATAAAAGATTATATTTAATGAAAGACAGAACCTTCTCCTGAAAAGGAGAAGAGGTGTTAGTTCAATAGTGGGATTCTTAAGGGCGCTTACTTTACTCACTCTTAACGGTTTATAAAATTTACCGAATACAACTAATACAAGTACATTTTTTAATAATTAACGAATTTATATATATTTTGAGGAATTATATGTTTAATATTTTGTTTTTGAAATCTCATGATTTCATCTGGTTGAAGTGTTTTCTCTTTTGAATCTTCCTAAGAATTAAATTAAATTAAAATCAGATAACAATGATTTAATTCTGACAGTGTAATTTTAAAATGAAGATTATAAGTGAAGGCATTTCATTTTATAAAACGGCTACGAATACTTTACTTTAAATAAAACTTTACTTAGCTAAATAAACTAAATTAATCTTACTCTTGTTTATTTAAGTCTAGTTCGTAGTGTTTTTATGAATCGCTACAACCAAATTAAATATTTATTTAGTTTCAGAATCGTTGAATAGTTAAATATACTTGAGAAATAAATTGCAAATTCAACATATGCCATTGACTTGTCTCTCATAGAAAATAACTTAAATAAATCATATATTTTTATAAATGTATAATCTTTTATTTATTTCGTAGTTTGTATCAATAATTATTAAGTGCTTTTTGATTTTTGTTCTGCCGTAAATCTTACGGTGATGTATACAAATATTATACATACGAAATAAGCTATTTGCTTCTTGGCTTATTACGATCAGCGTAATGAAATTTCTCATAGGTGTCCTAGAACCTTTTTTTTCTGGTGGAAAAACGCGTTACGTGATTGCCCCACATGATGTAGGTATTGAGGGTATGTGTGTGTGCTAGGGCACCTAGAGCAGGCCCTAGTCAACCAGAGGACCCGCAAAAAATTAGCACTACCCAGTTTCTTAGGCGAGCGTTACGGGATCGCTTTTACATGCTATTGTGACGCCAGGTGCCCTAGAAACTGGATAAGTGGTAAGAATCTTGAAGAAGGATAAAAAGCATATTATTACATTTTCTTTAAAGATTTGTTTTCATTAATTGAATATTATTAACTTTAAATGATTCTTACTGAGAATATAAAGGTTACATGTTTGCACATAAATGTGATGAATTATTGTCATTTTAGACCCGCAATCCTCTAAAGTTTGTTCTGTAATGCGTTGCTTTAGTATAATCTTTCCAAGTAGGGTTTAAGCGTTTAGTCGTGTGATAATGAGTCAAAATCCGTAAAGTGCTTTAAGCAGCTTATATTAAAGGAATATATTTTTTAATAAAAGTAAGCAAGTCGAAGATCAAATGGCAATTAATAGCGATAGTATAAAATGTTGACATTATTAGAGGCGTTTTACTTCGCAGTTCCGGTTCTTAATATATATGTCCTTTGTTCTTATAATTACAAAACATACGTAATTTATACTGAAATAGAATAAGAAAGACTATTCAGCATAGCAAAATCCTAAAATTGTAATTGTGATGTGGTGTAGGCGTAGTAGAAAATCAAGCTACATTATATAAATAAGACTAAGAACAATAAATAAAAATTATGAATTCTTAAGTACTCTTCTTTCACGTAGATTATTTGACTTATTACCCTTTATGGTTTACTAGTTTCCACCTGTGGCTTCACCCCCGTGTGAGTGGAAGAGGGGAGTTGTTAGGTGATTATTTTTTTTACGGGATAAAAAGTAACCTGTGTACTATTCCAGACTATAATATATTTGTGTATTATAATATATCTCTGTTCTAAATTTCATTTAGATCGTTTAGCTATTCTGTTCGCATTTGTAATACTAGTAAGACTTATATTATGTTTTAAATATAGTTTTCACTGATGATTCGGTGATACGATCCCACGATCCAATCTAAATGAGAATTGACGTCACGATCCAAATAACAGAAATCAGATAACCTTACCATTGCGCAAGTAAAGTTTGGAATAAGTAATTCTAGACGTACTAATGTTACATAAAACTATACGAAAGATATGACACCGTCCAAACTTTATCCTCTACGCTCCGGACGCGGTGACATTTACCGGATTCTTCAATGTGACTGGGCATGATGTCTGACTCAACTGTGAGGGACGTAATATCTTTATATTAAAATTTTAGTCACGTTTGTAAGTATTTTCTGCCATAGAGCATTTATAGTGAGAGAAGATCTATATAAAATTATTTGTTATAATAATATTATAAACGAAGAATAAGAACTGTTGATATAGAATGAGAGTTCAAGAAAAATAAACATATTATCTAAAATTAAGTACTATTATTATTATTATTGACTAATCAACTGTTACATTATTTTATGGGGTACGTGTTAAGAGTCGATCATGTATAATTGTATATATATGATGAACAGTGGAATGATGGATGGATCGTGTGAAAGACGATATGACTGGAAATAATATTACTAGTGAGATGACGCCAGATAGAGAAGTATGGAAGAAAAGGACATGCTGCGCTGACCCCATATAAAATTGATGAAGGGCAGGAGGATGAAACAGTGGGACTGCTTCGGTCTAGTGGCTTAATATTTGTGGCTATTAAAATGTGTTACTATAAATCCTGGACACAAACCCCAGGTCAGATCGATAAAAAAGGGTTTTAAATCGAAATATTCTCAGTACCAATCCGGTGATGATCTCTTTATAATTGTACCGGATTTGCTGTCCAATCAGATTACAAGATTGAACACAGGTGAACTCTTTATTCCCTAAAGAGTTCACCTGTGGTTGCGCACACACTTGTGCAGTATAATATGTACTGCGTAGTTGGCTGGTCTTCCATGAGATTGGCTACCGTGGCCAAAATCGGCCACGATGACGTCATCATACTATAAACAAAATGTCATTTCAGGCAATAACAAAAATAGTATAAAACGCCTAAATAATGTAGGTCATTTTGGTATTTGATACTTGGTAGTAGGGTTTTGTGCAAGCCCATCTGGGTAGGTGCCTCCCACTAATCAGATAGTCTACAGCCAAACAACAGTACTCAGTATTATTATATTCCGGTTTGAAGGGTGAGTGAGCCAGTGTAACTACAGGCATAAGAGACATAATATCTTAGTACCCAAAGTTGGTGGCGCATTGGCGATGTAAGAAATTGTTAATAATTCTTACAGCGCCATTGTCTATGGGCGGTGGTGACGACTTACCATCAGGTGGCCCATATGCTCGACCGCCAACCTATGACATTAAAAAAAATATATATATATATTACATAATTTAGTACTTTCAAGTGTACCATGTTAGGTAAACGTTAACTTTAATATGTATGTAAATTTATTCATGGCTGATTTTCTAAGCTTAGATTAGCTTAGCTTCGTTACACGACGTTCTCGTAAATAAATATTATTAGTGGCTCATGATTTGTAAGCTTACTTATAATTTGATTATACCTAAACTGAATTTTAAACTTATTATGATTTATGCATTAAAAACATGATGATAAAAATATAATGGATAATATTTATTTTTTTATTTGACACTAAGATCTTATCTTGATGCACGAATGAGGCGAATGAAAGAACACTACGAGGCAATAATAAGAGCATACTATAAAATAACTCAACTAGAGTGAAAAATTAACATAGACAACCACATCACCAGGCTCATACTGACAATTTTCCACACAAACAGCATTAGCCTGTAAATTGCGTAGGTACTGCTGGGCTAAGGCTTTCTCTCTCTTTGAGGAGAAGGTTTGGAGTATATTCCACCAGGCTATTCTAATGCGAGTTGGTGGATACACATGTGACAGAATTACCAATTTTCCACACTTAGCACATAATTATATCGGAACAAAGAATTACTGATTGGAGACCTCTCATACGTTAGTAAGGATAAGCGCAAAGCAAATGAAATAAATAGATATCCCTAACGTACAATCTAAAACTAGACAAGCAATAGTTACATATTATAATTGTATGCACATTTTTTTATTTTTTATTCGTGTATTATAATTAGTTTAATGGATTTCTACAACAGTCAAGGCATGGATATACGTGAAATGGCTTTCATTGAAATGAAATTAATTTGTTACAGCGTTATTATATTTACAGAATTTCCTCTTCCGTTCAAGAAATAAAAATTTGTTCACAAACTAAGATTAAAAGATTATTTATAGACATTATCATGCAATGTCTATAGCCGAGCCGAGATGGCCCAGTGGTTAGAACACATGCATCTTAACCGATAATTTCGGGTTCAAACCTAAGCAGGCACCACTGAATTTTCATGTGCTTAATTTGTGTTTATAATTTATCTCGTGCTCGGCGGTGAAGGAAAACATGCATGTGCCATGTGCCTAATTTAAACGAAATTCTGCCACAAGTGTATTCCACTAACCTGCACTGTAATATGCTCCAAACCTTCTCCTCAAAGGGAGAAGAGGTCTTAGCCCACCAGTAGGAAATTTACAGACTGCTAATGTTGTATAGACATTGGCATATTGAATAACGTAACACCACTTATTTATCTCGCGAGAAAAATGCGTTGCACGTTTCCCTCTCTTGGAAATGGGGGACTCGGCGGTGTCCAGGATATTCCCAAAAACCATCCACTAAAAAACCAGCGGTACCATCTCCGTGTCCTAGGCGGGACCTATACCGGGACAATATAATATAATACCAAAGCAACATACAGCTTATTTTCTCAATCTATTTTTATATAATTGATCTTTGTCGCCTAATAAATCAGCGTGGAATGAAACGTTTTGCTGAACGGGCTTGTGACACTTATCCGCAATTACAGGATACAGGGGATGTGAGGAGGGAGGCATATTTATCGATAACACCCAATCAAGCAAGGCTAATGACGTATATTATAATAAAATCTTATACTACTGAACAAACAATTCTAGTAGGTATATGGATTTATATTGTGCTTCTTGAAGTACTCTAAGGAATTGACTGAAATGTTGTTATCAGATAAGGTTTCGCTAAAGTTTCCCGAATAAACGCAGTTTTTCACAAAAATAATCATTTTTATAAGTAATTATTATTAGAGCCAAGCGAAGTTTGTTCGCCCAGGTACTAATTATGTAGACGAGAGAAAGAAGTTAAAATTTCGAGTTAGTCTAGGAACCTCTAAAATATTTTAAATCTAAAAGCTAAAGAAGAAATTACTTGAATTGTAAATTATATTAAGTTACTGGTAAAATAAAATAGGTAGTATGAGAAGTTACACATTCATGGAAATAAATTAGTTTTATACTAGTTACCCTGCTTGGTTTCGCACGGGTGCAATTTATTAATAAAGAAAATGACAAGGACACTTATCCAGATAATATTAAGTTGGCATATTTATTCGAAGGATAAGTGAGCAAATGTAACTCCAGGCACAAGAGACATAATATATTAATTTCCAAGATCAATGGCGAAACCGAAAGTAGTATTGGGTATCCGTGTTTGGGGTTAGAGAATGTGATAAAAGGGTCCACTCAGACGGGCTTGCATAAAGCCCTAACCAAGTTATAATCAATGGGCTTTATGCAACCTAACGAAATATGAGAAACTTTATTGTATAGGAAAGTACCTTAGCAGCAATATATAATATAATTATGTTATATATCTTAACGACTAGAAGGAACATCGTACTAAAATCTAAAAACAAACAAAAACAAAAAATATTCCAAAAAACTTTTATAAAATGTACAAAGCAATTTTCTTTTTAATTGCATAAGTAATATAAAATATTTATATATCATAATTAAAGCAATACCTAGTGAGGGAATACGATAAATTTATTAACATTAATTAGCTTTTGGTATGGCATCGTCCATCAACGCGTCCAATAAATTAATCTAGTATAAGTCGTGCGAACAGTTGGTGTCTATGTCAAATAACTCCTAAACAAGAGTTCTGGCAATGTGCCCACTACCAACTGCACTTTCAAATTTAGCTTGTACAATGAACAAACATAATATTTTGACGTAGAAATAAACCTATTATATTAAAACATAAATACAATATAGGTAAATAATAGTTTTTTAATATGTCGTAAAATACTTTTAGTCTATGTAAATTATATTTAAACATCACCTTCCACAAAAACGCTAATCATAAATGTATTTGATATTTTTATTTAAACTTAATCGTTTTTGGTTACCGTATTAAAATTTTTACTCATTTCAATTAAAGGTACATTTTTGGGTTAGATTATTAATTAGAAGGCCTTTAGCCTTTCAAAATACGGTTAGTATTTTTTGTTCGGTTTTCCCATCATTGTTTAAAATATCGTTAGTGAATCTGTATAAAAAAATAACAACATTAATGTTCTGGAATATTTTAAAATATGATTAAAGTCCAGTTAGATTTTTAATAAAGTTTTATTAATGTAATAAGTGGCTTTTCTGTCTTGTCTTGTAAATTGTAATAAAGAAAACAACAAGTGCTGAATGTGATAAGTAGGTATGTATTAATTATATTACATAGCACAGACTGTTTTGTTGATCTAGCGTCTACCAAGGTTCCGGGCTCAAACTCCAGATCAGGCTAATAAAAAGTTTTTGGGTTTTTTCGTTGAAATCTCTCAGTAACGGCCTAGAGTCTAAAAGTGTCTAGTGTGTATACTACCGTGCCTCGGAAAGTACGTATAACTGTTGGTCTTGTGCCTCAACTTTTTCTATTTACTTTGGATTTGATATCCCATGCGGATTGTAAGAGTGAGAGAATAGAGAGTGAGTCTGTGTTTATGCACACACACACTCCCATGAGATTGGCCGCTTTAACTGAAATCGTTCAAGATGACATTATCACTACATAGCACAATAATTACGTACTTTTATTTCATATTTCTAGAAATAAAAGTCTAAAAATGTCATGCTGTTGGGAAAAGGTGGCGTTCCATTAGGCAGCTTAATCCTCCACGTCGCTCTATTGTAGATTGGCGGATATTCACGTCGTTTTCTTTCGACGTGCAGTGTTTATTATAAAATTATCTTTCATCGCAGAGCATGTGATGAATTACAAACACAAATGAGAAACACAGAGCTATGTCATCTCGAAGCCAATGTATATTTTACTATGTAATTTTTTGAGATTACCTTTGATTTGCATTTAGGTGTCGAGATTATGGCAATGCGGTGGCTGGGGAGATAGAACACTTGGATCTTAATCAAAGAAGCCGATAGGTCTTAGTGGAACTATTATTTATTCATTGTTCTTTGTATTTGCATAATACGGTGAGAAAACGTCGTGATGTAGCACTTTACTGACCGAAAGAGTTCAATTACAGAATCAACAGCCCTACTTACTTTCTAAGGCACGGAGGGATTATAGTACTAAATATTAGACTCCGAGCTGAACGTATTTTTTTTTTGAAAAAAATCCAATATTGTTATTGATCAAATCTGAGATTTATTCACAAGAGATAGGATATTACATCACATTTTGTAAGATGGCCAGTAGATGAAACATACTCTTAATTTTTTTTTTATATGGGAAAAATTGAGATTTACAATTGATATGTTCTCATTAAAATATATATTAATTATAGAACATTATCAACAAATCAAACGAATAAACTACCTAACAAAAAAATTACAGATAATTTCAATAGTGAAAAAACGGAATAATAAACAAACTTACTCATGTGTACTATGTTTTATTTATGTTATCGTAATTCACTAGATAAGCAAAAGTTCGTAGCGTGGATTCACGCCTGTTTATCTTGGCGGCGCCACGCCGTAACGAATAAAAAACAAACAAAAAATAACTTCGAATGTTTTCAACAAAGGAGTCTCAATGGTGAATTTCAAGTATATGGGTTAATCTTAACTTTCGTTGCCAACTATTTGAACTATTTGATCAAGTATTTTATACCAAGTGTGTTTCCGATCGAGTAAGTTGTTATAAAATAATGTGTATATTTTTGTTCTTATATTTAAAAACGTTTTTAAAAGATAAATTAAATGTTCAACGTATCATAACAAGATTAATAAAAAAAAAAAAATTATATATTTTTTACGCTGATCCAATACGGGTTAAATACGTATGGCCACACTATTCGCCATTAGGCCACGTAGGTAATGGCGATCTGTAGTAGAGACGATCTGATAATAATCAGACTGGCCGAATACTAGCCAGACCGGCCACGGGATCCAAAATTCCAGGAAGATAAATAACACCCCTTCAAATTTAAATTGTGATGCTCCCTAAAATATGCAGTCTCAAAAAATAATGGTAGATACACCAAAGAGGCACGGCAAGGCACGGACAACATATTTTCGAGATACGATAACAATAAAAAAGAAAAATACCTAAAATATTTAAATGTGTTAAGATTAATAATAGTCATTAAAAACATAATTTAGTTTAGACGGTAAACATAATGGTGCTGATATAGCCAGTGGACAATCTCGTTTCTTTAAATGTTATAATAAATGTTAACTTGTATCTATATATTTAAATTTTTAAACATTTATCTCCACCATCTTTTAAGTTACACTTGGCAGAGTACAAGTATTGTAAACTTCTTACACGTTCTAAAACGAACACCAACTTTTCACGTGTTATTTACAGTGTTGTAAATTAACTTAGTTCAAACGTTCTAAGACAAGTTACCGTTCGGGGATTGCTGAGTTCAAACCGAACAGCTTTGTTAAGATCACAACTGACTATCGAGAACGTAAATCTTTCGTACATTGGCCATTAATTAGTGGGGAAGGTTCACGATAGATCTACTACTAACAGAGTAAAAACTTACTTCTTGGTATACCTTCAATCTTTATCATTTACATATATCATTTTATGCTGCATTTGTACGTAGTAAGTAAAATAGTTTCATGGCGGGTATTGTTATAATCTCAATCATAACGAAGTAGTAAATCAACAGTATGCTGTTAGTCACTGTGTCAATTTCCCACTTGTGGGCTAAGGCCTCCTTTCCTTTATAAAGAGTTTGGAGTTCTATCCAAACTACTACTCCAATACGGGCTGGTAGATAATATTATAAAGGCTTGCTATTTAATTATAAAAAAATTTAGCACAAAATGATGAGTAAATTCTTAAAATAAACGTATTAAACGTTAAATGAGATGAAAATAAACGTAAATGAAAATATTTTTAAAACTACAATACGAGTTTGTTACATGAACGTGTCCTTATTAAATGAGGTTTTTTTGTTTTTATTTTAAAAGAACACTATCCACCCATTTGATAATTGAAGCCACAAATAAAAATTTCATTCTGAAATTTAGTATAAGAACGAAGCGCAAACTATACTCGCATTCCCGCGAGGCAAATTTACGGGCGCGCCTACAAACTCACAAACGAAAATCCTCTCAGAAAGCGTTTCCGTTCGGTTCGTTTCCGTGGCCTCGGGGCTCAACCGCTAGATGAAGTGGGTTAGGTTTATACAGGTACAGATAAGGGAGGGCCGAACACCCCTGATTCATTGCATATTTGTTTCAGTAAGAATAAAAGACTCAAATCTGTAATCAACTTTTTTTTTCTATTTACGTTTGAAGAAGCTCCTTTCTTTCTTTTGATTAATAGAACGATAAAGTGATTCTTTTTTCCTGACAGACTAAAATAATCTCTTTCGATCGCTAAGTTTTTACGAAGGGCGGCTTTTTTATGTCTTAAAGTATTTATTTTCCCGATCCGGTGATAGATTTTTGTATCGCTTATGTTTTCAGTACAGTACAGTGACTGTGGATACTGAACCTTTATAAATTCCATTCTTAAATAATGTGACATAACACTACTACTACAAAGTTATTACAATGAAAAAAAGCAACGCTTACCAAGATACCTGAGGGATTCCAGTTCAAGTCCTGTTATGTCATCATTTAATGATATTCGAAATTAAGAAATAGAGTTGCCTACGGATAACGAATTGGTGTGTATGAGTTGGATGCCCCTTGCAGTCCGCCTCCACAAACGTGGCACATTTTCAAGGCTGTTAGAAGGTTAGCAAGCCGTTTTCAATCGAGACAAGGCGCATGTGGCGATCCTTTTATCAATTAGGACGTTGCAAAACAAAGCTTTAAGAATGAGTACAGCTGTTCTTTGTCTTTTATTAATTAATTAATTAAGAATAAGAAATTTTCGAAACTTTGTTAGATTGAGCAGATTCATATAAGATTTACTATTAAGAAATAAATAAGAAAACAAGGTATTCGTTATAAACGATAATGTAGAACCAAGGAAAATTCGGATACTTGTCTAAAATATATGTCACACATACGGCATATTATACACGCTGATAAAAAATAATAGCTGATAAATGTATATTTTTTATTATTTAAGTGACATTTGATCGTATAATGTATATGTATATAAGATAATGTATGTGGGTATATGTTTTGGTTATTCATTTAACTTAGTTCTTTTGTTATCTTTGTAAATTGTTGAGTTAGTTGTTGTGGCCGATTTTTGTCGTGCCTTAATCCTGAAAAGATGTTGCCTGGAAGGAATCACTCCAAGTTATAAGGCCGCCTATATACTATATAATAGACCTGTTCGTCTTTTAATATTTCAGCGATGTTCTATTGAGTTCGGGAATTTTCCTTTAAGGGTTTTCATAATTCAAAACAGTGTATCACTACTATGATACGATACGATTACGATTTACCAATCGTATACTAGCATATTTCGATTGAGTCTTTTCATAAGTAATTCGTATAGAATAGAAATCCAGTTCATTTGAAATATAAATAATACCTTCTAATTACACACTGCTGTATGAATACGTGAAAGCAAATATCGAGCGTTTAGTGAGTAGAGTAGAGTCAAGCTAATTGTAATCTTATTAGATAGATACAACTAGGTCCTCAACTGCGATGAAAGTTTACTCGGAGGAAATTCCTACGGATTTCAAGTCACGTATTGAAGCGAAGCAATTTTTAAATTTTCTCTATTTACCGCTCTCGCTGCTTCTAAGATGAAAGTTAACAAGATTGCTGAATGAAAAAAATTATAGACGTTTCCTACTTGACTTTATTATTTAACAAGCGACTCGTCTTGGTTAAGTAGATAAACATAGTATACGAAATATTCATAAATTATATACCTATTGCATGTTCGTGAATCAATTATAAATTAATTCCTGAGATAATCAGTTTTTAATTTGCAATATGACCTACCTTTTTTAATAAAGTAAAATTTAAAAAAAAAATACACAAAAAAGAAATACACATAAAATGAGGATCCTTTATTTAATATAAGAAGTATTACACTTAAAGTAACTAACATTTTAATGGCCGGCAACGCACCTGCAAGCACCTCGGTGTTGCAGATGTCCATGGGCGGTGGTAGTCACTTTCCATCAGGTGAGCCTCCTGCTCGTTTACCTATGACATAAAAAAAAAACGCTCACTTATTGATTGTCAAATTGAACCTAACATAAGTTTATATAATTTTTTTTTTCTTAAATTTATATTTAACAAAATCTATATTTAAATACAATATAATATTTTGAATTCAAAGGGATAATATAGAATTCATCATTATCATTCCTGTAGCCGGTTTAAGGTATTCACGTCGGGTATTTTAGACGTGATGTCTTAGTAGTAAGCTTACTAACGTATGAGCCCTTCTGGTCTCCAGCTTACATCCTTTGCGAAACCTTTCATAGTGTCGCTGTAGAATATTAAGTTCTTAATCGCATTATGAATCTATTTCACTTACCATAACAATATTGTTATGTAATAAATTCTCATGATATTCAAAAATGTAATTGAATAAAATGTATATTTATCAAAACAGGACAGTGTGTGATTAAACTTTTATTACTTTTTAAATATATAACGCTCTACCATTTTATGTCTCTCCACGTAAAATAAATATAATTCATTATATACTTTTAATACTATTTAACCAATGTTTTTTTTCGATGCTATATAAAAAATATCATATATTGCATCAAATATAATAATCTTTTTCATTTTTATATACAAAATAAAATTGTATTAAAATTATAGGAGCTAGCTTTTTTTCTTATGACATTAAATAATCGTAATTTTTACATCGCACAACATTTCGATACAGGTTCATGTCAATGTAGGTTAATAGGCAGTGATTAGTGTCATAGCAATGACTTGATAAGCACTGAATGTAATATACTGTCAGTAGATTATACGATATACAAATAGCCCTCAGCAGTTAGCTTAATGAAGTCAATTTCTATGACTTTCATTAATACATGAATCAATACTTATTTTTATGTACTAATAATTTTTTTTTCACTATACATTTTCATATTAAATATATTTCATTTGAGAGGATAATTTATGATTCCCAGTAAGTTTTTGACACAGATCAATTTTTTTGCAATTCAATTTGTCACCATATGTTTTTTGTTAACTTATAAAATAATTATTAAAATTAAGTTAGGTAGCGTATAGGTTAGGATATACCTAAATAGAAATAGATTTAATGAAAATCTGTTGGCTGAGGAAATTCATTTTAACAGGGACAAGATTCTGCGGCCCGTGTGGTTTCGGCAGAGTATAAAAAAGAGCTACCCCATCTCAACATGGCGTAAGAATCAAGTAGGCATTTTTGGGTCTTAGTGTAACAAATTAAAAATGTACATGAAATAACAGTAGTGCTTACCATGCAGGATTTGAAACCGCGAACTTCGTTAAAGATTCACGTGTTCTATAGACTGAATATCTCAGCTTATTGTCAGTTAATTGTATCAACACGTCAATTACATCGAAACCATTAGGCGTTTGATATAAATTTATGTACGTCATTTAGGTCATGTCATCCATATTATGGTCATCATCCTGTGTATGCAATTCAGAACGACGTCAAAGCCTATTTAAAGTGTTACACTCGGTTTAAGCTTATAGAGCTTGTCTAGGTTACCTTTGAGAGAACAACTACATACTCTACAAAGGCTTGTGTTTGTTCACTGAGACACATTTAATCGCTTCGGAGACATCACTAAACAATCACATGTGTTTATAATGTTGCTAAAATCACCAGGCTCGGATAGCCCATTGAAAACGATAGTGTATTGTTTTATTTAGTGTTACGTTACACTTGTTTTTAAATATGTACTTTTATTTCTAATCACTCTTGGATACAAGCCTTTCCAATACTTTGAATTATATTGAACTTTTGTTTGTTAAAAAGTATAATAGTAGCCCATTATGTCCTATGCGTTGAGAGAATCTTGTTATGAAGATTGAAGCTTGTTTCATTATGTAAGTGGATATTTATATAATTATTATATAATATATCCTACAGAATATAATCCGCATTATACAGATTCTCGAACGATTCAATCTTCACAAGGATTAAAATGATTTATTTTACTCAACACGACTAAATCAATAAAAATAAATTTAACGAAAACCCAGTCGTTCTTGTATGTATTTCAACCTGAGATCTTCGTTTGAAAATGAATCCTTAATACAGTAAACCATTGTTGACGAGAACTTTAATTTGTACAGGAAAATATCTTTCTAAATATATCACAGTGACCTTTGAAGTTTAAGAGTAATAAATGGACGGTAGTTTCGGTACGTTTTTGCAACACTATTAATCCTTATAAAAGTAAATTAAAGCGATATATAAAATAGAATCACATAAAGAAAAAAAGTGTGTCGTAAGATTAAGTTATACTGCGGTGAGGCTTAGTATAGGCAGATCACGAGGCCTACCTTTGTCCTTAATAACATAAAGCAAAAACCTTAATCCGCTATAAAATATGTTGTATTGTATGTTCCACGTGATATAATTTATGTCAACCATCTAATCCTATTGACAAAGAACTCTATATCGTGCTTTAGTTTCGGAACTTACACGTTCTTTGGACCTTTTTTATATTTTATGAAATATTACAATTCTGTCTGCGTTTGTTGAAAAAGAAAATACACTCTAGACTTAAATGGCTATCACGAGCTATTCATAGTATTATGATACGTATTATAACTACAAGTATCTTTTTTAATACCTTTTAATAGGCTTCTGCCATAAAATAGCAATAGTTTTTAATTACCTGTATTATGAAAATAACTAATATAGCAAGTTAACACAAAAATTATTTATGAAATTCTTACGATGTAATGTTTTACATTATCAATGAAAAAGTTTAAAACTCGATATAAATAAAGCGATAAAATAAAAACAAAAATGATTAGAATAATAAACGTCTCAAAACACGTTAAAATTGAACTAATATTCATGTATAGTAATGGTGTCATGGTGTATCTATTAATAAATTTAGAATTACATTATTTTTATATGCCTGTATGATTTTATTGCCGTCATTATATCGGTAGAGTCACGATCACAAATTGTCGGATTATTGATGGCTCTACGAAATAATAATCGGACTCTACGAAGACGACTTTTTTAATTATCAAGTGTGTGCCAGTTGTAATTGTTCAGATCAATAGCACCCCTCCAAGGACGACGCAAGAATAAGTTTAAAAGTATCGCCCGTGTCAGAAAACCTGAAAATAAAATGTTTTTTTTATTAATTCCAAAATACAAAGTTACCCATAAGAAAATTCAGTCGAATTTATTGCAGTAAGTAAGTATTTAAGAACATTAAACATACTTTCTTTATTGGCACTATGAAACTAAGAAACGTGTCCATAAAAAAGACAAAGTACCCTACTTTAACGCACGGGCTACAATATAAATCAAAGGCCGGCTCTTCTCAATTAGTTTCGTAGTACATCGCATTAACTATCGTGAAGTGTATATTTTGTTTCTTCAATTTAATTACTTCGAAAGCACCTTAACGTTACAAATGTAACGTAAATGTCTGCATGGTTTTGATTTATTTGATGTTATGTAGTATACGTTACGTATGATGCAAGAAATCGAACGTTCTCACAAGAACAGCAAGCTGCAAATATTAACTACAACTACAAGGTATACACCGAATGATGTTATCCTTTCTTCTCATGGAATTGTCACTGTACCTGAAATGTACAAGACATAGACAGAGGCGTTTTGTACAAGCGTTCTCATCACCACGCACTCATTTCATATTTTACAGTCAAACTAGTAGTTACAGAGTAGTCGTACTAGGTATTGTTGTGTTCCGGTTTGAAGGTTGAATGAGCCAGTGTAGCTACAGGCATAAGTGACATAACATCATAGTTATAATGTTTGGCGGTGTATTAGTGATGTAAGGAATGGTTAATATTTCTTGCCTTTGGACGATGATGTCTACCTACTACCTACTTGTTCATTGCAACGTTATATATATAATATGCAATGAACAAGTGTTCACTCTCTCATACAATTCGTGCTTCTCGAGACAGAAAAGTGTTAAGACTGCCAACTTGAAAAATTCTAGTTTCTACTGGGATGGGATTGAACCCGGGATCTCAGAATCTGCAACCTTTTAAGCTAGCCTCTAAACCAACGAAACAGTTGCGTTATGAACTACAACATTGGTAAATTATATATATTCACAATAAAGACAGACAGTTTAAAATATATACTTACTCTAAGATATATACTTATTGAATACTTACTTTATACAAAAAAAGTTTAGTTAGTTTGTTAATAATAGAAGAGCGGTTTCGTACTGAAAAGATTCATAATGTAAAGTTTTTTATACACGTTAATCAAAAGAAATAACCTAAATTCAAAGACAATTTTATATACTCACCTAAAATATGAGCAAATATAGGGAATTGATGTAGACATGAACAAATAAAATATCTTAGAAGACGATAAATTTCATCAAACATCCATTTATTTACTTCCTCAATAACCAAACGGCCTTTATATATTTTGGGTGGATTATATGTTGTTATGAAGGACAAATAAATAATATCAAGATCCAACGGCAAAAGAATGACATATAAGAATTTCTCTTAAAAATAGTAATATACTTTGTTTAAATAAATACTAGATCAAAAAGGTTTTTACAAAAGCTGTTATACTTGACCCGAATAGAACGCAACAAAAAGTAATAATGTGTTTTAACCAGCGCACTCTTGTCTGGCTGCATATTCTTAAGCATATTAAATTTTATAATATTATGTTTGGAATTTTTTTTTCATGATGATAATGACGTATTTAAGCGGTTCAAGTGTTGTCAAATCTTCTATTAATTATTAAATGATACGAAATACCACTGGGTAGGTACCACCCACTCATCAAATATTCTACCGCCAAATAACAGTACTCTATATTGTTGTCACAGGCACAAAGGACATAACATCTTAGTTCCCAAGGTTGGTGGCGCATAGGTGATGTAAGGAATGTTTAATATTTCTCACAGCGTTTTTGTCTATGGGGGTGGTGGTGACCACTTACCATCAGGTGGCCCATATGCTTGTCCGCCAACCAATGCCATAAAAAAAAGTACGCGAAAACAAATCGATCTTTATAATACATCTTTCCGCAAGCCTTGCAACGTTTTTTATCATTCTTTATAATATATTTTAACGTATTTATATTATTCTTCTCTTACTATATAACTATAGATTTGAATTCAATTTTAGTGCATCTTTGATACAAAGTGAAAATTCAATTTCAATTTTCTGATATAAATTACAATTGAATAATGGTCATAATTACTATGTGTTTTGTTTCGGGTTAACAAGTATAATAATTATCATAAACAAATATTGAAACGAACTACATTGGCAACGAAATACAGTTTTCCGTTTTTAAACAAACAATTCTATAGGTTTCGAACTTTTCTGTCTATCGATTGAAAATATTTACAATTACTTACTTACTTGTTCTTATTTCACCGATCTGAAGTCGGCGCGGTGAGTTTAATATCATTAAAATAAAACGATTTGGCAAACACGCAAGTCAACAGCATGACGTCTTAAGAATGCTTTAACTGGTGGCCTTGGTTTTCGTTACTGTAGTTTTTTGTGTGAATCGTAATAATATCATAGGTGATAAGTTTATTTTTTCAATCACTGTGACTGTGCCTTGCTTTGGCACTTAAACTGTCGTTCCTTTTATTTTTGTGGTGCATTCAAACGTGATAAATAAATAGTATATAGAATAACAACTAGGTATATAATGCACTTTGTACTCTTTAATTGAATCATTCACATATAATTGGGCATCACTCACATTAAACTGCCTTGCAATCCTTAACTAGAATTGAAAATATTGACGTGACTCTCTGTATAAGATAATGACTGAGTTTTTACGGCAAGAATTTTATGGTGTATGTTAGGGGTTGGTGAAGTATCAAGCTGATATCTATAATGGAGGTGACGTGTTTGTACTGAACAATTGAGGTTACCTAGATACAATAATCGGAACTCTGGTTTTAGAGAAACTCCAATGTATAGTAGTTAGTAGGGACGAGGTACTGAACTTGCAATACTCAGCCAGGAAAGGGGCTACAATGGGTATCATATGGATATACACCGCTCGAGTTATATATAGTAGTAACAACGACTATAACAAAGAGTTTATCTAGCATCGCGGCCTTCGACGCGTAGAACAAGCGGACATTTCTTGAGAATGATAACCTGTATAAAACCAAATTTAACAAATAACCATCGCAATTCTAAGCAAAATTTTAATTAAGGTGATCTAATTTAACGTGGAAAGAGATTTTCTACATCAAAGCGTACGTCTGTGTTAATAGATTTCACTACTGGGTGATTTCAATGTCAGGGTTCGAAGGGACTTTGAAATATTAGGCAGCATTAGCATTAGCAGCCCGTAAATGTCCCACTGCTGGGATAAAGGCCTCCTCTCCTTTGAGGAGAAGGTTTGGAGCATATTCCACCATGCTGCTCCAATGCGGGTTGGCGGAATACACATGTGGCAGAATTTCGTTGTTAGTTAAGCAGACTTGTTGTTTATCTATTTGTTCAGTTCGAGCTGGCTTTTTGGAACACTTTGTTTTACATTGAGTAACGATATAACAAAGAAACATTTCTCAAGATGATATGGTTATTTTATGGTAACGCGGGAAGAACGCTGTTGAACAGACAACTGGCTTGCCGTTATTACATTAA
The DNA here is from genome assembly GCF_905147765.1 of Vanessa atalanta. Taxonomy (NCBI): domain Eukaryota; kingdom Metazoa; phylum Arthropoda; class Insecta; order Lepidoptera; family Nymphalidae; genus Vanessa; species Vanessa atalanta. The sequence goes on from NC_061882.1 coordinate 5,950,541, forward strand.
ATCAAACCCCATATCGTCATCGTAGATTAGGAAGACTGAAACTTGCGCGTTTAAGACATAACAAGGCTTCCAAATGTTTAGTAAATCGAAATGTATATATATGTTACTGTAAAAGCTCGAACTAAGGTAAATCTTAAGATTTTCCAGTAAAACCTAAGATTTACCGATATGAGTTGGTAAATGGAAGTATTTATTATAAAGGGACGACTTTTTCGGATTTTTACCATTCCAACCTAACTTAACCTAACATGTAAATCCTATGATTTACCAAGTGAATGATGGTAAAAGTTCGAATCCCAAAGTTTTATGGACATTCACCATTCATAATCTGTAAATCTTAGGTTTTACTGGAAAATCTTAAGATTTAACGTAGTTCGAGCTTTTACAGTAACATATACATTTCTCACAAATAAAAAGAAAATATAAATTATTTAATTTATTTTTTTGTTTTAATATATAATCAAAACAGATAAATATAATAGTAAGGTTTTCATTGTTTACTTCCATGATATTAAAATAAGATCGCAGAACATTCATGGTATTTTTATAAACTATTGGAATCTCGTGAGTTATCGAGTGGACCCTTCTTAAAAGGTACATAAAAGGTTGCCCCTCTCATGTTCCGAACCCTTTTCCTATGTTCGTTTATTTAACCTATTTTGTTTTTCGAGTATCTACATATCATTGCCATAATAGTAAGTTCGATATACTATTTGTATTTAACATTATTTATTTATATTTTGTGGAAGAGACTTAAAAAACTATTTGCATCTGAAAATATATATAACTGTTATGGGGATTTTTACAGGCCCATTGAATCACTTATATATTATTCTATTGCTCCTATATACAGGATCAGTGAGCCGGTATCATATATATACCAAACAAAAATCATATCTTTTTTTATGGTACTGTTAGGCGAAAGGACCTTATGTAAGCGGTCTAATCATTGGCGAACTACGATGTTATATCTATTTTTTTTTTTTTTTTAATATACAACATCCACGGGCTCACAGTTGTCCGTGCCTTTTTTTACATTTTATTTTTATAAATTGTGGCGTTATTTTATATTTTTACTAAACATCAGCAGATCTTCGCTGGACTTCGCGAGCTTGTCGTCTTCTTGGAAGACGTGGCCCACACTGACATTTTTTTTTTAAATAATATATGGTAATATATAATATATAAAACTACTGTATATAGTAGTTTATTTTAATTTTTTTTATCCGAATTACTATAATCCAGCGGGCCCTGCTCCGTGCTCGATCAGAGAGAGCACAGCCTCGGCGACTCTGATGTCGCGTTTATGTATAGATGTCTTAAGGCTGTGCTCTAGGATGGTAAGATATTATATCATCTATGCCTGTAGTTACATGGGCCTACTTATTCTATAAACCAGAACACAAAAATAGTATTGGTCGTATTGCTGTTTGACGCTAGAATATATGTTGAGTGGATTGAGACCCAGACGTGTTCTCACAAGCATTACCTCCAAGTCATTTATTCAATATAAAAGCATTACACTTACTTACTGATTGTCAAATTAATAACTACCACCTTTTCGGATTTTTTTTCCGACCTTAAAAATTAGCTGATAAAAAAAAAACTCAGCTGTATTTTTTTTTTGTCATTTTGTGATTGTTTACTTATATTCAACATAACAAGTAAATAGTCAGGAAGTGATTGTTTCATTTCCAAAGAGTGCTATCAACCAGTAACTCGAAAAAATTTTATTATGAACTCTTGCAAATAAGTGTTCGCTTATATTTATTTTATTTTATTTGAGATTTTGAACGCTTTTCATGGATCAAGTTGTGTATGCAATCGAGTAAAAGGAGTTACTAGTTTATTTTTACCACTTTTATGGACATTATACAGGAGATCTTAAGGATCGTGGCGAATTGGTGTAAAGAATTGTTTGTGTTTCCTACTCTTTACTTAATACAATTTAATAATGACTGACAAACAACGCACAACATAAGCCGCTGGGTCTTACAAAATGAAATTTTGTACCGGAATTTCTTATGGAAAGTTAAGAAAGGTTTTTCATAGGCAGAGAAATAAGATGTGATAAATGTTTGTATGGAGATTTCACAAGGATAGGCATTTTGAAAATCAATAACCTAAGAGAGTAAAATTTTAAGATGAAAGTTTCTATCGAAGTTCGTAATTTTTTTAAGTTGAAATGCGGAAATCATAATCAAGGCATGCGTTTATGAGTAAAGACAATCGTTATAGCGTTTTTGAACATTCATCCTTTTAAGTAGGTAAAATTGGGGATGAAACAATGCTGCGGACATTGTGATTGGTACACGGCTATATAAAGAATAAAAATGACGAAATGACACAAGATAATATTTAAGAAGTCGAACTAATTTTATAAATTCAACAGAAACGAATAGAGTCACGTGGAAAAGCTACTACGCACTTTTATATGATATATTTATTTTACAAAGAATGTTTTTTAATATTTAATTAAACGGTTAATTTTAACATTGGATTATTTACGAGTAACCACATTGACAAGTCAATTGGTTTACGAAACTGTCGGGTTATGAAATGTTGGTTATTATATACCAAAAACAATTTATTCTTGCTCAAAATCCAAGCGTTAAACGACGCTGAACTGAAGTGGAATATAATTAACGTGAAATTATTTCACTTAATAACTGCACAGCGGAGAAAATTGCAACGAACATTAATCTTAAACGACTTGGTAACTTTATTATGAATTGCGAAATATACAGAAAAAAAACTTAAAGACGTTAATAATTTACGGAATTAGTTTTTTACTGAATTAACGGACATAATCTTATAAAAGAATTAATTATTATTTAAAAACCAAGATATTTTTACATTCGTATAATTTGATTTAAGCATTTAACATTTCGTTTATTTTTCTCGTGTATTATTATTTATCGAGATTTCCTTTCAGTGAATTTAATAAACAAAGTAATAAATGATTAAATATGACTTAACTTTTGAATTGCAGCTCAAAATGCATTAGCGGTTATGGCGTTCGCATTGAAACTGATTCAAACTTACTTGGCTAACAACTAATGCGTTAAGCTCTCATATCGCTCTACAATTTTACGACTTAACATATTACATTAATAAGATATTTTATGCATAATGTTGTGTGTGCTGGCAACTTTGCTTTTAGTCCAGGATATATATTTATTTCACTACTGGTAATAGAAAACAAAGGAAACATAATTAACTGTTTATTGTATTGGAATAAGTTATACACGGTTATGTGATGGTTGATTTATTTAATACTAGCGACCCAACCCGGCTTCGCATGGATGCAATTCTGATACTAAATATATTACTAAATGTCTTACAACGTTCACAGTCGTTGGGCAATACAAGCCGCTATGTCCCTGCATTTTAAATCTGTAATATCTTCGAAAATGTTCATTTAAACTACATCCTTTAAAGGGCATATTGATCTACATATATTAAATGCAAATGATAATGCTGTACTAGTTTTTTAACGGATTTAATCGCGTATATTAATTATTTTTAACATCCCGACGTTTCGAGCACTTTGCAGTGTTCGTGGTCACGGGCAGACTGCAACAACGACGAACACTGCAAAGTGCTCGAAACGTCGGGATGTTAAAAATAATTAATATACGCGATTAAATCCGTTAAAAAACTAGTTTTATTTCAATGTGTAATAATCGCGAAAATCTAAGACAACATTATAATGCTGTACTGTTTAAAATCGCTTCGAAAATAAGCCATTATTTCTCGTAAAAAGTAAATCCTCAAGAAACAGATATTTTAAGGTGTACAATAAAGCAGTACATTATTTTGATCTATCTCGTAGGGTTCAAGCAGCGTTTACAATGTAAGCGCAAAAAATGTGTTTATTTACGACATCGGTTTAGAAACCCCTAAAATTATCAGTGTTTCTCTACTATATTGCGCATGTAATCTATTAAAACAAACCGCATCAAAATCCATTGTGTAATTTTAAAGATCATACATAGGGACAGACAGCGGTAAGTGACTTTGTTTTATACTATTATTATATTATATATAATATATAATTTGCAGAATAAATATGTCTATCTATTTTAAGAGTCAGATATACTATTACACACCGAATATACTATTTATTATTATAGAGATGATTGCGTTTGGTTAATTTTATATTTAACAATTTTTTCTATTATAGTATCCATCTTGGAATAATTTTTCAATACGTAGTGACAGTTGCCAATTGCCATTTGGAAATGCTCCTTAAGGTAAACACAAATAGCCTGAAATAACGAGGCGCCAATAACGAAACGCACCTGCAAGACCCCCGGTGTTGCAGATGTAGGTATGGGTTTTAGTCACTTTCCTTCGGGTGAGCCTACTCGTTTGTCATAAATTAATATCATTAAATATGGAACATCGAATTTGAAAATATAATGTAATTTTTTTTTGTAATTAGGAAAAATATTTTCTACATGCAAAAGTAATTTGCTGATATCAGAAATCAGACACTTAGTCGTTACTTTACTGCATATTGAAAATGATATTGAACTTTGCACGGTGAATGCATAAAATTGCAGTAAAATGTTAACAGTGTGACATGATATGATATTATTAAACGTTCGATCTTGAATATCGTTTGATAGCCGTAATTTTTATTTTATGTAGAAAATTCGAACTGGACAACCGAATTTAAAATTCCGTAATCAATATTTAGGTATTCATTTGATATTTTATTTGCATTTTTAATTGTTTGTAGAGGTGCACATTCTACTCCCATGATTTTTTATCGGTGGCTGTTATATACTAATTTATAGTGTGCAGTAATTTATTTGTGAACTTCGTTTTAGTATAGTATAGATCTGTCAGTTACGGAGGCGCATGATATTACGTTTAATTCATTAACAAATATAATCTAATATGTAGTTTTTTGCTGACTGGCTTGACTTTTTTCTTACTGTAGTCATCTCACCCACAATACTAATTAATTGAATAGTTTAGGATGGAAGGGCACGCCTTCGTGAGTGAATAGATCTATACCGAATAACCTTTAAATTGTATGATTGAGTTTTTATGACGTCATAAAATCAACATGGCCGCTAAATAACAATTTTTTCTTTATAATACGAAGAGTTCCTTACAAAGCGTGGTTACTTTAAATAAAGAATGTTTTGTGCATGAAGATTTTTTTTAAAAATATATAGACTACTTTTTATCGTTGTTTCTAGCAACCCACAACTTGCATAATTAGAATAACGTAATGGAATAAGTAGACAAGTTAGCCCAAGTTAGCTTCAACGTTTCCTGCTTTTATCCTGCATGAATTAATGAATTCATTATTTCATTGATCTAAAATTAGGATAAGAGAGCAATCATTGCGAAATAGGAGGAACGGAACCTTCATCTTTGACCTTTCCGTATCTCATATTTTGTTCAAGTTACACAAACTAACTAAATCCTCCGTCCCATCCCCAACGATCTCCTTGCTAAAGTATAATAATTGTTGAATTTTCGGATAATTTTTAACTAAAAGTAGTGTTTTGTAATTCTTATTAATTATTCCATACTATTTGTTTTTGATACAACAAACTCCTTATTTTTCCACTAAATTAATTATGTTTAGCTGTTTTACTTTGAGTTTGTCTTTAAAATTCAATTAATTATGTACCCTCGACCTAACCTCGATCAATCTCCTTCGTGTCTTTTCTATGCTACGTGACATTGGTCAAATATCCAATGCTCTGCTGGCTGAAGGCCATTGACCGCTAACACCACTGACCAGTAGTGTCAGTTCTTAAATGGATTAGTTATTTGTATAATCATAGAGTATCTTAATTAAACACACAAAACTCTTCGAGTTACATGTGAAACAAAAAACATCTGTGGAGCGCAATCATTGGCATGTTTTCACATGCATATGTGTGTTAGTAAATGTAATTTATATTTACATTGAGTATGAAATACCACGTAATGATGAAACCGTGGTTTTCGACGCGTACAGAGAAGATTTATTTTTATAAATGTTAACGACGACTGCAGGTTCAAAGCAAGAACGCAGGCTAGCACTTCATTTTCATATGCTTAATTAATGTTTATATTATCTGACGCACGGAATTGAAGGAAAACATCGCGAGATAACCCTAAATCTTCTAGTCTAAAAGTTAAAAGTAACCACCAATCCGCATGGGAGTAACATGGTGGGAGATTTTTCAAACATGGGAAATGTTAAAGAGAGGAGAGAGCTCAGCTTCGGGATACTTACCGTCTATTACTTTACTTTTAACTGATAAGACATATTATTTAATTCCGTACATACATTGCATTTTATATAATTATTGGTTTTTTATTAAGATTTTTAAAATTTTCTAGTATCATATTAAATATAATACATATTTATAATCACAATCATGAGACGACGCAAAGATCTTCTAATATAACAATAATATTTTATCCTTTATCTACTATAGAACAAGTCAATATTCAAATGATTGTGCTCTAATGCAATATGTTGATTTAAAATTAAACAATAGAAATCTAATATAGATATATGTATATAGCTAATTATAAATGTTTTATGTTATTATGAAATATTTAGCGTAGTTGACTCATTCTTGCAAAAATAGTTTATTTAGGCTTAAAGTTAATATATATACAATAAATAATGATACATTTTTGTATTAGATAGTTAAATCATTCAGTCTAAGTATTTTGATAGAACAATAGTTTTTTTTTTTTTTAATTTAACTCAAAAAATGATCGATTATTAAATATTTAGGTTTTTCATATAAATTTTGCGTTCTCTCGATGTATCGAACATTCAATTTCCTAGCAGACTGAAACATTGCTTTCCCAATAAAGTTTACTATTTTAAAATTAAACTCGCTCCACAATGAAAAGTATTCATTACATGCATTTTAAAATATGACGTTTTAAATATAAACATTTGACTCTTTAGGAGAACAATATTGAAATATTATTTAACAAGATCATATTACAGACTTATTCAGTTTCAAATCGGGTACTGACATATCATTAATTTGTCAACTAAATGAAACTATATGAAAATTCATGATTTATCTTTTCTGTGAATATTTGTGCTATGATTAAAATCAAACTAATTCTAATTCTATATCATAAGGTAAAAAAATAATGTAGACGCTGTTCGCTTTTGGCATATAACACTAAATTAATTAATTTACATCGTCATAGTTACCTTTGTTCCTGTTCTTTATTACTTATTTATCTTGGTATTATATAACTAGGTTAAAATATAAGGAATATTGCCAAAAGGTATTAAATTATGTATTAGAAGAAAGATATAAAGTTAATTAAATAAATAAAATATCTCATATTAACGAAATATGAAGAATCTAGGGCTAGTTCTGCCTATGTGTAAAAAAAATACGTATATTCGCAGTTATATAGACTGCCGATTGAAGTGAAAACTTATAACTTTTAGTATTAAAATTTTAAATGACCTAATGCTTAAATTAAAACCATCAACATCAATCTGGTTTTCACATCTGTTGATACTCCGTGCAACAATTATATGCATGTTTATTTGGTTTTATTATTCAAATAGTATATGTATAGTATTTGTATTTATATAAATGTCAATGTACTTTATTTTCAATATTATTTACATTGTTTCCGTCATTTTCATAAGTAATTTCAACAATACTTAAGACTTTTTGTACTTTCAATTACGTCATTGTCTTCCAAAAAAGATACAATAGGATTATGATGAAAATTAAAATGTTTGAAAACTATCTAAGTATCGCGTAAAAGCCGCATCGATTGTCGTTTTTTATATACTTAGTTTTCGGTCATTGGACCAATTTAAATAGTTACATTTAGAAATTCAATTATTATTTTAAGAACGTCTTAAGACTTTTTTAGGATCAAGGATCTAACCAAATGTGTAAAATGACAATTAAAACTTTTAATTTTTAGACTTTTAAACGCCTACATGATTAATTGTATTTCGATTTTAAAATAAACCTAATTCCATGACAATATTTTTAGTAAATTTTTACTTATAATATCGAATAATATAAAACTATAGTTATAATAATTTTGCAAAAAATAGCAAAGCACATATTTTGTTTTTTACAATTTCAATAAATAAATAATTATTTCGAAACATTTTTTTTTTTAAATACAATAATATTTTAATGGAATAATAATAAAAGTTTAAACTTTAACACATTCATCTTAAATTATAAGTACATTTTATAAATTTTAATTTTAATTTAAAATAAAACTAGAAATTTATTTCGCCACGGTAGTAAATAAACGTCCAAGCTACTGTGAAATGCTAATTACGAGATGCATTTCAGGGGTTAAAATATAAGAAAATAAATAATATAAAATTTTCAAACGTAAAAATAAATACAAAGCTTAAAATATTTTTCTGTTACTTATTTATCACCCTACAAATATTAGTATATTTATTTAGTACTCACTATTAGGCTATATACTGATTCTACAATTAAACAATTCAAATAATAATCAAACGAAAATACAAAATATCGCAGCACTAATTTTGCACAAAACCCCATCTGACGTATTATGCAACATTAGTGTAAGTATTGTTTTAGCTATACAGATGTATAGCAGAAAACTGTTATTCAGCATGTCGGTGACCCGAACCTATAAGATTTTCCTATATCAAAAAGTGCCTACCGAGACAAAAGAAGTTAAAACTTCATAAAAAACAAAAAAAAAAAGAAAAATAGTCGAAAAATATTAATATGAATGTAAATTAAAAGTCAGTATCGCTTACTTCAATTAAATGATATTATTATGAATGTTACATGAAATTCGAAAAATGTCAAATGCTCTCGATAATAATTGATCAACTCACGAATCAATTGCAGTGTATAATTTACTTGCATGTATCATATTGGTTGATTTATAGTAAACGTCGCAACTGATTGGAACAAACATTTGTCACAAATTGATGAATTGATTATTACTGATAATATAGAGTCAAAATGTACATACGTACTAATTTCGTTTTGAGAATTTATAACTGATCTTAATTTTTCATATTTTCACATGCCTTTAACTTAGTATTTCTCTTAAAACTTACAATTACGGGATGATTTTGAATAACATATCTTATACTTTTATTATTAGTTATTTTTTATTATAACAACCGGATATATTAATTACTCAATGCTGTAACGCTTCCGACTCATATTAATTAACCCTACCTTCTCGAAAATTGTCGATAAATAACGTGAGGAAAAATGATACGTTTAATAGTTATCATTTAAGGTATGTTTTAATTTTAGAGCTCCTTTGTTCCTTAATCCTTCATTTGATTCAACAAAGCGAAACATTTGTATGTCCAGTTCATAACCTGAAATAAGAAAAAAATATATGTTGAAGATTTATTTGTTTTTAATTAGGTATATTGAGTTCCTGCGAATTTAGACGCCATTAGACGATATTAACATAATTCAATTAAACCGTTGATTTATATCCTTGTAATTTACTATCAATAAATTTGCATGATATCGGCTATAATTTGATATCCAAGTTCATTTCGGAAGCCGTTTACTAACTGACAAACTTGAGTTAATTGGATGTATTAAACTGCAGAGACGGGAGAAACAGAGAGCTTGGAGGGAATACATGTCTTATTACTCGCTGACTAATTCGTTTATTTATATTTGCATATAATTAAGAACTTGCTGCTGATTTGAAAGACTCGATAGACTGAATACTGCAAATAAGAATATCCATGACTAAGGCATTAAATGACAGGTGATAACCACTGGTATAAATAATTTTATATTATAAAGGGCCGAAAATTCGAAATTCGAATTTTGAATCTATAATTACTTTTGTCTTACGTAACTTTGGGCGGATCCAAGATAAGTAGGTATTATAAAATGGCTGGTTACCCGATCCAGATCCACATGAGTAGAATAAGAGTCTACATAAAAAAATATAGCATACATCTCTATTGGGCGGCATAATTTAGTCCGACAACTTCAACCATCACCATCATGTACCAAAGCCTAAGCCTTCCTCATGAATCGCTCCGTTCATTAGTGAAAATCGTATACAAAATCCGTGGACGGGGAAGATTTTATTTTATAATGTGAAGTGAAAAGAAACGTTTTATTTATTTCATCCTGATTCAGACAAAATATTTTAAATCGAATATGAATATGAATATGATTAAAGTTTCAGGGTGGATGAAGGCTGTATAGCGTATTGATACTTTTTATACTTTTGAATAAAAAGATAAAATAAAATTAATCTAACAGACATGTATTTGAGATTTGAATAAAAATATGTTCTTGAGAAGTCTGCCTTCTCCACCGTTTCATTCTATGTGCTATGAACGTCTCAGGTTCGGAAAAAGACTACTATGCCCACTACAACATATAAACAGCGTATTATCCGTAAGTAACGATTTTAGTGACCATAGCTTCCACGTATCATATTTATTCTGAAACATTCTCACAGTTGTAAAATATGTTCTTTGTGTATACAAGTATTAGAGTATGCTAACTGAGCCGTTCCGACACGGACCAATACTGTCGCGTGCCATGCATTGAGCGTATCGTATTGGTACTTTTACTATTAATAATAATGTATTAAATGACTGACACATTGAAATAAATTAACTAAATAATTCAATGACAAGTAATAAAATTGTAATTAATAATTCCATGTTTTTAACTTTGCCATTTCATAAATATAAATCATATGTAAAAAATACATTGGTAAAGAAGTCATATTATTCAATATAAATTTATACAGATGATAAAAAAGCGTGGAGTTAATACTCGTAGACTTCGAAGCAGGATATATTACATACAAAAAAAGAGTTACTTCTGATTTTCTTGCCGGTTCTTCTCGGTAGAATCTAGATTCCGAACCGGTGCTTCACCTTATATAGTTTGTTGAATAACGATTCAAAGGTGCTTGTAAAAGCCTACTTGAACAAAGTATATTTTAATTTTTGAATTTTGTTAATGTCATTTATTTAAAAAACTGTATATCATAGAAATAGACAGAGAGAAATAGAGAGGGAAGGTCGCCTGGAGGGTCCATAACGCGTTTTCCTTACGTGACCTTATTTCTGTCAGTTCACTCTATAGTATGCCTAAGTAATAGAGAACAAAAGGAAATATTTGTAAAAGTAAGAAAAGTAACCTTTGTCGCGCCATTATATCGTTAAAGTTACTTTTCAATGGATAATCAAAATAACATTGCAATATTTGACGTTCAATTGGCAATATAAAATTATTTAATTATTTCATACACATTGTTGGTTTTTCACATGAAGCGCCAATTTTATTAAAACGCAATTCGTATTAAATCAAATTAAAATTTACTTTATTGAAGTATAATCTTACAACCTCTTTATCGTTATTGAATGCTGACATTATTTATTTTGATGACGTACAACTCAACAGTTCTTAATGTAATTACAAAAATATATTATTACAATCAAAACTCTTTCAACATTAAAACATTAACAGCCTGTAAATTTCCCACTGCTGGGCTGGGTTAAGATGCACGCGTTCTAACCACTAGGTCATCTTGGCTCGTCAAAACTATCGCGGTGAAATTGATTTTCAATAACGAAACTAGCTTAAAGCAGTTCTGGCTAAAGCCTTAAATATGGTAAGTGTAGGATAGTTTTATCGGGATGCAGATCAGTAATTTCGTGTACTTTATATGGTCAGTAGGCACTTTTCAGACTGTTTGCCAGTAATTCGAAATGTCTGACGTCACGATAATGGTCAGCTCTTAAACACGACCGTCGGTAGTCATAATAGCAAGGACAGGTTAAGCTATCAAGGTAAAAGCAAGTCTAATTCGAATAATCTAGTCGAACGCTCAGCAATGAAGTACGTATTATCACTATCGTTTTTTTTAACTTTTACTACTAGCTATAAATACATTTAAAATTCCCTCTACTCGAGTACCCGTAATAATACCCAGATAGTGCCCATTAGTGGAGTAGACTACCAGAAAGAGCCTCTAAGGGCCGACACGACCATTCATTATTCAATAGAAAATTGTCACATCTTTTTATAAGAGGGTGGGCCCTGTTTACTTACGATCCTTATATCATTCAAAAAATACTATTGAATAGTTTGAAACTTATATGTGTCAATTTTTTATGAACACGGGCTGAAAAAAAATGATCGAATTACAACAAGCGATACTTGTTACACAAAATGTGGTGCTATATAAAATTAATACATATATGGAATCTAAGGAAAATCGAAATAATTGCAATGTTCTACCTATTGCTAGGCATTTGCGCTCTCTATTAATAAAGCTTATTTGCACTGTAATTATATCTAACCACAATATATATACTTGATGCCCTGACAAAGAACGTTTCATAAGTAGTTATATTAAAAATGCTTACCTTACATTAGTAAATTAAAAATAAATGAATTATTTTTGTCATCTTTTTGTCAAACTTAGTAAGAAGAAACAAGAATAGAAGAAGTAACAGGAACAATTGTTGTGCTAACTTTTGCGTAATGATTCCTAAAATGTATTGAAGAAATATCAAGCATCTCTTGTCAACAATATTCGTCAACAACCACGGGTGTGTTGACGAATTTAAGGTAGGAATAAGGAATTTAAGGTAGTTCCCGTGAACTAGATGCTAGTCTGTATTCATGACACCAGGTCACTAGTAGGTCTGAGGCAGCAGTACTTATCCAATCGAGCATAAATCCAGTAATAGAATAAAGGATGCTTTCATACCACTGAATTTGGTAGTAAAGAAAAATTCAGTCAGTTCGAGTTTTCGACTAACGTTGACAAAACTGTAACTTCGTTACCAAAATCGTGCACGAAAAAGTTTCAGATGTGTCTCAATGTATAAGTTACTCTCATAAAATATATATTGCCATCTCCTTAATGTAAGCTCTGATAGACAGCAGCCAAAATTAATTAACTTAAGTGTCATTTTGTCATACCACTAATGGCGAACGTACAATATAAATATTTTCATGAAAAATTTGTTTAAACTCCGTATTTTTGCTCAAATTGTGTTAAACAAAAAAAAATTGAATCAGAATACTATAAAAGTGAGGTACCTTGGTGAACGTTGTCAAGGAAACAGGTACGAGTTTTGCGGCGTTTATTGTTAAGGTTTGTTGGTTTCGACTAATAAAAATGATAAGATTCTTCTTCGTGTTCTTTGGTAAATTGATCCATGGGTGACAATACACAACCGTTGATATATACGAGTTCTGTGAACAAAATTTAATATATTTTCAAGATAACGGTGGATATATACACAAGGTAATGTTGTTAGGGATCATATCATATCAGCATATTTTAATGTACCTTCCATAGAGTGTGAATGTATGTTGAGCAACAATGTACCTAATCATATTATATGTTCTGTTTAATCGGCATTAGGCCCGAATTACATCAATCAGCATTGATGCGTATTTTATCCGTTAAAAATGTTTTTTATAAGACGCTTACGTATCAGTTCTTATTTCGGCATGGATTCAGCTACCGTATTTTTGTATTTCAAATGCGCTTTTTTTATATCTTTGGGTGCAATCGGGAAGTAGGCTCAGCAGATGCAAAGTGATTACCACCATTCATCTACATTTGTAATACCAGAACACATGCAGGTCGTCGGTGTTTACGAAATTAGCGGTATTTTTCTTTAAAGGTTCCCAATTTACATCAAAGTCTTTGGACAAGTTTTCTACTAGATATTGCATATTATTAAAGGATGTTTACGCCCATCAGCGAATACTTTTGGATATTTAAACTAACGCATTAAAACAAATGCTTAATTTATAAAACACACTTTAACGCAATAAATTGCAACTGATCGGCTCTGAATGTAGATTGAATCATAAAAATAATACCATCATTCGGCAACTGAAAGCAAACGATAGTTACCAATCACAGCCTTTTACTTACGATACTAGGTTTGTCCAAAGCCATCCAACTAAATGCTGTTCGAATCAATGCTGATAGATGTAATTCAGGGCTTAATCCTTGTACTGCTCAGCAGCCATTGCTTACACTGTGTAATAATTGCAGTATAGTAATAGAACTGATAATAACATACATAGATAACATATCCTCATATCGATGGACGTTATGACAAGGGTAAAACACTGAAATTTCTCGTTCTCGTTCCATATATTTTTAAATATAGTATCTATCCTTAAAAGTAATCATTAAGTATATTATTAAATAATAACAAAACTTAATTGTAATTAATTAAATTTCAAGTTACCTTCTCTGTTATAATACTTCCGAAATAGCAGTCAATAAAAAGGATAATGATCATCATGAAAACAAATCCAAATATCCAAAAAATATCAACGACATGGTTTAGCGGATTTTGTATCTGTAAAAAAAAATATATACTATGAACAGAGAATCTGGTAAAATACTTTTATGAATGGAAAATAATCTTGAGAGTTAAGAGAGGCGTGCATTCGCAAAGCATAGCGCAGAGAACTAATAATTTTTAGTGTAAATAACAATCTATATCTATTATTGAAAACTTACCGAAAAGAACTCTATAGCTGTCGTCCCTATTATGCATGAATTGAATATGAAAAATAAAAGAAATTGTCCTCCAAAAGCAGCTTCGAATGTTTTTACAAATCTTAAAACAAAAAAAGTATATAATCTTTTCTGTAAAAAATGGTTTTGTTAAGTACGTAAGAAGTCAGAAAGAAAATACAAAATAGGTTACATATGAAGTATTTTGGTATTGAAAGCATATTCATGCCATAAAGAAAAACTTATATCCAATTACATATGTTTTGTTGTATAAATAAATATATAAATAGTGTAAATCATGAAATCGTCTATCGTTCACTCATTTTGGAGTATTCATAATGTACTCCTAATGGGAGCTATAATGCTATCCCACATTTAGTTACACAGCCTCATTAATCCTGTAAACCGGAACACAACAAACACCAAGCCGATCCGATTAATCCGAAGTGCAGGGGATACATAAAAGACTGAAGTCTTACACCATCAGTGAGGTGTACCAAAAGGTTTCTTAAAGATATTTTCAAGGAGGGACGAAATAACCCAAAAATTGTTTGCAATCGAGTGTTTGTTGCGCTTGCGACGGGGGTGACAAACAGCAATACGTATTGGAATATCTGATAAATGGGTGGTATCTACCCAGCTGAAAATATCTAACCGAAAAATAATATAATAGCAAAATATCTAACCTAACCTAACCCTTTCTTGCACACCATCCCTTATGAAGACTATATATAGACATACATATATCACTTCTATATATGACCATCAAAATATTCGTTCATTAACTACTTTACATTGAATTTTCATAGCGAGACTTGCATCTCTTAAATATTTAACGCAAGCTAAATTGCCAATTAAGCTGTTCGTCCAAATAAATGCAGCTTCGAAATTCTTTGTACAATGCATCTATACAGTTTGTAGCGACCGTGACGCCATCTGTATTGGAGTCTTCATAGAATACGAAGTGAAATTTTTCAAATTCCGTTCTGTGTAATTTCTCAAACTCATTTTGTAATTAATTTTTCTGAGAAATGCAAATTTATTTAGCATCACTATTTAACATCTTGAACTTTTAGAAAAATAAAAGTTTATTTATCTATACTAATATATAAATACCAAATAAACTATTTTTTGTATGTCTGCTTGTGCCTCTTTCACGGCCACTTTCATACCACTGAATGGAATTTGATGAAATTTGGTATGAAGTAATCTTGAAGCTCAAACAATGACAAAGACTTCCAAAACGCAGACAAAACCACGAGCGAAATTTAAGTTGTTAGTACAATTTTTTCTTCAAATTTCTTAATATGACGAATTGAAATTTGACCTTTTTATTGTAAGTGTAATTGATAGTTGTGAAACATACACGAACATTCTCATATATATTTATATATATGATTGCTTGGTTTAATCTGCTTAAAGATTAACAAGTAACAATGAAAATATTGAATAATTTAAATATACAAATGTTGAACTGTTAAGCGAGCCAAGTTTGTCGTTGTTATGATGCGAATTTTAAACGAATTGATACTCGTTGTATTTCAAACAATTAACGCGGTTTTGGGCGAGTGTTTATGGAAATTTCAGACTGCGGACAGTGCAGGTAAAGTTTTTGGTTAAATTAAGTATGAAAGTGGGTTGTTCGACGAAACGACACAAAGTTTTCAGTAATGAGGCGTTTTCTAGCGACGACGAAGATGAGATTTTAAAAGATTTCTAGTTGAAATAACTATTGTTTTCATTCGATTAAGTTTATAATATTGAGAAAGTGTCAAGAAAATTGTATCGTACCAAAAATGGGCTTAACGCTATTGAATAATCTAGCAGTCAACTTCAAAACGTATAAGAAAGGTTGTTTAAATGCAGACAAAATAAAATTAATAATTATTAGCAATGTCAATATATACATGAACATGTTTAAATACAAACATTTAGTAAAATAGAAATCTATATATATAAAAATGAATTGCTGTTCGTTAGTCTCGCTAAAACTCGAGACCTGCTGGACCGATTTGGCTAATTTTGGTCTTGAATTATTTGTGGAAGTCCAGGGAAGGTTTAGAAGGTGAGTAAGTATGATAATAATGCTAGGAATTTAATAAAAACAGCTTTGTTTTTCCTTAGAAATAGGGATGGTCGATTATCATTGATTTTCGATGATCCTCGATGTTAGACAATAAAACATAGATGTTTTAAAATTGATTTTGGTTTATTTAAAACATCGTTACATCTTTTTCTCAAATTTAATAATTTCTTCCCTTTAGGACGACGCAAAGTTTACAAAAAAACACCGATGTCATCAATTAACATCGATGTTTAGTGCGTTTAATTTATGTCATAACATAGTAGTTTAGTTTATGTTATTATCGACGCCATAATCATATTTTTGCAACATGGTAACCAACAAACCAACCAACAAATAGATCGAACCTTTACTGTCGATTCCTCTTATGACAAAGAGTGCATTCTGCATCCTTCTATCCCCCTATATATTATTATACTCTTTGCTTCTATCTTAGTGAGTGACGGTTACTACTACGTGCGCGAGAACTTTTTTTTACTTTGGTGATCCTTTGCGATGTGCTCTTTTTTAATTTTTGTGATAATGACACTTTACCGCAAAGTGCGCGAGAATTTTTCTTACTTTGTTTACGATGCTGAGGAGAACATGAGCTGACTTAGGTCGTCGCAGTTAATCAAATATGCGAAGAGCTACTTCACGTGTTAACCGTACTAATGAACAGAAAGAAACAGATCGAGAAAATAGTCGTATAAAATTAAATGTTAGTAACATAATGAAATTGAGAGATCTCGCAGACTCAGTGCTCCTGTGATTTTAAAACGATCCTGCATTCCACTGTGATCCAGCAAGAGGTTATTGTGCCGAAAAATCGGTAAAAATTGGGGAACATTAATTGGTAAATATTGTAAGATATTACAATACAGTGGTGAATCTGCTGGATTATGTTGTGCTGGAGGCAAAGTAAAATTGCCACAATTGGTCGCACCACCAGATCCCTTACGCTCTTTAGTTTCTGGGATGAGAAATGATTCTAAACACTTCTTGGCCAACATTCAAAAATATAACAGCTGTTTCCAGATGACATCATGCCCACTTTCAAGGTATTATACTATAATGATTTTTATAATAATATAATTCAAGTTGGAATTGTATTAGAATATGTATTAGAAATAATTATATACAAATCTTTAAAAATTACCGATACAAGGACAAGTTTATCACTTTTTGGGGGCACTATTACCACTACCAGATGCAGATCATCTATTTTTACAAATTTATTTAATGGGCAACTCAGATGCGGAAGTTGATAAGCGTTGTGCTCACAATCTAACAGTGAAGAGAACCATTGTCCATGAATTACAATATTTTCTTCATCGGAACAACAATTTAGTAAACATGTTCAAAATAGCATTGGATCGAATGCCATTCGAAAGCCATAATATTTTCGTTCGAGCTGACAAAACACCTGCCGATGAGCCGATGCCGATGAGGCCGATGACACACAAGGAGGTTTAATTCGCTCACCATTGACGAAGTGGATGATGTCATTGTAGGAGAAAATTTACAATCTAGAGATATTGTGCTTCAACGTCGGAATAATGATTTGAAACATGTATCAGAAACACACAGGACTTTTGATGTGTTACAATCTCCTTTGATCGTCTGGCAGGGGGACGATGGGTACCATTTTAATATAAAAATGGGTACACAAGTAACTGGCGCTGATGCCAAACAGGTGTCCCCAAAATGTTATTGCTATGAATTTCTATTCATAAAGACTCATGATCCGTGAAGTAAATCTTATTATTATCATATTCTGAGGTGCTTTTCCATCAGTTTGCAGTTGACATGCATGTCAATTGAGACTGAACGATTGACATACCGATTGAACCAAAGACAGCTTCGATCTGAAAAATACATTAATTATAAATTCTATGAAACAGTTGACCCAAAATTGCATGCAGTAGTTACCAAACACATGATACCCATGTATCTATCTGTATCTAAACTCTGCAAGGTCTATACCTCGCAGAGTTTTCAACTGTATGGTCGACGGCAAGTGTTCCAAGCGATTCCCAAGAGACCTGATTGCTGAAACCATCACGATGGATACTCATTGTATCGTCGGCGATCAGTTGCGGACAATGGTCGATTGGAAGTTGTGAGGGTAAAAGGACAAAATGTTGATGTAGACATTCGTTGGATTGTGCCATACTCGCCAATATTGTCCAAAGCTTTTGAAACTCACATTAATGTAGAACATTGTAACTCTGTGAAGTCTAAAGTGCATATGTAATGTTAGCAAAGGTAGCGATATGGCCGTCTTCGCTATAACCGATGCAAATTATGAAGTATCACAGTACCAGATGGGTCGTTATGTAAGTAGAAACGAAGCAATTTGGCGTATCTTTTCATTTGTGATCCATGAAAGACAAATACAGTAGCCCAAAAATAAAATATAATAATAAATTATATATTAATTACATGTGTAATATATAACTACACATGTAATTAATTGAAAATAATAATAATAAAACCTCATTTATATCAAGCATTTTTTTTATTAACTACGAATTCCTATTGTTTGTTTGAAAATTTATTTTATACGAAAGCTTAACTTTTTTATTTATCGATTATGGCAGTACGAAGTCTGCCGGGTCAGCTAGTAAATATATAAAATAAAACATAAAAATAATTAAAAAGCTACAACACATTGTCAATAAATATATATGTATATTGTTACTACTTTTTATCGAATGATTTTTATTTTTTATTTAGCTATTTAAGACGGAATCATGTTAAAAATAACGTAAGAATACACTTACTTTATTATAGCACAATGATGAATAACGTTTCTTTTAAAAGCCTCATCAAACGATTCATGGTCCAGTAAATTTTCTCCTTCATCGAGTTTTTTCATACCTTTTAAATTGTAAATTAAAACATCTAACTGGCTGACTGCAAATAAAAAAAGGTAAATATTATCATTATTTTGCTAACGGTATTACCAATAACTGACTATGCTGTTAGAGTTCAAAATGATGTTGAAAGCGTACTGACAAATGAAATGAATACCGATCCAATTCTTGGCAAAATTCTGTTACAAATCCAACTAAAGTTAAAAAGTTGACAATAGCTGCTGAATAACAAAACACGTCTCGAGGCCCCGCGTTCGTTTTATAGCCGAGATATGTTGAATTAAAACTTAAACTTGTTTATGGTAATTGAAGGTTAATATGCTTTTAGTAAAACATTTGTCAGCTACAAATGAGGAATTGAATCAATTAAAGAGATAAAACCTATTGAATATTTTTTGGTTTCATCAAATTTAATTAAAAGTTGACGATTCAAATCGATTCAGTAGTTGAACGAATAAAATGATCTCACGTGATCGCAGTCTAAGGTATATGGCAAGGATATTGAAGTATTTAGAGAAATTCTTAGATCTAACTTAGCATACAAATTATTCCTATCATTCCTTACACAGTCATGCATCTCCAGCCACGGGATTAAAGTTGTTTGCCTTTAATGTAATTAAAGACAACAACTTCTCAGAACTGAATGTTCTGCGATAGAAAAAAAAGACGAGCTGGTCCGGATATTTATGCCTATGAATGTTGCTTAGTGTACAATGTACGTACTTATATGTCAGTGTCAAAATTTTATATAGAATTGGAGAATAAAAACATACTTTAGATTAGAATTACCCTTTACTTGTAAATATTTATATATTCACCAGATAAAAAATTATTTAAAACTATATATTGTTTGATTAAAATAAATAACTAAAATTAACTTACTTGTACATAACAGAAATCCCCAACGTAATGTCTGAATAGCCACAAAAGTCAAAAGCAGAGTCGGTTTATATAAGATCTGAAATAAGTAACGTCAGATAAAATTTCCGATCAACTCAATTGAATCTATTATATTTATTTTATGAAGGTGGGTGACCAATCGGATCACTTGATGATAAATTACTCCTTTTAAGTAAGTGTCCATTAGCACTGTTACTTCAAGAAGTCTAAGGCACTTTTTAGTTCTTATACTGACAATATTTAAACTGGTGCACATTAATACAGCAAATATTACTACTTTTGAAGTGTGTATTCAAAACATGGGAATATTAATAAAAAATCGTATTCGTTGATATTTAATTAATTAAATATAAAATTTACAATAATCCTAGATTGATTGAACAAGTATTAAAAGATTAAGTCTTTAGGTTAAGCTGACAGATTATACCCCTACTAGCCAACTACGCATTACTGCTTTGTGAATTCTCGCTACGGACAAATGGACGCAAAACCTCAAACATTAAGTTAATTAACTTGAAGTTTTTTTGCGAATATGATTATGACGGTGTCGTCCTGACTGAAAACAGCGATCTACGCAGAATATATTAATAAATATATTACGCAATGAATATATTACGCATAATATAGAGGAGAAGAGTATGTGTAAACATAGGTGAACTCTCTCCCTCATTCTCGTGATCTCATGGGACGGCAAATCCAACACGAGTCGTAAGAGTTCAGGCGCAAGACCCTGCTTCCGTGCCTATTCTTGCCCACTCATATTTAATTAGCACCATTGTATATATAGAAAACCTATAGAAAAACTTTTTATCAGTGCTTATTTTATTTTTTTACTTTAGTAATTTCGAATGTCAATTCTTATTACTAAGATACATATCTAGAGTATTCTGGCAGAAACAAATAAGTGCAAAATTAAAAAAAAAATAGTTATAAATTTCTTTCTTCTGGGTAAAGAAAATATCTAGCATTTTTTGCCAACAAATTTAGAAGCAAAAAGTGACATGGACTCTTAAAAAACAAAATAAAAAAAAATTAATACAGAGATAACGGAATAAAACAATTTACTTTCTTTACTCACAAAATACTTAAAGAAAATTGTTTTTTTATAATAACAGGTAAAACAAAATATCATAACATTAACTGATATGATACGGGACAGAGAACTATTTTTAAATTTATATTTATGTTAGTTAAAGGTTAATGTGTATTGTAAGAGATTTACAGCTTTTTTACGCATCAGGTAATACAAGATAACTACAATACATTCACGCCAACTTGACCCTTTTTTAAAACTTTTTATGACAATTATTGCATAAATTAATTTATCAAAAAAATCTTAGTCAATGTATTCGAGTAAAAGTATGCTTTGCTACTTATCTGGTTCTCCCAGAATACCCTCGATATATTGATATGTGATTATTACCTGGTATATAAAAATGATGTCGAAGTATGGATATTTGTATATATCAAAAAATATAAAATCCATTTTAACGGGTAAAAATTGAAACCTATGTACCGCTGGAACAATGATTATATGAACTGCAAAAGAATAATATATACATCAGTGAAATAAAACTAGTTTTTAACGGATTTAATCGCGTATATTAATTATTTTAACATCCCGACGTTTCGAGCACTTTGCAGTGTTCGTGGTCACGGGTCATAAAAATAATAATATTAATATTGCAAACTGTATTTCATTTATTCTTAGTATTGTTTGTAAAAAAAGCGGCCAATTACATAGAATAATCTAGAACAAAAGTGAGTTCGCAAACTTAGGTGCAGTCTGTCACATGTTTAAATAATCGGTGATCCGATACAACTATTGATCAGGCATGACCTTTGCGTGCTTTCTATCTGATCTCTAGACTAATAATTATCAGCCAATAAGCCAGCAAGGCGACATGAAACAATAAAATACTCAATTTAAGACCTTAAATATATATATTTTTAAGTTTTACCTGTAATATCGATAACTACACCAATAGTGAGCCAAACAAATAGCTTCTTAGAAACCTTAATACTTTTTTCTATAAAATCTATTTGTGGTCTGTGGAAATGCAAGAATTCGCTTCCTTCCATTTGTTCCTTTAATTCTTTCAGCAAAGAGCGTCGGCAACGTAAATCCAGTAATTTTAAAGAAGTCAACATTTCTGTCAAAACCAAATTTATTCTGCGAAAAAAATATAAGACGTTTTTTTCGCTTCAATAGTCTTGATGAAGGAAAGACGGCGTGAAAATTTATATATTTAGAATAAGAGTACCGTCATATTTTGTAACGTAATAACAAAATAAAGATGTCCGTTTGTTGTATCTCAATACAGTCTTATGAGAAAAAAAAATATAGAGACGCAATTTGTTCATTCGACAATATTCTTCTTCAAATGAATATTCATTTTAGATAAGATTTTTTTTTCATTGTATGATAACGTGATTTTTGACAAAAGCGACTATTTTTACCAAACTTCCCCAACGGATATCTAAATATTTATTTATATCTTTAATAAATTATTAAATTATATTATGTATATTCTTATCAATTAAATTATTTAAGATGTGTGTGAAAACAATAAAAAATATATTTTAATAAAATAATAATAAATTCTTAGCAAGGTATGTCTCAGGAGATTCCCGAGGAATGCGATATGTATCTAACCGTCTATTACGAAGGTTACATGTTATCACGTGAATCCGAAACCTTCATCAACAAAGACTTGATTAAGCTCTCAGTGAGTTCAGACGGCGAACGCTTGGTCTCAGTAGACGTCTGAAGATCGTAGAGAGTATCTGATTACCGAAGCTCATATTTTATCACGTGAGTCTGAAACTCTTATTGACAAAGACTCTCGAGCTTGGACAACGCAATAGCTTAAATTAGCTACGTCCGTGAACGACACAATAATGTTAGAACTTTCAAGACAAAAAATTCAGTAATTATTGCAAACAGCTAGAGATAACTATGAAAAAACCCGTCCAAGTGAGGAAAATTATTAATAAGCTGAGAGAGAAAGAGTAAGTGAAATATGAAATATCGTTGCCATCCTTGAGAAAACTTTAGAAAAAATCTAAATTTATCTCTTGATGAGTATTCTTGGACTCAAGCTACACTTCCCATTCCATTTGGTGGCATCGGCGTGAGGAAAATTTCAAGTGTTACCCTTCCGGCCTTTCTTTCTTCTGTACATAACATTTCAGGCCTTTGTTCACAAATTTTAAATTGAAAATCAGACAAAATCACAAATGTTACTGAGGCGGTAGAGACCTGGAAAGTAAAGTGCTCTAATGATGATATCCCTAAGGAAGTTACAAAACAATAACTCTGGGATTCGCCATTGGTCCACGTTACAATACACAGTTTGACATAAAATTTAACAAGTGCTCAAAACCGTGCCAGGCTTTTAGCGTTATCGACTAAAGAGTCAAGTCACTGGTTGATTTCATTACCCTCTAAAAATCTTGGGACACTTTTAGATAATGAATGTTTCCGTATATCAATTGGTCTCCGACTGGGAACACCGCTGTGCTCTGAGCACAGATGCCCGTGTGGAAAGGAGGTGGACTCTTTCGGTTTACGTGGTCTCTCTTGATCAAGGAGTTCAGGCAGGCTTTTCCGCCAAGGTTCTCTTAATGATACAATAAAAATGGCTCTTGCCACCATCGACGTTCCTGCTCTTACACAGCCTCGTGGAATCAGTCGTGATGATGGTAAGAGACCTGATGGATTAACATTGGTTCTCTGAGAACGAGGACAGGCCCTTGTGTGGGACGCTACATGCGTTGACACGTGGGCCCCGTCTCATATCCGAAAAACAATGTTAAGAGCCGGTGCCGCTGCGGAAAAAGCTGAAGCAAAAAAAATATCTAAATATTCGTGTCTTATGTCAAATTACTTTTTTGACCCAATTGCTGTTGAAACACTTGGCCCTTGGAGTAATGGTGCAAAAATCTTCATCAAAAGTATAACACCTCGTGTTATTGCCTCCACTGGTGACAGGGAGATCGTTTTTAGGATCAGAATTGCGATTCAACGGGGAAATGCTGCTAGCATTCTTGCCACCATTCCACGCGGTCAAGATTTATACAGTAACTATTTTTAATCCATATTTGTGTACATATTTATGCACTTATTGTTATCTATTTTTACATACTCTAAATAGAAGATTATTAGGTATATCATATATGGGCTATCAAGGAGATGAAATTGAAAATTAAACTTTTTGTATCTTTGGTTTTTGAGGTTTGATTAAGATTCGGGTCGATTTAGACCACACAGAGATATTTCAAAAGCGACTTTAATATGGGATCTTTTCATCATGGCAAACCGTAAAGCGGTGAAAGCACTAGATAAAACCAAAACAAAACGATCAAGCGAATGGATGTTACAAAACTTTTTGTAGTGATTTTCGTCACTCAGTTTATAACACGTGTAACCAGGGCAGATGAAATTAAACCTTCTTAAAGAGTTCTAGTAGTGTAACATCATCCCTCAGCATTTAAATACAAATAAACGTACGCGAATCGGAGGTAATGAGTGTTTTCGTATTTGTTATTTGATAATGGCAACGATACATATCCACAGGAGCGAGGAAATGTTATCCTACGTCAAAAGTTCCATATATACAGGACCTAGTAGGGCCCGTCTGGGTAGGTACCACCCACTCATCAGATATTCTATTGCCAAACAACAGGACTCAATATTGTTGTGTTCCGGTTTGATGGGTAGCTAGTGTAACTACAATCACAAGGGGCATAACATCTTAGTCCCCAAAGTTAATGGCGCATTGGCGATGTAAGGTTAATAATTCTTTTAGAAATATTTTATGAACCAAATTATTACTCTAGAAGTTACACAATGACAAATATTCAGTAACGATCATCACGAACTAAAATCATAAACAAAACTATTAATATAAAAACTTACATCCCAGCAATTTCTTGTATTTCAGCATCTCGAGACAAGATCAATTTTATTAAACATATACTTTGTCCGAGAGGTGGTATAATAAAAACAAAAATACCCGTGAAAACTTTACACATTATGTGTAACCAAAATTTTAAACAATTAAAATCATGTGGTATATAAAACCATAATCCAAGTAACTGTAGAGTTTTAAATTGGAACGAAATGTGTTCAAGAGGTTCGGGCTTAGTTAACGGCTTCATTTTTTAAGGTCACTCTGATAAATGAATCGAATTTATAAAAGTCGATTTACCCAAACGTGTTCTTGATAGTTATTATAAAAGTCAGAACTGTAGTTTCTAAGGTAGGGTTCATTACATAATATATAATATAATTACAACTTATAATATATAAAAAATTAAGTTATATTGATATTAATGAATTAGTTGACTTCATTTTTGTGATTGGTCGTTATTGTTCATTATTTGTATGATTACCAATAGCCTACTCCAACCAAAACAACAAAAGCCAAATAAGCAATATTTGTCATCGAATTGACGCAATAATACTGTTGGTCGAGAACTTAATAAATTAAACTATTACGAGGACAAATATATTTTATGACACCATGACACCGCGTGGGCGGTTATAAAATGATATCGTGTGGGTCGCAGAAGCAAAGTGGTGATTGTATTGATGGATGGATACGCTTAACGCAAACATTTCCATGAGTTTGTTTTCATCTAGAATTAGTATGCGCTTTTTGAAATAAAGTTTCTGCCGGAAACCGCACATTATAATTACGTGATTTTGCAGCACAGAGATGCTCGAAAATAACCACAACCCGATTTTTGAGGCACTTTCTGCCATGCAAACCACTTTGTGGAACCAGCTTTCGCGGCGGTTTTTCCGAATTACAAAAAACTTGTGCACCTTCAAGAAAAGTGCCACCTTCAACTCGGTAGCGGAAGGTGCGATTCTTGAAGTAGTCCCGTAGGATGAGGACGAGTCTGTCTGGCTAATAAACCATTGTGCCTGACTTTGTCGAATGCTTTCGCTATGTCAAAGAATAGGGCCTGGCTAAAATGATTCTCTCGTATACTTTTCCGAGAGTGCTCAGCAAACTGATGGGTCGATAGCTCGTAGGCAGATTCCTAGGTTTCCCTGGTTTTGGGATTCCTATTACTATGGTTTCTTTCTACGGGTAAAGCACCCTGCTAGAAGGGTATTGAATGAGATGCTGCGGGAAGCGCTTGATGGCTTTGTTGTTTATCTGGTCCGCACTGGGGTACTTTTTCATTTGTAATACTTTGACGATCGATACGATTTCCTCGATTGACGCCGGAGTCAGTGGTTCGTCCGTTGGTGGCATAGAGCTAAGGTAGCAGATTACTGCGTCCATCTTTAGGAGGTTTTCTAATGTGTCGGCTAAGCACTCGGCCTTATCTAGGTCGTCTACTGCGGTTGAAAGATTAGACTGTAGCATCAGAGGCATGGTCATGGTTTCGACCAAAACGCTGTATGTAATGGCTTGATTTCCCCAAGGTAAGTGCCGCGTTGTAGTTACGGAATTCCTCGAAACGGGCTTTGACGTCCCTCTAAAGGGCTCAGAGTTTTCTCTGGTTTTCTTTTGACGGAAAACCGTCTTGCGCTCGCGTGATTGCGTTTTTTCGTTAAATATTGTGAGCCTTAGGATTGGAGCTGCTGTTTGAGCTTGTTCCAGCGTTCCCTGGCGTTTGTTTTGATAGATTTCCATTCCGGATGTTCACTATTTAGATCGCCGGCCAGAATGACCGCGCTACCTGTTGTAAGAAGTGACCTAATGTCACTTTCTAGTACTTCTTGGGATGATTTAAGGTAAACTGATGCTAGTATAAAGTAGTAGAAGAATTCGCTGATATTTGCGCCTTTGGACATGGGTCGTGGCCGTTGTAGCTGACTATTATTATGCACGTGAGGGGCGGTGTATAAAGGCGGTCTACTGCCTATGCCTATGTCATATGTGTCTACTGCGGACTTTCGGACTATGGACAAAGGTTTTTCCCAAACGCCTTTATTGGTGGCCTAAGGTGCCCTTGGTTGACTGGCCTGAGGGGCCCTTGGTTAAGTGGCCTGAGGGGCAGGCGTCGGTGCCTGAGGGGCTCGCGTCGGTGCCTGAGAGGCTCGCGTTGGTGCCCGAGGGGCTCGCGTTGGTGCCCGAGGGCGAACCTGTTGGATATTATAGGAGGGTCTTCGAGGTCGGGCTGCTTGCGTTTGCAGTCTGCCATTAAATGATCGCCTAGGTATTTGACGAACCTAGGCTTGCCGTAACAGTGTCGGGCGGAGTGGGCGTATGATTGACACTGGTGACATTGACCGGGTATACCGCGGGGGCTTCCAACTTAAAGTCGGAGAGTCGGAATTTGTCTATATTGAATATTTTATTACCATCGGGTAAAGAGGCAGAATGGCTAGAACGATATCGAATCGTTCTTTAGGTTTATGGTACATACGGTGTACATCTATCGGGAGCCTTGTCGTTTGCCAGCTATATCATAACATAGCGTTAAATAACCAATAGGAATTTTATATTTTAGGGATCCCATAAAAAATATTATAATACAAAAATATTTCTAATTAAGATAATTGAAATTTAGACGGTAATGACAACCCTTATTAATTTAATTAACTAATTTATCAAGAGTAAATCGTTGTAAATGACCAATTATTATCAATTAATGAAAATTATTTAAAAAAACTTAAATTATCATATTTAAGCTAATTTAAACTTAGATAATTACTTAAACTTCATACTTATGTAGATAAAAAATAGTTTTAAATATTTAAGTGATTTTAAAAAAAAATATAATTTGTAAAAAAAAGATCATTAGATCTTTAGATTTACTTCTTACAACATATAGGGAATGTCAATTAAAATGAGCTACGAGCAATTATACCGTTTCACTAGAATCTAGCCCGATATCAGTTAATAAAAAAAGATTTCGTGTTCTGAATTTCATTTTGCATCCTACCTCAAGTTACCAGACAGAGGAAAACAAGTGCTGAAAAACTGAACATCGTTTTGTTGAGCAATCAACGCTTGAAAAATAAACTATGGAAGAAAAATTTTTTGGTCTATCTTGTTACATATCTTTACATTAATTATTCAAAGATTATATTATTATATTATATTAAGATATTTATCATTAAAGATATGTTCCAGGGTGATGAACCTAGAGGTAAATGTTTGCTGATCAAAAAAACATATTAGTCCAGTAATAATATACATATGTATGCTAATGAAGGAAGCTGATTTTTGAATACAGTATAGGTCTTAAAAAAGCTTAACTTGAAATATTCTACCTTGATTTTATATACGCGTTAGCCGCCCTCTTGAAATAACGCTTGATTTTTTTTAATGATATAGGTGATGGAACTTCGGGGTTCTTGCAGGTGCGTAAAGAAATGTGTACGCTCTTTTCTTAAACGTTTCCGAGTCGTATCGGATTCGCCTACAGCAGCCGTCCTGAATTGAAAGAGGTACTCCATGTGAAGTCGAATTTGTGCCTTGTATAGTTTTAGGCGATGAGTCGACGTGAAGTGCCATTTTATCTTGCTGAGCACACCAAGCCTTTTTTATGGCAATTTGGCTTTACCTACCAATTCCAATACCGCGGAACTGAACGAGGTTCGAATCATCCATGCCAAGTATTCCGACACTAACTGTGGCAACAATAGGAATGTTCTCAAATCGTCAAAAAATAGCGCAACGCACAAACTTGTGTCTTTTTGGGGATGAATTTCACTAGGTTTAGACGGCAAAGACCTTTGTATGGGACAAAGGTAATTTCGAAAGAAGCGAATTGTGCAATACGTCATCGAAGCCTACGTCATCAATGCCTACGCTATGTCCAAACTGGATGTTTATGCAGCAGTTGAGTCCAAGGGGCCTCCCCCTAGGACTCACCTGCTTCCACCCATCTATGTGTCAAGTAAACTAGAATGTCACCAGCTGAACGACCCTTACGGAAACCGTATTAGTGGTCAATAATGTTGTGGTGGTGGTATGATTCTTCTCCAGAAACCGCAGGAGATGGCAGCTAACTCGGCTGTACGACGATTACGATACGAGAATTATCATAATGTACTTTTTTGTTGCTTCATTTACTATCTTCCTCGGTTTTCCTGTGCAGATGAACTTCATCGAAAGGCTAACGACGCCAGTCTTTCATTGCTGTATTTTTTGTAGCACACGCGATTAACGCAAACTGCGTAACACCCTGTAAGATGCCTTGATGTTCCTCAAGTCTGAACAGCTCTCTTCTTAGCGAATATAAATACCTTCCGACGAAGGCTTCTTGCATTATTTTCCCCTCCCTACAACATGTCCAGAAATTAGCCTTTTAGGTTCATTAGCATTTCTCGGCCTTAATGACTGGACTATATAGGATATACCAATTTTAATAATTATTTTGATAAAAACGCACAATATTATAATAACTTTTTTATGGCTTTTTGTTCGACGTTTAAGTAAATTCGTATTCGACATATTTTCAATGTAAGTGCCGTGGTATTTTCGATTCCAAACAATAGAGTCAACTTATACCCCGGATCGTTTGTGAAAATGCCATAAGGCATTTTGCACACTAAATTGATGTCACGCGATAATAATATTATACAATTATTTATATTTACCCTTATTAAATCTTAAGATTTTGAATAATCTGTATATTTAAAACATTCGTTCTTAAGATTTTGAATAATCCGTATATTCAACACATTCCTCAACGGCTCATGTGTGTTTCGATAAATTATTATAAAATGTTTTTTAAATTTGGTACAAATTTACTCATGTTGCAAGCACAACGAAAAAGAGGTCGAAAGCGAAAAGGACGACCTTTTCGCTTTAAATTTTTTTTTTGTATACACATTATAAACATGACTACTTTATAACTGCTGAACACATAGCATTCATTGATTTAGTATTCGAGACAAGTAATCATTTAATTATTGAATTTAATAATCTATGTAACTGATTAATTATCAGAAAAGCGTAAATACTATGTTTTTTAGCCATTCTCATTGGTAGAATCTACTTTCCGAGCCGATGATGCATGTGTCAGATTAAGTAAGAAATAAATAAATAATTAGACGTTACAAACAAGGCTTACACTATGTATTGTATGTTTTAATCAATTCTGTAATAATAATATTTTAATTTAAGTTATTTTTGAATTGTATTCATTGATAACATTGATATTAAATAAGAGGGTACTTTGACTTTTCTGTTCAATATTGTGAGTCATGCGATTCGTAGTGAGGCTTATATAAGTGATGGAAGCTCGGTACAGAACAGTTGGGACTGCGACTTTTTACTATTCACTTTGATCCTGGACTAACAAGGTGCTAATATTTAAGGTACGATATAATTTTGTGATATAGTATAATTGTTATTGGTTGTTAAATTAGTGATGAATATATGAATTGTGTTTTTGCAATTATCAATATACAAAGTTAGTATTATATATACAAAGTTAGTATAATTGTATTTAACTAACATGATTGTATTTTTGGATATTGAAAAAGAGTAACTACTGAGTTTCTTGCCGGTTCTTCTCGGTAGAATCTACATTCCGAACCGGTGGTAGCTTTACGTCAAATAGTTTGTTAATTACGATTACTACAGCTATTATAATGGCTAAATAAATATTTGTGTTTCATATATAATCTTTTATTGTCTTATAACCTTAAAATATAATAAAGAAATAGAAATTATCTTAAATTTTTTTCTGACATAATGTATTAAGGCTCTCTCTCTCTATAAAAAAATCTAACACATGCTTTATATATAAATATAATCACGCCAAAAGTGCAGGTCCTACTGGAATGATTCATTTTTTGATTTTGTTACTGTTTTCACATCGCTGTTTCACTTATGAAAACAGGTATAATGAATTCTACTCTTTACCAGCACTTGTCTGATAAAAACATTAAAATAACGAACACGCTTAGCATTTTACAAGGTATCTCCTCCGTGATATTATACAATATGAAAGCTATCGTACAATTTCAAGTTTAAACATTTAATCTAAAATGTAACTTCAGCTGTTATATCAGGAACAATCAGTTAAGGTCGAGCGCGAACTGAACTTAAATGCTCTACTTAAAAAGACACATGAAGCGTCGTTACGAGGAGTTGCAGCTGCACAGTTAAATTTACTATTTTCGAGGGGAATTTAGTGTTCAATCTTAAATCTTATTCATATATGAATGTAATATCTATGATATACTTCATTAGACTTTTGAATGGCAACATCTATTATAATTCCTAAATTAATTCTAAATTTATATTGGTGAGCTGACTTGCTGAGCTGTAATGGCTTTTGTCCAAAGACTTGGATACTCAAAATAAAATAATATATTTTTTAAGTGTTTGGAATTATAATTGAGTACCTTAATTATTTAGTAGAATATGAAATGTTAAAAAAGTAAAAATGAAAAGAACAAACAGAACAAAAGAAGAAAAAAAACTGTAATTGAATTTGTGTATTTGAATTTCCTTTTTTAGCATTAATCGTTTTTTTTTTCAATTATTTGTACTGTATTGTTTCTCTAACTGTTTCATAGATTGATAATTTCCGTAAGAACAAAGCGTTAAGAGTATTTTCAAGAACGATTCAGTTTTATAAAATATTCTTGAAGTTAATGTACTATAATATATTCATCAGATACCACATCAATATTGTTAATAATAGGGAACGAGAAAGTAATAACAGGCTGAAATTTCGCGTGAACAGGAAGAAAATGTTTAAGTCGCACCAACTAATCTTATATGCTGGCTGTATAAAAAGAAACAAATGTAAATCAGTTTAGTTTCAGTTTACAATGAAATTAAATAAAAGACAAACCTGTCATGGGTTTCGAAATTTGTTTATTTAAGTTAAAGTCAAACTTTGGAGAAATTTCATTTCCACGATCACACAAGTGAGACAAAGTATATTTTTTTATCATATTTATTATGACAACACTAATATATTTTAGTTGGTACAACAAAGCCCTAGTTCGTTTACTGTGCGCTGGTACATTAAATTGGGGTAAATAAGATAAACTCAAAGGTATAATTTGTAAAATAGTACATGTTAACGTGTATAGTTTAAGATTTTACCAAAGTATATTATATCGGATGGCAAAATTTATGTATATTAACGCTTGTAACAAGCGAGCGAGCTGAGAACGTTATTATTATAAAGTTTAATACTTGTATGCAATAATGCTAATATTATCTTCCCTTGAGGGATAACTTGTATTAGGATCACTAATTATTAATGAAATTCTTACCTGTGATAAAGGTCTATGTATTGATATTGTACATAACAGTATTATTACAGACATACGGGGCATAACATCTTAATTAAAGGGTTGATTAATATTTCTTATACTATCGATATGTGTGGCGTGTGTACCGTGATGGTAATCATTTACCATCAGGTGACCCACTTGGCAATCTGTCTAGGTATTATATATTGTATATTATAATAAATAATATAAATATTGGACAATATCACATACATTAGTCTGATCCGAACGTGAGTATCTAAAGCACTTGTGTTATGGAAATTAGAAGTAACGACCGTACCACAAACACCCAGACCCAAGACAATATAGAAAACTAATAAACTTTTTCTACATCGACTCGGCCGGGAATTGAACCCGGGACTTCATAGTGGCGTACACATGAAAACCGGTGTACACACTACTCGACCACGGAGGTCGTCATAAATTAGTCCTTTTTCAGTGCGCTATATTATACGAAGCATTCGGGTGGTTACACATTTATTTGTCTTTGTGAGACTAAAAATAATACTGCGATTTTGATTGAATACCCGATCGAGATTTACATAGGTAAACTAAATCAAAATCCTTCAGGACGCCGCTATAGTGAGAAAGGGAGGTTTCAATACAAAATTCCAGCCTTATAGTTTAAGATGTACGTTGATTGAGTTATATTTACATAAATAGTATTAAAAATTAGAACTTTATATAATTATAAAATTAAAAATAAATCGAGAAACACATTTTGTAAAACTGTTGACGCGATAGCAGAATGTTTGTTTATTTTATGGCTTTACCGACTTAAAGATAGGACAATAAACGAAGCGGCAAACTGTCCGAAGCGTGATTTGGTCAACCAGCTAAAATTTATTGGTTCGAGCTGTTTGTGGTACCCGCAACTTTCTAACGTGGATTTCTTACCAAGAAAGAACATACAGCTTTTAGGTTTATTTTTTAGAAGGTGTTTTTTTTTTATTTTACTAAATAAATTGGGCGAAGAATTTGAGAAAAATATTAGACTGTGTAATAGCATTATAAATCTTCAAAGATTTCCGTGCGAACCCAATGTGTACAAACATAATGTGTATACAATATATATCAAAGGATCACAAAAATTATCCCTGATCTTCGTCAAATGATCACAATTGTCATATTTGCATTTAATTATTTTTGAAACAAATGAAAGTTATTTAGTTAATTACAATCGTACTTAATAACTAGCTGAACTAGGCTTTACCAGCTCGTAATTTACAAAACTTTATCTATAACAGACAAACCGTCAGCTCCACATTTTACTATATAAAGTTTTTTAATTAAACTAATAGATCAATTTTATAAAAAAATAAATAAAAAGGAATAAAAAATAAAAGTTTTATTAAAATCTATACCAATATTATAAATGCGAAAGTAACTTCTGTAAAGTCTGTTACTTCTTCTCGTTTAAACCGCTGAACTGATTTAGATGTAATTAGTAAAGAGGGCTTATACTTTACAACTTTTATTTTTTATTTATTTTTATTTTTTTTAAAATTTATCTATTCGTTTGAATATAAGTAACTGTCATATATCCAATTAATTATAATACCTGTGTGGTTTCGGACTCGAAACAATAGAGTAAAACTAATACACTTGGGAGATGTCGGAAGAGCTGAGTTAATAAAGGCTCCTAATTATACTATGAATTATCATAATTATTAGTTTTTAAACCAGAAAAAAATTGATAGGTAAATTATAAAACCAAGAGCCGAGATGGCCCAATGGTTAGAGCGCATGCATCTTAACCGATGATTGCGGCAAGCACCACTGAATTTTCATGTGCTTAATTTGTGTTTATAATTCATCTCGTGCTCGGCGGTGAAGGAAAATATCGTGAGGAAGCCTGCGTGTGTCAAATTTCAACGAAATTCTGCCACATGTGTATCCACCAATCGGCATCCAACTCCTCAAAGAGGAGAGGAGCCCTTAGCCCAGTAGTGGGAAATTTAAAGGCTGTTAATGTTGTATTACAAAACCACATTAATATATTAATAGTCCTCTGCGACTACCCGCATTGCGGTTTCCGAGTATCTGTATTGTTTCTTCGAGTCAAATCGTTTCCAAAATTAGCTCGATGTCTGGAGGTTCAAAGTTTGTTCACTTTGGTAAAGCGTTTGTATGTAACTTGTTAAGTCACATTACGTTGTGTTTAAACGTGTGCGACATCTAAATCTCTGCTTTGATTACTCTATACTTTGATTACTAAATTTTATACTGATATTTTTAATTCTTTAAACTTCCCTTTCTATTAAAGATTTTCAGTCCTTGATTTGGCATATAAATAAATAAATAAAAAGAACGGTGTCTTGGGACACCCGCTTGGAATGAAGTTGCCGTCGCTATATATCATAATATGTATTAAAAGACGGACGTTATAAAATCAATTAATAACATCATCATCCTCCTGCCCTTATCCCAATTTACTTGGGGTCGGCGTTTATCTTCTTTCATACTTCCCTATCTGACGTCATCTCACAAGTAACATTATTTCCAGCCATATCATCTTTCACAAATTCCATCCATCTTTTCATTGGGCGTCCCCTTCCTCTATATCCATCCACGTTCATGCTTCCAAGACCTTCCTCTCAATATGTTCCTCGTTCCTCCAATTCAAATCAATTAACAACGTTTGAGAATAATTCAATGCCTAGAAATAAATTGGTATTAAAAATCCCGTGTGAATTAGAACAAGAAATAAGTTGTAATATTATATAAAGCCTTATGTAGTAGAAAGAGTCCGAGAGAAAGAGAATGAGTAGGAATGGGGCACCATTCCTTGGAGAAAGCATAACGCTTTCGGCCTTTTCTATCAATACACTATTTAACTATATAACATTGGTTAAATATACAAATAAAGTAGTTAGCGCTGGCCATAAGGGCTTACACAAAACTTACCTATACATGTATATCTAACATAATATGTATATATAGAATTCAACCATCCAGGCTTCTTTGTACACAGTTATTAAGAGTAAAAGATAATACGAAAATTGTTTGATGCGGTTTCAACATATAATAATAAACAAAACTCAGCTATTTTTGGATTCCCTTTGATCATGAATTTTTTATTTTTTATTTTCCCCAAATAATATTTTGCTAGTGTATTTTTTAAGCCAAGCTTCGTGTGACAAAAATCTATTTTATAGCACGCATATGAATGAATACTCAAAAATTTCAAATATTTATGTTTTACGTTTTTGTTCCCAATATTATTTAATAAAACACATACGTCTGATGTGCATGGATAGATAACCAAGGTGTATATATCATTATTCATCACTGTCGGCGCCATATTCAATTAGTGAAGTCTGGTAAAACTTCACCAAATTGTCAGCAATTTCTTCAAATTGGTAGCTGGCAGAAGTCCAAACGATTAACAACTTAGTGCAAGCTGTTTAATTTTATGTCTGAATACCCGCATTTTATGTCGCGTCCGCTTCGCTGCTTAGCCGCACTTTAAGCTACCATTACACAGAAATTACATACGCAGACATACGGCTCATTATCTGTAGTCGCTTCGTGTAACTCATGTTATGCTGTGTAGGGTATAATTTAGTTCATACGGAAAAACCCGAATATTTCAAAACCAGAAGTAAAAAATAAAACAGACGTGATGGCAACGACCGAATTATGGGATAGTAGGAACGACGGCTACGTAGACAGACATCCTTATGACGAGTCTCAAAAATAAAACAAAAATTATGTTGAATTTTTTGATAAAAATTTCAGATAATACTTATATTTATATCTGCTAGTTACGAAAATAAAGTATAAAGTTTTATTACGACTGACGTATAAATAATATACGTTTTTCAACCTAGGATAAAAATTACTAGTATTATCTTTTAATAGTTTTTTTTTATAATAAATATTTTTTCTTTTAACTATTTTCAATAACAGATAATTTGTATACCGTAACAAATTATAATAATATGCATTTATTTGAGGCAGTAAAAGACCACACAAAAAGATACAATGATCAAAGTTTTGTTTATACTAAAGGTACTGTGTTTTATTTATACAAATTTGTAGCTTCAAATATTGTAAATTTGAAAGTAACTCTGTCTGTCTTTTACTCTTATAGGCTGCTTTTTCACCCTTCGAGGGGATAAATACCTAGAACGCGTGCATCTTAACCGATGATTTCGGGTTCAAACCCAGGCAGGCACCACTGAAATTTCATGTGCTTAATTTGTGTTTATAATTCATCTCGTGCTCGGCGGTGAAGGAAAACATCGTGAGGAAACCTGCATGTCTCTAATTTCAACGAAATTCTGCCACATGTGTATTCCGCCAACCCGCATTGGAGCAGCGTGGTGGAATATGCTCCAAACCTTCTCCTCAAAGGGAGAGGAGGCCTTTATCCCAGCAGTGGGACATTTACGGGCTGCTAATGAGGGGATAATGAAATCTATTATAATCGGTTTTTTACAAGTACTTTTAGCATTTCATCAGAAACTAAATTCCACGCGAAGCCGCCGGATCGGCTAGTTGTTTTATATATGTGTAGCTCCGTAAAATATGTTTTTATATACGATTCCGTTACTAAATAATATTTTGTATATAATATGAAGATACATAATATATAATGTAATATATCGATTAGTGACTTCCAAGTATCGTTTTTAATTGACACTACACACTGCAAAACTATTACCTATTTTAAATAAATACATATTACAATTAAAACTACCCAACCGCGACTGTTCGGGTGGTTTTCATCCGTTTCTACAATTAATATCGTTATTGTATAATGAGATTTTATTCTATGATTAATTTATTCAATTCAATATTTAAAGCAATTAATCCGTAAAATTTTGTCTTCTGCTAGCTCAATGGGTAATACTAGTGATCAAGTCAAAGACCTACCACCATAGGGCTTTGTGCAAGCGTTTGGGTATCTAATATCGAATTATCATGAATCTTATAAAGATGAATATATCTATTGAGATTAAAACAATAACAAATAAGAAAGTTATAAAAATAAACACGGACAAAACTACGCTTAAATCATATTTACGAAATTAACCATAACAATAGTATCTTATTTATATTATAAAGAAATAAACTTTTGGGCCAGCAGCTTCTAAATATAATTTCCTTGCTGAACGTTGTGTAAGTCAGTAACATAGAGGACTTTTAAAGGCACGTGTTGGGGACGTTTACTTGGTAGTAGGGCTTTGTGCAAGCCCGTCTGGGTAGGTACCACCCACTCATCATATATTCTACCGCCAAATAACAGTACTCTGTATTGTTGTATTCCAGTTAGAAGGGTTACTCACCCTTCTAACCGGAACACAACAATACAGAGTAATCACAGGCACAAGGGACATAACATCTTAGTTCCCAAGGTCTTTACATGCACCTATGCGCTGGTGGCGCATAGGTGCATGTAAGGATAATAGTTAATATTTCTTACAGCGCCTTTGTCTATGGGCGGTGGTGACCACTTACCACCAGGTGGCCCATATGCTCGTCCGCCAACCAAAGCCATTAAAAAAACATTAGATAAATGATCTACGCCACTTTTTTATGTGATAGGTGGCAAACGAGCAGGAGGCTCATCTGATGGAAAGTGACTACAACCGCCCATGGATATCTGCAACACCGCGGGCCTTGCAGGTGCGTTGTCGGCCTTTAAGGCAGGAGTATGTTCTTTTATTGAAGGAAAAAGGAAGGACTTAAGTCCACATATAAATTATATGTCATCGTTAAGGTGTTACCACTGCAACCGATTGTTCGTTGATTGATAACATTTGATGGCGGAATTGAATCGAAAAGATTATAAATTTTTAATTTGAAATATTTCATTTCGCTATTTTATTTAAAGCACGGTAAATAACTAAAAACTATCTGAACCATTTCACTATAAACCATTTCAAGTGTTATAAATTGTCGAAATATATGTATTCTTTTTTTCACTTTAGAATTTGTAAGATCTGCCCTTCTTTTAGATTTCGAATAAAGTGTTATGTTCTACCCTGTTATATTAAGGTTCCAGATTTGTAAATAAATGCTTTAACGTGGATCTGACATACAAATCCGTTTGTCTTGACTGATGACGTTTGTGCGAAGGCAATGTACCGTTCTGTTCAAAGGATCAGGAAACAGAGGCAACTAATCGTTGCAAGTCTTAGTAATAACTAAGAGATTGCTGTTTCAACATTTGCGTTTAATTCATAATTGTACTGTTTCATGAATATTTTACTGGGCTTAGCATGTGCTTACGAAATGCTGGTTTAAATTTATTTGTAAACTATCATCTGGTATGGCTTGGGCTTAAATAAACTCCGTACTAAAAGGTGTACAATTGTTATGTTGACTAGTTGAACGGTATAAAAGTTGATGCACTACAGAGAGATCTAGGTGAGTTACAATGAAACGAAACAGATTTCAATGAGTTGCAAGTAAAAATTGCTATCGTTACAAAATTTCAGATACACATTATTAATTCTTAATAAAAATATAATCGTGATTTTTATTGACAAATATTTCTTTTCAATAATAATTCTGATATTTTTCTTAAAATATAGGATTTATTTTTATATTGCGGAGCGTCTCGCTGACTTCGTTAAATATTTCTAGTCATCCGTTCAAGTGAATATAATCTGACACATTTATCGTTATGTATTTTTCGAGTTGATTATATTCAACCAAAATATTTAATTCATCTAAATCATTAATAATAATACAACTAAGATATAATAGACCATTTTATCTGAAATGTATTAGATATTTAGTTAAAATCTTTCGATGAAGAGATAAAGAGCGTTATTCATTAGAGATTAACAAAGAAAATAGGGGTTAGCACAGTTGAAGATCAAGCGAAACAATTTATCTATCTAATACGGTATTGACTTGGAGAGACTCGGCTTTTACGCAAACACTACGTCGGGAATTAGACACGCCTTCTCCATTAGGCTACATCCAAGAAGTGGCATTACGTGTAGTCACATAAATCTACAAAAGTACGGCAGAAATAAACTGACAACAACTAAAAAAAATACTTTGCCCAATAAAAATGATCAAGTTTTTTAGTAATAAACTAAAGAAGACGGAACTTTTTAAATAATTACATAACGACGTCGAATGCGAACAATAGACGAGTAATCTAAAAGGCAATTAACATAATTCAGGACTGAGTTTAATGGCGCCAAAGAGAACCGAGATTGCAACTCAAGCCGACCGAAATATAAGCTGTTTTTTGTAAAGGAAAAACTATGTAGTCGAAAAGGAATCCAGGCAACTTCAGAGCACCGACATAAACGACCCCCGATGAATATTCATGGAGCACAAAAGAGTTGCGGGAACTTTGGTATAATGCGATAGCGCCTCGCAAACTAACCAGCTACGTTTTAGTTTTCTTTTGCTGTTTTGTGATTATACGTGTCTTTTTACAAAACTGATGCAACTGAATTACGTTTACCATTTCGAACTTTTAGTTGGAAATTTTTGCAATCAAGTCAATCAATCAATTATATTCAAGTATAGATTATACCTCATTTTGCAAGATTTAAATGTAAAACTACCGTCGGTTACATAGATTCTACCAAGAAAGACCGACAATAATGTCAGTGGTTCCTTTTTTCCACGAATTAATTAATAATTATGTATGTATTCTATTATGTATGTGTGTCATTAAAATTCAATTTAATTTATATATTCTTTTGTTTTTAAAGTTCAAACAAAATTATAGATTAGTGATTCAGCGTAATATCACGTCACAATGAGCATATAACATCTTAGTTTTATTTAAAGTATTATTTATTATCTTTCAAAGTATCGATAACTATGGATGATGCACTGTGGTGAACAATTCTTTGTTGCCACTTTATTCAGTAAAGCCCAATGGTTATAACGTGTGAATATTAGCCGTAGATTTTGGGTTCAAACCCGAAAAAGCAACACAGAAATTTCGTGGCTAATGGTAGTTTATATTCATCTAGTAGTCGGTAGTGTAGGCATGTGAGGAAACATGCATGTGATCAATCAGCGTTTAAAAACCTGCATATACTTCTTTAAATCCACCAGCCCATTGGAGCAGAGTGGTGGAATATGGCTCATATCTTGACCTCTAATGGAGAAAGGAGAAGCTCGACAGTGGAGCATTACATATTGCAGACTATTATTTATGTATTATGTATGTAAATAATTTCATGAATATTTTTCAGTTTTAAATAATTACATATAGGCATAAAACTAACGCATGTTCTTTTTATAAAATCTATTTTGACATTTTAAAATGCCGCAACGTAAAAATAGTTTGCTGAAATAACTCTCCTGTAAAACTTTTACGATCCCTGAATTACTAACTTTTAGTCACTCTAACTCGATAGCTTGTTGGTATATTGGATAATTGATTGCACTAGATGGGAACTATGCATAAAACTGGGTTTTTTAATTAAGTGGAAAATGTGGCATGAAGAAAAAAATACAAGTAACAAAAACGTGGGCGGATAAATTTACTGCGAAAGAATTTTGCTTCGTTATTATATCTTCCTATCTCTTAAATTTATTAAATTAACGTGAAGTTCAAAATACTTTTTAGTAATTAAGATAGGATAGGAAAAAATGAAAGTAAAATATGACACTTTTTTCAAAAAAAAATTTTTATGAGCACCTTTGAATCATCGTGTAACAAGATTAAATTGAATACTAATTCACCAAATACAATATAATATGGGTACAATATTTTGTGAAGCGACTGGCACACGAATCAGTTCGACAGATATCATAAATTAATCTGATAACGACAATGACTAATAGGACAATATCATTTGCAACCTAATTGTTTCCGCAACAATTCACCGATTAAAATAATCACAAATTTTAATTAGTGGAAATTGTATACCATTTAAATTGTATATTTAGTTCAAGTTGAAACCATTAATAGCGGGATCATTGAATTTGGAATTCGTCAGTTTAATCCTCGGCACGGATCTGGCACGCTCGCTGCCTAGGCCGTTCGAAATAGTCTTGGTATTAAATCAAGCTCTATTTATTTTGTTGGCAAAACATACACTGTTACATATGAAGCTCAGTTGAGCCAATTTAATTAATATCATTGAGCTTGCATGTTGCATAATAAAAATAAAACGAGTACTCATATCAAACTTGAGAGTGATATTTGCGATTTTTAATTTAACTCGTAGATATGTGGCTAGGCAAATCGTTCATCTCTGTTTGATATTTTAATTTACTTGTGCTTGCGCGCGATCTCATGCATTTTATTAATTACGTCGAGCGCAGCTGCCTAGTTTTTCTTGATAATTGTCATGTTGTAAAAAAATGGTCAGAAATATAGTGGTTTCAGATGACTGAAATATACGATTACTGAGATAACAACAACTACCCCTTAGTACGTAAGGCTACGCGAAGTCATACGCACTAGAGAAAAGTGCGGTCGACAAGATCAGTCTTGCTTCTAGAGGAGAAATCCGCTGAGCTACGACCGGAGATCGGAGCGGATCAGAGCCGGGCACGAAAAGTACGTCGGATGCTTATGCTCACTAATCTGTGTCGATGTCGGCCAATGCAAGGGTTTTAGTTGATACCTTGGTTGCGGTTACAGAAAGCGGGTACAATTAAAAGGAACTGTTTGATGGATATCATACGGTAAGCTGAATAATATACATTAATTTTATGCATAGAAAATGCAGTGATGCTGTCCCAGTATTCATACGCCCGACCAGCTTGGTTTATATTATCTATTTAATAGGCACTCTGTAAGTATTCTGGACGAGAAATCACCTGTAAATAATATTTAATAGTCTCTGCCCTTCTTTCTTACTGAAGTGAAGGTTTGGAACTTATTTTACAACGAATCTCCTCCAATGTGGGTTAGAAAATACATGTAATATAGGAGAAATTATTTTAACTGGAAAGCAAACTTATCTTAACTTGATGATGTTTTCCTATTCCTCTGATATAAATTTAAATCACAAATTCAGTAGTAGCAAATGGTATATTATGAGTAAAAAAAGAATATTTTATACAATTCACACTATATGTACAATAAGCTTGCGATTATGTTTTGCGATGGTTAGGAAAATTCACCGACAGAGATTTGTTCACTTATTATTTCTTCGAAATAGAAAGACATCAATAAGTAATTATTTTGATGTCATTTTTGCGATTTTTACAGGCATGTTACGCAAACATACTCCTGGAAGATAGCTGAAGTAGATTTCCCTCGAACCAAACAGTATTGTGCATTTACCGGGAATGCTGAGTTGCAATTTAGATATAAGATTCTTTATTATAATTTGCTCATTATCGTTATTATATTGTATTAGCTCACATCGAGTAAATTGTACATTAAAATTACTTGCAAAATTAATTTTAACTAAGTAAATTAGTTTTAAAATAGTTTTATTTTTCGACCTTCCGACTGTAGCTAACGTAACAGGTATAATAATCAAAACAAATGTTTTAAAAATTCAAAAAATGCAGTAGACATATTAAACATAATATAGACATACTGAGATACCGCGCACATTATTAATATTTATTATGTTATGTTATTATAATTCTTTTGTGATTCTCTTCCTCTTTTTCTCTCTTTCTGTCTCACTATTATCTCTATCTACAATAGTGTAGATAGAGATAATAGTGAAAATGAATCACACACACACAAACAATTTGTACAGTGATAGCACTGTAATTGTTTTTAAGAAGTTATACTTCTATCAAGATGCTGCACATATAATTTTTATTTTATAGGTACAAATATAAGTGAACCAATATTTCACTGCGATTAAAAATCTATATAAGGATTATGAGAGTAAGGTATCCCTATCATGTTTCTATAGTTTTAAAGTGTAGAAGTTCAAAGAAGCCATAAACATATTATACAATTCACATTGAAAGGTACACGAGTTGTTAGTTTGCTTTATTACTTTTGTAGTTTTATCCGGCTGCCTCATATTTTCGAGGCAAAATGAAGAAAATACAGGAAGGTATTCCTAACAAGACAACCTTATTATATCGTCATTAAGTATTGCTACTTAATGGTCGAATATATTATGAGTGGCTGGTACCTACCCAGACGGGTATAGTTATATTTTGTACAGTGTCAAATAAAAATATTTGTCAGGTATGACTAACCTTAGAATAATACCTGGATCTCTAGGACAGGGGTCTATTAATATTGTTTTGAACTACTGACCTAAGTAGATTGACGAGTAGTCGACGTTGCTTGCCAATGAGGAGGAGAGAAGCTCATTTTGATCCTAATCGCGTTAACTGTTTCTCATCTAGAATAAAAATGAGAACTTGTCTCGTATCCACTCGACAGAGCTTGCTCTGAAGTTTTCAAGCATCACATGTACTTGCATCTGCAGCTATTGTAACAGAGACAGGCATACTACGTTATTCAAAAGTGTGCACACACTATTTATTATTTGTAGGACAAAGGAGCGTTGTAGGTACGAAAACGTAGTGGATACACACCCTAAAAAGCATTACACGTTATTTAACGCTTCTATCTATAAATCTCAGATATTATGATCTTCATGCCTGTAATCAAGTTTTCTTGCTCAATTTGAAACTCACACATAACAGAGAGCCGTCAATATAAACCATCGTTGATTAGTGAAATAATAACTTATCCACAGATAATAAACTTATTCGTCTATTGGGTATAATATACGGTATTTGTGTTATTTAGTGAGTTTTCTGACAAGAAATACGAATATATACCGAAATTATTAAATTTAACAGAACGTTCGAAATGAAAAATGTAATAAGTGTAAGAATAATGCTTGATTAAAATGAAGCATTAAATCTGTTGTATTATTTCACGTTTCCTTTGATAAATACTTGTTAAAGTTGAAACAAAAGATGTTAAATTAATCTTAAAAT
Organism: Vanessa atalanta; assembly: GCF_905147765.1. Classification (NCBI taxonomy): domain Eukaryota; kingdom Metazoa; phylum Arthropoda; class Insecta; order Lepidoptera; family Nymphalidae; genus Vanessa; species Vanessa atalanta. Next base: position 5,995,017 of record NC_061882.1, read on the forward strand.
GAAATAAAATTGCCGTTCAAATTGAAATTTACTTAAATCCATTATCAGACTGGCAAATGGGTCTCTTAATGGTATTTGATCACCACCATAGAGTCACCGTCTCCTGGAGACCACGACGTGAGCCGTGGAATAATAGGGTCTCTGCTCTGGAGAGATGGAAACCCTCAAGCCCAACATTTTAATGCGGTCTACCATCAGCGAAGTCCAAAGTTTGAACAAGCGGGAGCTTCATGAAAATTTTGCCCACTCGCCGTGATGAGAGTGTTGTCTGCGTATCACAATAATCAATATTGCGTGCTATAACAGCGGTGGCAAACGAAACTTCCATGGACTGCAGCAGTAGGTCCTGAGCCCCAGCGCAGTGTTTAATATCAAACTTTTTTATGATATAGGTGCCAAACAGGCAAGACGCTCAACTGGTAGAAAGTGACTACCACCGGCCATGGACGTCTGCAACACCCGAGGGGCTTGCTCTTTTTTTGAAGGTCCCCAAGAATAAATCTACCCGCATAACCAGTATTGTGTGAACCAAGCCATTCGCCGTGGTGGACATTAAAACGCCAAGAATTTCGGTCTGGGACCCGCTGTAGCGCGGAATCTGTAGCTAGTTAGACGTACTCAACAAGTTGGTCAGTTACGGCTTTACGGCTTTGGAACCTATAGAGCACGCATGTCTCCGCGGATGATCATAGCAGTTCATACGCTAAGTCAAGATATTTTAAAACATTTACTTAAAAAAAAAAAAATAGTATTAGTACCCAGAGTATCAGCCGAAGATGATATCGTATCGTAATTATATCGTATAGATAAAAAAGAGCAAGGCCGGCTACATCTCAACGTGAGTGAACGGCCTTCAAGTTGGAGTTCGATTCCCTATATGGAGGTGCAGACTTCTGCTGTGGATTTCCACAGCGAGGATGGAAGGGATTATGATGCCTGCTCCCTTGCACAACACTGATAAGTACAAAATTACCACCCACAGAATTTGGAGGGCACCCTGGGCATCCCTGTCCAGGTGGTGTACGTCCTAACCATGGATGCCCAGAGATGAATACAAAGTATTGCTGCGTGGCGGTTGAATGATGAGTGGTTGGTTTTACTCATCCAAGTTACCATTCGTTATGGTTCCGAACGCATAATGCAATGTAATTTCTCAAAAGCTTAAATCTTTGAAGTAATATGCTTCAAAGTTTATAGTCTACAAATTGCAGTTACGTTAAATTTCGAAGGATATTTTCTAAAAGACTTAAATGTACGCTTTACGTCTACAAACTACAAATCTCGTGACCGCTGTATTGTGACATTTATCGAGTTTCCTTTATGACAAATTTTTCTACAGCGATTTAGAAACGTTTTAACTTAAAGCTGCTTATATATAAAAGAATATCAAATTCATTTTTACCTTTTGATACGAATTTAAATTACATTCAATTTTTATTTTAGGTATAGTTTCTGAAGCTGAAACATTATAAAAATCTATTTTGTATATCAGCATTAATTTAAAATAAGAGCTTAATCGTTGTTATTATAAAGACATATTTTGTAAAAAAAAAAAAAAAAACAGTCAAATAGTCCGTCTAGTTACCATATCAAAAACGATTTGATCTGTTTTAAAAACAACACGTTGAAATAAAATTAAAATATATCCAAGAAATTAAATTAGGCTTAAAATAATTAATTGGTAAATACTATCATTATTATTTCATTATTATTATTATCGACATGAAAAATTTTCAAAGATGGCGCAACGATACCGAATGACAGCAATGATCAAATTTCATTTAGTAAACTTGATATGAGGTCGCAAATATTTGTATCCAATTTGTGAATATTGGAGTTGGGTATTATCAAATATTTAGTCTAGTTTCAGTATCATATAAATTTCTTTATTTATTATATTTTTGAAATAATATCATTTGAAGACTGTATTTTTAAGACTTAATTAGCTAATTTAAATTATTTTAAGTCGTTTTTTGTAGCATCTGTGGCAAAAGAGCAGGATGCATGGAAAGTGACTCCCACCGCCCATGGACATCAGCAACACTGGGGGCTTGTAGTTGCGTTGCCGGCCTTTTGCAGTCTGCTTTGTAACCAGTACAATATTGAATAATGTAAACCAAATGGAAATTGAGGCATATGTATTCTCCGAGGATTAGTATGTAGATCCACAATCAGGCTGAATCAAATATAACATGTAAGGCGAAAGCTGGCCCAACCGGAAATTGAATTCATGACTCATACTTTGTCGAATAAACAGATATTGTTTGTTATAAGAAATACAAACTTTATTGTAAAAAATATATTCAATGATCAATCTTATCTGAAATCTATAGCTTTAAGTTCGACATTTATCCAGGTAAAGTGTTTTCAATAATAATTAATGAATCGACGGATTGGCATAACGATCTTAAAAAAGTCTTTGGATGTCGGAAGGAGTTGAGATTCATTTTTATATGAAAACTTAGGACATTTCGAAAGGGTATATAAAATTTAACGTAATTTTGCAATGAAATTTAGTTCACGTGTGAATGCAACTTTGCGTTAAAATGGAATCATACGGACCAATTTCAGGCACGTCGCCTTATTTAACGATAAATATGCCACTGCATTAATATAGTGCTATAAATAAGTATGTACAAATTACAACATTACATACATTTTATATATCACTTTCGTAGAGCGTCGGGATAGCAATACGACGCGACCGGAAAAAACTCAGTGTCAACGGAATATGGCTTTTACTTTCATCCGAGGCCCGGGAGAGAAACTCCCGTATTCTACTACAGATGATTACTTAACAGATAAACCGAATTGGGATTCAAACCCAGGACTTAATGGTCAACAATACGTACTACTCATACAATATACATTAGTTCGATTAGATCAACTCATTAAAAATAAAAAAAAGATAATCATAACAAATACAAAAAGTGCCTGGTAATCTATATTTAATGTTCACGAATATCTGTCTGGTTAACTGTAAACTTACGTTCTTTAATAACTTCTTAACATTTCATTTAAAACGGGTAAACGTGTTTTTAATGGCATTTTTTTAAGGTTGTTCTTTTGTTGTCTAATTTAGATTAAAATAGATAGATTATCTGCTTAATAGACGAAACAGTATGGATAAGTTTTTGTGTTGTATTTATATTTTAATTTAGATATTTTAAATCTTTGAGTAACAATACTTAATCGGTCATAGAATCATTAAATTATTTTACTAACTTAACTACTTTACCGAAAATAAATACTACGATAAATATAGGATCTTTAAAGATACTTCTTGGCAATGTTTTAGTAATAAGTGATTCTATCTCACATTTTTTTGTACATTCTTGAACACATCATTCGTTCACTCATTAAATATGCAAATCTTTTAAAAGGATAATGTCTACTTCGCGTTTTATAAAATTTATCTATTATTACGAAGTTCTATTTCTCATCATATAAATAAAACCTTGGAATTATAACCACGTTTTGTAATTGTCTTACTATAAAATGTCTTGACAAAGGGGATGTCTCATAAACCTCACGAGAGAACAAAGCGTGGAACAATTGAGACGTCCTAGTATTTTAGGGATTCATCGAACGGGTGCCGGGTCATCCTGTCCAGAGGAAGATACTCCGAGCAGCAGTAGCAGTTTCCAGGACTTGCGACCCAGCTTGTCGAGCGAAATTTGATATAAAGTTAAGGTGGTTAGCGTAGCTTTTGATATTCATTCTAATATAGAACTTACTTCAGGTATCGAGAGGTCAAGGACTTTTACTAGGCTATATAGAAATTGTGCTGGTATGCTTGTTACTATTTCGCTAGTTTGAATTACGTAAATTAAAAAATAAAATGTAACCTTGGTCTCTGTTGCTGTCATGCCAAGACTAGACGCTAATTTATATTTATTTTTTTATTTTTAATAAAAAGCGCATGTCGTGTCTAAATCAAGGGAAATGTAATCATATGTACACAACAAAGTTATAGGGGGTTGAAAATGGCCTGAACTGCTTCGAAAAAAGTTTGGTACGGTCCCCGGTCGGTGCCCCCAGATTTATCAATTGTCATTTTATTTTGTAAACCTATGAACATAAAAAATAAATAAAAAAATACCTCTCGCTCCCACTTCCACTACATATATAGTGAAAAACTTAAGTATTATTTAATTACATTAAATATTACACACAAATTAAGCATTCAAAACTTAGTGTTGCTTGTTCGGATTTGAAACCAAAATTTTTGCTGGTTCCACGTGTTATATCCATTGAAATATCTCGGCTCTTTGAAATATCTTGGCTCTTCAGCTATCTCGGCTCTTTGTGCTGTTTCCGCTCTTAATAAACTAAAAAAATACCCTTTGCGGCGCCTTTTGGCTGCCTACTTATATTTTGAGAGGCAATATTAGCACTCTTAACTTAATTTCGTCAAAGCGTCCCGTGCTCTTCGAGTATCATTGAACATAAATAACTAAAATAAGCAGCAAAGTTATTAATACCAAATTACGTAATAAAATATATTATGTATTTTTGGCTCTATATACTCGTATATGGTAATAAAATGTTAGTGTGATTTAAATGGAGTATTGTAATGAGATCGTACATATAAGTTACGTTATTTTGTACTTTTTAATGTGTGTGTTCATTTGTTTCTGACGAAAGCATGATATTAGGTTTTCATTTTTATTAATTTTAAATGTAGCATTTTAAACTAGTACTTCATAATTAAATATTTAGTTAGATTATCTTATTAGCAAATTTTTCTTCATATTCATAACATAATTTTAGTTAACATTTGATCGAAAGGCAAAGAATAGTTAACAATTGATGTTATTAAAATTAGCGAACTACTATGATATCAAATTATTGTAGTGTGATCCGAGTTTCATATACTTAGGTTATATCCAAACCGATATGACTTTTATTAGTAAAAATTTAAAATAGACTTTTTTGGTTTGATGTTTGTACATCACTAAACAGCGTAGGAGAAAAAGCTCAGCTAAGCTTGCTCCTTGCTAGGAGTGGACCTTTGCCCAGCAATGGGACATTAACAGGCTGTCAATTTCTACCTTAGAGTATATTTTTGACAAATAAATAATGGTGGCCACTTCTAGCAGGTTTTCCATTTGCTCCTGGTCGGGGAACTCTTTCCCCATCCAGGCGAGCATGTCCCTCCGCAGATGGCCCCCCGCTCCGTGATCGAAGACGCAGTGGCTCCACCACTGATCACGGAGCGGGAGATGGAGATGGCCCTCGGCCGCTTGAGGGCCAAGAATACGGCGCCGGGTCCGGACGGGGTTCCAGGGCGTGTTCTGTGCGACGCCCTGGAATTCCTGGGTGCAAGGCTTCGGGAGCTGTTCGACGAGTGCCTGTGCAGCGGGCAGTTTCCGAAGCCTTGGAAGGAAGGAAAGTTGGTCCTGTTGCCGAAGGAAGGTCGGCCGATGGACTCCCCTTCGGCATACAGGCCAATAGTGCTGCTGAACGAGACGGGCAAACTCTTCGAGAAGGTCCTCGCAGCCCGTCTCGTTCAGCACCTCGAAGAGGTCGGTCCGGGTCTCTCAGAGGCTCAGTACGGGTTCAGGGCGGGCCGGTCGACGGTCGACGCCCTGGACGCCCTGAAGACTCGGACGACGGAAGCGGTGGCCCGGGGTCAAGTCGTCCTGGCGGTGTCGCTCGACGTGGCGAACGCCTTCAACAGTCTCCCTTTCGAGACGATACGGGAGGCACTCCGATACCATGGGGTGCCGACCTATCTCAGGAGGCTGCTGGAGGCGTACCTCCAGGACAGGGAGGTCCTCTGGGCGGGGGTCGATGGGAGGTTGGTCCGGCGTCGGGTGGGCTGCGGCGTTCCACAGGGGTCGGTTCTCGGCCCAATCCTGTGGAACGTCGGTTTCGACTGGCTCCTGCGAGCTCCCGTCCTTCCCGGGATGGGGGTGTTGTGCTACGCTGACGACACCCTCGTCACGGCGACTGGGCGGGACTTTCGGGAGGCGGCACGCCTCGCCGAGGTCGGAACGGCTCTCACCGTGGACCGTATGGGAATGCTGGGCTTGAGGGTCTCCATATCCAAAACGGAGGCCCTCCTGTTCCACGGTCCACGGCAAGGACCCCCACGAGGGGCGAGTATCACCGTCCGGGGGACGGTGATCAAGGTGCAGGCCCAGATGAAGTATCTGGGCCTCATCCTGGACGGTCGATGGAGCTTCGGGCAGCATTTTGTCCATCTCGGCCCGAGGCTCATCAACGCCGCCGCCGCTCTCGGCCGCCTCCTTCCGAATGTGGGGGGGCCGGGATCGCTATGCCGGCGTCTATATTCCGGCGTAGTGAGGTCGATGGCGCTGTACGGTGCCCCGATCTGGGTCGACGCCCTCACCGCTGACAACCGGGCCCTGCTGCGTAAGCCGCAGAGGGTCATAGCGGTGAGAGGCATCAGAGGGTACCGTACGGTGTCGTGGGCTGCGGCGACACTTCTCGCGGGCGATCCGCCCTGGGAGCTCCAGGCGGAGGTGCTCGCGGAAGTGTACCGGTTCCGGGTCGAGGCGAGGAACCGCGGCGACCGTCCAGGGTCGGCGGAGGTCGGGCGGATCAGGGCTCTAGCCCAGCGAGCCCTGATCGCCCGATGGCAGGAGGATCTGGGGTCACCCACGGCGGGCCTGGCGACAGTGGAGGCGATCCGGCCCCACTTGAGTCGCTGGGTCGAGAGGAAGAAGGGCACACTCACCTTCAGGATGACGCAGGTACTTACCGGGCACGGATGCTTCGGTAAGTACCTGCACGGGATAGCGCGGCGGGAGGTGTCACCCTCCTGCCACGAGTGTGGTGCGCCAGTCGACACGGCGCACCACACCCTGAGTGAGTGTGCTGCGTGGGGGCCCCAGAGGCACACCCTTGCGGCGACTATGGGCGGAGACCTCTCGCTGCCGAGCATCGTCAACGAAATGCTCGGTAGTGAGACGTGTTGGTCGGAGATGCGCTCCTTCTGCGAAAACGTGATGTCGCAGAAGGAAGCCGCGGAGCGGGAGCGGGAAGAGGATGCCGCTGCAGACCCGCTCCGCCGAAGACGACCGGGGAGGAGGAAGAAGCGCTACGCGCACCTTCTCCCCCCGCCTCAATAGGCGTCGCGGGGACTAGGGGGGGTCTCAGTACCCCGAGAACCCCCCCTAGGTGTTGGAGGCCCGCATAGGCGGGCCGACCGTCAGGGCGTCACGGTAGCATGCGCAAGCGATCCCGTGGCGCCCGCCGAAAGACGGAGAGGGTACCGCTGGTTTTTTAGTGGGTAAACCCGGCGTACCTGGGCGCACTCGGCGTCCAGGGCTCCGGGGAGTCCCACACACCCCCCCACCTTCCATCACGTGGGGGAAGCGCGTAACGCGTTTTTCCAGCGAGAGAAAAAAAAAAAAAAAAAAAAAAAAGGTTTTCCATTTGCTCGTCTACCTACATAATTTAATTCAATTCTTAGTTTAATGGCTTTAAGTTGTGATAAGGGCACAGATTATTTCGCCAATGTCACGTAGGATACATAATTTATAAAACAAAAACTTAGACACAGACACAATTAACGATTCGGGCAATTGTCTACAGAAAAAATAATATAACAGACATTACATTTTATAAGTATACTTTTATTATAGAAGAGTTAATCTATTCATTAATTTCAGACTTTTGGGTAAAGATTTATTACGTCATTAATAATTTTAATCGATTGTGAAATTTTTTGTTTTTTTTTTTAAATTCATTGTTTTGTTAGCTTAACTCAGTTCTAGGTATATTATTTTCAGAACCAGAAATAATTTTTAGTCACCCATAAGTAAGTGTAATGCTAAGAATGAAAAATGTAATGTGGATTTTATTATTGAGCGGCCCTGGTTGGGTTATTCTATTTAGAAACTTGTAGGAATTAGGAAGTTAGTAGTATATAACACTCCTACGTCACGAGAAGTACGCAAAGCCGTCGTTCAGCGTCGTCGTCGGTTTTCTGTCCCATCGAAAGGCAATCATGCAGCCAATCTCAAAGATTATGCAAGTGCCCTGAGCATTACAAACTCAGCTACAAAGTTATTATTTTAAGTCATATAGCTTATTTAAAATAATAAGTTTTCAACTTATACCTATTAACTACAAAATATTGTTTATAGAACGATAAATTAAAAAACTTTAAACATTTGCTGGTAACGCTGTCAAGAGTATTGATCTAAGCAATACACAGTTCAGAGAGAGCACACATATATACATACATACATATAAATGAAATTCAATTTAAATACAAATTCTTTGCTGCTATGAACCGTTTTTGTTGATGTTACAGTTTGAATAATATTAAAAGTGTTCTCAAAGACAATAACAACAATATAAAATATATCTTTACTAAATGTATTGTGAAATAATTCTTCAGGCAATATACTTTTACTTTGAGACCTAGATATTGGTAATAAATTACAGGAATTGTCGTTATAAACAACAAACAACAATCTGTGCAAGACCACTGTTTTGTCAGCTTGCTGCATCAGTATATACGAGTAAACAGATAAACAAAGGGTCGTTCTGACGTTGGTATTTGCTTTGCTTCCAATATATTATTAGCGTAGTTGGTTCAATTTGATGAATAATTTCAGTGGAATATACTTTAGCTGCTGATAAATTACACAAATGTGCGATGATTCAGAATTTTTGACACACGCATTTTATTTATGATTTGATCTATTACCTTAATTTTTTAAAATCAAATATATAGATGTGCACGTGATTGAGTGTCATAGTAAAATCTATACTAAAACTATTAATCCAAAACCAAAAGTAACATTGTCTGTTCCCTCTTCGCGATTAATCCGCTGAACCGATTTAGATAAAATTTGTATGGAGATAGTTTGAGTACTGGGAGCTGACATAGATGATTTTTTTAATTCATCTCTCGAGGCGGTAAAATGGGGAGTTACCTTTTGTGTTATATAGTGGCTTTATAAATTTCGGTAAATTAAATTTAAATCGATTTTATCTTTTACACAAGCAAGGAAGTTAATCACGGTTTACCAAATGTACTCTAATTGGTTTGTCTTGACTTGAGTATGTTTTATTCATAACCTTTGTAATAAATTCTTAAAAATACATCTATGCAATAATACAAAATCTAAATCTACTCTAAGCGTGATATCTTCATTTGCATTTTATCATAACGAATCTTAGCATGATCCCGAAAATAGGTTATTAAATGTTTCTGTACGCTGAGTACGAGGGCATTGTCAATTTATCATTAATTTCAGCGAATAATCCTGTAACCTCAGTCGACGTATGCTAACAAGACCAAAAGTAACATGATTACGTTCAGCAAACCGACATGTTCGTAGTTATTTACTTTGCTTAGAACATTTAGAGGTAATATAAAACTTAACGAACTAAATAAATACATATTGCGAAACTAATTTACTTAAAAAATACTTTGAAGTGAAGAGAATTCCAGAATTATTCAGATGAGCAGAAAATTAATTCCGCAAAACAGAATTGTATTGTTAATTTTTATATTATGTTGATTCTAGGATCGCTGGTGTGCATCCAAAGATGTTTAGATCTATTTTATTAAATGGGATTAATTTTCCGCGACTATTAAAATTGTTTTGATGATATAGAATTTTCTTTCTACTTGGTGGTAGGGCTTTGTGTTAGCAAACAGCATTACCTGTTTAAAGGGTGAATAAACATTAACAGTCTATAAATTTCCCACTGCTGGGCTAAGGCCTCCTCCTCCTTTGAGGAGAAGGTTTTGGAGCATATTCCACCACGCTGTTAAATGCAGGTTGGTGGAAACACGTGGGGCTTAATTTCGTTGAAATTAGACACATGCAGTTTTCCTCACGATGTTTTCCTTCACCGCCGAGCACGAGATTAATGATAAACACAAATTAAACACATGAAAATTCAGTGGTGCTTGCCCAGTGGGTTTGAACCCGCAATCATAAGTTAAGATGTACGCTTTTTGACCACTGGGCCATCTCGGACCTCATAAAGGGTAAATAAGCTAGTGTAACTACAAGTATAAGGCAACAGAGTTCAGGGCAGGGCTGACCACTTTGACCCATTCGCCAGTCTGCCTACCTAATCTAAATAAACAAGATCATATGTATTCTAAATTAAATTAAAATGTTGAGTCTAGACATGCTCTAGGATCGACTCGAGTCTATCAGACTTTAAATCCTTTGCACCTGTCGTTTCTACACCATTTACGTTGTTACCCGATAAATTTTCCAGAGACTTTTATGTCTAAGATATTGTATTTGCGATAGTAAAATTTGTTAAGACAATTTATTTTTTTATCACTTAAAATAAAAGAAAATGTTCTTTTAGCTACTTAGTAAGGCAACATCGTAGTCATAATTTTAAAGAATTCAATTTTAGATTTCATTACACTTTTGAACGTATTGATATTTGTGATACATTTATATACAAACTTTATTAACAATCGCTCAGATAAATATTATTTGACACAAGATACTATCGTAAATGTGTCGACACATATTTAATGTAAAATGATAGTATAAAAAAAACTAATTTTTCTTTGCTTTACAAGCGCAGTAAATTATGGAACATGAAATTATGACTTAAATTTCATCCAAGAAGTTATTAAGTGAAAAAATTTAATTACAGAGATTCAGAATTCAAATCCCGTTTAAAATTTCTGCTTACAACTTTCGAATAATTTATGTTAATTATGAATAAAATATTGTATATTGAGTAGTAGGTTGCATTTAAATTGAAACTTATATAATGACATATTGTTGCGACACGAAGTGTCTTTTTCATTTCACTTAATGACTTTTTTTCAACTTTTGAGTTACATAAAATTACTAGTAATTAGTTTTCATTAAAGTTATCATTTCATAGATTTCATAGATATTTAAAATTTCATATAATTAACGAGACATTAAGTTCGAAGACATTTTGATAATATATACTATTCACTATTTACTAAATTTTATTTTTACACGTACAAGTATGTCATTTTTTGTACGATAGCTAAATTTATATAAAAATAAAAAATAACAGATTCAAAAGGCATACCGTATACTTCTTGCGTGTCATGGCAGACCCTCGGTCCTTCCATGACACGAAAGATGGAAAAAAATAAGGGGTAAATACGGAAATCAAAATTAAAATATAGTCTTTAATAATAATAATAATAATTAAATATAAATTAAAAAATATTCATCAAATTTAAAAGCATCACACATTATTCGTAGGTGAGTTAATGACATTCATTAGTTAAGAATAAGAAAAGGCAGCGAAAATAAATTAACAAACAAACACACTATAAAGAAAACAAATGATATTTCGGCGCAGTTCCTGACTGACTAAATTTCATGAAATGGTGTAACATGGACTAATGTTAACATTTGTATAATGTGAAAGTGCAGTTACTCTACTGTATTTAGTTTAATATTTAAATGTCTTCATAACAGCTGGGGTCTAAAAAGTCTTTGCAAAATATAAGTAATAGTCACAATACTGGTGTGTGACAATTACATTTATATTAGCACTAGCTGAACCAGCGGCTACACCCGTGCGAAATTTATCACCCAATTTAAGCCCTGAAGGGGGGTTATTTTAAAAAAGTAGCCCATCTTCTTCCCGGGGCTCAAATTTTCTAAGTACTAAAATTCATTTAAGTCGGAAAAAGCAAATAAAAACTTTTTTTTAAAAACCGTTTATGTATTATTTAAGTACCTATAAATATTTACTCTATAAAAATATTAAAAAATATTTAAAAAAAATCTCTTTAAAAGTTTAACCATCAACTTATAACCTCATTATACACAATTTATATGATAATAGAAGCCTGTCGCAAGGTTTGCGTAAGTACCTATAAATATTTAATTAAATTAAAAAAATTGCTACCCACTTGTTTATTTACAATGAAAGTGCGCGCGGCTTTTATGATCATATTGATTAATAGTTAAATCTTAAAAGGAATATTTTATTTTATTCTTTTTAGAGCAATAAAAGTCTTTTTAAAAAAAAAACGTTTCATTGCCTTCAATTTATTGTTTACTTTTTGATATTCCTGACTAGGTTTTTGAGTCTGTTTATTTCATTCAACGCATCATTATTGTAAGGTCGTTTGCCGGTTAATTTCGTAATACTAAAACACTTCAAAAGTCCGCCATATTGGATTAAGAGTGATGTCAGAATATTTTTCTAGTTATTCTCGGCGAGACCTTTCATTTGATACCCATTTTGCAGAAGTGCATAAAAAATCTATTCCGCCACCTAGGATTGTTCCGCCATATTGGAGTTAGAATGACGTCACACAGCGTAATGTGTCTGTCATCGAAATTAAACGTGTATACAAAATTACAGCTCAATTAGTTGAAGATAACTGCTTCAAAATTGAGTAGCAAGATTCCACCCGTACAAACATACATTTCAAGGTAAATAAAAGCTTTTAAAAAGAGAGTTTGTTTAATTTTTTGTATACATTTTCACGTCTTAAAAACTTAACCGAGCTTTACGAATCCAAAATTTTTCATACACGTTTACAAGTCTTCAGAAGAGGGCATATGGTACCGAAAACCTGCCCCTCATTCAAATGCAAGCGAAACCGCGGGCGGAAATTGCTATACTTTAAATTCGTTTGCTTCAATTTAATGTTGCATGTGACTGACAGTAAATTAAAAAGAGGAAGAGGGCTCGTCAAACTGACACAAATTTAATTATATTAGGCACCGATAGTGCACCGTGCGTGTAATCAGGATCATGTAACGGAAAGTTAAATCACGTGCCTACAAACATTTGTTTTGTAAATATCAGTCGCGTCTTAACTGTTAATTTATTGCTAGCCACAGGGTTGAAGTTGTAAAGTCCCTTGTGTCCGTAATTACACTTACTTAATTAACATAAGATATAAAGTTCTTATCTACTCAGATAAGATACGCGCAACTGACCCCTTATGTTATAGGCCAGAGTTTCAATTGGGTCAGGGGTGATAATTCAATGTCGGCTGTATAACGTAATACTTTTGTCTTTGATTTGATCTTTAATCTTTAGTAATATATACACCTACTTCGTGCGGGTCAAATAAGGAATTAATTGCTATTTCTTAAAAACATCGTGGAACCCGATGGGAATCTAAACCATCCATTAGCTTAAACACACAAAAAACATCATAATCTTCCGTTTAAAAATAGTGCAATGGTATAAATATTAATTTAATTTCTAACAAGTGTTAAAAATTCAAATAAATAACTTAAACAACGTCCTTGTTGTTGGCTGCACAAAGTTCTACCACGTTGTTAGAGTAATAGAGTGCGAAGGCAACTGGTAAGTAATATCAGAAGTTCTGTTTTAGAAATGCAGTTATACCCTTATAATATAATGAACGTGGCAAGTGATGTACGCTTTCTTATATACAAATACTAAGACATTTCAAAATTTAGGTTTGTTAAATTGAAATTCCAAATATCACCCGCATCACTTAGATGTCCGAAAATCCACAACAGCGCGATTTTTAAGACATTTTCTGCCTCGCACAACCACTCTGTGGAACCAGCTTTCGGCGGCGGTTTTTCCGAACCGATACGACTTGGGAACCTTCAAGAAAAGAGCGTACTCTTTCCTGAAAGGCCGGCAACGCACCTGCAAGCCCCCCCCCCCGGTGTTGCAGATGTCCATGGGCGGTGGTAGTCACTTTCCATCAGGTGAGCCTCCTGCTCGTTTGCCAACTAGGTCGTAAAAAAAAATTTTAGGTTCGTTGTCTATCTGAGTAAATACGGCGCAAATTTCAATGATGTTGAAACCGGAAAATTCACTATGTAAAACGGCCTCAAAAAATTCTAAAAATGAAAGGGAATATATCTGAATAAGATTCTAACTAGCAGAAGAAAACATCAGCATGACAGTCACTAGTGAATGTCATTGTAAATCGCTATTTTATGATAATCGTGAGAATGTGTTCGTTCACGTCGTGCTGGATATTGGCCTCTTCGATATTCGCCATTTAGTATATTCTATATTTATGTCTATATAACACTATTTTTCTGGGCAATGAGGGTTTTTATTTTCTTTTATTATATAATATGTAGGCGACCACCTGATGTTAAGTGGTCACCAACGTCCATAGACACATGGCGCTGTTAGAAAAATTAGCCATCCCTTACTTCGCCAATGCGTCACCAACCTTAGGAACTAAGATGTTATGTCCCTTGTGCTTGTAGTTACACTGGCTTAATCTTCACCTTTCAAACCGGAACACAACAACACCAAGCATTTCTGCTGCTTGGCCGCAAAATATTTTATGACTGGGTGGTACCTACTTTGTAAATATTTATTTACTTTGTACTTCATACTTTTTTATACATAAATAAAAAACCCGCTTAGTTTAGCTATAGTAAAAGCCTCTCACTGCAGGGCTGAGGCCTCTTCACCCTTTTGAAGAGAAGTTATAGAGTTTATTCCTCTAGGCTGCTCCAATGCGAGTTGGTGCGGATTCACATGTGACAGAATTTCATTGCAGTTAGACACATGCAGGTTTCGTCACTAAGTTTTCCTTCGTCACCAAGCACAAGTGCTTGCTGGCTTTTAATCGGTTAAGTTGCACTGGTGGTGCAGATTAAATAAAGATTGCGATTATAATATTATTAATTATGAATATAGGATGATCAAAATTGATCCTGGACACAACTCTCTAATGACATTTAAATCTTCTTTCAGTTTAAATTAAGCTTAGATACTTTTTTAGTGTTTTTGTTAAGCATTTTTCAGTATTATGAAAAATGAAGTCGATATATAATTAAAACAGATCTGATTTATAAAAATGAAGTAGGAAGATCAGTTCCGTAAACCTAACAGTATCTTCATCCATAAATTTTAAATCCCGGTAAGGATTTAATTCAAACCCATAAAATTATAGATGAGTTTTCCATCCAACAACTTTAATGAGCTAAGATGGATGATTACGCTTAAATCTTAATAGGAGATTTTGGGTTAAATCAGAACAAGCACTACTAAGTTTTTGTGTCTTTTTGTTCTTATAAATTATCTCGTGCTCTGCTGTGAAGAAATAAGCCTAGTGTAGAATAAATATTACACCACAGCCACAGTATGTGTATCAGATCAGATCATTATTTTTGACTTTGAATTTATTTACTGTGCTTACCTACTGTACTTTTTATAACAAGCTTTGATATATGTCTTGAAAATCGCATTTCCAATTGGCACTTTATCCAAACTTCTTTCAAAATCAGCTTGTAATTCTACATAAGCCGTAGAAGATCCATTACTGACTTTCAGCTCTCATAATATTAACTTATCAAATTTGAGTGTAAATACTTTTTGATATAGTCCGTCTCTGTTAAATTTATTTATATTATTAAAACCATGTCTTCACATAAAACTCGTAATTTATATGAAACGATTAAGCTCATGGCTCCGTTACTAATAGTTTATTTTATGTATTGCTAATTGAAAAACGAAATCTCACAAGACGTTTCAACCTCGCGAGATATATTTTTTTTAATAAAACCACCACTTATATAAAATTAATAATTATTAAATATAGAATGTATGTTTTATTAAATAAATTACTAACTTTTTTATATAATTGGCAAAATGAACCAATTCATGTTCACCACCGCCCATATGGCGCCGTAAGAAATATTAACCATTACTTACATCACCAACCTAGGGAACTAAGACGTTATGTTGTTCGTGTCTGTAGTTTTAATCGCTCGTGCACCGGTTAAACCAGAATACAACAATATTAGGAATTGCTGTTTGTTGGTAGAATATCTGACGTGTGGAGCATATCTACCAAGAGGAGTTTGCACAATGAACTAATGCCAAGTACTTTGGCATTGAAATATATTCAATTGAATAAGGACTTATTTAATGTATCTTACCACAATACAAGTTATCTATTTGATTTTAAATTATGTTTTCCCAGAGAATATCAGATTTATAATTGGTTTCAATTTGTATTGAAGTTATTTTCAACGCAATAAATCAACTGAGTGCTAATTCCAATTAGCTTCGGCTTTCATGTTATTATTAGGATTGTATTCAAAAATAAACATCGCGTCTACATTCGCGTGTATTAAAATTTATAGCAATTATCATGTTGCCCGAAATATTCACGAATCGTGATTAAAAATACTCCAAAAATATCTAATATCGAGGGAAACAACAGTACAGAATTGCCATTATTCAAGTACTGAATTGAGATTTACCACAAGCAGCGTAGCTACCGAAATGAACCCGTAAGAAACTCAGTAGTCACTTAACTGTATGAAAATGACTAAATACTTTTCATATAATTTATTAAAATAGCATTATCAATTGGCCTAAGCAAAACACTTGACCGTTTCTTGCACATCACCTTAAACCATCAACCGGTAAAATTGCGTTGGCATGACCGATTCATTTTATTTTAATAATATAATCTAAAGTATGAGGCACATAAAAAAATAAACTTTTAGAACTATATACTGTGCTTCTGGACATTAATGTAGAATAATATCATATGCCGAACTTTGCCCTTAGTGGCGTGCTATACGAGAGACTATACTCATGATGGTGACTTTTACATTAAATTATGTAAAGATAACCATTATTTTTTTTAACTTAGCAACGGGCAATGCCTTTTACAGATGGCGTATTTTATTCAACGTGGCTCCAAAGCCAAACATTTAAATTGTTTATTTTAACTTTGCATTTGTTTCCACTGTAAGGTTTAATGCAAAAATATAATAATAATGAGAAGCACAAGCTTCGAACTTAGTTTTGATATTTTAATGCTTTTATTAATTTATGAATTATATAAATATATTTTCCTTGTAAAAACATTTCTCCATTCTTTAGTTTTAACTAATCAATGTATTAAGTGATCTCATTACGAAAAATATATTGGTTTAATTTTTGGCTCAAAGGTTCATCTAAATTATAGTAATATTACGTAGGAAATTCCAATGTATATCATAATAATTAATTTGTTTAACCTAAATAAGAATATTCGATTTTGGTATGGGGTGTGTGCATTACATAAATAAAATATAAAAGATATCCAAATTGCTCAAATAACTTTAAAAGCAATATTTCACTTAGATTAAGGCCACTCAAAAATTATAAAACAATGTTAATTGTCTTCTCCGTCAATTATATAAATATGTAACTTGCATATCAATAAGGGAAACACTAAGTCCATACACAATCAATTTACATTTGAAAAAAAAAAACAAATCAACATAACACCCGAAATCAACAGAAAATAGAATTAGAGACTGAAACCAAACATTGTATCAGGACTTTACAGTATATGACGGAATTTAATCCAAAGGACATGTTTCATAAAAAATCGAGAAAACTTATCACAATATTTGAAAGATCACTTTGGTTGATTATTACGTAATCCAATTTCCTAAATCACTGGAACTTAAGTTGTTCTTGTTGTTGTTTTCTAACTATATATATCTCACGTAGATGAACTCGTTTCTTTTAAGAAAAATAGACTCTCTTAAACCATGAACCCTAAATGATTACAATTGGCGGTACAAATTGTTTGCAGCACATGCGCAACAAAATCGCAGCTGTATTCGAGCCTCGTTCGCTACTAGTGATTGCCGGGCTGATGTTTTCTTCCGTTAGACAGAAATTTTAGATACTTTTTTTATATAGTCGACGTTCCGGTTCCAACCATGAGATTCGCGCCGCGTTTTCTCTTGTCTAAATATTAATCTCTTTGTTGGGTTTGGAAATTTTGGTTATCAGATAGAACTTGATTTTCAAAAGTCCTAGTATTTGTTATGTTTTTTTTTAATTAAGTAGAAGGAGACTACCCAAGGATATTTGCAAGAGTATTGTCTGCCTTTAAGAAATTAGTGAACTGAAACTGTTTATAAGGAAGTGGGCATCATTTGCTGTGTTTATTATATTATACAAGTATTATAGCATTTCTAAAACACAACTTGCATTTTTTTTTATGGCTTTGGTTGGTGGACGAGCATATGGGCCACCTGATGGTAAGTGCTCACCGCCGCCCATAGACAAAGGCGCTGTAAGAAATATTAACCATTCCTTACATCACCTATGCGCCACCAACCTTGGGAACTAAGATGTTATGTCCCTTGTACCTGTGATAACACTGGCTCACTCACCCTTCTAACTGGAACACCACAATACAAAGTACTGTATTTGGCGGTAGAATATCTGATGAGTGGATGGTACCTACCCAGACGGGCTTGCACGAAGCCCTACCACCAAGTAACGTTTTAACTAAACTAACTTCATAAAAAGGCCGTTTTGGTTATTTATTTTTATTGGCAGTAGGTGGCACTGCGATGGGATTCGCACTCTTTCATACGTGTATGTATCTATTGTGGTTAAGTTATTATGTGTGTGTCACAGATAATACTTTCTCTCTGTTCATAATATTCTGATATCACAATTTCCAATTATCGCTTAACTTTACTTACCGTAATAAGATAGAATGACAAAATTGATTACTTCTTTTTTCGATTACACTAAGAAAAAGAAAACTAGAAAATTATAAGTCAATTTATGTAACTTAAAAGCTGAAAATAAATTTCATGCAGTGAAATGGAAAAAGGTTTGGTATCTCTTCACATTGCAGATTACAAATAATCTTTATCTATCACAGCTGAATCACTTTACAAACTCAAAATGTTTGTTCGTGTTTGATCTATATCCCTAAAGTCATTATAGAATTAATCGTATATAAGCATCTTAAAAATATAAAATTAAAAGATTAGATATTTTTATTATTAATTATTTTATGAGTACAATTTTACGAGAGGAGTTCGGGAAGAATATTCCCAGCCAACTTTCAAACTTTGAGCTGCTATTGAGAAATCCTGAGCAGAAAAGTCCTTTAACTTCTTTTATCCTAGCTCGGAGCTTCCAGAATCTCATGATCTTAGACAAACGACGCCTTTAAAAAAAATACAAATCAATAAATTATGTCAACAACAGCAAATGTATAGATTATTTAAAGTTTTAGGATTAAAGAATGTTCAAAAGGCAAAAATGTTACACAGTTATATAATTACATATCCTTTTTCTATTGGTTTTAATTATTCGTCAAATATATTTCAACCTCGTAAAATAATTCAGACGTATCTTGCCAGGATTACATGTAAATTCGGCACCTAGTACGTAATATAATTGTTAAAAGCAATAACGTCCCCGGAGCTAAATAAAATGTGACCACGTGATTGCATTCGATTTGCGCTCTGCGGTCCGCTTTGCGTGAAACGAGCTCTAATAGATTACACTGGCTCAAATATAAATCCCACATATCAATAAAATAACACCATTTCCAAGCACTCAGCCAAATTTACGCTTACAGTTTTTACGGGTGATGTTATAATTCAGAACACAAAAAGTTTATGTATGCCTTCAATATAAAATATTGTAATTTACCCGAAGTGCAAAGTAGGTATATGTAACACAAGTATTTTATTATTAATATGGTATTTAATTCGTAATAACGTATGATTTCATTATTATACAATCCCAAAAAATGCACTTTGATAAATGGAGGATTAAAATCCTTTTATTTATTTTCAAATATAAATACGAGGAAAAAATAAAACAGTGTATAATATGATTAAAATGCAATTGTAAAACCATAAAAATGAATACTGTTATTAAATAATTTATTCAAATTATTTTTTATTGATAATTCGAATTTCAGAACATATCGTTCGCGAAGCAAGACCACATAAAGTGTGCGACCAAAGTAACATTGTAAGGAAACGTAATATCAATAAATCATTAATTCCAGCAAATAACCTCGCAACCACAGTCTCCGCATGTTAACGACTCTGTAAGTAACATATTGTCTTCAACAAATTTCACCTACCTTGCTATATCGTCCGTACGTGTAATAGAGTTGTTTAGGTATGAAATATTTTTTATACATATAATAAAATTGGAATGTCTGTCTGTAATATTAAAATAACCGCTGTTTACTAAATGCATACGTATGTATACACGGTACATATACCAAAATAACATTTTTCCAATATTTGTCTGTCTGTCTGTTCCGGCTAATCTCTGGAACGGCTGGAACGGTTTTAACGGGTTTTTCACTGGCAGATAGCTGACGTAGGAGTAACTTAGGCTACAACAATATTTTTTTTTGTTAAATTCAAACGCGCACAATGTCGCGGGTACAATAGCTTGGAAATATAAATCGCTTCCAAATATAATCTCAATAAATCATAATCTTTGAATTATGGATTTCCTTTAAGCTTAAATGTTCAGATCTTCTCTTTATTTATTTATTAATTTATATGTAAATCAATCATACTTATGTTATTAGGAAGAGTATCAAAAGATTTTTACCTTAAGAGAAATTTTTGTATTTTTTTTCTTCAATTTCAAGCTACCTTTAAAAGGCTTTTTTATTACGCGCAGAAGGTTGATGAAGTTCTTTAAGAGGCATAAATAAGATAAGTCTTATTGTGATAATTTTAGTATCGTTTCAACCGGCGCATAGTTACTTTTATTCCACAAAGGCGCAGTCATTTATCTTAACCACCACAAAGGATGCGACCTTGGACTTAAAGCTTATTCTTGTCAATTCCTCTTGACAGTTCCTTCCTTTCTACTATTTACTTGGTACTCACATCAGATTCTTAATCCATCCAAACTTGAAAATTGGGTCAAATTCAAATAACAAATGAATCATTGACTTGTAAATATATCATCCTGTGAAATATTGCGTTTTTCCTTTCTTCTTTCTATTTAATCCGAAACAAGATCACAAATCAAATTTAGTTTTGGTTCATATGGAGATAATCTTGGTTTGATAAAAAATATTAAACTAAATATACATTGTTAGTATAGTAATATTAATCTGACATGTAATCCTTGTTCTGTCCGTATTGTAGTATACATAGAAGAAGTCGCTGATGCTGAGCACAAGTTTAATATAATATGGGAATACTATAACGCTCTTACAAAATTTCTGTAACAAGATACTACACCCTATATGTTAGCGGAAGGAAAATTTTTGTCACGTGTACATTCGCGGAATACCAAGCACACACGTGGTGCGTTCGAAATACCTTGGAACACTCATTCAGCAAGCTAACATCTGATCGGAGGTTTAAATTATCAAAACCCGTCTATTGGTACTACGCCATCGATAATTCGTTTGACGGGGTCAAGAGGATTGATGTCTAGTACATTAAGCGCGTCGTATTAACTATTATTTAAAAATAAAATAACAATTTCAGTGTAACAGTGCCGGTTATTATCTAGTTTTGAAATAAAAAGTTTTTAGAATATATAAATATTTTAGCATTTTACTTAACAGATAACTTTCGAAATTTGGGATAAACTTAAAGTAAAAAGAAAAAGTGAATCAAATAAATTACATTTAATAAAATGTATAATTACTAGATTCTGAATTTTAAATGACAATACCAAAAAAGTTACGAACCTAGCTACAGTACATTTGTCAATTGTATGATTTTTCAAATAATGAAAGTTGTATACTTTAATTCCTCTTATAAAATATACTATTTAGTTGCTATTATCTTTGATTCAAGTGCAATTAGTTCAAAAGATATAAAAATCTTATGGCACATTCTGTTAAGATAATATTGATTAAGCTTTCTCATTTCTCTTAAGAAATTGAATCGCAGTCCGAAGCCGGGTTTTGTGCAAAAACTAATTAGCTGCTAAGTTGTCTCCGGGCATCGTTTCAAAGTAAATACAATTATTCTTCTAGCTGTATAAAATTGTATTTACTTTTTGTTTCATGAACATGTGGTATTTTCACATTTTTGTTGTTGTTCTTGAACACAGGACTGTATTTAAAATGTATGAAAAGGGCTTTGTGTAAGACCGCCCGAGTGCGGATCACCAAGATGGTGATGGTAAATGATTAAACCGCTAAACAAAACAGTTTGAAGGGTATGTGGGCCAGTGCAATTACAGGCACATAGTTTGACGTTGACAGTGTAATAGAGTAGGAGTTAGCAACGTCGCGAAAAAAATAATTTTAAGTCAGCAATTTTTTTATATTTCTTTCCTTATAGAAGCTTGATTATGCAGCCCATCTGGTTACTGAGAACGTCTGCGTTTACCAAGTTTCAATAAGAAGACAACATGAAAATAAAAACATTGTACCTAGCTTTGTAGTAGTAGTCGTAGTAGTTAATATTGCTTAGTATCAATGTATACAAGTGATATTGTCTGCTTACTACCTGTTGTACTATTTTCCCGCATTAGTATTAAATAAAAAAAGCAACAAAGAACCTCAAAATTATAATTTTAACTGTAATAAGCATTATTAAAAACGTCGATAATAACAGTCAGTGTATATATATACACTCAAGAAGTCACCACTAATAATCCCGCGGTGTGATACCACAATGCCAGAGGTTAAATTCCAGCGAGTGCAGTTCGTAAATCACTTCTTTCCTTGGATATTCATAAGTCGAGTGGACTCGATGGCATCACTCCGATCGTGTTGCGGACATGTGTCCCGTGTGACATGGGCATTGGATTTAGAGCGTCTAATCCGGCGACCTTACGCATTAGATATCGTCCCAAACTCGTGGTGCACTCGATCCCTAGAAAAGACAACCAGTCAGACCCATCTAATTATGGGCCTATAGCCATTACCTACTTGTTTTCCAAAATAAAAGAATCCAATAAACTGACAGCTCTTGCGGTACCTAGAGGAGCACTATCTTAATATGATTAAGGAGGCATTATGCCAGTTTGGACTCCCTGCATCCTGGAAAATTATGCAACTGCCTCCTGCTCCTTTGCCACCTATACCATAAAAAAAATGATCTTACCTACAGGTATTTTGCAGACCTGATTAAATTACGACTTACAATTTATCTCCCACGTTAGTATTTTAAACTATATCACCAAAATATGTTACATATTGTTAATATAGAATACACATAGTCTATTTCTAATTGAATTTATAAATTATCCTTACATTGCAGTTTTATATCAATCAAATTGGCACAAATTTGGCGACACCCGTGGTCGAGTAGTGTGTACACCGGTTTTCATGGCTACGCCACTCCGAGGTCCCGGGTTCGATTCCCGGCCGAGTCGATGTAGAAAAAGTTCATAAGCTTTCTATGTTGTCTTAGGTCTGGGTGTATGTGGTGCCGTCGTTATTTCTGATTTTCCATAACACAAGTGCTATAGTTACTTACATTGGGATCAGAGTAATGTATGTGATGTCGTCCAATAAAAAAAAAAGATAAATAAATCAATAGGTCTTTATAACAAGAAGTATTATTTTTTCTTTTTTATTCTGTGTCTTTAGTGTAAGTTATTTTCAATTTGTATTTTAAAATGCCTATATGTATTTTTATTTATTACCAGGCAGCGTAATAATTTAAGTTAACGGATTATAATTTTTTAAAGTACGAAATATGATATTCATACGCAGTATAAATATGAGTGCATTAGAATTCGCAGTTTCCAGAGGACATCTTGTGTTCTTTAAGACGTGTTATTTGTCTTTGTTCTACTTTAGATTCCTTAAAAGACTCTTGATAGTAATTGCGCAGTTTGTTTTTAGTGTTATAAAATAATTCAAAACTATCTTATAACGTTTTCATAAAAAAGATTTTGATATAAAACAACATTACCTAAAGCTTTAACATGCTATTTGTATGCCCATTTCATTATTTTACAATCACTAACAATGTCAAAGTGGGATTTAATCGACAGAATACATGTGTTAGGCGCATAGACAGGAGAGAATATGGATACCTAGTTTTTACGATACTGCATATTAAAAGCATTTGAACATAGGTGCTGGTTAAATGGTGGTTATGTTATTATACGTAACGATAACATATTTGTAGGCTGCTAGAACATATGCAACTTGCATTTACATGAAAGTACATCGTACAAATATCGTCACTAGCAGTCCACTGCAATATCTTAGTCTCTCCCGAGCTGCTCTAAAGCTTCCAATTTCGATGACCCACCTGGCTGGATTCGGAAATGTATTATTCCGTTCCGTGATCTCCACTCTGGTAGTCGTCTTCTCTATCAGTCGGTATGCGACATGCGTAACCAGCATGCCACTTCATTCTGCTAATTTTGCAAGCAATGTTGTTTACTCCTAATGCTCGTTATATCTTTACTAATATTATCATTCAAAAATACTTCGACCATAAGTCTCTTACGAACACGCTGAGCGATCTTCAATTCTGCTGTTAGTGGTCATGGTTTGAGTTGAAGAACTTTGAGTTTACAACTTTATTAGAACAGATATGAATTTTTCCACAATTTTAAAAGAGGAAAATGGCTCACGTCTCAATATACAATATATTCCAAGAAAATTGTTATGTATTCTGGACTACATTGATAAACTAATGCTTATGCATCGTACAATATTGGTTTTTATCTAATGCTAAATAAGGTTAAGAAAAAAATGATAAAGTTTAGTCGATGTGTATACTGGCTGTATTTGTAAAAATTCAATTGAATTTAACTGCTTTCGCTATTTATTAAAAGATTTTAATGTGCTAATGAATGATGCTGACTTATGTATGGGACTACATAAGTCAGCATGTATTCCCATACATAACTCAGCATCATTAATTAGCACATTAAATCTCTTAATAATATATAATTATAATAGTTTAGATTTTCATAATTCCTCCTCAATGAAGTAAAGGACTACAAGTTAAAGTTATTAATAGGACCGTAATAAAAAAATGCATACTCTTATGCTTCTGACGTAAATGGTTTACAAAAAGTGGTACTTATCTTCAACTGTTCCATTTTTAAAATATACAAATACAAATCTCTCAATTTAAAGCGACGAAGACGAGAATTCGTTCTCTTTCGCGATTCCGGGACTGTAAAATCTATGTTAACAGAATTGCCGTTTTTATTCCAAAATCATTCTTTTCAGCAGTAGTTTTGACACATTGACATAAAGCGGATAACAGGAAGGACGGCTTTGCCAATTCGATAATAGGATTTCCCTTATTGATGTAACCGAAGGAACCTGAATGAAAGGAAAAGGCGCGATTTTACGTTATTGCTTCTAAACTACGCATCTGTGTATAAAATTTGAATGACGTGATAAAAATTCTATTAGCAACAAAACTAAATGTTTTCTTTATTACTTTTCACTTTCGATATAATTTATTTTATTTGTTTATAAAAGAAGAATACTTATCCTTTGAAGACATTTATTCTAGCACCAAGAATAAAAAATATTTTAAACGAATAAATAAGAAATAGACACGTACAATTACTTATAATCTATTTATGCTTTACCTTACGAATAATTGTCATTTAATAGGTTATTAGAGTGTAATCCATGATTCATTTGTAGCACGTAATTCCAGGAACTAGTTATATTATCTTAAGTCTCATGAACAACAAAGGCCTTGTTGATTGTCTTGCATAATCAACGTCTCCTTTCGCTTTGCGGGGTAAGTTACAAGGTATCGTGAGATTATCTGTATTTCCATGTCGATAAACTGAATAAATTAACCATGTTACATTTAAAAATTACAAACAGTTGCATTAATGCAAGGAAATATCAACTTAATTTTTAATCTTATCGCCCGTTTCACAGCGTGATATGTCGTCATATTTTATTATAAAAAACTACGGCTTACTTCGTGCTGACCCGAAAATTGACTAATCGCGTGAATCACTCAGTTCCCTCTGACCTCTGGGTTGATGTTATCAGATTTGCTTGACCGATTACCATGAGTGAGGCCTGTTGAAATACACTTTTATAGGGCAACTCATTTTTAAGCCTTCATAACATTCACACACATATATAGATTATATTTATCAAAACCAAAAGACTTATATTGAATACATATCAATTATTTATAATACACATAATAAAGGCGGTGTAATTTATATATTAATAATGTATAGTAATTTTACTTAATGGTAGGGCTTTGTGCGAGTCTACCACCAAGCATCACATATCCTACGATAAGCAATACTTAGTAGAAACAAACTTTAAAAGATGAGTGAGCCAGCGTAACTACAGTCAAAAGGGATATTATATCTTAGTTCCCAAGGTTGACAGTGTATTGAGGATGTAATAAAAGGTTAATAATTCTTACAGAGTCAATGTCTATTAAGTGGTGGTCACTTACCATCAGGTGACACATTTGCCAGTCTGTTTCATATAAAATATAATATACAATGTATATATATATAGTATAAGAAAAAAAAAACGACTCTGAATCACTGGTAGGTACTCTAAATAGTATCTCGTCACTTGTAACTTGGTAACAATATACAGGCGAAAATTCAATTCAGTTAGGTTCGTGTGAAAAATGCATACGTTTGAAATTTGTATTCCATTCGTAGTACGAATTTAAAATCAGAATAAAAAAAAACGATACTTAATTTAAGTCGGCTCTTACATAGTAGTAGTACATTTCAATACGAATTATAAGCGATCAATTAAAGCTTAAAGAAAAATCGAAATTTAGATTCTACTGAGATGAACCGAGAAGAAACTCATCAGTACTTTCATTCTACCAATGGTACATTTTTTAGGGTTTTGTACTCAAAGGGCAAAACTGAACCCTATCACTAAGACTTCGCTGTCAGCCAGGCCGCAATATTTAGACTTTTGAAATTTCTTTCTATTGCCGCTATAACAGCAAATACTAAAAATAGAATAAAAAAAATATTTAAGTGGTATACAACAAACATCATTTTTTTTCCGTTTTTGTAGATAATGGAATACGCGCTTGGTTCGTACGCGACTCCGACTCGTACTTATTTTACACTCACAGACCGGTTTTATAAAACTTTTTAAGATTCGCAAACCTTTGTAAAACAAACATGCAAACGATAAACGGTGCTACCGTTTAATTGAAATTATATTTATTGTGCAATTGTGGTCTTAATACCGATATTTATATTGGTATTTTAATATTAAGCGATAATACGATAACAAGCATTCATGGAATAAGCCATAACGTTATTAAATTTCATAGAAATATTTTAAAGTTGTATCCCGTTTTATTGTAATGTTGTTTGCGAATGGCATTCCGTTGTTGGAAGTGTTGCCAGTGTTTGTAGGTTTCGGCCAAAAGTTCATTCGCGTGGAATGCACCCACATTCTCGAATGAATTATTCTAGGAAAAGTTACGAAATTCTTTAAAAACATAGAGAAATCTGAAACCTATGAAAACAATTCTGAAGCTTTATTCTTTAAATATTTATAGTACCTACTTATCTTACCTTAGTATATATGTGTGTATGTTCATAAAGTATTCCTTTTATCCCGAATATCTTGAAAGTCCCGGTATCGAATATAAACTAATTTTATCCGACACGTAAGGTAATATTACGTACTCTTTTTTCACAAATCTCATATCGACGTTGGAAAGATAATTGGAGTATCTTGCAAAATCGAAAATTACAAAATACAATACAATACTTGCCTTATTATGTTAAAATGATAGTATGTAAACAAAAATTACTACAGGTAAAATTTTACGTCAGTGGTTAAAAACATGATATTTAAAATGTAAACTCGTATTTTTACGAAATTTGGCACATCTGGAATGTGGAATGGGGCAGTGCTGATCAATTTTATTTTGAAACTGATAATATTTACTTGAATTCCTTAACTGTAGTTAGTTATTAGTAATGTTATACCTACCTACACGTGGAAGGGAGTTTGCTTGTAACGCTTTTATATCTTTTACTAATTTACTAAACTATTCAGCCGATCATCATTATATTTTTCATATGGCTACAAAGGATGTACGAAATAATACATTTTTTGCAAATCAATGTGAAATTATTTTTTTACGTTTTACTTTTATGTCTAATCTTGTCTAAGATCGCTCGATCGAAGACTGTAACTACTTACGAAAGCATATGAGTGTAATACTGCCAACTTTTTTAGTAGAGACGCTAATGAAAATTTTTCGTTTGTAAAAACTAGTAGTAGTAGCTTTTATACGCCCGACCCGGCACCGAGAGCCAACCCCTCTTTTTAGTATTATTGCTACTCGTAATACCTTGGTACCCTCTTAAATAAAAATGTTACAACTCACAATCGACTTGATTGTCTGCAGTATTCTTAATATTTTTTACGTTAAGTAAAATGCGATTTATACAGAAAATCAAACATAGAACAATGATACAAATTTATTGAAATGTATACCATTGTTTTGCAATGCATCTGTGACGAGTTAAACGCAAATTGAATTGTGGGCCATGCTGCTATCGCGTGTTGTCGACAGCTCGCCCCCTAATTTGTAGCGAGAAATACCGGATACTTCAAATTGTAACATATATACGGCATTAATCACTGTTGTACAACAATGCCATTATATGGTTCTGTTATTAGTAACGTAAAGTGTCTACTATATTTGACACATTGTATTGTAATTCGTTGTAAATTTATGTCTTTTGTATAAGTGACAAATTTACCTAATGTGTCCTTCATTTTACCCGTCATATCGTTATTTATTGCAAACGCCATGTTGCTTTTGTGCTCACCTGCCGCTCTCTACGCCTTACTGGTGCATATTTGGACTATTTACTTCATTGCTATATATTATTATAATAACAATATATATATTATTATAAATAGGTTATGAACAATTTCAAAGTTTCACGTCCCAATAAACATAACAAAGAAATGGGCTTAGGTATAAAAATAAAATGTTCGTAACAAAAACTAAAAAAACATTAATCAAGGCGCACACAATTAAGTCGAGTTGGCCTAGTGGACGAACGCGTAAATCTTAATCAAATATCCTGGACTTGAATTTGTGTGAAGAAATCATCAAGTTGGAGGTGAAATAAAACATCGTGACGAGATGAAAAATGTAATGTAAGCCGAGTGTAGTGTTTGTTAATTATTTATCCACTGATGATTATTGAAGATTTACCTGTGAAAATATATGATTGGTCAACGTATTGGTGATGTATGAATTAAAGACATACCTATTACATTCAATTCCATTTTTTTTTTAATTTACCAATGTTATTGCATGTGCACTGCCTCGGTGGTCTAAAGGTTAGATGTAAGGCTGCAAATCCTGAGGTCCGGGATTCGAACACCAGTCAGGCCGATAAAATGTTTTTGGTTTTTTCTGTTGAAAAATTTTCATTGGGAAAATATGTAAAGCCGTCGGTCCTGGCCTGAACTCTTTCGATCTAGAGTGAGGGTATAGAGAGTGTACCTGTGTTTGCGCTTACACTAAAACATGTCCTGCGTAGTTTGCTGGCCTCTTTTGAGGCAGACAGTCGTGGCGGAAATCGTTCAGATCGCCATTATCATCATTATGTCTTTACTTTCCAAAATTTGATCCTTATTTGCAACCATCACAGTCATCAGTCCCACAAAAGGTGACTGGGTCTCGTATTACAAACTTAACGCTTACATGTTAGATTATATAAATATATAACAATAGAATAATCTAACAATAGAGTAGAATCTGCATTCCGAACCGGTGGTAGCTTCACTTAATATAATTTGTTAAATGACGATTAAAAAGTGCTTGTAAAAGCCTACATGAATAAAGTTTTATTTTTATTTGATTATAATATATTAAGTTCAATAGTGACATAAGAATTCTTTAAAAAAAATTTTTCGCAACTACGCGCCCAATAAGAAAGGAACTTTGGAAATCTTAACTTTAAAGGGGAAAATGAGGGTAAAATTTCATATGCTTTTGACTCATACGAAATTAGAACTGGAAGCTAGTATAATACAAAAGTATGTTTATCGAGCAGGCTCTACGTTTGACGTTTTAAAGTGAAATGTATTCAGAGTACACAATGATGATAGCACGGGGGCTTCCGTCACGTCATCAAGCTCAAGCATCAAGCTACTCAGCCTTTTGATGTGAAAACAATCTTTCTTTAATAATATGTTCGGATTTTTAATGTTAATTTACTATCAAAATGAAAATCATATTAGATCTAAGATAAGAAAACTATTATTGAATATTCTGAACTGTAACTATGATGTCATATTTTTGACGGAAACCAATTTAAACCCTGGCATATTGTATAACGAAATCTTCGATGTATTATATTATATTATAATATAATATATTTTTTTTATAAAAATCACAAACTTATTGATAGCTGAAAAAAAAATAAAAACAAAAGTAAAGCTTACTGAAGCACTATGTAAAAATTAAACTAAATTTAGGCCACATACGTTTTTCCCTACTCATTGACATTATAACAAAAAAGAGATACTAACGATACATCCGTCAATGTGTATATGTTAGCTTGGAAGACCGCATACGTCGAGGTAAATGGATTATTAGGTTTTTCTATCGAGATATTTTTAGTAGCAGCCCGTAGTCTGAAATTCAGCATTGTTTACACTTCGTCCGTCTGAAAGCTAGTAAAGATGTTGATCCTACGCCTGAAGTCTTTCCAGTCGTATAGTATTAGCCATCCTATTAAGGGAGTAAGAGAATTGTGTAATATATGTCTGTCCATATAACATATATACTTTCCGTTTGCATACAAAATAGAGAACGTTTTTGGGCAATGGTATATGCCTATATATAATATACCTTAAAATATAATCAATTTACCATTTAAGAAAATATGGAACAAGTTAATTAAGACTGAATGAATCTATAAATCTTATTATTAATTAAAAACATATTTTTAGAAAAAAAAACGCCTGGGTTTAGGCTCGGTTTCCATCACAGGACTGATTGAACACTAATTGTGAATAACATTATAGTAAATTTGTTTATTCGAAACGAGCAACTATGCGAGTATCTTGCCGTTCCTTTTCGCTGGAGGCTGCTTTGCTAGTGTTTAAATATTGACTATTCAAAAATACTTCATTGTGAAGTTTACTTGAATAAAATAAATTTAATTTGATTTGTCTCACACAATATTGTGTCTATTCTCACTCGGGAATCGCGTCATTAAACTAAACTGCTTTTAGTATTTGAATTACAAGCATTGGCTTATATTTATTTTATTGAATATTCAAATAGGGAAGGAAGATACATTTTACGCTTTGTCTATTATCCGTTTATTAACAAAACAATGGAATGTAAGCAAAAACGGCATACTTCATTACTTTTATAAATATATTAGATGTTTCTGAAACTATTCAGCGACAATACCATAGACCATAATTAGATCAATTCGTTCATATCAATTCAATACAATAAAGCATTGTTTCCGACCGTGTATCAATACCGGTTGATTTATTACGAGCATTCGAAACATCGCGTCTGATTGCAGCAAACATTTGTCACTAATGGATGAATCGCTTATTCGGTAGTCGACATTTCTATCAGAATTGCTATCAAAATTCGTATTAAGATAATGTGTTAAACGTAAGAAATTAACTATCCCAAAAAAATTATAAAACGACAAGAAATAAATCCCTAACTTGACTTCTAATATTTAATACGTTAAAATGTCAATAAAAGAGTTTTCGTTTTATTTTGTCAGACTAAAACACTAGTTTTGTGTGTAATTTTACACAAAAAATGATCGTAATTAAATTTAAGACCGTTAGTTTTTTTCCTAAATAATAGTAGCTATGCCCAAATTAATTGAGGAATTACTAATATTCCTATTTACCCCACTTTCTAAGCTTATCAATTGTTTTAGAAGTAGGTACGACAATAGCCCAAAGGGTCAGGATCGATTCTGCGTCTTTTTAATCGCTAGTCGGCTCGTTAACCATTGCACTAATGACGCTTCAAAGTGTGTGTAATATATTCTAAAAGGAAGGAAAGTATACTGACTAGCTTTATATGAATTTATTTCTTAATGATAGGTAAACTGTTCGAATGATGGAGGATAGCACTGTTTAATTTTAATTGTAGGATACTGAGGATTCAAATACAGCATTTTTTGGTCGGTCCACATTTTTGATATTACGAATACACATCTGGCTCTTCAGCAGCAGGAATGTTATTAGAAGCCTTTCCCAACCTTATAGCTTGCGAAAACATTCTAAACATCCAAAATAGCGCTTAGAGTATTTATAATCTCTTCTCCGATCGTGAAAAGGTATCTCTAATGTTGTCAGCATTTTGTATTTAGTTATAACGTCAATATATTCCAAATTCAATAACATGCAAGAATTCAGTAGTAAATGCTGATCGCATTCAACTACTGAATTCAGCGATTATTTATGATATTTTATGAAAAAAACCGCACTTCATATTAGGAAATTACAAGCAAAATAAAATATCAAAATTTATTAAAATAATGAGCTCAAGATAATTCTTGACAGCGGCTGTCAGGAAGAAATTCTATGACAGCCATTACGTGAGCTTATTCCGTCTTAAATTTACAAATGAACGCTAATAAGGTAGGTAGATGATTTCAAGTCTCATATATTAAAGTATCGCATATTATTTAAATTTAATATTACAAAAAAATTGCACTGTAGTTGTATTTTTTTAAATATATTTTTGTCAAATAAATGCAGGCGTACTCATTAACGATTCTACCATAGCATATATTCAGAATTTCGTTATAAATACTCGCAAATGAGGTCGCGTCTCAATCATGTTATTGCTTCACTGCTTCGTTACAAATCCGCTGAATATCTCGTTTACTGTACAGAATACACTTACTGATTAATTTATAGTATAAGACATATAAGATTTTTGCAAATATTAATTAACCAATTATATAAATGAACGAAAGCTTTTAAGTATGGAAGTTTTTAATCGACTTCAAATGAAGAAGGAACTAATCAACCAAATGGATTGTATTTTTATTTGATGTTTATAAACACAGAATTTATAAGCCATTTTGAAATTTTTTTTGTTAGGATATTCTTCCCGTTTGGCCCCATTTAAATTACAAGAAAAATATTTTAAGTCAGTTTTTTTTTGTTAATTGTATTAGGAACAAAAATACATCAAAATGGTTGAATCTGATCTGTACCGATAGAATTATAATACGATTATGTTATGTCCATGCTATCCTAACTAATATCATAAATGTTCATGTGAGTTTGCTCAATTGTTTGTTTGTTAAATGCTTAACTGCTCAATTGATCATTATGAAATTTTGCATAAACGTTTGGGATAGAGATAAGGAAGAGGGTACTTAGCATCTGACCTCCTCACATGAGGCAAAGCCGCGGAAAGCAACTACTAAAATAAAAATCGAACATTTATTTAGTACACACGAGACGCTTCTTTATACGCTCAAATACTATGGTATTAAAGGTAAAACTCTTGATGTCATTGCTTCATAGTTAAGTCAAAGAGTCATACTTAAGGCAAGAAACTCAATAGTAGTAACTACTGAGTTTCTAGCCGGTTCTTCTCGTTAGAATCTACATTCCGAACCAATAATAGCTTCACTTAATATAGTTTGTTAAATGATGATTCAAAAGTGTTTGTAAAAGCCTACTTGAATAAAGTATATTTTGATTTTGATTTTGAATGCTAGCATATCCCTGTTGAATCGCAACTCCGATCCTCTCGGCAAAATATGAACTGTCTCCAATGGTGACAGGAGGGCCGGTTCCAAGGCGAGGTGTTGTACTTTTAATTAAGGTTTTTGCACTACTTGTCTAAGGTATACGTTTTCAACTGCAGATGGGACAAAGACAGACACTGTCAAAAAATTCAATCAATATATATATAATAATGAATTTCGTTTTCATTTTGATACGACTTTTTGTAAATTTATTGGAAAAATCGATAAAAAGATCTCTACAACTTTGTAAACATTATTTATAATAGTTTTCCTACCAAGAATTGATATTAGTTTTGTGTTACTGGGTCTAGCAAAGTTGACGTGCTCTTCGAGGTGTGGTGGAGATAAGCTGAAAACCGAGATTAAAGCAAACAGCCTGAATTGATCATCGGTATTGAGAGAAGTATTTCTGTATATACAATATTGCATTAAAAGTAGGTAGTAGGTGTATGTTATTCGGGATTGGAATTATATGTAGTTTGCAATTCCAATCCCGAATAAACTTTCTCACATTCTTCTCACCATCACTGTTATTCTTAATTACATATACAACGAGATGGAAATTATATTTCTTTAATAAATTTATTACATTTAGTCAATGCAACTCAGTCTTAATTGAAGACTAAATCAAGACTTAAAAATAATGAGAATTTTTTTCAAAGTTACTTTTGAAAATTAACTTGTGAAGTCTATAATGGTATTATTGTGAAAAAAAAAAGAACAAAAAGCTCTTCAGTTAATCTTTTAAGTGTAGTCTTCGGTCTAAGAACCATTAGTCACGAAAAGTTTAAAAAGTCAAGTTATTAGTCGACGGCAAAGCGTATTGAGACATAAGTACTAAGTACTTATTTATACCAAGTTACTGATAAAGCGATTTAAAATTAAAGTTACATATTTAGTTTAGTAGATAATTAATATTTGCTAATATATTTTTGGGTTAAGATAAGGATCGAAAGCAGAGGAAGTTTTTTACAGTACTGTTGATTTTATACTTTCTATATATTTTAATAATTAGGTAATTTTCTTTTAATCTTTCCTTGTCTTTGTGCAAGCCCGTCTGGGTAGGTACCACTCACTCATCACTCAGATATTCTACCGCCAAACAGCAGTAACACAACAATACTGTGATTGTTGTGTTCCGGTTTGAAGGGTGAGTGAGCCAGTGTAACTACAGGCACAGGCGATATAACATCTTAGTACCCAAGGTTGGTGGCGCATTGGTGATGTAAGAAATGGTTAATATTTCTTACAGCGCTATTGTCTATGGGCGGTGGTGACCACTTACCATCGGTGGCCCATTTGCTCGTCCATCTACCGATATCATAAAAAAAATATAGCACAAGAACTCACACTAGGATATTGGTAGTATTACTTTTTTAACCATTTTGGGTGAGTCAGGATTAGAACAAAGTTGACCCAATCTATTAGAACACGTGAATCCGAGTGAAGATTGCAATTTGCAAATAATTAATTTTACCAAAACCAATCCTGTTAAAAACCTAGGCTATATTTATATAGACTATATCGAATGTGAATAAAAGTAACAGTATCTTAGAAAATTAATAATACTAGTGTAATACAAGTCATTATACTCTACTGGTTTAACGTTGGATATTCCTACTGACCTCTAAAACAACCAAAAAATAACGATAAGATTGTTTCTCTTCATTATAAACATGCAAAATTGTAACTTATTCTACTTATTAATAAATATAAAGTGAGGTCACATGTTGATTAGATATGATTAGCTTAAGATGTTTTCGATACTTTTTAATAGTCCATAAAATATGTATTCGTATATAAGCATTAAACGAACCTCTATCCTTTTTCTATGTAAGAAAAATGACAAATGAAAATCTACAGTTTTTGTAAATTTATATAATATTATTATGATTTATTGTTAGCGTTTATTTCTAAAACTATATAATTTTATTAACCATTGGCAACTGAAATATTTTATTGCTTTTAAGTTTGTTTTGACTTCCCTTAGTGATTGGAAAATTGATATTCCATCGATAACAATAGTTAATTTATAATTTTTATCTGATGTTAGCAGATCCCAAAGACAGTTTTACAAATTTTACTGCTGTACGAAAAATTATGCTAATTCCTAAAAAAATACAAAGTTAATAGCAACACCAGCGGAAATTGTGTAATCTGATTATAGAAGATTGAACCAGTTTTGAAGTACATCATTTTTATTTGGTTCTTTTTTTGTTTAAAATTTATCTTTATCTTTTTAATTCATATTTCTTAATATATGTAAGGAAGTTTATTGTTAATTCTGATTGATATTTATTCTTTAATTATATAATTACTTATAAACTTCCTTACAAGAAGAGAATGTCAGGCACTCCACAATTTTAAGATTAAATACCGTTTAGTTTAATTTAATTTTATCTTCTTTGCTTTCTTTTATCGTAACATTAGTAGGATTAAAATTATAATATACATTTTAATGTATTAATATGAGTATTTAATGTTGATAGTATAATCAGCTACAATATAAATCTGAGATAAAATATAATATTGTAATTAACTCCTATTTATTATCGAAAAACTCGCAATTTCAGTTAGCTATAATTATGTTAATTATATGGACGAGTTACATACTACTATCAAAAAACAAGCCGCATTTCAATTTCACGATAATATATCAATACTTTTTCGTATTTTAGTATTGATATTGAGTCAACATGATAATGTTAAATTATAATCATAGAAGCAAAAAGGTTTTATATTTATTTGTACGTAATTGTAGCACACGATGTCGTTTGCTCACATGTTTGATGTTACATCATGTATTACAACATACGAATTATAAACTGAAACTTGATTTTCCTTAAGAATATTATCAAAAATTTGAAAAATATTGCGTCTGAGTGTATTTTGAGTCCTTTATGTTTGCAAAATATCAATTATAATTTGCTTGTTCGTATCCCGATTATTTATTTGGGATTTTTGTAACGGTACAAAAAGATCTGTAGACGTTTACGTCTGACAGCTTCTGTTGATGTCGGTTCCCCACTAGTTGCTGGCGTGGTTGAAGTGCTTACGTGCTCAATTCATGCGTGTACTTAACAGAAATTCCCTTAGTCAGCTATATGCCCTGTAACATTGTAGAGTTGCGTTAGGGTAGCTCTACTCTTCCTCATTTTAATGTCTATTTTTTATTACTCGTCCATTTTTTATAACAAACGAGATTTAATAAAAAATAACGTTTTAACGTAATTTTATCTATATATATATATATAGATAAAATTTATTTGAACTAAAATGAGATTATTAATAGCCTATTCGAATAATTTGTTGTGATTTGATTTGCGCCAGAATAAAACATCTATGTATCTATGAAAAATATTTTTCTAATTTAATTTATTAAAACGTGTTTCTTATCGGGACGTTAAACTACTAACCACGGCGATTAAAATACTTTTTAATAACAAAGTGTACACGAAAAATCACACAAAAAAATTTAATACAAATTGTTACCTCGTGATAGGTGCTTTATACAAGCTAGTCTAGGGTAGGTACCACCCACTCCTCATATATTACGGCTTGACGAGTGTGTAAGCCAATGTATATTATAAACTAGTTCCTAAGATTTGTCATTTTTTTTTAACGGGTATTAATTAACGTTATATCTAAATCAAACTCGGTTCATATTCAGATGCTCGCATTGAACATTCGTAAAAGAAAAACTTGTTATGCTTCTATTCGAATTGATAGTTTATTTAGATACAATATTTCCTTTTTCATTGATTATTCCATCTATCAATGAACAAAGGTAACTGATGAATGTTTCAAACTGAAATATGGGGCTAAAATTGGGGACATAAAGCGTACTGTGGAAAACCAATTATATCAGATTTAGATACTAAAAAATGTATGTTTTATTTTGTCGAAAAATTTGAAGAACGTAACATAATATAACTTTATTAATAGGAATACATATGTTTTTTTTTTCCACATACATATAAAAATAATTATTTTTATTGATACGAAATATTTAGAATTTTATTTTATACCTTTATATAAATATCTATATCTTTCTTATTTATCTATCTTATTTTATACCTTTATATAAGCCTCTCGTATATTTCTGGCATAGCGACATTAGAACTTATATTATAACGGCTGAGCAAAGACCTTTCCATTTCTTGCAGAGAACTTATTTCATTATGTTACTATTTTGGGTATTCTTTGAAATCACCTATTTGGCAGAATATCATACCACACGTGCAAGTTATATGTGTGGAACCCAGCACCACCAAAGCAAATTTCATCATCAGCCTACTGCTGTCCACTGCTAGACATAGGCCTCCCACAGAGCGCGCCACGTTGCTCGGTCCTCTGCTTCCCTCATCCAGCTTCTACCGGCGATCCTGCGAATGTCGTCGGACCAGCGGGTCGGAGGTCGCCCCACTTTACGCTTACCGAGATGCGGTCTCCACTCCAGGACTTGTCTGCTCCAGCGGCCATCGGTCCTACGATAAATATGGCCAGCCCACTGCCACTTCAGCTTGCTGATTCTCCGAGCTATATCCTTCACTTTGGTTCTCTCACGGATAGCCTCATTTTTGATTTTATCCGCGAGAGAGACACATAACATAGCCCCACCGTCAGTGTCCACGTCTCGGCACCATACGTTATCACCGGTACGACGCAATGCTCAAAGACTAGTTTTCAAGAATTGTGGAATCGCCGACAAAATTGAATTAAAATTAAAGCAAATTTAATTGTTGCAGATTAAACAAATGAAAACTAAGAGACGATGATATTCTGTTAAGACGCATTGGTTCAATCTACTTAGATATTTCTTAACCTAAATAAATATTTTTTCTGATAACCACTAGTTAATAGCAGAAAAGAAGAAGTTAGAAAAATCCGTGACATTAATTAATAATAATTTATTTATTAAATAAGCAATAGCTGCTTATTTAATAAATAAACACTTTCTGTTTCACTATTCGTGTTAGTTTGACAACATAAATTATAATAAATTCAACAAATCTCTTGGAGATTTGTTGAACTTGCCTTGTCATTGAAATTGGTGTGTTTTCCGAGATATTAGTTGCTTGAATAGACTTAGTAGCACTTCTTAAGCTGACTGCCGAGGCGTGGGAGTAAATCTCTTGATTACATCGTATTATAACGTGCATGTTCAAAATTGCGCAATATTTACTCGAGAAATTCAAAAAATATTGAAGTAAAAACTCAGAAGAAATAAGGAAAAAAACAATAAGTTTGCGGATGTTATGAAACTAACCATTCTTTAAGAAATCTCCGGAGAGAACTTTACGCTCTCATTAATCTTACTTGCATACTTCACGCAAAAATGACGTGCGAGTAATTTATTATTATTAGCACAGTTGGCAAAACTATTCAATTTTATTATAAACTCAACTTCTACTATATTATACGTATGCTATTATAAGAAAATACAAGATTAATTTATTTCCGTTTGGATTATATTTATATCTGTTTAAAGACTGTTACCAGTCTACTATGAAAAATATATTTCTGTTGTTGGTGGTAATTTTCAACAGTAAAATTACTAATCAATTATAAATAAAAAATAAAACCGTTTTTTTAAATGACCAGGTCAAATAGAATAATAAAGGCTGCTTAAGAAGAAGAAGATTAAATGAATTTGTTATGTGATAAATTATATTAGTGTACTTGTTAATAATAATAATATTTATTGCTTTATTTTAAAACGAAACGTAGTCAACAATATTTAGTATTTTAGTAAAATAAGATGATTGTTAATGGTATGATATGCTATAAGTAATTAAAAAAAATATATATTTGCCTCAAAATGCATCTTGTGGCCATTTTAAGGATTGATTTGCACACTAACGTCTAAAAATTTTTTTATTATTACAAGTGTAAGAGTAGTGATTGCAGATGGTGTAAATATAACACTGTATTTCTGATTGCTAACGCTTTTTTATGGCTTAAGAAAACGGACGGGCAAATAGGTCTCCTGATGGTAAGTGGTCACCTCTACTTATAAACATTGGAGCGATATGACTTTTTTATTCATTTCTTTTTCTTAATTAACCAATGCGCCATCAAACTTGGGAACTCATATGTTATGTCCCTTGTGTTTTTAGTTAAACTGGCATTTAACTGGCCCTTCAAATCGGAACACAACAATACTAAGTATCACTTTGGCAAATGAGAACCTACACAGAAGAGACTATACAAACCCCTATCGTCAAGACTGAACCACTGAATCGATCGTAATGAATTTTAATGCTGAATCACCTAGACTAGAATAACGTCGTACAAATTATAGAATTTACGAAAGAAATTTTGACATGGATGAACTCACGGTAACTCATATATTATACATACGATCTAAATCAAGATAATTAGCGCAAGATAAATTTAGTATTGTCTAGACATTAGCTCGCGCCTTTATATTCGATCCACAGTTTCTCTCTCTTCAGTGACTACGGTGTTATTTAAAGCATCAGAAAAAATCTTAATTGAAATTCATCGTATTATTCCGATCGAGAAATAAAAAAAGCCTATTTGTTTAAAGATAATATTAAATTCAATCAAACTAAAACAAAATTCACACCATATTTAAAATATATTTCCCAAGTACATACATGTTGTTATTTGTTTAAAAATACTGCAAATAAACGATACATCATATGACATGTTATCGAGTGCCTGTCTACGATATTGTTGGTGATAACGGAAAACATATTATATTTACTAGCTTATAGAAATAAAGCAACTGCGATAGATCATGTAATATATCCCTTCGTTCTCAATTACACCAAATTAAAAACACATCGGGCTAAGGCAGTACTTCTGAACTGCCTTAAATTATAATTATTAACTTAATCTAAGGCATTAAATATTCAATGCAATGTAAATTAAAAGTGGTATCAAATCTAAATATAAGTAAGTAATAATGCTTTACTGCTTGTTAGAACATTGTTTTCCTGTAATTGATTTTGTACGATCATTATTTAATATATACCTTATTTGCACAAAAAACAAATGTTACAAAAATAACCTACAAAATAAATATTATTATTATCTAAGTACTTTATTTATAAGTGAGATCTACACTTAAGAATTATAGATGAGCTTAGTATCGACTAAATAACATTGCTCGAACGGCACGTTCTCGAACAAAAGCCACAAGCACCTTTATATACTGATGTGGAATTTTTATTGCAGCATATTGCCTGATATGAAATTTTGGGAATGAGATACAGTGATAAACGTAAAGTGAATCAACCATAACGAAGCGTTAAATTATCTTTGAAATTATATATTGTATCTTCTTGTATATTCTTTATTGAACTTAAACCATCTATGAACTCATTGGAAATGTTATTAATATTGATATTAATTTTTATATAGGGCATGCAAAGATGGAACTGTAAAGCGCGAGGCTATTCAATGGAGAATCAGGTTAATATCTGCTTCCTAAAAGTGTTCATATCGCTATGAAAAATAGAGGGTCGACGTAATATCTTGGACAAATAGCGGACATTTTCATCGCACAAAAGCGGCGACGGTTCTAAAATGATAAAATTTGAAATGAGCAATCCTGTAACAAACGTGCTTAAAAATAAAATTATTTTAATTTTATTATTATTTAAATGGCTTGCAATTTCATACTGAAAGATAAATTACAACTGATTAATTTTGACTTTTTTTTTGAATATAGTTTAAGAGTAACTCGTATTTCAAATCAAGAGTAAAATAGATATTGTAGGAAATATAATGAGTGTTAGTAAGAGAGGTCAGAATTTAAGCAGCATTTTCACGCTGTTCCACAAATCTGGGCGAAAAAAGACTAACCCTCTTATCACCAGTCATGGACGCAATGAAATATGATGTTATTTTATGTTTAATAAAGATTTTTGCATTGATACTCTAAGGAAAAAGTTTTTCAATTGCAAACAGAACAAAGACTTAAATATAACCTTTGCTAATACTCAATAATTTTATGCAATTGGCTGAGTTTTGGTGAATAATACACCTTTAATAATCGCTTAAATCACACATACTTAGTTAATCTTTTTCTTCTTTCGTAAATTTGACTAATAGAACAAAGTAGAATAAACTAAGAACTTCAAAATATTTAACGCTATTCATATTTTATGGCAAAGCATTCTTGGCACAATACTCACATAAACGTGGAAAAGCCAATGTACGTCAAAGGTTAATTGATGGTCTTGGGATTCGAATACGATGTTTCGGAAATTATATTTCCTGAATGGGATCGCTCCCAACGCCGTATTTTTCCCCTTCAATGTATGAGATGTTTATCTTATAGTATACTGATGATATAAAATAATATAACTGTTTAATATTATAAAGATATAACTTTTGTCTGTTTGGTTTTTTTTCGGCTTCAAGCAAACCTACGAATTTGATTGATATTACTTTAATAATAAAGTCTATAGTTTCGTGTCGGACAAAGGTTAGACAAATATACAGTATGTTATTTTATTTTATATATAAATCTTAATATGTTTATGTGTCGGAGCAAAAATTCCTGGTTAATGCACTGTTAAGGCAAATGCTGTCAATACTATCACAGACAAAAAAGGCTACGTATGAAAAAGTTTTTATTCTCTAAAATGTCTTTTGAAAAGTTATTATTAATATACCTACATATAATTATGTTTTATAGGTAGCGTAAACTGTAGTGAAGTTTAATTGTTTCTATCAAAATATATAACATAAGTTTTAAAATATATTTATAGATAAATGTCGACTTTTACATTTGGAAAATCTTATATATATATGGTTTTTTTTATATAACAGCTAGAAGGGCAAACCGGACATTTGACTGTAAGTGGTGAGCACCTAGACATCGGCGCTGAAAGAAATATTAACCATTCCTTACACTCATAATGCGTAACCAATCTTGGAAACTAAGATAACCCTCTTGCTTGAATTCTTTACGAGATATTTAAATAAAGTCGTGAAAAAATACACAGAGCATATTATTGGCCGACGCATTAGTACAGTACAAATAAATAGGTTGGTTGGATGTTTATAATGGCGTTAAATCCTTATTTTACGATACGGAGTCAGGACAGGCAGCTAGTATATTATATAAATACTCATATTATTATTACGATATTAATAAAATACGAGCGAGAATTCTAGGTGCGACGTTTTTGTAAAACATTTATCACGGAAAACATTTTTACTTGTATTGTGAAGATTTATTTGCTACGTAAATAAATAACGAACAGATGAGGTAATAAAGCTTTATAAATGAAACATGTGCTGAAATTCTCGAAGAAATGAATTTCAGTATTGAGACGAGACGTTTTCTAATATTAGTCTTTGGCTTACCTGAATACAATTATCTTCTATGTCCTTAGTCTTTGAATACAGCAACTATTCAAGTTATACTACCGCAGGCCTTAAACACACGTCCTAAGGGGCATGTAATGTAAAGAGCTTACGATAGAACCTCAGTTGAAATACTGGAGATACGTGAAATGCCTTGCTTGTAATCTCGTAATATACGACTACCTACCACTTGTAAGTAATTTTAGTTAAATGTAATTCTATCGTCTTGGTTGAATATTAATATAATGATTCACAGTAAGGGTGAAATATAAATGAGAGATCGGCTTAGTAGTATTATGTTTATTATTATCTCATAGCAAAATAATTTACAATAGCATAAATCGGAATCAAATCTATTTAGACGGCTGATTTCTATGAGAACGAGATGAGGGTACTGCTGTTTGTCGTCAAGGAACATGAGCTGTAGTGCTTTTTTTTTTAATCTATTTTTTTTGGGACTTTTTAGCGACAAATCTAAATGTCAGTCCCATCGTTCCCTTAGTAACAATTCCACCACCAACAACAATAAGAATAAACTATTAATCACAACTTATTTTATCTATTATTCTTGCTATCAATAGATGTTTCAATTCAAATATTTAAAAAAAAATAACTAACTGACTTAATTGTACGTATAGAAAAATTTAACATCTTGGTTAAAAATGCTGGTTTACCAATGAAATAAAGTAAACATTGATTAATCTTGTTTCTTGCCTGTGTTATTAGCAATACTTTAGTTATTACGCATGCTGTTGTGTCATCTATTCGTGGTGACTCTAAATTGAATTACCTTTTTGGGTTAGTGGCTAGCTTATAGTGCCATCAAAATGTTCTGGGTATGCTTAAATCCGGATAAGGTCAATAAATTTTCATTTGGTTTTTCTGACAAAATACAAAGAAAATTTCAATGGAAATATGAAGAAGATACGTCCGTGCCTCCAAAACATAAAAACAGTGGGCTATTTACCAGCTGTCTATCAGGTTCTGTTAAATTAAAGAAAAGAGAGTACACAGGTTTGTGCAAAGACACGTGTGCTTTATAAATTATTTTGCACAGTTGGCTACTTTTCGCCTAGACAGCTTGAGCGAAGCAACTCAGAAGGACATCATCAGCGATATAATTTAACTACACCGATTTGAAATCAATTTAAGTTTATCAATCAATATATCGTTATTAGAAATGGGAAACAAAAAAGTTCCTAGTAAGTAGTCTCAATGGCTCAGCATTATATGGACTGCTTATTGATGTGAAAATCGGGATCGATTCTGTTCCCTCTTATATCCTGTAAGTTTTCATCATACCCACTCCTTACATACAAGTATATGCGTCATTAGGTGTATTTACAGATGACCATCCACTACTCTGTGATGCAAGTAAGTAGATATTCATACATGTTTCATTCTATCCTTAGCGTCAAGTTCGAGGCGACCTAATAACAGAACTCCTCGGAGCCCTGGACGCCGAGTGTGCCCAGGTACGCCGGGTTTACCCACTAAAAAACCAGCGGTACCCTCTCCGTCTTTTGGCGGGCGCCACGGGATCGCTTACGCATGCTACCGTGACGCCCTGACGGTCGGCCCGCCTATGCGGGCCTCCAACACATAGAGGGGCTTCTCGGGGTAATGAGACCCCCCTTAATCCCTGCGACGCTTATTGAGGCGGGGGGAGAAAGTGCGCGTAGCGCTTTTTCCTCCTCCCCGGTCGTCTTCGGCGGAGCGGGTCTACA
The DNA here is from genome assembly GCF_905147765.1 of Vanessa atalanta. Taxonomy (NCBI): domain Eukaryota; kingdom Metazoa; phylum Arthropoda; class Insecta; order Lepidoptera; family Nymphalidae; genus Vanessa; species Vanessa atalanta. The sequence goes on from NC_061882.1 coordinate 6,039,521, forward strand.
ACGGCATCCTCTTCCCGCTCCCGCTCCGCGGCTTCCTTCTGCGACATCACGTTTTCGCAGAAGGAGCGCATCTCCGACCAGCACGTTTCGCTACCGAGCATTTCGTTAACGATGCTTGGCAGAGGTCTCCGCCCATAGTCGCCGCCAGGGTGTGCCTCTGGGGCCCCCACGCAGCACACTCACTCAGGGTGTGGTGCCCGTGTCGACTGGCGCACCACACTCGTGGCAGGAGGGTGACACCTCCCGCCGCGCTATTCCCTTGTGTCATCCCTTGGGTGAGTGTACCCTTCTTCCTCTCGACCCAGTGACTTAAGTGGGGACGGATCGCCTCCACTGTCGCCAGGCCCGCCGTGGGTGGCCCCAGGTCCTCCTCCCATCGGACGATCAGGGCTCGATGGGCTAGATCCCTGATCCGCCCGACTTCCGCCGATCCTGGACGGTCGCCGCGATTTCTCGTCTCGACCCGGAACCGGTACACTTCCGCGAGTACCTCCACCTGGAGTTCCCAGTACGGATCGCCCGCGAGAAGTGTCGCCGCTGTCCACGACACCGTTCGGTACCCTCTGATGCCTCTCACCACTATGACCCTCTGCGGTTTTCGCAGCAGGGCCCGATTATCAGCGGTGAGGGCGTCTACCCAGATCGAAGCACCGTACAGCGCCATCGACCTCACTACGACGGAATATAGACGCCGGCATAGTGACCCCGGCCCCCCCACATTCGGATGGAGGCGACTGAGGGCGGCGGCGGCGTTGATGAGCCTCAGGCCGAGATCACCCGACGCCGAACCAACCTCCCATAGACTCCCGCCCAGAGGACCTTACTGTCCTGGAGGTACACCACCAGCAGCCTCCTGAGATAGGTCGGCACCCCATGGTATCGGAGTGCCTTCCGCATTGTCTCGAAAGGGAGACTGTTGAGTCTTCAGGGCGTCCAGGGCGTCGACCGTTGACCGGCCCATCCTGAATCCGTACTGAGCCTCTGAGAGACCCGGACCGTTGCTTATCATTCACTGCTTAACCAATTTGGATACGTTTTCACTACTATACTGCAGTAACCTTGAGGCAACATACATACCTTGATGAATAAAATTTAATGTGAAAACTAAGTAAAATGTAGATTCGGAGATTTAGATGTTACTCACAAATTCCAGTGTAACTTAAGCTCATATTGATACAGTCGAACATATTAAAAAGGGCTCACTTTAAAATTTAATCCCACCAAAGCTAAACGTTACCAATTTGCAATGCGATAGAAGCAGAGATTTTAACAGGACGTGGCGCAGGAGATACTATGCTTATACACCGGATTCCTCTTATTTAAAGAAAAAAAAAAATCGTTTTCTTTTAAGCGAATCCAGATTCCAGAGCGCACGGCCAGCTTTATGTGGCTCTGTCGCGTGTTAGCAACTCCAAAAAAAATCATACTTTAATCCTCGACGGCGGTACGTGTAATATCGTGTACATTATAATAATGGTGATTGTAACGACAATTCTTTTATCTTAAATACCTGATAACTTTTACATATAATACTGTAATTTTTGAATTGGGGCACGCGAACTGAATCGCGGGCATCAGCTAGTTAAGAATATAGTCCTACAAAAACGATAAAAAAATATTGAAATAACTTACTTCATTTCGCATTGCCCAATAAAGTTAAACAATTTGTTAAACTTGATTATTCACATGAAAGTAATACAAATTTTGCAATATTTTTAAGCAAAACTCATTATGGAATACGTAATGATAATCTCGTACTCGAATGCATTAGACTTATTAGCAAATTTAGTTTTAAAGACAAAAATATACTAAATTTGCCCTGTACTATGAGGACTCCATTAGGTAGTTTTTAAGACAGACATGTTTTTTTCTTAGGCATTAAATGAAAAACCTTTTGACAGTGCTTGAAGTAAAACTTTTTCAATGAACCATTAAATTTCTTTTGGGTTAGATTTCTTATAAAACATCTTAATGAGTGATTAAGTTCAGTAATAATTAAGAGTTTCAAGAAAACAAAAAACAAAAATAATGCTTTTAGCGAAAAAAGTTTAGGTATCATTAAAACATAAAACTATATCAATAAATTAATAGAGCGAAAATAAATCAATTGCTAAAAATAGTAGTTATATAAGAGATAATAATTAATTATAGATAATTATTATTATTATTTTTACTTCATTTATTCATTAATTAATTCATTATTATAATTTGATTGTATTTATCTCAATTAATTTCGACTGAGTAAACTATGTTAAAAAACAAAATTTAAGCATATTTTATTAAATTTTAATATTATAAACAAAATTAATAAATAAGCCTTCATGAGTTATAAATTAAATTGTATACGTGTATTTTGTTTGAGGAAAAGATTAAGTAATATTTTTCTTGGTTCAGTAAAATCAACATTCGGTACCGTAGGTAGATTTACGATCAATTTAATCCTATAGGATGGAGGCTGTGTAGCATGACGTTCCAAATATACGTAATACATAGAGGGTTAAGAACAAGATTTACATGGAATTTAAAACATATTTTTTTTTCAAAATCATACTCATGTTAATAAATATCACACCGATAGGTGTTGGGGCAAGAAGGTTCTAGGGTGAAGAGTAGTGTAGGACGCCCTCTGGCACTGTGGAGCGATGATGTACGGAAGGTGCCTGGTAGAAAGTGGATGGGAAGGGCCGAAGATTGGGCTCCGTGGCACGCCTTAGGAAAGGCCTATGTCCAGCAGTGACTGATTCAGGCTGATCATGATGATTAATAAATGCTTTCGTTGATGAATTAGTATATATATACTATGTACTCTTGTGCTATCTACGACCTACGTAGTATAAAGCGCTTATAGTAAAAGATAAAGCTATTGTGTAAAAAAATGAATAGTTTTCACTCTAGTAACATTTTATTCCAAATATTTGCTGTCGTAATATTTGTTGAGAGTCGCGTAATAAAAGTTAAACGTCAATGAATGGCATTGTTTTATGTGAATTTTCCTGTTTGACGCAGAAAGGTAAGGAATATACCGGATTTTAATCAAGGTAACGTTTTCTACTTGGAACGTCGTCTTTTGTGCTCAATATTAATAATTTAATAATTAATTTTGTTTTTATTTGTTGATCAAATCAAATCATAATATACTTTATTCAAGTAGGCTTTTTACAAGCACTTTTGGGTCGTCATTTAACAAACTATTCAAAGTAAAGCTACCACCGGTTCGAAATGTAGATTCTACCGAGAAGAACCGGCAAGAAACTCAGTAGTTACTCTTTTTCAATATCTAAAAATACAGTCATATAAGTTAAATACAATTATATATGATATTTATATTCAATATATAGTATTATATTGAAACAACTAACAAATTTGTGTAACATAAAACTCATTTTATAAAAGATCTTGTGCGTTATTATTTTAATGACTGCACATAAGATTTATTTGAATGACAACAAATAATATTAATTATAAATAAATAATATATCACACAAAGGAGTCAAGACACACATTATTAAATTTATGTTCTTCAATGTATGTCATTATCTGCTATAAATCTGTATAGCGATTAGCAAGCAAAGTGTTAATTATTATTATATTGCTGTATATTTCTGTTTTAAAATTAATTATCCAATGTAATATTCATTGTTGAGTCGTCGCTGTAATAAAATCGTTATTTGTATCTTTAATAACAATCAATTTTCTTTTCAAACGAGTCGGTAAACCAATTTGCTGCTTTATTGGTCTCCGCCCTCCTTTCTGATTTATAATCAAGCAAATTATAATATTATTTCAATATAATATTTGAATATATAACAATACTGTATTGTATAATATGTGTACTTGCTGGTGGGGTGTTGTGCAAGCCCAAAGTAGTTACCACCCGCTCATTATATATTATGTTCCAGTGTTTAGTGAGCCAGTGTAACGACAGGCACAAGGTTCTCAAGGTTGGTGGCATATTGACGATGTAAGGAATGGGTAAAATTTCTTAAGGTGCAAATATATTTTAAATTCTATGGACAGTCGTGACCACTTACCAGCAGATAACCCGTCCGCCTCTCTATTCTAGATAAATATATAATTTAAAATTAAGATTAGGTATATATAATTTTGTTGTTGTATTAAGTGTTCTTATTTATCGTGATTGTGTTTTTAAGATTTTTCCAACAAATAAAATAATTTTTAAGATACTTTATTATAAAATGTTATGTCTGATGTTGGACAGAAAAGCCGGGAGGTTTTTGCGGATAGAGAACATTGGTTAGACTAGAACGGGATAACTAACACCCGGGCGCCCTGCCAAAATCTATTTCAACTTTCCCCCGCTTTATTTACAAGGCTTACTGAACGACAATCCCTTGTTCCCGTACTTATTCCAGTGTTTGTATAATCGATACGCAATTACATGGAGAAGTTTCCTTAAAACTTTCACTAAATTATAACTTACCAAAGGTTACGTAAACTTACCAAACTTTGTGATTCGTCAGAATACCTTTATCATATATAAATTGATTGGAATCTATAAATAATTAATATTAATAGCATGCTTATTGTTTCTAAAAATATATTGTTTAATTTGCATTCTTTATGGCATAAAACATTTTATTTTCCCAAGTATCGGATAAGATGATAAAATTGAATAATCTAGTGAGTATATTTCACCACAGCACGTCAGAGGCGGTGATGTGAGATATCAAATTATAAGAGGTTGTTTGCGCACGCGCGCTTTGCATCCGAAGCCGCAGCGTCCAGTCTGCTCGACGCTTGTGCTAGTGCCGAACGAGCCTGCGCGATGCCTCGTTTGAAAGTCGACTCGAATGCCAAGTTGACATTTTAAACTGTAAACTGTTTCTTGGGATGCAAAATAAATTGTGCCAGTTCAAAAGTTATTGTTTTTAAAAAGTTAGTGATATAAAACTGTTATAGTGACCTTTTACAGTACTCAGTGACTTGGAAAAGTGCTGTGACTAATTAAAATTTTTGGTATTGTTGAAACTTTGAAATATTTTTTATTTATATAAAAGAGTAACCATTTTTAATTTTAATTGTAATATAATTAAGAAAGATCAACTTTAAATATTTTTGAAAGTATGAATGAAATTAACAATAAACTATTTCTAGGCTTTTCTTTTTTAAGTTTGTAGTAAAGTTTTCTAATTTTTATTCAACTCTCATTTAAAAGTTATAGTATTGAAAGGTGATGTATCGAAAGCAAATTTTGACAAAATTTTAGAATATATGTGTTATTTTATTTTGCATGTATGTAGGTATATCATTAAGTATTTCTATCCCAAAATTATTCATAACTATTTATTACTATTACTCAATTTTGTCAAATTGTTAAAAGAATAATAAAAAAATATTTTCAATATAATTACTAAACAGATGTTTAAAAATAAAATATTTCTTAAAAAATATGCTAAATATTTCGACTCGCGTTATATGTTAAAATTATTTACTCTTATTTAAACGATTTTACCTACTCTATTACAATCAACAAATGACCCAGTTCCAAGATAGATTTTTTGATGTTTTTTAGACATTTTTTTTTAATGAAAAATGTTACGAAACCAGCAGATTTCTTGTATTACATTTTTCTAGAAAAATGTTTCGAAGTTATTCATTATGTAACATGATTAGTTATTTGTACAAATATTAGTCCGATTATGTCAAAATATACATAATAAAGGGACTTAATTATATAACCATGAAATATAAAATTTGACAGTGAAGTTTCGTTGTTATTCAAAGCTTAGCATATACGAGTACTTCAATGTCTGAAACTTTGCAGAGAAATTTCAACATTAGGTCGTTAGCTTGAAATAAATGTAAACGTAAATTTATACGGGAACTTTATTATAAAAAAAAAAACATAACTTAACAGAAGAAGTGGTTTTCAATAGATTTTATAAGTTAAAAAAATATCAAATATGGCAAGACAATCAATAACATTTCTTAATTAAAAAAATATGTATATTATATTTAGTCGATAAAGGACATTTGTGTCGGCCTAAACGGATAATATTAATTTAAGTGTAGTTATTCACTTCAATAAATATACTTATTTCTATAAAAGTACTGATTTTCCGTAAGAACGTTTGGTACTTGATGCATTTATCCTAAAAATAATGTAATTATTCGTCAATATCACGTACCAATTCCTGACATTTCAGAACCGTGTTCAGCGTTGAGTTGAAGTTTGTTCTTACAGAATAGGTCTCCTAATTAAAAGAAAAATCCGAAAGCTCTTTGCGATAACGTTTCAATATTGAAACTTAATTAAAATTATATTATCTCTAGTTATAAATAGTTATTTAAAGTATTATCTAATGCTATTAATTACACTAGTTAATAGCGAAGTAAAAACTTTACAAAGTAATTATTATAAATTTAATTGTGGTACAAAAAGGTTCTTAACTTACTTTCTCTGTTCTATTTTCAGACATATTAATTTGCAAATAAGTAAGTGTGTATGTCACGGAACTCTTCCTGAACGACTGGGTCGATTTTAATGAAATTTTTTTTCGTGTTTTAGAGATTTGGTTCCAGATTTTTTAACGAAGTCGGTCGGGCAGCTAGTAATATAGTAATATTTCTATTATGATATATTTATAATAATACCCAAGATTTTATTAGACGAGGTTATGTATACAATTGCCTATTTTCGTGGAATCGCTGTAAATGTAAATATTGTTTTCGGGTTGTGCCCGGGGAACACTTTGAATTCGTAGAATAATTGTGAATTTTTCAAGTAAGCGTGCATAAAAAGGAACGATTTGGTTGAGAATTAGCACTGTCTCGTTATATTTTTCGAAAGGATTATAAGACAGGGATAGATCCATTGATTTGGAATATGATTTTTTTTTATATTAATAGATGAGGATGTGTAAAAATATGATAAAAAATGTAATTAGGTCATAATATTATGATGAGAGTACGAGTGAGTACGATCATCGAGTCTAGATATGTGATTATTAAAATAGTTACGATACGGCTATTTTTTATGGTCTGGTAGGCGAACAAAGTGGACCCGTATTTTTTTAGATATTGCTTACTCCGCTAATGCACAAGGACCTTGAGAGCTAGGATGTTATGTCCCTTGTCCCTGGCTGCCCATTGTTACACTGGCTCACTCACTCTTCCAACCGGTACACAACAACACTTTGTATTGCTGCTTAGTGGTAGAATATATACATATATAGACGAGTGGGTGATACCTACTCAGACGGACTAGCGCAGAGTTCTTCGACCAAGTAATAAGTACAAGTAATTTGAAAATATTATTCATATTTATTAAAATGAGTACGAGTATTCATTTTATCGTAATATTAGGAATCTAAAAATTAGATCTTTGTTAATGTCACTATGAGATGGTGAAATATAATGATTGACTTTTTGCAAATGAACGCGTTCGATTCCGGGCTCTGAAAATATATTTGTCACTAAGAGAATGATCAAATTTGTTAAAGTAACAGCCGGTAATTGTTCGTGTTCAGCTCGGGTTGATACTTGTGGGCGGAATGTCATCTGACACTCTGGGATTCCCCGTTATTATCCATCACCACCAAACAAGAGATTATTATAAACACAAATTAAGGATATGAAAACTCAGTTGGGCTTGCTCGGATACATCCACAGTTCACACACAACTCAGTTAGGTTCACGTTTGTAACCCATTGGGACTAGCTCAAGTCATGTGAGTTTTCATCTAATTCGGCCCTGAGCTTCCTTTTTGCTTGTAGAGTTAGATTTGACCTTCCAAGAACACAATATAAACGGTATATTTGACAAAAAATTGTCATTTTCGTGATATTTTATTTATTAAATTGAAGTTACGTTTTGGTAAATACAAGTTGACAATATTTTTATAAATTACGTTTTAATTTTGTTTGTTGACAATAATGTCAATTGTGATCCTGTTATTTGATATTTTTTATCAAACAACATGATCCAATTTGACAAATTATAAATTTTCATTTTACAAACAATTTTTAGCAAAATTTGAATCATATTTTCGACTGTGTACAAACTGAATTTTGTTTCTATAAATAATTCATTGACAAAGCGCTGATTAAATAATATTATTGTTTAACTTATTAAACTTTACCATTCAGAACATTGCGGATCCAGTGTTTGTCAAAAAATTAACTTTTATAAAACTAAACGTTTAAAAAACCTTTTGATAATTTAAAAATATATCAAATCAAATATAAATAAAAATTAATCTTTCTTTAATTATTTCTGAAAAATACCTAAGATTTTAGCTTATTTAGTGAAACTATACCTACAGTTCATTAAAATTAAACTTACTTTCCATGTTCTATACTGACGATACAAGTTATATAAGCATTTAGTATTCATGGCTCACTATCGCAGCAATTATCTTTATTTGTCAACAGTAATATTTTATTAATAGCAGGGCTTTTTTTCTTACGTTTATACAACTCATTAATGTTCTCTAAAAAATTTTAAAAAGGAGGTTATATAGGCTACGTATATTTTTGATAAATATATTTATCAATTAATAGAATGCCGCTAGACTAAAATGAAATATTTAACCTTTATTCAGTTGAAGTGGATTCCCAGGTCAGTATTCAATAGTAATATATTTTTTTGGTTTAATTTATAATGTGCCGTTTTTCAGAGAACGCTATATAGTTTACTGCAAATAAAAACACGTTATTGTCATCAAAATGCGCTTTTTACAGTATGATTTTTATTTATATTTATTAAAGGAATGACGTTATGTTTTTACGTTAGGTATAAGCTATACGGTGGTTATATTTAAAAAAAAAATTGTCAAGATTTACGGGTGGATGTCATTTTTTATCCAAATCAGTTTCGTAGTTTATTTCAACGATACTGACGTTCGCTCCCTTCCCGATACCTTTATGTTAATTTATTTGACACAGAGTATGGAACTTCTTTTAAGAATTAAAAATATGTTAATTTGAAACATTTTCTGCAAAGAAAAACTAATAGGTTAAGCACTAATTAAAAGTAATAAAATTGGTATTCTTGTTTCTTGACGCTGATTGCTTTAAAACATACTTGTAGCTTATGGTTTTTCTCATAAATAGATTAATATGTTGTATATAACAGTTTTTTATTGCAGTACATATTTTAATATACTAAGGAGCTTTCAGTGTGATCTTTGGCCTCAGTAGGCATGCAGCTTAATCAGGACAGATCATTTTCATTGTTTTCTGCTATTATAGTATTATTATTTCTATATAATAACAACTAGTTGTCTTTTTACCAACGGACTATTGAATCGTTCGCAGTTATCATCAGCATATTATGAAAAGTGCCGAAGATAAAAGCTTAAAACGAAACGCAATTAAAAAAAAAAACATAACCACACAATCAGTTGTAAACAATAAAACGAAAACAGTTCCATTACAACTAAATCAAAATTCTAATGACATTTTAGACGTTTCTGATATCCAAAATAGACAACTCTTCAGTTACAGTTCTAATGAGGACTTTGGCACACATTTTTCGAGCTCCAAATGACATTTGCCTTAGAATTTTGCTGTTCATGTTATTCGCTTCTTTGTACCATTTTTAGACTCGTCTACCCGCATCACTCCGTCATTACAAAAAAAAATTCAGTTAGGTAATTCAAGTAATGGAACGAACAATCTGCTTTTATAAATAAGAACATATTGTGTCAAGTAATTTTATTTGAAAATAATGATAATTTATATGATTAATTACGTTTTATATCGTTTTTAAATAGGGATTGTCAATATACTAACGAATGTTCGTAAACTTTTGGGTTCTATGTTGACCAAATTGCATTGGAGCAGCATGGTAGAATAGGCGCCGAACCTTATTATCAAATGGAAAGGTGATATGTACTAAGGTGTAAAATAGAGGATAAAGTAAGTCAAGAATGCAGTAAGAAATATAAAAGGCTAATATTTATAAAAAAAAAAAACAAAACAGTTCTTTTGTCAGTGTATCTATAAATGTATTTCGTATGGCATAATAAAGAACAAAAGATTGCACATAAAATCATATTTTAGAAGTCTATTGGTATATTTAAACTAGTATGTTGTATTTTTAATTATTCACGTGGAAATTGTTCTTTTCGTGGCTTACACTAAACTTATTTACACCACCAATGAGTAAACAGAGGGTCTCGGTTTTTTTTGTTTTTTTTTTTTAAAAACCTACACTAGGTTTTTATAAAAATTAAAATTAATTATTGTAGTCGAGTGTTTAAAAAGTTAAGTGTGAAGAGAGCTATTTAGAAAATATTTTAAATATTTCTATGGAATAAGTAAACATTGGGAAATAAATCAAATACATTTTTTTTTCGAATAACAACTAAACTATGACAAGCAGAAGTACATAAATACAGCTTGCATGACATCTTAATATAGAATGAATATTTTAAGCTAAAAGCATTTTCACGTTCAGTTAAGGTACAGACGGTTATAATACTTAGAATTCACGAGAGCCTAACTTATACTTGCTATAATACTAAAATGTCAAACATGTTGGGAGAGCTAACAAAACCTTTGGTAGCCCTAAGTAAAGTTCAATTTACAATTGTTGTCATAAGACCCCACTTACATGCCACCTATTTTATAAAGGCGGAGTGTACGATGCGCCTAAATCATTTTTAAACAATAAAGGGGTTTGTATATTATTCTACGAGACCGGACATTCATAGATTTGTTTAAAACAATTGACGATTTCACGTTTAAATAAAGAACTTAAGATTTAGATTTTTGATAGCTTAATTATAAACACGACCAAACAATTGTTTATTCTTTTAAATAAATAAACAAATGTAAAAAAAACAGTCTCAAAGTGTATGCCTTAATACATTAAATTCTCTTTCTATTGTAAAAAAGAAAATAACAAGAGAGAGAGAGATCAATAAGATAAATCGGTTTTCATTAGGCCTTTTGTTCTACACTGAATGAGACAAAACAAACGATCTTCATCTAACGGGCTGGTTACGTGGATAAATGATGATTATAATAAAAAACAATTAGCATACGTATGTATATATTTGTAAAGTTGAAATTGAGTTCTACCAAGTTAATCTCCTGTGACGAGGGTTTAACAACATTTACTATACGTGTGAGAGTAAGCTTTACAACTGTTCACTTTCTAGAAATTTAATCTGTCATAGACTAATGTTTTATAATATATAAATATATTTAAAAAAAATATCGACTCATAATTCTCATTTCCCACTGCTGGGAAAAAACTATCGATCCCATAAAAGAAAAGATTGGAGCGTATTCCACTACGCTGATTCGATGCGAGTGACGGATGTTTCCTTCACCGCAGCCTGAGATGAATTACAAGTATAATTTATGTATATGAAAACTCATTTGTACTTGTTCAGATTTATACCCGTGAGCGTTGGGTTTTTTTTGGTATATTCTTCATATTTATCTTACCTTATTCTTTTTTAATTTTTATCTATATAATAAATATATAAACCAACCTACGCCTTTGACAAAATAAAAAAATAAATCAGAATGATGAAATTGGTAGTTATATTAAAATGCTAACCATTTACATGTCCAAACAACAGAGAAAGTGTAATCAATTTTATAATAACGAATATTGCAAAAATTCTAATTCTATATTTAACTTCACAATAATTAAAAAATGATCCGAGAAGTTCCAGTTCTTTTAATTACGTGGCACTGTCTGTGTAATTAGCCACTGTCTTGTAGGGCTTTGGACTTCTATCCGGAGTAAAAGAATCTTTGTTTTCTATTTTAATGAACTAGATAGGTCAAAGGAAAGTAACACTTATAAAAAAGAGGATATTGCATTACGTATTATGAAATAAGGTAATACAGTGTTCTAGAAATGTAATGCTTCTTCCTTTGTATGTATAATATTATCTATGTGTATGTTGTATACGTTATGGTATATCTTTATACTATATTACTTGGTGGTAGGGCTATGTGCAAGCCCGTGGGTAGGTACCATCCACTCATCAGATATTCTACCGCCAAATAACATTACACTGTATTATTGTGTTCCGGTTAGAAGGGACATAACATCTTAGTTCCCAAGGTTGGTGGCGCATAGGTGATGTAAGGAATGGTTAATATTTCTGGCAGCGCCTTTCGTTATGGGTGGTGGTGACCACTTACCATCAGGTGGCCCATATGCTCGTCCGCCAACCAATCCCATAAAAAAAAAAAAAATTGTATGCCTTACTAATTACATTCTAATAGAGTGAGGTCTGCCTCACTCCTGATCTTGGCCGGTTTAGCATATGATCTGACTTTGCGTTCAACTCGAGATAAGCAAATAGTGTTTGAAGGTTAGTTTTGTGTTTGCGTTTGTGTTGTGACCTAAATTGATATTTAAGCACCATTGAAGCCTCTTCCATATTTTCTTTACACTAAACATTTTATTCGTTTTGCTAAAACATTAGTTATTCTCATAAATAGCATACAAATTAGAACATGAAAACCATAACAAATATTTTAAAAATCAGTAAATCAAAGACTCAGGTGGTTATCAAAATATATTTTAAACACGTCTTACGAAGTGATGATTTATTAAATTCGTTACGTCGTCGCACCGCATCGTAATTTTAATTAAAATATATTTACGCAACGTAAGATTAAACAGATTTATCAATCACTCAAGTCCCCAATATTTTGTTACAGAAAAAAAAGTTTTAACGTATTAAACAATCTAATTACTTGAGAGATTTATCTTTGTCCAGTGAAAAGAATTTGAAATATATTTTGAATATATTATATGGAACTAATGCATATATATACATTGCTCATCGGGTGAACACTTAACGTTGCTCTCTCTCAAACGTAACTAATTTGTCATTTGAAAGAAGAAAGTGTTGTATCCAACATTAATTATTAAGCGAAAAAGGCTTTAGTATTGTAGATTTATTCACTCATAAAGATGCGCCCCTCCACGTTAAACTAAACACAAGACTAAAACGGCAAAAAAAAAATGTACGTATTATATTCTTTGATGTTCTTATTTTACTCGTCTGACGTACTCTAAGACATCTTGTAAGCACGAGCGTAACTCAATATTAATGAACGCCGGTTTAACGTGGAGGAGCGCGTTTTCGTGATCGAATAGACCTTTACCATATAACACAAGAAAGCTAAAACCACAAAAGTATACAATAAAATAATTTTCACGTTGCTAGTTATTTCACCAGATCCAAGGGATTAAGGCCAAGTGCAAAGCGTAGTAAGGTAAATATTTGAAGTCGGAGAAAACTTTTAAAACCGATAATAGGATTTTACGGTGAAATGTTTCCCGCTACCTTCGTTACTTAACGCGGCTCAGCTTAGATTTCCGGCACAATCCAGTCTGATTGCACAAACGCTTTTCCGAAATGTTGAAATTTTTCTACGTCCGTACCGTCATCACAAGGTGCTGTTATTACAAATAAAACTTTGAAACGTTTGAGGTCTTTTTGATTTTATAAAAGATGGAAATACATTTTTGTTTATTTAGCTTTGAAGTAAATTGATGTTATGACTTTAACGCTCTTTACAAGCAAATGCAGATGTTTAACATTTTGCTTAAGTATATTTTTAGAGAAGTCGTTTGTATTAAAAAGCATCAATGTGTTTGATAACCTATTTCTGGCCAAAGATCTCTATTGTCCTCTACCATTCTTCTTTTGATTCTACATTGGAAATCTAGCAGAATATTATGTGATACGTTGTAAAGTTTTTTAATATCGTCTAATTCAATCATATCTGTATATCATGTATGAAGTTTTAGCAGAAGCGACACAATAATTTCTTTAAAAGTTATTGTCAATATATTATAATTCTTGGTATGTAGAATCATTATAATTCTCTTTAGATTACAAGTTGAAGTTTAAGAGCAGCCATTTTGTGGACGACATATTTGGTTATAAGGTGGGGTTTGGGTATATAATCTTTTATTCATTTTATGATTACATTACGCTCGCACAGAGACTCATTTTCATTAGTCAACGGTATTGTATGGCTGAGGTATAAAGATGATGCTACTTTTTATTAATAGAAGCATGACGTATAAATGGACCACCAACTGTAATCATAGAAATTGAAATGATGTGTATTGGCCGTTCTCTTTTATTCACTACGTTGACGCGTGAGATCTGAGACGTTATATTTATATATTTTTTTGTAAATTACGTAAGAATTACTTACAAAAGGCCTAATTAATAATTGATTAGATTTAAATCGTAACTAAGTGGAATGGTGATCAGAATTCTAGCAACATTTATCACTGAATGACAATTCTGATTGTCTTGTTAAAATATGAATAAAATCAATCGACACCTCACGATATTTTCTGATAGCCTGGTTTTGAATCCACGCCTTCTAAGCACTGGGTCATCTCGTCTAACACAAGTGTCATATTTGCTTACATTTAAAAGATTTCTCCATTATTCGTTATAACATGGAATAATTGTTTCAAGATCGTGTTTCTTTTGGCAATATTAAACGATGTCACGAGCATTGCCAGGCGACGCCATTAAATGTGGCGCCCTATTTTTGTACCCTAAGGCATTTGCCACGGTACAATGTTCCTTTTCATGTACTCGGTGAAGTTTCCGCACTTGAATTGTAATTGAATGAATAGGTCAAGAGGTGCTGACTAATTTAAACATTAATAATTTAACATAAGCTATCGTTTAATTTATTATTATATTTCTGAAAAGGGACAGTCTTCAATCTATATATAAAATAAAATCGTAACTGATCGAAATCTGTACATAGAAGATATTTGAGACAAAATGGTACTGGGGCTATCTATTAACGCAATTGATCACATTACTATGATTTTTAAAATTTTTGTCTGTTTATCTATTCGTTCGTTACCGCTAATCTCGGAATCGGCTTATACCGTAGTAACCTTGGGATATCATATAGAGTTTGTTTTATTAAAATCGAGATATTTTGGAACTAGGGCTGATGAGGTTAAAACCTTTTTAAAGAGTTCCAGTGGTGTTACATCATCTCCTAGCGTTTGGATATAAATATTCTATAAATATAAACGGGTACGGCACAGATAATTTTATGTTTATACTCCGATTACATGTCATTAAAAAAAAATGTTTACTTTTAAGCGTGTCCAGTGCATGCGGCTAGCTTCCTGTGGCTCATGTGGCTCTATCGCGTGTCCGCAACTACAAAAAAATCTATGCTTTAATCCCCGCCGGTACTACGTGTAATATAATAATAATATCAGTAAATCTGGAGTTAATTTTTTTTTAAAACTACCACCATGAATAAAATTATATTGTATAAAGAGTTATTAAAAAGTATCTTATTATTCTTTATATATGTATATTAACTATTATTGAGTCATTGGCCTTTCTACGAGGATATTGACATAAACAAAAATTATAAATTTATTGGTTATATTTGTGGACGAACTGAAACTATTAAGGTTTTTTTTTAATATTGAGTTATATATTTTTTGAGAAAAGTAAAGTTATTACGACACGTGTTAAGTTATTAGGCAAAGTAATTTCTGTTAAAATACGTAAAAAGAAATGATTACCGTTTATGTATATCAAAAATAAAACACGATCTAAAATTTATCCCTGTAGAATGGTATTTAAATTTTATTTATACATTTTTAGTAAATCATTATCAATAACTCCTTGAAATTTCTTGAAGCCTGTGGCTTACGAGTAGGTATATAGTTAAGAGATCATGAACATTCCATTTAACACCAAAATATTTAAGCTTATAATATATAGGTATGCCATGTATGCTTATACACCCGATGATCTAGAGAGGTCACAGAATATTTCACTAGCTGCTCCGATTATCACTTTTGATAGATTATAATATATTTTTATCACTCTTCTGGTTTTAGCTCATGCCATTGAGAAAAAAATCGTTTAATCTATTCTAATATACACTAATGTGGTATACAAAGAGTTCTTAAATTAACGAAATATTTTAAGTTAATCTGTAAATTTCACGAAAGATTTAAATAATCTCTAGATTTTTTATTGATATGGATGATATGAATGATGGTAAAGGGTTTTTGGTTAAAATTAATATCATACCAAAAACATTTTCCATTCATTTTAACTTTTACCAAAATAACACCGCTTCATATTTTATGATTTATTTAAAATATTTTCATTGATAACAGGCAATGTACTTGCATGACAATAAAGGAAAATAATTGTACAAAATATAAGATAAGAAAGAGGCTTCGCTTTAGTGGGTTTCCTTTGAAATGTCTATCCTTATACGAAATGCGGAGAAAATTCGCTAAATCTCTTATCCGTCGAATGAGATCTAAAAGAAATATCTATGCAAAAATTTAAGTTTCGAAACTCGGCTATAACATAGCAATGGAGTTTTGCTTATTTGTAATAGAGCCATCATAAAAAAAATATATACAAATGTAGGTCTACGAGCACATGAGTTTTTTGAGAAATCAATACACTTTGAAATGAAAAATTTAAAATGATATTTAACTTTTTAATAAATAAGTAAAATCCAAGTAGGTAAGTTTTGCTGTGTTAGCTTAAATACTCAACAAATCTTAAAATATATATTATTATATAATATCGCATAAATAATAATATGAATGAGTACATATATGTCAAATATAAAAAAACTATGGCGTGCCTGTGCTAGATTTATTTGTAATAAGCTAATAAACTATCTTTTTTTTTATTTATGCATACAATTCGACGATGTTCTTAAAACATCCAATAGACTTCTTATTCCGGTTTGCACAATCAGGTTACGAATAAGCTGTAAAGGCGACACGGCTGATCAAAAGAATTGCGAGCCTGCGCGAATATTTATCACCTCTAAGCCCCGAGCTCAATAGCACTATTCAGGCTTTTTATTGGCGCTTGAAAAACGCCTTAGTGAAATAGGTTGAAGCTTGAACTCCTTTGTTAATTTGTAGCAGCCATGATATTGTATCTTCCAGTATTAAAATAGATATATAATAGATAGTTTTTCTCACAATAATATTTGACTCCTAGACGTCCGCAATCGTGATTTTGATGCATATTAAAATAATTATTATCCTTCGTATTTTGTACCTTTGAAGAACTATATATTGGATCGATACATAATTTAAGTAATCTAAAGTAATTTAAATCAGATTCGTTTATCATTGGATAAATTTATATAGCGTGTTAATTTACTCGAATGCTGTAAATTTCGAAGCCCATGGCTTATATTCCACGTCAATAAAAAGTTTAGTGGTTTTTCTGTGTCTGTGTGTAATTCTCAGCAGTAGTTCAGAGTTAGGAAGTTGACAGTGTTACACTCCCGTCGTTCGGAAAACACGTAAAGCCGTTGTCCCTGGTCCCGATCTCTGTACGTTCGAATTTCCGAATTTCCGTTCGATTGAACTATGAAAGTAAGAGACTGGAATGTACGCCAGTGATTGCACACACACTCATGCAGTATATATATTCAGCGCAATCCTTGATATTAACCGTCGTGACCAAAAATAGGTCGGATGGATATTTATATTTGAAAGTATTTAATAGCCTATTTTATTTCCATTATTTATACCTGCATACCGAATTCATCCCATTAACTAAGTAGTTAAGAACTAGTTTCTCCATTTCTTAGAGTCGAAGCGTAAAATATCCACTTCGCAATTAGACTAGCTAAAAAGTTTTACAATATTTAAATAAAAATAACATAAAAAGGTATCCTTAAATCGTATTTCAACTAGTAGTTCCGTTAGCGTTTAAGTATACAATCTCTATCGCTAGTTAATTTAAGCATGTGTAATTAATAACACCACGATAAATAATCTTAGAATTAGTAGCATTAATTAATATAAACAAAGTAATATTAGATGACATATTTCTTTGCTCTCGTGATTTAGCCTGTGTCGGAATGAGACAGGAATAGCTTAAACGACAAAATATTTTACGCTTCCTTGACATTTTACAAACCTAAAAATGTTAGTTATGTTAGTGTAACTAAATAACTACTAAAAATATATTTTACTGCGTAAAAAAAATTTCTAAAGTCTTAATTTTACAAAGTTCTATATATTGATACTTCCATTTTCAAATGCATTTTTATAATACGTGTCCTTATAAGACTCCTTACAGTTTATTTAAAGATATATTTTTAAAATGACTGACACTCAATGTTATATTATTTAAATAATAATGTGAACAATTTCAGAAATCGTTCCAGAATACTTTGACCTGATTGTTTCAGAAATCTGAATATATAACAAAAGACTAACTCATTACCAGATCTCGAAAATTATAGGTGCCATTGCATACTTGCAATTTTAGCATAGTTCCTCATTTCACGACGTAGACGTTCACTAAGAAAGGATTTTTAGAAGTTTCAACTTTAAGGGAAAGGAGAGATGTAAGTTTATTCGTACAAAGGTGGGACGGACAGCTTTTCTTTCATTTCTATATATCACATATATAATATCTAAAATTATAAATATGTAATATTTACTACATTTGAATATTTTTTAAGTTTATTTTTAGCAATTTAACATTATTGTAATTTATTTTATAGACCGCTTAACATTTTCGAACTAATTGATGTTAAATTGGTACAATTAAAAGCCATTAAGCAAATAATTAAATTATACAAAACACTCATAACCATGCTTCCTGCATGTATAAAATTAATATTAGCTTTCGCGCTCAACTTCGCCCGAGTATGAGGGGAGAGGTGGGTTAAAAGTAACCTATGCGCTATTCCAGAATATGATCTATTTCAGTGCCTAATTGCATTCAAATTAGTTCAGCCATCTTGGCATATGTGAGTAACAAACATCCATCCAAACTTGTGCATTGATATTTTATTAATAATAATATTACTTTTACTCGACTTTTTAAGAAGGTTTATACTCGAACAATTTATTTAAATGTTGTATAAACTAAAGATTATATTACGAATTCTTAAAAGTATATGGTCAATGATCGAATCACCTTTAACTATGTTTAAGTGAAACTTTCTTTTTAAGAGGATAGCCGTTTACCTAGTCTTGGGATATAAAGGATATATTTTATGTAAGTAAAACTTATTTTTAATATAATTTGCGTTCATATCCCAGTTCAGAAATCAATTCGGAATTCAGTAAGCCAATCCTAAACCTGTGTTCTGTAAACACCATTATAGTTCACGCGACATTCATGGTAGCTTGTTCCGCACGATTGGATGTATCCAGACATCTGTGGCGAAGCGTGTAGCGGACTGAAATGACGTGATCAATGGCAAAATGATATATGATTATGTAAATACATAATTATTATATTATATCGCGATTGATTAAATTGATTTTCATTTGCATCTAACTAGTACATTATTATATCAATGAGTTTCTTATTAGTTATCTTACCTAGAATGCCATTTGAAAGCAGTTCTTTACGTTTTAAATATTCTCTAGTTAAGTTTGTAATGACATATATATGATTCGACATATATATATATATATACTAATTAATATATACTATAATTAAATAATATTCTACATACATTTATTGCAATACATTTTAATCATATTATTCAATACAAAATGACAAGACAAAATTATTTGAAATATTTATAATTATTCATTGAATATTAATCGTATTAAAAATTTTATTGAATACGTGTTGTTTAATGTAATTCTATTTGAAATAAGTATTTGAAAAAGTAAAATAATCGCTTATTTTATATATAAAATAATAAGCTATTTATTAAAAAAGAGTATATTTGAGTTTTAACAAGTTGCTTAATTTGGGGTTGTAATTTAATTATAAATATTATAAAGGTATTCGATTTCAGTTGAATTATCATTCCAACATAAAATGCACGTTGAAATACTTC
The DNA here is from genome assembly GCF_905147765.1 of Vanessa atalanta. NCBI lineage: Eukaryota > Metazoa > Arthropoda > Insecta > Lepidoptera > Nymphalidae > Vanessa > Vanessa atalanta. The sequence continues at coordinate 6,059,335 of NC_061882.1, forward strand.
GTGTCGAAATAAGATTTAAAATCTATGCGAAATTTAAGTTTAAGACGTAGTTTCATGAGAACGTGATGAGTCAGTGAGGATTTTCACATTTATTTAGATTAGCTTTCTCACGGAGCGAATGCAGTTTTATTCGATTTATTACCTGGAGATATTTCTTTATTCATCAATTCATAGAAGCGAGGATGAGGCATTGAATTGCAAATGCGACTACTAAGACATTTCGTACAATGAAACGTTAAGAATTATACGCGAAGTCGGAAATAATTTTATTTTGAAAGTTTATTAAGAACACATTTGAAATAGATATAGACATCAATATTTTAATACGAACAGCATAATTAACACCAACAACCAAAAATTATTCGTTAAATATTTAAACACAATTCGTATTCGTCGGGTAACTTCATACTTATTGTGTAGGAATACGGAGAAATATGGCTAACATTGAATACTTTGATACAACATAAGGAATAATATTAAAAGTGTTCCACCAAATTCTGTGAATGTTATAAGATTAACGTTTTCATAACGTGATATCTTCCGAAAAATCGCTAATCTCAATATTGCTTCGTGTCACATTAGAAGAAAATTATTAAAAACCTTCGAAGAAATCCTCTTATCATACACATAAGTCTAAAGTATAAAGTAACTTTTTCAATTTAGTATTTGTATTACATTGGAAAAACTTTGTTCTTTATCGAGTTCTCTTTTTCATGTTGAATCAACAAACAGGTAAGAAGTAAGGATTAAAAGCGACACCTTTGATCGGAGGAATTACGATGCTACGAATATTTATCGCGCGGAACTCCTAGCTCAATAGCACTATTCAGGCCTTTATAGGCGCTTCGTAAACGTCTCGGTGAAATAAGTTTGTTCTTAAATCTCTTTGCAAATTTATACCAGCTCGGTCCCTTTTGCGTATTCTATACTCGATTGAGGGCGTATAAATTCCAAATACTTTACGAAAAGTTTTTTCTTGATACCTATTCGGAAAACTATACAGGTATCGGATTTTATTTTAAGCGATGCTTTTATGTCTCCTCATAATTTATTGGTATAAAGCTTTCTATCTTTCATATATTTACGTTTATGATGACAGTAAATGTAATAGAAACAAATTTATCAATACTTCCATTTCAACTAGATTAAACTACATATAAGCGATGTATGTTTTTTTTTTTTAAATATGTAAATACGTGTTCTTACAGACATCACTATTTTAAATCCACGGTTCAAATAACATTAAAAAAACCTGTTCTGATACTAAAATACTGTCATATTTTATTGCTTAGGATTCATAAAAGAAACCACAGTTCTTTTATATTTTTAAAGCTATAATAAGTTCAATAAAGTCGTGTATTTGTGTATCTGTCTGGAATTGTATTAACATATATTTTTAAATATTGACACTACGTTTTGTGTTAATCCATTAAAACAAAACAAAAAACTTTACTCCTAATAGTAAGCGTTTTATAAAAAACAATTCGTAATTAGTTTAAAAGCTTTGTTTTGTAAGACCTTTCTAAAATAAGAATAGTATCGCTAAATTGAATCCTAAACAAAAAAAATATCGTACTAGTTTAAGGCATATAGAATGAAAATACAAGCGCTATATTGAATAAGTCTAGCCATAAAACTACCATAAATATATGTTTCAACACTATCGACCCTTCTCAGGAGATTTTCGTATTTAAACCGCTACGCGTACTCGACTCTTCCAAATATTGATATTAAAGTTACCCGTATTACGTATAAATCGTAACTCTGCTCTGCGATAGAATCTAAACACAGTGTGAGCCAAATGTAAGCCAGGATCTGTAAACAATGGGCATGTAACAATCCGAATAAGAAACTTTGCAAAATGATGGCATGCGCCGAGATATTAATTTCACGACTACTTACTACTTGGCTTTGTGAAAGATCTTCCGGGTAGAAAACACCCACTCATCAGATATTCTACCGCCAAACAACAATATAATATTGTTATGTTCTGGTTTGCAGTGTGTGTGAGCCAGTGTATCTACAGACATAACATCTTATTTGCCAAGGTTGGTGGCGCAAAGGAATAGTTATTATTACTTACAGCGCCAATGTCTATGGATGATGGTGACCACTTACCACCAAGTGTTCCATTTTCTCATCCACCTACCTACCTATATCATAAAAAAGGGCTATGGCATTGATTTATTCGGACGTTTATTGCATAACAAGTAAATGATTTCCATTGAAAACACACAATAAACAACAACATAATAAATTTTAGAAAAGGCGGCCTTATTGCTAAGGGACAACCTCATCCAGGCAACCTAGAAATTATCCAGTGACCTATTATTATGTGGACATAATATTATGTGGTTATATAATACGACCAAGATAAAAAGATATTCAGATATAAAATAATGCATACATAATAATGACATTCACACATAACTACATATTTTTAAATGTATAATATTTTATACATTATATTGTTATACGGTATTTTAGTTACACGTATGTAGTTACCTTCATTTTTTAACAGATTAATTGTAGATTAATTCGTTGCACATCGATGCAAATGTATCAATGGCTTCAAATGTTGCCTATCTGATTTTTTTTGTATGTTTAACAGTATTACACTTTTACTCTCGCTATGATAAAATTAACTTATTTTATTTATAAAAAAGTTAAAATAAAAAACGTAAGAACGGACCATTTCAATAAAGCGCCCCTTTTTTTGAAAATTGCATGTAGGTTGCAAATTTTACATCAACGTAATCAACGTAATTTGCAATATTCTCTGACAATATCAGACAGTCGAAATTTTATAAAAGGCGAAACACTTTTAAAGGGAGGCCATGTATCTTGTTGTTGTAAGGGCTCTTTTTTATTAAAAGCATTGCCGATATCTCTTTCGGTTCTAAAAGGGAATGGATGACAACTACTTATGCAATATATGGATAAGCTTTAAAATAAATAACTTTACATTCTTTGTCTTCAAAATCTTATTTGCTTTCGGACTCATTACTCTTTTTAACAGTCTTGAACTGTATGCTGACACATATTATTGGAACGAAGTTGTTCTACGCGGCTTAGAATAAAGACAACTTGCAGAACTCGTCACGGGAAGAAAAAGCGAACTTCTCTTTCACTCTTTCTCTCTGTCTCTTTCTCTTGTATACAGTTTTGTATAAAATTATTTTATGTTATCGTTTTAATCCACATGGGATTTTGATTATTATTACACTTTATTTCAGTGTGTCTATTATTTATTACATAATATATAGCAAAAGCAACTTAGTTCCAACCAAGTAACAAGTAAGTGTTGTGACACCTCTCTTTTCATTAAGTAGAAATGACCTACAGTAAGAATTCTTAAACTGGGCGTTATTAAAAACGTCTAATATTGGTTCTTCTATTTCGCTATCATATTACATGAACTTACATTAGCAGATTTACATCTGATATGTAAGTTTTTTTTCTGCGATGATTTTTTTATACACGTATATATCATTGCAACACTATAAGCATTGCATTTCATTGCTTTTAAAAATAAAGTGAGGACACGTTACGATATTGTACGCCTCGAATGTGAAGTGGCGTGGTAGTGATTTATTATTATCGACAGAAAATAACATACGCTATTCGCTCAGATTTTTTATACCGTATACTTAATGCAAACCACTTTTGGCTGATATAATTTAAATTCTTCTATCTGTTTTAGGTTAATATGAATACTTAATTAATTTAATAACATTGGTGCTGTAAGAAATATTAACAATGTGAGACCACCTTAACACGCCACCGATCTAGGGAGCCAAGATTTAAATCGCTCGTATCTGCACTTACACTGGCTCACCCTTCAAACCGAAAAACAACAATATTACTAGTTAAACAGGCGGACATGTGCGAAGCCCGTTCACCATGTAAATTTCTTATTTAAGACTCCTTAATTAATATTAATTTTATAATTTGCTTCTATAACATAATATACGAGTACATTTTTTGTTGTAACCTGTTTTTTTTTCACTCCTTGATTACCAACAATTCATTTTATTTATTTATTTTATAAATGATGTTATCGTACATTTTAATTATTGAAATTGATCTTCGATGTGTTGTGGGCAATAAAGTAAGTTCATTCATACATAAATTTAAGTCAAACTAGCTCATAGAAATTAGCTCATAAAATATTAGCGACTCGTCCGGGCTAGTCATTAATCAAAATAAAATTTAATTCTGCTTTATGTACAGGACGTCCGGTAATAAATGGATAAGCCTAAAATGATGTTAGATGTAATAGCCGTTCGAAAAAAAATACAAAACAGCTGTATATAAAATATAATTTTCTTATTTTACATTATGTCTTTATAAATAGACACAGCTGTGTAAGTGTGTGTGTTCTAATTTTAATTTATTATTTTAGTGTGCCTGCAGTTTTATGAGCAGATTATTTATTTTGACAAGTGTAGTAAAATGCTAGTGGTTAATATATTTTTTTAATGAAACCATCACCGATTCAATTTGATGGTATAGGTGACAGAAGTGCTAAAAAAATCTATTGGCTATAACACGGGACTCCTGTGCAGTGTCTTGCGTAAAAATAAAGATAACAATTTAAATAGTTAAATATATATAGATAGATACTGAGGAACAAGCGGATTCGCCGTCTAGAGCGAATTTTAATATGGTCTCCACATTCATAAGATCTAAGTTCAGTAGTTTTTTTATTGAGGCTGCGTGAAAGAAGAAGTTTATAATAAGCCAATTAGGTCTTTGAAATACTTATGTAACCTCTTCGAAGTAACCCCATTAAAATAACTAAGCGTCGCTTTTCACGAATACTCAGAAGATCATTTATTCATCGATGCAAGGCTTAATCGGCCTTGGCTCTCGCCAAGATTCTCAGGTATTTGAGCATTCTCTGTAAATTTATTTAAAATAAATTAATACATTTTACTCTCAATGCAATTTAAAGCGCAAATTATTCTAAAATGAAATAAGATAATGTATTCAGCTATGCCACGCATTTATAAGCTACATGCATGAATATTTTAAAAATACGATATTTTGCACATTTCGGACTGAAAAATAATGTTTTTTTTTTGTAATTGAAATAATTATTTGCATACTCTTTGGTGCCTATTTATAGGTACGGTGATTGAATAACATTATAAAAAAACAACATGTAATATAAATTAACCATGTAAGTATAATAAAATACATTTTCATTCTGTAATCATTTTTCAAATAGCCGTTGTCGTATTAATACTATCTGCCGTTTCACGCCTTTTCATCACCCCAGTATTTGAGTAAAGATAATATATGTAAAATATATAATAAAGTATATGAACTCTTCAGTACACAGGCAGCCCATCACCCGTAACCAATACATCTTACCGCACAAAGGCTTGAAGGTTTTATAAAGTATGGGTCCTTTGAATCTCTTTGTATATCCGTAATATTGATCAAATTAAATATTTTAAACGGATATTCATATTTTACTTATTTTGTTATTAGCAATATACCCATTTATAATAATACGTCTTACTCCTTTCTTGCTGTTTAAACAATGTCACCCATTTGAGTAATGTAATATTTCAATACCGAGCAATCATAACTTATTGTTTTAATACCAGGTATAATTTACGTCGAAGCCACGTCAATCTAATATCGCTCGCACAAGCGACTTAACTGCTTAGATTAGTTGATTGCTACGGTCAGTTTTCTAAATCGCCACTAATAGTAACAAGTATACCATTAATTTCCATACCGAATAGCGACCGCGAGCGAATTCGAGTTTCGAGATTATTCAATCTTATTCTTTGTAAAAATACAGCAACATCATATTTTAACTGTCATTAAAATTTATATACAATATATACATATGAATGTTATATATATCTTACCATCATCACGACTAATTCCACGAGGCTCAGTAAGTGCAGGAACGTCGATGGTGAAAGAGCCCTTTTTATTGTGTCATTAAGAGAACCGTGGCGGAAAAGCCTGCCTGAACTCCTTGGGCAAGAGAGTCCATATAAATCGAAAGAGTCCACCTCCTTTCCACATGGGCATCTGTGCTCAGGGCACATTTCCTTAGGGATATCATCATTAGGGCACTTTACCTTCCAGGTCTTTATCGCCTCAGTAACCTTTGTGATTTTGACTGAATTTGACTGGTAAGACTAGGATATTATATATATAGTTAAATATATTATAAAGTATCTAATCATCATATTAACCCCACTATTGACAGTAGAGTTGATAGATTTCCTGCCTAGAGAATTGAAGATTCAATGAGAATGTTTAAAATCTGGACATCATTCAACGCGGACGTGATTTTCAAGTTTATACTTATTAACTTACTATTATAAATGTTTCTTATTGAAATAATCGTAAAATGTAAATATCTTAAATATCTCTATTTGAGGCATTTTAGCAATAGTAAATTAATTTGGTCAAATATTTTTTTGTACCACGATATAGGTATGTATATATCTCTCAATAAACAAAGTCGAGTATTGGATCGTAAGTTACAATAACAACACAAAATATGAGTGTTCAGTTCTTGTATCTTTTCTCATTATTCTGCTATTATTTATGTTTTGGTCAGATAAATTATTATCCTGTTATGCTTTCGCTATGAAATAACTCACCGTACAAATATACGACTTTTATTGTTGCCTTAATGTTTTACCAAATACTTGAAAAAACTTATATGAATTATTTTATAAAATTGTAATCGCATTTAAAATATGACTTATATGCATTTTTTTGCACTTCACATTAGAATAGTACGTCAAATTATTGAATGTATAAAACTCAATGAAAAATAAAAACAGGAACGCTTTAAAGATCTACGACAAAAGAGTTCCCGCTGTTTATCCTTTTTTTTTTTACTTAAACGCTCTTTAGGTTTCTTATTTACTAGGTTAGATCATAGAAAAGTTTCCTTACAGCGTATAAAATTCGCTCAAGTAGCCTATTTCGCTGAAAGGAGCAATTGTCTCTTGAAGAACAGCGGCCGAATAGACCCTCGTATAAATATTTACTTTAGGTTGCGTTGTATGAGAAAGAATGGAAGGTTAAAAGGAGAACGAATGTTTAGTTAAGTCATCTATTTACAGATTCGCAAAATAAACAATTTACGAATTGATTACAGAAATCATCCAGAGGAAAGAGGTAACCCTACTCAGCCAAAGATTACGTATGTCACTTGGGATAGTCTTTGAATAGATAAAAAATAGCGTGTGAAATCTTAATTTTATCACTGAATATGTGGATTAGTATGAAAGTATATGCTTCAAATCCTGCTTGTAGCTTAAACGAGGCCTAGGAGTGGTCCGTTTATTTAGGGATCTTAAACAAAGTTTTATTGTCTTACAGCTTTTCCCGCATCTCATTTATTTTGTAATTCATTGTTATAAATTCTAAAATAGTATAATATAGAAGAGAAAGATTAAAACAAATGTCTTCGTATAACGCTTTTAATCACGCATGAAACTCGACTTCAATCACCAAACGAAGTAAAAAGAAGCGATCGTAAATAAGTTCCAATTTTATTGACCATTTCCGCTTACTTATTTATCATAACGTATCGTTTCCGTTGAGTGAAAAGTCTTAATTCGAAAAAGAGCAATGTGTGATTGACATCGATGGCCAGCGCTTAAATATTTTTATTTGGTTTTAGACGTTTCAGAATGTATGCTTTTTTTTAAATAGTTTATCATCCACCGTGTACAATTAAAACATGTTATGTTTTTTTTTTTAATAACGTTCAAAACTAAAGTAATTAATATATCATCTCGATTTATTTATTTTCTAAGTTTGTTAATGACTTATCGCATCGAGTTAGTTAGTTTCATAAAACTTATTTTTATTTAGTTAAACTAATAATATACTGAAAATCTTTTAAGAGCGAAAGTCAGTTCAACGAAAATATCAATTACATTACGTTTTATATATAAGATTTCAAAATATGGCAAGAACAATTCCATATAACATAATCGAACCAAATGTGATCGCCATTACTCACTCTATAATATATTGGTTTGAAAAGTGGCTTGAACTTGATTTATTCCTAAAGAGCTGTTTGTTCTATGCCTTATTGTTTATGTATTTTTCAATTGTTTCTATATAGTTACTTCCTTATAAATTGCGCGGTTTTGTTGCTAGAATTTAATAAAATAAATTGAACAATAGCTCTTCGGAGATAAGAGTGAATAGGCTATTTTCTAGGTTCACTTCACCTTCGGCCGCTGCTTGCCATTTAACGAGATCGTCTGCGTGAATCGCTATATAAGAGCGGACTACTTTTTGTGATAACAAATTGCCTTAGTATGTCACGTGGGTAATAATAATTCTTTATGTGTCAATTATTACATTATGTAATCATTCTGAGACCTCTTGCTGGTATGTTAGGCACAAAATGAATTATACCTAATATTTTTATTACAATATCATTGTTACAAGAATACGCTCATTTTTATTGGATATACCAATATAATAAAATAATATATTTGTTTGATATTATAGTGGGATGTATCTCAGGTATGAACAAAATATATATTAATCTTTATAATTTTTCAATGAGCTATATTTGTCATTTATAAACTTAATTTATGGGGTAGAATTAATGTCTATGCTCTTCCAACATTTGCTTAAGGTAAATCAAAAATTTTGTACGACGCAACGAAAATTATAAAATTCCACGAAACAGTTTGTGGACAATCATTTAATTTGAAATTAAATATTAATAATGGTTACTCTCTTATATCTTGCATTGTGGATTTGAAAATTATTTAAACAATGTCATAAACGAAATATTAAATGCAATGTTGAACCTTAAAATCAGTCTACTTGTTAGTTATAAGGTCGCAGAAACTAAGGTCGCCGGTTCAAACTCTGGGGCGGGCCATTATAATGTTAATAAATTTTCAAGTCGAAAAATTGTCAGTAACAACTCGGAGGCTGGAATTTGACACTTTACCGTTCCGACCATATAAAATATAGTGTACCTGTGCCTGTGCACCTACTTCTGTATTAAAATATATATCGCGCAGTTGGCTAAAATTGTTCCTTGGACAAAATGATCAGAATTATATAACGAGATATTGTTGCTGCTTTAATGCTATTTTGAATTAATTTATTAAATAATTTTCAAATTCATAATTACATGATCAGTGAATATAATAATTAAATTAATCGCTCAAAAGTGATTAAAGTATTTAATTAAGACCGGATTAAACAATAAGTGATTAACATCGAGTGTTGTAAATATTATCTAAGTTGTGAATAATAAAATGTGTTTAATATAATAAGCGTGTGATAACCCTGTTAACAAAAGTGAGTTCAAGAAATATATATTACACAAGAGGGTAATGATGTGAAGAACTGGCAGTGATGTGGCTCCCGGCGCTTCTGTACCTGCTTGGTCAACTGGGTATGTACTTACATTTATAATATAAATTTAATAATTCGGAAAAATTTCTTGGTAATATTCGAGGAAATTGATTTTCAGCTTTTAATACTTTATTGTATTCAAGTTGTATTATATCTATATTATTAAATAATGGATACAAAATATATTGTGGCAAAAGTTTCCCTACGTTTAAATATGAACAAAAGTGAATACAGTTATACTGGCTCGGGTTTTTGGTAAGGTATCGCATATTTTTGCCTCTAGACTGTCTTGACTTTTAAGGGCTTCTATTAATCAACAATATTTTGATTTAATTCAACTAATTAATGCTAGTTAAGTTTGTTAAAAATTTGCGCTCTTCTGTAACAGAATATTTCAACCGCATATTAAGACATAATCTACTAAAGACTCCGCCATACTAAATGCTGTCTTATCCTCCCTTAACGCGACGAGCTCTCGTCTTTACTTCATTAAAATCACGCCTCTAAAGTGAAACCACTTAAGATTAACACTCGCACCGTAGACATCTTAAAATATATACGTGTCGGGTATATTCTTATATACAAAATTATATTCCGGCATAAAATGGAAGTCTATATATTAAAGTCTGGAAGTGAAATGGTAATCGTTTTAAATGTATTACTAACGCATTAATTAAATAAATAAAAAAATACACCTTCAAATTCAAAGTACAAAATTTAACTTTCTCTTTACAACATCTTCTATGTTAGTTGTCTTCTACATATTACAATTTCTAATTGATTACCAAATTCCACCAACAGTTCGGAAAGAAACAGGTCAGATCTGAGAAGAAGCGGGGAAAGCAACTCAGTGGAAACATAAAATTTGTTATCATTTTTATTTGTAAGATTTTATGTAACAAGTTTTTATACAAAAATATATTTTGAAACAAATTTGAGAGAGAAAGCGGAAGGAAGCGAATGTTCCATTGCTAAATCCGTTATTGCTGCAGCTAAAGTTTATTTATACTTACAAGAAAACCGTAATACTTTGTCTGTATAAGTATAAACGTATTGTTGAAAATTTTAACAGTATGTATGCAATATGTACATTTACTAGCGACCCACCCCATAGCACGGATGTAATTTATTAATAAAGAAAATGGTACGGATATATCATTTATACCCTGTATCGCTCAGGAATAATGAATTTTTATACCAGTAGAAAAGAAATTACAATTGGTTGATTCGTTTCGGGGATTAAACAAATTTACCTCTTTATACAATACATACATACAAAATTTCATCATGATCGGTGGAATGGTTAAGTCGTTGCAGAGACAAACAAAAAACAAATACGTGTGCGTCGTCGGGACGCCCGACAGAAGTGATAACTTAAACTGTCCGAAATAGTGCTGTTGGTTAGAGTGAGAGAGGAGGAACCTGCTTACAGCTGCCTTATGCGTAGGAGAAAGGGAAGCCAGACAGACTGGCGCCGTAACGCGTTACGTAACGAAGCGGTTTACCCTCCCATAAGAAGATATCTATTCAGAATTCCAACTCGTTAACTAGCTAACTAACTCATAAACTTCGTAAAAATAGGTATAATTTGTCATGTCATACTGAAAGTATATTTTAAAACAGAATCGGTCTGTTCATGCATTATTCGGAAAGTTAGCAAGTAAAATATAATAATGAAAGTTTGTATCCTTGATATTATAATTAAATATTTCACAGTTGTTCGTAAGACTGTATAGACAGACGATGTTAGACCCGTTATTTTAAAATGCCAAAAAAAATAAGCAACGTAAAAATTTTGTCTCGTAAATGCGAGTAAAAGTTATCACGAAAAGTCGCCTTAACAACAAAATCGTTTGTTTAAGTATTTTATCCAGCAGAAAGAATTAACGGCGTAGGTAGTCATTTATTTTAGATTTATTTTTCACAAGGGTTAGTTCATTTCGAATGGCGACCGCTACGCTCCCTCGGTCCGTGTAATTTGGAAACTAGCCTGGTTATATGAAGTCGTTATCGATATAAATTCAATCGAGCGCATCTATTACTTACAAATTGCATTTAAATAAATATAAATAACGATGTATTTCATGTTGCTAACTTATATTCAATTATATTTACAAATGTAATTTTCTATTTTACATAATTAATAAATATACAATATTTTTTTAGAATATGTGATTTAAAATCTTGTAAAATACCTTAGTGTAAAATATTTAAAGAATTATCCAATATATTAACGAAATTAAAAAGTTAAGGCAATGTTATCGAATAAGTTAAAACAAACGAGCCGTTATATATACCTAGTAAAACAGTGTTCTATATGGTTATATGGTAGATGTTTTATTCCGTCATTAATGCTACATACCCTCTTACGGTTACACCGTTCACAATTATACGGGTTAGAAGCTTTACAGTGGTTTGACAGCTAAGGACTTGGTCTTGAGAATTGTTTGATTCGATTATATAAGTCTTCTGAAGAATAACTATATTACAGATTTTTTTCACTTTTACCCACACAGGTTCGTACATACATGATACATAAATCAGTCAATTTAACTGCAAATTATTATTTATTATAGATTATAAATTAACCAGTAACATTAAAATATATTACAGGGATAATAAATACAGTACATCATAATTTAATCGAAATTAATGTAATCATTATTGATAATACAGGAATATATATTTTTTAATATAAAGAAATAAATATACGTAAGCCGAAAAGCCTCTTTAAACATGTTAATTTTAAAGGTCACAGAATTAAACCGGGTGAAATATCGCTGAGGTTTGAAATGCTGATTCAATATTGACAAATCATTTCGCGCTCTGCGGAGGATGAAGACATCGTGAAAATCAGCATATTTAAGAAGATATTATAAGATGCGTACATCTACTTATATATAGTCGAGCTAATTAACAGAATAAATATGTAAATTATTCTTAGGAAGAACTCTTTGCGCAGCAGCAAAATTTTAACGTGTACGACGTTAAAAATTTATTTTATTTCCTAATAGCTTTTTTTATTGTCAATGTGTAACGATGTAATAACGATGAGTGGGCCAGTGTAAACAGGCAAAAAGTACATACATAACATATGAGAATCTAGGTATTCGGAACATCGACTGTGTATAAAAACGTTTACATTTTAGTAGAACCAGAGTCCAGGTGACCTTGAGTCTCTACTTACAACATCATATAAAATAAATGTATTTCATCGTCTTGTACTACGACGAACTAACCTAAGCAAAAACATATTATTTATCCTTATTTATTTTTACATGGTCTAACAAGATAATTTACCAATTATTGATAAATCATCAATAATACCAAAAGGCTATTTTCTCATGAGTTATATAACAACTTGTAAACTAATAAAGGAGAGCCGTTAAGATTGTTAATCTTTATAGTAATATGTCACGAGACCTATCAAAGGTCAAGAAACTTCAAATTATTTTCTTTATCGAATAATTTATCTACCTAATGTATATTGATGGAAACGAAAAGAAACTAACTCGGGAAGACATCATTTTGCTTAGTATATCATGCGTATCAAGTTATGTATCTCCTAAAGGTGAATTGGAAACTTGTATGTCGTCAACATAAGTTAGTGACACACGTTTCTGTTATTGAGCTTGAAAAAAATATATTGTAAACAATTTCTGTGGAACGCATTTATCATAACATGCTTACTTTCGTAAATACAAATTATTAACTAGAGTAACAATTTGAAACAAAATATAATTCAGTTTAATAGTTTAAAAACATGACATTGTTACTTAATAATTTATAAAGAGTATATAATATATACACATATATATGCTGTATATAAATCACGCGCGTGGAACATTTTTATCGCTATCGAGACCACACGCACAATTGTTGATAATATTTTGTTTTATTCCAGCGTATAACGTGATAAATATTTGATGAATTTAAAATTAAACTATTATTAAAGTCATCGTATTATACTTTTATTTTTAATTGGTTCTGTCAAATTATTTATAGCTATATATTAAAAAAATGTTAACACAATATTTTACTACAATAAAACCCTATACCGTGCAACTGTTTTATGTAATTACATAATGCTGTCTTTTTCTGTCTAATATCAAAATACTGACGATAGAAAGAGATGAATCGATGTATAAATATTGACATTGATAGATTAAAACTATTTCAAACTAGGTCCTTTAATTTGAATGCTAAAAAATGAATCCTAAAAAAGACCTATTTGGTATAGATTATTCTTGGCCTACGTAAACGGAGTCACGGGCAAAACAGCTCACGATGAATATGTTGTTATCAACGCTATCCACTCACCGGAAAATGTGACGGGCGACGGCGGCGGTGCATGACGCAAGAGGGCACTTATCAGAAAGAGCTCGATCGACTTCCTGCTGGAAATAGCTTCGAAGATATCCATTTCTATTAGAAAAATATGACTAACATTTTATGTTTAATTTTTAAAATTTCATAATAAAACACCTAAGTGAACACCTATGAATATGTATAAAATTATTAGGACGTCCTCAAATGTCGAACCGATGGACATGTTTTGACAAATGAGGCAACTATCAATGCATCATAGTGTCACCGCTGTCATAGATGTAAGATAAATTATTACGTCACTAATACAATATTATGATAAACTTGAATATTAAGTTACATAATTACTAATACTAATTTATTGATAAAAAAACACTTTACTAATTGAAAATATTCTATTGATAACTACTTAGAAGTATTAAAAGTGTTAATAAATAGATTGAAAAAATTGTTGGAATTCAAATAATATTAAGTTAAAAAAAGGTTTTATTCATTTTAAATAATGTATTATTAGTATACTTGAAAATTTTCGTCATCGGATAACAATTATTCTGGTGAAAATATTGGGATCGAAACCTGCATATGAAATCAGGCGTTAAATTCGCCCTTTTCTATTCAGATTCATAAATCTTTATCTCCTTTCAAACAGAATCATCGTCTAAATTTGTTTTTATAGTAAATATTAAGTTGATTTCTGCTCACTTTACTGCTTCACTCGTCTTTGTATTCATATGTCAAATTACGAAACCATTAATCAAAATATTATTTAGGTGTGAAAGCCAAAGCAGAAACAATAAGAAAAATAGTTCATATCTGGCTACAAATTTATGTATATATGTGTTTGCTTGTGTTATTTGTGTTGTATCGTGTGTGTATTATATATGTTTGAAAAATTGCTATACTGTAACAAAGATTTTATAGACTCCAATGATTTTTTTTTATGTACAGCGTGAAGATTACTTTTAAAAGCCATTCGTCAGCATATCTTCAAAGAAATAGTGACGGGCTCCGGTGACGGTAATAGTAATAAGAGCAAATGGAACTTGGGTTTCGTGTTGAAAGGGATTAGTGACCGACTGTAACGCCCTCACACACACAAAAGAATCGTACACAATAGCTTCTTTCAAAACTGTACCCTTTCATCTTTCAGCAGAGTTTATTTTTCTATGTCTTGAAAAAAGATGTAACCTTCTGATACGCGATTCGGAAATGTTCAAGATAGTTGGTCACGATAGGGCCCCGGTCTTTTTACTCGCTTTGAATCACGTTCATATATTTTGCGTGGAGTATCTATTAATGTAATCGCAACATTAATGAAATTGGTGAAATAAGGAAACGACCGCACTATTAAGCAGTAGGCAGTCAGTAATGGCTCATACAAAATAATACAGACTGATTTAAGATAACATTTTCCGTGCACGTATTTCTATGTAAGTCACGTAAAATATTTTTTTAATTGCAAATGAATTTATTTAAAAGCTTTTAAAGTATCATTAACGCTACATCGCAAATTTGTTTATTATTAACATTTATTTGAATAACTGTTATAGATATTACAAGTTTAAGGAACTTAAAACTTTATCAGACATATTTTTTAAATAATGTTAATTTCGTATTATATTTGATAGTAAGGCGTTCCACTCCAATCATCAATACTTAGAATTGTGTACCATGCTTAAAGGCGAATCAGTCAGTGTAACTACAGAGACTAGGGATATAAAATATAGATATAATTTGGTGAGTCGTTGTAAGGGTATTAAATATCTTTTACAGTGCATATATATATGGGCGGATGTGACCACTTACCATCAGGTCTATATGACAGCCTGCCTATAAATTAAAAAAAATATTTCAATGTATCTAAAAGCCAAATAAGTCGTTATAATATTGAAAAAAATATAAATATTAAAGAACTTAATATTAAAAGAAAAAAATTAATGCCTTACAAAACGGGAACTGACTTTATTAAATAAAACTTCAAAAGTAAGCTTACAAACGTTATACAAAACCTTCTCACTCATCAAGCACCTTTTCAGATCAAATGATTTTTTTTTTCTCTTTTTGTTCCTTATATTTCGTAAACATCAAAGATTGATTTGTATCAAAAACAGGCCGCTTATAAAAAATAGTGTATTATTCATAATTTAAAAAAAATATAGCATTAATGCACTGTAATATAAGTCTTTATTAAAAATATCAGGTAAAAAAAAAACTGTGATATAATTTTAACATCATACGTCACAACCATTTTATTATTCATATTACAAAGGGAAAAAAACGAGACTCTATTACTAAGACTTCTCTATCCGTCCGTCTGTCCGTTCGTCTGTCTGTCACCAGGCTGTACCTCAAGAACCGCGACAGCTAGACAATTGAAATTTTCACAAATAATGAATAAATAATATTTCTGTTGCCGTTATAACAAACAAATACTAAAAACAAAATAAAATAAATATTTAAGGTGTGCTTCCAAAATTTATAGATCTATTCATGAAGGCGCACCCCTCTATGTTAAATTATCATCAGCGTGCAGTGCAGTGCAGTGTGAGTGAGTGTCAGTCGTGCCTAGAAAATGTCTAAGGTACGCACGAGAAGTAAGGCTGCAATTGAATACAAATTAGTTAACATTTTTTAAAATTTTCTTTTATTAAAAATTCCTTTATTATGACATGCTCGCTCTTCGATTTTAACACACGCTAAGACATCTTGTAAGCACGAACATCACTCAAATACATACACGCCGATAAAATTTAACGTGGAGGGGCGTGCCTTCGTGAGTGAATAGATCCATAACGTCACATACACAGTCGACTTTTATTATTTACATTAGAAAAAAATTTACAAAATACTCTTTTTATTAATTTGTAATGTTAATAAATATTTTTAATTATACCATATATTATAAATATATTACATTAAGCTATTTTAAAATAAAAAATAAATAAATAACATTTTACGATGTAAGGCTAAAGTTAATGGGAAATTCGTCGTGATATCAAGGCATTAGCATTCTTGGTATAAATTGCACGTGCGTGTAATTTTTTAGCCACTAGGTGTTTTTTATGTTTGTTAAAATATAACAGTGTTGATTCTTCATTATAACGTAGCCTAGTTTTACAACCAACAGACCTACTAAGTATTTATGGAGCAACGGAGTGTGAAACTTAGCATTTAAATTAAAGAAATGGCCTTACTGGGTTAACCTCGGTTCGTCTAAAATACTTCATGCTTAAATCAAGTTTATTTTAAAAACTTAAATGAGGTTTGTTATAAAAACGTTTAACATTTATTACAAGACTATTTTTATTCATAAAATCTAAAAAACATAAAGAATGAAAGTAGGTAAATAAATAAAAAATAAGTTTATAATTCTTAACAGGTTTGCTACCGAATTAGACTTTTATTGTACATAAAAACTTTTCAAACAAAAGCCCAATTGTGATATAATTAATAATTACTAGAAATAATTTTCGGTCATTAAATAAAAAAAAAAACATTTCGTTTACATTTTAATCTTGATGACGACTTACACCGTGTTTTAATTTAAAATATTATATTAACTTTTGAAAAAGCATTTTTTTATATATGATAGGTGTCAAACGAGCAGGAGGGTCACCTGATGGAAAATGCCTACCACCATATGATGAACATGCCCATGGACATCTGCAACAAATCTGCATTTGGACTAAATTGACTAACTTAACCTACATTTATTCAAAATCTGTAACATGACTATGATTTACGAGACTATAGCTTACAAGTTCATATATTAAATAAGAAACCAACGCTTAATCCCAAAAAATCTACATTATTTAATGTTATTATAACATTCAGTTGTTAATTTATCGCTGACTTAAATCTTAAAAGTTATCAACATTATAAACACTTAAAAAAATATATATTATATAAAAAATTGACGAAACGTTGCTAATTAAAATGTGTAATGTTGAGTTAAACATAATATGATACAATAAAGTAACTAAATAAAATAAGAAGTAATCCAAATTTAGTTATTATATAAATGCTCACAATAAATAACTATAAAATATAATTGATAGGTCATTTATGACATTTTCACAGAGCAGCGACATTGTTGTATACAAAATGATAAAAGTCTGAAAAAAATGTCTCTTTGTATCGTTCAATCTCGCCTCTTTGAACTAGAATTTTCATTATATTGACGCTAATTTTTACATTATTAAACATAATAAAAGTCTTTGAAGCGCTTCACTCATTGACATATATAAAAGCAAGCGCTAACCCAAGAGGGTTTTACCTACTTTTACTTTATGTGGACTAATTTTATGACTACCCTTTATCGTGCCTTTTTATGTGGTACGGACTCATTTATTTATACACCTTATTAGTAACGGCTACGCAGTAACGAGCTCGTAGATTTGAATGAAATGCTTAATAAATCTCTCAAACTCTTAATATTTATTGAAGCTAGTTTTTGTATACGCTTATACACGTGAGGATGACTGATAAATTTAATTCACTCCAAACTTTTACTCGAATTACTTAAATGGTATAATTGATTTTATATTTCACTGGGTGGTGCGTCTTTATGCCAGTCCATCTGGGTATCAATTAAGTCATATTTAAGAAACCTATCCACTCATCAGATATTCTACCTCTAGCAATACTTATAATTGATGTTCCAATTTGAAGGGTGAGTGAGCCATTGACATGACGAACGATAGGAAGAAGGACATAGTTCTCAAGGTTGGTGATGAATTTGCGATTTAAAGAAGGTAAATATTTCATACAACGCTAAAAGCAATGGGCAGTGGTGACTACATACTATCAAGTGACCCATCTGCCCTCCTTACATTAATAAAAAAATACTTTTCCACAAATATACCTACTTAGTGCGTGGTAGGTGCGTGGACAGCAATTTATCAATACTATGCTAAGTAAAAGTTTTCTATTATTAAAAGGGGTCGTCAGAAGAAACGTTAACAAACAAACTGGTGTTTCGTCACACCCCTATTTTAGCTCTCCCCTAAGAAAAATGGCAATGTGAATGAGGGAATGCACAACACTCAGATTTTACTACAAAAGAGTTTAGTGCGTCTAACAGACCTTTTGAGCATTTATGGAGCGACGGAGTTTGAAATATTGTTCTTTTTATTTCTTGGAGTAAATCAAAATAACATTCGTAAGATTATAAAAATTAAATAAATAAAAAATGATTAAAACGGAAACTAATATATTTATATAGTTTTGTAAACGCTTACATTGAGTGTACTATAGTTGCTTAAAAGAATCTCACCAACTTCTGGAGTATATAATGTATAATAGTAGGGTGGTCAATTCCTTTCTAACTAAGATTTTCTAGTAAAACCTAAGATTTACCGATTATGATTGGTAAATGTCCATATAAGTTTGGGATTTGAACTTTTACCATCATTTACTTGGTAAATCTTAGGATTTACAGGTTAGGTTAGGTTGGAATGGTAAAAGTCTGAAAAAGTCGTCCCTTTATAATAAATACTTACATTTACCAACTCGTCGGAAAATCTTAAGATTTACCTTAGTTCGAGCTTTTACAGTAACATATCTACTACAAATTAATCTCTCAGTGGTTAATATAGATACACTGCATACACGGTAAACAAAGCTACTTAAAAATATCTTATTATCCTAAATGGTCAACAATACATAAACATTATATAAGAGAGAGGAAAGTAAAATTACAATAAGATTTATGAACATAACTCACTAAAACCGCATACCGCCGATCTATCTGATATTTGATATAATAACGTATTTTGATATCATTATCACGAATATCGTAAAAAAAATCGACAACAGCCATTTTGTAATACGAAAAATGAGAGAACTTCTTTCTGTTCATTCTGGGACAATAATTTTGACGATCATAGGCGAATGATTATTGTAACTTTCGCCATTGTTAATGCAGTGAGGGAGGTTTAACCAAGAAATTATTGAATTCCCATTCTACATTCCAATCCCCTTTTCACAACATTAAGGGAGGGAAGAGAAGGTATTTCCAGGATAAAAACTAACCTATATTCTTACCCGTAAACTATTTTAATACTAAATTTCATCTTAATCGGTTCAGCAGCTTAAACGAGAAGTGGTAACAGACAGAGTTACTTTTGCATTAATAATTTTAGTATATTATTATTAGTTGAATGTTTCGTAACAGAGAATGTAACGGCGGGATAAAGGTTATATCCCTGAAGGAATATGGAGAGTCAATCGATCACTTTAACAGGATATTTATATCTGTTGGCTTAGTGTCCCTATTTCCAGTTGCCCTAGTTAGATGTATTATATTTCAATGTTATATATTATTCAAGATTAATGATATCATGTATGTGGAATATACTCCTAACCTTCTCCTCAAAGGGAGAGGAAGCCTTAGCCCAGCAGTGGGAAATTTACAGGCTGTTAATGTTATGTAATACTAGTTACGATTATAAGTATAGGTTTAATCAACCAATTTGAAATTAAATCAAATAGTTTTTTATTAAATATGCAGTAGGTATATATTTTTAATTTAATATGTTTCCGATATTAATTTTATCCGCAAAGTTAATTAATAACACTTGTTAGTATGCTTCGTGTTTACGTCAAAACGTTTAATCTACATAATTATTGCCGAAAGATTTTCCAAGGTTAGACCCTACAAGACGAAATGTATTAAGTTTTAGCAGCTTAGTTCATAGATAGAATATTGATTTTCTTCAACAAAATATGTCTTAGGTTTACGTCGTTTCCAACAAACTTTGATTTAGCCACTCACGTAACTACTAAGCCAACACTAAAGGAACCAATAGTCTCAGATATTATTAGTCCTTATATATAGTTATGTGTGGATTATGTTATATAATAAATGTTATTTTACTCTGATATAATATCTATAAAAATGAGAAATAATGCGGTTGTAATAGCCAACTAGCATAATTAACTAGAAAACATTTTTTTTTTTTATGAAAGTGATGAAGTTTGACCAATAAGGTCATCAGAGCGAGTCCAACTAATATATATTGTGTAAATCAATATCAATCGATAAAAAAAAACTTTTTCAATAAGGTAAGCACTTTTGAGCCGAGATGGCCCAGTGGTTAGAACGCGTGCATCTTAACCGATGATTTCGCGTTCAAACCCAGGCAGGCACCACTGAATTTTCATGTGCTTAATTTGTGTTTATAATTCGTCTCGTGCTCGGCGGTGAAGGAAAACATCTTGAGGAAACCTGCATGTGTCTAATTTCAACGAAATTCTGCCACATGTGTATTCACAGGCTGCTAATGCTAAAAGCACTTTTGAATAGGCATTTGATAATAAAGGTTCGGAATTAATAGATATGGAAACTTACAAAATATTGGCATCTGAAATGTCAAAATACTTAAAGTAATCGCTGCTATACTGGAAAAAGGTAATTTAAACTCGATAAAAAAATCACCAAACTTGGTGAGTATAAAATCGAGAGAAAGTTAAAAGAGCAAGCGCACCAAAGGTATCGCAATTAAAAACACATTAAAACGTTCGCATTTTTCATGGCGACTGAAATAAACGTCATCAAGTAACAACTGCATAATATGAACACGGAGACACAAAACAAAAACTACTTACCATTGTTACTCGTTTTTGTTTTTAGGTCGAGTATTCCTGTCTTTATGAAACGTGAAAAAGTAACAAACTGTGCCAACTAGTGAAAATATAGGCTTAGAATGTCAGTGTCACTTTCCACTTCAACTTTGTATATCCTTTGTTTATCACGTGCATATTAATTATTATTAATAATTAAAAACGTTGTACTAGAACCCTCACTTTTCTTTTATTTTCTTAACAAAAGCCTGTTTGTTTTATGAAAACATCACTAATCTAATTATGATATATCCTATTATGTCAACGTATTTACCAAAATCATAAAATATATAGGATAACATATTTAAATATAAATTTGAAAAAATATTATAGCTATTACAATTTTATTCACTGTACAGCGCCAACAAACAAAACAACATCAAACTATTTAAGATACATAATAAGGCGCCTTATCGCTAAATAACCATTTCTTCCAGACAACTATAAGATAAGTTACATAACGACTATAAATTGGATAGACTTGCGAAAACAATAGACCGAAAGCTAGCCACATGAATATATAAATCACAGAATGAGATTAATAAGGAAAAGTATCTTAGATCGAGCAAAGTAAGTAAATAAGCGCTGCTAATGTCCCTTGTAAGGATTAGGTTTATCAAAGCTGACATAGCACCTGTCACATGCTAGATCGCGCTTACAAATAAATATTACAATAATTTATCTTTACTTGTACTATTATTACACATATTTATCTTTAACTAGCGACACGCGCCGGCTTCGCGCGGGTACAATGCTGATATTAAATATACTACAGAATGTCATACAACGTTCATAGTTTTTCAGTCGTCAGACAATACAAACCACTATGTCCCTACACTTTTACTACGTAATATCTTCGAAAATATTCATTTAAATTACATGTTGAAAAGGACTATATTGATCTATATTAAATGCGCAATGTATTTAAGCCGTTATTTCTCTTAAAAAGTAAATATAACAACGCAGACTTTTTGAAGACCTTTATAAAATGTACATACATACATATAGTACATTATTTTGATCTATCTCGTAGGGTCTAGCCAGCGTTTTCAAAGTAAGCGCTAAAAAGTGTTTATTTACGACATCACTTAAGAAAACTCTAAAATTATCAGTGTTTCTTTACTATATTATACATGTAAACCTTCCTCTTGATACAATCTATCTCTTGATACCAGAAAAACCACATCAAAATCCGTTGTGTAATTTTAAAGATCTAAGCATACACAGGGACAGACAGCGGTAAGGGACTTTGTTTTATACTATGTAATGATTGTTTACACTTGTTTATATTTATAAATAGATTATATATCTGACACGCGCTGACACAGCGCTGACAGTGACTAAACTTTGGCTGCAATGGTTGGTCTAGTATATACACAGAACAGTGTTTTTCGATATAATATTATAATCGCAATTTGCTTCCAGAACTCAAAATTGCCGTAGGTGTCATTATTAGGATTTTTTTCTTAAACATCCATTAATCCGAACGAACCTCAAGCGCCTTAACTATAAAAAAAACATATTATCATATGTTGTTTAGAAATTAGCCACTGACGTCTATAATTGATAATCAATAAGATTTTATAGATTATATCAGAATATTAATTATCTGTGAACTGTTAAAATTGGTAAACGTACGTCTTACTTTGACAATTACTGATATATGTATATGGAACTTTGCTTATTAGTAGGATTTTTGTCGTATTCAAAATACGTCGTAAAATAAATACAAAAAAGTATTTATTAATTTTTATTTAATTAAAAACTATTGAAACCAAATTTAATAAGCACATTTTAGACAAGACTTAATTATCTTAGTTACAAGGTATAACGCAACTTCGACAGTTTCTCATTCACAGGGAAAGTTATGTGAACTATTTCATCATTTTATGTAATATGATATGTATGTATCATCTTCAATACCCAAAACTAAGCCTAACGACACGGACCGCCTTACCTTGAAGTTTCTCAATAGGCCAACTAACGCTCCGATGATTTGCTTTGCCTTTTGAAACAGAATTATCGATTAAATCCTATTTGCATACCACAGTAAAACCTTTTTCAATGAGCTATTACCAAGACTTTGTTCTGTGGACGTTGAATATTTAGTAGGGAAATCCTAGAAAATCCTCAATTCCAAGATAAAAGATCACTTACATTTCGATTCCGCGTTGTAAATTTATTTTAAATAAATAGTGATTATGTTAATAATCTTCTAGTTAATTTTAAAGACTACATCAGGACGTATTCTTTCTCTATTCTTGCACTGGATTCTTCAATCCTAAGTAATGAGAGGATTAAACACTATTGACTACGAAATTCTGTGCAGCTACTGAGCATTCCTTGTTAGAAAAACCAAATAAATCTTAGCTAAATTTAACCCAGGAAGTTGGAATTTGCAGCCTTAGCTGGCTGATACATTAGAATAATGAGGCAGTTGAAAATACAGATAGATATTCGTACAACAGTTTCTGCATGGTCTAGTTACATCAAATATAAAAAGCAATAACAATTTGTTCACATATATACGAAATGAATAAAAAGTGTACATTTTTAACCAACTTTAAAAAGGGTAGATTATCAATTTAGTTGTATTTTTTTATGTTAATTAGCTTAGAACTCAGTCATTTCCGAACCGATTTGGAGAATTGTCTTGTGTTGTGTAGTTTTTTTGGTATATTTTTCTATTATTAACCCAATCAGTCAATGTGTATTAAATCAAATATGTATATTATATGAACTTTTACATATACACTTTTTTTCGTGTTCTAAAGTAAAATTTGTTAAACGATATGAATGTAGGTCAATCAAAGAAATCTATCAACCGTCTAATCGTGCTCTGAAAACCATATTAGCAACCATCATGGAACCATTTATTGAATGCACAGAAACATTGCGAAACAATTTTATAATACCTAGAGATAGAGTAGAAGAAAAGGCACGAAAAGTCTACGACCTCATTATTTATGTCAATCGATAAAACTTTTACGACTGATTTAATTTTGTACACAAAAAATACATTACGGCCGTTTTATTACATCGTCAATATCCATAAATATGGATAATAAAATGATGAAACCAAAGTTTGAGCTGATGATGTTCAAATTTTATCTAAATAAGTGTTTTAAGATGATAAATTTAAACCTTATCATGCCGTTTATCGACGAATATTCAGTATTCAATAAATTATTTATTTACAAAATTATCTATTCAAGTAATCATCATGAAAATCATCACACACTTTCTCGGGGTTTCAATACAAGACATCTACAAGGAATCTAGCACGCTGACCCCTCACAAGCGGGTGATGCTACAGGCGGAAAGTAATATAATAAATTATTTTTATTCTTTCCAATTAATCTATCGCTTCCAATAAAACGGCATTATTTGTAGCTGTTTTCTGTTAGTACAGGAAGTAAGTCAGGGAAATTACAGGAAAAATGGACATAGCATCCTGTATCTACGCATCAGTGGTGCTAGAAGTAATTGATACTTCGTCGTAATTTTCACGGCATCGCAGCTGTCGTAATTTTCTTTTCTTAATTAATTTTAAATATAAAAAATAACAGTGATCTTCTGACAGAATTTCAACCTCGGCGCCCAATCTTATGAGATAAATATTTTAACCTGTGTTAAAAATGTGTTTCCAAGCACATGTTTTCTGTCCGATTCCATTCCTTTATGCCCAATATGTAACTGCCGAAAGAAGAGATTCAGAAAAACGGATTTTGCGTAGAACTATTAATTTCGAAAGAATAGAGCAAAATATTGTTAACTTCATAAATACGGGCTCCAATTGTTATATTTATGTGATTGTGTCTACTATTAAGTTCTATAACAAAATATCAATTAGATAACCTAGTTTTTAATAGCTTATTTAAATAGACTATGGGAACGAAATCGCTGGTGATAGATTTTGATTCTCATAATCTGTGGAGATAAATTATCACACATATGTCCAAAGTTTTTAAGTAGAAGATTATTCAATTATTTTTCAAGATTGGCTACTAATACAATATTTATTTTGTGCTGTACAACGCATATTTCAATTTTCTTCTCATTTGTATTTTAAGTTCATGAGAATATACTACAATTGCTCATTTTCGCTTATAAATCATTGCTTGGAAAATGAATCCATAATTTAATCAGCGATCTTTTAAGTCCAGTTCCAGCTATTAATAAAGCTTATCTTGTGTTACATATTTGAAATCTCTACTGAAAATTTTGTTTTTAATCACTACATTTCTTGTTCACCCCTTTTTTACCCTCATTCTCATTAACATTCTCACTCTTAACACCCTACTGTCTTCTTCATTTATTTTGTACCTTATAAATCGTGAGAAACCTGCAAGTGTTGGAGAAATTCGGAAACGTATATCTCAAGTTCAACACAGTAGCCTATAAGCGGTTTGATGAAAGTTGAACTACATCCTTTAGCGTAACTCTATTTCAGACGAATTATTTTGGATTAATGACATCGTCTCAGTCACAAACTAATACGGAATCACTGAACCAAGTAACAGTCTTGATAAAGATGACACAACAAAGGCAGTGAAACCTCGTTATCTCTTTTAGTTGGATTCTTAATTTGCAAAGTACATGTCAACCCAATAAAGGTTGAAACGTCGGATTAGCCTTCATTTGATAATCTTTTATTTTTTACCTTGCTCGAATCTGCTTCCCTGTTCTTTCTCCAATATTTTATAATCACTATAATCACGTATAGTACAAGAGATTAATTTTTTTTTATATATATTTAAGTCTCATATTAACAAATAAACACATGATTTCACAATTTAATGATAGAATTTAATTTATTAATAGATTATATTTTATACCTTAATTTGCACATAGCTTTTGGTAGTATGTCGTATATATTAAGACTGAACTAACAAATGAATACAGTAAATTTCACATTTACACATTATTCTTAAATAATCTTTCTAAATATTATAATAATATACTTACCTGTTCATTATATATATAAAAAAACAATAAGAACAATATATATAAGATGTTTTAATGTGTTAAATTAGATGCTTTTGAAGGGACCTATTTTAAGAGAAATTTCTCGGTTAAACCGACCGCATACTAACTCAAGGGTAGGGACCTAATTGCTTAAAATATTACATAATGTAATATACAAATTTATCATATAATTATCAGGATACACGTGACACATATATTAAATCTTAAACATACAATTTAGTTTAAAACTTTCAATGATGTCCTACAGAACATTTCTAGTTATGTTACTAATTGTAATATATTCCAATTCATTGCTAAACCACAATTGGATTATGCGTTAAGCTAATAATAATAACCTAAGGTAATACTGATTGATATAGACATGTTATGTCAGTCATAGTTTATACATAATATTATGAATTACACAATTCCTCATCTGTATGAGAGCAAAATTCGTGTCTCAATTCAATCGTAAAGTCGTTGTCTTTACTTGTACGAAACATATTTGTTTTGAGTACATGTAAGTGTACCGTTAATGCTTTGAAAATAAGCATTGTATGTTACATAACATTACATTAGCAGCCCGTAAACTTCCCACTGCTGGGCTAAGGCCTCCTCTCCCTTTGAGGAGATGGCTTAGAGCATATTTCACCATGCTACTCCAATGCGGGTTAGTGGATGTGGCAGAATTTTGTTGAAATTAGACACATGCAGGTTTCCTGACGATGTTTTTCTTCCGAGCACGAGATGAATTATAAACACAAATGCCTGCCTGGGTTTGAACCCGAAATCATCGGTTAAATGCACGCGTTCGACCACCAAACCACTGGACCATCTCGGCTTTTTTATTGCATGTTATCATCAAAATATATTTATAGTTTATATTAATAAATGAACAAAGAAAATTATCGTACACTTATATAGTTTTTTTTTTCCATAATCAAAAGGGACTTATAATTTTCGATATCACTTTTAATGAAATTTTAATATAACTAAGCTTATAATATTTATTATAATAGCAACCTAATAAAATTTTAATTAAATAAGACTTAAACGTTATAAAGATAAAAAAAATATCTCATAACAAACTATTCTTGTGAAAAATTATTCTCATATAATTTTTAATACTTTTCAAAAACTTATGGGAAAACACTATAAAACCTTGTAAGACGTTTACTTATTATTATAACGTTGTATATGATGTTGAACCCAAATAAAGCAAATTTCCAAGGGCTACCTTAAAATCTCCTTTCCTCTTAAAGATAATTGGTGGGGCTTATTTCATCACGCAGCTCCATGGCGGACATACATATATCAAAATTTAATCTGTATCAGATGAAATTGTAATGTGTTTTCGAGGAGAATATGAATTATTAACACAAATTGACCTCATGTAAACTTGGTTGTGTTTTAGTATTGAATAGCAATATTCGTAAAAAATTATATATTTATTTAGTTCACGAGTCTCCAACAAAAGATACACACTAAATAAATATTCTTAAAAATTAGACAATTTAAGGGTTACAAGTTGTGTGCTCCTTCAATTATAGGAGACCACAGCATGTACTAAGCTTAAGCAAAGAAATATATTAAATGCGATTAAGATAAAAAGTGAAAAAAATATACATAGCAGTAAAAAACAAACGTAAATTAGTAACTTAAAATTAATAGTAGCTTATTCATGAATTCTATTCTTATTCATTTATTCTATTTACTTAAATTTAAATTATGAATTTTACACATATATTTCAAAAACTATACTATACATTAAGATAAACCGATATTCAGGAAAAAAAATCAAATAAAAAGATATTTTTTAATTCACGCCGTCCATTTGATTCGCATTTAAAGGCAGTTATTTCAAAATTAACTTTTGCTCTCACGAATATATCCAAGCTCCTTTAATATAAAATAAATTAAATTCGAGTCATCGTTTCGTAATTTATATCTAAAAAAGTTAGTGTTATTGACAGACGTATAGATAATGAATGACATACCCTCGAGCCCGGATCGGCGAACTCACCCTTGGACCGATCGAAAACTTATTGGAACGGTCAATGTCAGGAACTTATAAAAGGCTTTTCATACGGCAAATTGCTTTACGAAAATTAAAAGGATTGCTTTTAAAGAGATGAATAAGTGATTAACTTGCGTATAAATTGAATAATATATAGCTATATTATATTAAATAACCAACAAGATTTATTATTAAGGGTATATAATAAACATGGTTGCCGAGGCATTTAATGAGTTTTTCGGTTTCTGAACCAACTGAACTGAACTATTTAACTGACGCTGATAATGTCTGATACAATCTGATCGCTACCTAGTGTAATAAATTGATCTGTTTTAGTATAAGTGATTAAAATCGTGATTGCAATTATTATTGATGGCGTATTATAAAAAAAAAAAATGTCCCCATTTATGCAAAGAGGAGTATTAGGTATTGTGTTCAAACCCCAGGTCGGGCTGATAAAAAGTTTTTTTTTTAAAAGGAAGTTGGAAGTCTGTACTCCTATGCCTCGGAAAACACGTAAAGCCGTTGATCCTACTTCTGAATTCTTGCCGGTCGTGTCAAATTTGCCGTCCTATCGTATCATAAGAGTTTTAGAATAGAGAGTTCATTGTCTACCATGACATTGGTCGCCATGTCCCAAATAGTAACA
This sequence comes from Vanessa atalanta, assembly GCF_905147765.1. Lineage (NCBI taxonomy): Eukaryota > Metazoa > Arthropoda > Insecta > Lepidoptera > Nymphalidae > Vanessa > Vanessa atalanta. Next base: position 6,088,302 of record NC_061882.1, read on the forward strand.
ACGACATCATCACGTATGAAATGTTATGTATGTTATAATGCTTCGAAACTTTTTAAAATATCTCTCACATAAAACAGCTTACAAATAAAAAACAAAATCCAATCAAAATTTACTTTTTGGTTGACTGACTATCCATCTAATTGGATTTTAGTATTAGCGTTTGTTAGAATTTTTTATTACTATTAAAGAGCCTGAGAAATAATACATTAAGAAGTGACTCATATACTCATATAAATAGACATTAATGTTTGTCCCGATTGTGATGAAACTTTGTTCAGCTCTTCATGTAGGCTATTTTATAAATATATTTGCCCTCTATTTGAGAGCCGAGATGGCCCAGTGGCTAGTACGCGTGCATCTTAACCGATGATTTCGGGTTCAAACCCAGGCAGGCACCACTGAAATTTAATGTGCTTAATTTGTGTTTATAATTCATCTCGTGCTCGGCGGTGAAGGAAAACATCGTGAGGAAACCTGCATGTGTCTAATTTCAACGAAATTCTGCCACATATGTATTCCGCCAACCCGCATTGGAGCAGCGTGGTGGAATATGCTCCAAACCTTCTCCTCAAAGGGAGAGGAGGCCTTTATCCCAGCAGTGGGAAATTTACGGGCTGCTAATGCTAATGCTTTATTATAAGACACATGTAGAGCCATTTTTACTCGCGTAAAGTCAGGATAGGTAGCTAGTATTATCAATATTAAGTAATTGATAAATAGTTATAAAACGTTGCACAATATTTATGAAAGGAATGTTTAATTAAAATTCTAAATTTTTTTTTTAATATTTCGCTGCTTGCTGTGAATTCATACAATAATATAAAAATGAATTTCAGTTATACGCAAGACATTCTTAAAGATCCATTTAATAAATAAGAATATTTCAATGGTATCTCGTACCGCGGAATTTCATAATACCTCGGATTATATGCCGCCTTCTCCGAATAAGATACAACCAATTTCAATTTATTTGCGTCCCACTTATAATCTTGGTGTTTAAATCGGGTACACATTCTATTCGACAAATAAATCACGTAATTAAAAATAATGACTGAACTAATTAAAACATATCATGTACTAGGTGTCGCTCGCAACTTCGCTCACTTTTACGGGTTGGTCGTCAGTTTTTAGGTATAAAAAGTATCCTACACCCTTCCTTGTGGCTTAAACTTGCTTTTTCCTTTCAAATTTCGTGCAAGGCTACGTGATTTGGTCGGGAAAGAATAGCAGACGGAAAGAGCTACTTTCCCATTTGTAGTGTCATGTTCGTTTATTATACAAAATGGCACTAATTCATTATAAAAATACATTAATAAAATATATAAATTGTGGTTAATTGACAAAAAAATGTTGGTAATGATTGGTGTATAAAACGAACAATATCTGTATTTAGTTGTACTTAATGCTTCCGTGTTAAATGTTCTAAATTTTTTTTATGTTTATTCATTGTTTACTCGAAAACGGCTTGACGGATTTTCATGATTTAAACTTTATTCTACTGAGAAGAGAAGTCTCAAATCGATCCCATAACCTTTTGATTCTTTGACGTTTAATAAGCAGGTTTTTCAGAAAACCGGTTGAAGGCACGTTTCTAAATAACGCACGCGTCGCATTTTGGAATACCAAAGGTAGTGTATATTTATAGTATATTATTTAATAAACTTTAGTTAATGTTTTACCGTTGAAATATAATATTATTTTCTTCTTACTCATTTTTATATTCTTTATATATAAAGACTACTATATGCTTTTTAACATTATGCTATTTGTACATGTTATAGAAACTATAATTTTTCAAATAAGAAAACAAACTTACTATATCCTTTTGACGAATTGAGCATAAAAATCGGGCAATGCACTTACTTGCAGCGCTTATTTTATCCCCTTAGCTTCACGACACAAAGCCCTGCGATATTTGCTTATAAACAAAATTTTACAACAGTACCTAACGATGAATAAAAAGACCATGATGAAGAATGCTAGAAATTTAATAATATGTGTATGGTGTTACGAAATATATTACTCGTCTGGATATTCATGGAGCAATGGTTTGTACTTTTATAAAACGAAGTTAATAATCCAGCAACCATTATTATTTATTTCATTAAAATTTATATAAAAAAAATACTGCAGAAAAAACATACTATATTACATTCAAAACAATTTTGAAATTTATCTATATAACAGTGTGTGAGTATTCGAAAAGTTTTTTTTTTTTAATTATTTATTTTTTTGTATACCATATTTCTACTACACGGGCACTGTTTAAGTAGTCAAAAAATCATTAAATTAAAATATAATCTACCTATCTAAGGATTCATTACGATAACACTTGACATTGTTGAAAGTTTATACTCTAGGTAATGTACTAGCTTCCAAACAGTATAATCAAGAAACTGCTTCTCCATACTCACTGCATTTGCGAATCACAAGCGTAAAATAGAAAATGAAAACTGCTTCGTCAGTATAGAACTTGATCACAAGCACTAGTGCAGCCTAGCAAGCTCTAGCAAACTGAATAACCAGGCTGACGATATAAACCTGATTTCTTAACAAAGAGGAACTCTACATCCACAAACGAACGCCCGTATAAAGAGGCTTGTTTCCTCTGTCGCAAATATTGTAGATGGGATGAAAATCTATTGTTGTCTCCTCTACTCCTGAAGGCTGCGATTTTTCACAAATGCAATTTAAAATTTCTTTTGCAGCATGTTGACACTATTCGAAGTGTTCTACGCTATGAATCTTTAAACGGTACTTATATTTTCGTTTGTAGCTAAATGTAGTGTTTCTCGAGAGGATGAAAAAATTGTGTCAATTTCTGTGTCAGAATAAATAACGAACAGTGTGATTATTTTATCATCAAACGTGTACTTTTGAAAAAAATACCTTGTCATGTATCTTTTATATTGTCATTCAATCTCCCCTAAGCCTTGTGCTCAGTGTAAAGATTTATATACATCGTCGCTCACATCGCATTTAAATTAAAATATATTAAAAATAAACATTGGCGTATCCTGACGGTCTCCCGGGGACTAACATGCGTAAAATATTTCAACATGGATGAGTTTGCGGATTTTTTTTTTGCTACAACAAACCCTCGCATAATATTATTTTCATATAGATCAATCTTCGGTATGATAATATTAATATATTTATATCTTGTTCCATTACTTTGATTAGGTCAATCCTATGCAAAAACTTTCTGAGATTTATGTGTTTGATAAATTTTTATTAATAGAATAGTATTATAGAAAATAAATAAATAAACTATTTGATATGTATTACATGTAATATATGCACAAAGACAGATTTTATTTGATGGTATACCTTCGTGTAAGCCTGTTTGAGTAGGTATCAACTGTTTATCTTATATTCTACCTCCAAGCAGCAATACTTAGTATTGAGTCTTCCGGTTTGAAGAGTGAGTGAACCAGCTAAACTAAAGTTCCGAGACGGCCCAGTGGTTAGAACGCGTGCATCTTAACCGATGAATACAGGTTCCCAAGCAAGCACCACTGAATTTTCATGTGCTTAATATATGTTTATTAATTTATCTCGTGCTCGGCGGTGATAGAAAATGGCGAGGAAACCTGCATATGTCTAATTTAAATTAAATTCAGCCACATGTGTATTCATCAAATCGCATTGGAGCAACGTGGTGGAATAGGCATTTACAGGCAACGCAAGGGAGACAATAATTCAATTCCCAAGATTGGTGGCGCTATGGTGATCACTTCAGGTGGCATATTTGCCTGTCTACCTAACTACTCCATGATGAAAATCATATAAATTTATTACAGATTCGAATTATTCAACATTCAAAATTGTATCTTATTAAGTACATCCGTAATAGTCGATGAAAAACTCATTTATATTAGTAAGTAGCCGATTGATACGAGTATCATATGTACATAATAGTTATATCATCTCACATCGGTATATTTTTGAGATTAATAAACTTCATCACCGTTTGATCGATGACCAAGAAAAGTTTGGACATAATATAGCCATCGTAGAGTTCATACTATTCACTTTGTTGTCGCCAAATTTTTCGTTTGATTGCCATGATAATTCGTAGAATTATTTATTTATGTTGAAGAATTATAGCAATACATGACTATTTCTACCAGGCTGTGTTGGGACTTTATAAATGTATAATACGCTGTAACTTGATTTTACTTATTGTTGATCTATCTTTTATAGAGTTTCTACCTACCTAACTTACCTATAGTATATATTTACAGAACTGAGACGAAGGAGAATGTTCTATATATATATATTGGTAAAATAATAATGTGTGCCTATTTTATTAAAAATTGTAAAAACAAATGAATTTAAGTATAAGGTTACCTTGCTTAAAACTATTAATATATGAAATCAGTATTATTAGCTGATCTATAAAATCTGCCAGACTTTTCATGTATTATCTTTTGTCAATGTGAAATATAAATAATAAAAATTCTAACGTCGGAATATTGTGGCCAATTTTTTTCCGCTGAAGCTTTGTTTGCTATTACTTGATATGATTATATTTAGGGTTTTTTGTGTTTAGTCCCGTCCTACGTACTGTATGTTGGATGGGACTAAACACATCATCGAAGCCTATTAACATCTTAAAGAATTATTTACAAAAAATATATATACATAAACCCCAAAACCTGTTAAAATAGTAATTTGTTTTAAATATGCGTGGTGCAAAATGGATAAAATAGATTAATAATTAGAATAAACTAATTTTAAAATAAATTTGAGAGATATTATATATATCTAAAACTAAAGTTATGTGACGTGGCTACTGATGGAGGAAATCGATTATATCTACATATGTATATTGAGTAGTAGTGCGAGACAAATACAGTATCAGGAGACGACCTTTATAGAAAAGGTTAAAACCATTAACTTTATAAATTTATTAACGACGAAATCCTCAATTAAGATGAAAAGATCAGGTCTACATTGGATATAATTGATAATGTTTTCTGAAAACCTAAATATAAAATGTTGTCCGTTGAATAGACTTAGTACGTAGAAATTTAAATGTTGGTTTTAATAAAATATCTACGCAAAAAAACATTTAGATACATGCAGCTAAAATACTATATATATAGATTATGTTTCCAGAAGCAATTTAAAATTACAATCGTGGCTAATTATTGTAATAAATATTATTGAATTATTTAAATATCATAAAATAATCACTTATCGTGTATTTCTGTGTGCATTTACACATTGCTATTTATTTTAACATGTTGCCCAAGGAACGCGCCTAAAGGATTGCTCGACAACTTTTGCCACTTTACAGAGATTGATTTATTATGTATATACAAATGATTTCAATAGGTGATTGTGTATAGATTTTACCAGAACATAATATAATTATGCAAATCTATATTATTGTTGACAGACCTGTCAGCGGGCGGGAGCGATACAACAGATCCCGATGCAATCTTCGCGGTGAACAACGGTACCGCAGCCACTGACACCATGATACAGCCTCACTTCGACAATTCAACGAAACGCGAATATACAGCTGCAGTCGGTCAGCCTGCATACTTACACTGCAGAGTTAAAAATCTTGGAGATAGATCGGTAAGTCATATAAAATATTTTATTTATTCTAATCATAGGTACTTGATTCACTAACGTTAATTTCTTAAATAAAGTCTGACTTACACATGTAAAATAAGGGAGGTAAGTTTGTAACACAGAGTGAATTAAGGTATCACAGATAATTGGGTTAGGTAGTTAGAAAATCTGATCAGCCGTCTTGCTCGGTGTTCCACATAGGTGTTAAACATAGAAGCCGCTACGAAGTAATAATAAAGGGCAAAATGCGCCGCTGATTCAGGAATAGTTTGTGAAACATATAGGTTCTATAGTGGATAATTTATTTTTAATCTAAAATTAAAATCACGACATTGTTACAAGCACAAGTACTTCACTTGAGCGATAAGCATTATTTTACGGCTTACACCTCGCTGTTTCTGAAAAAATAATATATTGTACGGCTCATGCACTAACATTAATATTTAAATGACATGTGTTCTGATTTTGAAAGTAAATATATATACTTGATCCATGATTATAGTATAGTAGTTATATATATATATATATATATAAATACTATATATATTGAAATTTTAAAACATAAATTATTTGATTAATATTACACGCTGAATGATATTCCAGTAAAACAAAAGAAAAACATATTGAATAAATTTTAATTATTCCATGCAACAAATAAATATCAAAGAGTATATTATAATACAAAATAGGGTTATTATTTACTAAAATATTTTGTGAGGTAATAAATGATGGTCGATGTTATGTGAATTAAATAAGGACTAGTCCGTACGGAAATAAAAACGTCGTAATTTTTCTTCGCATTTCTGTAAAACTTATCATACTGTGTTCACATGCAGTAGCGTTTAATGCAATGCAAAATTTACCAAAACAAATATCTAAATATGAACGTTATTTGTCAATAAAATGCAAAATAAATGAACTAATTCGTGCATCTAATAGCTACCAGAGAAATACCAACATAATATAGACCTGCGAGATATTCTATGAATGCTTTAATATCTCTACTTCATTATTTATTCGTTTAAGGTACGATTTAAAAGTTCAGTGGTCTTTTCATTGGGAACTTGAATTTTATAAACGACGCGCTAAGAACATAATCTTTATTATTTGGACGAGCAAATTCTGCTCAGACGTTTTCATATAGTTTATTTATTGATAAAACCTTTCATAAAATACATTAAGTTAAAATATTTTATTCATAACTAGCGAACCGTTCCGACTTCGCACAGGTGCAATGTTGATACTAAATATACAACAAAATGTCTTTATATACAACGTTCACAGCTTTTTTTCATTACACAATACAAACCGCTATGTTCCTGCGTTTTAAATCCGTAATATCTTCGTAAATATTCATTTAAATTACTTGGTATTAAGGGTCATGTTGATCTTAATTAAATACACAGTTTATTTATTTAATTGGATAAGGATTAATGCTATATTTCTTAAAATCGCTTTGTAAATAAGCCATTATTTTTTGTAAAAAGCAAAGGCTAAAAAATGATTATTGTGGGTTATCCCTGAGAAATAGACTTTTTTTGTAGACTTTTTAAGGTGTACAATACTGTAATAAATTATTTAGATCTATCGTAGTGTTCAGCTAGCATTCGTAAAAATTGTATTTTTTTACGAAATTACATTATAAACCTCAAATATTATCAGCATTTAAATGCATTTATAATACATATAAACCTTCCTCTTGAAGTAATTCAAATAGAGAGATTAATCTCTCTATTAAAAAAAATGCAAAAAAGTCTGTTGCGTAGTTTTAAAGATGTAAGCATACACAGTGACAGACAGACAGCGGGTAGAGACTTTGTTTTATACTATGTAGTAATTCTTTGGGGTGGCAATCCGTTTCAAAATAAAGAGTTCGTAAATAAATTTGACATTTACACTACAAAACTCGAACGTGATTTCAAAGTATATTTGTGTTCAAAAAATATTTAATTATAGTCACAAATTGTTAAAAGACCTTTCAAATGGAATCAACTGATATGCAATTCCAAATGTCAGTTCGTTGACATTCGAAATTTCGAATCTGTAAGTCAAAGCATAGCGGAGTGTAAATAGTGTTACCACACGAACTCGTCACGTCAACGGTAAAGCAAACGTGTTAAATCGAATGGGCATCGGTCAAAGCCTTCACTTTTTCATAGTTGTTTGAAAAAATAAATAAACGTACAAATTTACAATGCCACATTTCAATCTTTTTTTTATATATTTAAATTTTATATAAAAAGATATCACTGTAATATTTTTGTAAATAATATTATATTAATGGCTACTTACTGGTAGTTTACTTAAAATCGCTAGGAGATATAAACTTAAAAACATTGATTTTCATAGAGTTATGTATACAACATGTTGTATATTTCTTGCTATTTTTCTCGTTAGAATCTTCAATCAGAACCGGTAGCTTTAAATTTTTTCTAATCTTGTAAGATGACTATTTAAAAGTGATCAAAGTTTGTTTTTAAGGAGGATAAATAAAATCAATCTCATTTCTTATATAATTTTAATTATAATTCCATTAAAAAATCCGTATTATTAATCAATAAATTAATATCGAGTAATTGTGTCGCAATTTCTAATAAACGCTCGAAGGGACAAATGCGTCGACGCGAGTGATCTCCGTGGCCCGTGTTTGCACTAAAAATAGTTGATAATTAACAAATTTTCTAATTTCATTTTCTTTCTCATTATTAATTTGTCGGCGTACAAAAGGAAGTCGCTTTATAAAATGATTATGTTCCAATGAACAAAGCATTAAAACAATGATTGATTAACTTAAAAGGAAAATATATTCCACAATATTATTGAGGTAGGATTCGCACTGTTCTATTCTCTAATCTCTTTTTTGAAGCGTGCTTCTCGTGTCACGCAATCGAGGGCATAACACATAGTGTGGAAGGTGGCATTCCTTTGATGTTCTTCGTCCTTCGGAGGCATACTTTGGTTAATCGAAAGAAATTTGAGCTGACCATAGAAATTTAAAACCTTGTTTTAAGGTATTTATTTTTGAAAATAGTATTTTTTATTTATAGTAAACCATAAAAATATGTATTAAAGGATTTTTAAGTTTCAATTAATTGCGAAATTATGAATCCTTTATTTGAATCCTAATTTAACTATTATCATAAGAAGGCACTTGCTTTATAAGGATAATACTAATGAACTGCCTCGTTGGTCTAGAGACCAGATATAAAGTCGCAAATTCAGAGGACTTGTTGACTTATGTCAGTTGTGGACACAGCACTATAATAATGACCTGCATAGTTAGATAATCACTCTTTAGATTGACCACCGTGGCCAGGCCGACATCATCACATTACTAATGATTTTAAAGTCACTCATAATAAATTATTTATTTTAGTAACAATTATTTCACCAAATCGAAGAAAGTCGAAATTAAAGTACAAGAAAGTCATTATGAAACTTAGTTTCTAAACCTTTTTAATCCTACCTTTTCAATATGAAAAAGTAATTTGCGGGAAAGAAAATCTTTAAATATATGAAAAAAAAAAATAGAAAATCCCAACAACCGATGTTCAAGTTTTATATAAAAGAACTTCATTCGACGCTCGAACTCTTTCCGTAATTGTTAAACAGTCGAAAGTTCGAAGCCTTAGTTTGTTTGGTTCGAGTGTTGAAAATGGAAAAAGCCTCGGAGAAATAATTAAAAAACTCTTGAGAATCTCCTTGTTATTTTTTAAACAATTGCAATCGATATTTATTTTGTTGTATCTTTTATTATTATTTATGAATTATTTTCAGTAAAAGTCTGTTAACGTCTCATCGTCGGGCTAAAGCTTCTTCTTCAAATCAAATCAAATATATTATATTCAAGTAAACCTTACAATAAATCAGTTTCAAGGAGTAGCTTCCAGTTGCAATTCCAGCGGAAAAAAGAAACAAGTAACTCGCATAGTTGCATTTCAGTTCAGTTGCAGTCATTTAAAACAAACCAGATTTACAATATTATATTATAGCAACAATTATTTTTCTTGATATTTACCCAAAAAGTATTATTTTAATAATTAGTATGATTTATTGTGTCTTTTTTTTAATTCGTTAAATGTCAAATAAATTATATATTTCTATTTTTTTTACACTTAGTAGTGCCTACATAGTCTGTTAGTTAATAAATTGTTTTAACCACAAAAATTGCACTACTTAGCTTTCTTGCTAGGACCGACAACGTTTGGAAACAAGAATTTCTAAAATTTGGACTCAACGAACTCAAGCTTTACAGTATTCAAGATAACCTCAACCATATCAAGAATTTAACTGAACATTTGGCACAGAAAACAACTATTCTTGAGGAGAAGGTTTAGAGATTATTTCATTGCGAATAGAATTTTTTACGGCACAATACATACAGGTTTCGTCACAAAGTTTTATTTTACTGAGCACGAGATTAAATATAATCACATAAAAGGTCATTAGTCCTTAAACGTTTCTAGGGACAATTAGGAACAATATTTTTTTTTATTACATTAATTTGTTACAATAGGTATAAAACATCTTTAAGACCGCCTTGGGGTTAAAACTAAATAGGAAGTTGTGACGCTCGGTCATGTCCCTATCCACTGCCGAGTTTTGTTTCAGAATACCTCTACAGCGTGGTGGTGACTCAAAAATCCCCGCATAATAGGATCGTGAAATGTAATATTATGAAACTTTGACTATAATTATTATACAATTCATAGGATACACCTATCTAAATTGCGTATCAACGTAAGGTGATTATCAATATTTAACAAGTGAGATACGCAGTGATTTCTTACAAATCCAATTCAATATTACGTTTCAATATATTATTTTAATAACAAAACGAATGCATTATTTATATTAATGCATGGTTTTGTTTCATCATAAACTATTTATAAGTTTAAGCGATTGAAATTAATATGATATCTGCAATCTGAGGTTAAATCGATTTTACGTTCGAGTGTATGTCAACTAAAAGATCGATCTTTAATCTGCGTTCCAATATCGAAATTGAACTGTAACTCCATTACTTTACTACCGGTATCTGTCAATCCTTTTTCACTCAAACGTTTCTTTGATGTCCTTTGATTCAAGTAACATTAATAATAGTCAATTATGCTCTTTTCTTATAAACAAAAATTAATTTGTATTAATTACTGCAATCGAAATCTTTATAAAACTTTTTCTTTCACAGAGATTCAATTTCAAATAAAATTTTATTTGAAAACAAATAATACTCGTACGAAATAGTTTCTTTTCATTCATAAATTTAGTTATTTTCAAATAGTACCTATCAATCTTTCAATTTACTTGTCGATGTTATACAAATTAAAGAGGTTTAATTTCACTGTGTAATATAAACCTTGAATGAGAAATAGCGATTGGGTAGAGTCCCTTGGACTGGGTAGAGTCCCTTGGACTCTACCCAGTCTTAGTATAAAAAATACAATATAAACTTATAATATAAGTAGGTGATTTTTTTGTTTGTATATAAGAGTTAATCTCAGAAAGAAATGATCCAATTCTAAATAATTTTTCAATGGAAATATTGTATTTGTATTGAAGTTTTAAATTAAAAAGGAAGCTTACCATAATTGACGTTCCTACTCCGTCCCGTGAAACGTGTCGTGATGATGGTAAGAGACAGATGTTTTTGATAAAAAACACAATATTAATAAATATTATCATTACCAAAATAAATTTAGTATGACAATTATATAACAAGCTCTACAACAACACTAAAACTGAATTTTATGATTCATTCATAATTTTTTTTAACCAATCACAAAACAAATTCAAATATTGATTTAAACATATCCAGTTTATGATTCCACCTAAATCTCCGATTCTCGTCTTAATTGAGTTTCGATTTGACCTACATTTGACATTTGCAATATCGTCGCAGAACCTGTGGTTGTAATTACTAGTTCATTAAATATTGCACGTTATGCATTCCCCGCTGTTACACAGCCAATAATATCGATTACATTATATATTTATTATTGCATCCTATTATTGCATTGTTTGTTTACAAATGTGACGCTATAATCTACAAAATTAATAAGGAATTAAACGCCAGTAGCATAATAATACTATTAAATGGCGTTAATGTTTAAAATTTGATAAACTGTTAAATTCTATCGCATTGAAATAGTTGTTAAGTAATAATTGATTGCGATTCAAAATCAAAATGTAATATGTTTAAGTAGGTTCCTACAAGCACTTTAAAATCGAAATTTCACGAAGTTAAATTTAATGTAAAGCTAGCGGTTCGGAATGTAGATTCTACCGAGAAGAAACGACAAGAATTTCTACAGTAGGACAACATTGTAAAATGGATCACTACAAAAGGAAAATTTGCGTTATCACGAGAAAAGTTTCAGTAATGGAATAACAAGTTTACGATTACATAAATTATGAATTCATAAGTAATTATAAAATATATTATAGTTTTTTTTATTTCCAAGGTATTTAAACTCACTTTAAAGATTTATTACCATAATAATTGATGACATTAAATGCTTAAATATATACAAATAAAAATTAAAAATCGTTACTGTATAAATCTTGACCGCGTGGAATGGTGGCAAGCATGCTAGCAGCATTTCCCCGTTGAATCGCAATTCCGATCCTCTGGGCTAAAAACGAACCAACCCTCCTATCACCAGTGGAGCTTTTTGCACCACTACTCCAAGGGCCAAGTGTTTCGACAGCAAATGGGACAAAAAGTAATTTGACATAAGACACGAATATTTAGATCTTTTTTTTTTGCTTCAGCTTTTTCCGCAGCGGCACCAGTTCTTAACATTGTTTCTCGGATATGAGACGGGGCCAACGTGCATATAGTTATAGTTTTAATTTGAATTTATACCATATGTAACTTTATTATTATTGGCATTAGTTGATATGAATACTTTTGCATGGATAACAGTTGATTTAATGTGTCACTGATTTCGTATTACGACCTACTCTTGGATCCACGGTCTTTTGTTGTTGACTACCTATTGAATATTGATGATTGATGAACATTTTATATCTAGATAATAATTTAAACGAAATGTGTCCAGCGGTTACAAATCAATATTTTAACTAAATCATTTGTTATCATAATTCCAAGATGGAATGTACCCTGCGGTGAAGGAATATGTATATTGTGGGGAAACCTGGGTACGGAATTTAATTGACTGATATCGGCTACGTCATCCACATTAAAAGAGGCTAGCGAAATAAGATAGACATATAATAGCACTCTGTATCTTCCCTTTTACTATACGATAGGGTGGCAAATCTATTACGAAAGGTTAAAGTTTAGTCGCAGGACCAGGCTTTACTTTTTTTCCAAAGCATGACAGTTTACACTTCTAACTTCGAGACATCAATCTACTATTGTCATTTTTTGAGAGAAAAACCTTAAATTAAACAAAAAAAAACTTATTCTCGGCTCAACCTGCTTTTTGAACCAAGGACCTCGTAATCTTATATCTAGCCAATAGACTAACGAGGCAATTACATCTATAATTATGTATGTGTGTGTGACGAAATAATCTTCAAATCATCTCCTCGGAGAGCACAGGTGTACCCATCAGTCGGATATTTTCAAGCAGTTATTCGTTCGTTTAATTACTTTTTATAGTAAATTTACCCTTTTCAATTGATTACTATTGCAAATACGGAGCATTTAACTTTGAAAGAAATAATTTCTGGTTTCTGTTTCACAATAGTAAATCATTTTTTGTTGGCAAAATATCCAACACAATTTTCTTTATATAGCATTTATCAATGAATACAAATTTTACTTTAAATTTTTTCTTATGTTTTAAATTTAGTTCTACATTCCAAACATCGCGAGTTAAATTTTGCACAAACAACTCAAAATATTCTATTTGTTTAAACTTCGTGCAAAACCTGTATATCTTTAAATTCATATGTACATTAATACAAGTATCTGCCAACCCTTACTCAAAAATACGGTAGATTGAGCTCCACATCTTTCTCAGTAACAAGGGCCTCGCAACCATATGTTTATAGACTCTGTTATAATATTTACTTTCACCATTTTGTTTTTAGATTTAAAAATATTTTAAGAATGTTGTTGATATATACTATTAAAATAACAGTAATACAGCACAAGGATCAAGAAAGAAATGATGGACTTTATAAGGGATGAAGTCGTTTTTGTTTTATTTCTAATGGGAAGGCGGATTGGCAAATAAGCCAGCCGATGGTATGTCACCACGTCCATATACATTGGTGTTGTAAGTAATATTAACTGCTTAATATGACTTAGTAAAACGTGTATTAGCGATGTAAGCACAATTCTTACATTTCCAATACCGTTCAACCTATGGTACTAATAAGTTATATCCCTGGTGCCTAATTACAACAGGCAACCGTGTAAAATTTTAAATATCGAAACGGAAGTTCTTAATTCTGTTGATTTAAAACAACACGTGTACAATATGCATACATTGTACAAACGTAACTACATTCAAGTTCATCGTTAAAATTATATTTGAATTTAAATATATGTATACGATAAGCGGAAGCGTTATATTCCGTTACAGTTACGAAGAGAGTTCGTACAGAAATTCACTATAAATTAAAAAATTAAAAAGAATCTCTAACTCTATTCAGTAATTCCAGTAATTTTATATTCAGAAATAAATCTTTGAAGTCGAAAGATAACTGAAGACGAATATTTTAACTTTGCCAATTAATAAATTTGAATATTTTGCTATAAAGCATTAATGAATATCAAATGAACATGATTCTAAAAACAACACGATGCCTAAAAATTAAATTTCAAACTGTAATTTACTAAAATTTCTTACTTACGACGAGTTCAGTAAATAAAACACAGTAATAGAAAACGTATGCGAAGTCACGTCATCTTGGTTGCAACATTATAAAACAAAGCATATTTATATACTCAGTCTCGTTAGTCTGGGCGCTAGGTAATGGATGCTGACCATGTGGTTCCGGGTTCTAATCCTTGATCGGGCTAATAAAGGTTATTACATTTTTAGCTACCAAAAAATTTACAAATTACTTTTTGATAAGTATTATTTATAATAAATACTCAAAATTGAAAAGAGTTACAAAACTTTAGTTTTTACCCATTTTAAAAATTTATAAATATTTTGCTGATGGCTGTTATATAAAGATTTAAAATACATTTATAATGCTTAGTGTAGCTGTTATAATTCTACCAGCGGTCAACTTAAAAATACCCATTGAATAACAGATTTATTTCACTTATAAATGTTGATATAAAATTTTTGTAATATTAAACCTAATTACAATCCCTGTTCATCTGTATACTGAAACTATAAACGAATATCATAATACGTAATTCCACGTAAATTGATTTGATAGATTTTATTATTTGGACAAACAAATCCGCCTTGATAATAGATATTGGGTATAAAAATTCCCTCAAGATCGTTTAGCTATGTAAAAGTGTATTTTTTTTAATAAAAACATATGTTTATATCCCTTACTCCTATATTGAAAAACTCAGAATTTTGATGAATAATTTTGATGTATAATCTCAATTCATTTATAATTATTGCTTTCGCTAACTATTATTAAATGCTGTGGTTATTAATATTCAAGATTTGATAATATATATAGAATATCCCAGACGGCCAAAAGTTTCTCATGAAGAAGATTTGGATCCTGTGCGAATAAAACTTCTCCATTAAGGATCAATGAATAGGCAGAATAGCATCCAACATATACAGGTTATTTGCCACAATATACAACAGAAATATACAACAGAATGTCCTTAAATACAACGTTCACAGATTTTTTATTATTAGACAATATAAGCCGCTATTACCTTGCATTGAAAATATATTTATTTACGATATCACATTAGTAACCTCTAAGATTATCAGTACTATCTATCTCTCTAACTATCTACTATATTATGCATGTATTATACATATGAACCTTCCTCTTGAATCACTCTATTAAAACCGCATCAAAATCCGTTGCGTAGATTTAAAGATCTAAGCATACATTGTGACAGGCAGACAGCGAGAAGTGACTTTGTTTGATACTATAAGATATGCGTGTTTTATGAACTCTTGTCCATTTTATTTTTTTTCCCAATGAGAACTAATATTATTCAAGGCAATACGTAGGTATCTGCGATTTGTCTCGGACGATATTAATAAGTTCAATACTGCGCAATATATATAATGCTTCATATGGTTAATAGAAACAGACCAGGCTCTGTACTAACTAGGTTATGTATTTTAACCAAGAAAAATACTGTATATGTTTTCCAAGATATACGGTATAACTTGGATTTGCTGCAATAACTTTTATTGGCATAGGATCCGATATCTAATCATTCGCAGCGGCAAAATCTAGCGAACTTTATTCTAAATATATAAGGTTATAAAGTTCAAAGAGGAAGAAACAACTTACGGTTAATTAGTAGATAGTAAGTTCTAGAAAGTTATCTGACAAATTCAAACAAATAGTTAGCAACGCACACATGTAAGCCACAAGTTCCTTTAAGTTTCAATTCATAAGTAAAGTTTCGTCACCGTATTCGCTGTTAGTTTAAGTTTTTAAAGTTAGTTATTATCATGATTGAAATGGCTTAATTTTTTTTTGTTTCTCAATAATATTTTTTTTCTTTTGATTGACGTAGTTGAGTATATAGAAATGTCTACTTATAACTAAAATTAACTGATGATTGATGAAATAACTTTACAAAGGGATGAAACTATGCGTGAGAAAAATACTACAACTAAGCTAAACAAAATAAAGCGATATTATTTAATTACCTGATTTTTAGCAGATCAACCTACGAGATAAAAAACAAACGATGTTGTTTTGTTTTTGATGAAATTTTGATTGATGATTGACATTGTCTGCAGCAATTTGTAACATTTTTTAAAGGTTTTAAACTTCAAATACTTTTTGTACAGGATGGCATATATATTTTATTATATGTACGCACATTTAAACATATTTTATATCTTATTTGAAAAAAATTATTAGCAGCCCGTAAATGTCCCACTGCTGGGATAAAGGCCTCCTCTCCCTTTGAGGTTTGGAGCATTTTCCACCACGCTGCTCCAATGCGGGTTGGCGGAATACGCATGTGGCAGAATTTCGTTGAAATTAGACACATGCAGGTTTCCTCACGATGTTTTCCTTCACCGCCGAGCACGAGATGAATTATAAACACAAATTAAGCACATGAAATTTCAGTGGTGCCTGCCTGGGTTTGAACCCGAAATCATCGGTTAAGATGCACGCGTTCTAACCACTGGGCCTCACAGCCACTCATCGGCAAAAAAAATAATTCTGATTTTTGTCAAAAGATATTAATTTTAAACTGTCCATACATACATTATACTTATGGTATCAGTTTATATTCCTTTGATTAGCCTTGAGTGTTAGAAAGAGAATAGCGTGAGTGAGATAATTATTATTAACAGACAGACAGCAAACATTTAAGCAACTTTAATCTCACGGATGACACATTCGCAATAAAAGACCTGGCAATATGTACTGAAACAAGTTCACTCTTTTATTATTAAGTGGTCCATTTTAAGCAATAAAAAAGTCAAATTTAAATTGGAGTTCTATTCATCATCATCATTCATCCATCGCATCAATTTATGTAAAATCGAAAACTAAATTAAAAAAAAATCTGAAAAATAATATATTTTCTTATAGCGCCAATATAGAGAAACAACATTCATCTAAAACAAAAGAAACTGCATATATATTTGGCAAACAATCGACTGAAAGTCGAAATAAATAAACTTCGTCTATAACACATATTTTTACGTTTTATTAGCAAAATGTTGAAATTAACTTCACCATTATAAAACTAAGACAAATAAAAATGAATTTCAAATGCTGAATGTACAGGAAATAAAAACAATGACACTAAAAACAATTCAGTATAAAAGTTGGCCGCAAACACAGTCATAACTTTCATACACAGCCACCGTAAAAATCGGGTAAAGGCGGCAAAGTCTCTATTTGTTGCTTATCATACGACCTTATACATTGTTGTCATAAAGACTCGTTCACAACAATGGCAATCGTTCTTAAATTTAATCGTCATATATTTGCTCAATTGTATTATTAATTATATATAATAGTTTACGTGTGTTAAAAGATTATTATTTTATATAAACATTCCCCTAGAAATATCTATACATTCATTATTAAAATGCATTGCTCACAAATATAAATAAAACGAATTTCTACTATTATTCTATAATAGTTAACGAGATAATATTTTTTCACACAAATTTAAAAAAATTGATAGAAATGTAGCAATAAATAATACCAGTTTCATAAACTCTTGTTAGATCTTTACAATGTTGACATTTGTTAACACCTTTTTGTTTAGAGGATCTATAAGTATGTAGCGGTATCCTGTGATTCAATTAACCACTCACTTACGAATCATATAGAATTTAAAAAAAAAGCATACTACAGTCTATAACCTATAATTATTTCTACTTTGTTCCAATTATTATAAAAAAATATCATTATTATTGATTAATAACAAATCAAGAGAGGTGTTAATTGATTACAATTATGTTTATTAAATAAAATTCGTATTTAAATATATTTATATTAAATATACGACATATATTTACTTAATATATATAAAATAACATTTTAAACCAATATACTGGGTTAGGTTTTCGAGATTATGTTACATTGTAACGAAACAATTACTGAAAGAAAATTCTGGTAAATATATGTTATTATATATAAAATTACAGTACAGAAAATTGCTTAAGAGCAATAAATAATTGTATTTTACAATGAGCGGCTAATTAGCTTTCGCTTCCAGACATTTCAATCTGATAGAATTAAAAAATCGCAACTCTGAATCTTGTTATTTGGCGCAAACCAATAACAAATATTTATACTTATACATTCATTAAAAATATCAATTTCAAATATATATATATAGGTCCTTATTATATTATTTTATGAGTAACCTAAAAATATTTAATTTTGATATATACTTTATTTAAATATTTACATAAGAATTATTAGCAATAAGGCCTTAACCATTAACCAATAAAAAATAAAATTAGTTACAGTCGTATCAAAGGTATAGAAAAGTATATTTAAATATCGTTTGAAATTATGATATCAACGACCTATCAATATATTCTACCTATCTTACGTTGCGATCCGTCTCGCCTACCTTTATTTCTTATAAAACATTAGTCATCCATAAATATGTTTTTGTTTTTTTTTTTTTGTGAAATAATGCTAATTATCAGTGAAATCCTAAGCCTTTAAAAATGGTAACTCTCCATTTATAATATGTAAATGTAAAGTCTATTTGATTTTTTTTTTACACATAACAATATAATCTAAAATAATACAATAGTTCGTATATTCTAACGGAAGGTTTTCTTTCCAAGAACCATTAGCATTTTACATCGGCATTCGTTTGATTTGAACCATTAAACAACTCTCTAAATAAAAAAGAACAATTAAATCGCAAATCATATTTTTAAAATGAATAAACTTTAGTTATTCCCGAACTTTAGATCGAATGCCCGTGAATATAACAAAAGTTTCTTTTGCGAACTCCTCAAATTGTCCCGAGGAATTATTATTTCAACAAATTCACAGATCCATTTTTGTTCCCACCTCCAATAGCGTTAACCTTACTTTCTCGTCGAGATATCTTATCGTAGTCAAATATCGCGTGAAAAGAAATACTTACACAAAAACTTAAAAGAATAAGAAAGGTTTGCCTGATATCGCGTTAGGCAAAAATGTTCTTATTAAAGTCGTTACTTATGTCAACAAAGTACTTTGAGTGCTGTGCGGGTCTTTCAATGCTTTATTTATTCGAAGTTTATCTACTAATCCCATTAAATAGGATCTGGATGTTTGCATGAAAGTTCGTCTCTTTTTTCAAGTTATAAATATGCAAAACAGTCTTCTGTTTCTTTGCATATGACTGTTTTACCGGTGTTTTGAATACATAGGTACATAGCCTAAAATGGTGAAATTGCGGATGAAAGTTTGTATGGAAGTTCTTTATATTTGATGTTTGGAATATGGGTATTGGTCATTATCCTCCTGTTTATGACCTCAAGAGGATTAGACTAGGATTGAAATGATGAACAGCAGAAGTCTGTCATTTTTGAAAATCCAAATATGGAAATTGATGTATAGGTATTGCATGTTACGATAAATCTCTAATATTTAAGATAACTCGCGGAGATTTTTATATTTTCACTTGGCTTGATTCATACAAATTAGAATAGTAATATCATACACATGCGCGTAATGAAACAGGAAAATTCTATTAGCCACCGTCAATTTATAGAACGTGACTTTTCGACCGTTTGTTACAGTCGGTGTGTGGGATTTGATTTTCAGTAAGTGCTATAGGAAATGTCGCGTGAGCGTTCGCCTGGCTGGAATAAAGTATAGAGAATTGGGTCGAGGCTTGCAGAATAGTACATTTGGAACAAAGCCAACCAAAGCTGTGGCGATTTGTTTATTTTATTTTATAAAAATATTGCATGACCATTTCTTCTAGTCAATAATGTGTTGTTCCAAGAGATGAGAATCGACAGTTATTGAGAACAAAGCTTTGGTCTTCTTGCCGTCGCTAGTTTTGAAACCGCTTGATCGGCAAAAGAATATTGTTATGTAGGTTTGATAGAATTACCTAACGAGCTATGCAATTCTACCGGACTACTTTATAGTACAATAATCGAAATTTCTGATTACTAAATGTACATAAATATTCCGACTGTAAAATAATTTCGACAATGATAAAGTAGATGTGTTGCCGTAATGATTATGTTGTAAATAATTCAGATAGTAAATTGCCAAAAAAAACGGTAATATGTAAGGAAGTCGTAGCGAATTTCCCCTGAGATAAATTATGTCATCGAAAGTTATCGTACCTGGAGTAACTTTTTTGATTTGATCGCAGCGTACTTTTAGGTTCTCCGTCTTCTGTGAATTACATTAAACGTTTTTTTCCATCTTCTTTATCCAAGAGAACATTGTAATATTGAACAAAAACATTTCTTAAATCTGTTTAATTATTAGTCTTAAATCATACAAACTATTAATTATACATCAAACTCATTTCATTTTGACGACCTCCGTGGTCGAGTAGTGTGTACACCGGTTTTCATGGGTATGCCACTCCGAGGTCCCGGGTTCGATTCCCGGCCGAGTCGATATAGAAAAAATTCATTAGTTTTCTATGTTGTCTTGGGTCCGGGTGTTTGTGGTACCGTCGTTACTTCTGATTTCCATAACACAAGTGCTTTAGCTACTTACATTGGGATCAGAGTAATGTATGTGATGTTGTCCAATATTTATTTATATTTATTTCATCAAATCGTATCAAATTATACAAACATACAATTGTACATATTCACGAAGTAAAAAAAAAAGTTAGTCAAGTCAACTGTATTAAGAAGATATGGAAATGGTGTACATATTATAATACATATGTTGACCTCCCTTCCTTGAAGTTTAATTTCAATTGTTTTTGATAGGTACGCTTTTGAATTATAGTTTAGGTTGAGCATTGTCAGTTAGTCACACATTTGCTTAATTGCACGAGAAAAAAGACGTGACGACATAAAATTTTGGATTATATTGCTAGAAACTGAAGCCGGATAAGCGGGAACCGTTAATAAAATATATTATATTATTGGTTGCTTAAGTATTCAGTATTCTGAATATCGGAGACATAATACATATAAGCTAGATGTAAGATATACTAAACTTAAATGAGTCTTGTCTCAAATTAAATATTTCTATCAAATCAATACTGTTCAGGTCACAACTGTATTATTTTTAATACTAAATAACTATTTGCAGGTATGGAGGTTATTAATTGTCTGTTAATTTAACTTTATTTATAAAAGTATTCTTAATGCCATTGGTATAAAAAACATTTTCTCTTAACTTTACACGAAAAGACGTACACAAACAAGATGTTCACTGGAAAAATGTAATCGTTTTCATTAAACAGATATGTCACATCTTAACAAGCTTCTATAAGGAAAGACAAATCGAATACCATTATAATCGGCGTGCATTAGTAACGCTTCTGTTTACGAGATGTTTTAGTGTGCGTGACACGATTAATACAAAAGTATGTATGTCAATGCCTCAAAATTTGCATAAAACCCAAATATTATTTATCGTAAAGCTAATTCAATTAAACAAATATCTTCCAAAAAAGACTATCGATGTTGTATTTCATTACTGAGTTAACTTTCTTATTTTAGATGGAGATTGGCAATACTGTTGATATAAATGTCCAAACTCACACGTTCGTATATAACCCGTAATAAAATGTTTCTCACTCTACCAAACTAAAGTGTCGCTTTAAAGAAAAAAAAGATCTTATAACTTAGCCATTTAATTAACGTGCATGTGTGGTTGTAACATCAGTTAAAGTGAGTGCTCACGCACACAAACACAGACGCGACGCCCAAATATCGTCCGTCCGGCGTAAATTAGATAGTATAGTAATGGTTTGTGTTACTATCAGTTTGCCACCAACTATGCGATGCTTTGAGCCTGTAATTACCTTGACACAGTTACCCTTCATCCTTCAAACTAAAACACATCAAATAGAAATATATCGCATAAAATTAATTATTTACAAACTTTAATTATAAAGTTTTCATGCATATACTGTACAATACAATAAAATAGAGGAGATTAAATGTCCTACAATGGTCTAAAACAATCTTTCATCTTTAGGTAATCAAGTTGTGAGTTTATAGGCCAGCCGCTGGCTTATGCGAGTTAGCGCATACTGTATATTGCACATTTCTATTCGATGCAGACCATACATGCTAGTTCGTAGAATATGTCTCTTTGATATGTATCACGCTATGTATCATGCACACATGAATACTCAGGTGTGCGCGAATTTAAAGATAAAATCTTCGGTTAAGATGACGTCGCAAAAGTCAGATAACGGCAAACTGCAAGTTTTGGATGAAATTTGACCATAGGCGTATCCAAAATTCCGCATAGAAGTACTGAAATTATGCAGGCTAATTTAATTTACTTTATTTGATACACTCGATAGCTACACTTCTTTGAAGGCAGCCATTAATAAGAGAAAGGGAAAAAAGTACATATGATTACTTCATACACATAAATTCGATACCTAAACTATCAAATTTTATGTAAATGGTATTCTATTGTAACACAATAGAACAACTCGAATGAAATAGAACGACCTAAAATTAGAACTTAATACATTATTCGTACAATTTGATTCAACAGCTCATTTCTATTTATTTCCTTTTATTATATTAAAGTGTAAACATATTTTTAAAAATTTAGTACACAATCAAATGCGGTAGTTCAATTCAACTTGTTATTATCAGTAAGAAAGTGTTTAAATTTAAAAATATAATAATAAAAATGTTTACCTCATAAGCGTTGTTCAAAACCACTTAGCTAAAGTTTTATAAGTAACAAAAGTATGTTAGTGGATGTCTGGTTTCTATCTACCGGGCAGATGAATACTGCTACGTTGGAAACTGCAGACCTAGTTTCAACAAAGCTCCATTCTACTGTCCCTATACCGTTGAGTATATTACATACAAGCTCTGAGAGAAAACCGCGTGTTAATTGATTTTCGAGTTTAAATTGAATGTGAATTGAAGTGCATTTAATATTGACATCTGAAATACGGCCGATTATTATTTTTTAGATTATTACTAAAATTAAAAATACACAATTGTTTCAAAGTTTTTGTGTCAGTTCCGAATAATTGATGGGTTATAAAGAATGAAATAAAGCAATTATTGAAACGGATTTGAAATTTGGTATAGTTATATTTATGCGGTGGAATTTGCATAGGTATTTTTTGTTACATTTATACATATAATAATGAAAAGATTTATCGCCCGTCTATTTTCAACAAACATCCTCACTTATGAATTTCATATCTATCGATATATTTTTTATTCGTTTTGAAGTCACAATTTATGTCAGTGTAACTTTATCCATTATTTTTTAATACGAATAAATATTATTATTCTTAATTTATTTCGGTAACACGCACGAGCAACTTAAGCACTTGACGGTGATTGGTTATCATATCCTGTACACGAACAATTTTTGTCATTGTGAGATATATAAACCACATACGTTACACATACTCAATAGTGCTATCCACGTAATCGAAGGTGTATTTATACAGAATAGACAGGCTGGTGTGAAGTGGTCACCGTCCAATTGGTGCTTCAAGAAATAATAATCATTCTTTACGTTTCCAACGCGCTACGAGTTTTGGGAACAAAGATATTATGTTCCTTGTGCGTAGTTACCGTGGCTGCCAAACGCTTCAAACCGGAACCATAATACTAAATATTGCTGTTTGGCGGAAGAATGTATGACGATTACTACCGAGACGACAGTGCAATCCCTATAAAATTCTATCAGATAAGTTCGCACAAGGTCTAACATTATCTAATAATATAATTAAACTATTATAATATTCTTAGTTTATTTTCTAAAAGCATTTTATTATCTACAGTAAATAATATTATAGGAGCGTCTAAACAATTTAATAATAACTCCATTTTTAAACATAAACAAGAAATATGAAAACAATTTCTCTTAATGTTTTAATTTCCGTGTCAACTTGTATTATTTTATCGTTTTTAATATAAATAAGGCGCGCCGTTTTAACACGAAACTCCGCGTGTTACAATTACACCAATCGTTAAACATAACGTGTATGAATATTTGAATACTTTTTTCCATTATTTTATACATTAAACAACAACTAGTTAAACTAAATGCAAAATAAGAGTCTTGAAATAATTCTGTTATTTAAAAACTTAAATTATATACAATAGTCGCATTCTCAAATGATAAACAATTCAATTGCAATAATATTACATGTTTTTAATAGAAGAAATTTAAAACAGCAGATCTCTTCCAGTTGATAACGTATATCAATGGGCAAAATTATACATAGTTTTGCGAGGGAAGCTCGCAAAAGTAGCTGTAATTACATAATCTTTCATACTGACTATATTAATGTCAATACATACGTTTTACATTGAACTACTTATATTTTTTATCTATCAATTGTTATTACTTGTTATATTCAAGTTTCAGTTACATAATCTTTAATTAAGTTATATAAGACATTAATTATTCTATACTATAATATTAAATACTGGAATTTCCACTTAAAATCACATTTAGTCTATTACATTTTAGTATATTCATATTAATCTAGCGTATTCCTGATTGAAAGTTATTTTTCTGTTTATACTTGTGTTGTTCATACAAGTATGTTCTTGTGATTTTCCTTTCATTAAACGTTACTGTTTCGGCCCTACTCATAGTTACCTTTATTAATAAATAGATTTGCAAAATCGAATAGATTTTTTTTTCAAATACCACATTAATCCAGAGTTAGCGCGCTTAAACAAAAAAACTCTTCATTTTTATAAATAATATTGTATTAGGATATATGTATCTATATATAAAAAAGCGAAATAACCCCTACTGATTAATAACGAAATCTCAGAAGCTATAATACCTACAAACTTGAAATTGGGTAGGACATTCCCTATAGGGTGTACACATCCGCTAAGAACGGATTTTACGAAACTTTATCCCTAAGGGGGTAAAACAGTGGATGGAAGTTTGTGTTTTATAAATTTCGCGCAAGTAAAGCCGCAGGTTTAGCTAGTTTTATTATATTTTTATAACAACAGCATTAAAAAATATAGAAGTTTCTGGATAGACCCATAGCTATATTCTCAAATTGCGATCTCATACTAATAGCCACCTGTTATAAAACAGAAAAGCACGGTTTCAATGGTATAATTATTTATTTCATAATTCGACTGCAATTCTTCACTCCAAAATGGCTTTTATAATTGTGATAAAATTTATCGAAATATACATTTTCCACGTGGTATAAGTTTAAAAAATGAACTTTTACGAGATTAAAAATGATAAAGTTACTCTAAGCTTCATCTATAAATTAAGTATATTTGTTATAGCTTGTAATTATCAACAATAATTTGGCTAACGTCAATTCTATCTCCGGAGAAAATTGCTTGGGCACAAGAATATAAATATCGGCTATTTTCGGTTTAAGTAATACCTAAGATAAATTTGATATAATATGTTTTGTGTGTCTATATAATGTTGTCAGCAAAAATAAACTTCTAAAGGGTGGTGCGATGGTATCTATTATAAAAGTAAAGAAAAGAGAAAATCTATATTCCATTAATTTAAACGCTTAGTAAGACAATATGTTCATTATTTCATTATTATATAGATATGTTATGTATGGGTTTTAGTGCGATGGAACGGTAATCCGACACGACTGAAAAGATCTGGCGCAGGACCAACGGCTTGAAGTATTTTCCAAAGAGGAGCCTGAGTCTGCCAACTTCTTAACTCTGGCCATCTACAGAAAAATTCTTGATACAAAAAGTCGCTGACAAAACTTGAGCGGTAAAAGTATTAAAATAAAATTAAACGTAAACGATATACTCATATTACTAAGTTGAAAGACAACAGACTATATAGGTAAATAGGTCATTAACTTCTGCTGCTGAAGCAATGCAGCAGTGTTATTAAAGAAAAGTTGTGGAGCTTATTCCACCGCACTACTCCAATGGAGGTTGAACTTTATTTTATATTATTGTTATTTTAGTATCGTCATTACTGTCATAGTCAATCCAACGTTCTGACTAGTTTCAATTTAATTGTTTCATTATTTTAGTATTTTTATTAAAATTTATCAAGAGCATTTTGAGCCCAGTAATTAGAATCTTTTGAAATCTTTGTTGTTTCTCAGCAAAATTCGCTTAAAAATAAGTGATTTTTCTTCGTAACCTCTAACCATTTATTTCCTAGTCTCTTTGAGTAATGATCTCATTTATGAAATCATTTGTTTAAATTAAAATATTTACGAATAACGATTTTAATCTTTGCTACATTTATCAACGGATGAAATATATATAAATAGCATGAAAAGAATTTGGCAGACTTTTGAGATCGCTGCTAACGCCAACCTTGGAAATAATTTTGCTCGTGGATTGGTTCTCCCCGCAATCATACGGGTCGTTTAGGCAGTTCACACTCAATTGATTTAACACCAAAACCCTTTATTTTGGATTCTTATATTTGGCTAATTATTATTCTGCATCAGATACTTCTTTAGCTGCGAGTAAAGAACCATTGAACTCGAACTCGAACAAAATATACGTCATATATGAAAATTTAAACTGAAATAATATTTTACATTTACAGGAAGACCTTTATATTAATTTAAATCACGCCTCATAGTCAATTGTACAATTCGTAAGCACAACGAATCTTTATTTTAATGTATTAACAGGTTATAAATAGAAATGTAATCTTTTCTATTTTGCCGTAACTTGTAAATTTCCCACTGCTGGGCTAAGGCCTCCCCTCCTTTTGAGGAGAAGGTTTGAGGCATATTCCATCACGCTGCTCCAATGCAGGTTGACGAAATACACATTTCGTCAACCTGCCGTATTCCACACATGTGGCAGAATTTCGTTGAATTTAGACACATGCAGGTTTCCTCGAGATGTTTTCCTTCACCGCCGAGCACGAGATGAATTATAAACACAAATTAAGCACATGAAAATTCGGTGGTGCCTGCCTGGGTTTGAACCCGAAATCATCGGTTAAGATGCACGCGTTCTAACCACTGGGCCATCTCGGCTCGGCAACCACAAATCACAAGACCATATTTAAATATAAACACTATGTAATGCTTGTTTTGTTCGTGCAATAAAAATCACTTAGACATAGTCAATAAAAAAACATTTGACTGTTGACCTCTTTCGAAATTTAATCGAACAACTCACTCGTAAAAAAATCTAAACAAACACCAAAATATTCACACGTTAAAAAACACAATGGACGTAAACATATTCTGTTCAGGCATCAAAATAGTATAAATAGTTATATTCACATTTCGTATATAATTCTGAAAATCTTAATATTCGTGATCGCCAATGATTTTATACCTATTTAAATATTTAGTTAAAACGATATTTACAATTATAGTAAATCAATATGCCTTCGAATATGGTTTATTTGACTTTTTCTAATATATTTTTTATTCATTTTACTAAATACCTACGCCACAGTGTGGATTTTTATAGTACCTACTAAAATATTTCATTCATTTTAAAATATTATTTTCGAATGACATTTAAAAAGCATTTCATGTCTCTTTAAAATAAACATTATGCAAACGTAATGTTATTAGATTATATATTAATTCGTAGGTATATCGGGATTTTGAACAAAATATAATGCGCGCTAAACTAGGGTACATACACCCTATATTAAAACAAACATGCTTAACCATATGTACAGAAGTATGCAATATACGTGTCTATTAGGGTATTATGATAATTATATCCACCTTATGTAACGCTCACAGGCATTGCAGTCTGGCGCGCTTGGCTAGCACTGCATTTAATTGAGGGCCTGCCCCCACATTGTTTCGCTCTGACGCCTGCTCTCAAGCCCGCTGAAAGGAAACTGCTACACCGAGGAAAATTTCCCGTGTCGGAGGGTGGCAGTCTTTTATTTGGAAATTACATTTAGAACCGTCAGACTGGAAAGTGCTGTATTAAAGTCTATACATTTTGCTGATATTAGTTACAGATTTATTTCTCGTATATGATGTATGAATTGATGTTACAAGGCTACGAACGTAGACCTTCGTAGCATGGCTACATTATGTAATTTATGTAACCCGTAGCATTGCTTTAGCATTTTAAATTTCTTAATTCAATTTGTTTTTGACATGTATATCACTTATAAATTAGGTGTACCCTTGAATTAACATATAATTATTAGATTTGTCGACCTCCGTGGTCGAGTAGTGTGTACACCGGTTTTCATGAGTACGCCTACTCCGAGGTCCCGGGTTCGATTCCCGGCCGAGTCGATGTAGAAAAAGTTCATTAACTTTCTATGTTGTCTTGGGTCTGGATGTTTGTGGTACCGTCGTTACTTCTGATATCCATAACACAAGTGCTTTAGCTACTTACATTGGGATCAGAGTAATGTATGTGATGTTGTCCAATATTTATTTATTTATTTATTTTAAAAAGGAATAATTTAAAATACATCTAAAATAAACTTTTTCCAAGATAAGTCTACAATGTTTAAGCTAAGTACACATAAGAGGAGAGATCCACTTGAAGGAAGCGAGGAAATCCAAAGATCCCAGTAAATGCGGTATAAAGTTACGTCACTTGTACAAGTAGGGACTTAAACGTATGTCATGGAGAATACGTTGACTAGTTTGTTTGTTCGTTTGTTTAGTGCAGCCTTCGATAACAAGTTTCTGTCTTAAGTTTGACTACTTTTGAAGTTATATCAGATTTGGGATCTCTTGCCAGTCACTGTATCCTAGCATTTTAATTACATAAATAAATTATAACTCTAAGCTTTTTTATTAAAAAAAAGTATATATAGTATCAAATTAATCAAAGCTTATTAAAACACATTTAATTAATTATTTATTTAAAGTGGTTTCATTATATTTATATCCACCTAAAATTACGAAAATAACACATCAACGTATTCCGAATGTTCAAACAAACAGTAAATAAGCGATAAAACGGTATAAATTACGAATGTTCATTGTAATTGGGTAAACAATAAAATGCTACAATGCAATTAAAACACCCGTTTGGCAAAACATGCTGTAATCCGAATGGGTTAAGATTTATTTTTATTATACTGTAACGAATTCCTTCGAATGTTTGTTTTCATAATTTTCATTGTACATTATTTGTTTCAATATCAAGATTATAAATTTATCGATAAAATGAATGATGACATACATACACTGTTAATCTTTAATTTATTTTTTTAGCTTATACTGTAATGTAATTGTCGGTTAGGTCATTACGTTATATTGATTTAAATTTAAAAATCGAATTAAAGACTTAATGCTCTAGGAAAATGAAAATTAGTCAAATGAATAAATAATTGCCGAAACTGAGGTTTTCTTAAAAAATGTTGTAGATGCGTTGGGATTGCCGTATCATGCTTGAAATAATTAATAAAGAATAAAGTCAAATTTGAAGATGCGTTCCCCTGAGAGAGGTCCATGCAAACACAAAAAATTCAAAGAAGAAACACCTTACCTATAAAATAAAATTTATTTTTATATATTTAAACATTTTCATTTTTTTTTTTACTTAAATATTCAAAAAAATTATAACTGTAGATTTACGCGTGGAATAAAAAGGCTTTTTTATTTTTATTTATTATAAAGTCAAATTAAAACAAGAAAAACATATTTTTCTTATTTAGATAGGACACTACCACATATTTAGAACGACTTATGTGTTTGGTAATTTTATATCAAATTATAACTAATAGCTGGATATAATTATTTTCATACCTCATCAACTAGTTATTGATAATAATAACAGATACGAACCATGTCCATATAACTCTGAACGAATTCGCTTCTTAATATATTTTATTCTTAATGCACATGAGTTTTCTTTATTAAACATTGATATATAGTACTCATTGATAGTTAAACTAAACAAATAGATCTTAGAAGATCCGGAAAAAGAAAGACAACAGTTTTTTTGGTAAATTTCATAGCAATTTATAATTTTCAACATAATATATGGACCGGAGGCGATCGTTTCATACCCTCGGGATGTTGCTATCTAATATAATAAATTCACTTATCATATCGACCTATATATAACCTTTTGCGGACAAGACACAATTTTTCATTTTTTATTTAGCAACACTTACTTTTTCTATCAATAACGACCGTCGTTAAACTATCGAAGTTGTTGTTGAAAACATTTTTGTTTACAAGTATGTTTACTTGGTAATATGGTATTCAATTCAATTTTAACCGATTGCAATAATCTCATGATGAGTATTTTCCTGGCTGATTTTGACCAAGCGACCAATCCGAAGGGGGCAGGCCACCAAAGAAGAACATACTGTTATATAAGATTGTGCGTTGTCTGCCATACATTTCTGAACAGAATCGATGATTTTTACGTGCTTTCCATTTGAAATAATTTAAAAGAAAAATCTAAAAACTTTTTATCAGTCCACACTGACATTTGAACCCCGAACCTCGGGATCTAAGACCACTGCGAGCATACGATATTTAGCCACTAGACCAATGAGGCAGTGAAATAACGTAATATGTTGATTTATTAATATACAAATTATTTAAATTAATAACATATGTGAGAATAGCTACTCTGTAAATAACGATCGCGATCACAGAAATAGTGGCAACAGAGCTAGCAACATTTTCTTTATTAAATCACGATTTCAGATCAAATCAAAATGTTTAAAGTAATTTCAAAGATTTAAGATTTTTTTACGAAATTATTATTGATTTCTAACCATAAATATCGACTATATATAGCTTATATAATCAATTTGTATGCAAATATTCTAACTGCCTTGTTGGTTTAATAGTTTGTCAACTTAGATGAACATCATGAGGGTTCGTTTTTCAGACGCTGGACTAAGTCTATTATTATATTAAACTATAAGTTCGTTTATTCATATAAATAATATAGTATTCAAATTTACAGGTATCCTGGATACGAAAACGTGATCTTCACATCCTCACAGTAGGTGTTCACACATATAGTAGCGACGCGCGATTCGCAGCGCTGCACACCGACGGTTCCGATGAATGGACGCTGAGAGTGGCGCATGCGCAGCCCAGAGATTCTGGTGCCTATGAGTGCCAAGTATCGACGGAGCCTAAAATCAGTTTGTCCTTCTGGCTTACTGTTGTAGGTAAGTACTAAATTAGGTTATTATAAGCTTAACAAAGCTTATGCTTTGCTCGCTGTATTTGTTAAAAATTATATTACAATTATACTAGATCATAAACTAAATCAAATAAACAAATAACAAAACTTTATGAATGAAGTAATTATACATTAGGAATTGAATATAAGGTTCGAAATAAGGTCGTTCCTCCATCTTGTTTCTCGATTCAAAGCTTTATCCATCGTAAAGTTTGAAACATGGAGACGAACTTAAGCTAAGCTTCGTGTACATGGCGATGCAGCCGCATTGTCACCGAACTGCAATACTGTGTACACATTAAAACTGCGTTGCAGCCGAACCACAGACACACAATCGGCGCCGAGAATAAGCCGCAAAGTTTCCAACATTGAATAGTAAACCAGAGATCACAGTATGGCAATATAACCGTAGATCTGTTAACGTATGTTTCGACAATAATCATTTTTTGATATTAATGTTACCATAAAAAAAAAAGTTTTATTTAATCGACCTTTCTAATTGTTAAACAAAGTCCGTAACGTGTAGTCATTTTAAATATCAATATAGAATATTTGTATTTGAGTTAAATAGCATTACGAATAATTGTAAAATTTATTTTCATGTTCAGTAGATAAGGTTTAATTATTGTAGTTAGTTTGTTCTAGTTTCTTTTAGGTTATTTTAGTAATGTTTATATTTTATTCTATTATTTCAAAGTATTGTACAACTTGTATTTAAGATAAAGTTTGTAGCTTATCAATCAAGTCATCATAATTAAATAGTAATGAAACAAAATTTTAAGTAATTTAATCAATGGTGATGCCAAATGATTATTATAAATGTATAACATAGTTGATCTCGTGGTTCCCATAGATTTTATTCTGCGACACGAATAGGAATCCAGATGATATTTAATTTGTATGTTAGTTGGTATTTTCATTATGTTGGATTTTGGTTGCAGTTTCAAAGGCCGAGATCTTGTCGGGTCCAGAGCTGTTTGTGCGCGCCGGATCTGATATTAATTTAACATGCGTTGCGAGG
Source organism: Vanessa atalanta (assembly GCF_905147765.1). NCBI lineage: Eukaryota > Metazoa > Arthropoda > Insecta > Lepidoptera > Nymphalidae > Vanessa > Vanessa atalanta. The sequence continues at coordinate 6,120,777 of NC_061882.1, forward strand.
CACGCACCCGATCCACCAAGGTAAAATATTTTGAACACTTTAATACATTATAACTTTAAATTGAATAATTATGCACATAGTGGGCTAAAATTGGATACAAACAAAAATATATTTTAATAGTTTTTATTCTGTGCAACGGAAAACGAAATTGTCATGTATGTTTTACTCTCAGTTTGATTAAAAAAGTTTTACTTTATAAACAGTTCTATCAACAGCTTTATATACTGGTATCGCGGTGCAAATGTCGTGAACTACGCTCAACGCGGCGGCATAAGCGTGGAAACTGAGCAGCGTACTCGCACAAGCCGTCTTCTGATCGCGCGAGCGTCGCCAAGAGACTCGGGAAATTATACTTGCGCCCCAAGCAGTTCCGGTAAGATTATTTTTTTTTCAATAAAATTACGAAAAATGAAAATTTAATTAAAATAAATTACACACGTTAGCAATAATCATAACATTTGAATTCTAAACCTAAATATTTCATTCCACTTTAAATTCGTCCCCAATATCTCTTCGCCGCAAGACAAAATACTCGTAAATTACAATTCAGTACTTAAATTTGCATCGAGATTTCGAGGTTAAACCACTCCGAAATCACTCCACTTAAAGGATGAGACAGATATTTTAATTAAGGTTTTATAAAGTAAAATGAAGGAATGTAATCTTATACTCCGTTACATTAAATAGAGATCATCATATATTTTAACGTACCTACGGCCACGGTTTTTTTGAATTAAATGATATTTTATTTTATGTTCCAGTCACCATACTATTAAGGACTAATTTTATTTGTTGAAGACAGTCTTGCAAATGGGCCACTTGATGATAAATGGTCACCACTGTCAATAATCTGTGAGAAATGGTTCCTGTGGAACTAAAATGCTATGTTCCTTGTGTCTGTAATTAACACTTACGCGCCCTTCTAACCGAAACACAGCAACGCTAACAGTATTGATATTTGGTGATGTATGTAATGAGTGGGTAGACCACCATTATTATCCTCCGAGTATTATTTATTTTAGAACGGTAGTGCTATAGACCACTTGATAGTGTGAGTTAGTGGCTACCTTTACAAACATAAACATTGGTACAACCGTACTACTTAATACAGTAATAATTAAATTTTCCACTTGTCCTTATAATTACATAAAATAAAAATTACAACTATTTGACTACAGAATAAAAGGTAAGTGGGTAGTATCCATTCAAAGAGATCATCCAAAAGCTCATCCTTAAAATATGTAAATTAATTTTAGATGTAAACGAAATAATAAGACAAATTATTTTGACAGATTCTGCGTCTGTGGTTGTACACGTCCTGAACGGCGAAAGACCGGCCGCCATGCAAAGCGACGCTTACCAAACCAAGCCAACCAATACTCTTATATTTTTAATTATACTTATTCTAAGAATTCAAAAACTTGACAATATCATGGACACTTTTGTTTTAGTGTACACGTCCATCGTAAATTTTCAAATTTTCAAACATCGATCTATTAGTGATAATTCTGTTCGACTTATATCTAGATGACGTGCAAATTTAAACCTAATTGTAAAGGCATAAAATGCATTATAAGTTTTAAAATTAACTTAGTTATGAAAAAAAACGAATTACTATAATATTTACCGTCTGATTAACTTAGAATGAATTAAAATACTGATTGATGTTGTAATTTAAAATTAATTATAATGTAACTAATAAATAATTGAACCATGAACCTACTTTTAGTTTTTATGTTTATTAAATCGTAAATAATTTCGTGTATGTATTAATATTTAAAAAGTGATATTTTTTTCTAAGGTAATTTATCAACTTTAATTCTTATGTATATATATTATAATTTAATTCATTTTAACCATACGAAAAAAAATCACGATGCATCGTCAAGAAAAGAAATTAATATTAGAATAAATATCAGAATAGTCTCAGTGAATTCTTTTTGTAAGTCGGTTTATTTCATTCCATCAGGCGGCCTATTCTACTGACATAATTATATTGGTGATAATACGTTCCCGATTATATTCTGACCTATACTCGACTATTCCTCAGAAAAAATAACTTCATCTTAATCCTTATAATACTACGAATATGAAACCGTTATTATTCCGATCCAACTTGACGGCAACTGAATCGTTTCGTTTCTAGGATAGGTACTCAGCTGATCGGCAACGATTAATTTTTAACTGTCAATTTTTTAGTAGAATACATACATAAAATACATACATCTGTCTACATAAACTAAATTAAGCTCCGCTTTTGTCAGAAACATTCAGATATGGGCGAATGATATTTCATATCATATGTAAATATAGGGGAAATACGCTTTACTTACCTAGTATTCGTAATTGCCATTTATTTTGAACAAATTTGAATAAACGACAATTTCAATATTCGAGTGTATTATCAAAGAGGATGTCAAATGTGGGAGCGGAGAAGATCAAAAGCTTTATTTTTGATGTTCCTTTACCTGCTTCGTTATTATCCTGAAAATGTTTTTTGTCGAAAGTGCTGCTTGAATAGCATTAAATGTCTTTTGACTCCTTTGTGGACGAGTGTATGGATTAAAATAACATTAAAATAAACGTAGAAAAGTATATTTAATATAAGCAATAGTATATAATAATATACATAAGCAGCCGTTTATATGTTGATGTTTGTGGCATTATATATATTTTGTTTTTCTATGATTATACTTTTTTCTCTTCATAATCTTGTTGAAATGTTATGTTAGATTGTTTAAATGTCGATTAACTTCTATGAGTTACATGGTTTATTAAATAGTTATATAAATCAATGTAAACGGTCTAAGTCACTTTTGTTTAATATATTTAATATATGTTTTAAGCATTTCCAATATACCGAGGTATTCTTTTTTATTGTTTCAATTCTATTAAGCAAAGGAAATAGTACGAAATGTATAAGAGTAGTTACACTTTTGACATATATGACACTAATCTCATCACAGGCACTGCTGTACAGTCAGCATCAAAAGTTATATAATAATCTGTAAAGCTTTATTTCAAAAATGTTTAATCATTGTCAATGATCAAAAAATGTTGATACATTGGCTCATATTCTATTCAAATATATCAAGTATTACTTTAAATAACTGATGAATATGTTTATCAAACAAACGATTGTTTATCTAAGCCAAAAGCGCTATAAATATTATCTCAAAAAGCACATTAATATTTTAGTTGAATCTATCATCGTGTATCATCAAATACACAATTTACGTAACATGCGACACTTGAATTATCAACGAAAAATGATGTATACATTTTTCGGCTGACTGTACACGGCATGACAGTCACGTAACTGTCAACGTGGTTCTCCTGCAACATTGTCGAAATATATTACATTAACGATGTAAATATGAAACATGCATACATAATAACTGAGGAAATTAAATCAGAACAGTAATTGATAACGTCATCAATATTGCATAACTCGTTTATGACGCAGTGCTATTAATTACTATGTTGACAGTGTATAATGAACTCTCCATTTACTAGAAATTTTGTATCAAGTTTAGACATTTGTTTAGATTATAGATAGTGTTTGTTCGATGAACGATTAATTGTTAATACATTCAAACAGTTTCAATCAAAAATGGTTTTCATTTAATCAACTTATGTATGTACGGCATTTCATTATGTGGTTATGTTATACTGACCTACCGATCTTTTATATCTTACATTATATTATTATACGGAATTACGTTTTCAAAGAAAAAATATATCGATAATTATGGTATGAATGACCTTTGAAATAAATGTCGTAGTAACGAGTGAAACTTTGTTTGTTTAATATCTTGTAATGGGATAACTACTCAGCTGCTGAAAACATTACATTACTAAGTGTATATGATATTAAATTGTAAATAAGCCATTGTAAATTATATGAAATAATTGTAGATTAATACTAAACTTATTAACATTTTAAAATATCTATATTACATTTCAAATGCGTAACAGTTCCATTAAAACGATTATAATAAAGTAAGTGTAATATGTATTATTTAGCTCGAAACACTGTGTATAAATTTTGTAAATAAAAATGTTTTACGTGTTACGTCAACGGGTTTTATTTATTACCTTTGCTCATTTGGTACTATTTAAATGTGAACAATTATTTATAGGCGATTTTTTTAACTTTTCTTCGATTCATATGATAAAACCTGTTTATATTATAAAATGCAAAACTTTGTATATTTATAACTTCGTTACTCAATCTCGTCAGAATATATAAACGGATCTGGGTTAACTTTTATATTTAAATATGCCTTATTATTATTAAAAAAATAATAATAACTTCTTTCAGACGGTATGGTGGAGATTTAGGTGGATTTTCGTCACTTGCTATGTGGGTGAAGACGCAAGTTCAGTCAGAGGTAATATTGGCAAATGCAGTTGATCATAATAAGACCCGATCAACGCAGATATTACTGTGTTTTAGAATAGATGAACTCTATAATTGCTCATTCTAATAGGATAACAATTCACCGATAAGATACTTGTCATACTTTTCAAGGCACAATATAGTTCTTCTTGTTTCTTAAATCTGGAGTAATTTCTTTCAAATTGCTTGTTCATATATTTCAGCAAAGATCTTAGGTTACATAGATAGATGGAGAAGCACGTAACAAAATATAATACAAGATCCTCGTTTTTATATCTTCCCGTTTCAAAGTTATTGTGATCATTTGGAGCCAAGACTTTGACACATTGTCGTCCCTAGAGTTCGATGCTGTTTTGTTTTGACGTGTTTATGTATTATATTTTCACACGTTAATGTTAATAAATATATAAATGTTTTCAGACGCATGTTTTGAGTACGTAATATTATGATAGCGACTCCAAACCAGTTTTATACAACGACAGCATAAACATTATTAAGTTTTAATTCAATTTTAAGTAGTAGCTTTTTATATTTAATGATGAACATAATTATGTTATTCATTTATAATTATATATATATTTATATCCTTAATAAATATAACTTATTATTTCCGAAACACATAAGTCTAAATAACATCTGTAACGGCTGTCAATTTTCGGCCTGATAGTGCGCATTTTACGAAACTCTAATAACTTAGTACTAACTAATGACTTCACCCGAGGTTTGAATCCAGGACCCTGGATCTACACACCCAGGACGGAGTAGGTACATGTTGGTTGTGATGTTTGAATGCGTCAAAGAACTGATGACAAAAATACAACATAAACATATTCATTATCAAATGCGCTTTAATAATTTCAGTAAAATTTTGCACTACAACAATTATTAACAAAGGTATTTATTAAAATCAACTTGAGAATTAAATTATTACGGAGTCTAACTCTAACTTACAGAGTTAATAGGTAGCCGATGCGTATTTAGTGGAGCAGCAAACAGGCAATATATGTGAATTAAGCCGTAGATTTATATAAAGAGGTTTTTTGGATTACTTTAAGACAATTTTAACTTCACATTATTTATATTATAGTTATTGTTATTTTCGAAAATCGAGTTCTCGGATTCTCATCGGGTTTCTACAAATTGAGGTCATTTTGTTTTTGTAATAATATATTTTATAACTTTTAAAACTTCATTACCATTAAACGATATCAAAATATATAAACAATGCGTTTAAAAATTATCACGCATTAATAATAATTATTATTTAATAGTGATAAAATAATTTATTATAATATTTTTTACTAATAAAAAATAACAAAGTACACGACACAATAAAAAAAAACGAAAAAGGAATTGAATTTCAATAGGAAACATGAAAAATGGGAGATTGAGATGGATGGGAGAAGCATATGAGGTCTCCTTTAGCAGACCTGACGATAGCGGAGGCGATCGAGCCCCATCTGAATCGCTGGCCCAAATACGAGTAGCGTCACTCTGACATTTAAGCTGAGGTGCTCAAAGAACACGGCTGTTTTGGTAAGTACCTGCATGGTAGCCAGGTGAATGTCATCCTCCTGCCATAATTGTGGAACGCCTGTGAACAATGGTGAAGAATATATATTTTTTTTATATTATAGGGGGCAAACGAGCAGGAGGCTCACCTGATGGAAAGTGATTACCACCGCCCATGGACATTTGCAACACCAGGGGGGTTGCAGGTGCATTGCCGGCCTTTAAGGAATAAGTACGCTCTTTTCTTGAAGATTCCCAAGTCGTATCGGTTCGGAAAAACCGCTGGCGAAAAATGTGCGAGGCAGAAAATGCCTTAAAAATCGCGCTGTTGTGGATTTTCGGACATCTCGGTGGTGCGGGTGAAATTTAGAATATTAACGAGATGTCCGAGATGAAATTCAACTGCCGGGATTAATCCAAACAATTCCTCGGAACGTTCCCCGTGGATAATTCGTTAAAAGATGCAGAGTGATCCAACATCACTACGCAGATCCAAAGGATCGAGCAGATCAGAGAGAGCTTGATCGTGGATAATTCGAGCTGCTCTACGTTGGATACGATCAAATGGAAGGAGCTGGTACTGGGGAGCACAGAGGTGAGAGTACTCCATGTGAGGCCGAATTTGCGCCTTGTACAGTCTTAGGCGATGGGCCGACGTGAAATATTGTCTTGCCTTGCTGAGCACACCGAGCTTTTTTGATGCCAATTTGGCTTTGCCTTCCAATTGACCGCGGAACTGAACGAGGCTCGAAATATCAACGCCAAGTATTCCGATACTAGCTGTGGCGGCTATCGGAATGTTCTCAAATCGTGGACATACGACGAATGGTGATTTTTTGGCGGTCCAGACTGGCTGCTAATGGATATCGAGAATAGTTGCAATTTTTGTTGTTGCATAAATAATTTGGACACATTTTATATATAAAATAGATAGGTTAAACGGGTAAATGTGCCATCTTATGGACAGTGTTAACCACCACACATTTATTGGCGCCATAAGTATTTTTTTCCATTTTACACACAACGGGTATTAAAAGTAATTAGTATTGCTGTTCGTCGGCAAAACATGTGATAAGTGGGTGGTATTCAGCCTGACGGATTTCAACAAAGCTCTACTATGAAGAATATCTCTCATTCGAGGTTGCATCCGTCCTAATGTCGCACGAGCCATCCTTAGTGATACAAGTTGCTACACCTGATTTTAAGTAAACTGAGATATTATCATATTGTGTTAATAAGTCTATTGGACGAAACATTTTTCTAAATTATAAGTAAATATATTTGAAATCACATCTCTGACCTAGTTTTGGCGTTTTTTAAAAGTAAGCATATAAAGAAAAAGAGAAAATATTTTTAGATGCCTTAAAATATAGTACGAAACAGATCGAATAAAATAAAAATAGACACTTTCTTATTGATTGTAAAATTAAAAGCTACTACCGTTTCGGAATTGTTTAAATATATATTCAATTTAACAAAAAAAAAACAGGACGAATAAGGAGGCGATCGTTTCGATCCCAAGATGTGCTATCAATCACGAACTCACCGATTGTAAATAAACTTGCACGCAAAAGTTCCTATATATGTACCGTTTTTTTATTTGGCTTCATAGACATTTTTCACGCTTTCTGGGTGCCTGTTGTAATGCATTGCCCCACAAAAGAGTTACTGACCTGTATAGATGCAGTCGAGTAATAGGAATAATTAGTTTGTGTTTATTCCTCGTACTAATATTATGCACACATTTTGTCTCAAAATATTATTCCGTGCATTTACAACATTACGTATTGTGAAGCAACAGTTAATATCCTGTAACTTAAAGAACATAAAAATTATGTTTAATAAAACGTATAAATAAGTTTATCGGACCACGATTCCAGTGTATTTAAAAAAAAATAAAAAAATAAACAAGGCATATTCCTTAATTCGAGATTATATCTAATAAGATACAAAAGTGTATATAAGAGCCTTCTCATATATAGAATATTTTTATTTGCCTAATATGGGATTACCTAACAAATAAATATTTTTATACGTTGTAATCGACTATATTATGTAGTAATTTTAAAAGCTATAACTTTTTACTCCAATTTTAAATAATAATTGGGTGAATTTTCATATATTTCGTCAAACTAAATAAATAATTAAACTACTTGTTTATAAGCCGATGCTTAATGATAAGCTCAGGCTGAACAAATATCACGTGACAAATGAAACTATTTGATGCGAAACGTCATGTAATTAAAGTTCTTTTTAAATACTACAAGCATCAAATAAGATCAATGAACAAAATGTATGCGAACTTTTGGAAAGAAAAATATTAAAAAAAAACTCGTTACTGCTCTTACAAAGGATTTTATAAACATGCGACTTTAAAAATTAGCCTTTAATTAAAATCTGCTAAAAGTTTCCTTCATTATGTCGTCCTTTGTGTGTGCCTTTTTGGGTCGTTCCCGCCTCTTATCTTTACCTAAATTTGCAAATGAAAAATGTAACAGTCCTTTATTTCAAGGGTTCTTTCTGATATGTCACATGCAATCATTTTCATATCACCCTTCGTTATTTGAGTTAGGAAAAATGTTACCCATTATTTTGAAAAGCGACTGTATTTTTGACGTAACTTTATCATATAAAATGTCTTATAATTTCGTGTCTTATACAATATCACTAAAATTAACAGCATTGAATTAATACTAGAATTATAAAAGTTGTAAAAGCCTGTAAATTTCTATGGCTAAAACGTCCTTTACTTATGAGGAAAAGATTATTCTATTACGCTGTTTAATTGCTGGTTATTAATTTTTTAATTTAAATATATTCTTACATTAAATTATTTAATTTATATTTTATATTGTTTGTTTATTTTTCAAATTTTACAATTGTTTTCTTGATAATAATTGATTTGTAATTTAAATTACTAATCTCTAAAGTCTTTGTGAAACAGGCTTAAATTCCGCACTGTTAAATAAATATCTCCGTATTCTTAACTGTTAATCCACGCTTAGGGTTGGCAATTAAAATTGTTTTACCAATAGAAAGTATCCCTGAGGAGAAGCAATCCTCTCAAAAAACAATTTACTCTATACCCTAATTGGCCTCCGCTCTACAAGGTCTTAAAGACGTACCGATTCACTTCTTATTAATTAAAATAACTTTCAAAAATTAAAACATCTACAATTATAGTCTGTTTAAAATGAAAAAAAAAAATTAAAATGTTTCTGAGCAACAATTTATCTTCTTTAAAATTTAACATAACATATTAGTATTAAAAGATACGCGTAAACGAAACTTTAGTGTCAAACTATATGATAAATCATCTTTAGTCTTGGTGTTAAGCCAACATTGTGTTTCGCAACGGTAAGTAAACACATCTTGTAATATCCTTTGAAATTTAAACTTTGCTTCCTTAAGATTGTTAAAGAAGAAGAACATTATTTACGGATACAACAATATCTAATAACCTACACATTTAGTATCAGTGCTGATTATATAAGAACATACATTCCCCCACCACATGTAGTATTAGGGGGCTAAGTGCTGATGGTATTGACGGATGCGCTTAGTACAAAAACGCCCTTAAGAAACTCACAACGGAAGATATTAACAATAAAAAGGGTTAAAAGATATACGTTCAAAAAAACTAAATTTTATTTTACTTTTTTTGAAGTATTGTAATGTATTAGAATGTTTGATATTTTTTTTAGTAGACATGTAATCTATGAGTTTGCAATTAAGTGTAAACCCAAATTAAGTAGGGTGTAAGAGTCTCTGAAATCAGAAGTGAATCCTCTTAAGACCCGAGCAAACATCTCAACTTTTTAATTACAAATGATGTACAAATGATGTACTTGAAAAACTGTCGATCGATTCCACCAAATTAATTGTACCTGAACAGTAAACGTTCGGTTAAGAACAATGTTTAGTCCAATAAACTATATCAATCCTTACTTAAAATTAACGGGATAAATAGTACAAGGAATTTGATTGTAGCTCTTTTGCAACTGACTATACGATTTTTGGCTTCTCTCGTGGGTTGACTTATACGGTCAATGCATATAAATGCATGTTGAATTTTATACAAAATTTTGTGATATCACATAAAATCGATGCGTTTCTAACTGTACAGCATTGCGACACAAATCATCTTCATAAACGCTAGAACGTATTTAGATCAGAACGTGTCTGAAATGTACGGAACGAGCCAATTCCGTTACGAAATCATATTTTATACTATGGAATTCACACGGTATATTACTAATCATTTTCTGTTATAGCAAATCGATTAATGGCTTAGCATTGAATAGATATTTCATAATATTCTTTGGTTTATAACGACGGCTTACCATTTTAATATTTTTAAATAGCTTTTCAAGCTAAATCGTAACTAAACATGAAAATATAGCATAACTAAAATGTAGCTGAGCTATATAAGTGGCCCAGCTGTTACGTTATGCTATTCCATTTGCAAAGACATCATGGGCTCCTACATCAACAAATATCTCATAAAAGTTTCGGGACTAAGCTGATATAAAATACTATAGTTCTTAAAATATTCTGTACTATAATATTATAGTTCCACAACATTTAGATTAGTAGTTTAGCGTGGTCGCGGAAATCAAACAAACGAAATTTACCTAATTATAATTGTAACATGATTGGTGTATAATTTTGCTGTAATCTATACAAATAAAACTTTAACAGAGTCGTGACTTTGCATATTTATTGAATATGACGGCGTGTCTATGTAAAGAGTGGTCTGTAACTGGCACTATAACGGGGCATCGCGTTTATGGTAGCGAGGCAACCATTTTGATTTTGTTTAAAAACAAATAGAAATGTCATCTGCGTCAACACGTCAGCGCCAGTTAGCTATCCAGTATTTGTCTATTAGATTTTTTTTTAATAACGTTTATTTATAAGGTGTATAAGGTTTTACATTTCACTTTTTATAAAGGTCTTTAAATAGAATAATGACGTTTTATTGTCGACACAAAAGTTACATAAACACATTATTATTAATATATATGTAGGTCTACAAAGAATTCTGAATAAAACTATAAATAGACTTTTAAAAGTCTCGCTATTATATTATAAAACCTATGTTAGGTTTTTTAAGAGACAGAAAGAAGGATTTATCATTTCGGCTCTATATTTTTTTAGGTTTGTATTTTTAATATTTTTACTAATCGTGAATCAATTTGATAGTTATTGTAGTATATATTTATCCAAGATGCCTTTAACTCAACAACGCACTGACACTCTATAACTCTGAGAATTTTATTAAGAAAACCTTTTTTTACTCAAACATGCTTCTATTCGCAATTCTTCGTAATTTTCCACCAGAAGTAATATCTCACTTTAGTAAAAATATTTCTCTTGTAAGCAATTTTGTAGGCTTAGTTTATACGTGCTATGAAAACTTTAGTATCTTTATTTTATAACTTCATAAATATATCAAAATATTAACGAAAATTTAACATAAAAAAATTGTAGCAAAAAAAAACATTTGTTTGTCTCTTATGGAATATACTGGAATATTATTTTTTGTAATAATAAATTTATAATCTTATTATATTTTATGGTAATGCTTAAAAAAAAAATAAAAGCAGTCAGAAAAGTATTATATATTATAAATATTAAAATAAATATGCGAGATTTCCTCCCTCCTTGGTTTGTCTTAAGAGGTGTTCCTGAGTTCAAATACCATATAGAGGCTTAAATAGTGGTTGGGTCTTCTTTCAAGAAATTCTTATTGACAGCCAGGAGTTACAAAGTAGTGTTTGATTACTTTATTCATACACTCAACCACTCATCATATATTCTACTACCAAAAAGCAGTACTAAGTACTCTTTTTTTCTTGTTTAAAGGGTGAGTGAGGCAATGGCAATAGGTATGGTAATAACGAGAGGCAGAAGGGACATAATAACTTAGTTCCCACGGTTGGTGATGCAATAGTATAAAAAGATAAGACGAAAACAACAACACTTTCTTGTATAACAACAATACGAATTATTTATTGTTCAACTATGAAGAACAAAACTTAATTCAAGGACTTTATTTCTACAAACTTCAGCAAATGTTGACATCAGCGCTCATGACACGTACGAGGCTTAATTACGCAATATGGAAAAAAATATTGTGCAATTTTATTTAGAAGAAAAAAGATTTACAATTGTAAGATTAAAAGAAAATGAAAAAGCTATCATAACGAGACTGTTCCGCTACATATGAAATATCAAATAAGGAATTGATGTAGCGTACAAGCTTGGGCAACAACAGTTCTAATATTCTCTCCAAGTTTTGCTGTCGAACCAAACGGTAATCCAACGCGCCGAGTCGAGATCAGACGCAGGACTCATGGATTTACTTGTTTTCCGAGAAACGCGAGCATAACACCTACCAACTTCCTTAATCCAAACTGAGAATTCTCAGTAGCTCTCAAGCTTGAACACCAAAAGATTTACTTAATAGGTACTCAAAACCAAAAGTCCAAATTAAATCAATTTTGCATCTCTTCATGTTTCCAATAATCCAAAAAATAATATATATATTTTTTTTAATTTTTAAAACATTAGTATTATTTTCTCAGTAATAAAATAGAAAGAAAGTAGCATTTGAGTAATTTAATATCTATTTGACAGTCTAAATATGTGATATGATGTTAGGAGTCTTTCGTGTATTTTGTCATAGATTTAGATTTTCCCCCGAGATTACGTGCCTGTATATTTTATTTACAGACAATATCACAAACAAAATTTCAGCTCACCTTTAGCTTAAAGGGCACTGAACAAAATTGCTAAATTATTTTTGCGCTAAATATCACTCCTTATTAATATTATTATGAACAATAACTGCAATAAAATTATTATTAAAATGCACTTATCGTGCAATTTTATTAGTGTGTAATTTTATAATTATAATAAATATAAATATCAAAAAAAAACTTCTGTATATAAATTTTAAATACTATATTATTTAATATTAAAAAAATTATATAACATCTCTACCTTTATTCTGCCATAATATCTTTGAATAAGATTCAAACCTTTATCACGATAATGTTCTTTTCTTCCGAAAGGCTTTTATAGCGTTTTAGCTGTTATTTTCAGATCTACGTACCTCTTTTATGATTTCTACTAATAAAAGGCTGAAAGGAATGTTCCATCGATTACGTTAAGATTAAGTTCAAGTTAAAATTAACTTTGATAATGATCTGAATCAATAAAGGGACCTATATTTGCGAGACTCTACAAAGTGTATGTACATAAGAATATTTAACAGGCAATTTCCTACTGTTAGTAGTAATTTTTATAGTTTATAATGTCGACTTTTCAAGGAAATATATTGTTGACAACCTGTAATTCTTACTTTATATACATACATTATCCTTATTCAACATCGTTTTTTTTCGGCAAAGTTACTGATTTGATAATGTAGTTTCAATGGAATCACTTCTATGAATTATTATATAAAGACGTCCTCGCATTTTTTAAGGAAATGGGTATCATCACAGTATATTTATTTTAATTATAAAACAATTTAAAAGCTAAGAAATATCGTCAAATATTTAATTAAAACTTTTAAAAAAGATGACGAGGACAATCTTGTATATTAAAATGGATGTTATTCAATACATTTTGAAAGACCTTTATGTATGCGTATATAATATTAAGACAATATCTTCTTACTACTATACGATTATACAATAATTTGACTGCCTCATTGGTCTAATTATATATAAAGCTACAGACCTCAACTCGAGCTCAAAAAAAGTTATTGGGTTTTGCGGTTGTTAAACTCTTAGTAACAATCCGGAGTCTGAAAATTGGGAGTGTGTACACTCCAATGCCTCGAAAAGCACGCAGGAACAACGATTTTAGTTCTGAACTCTTTGCGATCGTGTTGGATTTTCTGTCCCATCGGATTATGAGAATAAGGGAATATGAATTGCAACTGTGTTTGTTTGCGTAGTTAGGTCTCCCAATAATTATATCATGTTTCCCAATAATGTCGTCCTGATCGATTTTGGCCACGGCGGCATATCCCAAGGGAGACCAGGGAGACCAGAGATATAATATATGAATTATGTAATCCTGACCTATAAAAATGGCATTAAAATCAATATAAGCTGAGTTTTCTAAATATATTTACCACGGTACGTGTAAATATGATTTTTATTTGTTTTTTTTTTTTTTAAATAGTATTATATAGATTGTCATACGTGATAATGGGCAATCTGATAGTAAGTGGTTTCACCATCGCACATAAAAATTGGACGCCGTAAGAAATCATTCTTTACGTAGCGACATTTGGGAACTAATGATTATGTTACGTCCCTTACTTTGACAGCCAGTCAAATAGAATCACAATTCTACTAATAACTGCTTTTTGGCAGGAGAATGTGTGATGAGTGGGTGGTACTTACTCAAACGACCTTGTTCAAAGTCATACCATCCAGTAAATTTACATTAAATTTAACCCTCTAAATGAGTATTATATATAGGTCTTGTAAGCCAATGAAAATCACTAGTTTTCACTTGTGTACCACCTACATAATATAATAGATTTTTTATGTATTCAAATCTGAAGATGAAAATATTTTGAAACGTGCTTGTAACATATATAAACAAAGCGCGTAAGTATACGCTACACGTGTCAGAAATGTAAAGTATTTATAGATCTGATCACTCACGAAGGCACGCGCCTCCACGCTAAATTATCACCGTACTAATATGAGAGACGCTTTTATTTACAAAATATCTTAGTGTGAGAGAGGACGAACGTAAAAAATAAATTGAACTATTGAAAATTTTACAATTTAAAAATTCCTTAAAAGAACCTATTTAAATAAAGTACAAAAGATAAAGTTGTAGACAGACTTGTAAATATAAAAACCAAATATCGACATACTGTAACATACATTTTAAAATATTTATTCAAGCGAGTATAGTGCTATGGTGATATTCTTCTTGTATATAATCATTAGCGCCTTTTGCTAACTAAATCGGAAATGAAAACAATAAAATAAAACCTTGATGAGATTTACAGACACTTATTTCTTAAGTTTTTTTTTTCTGAAAAAATAAAGACAGCGTAGTTTATAAGATTGCAGCTTCCAGAAGAGGTCGCAGCCATACATTTTAGTGAATTATTATCTTAGATATTGCATTAAAAACACAAACTTTGTGCAAGACCGTCTGGATAGGTACCGCCCACTCATCATATATTCTACCGTCAAATAGCAGTACTCATTATTGTGGAGTTTAAATTTGAAGAGTGAGTGAGCCAGTGAAACTACAGGTACAAGGTGTTTAACATATTAGATCCCAAGGTTGGTGGCACATCGGCCATGTAAGGAGTGGTTTATATTTCTTAAAGTGCCATCAGTGCCAAA
The DNA here is from genome assembly GCF_905147765.1 of Vanessa atalanta. Taxonomy (NCBI): domain Eukaryota; kingdom Metazoa; phylum Arthropoda; class Insecta; order Lepidoptera; family Nymphalidae; genus Vanessa; species Vanessa atalanta. The sequence goes on from NC_061882.1 coordinate 6,136,086, forward strand.
AGTTACCATCTATACCCGGTGGTGACTACTTGCCATTAAATGATCCATTTTCTCGTCCGCCCACTTATATCATTTAGATAAAAAAAAACTTATAGTAATTTATAAGTATAATATGTCCCACTACTTGGCGAAGATCTCTTCTCATTTAAAGAAATCGTTTGGAGCTTATTCCACTACGCTGCTCCAGTGGATACACACGACAGAGTGTCATTGAAATTATATATGTACATGCAACCTGCATGATGTTTTCCTTCACCGCCAAGCACGAGATCAATTATAAACAGGAATCAACGACATGGAAATCCAGTGTTGCTCGTCTGCGTGTGAACGCATTCACCATTCGCCGTTCTTACCACCGGGCAATCTCGGCTCAGTAACAAATTGCATGAATATCTTATACACAGATGGAAGTTTTCTAATCTTCTTTATTAATTTATTTATTTTGTAAATTGACAATTTTATAAGCTGTGTTTAATTATACTTATAAGAATCTAATCGTATCATAGGGGTGATGACACTGAGGATTTCCAATAAAAATAAAAAAAACCTAGAAACTCCCTACAAATTCGTTTCCGTGTTGGAAATAAAAAATCGATAGTGATACGCTCCAGTCTTTTCCGGTCGTATCGGATTGCTATCCCGTTGAACTATGAACATTGCACACACATTAATGCACTATAATATTTCCTGCACAGTTAGCAAGTCCCTATTAAATATTCAGTAGCTTTTGATTACAAAACAGAAGTAGTTTACTCAATAAACTGGCAATTGAAACCCTTCTAAGCATTGAAAATATTTTTTTTTCCATTTTAATAGGTCACCTGCTTTTCTCAACTGTATATTCAACGTAAGTACATTTATATTAATAGCTTTTAACTTTATTAAGACGAGAAGCAAGTAAAATGCACTTAATAGGTAAAGTAGTTTTAGTTATCTATATTATATGCTCGGCTGTATAATTGTTATTAGTAATCAATAAATGTATTTAAAAATATTGTCTTTTACTCATAAACAAATTCCTTATCACCGATTGCTATTTTTGTAAAATCAAAAAAGGGGAATTTCTACACAATTATTTTATGTAAAATTTTACACTTTTTGATGTGTTTCTCAAAATCGCTGTATAAAGTGTCTTTTTCTCATAAATAGAAGCGTAATTACCAAATTCCTTATTTCCTAACAGATTTTATAAGTGGTAGTGCCACACTGCATACCTTCGGGTTGCAGCCGAATGGGCCGGCACGCCCGGGGAAGTACCACTCTCTCACTTAAAATCGGCGTGAAGTGGTAGCTATGTTACCGCGTTTCGTCTGGTATGTGAGAGTCCCGGAGGCCCGATACCCCCCCCCCCCTTAAACATGATGGTTGTGCAGAATTTGGTTACATTACCCCAGGAGGGTACCATCAGCGACTGCGGTGGAGAATCCCTCTCTGGGCATCCATGCTCAGGACATACACCACCTGAGCAGGGATGCCCAGGCTGCCCTCCGAATTCTGGGGGGGGCAATTTTGCGCTCGCCACTGTTCGGGGCAAGCGGAGCAGGCATCATAAGGCAACCCCTACCACCCTCACTGTGGACTTCTGCAACATAAGGGGACTCAACTCGAACTTGAACGCCGTCCACTTTCACCTTGAGACGGCGAAGCCGGCCTTGCTCTTTCTTACCGAGACTCAGATATCTTCTCCTGCCGATACGACTTTTCTTTCCTACCCCGGGTATAAATTGGAACATTCCTTTGTACCACGAGCTGGGGTGTGCGTTTACGTCAGAGATGATATCTGCTCTCGACGCCTCGGCAGCCTTGAAGGACAGGACCTATCAATTATCTGGCTGCGTGTAGATTGTGACGACCATCCGCGAATCTACGCTTGCCTTTATAGGTCCCATAGCGGTAATGCCGAAACCGACCGACTGGTTGAGCACGTCCAAATGGCTACAGATTCCGTACTGCAGCAGATCCCATCCGCAGAGATCGTTATTCTTGGCGATTTTAATGCCCACCATGCCGAATGGCTTGGATCGCGCACTACCGATCATGCGGGTAGATCTGTTCTCGACTTCGCTTTAGCATATGATTTGACACAACTAGTCCCCTCGCCAACGCGAATACCAGACGTGGAGGATCATACACCTTCCCTGTTGGACCTTCTGCTGACTTCCCATCCGGATGGCTACCAGGTTATCGTCGAACCCCCTCTGGGCTCGTCGGACCACTGTCTCGTCCGAAGTACAGTGCCGGTTGCGCGTTACTCACGACCTCGTTTCGTGGGCTGCCGCCGAGTGTGGCACTACAGGTCAGCAGATTGGGATGGGATGCGGTCCTTCTTTGCATCCTACCCATGGGGGCAGGTTTGTTTCTCGCCGGATGATCCGAGTGTTGTTGCTGACTCTGTTGCCGATGTGGTACTTCAGGGTATGGAACTATTCATTCCGTATTCTGCGGTCCCCATCGGTGGCAAGTCCCAGCCCTGGTTTGGTCGTTTCTGCAAAACGGCTTCACGCAGAAAATGGGAACGCTACCAAGACTGGGCTAACGCATCAGCGTCTCGTGATGTAAATACCAGCGCAATCAGAAAGGAATATAACTCTGCCTCTAGGTCCTTCAAAAACGTGATTGCTAAGGCGAAGACGGAGTACATTGGCAGAATTGGCGAGAGACTGGTGCGCCTCCCTTCAGGAACACGTGCGTTCTGGTCTCTCGCCAAGGCTGTCTTAGGGAATTTCTGTCAGCCTTCCTTACCATCTCTGCACAAGGACGGTGAGTCATTGGCCCATACAGCGAAGGAGAAGGCTGATCTTTTAGGCTCTCTCTTCGCAGCGACTCTGGATGACCGAGGAAAGTCACCACCAACAATCCCGCGGTGTGATACCACGATGCCGGAGGTTAAATTCCGGCAAAGTGCAGTTCGTAAAGCACTTCTTTCCTTGGATATTCATAAGTCGAGTGGACCCGATGGCATCCCTCCAATCGTGCTACGGACTTGTGCTCCCGAGTTGGCGCCGGTCTTAACGCGTCTTTTCCGGCAATCCTATGCATTCGGCGTCGTCCCGAACTCCTGGAAGACTGCTTTGGTGCATCCGATCCCTAAAAAGGGCAACCGCTCAGACCCGTCCAATTATAGGCCTATAGCCATCACCTCCTTGTTCTCCAAGGTAATGGAGTCCATTATAAACTGCCAGCTCCTGCGGTACCTAGAGGAGTACCAGCTGATTAGCGACCGCCAGTACGGTTTCCGTCGGGGTCGCTCAGCCGGTGATCTTCTAGTTTACCTTACTCATAGATGGGCGGAAGCAGTTGAGAGCAAAGGGGAGGCATTAGCAGCCAGTCTGGACATAGCGAAGGCCTTCGATCGCGTGTGGCACAAAGCGCTTCTTTCGAAGCTTCCTTCCTATGGGCTTCCCGGATTATGCAATTGGATTACCAGTTTTTTGGCAGATCGGAGCATCAAGGTCGTTGTCGACGGTGCATGCTCTGACTTAAAATTCGTCAATGCTGGTGTTCCACAAGGCTGCGTTCTATCACCCACTCTGTTTCTTCTGCATATCAATGACTTGTTGCAAATCAGTAACATTCATTGCTATGCAGACGACAGCACCGTAGACACCTCATACACCGGCCGTGCTAATATTTCTCGGGAAAACGTCGAAGAAAACCGGAACAAACTTGTATCTGAAATCGAGTCTTCGTTAAACAAAGTCTCGAACTGGGGTCGGCTAAACCTAGTTCACTTCAACCCCAAAAAGACGCAAGTTTGCGCGTTAACTGCTAAAAAAACACCATTTGTCGTATCTCCACGATTCGAGAACATTCCGTTAGCCGCTACAGCTAGTATCGGAATACTTGGCGTTGATGTTTCGAGTCTCGTTCAGTTCCGCGGTCAATTGGAAGGCAAAGCCAAATTGGCATCAAAAAAGCTTGGTGTGCTCAGCAAGGCAAGACAGTATTTCACGTCGGCCCATCGTCTAAGACTATACAAGGCGCAAATTCGGCCTCACATGGAATACTGCTCTCACCTCTGGGCGGGTGCTCCCCAGTACCAGCTCCTTCCATTTGACCGTATCCAACGTAGAGCGGCTCGAATTATCGACGATCAAGCCCTTTCCGATCTGCTTGATCCTTTGGCTTTGCGTAGAGATGTTGGATCGCTCTGCATCTTCTACAGAATTTATCACGGGGAATGTTCCGAGGAATTGTTCGAATTAATCCCGGCTGCTGAATTTCACCTTCGGACATCTCGTCAAAATTCCAAATATCACCCGCACCACCTAGATGTCCGAAAATCCACAACAGCGCGATTTTTAAGACATTTTCTGCCTCGCACAACCACTCTGTGGAACCAGCTTTCGCCGGCGGTTTTTCCGATCCGATACGACTTGGGAACCTTCAAGAAAAGAGCGTACTCTTTCCTGAAAGGCCGGCAACGCACCTGCAAGCCCCCCGGTGTTGCAGATGTCCATGGGCGGTGGTAGTCACTTTCCATCAGGTGAGCCTCCTGCTCGTTTGCCACCTTATGACATAAAAAAAAAAAAAAAAACAGAGGTCTTAATATCGATTTTCATTTTACGAACATTCACCCCCCATTTATCCCCTAACGAAGTGAATTTCGAACAATTCCTTCCTTAGTGCTCACCTACATGCCATAAGGAATTTATGAGTAATAATTTATCCTGTTAGACCAACTGGTTTAGTTGGTGTGTTGTATATCGGTCAATCATTAAAAAAAATTAAAAGACTTTTAGTATTTAAATTCAATCCCAGCAATCATAACTGAATTTTTCCTTTGTTAAATACCAGAATTATTACTTTATATTTATGAACACCTTTCATTATTTTTTATAAAAATATAAACGCAGTTTACTACTACAATAATTAAATTTCATCCGACATTTATTTCAAATAAACTTGTCGGTATACAATATCAAAAGAGAGAGATTATTTTCAAAACTGTACGAAACTTTTGAAGCGTTATTCAAAGATGCGCTTGTTATTATTTTTAATTGAAGCTATATGCTCTGATAAATAAATATATTTTTTAATAATTAAGGATTTCATGCAATCGTAGAAAAAAGTCATAGTGTCTTGTTTTTTTACATATTGAGTTCGATTGACTCAATGAAACTACTTTTATTAGTTAAATTAACAATTATTAAAAATTTAATTGGAATTAATCACCTATGAAGAGATAGATTTTATAACAAAGAATATAAAAATAACAATCAGATAATTGTTTTAAATACGTAGAAATCACTATAGAAGCGTGTCTGAGGTTAAAATATATACAAACTGTCCCTTCCGACTTCGTACAAGAACTTTCATACAAAATTATACGTGCCATTTAACAAATTAAATTAAAATATCGAAAAATCTTTCTTAATAAGAGTAAACGTCACAAATGGAGTAAATATGTTAAAATTCAAGTCAATCGAACTTATAGTTTCGGAGATCACATAATGACTGTATTTGTATTTCCCTTAAATAATATGCATTTACACACTCTAGAATAATAAATCAATAATGCAATAAAGAAACGCTATAGGTTTAAGCCGTGGGTAGGTTCAATAATATAATATTCGGTTTTCTGTATACGGGGCTTGTAAGTTAGCAGTGTAATCCATGGGACTAGTCCTCGAATAGTACGTAAGCCCTCTGTGAGCCTGTTCTTTGAGAGCCTTGAAGAATGTTCAGGCTCTGCCTTCCGGCGCAGCCTGAACATTCTTCCCGATCGCGCCGGCTTGTCATTATACCGTATATCCAATGTGTGTGTGCACTATGTAGTCTACAGTGCACCGCCACTTCTCTTATTATCTAACTAATATAAAGCTGAAATTACTTGAGTAGCTTTGTTTTAACGAGACCAACCTTTCTCTATTCGATAATTTCAATAGTGATAAAATTTTAATTGATAAAGAATACATTGATACGGTGATTCATATTATTTTACCCAATAAAATTGTATTGTATTTATTTAATTTGACGACCTCCGTGGTCGAGTAGTGTGTACACCGGTTTTCATGGGTACGCCACTCCGAGGTCCCGGGTTCGATTCTCGGCCGAGTCGATGTAGAAAAAATTCATTAGTTTTCTATGTTGTCTTGGGTCTGGGTGTTTGTGGTACCGTCGTTATTACTGATTTCCATAACACAAGTGCTTTAGCTACTTACATTGGGATCAGAGTAATATATGTGATGTTGTCCAATATTTATTTATATTTATTTAATTTGTAATTTATATTTTAAAATCTTATAAGTAATAAAGTCTCGTTTATTGTAAATAAGTTATTGTCGCCATGCGCCGCAGTAGCTCGTTATCATTGTTAGTCTAAAATATTAAGACTCTAAGGAGAAATATTTAAATTTAAAAAAGATTTTTATCTACGATTCATATTTCTCGTTTTTTTTTTTTTGGTTGACAGTGTATAAAAATATAACGTCATGGCAGGTGAATTAAAAAAAAAACAATCTAAATATACATTACATCATTATATTAAAATATCTTTATATTATTAGTAGGATACTTTCAATTCATTCAGAAAACCACTTTGCCTTCAATATGAGTGTACAAATTTGTCACGAAATGCGGCCAGAATTATTCGAGATAGAATTTAACCTCCTATTTAAACATACGTAACTGATTAAATTTCGTTAAATAATGTCATATTCGATATAGACTCGAAACACGACTCATTCCGTTATCAATTTAGATTTGTAATGTGCTGTCTGTTTAGCTAAAAATACTTATTGTTACGATTTGAATAACCATAACTAATAAAAATAAATGTAATACTATGTTGAGAATAGGAGAACGGTACTTAATGGTTGTTACAACATTATATTTAAAAAATAATACAACATCCCAAAATCACTATAAAATCATAAGATTTTCTATAGTATATCAATGCTGTATATGAATGCTGAGTAACATTATTGTGGTTCTATCATTTGCTTCTAATATATAAAATAGTTCACTAAGTACCCTCTAAGGCGGTCACTGAAAATCAGCGTTGAACTTTAGGGGTTATCGCATGCTTCCTCGAGTTTTAACAGAAGCTGAGTGACCTTCCTTTTGAGTTGGTAAACCACTGAGTAGACATCTTATTATTTTAATATAATGTGTCTGTTTTATTTTATTTTTAACTGTACTGTAGTGTTTATTTAACTGTATAAAGTGTGTGTCATAAGTAAAGTTATAACAATTTAAATTCAATTAAATAAAATAACCTTTAATAATTACTCAGCCTAAAGCTACGCACATATACATATATTATAAAGTAAAATAATCTCCTGTACTTTGATTTTATTAGATTATTAGTTATGTTCGTCATACTTTTTAACGGCTGTGTTACATTATTAAAAAAAAAATCTAAAATAATTGTTACAAATATGAAAAAAGAAAATATTGAAAAATGTATCAAAATTACACAATAATAAACTTATTTTAAAAATGGAATTCGTTAGTTTAGTCATTTTGTAAAAAAACATTTTTGCAACTAAAATAAAAGCACATTGAATAATTCATTCGTATTTTCGAATATATTACAATCTCCTTTAGCTCTACGTATGCAAATCTTCACGCATATTGCACAATTATTGTACATTTCATACCAGCATTTCCCCGGGCGCCCGTTAATCATGAACAGTTGCTAATTAGCGGGAATGTTAGTTGGTCACAATTACGACGTTATAGTTACTGGGAAAACGTGATATAAAAGTTGTCTGACTGCTAATATCTATATTGGATATGAAGGTGTGAATAATAAATATTTTCTATGTTTATATTATTCGTGATTTATACCGCTGTTGGGTTACTACTGCGCACAGCCGAACAAATATTTCAACAACAACAATGGATATAAGCTTATACGTCTGTACTTATTTATATTTTTATATTGTTCAAGTTGAAAAAAGAATGAGGATTTGCTATTTTGTTTATCGGATGAATAAATACATTCTTCTTTAATATTGAAGATGTTTTAAAATGCATTGATTATCTTTTAACTTTAGTAATCTTTACCTTAGTTGCTTTGAGATAACACCATTATAGACAAGTCTTAAGCATTTTTTTAATATAAAAGTAAATATGTAGAATGTATCTGTGGTTTAATGTGCGTTAAGCCTTACACAAAACTACTGCACTTAAAATAAAAAGTACTGAATTCAACAATATCCTCGCGTCTGTTAAACAAAGTTACATTTTCTTTTCAAAAATAGAATTCCGTGCTTCAAAGCCAATCGGAACATCGGTTGAATGCCTTCCAGATAATTTTATTTAGGAAGGAATTGTACAATTTATTACCACAAAACTATTACAAAAGTAATCCGAACAACCATAATAAGTCAAAATAATAACCCACAAAATATTGCTGTATTTCGGTTAATCAAAGTAAATATATGTTTCACGATGGAAACCCTACTCGCCCCGGTTAGATGACTATCCAGACTTGTGGTAACCATATACCACTAAATATAAATAGTTGACTGCTGATATTTGATACGTAGGGAGAATTATTAATAGCAAGTGACGAGTTAGTGACTACTTTGATGGTAAACTTTGAACAATTTTATTACACTAAGGATTAAAATACTTAATGATTGATATACCTCTGTATAAATTGTCAAATTTTTCACTTTACATTTTTATTCACAATTAAAAATTGTCGATTCCCTTATTATATTTAATTTATTAGTAAAACGAGTGAGAAATGTAACGGCGAGTCACTTACATTTTTTTTTTGATTTCGTTAAAAAATGTTTTTTTCTAAATTTTGTTATTTTAGGACAACAAGGCCGTTACTATATACTAACATGTAACTAACAAATAAGGTTATTAATTCATAACACGAGACTGCATCTGACGTTATTAGTGAAATTCATTTCTGTACTTAGTTCCGTATGCATAAAATATTAAATTGAAATATTGTACACGAGCTTGTTTAATTTATTAATTATATCTTACTAGCTACCCTTTTTCACACGGGTCTATAAGGGTATATACACAACTTTTATATTGAAGACTAAACATAAAAAAAAAAAAATTATCGGCTAGTATAGTGGAAATTTTTGGTTTTCCATATCATACAAATAAAGTTTTGTCTTGAATAACTCTGTTTATTGATGAATACCGCATTAAAATCCGTTGACTAGTTTAAAAGACCTAAGCGTACAGACGGCGGGAACCAACATTGTTTCGTACTATGTAGAGATAGTTGATGCTTTCAATTTTTTCCCTATAAAGATTTATTAGTTTTCATTGTAGAAGGTAACTTGAAACATGTTTTTTCTTTTTCCATCACAGATTAAATAACAGAGATGGATCGTTTGAGTTAATTTGTCACGTGGAAAATGGTGAAAAAAAATTTTTAATAAAACCTACATGCATCAGATGGAATTCTGCTACATTTTTTTTTTCTTCTGCCTGGCTTTTATCAATCCCGGCTATTGCCCGAGTTTGCCTTCCGACTAAGTTTACTACACTTTCCACGGGATTTAGCGTCACCTGTTAAGTCCATTGGCTCTCATGCCCTCCATCTTCATGACATCGAGTCATCGCTTCTTTTGGCGTCCAGGAGGCCTAGTTTTGGGTACAAGCATATCAAGGCACTTTCTTCCGACATAGTTCTTAGGTCCACGCTGGTTATAGCCATACCAACTTAGACGACGCTCTTGAAACTTATCCGCTACGTCACGGACTACTACTACAAGGACACGGAGTAGCTACTACTATGTACGAGCATTTTTACCTCCGTGATGTGAAGCTCCTGGGTATATCGAGATAGGGTTGAAAAGCACTCACCTCCGTATAGAAGGATCGGTCAGATAATGCTCTTGAATATCTGCTACATATATAACATTAAATATATTACTAGTTGGTCGCCCCCGAAACTTCGCATTTGCAATTTCGCTTTCAACAGATTTTTTTTAGGAACTTCGTAACCTGATGACTGGTTTTGTTTTGATTTAATTTCATTTTAAACTGCAAGTCATTCATCTTAAATTTGGCGCAAATATTATGAAACCTTTATTTTGAATGTCACCTAGTATTCAATAGTCCAGTTAGAATTTGAGTTTGTCGATAACAATTTACTTTAATTTTGTTTAGAATAAACTTTAACAATTTACAATTATAACATTTCAATTTGAAAAGTAATCATTTGTTTAATAAATAGCTAATGAAAAAAACTGTGAGCATTGTACTTATTGTAACATCTCGTGTGCGACAATGTTTCTGGTGAATGGGCCTTCTTCATTAATGACACCTTTGATTCATTTATTTATCTATCTTGTAACTCGAGACCGTGTTAAAAGATAAATAGCTAGTTGACCGAGTGAAAAGACTTTAGCTGAGACAGAGATAACTTCAAAAACAAAACAATTATCTCATCTAGACAACTTGTAATCGGGTTCCGTTCATCAGGCATCACGATCAAGTTACGAAGCGGGATAGCAATTTAACCAATTTTTAAGTAAGTTCTGAGGTTCAACTATTGATACCTTGAGACGAGCACGGGCAGAACCTGACGAAACTCAGCTCCAAGTAAGATAGTTATGCCACTGATTACACATTATTTAAAGTTATTAATTTTTTTTTTATTAAAACACAATAAAGAACAACGTACATCGTAGGCGGTTCGCATATTTTTTATACAGCTGTCTCTAACCGGCCAGTAGCTTTTTTCCTCACTCTAATTTTAATTATTTCTTAAATCGTAAAAATTTAGTAAATTGCAATCAAGAATCGTCTTTTTTATTTTTTCTACACGTCCGCTATCTTCCCGGGAACAAAAATGACTTACGGTATTAATATATAAGAAACAGTTAAAATAAAATACTCAGATTTTATAGAACCTTAAAAATTCCAAATATTTTATATAAAACGTAATTAAGTTATTGATTTTAATATTATCAATGTTATTGGAAAGAATAACTACAACAGAAGTCACAACGAAACATTCATATACTTTAATTAATTTCAAGTAAATTCGAAGAACTATCAGCAATAAAGATAGTCTAAGTTGAAATTTACTAAAAATATATATGAATAAATGTGGACCTCTCTCGCTTTTACGTAGTTTGTTGAATCGATAAAAAGCTAGCGCCTATATTTGATCAGACCCTTGTAATCGAATACAATTTACGCCTTCAATGTATTGGGCCGTATTTTTCCTTAATTAAATTTAAAATAAGAAAAGTGCTGTCTGATCGAAACTAAATATTAGAGTTCATATTGGATTAACCCATATAAACCTTAAACAAATAATATTATAAAGCTGAAACAAAAAATAAAAAAGGAAAAATTATAATTCCATATTATTTCTATCTAAAAAGTATCCGATAACTTTAATAATAATATATACTTTATTAATAATAATAAGTATTCACTTTAAAGAAAATAAAAATACGACTTGTATTTTTTAACTATTTAAAAAAATACAATTAACGTACGTATTGCAGATTATTTTTTTAATGACCGTATATACAGAGCTATATTACTACGAAATATTTTTACGTTAATATACTCGCTGTTAAGGATATATATTTCTAAGAAGTTTATTTATGCTATTAACGTTTTAGTACATACATTTTGTACCTTCGCTGTAACATAAAAATCTCTTAAGAGAATGAAAATACTCTGGGAATTCATCTTACGAGGAAAAATTCTTGATTCAATATTATCTTAATTTTACTCAAAGCTTAAATACGCTACTAATGTCGCGATACCGTTACTTATAGCGATAAATAACGGTAACGTAATTTTTCTAATAGTTTAATACTATGAGATATACAAAAATATTGTATATTCATGTATAATACAACTACTTGACTTATACAAAACATCTATATAAAATTATATATAAATTTTGATTCGAACACTATTTTTTTTTTTTCATGTTCACATCTTACTCCCCAACCCAGAATAAGGCTTGATGCTTTCAAATTTCAAACCTTTTGAATTCATAGATAAGACGGAAGTATATTGAGAATCGACACCAGCGCGCCTTTTCATCCTCTCTGGAATTTATTTTCAGGAATCAAATTTATGGCTATTGTCTTAAAAGGAATATCGATGCCTAGCTTCTAGTCTGGAAAATTTATAGTTACGAGCGCCATTTTCGATCATATCTGTGGAACTTGTATGATCAAGTTTTTGAAGGTACCGTACATTGGATATCTACGAAGTATCATAATTTACTACAGAAATGACTCTCATTAGCTGGGATAGTACTATCATTCGGTCTCCCTATTCAATTTTACTCTTCCAATAACCTATATACGTATGTGTAACAGACATATGATTATGTACTCAGTTATTTCCTCGTTGAAGAAGTTGTCCAAGATATAATCCTACCACTATTTTTATAACGCCTTAAAATTATTTATTTATATACATACATACCAAATTTCGTAAAGTAATGAGTCCTGGTGATAATTCCTACACGACAGAACATGGAATTTGAAAAATTGTGATAGTTAAAAATTCAGTGCCGCTTTTTGAGATATCACAACGGTAACTACCTAGTTTTTTATTTTGGGTTTTATTTGTGCTGGCACATGGCATTGTGAGGGCACAAATTACTTTGCCAATGTTATGATAACTAGTTCTTGGTTACACCAAAACTAAAAGTTACATTAATCAATATCATTAATACTTTTTTTTTATATACATCGCATTAAACTCATTCTACAAAAATGAGTATTAATCCTCATTTTAAGTTAAAGATTTTATCATTATATCTAACGTAGTCTCAATCTTCGCTCAATTTTACTTCTTAATCTTCAATGAATTTTACTAATCCATTGTATTTTGATAATCAATTATTATATAATATATAATATTCATATATAAAATATGTTGATCAATCATGTTTTATATTTTCAATATTAGGCTACCTTACAATATCGTTATAAAAATAAAAATTAAACGCAAACACATTTTAAATAACAAATTTAAAAAGATCTAAATTTTCGTTTCGCATTTCAGGGCGTAATTACATTTACATATTGAATATTAATTCGTAAATATTGCCAGATGGCTTTTTATTTAAGTGAAACAAAAGAAAATTTCGAGTCCCTGCAATCTAAATGCGGAATAAATGGAATTCGAAACTCGCCTCGTTTATTTAAATTTAGATCTAGGTAGATCTTTTTTCGCCCTCGGTCAATGTAGTGAAAAATGAGGCTTAGATAAACTCTTTAATTTTAAATGGATATGAAATATCAATAATAAATCCAGATAATATAAAAAATATATAATATTAATGTTTAGTTAAATCTTATATTGATTTGGTTGTAAAACTTCTTACAAGCCCATCTGGGTAGATACCGTCCACTACCAAACAGTCAATACTTCCAATTGGTAAGAAGAGTGAGCCATTGCAAATACAGGCACGATAGATATAACATCTCAGTTCCCAGATTGCATTGGTTGAATGAGGTATAGTTAAAATTTCTTACAGCGCCGATGTCTATGACGAATGACAGTAAGGTCTCGACTTACATCGGTTGGCTCATGGGCCAGTCTACCTACCTACTTGTAATAAAAAAAAATATATATTATTTACTACATAACATTACAATGAATTTCAATTTCCAATAAATGTGGATCCCTCAGGGTTCTATTCTGAATCCATTTCCCTTCCTCATTTACATTAATGAATTGCCTTGACTACTGTAATTACTTTCGCAGAATAATATCTTACGGCATTTTAAATTGGTGTAATTCGATCTTTGTCCTGCAGAAAATAACAATTCGCGAAATCTATAACCTGGCCCCAATCCTCACTAAGAAGTAAATTTAAAGAAATAAAAGTATTTACTGGCGCTTCTCAATAGATGGATACATAGATAAATTAATGTATGATCGTAAAAAATAATGCTACAAATACAATAATGAATACAAGGAAAAAACATGAACGTTTTATTTAATGCTTTTTCCTTGTATTAATTAATAAAAGGAAAAAATATAGATAGTCAGTTTTTCTATTACAACTGGATCCCTGAAAATGTTCAAAACTTTTCAATTGTAAGATTCGAAAAGACCGTTAAAGAACGTTTGTGTGCTGAAGATTATTATAACACTAGATATAAAACCCGGCTTCGCTCGGGCAAAATAAATAAAATTAAACAAATACTTTTTCTATAACTTTTTTATAAGCTTTGTGATTATCAAACATCTATATTTTCTTTTTAAGTGGTGAATATTAACAATAATCATTTTTTACATAGCTCTCTGAAAGCACCCGCCGTAAACGTCATACTTGGCCGCCCGTTGAAATGTCATGTCATTGAATTTCATGGATTTAATATCGAAATATCTCGATTCTACGAATTTTGCGGATATAACATATATCATCGCCTAAATTGCATTATTTTTTAACAATCTATAATTATAGGTAGGTTTCGTTTGGGTATATCGTAGACCTGCACGAAATTATTAATATAGATTAACGAGTTCATTGATAGCACGCCTTAAGAATAAAACGAACGCCTCCGTGTCATTTAAAAAAAATATATGATTGTAAACAAATATCTGACAAAAAAATTACCCTTCTGAGCTTCTTTCGCTGGTTCTTCTCAGGTTTGAGTTATTTATTTCGGTGGTATCAATAGATTGTCACTAGAATTTATTATTAGAAAGTTTAATACTTATATGCAAAATAAATAAATTTTAATTTTAATTATTGGAATAAATAATGTAACAGATATATATTAAAAAAATGAATTGTGTAACTTTTATTTTATAATATAGAACAGTTTAAGAAAAGGAAACAGGAGAAATTGCCCCATTGAGAATACGGACGCGATCAAAATTGCATAAAGCATGACTTTGCTAGTCACAGCGCTTGCCAAAGATTTCCTTGTCACTAATGCATATCGTGAAATCAAAAAGCGATTCGACATCAGCCCATAAAATGCATTGCCAGTGTAATGTGAATCTAATATACAGTCATATTATACCGTTTTGTGTCTGAACGATAATTGTAAAATCAATGTGTCGTTTTGTGGTTCGCTGATACTTAATTTCGTATTGAATTATTCACTCTGAGGGCATATTTTAATTTAACTGTATGTAAATTATCAAATTTAATAATAAATACATTTTGAATTCAATGTTTATGTATGATATATAATTAATTTTATAATGTTTTGATTGCTTACTTTGGTTGTGTGGATACTAATTAGTAAATATTTGTATTGAAACACATAAATACACTCATTTACATAGAATGTAACATCCAAATGTTTAAAGTATGTAGGTGGACTTTCAAATGGACCACCTTGTAGTAAGCGGTCACCCCCACCCATAGATATTAACAACGTGCACCATTAAAATGGGTACTAAGATATTATGCCTCTAGTGAGACTGGCTCACTCAATCAATAATACTAAGTATTGCTTTCTGGCGACATATATAAATTTATATAATAACTGCCTAATATTTTATTTAATATTTATTATGACTGCCTCGATTGTCTATTGTCTAGCATATTAGCCAGCAAATCTTCGGCACAAACTCCGGGTCAGACCAATAAAAAATTGGCTACTTACAAATTTAAAATCTTTGTAAACAAGCTCTTGCTTAACATAATAAATCTTACTTAAGATGTAAGGTTGTCTGATTTGTACAGTAACAGAGACAAATACATTTTATATCATTATTTATTATCTGTACCCGATAAACTGTTAAATTCAAATATTTATATAACTTAAAAATCAATTTGTTATTATTTTTACTTTAAAAAGCAGTAAACTACGATGCTAATTCTTATTCATCGTGAGAAACTTATTGCTATTTCCAGCAGTAAATCGTCTTTAACATAAAATTCTTCGAAGTTTCCTAGTAAAATTTTAAAAGCAGTTCAGTTTCCTAATTCAAATCTTGACTTCTTTGCTTTTAAAAAGCATTTGGTATTTAGTTTGAATTTTTCTTTGGTTTTCATTAAAATAATTTAATATACTTTATTCGAGGAGGATCCTACAGTCACGTTTGGATTAAATTAAATAGGAGAAATCTCCACGAAAGATTGTAGTTACTCTTTTAAAGGAAATAACTATAATTATTATAATAGATTAATCTAAAAAAAATCTTACTTGTGGGCTTTACCTTTGACGAAAAGATTCGAAGCTTATTTCACGACATTACTACAAAATGCATTGGCGATATATATATGGCAGTTTTTCATTCCGTGTATACAGTTTTTCCCTAGTTAATTTATAAACACAAAGTAAACACATGAAAATTCAGAGGTTGCTTGCTTGCCCGATTTTGATAACGTAATCTTTGTTTAAGATTCACGTGTTCTTACCATTGTATTATCTCGGCTAAATTATATAATTTATTAATCATATTATTGTATTTGATTTACATACCTACATACAAATATTTAAATTAAATCATTATATTGAATCTGGTACGAAAATCAATGCATTTTGACAAAATTATTATTTATAAGAATATTTACAGTGTATACATTTCAAGTATATTTTATGTTATTTTAGTTTCGGAAATTATACACATTTTTAGCTTCCTTTTGGGGCTTCACCAAGCACTCAATAACAGCGTGCGAACTTATCGCCTTTGGATGCCGCAAGGCGGTTTGAAAGCAAACTTCATCAACTGTTCAAACACCGCTGTGGATGTATTTCTTATATGTTGAAAGATGTGAAACAATGTCAAGTTTATATTACAATAGTGTTAATTATAAACTAAAATTTCACTGTATCTCAAAATACATATTAGTTAAAATAATTACGCAATAATAATTTTAGCAATCTTTTTATTTTCATAAACCAACCACTTGGGATGAGAAATTCTTGTGACTCTAAAATTTCTCTCTGGAGATGCGGGATTAATGCAAGGAACTGCAATTTATATCTTGGCTTCTTTACTTCTTGCAACAAATTTTGCTATGAAAATAAACTTTGTTGAAGTTTAAACGCCCTCTGAGACTTCTGAGCGAAAGGACTATGAATAAATTTCTTGTTACGAATAAAATTAATATAACTAACAGATACGATTGAACACCGACAATAAATCGGCCAACAACATAACGGCCTCATCGTAATATGTAAATGAAATTATTCCATTAAAATAATTATTAGTAATACATTTATAGTAATTATTAAAAATTTTATGAAATCAGGAGTCTGATATGAATAACTGTCAACTTGTATTGACTCAGTGCTAGAGCAATAATATGCAGATCAAGTAGCTACATCACATAAGAAACAGCGTTTAAAGTGAAATCTAATGAAAATTATGAAATTACAGGTCGTGTGATATTTATTTGGAGTCTATGTGTGGGGAGCACACATACAATTTTTAGTGCTCATATACTTTACATTATTGTATTCGGTTTTTAATGGAGTTTTACTTTATTTATTTATTTCAGGAAAACAACAGCATATTATAAAAAATATAAACATAAAATACAGTATACAGAGAATAGAGCCAATAGCTGTTTTCCATTGAATTATGCAAACTATTAATATTAATTAGTTAATAGAAGTAGCAACACAGAGTTTTGATAGATAACATGTAAAAGTAATAACAAAACAATGAATTAAAAATAACAAAACAAATACAAATTACAAATTTATTAATAAACTAATATATTATAGGCACAATGAAATCTTAGATATCATGATTGGCAACGCATTGCAATTTTTATAGGAAGTAAGCGTAACTAAAGTTAGCCCGCCTCTTGTGACCTATAAGATTTATAGGAATGCTTATATTTAATTCAGGTATACAAAAAATATTTGTAAAATATATATATTTGTATATACATTGTTATTAATAATGTGAAACATCTTTTGGCGTGCTTCGGGGGTATGATTAAATATGCCGCGACGGTAATCGACACTCTCTTACGTCGTCTTGCCTTCTCTCCACTGCCACTCTCTACTCCCTTGTGGGTGTGGATTAGCTATATATGTTTATATAT
Organism: Vanessa atalanta; assembly: GCF_905147765.1. NCBI lineage: Eukaryota > Metazoa > Arthropoda > Insecta > Lepidoptera > Nymphalidae > Vanessa > Vanessa atalanta. The sequence continues at coordinate 6,154,030 of NC_061882.1, forward strand.
TTTATTAGCGAATTTTCACATTTACCTGAGAATCAAAAAAGTCTCATATAATAATATTAATGACCAATAAAACAGCTGAATATTTTTGTCAAAGTCGCTCGCTTATACGTCATATACGGCTTTATCGTGAACAATACAAGGCACAGGGAATTCCTCAATCACATTACACAACGCATATTACCGTCAACAGCGCTGTGTATGCAAATATTCCGCCATATTGCGAAATCCTGATGCATTTCCTACGCCGTATTTCCTGGGGCAATAGTAAATCATCAAAGTTGCAAATCCACACAAGACTGTTACTGATTACATTAATTGGCTTATAATTATCGCAATATACACGCCAAGAAAACTGAAGAGTAATCAATAAGAGCATTCGGTTCTTGTATTGAGAATGAATTGCTTTCCAGCTTACTATACAATTTTGTTTATTAAATCTATTCATTAATGGAATGGCAAATATATGACGTTAGTTGAAAGAAACAATAGCTAAACTGCCAAAATGGTTATGGTGAAATGAGGCTTAAAGTTTTTACTTAAAATCTCATTTTAAGTAAAAATTAAGTACTTAATTATTTTTTAACTATCTTATTGATAGATTGATGAAATAATAATTACTATTTTACAAATATAAAATGATATATATATCGGAGCGTGGATACTTTGGTTGTTGATTTGGATAATTAATGAATCGAGTAGTTGGCAATAATGTTTGATGGCTGATTTACTTATAAGAGCGGGTCACCCCGAATGGAGTTGTAAGTGTCATGTCAGTGTCAACGCGAGTCGTTATGTTTTGACAAGCTTTTTGAATGCGATGGTTGCTTGCAAACCCATTTGCTCTTAATCGAGATGAATTATTGTAATCCTTTGATATTATTGTGGTGTACGATTATTGAATCAATGAATACAGTGATTAGACGATATTAAATACCTTTTATTTTATGAATATCTCCATTGCACGCCCACATAGTCTTACAAATGTCGCATCAATCCTCGAACCCAACTGTTCGGCATCCTGCTTCTCCGACATATATATATATATATATATATGTATCATATTCAATTTACTAACAAAAAGTTTATCTGGTAGAACTCTTCGTATCTTTAGGAGGTCGGAGTATGTTCCACCTCTTTACTTCCTTGCAAGTAATACTAGAGGCAGAAATTCAACCAATACATGTAGTTTTTCTAACAGACTTTTCATAAATACAAATTAAGCACGCGAAAAATCACTTTGAGTTTTCATGTGCTTGGCTAGTTATGAACCCGTGGTCATACCTTTAAGATCCACCTGTCCTATTAACTTAGTAAAAACGATTCAGTTTCTCTTTCATTAACAACCTGTAAATTTCCCACTGCTGGGCTAAGGCCTCCTCTCCCTTTGAGGAGAAGTTTTGAAGCATATTCCATCACGCTGCTCCAATACGGGTTGGTGGAATACACATGTGGCAGAATTTCGTTGAATTTAGACACATGCAGGTTTCCTCACGATATTTTCCTTCACCGCCGAGCACGAGATGAATTATAAACACAAATTAAGCACATGAAAATTGAGTGGTGCTTGCTTGGGTTTGAACCCGAACTCATCGGTTAAGATGCACGTGTTCTAACCACTGGGCAATCTCGGCTCTTTCTCTTTCTCATTCATTAATCACCAATTAAAAAAATGTAATTTATATTTTTTCGGTATTAACAAAGACACACAAAATAGTTCATTTACGTTAAACCCATACAAAAAAAGATAATAGCTCTGCCACACTATGCACTAATGATCTTTTGAAGTTAAAAGCGGCTTTGATACTAACGAACCAAATGGATTTAGACTTTATAATTCATTTATTCGTTGCTTTTTAAAAATCTGCATTGACAAAATGTATTATCAAATGAAAAATATAAATATTAAGCATCAACGTATTCAAAAAGAGTAACTGAGTATTCGTTTGCACATTGAATATTTTTACGAAATATAGGGTTGACGAATAACAAAATCAATTCTATAATTTTTACTAGTCTTTATATAATTCTTCTATAGTGTGTAGTATTGAACTCCTCCCAAACGTCTGGCTTTGATAAATGTGTTTAGATCGCTGTGATCGGAAATAAAATGAAATTCCTATTTCAGCGTTACGGGATGGGCAAGAGCTATCTTAAAAAAAGCTTTACCCCTAAAACACACCAGGCCCATAGTACAGTACAGTAAATATTACTGAAACTGTTGCAAATACCTACTCAATATTACTCAAAATTAAAATTAAAATATTCTTTATTGAAGGGGGCACTTAAAAAACTTTTGAATCATCATTTTACAATGCAAAGTTAAATACACAGCTACCTCCGGTTCGGAGAGTGAATTCTACCTAGAAAAACCGGCAAGAAACTCAGTAGTAACTCTTTTCCACTATTTCAATTACAGAGTTTGTCAGTAAAGTACAAATAAATGTATATAATTATATCCTTCCTAGAAATCAACAAATACTAAGGCCACGCTTTTATGTCTTTAATATAATCTTATATTGAATAATATGGGCTAACTTAACTTTATTTAGGTTTACTTAAATCTTACAATCTAACAATGAAGATTTAAAAGACTATCGTATTAACAAATACCATTGTAACTTTGAAACTTGGTGGTAGGGCTTTGTGCAAGCCCGTCTAAGTAGGTACCACCTACTCATTAGGTATACTACCGCTAAACAGCAGTACTCACTATTGTTGTGTTCCGTTTTGAAGGATGAGTGAGTCAGTTTAACTACAGGCACAAGGGACATAACATCATAGTTTTCAAGGTTGGTGGTGATGGTGATGTAAGGAATGGTTAATATTTCTTACAGCGGCATTTGTCTATGGGCGGTGGTGACCACTTACCATCAGGGGGCCCATTTGCTCGTCCGCCAACCTATGCCATAAAAAAAACTAATTGTGTATGATTTTTATAGCCAGCCCTATTCAATAAGTAAGATATTCAATAGTTAAAGTTCTACCTCGGTATATCAAAATGCAACGAAACCAAAAATGCACACGTTAGAAACTTCAGAAAGTTCAGCATAATATTTCATAAATTAATTCGAATACTTACCTAAAATATTCTAGATGCTTGAGATTTCTATTCATATAGTAGTAATAGATAATCTCTACTTTCTAGCAAACATATCAGTAATTAATGATTTATTTGGCCATTACTTACCGAACTAATAGCTTCTGCAGATAACGCTATATCGTAATAGCCTTTTGGTTCGAATTTTACCCAAATATTCCATAAAATAATAATCCATGATTCAATATTATATAAATGAACGATAAAGTGTTTAATATTGTTGATCAGGCATATATTACAGCTACAACTTTCGAATATGATATTAGAAATGAAATATATCTTTAAATAGAAACGGGAGAAAAGGCCCAAGAGATTACTTAAGCCTTAAATGTAGTTCGCGAGAACTAATCAGAGCAAGTACCTCTGCGTTTTCAAGTGCTTTATTACATTTGTGCTTAACGGTGCAGGATAATATTGTAAGAAAATCTGCATCTAAGCGCAATCCGACAATTCAGCAATACCGTACAAGCTGGATTTACTAACCCGCATTGGAGCAGCGTGGTGAAATATGCTCCAAACCTTCTCCTCAAAGGGAGAGAAGGCCTTAGCCCAGCAGTGGGAAATTTATAGGCTGTTAATGTATGTATGTATGTTCAAGCTGGGTGGGTAAACACCACCCATTCAACATATATTCTACCCCCTATCAACAAAATTAAGTGTTTTACTGTTTCAGTTTTTAGGATGAGTGGGCCAACGTAACAGGCCCAAAGAACATAGCATCTCGGTTCCCGAGATTGGTGGCGCATTGATAATGTAATGACAAATAAATGACAGATGGCTTCGTGTACGTCCGTCATATATATAATGAAAAAAAGAACGGATATAATATATCCACCGTTGTCAACTCATATTGCAATAAAGGTAAAGGTTTCGTCTATCATTCAAATATTGACTGTTACTACTTGATACTAGTTTTATTATTTACAAGTTTTTAGATTAGAAGTTGTTATGCTTTATGATTTTCTGTTCAACACATCGTCATAGAAATTCAAAACCGGTAATTGTAACATTATTCCTATAAATTTAAAAATTTAAAACACGACTGTCCTGAATGAATGAATTAAATCATTAATTTATAGTCAGTATTAATCGAGATGATGGATGGATTGTAACGTACAAACCTGTTCAGATATTTTAAAGTTATGGTGGCATAAAAAATGTCACATATGTATATGAATTCTAAAAACAATACACTCCTTTTTAAAACAGATGTATAATATCACTAGTTTCTTATATAAAGTAAGATAAAATTTAAAGATTGTTTTCGTTGAATATAAAATTCGATTATAATCAAATCAGTCATTTTTCAAAAAAATAATTAAATCAATATAAATGTTACAGAAAATTATAATATGATACAAAAGTAAATAGTAAAATAGTTTTATCAAAATTTAATTATAAAATATAAACTGACTAGGACAAAATTACAGCTTCACAAATAAATATCATTCACATGTGTTTTGTTTTCATTTAAAAAAGTTCTAATCCGTACTTACTAATACGTTCATATTATGCGTTAATTGAATACATAAAATGTTTTTTTTTTTTTAATTTAAGATCAGAGCGGCAAAACAGATTTTTTATAGATTTTTGTAACAGTTGATAAATATATAAAATATAGAGAGATATTTTTTATTGTTATCGTGGCAGCAAACTACAATTACCAATTACAGAGTTGTAGAGAAAGAGTTTTGCCAGAAGATCGACTTTCTCCTGCCGACTGTGAGCTAGCGATCCATCAGGATTTACCAAGAATCTAGATGGATCGCAAAGGTTGGGAAAAATTGTTTTGCACAGACTTGGTCGAAATGTATATGCCTCCTTATAAGACTTGGATTCTTTTTTGTAGGTTGCTTACAATGAGCATAAGTAGTAATGCAGGCATTAATTTATCAACGCGCGATATACCGCCTACTTGTATGACACTGCATCTGCACATGGTGAAATAACCAACGGTTACGCGTATCCTCGCTGATGAGTTCTGAGTTAGGAATGTAGTATTCACTCCCCAACAAGATCTCACCAGCAATAGCAGCGTTGCTGAGCCAAATAATCATACATAAAGTCCTAGTCTGCCGACTTATATTGCCAATCACGATGTTTGCATGCCGCTGGTGGTAGTAGCTTGACGTGTGGCACTTTAGTGGATATTACGCAGTGATCCGAAGAAGGTTTCAAGAGGAGCCTGATATTATATCGGGTGGAATAGCAGCAGAAGGTCTAATAGAGAGGCGCTTGCCCATTTATATCGGGGATGCTAATAGGCTGATCAACCAGTTGGATCGAGTTATGCGTGAGAGCGAAAACTTGATCAGTCCTATTAGCATGGTCAGTTTTGGAGGCGTTCAACCATGGTTGATTTCATTCAATAGAATTCATTGTCAAATCACCCAAAAATACCAATTTTTTCTTAAAAGACTAGTCTTGCGTAAGCATCAAAATAATGTCAGTGGTTTAGCCGTGAAAGATCCAGTGACAAATCTACAGACGGACAGAGTTACTTTCACATGTATAATATTAGTATTAGTAAAGATACTACAATTCGTAGATTCAAGACATTCCAAAAATTTCATGCACTACGTAACGTTAGTAAACTCCAGACATGTAGTTTCCAGGTACGATTTAAATTAGAATTCTTATTTGATCACGACCCGCGTAATCGAATACAATTTACGCTTTCAGATGAAAACCTTATTTATTTAATTAAGTTTCGCATTACAAAGAGATGTATTTTACTAATTATGGTATTTTACTAAATCTTCCTTATTTGGTGTTTAAAGGTAAATAGTTCAATAATTACCATTGCTTGCTTTTATATACATATTTATTCATGTCTTTTATCTATTACTAATTAGGAGCGATATATTCTACCAATGTTACATATGATGGAGCAAACTGCCTCATTAGATTATTAGGCTGCAGAGATCCCTGCTTTTACACCTCGGCTACTGCTGAACAGTTATCTTTATTCTCTGTTAAGAAATTCTCGAAAACTCAAAAATTCGGAGACCAACGCGCTGCTTTTATGAAAGCGTGAGTCGAAAATCAAGTATATTGATTTTCAACTCACACTTGAATTTGAATTTATTTTTTAAATTCAATTCAGTGTTGCCAAATATATCAATATCGGCTTGTTTAAAAATGGAATTATAGATTTTTATAGCCCTGTATAAAGGAACAGATTTACCTATACTTATAGTTTTACCAGAATATGTCGAGTATACCTTAATAAATTACAGGACTTATGAGGAATGACAGGATATAAAACGTATACAAAAAAGTCATAATAATAATCGTGTATCAATTGAATTGTGCATTATGTAAGAAAATTAATACAAATTCATCAACGTACTTCCAACATGCGGTACGCTCCGTGTAACTTCCTTGTGAGCATACTAAACACACAATAATTACACGCTTTAGCAAACTTATCGCCATTTGCAGCCGCAAGGCGGCTCTGACAAACTTCATCAGCTCTTCAAATACGTCGATGAGTTTCTTGCGCTACAGTTGAGCGTGCTACATGCAAAATTATAGATAACGATAAGACTGTAATGATTCATTATTATTTTGGATGTTTTGAGTGTTTGTATAAACGTACGTCGAAATACTTGAGTAACACGTGTAGGCACTGAATTAATTAGTCAGTAATCAGTAAAAATAATATATTTTTTTATGATTTATGTTGAATTATAAATTCAACTTATAGATCTTCATAAACACAATTGTAGTTCATGTACCGTTATATTTAGCCGCTGTGTGGCGCCTTCATTTTTCAAAACTACATGTATAGTTCCTTTTTATACTGCCGACGTGTTCTAATAAAATAATGAAGAACTCTCGCTCTGTGGTTTTAATTTAAATAGTTAATATAATAATTTTACAATTATACGTATAGAATATTTTTTAAGTCATAATTACTAAAGAAATAAAAAATTTATAACTCAGCAAGTATACGTATATTATTAATAATTATATGTATATATATTTCGTTACATATCATATGAATAATGTATAACCAGAATTATACAATAAAACGAATGTTATTGTATAAAATAGCAGTCGTTTCAGATATTGGTTGAAAATAGAAAGAATGAATATATTTATTTCATCAACGGTTCATCCCTGAATAGACGATTTTATTAACTTGACCTGTATGTTACAGTACATTTAACAGAATATAGCAATTCAATTTTCACCCATTCTCGGACGAAGGTCCGAGGGGTAATTTGGAATTTGACACAAGTATTGGGTACCAATGACAATACCATTTTCTAAATTTCTTTATTTAACTTTCTTTCAAAACAGATAATAAAACTATAAATAATTTAATTATATTAGATTAACAGCCTGTAAATTTCCCACTGCTGGGCTAAGGCCTCCTCTCCCTTTGAGGAGAAGGTTTGGAGCATATTCCACCACGCTGCTCCCATGCGGGTTGGTGAATTTAGTTGAAATTAGACACATGCCGGTTGCCTCATGATTTTTTCCTTCACCGCCGAGCACGAGATGAATTATAAATACAAAATAAACACATAAAAAATCAGTGGTGCTTGCCTGGGTTTGAACCCGATATCATCGGTTACGATGCCCGCGTTCTAACCAATGGGCCATCTCGTCTCTCTCATTAAATAAAAGTAATAAAACCCTTAAACCCTCTGTACTAATATTACAAACTCGAATGTAAGACTGTCTGTGTATCTGTCGGTCTATTGTCCTTTCACGGCCATATCCCTAAAACGAATTAGATATGTAGCAAACTTGAATTCCAAGGAAGAATATAGGCTAATTTTAGGCCTAATATCTGACGACCAACCCATAAAAAACGAGCAAAGCCGCGGACGACAACTTGTATATATAAGATTAGATTCAACTATAGGGTTTTTTAATAATAGGACGTAATACCAATAGTAATTCTAGACTGTTATATAGTTTTCCGGAGCGAAGCATTTTGTATGTAAGGTATGCACACGATAATTATGTTTACTAAAACATCTGAGACGGATTAATCATATGTTTTGGTATATATATGTATATGACGTAATTTATGTGATATTTATTAATTAAATACAAACGATCAGAATCGGGATTCAATGGGGAATGTTGCTAGCATTCTTGCCACCATTCCACGCGGTCGTGCTTTGTACAGTTACTATTTTTAATTTTCATTTTTATATTAATATGCCCTTGATGTAAATAATTCTTTTGTAAACATTTTTTTTTTTTAATTAAGTAAAAATGTATACATCAATATTATATTTCATTACCGACTTAAATATTTTTAAATTTCTATAATATTTTAGTTTACACTTTTGAATATAATGAATAGTGTATATAAATATTTTTTATTTACTATATCTACGTATTTGACGAAAAATCCATATAAACCTATAGGTTTGGCAGTCTTCTTATACAAAGCACAGAAATACAAAAACTTTTGTATTTTTCCGAAATATCTGAATAAACAGTCAGCACCAGGTTAAACAAATTTAATTTATTGTATGCGACTATTTTATATGTACTTGAAAATAATAACGTGATAATTGCCTGAAAATTTATAAAAATAACATCTTTTTAAATAATTATATTCGGTTATCTCGTTTTTTTTTAATATCCGGGTGTATATGCCTCTACTATAAAATAATAATATTATTATTACATTCAATTATATTAATTTTATTAGGCTCGTTATTCACATATAAAATCGAATATATAAAAAAACATTTATTGATGACAATATCGAATAAATATGTTTTCTGAATAAAAGCTTGTTATATCTCGAATATATACGACTAATTGTTGCCCCAACTTAATGGGATTGATTTTAAATCTTCCATAAAGATCAAGCTGCTTTCGTAATCAGTGATTATAATATATAGTATAACATGGAACGTACGGAGGATGTTTGAGTATAGTCCAATAAAAATAGGCATATGGGCAAAATAGCTGTATGATAGATTGCTTGATGGGAAAATTAATTGTACAACAATATTAATAATGTTAACATGTCACTATCACACAAAATATCATCTGGTAAACAATATATATCCTATATAATACACCTCTAATTGTACTCGTTCAGAGGCGAAATGGATAGCCAAGTTACCATACATGACCTAACTTCCTCAACAAAAGATACAACAAAAGACAGATGACCTAGTACATTTACATGTACTAGGTCATCTTTCATGTCAAAACAATGTCAAAACAATATGCTTGTTCTAAAACGATAAAAAATCTTGATACTAGTTCCGTTGAATTTTAACGCCTTCTCGCATGTATATATATGCAAAGCTGGGATCGCATAAATAAAATATATTGAATCCTAAAATCATTGAATATTCTACTACCATGATATTCCGTCAGCTCGTTTTACGGACGTGCTGAACGTTTGCATTTTTTGTTCATCCGTTCATTTTCAATCAAAAGAAGTGCTTCTTTGAGTAGTTTTGAATGAGACCAGAGATATTTAAAAAAAACAATTTTTTAGTTTCAAATTTCATCTCTCTTCACAACTACTTGAACGGTTTTTCAGAATTTAAAGACGAAACGGACTATACACACAAGTAGAAAAAAGAGACTATTATTTTATTGCATTTATTTTGCAGCTATAGTCACAAGAAATAAAAAGGCCTTAACTTCAGATTCGGAATGAAATATACAAACTATTTTACCAAATACATTTAAAGCTAGAGCTTACATAGTGCCCAGTCACTGGTTACTAATATTACCACACGTCATATGTATGCATTCAAAATCGTATTTAATCTTAAAATCTAACGATTAAAACAAAACAATTCAAATTTCAAATATTTCAAAAATAAAATCGTCTTATTCAAAAAATAGTCAACTTAATGTTTATTAAATAATCAATAAATCTCGTTAATATAAGTGATACAGCTTATTATTTCATCACTCACTTGCCCTCCTATTCATTGACGATTGACGGAGTTTTCTGTGAAACGAGAAAAAAAAGAAACTTATCTACATGACATTTACGACTTAAATTGACGCCAACCCTCCTAGTAGGTTAGTTTCCCGCCACTGTAGGGATTGTTGAGGCACTAAGTGCTGATGGTTTTAATGGTTGCACTTAACACAAGAAACCCTTTTCGGCCCTTATGACAGCTATGAGTTGAGTCGGATCTATTCTAATGTACTGAAAACCTGTATTACTGTTGCATTACATGTAAATTTATGTACATTGTATAATACAGTATCACGAACTTTCTTTTTAATAATGAATCTGTTTATAAATCTGCTTTACAAACGTTCTACATTTAGTTTTGTTTTTTTTTTATTTTAGTTCGAATTTAATTTTATTATTTACAATATTATATTTATATATGATTCAATTCTAACTTAGCTGTTATAAGATAATTGAAAACAAAACAATGTGAAATAAATATATTTTCTATTCAATTTTTTCAGCGCTCATTAACACTATAAACGAAAGGAAAATAAGAACATGTCGATTAAATTTAAAAATTTAAAATCGTTCTATTAATTCAAACCATGGCGTGATTGATATCTTTATTTTATCAATAGCTTAACAGTATAGGCCGGGCTACCTAAAGGACAATCCTGACCCTTGGACTATTTTCGTATCCGCTGCTATCACAAATTTTGCGCTCAAATGGAAGTTAAAATAAAAATATTAGCAATACCTCAAAAGGATTTAAATATCTTTTTTTTTTACAAAAAAATACGCTAAGTATATATAACGAAAATATTAAACAAAGTTACTACGAAAATTCTTCAAGAAGAACTTATTAAAAAATTTGATTAAAATACATCCAGGTTTGTCGGTAATCCAGTTAAAGTCGACAAGGTTCTAAACACATACATATGCATATTAAATAATATTAAATGTAGGAACCAAATCGTATTACAAAATGAGTGTCCTCGTCGACATCTTTATGTATGCAAATTTTATGCATGTTGCATTTACATGGCTTTATAGACTACAACTTTAGTGACCATCCTATGTAGATTATTATTAATAATTAGTATATAAACTCATGTATTCATTTTCACATAAAGTGATTAGTTTAAAGGATTAATTTTTGTTAGTTAAATTTATTATAAAATCACATTTGGCTTTGTATTTTTAATCCGACATTACATCCGAATTATAATACTATAAAATGTTATTATTACAATTAAAAGTTATAAAAAAATAACCAAGGAAAGCTATAAAATATTATATAATATTTTTTCTTTATTTAATGAAATTTACTACAACTCAAAAATAAAAAACTCTCGTCTTGACTCGTCTCGCTTATAAAATTAACAACTTAATATTTATTATGTAGTTGTGTACGCATCAGAGGCTGACTATTCTCGGTAGAATCTGCATTCCGTACTGGTGTTAGTTTTTTATAGAATAGGTAGAAATAAAAACAAATGGTCCACCCGATAGTAAATGGTCACCGTCACTTATATACGCAGTCAGAAATATCAAACATTGAACATCGGGGAACGAATTTGCCCGCCATGCGTAACCAATCGCGAGAGCTAAGATATTACGTCCCTTGTGAACATTTAATAGGATGACGAATTTTCGAACCATATGGGATGTCAATAACGATTAATATTTTTATACAGTTGCTTGCGCTCCGTACTCGTTTTATGATTTCACATGCCTATTGTATAAATTTACACAAAATACTACTAGCGATTTCACACAGAACTAAAGAACCCAAGGGAAAAGATAATGCTATTTACTCCAATCCTTCCTTTGAAAGATAATACAATTTATATTCATTGAATCGTCTTGATTTCCACTGAAGGGTTTAATTTGCCTGGGCTGTGGGCCTTTAATCCATACATATAGAATAAATTGGATATGTCTCCCTTGTTATTATATACATTATTTGTTAAAATTGTTTAATTACTACTTCTTTATTCTTGATAAATTAATTAATTAATTAATTAATTTTATAAGTATATAATAGTCAGTAAACTTATTCTTCCAATCTACTTTCATCTTGAAATTCTTCGCAGTTTTATTTATCCTAAAGACAGAACAACATTTGAACAAACAAAGTAACATAACTTTTAATTCAGATTTAGTGTTATATTTTTTTTAAGTTTTGCCTCAATTTTTTAACAGTAGGCAATTAATAGATAAGTGGAAACAAAAAATTTCAAAAATCACTAATTATTTTATTATTCACTACTGATAACTACATGATGCTCATTTTTTTCTTATGTCAGTTACGTTAACTATGTCATTAGTCTAGTAATGTAACGGACTATACTATACTATTTACATAAATACGTGAGAATGTATTATTGTTATTTTAATACATTTTTTTTTTATATATAAAACATAACATCGGTCGCAGCGCCACCTACCGGGTCCAATATAAGCCGTCCGTAGACTTAGTTAAGCACATATTAAAATTTAATCAAAATTGGTCAAGTTGTTTTGGAGAGTTTACATACATGCATACATACATACATATATAGAATTATATGTCATATATAGAAACATAAAAACATACATACAAATAAATTCATGAGATTGCATAGTAAATGTATACATATACATGGAATAATAAAGGAATGACATTATATCAAGCTTACCTTTTTTCATACGTCTTTGGTGAAATCGTTCGTGTATTCATGGATATGTTCGTGTATTGGCGAAGAAAATGACGTGCCACTTTTTGAGGAAAAATCTCGGCGCCAGCCTTTTTCCATACAAAATTCTATAGATTTAAGGCTGACCTGCGCCGAATGTCATACTCTCGTGAAAGCATATATAGGGGTATGATGCTTGGCAGCTCGGTTCAAATTGGACGCGTGGAGTGATGCGCTCGCCGCATCGGCCGCGTGCAATAATGCATATCAAATTACATAATAAGAAATGATACTAGGCGGTGCAGCTGTGCAGGTTATACTGCGAGGCTGCTAGCTATGGTTGATTATTCTGAAATATAGGAGTGGCGCAGATCCGTGTGTCGGTGTAGTGCCTACTCATATATTAATGGTGGATGCATGGCAAAATATATTTATAATGAGAATGTGCTTCGTACACTTGTCCTATAAATAATACAAATGATTATTACAAATGACGGTATGGCAGGCCGTCATATGAATGAGTGTTCTTAATGAGACATTATATTTATTATATAAAAGCGATATAAAGAAGGTCGGGGTTAACCTCGAATAAAATATAATAATGAAATTAATATGATATAGAAACGGTTTGATGGTAGCCGTCTTGCGATAATATCTAATTGAAAAAAAGTATGTACTGGGCGATGCATACTGATAGTAGAGGGTTACCTCGGTGACTATTAATTATGAAATTTAAATCAAGTATATTAACAAATAGCAATAAGGCTATAAATAATGATTGAACTTCTTTCAATAATAATTAATTTGTAAAATAACTAAACATATTGCTTGTCAACTTTGTCTTCCATGTTGCAGATTCTTGTAAACCGTAAGCGGAGCAAGTTGTAGCGATATTATATTGTAAAACTGTGACGATCGACGGATGTAAGTTCGTATAGCGGTCGAAATCAATAATCTTCATGTAAAACTGTGACGATCGACGGATGTAAGTTCGTATAGCGGTCGAAATAAATACTCTTCATGTAAAACTGTGTCGATCGACGGACGTAAGTTCGTAAACCGGTCGTTCTAAAACTCCACAATTATTATCAGTAAACAGATCCAAGTTTAGTATAACTGTTTGATACGATCACGACGACAACGATCTAATGATGTTGATGTTTTAAGATTTTTATTGTTAAATAACAAAACCTTTATAATATATTTGTACTATGCACATGCAAAATGATCGCGCACGAGTACTGTACTGAATATACTCTGGTGGATTCTTGATGATTCGACGCGTGGTCTGAGGCTGTGTGGCTCGACCGAGAGTCGCTGCATTAGTGTCCCTCGTGGCGATGTCGTCTTGAATTTGCTTAGGTGATGCAGTTGCGAGGTGTGATGTTACTGTATAACGTCTTCGGCGATACGGTAGTGTCCCTCCTTCTGTTACCAATGAGGCTGCCTACGTGAGATAGTTTCGGGGTTAGAGGTTACTGTATAACGTCTTTGGCGATATGGTAATGTCCCTCACTCTGTCTTACCGGGTTACTAGAGTAGTGTATGTGCTATGTGGTACTGAGCTATGGCTGGTTGACGTTACGATGTCGTTATTGATGTCTCTCATCAATCGGTAGTACCAGAATCACGACCGAATGTTGCAGGGCGTTGCGGAGGCTGTAATAATGCTGAAGTGATACGTTCATGCAGTGAAGGACCCAAATAATGGATTTCATCCAGGCTGGCATCACTATACATATATGGCGCACTAATCGCTTTATACGAGAAGTGTCGTTTGTAGCAAAATGTTCGTCCTTTTAGGGACGCCTCCTTAGCCCAGTGTTAAGGATATTATAAGAAATATTGTAGTAGGATACCTAGTTTAGTAATAAGACTGCGTATATCTCTTTGAAGTTGATTATCACATGCAAATAATGATCTGAGTTCAAAGCTGGTTTAAGTAATCGATTGTCGGGTGTGTGCCTGTTGTAGAGTTAAGTATATCCACTGTATAGTTATAGATTTAAGTAAAACGTGATACGCGAAGCGTTTATAAGGTTTATAAGCTAGTTAAGAAAACGTTCGATTTAGTGATAAGTCTTAGTTATAAGTCTTAGATATAAGTCTTAGATATAAGTCTTAGTTATAAGAAAGAATACGATTATACGTTTATGATACATGATATATATATTCATACTTTATAACCTACTACGGTAGAAAATATAGCAAATTATGCTAAATCCACTTAAATGATTCCTACGCGGTAATCTATGAGTTTAATTGAATATTATTCCACTATGTTTGGAATTAATACGTATTATCTTACGATAAAATGACACTCTGCGACAGTGGATATAGCAACGAATAACGTTGTGCTTGCATTAGGCCGCCTGATGGTCGTGCACTTGAACTGGTATGAGAAACAGTGATTTAATGCAATGATAATCCACGGTTAAACCCATTGACTACAGATTTCCTCATTTATGACAGATTGACTATTTATGGGACTTTGATCCTTATTTTTATTATTATTGTTGTAGCATTGGCTACTTTATAAACACCGCAGTTACGACTGTGAAACCCACTGGACCACGGTCTAGTTTGTTGATTTATTTTTAAGTCTAATCGTCGATTTGAATAACATAGTTATTACTGTGCTATCCGCTAGACTACGGTCTTGATTTATTTATAAGACTATTAGTCTTTTATACACCTCAGCTACGGCTGTGATACCTGCTGGACTTTAGTTCTAGTTCATATATTATTTAACAAAGTGTTTGCACACTATAAAATCGCACTTCCCATGCTCGAGGAAGGTTCACCGATCTATGGTTGGAATCTACAGTTGATGGCGGGCGCGGGGCCATTTCAACCTCCTCCCCCTTTTATATTTTTCAAAAGAGTTAAATATATAAAGATGGGTAGGAGCGACATCCTTCAGCTACTCGTAAGAGGTGTTAAAGGAAATGGGACCGGTATCTCATACTTTCGATTATTATTATTCAAATTAATTAAACAAAATATTTATATTAAAAACGCATTTAAAAGATAAACCTGGTTTTATTTGACTCCTCTATAGTCGATTGAACTTATAATCTCTGACGCTTTAAAAGAACACGGTTATTACACAAAGTCAACGTTATATGGATCCTAACTAACTAGACGAAATCACGAGCTAAACCGATATTTAAATATAAGAAATTTAAACGTAAAATTATATTTTAACTAAGATAGGCAGGGAATAGTCACAGTAACTAGCCAATAAGCGTACAGATCCTGAGGTCCTGAGTTGTTTAGTGCAGAGTTTAATCGTAGTCTCTCATATCCCCGTTAGCGAACTGTGAACGTGACGCCCGTCAGGGGCAGTGGCAGCTATATCAGGCTTCAACAATGGTAACCGCGCATTCCCGCTCAAAATGGATTTCTATTGGCCATACGCCATTTACATAACGTTTTATATCTGGACATATTGCTACGAAATGAACTTAGATTTTATTTCTTTAGAATAGAACAGCAGGTAGGCAGATTAGACAAAAGAAATCCTTCTGTCTGAAGGAGAACTGATGGAATTATTCTACATTTAACCTTACTCCGCTTGAAACGGAATGGCACGGGATTCACGGCTGTCATACTAAGATGCCAAATAAAACATATAGAGACAATTTATACTTAATTAGTATTCGAACTTAAAACTATTAACGGAGAGACATAATACAAACAAAAAAAGAAGTTCATAACATCATGTTTATTTGATGTGGCTTGGCAGATACATATCAGGTAGAATTACACCCGTCATATTTAGGTGATGTATTCTTTCACCACCGAGCACGAAATTAATTATAAACAAAATATATAAATAACATACCACACCCATATCATTAATTCATCATTATGTCATGCAATCTCAACTGTTTATTCTGTACTTGTTCATAAGTGTTCATGTTTAACGTTAAACCGCCAATTCTTGGCGGTTCCCAGACGGTCAACGTATCTGGCTTTGACCGTCTGAAATCAGTACAGCGAACTAAAGTCTGCTGAATTTGTAATATTTGTTAATGTATTTTTTTACGTATATATAATAGAAAGATTAGTTATAAAAAAGATATACCTATCTTTATTAAAATCTACTAACTTAAAAACTAAGTATCTACTAAATATTATAAACTATACATGTAACATTATTTACGTTTTATTAAGCTTTCTGTCATCATTACACTTATTTTGGGTACCTATATTGTGTGATGGAAAATAATTTATTAGTTATATATAAAGTAAAATAATTTAAATATACTTTATTTCATTCGGGTTATTTTTATAACTTTTATGTTGTGGTTAAGGTTTATGTTCCGGTTTGTAAATATCGGAAATTTCCAATATCTACGTGTGTTCAAAATTGTTTATGAAATTCATTTTAGTTTTGTGAAATGTTACAAATGTATATTATTGAAAAAAAAAATTACATATAACTTTCATAATAAATAAACGGCGACAGGTTTGGACATAGTAAAAACATATTACCATATGATTCAGTTACATAACTGAAATATAATAATAATTATATACGTAATAATTAATAAATTAAATTGAAACGGACAAAGTTCTTTGTACTGTAATATTATATTATATTAAGATTCAAAAATGCTTTATTGTTAAGTGTACTTGAATAAAATAAATTTTATTTGATGGACGGTCACCAATGGCAATAAATATAAAATCAAAGATAAGGAAATAAAATAATATTTTAATAAAACATATAGAATAAATAATTCTGAATTTGTTATCTTTGGTTATATTTATTACCTTCTTAATCGAATTTTCTATCTATCCGTAACGAAAATTCGAAGAGCTCCTAACATGAATATTTATTGCGTAATATCGTCCAGGGACATTCCATCTTGAGGAATTAGGGAATAATTAATAAATCCATCTCCAAGTCCCTGTTTCTAAAATATTCTCGTAGCTAATATAATTTATTTATAATAATTTTCGAGTTAAAATAATAGACTTCAATAATATACATTTATCAATGATGATTTTTCTATATAAAGTTATTTATTCATATAGAAACAAGAAAACTAATTGCATATTTAAAACACATTTCTTCATTAGTGATGTTGTCTTAAATCTAAATAAAGCGAAGAAACAGTTTATTAATTAATTAACAAAGATTTATCATTACAAAAAGAGCTTAAGCACCAATGAACTGCTAATCGATTAAAACATTTACACCCAGTCTACAGAATACGGTTCCGCTTCTTTAATGAATAATAGTTTTCAATATTGATTTTGTAATTAATTGTTACCGTACTACTTTAATATAATTACAACATGATATATCTTAATTATCAATATTATTTTAACGCATATATATATATATATATATAACTATATACAAAATATATGTTCACTTGTTGGCGAAATATATATTTTAATTTTTCGGTTTATTAATAAGATTCAGTTTATCGTCTGCGGTTTCGTGAAATGGGGTGAAAGTGTGTAACAGGAAGCCAGGGAAGCGCGCTTCTTGACTTGACCAATGAACACGATCGGTGCTTCAGTTGACCGTCAGGTTGCTAACACTAACAACACATATTCTGAGAACATATAACGTTAATGTTGATTCTGATGGTGAAAAACCAGACATTGCACATTTTATGCAATCACTGTGAGGCTCACTCGTTTTTAGTTTTTTTTACTAGAAAAGTACTTCAATCTTGTATTATAGCTGTTCGGTATATCATTATAATTTCACTTCATATATAATATAGGTTTTTATAAAATATCTTATGACCGATATTAGAACTTTGACATAGTTTGAAAATGTATACTTTAGATCATAAGAATTTTTCGTTCCAAATAAAAATAATTTCCTGAACACTAAAATAAACTCGATATTAATTAAGTTCTGTTTTACACCGAACGAAAAATTAGCAAATATATTTAGCATTCGAAGTAAAACTGTTTTCAAACAAAACATGGAATTCATCTTAAAAAAATAAAATACTAATTCGCACAAATTGAAGCTAATTACTCACTTAATTACTCTTAAAAATTCATATAATACAAATTAACGCTTAATAAATTACAAGTCGTACCAATAATGACTACTTTAGAGCGTCCGCTGAATATCGCGCGGGTTTTCTGAGCGGCTACCCGCTCCGGGCGCCCAACTCGTGCCTGGCACCCGACATCACGGCGGCGCTCAACAGATTTACAGAAACAAGCACCCGTCCCACGCGCCAGCGCCACATGTGTGTACTATTTTCCAATGCAGGCATGCGAACGTACATCCGAACGAGTTTTACCGGACGCCCATACTGTCAGATACCCCACAAATAAAATTGCTGTTTGTGATTTTGCTTGTATTTTTACGAAGCAATCGTAGGGATATACGATTCCTCTAATTCTATATTTTAATCTTACAAATCTAGCAGTTTACTTTGAAGTTTCGTCGTTTCTTTATATCCTAAAAATGTTGACAAAACCTGCGATTGACTTTATGATAAACTGGTTTAAAGTAATTCCATTGCATTGTATTGTTTATATATTAACTGCCAATATTACTACACGAACATTGAACATTCATATACAACTCAATTTGTCGAAATGTTTTCACCATTAATTATAATTGTTTGTTGAACTAAAAGTTTACAATATCATCAGTACATGATATGTCAAAAACAAACATGGAGGTTATCTTTAAAGTTTTTCAATAAAAACCTTTATTAATATGTACGGTTAAAACAATAATGGCATTGAAAACATTTTTTAGGCTATGTAGATCAGATCAAGAAACAAAACCCTTTCTAGGATCACTCTTGTATATATTTATCATTCTGAGATTGTTGGACACATAATTTATAATCAAAGTAATATTGTTGTCACCCGCTACTTCGCTCGCGTTTTAGATGTTAGGCATAAACAGTATGTCCTTCCTTGCAAGCTTACTTCATACGAAATTTCATCAAATTAGTTTTAAGAAAGGACAAAAGATTGACTGACAAACAGAGACTTTCGTATTTTTAATATTAGTATAAATGAGATCACTGACTCCTGAGCTAGACATAGATGTGTACCCAAAATACTGCATTTGTACGACACTAGACAAAGGATATATTCCTTTTCAAAATGGAAACAAATTAACAGTTTAGCATTCAATCACGTATTTAATGATATAGAAAAGTGGACGGCCAAATTTATCACCTGATGGTAAGTGGTCACCACCCATAGGCATTGCGGTCGTGAGAATATCAACCATCCCTTACATGCGAATTCACCACTAATTAGAACTTAAATGTTATGTAATATAAATCGGAACACCTATCGTTTTTTGACGGTAGCATTTGTTAATTTTTCTTTTATTTTTTTATTTTATTTTAGGGAAACGAACAATGAGAAGACACTTATGGCATAAAAATATACAATATAAATCAGCTAATTTTCCACTGATACTGATTTCACAATTATTAAAATAAAAAAAAGACTAACATACATAAAATCAAATAGGTAACATTATACAATTATATAATATATTGCTCAGCACGTGAATCTTAAACGTAGGTAAAGAGTTTAAGCACAGGCAAGCACCGATGATTTTTCGTGTGCTTAGTTTTTGTTTATAATTTGCCTCATGCTCGGCGGTGAAGGGAAACATCGTGACGTACGTACTTGGTAATCTTTGAAGCGTCTATAGTGCAATGGTTTACAAACCGCATAGCAATGTAAAAAGATTCAGGGTCGATCCTGACCCCTTGGGCTTTTGTCGTACCCACTCCTAACATAAGTGATAAGCTTAAAAGGAGCGTAATTAATTTGGGGTATTGTATTTTAAAAAAAAAACTTTTGCATGTATTTGTAGAAAAACTCCGCCATATGTGTATGGATGAACTACCAACCCGCATTATTCAAATTTTTGTTAAAAATATATTAACAAAAATATACAAAACCTGGGAATACCTCCGCTGCTATTTATAAAACCGATAAGCCTAAAAATTTAGAGCAATAATTCTGTAACTGCACTCAAAGATTAGGATAGTGAAGCAAAATTGCCATGTCTTCAATTTCCTACGGCTTTTGTTAGCTATTTTTAAATTCAACAAATAGTGACTGCCTTCTGAGCATTTTTATTTTTTTAGATACCTTTATTTATCTTCAAACCGCGTCAAGCGTGAAGTTGCAGTCGTTCTTTTAGTATTACGGCGTTGTTATTTTATCAATTCCTATTTTTTCTATCTCTTCTCAGTCTATTTTAATAGTATGAAACACACTGTACTCAACTCCGACTCCGTCTTGAGCAGTTTTATTTTGATAATATTACATCTTAAGGTGAATGGTCACCACCCAAAGACATCGGTAGTCTAAGATATATCCATCATTCCATTCACCGCCATTACACTCATACTTCCAACTACTAGCGATACAAATTATTTATTTGGATTTCAATTAGCTGTTTGGAGACAGAAAATTTACTATAATACAACCAAAACTGTCGGCAGATATTGTCTGTTGTATATTACTAGCGACCCACCCCGGTTTCACGCTGGTGCAATAGGGTTCAGCCAGCGTTTGCAATGTAAGCGCAAAAAATGTGTTTATTTACGATATCACTTCAGAAACCTCTAAAAATATCAGTGTTTCTCTACTATGTTGTGCATGGAATATATATATCTTAAATCAATCTATCTATTAAAAAAATATAAATATGATTATAGAATAAGTGTAATTTTGAAAATCAAAGCATACACGCATATATATTTACTTGGTGGTAGGGCATCAGATATTCTACCGCCAAATAACAGTACACTGTATTGTTGTGTTCCGGTTAGAAGGGTGAGTGAGCCAGTGTAATCACAGGCACAAGGGACATAACATCTTAGTTCCCAAGGTTGGTGGCGCATAGGTGATGTAAGGAATGGTTAATAATTCTTACAGCGCCTTTGTCTATGGGCGGTGGTGACCACTTACCATCAGGTGGCCCATATGCTCGTCCGCGAACCAATGCCATAAAAAAATAAAAAACACAGGTACAGACAGTAAGCGACTTTGTTTTATACTATGTAATTATATGACGAACTTATTCGAAACGCTCTGTATGTTCTAGTACAAAATATTATGTAATAATACTTAACCAATATATTGGCTTAACAGTTTTTTTTTTCAGTTAGATGGTACAAATAAAGCGTCTACTCATTTATTAATACAGATTTCACAATCGAATTCATGAACATTATAATTACATCATTAATGAAATTTATCATGCAAATAGCCAAATAATAATGATTTAATTTCTGTCATGTTCACATGTGTGCACATAATTTTTTTTAAGAGATTGTAAGAATTTTATAAAATATATTCTTCAGTGTTTGGGGACTATGAACGGTAAAGTTAATGTTACTGATGTCTACGGCAACTCGTCCACTGGACCGGGAAAATTTCGCTTCATGACCAATTGTGTCAGCGTTATTATGATTCGACGACGCCTTTGTTTTCGCTGAAATTTCTCGAAGATTTTCTATGGAATGATTTCTTTTTCACGTTTTTAAAATGTTGAAAAATAATAATATATAAATTAATATTAATAGTTCACAAGAACTTCGAATGAACAATTTTATTTGTCTGTTAGATTTCATGTTTTTTTCTTACTTTAATTGTACTCGAATTTACGCAATGAGATTAACATAATAAAATATTTAAAAAAAAAACAATTAGAAGCATATATACACTACTTAAAGTAGCAGTAACACGCAGCTCCAATGAGGGCTGGAAGACATACGGCAGATTTTCATCCGAGACCTTATATCCTTTTTCTTGATGACTTTTTTCTTCATCACCAAAACAAGATACTTTATAAGCACAAATTAAGCACATAAACATCTAGAGGAGCCCACCCTGTCGTAAGCCACCAATCTTCATACTCACAATATATTAAAATCTGTTATACAAGTATTTTATTTGATGATATTATTCTTTAGGCAATACTTTTTTGCCGACTCTGGTGCCGTAAGTAATAGTAACCATTAATTACATCACCGATGCGCTACTTACCTTGTCAACTGAGATGTTATGTGTCTAATTCCTGCTGTTACACTGGCTTACTCGCCATTCAAACCGGAACAACAATACAAAGTATTACTGTTTGGTGTTACAATATAATACACCCAGTGGGTAGAACCTACCCATACGGACTTGAACAAGCTCTACTACCAAGTAAAATTGAAATAATATCTTCATTCTAGTAATAATAGTAGTAGCTCTATTGCGTTTGCGTCTACTGAGTGCTGTTTCTAAACTTAACTTACAATACAATATAACAACAAATAAGATTTGAATCCTCCAATTTAATATACCAATAACAAACAGGACAGCTTTAGTGTAATAAAAAAACAGAGCAAGACATTCAACTTTGAGAAAGATATTTTTGTTTTACACAGTATGATGGCAACATTTCGATGTAAACCGGTAATGTTGTGGAAGAGATGAGAAATTTTCGCCTTGTCTCTTCATCGTTTCTACAATTTTATATTTGAGAGCCGAAAAATGTAATACTTTGTTTCGAGGAAATTCGAAACGCAAAAGTTCTTAAGCTGTGTCGTTTATACGAATTATAACGCATATAATATTAAACGCAAAAATACGTATTCATTATCCTATTATTATGTAATTTTACATAATTTTCGGTATAAGAAAATTTATTATTTTTTTTTAAATGTATATTTCACTCATGTGAATATTTTAAAAGCTTAAACTTATAGTATTATTTAACAACAATTTATATCATATCGAGCATGCTAAAGAAAAATTAAACATATCTAATAAATTAATATGTATGTTTTAGTCCACAGAACTGATTGATGTTATTTCACAAATTATTTAATATAGGATTTTTTTTATAATCTGTTAGGATATATGACCGTTTTGGTTAGTTTTAGAGATTTAACTACATTTTTTTATCAATCGTGAGATAAAAAAAAAAAACGATATAATATATCTTCATTATTTATTTTCTGAAAAACTACATAATAAATGTATTTTAATAAAAATAATTCGATGTCCCTGTAGATATAGATACAGATTTAAAAAAAAAATACATTGAATTGAGCTTGCCTTTCTATTGGTTTTTCTCGATTTCCATGCCGCACATATTTGGGACATATGTCCCAGCAAAGAATTCCCACTTTCATTCCGTAGCCGACACTGTGATTGCGACTTTGATTCTGAAAATGCCCGAAGTATATTCGAATATAACGCGAAGTCAGATATTTGCAAGTATATTGGATTCACGGCGCATGATTTTATCATGTGGGGTACAATATAGTGCTTATTAATAAATAATAAACTGAATCAAACACAAAATATATTAACTAACAAAAAGTTCCGTCTCTAACCTAACCTAACCATTTCATGTCGAGTCACTAGCATTCGTTTATAATATACAATTTTTTATTACCGTTTTTGTTTGTCACGCTAGAAAAGTACCTCAGTCAATTTTCGTTTTCACGTTTCGGTTAATTAGGCGTAATAATATGTCAAATTTGTGTAAATTATTATGGACAGTTCTGCTCATTACATACTACGCATTATTGCATTAACAGCCTCTACTTTTTTGAGGAGAAGGTTTGGAGCATATTCCACCACGCTGCTCCAATGCGGGTTGGTGGATACACATGTGGCAAAATTTCGTTGAAATTAGACACAGGTTACCTCACGATGTTTTCCTTCACCGCCGAGCACGAGATGAATTATAAACACAAATTAAGCACATGAAAATTCAGTGGTGCTTGCCTTGGTTTGAATTTCGCAACCATCGGTTAAGATGCACGCGTTCTAACCACTGGGCCGTCTCAGCTCTATGCTATGATATTTATTTAATATACTTCAAACTATTTCCTTTGTTAACAGTTTTTTTTTTAATATCTACATATTCTTTATCCCTCAGTTAAGATTTTTTGCGACACATAGGAGCTAAATTAATTATCAGTCGTTTATTTCACAATGGCAATACATTACCAACACTCTAATTGATTAAAAGCTAAAGCTTAACATAGCTTTTAAAATATCTATATAAAATTAATTTATCATATTTAACATATATTTTTAAAAGTATTGTATCCATTGTTAAATAATATTTGAACTATATAAACAAACTATCATTTTTTTGGTAGAAGTCTACGTAGTATAGTTCTAGAGCCCACTCGATAAAAAATTAATAAATACCTTTCTGAGATCTATTAACGACTAATGTAATCTACTAAAATTACTGAGCATTCATGAATAACATGTAAATTTACGAAAGTAGGTACGCAAAAGTTACTTATATAATGTTGAATAATAATTATTCTAAACTTTTAAGTCAATGTTCACTAATCCCGATACCTGAATTTTCGTATTGAATACATATGTATAAATTAAACAGAACGTCCATATATTTCTGGTCGGCCTAAAGGTTTTACTGATGGAGTATGCCTTCAGCCATTAAGTCCGCATTTTGTACCAATTACAGTAATTTAGTCTTGAGATTTAGAATGTCAAAAATTAAAAAAAAAAAAATTTAATACACACTACAGGCTAATGAAATTAGAACCATATTTTTTATCATGTTTTCAAATAAATTATCAAGGATAATGCTTCTGCAACAACTGATAATTCACAGAATTATATAAGCACTAACATAACAAGTGATGCAGAACAAAAGTGTATCAATATATTATACCAAAGGTCTGCTACCTTTACCCCAGTGGACTACAGTTTTTTTTTTAAACAATGCTGCCAGTATTTCTTAATTCACATTCTGTATTATTTAAAAAGCTTGTGAATGTTGACCTCGGTGACGTTCAGTCAGTTGTAGAATTTGTAATAACGTTAGATCTCATTTAGAATTCATTTTCACTGTTTGGAATCCACTGTTTGTTTTAATGTATTTTTTTACATTTCGCTTAATGTCAACTACATTAATATTAATGTCAACTTAGCCGAGATTACCCAGGGGTTAGAACGCATGCATCTTAATCGATGATTTCGGGTCCAAACCCAGGCAAGCATCACTGAATTTCATGTGCTTAATTTGTATTTATAATTCTTCTCGTGCTCGGCGGTAAAGGAAAACATCGTGAGGAAACTTGCATGTGTCTAATTTCAACGAAATTCTGCCACATGTGTATTCCACCAACCCGCATTGGAGCAGCGTGGTGGAATATGCTCCAAACCTTCTCCTAAAAGGGAGAGGAGGCCTTAGCCAAGGTATGGGAAACTTACAGGTTGCTAATATTAATGAACACTTTACCGCTATGAAAGCATTCGGATTATTTCGTACTTATTTGTGTCCGACTCTGTTTTATCCAAATCCGTCATATCCGCATCCCAATTTTATGACTCGAATCCAATAAATCTCTAGAGTTTATAACAATAATAACTCGAACTTTTTTTGATCTTGCAGCTTACGTATTGAAAGAGCAGGTTGCAAAGTTACACGTAACGAGCAACTGAGCTAGAAAGAATTCAGAAAACTGTATAATATTATAAACTAAAACTTTACTGATGAATATTTTCCTCAAACATTAAATTATTCATATTTCGATCACTGGACGAACAATCATTGTTATTGTAATAAAACATTACAATTGTTTCTGTTAATGTTATGTACCAGAGTTTTAACAATATAATATATACAGTGCAACCTCGATATAACAAATCGGAAGAGAACGAGTAAATATTCGTTATATCAAGTAATTCGTTAAACTGAAGTTTGTTATGTTGAGGTTAGATTGGTCTGAAATGCGTTATAAAGAGTTAAAAAAACAATTTTATTCACCCCAATATTTCGTACCTATCTTGTTACAGCGAACAACTTCTATTAATAAAGGATAACACTTTTTTGTCAAATTACTGTATGTATTTTCTATTTGAAAACAATTAGGTATTCTATTTGAAAACAAAAAAATTTGGTGGTGACTTTATATAAAGGTTTTGGGTTGACAAATTCGTTAATTTGAAGTATTTATACTTATTGTTAATAGTTGAAAATTGTGATAAAGAGATATTTTACATTGACTCTTATGGATGATTCAAGAGGATTACGAAGAATTTCTTAAATCGAGGAATTCGTTATATTGAGGTACGTTATATTAAGGTTGCACTGTAGTTGAAAATACGAGTACGAAAT
This sequence comes from Vanessa atalanta, assembly GCF_905147765.1. Classification (NCBI taxonomy): domain Eukaryota; kingdom Metazoa; phylum Arthropoda; class Insecta; order Lepidoptera; family Nymphalidae; genus Vanessa; species Vanessa atalanta. The sequence goes on from NC_061882.1 coordinate 6,180,855, forward strand.
CCATTATCCATATCCAGAACCAAAAAATGTCCAAAAGCCAACGTTTGTTGGAAATTCAAGAAATTAAAAGAACTTTATAGATATATAAGATACTATAAGCACTTATAAAATAATAAATAACTTATTAATTTGATTAGGTTTGAATTCTATTAATTTCTCGTAATTAGACACATATCTCGTAATTAACACACTATTCCATATTAGGCAAATCTTAAATTACAATTTCATATAATTTGGTAAACATCGCCCACGTAAAGCAAAGCTAAATTCAATTCAAATAACAAACGTAATTTGAAATTCAATTTCTGAGAAAACAAAATAGCAACAATTCGAATGAATTGTACACTGAAAACTTACGCGATGAAATCATATGTGATTTTATATATTGCAAGCTAGCCTGCCCAGTTTGTTGGGCTTACTAAATATTGTTTTAGTATATGTACCTATATATATATTAAAGATAATATCATCTTTTTATAAAACATAATTCCTTATGACCTTGAAGTATGCATGCCTATTGCATCGTGTTTGCATATTTTAGATAATATGCAAATATTAAATTTCAACTTGTCTGCCTAGTGGAAACCATCGTCGTAATATTGACTGTCATTTCTACAAATTTTAACGAATAACAAATCTAAAGGATTGTTTGAGTGAAAAGTAGAAATCAATTACATTACAGTCGTTTTTCACTGCAAAAGATAATGACTTAAAATTTAATTTCCGAAAACAAATCCGAGGGGAAAAAAGGGGTAAGTCATGGATGTATTAATATTCAAAACACACCCGTATTCATTTACGTATCGTTTTGCTTGAAATTTGAAATTGACCTTAAACAAATCGTACCTATACACTAAGTGTGTATCCGTACGACATTAAGGTTTGCTGAAATGCTTTTTACAATTTTCTAATTTGACAAGGGCGCCCAAAGTTAAAAAATAAAAACTTATCTTATTAATATTATAGACGTTCAATATAAATTGATGACGTATCAAAATATTATATTATACTAGTGCGAAAACCTTGAAGTTATATATTCACGGCGGTTTTATTGTTATGGTATAAGAGTGTATAATATGGTAAGAATTCTACGAGTTAATTGTTCTAAAATGTTGGACAGTTATTATTAAGTTATTTTTTACGTTCTGAATTTAATATCTCTTAAGATTTCAGTTCATTATAATATGACTTTAATGTGAATTCATCTTTATAGATATATTTATATCCAACGAAACAAGACCAAATTATCTAAAAATTATATGTGTATTTGAGAGTGGAAAGTAAACAGAACTCTTATTTCACCCGGAAGACGTCGAAAAAATCAGATATATACATATATTTTTATATATATAACTTTCGCCTCAATAGTTAATCGTTAATAGAACAAGTAGAAGACATTAGTATTCCAATATCTCGCAAGTCGTCGTCAATACGTCGAATGGCAATGGATGGTGGCAATAATTCCTGCTCTGGCAATGAATCCAATTATTGGGCCCTTCGCCGTCGGAAGCGACATGTTAAATGGACGGCGTCGCCTTTTGTCTCAATCGCTTGCGAGAATGTCGTTCATTATAAATGGCCCTGAATTGAGCGCGGTGTTTGTCGCTTATAAAATTTTCTAATATCTTGATTGCTTGACGTTAATTGAATTCAGATTAGCGCAATATGATAACTATATAAAATTACTGTATTTTATTTTACAATAAATATTACCTACTATTGAACTAAGTTGATTGTTAAAATACATTATTATATTTTTCTAAAAGTAATTGATGACTGTGCTTAAAGTTTAATAGCTATTTAACTATGAATACTGAGCGAGCCGAGCTGTCGTAGTGGACATTTGTCCGTGAATCTTAACAGCGAATTACAGGTTCATATACACTAACTTTTGTTTATAGATACTCGTGTACAGTTGACATGATAGGATAGTAGATATTATTCTTTCAAATAATTTCACGAAAGAAAAGCATATTGCGATAATTTACGCTTTTTAATTATTCTATACAAAAACATTTTTTTTTTTGTATAATTAACGATTATTAATTAACATTGTATAAGAATATAATGTAACATGTTTTTTAGGAATTTTAGGAGGAACGTTTACGATGAAGATATGTCCCAATAATAAGGACCATATTTATTTGCCTTGATGTTAAGATGTGTGACAGCTTAAAGGGATGGAGTGGATCTAAATGTATTAAATTCACTACTCGCAATGTAATATGTGTCAAAACGAGTGTACGTTTAAACGGGGAAACATAAGATGTTTTAGAACCAACAGAGTTCCTTGGTATGACAATAGACTCTAAGCTCCAATGGGGCTCCGATATAAATAAATTGGCGAATAGACTCAGCTTTGCAGCCTATGCGGTAAAAAAAATTAGACTTTTGACTGATGTGGATACGGCTCGCCTTGTGTACTTCAGTTATTTCCACAGTATAATGTCGTATGGCATCCTACTCTGGGGTAATGTAGCTGACATTAATAGTATTTTTGTACTGCAGAAGAGGGCTATTCGTGCAATTTATAACCTGGGCCCAAAAGATTCGTTAAGAGGTAAATTTAAAGAAATTAAAATAATGACTGTCGCTTCTCAATTGGTTTTTGATAATGTTATGTATGTACGCAAAAACATAAATGATTTTCCCAGAAATTGTGACGTACATTCTATTAACACTAGGGACAAGATTAAACTTGTTACTCCAAGTACTATACACAGGGTTAGTAACTCTTTTTGGGGCAATGTATACGTTTTTACAACAGGATCCCAGAAAACATTCAAAATTATTCAATTATAAAATTCAAAAGAATCGTTAAAGAGCGTTTGTGTGCTAAAGGATATTACAACACTAATGACTTTTTAGTTGACTACACATATTGGGAATAAAATGATCGCCTCCAGGCTGTTTTAAATAACTAAAATGTAATTATTATTGTACATGCAAAATGGTAAAAAAAAAAATATCCCGCTGAGTTTCTTGCGCCAGTTCTTCTCAGGTCCGAGGTGCTAAATTCCGAACCGGTGGTAGATTTTTGACTATCAATAAGCAAGTGCACTTCTATATTGAATAAAGATTTTTGACTTTGACTTTGACTTTTGAGATTCTTTATCATGAAGTGAAATTTTGTGTTTTTTTTGCCTATAGTAAGTGATTTGTGGTAGAGTTTTGTGTAAGCCAGTCTGGTAACTACCATCCACTTATTAGATATTCTACCGCCAAACAGCAAAACTTAGTGTTATTGCGTTCCAGTTCGAAGGGTGAGTGAGCCAGTGTAACTACAGGCACAATTGACGTAACATTTTAATTCCCAAAGTTGTTGGCACATAGGCGATGTAAAGAGATATTAACATTTCCTACAGTTCCAATGTCTATGTGCGGTGGTGACCACATACCATCATCAGGTGACATGTGCCCACCCAGCTTCATATATCATAAAATAAGTTCAATCCACGTAGACGTGCCTTACTATTTACAGAAGTCTCTTGTCGACCACGGCTGTAGTCAGCTTGTTTAGTTCACGCTGCCTTGCATCGGGAAAGTGGCTTTACTTTATATTTTTGTTCTAATTTTTTTATACTTTTATATTTTTAATATATAGAAAAATAGTCTCGAATATATACGATATACAAATAATAGTAGCAAACAATAATTCTGCGGAAAGAATAATTGATGCACGTTGAAGTATTTGATCACAATCACTAGAATTAATTAAATTTATTCAGATTAATTTTAGAAATACACGATTAGCTTTCTGCTTTTATTACATTTGAAGAAAGTTTAAAACGTCACACAGTTAACGACTTCTAAACTAAACTTATAAAACGCATGGGGTATATGAAAAATAAATATGTTGCACTTGCATACCATACTTCAATGATTCGCATTTGCGAGCTTCTGATCAAATAAATAGTGAAGTTTGGGACAATACAATATGTTGGCTCGTTGAAAAATAGAAGACAAGCACTTGAATTACTTTAATTTAGTTTTTCTCTTTACGAAAAATGAGTGTGGTTAACTAGACTCTTAAATCAAATACTTCTGAGTTAAGCAGTGATTTATACTTATAAGTTTTTTTGCAATATATTATATATTTTTTATTTTTATATTTAATACTAAATACAATGAAGTAATCATTTAAATAATCATGAAAAATACTTGTATTTGTAAATATATTTTCGTAGAAAAGAATACTACAAAATATTGCACATGGAAAAAATAATATCGTTATTTAGTTTCGGATATATGTAGTAGAGCATATATCCAGTATATAATGATTCTATTAGTGAATCAACTTAGCGTGCGTATGCTAGCAATAGAACTCACACTAAGCCGTTTATATGGAAAAAAGAGTGGGGCGCGTCAACGCACTTTGAAACGTCTATTTGTATAACGATGACCTGATTTGTTGAACCTCTACCAGATTTAAGGTAAGTATATTCTTAATACAAACATGACAGAAATCGCTTTTAACAAAGTTAAGTCCAAAACGATAAGCCGATTACTGTTCGCGATTCGTTTGAAGCTGACTTTATTATATATACAAAATAAATTATATTTATTATATTTTTTCATAAGGTTTTATATGCTGCTAGTGTTCTTGCCGGATAGGAACGATTTCCACACAAAAAGCACCTTTCCATGTAATCGTTTGAATATTTAATTTACAAATGTTTCATTGACATTTGTATTTATAAATAATAATGGGTATTATCTATTTATCCTTAACAACCCTATTATTATATTACAACCTATTACATAGGGTAAATAAAACCAGGTTAGTACCAAGTGATCTATACACAAGTATTTATAAACAAACAGTTAGTTAATTATGAGTATAGCAATGTACTGTCTAAAGCTACCACGCTGCCGTGACACATGTGGTAAAATTTCTTGCCGATGCTTTTCTTCACCAATGAGCAAGCACATGAAAAAATTCAGCAGTGCATGACGCAATTCTCTGTTAAGATTCACGAATAATAACCACTGGGCCAAATTGGCTAGCTAAGTAAACAGTCAAATATCTATTGATCACCAAAGATTTTATGTAATTTTGTATATAGGTAAAAGTAAAGTAAGAAACGTTTTAATTTCGTTTAAGTAAAAAGTAATAAAAAAAATAAATGGTGCGGAAGATCAAAGAAACTGAAAAAGAAAGTCAATATTGAAATAAAAAGCTTTTGTAAATAATTCGCCGTCTAATGCTACATGTTTTCAGGAACGTAATAATTGTCTTGATGTAAAAGCAGTCGCTGTTTAATATTAATTCTCTGAGACCATGTAAATATCTTAATATTATAAATAAAATATTTCAAGGATTCTATGGAATATATAGATGTTACTAAAATGGTTTTTATTAATAAAATTAGATGAAATAGTATGTAACAACAAATCGTTAAGATTCATCGGAATCATTCGATCAATTTTTCAAAAGCGGCTATTTGATAACAACACAACACGGACGGACAAGATTTTTTTATTACATGCCCTTAAATCCCTTAAAGCGCGTTAAAAGAAGAAATCATGTCTTTGCTAATTAGTTAAATTATAACAGATCTTTTATAAGATATCTATAGACAAATGAACTTACATACACACTGTGTCGAAATCATTTTACTTGGTGGTAAAGCTTTGTGCAAGCCTTTCTGGGTACCACCCACTCATCAGAAATTCTACCGCTAAACAGCAATATATTGTTGTGTACCAGTTTGAAGGGTGAGTGAGCCAGTGTAAATAATTGCACAAGGATCATGACCAACCAACCTTGGGAACTAAGCTAGTTCCCAAGGTTGGTTGGCATTGGCGATCTAAGGAATGATTCATATTTCTTACAGCGCCATTGTCTATGTTTTTAGTGATGTGTGATAGCACCCTTACCGTCGGTTGACCCATTTGCTCATTCGCCTACATATAACGTAAAAAAATCATAAGCCCAACATAATCACGTAAAATACTGTTAGCGATCTCATAGTTTTATATTTCAATTTTTTTTTTTTTTGTTTTAATTTTGATATACAGATAGGTAATTTAAAAAACCCAAACCATTTGAAACGCAATTTCGAGGTGTCCAAAATATAAAAAAAGTTTAGATAGAGTGCCTAGATTATTATATAAAAATACAGGAACATTGGAATTTAGGAGATTTAGTATCACGCTAGTGGATCGCAGTTTGTTTTTGTTCACTGACGCGACACGTCACGTCGACAAATTGACAGATTGCGTCAATATTCTCTGACCTTTTTGTGTCAAATTTGAAAAAATATTTTTTGAATTGTTCGCAAACTAGTTCACGCAAAATTATATAATACGGTAGGGCAATTTCATTGTTTAAAAAAAACATGAAATAATTTATAATTTTAATATAATTATTAGAATATATTCCTAGAAAATAAATTATTTAATTATATTTCATATGTAAAAAAATACAACATCATTCAGATAAAATAACTCATTCCGTTCTATTTTACAAACGAAATTTCAACGTATTATCTATCTAGAGTAATTACTCAAAGTTCGAAATCACAGTCACAAAACTTACACAGCGGAGCCATTACTAACTTTCGGGCAAAAACATCCATTTTATGGTGATCAGTTTCAATTAGACGAGTCTGCTTTCTTCTACTAAAAATAGGCACTCGTTACGAAGCGTATTCAGGAACTGAATACATGATAAATGAAAGGGTACATGTTATTAGGACCTCTAAAAAAATGTCGCTCAGAACTAATCAGAGACTAACAATGAATAATCTCCGTCAAAACTGATGCAATGCTAACAATAGTTAAATGCTGTTAATACAAAGAAAAATGAAATATAAACAATTTTTATTATTATTAAATACAAAATATATTAATTTCACTTAGTAGAAACTATATTTGTAAGAACAAGGCAAATTAAATTGTTATGGTTAAATTTATTTAATTGCAAAGTGTTATTGACCAAATCTTGAAATAAAATCAATTTTCTTTCTTAGATATTTACACTTGAACAGTTGCGTACGGAACCTTTTCGAACCCCAATGCAAACAAACGGAAGTGTCCCTTATCCTATTTTAAAAGGTACGACAATGTTCATCGTCACCCTCTTAAAAACTAAAATTATAATAAAAATCGCGTGTATGAAATATAGGAAATATTTCAATGCGGTTTTTATTTAATCAATGAGGAATCTAAAAAAAGTTTGAAATAAAAGTAAAATGATGTTTGTACCACGCTGGGGACCCTTGAATCAACGTCCCCATGCAACTGCATTGGCTGTATTGAAATAGGTATTCCATTATATTAATTCTTTAACATTTTATTTTATTACATTAACAGCCTGTAAATTTCCCACTGCTGGGTCAAGGCCTCCTCTCCCTTTGAGGAGAAGGTTTGGAGGATATTCCACCACGCTGCTCCAAAGCGGGTTGATGAAATACACATGTGGCAGAATTTTGTCGAAATGAGACACATGCAGGTTTCCTCACGATGTTTTCCTTCACCGCCGAGCACGAGATGAATTATAAACACAAATTTAACACATGAAAATTCAGTGGTGCTTGCCTGATTTTGATCCTAACCACTCGGCCATCTCGGCTTATTTTATAAAATAAATCAATTTCATTAAGACATATATTCCACTGTTTAGATTTTCACACAAACAATCACAAAAATCGTTTTAATTTGCAATTTAATATAATTCCATATTCTTAAAACATTTTTTAAATGTTATATTTCGGTACAAGTAAGAACAAAACATTTAATCACTTTAAAAGTACAGAGCCATCGAAACGTCATGAATTGTTTCACGAAAACAACGGAGCATGTTCTTGCAATTTCACAAAACAGTGTTTTAAAAAATAAAAGATAACCTCCAAAAGAACATACACATGTATACTGCAAAAAACTCGTAAGTAATATATCCCGTCTATTCTATGAGATGTGTATCGGACACATTCTCACTACAAAGTGCAGTCAAGACGCTTTAAGAATCCTTTAGAAACTAAACACGTAGTGTACTTGAGGACGAGTGTAAAGACTAGTGCATACTGTTACACTAAAAACATTTGCAAGACTCGTGTTGAGAGTCTTGTAGAGTCTGAACTTTACAGAAATAAATAACTACGAATTCGTTTATTCCAATTCGGCTTGAAATACGATTGTAGCACAAAAAAATATAGTTCTATTTGTACTTTTGCGACTGGCTCTAAATATAATTTGAATTTTTTTTTAATGAGAAAATGACAATTTTTAGCCGAGATGGCCCAGTGGTTAGAACGCGTGCATCTTAACCGATGATTTCGGGCTCAAACCCAGGTAGGCACCACTGAATTTTCATGTGCTTAATTTGTATTTATAATTAATCTCGTGCTCGGCAGTGAAGGAAAAACATCGTGAGGAAACCTGCAAGTGTCTAATTTCAACGAAATTCTGCTACATGTGTATTCCGCCAACCCGCATTGGAGCAGCGTGGCGGAATGTGCTCCAAACCTTCTCCTCAAAGGGAGAGGAGGCCTTTGGCCCAGCAGTGGGAAAATTTACATGCTGCTAATGCTAATGCTAATGAGAAAAATTGTTTTGTCTTAAAGTGTTTTTCTTTATACAGAAAAAAAAGTTCAACTAAATAATCTAAATAACTGAATCAAATCGATAAAGCTATTTTCAAGATATAAAAAATAAATGTATACTTGTGCAGGAATTGCTCATATAATTAAAACATACGCTGTTCATGAAATAATTATTGTTGTCATGACATTTAATTTTAAATTTTTTGGTATTTAGTCAATTTTAATGAAAAAATTATATTTTTGTTTTATTACAATTATTTTAATGATAATTAAATAAAATAATATTCATTTATAAATTTTTTAAAGTCCAAATGAAAACGAAAAATCTTTTTGACATGTTACATGAAGTAAATCAATTTTTTTAAGTAAGCTCTTAAGATTGCAACTTTAGGGTAATAAAAAAAAAAAACAAGATACAGGTACTTATTTTGAGATAGTTTGTCGTCTATAGCTCGCTACGCTTTCATTCCGCCTTCACATCGTCTCAGCCTAACAATGTTATAGAAACTTTATAACTTGCCTCCTTAAATGAAACTGCAGTAAGTCTCGCATAGAATATTAAGCTCATCGTATCTTTGATATGTATATGTGTATTTACAAAAAAAAATAAAGATACTTGAACATAGTGAAGAAGTTATATTACATGAAACTTTAAATAAATTTAATAAAAACAAATGTGCTCTTTTTATAGTAGGTACTTCGCTTGCAATTTATAACAATATTAGAAGAGAATTAAATGGATTTCTAAGACGAAGAATATTCACCTTTCGACGGTATACTGAAGCATAACGCTGGCAAGATGTATAGTCGACGGTGGAATTTTAATAATGATCCGTAATGAATCTCGACGAACTCATTTTAAAATAACTCCCTGCCGTGCCCCGACGACAACCTCAATTTTATCGTTTGTAACTTATAAGTACATTCATATTATTCCGTTTTATAAGATTTAAAATGAAGTAAAAAATATTTTACGATATACATTTTTTTGTAGTTATTAGGTTTTCTATAATCGATTTTATCTTAGAATTGGCAATAAATTTTGTTCAATGGAAATTATATATTTAATTTATCGGAAAAAGATTTGACTACGTTGTTTGATAGCGAATTTTTTCATCATCATTAGCGTACACTCCGTAGTAATCGTAGCAGTTATGAATAACCGCCACAATTCCAAAATACTCGCAAGCAGCTTCTTTTAACTGAACTGATATTTCGGACCTGTTATGCGATTCTGTATAAGCCACGATAGGATTAAAAACAGTTTTCATATATGTAGTACGATTTTGCAAAAACCGCGATAGGATTAGAAACAGTTTTCATATCGGAACTCACTTCGGCACGAAACTGGATTGAAAAACATTTGGTATTCCATAACAATATGTCATATCGTGTGAAGCGAAAACTGTGAAGCGAGATGATAGGGCATCTACTCTTGTTGCTGATTTGACTGCGTCCCTGTGTAACACCGGTGTAAAGAACGTTTCCAATTAACTGAACAGGATTCACTTTTTGTCACAAGTGACAATTCGACTCAGAATTTTCGATAGATACATTTGTGCGTCTATTCAACATGTCAAAGCATAAGTTTCGACGTTAATTTATTGTTGTTGCTCAGTGAATCTATACGGTAGTCATTTCACGATATTTTTATCTTTTCAATTTGACGTGAATTCATCAGTACCGTTAAGTTTAAAGCAATTACTAATTCGATATGAGAGTGTTTGAGATGAGTCTGTTTCTATTTCAGCTTTCAATTTATCCATATTGACTTTCGTCATTGTTGAAATCAAAATTTCCAGAACGAAAGTGACTAAACCAAAATCGTACCATACGTTCACTTGCGATATGTCATATGCATCGGTAATATCACATGCGTTTGTATTTATTATATATGCTTAAAGTAACGCTTAATCAATCATATTCATCCATGGTCATAGGAAAAGATATCAAGGAAGATTCAAATGTCAGAAAATTAACTACATAACTGATTCTTAAAAAGATAGCACGATATTATATACAATTATTGCTACATTTGAATTTGGAATGCTCAGTGGAATAAAACACAACGAACTTTAACAACGTAGGTATCTGACTGACATGACCTGATGTTGAAAATAGCCTTTATGATGTTGATTGTAAAGAGTAAGCAAAGAGAAGCCGTTCAAGTTAAGTCATTGATTTCGACCAATTACATAGTTTACATCAGACAATTGGATTGCATGAAGCATGTTACATACATACATGCATCATGAAGTCCAATTACGAGCAAACGCCGTTAGTAGAATTCTAACACTAAAACCATTATCTATACACATGTATAACCTAGTTAATAATGTAGATACAAAAGCAATTAATTTAAAACTAATTTATATGAATGTATAATTAGAAGATATTTTATGATATTATGCCAAAATTTTAAGTAGTATAAAATAGTTTATTTTTAGCATTAGCAGCCTGTAAATTTTCCCACTGCTGGGCTGAAGGCCTCCTCTCCCTTTGAGAAGAAGGTTTGGAGCATATTCCACCACGCTGCTCCAATGCGGGTTGGCGGAATACACATGTGGCAGAATTTCGTTGAAATTAGACACATGCAGGTTTCCTCATGATGTTTTCCTTCACCGCCGAGCACGAGATGAATTATAAACACAAATTAAGCACATGAAAATTCAGTGGTGCCTGCCTGGGTTTGAGCCCGAAATCATCTGTTACGATGCTCGCGTTCTAACCACTGGGCCATCTCGGCATAAAATAGTTTATTTAAAAATAATGTAATATCATGTCTTTGTATTATTTATTTGTTCTTTCATTTTCGATTTTAAAATATTCGTAACAGCATCGCTGGAAATCTGTTAACAAATTAAAATGTAAATGGAGACCGCCCGTTTTATGTCACTCCTGATTACCTATTTACTTGTTTTATTTTATCTCATTCGGTCCGCCAAAATAATTAGATAATTACAAACCTAATTACAATCAAATGAAATGTTTCTTTTTATCTTATTCATGTTTTTATCAATGGGATAATTAAAATGGAGTAACGTGCTTGTTTTGAAAGGAGGTTTGATGACCTTACATCGTTTTATATTATTTAGACAAGCTTTATCTTTATCATTATACTGTTCGTTGTAAAAAAAGGTTATTATATAAAATAGGAAACTGAAAAAGGTCTTAGTTGATATTTTAAATGGTTTATTTATCACATAGTTAGGCGGATGGGTTCATGAGCCACCTAATAGTAAGTGCCACCACTGCCACCGCAACTGCTGCGCCGCATCGCTAATGCGCCGCCATCCTTGGGATCTCAGATGTAGCATGTGCCTGTATTTATACTGACTTAGGGGTAAATCTTCCAATTGTAATACAACAATTCTATGTATTACTGCTTGGCAATAGAATATATAATAAATAGGTGATACCTACCCAGACGGGCTTACACAAAGCCCTATCACCAAGTAAACATGTAAAAAAAGTCATAGTGCCTTTCCGTAAACATTTTTTCGTGATTTCAAATGTGTTGAGTTAATTGCGTTTAGAACTCAAATTAGGAATTAACTTAACTTTAAGGGAAAACAAAACATTTATACTGTTGAGCTCACGCCTCCTATCCTCTTATTAAGAAACTTTGGAAGATACACATGTGGGACAATTACATCCGGTTTCCTGACGATGCTTTTCCTTAACCGCCGATTACGAAATACGAATTAAGCAAATTAGGTATATGAAAAGTCAATTATTTTTTGCATTAATCAACATCACGGTTTCAAATAAAAACCACGGACCGAGAGACATTTTGGCTCTCTTCACTTTAGTACTATTGATATTCTTACTTTGAAATAGCCTGTCCGCCATCTTGGACGTCCGCCATCTTGGATTTAAGTCACGTGACTATTTTTTTCGTATTCCTGACAACAAACCCTTTCATTTGATATTCATATTATGGGGGTGGATTTCAAACAGCCAGTCCGCCATCTTGGGGAGGCCGCCATATTATTGGATTTATAATGACGTTTCTTAGCTAGTCATCTATTATCACCAGAACTCAGAGCGTGTGCAGAATTTCATCCTAATCGAAGACCGGGAAGTGGGTCAAATTAAGTATCCTAGATTTTCTTACATACATAGCTACAAGCGAAACTAATATAAACGCGTGTTAAAAATGTATTGCAACTACGAATAATATAAATAAGTAGAAAAAAAACACCGCTGCCGCTGACCTAAGTACGTATTGGTAACTCTCCCATTAGAAATGACGTAATAAAATGTAGATTAAGCTGAGACTGATTGTATCTTAATATATATTTTTAATCATAATATTGCTATCAATTTTTAAATTAAAAACAGTTATAAATACAAGCTCATTGCTGTGAAAATTTTCATTGTACAGTCGACTAAAAGCACTGGTTTAGATACCTAGTTATCTTGAAAATGTACTACGTTTACGCTACGTTGAACTTTTGTAACCAACTCCGCTGTACGATGAAACTAACAGTCTAGATTATAAAGTCATAGGAGAATGCTGGTCTGAATAAATAAACATGTTCTTGCGTCGTGCGTTATAAATATGAAAAAAAAAAACTGTAACATTTCAAGCAATAATAATTATTTGCATAAGTACACAATTTCGCATCCATGATCTTTTACAGTTTTCTTTTTGTCGTATCATTTCACTCACTTATGAATTCAAATTTACTTTAAATTCATTGATAAATATTTTATAGGAGTATACACTAGTTTATTGAACTTCAAGCCTGAGAAGAACTGGCAAATATAATCCGACTTATATATTTTTTACTTTTATTATTTACATTTCTATATAGATTGTAAAAGCTGAGAACGTATCGAAAAAAAGTGGTCAAGAGTAATCAAGATAAATAAAATCTATATAAGATTTTAAATTAACATGGTTATTTTTATTACTAACAGTATTTAAAACGGGATATTTACCATGTTTTTTATTTTTCTCTCTCTCTTAGTCTCGTGAACAAGACATTCGTAGATAATGTCGAAATATCGAGCTCCAACAAATAAAAATAAAAAACATGGTAAATATCCCGTTTTAAATACTGTTAGAAATAAAATCTAATTTCATATAAATGTTCTTTTGTTTGCTACTCAAGATTTAATATTATTAATGAGCCCCAAAAACATTACTCGCCAATTAATTGAATTTTTATAATTGAAATTGGATGTCCGTAATTACGTGTAGTTCAAAGTGGTCTTTATTAATATTGTTTCAATATTTTTTTCTTTTTATTAATTTGTTACCAACCCACGCCTCCTTGCCTAAAACCTTCTTAGGGTTCCGTACAAAAAGGGTACAAAATTACTAAGACTCCGCTATCTGTCCGTCTGTCTGTACGTCTTGTACCAGGCTGTATCTCATGAACCGTGATAGTTAGACAGTTGAAATTTTCACATATGATTTATTTTTGCGGTCGCTATAACAATAAATACTAAAAAAACAGTTTAAATTAAATATTTGAGGAGGCTACCATTCAACGGACTGGATTTTTTTTCCGTTTTTATAGATTAATATATAGAATAAAAACGAAAATACGGAACCCTTCGTACGCGAGTCCGACTCGCGCTTGGCCAATTTGCTATTATAATACGCTGTTTTATTAAAAAGACTGTCTTTTGCGCCATTGAATTGGTTAGTTTCCTTTCCTTTGATGTTGAATAAAGTTGATGTTGTATTCTAATAATATATGAACAAGTAATTAGAACTTGTAAGGCGAAGGCTGCCCTGCGAAATTACGCCTAGCAATTTTTGTTCGTGGTACAAATTCACACCAGTAATCCGCAAAATTTGTTTAAAATTGCAGATTTCTTCGCATGCATACTAGATATAATTTTATTTTTATATTGGATAATTTTACATTGTAACTTTTGTGTTGAAAAATAAAACCAATAAACTCAATGGCGGTAACGAATTTTTTTTATAACTCGTTACAAATATAAACATCTTAAGAATTTATTCTACTGCGATTTTGCACATGACCAAAATAAAAAGTATCACATACATTTACTTTCTATTATATCTTCACACCTTCTCAATTTGTAGGTCATATTCTAATTTCAATCTCCAAGGAATAAAAGTAGGTATGTTTAAAGTTTTATACTCGTGTTAAGTGTTTGATCTCGTAAACCGTGATTCTCTCTTAATTGTTTTTATCGATATTAAACAATATAATATAGTTTTACATTCGAACCAGATTGCAATAATCATTATCACTTTTTAATTAAAATTAATTTTAAAATGTCTATAAAATTACATATAATTATTCTTTTAATTTAGCAAGCAAACAATCGAAAAAATACCTTCGTAAATATTATCTACAATTTCTTTATTATTTGTATCAATGAAATCAAACATTCAAGTAATTAAATTAATCAAACAACAAAATGACGAGCATTTAATTTTAGAATACTCGGAATATATTTTGTTCCAGGAAATGAAAGAGTTTCGAAACAAATAAACTATATGATCAGAGTCCAGGAAACGGAGTCGCCGACACAGCTTAAACTTTAATAAAAATGCTGTCATAAAATGGTTCAGATTCACATTCCCACGATATCCTTTACATATATTGCGTAACTTTTAGAAAATTTCATCCATGTTACGAACTGTGAGAGGATCCTATTCTGTTGAGTTTATAAGCTGGTTATATGTTTTGAACTCATTTTAACTTCCAACGCAGATAAAAGGCTTCAAAGTATAACTAGAATCCATAAAAATCCTGATCACAGTCTGAAAATTTGACGTAACTGCCGCAACGTAAAAAATGATAACATTATGTACGTCACTTTAATGAGTCGTAGAAGTTGGACGTTTAAAATACTTCACAGGTAGTTAATGCTCCGTTCATTAGTGCCTGTAATGACACTGGCTCACTCTTCAATCGGAACACAGCAATACAGAGAATTGATGTTTGCAAGTAGAATAATTGATGAGTAGGTGATGTCCACCTCGACGGGCGAGGACAAAGCTGTCATTCCCGGTATACTGTGATGTAACGAGAGAAGTATAATGTGGTGTAACATATACCATAAGCCTGTTAACGTATTCGTATTTTGAAAATATTTTTACATTAATAATATATTTACTGAGTTCATCAACCTTATCCATCTTAATTATAAATAATCATGAATGTATATAAATTTTTCATCAAATAGATACTTTAGTAAATCGCTGTTAGAAATGTTAATCATATCTTACATCGCCAAAGCGCTGTCAACCTAAGAACTAAGATGTTATTTGAAGTAATTGGAAATTATCGATGTATTGGAATAACGATCGAGCTGTTCATATTTAAAATGTTTAATTTCCCGTCCAGAAAAAACATAATATTTTCAATATGAAACTAAAATTTCCGTGGCGCTTAAAATGTATACAAAATTTATAGCGTAATATTTGTATTCATTGTTGCACGTCACTTACACTAATTATATTAAGCAAATGCTCAAATATTATAATTGTAATAATATAATGCCTGCAACCGCGATTTTCTATATTATTAATTTAAGTTTAGTAGTGTAGTGCCAATTAATGTTTTAAAGTTTTATTTTTTAATGGTTTAGGTTAGCGGACGAACAAATGGGCTACCTGATGGTAAGTGGTGACCACCGTCTATAGACGTTGATGCTGAAAGAAATATTAACCATTCCTTAGATCGCCAATGCACCAACCTTGGAAATTAAGATGTTATGTCCCTTGCCTGCAGTTACTCTGGCTCACTCACACTTCAAATCGGAGCACAACAATACTGAATACTGTTGTTTGGCGGTAGAATAAGTAATGAGTGGATAGCACCTACCCAGACGGGCTTGCACGAAGCCCTACCACCGAGTACAAAAGCCCTACCACCAAGTGGCCAAGTCATACAAAAGATTCTAGTCCGATTATAAACTTGGTTAGTACTTGTAAATGACACATTCCCTTATGACATATTTACGTAGTACGATTCAATATTAATAAATTAATAATGCATTGACCAATTCTACATTAAGCATTACAGTATATATGTAATTCAATATACTAGCCGCCGTCCCGACTTCATCAGGGTGAAATATTTTTTTATGATATATATCATATTAAACAAATCTTGAAAATCTTTTTAATTACTATTTGATATATTTATATACGAAAGTTTATATAGAAAACAAACGCCGATAAAGGGAAGAAGCCATAGACAGACAAGCCAACTTTCATTTTGGGTTTATTTTGTCCCTATTGATTAATAATAATTCTTTTTTTTATTAAGTAGGCTTCGTTACTCCTTAAAATGTTAGCTATATTTATGTAGTCTATCCGTGAAAGTTACTTCAAAATCATTTCAGTCGGTTCGGAGTTTACCCTTAAACACACCGCTAACACATTTTTTTTTAAATATGCTTTTTGTTTGAATATCATGTAAACATTCATAATCATTTGTTATAATTGCACTAGACTATTACTACTATATTTCCCATTGACATTCCAAATTCACGAATTCTAGGAACACCTTACTCGAGCATTCTGGGGAATACAACACAAGGACCACCAAAGTGATCGCCGTGAATACAATAATTCTTCGTAATACATAATCGGGAATCATACGAGTGGCAACATCAAGACCACCAATGAATCGCCGCCAACCTTCGGTACCGCGTACGAAGGAGACTTCACTTCTGGCTCACGCTTCGAGCAGTAACCGCTAGGCTAATTAGTTGATAGGATAAATGTAATTTCTTTACTTCTTGTTCTTAATAAATAATTAAAGAAATAGAACGTTTTATAAATCATTTATAAATTTTACAATATTATGTTACAAAATATATTAATTTTATTTATTTGTATCAATTTGTAGCTCTCAAAGTAACGTTAATATGTTTAATAACTTTAAATAATACGAGATAATATTTTTCGATAATTTAAATTCAATTTAATATTTATGGATATTATATAATATTTTGCGGTAAGTACTGCATTATGATATTTATCATGTGAACATCTTTTGTTATCTTTTGGGGGGTAAGACCGACTCGTATATCGTGACTACTGTAACTATAGTCTTGCTGCTAAATATATGGCCGTAGATCCAGTGTTTAAAACCCCACATTGAGCCAGTTAAGTTATTGGGTTTTTCTATCGAAAATTTCAGTGAGAACTCCGAGTCTGGGTGATGGAATTGTGTAGAATCACATGATTATAAAAGCATGTAAATCCGTTGATCCAACGCCTAAACTCTTTCCAGTCGTGATGGAATTACCGTCCCATCTAATTATGAGAGTAAAGGAAAAGAAAGTGTACCGGTGTTTGCACATATACTTGTACACATATATATGTATATATATGCTGCGTATTTGGCTGGTCTTCCTTGCGATTAGCCGCTGTGCTGACGACAGCACACATCATGCCGTCATGAAAAACGACATGTCGGTCACTCGTGCCGTCATGCCCCTGCGTCATGCCTTACCGCACTCTATCATATCACATTTCAGCCGAAGTCCCGAGATTTCCACTTTTTTTTTACGTTATTATGTAATATTAATTTATAATATTAATATTTGTCATTTCGGTTACATACACCAAATGATATGCAAATATTTAAGTGCCTACCTATTATCCGAATGGGGACCAGGAAAAACAAAAGACGAAAAATTTGCGGCTATTTAATATAACGACGGAGATTCGGGGAAGTTGAATAATTATAATATTATAATAAATTTCGTGCGAACAATCTGTGGCAATAAAACATTTCCCTTGGAAACGTAACATGGCAGTAGTAAAAAACACACGTTAAACACGGTAGCACGGAATAAGAAATACATTTGATTTATAAATCAACATACTTAAAACTTTGAGTCTGTGAGTTCTAACATCGATACAAATATACAAGAAACATTAGAGTCCATATAAGCGTAACTGTCGGGGAAAATAGTACGTTTCCATTAAAATTCGGCGAGAAGATTCGAGCGCTTTCTTAAATTGTAGTGTCGTGTATCTGACGACTTGCTATTAATCTTCAAAAGAGGAAGGTCTTCAACTAAATAATACAGCTACTAAAACTAGTTATGTAGCTCGTGTCTTGCTATTTTATTTTTATAACAATGAATTGCGGTAAAAAATATGTTTTGATGTACTGTGACTCAAAATTTTATTTTCCTTTCGATTTCACCGCAATGGGGGCTTATTCCAACACCCTGTCGCAATTTAATCAGACACATACAATTACAAGATGTTCTACTTCACATCTGAGCGTGAAATAAATTATAAACTCTAATTTAGCACATGAAAATTAAGTGACTGAACCATATGTGTCCTATGCCGCCTCATCTGTCGGTATAAAATACAATATCGGTACAAATTTCTTGTAGTTTCAACCGATTAAAAAACGAAATAAATAAATTTAGGAATTCCTACAGCACTAAGTCAGGTCAGCTTTAATCGGAGCGAGTAACGTTTAAAATATACGACAAGCATTCGAACAGTAAAGCCGTGAGTTGTTGCAGCGGATATATTTTATTGACTTCAACTAACAAATGAAAATATATGAATGGCGCTTCTTTAGTAGGAATTGAATTTATATAAATGTAAATAAATGCCTAAATCGCGAACAAAATTACGAAAAGATCCCGTTTTAGAAACGAAATTACATGTCAAAAGTTATAACACATAATTTTTAAAAAAATCCGATTATTTTATTTTTCGTATTGCAAATATTGCATAATACCTTGAGAAAAATTCTGCGCTATCATTTTACGCTATTCATATTATAAAAAGACAAATAAGGGTATTTTTATTGGTTTTTCCTTATTCCATGTAACAAAATAATTGATCATTTTGCATGGAGACGATAAATAAACTGTAAGACATATTATCATTTCGTAATTACGGCTATATGCAAAATCAGCTAAGCGGATTTTGGAAAATCGGTTTGAAGAAATCTAAGAATTCTTTGTCTTGAAATTACTTGGTAGGGCTTTCTGCAAGCTCTTCTGGTTAGGTACACTCACTCATACATTCTACCATCAAACAACTTTGTATTCTTGCGTTCCGATTTGAAGGGTAAATGAGCCAGTAAAACACCAGGCGCAAGGTACGTAACATTTCAGTTCCTAACGTTGGTAAAGCGTTGACAATGCAAGGAATAGTTAAAATTTCTTGCGGCGCCATTGTCTATGGGTAGTGGTGACCATTTACCATCAGATGGCTATTTTGCTCCACCGCTTAAATGCTATAAAAAAATTCAGAAATTCATTCCTGTTAAATATACACGACAATTATCAAGCTACATTATTTACCGCCTAGCAAAGTCACGTTAGCTAATAGAATAGTATAAACTAGTGATTCGTATTCTATTGAATATAATACAGATAGTTAAAAAAAGTTGCAATAAAATGAAATGAAACTTTCGTAAAGAAAAACGGTGGTTACATTTTTTTATCCTGTAGTTTTACTATGAAAGACCAGATACGGAGGTCTTGTTTTTGCTGATAGTTTTTATACACTTATGAGTAATCCTTCCATATTTAATACTTGTAGTAAAAAAAAACATCTTCATTTACCATTTGCCTTAGGATCTATAGGACCATGCATAATGCATATGTTACCAAGTTCAAGAACATAATATTATAGTAAAAATTTATAGTACTAGAAGTAGCTCTATAGCGACTAGATATATTCCGTATTTTTTCTTCTTACGCTACAAACCAGTTTAAAATACTTTCACAAATTTATTCGTGGTCAGTTTAAGTACTTAGAAGGTAAGTCTTGTATTAAAAGTTCCTTAACTAGTTCTCGACGCTAAGCGTCATCGTCGACGTAGCTTACAATCGCCCGAGCAGGATAAACATAAACTTTATTCCTATAAACGGTGAACTACTTCTTTAATAATTTTTATTAAAATATATATACAAGTAAGTAAATAAGTAGCTGCCTTTAAACATCCCACTGATAGGCTAAGGCCTCCTCTCCCTTTAAGAAGAAATTTAGAGCTTACTTCACCACGCTGCTCTAATGCCGGTTGGTACACATGTAACAGAATTTCGTTGAAATTAGATATATCGAGATGTCCTTACCTACAATGTTTTCCTTCACCAATGAATATGATATGAATTATAAAGTGCCTGAAAATTGAATGGTGCTTGCCTGGATTTGAACCCGTAATCATCGGTTAAGGTGCATACATTCAAACTATTGGGCCATCTCGGCTCTTATAATATATAGTCATATACTTATATAATATCTGTGATTCTGTGAATTATGTTTAATTAAAAAAATATCATTAATAAAGTAGTACTACACTACAATGTCGAAAAATAAAGGAAAACGTCTGGCATGATAACACTCTATATGTTTTCACATACCCGATCTATCCTTATCAGATTATGAAAATCATGATAGCCCTTGTTTGAAGTATCAGCTAATGGGATAACAGGAATCTATATAGGTACAGGGGCTTTTTATTGAGTAAGGGAAAACCGTTAAAAGCATTATACGATATCTCAGGCAGAACATTTTTGTAGTGATCCACCCGACCTTATTAAGTCAGCATCCGACCCTTTTCATGGCCCCTAAAACGCTTATGAAAGTGAAAATGTCCTTAAATGCACCTGTTTCGCTCTTAGGATCTATGATTATAAAAGTACTGCGAGTATATTGAAAACATAAAAGCAAAGAGGCGTAAATCACTATTTCTGTAAAAATCAAATAAACAAAAAGTTAATCTCCTTTGCTTCCTTCCAAACTTTGAATATCATTATCGAAAAGAATACCTAAAATATTTACATAAAGTGTTTGTTCTCAATGATATTTACATTTATGTAAACATAATAGTTGAACAGAAGAGGTATCTACGTGTAGCGTATACTTATAAAATGACATTTCACCGTCGCTTTTTAGTTTCAAAGTCGCTTACGTAAACATCATACGCGCGTCATTGCTGAAACTACTAAATGTGTTTTAAATGAAATACGTTGTAGTGAAATCTTATATCCTTGGTTTATGTAGGAAACTTTTTATCGCGGGATGAAAGGGTTCCCAGGAGATCAAAAAATGTATCTCCATTCAACGTCCCGCAAAAAGTCACGACTATAACATTGCGTGTTCAATAAATGGATGGATTTCTTCGAATAATAGTTATTTCTTTTTACAACTTTTATGAACAAAAATAATTTGATCCCAATACGAATCCATATACAACAACTTTTTAACTGAGCTGAGATACTTATAAGGCAATTCGCCTTTGTACACTTTATTATACGGTTTAGTTGACGTACTCATAATAATGTTATGCGTACAGTAAACAGATTAAGAGCAACAATAACAGCGAAAGGAGATTATTTGGAGATTTTCATAATTTGAACATTTTCCTTAGTATTGAAAATTATTTTGAAATTTTATGTTGATATCAATATCGTATAATACGTTGATATTCCGTTGATATACTGAATTCATTTTGCGCGCTGTAATTCATCAGAACGTGAACGATTTAATTAGCGGTTAGACTTAATACCACTTTAATCACGGCTTTGCTGCGGTCCGACTGTTGGTTCTGATGCGATACACGACAGCGAAATTACACGAAACGTTCTTTTTGCGCAGATAACTCGCTATTAATAACTTAGTAATTTCCGTAGTTCCAACTCAACGTCAGGAAACCGCCGATTCACGTGAATTTGTAAATTGCTTTTCTATTGTCACTGAAATTGCACGAACGCCGTTTTCAAAGTGTTGTTTCTTTGTTGCTTGCCACTCTCGACATGAATTTCGTTCGAATTTTATTAGTGTGACCGAGTTTGACTTCCCGACTTTCAACAAACAGCTTTGTTGTGGTATTACCGAATTAAAATGTAAAATGTATACTTAAAGAAATTCAATAATAATTATGTATTTTTCTTAATATTATAAAACATATAGTTACAAAATAGACGCGCCACGTACATAGAAAAGAATACAGGGCGATGGTGGTGAGCGGGCATGACGTTTACCGTTACGTATACCGTAAATTGATCTTACCTCCATAGATTGCCAATATATGTCTCACTAGTCGTCAGGGTTTAAGCTTGACTCATACCAAATTCGATTCAGTGTTTTCGTGGTTAAAGAGTAACAGGCGAAAAGACAAAGTTACCTTTACCCTTAATAGGCTAGCGTTTGACCGTTGTCTTGCCTGATGTTAAGCATCTACACGGTCTACGATGTAGCACGCTCACCTAGAAGATACCTGTTAGCTCTAGATTTTAAGACACCAAGATGTATCTAATGGAAAATACAGACTAAGGCAGATAATATTATATAACTGACAACAAATAAATATATGCACATAAATTATTTAAAAGTTATACAGTGAGAGATTCATTTGTCACGGGATTATGCATAAATCTAAACATAAAGTGATTAGCTCAGCTTGTTACTCGTGTAATCAATTCATACAATGAGAAGCTTCCTTCATCAAGTTGAACAATTAAGACTTAGAAATAGTTTGAGTGCATCAACTTCTATAATAGCACGAAATTGTAACTCTCTAAACTTTGTTACAAGCTTAAATTACACGTTTCATTGAACATAGTTGAACTTCTAGATTGCTTTAGAAAACTAGTTTAAGTCATAAAATCTCTTCAAAATCGAAAATTGTTTCCTACGTGATTTAGCATTGTTTTTTTAACAATGAAAATTTTACAATCGACTGCGCTTATTTTAATCTCAAATTTATAATTGTAAGCATAAGCTTAAATAAAGTTTATATTTGCTATAGCTAAGATTATCGATAACTTTTATAGTTATGAGATATGTTAGCTCTTTGTTTGTATTTATACCTTATATAACCATCTGTACATATACCATACATTCTAAGGATTCATTCGACATTATGCGATCATCGCCCAACTATACCATATGGAGTTTAAAATTATAGCAAATAGTCACCCCTATTACCTCCTAACGGGAACACGTCGAATTACCAATAACCCTGTATAAATTGTATAGCTGTTATGTCCATATAGTCTTTTTCGTTTGCTGTCACGGCTTACCAGTCGCTCTTACCCCCAAAGCGCGCCAATAGATGTTTCACAACAAAAAATATACTCCTTAATACCTAACTAACAAATTTTATAACTTTTGTTTTGTTCAATTTTTAACTATACTACTACTAGTTTTGGCTTCACATGAGTACAATAAAAGTCTAAATACAACTTTTGAATTGAAGAAGAAATAAGAAAAGATTTTTTTTGTTTTATTTCGGCCAGCAATGTTAAAATTCTCAGAATTTCTCTTCTATAATATGCTTATATTATATTTATAAGCCTTGAACCACTCTGTCTATTGATGTAAATAAAGCACATTAAATTAATTTACGTAGTTTAAAAGACGAAAGCGGACAGACGGTGAGAAGCGACTTTGTTTTATACTATGAAGAGAAAACAGTCTGAAATTATTATATCCAAATAATATATGAAAGTCTTTAAACTAGTATCCATTCGAAATAACAAAAAATATAAATGATTTTCCTTTATTCGTTTTATTTACAAAACAAATAATGTTAAATTGTGGTATTCGGGGAAATCCGATTAAAGGTTTTCCCTTTCAATCCCTATTAGCCGTTATACTTCATTAAGAGTAATGAGCAAGAATGATTTATCAGCATGTGATCCGCGCCGATCTTGTTTTATATGCCAATGTAATTACTTGACCAGCCTCTGCTTGTAATGGAAAACAAATTTCATGCATTGCTGATCCTTTTTCGAATCACAAAATTAATTATAAAAGGAACCAATACATAATCAAAGTTAGTGACAGGCAGTGAAAATATCACAATCTGGGCTGAGGCTTCATATCCTTTTGAGTAAAAGTTCGTACAATGTGCTTTGTTGGATATACATGTAACATATTTTTATCTAACACGTAAAGGTTTTTGGTTTTTCGGTTATATGTTTTTCTGTTTTCTAAGTCATTTACAAAGCGTCTAAAAAATACTAATGTAAATAATTCGGTTATTATAGACAGTTATCCAATTTATTATTTAGTTTATAAAAATCACTTCAGTCTATCAAAAGTTACTTAAAGTTTATTTAGATATTTGTTTAGAGCTACTTCTTTAAAATACGTAGATAATCAAAAACACTAAACTAAAAACACTTTTGGAGATTGTTCGAAATTATCTCGGGATAGGACAAGGTGATTAGTTTTGCCTCCATTAATATTTTTTTTGTTAAGGATGTTTATTATTCCATTTTGTAATAGCTATAAAAACAGTGATGGCCGTGTGGTTAGACCACGAGACATTTAACCAATGGTTTCGAGATAAAACTCTCAATCAAAAATTTATCTCGTGATTGGTGGTGAAGGAAAATATGGTAAGAAACATGCATGCCTTAACTTGAAATCTGTCATGTCATCAACCCGCATTGGAGCAGCATGGTGGAATAAGCTCTGATAAACGTTTACAGTAAAATCTACAGCAGCATGTCCTTCTTCTAGATAAAAAATAGTTGATAAATAAACTTTACTTCGAGAATTCCAATGAAAATAATATATAATTATCATCGTTTCCAAACTATATGTTCTGTAATGTAAAGCCCGGGTAAGAGCCGAGATGGCCCTGTGGTTAGAACGCGCGCATCTCCGATGATTGCGGGTTCAAACCCAGGCAAGCATCACTGAATTTTCATGTGCTTAATGTGTGTTTATAATTCATCTCGTGCTCGGCATTGAAGGAAAACATCGTTGGGAAACCTGCATGTGTTTAATTTCAACGAAATTCTGCTACATGTGTTTTTCATCAACCCGCATCGGAGCCGTGTGGTGGAATATGCTCTAAACCTTTTCCTCGAAGGGAGAGGCGTTAGCTCAGCAGTGGAAAATACAGGCTGCTATTGTTGTAATGTTGAAGCCAGGCCGATTCGCTAGTATATTATAATAAACAAGTGTCCGTGCCTTACTCTTATAAAATATAGCGGCAATCCATCTCGACTGGAGAGAATTCCAGATTTACGTGCTTTCAGGGGCATGGGAATATAAAGACGAGCAAATTACAAAGTATAAACGGCCTCATATATAATATATTTTGATTTAAATACATTACAATAAAAATATAATTTATCTTTAAAAAATAATATATTCTATGAATATATCTTTACTATATAAAGTATAAACGATGTAATTATCATCTTCCCGTCTAATAGCAAAGAGAATACCCGCGGCAAAAACCACCTTTCCCAGCCAACACCTCTGGCAAAAAGTGTTCTATTTTCCAGTATACGTGTGATCTTTGCGCCCGTCGACTAACGATCATTAAAACCTAAACGACGCTCTGGCACCTTATAAAGAAGGCTAACGAGCGGAATGGTTTCCAATTTAATACACATTATTACGTTCATTAGGAACCGAAACGTCAATATTTTACGATCAACTGTTATAAGTACACATTGAACTTACATCAAGACTGTAATATTAAATAATTATTTATCTATGTTCCTGTTTAAATGTTACGTTATATATATTAAATATAAAATTCCATTTATTTTTAAAGAAAATAAAGTACCAGGATAGCAGAGGGAAAGGATATAAAATGTATGAATAGAAAATGTATATCTAAAACAAGGAATTTTCAAGATCTTAATTTGTGTTTATCGTTCATCTCGTACATGGCAAAGGAAAGTTTCTTGAAGAAACATGCATATGCAAGATTAAATTCTTCTACATGTACATATATTCTTCAACCCGTACTTCAATAGTGAGTTGAAATATTTATAAGCTTTATTTTTCAAAGGAGAGGAGACATTCGTCCAATGGTCACTACGTGCTCTGCCGTCCGTTAAACTAAGATTTGTCTGACTTGAAATGGCATTATCCCAGTGTTGGTTATAAAAAAAAATCATTCAAATATTAGTATATATCAATTGATTCTTAGATTTAAATATTTGAACTGGGAACAAAATGTAAATTTTAAAATAAAGTATTGACTTTAATTTTATTGAAATTACCGAATGAAGGCGTAATATAAATACAGTATTTCGCCTATTGCTTCACTACACATTACAAAACAAAGTCCTTTGGCCGCGTCTCTCTGTCTCGCTACATGAAATAAAATAAAATATTGATTTTTAAACGGTTTACACCAATGGACGGAGGGATTCATGAGGCTGGTTTAAGTTAATAATTTATATAAGGTTTTTTATAAATTGTTTGAAGGAAAATATGGCAACTACAAGATGTGTATTAGTAGTCTTTTATATTGAAACTTATTCAAAACGCGCGAAGCCGATACCGATATCTAGCTTAATATATAAAATCTTATTATATACAAGCTGAAAGCTATCCCATCTGCTTCACTGAGGGTAAAATACCTCCAAGCAGCAGTACTCAGTATTGTTGTGTCCCGGTTTGAAGGGTGAGTGAGCCAGTGTAACTACAGGCACAAAGGACATAACGTCTGCGTTCTCGAGGTTGGTGGCGCATAGGTGATATAAGGAATGGTTAATATTTCTTATAGCACCATAGTCTATGGGTGGTGGTGACCACTTACCATCAGGTGGCCCATTTGCTGGTCCACCTACAGATACCATAAAAAAAGATAGATAGCTGAATATAAAAACCTACTTTTGCAATAATCATTCCTTTGGTCATTTAATGTCAATACACGTATAACTTTTAATATTTCGTAATTTAATATATAAAACCTATTTAAAGCAGATCTATATACTTAGGATATTATTAAAAAATTAATGATAAAACATAACGCTTCACATAGCATTAACGTTTAACAAATATTAGGTATGTCTCTCTTCGACGTGTACAAATAATATCAAATCAAAATGGACTTTAGTTAAATCTATTTGGAACTATCAATCTTTACCATTCAATTTCCATGAATTTTATAAATAAAATTTCTAGGTATCAAGTCAAACCAAAAAAGCCGTACTAATACACAGAGACTTTTATAACTAAAACCGACGAGTGGTAGGTAACTGAAAAACCCTAACAACAATAAAATAAAAATTGATTCCAAGAGATTGATATCCAAGCTGAATACTTACAAACTCCCGTGTACTAAGATATTGTATTTCTCTATAGAAATCGCATACACATAAAAAGCACTGCCATTATTATTGTTCTTTAACAAAACTTTACAACCTCAATACATTACAAAGCGTAGTAGAAACTACTTCCTACATAAGGCTTTCGCTTTGATTTCTCAAATAAACACTAACACACAAAGCCAGTTACATTTAACAGTGAAATGTTGCAATTATGTTGTACAAAACTCCCAAGATTTCGACACACATACACACACGGCAAATAAAAATTAAATAATAGTTTTTCGTCATTCGTGTGATATAAACTTTGCATCTGATTTGATAAATGCAAAAAATATATAAACAAATAAAAATATAAAAGTTCTATTAAAATACATTATAATTACGTATTTAAACCAGGTAACTAGTTTTAATTCATATTTATATATATTTAAGGACTTCATGTAAATAATTCTTATGTTAATAAATGTACATATAAGAGTCTCCCAGCGACTAAAATAAGTGTATGTGTATGTGATTTCGGGTTCAAGCCCAGACAGGCACCACTGAATTTTCATGTGCTTAATTTGTGTTTATAATTCATCTCGTGCTCGGCGATGAAGGAAAACATCGTGAGGAAACCTGCATGTGTCTAATTTCAACGAAATTCTGCCACATGTGTATTCCGCCAACCCGCATTGGAGCAGCGTGGTGGAATATGCTCCAAACCTTCTCCTCAAAAAGAGAGGAGGCCTTAGCCCAGTGGGAAATTTACAGGCTGCTAATGTATGTATGTATGTAAAAATATAATTTTTAGGCAAGAAAAATTCAGCTAACGTTTTATCGGATATTTTAAAATTATAATTTGTCTGTTAAATATTTTTATTAAATAATGTTAGTATTATAATTGCATATAGCCAATTCAAAAGCGGAAGGAATAATAAGGATTGGAAAGAATTTTTTTTTTGATTTACATACATATTCCGTGCGATTTATTAATGGCTCTACAATATTATGCACTTCAAACACTACCTAACTACTTATATCCACTTCATTCACTTTACATTACATTTTAATTCTACTTGCAAAGCGTAAAAACAACTTCGACGATATTCATTTTTTTTTACTCCTTCCATTTTCAATAATCATTATGGTAGGACTTTGTGCAAGCCCGTCTGGGTACGTACCACGAACTCGTCACCTATGCTACCGCTAAACAGCAATTAGTTTGTGTTCCGTGGTGAGTGGAACAGTGTATCTTTCACAAGGGATGTAACATCTTATGACCCAAGATTGATGACGCATTGGAGATGTCAGGAATGTTCAATATAGAAATATAATAAGTCAGAATCATAATCATTTATAATAAACCGTATTACGATTATATTTAACTTACTTTCGCATATATTTTAAAGTGATAAAATGATTAAATATTTATAAATAAAATTTACAGCAGCCACTTTTAATAAAAATCCAAGTACCGTAAAACATGTAATTAATTAACGCTAGAATTATTTAATGTGAACCGTTAATGTTACTTTAGTCGTATTTCAATAAAGAAAAAAATATATAAAAAAAATTAAATGATGGTGTAATTTCGTCGTTAATATATTTTTTAGGGTCGTATGAAATTTGATTTTTCGGAAAAAAATACTATCTTTCCGACACTGTACGAATATAATAACGTCACTGAGTTATTTTTATTTTTTTATTTTAGTAGTTACTTTAGGGTCAAGTATGTATGGGGTGCAGGTCAGTCGCCTCCTCGTGGCACTCCCTGGGCAACGGGACCGGCTTGAGCTTGCTCGTCGGCCACGGCTAAGACTGACGCGGAGGGATGCTGCGGGGTCGCTCCTGGTACTTCTCCGACCAGCGGAGTGGACTGTGTGAGCGGCCTCGTTGGCAGGAAGGACTCGTTATGAGCGTCGGAGGTGTGGTCGTACACCGGTGGTCAGCGGTGGAGCCAATCATCCTATCCGCCGCAGGGCATCAGTCCTTGGCCCCGGCTTCCAGTGGCGGAATCGGGGGAGTCCGTTACGTTAACGGGACGGAGGCAACGGAGGAAGGCCTTTAGGCCGCCGCAGGCGGGGCCGCGGTGGTAAGCCAGGGCGTTCCCGTAGCCCCATCATTATGCGGTGCAGTGGAAACCCGAGGAGGTTTTAGTGGGTAGCTACGGGAGTCCCACAAATAAAAAAAGGGTCAGGTAGGTATTTTTACTTCTTGCCTACAGTAACCTGTACGCAATTACGACACGTTAATTACGACACTTACTAAGAATACAATTCTTAAATTCCCATAAATTATTATGTTTTATTTTTGTTTATTTAGCATCAGGTACCACGCATTTTATTAGTTTCTTTATTAAAAAAAATAACCTTAGTGGCTTTAATTTATGAACTCATAATTTAGTTGCCATTTATAATTAGACTACCAGTCTGCAAAGGTTATTGTAATAATAGTTTTTGTAGAATTTGCATATCATACAAAAGTTGGACCACAAGTTTTGATAATAATAAGATTACTCAAGATATCGTAAGTACCGTAAAATTTACGGTTACTGTGAGTGACAACTGTGAGTGACAATAAAAGTAGCTGCACTATCATCTCGCTTAAAAGTTTTCGCTTCACACGATATGACATATAGTTACGGAATACCAAATATTTTTCAATTCAAGGTCGTATCGAAATGAGTTCAGAAATGAAAACTGTTTATAATCCTAACGTGGTTTTTGCAGAATCGCACTACTGATTTGAATACATTTGCTCAAAGTTTTATTTTTGATGTATTAAGTGTGTTTATATTCAATTCGTATGTCATTTTATTTTCTATACAATTGTAAAATAAACCCCTATGCGGAATAAACAATGTAAAAGCATCGCAATGCTTTTTATCGATTGGCTTGACTATAGTAGTTTTGCTTGAACACGCATACGCAGTTACACCCACACAAGCTTAAAAATGAGAAACAGCAATATATTCTGTAGAAAAAATAATAATTATTATTATTATTTTAATAAAAATAAAACCACTTTTTTCTGTCTGTTTGTCTGTGTATGCTGAGAGTAACCTTTTCAAGATTTTTACTATTCGTTCTCTTAAGAAATTTTAAATAGGTAAAACACGCTTCTAATATGCTATCGAACTTTTTACGTTCTAACATAAAAACATCGAATATGTTTATCCAATATATTTACCCTCATATATTAACTTCACAAAATCCTTTCTTACAAACAGTAATATCACTAAACACACTTTGAGTTGTTATCGAGCAATTTCAAACACGATAAAAAGTAATCTAAAATTCTGTATGAATTGGTGGTTTCCCGCTGTCGTGTTGGAACTACGGAAATTACCACAGCTGTTTGTAGTACTTGGTAATGACATATAAACCATATAAG
Source organism: Vanessa atalanta (assembly GCF_905147765.1). NCBI lineage: Eukaryota > Metazoa > Arthropoda > Insecta > Lepidoptera > Nymphalidae > Vanessa > Vanessa atalanta. The sequence goes on from NC_061882.1 coordinate 6,211,802, forward strand.
GATTACATTTCCTAAAATCTATTTTGATTTCACATTTGGAGACATAAAACATCTGGTGTAAATTGATTTGGCATTAATGTTAATGATGTTTTAATTTTAATTAACCATGTATCCGATGAGATTTCGTATCCGAAACATTTTAGGAACCAAATTCGCTTAAATTTTAGAGAATATAAAAATAAACAAAGATCTACTTTACAAAATATTAGCGCCATTTTAATGGGTAATTTAATAGTTGCGCGTTCAACAATTACGAGAAACTTAAGGCAAGCCGTTTCTATAAACAAATTATTCGATTTTATCAATGACAAATTGAAAAATTATTAAATTTTTAAAAACAAAATTTTTATTAAATTGAATGTTAGTATAATGTTAATATTAACTTTAAAACTTCAATGCTCTACACATAGAAAAAGTAAAGCAAATATTCTACGACTTTTAGAGGTTTATTGGAATGTTTGGCGTTTATTCAATCACGCTGCTCTAATACGGGTTTGTGAATAAACGAGGCAGATTTTCATCCGCCACATGCACGATGTTTTCCTTCATCAGATTCACGTCTTATAATCACTCAACCATCACGGCTCTTACACACGTTTGAACAAAAATATATATGAATCTCTTATTTTTTGCTAGAAAATAGAAGTACTTTTATTTTCAGACCAACCTCTTTCGATGATTAATTAACTTTAATCATCGAAAGAGGTTCATCAGTCTTTTATTTTTACTTAAACGTAACTTAAGTTACTTTTGAAGTTCTTCAAACACTTAATAACAAACTTAAATTTTTAATCAAGACAAAACATCAATTCAAATTTTATTAGACGATGAAACTTCAAAAACGATGTAACAACTTTGTTTTATTCATAAACACAAGCAAAACATCGATTGCCAAAACAAAGAAATATGCATCTAGACTCCCAAGTCACTAGTCTAAGAACTAGGGGTTTATACCCCAGCTTAATTTAATCCACTGTTTTTACACAATTTATGTATAATGCAAGTATAAGTACAACCATTTAATTCTTTGAAGAATGCCGAAACGGGTTCATCGTTGACAGTTCGGCCACTCGGCCAAGAATTCCCTAGTATTCATTCCAATAAAATTTCTCAATATTGAAGTAGTAACAATTGTAAACTTATTATAATTGGGTACTAAAAATATATATTAAATAATTAATTTGAGTAAAGATTTCTAAGGGTTGTTTCTTTAAAACAAGTAAATGGGTTATCTGATAGACATTCGAATTGTTAGAAATACAAAGCATTTAATTACAGAAACAATATTTATAGGTAAGGCTTCAATTTATTCAAAATATAGTATTATATTGCGATCAATGTACTCAAACAATAATATAATATAATAACAATATTATATATAAGAAATATAAGGTATATTTTTGCCATCAACTAGGTAATTCACCTTATAGTCGGATACATCTATACAAAACATTGAACTATACACGCGAATAAGAGGTGATCGGCACCTACCCAGACGAACTTACATAAGCCCTTACTAGCGGTGAAATATACGAAGTATAAAGCTGTAATCAATAGTATAAATTTCAAACAAAACATTTTCAACTAAAGCCAAAAGCAGCAAGCTTATGAACCTAACCTTAATTATAATGTAATAGAAGTAAGTACACGTCTGAGATTACGAGGACGTAGAATCTGTTTTCGCCAGTTCCAGAAAGCGGTACCTGAGAATATTACATCTCATAAACTAGGAGCGCCGCGCCAGTAACATTCACGTCTCGTTTACTTCTGATGGCAATGCTCCCAATATTACACGACCGTAAATTGTCACTGTGTGCGTTTATGCTAGTTTGACTCCATTATGTTGTACTACAAATTACAATCGCATTTTAAGTGTTTAAAAACTCGTAGTCTTGTTATACTTAATATATTTTTATGAATATGTCTTCAGAAACTATACTGGGCTTAGTGTATATTTAATGATCATGTTATTATGTGCATTTTTTATGTTAATAGTTATATTTATAGATCGATTATTTATTGTGTATAATTAAACATGAATTTTATTTTGTTAGCTGTGACTACATTATAACTGTAATAATATTGTTTTATAAATATAACTTCTTTCACTTTATTTTTTCTATTACAATATGCGTGTAAAATTGTTTTAAAAGTAAAATCGATAAGTTAATTTTTTATCCTTGCCATAATTCTTGTATTGCACACACATAAACTAATGTAATTGCTACAAAAGAATTTCGTACGTTTCATTAAAATACGCGCACAATTTCTTCACAACTCGGCGCAAATGTTCCATTTCATCTTACAATCTTTAATTTTGGGAACTTTTGTTAAAGCCAGCGCTTTCCCTGAGGTTTCCAATTTATGTTTCGACGTATAATTTTTCTTTTCATTGTTTCAAGATGGAAGCGCTTAATTTAAATGAAACAATTTAATCTCGAGAAATATTTTGGGGTCACTCGGATTGTTGTCTGCGTGATTTAAAAATGATTTCCATTTGTGTCGATAGGACCATATTTTTTTTTCTATTGTACTAGAAATGATAACATCGAAAATACCTAGTATACGGCTCAATGTGCCTAAATTATAAATCAAATTTCTCAAAGTCGACCGTGAGTAATAAGGTTGTATGTACTATACAGTACTGTTACTATGAAAACTGCAGAATTTCCACGTTGTAATGTTTTATCCAGATACAATTCATGCGATTCAATTGCTAAGCGTTATTGTAGGTTGGAAATTGATGCATCCATCTCTTTTCCTTCAATTAAATGAAAAATAGAAATAAAAAATATTTTAATCTTTTTTAACTATATATTAGTCTAGTCAACAATTGCCTTTGTTCAATTTTTTCAATCGACTCGGAATAGCATGTATATGATTTTCGGTCAACAGTTTATTGAGTTTGGATTTTTGCTAATAACAGTTTCGTTTTTTTAAATCTAAAAAAAAAAAGAATAGGATATTTCCTAAAAGAATTACCGGACTCTTGGAACTGTAAGATCTAATTTTTTTATCAGAGAATGAAAAAAGTTCATCACGGCCGAAAAACTTCGAACGTTTCTACAGTAAAAAATATTTAACAATATTAAATATGAAAATGAAGACGATTTTTCTAAAAAAGAGAATCATTCGTAAAATTTATAACCTAGGCCTAAAATATAAGATGTTAATTTAAAGAAATTAATGACTTATCATTCTTAAAATATATTTGATTATATTCACTTATTATACTTAAGCATTAAACAACACTAGGAACAAACATAAACTTATAACTACTGTTACACGATTCCACAGGGCTCATAACTCTTTGTGGGACAATGTCCCAGCAAACGTTCGAAAATATTCAAGTGTAAAATGTCAAAGAAAAGAAAACTCATGAAGTTTTAGACACTTTCACACCTTGATAATGAAACGATACCATACAATCCAAGCTATTACTAAATAAAAAATATGATTTTTGATATTGTAATATACAATTATTAATTTTGAGATGAAAATAAAAATCCGCTGAGTTTCTTTCGCCTCAGATCCGAAGTGCTTATTTCCGAAATGGTGATGGATATTATATAATAAATTAGCAAAATTTAACAATTCTTTGTTATAAAGATTTTGACTTTAAAAGAAAAAAATAACTTACACTTTTATTTACTTGGTGGTAGGGTCGTATGCAAGTCCGTCTGGGAGGTATCACCTACTCATCATATATTCTACCGCCATACCATACTTAGAATTGTTGTATTCCGAGTCGAAGGTTAAGTAAGTCAGTGTAACTATAGGCACAAGGGACATAACATAAATAAAAAAATCTAAAAATAAATAATACTAAAAATAAAAATAAGAAAAAATAATATAAATAAGAGCTATGATCTGAATTTCTGAATAGCTCAGAATAGACTCCATTGATAAAAGAAAAAAGTATGTATTTTTATTAACATTATACGTAGTTACAAAATTAAAAAGCTACCTTTATTTCATATCGCCTTCACTCGAACCTTGTTAGCAAACTTTATAACTTGTAGCATTCTTCAACAAGAAACTACGACACCACGGCGACTGAAATAATTGCTTTATATCGAGTTTTTATCTCCCCTCACAGCTTCTTATGTTGCTCTCCTTAAAAATAATGTATTTTTATAATCTATATATTAATACGTGAATCGATAAAATAATCGAGTGATATAACATTACATTATATATACAATGAAAACAGATTAACCCCACCGATAGTTATGTTAAGTAGGGAGGCGCCCTCTTGAGTAAATAGATCCATAGCAATTGGGCCTCATTTTTCTTATCTTTCAATTCAATGTTCTTATATTTTTGATAACAATGATTCGATTATTACCAACGAGCGACCTTCTAGTTTTTATTATAAAGCGACTCACGCACATACATACATATGTAATTGAACAAATATCATACATCATATACGAAAGATTTCATTTATCTTTGGATTAAATTGATTTCTGAGCCGCATTTTGTTAAATATGAATTTTATTATGTGGTTCATATTTAAACTTTTCATTATTTTTTTAGTTTTATTTGTTCATTACAAACATACACATGAAAATTATACAAGAATGCACACATATATATTATATAATTGTACACAGATAATTTAGGAAATAACTTCAAAAATTTCATTTCTCTTTGTTAACATTTCTTCTCATTTGGAAAGGACTGATGCTAAAGTGAAGTATTTTATTGTATAAAGGCCTCGTTATATCATTTTCTGTTACGGAGAAGGATTTACAGCTTATTCCAGCACGCTGCTCTTCAGGATTGATGGATATATCCGGATTTGAAGTCACGACTTTTGGTTAACATTCAAGTTTTCCAGCCATCGAGCTATTTTGGTTTTATTATCAAATTATTTTATCTTATTTGTTCTATAAATTAAGAAGAAATGATAATAAAATAAACAACGATAAATACAATTTATAAATGAAATAACATCTGAATGTGAATTAAGATAAATTAATTATATTTAAAAAACAAGATAATTTAATACTATAAAAGGTTTTTCTTTTAATTAATTTCCATTATCATCTCCGATGTTATTACCTTTTTTTATTAAACACTTTTTTACAGCATCCTGTGCTTATATGCAGCGAGATTTATTCTTATGTATAGTAATACTTGATCATTATAGTCACGCTTATCACGTCAATAGTCTATATTTGAAACTGGTGAAACTGCAAAGCGCCTCTATTTATATAAAACATATAATAGTTATATACTAAAACTTTCTATGTAACGCGATGCATCTTCTGTTTTAACTTTGATGTCTATTGATTTAGTAGTTTATTTTAGTTAGGAAGTAAATAAACGTATCCTCATTGACTAGTACTGATTTGTATTGCTCACATATATTTATGAACACTATATAATATAACTTACATTCCCATAGAGAAATTGTTGAGTGCTATGATACGTGTAATAGGTAATAGCATTCCATTTATTCTTTACTTCGCCTTCTGCGACACGTTGTTGGACAATGATTTCTATGAATATCTGATATAGAAATCTTAGTTTAAAAACTATACATTAGCAGCCTCAAAATTTCCCACTGCTGGGCTAAGGCCTCTTCTCCCTTTGAGGAGAAGGTTTGGAGCATATTCCTATATATTCCACAAATCATATGCACAATGATATTTCTGTATATGGAATTAAACCGACACGTCGAAACCGGAAGTGTAAGATTTATAACTTTATCAAATAATGGATTAACCTCTACATTCCATTTTTATAAGTTATTAAATATCATTGACCATATTGAGTATTCATAAAGAAAATAACTTAGTATAACAATTATTTCACCTGGCAACATTGTATGATAAATTTATATTTAAAATTTATCATATAATGTTGCCAGGATCAAAAAACAAAAGTTGCTTAATTATATCTATTCTATTTTCTCCATTTTTTTGTGGTGTTTCTCTGTGGCCGATTTAGTTGTCTTTAATTATTATTGCAACGTACAATTCTTACGTATATTACTCTCTTGTACAATATTTAATTGAAATAACAAAAATACAATTAAAAACTTACAAAAAAGAAAATTACTATCAAGTGGTTAATACCCAGGACCTGATGGTAAATGGTCATCATTCCTTTATTATTTATTACCAATATGATCTCTTTGGGAACTAAGGTCTCATGTACCTTGTGCCTATCGTGGCATACTCACCCTTCCACCGGGTGGTAACAACCCTTGTTGAACGAGCCATCAAATGAAGCTAATTACTAAATTCAACATAACAAACAACAGTGTTAATAGATAATGTTAACACAGGCATATAAAAGTAGACACTAAATGTTTTGAAGAATGTTTTCGTCCAAATATTATCTACGTTCACGTAAATTGTTCGCATTACACTCTTGTTTATTGCTTTACCAATAAAATAAATAGGACACCTTTCCCCATTAAAGCAAATATAAATTTCATTTCACACGAATCTCTCACGTGCCTGCCTAAGCTAGATACTCGGTTTATAGCTCGTAAAGACGCGGATCGTAAAAAAAAAACCACTTACAGACGTAAATATAAATAATGTTTTGAGTGAACATTAGTTTTAATGTAAAATCAATTCGAATAGCGATATTACGTTTTGATTAATTCCAACCTTTTGTTATTAGCTATTCTAGCGTCTAACTGCAATTCTATGTATTGGCTTATGAGGTTAGCTAAGCGAGCAAGGATAATTTGGTTTACAAGGGATAATAGCTACTGAGAACAAATGGAAACCTATTGGATATATCAGGAGTAGCTATATAATTATTGTTATTATGGCTATATAGTCACATGACGATATTGGCAATATCAAATGAGAATATCATTGTTTTTATGTTTGTTTATTTATGGTTGGCGGACTATCATATGGGCCACCTGATGGTAAGTGGTCACCATTGCCCATAGACAAAGGCGCTGTAAGAAATATTAACCCATTCCTTACATTCCTTACCTATGCGCCACCAACCTTGCTAATTTTTTAAAGGCTTCTATGAAAGTAAAAATCAAAGAAAGAAATTTACATTTTTAAGTTACCTAAATAAAAATAATTCCGTTTTTTTTATAATGTCATTGGTACGTGGACTGGCACTTGCTAATGGTCCGTTTGGACCACCTGATGTAAAGTGGGTATATTGACCGGATGGTAACCTAACAGAAAAATATGCATAATGTCCTAACAACAACGTAATATTTTGTTATTAAGTATAAAATAAATCACACTGTAATTATAATTATAACCGCCTACATTTGTTAATAATAGATTCCGTTTCTAAGCACACATTAAAATTAACTTTATAAGACGTAACATTTGAAATATAATTTATAAGTAGCTTTTGTTATATTGAATGGTTTTATCTTTATAAAGTACTGAAGGTATTATTAAAGTAATATAAATAACTCTTCAACGACTGTACTAAGTAATATTTGATAATAATAAATGTTTTTTTTTTTTTTTGTTTTATTTTGCAGGTTTTATATGTACCAAAAAATACATATATTAAATAACAGATATTTCTAATAATGTTATAAATGACTTGTCATATTTTATGTTTACAAATAAAGACATGAAAAAAAGCTGTTTTTCGTAATGTTATAAATGACTTGACTATAGAAATAAAAAACGTGAGATATTAAAAACGTTGAAAACACAATAAGTGAAGCAAACGGCGACAAAATACAAGCATGTAATATTAGGACTGAGCCATCTAAAGCAAACGAGTCGTGAATGTTGCTGCTACTCCTCTAATTTATGAGACGTAATATTTTTGCTCGAGTACCGCGCTACCTGAACTCGGCAAACAGTTTCAACATACTCGTAATCTTTAAAATACGACACATTCCTGTAGTCTCGTGTTTCAATATTGCGCTTTGATAAATTACAACTTTTCAAATTGGTTGTTTTACTTTGTTATTTTTTTGAGACAATACTTCGATAATCGTTTGTGCAATTTTAATAATGTTCGTGGGTTTTGAAAAATTACAATTTGTAATTAATATCAAATATATTACAAAGCCGATGAAAACTAATTACAAGCTCGCGAGGATAATTTGTCACGTGCGCAATGTAGTACGTAATGTTCCCATTGTGACATATTTAATATGCTAAAGCTCGAAACCCTATTTCATTATTAATTATTAATCTATGAAATCATTTTCTTTGTACTTAATAACGATTTAAAGTTGATTACCTTTATTTCATTTCGATTAAATGCGAACGTTATTATGAACTAGTGATTATTTAGAATTTTGATGAAACTTCGACAAGATTGTTAGTGAAATAAAATTCATTAACTTTTCTTTTCTAATTTATTAGATTGGATCATGTTTGTTCATATTTTGAAATTTGAAATTTATTTATTCTTCGGTTTATTTTGAAATACTCGCAGATTTTTGAACATTTATGGAATAATTAATTATTGCTTTCATTTGTCTTAATCAAAATCAAAATATACTTTATTCAAGTAGGCTTTTACAAGCACTTTATTGTCATTTTGACGCAACATATTAATAGCACTTTTTGTATTGTATTGTAAGCATCGTCATTAAACAAACTATTTAAAGTAAAGCTACCAACGGTTCGGAACCGGCAAGAAACTGAGTAGTTACTCTTTTTCAACATCTAAAAATACAGTCAAGTTAGTTAAATACAATTATATATGTATGTTATTTCTGGAAGTTAACAAGCATTAACACCACGCTTTTTTATCATCTATATAATCTTGTGTCGAATAATATACCTTCCTAACCAATGTATTTTTTACAAATGACTTGAATCAATAAAACGGCAAAGTTAAAAATGTCTGCGGAATTTTATTATAGAAACGGATACCTTGCCTCAAGAATGATTAATTGACTTTGCGGAGTCGGAAACTTGGCGTTATAAGCTTATCCTACTTCTTGTGCACATAAAATGATTATCACTGATTTTATCTTATTAACTTTCAATGTGTGTCCTATTCAGAAGTTGATCGATTAAAATCGACTCGTGTAAACGCTTAAATATGTTACTAGTTTATATTGCACACATTTCTATTGACGATATTTTGATTTTAATAAAATGTCCAGTCTGTCTCAAAAAATTAATGAAAATGATCTTGGTAAATAAGAACATTAAACGCATTAAGTTCTATACCTGTATAGGTTTATTACTTTGGTTACCGTTAAAATTAAAGATATACAACATTATGTTACATTTCAACTGTGTAGTCTCACTATATAATGAATTAATAATATAACTTGTCAAGACTATAGACCGTACAGAAACACCACAGAGACAAGTTTGGGAATTACTCGCTTCTCTTAACTTCACCATCTGAGATTGAATTATATATACGAGTAGGTTTAATCGTACGAGTTAGTTCCTCCATCCTTAACGGCTAATAATAAAATTAAATATAAGAAAGTGCTTATTTGTGTGTGTGAATATATTCAATTACTACAACAATATACACTATATATATATATATTATCACTGATAATAATAATACTATATACTGATTATTAATACCGAGTCCTCGGGCATGAACCCTATTCTCACATTAAAAACCTTTTGGTAACATACTTTACTGTCAAAAACTAAATATAATAACAAGATATTCTACCGCCTAACAGCAGTACGTATTGTCGTGTTCCGGTTTGAGGGGTGAGTGAGCCAGTGTAACTACACACTAGGCACAAGGGACGTAACATTAGTAATGTAAGGCATGGTTAATATTTCTTACAACGCCATTGTCTATGGGCGGTGGTGACCACTTACCATCAGGTGGCCCATTTTCTCGTCCGTCTACCGATACGATAAAAAACTACTACTACTAATCAAAGATAATGAGATTTATACATAAATAATTATGCTACTATTTACTTTTTATTATATTCCCACATTAAGTATGTGTGTTATAAATAATGTCTTTAAAAGACTTAGTTAAAATTATATACTAATATTAAAAAGTTTAAATTATATACTCTTTGCTACGACAGCTAAAGCTTTTTTGAATTGCAAATTGAATCTGATTCCACATCAATTTTAATAAAATTTACTGCTCGTATGTGTCTTGTTAAATTTTGTCTCGTGCTCGCGTGGTATTAAAAATTAATTTTGTTGTAATTAATGTTATAAGCTACACATTTGACTTCGCACGAGTACAATGAAGAATATATACATTTTCTCAAAAAAAAAAATAATAATAATAAGTAATGTTATAAGGAAATTTGTATGCGTGTTTATTAATTTATCTAATACTATTTTCAGGAACAAAAAAAATAGAGTACGAAAAACATATAGGTTTCTACGGTCGAACACGTGCCCTGCACGTATATTTTGATATTACTGGACGATTTTATAGAAAGCATAAAGAAAATTCGTGCAAGATGAAGTAAAATGTACTGCTTCGTTACTGCATGGTACTGATTAAAATGACAATGATTGTAAAAAATAAACTACAATTTTCATAATATTCGAATTCCAGTTATAGTGATAAACATATCGTAACTTAGGAATTAACTTTAAGTGCTTAATTACAAACAAATAAAAATTAAAAAATTAAATAAACCCAACTTATTATCTAAGAATATTTATCATTATATCTAAGAGTAACTAAGCTCTAAAAATATTGTACATATTTTACAATACTTCCAACTATACTTAACAATCATCATCTTACATAAGTCATCTTACTAAATAATAATAATAATAAAAAAAACTATAGCACGTTCATAATATATTTAAAAATATACTGATTTGATTTTAGAAGCGCACATTTATTGTATGTAAATATCGTGATGACAAGAATTAATTCTTAAATCTTATCGTTTTTATTAGTTTTAAATAGAATAAACGTCGAACACTTTCTTTGTCATATATGCGTTGCAAATAAACGGATGACTTTTATGAATTGATATATGCCTACACATTCAAGCTGAGTAAGACGGCATTGAAATCTTCTTACCATCTCTAGATATCTTTGTTGAAATAAAATGATACTGGAATTCAATGAAAGTCAAAGAACACTATAGATCGTATTGTCAAAACGCTTCCCTCGGGCTTCTATGTATAGTCGTGAAGAAAATTGATGTAAATGCGAATGCAGTTTCAGAGCGCTGTTGCGGTATTCCCCTTCCATTGAAAAGGAGATTATTCCCCGCTTGTTGTTAAAATTTAGAATTTCAATGAATAAATTCATACATATATGTTGGTATACCAAAATTATTTAAAATAGTCAACACATACATATAAAATAAATAATACGAATAAATGTATTTAAATTCCATTCGTTTTGGTTTGCTTTGTTTACCTATATTTAAACAAACTATTGCATTATTATAAACCAGTCATAGTTCGTATTTAATGTTTTATGAAATATTACGACATACGTTTAATTCCGGTATGCGTACAGCAGAGTATATAATTTGGATTCACTTTAGAAAGTTGGGTATTTCTTATTTCAGCACAGATGCTTACAATTTTATAACAATTCATATTAGGCGTATGCAAACATTCTTCAGTTATCTGTCTTGTCTTGTTCTGTTTGTTTGTTTGTCTGCCTTTTTAGAGTTCTATGGCTAATAGATTTTGTCACCAGTGGATATTCCACTGCTAAGCACAAATATTATATGGGTTCTTCGCCGATATTATGAATAAATATATATGTAATTTCATTAGTTAACTTTTTTCAAAGATTTGTAATCATATAATATACTGCTAGAAATAAGAATATTCTACTGCATGCTTTTGAGTATTAAACTGCTATCCGTGATTGTTGATCCTTCATATAATATCTGTAGAATTATAATGACTGTTAAAGAGAAAACGCATTACTGTGAACTTAAATATCTTCTGAGTAGGAGGCTAGTCTAGAGGACATCGATAATATGCATAAAAAACGCACATACGTCACACAATTACAATTTATAATTCCTAATATATCTGACATTAACAACCCTAACAGCTGAGCGAGTATATGATCATCATTTTCGAAGTCTTTTCTCAGATTCCAAGTATGAAATGACTATTAAATATAATACCAAGAAATATAGACAAAAGTTTCATAACTTAACTAGTTAAACTTTTTCTACAGAAATAAATGTATCTTAGAAATTCTGAGAAAGTTTTAATTCAAATCATATTACAACTCGATGCTTAACGTAATTTGACACACGTTCATATTATGATTCTAACAATAAACGCTGGCTTTAATATTTTGTTTCAAAGTAACCTTAATTTTTAATAATATATAATCGCACACATTACTCGAATGAGAGTAACTTAATGAAAATATTTAAAATAAATTAAATGTATATTATCACCTTAGAATTACCTTAGAACAAAAATTTTATATTATGTTGTTTTATTTTTTTTTACTTGACTACGTTTAAAAATCTTAAGTCATACGCGAAAAAAAAAATTAATTTAAAGAAATAAATAATTTTTAAATTCACCAATTTGACTCGCAAAAATTTAAATTAGTATTATTTAAATAGAAGAAAAATTTAGAATATAATCGTTAATTTATTTTTCATTATGGTAACAATTATCGACAAATAGCTTAAAATAAATAAAAGTTAGTAATAACTAAGTGGTCGTGTAGCACAATAGTAAACCACAACCGTCAAGTGCAATCAGGTCTACCCCGTCTGAGTGCATCCATTCCAATAGAACGTGATGGCATAGTTACTGCTACCTTATTGTGTAATACAACTATAAACTACGTATAAAATATATAACCTTCTTACGGACGCAATATACTGAGAACTATATTTCGTTTAAAATCTATGAAACTTGTTTTAGAGGAATATATTTTTACAGGTGCGAGAACAAATGAATACAAAATAAAATCGATCAATCAAAATATACTTTATTAGGTAGGTTAAGTAGGCTTTTACAGGTACTTTTTGATTGTTATTTAACAGAATTGTATTAAACATGAAGCTACCATCGGTTCGGAATGTAGATTCCATCGAGAATAACCCGCAAGAAATTCAGTAGTTACTCTTTTCCAACATTTGATATACAAAGGTATATAAGTCATTATTTTTTTTATAATATATCCTGTCTGAAGCAAGCAATAATAAGTATAGCTATAGTAATTTAAATACTTTTTCATAGTTTCACCTAGCAAGATAAAAAAAACCTTAAAAGACGGCTTTCCTGAATGTATAAATGAATGAATTTATAGCCAGTGTCAATCGTGGCGAAGGATTTTAACGATCGGGTGTCCTTATCTATTCAGGCATTTCAAAGTATGGTAGAATAAAGAAACCCAACTCTAACTAGTAGCTATTGAAAAGTCCAATCAGCAACGCCCCTCCGAATTAAATAATATATTTCAAACTCAAATCGATACGATACTAAGAAGGAGATAAAAACGTAGAATATTTATTTATTTCGTTACTAATATGTGAGGGAAGTTATTTAAAAGTATGGAGCGAGCCTTAAATTATTTAATCGTGATAGTTTTTAACTGAAGCGAAATTATGAATTAATATTTTCCCGACATATTTGGAAAATGTTTTATAATTTTAATGACCTACTTCTGAAACGTTTTTATAAAAATATTTTAAACTTGTATGAAAAAATACTTTGGGAAAACCAAAATGAGTAAAAAAAGTGTATGAAAAATGAAAATATTGAATGAGTAAATATTTTTAATTTTATGGAAATTAACAGCATTTTGTTATACAAAGAGTTTAAACAAAAAATACAACTTATGCTAATTAAGTTAATTATATATATTTATTCATTTATTTACTAGACTAGCTGTTACCCGCGGCTTTGCTCGCGTAGAATATGAATATATTTACAAATTAACTTAAAATATTACGTTAATTTTAAGTTGATAAATATTAAGGGATAGCGAAATTTAGTAATAAACTTTAATTACCAGGAACGGGAAATAAAGATTAATGTGGAATATTCTAAAGAATAACATAATAGCTATTAGATATAACAAAGATTACTTAATAATACTTCATAACTTTAAAAACTTAAAAAATATATTTGTTAAGTTTTTAATGTATGTCGAAATTTAAAACTCGACTTGCAAGTCTTGCAATTTGAATATTTTATTTGAAACTTTTCACTAAAATTGAAGCGTACTCAAAACGAAGTCTCAAAGTTTCTTTAAACAACATGTTCGCAAGTAAAAATACATTTTAAAATGACGGAGGTTCAATGCTTATTTAAACCTTAATTAGCATCTTCTAGAATAAAGTCGCATAGAACCGAGTCATGTCAAGTCATAAAAATTAATATTTTAAACAATAACTGACTCACCAATTCACATCTCACACGGTGAACTGTAATTTTGTTAAATTTGGGATACGAGACGCATAGATACTACATAATTCAACAGTGATGCTCGTGAAATTGATATCCCGATTTTACGGTTTGCGGTCTTAAAAGAATTCGTGTGTTTTATCTTGGAACGTTTACTTATTTCGTTGACCGTAAAAGCAACGCATTTTAAGCCTTAAATAGTAGTTTACAGACTGTTAAATAACGTTTTTTTTTCTAAATATCTTTGTTTGTGTGAATGAACATACGAATATACGAAGTGTGTACATCAGTAGATTTGAGTTCATTTGAGTGTGTGTTTAATTAATTTACCGATAATTTGGCATTATTTAACATTCTACAAGTCTCACCATAGTAATATAAATATATTCAAATATAATTTCTATTCCATTATAGTATAAAATATATAAAATAAATAAACTCATTATTAAATTTAAATTAGTGAGCATCATCTCTACTTATAAAGATATTAATCATTGCGTTATTCACATAAGAACTGTGATAATTAATTTAATTATTCGTTTTCATCTTTTGAACGGAGCTCGTGTTAAAATAAATTGGTAATGATGTCTGCAGCAATGAGCATTTTATATTGACATTGAAACAGCGAAGCTTAAAATTATATGTCTGAATACAAATTGAAAATTTCGAGCAAAAGTGAAACAAGCGTCTGATAAAATGCGAAATTAAAAATTGTAAAATATTTTCGGGGACGATTTCATCAATTCCAAAGTGCTATAATTATGAATTAATAATCAATATATATACATCAATAAATAAAAATATTTCTAAGAATATTTAATTTAAAATAAATCACTTAGGTTGTTTTAAACATTTCGTTGACTAATTTTCTATTCGCTCGAGTTTGACATGTTTAGATATAATGGTTATTGTAGAGAACTTTTGGGTTCATCGACTCATTTAACTGAGTGTTTTTTTTTATCAGCTGCAATCTCATTATTGGGTATCTAAGTAGGCATCGTGTTAGACGTTTTTGATTGTTATGTAATGGTAGTTGGACTTGAACGGGAAATAAATGACGATTGAATGAATGACAGAACCTAAATTATTAATCTTAATTATTACAAAACATTATTGTTGATTATCGTTTTATATATATTTATGTTTTGTATTTATTATTGTCTCCCAAACTCATTTAAACACATTAATAAATTATCAAAAATGTTGATTTTATAGAAACTAAATATACAGATTTTAAATAAATACAGATACAATATTCTACGATTTCTTGTATAAAATTATGCCGTGAGTCACTTTGGTTAAAAGGTCATTTGAAATGTGAACCTAGATTTATAAGTAATCTGTACCTACTGTTATAAATGCAAAAGTAACTCTGTCCGTCTGTCTGTCTTTTTCTCTGTTGACCCGCATTCAAGGGATTTTAGAATGAAGCGAGATTGAACTCCAGATAGATTAGATAGTAAGATTCTAGATACACTCACCCAGAAAACTTCAATATCATATCTATACGTCGTGATAATATTTAGTGTGTTTATTTTTTAAATATTTATTACATGTATCAATATTAATACCCTTTTTAACTCAACCAGTATGAGGTCTTAATAACTCATATAAATATAAATAAATATTGGACAACATCTCATACATTACTCTGATCCTAATGTAAGTAGCTAAAGCACTTGTGTTATGGAAGATCAGAAGTAACGACAGTACCACAAACACCTAGACCCAAGACAACATAAAACTAATGAACTTTTTCTACATCGACTCGGCCGGGATTCGAACCCGGAGCACACTACTCGACCACGGAGAATATTATTGTAGAATATAATTGTAATCTACCTGAAATAAAAAGTACAAAATGAATAAAGGAATATTCATTAAAATTTAACAATAATATAGTTAATCACATCACATAAACAAAAAACCGCATAATCAAACCAAAGGCACGAGTGAGTTATCGTAGTTATACTGACGCAGTTTGCCCAAGCGGTGTTGAAACTGGGTGTTAAACATAATGTAAACATAAACCTGTTTGAGAAACTTATTAATTCAAAACTTTAAGTACGAGAAATACAAACTGTGTAACCCTTTAGACACAGTACATTATAGTAATACAATATCAAACAGATAAAGTCAATTCCTAGCTTACATTGAATAAAGGAACATCTATCATTATTAGAAGAGACGTTAAGGAAAGTAGCGTCTGCATATTCCTTTACGTGAAAAGAATATTAAGAAATAATAAGGACGAGAACTAAAAACAATACTTTAGCATAAAATAATTTGTCACAATATCAACAGTCTATACTTAAAAAATTAAAAATTTATGGAATATTAATAAAATAAATTCGTACAAATAAACATAACACGACGTGCAATGATTAAAAATATTAAGAAACCTTTCAACGGATGGAAGATGATAGATACTTTTATATACTATTGGAGAATAGGCTACTTTAAAGTTCACTGAGAAAGGATCATCTCGCTGAATAATTCAGAGGCTGAAGCAAATGCGAACAGCGCTTATCGCTGAACTAGTTTAAAGTCATCGCATAAGCCTCCTTCGATGCACTTTCGATACTCAGCCAACTTTATTACTTGAAATACATCAGGGTCTATTTTAATCAATAACTCATAAATAAGTGATTTGTTTCGTCGATAATTATATTTTTCCAGCTCTGACGAAAGCTTGTGCCTACGCCGACGTGAATATTGACAAGCAATACTATTATAATTTCAATAATTGCCTCTTTAGTGTAGCTATCTTATAAGTCTTTCATTTACTTAAAGAAATGGCCATACATCAAGTTAACTTACGATAATTTAAAAGTATTTCTTACTTACAAACATAGCTTGATGTAAATAGATACTACAACAAGTATAAACATCTAACAATTGCTTTATTTATTTTTGTAACATTATATCGTTAAAATATGTATTTATTTATAAAACAGAACTATCAATATATAACTACAAATAGAGCGATTGAAAATTGAACAAACTAAGACTAAGACAGGTCATCTAACCGTTTACTCGCTATAGTTAAGATTCTGTTGAATAATGCATCACAAACAACCGTAGTTTGCGTTCATCCATAGTAAACTGTAATTTCTAAGACTGCTTCGAGCTTGGAAAGTAACATTGAGACAAAGGGGTGATTAGGGGATTCTTTGAGCGTATTACACGAGTTACTTACATTATTGTAACATAAATAGTTACTACTTATTATTTATGAAACAAAACTTCATTATATGAAGTAAGATTTTTTTATATATATATATATATCAGGCAACTGAAATGAAACACTCAACCAACGGACATTGCGACTTTAAGGATATTAAGAACTCCGTATACTTCTAGTGCCAACTGTGAACCCTAAGATGATATGTCCATTATGCTTGTAATTTCCTCTTATCAGCTTGACAGGCAGTGTTACATCGTTAAGTCTTGATGGTAGTCATTAACATATCCGATAGCCTAATTAATTCCAGAAGCTTAATGTGTACCCAGAATAAATTATCTTTATTACGTACTCGTATTTAAGTCATTTGTTGTTTATATAAAATAATTCAGTACAATTATCGATTAAAGTTATACTTTACGGACGATCGACAGGGTTCGAACCAGTGGTTCAAACCTAAGATTGCGGATCCAAACCCAGACAGGCACTATTAAATTTTCATGTTTGCTTATATTTCTTCTAGTCCTCAGCGGTATAGGAAAACATCGTGATATAACTTGCATGTGTCGGATAAAAAATTGCCACATGTGTATACAACACAGGCCTTAGCATAGTAGCGGAACTCTAAGTGGGTGTTAATAAATTTCATAAGTAATCTAGAATCTTCGATTTTTTTCTTATTATAAGCGATGACGCTGTTTTGTCTAGATATATAAAAATATTTAATCTCTTAGTAGGAAGTAGAGTTTTGTGTAAGCACGTGTAGATAAGTACTATCGCGTACATAGGCGTAGTGGAATCCACTTGTCTTAAGATATCCCATATGTCAGTCTACCTACCTCTTTAAAATAAAAGGTAATAGAAATACTCTAACAATTGTAAAGAAAAACTGTTTCTGTAAAATAATAAAATCAAAAATGTTGAAAGATTTGTCAATGTGAAACTGCACGAAGACAAATATTAGTTGCCAACACTGAAAGAATCACGGACAAAAACAATCCCAGGAGACCTGTCTAGATAAAAAATGACTGTTGTCCGAATGCCCAAAACCTATTTCCAGAAAATGTATGAGGTGCATTTCGAATTCAGTGTAAAAAATATACAACTTTTTATACCTAACACGGAAAAATAACATGTTTCTAAAACGACCTATTTCAGGGTTTGTTAAAGTATTTTAGCTAGGTTAATTCTTTTTACATTTCGTAACAATTTTTGCAAAATTTGCTCAGTTTAATATTTTTTAAAGTAGAAAACAATGGTTCTTTGTATTATCTTTATATAATATAAATTAGAACGGTCGTTGTAATTCAGTACTAGAATAAAATCATTCTTAATAACGAATACTTTATTCACTTTAAAAAATTATATCAACAAAATTATATGAATTAAATTCAATTATTGCTTAAATCGACCAAAATAATACCTAATGACCAATAACAAATATGACCAAGTATAATAATATACATTTATCTGTGTTATAAGTATTTGAAACTCGTTATTATCAAAAAGGCTTTTTGGACAAGCAACAAAAGAGATCTGTAATACAAAACATATTTCCACAAACTCTTTCTGCTGTTTGTACTCGGTAAATCGTAATTTCCATTTCGAAACGCCTTCCGGAAGATTGCGAAGTTTTAATACGAGCATACGGCATTTCTCCTTAAAACTTTCTTATTATTAAAAATGTCTGAAAATCTTCGCTGAGTTGGTTTTAGTGACAAAATATTTTTAAGATAAATTACTCCTGTCTTAATATATTTCAGATTAAACGGTCTTAAATATATTGTTTTTTTTTTTATGATATCGTCTGGCGAACGGACAAATGGGCCACCTGATAGAAAGTGGTCACCATCGCCCACAGACAATGGCGTCCCTTGTGTAGTTACACTGCCTCACTTACCCTTCGAACTGGAACATACAACAATACTGAGTACTGCTGCTTGGTGGTAGAATATCTCATTAGCGGATGGTACCTACACAGACGGGTTAGCACAAAGCCCTACAACTTAGGGCTTATGAAATAAGACATCAAAAAGTATTATGATAATATAACTTTATTAATGAAAAAAATCTCCACAATTCGCAAAAGAAGACCGGTATCCTTAAAGAAATAAAATATGAATAGGACCATTTTCTTTAAAGACGATAAACAATCTAACAAAAAAAACAGTTCTGATACAACAAAGGTGGAATACAATGTACGTTTTAAAGGTGTGTGATGAATGAGTCGGGGCATGAAGAGTAGCCGAGCCCGCGCTTCCCAAAGAAACACTCTCCATTCCACAATTTATGCGTTTCAGTCATACTGTTGGCACGAAAATCCTTTAAAATACAAGCACTTTTCCGTGCTTTGATGTCTATTGTTATATTTTTTACCCTCGAGGATATTTTTATATTTGCACGTTGTTTGCATAAATTGTTGTTTTTCGTTGTTGCTCATAAAATAGGTTTCGCTTCTTTGTAAATATTATTTAAATATTAAAACATTTTGATCTTTTCAAGTGATTAAATTTTGGTACTTGTTTCATTCAATTGGATATGCTGTGAGTTAACTTTCATCTTGTATAAATATACTTTAACATCATGTAGTGTGTGATTGTATGATTTTCAATAAAAATAAAAGTGTTTCAATTATACGTTATTAAAAGTGTAAACGAAAACGAAATAAATCACTTGATTCATAATAAAATACAGTATATCACCACTTTAGTGTAGTATATAAAAAATCGTAAACATTAATAAAATGGATTCGAACGAATTAATAGCAGAAATATTATTCCGTATTGCAAACTACAATAACGTTCCCTCATCCATTTTCGCAGCACATTTATCCAGCATTTATTTAAAATGTTAAAGCTCTATGGAAAGTGCTCCTTCTGCATAATATACAGAACGCTTTACACTTTTTGTATTATTCAACTTTTTCTTTAAGGACTTTACTTTTAAGTAGTAATCGTTGCATTGGCATATTTAAATCAATTTATTAAATTACAATACAATATTTACTTAAGTATGTTTTCCTTTTTTAAACTAATGTATTGTCATTGTTATCGAATTTTTTATGTTTTATCTGTGCCTCCATAAATAATGTTGCCATTAAAAGATAACGATTTGAATTGATGTTTTCTTATATGATGGACAATAGGGATGGATGGTATAATAAATCGTATAATTTGCAAAATATCAGCGAGAATCCCGTACTAATTTTACCAAATATCTTGGTTTATGCAATTGTTTATTCGTAATTGTCTCTAAGTTATCTTTATATAAATAAAATAAAAATAGCCTTTATTTCTACTACAATGAACTTTTACACGAGTACTTTTTCACTTTAGTTAATGGCTATTTTTATATATATTTCGCAGTACATAAGTAATATAAGCTGATAATGCAAAATATTATCAAGCAATACTGTCATTAAATCGCCGGTCCCTACGTAATTTCCCGTGTAGTCCCAGAAAAAAATAGACCAACCCATATCCTACTATAGGTGTCGTAAAAAGTGACTAAGGGATTTTATATCCTCCTAAAACATAGTATGAATTCTGTTTGGTCGTTATTATAAGCGTTCGCTACAGTCACTTCAAAGGCTATTAAATCAAATCAGTTTAGACAGTAGTTAACGAAATTTTCAGTAAATAATAAGCTCTGCTAATTGTACTGCCTGCCAATCTATTGGAACAGACTTTAATGTGGGTTTAGACTTGTGGTGCAACTGATTGAGTTGTATATTCAAGTCCATACGTCAATGACTCTAACTATTTTTTCTGCATTTTGAGGTCCAAGGAGTTTTGCGATGAGGTTTTGGTGGTGGGGTTAAGTTTCGATGTGACAATACTTCATCACTGTACACATTAGCGACTAGTGACGAGGAGCTAATAGAGTCATTAGACTATAGTTGGTAGATGAGACTTTTGTTGCAGCAGCACCACAAAGCTGCTCTATATATGATCAATTTTATTTTCTCTGCATAAAATAAAGCTAAGAAAATGTAGCCAAAAATCTCAAGCCTCGGGTTAGATATTCGAAAAATTTCCTAAATCCTAATCTTTTAAAACGTATTGATATTCCTTATATAGATAAGTCTGGAAGTCCGTCATTTTTGAAAATATATGCATGAAACTTTATTTATGGGTTACTGATTAAAAATGAGTAGATACGTATTTAAGCGTTTCTTGATATTCTATCTCTGAGGGAGTGAATAAGGGATGAAATAAGGGATGAAAGTTTATATGGAAGTCCATCATTTTTTAAATTAAAAATATGTAACTTTTTTTTGGGATACTGACTAACAATGAGTACGTATTTAAGCGTTTCTGGATATATTACGCCTTAGGAGGGAAATTGGGTTAACATTCCGTATACAGGTTAGTCTGGAAGTCCATCATTTTGAAGTTAGAAGCTCAAAATTTTATTTTTGGGCTACTGATTAAAAATGAGTTGATTCACATTTAAGCGTTTCTGGATATTCTGGAAGAATTGAAATACACACCAATGTGGTATACAAAGAGGTCTTACATTAACGTAATATTATAAGTTAATTTGTAAATAAATTTATATTCTACGCGAGCAATGCGCTTATAACAACTAGTTAAATATATTATGAATAGAAGTTTAAAATTTGTGTAATCCTATAATAGAATCCTAAATACAATAGATATTTACTGATATATAGAAAGTATAAATAAAAAAAATAAAAATAAGTAATTGCCTACGAGTTCAGTTGTGTGGGAGTTGTAGTCGTGTTTTACTATTTATCGTGCAAGTAGCACAAGGATTCGTTAACATCGATAAATGTTTATATTTGTGCATACGCAAAATATATCCTACTTTGAAATTTTACTAATATTGTCGCTTTTACTTTTCGTTCTAGAGTAACTACTCGTAGTTACTTATGTAGTACTTATGAAATTTTACTAAGAGAAAATCTCATAAGGAAATCTACATCTGATAAAGTTAGTTACATTAAATAGCATAGAATAGCTTATTTCTACGTTTTGGTTCGTACAGAGTTACCGTCGTGGAATATACATATGTAATATGGTTTTGAGTAAAATATGCATAAGAATAAGGATAAGATGTTTTGTACACGTAATCTATCGACTAAACTATTTTCACAGTATTCTTATCATGATAAATTATTCGAAAGGGCTTTGTTTAATTTTATTTCCGTTTTTTTAAATAATATTTCTAAATAAATTATTTTATGATTCATTACAATGTATTTTCTAGAGGTATATTTACTTGGTGGTAGGATTTTGTAGGTACTCATCAGATATTCTACCGCTAAACAGAAATACTTAGTATTGTTGTGTTCCGGTTTGAAAGGTGATTGAGCCAGTGTAAGAAAAGGCACAATGACATAACATCATAACTCCCAAGATTGGTGGCGCATTGGGATTGTAAGGATTTTTTTAATATTTCTTACAGTACAACTGTAATATAAAACAATGAACATAATTAATATATTGATCTGGTCTGTATAATTATCATAAGTACCTTGGAAAAGCCAAAATTAAAACAGATACTAAACGGAAGAAAATATACTAAACGATTAACTTTTTCAAATATTTAATATCCAAATATCTATCTCATGAAATCTTATTTTATGTACCAACACGTGTCACGCAAACAACGGAAAACTAGAATTCATATTCAAAACAAACAAATAATGTCAGTTATTTTACAAAATAACCTCTGCACATTGAAGCAGAATGCACACGAATTTTAAAGGCATTCGTAATATCTAAGACTGACACATTCGGTTAAGCTAGACGAATTTATGTGTTAGCTTGTCCTCCTCATAAATTCAGACATATTTACTGGGTTGAATGTAGAAGGCCCAGGTATAACACTAAGATATATTTTCGAGATAGAACATTAACATTTTTTTAACTTTAGATTGGGGTCTCGTTTAAAAACGTAACAACGAACAATTAAAAATTGACTTAATATTTATATCTCCACTCACCTTACATAAACCTAAAGGCTAAATAGTTTATTAAAACGCTCTTATCTCATAATCAAAGAGATTTTGAGATTAGCGCTATTATTCTAATTTCAAAAAATCTTTTTCAAATATATTTATTAATCAATATTTATCAATTATTAATATCATGGATTTAAATTTTAAAACTGTATCGTGTGTTAAGTTTCATTATTACTCGCCATATGTCATAACAATAATGGAAAATGTCTGCACTAATAACTCGTCGTGTGTTTTTGGGTAAAATACAGAGCATAATTTAAAGTTTTGTAAAGCTCCGGCTACGGAACACTATGTGTCTGTGGCAAATGTACAAAACATTTGACTTCGTGTACACAAAATATTTCGTCACCGAGAAGGTTTATTTATAGAATTTTTAATTGAAATTTTCATTTATTTGAAACTCGAAATATTTAAGTGGGAGTACTCGTATGTGTCCATGTGTGAAATACATAAATATATCTGGTATATATAGTGGTAGTAGTAGGCCAAATTAAACTTGCAGCTGTCGGTCCATTTAATATTTATCGTTGGTTACTGCACTTGGATTAAGCCGTCAGAGGTATCGAAGAGAACAGGTGGCAGAATTTGCATACCAATTTACGGATTCTATTTTAAATTTGCAGTTTTTCTACACGTTTGTTCTTAATAAGCAAAGAGAGATTACCAAGAAGTATTTATACAAATAAAGTAATATAACCTTCTATTTTTGAAATTGAAACTCCTTTTCCGTTTAAATATTTTATTCAATCACATCTGTCTGTTCCATATCCTACTTTAAAACTCACATACGTTTTACAATATCAGAATCATTTCCTTCTTTGAAATATTTATTTTGATAATTCTTCAGATAAATATATTATTTTATATAAAATGTATGTCTAATACGTTTGTTATGTACAAGGACCTACCTACTTGAAACGCTTTTTAAATGAAAGATATTTAATATGTAATAATACATATATATTCTCAATACTTAGCATGCTTTACCATGCATCTTATGCTCGTACGAAATATTATAAGTTTGCATTTATTTATATATAAATTTTATTCAACAAACTAATCAAATTGATACAAAAGGCAGACTAAATGCCAGAAGGCATTATCTACGATTCAACCTGTAGGCACACAACACACAACACACAACAACATACAAACACACACACAATCAAGCAAATTTCAATTTAACTACAAACTTTTCAATTTAGAACCCTTCATGATATCTAAATATAATCGTAAGACTGTATAATCAGTTGAAAACGTGATTCGCGATATTGTATGATATTTTTTATTTTTTTTATTTCACACAGTAAAACAAGCTCTAATTAGGCTGCTATGCCAAAAATCTATTACTTTTTTTAAAGACTGTTTGTTTTCACAAAAGGAACGTAAAAATGTACTTTGTCGACACAGGCATAGCTATTTTAAAATGAGTTCGGTAAAATTCATTACTGCTCTTTACTTAAATTCCGCGCATACATTTTATTAGTTTCACAAATAATATTACAGCTTCCATTTAAGGATGAAAAACAGACATAACCCAAACTTAACCTTTACATTTATGATATCCGTCTTGATATAAAAATAATCTCAATAAGTAGAATTTTATACGAAGTACAAACATCAACATTGGAAAACAATATTAAAGTTTTCTTAATAAAATGGAATTGGAACTAAAAGTTTTGTTTGTCCTTCGAATATTGTAGACGAGAATTTCATTAAAATTTACTAGTTTATAATACAAGCTTGACCAAATTTACCGATTAACTATAGAATGAAGGTGCAAAATCTCATCACTCAAGCCATTATGCCTCCGACGCTATTAGCTTTGACCCTCATCCCAAGCAAAACTGAAGTTTGACGTACACGTATTATTCCATTTTGCTTCGAAAGTAAATTATGCATGCTTCGGATATTTTGTAATGTGTATGTTTTAAAAGGTTCCTAATTTTGTACTTACTCGTGTTATATTGTTTATATTTCATGATATTCTCTTTTGAGTTAATGTACTAT
Organism: Vanessa atalanta; assembly: GCF_905147765.1. NCBI lineage: Eukaryota > Metazoa > Arthropoda > Insecta > Lepidoptera > Nymphalidae > Vanessa > Vanessa atalanta. Next base: position 6,237,273 of record NC_061882.1, read on the forward strand.
ATATTAACAAGAGCATTCGACATAATAACCGAAAAAAAAAAAAGTTATTCATTCAACTCTCGAGATTTTTATTATTTAAAATAAAGCCATGATTTTATTCTGTAACTAACAGTTAAACCCGAATAACTTCTAAAACAGACTGCGTACTGACGTTTTCACGGTTGGAATATTTACTTCACGAAAATAGACTAACCCGAAATGTATTGACATTTCTTTCACTATAAGTGCTATCCGGGATGGCTGTCAATCAACAACAATATTATTCAATCTACATGTTTGAAATCGAAAGCAATCGAGAATTCTAAAGCATTTTTACAGTTCTGTTTTTGTATAACAATTGTTTTAGATGGATAATAATATAAACACTAGTACATAAGGATAATAACTATTTTTTACATTACATTAGCAGCCTGTAAATTTCCCACTGCTGGGCCTCTCTCCCTTTGAGGAGAAGGTTTGGAGCATATTCCACCACGCACATGAAAATTCAGTGGCCTGCCTGGGTTTGCACCCGAAATCATCGGTTAAGATGCACGCGTTCTAACCACTGGGCCATCTCGGCTCTATAATTATTAATAATTATAAGCACTACAGCGTATAACGTTAACTCAAATCTGCAAAGAAAATACAATAAACACATAATATCATATTATGAATACCAAACGAAACACGCTTACGTTAATCGGCTTGTCGTTAACATTAATGTTAATGCCATTAATAAGAAAGGTATATCGGAAACAGGTAAATAATTATATAATGAACGTTAAATTTATATGAAACACGTAAGGATTTAACGACAACGACTTGGATAATGATATGTAAATATTTTTATATTAACGTTTAAATAAATTGATTTGTTTATAAGTATAACACAGTTTTAATATTAAATAATTTATAAAAACTATAGCCAGTAAATGTTTCACTGCCATAAACTCAACTCTCCGAAAGGAAAAGCCGGAGATTTACTTCGTGGTAGGGCTTCAGACATTCTACCGCCAAATAGCAGTACTCAGTATTAAGCACAAGGGATATAACATCTTAGTTCCTAAGGTTCGTGGTGCATTTGCGATATAAGGAATGATTAATATTTCTTACAGCGCCACTATGGTCTATGGGCGGTGGTGACCAGACCAGTCAGACCATCAGGTAGCCCATTTCATCCGCTTACCTATATCATAAAAAAAGCTCAGAAGATTTGAAGCTGATCCCACTAAGCTGTTCCAATGCAAGTTTTGGGTACGCATGCGACAGAATTTCATCCTAGACAGGATGGTTTCATCCTTCACCACTGTGTTGGAATCAGTTAATAGCACAAATTAAGCGCGTAAATACGGACTTGAACCCGTAATCTTCGGTAAAGATTCACGTGCTAACCATTGGGCCTCTCTTACCTGATACTGTATAGCTTATTGTGACGTATACAAGAGTATCACAATATTATACTGATAAAATTAAATAATTTCTACAAGAAATAACTTAGAACTAAAAAAATATATATTTTTATATAATCTTTTAAAAGTTTTATAATAAAATGATTTCAACACTAGTCTATTTTATCTCCTCACCGCGGACGCTGGATCTCGCAAATGGAAGATTAAATTCTACATAAGCCCCAACGGAACACGAACATTTTTTCGTAACGTTTTTAATCCGAAAAATAAGTGAAAATAAACGGTTATTTTCATGATTATACTCATACTGACATTTTTAAATGCAAAATGGAAAATTACATGATAACGAGAATTTTATAAGACAAACAAAAAATTCTATAGCTGTAACAAAAAAAAATATAAAGTAGTTAATAATAATGATTACGTATAACATTTCATTTTAATATGTCTCAAATATAAATATATCAAAATGTATTTTATTATAGCAGAATATTAAACGTTTTAGAAATAATTTTGTATGAAAATGGGTTGTAGTTTGTACTAAATAAATTTATATACTAATACAACTCCATCATATTTGAATAATTTTCAAATAAAAATATTTTTTTTTAGAATATAATAAAAACCAATTTCAAATATTTTAGTAAATTTACGCTTCAAATAAAAAACTTAACAATTTTCAAAACGAATTAAATTGAAATGGGACTTGAAAATATATTGGACCAACGCAAAAATAACACAGGCCGACAAAATTTGATAAAAGGATTTTGGAATCACTCATTCAAAATTTGTCAGAATTATTCCATCGCCCGATGTTTAAGGTATTGGAAGTGTAAAAAAAAAAAAATTTCCTGTCTTCGACGTTAAGAAATAAAAGAAGTAACATGTAAATCAAAAATTTACATGAAGTAATTGTTGGTACTAGTAACATTCTCTTAAATGGCACTGAAGTTAGATTAATCTATTTTTTCTTCTCTGTTATAGATTTCTTCTCTATTATTTAGATTAATTTTGGGTACACAGTTCTACAGATAGTATGTTGGTGACTTAGACACGATTTTGACAATCAAGTCAACCACGACTCAAGCTTTAAAATATAAAATCATGACAAATGTCCTCCCCGGGGAAAAAGCCTGGACCGGTACAATTGTTGACCCCTGTTTCAATTTGAATAAACCATTTCATTTGAATTTAAATGAATACAGTTAATATTACATTTTTTCAATTGTTTCAATTTAATTCACATGAGCTCAGAAGATGTCTAAGTGTGCGTGAGACGACTAACATGCTTTTACTCGTAGGTTCGGATATCTCGAAAACCTCGAGTGGTGTAGTAATTGTGACAGCTATGTCTGGGTTTTCTTTCTAAAAATTGCTTGCCTGTGTATTCGTTAAATTTATTTTTTATTATTTATACAGTTTTATACTTATCAGTGATCGTGTATTTAATATTTTTTTAATTATAATATTATAGTCTCTCTCTCTCTCTCTCTCGTTAATTTGTTTATTATTATTAGAAATAATTATTGTTTAAAATAAATAAATGTTTCTTATTTTAATCAATGTTATAATACAATTGTATATATGTATAATGTTTCATAATAAATAACTAAACTAATACAGATCATCAGCAAAAAATGTATACCGAAACAAATTAAAAAAATTTAAAGATTAGAATTATCTGCCCTGAGCTTTAAACTGAAATAAAGACAAAGAGTTTCTCTAATAAAAAAAGTAAACGCATGCATATAGAATCTCATTGTTCATACATTACGTTCTTGACACAATTAGCATTGACCCACTTGAAACTTACAAATTAAACTCATTTTTTATTATTATTTTATAATGCTTTATTAAAATTTAATTTTAATGTTTCTATGTAATCCACGAGAAGTATTTTTTTTTTTAATAATCATTATAATTAATTTCTTAATATTGAACACAATGAAATCAAAACTAACGACTCATGTAAAGTGAGTCGAAGACCAGTTTCACGGAGTCTCGTGAAAATATGAACGTATATTATGCATACATACATATATAAAATCTATAAATATAAATATAAATACAACAACCTTTTGTATTTTGTAAAAGACTTCAATTAACGATTATTGAGAAAAGTCGTATATTATTAAACGTGAAGCTAAAAACAAATATTTATTTCCTCTCAATATACTTTTCAATTTACAAGGATTTCATTTAAACATACGAAACTTTCATATCTATAATTTTATGACTTTGCTTTCATTAAATAACTTGCTCTGGGGTATGTTGACCTCATTTCTGTCCTGTCACTGATATATTCGCATCAAAGAATTTTTCACCTATATCTTATATTCAATATTCGTGACGTAGAATATTCAGTATGAAGCCATAAAATAGGAACCTATATTTGTAATAGACATACATACTTACCAATTCAAGGTCATTTAAGGTTATACGGAAATATATAGATCAGGGTTTCTTTCTTTCTTAAAAACTTCATTACAAATGTGGCCAATTAAAAGAGGATAAAATTCATCAAGATACTCCTGAGAATTAGTAAGTTGAGCTGTGGTCACATCATTGGCGTAACCTATAATAAAATATAATATAACATATCAAATTGATTGGTAGAAGAAAGCTATATAATGTAAATGCAGTTAAGATGGAGTGACGATTTTGGCAGATGGAAAATAGGAGCCGAAATTTGGGGTTGCTTGCTTAGCGAGTATTCGATAATGCTTGCTTTAAGAGATGAGAGGAGAGGAAACGTCTATATTGAGCAGTTAATGAACACGGACTCGTGATAATGATATATTTTTATGATATAGGTTAGCCAACGGGCAAATGGACCACCTTTTGATGAGTTTTCACCGCCACCCATAGAAAATAGCGCTGTATGAAATATTAACCATTCCTTACATTACCAATGCGCCACCAATCTTGGGAACTAAGATGTTCCTTGTGCATGTACTTATGATAACTTACTCACTCTTCAAATCGGAACGCAATGTTACTGAGTATACTGTACTGGGTAGAATATCTGATAAATGGGTGGTACGTACCCAGACGGGCTTCGACAAAGCTCTACCACCAAGAAAGTGATGATAAAATTATGACGTTGATCATATATTTAGATACACTGTGATATATTATACCTTGATGAATAGCGTTGATATTTTAGTTTAAATTTGTATATATATACAAACATGATTGTCTAAATAAACGTTTCACACGTAACGGTCCCTTCTAGGAAACCCTTTGTCGGTGTTACAAGTAACTCAAACACGAACACCTAAACTAAGACCAACACCAAAGTGGCTCATATAAATGTTTTTACGTGAGTGGATACCAAATTCGGCAACTAAAGTGCAGTAAATGTTAGCAAAAACTCCTTTATGAATTAAAAGTCTCCGTAAAATAAAAGAATTATTGTTAAATTCATGATTTTTAGTTTTATTTCGAGTGTATTAATACAGAGTGTTACTAACTTAGTAGTATAAAGTTTTAGTATATAATAATTGATTTCTTATATAGTATAATAATATTATCTTATTAAATAAAAATCCAAGTTTCATTGTATGTGTGTCGTTGTCATTAAATATAAATATTTTTTGTAGAACCTTATTCTGCGTGGCCGGATAAGCTAAGCTAAGAAATTAAAATTAATCTCTAGCCCAGTGGTGGGTAGTTTTACAAGTTTTTTCTTATAGTGTATGTAGACGGACGATCAATTGGGTCACCTGATGATAAGTCACCACCGCTTATAGACAATGGCGCTGTAAGAAGTCGTCAACATTTCTTTCTAATGCGTCACCAACCTGTGGAACTAAGATTTTATGTCATTTGTGCCTGTAGTTACACTGGCTCACTTACCCTTCAAACCGAAACACAACAATACTGAATACTGCTGTTTGGTGGTAGAATATATGGTGAGTTGGCAGACGAGCTTGCACAAAGCCCTACCATCAAGCATTATTTATTTATTCACTTAAAACACACGTAAGAAAATCAAATTTCAAAAAATATCCAATATGCACTCAAACCAACATTACCAAAAGTATATGAGCAGATAGATAACTTACTATATATAAATATAAAAATAAGTGATCACTAACACTTCATATGAAGATGGCTTTAGATAAAGCCGTGTATCCAATTTCGCTATTTCCACGGAGAGGTGAGCCAACAGCGATGCAATCATATGTTGGACATGAAATGGAACTGAAAATTCTTTGTTATATACGAAAACAACGCAGGTGTACCGACACTAATATTGCGAATAACAAATTTTCCACCAAACAACTGATGTCAGACAAGCACTGTCTTATTTTGTTCTTATTTATTTTTTAAAATACGAACGAATAACTGTTTATTTAACTAGCAATGTCCCTCAGTTTTACTCGCATTTGATTTGGATTATGTGTTTTTTTATTAAATCAAGCTATGTTGATTGATAATAATGTGTTTATGGATAGTGTTCTGCTTATTAGATTCCTAGCTTAAAGCTATACATCCTATACATTAGTATTATTTTAAGAAGATATTATTTTTTATAATAGAGCGGCCAATGATCCACCTCGGAGAAAATACATAATGGGACATAACATTGAGTCTGTAGTTACACTGGTGCGTCCCAGCTCACCAGAATACCACAAAAAAACCAGCGGTGCCCACTCCATCTCTCCAGGGGGCATCACGGGATCGCTCGCGCATGCTACCGTACCACTTGGATGGCTGGCCCACCTAAACTAGAAGAGTTCCCGGGGTATAGAGATCCCCCATAATCCCGGGCACACTTATATTGACGGTAGAATGTACGCATAGCGCTGACGCTTTCTACCAGGATCTTCTTTGGCGGAGAGAATCAGCGGAGGTACTCGCCTTATGTGCCCGCGCCTCCTGGACGGTCGCAGCTTGCTCTGGTTTCTGGTATACAACTTTACTAAGTATTACTATTGGATGGTAAAATATGTTAATTCAAACTCTTCTGCATTATAATAAATAATAAAAGACACGGTGTTTATTATGATAAGGTAAATTATAAAGATATTTTATATACATAAGAAAATTGTATGGTTTGTAAGTCTAATTAGGGTTGAATCTGTACAGTTTATAAAAAAATTATATCATAGAATCATATGCCTTGTTGACAAATGCCTTAAATGTATAATACGTTACAGATATTTTAAGTATGTTTCATTTTAGTTCATCTTAATATTGAGGATTAATTATTAACAGTTCTATTTATAATTTATATTAAAAAAAAACCCTTCTTGCAAATATTTTTTGACAAAATATTTTTAGAAGATATTTTGCTAAGAAAATTTACAGTACCACCATTAGCAATATCACGATCACGCTTGACGGCTCTTTATCTAAAATCTGTTTTGCATCGGACCCAAACGACGAACTCTCAAGTCTGAACAGTCGTAAAAAATCCTTTATAACTTCGATAGAGAAACTCTATCGTGTATATTTTAATGTTCGCTGGTTTATTCCCATCGTAAATAATGCTTGGACCACGATAAACCAAGTAATGAAATGCAATGAAAAGCATTTTGAATCTTTATCTCGTTACGTAAAATTTTATATATTTCGCTACTTAACTCTTTTTTTAATATTCTTTAACTGGAAACACTTCGTAGTAAACTGTATAAAAATATGATAATACTATCGATGAGTATATATTAATAATTATAGTAAGTTATTAATAATAAGTTAATAACTTACTTCTTCTGCAAAAGAGGAGAGATCCTTCGCCAAGCAGTGCGAAATGAACAGGCAATGTTAAATTAAATATAAAACCTGTCAATGAGTTTATATATATAAAAAGAAGAAGAAGAAGAAGGTCGAATTTCGATAAAATACACCTGACATTTCCAAATGGTAAATTATTTTTCAATCATTAATTAAATTTGAGGCAGTCCAAGAGACGTAGCTATCACCGTAATATTGTAAATAGCGTTAGAATATAACCTCTCTCGCGAGGTTGTAAATTGTCGGAAAATTAGGAACGGTGATTCTACTTACAATAAAACGTATAAAATATTTGAGTTGGGTTAGTTTAAACCTTTTTTATTATACGGAAATGATAAAAAGTTAACAGATTATTAACCTCTAAGCACTGTCGTAACTTAAGTACTGACGTGGGGTCTAAGCACTGACACTGGCCTATTTTTTAACTAATTTGAAGGCCCCGTGTATAAGAACCGAGATGGTCCAGTGGTTAGAACGCGTGCATCTTAACCGATGATTTCGGCTTCAAACCCAGGCAGCCACTACTAAATTAGCATGTGCTTAATTTGTGTTTTTAATTCATCTCGTGCTCGGCGGAGAACGAAAACATCGTGAGGAAACCTGCATGTGTCTAATTTCTCACGAAATTCTACCACATGTGTATCCACCAACCCGCATTGGAGCAGCGTGGTGAAATATGCTCCAAGCCTTCTCCTCAATGGGAGAGAAAGCCATAGCCCAGTAGTGGGAAATTTACAGGCTTCTAATGTGCTTTCAAAAAATAATCGTAGGATTATAGTGCTTAAATTAAGCGTTGATTAGTTAATTAGATATGCAATAAACTATGTTTACTCAATCAACATTTATTCGACATTAAAAGAAATTCTGAGTTCTCGATTTTTGGTCGTAATTTTCGATCAAAATTACTTGAGATTGCTAATAAGTCTCATTTGCTATCAATTTTAATTAAAATAACAGTATTATATACTTTTCAAAAATCTTAACCAAAACCAAAAACCACACAAAATAACATTATAGAGAATTATAAAAAAGTCCACAAACAACACAACAAACATTCTTTTTACAGGAATTACAAATGTAATTCAATTTATTTTGAACCTTCAGGGTAAGACGTTTGGTTTTTCCTTATATTGAGTTTTGACCAAAACGAACAAAACTTATTTTTTTAGACTATCAAAAAAAAAGTCACACGTCCACTGACATTGGGTCTATGGAGCCCATGAAAAATTTGAAAAAGGCGTACATCCTTTCACTTGCGGGAACTGAAGTTTTGTAGTGCTAGGCCTCTCAGGCCCCCACGACAACGATTAAAAGTTAAATTGAAAGTAGCTTATAAGGTTTCGGAATATTTCGCCAGCTTACAATCTCGTGAGATACATTATATTGTAACGGTATTTGTAGTTCCAAAAAATGTGAAACGACGTGGCTTCATCCATTTCTCTAATAATAGAAGATACAATTATGGCTAATATGGCAAATATGGCTATAAACTAGTTATAACTAGACATGATCTTATCTAATGAAACTGAAGAATTTACAGAGAATAGAAAAAAGATCACATATAATCTCATGCACTATAAATACAATTTGTAAACAATAAAGAGAAAGAAAAGAAGGAATTTGAACTAATAAAATATATTAAAAATGTACACCTTAGTTTGCTTTATATTAATTGAAGTAACAAATGAAAAGTACCAATAGTATCACTTTGAAGAGTTACACGCGAGTTATCACATCTACTAATGTAATAATAAAACCTTTATTTTATAGAACAATAGAAATCTGGTATATAAAAAATAAAAAACCAATATAAATTGTATCAAATCAATGTAATTGGAACACATCTCGGCTAATATCAGCTGCGAGACACCCTCAGAATAATCTTGTTTATTCACTTCAAACTTAATGAGATTTCTTCGCTCCATCAGACTGTGATGTCAGCCAACCGCTGAAATTCAAATCAATAAAAAATAACTAGTGATTTCTGATGTCTTCTTTTGTTTTAACTCTCATTATTAAGTGCTGTATGACTTAAAGAACGGTTGGACTTCAATTTAACCATAACTATTCAAGGCAAGGTGTTTCTAAATAACATTACGATAATTTAAATACAGTCAAGTTATGAACGTGATGAAACATGTCGAACTAAAGTGTAGATGTCTTACAAGGCGAGCTCTTTGAATATAACACAGTGTTTATCCTCTTGTTTATTTTTGATTTGATACTCAAGTTAATGTTTATATGTGTATAGTAATTCAAGGCAAAAACTTCAATATACATTTTATTTTTTGAAACTTCAAATTAGTTTTTCTCGTAAATTATTTTATTACTGAAATCACTTCAGAAAATCTTTAAGCTTTGACGCATGATAATGTCCTACTGACCGATATGCCACGCGACCATACCGCAGAAAAGCCTCAACTAACTACAACACACAATTACAAGTAATTCAAAGACACGTACACTCTCTGTTATCTTAGTTTCAAGTCTAATGGGAAACTCTTATTCAGTAGGTTTAAAGAGAGTCTGAATAATGAACCAGCGGAGTTGCAAACGTTTTAATTTATTTTTCACCTTCCAAACGATAAACATCGCCACTCAATGCTCCTGCTCAATTTCAATTCTCGTTTCACTTGTCCGAATCGCCCTTGGCTTTTGTTATCACGTCTTATTGCCATAACATAATAACTTCGAATATACAAAATTTTCAAGAAAAGAATGAAGTTTTTATTAAAATTCGTATTTTCATTTTGTAAAGTCAAACGTTGAATATATACGTAATATCATTTCACTGCAGACCATCTCGACCTCTTTACTTCGACTAAGTTTGCCTTAATTGCTTTCAACTTCAAAGTCAAAGGATCGCACTCACTATATTGATAATAATGGAAGTAATATTGGTAACTCAATCTTTTATAGACATCGCCACTACATGCTTTCTATCGTATTCGTCTATAGATTTAGTTAAAAACAAAATTCCATCATAAAAAACTACTTTTGATCTGACGTCATTAAAGCCCTACTTAGTAGTAGTAATTTTTAAATAATTATCTATTCGATTCGCATTATATAATTAAAGCTTATATTCTTTATTAAAACACCAATATTTGTAAACTCTTCCTATATTTACCCTGATATTCGCTATTCGTAGCTCTTTGATCCCAAAATAACAATAACAAGTCAATGATAAATTTTGACTACAATTCTATTATCCGTAAACAAAATATGTCATTTTTTAATATAGTAAACAGGGGTTAGTATTTACTTAAAAGCATTTTAAATGACTGACTGACATACACAGCCTAAACCGGTGATTAACAGGTTGCATAAGAATTCCACATGTGACGTAGAGGAAAACTTTTTGATGAAAGTTTTTATATAAATTCGTTAGTTCGGATATAGAAATGTAGAAGGAAAACAATGCAGTTTATCAAAAATTTCTATTACTTGTAGGTTTATGCATTATGTTTTCGTTCCGGTATAAAAAAATCGACAGTAGGATTGTTTGATTGAATTATTGCATTATATTTAAAAGTGTAAATTGTTAATTCTGTAAACACACACACAGAACACATTTATACAATTATATCACCCGTGGCATTACCAAACTTTCGAAACTGCCAATAATTTCCCAATCAAATGAGGCAAACCTTATCAAAAACCTTATTTAAGAACATACATAACAAATAAATCAATTGCGTTTTTCTTAGAAACAAAATCATTTTTTTTTATTTTTACGCAATTATCACAAATATTTCAAAATTCCACAGACACGGGTTATTATTTTTATTTCTCATTATAAATATTTTCTTGTAGATACAATCTGTATTACTTTAACGAATTAATACTGAGCATGGCACAGAACTCCAATGCCCCAATTTCAATTTTCTCTCGGGACTCACTGAAAATTGCCATTTAACATCGCTTAATTACGCTTTTATGATCCTGTCGAGTAATATTACAATAATATAAACAATCAAACAATTGTATTCCCATTAAAAAAATATAATTTGCAAAAGAGTTAATAGTAGGTTTTAGCCTTTTTTATTGGATATATCTTAGCATATTTAGCGACATTTTATTTATATACACTATAGTAAAAATAAACCATTAAAGAGTAATATACTTAATAATATATTTATAATAAATAACCGAATTTGTGATTACATAATACCAATAAAGTGAAAATATTGGCCAAAAGTCGCCTCATCCGAGAAAAGCATTAACGCTGAAAATACGGCTAGGGACAGAGACCAACCGTCCAAACTTGGATTTTCCCTTGGGACAAGAACGAAATTGACATTCGACAATGTGTTAATTAAGCAATTTTGGTAATGACATTATCTTGTTACTGGAACTGTTTTATTATCTGATATCATTAAGTATGTTATAATCGTAAAATCGTATTCAACATTTATATACCTACTTTATTTTAGTAGCCCAACTCGCTCATTCTACAAGATATAATTAAATTTATACGACCAATTTAGGACATAAATTCCACAGAGGAAAACCGACAAGAAAATCAGTAGTTACTCATTACATTAAACATATACATGAAATCACCACAATAAATACTATTATTGCTGCTGTCAAAATCTTCGCCACATTTCCAAATTCCAAACACTAGACAAATTATTTTTTCCCAGCCGTCATCTGATACGGCATCAAACCGAAACGGTCAAAAAGGTATCAGACGAGGGATGTGGAAGTGTAACTGCCAATTTCCTAACTCCAAGCAAGATAATCTTTGACAATTTTTCGAAAGAAAAGCCCAGTAACCTTTATATATCTGACACGGAACGGAAGTTGGAACTTCATGGAATGTGTCCGTATTAGCGAGCCACTAAAACAACGGAGCAGTCAAATATAAACTTACCTCTAACACGTAAATTCCCCTGATATAAAGTATAATATATTATTTTACGTTCGTAAAATGTGGGCAAGAACATACAGAATTGACAAATGGCTTATTTGAATTTACAATTCACTCGTGCTCACTGAAGGAAAACTGTAAAGAAATATTCTGTTTGGAGAAATTTGAAATTCAAAATCTTGCTTGCTTGCTTCTTATAGAAAAGCTGTACAATTTTATTAGTTAAGCTGGAAATCCTGAATTCATAAATTCAACTCCATTTTTTATACAACGATTTAATGTTATAATTATAGCAGTTGAACGAAAAACGGTATTAAAATAATGAATAAAATGGACAAATATGACGGAAGTAATTTTGTCGTAAATTGATTAGATCATTCAATATGGCAAGTTTCATGATCACGTGGTTTGAAGCCACAAATGCGTATAAAACAGAGCATTATTTCCACCGTAGTATTACGAATAGAATATAAATCTGGAGTTTGATGGAGGTGGCCATATTAAATTCGTTCATTCGTAAAATCAAATTTCCGTGACAACAGGCGGTAGTCGATAAAAAAGAATAAAATATAGAGGTTTCTTTTCTTGACAATACAATTCCGTCCTAGAGCATGATATATAGAAATGTTAAGAATTATTGTGTACACTATATAAATTACTGTATTGTCGAGTCTAAGAAACGTTTTTTTGTAATATCGGAACGTGTTCCCCTTCGCCAGTAGACTGCATTCAAACACATGGTATGCATGCATACGGGCTTGCAGATGCATTGCCAGCTTTTAATGTTGATGATAATGAGTACGCCCTTTTCTCGAAGGTTCTTAAATCGTATCGGTTCGGACCATCTGCCGGCGGAATCTGGTTAAAAATCACGGTGTACCACAAAATCGTTTTTTGTAGATAAATAAGATATTGACAGTACGTAATTAATTAGGTTGAGCAATTGAATACTAATTTCCATCTACTACCTTTTTTTGATTACATAACAAGAAATATAAGCGCTGAATGTAACCTAACGATATATAAACGAACCTAATTTGGTGTATTTTAAAATTAAAGGTTTAACCCTAATTTTAAAGTTATTACTCTACCGCAACATATTAAATCTTTAAATTCTTCAAAAATAACAGCTATAATAAGTGTGGGTACTTATACATGAAAATACATAATACCGTTATAGAGTGTACTGACACCATGTCTAAAATTATTGCCAATAAGTTACTTGGTCGTGAATAGCTGGTGCCTGTGGATTACCACAAACTGTGTCACAAGTCATCAGGTCTCCCGATGTCACCGGTTTTTAATTCATTTACTTAATTAAAATAGCAACTAGTTACAAAGCAAATTGTCGAAGAAGATATGAAAACAGTTCACTTAACTAAAAATAAACACATATAAACCAGGTATTTATGGTGAAAACTTTGTCACACAATTTTGCTAATATCGGTATTTAATAATTTGAAGTTTATTGGATTCAAAACTTTATTTTAATTCGTTTTATTATATTTATTCATTATTTAATTTAAATGAACAATTTAATGCGTTGAAGTGTTAGTGACTATTCTCTTTTATAAGGTGAGAGTGTGAGCAGACCAAATTGAATCCTAGCCAAGGTTTTCGTAATTTATTTTCTTCGTCAACACCTAAAATAATATAACCCTCGCCGTAATATCGTGTTGATACTGATATTAATAGCGTTTTCGATAGCGTTTTAAAGTAGGTAACACACCATATTTCAAAATATATATATTCTTAATTTTGTTACTTTTGTTTTATTAGTTTGCTATGACAGTCGTTTATTTGATTTTCCTGTGCTTTTACTAACTGTATTATTTTACAAATAATTATGAACAACAAATGTGTACCCACGTAACGTGTAACATGCAAAGGCACGTTATGGTATTTTTAGATACATTTTATTGTTTTACTCGTCGTATGTCATATCATTATGATATTTTTGTCTAAAATGAATATCACCGCTAGGTTTACCTCACTTATCTAACTTACTTATTTACCTTTGCTATGGTATTTGAATCGCAGAAGAAGTAAGCCCAAACTAACCTTAGATTTACATATGCGATTTCTAATATAGTAGTTTTGCTATATTATGCACTACCAACAGTTCTTGATTAATGAAAGTATATTTATTTAAAATAAAGTACTTTTCCGTTAATCTAGTTCTATCCACTTTTAACTTACAGATATTTCTAACTTCATTTTCACTAAACCACATTGAATACCATTAATTATTTTAGATATCGACCAATTGACTTTTCCAGGGAGTACTTTTTTGTTTATTTTTTACACCTTCATTGTTATTGGCTATACCTAAGCCATTTACGAAATAAAACAAGAAAGAAAATGAGTACTATTTAACATCAAAATGATAAGCTACTATTTATAATAATTAATATTGTGAATTACGTGTTTAACTTGAAAGAGGATAATGAAATACAAGCTTGCATAGACTATTCAATACGAAATAATATATAAAAAAATAGTAGAAACATGAAACAATTTAATTGGGTATCATGATAGTATTTAGAAGAACTAACATGTTTTGCTGTCATGTCTGGAAACTAATCTTACTACGTCTCGACTCAGGTGTGCCTCAGAGATCACATTTACGACCTATGTTGTTTAATATTTTCATTAATGATATTTTAATCATTGATCGGTTTTAATTTACAATACACCAGAAAGTTATAAAGTACATATATTAATTAAAATAACTTATTAATAATAAAGGAACTAGGTGAAACTTTTGATAGAAAAAGTTCTTTTAAAAAACACATATAAATGCAAGTGTTCAAAACTGTTAAAATAAAGCAGTTTCTCTACAACAGTTCGGCTCGTACCATATTAGAAAATTCATCAACAATCTGGCGACTGTACTATGTTACACATATTCTGAGATTATCATTAAAATTACATAATAATTTGTATATTTTAGCTATTAGTATAATTGTAGCTAAAAAAACGGTTGTTTCTAAAGATAGAACTCCCCAAGTCCCGGATCCCAAGACTATATTAACTCCTGAACCACCTGTGTTCTTTGGTTGACATTCACGCATTCAGTTCAAAACTTTAAGAAATATTTTGATAACCACTCTTTCCAAATTTTTTAAATAAATAAATAAATATTGGACAACATCACATACATTACTCTGATCCCAATGTAAGTAGCTAAAGCACTTGTGTTATGGAAAATCAGAAGTAACGACGGTACCACAAAAACCAGACCCAAGACAGCATAGAAAATTAATGAACTTTTTCTACATCGACTCGGCTGGGAATCGAACCCGGGACCTCAGAGTAGCGTACCCATGAAAACTGGTGTACACACTACTCGACCACGGAGGTCGGTCGGAGGTTAATTTTTTATTCAGGTACTGCTTTATTTTTAAATCGCATGTTTAGAACGCGTGCATCTTAACCGATGATTTCGGGTTAAAACCCAGGCAGGCACCACTGAAATTTCATGTGCTTAATTTGTGTTTATAATTCATCTCGTGCTCGGCGGTGAAGGAAAACATCGTGAGGAAACCTGCATGTGTCTAATTTCAACGAAATTCTGCCACATGTGTATTCCGCCAACCCGCATTGGAGCAGCGTGGTGGAATATGCTTCAAAAACCTTCTCCTCAAAGGGAGAAGAGGCCTTTATCCCAGCAGTGGGACATTTACGGGCTGCTAATGCTAATGTTATGTTTTCTATTAAGAAATCTGTACGGGAAATGAGTAAGTGCGGGTGTTTGTAAGTACACCTAATAAATTAAATAAAACCAATTCAAAAAACCGTTTTAATTTTACGTCGAAATTTCTTTATCAATAATATATAAGCAAATTTTGAAGGCTTTGATGATGGTATTTTTGATCTCTTAACCTAAATAAAATTATCTGACTGATAAACCGTAATTATGTACCGAATTTATAAATTATATTAAGGACAAGTATCAAGAAAATAGCTAACATAATTTCAATATCAAAGGAAATTGTTTATCTCCAATCTATGTTGAGTCGAGATGGTCCAATAGTTAGATCGCGCGCATCTTAACCGTAACTATTAATTACGGGTTGGAATCAAACCCAAGTACAGCTAAATTTTCACGTGATTACTTTTTGTTTATCACTCATCTCGGCGGTGAAGGAATACTTTGTACGAAAACCCGAATGTGACTAATTTCAATTCAATTCTGCCACATACGTATCCACCAATCCGCATCCGCGTTATACGAATATGCTTTAAATCTTCTCCTTAAACGCAAAGACTTAACCCATTAGTGAAACAATTACAGGCTGTTACTTAGAATCTATATAATTATTTCTTATATCGATTATTATGCTGATAGGTACATTGACTATATAAAACGATTTGAATATCAATATATTCAATCGCCTTTCATTTTACACTCAGAATTGCGATACACCGAGGAGAATACGCTAGTTACGTCTCTACTACCATACCACGCGGTCATGATTGTTACAATAGCTATATTTTTTTTTTAATTTGCATATACCTTTTTAAGTCTTTAATGTAAACTAATAAATACCATCCAAGTAATTACTAATTAGATAAAAATTATATAAAATTATTTTATATCTGAATCTCAATAACATTGAAATTATATAAAATAAACATAAAGGCAACAATTAAAATACTTAATACTATTAAAACCATACTAAATCTAAATATCATAAAAAAACTATTAACTTTTTCTTCATGCGATTTTATCCGTGTTGAGTTTTAATATGATATTATATTATCGCTTATAAATTTTATTAATCAATGAGCTTCCTAATGCTTTGTTCAAATTAACTTTTAGGTTCTAAATTTAGCGCTTTCCAACAAACAAACTCTTTAACTATATTTATAATTGAATATATGCGAAAAGTTAAGAGCTGGTTTTAAACAACAAAATTTAGAATTACTTATATGTAATATTTTAAAGGGTCTGAATAGAAATTACTAGTCATATTCTATTCGAAACATTAGACAATACAAGCAGCTGTGACATCGTAGATAAACTGAATATTCATAGATTACCTAAATATTCTTTACCTGATTACCTATTTGTTACTTAATTACGACTAAACCACTGAATCGACCTAAATGTTTGACATTGAGTTAGGCTCTAAAGGTTTATAAATTATTTTAAAATGTTAATATTATATGTCCAATTTGTGTACGATTTTTTTGTATTTTATGGACGATTCTCCCAACATTTAAAAATAAATTTATTGTAAAATTAAGCAATTCGTGTGCAGAGGTTCTAAATCCTATTTATGAACTAGCACGTACTTCGCGCCTCGGGGTTACTTACCTGACATGTTCTAGCACTCCCATATCCCGTTTATTTGAAACGGACAATAAAACTTACAATGCCAATGTGAGCTAATTTTGAACAACTATAGCAAAAAAACATCGACACCTTCAATTTATACTACGCTAACTCGAATTTTAGTGAAAATCCTTTTTTTATGCCAAGTTTCTTAAAATATGTTATTTTATATGTATTAAAAATATTGTGAAGAAATATACAAAATTAACGAAGTTACAAATAGTATACAACGCTAATTTTTTGCGAATAATATGCGATTTAATTTAAATGCGTGTATACGTATTGAACTCAGCTACATTGTGCACCATTAAGAGTTTATGGTTGATATATATTTATTTATAATACAACACTATTACACTTACCTACATCCACTTGAATTTTACTTCCAAAATTTCGATAAGTTTCGTTGACGTTCAAAACGCCATTTTTACACAAATCCAAAATGAATATCATAGATAAATCAATCACTCTCGACCAATTTGCAGCCAAATGTTGTTTATTTGGCTTTTCTCCTCTTATGGTTGGAATAGAGTAAATTTACCTATACTCTAAATATTAAGTAACGTTATCATAAATTATTTAACATAATCTACATTTCATTGTTTATATCATTAAAAATAAATAATCTAGACCTATTTTGTTTGTAGCAAAATCGTTACACTTATAGAATGTTATACATGCAACAGAAAATGTTCATTCCTTTAGCCAATAATTCACAGTTGCCTCGAAACTATTCGCAGAGTTCGATATTACATTTATATTGTCGCAGAAATATTTAATTTTGCTGTCAAGCGCGACATTTCTTTCTTTAATGAAAAACGAAAGTTTCTTAGACTGCACTGTTATTCAGCATAGAGCGCATTTATTGAATAATTATATTTTTATATTAACAAAAAATATACAAATGTAGTTAATAGCTAGCAAAATAAGCTTCTGTTTAAGACTAATATATTTATGCATTTCGAATAAGTATTAAATATTATGTAGATACAATTAATGTACAATGTACATATTATATGTAATTATTAAGAAAATAAATTTGTACCTACATGACAAATAATAATAATATCACTGCCTCGTTAATCTAATGGTGGACATTTATTATTCGCCGCCGAAATTGCTCAGAAGGAGGATCATATTTCTTGTAATTGATAAAGTAAAATTTTAGTAAATAAAACAAAATGCAATGAAAACTGTTTTAAAAGTATCTTTAGATAACTCTTTTTTTCACACACAAAGAGACAATTCTTGAAAAATCTTCAGATTTGTTTATATAGGTAATACTTTAACTATGTATATGTCAATATGAACTCAGCTTTGACCTGAGAACACGTCGAACATAAAGTAGTATGACGTCAAAAAAGTGACAAAGGTAGCTGTCACCAAGATAATAAAATTAGCTCGTTTGTTTTACTTTTTTTTAGTGCCAAACTCTAAAGTTATATAAATAATCTAAGCCATGGGAGATGATGAGATGCTGGAGATGAATATATATAGTTTATTAATAAATACTTTTTTTTAAAAGTGTTTTCAGGAGTGTTTGTATTTTAATTTAATTAATCCCGATAGACTTTGAAATTGAATAACCTACAATATTCAAATGTAAACGAATGTGTGTTATTGCGAAATATACCTGTCAGTTACTCTTAATTTTTAATCAACAAAGAACTTTATTTAGAATATTTTATTTTTAAAACAAATAAAGTTCTTTTTTTCATAAAAATACAAGTTTTTCACCAGAAATAAAAATCAAACGAAATTAAATATTATAAAGACTATGGTATTATATCATAAGCGATTTCAATTGTTTTTTAAAGATTTGATTAAAAATACTAGAACCGAATGATCGAGCATTACAGGAAAACTAATATAAAATAATGTTTGTATGAGATAAATCAGATTTCTAAACTATAATATATTGTTTATTAAAAATACACACTCAACACGGCTCTGACGTGTATGGGAAGCCTAACATTATACTTAACTGAACAAAAAACCAAAGATAATAGAATTATTAAGGTTGGTAGTCCTATAAAATGTTTTCAATTTCTCAGTTTGACAGTTGACACACGCCTCTAGTTGACACTGACAAAAAAATCTCTAGCCGTGCTAATTGGCAATTGCAAAGTTTTCGTCTTGCTTTGTTGTAAATAACATTTAAGTTTTAAAGGAATAAAGCTAATTCCTTATTTATAAATGAAAATGTGTGAATACAACTTAAATTTCATTTGTTTTTAGAATAAAATACTAAACAATTGGATAGAAATCTTTAAATTATGTGGTGAAATATAAAAAAAATATAAATCGATTTACTCTTTAACTGATATTATATTTCGCAAAATGGAAGGCAAAAAAATTTCATTTGGTTTTATGAAAACAAAAAAGGATAACAAACCTTTAATTACTGAAAAGAAAGAATACATTGAATGTGTTGAAGAAAAGTCCATCAAAGTTGTGGGGTAAATCTTTAAAACATTTAATAATTATTATGGTAGTATTTCACTTAACCTGATTAAATTGTATTAGAATACTTCCTTAATTGTCGCACATATGGAAATATATTTTGTAACTAAACTATTTATAATCATTAATATCATCATAAAAATAATCAAACTTTATAGGTTATGCTTCGTTGTAAAAATATCTATATTAATAAATATCCTTTTATCAATTGCTTAACAAGGTGTTTATTAAATTAATAACTGAACTAATGCATATTTGAATAATATTTCAGAGGGGAAGTGAAAGAAGAAGATAAACCGTTGGTTATACCAATGAAACCGAACACATTAATCACTGCTGAACGGTTAAGAGAAATTGCTGAAAAAGCCGAAGATTTTGAAGAACTAGAGACAAAAATAACATCTGATGACAAAAACCTTCCAAATGAAGAGACAATAGACCAAATGGCAGTTAGAGAGCTCATGGAGGAAGCAAAAAAAGAAAAAGTCTTGGAAACTCCTCAATTAGTTCTGCCAATGAATGCTAAACCTGTTATAGAGGGACAAATTGAGGTATATTATTATATTTAAGTTTATTCTTTATTTATTTAATTATTTTTTTTAATATTCACATTTACATGGTGGTGAGGCTTTATCAACCCACCTATACTCTATTTTAACCATAACAGGAAACAAGACAAATAAACTATAAAATTTAGAGCTTGATTAATTGGTATTTTGGAAGTAAAATTAAAGTCCGTATCAGTAATTAAATGTAACAGTGTTGTATTGTAAATAAAGATACATTAATCATAATCTCTTAGTACTGCGCAATATAGCTCAGTTATTAGCAAGTCGCATGAAGTACATAAATCTGAGGTTTGTTTATCATTTTACCTACTTCCATTGGAATAGATACTACTGATTTGAAGTGGTAGTACATTGGCAAAGTAATGAATGGATATTATTTGGTTCAGAAGCAATGTCTATGGGTAGTGGTGACCACTTATCTTCAGGAGCCAAGCTGCTTTTCTAATATTAATTAAAAAAGACCAGAATTTAGTTAAAAATAAAATAAGTGTAGTTAATAAAAACATACTAAAATCAAAATTCTCTACAATAGATAACAATACTGGTAATATTTGAAACCTTTAAATAAAAACTTAAAATCTAATTTCAGTCAACTCTTGATGACTATGACTCTGTACCTGTACAAGAATTTGGCTTGGCGATGCTGAGAGGTATGGGTTGGACTCCAAGTAAAGATCAGTAAGTATCAAATAACATCACACATACTATTTATATTATCTCGTTATTGTTAGTTAAGTATTAATATGTAAACAGGCTAGCTCACAAGTACAATCCTGACCTATATGACTATTACAGTACCAAAGCCTAACACAAGGTTTATGCCTAACAGCATAATCTCCTTTCTTGTTGTTAATAAAAATAAAATATATATGTATCAAATAAAATATAATATGAATAAGAATAAATATCTAGTTTTTTAAAAATCAATATCTTCGCTATAACTGCCTTTAAAAATCCTTCCTGAGTTTAAATAAACTTAATGTGCATCATTTAAAAATAAGAAAATAAAATGGAATAGAAATGCTTGTCAGTATCCTAATAATTATAATAAATAAATATATATATTTATATGATAGAAACTTTTTTATAAAAAAATATAATTACTATAATTTAGAATAACATCAAAGAGACATTATGTGGGTCACATATAATTTATATAAAAATACTATATCTTAAATCTTCCAGTATATTTTTTCTCTTTTTTACAGTTGAAGTAATAAAACAATATAACAGAGTAAAAAATATGTTGGAAAAAAGTACAACATAGGTTTTCTGTAATAACATTAAAATATTAGACGCTAGGTGGCGCTCATCTAGTGCATACAAGCCAAAGTTGTCTCTGTAATTAATAATTCATAAAAATATTTAAGTGTCGATAAGTGTTGTTGTTTGTGTATAAAAGTGATAACAAACTTAGATTCTATAAGTGATATTGTGGGACAACATATTAGTGCAGATTAAACGAAAATAAAGACCTATGATTGCAAACACCTTATTTAAGCCTATTAAAATTGAACAAGTGAGTATAGTGCTTGAATAATATTTAAAAATAATTAAAAAATAGTAACAACAAAGTGTTCCTAAGTTTAGTGTAAAAACAACGGAATAATTATTAAATGCAGCCATATTTCAAATAATAATAGACCAAATCCGTTTTTTATTCAAAAATTTTTGCTCACTAACGCCATCTAAGAGTGAATAAAGATATTAGCAACTAATATATCGAATAACAATTGAGTTACTACTATTAAAAAATAGATGTCTCTGTAAGAAATAACGATTAAAAATTATAAATAAATAAAAAAAAAAAAAAAAAAAACTGTTTATTGGTTAGATATACATTTAAATATAAATTTTTGAAAATGATGTCGTACTTAAGCAAGAAAGTAACCAGAAAAACGGATCAATTTGTTACACAACACGGTACACCTGTGACAAAATCAGGTTCTATTTCTCCTGAGACAGAAAGAAACAATATAACAATTCGTAAATGCATAACTAACATTCCGACAGATAACTCTTTTGAAGGCCTAACCGAGGTGTACTCAGATGAAAATAATACTAATTCGTCTTTTATGAGCTCGACCCCGTCCCGTCAACTAAATGGAAGTATTACTTCTTCTAGCGCAAAAGTTATAGAAGACATGAACTGTATGAGAAACAAATTGTTCGCACTTCAGGATAAGTTATTAAGGGCGGAAAACGAGATTAAAAACCTACTGTTCGAAAATAATAAACAGGTAAAGCTAATTTGTGAATATGAATTGAAAATTCAGCAACTTACACATATAAGAAAGCCTATATCTTCGTGTAAATCCAGTGAACAGTTGAACATAAGTAAAATGCGAACCAAGTTAGATTATTCTGGTACTGAAAATAAACTTATGAACAAAACAAAATCCATTGAAAAAACAGTACAAGTAACGCCATCTCTTAACGAATCTAAGAACCAAATCGATCAGTTATCATCGAGTGATTCATATTCATATTACCCTCCAAGTAAAACTGCTTGTTCCAACCATACTACGACAGGAGCCGTGAAAAGTAAAGATCCAGTAACTGAAACTGTACGAAATAATCATCAAAACACAACAGAACAAGGCAGAAAACCAAAAATATGTATTTTAACTAATAGTGCTTGCGGTACATTACAAACTGTTGATGCAGCATTCAACCAATTTGATTATATTCGTTATGTATCACCAAACTGTAACATAAAACTTCTACTTCAGAACTTAGACTACAAATTACGTAATTATAGTATGATTGACTATTGTATTATAATGTTGGGAGAAAGAGATTTTGAGGCATCTTGTAATGATTATGCAGAATTGATTGTATATTTAAGGGAAGCTATACAGTATGTTTCGAATACAAACATAATTATATGTACACCTACGTATGTGTGTGGCGCTCCTATATACAATTACAAAATAGAATTATTTAATAACCTTTTATACTTAGAACTTAAAAATAACACTTATGCATATTTCTATGATTCCAATGCCACAGTTACTTTTGATATGTTTTCGTTAATAACTGGGAAGCTCACTAATTTGGGATTAAAACATGTCTACAATGATATATTATGTAAAATTTTGGCTGATTACAAGTATTATGGGTATTTAGTACCTAGGCCTAAAACTTCAGATATAGAGGACAGAAGTCCTCTGTTTTTTCTCGCTTAGTCATTATAGCAGATGTACTTTTAAATATCCAAAGAAAGGAAATAAACAAAAGAATAAAAAGATTTATACCAAAATTACACGTACTAAAAAAATATTGTTATATTACCAAAATGTAAGAGGTCTCCGTACGAAAACTAATATGTTTTATAACAATATTAGAACAATAACTAGCGATATTGTCATCCTTACAGAAACCTTCCTCAATAGCTCTATCAATGACGCTGAACTATTTCCACCTGAATACTGTGTCCTACGGAAAGACCGGCCCGGCGACGTCGGGTGGGGTGGGGTTCTATTGGCAGCTAAAAATTGTTATAATATAAAAAGAATTACAAATGTAGATAACTTAACTGATGATAAAGAATTATTGTTTGCTATTATTACCTGGAAAAATATTAAGATAATGATATGTGTAGTATATTTACCACCCAGTTACAGCAGTAAACAATATCTTGATGTTTTAACATGTATAGAAAATGCAATTAATATGTATACTGAATATCCATTTCTGATAGTTGGTGATTTCAACTTAAATTCGTGCAATAATAGTGTTAGATCTCAATTTAATAATTTTATGGAATATAGTAAGTTACAACAATGTAATAATATTAGCAACAAATATGGATGTATCTTAGATTTAGTACTAACTACTCTGGATCACAATAATATTAAAATATCGTCCGATACGGAACATCTAGTTCCCATGGATGCATACCACCCTCCCTTAGAGATACTGCTCACACTTCCTAGAACAGCAAAAAATCCAGCATCTCTGGCACCAGGAGAATATTTAATCACGGAGTGGAACTTTCGGCAAGCAGATCTGCACAGCTTGTACGTTGACATTGCGAATATTGACTGGACCGACTTACTTGAAAAACATCATTTAAATTTAGACTTAGCTTTAGATATACTATATAGTAAACTTAATGGTGTTATTAGTACACACGTTCCTACAAGAACAATAGTCCTGAATAATAAATATACATATCCAAAATGGTATACCAAACAAATAATATATTATATAAAATTAAAATATTTTAATTTAAAAAAGTTTAAGTGTTATGATTTAGAATTTAATAAAGAACTTTTTAAATACTATAGAACTAAAGTCAAGGAACTCATAAATATAGAATTTAAAAATTATATATCTAGGGTTGAAAACAATATAAATATAGAACCATCAAGTTTTTGGCAATTTGTAAAGGAAAAACGTAAAACTAGACAGCAGATAAAAACATACACCTATAACAATGAAACCATACAGGGGCAGAAAGCCATTGATTCATTTGCTAAATATTTCAGTTCTGTGTTTCATGATACTTCTCCTCTGTTAGACGTGAAGATAGCTGAGGAAGAGGCTAATCGCTTTGGTTGCCAATCTACGGTAACCATTGAACAAGTGACAGTTGCTGAACTCAGAATTGCAGTACGGCGACTAAAAGCTTCAACTGCTTGTGGTCCTGACAACATACCTCCCTTTCTAGTAAAAGATTGCTTGTCGGCTTTGGAAGAGCCCTTACTTCATGTATATAATCTTTCAATTAAACAATGTTTATACCCTAGCAAATGGAAAGTGTCGCGAGTAACACCTATCCCAAAATCGAGTTCGTCCACGGATATAACAAATTATAGACCTATAGCTGTACTATGTGTATTTGGAAAGATATTTGAATCGATCCTTAATAATATTATTTATAAACAAATAAAGGGGCAATTGAGTGATTGCCAACATGGGTTTCGTCCTGGACGCTCCACATTGACAAATCATATAGAATTTATAGATTATATAAGTACTCAAGTTAAGTCTGGCTGTCAAGTAGATGCCGCCTATTTTGATTTTACGAAAGCATTCGATCTCGTAGATAATGATGTACTTTTAACCAAATTTTCTGTATTAGGATTTTCAACTTCTCTCTTAAAATTGATGGCTCACTACTTAAAAAATCGAAGACAGTTTGTTAAGCTAGACGGTTATAAATCGAAAGAGTATTATACTCGATCAGGGGTTAGTCAGGGTAGTACCTTGGGTCCTATGCAATTTTTGATAATGATAAATGATTTACCAAGTGTTATCTCTAATGCCAAATGCCTTATGTTTGCTGATGATTTGAAACTGTACCTATCTGTAACTGAGACTAAAGACTGTGTAGCGTTACAACGTGATATCGATGCAGTAGTTGACTGGACTATAAGAAACAAATTATCATTTAATAATTCAAAATGTAAAACTATCACCTTTTCTCGATCTCGTAAGCTTATTAAAAATGTATATAATCTGTCTGACACACCAATGGAACATGTAATCAAAATCAAGGATTTAGGAGTTATAATGGATAGCAAAATAAATTTTCATGACCATATAATTAAAACTTGCAAAGATGCTAACAAAAGCCTTGGTTTCATTATTAGAATATCATCACAATTTAAGAATACCCAAGTAATAGAACAATTATATAATGCATATGTCCGTAGTAAATTAGAATATAATTCAATAGTTTGGAGTCCGCGTGAGGCCATGTACACTATAATGCTAGAAAAAATTCAACGTAAATTCTGTAGATACTTATTTAAACGTAAATATGGATACTACCCTTTTCTCTATCCTTCTATGTTTGTGTCAGGTATGGTTGGTTTAGATACACTTCAGCTTAGGCGGGAATCCGCACATATAAAATTTTACTATTTAATTCTAATGAATAGAGTGGATAGCATTGCTGTACGTGAATCCATATATTTGTATGTTCCCGACCAATATATGCGTGGTGTTGGAAGACGGCAACATAGATTATTTTGTTACCCACCTATGTGGCATTCTCCCCAAGCTAGCAACAGCCCCACTGCTAGGGCTGTTAAACTTTTAAATAACTTCCTACTTTGTTGTCGAGATGTAGACATATTTTGTGATCCCTTTTATACTATATTCAAACAATTCTATATATTCCAGAATTTTAAAGATGTTTTGTAGTTCCTAAATAGATTTAAGCTTATTTTTGTTTACTTTTTTTATAAATTATATTTTTATTTTTACTAAATTTTAGTATGTTTTAGTCAAATTAGTATGAATATTTAAAAAAAAGAAAAAAAATTGTTAAGTAATTAGTGTAGATATAAGCGACTTGGTGTAATTACTGTAATGCTTATATTTTTCAAAATAAAGATTATTATTATTATTATTATTATTCTGTATATATGAGTTTTACATTTTAGGTCCAAATACAAACAGCCACAATTGCGACCAAAAGGACTTGGTTTGGGTGCAGACAAAGTGATCAAAGAAAATCAGAAAAAAAAGTCTTCCAATGGTAAAGATGAAGACTTGTCCATAGTTAAGAATTCATTTGTGAAGATTACCTCCGGCAAGTACAGTGGATTTTATGCTAAAGTAAGTTACATCTACTGTATTTAGTTATGAATATAATGACATAAGTTATTATCATTATAACATTTCTTAGTTTGTATTTTGGTTTCATTGTGTTTTCTGAAAATTAATTTACTAATAGAACCAAAATGCTCCTTTTTTCACAAAGCAATCTCTTCACAGAAATCTACAGCACATGAGGCCTTTTATGCAATATTTTTATTGCCTTTATTGTCACAAAGTACAACTACAAGATTTTTTATTTATCCATTAGTGGTCATCCTTTATTGTATTAGCATTTAGCAATACTTATTTTGAGTTGTTGCTCAGTTGCATGAAGTTTAATAATATTCATTGTTTATGGTATATGCGAGAATAGCTTTCCAATTTAGTCATAATTCAAAGAAACAACCAATGAGACAATATTTATTTGGCTTCTTTAACAGGGTTTCTATTGTTTTTATATCCAAATTGTTAAAAGATAATCCTCAAGTTAGAGAAATTACATATTAGGAACTAAAATAATTTTTAAAATGTTATAAAAACCTGATTTTGATTTTTTCTACAAATTCCAAAATTTTAAAATCATTTCAGGCATCTCATTCATCGAAAAAAAAATATAGGGTCTCAATATCAGTATGCAGGAAAACCCTATCAAAATATTACAAGTGTATTTATTGTATGGAACAACAGTCTTCCTAAAGTCCAACTGGCACTTAACTAGTTTTTATAATCAGCATGATTTAATATGGTCTATATTTCTTTACAG
Organism: Vanessa atalanta; assembly: GCF_905147765.1. Classification (NCBI taxonomy): domain Eukaryota; kingdom Metazoa; phylum Arthropoda; class Insecta; order Lepidoptera; family Nymphalidae; genus Vanessa; species Vanessa atalanta. The sequence continues at coordinate 6,264,973 of NC_061882.1, forward strand.
GTTTTAAGTTTAGATGAAGAAAATGGCCGTGTAATGGTTGAAATATCAGTAAAGAAGGAAACAGTCAGTTTGAGTGAATTTATGATGCAGGCAGTATCTAAATCTGAATTTGATAAACAATCAAAAGTTATCAGTAAGTTATTTAATTTAATAATTATTTCATTACTGTCCTTCAGATATTAAAAGTAACATTAGCATTAGCATTTTTAGCATTAGCAGCCTGTAAATTTTCCCACTGCTGGGCTAAAGGCCTCCTCTCCCTTTGAGGAGAAGGTTTGGAGTATATTCCACCACGCTGCTCCAATGCGGGTTGGCAGAATACACATGTGGCAGAATTTCGTTCAAATTAGACACATGCAGGTTTCCTCACGATGTTTTCCTTCACCGCCGAGCACGAGATGAATTATAAACACAAATTAAGCACATGAAAATTCAGTGATGCCTGCCTGGGTTTGAACCCGAAATCATCGGTTAAGATGCACGCGTTCTAACCACTGGGCCATCTCGGCTCATTAAAAACTATTAACTAAAATTTATTTGTTATTAATTATTATCAAAGATTTTTCTAGAATAAGATACAACAGAGAAATTTGTCTTAAAAGAAAGTTATTAGGTTTTTCCTCATGATATAAATTTCAATAGTACCAAGGAATCTGTTAATTGGCTTTGCACTATTATTAGATACCAGTTTTCAGTATATCTGGTACTCGTGAACTGGTTATATCTCGTTCTTTTGTTTACCTACTTTATTAATTTCTCTTGCTAATGGGAATATACATATATATATATATATATATATATATATATATTTATTTATATGTTTAATCTCTACTACTACTATTACTCTATTTTAAGAGAAATTTGAGTATTTTGCTATCAATATTTTTTTTCTTATTTTTTTGACTTGCTGGAAAACCTATTTAAGCGGAACGTGGAAAGTATGCGTAACGCCGAGAGCTCCTCTCCGGTCTTCGGAGGAGCGTGGACTCGATTTCTTCGATCGTTTCGATTTCGTGACTTTCTTAACCACGTAACCATGTATCGCCTTATCGCTCTGACCCTCGAAAGTGCGTTGTTTTGAGCGTCAAGCCTTATAGGTGTACCTTACAGTGTCATGGAATTCACTACACTGGCGTATTGACGCCGCATGTTGATTTCGGCACGGTGGTTCTATCCGGTTCTCCATCTTTCGTCCAAGAATATTTTGAAATACTGGTATGCTATATTTGATGGTTTCGTCACCGTTTTTTTTCTATTAGTTCCTTCGTGGACACTCTGCTATCACTATATCACGAAAACGGTTGGAGTAGGTTTTAATTTAATGAATTATTTCTTGATGATTTTGCTTGTTTGTTAAAAACCTTATGGTTAATTTCTCAATACTGGCATATTGTGTGAGCGTTTAGATCGAAATATTATCTGGTTCAACAGAGACTTCTTCAATATTTCAATTTATTTCCTTTTTATTAAATTTTACTCAGTATTGTTTATATATTATATATTATATTATTGTGTCTGGAATTTATATTTAATCTACACTTTTCATCAAAACAATCCAATTATGTTTATTTCTTAGTACGAGGTACTGACAGTAGCAACAAAAAAAAAAAAAAGGAATACATATATTTTATTTCATAGCAAGGTGTATTTTATGCCAGGATGAATTCCATAGCACTGGCAACTTAAAAAATATTAACCAAGCCTTAAACCCCCATGGGTCCCAAGATATTGTATCCCTTGTGCCTGTAAATACATTGCCTTCTCGCTTCAATATCCAACATTTTATATCCAAATATTGATTGACAGTCACTTATCCAGAGATACTGCACGAAGCTCTTCCGCCGAATAAAATTTTCTTTTATTTGCCTATGCATTGACTTTTCCAGTGTGGTTTGGGGATTTCAAGATTTCGATAAGTGTGTGTTGCTAGTGATAGAACACAGACGTGGTCGCTTAATGGCATTGAAATAGCAATAGAGAGGGCTATGTTCGGAGTATTCCTAAAAAAACGAAGCAGAAATGACGACATCTGCAAGCGAATCAATGAACCGACATGGTCCGATGAATTGCCGAACTCCACTTGAGAGGAGACTCCACCGAGAACCTTTGTCCAGTAATGTTCAAATGGTCGGCTGAGATAATGAATTGTCTTGGACAATTTTTGGTTTTTAATTTATATAGTGAACGAAAACGAAAATTACTAAATTTTTTTTAAATATTTCCGTTGTGATAGGTAGCTAAGCTCTGTTTGCTAAATGTATTGTATCTCTTGTGATCCCGTCTGCTCTCTTTTCGTATTTGTCATGTTTTATGAATGCAATATTTCTCTTTTTCTTTTCTTCTTATTTGTTTATCATACTTGTACGTAGGTTACGACTGCCAGGAATATAATGTAAACAATGTGTCATATGAATAATTTTGTTATAACGTATATAAAATACTTAAATCAGTACAACCACTAATACAATGATTTCAGCTCGGAAATTGATTCTTTTTTTTGCGAAAGATAATTGTTTATTGATTACAAGCTTTGTAACGGTGACATTGTTTTTAACCTTATTAAGACGAAACAAACTCTTAATAAGATTAGTCACTCCCGAACGCCAAAGCGAGTATACGGCAGCTGGGGCTCTCGCCCTGCGGACCCCATATGAATGACTTGTCTAGACGTTTCCGTAGTTTTTACGCTGTGCTATTACTATTTAAATAGACTACAAAATGGCAACATTATCTGTATTTATAAATGTTTCTTCTATTGTTTCTGTAATTTACCAACTCCTTGTTTTCAAGATCGACGAAGATTTTTTCAATGTTGTTCTCTGCTTTCACTGAATATTTTCCTTGCAAATCTCAATTTAGTTCGCAATAAAAATAAAAAAAAAGCAATGTTCATTTTTTATTGAATTGTTTTAGATGTTGAATCTTACGAAGAATATAAAAAGAAAGAATCTTATAAACATAATAATTCAAAAGTAGAAGATGTAAGGAAAGATGGTTCTTCCAGTAAAAATTCAAATGATATCAGAGTTAGGGATTCCTCTAAAATAGAAAGGAGGGAAGAAGAAAGACCAAGGAGAAATGAACAAAAACATTCAAATGGTAGAAGTAGAAAGAGCGCGAGTAGAGAGAGATATAGAAAAGAATCTTCTAGCAGTGAAGAGGATAGAAGCCGACACAAAATTAAGAACAAAAAAAAATATAGTAGTAATGAATCGTTGACATCTGAGTCCGATAACAGGCATAAGTCAGTAACTAGAAGACGGCATAGCAGTAGTGATTCTTCGGAAATAAACTATCGTAAAGAAAAGAGTAAAAAACATAAATCAACGAAAGAAAAGAGAGATATCGATAAGAAACGAAAAGGAAAGAAGAAGAAAAGAGATAGAGATCGTTCTCCTAATTATAAAAAATGTAGAAAATAAGGTTCTTAATCTTAAATTTAACTTTGATATAATTTTAATCACTTTAATAAAGAAACATCCGATCCTGCTTGGTTTTTTTTTTTAATATTAGCCTGTATTATGTAACATTGAATAAATACAACAGATTATATATTTCATTTTTAACACGTTAGATAATCGTGTACTCCTACATTATCTATTTTATATATTAATTGACCTCTACTGAATCAGTTGTAAACAGTAACTCAATCACTGGATCAAATAGTAAGATATGGTCAAAGGTCTAAACATTAAAATATAGTTTATTCTAGAAGTCTTTCACGATAGCTTCAAAAGCGATATTTTTACAGAATAGATATATAGCAATGCTAACACGTGTTTGAAATGTAAATTCTCAAACTGAAACGAAGTAATTCTATTCACTTTATATCAGTATAAATAATTTTATTAAGGCAACTAATAATATTTGTTATCATAATAAAATGAAGCTGTTTAAACTAATATGCGTTGTATTAAATTTTGATGGTATATTTTCAAATTACCTACCTTACCAACATAAACTTGTGAATCATTTACAAGGTTATGTTGGTGCTACGGTAAGTAAAGTTACCAGTATATAAAAACACACACGGTACCAATATTGACGTTTTAATGGGTTTACAAATGGACAGTAAATGTTAATGTAATAAATAAATTAATAAACCTAAATAATATTCCATTTGATATAATACTATGAAAATACAATATAGCGGTTATTTGTCTAACTTTTCTAACCGCGTATGCTATAGATTTAAGTCTTCCTGCAAGGGACGAGAGATGATAAATGAGGGTTCTAGCGCAGTTTAGAATCAAATTTTATTCCTAAATACAACGTAGTGACGATTAAATTAGGATAGTTACTGCTTAATGATAAAATTTTGCTTTCCAATATTAGGTCTACATATTTTGATTTTTTAGCAAACAAAACTAATTTATTTGTCGTGAAATAATCTGTGATAATGCACTGTTTACATCGTCATAGTCATTTTTTTCTTCTCGACTGGGGTTACTTCTATTTCCAGTCTTAAAAAGTAGTAAAACTTTACTACATGTTAACAAGTTAGAAAATTAACCCGTGTCCCAACTGTTATTATAATCAGTAGTCGTAAATAGTAACTAAACAAAACTAAGAACTCAACAATGATACATATTGAAACGTATTTATTATTAAATCTATATACAATTACTAGTAAGTAAATGAGAATTAAATTATACATTTGGCAACAATATCTTAATAATTTAGTATCATCTAATGATGACGAGTCGAAGTGTTTGTCGTTTTAAAGATTATTGAATTGTGATTAATTAATATGTTAATTATTTCTTATAATTGACACATATATATAATTTACTGCCGACCTAAATATGCTCTGAAATTTCTATTACGTAGTTTGCCGCAGGACCCATTTCCTCTGATATATACATATATGCATGCGTGTATGACCGACCATACATGATAAGCTATAAGTTATCAAGATATTTTATCACCACAACTATAAATATATTTTTTATATATATTAAAATTAAATTATTCGGACATTTCACCCTTACCTCTAAAAAGTCCTTAAGTATGTAGCCATTTAGGTTCTGTAAAATACATTACGAAATGATATACCATAATATTTTTTCCCGATGACAAGTTATTTACTTAAGTTAATAAGTTTTCTCATCTGTAACCATGTGAAGTCGTATTAAGTTCTCTATAAATTGTTAATACTTATTACTTATATTTATATTACGAGCCTTCTATGATATTATGGTTGACCTGCTTCCTACTTATTGACGCGACGTGACCTGGATAGAATATTTCACAATAACTTTGGCATAAAAAGAGCCTCAAAACTTTTTATTGGAGAGCATAGTTTTTAATTTGAGTAATTGTCTTGTATGTATATGATACAAAAATCAGTAGTCAAGAGCTTAAACGCTAAACTAATTATATCTATATGCTTAAGTTATCATTGAATGACTTAATTTTTAGATTTTTTTTTTGTGTCTAAGCTTTGTTATGTGGTCTTTATAAAGAAGATCTTATTTTCCTAATATTTTAACACACTTCAAATGAAATATGTACGTTTATTTATTTTTATTTAAAATTAACGCATAGTTACATAGACGTACATACGACAGCAGAAGCACAAAGGATTTTATTCCTATGTTTTAATATTTTAACATACTCAAAATTAACTTTAGAAGGTCTTAAATTGAATTTGTAGATTCATGGTTTTAAACGTAATCGATATGTCATTAATTAGAACTAGGCGTGTTCGGAAACCATTCTCCTCATTAAATTTCGCGCCATGGAGGAATATGATTAGTCGACCTAATTGAAACCGAATAGAAAAATTAAAAGGTAAAAAGACTATAAGTAAGTAATAAAAAATCTCTAGAATGTGCCGCTCTGGGCGATCTCACCTTACACCCCTATGTAAATACGTCACTGCACCGTAGATGGGTTATTAATATTGCGACCTATTTTTTATAACGTATAAGTTCTATGAAGTATAAATAGAATCAATATAAATAAATGTACGTTTATTCGTTTATATTTTTTAAAAATATATGTATCTTATTTTATAATAATAAAACACAGAAGTATTCATAAAATTATTTTAATATAAGAAGAAGTCGGATCACATAGGAAGTGGTACAGGCAGGATATCACATTGAACATTTATTTAAGACTTACGTAAACACATACAGATCGATTCACACATTTATTCGTGCGTTAACGTGATAATTAAGGAAAAATTACTTACGAATGAAGTATTAACATACTTCACATACGTCACAACCGAAGGCTCTGCTGTGATATTATATATATGATATATTTACCAATTTAATTTTATAGAAATTCGTTTGCTTTTCTCTTACTATCCCTTGCGACTTTTAGCTCCTGGAGAGTTAAGAAAAGTAATATCATTTCTTAAGCAACGTACTGGATTCATTTTTTATCATATCTAAAATTTATCAAAATTTTTATATACACTTCCAGAGCAGGCTCATTCGTTAAGTGAGAATATAAAATCGCTTAGCCTTTACGAACTCTAGTCCAGAAAAACAAAACTTCTACCAAAAAAGTAATTAGATATAGGTTGAAACATCAATAATTTATTTTATTTCATTTGGATCTCGTAACATGTATGTATATACATACATTAGCGCTTCTCTACAAATGATGTGCGCCTTTTTTCCTTTCTTATTTTTTCTAGTTAAACACACCTAAATTTTTCTTATGTTCGCTTAAAATGTGTGAATAGAACTATAATTACTTACAAACACCGGATCTATAATTTAATTACATTTCTTACACCGAAAAATAATTTCCTCTACATTGATACATTTTATTAATTTAGGACACCTATAATTTTAAAAGCTCAATCTCAATTTAAAAATAATCTTAAAAGTAATTTATTTTAACTTAGTCTAAAAATAGGAAAGTTACGCTGTTCAAATAGTTTATTTACGTCGTTATAAAAATAATTCAGATATTTTTATTAAATGCAAAATAATATAATATGAAATATAAAAATAATGTACAAAAATGATTCAAAATTAATAATATTTGAATATACTTATAGCGTAGAATATTTTCGTTTTGTGCATTCGTAAGCGATAAAATATAATGAAATGTACTATTTTGTTGTATTTGTAAGTACCTAATAGTCTACCCTCTAAATAATTTTATATACATTTGAAATTTTCAATTACAATTTTCACAATAATAGTGTACATTTTTTCACAAAAATTTCAAATCGATGTCGTACCTACTTACGACATTATAAATTCATTAGACAATTTTTTTTGTATAAATATTACAGACGAATCAGTTGTATATGATAGGAAAGTTATTATTGTAGTTTTTATATAGATCTGTATAATAGGTACAAAGAATATTTACGATAATAATAATACAATCTTTAATTTTTATTTTATAAATATTGGTTGACAACAACTTTCGACTACGAAGTTGTATATATGTCGCAGGCAATTACTATTAATTAGCAATTCAATTAACAGCCTAGCCTTTTTACTTAGCGGTGCCATTCAATCTGAGACCTATGTAACATTAAACCAGCAATTTTTCGTTCATAGAATAAGGGAAGCTTGCTTGATTGCTTAAAGCTCTCTTGAAAAAAGACATAGGCTAGACTATTTATTGTATGGCTAATCTAACTAACAAGCGACATATACTTAATATTATGTAATTAAATTTCGAATTTTCTTTTCTGAAAGCTGTTGTTGTAAATATCTTATGTCTATATTGTGTATTTATCATTTAAGCAGTAAACTTAACTATACGAAGAAATAAATACAAGAGATTTAACCCAATAAGGGATCTCTCCCTTTGAGATACTGAGAGGTAAGCTATTCATGGTTTTTGAAAGATATAATAGTGCTTGTATTATATCATAGACCACAAAATGTTTTTAGAACATATCTACTTTGTCTTATTTCTAATGTGATTACATCTATATATTGCCAAAATATGTTAAACAGTTACTTCTATAAGCGTCTTTACACCGATCACAATAACATCAATGATAGGTAACAGTGGTACCACTGACAAGGGAGACGAAAGGAAGACACAATATGAAGTTATAGTCACTACAATTATATTTAAGCATGTTTCAAGTTCTGATACAAATTATAATTATAATATTGACATAGAGTATCTTTATAACGTAAAAAATGTGTATTTAATAGATAAATCACTATTTTGGGCATTTTCAAAATTATCAAAAGAAAAGAATTCGAAAATATCAAATACGATCGACATTTCATCTCATGAAAACTAACTTTGGTATGATATTTTAAGTTAAGTCAGATAAATTAATAATATATAATAATACTTACAATTATTTCGAAACATTATTTTGAGCCTAAATTACAGCATGAATCTATATGAAGGTCTTTACTAAAGTAGAGAGAGAATCTACTTAACGATAACTATGTAAAATCATTATCTTGATGTACAAGTCATGTACTTACTTGCCGGCAAGTAAGTACTAACTTGCTAAGGATAATATCCTTTCTATTTTCAAATAGCCAGATTAGTTTAGTCTCAAAGCCTATCTAACTGACAACAAAAATCAACAGCATTGATTAAATAAATAAGAGTTTGAAATTTATGTCTTAATTCATTTGGAATCGACGTATTTTTAAATGATAATAAAATTATATTCGCTTAAGTAACTTTATACATAAATTCGGATATTATGTATGTTTTGAAAATCGGAATCAACCGATATTTTAAGTGTATTATTTTTCCATATAAATAAAGATATGTGTTTGAGAAATGTTTAGCGTTTTGTAAACGGATTGTTGCGAGCTGTAGTGCGAGCTGCGGCCGCTGCTGTCTGTGTGCAGTTGCACAGCGCGTCGAACATACGAAGCACAAAACCACGGGCGCGACCCAACCTCTTCTTTAAATTACCTGTAACAATATATGTATCAAATTATTTATATTTCAAAAACAATCTGTAGAGAAATATGTAGTCTCTATTCCTGCACTCCCATAATCTGATGAAAGGGAATCGATACGAAGGAGATCAACACAGGATCAACAGCTCTATAGCTTAATCCAACCACAGGAGTTGAAAACACAACTCGCGATATAACTGAGCACTTGAATAATCTATGCCATATCGAATTAATCAGTATGGATTCCCGAAAAAAATACATTTTCTTAGTACTGAGTAATATTAACTGAGAACTGTTTGTAGAGTATTATATACCAGATCTGTTAAGTAAGTTGCATGGAATACAAAAATCTAAGGTTTGTTTAGCTTTACTCGTTGTTCGATTGGAAATATGGTATGCGTGTTTTCCGAGAAACGGAAGCGTTCAATCGATTTCCTAGCTCTGTGCTGTTATACTAACAAGAAAACATTTGAATTGCAGGTTTTCAATGGGAAACATAACCGCTTACTAGACCATCTTAATCAACTGTTTGGGTTGATTAGATTAGCGACAACATAGCATGTTATACCACTATGTAGGTCGGTCTGCAAAGGTACTGATTGTATTATAATTATGTCCTTATTTATATTTTTAAATAAACGTAGCTAATGATCAGAAACTAAAAATATCTATACACTATTCCAACCATAAGAGGAGAAAAGCCAAATAAACAACAGTTGACAGTCGAGATATCTTGGTAGAGAGTTTGATTAATGTATGATATTCACTATGGATGTGCGTAAAAATGGCGTTTTGAAAGCCGATGAAATTGTTATCGAAATTTTTGAAGTAAGATTAAAGTGATAATTAATAGTTTAGTGAAATAGTGTCGATATAAAGAAAGATATATTAATCAAAGTCTTAGGAGTGCAGAATATAGCTGAGTTCTTATAAAATCGCAAGAAATACGTAAATCTAAGTTTTGTTTATCTTTTTTCCTACTTCCATTGGAATAGGGTAAATATTAATATTAATAATTAAAATTAAATTAAAATAAAATTAAAAGTAAATATTAAAATTAATAGGTCTACGATAGAACCGATTAAAACCTATCCAAAGTTATAAAACATTAAAAATAATGATTTTTTAGTCGACAACATAAATGTCCGCAAAATTCGTATAATCGAGATATTTCGATATGAAATCGGTAACATTCAAAGACATGAAGTTCAACGGGCGGCCATGTTTCACAACTACGGGTGCATTCAGAAAGTGTGCATAATTATTTCTTCCAGATATTAAATAAAAATAAATGTTATATATTATATGAAAAGCAAATGATAAACCGAAATTAAAATTTGTTTAGTTTTATTTATTTTACCCGAGCGAAGCTGGATTTTCATCTAGTATGAAATAGATCTATGTAGATCCTTTCTGTTTATACTATGATTACCATATTTTATTATCACGTAACAATTAGAGAATTTTATCAATCTGTTTCATTAGGTACTTAGACTGTTACTTACTATTTATGTACAAACAATATCGTATTACTTTAGACACCTTGTCGTTACACTTAATTTAGAAAATAAGTTTAATGTTTTCAGTGAAATATCATAAATATTTACATAGCCATTACATAGCCTTGGATATTAAATTTACATAAAGATCAACGAAACGAAGATCACAAAAGTCAACGAAGCGTGCAATCACAAGTCTGTGTTTTGATAGTAATATTATAAGGAGCGATATATACCTAATACCTACATATATGTATATATATTTTTTTAATTAATTTTATTTTAATTTACCTATATATATACGTATAACTAATTAGTTGCGTAGAGTGAACGTGATCAAAAATATTATACTTTAGTTTTAAAATAATTCAGTTATTTACTTTCCAATTTTAGGTAAAAAATAAGTAAGTAGTCCTTTCGAAAACACGCTGTTCAAAGAGACAGAGTCACTTGAAGGAACATTAAGTAATGAGTCCTCTAGTGTGCTACCCTAATTTTAAATTTAATTTAATCTTTTCATTCCCCCTCGTATTTTACTTTACTCTGTTAAAGGATAGATAAACAACATTACGGTTTAACGGAGGCAGGACTTTTGATAGGCTCGTCGCTTTATATAAGCTTGTGCTTGTTAAAAAATAAACAATAAAAAAATATTTTATTTTAAATAAAGTATTATGGAAACGTGGTCTTGGCGATTAAAGTTATTGATATTTATTATTCTTTCATGTTTATATAATTTCAATTAAAATAAGAACATCTCTATGTTCTTATATTAATTATTTATTTTATATTAAATCTGTATTTCAGGGTATCATCAACGTGAAGATTTAGGTTTTTATAATAATAAAGATAGCTTTGCTAAACAAAGCGAAATATTCGTGTCTACCTGTATTTTCATCATTACTAACTGTTGGCGTGGTTGAGGCCCCTTTCCTCACTCGTCTTATTGCAAGTGGACGTCAGGGTTGCCATCGTATATTTATATTAAAGAAATAAATATACACAAATAATAAATAAATATCAAATACAACTCAACGCTATTTGAAGGTTTTGAAGCAAATTCAATCATACTGACCACTGTGGGTTCTTTGTACAAAAAAAAATAGATAACCTTATCAAAATTTGTGCTTCATTTATTTGAGTATGCAAATAGATAAAACTAGGGCCAGATTTAAAGGTTCAAAGGCCCAGAGGCAACAAAAGGTAGGCGAACGAGCAAATGGGTCATCTAATGGTAAGTCAACCAATTCGATAAATATATACAATCGATAATTGAATACAACAATATTAATTTATTGCATCAAATATAATTATATTTGTTTTATTATATTATATATACATAATTATGTAGATATATTATACATAGAATAATACTTTTATTTTAATATGACCATATATACATATATGTTTCTTATTCTTCGAAATTTTGATGTTTTAATCATCTCTTGTGGTAGCCCCTAAAGCCAACCCTGGACAAAATATATACGTACTTTATTAAGTCAGCTGCATTTTAAATTTTATATTTACAAAACAAGCCAGAACTTTGATATTATTCATGATTTGCTTTTAATACCAATCTCTGAACAGTCTTTCAGAAACCAGCCGTAATTTACTAGATTGACACATCATCGGACAATTTTACACAAAAAATCCATTAATAAAACATAAAACAAAACTTATCAAGTAAATAAACTGCAAGTATTTAGAACAAGATAATATTAAACCAATTTATATCATCACATATATCAGTATTTTGATGAATTCTCATTATGTTAAATAACTGAATCCGTGGCATCGCCCGCTTGTATTCAGTAAGTGAAAATAAAGTTTCAAGAACCTGTTGTTTGAACCTCTTTATTCAAAACGTTCCCCTCAAAGAGTAAAAAAAGTCTGCGGTCTTGCGATTCAAGCTTGCTTCCTAACAAATTTCGTTAAAGTCGATTCAATATTTTATCCATAAATGCGTAATAGACAGACAGACATACAACGAGACTTACTTTCGCATTTATAATATTAGTACAGATATTTTATTGTTTTTATTGTTTTGTTGTGTCGCGGTAACCCTATTTGAGGGGTCTGTAGATTATACAGGGGGCGTAATATCGATCCCTCAACTCCAGACAAAAGCCCAGACTTGTGATCGACCGACTGTGGAAAGAGTACCCTTTCACTGAGCGCGAACTTTTACACTGAAAATTTACACGATTTTCTGATGCATGAAAATGGCCTTGAGAGCTCTTGTTCGTCATGTTCCGAATTCTGATTTTTGTTTGTTTTTTAAAGATTTCATTTTAATGTTCATATTAAGCGGAGTCGAGTATTATACAAAGTTATCTTTCACAATGTTAATAATTATTACGCTAAATTTTCAGAAGGATAATGAAATAAAATGGTTTACGAGCTTATTTTATATGACTACGTTTTATATTTTATAGAGCCGAGGTGGCCCAGTGGTTAGAACGCGTGCGTGTTAACCGATGATTTCGGGTTCAAACCCAGGCAAATACCACTGAATTTTCATGTGCTTAATTTGTGTTTATAATTCATTCGTGCTCGGCGGTGAACGATAACATTGTGAGAAAACCTGCATGTGTCTAGTTAAGTTAGAGTAATTTACAGGCTGCTAATGTAATATAATGTATGTACGTTTTATAACGAAACTACAATAACTTTAAATAGTTATGGAAAATAATTCAATAAATCTTTTAATAATGCTCACATTTAACTCTGACTTAATAATAATAAGAGGTGTTTCGTGTTGTACATAAAATATCGTCTCGAGATCGTTATCGACGAACTAGAAACTGCCTAATAATCTTTGCCTAGTATAGTAGAACTTCTTTATTACACTTTAGTTCTAACGTGTTTCAAAGATCACTCTCCGTTTTTACTTTTAATCGCAAGAAGTATAAACTATTTCTAGAACCTTCGACGAGTTGCCAACTAGGATATCTAAGATGTTATGTTCTTTGTTGTTATAATTGGCTAATTTACCCTTCAGACATGAATACGACACAACAAAGCACTGAAGTTTGGCGGAATAATTTAATTAATGAGTGAATTTTGCCAAGCAAAACGGGTCCGCAGAAAGCAAGTATGCAAAATAAAGTCCATTTCTCTAGTCTGTTATTAAAAGTGCCTTCATAGGGATTTATCAGCGATAAAAAACTATTAATATGGTAATACATGTATTGACCAAGCAGGAATTTAATTACATCGCATCCGTGCGTCACTGATGTTTGACTAGCTTACGTAGGGTAACCCAAAATAATGATAACGAAAAGATAAAGTTTGATTCCTTTATTATTGTCAGTGTTTTATTTTTTATTTTAAATATTTAGTGACATATGGTAAGTCTTACATCATCGCTAATAATAATGATGACATGTGATAGAATAATACATGGTGCTTGGTGTTAGGGCTTTGTGCAAGCCTGACTAGGTAACATCCACTCGTATATTCTTCCGCTAAAGATAAATTATTATTATTTTTGTGTCCCGATGGAAGGATGAGATAGTGTAACTACAGGTCCAAAGAAGATAATATCTTAGCTCATAAGGATAGCGGCGCATTGGCGATGTTAAAAAATGGTTAATATTTCTTACAGCACCAATGCCTATGGGCAATGATGACCTCTTACCTTCAAGAGACCTAATTGCACGTTTGTCTAATTTATAAAAAATACTAGGTATATATACTACGTGGGTACCAATACCCAATCATCAAATTTCTGAATCGCTGTATTCCAATTTGAAGGGTAAGTGAGATAAGCCACTAGTCGATAAAGCCTTTGAGTCTTATTTTTTTTTCAATTGAAAACATTATTTATTTCTTTGAAATTAACTTAATCTCAGCCATCATCTCACAAATATCTTGTGCCTAAGGCATTTCTGGACATAAATTAAGATCACTGAGGGTTGATCGCAAGAGTAGGGTTAGTAAACACTAACCCTACTCTCGAGCATCTAACACACAGCTGTGTGCGAGTAATTTGCCTCGTTGAACCATGAATTTTGCACACAATTTGGCTCTCTCTTTAATTGTGGGCTTACGTGCAACCTTCTTACTTATTAATCGTTAATATATGTAGTGGTGGCTTCATTTATTAAATATTTCACCATTCCAACACCACTATGTTATTTCAATTTATAAACAACTCTGATTATAATCTTCTGCTAGTCTTTTAAATTTGTCGATTTCCATTTAAAACAGCTTCTCACCTCTTCTTTCGCTTCTAGATTGAGAATTTATAAGCCTAATGCTTGGACATTTTTACATATCCAATGTCCGTTTAATGTTATCATAAACGGTATCTGCTACCTCTCATAAAAGAGTAATGTATCGCGCGATCATAAACTCTTCGGACAAAAACTGAATATCTTGAGCTGTGTTCGTATCTTGACCTATCTTGACTTTTATTTGTTTTATTCCAATAAATAACATCAATCAACATATATCATAATCATCGAGGGTTCTTTAAATTTCCCCTTCCTTAGATGCTTATTCGGGCTTAAACTTATTCTTTTTTCAAAAAATTCCATGACGATTTATGCTTTGTATCTCTCTGTTTTAGGTTATTAATTAATTTATTATTATTCGATTTCAACTAGTGATATAATAATTTATTTTAGAAATTATGATTAGTTAATATGATTTTATACTATGAGTTGATGAGGGCATATTATAATTTATATTTTTTTGCTTATATTTAATCTTAAGGATCTTAAACGTATTTATTATTCATTTTAAATTAACTTAGTTATTCAGTAAGTAATTATTATTAGATAAAATATTTTTTTAGTATATAAAAAATAAATCACAGTTATTTCGTATTAAATATATAAAATACTTATCAACCTAGACTTTGGGTATCGCAGTCTTCTCTTGTGTAAACGCCAACAATTTAAACGTCTTGTAGCATTATCTCATTCATTTACTTAATAATAATTAAATAATCGTGCCTCTAAAAGTTTTTGGGTCTTTCTCTCCTGAAATTCTCATTAGCTAGCAACCCTAAGTTTAATTGTTGGTGTACTTCTGTGCCTCGGAAAACAAGTAATGCTGTTAGTCTTACAGTTGATCTTGACATCGTATCAGTATAATGATGAAGGACTGAAGGGCGATTGTCATCTGTTCTTAAGTAATCTTATCTGAGAAAATATATATACATATTTCATTCGCATGTTCTGATGTCTTTACATAATTTTAATTAATGATTTTGTGAACCGTTTTAATGAGAGATGTAACATGTATTTCAGCTCTCTAAATAACATAATTATGTTATACAACGTGTCGCAAACACACGCTCGCGACAACACCACATGCACCACACGGGGCCGCACGTTTATGACGACAAATATATCTCAAGCAATTCTCTCATAGTATTTAATCAGTACAGAGGAATTTTAATAACTTCGGATATCTCTCACTACTTCATATGGGGTAAATTTATATAAACCAAAAAAAACTCTATTCTTTTGAAGTACTATACCATATACCGTTTTTCGGAACGTCGGAAAAACTGTATTTATTATTTAAAGATGACATCGATGTATACTTTTCGTAGATTTTAATTCTCAATAAATGATTTCGATTACTCGCAGTAGGTACTTTAAGGTATTAATGATGGTTTAGGTTTTATGGTAATGATTTGTCTATTCAATTTTCTATTGTCTGTTCGATAACTTTAGATAAATTATGATTTATGATTAAATAAATTTTAATTTTTAAAAATATTTGGATATAATAAATTCCGTTTATACCTACTTTACAATTTAAATATTTATATCTTAAGATGTTTCAATACTCATATTTTAGAAATATAGACACTTGCTGATGCTGGATGTTATTGTGATATATTAAATTTTGCTAATCAAACAAGATTAACTCGATATTACTATCATTTCATGAATATATTTTGTAATTAATTCATTTCATTATCCAATTTCATGAATATAAATGAAGTTATTTATATCGCTAAGTGAAACAGATACCTAATACATTTTCGGGCTTGGTGCCGAATATAGGTAAAGGCTTAAACTAACACATCTTTTTTTTTCATATTGCATTTTATTTGTCAAATTTTTCGTCTTTGTTAAGATCTCAGTATGTTATCAGTTGTTTGCGATTTCGTTGAAACATAAATAGATTTTATGATAAGATAATATAGAAAACTGTTTAATATTCCTACATAATTTATAATTAGAATATAAATTTATCAAAATTCAATACTAAGTGACCTGCATGGACATAAAATATAGCTTAATAATTATTGAATCCGTTGCACTGATGTTAATCTCAGATCTCTCTTTCTCTATCTTATATAAAGAGCAGATTAACGTTTTAAAATTATGATTCTTGATTTATTTAAAACTTGCTACTCATCTCGACTTCGCTCGGCTAGGTTTCATATTCTGTCACACATTATTTTTTAACAGCGAAAATTTAACCGTTTACGCAGCGCAGGCAACGGGAGCTCTCAAAAGGAATAATGTTTACCCGGTTTTACAACATGTTTCATTCATACACCGACCCTATTAGTCGTAGCGTGAAGATAAATAGCCTTCCTCGATAAATTAAAAATCTAGCACTGATTTTTATCAAACCGGATCAGTAGTTTCTGAGATTCGAGCAAACAAACAAACTCTTCAGCTTTACAATATTGGTATAGATTAACTTGCCTTCGACTTAGAAAGACCGGGTAATCATACCTAATTTGGTATATTGATGAGAAATATAAGGCAGAGTTTTGAAAATTGGCACCATTTTTGTTTACTTGACAAAGACAATAAGTAACATTTTCCGAACATCAAACATCGTACGGATAAAAGGCGGCCTTTTCATGTACGATGTTGTTGATATTTTTAAAACACGGAACATGTTCAGAACATGTTCAGACAGGTTTAAAATTTGAAAAGTACTCGTATGTTTTGCATGGCCTGTAGGCATTTGTTAAAATGTTATTTACGAAAATGAAACTAAGAGAAGATGGTTACGGCGTTAAATATTAAACGTATTTTTTCATTAAATATTCATTCTCGTCAAAACCGATTCAGACACTAAATTTCATGTACCTAGCTTAGATATAAATAGTATAGTAAATAGTATAATAGTGATATTATAAATTATATAAAGATTTATTAAATTGTATTTATAAATTATTAGCTATTAAGATCGTTTCTGCAAAACAAATATCGTATGAATAGCGAGAACGTTACCCCGAGTATGATGAAATAAAACAGACGAGTCGTATCAACGCCATATTTCCTCGTTTATATTCCGAACCGTCTTTATTATTTTTATGAGACGATATTTCTCTCAGAGTTAGTATGATGTTTTTTTTTGAGTTTATTTATACTTGGTTGTAGCGCTTTGTCTAAGACCGTCAGATTGGTATCACCCAGTTAGCATATATTCTAGCGCTAACACACACACAGGCACACACCCACACAAATAAACTATTGCTGTTTAGCATTGTTATGTGTATATG
This sequence comes from Vanessa atalanta, assembly GCF_905147765.1. Taxonomy (NCBI): domain Eukaryota; kingdom Metazoa; phylum Arthropoda; class Insecta; order Lepidoptera; family Nymphalidae; genus Vanessa; species Vanessa atalanta. The sequence goes on from NC_061882.1 coordinate 6,282,825, forward strand.
AAGGTAAGCATAACTATTTATTTCCAATTGATGATGTAAGGAAAGGTTACATATTTATTTCTTACAGCGGCAATGTCGACCTCCGCCTAATTATTTAAAAAAAAAAAAATCAGAAGTCTTTTATCTATCAGTTAGATAGAAGGAAACATTCGTCAACAGCGTTATACTACAAAATTTTTATTGTTGATAAGGTATTATATACATATTTATTTTTAAATGTGCAATTAATTGTGACAAGACATAAATACAAGATATTAAGACACCAGTTTGTGATATTTTAAAAGTTCCCGTTATTTAAATCGCTTATAATCTTAATCTTCATAAAAATTTAATAATCCTGAACATCCTTAATAATAGGAAGCGGGGATGTGAGGCGGGATGCGACATCTAGCCGGTTAGTGAACCGATTTACATTGTTACAATCACCCTCGGGTTCTGAACTTCAATATGGAAAACGAAGAAAAATATATTGATAGGTATAATATAATATGTTTTCAAATAAATACAAATACGAATTAAAAATAGCTAACTGTATATATCTAGACTGTGTGGAAGAAAATATACTTTTATTTTTTAATGATGACAAACTTTTCCCTATTTTGGTTAAACAAGTTAAATAGAAAAGGTGTGAATATAACCCTGTATTTTACGATTATTTTCAGTGTATACATTTTATGGACTGAATAATAACGCACTATCAACTAAATTAAATACGTTATGTATATATTTGAACAGTCATCCTTGTTAAACTTATGTCAATGTTGAAGCGGGTAAAATGAAAACTTCATACGAGCTTCTGGTATTATGTGTGTTTTATTATTTATCGTTTGAATTTATGTGTGTTTAGTGTATTTTATGAGTAATATTAAATCATCTTTTCTTTAATGTAAAGAAATATCTCTTAAGATTTATTTTTAAATGTAGTAAAGAGTTCAAAGGCTACACCCACGCTGTGCTAAAAATAGAAATGTATCTGAGGAAAATATTATAACATCTTTACGAAAGTACTACGTTGGTGTACATCGTATTAAGAAAATATTTCTTTGAAGTCTTGTTTCTATCTACATAAATGAACAATACAGGACGAATGAAAGCAGTCTCGTGCACGTCAACGTCTTTATTGAAAACGCTGTTAGGAATACTTTTCCGAAGCTAAATTTATATTTCACTTCATAAAGGAAAACTTTTAAAAGGATTACTTTTGATCTGTATTATGTTACAAGTTATTTACATATTTGATTAGTGGATAGAATGAAATTATTTAGTAGTAGTAAAAAATTAAAAAATAGGAAACTCTCGATAGGAAAGATTACCTAAGCGTAACATTTTATTACCTGATAAAATGTTACACATACGCCATGGCGTTATGAGAACTGTAAACCATTCCAGACATTTACAATGCGCCATTAGCCACGGGATTAAGATGGCCCTTTGTGCCTATAATTATACTGGCTCACTCTCTCTTTAAAGCGGAACACAGCAGCAAAGTATAGCTATTTGTTTGTTGAATAATCGTTGAATGGACACGCTTGAACAAAGGTGTACCACAAAGGTAGGTTCCTACCTCCCAAATTTCAAATTTGTACTTTCTGAGATTTCTTGATTAATCAGTGAGTTATATTTCGCTTTTATATTTGCGTATGAACAAGTACTTGGGCACCACTACCCATAAACATTGCCCACAAAACCAATCCTGGGAACTAAGATTTTATGTCCCTTGTAGCAGTTACACCGGCGCTCACTCACCTTTTAAAACGGAACACAACATTACAAAATATTGTTGCTTGGCGGTACAATATATTATCATGAGTGTAGTTACCTACGGCTTGCACATAGTTCTACCACCAATGAAATAACAATAACAAAATTAAACATTAACATTAATTGTATTGTTATTTTATGAATACTGAATGTAAATTTATTCAATTTTACTATTACTATAACAAGCTAATAGCATCATTTATACACATACATTTAATTAATAAAGTATTAAGATTACTAAGTGTTTTTTTTTAAATAATATCTAATTATGTTATAAAATATGAATAGTAAGCGTTTTATCCAGTTTATTCAAATGAAGGTCTTTGTTTATTATGTAAATTTAGCACATTAACAAACGAAATCATCACTACACGTCTGCGAAATAATATTTACATAACAAATTTTGGACATCAATATAATGTTTTTGTGTCAACCAAAATTGAATTGAAATTATTGAATTATTTTAAGACTTAATTCTCGAAAACCAATTTTTTACTTCTAGAAGCGTACCACTTAGTCATCGCATTGACTAATTTCACGTAAAACGCAGTAATTATGCTTAAAAAAAATTAAAGAACCAAATGACAGACCAAATTAACATTTTTATTTAATTTACTTCAATTACTATTATTTTTATTTAGAAGGTTCAACTTTGGGTACTTTTTGTCTACAATGACAAATACTAGAAAAAATATCTCATTAAAAATATACAAATTTGATGTAGACAATTTTTATCTTTAATGCTTTAAAGATACAGGACAATAACTGGTCTAGTGGGTATTGGAGTCGCCATTTTATATCTAAGATGATGTAAGGTAATATGTGTCAAATCTCCAATAAGTTTCTTATTTGCTTGATTACGTAAAACTTTTTTAGAATCATCAATTAATAAATAGCAGATAAATAGCTATTTGTTGTTTTTTTGTTTCTTGTTTTTTTAAAAAGGACTAAACTTTTCTAACAATTATTGAAAGTGATGTTGTTTTTTTTTTATAAAATGTAACAGTCTCTAAATGTCTCACTGTTGTCCCAACGCCTCCTCTTCCATTAAGGAGAAGGTTTGATTATTTCATGGATGAAATTTTATATCACCATATATTTTAAATATGCAGGTTTTCTCACGATGTTTTCCTCAACCGCCGAGAACGAAATTAATTATAATTATGATGCATGCGTTCTAACCACTGGATCATTTCGTCTTGTTTATATAAATTTACACTATTCGTAAATATTGTAATCTTCTAAGTATATTTTCCATCGTAACAGTACGAAACCCTCGTTACGTGAGTCCGATACGCACTACGCCGGCTTTTTTATTTTTTCCTATCGCTTAACTCATTTTGCAAAATAGAAGACCTTGTTAAACGGATATTATACTTAATACTAACGTCGGAACATAAAACGATCGTTATTTCGATTTCAGAATAACAAAAGGAAGTCGTCGTTTATTTTAAACAGCTTAAACATTATTCTGTTTCCAGGCATACTGTTGTTTCAGGCAATTTGATATATTTAGTAATGACGCAAATAACCTGTGAATGTCTTACTGCTGGAACTCTTTTATTTTTCTTTTAAGAAAGCCTTGGACCCACTATGCTGTTCCACCGGTGGTTTGCTTTCGATGTTTTTTTTTCATTGCTCAAGATGATTAATTATAAAAAAATAAAGACATTAAAATTAGTAATAGTGGCCCGAATTTGAGCTCGCGATATATTAAATTCCACGTATTCGGACCAGCCCTCGGCTCACAGAACTATTTTTATTTATTCCTAGCTTTCTCGTCAGAATGTCCACTTAGAACAAGTATTACCTTCCTATAATAAACATAACAGTTTTGTAAAGTACCGTTTCACTATTTCTTGTAGCTAAAAGCTTCTTAAGTTTCGAAAATACTGCATAATACTATCACTTCTGCCGTATTTATTAAATCTATCGACGAGATCTAATACATTCATCGATATATCAAAATATTAAGCCTACTTATAGCAAACCTGATTAAATTAATCTGTACTGAATATGCAGTCTTCATCAAAATAGGCAATGACAAGAATTTTCAATACTTTTCTTATTCTGTCAATCGATTTTCTTTTTTTTTCATTCGTTATCTGTTAACGAGCCTTAAATTATAATATTTTGAAAATAGAACATTATATATTATAATCATTTATAAAAGTAATTATGGTCTCATTTCGGCCACTAAGCGAACACTATTATAGATAAAATGTCTCTTAGTGCATATTATCATGTCTCCTTTGAAACCTGAGTAGGTTTATTTATCATAATTACTTTTGTAATTGGTAACACTGTTTTTTACAGACTATTATTATTTAACTTTAACATTTGTCAATCAGATATTAATGCACCATTTTCAAACTAGTTTCGCTCAAGTTTTGACATTGACAGTTTATATGGTACACTAAATTTAATTAATGGTGATGGATTAAATAATAATTAATTAATAATTGTAACTGCCCATGCCGAATTCGCACGGGTAAATAATGGTTTTATCATTAATTAGTCATTTTTATTATAATTAATTAATAATTGTCCATGCCACCCATGCTGAATTCACACGGGTAAAATAATGATTTTATCATTAATTAGCAATTTTTATTACTTATTATTATCCGCCCGTGGTTTACCCGCATGCAAGCCACAACATATTTATGGTTCGCAGGTTTTAAGTAGTATCCGACCGAAAGTTCGGTTTCGGCCGAGTTTCGGCCAAAAATCAAGGTTCGGCGGCAGTTTCGGTTTCTTTTACCGAAACCGAAACTGAATTCGGAAGTTGTCGTGAACGCTTACCTAACTTCGTTTCTCGAAACCGAAACCGAAACTACGTTCAGGAGTTGCCGCGCTGTACTCGGTCATAATAGGAGCGGTAATTGTCAAATCATGTCGTGATTTGCTTGTGTTCGCAATGCGTTTTGTTTTTTGTGAGTTGGGACTGGGATATTATAAAGAATCTTACTGAGGTACTAAAGATTTTTTATGAAGCTACACTTGATCTATCTATCTATATGATAACGCATGCATTTCCCTTGAAATTCCTTTGATATCACTATTAAATAGGAAGCTGCAAACTAGAGACGAAAATGAAAGCGAAATAATGAGAAACATGAAAACACGGTTGCATGAATCAATGAATCGACGATTTGCATACATTAAAGGACAGCTTGAACTAATAACTGCAACATTACTGGATCCAAGATTTAAAGACACATATCTGAATTCTGATGAAGTTGACATTGCCACCTTAGAAATAGAAAACCAGTTGAAGGATTTACACGGACGATGTTAATTATACAATAAGTGAAAACTGTCATTCTAAAGAATCACAGCCTTCTTGTTGATCTAGAATATCGTCTCCCGAAAAAGCGAAAGGGCTTTGGGACGCCCATGATAAATCTACTTGTAATTTAATTTGAACCTCTGGTGTGGAGAACAGTGATTGTTTATCCCAAATTAAGATAACCATTCAAGCATACTTGTCAGAACCTAGGTTACAGAGAAGTGCAGATATTTATTTTTACTGGAATTCTAGTCCATTTCTATCTTTGAGAAAGGTAACACTGAAATTCTTATCAGCTCCACCGACGAGTCGACGACAAATTTATTCAGACAGAAGTAGTAATCTGCGAAGCGAAAATGTTGATAAACTATTGTTTCTTACCTATAATATAAGATTGTTAAACTATGAATATTAATAAGACATAAAAAATACAGATTGCTGCTTGAAATTATTAAAATCAAGTCTACGCGTTTTGAAATATTACGATTAGTTTATAATTTAGTAGTTTAGCTATAGTTATATGTTGAAGTGTCATACAAAATGACATATTAAGTTTAGAAGGAGTTAATTTGTTTTAAAGATAAATGTGATTTATATTGTTTTATTTATTACTTTAATATTAAGTACCTACCTATAACTATTGATATATTAGGTAACAACTTAAATAAGTATTTAAGTTATTATTTAACGCATTTTTAAAACTATGTGATTTTAAGAAAAAAATTAAAGAAGACTGATTATTATCATTATGTTTTCTCTGTTTTCCTTCTAAACATGATTCCTGTAAAAAAGTTTCGGTTTCGGCCGAAACTGAGACCGTTGCCGAAATTCGGTTTCGGTTGTAAAAACCAGTTTCGGTCGCACACAAGTTTTAAGGATAAAAATGTATGTGATATTCCTGACTATAATCTATCTCTGTGGCAAAATTCATTCAGATACGTTCAGAGGCTTTGGTATGATTGAGTACCTAACAAATTTATATCCATTCAAACTGTTTATAATATTAGTAAGATTTCGATAGAGATTATTTCAGCGAGATAAGTAATTTGAGCCAAAATTATCGTTTTCTTTATTTTTTCACAAACAAATGGATATTGCGGCTTATCTATAAAAATAGACTTATGTTGTTACATACTTTCTCATTGATATTTTATAGATCTACAAATCTGACATACTAGGATTCTCTTATATTTTTGACAGCGTTCTCTTGGTAAAGAACGGGTAAAAAAAATAGTAGCAAGCCGTTGGCCACTAAGCAAACGCACACGAGTAAAGTAATCTGACGTTTCGCGAATGTCAAGCGTAGCTCTCACGCACACTAAGATAATCAAACAAGCTCGCTTGTTTTAAGTCTTTTGTATTGCAACAATCTAGATACATAAATAATATAAGTAATTAAATAATCCTACCGATTTTTTAACGTAACGCTCACTTTTAATCACCTCTTTAAATCACAACATAGACGCTATGTTGTCGAAAGTATTGAGATTTACTACAGGAATAGTAAATATGGATAAAGCGGTCTTGAGATTTAAACTTTAAGATACATTTTAGTAAAAGGGGCATACCCTATTTTAAACGATTAACGAAATCGAAACAATAAAAGTGTATTAGGAATATGTAAATATGACATATAAAATTTTTGATTAAATCTACAAGTAATACTCTATGATAGATAATAAAACCGTCTGTTTGTATGGGATAGTGTACCAACATTTTTAAATAAAAGGTTTATGTTTTTGCTTTTATATTAATAACTCGATCGAAATATTTCAAAATAAAAATGTATTAAGGAAATATTAAAAGGAAACCGAATGTATCTACTGAACGTGTGGTTCGTTTGATTTGTGAAATAATATGTAATATCCTACATGTTAGACTAAATTGGTAAATAGTTGTCTGCGGGAACGAATGAAACTTAAGTTGCTTAAATTATTTTTAACATTTTACGACCCATAAGTTCATAGTCATGTAACAAAATATATTTTTAAAATATACCTACAATATTTATTTTTTAATATATATTTGATATTCATAATGCTAATTGCAATAAATAGCTACCTAAGAATTCTCTAAACTTATAGCATATGTTTAGAAATTATTTACACTTTTTTTAAAACATTTTATTATTAGTGTAACACTATCTATATTCAATGTTAAGTTTATAATAACTTCTTATGGGAGGGTAAACCGCTTCGTTACGTAACGCGTTACGACGCCAGTCTGTCTGGCTTCCGTTTCTCTTACACACACGGCAGCGGTAGGCAGGCAATAACGATACTAATAATGTACATACACAAAATTCTTATGTACATATTCAAAAATTGTAACTAAGAATGACATATATTTCATAAACATTACTACCTAAATAGTTAAACTTAGATTAGCTTAAGTTATCACTTCTGTCGGGCGTCCCAAGACGCACACGTATTTTTTATTGATATAGAAGTTATATTTTCCTTATTAGCGTATAATTAAAATATATATGTAATTTTTTTTTGTATATTTTACTTACCCACACCTGGATCTTGAGATTCCTGTAACAAAGAAAATGCAAATGAAAATCAGCGTCTACATGATCAGAAATAAATATTGTCGTTAAACGCAGAAGCTGGCAATTCATAATTACAGAAATAAACGATGCTGCGATGAAGAACTTGCATTATATTATATTTTGCTTGTATGTATTAAAAGAAATGCTTAACTTTATACACAAATAATTTATATAATAATAATCTAATAATAATAATCTTATAAATAGTATGAGAACAATTTTATTTAAACTATTTTAAATGTCAAATTGAGTATTTAAAAAACTGTACCAAATAAAAAAAGTCAGTCGTACACACTGCTTAGAAAAGGATAGACTTAATATTTGTGTTAATTTCATTGATTTAAAACATATTTTTATCCATTAAATGTAACCCAATCTTAGAACTAATAAAAGGAAAAAATATATAGCCATCCTTTTCTCAGTGGCGAGTTAGAAAAAGGATAGCAAGTCTTTTTTTTTAGTTTTGGCTTTTATTTGTGCCAAGAGGGCAAAGATTATTTCGCCAATGTCACGTGCGATGGAGATTGATCGGTAGCAAGTCTTTTAGTTTTGTCAAATTGATGAAATGTACGATAGTCTACAACAGAATCGGTGACATTATCATTCAGTCAATATATTTGTATGCGCGCGCACCATGCTAATCAATTTCATGAATTTCAACAAAATTTACTTAAATATTCACGACAATTTTTACTTGTTGGTAGGGCTAACGCAAGCATGTCTGGGTACTATCCATTTATCAGATAATCTACCGCCAAAAAGCGATGCTCGTTATTGTTGTGTTCCGGTTTAAAGTGTGAATGTAACTGTTACTAAGGCAGGAGGGACATAACATCATTACCCCCAAGGTTGGTGGCAGATTAGCGATAAAAGAAATGGTTAATATATCTTACAGCATCGTTGTCTATGCGCGATGGGGACCACTTAACATTTGCTCGCTCGCCTATATTATAAAAAAAAATTAAAACCAAAAAGTCTATATTAAACTCTTCGACTCTTTACGTATTTTCTTAATAAAAAACAAAAAACTATACCAACTTATAATCTATTTAGCGTGTGCAAGCTATAATTGCTTAATAAAGTAATTAATCACAAGTAACCTACAAATATAAGCTAGCTAGTAAATATAAGCAGTGTTCTAAATGAAGTTTGCATATAAGCTTAATTAATATCATTTATTCCATTCGAATTAATAAAGATGTTGGCCTGATTTAAAGCAAATGTTGGTAAACTCAACAGTAAAGGAAGCAGGCACTTAAGATATTCGAAGACGTAAATTGGGTCAAATGTTGGTTTAAGGATTTTCAGATTGGTTTATCCGTATTGTAGATATTTTATAATAACCATAGACTTGACATTTTTTGTATTGAGTTTTAACAATAGGTAGGTTTATAGAAATATAAAAAATGTTTGGTTGAAGCAGTACAAAAAGAGAATAAAACATTTTTAGGTTGACAAATTAAGCTTTATGAAGTGATCACAAATACTAATGTCTACCTTCGTGGTACAATTTAGAATTTACTTTACTTTTAATATAACGCTACAGGATATTTATATTAAAACATAATTAGGTCATCATAATATTAGAAGTGTAAAATATAAAAAGGAAATTGCAATCAAAATCATAAACTCGACAAAATAATATTAAAAGCAGTAATAGCATTAGGTAAAAATTGATATAACAATGTATGTAGATACGTCATTATAATACACGCGATTGAAGTTGGCCGGTCAACGCTTGAGCAAAAAGTAACATCCTAATTTTTAGGATCAAAAACACCTTGACAGGAGCATGGGCTAGAATCGATACGCATTTTACGCCCTAACTGTTAAGTCAATGGTCAATTATTGTTATTTTTAACTATTTAATATCAATAATCTTCGAAGAGATTTATTTTTTAAATATAGCAACATTTAATTATAAGGAAAAATATTTTTCTAAGTTGGTAATCTATTCAATATTAGATTATATACAGCTATATAGTTTTGTACCTACTATTATCATTGAACTCTAAGAGCTAATTACATTGAACCCGTCAAGTTTATCAATGTATCATCTAGATATGATTGACTTCCAACTTAATAATAGTCTTGTATTTTAACGTTCAAACGTTGTATGTATAGTATTTGTATTGCAAACAAGACATTTTAACCCTATTATGCATCGTATGTAATCAGTGAAACGATAGTTTCTTTGATTTTGGTGTGTAGTTTCGTTTGCGAAATCATATCAATCATCTGTTACATAGTCTACTCATGAAAATCAATAAAACTTATGACAAATTTTAAGTACCTACCTATCAAAAAAGGTTCCGTACTTATATGAAATGTGATTTGTTCTCTATAAAGTATGTATATAATCATTGAAAACGTATTGAATGAAGTAAAAAAATATTTCAGAACTGATTTTTATCGACGGTTTTAAAAAGCATCAATATAGGTACGTGTACACTTCCTTCCATTATTTTTAATTAAGTTTTCTAAAATCTAAATTCAAATTAAGATAAACTAATATTATAATTATTACATAAAAAATTATAAAAAAAAATATATAAGAGAAAATTCAAATACGAATTGCGATTAAAAACTTATATAACTTCATATTCATAAACCGCCATCAACCGCAAGCGGAGGGATTTGATAGATTTCTCATTCAATAGAGATTCGGGGATAATTTTAGCTTGTCGAGAGGATTACAGCGAGTTCGAATGAGTGATTAATCGACATATCGGCTTACTCCTATCGCCAAAGTTATACCTACATTTATATTTAGGTAATCGTAACTATATGTATAATACTAGCAGGAATCAGGCCCGTTTCATGGCAGAGAACGCGAGAATTTGGGCCGTTCCGGTTTTTTTTCGATTTCTTTTACTTAAAAATTTAAAATATAAATCCATATGTAAGTTGTTTTTTATCATAATGTTTACCTTTCTGGGCCCTTACCTCACAGATGGGTATATGCACATTGGTAGTCTAACCGTTAGCACTCCCTACCAATGTGCACTGCATCACTAGTTACGTTACAAAAAAGTATAAGCATTTCGATGACACGTTGACAATGTCTGGGTATGTCTTGGACATGATGTTTAAACTGGTCTGAAGTCATAAATCGATCTTTACGTAATAAAGACCAGTAAACCAAGTAATAGTTCCAAGCTAAAAAATGTCGCATGAAAACGATATTAAAATATATCTTATTCAAGTAGGTTTTTACAAGCTCTTAAATTGATATGTTATAGGATAATATTAAAAGGGAGGCTAGGAACTCTGTAATCACAAGTTATATAAATTATCGTATTATCGTCGTTTTAAGAAATGTTTTAATTCTTTTAATAATATATATTAATTACAGTGTACCGTACTCTATAAAGTGTAAACTTTAATGTCACCGCAAATTAATTAGCGCAGGTCTATTAATGGAATCAATAAACGATTCCCAGAGGATGCAAAAAACTAAAGCGTCAATACGTAAACAAATATACTTTTAAAGCATCCGACATTATCGCAAAAGACGAAAAAAGTCTAGATGTATATTATATTTTTCACTTAAAATCTGTATACTATTTGTAATTTTGAAAATTCTAGCTAAAAACTTACACAATATTTACCTAAATGTTAGGTACTTGAATATGTTTTTTTTTGTTTAAGAATATTTATTCTCATAAAGGCATAACAAACGCCACTTACATGAGAATAGCAATAAAGTTAAAAATAATTATTATATTCCTCGTGTGAATAGCCTTTGATAAAAACTAATTGGGTCTTGAATGTGTTAAATGACGTTTTATATTTGAAGGTACTATAAAGCAGAGAGGAGGGAATCATGTTGTTATGCCATAGTTTGTTAATTTTTGGTAGGACAATGCTCGACGCGTGCTTCGTTTTGACAGTTATTTTATTTTAGTAAATGTTAAATTAATGTGAAAGAGTACCTATGTCTTTTGTTGCAATTTTTTTGACAAATTCTAAATCTTGTAAATATATATTTTGTTTAGTTAGATTAAGGTATAAGAAATTAAAGAGCATTTTTATAATTTTCTTTTATGTCATTTGAAGGTATTTGCGGCAGCACTACTCCTTACTTTGATTTGGTATAGGAGGTGCGGTTCACTGGAGGCATTCCAATAATTTTTCGTTGATACAGTTTGAATGTTTTGGAGAGAGCCAAGAAGTTATGTTTTTATTACAATCAGTGTGAGAACTGTACAATATATAAACAGAGAAATTAAATATTTAGTCAACCTTGAATAATGAAAGTGCTCTCAAATTTGACTCATCCATTTATCTTTTCATATACAACAACTATTAAAATTATATCGAAGTTACAGAACATTGGGTCTATTTAAATACGTGGAAAAACGAGATCTTCAGTGGTCTTCAAAGAGTTTGAACATGAAGTATTGTATAGTGTATAATAGTAGCCTCAATCTTTATTAATTTAGTAAACTACAGCTCATTTCATCTCGATTGTTCATATATATCTTAAACGTATTAAAGTTGTCACTTTCTCACTATGATCCATGATTTTAAATAATTTTTGAAAAAGCTAACCAATTTTTAGATTTTCTTCCAATAACGAAGAGAAAAATAATAGGACAACGAAAGAAAAATAGAAAATAATTGAAAGCAAAAGGCTTTGAGCTATCGTCTATAAAATCATAAAGTCATTAACCCCCACCTGCCAAATAGTTCTTAAAGGTCGGATGTATCGATCAAACATCTATCTGCCACATATATTTCATTTTATCAGATAAACGTAAGCCGATTACCAACTAATCTCGCGAATATCACACATTCCCGCTTAACTAAAACATTATTTGTCCAAATACATTCATCCTATTTAAGATATGATTATTTAGAAAACTGCAAATTGGTCTAGCTAATACCTACTAGTATAAAAACCTTTAAATATAGACGAACATAAAGAATGAAGCATGTGCTGCTAAAATAATCAAGAAAGTAAATTGATTAGTTATTATTTAGAAATCTTAAAACACATTCGTGATGAGAGTATTGATTACCTGTCAAAGGACCATTATAAATATGAAGGTTATAGTGAATTTTAAAATGTGATAAGCATGCAGAAAACGAGTGTTTCGATATCATGTCAAAGACTATTTAGGATGACAGCGTTGCTATCGAAGAAGCTATATTGCACTCTATAGCAAGTCTATTCCTACATTAACACTTACCGCCCTATCATTCCCATACATCGTTTTCCTTACCGGGATAAATATACATTGATACTTACGAATAATTTGCTTTTGTCTTTCTCTTTCTGTTTTATTTCTGCCTCTTTTTTTGCTTCCTGTATAAGCTCATCAACGAATTCAGAGGCCTGTCGCAGTTTTTCCGGATCGCTTCTGAACTCCTCTATCCTTTCATTTAACGCTGACGTTTCTGAATCCTCTCTCATTTTGAACTCCTCAATATATCTATTGAAAATGTCTTACAGGTGGTTCTATTCACTAACGCGATAAAACACAAACGCCACGAAAACCGTAAACAACTTTGGTATTTAAAACATTAGAGAAGTAATAAGAAAATATTTTTGGAAATGGGTTTTGTTTTAGGGTCTTGGCGGGAATTCAAAAGAGTCAGTCATAACTGATTTTTTGCTACACAAGCGTTAAGCAATACGTTTGTTAGCTACAGTGTTTCCGGAGGTACTGACTGACTGGGCCGTTTTCGATCATGCGCCGCCGAACCGTCGCGATTGTACGGAACTACGGAGTGCACGGTAGATGCGACTAGAGATTAATCCTAATCACTAACCATGACCGCTGTAGAGCTCTCGACTCAACTAAAGGCTAATAAACACTAAATTGAGAGCAGGTGTACGCGTAATACCTTTAAGTCAGCAATAAATTTGCATTTGCGTTACTCGCGCTGTTTGCCGTGATAGTCTTTAGTTTGACTGACAGGAGATTATATTATATACATAAATATAACTAATTGATATTATTTCTTTAAAATTATTTTTAATACATGTACACTTATTGTATTGTTTTTTATACGGTATAATAATAAACGTTACAATACACGAGTACACGTATTTTAACCCATCCTAATAAAATAAAAAATATGATGTTTTTATCTTTAATACCTACATAAGTGTAGAACTTACTTCTATTAAGTGTCGTATGTGATTCCGTTCTCTCGAACTCCATACTTAGTACAAATAACTCTACGGATAATAAATACAAAATTCATTACACAATATGGACCGTGAAGTAAACGCACAATACATTATTTATTAGCGCGTGTATGCAAGTTAAATATATTTCACTCAACTGCCCTTGACATCGCGTTAAATAAATCTTATGAATTAAACATTTCACTTATTGTCGTGGGTACTCATAGAAATACCGTTAAACTATTGATTGAACTCTGATTTGTGTAGGTCCGACTTAAAACGTATCACAATATTACGTGTTACGTTTTAAACGGTGAGTGAGTCAGTGTATCTGTATACATTGACTATATTCAATAACCTATTAGAAGCGAATGGGCTAATGCATTTTCAGTAACTCAGTTGACGGAGTAGTTACTTAATATCATCAGGTGAAAAATTTGCTCATTGCCTTCCTTAAAAAAATTGTGTACCTATCATCATTATCATTACATAGTACAAAACAAAGTCACTTACCGCTGTTTGTCCCTTTATATGCTTAGATCTATTAAAATTACACAACGAATTTTGATGTGGTTTTGTTTAATAGATAGATTGATTCAAGAGGAAGGTTTATATGTGTAACACATGCACAATATAATAGAGGAACACTGATAATTTAAGAGGTTTCTGAAGTAATGTCTTATGTAAATAAACAGCTGGTGAACCCCACGAAATCAAAATCATGTACCTACTACATAGTATTGTACATCTTAAAAAGTTTTTCAAAAAAGTACGCGTTGATATATGTTTATCTCTTAGGAATAGCCCATAACAATAATTTTTCATCCTTTACTTTTTACAAGAAATAATGGCTTATTTACAAAGCGATTTTACATTGGAATACAGCATTAGTCCTTATCCAATTAAGTACCTTAAATAAATTTTGCATTTAATATAGATCAATATGTCTCTTTACAGCATATAATAGCAATGACTATTTTCGAAGATATTACAGATTTAAAACCGAGGGACATAGCGGTTTGTATTTTCTAATTACTGAAAAACTGTGGACGTTATTATGCATTATATTTAGTATCAGCATTGCACCCGAGCCAAGTCGGGGCCGGTCTCTCGTATTTTAATAAGGCTAAGCGTATCCACAATATAAAACTAAATATAGGCTAGCTTTACCCCAAAATGACTTGCATATTCAATTTGCTTTTAGGAGTTTAATTATGCTTTCTCAAGCCTGTAGCTAGTGTACCTACTGATAGTGTACTACCTACTGACACTGATAGTGTAGTAGTACCTACTGATTTACATATACTTAGGTATTTTTATATTTTGTTATTGATACTATGTATCGTACTAATATATCCAACAAAATTGCACTAAGTATTTAGACAAGAGTGGGACAGCGTCGTGGCGTTTAAAAAAAACATACTGACTGACGGGACCGTTGTGTTGATAATCAATAAAATTAATTGAATAAATCTCAAAGACAAGATTTCACATTCGTTTAAAACAATCTTCTAATCCCATACTACATAGATAATTTTATTTATAGTTAATTGCACAGACACTTGAATAAATAATATTAATAATAATGTTAAAGTTCCTAATTAAGTACAATAACAAAGACATTAATGTCTAGTTTTTGCCACATATCTACATGCCGTTTGAATATAACAGATAGATATCGAGATCCCCGATCGTGTCGGATTGCCGTCCAATCGGATTATGAAAGCGCACCCATATTTGCGCACACAGTTGAGTACTTAATTATTATCTCCAATGCAATTGATTATTTTCTGTTAAGAATGGCTATATTGGTATCGAAATGAGACTTACCGCTTTATAAGCGATCAAGCTACTTACATTGTTTAAAGTAATCGACTCAATGCGCGGTGTATTAGAATTTACTTTTATATACTTAATATTATGGAATACCTAGTATATTTTAGTTAATTTAATAATTTCTAAAACCAGAAAAAGTTCGTCTTGAATACTTATTCAAACTATTTTTGTTTTATTTGCTCAAAAGAAAACTACTAATAAAAAGTGCTTTTAACATCTTACTGAGATAAAAGTTTTAAATCCTAGCATATTCCAAAAAAAATATACAATATCAAATATAACAAATTTGGTTTTCAATAATAATAAATAGTTTTTTCGGTGTGTATTCAAAAACAGATAGGCAACATTATTAATCTACAAAAAATATTTACGTATCAGGGACAAAATTGTTAAATCATTAAACAGTTTCATTGTTTTATCCACGCAGTTATGTAAAGTGCTTTGGTTTATAGGCGCCCGCAAGTTATATACAAGTCATCCTTCGTGGAATGGCCATAAAACACCAGGCGATATTCAAACTCTCTTTACTCTATAGTTACCATAAAACACATACTTTATTAAAATTGAAATTGTTCAGATTACTTTGTAAAATAATATTTAGAGACCTCCACTGTTTGTTGTCCCAGGACCTTTTTATATTGAAGAAAAAAGCCCAAACACATAGATAATAAGTACTAAGAATTCAATTATTTTTTTTATTTGTCACTCAATTTTAAAGATAGCAAAATGTATCTGTAAATGTATTTACAGTTTTTAATTATTTTTGTTGTTGCTGTTGTTCAGGTGAAGGTGGGCAAGGCGAAGAACTTTGTTGAGGAGCACAAATCGGATCCGGGACATTTTCATAATAACAGTGACCATCCCACCACCATGCAGGGCCAGGTGTTGGAGCATAGTTAAAGCATATCTAGAAAAGAAATTACTTTTAAGAAATATTTTGATTTACTTTTCTTTAACTTACAAATACCTTAATACATGTATTTGAAAAAAACGATTGAAATAAATATGTAGTTAATAAATTACCAAAAGTTTATTTTATATAGTATTAGTATTTAGTGTTTACATCCTCAATGTCTTCTTTACATTACCGTTATCACTTTGAAAACTTCAATGAAATGTGTAAGAGATGTAAAAAAATATCTACAATTAATATATTTTCTTAACATTAATATAGAATCTTCAAGAAAAAATTAAGCAAAAACAAAACAGTACAAAAGTAACCTTGATCTACCAGGTGCTATTGCTAATACGTACAAATTAGTACGTGAGTATTATTTACATATTATATTATATTAGGTATATATTTTTGGTTATTTTTAGTTAACATTCTAAGAGACATCATAATGGTTAAGAGATTGTTATAACGTCTACAATTATAGCGTTTACTGTCCTAGAAAGTATTGACATTCACATTAAATAACCATAAAATTGTTTTTCTTGTTTATTTCTATCAAGAAACTTTACTTACGGCATCTGGAGGAATAACCGTAGAAGCTATTTTTTTAACTGGATCTTTCAAAATAGGGGGACCTTCCGCTACTGGTGCAACAACTGGTGGCAGAACTGAATTAAAAGCATTTCTTTTAAAGTAATATTTGTCAGAATATTTAAAATCTGGTCCCCTTGGAATCTCAGCTGGTGGAATAGTACGTGGAGCCAATAAAGGAGGAAAACGACCGTGTAGTGTATGTTTTCTTCCGAGTAAAAAGTTTCTTAGCTTTTGTAAGCCGTAAGATACATCTCTAAAATTGTATTTTTTCTTCGACATTGCTTTATTCAAACTTGTTATTTTTGAAATGTCAGATTCATTGTTTCTATGTTACATTAAAAATACTCAATGTGAGCTTTATTTTCAAATTAATTTAGAATTGAGATTTTTTTTATTACATATATAGTTTATCACTTATTTATAAATAAATTTAACAAGAACATTAAGTACTGCTAACTTGCTATATCCTTGTTATTTTAATGCTATTTATTTGATTTCTTTTGAATTGCTAAAGTAAGTAATCAGCTAATATACATAATTTATTATAAATCGGACAAATCATCTATGAATATTATTATTATTACTGCATAACTTCATCCGAACATAAGCCAAATTTTGAAAAAAATTTGAAGCTGTATGGTGCAATACGTTTGCTATTTCCAGAGGATAGAATTAAATAAAAATACATATAACTCCCGCGCTTTCATGACAGTTTGACAGTAAGTCAAAGTTTTAAGTAAAGGCGCATAATTTTGCAATGTGATTGTTTTCTTTAACATTTTAAGTGAAATTTAATCCAGTACAGTTTTATTTAGCTGTATATCTTTTAATTTTAATATTTAAATATGAAAACTCAAAAATCTTCAGACAACGAAGAAGTGACTCCTACGAAAAAAGTTCTAAAACAAGCTCGTTTACCGTTTATGATAATAAGTGATGTATCACCAAAATCTGTTGCTACTCAATCCCGAAAGCGTAAACTTTCTGTTCCTGAACCTGAGCCTGTTACAAAAGTTGGCAAGATCAGTAAAGAAGACGATTCGGCTCAAGAATTAGTGGTAATTAGTGATGATGATAGCAAAGAACATCCTCAGGCTACAAAATCAGATAAACAATTAAATCCCTACGTAAAATTAGTAGATACTGCCTGGAAGAAAAAGGCGCAAAAGGCGAAGAATGTTAAAAAGAAAAAAACTTACACAAAAAAATCGAAAAAAATAGCCAATACCTCTGCAGAAAATGATGAAAATACTTCTGAGCCCTCTAATGAAAATGGTGACAGTAAAAATGATAAGGTTGAAGAAATGGAAGTTAGTGAATCAGAAGAAATACACCAAGAAGTTGAAGAAATAAACGACGAAGCCACCAAAAATGATGATGACAACGAACCTCCGAGTCCAGAAATGGAATGTGAAAAAGATAATATCCTTACTGTGGAAGATTCATGTTCAGAAGATATTAAAAGTCAAAATGTGGAAAATAATTCTAATGATAAAGATTGTTCTTCTAGCAAAGATGAAGATAATTTGCATGCTAACACAGAAAAGAATGATGAAACTTCAGAGCCAGAAACAAATATAAAAGAATTAAACAATTCAAGTACAGTAACTCCAAAGAGAAGTCAAAGAAACCAATCTAAAGCTGAAGACAAAAACAGCTCTATTATAAGTAACTGTGATGAATCATTCAGCTCAAATCCATCAACACCTAGACGCTCAACAAGACAAGTATCTCTCACAAATAGCCAAGGCGATATATCCTTGAATGAATCAAATTCAAAGATAACTCCAAAACAAGTGAGTAATTTATTTCAATATAAATTTCTCTAAACCTATTTATAGATGTTATTTAGTGCATGGTTAGTTAAATAATGCAATATCTTCTGTGTATTAATAGGTGACGGAAAGAGTCAAATCAGTGCTTAACAAAGCATCTATTAAATTAGGATTATAAGTCTGTAATTTTATTTACCTCAAATGTAACTTTATCTTATAAAATAATTAATAACTAAAGTAAATTAATGAGTGTTTGAGGCTTTCACATGATAATATATATATTTTTTATTATATAGGTTGACTGACAGGTAAATGAACCAACTTATAGTGGTTAACATTGACCATAGACATAAGAGGTGTAAGAAATATTAAACATTCCTTACATTGCCAATGCTCCACCAACCTTGGGAACTGAGATGCTATGTCTCTTGTGTCTGTAGTTATGCTGGCTACCGTACTGTTGTTATTCACATTTGAAACGATTTTCATTTTCAGACAATTTTCATTATTAAATAAGCATTGTCACTCAGAGTGATGATACACCCAAATCTGATAAGGAATTTGTACTTTATGATGTTAAATAAATTTTATTATTACATGAACCCTGAAAGCATTACACGCCATCTTTGGACAATTGGGTTAAATTATTAGTTTATGATTATAAAAAAGATTTACACCACCTTTTATTATTGAAATTATTTCTATAAAATTCTTTCATACATTGTTTGGCTTGTATGTTATTGACACATCAATCATTGATAAAAACAAAAACGATATAGTGTACATGGCAAGGCTCATATGGAATAAAAAAATAATAATACATGATGGTTAAAATTAAAAGTAATCTTTAATAGTTATGATTAAAACATCAAATACCTTAACACAAATATTGTTACATGTTTGTAAATAATCTATTCTTAAGATACTTATCAAGATAAAGTCCATAAATATTCCTAAATCAAGTAAATATTATAATACTCAAACAAAAATATTGCAGCTCCAAAAGAAATTAGAATCAGCTAAGAAAAAGGAAGAAAGAGAAAAAGAAAAAACAGAACGGGAAAAAAAGAAACAGCAAGAGAAAGATGAGAGAGCAAGACAGAGACAAGAAAAGGAAGAGCAGAAGAAGAGGGAGAGAGAAGAGAAAGAGGAGGCTAAGAAAAAAGAAAAGGAGGAAAAAGAGGAACAAAAAAGGAAGGAAAGAGAAGAAAAAGAAAAACAAAAGGAGTTGGAGAAAAGTGAGTTGCTTTTGTTGTTTTTAATATTTGGTTTGAAACTTGTTTATGAAATGCACTATTTATTTAAATAAAGCTTAGTCAAACTAATTGAAATGACTAAAATATATTAATTATTAAATTGATTATAGATCTATATGCTTACTCTGGTCTGGTCATGTCACGCACATTAAGACAACTTGTAAGCACGAGCGTCGCTCACTTATAGTAATGCGCGCCTACAGTAATTTAAGCTTTTTCATGATTGAATAGACCTAAATTTTAATGTAAACGCGTAAAACCGTATGCGCATTATGTTTAACCTGGACATGCTAAACAATCACTGTATGTTATGGAATTTTGTTTTTACTATCAGAAATGAGAGAAGAAAAAGAAGAACAAAAGCGAAAAGAGAAGGAAGAAAAAGAAGAACAAAAAAAGAAAGAAAAAGAGGCTAGAGAAGAAGAGAAGCGGAAAAAACAAGAAGCTCTGGAACAAGAAAAATTAGAACAAGAGCAGAAGAAAAAGAAAGCAGCAGAAGCATTTGTTAGCTTTTTTGTGCCAAAACAAAAGGGCGAAAGGGAACAAGTGACCCTTGGAACAATAAGTAACAAAGATATTTTGTCTAGTTTCACAATAAAGTCTGATATGCGTTTAGCACCAACAACAAGAGTAACTCTTGATGAAGAGAGCAGAAAAGTTTTTGATAACTACTTAGAAGAGCAAAATGTTCCAGAGAGTTCATTATATATTAAAAGTTTGAAAGGATCCCATAAGCCACAGTGTAATGGAAAGACTTGGCCTTTGAGTGATAGAGATGATGATGATGTCATGATAGTTGGTAAGTGATAGAAGTTATGAAGTTGAACTAAATTATCTAAATATTTTAAATATAAGATAACCTTCAAGTAAAGTTATAAATATTTTAAAGACCTATGACTTACTCAGCTAAGCTTGAGTAAGCCATAATAAAACTATACTGCATAGTTAAAAAATATATTTTAAGTTGAAATAAATATACAGATTATAATAATATTTTATTTATTACAGAAGATGAACTTCTACCAGTAGATGGGGCTGGTGAAACTATAGCTTGTGACATAGTGAAGCGTGAAAAACTGCGTCCTAAATTGTTTGCATTCCACGAGAACAGGCGCCCGCCTTATTGGGGCACATGGAGGAAAAAAAGCAAATTTATTAATCCAAGAAAACCATTTAAAACTGATGAGGTATATATATTTTTAAGTTATTGTTACAGTTTCTCTTATTTACCTCTTTTTCTGAGTAACACAAAAACATTTCATTAGTTTTTTTGTTTCAAAATCTTTCCAACAACTGAGTTGTCATTTATTATTTATGTAGAAATAAACTACATAAATCATAAAAGACAACTTTTGATTGAAAAAGTTACACCACCAACTTATCACTAAGCACTTAAAATAGATATCTGTGGGTAACATTCATATTGATACGTCTTTAAAGGTCTAAACAACATTAAATGTTAAATATATTAACATGAATAATGTGTAGTTCATGCCTTTAGTATATATTTTATAAGGATGCCTGATTTCAATTCAGGCAAGCTGTATGACAATAGAGCCGAGATGGCCCAGTGGCTAGAACGCACCAATGGTTTCAGGTTCAAACCCAGGCAGGCACCACTGAAATTTCATGTGCTTAATTTGTGTTTATAATTCATCTTGTGCTCGGTGGTGAAGGAAAACATCGTGAGGAAACCTGCATGTGTCTAATTTCAACGAAATTCTGCCACATGTGTATTCCGCCAACCCGCATTGGAGCAGCGTGGTGAAATATGCTCCAAACCTTCTCCTCAAAGGGTGAGGAGGCCTTTATCCCAGCAGTGGGACATTTATGGGCTGATAATGAGTAATGAGTATGGCAATACAAATTTTAAGATTATTTATATTAGGAATTTATATCCACTGTTTTTTTCTTTTTAAATTAAAAGCTACAGAGTTTATCATTGTTATGTTATTCTATTCCAGAAGCTTTTAGACTATGAAGTCGACAGTGATGAAGAGTGGGAAGAGGAGCAGGAGGGTGAGAGCATAGATGGAAGTGCAGCTGGAAGTGATGATGAACAAGACGCAGATGAATATGAAGTTGACAATGAGGTGTTTGTACCTCATGGTTACTTAAGTGATGAGGTTAGTTTGAAAAATAGTAACTCCAATACTTAATATTTTATTTATTTTCTTCATATAGTATTCGTTGGTCTGTTGATGTGATTTCCAATGACACATTATCAATGGATATTGATTTTCTCTGCTGCACATTTGACATCCTTTTTGTTACTTCTATAAAGTAAATTGTAAGTAAAAAGTCAATGATCCAAATTCAATATTCATGAAACACTATCACTAAAATTGCAATGTTTATTTTCCAATGCACAAATTATATTTAATTATGCTATAAAAACAGATATATAAAAAAGGTGAACCTTAATATGCAACATTTTTTATTTTAAAGATATGGTTTCATTTCATTTTTGTTAGTTAAGTTAGGCTTGGTGTCGTAGCTTGCACTCCAGTAATTCTATGTAATTGTTATTAATAATGAACAAAAATTACAGGAGGCTACTATGGATGAAGATGATGTACTCTCCCTTTCGCCTGAAACACAAAAAGCGAGACTGAAACATTTAGAAGATGAATTTGAGTTTGAAATGAAGAAACCAATGGAAAAATTAAAACCGAGATTATATGGCTTGCTATGGGAGACAGCTGATGGTAGCAGGCCAGAAAATTGTGCAGATGCATTATGGAATTATTTTGGTAAATTGTCTATGATAATGAATGATCCAACCCCGTTTTTGCAACCATCAAATGAATCTGAAGATACAGATAAGAAAAAAGCTAAAAAGAAAAAGACAACTGATGGAGATCAAAAAAGTCCTAAAAATGAGAAAAAGAAGAAATCGAAAATAGAGGACAAGGAAATCAAAAAGCCTAAAATTGACACTAAAAAAACAACTCAGGATAATAAGAAAAATCAACCGGGCATTAACACATTTTTAACTAAAATAAAAACTTGATCAATTGTGAGCTATTTTAATTTTATCAAATTTTGGTTACATTTATCCATTTATAATATTATATTTAAGGAAATGACTTGACTATAGTATTCATTGTAAGTTTAAGGTTTTATATTAAATATGCTTATAATTCTAGTGTTTTATATGCAACAGGTTGATATTTGTTGCAAAAAAAAAAATCATAAAAAACTTCATAATTTATGTTCTATTCTTGTTTTACAGTTCCTAGGTCTTTAATAAGATCTTTATTCAATTTAATAATTGTTTTATATAACGAAATAAATATTATTTGTTTTATATTCTATTTAATGATTCTCACTGTACTATTGACTAGACTGGTTACAAGTATATTTTAATATCATCATACTTATAGAATGTGTAAATATAGATATGGAATTAATTTAGATTATTTTAGTTAAATATATATATATTAAAATTACATGTGAATAAGCTGTTTTATTGTGTATGCATAGAACATTCATAATAATAAAATGTTTAATTTTAGTCTTACTGAAAACCTTAACCAAGATAAAATAGATTTAATATTATAACACATTAATCATGACACGGTTTTTGTTTATGATTTAATTAGGTGAACGGTCTAATGGGTCTCCTGGAAGTAGTGCATAGACCATTTCTTACATCGCCAATGGGCCACCAACATTAGGAACTGAGATGACACTTGAGCCTGTAGTTACATTGACTCACAAACCCTTCAAACCAGAACTCAATAATACAAACTATTGCTGCTTGATCGTAGAATATATTATAATGAGTGGGTGGAAGTGGCTAGTTAGGCTTGCACAAACCCCTATTATCAAGTGTAATACGGAGCATCCTTTGCTTTTAGTGTAGGTACGTGACAATTTATACCTTTATTTTAGTAAATTGTGTTATCTTTTAACTTACTAAGAATCATGATAGGTAAAGCAAGTGCCCAATTTTTATTGAATTTTTTTAGCTTTATTTTAGTTATTTTGCAAATCAGTAAAATGTTTTATACCACTAAGAAAGGGCATACTTATTTTATTTGGGCTAATAAGAAACAAAAAAATAATATCAAAAAATTATATCGGTCCAATCATGTAAAGAGCTTATTTCAATACATTTTTTTAAAATATTATTTTTTATGTAGTTCTAACAGTGTTTTAAATATATTTTAAATTTTTTTGTGTAGACATCATATTTAAACCCTCTACGTCATAATAACAACATTCAACAACTAAGTCAACTAGCATCGGATATAACGTTCAGAGATCGCTTGCAATAACTTACGACAATAATTACCATTCTACATAATTTTGTGTTCAAAGTGTACTGTGACCCTTAAAACCAAAAGGGGATATCTTTGGTCTCGTTCATATTCATAAGATTAAACACTCAATATATACATTGAACGAGCGAATGAAATGATAAGAACAACTGACACTGACGTTTAAAATGTAAACGTCAAACACGATTCGCACGATTATCCGAGCGAACAAAAACCGTCTTTGACGAATTTACATTGCATTGGGTGTTAAGTCGAGTTAATGTCTTATTTTACATTTTTTATTGTGTAAAGTAAATCATTAAGCGCCGAGTTTTTATAGTGTGTAAGAAATAAGTTAGCCGCTTAAATGCCTTGATAGAACGGTATTTAAAAATGAACAAAATGTCGAAGAATAAATTAAATCTGACCCTCCCACCGGGGTCTATAGACACAGCTCCTGCTATAACACCATCTAATATGACCCCTCAACTTAAATCCGCAACTGCTTCGGAGTAAGTAAATTCCGTCATTTCATACGTTAGTTAATCTTATTTTTTATTTATTTTTTTAAATATTTTCTTATTATTGAATATTTTATAAATATCCAGACACATATAATTAGTAACGAATTCTTATTTTTTTTATCAGTGAATAATGTAAGACTTTAAAATGCCTTTAAAGTTAAACAGGTTTCATATCAGTACTTGAATGATAAAACTATACAGGATGTTACTTCTTTATCAAACTTAATTCTTTCTTTTATAATTCTTTTAAAAATATATACTCAATCTTTATGTATTATTTTATTGCTGCATATGTTGTTCCTACCTACATATGTAGGTAGGAACAACATATGCATGCTAGGCCTACCTGGGCATATCCTATATACCATTTTATTGCTATGTCCTGGATAGAAAGATTAGTCAATCAAGAAATACTACAATCATAAACATTCCTAGGGATAGATGCTACCCCTTTTTAGAGGATAGGAAAAGGTTATATAGTTACAATACTATTTAAATGTTTTTCTTGGGAATAGTGGAGTATAATATACAAAATAAGTTTATTTTGTATATTATGAGTAATTTGTATTGTACATTATAATATGTGAAGATGTAAATTTTTTTACCTATCAAAAATTTTTCATAATAATATTTTGTTGTTTTTAACAATAGATAATCAATTTTGTATTTAGGCGGCAGGGATTAGCAGGAAAGTCAAAAACAAGTATTGAAGCCTTGACTGAGAGGTTAGAGCAAATTGAAATGGACGACACACAACGACGCAGGATAGAGGTATTTCTCTGTCAGAAAGAGAAGATTGGAGAACTGAGCGATGATGACTTTGAAAAGTTAGGAGAATTAGGTACCACAATAACTATTATGCTACCATACTATTTATATTTATTATCTATCTTAATACATAATTAATAATCAATATATATTTTATATGTTATGTATGTAGGTATTTCTGTGTACAATTGTAGCAGATTTTCAGATACTGAAAGCAAGTGTAATACTCGTAAATTGAATGATTTTGACTTTTTATTTGATAGTTATATCATTAAGATAAAGGTTACATACTAAAATTCTATTTGAATTTTATTGAGATAAACATAAGATACTGAACTGATTGGTATCCATACTTTTTAAAATACATGTAAACATTTTATAGGTCAAGGAAATGGTGGGGTTGTAATGAAAGTTCGTCACAAGTCCACTGGTCTCATTATGGCAAGAAAACTAATACATTTGGAAGTAAAACCAGCAATAAAGAAACAGATAATCAGAGAACTAAAGGTGCTTCACGAGTGTAATTTTGCTCATATAGTGGGATTCTATGGGGCTTTTTATAGTGATGGAGAAATATCAATCTGTATGGAGTACATGGACGGAGGATCACTGGATTTGATATTGAAAAAGGCTGGAAGGATTCCTGAGTCAATTTTAGGTAGGTTATTTAATGGAATTATAATATTTTTACCATATATACCTTATTTAGGATTAGAATAATTGTAAAAGTACCTAATTTACAAAAATATAATAAAATCACCATATTAAAATAATTCTTCAACTTGATTTTACAATCTCAAGAAGTTTGATTTACTTGAAATTTTTTCCACATATTAATATCTGATGACAATACAATAATTTTGTCCTAGTACCTTAGTCAGGATACCAAGAATAAAAATTAAAAATTATTGTATCACAAGTTGCCTACATATGATGCTAAACTATTTTTAGGAATCACTTTCGACTCATAACTTTAGTGGAATCGTCATTTATAGTCCCAGGGAGACTCATCGCTACAGCATACGCGTATACTTTTGTTATTTTCATAGTATTATATTGAAACTGTTTTCATTCTGCTAAAGAAGAGCAATCCGATCTATTTATAAACTACAAGTTCGAGACTCTCTTGGGCATGTTTTTCATAAATTCCACAGTTATTATTAACTTGGTCCATTATTAAATTTAAATCTCATATAAACAATGCAATGCATACAAATGCACAGAACATTATATTAAAGATAAAATCTCGTGATCTTAGTAATTGCTTAATTTCAGGTAGGATGTACATAAATTTATTCTGTAATTAAAATGAATTGAAATTAATTATTTACTGAATTTCTTGCCAGTTCTTTTCGGTAGAATCTACTTTCTGAACCGGAGGTGACTTTACATTAAAATCGATACTGTTACATGATCCAAAAGTACTTTTACGAGCCTAATTCAATAAAGAATATTTTGATTTTATTAGTTCCTACTTGATTATCTTGCAGATAACTTCAAAAAGCACCAAAGCTTTGTGAACTCTGTACTTAGAATAACGATTTAGGGATCACAGGGGTTACAAGTATTAGAGTAGGTTTTGAAAACATTTTTCACTAAATCAATAATGGTAATAATTATACAGTAACGCACTATAAATAATTTATTAATTTTACAGGAACAATAACATCTGCAGTCCTTAAAGGGTTAAGCTATTTGCGTGATAAGCATGCCATCATGCATCGTGATGTGAAACCGTCCAACATACTCGTGAATAGTAATGGAGAAATAAAGATTTGTGATTTCGGTGTCTCCGGACAGCTCATCGACTCCATGGCCAATTCGTTTGTTGGCACCAGGAGTTATATGTCGGTATGTTTTAACAAACTATGTTTACCATGTAATATTAATATATATTTATCAACAATTTCAATTTTTATTATGAGGTTAGGAGTTCGTCGTCAAGTGCTTCCAGCTTGCTTTATAACCAATTTCATTTTTCATTTCATTTCAAAACTGGCTCAAGGGTTTGGCCGCGAAAGCGCAACAGATAGATAGTTACTTTTGCATGTATAAATACAAACTGTATAGATACCCATGTTTTGGAAATATTTCGTTTAATTTTTTTAAAGCTGACATTAGTGTTGTTTGGACTTCACCAAATGACTTTCTTGTCTGACATGTACATGACACGTATAATTAGTCGATGTTACATCAATACAACATTCAATTTCAAATAATGCCGTATATTAACGAATCTAAGTCAAAGCGGTTATGTTAATTCAATTATTTGTCTATTATAGACTATAGTATATCATTGAATTTACCCTGCACACGATTATATAGATCAAACTCGACTCGCAGGCGAAGTCGTGAACGGCAGCTATTATTAAGCTAACTATTTAAGCTTACTTGGTGGTAGGGCTTTGTGCAAACCCGTCTGTGTAGGTACCACCCACTCATCAGATATTCTACCGCCAAATAACAGTACTCTGTATTGATGTGTTCCGGTTAGAAGGGTGAGTGAGCCAGTGTAACTACAGGCACAAGGGACGTAACATGTTAGGTCCCAAGGTTGGAGGTGCATTGGTGATGTAAGGCATGGTTAATATTTCTTACAGCGCCTTTGTCTATGGGCGGTGGTGACCACTTACCAATGCCATAAAAAAATAATTAAAAAGAGCTTTGGTTTAAAATCGTTTGCATGTTC
Source organism: Vanessa atalanta (assembly GCF_905147765.1). Lineage (NCBI taxonomy): Eukaryota > Metazoa > Arthropoda > Insecta > Lepidoptera > Nymphalidae > Vanessa > Vanessa atalanta. The sequence goes on from NC_061882.1 coordinate 6,311,173, forward strand.
TACTCACTGAGCTAGCTCGTTAAATGAAATACGATACGATGTATTTTTCAGCCTGAACGTCTCCAAGGTACTCACTACTCGGTGCAGTCAGACATCTGGTCGCTCGGACTGTCTTTGGTGGAGATGGCGATCGGAATGTACCCGATACCACCCCCCGACTCAAAGACCCTGGCTGCCATGTTCGGTGGACAGAATGAAGACCATTCGCCTGGTCAAGTGAGTTCTAATTTCGTAGTCAAATAATATATTTTTTTGTCGATTTACGCCGATTTTTTTTATACCCAATAATATCGCGATCAGATCACCAAAATGCATCCTGAGGTTTTTTCATTTAGTATATAAAATAAAAATTTCTATCGATATGTGACATGGGTATATGTTATGTGTACCTGATGTATTGATTTATTTTGCATCTGCAATAATTGAACTGTAGACTTCTAGCAACTGATTTTATTATAAGAAAGAGAAGTTTCTTTGAATCAGCACTCATTCCAGTTAAGCTGCGATACAATAAAAAAAAAAAAACTACAAAAACAAAAAAATAGAAAACCAATATAAGTGTTAAATAAATAGAATTATAAAGAATATTTTTCTAGGCTCCAAATTCACCACGCCCAATGGCAATTTTCGAACTACTCGACTATATAGTTAACGAACCGCCTCCCGAATTGCCTCCCGGCCTCTTCTCTGATGTTTTCAAAGATTTCGTGGACCGCTGCCTTAAGAAGAACCCGGATGAAAGAGCCGATCTTAAGACACTTATGGTAAGACTTTTCATAATAATGATAGCTAATATAGAGAATATATACAATAACCAGCTGACCACACTGTTAAAATTTATAAAATTTTAAAACAAAACAAAAGTTCACGCCTTTTACATCTTATGCAAAGTTCCTTAAAAAAATTTGAATATTCAAAAACATTATTTAAGTTAGCGAAAAGTTAAATTATAATAAGTTTAATATTACTTAAGAAATGATTGAACATTCAAAGTTCCACCCCTTAAATTGATGATTTCCGTGATAAAAACTAGTATATCTCTGGGGCCCAAACTATTTCCATAACAAATTTATCCTAAATCGTTTCAGTGGTTTTATTGCGAAGAGATAACATACAGAGTTAATTTCTCATTTATAATATTAGTAGGATTAGAAGTGACAAAGAATCACGAACAAAAAATAAATTTAGTGATAACAGCTGGAGTGGAAGGAGAAACAGAATCGTTTGCGATTTGAGTCGAGGCTAGGTCTAGATGCGCAGAGTCAAAATTAAAATATACAGTTAATGGCATAAATACTCTGTAATATTCCAAATAAATGATTAGGACTTAAATTGTATATTCTAACAGTTTAACGGTTCGTGCGGTCGTTTTAATTTTAATTAAGAAAATAAAGATAGATAGTTTTAACTTTGTACGGCTGTTGTTTTCAGAATCACGAGTGGATCCGCCAGGCAGACGCGGAGAAGGCTGACATAGCAGGCTGGGTGTGCAAGACCATGGACCTCATGCCCTCAACGCCCAACTCCAATGTGTCTCCTTTTTCTTCATAAGCTGCAAGAAGTGCATACTTTCATCAGCGAAAAAGGGTGAACTATCTCAGATTATCTATTGAAATCAGAGGTGTATCTCATATCAAACCTTAGTTTTGGTGGTTTAAGAGCTGACTAAGAGTTCTTTCGTATGACACCGGGACCGGTAGCAGGTGTTATTACTGGCGCCCTTATTTTATGGTACACAGTAGACGTACTACGGCATCGCTGGTGATTTTCATTGGGACGATAGGACCGAAGGAATGAACATACCTTTGAGCTCATAACTATTCCATATTAAAACAGTACATAAAGACATTTTATTTCTAACTTTCAAGCTGCCTTCCACTGAGGAATGCAATATCATAATATTTTGGGTAAAGTATTTATAAATAATGCCTTAGTGTGGACCAAGAGATATTTTTCGGATCAATATTATTTACTAACTAAGTGCAATTCTTGAAAGGGTTGACAAGGGGATTTGATGAGCTTGGAGAAATCAGCTCAAGATGACTTTTTTTTGCATATAGTTTACATATATAAACTATATCGCGTATCATATGATACGCGATATAGTTTATATATGTAAACTAGCCGAAGTAACTCTATGTATATACATAGAGTTACTTCGGCTTAATATAAATTTCTCAATTGCAGGTCAAAACATTTCCCAAGACAGAGCAGGCGAGACAATCAGTGAGGACGCTGGCGCAGAGGAATAGCGCGAGACCACGTGACCGGAACAGTATGTCAACTCTAGCCATTACCCACCTTACCCGACACCGTAGAGACGTGACTACACCGAATCGAGATGATTTCTTATATGTGTTATACTTTCCATTCGTATGACTTCGACTTTGGTAGGGTTATCTCGAAGATTTCGTGGTACCTCTGCCAAAGATTGACGTTTTCTATATATGTATGATGAAAATTTTGTGTGAAAATTGAATATGTGTTTACAAATCGTGTCATTTTGTTTCGAATGACCATTCGTTGTATGTATTATGACTATATAAGTTATGTATAATTTTGATGAAGTAGCCGTATATATTTTTGTTCGCGTCTCTATTATCGTGATTCCTATAGAAAATCAATAATTACCCATTGGAAAAATTGCGATTAAACTTTAAAAGTGAAAATACAGTTTTAGCTGTTGGCTATTTAAGGTGTTTTGTAGTTATACAGAGATTACACAGGGTTCCATTTGTAATCTATAGGCACATTGACGCATCTCGACGTTTCCGTATCATATACGAGATATATGGTATCACGAAACATCATTACGATGTGTGTGACAGTGTCTGAGATAGGTGTGACAAAACATAGTGCATTCGGGGATGAACTAATCGAGGGGTTTTGAAAAGTACTAATCGATTAATGGTCAAGTAGAGTTGATTTCACTAGTCGCAAGTCGAAAAAAAATGTTAGTAGTGTTTTGACATATTTTTCTTTGCTGAAAGTGCGTAATTCATGTCAGCTGATACTTGTTATTTAAATAGTTTAAAGATGCCATCCGCATCAGAGCGCTGGAATACTCAAATGGCTGCGTTCACGCCCAGGCATGGGAGCGTTCCAAGGCTCGACAAAAAAAATATATCATCTAGTAACCTGTAAAATAGAAAACATTTTTAGAATACACGAAAAAAAAATTAATAAAAAACAAAAAATAAAATTTGTAGATATCGGTTTTTATTCTATATTTGACGTGATGCACTTATCCGTTTGGTTTGTTTTTGTTATTCGCTTTGTTTTAGTGAACCCGCCTTTTACCTTACAGCACTTAGATTAGGCATACGCTACAGCATAGATGGCGCTGAACGGAATTTATAGGAATACGTTCTTCATAATCCTATCTATTTTGTGAAATCTTAGCGCTTCCATACCATTGTCGTGGTTTATGATATTGATAATGCACCTTATCCCCGCACGTTTAGGACGTTTTTCGCTTGGTGGTCGCTATTTTTTGCCCGGTCTTCCTGTTTAGAGCATTTGTAGTTTTCTTGTGATAATTTACGTATATGCATGCTAGTTTGTGAAGTGTTTTGGCTTTTCACTAAGCATTTAATTATTTTGACGCTACAACTGATAATTTGTAAGTTTTAAGTAATTAGTTTTATTTTATTGACTATGTATGAGGTATGATTTACGTTTATTATACAATATTTGGGGAACTATTTATTGATCATTTTGGTTAGCATCGTTCAATACATTTTTATATATATGTATATATATCAGCTCGAGCTCAGCTCTTTTTTTAATTTCTTTTAATCAATAATGTGTTGAAAACTATTAGAAAGTTTTAATGATTTTATTATTATTAATAATTACACAAGTTGTGTATGAACTTAATGTATATTATGATCACAAAAAATGTTTGTATAATTTTAACATTTTCGGCCTTTGTTTGTTCACTTAGGTTATATTTTTAATTAATAAAGGTATAAGTACTATAAAATCGCTTTTGTAACGCATTTATAAACATTATAAGCGAAATAGTAAATGTTTCGATAATAGTCAGAAATAATGTTAATTATTTAATAAAAGGTTCTTATGGTAATGAATTTTCTAGAAAATTCTATTTTAATGTGATGTAACGTATGTTATCGAAATTGTAACTTATATTTTCATAAATATTTAGGTTAATATTCAGAAGACTTTAAATACCATTTGGTAATAGATGATTTAAATAATTGATATTGTTTTAGGAGTGTATAGTTTTTTTTTTTATAAGTAGTAATTTGTTTTGAATATAAATTTATGACGTTGTTTATGCGAGCCGTGTATTATTTTGATATTTTCATATAAAATATATACATATATATATATATATATATATTTGACACGGTGTTAGGCTTAAATAATATTTAACGTGTGTATTGTGCTATTCATAGACACCAAAGTTATAAAAGACGAGATACAAATTCACTTGACTGCTTTGAAAATAATTCGCATAAAAGTTATTATCGATTTTCCTAAATGACATAACTAACTACATAGTTTTAAATGAAATGTTAATTTGACATTTGTTATATTTTGTACACGTTCATATGACTATACTTGCTCCATTAAAATAGGAAAAAAACGTTATCAATTATTGAACCTATCTCTGATACTAAAATGACTCTACTTGTCTACTAGACTACTTGTCCTAAGTCTTAAAATTAATAAAATTTCTTATCTTTACTCTATATGAATATAGAATGCTTACTAATATTACGGTTATTTTCTTGACAACGCTTGGCAAATATTACATTCTGTAATGGAAACAAGCATGTTGTCAGTTTTTTGAATTCCAGCCAATTGATTTTAATATCAAACACCAACGATTCTTAAAATATTTTAAAAATAGAACATATTTTATTTTTATTTATATAGTCAATTTACAACTTATTCATGTAATGTTATAATTAACCTTTTATTATTTTGATCACGTTCATGGCCTAGCTTATGCTATACAAGAAATACTATTATAAATTATTGTACTGCGAAATGTTCTAGTTTTTCTATTAAAATTGTATAAGATCATCAGAACTATCTTATATCATTGGTCGTCGATTCTTGTTAAATTTATGAAGACGTTTTAAAATTTGATCTTTATATTCGAAATTTGAACTGTATTATTTTTAATTAGCTTCTTTATTAGGTTAGTTCTGTATAAATAAATGTTAATCGAAAAGAAAAAAAAGTTTTTATTTTTTTCCCTATCATATGAATAACTTTAAAGGATATATATATTTTATATCCCATTACACCTAATGAAGCTTTGGATATTATAATTTATTGTGTATCATGTAAATATTTTGTTAATAAGTATAAATAAATGAAGTTTATTTTGGTCCAAATGCCAACGTCATAGGTCATTGTCACATTTTCACAATAATCCAGTTGACGTATCTATGTGACTTTGTATACGTTTTATTGTCTGGCTCCAATACACCGGCATTGCAGTCGTCCTCTGTCATGTGTTAATCTGGAAAATTATTAATCTTAATTTTAAATGATTCGTTATCGACGATGTGATCACAGTAATAACTTCGTGGCTACTTTAACTGTGTAGAATATTATAATCTTTGGGCCATCAAGACATAGATTTTTTTTTTATTGTGTAGTATGCCACTTGGCCGAGGTTCGTCTAATAGAAAGTGACAACTAATTCCCATGGACATCTGAAACAGCTTCCAGGTGCTTAGCGGGCCTTTATAATATGAGAACGCTCTTTTCTAGAAGGTTTGTCGTATCAGTTCGATACCGCTAGCGAAAGTATGCCTGTCCATTTTTTACAGATTATTCTTAGGAGAATGTGCATAGGAGTTATATAACCTGCCTAATACTTTTTTTACCTTTCTTTCACCGGATAACTAAACGCTGCCGACCTACCGAGCCGAGAGTACCTATCTATAATCAGGTGTGATTGTGGTCGAGTCGTAGTAATGCATTAATTTTCATTAAAAAACGTATTAATTTAAATACCATTTAGACATGTCGTTTTCGACGTTAAATTTGAATCATATCCAAACCGTACAGTAAGTTGTGCTAACACTGTTTACGGCATATAAGTACACTTAGATCATTTTGTTAGATACTGATGGTGTTAAACATTTTCAAAGCTAATTAGTGTTAATTTTTTTATTTGTTCTCAGGATCACCAACAGAAATGATAATAGAACAATAATAAAGATACAATATTAACACGGTGATAATTGTATTTTATTTACATAGCTAAACTTGTGTCTTGTGTCAAAATAATTATGATTTTTTATAGTAAAACGAAATAGAAATTATTAACATTGTTGTTACAAAATATATATTTTTATAGCCCATAAATAGTATATAAAGGTGATAAAAATAATATTTAAAAATAGTGTAACAGATGTCTATGACAACGGTGACCTAATTGAAGGATCCGTTAATTCGACCAAAAAAAAATAATTACAAAAATATAAATAATATACCTATACTATTTTACTACTAACAATTGCTATCAACGATTCTTCTGTCTATATATGTTTTTTTTCGTAACTTGCTCATGCTTTGAGTTTCGGTCATTTTATTTATTTTTGGTACCTGAAAAAGATTTTTTTTTATTAAACACTTAGCTTACAGATTTTACGCCTTGGTTTTTATTGTTGACATTATTTTTATTTAAGGGCGTAGTGGCAAACGAGCAGTAGACTCATCTCACTAATATAATAGGAATAGATAAGTGTAATCTCTTTTCTGGAAGGTTCCCAAATCGTCTCGGTTTCAAAAAACCGCTGGTGAATGGTGGTTCCACCGATTGGTTGAACGAGGCAGAAAATTCCTTAAAACTGGTCCGAAGGTAAAATGCTGCGGCCGAGACTAATTATTATAGTATTTGGAAATGAAGAAAAACATAGTAAGAATGTGTCGGGAGAATTATTAAATATTACAATATTTTTTGTTCGAAGCTGTTTGTAAATACTCACGACCTATTTAAAAGTTCCAAGATTTCTCAATAAGTTAAGAAGTTTACAGCTAACTCAGCCACAAACTTCGACATTAGGAGGCCTATAGAAATGACTTGAGTAGGGTTCATTAGCTATTATTCGAAACGTCTTTGTTGTAGTATTGCCTCGAATTTTCTGAATCGTTATAAATTTTCCAGAATACAAAGGTGCTCAGACGAGTAGCCTAATGATGAACCACTCTTAAATGTACCCAAATAATTTCTACCGTTCGAATTTATTAAAATATTTAGAATAAGCCGAGTTATTTAACTATGTTCTATGTATCATTTATAAATATGCAAAAGTGTACTGCTTATAATAGTCATAACTCCTTGCTTTAATATTAAAAGAAACAATTTTTTTATTCGGAAAAAATGGAAAAATCAAATTGATCTAGTCTCTTTCTTAGTTACATTAGCATATTTAATTTCCTGTACGGTGTTATATAGAGATCTATAAATTATAAAGAGACCTAGGCGATCCATCGCGAAAGTGATGAAAGAAATATTTGATATTTTGATAAAGCGTCGAGTCACTCTAACCCTACTATACTGAATACTAGCAAGTGTAGCCCTCAGTGGCACTCAAATCCGATGCGTAGACGTCCTAAGAACCTTCTAAGCGCTCACGTCAATGCAATCACATCGGCGAACGCTAACTCGTTAGGAATCACATTAAACACACACCGACCCCGTCGGCGGGGTCGAGGTCCCTCATTAATTATCAACCTAATATCCGAGCACACATTGTCCTTCCTCCAGACGTCCACGGCGTCCTAAACCAAAGTCCGACCTCACAGGAGGCGCGTACTCTGAGCCCTTCAGTGGGCTCTCAACATACGGCAGAGTCTTCCACGACTCGCCCACCTACCCGGTGATGCTGTAGAGGCCACTCTGGCTAACAGCTACTGTCAACTCGGAAAAAAATAATAAAAAAATAAGGACAATAACAAGTCAATAGATCGAACAGCATCATGTCGATAAAACATAGTAGTCACTATGTTTTTATATTTTATGGAACCATATGTCCAATCAACGTCCCATAAAATGGTTATCTAAAAACCGTTTAGTTATTGGGAGCAGGTGCACTATCTTGTTTAAACCCAATAGATATTTTTTACTTCGTTTAATAGAATAATTCCGTGAACGTATTCAATTGATACTTTTGCTACATAATATTCTATTTTCAATGGTGAATTTTATATTTACTAAGTAACACATCAACAGAATAAGTAAAAATATTTAATTGATGTCTCAGTATTTGAAGATGGTAAGGTTGGTGATCAGTTATGATAGTTGTGATAGATTATTTCGATTGTTATCGACAATTCTAGTTTTCGTTATCATGATTCAATAAATTATTTTTTTTAATTTGTTGAAATAATCGAAACATAAAATGTTCTTGTGGTCCGTGAATAAAAATCTTATTCGGTGCTATTTATGGATAGGAAATAACGATCGTACCGCTAAATTTTATGTCACACTTATATGAATTATTATTGTATTTCTCTTATACGTAACTTTTTGGGTACGCTTCAGATGCATATACCTAATATTAATGCGTGAAAAATCATCAAGTGTTTTTCATCATATAATTTGGCGATTTAAGTATTGTGTACAGTATCGATTCTGTATGATATTTAAAAAGGAAAACTTATTCTGATGCAAGAAGTCAAAATCAAATCAAATGTATTTTATTCGAGAGATCAGTTGATCAGACAGAACGATCTCTACGCTAGTCACGTACCTACTCTTTATAATTAAAAAAATATATTTTGTGTAATACTTAATTTTAGGTCATTTAAACCATTTCAAAATTTTATTGTTATCATCAGCTATACTATTGAATTAAATATAATATTGAATTAAAATGCTACTGTTAACTACTTTATTAACATATTTTATACCTTAATTTAAGAGATTTAACATGTTGTTGAAATTGCTTAAAGTTAGGAATTATATAATTACTTTTGATGACAAAGTAATAATAATAATAAATATTTGTATATCCATACAAAATACAAATGAAACTCGAATGATAAAGGCTCGTTTTCCTTATCAATTCCACTGAGGATTCGGTTGCTACGATTTTTTCATGATCCTTACGCAATATCTGATAAGTGAGAAGGAAATACAGCATAAATACGTACATACAAAAGCTCGCAATTGATTTTGAAACACAAAAAAACAATACATAAATCAAGAAATGAACATTTATTTAAAAAAATCATTCTTTTCAATTTCATCTTGCTAACATTTTTCAATTTATTTTCATATTTCACAGTATTCCTTTCAATAATAGAAAAATAATTATAAAATATATTTACCATCTGGAATTCAATGGAGGCAAAAAACGAAGTCCTGTTTAAGTGATAAGAAGGAACGAACAGAGTTGTCAGGAACGCGATGCGAGACTAGTATAAGTAGGTCAATCGATAATGTGCTACATCCCTCTGAGATTATGATTAAAATAGCAATAAGTATTGACAAATGCTGTCACATTTGTCCTGAGCCGTCTTACAGTATATATTTCATTATATTATTAATACACAAGTAACTACAGTTTATTTCTATATACTATTATTATAATTAAAAAATAATAAAATAATAATTCATAAGTTTTAAAAGTGTGCGTTTGACAGTCTATTTTAATTTAAAAAAGGGCTAATTTAAAAGTTAATTCTTTTTAACTGGCTATATGAATGTTTAAATTTTTATCTAACTTACTAACTTTGTGTACTGCAGTCTTATTTATAAATGTATAACAGAGAAAGAAGGCTTAAATAACAAACATTATATAATTTATTTATTTTTGTAAAAATATTAAATCATACAGAATGAAATTTGCAGTAATACTTCGTGTATATACTTACAGGATTCAAACCGATCGGAGTACACGTTTTAAAACCCTTATTGCGTCTAGACATATCAATGCTTTGCTGAAAGGACAATTTCCCTTACAGCTAAAAGCGAACCAATGTCCATGGACTAAGATTAATCTTAGACGAGAGACTAGTATTGCATTCAAAATTGCTGAATCGTAGTTGTTATGATAAATTACATTTCTCTATTCTCATATAAACTTAAGAAATATTTTGGCGATTTGAACTGTATTTACGGTACGAACGATACTACGTAGTTTTTTTTTTAAACTATTATTTAACCGAAAAATCAAGTTCGTCGTAATTATGATATTTCGTTCGTCATATAATTATAAGACTCTATATTTATAAGACTCAACGGAGTCCTTTATTTATCCCAGATTAATTATTCTAGGCTTAGTATTTAATTTTACTAATTGAAGATGATCAGTTTAATAAAATAACAGATTACGTTTTTCACTGAGATTTTCATTTCCTTTATTTCAGAAGTTTTTAAATCAGTCCAGTTCTCTAGATAGTAGGTACTCGACATTAATAAAAACTACTAATGTTTTGTTTTTATAAATTAATGTTTTGTATTTGACTGATTCTTTGGTTTAGTGCCTTATCTAGGTGTAAACCCCTTTGGTCACAGTAGCATGCAAAAGCGATCCTGTGGCGTCTGCTGAAAAGACGGTGAGGGTACCGCTGGTTTTTTAGTGGGTATTTCAGTGTACTTTTTGCAGTCCTGGGCACCAGCGAGCCCCACATACGCCCCACTTCACAAACTTGATGCATTGGTTTGAAAGCGTAACAGACGGAGTTTTGCATTTATAATATAAGTAAAGATTGATTGTGTGTTATTAAAAATTTATATGCGACATATTATATTACGAAAATTATAATATATAAAGGATACACGTATAAAAATAGCATTGTACTGAAATTCAGTATTTAATAATAGTTTTCTCATATCTGTGTTGCAAACATTAAAATAATTACAAAGTTCCATTAAAATTAAAAAACAGTTTAAATAAAGAGTATATAATATAAATAATTATAATATAATAATTATTAAGCATTTTAAACGAGGCCTTTATAGTAAATAAATCTTAACAATGAAAACTTTTAACTTGTACAAATACCAGTGTCCTCGTTATCATAAGTTTTCGTTAAATTCAAGTACTCTTTTGTTTCAGAGTTCTTTCGCTCACCGGTTTAAAGCGTCCCCTGTGCACTTTTCATTCATATATTGCTTTTACAGTATCATATTTTTAAAATTTTGCACGACTTTTTTATGTTTATACTACCTTCAGGAATCATAGATCATACCAGTAAAACGTAAGTATAATTTTATTTAATTAAGACTCTAGCTAGAGACCCATATTCATGTTGACTTTTAACATTTCTGAATTATGTTCGAATGAATTCTGAAATATGTACATAGAAAGAATAACAATTTATCATTATAATTGAATTGGATGATTTTTAAAAACAATGTTCTGAGCATTCATACATAGACAAGAATTAGGCAATTTTGAAAAACGAATCTCTGACAAATTCTATCAGTATATAGTTAAAATAAGAAAATACGCCACTCATATATTTTTAATCTATTCGAAAAAAAAAAAAGTTCTAGCCTGAACATGAACTCGATAAAATTATAAATTGATCAAACCACTCCCCTAGCTTACAAGGGGAGAGTGAAACATAAAAATACTATTTTAAGCATTGCCGATATTGCAAACTATTCAGAACGGAACGTAATCTCATTGTGTTCAATTATTTAATAGACTTTTCGATAGATACTGAAGCTAGCTTATTCATGCCTTTCGTTGGAAATGCGATAAATTGAACTGAACTACTAAACATTGGATGAAGTGAATTGATCGCAACATGGACGTGAGCTTGAAAATGCTTTGAGCTCTACACTGAATATATACAGCTAATTGTAGTATATATGTTTCCAATGAATCTAGAAGATATTATGGTGTCAAATTTTAACAAATTTTATATATTAATTTCCACCAAATAATAATAAGAAACGATTTAAAATATTATTAATATTTATTTTAAATCGATTTTTTTAAAACGCGATCCGTTCCAAAGGGACGGTATTATTTCGTTATCATCATTCATTCGTGTTGCCTGGCCATAAAGCGTCAAAGATTAATTTTATACAATTATACCTATCTGTAGCCCTAAAATAAGCCTTTTAAAGTCAAAATGGCGTGATCCATTTGTAAATGTATTTAGAAAATTTAATCAATGAAGTCTTTGATACGTGCGTTGCATTTAACATTTATATCAGTAAATAATAATTATGAATAGTAATGATAATCCAGTGGCTAGAACACGTGAATCTTTACTAGTAATAGCAGGTTTTAAGCCCAAGCAAGTACCGATGAATTATCATCCGATTAATTTGTGTTTAATTCATCTCGACCTCACCGGTGATGGAGAAAATCGTGAGGAATCCTGCACGTGTCGGTGGGAAAACTGCCACATTTTATCCACCAACCCACATTTAAGCTGCAGAATAGAAAAAGCGTCGAATCTCTAGCTCAAAAAGAGAAGAAAGATCATTAACCGGCGGCCCACATAAAGCTTGCACTGCATTAGATCGGTAAGTACTTTCAGAAGGGCTAGAAATACTAGTATCATGAATTTCTAAGAGATACCTCTTCTTTCGTTTATTTTAGGAGTAGTTAATTTTTTTACTTACAGCATAAAATACCTTTATAACGCCAAGTTTCTGACTCCGCTTTTTTAATGGCATCTCTAAGCGGATGAGCGAATTGGTCACATGTTGGTAAGATGACATCATTGCTCATAGATATTGACGCAGTATTTTATTTTGTCATTTCGTATATAAACAATCCTTGGAAGCTGAGATTCTATATCTTTATGCGTGTACTTACATTGGCTAACTCACCCCTATCGGAACAATTAATGCTACCCAGGCCTGCACAAAGCCTTACGTCCAAGTAAAAAAAAAAGCAAATAAAAAACAAATCCCGGGAAAACGTCTACAAATAAAGCTTATATTAATCATTAATAAAGGAATCTTATTATAGTCTACTATTTTTGGACGTGATAAAACACATAAAACATTTTCAAGTTGGGGGATGTTTCGGTAGAATTAAAATTCAACATATTTTTTGTATCTTGTTAATTATCAATTAAATACTGTTTACTAAATAAGCCTCCTATTTATTTCTATTTTTATTACCCTCGATATAATAGTAGTAACTATTAATTTATACAATTTATAAATTGAAAAAGTTAGAATAATATGGTGGCGTTTCCTTTAATATTTCTTGATCATTAAAAACCTATCTTCTTATAGAAAGCAATACATAACAAAGTTTATGAAACACTCCTGTGTAGGTAAACGTTCGTCGAAGCTATTAAGAGGGCTGGACGAGGGGCAGGATTTCATTAATTCTCTCGTGACACCCGCTTGTAATGTGAAATATTACCACCGAGGTAGCGCCTATGAGCCACTAAATGCCCCGATATTACCTTACCTTATTTAATGTCGCGCAATATTTCTTATTCTTAAACTTATGAATTATTTATGGACGTTAATAATATTACAAAATAATTTTACGTCATCAATTTGATTATTATTCTTTACTGACTTATATTTATATTGTTTATTAGTAGAATTTCATGGAATGTTACGATAGATATTCAAATGTTATTATAAATATTCTTAGTAGTATCATTTAAATATAAAAAAATATAATTGTATGATAAAATTATTATGGATATTTTATCGTAATCAAAACATATAACAGATATTCTTGTCTTTAAAAGGGAGATAAATATATTTTTAAACTGTGTTTAGTATTGCTGTGTTTGGTTTGGGTGGTGATTGAGCCAGTGTTATTCCACGCACAAGATACATAACTTCTTAGATTCATATAAAAGCTCATTGCCGCTTTGACGATACGAAATGGTATATCTTCTAGAATAAATATATATGGGGGTGGTTATCACTTATCATCATGTATATTTGCCATTTCACCTCCCTATGATAAATAAATAAAAAGGATTATACGGAAAATAAACAATCACTATTAAATATGTTTTATATATCAAGATACCATAAAAATTAATATTATCAAGATGTCTTGAAAATTGAAAACAATAGAGAAATCATAATAATTTTGCAACTGTTCGTAACTGTTCATAAACTTTGTTTCTATAAATAACATAATATTCAATAGAATATTTTGTACGAAACGAATTTCCATTCCGGTTTCTATTAAAGCAATATATCTTATTTACATCGAGAATACAATAAAATATTTAAAAAAACTAGATTATATGATTTCCCAAGTTTAAACTTTTTTAACAGCTTGATTGTAGTTATATAGTTCGAGTAAAATACATTCAAAAAATTCCTTTATTGCGGACAGAAAACGTATGCAGGTGCGTTGGTAAAACGTCCTCATTTTTCTACATAAAAGATAGTAGTTGTCTGTCAGGAGCACTTACTTACGAGTACATATGTGTCACGCTTTCACATCGGTGGGTACATTCGGTAGCGAACGTTCAACTCCTTGGGCGTTCTATACAATCAGACGCTACAGTTGGCGAATACGACAAAGTGAGATACAAATTAACACGGATACAGCTCTGTGGCGTGCGTGCTTTATGCTTCTATTATTCGAACTATTAATACACTGCTCATAAGCGTCTCACGTGTAGCATATCTCCCTTGATTAGAAGGCTCAAGGATTTTTATGTGTATTCATGAGACTTCATTATACTACAAAGATATGAAAAGTTTTTCGTTTCTTAAGATATGGATAAACGTCGTTGACTTTGCTTGATTGGAGTCGAAACGTCACGCGGAAACCTATCTCCTTGTTCCCTGTAATTGCGAGAAATGTGTTGCAGGTTCGTTCAGCCCAATGTATCGCTCCGCATTAATTTATTGGGTAACAGAGGGTTACATTGCGAATTACGGATATCGATTACGTAAAAAAACATTAAAAATATTCAATAAGATATTCTGAAAAAATAAGTCGAGGGTTCCCTCGTAGAGTTGTTTACATATTTACAATGTAAAGAAAAAAAAACTTTATATAGACAGATTTGGAAAAAAAGTGAAAATCAACGTGGATACTTGTAATTTCTATCATTATTACTTGTACTATGTCTCGTGTAGGTTAACATATATACTTTTCTTGTAACGATTACTAATAAAAAAGAAGCCAACGTAACACAAATTTTGTTTATGTTATCTATTTATATTTTTCAGATAATCAGTTTTTCTTCAATAAAAATAATTAGTAATAAATAAATATTATTATAAAATAAAAGCCGAGTGTACTTTATACGGATTCATTAATCATTTACAGATTAGGAGAGATTTTT
Source organism: Vanessa atalanta (assembly GCF_905147765.1). Classification (NCBI taxonomy): domain Eukaryota; kingdom Metazoa; phylum Arthropoda; class Insecta; order Lepidoptera; family Nymphalidae; genus Vanessa; species Vanessa atalanta. The sequence continues at coordinate 6,326,422 of NC_061882.1, forward strand.
GTGACATTAATCTTCTTAGACATGTGTTTGACATTTCCATGTGGAAATGTTGTCAAACTCGTAAATTATATCTGTTCAACATAAATAACAATAGGGTAACGAGTAATTGTTAGCTATATTAGGTGGTAGGGCTTTATGCCCTTCTGGGTACCACTCACTCATCATTTATTCTACCGTCAAACAGCAATGCTTAGTATTGTTTTGTTCCAGTTTGAATGGTGAGTGAGCCAGTGTAACTACACGCACAAGGAACATAGCATCTTAATTTTCAAGGTCGATAGCGTATTGGTGATGTAAGTAATGGGTATAGTTTATTTTTTTTATTACAGCCTCAATGTCTATGGGCGGTGGCTCCATATGAGCATGTGGCCCATTTGTTCGTCCGTCTACCTGCATAGGTATGTAATAATATATATATATATAGCTAGGCAGGTTCCACATTATAAAGATGGTGTCCACTAGACCATGAGCCCATTGTTTATATAATTTTGTATTGTGAATAATTCCGATTCGTTTTTATTATGTGAAGATACTTTTGTCGAGAAGAAGAAAGTTCCAGACACAACAACTTAGTTTTATGTATTATTTATTGTTACTTTATATAGAAAGAAACAATTCCATTTACTCACTGACCCTCTTCTTTATTTACTGAAGCGAGAATTTAATCGATGCCTGTGTTTCTATAATTAAAACTTATTCTTAGAAATATAGGTTTACTTACGTTATTTCCACTGCTGCAGAGTTTATACAGGATAAAGTATTACGCTTACTCTTCGTAATTAATTTGTGAGGAAAATCTACTGCCTTTCTTCTCTTCAATTTAGATTAAATAAGATAAATTATAGATTCTAGATTAGTACGATTAATTAACAGGGTAAATCATTATTTTAACAGATGATTTGTTCACACGACTGGTAACTGATAGTCTCATGTTCATTTTAATGAATATTTAATTGGTAAAATTGTACCTGGTATGTTGAGATTGAACAAACATATATTTGATAATAATAGTAATGTTTTAACCCTCTCAGTCCCATAATTTGATAAGATTGTAATTCCTTATGAATTTACGAGAAATGTGAAAATACTCGAGTAAATAACGTTAGTAATTTCTAAGAATATTTCATTCGAACAACACAGTAATCCATTATCATCTAGTTTTCAAACAAAACTACATGAAACACTTTTTAAATGCTCCGTAGACCTTTCTCCATGCGGCACGATCAAAGTAAACGGCTTTACGAGGGTCGGCGCTAATGCCTTCATTTATTTTCTTTACACCATTGATACTCATTTTGCAGTCGCTCACTGTTTATTTCATTTGGCACGCTATGTAGTGAAAATTCAACATATTAAAATTGAAACAAATTACTAAGTTGCTTTTAGTTTTAATATAAATATTGAACTATTTTAGAATTACACAGATCTTTGTTATATTGCAAAAGATATAATACCGATCGTATTGGGCAAGTCAGTGCCATTGTTAGGATTTGGTTGAAATAGTCAGTGAGTTGGCATAATTGGCACGAAGGCTTTAATGTCTAGATAATGGACAGTATGGGGAATTGCATTACTATGTGGGCTCTACATTCGCACCGCACTAATATAGTGATTATTTTTTAAGTTCACACACTATTTAGTCGTGTACCATGACCATTTAAGAGGTATTAACATATACGAATAAACAATATTTGATTATACTAGTGGTCGCCTATTGGTCAAAATTCAACCGTAATTCATTGCTAATAAAATATATGATGCGTTTATTTGACATTCATCTTTGACATAACGTGTTGTCATTGGCAGTATGAAAGTAAACTACGAATGTTTCATATTAAATATTATGTAGATAAACGTGTGTGTGTAAAACGAATAGTAGTATGTGTGTGTGTAATGCTTTTTTTTATTATTTACAATTTCTAATGCATATTTTATAAAAATGTTAGATTTCCTCCTCCACATAAACTTTAATAGTATGTACGTAAAAATGGGGTAGATATTGCTTCACGTATTAATTTGATTATAAATACAAGTAATTGAAATTAGTCCAAGATTCACGTGATAACAGGTGTCATTTAGAGCGTGAAATTAACTGAACGAAAATGATTGTGATTAAAGGGATATGTTTTCAAGCTGACTGCGCGGGAAAATCGAGGCATGAATTCACACCAGACGCATCAGTCTGAAGCCCGTTTCCTAGCAATCCCCATCGAGGCATCGTTAGCGAAAAGCTGAGTATTTTTATTTTATGGCAATACTACGCTGAATGTTTATTGTGTATGTATGTGTTTGATCATTAGTATGTGTTGATAAATGATAGCAAATTTCAATCAACTTTTACTCGTTAGTAGCAAAATGAAAATATAAAAACAATTAATAAATATTAATTTATTAAAATTTTTATCCAACATTTATAGGAAAACGACAAAAAGTAGGATATAAAGTCTTCTCCTCACATCAATTCACGTATTTTATTTATACTTTACTGCACAACAAAACTGTCGACAAAGGTAAAACTAACAAAAAACAATGTGTTGCGCAAAAGCGATCTTTCTCAGACGATCTTGGTGAAAGGACTTAATAATAGACCAGGTAAGTGCAGTCCAATTAAGGGAAAAAATATTGCATAAATGCATTTACATTAAAATATAACGTTACGTCATAAACACCTCCTACCTATTGCAAAAAGATAACTAAACTAAACTTTGAATCTGTGTTTAATTCTAATATTAATAATTATTTGAGAATAGTGGGATTTATGATTTAAATATAGAAATGGTAATATATGGTGGTAACAAGACACGTCTGGGTTGGTACCACCCATTCGTAAGATATTCTTCCGCCAAACAACACTGTTGTGTTCCAATTGGAGGACTGAGTAGGCGAATGTTTATTAGTACAGGGCATATAAGATTTCGTTCTCAAGGTTAGTGGCGCATTATGGAATGCGTAATTTTTCTTATAGAGCCAATGTCTAAAGGTGGTGGTGACCACACAAAATATGCCACTTGATGTTAACATAGCAGCGACCCATAAAATTCTATATTTAATTTAACTTACAGTTCATTCCCTTCTTCAATCTAAATTAATATAAGTTTCATAAAATTTATACACATTCTGTTATCATTGTATTACCAGCCGTAATGTATAGAACTCGTTAAAATAAACCATAGAAGCCTAAACTCGAGAGATTTACTAGTAGGCATTGAAGAGTTCAGTAACTAGCTCCCGGTTACGTCATCATATTAGCACGACGGTAGTAAAATATTAAATAATGTATATGCTTATACTATCCACTGCTGATATTTCTCTCCCAAAGTGCACGATGCTTTTGGTTCTCTATCGTCTTCTTCAGGTCATCGGTACACTTGGTCCGCAGTGTTTGTCATGTTTTTAATTTATGTTTATAATTAATTGCGTTTTCAAAGGTGAATTAACACATTGTGATGAAACCTACACGAGTCTCAGGTCAATCTGCCGCTTGTGGAACCAGCATCCTACATTGGAGCAGTGTGGTATAAGCTTCAATACCTTTTAGAGGCCCCTACGTAACTTTTTTTAATCAGGTATGTTTTTAGTAAGTTTCAAATCTATACAACGACAATTATTACAGTACAACGATTTGTTTATTTTAATTTTTCTTATTAAAGCTAATATAAAACATGCGACATTTAAATTTGACATTTATTTCAAAATATTTAACAAGAAATTATACGTTTTCGACTTTCAAACCTGCTTGACCTTTTTTGTAAGCCTTAATTTAAGGTTGTAATTACGACCCTGTAATGAACCCCAAAGTTATAATAGTCTACATTCATTGTTTAAAGCCATTTTAGGCATGAAATTTTACCAACAAAATGAAGTTTAAAATATGCAAATGCATGTCCGTAAACAGAATAGCTTATTTCGGTGTATATATACACATATTAGGTATGTACGTCATTTTAGTTCATAAATTTCCTTCATTTGTTATGTATTCGTTTATTTTTAATTACAAGAGCTCAAGATGAATCCTAGAGAATCTATAACACAATATTTATTGGTAAAACTAATAATAATCGGTAGGAAATTAATTCCGGAACATGTCATATTTTTTTTATTATTGACACAAAGGCCAAAATACGGTATTAGAAGGTAATCTCTTTCTGTTTCTTTGTTTTGTTTCCACGATTGAAAGCCACTGTTGGATTTTAATGAAACTCGGCATGAAAGTAGTCATACGTGTTATTACGAAACAAAAAAAAAATCCAATATGAAACTATTTCCAACAACAATATATCGCTTTAACATTTCACTGGAGGATATAAGCTTTCTCTTATCGATGAAGTTTTTTTTGGTTATACTTCGGCATTGTAACACTGCATGTTGGCAATTTTTTTATATGAAAAAAAAAGCATTGGATGGAATATCACCATAGCAACTGTTTAACCTCAAACTGGTATTTGGGATGCGCGGGTCAGGTCATGCCTGGTAGGGGTGACTGGATGTTTTATGATATTGTCGATACTTTGTGTTAATACATTTATTCTTATTTTATTAAAAACTCTTGATGCTTATTTTTATCGTCAAATTTTAAGCAATGTAGACCATGAAATCAGTTACGTACATCCGAATTTGCGCCTAGTCACCTTAGCCTAAAATACACATATTCTATTACCTCGACCATCTGGCTTCCCTTCTATTGAAAATCCATATAATAAAAATAGTGTTCTCTTAACTTGAGTTCCTACTATTGAGTAGGAAGAATTTTCTTTCGTACTAAATGTATTTGAAACTAACACTTATAATTTAGCACTACTTAATACCTTACCACAAACACGGGAGAAACGTGTTTCAGTCGTCTTTTTACTTAAGTGAAAATTCCTTTGGATACGATTGTAATCTAAAGTATTTAAATTCCTTACGCTTTATTTACTCCTTGTTAACCTTTTATGTTTAATTTTTAGTTAGAAAAGGTTCTTAAAAGTATATATTGTAATAGAAAACAATATTGAAAAGTTTGAGTTCAAATATCAGTAAAACTGATGATTATTTTATACAATAAGTTAATAAAAAGCCCTATTTTTTTTTCATATTGAAAAAAAAAGTAGGTCTTTTTATCTCTATACATTTTATTGAAATTATGTGCACATATATACACATATATATGTGCACATATTGACATATTAAGATATGTCAATTAGCTATGTATTCCATCTGAATTCTGATATAATATGTAAATCATACACGAATAAATACAAACTCATTACGGCTTTTACTCGATTCGATGTAGAGGCATTCAATCTCTTTTCACGCATGCATATTAATTAGACAGTTTTACAACTGCAAATGCAATAATTTCAAAAGGTCTTTGGTTGGAAAATGTATACAATGAGTGAGTTCTGAGATCGTTCTTTGGAAATTAATGGAGCGTTTATTGGCTATATTATTGAATGATAAAAAACCTAGTCAATACGAAAAATATCCAGACTACTTTTCCTGGATTATTTTCCAACCGTGCGTTAGTTTCCACCGTTTTGTGTTAATATTGAATAAATAAATTTGAATTGAATTTGTATTCCAGAATTAAAACAAGGAAATACACGTAGTAATTTACTTAACAGCGAACGTGATACATTTGTTAAATATGAACGCATCACGTGACAGCAATTGTTGTAAAGTTATCATTTTCTAAGACATAAATAACAATAAGGTAATCATTAATATATGTAAGATTTCTTATAATAATCATTTAGACTGTATAAAATATCACTTTAATCGAATATGGTTTGCAATAAGAAAAAAAGAGACAACCGCCAGATGCGTCGGTTCGGAACTATTCAAACGTGTACACTTATACATAAATATGTACATCAAAGCAGGGGGAAATGAAAATTGGCTAGTACCCAGAAATACGGGCACTTTGTTCAGCATGTGCGGCAAAAAAGCGATGTTTGCAACCATCAGCCTCAGCCGACGTCGGGTGCGGAAGTGTTGACATTGCGCGTTGACTCGCGGAAATAACGGTCCACTCCTCTCAGTACTATTAAATTGTACCCAGTTGATACTAATGATTTACAAAGAGCATACTGTTTGGTATTATAAAACAATTTACAAAAAACCAGATGTATAATAATAGCCAGTGGCAATTATATATGTCACAATAAAATAAACAACCAAAACGACTTACCATCAGGTGGCCCATTTTTCCGTTCACCTACCTTGACATTTAATCAATAAATATCTATTATGTACTTACTCTTAATTAAATGATTATGATAACTATTCCGGATTTAATTATCCCAATATTATGATTGAACGTATTACAGTTTATCTCCTGAAAGATATCAATCATTTGCACAACATTAATGCATGTTTTAGTCATATTGTTTAAAGAATAATCAATATTACTGAAAACTGAATAGTTTATAGTAATAACAATAGTAAAAAAACTTAGGTAAAAATATTTAATTTAATTCAAATTAAATATTAAATGAAGTTATTTATCAAGGAGAATGATACATGAAATAAATGTTAGGTTCAAGTGGGAATACAACAGATATAACGTCGCCACAAACGCTTGTGACGTTTTGTTAACGAGAGAGTTGGTAAGGCACACAAAATTATATCAAAGTTGTTTTCACTGGATTTGGGATAGCGTTTTGTAGATACATTCTTGTATACTTGTGATATAAAATTGACATTAGGGTTCAAGAGATTATACAGAAATTCAAGTGACGCTGTTAATAGAAATTGAATTGGAGGACATGTAAATATTTAAACAATCACATAAATCAAAAATGTCACGTTCTGCCTTTTCTATGATTTACCTGATTGTTGTCTACCCATGCGGGTACCACTAACTCAAGAATCCAAAAATATTACTTTGTATTGCAGCGTTATATTTTATTATTTTTGTGTTAGTAAGTATATGTCTAGCTAGCTAGTATATGAGAGCCAAGATAGCTATAGTGGTTAGAACCGACGATTGCGGGTTAAAACCCAGGCAAGCACCACTGAATTTTCATGTGCTTAATTTGTGTTTATAATTCATCCCGTGCTCGGCGGTGAAGGAAAACATCGTTAGGAAACCTGCATGTGTCTAATTTCAACGAAATTCTGCCACATGTTATCCGCCAACCAGCATAGGATCAGCGTGGTGGAATATGCCCCAAACCTTCTTTCAAAGGGAGAGGAGGCCTTAGTCCAGCAGTGGGATATTTACAGGCTGTTAATGTTAAAAAATGTAAAAAGTATATGTCTATGTAAATGAATATATTTACACACAGACGTTTCCTTCATTCGTAAAAATAAATTTATTTTCCCTAGTATTTTGTTAACGACTAATATCGTTTCTAAATAAATTTTTGACATCACACATATCTGACGTCATCACGTAACAGCATGATGATCTAAAATTAAGTGTTCACAAAACTCAATAGAGTACGAATATACAGAAACTGAACAATTATAATAACAATAAAGCAAATGGCATTCAGATACAAATCATATTGACAATTATAACATTAAATTTACAATAGTATCTTACATTACTTAGTGCTTTGCCAATTAACCCTATTCGTTTGGCTGGTTGTAAATAATGATGATTGGAATTGAGCATAGAAACGCTGGCACTAATTGGCTTTAAGTTGTAGTAATGGCCGTGGTTAATGTAATTACGTACGTATGTTACAAGTTCTATTTCTATCAATTACCGCGGGCAATCTTGATACAGTGTCAATTGTACGTTGTACTTGACTTTGTTCTAACGCAATTAAAGTTTGTAAGCTCTTTGAATTAGATGTAAGCTGTAGCTATGTATATATATTAAGCGATTAATCTTCAATTTTCCTGAAAAGCCATTTGCGCAACATTTTTATGATTATGAACGACATGTATGTCTATATATGTCTCTACTAAATACGAACCTTATTTCAAGTGCTGTTTCCGTAAACTAAAGTTTTTTTTTATGAAAACTGAAGTTAAGTTAATTAAGTAAATTAGATTTGATAGATTTTTTAAATATATGTTTACTAGCCTATATCAGCCACATTCACATTTTTACTTATAGCAATTTTATAAAAATGTTTCAAAACAATTCAATTTGGCAACAAGATTACCTATAGCAACACATTATCAAGCCGAGCAAAAAAAAATCGTATTTAAATCATCAGTTTTACTTGTATAATCTTTGTACTTTTACGAAGCTAATTATATATAAGCCCATCGCGATTCTTTCATCTTTCTTTCATGACAAAAAGTAACTTATGCTTACTATTAGTTATGAAAGAATTCTCATATTCGATATTTAATTTGATTTTCTATATAATACAATAAATTATTTTAGGACGCGATGGCTGCAAAGTTTTCAAGAATCGAGGAAGTTGGACATAGATGAATTATTGATTTTAGATATTATATATTTCCTGCTGGCTTCCTTATTCAAATATCAACAAAACTTAATACAATTGACTCTTCCTTATATGTACAGCCATGCATATGCCTAAATGGCATGGTCACATTCACCCACTTCATATAATATCAGATTCTAGTCAAAGAATTATCCTTGAAAATTAAAGAGTTAAAAGAAAAAGAGATATTTCTGCAAGATTGGGTGTGGGTGGCGTTGAAATTGGCGTCGCGTAGCATTGTCGTCCATTAGAGCCAGATAACGTCATTGGACTCTCACCACTGAAGAGAATGAACTTGCTTTGCCTTTATGGCAAACATTTAGTTATTGTGTTAACTATATCGCCGATGTACCATGTTTAGTTTTGGCCCAGACCCAGTTTAAATAGTACCAAATTTCCTTTTACGAACGCCTGACTGCCTCGCTGGTTTAGTGTATACATTAGGCAAATTTCGAGGTTTTGGGTTCAAACCCCATATCGGGTTGATTAAAAGTTATAAGTAACAGTGGAGAGTCTGGAACTTGGAAAGTACGAAAAGCCGTTGGTACTCTACCTGATCTCTTTTATGTCGAGTCGGATTTGCCGTCCCATCTGATAATGAGGTCGAGGGAAAAAAGAGTGCATCTATTTTTATGCACTATAATATGTCCTCCGTAATTTGCTAGTTTCCCTTGAGATTGGTCACGCGTGGCCGAAGGTCAGGACAACAATATATTCACAAACGTTACGTTTACGGTACTGATAAAGCACGTTTCTCATGTAACCGCTGAAGATACCAACACAGCATAGAACTTGAAGACACAACGATGAAAGTACCTTTGTACTAAGAAAAAGGTTCATACTATATCCTATCTTGATAGAACATCCTTTGATAAATCTGGCTATTTTAACTTAATTCTTGCTGAATTAAGTCAAGACTATGGCAGTCTCAGTTTCAGTGGCATCAATTATTTTTAAGGAAACTAATACTCCTCTTTTTGGATACTACCAATAAATTTGAAACCTTTCGCCGCTTCTTTAATAACTATGAGTAAATACGTAACTCAAATGGGTCACGTATCCAATACGCAAAATCAGCTTATGGGAACAAATTAGTTTCGACAAATGATAATAACCTTTATGCGTTCATTGCCCTAGGCCAGGTATTGTAGTTTGACTTTGTACTTTGTTTTATTCCCTTAACAAACCTGTAAATAATAACAATAATATATTTTAAAATAAAGTTTTCACCAATTTTTCTTATGATAAAAGATGTGTCCCATAAGGAATGAACGATTTTACCTACATCACAATAAAAAAAATGCTTTTATGAAAACAATTTGTGAATGTTTTTCGATAAAAATAAATTTAATTGGGAACTCGTATTATGAATTGAATCTTACGATTAACTAATTTCACTAGGCCGGTTTCAAAATTTATTTTTGTTTTAGATAGACTGTTTATTGAAGAAGGTTAAAGGCTGTTCCTTCAACAGTGAAAAGCACTTCTCGGAAATTATTAAGAATTATATATTATGTATATATGCATGTAATATATATAAAACAAGCATGTGCTACGCAAAGTAAAAGCGTATGAAACTGCCTGGCTTACAAATCATATTCTTTTGAATCTAAAAATATTATAATAAAATAGTATAAAGAGGTTAAATTAGTTTGATTGTAAGTAGCCCCCTACTTAACTACTACCTCTCAACCACAGGAACTCATGATCAAATATTTAAAATGTTTTCATTGTGTTGTTTTAGTGCTATAATTTGCTTTATTAATAAATTACAACTGTTCTAAGCGGATCGCTAGTATATTATTAAATTACCAAATTATATTTGATAACACTTATCGACCTTTATAATGTTAATTTTTAAGGAATAAACGAAATTTTTATATCTGTACACTATGCACGCACGTCGCACATACTACGTATGTATATAAACTGTACAATAACTAAAGCAAATATTGACTCTTGAACAGATGTTTCCGACGACACTTACAAATATTGAGTAAGTTTTCACGTTTGAGTGAATATCGACACAATACACGTTTTATCGAATATATTGAATGGGAAAATAGTTGTGCAATATATTTGTCGTTTAGATTTATCTCAAATATCTTCGTTTTGTAGAATTTTCTAGTTGTTCCAGGCTTCTGTTATTTATATTTTTTATTAATAAGTAATAATTTAAGTATTAAATTATTTAGATATTTCTTATAATTCATTTATAAATTGAATTGTTTTTTATTTGATCGATAGCTTTGTGATAAAATTTTAGTATTTTTTTGGAATTATTTAGTAATTTATTTAAGGATAAATGATCAATATTAAAATATTACACTATACTTAAATTAAACTAAATAAAACATTATTAATTAAATAAATTATGATTTTAATTAAATAATGATTTATAAAATTAAAATATTTTATTTGTCTAATGGTTAGCTATTATTATACTTATTAATTGTACTGTTTGTGGTCAATATAGTTTACAAATACAATCTAAATATTAACATAAACGAATATTATATAATGCATACTATACATAGATAGCAGAACATAATAAAGATAGTAAAAAAATACTAATAACTTTTACCGGTTTCTGGTTTGATTCCAGATTAAAAAGCAGTGGAAGACGGAGTTAGTCATAACAATAAATACGCAATGAAACTTTTAACTGGCAGAAGCGCTTTGTGCAAGCCCACCTGGATAGGTACCACTCACTCATCATATAATCAACCGTCAAACAGTAATTATTACTATTGATGTGGTCCGATTTGAAGGGTGAGTGAGCCAGTGAAACTTAAGCCACAAGGGACGTAATATCTTAACTCCCAAGGTTGGTGGCGCATTAGCGATGTAAGGAATTGTTAATATTTCTTACAGCGCTGATGTCTATAGACCACCAGGTGACCACTTACCTATATCATAAAAAGCAATTTGTAGTTCCGAAATCGATGGTTATGGAATATCTGTCGCTGAGCGTAAATTTCCTATGACATATAAGATTATTACAGTATATTCTGGATACAACATCATGAATTTCTGTTCCCGCAAGCACACTTTATGTTACCGAACCATCCATTTAGATTTCCATCTCGGTAAAAGGAGTATCCAGTACTTGTGATGTAAAAGAAAAATATGAGTTGGTTTATTATTATATGCGTAGTACGATTGTGACGATGTCAGAGAATAAAGTATGATAGTTTTGTTGTTTGACAACTACTTGTGACTACGTGGACTTGAACTTTAGATAGGAATATTAATTTAGAACTTAATGTCGCGATACCTTTTCATGATCCAAAAGATCATTACCGCAACTATTCATTCAGGATATTAATTAATGAGGTTTTTGAGATTGTCATGTGTTTATTTATAAAAATGCAAATATCTACATATATAGAGGATTACCAGTTTTGTAAACCATGCTACTGTATAAATTATTAGCTACATCGTCGTGTGATATATTTTTCAAATACAAAACGAAAGTCAATATCTTTATAATATAATATCTTTATTATTTATATAGAATTTTCACTGTTAATAAGAAGCATTATATTTACTTATTAACTGTCAATAAATCTACTGGCTCTGAAAGAAATACCTAAAACCTAACCTAAGCAACCGCGTATAGAAATAGGTGTTTGAAACTCAGAAGTTTTTTTTTAACGTATCCAAAACCGTTTAACTAAACTTTGGACAAGCAAGGATCGCGCGGCCGTAGACAATGGCCCACGTCACCCTCCACATCTACGCCTCTGATTATCTCAGATTTCATTATATTTAAGTTCCTAAGAATGTATTGTCGACGAATAGAACAGCTGATCTTGATTCGAATTACGTATAATTACATATATTGCTAAGTAATGTTGGCCCATACTAGCAAAAAAAGAAGACCGAATATTATTTTGGGAAAAATGATTGCTTAGAATACGGTGATAGTAATATCTGTACAATTACTATTTCTTAATATATTGATACGAATATTAAGAACAAGAGAATATAAAAAGGGAAAGTAATTAATATCTTCTAAAACTACACGCTACTATTTTTATTTTCGTATAGTTGTAAAATGATTGTTTTATGCGTTTAATCAACGTTTAATTACTAAGCATTTATATATATATAATATAGTTGTAAATAAAACATAAATATAATAAGATAAGAAACACAATACACAACGAACAATTTCCAAAGACCCCACCAGTTAAGTTTACGATGCTAGTCATTCTTATCTGTAATTATAGTGCCGCTGTTCGGGTTTAGATTAGAGTGAACCAAAGTTCATTTTGAGCGTGAGCCATTATTTTCAGTTTATGATGGCGTCAGATGGCAGCACACGATACCCCGACCCGTCACACATACCGACCTCAAACAAATAGCATCTACGTAATCCACTCCAATAATATTTGATGAAAAAGTTTTTTTATATGACTGAGCTATCAGCTGAGGTACAAACATGGCTATCAGAAACTAATCAAGTATATCTAGTTAAAAATCGATCAGGTAAAAAAAATCCAAATCAAATATATTCAATAAAAGCAGTATTGAATCGTCATATTATAGTGTTGAATTAATGTAAAAATACCCGCAAGAAATTAAGTAGTTACTCTTTTCCATCATTTTAATTACAGAGTATGTCAGTACAGAGCCGAGACGGTCCAGTGGTTAGAACGCGTGCGTCTTAACCGATGATTTCGGGTTCCAACTCAGGCCGGCACCAGGGAATTTTAATGTGCTTAATTTTAATGTGCTAAATAAGTGAAGGAAAACATCATGAGGAAACCTGCATGTGTCTAATTTCAAAGAAATTCTGCCACATGTGTATTCCGCCAACCCGTATTGGAGCAGCGTGGTGAAATATGCTCCAAACCTTATCCTCAAAGGGAGAGGAGGCCTTTAGCCCAGCAGTGGGAAATTTACAGGCTGCTAATGCTAAAAAAATGTCAGTAAAGTACAATTATTTTTTCATATCCTGCCATATACTGCCTAGAAATCAACATTTACTAATTCCACGCTTTTTTATTCTTTAATAAAATTAAATAATTAGAATTTTAGTATCATACTTGGAAAATTTAGTTTTTGTTGCTGTAAATCGCTTAAACAAAATCTAATATTTTTGTTATAAAAAAAATTACACCTATAAAATAATCTTTGAAACCTATGCTTCAATCTCTGTTAGAGTGCGTCAAACTAACACCAAATCACTAAATCGGTTTATATATAACTAGGAGCAAAAAAGTCACGTCCGTGATGCTTATTGTCTGAGAAAATGAATGACACGTCGAATGAGTATACTCGTATTGACTAAAGTTAAAGACTTGAATATTGTACATTTGTACGCTTTACGTGCAGCAAAATCAAAAATATCTTTATACAAATAGATTATCGAAGCAATTTTAAATCATTATTTTTTAAGATGAAGTAAGGGGAGGTATATAAATTGTGTTAGCTTAGACTCAAGAAACTCAAAACCGTATAATGTGACAATATTAATTTATCTTGATTTACGGGCCTCTTATTAATACAACACATTATTTATTAATACACACACACACAGGTAAACCTGTGTGGGTGTGTATTAATAATTAATGTGTTACATACTCCTAACTCTCAAACAACAAGCATACTTACAATGCTTAAAATTTCATGTTTCTTTGCATTATATATTTATTTCAAAGTAATAATGGGAAGTGGCTACCACCGCCCATGGACACAGCAACGCCTGGGACTTGCAAATGTGTTGCTGGCCTTTTAGGAATGGGCCTACCAGTCGGTTCGGAAAAACTGCAAGAGTTAGTTTCACTGAGGTGATAATTAAATCGCGATGTTATGAATTTCCATATATCGAGATGGTTTCGATGGAATTTGGAATTTTGACACGATGTACAATTAAAACTAAAATCAATATTGTCTTTAGTAGCTGCAGATACTTAAATAACCTATTTCAACCGAAGAATAAACAAAATTTCGATACTTAGTCCGTACGATTTTCAATAGTTCTGATATGTGCACTACAAACAGTTCTTGAGTAATATTACTTTATTCATATTATGATATTATTTCTCTCAAATACTTATATCATCTTTAATTTAGCTTCCAAAGTTGCAACAAAAACTTAGGTGATATTTAAAACATTATTTCTCGCAAATGTTCGATATATATGTCAGATTATTCAAGATTTCAATCAATGATATTACGGTTATTGAATATGAAAGTCGTTTATTGGTCTTTATTTCTCCTGTGAAAACAGATAAATATTTATCTACTATTTTGTAATCAAAATTGGTAAGCTAAAACGTAAATATACTAAAATTGCTATTAGAAATATACGTCAAATAATATATTTAAGTTATATTTTATTAGAAAAAGTAATAAAATTCAATAACACTGAAATATGCTAATATTAATTTGATATTCACATAACGTATTTGTACGCTCCAAAGTATTCTCATCATCGTAAAATGAAGGGTCGATTGCCACTTTAGTTTGACGATTATTATTTTCTTAAGCTATTATATACCTGAGATATTTCAGAGGTCATTAATAATTTTTAATATCAAGCTGTAGGGTTCGCATTCTCGCACGCAGACCGTCTTCATTGCCACCGTTATTGGAAAATTCCGAGCGAAGTTACTCTACGTTTCCAATATATTAGTGCAACTTGATGCTAGGAGAAATGTGTTTTTTTTTCAACCTTTTTTCAGCCACTAGGGGTTTATGGTCGTGATTGGATTTTACGGTATTTTTTTTCTTATTTTTAAAAGAATTATCGACGATTATGAGAGATTAGATTTCAACATATCGCTTTTTGTAAATGATGTTGATGTCTTTATAGCTTGTTATAAAATAATAGTAACGTACAAATACTAACCTAATATGTCATTAGAAAGAACGTTGTTTAAAAAAAAATATATCAGTATAATAATAGTAAATAATAAATATTGGACAACATCACATATATACTCTGATCCCAATGTAAGTAGCTAAAGCACTTGTGTTATGGAAAATCAGAAGTAACGACGGTACCACATACACCCAGACCCAAGACAACACAGAAAACTAAATAACCTTTTCTACATCGAGTCGGCCGGGAATCGAACCCGGGACCTCGGAGTGGCGTGCCCATGAAAACACCGGTTTTCGGTTGTGTAGACCGCTACACACTTATATTTCAGTCATGGTAATAGTATCATTAAATGTTAACATAATTCATAAAAGCAATTTGGTCTAGAAGTATAATCAAAGGCTGTCATTTGATGTAATTTATCTGATAATTAATCAAATTACACAAGAACGTAGGTTCTGGGCTATATATAAGTACTCACTGAGCCTTATAACTAAAATCCCTATCTTGTAACACCAGTAGACTCAAGACAGCGTGTAGTAACATAACAGTATTTCTTTAATGAGTCGTAAATTTGAGCCTGCTGAAGTCGAGCTGGCCCAGTGCTTAGAACGCGTGAATCTCCATCGAAGGTTGAGGGCTTAATTTTAGTACAGCATCATTTAATGTTTATGTTCTTCATCTGTGATTAAAGCCCTCGTCCTAGGTGGTTAAGGAAAATATAAGAACGCAGGTGAAAATCAGTCATATGTGTATATAAAAACCCGCATTGGAACATCTTAGCCCAGCTGTGGGACATTTCTAGGCTATTACGATTGAGTACCTACAATAACAATCATACTGCCTTTACAGTTACTAAAGTAAAGAGGTTGTGTAATAGGGAACTTATTTTTATTATACTGGTCATAGCATATTTTATTAAGTCAGTTTTTTAAAATATAGACTAAAAATATTATTTACGAATAAATAGAATATAAAATTAGGAGAAGTTTTTGTAATGCCTATACCTGAAAAAACTATTGGAACAATATAAATAGAACCTAAACCAGAAGATGCAACGCGTTTATAAGAAGATTTTAGTCTACAATATTATTGTATAAAAACTATTCTCAGTTTTACCCGCTTTAAATTAATGTACTTGTTGAAACGACTGTAAAATTAAATTGAATTAAATTATTATTTATGTTAAGATATTGTGATAAAATTAAAGTATCGTCCGTCCTTTCTAATCCATCACGCGCTATAGAGTATTCTTGCTGTAATTTATCAAAGTAAAACTTCGATGTTGCTACTCACTACTGACTCGGAGACACTTAGATCTTACTAAGGACATTAGTCTTGTAGCATCTGGGATACTTCCTTTTATTTTAAAGTCATATTTTTTTGTTCCGCTACTTTAATATAATGTCATAAATACTTAGAACAGGTTTTTATGTTTATAAAATAAAATAAAAGGATGGTTAGTAGCAATCAGGCAATGATTGATGGTATAAAGTTATATCCGTAGCACTTATATACCGCAAGACGTCCTACCAAGCTTGTGTACTACATATATACTTTGTGTTCGATAGCGACAGTGGAGAGTTGTATTGTCGAGGATATGAATATATTTTTTTTTATTTTTTTAACATCACATAAATTACTCTGATCCCAATGTAAGTAGCTAAAGCACTTGTGTTATGGAAAATCAGAAGTAAGGTACCGCAAACACCCAGACCCAAGACAACATAGAAAACTAATGAACTTTTTCTACATCGACTCGGCCGGGAATCGAACCCGAGGCCTCGGAGTGGCGTACCCATGAAAACACTACTCGACTATGGAGATCGTCAAAATTGTACAAATCCTTCTAAGATAGTACGAATCAATGGAGGTTTTACCTACCATCGATAAGTAATTTTAATATTATGATGTTCAAATATGGCTGGGGTGACGTCATCGTAGGTATAAAAAATATGACACGCTAGTTTTTCATACTGTCTAATGAACATACAACAACTAGCTTACTATAATCTGTGGAAACAGTGCTAAAATATGGCTCAAGATCAATTAGATCTTTGCTTTCTGCAAAAATTAAAAAAATACTAGATAAAATATTTTTTTTTAAAAAAAAAACGAGATCTTTTTCTACAACGTTGTTTAGATTACGTAGACTGTAATTAAATATCTCTTTCATCTCAATAAGCAAACGAACCTTGTTCGTTTATACACTATATTGCGTCTTAGCTTTTTAATACCATTACGTTACATGAATATTTTGTTTAATGTTGAAATAATAATTATATCTAAACTGTATTTTTTACTAGTTTTACTTGGTGGTAGGGCTTTTTGCACGCCCGTATCGGTAGGTTACTTCAATTATAATATTTTCAACCACCAAGCAAAGGTGAGTGAGCAAGTGTAACTTCAGGCATAAAGGATACGACATCTTTGTTTCCATAGTTGGTGGTGCATTGGAGATGCATGGAAAATGGTTAAAAAATTTTTATGTCTATGGGTAGTGGTGACCAATTACCATCAGGTGGTCCATTTATCCGTCCGCCTACCACTGCCATAAAAAATAACATTATACCGTAATGTTGTTTAGCCCTCACTCGGTGGGTACTTTGTTCTTACCAGATATTCTAGCGTTTAAAAATGATTATTTCAGGGTGATTACGTTTGAGTAGGCATAATAAAATAAATAAATCAAATAAAATGAAACTTATCGCATTGTTATGGATTCTCGATGTGTGCATCATTTCATATTACTTGGAAGCCGGAAGAATACGAACAGCAAAATTACGTCATACACGTGCACCACATATTTTTCTATGCCAGAAATCTATACCCAAGTGTCAACAATAAATGTACAAAGTTTCAGATAAATTGGATGAACAATGCTTGAAAACGTAGAAAAACATCAAAAACAAGCACTTATCTTTATATGTAAAATGTACATTGCATATAAACATAATTAGGTAGGTTTTTAACTTTATTAATGACGAAGTTGTGTTTTAGGGTTCCGTTGTGCAATATGCAAAGGTCATTAGCTTATAAAACAAACTTTACTTTACTCTATGTCGATGTGCTCTGTCAATGTGGACACTTAACTGGTTTACGTTCTATATGTATTTTAAACTAGTTGGCGCCCGCGGCTTTACTAGTGTTTAAGGGGACGGTAGTCAGGTGCTAGGTAGAAAAAGTAGCCTAAGTCCTTCCTTGGGGTTCTAGCTTGCGTTATACTAAATTCCATCAAAATCGATTCAGTAGTTTGATTTTGAAAGCAACAGACAGACAGAGTTACTTTCGCATATATTAGTATAGATTGTCTATTTATTCTTTGTTTGAACACAAAAAAGTTTGAAATGTTACAATATCTTATAATTATATTTTATTGCTGTTTCTCGGCGTGTCATTTCACTCGCTCCGCCATGTTGGACTTATTATGACATCATCATCGCTTATCGTCATCAAACACGAGACTAAAACGAAGCAAATAAATTTTTTTTTATCAATATACAATGAGTAAAAAAATATTATAAGATTTGAGTACAGTACATAAGTAAAAAAATATATAAATAAATAACAATTATAGTCTTCTGTCCTCGTGTCACAGATATTTAGTCGTTTTAGGATATCACTGATCTAAAGTTCAATATTATACAGAGATTATAGATTAAGAATTAGATTAGTACAGTGCATATAGATGTTTCTTTTAAATTTTGTACGAAACATCCGAAGCGTTAGACTGAATCACAGTTTGTTGTTTTTGCAAATAATCATTGCAAAAACGCCATTATTCGGCTGTTGAATAGAGAACCACAACAATAGTGAGTTGGATATAGAACGACTTTTGGCATAACCTTTGTTCATCGGAACAATGATTCATTTTGTAAAAACATTTTATAAGTTTTTTTTACCTTTTCCTTAATATAATACTTATGAATCTTTTATTAACGAGTAGATTTACTTTCTCTAATTGCAGTAAGGAAATAATATAATTATTCGTCGATTCGTCGTCTTTGATTATATCAACGAATGTTTTATGTTAAATCGATTTATTGCGTATAACATTATTATGAGTATGAAATTAAAATTAGATACATTGTTATTTAAATAAAAGCTAATCAGTACGCTATTGAAATTAAAATTTCTTTATAAATATCTGATTTAACAGATTAGCGTATGACTGATAAGTTTGCCACAAATGATTACTATATTAATAGACGGATCTCGTTTTATATACAATCCTTCAAAGAGTTTTCCTCTTTAAGCAACGAATCTTAATTTTATTTGAGACAGATGTTTTGTAAATATTGGATGAAAAATATCAACATCCCTTTGTATAATTAACGGGATTAAATTAGGATAAATTTAGTTCTTGTAATCACAACAATTTATTTTAAGATATTATAAAGTTGGAAGGTTTATAAAAATGTTTTAAGTGTAAGATAACGATAATTGATAACGCAGATTTTATATCCTCTGTACATGCTACACACACACATAAATAAATATATACATAAAACAGAAGAATTATTAAAATATATATTATTAATTTTATATTTATATATTAAAATACAATAATATAATACACAAACATTTATAATATTATTTGATTTAAGGAGTTGGTACATGCTATCTTAAAGGCTTACTAAGTATTTTGAAAAGCTTTTTCATACATCATCCGAGTGTGATCGTAAATCGAACATCCCTTATGTTCGTAAATCGAACATCCCTTATGTTCGATTTACGGATGACGATAAGTAACTTGCCAGGTCATCCAGAATAATAGCAGCCAGTAGGCTTTCAGGGAGTTTCAAATCGAATAATTATCGTTCATCTCGTTCTGTTTTATCAAACTGGATCTTTATGTCATATTATATATGTTACTGTGAAACTCGAACTAAGGTAAATCTTAAGATTTTCCAGTAAAACCTAAGTATTTACCGACATGAGTTGTTAAAGGTATGTATTTATTATAAAGGGACGACTTTTTCGGAGTTTTACCATTCCAATGTAACCTAACCTAATATGTAAATCTTAAGATTTACCAAATGAATGATGGTAAAAGTTCGAATCTCAAAGTTTTATGGACGTTTACCATTCATAATCGGTAAATCTTAGGTTTTACTGGAAAATCTTAAAATTTGCCGTAGTTCGAGCTTTTACAGTGACATATATACGACATATGATAAATGATATATTGGCAATACGACGTTGCTTCAATCAAGTATATCAGTTCCAATATTTAATTAAAGAGTCCATTACACTTTTATAAGCGCTGTGTTCACTTAACATAAAAATGAATTATAGGTTTTAATAAATAAATGGAAGATTGTTTTGAGATATTTTGTGAATCGAAAACATTTAATTTTGGGTTTTATTTAATAAATTTGTAATTGTGTATTATACATATATGGACATATTAAACGTATGACAAAAAAAAATAAAAAACGTTTTAAAGAGTTCCTCGATCAATGTTGTTCTTTTGGTTTTTCTTCTTTTACTTGTTGCGTGTGTTAAATTTTTTATCAATTAATTACAACAAAACCTATTAAATTACTTTAATCAAAATATACTTTATTCAAGTAGGCTTTTACAAGCACTTTTGAATCGTCATTTAACAAACTATTTAAGTAAAGCTACCACCGGTTCGGAATGTAAATTCTACCGAGAAGAATCGGCAAGAAACTCAGTAGTTACTCTTTTTCAATATCCAATTATACTAACTTTGTATATATAATACTAACTTTGTATATTGATAATTGCGAAAACACAATTCAAATATTCATCGATAATTTAAAAAGCAATAACAATTATAACAATTATACTATATCACAAAATTATGTCGTACCTTAACTGTTAGCTGTAACTTGCTGGTCCAGGAACAAAGTGAAAAGTAAAGTCGAAGTGTTCTGTACCGAGCTTCCATCACTTATATAAGCTTCACTACAAATCACGTGACTTACAATATTGAACAGAAAAGTACCCTCTTATTTAATATCAATGCTATCAACACTATTAAAAAATAAATTAAATTATTGTTATTACAGATTTGATTAAAACATACAATACATAGTGTAAGCCTTGTTTGTAATTGTCTAATTATTTATTTATTCCTTACTTAATCTGAGACGCGCGTTACGTTATTTATACAAACTTTTAGTGTAAGGTTTTATGATAAGCTTTTCACTTCCACTTATCCTGCGGAGTTGAAATTTTACATATTGGATCAGTTCCGATGACTATGCAGTTTTGGGGTAATCGGATTGAATCTGACTCAAACAGGATTTACTTCAGACGGAAGAATATTTATTATTATATGTATGCTTAATGAGCCTGCTTGTACAGATTAACTATTTTTACAGACGTAAATCTGTTGATCTGTAATCAATTAGGCTGTAGAAATTATAGTAAAAGAGAAATAATTCTTGTAAAATTTATTTTAAGTAATTATTTACTTGCCCCCCCCCCAGTATTTGTCCTGCTTCAAGATTTCATTTGATCCACATGGAAGAAATACAGCAATGTATTTCTTCTATGTAGGATCCGTAATTCTTTCTTTAAAAATGAAAACAGCCTAAATTACTCCTTAAAATATTAGCTATCTTTCAGTAAAAGTATCATCAAAATTTGTTCAGCGGCTTCGGAGATTACCCTGAACAGACCTGATTACTCAGACCGAGAGGAAACAGAACCAGGTAAAAGATTTGAATATTGTGTTTTTTTTTGTTTGAGTTTCATGCAAACATTCTTATTACTGTTCATTTATTAATTTATATTATTATGATTTTACAAACAGACACATCAAGTTTATATATCTGTATATATTCAGTTGTATTTTGGTATATATTTTAGGCGTCATATATTTGAAGACTTTTACTTATACCATTTTTTTTTAATTAAATTCAAATTTCGTGACAAATCCGCTACATTTTCAAGCTAGGGGATTATTTTATATTATGGAATTATGGAAAAAAGTGAATGGAAAAATATGGAGTGAATTATAAAACGCGATATAGTAACTGTTAATGAATGACACTTATTACAGCAACTCTCCTGACACATGCAGGTTACTTTACATTAAATCTGACTTACTTTACATTGAATCTTCACATGAAAATTCAGAAATGCTTTCCCTGGCCTAAAACTCATAAATATTCGATTAAGGTTCACATATTCTAGGCACTGGGTCATGTCGGCTCTCTTTTCGGATAGAACTATTGGTAATTAAATGTACCAGTTTTTAATTTAGTTAGAAAATTATACAATGTTATATCTTCTATATACATATAATAAAATTTCAAGTGTCTGCTTGTAATATTAAAATAACCCATTTTTAATAAATGTATACACGGCACGCATACCTAAAATAAGATTTTTTACAATTTTTGTCTGTCTGTCTTTCTATTTGTTCTGGATAATCTCTGGAACGGCTGAACCGATTTCGACGGGCTTTCACTGGCAGATAACGGATGTAATAAGGAGTAACTTTTATTTTAGAATTATATATAGAATAAAAATAAAATCACGCTACAATATCCAAATACCTTAAATTCAAACAACGCGCACGAATTCGCGGCCACAGCTAGTAGTAAATATAAAAAAAAAAAAAAAATGGGTGAAATAAAAAAGGTATTTACTTCACGAACGCAGCTCCACCTACCAGGTCCGAGATAAACCATCCAGGAACAAACCATACACAAACAAAATATGTTATCGAAATCGGTCTAACCGTTTATAAAGAACAATAAAATTTGTCATGCATACATAGAAAAGGTTTATATATACTATATATATTTATATATATAATCTTCTCTCATAGATCATATATATGTATAAATATTATTATCATAGGGTACAAAGCGCTTAAGCGCTTCTGAAGTATAAAGCTCATTGCTAAGTATTTATACAGTGTTTATGTTCTAAGTATTTTGTGAATTAATTAATTTAGTTGAACGAGATATTATTATCGTTGCATTTCAGCTAATCCTCCCAATGACAAATTACGCTAACATAAATTTGCCACGGCTAGAATTTTATTTTATTTTCTACACCCACACTAGCAAAAATGCTTTTTTATATAATGAAGCTATAACAATAAAAGCACTCATGAAAAGTATCCGATGAATACGAAATGAGCACTTCGTAATAAACTAAACGCGGCTGAGGCCGAACACATATGCTAGTTACATAATTAAGTCACATAAAAACGAACCCTTAAATTTCTCGTTGCTAGGCTAAGACCTATTCTCTATTTGATTTTCAACTAACACATGTAGGTTTCCTCACTAGTTTGCTTTCACCGCCGAGCACGATATAAATTCTATAAATAATTTAAGCACATAAAAGTCTGTGTTGCTCACGTTACCTCAGTGTGTTTGAACCTGAAATCTCGTATAACTGTCAGGTGTTCCAGCCACAAAGACATTTAGTTCATAGTTCAGTACAACATAGTTGTTGTTTGTTTGAGAGCCGAGATAGCCCAGTGGTTAGAACGCGTGCATCTTAACCGTTGATTTCGGGTTCCAACCCAGGCTTAATTTGTGTTTATAATTCATCTCGTGCTCGGCTGTGAATGAAAACATCGTAAGGCAACCTGCGTGTGTCTAATTTCTGAAACGGAATTCTGCCACATGTGTATTCTAGCAAAGCGCATTGGAGCAGCGTGGTAGAATATGCTCCAAACCTTCTACTCAAAGGGAGAGGAGGCCTTAGCCCAGCAGTGGGAAATTTACAGGCTGTTAATGTAAATGTTAAAAAATAGTTGTTGTCTAATTGCTAAAATTATTTTTATGCGTATAACAAATTACTACTTTCTGTCAAGCGAGTCGCGATAAAAATATTCAGCAGTGGTCATATATTATTCCAAATGCGGCTGTTTAGATATCGTATAGATTTATTTGATGTTTAATGTGATTCTTGTAACCTTCGTACAGACATGTAGACGCCGAAATATCATTAGATATTCAACCGCAAAACAGTATTACTCAGTATTGTTGTGATCCGATTTAAGTGAGTGAGCCGGTGTAACTAGAGCAATAAGAGAAATAACATCTTAGTTCCCAAGGTTGATGGTGCATTAGCGATGTAAGGAATGGTTAATATTTCTTACAGCGCAATGGCGCTGTAAGAAGCCACCGCCCATAGACAATGTGTCTATGGGCGGTGGTGACCACTTACCATCAGGTGGCCTGTTTGCTCGTCCGCTAAAATATAACATAAAATAAAATGTTAAGCTGACCATACCATTACTAGTATATGATAATGGCTTTGATATGATATCTTGACAACAATTTCTTTCAGTCTCAGTTAATTCAGAGCAATTAATTAAGCTTATCATTGTTACTATACACTCGTACAATACAAGTGGCAAAATAGAGGGTGAGCAGTATAATAAATTGTATTAAGCATCTTTATGGTTTCAAATACAAGTTGAACTATATTAAGGACTCTCTCCCGTGATTGTGACGTCAAGATGTTCAATCAACTTGAAAAGACGAAACAAGTATCATACAAAAACAACTATCGTTGATATACTTTGACCTAGTTTGTTATATATATTTTATGTGCTGGTTCATTATTCGTCCAGAGGATCGGAATTGCGTTAGAACAGAGAAATGCTGCTAGGATTCTTGCCACAGTTCCTCGAGTTAATTATTTGTACAGTAGCTATTTTGATTTGTATTCACATTTTAAGAACACAATGCTAATAATAATTATGTAAATAAAGTTGATTTTGTTATGACCTCGTTACTCTGTGACGAATTTCTTTTGCAAATTTTCCTTTCTACGGTATAAATCAAGGTTCTTTTTATATAATTCTTGTGTCGTGGGTTTCAATCAACTCTATTATTATTAACACAATATACATAAATAAGTGAGATGGCCCAGTGGGGGACGAAGCTGGAATATTAAGTGAAGATCGCGGGTTCAGACTCGGAAAAATATCTTTAAATTTATTCATCTGGAAGAAAATTTGACGCATGTTTAAATGTATACAATTTCATATTAGAACAGCGTATAAGATTAAGCTCTAAACCCTTTTTCTTAAAAGGAGGGAAGGCCTTAGACCAGTAGGCCTTAGACATTTACGGGATTTTACGTTCAATTCATAAGTCTAAGAAACGAATGAGATTTGCTTTACTAATTTGTATTACAATTAAGTTATTTTTAAACTAAAAAACTTTTACATTGAGTTGCAAATATTCATTAAAATCTGCTAAAAGAACTTTATCGACGTTTATATATCCGCAGTCCACCCAAAAATGCCATAATACAGTTTGATAATTTTAGAACAATATATTGTCTTCAAAGTAAGTGTTAGTGTAAAAAAATAACATTATCAAATGCAAAAATACATACCCTTAATACCAGTACATGCGGACTAAAATTTCCATTTTTAGTTCATATTGTTAGTAAAGAACAAGAAATAAACACGAACGCTCCTTGATATTTTAGTAATATAAACTTTTTTAAATAAATCCAGGGATACACGACTCTCATTGAATATTTATAGGATTAGGAAGAATCTCTTTCCATAGTTTTTCTCGGCAGAAGATTATCGAAGTTAATCTATATAGTGTTCTTGACGTATCAAAGCTACACGTTACCATACTCGTATATATGCAGAAAAACAAAGAATACTCGAATACATGAGTTTATTTCAATTTTTGTTTTAATAGATGTTTTTATATTTAATTTATTAATAATAAGTCAAATTATACTTAATTCAAGTTGGCAGAAGCAATTTTATTACATTTATATTAAAGATAAGGCTCCCACCGGTTCGTAATATTGGTTTTTTCACGAAGAATCAGCAACAAAGTATGTATTAATCTTTTCCAAAATTCAAATACAAAAAGGTACCTCAATCAAACACAATAAAATTTATATAGATATCCTGTCTGTAACATAATTGGGTGTTTTGTAATATGTGTTATTTATTAATGTTATTTTCAATAAACGATTTTAATTTATTAATTAACAAGATTATTTATATCTGCGGTATTTATATTATAGAAACAAAAACCTTACCTAAGAAGGATTTATTAACTTGGCGGAGTCTGAAACTTGGCGTTGTAAGCTTATCCTTATTTATGTTTATACAATGATTATCAATGATTCTATCAAAACAATCATAGTTTGCTTGAAATGCATTGTGAGCAACTGTAAGTATACCTTTTTAAAAACATCCCAAGAGAGTCTCGAGATCCCTGTTTATAAACAGACCGGACAACTCTCTTTTGTAGAATGAGAAAATATTCGATGTTCGTAGCGTTACCCGAAAGTAATATGACATATACCATAATGTGAAATAATCAAAATATAGTGTTTTGTCGAGGAATATCAAAATCAGTTAGTTATCTGTTCTGTCGCTTTAACTGCGTATGCTACAGCGCTAAGCCTTCCTGTCACGGACAATAAAATAGTATTCCGCTTAAATTTACATTCTAATGCAATTCCTAAAAACTATATATTCGGTTTAATAACTTATTTGCTTGCATGATAAAGAGTTTAAACCAAAAATCATTTTATATAGAATTATAATTATATATTTTTTTTATTTCAATTGCATGTACCAATTTTTTAATTGGTTTTCATTCTATAATAGTATTAGGTATATTAAAATATCACATAACGTGAACAGTGACATATTAATCAGATTAAAATTTTGAATTCAATTGTTAAATATTTAAAACTATTTTCTTAAATGATAGCCCCCTTGCAATTAAGCGATCACCTCCAGACCGTTTTAAATATAATTATGAATAATTGCATTATAAATAATAATTGTTGTAAACAAAAATCCAACTATTTTTCTTTTGAAGCGTCAAAAGAGGAGCGTTTCTCATGTTTGGTGGTTTTGTTCATAACAATCGTAGATTTTTTGATTTTGATGTTAGTGGTTTTATAACATATTATGCTTTTGTCTTTATCAAGCTAAAATGAATGTTTTTGCTAGATAAAGTACACGCCATTCACTTAACTTGGTTATATCTGCGTATGAATTGTATTGAATACACGATCTTTGTTGTTGTTAACGAAGCTATCTCGTACAAATATACAGGCAAATGGATTGACGGGTGTATTTGATTTGCGGATTCAATTTGAATTTATAATGAACTTATTGGCTTGTGGTAATGGAATATACATTTATTGTGAAAGAAATACAATGGTATATAGTCCATGATTCAAGTCACGTCTTCATTGTTGGAAATATAAATAAAAACTTGCCAACTTCGCAAAGATTATATTTTTTATTACATCTATATTATGATTCATATCATTTTTCATATTATATATAGCTTTACTTGTATATAACTAACAAAGTCAGTACTTAGAGTCTTTAACAAATATAGGAAGTGGATTTTAACCTGATTTTAATTTTCCTATCCATTCAAAACTTTGCTAGTATATCAAAATCAAAATATTTTTTACTTAAGTAGGCTCATAAAAGAACTTATGAATCGTTATGTTACAGTGTTAAATTAAATATAAAGTTACCACCGGTTCTTAAAGTAGACTCTACCGAGAAGAACCGGCAAGATACTCAGTAGTTACTCTTTTCCACCATTTTAATTACAGAGAACCTATGTCAGTAACAATTATTTTTTTCAAGTGTAAATTTCTTTAGTCGGTTTAGGAAAATCTTATAGGTTCGCGTCACCGACATGCTCATGACAGGCGCATGCGCGGCGGCCGTCTGCTATGCGCGTCAGACGCTTTTCGGATGGGTGAAATCTCGTGTGTTCGCGTCACCGATATGTTTAATATCAGTATTTCTGTAGCTATACGTCTGACGTATAATACAACTATAGTGCTGCGATATTTTTGTAATATATTCTATCTTGAAATCAATAAATACTAAGTCCACGCTTTTTTATCTTTAATATAATCTTGTATTGAGTAATATGCCTTATATATCAATGTTTTTTTAACACGAGCTTTAAATTTTTCACTATCCCTCAGAAAGGATATATTAACATTGCGAACTTGGAAACTGCTTTTTATTAGTTTACCTTTCCTTCCCCTGTCTATAAAATGATTGTCTCCGTTTCTTTCGAAAAGATCTATATTATTGTGAATATACATAATGTTGTTGTAAGCATATTGTGAAGCAACTGCAAGTCTAATAAAAACATCGCGAAAGATGTCTCGGATATGTAATTGGGACGATAACATGTGGTACTATCAAGCTGATTCGATAAAGACAACTTCTATGCAAGCCCCTCTGGGTAGGTAATACACACACTTTACTTAGTCTTCCGCTAAACAGCTCTCCTTAATATTGTTGTTTTCCGTCTTAAGCGGTAAATGAGCCAGTATAACAAGCTCAAGGATCAAAACTTATAAGGTATTGGTTATATTTGTTGCAGTGCCAATTTATACGGGCGGTAGTGACCATTTATCATCACGTGGCAATTGCCAGTCCATACCGAGGATAATAAAATAAAAATCTTCAAATTAAACTGCTCTTATTTATAAAATTGTTTTATCAAATAAATTTTAGTGACACAGATTTTTTTTTTTTTAGTTTTTACGAACTAGAGTAATTTAATTTGTACAAAAACGACGGCAAAGTTAAGTATATTTGCTTTGAGGGATATTTCTACTAACGTAAACATGATCAATTTCGTATTCCGTAAGAGCCCTTAAAAAGGGCATAGCGTATAAGTTTGTACCAGCATTAGTGTAACGAGGAACGTAGGAAACATCATATTAGAGTTAATAAGGAGTGAAACGAGCCCAGCCTCAGGCAAATTTAAACGAATTTGAAGCAAGCTTAATCTGTTTAGTCAATCTCACATTATTAGAACTAAGCTCTTTACTTGGTGCTCAATACGTATTTCGATAATATCGATAAATTTAAGTTAGGATACATAAATTGTCTTTCGTGAAATGTTGGCTATGTTGTGATTAGTTTCGAGTTAGTGTTTATGGAAAATCTTTGAATTTGAATCCAAAAATTATCTACATAGAAAAATTTATTGTATTAATGACATAAAAAATGGCTAAACCCTATTTCTAAAATCCAATGTATCACCAACCACGAGATATCAAATTTATATCTCTCGTGCCTATAATAACAGTACGTCACTCATCCTTCAAACGAATCGCAATAAAAAGGATACGCATTTGATGGTAGAATAAATTACAATAAGAATTTCCTATTCCCAGTCACTTAAAAAACGTCTAATATTATTATTAAAAGCAACACTATCTTCGCTACAATATTTTTGCTTTCAGTAAGCATTGAGTTTGTAGTTGTTTTTCTGAACGTTTATATTCCTCAGTACACTATTTTATCTTTGTTGTCTTAATTTCAATTATTATTTAGTTAATTAAATTTTTTTTATAGGTTAGTTTGGTTTATATAAACTATCGTAATGCATCAGTTTTAATGTTACCCACATTAGACATTAATTTTAAGTGCTTAGTGATAAGTTTGGTGTAACTTTTTCAATAAATAAATAAAATGTTAACTAATGAGTGTGACTAAACGCTTCTTATCAATGTCAAAATCACTTTAAACTCAATATAGAAGCATTACACTTAAATATTTATAGTCAAAAAACTATTGCCGTTTCGGAATGAAAGGCAACCTGAAAGGAACCGACCAAAACAAATCAGCCGAACGTTTTTTTTTATCAATACTTAGTAACGTTCAGTTCAGATTCATAAAACTATGTGGTGGAAGCTTAATTTATTTGGTACTTTTCATATCAAAAATTAATTATACGTATTTTAGTTTTGGGTAATAACGGTAAAGTCCGAGTGATAAATAGAGAAAATATAATATTAGGTATGCCGTCGGCATCAACGCCTTTCCAAAAGAAAGGAAATATACCATAGTTAGCTATGGTGATAGGTATCACGGAAACACAATTAAAACTGTATTTAAATATACAATAAGTTCTCCTTAACATTATCAAATAATAATAAAATGCCGGAAACGTTAAAAAAAATCTTTTGGCTGAAAGAATATTAAGCGTATTAGAATTTATAATACAATCGACAGAGATTATGAAGTATAACAATTATACAATAATGGCCTTTCTTATAATTGTTATTCATCCGATGTTTATGTGCACAGTGATTTCTCTTTTTCTATCATAATTAATTTTACATTCAAAAGAAGAGGACAGCATTGTTTAACTAATCACCTCTTTCTTATCCTCTAGTCCAAACAACTACAACCTACAACCTATCCTACATCTAAATTTACAATATTACTTTTTTGATAAAATATTTACAGAAAAACTAAATTTCCTTAATATGAAATCGAGTCTGCTTTATTGTTGTTGAATACTTAGTTTACATAAAAAATCACAAGAGTCGAAGAGTTTATTAACACGATTGGATGTATGACAAAGTTCGATGCTTAAATCTTTTTCTCCTTAATATAAAACTATTCTACCTTTAAAGCGAGGGTTGTAAGAGTGACCTTTTTGAAAGGTGCTATAATGTTCCCATTATATCCAGGACGGTGTAATTAGCGAAACGGCTTTGTGTCGGATTTTCCCTCGGCTTAAAATTTCAAGACCGTTTTTGTTAAATTAGAAAATTATTATTTCTCACTTTTTTTCTTTTACCATTTTTATTTATAGACATTTTTTTCATCATCAAAGATATTTGGGATCATAATTTTAAATTCGAATTATCAGAATTGTTTTTATTAATCCATAATGGATTTGAATTAATACTGCCATTTTTAGGTTAACAAAATCAAAACAAGAATTTTATTTTGTCTTTATGCCAAACTGCTTATACGAAAATCAAAACAGAAGTAACTATACTTCATGCAACGAATAAACCGACCAACAAACTTCGTGGTCAGAACACCAAGAAACGATTCCAGCTCCCCACTATGATATAGATGTATATATGACTATGCCTCGCCGACGTATGTGACTGATGGCCGTTTCTTGCTCTGAGATTTTACGGAACGAACTTTATATATACTGCAAAAATGTACTCTGTGAAATATGTACTTCAATTTACGCCATGATCTCGTTTTGAAGAAGTAAAAATATCTCACTTTTCTAAGAACGATTTGTTTCTTTTTTCACGTGAAATTTCTATTTTATTCCATTCTCCATTTGAACACAAATCTTCAATACAGTGAAAAATACTATATAATCAAAAGATAAGATTTTGCTCATAAATTTTCATATTGAATTGGTTATTTATATCAGTCAATGTAAAGCAAGATAATTTAATTATGTATACTGACTAATAATAGCAAATTATTATCACATATATTTTAATGACAAAATCTTTATATATTCGAAGCTATTTGGTGGGTACGTCTCACTAAATTATTTTTTCGGAAAAGATCAATAGTTGTATTGAAGTACTAGCTAAAGGTTGAGGGAGCGAATAAATACAAGGATACCTTATCTAGCGGTCTAGATGAACAATGCCATATACTTTTCGCAATGCTAATGACTATAGGCAGAGCTGACCACTTACTTAGGCCCATTTGGTCACATACCTTTCTAATGCCATTAAAAATATATTTGTCTCCTCGCTTATACGCCTGCAGAACCCAAAGAATTTGTTCCAAATCCCGCATCAGTTCAATAAAAAATAATGAGTTTTAGTGCCAAGAAGTTTTAGTAGCAGCCTGGAATTGGGAAGTTGGAAGTGTTAGAAGTGTTGAAGTTACACTCTCTCGTTTCGTAAAGTTTTTTTTTTTTTAGGAATGACCTTTAGAATATATTTGTGTATATATTAAAATAGTTTAGTACAATATAAAATATAAGTTTTAATTATAGGTATAGATAGTCTAAATTTCCGTTGTAAGATTATACATACTTTAATTTTCTATTTTGCTAAACGGTTTTTAGCTTTCTTCTTAAATTTAATGAGCATGAAGTGTTTGGTTTTGAATGATCTTACAATACAATACATATCCATTTAAGTATTGAAACATTATTTAGATCAACAACAAGTAAAATAAGGTATATAAAATTTATAGATGATATAAAATACTATTACAAAAAGCAATACTTTTAACGACATTACAAATCTTCTAAATGAACTTAGAAATCCTAACTATAATGTCATGAATTGAATGAATTGAAATCGTCACGATTCGTCTAAGTAGCATCGATATAAATCTTAGCGCAAACTTAACAGAATATAGCTTAAGATAAAGACGGATAAGACGAACTGTTTAAGCTACTTAGCATTATACACTTCTTCTATTCTTTTTCCCGTTCGTCTTTGAAACTCAGTCGGAGATTCTTTAATATTTTAAACTAAGCCGATCTTGATATGGTAACTATTAGTGCTAAAGGTCGTAAGTACAGAAATGAAATTTAGACTTTATTAAAACATATATAGCTAATGATATCATGTTAATTTTCTTTATTTTATTGGTAGATATTTTGTTGCATTTAATATTAAACGTTATGCTGAATTTAAATTATTTAATTAAAAGCAAATAAACTAACATATGAACAAAAGCGTTATAATATAAATAAATACTTTATTGTACACAAAAAAAAGTTATAAAGTATGAACTTTAATGAACTGTTACAAGAAGGATATAAATAAAGAGGCAAGTGATACAAATATCAGTTATTTTAATTGATGAAAATATGTACATTCAAATGTACACTTAAAATAAGGAGACGTTTTTCCCATAAACCCCTAAATGTTCAACCCATCCGGGTTTAATATTTAGGCATTATAATTTCTTAAGTATTTAAAACCAAGAAGGATTATCATTTTGGAGAAGAGAAGAATGAGTCAATATTATTATATTAATAAAACTGTTACGCTTTGCTGTTTCGCCCGCTTTAAATTATAACTACTATGGACAAGCTATAATATCAAGTTCTTGTATGTAATATATATAATAGGTCGTAAATATATATTCGGATTCGTATATAAAATTTTGTAAACTATTCGTAGATGCAACATTAACTACTCGTATTTCTGTGCGAATCACAAAATATTCTTACACTGCATATATTTTACAAAAACTACAGTGATATGGTAAAGTTGAAAATTTATTTTTTGCTGCAAAAAGGAGTAAATCAAAGGCGTGCACCGAAACTTCCTCTAACGAATGGCCGTGTCGAATATGCCAAATAAATGAGCCGTGAATTGCGTCACGCACTGAGGTTCTTTTATATCTACTGTTTGCAATAATGTTATATCTTCACACCATTTACCGAACTTTTAATAAACTTTTATTTAATTATTATAAAGTTAACGTATATTTCGTTTTTATTTGACATTTCTGTTGTTGTTCTTGCTTTCTTTATTACACTTTTATACATAAGCATAGTATATAAGAAAATGGTTCACATTGTTTCTTATAGTTATAACAAAAAACACTACGAATGCTTAACCTAATATATTTTTGACACTTATATACCTAATAAATCAGGTGAAGCTCGGAAACGGTCATATAATTTTGAAAATGAAAAAATGCACACTACGACTTAGACCAAAACGTTGATGTTTATTTAACTCCATGACAAGCACGCTTAACTAAAGTTATTATTAGTTTTCCCACATTTTTTCAAATACTCTTATTGCTATACGTGAAAACTTTGACTTATCTAAGAATGGTGTACTCTTCGAAAATGTGTACATAACAAGATGTATAACAAAAACTGAATAACTAATGAAAATAATTGTAAGTATGTATGTACGATCTGAAAGTTTTATAATAATTGAATTGAATTTTGTTTAAATTAAAAAAAAAAAAAACAAAAATATCTCAACTATTGCTATATAATATACAATATGATTATCACATTTAGTAGAATATCGGTAATTTCGAGTTCAAGGAGTTTAAGGTGCACTTGGTGAGTTCCTTTTTATAACATAGAAGATAGATTTTACTTGGTGGTAGAGCTTTGTGCAAGCCCGTCTGGGTAGGTACCACCCACTTATCAGATATTCTACCGCCAAACAATAGTACTTAGTATTGTTGTGTTCCGGTTTGAAGGGTGAGTGAGCCAGTGTAAATACAGGCAGAAGGGACATAACATCTTAGTGCCCAAGGTTGGTGGCGCATTGGTGGTGTAAGGAATGGTTAATATTTCTTACAACGCCATTGTCTATGGGCCGTGGTGACCATTTACCATCAGGTGGCCCATTTGCTCGTCCGCCTACCGAAACCATAAAAAAATTATGCAATGAGATAATTATTAATAATATTGGACCAGGCTAACGATATTTTATATCGTATACTTTTCGGTTCGAATACCTAAATCAGTGTCTAATTTGAGTCGTCTATCGTAAGTCATGCGGGCTTGCTCCTCCCTCTTAATAAATATTTGTTAAAGCCAGTTTT
The DNA here is from genome assembly GCF_905147765.1 of Vanessa atalanta. Lineage (NCBI taxonomy): Eukaryota > Metazoa > Arthropoda > Insecta > Lepidoptera > Nymphalidae > Vanessa > Vanessa atalanta. Next base: position 6,360,953 of record NC_061882.1, read on the forward strand.
ATCGACATGGAAGTTTCTGTAAATCTAGTATCTGTATTCTTATTTACCTATACTAAAGCTAATATATATATAAACATCTAAATCTAATTTTTTAAAATATTTTTAGTAAATAATTCTCCTCGTTCGTACGTATTTTAATAAAACTGTTTAGCAAAAGTCGTCCACAGAAGCCGAGAGAAAATAAATGCATCATAAGTGTAGTTTCACCAGGGAACAATAAATTTGCCATCACAATAGACTGCTGAATTTCGCTTTTAGTTTTAACGGAAAATTTCAACTTGTATTTATATAACTGAACTAGCATAACGTTGTCGCGGCTTCGTTCGTGGAACGTTAGATAAATTATATTAAGGTATTATCGTCGCGAGGTATTTTCTAATCCCAAAGACTTATGTGTGTTAAAAAGAAAAACTCTTTAAATGGGTCGATTGATCGAAACGATTTGCAGGAACGCCTTTGAAACCAAATATTTTAGAAAAATAGTTCTTAGTGCACTATTACATTTCAAAGCTAAACTGCACCTTATACTTTAAACTGTCTTGATACAATATATGTCTATATAGAATCAAGTAGTCAGACTACATGTATGGGGGATTATAAGAAAACGAATCGTTTGTAATTTATTTGTCATTTGTCAAAAAAAATGTGATACATTTTGGCAGTGGTAGAAAACCTAATATTAACATTTGTATGATATCAGTAGGTGATGATTTTGTCAACACAGTTGTACTCTCTATACACTTTTATAATCAAATGAAACGACAAATCCGACACGGCCGGAAAGAGTTCAAATGCAGAATAACCTCAAACAGGCTGTTACTTCAGCATTTATACAATTAAAAAAAAAAATTTATTGGTCCTGGGGTTTGTATCCAGAACCTCGAGATATATGGTCTTATATCGCTAGCGATAGTAAATGTGATGACCAAATAAAAGAATATTAAAGCTGCTGTCTACTGCCTGGACCACAATCATAATATTGGACTTGAAAAATAGCACAAGATTAAAATCAGTATAAAAAAACATATTAGTACTGGTTTAATTTCATGTAAGATTTTTAAGTATCATCCTAATAAATTGATGTTATCTTCAAAGTTACAAATTGAGTTAATTTTCTATAGCAAATGATTAAAGACCTCCATCTCCTTTTGTTCTTGAACAAAACGATAATCCGTGGTGAGAATGATAAAATTAAACAAACAGAACATTTTATCAGTTACGATCTTTGAATTTCAATGAGTTGTTAGAATCTTTTATTGAAATAATTTTAATGATCCTTTTTAAATACTTACTTTGAAATATATAAAATTATGATGATATTATATATTCATAAATATAAAATAATTATATTTTAATGTAGTAGTAACACAGAATGTAATTATTTTATTATCGCTTTTGTTAAACAGCGACTTATTTAGTATTAGATGATAACCCGGCTTTGCTCGGGTAAACTTAACAAATACGCGTTATCATTTACTTTTCATAAAACATATAACTTTTTTAATAAACATTGCGATCATCATTACTATTATCAATCTTCTATATTTTCTATTTGGCTGGAGAAAAAATAAGGTTTTACTATTTTTGTCATTCCAATTAACATAACATTAAAAAATAAGGAAGTAAGTGGTTGCCCGTTGAACTGACATGTTATTGATTTTTAATTTTCCAATTAATTATTCAAATTTAATTATCCAATTTTGTAGATTTAATATCGAAATATCTCGATTATACGAATTTTGCGGATAAACATATGTTGTTTGTCGATTATAAAATCATTATTTTTTAACGATCTATAAGTGTGGATAAGTTTTGATCGGAACTACCGTAGACCTGTACGAAATTATTTATATAGATAATAATTATAATTAGACAAGTTCTAAGATATAATAATATATAAAATTTATCCGATTTTCTTTCAATAAAAGTACAAAATAACGAAAAATTCTATAAAAGGAAACGATTAGACTCGCCGAAGAAAATACAAAATCTCTTTGACACAAAGTATATAATTCTTGTTGCAAAAAGATTACCGTAGATTAACAGCGGACTAAGTAGAAACTCAGAGCTCGGAGACTCCGGAAACAGCAGATAAGAGATCAAAGTCTCTCAGGTTTTATTACCTTTTTACGAGTTCTATGCTTTCTAATAGCGTCTTAGTATTTAAAAGAAAATATACGTGTTAATATACTTGTAAAAATACTAGCATTACATTCGGCACTTCAGATGTTTACATTTACAAAGTTAAAGTAAGACATTATATTTAAAGCGTACTCAAGACTGATTACGTCAAAAACTTTTAACTAAAACTAGAAGTGTTATTGTTAACATACTTATGTATCGGCTGTAACATACTTATGTACAGAACGGCTTATCACTTAAGCAACTTCAAAGCTAACGTTCATATTAAATCAAAATCAAAATGACTTGTTCAAGTAGGCTCGTAAAAGCACTTTTGAATCGTTATGTTAGAGTATTTAATTTAATGTAAAGCTACCACATGTTCGCAAAGTAGAATCTACTGAGAAGAGCCGGCAAGGAACTCGGTAATTTATTATTATAAATTAATAAAAAAATATGTAAAATGTGGTATAATATTAATTGTTATTCTAAATATAAATAAACACACTTAATGTTAACCTAATGGTTAAACAAATTTCACATTTATAACATTATGACATAGAACTGTTTATGAGAAAATAATAGTACTACCCACAGATATTACAAAACTATATATAACTATGATTCCTTATTAGAAGTCCATTATACATAAATAATTCGATCATGAAAAATGAATAAAAAAAAGAGTTAGTTTCAATGTACGATCTTGTCTTGAAGTAATCCTTTAAAATTTTGAAGATTATCTTTAGGATATTCCTAACAACCCAATACCAGTAATGAATTGCTTTATTATTGTTGTTTTCGTTTTTTTTTTTAAATTAAATATATACATTGCACAGATGATAAATTAAAATGAGAAACACTTTTGAAATAGTTAACTAATCTGTTCGCTTCGGAGTATACATATTATTCTTTTTATCGAAAACTTTTAAAACGTACGTAATTTATTTGAGCTGTTTTTTTAAAGTTTTAAGCTACTTTATTATTCTAATGTAGTTAAGTTGTGAACTTAGATGCTCTACATCAATATTAAGAACACGTATACAGAAGTTTGGAACCTCGGCTGAGGGATAAATTTAGTAAAGTTTGGGCCACTCTGGGATAAATTGAATCAAATCATGAAAATGTCACCCTCAGTGCCGCACTATTCTGGTTCGAGATAGGACGCGCTTTATTATTTAGACATACGACATCAAGGTATATTATGTGGAATATAACGTATTCAATCTTATTACTACATAATGCATTAGTTTTGCTTACTAGAAAAGTTCATTGTTGTTTTCTTAGTTGTAATTAATTATTTGCATTTTTATTTATTTCAGACGTAGCATATTTTCTATATAATATAAATTCTAATAGCTAATATAAAAATATGTACATATACTAAACGAAATCAACTTACTTTCCAAAAGAAAATAATATTCATAGATTAATTACAAATTACTTTTTACGATGATAAACTTATTTTTGAAAAAATAATCTAATTTTATTATTTTAATTTCAACATTTATTTTTTTATTTAAATAACTTCATATAATTTACAATCGTTTTTTATGAAGATTTTCATTATTTTTATGAACATTTTATTCTGTTGTTGTTGTAACAAATCACATGACATGTTTTATAGGTTTTTTCAGGCCAAAGCATTTAAAATTCTGCAGCAATTTCACAAACTAGATAACACGTCCTATATATTCTTATGAAGAACATATTCGAAGTAGATAAAAGTAAAGTGTCTCGCGTTATTATTATATATTCTGGGACATCTTATCGTGTTGCCATACTTGTATGATTTGCAGGCTGACTAATTGAACACTCAACGTTGACTCATTTTTTCCTTATTTCGGTTGACAACAATCTCTTTTTATGAGTAGAGACAAACGATATGCTAGTTATTTTTATACTCGGAGCGTATCAACAACTAGCGGAATCAACTGCGGTAGCTTTACATCATCTAAACAAACTTTGTGATGAAACAAATATAGTTTATAGGTTGAATTTTCATTTATGTTTGTTATAATTTTTGTTTATTTACGGAATACTTTTTTGAAGTAATTTTGAAGATTGAATAATTAACACTAACATACTACACTAGTATCCAGAAAAATGTTGGTGTTAATTATAAATTAATGAAAAACTAAAGAGTAATCAATATACTTCATAAAACTATGTGAATTTTATATAAATATAATGTTTAATGGATGTAAGGGGGTGCAAACTACACCTTGGCGCTCCAAGCCAACCTCACCTGCCCGTGGTGCATCCTGCCGACCAGCAACCGAGGCTCTGGCGACCGACTGATAGCGGTATAACCATCAAAATAGGCGTAGCTAAATACCACAGGCCGGTGACGGGCAGTAGCGTCACCGGTGCGAGAAGTTGCGTCCTGCGATCGCCAATCCGCCTGCCCAGCGTAGCGATTATTGGCAATACCTCTAAATGACGAAAACAGGTAAGCCACGGCCCCTAGTTCCCGGCGGTCCCGCTATTCCTCATCATGGTGGCGACGATGGTAACGGCGGGACGGGGGGTGCTAAAAATCACCGGGCTACGGGAGGCAACCACAACCGACTGACCCTGGCGACGTACAACGGACGCACGCTACGGCTTGACTCGCATCTAGCGCAACTCGAGGTGGAACTTGGGAAAATTAGGTGGCACATATTAGGGCTATGTGAAGTCCGTAGAGAGGGAGAGGACACCGTAACCCTCGAATCGGGCCACTTAATGTACTTCCGAGAGGTAGACCAACAATCCCAAGGTGGCGTTGGGTTTCTGGTTAATAAGTCCCTAGCTGACAACGCTGTGGAAATCTCCAGTGTGTCGAACAGGGTAGCGTACCTCATTGTAAAGCTCACCGAGAGGTACAGCCTCAAGGTGGTGAAAGCGTACGCACCGACCTCGACACACTCGGACGATGAAGTGGAGGAAATATTCGATGATATATCGAGGGTCCTCCACTTCACCACGAAAACCCACTACAACGTTGTCATGGGGCACTTCAACGCTAAAGTGGGAGTACAGAATTGTAGCGAATCGATAGTAGGACCCCATGGATTTTGAAGCAGAAATCATAGGAGGCAAATGCTTGTCAACTTCCTCGAACGGGAGGGGCTCTTCTTGATGAACTCCTTCTTCAAGAAGCAGCCCCAAAGGAAGTGGGCGTGGCAAAGTCCCGACACTATGACCAAAAATGAGATCGATTTCATCATGACGGACAAAAGGCACATATTCAGAGACGTCTCAGCGATCAACAGGTTCAATACCGGTAGTGATCACCGACTTGTCCGAGGCTCTCTGAATATCAATTTTAAGGCCGAGCGCGTCCGTCTGATGAAGTCTACATTCCGACCATCCCTGTTCCAAACCATTGCGGGATCTTAAACGTTCCAGTCAAACCTGGAGAACCGATTCGCTGCCGTGAAAACCACAACAGACGTAAACCAGAACCTCAAAAATGTAGTGAGAATTCTTAGGGAAGAAGGCACGAGATTTTGTAGCATGCAGCGTAAGGACAGAAAGTCCAAACTTTCGGAAGAGACTTTAGGGCTAATGAAGAAACGACGTGAAAACCCACCTGTCACGTCGTCCGAGAAACGGCAACTAAACCAAGAGATCAGCAAGCGCGTACGACTCAACCTCCGGTGCTCCAATACTCGTACGATTGAAAGAGCCATCGAGCAGAATCGGGGGTCCAAGGTGTTCGTACAACCTCTTCGAAGAAGCTACCTGACGAAGTTGACCACAGCAAGTGGAGAAGTCGTTTCTTCCAAGCCGGCAGTTCTTTCGGAAGTTGAGGACTTCTATGGCCGGTTATACGCATCGCATGCATCATCAAGAAGTCAGTATTGGCGAAATCGAAATTGCTCTTAAACAGCTTAAAAATGGAAAAGCCCTTGGCAGTAGAGGACGGCGTTACAACAGAGCTATTGAAAGCAGGAGGTAAACCCGTACTGAGGGAGCTCCAGAAGCCTTATTACTCTGTCCACTTCGAAGGAGGAACTCCGGAGACGTGGAGTAGGAGTGTGGTCGTCCTGTTCTTCAAAAGGGGAGACAAGACCCTGCTGAAGAACTATCGACCCATATCCCTAATGAGCCACATCTATAAGCTGTTTTTAAGCGTGATCACGAACCGTCTTGCGCGAAGATTCAACGAATTCCAACCCCCGGAACAGGCCGGATTTCGGAGCGAATACGGCACCATAGACCACATCCACACAGTGCGGCAGATTATACAGAAGTCCCATGAGTATAGTCGGCCTCTGTGTCTTGCATTCGTGGACTATGAGAAGGCCTTTGACTCGGTTGAAATCTGGGCTGTTCTGGAGTCCCTGCAGCGTTGCCAAGTTGATTGGCGATACATCCAAGTGATGAGATATCTCTACAAAGCCGCCACCATGTCCGTCCAAGTATCATCATCAATGGCGAGTACATCTCTCACTTGAGATTCGCAGATGACATCGTCATGATGGCAGAGACGCTGCAGGACCTACAACAGATGCTGAATGAGCTGGCTGATTCTTCTATGCGCATCGGCCTACGGATGAACTTTGATACAACCAAGGTCATGTTCAATGAACATGTTCTACCGGAACCGATTGCGATACACGGTAGCGTCCTCGAAGTTGTTCAAAAATATGTCTACCTCGGGCAGACATTGCGATTAGGTAGAAACAACTTTGAGGATGAGTTGAATAGAAGAATTTAGCTAGGTTGGGCAGCATTTGGGAAGTTACGACGAAAACTTGTTCTAGAGTGGAGACCTCGTCTCGGCAAACGTAGGACGTCCTCAGGCACGGTGGAGTGACGATTTGCGCAAGACGGCTGGCAGGAGCTGGATGCGAGTTGCCGAAGAAAGACCACAGTGACCGTGAGAAAACCTGTGTGACGGAATAACTGCAAACCTTCACCACAAAGAGAGAGCTTGCCTTCCAGCTATGGAAAATCACAGGCTGTTACAAAGATTAGCATATATTTTCTGTAATTAATTTAAGATCCATATTTCATTTTTCGGTTTTAATATAACGTTTAATTAAAAGTATTCTGCTATTTTGAACGTGTTTAACTGCCTTAAGAAAGTTAATATTTAACGATAACCGAAGCTTCTAAAACTTGCTGGCAGCATGATCATTTATTACTACAAAGTTACACCGAGTTGGGAACTCATAAGCCAAAAAGCTGAACACTAACATTTAACAGAGCATATGAAAAACAAACTTTAGAATAAATATAATCGATTGCCTGTTTATGAGATAAAAGTTAAAACATACTGAGGAAGTTTCGTGATAGATCGTACTGGTTATTTTAGTATTAAATATAGTTTATTTTTTCATTTTCACAAATAGTTTTAAACATGAATTAAAAATGTTGTTGTATTTACATAAGATACTAGGTATCCGCTTCAGCTTCATACGGGTAAAGGGTCTACGTAAAACTAATATTGACGGACAATTTATGCTACTACAAAAATATACTAAGCTTGCTTTTTTGGGCGTGAAACCTTGATGTTATTATAAATATACTAATGCGTATAAACGATTAATACAAGGATTTAAATTTACTAAATAAAAACAATAAAAGGTTTACATGCCTATAAGTCCTCCTTATAGAATCCAAAATAAATAAAATAATAAATAAATAAGGTAAATAAGGTTACAATAATTCGTCGCATAGATCTAAAATTTAGGTAAAGGAGTGTCTCCCTGGTCTAGTGGCTAGATATAAAAGACCACCCTATGCTGGGTTCAAACTCCATGTCCAAGTTTTTGGGTTATTCTATCGAAAAAATCTTAGTAACAGCCCGGAGTCTGAAAGTGGGAAAGGTGTACGTTCTCGTACCTCGGAAGTTATTTAAAGCCGTTAGTCCTACGCCTGAACTGTTTCCATTCGTTTCGGATTGGCCGTCTCATCGGATTATGAGAGTGAGAAAATAAAGAGTGCACTTGTGTTTGAGCACACACTTGTGCACTATAATATATCCTGCGTAGTTGGCTGGTCTCCCTTGAGATTGGTCGCCGTCGCCTTAATCGGTCAAGACGATGTCCTAGATCTTAGGTGTAATATTACAAATTAAAAAATCCTCACCGATCCTATGGGTGTTTGCTAAAAATTTCAAATTCAAAGTATTAGTCTTATTGTATTTTAACACATCACGTCAATATGTAAAAACCAATTATATAATAAATTGCGAAAAAAAAAAATTAGTTTGGGATATCTCACAGCTGGGCACACTGACTTAGCTGTGGTCTTTTCATAACTCCTGATTTTTGCTAGACGAATTTTGTTTAGCTTAGGCGAGTGATTCCGGGATGCCATTGGCCATTACCGGGTGCCCATGTAGTTGTCACTATGGCACAAATATCAACTCAGATTTAACTTGCGAGAGATATTCAGAGTTCAATCAATAGTTCTAGTATTGTAGCGAATTTTGGTATTCATGACCCAGTCTGATAATTTGTAACCAGAATACTCCGTTCCATCGATCTTTGGAAAACTACAAAATCGAATCTGTACTAAAGTGTCAAAGAGGATAATTACATACATCAATGAATTTCTTCTCCAAGGACAGCGTTGAGCCCAGTTTTCACTGTGTTTAGCACTTTTGTTTTTGTCTTAGATATATGATATGGCAGGATGATGAGCGCTCTTTCTCATCAACTTATCTTTATTAAATTCATGAGAAGCCCGGCCTCATATTTTGCCTTGCTAAGGTTTAACATTAATATCAGCTCAGAGGCTGAAGATGAAAAAAATGCGATGTCAACGTAGTTAAAAAGAAAAATATAAGCCAAGGCGCTTACAGAGAACGTGCCAAAACTACGAATATCCGTTTTTTTTTTAATTTTGGGATAAGGATATTTTGGAAAGAGTGGGATTAGTTTTGTTTTTAATAAATATACGAGATTAAAGACATTAATTGTTTTAAAACGTTATTGACTTGCATATTAATCCATTAGGCTAATGTTATCCATCATATACTCAAAAAGCTACACTAAACTAAAGCTTACCACTTTAGTGCATAAAAATTAATGCTTTCAGCTGTTAAAATAGATCGAAGCAATCGCAGCATCGATGTCGGAGCAACAAACCTATAAGAATTTACGATGTCACATAGTACATTTTTTGCAGTTATATATCAAAAAAATTCATAAGTAATATATACTCTTGCGAGTTTTTGTATCGATGAGAAATTATAGGTAATCTGAGCACTCAACTATTATTCACGCAACCAAGTGGATATTTCTGACTTTCATGTTCTTTTTTCAATTATCTGAATATTTAAAGGTTAGATTCAAATTCATACCCAATAATCATATAGTGGTAGATTTTTGACTATCAATAAACAGATGTAAACACTTCTATATTGAATAAAGATTTTTGACTTTGACTTTGACTATGGGGTATGAATTCGAATCTCGATGTCCAACCTTTCAGTTCCTATTAGGAGATCTTTGGTTTCCTCTCTTTTTATTTCTTTGTTTAAACTACATATTAGACTTTCTAACAAACTTTCAATACAAGTATGTAAACTACATCGAAAGGCTATCTTTAAAGGGTTATCTGCTGTGATATCTTTTAGTTTTTGTACTATTTGTATTTACGCATTTTTACTTTATTGTACAATTTTTGCTTCTATTGTTGCTATAGATTTCACGAATTGGAGATGATGGAATGCTTTTTTGTCTTCAACAAATGACATGCGAGTATAATATCAATATAAATAAATGAATTGCATTTATGTAACATTATAAAGTGATTGATTAGAATTTTAACTTCACATAAATATTTTTTACAATAAACTATTTTTAAAGGATCCTTGTTCGATATTGATTTTGACCTATTTAACAATTTGGTAGTTATTAAAAGCTACGTCAACGTTCACTCCTGTATGTAGATTGTGAAACCGCAACACGGCCTGACCGAATACCACCATACGAGCCTATATAATTAATATAACAATATTTTCAACGATAAAGTCAAAATGTTGAATTAATACAAATTTAGACATTTAACAAATTTAAATAATTGCGATGCTTAAACGGTATACGCCAGATATACGTCGTTGGCCTTGCTCGATTTAGTGTTACCGGTAAATATGCCGTATGGAAACCTCACACCCGTGTAATTAGGGAGAAAAGTTGTAAGGTTCGTTCGAGACAATGTCTCGTTACGTTAAATCATCGTTGAAAAAAGGTTTTATGCATATATAAGCTGAAGGCACCCTTAGTATTGTGTTACTTGATATTCTAATGAAAATAAAAAATAAAACTGACATAAATAGCTTACGAAAAAAAGCTAATAATAAAAAACAAATGGTACTCTACGTATTCATTTTTATAAATACTTAAAATAAAAAAAATAAAACATATAATATATTTAAAATATATCTTTAACGTAAGTCTGTTTAAGTTCGTAAGAGCCTTAAAAAACTCTCTTTGTCATTAATATTCTTTGTTTTGTTACACTATAAAATACTTTTTAAAAGAACCTAATTTTATATACTAAGATTAATTATATATTAATTACTTGTTCTTATTAGATTCACTCCATGTTTAATGTAACAGTGGAAACTTTGCTGGCTTATGTAAGACTTACTTGGTATCAAATGTTTGTGTATGCTGTATGTTCCCTGAAAATAAAAAATAAATAAATAAATAAAAATGTTATATGATCTAGGTTAACATAGATACTGTTTTGTGTGTTCTGAAGCTATTTCAAGTATATCCACGCCTTAAAGGTTTACTTGTATTCTACTAATTGCATTGACCAACCATTTAATTTTTAAAGCACACTTACCCAATATTGAAAAATAAAGTTAATTTTAAATAGTCCATTTAATGTTTGTCAAACATCAGGTTTTACATAATTGTGTTTCTTAAATAAAATGTTCGGTAATAAATGTGAGGTATAAAGTCGTGTTTATTTTAAGAAGACGGCCCAAATTCTATTGTTGGAATAAGCACTTTCAAATAAAATAGATTGGTTACTTACGTTACTAGTATATCAATTGATCGAGCCAAATCTGACGGAAAAGTTCGGATAACTAGGACTGGCCTCTAGATTGGCACTGCAATCCATTGGGACAAAGTTAAAGGTATGAGGGACAACTCTTGATTAATTATCAATTTAACATTAACTATCAAAAACAATGAATTAATTGTTGTATTTTTTCATTCTTATTTTATAAAAAGAATTAAGCCTCTGAAAAATGTAACAATACTTGTCGCTCTATAGTTCTTTGTAAATTCAGAATCGAAACCCTCATCAATCTTTTTCAAAATAGTTCGACAGCTGTCTATCGAACACTAAAACGAATCACAATACGACTTTTAAAGCTTGAGAATGTTTCTTTGATCTGAGAAAACAACCTAACTAATATAAGTATTGCTTCAAAGAGGAATGTCTAAGTTACTTATGAAATCAATAACTTTACTCGGTACCTATAGAAGGTTAAGCATACTTCATAAAGTTTTTAATATTTGAATATAAATTACTTGCAAATGAAGTTAATTCTGAGGCAACAAACATAAAAAAGTATGTAGGATCGTTGTTGTAAATGATATCGTCGTCACGGTAGCATGCGAAAGCGATCCTGTAGCTCCCACTGAAACGACGGAGATGGTACCGTTAGTTTTTTAGTAGGTATTCCGGTCTACAAGGGCGCACTAGGCGTCCTAGACACTGTCCCACATTATCCCCCCCCCCCCACCTTACGTGGAGGAAACGCGTAAAGTGTTTTCCAGTGAGAAATAATGATATCGTAACGGAATATGTGGAAGTAATATAAAATCGAGTGGGCTTGTATGCTGAAAATGTTAGAATACAAAGTAAAGATGTAAGTAACAATTTTATTTTATTTTATTGTAGTGGAGTTACATATTTTAATTGTTTTAATTGTTCAAATAGTGACGGGTGTACGATGTAGTTTTCTACTAGTGAATTTTTTTTAAGAATTGTATCATTACTTTCGGAGATTTCCCCCTGCATACAAATAAACAGATTTTATCTCATTACAATTTCTGTATAGATTATTTATTTAATACAGCGTATAAATAACTGCATATATTAATAAATATATACAATATGGTATATTCAATATTTGTTCGTATAGTAAAACTTTAACTATGAATGTTGTACAATACGCGTCCGCATTTTTTATATTTTAATTCCGAGACACAATGAAAAATGAATTAGATACAAATTATAAGTATTATTTATAATTAATAATACTTATAATTTGTATAGTATTATTAGTAGTATTATATATAATTAATAATACTTATAATTTGTATCTAGATAAATCAGTGAGATTTCTGAGTCAATTTCATATCTGCCATCCTCAACCATATAATTCGACAAAATCGTAAAATAATAATTCTAAATTGAATTTTTATTCATGAGAACCTAGATAACTAGACCGCAGAAAGTTTTCATTCAGCGCGCAACACGAATTTCATAATACAACAGAAGATCACGATGAACTCAGGTACTGGCTCAGATAAATTGCTACGACACTTTGTTAAATATATTTTTGCCTTCTGTACTCTAAAAATTACCGGCTTACAATAAAATTAAACGATTCCTACTCTTTTATTTAAAAAAACAAATAGCTCTTATTTGTAAGCTCCAATTTTTCTCCGAAGCCTAAATGCTGCCGTGAAAAATTGGGGTGGATGAAAGCCTTTGAACCTTCAGTCATCTCGCAACTGAGCAATTACACAGTAAGAATGATATTAGTATTACTTTATTTATTTATAGCGAACAACGCTGCTATAAAAATCCTATAATATTTTTTATTTTATACGGTACGAAATTTAATTCTCTGCGAGTAGAAATATTTTTCTTTTATTAATATTTTACAATAAATGCTAGCCTTCTGTAGAATAGAACCTTCTAGCCTTATCGCGGGTTTGGTTTATGTAACATGTACATAATTAACAGTGCCTAGATCATAAGTAGCACGTATGGTTTAAACAAATCTTTACCTCGATATATAAAATGAACATGTATATAGGCATTAACCATTAGGTAGGCCATCCACACTTCAGTATCTCTTACTGCTCAGTTCAGCATTTGAAGGGCGAGTGAACCAGTTTATTATAGGAACAGGTGCTAATTGCAATCAACAGAAGTAACCTTATATACAATGGAAGTCTTATAATTAATTATTAATAGTCAAAAATCTACCACCGGCTTGGAAATTAACACCTCGGACCTGAGATGAACCGGAGAAAGAAACCAAGAAGGTTTTTTTTTTTATTTTCATAATAACAAATATTGATTTCATGTTTTCATGTACAATAATAATAAACATTTTTCGTTATTTAAATCAGCCTGGAGATGATCATCTTATTCCGAAGGTGTGCAATCAACTAAAAAGTCATTAGTTTTCTAATATCCTTCAGCTCGTGTATATAATTATTATTATATTCAAATAATTATAGTATTTTTTATTATTTATATTTAAAAATAATATATCCGTAATTTAATAAAATTATTATATTAACATTTATTAAGTATATAAAAAGTAGTTTAATTTTAAATATCAAACTTTTATTATGTTTGCACTCGCAACGCTGTTTAGTTTCACGAAACAAAATGATTCAAGTTGCTCCGTATGAAACTTGAACTGCTGAACACGCTAAGTTTCTTGTATAAAATCTATGTAATCATAAACATAACATATTTCAGTTTTATCAAGTGCATATAAAATGATATGTGAAAAAATATGAAATCGTTTGTTAATCAATTTAAATAAAAATATACAAGTTGACCTTGATGTTCCTTCTTAATAAAATTAACTCACTATTTGCAAACTTTACACAAAATGTCCGTTCAAAATACGATCATGTTACAATAATGTGGTTCGATGTACCGTCTACAGATTTCTTATTCAAGACGCTATCGTTCTGTTAAATAACTAAAACGTGTGGAATCAGCCAAAACGTAAGATAAAAGACTATTGGTCAGTCGTTACAGATTATTATTAGGTGGTCGAGTTTGAACCGTGATAGAATTTGTTTGTTAGCAGCGAATTGAACTGGTGAAATCAAGTTATAATTGTAGGTAATCATATAAAAAAAGACCATTAACTTAAAGTAGAGTACGGCCATTAGGTATGTCTAATCATACCATACATAAATATATGTTTTTTTAACGTTTAGTCTAACATTTAAAAAAGTTGGATTTAATCAAATTACTGAATTGACATAATATGATTCTCATTGTATAACAAACTTCTTTTATATCAGGTAACAATTGTATTTTCATCAAAATACACTTTCCAAAAATATAATAATTCATTTCATGTAATTAGAATTGAACAATTCATCGTTAGCTTGTTATAAAATGATTCCGTCGGTATAATTTATTTAATTGGCAAATACGGCTGGTGTTCGTTTATTGGTTCGATGAGCTATTACGGTGATTTCCTGATTACTATCTAAACAAAATATTTTTGTTGTATTTGGTTATATGGTGTTATAGGCATTATAGGTGTTATATATTTATACAGCTCTAATATGATCGTTTGTCTAGTTGGCTTATCTATGAAGTGGCAACAACCTCTTGGGCAGTCTGACAGATTTGAATACGACAGTCTATCAGCAGACCCACGTCCCCCATCAGAACGCCTCAAGCGCTTTGCGTGCGCTCAAGGCGTTGAAGCGGTAGGAACACTGGAGGATTCTATCGACGTGGCGCGACGGTGGCCACATCTGTGACGAACTGTATGCGTGCAAATGCGTCCCGCTGGACTTCGAAGTCTGAATGAGATGAAAGCGATAAGTCACATTCAGATTAAATTACCGGTCGAACGTAAAGCGACGATAGTGTATCAACTGTGTGACGCAGACCGAGACACTACCCATCATATGTTGGACGCGTGTCACGCGTAGAACTTGGAGAGGAAGATCTTAAGCCGCGAGTCGTAGCCTCCGTAGCGGTTTTTGTTCTGGGTTCAGACCTTATTTCCTTGGAATAAACGTAAAAGCGGATTGTTCAGTGCTAGAACTCGTGCAGTATGTTGGATTTGCCATTCCATTGAATTCTATGATATAGGGAATAGAGTTTGCACTTGTGTCTATCTTTTAAGGTATACTCATAGTTACTATTATTTATTTGTATAAGTTAAGAAGATATGTTAATATTATTTATTTGTAGAAGATAACTTCTATAAATATTTTAAAAAGTATATGGGATGTATTTTTTTGCAATTCATTATTAATCCTTATTCAGAAATATATGATAGTTAAATTATGTATTTAATATAGGTTAGAATTGTCTTTTACATTCGAATGGATACTGTAGAAGGTATCACCGTTCCAAATTACGTGCAACGAAAATAATCTACTGGGTGTTACTAATAAACCATAAAATTTTGACCTTGATGATTACAATTATACAATTATTATTAATGTTTCTCATTATAACATACTAAAATTAAATTCTTATTTAACGAAGATGTTTAGCAATAAAAACAGCGAGAATTACGTTTAATAGCAATGAAAATATAACAGGTGTGACAATAATCAAAGCATTCCAACGGTTTGTTTCAGACGTCCTGTAGATGCGAATATGGCATCATCTTTCAATATACTTATAGATGATGCCATATAAAAAGGAAATAGGTTAAAAATAGGAAAATGTCACCTGATCAAGCATAATGTTTTTTCCTTACGTGACGATTTCTGCCAATTCACTCTACTGTAAGACGCTTAAAAGAACTTCGTTCCAAAAATAAATAAAATATCAGTCCATATAAGTCCCATTGATGGGTAAAAGCGTCTTCTTTTAATAGAGTTAATTTTATCCGGCTCAAGCATGTTTCCTTATGTTGTTTTCCTTTAATACGTATCAAAAGATTTTATTTTTACTTTTTTATATTATTTTTATTACACAAACAAACAGGATAAGATATAATTAGTTTAACAGGAACATAAAGTTCGAATATAAGCCAATTAATTTTCCACAAGTGAATAATGTGAGTTCAAGATGTGTCATAAAAATAATATATTATTAATTCGCAACGGATTAACACATATATATATATATATATATATATATATATATATATATATATATATATATATATAAATGTTATTCAATTATCATAACACGAATAATCGAAAAATGTTATTATGTGGAATATAATTGTTTCATCAGACACGTCATGCAAGTTTCTTTACATTAGCAGCCCGTAAATGTCCCACTGCTGGGAGCATATTCCACCACGCTGCTCCAATGCGGGTTGGCGGAATACACATGTGGCAGAATTTCGTTGAAATTAGACACATGCAGGTTTCCTCACGATGTTTTCCTTCACCGCCGAGCACGAGATGAATTATAAACACAAATTAAGCACATGAAGTTTCAGTGGTGCCTGCCTGGATTTGAACCCGAAATCATCGGTTAAGATGCACGCGTACCACTGGGCCATCTCGGCAAGTTTCTTACACGAAGTGAATTATGAACACAATTACAGAGTCTCGTGGAACTTCAGTTGTTCACGATCCCATAATCTCCAATTAAAATCATTTATTTTTTGTCTAATCAAATCAAATTCCTTTGTTATTGTTTGTCAAATTACACACTACCACCGATTCGGAAAGGAAAATACACTGACCTGTTAAGAAGAAGCGGCGAAAGATACTCAGTGGGTCTTTTTATGTGTCAATTTTATTATTTACAAATATTCAAAATCAAAAGAAATAACCAGGAGGCGATCGTTTCTTTCCCAATTTCTGCTATCAACCTTAAAATCTTAAAAGTATGTGTGCTAAAGTTATTTTCTTAATAATATTCGTTACAAGCATAATGTGTTGTTCTGTTTGTAATGGTTATGTTCAATATAACGAACTTATAGTAATATTGGTGATTTTTAAGAAGTATTTACAGTTGGCTGTCGTTTATGTGTGCAAGTATTCTTATTTATGTTTGTAGTTACTTTAGGATAGCTTACAATATGCCTCCGTGATATGTCGTATAGTTTACAATTCTTTCTTACATAATATTTGGATATGTCAGTTTCGGAGAGTTGAATCGATAGCTATAATTTGATCTTGTTTTAGAAACGATTTGTATCTTAAATGCTTAAACCAGGATTTACATAGTTTCTCGACATAATTGTGGTTCAAATCGACTTAGTGTCTTCCGTTTAAGACTACTTCGGAGCGTTACATTGTCTTGTCTTGTCTTGTAAAGTTAAAATGTTCGTTTCGTTTAATTTGAACTTCATATAGATTAAATAGTATTAACCAATTTCTATTGTACAATTGTGTTCTGCTCGCAGATTCAAGAAATTATTATGCGCTTAATTGTAACTCTATTTGTGAAACATGCGCAAGCGCTTTTTGAGCGTTTAAGCTAAAGAGTTCGAATGTATTATTCCTGCTTCGATTAGCGAATGGAGTCAGAAGAAAAATTACATTCTTGCAGTTAAGTTGGTAACCGAAACTACATAAATCATATTATTACGTAAATATTTGTTCTTTTTATGCAAAATTGAATGATGGTCCAAGTAGTCAGTAACGTAAATAAATGAAATTGTAGCCAACTGTGAAGCGACACTACAGTAGATATAAATTCCTCGCTTCTTCTTGTAACTTCACAAAATACTTCAGAACAGAGAATTGAAACAGATGTTTCATTTTCGTTCCTCGTAAATTTTGCAGAAATGTACTAAATAAAACTGCTTTCTCGTTCCTCAGATCACGTCCTTTGAAATGTTATGCGAGATTGCATTTTTGTTTTGATATACAAGGTTAAAAATTTAAAAACATTTAATAAAACATTTTTCTTACTAATATTTTCCTTTGAGATATTATATTAAATTTCGAAACTAATAAGATCCTTCAACGAATTTTCCCATAAATATTACTTTATTGTTCTTGAAGGTAAGATATAAAAGTAATATAATAAATATTTAATTAATACGAAAAATCATGGAGCTCTTCAATTATTGGATTTTAATTGTAACCTCTCGCAAAGGCAATAAAAGACAGGTACAAATATTATAAATATTTTATTATCATTTATATGGTATTGGGTAATTTAAAAACCAGTACAGTATATAGCGTGCAAAATTTAAAATTATTCGGAAATCCAAAATCGGGCTTAATGTCGGTCCAGCTCGTGAAATCCGATCGAGTCAGACTGCTGTTCAATCGGACTTTGAGTGTAAAATATGAGGATATAAAGAATGCAGGTGAGAGCTTGTAGGTACAAGCTTGTAAACTATTCTCCCGCGTAGAGGAATTTTCTCCAAAATGATGGTCGACCAAGAAATCATATTACTTATATGTATGTCATGTTATTTGAACTAATCTTAAGATGTAAAATACAATTTTTGAAGTGTTTTCTTTCTAATCAATAAAATATTTTATTAATAAATAACCTTTTCTTACATTATCATATTAATATTAATATACCTAAATTTCTCAAATTAATTTTTCAATTCAATTTCAATATTAAATAGTTATATATTTTCTAAAACTTAGTTTAGTTTAAGTTATAACTTCTGTGGGGCATCCCGAGACCCAGGCGTATTTTTTTTATTTGATACATATGTGATATCATAGTATCCACGTTTGGTGGTGTCCTTAAAACTGGTTGGACCCCAGGGAGCAACCAACCAGCTAGTTTGTAAATAAGTGCTGATGCTGTTCTATGTCAACATACTAGCCATTGACCTGATTGGATATCCTATTGGAAAATTGTTCAGTAATCTACCTAAATTATCTAAAATATTAGTGTTTAGTGACCTGTATGGTACATACTCTCCTTTTCACTAGGTCAGCCACACTATCTATATATCCGTAATAACAAACAAATATCTGCATTGAATACCTCATTTTAAACCAAATTTGGTAGTCGACCTGTTATTGACTAACGGGGAGTGGCACATAAACTTACTATAATATTAAACCAAATGGAAGAGGAATCAACAACACTAATAACAATAAATTTTAAAAATAGATGACTACGTTTTGACGATTACAAAATTATTTAATTATTTTTTACATATTTTCAAAAATACTATTACAGCTGTCATTTATCCATTAACCCAACCCTACCAAGAACCCTAATATCGATTCACCTATTTATAATAACCCCTTTTAAGAAGAATTGAAAAATAATCTTACTTAATGCTTATGTTTCATAAGAAATTCCTGTGCCAAACCTGATCTTGTTAGATCCACCATTTTACTAAGTGCCTTGTATGCAAGTCAATTATTTTAAAATTTTATTAAGAATATAATATTAAATTCATTTTTACGCGTATTAAGTATCGATAAATGGTAGACAGGTTTGAAAAGGTTGCGGTTTTCATAATGGAGCGAAGCGTTGAATTTACGTCGCCAACCATAATAATAGTACGAACAGGTACGCCACAATAAGTATGTAGTAAAATGTATAAAACGTCTGCTTTTGCACGTTCCAAGAATTATACGGAATACAATTCTAAGTCAAAAAAGATTTAGTCAACTAAACCAGAATTAAGATTCGAATAGCGTCAATACATAAGTATATATATATATATATAAATATATAACGGTCTAATTCTGCGGTGACAAGATAGCTAATTTACATTAATCCGCTATATTTTTGTCTCCCTCGACGCCATCTTATCTGTGATCATTATGCAAACAGTGTTTCGTGACCCGTTTCTAAATTGTTTGGTCTTCGTGTAAATAAAAGAGTTATTTCTTAAAAACTCTTACAAGAGTCATTAAATTAAACCCTACTCGGAACTAAATTAAGCTAAGATAGTCAGCTATTAAAAATAGCCATAAAACGAGATGTATCGTGGGACACCCCGTTTGGAGCTTTCGCTCGTAATAAAATTCGCTCGTATTAAAAACGTTTGAAAATAATTAAACAGCAATGACAAAATTGTTATTAAAAATTCCGTGTAAATGAAAACAATAACAAAGAAAAAGTTTAAATAATTGTATATAAAACCGTATACAAACGAAATATAAAGAGTGGCAGATAAAGAGATGAAAAGGTCGCCCGTAGGATCCATAACGCTTTTTCCTTACGTGACGAGTTAGTTCACTCTACTGTAAGCCACGTAAAATGACTACGTTCCGATAATTTGCTATTATATGTATATTGATTTTGTACTTTTACTTTACTTTATATTTTTTTATTGTACACTACAAAGATAAAATAAATAAATAAATAAAACATAGATACAACCTCAATAAGTGATAACTCACAGAATATGAGATGGGTGCTTGTTTATATGTAAACGATTTTATGCAGTGTATGACGTATTTTTGTACCAATTAATAAATACAATGCTGAACGCAGACCTTTTAATGTGGTTGTATAAACATAAGTGCCATACAAATTTCACTGCATTGAAATTCCATTTATATTTATTTATGGGTTTTCAAGTCCTTATTAACTCAATTTAATTATTATCAACTGATTGCAATGGAATATATATTATATATGCAAGACATACAACAGTGAATATAGTGTTCATTTATACTTTATAGTTTTACAGTATTATGTATTATGGCTTCGATATTTTCTGTAGCATGTGTCTGTATTAACTATTATAATATTGCATTATCATAATAACACAACACCGTAAGTCAGGTTTCAATATTTTAGTGAGGTACGAAGTTAATTCTTGCAGAATTGCAATACTAACCAATATTTTAAAATATGGCTACTTGTTCTTTACATAGCAACGACAAAATAGATATTTATTAATATATAATTATGAAGTTGGCTAGATGTTCGTTGAATCTCAATATTAAACTCCAGAGGTCCCGTCTGATGAAAGCCACACTGTTCTGACGTCCGGAATACCGGCGGCTCAGTACAGAAGACAAATCTCAAAGTGTCTAACTCACGACACACGTCAATTTAATACAATTAGTATTAAGAAGCTATCGAGCGGAACAGAGCCTCCAAAATCGTCGCAAGAGGTAAGTCTATCAGGCATTGCCAACTTACAAAGCGGGAGAGTGAGAATGACAAAATCGGCACGTCAAAACCTTAGTTGTTGGGAGAGGTCGAAAAGTTCTAAGTACACGTATACCATGTCATCTATTAGGTAGTCGAACTTTAGATCCCAGTGCAAGACTAACTCGGCATTATACTGAAGATTTCCCCAACCTGCACGAGATTAGAATAGTTCTCTAACAATTAAAAAATACAAGGCGCCTGACGATAATGGAGTGACAGCTGAGCTTCTGAAGACTGGTAATGCATTGGTCTTCAGAAGTTGTTTCACTCCATCATACTTTATGATCAAACGCCACAAGCATTGCACAGAAGTTTGGTAGTGCTATTCTTAAAAAGGGTGATAAAAACCTATTGAAGAATTGCAGACTCATCTCTCTTCTGAACAATGTTTACGAGTTGTTTTTGAGAGTTTTTTTTTATGTTATCGGTAGGCGAACGAGCAAATGGGCCACCTGATGGTAAGTGGTCACCACCGCCCATAGATAATGGTGCTGTAAGAAATATTAACCATTCCACACATCACCAATGCGCCACCAACGTTGGGAACTAAGATGTTATGTCCCTTGTTCCTGTAATTACACTGGCTCACTCACCCTTCAAACCGGAACACAACAATACTGAATACTGCTGTTTAGCGGTAGAATATCTGATGTGAGGGTGGTACCTACCCAGACGGGCATGCACAAAGCCCTACTATCAAGTTATTACGAATCGTCTCGAGCGCAGGTTAAATTGACTTCCAGCCTTCCGAACAAGACTATAGTGCATTCATACGCTGCGGCAGGTTATACAGAAGACCGAGGTGTACAACCAGCCACTATCCTTAGCATTCGTAGACGGTGAGAAAGCCTTTCAAAGGTGCCAAATCGACTTCTATATCAAGGTGTTAAAGTGTCTGTGTGAGAACGGCACCATTTTGGTCCGACTCCAGGATCACAATCGAAGCCAATACAACTCAAGCCAGGCATAAGACAGGGAGATGTAATAACTCCGAAACTGTTCACCGCTGTTTTGGAGGATGTCTTCAAGCTTTTGGATTGAAAAAGATTTGGCGTTAATATCAATGGTATGACGGTAATAGCACAGTTTCTCGTTTTAAATACGACATTGTTTCAAGTCGAAAGTCTTTGACCAGTGTGTTGCCAGAGACCACTTACAGAACAGAGGTGTTGTCGTTTACTAAGCGCATCAAAGTCATCAAGAATAGCCGAACTGAAATGGCATTGGACGGGGCACATAGCTCATAGAACCGACGGCCGTTGGAGCAGAAAATTCGACTAGGGTCGCGGGAAGCCACTGGATGCGAGTAGCGCAAGACCAGCTGTTGTGGAGAACTTTGGGGGAGGCCTAAGTGCAGCAGTGGACGTCTTCTGGCTGATTTGATAGTTTATTGTTACAGTTTAGTATGATAGAAAAAAAACATAAATAAACATGTTAACTGGAAGTTGAATAATTAATGTATTACTATTTATATATTTTATTTGTATCGCTACAAGTACAATTACAGTTACAAGTTTTCTATTAACAAATTTGAAAGATATTGTATATGTTTATTTAATTTTTAATATATTCTCTGTATAATATTATAAAAAAAATGTATTAAGATCGCTTTAGACGAACACGTAATGTTTTAGTTGTCACATCAAATATTTCCACTTATGCGCTTCAATTTAAGTATATGCAATACATGATCTAACCTAGAATATTTATATAATATGATCTCTTTATTACATTTCACTTATCATAAATTTTATAACGTATGTTGTTTTTTATAGTAAACTTTTCCGATGCTTGGCTAACCCCTTTCATTGTACAAGTACGTATTGCTGCACCCATTATAGCCATATAAGGTACATCGGATACTAGGTCAGGTATGTTTTATACGGTAATTTAAATATGTCACGACCTAAATTGAAATGAGTCCAAGGTTAAGTAAATAAAAATATATACAAAACATTAACACCATAAATCGTATTTACTTTACGATAAGTTATCGGATGCGTTTTTTATTACAATAGCTAAGAATTTATGAGGCTTTCAAGGAAATGCTCGCGATCAATACGCGTCTTTCCGCAGAATGGCATTGTTTTCAATGTGATTTATATTTATACTTAAATTACGTTATAATAATTCATATAGCGGTCTATAGCGCAACGTCACCGTGTACTTTGAAATTCACAAGTACAATTCTGACTCTTTAACCAAGGTCGTTATTGCGCAAAAGCTTTATACGATACCGGAGAGGAAAATAGTAGTATTTGTAATTAATTTCAAAAATCTTTTGCATATAATAATCATTATTTAAAATAATAATATAATAGGTAATTATGATCGGTTGACCTGCTTAAATAATATTGTATCTACATTGTTTTCTTTAATTTTTTAACGATTAGTTTTATCTTACTAGGCTTGAGAAATCTATCTTTAAATAATAATTTAACTAAGTGTAATGTGAGCCGAGATGGCCCAGTGGTTAGAACGCGTACATCTTAACCGATGATTTCGGGTTTAAGCCCAGGCAAGCAGCACTAAATTTTCATGTGCTTAATTTGTGCTTATAATTCATCTCGTGCTCGGCGGTGGAGAAAAACATCTTGAGGAAACCTGCATGTGTCTAATTTCAACATGAAATTCTGCCACATGTGTATTCCACCAACCCGCATTGGAGCAGTTTGGTGGAATATGCTCAAAATCTTCTCCTCTAAGGGGGGGCGGGGGCTTAGTCCAGCAGTGGGAAATTTACAGGCTGTTAATGTAAAAATGTAATGTAAGTGTATTCAATTTTTTTTTTGACCCAAGCATTATGTGAATACAATATTTATGATAATCCTAAGAAATACAAAGGTCAATAATATTGTAATAAGTTAAACGATATCTGGTGCCACCTAACATAGCTCAAATTTAATGAAAACTCGTTATGGTAACAGGTATGTTGTCGACCAACATCAAACAGGTCAGACCAATGGGGATCAGGCGATAATCAAAAAACTTTATCCCAGTAAACAAAGTTCACGCAAATGAAATCGCTCGGTTTGTATCATATAAAGCTATCGGTTTTTTCACTCGCGTAAATTTCAAAATGAAATAGAGAAAGCAATTCTGTACGTTCGATTTTTACGCTACTGGTGAAGTGTAGCGAAGCAAAATAAATCTCAATTCAGTAATAGCTATTGAAATAACTCACATTCCTACCAAAGGTTAGTAATGAAAAATAATTAATACACAATGATTTTAAAATACTAGAGAATTATAATATAATAATAAACTCTAATAGACTTGTTTATTTGATTGTTAAAATTTGTAATTGCTAAGCGGATTGTAAAATGGGCTACCGGATGAAAAGTGTTATCACCGTCTATATAACTATAAAAAATACTCCTTACATTGAGAATATGCCACCGACCTTCATTCCTACTTAATAACTTTTTTTATTTGTGCTTAGTAAAATTTTAAAAATGACTGATTCACAGACAACACACAACGTAAGATGTATCTACGATTGCCTATGGATCTACAATTGAAAATTTGTGAAGGAGATTTTTTTTTATACATTTACTGTAAGTGAGCACTAGAAATGGATAAGGAATGGAAGAAAATTGAAAAAGAAAATTCTCTTAGAGGTCCATCCTTAAAAAGGAACGAAAGTACGTTTGGTAAGTCTTTTTTGTTAAACACGTTTCGTGGCCTTTTCGGTCTTTATTTGTTAATGTGGAATTTATTCTTCGCCATGACCAAAAATATTTTTTATCTTTTGGCGAAAATCCAGACTTCTAGCACTGACCCGATTTCTAACATTTAAGAAAACTCACATTGTTCCTGAGATATTGCCGATGGGAGAGAACGAATATATACCGTCTTAATCGGTTTATTAGTCTCACGCATTATCGTCTCAATAATATCAAACTATTAATGTACGTTGTGTTCTTTATATAGTTATACAGCACTACAATGCTTTATCTTTTTCTTTCGAATGTCATATTAATAATGTCAGAAAGAGCAGGCATGATATTTAATAGTTTACCCGTTATACAAATTTTATTTGTAAGGCCGTTATTATAGTTATCTGTTTACTATTTTCAGTTCATAGCTTAAATACCTAATAGTTAATTATATATTTCACCTAAATTCATTATCCGTAATAATGTTTAAAATAAAATTAACTATAAATTGCTTTTCATTAATGAGGTTTTAATTACTATCGTGGAAAATATATATATTTTATTAATTAATGAGTCGTTAATCATAAGTGCCTTTTCGGTGCGCGTTCATTATTTCCAAATATGTATATGTCATCGTATAGGTAATAAATTGTATTTTGAAATGATACGACTATTATTTCACGTTACAATAAATACATGCAAAAAAAAAAAAGTCGATTAGGCCCAGTGGTTAGAACACGTGCGCGTCCGGTCTCGCGGTTCTTCGGGTATTCCAAAAGAATAACATTATGTGCATCCTAATTAACTAGATGAAATCACGAACCAAACCGATATTTAAATACTAAAAATAAACAGATAAAATTATATTTTAATTATGATAGGCAGAGAATAGTCACAGGCGTTGGCGATCCAATAAATACAATACGTTGAGGACAAGGTATTGTATCTATTGTCGATACCCCTACCTGTATGGAGTAAGACGGTACGAGGATCCGGAGGAAGAAAATAAATTTGATTTGCATTAGGAACGTTGGTGCTGATATCGGGGGAGAGTTTCGAGATAATCTAAGAGTTCGGGTTCTAGTAAGTCCTGAAAGTTAGGCCTTCGCATAGCATCTCAAAAGTTAGAGGTACTATGTGTAAGTCTAAAACTGGAAAAATAAATATTGTAAACTATATTAAATATTGTTAATTATTTGTCGTTCCTGTTTATTTGAAGCTGGGTCTTCATATGGTTCCAGAAACTGCCGAGGAAACCATGCGACTCGCACATCCGCCATGGCGCCTCAAACGTCTAGGTAGCTAGGTACATAAAATATTTCAGCCACACCCTGGATTTTTGCTGGGGTTTTAAAAACACTTTATGTGCCTAGTCCCCTTGATCAAAAAGGTATTGGGTGCTATGCTGAGACTGCTGCCTAATTCACGAGGGGAAAAATCCTCTAGAATACACCGAGAGATCCTGGTCGGTGAGGTTATAGGAGATTTCTCCTGGCGAGAAATTGTGTCGATGATGCCGCAGAAACTCTTTGTGGAGGGCCGTGTTTTCCTTCTGTTAGACCGTCATAGTCCAGAAGTAGGCGATTGAGCGGGACCGGGAATACCGACCCCACCCATGTCTACTCTCTAAACCCTAAGATATCGCAATCCGATGGGATATAAAATCCAATACGAATCGACCAAACCGTCGGTTTTATGTACTTTCTGGGTTACGAGAGCTGCTAATGAGAATTTCTTGATAGAAACACCCAATCTTTTTTTATTGGCCTGATACTGGGCTAGAACCCGGGACCTCGGGGTCTGTTGTATTATAAAGTATTCTAGCGACAAACGAGCCAGGCATGCATAGATTACCCCAGGGAAAAAATCATAAATGTCGCTCGTAACATACGGGGAAAAAAGAGCCTTTTATTTTGGTCGGTTATATTAAACTGCATTTATTATAACTTTTAAGTTTATTTATTTTTTGTTGAAAATAGCTAATAATTTATAATTATATGGTATATAATAGGGTCTATAGGATCCTAGAATTCGGTTATAATAGCTTTAAAAGGGGATTGTACTTTGCAGTCGTACTTGGTATTGTTATGTTCCAGTTTGAAGGGTGAGTGAGCCAGTGTAACTACAGGCATGAGGAACATAACATCGTAGTTCCTCCGCTACCTTTTAAGACGGTTTAGAATATATTCCACCACGATGCTCCAATGCGGGTTGGTGGATAAACATGTGGCAGAATTTCTTTGAAATAAGACACATGCAGGTTTCCTCACGATTTTTTCCTTCACCGCCGAGCACGAAATGAATTATTATTACACGTATTATTTATGGAGCTTCGATTTTAACGTTTTATAATTAAAACTTTAATATACATTCGTTGTTAGAACTACGAGTGTATATATGTACGTATTAAGTAGAGTTGAGTACAATAATAAAATTACTTGTGTGAATGGTTTAGTTAGACAACTATAGAAATGGTTACATATTTATGCATTAAAATAGCGTGTTTCATTTTATTTTTTCAAATAATTTACTTCTTTAAATTAAGGAGTCTATATCTGTCATGATTGTAGCAATCTTAATAGCCCCAAGGGCTATAGATTAGATTGCATGTCTTTTGATAGTATTCTAATATTGTTCTTATCGACAAAGGTTTTCTTTATAACGTTCTTCTTAATTATATTTTTCAAGCAGTGTAAAAACAATTTAATAATAGTAATAATAATTAATAATTCATACAAATATATGAAAAGACTTAAGTGAAAAAATTACTAGTTCATTTATATCAAGAGCTTTAAAGTCTTATCATACATTATTTACCAGAAAAACGTTCAGTTTGAATAAGTCATTTGTATATTACGATATTTAAAAAAAATTAAACAAAAATACGCTTTTGTTTTGCTCGAGGCGATATGCTGATATTTTTTATAATACTCGTAGCTCTTAATAGATTAACTTTTGGTGAAATAAAATAACATCGCTAATTTAAATATAAGTATATAATTAATATATTAATATGTTGTCGAGGTACGAAAACATTGTAAGTTCAAATATTATATTATCTTGTTTAAAAAAGTAATTTTATTTAAAAGTCATTTTTTATGGCATAAGACCATGTAAGAAATATTAACCATTACTTAAATCGCCACCAACCTTGGAAACTAAGATGTTATGTCCGTTCGTATTGTAGTTATACTGGCTCAATTACCCTTCAAACCGGAACGCAACGATACGGAGTACTGCTGTTTGGCGGTAGAATATCTGATGAGTGGGTGGTACCTACCCAGACGGGCTTGCACAAAGCCCTACCACCAAGAGATGGAATGGAATTAGTTAGATTATTTTAAATATGAAGCGTTATATAAAAAGAGCGCTAAGTACTAGAGCGACAAAGGTGATATACATTTAAATTTAAAATCACGATTCTCGCTTAAATCAAGGTCCTGCATTTTATGCGGTAGTAAAAAATCAGATTAATGTCTTTCATCAACGCCTCTTGACTTCTAATGAGCAGCATAGAAGAAAATGCACTAATTGAAGAAGGAAAACTTAATGAGAGACCGCATCTCGTTGAGTAAAATTTATATATAAATCTAATTATATAAAGGCGAGATTTTTCATTATGATTTCTTGTTAGTTGCCCAGTAGTAAAACTTTATTAAAATATAAATATTGACACATTATAAAGTCTAGATTAGATCATGAAAAAAAACTAAATGTAAAATTGTTAGAAACCATAAACGTCTGCTATTGTAATTATCATTGTCCTTTTTCTTTTATACTAACAGCCCCTTTTTTTGGCAAATTTCCGAAAAATACCTCGACATGCACGTTTAGCGCTTAATTTTATCTAATAGTAAATATAATTAGTTATTTAACGTCATAGTTACGTAAATTTATCGGCCTATTATCGGCCTATTTATCTATAATACTTATAGAGCCATTCTATCCCGCCACATGAATGTTGAAAGAGCTGCCTAATATATGTATTAGGCGTATTTATAAATACCATCCGCAGTCAATACCTAAAGAATCCGTATGTTGGCGTTAAATCAACCCACGACTAGAACATGCTATCAAGGAAAATGATGTCATAGTGTCATCGTATTATGTACGTCTCATATTTTTTTTTGATGTAATACGTAGGTAACCGGCAAATGGCACACCTGATGATAAGTGGTCACCATTGCCGATAGACATTGGCCCTGTTAGATATAACCATCCATTACTTCGCCAATGCGCCACCAACCTTAGGAACTAATGTTGGATGTGTGTATCACTGTACCCTTGTAACTATAAAATGAAAAAAAAAATGTATATAGTCGTCTATTTAAATTTATTTGGGAAAATGTGATTTTTTTTCGCTGATTACTCTCGGTTGAATTAATATTTTTGAAACGTGGTAACCTTACATTTTAATCCTATAAAATCCAAACGTGTTTGTAAACGCCCAATTGGTTTAAAAAATATATATGTTCTCTTTTTACGACTAAAATAAGCTAGGTTTATATTTTAAATCAAGATATATTTAGTGATTCTATTGTCGCACTGATATTAGTCAAATTAAATATTCCGTAACGTTCGTAAGACAATATTGTGTGTTAGCATTTAAAAGTTTTTTTTTCCGAGCATTTAATTAATTATCATATACGAGTAATATAATATGCTACAATGAAAATAAGGTACAGTCTTTAACACATTCAATTATCAATTATAATAGTTACGTATCCCCATTTATTTATTTTTGATTGACATATTTCTTCTAAATCCAGGAATGCCGCTTGTGCTTTATAATCTTAATATATTTTTAATTATCAACACGGCAGCCGGACGATATCAACTGCTGGACAATAGTCCCAATGATTTTCACGTTGGCTGATCTTATGCTCCCATCTATCGGTTCTCCGCAACCCTTATGAGATTGTCAGACTACCTTGTCTACGCTGTTTCTACATTGTTTATTTTTTTCTTGTGTTGAACCGGACAGTTCGTGGTCGCCACTTAAGAATCATTCAGTCCCAACGGCTATCAGTTATCAGCAAAGTTATGAGCAATGTGCCCCACCCATTGCCACTTCAATTCAGTAATTCTACGGGCTATATCGGGTACTTCGGTTCGCCTATGATAGCCTTCTACATTGCTCTCTTTTTAACCTTCTTATGAGATCCACTGTAAGCGACCATTTTAATATTTAAATAAATTCAAACTTTGATTGCTAGCAAAAGTTATTGTCGTTTTGAGTTCGACTTTAAGTCAACCTCCTATTTTACAATGGGTATATGTTAATGTAGACTTAATTTTTAATATAAAGCAAATTTTTCATACATATATATTTAACTAAACTGACATTTCAGGCTGACCTGTGTTTTGTTCTTAAATTTGTAATTGAAATCCGGGAATTAATTACTCTAAGTTGTTACTTTTGACAGTATCGGTCTTTGTTACAGTGTCCGGCGTCGGTCAGGGACCGGAGGCAGCCCCTGATGTTGCTAGTCTGTTTTAACTTACGACAAAGTTTGTTATTTAGGGTTGAACTGATTTAGTTCTCTGTATACATTAACGCTGCTATATCCACTTATGCCGTAACTACTTTTGAAATTGAACTTGGGTAAGTCATTATGACATTACAAGGAAGTAGAACTAAACATCAAAGGAGATCTTGGAAAGTGAAAATTGTTGTTTTATAATAAAATAAATACAAGATATGATTGCATAATTCATTTAAAAGAGGTAAAAAAAATTAAAAATTTCCATCTTTAAAGTTACATAATGAAGTCTTGACGCAATGGTTCAGTATCTGAAATATGTAAATCTCCAGCACCATTTGGTTTTCATTTGTTTAATTTATAAATTAGTCAGAGATCGTAAGAGGTCACTGCTAATTAGTTAGCATGATTAATAGATTATGATCAGATATTTCTAGGTAATTTATGAATAGCAACACCATATAGCACTAATACTAACATAATTTATTAATTTAAAAGAGCAAGTATGCGAGTTTCTTGCTGTTTCTTCTTGCTGGTGCCTGCTCTTTGAAACGGTTGTCGAGTTTTTTTTAATGGTTAAGTTGAATAAAATACATTTTATTTAATAATAGCCCATTAACTATTTAAAATGAAAATCTCTGTACGGATTCGGATCTTTTTGTATATGTATATCATAGATATAATAGTGTTCGTGTATGACCCTAATCGTATGCCTATAATATTATTACGAGTTTCCTGTCTATTTGATTATGTTTATCATTCATTAGTTAATTCGTATTGACTGAGCCAAGCCCACTCCCGAACCGGATTGTTAAACGGTATAATACCTACTCAATTAGTCAATGATTATTGACAATGAAGTATCGTATACTAGTTTCTATAATATATAACCACGGCTTGCTCGTGTTTTAGGGAGTTGTTCATCAGGAGTTAGACGTAATAGTCCTTCCACGGAGTTCAAGATTTCTTCATATTAAGTTTCATAATATTCAGTTCAGTGGTTTTGTCATTAAAGACAGACAGACGGATAGACATATACAGATAGAGACAGACAGACATAGTTACGTATATTAGTATAGAGAAAAATTACGATCCGTACTCACTTAGATGTGAAAATTTCATTACTACGTCTTCAACTTGTTATAAATAAACCTTTGATACAATTCATAATCAAAGTTAAGTAGTTTTAGTTATATCCCTAATAGTTATAGATAAATAAATTATCAACGAAAATGATTTCCTTAGAACGCAAAAATATTTCAACCTCTTAATTTCAGTTTCTTCGAAATATCAATCATTTTCATTAATTTCCTGAAGATACTTTCGTCATGAAATAATATTCTACCGAAACTCATGGCTTATAAGTAAATACTCATGAACGCAGTAACTTTATTACAAATTTAAAATATATATAACATAAATCTATCTCAGTAATGACTATCAACGCTGATCTTAAACTATACGATAAGTCACAGAGAATTCAAATTTTGATCCGTTAATTAGTTTAAAAGGATTCGAAATGGAAAGTCGAATAAAAGTTTTTTTTTTTTTTTAGCAAATTTTGATTTTAAATGCAACCTTTTTCAAGAATTGATTTCCAAGATTTACGTAAATAGCCAAGTGAAACATGCTAGGAGTGCCCATTGATACAGATAATTCAAAATGCACACTCTTAAAAGAATATGTAAGCTGTATTTTATATATCCTAGTATCAAAATCAAAACAGCAAAATATCTTATAGAACAGTCGGCAGAAATCGTCCATGTTTTACTCATAATAGTCACGTAACACATTCAATTTCGATACGTTGTTTTCGAATATACGATACCGAAGCGTGCTCGTACAACATATGAAATACATAAATCAAATGCATATATTTTCTATTCGCAGTGTATACTCAGCTACGTGGTTTATTCAATAACGTTGTTGTTGTTACATTATGAATGTATATGAGTTAGCGATTTATGTACTCTTTTCAGATTTGACTAGAATTAATGGAAACATCAAAACATATGGAGGACGATCTCCGTGGTCGAGTAGTGTACACAGTACACAGAAAAAGTTCATTAATTTTCTATGTTGTCTTGGGTCTGGGTGTATACCCCGAGAACCCCCTCTAGGTGTTGGAGGCCCGCATAGGCGGGCCGACCGTCAGGGCGTCACGGTAGCATGCGCAAGCGATCCCGTGGCGCCCGCCGAAAGACGGAGAGGGTACCCCTGGTTTTTTAGTGGGTAAACCCGGCGTACCTGGGCGCACTCGGCGTCCAGGGCTCCGGGGAGTCCCACACACCCCCCCACCTTCCATCACGTGGGGGAAGCGCGTAACGCGTTTTTCCAGCGAGAAAAAAAAAAAAAAAAAAAGGGTCTGGGTGTATGTGGTACCGTCGTTACTTCTGATTTTCCATAACACAAGTGCTTTAGCTACTTACATTGGGATCAGAGTAATGTATGTGATGTTGTTCAATATTTATTTATATATATATGGTATATGTATATATATTATTACGAATATTCCTATAATCCTGGTCATTTAAGTGTAACGCCATGGGCGTCAGAAGCTCCATCAAGATCAAATCCAAGGATCATATTTACTAATTTCATTTTGCTAGGGTATCGTAAGCTATAGAAGCATCAGTTGATTGTAAAAAACGTAAAAACATTTCTATGTATATGATAGTTATATAGGAAACGAACGAACTGGAAAATTTGCGATCCGATACTGTAGAGTCACCTCAGTCTTCAGAGATTAACATAAACCATTTCTTACACCGCCACCAAAGGACATAAGTCAATATAAGTCTTGTAGCTGCACACACTCGCACATAAGTAGAGCCGCGACACAGTAAATTGAATTGTTGATGTGTTTTAAAATAAATAATGAGTTGCTAGAAACTATATTCTTTCAGTGACCACAAATATTTGTAAAAACGACAGATTTAAAAAAAAAAACCAGTGCCGGTACTAAGATAAAGAAGTAGATTGCGCTAAAAGCTGGTTAAGTTGTGTAAAATTTATTTACTCCACCCGAACATGTTCGATACACATCCTATAGGACTATGAGATCAAAAAACTAGAGTTTTTATATCTTTTACTATAATACACAAAACTAACTCAAAGCTGGATTGCTACCGACTCGTTTATTCTTTTTAATCAAATATTAACGAATTTGAAGAGCATTTAAGAAAGTCTGTAATAGCTTAGCGTGCCTTTGATGAGGTTTTGTATAGAATACAAGCGAGGATCTTTTATAATTTATGTAACACTACTTAAGTATTGAGCGTCTACAATAATAATAGCATTGAAAATAAATTAATTTAATATATCCGTATAGTTCCAAGATCGCTCCTATCAAAGTTAAAAATTAAATGATAAGATCTTTATAAAATTAGCAAATAAATACTTGTTTTACTTTAAATCAAATAAGTAAGCTCTTAGCGGTTTATTGTTCCAGACAACAACACACTTTATTAACGATTTATTTTTCAAAAGAGATATTATACCCAGTTTTTTTTTCTATTTGATCTTATCTGTGTATATACATAAATGATACAAACATATACATATGTGTGATATAAATGTCTATATTTGCATGATTGTAGAAATTATTAAATTACTTTTAAAAATTTAGAGATCTGCAAACTTAACTACGGAACTAATCTGTCAATAATTTGTTTTAGTCATCAGCTTATTACAAAAAGGACTATCGTCTTTAAAAAGACTTTAAATGCAACTGATTAAGAAAATAGAAATAAACTTTTTAAATACAAATTGTGATTAAAAAAATGAAATGTATTGTACACAACTGCAGAAAACTAATACAATACTAGATCGTATTCACATTTATAGTAAATACTTAACAACGAATTAGTCTTAAAAGTTTTGAAACCTGAATAACTTTTTAACTTAATCAAATAATACGAAGATTTAACTTAACTTGGCAGTATAAAACTGCACCTGGAGAAACCTAAAGTAAAATACATAAAAGTGTGACTTAAATTTTATTTTTAAAAAGTTTACAAGACAAAAAGTTATACCTTATTATGGAAGGATTAACAATCATTTTTTTTTACTTACTCCACTGAAGAGACATAAAGTGGGAACAAATTACAGATGTAATAAATATGGATTTTTTTAGCTACGAGCTAATCTCTTCTGTGATGCTGTCATGCGGAGTTGCTTCCCGTTGGAAGCATCATCCTTCTGTTGCTCAGAGCTGTCGGTCTTCTAGCTCTAGGATATTATGACGTTTTGGTCTTTTTACATAATGGTGGGTTGGCAAGCGAGTTCGTTAGGGCGACGGATTAACTGCTATTTGAACTCTTCTATTAATTTCAATGATTTTATAATGTTTAAGGACTAGTCTTACCTTTTTTAAGAAAAAGTCAAATAATTAGAGATCTTTTTGATTATACTCTGCTCCTTATAATTTATGTTAGAAATATAAATATTAAGAGCTTTCAAGACTCAATATCGGAACAGAGTTTCTGTAGGTCCTATTAACTATAATCATTTAATATAATCATTTCGAAAAATAACACACATTGAATTTGTTCAATCTTAACTATTAACTTTATATTACTATAAGTATTGGAAACGGGATATTTACCATTTTTTTTATTTTTATATGGTGGAGCTCGATATTTCAACATTATCTACGAATGTCTTGTTCACGAGAGAAGTACTTTTTTTAATTTATTTGGGTGATCCAATCTCTAATAAATTAATTATTAAATAATGATAAATATAATTTTTCATTATATAATTAAATTTAATCCTGTAAAATTACTACTCAAAAATGCTCGCAAGAGCCTACTTAAACAAAGTATATTTTTATTTAATTTGATTTGATTTAATAGCATTGTTTGAAGCAATATCGCAATATTTTGTAGAATTTTATTTTGGTCTATGAATATAATAATCTAGACAACGATAAAATATTTGTATGAATGTAAATAATTACACGCGCCTTTTTACGTGTGTTTTTTTATATTTTTGGAACTAATTTTTTTTATTAAACTAATATATAGTAAAAAGACAAAAGTGCCAATACCAAGTTTTTGTATAGACCCATCGAAAGTTTATTATATATTTTTTTTTATTTTACTTGTAATGCTGTACATTTTTTTAACCGGATTATTGTTTATACATACAAACTATGTAGACATTAGATTATTTATTCGTTTTGTCACGGCTTAAAGGTTTCGGCAACTTTTTTTTTCTGCGAAATTTCCTGTCGCATGCGACCCGTACTTCAAATATAATATCTGTTTCTTACGTCTTAGTCGCTACGACTTTATCGAGGCGAAAGAGCGACGGAGAAGCATGTAACAGTTCTAATAGGATAAAAAATACAAAGCACATAGCTTATAATATTAAAGTTAAAAGAACTACATCATAATGTTCAGAATAATTTGTTTAATAAGGGCAACAAGAACAAAAATATAATACTACAGATACGGTAGCTAGAAAAAGCATTGAAATGAGATCATGCATACCGAGGGGGGTGCGTTAGGGTTGCGCGGATGAAGTCACATTTTTTCATTGGTATTAGGCGCGCTCTTATGAAAATATTTCTAATGTACATAAATATTTGACAAAAGAAACATCTCATTAGTGAACAAAATGTTATTTTCAAGCAAACCGTATACCTAATTTTGATTTAAAATAAAACTAACTAACTTTGTAGATATATAGTTATTATCTAGCGAAGCCATATTATTCATTTAAATATTATATAATAATTACTTTATTATCGTTTTATTTTATGATATAGACAGGCTGACGGACAAGTGGGCCATCCGACGACAAGTTGTTACCACCACCCACAGACAATGACGCTGTAAGAAACATTAAACATTCCTTATAGCGACCATGCCCCACCAACCTCGGGAACTAAGATGGTATATAAAGTAAAGTATTCCATTATTATAAAACAATTATTTAATTAAAATTTAATTGATGTATCTTAACCATATAGTTTTATCTGGCAGTTAAAAAATAAACGTTTAAATATATAACATTTTTAAACTAAAAAAATATTTATTTAAAACTATTCCTCAGTAGAAAATCTACAAGATTTCTCAAGTAATTAGCATTTATACGATTTCCTTATCTGCTCTTTCGAACATTTTAAAGATTTTTTAAACTTTTGCATCTGTTTCGGAAGTCAAACGAGGTACGGATAGTTACTAAATGATTATTAATATACGGCTTTATAAAGATTTATAATTAAATGTATTGATGGAGACAAAATAAATTGGACTGACATTCTGTTATTTTTTTGGGATCGCTTAAAGTGGTCAGTTCGAAAAGAATCAATTTTCTCTATCATTAATAAAAAACTTTTCTTGGAAATATTCGTTATCTTAATCTCGCTCAATTCCGGTTATTTTATTAATATTTATATTTAATTTTATAACGTTAGAATTCGGGAAGTTACCTACGAACTAGTTCAGTAAGTTATGAATTTCGTAGTATTTTCCGACCGGTAAAATCTTAAATATAGATATTTTGGCTGATGAGTAAAGCTGTTTCCCATTAATTATGTTTATCTACGAAGTTTGAAGTTTGTATATTAAAACAAGTAAGATAATCTCGTCTAAAGTCTTTTGTTAGCATAATTGCCTCTTTCCAGAGACGGACAGAGGTTTAAAGAGTTTTTATGTACGGTCAATTTGTAATCGTGTCATTTGTGTTTGAAGTAAAACGTAAATATCTTTTGATGGTTCCGAAATCATTTTAAATGTATTTTACTTATATTTTGTACAATTTACGTAATAATTGCAGTTGGAATCTATTTATTTATTAAGAATGAATAAGTATTGGATATTAAAATAGAAACACAAAACAGGCAAGCGACTGTAGAGCGTCGATCGATGTAGTCGTCGCAGGTTCATTCTTTACTACTACTTGGGCTTAATGGTGTGCCCACTTCTAGCTTTGTTTTAATCTTTTGTATCTAATAGGACTATCAATTATAATTCCTTGTCCAATTATTAATTTTTAATTTAATAGTCAAAAATAATACTATAATGAGATATGAATATTTCATTTATAATTTTTATTGCACGCCATATTATAAAAATATTCTAAAAAAGAGCAACAAAAAATTGCGCACCGCAAGTCAGCTAAAGAAATTTGAAAACCGAGTTTGGTTATCAGATAATGTGTGTTGAATTGGGGATTTCATCTGAGATAAAAATCAATATGGAACGTTGATAATATAAAACATTGATAACATATTACGTTCTAAAAAAACAACTTTGAATTTGATTCTACACTGGACGAGGGTTACTTTCTTGGGCATTTTCTTTTTAAAATTTTAGTCCAGCCTATGTGACTTTAATAGATGTTGTTTTACATACATAACAACTTATATGCTAATAGCTTTTGTATTGGTTGGTGAATGTGTATATCTCATTGATTATAAATACCGCGACATAAAGTTCTATTTTACCAGATCAATGTCGCGACGGACAGCACATACGTAAATGCAAGCATGAAATGGGAATAAAAAATTTTAGTAGTACATTTTTAGTAGCTGTTAATATCACTTTCATAGATATACAAATGTAATGTATATTCGTATAACTATACCCTATAATATATAACCTAGTTATTTTATACATTTTTTCATTATAAACCTACTAAGAATTTCTAATTTACATTGCATAAAATGTAGTCCTTTTAAAGACTAAGGCGGATTCACTTTAGAATCATTTATCTTTGCTTATTCATAAAGAAGACCTGTTTATTACTGATTTCCTCTTTTTTAATGTTGCGTCAGAGTAAACAAGTGATATCATTATGAAAGTGGTTGGAAATTTTCCTCATTATAACGCGAAAGAAATAGAAATGGCCTCTTCAATATCACTTGAATGGGTGACATTTTTCATACAACGTCCTTAATTGCTTTCTTTTAGCAGTGAAAACAAACAGCGACAACAGGTTACAACATAATATAAATTTAAAGGATTATTTTGTCTATGTTCTTATTTATTCCTTTCCAAAATAGCTATTAAATTTTACGTCAAGTATTTACAGTTGTCGAGATATTATTACGTAACGTGCGAGACACGGATATTCTTGTTGAAGTACATAGGGTTCTATTCGCCGTAATGTGGTACGTCGAACTGTCATTGTGATTCAGTTAGCGTGAACTTTGAAAAAGAATATGTTCGCATTGATTTTTATAAATCCTGGTAACCATTTTATTTTTCTTTAATGTCAAGTTTTAATGACATTTTATCGTAATGCACTCATGTATGTGTCTCACACTTTATCAAACAAAAAAAAAGGCATAGGTATATTATTTAAGATTGTAGAATATTAATAGAATATATTACATATCTTTGTGTTATGGTACCTTATGTATTTTCGTGTATACTTAGGTCAACACCTTTACGGTACGGTACGGTTTTGTATATGCTATTTAATCCATTGAAAAATTTAGAGTGTATACCGTATCATCGTTTTCGAAACATTCCTAAGGTTTCTTATGATAAGTACTAATGTATTTTTTATATGCATTTATCTTTCTATGTACACAATTTAACGCATATGGGTCCATGGTCATTTGTTTTTATTAATAGCGATTTCGCGATCGGCCCAAACAAATATCTCCTTGTTAATGTTTCATTATACGTAAAAAAACATCGATTCGTCGGACGTAAAGCTACAAATACGACGTTCATTAGGGGCTCACATCCAAAAGATGTGTTTTTCTTCATAAATTTATAAATCATAGTATTATCTTTTAAGAGTTATAAATAAATTTCAAATAACATTTTGTTATGTCTCTTATAGGATTGCCAGTATTAGCCATAAAGATCGCCCGACTGACATTTATCTTCAAACGTATTGACATAATAAGTCTGCTCTCCAAAAAATATACAACGTAATATTAGGATACTAGATGAAAACCCGGCTTTGTTCGGGTAAAATAATTAAAACTAAACAAATATGGTTTTACCTTTACTTTTCATATAACATATATATTGTTTCATAAACGTTGATCTATATTCACAGTAAGTGAATAAGATTCCATTAAGTCTACCGTACCCCAGCACGAAATCATTATTTGGAACATTGGATGTCTGCCCGATTAATTTATTAATTTTAACTCCAATATGCATGATGCAAAAGTGAACCATTTTTGAGTCATCACGTTTTTTAGCTTTTTTCAAAATAAGTCGAAAATGGAACTTAAAAAAAAGTATCAATAAAATCCTATTTTTTTCTTCTGATTTATAAAAAACGAATAAACACAGGTTATGTATCAATATTAAAACACTAATTATCGGTTCAAATTTAAAAATGCGAGACGGAAAACGATATTATTTCAATAACATTTTGATTTTTTTCCACAAAAATACCTTCAAAACAAAAAAAATCGTTATAAAACTTGTCTTGCAGATAATTTTAAAAATATACCCGTTTTCTTAACTTTTAAAAAAATGTATAACAACTGGGATCTTATTTCAAAAGGTGGAAATTCGTATTCGAACGAATTCGACGAAACGAAAAAGGTCGCTCTTTAAAATTTCCTCAAAATTAATTAAAAACAATACCCAATTTAAAAAAAACTAAAATACAAATTTAGAAACAGTTCAATAGCTGAATTATAAGTAAGACATCTTGTAATTTAGCCTAATTAAAGTTCTTGCTCGAAGTGACTTCCAATATTGCGCACGCATTGTAATTCAACTACTAGTCAAATTATTCCGCCTCATATTTGATGCGTTTTTTTAATTCTTATTTTGCGGTCTTCCGCGTATATATATAAATGCAACCTGTGATAGGTTGCGATAATTTTAATTCTCCTAACGGGAATACGTCGAATGACCGATAACTCTGTATAGATAGATAGAAGATGAAATAGCCTGTCAATCTGCCAAGCGATTATATATTTATTTTTGCGTAATTTCGTTTGGCTATATACGAGTTACCTTATTAATTTGTTGATAATCCGTAACAACATTTGCATCTATACTATAATTATAAAGTAACTCTGTATGCTACCTCTTCACGCTTAAAATCGGTGGGCATATTTAGATGAAATATTGTATGGAGATAGTTTGAGATACGGATAAGGATATAGGCCCTGTATATACCCTTCGAGGGGGTAAAATGGAAAGTGACAGCTACTATAGGTAAACTCAGTCTTTATAATTTTAACGTGACAAATATAAAATTCTAAGACAGTGTGTATTTTTCACACCAAACTTGCTAAATAAACTAGACCAGTACACCATAAATAACCCATATAAAAATATTGACCGAATGGTACAACAAAAAATAAATTGAATTCGCATATACTACGGGTTGAAACGTTGATACAATTAATTTACAAATAAACAAAAACATTAGCGATACAAAATCATATAAAATATCGTAAAGAATTGTATTTCGAAAATTTAAGGGTGATCTATGGAATGTTTATATTTTGGCATTGGTCCAATTTCTTGCTTAGATTATTACAATAGGGACAATGACGAGTGATATGAATACAACATAATATTTCTGTTTCTTTTGTTATAACGGATAAGGAATTTGGGCTTTCTTTTTCGTGAAACTTCCAAATATTTTGACTGCCATCGAATAATCTGTTCATTATCCGTAATAATATGATTTTATGTCTTAGCCTTTGACTGCCCTTAGCAAAACTATATAAATCTATTAATGGCGTTATACGCTCTATACATACAGAGTAAAAAAAATATTTTTTTTCAATACTTTCCGTTAGTGAGTATCAATAGTAACAGCGATTGATTATGTTGATTATGTTAAAGCAGTTAATTAATTTTATTTTACTTGGTGGTAGGGCTTTGTGCAGGCCCGTCTGGGTACAGGCTTGCTATCTTCTAAAATATTAGAGATATCGCATTTTCTCACTGCACATTTTCGCTTTACTTTTGTTTATTTTAATTAATTTCATCGTTTATTTCATATTTTTTCATATTTTTTCACATTTTAATTTTTCTATTATAATTTCGCTAAGTCCTATCCGTTACGTAGTATTAGATTTTTTCATATAAAATTTTTGTTCGATTTTGACCGCAATTTTTCGTGAATCCTACTCGGATCCACCCCCGATTATCACCCCGCACTCGTTTTCTCGATTTCCACTCGGGAAATCGGAAAAGTCACCCACTCTCAAAACCGAGGTTACCTAAGCGATCGTAACACGGTCTCCTTACAGGCTTGCTATCTTCTAAAATATTAGAGATATCGCATTTTCTCACTGCACATTTTCGCTTTACTTTTGTTTATTTTAATTAATTTCATCGTTTATTTCATATTTTTTCATATTTTTTCACATTTTAATTTTTCTATTATAATTTCGCTAAGTCCTATCCGTTACGTAGTATTAGATTTTTTCATATAAAATTTTTGTTCGATTTTGACCGCAATTTTTCGTGAATCCTACTCGGATCCACCCCCAGATCATCACCCCGCACTCGTTTTCTCGATTTCCACTCGGGAAATCGAAAAAAAAGCCCCCCCACCCTTCCTCTTGTCATTTGGTATATCGACTCAGGTGACCTTGTAAAGGAAATTCAAAAATATTTTTCTATTTTTTCCAAATTAGACTCGTTTCAGTTACACATTAGGCAAACTTTTAACTTTTAATAAGGTCATTTTGTTCTCCAGCTGATGATCCCTACACAAAAATGACGTAGCAGCATAAACAAAACTATGGACCGTACCTGTCGTGCGGGATAATCTAGTCTGGGACCAGATTTGTTAAATCCAGATGGACTCGGAGATGGAGACCGCTTCGGAGGCCTCTGTTAAAAAACATCGACCGCTGGAGACGGACGACTCCGACTCCGAAAACGAGGGAGTCAAGTCGGCGAGACCCGCTGCCCACCGCCGCGGCGAAGTTAAAGGTAACGGCCTCACCCGGGCTAGGACCGAATTAAAGGAAAAAGAGGAGGAGGAACGAGAAGTTGCCTTCGAGAGGGCGCTCCGTAGCCGTGCCTTTAAAAAGGCACCAACCGAAAGAAAGGACGCAGTAGTGCCATCATCGTCGGTAACAAAAAGCATGGCGGACCCGGCGACGCTCGGAGCGGAGGAGCTGCACGCGGAGGCGGAGCGCAACGTAGCCGCTATCCTCACGGTTGCCAAAAAATCGGGCAACCTCAAGTTCGGCTATATTAAAAGCCTGAAGGAATCGGCTGCCGCCCTACAGGCTATAGTCGAGGTCCTCTCTTCTCGCACTGAGGCGGAAGAGACACGGCGTCTGCAGGCGGACAATAGGCGCCTGCGCCGGGAGGTCGAAAACCTCAAAGAGGACCTGAAGGCTCACAGGAGGGAGTTTGCCGACATGAGGGCGACCATGAAGGCTTCGAGTGGGCCTTCTCTGGCCACTCCATCCACCGATGCAATGATTGATGAACTGAGAGAGATCATCACGATCTCGATCGGTGCGATGCTGGACGCCAGACTCCCTCCCCCGAGAGTAAGCAGTCCACCAGCTACAACCGTAGAGCTGGACGTGCCGAGGCCTTCGATGCCACCCACGGCTTCTGCTCCCAAAAAGCAGAAGCAGTCCAAAAACAATAGGACAACCCCGGCTGCAACGGTACCACCGGCAGATAGGACACCCATCCCTTCAGCTCAAGCTGGTACGGGGCAGGAGGAAAGTTGGGCCACTGTTGTCCGGAAAGGGAAAAAGGATAAGAAACCTTCCCCACCAGTGGCAAGCAAGCTCAAAACCACCCCGGCGGTAACATTGAAAAAGGGCAAAATATCCATGCCCCGCACCGCTGCCGTCATCATCTCTCTGCAGCCTGAGGCAGAGGAAAAGGGAGTGACGTACGCCCAGGTGCTAGAGAAGGCCGAGCAGAGCGTCGACCTGGCGCAGCTGGGCATAGGGGAGGGCATCAAGATCCGCCGCGCTGCCACCGGTGCTAGGGTCCTAGAGTTGCCTAAGTCGCAGAGTCAGG
The DNA here is from genome assembly GCF_905147765.1 of Vanessa atalanta. Lineage (NCBI taxonomy): Eukaryota > Metazoa > Arthropoda > Insecta > Lepidoptera > Nymphalidae > Vanessa > Vanessa atalanta. Next base: position 6,404,150 of record NC_061882.1, read on the forward strand.
AGCAGGCTGGGCGACTGGCGGATAAGCTCCGCGTCGCCCTGGATGGAGTGGCCAACGTCGTTCTACCCGTGAGGATGACCGAGTTGAGGATCACGGGGCTGGACGACTCGGTCACAAAGACCAAGTTGGCCGCAGCCATAGCCAGGGTTGGCAATTGCCCCGTTGACTCTGTCCGGGTCGGGACTGTCGGCACAGGTCCTGCGGGAGTGGGCATGGCTACAGTGAGGTGCCCAACGGTGGCGGCTAAGACTCTCGCCAACAGTGGCAGGTTCCTAGTGGGATGGAGCTCTGCTAGAGTCAGGGTACTAGAGCAGCAACCTCTTCGCTGTTTCCGGTGCTTCGGCCTCGGGCACACGAGAGCCCTCTGCCCGTCAAAGGTTGACAGGAGCTCGCTGTGCTACAGGTGTGGAGGTGCGGGACACCTGGCACCGTCGTGCTCTGCACCAGCCCACTGCGCAGTCTGTGCAGAGGCTGGGAGGCCCTCAGGGCACTCGATGGGTGGCAGGGACTGCAACCCTCCCCACACGAAAGGCAAGGCGGTCCAAGGAACCAGGGCCGCCCCAATTGAATGTAGCCGTCAGGCCTCGGAGGAAGCTCAACGAACCAAAAAATGCACGGACAACTGAGCTTCCTCCAAACGAACGTAAACCACTGCGCCGGAGCGCAGGACCTGCTGCTGCAGTCCATGGCGGAGTGGCAGGTAGACCTGGCGGTGGCCTGCGAGCCCTATTTCGTCCCTCCCCTACCTCACTGGCTGGGGGACTCGGACGACACCGTGGCGGTTCTCACGAGGAGCGGAACGGCCCCCCCCCTCTCACTCATCGAGAGGGGCTCGGGCTACGTAGTGGTGGGGTGGGGGGAGTACGTCATCGTCGGTACGTACTTCTCCCCTAACCGCAGCCTGGCTGAGTTCGAGACTTATCTCGGCTTAGTCAGAGCTGCGGTGGCTAGGCAGTCGCCGAAACCTATACTGGTTCTCGGCGACTTAAACGCAAAGTCGCGTGCCTGGGGCAACCCCGCCACGAATCCGCGAGGGAGGGCCGTCCAGGTGTGGGCCCTGCTCTCCGACCTGTCCCTTCTCAACAGGGGGCAGGTACACACCTGCGTGCGACATCAGGGGGGTTCCGTGGTGGACGTTTCGTTCGCCACCCCTGTCGTTGCACGCAGAGTGGTCGACTGGAGAGTGGAGGAGGAGGTGGAGACTCTATCGGATCACCGGTACATCCGATTCGAGATCTCCACCTCTCGCAGGCCGGCGGAACCCCAGAGGGTGCCGACTACGCTGCCGAGGTGGTCTCTCGGCCAGGTCGATCGAGAGCTGGTCAAGGAGGCCGCCATCGTGCAGCGGTGGGGTTCCGCAGGGAGGACGGAGGGCGCCAGCGCAGAGGAGCTGGCGGGCCGCATGCGCAGTTCTCTCAAGGAGGTCTGCGATGCGGCCATGCCTCGGACCCGGCGCAGGGTTCCGCGCCGGCACGTCTATTGGTGGTCGCCCGAAATCGCCGACCTTCGGGCGACGTGCTGCCGGGCGCGGAGGGCCTACGTCCGCTGTCGAAGGCGCAACGGCCTCGACACGGACCTGGAGGGACAGATGCTGGACGCTTATCGCCAGTTGAAAAAAGATCTGCAGCTGGCGATAAGCAAGGCCAAGGAGAGGGCCAGGGAGGAGCTTCTGGCGGGTCTCAATCGAGACCCGTGGGGGCGCCCGTACCGCGGCGTACGCGGAAAGTTCCGCACCCAAGGCGCCCCCGTGACTGAGACGCTGCCACCGAGTCTCCTCCTGCGCCTGGTCGGGGAACTCTTTCCCCATCCAGGCGAGCATGTCCCTCCGCAGATGGCCCCCCGCTCCGTGATCGAAGACGCAGTGGCTCCACCACTGATCACGGAGCGGGAGATGGAGATGGCCCTCGGCCGCTTGAGGGCCAAGAACACGGTGCCGGGTCCGGACGGGGTTCCAGGGCGTGTTCTGTGCGACGCCCTGGAATTCCTGGGTGCAAGGCTTCGGGAGCTGTTCGACGAGTGCCTGTGCAGCGGGCAGTTTCCGAAGCCTTGGAAGGAAGGAAAGTTGGTCCTGTTGCCGAAGGAAGGTCGGCCGATGGATTCCCCTTCGGCATACAGGCCAATAGTGCTGCTGAACGAGACGGGCAAACTCTTCGAGAAGGTCCTCGCAGCCCGTCTCGTTCAGCACCTCGAAGAGGTCGGTCCGGGTCTCTCAGAGGCTCAGTACGGGTTCAGGGCGGGCCGGTCGACGGTCGACGCCCTGGACGCCCTGAAGACTCGGACGACGGAAGCGGTGGCCCGGGGGCAAGTCGTCCTGGCGGTGTCGCTCGACGTGGCGAACGCCTTCAACAGTCTCCCTTTCGAGACGATACGGGAGGCACTCCGATACCATGGGGTGCCGACCTATCTCAGGAGGCTGCTGGAGGCGTACCTCCAGGACAGGGAGGTCCTCTGGGCGGGGGTCGATGGGAGGTTGGTCCGGCGTCGGGTGGACTGCGGCGTTCCACAGGGGTCGGTTCTCGGCCCAATCCTGTGGAACGTCGGTTTCGACTGGCTCCTGCGAGCTCCCGTCCTTCCCGGGATGGGGGTGTTGTGCTACGCTGACGACACCCTCGTCACGGCGACTGGGCGGGACTTTCGGGAGGCGGCACGCCTCGCCGAGGTCGGAACGGCTCTCACCGTGGACCGTATGGGAATGCTGGGCTTGAGGGTCTCCATATCCAAAACGGAGGCCCTCCTGTTCCACGGTCCACGGCAAGGACCCCCACGAGGGGCGAGTATCACCGTCCGGGGGACGGTGATCAAGGTGCAGGCCCAGATGAAGTATCTGGGCCTCATCCTGGACGGTCGATGGAGCTTCGGGCAGCATTTTGTCCATCTCGGCCCGAGGCTCATCAACGCCGCCGCCGCTCTCGGCCGCCTCCTTCCGAATGTGGGGGGGCCGGGATCGCTATGCCGGCGTCTATATTCCGGCGTAGTGAGGTCGATGGCGCTGTACGGTGCCCCGATCTGGGTCGACGCCCTCACCGCTGACAACCGGGCCCTGCTGCGTAAGCCGCAGAGGGTCATAGCGGTGAGAGGCATCAGAGGGTACCGTACGGTGTCGTGGGCTGCGGCGACACTTCTCGCGGGCGATCCGCCCTGGGAGCTCCAGGCGGAGGTGCTCGCGGAAGTGTACCGGTTCCGGGTCGAGACGAGGAACCGCGGCGACCGTCCAGGGTCGGCGGAGGTCGGGCGGATCAGGGCTCTAGCCCAGCGAGCCCTGATCGCCCGATGGCAGGAGGATCTGGGGTCACCCACGGCGGGCCTGGCGACAGTGGAGGCGATCCGGCCCCACTTGAGTCGCTGGGTCGAGAGGAAGAAGGGCACACTCACCTTCAGGATGACGCAGGTACTTACCGGGCACGGATGCTTCGGTAAGTACCTGCACGGGATAGCGCGGCGGGAGGTGTCACCCTCCTGCCACGAGTGTGGTGCGCCAGTCGACACGGCGCACCACACCCTGAGTGAGTGTGCTGCGTGGGGGCCCCAGAGGCACACCCTTGCGGCGACTATGGGCGGAGACCTCTCGCTGCCGAGCATCGTCAACGAAATGCTCGGTAGTAAGACGTGTTCGTCGGAGATGCGCTCCTTCTGCGAAAACGTGATGTCGCAGAAGGAAGCCGCGGAGCGGGAGCGGGAAGAGGATGCCGCTGCAGACCCGCTCCGCCGAAGACGACCGGGGAGGAGGAAGAAGCGCTACGCGCACCTTCTCCCCCCGCCTCAATAGGCGTCGCGGGGACTAGGGGGGGTCTCAGTACCCCGAGAACCCCCCCTAGGTGTTGGAGGTCCGCATAGGCGGGCCGACCGTCAGGGCGTCACGGTAGCATGCGCAAGCGATCCCGTGGCGCCCGCCGAAAGACGGAGAGGGTACCGCTGGTTTTTTAGTGGGTAAACCCGGCGTACCTGGGCGCACTCGGCGTCCAGGGCTCCGGGGAGTCCCACACACCCCCCCACCTTCCATCACGTGGGGGAAGCGCGTAACGCGTTTTTCCAGCGAGAAAAAAAAAAAAAAAAAAAAAGGCCCGTCTGGGTAGGTACCTCCGCCCACCAGATCTACCACCAAACAGCAATACTTATTATTGTTCCAAAGCTTGGCGGCGCGTTGGTGTGATATGAGGTAATATTTCTTACAGCGCGCAGATGTCTATAGGCGGTGGTGACCACTTATTATCAGGTGGCACTAATGTCCATCCACCTATATATCCTATTACTAAAAAAAATACAAAATGTTATAAATATATCACTAATTTTATTTTATTTTATATACACAAAAAATCGCAAATATTAATACTTAAAAACATTAACTGATTTTCTACGTTAATACAAGATTTTTTAATGATAAAATTTGTTTGTACATGTTTTTGTAATATTTGTTCTTATCTCAATACCTTCTCTTTCGTATATGTTCATAATTATCCCACAAAAACATCGTTACAATAGAAACATTCAACAGACAAATGTGTAGTTTGATCTCGCTGCCTTTAGCGTAGCTGTCAGTTGCAGAGAACATCGTATGAGCAATAAACAGTAGTCGGATGTTAGAGACTAGCCCTAGCCTCCAATATGGTGCTACGTCATAGGATATCATAATTAATTATATCATTAATAATATCACATTATTGTTATTATTACATATTATAAATATATACAATTATTATTGTAATTAATTGATCATTAATTTGTACAACTTTAGTTAATATTATTTTATATTTAATAACATTTAATACTGGCATGTAACACTATTTCTTATTTTAAAAGTGATTGAGATGTCATAAGGAAAACAATTGGATGATTGTGAGGCATTGTAAAAATATAGAGAGAGATTGAAACATCATTGTACAACATAATTTTATTTTGCCATCCCGAACTACTGAAATTACACGAAATATCCAATTCCGTATTACTAGACGCATTTCGTAGTACTAGGGTTTTGGAAGATTAAAAATTTTTAAAATCTCGGCTAACGAGACGAGACAATTTTGAGTTAAAGTTCTGGGACGTGAACAACAATTCCTGGCAAGTAGTCGTATTTATAAAATAACCATTTTAGTAATACCCATTCAATATTTGGACATAATATGAATTCAAACAACGTTCATTTCGACGTTAATTGGGGAATGAAAAATTGACGTGTTAAGTTCTCAAGATCTCAGATTTTTCATGTTGCATTTTGTAAACAATTTAAGTATACAAAATGAAACATGAAAGTTAAGTTTGACACGCGTGGTAATAATATGCTAATCAATAAATCATTTATTTGTCTTATAAATATTAAACAAACGAAAGAAACATATATAGTAATCATTATATACATATTCATACAATATTTTAGTGATAAATTTTGTAAGCAGCTATGATATTCTTTGATACACATTTAATTCCAATTCCGGATTCCAATATTCTGCATTTTAGACAGACTTCTGCAAAGTTAATTTAACTATATCAGGTTTCCAATAATTCATAACGTGTTGGATTCGATTTGAATCGATCTCATCGTTACACAAAAATATACTTCTAATAAAATAAAATAATTCTTTAAGCCAAATTCAATCTAATCTTTATGATATTGTAAAAAAATGGACCAATAGAATGGAATTATAAAAAATTGTAGTATTAAATTTTTATGTTAATAAATATTGTAAAATGTATATTATATCTGCGTATTCTAGGAAAGCCACTGTCGATCGTAATGAACAGCGATTCAGGCTTATGAATACACTTCCTCTTCTTCCAGACAATGCTCGATTCGAACGTATCCGAAAAAAATCACATTAGTAACTACTTATTACAAAAAAAAAATCTCTGTGAAATGTTATTGTCGTTGTTAATTAACGGATTTGAAGCAAATTTAATAATAAGCTTAGCGTCGAAATTATTAATTACTTCCTTAATTAATTACCATATTTGAGAAAACAGTTCAAAACATTATGACGATAAAGTTTACTTTGACAACTAAAACAAAGTTCGAAAGCGAATATTGTAATAATCTATCATTCCTTATTGTAGACTCGTTGCTTGTGTAGTTAAGTTTATTTAATACGATACTAATATAATAATTATCTGATTTGTTGAAATAAAGTAAATAGAGAATTTATATAACGATGATAAGAACAAGCCAATTTTCGGTAAAAAAGTACCAACTATAAAAATTACTATTAAAAGAGGCAAGATATGAAATAACAATCTATAGAAATATCACATTCTTTTTCGATATGATATGAGTTGTTTGGATATATTTATATAAATTTATTAATATGACATGCAAATAATCATCTACGAAATAAATTGAATAACTGTTCTGTTTTAAACAGGTTTCTTTCAAACACTGTTTATATGTTCTAGCGCGAATCAGCAATAATTTGTATGGTTGTGTTTGGACAGAAATCAGAAAAAATTTCGTACTGATGACTACACTAAGAATATATTTTTTTTTAATATTGGACAACATCACATACTCTGATTGTGTTATGAAAAATCAGAGGTAGCGACATTACCACAAATACCCAGACCCAAGACAGCATAGAAAACGAATGAACTTTTTCTACATCGATTCGGCCGGGAATCGAACCCGGTGTACTCACTACTCGACCACGGTAGTCGTCAATGAAATAATGAGCTAAGAACAAGAATGACAAAGAAAAAAGTTGAACCTTGACCTAGCAGTTAAGGTTCTATTTAGATTTGAGATTGCTTTTGCAACAAATTCAGATTTCGTTACAATACTAAACTATTTGTTGACGATGAATATTTCATGTATTGTTTTACACTCGCTCTGGTTTGTATTATTGATTTTCGTGACTCGCGTATTCTATTAATACATTATCAGATAATAGTTACATGGACAATAATTATGTCATTAAATAACCAAATTTATTACTTCCATTTTATTACGTTAAGAAAATCTACCACATGCTAGACAGTTATCACTATCTCTTCCTGACTGATCCTTATTTTTATTATCTTAGATGGGATCTAAGACCATACCATCAATGAAAATATACTATGGATGTGATTTACGATGATTTAATTTCAAACTGAAAATAATAATATTGTATTTATTAAAACTACTTTGTAGTTTGTCTAGGATTTTATCTATCAGCATAGTATACGCCTATAGAACCTGGCACTATAATAAATAGGGTGACATGTCGATATTATTGATGGATGATCTAGACAGACTGGCACATTAGTCGATTTAATATCGAGGGATTACCAGAGGCAACTCTTTCCTTTACTTCAAATTCTTATTATTTTTTTAAAAATAACAATGGAACTCAAATATGCGGTAGCAAAAATCATTGTCAAGAAAAAATAGATAAACTACTGTTTTTGTTTATGTCGTCGTTTTCAATTGTGTGTTTCAATTTTGACCTTTATAATATTTTTGTTTTAAAGAATTTATTTTACTATTTGTTCTAAGAATAGTCTTGTTTGTTGGCTGTCTTTGTTTTATGAACTTTGAACTTTTCAACGCTCCCTGTATTCCCTAACAAATATATATATAAAACAGATAATACAACTCAAAAAATACTTACTTTACAAATAAATTTCTTATTCGAAACCTTTTTTGATGATCCGATTTCTGTAGTTTTTTTTCTCCAAGAGTTTTATTTTGTATTTTTGATAATATTTGTATGTACCTGTATAGATTATGTTAGAAATAGCTCGTTTTTGGATATTTTGTGTGTATGTAAATGATAATATATGTAATTGTATTTTAGAAACCGCATGTTGTGGTAAAGCTTAAGGTCAAAGGTCGGAAATACAGCTGGAAGTGATGGTGGGCATGATAATACATTAAAAGAATTTTATTAATGTTAAGTAAAAATATAAATTTTTGGTAACCGTTTCGTATTTACCAATTTAAAATAAGAAAGACACTCTTCCTTAACGTATGTTTGTTTGAGCGCATTTTTTGTCAAAATATATTTAATATTGTATGTTTATTATTTTACTACATACTACACTGTTTATGGAAAATATTACTAACACCTATTTATGGTGACATATAAGATACAACGAATTGATATTTAATAATATTATATGCTGTCCTTATAAAATATTAGTCAAATAAAGATGTAAGTTTTATTAATAAAAAATATTTTATAATATCAATATAAAATCTGTTTCTTATGCATCGTAATACGAAGTTTAGAAAAAAAATATAGAGGATTAAATGGCAATTTTCTATAGAGGCAATTTTCCATAGAGGCCTTATATTAAAAGCCTTAGTCAATAGCAGTATCTTATTGGATGAAACCCTTCATATTGTTTAACGATATTATAATTTTATGTAAGAGGCTCTGTGGTTGCTTCTCCACTTAAGCGTCTTGTTAGATTTTAATATGAGACTAATAATCTTACGACACATAAGTGACGTTAATAATTAATTTAGGTAGCATAGTTGAATTTTATGTTAAAATTAATTATATAAAGTAATCGTACTATGGTACTTATATTGCTTTTAGTTCAGTAGTATATTTCTAGAGGCAGTTAAAAGGTTTTTATAAAAATTAGCCATCACGTCTGACAGATATTAAATAATTTAATATTAAAGAACAGCAATGGGAAATGGACTAGGATGAACAAAAACATAGAGTTTCTTCGGTAAAATGTAAAAATTATCGTTTCATAAAAATAGTATATAGCAAATGAGTAAACAGTCAACGCGTTACGGAGTCACGAGGCGAAGGATCCCTAAGAGAGCATTGTGTCGCTTTCCGTTATAGTTGATTTTGCACCCAATACCCGCCTTTAATGTTTTCCATTGAGTATAACACTTAAAATAATTTGCTAGTTACTAATGTAATTTCGTTTCGTACAAACGATTCGTAAGTAATAATTTAAAGCTGTGAAAATATACAATGAAATTATATCAAAATTATATAGAGACAAAATTTGCAATCGAATCGAAGTTTCGCTTAACGAAAACACAACAAACTTTTCCCATAACTCTTTATTACAGAATGACGGAGTCTTATCAGTTCACGGGCGAGCGAGCCGCAAGCTGCAGGCATCGATACGACGAATTGACATAATTATCGCAGCTTCGATCTTCGAAACGCTTATGTTGATCCGAAATTATCATATTCGTTGTAAGAATAATGACTCTTTTTCCAATATAATTAAGACATATATTCCGTTGCTAGTTTAGTATTAAGGTAGTGATTTATTTTCAGCTTTGTTTCTTTGACGACTTTATTAATTGACAAAAATGTATTTGTAACTAACATTTCTATTGTATTAAATATGTAGAATATTATCTTTGCTCCCTACAAATACGATTTTATCGGAATTACTCGAATTACTAGTGACACCTTTGTGATAATACTCGTGTTCTACATCATACAATGCGTAGCATATATCATTATATTCTTTACAATAAGAGTATATTATTTTTCCCTGTTGCTTTCCTGTGTGTCACTGATCAGTTACAATTTTTAAGTTACACCCACTACACATTAGTGCCTAAAGACAATTTTCGTATTAATTTCGGTCAATCCAGCTTCTAATTTTTGGAATATCTTTAAACATTAGACGAGTACTAACAAAAAAAAAATCAAATTAATTTTATTATAAAAATATGATTACCAAATTATTTGTATTTGCAAGTACTTTTCGTTGACACTTAAAATGAAATATGATGAGCATACACTGTAATAAGATAATTTTTTTTGTTAATAAGTCATAATAATATTATTACCAGATTGATATGTTTAATATCTATGTTTCAATATGAATATTACAAACAATAAATGCTACTTTGTACTGATCTAAGCAAACCCTGATCATTATCAGGAACAGATAAATGACACAACCCGTGTATATAACTGTTCCACTTATATTGCAACCCAGTTCTCTAAAATGACTTTGAACATTCGCAAGCTCTCGTAAATGTAAGGCTGTACGGTTGTGCAGCGGAGTTATGGCCCTAATTACCACTCTTCGTTTCTTGTGCAAATTTATTGATTCTCCTTCTGAATTGCTCAATTTCGTTTTATTACTTCATACAAATCTGGTATGATTTTGTGTGTTCTTTCCTGAAAGTTGACGATTTCGATAATATAACACTGCATTAGCATTAGCAGCCCGTAAATGTCCCACTGCTGGGATAAAGGCCTCCTCTCCCTTTGAGGAGAAGGTTTGGTGCATATTCCACCACGCTGCTCCAATGCGGGTTGGCGGAATACACATGTGGCAGAATTTCGTTGAAATTAGACACATGCAGGTTTCCTCACGATGTTTTCCTTCACCGCCGAGCACGAGATGAATTATAAACACAAATTTAAGCACATGAAATTTCAGTGGTGCCTGCCTGGGTTTGAACCCGAAATCATCGGTTAAGATGCACGCGTTCCAACCACTGGGCCATCTCGGCTCATAACACTGGTAACTATTATAATAATTATCTGGAGTAAATAATAGAGTACCTAGCCAGTGTCTTCGTACTTCTCTTATGAGAGACTACAAGCGGCATCGGTGAAATAGTAATATAGTCTATAGAAGTTTAAATCTCGCCTTAGATTGACAGTTCTAATGAATAAGTCTCAATATCTTGCAAATATTAAAAAAAAAAAAAACAACTGATAAATATAAGTACAAACATTATATCGAAATACAACATTATTACATAAAATAACTTAATTTTAATGATCTTACTACAATACTACTCAAAAAAGTAAAGTTGCGAACTGAAAAAAACAATGCAAACTTTTCGACATCTTCATTTCTTTCATTCAGACTGAACTATTCACCTCTTTTTAAAACTTAGTCTACGTAAATACTATCGAAATGGCCCAGTGATCAAACATGTGAATTCTGACCGAATGTTGCGGGTTCAAAACTGGGTAAGCACTAATTAAACACATATATATCATGTTAAAGACTATTTCATCAAGATATATGTTATTGTATTGGTGGTTCAATATAATATGGTTTAAAATAATATAGACTAAATATCTATTCTAAGCCTAAATAACGCTTAAACTTTCTCGAAATGACAAGTCTAAAGGACAATAACAATAATTTACGAAGTTAAAGAACATTTGTTAAAGAGAGTTGGGAATAGCAATTTAAGTAATCTTGTATTTGTCTGGTTTTAGTTATAATGTTAAAGTTGTCGATTGCTCTTTTTAGTCTGTAGAATAAATTAACAAAAAAGGTTTCAAACATTCTAATTTTGACAATTTTTTCAAACAAAATTTTGAAATTGTAATTTTAAAAGATAACAAATTTCATCAAATTCAGGTCATTGGTTTAGCCGTAAAATCTTAGATTATAATAGACAAATAGACAAACAGAGACACTTATTTTCGCATTTATAATATTAGTATAGATGTATATCATCTATTGAACATATTTGAATTATAAAATACTGGACTCACAGATGGGCCACTTGATGGCACGTGGTCACCACCGCCCATACGTTGACACTGTAGGGAGTATTAACTATCCCCTTCACCGTCAATGCACCAACAAAATTTGAAACAAAGGGGTTATCTGTCACGTGCCTGTAGTTACATTAATTAAATTATTAATTAAACAAAATATATTTCTTACATCAAATTAATGTATTTGCACTGTACTTACTGGTATGGTTTTATACAAGCCCTCCTGGGTACCAAACACTCAAGAGTTATTCTACTACGAAACACCAATATTTAGTATGCCTTGCTCTTACCTATTACATTAAAAAATATTTAGAAGCTTCATACTTAAAGTTTATTCGTGGAACATTTTAACGTAACAGATTAAGCAAATCCAGCACTGCAAAAGCCAACTTGCAGGCTAACTAGCCGCTTGGCGAATGGCGTGCTCTATCAGCCTGAACAATCAGCTAATTCGGCCTTTAACAAAATTTAAGCCAGGTGAGCAATAAACTAGTTTAATATTATAAGCCTTTACAAAATTAAACGTCTTATTTTACGCAAACATGTCAAACATTATTACCTATTATTAATGTCATTAATTTTATTTTTTATTAACCAACTACAAAGAAGAAGAAAGAAGTATAATAATGATTTTTGTCATATTTTGTCCAATTTTTGTTCTTATTGATTTGTGTCCTTGCTTTATTTATATTATTTGTGTTGTATTGTTACCTTTTTCTGGGTTATGGATTTGAAGAAAACAATTTTTGTTATATCACTATTTATTTGTAGACCAAAATTAATCAATCAACAGTTACAATAAGTTACTTAATTTAATTACAGCTTTTACTATAGATAATTAAAAAAAAAATATGCCAGCTAGACTCAGCGTGGGTCACTTGGGATAAAAGGAATGTTTGAAAATTCAATGTGTTTTAATCTATCTTATTAAATTTAAAATGTAGGCGCCACTGACGATTCAAAGATTCTATTTTAATTATTTAGGACACCGTTCGCCAGGCCGGTGTATAAGTTTGTATAAAATTAAAGTGGGTACATCACCAAATTTCCAGCTACATGTGGATATAGTTTATATCTAAGGCATGCCATCCTTGGAGTTGCACCAGCAGCAATCTGGACACACTCAACCAGGAAACTGCAGCCGTCCACACTTAGTATTTCAAATCCACATGGTGAGTAAAAAAAAAATCTCCTGCAATACGAAATATACAGGTTCAATAATCAAGTAAATAACCAAGAAATAAACACCTTTAACGAGACATGTAAGCAGTAATTTACCTTCTGGAGGTTCAAAGTCTTGCTTACTTTAAATGACGATTTCAACTCCGGAGAATCATTCCAATGGGTCAAAAATCACTGTAAATTACAAATTAAACATGACTACGACTTTCTAAATTGCAAACCAACGCATTTAAGAAAAAACAAGAATTAAAGACTTACAATTTTTTAAGGTCGGTAGAAATATGTGGTATAGAGTTTTTATCAAACTTCAAAACTCCATTATAAATATATTCTGAAAAGATATACGCTTTTAAAGCACTGAAGTAATAATCAATCACAAATTAAGAAACTCAACTATTCAGGTAACTCACCGATATATTCAGTATATCGAATATGAAGTTTGAATTCGGTGTTTAACCGAAGATGTAAAAATGTAAAAAGAACGAAATCGAAAGTTCTTGAAACTTTGAAAGGCTTAGGGAGTGTGGCCAGAATCACTACCAAAAATACCTTAAATTAAATAGGAATGATATCCATATTTAAATCAAAGAAATAATTATTTAATTTAATAAAAGCCAATTAAGAGGCATTTCCATACAAATTAACCTAACCTTTAAATTAGATGACAGTTAATAAATTAATCTGAAACGATGCGAAATGACTTCCAAGCAAATACAACAAACGAATTAGATAATAAAATCTAATTGTAATAATTATTGCACTGCTCTGATAAAATAAATATAATTTATTTTATTATTTAAATTCAAAGAAAATGCCAAAATGATGTATTGTGCTAGCAATACCGATATATGGGAAGTGGGAAATGGGTTAACGGCACGGATTTTAGCGAATTGACACTTTTGTGACGTTTTGTATAATTAAAAAAAAGTTAAAATTATAAATATAATTTTTAATGTAACAGTATATATTGGTATTTATGAAGTATTTATTTTTATCGGTAAAGCTTACATGTATTTAAATAAATACACTAGCTGAGACCGCGACTTCATGCGCGTTTGAATTTAACATAAAAGTTACTGTGGTAGTCTAACTTACTCCTTATTACATCAGCTATGTGGCAGTGAAAGAACCCGTCAAAATCTGTCTAGCCATTCCAGAGGTTAACCGGAACAAACAGACAGACAAACATGTATACGTACATATGCATTTAGTAAAAAGCGGCTATTTTAATATTACAAACAGACACTCAAAATTTATTATACGTATGTACAGAAGTTAATAATTATCAAACATTTATATTTAAAACGTTTGCCTTTTTGATACAGACGTAATTGTAATAATAATTATTATTAATATTATAATTATTATTGTTATCAATTTTAATAATGTATTTTGGATGAATGGATTTAGGATCTATACATATAATTTGATATTCTCTGTAAATAACTCTTTTTGTAATTTTATCCGCTTTTATATATCAACATCATTCAATATCATCAATTTGAATCCTTTAAGTTTTCAACTTAAAAATGAGCTTTTGTAATAAAAATTCTATATAAATCATTATTGAATTAATCTATCATTTCATCCAGTATAAATTTCAGCTATTTTTTAAATAAATTAAAAAACAGTAGCAGTTTTTAGCTTGTATTTATCAAACAGCTCAGCTTATATAGCCTGTAGAAGAAAAGTACACGAGTCGAAATAGTAAAGGCATCATAAGACTTCGTTTCAAGGTGTAAGTAAGCGTATGTTCATCATAAGGGTCGCAAAGGAAGGGTTGCGGTCAGTCCACAGGGAAGCTAAAAGGGTCAAGTGACGGATGAACAATTCTGTACACTTCGATTTGTCTGTCTCAAGTGAATTGGGTTGGAAGATAATAAAATCACTACTTGAATATAATCTCTTTACATACATATATTATCTATATGTATAACGGAATATTAGTTGTGGTGAATTAGGTCGAATAAGTCTTTCAAAATTTTTCTATTTTATTAAATGAAGTATAAAATGATGTATTGTTTTTTTATTATAGTCTATTGAAAATGATCACATCAAATGTTTGCAGGACCGGATTGCTATTTAAATTAATAAAGTAATATATATGTATAATTACCAATGCTATTCTAAGGTGTCTTCTCTCTTTGAAGAGAAGATTTGGAGCTTATTTCACCACGCTTCTCCGATGTGGGTTGGTGTATACTCATGTGGCAGTTTCGTTGAAATCAGACATAAGCAGGTTTATTCACTATGTTTTCCTCCAACGCTAAGACGAGATGAATTACAAAAATAAATTAAGCACATGAAAATATATGAAATATATGCACGACTCAGTCTTGCTTTTCCGCGTCTTGAACCAACAATCTTCAGTTAGGATTCAGTTGTTCTAACAATTGCGCCATCTGGTTTGAAAATTACCAATCAAGCAGAACATGTCACTGAGTCGTCTAACTTTCCTAACCACATATGCTACAGAGGCGAGTCTACCTGTGAGGGGTGACAAATTAGAAGTCACTGGAGCTTTGAATCTAAAGTGATTCCCAAACTTACTGTGGTATCAGTGTGTTACACTGAGGTGTAATATTAGATGGTGCGTCATTGGATTACATTAATTGATATGCATATATATGTAAGTCAGTTTGTATTAGTGACGTAATTAAAAATACAAATCACAATATTATTGTGTTCCGGTTTTAAGGGTGAGTGAGCCAGTGTAACGACAGGCACAAGGGACAAAACATCTTAGTTCCCAAGGTTGGTATCGCATTGGCGAAGTAAGGAATGGTTAATATTTCTTACAGCGCCATATCTATGGGTGGTGGTGACCACTTACCATAAGGTGGCCCATTTACTCATCCGTCTACCTATATGATAAAATGAAAAAAAAAGAAAGATAAGTCGTTTTATAAATTGCATTTGAATGTAATGCTCTGGTTCTGAATGTAGCTTCTAACGAGAAAAACCTCAGTAAAAAGCTTATTATATCAAACTAGCGTCTCACCCCGGCTTCGCACGGGTACACAGTATTAAAAAAGATAATGAGAAGTGCATCCAGCAAGAAAATATGAAATTGGTAAATATTTATTTATTAGTTCACATAAATATGGCATAAATGACAAATATTTACAATAAAATTGTGAAACATAGGCCAAAATTTGTCCAAGGCATCTAATATAAATCTATAAATTATCATATTTGGGTAAATTTAACGGCGAAGGTCAAAAATGTATTGTTATAGCCAGTTTCCGAACGCCCGTTTCGTTGCGAACGATTTTTTGGAATTGGAATTGGAGAAATCTTCTTAATTATTCATCCGAATGATGTAAAATATTTTCTTAACCTTTATTAAATGTCCAAGATATCTAACATATGATAATATATGTGAATAAGGATTAATAATGAAATTGAGACATTTTCTCCATTAGCTGCGCATAAAACTTTCAGTTTTTACGAATCTGTTGTAGATAACAATATTTATTATTAGGTACACGTTATGGTATGGTAGTATCGCTACGCACTATCGCATGTTTTAGTTTAGGTTTTTTACCCCTTAATTTTTCTAGTACACTGTTTAGATTTAACTCTTAAGATTTAGCATTCGTTAGTCATGCAAGTATAAAAATTAAAAAAAAATGTTTCGGTACGCTTTTTATAATAATATACTTACATACTCTTGCTATGACGTATTTTAAGATTCAGCGCAGGAGAAACACAAAAAAAATTTCTCCCTAAATTTTACGAAAAATCGTGAATGATTTATTCTTATTTATTGTGATTAAGAGTAGGTAACTAATAATAAGTTAGTGCTTACTTGTATGACGTTGGAATGACGAATTAGGTTGGTTCTTTAAGTTACTTTAGACGAGGCAAATCAGAAATTAACAAAAAATAAATATCCTTATACATTAATATATTTACTAACACAACTTAAAATTACCATTAAGGTATTGAATTATATATTTCATTGAGTGTCATAATACAATGTCAATTTAAAAAAACAAACAATGGTGTAATATCGTCATACAACATAATATTACAAATAGCGTTAAGAATATTAAGATACAGGAAATATAAAAGTGATTCTTGTAATGATAAACTGCCATACAGTGACAATAAATTGCACGTATTTTTAATGTTTTATTACATTAACAATTTATTGAGCGTGTGAAACGCTATCTGACTTTTGATATGAATTATGTTATGGAATAAATACGCTCACGACACTGTGTTTTAAAATAATATAATTAAATTAATAATTTACCGTTTCGTATAACCACGATTATCCTTGTTAAATAGGTTCAGATTGTACAAAAATGTATACTCAAAACAGTACGAATATTTTTAATCAGAACCGACGAAAATACACAAACACAAGAAGAAATATAAAATCTTATAAACTTATCACATATATTATACTGATATTATAAATTCGAAAGTAACTCTGTCTATATATATCCATCTTTGTTGCTTCTCACAGCCAAACCACTATATCAAATTTGATAAAATTTTGTAAAAAGCAAGCTTGAACTTCAAGGAAGGACATAGGCTACTTTTATACCCCTCCCGACGCCGCAATGTCAATAAATCATTCTTTTGCCAAGGTAAGGGTAAATATGGTCCTTTAATAAAATACTGTAGATATATTTATAACTTTTTCTATTAATAAATTTAAATCGTTTTTTTTTTGTCGATTTCCTTACATAACATACTTATAATTGTATTGTAGTTGAATGTGTTTTTAATAAGAGAAGTTGACTGCTGACCTTACATTTTAAACGGCTAATTAGTTTACATTCAATTTAATCTTGTTAGGTTGGATATTTTGATTATAACAGTCTATTTGATGAAGGATATGTTTTAATTTTATCGTAATTTTATCATTGATCTTGTCAGTTTGAGATGTGCGTAAAACATTTCATTTGTTTTGATGATATATCCTATGACAATGTATGTGTTCTTTTACATTGACTATCATAACTAACTACTGGTGACTAATAACTGAAAAACACTAAACTAAGCCTGCCTTGTTACTACGAATATAATATGTATCTTTGCTAATATTATAAACGCCAAAGTAACTCTGTCTGTCCATCGGTCTGTTACGCTTTTACGGTCAAAAATCTGAACCGAATTTAAGGAAATATGATATGAAGCAAGTTTTAGCCCCAAGGTATTTAAATTAATTTCTAAAACGCGAGCGATCATAATATCGAGAGCGATTATAGTAATCGTGGCCGACATCTAGTCGTTTATATAAGTGGATATGTAAGTAATGTAATGCCCTAATTTACTGATAATTAATACAAAATCTCAACAAAAAATAATTGTTATGTATTGAACGATGAAGTGTTTATTAGGATTATTTTTTTGAAATAATGATTTTTGGACAAAAATACAAATAGTAGTATTTTCTCCTAAATTTGTACGATGTTAAAGAGAGATATTTTTAAATACATACATGACGGATATCAAATCAGACATGAAGAGAAAAGGTAAACTTATAACATCTGATTTCCGACTTCGCAAAGGCAATACATCCTTCCTGGGGTATTTGTATTCCGGTATTCGTTTCTACAATTATATTCCACAGATATTTGTAACTTGGACTATTGACTAATTTCAATCTCATGTCAATAATGTTGATAAATAAATCATTTTACTCTCAATTCAATACAGCATTATATTAATATTATAATACTATAAATTTCATTGTAATTTACTGAAATTAACTCTGTTATAAAAACGGTAAAAACTGAGTTCTTCTGAATTCCGTAGAATCTACTTTCCAGGCCGGACGTAGTCTTGTATTTAATTCAATACTGTAACATGGCGTTGCTTTTGGAGCCTACTTGAATAAAGAAAATTCGATAAAGAATATTTTGATTTTTTAGTGAAGATACATCACAAACAAATAAATATGCATACGAAAGATGCGACAGACAGTTACGGAAACACCGATCGAAACGAAATTAATAATTTATTTTATCGAATGACATGAATACGTACGTGTAATTTGATTAATTTAACGAAAACAAGTATTCTTGATATTTAAAAATAGTTCAAATATGAGTACGAGCTAATTATAAGTAATAAATATTTTATATGATGATAAATTTATATTAATTTTACTTCAATTTAAATTAAATACAAAAGTACTCGTAAAGTAAAGTATTTGAATAAAAATATTTTGATTTAATTTATTTTACGTTACAATTATACAAATGCTAAGTAAGTGTATATATCTACATTTAATTACATAGCATGAACTCGCGTGAGGTACTAATTAATTAGTTGCTATAATTATATTGAAACATGGCATAATAACATTTGCTACTAATAATATACGCGAGGCTTACATTCGTAATATCAGTATGAAGTACATATTTGATTGAAAATTATTATCAAATTTCATTTCAAGACTTTATATCAGAATATTATGCTTTAAGTTTTGATAGAAGTGACATGAAGGAACGAGCTGGTGGTACCTATCCAGTACTTACTCATACACTTACTCTGTTTTATAATATTTTTAATGTAAATGCAAAATTATTTTATATTAATTTTACATTAATTTATTATTTAATCAATAATCGGTTTTAAGGAGTATGCATTATTTTTACGACGCCGAACTTAGTGTAAGAAGTTTATCTTTATCGTGTTTATGCTTTATATTTCTCTAATAATCAACATTAATGTAATCATTATTTGTGATGTCGTTGTATGTATATACCGGATTTCTTCTTTTCTCTGCCTTTGTCCCCAACTTTTGGGTCCCTGTACAGCATGTTTTTTCCTTACATTCTCATCTATTATTCATCTGATCATTCACATCCATCTCTCTCATATCCCTCCTCACACGCTCCGTCGTCCTCTTCTACTCCACCCTATACGCTAATCCATAAATATATCTTGGTGTTATCGAAATTATTCCTCCTATAAATATTAGGAAGACTGTCACTAGCTTCAAGATTACAAATAGTCATAAGTCAGCTTCAACATTCTCATCGTTAAATTATTATATATGTATATATTTTTCTTTTTGTTTCTCCTCGTTCCAGAGACAACGATAAGCCGTTGACCTCATTCTTCTTCATAAAATAAATAGGAAAATCTAAATATTAAGAGTATTATTGCGACCTTCACCTACATTCGCTTCTTTTGTGAGTTCTAAATAAGCGTTCATTTTCAGTGAAAGATCTTGTTCGTGTTATAACTTTAACTAAACAGATTAGCCCATTCGTTTGAACATTCGCCTGGGGCTGAACGCATTTCACTTCTAATTATCTCCTATGACGTTGTTTCTGACGTTTCTAGTTCTGTAACTGTGATTTAATATAGTGTGTCCTTACACGTTTACGGTTTATGCAAAATAATTCTTAACCAAGCGAAATTTTGCTACTAGATCGAATGAATGTACCTCTAATAGGATGAATCATATTTTATAAACTTTTTCTAAAATTCTATGATAAAAACTCCCTTTTTGGATTGACTGGATAAAATGGCTAATTAGCCAAATGGGCACTTCACAATAATCATTTCTAAGAAAATTTCTATTTGTATGATGTTATGTACAATAAAGTTTAAATAACTAAACGTAATACATACGTCCTTAAAATCTTTCAGTCAACAATCAAAGAGTATCGAGAGAGTGTGAGTTAGAATGACAATGATGAATGTACAAAAATAATTACTGACAAAGTTTTTTTTTTATTTAATTGATATCCGTACTGGCAACAGGTATTTTTAGCTCGATAGAAAAATCGAAACGTACAAGGAATGTAGCGAAAATGATAAAAATAAAATTCAAGGCTAAAATTTGATAAAAAACTAGTACCGCGTCATTGACTTTTTTTAATTATGTGTTTCACTGGAATAGCAATCGAATCTAAACATAAAGTTAAAAAGTATCGGTTAAATATATTTAACTATTCATTTTACTATGACTTATATGTGGCCATGTCAGTTCAAATACTTATTTATATTAATAAACACGTATAAAAACATACCTTCATAATTGGAATACTGAAACTGTAAACAGATATCTAAATGATAATTTTCAACTCGCATCTGGATTCCACAGTCGTAATTCGATTCCACAGCTTCAACGTCACAATATCTTAATATAATTTTAAGTATTTTCTATTATGTGCATTGTTATAGCCTATAACGAATTCGGTTAAAAAAGAAAACAAAATGTATTATAAAACGAGCATAGCTGGACTAGCTAGAAACTCGAAATTCGGCATGGCACGCTCGGGTTGTGACTGACGCAGAAATTCCGAAAACTCTGATATTTTTCATTTGATTGGGGCGTTGCACTCCTGAATTGTCATTTGTCAACTACGTCAGATCGACTTGATTTAAGTGGTTTTGTTTAGCTCATCTACATAAAAAAATATTGTCCTTTACATTTTTACAGAAAACTAGAAAGCATATTTTTTTTCAGAAAAACGTCAATGAGGATTTAAAATTTAAATTTGAGTAAATAGGAATTTAATGTTTACGAAATATAAAACACTTCTTACACAATCCATACACCACCAACCACAAGAATTTAATTTCCTTGGGCTTGTAATATCAACCTTTTCGATTAACCTTAGGTGATTTTAAATTAACATGGCTATTTTTATTACTACAAGTATTTAAAACGGGATATTTAAGAACGAATGAATGAATAAGTCTCGTGCACAAGACATTCGTAGACAATGTCGAAATATCGCGCTCCACCAAATAAAAATAAAAAACATGGTATATATCCTGTTTTAAATATTTTTAGTAACCTTAGTTGCTTGTACGTAGGTCTCAATCAGATGTCTCGAAGTACCTACACGTAGATTATTTCCTTTTTTTGCAATGTAATATATTCCAATATGACAAAGAAATATGATAATGAAAATAGATAATATGCGATCCTCCAAAATTCTTCTGCATTCTCTTAATTATATATTTTTATAGTGTAATTGTTGTTATGAAGTAGTCACCACAGACGAGTAGACATTGGCGCTATAAAAGATATCAACCATTCCTACCATCACTAAAGCGCTACCAACCTTGGGAACTAAGACGTTCTGACCCTTGTGCCTGTGAATACAAAAACAATAAAATTATTTTAGCTATTTGGCGGTTGAATATCTGATGAGTAGGGAGAACCAACCTGAACGGGCTTGCACAAAGCCCTAACACCGAGTAATTTTATTTGTAATTTTATAAAATAAAATTTAAAAATGAAAACTCAGAACCGCAAGTAAGTGTAAGATTAAAAAATTTTTTACGCACATGCATTTCTCGACCTTCTACTAGAGTTGACTTTAATAACACTTAAGCTAATTAGATAAAAGTATCAAACAATATGAATAGTTTCATAATTTTCTCAAGTCTCGCCGAGCACATCCAACTCTAAAATCAACATCAAAAAGCAATAATTAGGGATGTGACACGAGCAATGACTCTATAATTAGCCCAAGTGGCAAACATTATTAATTAATAGATAATATTAATTAATTTGAAACAACATTATACAAAAAATGCTTTCTGATGATAACTGTACATAGAATTTTTATAATGTAACGCAACTAAACCAGAAATAAGAAAAATAAAATTACAAGATTTTTTTTATTTTTTTTTTTAATTTGATCAAAAATGTATCCATAACTACAGTAAATAATATTATTAATAAAAAATGTTTTATCAAAAACGCGTTCGAACTCAAAAAAATAAAATTGTATGGTGTTTCTGATGTACTTCGTCTGGTATTCAAAATGCACGCCATTTACTAATTTAATCTCACATGCTAAACGTGAAATGTTATAATTAATAAAATCAACGCCTATAAAATACTAATGAAAATATACAAAAACTAAGCTTAACGTCGTAAAATCCTAATTTACTGAAATCGATTCGAATCCAAATTGATGTGTATAAACATATAATAAATAAGTAAAAAAATAAACTAGTTGCCGTTAGCGAACAAATCAAATTAGCTACTTAAAGTCTTATCTGAATGTAAATTAAGCTCAATATACGACATGAAATAAAATGGGAAATATTTTGCCAAAAAGAAATTAGCTGTTACTAAAAATTTGTCAACAGAAAAACGACAAATATATATAAACCTGAGCACTTAGAATTAACAATCGAAGCTACGAAGCGACTACAAAGAAATACTAGTAGTCTCTAAAAAGTCTGTGCGTGTTGAAGTTAAATCAGTATGAAAGAAGCTCAGGTTATAAAACAAGCGCGCGGAACGTTATTGTGAAACAACAAAAGCGAATACAAAATCAAAAATGCAAACATAAGCAAGACAACGTAGGGGTATTTTAACGTAAATACGTTAGTAGTGCTGTTTCTTTTAAATTAAATTAGTAAATTGTTAATTACTAGACATACTCTACCGGGATTTTGCAATTGCGTTTGTTGATCCACTATAATCATCCGGGCTCTTCGCCTTTTGTTTTAATAATATGATGAGAGAAGAACATGTTTTTAAATACCATAGGCTTTTTTTGTGTCTTTTCATAAACTATTTTCAGTTACATATTATATTTTCATTTTCTAATACATAAGTTTCTATTTGCAAAATTGCTTGATTTATTTGCCCGTCTAATGTAAGAGATTTTTTGTAAATATTTAAACTATGAAATTATTATTTAATAATAAATTTAATTATTAATTAAAGCTAGGCACAATTCATAAACTATCGGCTTTATATTAGTTACTGGTTATTACGGTACTTGAAATTTGTTTTATAAGAATATAAATTGTCTGTAGATTTTCAGTGTAACTTTTTTTTTTAATTAATCGATTTAGATTATATATATATTTACGATTATTATTTAAATTCTATCAAATTAATTATGTTTTTATTTTACACAACTTTAATCATTCACTCATTCACATGTATTAACGCGGACGCTGACCCGAACAGCAATGCGAATCTGATTAGAGGAGCAACCCTCTTATCTTATTTACAATCTCGGTGTTTCGTTTATTTACCACATTAAGAAAGGCTCCAGTATGTACTCTTATTAATTAAAGAATATTAAATGTTTTTAAATATATTTTCTATTACGATCAAAATATATATATGTATACAATTTGCAATCCATAAATTCAGATTGTAATATAATAATGTGACGGATATCAAGTCTGTGTAGAAATTAAAATAAATAAAAAAAATGTACATGACGTTATAACCACCCAAATAATCGCGAGGTCGTTGTATAACATTGTATCCACTAAGTATATTTTATTGCATACGTTTCAGGCAAAATTGCTTTCGTCTTATTTTCTTCCATACATTATGGCCACGTATAAGAAAGGTTTTACAATATTCAGGCCAAGATGAGTAACTCGCTATCAAAAGATACTACGCATAGATATGAGTCTGAACTTTTATATTAAAGCGTTCCGTTATATTAAGAGGCCTAGTATGGAAATATTTCTCCAGACTCCAATCTTACTTGTTCCTTGCGCAGAATTATTACTGTAACAGAATATTTCGGACGTTTTATTAAATCAGTTTTCAAGTATTTTGATTTTCTAAGTAAACGGGCCTTCTGCCCTTTTTCTAATGAAATATGAAGTATGTATATATACTAATTATATAAATAATTCAATTAGTGTACAAAACCTAACTAGCCTAAGTAAAATACTGATTATTATTAAGAGTATTTTACTAGGTGATTGGGTTTGGTGCACGAACGTCTCTACCATCCACTCATCAGTTATTTTACCACTAGACAACAGTACTGTACAATTAGCATTGTTATGTTCTGGTTTAAATTACTAGTCAGGCAATACAGGAGCAATGGCATTGACATTCATGCCTTGAGTTCCCAATGTTAGAAGTAAGGAATGATTATTATTTTTTAAAGGGACCAAGACTGTACTATTGGGGACCACTTACCATGCCTATATGTCAACCCTTACCTATTATAAATAAAATAATGATTAGAATACAAATCTTCAGAATACAGTATATGTTTATGTCAACGATCTATGTATATTTTAGTAATGACTAGATATAACTTACTATATATAATAACAAAGAATTTACATGTACATATTCTTTTATGTAAGTAATAAAGGAATACTATTTGAGAATACGTATTGGATTTTGTCTATTTTCGTGATTCGTGTTATGATTATTTTTTATATCGATATTTGACTTTGAGTTGACTTTATTTATCAAGATATTTTGTATCAATATTGGGTTATATTTAAGCAATCTTCAGAAACGACAGCGAAGGTCGTGCAGGATTTTGTATTACGTTTCAAACACATTATGTATAAGAACATACTTGACCAAAAAGGTTATTTTAAAAACGGGCTTAAATGATATAGCAATATGACAAGAAGTGAATCTATATTATGAATCGAATCATTGATTTTTACTTTTAATTTTTAATTAATGTAACATAATAATATATAACTTCTAAAATGAAACAATACTAAAAGTAAAATTTTATACTTAAGCTTAAAAATATAAAAATATTTTACTTCACACACTTGAACTTATGTTTATATTAGTCATCTCTTCCAGACAACCCAACATTATCTGGATAAGGCGACGCAGCCATAAACTTACATACAAATATTTACATACTAATACTTGTACTAAATATATATTTATATATTATATATGACTAAAATATACTAATGAATATTTGAGCATAATAAAATGTTACAATATAAGGAAAATAGTCATCAATAGTTTATGGCGTCTACATTTTAGGTAATATTTTTTTTTTTTTAAATATAGAAATTAATTTTACTTTTCATATTTCCTGGAAGAGCATTCCATAACTTTATGGCCTATACAGTAAAGGAGTACCTATATATTAATAATGTTTTGTTAATCTGCTACTGTAGCTAACTACACTTTGTTCAAAAAATTGAAATTATAATTTTTTTTATTAATTTAACATTATCTATGAATTAAACGAAACTCAGACAGAAGTTCATAATTCACTTAATGTCAATAACGATGTTTATTAAATAATGTATGTGATGATTATTGACTAGATCTAATTAACTTTTAAAATATGTCTTATATGACATTCAAGCTACACGATGCTCTGTCTCTGTCAATCGTATGTAATTTTATAGGTAAGTAAGAGATAGATATGAATGAGGGTCGCTTTATAATCACATTTTATTATTTAGGTGAAAAATTCATATAACTTTAATTGTAGAGCGTAAAAAATCAACAAAAATGTATAGTATCGCATTGTTCATAGTATAAAAAAATAATTACTTTCTTTTTCAAGATGGAGAAATCCCATAGGAAAACTTGGTTTGTGATTTCTAATTAAGCTTTTCTAAGCCTTAAATGCTAAGTACCCAATATTTAAAAAAAACAATCTTCTCGGTTCACTTGCCTTTTGTAATGTTTATAAAATGACAGGACTATATACATTTCCAGCCGCTGGTAACTTAAATTTAATACAATTTTTGAAAATTACGTTTTAAAAATGTTTGTAAGAACGTCCGTATTTAAATAAAGTAAAACATTTTGTTTTTGACTTTCAGTTAAACAATATATACATTTGTTATACCTAAAATGTTGTGAAAAATGTTTTAAATTAACTATATTTTTTTCATATGGGCATCCAAATAAATTGAATTGCGTTATTTAAATGACATCAAATTTCAAATTATTTCGATTGTCAAAGGAAATTTCACAAGAAATCTACCGGAGAGCAATGTACCACAAATTCGAATGATCGCTGTGAGACGTGAATGCAAATTGGACGCAGCTACGATTCGTTCCATATAAATAAGATAGAAATTGTTAACCGCACCCCTGAGATTTACACTAGTTATCGGTTTACAGAAAATTTAACTGAGAAATTCGCCAATGAAATTAATCCGTCTAACAATTCTAATTATAATATTAGCCAATAGTATTTCGACTATATTATTAATTTTTGTTTAAAAAGTTTACATTCATTAATTCTCCTTAAAAAATAATACGGTAAAAATCAATACGAAGCAATAATTCATTAAGTTCAACAACTCCTATTTTAATGGAACGATATTCCTTATCGCACGCACTTCACTTGTCGAATGATAGCTAATCGCCAATCGCCTGAAATAAAAGTAAGACTTCTACCACGACACCCTTGTTTATATAGTTAGTAAAGTATATATATCTAAATAAGTAAATAGCATGAAAATATATTTTACCTTGTTTATACAAAGACAAAAAAAAATATGGTCATTAAGTCGTAACAAGGTCAACCATAGAAGTGCCATACACTTCCGATACAATGACTCACTCCTATAAATTACAAGGAGAAGGGACTAACGAGTGACGTAATAATTATCGTTTGTGCAGCAAGAAGATTCTAGAGTGGAGACCGCGTATCGGCAAGCGTAGGACGTCCTGCGGCACGGTGGAGCGACGATATACGGAAGGTGGCCGGTAGAACATGGATGAGAAAGGCCGAAGATCGGGCTCAGTGGCGCGCCTTGGGGGAGGCCTACGTCCAGCAGTGGAATGACACAGGCGGTTCATGATGATAATGATGATGATGTGCAGCAAATATAATACTTCAGTACGCATAAGCAATATTACGTCACAGAAAAAAAGTGTATTTATTATCTACATCGATGCAGCCTTGTTTTTACTGAAGACCAATTCTGCTTTAAGCAACGCGATAAGGGTTCATAGCATCAACATCCTAACAGATGCACTATTGTTTTCAAAACTGAGAGATAACGTGTAATTCAATTCATATAATGAGGATATTTTTTATACAAATGATTTAAAAAAATATTTATTTATTTATAACAATTTACATATACAATTCATAAATAAATCGTTTAATGTTTAAATGTCTTTTTAAATTCTCAAATAACAACGAAAATAAAAGTTCACGCAAAAGTCTGTGCGTAAATAACCTTAAAATATTTAAATACCGTTAATTTAATACTTCATATTTCTTGATCGTTTTCGCTTCAGTACGCAGATATGTAAATAAGATATTTTTTTCTTGACTCAGCATTTCTCGGCTATCTGAACCATATTTTAAGTACACAATAAAGTGATTTATGACAGAAAAAGAGTCCTTAAGGAAAATGTATAATTTTTACTGTAAAAGATTTTCTTATGCGGCCTTTAATATTTCATTATACTTTTCCAATAATAATCTGTTATAAAAAAATGACTTATTAAATGTCTCGCATTAAAAGAAAAACAACATTAATAAAACCATATAACTTAAACTGCAAATAAATGAACAAGGAAAAGTTTATTTTTTGATCTCAACTTGCCTTTTAAGGACTCGAATTATTATTAAACTTTAAATTTCTAGCTATTACTAAAGTCATCCAGATACTATTAAGGACTAATTATAATTAAATTTTAAGTTACTAGATGTTTCCTAAGTCGTACTATTATTTGTACTATAGGTTCTATTTCTAATAACGTTAGTGAGTTTGTATTGTATGTGACTATTGCGACTGGATACCACAAAGGTTAACCTCAATTTCATTATATTAAAGCTACAGTATCCAATGGCTTTCCAATCAAACGTTATACAATACAATTGTCATAAATACTAATGAATAACATTACGAAATTACAATAGAATTAAAAGTAACTGTGAAATATATTTATGTGTATTAAATCGCGTATATTTTCGTATTCATAGTTCATTATTTAATATCAAATTATTTATTTTAATAGTGTATACACACACACACATGAATACACAGACAGACGGGCTTAGTGAAACTCCCTCTGTTTAGGTACCACTCACTCATCAGATAATTTACCGCGAGACAGCAATTTGTTGTGATTAATACTTTATTTTTTATATATGTGTGAAATAAACCAACTAGAAATAGATCGAACTGATCCTGGCTCGCTAATGTGTTTAAAATGTTAATGCATTTTACTGGTTTTAAAATTTCAAGCCGAAATACCTAACCGTGAGTCGGATTTTCCGCGTCCAACCGGTATTTGTTGCGGTTTTTTTGAGTGACGTCAAAGAGATTGGCCCTTTGCTGAAACGCGTGATTTTAGCAGACCGCGAAATACTTGGGTTTTTTTGCGCTCCTCCAAAGCTTTTTTCATTCCTCGCCACTGCTATTTTGTTTCGGTAAAATAATTTCGTTTATAAAACTCTGACTCTTCCCTATGGTATAAAAGTGTTGCATGTTTTATACAAGGTTCGTACTTAATCAAAATGTGTTGCTAAAGTGACTCAAGTAAAAAATAAACTGTAAGACGTTTTAGACGTACGTAAGCCTAAAGTAAAGTAACATTCAGTCGTTGTGTGCTGGGCCAAAGGCTCCTCTTGTAAGCAGAAGTTTAAATCTTTATTCAGAAAGGATACAGAGATTTTGATCAGACACATGAATTTTTTTTTTCTTAAAAATTTACTTTAATAAATAAATTATAAATAAATAAATTTGTCAGTAAATCGTAGTAATTTAAATTCCATTATTTACACGGTTTGACAATCATACAAATGTAACTGATTATCTAAATTATCTATTATTTTATTATTTGCTATATGTATATTAACAAACAAACGATTATAATATAAAATGTAATTGAATAATTAGCACATTTGTATCCAATCTAGGTAACTGAATATCTGTATTTCAAATATCAACGTTATTCTTTGTAAATAATACACTTTGATCCCATTCCATGCTTTAATAATTATAAAGAATTCATTAAAAAAACATAACTGTTGTTGAAATGTACATGAAAAATCTATATATAATTTAATCATAAATAATTAACAGATGTACTCAATGACAGAAAATTAATTAACAAAATCGTAAATCTGATTACTTGTAAGGACAAGATTCGTTTTCCTTTTCACTTTGAAAAACTTTGTTCTTCTTTATGAATGTTTAACATTTGACTTAGAAACAAATTTCTCATTTTATAAAATATTCTGTTATTCCACGCGACGAACGGCTGTATTACAAAATAATTATTATATCCGATATTCTTACTTTACTCTTAGTTTCTTTGCTTTTGGAATTATGAGAATCTTTTTGTAGATATTTATATTTTATAATTATGTATTTTGAGTTAGGTTATTTCATTTTAAATTATTTTTTTATGATATTAGCTTAATTCATCATTTTAGTAAATCTTAGTTACAGCCCAAGGTTTGCGGCGCATTGATGATATAGGGAACCATTCATATTTCTGTCTATTGACGGTAGTGACTATCTACCGGTAAGTAGACCATTTGCATGTCTGCCTATCCATTTTAAATTAAATAAACGCTAATGTATATAGGTATATATTTTAAAAATATTTAAAATTAGAGACCACATTAAATAAAAAAAAAATTACATATATATTTTTAATAAGCATCTAATTGAGATTTTGTATATGTAAATTTAATTTCTACTCAGCATTACACAGGTACTCACTACTGGACTCTCGATGAGTTCTCGTTTAAATATTGATGCCTTCCGCATCAAGTCGGGTCCCGACAGATTTGTTAAATATAAGTTATGATTTAACTGAATATAAATGCTTGAATTATTTCAACTGTTAAACACAACTATGATTGAATAAAGAAAGTATATGTTTTATTATCTTCGTGTTATATCTCTCCAATTTTGTTTGCATTTGGTTAGTCGTTAGACTAATTTCGCTAATGTGACGGAAATGTGTAGCAGGAAGTCTAGCGAAGCATGCTATTCAATTCAGAATTTGAATTAGTTTAAATGTCACACGTCGTAAAGCAATACATCGAGCAAAAGCCTGTATATATATGTACCCAAAGCGCGCTCAACTAGCATGATGAAATAACCACCAAACCTCGAAGATGAGACGCCTAGTGAGATATTTGGAAGTTGCTACTTTTCTACTTTTACTTGGTTGTAAATCTGGTTAGGTACTATTTACTTAACTGGTATTCTACCCTCAAACAGAAATATTTAATATTGTTGTATTCAGGCTTGAAGCTAGTGTATGTCCCTTGTAGTACCTACAGTACCTACAGTATAAGGGACATAACGTCTAAGTTTCCAAGGTTGGCGGGGCATTGGCGATCTAAGGAATGGTTACCATTTTAACTTAACTACGTACATATATGTACCATTTGGCCAATCTACTCGTTTATAATTATAAAAATGAATATTATACTTACGCCAAAAATTCAGTTATTAGTCTCTACAAAACAAACAAATTTAAACCTTATCTTCCGTGGTGTATCATTAAAAACAACTTAACACTTTGCTTTTGGTAAAACTTAATGACGGGTGACAAAGTCCACATGCTTTACATATGTTTTTTTATGAAAATTCCTTCATAAATCTTGCTACAGCTGTCGGTCGGTCTCTCATTCATCATGCGCCAAGTACCGTTTCGTAATTTATCAAAGTAATACTACTATATAACTTGAAGTCTCGTGTCCACCCTTGAATGAGAAAGATTCTTTTTTTTAGTATACGTTTCTTTTTATTCATTGAACGATAATATCGAATTGTTAATATATCTTCATAATGTTTTAAATTTGTAAGAATTCGACCTTAGAGCAATATAGAAAAACTTTAAATTGTATAACACCCCGTCTTATATCTTAACTAAAGCAAGAGTGCTGGTTTATTTTAGACCAAGAAAATTTTAAATAGATGATTGATTATTTGATTTAAAAGAAAATGATTGATACCAAGCATTTGCCTAATATTTAACTATTTTATAATTCATTCATTTCAAACCAGTTGTACCATAAAAGTGATAATTTTATTTAGTATATATAGAAGCGATTTGATAGAATTGTTTCGCTCGGTGTTTACTTTACATTAACGTTACGTAAGCACTAGACATTTCGAATGGAACTACTTTTAATCTCGTCGCGGGATGTGGCCGGCGCTCCGCAGAATCTAATTTACTTTCCGACTTTCACACTGCTAGACGCACACTAAAACGAAAATATAGTACGCTACGAGACGTACGGGAAAATCTTGGGTATTATAAAGTTTAATTTACGGATTTTAAATTGTCTTATTTTTTTTACACTGCTGTGAAATATAAAATATTAGAATGTTGATTTTTTTTACACTGTTTGATTTAGTCCCGCAGAAAAAAAAAAACAGAATTGCTAGCTACAAAAGCCACGTATGAGCAAAGTAAAAAAATTGGCACCAAAAGAGTAATAGGTAGATCTGGTTAAGTAAAAGAAAGGCAGATAAATTAATATAACACTTAACGATAAAGGAAAAAGTTATAATATATAAAATACAACATGAAAACTCGCCCGTTTTAATCGTTAATTTATATAATATATATATCAATATGATTAAGGATTAAAACTTTTAACAATTTATAACTTATGTTAATAAGGTTTATATGGAAGACTATTAAGGACCCAAGAAGATTACTAAGAAGACCTTAAATAGTAATTAATGTGCCGCCATAAATTGTAAGAACCACTTATAATAAATCTAGCCAGTTAAAGTGTCGAAAAATTGTAAACTGGACACATTAATTCGAAAGTACTAGTAACCGTCTACTATACCCTGTTCAAGTTAGCTTGATCTTTTTGACGGGCGGACAGACGGGATAGCTATGAGAACCAGAAACATATATAACAGTTGATGGAATTAGAATGCGTAATTCAAATTAGAATTCTATTTTTTTTAACTTATTTTTCTAAACAAAGTTATACCAGCTAAAGAGACCCCAACCACTAGCCAAAGAGAACCCAACCAAAAGGATCCCATAGGGGGACCAAAAGGACCAAAAGGACCCCTAGAAGGAAGGTTCGTAACAATAACTTAACAATGATCTTTAATTAGGATTTTTTTAATCGATATTTGTACCAGTTACTGCCTATTATTCGCGTCCCTACCGTCCGGGCGATGTAACATTGTACAAGCGTCTATTATTTTCAGTGTTTCTGTTTAAATTTTTCTTTGAAGCATTAAGACATATTAGAAAAAGTCTTAAAATTTTCACATAACGCTTGAATCTTTAGGAAATTTTGTATTATATAATTTTTTTTTAATATTTTTACAATTTTTAAAATCATTAAATTAAGAAAATAATATGATCGTAATGTCGCGACGTTATGTCGATCAGAAAAAATTACATCTGTCTAAAAGATCAAGCTATCTTGTGCAGGTTATAGAATCATATAACACACTATAATAAAAGGGTAAGTCTTGATATTTGTTTTGGAACTTCCATATAATATATAACAGTTTCAGACCATATAGGTACATAAGATAAATAGTAATTTATTGCATATATACATATATCAACATAATTATATTCGGAAAGTAAATAGACGAATCTGGTTTTCTGTATGCGAATGCTTTTATACTAAATCTGATTTATATTATATTTAGATTTGGTTGTAAATTATAACCTATGTGTTATTCTGATATATAACTAACATTATTGTAAAGTTTCATTAAAATCCATTCGGTAGTTTTTATGTGATAGAGTAACAAACATACATACAAACAAAAGCTGATATACATAAATTACATACTACATTAATACAAGAAATAAGAATAAACTTGTAACTCCTACTTTCCGTTTGTATATGGTACAGAAAACGTTTTTAGGCAATGGTATATGCATATATAATAAGATACATAATAATATATATAATAATAATGATAAGCATATATAATCAATTTACCATTTACAAAATTTAAAAAGTTTATTAAGTCTAAGTTAATAAATAAATCTTATTATTCATCCGAGATGGCCCAGTGAGAGCCGAGATGGCCCAGTGGTTAGAACGCGTGCATCTTAACCGATGATTTCGGGTTCAAACCCAGGCAGGCACCACTGAATTTTCATGTGCTTAATTTGTGTTTATAAATCATCTCGTGCTTGGCGGTGAAGGAACACATCGTGAGGAAACCTGCATGTGTCTGTGTGGGTGGCGGAATACACATGTGGCAGAATTTCAACGAAATTCTGCCACATGTGTATTCCGCCACCCCGCATTGGAGCAGCGTGGTGGAATATGCTTCAAACCTTCTCCTCAAAGGGAGAGAAGGCCTTTAGCCCAGCAGTGGGAAATTTACAGGCTGCTAATGCTAAAAAAATATTCATTAAAAGTATACTTTTAGAAAAAAACGCCTGGATTTAGGCTCGAGTTTCATCACAGGACACTAATTATTGTAAAAAACAGTATATCAGTATATGTATATATATAAAAACATTGTAAATCTGTATATTTGAAAAGAGCAGCTATGCGAATTTCTTGCCGTTTCTTCTCGTTGGAGGCTGCCTTCCGAAACGGTGGTAGTATTTAAATATCGACGATTCAAAAACGCTTCATTGTGAAGTTTACTTGAATAAAATTGATTTGATTTGAAATGGGCTGTGATGGATCACATCACATGAGATATACATCTATCGATTTCTGAATATTAAAAGACAAATTCACAGTATAATTTATCTCTCTTTTAAAAGTAAATGACCGTAACTATTTATATGATTAATAATAACCTTTATTAAATTTATATGGTAGACAGTATTTATAAAATAAATAGGAATGTGTTCAACGTTACACTCATATTGTAACGTTGAAATTATGAGGTGAGCAGAAAAAAGGTTGTATGCGGAGTGCAGTGAAGTGTTGCGGTGAGGTGAGGCGAGACGAGGAGAGGAAAGGAGATTTTGACGGTTGCCAAAATGTATTTAAATTATGATCTTATTAGCGGAGGTGATAATTGCTTGAGAAAATATAATGAGAGAAATAAAATAAATACTAATTCAATTTATTTTGAACTAAAACTTTTTTTATATAACAACAGAATTTATACCAACACTTTATAGATGTTTCCAGAATCTTAACATGGAAAAATTTACAATTTATTGTCAAATTTAAAGTAATTTTCAAAGACATATTTCCTTTATAGTTAAATGGTAATCTCGTTATGCTAATGATCGAACGGTGTTCATATATATTATTACATCTTGCACCATATCTTGCATATTCAATTGTATCCATAACATAAATGCAAATATATTAACAACAATTAGAATTCAAGATTATACATGCCAGTAATTGCTAAACAGATGCATTAATGGCCACGATCGAAATCTCGTACGATTTGCTTGAAGTAAATTATTATGTATTTATTAATTAACTATATTTGTAATGACAAGGGCCGAGGTAGTGCAGTGGTCAAACCCGCACAATCTAGTCCTGCTGAATTTGGTTTTATAGAATAGACTGGGCGACTGGCAGACAGGTTACGTGATGATACACATCGGTGCTATAAAAAATAATAACCTCCAGATAAAAACAACCTTGAGAAATAAGTATGTCTAACGTGTTATGTCCCTTGTAACCGCAGTTACACTGACTCACTCATCCTTCAAACCAGAACACATCCATACTGAGACTTACTGTTTGGCGGTAGAATATCTGATGAATGGGTGTACAAGTAAAGCTGTACCATCAAGTAAATCTAAGCCCAGCTGTAGAACATTTACAAGTAGTTGCTTTTATTAGCCAATTAAAATTTTTCCAATTGTATTAAATGTTTTATCTGAATGAATTCTTTATGGTATATATATTCTTTATTCAAATCATTTCTATAAGCATTTTATTAATGAAATATCTTTCACTATTTGAATAAATTGAGCGTACAGTCGAAACGGGTTCGGCATGTATATTTGTCTGAACGAAAAACCGTCACGAAACCTAAGCTAGCTAAGGTAGGTTTAACAGTTTAAAAATATTGTTAAATATATGTCATATAAGTTAATACCATAAGTATTTGTCAAAAAATATTTTAACCAATTAGTCACAAATGTTTTTTTTTTTATTCATATTTTTTTGTAAAATATTACATAATTCAATTCAATACATTTTTTTTAATAATTCATACCCTAACATCAAATAAAAGGCCCGCTATAAAGCCGCTTATTTTTAGAGGGAGCACTTTAAAAGGCTTTTCGGATTGAACTAAAAGCCTTATAACATTTGTATGCGAGAGTGACACAACTCAGGCTTATGACAATTCTATGGAAGCTATAATATATAAACATTAATCAAAATAAAAGTATTTCATTACAAAACAGGAAGGCGGACGGGCAACTGGGTGAACTAATGACAAGTGGTCTCCACTTCTAATAGACCTCTGCACTGTATGAAATACTCACCATTCTTTACATCGCCAATACACCACCACCAACCTTGGAACCTAAGATATTATGTATCTTGTGTATGTAATTACGCAGGCTTGCTCACTCTTCAAACAGTAACAGAACAATACTAAGTAGTGCTATTTGGCGGTAGAATATGTGGATGATAACTACCCAGGCGGGCTTGCACCAACCCTACCAATTAAAGAAGAAAATATTGTTTTTCAAGGTTTTGTGATTGATAATAGTAATAAAATATACGGCAGCAATCTCAAGGATCAATCAATTGAGCAGAATTGTTCATGCATTTTTTATGGAGTAGTGCAAAACAGTTCCAACTCGCTTACTGCTGCTATTGAAAATGTGTACACAGTAAAACTCAATAAATTTTACGAGCTTATGTACGAGTTGAACGGCAGACCTTTGAATTGGAATACTTATGAAGTATTAGTACATAGATTCAAATAAGAATTTAATCGAAATAAAAAACATACTTGCGAAGAGCAAACATAGCTTTACGATTCATGTGCTTAATTAATATCACAAATCACTTAATATACCAAATTATGATGATGAATTAATTATAGCGCACAATTGTGTGTGCAAACACAGGTGCAATAATTATTCCCTCACTTTTATAATCCGGTAAGACGGCAAATGCAACACGACCGGAAAGAGTTTAGACGCAGGCGCGGCTTTACGTGCTTTCCGAAGCACGAGAGTGTACGCACTTGAATCCAGGACCTTAGGATCTGTGAGCTTATATAAAGTCACTATACCTAAGAGTCATTCAATTCAGTCAAGTGAAAGTCCCTGACATAAATAAATAAATATTAAGAAAATTCAAACATTTCAAGAAGACATAGATGTCTGTCTGTCTGTATGTATCTATCTATTTATTTCTAATTCACAGCCAGACCACTGAAATTGATGAAATTTGGTACGAAGCAAGCTTGGACCGCAAGGAGGGACATATTGCAGTCCAACATAATAACCAAACGACGACAATTAGTATCAGGTGATAGTAAATTTTTCTTGTATCTGATTGCTACACATTGAATGAAACTGTTCAAAGAGATTTAAATCATATGTATAAATCTGGTCCTTTTTTCATTATTGAATTGACCCATACAAATTACTACTATATACGAGTATGGTGTTCGAAATATTGTCAGCAAATAGTGACAGAAGGGTTCGTACATTATCCGCGAAATACTGACAGTATTCTACCCACCATTCCACGTGGTCATGTTTTTTACAGAAGCTGTTTTTGTAGGTACCTATATATATTTAAGAAAAATAACCGCTTACAAAACAAATTTTATGAATTATTTCATTTTATTAATATATGTAATTCGATAAATAATTAATTTTAAATATATATATTTAATAAGTAAATATAATGAACAATGAATCAGTTATACGATATCCAAATGATTAAAACTCGTTATAAACAAAGCCATCCACTGGGGAATGTAACCAATTTTAACTTTAGAGTTTAGCTTTGCTATTTATAATAACGTTCGAATTTATTTATGTTTAAAAATTGTTAGGTAAATTGTAGGTTTCGTTCAAATTACTAATTGAAAATTTTGCACAGTAAATATTAAGGTTATTGAAATAAAATATTTATAATATATATATTAGTATTTATTAGTATAATATATATTAGTTTAAAATATATTTGGTTGTTAAACAATGTGCTATTTATCTTGTCATATTTAAGCACGAAATTTAACAAGCTTATCCTTGAAGTTGTTTATGGCCTTTACGATAATATCTTCAGGAATGCTTTTAGGTACAAGTTTATGATTATTAATTTTCACCTAATAATATGAAATCCTCTTTATCTATAAAAAGATCGCCGTCTTTTTTTTTGAACGCGCATCACGCAAAAACCGCAGAATATTTTGACATTAAATCAGTACCATTATGTATATTAAGCGTGTTTCAGAGCAGATATTTGGCTAAACAATATCATACAATATAATTTAACGTATAATGTAGCCACAGCAACACGTGAGCAGGTCTGGCAGAAGATATATATTTTTATAATATGTATTTATGAAAATCATAGCCATTTTCATCAATAGCTAAGGAAAAAGCCATATTTTCTCCAATTTCATATTTACTATTTACTGAGTCTCTCATAAACATAAA
This sequence comes from Vanessa atalanta, assembly GCF_905147765.1. NCBI lineage: Eukaryota > Metazoa > Arthropoda > Insecta > Lepidoptera > Nymphalidae > Vanessa > Vanessa atalanta. The sequence goes on from NC_061882.1 coordinate 6,442,022, forward strand.
TAGACTTAAAAGTGGTTAACTCCGTGTTTAACTGCCATGTTGTTCCACTGTCTCTTCTAGTAAGTTGATATAAGGCCGCAGATCCCAAAGTCCTTGATACAAATCCCAGGTCAGGCCAATAAAAAAAAATTGAGTTTTTCAATCAAAAAATTCTCAGTAACAGCCTGGGAGTTGGAAGTTTGTACATTGCCGTTCCTATGAAAGTACTTTAAGCAACTGGGATTTTCTGTCCCATCGGATTATGAGAACGAGGGAATAGAGAATACGACTGCATGTATGTCCTGCATAGATGGCTGGTTTCCATAGAGATTGTCAGCCGCGACCGAAATGATCCAGGACAACATCAACTCCCATGATCCTTACTAGCTAAAGAAATATAGCTCCCATAAAAAAACATTCAATTTTAATCCCTTAGGGTATGATCATAAATATAGTAGTTCTATCAACTGGTTCTATTTTTGGTTATCTTTTACTATTTTAAATATATTTCGGGATCATTATAAAAAAAAATTATAACACGATGTACTTTTATTTATAAATAAAAATCAAGACAATCATTTTAACCATGCTCATTATTTAAGAAGTTAATTTCGTAGCTCGAGAAGCTGGTACTTAGCAGTATAAAATCATGATTTTTAAAATTATTATAACTGACTGGGTGGTCACACAGAGCTATGTAAAGAAGTACCACTGATCGATTAATTACAGAAGATTGAATAATTATTACCAACTAACAGAATTCAATTAAAATAAATTAGAAAAAGCAATGTTTACGAAATCGATTTAATTGCTTGTGATATCGGGCGTTAGAAGCGCTGATAAATAACTAATACTTAGTTTGTTCCGTCACACTACACTCTGTCAATAAATAATAAATATAATGATGATCCCGATTGAACTGAATTGCATTTCAAAATGTAATTTGTATTTTATATCTGATGAAATTAACAAACACATACGTAAAAAGAGACGTATGAGTACGTAAGCACGCGTATACACACATACCAGCAGCAGTACTGTTAACAGATAGGGATGTTGCAGTTGCATCATTTTTAGAATATGTGACATATGATATGAAATGGTCTTATGCAAATATTACCAATTTTGATAATTCTCGGTAAAATTATTTTTCATTACAAATTAGAATTTCGAACAAACGCTATCCAGAGACTTCGTTTTTTTTTTATTTGTATGTGTAAAACGAATTCGCTTCGATATGAGGTATGCTTTTATTTTTAAACAATAGTGCGCTCACTATTTGAGTTTTAGACGATCGTTAATTCCCGGAACAGTTTCCCGAGTCAGAACAGTGAAAAAGCTTTCAAGTAATAGCATTCAATATAGTTACTACGTTCTTATTTATTTAGTACCTAGAATTGGAGTCCAATTTAACAGGATCAAAGGTAGCGCAGGAAATGTGATGTCTCCTAACGAAATTTGAATAAAAGTTATATATATAATTTATTACTTCTTTGATTTCAATGATAGATATGCTATAGAATACTATAGCCATAATTGAATATGTTTCGCGCACGAATTATGCAAATATATTATTGGCGAACTTGTATGATATAAAAATTAACCAAATATTTTAAATGAATCTCTTAAAGAAACTATAGAAAGAATAATTAATAAAAAGTCACGTGAAAAGTCTTAATAATTTATACCTCAATTCATCGCGTTTTTTCATACTTTCTAATAATGCTTTAATAATATTTAATCAGAGGATGAAACTGGAAACATTATCTTATGTTCGTGTATAATATTGGATGGAATTTAATATTCATAATGAATGTAATGCAAGGTTTTATTTGTCAATTTGATTAAGAAACTTAAACAGTTTCCATTTTTTCATTAAACTGGATGAACAAAATTGTTCAACCGGATTTATGAAAAAAAACTTGAAAAATTGAGAGCTGTAAAAGTTTCCTTCATGGTTTTACATTTACATATGACATGGATAATTTAATTTATATTAATAATTTAGTAGAAAATTCAAAATAAATACATTATTATTAATACAATATCCATTTTGTGTTAATAATTCTTTTCACACGGTATTTTTACGTAAACGCGTCTATAAATGTACACCAAATTTTCACCTGTCTTGGCCGCTTGCTTCTACTACTGTACTAAATTATATTTTCTATGCATATATGTGATATGTAATACATACAAAAAAATATATTGTCTCTATATTGTTATTAAATGTATCAAACGATGAAAGTGTCACACACACTTGGAACAATTAGAGACACTTCAGACATGTCAATAGCATTATTAGTGTGACACAAAAATCTCAAAGAGCCTAGAAACTAAATGCTAGTCTCTGATTGTAAGAGAATCAATTTAACAGATTTATAATAACTTAATAAATATTAAGAGGTACTGTTTCATCAATAATTTCACAAGCGATGTCATCTTGAATTTGTAATCTTTTCAAATCAATTCGAATCCACGTACCTTATTCTTTAAATGGCTCTGCTGAAGTGAGATTCTGTAAGAATTCGACAGCCGACTCACGGTGATACGTCATTTTTATACGTGTATTCTATAAATTATATCAATGTAATATTTTGTATAATCACACTTTGACATTTAACGTACGTGTCCTGCGGTGAGTTTCAATTACCTCTACAGTTGACCTTTTCAAGATCATCCCCAATCACTCCATGTAAAGTATATATCTTTCTAGATATATTTTATTAAAATGTATTATGTATTATGTATTATTAAATATAATTAAGGAAAACAATGTATTGGTGGAAGAAGCCTCGTACACGCCCTTGCCGATTAGGTACCATCCAGTCATTAATTATTCTATTGCCACACATAAGTACATCATACAGTTGTGTTCCAGTTTAAAGTATTAGCGAACCAATGTGTCACAGGCACAAAAATTTCCAAGATATAATTACCAATGTATATCGGTAATGGTGACCACTATTAAGACATTATCGACGTATATCGGTAATGGTAACCACTTACCATTTATCGTCTATCCTTCATTCATTTATTAAAAAGTATGTGTTATAATGTAATCAAATGAGAATTAGACGAAGGAACGATAAAAGCGTCTCCTAATAAACAAACTCAAAAGTTCAATAACTTCCTTGTAGAGGTCATATCTATGTTAGAAATTTCTTATTTAAAATATTAATTTACAAGTGAATTACTGGTTTTCTAATAATATTTAATTATAGTGCAGCTGGAACGAAAGGTATTTCAGTATTCGGGTTAATTGTTGGGCAGTTGTTACTCGTTATGAAACGAAACGTTGATATTTTCAACAAAATTGCATAACGGTTTTAGATTTACATTAACCTGTGTATATACGTATTCAGTACCACCATTAAACCAACTCTTAAGACATTTATTTAAGATAGTGGTCGCCTGCGGCTTCGCTTGCAGTAGAGGTTGTTCGAATAAAAGCCTATGTCTTTCGTTGGATTTTAAGCTACCGAATTTGCTCAAATTCAGTTCAGCATTTTAGTCGTGAAAGTATTACTATTATACCCTTGGGACCATATTTTTTAAGTAAAAATAAGTATAAAATAATAATCTTACAAAGATTTCAAAGGTCCCGTTAGTATATAATTTATTATTTTTTAAAAAAGGCACCTACGATAGCGGTACTCTTGTTTTGTATTATATTCGAATTATTGACAAATCTCTTACTAAAATATACACTTGAAGATAAAAACACAATCAAATATACGTACATTGCACATACCTTTTTCCTTATAATTACATAATTATATAATGTTACATACATTTTTGAATCGTCACCACAACATAAACTCAACAAGATAATTTTTAAGTTTTATTAATATATATAATTTAATTCTTATTGTTAATGATTATATTCTTAAAAAGCTCTCAATTTGGAAAACTTACACATTTTAAGTTAGACGTTTGAATATGTGTATGGCATATGTGACTGTGCATCGCTTGTACGCTTGCGTGTTTACACGTAAAAATAAATTGTTATAAAATCCCTTCATTACCATGTCGGTTGAGCAAAGTAACACGTATAAACACATACACACAGTCACGTACACACTTTTAAACTTACGTAACTGTACAGACATACAAATTGTAAACATCTTGCATATTTTGAGAAAAAATATTGACTTTAGTCAAAACAATGGACACGAGTGAGATTAACCAACAAATATTGCTCTAAATTATTATAAATTTATAAACTAGAGTAGATTTTTATGTCACTGCTCGTGTTATTGGATTAACATACAATTTTCATTCGTCGAGGTAAACAGCTCTGCGTGCTCGCTTAAGCATTACACGACTTAATGGGTATCAGTGGGTATATAAAGTAGATTAAGGTAATTAGCACTAGTCTTTGGGAATTGCTTCTAGTTAAGAGCAAATGTGTTTCATTAAAAGCAAAACTGTATTTGGTAGTTATGTCAAGGATTTACTTTAATCAATTTGCGCCTACTAACCATACCTTACACTGATAATTCTAAGATAAGACAGACTTTTGTAATATTAAAATAACTGCGTTTTACTAAATGCATATGTATGTATACACGGTACATATACCTAAATAACATTTTTTACAATTTTTGTCTGTCTGTCTGTTTGTTCCGGCTAATCTCTGGAACGGCTGGACCGATTTTGACGGGACTTTCACTGGAAGATAGCTGATGTAATAAGGAGTAACTTAGGCTACTTTTATTGTATAATTATATGTAAAGTAATAATAAAGTCACGCTTTTTATTAAATTCAAACGCGCACGAAGTCGCGGGCATAGCTAGTATATAATAAGATTTTAAACTTTACCAATTTTTTTGGTAACTTAATTTTATTTTAATTTTAATTTGGATACACTATATAATAGTGCATTCTTTGCTTGCTACAATGTATTTTGTACATTCAATATATTTAGTTAAAAAAACAAATGAAATTAGCACGGCTATCTATTATATAATTATGTTTTCGAATAATATAATGTTTTATTAAATAATTTAAAGTTAAATCGTATCGTAACTAAAATACTTACATGATTTTCGTAGGACTTGATCTGTTTTACGTAATATCGTGTTAAATGAAGTATTAAATTCTACCTAAAGGTTGTATCACTAAGCGAAGTACCGTTTCGTATCAGTACTTATCGGTTATTTTCGGCATTTGAGGCACTGAAGCAGTGTGATTGATGATCTTTAGATATACTGTAAAGGCGTTGTTATAACAGTGTGCTAAAAATAAATTATTAACCCTGTGTGGTCGGGAAACCAACATAACAAGTTTATGATAACTTATATGTATGGTACGTTAAGTTTATATTTTATATAGTCCCTTTAAATTGTACGTTAGAATACAAGCCTCGGGCTATCGTCACAGAATGTTTCGAATACGAGAGGGTAAGAGCATGTGCAGCTAGATGCAAATCAATCGCTTACGAGTTTCCATTTATTACAAAAGAAGTAAATGTAATTCCTTCCAAAGTCTACCAGTATTTTTACTCGTGAAGCTTGTGATAGAGATCTGTCTTTAATGCTCGGCGCATACAATGCAATAATGCTTTCAAAATGTCGTTAGAGATGCGTCGGCGCCAAAGTGCATTAGATATGCTAGCTAACGCACGGACTAATGATTTATATGCTATCGTGCCCTTCGGTATCGTAATACCGAAGGGCTTTCTGAAATCTCCTGGAAATTAAATTATACGCTGAATAACTGACATGATGTTAGAGCATTTTAAAACAAATTCAATTGAATTACTGTTACTTTTACTATCAAATATGAAATTTCATGACTTATATTATTAAATGTCCTGTGTATCTATAATGTATATATATGGCCTTAGCCGAAAATATAAGTACATTTTTTTTAAATATATTTGTTACTCAAATCGAAATGTTTATTAAAGTACAGTAAACTAATAATCGGGTTTTCATTTTAGATTATACGGTGTCACGAACGATGAATGAAATGAATGAAATAAAAATGAATTAAGCCCCGTCCGTCGTGCCATAATGCCACATGTCATGTCTTAATAGCACTGAAGACTTTAATATAGTGGGAAACTTAAGATTAAATCACTACGAAAAAGGTAAAAAATATTATACTCGACCCTATGTAATTTAAACTTCGTATGGGTTCGTATTAATGTCGTAAGGTAAGTTTTGGAAGTTGATACGTTAGGTGAAGTTTATGTTTCGATGTATAAATACAAATAATAGGCGTAAATAATACTCTATTGGCTAGTTTATGAGACCACAGATGCCGAGGTTCTTGATTCAAACTAGATTTTTTTGTGATGAGAATCTAAGTAAAAGCCTGGTAGATGGATGTGGTTACACTGCCTTATTCCAGAAAATACGTAAATCCGACCAGAATTAAATATTTCATTTAAGCGATTTCAAATAAAATAATAAAACAAACAAAATTACTCTGATTAACATATTGATAGCTATTTTGAGAGTCACATATAAACAATTGTCATATAGTATATACTCGTACATGTGTTCATGTGTACCAGCCGCGTGAAAATAAAAGCGACGTTAGAAGATTTCATTTCTTCTCGTCAACATAAAACAAAAGCTGTAAAAATTCAATCACGAAGTGTCAACTAAATTCAGCTTCGTTTTTTCTATTCTTCTTAACATGATCTGGTAGGTATTCATTCTATTTACAAGTATGTGGGCAAAATTCATATAAGCTACGTAATCGTAAGTCATCACCTCACTTAGACGTTTTAACTGTAAGAAATATTAGGTATAACATGCATAGCCAATACGCCACATTAACGGTCTGTAAATTTCCCACTGCTGGGCTAAGGCCTCCTGTCCTTTTTAGGAGAAGGCTTGGAGCATATTCCTGCTCCTATTCGGATTGGTGGATACACATGTGGCAGAATCCCATTGAAATTAGACTCATCCAGGTTCCTCTCACGATATTTTCCTCCACCTCCGATCATGAGATGATAAACACAAATTAAGCACATAAAAAATCAGTGGTGCTTACCTGGACTTCTAACCACTGGGCAATGTCGTTCCAATACGCCAACCACCTCAAAAACTAAGAAGTTATGGCCCCTGGACCTGTAAATACACTATCTCACCCAACTTTTAAAAATGTACACAACAATAATATCTAGCAATAGAATCTGATCAGTGGCTTCAACAAATCCGTACACCGTTTAATAATATGTACGTATAATCTTTAAAGCAATCTATATGATACAATAAACTTTAAATTTAGCTTAAAAATGAAATTGTTTATAGTTTATATTTTTTATCACATATTTTTTTTACTTACGGATTGACGAGTTATTATCATCTGTTATATTGGTATTAAACATTACGCAACAGCAGATGCTCAATATTTTTCACAGCTTTCATTTCATTCACAGCTTCAGCGGAGAAATGTATTATGTTGCCTCGTATATCAGACTGAAATCGGTGTATTGTTAACAAAATGTATGGGTCCGGACTTGGTGAGAGGCGTGAACTTTTTTTTTGTATTATATTTACGTTTGTATTTATATTCCCTTCCAGAATCTTTCATGTTAAAATTTAGGAAATTGATTATAAAATCTTTGTGAGTTTCCCTTTTTAGACAATTCTCATGTTCTATCTGAAGTATATATTTTTTATATAATTTTTCCAGTGAAAAATAATTAGTTTGAATTTCTTTCGTACAATCGATATGACCAATAGAAGTTGTAGAGGTTTTCATTCGAGAAATTCTTAGTGGTATTCTTAGTTGCCTGAAGTTTAAAAGTTTGCGCTATTACGCTCCTTTGCCTTCCCTTGGCAAGCACGTTAAGACGTCGGAGCTACGTCTGATCTGTCAGCCGGAGAATAATTAAAAGGCACCTTTGTTTGCATACTTACTTCATTGTTAAAGCTTAACTTGCTTTTTCCTCTTTTTAGGGTTCCGTATCCTAAGGGTAAAATTTTAATAATCCTATTACTAAGTCTTCGCTGTGTATCCATTCGTCTGTCTGTCACCAGTTTGTATCTCAAGATATATGTATTTCTGTTGCCGCTATTAAAACAAATACTAAAAACAAAATAATATAAATACAACCATCAAAACAATATAATAAATCAACCATACAGCCCATACAAGAAATGTCAATTTTTGCCTATTTTTGCTCGATATCAATAAATGTGTGTACCAGTACCGTTGTTTATCTAGTCAATGGTACGGAACCCTTCATGCGCAAAACCATCTCGCACTTGGCCGGTTTTTTAATATTAAATAATATTACATAGAGAAAACGGGCATAGTTGGTTTTACAGAAAATCATATATTCCTCCTTTCTTCTAAGAATAAAAAAAATACTTGGAACATGTGGAACATTGCGGTAATTTATGATGGATTTCCGAATCTTACTAATCAGAAAACTTTCTAATTATAAAGTTCAAAAGCCAAGTCACTAGCCTGTCTCACCCGAACACTCGAAATTCGCTTGGGAAATTTGAATGCGAATGAAAACTGATTTACGGTAGTAATCACCGTTCTGGGTTTGTAGCCATTGTGGGCGCCGTTTATCTGCAGAACGATTTGCCTGATGGTTTTTTAAAAGCCTCGTACAGGACTCCTGACGCGTTACGTGAAAAATTATATCTTTTTTTTTTCTTTATATTTTTCCCTGTGCTTGTAGTATATATATAATAGGAGCATTATGTATATGATGGTTTTTTTATATATATCGCATATATTTTACACCTCCCACGCATTAGGTCGTAAGATCAAATTTGTGATGCTTATTATTGTATTGCTCAGCGGCCAAATATAATCTGTGATTGATTATAAATTACGCTTGTAGTGAATTAAAAATTCGTATTTTAGTAAAAATGGGTAAATATAGAAACTTACGACTTTATACTTGTTGACACGAGGTCGTATCTGTTTTTTACTACCTTATACTAATAAAAAGCAGAACTAGGATAGTACGAATGAGGTAGTATTTTAGACACAAGACATTATGCTGTGTACAGAATTTTTGTATAATTTAAATCTGGAGTCGCATACTGTGAAAGAAGAAACATTTAAAAAAAAACTCAACTTTATTGATATATATTGCAATTATTCATCATAATTATACAGTTTCGTAGCTTAATACTAAAAATAAAAATAATAATTATATGCTTTGCTTAAAATATAGATCATATACTACGTTCTAATAATTATCAAATTATAGTTAGTATCAATAAACTTTATAAAAAAAGAAAAATACTTTGTTATTTATTATTACAATAATGTTCTTGCGTTGTTTAATGAAACATGCAATAAAATAAGTCATGTAATAAATATTAATATAATTATTATTATTTTTACAAGATTCATCTGATGATGAATCGAGATCAGTATGTATCACTATATATACACTGTACACTATGTATCTATATATATATTTCTCCCTGTACTTGTAATATAGACTGTATTGCTTGCCAAATTTTACAGTTCTAGGTGAATGACAAACACCCTATACATTTTGATTCCCTTGAGTGTCGAAATATGAGATTTTTGCGGCATAAGTGGCCATATTTTATTTTTACGTTTACTTCGGAGTTTGATTTTTACACAGCTTCAAGAGACTGTAGACTTGAGTATCATTTTAATTTCAACTCGATATCTCCACGCGTTCCCGAGATAAATGGTCTTCACAGACAGACGGACGGACGACAAAGTGACCCTATATTGGGTTTCGTTTTTTCCTTTTGTGATATGGAATCTTAAAAACTCAAAAAATTGCGTGGACAAGTCTGAGATGCATTTAGTCAGTGCGGCACAACATTTTCTGACACATCAAAATCGAGTTCTATGTCTTATTTTGAGTTTGTACTTATATGAATCTAAACTAAAAAAAAATTGTTTTGTTTTTTTTTTTAACATAGGTATTCCCTGTCTACCTGCGTTTAGATCATAAATTAAAATCTCCGTCTTCGTACAATATAGAATACGCGGATATCGTGCAAAATGATTCAATATTTTGATAAAATCATTATTTTTTCAAAAAATCACCAATCACAGTAAATCATTAAACTCTGAGCGTTGACACACTGAGCGGTTTCTAGGTAGTTAGTCTCTAAACAAACGCCACCCAGACTCTGCACAGCATCACCTAGTGTCACTAGTGTTTCGCATCCAGTGATAAAATATACAGGACACTTGACAAATTCCGTATTTATGACACAAGTATAATATAATAATATTTGCTTTATTGACGAAATTTATGGTAATATATTTTACCAATATAACGATGATTTGTTTTTGGTAAAGAAAACACATTATATCAAGTAAACTCTTCAGTTGGGTTAAAGGCATGCCTACAAGACGTTGTCCCGAGGGTAATTTATAAGAACACTTCTGTTACGGCGCGATCCATTAAAACAACCTGCATATTCTATTTATAACGTTTTACTTGTTATTATAAAATACCCATATTTAGAGCAAACGGTCGAAGTTCTCTAAATAAACACTGTGGTATGGTTTATACTTTGCGACACTAAAGAATTTTCATGTGCTTAATTTGTGTTTATAATTCATTTCGTGCTCGGCGGTGAAGGAAAACATCGTGAGGAAACCTGCATGTGTCTAATTTCAACGAAATTCTGCCACATGTGTATTCCACCAACCCGCATATGAGCAGTGCGGTGGAATATTCTCTAAACCTTCTCCTCAAAAGGAGAAGAGGCCTTTGCCCAGCAGTGGGAAATTTACAAGATGCTAATGCAAAAAAATGCAATATATATATTACGCCTCAACATTTATTAATGATATATTTGATTATTGTTAAAATGCCTTGAAAAATGACTATTTTCTATACATAATTCTTTAGTTTTAGTAGCTGCTTGATTATATATGCCATATTGCAGTTGTATATAACACATTTATATAAAATTTTACAACTGTCTATTATGGTCAGATATTATCTATAATAAGTGATAGTGATATTAACTATAATAATTATAAAACTCAAAGATACACGCATCGTAAAAAACGTATAACTGTTATTCGATTTGCGACTTTTCACGGGATAAATCTGTTAGTTCGGTCATGAAATCGTCAAACTTGTCCAGATGAACGGTTAACTTTCCTATCCCTGCGAAAACCAGTGAAACACATATACTAGTACACACTGCACGCACCCCGCACACGGTGTGCGAGACCTAAAGTTCAACCGCCATTTTAACATGTATATTATTTAATAAAATCAAATCAAAACCTTAAATCAAAACACTATTCGTAAATGTGTAATACAAAGATTTGATATTAAGTATTATTTTTTATTAGCGACTAACCTTTCATTAGACCAGCCTTTGCCTCCACTTTGTATTTATTAGTTCATAGACTTTGTATTAAAACGTATTATATATCCCGAACAAAATAAATACACATTGGGTTTTTCAAATATTCCCAATCCTACATGTTCTCACCGTCATCGACAGCGTACTTTTATTCCATTTGTATTGATCATCTTTGTCTAGGGAATTACTATACGTTCATGAATTTCCCTTTCGTTCTCAGATATTATTTTCCTGCTCTTTATTATTTCTTTTAGCTCTTCAATATGATACTCAGTCACTGTCGTTTTCGTCCTCATAGTGAAGTCAGAGTCATCCTCTTCTTGCACCCTCATAATGCGTCCCTCGTCCATATTGTTGTTTCAAAACAATTTACGACAGCCAAAATATTGCTTAATAAAAACTGCGTCGCCTATACCTGCGTCCCGTTGCGCTTATAAGGTTAACGAATATACATTTTTTTTTTGACAGAATAAAATAAGAGCTACAAACTTGATACTGTATAATTTCTGTGCTATCCTTTCGTAAATTATAAACAGCTAACTCAAATCCTATTAAAATCTATTTGAAACGTGAAATATCATGTAAATCCACCAACTCGTATCGGTAATATTTGGAGCTTATTCCACCACCCTACCAGAGTTGCGTGGTGGAATAAGCTCTAAATGTTCTCCTCGAAAGTAGAGAAGGCATAAGCTCAGTAATGGGACATACATAGGCTTTTTCTTTGCATTTTTTTGGATAAATTAATCTAATTTTATCCGTTTACATCATTAAGACTAATAAATAATTTAAACTTAATTCACAAAGAATAAGAAATCCTATAATTACAAACACTTGTTTGTAACTTTACATTATGCAACTTAATTATCAAATTTGAATAATTTTACCTAAAGCTGAATCTTGACTGACATATGTGAAATTATATTATATAATCCGATATCTTGCCTTAGGAAGAAATTATTGACTGCAGACGCGGAAACCTAATGCTACAAGCTTATCGTAACATGTCTTGCTTAGACAATGTCAGTGTTTCTATCAAAATTGATTTTGGAATTACGTTAAATTATTGTACATTTAAGGAGACGCTACCACAAATGTTAATATTTTTTAGGTAGCAAGATTGCAAATACTCCAAATAGCTACTGGGGGCTAAACAAATCTCGTCAGTATAGTATTAAATACAATACCTACTCTAGTAGGACGTTTTTAAAGTTCAACGTTTTATCAACCCATCTAAGCGTTTCAATCAAAATTTTCTGTACGGATTTAAACTGGATTTTTGTTGTCGTTCAGCTTAGTGTCCTTCGAGCGAATTGCGGTTTTATTCAAAGCGGTTCATTACTTTCCAAATAACAAAAAAATATGTTCTGTTATTCGAACGTTCGTACGAATTTACATTTATAAAGACTATTACGAAAGCTTTTAAATGTTACAGTTATGTTCTTTTTCGTTGTTACTGAACATTATAATCCTAAGCCAAGCATATGGTCTAGTCGTGAATACCACAATAGTCTGAAAGTATATTTTTTTTTAAACTTTGCTGATTCTATCCAAAAAGTATTGAAAAAATAGGTTAATTATAAGGACAGTAACAAAAGATAAATGTTTAAAATAGAGCTGATAAAAATTGATTAGACCAGATTTTACTTCATTAACATGGCAGATTCGACGATATACATATATGTGTACAATTTACAAAAATATATCAATAACAGCTATTACTAAGAAAATCGATCGTCAAATAATTTAAAAAAATGTGATCAAATTAAAAACACTACCAAAATTCATACAACGAACGAGAAGAATTATTTGCATTACATTCACGGCAACATCACAATAACAATTATAATAAGTACCCGAGGCAAGGTACCAGAGTAACATAAAACATGTGTACGTGATCCACACTTCGTCAGTGGATCTATTTTTACACCGAAATTGGAAATATCCGAGCGTAGGATAAGGGTGACATGTGATCGGCCTAGCAAATTGTTATTTGTTGTTTGAAAAGGGAAAATAACAAAGTCCTTTTGAGTTTGTGAGTTACATTGAGTTTTCTGAATATTTTATACGACAATGTAGAAGCTATATTTATAGCAAATTATACTCATTTTCTTTTATCCGCATCATAGATTTAAAGCGCTGCAACATTTTATAAGATCTTTATACTTAAAAAAGTCTTAAAGCACCTAATCATAGCCAGATACTTCAAGTAAATTTCTCGTTATAAATTTTTCGCCTGCCTCTTAGGATAGGCCACGCTAATTGACTCCAAGCAAAACTCCCCTCATTTATTACAAAAGCTATGGTAATAACCAAAGAAATTCGCTCCAAGGCTTTCCATCGATATTTTGAGAACTCACTTATATCAGAAGTTTAATTGAGTTTGGTCGGCTTAAATAAGTATTAATTTATTTGTAAAGGCTTTTATGTTGATCTTGTACCTTTAAATTGTTGTTTTAATTAAACTATTTAAGCAAATGTATACAAGCGACTCTTAAAACATTAACAGGCCTTAAAATCAATACAATGTTGAAAGCGTAGGCTTGTCCTACTATTAAAAATTTTATAATAACAGATTACGGTTTTACATTTCGTACGTAATATTTTATTAATGCTTAATAATTAAATTCTAATAAAAAATCTACACTACCGTCGAAATTGGTTTTACTTAGAAAATTAATAATAAACAATCGATATATAAATAATAATAAAAAATGAATGAAACATTCTAATAATTAACAACAGCAACAAAAAATACCAAAACCATATTGTTTTTATAACAAAAAATCTTCTTGACAAACTGACCGACAGACAACGCACAGCGTGAACTCTAGACAGAGAAATGTTATAAATTGTACTTATATTCTTCACATTAGTAAATTGCATTCGTGCGGAGCCAGGACGTTTTGCTAGTTCAATAGATATTACTTATTATTAATATAATTATTCGAAAACTACCGTAGATATCAACATAAAAAAAAAAATAGAATATGTCGACTTTTGATAGCATTGTTCAATATATGTATATTTATATGTCATTAATTAGACATTTCCAATTCCGTTATCGGCAACAACAGATTTCAAGCATGTTTGCTAAATCGATTCCAGCTACATAAATGCAGAGCAAATTCGATTCAAGCTTGCTAATGCAGCTTTGTTAACTAACTTAGTAGGAATATATTTACTTAAACACAGCTAAACATACTATATGTTGCTATTTATGCCTCGCTGGCTCGAGTCGATAGAGTCGACATTATGAAAAATATATAAAATATATTTTCATTTATATGCAATACAAATGCGGTCTGAATTTGGAATTGAGAATTAATTAGTTATATCCATTGTGTCTGCAATTACACTGGCTCACTCAAACTTTAAACTGAAACACAACAATGCTACGTAGCTAGCTAGCTAGCTAACAATGGAATAAGTGATAAGTAGGTGGTACCTACCCAGTCGGACTATCACAAAACCCTGCAACTAAGTAAATGTACCAAGAGCAATATTTATTAATTTTATAAAAATAAATATTTTAAACTGTACATGTATACTAATTAAAAAAAATAAATGAGTTCTAAGTAATTCCTTGGAAAGAAGTTTTTTTCGTGAGATTAGTATATTTTTTTTTCAATAGTGAATAATTAAAAAACATTATTTTAAAAATTACGTCGTCTTATATTTTATATGAATAACAAAATGAAAGCAAATTAATATCTTTGTAGCGCCTTTCACTATCAAATAAGCAACAGTGACGTGAATGAGACTAATTAAAATATGGATGTCACTTAACGAAATACAAGGAAACTGGAGCGAAATATTATAAGATCTTTAATAAATGAAAGAAGTTTAATCATTTTTTTTCCATTTGTAATTTTTTCAAAATATCTTCTGTTAAGATATTAATTTACGCCTAGATATAATTTACATACACAATATAAAAGGTAAATAAAATATAAATTAATGGATAATGAAAACCAAATTTTATATGTACTGCCTGGTATTAAAGTATGCAACCACACAAAAATAAAAATATTTAAGATAGATACACCAAAGGCATGGATATCATGTCTGTGGATATACAAGTGTAACAATAAAAAAAAAACTATACCACTCGAAAAGTCGAAAAACAAGTAAGATTATATTATACTTAATGAGAACTAAAATTAAATAATTTATTTCCATTATTTTATTATTTGTAAATCTTAGAGCTATGGTGACATTTAGGATATAGTAAAGGAGCCTACGAATTTAAACCTACTTCGATAAGACTACTGCAAATGGATTTGGATGATCTCCGAGGTTAAAAACAAAAATAAGATAGATTTTATTTTGTCGACGAAAAGACAGATATTCAATAACATCTCTGTGATCAATGTGGTCAAAACCGGGAGCGATCATAGACTAGCTAGAATCATTGAACCTCAAAGTCAAACTCCAGGGGCCCCGACTGATAAAGTCCACGCTCCGTCCACACCTTTCCATGTTTGTATGCCCTCGACGTCTTTCAGCTTGACTATCAAAACTGATTCGAATATATTTTAATTCTTTAAGAAGCTTTCCATACAGATGGGTATAAGTCCATCAAGGCCCGCTTTACAAAGGAAACGAAAAAGATGTCTGACTCTACTCTGCGGCTTATGGAGGAAAGACTGAAAATGACTCTGACTCCTCAGATAATGACATTAATACATCGCACGTCCACTAGATACCAGATCGAGCAACTCAAAAACAACAAGGCGCCTTGTGATGACGGAGTGTCAACTAAGCTTCTAAAAGCGGGCGATGTACCGGTCCTTAGGGACCTTCAGAAGCTATTCCCAAATAGTGTCTCAAGTCGAAGTGATATGGAGCAGAGACGTGGTCACTTACTGAGCCCCTCATAATAAATCATACAAAGAGCTATGGAGAGAGCTATAGAGAAGGCTATGCTACGATTAAAGGCCTTCTATAAATCAAAATTTCAACTTTATTCAAGTATTTAGGAAAACGCAGCATTTGTTTTTATACACAGAAATGTCTTTCGGGTGAGCTTAAGTTTTTGGAGGAGATCGATCATACTAGATACCTAAATACGAGGCTTCGCTTATCAAGCTGCTGTCACTGATCAGGCCTATATTGCAGGCTTACAGCACTGCTTTATCGCATAGTCCTATCCCTCCCATGTTTCGAGGAACGAGCAAAACTAGTAAGTCTTATCATACTACCTACAACCGATTTTTTTAATTTTTTTTTGTGTTTTATGGCACTGTCAGATTTGCATCGCAGCATTGCCCATTAAATGCGTGACTAATATCTTATGTCTAGGTTTAGTGTCGTGGGCTCTTAGACTATCACTTTATGTTTCGAATAGCTTTGAATAAGATATTAAATTGTTTGTTTGTTCCCCTCTAACGACAATTTGGAATAGAATTATCAAGATTCCAAGGTGTCAAGATAAATGTTTTTTTTTTTTATTTCTTTAAGAAACACATAAAGATTCCTAATAATTTCATATTGGAAAAACTTATAATTGATATTTAATAGGCTTTGAAGTTACGTATTTATTTATATGTACTGATCAAATTACTGGAAAGATAACATAAAGCAATTTGCTTAATTTGTGTCTAGACATCTTCATTCGAATAAATTAAGGTAATATGTATAGACAAGATATTATTAAAGTATTTCTAGGGATTATATAATTCTTAAAACATTTTCTCAGAAAAAATATTATAAGTACATATGAAAACTCTTTAAATAAACAAAAAGATTTAACTAATACCATTATATTAAGAAAACTGGCCTCATTTAAGCGTTATTAAATTACAACGTTACTAAAAACAAATGTCGAAAAAATTGTCACCTTTATTTCGCTCTGCCGTTTTGTCCTACTCGACATTTGTTTATGGAAGTACAAAGTTCGAGATAAGCATCCATTAGAAGCCAGATTTGATGACAGGTTATAAAAACAACAAAGTTCATTCAAGAAAAAGTACTAAATATAAAATTACAATGAGTATTTTAATGCAAAATAAAATATAAATTTATAGTTCGTTAACGTCATGTTACGAAAACCTTTGGTATTCTGTTGGCAGCAATTGTAACTGACCATTGTTTCATTTGATCATTCCGTTTAATGAAAAGGTGTCATCCGGTTTCATTCATCTTTGTCTATTTTATAATTTATCTTCGTCGTATTCCTTGATTAATTGCGCTCCGTTTTCCTTAGGAGTCATTATAGGTTAAGTCAAAAATACGTTTGAGACATTTAATATATTATGTGATCATGAATAAACATATGTATACGTATGAGCTAAAAGTACTGATGAAAAGAGCGTCGATTGCGTCATAGCTTATTTCTGGTCATTAAAGTTGCAGTCCCAGGTTCGATCCTGACCTCGTGAATCATGAAGGTTTTTTGTTTTAATTAACAGAATTAATTGCTGTCTATAATTGTAGGGATTTTTATACACACCATCTCGAAGTCCAATAATTCAGAACAGCGCGATTCTCAAAGCATTTTCATCAATTTTTTTTACAAGCCTCTGTGGATCCAACTTGCGCCGGCAGTTTTTCCGAACCAATACGACTTGGGATCCTTCAAGAAAAGAGCCTACACATTTCTGAAAAGCCGGCAAAACACCTGTAAGTACTCCGTCGATGCAGATGTCCATGGGCGATGGTAGTCGCTTTTGGTCAGGTGAGCCTCCTGCTCGTTTGCCACCCTCAGTATAAAAAAGGATCTATTGTTACTTCGTGGTAGGGCTTTGAGGAAGACCATCCTGGTAGGTTCAATAGACTCAACATATAACCAAACTATTTTTAACTGATCCTCCCTCACAATTTCAAAGTAATTTATATAGTATTATTTAAACCGTATTATATTTATTATTCATATGAGTGAAACACACAGACGCAGTTTCAAAAATATTTCGAAAACATATTGGCAATATTTTACTACTCTCAAAGCGTAGTCAATAAGTAAACATAAATAAATGTTATCTTATGTTTCCAAAAAGATGTTTAAAGCACTTGTTTGCGATCATATTACTTAGAAGATTATTTACTCTTATCCTGTAACTTTACGGCGTTTTTTAATAATAATCTATACTAATATTATAAATGCGAAATTATGTCTGTCTGTCTCTTGCTCTTTCACGGAAAAACCACATAACTGAATTTGATGAAATTTGGTATTGCGGCATACTTGAGCTTGGACTCCAAGGAAGGACGTGGACTACTTTTTTATGCTTAGCACCTGACGACCAACCCCTAAAACGCTAACGTAACCGCGGGTGACAAGTACTAATTAATAAATAAGCCACGTAAATCTACACTTATAATACTATTATCGTTACGGTATCGGGTGCCGCAATTTGTTATTTATTGTAGGACGCTGAGGACGTTATTATGACATGACATTTCAAAATTATAGAACGTCTTTAAAATACAAGCCGCTGAGATTGAACTATTATGCAAATTGTATTTTTTTCCTCTAGTTTATAATTATCAAGGATTGCTACCCTCAATATATATTTATATATATATATATATATATATATAAATTTTATAAAATTTGGTTAGTCTGGAAGAGATGGCTAATTAGCCATAAGTCCACCTGTTGTACAACACATCAAATATTTGTTTGAATTTTAGTTTTTAGTATTATTTCTATTTTGTTTTTTTTTTTTTTTTTGTGATTAGTCCTCAGATTTATGTTATGGTGAACAATAAAGTACATTAACCTTAACATGTATTTTAATTTGTGAATAGCAACTAGGTACTAGTTTTGGCCGCATATTTATATAAAAGTCTCATATTGTAAACCGACTGCCGCTTAACGTTTTATTAAATCACGAGGATACGAAAGTGCTCGTGAGAGCCTACTTCAATAAATTATATTTTGAGTATCATTAGTTTACTGTAAAACTATTATCGTATATCTTTCTATATCCTAATAACATTTATTATTTTTACACTTGAATCTGTTACCGTCATTTAACACATCATTTAAATTAAAATATTTACATTGTATTCCAAACTTAATTTATTTCTTCTTTGTAAAAATTTTAAACTAGAGTTTTATTTGTTAACCATATCTTGAACCCAATAGTTTATTTCTGAAAGTTTCAGTGCATGTTGGCAGTTGCTGCCTTTATGCTAATTGGCAAAAGTTTAACAAAGGGAAGCTACGCAGCTCAGTTTGTTTGTAGATGTCCAGTCTCGACCATTAACTGTTTAACCCTTGCTAATCTAAATGACTTAATGCATGGTCATGAAAGTAACATATGTCATGAAGCAAGTATATACTAAATAGATTTTTTTTAAATATAGGAATAACTTATTACCATTTGATTTTTTTTTGCGTTCATTATATTACAAAAAAAATCTTAATAATTAAATTAATTAAATTCACGTAGGCTTAGCCTGATGTAACAGTTATGTCAACCTGTACATATCACACTGCTGGGCTGAAGCCTAGACTAATTAAACATAATAATTCAGGCTGCTCCCGATGCTTCATGAGACATAGTTTAAGTTTTTTATCCATTAAATATAAAATTGAACTGACGCTTAGCAGCAGAATAAAAAAAGGCTTCGTGGAACTTCTAGGCATAAATATTTTAAAGGCCACGTGCTGTAAAAATTAATACCATATATGAAAATTAACTTACCTACAAATTTAACTTATTACATTGTTGTAAAATTAAAATTTTACATATTCAATACATTTGCTTGTCCATAAAGGGCGAAATGATTTACATACGGACACTATTACATTACATATGTGAGAAAAAACAACACTTAATGCAAATGAAGGATTCATTCAAAAATCGTGTAATTGAAATGGCCTAGTTATAAAAGATGACTTTTGATTTACGTCGATGGCCCCGTCGTTTTAACATATTTTATATTTTATTTACTTTTTATATTAGTCTATATCAAACACGTCACGTAAAAAATATTTATTGTGACTTTTAATTTTAGTTTTTTAATATACATACTCGTAATATTGAATTAATTTTATAGAGTTATTTTTAAAAGAATACAAAACCACGATAATTCTAGAATAGATTAATATGAACTAAAATTTTTCATGATATTTCAAAATCTTCGGTTTGCATTTTAAAGACATTCGATATTACTGACATGCCATAATTATAAACGTCCTCAACGTCCTACAACAAATAACAGGTTGCTTTGCGGCACGCGATACCCGTAACTATCATATTGAAGTTGTAGAACGCCATGCCTTGTTTGTTGACGATTTTATTATTAGGTTTAAGAGTTTATTCTCAAAAAATACAGGTATATGATAATTATCATTATTATTTTGTGGCGTTTATTTGTGCCAAAAAGGCACAGATGCGAACTAATCTGTGCGAAAATTCAATGTCATGAATATAATTAAATCTGCTGTATATATTAAATCGCTACAAAAGTGGGTATTCTCTAAAATATATTTTGAGAGTTAAGGCTTAAACCCGTTAACTGAATTTACATTTTTTATTTTAAGTTGTGCTCCATCGAAAGTAATATTTATTTTTTGCAAATTTAGTTCTCATTTTTGGGAGAACGGATACGGTCTACGAGTGCTTCGTTTACTGCTTTGTTTTATAAACGTCAAATCTGAATGTATCGATTTATTAATAATTTAACATAAGCTTTAAATTTACATAGTAAACAGACATCTGTGAGTAATATAATCGGTAACTCTGTATTTATATTATATACAAAATCTGACTTTAATAAATTATATTATGATTTTGATTGTTTCTATTATAATAATATTATTGTGAATATGCTATGACACAGCTTGAGGGCTGTTTATATACTTTGCCTGTTGTCGCTGATGAAGGTCCGTGTAAAATTGCCGAGTTGGTTTTGCCGCGTATTTTGCAGTGCCTTCCGTTGCACTCTTAATATTCCCTTTTTTCGAAGAATTAATAATGTTCTTAATTTCATCTCAAATCAAGTTTGAAGCTTGTGTTCTGAGTTTGGACGACAGAAGTCAGTATCGAACCTGCAACTTTTACATCGCTGAGTAGTTTTTATACTGCTGTCACTTCATATTACAACTAATTCAAGCAGTTTCTAAGTTTAAAGCGTTACATGCTATGGAACAAAGCCTAACCTTGAAGAAAGAAACCAACCTAACCTATACTACAATTCCACAGTTTTCGCGTTCTTTTTAAGACGCTTTTGCGAAGATAGCAGCCATTATGGCTATGAACACGGCAGTGGTGCACAGTACTGTAGGGGTCGCGGATGCGTTTTATCAATACCATTTTGTAGCCATTCCATTGTTTTTCTTCTAAATCGAATTTGTATCAGTATTGCTTATAATTTTTTTAACGATATTATTACACTAAAGTACATACAATACCACACCACACGTAAAGTTAAGAGATATAGGGAGATATATTATATAATATAAGAAACGAAATGTATGTTATATACATGGTAAAATCTTTGCGTATCTTAATACAATGAAATAGTAATTTAAAAAAATAATTATAAATAACTAATGACTGTTTTATATTGACCTCGTGATCGCGTATTTTGTAGTTTTAAAGCTAATTTTTTATGGTTAGTTTTGATTCAATCAAATGAGAATTGTTTTTGATTTGCAACAGAATTGCAAACTCTCAATTCTATTGCGAACAAAGCTCAGTATTACAAGTTAATAAAAGCGGCATAAAAAAAATTAACTGTCTACAATCAATATCTGTTTCGTAATAAGCAATACTAAACCTGAAATTGAAATTTTTGATTACTCCCGACGATTTTATTTGTAATAGGCAGAATTTTGCTTGGAATTAATTAGCCCGGCTTGTGACAAGCTGTTGACAGAAAAAAAAAGTAATTAACAGTTTTCTTAAGCTCAACGATGATTAGGTAAGGTACAAAGTTAGGTTTGTAGAACAAAGTAAAACATTTTGATTTTCCAATAAAGGAGTTTTCTCTCGAAACGGACTTATTAGAATTTTTTTAAGAAAAATATTAAAGTTCTGTAGATCTTGATTTATGAATTTTAATGTATGTAAGAAAGAAGGAAGGAAAGTGAGAAATTAAAGAAATGTTATTTAAATAAGAAATGTGTAAATAATAAATAACATGTGTTTTTTTATATAAGCACAACGAATGTGTAACTTTTGCAATTGCAATTTTCCGGTTCTCTTGTGACTAATTCGAATCATAAATATGTAGTGTCGTATTCCTAATTAGAAGATTCCTTAGAATTGCGTCAATTTTCGCGCGTGTGCTAGTTAACCAATTTGATAGTCTTAACATTTGAAGCTTAAGCTATTATTAAAATAAGTTTAAGCTTTTTAATTTATATTTAAATTTATGTGAAAAAATTAAGTAAATATACATTATTTTAATTTAATTTAATAATATATAAATATAAAGCATTTTTTGTGTCAATCAAATAAATCAATGTGTTTGAAGATAAATTACGAATTTTTAAAAATGAATTATTAAGACGCTTGACACTTCGAGTGAATATGTTAAGCGGTAGTAAGAGATAATTCGATTTAATCTTTTGTTTTTATTTTACTTTATTTCGATGTTACGTTTTAATATTATATATTGTAATGTTTTATAATCGCACTATTTACTTTGTGCACTAAGTGCATGCATGATGTATGTATGTGTACCGTGTACAATTATGTTATATTTAGGAGAAACATAACAACATTTTGCACAAGTTTTTTTTTTTTTTGTTATAGGTGGCAAACGGTCACGAGGCTCACCTGATAGAAAGTGACTACCATCACCTATGAACATCTGCAATACCGGAGAGCTTGCAGATACATTGCTGGCCTTTAAGAAAGGTGTAGACTCTTTTTTTGAAAGATCCCAAGTCGTATCGGTTCAGAAAAAACGCCGCTGAAAGCTGGTTCCACAGAGTGGTTGTGTGAGGCAGAAAATGCCTTAGAAATCGCGCTGTTGTTGATTTTAGGACATCTAGGTGATTCGGTCATAAATTTTATTGTACTTGATTTTTATTGCTTGCATTAGTGTCATCATTAATTTCAATAAAACTTTTTGTACTTTCAATTATTTCATTGTGTTCTAAATAAGATACAAAAGGCATATTATTTGGCATGTGACGATGCACAGCATCCGTGAGAGTGCGTTGTCTACTTCCCTTTCCGGTTTCTTATTTTTGTATGGGGGTATGACGTCACGTCCGTCCCACTCCATTTGTCAGGTCCCAGGGTGGCAGCTTGCCATTTTGCTTTCATAGCGTCGTTACTTCTCTTAGCGTTAACATCAATTTTTTGCTCAGTGTGTAAAATTGTGTTCTTTTTGTAATTAATTCGGTTTTTTAGATAGAAAAATTCTATTGTGCTAACAAGTGTTTTTGCTATTGTTATTATGAGTAGTGAAAGTGAAGTGGAAAATGTGCGCTTGGACCATAATGGTTTCGAGCAAGTCGCTGGTTATAGTAACCAGACTATGCAAGCGCCGGTTTTAGAACCGGCGTCTAACAAAAGGAAACGACAAGGAACTGGAAGCGAATCAAATTTGTCTTCTTCGAATTCCTCTGACAGTGAGTCAGACAGTAGACGGAGGAAGCGAGTCAGGTCTTCGAATCAGCTTGATGCTTTGACAAACAAGGTCAGTGAGCTTACCAATATTTTATTGCAAAATATTTATCTACCCGCATCTCAGGCATCAATGCCTTCGATTAATTTATTGAGTTCTCTTCCTCCGGATAATAACCAAACAGCTCAATTACTTGCTCCTGCACTCGAACCCGTAGCAAGTTCGTCAGCAGCACCGTTTTGTTTGAAACGGCCTGTAATTGAATCATCTGGTGCAAACAATACCCCTTGTCTTTTGAGCTTAGGATTAATTAATACTTCAGTAAAAGATCCAAAGGTGCCTCGGGCCGATCCCGAGCACGTAAAAATTATCCAAAATTTGCAAAGATTCGGGGACATTTCGTGGAAGGATGTACGGTACGCTGACCCTTTAAAAGTGCATATTGCTTCTCCGGGATTTATGGATCTAGAGGTGAATGATGAACTCAGGCAATTTTTAAAGGGTAAAGACTATTTAGCATCCTCGGAAAAAGCACTGGCAGCCATGTGTAATGCGTTAATTACACAGCGTGAGCTTCTTAACAAAAATTTGCAATGTTTAGTTGATTGGGCGGCCTCCGCCGACACGGTGCTGTCTGCAACTAATCTTTTTGACAAAATAAGTGAATTATTTCAACCAACTTCAAAATTTCACAAAGTTAGTGAAGATATTATGCAAATGGTCTGTGGTAAGCGTGCCGAATATATTGAAAATCGTCGGGAGCGTATCCTGAACGAATTGCCAAATAAGAACCTTCGCGAGGGTTTGCGTAAAATACCTCCGAGTTCTAATCATCTTTTTGATGAAAATCAACTTCGGATTTACATTCAAACTACGGGCGGTATTGATAAGTGGTTGCGTCCATGGTATCATACAGGAAGAGATTCTAAGAGTAATAACAAGTCTCTTATTAAATCTACCAAAAAGATGAATAGTTCAGATTTCGTCATGGAAAGCTCTAATCCATCCTTTCGTTCGAGAGTCGATTACCAGAATACAAAAAAGTCTAAATCTCACACGGGTTTTACAAGACAAGAGTATAACCCCAAAAATAGAAAGCCCTTTAAAAAGGATAAACTGCAGATCAAGAGACAGTTTGATAAGTGACTATTGGCCACACCGCAACAAATTTTACGGGGGCTGCTTTCGAGCGCATCGAAGGCAGTGGCAGATGCTTGGAGCTCCGAAGGCCCTTCTCGATATGATTACGGGAATGCGTCTGCCATTTACCTCCAAACCATTGTTAACCAGTCTTTCAACAAAGATTCTCGATCGCTTCCAGACGCCACTGTCACCAGAAATGACCGACCAAGTAAAAATATTACTGAAGCAGAGGGTTCTAGAAGTGGTCAGTCATCATCACCACGTACCCAGTTTTCTATCAAAACTATTTCTAGTCAAAAAGAGCGACGGCTCAAACAGGCCAATATTCAATCTGAAGCGATTAAACCAGCACATTGCACACAAACCCTTCAGACTAATATCACATTTCCAAATACCCCGATTTCTACAAAAGGGCGATTGGATGGTAAAACTCGACCTGTCATCAGCCTACTTCCATGTAAGGATCAGGGAATACCATCGAAAGTTCCTAAGACTAGTTTACAATCAACAAGTTCTACAAATGACTTGCCTTCCGTTCGGACTATCTTGCGCTCCGAAGAACTTTGCTGCCTTAACCAACTGGGTGGCACAACATTTGCGCAATCAAGGTTTGAGAGTGGTTGTTTATTTAGACGATTTCTTAATAGCGAATCAATCGGAAGCAGCTCTTCAATCCCAAGTAGAGTTGGCGATAAACAAACTCAAAGTGCTGGGTTGGACTATCAACTACGAGAAATCTGTAATCAAACCAACTCAGGAGGTAGAATTCTTAGGAATAGTTTGGAACACCAAGTTGAATTTCAAAAGTCTTCCAAGAAAAAAGATACACAAGATATTGTCAATTGCATATCGCCTGAATCAGAAACGTACAATATCACTCAAAGAAGCGCAAGGTATTTTGGGCTGCCTAAATTTCGCCAATTTTGTAGTCCCCCGAGGGAGATTACACTGCCGTCAGCTTCAGTTGCAGTCCAGGGTGCTAGCGAGATCATCAATGAAAGAAATGAACTTGCAAGCTACAGTAATGAAAGATCTCAAGTGGTGGATCAATACCATGGAAATGTCGCAGCCAAAAACAACGTTGCATTCGAAACTGATTCATCATTTTTTGACAACAGATGCTGCAGATTTTGGATGGGGAGCTCAAATGGACGATCAGACAGTGTCAGGCAAATGGAGAAAAGATCAGATGCAATGGCATTGCAACCGCAAAGAAATGTTTGCCATAATAGCAGCTATAAGACATTTCAGGTTACAAATACAAGGGCGTCATCTGATGTTACAGTCAGACAATCGAACAGTCATCTCATATATTCAAAAAGAAGGCGGCACACGATCGATAGCTCTTCTCAACCAAACATACCAGCTTCTAAATTACCTGGACAAGTGGGATATCACGATGACAGCAGAGTATATTCCTGGGAAATTCAACGACATCGCCGATCGTCTATCGAGAGGGAAACAAGCAGCCGAGTGGCACCTATTGAAACCTGCTCTCAATGTGATATTCCGCAGGTTTGGAGTACCACAGATAGATTTGTTTGCCACAAAAGAAACAAGAGTAGTTCAGAATTACGTCTCGAACAATTGTCAGGACTCCTCAGCTCTATTTTGCAACGCCTTCAGTCGTCCATGGCGGTTTCAGCTAGCGTGGGTATTCCCTCCGCCGAGTCTCATCCCACGCGTGCTGCAACATCTCAACACGGCTCAAGGAACCTTTTTGATCGTTGCCCCAATGTGGAAGAGAGTATTTTGGCTTCCGGATCTCCGCAGGCGAGCTTTATGCAAACCTTTGAAAATCCAACGGTTATCTCAAGTGCTGGTGGATCAAACGACGGGCTTGCCACCTTCCCGAATTCAAGACATAAAGCTTTTCGTCTGGAAAATTGGGGCTGGGAAGATGTAATTCAGACTTGGACTGAAGCTGAAAAGAGATTGCTTAAGTCTAGTTGGAGGGAATCTACTCTTAAAACATATAAACCTGCTTGGTCTAGATGGGTGAGGTGGTGTAAGCTAAATGACTTTGATTTTAAACATCCGAATGGAGTTACTTTATCAAGATTTTTGGCCTTTTTGAGTTTAGAAGAAAAATTAGCTTATCCTACTATTCTCCTACATAAATCAGTAGTTCTTACATTCGGAAAAGTTTTAAATAATGAAAATTTGAATTTACATTTTTTAGTCAAGCATATTTTAAAAGCTATTTCTCTCCGTAGCCCAAAAACAATAAAACCTCCAATTTGGGATCCAAATGACTTGATTGTCTGGTTAAAGAACAATCCACCAGTCACTAATTCATTATTTGAGGCTTCACGACGATTAGCATGTCTTTTGTTACTCGCATCTGGTAGACGTGTTCATGACCTTACATTGTTGAAAATAGATTCACGCCATTACTTTGATTTCGGTGACTATATAGTTTTACATCCTACATTTGGCTCTAAAACTGATACAGCTACGTACAGGCAATCAGGTTGGAAATTAAAAAGACATTCATGTACCAGGGTTTGTCCGGTGTACTGGTTAAGGAAAGTGATTGAATTAGGCACTGAACGGCGTACGCCCAGTTGTGATAGTTCCCTATTTATAACAATTAGAGGTTCGAACCGAGCAGCTTCTCGTACTGTGATAAGTGGTTGGGTAAAGTCAGTTTTTAAAGATGCAGGTATTGTAGCTTCGGCAGGCAGTTTCCGCTCTGCCGTCGCATCCTTAAATTGGTTTGAACATTTTTCGATTGAAGATATATTAGCGCGAGGAAACTGGCGCAGTGAAAAGACTTTCCTTAAGTTTTATTGTAAACAGATAATAAGTAATTCGAAACCATCTCATTATAATTTTTCAAATAATTTTGAGGCTGTAGATTAATATATTGATTATTCAATTATTTACTATTCGTTAATTATCTATATCTTTAATTTTCTTAAACACCTGTGTTTATTGATTTGTTTTCTGTTGAAATTAATACATACATTTGGATTGTTTTAGTGGATATTATATAACTCAGTTGATTATTATATTCATCTTGTCGAAGTAAATATATGATTCTCAAATATACAGATTTTATATTTTATATTATGTTCTCAGTTTTCACATAGCGTCGTTTAATGGTCACCAGGAGATATAAACACGTCTCTCACGGATGCTGTGCATCGTCACATGCCAAATAATAGTACAAGTTTTACATAACAATAAAACTTGTATTATTGAGCAGAGACGATGCACAGCATCCCAATAAGGGCTCCTGGTGAGAGACTTCTATGAAAGCAAAATGGCAAGCTGCCACCCTGGGACCTGACAAATGGAGTGGGACGGACGTGACGTCATACCCCCATACAAAAATAAGAAACCGGAAAGGGAAGTAGACAACGCACTCTCACGGATGCTGTGCATCGTCTCTGCTCAATAATACAAGTTTTATTGTTATGTAAAACTTGTACTATTATGGTAACTAAAATAAAAAAATGACAATGTTTGATTGAAATTTATAATATTATAAGTATCGTGTAAAAATCGAATGAAGTTTAATATTTTGTAGTACTGATTTAATTTACTTATGAAGTGTTTCATTTAGAAGTTCAATTTTTTTTTCAACTCCATCTGAAGACATCGTCAGAATCAAGGATCTAAACAAAACTAAACTTTTTAGTTTTGAACTAAAGATTTTAATAATATGAGGCAATAAATTAAAATTATACGTTAATAATCATATTTTAAACTTCAACACAATAATATTAAATGGAATATATTTTTTTTTATATTAAATATATACAAATATTAATAAAAAATAGTAACCGTATAAATCTTGACCGCATGAAATGGCGGCAAGAATGCTTGCAACATTTCCCCGTTGGTAAGAGACCTGATGAACTGACATTGGTTCCCTGGGAACGAGGACCGGCCCTAGTCTTGAACGCTACATGCGTTGACACGCATTGCCTTCACTGGCGACAGGAGGGATAACAGGGATCGTTTTTTGGTCAGAGGATCGGAATTGCGATTCATCTTAAATTAGTCTATTTATATATTTTTTTAATTGTAAAATTAATGATAAAAATGTGATTGAACAACTAGAAATCTGTTTTAACGCGGTAGTAAAAAAATGTCTAAGACACTGTGAAATACTATTTACATGATGAATTGTAGGGGTAAAGGTTATGTTGTATATTAGAAAATAAATTATATAAAATTTTCAAACACCAAAATAAATACGAAGATTCAAAATAATGTTCTTCTATTTATTTTTCCCTATTATACCTACTATACAGTCATACTATAATTAAACAATTCCAAAAATAATCAAACGAAAACACAGGATATACATAGCCCTAATGTTACACAACACGTCAGCTATATAGCTGCAGATATAGCTACTGGTTTTAAGCATGTCGGTGCCGTGAACCCATAAGATTTTCTCATACCAAAAAATGCCCAACGCGGCTAAAGAAGATTTCACTTTAAAAAAAAACTTTTTATAAATCTGAATAGATCGTCGATGCCACAACAATGGTCTACAAAAGGTTCTCTTGTAAATATGAAGGCTCTGGAACTCGATCTAAAAAGCTATTCCAAGGCGTATTTATCTTAATTAATATAATTTTATCGTATTGAAACACATATCTCTTAGCGGGAATATGTTAAAGAACTAAAATCTCTAAGTATGTATGTACAATTGTACATATATGTACAATATGTGTAGTATTGCGTAAAGTTTGAGAAGATAAATATTATAAATACTCAAATAAAAACAAAGAATGAACAACTTAATTTATGCTATACCAAGTATAATTAGTATAGTCTCGATAATTATTTAATAGATACCTTTTTTTTAACCACGAATCAAATTAATTTTTTTATAAACATTTTCTTTACTGAAGTTTTAAATAAATTCGAAACGAGATTTTTAATATCGGTGTAGTGAATTTTTTACCTGGTAATATTTTTTCTATATTAACGAACCGCTTGCTCTAGTTATTAACTAAAAATACGCCTGAAAAATTTTATGCGGCTTAAAACAAAGCTAGTTTGAAAATTTTTAGTCCTATGTCCCGTGTTGTAAGGTCGATTTCAGGGCACAATCAAGGCGGGTTCAATCTACTCTGAATTGGTTTGCTCTCGTATGAATGGTCCTTTGTGATTTCAACAGAAAGTGACGACGCAGATTCTACATTTGACAGAGAATTTGGTATAGAAAGAAATGACTTTACTATAACGAAACATTTAGCAGTGTTCCTCATACTTGTACACATACATGACAACATTTTTTTACTACGTCTATATCAAAATACATAATATTATTGTCTTGTTGAAATTTTAAGAATAATCTACACTAATATTACACGTAAAAAAGAAAGTAACTCTGTATGTCTGTTGCTTTTTCAGGGCCAAACCACTCAACCGAATTTATTGAGATTTGGTATGAAGCAAGCTTGAACCCCAAGGAAGCACAGGCCTCCCTTTTTACGTCTAAAATCTGACGATGAACACCTAAATATTCATTTTAATATAATAAAGTGCCATCCATTTATATAGATTCTCAATGTTTCGTAGATGGAACTTTGCCACATCTGTATTTCAAACTTCGCATGTTATTGGTAGTTTCAAATCGAGTACAAATCAGCACGCTCTGAATTATTGAGCAACTGCTTGTAGTTTCCATCAACTTTGTAATTGACCGATCTTGTCGAGTGCACTTAATAACGTTTCTGAAGTGCTTAACTAATCGTAGACCACAACTCACGTGCACGTTAAGGAAGGTTTACGTTTCAATAGACTTTTTATTTTTTATCATGGATAAAATTATTCTTCCAATGATTGAGTTACGATCAATAATATTGACGATTGAGCTTAGGAACTCTTCTAAAATACAAATACTAAAGCAGACAGGGCAGTAGCAGTGCCGAACCAGAAATTCTTCACTTTGCTTCGTTTTAAATCATAGTAATATTTATACTCAGTCGCGAAACTGATCTGCAATTTGATATAACGATTCAATCAATCAATCAATCAATCAATCAATCAAAAAGGATAACAGAAACGTTGGATAATATCAAACCAGACCAGCGTAATATTAATCAACATTCTGCTGTTCTGTGTATAGCCTATTCCAACCACAAGAACACAAAAGCCAAATAAACAGCATTCGATAATAATTAAAGCGTTATCGTTGGTCGAGAGCTTAAATAAAATCTGTGATATTCAATATGGATCTGTGATAAATAGCTTTTTGGCAACGACGTGTCAGAACTTTGGAAGTATAATAAAAGTGGATATGAGTAGTTATCTGGAATAGCGTTGTGTTATAAATAATGGTATATTAATCAAGAACTGTTAGTGTACCATATAGCTGAGTGAAATAAGGACTTGTATAATGAATAAGGAATAAGGATTTGTATTTTCGTTTTAAGCCGTCATACTGACCAGGTTTATTCCTTTGTTTATTATCTATGGCACTTCAACTTTTGTTACGTCAAAAGAAACTTTTCAATTTAGTGGAATTTCTTTGAGTCTAAGAAGCTATTGTTATATAAGCCATTATGTGAAACTGTGTTAAAAGTGCTTTGAATATGTATATTTATATTATGAACTGCGATAAAAAAATTAGAATAGAATTATTTCAAAACGTTCTGCATACAAAACGATGGTATGATATACGTAGACTGCGGAGCGAAGAATAGAATTAGCCTATATCAATAAAAGTACTTGCGACCCTCGAATTCCTCTTACACTAAATTGGAAAATTTATAATACTGTCATCAAACTTGTTTCCATATATTTGATAACCTCCGTGGTCGAGTAGTGTGTACTCTGGTGTTAATGGGTACGCCACTCCGAGGTCCCGGGTTCGATTCCCGGCTGAGTCGATGTAGAAAAAGTTCATTAGTTTTCTATGTTGTCTTGGTCTGGTTGTATGTGGTACCATCGTTACTTCTGATTTTCCATAGCACAAGTGCTTTAGCTTCTTAAATTGGGATCAGAGTAATGTATGTGATGTTGTCCAATATTAGAGAAAGTAAAGAGTCTCCAATGACAGTGAAGCTTCTAAAAGGTAATCTTTATAATGATATGAACTTGTAATGCGTAGGGATGAATGTGAATATCATATTACTGGTGTTAGTGTATGAAAGGGCGCGGCTAATAAGGTAAGATGAAGCCGGAAAAAAGACGCTGTGGTAGAGATGACTTATTGAAGAAGTATTAAAGGTAGCATGGAGTATCGTGAAGATATTACAATCAATAATAATATCATAATCTTTTATCAAAAGTTATCAACCCAGCTTATATACATTTGTATAAAACTAACTTCTCGTCGCGTATTTGCACGTGTTACGTTTCAACGTATATGAGTTATCTCCATTCCAAATTTTACCAAAATTCGTCGTTTTTATGTCAATTTTGTATGTTTCTTATAATAAAAATACCTCTTTTTACATATGTTACTTTCCTCTACCTTAAGGTTGCCTAGAAGAGATCGCTGTTTTAGCGATAAGGCCGCCTCTTGTGAATCTTTCTTGAGTGTGATTTATGTGGTATGTGTTTATTGGTGTACAATAAAGAATATTCTGATTTAAGATTTGACAAACAAACATTTTTTTCCCATTTTTGATATTACTGACATATGACTAGAGGTAGACCTCGATAAATACATACTTAAGAATTGAATAAATTCAAGCTCACGGCGAAAACACGAAGATTTAGAGTTTGTTTCATTTTTATATAACTTAAAAAGTAAAGCGAATTTTACATTATAATTAATAAATAAAAGTACCAAGAGAAATAAAAGCAGTCGTTTCCTTTTTCAAATAAAAGAAAAGTAATCTCAAATAATTAAACTTTCATTTTTCCTTTTACAAATAAATCAAGTTATTTGAAATTTATAATTGACTTTAATACAAAATAATACCAAATGAATAGTATTTTAAAGTACAATGCTTCAATTTAAGTTAAATTTTGTCCTTTTACCGTAAATATGCCTTGGAGGCTTTCAGGGCCGATTTAACCTTGTTTAATGTAGTTCAAAGTGTATTAGATTTTGTACACACCAAATACATTTATTCCGTGGCATGATGCCAAAATGAGCTAATTATTTTTTTCATTAAAATGTTTAATTTAATAATTTCTTATAAATTTTATTTTTATATTTATGTATTAAATTTCTTTATACATTTATGTATTTATACAAAACAGCGGTTTAACATTACTTATACTAACAATATTTTATGTATAGCAATACAACCAACATATCAGCCGAGATGGCCCAGTGTCTAGAACGCGTGCATCTTAACCGATGATTTCGGGTTCAAACCCAGGCAGGCACCACTGAAATTTCATGTGCTTAATTTGTGTTTATAATTCATCTCGTGCTCGGCGGTGAAGGAAAACATCGTGAGGAAACCTGCATGTGTCTAATTTGAACGAAATTCTGCCACATGTGTATTCCGCCAACCCGCATTGGAGCAGCGTGGTGGAATATAAACCTTCTCCTTAAAGGGAGGGGAGGCCTTTATCCCAGCAGTGGGACATTTACGGGCTGCTAATGCTAACGTAACATATCAGTTCAATGTTTCTCTTCAAAAGTAAGGGTTATTGATATTGACTTTTTTAGCACCAGGCCACTATACATAACACTGTATGTACTTTATGTTATTATAAATCTTATAGTTTGATTTTTATATTCAAAATAGCAAAACATACCAGCTGTTCAGAGGTAACTAAATTCCGTAGGAAAATTCTCAGTCAGTGTCCGGAAATAACATATAATTACGTTTATTCGTTTGTGATTCGCATGGACTATATGAATTTAAGTGAAAAGCGATGTATATATTTGAATTACGATTAGACGCTTCAGAGATTAAAAACTATTTCTTTTAACTTAAACCAATAAAACCTTCATAAATTTGTATTTGTATTTAAAATAGGTTCTAAATCAGGCACACTGACCAATAGGCAATCTGACGGTACTGGTCACCACTGCTCATTGATTTTCTCACATTAAATATTAATCATCCCTTACATGATCAATACGCAACCCATCTTGAGGACAGGCTTTTATGTCTTACACCTGGCAAAGGCTGTACTCACCTTATCAACCGAAATACAACCATATTAAGTATTACTGTTTGGCGGTAGAATACATATTGAATGACAAAATTATCATAACATTTCGTATTTTCGCATTAACCACAATAGGCAATGAGCTACAAGTGCATATCCTCGAGCTAAAGGCAGTAAATAAATGCGTATTCCGTTACACTAAAATATTACCATAAACAACGTCTATTGTATATTCTATTATTACCACAGACTACATCTATTGCCTTGAATGCCTTAACGCTAAACTGGGTTGACATTTTTACTGGAGTGCTTTGAGAATATACGGCCTATGCTTCAGGCCTAATGCGGTTTTAGAGTAACGGCTGTTACAATTTAACATTGAAATAAATTTGAGTAAAATGGCCTAGAGAAAATTGTACTGTTAATAAATACTTGTAAAACCATGTTAAATTCAGCCAAATAAATATTCTCTTTAAAAAATGTCGTCGAACCCAAATAAATGGGAATAATAACGCAACCAATTACATTACATAATAGGTTTAGTTTTGATATGTTATTGATGTATATTTTTTAATTGCAAACAAGCGATTATATAGGAAATAACGTTAATATTTTTTCAAGTAATACCTACTTGAACTAGACCTTAATTACTATTAGTATTTAAAACGGGATATTGACCATGTTTTTTTTATTTTTATTTGGTGGAGCTCGATATTTCGATATTATCAACGAATGTCTTGTTCACGAGACAATCCGTTTTTAATTCGTAGATAATGTCGAAATAGCTCCACCAAAAAAAATTAAAAAACATGGTAAATATCCCGTTTTAAATACTGATAGTAATAAATATAACCATGTTAATTTAAAATCTTATATAGACCTTAATGTTATACAAGAACATGAAATTCACGCTTGTCCTGTCAATAGTTTAAAATTAAAGCGTGTGAAATGGTAATACTTGAGTAATTATATTATATACTAAACGCGTTGCATCTTCTACTATACGTTTTATGTATAATAATTAAGTAGTTCGTTCAGTAAGTCGTTATAAAAAACTTATCCAATCATTGGAAATTTAAACAAATTATAATTTTTAATGATCACAAAATGTGACCAATTAGTTTTCACTAATTTATTGTAAAAGAAATGATTAACTTATAAAGTCTCCAAGGACCATGAACATCACAATGAAATCATACAAATTTATTTCAACGCATAACACAAGATGACTTGTTTAATATAGGTACTTCTCCAACTAAATGCAAACGTACTCGCAAGAGCCTACTTGAATAAAGTATCTTTTAATTTGATTTGATTTATACCTTTCACTGTGACAATATGACAATAAATAAAAAATATTATATTAATTTTGTTACATTTAAATCTTTGTTTTC
Source organism: Vanessa atalanta (assembly GCF_905147765.1). NCBI lineage: Eukaryota > Metazoa > Arthropoda > Insecta > Lepidoptera > Nymphalidae > Vanessa > Vanessa atalanta. The sequence continues at coordinate 6,477,436 of NC_061882.1, forward strand.
GTTTATATGTTATCCGTAACCACTTCCCACTCTAGATTCAGTTTGAACTTAGTACAGTTATTGTCACAAGATCCCTAGTACGATAAACATACAATACACTGGCGTGACCTTGAAGTGAAAGTATAAGAGTCTTTCTAAGACATAACACTCCATCTTATTGTCTCCACAGGTGACAAGAGCACGGGTTTTTTTTTGTCCGGAGAATCTGAAATGCTATTCAACATTGAAATGCAGCTAGCGTTCTTGTCACTGTACGACGCAGTCATGTTTTGTAGCTTATAACATTAGCTATTAATTTAATACGTAGAAACATTTATGCATGTGATTCCATTTGCCAAACCACATCATACATTAAATTTGAATTATCATTTTAGTTTAGTATGTTTGTCTCTTTATTTAAGACATAAAAAAATGTCCGCCTCGTTTTGTATAAGTATTCTAAGCATAAAGAATGCCATTACAACAAATGGATATAATATATTCTTCTAGTGACCATATTGCGGAATAATATTGCAAGGGTCCGCTTACTTATTCAAGCATGGCTATATTTTACGCAGATCGATAGCTTGGCTCTTACGACCTTTTATATTTGAATTGGTGACATATTGGATTACAATAATTTTAATTTATGAGCCGAGATGGCCCAGTGGTTAGAACGCGTGCATCTTATCCGATGATTTCGGGTTCAAGCCCAGGCAGGCACCACTGAAATTTCATGTGCTTGATTTGTGTTTATAATTCATCTCGTGCTCGGTGGTGAAGGAAAACATCGTGAGGAAACCTGCATGTGTCTAATTTCAACGAAATTCTGCCACATGTGTATTCCGCCAACCCGCATTGGAGCAGCGTGGTGGAATATGCTCCAAACCTTCTCCTCAAAGGAGAGGAGGTCTTTGTCCCAGCAGTGGAACATTACCGGGCTGCTAATGCTAATTTTTGAGCAGATACAGGTGTACCGATCAGATATTTCTGATAACAATCGGATCTAAACGATTAACCTAACGTTTAATATAATCATAGCAAGGGGTACCGTTGGAAAGGGGAAACATCTTTTTTAAAAGTAATCCAATCTGTCTATAATATATGTTTTTCTTCAATACTATATACTTCGAAATAATGAAATATTTCTGAATATAATTAAAGTATATAAAACATGCTACGGATTGTGAATGTGTGTTATATAAAGCCAAATCAATAACTTAAGTTTTATTTTAGGCGATCACACACATATAAATAAACATTTATTTTCAAAGAGAGAATATATATTATGTAACATTTACGTAACTTGCTACAACACAAAGCTTTTGAGCACCTATTCAAAGGCGTAAGGCATACAGAGCCTAAATATTAAATTACAAATGAAACATGAAACAGACTTTAATGGGTTGTCAAGCTGAACTGAAAGTGTTCATATAAATTACTCCTGGGACACAGTATCGTTTTATTTTTAGTATGAAAATAATACAGGTCTAATACTTTCGTTAAACATCTCAACTAGTTTATTTTAAGTTGATTTTAATATTAAGATCAAAAGTCTAGACCAAATTTATTTTTATTTTTAAATTCTATGATTCATTAAGTTTCTTTTACTAAAATAAGAAAAAAAAAACCCCTTGAAACCAGGGTTTTTTTGTAAATCAAAGACAATTTTTAATATAACAATGTAATTTAATTTAGAATGTTATAATTTAATGTATGAAAGGACATGACCGCTTCGGTAAATATATGTACGGGATAGCGACACGGGAGTTTTCACTCTCTTGCATATACATATACACATATTATTAAACGCACTCATAGCACACAACACCACACATAAATACACATATTCTGACATACACTTAAACACACGCTTGCCCACATAAAAGTAATTGTTATTTTAATTCATTAATTAGATTGGGAAATAATTATTTTTTTGTCTTTTTGATTTTTATTATTATTTTTAATATTTTATTTTTCATTTAATTTTTAATAAGAAACAATTATTAAACAAATAAGTCACTTGCTACGAATGTTACCATTGGACATAGCACACCACACACACACTCACGGAGTTTTCTGTGATGAGCCTTAGAGTTCCCTGGTGATTATAGTCGGCGGAGGTGCTGGATAGATTTTCCCTTTTCCTTCTCTGAAGAGTCTTATCGCGGTAGAAAGTCCATTCGTCGCACTTGGAGAAAACTTTAGTTGTATTATTCTATAATATATGAATATGAAATATTATAAATACTAAATATTTAAATAAACAAACCTATATTTAATTTAAAAACTGTTATTCAATATAATTATGGTAATCGCTTAAAAGTTCGTCTCTAATTTTATCATAACAATAATATGCTAATAAAATAAATGATAGCGTACCTGTTGCAATGTTGCGAGAGGTATTTACATTGTAAATTGTAATGAAGACTTGATATGAGACAACAAGATAATACAGATAATTATTTGTATCAAGTCGATACTTTATTATATCGATTAAGTATAAAAGTATGAAATTGAATTTTGAAAAAAATACTTTCCGATAAAAAAAATCTCTGATCAGATCTGGAATTCATAAAACAATAAACCATCGGCGTTCTTACAAAGGCGCATCATTTTAAAGTATTTACATCAATTATTGAATGAACTACCTTAAAGAGTTAACAGAGATCCAGAGCGGCCATATAATTAATGTACAATGGTTTGAATGACTTAAATAATCGTCAGCGTTTACAATAGGATCAAATATATAATGATATGATTAAAATAATATTTAATGTCATAATTTTTTTATAAATGTTGTTGGATTATCTAATAATAAATAATCAAATTTTACATTAATTAGTAACCTTTGATATAAATTCAGCCTCGGTAAAAAAGGATTTATCCAATAGGATAATTGTCTTTAAAAAAAATTTATTATGTTTTTAATAAATTATATGATTTTATATAAGCTTGAGAAACATCGTCGTTTGAACTTGATATGGACTACTAACGGTCTTCTGTAGGTGTATTTAAAACTTTGTTATAAAACTACAATTGAGTTAATTTCTGTTTCTCTTACTTAACTACTTCTAATGTATATTATTGTAACAAAAATGACAAGTTATATTAATGATATTCGTAAAACTAGTGCTAATGCCATGTGAAGAGGCTTATTTAGTACAAAAAAAATGTTTAATGATATCTATCTGGATTTCAGGTAGATCAATAAAGAGATTATTACAATGTACACAAAGGACATTATAACTTTCATATAGATATTATGTATAAAATTTAAGGGTAATATCGGAACACATGCGTGATACGAGGACGCAAAGGGATACGATCAAATTAGGGAGCGAACGCAACATTTTTCTCCCCTATGTAATTATTGGCATTTTAGGAAGAATCTCGAGTTTCTGAGGTAAAATTGAGATAGGGTGTCGTGACAAATGACAAAATATATATCTCAATGGAAGTGCTATTTTTATTTGAATAAAATTACTGTATATTTGTTGTGATGTGTGGTCTAGTAAATAGGACATGATCTTACCTAAGATTTAAAATCTGAGTACGTTCAAATTTGTTGTTTGCTAATAATTTATTTCGTATTTGGCAATAACAGAAAACACCGCGAGGAAACTGATATCATAAGAAATTATGTTCTGATTATCAATTTTAATCTGTTTGCTATTTCGTTCATTCGGTTGTCAGTTCCTAAAGCAGAACTTTCAATATGATGCACGTATTTATTAAGAACAGTAACATTGAGTATTTTTAAAATAGTTGTGATGACTTTATTTACAAAGCAATTCAATTGCAACGTGTAATCATTTTGTGCAACTCAATAAAAGCACAAGGATATATACGTCAGAATTTCAATTTCAGATTTACATATCCAGTTTTAGGCGTGACATTATTCTTCCCAAGCAGGAAAAAAATTAAAAGACAGATTAAGCACGTGATAACTTTAAAGTTTACCTAGATTTTGATATTTTCAATTATTCGCGTATTCACTTTTGCTATCTTAGCTTCCAATTTTACGTACTTGCATATAATAAAGACAAATAAAAGAAATCTTCTTATTCTTGTTTATTTCAAATTGTAGTTCCAGTTATTTTATATCGATGGTTTCCTCTTATTATTCGATATATTAACTATATTGATCGAACATTGTGCACATGCTTAGGTGATATATTGGGGGTGTAAAAGTACAAACGCCCCTTCTGCAACACATTATTTTTGAAGTGTTATGGTCTGCCTTAAGTCAATATAAAACGTCTAATATTGCCTTTATTTCATAGGGTCTACCACTAAATGTTTCGGTAGATCATTTGTTTAATGCAAAAACATTTAGTCTTTGTTTAAAATATCAATTTACATTATTTATTTTTTTAGCATTAGCAGCCCGAAAATGTCTCACTGCTGAGATAAAGGGCTCCTCTCCCTTTGAGGAGAAGGTTTGGAGCATATTCCACCACGCTGCTCCAATGCGGGTTGGCAGAATACACATGTGGCAGAATTTCGTTGAAATTAGACACATGCAGGTTTCCTCACGATGTTTTCCTTCACCGCCGAGCACGAGATGAATTATAAACACAAATTAAGCACATGAAAATTCAGTGGTGCCTGCCTGGGTTTGAACTCGAAATCATCGGTTAAGATGCACGCGTTCTAAGCACTGGGCCATCTCGGCTCGTCAATCAATTTACAAAAATCCTAATTAACCTTTCTATCCGACACTTTAGTTTGCGTGGGCTATATGAATGATAAAATACAATTTACGAAGCACCATTTGGAAAATCTAATTAGCTGATATGGGAAATATCAACTGAGTTAAACCTATTGTCATACTGTGATATATATTTTTGTTTTGTGATTTTTCCTATAAAAACCATAATATCACAACGATTTAAAAGCTATCTAAGAGTTAATAGTTATTTCTTTACTATTAGCAGAAGCAAATAATTTCCTTTTGTTTTTTTTTTTTATGATGTCGGTAGGTGGACGAGCAAATAGGCCACATGATGGTAAGTAGTCACCACCGCCCATAGACAACCACCCACCAATTTTGGTAAATAAGATGTTACGTCCCTTGTACCTGTAGTTACACTGGCTCACTCACCCTTCAAACCGGACCACAACAATACTGAGTACTGCTATTTGGCGGTAGAATATCTGATGAATGGGTGGTACCTACCCAGAGGGACTTGCCCTACCACCAAGTAAAATTATAATTTTTTAAGATTAACATTAATTTATTTATGACTGACGACTAAGTAGCCAGATAAACAAGCCATTATAAGATACAAGTAATTGAAGGCCATGTGTCATTAAAAGCAGGAGAATTCCCTTACTCGTTTATTCCGTAAAATTGTTAGGCAGTTAGATATAAAAAATATTGCTGTTACCAGCCAAAATTGGCTGACCTGCACAAAAAATTAAAAGTCAAGAGATCATTAAAACAGAACATGTTTAGCAATCGTATAATAAATAGTTTTATTTATTATTATTTACTGCAGGGACTTTTGAAGTGGTAGCTATCATTTCCAAATGGATGTTTATTTTCGACCGAAGGACGATTTCGTATAATGAATATAAACAGAAATTATTTAGCTACGTAACGCTTGGTTCTAATTATAAAATGATTCAGCAATCGCTTTAATATAATGTCGTATACATAAAATATAATAATTACCGAATTTAATCAGCGTAATGCGATTATCACAGCTCAAAGCTTACCAGATATTGTATCGTCGATTGTAATCAACTCAATAAAGGACAAATTAACCACCATAAAACGAATTTGCATTAATCCGTAATTATATCGCTGACTATGAGTATTGTTGAAGTAAAATAAAATATTTTGTAATATTCTTAAAAATATAATTATCGAGTTGTTTGATTATTGTCTAATTTTCAATTAATGGATTTATTCCTCAGCCTCGTTCTTTATGCGCTATGGTTAAACTTATTTTTGATATAATGCAATGAAATAACATTGCCAGATTATATGTCAACCCTTTTATCAATTTATTAAAAAAAAAGGTGAATTTGTTACCTTTTAGTTACTGAAAAAAGGTACCCAACTCTTGTGTTTCAGAGAAATGCTGACGAGCGTTCTACTCATACGAACGGATAAAAAAGTGTTTCTTTTTTATGACACATTTTTATTTTTTTTTATTCTTCGAAATCAATCAATGTCACTTATTGAAAATATCGATTTCATGCAAATAATTATGAGTATTATTTGCTGTCTCACATAAAAAAAAAATTGCGTTTGTTGTAACGAAACTTATCTAATTGACGGGCTTGTAATCTAAAGGACGATATTATTGATCTCTGGGTTCTTAAGTAAATCGCTTGGCTCCGATTTTTCAAGTAGTTTTTCATTATCGCGTCTATTCTAGCCACAAGACCATCAAGTAATACAGACATATATATTATTAGTAAATATATAACAATTCATAGCAATCCTTTGTTGGCATAAAACTGGAAAAGCTTTCCATTTCCATTCATAACTGACTGATGCATTTAATATAAATAAAAAAGTAAAAAAACAGATTTCATGTGTTGTGATATTTTGTATCCAAATGCCTCAATCATCAAGATATCTATAACATTTTAAGGCTACAATGTATGTAGTATATACTCACCTAATATATTATTGATAGATAAAATATTAACTTACAGCTAAATAAATGTTGAGTTGAGTTTTATTGAAAAAATAAAACGCATGTGCCGTCTGAACATAGCTACAACTTTATTTAGTAAGGACACATATTAAATGATATGTAAACCAAATAATTCTATAAGCACAGACCATTACATTGGCAGGAGTCAAGACAGATATACTTTGGCCTTGAATTAACATGACATTGGTCGAGATCTAAAATAATCTATAGTACCTATTCACTATTTACGAAGTGGTTATTGGAACTTTAGAAGTAAAATAAAGGGGGATACATGTAGTGAACAAAGATTGTTCGTGCATAATATATCACATCTATCGGAAATTCACCTGGAATACCCATATCTAAGGTTTGATTATTTTCACTCCTTCTGCCATTGCAATAGACTAAAGACTTCAGTCGGTTACTACCATCAATACTTAATTCTAAGCAGTTATATTGTTTATCCGAAACATCCACATACAACTTCATTAAATAAAAGACCCAATGAAAAATAGGAACTCATTTATTTACATACATCCAAATTATATTTACATTGTAGCTCATTCCTTACCTAATCAAATGGCAACTTGAGCAAAGATAGGTTTACTTAAGTAAAATATTATGCATCACGTTATGTAAAAGCAGAAAAGTATATTAAAATATAGCTCTTTGAAGCCAGTTGGTACAGTTATAAACGATTTTCGAATGAAAGGTTAATAACCGAAAATTTATTAAAACTAAAAGAGTCATATAGAACGCGTTTTTAATATATAAAAGTTATAAAGTAAAGGAAATAAAATTGCTTTTAAAATATCTATATTTAATTATTATCCTAGCATTGACTTTAATCTGTCGCGTCGTTTCATTAAATTTTACTTTCAATACGACTGAGTCGCAAATCATTTTTTAAATACTCAGGCACGTACGAATATTTAAGCCACAATATATTTTTTATTCAAACTTTGTAGATTCCCTACGTTTCAATCGGTTAAATTGAAAATTTATTTCAAGTAAAAAAACGCCCATAATATAAATGAGCACAAAATTCTAACTAAACGAGACAAAATATACCGTATTACTTAACTATCAACGTTTATATTAGACTGTCCACAACAGTGTAAGGGATACTTACTTTTCCATTAAACGATATTGATCTATAAGTATAATAGCTTTTAAGACTATTATTGTCTGAGTATAAGATCCTGCACTTGTACGAACCCCAAGATATATCGATTCAATTACACCAAACATTTGCGCGTTGCAAAATTCAATATAATCTTTTGAGCGTATCAATTTGTTCTTTGCTCATATTTTCTTTACGCTAATTAAAATCGAGGAAATATTAAATTATATTTATGTAAAAACTTATAATTATAAGACACGGAATGTGATGTATTTAGATTGAATAGAATTATTAAATCATTAATCAAGTCAAGTTTGAAAAGAAACTACTACTAAGGGGTAGAATTGTTCCAAGAAATAAATGCCAAAACATGAAATTCAATGAAGTCTTTGGACTACATAATACAAACTACAACAAATTCTTCTTTGTACCAATTCCGTTATAACTTTAGTTGACTGCTTTATTTATCTATAAGTGTATCTTATACGGATAATATAAAAAAATGTGACGTTCGATAGTGCTGTATCACAATGAGCCCTGCATATGTTAACTTAATACTAAATTAATGTGTAATACTCGATGCGAAAGCTAAGGAGACGCTATAAATTCATATCATCCTCCGACTCGCTTTCGCTTGAATACTTATTTAGAGCCTTATGAATCTCTTCCTCGATTTCTATAGCGCTTTGCTGTTTATCATCTACAGCTAACTTGTTATACGCTATCTTGATATTGGAATCGTAATTATAACCACAGCAGGATACGCCCATTCGTTTAAGCGAACAAACAATCAATATGTAAAGCGAAATGCAAGTAACAAGAATTAATGCTATAGTGAGTATTAAATTGACTTTGTAGTGCCAATTAGCGTCGTTAATTTGCGGTAGAACGGTTTTAGGATAGCAGTAAAGTTTCGATTCAACATCAGACATATTGTAAAGTTGAGCGTCGTCTAAGCAGGAGGAACACTGACTGTTGTGGGGTCCTGTACAAGTGGCGCATGTATAATGGCAAGGGAGACAAATTAAAGGCGCTTTAGAAAAGTTATTTGAAGGTTCCATATCAAGCGCTTCAATCGTGGTAGGTTTGAGAACATCACCCTGTCGCTTCATCACGACTGAAGAGTCACCCGACTCCAAGTATGTGAGGTTACGTCTTCGTGAGCTTCGTTCCATTAAAATTTCACTGGCATAAGTCTCGGCCGGACAACGCTGATAGCATCGACCGTCGTACAAGTGCAAACCCTTCGCGCATTCTAGTGAGAAAGAGATAAAGATAAAATAAATACATGAGTTAAAAGAGGACCATCCGACACCACCCAGCACCGTACCAGCATCCATGCAGCATTTCTTGCCAGCGGACCATATGATGCAGAAGTTCCACTTGCGCGAGGCTCGAAGTTCTCAGGTAAAGATTATGAAAACAGGGTACGATAGGGGATGGTAAGTAGACTCTCGTAACTGATCTCAAATAATTTTGTCCAAACATTTGGAGATGATTACATAAAACAAACGGACGTTAACGTTGACGCTCGACGCATGCACAAAAGACACGTACAAAATTAAATGAAATCAGGAGAAAAATATTTCGAATGTTAAACGAAAAAGAAAAAAAAAGAATTAGGAAGATTTTAACATAATAGAGTAGTTTTAGAAGATAAATTAAGCTTGGAGCGACTATTATTAAATTGTTATGGGCCCATATAAAGCAAAGCGGTACATGCAGTCAATTAAACGTAACAAAACAAAAAGCCTAGAATATAAATTCACAGTTGATTATTTAACGTCAGTTTGATTTATAAAATAATATACATTTTTTATAATCTGTGACAAGACTCGACATTACATTTTAAATGAAAATCTATAAACATTTTGTAATAAAAGATTTTTTATTATTACATTTAATTCACATCGGATTCCATATATACAAATTATTCAGCATTTACATTTATTTATAAATACAATTATCGGATATCTAATTAATGCCGATCGATGAATTTTACATGTATACACCAAAACTTTTACAAAAATGAGCTTTTTGCCAATTTCTAACATCAAACGATAGTCACATAGTATAACGACAGCTGTTTTATTTCGTTATCGATCAAAAATCAACCTTATCATAAATATTCTAAAGTTTAATTTAGGAAGTAACTTTACATAATTAAGTCTAGCTACCAGTCGATGAGAAATCTTGAGTGTTCAGTCATTTTAAAAATTTACATGTATGTGAGCAATTTGTACAATTTTCCAAATTCATTATACGAATATATCTAATTATTTACAAACTTTAACATGATCTATGTTATATGGATTGGCAATCACTTATATGATCACAACCACGATACGCTATTAAATTTTACTCTAGTTATTATGTTTATTCACAGGGAACTACGTACTGTTTTATATTTAAGGCGTTATCCATGTGACAGTTATAATTTGTTTCGCATAAACCGATAATATATTTATATCATGCAAGAAGAAACGCAAAAAATATTTTTTAACTTGGTACCATTCAGTGTCTAAGACTAGGACCGACTTGAAAAACAAGTTTTATAAACTTATATTTATATATATAATGATTGGTTCATAATTATGCGATGTACAGATGATTTTCATAATAAAATAGTATTCATAGTGTAAAACTAAATCGCTTCCCGCCGCCTGTACTGTAAGATTATATAATCAATCAATAAGCAGAATGATTCAAAAGGAATATTCACATGTATTATACATGAATATTATAGAAGAGCAAAGCCGAAAATTTCAACTTTCCTAGCCGGATAAAAAACAAGATTTTTTTTAAATTTCATATGTAGACCTTAAAGTAGGTACCCGTGCGAAACCTTACATAGCTAGTAATGTATGAAATAAAAAAACAACTGATACATAGATTTAATTTATATTGTATATGATATAATCTGCTGTTAATTATGTTGATTTAATAGAGGACTAGAGAAAACTTCTGATAAATTAAAAAGTATTTTCAATGATTAACATTTCAATAAATGTGTTAATCCCCCTGTCCCACGCGGGCGAAGCCGCGGGCCGAATCTATTATTTTATAAGTAATAAAAGAAATATTCTTATATAGCGTGAAAGTGGGCTTGGAAATTCCATCTAAATCATTTTGTTACGCAACGCTATTTGATTTCCGCCTTTCTTACGATGCCGGTAAAGATAAAAATGCATTTTGCATATTCAGCGATGTTCTGCGATTAAGATATACACCAGAAAGTGAAATTTCAAATGTTTCATATCTACGAGTTGAAATTTCCGCGCGATAACGTCTAGGTGGAGTGTTTATACATGTGACAGAATTTTATTAGATACGTGCAGGTTTCTTGCGATGTCTTTCTTCATCGCTGAGCGCCACAAAATAAGCGCGCAATAACTCAGTAGTTCGTGCTAGTTTCAAGCTGTGCTCTTTGGGCGATCTACGAGTATGTACTGGGTGAATGCATATGTTTCCTTACTGCCAATCTTATTTGTTATTAATGTGTTTCATGCGTATATACGAAATATTAAATGTTTTAATCGTTACAACATTTCATTTGTTTGATGTAGAGTATATTTGTATACAGTAAATAAGTAAAGAGCATGCTACAAATGTTATAATGCATTGTAACATTTGTAGCTGTTTTAATTATATTGTTTATTTGATTACTTTACAATTCAATGACATTACTTAAATAAAAAAAAATCATATGTTAATATTTTTTTCAATGTTTGCGTTAAAGTTTTTAATATAGTTCTAATGTAAATGTCTTGCGCTTTGGATAACGAATTAGGAAAACTAAGCATTTAGGCTAGCGTGTAATCCAAGGCCTACCCTGAAATCGTACAAAGTCGGTCCTACTTTATAACCTTCAGTCGTTAAAGTTCCCTAAGCTTCGGACCTATCACAGAGATAACGCCGCTATAAACACTTAAGAGGTTAGAAGGCATAATTTATTGTTTTCCAAACTTATTGTACAGGATATGTTTGTTTTCGTATAGTGTAGGTAATGGCGAATTTTCCACATCTATCGACTACAAGGTATACATTATTTTAATTATGCTTTTTATTTGAAAAAATCGCCAAAACACTTCTTTATTATTTTTACAAGACGATTCAAATAAGAATAGGAGCTCGTGCCATCTTATAGCTTCATAGCTGTTATAATTTATTTTTAAACTAATTATGACTTCAACAAATTTGCTTCAACTTTTTATAAATACGTTTTCAGAAATAAGTTTTTATATTTTGAAAGTGGAAAATATTTTTTCTTTGCAAGACGTACTCTCCTTGTCACTTGACAGATCGCGATCATTCGAGGTCATTGACGTTCCTATTCTTATTAAAAACGCATTTTACTTTAAGTTAAACAATATATCTTATATCTTTCGAATAAATTAAAATAATTATTACATGCAACACGAGAAAATAAATGCATAACATTTGGTATCGTGTTTTAAATAAGTTGCCTATATTTGGTTTATGGCGACAAATAAATATTTATTGCTATTAACAACGTAACAATTGTAAAATATATTTCTATTGCATCATTGGAGGTTTGACAGTGTTTTAAGTAAAGGGTTCTTCAATTATTATATAAAACTAACTAATGCTTTAAATTTACGATCCTTTTTCTCAGAATATTAAATATGAAACAATTCACATACTTTTTTTTCAATTCAAGATATTTTTAGTTCAGGCACTTACCCGTTATAAAGCTGTTAAGAATAAAGCTTATGATTTAAAACCACCATGATTATTTTATGTTAATTGTTTAATCTTTAATGTCAATGTAATGATAGAAAAACCTACCACGAATATATAAACACTGAATACAATTATTAAGCATAAACTCCTAGTATTCTTACATAACTCGCATTGAAACGATTAGTCTGTCAGGAAAAGGATCGTATCTGACGGCGTGATCAGAAAGACTGAAGCATAACAATTGCCTGCAACTTTACCTTTAAGTACCGCGGGCATTTTCTAACTATAATTTTTTTTTATCCCTATATATAATTTTACACACTAATGTCCACTTTCATTCGAAATAATCATTCGAATACACAATGCAATTACCCGAGCAAAATGGACGTCTTCGATTTGGAATACATAATATTTAATTTATGTAATTGCACTTGTTCTCTAGCTCTTTAGTTTTGCCGAATAATAGGTTGATTTTACAAAATACCTATGAGATTATTGGACATAATTATAATTACAATATCATACATATTTTACATCGCAGTCATTTAGAAAGTTAGCTAAAAGGGGACATTAGTAGACATTAATAGTATTGAACACGTTCGATTTAATTTACCTCTAGTTTATATTTTAAACCACTGCGATATAAAAATAAGTAAGCTAGCATTATTTTACGTATCAAAGTATTCAGTTTATTAACCACTAACATACTATTACATTACATAAATCATAATAAAAGAATTGGACTATTATTATGCGGCCAACAGTTTCGAATAGACTATTACTATAGACTTCAACTAATGTATACAGGTATTCAATTAAGTACGTTGGAAATATTACAGCATTATGGCAGTATCAAACAATCAATAAAATTATTTATTTATTATTACAAACTGTGATCGGACATTATAAAATATAGAAAAAAAATAATTAAATAATTATTATATATAGTAACACCTTGTACTTATATTCGTATGAATTCAACTAAAATCACGAGCCTCGAGTACTAGGGCGCCAGTGCCGGGGCGAAGTTTCGAGGTAGCTGCAAGCAAGGCGCTCGCGGCGGCCTGTCACTCGTCCGGGCGGGCAGTTTCAGATTTACGCTAGCATATAGTGTACAGTTTGGCTTACTACTACGGGGTTGTTTGCTCGGGGGCTTAAACGAAATACCTTGACCCGAGATTAAGAGGAGGAGCAAGAGACACAAACCTAAACAGCGGTGCGGAGGCTGCGGTGCGTGCGTGGCGCACCCGCTCGCCGCGTACCCTCCCGGCTCTACGACTGGGCCTTCCTCACGAATCTGAATATATATACGCATTTATAAAACATTATCACATAACTCTAAAGGAATAATTAGGAAAAAATATTGTTAGTTTTACTAAAATAGTTTCGGGATATAAATTAGTTAAATATATAATTATTATAGGACATATTTTTCAACTAAAAAAATGTTAAAATTATACACAACATTACTAAATTACATAAAATTATTATCTGTTATCACATTAATTATCAGATTTGTGAACTTCATACCGCATTCGTATATCTGCAGCTTTGATTCAGCACAAACGAAATATCTACGTCAAAACGAATATATATTAACATCTGAATTTAACCGATCAAATTTTGTAAATATCGTACGATCAGTTCTTGTTTTGCTTAAACTTTAAAGAATCGATCAATTAATCATCGTTTTTTTTTTTTAAATCGAATAATATTCTGAAATAAGTATGTCATCAATCTAGTTAAAAAGTAAGATTTATTAATATATAATTTTTTATAAAAAAATATTTAAAGATCAAATTATGTATGTAATATTTAAAGATAAAATATTCAGGATTGTTCAAATAATCACTGCCGTTAACAGCTTGTCTATACCAGCCCCTTTAGATACAAATACTAAAAATTCAATATAAAATCATAATACATCGATCATATTACAATGATGTACATACTCAATAGTCTATAGAATGTGTGATATGCGATTAGTGTATTGATTTACATTATAACTACCAATCAATAACGTTAGTGTCGGATATCCTATCTATATGATCAAAAGATCACACAGCACTTAACTTCTGAATGGTGGGTTCAGCGTATTGTGTCTGACAGCGGTTGAACATAAATCATCAACAGCACGCTAGCATTATCTTTAACAGTTATTTCGACATTACTGCCCGATACAGCGCGTCTTTTGTTTTAGTTATATGATACAATTTTTATTTTTTCTATCATATATACATATATGATATACTGAATCGAGTTTGTTATAAATTATGATCATAACAATATGCAAAATAGCACTCACCGCGTGCGAATCATGCCATACAAGAGCCAGATCGTCGTCAATAGTGTTCTGTCTTACTTCCGGCGTTTCAGGGACATTCGCACCGCTCCATGACGTCACACCACTCGTCCCAACGGAGTTGCTTTCTGGCGATGCATCATACTCCTGAGCCGGCGTCTCCGTACCGTAGAATATTAACTCCCACTGCGTCAGCGGCCCGGCTATACAAACAAACGTTTCGTTTTGTAGCTGTTTTAATGAGATCTGTTGTTTATATTGTGCTTACGTTTCGTAGAAAAAAGCCATACGCGGTGAAAATTTTATGTTAAATTTTACAGAAAGGGTTGTATAATTTATAAAATATTCTGAATGTCAAGTGCTATTACATACTTTCGTTATTATGAGGCTTAATAGTGGTAGGTATATATTTTAAAGCATTTTTATTATCTGTAAAATAAATATATAAAGTAAACATAAAAAGATTACTGCGATTTTAAAATAAATTTGCAAAATAATTAAAAAACTTATTAAAACTTAAATTAATATTAAATCAGCTAAATGCACTACCTACAGTTACGAGTTATGATAGGTTTTAAAAAAGTCGGTTTGTAGCTCATACCGTTGGTATTACTATTAAAATACCAGAAAAAGGAAAACATTGAAAGCTTTTAAATACAAGCAGAATTGTTAATGTTTATATGAAAATTATATTTTGTTATTTTAATAGTAAGGCCAGAATAAATAATATCGTAAAAATAAAATACAAGAAAACAAAATAAAAAAAAAAAAAAACAGAAAGTCACTGCCAAATTGGTATAAATCGTAAATGAAAAACTTAATTCCAGCGCAACATTTCTATCAAATGACCGTCTGCTACTAAATAAAATTTAAACAACGCAAACACACGACATGCAAAGAGCAAGTCCGAAACAAAGGTAATTGACGTGCAAGCTTAAACTAGGCGGCGACCAAATAAAATACGCGCAAAACGAATCAACGGACAACATGCACAAGGTACCGTTGGCTTGCAGCGGCGCTGGATATATTCGCTGAATTTTCGGATACTGCTCGAACAGATTTGACATCTTACGCCCTCTGACATCGGACAAGGGATCTGTTATATCCCCTCGTAAATTGAGGCTCAAATCCGCCGTGGTCGACGTCGTCGGGCGTGACGTCGTACTTTCTATTGGCGAGCGTGTGGCGGGTCGACCTTGTTTTTTCTGCGAATTCCTATTTGGATTCTTTGAATTCTTATTCTTTTTCCTTTTGACGAGACCTACTGTATACTGTGTAGGTACGATATGGACGGCTTTCCCTCTATTATTTTTTCGTCCGGCCTGTAATACTACAGGACGAGTTGCATTGCTCCTATTTCTCATTATCGGATTTCTAAATGGTATAGGGTCGTTTTTTGCAGCCGGTGTGCTTGTTCCGTATAAAGTCAATGACCAGTCTTGTAATGTCGCTCGACCTAAAGTATCGAAAGTGTTTTTTTGTAAGTCCCATGAGTTTCGGCAAGAATTAAGCGGAAACTTTTCAAACTTTATTGAAGTAAGCAAACATTTAGTTTTCAGTCAGTTCCGATTTATGGGCTTCTTTCTAGACTTTGATATTAGTAAAGTTGAGAATCTCTCGTGACTAAAGTTTTCTTGTTATTGAGATTTATAGTTCTTTTTTTACTGATGTTTAAAAAAATATTATCGTATTCATTCTCTTTATGGTAGATATATCATAAATATTTAAAAAAACACAATAAATGACTTTATAAACTACAGATTCAAAGTAACAAGTCAATCTGAAGTCTTTGAATCGACGTCAAGAACACGAACCAATAATTTATACAATAGAAAGTCGAAAGTTTTCTGAACGATTTTGTGATCTGGATCGGGATAAGTTGCACATTTTATTCTTACAACAGCAACCGTTCGTGAAGTGCACTCAATGACGGTCAACACTTCTCGACCATGTAAACTTTCATGAACATCATGAAAGAATATAACGAAAGACAAAGGCATCGTATGACAGGCATTGAATAACGCTGTGAATGATATACTAAAACATGTCTAGTTTTTCTTACAATTTTTATTTACGTGATTATTATTATTTTTTTGATAATATTGATCGTATTAGAAATACTGTTATATATAAATTTCATTATTATAATTATGATTGTATTCAATCTACTTACCCAAATATCGTCCTTCGTTCGAAACCTCAAGCTGCCAGACCCCGAGGGGCGACTCTCCCCACATATGTACAGACATGAACGGCCAAGAATTGAAACCCGCGCGCGAGGAGTCGTGTGGTCTGTCGGAAAATTAACCGGCTAATTACATTAGCCCCCAGAGGAACGTCATTTAATGCTACGCTAAAGTACTTCTCTAATTAGCCGTATAACTTTGAAATGGTGTCATTTGTTATGTAGTGCACTTTTAACTATCAATTTGACTTTAGTACTTATATATCTATACAGAATAAAATTTACAACATTGCAAATTTCATACAGAAATGTAAGTTTTAATAACATTTCCTACGAATAACAAAAGTGATCATTCCAAAAATATTTAAATCACTAACATACAAATTAAAATAAAACGCATATTTATTTTAAATCAATACCACAATTATATTTTAATAATATTTCAATAAATGAACTCGCATCGCTATAATATCACGGATATGGTCCTCAAAGTAAATTAAATGTCTAATTTACATCTGTATGAAGACCTACATTGATATATTTTTAGTACTATCGCTATGTCATTATAACTTTTATTCTGAAGGTATTAAGAACTTGAATTGTATAAATCTACGTAGCAAAGAACATTGTGCAGAGACCGAGTGAAATGAGGTTTTATTGCTACGTATGCTGTTTCAGAGTGATAAAGTGCGCCACTGACTGCCTCGAAGTTCAGTAATTGCGCTGTTAGTCGAATGGTATGGAGTAAGATGTATCGTATATGATATCACGCCTCAGCATTACGTACCGACATAATGTCCTAGCGGTATAAAATTATAAATGTGTTTTATGTGCGGGTAGTTTAAAAATAAGAGTGGTCAATGCTTATGAGCTCTATATAAATACATATGTATATACAGATATGTACCATATATACACTCGTATTTTACTACTAAAATGCATACTTTGATCTTAATTAAGAAGACAAATAAAAAAGAAATGTTCAAACCATTAAATTGGTATGTATATTTTTATATAGTCTATTAAAAGAAAAATCATTATTTTTGTATTTTATACAACCGAGACTTTAAGATATGAAATTATAAATTTAATATTAACATTTCATATTATGTTCAGTGAAAAACAACGTCAAAACATTTGGGTAGAATATTTTAAAGAGATTGGCAACTTGCCTTATTTATAAAAGTATTAAACTAAGCCCTAACTATACATGGTAGAAAAATACATGAAATTCTTACCGGGGCGCGAGTAATGTAACCCTGGTACCAGCTGGCGAAGTGAGGGCAATACGCAGGTCGCCACGCCGGGCCGCTGACAGTGACACACGCGCCTGCACGTGCTCCAAGTAGTTCACTCCGGGACAAGCGCCTACATCCAACTAAGACAACGTGAAAATATAAAGCATTTATTTATTTCAAATTCATTTTGATAAAAACCACTTCTTGTCCGGTGAGCACGCAATAGATAATTTAAAAATCGAACCCAGTATTACTTCAACATTTGCGTCGTCACAACTTTTAATATAATTGTGAATTTTTGTATTGCAATAAAATATAAGGCTAATATTAAAAACTGGTTGCTCAAACACAAACACTATCAAATAAAGTAATTTATTGATAGATTTTTATTACAATACAGAAGATTCTAAAATGAAATCACCGCTGATTGCGGTTTTAATTTCGTTCATAATCCAAATTATCAACCGCATACATAAATCGCCATCGCTAGCCGATCCTGATATCAAGTAACAAAGTTATAATTAGTATGAAATACGATTGAAACGTAAACAGATTCACAATGATTAGGTTCAAATAAATAAATAATATTGTGTAAAATTGTAAGCGCGCGCACTCATTTAGCGCCATTCCTTATGTAATAAGACCCCACATTTTCAAGCTCCAATATTCAGACACAGCAGCGCCAATTATTGTAAATTTGCTAGTCTCATATTCAGCGGTATTGGTTTTTGTACTTATATTGTCTTTGTAAAGCAAATCACATAAGCGCTTTGGCGCTAAATTTTATACGCTATTACATTATTACAATTTCTAGTAGATACAATAATGGCAATAGAACTTAACATAGGATCGTAATAAGGCACTGAATTCAGTAAATTCATAGCTGAATAATTTCAATGCAAATGTACAGTGCATTTACGAATGTTGCAATTTGTACAGACAGCTAGACAATACCTGGAACTAACCTATATTACTATTTTAAGTGTTCTAATTTCTATGAATTTGAATACGTAGTCACGAAACAAGAAGTATACAATTAATATATAAATATAATTAGCAAATTTATTATTAGTACCTGTGTAGAAAATAAAACTAACCTGTAGAGTTATAGAAGACCTAGGGGGCACGGCTCGTTGAGGCCTTGGGGCAGCTAGTTCACATCGTCTTTGTGCGGGGACCGGTTTCCAAGACCTTGCAAGCCGAACCATCCCAGCGGCATCCAGTAGTCCGTAACCAAAGGAATGTGATACGTTCCTTCCGACACCATTGACCCTCCATTCCCCGCCGATACTCAAGCGTTCTGGTCTTGCGGTCCGAACAACTGCAGGTTGAATATGTTATATAACAAAAAGTTTTATGCAATCAATTGAACATTTTACATTTACAATAAACGTGAGATTTTGATATAAAATTGAAACTGAATAAAATTTTAAAAAGTATGTTCTTGTAAGAATATACGTAGGAACGAGACTATTTTACTCGTAAATACACGAGTGTTATGTTAAAGTCAAGCGTTTTCCTAAATGTCCCAAATTTTACTGTGAAATACTGCTAAAAATCTTAGTAATTACTTTTTATCAAATAAAGAAAAACAAGGTTATGATTTATTTGGAATAATTGAATAAAATCGAAAAAATCAGTTTCAGTCGTGCTTGCTTGGGTTTGAACCCATGTTCGGTTAAGATTTATGGTATCTAATCTCCATCTCGGCATTTTTGAAAAAAAAAATAGTAATTGTATGACAAAGGGAATAATAGCATAACGTTTTATTGTAGGCAATCAAATAAAAATCGTGTAAACGACCATATTTATACTAATATTATAAATACGAAAATAAGTGAGTTTGTTTGTCTGTTGGTCTATCTGTTTGTTTCTCTGTCACGGCCAAACTACTAAATCGAACTCCAAGCAAGGACTTTTTATGTCTAACACCTGACGTCTGACCCTAAAACGCGAGTGAAGCCGCAGCAATAACTAGTGTTATATACTTTTACGATGGTATAGTAACTATAGAATACTGTATTGTAGTTTGATGCACTAATAATAACAATAAAAATATATAATTCATGAAGCGTAAAAGTTGCGCTTTTTTCAAGCATTTGTGGGCAGTTAGTCTTGTCCGGCGCGGTTCGATACATTAACAATATTGGCACCATATATCACGAGTTTGGTATTATCTGTAATCCTCGGTAATCCCGTATCTAAATGGCTTTTAGATAAAATGGAATTTAGCGCGAATAAATGCACCACGCTTGAGTTGGGGCCATCCTAAGTGTTTATTCATTAAAGCAAAACTCGGGACGTTTTGTTGTTTTAGATTTGTGAATAATGGACTTCATATTTTATGCATTTGTTTGAATAATAAAAAAACATACCCAGTTAGATTCATTTTAATTTAGAAAGAATAAAATACGAGTTTATTACAAAGAAGGTTTTACAGAAGATAAAATGTAGATACTCAAATTTAGTTGATTTAAAAAAAAATGGTCTATTGTATGGGATGAAAAATTTAAAATGAAGAGGAACAGAAATAACATCAGAGCAATAACTAATATCAACTATTATAATATTGGACTTGTAAATATGTTTCAATCTTAATTATATTACACTAGCGATACTTGGCGAACGTACTTCCATCTGCACGGTGATTGGTTCAAAGGTAACACTGTACATGGTATAAAAATTGAAGTTCTGAAACGCCATCTAGCGGCGATTTACAACTAAGTGGTAGTATTAAAACCTTTTCCGGAAAAACAAACACATATGCCAACTTAATAGTATCGGTTTAACGATATTAAAATCTTTGAATCTCAAACAGTCTTATATATAATAATGTATATTGAACTATTATTATTTATATATAAAAATGTAAAAACTCGCTATAAGATGAAGATAAATCGCTGCAGTACCTTTGTCAATACCTATCAACGGACCGCCGTGACAATTTGTATATAAAAACTGACCGGACGATATCCTCCGGATTTTGCTATCAAGATATACATCTATTTAAACTGCCTTATTCACACACAGCATTTTGAATGATTTGTTTCCTCGTTAAGTTAAGTAATCAATTATTTTTTAATAAAATAAAATTAACAAATATTATTTTATTAAAAAATAATTGATTTCCAGGCTGTTTCAAATAACTAAAATATAATTTTCATTGTACACGGAAAATGGTTAAAAAAAAATAAAAAAATATATCCCGCTGAGTTTCTTTCGCCGGTTCTTCTCAGGTCTGAGGTGCTAAATTCCGAACCGGTGGTAGATTTTTGACAATCAATAAGCAAGTGTATACACTTCTATATTGAATAAAGATTTTTGACTTTGACTTTGACTTATCTAAATTGTAATCTTTTTAGCAAAGAAATTTGCCTCTTAGTCGCCTTAAGCACTGAGACATTTTGTTAACACGAGTCATATCATATCACACATCGATAATTGAACGTTGGGGGCCGCGCCTTTGTAAGTAATTAGACTAAAAAGTTATGTTTTTTGTGAAATTTGTGTTTGTAATTTTACCGATATGTTGCATATCCCTCCATGTAAGGTCTCTGTTTGCCTGCAACGCAAGCGCACAAATACCCGCTGCAAGAGGCGCGGACGCAGACGTGCCTGTGTGTCCAGCTGTGCACGAGTGGTGGAGGTCAGTGGTCACAACCTAGTATGAAATTGATTTATTTAGAAATTATTGTTAAATTTTAAAAAAGGTCTTGGGTGGTCGTATTAATTTCGTTAAAGTTTATATGCAGGCAAAAGTATAAACTATGACTTCATTATATTAATTCAAAGAATATAAAACCTTTTTAACACTATATATACATAACATTTTCTTTAACAACCATAATTTTATATTAAGAAAGAAAGGTAGACGTTATCCATATGGTAAGTGGTCGCCACCATGGAAATTCTAAGTAATTCTAAGAAATTCTAAGAAATATTATCAGTAACGCGGTCTGGTTACAGTCTACCGTTTTATTTAGGTGTCCTTTTTGCCTTGTACTTACCATTCAAACTAGAATATTATTTTATTATGTAGGTAGTCGGACGGGCGAATCGGCTATCTAAAGGTAATTGGTCACCACCGCTCACAAACATTGGAGCTGTAACCTTAGTAACTAACATGTTATGTTTCTTGTGCCTGTAGGTACACTGGCTTACACATCCTTCAAACCGGAATGTAACAATACTAATGAAGTTTGGAGTTAGAATATCTGATGAATGGATGTTACCTACCCAGTAAATACTGTAAAAACTATGCAATAACTAAATGGTACCTGACTAAGTGGGCAAATAACTCTACCAGCATGTTATATTAAAATTCATACAATTAAATAAAACCACAATTATCACTGACCTGTTTTTCATTAATAGCTCCTGAACTATAAGTTGCAGCAAGAGTCGAACTGCACATCTCCGAGTACCACGGTACCTCGCCTCTTTCCGTCGCAGACGATATGGAGAGGGTCCAGATGGAGTTGGTATAACCGTCACAATTACAATTGTCGTGTTCTCGACCGCCGTTACCCGATGCCCATACGAAGATTGATCCTTTGCCATTACGTCCCTGTGTAATAAATTGAAATATTGTACTGATTAAAGTCGCACTTATTGGAATTAATACGTTTGCCTGGAGCCATATTTATTATATTGTTCAGTAGAACTATCGACTATAAATGGATCACATTGTTTCATGTTAGCCCGAATTTCACATACAAATACATTCTTGTATATAATTTCATCGTTATTTTACGAGGAATGTATTAACTTCCATCTATTGTATATTTAACAAATATTTACGTTAAAATTGTGGCTTGTGGTGGTTGTAACCACTAACTTTAAAATTATCGATATAATTATAATGTAGTAGATAGAATAAATAGAAGAGAAATAAACAAATTTTAGAGATAAACACACGCACTTAGTAATAGAACCAATATAGTTCTCATATTTTAATTCAATTCTTCATCACTTGTTTGATGACTGAACGCCGTTGTCAACTATCGTTGGTATAATGGTAAGCTTGAGAGGCTGAATAATCCGAGATTTTGGGTTCAAAACCCGGCTCGGTTTTTCAGTCAAGAGTATTTACTTACTTGCCTTGGAAAATATATTGTGTCGTTGGTTCTGGGATTAAACTTTCCGTTTGTAATGAATTCAAATACGTTGTCCTGTCCTGCGCAGTTAGCTAATCCAACAGAAATCAGCCGAAGGCATCGTATTCATTATTTAATTAATACTTGATGAATGTTTGACGAATTGGAGATGAATGTTAATTGAAATTAAGCAATCCCGACCTCCTAATTTAATAGAGGTTCCATAATCAACAGTCAATATGAATAAATAATAATTAGTAACATAGAACCTCTTTGTACATTAATATCTAAATGAAGAGTAATAGTTAAGAATTCGAGCCTAACGACGACAAAATTAATTTCTACAATATAAATAAATGTGGCTAGAACATCGTCGATTATTGTGTTAAGATTAATGTTTTTTTTTTAAGATGTTATGCAAGCCATCAAAATTCAACTGACTCTGTCTTAGAAAAAAATATTTCGTTAAAATTATATTTTTCTTTTAGAGATCTCGTTTCGATAAAAATCCATTTGGATTAAACCTATATTAAGGCCATGTTTAAAATGACATTGCGATCATGTTGCTTTGATAAAACACATTTTTAATCGATAGTTTTTTCGTCTTATGAAACAAGTCAGATAAATTAGCAAATATACCGCGAAGTTGATTCGCGTAACAAGGATATTGAAACTAATCAAAAGTGACGTCGCTTAAAGACACTTAAAACTTTTCTTTAGAGCGTACAGATGAAATGGCGCTCAGTACGAAGGTTGGAAGATATTATGTAAATTTTATACCAGGAACACTTGACATGGATGGCGGAGAGAGAAAATAATTGCATCATTACAAAAATTACTCCACCAAGCTGCTCACTTTAGTTCACTTAGTTACGAATTTTCTTTTATAGTGCACCTATAAATAATTTCGAGACAAGTATCCATTTTTTTGGTTGACAAAATGTGTCAGATTTGACAGCCGTATATATTTTTTTCAAGCAAATCGCATCCTTACAATATTTCATGAAACAAAGTATATTTTATTCAAGCGCTTAGTTTTATAAATGAAGCAAATTTGCATCATGAACATTTTTAACACTTATTTATTTAAATAAAGTATTGCCGTGCATTTTTCGTTCTAGTTAAGAAATTATACTGTCCTTTTTAAAATATAAAACTGTTTAAGTAGTAAATGTACATGTACATGTATTATATTTCTTAGCGATGTTACTGATTAGTTTAGGAAGAGGCCGTTCAAATTGATTAGGGAACCATGATGATGTATGTTGATGATCTCGTGATAGAACCGGCCACGATGGTCAAGCTGAAGCAAAACTAGCCAACTGCACAGGAAATAATATTATAATGTCCAAGTCTGTGCGTAAACACAATACATTTTTAATCCCGCACTTTCAACATCTGAATAACAGCAAATCTGAATCAGCTTACTCTAATATACAGGCAGTTAATAGCTATTAGTTACCTTAGTGACGCCCTCAATAAACGCTCTAGTTGCCAGTTCTCCAGGGCCATCCACCGTCTTCCCGTCGTCATCCGGACCCCACGAAGCGCTATAGATGTCGACGTGTTGAGGATTGAGGCTTAAAGAGCGTGCTTCCACTGCGTCTGTGACATCACCGTCTAACATTCGCACACCTACGACAAAAAAGTTTTTTAATGAAGCAATTTTGTGTATATCCATAATAATACTGTTTTTTTTTAGAGGAGCAGCTTGTAACACAAAAAATCCGACAATTTTAACTGTGCCAATTACCAATAAAATGTTACTCTTTTTAACAAAAAGTCTTTAGACCAAAAAAGGTTGCAGTTAGTAATTGTTAATTTTCAGTCGGGACATATAAATTGAATTGTATTTTTTAGTAAAAAACCTATATCATTTAATTGCTAGAGAAGTTAAGGAATTCAGTTTATTGTTAATTCTTCTCCGTTGAATTACGTTCCGAAAAGGCGGTAACTCATTATAATTAACATTCAATATAATCTTGTAAAATGAGGTTTCTAAGGTACTTGAATAAAGTATATTTTAATAACATAGAGCAAAAAATATAAATGTATGAACATAAATAATAGTAGCAGTAAATGTTTTGATAGAAGCAGTCACAAGTATGATATAAACAAAGAGTTCTTACTACATTTACTTACGATACCAAGTTGCCGATTTCGTAAAGTCAATATATATTCTCCTTGGTATATTCAAGACATAATTAAATTTATGCATACATTCGGTAAACATTTTGTTTGCCTCTCGATAATTAGAAAAAAAATAATTTAAAATTGGTCGTGAGTGTTCCAATGAAGGTTTTGTACCACAACAACGAGGCCCTTTATTCATATTATGCTTGATATAATGACGCGAAAGAGGCTGAAGACTAGTAACATAGTTCTCAGTCGGCTGGAAGGTATTTTTTTTTTAAAATATAACTGCCGATGATTTTTAATTAAAATAACAATCAATAATACTAAAAAAAAAAATTCGATTTCAATGATACAACAAAAATTATAAAATAAAAAAATGAGAAGCGAGTGAAAACCGGCAACATTTATTTTATGCGAGGTAAAAATTAAATCGTTTTTGCAATATTTTATAAAAATCATTAAAGAAAATAAAATACCGTAAATCTTAACTATTGGCTATTGATTCAAACCCAAGCGTGTCTCTCCGATATTATTAATATATTTCTTTTACAGCGGTAGAGGAAAACGTTGTCAAGAAATCTGAATGTCTCGGAAGAAATTCTAATATCCGCCCATCCGCAATGGAGAAGGAACGATGGATTAAACTACGAATAAATCTATTTAACAGAATGTAAAGCTTATTCATAACATAGATACATTTTCAGGCTGATATATTATACCGACATATTTTTCAAGCATTTATTATGAAAGGAATCATAAAAAAAATGTGGGCCGGACGAATTGAAGCGTTTCTAATCAACTGGACCATCTCGGCTCAATCAAATTCAAAATTTTACAAAAACAACGAAGACAAATATATCTTAAAACTATTCCCAATCATACGATGAAATGAAAATATATTTACATATTATACGTACGTACGGTTTTATATCATTTAACCCACTTCAAAAAAAAGGAGGGATAACAATGATATTTGAATCTATTGTTTTTGTTATGTTCACTTGAAAATGGCTTGACCGATTCACGGTTTGATTTCTTTTTTTTTTCTTTTGTTTTTTTTTTATATTATTTTCAACTTTTATGCATCAGTGCGATTCTGTAAGAATTCAATTCGTATCTCACTCGCAAACTGACTTATAGTGATACGCCATTTTGATACGTGTATACTATAAATTTTATAATTGTTTTAGTCAATGTCACATATCACATTTTGACATTTCACACTCGTTTTCTTCGGTGAGATTCGTGTTTATTGTTACAGAATAGACCTACTGGTCACCGTACATATATTTAAATAGCTTTAGAATATATTCAAGTAAATTTAGGTTAAATTATAAAAACTCTAACCTAACCGAAAGATTATAAAGTATCGAAGTTTTGAACGTTTTATTGTTAGTTGATTCACCGTTCATAATCTTCTGACTATTTACAATCTCGCGACATAGATTATAATCTAACGGTGTTTACAAATTCACGCTAATAAATACATATTTTAAACCTCAGTCTAAATGATCCATACTTAAAATAAATTGTTTATTATTTTACTTCTATTATGGTAGGAAGTGTCATTATATGTATATTTTTGTTTGACATACTATAATGTATCGGGGATGACTTTGTATATGAGACTGTCATAAATATTTCCTTTGTATGTAATATGTTTTATTTCTCACAGCCGGGATAACCGGCTTCGATTATTGAATTATAAACAAGTTTGTATAACGAACGTAATAACAATTACCAATATTGCAAAAAAAAATTATGATATACGTTTGTTTTTACGGGTTCATTCAATCTGTAAATTTTACATACATTTAGTAGTTAGACATACATAATTATATCGGTGAGTCATTGAGACTTAAACAACATATAATATAATAGGGAATATTATTGGAATATGAACTACGAGTTTCTGAAACTATTCCAACCTAATCATTTATTACAAGCAATGCCTTATTTATGGGAAGCAATATATTGTCAGAATATATATCAGAATGAAGGCAGCGAAGTTCAATAATTGATAATCGAAGGTACAATATGTTCGTTAATATCAATATTGTATATATTTAAAGTAGATGCTGATATAAATATATTTATCCAATAAAATACGAAATAATACATTTTAGGTTAATGTTTCGTTATAAATAACAAATTTTAACGTACTCGTAATTGGCAAAAATGCTTACAATATTTCCTCGTTGAATGTTGTTTTACTTTTTAATTGAAAACGAACCAGCTTTTCTATTTTTAAGCATACCTTTCCGTTTTTGTTTTTTTTTTCAATAATATTTTAATGGTTAAATTAAATGATAACTTAATTATATATAGTAGCTATATATTATATATGTGAAAGTACCTCTGTCTGTTGCCTTGACGTTTAAACCGCTGAACCGATTTAGATGAAATTTGGTATGGTGATAGTTCGAGTCTCGGGGAAGGGCATATTTTTTTTAATTCAACCATCGAGGGAATAATGGGGCCTGACGTTTAATATGCTATAGGTAAAGTTTTATTAATTGCATGCGGGTAAAACCGCAGGTTCAGCTAATAAAAAAAAACAATTACAATATGGTTAAAACAATAGTATGAATACTCAATTGTTAAAGAACGTTGCTTATATACCTTTGTATTTTAGGTAGATAAACAGACTTTTTTTTTGGTATTAGTAGACGGACGTGCTAATGGACCACCTACTGGTAAAGTGGTCACCACTGCAAACAGACATAGGTACCTTATGATATTTTAACCATTTCATTCCCATGTTAGAAATGGTTAAAATTTCATACGAATGCGACAATGCGCCACCAACCTTGGAAACTAAGATGTCTCTTGCCTGTAGTTACACTGGCTCACTAACCATTAAAATTGGAACACAACAATTCAAAGATTATGTATTTACTACCAAGACGGGCTTACACAACGTCCTACCACCAAGTAAAGACTTTTTTACAAAACATAATAATTAGAAACATTATTGCGCACCAAGAAACAGTTATAGTGAAAAGAAATAATGGATGTTACAAGTGTTAGCTTTATCAGAGAAATCTCAAGCAATCTTTCCACTAGCTAGCATTCTTGCCACCATTCCACGCGGTCATAATTTGTACAGTAACTTGTGGCAAATAAATTATATAGACGCAATGGGTATGGAGGCAAATTTTACAATTGTTTTATGAAAAGTACATATATAATTTAATTCATATTTAATGACGCATCATATCGTTCCTAAAAATGCTAGCGTGAACATTTTTACTTTATAAATTTACATTTTATTAAAAAAAAAAATCTATAAAAATCTATTATTTAGTGATAACCAACAATATAGGTACGTACTAGAGGTAGGTATACGATAGGTACTATAGGTAGGTACTAAGGATTTATTAGAGTAAAAAATTAACTGGATATCTTTTCTTCTGAGTCAAGGTAACTCTTTGGCTGAAATAAATTCATTTTTATCAAAGTTTGCGAGTTCGACACGGACGGACTTCGGATGCTAAGTTGTGTTAATCATTTCATTATTCATCTCGAGGTAGTACGAAAACATCATGTTCTGTTGTTTTTTTTTATGTCAAAAGGTGGCAAACGAGCAGGAGGCTCACCTGATGGAAAGTGACTACCGCCGCCCATGGACATCTGCAACACCGGGGGGCTTGCAGGTGCGTTGCCGGCCTTTCAATGTATAAATGTATATGAAAAATATATCAATACCATTTATTTTTTAAATTTTTCGAATTATATACGTCCTTACCGTTTTATTAATCTCATTATTTTTATTCAAAGATTGTCTGGAAAGGACTTTCTGTAAATCTACAAAAGACTACAAAAACCGCCCTTGGACGTATAATTATTATTATTTTGATTATAATGTATAGATTTTTCCTTTACTCATTTGGTGAACAATAAAGTAATCTGATCTATCATGAGAAAACTGGCACATTTGTGTAAGTAAGTTAGCTCCAAACCATCTCTTCAAGTAGCTTCTTTTCTAGCAGTGAGATGGATATAATTATAAAAGCACTTACGATATAGCGTTATGTATTAAGAGTATTTTGCATGCATTAGCAGCCTGTAAATTTTTTCCCACTGCTGGGCTAAAGGCCTCTTCTCCCTTTGAGGAGAAGGTTTTGGAGCATATTCCACCACGCTGCTCCAATGCGGGTTGGCGGAATACACATGTGGCAGAATTTCGTTGAAATTAGACACATGCAGGTTTCCTCACGATGTTTTCCTTCACCGCCGAACACGAGATGAATTATAAACATAAATTAAGCACATAAAAATTCAGTGGTGCCTGCCTGGGTTTGAACCCGAAATCATCGGTTAAGATGCACGCGTTCTAACCACTGGGCCATCTCGGCTCGTATTAAGAGTAGTGCATTATATTTTAATATGAGAACATTTAGACATACATTTTAGTTACAATATATGTGTGACGATTATCAAATAAAAAAGGGTAACGTTTTATATCAAAATACTTTTTATGATCTACGTTTATAAAAAACGACAAATGCTAATGAGTCTGGTTGGGTTCCGAAATGAGTAAATTAACTTTGTGAATTAGCGCAATTGTTACATAAAGAAATGAAAATATTAACTGAAACATATGGAAATTAAACCATTTATTTTCTCATTTCATAATTTGACGCGAGAGAAGCAATTTCAGTACTAATTACTTATTCAGATGTGCAAGCAAGTTGGCAAAGAGCGTTGTCTCCATTCTGACCTAAAAACGTCTTATTACGCGAATCTACGTTCGTCTATTTAAGAAAATATTTTTACGAAACTTTTGTCACAGAAAATAGGTTAATAAAGGAAGAAAATGTTTTCAAAATTTCTTTGGGTTTTCTCAAAAGAAAGGAGCAAGAAGTGGGAAGTTCAGTAAAAAAATATATATTCATCTAAAAATGTTTGACGCCATTATGAAGTATTTAGAAAAGTCTTCATAATAATTAGATATATTCATGTTAATATTGTTTTACGTAAATCTTATTTTCTTTACACAGTTAATTCATTATTGCCTTATAGAAATAAATATATGACCGATTAAATGGATTTTCATTCCTTAGCTTTATCGAAAGTGTCATCAATATTAATTTAAATGAAAAACTTCATTAGATATTAATTGATTTCATTGAAAATATATACTAATTTACATAAATGGCTTGTTATTGGCCATTGTGGCTTAAATATTGATATTCAAGGTGGTGTTAAAAAAAATCGAAAGAAAGAACTTAAATATGTTATAAATATTATTATACCCTATAGAGCTCAGGAATAATGCAGCTTTTAGTAGTGAAAAGTGTTGTTAATAATAATATAAATATAGATGTAGGCATACGTTCCAATTCAAAACATTAATAAATTAATTATTAATAAAATTACCACAAATATAAATATTCGATTACAATAGTTCAACAACAATTCTGACTGGAAGTTATTTAGTATGCTACAAACATTTCAAAACGGCTATTTTATACAAAATAAAAACATAAGATATTGAGTATCTGCTTACAATCACACCTCATTTTGCTTTGTATTCCATGTTGAACGTTCGTGTTTGGGATGAATATTACATACGGTACCTTCGCAACAATTTCAGTGCTTTATTCTCAAAGTAATACTTATGTCTCAAATTATCCTCTCTTCGAGAACTGAAACTATCGAATGATAAGACAGTAATTGCCACTTAAAGTCCTAGTAAAGTGAAAATGGCTACAATACAATTGTCCAAGTTAGTTTCCTAGAAATTTAAATGAAGCAAACCAATTTAGATTAATTAGTACTGATATCAGTAAACATGGTCGTTATTTCTGAAAACTACATAGTGCAGTGGCAGCCAATCTATGTTCGTCGATGAACTCAGGTTCAATTCCCCCTTGAATCTATATATATATGTATGTTGTAAGATGCTTGTTTTGTTGAGCATTGTTCTTTTCCATTTCACATATATCGTAAAGCGGCAAACAGATTCAATGTTTACCAAAACGTAATATCTTTTTTGTAATCAGTAAGACCAATTTCTAAGCCATAATTATAATATCAAGTAGGCTCATATAAGCAAATTTGAATCGTAATTTTACAAGATTAAATTTAATTTTACCAACAAATCTAAATGTAAATTCTACCGACAAGTATCGGCATGAAATTCAATAGTTACTAAATTTGATTACATTGTTATTTATCCTTGATGAAAATAATTAAGTAAGTATTAACATTACATTAACATTAACAGCCTGTAAATTTCCCACTGCTGGGCTAAATCCTCCTCTCCCTTTGAGGAGAAGGTTTTGGAGCATATTCCTCCACGGTGCTCAAATGCGGGTTGGTGGAATACATATGTTTTGTTTTACAGAATTTCGTTGAAATTAGACACATGCAGGTTTCCCCACGATGTTTTCCTTCACCGTCGAGCACGAGATGAATTAAAAACACAAATTAAGCACATGAAAATTCAGTGGTGCTTGCCTGGGTTTGAATCCGAAATCATCGGTTAAGATGCACGCGTCTTAACCACACACCAATTACGATTATTATATCACAAATAAAAAAAATTAAGCACTTGCACACGAACCTTGATAAGGGTTCAAGTTTTTGGTAAAAGTTTTATTGCAGGCCTCGAGGGATGAATTTAAAAGAAGCTTATGCCCTTTCTGGAGATTCAAGCTTACACTGTAGATTATTACACTTACAGGTTCAGTGGTCGTGAAAGTATAACAAACAAAATGATAGTCAGTTACTTTCGCATTTATAGAATTAATTTAGTATCAAATATGCTTTAACATATGTACGCAATAAAACAATTATCAATAGAATAGCATTGCGTGTGGTTTAAATTCGACAATTTTACAAGCCTTTAATTAATTTGATTCGTTCGTGTGTGGTTCAAATCATGCAACTGAATTCATCAACCAAATGAGCTGTAATTTTGTACACTCTTGTTAGTAACAAAAGCATAGTAAGCCAAAGTCGAGAAGATATGTAAAAATAAATGTCTTAAATTGCTTGTTATAAAAAAAGTAATTTTATTTTATCCCTTCTTTGATTATTTATTAAACCCCATTTGAAAAAAATACAAAAAACTCTTAGAATAATGTTCCTATAGTACAGGAGTCGCTCTTATTACTTTTTTACTCATTTATTCTATACAATCCAATCAAAATAAATATAAATAAAAATAGAAAGGTGTTAAATTAATTAGTAATCAATTGAAATAATTATATCAAATAAACACGAGATCCTCTCTCTGACGATCAAATTAATTTGTACATAATTCGTATTCGACAAACATTCCACGAATCAAATATTTAAATTATAAATGTAACAGAAATATGATTTCGACTACGAGAAGAATTTTTGCATTGGGTTCCTTTATGAAATTTACATTGCTTGCTTCTAACAAAGCTACGTAGGAGAGTTGAAAATTTAGCTACGAGCTCAACAGGAATATACCCTCTTTGATAGAACCGGGTTATTAACAGTGACAACCATTTCCAAAGTCAAAAACATTATAGGTGAACATTTGATACAATATTTCAAGGCAAATTAAGTTGCATTTATATAAACTATGACGGACTTTTCTTTAATAGATTGGATTTTTTGTTTGTATATGACTTTAAATAATTTCGTTATTTGAAATTATTATATACAACTAATATTTTTGATTTTATAAGTCGAAATGTCATTTGGAATACATATATTTGTTATTTAGTAATTTAAGTTATTAAGTGTGTGCGTGTTTTTTTATATTACTATTCAAACTAGTTAAGTAGTATTTAAGTTTTAAGGAATAATCGCTTTGATATTATGCATGTAATAAATCCGTTAAAAAAATTATAAATAAAACTTACCTATTGTAATATTCTTATGATAATCCTAATAAAATAGGCGAAATCTTACCTCCAACACTTGCTTCGTAAGCGACTCCGACAGCGCATAACGAATTATTAGCGGTTGCTGCGACTTCTCCCGCGCAACGAGTGCCGTGTCGATTCGAATCGATCATGTCGTATCTGGGCTGAGGGTCTGGGTCGTGGGAGTTTACGTCGTATGATGCCATGTGATCCTGTTTTAGATGAATTTCCATTATAGTAACTTTACTAAATCAATATTGTAATAAATCCGTATCAGTAAAAGTATTTCACGACAGACGGAAATGTGCGCACCACGTCCAAATGTCGAAGAAGTAACTACATACTTTTTCGTTACCCTAAACTAACTTAAAGGCTCATAAGCCAATAATTAGTATTGTTGTGTTCCGATTTAAATGATGAGTGAGCCAGTGTAACTACAGGTACAAGGGATATAACATCTTAGTTCCCAAGGTTGGTGGTGCATTGGCGATGAAGGGAATGGTTAATATATCTTCATCACCCTTCAAACTGAAACACAACAATACTGAGTACAGCTGTTTGGCGGTAGAGTATCTGATGAGGGGGTGGTACCTACCAAAGCGGGCTTGCACAAAGCCTTACCACCAAGTAGGTATAATATAAATAATATTACTATTATGGAACCTTTTAATAATAATAATGAGTAATGTCATATAATTTTGACAATATTCAATTGTTTGCATATTTTATTTTTCCTATTTTTTGTCTGATAAGTGTTTAGTTTAAATATTATTCTATTTTCCCAAATAAAGAAAAAGATGTATTTATTTTACAGAAAACAAATTACTTGTACATTATTATGTATAAGTCCAGATTAAAACTTCGAAATTATTTAATTACATAAATATTTTCCAAATTCGAGATATTTTATTTCCTACGTAAGAAAGATGAACCAATATAAGGAAATGCTACTTACGTTCTTACTTATTATAATTTACATTACATACTTAATATTTTAAAATAAAACGTTTAAAAAGTAAGCCAAGTGTTCACGAGCTAAGTTTTTAAGTGTCACATTTTATACAAGTTGAAATAACGCCGGCTTAGAAGGTTGGAAAACTAAGTAAATATATTAGACTTCATTTCCCCGCATCTAAAACGTTTTATGTAAAACTAGTATTTTTTTATAATCTTCTATATAAAAGTTTTATTATATATATATATATATATGTATTATTCTCAAAAAAAATATTATTTTTAATTATGGGGTCATTTTATTTTAATTGAATGCTTGTTTTTGTCTTCGAGTAGCATCGTAATCAATTATTTTATCACTGACGACTATCACAGTACATAAAATCTATATCTTGTTTCATTTTGTTAGCTGTAGATCTTCTGATATATATATTTTTTACTTATATTTACAACTTTCTCAATAAACCATCTTTTGCGTACCAATTATCTTCCTTGAAGGACAGATTTACGTGTCAATAAGATTAGTGATTTTCGTATTTGTATTATTCGCATAAAAATATAAGTATAAAGATTATATCAAAATTGAGAAATAAAAAAAAGAATAAAGAAATAAATAAAAACAAAGGGTATCATTTTTTATATATTTAAAGGATACATTATCTTTTCTCATCTTTGTTAAAAGTCAAAGTCTAAAGGTGAACGAAACATTTATAGACACAAATGATTTGCAAAAAAAAATCTTATCAATAACTTTTATAACTCTACGTATTAGAGTATTACAAATTTTAAAGTTCAAAGAAAGCTTTCATATGTATCTTTCTAAACCTAAGTAACTTAATGAATACTTACATCAAGAACATTCGCGTCGTAGCGTTAATCGTTCCGCGTATACGAATTAAGTTTTACCCAAAATTGCTTTTAAAGCATTTGATCATTTGAAATGCTACTTTTATACATTTTAAAACATGAAATTACCTAAAGCTATTTATTATATTAAATATTATTTAATGCTAGACGTGTGGTGTTTGTACACAATTATGGGATACGAC
Organism: Vanessa atalanta; assembly: GCF_905147765.1. NCBI lineage: Eukaryota > Metazoa > Arthropoda > Insecta > Lepidoptera > Nymphalidae > Vanessa > Vanessa atalanta. Next base: position 6,512,708 of record NC_061882.1, read on the forward strand.
ACGACTCGCGCGCAGATGACGCCTTATTTATTATTTATTTAATACCACAAACTTGCACACAAGTGCCAACAATAACCGTACGAAGTTTCATCTAATTCGAATGAAAGCGAGAAAACAAATAAACACAAACAAAATTAGACTTATATTAATGCTATATGAACATTCATTTAATCTATAATTTCGTGCAGGTCTACGATCGAAACCTATTCACAATTATAGATCGTTAAAAAATAATTATTTTTTAATAGACCTATATTCGCAAAATCCGAATAATCGAGATATTTTGATAATTTAGATACTAAATGCTTAAATTTCAATGACATGACAAGTTAAGCAGCCAAGTTTGACGTTTACAATTGCGTTCAGAAAGTGTGTTCCAAAGAATAATTTCGTGCAGGGGTAATTAGTATATTTATATTTGTTTAGTTTTATTTATTTTATCCGATCGAAGTCGGATTATCATCTAGTAATGAATATTTTAAGCTTATAAATAACATATCGAATATTTTTTTTTAAATTCAGCTTACAGTGGCAAACGTTAGAGGTTAGGCGTTCTTTGTTTAGCCATACAAACAGTGGATAATGCAAACAGTGAACTCGAGAGACAACTTCATCTGTATTACATAGAGGGCAGTTTACATGATCGATAACTACCAAACAGAGTAACTTAAGGGTTGTTGTATTATAATTATACCTAAAATATATATTTGTGTTTTATTGATTCTAAATACTAAACACTATCATAGGATTAATATATAACTTACGCGGAAATAATCTAAATTTTGTATGTGTTTTAAATTTACCTCGGCAAGTACGAATGCAATGTAATAAAACATCGTGAGGATAATTTTTCTAGGAACTCCTAATCAAGAAGAAAGATGACCTCTGGTGCCTTTTTTATGAATTTAGAATATAGTACTACTTTTATGAACGTTATCAGAGGAAAATCGATTTCACCCATTCTTTCATAATTAATTTCAAATTCGAATAAAAAAGCATTTTGAAACCGCTATAAATATAATGTTTATTTTTAAAAGCCGCTACTATGAAAACTTTATACATAATATGTTTTAGACCTCCAACAAATAGATATGTACTACAGCGTGTATTCTAACGGCCGGAGGAAATTTTTAGGGTTGAAAATGTTTGTATTTTATATTTATTCATATTAAGAAGAAATATTTCGACATTTATGTTAGAAAAGCAAAGTACATGTGACATCTATACCTATATATATTTTAATAACGAATACGAAAAAACTTTTTTGTTGTCCTTTTTTTAGTGAGTCTGTAAAAGCGTACCCTTTCATAAATTTCCGTTAGACGGGATGTACGGGATACTTTTATAATGATATTGTGAAAAGTCCCCACTAATCTCGTGTCCAAAATTTTATGCAAGATCAAAGTACGCAAAAATTGATTTTTCAGATTTTTAAGAAAACGGTTATTTTTTATGATAAAAAGAGCTCAAAAAATAAATAAATAAAAATGGTAGTTTATGGAATTTTCTACAAAAAAAATTCTTACTCGTTATCTCCTAAGATAATATTTTTGAGAAAAAGCGATTCTAAGATTTACTATACTTGTGTTCCCCATATTGTGCACAGGTTGTGACGTTATCCCACATAGGAGGTACTTGACGCGTTTTATTTTAAACGTGGTTTACCCATTAGGTCCACATATGATTCATACCTATTGTTCAACTATTGTGTCGGCTATTCGGAGACTTTTAATATCCTTTGAAAAACAGTTAAGGTCTGCTTATTATGACTGTAAGTGTACTGACCTTTATTTTGGTTGAAGACAGTAAACAGGAATTATTATTGTAAAAACTGAGTAGCTCCATGCAATAAGGAAGCAATCCTGATCAAATTTTAACTATGCCAGTCTCAAGTAAAACCTTAATGATTGCGATATATTATATTGCACAGGTGCACTCTTCACTTAGAACAATGGGTATGCATCATATATGCTTCTCATTTCACGATCCGGGATTTGTGTCCAGGCCATTGACCTTATAAGCTAGTTACTAAAGCCCACAAATGAAGCAGTCTCCATGTAAACCACGTACCCGGTGGTTAACAAACTCAGGTATGTTTTAGGAAGTTTAACCATTCAAAAACGTACAATGTTGCACCAAGCCATTAATTATCAACTATTGTTATAGTAGTAACGATAAGTCTTATACATCTTCGATAATGTATAAAAAGCTCTGAGCTAGTCTACTCATAGCTACTCGAAATAAGTTGATATACAAGAAAGCATAATGTTAGATGTAATTTAGGATTGTTTTCATCAACTTTTCAAAAATAAATTTGCCATTAGGTAGGTCATATAGGTCTTCAAACAAAAGTTTATCTTAGATCTTCATTCATTTTAACATGTAATGTTCATATGAAATGCAGTCCAAGGAAAAGACGAACTTTAGAAGATGCCTTCAGAAAAACATCTCATCGACATTGATATTTCAGCGTTTATGCACTCTTAGTGACCAAGTTTCTGATACAAATAATCACAACGCCCTTTATTACTATAACTGTTACACCGACGGGTTTTTTCATGGCTCAAGTTTTAGTTTCAAATTGACAAGTCAGATATCAAATTTTGTCAAGGAGATCTCTAGTCTTTAACTTTGCTGCGTGTTTCCAGTTTTGGTCCTATCAATTTTGTTGGTATTGAAATAACGCTGTTTAGATTAAAAATTTGGCTCCACTGGTTTTCATACGTGTACAATCCTCGAATCATCATCATCATCAGCCTTCCGGCTTAGTGTCTATGACTACATCTCTTTGTAGCTAGCGATAAAAGTTTTGAGTCCAGTGTGTTCTTATTTTCTTCCAACCTGGTATTAGGTTTTGCGTACCTGGTATTAGAGAATTGGTAAAGGAATCTGTATCATGGACTGTAATTCTTCCTTTCACATTGCTAACAAGTCTTAAATTTTGTGGATACAACCTGAATTAATGTAAAATATCAGTAAACAGCTTTTAAAACATTCTGTACATTGAATTAAATTTACTTCAGAAATCGTAAAATCTGATATAGAACAATACCGAATCAGGGCGAAGATAAACTAAGTAAATATAAATAAAGACTGTCAATATTATTGTTGTCGTTTCTATATTGTTTCTTCTAAGATTATTTTATCTTGTCGAAATTGATATCTCATTTGAAATTTATCCTGAAATGTACGTAAAATTACACGCATATTGTGTTTTAAGATGTAATCAGTAAATCATTCAGAATCTTCAATATTATTCTGATCTACTGAAATTAAAAACTTCGACACCGAGTTGTACCGAATTTTTCAACATAAATTTGAAATTTAATTAATCAATTACTCAAATATTTTAATTTAATATTTCCATTTCGTATTTTTTGATGAAATTATTACGGATATTTAATAAAGTAACTGGGCGATTTGCTCGAAAAGGTTAGTTTTTTTAAGAAAGACTAGGTGTCTTTCCTAGAGAGCGAATGAAAATTAAAAAGTAAAACTTTAAATGTTGAGTCGTTGAATTTTTTAGAACAGTTACCGAGATACAATAAAAAAAATCGGAATTATATACTACATAAATATATACAATAATTTCTATACATAAATCAAATTAGCTACATCAAACTCAAATATCAAGATCAAAACTTTGTCGCTGACGGTAATTTGTAAAGTAACACTCTCAGGCCCCATATGTGCCATAACACATCAAACGATCTTTCATTTTAAGTGTTCATATTGTTTATTAATGTATAATTCTCATCTACTTATAACACAGATGAAACGCTTATGCGCCGATTCGAAACATCGCACATGCAGCCGTAATAGCACTGACCTAATTACCCGTTTTTCCAAACCAACATTGAGATTAAAGCCCCACACGAGATGAATCGTGTAATTTCAAACTCAACTGCCTTTGTACGTGAATCTTGCTGAAAGCGGTGAAACACACCCTCAGCTTTTGCTATAATCACGTGGGATACAAACAACAATAAGTATTGAATACCTGTTTATTGAAACTAGTTTCAAGTTTAGGATGTAATGCTAATGGACAACTATTATTTTTGATTATCCGACATTACCCAAACGTTAGGTACACTGCGGTGTTTGAGGAGCTTACAAAAACGAGATGTACGATTTTTAATTTGATCTTACGTCGCCTAGTTGTCACGGAATACAGGACTTTATTACGAATCAAAAATATATGTATTTAAATGTGGATTTAATTTTATTACAGACTCAGTATAATATTTAGTATATGAAAAAAGTAAACGTTTACAAAAAAACATGTTCAATTTTCCCAAGTCATAAACGAAAGCAGTACTAACAATACGAAACCTACAATTTCAAACTAAAGCTACTTTGTTCTTAAATGTCACTTGTACGAACGCCAACCTATTTATTTAATACTGTAGTACTTGCCCGAAGAACGATTTATACAAACAAACGCCTTTGACTTCAAACCACGAGTATGCTCTGCAATGTTGCCTTGCGAAGTCAAAACTAAGATTAATTATTTTGAATGTCTACTTTAGCTGATAGACGCTATATATTTAGCTCCCACAATTTCTTATACTTTTGCTAAGTTAAAATAAGCAATCTCGATTAAATGTTACAATATTAAAAATAAATACGACCGGACAGTTCTCTCTTATAAAATTAAAACAAATTAAATATCTACAGTGTTACTCCAAAGTAATACAGTATATAAGACAAAATACTATGAAAATAACTTAAATATACTAGTCGAGCAGTATCAATATAATGTGGTTGTCTAACTTTTCTAGCCACGTATACCGTGGTGCTGAGTTTTCCTGTTGGAGACTTAATGAGGATTTCACTAAAGTTTCGAATCTGTCATCACTACTGTTTAATGATATATATTTTATTTTTGTTTTCTAACATTTTGTAGGGATTAAAACTTCACGTTTTGTTTTTTTTTAAGCATAACTAAATTATTTACTGTGAGCCAATTGGGTATCCTTGAATAACATACGAAATATACGAATGAACATTGTGCTATCATAGTTGTTTTTTCCGACAATCTTGAATATTAATCAAGTATCGTCAGCGTACAATAAAACATCATAAATACCTTTAAAATAGAAAGTGAAATCACTTAAATATACTAAAAATAAAAACACACCTAAAATTGATCCTTGTGGATTATTCATGTGGAATAAAGGAAAAAAAAAATGCTAATGCAAAGATCCAGAGACCTTTATTCCATTAATCATAATTTGTTGAACTTTTTGACTTAAGTATGACATTATGAGATCCTTAACACAGTAATATTTTTATTATTTTAAAGCCTTAAAACTTATATAAAAGCCTTCATTTGAAAACCCTAAACGTAAATTATATATTTATTTTATTATTTTTTACAGATTTTCTATCATTCATTATGAAGATTTACTCTCAATATGCATACAACCTGAGAATAATTTCTTATTGATTGATTGATTTCTTATTAATGATAAAATTATTAATCGACAAACCCATCACCAGAGGGCCAATCCCCTTGGCGGTCAATCAGAAATCGTTAACGCTATTGCTAATAACGTAAGTGCGGCACCAATTAGTTATCGGTATATTAACTTGAAAGCATGCCAACGCGACTACGCCCGCCACGCGAGGAATCTATTCATAACCGTGGAATATGAGAATAATTCGACGCCACTATTTACCGGAATTATATACATTCGAGTAAAAAAGATTTAGACTATTCATTAAACAAATTTTTAATCCGCATTAATAATCACTTGGTGCTTTGTGCTATCCCGTCTGGGTAGGTACCACCCGCTTATCAGATATTCTACCATCGAACAGTAGTGTTATTGTCTATGGGCGGTGAGCACTTACCATCAGGTTACCTTGGCTCATCCGCCTTACTATATCATAAAAAAACTCATCTATCTCAACTAAAATAATTGGCAACATCACCGAGAGTAATTTTTTGTTATATATCAGGTACGATTTTTTTTTTTCGGTTGGTCTGAAGCAATAAGTAGTGATGATATTAGTTATATACTTAAAGACAATACCCAAGCTCTAAAAACACCTACGGATAAGCCTCTCTGCCGAAAACCACACGATATTATTTGTTATAGGATATGATCTGTTATTAAGGATCACTGGTTCATAGTTGCTTGAACTTTAATCAAAATTTCGATATCAAATATTATATTAAATTAGTCTTATAATTTAAATCATCCAATTTAACTTTTCAGTGTTTAGTCTGTGTGCGTGCGTTCGCGTGTGTGTGTGTGTTGTTCTTTCCATACTCATAGTAACTATAAATTAATAATACGGTAATATAAAATAGTAATAATCTAAAACTTTATTTACAACAGTACAATATCGACATATCCCTTACTTTTATTAAATAAATAATAGGATATTTCAACCCGTCATAATTATTATGGTTTTGTTTATGTCAATTAAAAAATATATCTTGTAGAACAAATATAGGCATAAACTTACATAGTTGGCTATTAAATCCGGGTGGTCAGTTTCTAAGCCGTCATCAAGGATGGTGACCACTACGCCTCTGCCAGTAATGCCTTCCCGCCACGCGGGTATCACGTTCATATCCAAGCCGCCACCACGGTTCTGTAAAAAAAATGTATGTTATTTCATGAGCAAGCAAAAAGGTTTCTTAAAACGAACGTTATGTTAGTGTAAGTAAAATATCATATTTTGAAACCATACAAAATATTTATTATAAAACATCTACAAAGTCTGTATTATAAACCAACGAAATCATATTATACCTACATATATTTCTACGAACCGGTTGTATCTCAACATTTAACTTATCTTTCATAATGACGATTCAAATGTGTCTGTACTGAACTTGAATAATATATATTTGAATATTAAATGATTTTTAATAAGAAATGTCGTGTAACCTATACGGTCTCCCCTTTTCATTTCGTTTCAAATGTAATTGGAACTTCGTTTTGTCTTCAATTGCGGATTACTCATATATTTATACATTGCTTTCTTTCTGAACAGATTTTGTCAGAACTTAATATATTCACGACTTATGTACTACAAATTGATACGCTACATTCGTGTTTATATATTATATTCATCACATATATTTTATGGAATTTCGTCGTGTATTAGATTAAGATATATTATTGCTTTTCGTGGTTTTAGACACCGTTCAAATCAAATTTCAACAAAAATCTAACGTACCCAAATTACCAATATTATAATGTTATTTAAACCTTACTAGATATATAAAAGTTAAAAAAAAAAGTATATTTCTGAAAATCTTTATGCAGGCATAACAAATAAGACCTAATGAACATAAATATAAATTATTAGTCTACGATTTTTATGAATGATAAACACTTCTTTCTATATCGTCTGTGTGTGTTATTCTCATTGCAAGCGTGTTCTAAAGATACAACCTAATATTTATATTCTTGTCTTTAAGTTAAAAGCTTGAGGTTTAATACTGAAACTTTTTTAATGTTGCTTTATGATATTGGTATGGGTACGGGCAAATGAGCCACCTTATGGTAAGTGGTCAAAACAGCCTATAGACGATTTTCGATACCATAAAAACTCAAAAGTGACATTATGAATGTGATTTTTCGATTTGGTACAAATTTCACATTTGTTAAGTATGTACTTCGCTGGAAACGCAAGCCTAATTTTTTTTATAATCTTAGATTTATATTTTTATAAAAATACCAACATCTTTGAAATTAAATTCATATTCATAACCAGGCAAAACAAATTAAAGTACGCTCTACATATTTTCCTAGCGTGTTTTGTTGAACAGCTTCTATTTAATTATAAAACTATTGAATTTGAAGGTTTTATATTAAATGTCGATAAGAACGTTTCCAAATATTTCTTTACTGATAGTTTTTATGGGACTAATACACGTGATATTTAACTGTTCTCTAGAATATTAGAGCATCTTTTATCAAGTAGAGTGATTATTCAAAAAAAAAAAAAAAGAATGGATATACAATTACTGTAATATAATGTAAAATAAGAATTGTAAAAATACTAAAGTTGTTTTAAAACAGCGTTATATTTATAAATCAAATTTCAAATTATATTATTTAATAAGATCATATTCCATATTTAAAATCAAATGAATTTACAACTAAAATAGGTCTGTAAACAAAAAAAAAGGCATTTTGAAGAACTAAACGGTAAATCCATTCAAAATATTCTTCAATTTATTCAGTCTTGATGAATTTAAATATGATACTAAGTGAAATAATAAATTGTAAAAAATATTTTTTTTAATTGTCTACCATTTAACTTTTGATGACAAATATAATAATATCTGAAGTAAATAAAAGGTGAATGGACATCGCACCAAGGCCAAAACTTATAAAAAGAATATCATTTGTATTCCCACAGAAGGGATTTCATTTTAATTTAGTAAAAGCGAGCCGAACATAATAATTTGATACTTCATTCAAATTAAATCTCATCAAACGTTTACTTAAGTTACTTATATTAAATATATATGAAAACATATTTGTGTTAATATTTTTCGGCTAAAGTTACTTTTATTAATTTTTTGTAATAAAATTTAGTCGAAGAACTTGTTCGTCCTTGTCTGTTATCTTAATTTGTATCCGCGAAATTTGTTTTTATCCATTTCCATTCATTATTTCATCATCTTCTTTACATAGTATAAAACAAAGTCGCTTTTTCTGTCCCTATGTCCCTTTGTATGCTGAAATCTTTAAAACTACGCAACGGATTTTGATACGGTTTTTTTAAATAGATAGAGTGATTCGAGAGGAAGGTTTTTGTATATAATACATAGACAATATAGTTAAGTAACACTGATAGTTTTAAAAGTTTCTAATGTGATGTCGTAAATTTATACATTTTTTTCGCTTACATTGTAAACGCTGGCTGAACCCTACTAGATAGATAAAAATAATGTACTACAGAATTGTACACCTTAAAACGGTCTTCAAAAAAGTCCGGGATGATATATGTCTATCTTTTAGGGATTACCCACATTGCACCCGTGCGAAGCCGGGGTGGGTCGCTAGTAAGCGTATAAAACTCTAAAGAATTATATATTTTTTTATAGTTTCAACTTTAAAATTGGAGTTTAAAATTTACGAGCGTAGAGGAAAAGTTTTGATTAAAGTTAAAGTCTTGATAATTCTAAGGACATAAACTTTATCCGACACTTAATTTTTCTTATTATATGGCTTGTTACGAGACGTCTTACGACCGAGATGACCTAAGTCGGGGCGCGTGAATCTTAACCGAATACTTCTGAATTCTCATGTACAAAACTTGCATGTGTCAAATATGTTTTGTACCCATTATATGTTTCCTCAAAAGATTTACCAGGTGATAAAACTTTTTGACATTTAGTGATCTAAGCAAAACACTAATTTTAGGTTGTGTAGTAAGTACTAAAAAAAAATAATTAATAAGATATTTTATTGTAAACTCAATTTCGCCAACGATTTAGTTAGAATTTATTAAAGATTTTACATTTAGAAAGATAATGTCATATTACAGTCTCGCTTCTTTATTAGGTACTAATCGCAATTATGAGTTACGTTTAAAATAAATGCACTACAGTTATTCTATATTCAAATTACAAATTTAATATATCAGTACCTTTTTTTTATCAAATCGGAAATGATTTTGTATTGACATTTATTCCGCCTATAAATAGGATAGAAAAAGGCATTACAGTACAGTGCAGTTTACAAAATTTCAGAGGCAAAAAAATTGCTAAACTCATCTGAAAAACAAAGTTTGAGTTGATTCGTGTCAAATCATAGATCAAAGATCAAATTATGCATAACATTTTATTCGAAAATTCGCTCAGTAAAAATATATTTGTAATTATTGTTCAAACCCTACAGAATAACTTTTTTTTTTTTGAATTTTTAATAGAATGCCAAGGCAAGGACTCCTCAACCTTATAAACATATGTATTACGATCTTATTTCACACCCTATTCCACTGCACATTGTTAAATATTATATAATCTCATCCGTCACGTGCAGGTTTCCTCACAACGGAAGAAAAACTTTGCTGCCAATACGGCATCATTTATATAAACACAAATTAATCATGTCGAGAGTTAGTGGAGCGTGGCCAGATTTGAATATACATTCTTTGTGTAAGATATAGGATAGGATAGAACACCAAGCTACAGTTAATACGGACATAACAATATTAATATGTTTTCAAAAGAACATGATGTTCGACTAGGATCTAATTATCAATTTACTAACCTGACGTTTTAAGCATACTTGGCACATATAAGACCTTGTAACGAGTCTCAAACATGCGCCAAAGAGCGTAGAATACTCTCATCAAGAGATAATAAGGCAGAAAATTAGCTATTAGTCGAGACAAGGCGCCTGGTAAAGGGAAAATTAAGATGTAATGATCCTACGATATGGGTGATGTGAAAGTCGATTATCTACACATACATTATAATTCTATCAGTGCTAAATAATATTACTGTTCCATTTTTAAATAAAGATGTCGGCGTTCCATTTTTAAATTCTTGACAACTAATTTAAATATAAGGAATTATTAAAAATAGTTCAAGAGATAAACAATAAACAACTCCGGACTTACGAATTCCAAGTGAAATAGAACTAGCACAATATTTATTAATGGAGATAAAATATTAAAAAAATATATATAGGCATTCCATTCTTACATATGAATCCTATGACAGTTAGAGTAGGATAAAATATTGCACGTTTCAATTTAAATAAATATCCATAGCACACCTGGCCGCTCGGGATCGTTAATTAGAAGTTGGCATCATTCCGTAATCCCTTATCGCTTTTCAATCAAGATTAAATGTAGCGAAATCTTACTACGGATAAAATATCTCATAAAAAAATATTTCTTAGAAATTTCCTGGCCACATTTTATAATTTTATGATTATATTTTATTTATACCTTAATTATTTTATTTTGATTATTATTGTTGAAATTTTTACGTTAATATAAACTTCTAAGATTAAAGTAAAAATCATTTTTCAAAATCGGTGAAAGGCAATAAACTGTAGGTGATGTTCGATTCAATTCTTAGTTTTATGGCTTTTAGTTATACGGACAGGACACAGATTCTTCAATGTTAACTCAATTCAAAATCAAACTCAAGTCAAATTCAAATGTGACTTCTTGACACAATAGGTAAATGTAATTAATCTTAAATATAAAACAGATAATATATACAGACTAAATGTAATAATGCTTCCAGATTTCTCCTTAATGGAGAAAATATAGACCAATATTCCTTTAAATACTCATGTTGGGTGGAATTATTTTTTGGTGATAGAGAATAATTCGGAACTTATTTCACCACGGGGCTTCACTGCCGGCTGGTAGATCATCACATTATATCAGAAAATTTCAAAGACATGCTGGTTTCACGACACGATGCGTTCTTTCATCGATGTTTTCTTTCACTGTAAAAGCAGTACTTACCGAATATTTATTACCATTTTCGATGGATATTCTATCCATTAGGCTACATCGGCTCAATAAATAGAAACAGTTGGGAATTCATGAATAGTGAAATAAATAGCAACATACCAGGTACCACATATGAGGCCACTTGGGATCGTTTAATTGGAACTTGGAATCGGCGGAGCGCGGCCTTCCTTTCACTCTTGAGTGCAGTTCACGTTTCGACCCCGCTTCTCTTTTCATGGAGGGCGCGCCCGATGCTTTTGTTTCAGCTATAACAAATTATACTCTAATGAAGTTAAACTCTATATTGTTAATTTGCGTGCCTGGGCTACATTGTACGTAAATAGGCCTCTGTGAAAAAGTGCTGTTGTATAAATTAATGATTGAAGTTCATTCAATATAAACTAAGAAGCTCTCATTTGGAACGTCATTTTATGGGTACAATTTATTTTTATTATTATTCAAATTAGGTAGCTGGCTGATAAGACGGGCCACTTGACGATTTGTGATCTTCGCCGCATATACTCATTGCCACTGTAAAATATTAACCATCACTGATATCGCAAATACGCCAACCTTGGGAATTAAGATATTATGTCCCCAATACGTGTAGTTACACTGAGTCACTCACTTTAAAAATATAATAATAAATAAAATGTTTTAATTTCGATTTAGTTAGAAATAAAGCGTTTGAAAATCAAATAAAAACTATAAAGGAATATTTTACGAGATGACATTGAAATAAGTTAAAAAGCTTCTATAGAGCAGGTGAAAAGGTCAAGGGAATTCATTTATAGACGAGTCTTGTGCAACCTTATTCAATTATTTCATAAATTTCAGAGCTTTTTATTCACAAGTTTGCTAAAAATCTGTATCTGAAGAAATGTATTTTTATATAATTGACCAATAATCAACTATCTAATGGTAATCTAATTTGGTTAATATAAAAAAAAAAAAAACACTTGACACTCGATGTTCTAAAAACCTTAGCTTAATAAATGTTTTTGATTCTACGGGAATTATATTATTTATTTGATATATAATAAAAATATATAATCGGACTTATAACAATCGACTTCTATGATGTATTTTGATTATATTTGTCCTTACAGCTTCACTGTAAAAACTGAATGTATTATAAATGAAACATTATTGCACAAACAATTAAAGTGAAATGTTAGTTCTAAGTATACAAAATAAGATCACTTCGTATCTCACTTGTGAAATTATTTTTTGATTCTAAAATTCATAGTAACATTTGACGACATTTCATAGTCGTGTTCTGCGTTTAGTTTCGAGAGTGTTAATACGGACTATCTCAATAGGTGGCTTTAAACAAAGGAAACTTACACATAATTGGCGGAGATGTTAATCTATCGTATTTGATTAACAGTTTCACATACCATCTATAAGGGTATAAATTAAACTAACGAAAGACATACTTATATATATTATAATATAATTAAATGATTAAGATTTATATAACTAGCTAGGTAAATTTGATTTCATATCTGTTAAATGTCTGTTATTTAAACTTGGACCGTTGGACGTAGGAACTATATCTATACATTAAAACGAAAAAGGTAGTAATTGTGTAACGATTGTAATCAAATAATAAAATGTTCTTAAGAAATTAATAATTAAATTATTGTAATAAGGCGTTTTGTTCTCAAAAAGAACTTGAATTTGACTTCGGTAATTATCTTTACTTATAAAATAACATGTCCTGACTGAGTGATTCATCATCACCGAGCGTAAACTATTAAAGTTAGGCCCATGAAATTTAGTGAGTAGGGTCGTTTAATCGAGTAGACACCCAATAAGGAAATAATTTTGGGAATTCTACCCCTAAAGGGGTGAAAGTTTGTATGGAAGTCCGTCATTTTTTAAGTTAGAAACATGAAACTTTCCTTTTGGGATCCTGATTAAATATGAGTGTTTAAATATTTAAATGTTTTTAATATTCTACCCTAAGGGGTGAAATAAACACCAATGTGGTATACAAAGAGATCTTAAATTAACGTAACATTTTAAGTTAATCTATAAATATATACAACTTCCACGCGAGCAAAGCCATGGACAACAGCTAGTATTGTAATAAGCAAACGCACGTAAACAAAGAGTACTAATAAATGAGAAATATAACACTTGCCTGTACTGGAGATGTCTGGTAAAGGTTGAAAATCCCTTTTCTTCCTCGATAGGATCTTCTGTTGCTTTGCCCATTGCACACGTTCGTCTCCCTGCAATCGGTCGTGATGTTCGTGCGCAGGCGTTAGAGACCGCTTCGCTAATGAGTTGTGATGAAAGTGATAGTGATTTTCGAATATCTGGAAAGAAAAAGAATAATTTATTGCTTTCCGTGAAATTTGGTATGACATCTAGTTTTTACTCTGAAAGTGTAGGATGGTAAACTTTTCTTTACTTATATATTTTGGGCTAAATTAATATATTGATCCATACATACATAACATACATAAGCAGCCCGTAAATGTCCCACTGCTGGGATAAAGGCCTCCTCTCCCTTTAGGAGAAGGTTTGGAGCATATTCCACCACGCTGCTCCAATGCGGGTTGGCGGAATACACATGTGGCTGAATTTCGTTGAAATTGCACACACATGCAGGTTTCCTCACGATGTTTTCCTTCACCGCCGAGCACGAGATGAATTATAAACACAAATTAAGCACATGAAATTTCAGTGGTGCCTGCCTGGGTTTGAACCCGAAATCATCGGTTAAGATGCACGCGTTCTGGGCACCACCACTGGGCCATCTCATATTGATCCCGTCGTCTCAAAAGTATATGAGACCTTAGCAGTGGTGAAATATTTAAAAAATCTTACTGCATAACTTTTTTTTATGATATGGATCCAACAAAAGACGTTATAGATGATGATGATTTTGAATGATGCCCTGCTGACCGATTTCAGCCACAGCGGTCTTTCTATATTCCCTCACTCTCCCGTATGGCCCAACCCGAGGTTCAACTAGCCATTAGACCCACTAGATAGACAACTAAATCACTAACGAAAAAATACACCGATTTCACTGGAGGCAACAAATAAACCACGTTATATTGCCCAAATGTCTATATACATAATATATAGAACAGTTCAAATAAGCAAAATCGGAAAATAAAACGAGATTTCGGAAAAAATATCCTCGACAAAAAGTGTTCATTATACAAACATGCGCCAAACTCAATAATTCGGTTTCACTCGAAATGCGTTAATTAAGAGCATTTTTAATCTACCTTAATTTATACGTACTAGACAGCTTACAGTTCAGACACAAGTGACGTAACATACGTGAAAATAATTAAATGTATTTTTGAAAATTTAATCTGTGGCATACAATGCTATTTATGTCACAATTAATTTTGTACGTGTGGATAAAAGCCGGGCTTAAATAAAACTAATTTATAATAACGTCCTTTAGGCCTACGATACGGTACATGCATATTGATTTGATCGACATATTTGAATATTGTCAAAACCACATGAACAAGGGCATTGACTCCTTAGATTCCATAACAATATATTGATAAACTGCGAGTTAGTTGCTCTATGTCCATTAATTCATCATTAGCTCTGCTTGCTATTAAATAATTTCCTACACTGAACTACAATTCAATCTATTTGATCTAAATCAAACTGTTGTTCTTTTTAAATTTACATACGGAAGCGAATATTTAATACGTCTATATTTGTTGTATCTGTTACTTCAAAACTAAAAACTTAGTAGAGAAATAGCAACAAGCCATTAAAAATAAAATAAAGTTAGTGAGTAACGATTACATATCCTATTCTAAACTAAAAATGAATAAAGATAACCAAACCTTAGATTGACACATGTGATGTACTTATAGATCTGCTATATTTTTTACTTGAGACAGTGATGAATATATCTTAAAATATAATAAAACTATTCAAATTACTAATTATTCTACTTATGTCTACTTTAATTTTATTTCCGAAATAAGATAATAAATAGCCTTACCGTATTTTTTTCGCGACTAATTAATTAATATCATATAATTCAAGACCTCCACCAAAGGTTTTTGTTTTGCATTACACCTCTTTTGGTTGCAATAGACTATAGACAAAGGTAAAAGTATTCACATCTGTCAAAGTAAGACGCCTTTGCCTTCGGATGAAGTGATTAAAATGATGATCGATGCAACCATTAGTAGATCTAGTTTCACAATACACTAATGGTAGTTTTAAAATATTAAGCGTAAAGTATTATTACGAAGCATAAATGAAATAAGTCAATGAGACACGTGACAATGTGAACTGAAATTCAATGAAAATTTTATTCCAGTAGCGTCACATCGAAAAGGAATGTTAATAAATTGTGTAAGTGAATAAAGTGCCACCCAAGTGAGCAATAAATTTTCGAATGACACTTTTAATTAAAAACACTTCAACGTTCGATTTGTACGATTACTTTTATTTGAATATATAGAAGTATGTTTATAGTTTTTTTGTAATAGGTAAATGGTAATTTCAAACGCTAGCATCAAAAATTAACACTCGGTAATCCCTTCTCCACAGAATGAATGTATTTTGTCCAGTAGTGAGATATTTATTTGAGCGTAAGGTACGCTTATTTAAGATCTGAGGAGGTTCTATTCCAATTGGCCGAAACTACAATACCTATTCATTATATGCCTATAAGGAATATTTAAATAAATTATAACGATGTTCCTAATTTGGCAATGTGACCAAAAATAACACACTACAATAAATTGTGGCACTACCCAAAAGCTGAAAAGGACATTTAATTTCGAAACAAACGAGAAAATTACGAATTTTAAATTTAGGATTTAATGAATCAAGTTTAACCGAACGGAATCGCTGAATGTAGTGCAAATGAAGTTAATTTAGTACTGAATTTTAAGTCTAGCGCGATATTAAACTTCACCGGTGGCCGCTTCCAAAACAACCGCATTGTGACCACTTTAATTTGAACGTGGTTATCCTTTTTCGAAACAAATTTGATTTTGCGCTTGGATACATTCGTATACTCCGTAATATTTTTATAAAATCGATGAATCGAACTCACATACTCAATGAGATAAAACAGTTCCCTATTGTGAACCATCAATTATATTAGCCTTGACCCATATATAATATTAATACATTATATATATGACTTTTATATTTAGATAAAGAAACTATTTCAAATGCTTAAAATAAAAAAAACATATATTTTAAATTCGACATGTCAAAGTTTTAATTTATGTTTTATTCATATCAAAATAAAAAGTGCCTTTCATGTAAATTATAATTTTGTATTAATAAAATTCATGTATATTTAATAAAGGAATACCGTTGAATTAAAATGTACATTTGAATTCCGGTGCCTGAATACAAATGAAATGCGAGGTATGCCACAACTATCAGAATAATGAGTGCAGTCGGCCGTGGAAATAGAAATCACTATAATAAAATTCGCTTCTTTTTTATTGAATTTTTATTACATAACATTCACGTTAGAATTTAAAATTTAATAAAGGTGAACACTATTACTTACAATAAGCTTACACTATAATTAACGTAAAAAAAAACTTTTTTTTGCAAATTAAATTTTGATGTTCCATCTGAATATATTTATTTCAGATTTTGCGAGATATGTCAGTTTTGTCAGAATGTTTTTTACACCCCAGAATAGCAGATGAATTGCAAACACAAAGTGCTTGAAAAACTTAGGTACGAAGTTTGAGCCCGCAAGCTTTGGTTAAAATTCATTTCTTTTATTCAATGTTATTTTTAGGTCATCTCGACTCCAAAAATAACAAATTATGCAGTATGTTTATTCTCTTTTACATGTACTCTAAAGAAAACTTTATCGATTTAATTAGCTTAAATATTTACGTGCAATTGGATTTTGACGCAATTATGTTAGACTCACCAAGATGTTATCAAACAATGTTAAGCAGTACAAACTAAAAATGATCGAATGTTTACGGCATTGTAATCAAGCAATTTGCTAATTTGCATTCCTGTCCAAAGTTACCTCCTGTACTTTTGCTCCTCAACATCTAAACCTGCACAGCCACTCGTGACAAAACTGACTGAACTGACGCACAATCTATAACTTATAACATTTCTTTTATTTTAATTTTCGTGTGTGCACGTGTGTATTTATATTCACTCAATAGTCAGGGGCCATCTGAAAATCAGTGTTGTACATTAGCACAGCATAAACTGAGATGAACCCCTTGCTACCTACACTGTATTCCTTGAATTTAATTATTTTCTTGTGTATAATCGTTGTAATGTATGTGTGTGTAATGTGTAGCAAAAATAAATGGTTTATATGGTATTATGATGATGAACTAACTATTCCCTTATGAATGCCTCTTATTCCACAAACATATTATCTGGTATGCAAATTACTAACAATAAATATCAACAAATATTAAAAACCTAATAAAAAAATATTTTATTTATCCGTATTATATTATATTGTTTAATTTAACGCGTTTACGTTTATTTTCGCGTAATCTCGTGCTTGAGGCTTAATAAGCGAGGCGGGTAGAAACAGCAATCCAAGCGGAGGTCATTATCAACGGCGGCTTGCTTATTAAATGTAATTTTAGAATTCATCGCAACAATGTTGTATTAATTGAATTTTCACGAACAGCTGACGTCCAGGTATTTAATTAAGTAAATACTATGATAGCACGTGTTATTGTTTGCGAAGTTTTGTTACAGGACAGTAAACAAACAAAAATTGTAACCTTCATAATTATTTTACCGTCAAGCAATTATTTGTATAGCAGTCTGTCAGTTAGGAAAAATCTTATTCAGGAACAAGTAAGCGAAACTTATCTTATCGTTTTTCAAGGCTGACGAAGAAAGGTCAATGTGAAGAATGGCTAATATTTCATACAGCGCTATTAATTAATTCTAATAAATTTAATCGAGTCTATTTTCTCGTCTCCCTTTCATGTTATAAATTACTTAAATATTTTTACAGAATTAAACATTCGAAAAATACGTAAAATATTTAGCGGAAAACAACAAAAAGTTTGGTTAAAATTCCTCTTCAAAGACTTATGAATATATAATTTTTTGTAAAATTTCTATTTACTTTATTTATAATTTAGGCATTATTTTTTTAATATATTAATCCAAATTAAAATACCCAGCCCGTTTTGAGATATCCGAAGTAATTACGACATTAAATTGTATTACGTGCGAGCTGTATAAGCATATATTATACGTATGTTACTCCTAATTATTTTCACTACGTATTGAAACACACTGGACTCAAATTCTCAAACTCAAACCTTGGAATTATCTTTTAAGCCCCCTTCTAAGTATTACGTGTTCTAACATATTGACAAACGGTTTATAGGTATGTTTTAGTATCGCTTTTCGTAATAAATGTTACTCTTTTTAATTATTCATAGAAAACCCTGACTGCAGGCCTTCTTGCGTTTGTATATGACCCATGTGCTCCCTCCTCCCGTGAGATACATAAATTCAAAGAAAACACGAACCCTTGAAGATATTTTGCTATCTCGCAGTCCCTTTTACCTTTTTCGATTCTATAAAAAGTAGTAACGAATGAATGAACACACTATCTTATCTTATTTTTAATAAGTGTTTACCTAAATATATTTATTGTATTTAAAAGGAGATGATGACATTAAAAACAGCTTAATATTTTGTCGAAGTGTTAAAAATTTATCATCGCTTTTACCCGTGTTCTTGGATTCTAGCAAAGTGTAATACCGATGAATACGACACGTTTAATAATTTTCCAGTGGCTAGTTGATAACGTTGCAGATACCATGGTCTTGGTTTCAATCCTCGGGTCTGGCCAATACAGAAATATTGGGTATTTCAATAGAAGCCTGGATTTTGGAATTTGCCACTGAAATTCCCATGCCTAGGAAAACAGAGAAAGCCGTTGATCTCTGAACTCTCTCCGGTCGGATTTACCGTCCAAACGGCTTGTATGAGCGAAATAATAGATTTGGCTCGTATTTCCACACGCACTTGTACAGTGTATATCTTCAATAATTAATTAACACAATGCTGATTAAAATATCATATTACTTATTATTTATTTTATTATAATCCGTATTTATATGTACTTGTATTTAATTTGAAATAGCTTCAGTCGTGTTACGTCAGGACGGGTAGCTAGTGTTTAAATCATTTTCTATTCCCTTGTTAACTTTTAATTATAGCGTTTTATTCGTTCTTTAAGAACAAAACTAAAGTTAAATTATTCAGTTGCATTTTCAATTACTTTTGTTTAATTTGAAACGAATAGTCACAGAGAATAGTCTCGTGCTGAAGTTAGTTTTATATTTGATTTTCATTTCAAAACTCTCATATTAAAACTCGGTCATTACAGAGTATTATATTATATGATTTTGTATATAATATGTGATATACTATTTTTATATTTTTTAAGATGAATCTATTTGATCTTAATTGATTGGCAAGAATTCTAGCAGCATTTCGCCGTTGAATCGTAATTCTAAATAACTGGGTTAAAATTGAACCCCCATTGGAAACAATAAGACGAGGCGTTTTACTTACTATATACCTGTTATTATTAGCTATACTTTTATATGTCCGTATAGTAATTGTGTGTGTGTGTGAATATTTTTTTTTATTTGAAAAATCTTAATTTAAACACGAAATTCAAACATCAAAAACTAAATCAAAATATACAAATACTCATAAAATCAAGGCTTTTAAGTCGTTATGTGTTGAATTAAATTCAGAACTACCAGTGGTTCGGAAAGTAAATTCTACCGCGAAGGTCCGACAAGAAACTCACTAGTTACTCTTTTCAATCATTTTAGTTACAGAGTATGTCAGTAAAGAACAATTAAATTATTATATACCCTACCAAGACCACGCTTTTTTATCTTAAATATAATCTTGTTGTTGTTGAGTAATATGCCTTATTTATCAATGTTATTTTGACATGAGTTTTAAATTTATTAATAGGCCGAGTTAAAAATAATTGCGGACATAGTTTATCTCCATATTTGTATATAAAATAAAAAAGTATTCATCATACGGAATTTTTATTTGTCATTTACGAATTTTTAGGAAAACCGTAACAAATAAACTAAATATATTGTCTTCTGGGTGTTCTGTTTCTAAAGAACAGAAAGCAAAGCCGGTTTTGATATTTTTCGTTTATTATTGAGTATATAAAATTGTATATTTTGCACGAATGTATGTTATAATATAATATTGTAAATACTATTTACTACTTGTAACTATTAATTTTATATTTAATTTGTCGCAGCCCTGTTACGTTACCTGCAAGAGATGGTGTTGAGATTACACTTTATTATTATGCGCTCAGTACATTTTTATAAAGGGTTAACGAGCAAATGGGTACCACATGATTGTAAATGGTAACTTTCATTAAACGACCCAAGAACTATAAGAAATAAAAAAGACATTTATGCGCCGCTTAAATTTAACGTCCCTTGTGCCTGTAATTACACCACTGGCTCAGTTACCATTCAAACTGAATAGGTATCTATTGCTATTTGACGGCGGAATAATTCATAGGGTGGTACCAAACAACAAAAAGTATATTATATATATTGTCAATTATTTATAATGGGGCGTGCAGTATGTAATATTATTTATGTTTTATATATTTAATAACATTTTAAGGTTACTATGTGATGATGATTTCGTAAGCGAAAACGTTTTAAAAAAACGAGATCAAAATGTAGCTCTCCGTTTTTTATAGCCCGAGGGATCCCACGACCTGTTATTAACTCGAGAAAATCTTACATTCCGTGTTTACAAGGGCCCTCTATAACTATAAAGTTTATTTTATGATAAAACACGAACTTACTTGTTTTTCTCTACCATTTGTAAGATTAAAGAGCTAACAAAGTTTTGTGAAGAATCAAAATGAATTATATAGTTTTTATGAAGTATGTTGAAAAGCTATCTTTTCGCTCATAAAAAGAGACTGAATTTTTTATTTTTGATTAATATTTATTTTTATTTTCCCCTTTACTTTTTTTATTAAATAGTGCAATGTCATAACAAACAAATGCTATAAGGGCGAGTTTGGCAACTAAAGGTACTTGAATATAAGAGCATTACAATTCTCTATACATGAGTCCATTAAAACAATGCATTTTTAACGAAATATCCCTGAAACTACACAATACAAAAAACAACCCTCATATGTAAACCAAATACCATTATAAAAATAGAACACCGGCAAAAAAGAATAGTGAAAACGCCTTTTTAAAATTCGCAAAAACGTAACATTTTGTGCTTCTCAAACACGTATCTAGAAGTAAGGTAAGAGGCAACCATTAGGCTCGTAATGTTTTCTGAAAGACATGTGAAAAGATGTTAAGGGGATAGTTCGCACCAGCTCGCGTGGTAGAGCCGTCGGGCAAGACGCGACCTGGCCCTAATCGTACCTCTTAGAGGTTGCCTTTCAACGTTGGCACTCGCCTGCATGTGGAACATTCATACAAGCTCAGATAATTACTCTTATGTTTCGAATATTTCTCGACAACGATGTCGGATGATAAATTTTAGTCAAATAGTAAATACTTATATTTCAGGATTAATCTTGACTTCTCTCAATTCCTTTATTATATTTGCGTCAATCGATATCGTACAACCATATTATGTATAACGTTAACAAACTTGTAACTATGCAACTACAGAAGTTGCTTTTACTTTTTGCGTTTAGCTTTTTATATTTCGAAACGTGTACAAGTGCATTTTGCGGTTGCTACTTCTCATATATTATGAATTTAAAGTAAAATATTAAAATGTAAAAGATATTCTCGGAAACTAAATGTAAACTGAATTGAAGGATTTTGAAGCTTTTTCAATGTCTAAGTCTGAAAGCCGGCGGGTCGATAATGCGACAGAATAAAAGATTATAAGGACTTAAGCACTCTTTCCACCGTTAAAACGTACTGAGTTTCGCTTTTAGGATTACCTCTTGCGCGAACTGGTTCTTTTTTCAAATCCTGTGTTCTATTTTTTCAGACGTTTCAAAATGGCGAACTGTCGATACGTTTCAGCATATGTACTTTACAACCTCTGCTTTTTATAATTGAAACTATGCCCTTTTATAATTGAAA
Source organism: Vanessa atalanta (assembly GCF_905147765.1). NCBI lineage: Eukaryota > Metazoa > Arthropoda > Insecta > Lepidoptera > Nymphalidae > Vanessa > Vanessa atalanta. Next base: position 6,535,282 of record NC_061882.1, read on the forward strand.
TAGTGATTTTCAATTGTTCTTAGCAATACCGTATTCAGCATTACATTTGTAATTATTATTATTTATCCATTTTATAAATAAAACATGCAATGTGGATTTATAATAATCTTAAAATGATTGTACCTGAAATTCTTCTCTGAATATGATACCTTTAACGTTACCCTAATACTTTCCAATCTTCGAAACTAATATAATATTTGTTGATTTTAATGCGAACTAATAAGTTTTGTTCAACAAAATTACTACACAATGGCTTGTTTTTTTTCTTAATTTTAATAGGAATACATTTAACAATGATATTATTTACACTTTTTAAAATGTACAACTGCATGTAGTCTTATAATGAATATTGTCAAAGTGGTCGAAAGATCTAAAATATACCTACGAGTTCTTATAATATAATTTGTGCATGCACTCTGTCTTCCCGCAAAGAACTCTTAGGAAAAAGACCCAGATACAAGGACATTAAACTTAAAAATACTAAAATTATTCGAAATAGATTTTATTTATAGACTTTATTTAACAAAAAAAAACAATGAATTTAACGTAGAGGATTTGATTTGCTTGAGTGAATAGATCTATATAGTATTCGAAAGTTAAATTTCGACAGAATACTGTTTTTGATTTCCAAATTCATTCTGACACAAGTAATGAATCAGCGTAATAAAACACTGACGGTTTGTACTGTACTGTAGTGCTGTGTAATGTATACTCGAGTACTTTTATGCTATGGGATACACGTTTTTACAGGTAGGTAAGTACGGTCGACGATATTAAGTGGCAATCATTCTACGTCGAAAACCTGTCAGAAAATGCTTTGAACAGAAGAACAATTTAAAAATAGTCAACTGGAAATAAAGGCGATTTATATCCAAGTCAAATCGTCGTTTATTTAAATTTTATTATTTAATCAATAGATGGATTTTCGGACAACGATGTAAAAAAAAAATAAAACCTTTAATAATTAACGGCTTCATTTTGTTTTATTTTCTTGTTGTTGGAATATTTGATAAAAATTATATTTACCGAAATTAAACACGAAATACTCCTATTTTCCTTATCAACTTAAAAATTCTTAGGTACGAATATCCTTATTGATGTTCATATTATTTACTAAAATTCCAATACACTGATACTTGTTTTCGATGTTTTTAACTTAATATCCGAGTTCTAAGATTGCCATATATATTTACATTATTAGTCAAATACATATGTTGTTTTTCAGTTTCAACAGAAGTCCATGAGCTTCTCTATTATAATTGAAATATTTTGAAATGTTTTGGTTCTAAATTATTACACTCACCGAATCCTACATTAATCAAATTCCATTTCACAACGCTGTATACATTACAATTATCCCCGATCATGGGTTAAAATTCCGACCCTTATATAGGAGCTTCACCACAAAACCATTTCAGACATAAAAGTCGCATACCCCAATAAATTCTCATAATAATAAGGGTCAAAATCGCTTGAAATGTAAAATATCTCAACATTTCATGCCTCATAGTAAGAGGGGAAACGGGAAGCGTTGCTATGGTAACTACGGGATGACCTCTCCCATGGAATTGATCGCCATTTTTAAAACGAACACCTGAATTGTTGAAAAACATGCGTTTTGTTTTTTTTTTTTATAAAAAAACACAAAAAAGTGACAGGTAAATTGGAAGAGATGTTTTGTGATGAGTAAAGTACGCAAAAGCTTTATACGCTGACAGCGAAATCCAATAGTACTTTACAAGGATATATAAATATACTCGTACATAGATCAGATCAATGCAGACTGCAAAATAAGTTTATTCTACAAATAGTAGCTAGTTGTTTCTGGTTGTTTCTCCATCTCTGCCTAAAGCAATAGCTGATACTTAGGTTTAGTAAATGTATTATATGGCTCGAGATCCAAACCTGGTCTGGGTTAGTAATTTCTTTTTCTGCCATTAATTCTCACTGCTGCTGCTGCCCATAGTAGATACACACCCAGTGCTTATAATAGCTCGTAAAGCCGTTCGGTTCGGCCATTCGACACTAAGAGTGAAGAAATAAAGATTACACCATAATATAGTAAGCAAGTTTGAACGTTAACGTACTATGATGTCTCCTACGCAAACTAATTCTTGAGCTTGTCCCAAAATTCGAACAGAACATTATTATTGTTCTACTAAAATTGGGCACAGAAATCAAATATTTATACATATTTATAGCGAAATAAATCTTTTTTTTTAGCGTACAATTACAGACGCTTATTTAATAACATAAAAACATAATATACATAATAACTAGTCTTGTTAAAATGCTAAACATTATGTGTCATATAAAATAAAATGGGCCATAGTTAAGGCAACGGGAGAGCCTTGTAAACAATACAACCACCTAAAATATGTAGACAGTTATGCCCCGTCCACGTCACGCGACCCCTGGGAAAATTCGGGGCAGACTTTATGCAACATTTCGTCTTTTTTTAATTCGTTACTTCGTCATTTTTACGTCAAAGAGTTCTAACAAAGAAATATTATTCATAAACAAAAACTCTTTCATTAGATAAAGGTATTTTATTAATCATACCTCTAAAATATAAAAAGCGTGTCCTATTTAATCTATTGATTTTTCAAATTTTATTTTAATACGTTTACGATTGATTGAAATCTCTTCGTTTCAATACAATAGTTATGTTTCGATGACAGTTCATTATAAGAAAACGTAACAATACTAAAATGAGGCCAAACATTTTCCGTACAATAATTATAATAATAGCATTTCCATCGATTCATTTCATATCGAAATTCTTGACAAGGGTACAATATGCAGTCCCGCATTCTGTTGCAATTGAAATCAACATTTAATAGAAATGGAAATCACAAAAAGCCATTAATTTCAACGACGTTTACAGAAAGATAACTTATCGTTCCAGACTTCGAGGGCCGATGCTGAAATCATTTCTACGGTAACTGAAATTCATTGGAAATAAGATCCGAGCAAACGCAATGTAGTGAAAACGTGCGCTATTGTAAAAGGCGAAGCTTTTACGGCAATGCCTCTTCTACCTCCCCCCTCTCGCCCCCATCTGGTCCCTCGCTTTGCAGACAGCGTGGCGGCGCTTTGATACACTTTATTTCGGCTGCATCTTTTAGGCTCACAATGAGTTTCAATGCTTTTAGACAGCTCTCTTTTTGTAATTCATTTATGGGTTTCCTACCTTAATTCAATTTTATTTCTGAACATTCATGAGATAGTTTTGAAAAGATTAAATGTCAACCTGAGATGACAAAAATGTAAGTTTTAATTAACGTATGTGGATAAATTACATACAGATAGAGTTAATACTCGTTGATTGATGTGTTTGATGACGAAGAAAATATGGCCGCCTGTCGCATTTACTACAACGTTGTACAATCTTATTAAAAAATATTTATAAATACAATAAATAACTCTTTAGTTTCAATAATAATGAATCAATCAAATAAATTCAGTTTATTCTAACAGCTTCATACAATAGTTAACATAATACAAGAAAAGTGATATTTATAATACTAACTAGAAATTATACAATTTTCTATCCAAATCTAATTAAAACATATACTGACAGAATTTGACTTATTAATTCCCGGTGGAAACTTTTAGTTCCAAGTACCCCACTAACTTAATTTTTAGTGTTGTACTGCGAATGTATTTTCAATATTCAATAGCGATGTTTTGCATCGCTAAATAATTGCTCGGAGTTCGAAAGGACTCCGACTATTATCTTTCCATTAGTTTTGCGCTGAATTGAAAACTCACCTGAAATGCAATTTAAATCATTTAACGAATGCTATTCATTTATTTGTTCTTTTTTCTACCTTTTTGTGGTGTAATTCAAAATATTATTCATTAAATGATTTCGAAACTCTTATTATTGGAAATAGCTCGGGGAGTAATTAAAGCATTTTTTGTGTTACAAGTTACAACTCTCGCTTCAAATTTTACTGTAAGAAAATCGCGCGCGCCTTTTCGTAAGCTTGTTTTCACCTTGCGATGTGTATTAGGATAAATTTTGCAAACTGAATTCGATTATTACTACTTCCTTTTATCATGCAGAGTTCAAATTTAACATATTGATTTCGTTCCAATGACATTGCATTTATATGGTAAGCATGACCTATTTTCACGCCCAAGACTGGCTCCAGACGACAAACTCCTCAACGGTCAACAGCATAGATACTCGTAAACGAATTTCTAAATAAAATATTAATTTTTATCATTTTTTTTTTTTTTAAATATTTCTGGTTCTGGCAGAAACCTTAGTAAGTAAAAACAAAATATATTTTATTAATTTGACGTTTTATACGATACAAAAAACAAGATATTGTACTGTATTTTGTATGAGATACCATATTTAATATTCCTTACTAACAAAGAATAAAGACTTATTTCATGAAATTGTAAACTTGAATGTTCTAAAATTTTCTTCCATATTTAACGTTGTCTTTATAACCTAGTATGTCAGTTAATGAATGTTTCAATATAAGGGAATAGCAACACATCATAGAATCGTCTGTGATTGCAATATCCGTGCATATTGATAGGCTCAGCTGTGGACAGGTTAGTCAAATATCGGCTGGCGCGCTGAAGCAACGTCGTTAACACCGTCGTTTAGCTCGACCGTGTGCTAGTGACTGACACATCAATCTGTATACCAGCGAACGATTAATGTTTTACTAGGCACCGGCTTAGTTAAATTTTTTAAAGATAAATTTAGTAATACCACAATATTAGAATCTATTCACTTTCTGTTTAGCATTTAACTTACTTACTTTGTTATCGTAAAGAAAACTATACTAGGAGATAAAACAGGATTTTAAATGTTACCTAAAGCATCACGTCGGATTATTTTAGTTCTTACAACGTTCGTGTGAAACAAAATTCTATTACAAACAAAACTCTCTGAAATCTATTTTAACGTAGATTGTCGAAAATTCGTAGAAATTATGAACAAATTATACATACATTAACAACTTCAAGCGGAATGGCAGCCATAATAAATAATACCATTTTTATATAAATATAATTTATTTATTAATTTTAATTATATATAACGAAACCGATGTGTTTATTACTTATACATTTTTATATAAAGCTCTCAGATAGAGTATGTATGTAATGAACAAATACTATTGTTTTAAATATATTATTAATACGAAAATGAAATTAAAATGAGTTGAACTGCGACGCAATAATATTAATATAGTAAACGAATACTAAATACCGATTTAAAAATACAATTACAATAAGTATTTTCAGTAGGATTAAAATAATAAATAAAAAATAAGTCGGAAATTATTTTTTTATACGATTTTTTCGTATATAATTGATATTCAAAGAGTGACAATTGAACTACATGTACATCTCTGTTAAGATTTAAAAAAAGAATTTGCAATAGAACGTAAGGGACGTTCCAATTTTCAAAAAATCATATATGATATATTTATTATTCTTAGAATAAAGACTTATTCATACTAAGTTTAACAATACTATCTTACACTGAATTCGAGGTTATGTAAAGATCGATGACCCGAAGTAATGAAGACTTTTGTTAGCACTGTGATTGGTACCTACTTGGCAACACGATAACAAAGTTAGCACATAACGGTCATAAAGACGCACTAGATTTCACTCCATATTTAGTGAATATTGTATACGAATACATTAGATACTGAACATTTCCAGCTAATTAAAGTCAAAAGAAATAATAAAAGTACTAGTTTCCGTCCGCGGCTTTGCCCATCTATGGAGGGCAGATGTTACGTACCCACGGCCTTTCCTGTACACCTGATCGTGTTATTCATTGAGTAGTACCTCTTTTGTGTATTTATAATATCATTTAGGATTGCCATATACAAATACTCGCATTTATCTATATAAAAGTTAATAAAGTACCTGTTGCCTTAGACTTAAACGTTCTTAGGTCTTCAAAGGAACGACTGGTGAGTTTTGAGTTCCTTTAAAGCAGCGGCCGATTGCTCTAACGATAAATTATAAATACACATGTGACAGTATTCCATGCAACCACCAACCAGGTTTTCTTACGATGTTTTATTAATTTCCGAGCATGAAATGAAGTTAAGAGAAAAAAAATCAATTTGATAGTGATACTGATCCTGTTAAACTATATATTTAATTAATATAAGTTATTTTTTCTTTAAAATTTAATAACTATTAGTAGGGGTTCTATAGATGAGTACATTTATGTATAACACGGTCCAATTATAAGCTCAAAGCATAAATCTAATTAAAAAGTGAATTGTCTTGTGCGATTTTTAACCCGGAATCTTCATGTATAGTCAACGCGTTAACACACTGTAAATAATGTTTATACATTACATTACATACATTTACATTAGCAGCCCGTAAATGTCCCACTGCTGGGATAAAGGCCTCCTCTCCCTCTCCCGAAATCAACGGTTAAGATGCACGCGTTCTAACCACTGGGCCATCTCGGCTCATAAATAATAATTAATGTTTATAAATAAATTAAAATATATCATACCAGCTGGTTAAGATAATATTAATAATTAAGTATAAGTCCGCAAAAAAAAATCAAGGTTAGGTTAGTTGAGATACTGGAACGTACTGAAAGGAAATTATATGAAAATACATCCTGTATTTCTTTTTCACTACACGAACGTTTCAACCAACTATCAAGACAACATAAGTATATTTTTATGCAAAAACGTAATATATACCCATTTATACACGTACGGTGTTTGTGATCTACATGATGTTGAAATAAAAAGTTTATTTTTCATAAAAGAAAATACGTAAAACGCTGAATAAAATTCAGTCTCAACAATAGGTCGTTGTATTGTTTTATAGTCGAAGATTTCTTTTTTGTTCTATTATTCTTAACTATCCCTTCTATAGTATAAATACGGCGTGTTAGTTGGTTTATATTTATTTGACGCAGTCATGGAGCATAGTTTATGGACCGGAGTATGACAAAGACTTGTTTATATCAAAACAAAAGCACGAGTTAGGTCGCGTACACAATTTAGTTACAATTGTATTAGCCACGTATTGAAGATGATCGTATGAATAAAATCGTATCGTATCTCCTTGTCAAGCATAAATTAAATTTTGTATTTCGCCCGCGGTTACCCTCACGTTTTAGGGATCTTAAGGGTTTCTAAAGGTGGTGGGGGGTTGTTATTGTCCTTCGTTATAGTTCAAATTTCCTTCATATCAAATTTAATTAAAATCGGTTCAGTAGTATGACCGTGAAAGAGCAATAAACAGACAGACTTTCATTACTTTCGCATACTTTTATATAGAATATAGAGCTTATATATTACTAAGTTTTCAAATTTAAAATATAGATATAATATTTCTACCATTACTTGTAAGCGTGAATCGAGTTCATTATATTTTATGTATCTTAATTATATGTAGGTATGACGTTTCCATTTAACACTTATGCGTGTGTATGTTACAATTAGCACCTCGACACAACGTGGACGGCAAATCAACACTCTAAACTCACTAATTTGCTATAAGAATTGTGCACTTAAATCAAATAAATATAATACGTAATATATGCCCATAGCGTCTAGCAAGCGCCTAGAGGAGCCCAGGGGTACTCTTTAAAATAAAACGCGACAGAAGGCGTATTTAATAGTTCTTGTTAAGGTTTATCCAGCCTGCGTCGGTAGTATCGTTGCACGCGTAGACAAAACTAAAATAATGATAATACATTTTATAATATTATATTTAAATTAATGGTATAAAGGTAACCTTTGTACATTTATTTTGAAAGAAATTTGTATCATGAGATGAACTTCACGCCATTCAGTTTATAATCTTTACATATAATAAAATTGGAGTGTCTGGTTGTAATATTAAAATAACCCATTTTTACTAAATGCATATGTATGCACGGTACATATACCAAAATAACATTTTTTTACAATTTTTGTCTGTCTGTCTGTTTGTTCCGGCTAATCTCTGGAACGGCTGAACCGATTTCGAAGGGACTTTCACTGAATAGATAGCGGATGTAATAAAGAGTAACTAAGGCTACTTTTGTTTAGAATTATATATAGAATAAAAATAAAATCACGCTCCAATATCCAAATAACTTAAATTCAAACATCGCGCACGAAGTCACGGGCACACTTAGTTTTCAATATATTTAAAATGTACATAGTATAAGAAACGCTCGATCATTCGACAACCGAAACTCTACATCGGTCGATGGTAGCAATATGCTACGAACTGTATGGCTGATACGTGATGTATTTTTATCGTTTATAACAATGGCGAATGGTTAATTATTGTAATCTAACTAAAATCACACCCAATGAAAACTGTAGCGGCGAAATATGCATGAGCTGCATTCACTTTGCACTCGTGGATGTTGGGTATAAACAAAAGTCCTCTTTACACTGAAAATCCCTTTGATTCGCGTGATAAAAGTGTGTGGCATGTGGCAAAGTTACGAAGCAGTTGTTAATGAAAAAAATAAAAAACCTTAAAGCGAACTATTTTCGTTTAAACAGTACAGTACAATAAGGTATTATAATTAACCTTATTTGACAAGATAAAATAATTTCCAGTCATTTTAGTTGGATCGTTATTAAATATTTATGATGTGCAAAATTTTTTTACGCTTCTACAGACTGACTCTTTACTATTTTAAGATACCTAACAATAATATACGAACACAATGATTCTTAATAACTATGGATTTGGTTCAGTGTGAAGATGGTAAAGTGTCGAGGTGTTAGCGCATGGCTGATGGATGTTAGCATATGCTAATAAAGGCTTTCAGGCTCGCATGAGATAAATCTACTTGCAACGTGCATCCTTCAGCTTTATTCTTTGTTGCACTATTTATGCTTTTAAACATATTTTTAAACTTATATCAAATGACATGTTCGTTCTGTTAAGAAATCTGTGACCCTACAAATTACAGTATTTCACTATTTGAAATTTATTTAATAAGTAATAAAACTTTTTGTAAAAATACCTAAAATTGTTGTAATTTTTCTTCAACTGTTATTAGCATCAACTATTATTTTAAGTTTAAATATTATTTGGAAGTTATTTTTATAACAATGAATAGCTAACGATCTAAATTGTAATGTAAATTAAATATTTATGAAACGTTTTACGGGTTTTATATATTAAAAAAATAATATTGGTATATCCATTTCATATTAATAGACTTCGACACCGTTTAACCGGTTAACATAAAGGTTTTGTTTGGAAAAGGTGGTATAGTACTTTGTTGTAACTCGGTGCTACATAACACTGCAGTACATCAACTTCTATACGATTTAAATGACGGTTGGTATATTTTTGTTTAGTATTTGTTAGTATATGTAATTGTAAGCACCCACTTCGTATCTCATTTGCAAAATGTTGAAAGCCAACTCCCAAAGATATGCTTATTTGATGCGCGTATGCTATGAATGTTATTGTTATTAAAATCAATATCGCAAATCACTTTATAAAATTACACGATCGTGATTTGCGGTGACTTTCAAATTTCTTCTTACAGAATAGCTATCCCAGTTTTACTAAAATGAACACATTAAAAGCCTATATTACGTTAACGAATATGAATGTTAAATAAAAATGATTAATATAATCTAAATGGGATTATACATATATAGATAATAATTATAATAGATTATTTATTAGAAAAAGGTGAAATGAACAAACAATACAAATATTCGTCTCATATTCCAAGTTATATCTTTGTTCCATTAGCAGTTGAATCACTTGCAGTTAAACCTTCATTAAAAGTATAACACCTTGCCTTGTCACTTCTACTGGTGTCAGGAGGAATGGTCCTTTTTTTGCCCAGAGGCTCGGAATTGCGATTCAACGGGGAAATGCTGCTAGCAATCTTGCCGCCATTCACGAGATCATAATTTGTACAGTAACTATTTTTAATTTTTATTTGTATATAATGAAGACCTCAATGTTTATTTTTCTTATGTTAATATATGTTTTTGTTAAAATACAATCATAATTATTATTTAGCTTCATTTAATAACTATTATTTTCATTTAAAATAAACCGACGATAGTTTATTAAAACTTATTAATATCAAATATTTTACGCAGCAGAAATGAAGTTTGAAATATTCCGTGTAGCAGTAGGACGCTGTTAATTACGAAAGTTTACGAGAAAGGTAGATTTAAAGCGTCAAACACAGTACAATTTAGTTTTAGTAAAGTCCCTAACAAACGGGACGAGTGGATGAAATGTTTTGCCTCCTAACTTATTTATAAATTAACATGAAATGTAAATAATATAATGAATACCACTTTTAACATAAAAACAATAAACCTGATTATTCATATTACATATAAACAACCTGCAATAGAATAGATGTTTTATTTAGACCAGGGAATATAAACCTCCTTTCGTACCTATTTTGTATAATTAAATAAGTGTACAATTTGTATGTTTAGCGTTCGAAGTGCTGAACGTAGAGACACGTCAAAATCTTACAAAAAATGGTTATAAAAAAAAATTATGACTTCAATGCGATTTTTTGTAAAGAAAGAGATTACAGGTCACCTTGAATTCATCTTTATGCACGACTAGTGGAGAAATCGTGACAAAAATTTTCTACGAAATAAGTAATTTTGTTTCAAAAAAACACATCTATTGATAAAACCTCAATGTCGAAGGCCTCGAAATTAAAGCCAAAATATATTTGCCCGTCTAGGATTTCATTTAAATATTTACATTATTATTGAAATCTATACGATTGGAGCTCATATGATCATAATAAAAAATAATACATTTTCGTTTTTATTTATTTTTATAAAAATAAATGAAAATATGATCTGTCATGAATAAATGTTCACCTTATTGTTATATGAAATAGATTACATTTTGCATTTGATATGAAGAGTAATATAGGATGTCAATAAATTTTATCCATAACGCACAATGACAAAAAACGCGTGGACTGAATCGTCAATTATATTTCAATGTTATCATTTCCATAAAATCTTACAAGACGAATTAGTCATATTTTTTAATCTACAGAAGTGCAAGTTTAACTGATTACTCAGTTTCGATGACACTGCAATTTAATTATAAGCATGACCTGATTATACGTCCAGGATTGGCTCCAAATGAAGGAAATCAACAGCGTTTTTATATAAAAAAACGTCATAAAAGTTTTATTTTAGGGTTCCGTACTCAAAGGGTAAAACGAGATCCTATCCTGAAACCTTCGTGCGCGAGTCCGACTCGTAATTGGCCGATTTTATTAAAAATGTATTTATTTTGTATATGTTTATTTCTTTATAATTTATCATTTATTATCATTATTTATTATCAAATACTTTGTCAATAACTTTTTCTACATTTTCACCACCATATTTTTTCAGTTCTTATAATTATGTCTCGGTAATAAAGTTTGCCTTTATAGGCTTTTTACGTGGTGCAAATCAAAGTGCGCGCTACGATGAACGACTGTGTTTGTAATTTTTTAAAACTCCTTATCATTTATCCTTGCGCTTTCTTAGTCCTTATTTATAGACGACGTTCACAGTATGTTAATTTTAACATTACAGACACTCATAATTTACAACATAGCCCCGAGAAATTATTAATAATATCATATTTTATTAGATAATAAATAAAATTCACAATTATCATTTAAAATAACGCGTTTCACACTGTAAGTAAATATTTTATCTTCTATTTATATTATAAGCGCGGTGGAACGTTAATTTCCATAAAAGTTGAATAAAACTGACTGTAGTTTCACGTTGTATCTTTTTGCATTTATAATTGGATAAAAACACAAGTCCAGTGAAGCACATATTTGTTGCTCTAATATAGAACATGCTACGGTAAGTCTGAATACATTCAAGTTGCATAATATTACTATGAATTATTACCCAGCGATGATAATTATATTGCAATATATTTTTTCATTCTAATGGTGAATATTTTTAGCATGTATATTACCTATATAATTGGTAATTATTTTATTTGATTTGAATGGCGTAGTAATTTTTAGAGGGAAGTAATATTTGGTAGTAGGGTTTTAGGGTAGGTACCTGATATTCACATAGTTTACCGTTTAATTTTTAGTATTGTTGTGTTCCCGTTTGAAGTTTGAGTGAGCCAGTGTAATTATAAGCATAATGGACATAACATCTTAGTCCAAGGTGGTACAGTATTGTTTATGTAGAAATAAAAAAGGATGGTTAATATTTCTTGCAGTGGCCATGTTTGGTTGGTTCCAATAACCAATCATGAGGCCCATTTGCCAATATGCGTACATATATTTGAAAAAAGTGTCAATTTAAAAGACTTTGACATTCGTTTACATGAAGTAACGTTTGTAGCTATGTGAAAGCACATACAGTTTAAATAGGAGTCCAACGAAATTTCGTTTTATTTCAATGAGAGGATATTGTGCATATGTAAAATAAATACTAAAAGATTAACGACAAATGCTATGGCTATATTGAAAAAGTTAAAATTTTTATCTTTCATCTAGTAATACAAGTTGTAACTATAAAGAAGAGATAAATGCACATTTTACGTGCTTCACTTTAGAGGACTAATTGTCTTACATAACAATTAGTCCTCTAAAGTGAAGTATTTAAATAGACAAATGAGGAAATTTAACCGATCATATATAAAAAGCATGCGTAGAAAGTTTTTTTTTTAAAACGTTAAAAGGACAAAACTGTCTAATTTAATATTATAAACATTTCTGAAACAAAATTTAATGTAAAACGAGACGGTAGACTACATATTATTAAAGTTAAAAGGATCGCATTATTTAAATATGAAACGTTTGTAGCTCATTTCGAACACGTACTGCCGTTACAAATTAAGCAATGTCTCATTTTCTTGCAATGCTGATTTCATACTGACTTCAGTAAATATTATTAAACGAGTCGTTCGGAATTTCATTCCCACGACTCTTCATTATGAAGATATAAATAAATTCAGATCTTTGGACTATCCCTTGAGACACTATTAATTTTCCGTGTTTAAAATACCGTTTTGGTGCTACTTGCTCGTGTGTTTTATGTTTAGAGATAAATTTACGATCTCAGGGTATGAATATTTATTTTTAGATGTACTGTTCTACAATATTATATTTTCGGACAAAGTTGTATTAATAAAAAGGCCTCTTTGTACAGTAGATTTAAGCAATTTTAGTTTTATTAATTTAAGGAGAAAATCGTAAAAAAGTTAATATAATAAATGTTCATAAATCGTTGTAATAACTAGTAACAAAATTCAAGAAAACGTGCGTAATAATTATAAAAACAGTAAAGATAGAAAACTACCACATCGACAATAACGCGCCATCGCCTACGAAGCTAAACAAATACGTGCCCACATTGCGACATGGAAGTTTTTTTTTACGTTCAAATGTAACTATGCTAACGGTAACCATGGTATTCTTTATATAAAGTCAAGGTTATAAGGTTAATAGTATATGGCTTCTGTCTCGGTATTGCAAAAAAGAGATTTTTTTCTCAAAAATATTTGATGTTCAAACAAAATATTGTGGTCCATTTCCTGTGCGAAAAGAGCATACGAGCGAAAAACAGTTTCACTCAACGTTCACTTCTTCAAACATTGTTCAAAGTTTCTTAGTAAAATATTCATAATAAATAAGTAGTTTCTTTCAGCGAAGTGAAGTCAGCCATTTCTCTCTCTACTTCCGATAACTTCACTTTCAATACAACGGAATGAACTTTATCATCTATTTATATAAGTTTTTTAATGTTTAACTACATTTATATTTCGAATTGATTTATTTACATGTAATTTTGTATTATTTAGAAAGTCATATCAAATGCTTACTAAGATATAAAACTCCGTTGATTTGCATTTACAATATCAAAGAGAGGTTTGAATGCATAATTTTAGGGCCTTTGTCTTATTTTCATATATTATTCATAACACTGGGCTAGATTTTATTACTGTATATAATTTTCAAGTTCAAATGATTTATACTGTTATTCGAATTTAATTACCTTTGACTAATTATTCCATCTTTTTTTTCTAACTAGTATAAAAACATAGTCTCAATCCTTTCTGCGATCTGTTATTCAAACAAGATACAAATTATTTGAAAAACTGACCTCATAAACCTCATTAAAACGTATATTCATCTTGGATGAATATCCTTTTTATTTTTGTTAAAGAAATTATCACCTTTTTTTGTTAATTAAAATATTTAATGAATAAGCAGTATGTGCACATTGTTTTATCAAAATATACCTTTAATTAATAAATGAAAACGCTACACCTATTTATCTTTTAAGCCTTCCAATATTTTCTTTCTTTAAGTTTTTCGTCACAATCTATGCTATCAGGTGCTAATTATTATACAAAACGAAAACCTTCGTTTTTTGGAGGCTTACAAAGAACAATATTTTTATTGGTGGTATACAGTATTTTTACATAATACCCAATTTTTATCTTATTATATAATAGTTAGGCGGATGGGCAAATAGGCCACCTGATGATAAGTGGTTACCATCGCCCAAAGACATTGGCGCTGTAAGAAATAATACCCATTCCTTACATCACTCCAATGCGCCACCGACCTTAGGAGCTAAGATGTTATGTCCCTTGTCCATTGTACACTGGCTTATTCACCTTTTAAACCGGGAGACAAAAATACTAGGTATTGCTATATTGGTGGTAGAATATCTATCTCAGTACCCAGGCGGGTTTACGGAAAGCCCTACCACCAAGTAAAAGTTAAATTTTATGTGAAAATAAAAAATGCTCACGATACGAATATGATGTTATCGCGATAAAAATCTAAAAATCATATCAAAGCAAATAAATATCAAAACATTATATCCTTCACTTTCTTATAATAATACTATTTAACAGTATATAACCCGTCACTTAGCTACGCAAACCCATTTTCAAATTATCAATGTACATATAACATATAAAATATATAATATACTTATACCGTAAATTGTACTATATCCGAAACAATTGTCGGCTTAGAAAATATTCGCCCTGAACAAGAATCGGAATCCCAAATCGAACCCAGGGCACAACTATCACTACCACAACGTTACTCGTATATACATACATATATACTCATAATTATTCAAAAATCCATTTACTTGCATCCATTTTATTCATTAATAGACCACATATAAATTAAATTACGGACAGCTATCACAAAGTTCATGGATTATTTAATGGGTCGGCTTAAACTGGCCTTTCTTAACAGGCACTAATAAGCGGTCATGCCCGTGCGGTCTGATCCAGTAATTTGCTTAGGGCTTATGCCACCGCAAATATTTAGGGAAATAAACTTTAGTCAAGGTCAGACATGATGGACAGTGGCCATTAACCTTTTCGAACTCTACTGCCCATTTTACAAAAGTATTAAAGTCTTAATTAAATTAAAAATATACAATATGTATTTTATATTTAAGGCTCTATTCATATATTTTTCTTTCAATCAATTTTATTAGATTACAATTTATTTTTAATAATCTTATAAAATATAACATAAAAATATTCGTACAAAAAATTTCAACTATCTTTTAATAAGAAATATTTAATACGATATCTTCATCCATCCAAATCATTGAAAACGAAAGAATTTTCTAACTAAAATATTTCTGCATTAAAATTTATAAAATACTTCTAATATAATCATTGAATTTACACAATTCTCACGAACGGCAAAATGAAATCCTTAAAGATTTTATTTTAACACCGTTTTAAAATTGCTAGTGCGACGGGTTTTAGATGCTAGCGTTTTATATTGGTCTTTTATGGAAATGTTCCTCAGGTGCAGGAAGCACGGTAAGTACTCCTGTGCTTAACGTGCACGCATTGAAATCACGTAAAAATACCTTGTTCAGACTCAGGTTTTGAATGGAAGGGCGAGACGAGAGAAATCCTACAATTGCCCTTTCATATTCAAATATCGTAGGAGTATACTCATACTGGCGACAAAACCTATCTAGATACGTATCTACGTGCAAAGCTAGATAACGTTGTAATTTTTGTCTGTAATAAACCTATCTTTCTTGATTGTAATGATATTTATTTTATAATTTCGAATAATAATACAGATTTAAAAAGAACATATTTTTATAAATTTAAACGTTCATACTAAAAGATTAGCGTGAAAAATTGTATAAAGTTTTTTCCATCATAAAAATAAACAAAATCCACTTTAGAAGACATCAATACCAATTTAATTTTTCAGCTTTGTTTTAAAATTAATTATTGAAAAAGGCAAACTAAAATATTCATATAAAAATATAAGCAAAGAGTTTTTATATACTACGCGGTGTTATATCTGAAATGATGAAATATGACGCTATTAGGATCACGAGGTAAGCGAAAAAACAGTGCGCATTAAGGTTGATGCGAGCCATAAAGGTATATTATCAAAAGATATCACCTCGTGTAAAAAAAGTGATAGTCACTTTATGGTCCCCGTTAAGACATTTCGAGAGAACGTTAAATTCTGGACTTAAAGGTAAAAAACGATATGGAACGATACTTACAAGCACTCTTACCAATTTCATGTATGCCTTTGTAAATATACAATTACTAGCTAAACCTGCGACAAACTTCCAACCCCCATTTTACCCAGTTGGGTGGAATTTCGTAAAATCCTTTCTAAGCTGATTTCTACACGCTTTAAGGAACCTGCCAAATTTCAAGTTAGTAGGTGTTATAGATCGAAGATTTCGTGGTTGATCAGGGAGTAGAACGCGTGCATCTTAACCGATGATTTCGGGTTCAAACCCAGGCAGGCACCACTGAATTTTCATGTGCTTAATTTGTGTTTATAATTCATCTCGTGCTCGGCGGTGAAACCTGCATGTGTCTAATTTCAACGAAATTCTGCCACATGTGTATTCCGCCAACCCGCATTGGAGCAGCGTGGTGGAATATGCTTCAAACCTTCTCCTCAAAGGGAGAGGAGGCCTTTATCCCAGCAGTGGGACATTTACGGGCTGCTAATGCTAATGCAGGGAGTGGTATTTCGCTTTTATATATATAAATTATGTACGATTGACCATCATCATACGTGTATACATTTTTAAAATTTCCAATAAAGAAATTACTGTTTAGTTTTAAAATCGTATAGGAATTAAATAAGAAATTTCAAAGTGCTTCATCTCACAGTAATTTATATATAACTCATAAAAAAATTAAGTAAGAATTAATTTAATTTAATTAATTATTAAATCATTAAATTAAATAATTATTATATTTTTAAAAGTTAACAACTCGCCTTATTGCCTCCACTGGTGACAGGACTGGTTCGTTTTTAGCCCAGAGGATCGGAATTGCGATTCAACGGGGAAATGCTGCTAGCATACTTGCCATCATTCCACGCGGTCAAGATTCATATTTGTATTTGTATATATTTAAGCAATTAATTTTATAAATTCTAATGTTAATAAAGTTTTCTCAGTAAAAATCAGTTTTTTAAAAGTTATAACGAAAAAATAGCAAGAGAGACAAAGATAGAAAGACATAGATTATTAATGATGTAACTCTCTAATAATAAACCACGCTTTAGAAACATGCTACAGATTGGCATAAAACATTTACATACTAATTTTTAACATTATATTCAAAACAAAACATAACGGTTAAGACAATATATAAAATAAACATTCATGTATTTACATTACTTATTTACGAGGTTTTGAATAAATAGAGCGAGCAGCTAATCCTTAAAGCAGATATGATTTGTATGAGTAAATTACATTTCGTATAGATTTATATGATGAGAACAGAACTAACTGTAATATTGAAACGATTCTGAGTTACATCGACTCTGAACATTTGTTTAATGTCAAATAATCTTTAATGCTATATTTTATCTCTCAGTATTTGCAGTCAACTCACAAGAAATTCTAATTCAAGCGGCATCCCAGCAACTTAAGTGACTATGTATGAGATACGACGCTTAATAGAATTTTTAACGCTTTCATGATGGAAAAGCTTGTGTGATGAGGGAAATTTCAGTCTCAGTTAGAGTAAACTTTTCGTAATAGACACTGAGACTTTAATGGAATATCTAATTATAATGAAACACTACAAAATAATTCCATACAACAAAGTCTTCTGTAAAGTGACCGCGAACCCCTTGTAGAACCAAATTAATAAAATCATATAAACCGATGTTAATTACAATCTAAGCACCTCAATATTCATACATTGCGACGCCACGTTTACATAAGAATAATTTGATGTATAAACATCTCATATTATATGCGTAATACTACCGTCTGATTGGTCGTTAGTGTAGATAAACAGCAGATAAGTTTCAATTATCATGAGGACAAACAATAAATCGACTATGTCTTATTAATATTAAGTAATTATGATGAATTAATTAATTATTTCACATTTAATAACGCGTATATAGGTTTGATACAAAAATAATTACAAGCAATACATGTGCAACTACAAAATATATGACATGAAATATTTAATCAAATAAAATTCATAGTATAAAAATATTTTTAATAACAAGTAAAGACTTGTTATTAAAAATATATGGATATATGGACGGTATGAATACGACATTTGTAAAGACAAATGTCGTATTCATACCGTTAGCCGTTGCGGAATTCTTCCGTTTGAAACCAATCCCGATTTTAGAATCAGATCATGCGAAGCTGAACCAACACATAAAATTTCAATTCCGCCGAATAAGAGGAAATTATTTAATTCAGAGGAACCAACATCGCTTTAATAAGTTTATAATGATCATGTAACAATTTATGTATAAAAACTTTAGATCGTTTATCAAACTCTGATTTTCATAGATTGTTAGACAGTTACTGATAAATTTCGACGTCACATAGAAAGAAGATGCAGCATCTACTCATTTTATATGATTTACATTCAATTGCAAAGAATACTCGAAAATTGATTGCACAAGGGTATTGAGTAATATTAAAGCCTGCTCAAATCACGCAGAATAAAACCCACCTTTATATAAAACATTTTGTTGATAGAGATCTAAAAATAAGTTGTTGTTCAACATTATGCTTTCATATTATTATATGAAATGATGATCTACCTTAAAGTTATGATTAATAGAAGTTTTATTTTTATCATATTTATTTTTATTTAATGTTTGTTATGAGCAAAAAGCAGATCAAGTTCAGTGTTGATCTGAGGCAGTCATTGATTTTATCAGAATTAATCTTGACGACGACCTCCGTGGTCGAGTAGTGCGTACACCGGTTTTCATGGGTACGAAACTCCGAGGTCCCGGGTTCGATTCCCGGCCGAGTCGATGTAGAAAAAGTTCATTAGTTTTCTATGTTGTCTTAGGTCTGGGTGTTTGTGGTACCGTCGTTACGTCTGATTTTCCATAACGCAAGTGCTTTAACTACTTACATTAGGATCAGAGTAATGTATGTGATGTTGTCCAATATTTATTATTTATTTATTAAATCTAAAAAATATAGATAATGGAAGATTTTTCCATACAAAGATAATAGGCCCCTAGTCGTTTCACTTACATTTTTTTCTTTCTAACTTATATTTGTTTCATATATCCTTATTATTATGGTTTTTTTTTTATTTTCAAGCTTATCTAAAATTGGTTGCGTCTGTCTATCCTATCGATATTTTTTTTATTCGTCGTTTTACTTTGAGTTACTTTAATGTAATTTTCTAGATAATACAATATTCGCAGATTTATTTAAGGGCTCATTTTTTTTGGACAGTTTTTAAGTTGATCATTGTAATCTAGGGTAGTGTACTGTAGTACAAACATGGTCTAAAATCTGGGTAATAAGCAATTTGTCTCACGTTTGCAGTGCTCCTTTTCTATTTTATTTATTATATCATTTCCAGACTCTTCTTTCAAGTTGTTTACGATATTATTATTAGCATTTAAAAGTAGATATCATTTAAAAAATATATCAACGTTTGATTTATGAATTTTTTGTATATAATGTTGTATATTTTGAGGTTAATGAATTATATTTAGATGAAACTTGCTTGAATATAACCTTGAATCACCAACACCACCTCATATAAACATATATTTAAGTTAAGTATTATTAAAATTTAATCTTTTTATGAGAATATAAAGAATGTTGAAGAGTAATATATATCTTGATTCAAGATATTTGGGAGTTTCATTATTAAATATTAAATTGCTTATAGTATTTCCCATTATTATGTTTGAATATTAGAAAGGATTCATTATGTCACTAAAAAATCACTAATCTTTCGTGATATTATTTCAAACGAAACATTTATTAAAATCATATTAAGTTTGTACATAAATGTTTCATTCCAGTTGCTACGTTTAGAGTGAAAAATAAACGAAATATTTCACCCTAAGCGGCTTTTCATATCTTACACAGGGATTACATAAAACATACGTTAAGAAGCTGCGTTTAAACACGTGGTGTCGTGAGGCAAACAGCTTCTTAAATACTAAAGTAATCTTGCTTTAATGGTAACTTGATATATTCTTAATAGCACAAGTATATTCTTTGTTATTTTGTTTTTTATTTTGGCTCATTATTTTCGATATGAAATTATATCCACTACATAAATTATTTGGTAAAAGCAATTCCTGAAAATCGTTCAAATTGTACTCTCATTTCTAGATTATATCGAAGACTTCGAAATATCAGTAAGCATTTTCTCAGTAACAAACTCCAGTACCCTTTTATCTTATTCGAGGTTACGCAATTCAATCTAGATTTTGTTGATAATTCCAGATTTTAAGAAAACCAAAACCAATCCAATTAGTCAATTAAAAAATCAAATATATAAATTTAACCAAAAACTCTCTTCCTATGTTTTTTTTTTTTTATAAAAATAAATAAAAGCTTAAAACTAATAAGAAATGAAAAATCATTCAGCATTCGATAATTTAACAATTGAATATTCATATAAACATATAAGTAAGTCTGTTGCCTCGACGAATCGGCGGTAAATTTAAAACAAATATAGTATTAGATACAAAGACATTACGGACACTTAGAGGGTATTTTTATATAGATTTTTTTTTTATGTCAAAAGGTGGCAAACGAGCAGGAGGTTCACTTGATGGAAAGTGACTACCACCGCCCATGGACATCTGAAACGCCGGGGGACTTGCAGGTGCGTTGCCGGCCTTTCAGGAAAGAGTACGCTCTTTTCTTGAAGATTCCCAAGTCGTATCGGTTCGGAAAAACCGCCGGCGAAAGCTGGTTCCACAGAGTGGTTGTGCGAGGCAGAAAATGTCTTAATAATCGCGCTGTTGTGGATTTTCGGACATAATGGTGGTAAGATAAAATATATAATACGAATCTTAAATAAATGGAGTTAAATAAAAAAGATTTAATATAATGTACTATATATATGTATATTTATAAACAGTCTATGTGTTAATAATGAATCATAATGGACATTCAAAATTAACATAGCATTATTCAGTCAACAAATATGTACGAACACTGACGCCGCGCTGCACTCGTCATAATTAAGCTTTATTATCAGGGATACCTTTCAGTTCAGTAACTAAGTTCGTGAGGCAATTTGGCAGTATTCCTAAGTCACTCGTTTACGATCTTCGACGCCGTTTAATTTATTGTCCCACTGTATCCGAGCTTAAAGTTTATGTTCGTCTATGAACACAGCAAACGTATCCTTCTTCCGAACGTTTCGCGGGCAATGCGCCAGGGACTCCTTATTTATATTACGGATTTGACATGTTACCAGTTTCTTACAACAAATAAAGTGTTTCTTTGTGATCTTCATAATGTTACATGGATGAAATAGTAGGATTAGGTAGGAGCTATTTACAAATATCGTAAGGGATATAAATATCAAACGATTACCACATTATAACACTTAGTAACGCAATATTATACTCATACTTATATTGCTTAAAAATAATTATTATTATTAATATTATAATTTGTATTATTCATGTGAAAATTTTAATTTTAAAATGTATTAACCTAAATACCATCGCACTTTGTTTTACGTTTTTCTCTTAACCAATTTATATTTAAGGAATTGTAAATCACAAGATTTAGCTTAATCTATGAAAATCGCAAATTCTCAGAAGTGACTGTTGAGCACGATTTCGGCATTAGATCAAGTTTCGCTTTCACGGTACAGCTTTATTAAGATTATGCAGATACCTAGTTCATTTGAAATTTATGTCAGATTCCCATTTACAAAGCCGAATACATATTATATATAAAATAATATTGTTTAATAGGGGTAGGTGTTGGCACTGTGAGTGTATTTAAAATCTATTGAGATTTTAAACGAAATGTTGATTATAAGTCAATTTAAAATAAAGCGCTTATCATTTTGATAGTTTTTGATAGATTTTAATAGATTCACGACTGGCGGCGTGAGCGCGTGAGGTGGGATCCTTATGTATTCTGTCTCAGATATCCCTGAGGACGGCAGCAGCGATGACTGCGTCCCCCTGCGTAAAAAGCTTTGCCAAAGTCATTAACGAAGGAGGAGAATGCGGAAACGTGAGGAAAGTAGTACAAAAAAGGGGATACACGCGTTATATGTTCAATCCATACTAAGGACGGGTATCACAGAATTCAGTGAGTACAAATCCCACAAACCCCGATATCCCCTAAGGACTCTCTTACTCAAGAAGTTCAGGCAGACTTTTCCGCCACGGTTCTCTAAATGACCAATAAAAAGGGCTGAGCAGGAACGACGATGCTTTGTATATATTTAAGCACTTAATGTTATTAATTCTTATGTTAATAAATTTTACTATGACGTTTATCGAAATATCAATGTTTTTGTCATGAATATATATCTTGATACAAATTCTGAAACTGCTTTCTTGTCTGATCACAATTTCTGTGTGATTTAATCTAGCAAGATTACGATATATTTAAATAAATTATGAAAAAGACTTGATGAATCGTGCAATAAATAACTTCTTGTATTACTTCTAAATGAATACGTGTTCAACATATTTTTATTTATTATTACAGTTTCACTTACGATATTTATCGAGAGATACTCGACATGTTTCACGAGAACCTACTTAAATTAACTTTAAACGGCTTCGATAAGTATGGGTATGTTTCCTATTACGAATAAGTTACATTTTATTGTTCAATTTGTATTTTCTAATATATTTTTTTCCTAGATTGATTAATTTTTATTAGACACTTAAATCAATTTTGTATGGTATCATGTACTGTGTCTATGTTGTGTTGATTTGTTATTGATATACGCGGTATTACATTTTATACAGCCTATAATTTTTTTGTAAGTATATAATAAATATACATCACAAATTACCTTTACAAATAAATAAATAAATAATGACTTCGCGTTCGCTTATTTTCATGAAGCGAACGCGAGGAAATTAGTCTGAGTTAAACCGGATTAATTCAAAATAATAATGGCCGCCTGATATAAATGTATAATGATGGTGAATCTTACTTAAATTTGAATTATATTTATCCATACTGCTCTTTAACAAACAACCGAAACGAATTTCATGACATTGGGTATGAAACTAGCTTGAACTCCAAGCGAAGACATACATTATATGCCTAACACTTGACGAAAACCCCAAAACGCGAGCGAAGCCGCGGGCCACAACTTGTATTACATATAATCTAGTTTTATTATTTGACTGCATTTTTGGTAACATCATAGACGACCGGTATTTTAAAAAAATATATATAAAATCGCTTTAATGCAGCAATTATCCATTTGACTTTTTTTTATTTTGATAAATGTCTGTCGAAGGATAAAATTCCATACTTACATATAAGAGAATGGAATGTTAGTAAAAGAGTAGTGATATTTTCGTTAAATAAATAAATAGATTTTATAAAATTAATTTTAGTTTGAGATTGATCCCATTTAAATTTAAAGAAAAAAATCAACCTCTACAGGAAAACTGTTAATCTTAAAATGTTAGTTTTACTAACGATGAGGGTAAGTTTTCTCTAAGGACTATTAAAATAAAATGTAATTAAAAAAAAACGATCTAGTGAATTTATGACATTTGTTTAATATAAATAATATCCACGGATTTAAAGTGATAAATTACATAATTATGCCCGAAATAAAATACAAAAGTTTCCCCGTTTATTCACTTCCAATGATACACAAAATTGTCGAGCGTTTCTAGAAATAAACCACCGGATAACCGAGTAGAGCCGGCTTATTCGACAGTTTCGACAGTTAAAACAAATTGTTACTGGCGCCTGATTTTCCTCTCTTGGAAATAACCGTAAAGGGATAATGAAAGCCTTAATTACATTTATAATGAAATCGAATCGTATTACACACATCTTTTTTCTAATTTCCCTGAAATATTAACGGGATGAAATTAAAATTATGAACGATAACCATTATTATTTTTTTATTCGTAAAAAGTCAATATTTTCCTGTAACGACTCCACGTAAAATCAACTTTCAACATTAAATATTTGTTTTAATGCTTCACATATCAAAGAATAGAATAAAAAATCCATCAAAACATTTCAATTATTTTGCGAGTTTATTGGTATCGTACAACTAAATAAATACTCACTAATTTATACCACATTAGATCAAAGCTTACTTTTATATTCTAGGTGCCACAGCTGAGCAAACATATGTCTTAAAGACAATTCCATGTGCAAGTTACTACATGTAACAGAATTGCAGGCGCCACATGCAGGTTTCCTCTCTTTTATATTATATACATAGGTAGGTGGACGAGCACGTAGGCCACCTGATGGTAAGTGATCATAGACAAAGGCGCTATAAGAAATATTAATCATTCCTTACATCGCTAATGCACCGCCCAACCTTGGGAAATAAAATGCTACGATCCTTGTGCCTGTCGTTACACTGGCTCATTCATCCTTCAAAACTGAATACAACAATACTGAGTACTGCTGTTTGGCGGTAGAATATATGATGAGTGGATGGTATCTACCCAGACGGGCTTGCACACAGCCCTACCACCGAGTAACCTTTAAATATTTTCCTTTACCGTCGAGCAAGAAATAAATTATAAGCACAAATACAGCGCATAAAGACACTATGGCGTTAAACTGGATTTGAATCCACAATCATCGGTTAATATTCAAGTGTTATAGCCACGGGACAATCTCGGCTCAAAATAAACTTTATGCCAGTGTTGTTTAATTGCCTATACTGTTTATTTTGAATATAAATTACGCCGACTCATCACCCTTCATGACCACTGAAATAGCAACTAGAGCCGTGCCAGTCCGCAAAGGATGTTTTGGGTACTCTAATCAATCAACGTCCAGAAGTGGGTTACAGAGCTCGATCACACTCAAAAGAATGAATTATAATAATCATTTAATATGAAATCTTACTTGCATTATTTTTTTTTTATAATATACTCTTTGGTGTTATTAGCTAAATATTTTTTTTATTTCTTATTTTTTATAAAGTCAAAAATAAAATAAAATGCCCCAAAAATTTTCCGCTTTTCAAACTCGTTTTTGTATTGGTAATATTCGATTATAACCTTCATTTAATGTATATAATTATAAATAGTGGTAAAGATGACTTTTTTTTACAATTAGATTTCTATTAGCGCCATCTATCGTCGGCAGGTGGTAACATATGCACTTAAACATTATGGAAGTACTTATTGCAATTAAAATTAAAAAAAATGTTATAGGATTATTTCTTGTGAATAAACCAATGTTTGTTTTTCATTTATGCGTTATAATTGATCTATTTCTGCTTGAGTTATTCGCAAAATGTAATTTAACAGAAACTCATCATCACATTCCGTCACGATTAAACACATAAAATTACTTTTTCGAAACCTGTTTACTTCATCCACTTAAAAATAAATTCTATTTTAGAAGACGGAAAACGTTTTCTTTTGCCAAACTTTTTACTTAAAAATTTGAATTTGAAATACCTATCCCAATTTTACGTAAAGATTTATTTTATTTTTTAACTTGGCTTTGCCCAAGCGACCACAAATGGTGAAACTTTTTGACAAGCAAATCGTCCTAAATTTATATTTTGCTACGGGCGAGTAACGGCCGATTCTTTGAAGATTACAAGAATGAATTTTGAAACAAGTGGATAATCTTGATCTTTTAGGATATTAAAAAAGAAATAATCAACGTAATACGCAAATTTGGAGCATTTTGTACCTTAATATTTTGTGTCATGACTAATAAATTAAAAACAATGTATTATTTAAATATAAATATTTAATTGGAAATTAAAAATTGAGTTTTACTTGAGTCGTTTTATGATTTCAAATATAAATACGAAAATGACACGATGAAAAGTTTACCTAAATAAAACGTATATTTTTATATCTTATTTTTTATGTTAGTATGTAAATGATATCTTTAAGTATGTAAATTTCAGTAATCATTAGTAGATTATTTGTAACGAACTGCATTATTGTCACCTAATCATGTAAAAATGTTTAAAATCAGTACATATTCTTTCTTTGAGCGGAATTTTGTATAATTTAGTTTTTCTTTCTTCATAAGAAATACTAAGAAATATATGTCCGAACAATTCATAATGTGCACGTATTAAAATATAAATATATAGGTAATGTACAAGTACTGAAGTGAGTTCAAAGAAGTAGCAACTGAATTTCTTGCCAGCTTTTCTCGGTAAAACTGTCATGATATATTTGTAGTGTTACGATTTTAAAAGCCGACGAATTTACTCTTGACCGAATAAAATTCAAATGTCAAAACAAAATACGACTGTTATCTGAATTATTTATCTATGTTTTTGTTTATTTATCTTTTGGTTTTTATCTCAATGACCTTTTGTATAATGTAACTGGATAATTCTAATCACCGTTACTTTATAATTAGAGCATTACATTTACAATATTATCAGATTAATTATTAACATACTAACCTAAACTAAAATATTATAAACTGCCTGTACGCAATTTTTTGTGTATAATCAAATTATTATAATTTAACGGATTTTATAATTATTTCGTGATATAAACAATGTCTAAAATGTATAAACAAAAACGAACAATACAAAGTTTTAATTTTAGGTTTATTTTTCTTTTATGATATTTATTTTGAGTTCCCATAAAAAAAAGATACTAAGTTCACATCGTAATTTCAACTTGCCTGATCACGTAACACAATGTAAAAAGTTTCCCGAGATTAATTATCTCATCAACGGTGTTTTAACAGCAACTAAACTTGCAAAGCCTTTCGATAACGTCTTGCCTCCTAATGGTTATCGATTACATCGACACTTGCTATAAATATTCATTCATTGTAGATCCGTGTTTATTTACTAATGCCCTCTGATCCCTCTATTAACTCCGAGTCTAGATCGATTGCAAGTGACCTACTTTTAAAGAAAATTGAAATCTATTATGCCATATAATAAGCTCGTTTATTTCTTACAGTGTGATGATTTTGAATATACCGTTTTATATTTTACTGCCTTAGAAAATTTATAATTTAAATATATTCTGAATAAAAAAATGGCGGTTTAAATTAAGATTATAAGCAATCTAACGTTTAAAATAAATAAAATATAAAAACTTAATATTTATTTATTCAGTTCAAAAACAATAAACTTTATTATAAGTTAGTACTTTTATTTTTAATCATAAAATAATAAAGATAAAGACAATCATAAATCTAAATTCACGATTAGCAGTAATAATTAAAAATACTCATTCTTATGTAGTTATACCGTGTGAGACAACAGAAAACATCAAAGGACAATGATTACATGACAAAAACCTACAAATTTCAAATGACAGCTTCAGCCGTCAGATATTTTTAATCTGTATATAGTCTATATAGCGTCAAACGTGATAAATGTAATGATTTGATGATATCTTCTTGACTGATTTCGGCCACGACAGCTATTGTCAACGGTGACTAGCCATCTACGAGGATGTGATGTGATGAATGTGCGGAAAGAATACACTTCACAACTAAATCTTCTCTTTGACACGGCCAAGTTTCAGACTTCAGAAAAGCCTGATAACTTTTTTATTGACCAGAATCTTTTTAACCCAGAATCTCGAGTCTGAGGCTTTAAAAGTTAGCCACGAGACCAACGTCAAAGTAAAACGGCTAAAATGCTTTTTAGACCCCTTTTTAATTTTAAAAATCTTTATTCAGTCTTGTAAAATCAAAAGTGTATATCTCGTAATAGTATTTAGTATTGTAATAAATAAATTATAATAGTATTTAATATGTTTCCAAATTTAGTATGTATGTTTATGTATCAATTAACTAACAACAATTAACTTTAAAATCCAAGACTATTGAAGATGACTTTTTGATTTTTAACTCAATACAATATATGCAGTACTATATTTGTATTTGATAGAATTTTAAATTATAACATTTTTAAAAGAGAATACAATATTACAATATCATTTTTCGCAAATTAAATATTCTCTCCCTTTATAAAAGAATCAAATTCAATCAAAATTTATTTGTACAGGTTGATAAAAAAGGTTTTATTAATCATTATTTTAGAAAATTGAGTAAACTGAAGTTATCGCTGGTCAAACTAATGCATAGGTCATTTCAGAGGATTTTCTCTCACCGAGAAAACAAAAAACTTTTACCGACCCGGTAATTGAAGGTAAGGGCTTCAGTACATGCAGCTTAATATATATAATAATTTTAATCTGTTGACTTTTAATTAACAAAACTATCATGTCAATGAAAAAAGAAGCCAACGAGAAAGCAGTAATATTTATAAAAGACAATAGTAAAATTATAATTAATTATAAGTAATATTTATAAAATTCACAATTATTGTTCAATCAGTCATGTGATGGAAGCCGACCCTAAAACCAGGCGTTTTTCTCTAAAAAGTATTCTTAAAATGAATATTTCTTCTGAATAATAATTAATGACAAATAAATTCTTGGTCTTTATTATATATATCATAAAATTCAATTTGAAATTAAAATAATGGCAACATTTGAACCATTGTCTGGTTAAAGGTAAAATCTTCTCTATAGTCGCATTAATTCGTTGTTACGTCATAGATAATAGTGGTCATATAACAAGTGACCGCAGCGTTTAGCTAATGACTCGGCAAGCTTTTATTTAAGGGTTACCAAAATAATCGGGACTTTTCAGGAGTATTCCTATATTTTTATACACTTCATGTTAAAATTCAAAAAATATCAACACACAATATTACACACTTGTCGAGAATGTTCGTTTTAATTAATTTGTGACTGATTATTAACTTAATTAATAAAATAAAAAGCTTCTTTAATTATATGAATATTACAAAAAAAGTAATATTTTATGAATTAATATCCTTGTCCAAGAATAATCTTCCTCAACTTTGATTATTTTATCGCGATATATTTTTTCGCATGTGGCAACCCTACTTTTGATCATTCTGTGCACACGAGCGTCTGCGATAAAACCAAATGCGAACTTCCACGTTGCAGGGTATCGTTTTATTCAGATGCAGTGTAATGAATGGACGATCTATTTTTATATAACTACAGTCTCTATACAAATATGAACTTAATGATAGTAATAGCAGTGTTTGTGATGTCTGACAGGATACAGTAATTGGAATACCGTCATTAATACGATCGGAATTGAAACACAAATGGTAATAATAATGAACAACACCTTTCATTAACTTTCTTTTATTCTTTTATATGTCATGATGAAATATTGACACAATACAAATCGATATGAGCTGAGATAGCCGATTGAAGCCTGACCATTGGCTAAGTACTTAAAGATCGCTGGTTCAATTCCAGACAAGGTTCCGTGTTATATAAATATTGTGAGTGTTGCGAGTGTAAATCCAACACGTGAACGTCGTGCAGGTGGGTCTTCAGATCAAGAGGAAAACGAGCTTTTTGTCCCGCTATTTTTACAAAAGGATTTCGTCAAATTATTACTTCATTATGTCTAAGTTTTAAGCACAAATTTTGTCATTAAAGTTAGGTTAAGTTACGCCATTAGATGCAATTTATTCGGTTTACCTTATAATAGATTCAGCGCCTTTGGCACTGGCCAGCTTCCAGCTCGTCGTCCGAGAAACCTTTGAGATTGTGTAGTTTATATTTTATGTGATTTAAAATGTACTATAAAATATCCTGTTGCTAGTTCACTAGTGTTTTCAAAATAATATTTAAACAAAGCACTGAACTTCTAAACGGTTGGCCGATTTTGATAATATTTTGTATGTCGATAACTGGCGCTACAGTAGGATTTCACGAGTAAAAAAAAAACAATCTTATTTCAGCCGTACGAAGTTTGGATGGGCACATAGTACTCTTTATCTCATATACGATTTTCTACAACGATGCTCAATATTTTTTAAGAATAAAATATATGTGGCAAAAAATATAGTATCAGTCAAATTATCTTTAGAATAGACATAGAAGTTTTATCCTCTGCGACAATAGTAAATGTCCCGCTACAGTAAGTACATGAGACATTTATTCGAATTTGTCTCCTAACGGTCGTTACTGCAGCGATCGTTTCGCTGCATACGACAAGTTGCCAATAGACGCTGTCAGGAATTTATTTAACTACAAAAAGTTTGGTACGGATCCGCGATAGGTGTGGAGAAAACCAACGACGAATAGATGAAATTAAACTTCCATACAATGTTACGTCGTGTGTGAGTGAATGTAATAAAACACACGTACGAATACTTATACTTCGTATTATATTTTAACTTGGCATATTAATAATAAATTATATTTAATCAAAATAATTATTATCACTCGCTTATAAGATATACGGGATAAAAGAGTTTGGAGTTTGTATTCGTTGACCTTGACACCGGCAGCCTATTCCATTCGAAGAAAGAAAAAAAGTAAACAAACAGTACGTATTCACTTAACTACGTATATCAATATTTTTTATATTATTTTTTCGATAGCAACTTCTTCGACGTTCAATACGCCATTTTTTCATGATTATCATAGATTATTCAAGCTCTCGATCAATGATATCTCGTCGATTCGAATTTAAATGTTGTTTATTTGGATTTTCCCTCTTGTGGTTCGAAAAACCTACACGAAAATTAAAGGAAAAGAATAACTACTGAATTTCTTGCCATCCCTGGTAGAATCTACATTAAACCAGTGAGAGTTTCAAATTTAATTTACGACTGTAAAATAACGATTCAAAAATGCTTCTATTTGCCTTGAATGAAAAATATTTCAATATTGATTTTTAATGGGGACAAAATTGTGTCTGATTTTTCTTTCACCCGATTGAGTTAAAATTTTAATCGCTAGTTGTTGGCACTCGAGTGAAGGTTTCTGGCATAGTACCATCAACGTACAATAGATGGCGCTCAAGTGGAAGTGGAGAATTGTTTACAAAAAAAAAATTGAAAGAGCCTTTGTGTACGGAGCTAGTAATTTATACAACAAGATTAATTAATATCGTTTTTATTCCGTATTTACTCTGTAATTAATAAACAAATTGTATCAAAATTGAGAGGTTGTCTATATATATAAAAGCGAAAAACCACGCACTGATTGTTCACGAAATCTCAAACAGAAACAAATCAGAAACTATAACACCTACAAACTTAAAATTTCTCAGGTAGGTTCTTTATAGGGTACATCCTATAAAGAACCTACCTGACAATTAGAAATCCACTAGTATATTTATATTTTTTTATTAACAAATAGAGAATAAAAATAAATTATAATCAATAATTTTAGTGATGTATCGGAATCTAATTAACTTTACAACGCCGACTAAGATAGTTACATAATTAATTATTTATAAAATCTGTTTTATTCACAAGATTTTCGGTAAATGGAACCAATTGAGATAAACCTCGAACAGTTTAGCCACAAGAGACTATACCCGTAATGACTCCATCATATGATCATTTCAATGTTGACAAAAATATAGAGGGACGTTAAGCTTATAAAACATATAAAATCCCGCCGGGTCACCATTATATAAAATAATTAAATAGAATAAGGTTCCTCCAACGACCTTAAGCTAACGTTTATAACTAGTTTGTGAGGTTATTATCCGTTTAATTATTCGTATTACACAAGTATAACAAGTCATTATATAAAATATATATATTATTTTATAAAAAAAAATCGTCTTAGCAATTCAGATTATATGTCTCGTAAAAAGGTGTTACGCTGTACGAGGAGAAATAGTTAATTGATTGGCGATTTAAGCAACCGCTGGGACCTTGACACGAATGTCGAGCTGGCTTTCAGTTGGCTCCACTGGTCTTCGGGCTGGCTGATTTCCAACTCTATATCGACCGCCTGTGCCGTATACAACAGATATTATCTCGACATAATTAGACACAGGAATAAACGAGGAACCTGACACAGGAATACTGCATTGTTGAATTTAAATACCTAATCTGTGAAATTAAATGATGCTCGTAATTTCTATAAAATTCAACATTCATATTGAAATAGAATTTTCATCGCGGAATTTCATTCGTTCGACTACTAGATCACCTAATGAGAACATTTCGTGGTTTAACCAGACAGTGTGAGCTGACTATATATGTATATGTTGATAATAGAGAGACAGACAGGCGCATGGGCCATTGGAAAATGGTCACCACCGCCTAAACATTTGATGTGAACCAAAATAACCTAAACCGTTAATGCTCCAATAGCAATGGATTCTAAAATGGATTTCCTTACGCCTGTAATTACACAGACGTTCTCACCTTTAAAACCGAAACCAAGCAATACATTTCATTGCTGATTGTAGATAGAGTAATTAATGACGGTGTGTTGCCTACGTTAGCGGCCTTACAGAGTACCCTACCACAAATTAAGCTAATTTCAAAGTTATATTACAGTAAATGTTTGACCAAGACATTTGTTAATTTGAAATAAAAAAATCGCAAAAAGTTTTTATCAAATATTTAAAAAAAGAATTAATGTATGTTCGTAACAAGATTAATGCGCTTTACCAATATTCATAAATTATTTGTCAGTTATAATAACATTACATATTAATATATCACTGAAAGCATTGAACCAAAAATATTGATTCCAATAGCGTAGTATTCCAGTTCATCTCGATACGAGAACAATAATAGCGAGCCGCTGTTTAAATCTAGGGATGTGCATTGTTATAAAAGTTCTTTTTATTACTATACAAATGTTCATTGAGAATAAAACAAAAGATAAAGTCGGCTAAAGAGTTGCAGGTTCATATTGTATTTGTACAATTTTCAATAGTAAAGTATGTAAATATTATTGAACCATTATCGATCTTTAACACAAGTTATAGTATCACAAACAAATACGTATCATCTATAATTAATCTTAATGAGCTTCTTGAAGATGTTACTGTCAATACAAAAGATAACTGGAAATTTATATGGTGATCAGAATCATATTACAGCCTGCACATGTCCTACTGCTTGGCTAAGGCCCTATCTGCTAAACTTATTCCATATTTATTCTCAGCGGGTTGGTAGAGCATAATAGTAATGTGCGATAAAATTTTAAACAACCCTAGCGATATCACTGAGTGCTGGCAGCGTTTCCAAGTAATTAATAACTGATAACATTATCTCTAGTTAAACGACGGGTCATCACCGTAATTGTAATAACTCCGCGCACTTCGAGCGATGAATACAACACACATTTATTATATTTTCAATGAAGCTATTAATGCTCATTTAAATTTAAGCAGGTGTTTATGTTTATTTAAATTAAAATAATGTACAGTTATTCCACTAATTAGCACTTGTTCATTTGTAGTTAAAATTTTGTAAAAGCTCAAAATTAATATCTCAGTTGCCTTATACATCTATAATTAATGTTACAGACTAACCTTGCTTCAACCACACGATGCATGAAATCCCAATGTTATAAATTATTAATATCCGTAACATGCAACATTTCGATAAAAATGATTGCATTTATTTTATGCTTATCCCCATGCATAATTACGTAATTAAAAGCCATAAATCCGTGGTATTATGGAACTGCGTATGGCATTCATGGTGCTAGATGACAGAGTAAGCCATGTGTAAGTGACTCGGAAGCTTTTAAATTACGCTCGCTGAATATTTCATGAGAATAACCTCGATACATTCATGAATACTGTTTTTAAATTTTTGGTAAACATATCTATTATAACATTAAAAAGTATTACTTGGTTGTAGGGACTTGTGCAAACCCATCTCGCTAGGTGCCTCATTCATCACATTTTATACTGTTCCCGTTTGAAGGGTGAGTAAACCAGTAAAGGGACATAATTTAAGACTTAATTTCCAAGCTGGTGGTTAATATCTCTTGTAATGCCACCTAAGCAGTAACACTCGACCTCTTCGCCAAATCGGCTTACCAATAAAACAAAATAAAAAATTGAAGCTAAAAAATGTACCCAATTTTATCTTCAGTACTGTTATGCATTCTGTACCTTGATTGCAGGCAATTACCTCGCTGGTGATGATTTCCAATATTTCAAAAGCCATTTTACCTGCAATATAAAAAAAAGCAATATTACCATTTTTAATTGTGATGCATATAACAAAAAACGTTTAACGAAAATACCTCGAAGTTTAAGTGACTTTATAACCATAATTATATTGTAATATATAATGATATAACATGTTTGTGTAAAAATATGAAAGATATACAACAAGCCTGATTTAAACTAAATCCGATTCTGTCTAACTCCTATTCTGTGGTACAAAAAAAAATGTAAGTGCGTTTTATACACATTCCAATATCTATTTTAATTGTAACTGGGGGGCCTATTCTACTAACAAATTTTCAGTTTGTCGCAATCGAATCGAATATATAATCGTAGTCTATACATATAAAATCATAATACCATTCACTGAGTAATCATGAAACCTTAGAAACTGTAAGACCTACAAACTTGAAATTTGGTAGGTAGGTTCCTTACAGTGCATCCGCTAAGAACGGATTTTACGAAACTCCACCCAGTCTGGTCTGTTTTCTCTTTAGCCTAACTTTTTTTTTAAATATACTAAATATAAACATTTAATAAACATAATTTCTTAATAATTTCATTTAATTAATTCTTAAATATTTCATAATTCAAAATAATTAATTACAAATATATATACATATTAAGTGATAATAAAAAACTATATTAGATTGTAGAAGGAGTTGAAAATAAAAAAGTTGACGTTGATGTACTTGCTCGAGTCTTCTCGCTTGCTGTAAAATAATAATTTACATGCAAGGACTGCAACGCTGAGTTAATGGAAATTGTGACTGATGTTGAACCTCTAAAGCACAGACTTGTTAAAATTTAGCGCTTTATGAGTTCTGCTTTTCGACAGTGATATTGGTCACAAATAAAAATAAAAAAATTAAACTTCAATTTTAATTTTTATTTTTACTAATTTATATGAATTCGCACGTTGTTAAAACCATGCAAGACATTGAGAAACAATCGTTAAAAAATATGTGAGTTGGCAACTTAATCAAGCTGTATCACGAGTTCTAGAAAGTTAGGTACTCAATTTTAACCAAAACCGGCGACGATGTGAACTTAGCCAAATGAGGGATCAACTTAGAAACTGAATAACTTAGAATGGACGCGAGAGTTGGATAGGCAAACTTAGATAGATGTATATCCGAGCTCGGTTTTGCAAGTACTGTAATTTGTTTTCAGAGGATGCAATTTGTAGTTTAATTCGAAACTACTGCAAAACACTGGTGATTTGTGAACGTTTATTTTGAAATTTACACCTCAAACTTTCTAGACGATGAATAATTTCATGATAAACGAGTAAATATGCATACATGTATATATTTCTATATAAATAATAACGTATTAAAAGAAAAAACATAACAATTTGCGATTTCAATTTTAACAGAAACGCTCAAGCAGGTAATGTTTAAGCCTACATAGCGAAAATTGGTGGAAAGAAGTCGAAACGAATAAAAAGTGAAAATTGCTAGGTTTTCATGATTGCGAGCGTAAAAATTCTGATGAAAATAGGAGTTATATTGAAAAAGCAAATGAAAAAAGAAATATCCATGTGTGTAATCACACAACAGAGCATACAGCAATAGTAAAGAGGACAGGAGCGTTATTTTTATTTTGATTAATACTATGACTACAAAGTACGCTGAAGTCACCAATTATTACCAGAACTTCACAACGTCACAGGGTAGAACGTACTTATGTATTTGGGTAATATTCTATCCTAGTTACAAATATAATAGTAGTATGTTTATAACAATTACCTTTGACAGAAGTTGGACATTTTAATAATAGCTGTCTCAAAGTAACAAAGGACTAGAAGGTTTGTCTTTTCCATTTAAGAATGTTTTGAGACATGACATGACTCAATAAATACTTATACTTGTATTTAAAAATATATTTTCAAGTATCTTCTAAGTTTTCACGTTGCTAAATTTAACGTCCAGATTCTTTTTAACTCGGTATTAAGGTAGAACATCGCAAGGAAATATCAATTTGTTAAATGAAATTCAGAGAATTATATATATGTCCAACTTGCAACCGAGCAGTGTGGTCAACCACGCTCAGCTGTTTGCCCTTTTCTTGAACTGAAGAAGAGGCGTTTCTAGCGGGCGGACATTCACATAAATAAGATTTTCTATATTCTCATTAAAATTTTAAAACCGTAAATCAGAAAAGAAATTTATCTTAAATATTTAATATCTTTAAATATTTCAATGATACAGAACGGTACAGTTATAATTCATTTATTCAGTTATTTTTATTTGAAATTAATTTTAAATAACACAAGAGTTTATATATTAATAGCAAATTTAGGGCATACATTTGTTAGAAATATTTATTTATGTAGTAACATTTATATTATAATTATATATTTAATAAACTCATATGTTGTTATTGTATCCGATTTCATAAAAGTGTAATCGATTTCAGAACGTCATTCGTATGGCTTTAAAATATAATACAAGATGTTTTCCCGCGCAAAAAGATTATTAAAAAAATAAAAGAGAATCGCACATGGAATGAAAATAGCAGATTTTTGTGAATTAGATATTTAACTTCAGAACTATAATATTTATAAAATACAACAAATAATAAATAAATATTCTGTGTACTGGTGTATTTATTACATTGCAATGCCTTTTCAAATTCATTTTTAAGTTATTATCCTTTACGACTTGCGCCAAAATATTAATCATGTTCAAATTGTAATTGGCGAGTAATGAGCTAGAATAAAGTATTTTATAAAATCCTACAACTATAATAAAAATCATAAATTTTAAGCATTTAATAAAGAAACGTTTAGTTAAATTATGACCACAATAATTCCTCATTACAGCCAAACGATCTAATACACAAGAGAGATTCTATTCCGTTGTTCCTCATAAATGTTTATTTTCACTGAACACAAAGGCACTGCTTATTATCTACTTAGTTAGTTCGCTTTCGAACATTTATAATGTTGAAATAACATAGCGAGGCAAAATCGTCTGCCATTGTTAATAGTGTATGAAGTATATTATTTTAAAAGGATATTTTATTTTATTTATAAAATATTTTACTGAATAATTTAACAATGCCTTTAGATGAGTTAGTAGTTGCAAAATGGAATAAATAAAAGGTTTCAATTGTATCAAAGACTTCATAAATATATATTGTATTAAAACTATTAACTGAAATATAAAAAATCCGTTTCAAGTTAGGTCTCGAGATATACTAACAAAAAGTTCCGAGGACATTAGAGCACGCCAGTATCAGGTCATGCAGCTGTTTCCTTCAACTATGCCTGTTTCATGATTACGAAGCCATTAATTCCCCAGACGCGTTTATGACCAGTCATAACATTCGGCACAGGTATGACATTAATGTGCTAAGCTAAGAGGGTCGCGTCACACATGAGGATCACATATGTTCGCAGGACACCCAAATTGGGTCACACTCGAGCCGAACTGAGCGCTGAATAATTAATTGTCATTCACCGACCTCTCGAATCGCTTAAAATGCATTCTTGATATCTTAAAATTGAACTGCATTTAACGCTAAAGTACCGTCCGATGTGAACATCGGACGGTACTTACGGACGGAGTTTAATTCATCAATATATTATGATTTATGCATTTACATTTATTTGATATTGATAACATACACTCAACTATCAGAGCCGAGATGGACCAGATGTTAGAACGCGTGCATCTTAACCGATGATTTCGGATTCAAACAGGCAGGTACCACTGAATTTTCACGTGCTTAATTTGTGTTTATAATTCATCTCGTGCTTGGCGGTGAAGGAAAACATCGTGAGGAAACCTGCATGTGTCTAATTTCAATGAAATTCTGCCACATGTGTATTCAGCCCACTCGCATTGGAGCAGCGTGGTGGAATATGCTCCAAACTTTCTCCTCAATGGGAGAGGAGTCCTTTAGCCCAGCAACGGGAAAATTTACAGGCTGCTTATGCTATACTCGACAATCTCCTAGGAACACTTTTAAAACATTCAAATACAAAATCATTAAATTTAAAAAGTGTATTTACTCCTAACAAGAACAAAGTTTCCGACTTCATAAAGTCAATCATGGGCCATGATATTAGTTTCAATAATAAAATTCCGCATATATTTTTAACGTGACTACTTATAAAATTAAATTTCATTTAAAAAAATATAAAAAAAATAAGACTTAATACTCGATAAAAGAGATAATAATAAATACAGGTTTTCTTGCCGATTCTTCTAAAAATCTATATTCTAATGTAGGTCGCTATTTTTTTTTAATACATTAAACACGATTCAAATAAAAATCGTCTTAAAATAATATAACAAAATATATTGCCCATAATTATTTTTGATTAAGCTTTTAATATAAAAATGAGCTACGACATAAATGATGAAAATTAATTATGTTAACCTTTCATTATTACTATACAAATTGAAATATAATTAAAATGATAATTAGATATTAAATATTCATTAAGTTATTAAATGTGTAGCTTTCAGTTTTATTGACGGTTGTTCAGCCTAATTTACTTATTTCAAACAAAACGTATATTTTAATATAAATTTGGATTTAAAAATTTCACTCATAACCCACATGCAATAAAGAGGATTTCAAAGCATCATAAATCCGCATCAAGAGATTTCAGCCTTCGTTGGCAATAAAATGGATTTATGTTCAGGATCCTCAAAGATTTGCATACATCGTTATTGTAACGTCACTTTTATCTAAGTCGTCGATTATTATTATTAAAAATATACCTAATAACATTTGATGTACAAATTTAAAACAAAAATAGCTTTTATAGATTTTAATATCTATTTTTTTTTTTATTTCTTTGATGTGAAGCATCTACTGGCGCGCTTTTGACGTAGTAATCGTATGCCGTGACGGCTGACGTCATAGTACGCTCTTATGCCGTCGCAACTCATTGCCGCTGCCGTTCTCTGCTAAATATAAGAAGTAACCTTTCTCCTTTCTCGGGATTTCAGTTTGCTACCAAATGTCATCAAATTCGGTTCAGCGGTTTCGCCATAAAAGAGCAACCGACAGACAGACATAATTTATAATCGCATTTATAATATTAGTATAGATTATAATAATAAGAGATCCGAAATAGCCTAGTGGTTAGAATGCGTGCATCTTAACCGATGATATCGGGTTCAAGCCCAGGCAAGCACCATTGAATTTTCATGTACTTAATTTGTGTTTATAATCCATCTCGTGCTCGGCGGTGAAGGAAAACATCGTGAGGAAACCTGCATGTGTCTAATTTCAACGAAATTCTGCCACATGTGTATTCCACCAACCGGCATTGGAGCAGCGTGGTGGAATATGCTCCAAACCTTCTCCTCAAAGGGAGAGCAAACCTTAGCCCAGCGGTGGGAAATTTACAGGCTGCTAATGAAAAAAAAAGTATAATAATAAGATTAATATATTTAATTTATCAACGAAGTTTTTTGTTACATTTATTGGTTTGTCGTTTGGTCTTTGATTGTCAATTGATGATTTTCGCTAACCATCCATTACGATGTTTCGCATCTGCCGGTGTCCAGTGACGACTTGAATTATCTTTTAATGATGTACGTTTATTACAGACATTCATTCATTCATATTGAATAAACAAGAACTCATTTCTAAGCAAAATATATCTTGTTCTCTATACTTTACTGTCTCCATAAAATACAAATTATATAATATAATTAAATTTATACAATTACATACATTTTTTTTAAATATTTCACTAAAAATCACTTTGACATAACAATGTTAATTAATTAAACCTTGTTATTTATGATGTCAATGCGCGAACAAATGGCGGCTCGCTTCGCATTACCAAACAAAACAAAAATTTAAATAACATCTCGAAGTCGGAATGCATGTTTATTTATCTATCACGTTAAGATAATCGTGTGAAGAGTCACGTGTTTATTTTAAAACGATTCACATCTGTTCTTATACAACAAATATTAAAACAAAGGCTACTGAAAATAGCGAAGAGGAATTTTAAGATGTGACCAAAAATAGCTTTACTTTAACTTAAAAATATTGTATTTAATGTTGTCTTAGATTTTCGCGATTATTACACATTGAAATAAAACTAGTTTTTTAACGGATTTAATCGCGTATATTAATTATTTTATTTTAACATCCCGACGTTTCGAGCACTTTGCAGTGTTCGTGATCACGGGCAGAGTCTGCCCGTGACCACGAAAAATAAAATAATTAAATTTAAAAAAAAATAAAATAATTACGAAAAATAAAATAATTGATATACGCAATTAAATCCGTTAAAAAACTAGTTTTATTTCAATATTGTATTTATACTCTGTGGTAATTAGACAAGTATTAAATAAAAGTAATACTCGTTTGTCCAGTGGATGATATGTAGGTTCGACTATTCAGATATTATGGAATGGACGAGTGAAGGATGTGTCGTGTTTCAGTGACAAGGGTGAGTGAGCCCGAGTATAGACCCAAGGGACTCGATAATTTAGATAGCGGTTGACAGATCAATTGCAATGCACGGTATATCGAGTATTGTCAATACACGGAAGCATAAGTGACCTCTCGATATCAGAT
This sequence comes from Vanessa atalanta, assembly GCF_905147765.1. Classification (NCBI taxonomy): domain Eukaryota; kingdom Metazoa; phylum Arthropoda; class Insecta; order Lepidoptera; family Nymphalidae; genus Vanessa; species Vanessa atalanta. The sequence goes on from NC_061882.1 coordinate 6,576,288, forward strand.
AATCTCTGTCCGTATAAATAAAAACTTTATTCGAATATGAAATTCAGAAATATTTGACTGACAAAAATGTAGGAGAACAATACATTGTTACCGATACTATGAAATAGAAACAATCGTTTGAAATCAATAGTGATTGTTCACCGTTACACTTGATATGACGACGCTACAATACTTGTTATAAAAAAGACCTGACGGTTTTATTTTTACTATTGTATAATAGAAATAAATTTGCAATATTGAACATAGAAAAAATGTATGGAACTTGTTCAAAATTACCATATATTGAGGTACTTCAGATGGTTAAGGTTATAGAAACAATCTCCGTAACGAGAATATTTATACTAGTAATTTTACATGTTGGCTTTCAATGCCGTCTGAGTAGGTATCACCGACTCATTATATTCTACCACCAAACAGGACTATTTAGTTTCTTTTAGAAGGATGCCTGAACCGTGTAACTACTGATTGAAATGGATGATTCATACGTCTTAAAAGACAATGACTATAGGCACTGATGTCCACTTACTAATATGTAGCAAATTTGCCAGTCCGCCTTCATTATCTATACATATAATAAAATTGGAGTGTCTGTTTGTAATATTAAAGAGACCCATTTTTACTAAATGCATATGTATGTGTACACGGTACATATACCAAAATAACATTTTTTACAATTTTTGTCTGTCTGTCTGTCTGTCTGTCTATCTATCTGTTTGTTCCGGCTAATCTCTGGAACGGCTGAACCGATTTCGACGGGACTTTCACTGGAAGATAGCGGATGTAATAATGAGTACTTTTATTTTAGAATTATATATAGAATAACAATAAAATGACGCTACAATATCCAAATAACTTAAATTCAAACAACGCGCACGAAGTCGCGGGCACAGCTAGTATGACATAAAAAAATTGTTCATGTAGTACACGGAATATGACATTATGAATATGGAATATGAGCAAGCAACATTATTGTCTCATGTTCTTTTGGAATACTAATAATTAATACAGATAGGCTTAATACCTATTTTAATTTTAATTAAAAATATGACCACTGAACCAATTCATGTAGAATATCGTTGATGACATACTCGTAGTTTACTACTAATGAATTACTGCTATTATTAAGTATATTAAATATAAATATGTTGTCTCACGTATGTAAAATTTTACATTAAAAAATATGCATTTTTTTTTTTAGCATTAGCAGCCCGTAAATGTCCCACTGCTGGGATAAAGGCCTCCTCTCCCTTTGAGGAGAAGGTTTTGGAGCATATTCCACCACGCTGCTCCAATGCGGGTTGGCGGAATACACATGTGGCAGAATTTCGTTGAAATTAGACACATGCAGGTTTCCTCACGATGTTTTCCTTCACCGCCGAGCACGAGATTAATTATAAACACAAATTAAGCACATGAAATTTTAGTGGTGCCTGCCTGGGTTTGAACTCGAAATCATCGGTTAAGATGCACGCGTTCTAACCACTGGACCATCTCGGCTCAAAAATATAAATATACTATATATAATATAAATATATTATAAATATACGTACTTATAATAATATAAATATAATATTATTATTTTTTATTAAATGATTGTTTAACGAAATACGCATCGTTGTTTGTTTTTATTTAATTTCGTTAAAACCAAACGAATATTTTAAGAATAGTAACTTATTACATTATGATAAAGTTTATTTTCTAAAGTAAGTAAAAAATAAAAGCGATCGCACAATAGTAAGAGAAGTTCATGATAAACAGATTTTCATTCAATTAATCTAATTGAACAAGCACTTCGTTGTTACTTCAAGAATGAGCTGAAATAAACTTTGTAACTTCTCATTTTGTATACAGGAATAGTATTAAGTTTAATGACAAAGATTCAAATAATTAAACTGCATACATTATATTTAATTTATCTATGTGCAAAAAGATAAAATATTTTATCTATGTGCAATTCAAAATCTTATACAAAATTGCAGGAACCAGATCGGAATTTCAACACTTATCTTTAATGTCACTTAAGTAAGTACTATGAGTGAATTTTTGGGTCTGTCAACATATGTATCAATGGAAATCCATTATTATATGTGCTTGGGATTAATAGACTTCAACACTGTTTGTACGATTATAACAAAAGTTGAAATATATGTATATACATTTATTCAAGGAGAACGTTTTTACAGTTTGGTAACTCTTTTTTCTTTTTCTTTATTTTGGTCTAAAGTCATTAACAATTTCATCTCAACACGCATTTACGTCTTACCGAGGAGAGCTGGACACCTTTATCTCACAGCTAGACGGCGGTACAGTCTATCAACTTACCGTTCAACCGCCATGACAATAAGTATTTGATATGCGTTTGAGTTCGGAGAATATTTTAGCGCAAGTCAAATGTGATAGATTACAAGCATATATAAAGAGCATGCAACGCAAAACATTATATTAAACCAGAATAATATATAATTTTAGGGGTCCTTCCCTTCCACTTATTAGTAGACCAACGCTCAATAATTCTCTGAGAGTTTTAAGATGTGATAAAATGAGAGTAAGAATATAAATAGAATGAACTATTTCAAAGACATCGCTAGAAAGTGGTTCATAAAGTGAAAGGCATTAGTCCTAGTAAAAAGTTAACATTTCACAAAGACCATCACAAAGTAGATGGTTTAAGATGATGGATGATTTCATTTTTATTTAGTAGTATAATATACCTAATACGTGATTAAATAATCTTATTCACAAATGATAATATATAAACGGCGCTCTATCTTTTTATAATCCTTTAATCGAGGACCTCATAAAGTTTATTCTTTTGATTTTAGTACAAAGTAAATAATTGAAATTTCTTCGGACATTTATTGGAAAAGTTAACCCTCTTGGTCGCAATCCTTTGATAGTGAATCTATTGATGCCACATCAAAAGAAATTCCATTATCATTGATTAAAGAAACAAACAATAGGCTATCTATTACTATACTCAAAAAATAAGGCATGTAATAATAATAATATATTAAAAATCGACTATTTATACATTTTAAATCAAAAGGAAACCTATTATAAACAAACGTCCTTAAAAAAAAACAGTTGTTCTTTGAGAGAAATGAGTTGAGTCAGCACTCTAGGCTTTTCGCCTCGTCACTAGAATCTGTAATTGGGAAGGTTCAATCGTTACCCTCGGGCTCCGTTTTGAACTAAAATCATTTTCATATAATCTTAAGATATTTTTTAAAGGCGATTAAATATCTATTTAAACTGTGTTGTCTGATTTAGAACGAAATTCTGCCACATGTGTATTTCACCAACCCGAATTCGAGCAGCGTGGTGGAATATGCCCAAACCTCCTCCTCAAAGGGAGAGGAGGTCTTAGCCCAGCAGTGGAAAATTTACAGGCTGCTAATGCTAATGTCTGATTTAGTCACAAGCATATACGGCATCAGATACAGATTGGGCTCAAACCTTGGCTCAGGATTTCTTTTTTCCGTGAATAAATCAGCCGCTCGGTGTCTGGAATTGTTTACATTCCAATGCCTTGGAAAGCATGAAACTGTTGGTCATGTTACTAAACCCAGTTTCTGATCGTTGCAGATTAGCTGTCCCATCGGATTTTGAGAATATGTGCATTAGTGTACTGTAATATATTTTGCGTAATTGGCTAGTTTCGATTAGACAGGCGACGTGGGCGAAATCAGTCAAAAGGATGTCCAATTTCAGATATTATTTGACCAGTTTATTGTATATTTAGTAAGTAGCTTCCGTTTATATAGCTGATATGTTAAGCAACAATCGTTTAAATTATTTAGTTATTAGATTGAATACATATTTTTAAGAAATCAATACCTCTTAAAGAGTTAGTTTGAAATATTGTAATCATAAAAATGATTTACAATTGTACCTTATTTTCTTATAAATAATTCATATGAAATTAATGTCTTCATTAAAATTAAATATTATTCATCCTTGCATATTGATCACATAGTAAAATATCTTCAAGTTCTCAAGTTACTTTCTTATTATAATATATTTTAAATAAATCTTTTGCCGTAAAAATTATTTCTTGTCAATACAATTAATTCGAAATTATATTATTCGAAGGTCGAAGAACAAGTTGTCTCGTTGAAGAAAAAACGGTGTGACTATCAGAAGTTATAATTGCGTTTTGAAACGGTGGCTATATTCCTCAAGTTTATAAATTAACTTAACAGTCTTTTGTACAAGGAACACGGATAATTCGAATAATTTACATTTAGATGGGTATTAATCTATCCAATTTTCCTAGAATTTTCCCCATTAATGACAAATCGAGCAATAAAATGCGCCCTTTACATCGGCTAAAATATCCCGACATCCAATATTGTTGAAATCGTTTCCGAAGATCCCGAATGTCGACCGGTACGCGGGTTCCATACAAACATTTATTTAGCTACGGTGAGACGAAACAATATTACGGCTATAAAGAATGGAATGGTGCGGAGAGAACGAGGGTGTTTCGACGAGTAATGAAAAATCCCCCTCTCACATAAAAATTGCATTTCTTCCAACATTTAAAACATATTTCTCTCAATGGCTTCGCTGAAAGGGAAAATCGTGAGATTATTCCAGAATACTCGAACGTAATCGAAATCTCCTTAACATGTCAGGTAATTTTATCGTTTACTTATTCAAATGGAAGAGATTATTTCCTTTTATACAAACTTCGTATTGTTACAATAGGCATTTCTTATTTTAAAAATCCTATGAAATTTGTTTTTCTTCTTCTTTTGTATAAAAACACATTTATTTATATCGACAAAATATGCCGATCGATGATTATAACATAAGCTGGTAGAAATGTAATAAAAAACAAACGCAATCACATGCAGACCACAACAAATACTTGAATATTCTATACGTATCAATCAAGAGCGCAAAATCGACCTGTGACAATTGACGCACGGTGCGATTTGATCATACATGCATACATATATAAATGCAACGGACTGCTGATCCCGTAAATTGGCTTGCGTTAGTTGATATTCAGATTATAGTTTTTGAATACCCTGTGAATATATTTTTAGTTGTTGACACATGACACTTCGATTCATAAAGATAATTTTCGAAGCGATACCTCAACTCCTGATATATTTAGGATAACCAGAGGTTTTAGTGGGTTTTTAATAATTCGATCCCCCGGCCCCCGGGTCGGGTTTATTTCGAAGATTTCCCCAGTGTCAAAATAAACCGGGATGAAATTAACCATAAAGGCTCATTTAAATCCATCGTTTATTATATAGTATAGTAAAAATATGGTTCTCTTTTTTAGTATCCCGCGGGAACTCTTACATATCCACGGTATTGTGAACCATTTTAACGAAGTACGGTATGGCGTTACGTTCGGATAAAGTCTAATAAAAAATATTTAATAAAACATTTTCTATCATCTAATAAGTTTATTCGAAACGTACTAATTTCGTTTTGAAATGTATGTAAATATCGTGGGGTCTTGGTAAAATTGTACTATATGTATGTTTATGTACATATCTAAACCTAAAATAAATTACAATTTCCCAAATGAACTTGATTAAATATGAAATTGAAATAAATTCCTTATCTGATTTCCTATAGCGATCGCGAATACATTTTTAATAATACATTCGCTCCATACAATGTTGTTGATCTCTTACATTATAAACATTATATTTAACAACAATAAACATGATGGTCATGAATTGTGATTGAGCAAACATTAAAGCCTGATATGATTCACCTAAAAATTTACATAATTCGTACCGAAATCAGAAATTAGTGCGTGTGAAAATAACACCCTATATATTGCTAAGTATTATATAACAAAACAGCAAGCCAAATTACTTATATTTTAATTTTACATTTTTTTACAATTTATATAAGAAACCGATACTGTAGTCCATCAAACACAAGATACATCAAATCTATACTAAGATGTGCTTTAAGTAATTGTTAAAATTATGTTTATTGAAAAAAAATTAAGTATATTAAAATTCGAATGTTCTCATCTGAGTTTGAAATCAAAATCTTTTGGTAAGATTAATGCGTTCCAACCGCAAAGCCATATCGGCTCTGTAGTATCATAAACGGTTAGTATAAACACGTATCATGTTTTTGTTAATTGTCAGTAATCAAACGACTACTCAGCCTTGGTATTAAGGATTGATGACCGTAATTATTTTGCAGAGTTTGTAGGAAAACAAAATAGGACGCAGCGATAAGAGGTTGAACTTTAAGATATATTTAATCTTAGAATTGCAAATTTTGGACGGAAACAGTTCACAATCCCGCCGAATTATTTACAACAACTGTAGTACAATGTTTTGTGTGTTTATTTTTACCAAACGGAATGATTAATTTGCTTATATCGACTATTAGAGTTTGAGAAAATAGCAATAATTATGTGTAGGCTCCAAACCTTTTTATTAATGGAGGGAACATTAATAAGAGCAAGAAACGGATTTAATTTACACAATTGAACGGTAACTATTGACCACATTGAATTTGTTAGATGATATTTCGTAGTATGACTATGGAACCTTAATATGATGTATACGTGACATGACACGAACTTTCCAAATTTATTGGCAAATAATCCTCCAGTGATAAATTAAACATTGAAGGCATTCCACATGTATAATAAAAAAACGTGACGCTATGTTTCAAAACCCAAATAATGTTATACATTTATGTTGTTGTATAATAATTAATAATTAAAACATAAAATATATTTCACTTGGTGCCGCCAAACAGTATTGTTAGAGGGCTATTCGCGCAATCTATAACCTAGGAGCCAAGGAATCTTTGAGGTATAAATTTAAAGAAATTAAGATATTGACTGTTGCTTCTCAATATATATTCTGTAATGTTTTGTATGTACGGAAAAATATTAATGTTTTTATGAGAAAATGTGATTCTCATAACGTTGGTACAAGGAACAAACACAATCTTGTTACTCCTGTTACTCGACTGCATAGAGTCAGTAACTCTTTTGTGGGGCAATGTATACGCTTCTACAACAGGATCCCAGAAAGCGTTCAAAATGCTTCTGTTGCGAAATTTAAAAAAATTGTTAAGGAACGCTTGTGTGCGAAAGGTTACTATACAATTAGTGAGTTTATGTTTGATAGCACACCTTGGGAATGAAACGATCGCATCCTGGCTGTTTCTACTCATATACAATTATGTATATAATTTATTTGACGTAAAAAAAAAAAAAGTCCCGCTGAGTTTCTTTCGCCGGTTCTTCTCAGGTCAGGGTGTTTTCTTTTTCCGAACCGGTGGTAGTGTTTAACTTGACAATCAATAAGAAAGTGTAATACTTCTATATTGAATAAAGGAATTTGAGTTTGAGTTTGAGTTTGTTGTGCCACGGAAGGAGAGTGAGCCAGTGTAACTACCGGTACAAGGGAAATAACATCTTAAGTTGGTGACGCATTTGTAATGTAAGGAATGGTCAATATTTCTTAGAACGCCATTGTCTATGGGCGATGGTGAACATCCAAATGGCCCATTTGATCGTCGATTTGAACCTATACCATAAAATAAATACAATATACCTGTAATATAAGCCTCTTTTAACTTGCGATACAGCCTACTTTGAGGATTTTTTATAAAATTACTGAAAGCAAATTAAAGTGCTCTAGAGTACAGTGAAAATTAGGTCAAAGGAGAGTTTTGCATATTCATGACAATCATGCGAGCGACACCGCGGCTTATCGCATACACATATCTTAATAGTGTTATTGCTATGCTATTTATTATAAACTAGTGGGTTTATTCAAAAGATATTTTAAGAATTTCGGAACCAATGACATGTTTTGTTTTGATTTTATTTCATTGTAAACTGCAAGTCACTCATCTACATTTGCCGCCAAAATTATTAAACCTCTATTAATATTCATAAGTTCAGTTAGAATTGTTTGTTTACGTTTTTCATTTTTTTCTTATACATCCATAGAATTGCTCTTTAACCGGCCAGTAACCATTTTTTAAAAAAAAAAAACTTTATTAATTCGTAAAAAAAAAATGCTGGAGCTGTTCAACATGAGACCATAACCGATTTTTTATATGCAGGTATGGATAATTAAGAGGAAAAAAGGACTTAATTTCTAACAATTTAGGAAAACGATATCAGTTAACAGTTATCGATCGAATATATTACATTCATTTCATGTGTGCGCTGACAATGTATGTGTTAATAAGAGCAAATTCATAACTCCCATCAAATTTGGAAATGTATATACATATTAAGAACTAGATGTCTTCTGCGGCTTCGCTCGCGTTTTAGGGGCAGGTCCTCTGGTTTTAGGCATACAAATCTCCTTCAATGTAATTCAAGCTTGCTTAATACAAAATCTTATCATATTCGGTTCAGTGGTCGGCCGTGAAAGATACAACAACAGAACATACAGAGCGGCAGACCGACCGAGTTATTTTCGCGTTTATAATTTTAATATAGATGACTTCTATATTATGCGTATGATTTAGAACTTTAATATTTCTTTTTTTTTTATTCGTCTTGTGCGTGCGAGAATATTGCCCGTTGAGTAAAGAAATACGAACATTGTTTTTCACTATCGTCATTACAGGCATATGTACCTACATATATGTATTCGTTGTCAGTCTAAGGGGCTAAATAATTATTCATTATTTTCATAATTGCTGTTCAAGTAACTTTGATCTTCTTTCGATGAAATACCGACTACGTAGATAATATTACACAGAATTAGACAGACATAATATAGATCTTATTTTGGTTTCGTTTGGTATGTATATATATATATATATGTGTGCTGTAAGGGGCGGACTTTTGGCTAATTAGCCATCTCTTTCAGACAACCCAATCTGAGAGAGATGTTTAAAAACGTAATCTGGGTAGGTTGTGCAGCAGTATGTTTATATACATACAAATATTTTGACACTAATACTTATACTTAATACATATATAATTTTTTTAAATATAGAAATAGATTTCGATTTGTTTATGTTTTCTGAAAGGGCATTCCATGACAAGTCCGTACAGATTAAAAATATCTAGTCACTTATAAAGGCGTTCTCAACGTGAAATTAACTGAAATTATCGGCGTGCATTAGTGACGCTTGTGTTTATAATGTCAGTTTACATGCGACGATTACTAAAGACAGCATAAAATACAAATTAGAATATATTTGTTAACTTTATTCTATTAAAAAAGTATAAATTTAACGTGGACATATTGCAATACATATACGTCCATACTATCGTATTTCAGATTATTTCTTCAATTATATTTAAACAGATACCAATCTCAAATATAATATTTGAACATCTGCAGTTTTAAAAAAATAAATAAGAAAAATGAAACCTTTAAAACATTTCAAAAGCCGTGATGAAAGACTTCGTCAAACTGAAAGTTAGAATTAAATATTTATTCGCATATGGCCGACTAGTTTCATAGCGACGTGGAATTACTTCGATTTCCACATCAATTCCCGAATAGAAATATCCTCGATCATTCCTCCTGCCACCTTTATTTCCGCTATTTTCTTAAAGGAAATAACTCGGCTACAGATTTCCGATGAAACATCTTCGATATACTAGCACTAGTGGAGTTGTAATTGAACTTTTACGTTGCATACTGGAGCCAAGAAACACGAAACTTAAATTCGAACTGCCAACTTAAATATTGCTATCCCACAACAAATACTACACGTATCCTAAAATATTTTATATTCTTGTTATTTAAAGGGGGAAAATCATAAACTCATAAATAAAATTCGTATAATGAATATTAAAACTAAAACTTAAAAAAAAAAACGAAAAACATTGAAACTACACTTTAAACAAATAAAATTAATCATGGCCGTTATCACAGTTCCTCTTCTTTCTTGACTTCTTTAGTACTTCGAGCCAATAACTATCGATTTTTAACTATCCAATGTTTTTTCACGACATACTACGAAACTATATATTAATACATACAGATATGTTATCCCGTTAATTATTTTGTATTCGTTCAAGCCACCGGTCCGTTAGATACCACGTTAATACGCCAAACAGCACTTATTGTCAGTATTCTTGTGTTCCGGTTTCATGGATGACTGATCCAGTGTAATAACACAGACAAAGGAAGACATCTTAGTTCCCAAGGTTGACATTGGAGATATAAGAAATGATTAATATATTTTACAGTACTAATGTGGCAATGGTGTGGCAGATCTCTAATCATATCAGGTACCCGATAAGCTAGATCACCTTTATCATCTACCTAGTAGCTTTGAGTGACCAGAATTATAATAACGAGTCGTAGAGAGAAACAATGTAACGTGTGTATCATAATACAAAAAAAAAACAACAAAAGCGCTAAAAATAATATTGTGTGCCTAACCAATTGTTATGGACTTAATATGACTTAATATAAACCTTTCTTTAAAACTGGATCATTAATATATTATCACTTTATGTAATGTATGTTTTTCGCTTTTTTTTACAAACATTCTTTTAAACGACAACACCGATTTCTTTCGAACTATTACACGTCTTCCTTATGTTCCATATTCAATGACTACTACACGTGGTGAGTTATTTGTTGTTATTATTGTTGAATTATGTAATAAGTTAGAGATGAATAAAAGAAAAACAAGCGCCGACCCCAAATAAACGAGATAAGGCAAGCAAATGATTATAACGATACTTTGAACTACGATTGCGATTAAAATAATTATACAATTAGTTTTTCATTTCAGAAAAGAGATAAAAATTGTTTTTTTGTTAATCTCTCATTTAAATGTTTTTTTTTTTTTATATAAAAACAATTCATTGAATGACAATTTTAAGGTGAAGATTTCACTTTATGAGACCCCAGTAGTTTGATTAAATATTTATACGTTTCGTTGGCCTCACTTTTCTGAAGAATCAATTATGACGTCGAGTCCAAATTAATTTTACTCAATGCGTACTATCATAATAAAAACCTTGATTGAATTTTCGCCTAAATCGATATAGCGTTTTTTATAATAAAATGAATCCTTAAAATTATCATGAATATTATCAAAACGAAACCTAGCTTCTTTTTCAAAAGGGAAGACCACCTTAGGACAGCAATGGCGTATTGGTGAAAAAACAGTTATCCATTCGTCTATCTAGGTATATTATTAAAAAAAAAAAACAGAAATAACACATTATATAATAATTGGTATGTTTTAAAATTAAGTAATTTTTACGATAAACAAATGCCAACACAATAGTTAACAATAATCATGAATCACACGTGATATACAGCAGGGAAAGGGTAAAAAATAAAGTGCTTACCTTTTTTTGTAAAAAATTAGGTATTTTTTTCAGGACTGATATATGCCACGGTTATATGCACAAGTGATCCAGTGGCGCCCTTCGAAGGGACGGAGGGTACCGCCAATAGTCCCAACGACCCATTCGGGGGAAACGCGTTAATGAGTTCTTCAAAGAAAAAAAAATAACATATTGATAAACTTAAGTAACGTTTTCTAAGTACAAATTTTGAGCCAAATCGTTAGAGCCGTTTTCGAGATACATAAGATTATTTTATAAACAAGAATTGATGATTCAATATTAAAAGATTGACGGTAAATAATCTAAGCTTCTATGTAACTCTACTAGATCGCTATGAATAAACTATCTCAAGGTAACCTAATATAGCAAGAACAATCTTCAAATATAGCAATCTACATCCCGAGCAATATTATCTAGCGGTTATAAGGGTCTGAGTAACGCCCTTGAAAGTCATTAACTAAGTATATGTACGAAGACGAGTAAACTATCGGAGGATATGCAGCGCGATCCCAAAATACTCTCTGTAATGACACTTGCTTCAAGATGCTGCTAAGGCAATCTTAATATATTATATATTATTATGTACATAACATAATTTGGTTTCGTTTGATTCGTTAATCGTGTTTATGTGATCCAGTTATCATATATTCAACGCCCAAAGACAATAACAATGCTGCGCTCCGGTTTGAAGGTTAAGTGCAACCACAAGCACAAAAACATGGCATAACTATAAACAAGCTAGCAATGGGAAGGGTTATTATTTCTTACAGCGTCAATGTATTTGGGCGCTGATAACCGCTTACTATCAGTTGGGCAATTTTTCCGCCTAAATATATATCAAGACTAGAAAACGAATATATAAAAACTAAAAAATATACAAAAAATGTATATCTACATACAATTGATATTAAAATAATAATCGTGATAATTTTGTATTAAATCTTTGTAGATATTTCATTCTTCTTCAACGTTCAACATTTTATTTGAATTATAGTCTCGTAAAGTACAGAAAATTAACGAAAGCGGAAAAAAATTAACAAATTTATCTTTAATCACCAATCGTTACGGACTTAATACTATGCAAATTGAGCTACATTTTTATGTAGTCATTATTTTGTAATGGCTAGAACGAAGAATGTCCTAGAATTACAAAATTTATAATAATCTTTATACTTTACAACGTGATCTAAAAATAAATAAGCATATCATTGTGGATTTGAAGCATACTATTATACGAAACACAAATCTATATTTATAAACGAGGAAAAGTTTTTTGTAATGCATAATAAAAAAAGAACTACTAAGCCAATATACATAAAACTTGCACCAGAAGATACAGTGAGGATCGGAGAAGGTTTTAATATAAATAATATTATTTTGTTTACGAGTAGCCGCTTTAAATTTTCTTTTAATTACAATATATCAAAAAACGACGGAGAAAATATACGTATAAAAATGACGTTTAAAATTTTTTAAGCTGGTGTAGTGACGCGCTCGCTAACGACTCTTCGGTTTGAGAGCTCTTGGGAAAATAGGCGAGGCGTCTTTACTAAACAAAACCATCTGACAAAGGCACTATTTATATTCCATATAAATGCCTACAAGTATCGTGTTGTCCCATTCGACTAGGATATTAGTAAACGTAGTCGAGATATAAATCATGTTTATTGAAACGGTATTGGTGGTTGTGATATATCATTCTTATACAATATTAGTTCTTAATTTATGACACAAAAATGAAGCATATAGATATGACATTTTCCCTAAAAAATCCTCATTCTCTGGGATAAAAAAGGTTTCAGAATGCTCTCTATCTTTTGCTATCGCATATCGAATTTAATTTAAGCTCATTACTTTAAGAAAAAAATAAATTTCAAGAGCAAACTATATTAACTTGGATCTATGATTTTTCATTTATAATACGATACTCAGACACATATCATTACATAGTATAAAACAAAGTCGTTTACCGCTGTCTGTCCCTGTGTGTGCTAAGATCTTTAAAATTACACAACGGATTTTGATGCGTTTTTTTTAATAGATAGATTAATTCAATAAGAAGATTTATATGTCATGACGTGAAAACTAACAATAATCATCCTTCACACAGCTTTCTGAACGCACCCGTAAACGTCTAACATGGCTGCTCGTTGAACTGCCATGTCATTGAATATCATCGATTTAATATCGAAATATCTCAATTATACGAATTTAGCGGATAAATGACCGCTAAAAGTCATTATATTTTAACGATGTATAATTGTGGATAGGATTTGATCGAGTTTCGATATCGATATAAATAGACCTGCACGAAATTATTAATATATGTAGATATTTATTGTAGAATCCTTATCCGTCAGGTACATTGCATAAGTCATTTAAATGTCATACAATACCGTATCAGTTTTTCGTCTAACCGTTAAATTTGGCACGCAAAAGTTAAAAAAAAATCGACTGTTCGAATTTTTGGTGTGATTCCCGAACAGACAATTTTATTAAAGTAAATATAATGAATTTTATATCTATATATTAGTATATCCTTAGTAGATAAAGAATTTCTTCCGTCGACTAATTCAATTGCTAATAGGGTCATATATAACATAAGTGACAATTTATTAGATTTCTTCCAGAAATATTTTCCTGGCGATAAGAAAAATGGCACAAGCGACTAATGAGCGTCTCATTTGTAATATCAAACGAAGAGTGAAATTGGAAACCATCCTTAAGAACTAACTTGCTCGCTTAGTCGACTGGACAATGCGAATAAAATAAATTGCTACAAAGGCGGTTCACTTCAATAATCACATTTTTTGTATTATTTTGGTTTCTTTATCCAAATGGAAACAATATTGCGTGTTTATTTCATATAATACTTATTGATCGTAGTCCATTATATTAGCCGTAATTAACGAATATTAAACATTAACTTTATTATAATCATTTATATATAAACACAAAAGTATTTTCCATTTTCTTTAATAAAGGACTGACACAGAGAAAAATAATAAAGGCATTTACAAGAAAAGAAATGTTAGAAGAATATAAGGGTGTTTCCTTTTGTTTTAGGAACCTATAAAGAAGTAGCACGCAGTTATACAAGAGACCTACGTTCGAATTACAAACGAGCGATCCTTCGGGAATGAGAGAAACTTGTTGAGTAACTTAGAAACTTACTTCTCATTCACTGCGTGTTAAGTTCCGAGGATAGTAAAATCTAGTGACATAGAATTGGTATTAATCCCTCCGAAGTTTATAGGTTTGACATTTAGACGTTCTAAACAAAAGGTTTCTAACTTTTGGATCGCTTTTCAGACTTGTCACCGCCCCTTCTTTATAATTGTAGCACATTTACCATTGATTGAATCAATGGTAAATGTGTTACAATTATTATTTACAGTTTATATTATCTGTGACCACCGACAGTCAAAGTGAAAAATCTTTACTCAATAGAGAAGCGTTACTCTTGCTAATAAATTGTCAAAACTACCATCGATTTGGATATAATTACCTTGGATCCGAGAAGAACTATCAAAAGAAGCACAGCGGGGTTTGTTTTTGTCATATTTTACAATTTTAGTTTTCATACAAATTATTTGAAATACTTGGAGTCGATCATCTCATACCCCGGCTGTTTTTTAAGCACACCAACGCTCCTTAGCAATTGTTTTAAATTTATAATATTTTTCTAAGCTTCTTCCCACAAAATAGTTACTAAAATTGTGCAATCGGGTAAATAAGGTTACAAGTTTATGCTTGTCCCCAGTGTTAACAGTATCGTTACAATATCCGGAAAAGCCGTTAATGTTTTACATACAAACATAGCACTATCAAGTATTTATTGTATATTCTGTAATGATAAAGTTCTATTAATATCGGCTGCATTACCAAAGAGTATAATGCCGTAGGGCGAGCCGTATCAACATCTGTCAACGGTATATTTTTTTAACGCAAAGTCTGCTGAGCCTACTCGTCAATCTATTTATATTTACTTTTTAACAATACGTCATACAATTACTTTTATTTTAACAAAATTGTATGACAAACGAACCAAACCATAAGTGTTCAATACGCAATTAGCAATACAAACCGCTAAAATCAACAAATTATTTTACAGATATATTTAATAATAATTACGCCAAAATTATTTATAGTATACCCTTTTCAACAATAAATTATTATATATTAATAATTATTATTAAACAATAAATTATTATATATTAATATTTATATTATTTTATAAAAATAACTAATTATTATTTTATGACACAAATAATATTGTTGATTTTAGGATTGCAATTTTATTTAAGAACCGATATGACTTAGTTTTGAGACATTATGCATCTTAACAGATAATTGTGGGTTGAACCCAGACTAGTGTACTACTGTATTTCTGTGTATAATTTTTATTTATAATTTAACTCGTATTCTGAGTCTGCATCTGTCTAATTCCAATGAAATCCGGACCTTTCCCTGACAGGGCCTTAGCCTAAAAGTTTACCACTGTTACATTGTTATAAATGCTTGAAATACGTTTAATATTACATGACAAATAATATATTTATAATCTACCAATATTTAAAGTGTAAGCGTTAAAATAAATTTAGCTAGCGGATATTTCAGCGACCACATCATATAAAACACGTGACCACTAATTAGTCCAGTAGTCGAATAATTAATGAGAGTCAATGGCACACGCGTTATCCAATATCCAGCTATTAGGTACGTCCTGGTCGCTCTACCTGACCAGCGTATCTATAATTGTCGTCAATTAAACGCATTTGTTTGTACCTCCGCAAAGCATTTGCGACAATTACCGAACGACCGTACAAAATATTGCATGACGCAGTGGTTAATCTAGCCTAAATAAATTGTAAATTAATATCACGCATTTGCTATTATGTCGGATAAACATTCAAATAAGAACTTAACTAAAAATACTAGTATACCAAATGGTTATTTTTTACTTAATATTATAAACAAAATTTATTAATTTTTAAATTTAAATAAAATATTTTAGATAATTATAAATTATAAAAATATTTTCATTCAAAACCTAAATGTAACACAATACGTCCTTAAATATTGAATTTAAAGAAACGTGTTAAGAAAAGTATAGTATTATAAATACGTATGATCGTAATTGTTATATACACAACATATAATGATCAATAAAGCAACCTACAGTTACTCTCAAGTCTCAGGTGGTAGAGATCGGAAGGACAACTTAGAGATCAAATTAATCATTGTCAAGATATCGATCTTCGAACAAGCAAAGAGGAAAGTTTTCAATGAGACAATAAGATAACTTGAACTTAACTAAATTGATATAGATTTATTACACGACGTATGTATTGTATGTATTTCAAATTAAATAACATCATTCTAAATTTAAAAGTTTGAAATTTTGTTTTTTTTAATTTCCTAAAATTATCTACGATATACTATTATTACCTACATTGAGAAATATTTTTCCCTCACTAAAACTAACATTACTGAGGAAAATACAATTGTTACAATTAGATTACAAATAAAGGGTGTCGGAATTCTTTGCCATTATACTAATTGGGATAAACGACGTAAATAACACTCTGAAGGCATGCCGACAGTGACATATTACATTTACCTAACTTCAGATGAAAAAGTTAGAAAAATTGCGACGCCCGAAAATTCTACCTCTTTTATAAACACGCCAGTAAAAAAATATGCGGTTGTGACGTCGACGGGTTTCGTTGCAAATTAAAAGTGAAGTAACAATTTACATTAAAATAAATAATTTGAAGGGAAGTTAATAACTAGATACTGAATTAAATTTAAATATCAAGAATTAATAGACAAAGTTATGACTTTCAATACATTGAATCTATGTATATTTATATAAATCAGTATATACTCTTGTATCCAAAAATGGATACGTTTACAATAATATTTAAAAAAAAATATGTCAATAATTCATAGATATTGACTTACTGAGAAAGATTCATTGTAATAAATCAGTTTAGTAGTTTCAAATGAAATAAAAAATATATTATCAATCAGTCATCAACGTTCAAAGATCAGATAAATTTATGTTAATAAAACTACTCAATTCAAATTAAACTTTGATCAACGTTGAAAGCGATGTTAGATGATGGGCTATTTGATAAGCCTGTTGAAGTGTCTAAATTATTAATTACCATCCTTAAAGCTTAAGAGATGCGGTCTCTTCATAAGGAAAATTAGCATTATCTGCTTTGTTTACAAAAGTTTATCTATTTATTAGGTTCGGCTGTCAACAAAAAAATATTACAATGTATCTGTTAGTGACTTTCTTAGTAATAAATAAACATGAGATTGAGAAATTTTAGTCGAAACAAACCATTATATGAATATAGACTAAAATTGGGACTATTTGATCAAGTGTCTTGTCATAATTTTTATAACTATTGACATTTTTCTGGCGTATTTATATTGTAACCATTACTAATTTTAATTTATAAAGTCGAATAATAGGGCTATTATAATATATCGATAACATCTCCAAATATCACTCAAGGCATTTCAAACTATTAAAGTGTTTCGTGAATATTTATAGCGAACGCGAGTATAAATGTAAAATGAAAATGCTTTTACGGAAACAATGTAGCAATATGCGAATTGTTTTCGAAGGTAGTATCTTACGCCGTGGCTGTATAGAGATTAGGAAAATGGTTTATGTTAGTGTTTGTTTGCGATAGGTGTGATATAAAATTATGAGTTTTATCTGATGTGACTTTAACAGTAAGATAATAGCTATTGATTAAAAGATATTTTTTTTAATAAAATTTATTTATTACGAGTACATTGTGACCATCGTAATATTTTATAATAGAAACTTTTATTATAAAAGAAACGGGTTTACCTCACGTATATTTTTATTTATTATTTTATAATTACGTTGTCGGTCTCGTGGCTAGCTTAATACAGTTACATATCCTAAGGTTCTGGATTCAAATTCAAATTGATATTTCTATAAAGCGGAGATACAAAATTGTTTAGTTACATTCCCGTACGTTAATACACGCTTAAAGAAATTGGTTCTAAGTCAGTTATATTTTCGGCTATATTGAATTATCGTCCCATCGATCTATAAGAGCGAGTTGATACAGAGTTCATCAGACTTATTCACCACCATATATCCTGCGCAAAAACTTCACCGTGTTAACCATAACGTTAACGGTGTACATATTAACAACATTTGAATGTGTATTATAGTTACTTTGCTTTCTACTGTTCTATAATAATTTTATTCCAGTAAATTGCTTTTAGCAAAAAAAAAGTACAAACGCGTGAGAAGATGTGTGTACATTATGATATTATTACTGAGTATAGTAAAAAGTATGATGTTTTATTATGAAACATGCTGGACTCGAAATGAATAGCAAACACATATTAAACACATGAAAATTCAGTGATGCTGGCCGAGTTCGAACGTAAGTTTAGATTCACGTGTTTCAAACATCTCAGCTCTAATATAATTGAAATTCAATTTAAATCCATGTTTTTACGTTTTTATGTTTTTAGAATTGTAACGATAGATATATACGAAACTTTACCTATAAGGCACTTTTTATTTCAACTAGTACTAGAAATACCTAATGTTATTACTTAGTACGTCAATAACAGACCCAACTTTGTTATCCCTCGATCGTCCTTAAAAGTAAGTGTTCCAACTATCAAGGCCTTATCGAACTAATCGGCTCTATCTGTTCACCAATAGTTATTTACCGTAGTGATCAGATTTAACTTCGATATTTTAAACATTCATTTTCAAAAGGTACAAGTAAGGAAAGATGATTAATATCTAATATCGTCTTCATTATATTTATTTAAATAAAGCCTAAATCGTTTTTTTTAAGTTTCACAGCTGAATTGAATAAATAGATATGTACATGTAGAATAATAATAATTTTCTAACTACTGACTAAATCTGGCCTATATATAGAACTTGATGTGCCGCCTAGAAGCAAGCTACAACAAATTCGGTACTATAATAACCTCCTTCATGAAATAAATACCTACATATATTTGTGCACATTCATGCTAACAACATATATTTATTTATTTAAAACTATTTCATCGCTTCGTATTATAAGAAGGTCGTCATTTGCTAGGCAATAAAAAGTAGCTCATGTACGCACATAGGATATATAAACTATACGTAAAAGGCCTTGGAGTTAAAGCTAGCTTCATGCCAAATTTCAACATACAGCCAACAGACAGACAGCTACTTTAACATTTACAATATTAGTATAGATTAAAATAAAATCTTCTACATAGTTGAGAAACTACGAAACTGCAGCGAAAAAGAAATAATAAGAATGTTATTCTCTCGCACTTGAGTCGAATTTATTTTACATAACAAGCGCTACACGTGTCTAGATTCTTGAAGACCAGCAGTTCCTATTTCCGTATCACACAATAACTTTACTTCAAGATTGAATTTGGAGTATCGTGTTATATAATTTTCATTTCTTCATATTAAAATTTGATTTTGGAATAGAAGTAACGTTTAATTTGATATCTTAAAACGGTTAGAAAATAATATACATTTCAATGACGCCCTGCTATTTACTGTAACATCTATTAAAAAGTCAAATGCACTGAGTCATCACGAAATACCGAATGCAGAAACTAAATATTTAAAATTGGCACGGTGCTCTATATTTTTTTCAAAAAAGGTTTTTCGAGATAGTCTGACTATGGTAGGAGGTGATTCGGTGTTCTGTAAAAGGTGATGCAAGTGAATTTACATCAATTGCCAGCTAGGCTAAGAGTTTCCCTACTTTTGAGCCGAACTTAGATTATATATATATAATTCTACCCAGCACATCCAGTTACTCACGATATTTTAATTAACTTAAGCAGATGAACAGTAAACACAAATTAGACTTGCCCGAATTTAAACTAGGTATCTTCGGTTCAGATTCACACGTTCTAACCACTGAGCGATCTAGGTTCTCGTGACAATTACTAAATTATATTTTACTACAATACACTAAGATAATACGCCTTTACACTGTTTTCTTGACTTGTACATTCTACGCCTTAAAAGATAACGACCATACGTGATAGTATGATATTATCGACGGAACTGAGTAAAGGTCAATTTACGTGTCCGGACATGTTCGTTATTAATCAATCAAAACATATTTTAATCACGTAGTTTCTTAGGAATATCTTTAATCGTCATTTGACAAATTTATCGTACCAATTACATACGAGTGTAAACCGATAAGAAATAACAACAAAAAATAATGCTTAAATCAACGAAGGTGATTTTTTTAAACCCGCTTTTTATCCTATATTTAGTAATAATTTATTTTAACCTACCCACCAGTCCCGACTTTTGCAGGTGAAATATGTTCTTTTTTTTTGTTTACAAATCCTGGAATTCTATCGGAACGTTACATACAGGGTACAGTCTAAACTGTCCAGGGCTCCAAACTCCTCTCACACATAAAAACAACATAAGTGTTCAGTGATATGCAAGAGAACGTAAAGAAAAAATATATATGTAGGTAAATATTATCAAACCTTTTACTCCTTATATATTTACTTTGAGGTCAATGTCATCGGCAATTTGGGATTATGCTTTTGACATTCAAACTTAATTATTATTTTGTTCTCACAAATAACAGTATTAAAAAAAGAGCTCAATGGCAGTATTATTAATAATATAATAATAGAAAAGATTTGCCACTTAATTTTATTGCCATGGTGACAGACAATCGGAATTCCGATTCGACGAGAAATGCGCCAACATTCTTGCGACCATTCCAAGCGTTCCTGATTTATAAAGTAATTTTAATTAGTTTTCAAATTCTGATAATTTACAAATTATATTTATACCACACGCCTTAAAGATTCGTTAAATATCCCTATTGCTATTCAATATTATATGTCACTAATTTGAGATTAGATTTTTTATAATGAGATTGAACTGTGAGACACCTTAATTTTTATAGAAAAAAATATTTAAAACTGTAAAATAATCGTGCATGTCAAAGTGATGAATAAAAATGATTAAGTTGTGTAACTGAAATGTGATCTCTTTTTTCAGTAATAAATATCTTCAACCATAAATATTTATATCGTATTTATAATTTTAATAATAATTAATATACCACAGTATTTTTAATACACATCCTCAAACAATAGCTTTACTACTTTAATTAGCTGAAAATTGTTAATCAAAAATGATTAAGGTATATTTTGACTTTCATTAGTTTATATTAACACTGAACAGAGTTTCCTCATAATATTTTAGGCACGAAACTATTACACTTTGATTATGAACTTCAATTAAAGCAGTTGTGATTCGCCTTAACTTACGCCAACTACCTGTCTAAGTGCAGAAACAAGACGGTATCAGGCAGAACTCTCAGTTTGTAGAATAATACAGAACGGAACAGTTTAATTCAACAATAAAACTTGAGCAAACGAAGCAGCTGCTCTTTTAAAGTCAAATATTTAGTCGTGCTACAATTTTTAATAATTATGAGTATAACAGTGGAGAGGTTGAACCGAGATCCATCCAACTGTAACTCGTTTTTTTGTTTGCAGGTAGATTAATGAGCAGCTAGACCAAATGCGTAACCATAAACGTTAGATTTTTTTATTTTATTTTAAAAGCCTTGACAATTTTGGCATCTCTGTAATAGGTAAGCGTTATGACATGTTCTGGAACATTCCAGAAAATATTCATTTGATAGATGGTATGTGATAAAGAAAATAAATATATTAATAATTATCTGATACAGATAACACAAATATTTTCCGTATATTGAATGTTTGAATACATATGCCCAAATTATATTGTATATTGTAAAACAATAATATCGTTTATTACTTGTGTAATGAAGTATGCAAATGATAATGAAATAAGGTCTTATTATTTAATGTAGAGTACATACCAGCTCGCAGACAAGGACACGCGGAACTTGTAACGAGTACAAGTGACATTTCAATTGCTGATCACCTTCACTTTAAAAGATAATATTGTGTACAAGAACACCATTAAAAATAGTGCATCAAAAAATGTCACTTGCCCCGATGCCGTTTAAAAGTGAAGGGTGTTTACCTGGAACAAAAACAATTTCCGTTAATATACAATCACTGTCTTTTATTTATTTTTTAATAAAATACAAGTACAACAAGAAATTAATATTATGTATATTACATTACATACATTACGAGCCTGTAAATTTCCCACAGCTGGGCTAAGGCCTCCTCTCCCTTCGAGGAGAAGGTATGGAGCATATTCCACCACGCTGCTCATGTGGCAGAATTTCGTTGAAATTAGACACATGCAGGTTTCCTCACGATGTTCTCCTTCACCGTCGAGCACGAGATGAATTATAAACACAAATTAAGCACTTGAAAATTCAATGGTGCCTGCCTGGGTTTGAACCCGAAATCATCTGTTAAGATGCACGTGTTCTAACCACTGGGCCATCTCGGCTCTGCTCATATATATATATTTATATAATATTTAATCTTAATTGTATTTCTTTCATAATCTTCGTTAAGCCTCTCATAAGGTGACTCTCCGCCCTCCACATCTCTCAAGGTCTACCTATCGTGAAGGAGCCTGCGTTATCCGATCTGTGGTCTCGACTCTAGGACTCGTCGACTCCAACGACTATCGGTACTTCAATTTAACCCTTGTTTACGTTTGCAGAATGTGGATCGGGTTCATCGGGTATTTCTTATTAGGTTGCAGAATGACTCGAATGGTTTTTATATTCTCATTGTGTTAATATTTATATTTTAAGAATACAATAGTTAAAAAAGAAAAAGATAATTAAACAATACAATTACATGCAAGAAATTATAGTGTTTATCATTGGGTAAACCGCATTTAGGTATTGAATAATAACAACAATAATAAATATATTTATTGCACACACATAATAGAAAAAAATCCAGATTAAAAATATAGAAAGAAAGTTTAGATAGATGGTCCCTCTCATTCTTAATGGTATTTTGTGGTTAGTTAAAGATGAAAAGTACTTAATATTTCAAACAGCACATTTTTTTAATGTTTAATAAGTTATATAATTTATTTATACATGACGACCTCCGTGGTCGAGTAGTGTGTACATCGGTCAATGTTATTATGTAAATCTGCTAAATTATTTCTCTCAATATTTTATATACAGATCATTTTACATAATAAAAATAAAAGGAAGTAATTGTGAATCGTCATAAAGCAAAAAGTCCTAAAAACCTTTTTAGGGCATTTTGATCGTGTTTTAAAAAAAAGTTAGATAATGACGTTGTTTATTACCAACTTACTTTTAGTAGAAATATATTTTTTAATGAGACCGGTATGTACTTATTATTATCTTTTGATGCGCTGTGGAGGTAATATCGACTCGGATCGGACCGTAACGGCAACCGATGGGAACGACGACGAGAGACATGACGTCATATCTCCCCTTCCTACGCCACTCTTTACTCCTTTGTATATACTATCAATATATTTTTTAATGTAAGCATGTTTTAATTTATTATACTCCATATTTATTCATTGGTTTTCTTCAATAACCATAAATCTGCCGGGTGCTCGTGACGCCTGAATTGTTTTTCAAATGTATATAATACTTAAATCGACTGCAAGACAAGTTACCATCTTAGTATAAATGTTATCATTACATTAGACACAACTGGCTACGAACATTGCTAATGCTCTTCCAGTCATGAGACATAATACATTAAGTCTATTACGCCCGTATTGGTGACCAGCTTTTTCGCAGGACACGTTACGGTTTCCGAGCATGTTGAATAAATTTTAAGAAGTGTTACGGGATTTACAGAGATTTTCGGTAAGCCGTATACTGCGTAAATTTGCACAAGGTTTACGTTATATCGCTGTCACGCTAGTCTTTAAAAGCAACATAAAAATCCAGTATTAGGAATATTAAAATTTTGAGAAGACTTTACCCAGTGCATACATTGAGAGATTTGTAATTGCGTAAAATCGTTCTATCTTAAATCAATACCGAACAATGTGTACTAAAATTATAAATATCTGGGACAGAATTTTGAAGATAAATGTCTAAACGATCTAATTCAGAATCGAATTAATTTAGTTTCATAAAATACTATACCAGGAGACGTCCTGGCTACGTCTGCATACATACTTAAAGTCATTGTGATCTGTTGAAGGCTCATTAATGGATTGCAGCGCAGCATTGCGCTGCTGTTCGTTTGCTACGTAACGGCGAGTTAGAGTGGGTATGTACCAGGGATGCATCGATACGCCTTTTTGCCGATACGATACCGATACCGATACTCTTAGAAAAATATCGGCGATACCGATACCGATACACTTATCGAATTTAAATAAAGGTAAAATAAATGTAAGTAGACATGTTGATTGATTGTTTTTATTTAAAAAAAATATATATATTAAAATAAAACGTTACAGACTTGGAATGTGAATATTGGTAATTAAGCCCAGTAATTAAGGTTCATTAATAAGAGCTAGTGACTAAAAAAAACATTAATCAAATTTTTGTTTAAAAAACAAAGTATTATCTCATTTGCAACGAAAATGACAAAACAAGAGGCGCGTTTACATCACTTTTTTAAAACATGTAATTTGAACAGTATCGTTGTATCGGCCAGAAAAATATCGCCGATACCGATATATCGGAAAACCTGCTGTTTCGCCGATATATCGGTATCGGTATCGGTATCGGATGCATCCCTAGTATGTATTATATAAAACCTTTTCCATGAAAAAAACAATATGCTCTAACTTTCTTGGTGATCGATCAAATTTTGTTGAAGTCTCGAACAGATATAGCAACATGCATTTATATATATAAGATTACAATGACTTCATGAAAATATCATATGAATAAAATAAATTATATCAATATCTTAGAAGCCGATAAAGACTGTTGTATATTATTTAATTTCATTCGCATTGTATTAAAAGGTACACGTTTAGGTATTGCCTTTTATCAAGTCAGAATGTACCTATCAAGATAATGTTTATCGGGTTTTTAATATCCATTTATAATATCCAGGTAGAATTTAAATGTCAAATTACTTATTTGAAATCTTTATTTTAAACTCCGCTTAATATTTACGAATACTCTGCATTTTAAGATGCTAATGATATACTAGTGACACGCGTCTTCGCACGGGTAAAATTAATTAATTTAAATTTAAATAATACGATGAGCAAACAGTCAGTGCAAAAAATTGAATTGGATAATTAGTTCCGGAGATTTAATCAATTTATAATATAAGTATTAATGTAATTTTGTTCTTTTTCTATATATAGATTTAAATACTACGATAATTTGATAAAATATAACGTTTTCCTTGTAAATTTTATAGCGCTTTCCGTTAAGAAATATGCAGACAGTAATCATTCTCCCGCAATTTTCATGTATCCCAAATATAATGTATACCTTTGTTTTGTGGTAGGGTGTGTAAGCCTGTCTTGGTTGATACCGACCTCTAATCAGTTATTCAACCAAACAGCTCTAACTGTCATGTTACAGGATTCAATTAAATGTAGGCTACAGCCGGTTCGGGATGTACATTCTAATTTCTACCGTGAGTAAACTTATATTAGTTACTCTTTTTCATATACACATTCACATTGAAACCTATTAAATAAAAATTACAGATTCATTGGAACGGAAAATAGATACGAACTTTACTCTTTGCTATCATCCATTAGTTTCTGCCTGCGGCTTCTTCTGCATATGAGGGGTCAGGGTCAGGTATTAGGTAATAACTACAAGACTCAATTAGAATGTAATACTTGATATTAAATATTATTATCTATATATAGACGAGTAACTGTCATTTTTCTTTTTATATTAATCACTATAATATTATCTTTTTAATCTGGCAACATTAATATTGACAGATACTCGCCATGGCGGGAAAATTTATCCTCGTATTGCGCATCGATTAAAAACTTTATTTAGTAAAATAAGAACACCTAAAAACATCATTCTTTTTCTGAGTTAAGACCAAGGTCTTTTATAAGGTAAGAAATTTTATAAAACATACTAATATTATACCCCATTAAAGACGTATTGAATTCTCAAAAACTGGCAATTAGTGCCACAAATTTTTGCTTTACTTCTCATGCTTATAGAGTTATTGTCGTTGATTATCTAAATGTCAATATAGGATAAAATTAACCTGTTTAAATCAGTAATCTATATTTTCCTTTGAATCATAAGCATAACAGATACAGACATTTTGCCTTTCAAAATAAAACATTATAATTCGTCACACGACTCTATCCTTTGATAAGGGCAAACGAATTACTTAATTACATCACCAACGCTCGCTCTCTAAAGTAAAGAAATTTCTATGTAAGAAATGGCGAATTTGCTTAACAAATGCCATAGGCTTTTATTGGGAATAGAATGCCTTAAAAATATTCGGTAAGCTATTAATAATAATATAAAATTATCATAACCGTTAAACTTAATCTCTACTAAAACAAATCAAAAATAAACTATTAGACCTTTATTGTTATTATAAAAATGTTTGTGACGGTATAAAAAACATTATAAATAAAAAATATAAAAAAATTAAAATACTTACTACTTCTTTTCATTTTCGAACAATTTCAATGTATTGTATTAAATAAAAAAATTTTTGGGGAGGAAGTAGGGTTCTCAACGTGACAACTTTAAATTTTTAATTAAGTCATTGCAGTTGTTACGAAAGTTTATTTTTCTGTCAAGAATTTTATTAAATTATTATGATATAGCTGTTGAATATCATAAAAAAATGCTTTTTGTTTTTTTTTTTTTTAATTATTGAAGTTTCTCGTCCCATTACTTTTGAGATTGACATTGCCTTTTGAGAATCAAAAATTTAGAGTTTTTTCTACCGCCCTGTTCCAATTCGGTTTCAAGTGCGTTTGCAGTTGTTCCTTCAGCACCAAAAACGAGATTATTATAGACACAAGTTAAGCAAATAAACATTCAATGGTGTTTGCCTGTGTTTCAGACAGTTGACTTCGGTTTTGATTCAAGTGAATCCCATCTGAGTAATTTCAGATACAAAATGTAAATACAGTAAACCATGTATTTCAATACGGCCAACTGTATTGACATTAAATAACAATGAATATATACAGTGACTGCGTTATGTAATTTTTCTACTAAGTGGTCACCAAATCAAATTGATATTATCACTGAAAGAAATATAAACCAAGACCTTCACCTTGACATCGGTAATGCACCTCCAAGTTAGAGACCTCAGATGAACTAATTATTGCTTTGGAGCTGTACAATATTTTATTATGAGTGGGTACCCAGACGGGCTTTCACGAAACCCTACCACCACATAAAATATTACTATATTTTTTCTGCGAACAAAATACAAATAAACAAGTTGGAAACAATAATGCTCAAACTGCGACATCATAAAGTACGTTGCAGTTATTAACGTTCAACTCGGAAGGAACTCGGATACCTACAATGCAACAACTTTCATCTTAAAATACAAAAGATTTTAAAGTTTTAGCAATTACAAAAATGCTATATGTGCATTTACGAAGACAACTGCTTGCAGTGTTTTAAACTTTAATATGCTAGAAAAATGATCTGAAATATTATAAGTTAATAAAATATCGTTGGACATACTATGAGCAAACAAAAAGGTTAAAAACACAGTGACAACCTTTACGTTTGAATTCAAACCAGATTTTTTTGTATCGCGAGCAGAACAAGTAACATGGCAAAAACAACCTCGAAACTCAACGCAGAACATGATCGTGAAATGTCAGAAAGTGATATAGATCTATTTACTCACGAAGGTGCGCCCCTCCACGCTGAATAATCGGCGTGCATTAGTATGAGTGACGCCCGTGCTTACAAGATGTCATAGTGTGCGTGAGATGACTAATGTATCAATTTATCCTTAAATTAGTCTGTATTACATACATTAAATTCCTTTATTTTACCCGTGCGAAATCCGGACGGTTACTTATTCTACTACTATTATAAATAAAAAAGAGGCACAAATTATGTACAAGCAATAGCTTTTAGTAATAAAATTAATCCGTATTTAAAAATAAATAAACAAAGGTCTCGTTACTTTATTCTCTTTAATTAATCAAAAGAAAGTAAACACAGGAAATTATTTAATACGACGTCCTCTGTAAAATACAATAAACGTCTCATTTTATCTATCTCGAAAATATTATATCCTGTAGAAGTGAGTAATAAATTACAGCAATTATTATGCAAACGCAGCGGTTATCTTAAATACAGGATGTAGCAAAATATGATTGTCTTTATTAAATTACTTAACGGATATTATTTTAAACATAACTTAGATGATTATTATCGCTCAAGCTTACCATAAATTTCAACATAACTAAGATAAACATAAATGGTATTATGTTTTTTTTTTTGTCTAGAGACTAAACTTTTCATTTCATATCATTTGCTGTAATTATTAATAAAAATTATTTATGCGAATGAATCACTATTGTCCAATATTTCTTTGTAATATTGAATGATGAGACATTATTTTCTTAAAACTGCTTGATCTTTTGCTTGCGCAAACATATTTCTCGGTATAAGTTAATGTTTGCGTTATATCTTAGTCTTTCACATAAATGTATGTAACACAATTTATTTTAAATGTTAACATTACATACAAAATCTTATATCATGCCTCGTGTCGTGTGTATGCACAATTTATTAAATAGCGATCATGCTTGTGGGGGTCGTTGCATGTATGTTAGTCATCAGTGCAGTATAGTCCATTAAAACTATAAATGCTTGTAAATATCCCATTCCAGGATGAGATTTCCTCTCATATTGAGGAGAAGGTGTAGATGTTATTATACACGTGGTAATATTTGATACATGTGTCAAATGATTTTAATCCGACACATGCCGGTTAATTCTCAAAGTTTTTCTCCACCGCCGAGCATGATATTAATTATAAACACAATGTAGGCATACGAAAATTAACTGGTCCTTTACGATTCACGTGTTTCAACCACTAAGCCATGTAGTATTAACAAATAAGGATTTAGATTAAAGAAATATTTCTTGTTATAAAGTTAACGTAATATATTGATAAAATAATCGCAAACAAACCACAATTTGAAAGCAGTAAGCCTTTCGGGTTTTTTATGAAACATCAAGTTGGATTTGATCGAGAAAACTGCAAGCGCTCGCTAAGAAGTTTCCTCAATCCAACCAAAGATTTATAGACAAACTCTTTTGACATGAAGCGAACAATACAAAACTCCGTAATATTATAACTGTTTTATACATTCGTATGTTCTACTTTCCTTTGTGATCTTTTAGAAAATAAGAGATGAGCCATCGTTAACGACCTACAAACATTATCTAATCCGATTGTATACAATAAATTTAATTCCCCATAAAAGTCTTCCGAAACAAAAATGTTTTACTTAAATATATTTTAATAAAATGTTATCCGTATGTTAGAATGGACGGTGGTGTATGTATAAGACTTATAAGCAGTGAAACCGTATCAAATGAAATCAAATGTGAAATAAATTCAAGTAAACTTTAGAATAGAGCATTTTTGAATTGTCAAACATTACCACCGTTTCGAAAAGCAGTTCTCCAGCGAGAAGAAGCGGCAAGGAACTCGCATATTTTATGTTTTAAATAACCAGATTTAGAATGATATTAATATTCACAATTTGTTCAAAAAGATTACCAGGAAAATTTGTACATATATGTTTTTTTTTTTTGGTGAAGATCTTGCTACTATATGACAACACAGCTAATTACTCTTCAAACGATCCTAAGGATGTTTACCGAGTTTTTTAGTTAAGTATAGAGTTAAAAAATCTTTGTTTTATATAAGTATAAAGGTTAAATAATTGCTGAGACTTTTTACGAAACAAATATGAAAAAAAACTTAGTTTAGTTTTAATTTTATATATAAATATAAGTAGTATATTATCATATGAGTTGCGCATCGCAATATCATCCGCTTTAAATTAACACTATTGTTGTGATAAGCGTGATTGAAAATCATTCTTGTATCATATAAAATATTAAACATTGAGTAAATAATACAAGAAAGTTTCTACATTAGCAGATCAAAAGTCGAAAAGACATTATTGTAAAAATAACTCAAGACCCGATCTATCGACGACAAAACTGACATTTTAAAACATATCCCCTCTCTGTACCGTTGCAGATAAATGTTTGATTCTGGCAAACCCTCAAAGCAATAAAACAATGACCTCAATACGTTATTGAGACAAAATTGTTTTTCATTTGTTTTTGTCGTGACGGCTATTGAGTTATGTCGTAAAAATAACTTGAATACTTTTCGTCGTATTATATTGGTTAGTTCTAATATTATCGACACGTTATTCATAATTTGGTTGCTAGTCTCTTAAAAAAGTTACTATTGATATTTTGTGTTATATATACTAAGTAATGTACTTATTGATACCAATATTTTATTCCAAGAAATGAATCTTCAATTATTTTTAGTTCGAAGTTCAATTTTCCAATTTACCTTTTTTGGCAAAGGAAATTTTGCAGATGTTTGGTATGAAAATATAAAAACCGGAAACTGCTAAATTATTTCAGAAATGCGAAAAGTTATTACATTAACGTTCACTTTTGCCTTTCTCGGCTTTTGTTACTAATTTTTATTTACATTTTTCCAAATATTTGACATATCCTAGAACAGATTTCTTTATTATTTTTTTAAATACCACGTTTTCCTTCCTCAATATTAACTATAATGCTTTAGAAAAACAATTTTAAAAATTTAACTGTATAACAATATACATGACCCCAGCTTTTTATATAATAACCAATATTGGAACAACCTGTATATGTCTGCTGAGGATAAGCCATTATTGCTCAAGAAGGCTTAGAGCGGATTTGACCAAACACGAGACCAACAAAAATATTCACCATCAATGAATTCCATTGGTTACTCGGATTACAATTCGTAATCTTCGGTTAATATCCAAGTGTTCAATCAAGTAAACCACCCCAGTGGCTGACATGGGAGCATAATATTATTTTTAACACAGCGAGTGAAGGACGAAAATTAGAAATATAAATGTTGTTCATTGGTTAATAGGAACCGACAGCGCTTCATAATAAAGTTGAAAACTCGTATCGTAGGTGTGGAAATTAAGATGATTTACATATTAATTGAAAAATCTGACGAGTTTTCATTTCATGAAGCTTAATACCGCTCAATGCTGGGTTTCGTTTGTCCGGTTGTAGATTAGTTTACACGGCAAAGCTAATTAAGCTGAATCCAATGAATATCCGATCATAATTTTGTTAGCAGGTTTATGTCGGAAATTGAACGGAAATGAAAATAGGCTTAAAATTCGAGCAAATACAAAATTACAATAAGTTACGTTAAGCTGTCCATTTTCCTTTTATTTGTGATCCGCAATGAACCTTTTTCCTGCGAATTTCTTTCGGGAGTTAATATAATCATATATGTAAAGTATGAGTGATTTCGGAGTCCGATAAGAGCCGTTGTTTTTGCGAGACATCTAGCATTACTCGGTAACTGATCCGTACATGAAACCGCAACATTTAATAATAACATTATGAATACTCATTACTGAAAATTGTTTCTGTGTGTGTGTGTGTGTGTGTGTGTGTGTGTGTGTGTGTGTGTGTGTGTTGGTGTGTGAATAGTTATGTATGTGTATTACACTTCATCATAAACTTATCGTAATCAATATATATATATATATATATATATGTTTAATTATCTGTGAGATATCGTGATTTTATTTTATTTTTACTTTCATAAAAACATGTAAAAATGCTTCAGACTTTTTGCACTCAAATTACAAAATAATATGAATATTATAATACTAAGAATTGCTGCTTGGCGGTAGTATATATGATTAATTGATGGTACCTACCTAGAAGGGCTTGCACAAAGCCCTACCCCCACCTATTTTAGGAATAGGAAAGTTGTATCATCTTATAATCATTATTCTATTGAAATAAAAACCACACTCACATTCGAGTTTATCTTACATAGGCCAAACAAAGAGAAGTATCGGTACTAGGGTCAAGGAACATATAGGAGATGTCAAAAATAGGCGTTCTTCAAAGTCTGCAGTCTGTGAACATGCTCTGGATAAACCTAACCATTTTATTCGATTTGATAAACCACAGATCCTCGCTAGAGAACACAGATTCATTCCTAGAATGATACGCGAGGCTATTGAAATTCAAAAACATCCGAACTTCAATAGAGAAGATGGTTGGAGACTTTCTAACACTTGGGATCCACTTATTAAAAATTTAAAATCCCAAATCCAACAGACTGCAAGACCTAAAGATACAGTTAGTGCCTTCTGCGTGCAACCGGAACGTTACTCAAGATACCAATTAAGAAATCGTTGGCGGTAGTTGTAAATAATATTTCTTTTTAATTCGAACAGACAAATGTCACCTTAGTCTGCCCGTGACCACGAACACTGCAAAGTGCTCGAAACGTCGGGATGTTAAAATAATTAATATACGCGATTAAATCCGTTAAAAACTAGTTTTATTTCAATGTGTAATAATCGCGAAAATCTAAGACAACATTATCATTATTCTAATGTCATACACTGATTCGTTTTGATGTTTCTATTTTAGAGATGAGCAAGCTAATGTTGTTTTAAACTGTAAACTATTACAATGCACGTAATTATTCAACTCTCATAACCGCGCATCGGAATTATAAAGTATATTTCATGCGCAATTCTACAAAACGAATGACACGAACATGTAATATACTAATTTTAAAAACGTAACGTCATCGTAATTTTTATATGCAACCGTATTTAGAAGTAATATCCTTAATATTTATACAAATTAGTGATTGTTTGTCTCTTTCTTTTCTATATGTTCCTAAACTATTTATCCGATTACGATGAAACTCACCAAAATTTTTTTCTGACTCAAAACTAGTCCTTCAATATAAAGTTTTAATGTAAAAAAATCCACCCGTTCAAAGCCAAGTTAGTATTTTATAATAAATCAGAATCAATTGAAGTGAATTAAGGAATTCCTGTTCGGATTATGTAATGCTGATGACATTCGTTATAGGTATTGAAAATGAATGTCAGCGGAGCAAAAAAGCGTTTTTCGCTTATTACGCATTTCAATATCTGTCTGTTGAGTCCGATATCATTTGCGATCATAATTAATGAACTTCAGTACTCATAAAAAATATCGTACGATCAAATATTTTCGGAATATTTTTATTTCTTACTTAATACAAACCATAAAATTCAGAGCGTAGGTAATATGCCCGTCGTTTATTTATCGAAATTTCTAATAATGTGTGGAATTCTATTGTAAGATATTTTAATGGATTTCGTACTAACTAATCCATCAGCCAGAAGCGACCTCTTCTAAAGTATTCAGAAACAAATTTACCAATTCGGATCACAGCAGATTGTCGGCATTCCATTTTTAGATTTTTTACTAAAATATTTCCCATCAACTCAATGGTTTACAAACTGTAACTGTTCTAAAACACTGTTAGTAACATTCCAAATGCAGAAGCACTTGTCAATATTAAGCTTGTCGTCTTAGTTATCTTGGTTCTAGTCAAGTTTAATTCAATATCATATTTATAATAAACATCTAATAGCATCAGCGATTATTCATTTTGTCACAATATATATATGTTGATAATAGCATACAAGCATAAGTATATTATATAGAGATAGTAGTTTTTATTTTATTTTATGCCAGCGATATATTTTTACTAAATATCTTGTTAAAGGATTGCAATTGAAATGTATAAGAAAAGGAATTACATATTTGTTTTCTTTGTGAAGTATCTCAAGAAAGCACAATATGAGATATAGGTATACAAGTAAACTAAGCATGGTACAGGTTTTCTGAAGATTTGTTCACATAGAAACCATCTGCATCATCTCCGATATACACTCACCTTTATCATAGAATGGACATCTGCCATAAATAGCATCTAAGCTGGTCACATTTTAAGAATATTTCATACAAAGAATTAAAAAACCTGTAGCAATTTCATAAAATGTTATAACTTACAATCATTGGAATTCAGAAATTAGTGGAATGTCCTACCAAATTTATATTTACTTTTCGTAATACGACTTCTATTTAGATACTCTAAAACATCATCATACATTCGAAGTTTCGCATAAATTAGTACTGTACTTGTGCAAAACGCGCATTCGACCATTAGAGGCAAATTAGATTTGCCAAAATGGTTAACAAAGCGTTCAATGTGTAGGTAATAATCATGGAACATAAAATGAATATGCTGAAAATACACATTCAACAATAACAGGCGATATACAAGAACAATTCATTCGTTATGAAGCATTAGTTGGAACTTGATGGGAACCAATACTTTTTACATTCATATTGTTCAATGAATTATTAACGCTTGGAGTTATTATTATGTTATTCATTGATTTTCATACAGGACACATAAATTTAATTTAATATGTGATGTATGATAAAAAAGAGTTATTCTCACTCGGGAAATGTTGACAACCGACTTACGGTGATACGCCATTTCAAGCTCTGATGTTCCACGGTGAGTTTCGAGTTTATTCTCACAGAATAGCTCTACAAGTGGTAGCATTACTTTAAATTTAATCTGGTGAAACGTGCTTGTAAGTGCCTGATTTGATAAAGTATATTACAATTTTGAGAATAATATTTAACATACACTGATAAATAAAAAATAAAAAAAATTAAATATATTTTGGTGTTATTGTTCGAAACATGTTATCATTTGTTGAAAAATCGATCCTATTTTATAAGTACTGTTAAACATTAATTATTAAAAAAAATATGTTTGCCAACCACAACATTTCAATTTTCTAACGATATTCGAAGGTTAAAAAAGAGATTACAAGTTAAGACCCATGAAAGACCATTTTTAATTACACACCCCGCTTAGAGGTAAATAAATAAACACCTTACAATTTTTCCTCTTCTTATATTCTAAGCGATTCTATTAAAAATAGGAAAGAATAAATCACTAAGATCTTATAGCAACGGTTGTTGACCCGTTGCGGTTTCGCTCGCGGCAAGTTCAAAGAATAGCCTGGTGCGTTTTTAGCTCGAAACGTTGAACTAATCCCAAAAATGTATATTTAATTCGTCTCTGTGTAAAAATACGGACACTGAACAAATAATTTGAAAGTCGAAGTTCAAGGAATCATATTAAAATTAATAAATGTTACTTTAATCTTTTCTTTTTACTTTTCATTTTATAAGATAAGTAGACAGACTAGCAAATGGACCACCTGTTTTGTAATTGGTAATCAGCGCCCAAATTGACGCTGTAAGAAATATTTGCCATTCCTCACATGGCCAATACGCCATCAAAAACAGGAAGGAAGAAATTATATCTGTCTATATATAATTAGTCATACAACCAATAAATATTGCTGTTAAGTGTAATATAATAAGTGGAGAATTAGTGGTACCCAGACAGACTTCCACAAAGACCCTACCATCAAGTAAGCTCCTTAATACACTTCTATAACAATAAACGAAGGGAACTCTAACTTCAAGTCTCTATAAGATTGTTTCAATGTTATGTATTGCTATTGATATTCAGTCAGTCAGGACATAGCGTTTTAACATATAAATTAAAACAAAAT
Source organism: Vanessa atalanta (assembly GCF_905147765.1). Lineage (NCBI taxonomy): Eukaryota > Metazoa > Arthropoda > Insecta > Lepidoptera > Nymphalidae > Vanessa > Vanessa atalanta. Next base: position 6,612,254 of record NC_061882.1, read on the forward strand.
ATTCGATGCAGAACATCGAGTAAAAAAGTCTGTTTTTTTTACGATGCAATATAAATTTAGTCTATACGAGTTAGCAGTTGAATATCAAACGAATAAAAGCTTTCGCAGAAACTCCAATTTTATTGGATATTATAAAAAAAATTGTTTATTATTGGTTTGCACAGCCCTGAGTGATTGTTCCCTTTGTTCAGAGGTGATATCGGAGCGAGTGGTTGGCATCCGACATGTGAACGCGCACAATAGCTGCGATTATGATCATGACGCTATCAGAATGTCTCATTGACAATATCTCATCGCCTACCTATTCAGGCGAGCCTAATACCCGTTTTGATATACTCACGACTTTGTGCGCACTTTGATATATGGATTTTATACTTAAAATTTGAATGAGGTTAATTTATCCAAAGTTAACTAGAGCGTTGTACATCCCTAAAGGATTGCAGCCTTTGTACGGGCGCGATATTGGAGCGTGTGGTTAGCATCCGCCCGTCCGGACGCGCACAATGGCTGCGATTAGGATCACGGTGCGATTAGAATGTCACGTTGACCCATTAGTAGGTGCTCGCTGGGTATTTATGCGAGCCTGGTACCTACATTGCAATGCTGCCGAATATTTGATTGTAATTTAAAGGTATCATCAACGCTTTCCTAATTTATTTTATAGTTTAGTAGTTTGAGATATTTCTTATGAAAAAATGAAATAAAATCATATAATATTATACGTTTGTTCTAAAATATAAATAGTAATAGTAGGTTTATACACGAAGTGGTTGCATAATACGTTTTTAAATTATTTACTATTCAGGTTGTCTTGTAATAATAATGAAATGTGCATGTAAATATCAATGTATACAAGTAAATTTTATAATTAAACACATTAACAAATAATAAAATCTTAGATAGGTATATATACCTAGTATCTATTCAAATAAATCAAATTGAAATAGTCTGTAATAAAAAAACAATGCAATTTTGAATTAAATATGGCGTTTGCAGAATTCCGCAACTTAAAAAAAAAACATGAATCATATTTTTATATTATCTGTCTATATTTAATTTTAATAACTCTTATCTATTTAAATATTTAAAATACCATAGTGTGAGGACACAAAGCGTTGTTTGGTTTTTAATTTTTTCGTATAAGATTTTTTGTTAAATTATAAGTTATCTATAGCCAACTATATATAGTCTGTGGTAAATTTCGCGCCTTTTTCTTCTTAGCATTACTCTGCTCTGTGACACAATAAAGACTGTTTGTTATAATTAAAACTTTTATTACAAAAAAGGCAAATCCACTAAGTACTTTAACATTTTTATTATTCCATATTGTATTACCTAAATTATACGTGTTCAAATCATATTGATTTAAATGGTTTAACACTGAGAAGCGTTCTCCGGAAAACTAAATGACATTAAACCGGTGCAGACAAGCGAAATGAGGCTGGGCTGTGCGGTCTGTATCCGGACGCATACAATGGAGACGATTCCAATCCTGATACGATCAAAGCCATATGGTAGGTGTAGATTACATATACGATTTAACTTAGAGCCTCGTTAAGTTTAAAGACGGAATATGTAAGTAATCTTTACATCGCTTTGGAACTGATAAACTTCGAGGCCGTTTCATTGAAACTATGAAAGTTGCCATGTTTTTTTTTTGGGAAAGATTTTTATACCATCCACTTTGTTGTAACTCACTACTACATCGCTCTTATGTCACTGAATAACATCGAATAAGCATTTATTGTCGGACAATCTATAATAATATTACATCTTATATAATAATAGCGTAAACCGATTTTTGTCAATCACTGGGTGATTATGGAATGATAGCTGCACAGAAAAAATCGGTTAAGGTCTCATTCTGAAGAGCTAGTGGTTGGCATCCGACATGTGAACGCGCACAATAGCTCCAGCCATATGTGTGCAGAAAAATAAAGAGGATTCTTTACGACTTAATAAAAAATTAATTTGAGAGAGCGGAAAAAAAGTTACTGACCGGTTAGAGAGCGGTACTACGGCTGTATAAGAAAAAAAAAATGAGAAAAGTAAACAAAATTAAAGTAAATTGCTATTTAATTATTTGACATTTCAAATTTCCTTGAAAACTAAGATATTATACGTCAAATACCTTATGAACTAAAATGCCCCTTGTACCTGTCGTTATATTAGCTCACTCACCCCTCAAGCCGGGACACAACAATACGGATGAAGCTAAATTAAGACATTGTTGGCACATCAGCATCGTTTAATTTAAACCTGTTCAAGGCTTTCTATTGTACGAGAATTGCAGTACTTGTAACTATTGTATTATAGTTACAAGTATAAAGGACGTAACTTCTATTTCAAGCTTGAAATACATAATCAGAGGATAGATACAAGTTCTGAACAGATGGTTTGTCGAGGGAAGCTAAAGCCCAGTATTGGTCAGGTCATACAGGTCTTTTTACAAAGTAAATTGTTTCTTCTATATTATTGTCTTAAACGTGGTTACGATTTAAGTATTATATTACACAATTTTATACATACATACGTTCAATTTTTGTGTAAGCTTTTAGTTATACCAACAGATCACATATTTTTTGCTAACGTCACATCGGATGAAGAAGGCACGGATGACAAAAGAGATTGATCGTTGACTTGTATATGACAATCTGCCTTGTTAGTCTAGTAGCTGAATGAAGTAACAGATCATGAGGTCCTGAATTCGACAAGTAGAAATGATTGGGTTTTTCTATCTGTTTTAAGTGGCAACCCGGTGACTGTAAGTTGGAATTGTGTAAATTCCCTTGTCTCGATAAGAACGTACAGCTGTTGGTCCTGTGAATATGTTTGCGCACACATTTTTGCACAATTTTGCATTGTTGAATAGTCTCGAGAATGGCCAATCATCAACATATGACAAAGTTATGTTACTACTTATACCATATCTAAGCGTACCTTACCGTCGCATTATTTTGTCGACAAATTTTAATTGATGCGCTATTATGATAGATTTGTTTTTTTACAATTTTATATTAAAAACTCTAAATGTTTTACAATCAATCAACTATTGTAAATTAAACTAAACTAAGTAACACAAGTGTTGTTAAAGTAAGATTACTTTAAGAGCCAGACAAATTCACAGATTGTAAATATTTATGTAGACGGATAAGTTAATATAATATTATCTATGCAATTAATACTTGAAAACAAACATATTTAACTTGCTTAGTAAATAAGTAAATATTATTAGAATTTTATTAAAACTTGACTAAATCAAATACACAAAAAGTATATATAAATATATAACATAGATGTGTTGCCATAAGAAAAAAAAGGCGAAATGCGTATAATCCAGTATTAAATTAAACTAGGTCTCCTGCGCGTTGGCAGCAACTCAACTGCGCCAAACGGCATATAGGTCATGTTTACATGTTATGAGTATTTTAATCTGTCAACTTTGACATTAAGCTATGATGCAACATTCTACCTATTGGGCTTAAGAGTAATGCGTACACAATATTTATTTGTTTGATTCAAAAACGTCACAATAGTTTTTTTTTTACGTGCAATTATAATTCTAATTTTAGTTAATACATACCAAATTTTGGCATAAATACATACAACATTATAATATTATTGTTTTTAAAAAAGTAGGCACAGATTATACAAAAAAAAAATATGTTCAATTTTCTATCTACTTACTTACTGTCAATAAAGAAGTCAAATAAAACTCATCATTTTTAGTGCATCTACTTTTGGCAGGGAACCGTGTCCAAATTTATTTCTTGACCTAGAAATACCTTAAAAGTTTACATTACTTTGAGCAAAAGACACATTTAAAATTTCAAATGCATTGTCTTTATAGTTTTTGTTATCTTTTTTTACTGGTTGGTATAAAAGTTACGTTTTTGTGGGAGCATGGTGATAGCTACTAAATCGACATACAAATTTATTACAAGTTACAAATATATATCAATGTCAATTCTCCTTAAAAGAACCGCCAGCAACTTACTTGTTTTTAAATTTTATGATAATCGTATATGTAAAATCATATATATTCTGCATTAAAATTTGTGACTACTAACTTCATACTTTTTTTGTAAAATTAAAATTATTATTTGATAAACGTAAATAAAACTACCAGATTTATTTTAAAAACAAATATCTTGGCTCAGGAAGTATGACTTTGCAAAGTCAGAGACCTATTGCATCACTAATAATTATTATTATTCTCTCGTCAATTTGTTTAATACATAATATCAGATTTTATTCAATATTGTAGAAAAATATGTTTGGTAATGATAGGCGAAATAAATTTTATCGTTTACGTTTCAAATAGGAAAAATAATCTTCGTTTTATTTTCTTTGTAAATACGTAAACTGTTAACGACTATTTGTGGTTCAGCAAATCATTATTAAACTATTTTTTAACAGTTTACGCCGGTCATAAAATACTCCATTCGAATCTATTTCTGACAATACTTAATGGCTTAAACTACGCCATATACAAACCTCAACAAAATTTAAATATAAATGTACTCAAAGAGTTTAAATCGCCGATTTTTATCAAACAAACTCTTTTCTTGATTAGGTATTTGTATTGAATACATTTTTAACAATACACACTAATTTCTTTACCCTCAGCTTCACCACCGCGTTGCGTCACCACTATTATCCACAGAAACCTAAATGAAACCGAACCAAATCTTGCAATGAGGTCATGACCACCCTTATTGTAAGCATTGTGTCTGTATAACAATCGTATTGAAGAATTAATGGTGTCGCAACACAAGAATTAAGTTTCAAGTTAAATGAATATTTGTTTAAATATAATATAAAAAATCTACATTCATATTTTACTTATAAAGCATATTCAAATATATTTTTTTTTACTAAAATTAGTAAACTTAAGCTAAAATAAGCATAAATTAACAGATGACTAATACCACCATCCAACTTTTTATCAATTCGTCAATAGCCTCCGCTCCAGCTAGTTTCAATCCAATGTTTACAGTGTGAACAGGTGCTACCGAGTTATATCTCATTCCCTCTGAATAATGGAAGGTTTTGTCCCACTTTTTAAGGCTATAACTCAAAACTTGTACGAGATGCGACTGCTTTTATATGAATCGAACGTCGTCGCTGACATTATTAGCAAATTTACATACGCATCGTCGGGGTTTTTGATCGATGTTTATGAGTACTTCTCAAAACTAGTTGCCATCTTAAAATATTTACGGATTTAAAATAATTAATAGAAGACCCACATTTCTATTTTCGAATTGATTTTTTAATGACATATTACATATTTGTAAAGAATTATACGAAACAAATATGGTTATAATAAAAATAACTCGATTAAAATATTATGGAAGGATATACGAAGATTTTTTCAAATTCTTAAATTATGATAATGATGTCCGTACGACCAGCTTTGCCTACGGCTGTCATTCTAGAAACTAGTCATCAGTGCTGAACATATTTGAGTGCACAAGTGTGTCCGAAAAAACAAGTGCAATCTCTACACACACACACACACATAAACACATGGAAATGTGTTGATGTGTCTCGAAAAAAAACATCAAAATCTTCTTTGCCAGAAAATATACTATTTAATAAAAGACTCATGCTTAATACTATGAATAATGGGGAGTTTCTTAATATCATGGTAACAACAAATGGGTATCATTTCACATTAAGAGAGATAATATTCCCCACGCGCTATCTTTTATACGTTGAAAACAAACGTTAGAAAAATTTAGAATTCATGACTCATTTTCCAGCGTCCTTTTCAATCCTTTACGACGATTTTTTACGACTTTAGTACTGTGTGACGTTTAGTATGTCTTGTTACATAAAATAAGTGTAAAATTGTTCATAATATATATTTTTACAAAAATGAATATAGCAGAACGTTCAAACTAAGTTATAAGTCGATTAAATGTTATCATTTTAAAATGTTGATAATTATATTTTCTTTATTTAATTATATATAAGATTAAAAGTAAAGTAAAAGTTTGTTAACTTTCCAGTGCTGGGTAACAGCTTCCTTATCCAGTGCGGGGTGGTATTCTTTCATTAAGGTTTGCTAGAGATCTTTTCTTTTACCGGGAATATATTTATATACAAAAAAAATAAGCACATTAAACTAGTAATTAATTTATACTTTATCAATTGGACAAACCTGATCCGATTTTATTCGAATTTCATTTACATATGTTAATGTTTAAAAGGAAGTTATAAATTTAAGATATCACGGGAAATTCAATAATATACGTAAAAAGAGAATGATATGCTAATTATATTAAATTTTCACGGTTCGGTCGAGGACGGTCACGCGTAAGGTCAAGGCAAGCATGCCATGACTTCAATTGCTGTTTTTATAAAAAAAAAATTAAAAATTCTACAAACACGTGAATACATAATAAAGTGTGCCACATGCTTCTGACAGAGCATACCAATCGGATCGGTATGCTGCGTCAGTAATATTGGATATGTATTGGAATTTTGACAATTTAGTAGTTATTTTGTACACAAACAGAGTTGAGAATCGCGTTATTTTTAAAACATGTTTAAAATAAAGTTTATCTTTTATTCTATCTCTTTTATAAAAAATTACAAACAAACATTTTTCCTATGATTCGAGTACAGTATCTCAAAAGATCATTATCCATACAATTATTTAAAAATGTGATTTTCTTTTTTAAAGCTGTCTTAAATTCGGCAAAAAATGTGTCAGTCTTAGTACTAATAAATAAGGTTTTTATCGTCTTAGGCGTAGCGACTTGGTAACGATCTTTTTGCTAACAAAAACTTTTTGCACGGCTGGTCCGTCTCACCTCTCATTTCTTGATAATGACTAATGAATTCAATCACAAATGTTTTAATCATACCTATAGTATGTAACGTTTTATTTAATTGGAGTAATTTAATATATCCGAAATTAAAAATGTCCTGATTTAATGTATATATATATATATATATATATATATAAAATAAAACTTTTTTTTAGCTTTGGTATTTATTTAAGAACTCTGCAGCATCGATGTTATCGCTCCGTCGCTTTACCTGTCACGTATAATTTATTTTCAGCGTTGTTTCATTAAAACTTCCCCAAAAAGGAAAATCAGATCCTGGTTTTAATTGAACTTTTTTAATTGTAATAACATTTCAATGGAAATTACAACCGTCATGACCAAACTTCTGCCACGACTGCCCTTATCAAAGGAACAATCGTCTACAGGTGCTCAATAATATGAAGGTTTCACTCACTTTCCACTCTATTTCCATTATGTCCTCATAATGTCCTCGAGCCATTGAAAAGGCACTTACCATGACCGGTAGGATCAGTCGACGCAGAACTCAACCCTTCACAATACAATGGAAGTAACGACAGTACGTATACATATATTTCAAATATACGCTGTGTAGATCCCATAACATCGCAAATACTAAATTCGTCGTAAAAACGACAGTGAAACAAACTTGACATTTTGCTAAGAAATGAAATGATAACGATGCTACATTTGGACCATCGATCTTACGACCGGAAACAAACGTCTGAACAAGGTCCTATCAACGAGGACCTATCGCTATCGAAAAAACGTTGACCCAGAAATAAAGTAGTATCCCAAAATAATTTCCATATTTTACCCTACAAAGAATCTGATGGATATGTTCAAGAAATCAAGACACGCCCTGAATTACCAAATAAATAATGTTAACAATTCTTATGTAATATATATATAAGGTCAAATTAAAAAAACGATTTTGTGCGGATATTAAAGTGAAATCATACCATCTCCATTGAAAGGGAAAAGCTACTTTGAATGAAAAAGTATTTTCCCATTCATCAAAAGAAATTGAAAATAAAATTGAAACCATCTATCAGAAAAATTGTCACAGAACTTTTGCAATTTTAACGGTTTAATACACTCCAAAAGATTATCTAATTTACGTCTTTAATACCTAAAATACAAAGTGAGAGTGTACAAAGAACCATCATGAAGCGACCATAAAAAAATTGATAAAAGCGATAATGAGCTGTCATTTTGTTTGAGAAGACATTTAAAACTTATCTCGTTTACCTATGTGTGTCGATACATCTAGCATCAACGATGCCTTAGACGTGATTGGTTTTTGTGTCCTTTAAATGTTTTAATTATTTACTTTATGATAGCTCAACAATAAGCAATAAAATGACTTTAAAAACACATAATTTAGCTCAATGGTAATGTTCAAAATATCTACTTTATTTTTATTGTTATAGAAATGTGTTTCATCAATTAATATTGATTTCATTTCACAAGATATTTTCTACGTTTAATATTCGCCAATTTTTGTACAAAAAAGAAAGTAAACGTTGTAGAAATACGGGTCTTAAGCACACCTGTTCCTTGGAGTAAATCGACGCAAATGTAGCGCTTGTTCAGCAATACCCTTACAATTCGAAAGTAATGAATTTCTTTTCTTTTACGAGGAAAACTATGATAAAATGAATTATATTTGGAATTCATAATCGTCATCAACAATCTTTTTAATTGTCAATAGTACTTACAAAAGAATTTGGCATACTTATACCCACATGGTATACCCGCCTGTCCGACGCCTACCCTTGAGAATGCTCTTGCTAGTAGACTGGTTCCTCGTGCCCCGCTGTTAAAGGGTTTTTGAAGTTGACATTAACAATCTTGAACTGTTAATCTTGACTATATATGACTATGTATGTCGGAACCACAGATATTTGTATGCAATTATAATATGTCATAGAATTAATATAATTATTCAAAAGTCTATGACAAATTGATATGAATAAAATGTGATTCATACAACAATGAATTGTTTAATTACAATAATCATTTACGGTCGTCTTTGTATTAGAGTCACGAATCATAATCAATTATGAAAAGTAATATTAAAAATTATATAAGAAGTAGCAACGGTCGAGTATTAGTATTCAAAGCCGAGTTAAGAATTGGTGACTAATGATTGTTCCGACGAACCGATAACTTATCGAATACTCTCAACATTTAATAGTTTTCTTGAGAAATAGAATAACGTAAAATGCAAAAATAAATATGTTTGTTCAAAAGGAAAAATACAAAGGCGTCACAGATGTTACTTTGCGAAATACTGGGTTGATTGTCCGCACAATCAACCCAGTATTAAACAATTCAAACACATTTATGTTCTAAGTATTAATAAGGCTTTAAGATAAGTCTCAATATTGTTTACCACAGAAATATTTATATATTTAAAGCTCTTCGTTGACACTTCAGAAAAATCAGTGTTACTTTATATGATTGAATTCGAAAGTCATATAAGTGAATTATCATCAGTAAGGCTATTCTGTAACAAGTAACTTGAAACTCACGGCAGGACACGAACTTGAAATATCAGAATGCGATATGCGACAATGATTTTATTAATTATAGATTTTATAAGATACACGTATCAAAATGGCGTATCACTGTAAGTCGAATGTCAACATTTCACGAGTGAGATACGAAGTGATTTAATAATAATAATAATATACTTTATTGTACACCACAGTAACACAGTAATTTAACAATAAAAATGAAATATATACAAAATAAAAGTAGATGCACAATAAGGCGGTCTTATCGCTAGGTAGCGATTTCTACCAGACAACCTTATGGGCTTAGAAACACAGTCATGATTTCAGAGAAGGGTGGTGTCACATATTATAATGTTTAATGTATATTAAATAATAATTATCATATAATATACATACACATATTCATACAAAAATATATAAATATATACTTACTTACATACTTACATACATACATACATACATACATACATACATACATACATACATACATACATACATACATACATACATACATACATACATACATACATACATAGATACTTACATATATACATTCAAAATGCTATATCAAATATCAAAAGTAAATGGTCTATATATTGATTTATATATATAGTGATTTATTGTAGAATATCACTGCAGTACTGTAATATAGGCGACTTCTAACTTTATTGAACCTTGAAAAATATTAGGCATAGTGTAATTGAGTCATTTGATATATATTTTTTAAATTACATAACCGAATCGATTTAACTATTAATAGTCTTACATAATTATGAAAGACTATTTTGTAAAACGTTTAAAATTGATTAAAGCAGTAGAAAAGTTATTTAAGTTACGTTAATATCTGCAATAAAGGAAATATTGAAATAATAATACCTACACATACAATACAAACCCAATATCATTCATATAAAATTTCCTGGTATTCATAAAAATACAACTTATCTATTAATTCTTTCATAATATCGACTTTCTTGTCCAGCTTTTACTATTATTCGTTGAATATTTGTCAGGAATTCTCAGGAAATACTTCACATAGTCAATATCAACCACAATATCAATCTATAATTGAATAAACACCGTTCATAGCTGGTTCAACAGTGCGCTAATCGAATCACTTGGTTCAGACCATTAAGTCTCTAATATATATAACCTACACACACACACACTCATTTATATATCGTCACAATTTGTATGTAAACTTAAACAAACATCCCATGAACGAAGCATCGTCAAGCATCAATATATATTTTTTTGGTATTGACAAATTCTTACTGAAAATAATTCATTTTTTACGGCTGACGATGTAAATATTTTATGCTACGTCTATTGGCACGCCTCGGGGGTGAGATTGACTCGTACGGCGTTGCGGCAAACGGCATGACGCTTTATTATGCCGTCATTTATCCGACGATCTCTACTCGTGTCTGCGTTGATTCGATATACATCGTAACTATATAATTATAATAATGACCAAAATATATTTACTTTACTAAAGAAGCCAATTTTTTGTATTAATTTTTTACTACATATTTATTGCTTTTCATTCATTCGAAAACCGTAAATTTCGACGTTTCACATCTGCTCCGTTCCGTGACGGCCACACTTTTTTAAAATAAACTCGACTTGTAAAACTGTTGAGCCAACAAAAAACGACTACCAAATAAAATTTACTAGCGACCTCTAATCATACCTGAGTCAAGTTGCGATCCGGACAGCCGTGGCCTTGCTTCGTTGGCAAGATTCCATATAGGCACTTACAATGTCGACCGTGTACGGAAGTGGACTATACACCGTTAAGCTGACTGATACTGAGATCTCTGCAACGCAGCTTCATCGACCCAATCTTTTTATATCACTGTCACGTGTTCTTTTATTGTATTTTTACTGCAACGTCATATCTCTGTTTAAATATATTTTCTAAAGACATTTTTACATTGGCTTACCTATTAATTATTTATTAAAATTTATTTAGACTATTTTATGATCGATTGCTTTACTTTTTATCAAAAATAACGAATACAAAGTAAATGTAAAAATGTTTGTATTTCTAGTACACATACCTACATTCAAAGTTAATCTATCATAATAAATAGAAGAGTTACCCTAATTTGATGGATCCATCAAGAACTTTTATCTCTGCCGGCGATAAGAGACACTCGGGTCAGTGATGACCTACCTTAAAATAATCACATTTTCCCGTTTCGTTGAAAGGAGGAATATAAATTTTATACAAAAATAATTCCTAAGCGATTTTCGTTTCCTAAACCTTTACAATTAATAATGAAATATATTCCAAATATAAATTAATTATATTTGGATTACACATACATATATTTGATTAGCTGGCAATTCCATTGAATTTGTTTTGAATGTTTTTACATAATTTCATCGCTGGCTAGTTTCGAAATATGAAGGCTACATGCATTTTACCTAAACTTTAACGATGTGGTTTGTGAATGCAAACTTTTGTGGCATTAAATCTTATCCGGATCGTTAACTTGGTATACCTTGAATAAAATTTATAAATTGTGGCTTGTGGTTTTGTTATACTATATTATGTTTTTTTTTTAAATAATAATTATATATATGTTACCTACATTCTTTTCTCTTAACAAATGTAAGTAGCACAAATGAAAAAATCTTGAAACTCAGTGAGAACATTGGCAAACGTACGCAGAGACCTCTCAACCGGTAATGTTTCAAAGGCTTTGGTTACCTTTCCAAGCTTAGCTTAGTCTCCTTTGACGTTCTTGACAGCACTTCGTTAGTACCGCAATGTACCGTTAGGATCTTCCACCTCTGTGCTCTGGACGATTTGTGTGACGCTTGAACTGTTTCAATGTCAATCAATTCCCTTGATTTTTAATAATCGTTTCAGATATATCACATATATAATTTAGTTAAAATATTTATTTATTTATTTTATTTAGAAACTTAATCTTAAGTTAGTTGTTACTAAAAGCGGACTTATTGGTAGCAGGCATTCTCTACCAATCAACCTTTAGGCTAATCAGAAATGAATGAAGGAGAAATAAACTATAAAAAAAATACGTTGGTACAATTGCATTTAAATTACAATATTATAAATATAAAATCAAAATAACGTTAACGCTTATTTAATATTGTTCAACGATATAGAACCACATAATATTACACAGAGATCAAAACATGATTTCATAACCAAAAATCTGATTAATTAACCGCCCAAGCAACCTCATCCTTCTCCAATGGAATGAGAACTCTAAAACAAGTTCGCCTCGTGGAATCCAATTTCCCTACATTTCCACTTTTAATTCAGCAAATTCCCGGAGCGCCTCGATCCTCAACCGTCAGCTAGCTTTAACTTGTTTAGTGCAAAGTGTCGGGGCCAATAATGAGCCAGCAATCTACGTCATCACGTGCTCTTTTAGTGGCTTAATTACTTTTCTAATCCTTTTTTTAACATTTATTTTGAATTAAAAGCAATTATTTATATTTATGGTACATGGAAAACAAACTTCTATTAATCGTAGCATATAATCATTACGCGACGATTTAAGATAGTCCATACATTATTGGTGCTATGCTAGTGCTAGGTGTGGAATAAAATATTTAACTATGGGTTTAATTTTAACTAATTACGAACATAACACTTTATATATTCTTTGACCAAGTCAGTTCAATTTATTAAATCATCCGGTACTTCATTAATATTTGTTGACTTCCAGGCAGGCATAACATACATATATAATTGTATTTAACTAACATGACTGTATTTTTAGATGTTGAAAAAGAGTAACTACTGAGTTGCTTGCGGGTTCTTCTCGGTAGAATCTACATTCCGAACCGGTGGTAGCTTTACTTTAAATAGTTTGTTAAATGACTATTCAAACGTGCATGTAAAAGCCTACTTGAATAAAGTATATTTTGATTTTGATTTTTAAATTAATACATGTAAAGGTATCTAGATGTCATGTCGGTTATTTTAAAATCAATATTCAATGCAATGAAAAACAAACGCTCAGGATCATAATTTTAGATGTTAATATTTTTCTATTTACAAGTGAAAGATGTCATTTCTAATATAAATGTAAATTAGAAGGTCTATTTAATTTACGAAAGGGAATATTTAAAAGACAGGTAAATACGTACATTAGACGAGCGTGTGGGAGATTGAGGTCGAATGAATTTGGAAGATAAGTACCTATTCAAAATTATATGACGAAGCTATTTATAAATTTACATTATTTGAAGAGATTTTGAAATTATATGTATTGTTCTGAATCCCTAAAATTTACCTTCCGTACTAAAATTAACCAATCACAAAATTGATCGAGGAAAAATTACATAGTCGCATTTGTATAATTAAATAAGTACAATACAAAATCGCGCGGGTATTACGTATTTTAATTGTAAACTAAATATTAGTTATGTCAATAATGTAAATAGTTACGTGTAATAAATAAATTATTTAATAGTTATAAAATATTTACAATAAGAAGAAACAGCCTATAAATTTTCCTCTGCTGGGCTAAGGTTAGGAGCATATTCCACCACGTTGCTCCAATGCGGGTTGGTGGTATCACATGTAGCAGAATTTCGTTGAAATTAGACACATGCTGGTTTTCTCATGAGGTTTTCCTTCACCGCCGAACACAAGATGAATTATAAGCATAAATTAAGCACATAAAAGTTCAATGGTGCTTGCCTGGGCTTGAACCCGCAATCATCGGTTAAGATATACGCGTTCTAATCACCATCTCGTCTCATAAAATATTTATAATGAAACCAATTTAATAGAAATAGTAGTTGATATAGAGGACGGTAAGTATGTCTTAGTAACACCAGTAGCAAATATCCGTCGATTGAAGCTCAACAAACATTCACGATTGAGTGGAGATCGGGTTCTAAGTATCCGATGTCCGAAGATTACAAAATTGTGGTGACTTATTAATGGCGCTGAACTAAGCTGGTTCTAATCTCTCGTGAATAAGTTTTAATAATTTCTTGAATGTTTACTGCTCTACGTATAAGAGCATAATCATTTGTATTTATGTATATACTTAAAGAAAAAAGAACAGCTGAATTTTTTATATTTTCCGGTTCGTCTCAGGGTATTTTCTTGTTCGAACCAGTGTGTGTAATATTTACTGCCACTATCACTAAGCAAGTGTAATATAGTTATATTTTTTTTTCAAAAATATGTAATGTAGTTTTACTTTAAGTTCACTTGCTCTTGTTCTATTTATTTGTAGTCAACGTAGCACTACGTTGTAAGCTGTTTCGGCTGACCGAGGTGCTTGCTTGCTTACTTACGAAGAAGACCGGGGTAAAGACGTTAGCCCTAAGCCCTCCTTTTTCTCGGTTGTAAGCGTCACTGGGGCTAGGTGACATCGGTGTACCCTGTCAAAGCTTTTGTTGGAGGATTGATTTCTTACCACCATATGACAAGGCCGAGTTCATAAGTCAAAACCTCCTTGCTCAATTGATAAGTGCCCTTAAAAAATATACTATTAATAGTCTCTCGTGACCCTATTGTAATCGATTGAAACCAAGACAGACATATAAACATACGAGCATAAACTCTTAAATCACTAATTATTCTATTTAAAAATTGTTTTACATTATTGCTATTGATTCGAAGTATTACCAAACAGAACTAATATACATAGTTAGTAGTGTAAAGTAATAAGAATTCGAGTAAATAATGGCAATTATGGAACTTCCACAGTTCCAGAGAATTCCAAATATTAGCAAGGTTTCGCATTTGAAAGATAATAATCAAAATGATAATGACTATAGTTTGAACAGAAATTGTTTCATACTATTATTATATTTTAAATGGCAACCCTAGCAACTGCTCTGAATTATAACTTCTAATTGGAGCAAGTTCCTATCCTAATAACCTCGAGGAACTAAGTTATCACGAGCACGTGTTCGACGACTTAGGGGTCATGAGAATCAAGTTGAAATAAATTTGTTCCCCTTTAGTATTGATTAATATCAACGAGATAATTCATTTTCATTTTTAATTATTGTAACAGATTTATAAGGTACAAATGGTAAAGTTATTACATATACAACGTGTATTGGACTGAGATTTTATATTTAAATTATATTTTATAAGATAAAGGTAACGGGTTCATTAACATTATGTATACAACTCTGTAAAAGTACCTGTAAAAGTAATATGCAATTTAAAGTATAAATAAATATAATAAACTTAGCCTAACACATAGTAAATATATATGTATATAATTACTTTGTTACGTAAATATCTTTAGCGGGCGGAAAATTAAATTCCGGAAGGTATTACCAGACAGAGGTCAGAACAGGGTCAGGGGATAGGTTGAGAAACCGACTGGAAAATATAGCAGCATCGCTTTCTGCGCCTAGAACTAGATGAACCCGACAACCTCATTGGAGGTGGTCGAGGTTCCATAGCAGTGGAGGCCGTTTGGAGGACTGCGGTTAAATCTGTTACGTATAGCTAAGGAGATAGTTGCACTGGACTCTAAATTTACATGAATACCATACAAAATTAATTTTCACACAATACAAACAATTCGATTAAACAAAAAAAGTATGAATAATTTTTGGAGCCATTCAGAATTTACACTAAAAAATACATCAACACTAAGACATATTAATGATTACAAAATAATATAAAAATATATGACTTTATAATTCAAATGAATATACGTATTTATTTTAACACATCAGAAATAGCTTTAATAATTCCCCAAAGTAGACAGACGTATGTTACGTATTATGTACGAGTACGTGACGTGATTATATAAATGACACTCAATTGACAGAACTATCGACTTTGCCGTACCTCGTAAATAATCATTTTATTACTGTCAGTTAAGTGAGAGACGAAAGCAAAATTCGCTTTATCCGGTCGTTGAAGGAGTGATAAATTCTGGCGTTTTACTATTCGTGTCGTCGTGAATAATTTCGGCTTTACTGAGTTAAAGTCTGAACAAACGTTCTCAGTGTTGCAAACTGTAAAATGCACCCGTATCTGAGGAGAGCAGTGCCGTTTGTCGGAAACTTCTCGCAGCAGTCTCACACAATCATCTCGAATGAGAAGCATGCATTTTAACATTTATACCTCATTTTTTATACTAAAGCTGTACTGATTACACAGACGATATTTCTTCTCGTTTCAACTTTCAAAAGGGACTGATCACAAATGAAACGCTTTTCAACGTATTGATGCTAGATTGATTTTATTGAACCTTTTGTATATATATAGAAAAGTCTGTTTATTTGAAATCGAAAGACGGATGAAACTCTTTTAAACGAATTTCAGTATTTATTATTTTATTTCTTACTTTCTCAGATATAAAGATTATAATACATAGCATTGTAATATTTTTGTTCTAGATGATTAAGATTCCATTTATAAATGAAAATCTTCTAAATATTATATTTATAGCTACGAAGATGACAGCTTATTGTATTTTGAAGGTAGATGATGGCGGAACAATAACGGTAACGATATACGTTTTCGGGTTGTATTTACAAAGTAAAATAGAAACGAAATCTCCAAAACTTGCACGATATTGTGAAAATATAAATTTAGTTTTGTATTTCACATATAAGAACTCGGAACATAAGTTCGGAATGGTTGCAATTTGCAAAGTTATCCTTATCTAGACCGGTCCAAAGTTATAAGGAACGTGCTTGGAGTAGGATTTGAACTGGCTCCCCGGTTCCTCGATAATGGTCGCTGTGGGCCCATTCGCAGGGAACTTAAGTTCACGAGGCCATACTGTGGCAGATATCTAGATAAAGTGGATATAAATTTGCAATGAATGCAGTTTTCGTGTGGTTCAGCGTTTTCGTGCCATTTTTTGTGCTGACTAAAGTAATATTGGCTTTCATATGAACTTTTGTTCAACTTTCAGAAAGTTGCATCACCAACCTTATCTGTACTGAAATGTATAAAATTTTGCTTGTTATCTTTCGGAATAATTCGGATTTCGATTAGGAGAAAGTATACTAAACTAAAATTTATCTGTTTTATTATTTCAACTTGCCTGTGTGTTTATTTCAACCATGAAATATATTCAATCACACACTTATCATTATAACATCCGAGAGTATACAAACCAAATAATAACTTCATCGATAAATCAAATCTTAGTCTAATTATATTTGTTTCATGGTCAACCTTGGATAGCATTTTTTGTTCGACTCAAAACCAGCTTTTAAATTTATAATACATACAAAAAAAACAAAACGCTATTTAAAATTCCGCGCATACATTCCTGTGAATCTCGATATTGATTTGAATATGCCGATAAGAAACAGAGATCTGGATTAAAACAAATATAGACACATTTATCTTAAAAACTTAAAAACGTCAAGTTTATAACTTTGTTAAGTGAACAACTTGTTTCAATCTCATTCGTGATATATTTTCTTTAGCTATTAAAATATACAGAGTTTTCAAATAAAGTTTTACTCTGAGCAAAACTGAAATTTATGAGGGCGCGGTCGCCGCCCCATTAAATCCTAAGCAACCACAAAAGAAGGATTTTACCAAATTCAATCCCTAAGGGATTAGAAACGAAGAGTGCTCTCATGCATAAAGAATTGAATTTGTACTTCAAAAGGCGAATCCAATTGAATCACTAACCACTTTACCAAACAGACAAACACAATAATTCATTTAATAGAAATAAAATTTTAACTAAATACAATACGTTTTTGTTGACAGATTTAGCTTGTTTTTAACCGAGTAACTAAGGGTAGGGCCGTTAATTCTGTGTTGTTAATCTTAGAACGTTAAGACAACTAAAAACTTGACAAACGGGCTTGATAATTCCCAACAAACGAGTGCACGACAAATTGCAACTGTCGTCTCAGAAAAGACATTTAAAACGTTAGCGTAAATCGCAACCAACTTTTAAATGCCGTTCTTCATGCTGTCTTATCTCATTGCGGTCACGCGCTCGACTTTATCGCATATGTAGGCTTTCAAATATATTTTTTGCAGAGTCAGATACTTTTATTATTTTTAAACACGGTCAATAAATTTCGTACTCATTGCAAAACTTAGCAACTTTACAGCAATTGTATTTAAATTAAGCGACATCAGATCATCGAACGAAATACTTTTTTGTATGATTTTAAACTATAACATAAGCAATAATTCGATCTTTTAAGGTTTTGCTATTAATATTGAAATGTGTTTCAGCATAAATTAATGCATACTAGAAGAATTTAAAGTTAAACAGAATATCTAAAACATTTTATCACGTGCTATAAAACATCTAGGTCGTGAATAAGTCCAAAGACGTCTGCTGCCTGTACCGAACGAACAACAAACAAAATTGTTATTGTTATGAATTGTAATTCAAATACCGGCATCTCATTGTAATTACAAATAAATTATGCTATTTATAATCTCAATCTATAACAATATTAGAAAGCTGAAGATTTTTTGTTCAGTTGATCGCACTTATCTCAAAACTATTGGTCAGATTTGAGAAATAATTTCAGTTTTAGATATGTCATTTATCAAGGAAGGCTATATACGATCACGCTACGTCCAATAGGAGCAATATCGTGCATGACAGAATCTGTCATATAGCTGAGCGCAGTCGGGACGAGCAGCTTGTACTTTATTATGTTATAATAAGATACAATATCACCACGGTATGTGTCTACTTTGGAATACGTCCAATCCAGAATACGGTTACGTGACATAGTTTACTCGGCATATACTTTGACTTTTAGTAGATATTTAATTATTGGCTGATCATAAAAACATAGATATCATAAAGATTATGAATGAATGAATCTCCGTAGAAAATAAAAGCTAGTATTATCAGCTAGGTACAGAATCATCAAAAAATAAATTAATCATGTAGATCAAGCGCATAACCCGCAATCAAAACAATATTATTTGTGATGTAATAATACTAACCACAACATAGAAGGCGATAAAGTTAATTAGGTAGAATATACTTCATTTAACAAAATTATTACATTATAATCCACAAAATAGTTATGTTAAATAAATGAAATCGTTTTAATCTCTGTTCATGGTTGATTCTTTTTACATATTTCGCATGTATTTTATAGCTGAATTTGATATGTAAATGCCTTAGTTACCTTATATTGAACAGCGTGCTCTTATATCGTAGAATTTAAATATTTAATAGTTTGTATGCATAATATGATTTATTAGAATTAATATATACACGGAACATACACAATATATACACACAAATAATCGGGTTTTTTTATTTTTAATGTTAATTTTTTTCCTATTTTTAAATAACCTTTTATTATATTTATTAAACATAGTAAAAAGACATGTAAGAAAAATTTTTGGTATGAATATAGATGACTTTAAAGTAAAAGTGAGAGAAAAGAGAGAGATAAAATGATAGACGAGAGTAACTGAGGATAAAACGAGATGAATGGAACAAACTAAATCGGAGACTTAAGAGCACATTAACCAACTATGTTTGCCTTGAATATTTAAAAAGCAGAGTCCGAATTAATCGGGTATTTAAAGGTTTTGTAAAATATACTAAACAGATATTATATCACACGAAAGACAAAATAACTATAAAGTAAATTTATGTATTGCTTATTTTTACGTCTGATTTTTCGTTATGAAGGAATAGATATGCACTCTCATTTGCACGGACTTGTGATCGATAGATTCAGTAATATACAGATTCACCAAACTTCTACTATTATTTTAGGGATTAAAATGTTTATGTTCAGATTTTATCAAATTAAAATGGAACAGCAATCGGAGCTAACCGATAGCAAATCAATTATCAAAGGAACGCAAAAAAAACAACAAATCCGAAATTGAAACCTCTTTTATGATGAAATGGGCTAAAAAATGACTTGGGAAGTGCACTTAGACATATAAGTAGTACAATATCGAATATATTACCGGACTCAATACTTACTGATTATATGAGGGTATTACTGTTATTGTTATTCAAAGGAAGCATGACGTCAAATCAAATTTAAACATCATCATTTTCAAATGTATTTTTCTTGTTGTATCGGATATTGACACCATCCTTATGCGCACCACGTACAGTGATTTCATGCAGTCACTCGCTATACTAAATAATAATGGAGTAACGCCTTAATTATTCCTAAGTGAAGTCGGGTCGAGCTGCTAGTGTAAGCATAATTTCTATTAAGATTATCATACTATATGAAACTTCTTCTATATCATAACTCAGGTTGAAATTGTTAAAAAAATCTTGAAAATATAGGTATATATATATATGTGTGTGTTCCTGGCTTTAGATAAAGGAATGTAGGTAACTATAAATTTGTTGTAGTGTAAAGTTGTTTTAATTTTGTATGAAATCAATATTCTGTATCTAAAAAATATTTTATTTTTCAAAATCAAATATTTACATACACTACACGCACTCTCATATAAACTCGACGTTCGGTGTACATGATCGAACGTAGAGTTTGTTTACAAATAAACAGCACAAGTCGATAAGCATTAAAGAGAGCTGAAAATATTTTTAACCGTTAAAAAAAACAAATTCGGTGCTGACTTATTTGAAACTTCATAATTTAATAAATCCAGGACTTAATATGAAATATGATAAATTAAATAAAGAGCCAAGACGACACGGTTAGAACATGAAAATCTTAGCCCAAGGGTTTCAACCGGGTAAGCATCACCGAATTACCATATGCTTCATTTGTGTATGTGTGTTCTGTAAAATAGTTTTTCATCACCGCTGCATTATGTGCAGGATGAATATATGAAACATTTCTCAAAAGGAGAGATAAGAGCAGTAGAAAAATTTAAAGGCTATAAATATAACTGAATAATCGTTGTATAAAAAGTATATTAATTTATCATGTAAATATACACAACTTGACAACTGCTCTCATTAAAAGTTTTAGTGTAATCGTATTAAAATTACTCTGAACAATTATACTTTGAAGATCAAATATAAATGAGGTATAAATGAAGAATATACCGATAAAGATAAAAACAAAATCCTCAGTACAAGTTACTAAAAAAGAAAGAATTAAACCGACTGAGCGGGCCGAGCGGAGCAAATAAAAGACGGACGGATTCAAATGGACTTATTATGAAGTCGGCGTGCGACCTACCGCGGTCGCACGAGCTGAGAATATACACTATAATTTTTTTTCGCCTTCCTGTCTCATCGATAGGGTCACTTTCTAGGCACCTTATTTTAAATGCTAACATCAGAAAATGTTGCAATTATAACAGACTTCATTGTACGGCAATTATTCTCTATTTCATCATTTGATTTTGAAAAATAAAATATTTTTTATAAAAATAATTTTGATTTCATACTAAATTAAAACAACTTTACACTTTAAAAAGAAAATACTAGACTATTAATGTAAATACCTACATACCTGTAATGTAGGTATGTATTATACATATTTCCTTAGTTTATATTTTACATTTATATAATGTATCTCGATAAGCAATAGTTATTATAGTAATAATTTTATAAGATGATTTGTAGCTAATAAGTAATTATCGTCACTAAATAATGAACCGTTTGTAATAAATCATACAGAACCCTTAATAGCAAAGCTTATTCGTTTTCAGTAAATGTCTGTCGTCCAGTCTTTAAATACAGATTGCAAAGGCACATTTCAAACGATTAGCAACTCTAATTGCACCATAATTCCTCAGGAATGTCGTGTTTGTTTTGTATTGCTGTTCAGTTAAAAATAAACAACATTGAAGCGGCGTATAAAACATCTCTCCACTATTTTCTTATCTCAATAGCTTTAATGAAAGCAATCATATTGTCCTATAAATAGTGCAATAGTACCCGACCACTTTGTTTGTTCTTTTAATTATTATAGATAATACAATATCAATATGTATTTATGTGAAAATACTCACAATACATTGAGAAGTTTGGTCTTATAGTATATCAATTGTTACGACTCCATATAATTTATTTCCTGAAGTTATTTTACATAATACATTAATAATCTAATTATTATTTACCAATGAACAAGTAAGGATAGGAGCTTTATTATTAAATTAATTTACTCAGAAACTTTAGCCGCGGGAAGCATACAACAAATTACAAACTTGAACGAAGATTTATAATACTTTACGCAAACAAATTAGCCGAACATACCCTATTAAATATTCACATGTACCTTAAAGAACAACAAAGAACTTGTCCTATATTTAAAAAATTGCTTTTGCGAAACAAAAAAAAAACACAAGCCTTCGAGCAGAAATTAATGACTCAAATAAAAACTCGAGTAGAAACTATTTAATCTTTATCACTAATGACAGTCTTAAACAAAATTTTGTACCTTCGTCGAGGTAATATAACGTGATAAGCCTTACTGCAGTAATAATAATGTCCGTTCCCAACAGCGACCTTCATTAGGACAACTTCAGGTACAAGTTTTTTTTTTCATCTCGAATATCGGACAACCTTTATTATCTACGCATAATCGGTCCCTAACATGCTAATAACATGACTAGCTTCTTATTACTACGTCAGCTTCATGTCATTATGTTTTGCTTTGTTCGGGATTAATAATAGCTTAAACGGTTGCTAAGTGCTCAGGCTGATGACAAGTTCTTTGATGATTTGCATCCATGTCGTGTATTGAATAAACTCTATACGTGTTACTAAAACTTAACCGCAATATACCTAAGCATATTAGTATTTTGCTTCAATAATGTAGAAAATATGCATCATGCAAATACTACAAAAATTTAGAACATATGACAAAATTAAAGTGTTTTAATAATGCATATTAACAGTTAATTTAAATATTATTTTCTTTTAAAGTTATAATATATGTACATTCGATATAATTTTACAGATATAATAAAATAGTTCGACAAGTAAGATAACTTTATGATACGTATCACGAAGACATTGGAACTTTGCGAAACCGCATAGCAAGTAAGCAGAACGTAAGAGTCAATGGAAATTCCAAAAGTTTGCAGAATTAATGGTTTTCTTTATCAGAGTTTTAATTCCAATTTTGTTCTCGAGATAAAATCGCGAAACGAACTACGAACTAACGCAGGAGTCGACTGAAATAAAAAAAAAAATGTTTATAAACTTTATCGCTTAAATGTACAAGTTTTTTAAATTCATCTCAAGTTAATAACCTGAATAAAAATGTATGATCACTAGAATTTTCTAACTCTATGGTTTTATTAATACAACATATATTAAAAAATCGATGACATTCTTGAACCTTTCTTATACACAAGGCCAGCTTCTGTAGAAAGCCATAACGGAATCATTTTGACCCTTTTTGAATTGACAATTCAGTATCAGTCCCCAAACCCAAATATCGTTTGCATAACATAAGAAGGTCTTCTAAACGCAAATAAATGGATCAGTCTAACTACTTGTAAGACGGCAATTTGTTGGGTCAACGAATTTAAGATAGAGAGCAATAGGAAAGAAGACCAGTTTTTATTATACAACTGGTATTGCATATATTCGATATATTGGTAGCATATCATTTAAAATATTTTCTTTCAATGCATGAGCATAAGGATATATTTACACAATTTAGATGTTCAAGTATAAAAACTAACCGAACGACGGTCGACCGCGGCTTCGCTCGTGTTCGTGCTTTACGTGTTGATCGTCAGGTTTTAGTATTTTAAGAAAGAAGAAAGGTTCGATATTGCTTCATGCCAAGTTTTATCAAATTTAGTTCAGTGGTTTTACCGCGGAAAAGTAACAAATAAACGAACAGACTGACAAAGAGACAAAACAAGGTACAAAGGTACAATATATAGATTGTATTAAAGATATTTTAAACAACATTGATTTGCCTCGGTTAAGCCAATAATCCAAACAATTTATTAATCATACCTATCAAAAGGACGCTGACACAAATTCCGAAGGCAATGTACTCAACTTTAAAATTATAGTTATCTAAGGCGCCTTCCCTTAATTTTTATTAATCTCGATGATTGTTCCAAAACAATGGAACGAGATAGAATCTCTTTATGAAAATGTCTCTAAATATTTCATAAGATTAAAATTAGTTACTTTTTTTAAAAAATGTGTATGTAAAATAATTTATTTTTTTATTGTGCTAAATGCAAAACAGTTTTAATTTTCTCGCATCTCAATTAACTTATTTCCTTTCCATGTCATCCTCTGACAACGTATCAAATCGAGCCGAGTGGAACTGTAATCCTCTTTGCAAGATGAAAGAAGTGCTTGTTTCATAAAGACATCGACATCCATACAAATAATATGATGATATTCCTAAGTACATTTTGTTGTACAAATTTACAAAACAATTCTTCTTTAACATTAGACATACAAAAATCAAATACGAAACGTTTAAGTATAATACGAACAATATGGGCGAGGTATAATAACGTCCTTCTAAATTCATTGCTATCACAAACTATAGATGGAACATAAGCCAAATTAATGAAATCGGTTTAGCAAAGGCCAGCCGGCAGAATGTTTGTGGCTGGTGGATGATAAAGCCGCCGACACACAAAGCAGGTACCCCCTTCTTGAACCCCTATACACCCTCGTTCTGAGGCAAGGGAGACCGTTTAAGCCGACGACGATTGCCCCTCACAAAAGACAGTCGCGAACCCGCCCTCCCCTTTCGACTGCAGAATGGATTCGAAAGAAAACGGAATCTCATTCCGAACCGACGCTCATTGTTTGAGAATCTCTCACAATTGCTTTTTCAATTTTACAATCCTCTCAAACTATTCCTTAGTTAGGCTTTCGATTTGTCACCGCTTTTGTTTGTTAGACAACAAATGATCGTATAATGGCAGTTTCTAACGACTGCTTTAATTAACAATTACTTACGAATAGTTCAATGGTAACCGCATTAAATATGAAAGAATCATAAGTTTAAGCAATTTCGAAGACACTATAAAGGAAACTAATAGGTACCTGGTCATAATATATTGCGTACCTACGTAAATATAATTTCAAGACAACGACACACTTACTGCAAGCTCAGGTCATTCTCCGTATCGCGGCGCCAACGCATTTTGGCATTTTGCCGACAATTTTGACGACTTTGCGTCCGGTCATATCAGTAAAAACATAATGGAGAACAAAACTAAACACAATAATCTCAGTTACAATGGTACATTGAAATTGAAGAGTAATAATAAATTATCTCTAGGAATTAGTGTACTTAGCTTCTGCCTGGAGATAGGGTATACTTTGTTACACTTAGGTAAATCAGATAACAAAAAAGCCGATGATCATTAACCTTATCTTTCTTAGGTCGTATTGTATTGACGTTCCATGTGACTATAGTTATGAACACACATTATAATATCTACTATGCTTTTAAGTATTCCTGAAAATTGATCACTGTGAGTAATTCGGAGGATATCAGATGGCCGGTCAGGTCAGGTCAGGTCTAATAAATCGTGTTATTGGCCGACTTTTATAAACATTTATACATATCAGTAATCACTTTTGTCGATGAGTAATGTAAATAGTAATTATATCTATGTTACATTTAGTAACATCGATATAATTATTCTTTGATTTACCCGATGTACTTTTCGAAAAAATTTGCGAGTCATTTGGTACAGTTGAAATAATATTTATCAGCATATGCGGATAATCTACAAAGAAAGGGGCACGGCGCCGTTCTGTGCTTGTTATTTGAACTACGATGAACGTCTCTTATTCCGAGCGACGATGCCAACGATGTCTCTTTGTGCTTACCTTACATTTTAGATTGCTCCGAATTTTTTTCTAAAACAATTTACATGACGTTTCTACGTTATTATATACGACCATAAATTTATGATAAAAACATAACAATTTATGGTGAACTACGACCAGATGCGAGATTACGATAGGCACACAATAGGCTGAACCTACAGAGAGTATTTCGATTAATATATTCGTATAACCAATATGTAGCAATCACTAGACCATACTCCATGCAAATCTAGCAAATATGTACATATTCTATTAAAAACCAATTTGACACTCGATGCTCAGTAAAAAAATCGGAAATCGAATTACGGTGACACGATAATTTGACTCGGATAGCAAAAAATGTGAAGGGTTTAAGGATTATACTCGTAATTTTATTGCATATCACTTTCTGACATTCACAGTCGAGTCTGTTCTCACAGATACATTGTAATCAAGATACATAGGTAAAAATATTATATTCTCCAAATATTTAGCGCATGAAACGCATATCTCATGATATTTGTGTAAACATTTCAAAAATTTTCAGGTGCTTATACCATTACCTGTATAATTCTCAAGAACTGACTTATTTTCAGACAATTTTACACTACTGCAATTTATTTTTCGGTCTTCATTGGACCATATTTTTAGTTTTTTAAAATAAATAAAATGTTAACTAGAGTATATTCGGTAATAGGGCTTCGTGCAAGTCCGTATATCCACCCATGGCCACCCATCATATATTCTATAACCAAGTACCAATACTAAGTATTGTTGTATGTTTGAAGTGTGAGTGAGTCAGTGTA
This sequence comes from Vanessa atalanta, assembly GCF_905147765.1. Taxonomy (NCBI): domain Eukaryota; kingdom Metazoa; phylum Arthropoda; class Insecta; order Lepidoptera; family Nymphalidae; genus Vanessa; species Vanessa atalanta. Next base: position 6,639,097 of record NC_061882.1, read on the forward strand.
ACTATACAAGTGACGTAACAACTTAGTTCCCAAGGTTGGTAGCGCATTGGCGATGTAACGAATGGCTAAATTTCTTACCACGTCAATGTACATAGGAAGTGGTGACCTCTTACAATCACACTTACCAACGCTATCAAAAATAAATTTGTTTGGGGAATCGATTCAATAATTATTTAAATTCTCTTCCTATCATATTCATCTAATTCAACAGCAATAGTATTTACATTATTTTAATCTTTTCTATGAATATAAACTACGTCTAGTTTAATCAGCCTGACAAATTATGTCATTTCAATTGTAATTTTATTTCGGCGAAATTATGTTACGTTAAGTCCAAATAAATGTATAGTATGATACTTTATTTATTGGGAAATCTATCATTCTGTCATCAATCTTAATGAGACATTTGTCTCATGTTTAAAGCAGTTATTTTAGTGTAGCTTACTTTTTGCTTCAATCTGTATCTATCTAAATCATATCAGTATTTATTAATTGAGTATCAGAGGTGAAGAAATTCACTATTATAATTGTTATAAAGTAAATAGTAATATAATCTGATTATATTCATCCATTATTAAATGAGATTATTGCTGCTATATTAATTATACTAAAAACACAAAAAGGCGACCTAGAGAAACAGCTAAAATTAAAAGAGCAGCGGTCTTCCGTAATGTACAGTTAAGAAATGAAAATGGCCATTAGTTTATTTTCCAGGAATGCAGACTGTGGATCCATTAGAGTTAATTTTTTTCAATTTTAATAAAAACTCATCGTAAAGCTCTTTATTACTTTGGGGATGGTGTGCATTATGTAACGTCAACATTCTTTTAACCTCTATTTTCAGATTACATCCAGCATCTATTATAGTTCAACTTGGTTTTAGTATTTTTTGCAAGTCTGGTTAGGTACCATCACTCATCACAAACCTTACCGCCAAACAACCATACTCAATATCGTTGTTTCTTATTGAAGGGTGAGTGAGCCAGTGTAACACACAAGGTACATATCATCTTAGTTCCTAAAGTTAGTTGTGCCTGTGTTGTAGTTTCTAGTAGTGCTTTACTATGTGTAACAGGAATTTGTATAACATCAAATAACAGTTGCAAACATTTGAAATAAGTATAATAATAAAATATTTCTAGAACAAAAAAACTCAATGAAATTCTTTGATAAAATGTTTGTTAAATGTTCTCTCTGTCCCGGGCATTTTCTCGTACCTACTGAAAGGTCTTAAGCTTATTTCTTTATATTGTACTAAAGGCATTTTGATCTTCAATTGACTTGTTAGAGATATGACATATATGAGATATAATATTAAATATTTTTGACAAGATGATAAAGTGAATATTGTAATTATCGTATAAAAGTAATTTAACATCCTGTATGTCCTAGGCTGCACTAATAACCATAACCATGGTGCTACAGTGCATCTTGTTGCATACACATGTACAGAATTTCATTCGGCACATGCAAGTTTCTTGAAGATCTTATCCTCCACCACCGAGCACGAGATGAGTTATAAACAGGAATTATTTGCCCGTTTTAAACTACAACAGAGGAAGACGTCTTCTGTTTAAAACCATCCGTCGCCATCGATCTCGGATTGGTAATTATTATAAACATGCAAAAATTTATTCTAACTAAATCATTTGTAAAATATAAAATCAAAATTTTACTTTAACTATGGAATATTAGCTAAAAGTAATATATAAATTATGAATACTAAACGTATTAAACGTTATTTTCGAGATAATTGCGAAATCGTTTTTATTTCATATCAGCGCTTAAAACAAATTAGGTGCCAAGTTTATCACGGTCTCATTACGATCCGCTTGTAATAACAATCGGTAACATTTATCATTATACCTACTCATTACAATTTTCATTATTTTCATAATACCTATTATAAACAAGAGGTATCTATTATTACAGTATGCGATATGGCTTTGGAAAAAAAATAGGTGTCGACCTTTTATATTGTAACAATATATCAATATTATGATATAATCAGTATCCAAGTCAGTTGTAGTAGCAGTCAAGCGACTTATCGACCGTACTGGGAGGACAATTCTACCAATTTTAGAACGGTTACGATACGTTCCGTCTAAAACGATCCAACTTCGATCGAACCGCAACTGTATTGTTAGAAGAAAAAGACTAAACGGCAATGATTACGTTTTGGTTCGATTACGATTAAATCAGTTATTAGAAGAATTGGGACCCAGGACTAATAAATCTTTGAGCAAGCCACGCCTTTTTTTCACACTTATATTCAAATATACATATACTATATCATATTTTATTTGTGAAAATAACTTTAAAATCGCTTTATTTAGAAAGCAAAGACAATACAACGGAGCAAACTACAACAAACGTGGAAGTGACTTTGTTATATATTCATATATATATTATTTATCTGGGGAGCAAGAAGACCCTTAGTACAGGGCAACCTAGTTTAGGTTCTTGCCTCTCGAACACAATTGCATTTATTATTAAGAGACATCAAAAATGTAAACTGAAATGTCTGTGGGAGAGAATAAATAAGTTTTTATTTAGATTAGAAACTTGTTTTTTGTTTTATTTGTATCATATTAAAATATTAAATGTTTTAAAATATACGTATACGGTAAAATATACAGCAATACCGCGAACCTAAAATGAAAAGAACATATAATTATTTTACGAGTATTTAACTGTAAAACTAATAGCACTTATAAAAAAAAAACAAAGAAATTGTCACGTTTTTAATCAGTGTGAAACAGTTGACACACTTCGAAGATAACGGTTGATAAAGAAATTGCGTGAGTGATAAAATGAATTTGTTAGTATAACCGCTTTTGTTTTTAGTATAGACTTAAACATGACTTTTAAAATTAAATAAAAAATCATATTAAAACTTAGCTTTTGACCTTTGTTTATTGGCTATTACTAATAAACGTAATAAATTATTGATGACAGACTGAAACAAATTGATGTATGACTATTCAACCGTTATACGTTTATTAGTGAGGCCGGAAATTAAAGCGCTTATTTTACCCTATCTATCCAATTTTACCTTACCTACATTAAGAGTGTCCAAACTCCAAATAGGGATTCGGATCGCGAAGACCAAAAACATAAACAACTCATGTGAGACATGGTGAATAAGATAATAGTTTAAACTCACTCCGCTTGGCCACCCATGCTGAACAAATACACACATTAACCAAGACCATTGTCCTGTACACAATTCCCTAGTTACAAAATCACACTTCAGATTTACACGTAAATAGATACATACGTACAATACTATCAAATACTATGATACATTAATGAGAATATACATTTAAATTTACATAAAAAATAAATGATCGTAAGGTGATGTAATATGACATACTATCTACTATACTATAAAAAGTATGTCCATGGCAAAATGACAACATCCTTTTGTGCCTCAGCATCAAAGCATCTATTCTCTTCACTATTCACTATCATACTACGGCTTTCAGACTAAATGATGCTGACAGTTGCATGCTCTTAAAAAAAAACAGTGTTTTTATAAATATCGTCGGTTTAGACCAAAGTTAAAAAGCTGGATATTGAGATTACAAGTAATAACGCGTGATATTGGGGTGAGTTGATTTGACGTTACGTTACCGATAACCGCAAATTAATAAATTTAAAAGAGATTTTGTAGATTGACGTTTGTGTATATTTGTATGCGACATTAATTATAATAATATCATTATATATAACAAATACAAGTCTCAAATCAGCGTATCGTAAATCGATTTCAAAAATTTTGCAAGTGAGATACAAAGTTCTTAAAAATATAACACTCCAGTTTAGAGATATTCTACGAGAAGAAATTCGAAATTCACCGCAGAACACGAGCGTGAAATCTTAGTGTGATATGCAACATTAACCATAATATTTACAATTTTTGCTATTTTGCTACGTGCATATCAAAATAGCATATCACTGTAAGTCAATTATCAACATTTTACGAGTGAGTTTCGAAGTGAATTATATTATAATGAATATCTGTAAAGTGAAGGTACAAAAATAATTAATGTATACGGATTAATTAAATTTATAAATTTAAAGTCTAATTAACATAACATAACTTTTTATTTCTAATGCCGTACATTTTACCTAACTTATTTTAAAACAAGGAAAATAATATATATTATGACTGATAAATAAAATCCATATAACAATGAAACCTTTATCACGAATAACCTTTAAACTATATATATCTATATTAAACTTATAGACGAAACTACCTTGTATGTTTGTTAACCTAAAACGTAGTAAAATTTTAATGTAGGTATTCCATTGAACGCTTTTGTTGGAATAAAAGATGGGGTATACAATGATATACGATGTTTAGATGAGGCGAACCTCGTGATCTATGTTTTGATTCACAAAAGAATCTTCACGTATTTAGAGAATTATATCCAATATAACTACTATTTACACCACAAATACGATTAGTAGTTATCGCACGCAGCTTCGCTCGCGTTTTAGGCTTGGTTGTCAGGTATTAGCCATAAAAAATCTATATACTATACCAACAAATTAGATTCAGTGGTATAGCTGTGAAAGAGTAACAGAGTCAGACGGAGATACTTTTGCATTTATATTGTTAGTATAGAAGTACAGATATGTATTTGTATAGGTGACATCAGAGATTTTTTATAATGAGTGACGTATTATTATCAGAACTTTTGCTTTGCCTTTATATGTATAATAGTGTTTAATCGTATGTTTATATGATTAGTTTTCCACATAGGCCCTTTTTGATATTAAGTTTCAGGTGTATTATAATGATAATAAAATATATTATCATTATAATACATTAAGTATTGAGAAGCTGTCCTTACCGACCACGAAAATAGTGTGTTATAAACAGATGAATTCAAGTTGTCACGTTAAATAAATAAGTCTACCCACTTAAATTTCCTGTTTATTTCTGTCTCTCCAATTCTTGCGGTGGGACTCACTTAAAATGGAAGTCGAATTAGTTTTGAAGATTTAAGGAACAACTTATGTTGTATTAACGTTTCCTATCGCGTTTTCAAGAGACTAAATACAAGCAACTGTTGCTTTCGTAATGTTCAATTATACAAAATTTGAAGTTAATAATAATAATAAAGAAACTCAACCAAAACATTTCTGAAAACAAACTCGTAACAATAACGGTATATTTTAACTCAAAATATGTCTTTTCCGTATAATTTGCATATTTAGGCAGTGTTTATGAAGATGTCGGCAACACATGAATTGTAGCGAAGTGGGCGGCGACGTTAAATGGAACATTTCCTCAAATCCGTTGTTGTTACATGACTTTGCAGCATATGCGGTCTACTCAAAATAACTCACTAATTTTATCTTACTGCAGTCTTGACGACGCGGTCATTTGATACACTGCGCAGTCGCTTTCAAGTTTAATCACTCGATACGTTCATTTCAACGTATTCATATTTATATAGTGGCCCTATTTTTATACGAATTCAAAAAAGTTGTAGAAAAAAATGGCTTTTTAGATTTTTTTATCCCTTAATAAAAATAATACTTATCTGCCTATACAAAGACCATTAAAGCTAATACTTGCAATGTACATTGTTTTTACATAGTTGTGAGATATTAAGAATAGGAATAATGCTATTAAGCATTAGCTAGCTATTAAGAATAGTATGTGTAGATACAATAGAAGGAGTTTATTAATATATAATCATAATAATAAATATAAAAAGATGTCTTATTAAAACATGTGTCCAGTGACCACGATACTCTATTAAGCAATTAATAGTAATTAATATTGTTCTGGTTAGTAGATTAATATTTTATGTTCCGGAAAATTACATGGGAAATAGAAAAACTTGGATTACGACGAACACGTACGAAGTCAATGTAAAAATGTAGGTACATGTAAAAAGCGTGTATTAAACAAAGGACTGTCGACAAATCCAATTAAAAGACCTTCGGATCGGTCATTGATATTTAAATTGAATTTCATCTGAGGACACAAACTTTGTGCAAATAAAAAGTATTGCAAAATGTTATTTCTATTACTTTTATAATATAATAGTTACCAGGCCACGGGTACAATAAGAATCCACATAGTACGTTAATGTTGAAGGAATATTAATATTTATATAGGAGGTTCGGTTCTTGGACGAACGCAGAACATCTCACGAATGTTTCATCACAATTGGATGGATAGTTTTCATATTTATTCATATAGATCAGTTGGAAATTTGATCAATTTAATAAAGTAAATGATATTAAGTGAGACGGCAAATACGTTTACCGTTTTCTTGATTGTTTATTTGGACGCTTCAATTAATTTAACTTTATTTAATTAAAGCAAGAGGTGTCGATACTTTAAATCCTTCTCCAACTAAACGTTATTTTTGCCAGAAACAAGTGTCGCAACTGATCATCCAGCTCACTCGGCCGTTTGCCGTTGAATTATCAATTTAGCTCAGCGTAATTATTAAATTATAATTAATAAAATATATATATACCTCTCCAAGATAGACGAAACCATGATCCAATGCCACTGCCTCCGCTGTCTCCTTCCCTGCAGGTATATGAACTGCCCATGTTGGCGTGAAATGCGCATACGCGACTTTTATCAGCGACATCAAAGGCACCAAGATGGCAAAGGATATTATTACTCCCCGCGCCATCTCACTCACACTCACGAGCTAGTACTTGTCAGCATGGCACACACACAACTAAAAGTGTTTCTTTTCTAAGGTTCGAATTCTAAAATCAAACGTAGAGGACGTTGCCTTAGTTTGCGTTCTGAAATTATATCTATTGAGTGGTACAGAAAAAGTTTCGGTTTTTGTTCAAAGATTTTGTTTTTTCTCCGTGAGAGAGCAGGTAATTTTGTTGGGTATAATTGGATTTAGATACGAGTCGTATGTTATAATTCTGTTTATATAAACTCCAACATCGTTTTAGTTGTTTTATTATAATTATAGTTGTTTTAAGCGATTTATCGTATTATTTTAATTGGTCTTACGAAATATTGGTTACTATACGATTACATAATTATCAGAAAGAAATAAACAGTAAGGACAATATAATATGAAGTACACTTAAGAATAGAGTAGTTACACTTAACTGTGCTCGTAATACTTATAATTAGGAATAGCCTTCTTATCATAGTGATTTTATTACCTTCAATATATGTTAGTGGCAATAAATTTTAAATAAATAATATTAACGCGATATGTTTTGGTCGTTTCATGTTATCTACGAAATGTTTTATTTTGAACAACTCGACTTAAATGCTATACGTAGTAATATTAGCAGACAGAAATAGTTTCTTTTAACATATAGACAAACAATAAAAACTTTGTTATATTCTCGGTAGCTTTGTATTACGATATATTTCGTTATAAAACTGACTTCTGGTGAAATCACAGAAGAATTGTATCAGAAATCAGGTCAAGTAGACAGCAAGGACTACGGAGCCTTGAGCGGAAATCAGTCTCATTCTATGGTTCGCCTTTATTAACTTATCAACGTGCTTCCGTTAATCAAATATACTTTCTTTATTTATGAAATACTTTTAGAGTGGCTAATTTTTTGCGTGAACGTTAAATGAAAATCTACAATTTGCATATTTTTCTATAGCGGCATGTTTTATTAAGAACAAATGTTGATCATAATCATCGCATAATCTTAACAAAATAACATTTTTATAAACAAGTCATCATTTAAATGGGCGTTTTTGTAACTTTTATTATAAAAAAATGTTATATTTGACTTATTTCGGTCCAATTACAATATATTGACCTACATTCGATTCCGAAACAAAAGGATTAAGCGCTAACAGAATTAGGTTTAGTTGTGTTCATTGTAATGAATCTAGCCTTCGACAGGGCCGAGTTCATTGTCCCGATGTTAACGCGCACTCAATTGTTCGTGATCGTATCTGGCTCAATCTATCAATCAATGAATACACCAAAGATTTGTTATTTGTTGAAATCGGTATAATATAAGAAGGAGTATCGTTACTCTAGTATCTATTGAAAAGCAATAAAAGATATTAAACGTTATCGAATTGGAAAAGTCAGAGATTCAATAAAGAATACAATTTAATATTTTTTTTGCCTCATATTACGATTTCGACATCGATATATTATTCGACTATAATTAACTTTGGTAAGAAATTAAAATATTTTTATCAAAAAATATTTTGTTTTATAAATGCCTTAGATGCCTACTGGAAGTGATATGTGTTTATTTAACCGAATGAAATAAAATGTAATTGTAATATTTACGTACAAATATGTTCCTACAGAATGTGTACAATATTATATGTAAAATCCTTAAGGAAAATAACACCAATCGAAAAAAAGTAATGAGAATTCCTTGGCTTTTGTTTGTTGTAGGTATATCTGGTGTGATTGTTAAACAAAAATGCGTAAAATGTTTTACGTTCCTCGAATTGGGTCAGGTAAATAAGTTATCATTTGTAAATGCATATTGTTTATTAAAAAAATAAAAAAAAATACCTATTATCAATATTCAAATGTGTGTACTTAGCGGGCGTTTATTATTTAAATTAATATCTTCCCTGCAGAATCAGCTTTGTTAATTATAATAGATTATAATTTACCCTGAGCTGAGAGCAATGGAGTGTTAATGAAAATATTATTTAAATTATGCTGTCACCGTAAATAAATTATTTCATGTTTTTACATAATGATTATATTCCGAAAATTTATATTAACTGGAAGCTTTTTACAATAATAGGTAGGTATTAATATATTGTATTATATACCTACTGCATTTATACGTATATATATGTTGTCAAGTTACTATTATACTATTTAGTATGAAATAATAAAAAATATTTACAACAAAACGATTTTATATCAAAATATGCCTTTTTTATTATACGTACATAACATAACGAAGTATATGAACAGTTAGTTTGTTTTATCTGCAATAGCTCGCATAAATATAAGGATATTTGCATAGGCACTTGGCCGTATTATGTTCTGTACGATACAACAATAGACATAATATTTATCGATAGAGACAAGACATATTATATCTTATCTGTGCCTCATTGGCGGCTTGGGTAAACAATTTGTTTTTGTGACTAATCGTCAATGTAAGTATTTCGCGTGCAGTCCACATCGAGAGGCGGATGTTTCATCAATGGAATTCGATGGGAAGGACCAAGATTCCGTGGCACTTAGACAATAGTAGCCGGTGAGAGTCGGCGCCGCTGTGACGAGCGTTCACCTCTCTCATCCCGCCTCACTTTATAGCAATACGTTTAATGAATATAAGATTGTTATTGACATAAGCACGTACACAAACTCAAAGCAACATCCACTATGTTTCACAATAATACACTACAGTCATTATAGAACACGGCACAACTGTCAAGTAGCGCGTGAATATCGCAGCGGAGCGGAGCGGTACACGTCCACCACGCTAGTACACGTGATGCTGACTGTTTCGTTTCACTTGCTCTCGCCTCGCCTGGCCGATGCCGCGATTGGAGCGCGAGGCGACGCTGAGTTTGCCAGCCTTTAGAAAGTTTGCCTGCGTTTAGGGATTTTAGTTATTATATAGGTCCTTTGAGTTTCCTTGACTTTAAAATTAATATATTTTGAAACAATTACTTTTCATTGGTGAATAAACAGTACATTTATAAGATAAAAAAAAAACGCATAATAACAAATTAAATATGACTAGTTCATCTTAACATAATTTTGTATGCAATTAAAATACCTATTCAAACATTATAGGTACCTATTATTAATCTTTACCGGTGTGCTGCCTGATTTCGTTCATTTTCACAAAGGATGGCCTTTTCCGGCATATACATATATCATCAAGCATATTGTGTCTATCTCTACCTACCATTAAACATGGACAAGGGTAAATTTATTATAGTCCTATCATATTATAGACATGATATGATATTAATAATAACTATGTCAGTATTTACTAGACAAGAATTATACTCGTAAACGTAATACAAATTTAAATTGAAAACATACAAAATCCTTTTTTCACGGATTCTTACATAATAAAATAAACCTATGTTTTCATATTTCTAGACTCAGTAGCTTTGTGCTATGGTATTCTGTCAGAACAAAACCATTTTATAAGTATCGATTAAAATCGAAATTTTAAATAGCCTTCATCAGGATTGATTATTTTATATCTTATTTTTTTTTTTTAATTAATTTCTAACATCGCATAATTTTATTCATATTCAATATTTTTTAAGATAACTGTTGTTACGGTACTCTTATAACAGGTAATGTCCCGGCGTATTTGCGATTCATATCATCACCTATAAATAATGGCACACTCACTGTGCAAAGCATTTTCAATGGAGTTTTTTATCCGAACCTTGAAAACCAATTTTGAAGACAATATTTTTATTAGAAACAACTGTTCATAAACATATTGTTATTTTTTAATAACCAATAATGTTTATATTAAACGTAATTCATTATTTTACGACGCTCGATAGACGATGCTTACTATCATACAGGTTAAACGATGAAGGTTTTTATAAAACGACTATGTACCACGGAGGCAATGTCGACGAACAATATTTCTACTTAATATACTGAGCCGCGTAGAGAATACCATAGCGCGACTAAGAAAGTCATCTACAGCACCATCTATTGATCGTTGATGTGAGCTATAAATTTTGTATTTTTTATTTCCCGTGGCACGCCTAAAGAGGTCTATTTCAATCAAAGAAGAAATAAATATAAATAAACCTTAGATTGACGCATCCCATGCGATTTGCTAATAGCTCAAGTACATTGTAAACTAATAACAGTTCTTGATTAATATGACGTGTTTTCATAATACAACATAATTCCACTTTATTACTTATATCGAATTTAATATTACTTTTAGAGTTCCACTAAACAGTCGTTCTTTAAAATGTCATTTGTTCGCAAATCCATAACAGGGTATTCATGCTGCTGACCAACGATATTTCGTCAATTTAATGTCCAATGTTGTAATTTGGCTTTTTTTGTCTTGTGGTTGGAATAGACTATAGTTATATTTTTATGGAATATTTATACCTAGCTCTAGGTTAATCCGCCGTGGAATACGTTCTTTCTACAAACTTCACCACCCTGCACCTCTCTAGAGTATGATTGTTGTATATTGAACATTTTATTATTTGCACAACGAAGTAGGTGTGCCTACTAAGTTTTAAGAAAATATAAGTATGGAATAAGGAAACATTTTAACATCTTGAGAGATTAAATAAGTATTAAAAAAGGTAAACCGTTTCTTTATGTGCAACAGAGCCCAAAAAGATCAAATTCCATTACTTTAACTTAACCATCTGTACATAGATCAACAAAACTTCAAATGTACTTTTATATCGATTTTGGGGTTGACTTTGTAATAACCCTATAAAAATATTTTTTTCTTATTGTCTAAAGAAGACTATTTACAATTAACAATATCCAAGACTGTAACACTAATATATGTATATAAAAATAGAGTACCTTATATTTATAACGGTTTTCCATACTAACTGTCGTAGGTGTCCCTTCCCTTCCCTTCCTTCCCTTTTGAGCCATTTATAAACGGACCATAAAAAAACGTACTGATTACTTAAATACGATGTCGTTTTAGCTTTTTAGGTTCAAATGTTTTATCTGGGCTTAGATGAAGCAATCAGTCGGAACATGTATTTTTATAATATTGTACAAAGGTTTATACAATTTATTGAAAGTCTTTCGTTAGAATTTCTACCTGTATTCACTGATAAGGTACTTTATTATAATCTTGATATTTACAACGCTTTGATACACACACAGAATATTATCCAGATTTCAAAACTTATCTATTTATTTTATAAGGTTCTAGTACAAAGTATGCAAATAATCCCTTAAAATTAAATTCAATATTCTTTTCAGGAATATCAAATACAATGCAGGCGTAAAAATTGCTTTGACTGAACTATGTAGCGTAAGATAAAAGCAAATAATTGGTAATTGCAGTTGCTTTCTTGTCTTGCAACAGTAAAGCAATTTATATGAACCCATTCGCGAAAAAAACAAGCACTATACTTATCTATGCAACTATAAAAATCATAAAAAGAGGTTTTATCTAGATTCAATTAATTAGAAACAATTGTGTTTGAATTAAAAAGTACTGGAATGTAAAATAAAATATTCCAAATTTGAAAAATTTAAGAGTATTCAATAATATTCCCTTTGATTCGTGCAATATATTGCAATATGTGTTTAGATATTGTGCTATAAATAAACAAAATAAGGTTTTTTTTTTGTAATTTTAATGAATCGATCTTGATGTAAAATTGTTTAAATTGGTTTTTCGTGACAAATTTTATACCATAATATGGCAAACACGGTCTATTATCGCTGGTAATATAGTGACTCTTTTTCAAGAAAGCTGTACTCAATGTTATGTGTCGGAACGACTTGGTGTCAGTCGTGACACTATACAGAGGACCTGGTATAGGTTTCAAGAAACCGCATCTTTGACCGGGATCAGGAAGAAAACGATATAAAGAGGTCAGGGAAGATTAATTATTAGACATTGTGAGCCAACTATTACGAAATTGGAGTTCTACCTATAATAACATCAAAACCAATCTTGAATACATTATAAATGTAATTGTTAGCACATTCACTGTCATGAGAGACTTCTAGAAGTCGATACACACAGTGGAAGATCAGCAAGGGGTCCAGCAATGGAAGCCGGGAAGTCGGGATACGCCGTTTAGATTGGCCAGCACGAAATACCGACCTCAAACCCATTGAGCATCTATGGAACTTACTAAAACAATGTGTTAGAGCTGAACTCAGCCTAACAGAACATCTGAGAACTTAAAATTGCTATTAAGGCCGGATGGGAGCATATTTTAACAGTTAATTCAGCCAGAGGGCACACTCGATATTTTTTTTATTGTTTGTAACTTTTAATATGTAAAGAAGAAAGTCAATTGAAGTTACCTAATATTTTTGTCAAAGTGAGTAATTTCTTAAAAATCTATATAAAATAAATTAAAATTGATTGAATCACCAAACAAAAATGTTTTTACATCAGTAATATCTTTTTTATTTTGTCGCATTGAATCCCTTATACAACTATTAATACTAAAATTAATCGAATACATCAAAAGTGCCCGTTGTTTTTGCAAAGGAGTTTATCTTTTTTTAGAGGTTAAATGACCAATTGGCTATAAATATTGATTCTTATTTAAGCTAGCTTCTTTAAATTAATTTGTAAGCCGCTTAATACGGGCTTACAAATAATTTAAATGACAATTGTGGAGATTTTCTGAACCATAAAATACAAATGAGGTAGCCACTTGCGATTAATCACAACAATAAATATAAAAATATCCCTACTAAATGATAGTATGGCTTTGTGTAAGCCCGTCTGGGTAGGTACCAAACAGCAGTACTCAGTATTTTTGTGTTCCGGTTTGAAAGGAGTGAGCCAGTTTAACTGCAGGCACAAGAAATATATAATTTTATTTTCAAAGGTTGCTGGCGGATTGGTGATGTAAGGAATGGTTAATATTTCTTACAGCGCCATTGTATGTGGACGGTGGTGACCACATAAATTAGGTAGCCCATTTGCTGGTCCGCCTACCTATGTAATAAAATTAAAAAAAATAATCCTCGGAAAATATAGAAAGACGGCTTAAAGTCGTGTCTGCGGTGAATTGCGAATCTTTTTTACAGAATAGCCTTACAGGATTAGATAGACCCGTAGATACGGGTTTCATCAAATATTAAGTGTGCTCAACGTCGACCATTTTTGGATTAAATATTGAAATGTAGAAAGAAAGTGTTCCAGAAGAGATGTTAAATAATTATTCGTTTTTATTACTTTTAGAGCGTGAAGTTTCGAAATAATCAAATAGCCTTGTTTAGTGGCGCGAGTGCGCTTTAACGTGAATATTAACGCAGAGGGCTCATTCGCTCGCATATGTTGGCAAAAGCGTAGTGCGGAAATAGGAAAGTATGTCAACCAAATATTTTAAACACTTTAATGATTAAAAATAATATACTATAGAGCTATAGAGCTGTAGAGCTATATAGTAGGTACTAATAGGCTATAGAGTTTTGTACATAGAAATCAGAATTATATTATGTAATATTCATTTAGTTTACAATTAAAAGGTATATAGGTATTGACTTTTTATAACAATAAATATTATAAAATAATAAGTATTGGTTTGTTATTTCCGGATTCACGAAAAAATTACCTGCTTGTCCTTTTGACTATTAATATGGAACTTTCATCGATGTAGAACGCATGTAGACTTGAAACTTACTACTATTTTGTTTATGTGTTGAATATATTTATGAGTTAACTATAGCTTCTTATTTTTCAGTGTAAAATAAAATACGGGCACTTCTCAAGCGAACGCTACAAAAATTAATTGTTCCAAATACACAAATGGTATAAGAGATTTGTATTAGGTCCTTACATATGAAATTAGCGTTTTGTCGTACTGACCATTTTGATCTGAAATATCTCTCCTCTTTGGTTAAGAATTCCAAATTCAAATGTATAAATTCATTTAGCTGGTACATTTGAGTTTTGAAAACAGGAATTAATTTGATTTTTTCTCATTATTTTTTTCCTTGGCGTCACTTATTACCGCACAATGGAAAACATGAAATATCGGTATATTTACGAGTGCAAGTTCTACCGTGGCACCAGTGCTGCAGAAACAGCTCGAAGGATTAATGATGTGTACGGCGCTAGTGTCGCACTGAAAGTTTTTGATTTCAACGTTTTCGTTCTGGAAATTTCGACCTACAGAACCAACCCCGTGGACGGCCGGAGACCTAAGTGGAAAATGAAGTATTAAAGGCTATTGTGGAAGCGTATCTGTCACAAAGTACTACAGAGATAGCTGCAGGCTTCGGGGTAAATGATAAAGCTGTATTAATCCACTTGAAGCAAATCGGGGAAAAAAAAAAATTTAACGATTGGTACCTTACGAATTGAGTGAATTAAACTTGCAAACACGCGTCGACTGTTGTGTTACTTAGCTCAACCAACACAATAATGAAGGCATTTTAGACTTGTGATGAAAAGTGGATACTGTACGATAATCGGAAGCGATCGTCGTAATAGCTAAACCCTAGAGACCCAGCCAAATCCTGCCCTAAACGAAAATTGACTCAAAAAAAGTTACTTGTGAGTTTTTGGGTGGAGTTTTTGAGTGGAGTTTTTGAGTGGAATAGCGCCGGTGTCGTTCACTACAGCTACTACTTTTGTAAAATCTGGCCAAACGATTACGACAGATGTCTATTGTCAGCAACTGCAAACCATGAAGAAAGAACTATGTGCTAAACTACCAAGATTGGTCAAACGCTCTAGGCCACTGCTGCTTCACGACAACGCAAGACCACACACTGCATAACAAACTACCACTAAGTTAGATGAGCTACAATTGGAAAGTCCGCGACATCCACCTTACTCCCAGGATCCCGGTGCTCCAACACATTGCTAAATTTCCGGAATTTGGACAACTTTTTACAAGGAAAAAAATTCAACTCCGGTACCGCAGTCCAAACTGCCTTGAAAGAGTTTATTGATTCTCGCCCCCATGTTTTTTTTAGTAAAAGGATCAATGAACTACCTATGAGATGGCAAAAGTACGTAGAGGACAACGGTGCATACTTTGATTAATTAAATATATTTTACAAAAAAATTACTTTATATTCCTCCCGTACAAAACGCCAATTTCATATGTAAGTACCTAATATTACCAAATTGTCTCTATCTTTCCATGGATGATTGCCATCGCCGTTGACGACACCGTGCGGTAGCCTCATATCTCTCTTACCAAAAGTAGAGTCCGGTTATGATCTGTAAGAGCGTCCACCCATATGGGTGAACTAAAGTCAAGGAACGCGCCATACCGGTGTGCAAATGCCAGCACGATGTTTGCGGCTCTCCCACGGCAGGAGCGTTGATAAGCTTGGGCCGAGTTGAACAAAAATAAGAAAAGTTCGAATTTTTTAAATTCGAGCTTGCGTTACCTGTAGACTAAAACTTTAACTCTAATAGTCTATTAGTACTTAAGATACTGTAATACTTAAAAAACGGTAGGTTTGTGAAATATTTTCGATGGAATATACCAGAAATAAGATCACAAAAAGCCTTAATTGTAGATACGCGTGAGAAGTCACGCGGATAATAAATCAAATTATATTGCCTACCATAGTTTTCCAATGGTAATATAGTATAAATATGGTATAAAAGTATAAAACAAATTCAGTCTGTATCCCCTCCGCTTACTTCCGTTTCAGCCACTTAAATAAAAATAGATACAACGTATAAAATTGTGAAAAAAAGCAAAGTATATATTTTAGCTCTATCAATATATCAATGATAAACAAACCACGAACGTAAAACTACTAAAATACTAAATCATTCGACTATGAAAAACTGGAGCAATGAAATTTCCATACAAAACTATAGTGATTTACATATAAACAAACATGGGTTAAAAAATTGCACGTCACAGCTTTATGACAACACATTTTTAAATTTAAATATTTTGAAGTTTCTTTTAAATAATCATTGGCCAACTCAATCTAACTTAAATAAAAATCAAGACGGCACTGATGCGGATCTCAGCGGACGGTCGAAAGTCAAATCCAAGCAACTCTGACATTTCAAGCAGTGGCGTAGCTATCGTAGGGCCAGGTGGTGCAGTGCACCAGGGCCCGGAGCTCAGGGGGCCCTCTAACCTAAGCTTTGAATAGAGATGATGTATGGATTTAGCCTACTAATGATAAGTTCAACTCGCTGTATCCTGTATCCTATTCTTATTCCTAGTTATAATTTTGAAGGGCAATATAAAGTTAAAGATGGAGTGGAAAGGGGGCCCGATGTTTTTCTATGCACCGGGGCCCTTGCCCACCTAGCTACGCCACTGATTTCAAGTACTAAATTTCTATTATGAAATTTATTTTAAGCTTAATAAAACATTATTATTAACGCATATATAACAATGCTTAAATATAAAGATTATATTAACTATTTGTGTGGTACCTAATTGTAATCTGTGGTTAAAAATTACAATTACATAAATATTGGTAACACAATATATGTAACGACCAACTCAAATATCGCTCTTATTAAATACATGCAACATGTAATCAATATTCATAATATAGGTAAAATGTTTTATAACTTTCAGTATTTCATAATTTTCATTGCTAATTTTTTTTTTTTACTGAAAATGCACCCCAGCAATAAAATAAGAAGTATACGTTCAGTCTATCCGCAGCATTTCTAAAAACTCACTATAAACTAAAAACATTAAAATAAAAGAAAAATCTATAATTTATTTTTACACAAAGTAAATCATACAAAATATATTGATATGAATACTTATAAAATTTTACATAACACCTGAAGGTACCTTTATCGAATATTAAAGCGAAAAGATTTTATGACCTCTGGGGTGAACCCAGATTTCCTACTTATGTATAAACTTAATATAAAACACGGGTTGTATTTTCTACAAGTAAGATTTCGTATTATGTATAACGCGATGAAACGCGAACTGAATACGCTATCGAAGAGGCTTAGCCCGAGTTTCATTTGTGAATGGATTTAGAAATAAGACTTATTCGTATAACATCACTAACACTAAATAAATATGGAATAAAATTACTCTACGTTTAAGTTTAACAAAAGTAAATACTATTTACTTACTCGAACCGAATTATTTCATATATTTTATTATAGAATTTAAAAACTATTCCTATCTCACTCCCTCACTCTCTTTATCTCTAGTATGGATTTTGATGGTATGTTATAAGTATATGAGTGTTCGATGAAATATAAAGATATATATTATAGTGAATTCAAATGATTTCAGTTGAACTAGTCATTATTATAACTTATCCTACTTCATAAGACACTCGTAAGTACATGTGCTTCGGAAATGAAAAAGTTTTCATATTTCTTTCACGAATACGAAAAACCGGTATTTGTCATTTACATGTATTATGTAACCCGTTATCTACAGTCAGGCTGTTTCTCCTTGTTTTTTTACGTAATAGGCAGGTGGACGGATAAACGGGCCACCTGATGTAAAGTGGTCACCATCGCCCATAGACATTGACGCTGTTAGAAATATTAGCTATATCTTACATCACACTAATGCGTCACCAACCTTGGGAGCTAAGATGTTATATCCTGGTTCCTGTTACACTTGCTTACTCACCCTTCAAAGCGAAAAACAACAATTTAAGTAGGGATGTTCAGCGGTAGAATATCTGATGAGTGGTTGGTACTTATCCAAACGGACTTGCACGGAGCCCTACCAACAAGTCACTCGTATGACTTAAATATGCAATTATAACTAATTTAATACTTATGTAATTTTATTATCCTATACTCACTCATTTATTGATGTCTGATTTATATATAGTCTTTATATTATATAGTTTTATTTGTACACGGTTGAGTATTAGACGCCAATTTTTTTTTTCTATGTGTGAATTTTTTTTTGTATTCCTAATTTTGCGTTCCTTTTTCGAAATGTACGAGTGTCATAAAGATATTGCATATATATATTAGGCGTGTTATGTGCCAGTATTTTATAAAACTTATAGTTTGATTCTACAAAAATAACTAAGTAATATGTTAAATTACATATAATTGTTACATTATTTACTTAACATTTTTAGAAGATATTTTACTTTACAAATTATTAAAACGAAATTGACGTAATGTCTGAAGCGGAACAAAATAATGATCCTAAAAAAATAGGAATAAATCATAAATGTTATCATCTAAAATGTATTCAAAAAAGGATATTTAATTTAAATAATGAAATGTGTACCGTACTTAAAAACCTATAGTAATTTAGAGAAGAGAAGTGTTATATATAGGCCTTTTGCCGTCGAATATATTTTGTCGTGGACGTCAGCCAGATGAAGACTTTTAAATGGAACAATATACATTTATTTATAGACTAACCAGTCTATCACTTTTGTATTAAATTTAAGTTATTAGTAATAATGTAGTAGATATTGTCTAATCTTTTTTTTGTTTTAACGAGGAGAAAATGCATTTACGCATCCCGCACGGTCGGGGGACCAGTACGGTTATGTGGACTCCCAGGGACCTCCTGCCCTGCCCTACCCTCTAAAACCGCCTCGGGTTTCCGCCCCGCTGCATAATCGTGGTGCTACGCAGGCGCGCCTTCCTCCTCTGCGGCTGAATCTGCGACCCGTACTGTGACGGACTGTCCCAAGTCCGCCACTGGAGGCCGGGCATCAGGGGCTGACGCCCTGCGACGGATCAGATAATTGGATCCGCCGCTAACCACCACTGTGTAACCACACCGCCAAGCTCGTCACGAGCGCCTTATTGCCAACGAGGCCACTCACACAGTCCACTCTGCTGACCAGAGGAGTACCAGAAGCGGCCCTGTAGCATACCGCCGCGTCAGTCGTTAGCCGTGGCCGACGAGCAAGCCTGTTGACAGGGTGCACCATGTGGAGATGACTGACATCAACCCATATATTGTCTAACCTTCGCCAACCTAACTAAAGAATTAATTAAAATTTTATATTCGCTACAAATATGATACCTCAAAGAGCTTATTATTTGTATATTTAATATATGTTTATTTTCTTTCTGTTAGAATAAACATCAAAAATGAAGTTCCTCAAAGAGCCTTTGAGTATGTTTTAGCGTTACTTAGTATTACATAGGTAATATTGAATGAGTGCCCTCTCATCCAAACGCTCATATTATATATACATAAAAGTTAGGATTTTGATTAGAATTAAGAATAAGAAATAATTGAATCCTGATATATTACTATAATTTTTTTTTATTGTGTATGTATGGGACAAATTGACGTCTGAAGATTCATAGTAGTTCAGAAGACAGTGATAATCAACAAGTGAAATATCGATGGAGTATCATAATCAAATTTTACAGTTTAGTTTATTTTTCTCTTGTTATGTGTCAATTTTCTTAGCGGTATTCTGAATTCTTAGGCTGGTTTGGATGGTAGTCGACGAGCCAGTACATGATGGTGTTATGTCTATTAAGGGTCGCCATCGCCGTTTGTAATTAGGACTTCCACCAATTTCCCCTCCGCATTATCTTCGATGTGATATACCAAGTTCTTCTTGTGATGCGATATTGTATGGGATACGCTATCGTGCAATTGGAGCTTTTGGTCAAACATTTTATGAGGATATCCTCGTAATTTAGTCTACGTGCCTTATATATTATTAAGATATTGGATCTTTCTCTGTTGCCGACTATGCCCTTGATCTCGTTGGGTATCTTTCTTCATGTATGTATGTTAAGTACTGGGGTCTTAAGCTGGGTCTTGTTGATTGCAAAATGGCTGTAAAGTGTAAACACTTTGACGTTTTACCTTTATTTATTTCTTTACTTAACATATTTGCCGCAACGTAACCAATTTTCAAGTATATAAAAATTACATATTAGTTAATTACTATTTATGTTTAATTCAACATATCTTATACGGTTCACATCAATAATTATTTTGTCGTATTGAATTATTGAAAGAAAAAAATGGCACTTTTACAAAAAAAAATTACATCGCTGCTGAGCACAAGAAAGAATAATAATTGTGTTAGTACAAACGTCTCGTGTTCCTAAATATTATAAAAACTTTTAAAGACGGTTATATATTGTTTTCGACAAACTAAGCAAAGTTATAAATTAACATTAAAATTCAGAATGACACGCATCTTTCCAGTTAGTTTTTATGTCAATGGAGTTCAAATATTTCATTTAATATTAATAACTCTGAACCTATTGACCTAGTTGTAAATTTCCAATCATTTACGGTCGATTTCTTTTTGCACTGCACTGATTTAGTAACTCAGGAAGAAATGCGTTAGATAGACTTAGTTCATAGTTGCGTTCATACTCCTATTCATAATATATAGCAAAAAAGAATCAAAGCGAATTCGTTAAAATAAAAAATAAAATATTTCCGGTTAGTTTAATTTTACCCTAGACGTTAATAATATATCCTAGATGGCAATAAATGGCGGATAAAATAGTAAAATAACAATTTTATTTCTCAAAGCTATGGGTACGAATATGATGGATATTTATTTTTTATTTTCCTCTATTCTGGTTTCATTATTACATCATTTAATATTATAATTTATAACTATAAAATCTACAAAAAAAAAAGATTAAAATAAATTTAACAAATCTCAATTAAAAATACTATATATATACTTACATAATTTACAAAACATGACCGCGTGAAATGGTGGCAAGAATGCTAACGGACTGATAAATCTTTTGGATAGGTTTTTGGCGGTATTACTATATTATTAGGAGTCATAGATCCAAGAATTTTAATTATTTCTTATGTAAAATGAAATGCAAATAGCATCATGTATTTTTTTTAAATGAGAGCTAAAAGTAATGTTATATAATGTTATGGTATTATATTTTTTTTATTTATTACCACTTACAGTTTTAGTAGTATTGTATAGTTCATAGCAAATACTTGCCAAATATAATACAGCGCATGCATAACGTACTATAAACATAATACATTTACATACTATTTTCAAGTACATAGGCACCTATTTTAATAAAATTGCAATTACGTGAACTCGGTTTTAAACTAGATGTCGCTAGTAGCACACTTAGTGCAGAAGTTATATGCTGGGTACGTTTACAAATGTATCTCAATAAGTCAAAAGATGGCAGTATGCGTTTGTACTGTTTTATCATATATGTCATGCTAATTCCACCAATGAACAAGTGAAAAGTGTCCTACTTTCATGACGTCATTATTTCCACGTTGGAAGCTGTATAGAAATGTCATGTTTTAGTTGAAAATTATTTATTTTGTACACTAATGTTTTCTATGAAAACAAAGTTTCATTGTGATTTTATATTGTGATACAAAATAAGTAACATTGAAACAAATAAATAAATGAAAAATATATATTACACAATGATTTTAATGTGGAATAGTACAAATCAACATGACTCTTGTTAACGAAGATATGAGTAAGATCTTGGAATATCTGTCAAGAAATGATCAGGAGTATGACGGAGTGATTTCTAAAAGTGAAAAAATGGATAGCTTTCAACCGGACAGATTACTGGTTTGTATCATTACATTTACAAGGATTTTACAATCGTTGATTGATAACGTATCAAACCGACTTTAAAGATAGCTCAAAGGCCATTAGGCGGAGAAATTGATCGCTATTGTGAAGGGTATGAATAAGCGTCTCTGTAGACGTGCGGTGAAGCAATGAAATCGTGACCATTGCACCTCGTTCCGTAGCTTTCGTGGGTTTACGCTCCCACTTTTACCGTTATCTGACTAGCCGTTCATTTCGTTTTCGGATCGGACGTGGCTTGGTCTCTAGTATTTTTCACATTTAAATCCCGGCATTTCCTTATCTAATTAGTGCAGTATCGTATCGCGGGTTTACCCTAACACACATATTTACACTACATTTGATGTGTTCCCCCATTCAATAACAGCGCGCAAATCGTGAGGCCGGCGTATTCAACGACGTAAACAAGCTTGCCAGCTAGGCACCATGCGGTCGAAGTCTTTTCCATATGCCAGATGAACGCTTACCTGTGCACACACAATTAGTAACTTAAATTTAACAGTCGCGTAATTATAGAGACCTGTGAATGTGAACTGTATTTATATGTGTAACATAATAGTGGGTGCAAAATTGACATCAGTGAAATATATGTTCTAATGTGTAATTTTAAAAATAAAAATGGATAAAAAGCTAGACCTGTTATCCTTGTTTGAGGTAATGTTATTTTTTTCATTGGTTTTTAATGAAAAAAATACTCAAAATATATCTTTGTAGATTATATGAAAACAATAATTCCTATGTGATTCCAGTGAGAAAATAAATAAAGAAAAATAATACAGTAAATCATTGGCTTACATATAAATTAAATATAGGAAATAATACAAGATATATATTGATAAATAATATTTAGATAAACAAGAAAATAGATTATAAATATACATAACTTAATATTTTATTATGTATCAAGGTCTATACATACATATTTTATATCTACTTCAATTATAAACTGCACACTTAAAATGCATCTCCTTTCTCTTTATCTCTGAGTAAAAGTTGAAAATGAAAGTAATTTATATATGACAAAAGTAAAAGGCAAAACTGCTGAAATTTTGTGTCATTTTAAACTCACAAAATTCAATACAATATTCAGAACATTCCAAATTTAAAACATAATTACTTATTAGAGAAATTTAAGTCAGTCTTTTGTAAAAAAATCAAATTGTATTACAGAATAATTATGCTAGTACATAATTATGTTAATTATTTTTAAACCAAAACAAATTATGGACAATTATTACTTCCTTGGATTAACTAGTACTTTTAATTACTTAAACTGAAATTACATTAAGTAATGATGCTTTTTGTTATCATCACTATTATTATCACAATGTTTATAGTTTAGAAAGAATATCTTGCCTTTTAAAATATGTGCACTGATTTTCTGGATAGTAATATTTTTACTATTATGAGTAAAATTGCATCATTGTTGTTTAACATTGAACAGAGTTCAAGATAGAACTGGAAAGGCTTAAGTTTTAGTAAATATACTATGTATAAAACTATAGAGAACTAGTTATTGCCTATTTTTAATAGTTGCATGTTGCATTTCATTAACATTTCAAGGAAATCATCTCTTATAATTATGTATATCCCAATGTTTTTTTTATTATTATTCTTAGTAGGTTCATTGTATGCATTGACGAACTAGTAAAAACTTGCAATGAGTAATTAGTCTTAATTCTGCATTATAAATATGTAAGCTTGCAAAAGTACAAGATTTAATATATAAATGCTGAATAAGTTTGTTCTCATTACACAATATATTTTTTAATTTACATGAGTGTGTATGATGCAAGAAGGTTTCATATTTCTCTTTTTTTTTCTTGTTTATAAAAATATGTTTTTTTAATAAATTAAAAATAAAAATCATTGTATTAACAAAATCTATTGTTTCAGTCGGACTCGTGGCAGGCCTCTGATGACTTCCTGGAAAATATATTTTCTTTAGAGCAGGGGTCATTGAACTTCTTAGACGATTCATTGCCTGATTTAAATCTAACACCTCATAATGCATCTCAACCAGAAGGTCTTAGTAGTTCTTGTTCCGACAGTGGATTATCAAGTGACCCAGCAGAATTGTAAGTAACTTTCAGTATATATATTAGTATATAAAAATAGTTTAGTTATTAATATTAATAGCATTTGTTATACAAGAATAATCTAACAATACATAAAACAAACTAATGTACAAAGACCCAACTAAATGTCACAAAATCTCATAAACATACACAAAGCGTGTCATATAAATTATGATAATGCAACATCCTGTGATTCGAATTGCATAAGCTTTTATAATTAAGAGAACATTTGGATGTTTTTTTCATTTATATTTCATAATCACAAGAAATGAATACAACAATTTATGGGGAATTTCCCAATTACCCTTTCAGGCTAAATAGTATGTTGTACAGATTTTAATATATGTCTCGCTTGAAATCATTATTTTAATTACTCCTAATAAGTAGAGTGCATAGTTGGAGAGTAAATTACATAAACAAAGAACGAATATTGCGCATTACTTATTTAATATTGCACGGGTGTTAATAAATAGTTATTAAATAAATCTATTCATAAAAAAATACATTAAGAATATATCTATTTTAAAATGAGCATACATAGTAATCATAGTGTAATAATTCGTGTATACTTTTTTTGGCATCAATTTCCGTAGATATATTTTACAGTTTTAATTCATCGCACAGATAACAATTACATCAGACTTTGTTATTAGGACGTAAAACAAGTTGTGTATAGTACCGTAACTCGGGTTTCGTGAGTCAGTTCCTTCTATTAAGAATGCGCGCGATGAAAGTGCTGTTAGAATTTTAATTTTTTTTCGCCCATGTGCCACAATTATAAGGTGTAAATTTAAAGCTTAGTATAAATTTATAGGAGCTATTACTAAGAAAACATAGTTGTGAATTAAATTTGAACTAGGTATATAAACTAGAGGTATTTTTATTACAAATTTAATTTACGGTTATGGTGAAAGTCATATTCTTGATTAGGAATATATTAAACAAAAGCGTTAAAAAAATTGTTAAAGTTCTTCCAATGAAAGCCTTTAGCCTTCATTTAAAAAAAATAGATTTACGGGTTTGATATTTTTTCCGATTCACACAAAACACGGAAATTCTTCTACCTTATCTTGTGTTATAAAAAAGAGTACGCAATTCTAATACTTACATAAAAATCGTATCCGTTTGTAGCTTCTTCATTTAAAATTATTCATTAAAATAAATCAGTTTTAGGGTTTGCAAGCAAATCTTTAAAAATATTTAAATTATATTGCAGTAGGCTCTTACAAATATTTTTTTATCGTCATATTCCAAGAATACCCATCTATTATACCACAGATTCGAAATATAGATTCTACAGAAAAGAACCGGTGTGAAACTAAGTAGGTAGTTGCTCTTTTTCATCAATCATAAACTTGTAATATTTATATACAATTTAATTTGTATATGAATTTCAATGAATATTAGCTTCAAGAACTTTACGAATTATAATAAGTCATCACTACTAAACATCTAACTAGGTATAATACTATGTATTCTACTATTATGATTCATATTTACGATGGTTGCTGTTAAATAAGAACCATAGGAATAAAGCAACCTATGCTTTAAATCATGGCTATAGAATTTACTGTTATTATCAAATAAGGTAAACGCTTGCCTTCAAGCGGCTATTTATCCGTCTGCATTCCTACTATCTATAAAATAAAACAATACACAAATTATACTGGGTTTTTATTTTAAACTACAGCTTGCACACGATTTCCTTCAGTTAAGTTTAAACAAGACGTTCAAGGAATATAAATTAGGAAACATTCGTACGTTACAGGATTACTGCAGTTTTGTTTCGTTACAAACGACGTACAAAATTTAAATTTTGTTTCCTTTAAATTTTATAGAAAATTTGATTTTTCATATACATATATACGAATAGACATGTTGTAAATTGTATGTGATGTAGCCAGTAAATTACACACGGCTTCAACTCGTATGTTGACCAAACGTCTCGTTTTGTGGAGGCCCGCTTTGATAGTTCGTGTCCCGCTGTGACAAAGCAGGCCATCTAAGGATTGAAACTCACAATAAATTCAATAAACACGATTTAGATTTCACCGCCGATATAATTATTACAAAATATGTATATAATCACAAATTAAGCACATGAAAATCGAGTGGGACTTGCTCGGTTCGAACTCGCAATTTTCGGTTAGGATTCACTTCATATTCTAGCTCCCTAAATTCGTCAAATTATAATCACTTGAAGTATTTATATTTATATCTTGATAAACGTTAACTTACTTTTAGTTTTAACTTGTCTCCTGCGTACACTCTACACGTTGAACACCATCAGTAATTTTTCCGGTTATAGAACTGAGGATAGAGAGATTATGATAAATCTATACTAATACTATAAATGCGAAAGTGCGAAAGAAAGAAAGAAAATGTCTGTCTGTTACGTTTTCACGGCTAAACCACTGAATCGATATTGATTATTTTGAATTTTGTCCAAACGATCTTGAACCCCAAGAACGGACTAGTTTATATAGTATTAAATATTGAATCCAGTTCATGTTATAAAAACTTAGTTAATTTTTGCTAAACATACCTATCAATTGAGCACGTAAATCGCAAACCACATACCGTTAGTATCTGACAGGCTGGCCGTAATAATCAGGCAAACCTATTATCATGCAATTTCCCATCGGATTCCTGATATTTTAAAACAAATATGATATCATAAAGTATTTAAATAAAACTAAATACAATAATAATTAACAAAAAAAAAATCTGTATACAAGCAGATTGTTACACTGCAAAAAAAACTCTAGAAAACATACAATTGAATTATTTCAGTTAGGTAAATCTCTAAGGAATACCCGTATTGGGTATTCCTTAGAGATTTACCTAACTTCTATAAATATGCATTCTGGATAGGGGATATAAATGTATGTATGTTAAATCACTGTTCAACATGGATTACCATGTTAAATTAAATTACTTAGTATTATTTATTCAGTTAAATTAATCTAATCGGATAGAGGTCACCACGTGTAAACGAGACCTTACCGCCAGTGTACCTAGTGAAGATTGCACTGTTGCATGTCGATACAATTTATTACCCTTGTTTTATCTCTGCTTACACGATTCATTTTTAACGTGTAAGCAATAAAGTAAATGCCATATTTACTAATAATCCTTATGATATTGAAAATAACGATTAAATTGCTATAAAACTTTTTCATAGTCTTCAATGCTGAACCACGTTTTTTATGCGTTCCTATACCGTTCAATTAATCGAGTGCTTCCGTAAACCTTTCACTTGTCCGAGCTTCGACATATTTGGCGATATTTTGACCGTCCGATAGTGAAATAATTGTCATGAGGATTTTCAGTGTTGGTTTATGGAGATCAAACAACGATTTAATTCACATCGGAATTACATTCTTATATATATCATAGTTCCAATGTACTAAACAGACTTATTCTTTAAAAAAATAACACAAAACTCACTTCAAAATTTAATCGTGAAATGTCCGAAAGTCATTTGCGACACTTAACTCAAAATGGCGTAATGCCGTAAGTCCGTTTTCGACAAACATCATGTCCTCGCTTGTAAAACATGGTCGGACTATTTACTCGACGTAAAATAATTAATTCAAAGAAAAGCAAGCTATCTTTCATTAATACATACTACTCCTGGTTTGTAGTTAATTTATTATTATTACTATTAAAATGGTATTGAAACGTTATACCAACATAACACTTTTTTTATACATACATATACATCTACGATTTTGTCGACGAATAATTTTATATATTTCTAGATGTTATAATTTAAATGGCGATATAATTGTGTTATAAGTAATAGGTATACATATTTACTTTCGCTCAATTATCATTTAAATCTCGTACTCTTCGACAGTAGGTAAGTATCTGTCGAATAAATGAATGTGACATTTTCAAAACTGGCTCCTTTACGTCACACTACTCTGATATGTAATATGTATCTTATTCTTTAATCTTAATTATGAAACGTACCTACATGAGGTACAGTTTAAGTTGAATAAAGTTTTCTTTACGGCTATCGTTTTATTTGTTTCATTTATAGTTGCTTAATAATGACACTGCGCCCGCGGGCACGCCGCCGTGCCGTCCGAATTACAGATATTTAATTTCGGGTCAAACAACGACCCGAGCTGATTTAAACTTTTATACATAATGACATTTATAAAATGAAAAATTACTGTAAAAACTAAACGAACTTGACAATTTTTCACATATAACTTTTTTCATCACATGCGAATATAAAATATTGATAAAAAAGGAAAATCCTTGTGAAATTAATTTAAAATACGGTACCACAGCAGTTAATTAAAAAGAGCTCTTTGTTAAAACGTATTAATTACTTAAATTTTATGTTCAAGAGCAAAAAAGTAAAAGTAGATATGACTTTCTAGCGACTTAATATCTATATCGGATAGCAACAGGTTTGACACTACAGCGCTTATATTTATAGTCGTTATATAATATGGCGTAAAGGTTACATTATTTGATAAGTTTATTTAAAAAACGTGTTTTATACACGTTGTGTGACTTCTTTTATCGTTTTTAAAAGGAATTTATATCGAAGCGTGGTTTTAGCTCATAACCTTAATATTTATCAATAGAATGTACCTATTTCTTATCTTATTCAAAATATAATCAAAGATATGTATGCGTTACCATATATTTTTAATAAGTTAATTTTTTAAAAAAAATATTGATTTTGTCTTTTTTATATCTGTAATTTTAAAACAAAGGATAAACGGCAAGGAAATTATTTCACAAATATGGCTGTACCTGTTCCCATGGTCGGTGAGATTGGCTAGGGTCGACTTTACTTACATACATCGATAATATTAAAACATCATTTTGATGCAAAATATTTTTATACCGTGACAAATTTTGTTATTGAAATTTCTAATACACCAGACTGTTATAACGTATATTGGACTTTAAAGATGTTTAATAAATAATAATGAACACATAGACCCTTATATGTTACATATAAAACAATCAAAATTATCGAATATCGACTGTAACTAATCGATAATGTATCATGTTTGATATTTCTCATCCCTAATATTCTTTGACTAGCCTTGATGAAATAGCATGTTTTATTTTCATTACGAGAGAGACGCGTTAACTATCCACTGATAAGTCATTTAACAGAACCATCTCGTTATGTCTGTCTCGTTCTACGTATGTTGCTGTGCCGTTTTATCGCATTCGGGTTAAAATGTATTACTGGGTTCAGGGAGCAAATGCATCCGGTTATCTTTTTTGAACATGCACGCTCAAAAGGAGTAATGCCATATATTTTAAAAAAGAATTGTTTCCTTGTCTAATTTCTTACTTTCGAAAGAGAAGTGAATACATTGAATAATAAAATTCTATGCTTATCTTAGTAGTAACTTTGCAGAAAATAAAAATGTCTTAAAAAGTAACTTTCTAGTATCTGGTTTCGGTACTGTTTTTATCATTGTATTATTTAGTAAATTCATCAAAGTAGATTTATGTTTATTTCCTTTTCCTTTTAACCGATCATTTCAAAAATATGATTTTGTTTGTAATGCACGTGAAAATTTAAAAACATACGTAGTAAGTTTATAACAATTATAATATTTGTAACTATTGTTCTAGTGACTTCGAACAACAATTGTCACCTTTCCTCATCCAAAACTCATGTGATGAGGATTTATCAGCGCCCGTTCTAGAACCGATGAGCCCTTGCAACGCCCAGGATGTTATTATACAGGATACGAACGATACCTCGAACAGTTCAACGGAAGTTCAGGAAACATTTGACATGCTTGACTTCGAACAGAACGTTGTCCCTGGTTTCTTGAATAACAATACATTCCAAAGCCCTGGTAAGATTACTTTTATGATTATATAATTGCATTATTGAGATCATTACTGATTTATATGACTACAGAGAAGGTCGCCAAATCCCTATTTTAGACACACCCTTCGTTTTTAAGAAAAGTCTTGAAGGTTACTTCAAAATGCATTAATTTATATCTTATATATAAGTATAGTAAATACCTACAATGAAATTGGTCCTACAAATGATGTTGACATCTTCCACGATACATTATTACCTAAGAAGTTTAAGAAAAAAATTATTTCTGTTATTTAGTCTTAGTCTAATTTAAATTTTATCTTATTTAGTTTTTTATTTCAATTGTATGTTTTTTATATTTTCTAAAGTTTATTTTAGTGTGATTAGTTAGCTGTAATTTTCGTTAGAATTTGTGTTTAATTTATGTTTGTTTTCATTTTTGTCAAAATATTGTCTCAAATTTTTTTTTTAATTTGATATTCTTATTGTAGCAAGTGTCGTACGCGCCTGTAATGGTGTACCACACAGAATAAGTCTGATGTTCTTTTATTAACTACTTTTTTATTGTGTATATGCCGATGGTGTGTCTTTTAAATAAATAAATAAGTACATAGATTGTAACTGGAAAACGTACGTCCTCTTTTACTGTTTAAAGGAATGACAATCGCACGGAATGTATATTAATTACGTGCGGTTTTCATACAATTTTAAAAACATTATATATATTACGTTGTAAGTATTATATACGTACACATTAATAGTAGTAATTTACGCCCTTACAAATAGAAACAGATGTTAGTAGTAACATATGATTGCCCTTGGAAGTTGGAGGTAATCTATGTATTGTTTAAGAGTATTTGTTGTTTCAGTGTTGCGTAATAATTACATATTTTATGATTAAACTAAAACTGAACTTAATAGTATTCGTAAACACTTATTGTCCGACCCTACTTCGTACGAGTATGGTTACTAAATGGGCAGGCCATTTCCCCTCTTAAGGTTGAAATTTCCAAAAATCCTTTCTTGGCACATGTTCACGTTTAAATGAACGTACGTTACAAAGCTATCTAGACTCACTAGTTAGGGATGTGGACTACTATTTTATAAGTATAGATTCCAAGTAAATTTTAGTGTTAATTGTGTGTTTTAGTGTTAGTTAAGTTACTATTACTATTATTAAGTAACAGCGACACACAATATATTACGAAATATTAGTACTTAAATACTTTATCGAAAATGAGTCATTAAAACAATAGTAAACAGCTGGATACACAACTTCGTATATGAATAAATTAGAACAATATGATACACGTTGAATTTTAGTTACAAAATGCGTAAAAATAACCAATAATTGTAAAATGTGTACATCCTCTAAAAAAGATTTTTTTTCTCAGGTAAGGTTGGTAGAAAACGCCGTCTCTCCCACACACCACAAGTCGTCCAGCCGAAAGTCCAAAAACCAACTATTAGGTTACCTACATCGGTCCAAAAACCCCTAGTCGTTAAGGCGCAACCACAAAAACCCCTCAAAGTAACGAATATACAAGTCATCAATCCCCAAACTAAAGTATATTCGAAGCCCGTAGAGAGTGTCGCACCGCAGCGAAGAATGATTCGCGTCGCGCCAATGGCTGGCAACCCGAGATCAATACTATTGCCGGTCACAATAAAAGATATGAAAGATCTTAAATCAATCAAAATCATCAACGCAGCGGATCTGAAGAACGCGACGAATATCAAAATAGCGGCGGCGAACCTTCTTTCGCAGAGTAAACTGCAAGATTTCAAAGTCGAGTCTCGCAGTGACTGCGATTATGATCAAAACGGCAATCATTGTGGTGAGTACATTTTCGAGTCGTTAAAAAAAGATGCTTATTTCCGAAGCGTTAGGACTCAAAATGATAATTTACAAATTAAAGTAATATTATTAAGAGTTCATTGGCTAGTTTAGAATAGAAATATTTGTTTAGTTATGAGTATTCTACCAACAGCGCCATAATAATTGTACTGCAACAAACGCTACGTAAATTGATTGATGTCAATTGTACTTATTTAGACGTACGGCTAATATATATAATCTGTATGGAAATATTGGTCATTGACTCGAGTGAACATTTTTATGGTATCTTTGAACTCGTAAAGATTTGGAGGCCGAAATTTAAAGGAATTTATGCTTAGCTGTTTGAAATATGTGCGAAGTCGTTTTTTTTAAATAAATCTATAACTTATACTTAAAGGCAGGTTACTTCAAATTTGAAAAAGTTATTTAACATACAATGCTTGCATTCGTGCAAACATTTACGTAATCTCTAAATTGTTTTTGTAGATAAGTAATAACAACAAATAAATTTAACTTTAATAAATTAACGTTGACATTTAACGAAGGTCGTTTATAAGATAATATTATATTTTTAATTATACCGAACAATATATATTCGTATAAAAATTGACGACGCAAATTTGAGATTACGTATGTTATATAAAGATAATAACGTCTATTTAGTCTTACTTGTATACTATTGTTTGGTGGCAGTTGAACAACAATGATTTGTCTCTTTTTGTCATAATTAATTTAGCATTCAAAAGAAGAAGATAGCATTATTTTACTAAAGCCCAATATTATTTGTTATTCCGAGTCAAGTTCTTGTCGCCTCTAATTTTATCATTATCGTTAATCTATATCCGTTGCGTTAAAATGAGTCTTATTCGGAATTGTTTGTGGTTAGTATCAATAATATTAGTACTATTTTATTTCGTAGACATTTAATCTGCTTTAAATATTCTGATAAGATAAGATCTTTTTTCTTCCATATTTTTAAATAACTCAGGAAATGTTAGGTTGAATAAAATACAATACAGAATTTGAATGGCCTTAGAATTTATTACTCGATAATTTTAAGACTATTGAAAAATGATACGAAACGTATTCTGAAAATATAGAAAGGTTGGATAGTTTTTGGATAATAATAATAAAACGAATTCATAGTTATCAGTGTGTTTTAATTGTCTTATTGACAATATTATACGATGGAAAACTGAAGTGCTACTTGCACTTGACCTTCACGGGTAGATTCTTTCATGTTTTGCTTCTTTTCGACTGTCTGCAGGTCACGGCTACGTTAATCCTTGACCTTTCTGCAGTATAACTGTCATCTGCTATGAAATAACGTGTGATATGATTTTTTTTATATCTGTGTTGATGCACTTGTATATAGACAGATATTTTGTTGAAAAACTATATCATTAAGTAGTTACATATTGTCTCTTCTACAAAGTTTAAAGTAATTAAAATAACTGAATTAAAAATATATATAATATAAATATAAATTTTACTCATAAAAAAACATCAGATTTAACTAGAACTAACTTATCAAGTAATCATAGTTCAGAATTGCTGCATCTTGTTCTTTCAAATCTCATATCAATGTCGTCAGAGGTAGAAATCAGCGTTTAACTAAACATCCGTTTATATAAAGCCACGACATGTTTTCGTTGCGAAATAATAATTTAGAATTAATTTCAGATGACTCAGGCACCGATCACAGCGATGACGAAGATGATCACAAGGAAACCCAATTAAACGATGGGAGAAACGGATATCCCCGTCTCGTTCTAACCGCTGAGGAAAGACGGCTGCTTGCAAAGGAGGGAATCACATTGCCAACGAGCTACCCACTCACCAAGCACGAAGAAAGGGAACTGAAGAGGATCAGACGCAAGATCCGCAACAAAATCTCCGCCCAGGACTCTCGTAAACGGAAGAAGGAATACGTCGACGGATTGGAGGATAGGTGAATATATTATAATTGCTTTTTTTTATAAAGATAATATCGCTCAGTAATAAGATAGCGCCGATTGAATTGTACCAACTAGCGAACACACTATTTTCTTATCTGTTTCTGAGAGATAAGTGTGTACATTAAGTGCGCAATCGATATTATTTAATATAATATAATATGGATACTTTACTTCAGTGTAAACAACTTCATATAATTTATATTATTTTATAAACAATATTGAAATGCTATATATGAATGTTAAATACCGAGATACAATTTTTTCGACGTAATATCAGATACGCAGCTTTTGATGAGTAACGTGGTGGGACATGCCCTAGAACTTTATCCTAGCAGCGAGATATTTACGCGTCGATGCTTATTTACTTACTACGACTGTATGAAACGAAGGTATAATGACCCTTTCTAACTATTCATACATTAGCGGTTTTGTGTTGTGTTAAATACTATGTATCCGTCCCGACGTCATTCAAGTAAGATTTGAATCGGGATTTTTTAAATCAGCTATTAAAAAAAATGTACAATCATTGTTAAGCCAAGCTATTTATAAAGTAAAGTAAACGACTTATAAATGTTCCTGGGTAAGGCCAGCTCTCCGTTTGAGAGAGTAAGAAGTTTACACCACCAAGCTGTTCCAATATTTATGATAGATACGATTGTGGAATGCACTAAACCGTTTCGAATTATGCTACAGATATATAGCAATGGACTTACATTTTGATATAATAAATATAGATTTTTTTTCTATATACGCTTTTACACGATGGAGTTAAATAAAGTAATATATTTTTGAAAATAGTATATAAGTCTACCAATAATCTCCCCGAAATTTAGTTCACATTTTAGAACTAGTAGAGTAAAGAAGAGTTAATGTTAATCTCTTATATGAGTACCAACATTATTATGGTACATGTTTTCTTTTCCCTGACCGTGTCTCAGTCGATTTAGGGTCGGTCGCGTTTTTTTTCTTTCCATTTTCCTCTATTATTCGTCATTATATTATGAACATTCACATCCATCTGACTCATATCTCTCTTCACACACGCCATCCATGTTTACTAAGGTCGTAGTCTTCCTCTCCCTTCCTCAATCATGCTCATTACTCTTTTAGTAACGTGTGTCTCCTTTCTGAGTTCCTTTTTTAAATAAATAAATAATTACATATGTAGTATGTTCATTGGCTATACAAACTGTAATGTTTTATTTTGCTGACAAATTTTCCTTAACTTATATATCTAAATATATCTACGTGTTATATGTAAAGATCGACATCAAAAATACCCAATACGTTTATGACATGATATTTTATTGTTAAATTAGAAAGTATCTTGCATCAGGTATATTCTGTCTGAGTCATAGACCAGCAATCAACGAACACGTCGACACCAGACACGCTGGCAGTGGATGATTCATTTTAATGTATTTTAAAATAATTACGAACGGTTTAAGATTTATGGACATAAGTTTTTGTGTAACTATTATATATAAACAATAATTATTTACTTGTTACATTTGATAACATTAAGTATTGTTGCTGTTTTTGGGTTTTTTTTGCATTTGAGGCCCAGCGGTGGCTAATTTATTGATACTTTAAAATATTAATAAAATTTATAATTATGCTAATTATATATTCATACGTATTGTGCATTATTAATAACAGTACATACTATAGATTTAAAATTGTTAATAATTACTGAAAACTTATGATTTATTTTATAAATTGAGTGTATTCATAAAATACAATAGAAAATAAGAGCAATAACACCAAATCAATGTTATAGTAAATATATTTTTATGAGATTAAATGATGAATAATTAAAATAATGTTTACGACAGGGTCAAACAGTGCACCGCAGAAAACCAGACACTTATCAGGAGGATAAAAATACTTCAGACCCAGAACCAGTCCCTAACGCAACAGTTGAAGAAATTACAGGTACTTTTTTTCCTTTTACGAAGAGTAATATAATAAAAAGCCGTTTTTTTATTTCTAAACAAACGTGGATTGTATTTAAATAACTCAATGCTTAAGTTTAAATCATTAAATTATATATATGTGTATCAAGCTTTATTTTTTTACGTGAGTTTTAAATGTTTATCTGCGGGATTGTATTATAGAAAAATGTCAGTATTAACTGTGCAAAATCGGAAACTAGGCGCTGTTTATGCTAATATTATAAATGCGAAAGTAACTGTCTGTCTGTGTAACCTCTTCATGCTTTAATCGCTGAACCGATTTAGATGGAATTTGGTACGGAGATAGTTTAACCCCCGTGGATGGTCATAGATCATATTTTTTTATTTACCCCTGGGGCTTAATAGGGGGTTGGAGGTTTTTATTTGTAAAGTTAAAGTTGTGTACATTGTTCATATTTAATTATTTCGTTTATAAAGTATTTGTCTACAAGGTATGTTTTAACTGTAAATAGTAATCTATCGAATCTAGTATTCATAGTAATCATTCTTAAAAAGTATCTCTCGATTTCTTGCCAGTTCCTTTCGATGGGATCTACATTCCGAACCGGTTGTACGTGAACTTAATCGTTTCAAAAGTGCACGTAAGAGCCTACATGAATAAAGTATATTGTGATCTTTTAAAATAACCAGTTTAATATCGATTGAGTTGTTCTCAATGTTCATACCAAACTAAAAAGAGCAATGTCGATTACATCGGAGTCGGAGTCGCGTATAGTGGTTCCTTGGTCCTTAATATTTCCTTCCTTATTTTCTTGAATTTCAGTCTCAATATATATGTTTTAGTTAAAGTTTAGAAATTGACAATAAAAAAGATAGTCAAATTTTATTCACAAAGGGTTCGTTTTTAGACCGAATTTAAAATAGGTACAAATTTCCATCATTTGTCTTAGTGTCAGAATCAACATATACTATAATTAATAATTTCAAAAAATTTATGTTTAAAACTTAAGAATATCCGTCTGATACCATAAACATATAATATTGCTTCAGTGAGTTACTCAGTCGCTACTGACTGACGTTATGAAGACACAATTGTTGTTTTGCTTTTTACATTCACATTTTCTGAATAAATTCGAGCAAACGAATCTGTGTAATATAATTTTATCGTCAATCTATTCGACTTTCATTTCAGAAAGTTTTTATTTTCGAGTATATTTTTGTATAAGTTTCAAGTGTTTCGCAATTATTGTTTACGATCGGTGGAGCATGAAGTATCGATTCTAAGTTACCTGTCGATGTTCTTCACAGACGTGTGAAGCGCGACCAATCATTTCGATATAGATCATAATATAATTAAAATACTTGGACCATAATAGTATACTTTATATAAATATTTACTTTATTATTTCCATATTTAATAATTACTCGAAATTGTTATAATTACTTTAATGCCAATCTCATGATGGCTACTTGTGAACTATAGACTATGTAAAATAATAAGGAAATTTGTTGGTAATATATATATATATATATATATATACAAATTATTGATAAAACTCTACGATAATTTTAATTTTTTTCTTATTGGATATATTTAAGTCTTGTGGCCTTTTGTATTGTTTATTGAAAACATTTTTCTGTAGTCAATCTGTCATTGGTTATGTTATGTAGCTTAAAATTATCAATGAACTAGCCGTTTTAAAGTAATATTATATCCAATGCGTTAATTCGCTATGGTTTTTATTTGTTAGAGCAACGCTGATTATTGTATTTTATAACTAGAAATAGAGATGGCGCATTTGAATAAGTCTAACTAACATATATTGATTTCAGTAGACAATTACGTTATTTTCAATGTCGGCTTATATGTCTCTAACATATATTAAAATATATTTTGATGCAGTTTTGTTCATTACAACCACGAGTAAGAGAAATGACGGATGTAAAGAAATATGCACGGAACTCGTAGATAACCTTCGATAAAGCAGAAATTCCACAATTCACAGTTCGTTAATATACGTTTTTATAAGTCTTTGCTCATGGCAAAACAATTGCGTACTTGCAGTATCAGCGTTTATTCATTTCAAAATCAAAGATTTGCGTAATAATAAATATAGACTATCATCATAGATAATGTTAAGTAAACAATAAAACGAGACACTACAGGTGTTAATTTTTTAACTAAATATATTTACTTACTTTATACGTATATAATAAAAATAAATATCTAACACAAAGATAAATAACTATGGAATTATATCTAGTGTCGTTACTTGATACACGATTGAACATAAACAGTAATAGGTTCGCGGCAAGTAGCCCCTACTTCAGACACGCTTGGGGCAGTTCCATTCGCACTCGATTCGGTGCCCGCTGAGCTTGTATAGTAACGCTCGCGTCGCTTGCAGAACGTACTGACGGGCGTGACGTCCGGCTCGGGCGGCAAGGCGCAGCCGGCCACGTGCCTGCTGGTGCTGCTGCTGTCCGTGGCGCTGGTGGCGCTGCCGTCCGTGCACGAGGAGGTGCGCCGCGCGCCGCCCGCGCCCGACGCCGCCGCGCCCGCCGTCACGCGCGCGCTGCTCTCCGCCGCCAACAGTGAGTGCCTTCCCTAATAGCTGGTAGATATAAGGCCGCCAGATCCCGAGCTCCTGGGTACAAACCCCAGGCCGGTCCGATAAAAGTTACAGGATGTTTCTATCGAAATCGTCTCAGTAGCCCACAGTCTGGAAATTGGAAGTGTATACAATCCCGTGCCTCGGAGAGCACGTAAAGCCGTTGGTCCTGCACGTGAACTCTTTCCGGTCGCGTCAGTTATATTACAAACCACATTATTATATAACTCCCCCATACATACAATATTCGAGATCGGAAAAATCGATTGCACATAGAAATGCTGGAAAATGTTGCATTAGTTTTCCTTGCTAGATACATTAAGAGTCGCTTTGAACTAAATACTTTGAGTGCATACATGCTCTTTATCATCCCCCTTACTCTAATTCTACGATCCTGTTGATTGCTTCTAAACTGATTCCTTTAAAGAATAACCCAATAAGCCTTTATTGACCCAACACGGGATTTGAACCTAGAACTACCATCAATCAAGACCTAGAACTTTTATGAGTAACTAGACATACGCGGAATACATAATGATTATAACTATAAATAAAGTTTATTCGAATTTCCAAATTTGTTTACAATGACCATTGGCCGGTCATATCGTGAAGTTCCATTGTTAACTTTTTATTGACTTAAACGATACGTAACAGTGCCTTTCGTTGTTCACTGAATTTTAAAACAAAAATTCCATTAAATATTAAAGACAGTAGTAATTTTCTGATAATATACACTTAATTACCCACGTTGTGAAATCCTTGCTATGCAATAAAAGATATAAATGATAAAAAGCGTACAAAAAATGTTCATTGATATACACTTAGCAAATTAAATAATTAATGTTATATTCTAAAATTAGTATAAAATACGTCACACGTTACTAGTCTGCTCTTCACGGTGAAATTCTCATTCCAAACCGGTGGTTGCCTTGTGCATGAATATATTAGTAAAATGATGGTTGTTTAACGTCACAAACTATATATTTTTTTCAAGAGTTAAACATTAAGTTGATTTTTTTTTATTTTCTGTTATATAAAGCATGTAGAAGAAATCCTGTCTAGTCAAAAATATAAGGGTTTGTTTTTAAAGGCAGACATTGAGATGCGTAACATTAACTTTATATAATGCGATACTGGAAATAGAGCAGTTACAATTACGTAAATGAAAGTTTAACAGACGAGCCAACCGTAACGTCTGAATCAACAATTTACCTTCCACTCTTAAATAACGAGTTTTATAAAAACAGATAACACAAAATAAGAATCCGTATTGTGAATATCAACCAATACAATACATGTCAAATAAGATAATAAATGGAATTCACAATAGAATTTAAAAAATACGTCAGCAATTTTAGTACCACTCGACATATAGGAAGGATTCCAACGTAACTCCATACGTCCTCATATGTCTAAATTTATTCAAAAAGTATGCCAGAAGACTCGCATACGTACGTACGTATGTATTCCTATTCATGTACAGAAACCCTGAAAATATTACACTCCTTTTTGGACAGTTGTGTTACTAAGAACCAAAATAAATAAGAACCAAAATGTTTTATAAAAGAAATCGTTTGATTTATCTATTGGGAATAAAAGACAAATATAAAAAATAACGTATTATAACAAAGTATGACCTTGTTGAGTTCAATCGAACGAGTTATTTAAGAATGTATAAAACAATGTCGGTTAATATCATTTTTTCTCATTACAGAAATGGTTCTGGATGAAACCGTAATAGACGACGGGGAATTTAATATGGATGAATTGATAACATTCAACCGCGCGCACTCCGACCACGACTACCAAGTGGTGAAGAGCCTGGACTCCGGCAAGGCGTTGTCCGGCGGGTACGTAGACCTGCCCATAGACGAGGACTGGCCCCCCAATCTCAAGAAACGAATGAAAAAGATAGAGTTCGACTATGACGACGGCTCGGATTACTTGCCGCCCATAGTTAAGGAGGAGAATTATGAGAATTCGTATAAAACAACGTCTAAAATCGAAGACAACGAAATCAAATTACATAACGATTTTCTAACGAACACCCTCCTGTCGACGGGCCGAAAGCTCGGCGAGTTGTTGGAGGCCTTCCCGCCAGTCCCCGTCAAGAATGAGGATCTAGTTATCGAGGAGGTTTCGGATTTTGATACGAGAAATAACATAACAGGAGTTAAGAGTTTCGTAGTCAACGGCTCGTTAAATTAATTCTAATTTACTATATCCTATTATTTCGCTATTCTCGCATCGCACGTTATTCATATCGGATATTATTTTATTATAATTTTATACAGATAAATATTTTTTATTTCTATATTCAATGAAATTATTCCTTGATTTAGTTTAAGCTGAAATATATGACCCATTTTACCATAATTGTTGAGATTGTAATGTGTTTCGCGTAAATATTTAACGATTATGGTGGTGTGATCGTGATCGTCTCTAGGTTAAGTATTACTTCGTGACTAAGTATATCGAAACATAATAATTCGTTGAGTATGTATTTATTTTTTAAATCAAAATTAATATATTGATGAATTATATTTTAAAGATTTTATATAAACTTTGGAATGTCATTCGTTTTTGCCTAGATTAAGGTGTTTTTAAGCATTTTCGTTACGACTTGGTGCAATTATGTGTAAGTACTGATCTACAGTGTTAGTTTTTATTTAGTTTAATACAATTATAATAAATACAGAATAAGTTCTTATTCCTTTAAAATTATTTTCTGAAACGTCGGATTATGAGGTCGTTGAATTTGGAATACAATTGTTATATTAAATAAAATGTGAAGGAAAATTGGTCTTTGTATTACACCCTTAGAAACCTTCAAGCGCAAAAGTGTAGCAGTAATCTTTGGTTCAGTAGTCCCCTAAAAAAAGATCGTGTGTTAACAGGAGACAAAAATAGATACGATAATATTCAAGTTTCAATTCAAGTTAATCTTATTATTTTAATGGATACAACGGGAAACTAGGGTGTTTAGTTACGTCGAAAGAGTATCCAGATTTTTATTGATATTTCATTACCAATAGCTAATTTCTAAATAACTTGCTGTTCAAACAGGCGAAATAATTAAAATATACATTTTTTTCTTGAATATAAATGCAGTTCGTTTCTTTGAATATGCTTATCAGGATTATGAATGTACTTGGTTGTATATTTTCATACGACAACCCTGAGATGTGAAGCCATATGGTCAACCAATATCAAACTATACTGACATTTAGTCGAGCTGCAGTATATTGTTATGTACTTTTGTCTATATATATTTCGGAGGCCTTTTCTAAAAGAAAATACCACCTCCAGGTCTGAAAAACCATGACTTAATCTTTATATATATACCTCTATATTGCTGAACTATATATCTAGTTTTCATAAGAATATGAACTAACACAAGACTTGCACTGGTCATCAAAGATCCTCTGCGCAATAGTTAAAACATAAATACATTATATGGATACGTATGTATATGGATTTTTTTAAGTAGTTTTATATAAGTATGTGCATAAACTGTTATATATTGTTAATTAATTTTTAATTACCGTCTTCATGGTTTTTCTGTTTGACCTAAAGGTGGACTGGCAGAGAATGCCTTCAGGCATTAAGTACGCCTTTTGTCCCATTAAGTTTATGGTGGTCAATAAAGCATTTAAATAAATAAATCCGTTACTTCAATATTTGTACTCTTTAGTTTGCGAGGTTGGCGGTGCATTGGTAACGAATGATTATTTTTTCTTATAGCATCAATGTCTATGGGCAGTTTTGACCAATGACTATTAAGTGGTTCATTGACCTATGTACCTTTTTGAAATAAAATAATATCTATAACATGTTAATAAAATGAAAATACATAGTTCCATTTCTATTTCATATGTAACTTAGCAAGACTAATGTTGACATAAATTCAACAGAAGCATAGTGTGATATATAGATAGTGATACACAATAAGAGAAGATATACAAGTTTGGACTCAAATATATAGATAACTTTATTTCCGGAATAGTAAAAAAAAAAACTAATCGGTGATTGCTTAGTCAACAACAGTGCGATTCTGTATTCGTGTATCTCGTGAAACGGACTTTAAGACAGAGAGGCTATTTTGATACGTGTATCCCATACATTTTATAATTATTCTATTCTATGTCGCTTATCACATTTAGATTTACAATTCACGCCCGTGTTCACGTCTTCTGCAGTAAGTTTCGAATTTCTTCGTTGAGTAGAGTAGCTCTACTGAAATTATCCTGATTCGGAAAATAGCACTATTATAGTTTCTAAGAGCACACAATTAATAAAAATACCACAGATTTTTTTTTTTTTTCTTTTATTTATCTTCGTTATGAAGATGAAACAGAGTGTTTAGCAAACCTAAATTTGTTTTGCTTGGCTGTTATCTTAGCATTAGCATTAGCAGCCTGTAAATTTTCCCACTGCTAAGCTAAAAGCCTCCTCTCCCTTTGAGGAGAAAGTTTGGAGCATATTCCACCACGCTGCTCCAATGCGGGTTGGCGGAATACACATGTGGCAGAATTTCGTTGAAATTAGACACATGCAGGTTTCCTCAAGATGTTTTCCTTCACCGCCGAGCACGAGATGAATTATAAACACAAATTAAGCACATGAAAATTCAGTGGTGCCTGCCTGGGTTTGAACCCGAAGTCATCGGTTAAGATGCACGCGTTCTAACCACTGGGCCATCTCGGCTTAGTGGTTAGAACGCGTGGCTCGCTGTTATCTTGCTATTATATATATTAATCATATTGGCAATTAATATTTTTTCAATCCGTGTGTACAACACAATATGAAAAGAAAAGGGCCAAGAATTGAGTTCTGAGGCACAACCGACAAATTTCTGAAATAGGTATGTTGTCAAGATT
This sequence comes from Vanessa atalanta, assembly GCF_905147765.1. Taxonomy (NCBI): domain Eukaryota; kingdom Metazoa; phylum Arthropoda; class Insecta; order Lepidoptera; family Nymphalidae; genus Vanessa; species Vanessa atalanta. Next base: position 6,682,380 of record NC_061882.1, read on the forward strand.
GCTTGTAAGATGCGGCTTTTTTATGCAGTATTTCGTAGTAGTTTCTAGGATCGGCTGTTTGCATTTCTTTCTAAGTATTAAGGGTCCCAGCTGTTCTGAGCAAACTGAGTGCGATTAAATATCAAGAATTCAGCAAATGAAATCAGAATGGCCAAAAAGATTAAGTGTGTTTTACAGTTTTGTTTGTATTTCTGTCGCTTTCCCACAATGAATAAAACGAATATCTTATAATAAGCTTTATTTAATTATGAGTTAACAAATATTTTCGTATTTTTGAAAACAGGTTGTGACCTTAACTGAATATAAGTCAAATTGCGTATGCAAATGTACATGTTACAGAAAAAAAATTAAACACTGAGAACTGTTTTCTATGATAATGAATATTTATTTATATACTTAACAATAAGAATTCAATTCAGTTTCAAAAGCATCATGTATTATAATACATAAAGTTAATAACTAGCTCAAAACATTCCTCGTGCGTCCTCAAGCCGGCCGACAGAATATGACTTACTTAGTAAGCGAAATTTTTAAAAATTATAATTTAAATTAACTACACAGTACAATACGTGGCGAACGCCCTCTGCCGGCAAACCACGCACCTCTACATCAGGTGCAATCTTTACAATAAATACCCATGTATATTCCATTCACATCAAAATTTTATTTGAAGTATGAAATTAATTAAATGGTGCTCAAAATGTTGTTTGTGATAGGATGAAGCTAGCCGAAATGCGATCAGGTATCCGCGCTGTAGAGGTTCGTGGCGGTTCGGTCGCTCGAACTCCACACTCGTCTTTCGATCCTCACGCCGCTCACACACACGCAGAACAATCTTTTGCGTTTAGAGATCACACAATTTGACTTTGACTTTCGATATCCACTCTAATTTGATTATTCTATCTAGCAAATAGAAAGTAACAATTAGGTACAACTATTAATAATTTTAAGACTTACGTTTATTACATTCGGTTATACTGCAACGTGTACAATAAGTATTTACGATCTATTCAACGAGGGGAATAATTTTGTTTACAATATTATATAAAAACTCAGATTTTAAAAATTTTCAGTTTATACATCGACGATAATTGCATTCTATACTTTCTCTAAAAATATGAAAACGACACAACAAGATGTTTTTTTTTCATTATTTATTCAAAAAACATGTCAACCTTTACTTAGCCAAATGAATAAGACTATTAGGGGGGATACAATTTTGTGATGACTACATATCCGTGACTAATAAAAAATACTTTACAAAAACGCCAATGCGATCGGCAATACTTATCTCGCCGCACAAATTGCTAACGCACGGACGCACCGGATCACATCGAGTAGGCCGCTCCGACTCGCTGCCGCGGCCGACTGTACTACGACCCGACTCATATATATAAATAAACACTGTTCGATACAGTATGGATTCTAATAACATCAGTAACATTTTAAAAATATATTTATCAACATGTTATAAAGCTATGACTTTATTTTATTTGCCATCAACGCCAAATTGCAATTGCATTTGCTTCCCCCTCGCCCCTCGTATAAACCTTCGCTGCGGCGGAGCGACCTACGGGCGGCGGCAGCGAGTCTCCGGCGACTGCGGTCGCCACGACGGCGTCCCGCTGCTCAATAATCACACCTGCAAACCTTATCCTACGCAATTCACGATACGAATCTTTGCCACGTCGTATCAAAGCAAAAATATACAAACGTGTTTTTTCTAAGCTGTACAATTTATACACTATCGACGTACAACGTAGCGAGCGCGGTGAGTGCCACTCTCGGTGCAGGAGGCGCGACCGGTGATATTATTTACTCAGTCTATTCACAGTTCGATACTAAATCCTAAAATGTATCTCTCGTTCAAGACAGCGTGAAATGTAGCCGCGGTCGTAACGAGGAATGACTGAATTTCGATAAACTCTGATATCTTGGAATGCCCCCCGTCCCCCGTCCCCCGTCCCGGCCGACCGCAGCCTATGAAACTTTAAATGTACTCCTCGCTATATTAATATTAAATAAAAACATTACAATATAAATTGACACGAGCCGAGCACGTTTAAATACATGAGATGACGTTTCAATCAGTCTTGTGGGACAGTGCGGCGACATCTCTCGGGAATCCGATTGAAACAAATTATACTTTTAAACTATTGTAATGAATTAATACATAAATTATTGCACGTTATATATAAAATTTACGTCAAATAACGAATCATATATCATACTTAGATCGACATTATCGTTTGCCACAAACAAAGTAATGGAAATAAGATCGTCCTCTCATTTATTGCATGAAACTGTATATTCAAATTATCACTCACTAAAACTATCGTGTAGGCATAAATTAACATAGGTCATTACGTGGCGTCACTATAGGAACGGAGCCGATTAAATATGTTATTAATAATTGTTTCTCGCACAAACTGAACTTAGTAATAGACAATGACTAAATAAAATTATATCTAGAATATGCAAAGTACGGGCAATGTGTTGGAACAAATGTTTATGTGGTGCTGAATGGATACAGCCGGCATTACAGCACGGGCTACAGAGAATTGATCAAACTCGTGTACATTCGTTTTATAATTTTCAAATGACAATAATATATTACCCATCACAATAATATCACATCACAACCGCTTCGTCAGTGGCAAATGGTCAACACATCGCCCGACAGACAATTCCAACAACACACAACTCAGTAGTCACGATATCTACGCTATGGTAATTCATTACTTACGTAACAAAATCGTATAATTACACTCGACGGAAACTATAATAATGAACTCGCAGTGCACTCACTGCATCACTAATTAAAGGGAAGCGATACATCTAATGTTAAAACTACGGCCGTTCATGAAAAATGATTAATGTATAGTTCGATTTGTTCAATATAAATCATGATCTGGAATGGTACTCCGATGAGTGAGAAATGAGGTAAAGACAATCTCGAGTCTCGAGCGGAGACGAATAAATAGACCCTCGTGAGGTTTAAGATGAAAGTAAATAGCTACGGACGGGAACACAAATATGAAGCCAACCGCACCTCGAATACTTTATGTACAATATGGAGCAATCCCTGTTTGAAATTATATATAACATTACCCATGTAATGTGAACGTCAAAAACAAAACTGAGACACTTTATTTATGCCTGCTTAGCGATCGCGTACAGCTCTAGTTTTGTCTTTGGATTAACAGCATCATTCGGCGATCCGTTGACTACTATTGTATAAGCCTGGAGTACTATGGTCCTACTGTAACGAGAATTTCGGTATTATGAATCATTACAATATTTAAATTTCGACTTCGATTTCAAAACATAAAATATCGTTTATATAATAAATAACAAATGATTATTAACTATGCCGATTTAGATTTTAACTTTCATCTAATTCACCAACCGGTAAAAAGTAGTATCGAAATTTAGAAAATAACTATTTATCCTAAGCGATAATACCAATTATTTTAAAACTGAGAAAAAATTGCGTAATCAAAAATAATCTGTTTATCAATTATTTATGTATAGTTGATATTTTTTTAGTGGTTATTGTACATTTATGTTGGACGTCATGAAGGTAATTTTATTTAAACTCTGACCACCTTATTAATAAAACAAATATTCAGCCCTCGTCTCTCGAAACTCCAACGGGAGAGACGAACATTTAGACCGTAGACAATATATATTTTTTTAATAAGTTTGTCAGACAGTTTCTTATATTAAATATATTATAACTGTAGCTGCCTGACCAACTGAATTGAATTGAAATCAAAAACTATTTCAAAAATATAGTAATCATTTATATATTTTGTCATACATATATCAAGTGATCCGACTTCTATATAAAGTACACATCGAGTAATCAAGTAACGTTACCGCATAATAATTAAGTTAATAAACTAGGGAGCCGCGGATGTAAGGGAAGTAATGCTTTAACATAATACAAAGCGAATTCTCATTATATAATTGTCATAATATATGAAATAAAAATAAATATATTAGTTTGGTATTACTAGATTTCATGATACCTACTAACGGATCTAATTGAATCATTTTAGATATGTACGTGTAAGAAAAACTTAATGGAGTTTTATGTTGCTCGGATTTTAATAAGCAAAACTTTTCTGGTTCTATGTATCTGTTCTATTATGAAGATTTGAATAACAATGTCTTATTGTTTAGATTATTCTCTGTCTAAAGCAATTACAGGTATGATCGTTTTTTAAATCAATTAACTCCGATTATTAGCACTTATTCATACAAACAAATAAATGCGTGTACATCGAAGGATCGAGCGAACGCTTTATAGGTAGGGTTGCCAACTTACGAACACGAATATTCGAAATATAATCCAAGTCGTAAATATAATATTTTCCAACTGCATCGATACACATAAAAGTATTCATTTAAACATTCAACATTGTTTCGGAATAAAATCATAAGTGGGCACTTTGAATCTCTCCTATTTTAGTAGGACATTACAAATCGAAACAATCGAAGGTGCGAATCGATAGTAAGAAATAAAGCAATTATAAATACATAAAGTGAATTCGTTCTATGATACATGTGGGGTGGCGGGGCGGTCGGCAACCCTGCAGTCACGCGCACACGCGTCACTTGTACGCGCGCGTCGCGCACTTCTTCTTTTTGCGTTTGAAGAAACAGCAACATCTGGAATAGATGGATTGTCTGCATGACGATTTTTTTTAGTCTGCCTGAGGTTAGTTTCGTACGTCGATACGTTCGACTTTGTTTTAATCCTCCGTAAACCTCGACACGGTCGGTAGGATGAGTGAGTTGGGTTGATTATTTTGTTATATTGTGTAAGTATTCCTCACGATTTTTCACCATTATACCGACAGTGTCAAGTTTCACGAAATGTCACGGTAAAAGCACAACGATATAAAACTTTATACAGCCAGCAAAATATAAAATGCAATGATAATACAAATTGTACCCCTTTCATTAATTAACAATAAATATCATATACAATATTAATAAAAAAAATCGTACCCATTGATAATAAAAAGTTACCGAATTGCCTGAATATCTTTATCGAGTTGGTAAGACCGTTTAAATTTATGGACGACTTTCTCTTTTAATACAAGCTGGATCTCGCCGTCTCTTTGCGACTCGCTACATTTTCCAACCATTGTTTGCATATTTTTTTAGTTGTTATGTATAAAGTATAACCTATATACAACAATATGCGAAGATCTGTTATGTCCCAATTCATAATATTTATATCCATAATAAATCTACACATGCTATGTTGCAATATGGAAATCAATGGTACGTACTAAGATATTTAGTTGGGATAATACTATCACAAAAAACACATAGCATCATAAATAAAATTGAACTATTTAAGAAAAATATTAAAAACATAGACGTCTAGCTCGATGCAACTAAATAGTACAACTTAAATATAATTATTGTTCTTTGATGTCTACAGAAAATAAAAGTTCTAAGGGCATTTAGTATTATTATAGTTATCATTAATAAAGTGCTACACGTTAAACGTACACATTTATAAGACAACTTTTTTGGTCGAATACTTGGATCGATTAAAGAAATAAGAATAAACATGCCAAAATATACCAAACAACGCGGTTATGATTGTGTGAAAACACAATTAAAATTGTCATTATTATTCGTATCAGCTAAACTTTTTTTAAATGGAACGATGATGGGTGTCATTTGAATATTAAGTATAAATAAAAAGTAAATGTTTTTGTTACACTTTGGCATAATATAATACAGATATTAAATAATCGTAGAGATTAAAAAAAAATATAAAGAATTTGAATAAATGTGAGTAATGTGTAGTGTAGAAAGCTGGCGGACATTTTGATATACTATTATTTTGATTAAATCGATTAACTTCAGTCAATAATGGTCTAGCAAAATTTACGATTTTCTCTTTGGTTGAATGCCAACTAAATACTTTTATTATGCCCATACATTTCTATCGAATCTTTAAACTAAGAATATCTAAATTAAGAAAAAAGTTTTCTTCACCAGCTTCTTAGCCATAGACTGTCATAAGATATGAAATTTAGGATATTTCTTTTTAAATTTATGTTTCAAAATATCAATTTATTGGTTAATTTTACGTTTATATAGGATTTAGACTTTATACAAATCTAGTACTTGTGTACTCTGAATTTATGTTACGTGCGTTTTACTATTAAAGAAAAGTGTTTTGACAATAAATAATATAAAAATGTATCGCGGAGTAAGTACAATGTTCTGTGCCATATTTTAATTAATGTAATAGAACTTAAATCGGAATTGAGTAACACTGGAAAACATTCCTCTTAGACATCAATATATTTCCATGCCAATACCTACCTAATAGATACCTAGCTGGATGAGAATTGGAGTATGATGGATACAGTGGCGTGCACGAAACACTACTTTAAAATATGTTGACACGTGATTCACAGTGGAATCACTACCAAGCCTGCGCCTCGCGAACGGCACCGGGGTGTGCGTGTGTGCGTGTGCGTGTACTTAAGCTAATAAAAGTAAAACAGAAAGGTATGCATACAGTTGAAACACTGACTTGGTGTCGTCGACGACGTCCACCTCGTGGTGCTGCGTGATGGGCGTGTTGCTGTGGCCGGCCGTCGGGTCGTCCGCGCCCAGCTCGCCGTTCGTGGAGCTCACCACCTGCCAGCCACGCGCACGACTTACTCTATGTCTCCTGACTGATCTCAACACTCGCCACCGGCGGGGCGTCTGTTGTTCTAATTATATATTATTTTGGCTCGATATGAAGTCTATGCTAGAAATTTTGTTCGTGGCGGTATAGTTCCCGTCCCAGTAGGGGTGGCGTAAACGCTCATCGTTGCTCGATTATTAAAATAGGAAAAGACTGTGAAGCGTAATTCGAAACTTAAAATTCGCAACGTTCGATCTGTTTAGGGTAACATTCAAGCAACAGTTGTAGCACACTTAAACACTGATGCAGTTTTAGTTATTCGAAAAGCATTTTCAATACGGTTTCAAAAATTATTGGCGTACTTCTACGGACACATATATTCTCGAATTAATCAAGCGTAATTTCAAAAACATGAATTCACGAATAATCGATAGCGCCACAACTAAAGCTATCCAATCCATTACATTTTAAAGAGCGTGAAATCTTGCGACACTGACTTTGACCGGTAATTTTTATTTAAAAGATAATATTTACTGCAAAAATTTGACAATGGGCCATTTTTATATTGATTATTTTTTTATTTTATTTTTTATATTATACGTAATCATAATATCTTTCCAATAATTTTATATATCCAGTCATAGTACAATATATAATAATTTGTAGCTGTTGCTTATTCGTTAAGTAAACAGAGTATGCGGAGCCATTTGAAAATCTCTAAATGTTACAGTATATCAATTTATTTCTGATATTATTCAATAAAAAATACATTAAATTACGTTTGTTCTGCTGAAAAATATAATAAAATAATTATATTAATAAATTTATTTAAATTTAGTCGTGAACAGATGGTCGTCCCTTGATCATATATTTATTATTACCGTCAAAGTCAGTGTTATTTTAGCTCAATTAAAGCGGCATGCAGACATTCACACAACGATTGCCGCAAAATGTTCACAACTGACCGTGGACACCGATCCGGGAAATTTCACATACCGAAAATGCTTATTCTTCAACAGCTAAAAAATAAATGACAACAATATACATCCACATCTCATCGACAAAAAAATATTGCATAAACATCACAAGGAAAGAAAATAGTACGACCTTAAATTCATGCACAATATTATAAATTATTTCGAAAAAGGTAATCAAAGTTGCCATGCTCTCAGCAAGCAAGGTCTAAGGTTTTAAATTGTGTTCATAACTATAAATAATGGAATCCGATAACGCGACAGAATATTTCAAGTAATTTGTTACAAGTATTTCCTTTCACAGGGGTCGAATTATGCGACCAGACGATCAATCGGATTTCCAAATAACTCCAAAAAATCTGTTACATTAAATAATAGCCGATAAGAAATAAACTCCGCGCTAGCGAAATGCCATACTTATCTGGCGTGACTTACAGCCCACAATACTAATCAGAGAAATGCAATTCTATATTTTTTTTTATTCTTTACTGTAAATAGGTCAATAGGTAAATATATAGAGAGGCGGACCGATATGGGTCACCTGACGTTAAGTAGTCATCGCCGCCATAGACATTGACGCCGTGGGAAATATTAACTATTATTATACATGGCCAATTCGCCACCAACCTTGGAAACTAAGATGTTATGCCCCCTGTGCCTGTAGTTACGCTGGCTCAGTGAGCCTTTCCAACCACAACACAACGATAGTAAGTATTGCCGTTTGGCGGTAGATCGTGTCATCAGTTGGCGGTTGGTGTAACCGTGATCTACTTATCTATAATCTAATGATCGTGACATACTAATTTGTTACCAATGACTTCCAGATTTATAAAAATGGCTAAGCCATGCCAAGGGCTAAATAACCGCCGCCGCACTATACGTTTAAAGAAGCAGACTCATCGAGTCATATCAAGCGTTACGATTTGTTACGCATAAAAATATTTTAACCAGCTACTTGTACAATGTATATATATGTATTTGTAACAGATGAATTGCATTTTTTTGACTGAACCCTCAGCACCGACGCTAACCCCACAACGTCCACAGCACTGCGCGGTCCCCACAGCAGAGGATGCAAAGCACGGCGAGCCGGCGCTTACCTGCACGGAGCCGTGGCGGTCGGCGGGCGTGAGGTGTCCGGCCGTGAGCGGCGTGGCCTTCCCGCTGTGCGGCCAGTTGCCGCCCGTGTTGGCCGTGCCGCCGGTGCCCGAGTCCTTCACGGCGCCCTGCAACGGCACGGCCGCACTGAGCTACGCCGAGTGACACGACCCTTGTTTCGGTGACGCACTCGAATGGAACCGAATTTATCGGTCGGAGGTCGAAAGATATTATTGATGGATTATGTAAATGTACTTTTTATTATGGATAATTAACTCTTTTGTATGTAATTGATTGTTTGATATCCAATAGCGTTCGAGGAAGTTTTTCATTATTGCATAAGACATTTATTGAATTGTTCAAATATTTTACAATAAACGACGGCGCAAATAAGCCTATTACGAGCCATCGTCGAGTTACGTGACTCATCACGTTTCACTAACAGCTGATAATCTTAATTAACTATTTAATAAGTACCGGTCCAAGTTAATAAGGCTTATCTGCAAAATTGGCTTAGTTTCTGCATCGATTGACATGGTAAATATATATTTATCTTCATAAATAAAATATTACAGAACGGTGAATATGTAGCATATTATGTATACTTAAATATATATAGATATATATAGTTATAGTATGTAACTATATAAAATATTTGTTAATAAATATAAGTTTTAAAATTAAAAGTAAGGATTATTTAAAACAATATAAGGATTATTTCTAAAGACAAACGTTATACCACACAAATCGGGTCAAGGCCTCTATTTAGCAATAACAGAAGGTTTAGAAGCAGTAAGTAAAGATCAAAAATGTGATGAATTCGTATGTAAATTATTATCACTTATGATCGTATGTTAAAATGTCTCAACAAAACTAAGAAGTAGCGATAGCAAAATATAGTATTAAACTAGTTTATTTACAAATAGAACATAGATTATTATAAGTAAGTATAATGTATTAAATCGTATTATAAAAAAAAAATTACGTTTTTATTATTCAACAATTGTAATACAGGTAGTGAGGGATATGTCAAATTTGGACATATTATCTTCTAAAAGTAAGATATACATGGAACACCATAGTTAGAGGTATCTTCAAACTAAAGAGTTTATCAGTAATATTATGCAAATGTATGGAGAGATTTGAGGCGTATGTCAGAGATAGCGAACTATGGGTTATATAAAACACAAAACAGGGTATATGCGGACCAAACCTCTCCGGATATAAGCGCCGCCTCATCGTCCTCAACCAAACCAATCATATAATCACACAAATCATCCTGCACCGACAAAAAAGCAAATAAGTTTGCCAGCCTATTCACTGTTCCACTTTGAGATTTATTTATTTGTCAATAAGGTCCAAACAAACAATTTTTTAAAAGGCAATTTTGGTTATAGTGAAAAAACTGGCATATAAGTAAATATTTAGGTATAATAAATGTCATTACACGTTTTAATAAATTTAAACATAATTACTGTATCTTATATTTCATAGTCATTTTTGAAGTTTTGGAAGTGATTTCGATTTAGGCGTGCTTATGATTAGTGGCAGTGAGTACAAATCACTATTTCATTATGCACATAGTACATTTTTATAGACGATTTTCGATGGACTTTAAGACAATTATATTTTCTTTATAACATATCATCGACAACAGGTTTCATAGTTATTATTTACCTTGTGGAAAGGCTGATGTCTATCTCGATTGGGCGACACGACGATTTCGTGACCAGTCTGGATCGAGCCCACCGGTGTAGACTGAAAGAAATCACAACTGTTATATAAAATTTATTATTTTAATTAAATACAAAACAGTAACTACAAATATAGTTAAATGAACGGAGGACACAGAAAATAAAACATATATTTTATATTTTATTTATGAGCCGAAAAGAGCAATGCGATGAAACAACTATGAGGATGGCAATCTAGCGAGTATCATTTGTTTCGTTTAATTTCGCCAAGAAATACATCATATAATAAATAAAATTACACATAATATACATATTAGCTGTGTCCCTCACTCATTCAGCCTCTAAAATTATATCTACCTACATTACATCCAAGATGAGTGAGACGGTATCATTATGATAAATACATGAGAATATACAAAATGAAATAAACGAAATTACGTATAATACCCATCCATTACGTCGCTAAATATATAATTTAGTATGAAACACTACATGTACATTACAAGATTTAACTAATCGAATGTAAATACCTAATCGAGTTACCAACTACGTCAGAGCGTACATCAGTAATGCAATGAACTGACCTTATCCGATTTATTTCTAACGATATTTGACGGCGGTGCGTTACGTAATATGCGCATTACGTGCATGTTCGCGGGCTGGCGGCGGAACGCATGCGGCATACAACATCACGTCAGGCATCGCGCGAGGCATCGTGCATTCAAACTCAAATGTAATCACTCGCTTCACTCGATGCAAATCAATAATATTTTGGTAAAGAACATCATTACGAATCTGTGTCGAAACACTGTTATGTTACGAAACAGGAAAATTAAACACCTATTTAAATATGATTCATTTCACTGTTTTGTAGTAAAAAATACCACAGGATGATATTGTTGTCTGAATAGTTTCTTCAAAGAAAACACTTATTAATTAATTGCAATAGAATTTATAAACATTACATGACGTCACCACATACACTAATCTACACAGAAACACACAATCACATCTTAGCTTTATTAAACAAGTATAATAAATAATAGTTTCTACCAATTAGCAACTAAGAGTCGTCGGATAAGAAAATTCATTTACCTTTAGTTACAAATTAAAATTTATTATTTACTAAGTTGTACTTTTACTTTCAAATACCAGGTGTCGAAAACATTATTAAATAAGTAAAAAAATAAACAAAAGGTCGAAATTTTCATTTTGTACAAGCATTATGCTGGGATTAAGACACAAAATTGCATAACAAAGCACTCGTGATTATGACTAAGGTAAAGCATTTGTGCATACAAAGTATGTATGACGACACTAAAAGCTAATTGTGTACAGGAACATCATTATACATATTATATACAGTGTAAAGTTTATATAGTAGAGTTTTCAGCAACTATAACTGATGTAAGGGAATATTTTAATATCATAAAAATTAACACCATGTATAAAATTAGCAATTAGTCGTCGTAATGTTCTAGGAAGGCATATTGTCTTAATAACAATTATTGTCATACAAGGTAAAATATTAACAGAAATAATTAAATCTAAATGAGCAAAATTTAAATATACTTCCAGTGTGTTATAAAAATAAATTTAAATTAAAAGTAACAAGAAATTAACAAGGGAAATTATTTAATTAATGATGGATAGATTTTCTCTTTATAAAATATATTATTTATTACAGTTTAAAAATCTTTTTTTTAAATAAAACTCATTACATGTCCGATTGAATTGAAGCAACCGTGATTTAGAGAGTAAACTAAATGTAATGAGTTTTGAGTTATTGTAAATATTTCGACCCACGAATATAAGGCCTTTGCCCAGCTGCGTAAATGTTTATTACATTTTTGAAAGAAAATGTTAAGTATTATATTTTTGTTATTATATATACACACACTTTAGAGAGGGCTTTATTTGAATTGTATCTTCAATAATGATAATGAAGATTTCTGATTAATTTTATTTAATCGGTCGTTATTATAATAGCAGGAAGTTGTCCGGTCTTCATTTGTAACTAATAAGTTGCCACAACCACAAATGTAATGTTTTGAAAATCAGTTAAGAAAAGAAGTGTAAGAAACTTTGGGTGAATACATATGTTTTCTCTATATTCTCAAAACATTTCCCACATCAAGCGAGTAGGCAGTTGAGGGAGCTGGCGAGTAATTTTTGTACGATTTGCTCATATGGCAGATAATATTTTGTGATACTTGGGCCATGATAAGCATCAAGGACCGTTGCCACTGTCGTTGCGTTGTATTGTCAATGCTTACAAGAACGGAAATAATATATAATTTGTTGTTATATTTCATAGCATTCAAGCACTAAACCAAAAACGCAGTGACAGAGGAGCTAAATTTACCGAAACAAGTCGAAGCTCGCCAGCCCCCCTCACGGCAGAGGCGGGGAGGCAGGCATGAGAGGCTAAGCATGAGACGGGGTTACCATTGTCTTGCCGGTCCAGTCGAACTCCCCGTCGTCGACGTACCCGCGGCGCTCGAACAGGTCGCGGAACATCCGCCGCAGCTGGTCGTAGTCGGGCGTCTCGAAGAAGTCCAGCCGCCGCACGTAGCGCAGGTACGTGGCCAGCTCCTCCGGGTGCCCCTCGCACAGCACCTGCACGGACGCATTACTCACTCACTAGAATACTTACATTGAGCTAATTTTAACTCTATGATTTAGTTCTAAGGAAACAGTAGCAATTCCTCATTTTAAGAAATTACTAATATTACCTATTTACTCTCCGGTTAAACCTATGGCTTGTGCTAGCAATGTGAACGACTATAGCCCAAGCGATTGTTTTTGACATAGCAATTTTTTTATTGAATAAAAACAAGATTTTATGGTATCATTAAGGCTGATGTTCTATTTAGATCGTTCTGTATTTAGTAATATTTCAAAAGGTATAAGTAATAATACGGAAAGTATTTGAATATTTCCTATATTTGAATATATATTTATTTGAATATAGGAATACCTCAATTGGAGTCGCTCGTTTGGTATCACCGATTTTTTGGTATCTTTCTTTGAGTGTATCAGCTTTTAAACCCTGCCAGGGTAAGGAACCACGTAAAAAATACATAAACATATGCCCCAGAGCTTCCAGGTCGTCGCGTCTAGATTGTTCTGAAAAATAAAAAATAAAAATGTTAAGACGTTTTATATTGAATAATGCCTCAAGCTTTACTTCATGAACCAAAAATATAATAGAAATTAATAATTATATAAAAGAAAGTAACAAATCGGATGAAAAAAAATTGTAGATTTATTATAATTAATTGAATAAATTATGTTAATAGTTTAACAAAACATAATAAATCCATAAAATTTAATATTTCAGTAGATTAAAATTCCAAGAAAATAGCTAATTGAATTTATTATTTCTTATGACGTTGGTACAATATACAATATAAAGGTAAATAATTCAAGTGAGAGTAAATATCCTACTTTTTAGGATTGCAAGGCTCAAAACTTCTAAATACTATTTAATCACTTGTCTTAACCGTGGATATTTGGGTGGCTGAATTTCATTCAAAACGTGAAGTTTTCTTTTGAAATAAAAGTTTGCATTTAATTTATATTGTACCAACTTTATTACATCACATATCGACTTCCTAAAAAAACTAATTATAACCAATTCATATTTTTCTGAGTCATAGAAGCATTTATACTATTTTTAAAATGCAATTAAAAGTAAGTTTGTGATGTATGCGGTCGCGATTTTCTGAGACCATTCCAACTTAATAATTTCATTGGTGTTTCAGTGGGCTTGAAGATTTCTGCACAGCACGGTCCAATTATAACAACGAATCAGTTACATGAACACAGTGTCGCGTAATAGAACCCACGAACTTCATTTAAGATGCTCGGCCGTTTCAACTAATTACCACAATAATTACGTACCTTTTCCTAAATGTGTATTTATTGACATGTATCTCGCAGTCCCAGTGAGTGACTTGTGCTCCCGGTATGGGATATGTTTGTTTGTCTCTAAGTCTATATATTCTTTGGCCAAACCGAAATCTGAAATAAATAATACCATCATATTAAGAAATTACGCAGTTTGTTTTTTTTTTATTTTTTATACATATTGACTTTTCTTCATTACAAGTATGTCTTGTGGTCTAAGTAAATATATCCATATTCTCACGTCAAAAGAATCTAATTTACGATTACCTACGTACCTGACAGGAGCCACATAGTAACCAGCAATAAACCCAGTATTTACATGAAGCCCATTTCTATATTGTATAAATATATTCTATGATAGTTCAATTTAGATATTTCGAGACAAATAGCACGTGGGTATAAAATAACACTTAATATGTATGTATGTTTGTATATATATGTATTTCTATAGTAATTTAAGTGCAGAAGTAAGTCTGTCTATCTGGTTTTTTTTTGTCTCATAAAGGCTGCTCTCCTGAACCGATCGTAATGAAATGGGAGAAAAAGATAACCTGTGTCTTGGATAAGTATATAAGATTTACTGCGTAAAAACGATACGAGCAGTGTCACGGCAAACAACTAAGATAATAATAGAGAAAAATGATTAAAAAATAATATCAGTGTAATAAAAACGTGACTAAAATAAGTCCGTAAAAATGTAATTATACTACTATAAATAAAATTATATATAGCGAAAAGTTTCACTATATGTTTTAAAATTTAGGCTCAGAAACAATGATGACAACATTATAATTTAAAGTCTAATAACGCGTCAATTTTTTATTAAATATATTCTTGTTATACTTGAGTATAAGTTACTGTTTATAATTTTAAAACTTTTGAGTAGTAGCGATGTTCAGTTTAAAAACGATTTACAAAAATGCGTAATACGAGACACAGCTGTATCAGAGTCCCTAGCAAAAAATGATCGTTACTATATTTCAACCACAAACCTCGTCGTAGCAAAGATTGTATTACTTCACAGTTTTCATTGTACCGCGTTACTTAACGACACTTATTGTGCCGGCTTATGTTATCAAGCTATCACAAATGTATTGTTACGAATAATCTAATGAAATCTAAGTGCTATAAAGTTCCATTACGTTTTTTCGCTTATTTAATTTACTCGTACAATATATCGTCGAGTCTTAATTATATATACATACTTCTAATTACTATAATTTTATCGAATGTAAAAATAGATTATTTACAACAATTAATATCTTTCAAACAGATTAACAAATTGTCATAGATAAATTAAAATTTTAATTGACACCTCTAATTTGTAAATCATAATAGTAGAAAAAAATATACGGTATATATTATATAAAAAATTACAAAGACAAAACAGTTTAATAATAAAAATATATTATAAAAAGTTATAAGTAAAGTTATGGTTCAATTTCGAACCACTGAGCGAAGTCAAATTAAAAATAAATATTCAAAGTGATGTCATACTAACGTCGATAGAATTCAATTCATTAACGGACAAAAAGAAAACGAACCGAAAGACAGCTGACGCGGTAACGGTTTCCTATCCACATTGTCTGCAGTGTATAATGGGATTACGAAGGTCAAGTGTCTATCGATTCGCGAAAACTGGGCCTCGTGGATTCAAGGTGGCGAGTAAAACTGCGGCACGAATTATACGTTGAATAACATTCGTTATTGCTTATACGAAGTGTCCAATTAAGTATTTTTTTTTAAATCACGTTGACGTGTGACGGTACTATTGTTATTTCTCCGTACCCGAAATAGCGTTCACATTTTATAATTTTACATTAATGGCTGTGCGGAAAGCAATTTCATTTAGAAATGGACAGTGACCTGAATAACGAATGGTACACAATCGTACACAACATTTCATCAAAGTAGAATATTCAAATAATAGGCCACTTTTGTCTTGACATACTTACATGTAAAGTAACATTTTAACTTTATGATACAAAAATAAATTAACGCGGATCACGACTACGATATTCCGAGCTAACGTTAACGCTACAGTCCAAAGGTTTCGTTATTACTTAACGCAATATTCCTGAATAATTCTCTTCTTAAGCTCATTAACAAAAGGTAACATAAGTCGACTCACCAATGATGTGAATGATTTTTTCCCTTTTACTTGTAGCTCTACCTATTAAAAAATTCTCGGGTTTCACATCCCGATATATTAGATGTCTCGTGTGGACATATTCGATGCGATGTAACTGTAACAGATGAACATTTATTAGACGTCTTCAATTGCAAATATTAGAATAAATTATCGAGTCTAAGGTTTCGTATCTTTGATCCTAATATATCCCTACGTTTTAAAGGTCAACGACTGTTAATAAACGGCCTATAAATGTTGTTAAGGAATAATTACTTAAATTACGATGTATTTTCTTTTTTCGAATATTAATTTAATGACTAGACTCGTTTGCAGCTTTCATAAATAAGGCCGTGTGTGTAAACTAATAATAATCAATAGAATAATAACACGAATTTTTTGTCAAAAAGCGTTTTAAACGAAAAGGTTTTTACTGACGTAATATAAATGCACTGTAATTTAAGAAACTCTTTTTTTGAAAATCGAATGAGGCGTTAAGATCTAGGTCACATACATGCAGAGTTAACGTTAGCCTCATTCGCGGCACCATGAAAAAACAAATCAAAATCGGTGGTACATAAAATATTCCAATCTTTGTATTGAGTGAAGTATGACTAAGAGATCTCTAAGCAACAAAGATATGATCATCGACCGATAAGATTTGTGCAAACATATTAGCACTACTTTGCACGATTTGAATAACAGACTAACTGTTTTCGTTCAGAATTTAGATATATTGTAAATGTTTTAACAATGAATTCCAAAGTTTAGCGTATTTTGTAAGCGATTCGTTTTATAATAATACCAATGCAATTTATGTTACAAATGCGCCGTCGTATTATATTAACATAAGTTTTCACATTATTCAAATTGTTACAACATTTAAGCCGAAGGAAAATATCTTTCACAAATACGCTTATTTTGAAGTAAATTTTTGGAACCAAAATAGTGAAGTAACATCAACATCTAAATAGTTCCTAAATTTTAGTTCTCTTCAATAAAGGTAGGTGTTATGTGCTAAATCTATCCATGTTACTTTAAATGTTTATTTATGGGAAAATTATATAAAATATGATATAACAGAACTTACCAGCTGCATGGCGATCATCAATACAGTCTTTAAAGAGAAGCGACGGCCGCAGAGATCGAAGAGATCCTCTAGCGACGGCCCGAGCAGTTCCATGACCAATGCATTGTATTTACCGCAGGGCCCGAAGTAGTAAACTTCTGGGATGCCTTCCGCTGTCGACGGAGCTGTAGGGTCCATGAGGGGAAAAGGGGGAAGGAAAGGAGAGAAAAAGACGAAAAGATTTAGTACTTACGTTCAACACGCGCGCACATAACATTGCTCTCGCTCGCACCTGGCATAGACACAACACTGAATCCGATATCTATGGCTCACGAGAGCAATGCTCGTACAAATAAAGGTTCTGCGGCGGATGCTAATCAACGTCATGACCATGTTCCGACAAAGATAAAACCACAATCAATATCGGTTGCGGTGTTGTGTCTGAGGAACGCGTTTCTATTGAACGTATAGCGACTTACTAGCTGCATAGCGATCATAAGGACCGTCTTGAGCCTGAACCTTCTTCCGCAGTGAACGAAGAGGTCCTCTAAAGAGGGTCCTAGCAACTCCATGACCATGGCGTTGTAGCGGCCGCCACAAGTACCCAAGTAGTACACTTTTGGTATGCCCTCTGAGCAATAATTTTGAATAAATAACGGGGACTAAATACTCTTTAGATATCACTAGTAGTTTTCGTAGTTGTAGCTATCGTAATATATGTATACAATATTGGCCAAAATATGTACGTAGGATGAAATTGCTGAAGTATATATTTGTTCATAGTGTGTTAGGAAATCTGTACCATGATATTACGATAAAATCGTTCTATTTCCAACTGAACAGGTGTACTCTACACGTTATTGTTTCTAGTGGCAGAAATATTTTACTCTTATGAAATCTCACTGGAAATGTATACAAACTATTTTGTCTTATAAATAACGAGAAACCGTTTTTGTGTACATCCAATCGTAGCTTTTGGTCGATAGGTAGGTAGTAGTAGTAGGTAGGTAGGTAGTAATAGAAACAACATATTCACTTTTTGAATAATTAGTACGTCGGATTGACAAGATATTCCACTATCATCATTAATAAAAAAATGATGAAACTTATCACTTAATTGTTAATTATAGAAAATATATTTAACAATTCAATTGATGATGCGATTGAGTTCCGACACAACAACTATTATCATACTAGTACAGGAGGTTGACTTAGAGCCAAACTCCTTACAACGATGACTTATGCTAGCATTCGAAGTTTGAATTTTCAACATTCTAAAAATAAAACGAGAGAGAGTCGTACGAAAACCTTCGAATCAGTAACATTATAGTCGATATTAAAAATGAATTAATTAGAATTTATAATTTTGCACAATATGTATAATTGATGGATAAATGACGAATATTTTATGAATGACGTATATTATTTTATATATCCTTGAACCAAAATATTCCACGACTGAGGCTCCGGATGTATAAAAAACTAAAGTTCTACAATACTTACATATCATACATATTCAACTCACCGTGCGTTCCTAACAGTTTGTAAAATCGGTACTCTAGGTGTAATTGAGGAGCCTTTGATTTCATAGGCTCCATTTTAATCGCTACATGTTCATTGTTGTAGAGATTTTTCCCTGAAAATAAAACATTACATTAAGCACTATTTAAATAAAACAACAAATCTTTAAGATTTACGTTTGATGCAAATTGATTTCCGTGCTCATTCTTAGAAATAACATTATAATTTATTAAGTGCCTATGAAACACTTGGTGTTGCCATGATAAAAGTGTAATTCACGCCGAACATTTACATTTGAGATAGTCCATAGAGCAGATTCTTTGTTATGACATTGACTGACATGATATAATACTTTTCTTTTTTTACGCCTCACGATTTATTTAGATACTCACATTTTTAATATGAATTAACGGATTATTATTAAATAAATTTTAAAAAATAACATTCTTTCCGAAAAATGTTTCGTAGATATTAAGCTTTTCAAAACAACCTGTATTTATAATAAGTATTTGTTATAACATAGATATGTGGGCGGACAAATGGGCCACCTGGTGCTAAGTAGTCAATACTGCCCATAAACATTGGCAATATAATCAATCCTTACATCGTCAATGCGCCACCAACCTTGGGAACTAAGATTCTGTCCCTTGTATATGCAGTTACACTGGCTCGTTCGCCCTTCAAACCGAAACCCAACAATACTAAGTATTGCTGCTTGGCGGTAGAATATAACATGATAATTGTGTGACCCAGACGGTATATATATAGTACTGCCACAATACATATTTCTGAAATTTTAAAATCTCTTCGCCCCCTACCATACGCTATCGTGACGTCAATGCCACAAGATAACAGTAGAAACCATTTTAATTGATTATTATTAGATTTATTATTAACTTTATTTAATTTTTCATTTTTTTTTATTATTCATCGAAACTAAACAAAACAACTTAGCCTTTCTCGATGTAACAAACTTAACGTGTTTTCGTCGTTCCGCGGCACGACACGATACTATATTATTGTGAACGGCTATGATATATGCCGTAAAACGCTTTTATAATTAACATAACTTAGACGTTAACGCAACTTAGTGGAATTGTGTGACAGAATGTTATTGTCTTTATAACAAACGTCTCCTATATTTACTAAAACTGAAAACATAAGACGATAATGGCCAGTATCCGCCGTTAAAAATACATTACCTTAAATAGTAACGAATTACATATTGTAAAAAAAACTAATTATTTTCAATTATCTATGGAGGCTTTCGATTTAATGTCGGAGCGGTTAGCGGCCACACGGAAAATGTAAATGTAATTCGAAAGGATATATTTGAAAAATATTTTCTAGAACATCTGATTTTATTTTATCAGAAAGAATCAAAGTCGCTTAAATCACATTAATAGGATATTTGCGTCTTAAAATAATTACGTGGGTCTACAAAAATTATGAAGTGATATATTCACAATTATTACGTTTACAGAAAAACTAGGGAGGAAAGAGGCACACGATAATATTCGAAACTCAACTTCCTGATAATACGAAGCGAGTACATCTTGTGACGTCACACGACTGATTCATTTGCGACACCGTCCATTGTAAAGATCGTCACTATCAGATCTCAATGGTTTCATATCTTATCAGCCGGCAAATAAAATGGAACAATACGACTTGACATCGCTTAACGATTTTACTATTAACAATGTTATCTAAGCATCGACAATTTTCATTAAACATTATTATAATAACGTATTTATTTGTTGTATAATTTACGTACAACAAAAAATTTTATTATACTTATCAATAGTACGTGTTGGTAATCCCACCTCTAGGCGTACTCTTCTTTTAAGAAGAAGGTTTAGAGTTTATTTCACCACGCCTCTACATTGCGGCATATACATGTAGTATACTGCACCTTGTTTAGATTATTATTATGCTTTGTCTATTATTTTGCTAGGTGTATATCTATATTATTTTCAATTTTAAGATATTCGCATCTCAAATAAACTTTTTCTCATTATTATTTACTAAATGCTCTTTCACCGCCGAGCACGAGATGTATTATAAACACATAAAAACAGTGGTTAGTAAAAACCACCCGCAATCTTCGTTTAAGACTCACGTGTTCTGACCACTGGGCCATATCGCATCGTATTATACCCGATGTCATAAAATGAAATGTATAGTTCTTTTGTTATTATAGTTTCACTTTAAAGATGACACAGATTGCTGACGTCATAGCTCATACCGACCACGGGAATAAAGACAAATAAACAATTTCTGACATCGATTTGACACGATACCATTGATCGAGAGCTTGAATAATCTATGACAATCATTATGGATTCGCGAAAAAATTACGTTTTCAATGTCAACGAAGCTATTATCGAACTTTGAAAGTAAAATTAAAGTGGATATAACTAGTTAAGTGGAATAGTGACGTATTATTAAGAAAGATATATCAATGAAGAACTGTTTGTAGTGCAAAATATATCAGATCTATTAGCAATACGTATATTAGGGTATATTCCTCCTACGTTTGGAATAAACCATAGAACCTTATCATATTAGGCTTAATGATAATTTGAGGTTGTAGGTATAACACTTTTGTGTATTTTACGCGATTTAGTTTAAAGAATTGTTATGTTCAATGTTAGTTCAGAAAATTATTTGGTACTAGGTGTTAAGTTACTTTGTTGCCCTGATACGGCAAGAATATTCTTAAATTAACATAGAAGAAAATATTTACGGAAAGATTTTATATTTATGGTATGAAACTAAATATCAGTTTTTATTGAAAGTGTTCTTCAAATCTTGGAGCTCCATTTTAAACTATTTCTACCCAAACAATCGAGCTCAAATTTTGGGTACACTTGGGTTGACGTTAGAGACAATTCACTATGTATGTTATATTCGGTTTAATAGCGGATTCAATCAAAGATTATTTCGAAATAAATATTGAGTGGAATCGAATGATGCACTCATTAAAAAAAAAAACAAATTGTGTTTATTAAATTCAAATTACACAACAATGTATAATTTTTGTTTAAAAAATACATTTATAACAAGTGTTGACAGGACCTAAAATTTGCCAATTTTCTTTTTGTGGGCGACATTTAGCTTTACTTGCTGTCTTAACAAAAATGTATAATTTATTCTACGTGACATGACAATGACATCTGATAAATTTTACGAGGAAAAAATTATGTCATATAAACGAAGACACGATCAATGTAATCAGATCTGACCCTTGTCCTCGCAAATTTAGGTCACAATTTCATTCATGCTGTCTACGATAATGTCTGGGAAAACATAACGCACACAGAGGATATAATAACAACCTGAATGTTGGCGAGTGATATTTGTAACAGACTATGAAATCGTAATAAAATGAATATCATATCTAAGATAAAATAAGATTGTAACAGGCAACGGCTAACTTCGTTATCCGTTCATCCGCATTGTATATTTTTAGAAGAAAAAAGACACGGAAATAGGATGGCGATTCTGTGTGTTCGTCTTTATCTACCTTTTTAATAGGAACTACTTTATTTATTTATAGTTACTTTCAAAAACCACAACAGCGGTAAGAAAATTCGAGAATCCGTATAATTCTGGAAATAGCCTGTCTCACGATCATTTTTACTGCCTAAAAGAGTCAAGAGGAATGTTAGTATGTATGACGAAAAAAAACTTGAACTTGGCAAGTATTGTGTTTTAAAAAAATAAAACATTTGCTGATTTCAAAAGAATTCAGCCTTAAAAGAATAAAGAAGAGTCTGAAAAATATTACATAGGTTTTACTTGCAAATTCAAGTGACTAATATTTAAGTTAATTTTGTTTATTTGGAATCTATATCCTTATACTATTATATAAAAAAAAAAAACATGACTTCAATATCATTAGGAATTGATTGATAAACTATAAGCAGCATATAAAAAACGCAAAAAAATATCTTGATATAAATATTTAACGATAACCCGATTTACGTAGAATGTATCGCATCAAACGTGTTTGTGAACGTATGAATATGAAAAACTAGCTTCATACTTAAGACCTACTTTTTAGTCGGTAAAGTTTTCCACGACGTCTTGCTAACGTGCGCGTCAGAGTTTTATTGTTTTTTTATATATTAGTATAAAGAATGAGTAAAGAAAATTAAATCAGACCAAAAGCCTAACGCGATTTCCATTTTGAATCTTCATTACATTTAACTTTGCCTGGGTTGCCTATTTGAAAACAACCATTAACAACATAATTATATATTCAAGTTAAAATAAACCGTGAGCGTATTTTCAACACTATCTTCGTGGTTTTCAATTGCAGGACAATAATTAATAATTCTTAATAGTAAAGGTCAAAGCCCTTTTGGTTTCGGTAGAATAGGAAAGAGATACCTCACACCGTGGGTGTCGTAATCGTCGACTAAGGGAATGTTTGTGTTTAACGCTAAACAAACAATACAGCGTTTAACGTCTCAACAGTATACATTATATGTATGCTAGCGGGATTCCATCCCACGAGTTAGCCGGCCTCAAGCAAGCGGTCAACCATAAAAAAATGTCAAATGGTTTTTCCTTGCAGTGGTATAAAATAGATTGCGCCGATCCCAAATATATGGGATAAGGGCAAACGATTGATGAACAGTAAAGGTCAACGACTCGAAACACATATTACACTACATTCATATATAATGAGTGTCTGAATTACGTATAAATATTCATAATCTGAATAAATTTTTGGAGTAGAATATACTAATAGGTGTTACTTACATACAGTCATAGTCAACACCTGTTCTTTCCAAAGGATGTCTAATCAACGTAAAGTTCATTTGCTATTGTTAACAAAGATTAAATAAAAAAACATACGAGTATTTCATTAAATTCAATTCTTACTAAATCTCAATAAAAAGGTCCTTGTCTCCTTCGAATCAGCGTGTATTTTAAACTTAGCGGCGACCCAAATCCGTGTCACCCAAAACATCGTTACAATTATAATTGAGAAAATAAATCATAAATCGACCTATTAGATTCACATGTGCTCGCTTTAATGACATTTCGAATGACGCCAGTTCAATCCAATTCCCATCCCTATATGCAGCCATATAAGTTCCAGGTGTTATAAGCGATAAGAAACCCTATTGTGTAGGTATTAAGGCTTACGTACGTCGTAAATAAAATATATAGTGCGTATCAGTTTATAAATTTAGATCTATAAGCCTTAAAAAAACTAACAAAAGCATTAACGTGAAGACAAATTCATTTTAAATAACGAAACCGCTTACAAACGAATTCGTTCCTCAATATTTCAATGTTAATCTCAGTAAACAGTGAAGTTTACGATTTTACGTTATTATTTACATTAGTAGGCATTCAAAATTCTATTTGAATATATCTGTGGTTAAACCAACAACATATACGTTACATTTAATCATAATGAAACACTTAAATTTAAGCTCAAACAGACTCATAGCCGTATGTTAATAGATAGTAAGTATTATTATGCCGCTTGTTACTGTCAAATATAACAAATTATTTAATTATTGGTTTTAAAAGGATTATTTGCAATTAATTAAGACATTTCACATTTTCGATGTATAATTACAACATAAGTTTTCGTGAAATATGTAACACCTAAGCTAGTAATTACTTTGAGTAAATAAATAGAACGAAACTTAGAATTACCTGACAAAAAAAACCTTTGATACTAACGCTTTCTCATCGTCCAATTATTTATCAGTCTCTAAAATATCAACATACCTAAACATCGTTTCAAAGAAATCAAATAAATTATTGCAAGCAGGATGAGTCATGTCTTACATCGGAACTTACCTATACACACCCTAGTGAATTATTTATCTTCATTAAATTTTAGTAAAAGTTATATTTAAATACGTAGGTATTTTTATTGCTTCTATAATTATATAGTTTAAACGTTGTTATGTTTCAAAATGAATGTGATATTATAAGCAACAAACTAAGTCACCGGATAATGAATGTAAGCGAAGCAGTTAGTTTAAATTTTATCTAGCAAGATTGTTACTTGCGAAAAACTTAACATAGTAATTTAATTACAATAAAACGCATACAATTTTAATAGGTAATTAAGTTAAGTTAGGTTAGTTATAATTTAACTTATATTAAACTGTGAAATGCAAATGAAATAGTCCTGCTTTACAATTTTATAGTCAACTAGCAACTTTACCCTGTCTTTTCATTTGGAACTATAATTATTCTTTTAAATGAAAGAAGTCTAAGTTTATTCCTCACCTATCAGTAAAAGTCTCGTCGAAATCGGTTAAGTCGTTTCGAGGATTATCAGAAACAAACAGACAGACCGACTGACAAAAGTTTGATTATTTTTTTTTTGTTTACGCAATTCGTAGACATTCATACGCATTTATTAATTTTATATTATTTTGATATGGCAAACAGACACTTTAATTTTATTTATATATATCTTTACAATGTCGCTAGATTAATTATAAACTAAAGGTACTTATCCGATGACGTATATATTTGAAATTTACAAGTTTAAAAATAACCAATCAAATGTATCTGTTACAACGTCATCGAGTAAATTGCCTTTGTTTAAGACAACCTTTGTAAAAGTACTGAGTAGGGTAAGGATGCAAAAACGAATTGCAAAATCGATTCGACGTCGAACTCGGCTAAGGTTATTATTACTGAACGTATAATGTTATATTAACGGTCTTAACGAGATCGCGAGATGTCAAGAGATTTTAAATCAGAAACAAACTGAGCGACAACATGTAACCGTTCACGGTTTATAATAATAGCCTTGCATTTCGTACGACGATATCATTGAAAACACCTGTGCGTTATACATTATATCCTTATTTATCTTTGATAGTACCGTTACGTTGATATAAAATTTATTTTTCAATATTTTTAATGCGTGATAAAAAAAAAACAATTTATTCAAAATAGGCAAAGATAACACAGATCTATTTGTCTTGCGCACGTCAACTGATTTAAAAAAAAATGTTCGCTTTATGAAATTCATATGTATCTTTTTCTCAATCTATCCATAATAATTGCGTTCTGTAATATTTTTATTGAAGTGTCGAGTTCGATGTTTAATATTTTTAAATATAAACTTATATGAATCGCATGAATTGGGTCACAAACGCAACAAAGATATCGTTGCTAAGATCTCTGTAAATTGATTCCAAAGCATATTTTTTGTGTATTATGTTTTAACAATTTGGTTTGTTTGTTTTTCATTTAATAATCTCATTTTCAATGTATAAGGCAATTCATTTTTTTAATGATTTTATGTATGATAGTTTGCAATGTACATAGTGCCTGTCGTATTTTTTCCTTCTTAACTCAGACGATTAGATAGACGAAATCTCGATATGATATAAACATGTCATCCTTCATACTTATTCTTTTGACATTATTGTGTCTCTATAATTAATTTCTAATCAAATAATGAAGAGTAAAGTATATAAATAGATGTAATTTGTACTTTTCATTTTCTTACCGAGTCTGAGTTCACCAAAGTTACCGCAGCCGATCTTTTTGCCGACGCGGAAGTTGGGCCCGACCATAAGGACGCCCGAAGACGAGGTGACGGAATGTCGCGACGTGTGCATCGCGCTGCTTCCGCCCACGCCACGCCCACCCACCGCACCAGTCGCGCTGCAACAGTGTAAAAACCCCCTTATAACAAAATAGCTTACATATCAAACAGAAGAAAGATTATGGAAGTGCTATTTTCACTAATGATTATTCAGTGCATAACTCGCTACTTTCTTGTGCGTAGCATCGATTTATAACCTATTAGGTCCAACCAACCGACTTAGGAACCCCGGTATAGGTAGATTTTGTTCAAACCTTGGTTCCAATGCACTGGCCTTAATTTAATTATAGAGGAAAATCATTGTCAATAAGGTTGGTCAAATCAAAGTATAGTTTTCCTTTACTTTTGTGAAAGAAAATAAAAACACAAAATTTCCATACCCATAGGCCATAAGTCTTCCACAGCCCACCATCGAGAAATTTAAATTCTGAACAATAAATTCATTTGATCATTATACATATTGAATTTAAACAACATAGAACATTAGAATGATCGCCAAATATTTGTATTGCATATGCGTGTATCTTCCCCTCTATGTCCTTAGCTATAAGATTCAATATTATTAATATAATTTGATGGTAACGCCCTCTAAATATAATCTTGACAATGAATTTCATACCATTATATCTTTTAGTAAACAAACTTTTTTTATCGAATACAATACCTTATTTCTTTCATATATTTAATTATATAATGTAATCAATGAAACATATTTTTCAATCATGAGATATCACTGAATAAATTGCTTCTTTTGTCTTATTGACAGACAAAGGAAATAATGCTGAATGCAATTTCTCATAATATATATTTGAATTATATATCTAGTGAGACTAATATGAATAGTTTATGATATAAAGATTGTAATATACAAATAAATTTAATGAATAACAAAAAATAAATGATAATAATATAAACAAGAGATTGCATATGATTGTATGAATAATTAAATATATGGAAAGGAGTTACAACTTCAAATAGAGTTAGTAATATATTAATGAAAAATAATATTATTGAAACTAATGAATGACACATGATTGGTTCAACAAGTTCACTGACATAGTTCAAGGTTAGTTTATATATTCAACAGGATTCATATTTAAGCATGATCCAATACTGTCTTAATCAAACTCAAATTTGAATGTGATAGTTGTTAAACATAACACAAAAATTCAAATAATATCATTGCACAAATTATTTTACTTTTAATATTTAATAATCATCCATATTAATGCAAAACCAGAAAAGGTTTTTTTTTAATAATGTAAGATACTTATTTAAGAGATAATTATTATTAACTCTTGATTATGAGGTATTTCATTTTTATGAAGGCACTAATGACTTTACTTACAAACATTGTTTAGGTTATATTTAGTAAGCAATAGTTACTCTAATTTCTCTCTCACTCGTGAGAAATCTGATTCTTCTTCTTCAGTTCAATAGAAGAAGACACAGCAGTGTAACTATTCATCCCTAAACAAAAATTGTAGTTAAAGCCATAAGTATATATATGTCTCTGGATAATTGTAAGTACTGTTCTTTTCAAATAAATCAAGTGAGACACTATAGAAAAATGGCAAAAGAAACATTCAGTTACTGACATGATATGACAGGGGTTCCTGTCTGATGGTTATCACCAACATAAATAAAATAAAATAAAACATTGTAAACACACTAACCTAAATGATTATATATAAAATAACTAAACAACATTTTAGTTGTTTCTTACTATGTGTACTCCATTCACAATTTTTCAACAGTTTATAATCACATTTGATTTATTATAATCTAACAGTATTTACAATTATCTGGTGACATCCATTGACTTCTGTTATGAATACATTTATTTTACTTTCAACTTATTTTTATTGAAGAAATAATTTAGAAATGGCAAGGACTCTAATTGAACTAATTGTTTGAGTAAGGAGAAAGCTTGTTTAACTTCATGTTTAGATTGATTGCTATTAATCACTAAAACTAGGTAAATTAAATTATTAAAATTTTCACTTTCTTATTTTAGCATATCTATCTCATCATTTATCATTCTCCTGCCCTTATCCCAATTTTACTTGGGGTCGGCGCAGCATGTCTTTATCTTCCATACTTCTGTCGGACGTCATCTCACAAGTAACATTCTTTCTAACCATATCGTCTTTCACACAATCCATCCATCGTTATATCTATCTCATACTAAATAAATAATATTTCATATGGAACTACAAAGTACATAGGTAAATTTATTTATTTTAGCTGCAATTCAACTAATACTTTATAAAGTTACAATGAAAGAAGCAGCAAGTGTTGGGATATAATGTTACAAATGTAAGCATGGAACCAGTCAATAAAGTTAAGTTTTATGTTAAGATGTTTAGACATAGTGCTAGTATATGCTACATGCTAGGAGTAATCTTGTAAATGACCAGACAATGAAGCATTCTTCTATTTTAATTACTTATAATTTTTCCTTATTATATAGCCACAATAATTATTTTCTTCAGTTCTATTTCATTCAAATATAAACAACATAAATGTAAGAACATTTAGCCCTAAACAAATTATTCTTTGGAGATATAATGTTACAAATACACCATAATCAAGTTAAGTATACATTGACTGCAATGAATCATACCAACCGTTATTGGCATTGAGTCTAAAAGTGAAAGTTACTTGATGCACTTCCATTGAGTGCACACTAAAAAATATTTTAGTCAAATTTTATTAAGATTCCAAGTTATTATTTAATTTTTTTTACATTACAATGTGTAGGTATTTTTATTTTCTCATGAATATACTTATGTTTATAAGTCTTTCAAATTAAGGTTTGAAGAACAAAACAAGATGTGTTTATTGCAAGCAGTTGTCTTTTTTTTGTTGTTTAAATACTTACTTTATTATTATGATGATTTCAATTTCGATTGGACTTATTTTTTACATTTATTATACCATTTATAATGATTGTATTTTAAGCAAGATTTATTAATATTTTTAAACACTTCATTAGTATGTACATATACATTTTTATTAAAACTACACAAATACTTTTAAACAAATAATATTGACATCTACAGATCTAAACTTTAGAAAGTGTAGTGTTTATTTTATTTATATTCAAAATGCATATTTAATATTTGACTATTTAAATGAATCAACAGATAATGGTTGAAAATTAAGTAGTAAATAATACTTACAATTTTCTATGCATTACCAGTTTTTATATAATTGTATATCTTGTCTGAATCCTGTTTAAAACACATACTTATTGTACTATTATACCCATCACTTCTGCTTGAGTCACATGTCAAATTTATGCCAAGATACATGGCTCACGAGATTTCACTTATTATTGTTGAGCAATTTTAAATTATGAATCAATAATCATTTACTATATCACATTAATCTGTATTGTTAGTATTTTTATGCTAACACAACATTTTGTTGAATGTATGGAACAATATTGAATACAAATTTATATAGGAGATAACAAAGTTATGTTTTTATTAAGAAGCCTTATCAAGAGTATTGTGTGAGATACAAGATGTTTACATATTGTGATTCACTAACATATCTATTTATAATATTAGTAACATGTACATTACATATATGCACTGACTTGTATGTTTCTACAAACTGTTTCCTGACTTTCATGGGTCATATATTCAAAACTGGTGATAGGATTTTTATATATAGATTGTTTTATCTATTTAAATACTGACGGTGATGATAATAGAGATATGATAACATTTCAGTTTAAGATGATATTTTCATTACTGTTATAATATATTTGTGTACAATTTGAATTTCATGAGAACAAATCTAACTACTTAATATTGATAACAACCAGTGCTATTTATTGAGAAACTTAATTCAAAGGTGCTTAAAAAAATATATTTCTTGATTTGTTTTCATTTTAGTGTTAATATTATATATGTTGCAATTGAGGATTATATTATGAAACAAAAAGGCTCTATTTTCATTTATTTGTTGTTATAGTTGTTAGTTATTCACATAACCTCATTGATATTAGCATTAAAACTATTCTTGTTTTAAAATAAAACTAAATTTGTAAAAAATAATAATAAAATGTAAAAAAAAACAATGATAGAATATGACATACAATGTATATGACGTACAATTATAAAGTAAAATTACAAATGAAATATTTTTTTTTATTTTTGGACCTCAAAAGCTTTAATGTGGTTAGCAAGAATTTGTTTAAAGGTCTATAATTTGTTTAATCAAATTGTAAGGATGAGCTAAAATTGCTCAAAAAAATTGTCTTATAAACCAAGCCCTATTATATTTAGGAACTAATATTTTTGAAGCCTGATTTATTATAATTATATAACATTAAAGTGTCAACATAGTGCAACTACTTAAGATTTAGTTTGAATTACAATATTCTTCTACAATACATTACCTGCCTATTTTAATATTCTTGAAATGTTTCTTTGAATTTACTATGTCAGTAACATTCATTTTTATCATAACAATAATTTGTTAAAAATTAAAAATGAATGTCATTCTATAATTATTACTATTAGTGATGAGAAAAAGTAATATGTCCAGTAAAAATGACTTATGTATTGATAATACGAATTAAATGAGAAGTATTAACCAGTCTGTTTACTTAAATATCACATGAAGCTCAATATTACAGAAAATATTTAACAAAATGACTTGGTATCATTTCAAAGTGACTTTAAAAATTTTAATTTTTATTAGTTCAATAATAATTTTAATAATTTAATTTTTTACACAAGTTATTTCATAATTTACTCCTTGCTCATAATTAATATCTTTACATTCTATACTAATGTTATTACTCATTTTAGGTATTTTTAGCCTATCTATATTCAATCTAGTATAGAGATTAAATTTTTTAATTAGTGTTTTGAATATTACATTCCTTTATCATTATCAGATTGAAATTGTATTACTACAGTGAAATATGACTGTCATGAATGTTGGTGATACATGTTCAGTTGATATTATACAGCAATACTTAAGAAGCATAAAAACTGGATCTACTTGATAAATATGAAGCACACTACCCTATCAATGATAATTAAAGAAAAATCCTTACGTGGAAGTTCTTTTGTCGTCGCTCTGACGTTCCTTGTCCTTGTTACCCTCACGCTTATTCATAATATATGTTATGATGTGCAGGCACTAAGCCCAACACCCCCGTTCACTCCCAGAGCCCACCGTCAGTCGGGGCCGCACCACGCCGTAGTCCATGTCACAGCCTCCAACCACTGCACTGCAATCTCGCCATTCCACTTCACACACCACCAATCCAGACCCGACACTTTTATAAATATTGCTATTTTTATTTCTCTTTTGACACAGCAAACACTACACTATTTAGAATTTATCTTAAAATCATTTTTGTCACACTGTAACCACAATAAAGATGTTTCGGCGACTCGCGAATCGACTGTTCAATAATGGTAAACCTTTAAGTAATAGATAACTATTCTTTTAACTGATAATGACTTCTGATAATTTTGATACAATACAATAGGAAAGGAACGAAAATTATTATAGGTCGCCGTTCCACTGTTATGTTCACTGAAGAGTAACAACAAGCAATGTAGGTGGTACAATCTATACCAGTCCAATGAATAAATTTAACCTTAGGGCGTTGTATAACGCCTTAATTAATGTTAGTCGATGTTAAAAGTGAAAAAACAATCGGAAAAACTTAACAATTGACAGGTCTTCTATGTGGGAAGTCAACCCAAATAAAATTATCTGTCGGCACTATTCGTATTGCAACAGATTTATTAGAAGTAATCCTTATACTGAAGCTCACGGCTCCTAATGCGATTAAATTAGTAAGCAAATAAAAACACAGTACGTAATTTATGATTAGCTTCACAACGTCGCCGAAACATCAAATTTCAAATGGACATTTGTCCTGATAAAAAAGTTTAGGTTTTGTAATGGCCACCAATGGTACACTTTATTCACTTTTATAACTGTAATTTATTAATCCTGTTTTTTTTAATGAATAAATTGAGAAATTAGATTATCTAAAACTTTACTCAAATATATACCATCTAACGACAAAATTTCATGGTTAAAAAATATTATTTCAAAGAATAATCACTGAAATATCGCCATTCGGCGCATGCGCAAACTTGTAGTGAAAGATGTTGCTATATCAAAATTAAATAATTTGAAGTTTTTTGTTATCTATATTCTAAATAAAATTCATATTATATTTTTTAGTTAATTCTAATAAAGTTTAATACACTTTAATCGATTGTGTACTCTAAAATTGTAAATACAAAATTTAACATTATAGAACGCAGTATCGTTTTAATGATATTTCATAAGTTATAAAATCCTTACGCAGTAGAACAGATTTGAAGGTTGGTAACCCAAATAAATAATATCTCGTTCAAAATAAACAAAATCAGCAGAGCTTTTAATGTTGCCATTTTTAAAAGTAAATATGTTATGTTGTGAAGTATATTATAATCAATGAACGACAACGGTAAAATTGACGTAAAACTTTAATTATTTTTAGGTTCATTCGTTATATGTATATATATATTTCTTTTGCAAATTTATTAAATTTTAATGGCAAGATTGTTTTCGCTTTAAAATATAATATACATAATATACAATAATGGTGGAGGTTCACGTTTCAGAGTCATACATGTAATAAAATTTTCTAAGTTTGTAGTACATCGTGTTATTTTAAAAGCTATAACTATAAATATGTATTCATTAAAACATCTAAGAATAGCTACCGGTTTTAATTCGATTATGAGGTATATGTAGCCAAACTGTTTAATTATAGTTTTAGTTTAAATATATATCCAATATTTTATTTTCAAAAATTTGAGGTAATTATTCTTTAAAACTACGCAACTCCTAATATATTTTTTTGTAAATGACGTATTAATACCAAGTGGTAAATTATTATTAATATTAGTCTTATTGTGAAATTAATAGATAACTTTAAATTTAGGCTTCATGCCGGTTCAATTTTAATAGTTATGTGTACAGGAACCTTAATGTAAAAATCGCCAAAAAAAGGCGCCAAATTTGAATTATGTCTTATATATTGTCTTACACTCTATTTTAGCGATATTTAAAAACATATATAAATTATATTATGTGCTATAAAATATGGGTTCTAATTCTAATTCAAATTTCATTATATGTATTTGATGTTATTGTGTTAAGAAATGGATTATAGGAATACATTGAAAACGTTCAACGAAATCGGATAAAAAAGTTATTTACTGCTATGTAAAACTGGAACAAATCCCATCTCCTTTAGTATAATACGGTTTGTAAAAAATATAGGTATTATATCCTAGACATACTAGCGTTTCTAACATAATTATATAACATACCACTCATGGGAAATACCGCTAAAAACTGTTGGCGTTTTATGTAATTCTATTAAAGCTTTTGATATTATATAGATCATTACACACTTTTAAATAAACTAAAAATTACATTGTTGAAGATAAAACTCTTTAGTGTTCAGGATTTGTATTAAATGTGTGTTCTACAAGGTCCTAATAATATAAAATCCTGTACAATTTATAAATAACCTCTATTATCAACGTTACCTAAATGTGTTTGTAATATTATATTATTTTGTTACATTGTATTACTATTTAAAGTTATTATAAAAAAGGTAAGGTATTAATAAACAAAATGGTTTCAAATGCAATTAAAAACATTCAAAGTTAATATTTAATGAAATAAATAAAAATAGTACTAGACCTTACGTAAATGCTACGGATTAAATTAAAAATAGACAAAAGTAATCGATAATTTTAATTATTAATCTTTTAGACGAATATTTATCCTCCATAACTGAAAGGAATTAACCATGATATTGCTCGATTAGGTTGTTTTAGGTATAGTGTATTTGAAACTATTAAAGTAGGTATACTATGAATTATTTGATTAGGAAAATTATTATTAAGACATAATGAGAACGGCCGATCGGTCTCTACCGTTATTTAAACTCGGTTTAAGGTATTTAATAATATATATTAATTGTATCGAATAATTAATTTATGTGATGCACTATATCTTCTAATAACTCCAACTATTACCGAGCCTTATACCTCGCAATGTCAATTCATTATTCCACTTTTCCATTCCATTGCATGGTTCTGTTGGTTCTTATTATGATCCCGCATGCTTTTTTAATCAGTCAATTACTACTAATGTAAGAAAGTTAACGATAAGAATATATTATAGATCTACGATTAAATTTAATATTTAATTAGTAATATTATGTAGGTAGTAGGGTATTATGTTATTTGATTGGTCAAAAATAGTACATAACAAAGTTTTTTGCTGGTTCTTCTTGATACAATCTATATTTCCATTTAGTTGTAGCTCTACATTTAATTCAATATTTTTACATCAGATTCTAGCATACTTGCCTATTATTTGATAAAGCGAATAGGGATGTTGTATCACTATAAATTAAAGGTACAAGAAGTTATAGTATCATAACGCATGCGTTGAGAATACGTGAAAGAGAGAAAATGTTGTCAAGTAGTGTCTTGAAATGAAAAAGTTCAAAAATAAAACTTATTTTAATATAACCTCTCCGTTTTTGAAGTCGGATAAAAAACAACAGAATTGCTTTTCCCATACATATGATATTTTTTTATTACTTTTATACAAAAAAAGAAGATCCTATAACAACTGTATTTTTATACATCCAGGTTAGCTACATGAGCAACTTCTGCATTTAACCTCATTAGTAGTGAGGTCTTTCTTACCTCGCTAAGGAGTTCATAATCATAGCACTCAATGGACTAATACTCTCTTTTTGAGAACCTTGATATGAAACTCCTTAACTGTCGTTATAGCGAGTTTATAAATGTAACATAAATTGAGATTTTGTACATCTGTTACTTTAAACAAATGGAATATATCATATCAAAAGTAGAGATAATTACATTTTGTCTTAACTAAATAATCACCATCTGCAAATATTATTTTTTTTGGATGGATCTGCAAAGATTATTTTGACATACATTACGTTATATGTACCGTGTATTATACAAATCGCGATATACACATTACACATGCGAATTCGCTAATCTTAGTCGAACTTCGTGGCATGTGTGTCGTGTGACGGTGATTCTGTAGGCAATAGATAGGCATACAATACTCGACTCTTGCGACGTATCTACGTTAACATTGGAATATCGTTTATACTTCATTACTTCATTTGGTAGCGGTACTCAACTAGTCACAGACAGTCACTCAGTAACCGTAGAGACGCGCCACAAAACAGACGTGTCGTAAGTTAGTTTACTGGTTCATATAAATGCGTAATACTCAGTAAGTTAATTTTATTTATTTCTTCAGACTGTTTACAATAATCCGAATTGTATATACTTAACAGCAATGACAGTTTTATGAGTTATGACAAGCCTAGTATAGTTGCTGCTATGTACCAATCTAAACACGTGAAAATAATTTTATTTCATATAAGATTAATCATATTTACGGTATATGGTGTTGAATGTTAGACGTTGAATTAAAAAAAACTGAAAGCTACTTTTGTGTTCTGACATTTATACACATATTTGTTATAGTCTGTATGTAGACGAGTATAAACGTAAATATTTTGGACAGCCGTATTTCAATACCTATTTGATTTGAGATTGTCCCGGAAGATTTTGAAACCGGTTTTGCCAAAACTGGATATTAACCCACGTTAATTAGACGAAATTGACTTTTATAGAGGAGTAATATAGGTTTAACTTTCAATGAACGATTTATTTTTCCAATTCTGATTGCAATAACCCTATAAAAACTTGTTAATAAAAAATATGCACGACTGGTATTTAGGGTTTAAAGTACAATATTTTAGTCAAAGAAAAAAACCTACATTTTCTTATTACCAAGTGTTTCTTTAAATATAAACTGTTTATCTATTTTATTTAAAATAAAAATTTGCTGCTAAAATGCAATTTTACAAAATACTTCCAATAAAAAAAAATATTATTGTATATAATAGGATGTATTGAATACTTAAAAAGCAAAATATATGATGTGTATACATTACAAGAAATGTAAAACTTTTCAATAAGCAAAACGAGAGAACATCCACACCTCAGTGTATAGGCGTCATATCAGCATCATCGATCAGTAATGACTCTATAGTCTGTATAATTTAAATGTAGCAAGTTCGATTTATTTTTATTGTACTTAGATGCGATTATTTATATTATCAAACACATAAGTTTTAAAATAATATTACGTCATTTTAAAAGCATGTAAATAAAAAAATATTCCATGTTTGATATCTGTAGTCATAAGCACCAGTTTTCTTAGATTTCGTTGTAATTGCCTTATCTGATATGAACACTTATCTAATGCACTAAATTTCTTTGATCTAGAATTTGACTTAAACTGTTTTTTTACTACGTACCTGATTTATATCAACAGTAAAATATTACATAAAGAAAAATAACATTTTTATTATTAAAATGTTTTTGAATCGTAAACTCATATGATGTTTAGTTTTAAAAATTAAAATATGAACGTGAATTATAACATCCGTGTCCAACCTTGTTCTTATAAAAACAATATTTTTTCTTTATTATACGTCAACCGATTCTACTCTAGTCGTACAATTAGAAAGTTAGGAAGGTTTTTTTTAATTCAATGTGTTATACTTATGTCATGCATGTCGGTGTAATAAAAGTTAGAAAATATGTCTTTCTGCCGTCGTCGTGATCATAAACGGAGGTCGTGACCTTATATTCTTGTTCGCAATCTTCCGAAGGTCTAGTACAAAACTCGAGGGTTAGGACATTATGTCAAACATAAAGATTTTGTCGAGGTTAGATTTTGTTAAAGAAATTGAACAAAATATAAAAGAAAATATCTATTATTTTTTTATGATATTAATTACAACTCAAGAAGGAAAAAGGAGAAAAAAAACTTGTTATAATGGAGTACTTGATAATGGAATAAACTTAATATAATTCCAAGGATTGATCTTTGTCTCGATTCTACGGAATACAGTTTTTTTTTATTAAAGTTTTTATGATTTTTATGATAAAAGCGATACTAAAACTAATTTTAATTTTTCAATGTTAATTCATAATACTTTATTTATGATTAAAAGTGAAATGAAATATGTCATTTCGAGTGTAAGTAAAAATAACGTCACTACATGAATTATAGGACCATACAATATTATGTAAATAGGTATATAATGAGTACATTTGTTTTGATTATATTCCGTTAAATTTAAGCTTAAACAACTTAATTGAAATAATAATAATTTTACTAGTACCACATATAGAGGTTGTGATGTTTTTGAGAAAACGGAAGTTCAATGAATTTATATAAAAGAGTTTAATGAATGATACACATCGTCCATTAGTAATATTTTTTATAATATCATAACATAATTTATTTTACAGAGACAAACAATTTTATAAACATGACAACTAAAACAGAAGACTCTACGAAATATGTAGAAGAATTGAAAGAATGGATCAACCGACAACCTCATCTACCAAAAAATTTAGGTATTTACATGTTTTTTTTTATAATATATACAAACACACAATAATCACGGAGATACTTAACACTTTCTAGGACAGAAAACGCAGTAAACTATTGCGTTTAGTCATTGTCTAGTGTACATACCTACTGTATCCTCAGAATTTTCTGATTAACGTTGTACTTTTTATAAATTCATTACTTACAAACTAATGTTATTAATACTTACTATATTATTCATGTTAGGCAGGACTTATATAGCTTATTCCACCATGCGAATCAAGTGTGTTGATGTATAGTTGCATATACATTTGGCAGAATGAAACTCGAGAACCGAGAAACGCAAGCGTTTTCTTATGAAGTTTTCGATTAATGTTGAAAACGAGATGAATTTTAAACAAGAAATAAGCAATATGAAAACTCATTAGTAATAATCTCTGAAAGTCAACCGGCTTAAACTAATCATCTATTTAGATGTAAGTTTTATACCGAGTCTTGTCATCTACATGCAAGAAAATCAACGTTTACTAATTCCACTTGTATTATCTTTATAATTTTGTACGTATTATGTCAATGCCTTCATTGTCAAGGTTTTTTTTACTATACTTAATAACATGTTTTGGACAGAAAGACGTCAAACCTACGCAGTTTAATTATTACATCTTATGTCCTCGATAAATAAAATAATGTTTGTTTAATATAGTATTATTATCACAATACGTCTTAAGTTTCTTACATCCCGTAATACTCTTATACGTATTAGTGCACTTAAGGGAAGGGCATCCGATATAAACCCTCCTCACAAATAGCCTTCTGAGCTCTGGCGTACTCTCGAACTATATAGACAATTAAATACTTTTTTTAGGTAGTTAGAAATATTTCTAACAAATAATAATCACAGAAAAAATTAAAACAAATACTTTTTTTGGGATTGGAATAGTTGGCATAATATATTCAGTTAAATTAAGCTTCAAAATCTTTATTTTTTTTTATTTTTCATCGGTAGAGTAAGCTGAATAGCATTACAATTTTACTATAAAAAAATCAATTGCTCATTACCAAATATCGGCCATGAAGGCTAAGCTAAGCTAAGCTAGCGCTCTGACTCGACGATGAAATATTAAAGAGCATTAAATTAGTTCGTAAATACAAGTACACTCTTTATTCATACATTCACTCGATCTGAAGGGATGAAATTTCTACACGATCGGAGGGAGAAAAGACGCAGAGCTAAAGGCTTTGTGTGATTTTTCAAGGCTGCGGGCCTGTGATGTGATCCTGCGATACCCGGAGATAAATGAGGCCTATAATGACAGGCGAATCATTGGTACGACACAGTAGTATACGCACTTACAACGTGACGTCTTTGAATGACGATTATCAAGATATTAACTATTGCTTCTCAATATATATTCTGTAATGTTTTGTATGTACGAATTTTTTTTAATGATTTTATGAGAAAATGTGATTCTCATAGCATTGGTACAAGGAACAAACACAAACTTGTTACTCCTGTGACTCAACTGCATAGAGTCAGTAACTCTTTTGTGGGGCAATGTATACAGTTTTATAATAGGATCCCAGAAAGCGTTCAAAATGCTTCTGTTACCAATTTAAAAAAAAAAATGTTAAGGAACGCTTGTGCGCGAAAGGGTACAATACAATACAATTAGTGAGTTTATGATTGATATAGCACACCTTGGGAGTGAAACGATCGCCTCCTGGCTATTTCTATTCATATTCAATGTATGTACTTAATTAGATCGACAAAAAACAAAGACC
The DNA here is from genome assembly GCF_905147765.1 of Vanessa atalanta. Lineage (NCBI taxonomy): Eukaryota > Metazoa > Arthropoda > Insecta > Lepidoptera > Nymphalidae > Vanessa > Vanessa atalanta. The sequence goes on from NC_061882.1 coordinate 6,722,357, forward strand.
CGCTGAGTTTCTTTCGCCGGTTCTTCTCAGGTCAAGGTGTTTCTTTTTCCGAACCGGTGGTAGTATTTAATTTGACTATCAATAAGTAAGTATAATGCTTCTATATTGACTAAAGAAAATTGAGTTTGAGTTTGACGGAAATACTCGCTAGTTAAGGGTCCGCTAGTTCTTAGCAGTCAGCAGACCCAAGCACAAGCAGCACATGCTACTTGTGTGGGTAATGCATTAATGGATTTTCCAGTGAGAACCGGCTATGAATGTCCCGCCGCCTGGGGTCATGACCTCCATTACCATAGGTCCACTGAGTCCGACCCCAAATTTGAACTTGTTCTAGGTTAAAATTTGGGGTCGGACTGGGGATCTGCTGCTTTGTAATTAGCTACTAGAACTTGCATAATGTATTAGTAACAATAAATTACTTTTATTACTAACTATTAAAAGATACTGTGGTCAATACAATTAACTTCAGAACCATTAGTCGTAGGTCCAATGACATAATAAAGCTAACTTTATTACGGCTAATCCAACAATTGTTAGAGCTTTTCGGATGTTTTCATAGGTATTTTATGTGTTTCTGCACTTTCGATGCAGGCTTTTATACTGAGACTTATATAATACATAATAAAATCTATTAAAAAAAAAATTCAGTGTGAATTCCTAAATTCAGAAATTAATTTTATACAATATTAACAAGAAAAAAAAATATTTTAGAGCAAACAAAATATGCATTACAATAGGTATCTGATATACTTTTATCTTTTAGTCTGTTTTCAACCAAGGCCACATACGGCTCTTAATTACGATGTTATTGATTTAATAAGTGTCAGTGTGTACAACTTCTGTCTATTTAATAAATTATAATAACGCATAAAACGCACCTTTTTATGTACTCAATACCTATTTATTGATTAATATTATATGATGCACGGTAACGTATACGCAGAATGTACATTGTGGAAATGGATAAAAGCAACACGAAAGATGGTCAATAAAAATCACATTAGTACATAATGATAGGCTTGAACTTAATGAAAAATGGGGAAACTTTAAATGCAAATGTTCAATTTTAATGATTAAACGTTGTACCACTTTTTTGTATAAATGTTAAGTTTTACAGATAACACACATGTATTTTACAATAAAATATAACATTACTTAAAATCGTCTATGTCTAGGATGCCAAATCTGTCAGCACATATATATCTGGTTCTAAGTCAAAGTTATTGATGGGATTGAACATACCCGGACTTATTTTGCGTTCCAAACATTTTATTTGGTCGATGGTTAACTTAATTTTCTGGCATATATACTTTACATACAAGCACATGAACCGTTTCAAATTAAATGAATTGTAACCAAATTGTAATAGGTGATAATTTTCAAAATAAGTTCTGTCTCAGTTCCCAAGATACCTTGAAAAAAAAACAATTGTTCGAATTTTGACAGTCTCTCTACTGAACAATTTTTTTTTAATTGTTGCTTATTTATGTCCAAATGGTCGTGGACAAATTAAGTTACTACATAAAAAAATTATGCATTGATATAATTTATAGTTTAATCTAAATTTTTAGTAAACTAAGTAAAATTTTAAATATTGTTTTTATTCACAAAAAAATTCTTAATATAAACCGTATAAATCACTTATTTCCTTTAGTATAGTATTGAAAGAAGATACACTAAGATTATTGTAAGATGTCAGACATGTAATTAGTCTAGACCTATGTACATATGTATGTATTAAGAGGCAGTTATTTATTCAGCACCAACAAATACTTATAATAAAGCCATATATGAATATTTTGTGAATTAGCCTAAAATAATCCTACTACGATTATTTATACCGAAATATTTTTCAAGGTCTTCAAGTGATCTGAAGCATTTAAAGTAATACTAAATAATTCATAAGATGAATTGTGAAACTGAGTTATTTGAAATAACCTTGAATTAGACAATTACGACTTCGAATATTAAATATTGTATAACGTTATTTAAGATTTGATTAAAAATAAAATATTGTTATTATAATAAATATTGTTATTATAACGTTTTGATTAAATATTAAATTAAAATCACTTCATATAATAAATAACGCAGTAGCATGTGACAATGAACTGTCAACCATGATCTTGTAGTAGGTTCCTTGTACTTGCGAATGACTCATACCTTACATAGAATGGTGTACATACATTTCAAAGAAATAAATATATTTGTTTTTGCGCAAATAAAAAAACACTACTTGGTGGTGGTGGTTTACTTGGTGGTAGGGCTTTGTGCAAGCCCGTCTGGGTAGGTACCACCCACTCATCAAATATTCTACCGCCAAATAACAGTACTCTGTATTGTTGTGTTCCTACTCGATATGCCCAAGAGTATGTAAACGTAGTTCTGTGCCTGAACTCTTTTTCGTCGATGATGGAATAATACAAGTAAGCTTACGTATATGTGGTCTATAATATCTCGTACAAAGTTGAAAATGGCCGCCGTGAGCGGTGATGTCCTCATGATTTTATTGCTGATAATTATGTAATCATGAGCAATAAAATTATGCAAAATATGGGAAAACCATTGTAAGAACAAACAAAATACATCTTATAAGTCTAAAACATTAAAGGCACTATAAAAACAGGATATTGTCCATAATTTCGACCACCGATACCTAATGTATGATGGCAAATTATACACTAACTAAAAAATAAAAAACCAGAATTATAACTATCGAGTCTAAACGAGTGGTACATATATAACTTAAATAATCTCTTACTTTACAGACTACATCTCGAGTTCTGTTTATGACAATACATATAAAATATTAATAATTGTATTGTTATTCCCAAAGTCTTTGTATAAGATAACAAAACAATAACAAATATTCCCAAAGTCTTTGTATAAGATAACAAAACACGAACATTTTGTTTTTATTTGAATACTAATAAGGCTAATAAAGAACTCGAATGCAGTTCTGATTTGGACTCTGGTATTATCACTTGAGAGTTATTGTGAATGACAATGAGTCGTTTAGATCATAAAGACTTACCTACCCGACTCATGTGATTACATTGTAGAGAAACCTAACTTATTGTAAAGATGTAAGGTTCAAATTCAGCATTTTGATCAGCAGTTTGAAATATATTCTTCTATCATTACTTCATGATACCTTTAGCGTTTATACATTCAGAATCAGTAAAAGAAGAGGTTTAACATGCAATATTTTGGTTCGCAGTTTTGTTCTCATTTCGAACAGGGGACAATATATTCTTTATATATATAATTATACATAAATTTAACAGATTGTGATATAAACGCTTCTTGGTGGCTCGTCCAACTAGATAATTAGGCCTCGCTCCAATGTTTTACTTTTTTTTGTCTGAATCTAAAGTATTTGTTTTTCGGTGTAGAACGCTTACCAGATGTGATTTTGCAGACATAATGATTATAAGCTTATGTCAGTTATAACACATATATTAGTACGTAATTACGTTAAAAATCGTTTTTTGGCTTTTTTTTTATTCTCATTCGAAATATGATGTTCTAGTATATACTACGAACTGCCTAAGATTTTAATTGTATATAATATTTGTTTATATTACCATTATATTTATATTATCATTTTATTTAAAATATATCAAACTTTATTGCATCTGTGACAAAAATCATTAAAATAAATTAATATTTAATTGTTGTTTTTTTAAACTACTGATAAGATTGTTTTAAGAATTTCTGTTATACCTGTATCGTGTGAATGAAAACAATTGGTTAATAATACGTGGGTTTGAATGAGACATAAAAAAGTAGACAGGAAAATAAAAAACCGTAGATTGAAGTAAGTAATTAAAAAAATTAAATGACTATTGCATTCTAAGTTTATAAACCAGGTAGTTCAAGCATGACCGTCACGCCAGTTGAATGCCACTTGAGAATAAATGTCTCAAAAATGCTCAAGACAAACTCGGTCATATGTCATAGTGTCATCGAAAATAATAAAGATAATTTGTTTTCGGCGTTGTTATCGCGATTATAAAATGTGAATTGTTATGTAGGTCGTAATATTTCTTAAATCGTTTGTATATTAATTTCACAACATGTTTAATTATACATATTGGTACTTATCTTCTTATGTCACAAGTTGATTTATCTAAATTTTTCCACTAAAATATTAGTTACGTATGTAAATATCTTTTTAATACTATCGGGGTATAAAAATAAATAAATATAATAAGATGATTAATTGAAAGATATGAGTTATTACAAAATAACTCTGCTTATCCAAAATTATTAGAATTCATTTTTCCGTGATTGCTGTTAAGTATGCTGCTTATCACAAAATATCGATAATGTCATCACAGATTATATAATCATTATGACGTATATACGCATCGGTTGATTTGAAAATTCTAAGATCGTCACGTATGGTATTCAAAATAGTAGTGATTATTTTTCACATAGATATTGGATGTTGTTTTTTATAAACTGTAATACTAGTTTCGTCAAGTTAAATGTAACTCTGGGCGCAGTTTTTGTTTTCCCATATTATAAAAATGACATTTAAAATACAAGATCTATTCACTCATGATTGCGCGCCCCACCACGCTAACTTATCGGCGTGCATTCGTAGGAGTGACACTCGATGTCTTAGTGTGCGTGAGATGACTAATATATGAATAAAGACAGCAAAAAAAAAAAAACAAATTAGATTATATCTGTTAATGTATGCCATTAATTTACAAAGCGAAGAGGCGCGACTTATTGAGTGAACAAACTATATAATAATGTAGAGACAACTCAGAAAGGACTTTACGGAACTTTTATTTTTAAGCGAGCATTGCACATCTGTAACCTTAAAACTCATCCAATCGAATCATTCAAATTTTATATTTTATTACTACATCTTTAACACACGGACACAATAAACATAATGATCTATATTTCTGGATTTTGGATCGACAAAACACTTTTATTTACTGCCGTGAATGAATCGTATTCGTGTCGTTAAGTTCAAGTAATAGCTACTACAGAAATATGTCATTATTTTTGCACCGAACATACTAATGGCTAAAGTACTTTATATATCCTTTATGTATAGCAATCGAATATAATTATACACCAGGTACGTTTATTTAATCATTAAGTCAGAGTGTTTGCGAATAAAATAACTTTTTATGAAGTTCAAATTATTATAAGGTATTAAAGGAAAATTAATAATTAAAAAAAAAAAACAATAGATTTATAGCAAGAAGATAATAAATTTTATTATTCAGACAAATAAATTTAATTGACGTAAATCTAATTGGGAGAAAAACTTCACTACTTAGTTTTTGACCAGTTCTTCTGAATAGAAATTAAATGTCAGACCTGGATTACCGTTACATTTTACATTGTAAATGACGACTGAAAAGTGCTTGAATAAAGTATATCTTGATTTTGATATTTACTCAATAACAGGAATTTATTAAAAAATTTACGTAAAATATATCGATATATCATGTCGATAATGGAATTGTTTCAATGGAAAGACAATCCGTCTTTATAATGTTTGTACGTACCTACATGCACGTACGTTTGCTTACCTTCATTTTCATAGAATACTTTTACCTTTTTTCATTTATTCTTACCACCCAACCCTAGGAGTTGGACTGACTATGTAATATGACACTGAATGGTAATGATATCGAAACACCGCAAAACATAAGATATATAGATATAGGATGATATATAAAAATATATGTATATCTATATTGGTTGCTACTCAAAATATTGATCAATAAAGCGTATTACTCGATAAAAGATTATGTATATGATAAAAAGCGTGGAGTTACCATTTGTTAATTTTCATGCAGGATAAACATACTTGTGTAATTTTGTCGTAAAAATCACTAATTTTCTAAGTTTCTCGCGGGATCTTCTCAGAAGAACCTACATTTAAAAACGACGGTGACTTTAAATCGAATCCTACCTACTTTACAAACGGTTTCGCTCTTAGACTTTCCATATAATATTATTATTTTCAGTACATATTGCAAGTATGAGCCGAGATGGCCCAGTGGCTAGAACGCGTGCATCTAAACCGATGATTTCGGGTTCAAACCCAGGCAGGCACCACTGAATTTTCATGTGCTTAATTTGTGTTTATAATTCATCTCGTGCTCGGCGGTGAAGGAAAACATCGTGAGGAAACCTGCATGTGTCTAATTTCAACGAAATTCTGCCACATGTGTATTCCGCCAACCCGCATTGGAGCAGCGAGGTGGAATATGTTCCAAGCCTTCTCCTCAAAGGGAGAAGAGGCCTTTAGCCCAGCAGTGGGCAAATTTACAGGCTGCTAATGCTAATGCTAATTGGAAGTATCAGTTTCAAATGTGGACTTCAAATTTTTCAGGTAATAATCTCCTGCTCCGGTTCGCACACAGCTGTTACTATGACTTGGAAAAAACGAAGAAGACTGTGGATATGTTCTTTACTGTAAGAGGAGCATGTTCCGATCTCGTCACCAACAGAGATCCCCAGTCGGCCCATATGCAGAAAGTTATTAAAATTATGTAAGTTTGTCGCTATTATTAAGTAATGACGTAATTTATTTTAAATATATTTTATACACACGCGTGCGTTTGTATAATATCATTAAATTTAAGTAAATAATAATTTTAAAACATAGGGTTATTAATTCATTTTAAAACTAATTACTAAGGATAAACGTAGCACCAATTAAAAATATGTATTCTTATCGTTTTCATTTTACAATGTTCTAAAAAAGCAGCTACCACATTGTACTCTTAATTTCATATGCAATCCTAGTAACAGTTTTAGACTGGTACAATACAGGCAGTAACATTAAAATGAGTAGAGTGCAGTGTCTCAGTTTAGATTACCAGTTTATTGTTCACCACCAATCAGAACTCTTAATTCTGTTAGATCAGCTTTTAAAACATGAAGTAGGCAATTACTCGTCGGAGCAAATAGTTCACTCCGATTTGGAGAATCTGCTAAAATATGGGATGGAGGTTATATATGACGTGTACAGATTTTCTTTCCTCAAGATGTATTTCATCACTGTCGGACATGAGATAAATTATAACTGCGTGGTCGCACACGGATTGGATCCCGTATCTATAAATATTTATGTTTTCTGATCACTTGATAAATTTGGCTGACTAATTTACTTTATGTTTACTTTGGGGTGCATTAACACCCCAAAGAAGAATAAGAAGTAGTAAATGTTTACGTGGATCAGGTTATATGCTTCTTGCAAAATAAACCCTATGTGCAAATATCGATAGCCTTATTCAGCAAAGTTAGGTATAAGCTTAAAATTAATTTCACTATTCCAGAAACCTCAGTCAATACGGTATATCCGGCAACAGATGGCTCTGGATCTGGCAGCTAAACGATCCGGGCTTAGAAAATTACGATTATATATCGGATGTCAAATTTTTTTTCTTGAGTACTGACTCTAATTTCCTCGTGAGTGACAATTTACCCGAAGAAGATATAGTCATGATGGACGTCAAGGACATAACACTGAGATTTCTTACGAAGATTAATCTCTCAGTAGCGAGAAGACTGGCGAAATATCAAGAGGTATTTATAAATCATTAAAATTATTTGGTAGTAGGTGTTTTTGCGAGCTCTCTTGCTTAGGTACCAATCCAATCGTTTCATATTCTTTCTCCAGACAGCTATTCTTAATATTGTTGTGTGAGGGGGACGGAAGGGTGAACGAGCTGGTGTAATTAACTTAACATCATATTAGATCTATTTACCAGTGTCTCTGGCATCTGTCAAACAGATGCTGAAGCTAATATTTACAACAATATCATGTCTATCCACTACTTTATACATTGTATGTAAAGGAAATAATTAAATTTATACTCATATTATAAATGCGAAAGTAACTATTTATGTTACCGTTTGTATCTTCACGCTTAAATCGCAGAACCGATTTAGACGAACTTTGGTATGAGTCCCGGGGGAGGACATAGGCAACTTTTATAATTCACCTCTCGAAAGGGTAAAACTGGGAAAGAGAGTTTGTGTGCGTGAGTTTGATTAAAGCCGTAGGTTCAGCTAGTTAAACATAAACTTATAACATCTTCAAGTTTCAAGCTTTGGACTTCGCAAAGTCTATAATAGCATGGCCAAATCTATAATCAAATTAACGTTAAATAACCTATAATTTGTTTCCCGCTGTTCATATAAAATTATATTTGATTGAACACCAATAATTAAAAAAACGTTGTATTTTTATAAACATTCATAAAAGATATACTACTTTTGTTAAATATATAATGTATTTTTATCATAACACAGGAAGCAATGCCCATCAGACTGAAACAGATTCACGTAGTGAACGCCCCACCATTCATAGACAAAATATACGGAGCTTTAAAACCTTTTATGAAGAAAGAGATCACGGAAATGGTTTGTATCTAATTATTATTATAGTAGCAGTTTTGCTTTAGATTTTAAATCATCTCTTTCACTTCGAAGTGTATTCTGTAGTGACATAAAGGAGAATTGAGTAGTAGAGAAAATAGTTTATTATTATTATTTTTACATCCATTGGTCTATTTAGTTCTCGTCCGTCTACTCTAGTCTTAAATAAGGTTAATAAGCCTAAGGTACGTAAAGTTTGGAAGTTACGTAAAGTCCTGTCATTCCAGCGCCTGAATTCTTTTCGATTTTGTCGAATTTCCTTTTCTTTTAATATGTGTGTTCAAGTATGTTTGTGTGACTTATTGTCGAGCTAATAGTTAGGGCATTACAAATCGTACAGAATCCAATCAAAATGATTTAAATTTATTAAAAACACGACAGTAATAAATTAATTTTTTTTACAGATACATTTCCATCCGCCAAAGTCGGACACATTATATAAGTATTTGAGCAAAGATGACCTGCCATCCAACTACGGTGGCACTCGACCTTCTATGGCCGAACTCAAGGAAGAAGTCATGGATAATATCGCAAGGAATCGGTAAAGACAATCATAGTTTTTTTTATTTTATTTATTATAAATAGAATTGACAAGTCGATTGTTAGTTGTCACGAAACTCCGTTGACATCAGCACCATAAGAAATATTTACCATCACTCACATCACCATTGCGACATCAATCTTGGAAACTAAAATGTTATCTCTATCCCTCTTGCCTGTAGTTACACTGACTCACTTTAACTTCAAACCATAATACAACAAGGACCAAGTATTTTTGGTTTTGCGGTAGATTATGTGACAAATGTACCCAGGTGGGCTCGCACAAAGTTTTTAGAAATTATTTAATAAAATATATTATCGTTTTTCGGGTAAAGTTGCCGTTTTCGCGACTTCACCTAATCCTGTATCAAATAATAACGTAGAAATTTATTTCAGAGATGCATTGTTAGATGAAACTTTATGGAGAGTCGTCGATAAGAAGAAGGCCGAATCATCCATAGATTCTGGATCATTCCGAACACTCGCTATCGACTAAAGTATAATTATTCCGTATGTATGTAAGATTCTGGCTGTGTTAAAATATCTGCACAAACATCCGATATATGAGTGGAAGATAGTGCTATGCTGAAAATATTCAATTACCTTTATTACATTAATTTGTGAACATCGAAACATTTCGTAATCTTAATAATCATTAAAAATGAATGAATCTTTTAACATTTGAAAGGCATTGCGCCGGAGACATGCTCAAATATAAATAAGCACTTGGGTAAAAGAAGTTAAATGACTAATGTATCTATATTAGAATTAAAATTAAGTTTTGTATAAACTATATAATTATAGCAACAGGGTTTTATAAGTATGTGACATCAATTTGAATAATATTGTGAACCTGCTGTACCAACCTTAAGGTTTATATACGCGGTAATATTTCTTTTTGTATAAAAATGTGACGTTTTATTAAAACAAATACAATTAATATACATATTGTTTTTTTATTTTCTCACCCCCTCTGAAACATAATGACACACACTGAATTTATGTCGAAAAATGTAAAGTATAAAAATTTATTGAAAGTATAATATATTTTGTATCACAAATGTAAAAAAAAATCATCGCATGGGCCTAATCATTTGTGTAATTTATTTATTGCAAAAACGCATTTTTATTTTTGCTATTTGCCCTCTAGTCTTAAACCACGTTCACACAAGTCGTTTTTACTCAACAAACTTGTAAATCGAAAGCGATTTTAATCGTCTGAACTGATTTCAATCAAACTGAAAAAACAAAAATTGATTCAATAAAAGGTTTACATTGTTGGTTTTAAGTTTTTTTTTTATAACTTCTATTTAAGGTATTTAATTTATTATTAAAAAAATGCCATGTGATAAAGTATATTTATTTCACCCGTAAAAGGTAAGTAATGAAATATTTCGTATTATAATCTCCGAAAGGCTATAATTAGAGGTGACATCTGTCCATCGGGTAGCTGATATAGCCATTTCATTTATAACTTTCCATGTACTCACTGTTAGTTCTATTTTCATAATAATCATTGCATATCTCGAGCGCCATACGAAGTGGTAGTGCTTTATTTGTGTTTTCACACTGTCGCATCCTTGCATTTATTACTTAAAGCTGTTCTGTTTGAACACACGCCGGTCGAGATATTATATCAATAGAGAACGCTGGTATATTTGCGAACACTGTAATATTATCTTATAAGCATTCAGAATCTTCTAAGCGTTCACCTTTCAGTGCTGTGCCTGGATTTAATTATCATTAGCGTCATCATTCATAGTGATAATGTAATCCTGACGACTTTCTTCAATAGGTTAGTCAGTAGAGAGACTAGCGATTTATGCGGGTCATATTATAGCGCAAACCAAAGTGTACTCTCTATTCCTTTACTGTTCTCATTGGTTCCTACATGTAATGTTCATTAAATTATTTAATGTTATTAAGTTAAATAGTCATTAAATTTTATTGAATATAAAGATTTTTGAGCGCAGCAGTTAGTGTAGAACTATTATCTCTATTTAGTAATATTATCTCCAACGATTAAATGTCTTTTTAAACGATCAAGTGTGGCCAAATTTACATCGTTACTGATTGGTGACTATATTTTATGTATAACAATAAAGTATACAAAAAAAATTTAAATGTCTATCTGTGATTTAAAAATAACTTTATTAATAAAGTTAATATCTACTATCTGGCTATCTGCAAGGCTGCCTAACTAAACCAAAACAACTTTTTTTACTTGTCTCTCTGTTACGTTTTCAAGGGTAAATTATTTAATCGATTGTAATAAAATACGGTACGGATCAAGTTTAAAGCCCAAGATCGAACTACTTTTTTTATTCGAAGGGCTACTTAATAAAATGCTTTATTATAAAGTAGATTTACTTGCATGTGCAAGCTTATTTTTCATTAAATAGAAGGGAGAATGGAGAATGGGCTACGCAATGGTCAGCATGATGTATGTTGTTGCACTGTTTCTCTAACCCAGCAAACCGAAATTTGACGGTAGATTATTTGAAGAGTGGATCAAATTAGACAAACCTGCACGAAACTCTACCATCAGATGTTTCCGATTTAATTTAATTAATAGAATAATTTTACGAAGTTAAATTATATATTTATCGTTGCTTAAATGTGACAGAAAAAGAATAACATTGAACTTTTAAGCAGTATTCTATCGCGGATTCTAAGTTGTTTATAGAGTATATCTAGTTCTAAATGCGAAAGGCGTAATGTATGTTATTGTTCTGGCATTATTTTTTTTTATTGTTGGACGCAGACGGCAGAACGAGATTGGTAACGAATATTTGGTTGGTGGCGCATAGATGATGTAAGGAATGGTTAATATTTCTTCCAGTGCCTTTGTCTATGGGCGGTGGTAACCACTTACCATCAGGTGGCCCGTATGATCGTACGCCAACCAATGCCATAAAAAAAAAACCACGTAAAGCTTAATGGCAGTCTAACAACCATGGTTATATTTTTGTAAAACAGTACATTGTATTTGAATATTAAATAAATGGAATCACCAGTACGCGACCTACTTCAACAGATTTAAATCCACCAAGCCATTTTCAAATCACAACTTAACGACGCGACAGACAATGACGCAACAGTGCTTTAAATATGCTATCTAATAGACTATAAGTATTGATAGCCAGTTCTCGCAACCTATACTCGTTATTCTTTAACAACATAATTTGTAAGCACTTAATTATAATAATATCCGTAATTATAATTATATCCGTCAGTATGTTTCAAAGCTTCGAATAAAAACGAATGGTGTCATGGGTTACCCATACCAGTTGAAACGAAGTTGCTTTTGCAATCTGTTTATTTTGTATTAAATAACAGACAATGAAATAAATTAACAATGTTTGGGAATTATTATTAAATGACAATGATTTTTTTCTTATTAAAAACCCCGTGATTTAAAAAACGGCTGAAAATATGTTTGAATAATATTATACAAAACCATATAAATAGAAAGAGACAAGGAGAAGGAGAAAGAGAGGAATAGATCACCATAACGCTTCTTCCTCACGTGACGATTTCAACCAGTTCACTCTTCTGTAAGCTGCGTAAAAGAGAACTTCGTTCCAAAAATGTGATTGAATATTTTTTTCTCTTTGGTGTCTTTTATGCTACAATTAAAATCAAAAATAAATCATAAGATATTTGGACAATAGTTGGGTATTCGTTTCAACGGCACACGCTTGTACCTAAATAAATTCATGTACCTACCTACTACAATTACAATGGTCAAATCATTTCTTAATCCTATAACAAAATTAAGACGCAAGACAGAGAACCTCGCGTAGTCTCATACGTGGAATAATTGGCAAAACCAATACTTCTACAATATAGCCGTTATTGGGATTCTTCGTGAGCACATTAGCTTAAATTGGTCATACAAAGATTACAAGGTCTTTTGTGATATACTTTATTGAGCCAGCTACGAGCGTCGCCTTTCAAACATTAAGCAACCCGCGATAGATATTTCTTCCCGATCCCTGACATCACTTTCACAAGAGTCCACCTGTTTGCACAAGAGTTAGTTTCGAGTAACGCTTGGATCAGTAGCATGCAATGACTGTGAGCTATTATCGACTAATGTTCTGGCGACGCTCGTATGTGACGAAGCGCCGCTTGAATCTGCGGAAGAAATGTTTTACATGGTGACCAAGCTTGATCACCAACGTAACCACTTTAACGACGGACAACCGGTTTGATGCCAACATCATTCATTGGTTTTCATTGATCGAAGGATGGTATAAAAGCTAATAATATAGCGGTTATATTAGTTGTCAGCGATTTGAACCAAGTATAGAATGTCGAGTTATAACATAATATAAAGTAAAGTAACAGCCCGCAAATGTCCCACCGCTGGGCTAAGGCTTCTGTTTTGAGGAGAGCGTTTTTAGTCTACTCCACTATGCTGCTCCAAGGCAGGTCGGTGGATACACATGTGGCGAAATTTCATTGAAATTTGACAAAAGTGGGTTTCCTCACGATTATTAATTCACCGCGAGATGAATTATAAACAAATATTAAGCACATGAAAATGAAAAGTCAGTGGGTATGTACCCACAATCATCGGTTAAGATGCTCGCGTTCTAACCACTGGGTATTAAAGGAAAATATCATTGGTCCGTTCATCGTAACGTATCGTACAAAATAAGATATTCTGCAAAAATAAGTCGAAGGTTTCCTAGTTATTTTCTCTTTATATACACAAAAAGGAAATTGTGATACAAATTCAAAAGATACTTTGTTTATTTATTTGTATTACTTCTAATTGTTTTTCTTTTTCAAAAAAGCCGAGATGGCCCAGTGGTTAGAACGCGTGCATCTTAACCAATGATTTCGGGTTCAAACCCAGGCAGGCACCATTGAAATTTCATGTGCTTAATTTGTGTTTATAATTCATCTCGTGCTCGGCGGTGAAGGAAAACGTCGTGAGGAAACCTGCATGTGTCTAATTTCAACGAAATTCAGCCACATGTGTATTCCGCCAACCCGCATTGGAGCAGCGTGGTGAAATATGCTCCAAACCTTCTCCTCAAAGGGAGAGGAGGCCTTTATCCCAGCAGTGGGACATTTACGGGCTGCTTATGTTATGTTATGTATGTTTTTCTTTTTTCGGAGAAGAAGAGGAAATGCTTATACATGATGTAGGTAAGTTTTTCCTATAACAATCACCGAGAAAACGTAATCAATGTAACTCAAATGAAACCATTTCACGTACAGACAACACCTAACAAATCAAATCAAGGAGATTTTTTTAACAAAAAAAGGAGTATATTTTCTATTTTACAAGGCTTAATGAAAAATATACTGGTCGTAGTGCAAATCAATTTTCGGTAAATCTATCAAACAATTAGAAGCGATCACGTCTACAAGAGTATTCTTCAATGTCATACAATGATACCTGATCATACTAAGTAATTACCATTGACAGCAATGTCTCTCATTAAACGATTCTGTAATTTAGTAGCATCGAGCAAAAGATAACATATTATTTAGTCGCATAGGTTTTATGTTAATAAGACAAAAACGTTTATCAATTAAAAATCGTGATGCGTCAATCGCGTTTATTGTTCCTATTATTATATATCGAAACAAGTACTACCTACTTATTGTTCTTAATAATATTGCAATATTTCAATGAAGTCAGTTAGTACATTTAATATTTTCCAAAATTCATATAACATATTTAATGGGATAAACAGTAGTTGAACTCAATTTTATGTACATATAGATACCTATTTTATTTTATTATGGTAGTTATGCTATAAATACCATCAGAACAATGTTGGCCAGCATATACTAAGCCGTTTTCACACGATAATTATCTAGGTGTTTTGTTAAAAATGAAACTAGTCTTCAGGTAATAAAAAAATCTGTAAAAAAAATCTATTTATATTTATCGACTTGGCATATTCATAATATGTTATGTGCGTAGAAAAAATTGACGATTAACTAGTATTAATAATTAATAGTGGTATTTCTTATTATGCAGTATTTTCGGCTGATGATGTAATACAAAAAATGTTAATTTGAAGGCATTTCATTTTTTCTAGCATTACGGCGCTATATCAACAGCAGTCTCAAAAAATAGTTACATGAAGCATGTGTTACTTAAATACATTTTAATATGCGATATCCTTAAACTACGATCATTATCGTCGCATGTATTATGTCTCATTGAGTAATGAACACACGATTTGCCAACGTAAACGATACAACATACATTCACATGTCTGTTGTTGATGTGCATTAACGTACAAGTGCTAAACTTAAGTGCATTAAATACTGGATACTAAAGGTAATATAATATTTTATTTATATATATATCGAAATGTTAATAAATAAAATAAGTGTGTCATATTTCTTCAAAATTTTAATTCGATATTAAACCATGGGCCTTTATTTTCGTAACACTGTTGGATTCATAGTGAATAATAAAGAAACAAGAAAACACTATTTGTAAAATATACATAAAATAACAAAATTTAAACGCTTGCTGACTATAAAGTATTTAAATTGTACCTTCTTGTTATTATTACAAATTGAATTGGTTTTTTTTTCGTGTTTATAAGTATATTAAACACAATATCAGTGCGATTTTTGTTACATACATACATACTTTAAAATAAATAATCTTAGTGCTCTTTAAAAACTATAGGTATATATTTATACGTCATATTCGTTAATTGATTGTAGATGCCACAAGATTCGACTCAAGATGTGCTAGCTATTAGAGAATGGATGTCAAAAGAATCTCACTTACCCAATAATTTAGGTAAGTAAAAAGATTAATTATTTTTAATTGCATCAATAACCACAATATATCGATTTTCATGTTTGTTTTAATATATCTACATCATTTAAAGTGTATTCCTAAAAATCTTCGGATTGGATCATGTGATTGTTAAACTTTCCGCTAATCTATTCAGTGGATCCAGAAAATGCACATTTTATTTTGATTTTTCAGCCTTATCTTGTAATTATGAAAATCTTTTTTCCCCAAACCTCATTGGAGCAGCGTGGTGGACTAAGGTCTAAACATTCTCCTCAAAGGGAGAGGACATGTAAAGGCTGTTTACCTTACTTTACTTTTTATCCTTGTTTAAGGACATTCAAACATCTATACTGTCTTCGATAATCATTTATTTATGTTTTTTATCCACTTATTGGCCATTGCATGTCTGCATTTATATTAAAAGTAAAATTGAAACTTTAACATAAAAATGCACTTAGCAAGAAAATACTGAGTACGTATATTTATTTTATAAAGTTTATATTAGTTAATTCAAGAATGTAATTAATTTGGGCAAATTCCGAAGGTCAAAATAATGTGATCACCAGTTTCGTAGCGAACGATTTTTTTAATTGCATGTAATTGGAAAATGATACGTTAAAACTAACTTATTTATCTAATTAAGGATTAATAAAATTAATTGGAGAGTAATTAATTTTAAATAATTTATAAAAGATAAAAATAAATATTATGGGTGTAGGTTAGAGCCTTTTTAAGACCTGGAAATAACCCGTTCATAGTTTTGATCCTCCTAAGATTTAAATAGTCTTGGGCTAATAAATGGTAGGGAAATAGTTTTTTGGATAAAACACCGTCAAATTGTACATTGTGGAAATATAAATGCAAAGTTTCAAATCTAAAGAATGTTTTAGTGTAGAAGTAGAATTTGTATGTAATCTTTGTTTTATAATTAGTATTGTAAGAACCTATTTTTTACTTAAAGCTCTAACTAACGAAACATTAGAAAATTTCGGTTTTAAAGTAAAACACATTTGGAAAAAACCGGTCTGAAATGTAAGATAAAAGAAAATGTTCCTGTGTGACATTCTTATTTATAAACTATCAATATTTATCATGTATTAAGTAGATAACTTACATGTACATTTTAATATACTCAGTGTAGAGGAATACCCGTCGTCATATTATATCACCTTGCGAAAATGTGTGAAGTGTCGCTCGAGTATTTGTTTTACGTTTTATTTATTGTATAAGAATCATATTTCGAAAGTGGAAAGAACGTTTAAAAACTATATAATCCTTTTTTCATAAATTGTGTTACGTTTAGCATTAGCAACCCGTAAATGTCCCACTGCTGGGATAAAGGCCTCCTCTCCCTTTGAGGAGAAGGTTTGGAGCATATTCCACCACGCTGCTCCAATGCGGGTTGGCGGAATACAAATGTGGCAGAATTTCGTTGAAATTAGACACATGCAGGTTTCCTTACGATGTTTTCCTTCACCGCCGAGCACGAGATGAATTATAAACACAAATTAAGCACATGAAAATTCAGTGGTGCCTGCCTGGGCTTGAACCCGAAATCATCGGTTAAGATGCACGTGTTCTTTCAATTCGATTCAAGAAATATATCACTTAAACAGATATTTATATATATTTCGAAATTACGTGGTTCTCATTATCGGTTTTATTTGTTTCTTATTATATAATTGTACTTAATGTTGCAATAAAGTTTTTGAATATATAAAATATAAAGCTTTGAAAAGCGTTGCATTATATAGTATAAATTTTAATTATATTGATTTAATAGTTATTTAGGTAAGGCATTACATAAATAACGTCTTATTTATTTTGATACGAACTATTTTTCAGGATTCTTCTTAGTGCATAGCATAAAAACACCTAATTTTGCTTCCGTTAATCTTGTTAGGCTTTAGAAAATTTTAATACGTTACTTACAGCTAGCTTATAACGGATAGCTATTAGCTATAATAGCTATCCATAATAAGCTAGGTAATATAAAAATACTGTTATTTAATCCTACAATTAATCAATAAAATTAAGTTTATAAATCGTTACTATAATAATGATTCCTATACATCTATAATTAATTTGTAAATGCGAATTTAAATCTGTCTGTTTCCGCTTTTGACGTTAACTGCTAAACCGATTTAAATAAAATTTGTTATCTACATAGTTTGAGTCTCGGGGAAGGGCATAGGCTATTTTTTAATTTAGCCCTCGAGGGGGTGAGGATATAATAAATATAGGGGGAGGCGTGATTGGTAAAGATATATAGATTTCGCGCGGGTAAAGACGTAGGTTGAGCTTATTATTAATAAAAATAATACCGTTATAATAATACGATATAACTTATAATAAATAATCATAATCTACAATATTTACTAAAGTAAATATGTAATGTATATAAGTAAATATGTGTATAAATTAATGAAACTCTATTAATATAATAAATTATTTAAATAACCATAACAACGGTAGATGTATTGGCAAAAGTTATTCAGGCAACGTCGTTGAGTAAAGTCTTATTTAACCATTGAGGTGCAACATTTACATATTTTATAGATACCTAAAAATCATTTATTAAATAAATAAAATAAAATAATTTTAATTATTTATTAAATAAATATAATTTATTTATTAAAATCATTATGTCTTATATAATTACGGCAGCGATCGCTTCTAAAATGCCTGTACCAGCAGTAGAAATAGCGGCATTTTAAGATATATCTAAAAAAATATGTCACATTTTAGCATACTATACATATTATATCCAATTTCGGACACGCAACTACAAAGTAAAATGGTAACAAAGTTCCATATCCGTCAGTATACGAGAACCTGTCTGGATGTTTACAAATCAGCTTCCTCATTGATTAATAAATAGCACGATTAAAAATCCTAATTTAACCGTATGCTACTAGTACATAATATTTTTGATATAACCTAAAGTCGTTAAATTTTTCGAATAGGATTATCCAGCGAATGGCCATTGTTTTTTGCCATTCAATTTTTGTGGTAAGTCAAACTCAGCGTTCAGAAATGAATTGCTCGTTAAATTTTATTTTATATTATTGTATACATTTTAATTACCACATTTGGCGCGAGATTATTGTGTTTTTTTTTCGCATTAAAATGTTAACGAGTCGAGTGTCTAGCGTTTTAGTATGGCGTAAAGAGTCTATTTGACGACCTCCGTGGTCGAGAATTGTGTACACCGGTTTTCATGGGTACGCCGCTCCGAGGTCCCGGGTTCGATTCCCAGCCGAGTCGATGTAGAACAAGTTCATTAGTTTTCTATATTGTTTTGGGTCTAGGTGTTTGTGGTACCGTCGTTACTTCTGATTTTCTATAACACAAGTGCTTTAGCTTAACATTGGGATCAGAGTAATGTATGCGATGTTGTCCAATATTTATTTATTTATTATTATTTTCTTTTTTGGGTTGTAGGATTTTCCTTCAGGTTTCAGTTTTTATAACTTTATGCTGCTTATTGCTATGCTTCAATGGAGGTTTCTCCGATTGTTTCGGATTGAAGTTCCACTTGGATCCGTTGGATTGAGGGAATTAATAATTCATATGTGCAAGCGTACACACAAGTGCAATATAATTACTTCTGTGCAGTCAATACTTCAGTAGAACATGGTCAATCATCATTTTCTTAACAAAATAAAGATATTCGGTTATGTATAGTTTTTAGCCAATACTATCCATATATAGTACACGGTATCGGTTCTTAGTTAGCACGGGTAAAATTGAGTCAAATAAGATTCTACTACATGTATTTACACCAAACAGCATTGGAAGATCCTGGTAACAACTTTCTTTTAAAACGACAGTTCTTTTGACTAACCCTCTACACACAATAGTTGGCACTAGATCATGTTCAACTTAAGTAAGCCTTAAGATTTTTGTCCTGAGTCAAACTTTTAGCATTCGGAGAATAGACGGCATTAGGACCATAGCAATTCGAGGCAACCAGGAGAGTAGGTACTTTGAGCCGCGTGTCATTAAGGTAAAAGTTAAACTGACCATTTTTTTTTTAATATTTCAGATGATGAGATTATAAAAAAATTCCTGCACAGCTGTTACTGGAGCTTAGAGAAAACTAAAAAATGCTTAGACCGATTTTTCATCGGCCGAAGTACAATGAATGAAATTTACTCATCGAGGGATCCTTTGTCACCTAAATTGCAGGCCATGTTTTCTGTAACGTAAGCGATATGAAAGTATTTTGTTATTTAGTTGAATATATAATTATTAAAATAATACCTATACTTGAATTATGTTTTGTTGCAACAAACGTTAAATCCAATATCACATATTTCATTTCCTTAGCATTTTATAATCATCAATAAAGTCACAAAAGAACTAGCTAAGACTAAGTAAAAATACCTGCAAACTATCTACTACTGTAAAAATGTACTACAAAAATTACAAAGTGCTCTAAAAACATACTACCACAATAAGAACGAAGGGACATTTTGTAACATGACAAGTGCATTATTGTTTTAAGTAGACAAGGTATTGCAGAGTGCACTAAGTTTTGTTCATTTGAAAACGCTGTCTAGCCCAAGTACTATTAGAGTATTGGAAGTATTCATTTCTTCTAAAGTCGTAAAGTAACTGTACGATAATATCCATTAAACGACGCGCTCTGGGGTGCAATATTGTCAGAGTGAGAGTGAGGCAGCCTTACAGATTTTGCACATGCTTAACCTTATTAAAAATGTGCTAAAAAGCATTTGGTTTTCTCACATTTAAGACAAAATTGATTTATTCTATGTCACCGTCTCCTTTATACTTTATACTTGTTTACTAGATACTATTTATTTTTAATACCAATAATTCAAAAAACAATGAAATGTCAGATAGTATCTACATTGGAAAATAAATTGGAAATAAACTGAAGATTATACTAATTTTGTTAAACAACTATATAAATACAGAAAATACATAAAAAAAAATGTCCGTATGCAATTCATTTCGATTAAGCCTTAGCCTTAGCTGATTGCGACCATTTTAAGCCAGTTTATAAAAAGGTATGTATAATTATAAAAAAAATACGCAAACTTCAAAATGGAGCTAAAGCTTTAAGGTCATTGTGGTTAACTTTTAAATTAAATACCTCGAGTTATATATAGTGTTTAATTGATAAAAACCAATTAGTTATGACTTACGAGCTTAAATATGTTAAATAATATCTTGACTTGAATATTCATGTTTGTGATATATGACCTGTTTCTTCGACAAATTTTGCTATTTCGTTGTTTTCTATTCTGATTTTCTCAGCAGTTTTATTATTTATTAATACATGAACTATAAAAAAGCTTTATGTAATAATATAATAATAAGCTATGTACCCGTTTTAATATACAAAATGCTATTGCACAATGCTTAAGGATTTCCTTTGTTTAGAACCAATCCTGGATGTAATATCTGGTCATCTTTACCATAAAAGTACGCTGTCCTTGGAACCGAAATCAATATGTAAAATTAAAAATAAAGATATATTTATAGGATAAGATGAAGTTGTTCTTATTCCGCTTGTATGATTTACAAGTATATAATATTATTATTTATATAAGCAATCATGAAAAAATATTTTCTTAAATCACACAGTACACTCAAACTTAGCAAATACCCAATCCTTAGTTACAAACTTCTCTTGAAAATAAATTAACTTAAATATGTAAGTAGTTAAATGGAATAGTTTTGTATTAAAAATAAAGAGTAGTTTGTTAATCAAGACTGAAGATTACTATTAAGTATGTCTAAATCTAAGGTTGGTTTATTGCTATTCCTTCTTCGATCGGAACAGGCTATATACGGTTGGTTGACAATGTGGACCTTGTTTTGCATCTTGTCTTGCGTCAATAGTCGTATGATCGACTACAATCCATCGTGTGCTTATATTTGTTCTGTGACTGAGTATAAAAGTCTATTAAAATATTTATACATATATATAAAATAACTAACTTCTGATATCATCAGCAGTTGCAAGAATTTAGATGTCCACAGTAGTCCACAAGGCATAGTAAAATAATATAGTTTAACTAAAATGCATTTAATCTTTCAGGGTTGTTGCAAGCTACGAATTTGAGAAGGACGAGATAATGATTCACAAATATGATGACCCAACCGTTGAACAATTTAACTTCTATGACATTTTGAAAACGTTGACAATGGAAGCTGACCAATGGATCAAGAAACAGCAGTTTATGGCGGAGGGACATTATATAATCGTCGATATGTCATGTTATTCTCTAAAGATGATACCGAAAATTAACATAATGTTCTTCAGAGATTTTCTACTATTTCTACTGGTAATAAGCTATATATATCTATAAATATCCAAATGACGCTGAATTATAGATGTAATAAAGTTAATAGTTTGTGTATTCGTTCTCAATGGTCCTAAATTTACCGCATACAATTCATCCAATCAATAAAAGACATACAACCTCATCCTTGTGGACCTTCCGCACATATACTTTATTTAATCAACGATTACTTTATAAAGGGTTTGTTCAGAAGTTCAGGGGTTTGGCATTTGGGTTGTTTATTTGGGTTCACTATTCATCATTAGAAAACAATATTCAAAAAAATTAAATTAAAACCATAACAAATATAATAATAATGCTTGATCTATAAGCGCGTCATGGTGCAACTATAAAACCAACGGTTAAGTTAATAAATACCCTGTTCGTGGTATCGTATAAATATAGTATAATTCTACTATAAGTTTATTTGATCCATTACTCTTATAGGCTTTGCGGCTAATCCATCGGCCAATGCCAATACCATCGACATGATTAATTACACGATTATATATAGAAACTTAACACAAAATACAGCTACACAAATCGATTATTACCAAATAATATTAGAATAAGTTTAAATATATAATTCTACCAATATAATACTAAGTGTCTGTGTTTGTTGGTTGGTCTGTTACTTACTAATACCAAAACTTTTTTTTTTTAAATTGAATTTAAAGATGTTAAGACATATTTCAGGAAGGCATGCCAGTAAGGTTGAAGAAAGTTTTTGCCATCAATGCTCCTTCTTTCTACGACAAGATGTACGCCCTCATCAAACCTGCTTTACCAGCTGAGATTTGTGACGTGGTAAGAATTTAACTAATATCTAATTATATTTATTAGGGGGTTATTTATTTAATATTTATAGACTATTAATATTCCTCTGCTGCATTAAGTTCATCCTTCCCCTTTGAGAAGATTTAGAGCGTATTATACGACGCTGCTTTTATGCGAATTTGTGGATACATGTGGACATTTGACACATGCAGGTTTACTCATGATGTTTTCCTTCACCGTCAAGCACGAAATGAATTATAAACATAGAAAAAATCTCATGGAAATTCATAAAAATAATAAGTCTAAGCAAATAAATGAATAACAGATAATTCACAAGATTTATCAGTCAATTTGTTGAAATAATATAATAAGCGTAAACTAAATTGTATCTTTTGTTATAAAACTCAGTGCTCATTATATTTATAATTTCTTTTCAGATATATTTCTTCTCTGACTACCAAAGCTTATACAAATTCATAGATAAAAAATACTTGCCCTCTGAATATGGCGGCGAGGCACAAAGTATGTACGAACAAAATAAAATGTGGCTGAGATACATAGAAGATGACAGGTAATTTTGTAATCTTAATAAATTTAGTCTAAAATGAATTTAAAATAGTGAGAATATGTTATTTGCTGAAATATTATCTATCAAGCGGTCGAGTTCGATGGGTTATGGCAAGTTATTTTTAATTCGCATTCTGTACAAGGGTATAAAATTCCGTTAATATAATATTCACTCACGCATATGTAGTAAAGATCAAGTGCTTGTAAAAATTTAAATCTCATTCATATGCGATTACTTATTGCACAATTGTTTTCACTTAAAACATTTCCTAATAAAATACTCTACACGTACACAGTTTATGCATTTGAAATTTAGACTAGATTTCTAGACAAAGGCACGGTTTGTATTCAGAAAATTTCAAAGAAATATACGTATAATACAAAAGTTTGATTGTTACGAACGGGGTTCCTTTTGGTTGGGGTTTTTTTGGCTAGTGGTTGGGCTCTTTAGCTTATTTTTTATTTTTATTTATTTTGTAAAATTAAATTACATTATTTAAGTCGGTTTAAATAGGTAGATTTATATTAATGTAAATACGATCACATATTTATCAATATAAATTTCTTTTTAAATATTTTTACTTATATATATATTTTTTACAGACTTTTTTACCTCAACGAAAACATATGGAAAGCCGATATGACCAAGAAGTTGAAAAATAGTAACGCAGACGTAACAATGAATGGCTCCTTTAGGAAACTATCCATAGACTAATAAAAAACTGGGAATAAACTTGTAACAGAAATTGTATTGCTTAGACGTGGTTATGTATATATTTTATGTTAACATATTTTAAGTCATTACATATTTATGCAAATATTGCGGGAAACCAGGCCAATCAATCCAACCAACAGAAGAATTTTCAAGGAGAATTTTCTTCAAGAAGGCAGTCGGTCTACGAATTCTGTTTTTTTTTTTCATGCCGTATTGATACCCTCTGCACCTTACACGACTACACTTATCAAATGGGGCGGCGACACGAAAATGTAAATATAAATTTACTATTACATTAAGTTTTTGCACGCTCTATCCTTTTAATAATCTATTATAAAATGTTCAAAATATTGATATCAAAAATGTTATTAGAAATACTTGATTTAAATTATAACCAACTAGGTATTGTATTTATTTATAAATACATACATTAAATATACAAATAGGCTGTTGTTAAAGAATAAGTTCGGATATGACTATTATTTTTTTCGTTAGGGTACTTACATAAGTACAAAACTTGCATGAGTGGTGGAATAACAGCAAGCTTTGATCGTAAAACTGTTTTATTTAAATTTGTAATTGATATTGCAGTTGTACAGAATTATGTAAGTCGTTTAAATTTGACATCTTTCGTACGAATTTCTATTAACTTTTTTCACTCTTTTAATTGATCGATTTTTGTTGCTTTCAATTGAATAAAAGACATTGGCAAAGAAACATTCAGTAGTGTAGTTAGTTCGCAAAAATCCCTCATAATATAAACACATCGTCACACATTCAATAGAAAATACCTATTATAAAACTGGCTTAGTTAATTTTGACAAAACTCTCAAATAATAACAACACAATTATTGAAATTATTGCTCGCCCAGAAGCCACTTATTTTTTTATTAACACTATATTTTAGTGACACTAAAACTTGTCCATAAGAGTATGTACTAGAAAAAGTAACTAAGTTAACGAAGGAGAAAAAGGTACACAGGTACTTATTCTTTCTTTATCTATATATTTAAATGTATCGATATAAGAGTACATACGAGTACATATTATAAAATCGTGTGCTACATTACAGTATATTCATAAGTAGAAAAAGTTCTTCGTGTCTACATCGTATCAAGGTCAAATAACTTCGTTAAAGTAACTGTTTATTCCCATGAGGCGGACATGTTTTGATACTTTATAAGTAAACAAGTTCTTTGAACGTCGTGAGCGTCACTCACTAACTAACCAAAACAGAACCAAGTTAACGTAGTTATATTTTGAGCATGTATTTTAATAAAATTATAATATTACGTGCAATAACAATTAAACTCTTTGATATTCATAATATGTTAATTGAAATTAAAATGTTGTTAACGTGAAATTAAAAAAATATAATAAATACAAATAAAATGTTTTTAATTATCATAAAATTTCCTTTTTGAAATGTATCATATTAGATTTTATTTTTAATTTTTATTATAATTATTAGTTTATATGTTACAACACAATTTTATAATAAAATTAGGTATGGTGGTAGATTCCATTATTCTGAGTGGTTTAAAGGTTTTATTATAAAAAAATAAAGGATCTCAGGGGTTAGTCTATACAATATTTTTTTGTATCCAAAGTTGACGAGTAAGAAGAGTCTTTTTAGTTATCGTCTTATAGATATTAAACAAATAATAATACGAAAATATCTTTTAGATATTAAACAGACTTTAATAAAGATTATAAATTGTATATCATGTTTTTTTTTAAAGCCTATTAATAAATAATGATTAAAATGTGACAAAGAACATCTTAAAACCGTCTAATTAATTATATTATAAAAAAGGTCTTATATTGACACTTGTAAATAAATGAATACATAATTAAATTAGATATATAATTTATATTTTAAATGATTATAATATAGAAGGAAGTTAATTCCGTAGGTAAAAACTAGACCAAAACTGGATTTCTCTGGATCGCTATTCTTGGACTCTCATTTATGTTTTTTAAATTATAAATTAATGAGATAGTCGACATTTAATCGAAAGCAAGTGACCTGAAGGAGCCAGGAAGATCTTTCACTTGGTTCTCATTATGACTGTCATTAGGACGTAATCCTTCATCCAAAGCCCAGTTCTTATCATTGGCCAGGAACCAATCCCTGAAACAAATTAGGTACAAATAAATAAAATGTAAATAATTAGTAAGAATATTTCCCAATAGCTCAACCGTATATTATTTTATGGATGAGGAAGCAGATCGGTCCTAAGCTGTTATCGTGTGGCGTTACTCCTAATGGCTTTAGATCGATCGGCAATAAACCAACCGAGAATTAATACTTCCTAACTCCGGGCTGATTTCAGATAGATTTCGGTTAACTTTGTACATGCGACTTTTTGTGTATTTGTTAATAATATAGAATTAATTAAGAATTAATTAAGTGTTTTATAACTATTTCCATTTTTATTGTAATGACAATCTTGCCATAATCTTACATTCTACATACTCGTAACTTAAATTTTACGTAATACGTACGGCTATAAACGGGTTCAATTTATAAATAAGGGATATGACATAAATATAATTAATACCCTATAAAAATCAGGACAACTTTATACAAGAAAATTAAATATAATTTAGCCTACACTACAAACAAACAAACTTTACCTCGTAATAATATCAGTATAGATAAATTCCAAACGTCCCATTTTTGATTAATTCTTAATAGCAGATGTACTAATAAAAGCAAGGCGCATTCAGAAAGCATTTGATAATATAAAGGAAATCATAGGAAAAATATATTGTATTTATTATTATTTAGTCTTATAACGTCTTTCAATTACAAACAGTATTCTCTGCATTCTGGCAACCATGAGTAACACAACATGAGTAAACAGAATATACTGCATTGTAAATTTGAGAAAGTAGGGATTTTTCTGACGTTACTTGCGAAAATGGCGTCACTAATATTGTTCTTTCTTTACTTTCACAATTGCTGTTTGCGAGTAATATTTCGCGGTAATATGATGCGCTCAATTGAATTTCGTTTAAATCAAACAGACACTGAATTCGATCGAACTCGGAAGACTAAATTATCGTATTTATTTCCTTATACGCTTTTAAGTCATTGGAATTTTCGATTTAAAATTATACCGTTGTTTTGAAAA
This sequence comes from Vanessa atalanta, assembly GCF_905147765.1. Classification (NCBI taxonomy): domain Eukaryota; kingdom Metazoa; phylum Arthropoda; class Insecta; order Lepidoptera; family Nymphalidae; genus Vanessa; species Vanessa atalanta. The sequence continues at coordinate 6,749,630 of NC_061882.1, forward strand.
AAAATATCGTCATAAATTATGACCATTTCGCTCATAATTGACAACTGTATACTTAAATAATTCTTTTTATACTTATATTAGTATTAAAATAATAATTAAATCATTGGTTTTCAAAATATTTCACCCTCCCAGTTGCATTGAATATTATCATTATACATATAATATTATGTGTTTTTGCTGTATGTTATGTATGTATGTTAGTTTATTTTATAAATACGTAATTGTTTCTAAGTATTCAATAAATTCAATTGAATATAATTACTATTGATTTTTACCAAAAATAACTAAATACTAATTATCATTATTAAATAGGAAATAGGCGTCTATATTAGAATAAATTAAAATGTATATTTCGATAACAGTTACAAACGTCCTAATATATTGTAAGTCGTATTTAGAACTAAACGGACACATTTGTAAATAAACTTCCCAATAAATATACCAGTTTGTCTATTGTAAAATTGTCACCTTTTGGCTTCCACCCGCTTAATCCAGTATCGTTTAATCTGGTCGATGGAGCCCGCTTTACCACCGTACTCAGTAGGTAGTAGATCTTGAGGCACGTCTTGATACAGGGTGTCTGAATTTGGTTCATGGAACTTTATCTATAATTATAGGAAAATATTATTTTAAATTATAAGAATTGTCTTGACTTTCGTGATGTGAAAATAAATTCAAGTTTTTAGATTGGTGGTGGTGAATGGTGGTTACCATTCTAAATACTTTTAGTGTTCAACTTGCGTAAGAATTATTTGTTCAATCTAATATGTGCTTACCAACTTAGCAACCTCAGCCTTCAAAAAGGGTTTGCAGAGAGCGAATAATTTGCCGATGTAAGCCGGCGTGTTGATCACATGTACTTGTTTTAACCTAATCGGAATTGCTTCCTGAAAATTAAGAACAAATAATAATAATTAGTTATAGTTTTTATTTCAATGCACGGTTATCTTAATCCCGGTTACTTTATGCGATAAACGATACGTTTTGCCAAGTGTGAATTGTCTAATTGACGTTAACAATATTATACATGGTTATTGGTAATTCGACCTACTCCTGTTAGGAAGTGATAGAGGTGTCTATTTACGATAAATTTAACTCCGATATTCATTATGCCAAAAGTAAACCATTTTTGAGTTTCATGTACTATACACATTTCAGTTACTTTGGAATAGTTTCTAGTTGGAGAATTTTTGGAGAACTAGGAAAACGGTTTTTAATATAATCTGCAAGACAAGTTTCACGACGATTTTTTTGTTTTTAAGGTGGTAAGTTATGTGGGAAAAATCTAAAAGTAACCCTGTACATCTATAACTATTATATTTTATACTTATTTTCTACTCAACTCTACGTTACGTCGTATGGCAAACCTTTATGAAATTGATTACTTTTTTAATGTTATTAATAAAATTATTTTGGGAAAAAATATTTCCCAATTAACACTGTGGTGCGAATTTTGTTTATCTTTATACAATAATAATAAAATACAAAAATTTATATATGACGTCATCTATGCAATAACAGGCTTAACGTGCAAAGTGACGTTCATAAATATTCCAGTAGTCAAAAAAATACTGTGAGAATTCCTCTACGGTCTTTCATTATAATGGATTTATTATTTGAATTGAAGAAAATGATATTACCTACATCGTTGTACTTATATATAAATATGTGTTGAAATAAATTGAGATTAAAAAGGCTTCGATATCGTTTGACAGATCATTATTAAAGTTGGCACTAAATATTTCTATTTTTTCATGGAGAAAGTTTTTAATCTGTCGACGTAGTTGTAAAAGTCTTGTACGAGCACGGATAATATTTTAACGCAAGACCTATCGGATAAAAGTTGATGTACAAAATAATATAACGCACGCAGTTTATAATTCATTCAATTTTTTCATCAGAATTCATCTTGAGAAGAAAACAACTAGATGTTTTAAGAAAACACATTTTTATACAATTCATGTATTGAAAGCTTTGAAAGAAGAGCTAATTACCTGTGTATATAGCATATATTTGCGCAAAACCGACAAATTAATTTTCCCAATAAATTTGAGAGTGATGTTGGCCGAGTCAAATATAGGTATCTCCCCTGAAGGTATGTCATCCTCTTCAGTGAGACGAGTATCAGCGAGCATGAAGAATGTCTTTACAGCGTCTACGAAATTGAAGAGATCGTAGTCGGGATTGTTCAATCGGTAGATGAAAACTTTGTAGTTCTCTTTTGTTTTATTTGGTAAAGGCAGCATGTCTCTGTAACAGATGATAAAATATATGATAAATATTAACGTCCATTGACTTTGAGAAATTAAATTTGAATTATCAATAAATGTTGTTTACATTTAATCAATCGTGTTCAACTGATTACGTCATGATGCTCGTAAATAGTAATAAATTTAGAAGATTAATCGTTGTTGTTATTATTATTTTATGCAATAAAAGCTTATTACGTACATTGGTTTAATTTACGTTATTATTCCGTTGCACGGTGATGTGAACCGTCTTCCCGATATATATTTTTATTATTTCTATTAGTATGGTAGACTACCAAATGGTAGCAGTTACTATCACACATAGTCAATGGAACTGTACGAAATATTAACCATTTCTTACATTCTCAATACGCTACTGACCTCGAGGATTAAGGTGTTATGTCCATTGTGCCTAAATACTGACTGCCTCATCAAACCAAACACAACAACATCGGGCTTACTAAGATAGACTAAAATGGTACCGTGAGTAGTGAAGTAAAGCCACTAAATATAATGGTATTTTTTTCTTTATAAATCATCTCTTAGCCGGCAGTAACGGACCATGTCAAGATAGACCACAAATTTCCATGCAAAATGTGTCTAAACTGTATATCTACCAAAAAGTATTAATATTGTTGGAATGAGCACCGAGCCGGCGTTACACCAAACGTGGAGATCGACGGCGTCAGCTATGCGAGGTTCCTTTCTTTACCCATTCATGAAGCTAATATAAATTGAATGAGCTAAATTAATCATTAATTAGTAGAAAATTTGTTTTACTATGTAAATAAACTTCTGTCTATCTCAGTCAGATTCAAACAGAAATTATAGCCGATTAAGGGATTCCTCGAGTTTCGCGTGATATCTCCTTTTCTAAGTACACACTAGACACACAAGAAAGCATTGAAGACTAGTTTTTTATATAGTTTTTAGTGTTCGCAGACGACTCTGAGATTTTGTTTAATAATAAAATAATTGCAAATTACTAAACTTTAAATAACTTGTAAAATATTACTGCGGGGCCCCTTAGGCGCGAGGTCGTTGGCGGTCACCAAAGAAATAACGATAATCAAAATTGTAAATACCCCAAACAATTACGTCGGTTTAGTAAAGATATTCTTTCAATGAAAACTTGTTAGTCTGAAAGCTTAACAGTTTATAAACTATATAAACGGAATTTAATTTTAATAGCCTTTTAGTACATATGTATCTAGTAATGCTGATTAATAATTTTCAAAAAATGTAATAAAACACATTTAATTTGATTAATGTCGTAAGTGCATAAGTGTTAATAGTGTTTATACCTATAAGATAAACATAGTACCAATAAATAATTCGTTTTAACATAAAGTAGGTACAAAACGGGTACGATTTCACACAAATATTTAAGTTTACTTTAACTAAATAAATATAAATAAATTGTAAAGTCCCGTCTAATATAGAAATTATGAATTTAAATATATCATCGAGATTTAGATAAAATTGAATATGTGTGAATTAATTTAATAGTTGCATTGTGGATTGTTGACCTAAGGCACGAATATAATGTATCTACACCGTGCCTTGATAAATATTAAGCGGCTTAGTATCCTTTGCTATCATCACACGTATATAATCATTAATTTGATAAAGGTCTTGCAACAAAGTATACTAGGTGAGCACGTAAAGGATAGTGAAGGTTAGATAGGAATCGCTCTATAAACGTTTTATCTTCGAATATTATTATTTCCTAACAGTACCTTTAAAAATCATGTCTTATCTGATATAAACATTAAAAATAAACACAGCGAATACAAATCATAGGATGTTTTTTGAGGAAAAACTTCTTTAGAAGCGGAACAGTAAGTTCAATGTGCGTTCGTTTTTTAATACAGTATACATAGTTGAAACAAATTTGCGTAGAAATGTTCCATTTTGAAACATTTTTAATAAAAAAAAATCCTTTAAAATAATTAGTTCAAAGTACAAAGTATATCAGTATTGTGTATATTTTATGTTAGTATGAACAAATGTATTTGTATTGATGTCAGATCTGAAGTTCTTTGTTTGAAAATAAGAGAATGTCTAGAAAGGAATAGGAAATAAAATTTCATTGCCTTCAACACGGATATTCTGCTTTCCATTCTTCATATCTAATATACTACTAACGCTAAATACATTAATTTTTACTTGATAATTACATATGTGTAATTATAAAGATACACACACACATACATAGGTATGTTCCGTGTATTGTGGATCCCGCTTTCAAGCTAAACATTTTTCCTGTCCTCAGAAAAACCCAAAAATATTTAAATGATAAACACAAAGCATTTAATCCAACAGTTAACTATAACTATCTTTCTATATATATATATATATATATATATATATATAGAAATTAAATCTCTGTAAAATTAATACGATTACTTGATAATTAAAATCTAGTCGATATAAAAAACGTTCAGGATACATACGTAATTTCAAATACTCTTCTGATCTCCGATGACCAAGGGTCCCGTTGAAGGAAAAGTTCTGGTGCTGTGGATCGCATGGTGAAGAAAAGGTCAATGGTACGTTTAACGCGTTCCATGCTCTGGCCACAGCTGGTATAGAATCGACGGAGAAGTACATCCTCTGTAAAAATGTAAACGCAAATTAAAATATAATACTTTAAATAAAAAGAACTCAAGAAACTCTCAATTAAAATATTTCTATTTAATTATATTTTTTTATTTTCTTACGAGAATTTCTTTGAGATTTGGGAGATAGAGTATATCCTGTTTAATTATGAACTTATTAAGCATCTACTATCCTGTGTTAAACAAAAAACATTGGCACTCGAAGAATATATTATTAACATAAGTAAAAAAACAAATTATCGATCCTACTGCGAAACCTATATGTATTTGAATGACTGAGCAATAATATGTTTTCTATTTTTTTTAATTTTGGCATTATATAACAAGCTAACAAAAACTACGCGTCACTCGAAGAATTAAATATTTCCACGATTAAATTATTCCATATATGTACATGCATATAAATATAGTTTAAGTATTAGGTTGATACTCAGTCAGTAGAGATTATTTACCAGTACGTATGTTGTGGTGTTGCCTTACGCTATAATATATAATATTACTGGTATTACCTTTATCTAAAGCAACGGTCTATTAATTCGTTTGTTATGTCCTTACAAGGCAAATGCTGTTCGTGATATTCTAGGGATAATATTATATTAAATTAAAAATAGTATTGTTTTATCTTATGATTAGAACTTCCTTAACCTGTCATAATAATTATATTTCCTTATTGCGAGAGGATTGTATTGTTGAACACAATACGAGCTTAAGTAGTAAGTAGACAAACAATAAATACTAATTTAAAAACATAATGAACATTGCAAAATTGGTTTGATAATGTTATCATCGCAATACTATTTTGATGTCCGGAAAATGCAATAGGAAAATGTAATTCGTAACGAGGATGTTGTGTAAGTAATTAATTACTTTTTTGCCACTCATTGAAGGTGCTGTATAGTTGTCTTTTAAATATCCATATTAATTGTTTATTTAAAACAATACCATATTTTTTTGGTAAAAATGGAACGCGGCTTAGCAAAGAATTACTGATGTTAATTACCATAACCAATAAAATGGGCGCTGAATAAATATAAACCATTCCTTACAAAACTAATGACGCACCAATCTTAAACTAAGATGTTATGTTCATTGTGCCTGCACTTACACCAGCTCACTCGCCCTTCAAACCGGAATATAACCATACTGAGTATTGCTATTTGGCGATAAGATTATGCGATGACTTGACTCAAACGAGTTTGCACAAAACCCTACCGCCTGGTAAAATTATGTGACACTGGCCAATTCAACCTGGCTTGTTTTCACAAGACATCTGTATTGTGGGTCATCGACAAAAGAAATCTGTATCAGTACCGGGCCTGTACCCCAAAATTCGGCTCTGCATTTAAGTTAAAAATTCAAAAGAGATGACAACTGTTTAGTTTGTATGCTACCCGGATTTTACTAATATATAAGATATTGTATAGTAATATCATTATAACGAAGGTAGTTATCACTAGTGAAGTGCTGAGATAAAAATAGACTGCGGATAATCGATACTTCTAATAAAACCTCATTTGTCAAATTATGTTTAGTAGATTAGAAGATGTGCAAAAGTGTTCACCTTTTAGGTATTTGTAGTTTCTTCAAATCATGTAAATAGAGCTACAATAGCTTTAAGGTAAAAAAAGAAATACTTTTATTATTAAATCTTTTCTGGCTAATTATACCCAAACTTTGTAATTAATTATTAAAGATGATTATTTATTTATATAATGTATTTATAATCTTATCAATAAATATAAAATAACAAAAATAATACCTAATTAAAAAGATAATTGTGACAATGTTGCAACAAAAACAAATATTCTGATGTTATCGAAAATTCGTATCTACGTACGTAATCTACGTTGACATAATATATTTGCATTGTACCGTTGAGAAGCTATAAAATGGTACAAAGATTTTCTTCTAGAAATGTTCGATAATGTAATTATATCTTCGTACAACATGTCTATCAAATAATTTCATATCAAAAGAACAATAAAGTACTTAACCATTCTTTTCTAAATTTAAAACAAATCTTTTAACTGTATTTATTCATCAATAAATTCTATTATAAAATATTATCTTAAGTTAAAATCGATCTGCGTCAGATTCACGTGGAATCTAAACGCAGATCGCATTCAAACCCAGGCAAGTACAACTAAATTTCATGTGCTTAGTTTATGTTTACAATATTAATATCTTGCTTAGTTGTATAGGTGAAATATCGTGTGGAAATCCTTGTGTTACATGAATATTTTATTTTAAAAACAAATTAGAAGTCTTAGTCTTGCTATGGGTCATCCATAGACTCTTACTTTTTTTTTCTATGTATATTTCTTAAAGGTATAAAATTAAATTAAAATTTACTTTATTTACTTTTTGTCATTTTACAGCATTAATTTCAATTTAAACTACTCTTTTCCGTCAATCATATTCCATAAAAGACTGTTTTAGAAGTACTACATTGCAGCATCACTTCAAGTTTTATGTTTTACAAGTATGTTAAGAATTACAGTTGTAAGTTAAGATGTCGCAAACGTTCGTTCTTGGTTAAGTGTGTCATAATTATTTATGAGCGTGTATGTCCAAGCTGTACTTCGTAACTTCTCCGCTTTCTTTTCTAAAGTGTGTTGTACTGTAAATATAAATATACTATAGAATTTTAAGTCTATTAACCTTTAAATAAAAGAATAAAATAATCTTAAAATTATTATGACGAAGTGGATTAGTGTGGAACCGAATACAAACTACTATTACCAATATTATTTATGGTAACTTAAATCAGATTGAATCACTATGTTTTATAGTATTATATTGCGGCTTCCGGTCTTAAAGTCGTTCTGTTGACATTATAATTTGCAATCAAATAAGGTGAATGTTTCTACGGACCTTCCAAAAAAGTCAGTCCTCGTCCTTAAGAAATGGAAACCAGTCAAATGAGCCGTGCCATCATCACGACGATTTTTCAGAGTATTAAATGAAAACAAGAACTTTGATGACGGCCAATAATAATGACGGCGCTTGTAACAATTGTATTGTACACCTATGACAGGAAGTTTTGTGTTACGTGTACCGAGCCGTTAAAGATTTCGAAAGTTACGAAACGTCTTTATACAGGAACTATTTTGAATTACGCGTCATTGACAAATCTACCATTCGGAAGAAAAACGGATCCTTTCATGTACATAGTAACCATACACACGTACACACATACGGACACATGGAAATTTTCTTAAAGTTCGTCCATCAATCCAAGCATCCCCGATACTCGTATCATATAATGTTTCATTTAAATCTATTTACTAGCCAGAGTATGTCTTCGTCCACTGTGAAATTTAAAAGGAATATAACATATTCATAAAATATTAGTTCCAATGAAAAGTTTTTATATGTGTCCAAAATACTGGCACGTAGCACCCACACTAACACATAAAACAAATATAAATATTTTAAATATTTATTTAGAATCTTTATCATAAAAAGTCCAACAAAATTTTAGAACCAATGTTATATTATCAAATTGAGGACTGCGATTTAGAACAAATTGAATTCATAATACTTTGATTATAAGTTCTGTTTATTATCCAGTAAATAAGCTTAAGCTTAGATATTTTAAAGATTTACTCAATTTACCAATATTACGGCTAAAATAAAAAGTATTCTTCAGTCATTGAAGAACAAATAAAGTCAAAGTCCAAATCGAAGGCTGTATTGATTCTTAATTCCAAAGTTTATCTTGAAAATCTTAACGAAGTCTTCATAATAAAATGAGTAGAAGTATAAACAAAACATTGAGCGAAAACAATAAGTTGTCTTGTTTTAAATTCAATAGACTATGTATAGGTATATAATTTCTTGCAAGTTAATAATAAAGTTCATACTTTTAGCCAGTAATTTTGTCAAATTTACAATAATTTAAAACATTTATCAATCATGTTCAAAATTATTTCCTTTTAATGTGCACAAATGGCTCTCGAATGAGTATACTTTATTATTACACAGCGGGACTGACGGATGTTGACCTCAAAACATCTTCAGTTGAAAGTCAATCCAAAGTAACTGTTACTTAGGTCTCAATCCATAACCTACAAAGCTACGTTGACCATTAACGAAAAATAGAATGTGACATGGATTTATGATTTTATCACAGTACCAGCAAATAATAATACGTTTACAAAACAGGTTTTATTACGTATTATTATTATGCAAATTTTAAACGAACATTCTATATAATATATTTTTTTTAATCTTGTTGTTTTCTCAATAGGCCGAAAACAAATTTTATTTTTAAATTTATTTTTATTTCTGTAATTCATAAAATTAAAACAGGTCAAGATCCTTAAATTTACTATAATTGGATCTTCTTACCTTAGCCTTTTGAACACAGAAATCAAGGCTTGACCTCCTCACGAGGGCCTCTTTGAGCGAACTATTAAATATGGCGAATTTTCGAAAGTTGTAATGACAATCACACAATAAAACCAAAAGGTAGCCATGGCTTTCAAAAACTATACTTAGTGATTGTTTTAATATATTAACATTATAAGGCTGGCATTGATATACAAAAAAAAACCGGAAGTTTTTTTATAAATATTAAACACAATAATTTATAACATTTCGATATTAAAAAAAAAAACAGCGGATAAATTTTGTAATCTATATCTTTTGTACTTATTTATAGTAAAAGTAAATTTATGGCCTCAACATTGATAATTTTAAATAGCAATTAAATACAACAAATTAATTCTAATTCTTCTAAGTCTTATAAATCTTTCCATTTTTATTACTTCACATTATTATTTTCTGTCAGATCTAAAGTTACTTACCCGATCTAAAGCAAAATTCTTGTCATTTTAGCGTACTACATATGTCCAAAATAGTCCAATTGATTAAATACTGAAGTAAATAATTTTAAATACGTGCACTGAACACTGACTTTTTACGTGGCTTTATAATTTATTTCATGCTTGATGATGAAGGAAAACATCCCACGGGAACCTTTGTGTCTTAGATGATGGTTGACTCACAGGTATTCAGCAAATCACAGTATAGCAGTGTGTTCGGTTTTTTTATGGTAGAAGGAAAATGGGCCACCTAATGATAAGTGGACACCATTAGCCATAGCCATTGGTGCTGTAAGAAATATTAACCATTGCTAACATCACCAATGGCCACTAACCTTATCAACTAAGATGTTATGTCTCTTGGGCCTGTAGTTTTGCTAGCTCACTTGCCCCTTTAACCGAAACACTAAAATGCTAAGTTTTGCTGTTGGCGGAAGAGTATATGTTAAATCAGTTGTACTTATTCAGAAGGACCTATACAAAGCCCTACTTCTTCCAATTCGTACGTAATTGCTCATTCCCATAAATTCCCAAAATCCATTTTCATACGAAGTATATACGTATATTAAGTATAATTACGCGAATCATTTGAAATTTAAGTATTGTACACCAAAGGCATTGATGCATAAATAATTGTAGTAAATGTAATCGGTTCCGTTTTATAAATACTATAATTTCATGGCCATTAAATACAAATTTTGTATATCATTATATTAATAGATACCTATAATGTAAAGGTTTTCATAAAACGAAATAATATATTTCAAATCTATATACGAATCTATATAGTTACAAACTATTCTTAGTTTATATACAAGCACAGATATAAGGTACCTAACAGCTGTAAAGCGAAGCCGCGGGCGGCAGCTAGTGTTATAATAAATACAACTTACCAACATCATGTGGCAAATGAGGTTGCTTGCTGAGCCAATCCTTAATGGGGACGAGCGCTGTGTTCCATTCCACTTCTTGGTCAGGCATAGCTGTGAGAATTAATGGAATATATGTATATTTTAATAATAAAATGCTCTGTATTTTAACATTATAAAAAAATTTAATTAAGATACATTTTTAACAAAAAAATAACCGACTTTTTTAAATTAAGACCGACCAATTTAAGTGAGACTAAACGGGATGGAAAGCCAAATAAATAAGAATTTTCTCAATCAGTTCATTTATGGGAATTAAGGGTTGTTACCTCAATTCCATATTTCCAAAAATGCAACCCAATTGATAATCTTCATTTTTGGTCGGTTAATAAATACTGTCATAGAGGCCGATCATATATATTTTATGTTCGTTCCTTTACAATCATTTACATTCTAGGAAAACCCTGATTATCTGCGTCAATCTATTGTTAGTATACTAAACCATAATATTTACTTATTGTGTACATTATGACTATCTATAGAACGAACAAACAAACCGTCGAACACTTTGGTTGATAAGATATCGATGATATTTTTATCTCAATTACGATCAAATACGATGTCAATTATTTTTTTAGTTAGAAATATTGAGTGGTTCTAATTCGATTTAATTTATACATATTTAATATGGCTCAGTGGTTACAAGACGTGAAATTCCTTAACCAATAAGTCTGTGTTCAAACCTGAAGCAAACATCTCTCACTGTGTTTATAATTCATCTCGTGATCGGTGTTGAAGGAAAACATCGTGAGAACCTCATCTGAGAAGCATCCTTCAGTGTGGCGTTAGCACCAAACCTTCTCCGCGAAAGGGAGAAGACATGAACAAACTGTTACTTAAGTGTCCACGAATTTGCCTCACGATGTTCTCCTTCATCGCCGATCGCGAAATGAATAACCTACTGTTTGACCGGACTTTACGTTTACGGTACGAGATTTACGTTTTTTAACTATATATATATGGCACAGGATTATAATTAGTGAATAAGTTACAGAAAACATTTTTATGTTAACATAAATTTAGTGTTATCCATAACAACATTTAAATAAGAGAAACAAAAAAGTTCGAAACAAGCAAATTAATATTTGGATGTTTTCGTCAATTTTTCCATAATGTTCTAAGTCTTTACTTGGTCTGGGTACGTACCATCAGCTATTTTACTGGCTAGAAATGTGATTGAGCCAGTGTAACTACTAGGAATATAACATCTTAGATCCCAGGTTGGTGGCGCATTATAAGGAATTGTTAAAATCCTTATAGCGCCCACGTCTATGGGCAGTGGGTATCACTTACTACCGGTTGGTTAACAATAGTTCATTTAGTCCGGTTAACTGTTATATATGTTATATAAAATCAAAAAGTTAAAAAAACACCTTAGTCTTATTAATTTTGGGACGGTTACTTAGTTATATTTTATCTATACAAAACTTTTTAACTTAATACACCATAAGTTCTCTGCAATCGAATGGTTATTAAAAAACTGGTTAGTAGCTTAGAAACCGATTACGAAAGGTACGACCCATAAAGTCTAACCAGCGACCAGTGTCCAATATGTTATGAAATGTATCATAGAAAGCAGTCCAATGGCGTAAAATACGTTAAGGTATCTATTAAGAGCTAAATGAAGCTTGCGACACACTTTTAAATAAAACTTCAAGTTAACTAATATTGAGATATTATTGAGTTATCATTTTTCTTTGTTATTTGATATATTTTTATGTCATCGTTATAATATATTATATTTATTACATTATGATATCGTTATTGGTTGATATATTTTTATATCCAGTCTTTTTATTTTGCTTCATTATTTTTTATTTAATCTTATTGTTGCTGAAATTTGCACTACCATTTATTTATTTATTTATATCTTATTAGTCAGAGATACCACTTACACTGGCGTGATAATTTACTATTATTCTTATACTTCAATTGCTATCAAAAAAGGTCGCCAGGAAGAGAGCTCTATAGCGAAAAGGTTTTCTTAGCACAATTTAAGCTTGGTAATTATTCTGTGCTATGGATATCTATACTTAAATGCAAAAAACTTTATAAATTACAAATGTATTTAATTCACGAAGACGCGTCCCTTCATTATATATTATCGACGTGTATTAGTATGAGTGACGCTACAAAATGTCTTAGTGCACGATATTTGTGAGATGACCTATTTAAGAATAGAGATAGCAAATTAGATTATTTGTTAATTTTTAACCCCCGACGGCAAAAGGGCTGTTATAAGTTTTACGTGTGTGTCTGACTACCTGTGTCTGTAGCATCGTAGCTGCCAAGCAAGGGTATGATAAAAACAATCGGAGTTGGTATGAACCACCTTTAACAGGTCCGTTTGACTTGAACTTTGGTATACTGTTACTTCAGTGGTATTTCCAAGATATGGCAACTTTGAACTGATACCTAGACCGCCTAAATGATTAATGTTTATATAGTACATATCTTACTGTGACAATTGTAGAGATATTTTGTTGGAAATATATTTAACAGTTACTGTAAATATTATGAAACGTTTCATATTATTTACAGTCCAGCTCGAGAAAATCAATTTAATAAAATTAGAAAGAAAAAAAATATTGAACCTCCGACATAAAAAACGCCTCTAAAAGTAAATAAATATATGTTTGTCGCAAATAGTTTTAACATTACTTTTAATTAAACTCAAATACCTACCTAATAAGTTATTAAAATAATCAACGCGTATTAGTTATTACACGATAGTAAATATGTTAAAATAACATAGATTTAGTCCTTGTATGCATTATATAAATATTTAATTGTTTTTATTTAATTGACATAGGAATCTATGTAATTTATCTAATTGGTGTCAAAGATCACCGAGTTTCTTGATGGTTCTTCTCAGAATAATTTACATTCAGATTCGATTTCAAAGTGTTGTAGTGTTGAGAAGTAGAAGGGATTCAAATCGAATTAAATATTAAAAATAAATTACATTTATAGCATCTCTTACTAATACCTGTCGATTTGAATTTGAACACAATAAATTAGCTATGGTTTTTTTAGTAATAATTACCTGTGGTTCACCAATCGCTATTGAGTTTTTTTGTTACATAACTTTGTTCATTTTTTGCTCGCAAACTAAGATAATTTTGAATAAAAAATAAGCTTGTATATAATAACATGTTAACCGTATAAGCGCTTGTTATTATTTTTCTCAGTGTATGCATAATTATGTAATATGACCATAAGGCGATTTGCTGTAAATTTGTACCAAAAAGAAATGATTAATACAATTATAATTAATATAATTAAGACTGTTATTGTAAAAATATGTAGAAAAAGGTGGATAGCGATCTACTTTAAGTATTTTTTAGTGAGATGACTTGAATATTGATTAATGAGATGAGAAACTTTAGTGTTTACATAAATTAGTAAAAATAAGTAAATATTCTGGCTCAAATAAATTCAATTAAATTCTTATGAATGACATCGCACTAGTTTCAGTTTGGTCATTATGTTAAAATTGTATTCAATATTTTAAAGACTTTTTATTATATTTAAAGATAAGATTAAATATTTAAAAATACCTAAAATATTCAATTCATAACATGAAATTATCATCAAACAATCGTTTGCAATCACAACATTGACTGATCACGTACATTAAAACTCGTCGTCGTATATTACTCGTCTTGATATGTTCTAGAACCAGGGCTTTTATCTGAATAGAATATTTATAACCTAATTGAATGAACTTCACATTAAATATAATCTTCATGTACTGTTATCCACAAAAATAATGTACAATATTTTTTATTTAAAAATAAATTATTTATATATAAAATAATATAATAAAACGATGATGGTTATATACATCTAATGGCCATGACGGAAATTCTTAAGGGAGAGTAGCTCAGAGACGTATGTTATGTACAATCTACGTTCCCTAATTCGGGCGAAAAATCAAATCCGATCGAAAGAGTTCTTCAAGGCATGGGTAATGGGGTCATACTGTCACTTTTCAAATTTCACGCTGCTACGAAGAATTTCTCGACCCGACAACTTTTTACTGACCAGACCAGCAGACTGGACCCAGGACCTCTAAACTATTTTTTTTAATACATCTAATACTTGTACGGATATAAAATACAAACATTATTTCTTATCTATTATGTTCGTCTTTAGAACTATTTTTTAATCATCAAATACAGAATTATGATCTTATTAAAAAAAAAACACATAAGACGTTTTTGTATATTATCTGTATACATAGATTGACACTATACATTTTTAAATATTATTAAATAAAATATTTTATATTATTTGAATGTTATCCGAAAACATTCCTTGGTATTTAATTATTACTAATTATTCGAAAAAAAAATTATTGGCATATAAGTAAAAATAAATAAGTATAAATTTAAATAATACAAATATTATCTAATACACAAAAACAAAAAAAAAAAAGTTAAATTTTAAACAACTAAATTTTTGTTCTATAATCTATTTTGTCCGTGTAATCTAGTTTGTTTTATAGAGTCATAAAAACTTTTTAAACAAACAAGCGTAAAAGTAATACCTAACGCTTGAAGACGTACACGATAGTCGACGATAAAAGAGCATTAAAAAGTTATTCCTCTTCCTATAGATCATTATTCAGTGTAACTCATAAATGTAATAAAAAAAAATACAAGATCCGCAACCTTTAGACAATTTAGATTACATGCGTAGAAAATAACGAATGACGCGATAGCTTAGTTTTTTGTATCAATTTAAAGACTAGAGGTATTTATAAAAAAACTTTATTTTCCACTTACGGTCAAGGGTAAAACAACGACTTTTGGCCGAAGTCATTAAAATAATGAACTTTGTATGACACTGATATACTCTTATGAAATTAAATTTGACGTACTAATTTTGTAAAAAAATATTTGCGTATAGAAAAATACAATACGTCATACTCAAAAATATATTTATAATTTGAAATATTCAATTCTATAAACGCATTTACGTGTCTATTATAAGTTATTAAGAGATGTAATGTATTTTTTTAATATCAAACGTAATTTATTAATTTAAAATGCAGTGCAATATCGTGACTTATTAATGTTTATGTAGCATTCTTAACATGTTCTAGTAATATATTTGAGTAATGTAAGTTCCTGGACGACGATGTCTTTACTGTTTCGTTATATTAAGTCAAGGCGAACTAGCGTAAGTTAACATTTAACTAAGCTCAGTTATGTCTGTAGAAAAATAATGCATATTAATGGAAATTAAAGATAATAAAAATATAATTAATGTTTCTGCGAAAATATTTAAATTACATATAAAAAAGAATACCTAAAATTAACGGATTTTATTTATTCCCACAAACGAAATATTAAGAAATTAAAAAAAAGAATCACTTCAAGTAATTATATAATATTATCACACTGTCGCTTCTGTAGTTTATATTTTGAATATGAAACGGACCGGTAATGTAGGTGCTATAAAAAATCTTTATTTTTATTGTCATTGATCTGCTTTTGAATCTGGCATCTTAGAATCTTCAAGCTGTTAGGTACTGTCCAGAAAATAGCCTTTTTTTCTACCTTAGTTGTACGTTCCTTTTTATATAATGATAATTTCCACCAAGTTTCACGTAAAATAAGAATTATTTTAATTATAACAATATTGTTTGTTGGTTATTGAATAGATATGTAGATAACGAGTTTTCGTGCAATTAGGTACCTAATTTATATAAGCATCTTTCGTAACACGTAAAAAAACAGTCAGTGTTAGGTAGCCTTACTGGATACGAACCACTCAGGAGGCACATATTCTATCCAAACAACAATATTTAGAATTTGTTGGATATTCCGGTTCGAAGACTACGTCAGCCAGTGTATTTTTTTTGGTATATAGGTAGGTGTCCTGACAAATGATGGGAAGTGATCAACACTGCTCATAAACATTGGTACTGTAAGAATATTTATCATTCCTAATGTCACCAATGCGCCACCAACCTTCTTAAGAACCAAGCTGTTATGGCTAACTGTAGTTACTTTACGAAGCGGAAAACAATTATAATAAAGGTTATTGTTTAGTGGTAGAATAAAGGTGCTATATATATATGTCTACATACATCTCTAATTTTGGCGACCACTTAGTTGGCGATCAGGTTGCTCATATTTAAGTCCCAGTATTATAGATTAATGACAATCTGATGGGATGACGTGTGTAATTGTTTCTAGGCATGTACAAACTTACATACCCGTACATGTAGCCTTTTTTATTTAGAAGAAGAATAATTAATACATAATTATCTATAATTATGATGACCTTTAGTCAATTATTACGATTAAATAAACGTATATTATTACATTTGTTTTGATGAAATTATAATTTGTTAGTTAATTACTATTGAAATTGTTGAAATGATTTATTTGAAAAATAATATTAAAAATAAAAAAAGTTTATAAAATACGTAAACTAAAAGAGAAAGTTCAAACTGCGTTAAGATGTTCTTTGTTGATTGGTATTCATTGGATGGTACACCAATTTTTAATTCAACGTTTCATTACACGATGCTAAACACGTATAGCTAGAGTATTACACCAGCCTATTGCAATTCGTATTGCATAGAAACAAATTAACTACATTTCCTTTTATTTATAACGCATATATTTTTTTTAACACAGTTCGTATAAACTCTGCTGCTATAATCAGTACATAAAGTATATACTAACTACATGAGACTAGGTGATAATGATGCACTGGGTATATATTTGTATATAGTTGGAAGACAATTACACCCCCAAATGACTAGTGGTGCCATAGATAACTGTACCTTTAGCCTATAAGCTAGCCTATTACAATTTTGAAACTATAATAAATTTGAAAGACCAGAATATTATCTAAGGGTATTAAGAATAAGTCCTTATTCCCTTAAAGATATAATACTCCGCTCTAAGAAATGTATTACATTTTTTTTAATGTGAATAAAATTGAAACTAAATTGCTTTTTAATATTTTGTAAATTGCTACAATAAAATGAATTACAAAAATAGATATTTAAAATAAATATTAATTTCGTATTTACGGAAATTAAAAATATGCCTTGAATAATAGTAAATAAAAATATATATTCCGTAATTCTAGTTTTTATTATTTAATAAAATGATAACTTACTTATAAAATCAATCCGATATAAAATTATTTAAATTATAAAACTATTTTGTACACGTAACTTAAAACACGATATTTTGAAACGAGCGCGTTTATCGGACAATCGAACTGAACTGGCGAGTGCACACTAAGATTGTTACTCTTGCTTTCACGATAAGGTCTACTGTCCATTAAATACTATATAATATTAGCGCTCTACAATCAAACAATTTTAATAGTTATGTGTCCCGACCCCACGTTTTTAAGTTAATTAATAATAGTAACAAACTTATATGGCAACACCTTCATGTCATGACTAGATAAATTAATAAATATCTATATAATTTGATAGTATTCCAAAATCATATGTAGGGTCTATGTCAATTGCCTTAAAAAATGAGTATTATGACATATTATGTTTACTAGATTGAGGACCTACTGTAAAGTAATAATAATAATCTTTTTATTAAAAAATAAATTATCATCTCATTCTGGTTTCATTGAACTTTGTGACATCAAGAGCGAAACTATAGAATGTAACATATTATAGAATTCAGCAGGGGAACGGCATAACTACGTTTTATATTTTATACATTATACACATTGCATGTCAGTATCGTATACTGAACAGACATGCGATACAGCTACAATCTGTAAGGATTTTGAAAGAACCAGTAATTACGACCAATTACAAAATACATAAAATGAGCTTTTTGAATTTTTCGTTCACGACTGTTGGATATTACTCAATTATATAAATTTTACGGTTAACTTACTAATATCGGTTTCCAAAGAAGTAATGTAATAGTAATTCATTTCCTAGGGGGTTAAATGAGGGATAGTTTGTATGGAAGTGTGTTATTTTTTAAGTTAGTAACATGAAACTTTATTTTTGGGCGACCGAATAAAAATGAATAGATATGTATTTAAGCGTTTCTGGATATTCTACCCTAAGGGGTAAAATACCAATACAAAGAGGTCTTAAATTAACGTAATATTTTAAGTTAATCTGTAAATATATTCAACTACCACGCGAGCAAAGTCGCGGGCAACAGCTAGTATTAGTATAGGTATATTGGACTTTTCAGATGAAATTATGTATGGGAGTTCGCCATTTTGTACTAAGGAATGTTTATGGAAATCATTGTTTAGGTTTCTTTTTATAAGTAAAATACAAACGTTATTATATTTTTACGTTATTAATTATGTTAATATTGCAATGCATTAACAGCCTGTAAATTTCCCACGGCTGGGCTAAGGCCTCCTCTCCCTTCGAGGGGAAGGTATGGAACATATTCCACCACGCTGCTCCAATGCGGGTTGGTGGAATACACGTGTGTCAGAATTTCGTTGAAATTAGACACATGTAGGTTTCCTCACGATGTTTTCCTGTACCGCCGAGCACAAGATGAATTATAAACACAAATTAAGCACATGAAAGTTCAGTGGTGCTTGCCTGGGTTTGAACTCGAAATAATCGGTTAAAATTCACGTGTTCTAACCACTGGGATATCTCGGCCTAGTGGTTAAAAATTAAAAAATAAATGTAATTGCAATGCATGTATCGCATAAAATAATACAGCTGCAATAAAAATTAAATGTCGGAGAGAGTAAAAGGTGATCATTAAGGTATAAATTACATATTCGAGTGTAGCATAGTAAATATTTGGCTGTTATAATTATTTTATTTTCGCAAGATACCTACTTTAGGTAGTATTTTTTTTGTGTCTGTTTTAGTCGTACTGTTTATACAGCGTCACCGGGAGTTGGGGCGAGTACAATACTCAACCTTGAAGTTTGAACCCTTTTGGGCTCAAGATTGACGTCCTGAGGGTGTCTCCTATGAGATCTCACCTCAGCTCAGAACGTAGTCGGTGGGGTGGGGGACACATTAGGCAGGTATTGAAACGCTACTTACTGACTCAACTGAAACAATTCTCGTAGATGTGATTACACAGTGACTATCCGTAAACATAAAAACGTATTAAAATTTATCGCAGTCACTACTTTTTACTAACTTTTTTGCATTTTATAACATAGGACGAGTAAGGGGTTAAATGCCCAGGGTTTTATATCAATAAATAGATATTTAAATGACATATTTAAAAATAAATATTATCGGTAATACTGAAACGAAAAGTAATCACAATCAGCTTGCAACAACAACGTAACAATGTGACGTAATAAATATTTGTATTGTTAATATATTAATTATTAGCAACATTCTCAAAACTTCGCTTATTTATTTTTAACGCCGGCAGAGTTAGGGGGTGGCGCGATGGGGCGACAGCTCATGGCGCCATTAGGAGCCATATAGCTATTAGGGGAGCTTCGAGATCTGGAGTCTTCTACCCTACAGTTATCGTTAGAGTCAGATCTTGATCAAATTAAGACCGGGCCTGATAATAGTCAGACATTGTAAGGTGAACTTGAAAACACTTTGACATGTTGCAATGAAATAAATCATGTATCGATTACTATACATAAATAAGATATAATATATATGTCAAGTGTTGTCAATACAATTATAAATAATAATAATAATAATACAAAGCTCTATGATTTATAATTTTTACCACGCCCCAGTAGGTATGCAATTAAGTATAAAAAAATATCAAATGTCAATTGCTTCAATGACAGTTTAATTGTTTTAAGGAAATTACACTTATTTTTTTATTTCGACGATTTAAGCTTATTTATAAAATAAAATCAAACCTTTAAATATATATACATAACACGAACAATGAATAACGAACAGTTGAAATAGGTAAATATATAATAATATTGGTAAACAGTAATGGTACTGTTGATCGGAGGTTACTTTATAATTGATCTTCTGCCGCTAACTTATGAGAACAAATTTGTATTTCCTTAGTAATCAAGTTTTCATGTCTGATGTCAGTGTCAGCAGTCAGTTGTCAGTTGTCACTCTAGTTTGTATTTTTAAACATTTAAGGTTATATTTTGAACTTAAGCACAAAGTATTAAATTTTATATATTGGAATAACAGTGTTCATGTGATTAATAGATATGTTTGGGTTAAATGCTAAACGTATTTTCTACGTTTGTGATAAAATTATATCACGTAATTTTATAAGTGGTACAAAGTTGGAAATACCCCGGCGAAATCCTGGTATCGATAATAGATTAAAGGCATTTCGCAATGAAGGTATCAAGATTCAGAAAGATGATGTTGAAGAATTTATTGAACAGTCAGAAAGCAATTTCCAAAATGTATGTTTTATTGATAGTTACATATAACCTATTTTCGACAAATCTTTAATTTTAAGTAAAGCGATTAAAAATATGCAGATCTGATGTTTGATAATTCACAATATTTAGTTGTTCTTATATATATGCAATAGTGTAGTGAAAATACTATTACAGGTTGATGAAGTTTATGATGAACATTTATTTGAGACATTAATTGGGAAACACGATTTGCGGAAACAAATCGTGAAAGAAAAGTATTTTAAAGAAAATTTGCCAAATCTTCTAACATGGAGTGAAAAGGAACAAATCCGACACTTGGCCACAACCCAGCCTCAAGAATGGACACCCCAGAGAATTGCTGAGAGTTTTCCCGTAACTGAGCAAGTTGTTAAGGTATATATTTTGTGAATATTTTTGTTCATGTTTAATTTCATTTTATACAAATACAATATGCTTGGAAGTGTTTACCTAAAAAAACTGTTTTTTTTTCAGAAACTATTGAAATACCCATGGAAACCAGCAACAGATCAAAGAATTGCTCGACATGATGCATCAGCAATGAGAAACTGGCGAGAACTCAAAGATGGGACCCTACCCATTTCAGAAAGTCTACGAGAACACTTCCTTAAATTCTCAAGTAGAACAATACCGCCACTTAATAGAAAATCAATTAAAATGGATATTTCACAGGAAAAAATGGGAGAATTTGAACAAATTGTTAGGAAACATGCTAATAATGAAAAAAAAGAGGAGAATAATGAAGACCATGAAAGCCATGAAACAAATATGGCAGATGAAACAAAAACTAAACTCAATTCAGATTTTAAAAGAGTAACATTAGATGAATTAACTACTAAAATTAAGACTCGTTTAGCTCATGGTCAAAATGTAAATGTGCCAGATAGAATAATCATAGATTCTATTACAAAAAATAATGATGAATCTGAGACAAAACCAGAAATAAGCAAAGAAATTGAATTAATTAACGAAACCAATGAAGAAAAAGGTTTAACAGAATTCAAAGAAAATGATAAAAATGTTATTGTAGGCGTTAATTATCCAGAAAGAATAAGGATTCCCAAGAAGGCATATAAGAAAGGTGCAACTTATAAAATGAATGACTGCTTCTATGATGATGACGGCAGATTCTTGTACCGAGTTATAGGCATGGAAAATAATTAAAATAAGTATGTACTGTAATTAGTTTGTAAATAAAATAAAACAATCGAAATGAAATGAAGCCTTATATTTTTTTTATAAAAATTATTACCATTTTAATAAAATAGTTGTCCATTACATGAAATAAATTTGAAATAATTATTGAAAATAATGCTCACATATAATATTATTGCATGTCTTTTCGATTACCTTGTTCAATAAGATAATTATTAAAAATAACAATATAATATCTACTTTATTATAAAAATACATTTGATTGACTATCAATATTGTACATAGAATGGAACATAAAATATGGCTTTTAACATCACCGGAGGCAAACAAAACAATAATCAAGTTATATAAATGATAACATAAAACTGATTAGTGATTATATAATGTATACGAAAACTCAATACAAATATAATTGCAATTAATTTAGAATTAAACGCATACAACTTTTTGATTTGTAATAATTGCCTCGATATATTTCATTTGCTAAAGCTACAGTTTAATAAATAACATGTCGATCTCGAGCCACTTTCACATACAAAACAATCCAATATTGGTAAAATCATGAGTATTTGTATATTACACATTTAATAATATTGATATTGCCGAATTCAATCAAATATATAATAAGTAGCTCTTCGTTATTAGGCCGTTTATTAATGTGATGATTCTAATTTAACTTGTGGGTAGTTTACACACAATTGCTTTAACAATAAAATTACATAACCGTATACTTTGACACGTATCAAATACTTATAATTTGGCAGTCACATTTAAAGTGACTAAAATATTTCTATTTGAAGCTAATACGACAAGTAATACTTATTAGCACAACTCTATACAAAACAGTGCATTTTTGGAATGAAAAAAAACTGCGACAAAATAAAAAATCTAGTGTAAATAATAATATGCTTAGACAAATATTTGCAAACAATTGTGTAACAACCACTTCATCGAATAGTCGGGTAAACTATGTCATGATCTTTTAATTTTTATTCTTATTTTTTTAACATATAATATGTATGTACATTAATTTAATTGTATAATAACGATTCCAAATTATTTTGCATTAGCACCCGCAATCCTATACTAATATATATGCCGAAAACAAAACCATTTAAATCCAGTAGCATTATATATACATAAAATCTAATAATAAATTTATTTAGTTTTCAACACAACACTTTCGACATGACTTCACTCGTGCGGGGTGTTATTTGTGATTTAAACACGTGATCACGATAAAAATAAAACATTATAATCTTTTCAATTCGGGAAAATATTTAATACATCAATAACACGTCCCGTTAAATAATACTCAAAATGTATAAACAATAATCATTTTATTTTGAATTAAATTAGACTTTAGATTTTTAAATAATTATAAGTTTTGCAATTTTGTATAAATGATTGAGATTTCAAATGATTCCTCGTTTAATATTCAAAATGAATAATTGGGGCAATAATTCTTAGATAACTACACCGTAAACAACCACTGAATTGATTTACGTCAATTTTATTAGGAGTTTTGATGTACTTCACACGAAGATTAGTTTAACAGTCTTCGACCTGTTCTAGGACTAACCGTTAACGCCATATTGATCCCCAGAAAGGACGGGAACTTTCTAGAACATTTTTATATAGTAAGCATCATGCAGTTATAAGCTGAAACTTAAAAATACTGGACGGCGAACGCACGTACTGTTATGTAATACTCGAATAATGTTTAATTACGTACTCATAGTTAGAATTTCATTTCAAAAACTAATTTGCAATATTTATGTACACGTCGATTAATAATTATTATTAATATATTATATGTTACAGTTTAATGAACGCGGTAATGGCCTTTGGGACCTGATGTAAAGAAACTTTTTTTTTCTGATAACTAGTCTGAATTCTGAATCGCAGATTAAAAAAAACAAACATTTGGGATGGTTTCTACTGTTGATTAAGACAAAATCTGTCAATATATCATGATGATATGTGATCATAAGTTGTAACCATTTCTTTATTTTAGTGAACAATTAAGAAATAAAACGTAAGCTTTACGCATTAATTTTAAACCTTGTACCTTTACAACCATAAAATGAAACTAATAAGGCGTATTGATACTTGGACCGCACAGAATAAAATTCTAATCACGTTTAAATTTACAGAATGTCATAATCAATATCTAACTTCTAAAATATTCCATAAGAATGCATTTGTTCGCGACATTTGAATAAAATTCTGTTCGTACTTATACTTCTTATCCGAATTATTATTCATGTACAGTCAAACGCAATCTCTTGAAGTAATGCCTGCAGCATATGGCCGTCGGTGAAGGCGGTAAGTCCTGGGGTCTGGCTTCAGTGCCGAGTTGGTCGAGGGCGCGAGTGTACTCGTTCTGCAAAGCTACGAAGTCAATATTCTGTTCACCCAGAGCCGCCATGGCCAGGAAGAGAATATCCCTGAAATATTATTAAATTTTAAATTTAACTGAATCTACTGACCACCTGACCACCGTCAGGTACAGTATTGACGACGAAATTGGCCAAAATTTGAATTGAACTATAAAATAAAACATTCTTATTATTTTTACGTAAAAACACTAAGATTTTATTTCCGTTTTACACCGGCTCACCTTCAAGCTAAAGCACCTTAATACTTCGTACTGTAGTTTTGAGATACAATAAATGGTAAGCGACTGAATGCACAAAGATAGTAAAAGTTAATAAATTTAAATCTTAGTTTTTTAATTAAATTTTCAATAAAATTTACACAGATCCTATATCATATAGGTTATGATTTAAGAAGATATTTTTATAAATTTTACACAACTTTATAAAGTAACTCACCTGTAGTACGAATAGTAGCGTTTATTTCCGCAAGTGGATTCTCGCCATGAGGCCAGCTTTCTGATCGCGTCCGAGAGATCATTACTCAAGAGACCGTCCAACACTGCCAGTACGACTCTGTGTAAAAAAAATACATGCCTTGCGTGTTTACTATTAAAATTTCGATATAATATGGACTAGTAGAGCAGTTTTCGTGCGAACACTTCTGCGTCGGGCAGCCCCCCACTCCTTTGTGACCCACAAAGGAGTGGGGGGCTCCTAATTAATATTTTACAAATTAATTTGAAAAACTTAATTTCGGTCAGTGACTAATGTCAATAATCAATCGACTTTTAAAACAGATAGATATCTAAAGACACATCAGTCCACTGGGAGCGCAGTACTCACGAGTAGTGCTTGGTGCAGTCGTGGTCGGTGAGCAGCAGCGCGCGCAGCGTGCGCGAGCGCGGCTGCAGACGGCCGCGCCACGCGCGGTGCAGCGCCGGCGCCTCGCCCTCGCCCTCCCACGAGCACACCACCGCCACGCCTGCGGGGAGCCCCTTGCCCGCTGTAGTGTTTTGGTGTTCACCTCTACTCACCGCTGATGCCAATTATTACAGAGTACCCTGTGCTCTATATTCATTACGCGTGCAAAATTTGTTGTATTAAACGAGCTAAAGCTTCATCTAACGTTATTTCATTTTAATAACGCTTTAAGCTGGATGGAAGCAAAGTATCATAAAAATATTTTGGAATGACAGTTCGGAACAGAGATTGAGAATTAAGATATAATTTAACAGCTATTTATCTCCCGCTTCACTTGGGTGTGAATTAAGCTTTAATAAATTATATTTCATATATAGATAAGTAAACAATTAAAAACGAATATATTTAATAATCGGCCTCTTTGTTACATTTAGGGATCATATTGTATAGAGATTATAGAAAATACTAACTTAATTTCTTTATCTCTTATTTTCTCATCCTATTTAATTGACACGTGTGTTACAAAACTCCATGAACAACCTCTTCGTATTCTATATCTTCTCTGCCAGAAACCATACCCTAACTTTCGTATTTATAACATTAGTAAGGTGTAATATTTATTATAAATTAATAAAGAAAAATATCTTACCGACAGGTTTTTCTAAATCCGGCAGGGGATCAGAACTTTGATACTTCGCAGAGTAATCGGGACTTAACAAATCGGGGAGGTGATTCTCGATATTGGCGCGTTCTAAGAACCAAACTAAATTCCAATAAACTATAGGATGCGATTCTACGAACTCCGGTTCAGCCAAACAAGAATCGCCTTCCCTACCTAAAAACAAGAAACACATGTCAAAACTGCTGCTATTTTTTTTTAAGTTCATATTAAAATAATTTTTACTGTATCTCACCTAAAATAGATTCAAATTCTTTCCTCAGAACCAATGGATTTAAATAAGGCACGCTTAATGTTTCTGCTTGCGTTTGTCCTATTCGAATTACCTGAAAAATATAAGGAAATATTACTGTCTTTTTTTTACGTTAATAATATTAAATTTAGACTAATAATAATGTTATGCTTCTGACTCAATTTCAACTATAGCTGACAGTGTTTAATACCGATGCAAATGCGCTAAAGGTGTTCAATATTACAACAAACACAGGTATACTAATTATACTAAAGGACATTGACATTGACGACCAACTTCTGTAATCGGACAGAGGTACCTCTGTACCGTACCATACTTAGCTAGTGTAGCATACCTAAGGATTTCTTAAGATCGGTAGTGTAATACCACCGACTCCTTACCTTCAAGTTGCTCCAAAACTTTTCAAAATACAATTATACAACTTACTTGTATTGATAGAAGAGGTACAGTATGTCGTCCACAAGCAGTACAACGCGTGTTGAGATTAGAATCGTCGGCCGCCCAGCCCGCCATGATGTCTTCGTCGTAGAGAAATGCGAGGCACTGGTGGCATTGTGAACACGACGTTATGTGGACTTCTATTGATGGGTTATCCAACTTTGAGTTGTCCTGCTGAAAATATTTAAAAATAATGTATTATATAAACAAGAACTTGTACCAACCGGTCAAATTCACCAGCTCACAAGACAGTTAATTGCGAATCAGTAAAAATAATAATTGCTATTCTATGCCAACTATTGACATCGTAAAATATTTCATTGCACTGTATCCATTACAGAATAATCATATACAAATTTATTAAATAAAAAATGTTATGATTGATACATGCAAAGAAAAAAAAAGACCAATTTTTTGGGCATGTAATAAGATTTGTGAATTCGAGATTCATTTCAAATGACATATTAAGTAGTGAATATTAGTATTGATACATGAAAAGGGAGATGACCAAAGACAATATGAATGGATTATACGAATGGAGGTGGAGATCGAGAACTGAAATTTCAATTCTAATTCATTCAAGACTATTTCATTATTATAAAAAAAGTTTTAAGTGCAATTATTATTAATTATTTCGATTTATTTACGATGAGTCTCTAAGTGTTGTGCTTTTTCAATATAAACTTACGGCGGAAGGGTAGAGATTGTCGGGCAAGTGCGCCAGCAGCGTGGCCAGCGAGCCGCGCTCCATACTGCACGCCAGCTCGGCGTCACTCGACGCGCGACGGAACCCAGACCCCAACGTAAACTCTGGAGATGAAAACTTTTCTTAGTATACAATTATTCCAAGAACATTGACACATCACCAACAGCGTTTTGTTTTAAAGCTTTGATACGAATGTTAGAAATATTGGAATTGCAGGAATGTATTAATGTGAATGAATCCTTACCATCTGGATTCAACTCAGAAGATCCATCCGCTGAATCTTCCTCCGTCATGAAACTGGTCAGGGCGCTCGTTGCGTTGCCGATAGCGCCTTTAACCGGAGTCGAGTTCGCTGATATAACCTCTTTCATCTCGTCAAATTTCTTCGCCATACTGGTCGCCGCAGACTTGAGACTACTGAGACCGCTCTGAAGCAGCTCGTTCGACTTCTTACCCGCTATACTTGTTGGGCTAATGGAGTATAATTTTATGAATAAAAATTATAAGAACGTTTACATTGACTTTGAGAAACAGTATTCACGCAGTGGATTTATGATTGAAATTTTTGACAAGGCTTACTTAAACTATTGAAAATTAACATGGACTAAGACACAACATTTTGATGTAACCTTAAAAATAAAAAGCAAAAAAATATGGCAGCCAGTGGTTAAATATATAGACATGTTAATGACGAAAATCCCCAGACTTATGTTCTTCAGCAATATCAGTTTAATGCTTACCTGAGGTAGTTCTCGATCATTGCTTTGCCGATATTCATGTTTTCCTTGCGCAACGACAGTCTTGCAGGCGAAAAGCGTCTAAGAAAATAAACAGCTAGCTGGCGTACGGTGCGAATAAAAATGTGAAATCAAATAGTATACCAATTTCATCACAAAACTATATTTTTTATTTAACACTATCACTGAAATGTATTAGTATTCACGATGAAGAAATTGGAATAATATGTAATAAAGCATAATGGTGACTAAAACAAAATAAAAGTCCATAAGTCATCGTATACTAGCATGCTATATGTTTAGAATTTTGATTAGCAACTAATGTAACTATATCTGAACAATTCAATAGAATTCCCTTTCTCGAGTAATGATTTTCATATAATGTAGAATCTACTAGGAATTCAGCATGCAATTTTTATGTTTTCAACTACATGCTATGTTTCTATGAATGAATGGTATATGTATGATGATTTTATACATGTGAATAGTATAATTATGTAGTTCTCAACGTAATTTATTATAAATTTTCAATTAAAAGTTAAAAGTGTTGAATAAAAATTACCCGAGAGCATAGTTATTCGCAAAATAATTAGACATATTTTATATTACTTAACATTGATGGACTGATATAACCACTCGAGGTAATGAAGATTTATTCTGTTTTCAAATATAGTCAATCAATGTTAGGGACAGTCAAAAGTGTATCATAATGTTTCATAGCTCAACGTTTAATGGTTGCTGAGCGATTTGAAAATTACACATTTCATTTTGAGCCTTTTTTAAAATATGCACTTGCTTAATTGCTATATTTTGATAATATTATAGAAATATTACTAATAACTGAATAATTGATAGCAATATTTTATCAAATGATATGAGATCAGAATAGCCACTTAAGAAAAGTTCAATTTGTTTGTGTAATTTGTAAATAAAAAATAGGTAATTACTCTATAAATCTATGATGCTCAATATAATAGTCCAAAAAAATAATGTTGATATATATACGTCTTTAAAATCATCTATTGAGAATAACCTCCATCACAGCTCATGGTGTGTGGTAGGGGCTGTGACTCACCCGAAGCTGATCTTGAGCGTGTTCCCGATGCTGGCCAGGCCGGACGACACGGTGGCGGGCGCCGTCTCGCTCCTGTGCAGTTTCCTGCCGGCAGGAAACTATCGAGCTCATCCCGCTCGCGCGCTAGCCAGCGCTGCGTTAGCGGGGACACGGTTAGTGGGGACTCGGGCGAACGTCGAGGCAATTGTAGAGAAAATCAGTTAACTAATACACACTGAATATGCAAACGTAATTCGTTAGCGCGTAACAAGCGCGTACTCACGATTAGCGCACGATTTGTCCATGTACATGCGAATCGAAAGCTAAACGCCTCAGTGTGACCTACCGGGAGGGAGAGCGGGAGGGGCTAGAATCCAATATTAATTAATTTCGGACCGAATCGATAAAGGATGTTAAATACCCAGTCAGGGGCGCGGTCTCCTCCTGGAAGGAGCCGCTGCGGCGGTGGAACAGCTTGGGGCTGACGCTGAGGTCGTGTCGCGGCGGCGGCGCGGGCTCGGGCGCACGCTCGCGGGGGGGCGGCGCCGCGCACGCGCTCAGCGCGCCCAGCGGGTCGTCGGCCAGCACCGGCGTGCGCGGGGACAGTCTGGGCGAGGGCGAGCCGTCTCAGTTGGTTATTTTTATAAAAAAGTAGTACCAATTATTCTCATGTTATATGAACAATTTTTCATACTACATGTTAAAAATCAATATTTTTTTAATTAATTTCAATTTGACTACAAAACGTATCAACTTTTTTCACGTAATAATGTTAATTTGTAAAGTTGATAGCACAGCTTTTGTATATGACTCACTTAAGGGGTGATGATTTTGTCGTCTCCAAAGGATCAGTAGCAGCCGCTTCTTTCTCTGGTTCCTCAGGAAAGCTTAGCGTTCTTGAACAGCGAGACTTAGGATTTGACGTGCCTAAAATACAGTTATAATAAAATAATATATTTAACGTTCGTAAAAAACAGCTATGATCTCTGAAGTCATACACTCAGTATTCCTAAACAATGGTTGTTTTTGATTTATTTTGAAGGTTTGGTCAAACAAGTTGGTAGCATATACATTTTTGAATACTACTCCAATAATTATGTAATATAAAATAATTTACTTACCACTAGAGAATGATAGCCTCTGTAAGTTCTGAACTATTTGCGCATCTCCTGCGAAACTCTCGGATCGTGTAAGGATACGTAAATCGGACGGACTATCTGGACTTACGTGGATCGTCTGCGGAAGTTACAATGACTTTTTCATAGTATTCCTTTTTTCTTACAGCAGAATACATAATATCATGAGTAAAAAAATATTGTGAGATAATATATTTTGTTTACATTTCGTAGAAAAACTCTTAGGTATGTTTCTAAGAAGTTAACTTCTGTTTAAAGTATTTAATTTTTTAAGAAATCTCTAGTCGATAGTAAATAATAAAAGACGTGAAAAATGCCGAACCTGTCTCTTCTCAGCAATCGACAACGTCTGCTCGGTCTCCTCGTTTCCTAACGAGTTACTCCTGGGCCTCGTCGTCCTCGTCAGATCGGGATCGGACGGCAGACCTGTAAGAATATAAGCGCGTCACTACGCCGGGCCACAGCTAGCGCGCTCGTCGGGCGCGGCGCGTACCGGAGATGAGGATGCCGGCGTGCGCGGACAGCTGGTGGTGCCGCGGGTGCGCGGTGGCGGCGCGCACGATGTTCCCGCGCCGCACGAGCGCCTCGAACGCGCTCGCCCCCGCGCCGCTCGCCTCGCCCGCTGCGCAATCGACACGAACGCTTAATACACTAAACCGTCCTCATTGATATGCAATTCTACTACTATATTAAGTACCAATGTATCTTAATATTGCTTATCATATTATTGAATACAAGATGTATAAGAATTAAAGCGAAGAAACACTTATGGCTAACGTTATGATAATTATAGAAGAGAACACTAACCAGAATCGAGACTAGACCTGCTGCGAGTGGGTTCGGCCAACGCCAATGCCGATAAATCCGCACCCTCACCGCCGACAGTACGTACTCGCGGTAGAGTACCCGAGCCTGGAAGCGTACACAGTAAATAAGAAACATTCATCTCAAAAATACTGTCGTCAACGTCATGATATAACATAGCTGTGAATAGGGCTGTTATTGTTATATTATTTGAAATTTCACCGAATTTTGAATAGTTACGCCACATTTTTCTTATATTTGTAATAATGGTAGTCCACAAACGAATTCAAATAAACTCATGATATTCAGATATATGTGCGTGCGTGCGTGTGCGCGCGTACCGCTGAGCGCGGCGCGCGCGGCCCGCTGCGCGCCGGCCTGCCGGAACAGCGCGGCGCCCAGCACCGCCACGCGCAGCTTGTTCCACAGCAACTGCGAGCCGCTGACGAACACAACAAACATTACTCATTTATTTGCTGACCGCGTAATGCCTTTGGTCTTACTGGCTTTTACAGCGCCTCTAAGCTGAGGAACGGGTACTGGACATCCCCTAACATTTGAACCATTTCTGGGACTTGTACTACGACATAAAAATAGTAATGTATAGAATGGACACACCCTTGTGTTCCCCTAAACGTTATTACTACATATTATGAAACAAATTAGAATGCATAGGGAGATTTATTATACAGATATGCATTTCAATAATCGGAAATATAAATATTTATTTAGTAATAATAACATATTTGCTTTGATTGAGCACTTTCTGGCGTGATAGTTTTCGATCTACTCATGGTATTTATTATTTATATGATACAAGCAATAACCAATTAATCAACACAAACGTATAAACTTTATTATATTGTAACCGGATTTACGTAGACAATTTAGATATCCAAGCTAATTTACTTTCGTACCTTGGCATATCTTGCGGCCACTCTGCTTCGAGCACGCACCGGTTGTAGTAACCGTATGTGAGGGCATTGGGTTGTAGTCCAGCTCTCTTCATCAGAAACAGCAATTGTACAGCGAGTACTGGCAAGGAGTGAATACCGCATAGCTGCATCATTACTCTGTAGCATACCTGTTTAAAATATAAAATATTATAAGTTCGATGCGATTTCCCTCACCATAGTACATTACATGCATGCATTACATATCAGAAATAAGTCAAAAATGCCGATTCTTATTTAACACGTTAGTGTGTAAGCTTTTTTATAAATTAGAAATATTATAATACTGACCTCATCGCAAGGCACTCTCAGTTTAGTTGCACGTTCCAGCAGCTCGTACGCGCTGCGAAGCGTGGCGTGTTCCTTTCCCCGACACAGTATGAGGCGACACGGTAGCGCCAGGAAATAAAGCGAATAACATGCGCCCAGGAGACATTTCGCCCACGCTTCGGGCGAGAGACTAGCTTTACGTGCCAAACTAGAAACAAGAATATATTACGGTTTTCAAATGAATGATACGGGAATCACAAGGAGGAAAGAGGCGCATGCATTGTGTCGGTATGTGCAAGGGGAGGGGGCGCCGCTACCGTACCGCTGCGCGGCGACGATCTCGTTCTTGGTGCGGCGCGCCATGGGCGAGGCGTCGGCCAGCGACTCGGCGGACGCGAGCGCGGCGGGCGGCGCGGCGCGCAGCGAGCGGCCCTCGCGCCCGCGCGTGGCAAGCCGCTCGTCCAGCACCAGCTTCTCGTACGAGTACTGCCCCTCTGCGACACGCACGCGGTTAGTGACGGACGCCTCGGCGCGGGACCCTCGCGCTCCCGTGACTAATTTTCCGACTTATTTTAAGCTCTTTAATAATGAACAAAAATGTAAATACTAAAAATCGGTGCCATTAAATGGTTAAATGGAGTGTTTTATTGATATTATAATTTGAATTTTATATCGTGAATTTATCCATGAACTGATGAGGAACGAGTGCTATCAACGTGGGTTTCCGTTACCGGGGTCGGGCGGGTCGGGCGGCAGCACGAACACGGTGCGCTCGGAGGCGTTGGCGGCGTCGAGGCCGAGCAGCGGCTCGTCGACGGCGCCCACGCGCTCGGTGCACTCGTCGAAGAACGTGAGGCCCTGGTCCACGTCGCACACGAACGAGCGCTCCTCGATGAAGCGCGTGAACATCTGCGTGCGCATTATGAGCGCGTAGAACCGCTGGTAGGTCTGAAGAGAAAGAAAAATTAAATTCAAAATATAGATTTTAATGAAGTAGGCTATTACAAGAACTGTTGAATCGTCATTCTACAGAAATGTGCAACGTAAACCTCCAAACCATTCCAATTCGGAATATCGATTCTGCCGAGAAGAATCGGCAAGAAACTCAGTAGTTACTCTTTTCCAACATTTGAGATGCAAAGTTAGGTCTGTTAAATAATACATCCCGACTGGTTAAATAAGTGTTAAAATACTATAATGCATTAAAGATCATTCCTGTGTTTCTCATAGTCATCCTTTCACCGTTAATATGAAGGTGAAATAAGAATTACCTTATCTCTGGATCTCAAGAATGCGTCCATGTGGAATAATGCGTGCGGATCGGTGGTACCAACGGTGGGTGCTTTGGTGATCGGTATGAGATAGCTGCGGTAACCCTGTAGAGTCACCGCCATGAACCGTAGAAACGCTTCCTGGATCTTCAGTTCTAAAGCTTGCTGAAAGATAAATACGATACTTTAAGTTTGTAATCAATTCCAAGATATTTAATTGTTTAATAAAAATAAATAATAAATAAATATTGGACAATATCACATACATTACTCTGATCCCAATGTAAGCAGCTAAAGCACTTGTGTTATGGAAAATCAGACGTAACGACGGTACCACAAACACCGAGACCCAAGACAACATAGAAAACTAATGAACTTATTCTATATCGACTCGGCCGAGAATCGAACCCGGAACCTCGGAGTGACATACCCATGAAAACCGGTGTATACACTACTCGACCACGAAGGTCGTCAATAATAAAAGTAGTAAGTAAAGATTTACCTCTTTCTTTCTTTTCTGAAAATCCCGATCTAAGCTTGTTGTAGGTTCTCCATTATATTTACTATCGTTTGATGAATGGACAGGCGAGGCTACAAAAATAATTAATATTTAGGTATAATAATAATGATATGTAAAACACAATAAAATGTATTACAATACATAAATGTGCATTTAACCTACCGGGTCGTATGTTTGAAAATAACTGTTCAAGTGTCTGGCGAAGCGTTCTCGCTTGTCGTTTCGGTAGAATTTTTAACGATATATGTCGTTGGGATTCACATATCTGTAAATAACAAATTTATTTTACAATTAAATATAAATTGTAATTCATCGAAATACAGTCAATTTCGTTTTAGCATTAGCATTTTTTTAGCATTAGCAGCCGGTAAATTTTCCCACTCCTGGGCTAAAGGCCTCCCTTTGAGGAGAAGGTTTGGAGCATATTCCACCACGCTGCTCCAATGCGGAACACACATGTGGCAGAATTTCGTTGAAATTAGACACATGCAGGTTTCCTCACGATGTTTTCCTTCACCGCCGAGCACGAGATGAATTATAAACAAAAATTAAGCACATGAAAATTCAGTGGTGCCTGCCTGGGTTTGAACCCGATATCATCGGTTGAGATGCACGCGTTCTTACCACTGGGCCATCTCGACTCTTAAATTTTGTTTTAACATACAAATAAATAATTTTACACAGAACTTTAAGAACAATGCACGTGTCAAAGTCAAAGTCGAAGTCAAAAATCTTTATTCAATATAGAAGTGTTTACACTTGCTTATTGATTGTCAAAAATCTACCACCGGTTCGGAATTTAGCACCTCGGACCTGAGAAGAACCGGCGAAAGAAACTCAGCGGGATATATATATATTTTTTTTTATATATAAGTATTCTATTGTATAAGTGAGTCAGCCTTAATTATTGTTGCTCGGTGAAAAGAGATAGGATTTGAATTAAATAAAAATTGTGGCGTGTTAATGGATCAAATACAAATATGAATACACAATAAACTTACAGTAATATTATTAGTGTCGAGATCGACGCACGTGACATCCGGTGGTGGTTCGTAAAGGTCAAAGAACCTCGAATCCACGCCTATAAGATACGGCAACGGCGCATGAAGTACTTCCGCTAGGCCTAAAGAAAATATTTTGAATGCGTTAAATGTTACAAACTTAATAAATGTACTTTAACAAACATTATACTGATGCTTTTGTTTTACCTAAAGGGCAAAGAGGTATGTATGGACACTGCCATTTAAATGGAAACAGGAGACTTGAAACTGCTTCCGATACAGCAGTCAACGTGTCTGGCCTGAAAAAATTAAAAAAATGTATTAATTATTCAATAATGATACAGAAACTGTTGTATTCCAGAATATTAACATTATAAATATGGGAGATAGATATTTAATGAACTCAAACAGTTAATATCAGAAATCTTTAAAAATTGATTAATACACACATGAAGCTTTTAATATTTACAAGTTGTAGGTATTTCAATGGTGAGTGACATAAGATACCTAGAGTTAAAATGGTTTTTAATCTAAAAACCAATTTCATTGAAAAATCGGTATAGGGCTATGTTTTTATCGGTCGGGAGCATTTGGAACCGTTTAAAATAGATTACCGCTATAGTTTAAATAAACGAAGAATATTCAAACCTCAATGAATGTATAAGTATCTTCTGTTCGGTGATGGCCAGTGCGAGCAGCAGGAGGCAGTTGTCAGGTCCCAGGTTCAGCAGCAGCTGTCTGAAGCCGGCCCCGCTGCGAACCAGAGGCTGGTCCTCACGGCACGTCACGATGACCCGATCGTGGGGGTTCGTCGGTGACAACTGAATAGAGAGAATATATATTAGATAATCATTATGTTCATAATATTGTGATACCTAATTTTTTGTTAAATGCAAGTGAAAATTCATTGAATTTTCTAAAAAAATTATAACAGACGAAACATACAGTTTCTGTCATGTAACTTTGCCGTTTTAAAACTAGAATTTGATAAGTAATGCATTTTTCAAGTACCTTGTATGTTTTTTATAAGCGAATAACCTGCATTTAATATTAAATAAATACAAGTCTCCAGAAATTTTTTATTAGACATTACTATAAAAAAAATTCTATCGTCTTTCATACTAGATATTTCTCCGACTATGATCTTGTTTAATTAGAATCCGTGATTTGTAATAAGTGAGGGGGATGAAAGCAAGCATTGTGAATAAACGAGCGACAGAGACAAACCAAATCCATGCTCCACTTTTTATCCGACAAACTTCGGAGCAGCAAAGTTACATGACGCGAACTATACTATATGACAGCTTACAAAAATCAACTGTTAAAAAATTATCTTGACATTGTATATTTTTTACCTGCAATAATATTCTCGGTTCGGGGAAGGGCACTTCTTCTAACAAATGTGTTATATAACGTTCGATCGGTATATTTAAGGGTTCCTTACTCCATGACATTTCCTGTGAACAAATAATGTAATTAATTAGACGTGAATAATATCATATGCGAAAATAACAGAATTTAGATTTTTTTTTAAATTGACGAAAGTACTAAATGTTTTAATAATTTCTGATATGATTGAAAATAGTAACACACATTTGTTACATGAAGATTATACTATAATCATCAGTAGACGGCTAGTCGCGAGGGATGTCTCCTCACCAGTATGTAGAGCAGCCAGCGCTCGAAGGTGTCGCTGAAGGGCCAGCGCGACAGCAGGCAGATGCACTTGTTGGCGTGCAGCGCGTGCGTGCCGTGCGAGACGCCCGCGCGCCAGCCCAGCTGCTCCGCCTGCGACTCGCTCAGCTGCGTGTGCGAGTAGCTCTCGTAGAACGTCACCGCCGACCCGTACACCTGGGCCACGTCGCACACTACTAGACCTGAGCCTTACGATTGCGTCTCTCTCATATATGTATAAAATTATAATGTGGAATATAGTAAAAGTAGACGCAAACCATAAATGTCTTCGAAGGTAAATATATGGAGCTCAGTCATTCGTTCTGTCTGATGAATATACATGTGTGGGAATAAACGATTCTCAACAAGAATTAAAGATATGGAAACTGAGTGCTGTTTATCCAGTTTCTATCCACTGGACCAGATTACACATACCCTTAGAAGTGCTCAGCCGCCAACAATGAAAACGAATACAATGTTTTCCGCGCCTATTTTTGAAATTAATCAATAATCTTAGGAGTATTGGCACTTGGCGGTAGAATGATTACTGATAAGTTGATTTAACGGTTTTTTAAACGAGTCTCTGTCAGAGGTTATTTAAGCTAGAAGTGTGTGAACACATTAACATCAATAGTATTCAGTAAACTTATAATTAAAAAACAATTAACATTCATTTTTTCACAAGCAGAAGTTTACATGAAAAGTTTTCACTTATCTTATATTAAAACAACAAACCTTTTTAACTTGTATTCATTAATATGATTAAATACCTTATCAGTGGCATCGGCTACTGTCAGCACGAAGGTAGAAAACACCGGCTTCGGTGACGCTGCATTATTCGGCCACAGTTCCAACGTAGCGCCCATTGGCAAACAGAATAGAGGCACGGACGTCGGAAAAACTAAACTACGTCGATCGACTGTTGGATACCTAGAAAAAGATGTATATCATAACAATATATCGCTATTTATTTTATCGAAATCTATATAACTAGCCGAGATGGCCCAGTGCTTAGAACGCGTGCATCTTAACCGATGATTTCGGGTTCATTTCGGGTTCAAACCTAGGCAGGCACCACTGAATTTTCATGTGCTTAATTTTTGTTTATAATTCATCTCGTGTTCGGCGGTGAAGAAAAACATCGTGAGGAAGCCTGCATGGGTCTAATTTCAACGAAATTCTGCCACATATGGATTCCACCAACGCGCATTGGAGCAGCGTGGTGGAATATGGTCCAAACCTTCTCCTCAAAGGGAGAGGAGGCCTTAGCCCAGCACTGGGAAATTTACAGGCTGCTAATGTAATGTGTATAAAACTATATTTGTAAAGATCGAACTCAAACACGAATTTAGAAAAATAAAATCACGTAAACTAGCTCATTAAGTAAGAAATCTTAAAGATTAAAGCGGAAACGAACTCAAGACTATGATCTTAAAGCGCTGTTCAAAACAACTTCATACAGTTTAGCACTTTATAAAAGCGCTTAAAGCGCCTTTAGCAATAGAAATATGATTTTTAATGCAATTAAAATACTGCGTTAAACTCGGCAGTCAGTGTGACTAAGTTCGTTAAACAGAACCTTTTAGCGACGTGAGGCGTTAATTACAAACGCACTTTGTGAAAGTTATTTCAATTAGCGTTTGTTTTAAATGTAACACCGCTTCATTCAACACTCTCCGTTTTCATTGATACAGTATAACGGCCGACACGAGGTGTTCAATTCGAGGAGAAACCCTAGTGTTAATTGCGCTTTGTGCTCTCAAAGGTCTACGATTTCCTTAGTGGAGTTACGAGGCCTAAGGCGTTTATCAAACTTGATTGCGTTTAAAAGGTACAGAATATACCCGTATCATACTCTATGTTTATATTGTATATGTATGTTCGGACTTAAAAGAGACGAGTGACCATATCCAGTTAAAAAAAACAACCGTTCTACAGCATAAATTAAAAGTTCAAATCAAATCAAAATACTCTTTATTGTACACCAGTAAACATAAAGTTGAATCACATTTAAGCACAAGCGGCGGCCTTATCGCTAAACAGCGATCTCTTCCAGGCAAACTTAGGGTAGAGGAAAGAAACAGATATAGAAAGAGGTAGGGGTGTACAAGGCATCAATAAACATAATATATGAACACATTACAGTGAAATAATAATATATTTAAAATAAAACAATGTACAGTACCTGGTAGCTAACAAGCATACATATAAGTATGTATGTATCTCATTAGATATAAAGTTCTTACTAGCTATTCAAAAAATTGTTCTGTGTTTTAAACATATTGTTGTATGTTTCTATGAAACAAATTATGTTTTTTTTTATCTTACCTAAATAGTACTTCTGGTTTGTAGGCTATTAGCGGCGGACGGTTCATTGACTTCTTGTAGCAAAGGAATACATCACTTCCCATTAAACCTGCCATTTAAAACAACTTTACAATACTTATCACAGATTATATAACGAAATGTTTATTACGTGGTTGGACAGTATACGATTGCATATTAAGAATGCATTATATACAATATATTTCATTTTGTTCTTGCAAAAATATTATACACCTTTTCTAATCGTATTTTGACTGATATTTTTAAATTTGTAAATCATCATTTGTCGCTCCAAAATTGCAAAAGCCGAATTTAAATATAAATTTTATATTGTTTATTTCATAGGTATAAGATAATTGATAGACAAAGAAAATTTTTGTATATAAATATAATATTATTTTAAAAAAAGGTATGTAAGGACTTATAAAGGACTTACAAATGACTTATTAGTTAAAAGTAATCGTCAATTTTATTAGTCGATTATTTGATTAGTACTCGGGATGTAAGTCCATAAAGTCGGAAAATACTATAATTTATATAGTTTGTAAAAAAATGCAGTACCGAATACATTGCTCTCATTGAATATCAAGCCCAACTTCCTTTTGTCATCCATAGTATTGGATTCAATCGCTCATTAATTGTAACTCACAATACTAAATAATTATTCTGGTTAATAGACAGGAGATTATTATATCTATTAGGTATAATTGTGACATCTTGAATAAATTAAATTGAACATACCTTTATTAAGATTCTTGGCTATCATACAAAAGGCATGAGGCGGCGTCTCCCCCCTGCTGGCCACTATGACACACACGTCGACGACGACGAGCGCGTTGCAAGGCGCAGTGGGATGAGCGCGTCTGTACGTTATGAATGTTTTCGCTGTAGAATTGTTTACATTGGCGAGTCGACCCCCGACGGATACCAGAACCATCTCAGCATCTGCCATCAATCTCTCTCTCCCATCGTACATGACACCTAAAAAAATATATATATAATTATTAGAAGGAATATTTCATCATCAAAAATCGATAAAACTAAGCTATCCAGGGGCTATGTCAATGTACACACGGGAGGTAGCTTAGCGGATGAGCACATCATAGGTATATATGAAATATTCCATGTTAAAATGATCATTTAAATTTAGGCATTTGTCTTAAAATATTTTTTTAAATCGGAAAAGTTCCTGACCGGTCATCATATAGATGATTTCATTATTATTTTAGAAGACATGCTGCGCCAACCCCAAGTAAAATTGGGATAAGGACAGGAGGATGATGATAAGGCCTAAACGGGGCTGGAATATCGAGGGATATATGTTGTTGAGAATATTTGGAGCTAGATGTTTACGCCCGAGGATTTTTAGATTGATAATGACGAGATGTTATTCATGTGCAGAAGAACTCAAAAAGTTTTTGTGGTTTTAAAAAAAAAAACGACGAAGTTAGTCACGATTAAAATATTTGAAAAATATTTGCAATTAAAACATTTTAACTGGAAATATTCTAAAGCAACTCATCTGAGGAATTCTATCGAATAAATATCATGTAAAAACTTCAATTCTATCAAAGTCATATTGAATATGACAGAAGTGTTTACACTTGCTTATTGATAGTCAAAAATCTACCACCGGTTCGGAATTTAGCACCTCGGACCTGAGAAGAACCGGCGAAAGAAACTCAGCGGGATATATATATATATTTAATGATGTTTGCAATGAATGATTGCAACAATGAATTCCATGTTATTTCACATTCCTTATTACTAACGCATCAGATTTTTAAAATAAAAAAGTTGTCACTTTGAAATATACCAGTAGAGCAGTTCTCATCAGCACTATTTCAGGTTTAATTACATCACCAAGATCTTCCTCCTGATGTTATTAGAAATCAGAACGATACATATTAGTACACGTGATTATTCATGCGTAATTCAATGAAATTTATTTAAAAATAGGATAACTCTCATAGCGTAAGTCAGATCAAGTAAGATATTTAGCAAGATAGGAATTATTTGTTTTTTTTTTTTTTTATTGGAGTATATTATGGACGGGTTAAACAATAATAATAATTTATCGTTTCAAGAACCGACATTTCTTAGATCACTATATCACTGCTGAATTTAAAATTACGGAATGAACGCTATAAATGAACCCCCAATATTCATTATTTTGGGGTCAATCAACTTTTGAATAAAAACGGTAAGAACTAAAATTAACCTTCAATAGTTATTGAGTTAAAAACATTTCTGAACTTTCAATAATCGATACTTCACGAATTAAACGCAATTCAATAATTATCAATTTTAATAAATAAATGAACATAAACCCTATTAAAAAGTTAGAACATTAAATTCTCAGCGGTCATTTTTGCAATTTGATATTTAATATCCTCTGGTCTATTCATATCAAAATATGCTTTTTTAAAAGTTATATAAGAAATAAATTACATATAAAATCCATTGCTGTTAAATCTGGAGATAAAGACTTCCGAAACCGTTTGGCCAATTACCATGATAGTTGGGTATATGTGTATTTTTTCATGACGATGTTTTATTTTAGATGGACATTTATAATATTTCTTTGTAACTCGCCGGTATGGCGCTGAAGCACTTCAACTACAATACCGTTCAACCGATCGCTGACAATAATTGGTACACATTCGGTCACAGACTACTTTATAAGACAGGTCGTAATGGGTATTATTTAAAAAAACAAATTTAATCATGCATTGCAATGCATACTGGACCTCAGCTAGCTGCAATCTTGTGCCGTTGATAAAAGATAACAAAGTCCAAAAAAAAATAATGAAAGAAAATATTGCACTACTTAAAATGAATACTTGAAAGGTCAATGACATGCATAATTTAAATCAATAAAAAATTGCACACATTGTATGATATTATCATGTTTGCTGTCATCATATTAATGTTTCAAAATCACGTTGCGTTTCCAAGTTTGTAACAGCACATGGGATTTGCTACGCGAGAAAGCCAGTTAGAAATTACATTGTGACATATTTAATCCATACAAATTGGATGGCACGGAAAACTTATTACTTATATGATATACTTATTTAAATAAAACTTCTATGTGTTTTACTCTTTCTATGTGTACCATTTGGAATAAGGCTTTTACGAATGGAACGGAACCAACAAAAATCAACATACAATACAAAATAAAACGAAACTTAAAAAGGACGCAAAAGTCAGTGGACAAACAGCCTTAATAAAAAATAACTAAAAAGGTTTCTCAGAGTGCATGTGCTTCACTTTTTGTTTTCAACAGTTTTAAGTGTATATTCGAATATTTATACTATACCTTATTATATATAAAAAATACGTAAAGTATTTGTATAAGTAATATAGTTTTCTTGTTTATTTTAAATAGGTGATTGTTTGTTGTTTTATAATTTTACCTTTCATTGATATAATAGAATCCTTATAGTATACTTCAGAGACGGTCTTAATGTCAAAACGTCTGCTTTGCGGTTAAGTGAAAAACGACATTAATCCCCACTAAGCTTTAACTAATAAAGCTTTGTCGAAAAAAATATTTTCGAGAGGTTTAATACCCCTCAATGATTCTTTGAGAAAATTAATATATTGTTATTTCTGTGCTCGAAATGCTTAAAGGTAATAAAAAATCATACCGAACGAGTCTATCAGAAATAGAATGTGATTCTGTAATGTAAATATATTTCTAAGCCTTAGCAAAGATATATACAATAGAAGCAGATATTGCATTCAGTGTGATTACAGAAACACTAATTATTAGTTGTTCTTCAAATATAAAATTTAATTCCAAATTACACTATCATTACTTTTGTAATGGTTGCGTAGTCTTATTCATTATTATGTAATAACTTGCTTTTTGCAATGCTAATTCCGATCGCTTCTTCAAAAATACTAAGTATATAATTATGTCTAAAGTGACGGAACGGTTTATTTTATCATTTACATTTTATTTATATAACGAGAGCTATATGTCTATTGTTTACATTTTAAATTAAAACCTCGATTATCCGAAACAATTTGGACCGAGACTAGTTCGGATAATCGAGGTTCTACTGCAGTTGCGGTTCTTTCCTTATTTTGCGACATACATATATAGTTATAATCCACGAAGCAGTACAATTGGCTATAATAAAAACAATGACCCGTGTTTTGTTTCGACTAAAAATAAATATTTTTTTCACATTAAACCACCTCAGTCTGAAATATTTGCATATAGATACACAAATAAACCTTACAAGATATTGAGGCAATTTTTGTAAATATTTAACATAGTGGAGTATTACTTATTTTCATTTAACACTCTCGAACATAATATATTGCAGTATATTTTGGAATTCGTATTATGACGTTTACATAAAACGGTTAGAACTAATTCGAAAACGATTCTTATCTGACTTAGCTCACATTTGTAATCAACACATAAGGAATTCCCTAGCTATGCTGATAAACTTCGTTAGTTTAAAATTATTTAATTGGTGCGGCGTCTATATATAATAGACAATCTGTGCGCCTGACCTTCTAGGATTTATTGTTTTATCTGCTCCTTTGAGATTCACTAGGAGTTTCAAGTTCAGATTATTTAATACTGATTTTAATTGTCTTACATAAATTTCCTTAAGACTCTTTTAAATATTTTCTTGTTGTTTTATTTCTGATTAATAATGTGTGAAGTAAAAGCATATCACACATATTACAGTAGGATAGCTGGCTTGCAAATTTGCCGCCTGGTTATAATATGTGGTAATCTCTGGTTATAGAACCAGACACTGTAAGAATTGTAGAGCGTTGCACGCCATCGCATGCATCGCCCGTATGCTGACAATTGATGCACCCAAGCTGGCATATGTATATATATTTTGTACATATAACAACACTTCAATGACTTCT
The DNA here is from genome assembly GCF_905147765.1 of Vanessa atalanta. Taxonomy (NCBI): domain Eukaryota; kingdom Metazoa; phylum Arthropoda; class Insecta; order Lepidoptera; family Nymphalidae; genus Vanessa; species Vanessa atalanta. The sequence goes on from NC_061882.1 coordinate 6,793,794, forward strand.
TCATTTGCTTAATTTTTTGATATTAGACATGATAATAGCTGATAATGTAGTAAATAATGGAACAAAGGTGGACTTATCCCAAAGAGAGATATTTACTAAGAAAAGAACTCCATATTACCTATATCCACAAGAGGCGGTCTGTCTCGACCCCTCCTCAAACATAGGAAGCATTCCGGTGATCGCATCGAGCCATGGTTCAGATCTGCAGGTAACCCCGTCGGAGTCAGTTCTAACATCTCGTACCCATTTGGCACCGTTTCTCCTAGATCTGGGAATATAACGCCTGCAACAAAACATGCTAATGAGTAATTTGCTTTGAACACAAAGCATTTTTTTAATTAGTCTTTAATTAAAAAAATTGTTACTTATGTATATTATTTGTAGTCTTTATAATTTTATTTTGTATTGCTAAACAGTATGATAAATCCATCCGAAGTGGGTGAAATTGGGATGAAAGTTTATAAAAGAATTGATTATTTTTTAAGTTAGAAACATGGAAATCGGTGTTTAAGCTTATGTTTATAAGTAAAATACCAACGGTACAGCGTTTTGCGATGAATATCCCATCGGGTACGTAAAGTAAAAACAATCGTTAAGTTTGATAGACAAAAAATACTACGTGTTATAGGGATATTATATTCTAAATACAAAGAGAATATAAAATAGATATGCGGGTGCACTATTGGTCGCTGGAAATATACCTTGAATAAATAATGCATTCTACATTAAACGTTCCGAGCCTCTAGGTTTTGTTAATGCTGGTTACACATTTGACTGTATTCAATACTATTATAGGTCTGAGGCAGAAAGCCTAGTGTATACACACCTTAATCATTTCACCCATATTAAGTATATTTTATAGGTGTAACCAACGACGTTGACTACAAAAAAAACAACGCAAGTACACAGCACACTCTCTCGTCCCGTCTTGAGTTGTTTGTCACGTACAAATAATTTGATACTCTCTTCAGCGCTCTCTTATTCATGGCGCTTGGTAATTTTTGTATTACAATGTCTAATATTTATTTATAATTTCATTTTAATCATTTTATGCATAATGATATAACGTAACGTAAATGATATAACTTTACAATTGCGTCGAGAGATAGCGGCACTAAGCGCTTTCTATCGACTATATCACGGTGAGTGCCCTGAGGATTATTCTCTGTAATTCCTGCGTCCCCTTGGCTTCGCAAGTCTACGCGTGCTGGCTCTCGGTGTCACCGCCTAAGTGTGACATCAATTTCATCGCGCTCGAAGAAATTAGGCAACACTTTTCTTTGATGTATCGCTAAAAAATGTAATTCTTTACCATGCAAGTGTTCCCTTCCTCTTATAACCTCGGTTCTTTTAAAGGAGGCGTGACCATGGCGAGGGCGGCTAGGACACTACATTCTTCCTGACTGTACAGGCCGTCTTCACGTTTGGACTCCATAACCACTTACCATCAGGTGGAGTCGTATGCCTACCCGGTAAATATAGCAATAAAAACATTTGGTCAATCGTCAATAGTTCGTTACTATATTCACTAATTTTATTTAAACACTAAACCTCATAGATTTTTTGAGCATTATAGTGAAAAAGATTTAAGTTTATATAGAGTGCAATATTATTATAAAATAAACATCAATATGAAATCGAACACATGTCGTTAACTGGCTTTCCTGTTACTTTAAGTTATCAAAGATTCATTCAAGGCCCATCAAAGATAATAAATATGAATCAGAGAGGGTCAATCAATAGCGACCTTTGTTGAACTTTATCACTGGAACTGACTGATATACAATTGTCAATGTTATTTTTAGATCGTGTTCTTTCACCATTTCTATTTTACAATCATGCATTTCATCGTTCGCTTACCCCACAGACATAGAGTAGAAATAATATATATACCTAATTATATATAATAATTATAGGGCAAGCTATGGGCCCTTATTTGAAATGCCATTCGCCGTTTGCCCTTTTATTTGGGGTCGGCGCATTGTGTGAATTGCATGAAACAGAAAAGATTTGACAAAATTTTACGGCCGACTTCTGCCGCACGTCGACCCTCCTTTTCAAAGACAATGATTTGATTCCCAGCCACCAGGATACTTCGGTGGCTCTATTTTACTCTGTTAAAACTATACGTCTTTAATAATCTGTATTAATTTATACTATTTATTTGAACGGACTAATCCTAGAATCTACCCAATTGAAACAAGCAGTAACATCATTTTTTCATTTATCACATCACAGGTAAAACCCCGACAACGGGTAGTCAATTATTATTTAATACTTCTATTTCCATCATTGTTATTATTATGCATTAAAAATTGGTGTGTGATAAAGTTCCATACGACTTGAAAATTCTTTTAGAATGTAATTTTGTTGAAATTATAATGCTGTTACATGTATTACGTAACATTGTTGATAGGATTATTAAATAGAAATAGAAAACGAGCTAGGTGACCAACTTATCGCGTTAGAATACATTTACATTCTGATATTGTATTGAAAATAGATGATTCAAAAGCATAAATTATTTTTTTGTTGGTGTTTAAATTGCAGGTCATATATTAAAAATATACATATGGTCTTCGAAAATTAATATTATTATGTTTTTTGGTAAAAACTATAGTCCTGAGTGTATTAATATTAAACGATGAATAAAATTTAAACTTCTTTGAAAATTATTATAATTTGAACTTTTGGCTCTCATTTTGTATGTCTCCAGAAACTCAGATATCGAAGTTCTGAACAATAGCTCGACTCGAACATAATTATAAAATTTGCATCACAGTTTTAGGTATTCGGAAGTTGAAAAAAAAAAAAAAAAACTTTTGACTTGTACAGAGCTACAATTATGGCCAGATTTTTTTTGAAATTATAATAACCTAAAAAATCGTAACTTACATATATTTCTCCTAACTTTATATATATATATATATATATATATATATATATATATATATATATATATATTTTATTACCGACCAAATTAATCCAACTGTTGTTGTGGGACTAAATATAATCACATAAACATAACGCAGTTTCAAAAGATCCTAACTTTACATCATATGTAACAGATAATATAAATAACTACCTAAATATAATATTCGGGACTCATAAAGCAAAAGACTACGAGACTAACGGAGGCTGTCCGATAAAAAAATCTATTTAGTGTTCTGGTAGGCATTGCTACAATAAGCCCTATCATTGAAACGAAAGTTTTGGATGACTTATAATAATTTAGTATTACCTTTAAAATCATTATAAATGACTAGCTACCCGGGTAGAATAAGCGTAACGAAAAGTCTTGCTTTTTTGCGTCAGGAACCTCCAGGGCAAACACAGAACCCACCAAATTTTGATTACATTTGGATGAATGGTATACCAATAACGTATAGAGAAAAAACATAAATATTCATTTATATTTATATAGATTATATTATACTGGAACGGGAGATTACTGTATAGGATTTGAGGTCGTTCACGTTGGTAAGTTCGATAGTGCGTAATGGCTCTAAAAGTCTAACCAGACAACTGTAAACTGGACTTACAACTTTTTTTTTTATCTTTTTAAGTCTGGTTCATCTGTCGCGCGAATCAAGGTCCCCTTGCGTCCTAGACTTCTGCTTCATAAGGTAATGTATGCCGATGTATAGACTGGTCTCGAAGGTATAACCTTATGTAAACTTTAATAATTCTGGACATAAATCTAGACGTTATTTATTAATATGTAACCTTTCCAACTTTAAATCGATAACCTAATAATTACTGAATTAAAGAAAAATAATATACTATTAGTAGAGAATGTTGTGTTTACAATAAATCACAATGAAGAAAAAAATATAAGATAATTCAAACACTCAGTCACTATAAAGTCGATGCCACTCGACATCGTTTCGATAAATCTTGCACTGTGTACATTATTTTTATGAGCTGTAAAGATATTCTTTAGGAATATACTCAAAACCCGACGCAGAACTCGATCGATGTCAGGAAGTGATAAGCGACATTGACTATACAATAATTATAATATTTAAAGGTTCGTTGAATCAGAATATTTAATATATACACATTTAGTGAGATACGAAGTGAGTACTCATTTATTCCGAGTTCTACTTATAGAATAGTACTGCAGTGTGAAGTAATTTAGTTTAAAGTTTAAATTGAATTAAAAACGCTCGTACCATATAACATTAAGTCGTCATTAGAAAAATAGGAATTAAATATCTTTATTATATTCACTAGAATAATAAACAGTAACTTAAAGCGTGACGCAAAAACATTTCGTTCGTTTTACAAGACCTTCACCTTCACCCACTAAAATGGTCGTGTTTTTTTTTAATATTCGTTTAAGTATTCAGATATAAATTTACGCTAAACTTTTTACTTTTTAGTATATATTTTAATGTATTTAATTTAATTTTATGAAGTCTTCACACATTCGAGTGCTGCTCAATATATTATTATAGATTTCCTACTTCAAAAGAATCAATAATTTACCAACAGGTATAAATATAAATATTATAAAAATTGTATTAATAAAACTTCAATGCTATATTTACTAATTAACTTTTAAACATTATATCATTGAAATAGAAAGAGCTTCGTTTTAGATATAATCCATAGTATTTAAATATATTTATATATAATATAGTCTTTTGAATTTATCTTTTATAATTGATCATAAATCACCAGACAGTATACGGTAACGAAACCTTACAAATTAACGAACTCATACGAATAGAAGAAGAGAAAATATTTACATATAAATAGAATATAAATAAAAAATTAAGGGGCGAGTAAATTTAGAATCTAAAATAATATTATAATTATCTAAGTAACTTTGTCTGTCGGTCGGTCTGTTTGTCTTTCTGTCAGTTACTCTTTCCCAGACGAAACCAAACTACTGATCCGAATTTTATGAAATTTGGTAAGCCAGTTTGAACCCCAAGAAAGGACATAGGCTATTTTATGCCCCACAGCTGACGACGAATCCCTAAAACGCAGGCGAGAACTAGTATGTAATATTATGAAAACGGAACAACTAGAGAACATAACTTAAGAACATATCCCTTAAGACGGCAAACATTATATTTTATAGACTCGCTTATGTGTCGGTCTATTTGTTAGTTTGTGTTTTGAATTTTTATATTCAATTTTAAACTAACTTCCCAAAACTAGATGATTGACATCCAGCTAACTTATCATCTCGCTTTCATGTCTATCCGTGTGTTCCTTTGTTATGTTTCTTTAATAGAAAATCTCGCACCCACCGACAGTCAAGAAATTACACTGCTTGATATTATTTTTCGTATGCGGTCCAACGTTTTTCATAATCAGTATATTGTAAATTACATAATAACAATTTTTCAGAGCAATCTAAATTTATAAAAAAATATATTCATTTATTTAAAAAAATTATGTAGGTCATATGTATCAGTCTGTACATGGCACAATTATAGGACTGAATGAAAATGTTGTTAATTTAAAGAGATCAATCATTTTCTAACGATTATGGGGATTTATGACATGTTGACTAATCGAATTTTCAAACGATAACAATCTTATCAATTACCGTGAAATTTTATGTCTATATGATAAAAATACGAATAAGTGTGCCGCGCGGAATAGGGTTCCAGTTATACTATACAGCAAACGTAAAGTTACAAGAAATAATACTATTGGTGATGTAGTTATTAGTACCATAAGTTCCTATGTAATTTTTTTTATCCTATTTAAAACTACAGAAAGTCTATATAATTTTTATTCTTATTATATAAATATAATACAAGTTACGAGATACAATTAGTTAAAAAAATATATAAATTTTTATTCGCTCCTATAACATTTAAATGATCTTACATAACAGGTTTTGCACTATTAATAACAAAAAAGACAATTCCTTTTCTATGCTAATACTATAAAGGGATAAAATTTGTTTGTTTGAATGTAGGGGAATAATCTCCAGAACTAATGATCCAATTCTAAAAAAATACTGGTAGAAATCTACATTATCCCTGACTACTACAGGGGTGGTTTACTAGTAATTTATAATTCTTGTAATTAGTGAAAAAGTGGAACTATGGTTTTTCTTGGCAGTAATTTTTTGTAAAACATACATTCCTAAACAGTTAGAAAATTCAATATATCTTTTAAAATATTGATTTTAATATGTGTGTACGAGTGAACTTGAACAAAGCATATTTTAATTCAGATTTTATGTTCCTTCATGATATTACATTTTGTAAAATATCTTATTATAGTTTCTAAACTATTGTTAGTACTGTCAAGTTAAGGCCATATTTATTCCTTCTTTTTGGATTTTTGTCCTATTAACAATATCTATAAAAAAATATTGAATGAGGAAAAAAAGTTTTGGCAAGAAATTACGAATATTTAAGAATTTTATATTAAATAAAGTTGTAAATAATTATCCAATACATCACTTCCATGGTAGTTTCACCTTAATCAGATGAAAATTGCACGAATGCATAGATTATTAACAAGAAAAAGTATGATAATTTATTGCAATCAATGTATATAAATCAAATTGAATGTGGTCAGCTTCCAGTGATCATGTAACAATGAATATGAAACAGACTGTGGTCAAGCATCATATTACCATTGCCATTAGTAAATGATATAACTAATTTTTTTTTAGCATCACATATTTTATATATGTCAACTGTACCAGTTATAGAGCCCAGTACAAATCACAACTTTCAAGCTCTTTGTTGAACTGGCAGAATTAAGTAATTAAAAAATAATAAATGATTACTTTCTATTTACATTTCAATATATGCATTTGTAATATTAATTTAAGGATCCATAAATCTAATTATTTTATAATAATTCACCGTTAATATACCTATTAACACTGTATATATATATATTATGATATAAATATTTATATTAGAGTAATTTTCTGTTAAAAGTTGAATTACCATAAAACATTATGATGGTAGTTAAATGTACTATACAACCTTAATCAATTATTATGCACAACAATGTGATGGCTCGAACAGAATAACTAAACAGTCTAGGTCCACAATCAAACATCCAATTGTGACCTCGTAAATAAATTATGCACATGTACCATCGGGCTAATTAGTTCCTTCCTTATTTATTATAGTAATCTCTTTTTATTTTTTCTATTTAGTTTTTTTTTTATTTAACTTTGTTGATTGCTTTTTAGGCTTTATAGTAAAAAATATTTCTTACCAAAATATATAATACACAATAACTTACCTATGTCAGTAATTGGAGGCTTTGTACTGTATCCCTTTAGATGACCAGAGTCAGAATCATCTAGTACTTCTGGTTGCTCAGGCAATCCAGCCACTACAAAATAATCAGCTACTCTTCGTTCGTCCATTGCAAATAATATTACTCTTGCAAATCTACAAAATAAAACCAAATATTCAATAAAAAAAAAATATGATTAATTTAACCTTTTAGTATTACTTTTACAATATTCAATAGAATATTTTAAATCAATTTCTACCATAAAACTTACAATTATTTTAAAACACCATAATAGCAAGAACAAATGTATATTTTTTTTTACAAAATAAACAAGAAATTAATGAAAAACATGAAACCCTTAAAGTCAACTTACAAATTACTGGTACAGATAACGAATTATATTACCAACAAAATGAGCATAATCACTGTTACATTTGTTACTCCAGTTTGGCTAAGCAAATTTCAATATCAAAACTGAAAGCAAAATAGTCATTTTGTTGCTTTGAACGTTTTAAATACAACTTAAATCTTATGCAAGTTACGTACTTCACATCCACAATCACAAATCACATTATTTATCCACAGATTATAAATTATAATTCAGAAATGTCACCTGCCAAAACAACATACAGCTTATAAAATTTAGTTACTAAAATGTAGAATGACTAAAACAGGTTGAAATATTGTGGACTAAACACAAAGTAGCCAAAAATAAAAAAATTAAGAATCAGAAAGTATTGCTATAATGTATTATTTCAGGCTAAATACACAATTCTCTAATGATTTTACAAGGTTTGTTTTGCATAATTATTTTTTAATAATGTACATTTATATACTTTATAAGATTTCAAGATTGTCCATGAAGACTTTGCGCTGGACAAATTATTTAAATTTAAAAACAATTTGATGAATAATTATAATAATATACTTAAAAATTTTACATACTTATACATGACGCAAGGGTCTGTCACATTAATGCTTAGATTTAAATACTTCGTTAAGAAAATCAGAAAACTGAAACTGCTAACAGTATGAGGGATTTTCTGAGGTAAGGTAACCTTTCTATTCGTAACAAAATATAATTTAACAACATATTATTAATGTTATACTCTTTGAACATGGCAACTTCATAATTGTATTAGGTTGTATTAACTTATATTTTTCCAATTTCTCGTGTATAGTCTCTCGACTAATGCTGGACTTTCATTAATAAGAAATGGGACAAGTTGGTCAAAAATGTTAATTAAAGTTAATAGACTACTGACTATTGAAGTTAAGCTATAATTATCAATCATTTGGCAATCGCAATCCATACCTAGATTGCCTGCTTTTCGGATCCAGTCCTGTCCCGCTACTTTATTCGGGTCATCAGTCCACCGGGCCTAAAAAGCTTCTTACGCTGCTTTGCCGATTAGCGGTCTCCACTTTCGTCTGCTCTAACAGTAGTCGTAATACGTTTTCAGCCTACTACTACTTCAGCTGCATGCAAGCATGCAAGCTATGCTAGGCTCCTCATTTATAGTTCCTAATAGGAAAACTATATATAACCATATAAGTCTATAATAATAGCTAACTGATATAGACAATGCTCCGTTAGTATAGTTTGGTTGTTTCCATTGTATTATATCTTACGGCAATAGTACTTTGGGGTAATGATGCAAATATTGAATCTGGTCATACCCTAAATTAATATGACAAAAAAATATAATATTGTCCATTTTACAAAAGATAACTTACGATCTATTAATAATCATGGAGCTCAATACTCCCTTCAACAAAGTAGGAATACTTACAGCAGCGTATTTCCGACAATGTTATGTATCTACATTTACAATAAAATTGATAATTTTAATAGAATCAATGATAATTATTATATTATAAATAAGAGAACTTAGCTTATGACGCCAAGTTTTCGACTCCACAAAGTCAATAAATTCACCCAGAGCAATTTTTGTTTTTATAACAATTACCCTTCCTCCACTAATGTCTATGTTTCGGTTACCTATATGTTCTCGTGCTTTGCTGGTGATCTCGCCCCTACTTACTTCTTGCTGGTGCGTACTGCAGCGCTGGCATCCTCTTCCCCTGAAGATCTTTTGATGAAGGATACGCGAGTACCCTACCTCACGCGGCAACGCGGGCCTGGGGTAAAGACCTATCTTTTAAACCGCGAGCGCTGGGAGTAGTCTCCTCCGAGCGGATTCGGTCTTTTCCCTTCTTGTTTTGCTTTCTCTTTTTGGACCTAGAAGATGTTCCCGTCGCTTCAACTATTTAAGTGCATTCGGTGTTCAGCGTTCTGACGAATATTTGCTGATACTCTCACGTATCTATCTCGTACGTAATGTTCAAGAGCGGTAAGCGAGCAAGAAATGTTGCTGACTCGAAGATACCGTGCGATATCTTCTTACCATGTGGATGGCCACTTTCTGATGCCAACTTAGGATCTTAGTTCTAAAGCGGAGTAACGATCGCACGACACCAACATTGAGATGTCGAACTTTGTGATAAACAGCAGTCTGTGCACACAGCTGACTAAGCGCTCGAAATGCTTTTGGGCTTCGAAAAGCGACTACAGGCAGTTATTTCATGTGGCTGGCCAACTCGAAGTCATAAATATAGACGTGCGAATCGCGCGGTTCGCTGCTATAATATTATTTCTATTGTAAATTAACATGACCTGTTTTAAATTACAATAAGAACTTTATTCTGTAAATAACAATTATTATTATAAGTTTTTCGATGAAGTAAATTATTTTAGCAATATTGATTTATTTTAAAACATTTGATATAATTAAAGGATTGAGTTGATTAAAAATAAGTCTGACATATTTAAAATTAAGACTTGGTGAGTTTTGGATAAATAAAATGTACATATTGTAGCTTATTTTTTATTTACACATCAATAACAATATCTTTTAGTGCCTTTGATGATGGTAATAAATTATCATTTATTTCTAAAGTGTCTATATGTGTAGAAACTTGAGCACCCGAAAATAGCAGTCCTATTGCACCTTCTAATTCACTAACTCTTTTGCAAACATCAATTTCTTCTTTTATGTCTTCTTGCAATGATGTGTAAAGGCACAAGTTTTGCTCAGAGAACAATTTTATTTTATCCTCAAAAACATCAATAAAAACATTTGCTGCATCAATAATAATCCTCGTAAATCTTGTTTCACCAAGGTTTCTCCTAAAGAATTTTAATAGCATGCCTATATCTTTTTCAAGCAATCCACTTATAGCTATGTGCAAAACTTTCCTTCTAAGCATTTCTTGCATTAAAGCAACTGTTTTCTCTGGGAATTTAACTGCTACATATGGTTTAAGTACAGCTGATAGAGCTTTGGTAAAATCCATTTTCCTTAAAAACTTTTCAAAATCTGGTCCTTTGATAGCTTTCTGTTTAGTTACTACCATATCCACTGTTGCTGTTTCAACATGATCTGGTGCAAATTTAAATAAGCCTTTTTTCTCTTCTGATAGAGAAGCTGGCTGTACTCTTTTTCTTATAGAAATGACTCCATCAATCATACCAACTGCTAAAACATCATCATTTTCTGATATGGACATGCTAAGCACTGCATTAGGGAAATCAATATTGTGTACTACTTTAAATGTTGTTAAATCATATATCTTTACATGTCTATCTAGAGATGCAGACATGAGTCTGCTATTGTTACTGGCTAATTTTAATGTTGTTATAGTCTTGTGGTGTTGAGAAATATTTGCCAATAATTTTCCACCATTGAATATGTCCCACACCTTAATGTCAGTACCTCCTGCACTAATAAATATTCCTCCAGATGGAAGAAATAGGGTTGACTCAACTGGGCAGCCGTGGTTAACTGTTAAAATTGTTTCATTGGATCTACAATCATATAGCTTTACAGTATGATCATAGCTACCAGATAGGATTATATCAGGGGAAATTGGACTTGGGGCACCAGTTCTAATATAATCTGTATGTTCAGAAAAGCTTGCTATCTTCTCTTCAGTAGCAATGTCCCACATGCAAACGGATTTGTCATCAGAGAAACTAAGAACTTTAACTTGATCTCTTGAGAAAAATGTTCTATGGACCTAAAATTGATACCAAAAAAATTAAGTGTGAACAAAATAATGGATATGCATTTTATGCTACTAATGATATTTTAATCAACTTACAGGTCCAGTATGGCCATTAAATACTCTTAGAACATTCTTAGACTGTACATCGAATAACTTCACAGCTGATTCTTCACTACCAGCAACTAGAAGTCTTCCATCCCTTCTAAAACTACCACCATAAGCGGCTTTTGCAAACTTGGAAATATTTTTAGTTACAACTTTAGTAATTGGATCATATATCTGTAAGAAGGTTATACTTTTCAAATAAACATTATTATAATTAAAGTTGAAAGATAAATAATAGAAGTAATTGTAAAGAACACATTACTATAATATAATTAAATAGATTTATTAAATTTACCTGTATTCTAACAGAGCAGGTTGCTGCAAAGTAATATGGTTCCACTGGGCAAAAATCTATGTAATCTATAGCTCCAAATTCTTTTACTAAAACAGGCAACTGTAAAATAAATAAATGCGTATTATTCAGGGTAACATAAAAGTTATTTCCTATGATAAATTTATAAACAATTTGTTACCCCCAGTTTCTTCCAGTAGATTGCATCTTCTGTTAAAACTGATGCCGGCTTTTGGTATACAGCTTTGTTTATTCTTTTAAATGGATATGATATATGCGCCATTACGATATTTACTGTCTTAACAGGACCTTGACTTTTTATTAAAAAAACGAGAAAACTTCTTGGTGTACAAACTGGATCACATTGTTATTAAAATTTGACAATGACATGAGACATTTAGATCTTTGACATTCTTCGCACGTGGTTTTTACTTTTAAATTATAATTTAAAAGGCAAAAGTATTTATCCGATATTCATATCATAGGCATCCTGTTTTGTCGATCTATTCTATTTTATTAAGTTTACATAGAAACAACATCTGATTAAATAAATTATATGACATTTAGTATCATTGTTTAAGCATACATACATGTATTATAAAACTGTCGTCTTAACTAATATTATAAATATTATAAATTATGAGTTTGATCGTTTCTGGTGCATAAAAAAGTACGTAATGTACATAGCACCTTCCCATCCTCTTTAACACGCGGTTGAAGCGGTGGATGAAAACTAAAATAAAGCTTAATAGATATAATATAGACAAAAATTATATAACAGCTGATATAATATCATATGTGCAATTCAAAAATTGTCATTAATTGTACCTAATGGAGGTTGATGGTATTAAATATTTTTTGATATCTGAATACAAAAGCTTTTAAGTCTTGTAATCATGCATTATAACTAAAGAATTGAAACTTAATAAACACCAGCAATAACCGAGGCCGTGGTGTCTAAAATTATCCATTTGGGTTTCAGTTATTTGGCGATATTTTTCTTTTCACTTACATTTTAATGGTATTCTTTTTAATAGTTTCTGCAGCTAAAATAATATACATACATAATTTTTGGGTACAATCAAATCTCCATAGACATGTTATCCATACTTATAGTGTGCTGACTTTTGACTGCCTGTATTATAATTGCTTATTAATTACGATTCTTTCTATTATAAATGCTAATAATTTTTTGCTATGATACCATAGCTTTATGAAGCATTTCCTGTGCCTGTTCCAAGAGAAATAATACAAAAAAAATATAGTTGTCAAAAATGACATTTTAATAAACTTGTGTTTTCTGGTTATTTTGTAACTGCAGAATTGTTTTTAATCTTTTAGGTATATTTAAATTAGGTACATAATGTTTAAATTACTTAGTAGACATGGACGTCGAAGCGGTATAGTCAGTTTATTCTGTGAGAAGAACATTGAGGTTAGAAGAGCGAGAGTATATTACTTCTATTCTTCAGCTAGTTCAGCGCGTTTCGCTTCTACCGGTAGTGATGTCGGTAAAACTACGCCGTTGGTGGAATATATTCCAGAGCCACCACCGATACCTGATCCTTTAACTATCAGTGATGTTACAGAAGTAGTTCAGTCCGTGGCTGCTAACGGTGAACCAACGTTTGCCAGTCTTGGTCTTGGAGGATGGGGCCCAGTAGGAATTGTTCAAAATTGCTTAGAATACCTACACATCTCACTCGATGTTCCTTGGTGGGGTGCTATCATGATTGGAACTATAGTTGTAAGAGTTATCATGTTCCCTCTCGTAATTCTAGCACAAAGAAATACTGCAGTTATGAATAACAATTTACCAGAAATCCAATTACTTCAAATGAAAATGACAGAGGCTAGGCAAACAGGAAATCAGTTAGAAGCAGCTCGTTATGGACAAGAAATGATGATTTTCATGAAAGAAAAAGGTTTAAATCCCTTAAAAAATCTCCTAGTTCCTCTGGCTCAAGCTCCACTCTTTATTTCATTTTTCATGGGATTAAGAGGTATGGCAAATTGTCCAGTCGAAAGTATGATGCATGGTGGATTATGGTGGTTTACAGATCTTACTGTACCTGATCAATTCTTTATTTTACCTATAATAACAAGTGTGACAATGTGGGCCACCATTGAAGTTGGTGTAGATGGTGGACGTCTTGATTCCCAAAATATGCACATGATGAGGTATTTCCTTAGAGCAATTCCAATAGTTATGATACCTTTTACAATAAACTTTCCTGGGGCAATTTTAGTATATTGGTGCTCGACAAATTTCATTTCTCTATGTCAAGTATCTTTCTTGAAGATACCAGCAATAAGAGATTATTTCAAAATACCAAAACTTATCAAACACAATCCCGAGAATTTGCCAATTAAGAAAAAGGGATTTGTAGCGGGAGCTAAGGACTCATGGACAAACATGAAACTATCGAGGGACCTTGCTGACAGACAGAGAATCGATGAAATGATATTTACAAGAGCTGGTAAAGGGCCTTTGCAAAAAACTTATAAATACGATCCAACGAAAATCGAAGCCAAACAAAAATAATTGTTAGACTTATTGTAACTTTAGTTTGTAGTTATGTAATAAATCTTGTTTTAATTATTTCTATGTATTATTTATTTGTATAACCTTATTTTTATAGGAATTCATATCCATTCAGTTAATTTGACAAAATTGCTTAATAAAATTGTATTCATTAGATGGTATTAGTTGATCATTCATTGATAATAATAATTAACTAAGAATAATTAATTCAATGAATATCAATAATAACTTGCAAAATATTATGTCTGTAATCATGATTATTAATTTATTTCTAGTGTAATTGTTTTAAGATAATTAATCAAAGAAACTCATTCTCATCTGATCTTGAAAAATATTTTTTAATTTTATAGCTAAATTTGTATATTAGATTCTTATGTTACATAATTATCAATTAAATTGTACTCCATAGACATAATATTCTCGTGCCTTTTTATGTTAATGTGTATTCTCGTTATAAATCTATAACATGGTGCTGTACTGGTCGCAAACCAGTTAAGGGTAAATTTAACTTTAAAATATTATTATTTATAATATTTTCCCCATTTCTTAATTTTTTATATTGTCTGTTACCTAATTGAAATTAATGATAAGAAAGAAAAATATTTTTCTCAAATGATAAAAATGGAGAGATGATCGCGCGTAACATTTTAGTGACGCAACAAAAACGAATACAAACTCCCGTTAGTGCGAAATAATAATCCCATCAAAAACATAAATGTAAAAATGAGAGCCAAGTTAAATATCATGATATATACCTTGGTTGTTGTCTTCAATGACAAAAGAAGTGAGATCTAAATTTGTGCCAAGTTAAATAGTCCTTTCTGAAATTTATTTATAACTACATAAAATATCATTTCTTCTTATAACTTGGGGTAATATATTGTTGCCTAAGGTCTGACTTGGCTAGTTCTTATATGTCTATAAACACAAATTGTAGTTTGTTTTTAGAATAACAAATTATAGCTCAGAACATCTAAGAAGAATTGAGGACAGCTCAGTATTGCTTAGTTAGTATTAACGTACATTAAGAGCTGCGATGGTCCAGTCACTAGAAAACATGAATCTTAACCAGATATTGCGAGTTCATATCCAGACAAGTACCATTGAATATTTGCGTGCTTAATTTGTGTTTATAATTCATTTGTAACAGGCTTAGAACTTACGAAGGCTATAATATAATTTGTATATGAGAACTAGCCAAGTCAGACTTTAGGCAACAATATATTACCCCAAGTTATAAGAAGAAATGATATTTTATGTAGTTATAAATAAATTTCAGAAAGGACTATTTAACTTGGCACAAATTTAGATCTCACTTCTTTTGTCATTGAAGACAACAACCAAGGTATATATCATGATATTTAACTTGGCTCTCATTTTTACATTTATGTTTTTGATGGGATATCACTACTTTTTGTATATAAATTATTAGTAGGTACTTATTAATAACAAAATTAATACCAAATGGTTTTTGTTAAGCTATTCTATTTTCTTATGTTTACGGGGTATAATTGTCTTTTTTTGATACGTTCTTATTTTTCTTGTAGGTACCTCTGAAATGTTCGAGTGAATTGCCCATTCAGTGTCCGGATATTTTTACGCGTTTTCTGTTTATACTTAATTTGCCCTAGTAGGGGTGGTATAATGTGCGCAAACGGCTGTACTCTACAATAGAGCTCTCTTGTGTCTTGATTTGACTTGGACCTAAATTGATAAGATGTACTCCATCTAAGTTTTTAACTCTAGAGAGGCCAACGTAAGCCTGCTCTTTACTTAATATAGAGGAGCCTATGTCGAAAAGAGCACCGTCAAGGCGAAGGCCTTGTGATTTGTGTATAGTAGTAGAATATGCTAAGCAAATAGAGAATTGTTTCCTTTGAACATATATGTTCATTACTTAATATCTGTAACTTGGTTTGGCTTCTAGTTCACAAATTAAATTATGTTTAAATTGAATTGTTATTTTACGTGCGCTATTGCTGTTGTCGACGTCCTCAATGTACTTTCTCTATTTTACCATTGGACCCATTCACCAGTCCTTTGCTGATATCAGCATGCTCACTCGATACTGTTCTTTCAAGCAATAAGGATCCCCGTTTGTAGCGCTAGAGTACAAACTTAAATCATTCCTGTTACGATATACATACTCTACTACAGTCTCACGAAACCTATTTTATTGTTGTATACTAGTATACTCAAACAAAAAATATGCAGTCAAATAGACTAGGCAGCTTCCATCGGAAGGCATTGAAATAATTCTTATGAGCGCGGTTGCCACTCGCTCAGACACGTCCGCGTTAAGGTTTAATCGCAACGCTTCTATCCCGCTGCTTCGGCGTCACGTCGCGCGCCGTGTACCGAAATGCCTATTTTTTTTTAAGTATATATATAGATTTTGCACCATTGATGTGCGCTAAATGCTAGTTAATAACGTAATAAATATACCAAAGTCGGCTATACTAATAAGTAATAAAACGAAAATATTTGGATTTAAAAAACTTAAGGGTGGTATTCAACTTGTTATATATTCACGTGAAGACCTTAAAATCCACATTAAGACCGGCTGTCATAAGTTTTGATTGCTGGTTCTTACATCATTTTTTTTATTTACAGTTATTACAGGAACTAAGTATATAAGTGTTCCTATAGACCCAATAAAATGAAAAATTATAATAAAATGATAAAAAATTACCAGTTTCAGATTTTTTCCTTTATATTGGCCTAATTATCTACCTGCATGCCAAATTTCAACTTTCTAGGTCACCTGGAAGTAGGTTATAGTTTTGATCTATAGGTCAGTCAGTGATAAAAATGACGATTTTTAGACGTTAATATCTAAATAACCATTTGAGATGCGTTTATGAAATTTGGAACACATATGTATCTCACGAGTCTCAATATATGAGCCAAATTTGACACATTTATATCAAATAGTTTTTGAGTTATGAGGAGGTCAAAAGTGGCTCCAAATGGTTCGTGTAATATTACACACGGTGCTGCACGCCAGTTCTGATACTAGAACTTGGCTGACACGCTACCGCGTGTCTAGATGCATGTATTTGTTAACGTCAAAAGTGCTGTCACATTAATTATGCCTTCAAATAGTTCTGACTGGTCTGGGGTATAATTGCGACAGATTTCTCTATTTTTGTATCTTGACTGTAGTGGTGTCTTCATTATATTCAGTTTTTTGTTTGGTAGCATTTTTAATTTAAAGAAAGTGAAACAAAACTTATTCTTAAAGACATTGGTCAAACATAGGATCTTTTTCTGGATATTCCATTAACAAATCACTGGTCAACAAAAGGAAACAAAGCGTTTTATATCTTTAAATCGTGAGTTGAGCGATCACACCCAGTGGTGAAATGTAGAATATAGTGAGTGGGAGAAATCGAAATTTATTTTACTAACATTAGTAAAACATTAAACTAAATATAAAGTAAGTTATTAATTAATTTTACGTAAACATCTAGGTTCTATCATTATAATTCATTCTATTCCTACAAATGTTATTTGCTAGATTACGTTAAAGTAAGATTTACATTTGATAACTTTCATTGATTCAAATAATCTTTGAATAATAATAATTTAAAGTTTATTAAAAAGTAGTATTTTTCTCATAACATCGTAGTAAAAATATAGTTATTTTATTTTATCGTTAAATCAATAGAAAATTTATAAGCAAAGTATGTTTAACGTAAACGAAATTGTAAGTTTATACCGATAACACTATTTACCTGAAACTGGAGGTAAGAACAGTTTAGCGTCGTCTTAACCACAACAACAGTCTGGGTGCAAGCACGGTTCTAGTTCATTCTCTTCCCCCGAAAATATTTTTTTTGTCTCGCTGATGCTACTAGACTTGACGACCATTGGCGAGGGCCCCTGCACCCTTACATTTCATAAATGTGTTATCTAAGAAAAATTACGTTTATGAATTGGTTAAAGTAAAAAAAAAAACTAAAAATACAAATCGTCGTTGCGCCTGCAAAAGTCGCTGTGTTTTTTTTCTTATTTTTATTTCATTTTAATCGTTATTTAAATTTCTGTAGCTTTCGATGTATGAACGTCACATATCTAAATGTTAAAAGTTTTAAATTATTATTGAAGTTATCACAAAACTGTTTTTACCGTAGGTACGTATGTATTGAAATAAGGATTAAAACGGCATACCTAACTAAAAATAAGAAAAAACACATAGCGACTTTTGCAGGCGCAACGACGAAATGGTGAAGACGACATAGATATTTCTATTGACAATAGTAACAAGCGCCTACAGCAATAGCAGTAATTTATTCGATCTTAAATAAAATTGCTTCCATTTTGATAAAGACTAAAATATATTGAAAAATGTTTGTAATTAAATAAAGAAAGACAAATTAAATGATATATTTATATCAACGACATGGTTACTAGAAAACACTTGTAAAAATCGTTTCAATCGTCAATAAAATATGTCAGACATCTTTAGTTTTTCAGAACAAAGCAAATACTAATTTACGACGTACATGGCATGGCGAAAAACAATTTACTTAATATTGAAATACAAATGGAAAAGCTCCAAAAATAATACGTATTGTGTTACTGGGAACGTCGGGAGTCGGCACGTTTGTTGGAATGTTTTGGACTGAAATAATAATAAAGTGGGAAGCCATTGCTGTTCGAACAAAGCAAAGATCTCAAAGGATGAATGCTTAGGACGCAATTACATATTTCTGAGACGTAAGTGACGTAAAATATGAAAACTATTGTTATTAAAATATTTCATTGAAATTTATAATATATTTACTGTATTAGTAAAATGTTATGTAACTCGAGTATGTAAAAGAAAAAAAAAAATATATTTAAATTAAAAGCTTGGTAAATTTATCAACTGCCTATTTTAACCTGTTATGGCTGATACCAGGAAATGCGATGATTAATTAAAAAGCTAACTTTCTTCAGAAACTGGGATACAAATTTGATTAATTAAAATTAAATAAGCGCTTACGGCAATCCTGTTATACATTTCATTAAAAACATTCACAAATACGTAGGTAGTAAAAGTATAAAGTACTTATTTTCCTAAAAGGTGTCGAACCACTTCCGACCCTTCCGCATCTTAGAACTTAGAATACACAAGTTAAATTATATACAAAATAATGGAACTCACAGACAGAATACAAAAGTTGAAGAGAAGATAACTAATTTTATCAAAATCACCAACTTTATTAAACTTTAACGTAAATTTGAAGTAATGAATGGATGAAAGCAGATTTATAAATGTCCTTAATTTGAACTAAAGATATCGAGAACCGGGCGAAAATCACTACCTAAGCTAGCGCTAGTGTAAGCTGCTGGCAATTCTTAGTAGGTATTATAAGTACAACTATGGAACTACGGAACTAATTCCTATAAAAGAAGATAATTTAGTCCATAAGTTTATAAATATATCGTTAAGTAGATCATCGTGATACTGATACAAACAAATCCTTTAAATACATATAAGTTTAATAAAAACGTAATTCTTTCAGAATTCCTGAAAGCTGCTTTCGAGTAATCAGTGAAAAGACAGGAAAAAATATACGTCGAACATAATAATATACCGTTCTTCCTTTTTTGGAGGGTTAAACATTTTTCTTGGCCACAGCAATACTAGCTGTAAAAAAATGAAAAAAAAAATTTTTTTACACGATTTCCAAATAACAAAAGTGACAAAGAATTAAAAAGTGAAAAAAAATTACGTATTAACTTTTATTATTAGAACAACACTTATCCAAATTAGAATTATTTTAACAAATGGAAATTATAAAATATTGTATATTTTGTATATATAATGTAGCTATCTAATTTAAATAGGTAATGTAGGTATTGAAATATTGTCCATATTTTGACTTATATAATTTGCCGGTTTTTACGGCGTTGTTAATGGTACTTAAGGAGAGTACAAAATATATCTTTCCCTGTCGGGGATTCAAACTTAATCCGACTTTCTCAGAGTAGATGAAGCTGTGCCGACATTATAATTATAATAGTAGAATTATTTATTTACTTCCTGAGTTTAACTGAGACGTTTGAGTTTTAAATAATTAAAAAAAAACAGTAGTAATTTGATCCCACTGTAATTGTAAGAAATTATTAATGTTGTTAATTATTTTTGTACTTATAATTCTATAAATAGGTATATAAAAAAGGTTAATTAAATTAAGAAAATCCAAAAACAATGGAAACTATTAAAACTCTTACAAGCACTATTGAATAGTCATTTTACAATATTGTGAAATATATTCGTAGTTAATCTTGGTTGAATCAAATGTATTTTGAATAAATGAAAAAAAACAACGCAGTGAAAAATTATTACGACATTGAAGGATTTACTCAATTATGTCATTATATTAAGCTGATTTTACTTACTTAATAAAAAAGCAGTTAAATTCTAAACAGTAAAACCCTGTGGGTTAGTTGAAAATTGTCAACTTATCAGCATTTATTCATTTAATACTGCTTACAAATAATTCACGAGAATAAAATAAAAGAGTAGAAGATAAGTACGTCCCAGACACCGGTCGCTTGCCGTGTCCCAAAGATTTATACGACAAATCTGCGGAACGGAAGAATATTACTGTTCTCCAAGTGATATATGTTTCACCTGCTGACTGACATGTACCTTGGAGAATTGGACAAGAAATTCTTTAGTGAAGTTTAAATTACTAAACTTACAAAGAAATCCTCTGAACATAATATTTCGTTACAATCGTACAATAATAAGTATTTGAAATTCCTATTATTTTTTTTACAAACAAACAAACAACAAATAATAATAGATAAAGATAATGAGATTATTGATAAATAGCTTTAATAACAGTCTATGAAAAACGCGATTATATTATAAAAAAATAATGTTTAATAACCTATTAATAAACACTTCATAATTCAATGATTAACGTCTGTTCCGTGTCAAATAAATAAATATTAATTATTCAGCTTTAATACTCGGGCTCATAGTCGCAAGTTTTCAGGGGATTTGTCGAAATGTCGCGTCTCTAGCGCCCTTGGGGACACTAAAGGAGATATACTGGTTTTATTTCCATCTTTATACCCATTATATTATATCATTTTACGGCTAAATGGCAATTTTTGTTTTGTGTAAATTCGGGCATACACTTCCAAATTTTTATTGTTTTATTTCTGCTTGGAGTTCAATTCGCATTCGATGGTGAAGGTTAATATCGTGAGGTATCGAACATGTATCGCAACCCCCCCTGGTACCCCTACTGGAAGTGTGGTGAAAAAAAGTCAAACTTTTTTCTTTAAGAGGTGAGGACTTCTTTTCCGATGTTTATCTGCCGCTACTTAGTCCAGATTGAGTTTATATCGGAATCTAACTAATCTTTGAAAAATATTTACATGATGTAATCTTACACGATTACACTTACACTAGTAACTGAATAAAAATCCCAAAACTTTTAAAAGTATACATTCATTGTTATAATTACGTATATATCCATAACTATTGCGGTTTGTGGGCACGTACGATATGATTTGTTCTCGTCCCTCTAATAACGATTCAACCTCGATATTATCGGCATGTGCTTGAATATTGGACGATGTTCCGATACACTGGCAGTTTATTGCGCTAATAACTTGTTTGGGGTTTAATAATCGAATGACAGTAACTAAAATTTATTTTCTTTTAAAGATCACATTTCTTTCATACACTTATTTAATTTGAATAAATTATTATACTATTTCATTTTTATTATCAATATATAATACACAATTTAATATTACTATTTAGTATCGTCTGATTTTCATTTTAAACGAAGTAGATGGGGTGTTCAGGCGGGGAAATGAGTCGGATACAGCGAGAGACACGCAAACGACTCAATTTGTCTGAAAGAGTCGTTTGTCGAAATAAATTATATTCAGGGGAGTTGTTAGCTGAAAGTGCTGTCTGTGGGTAGGTAATAGTACATTGAGTGACGTGTAACCAACATACCATTGTTAGGACGATAAAGCAGTAATTATAAACATTATAAATTTCAATATCTATGTTTATCTTGAAATAAATATAGTGGAGTGCCTAGAGAAGAAGAAAATGCCACCACAACCAAAAAAAATCATTCACTGTAACCATTTTCCGAGGTCAAAACTCTTGGGCACTCCACTAATATAAAAAATACGACTTTATTACAATATGATTTATCTAAAAATAATTCATCTAAAAGAAAATGCTATTTTAGGTACTTTAGTGCTATTTTTTCTACATATTGTTTCTAAGATTTTTGATTATTTGCCTAAAAAACAAATAAGTTCAAAGAACATTCTTGAACGAATGGTAATGGTGTTAAAAAAGCTAATATATTTGAATGAATGGTTCCTTAAAACGGGTACAAGTTATGAACAAATGTGTCTTGAAGAGTTCTTGAATACAAATTAAGCAAACGATGCAATATAGCGGAGTGATGTGACGTTTAAACATTCCCCAATAGTCGAAACGTTCGGAATTTTTCATTTTGAAATGATCATTCGAGTGTTGCGCTTCCAATATTCCGAAGGGACTTCAATTTCGCCCGCCTGACTCGCAGTTTTAAAATATAATTCAATTTCCTGTTTTCAGCGTCTACAGTATTCATAAACAATAAATATTTTTTTAAAGAAATATAAATACCTATTCTTACGATTTAAGAACGGATACAAATATAATTTATATTTTAGCGATTATGAATATTGCATAATATTGATTAATTAACTAAAACACTACACACTACTGGTACGAGCTCTGGTTGGATAGATCAATGTGTTCTATCAGACTTGTTTGTGTGTGCGTGCGTGTGTGAAATGATATGAATTTAATGAATGCACGTTAAGATGCAGTTTATTTATTATAAATATAAAGGGCTCGGGTACATTTCTTTAGGTTTCCACAGCGAAAAATAATAAAGATGTTGATATAAATCTATGTAATTTCGTGTCAGATGAATCACAATAGAATTTTAAGCATCCTTTGTACCTGACTTTAGTGCATTAAATAGTTGCTTATTTCGTCGTCGAAAGTAAGAAGAATCCATTGAAAAACAGATAGTAAACTGGGACATTCGATTTGGCCATATGATTGCGTGTAATATACTGATATAATTAAGTAATAAAAAATATACTGCAAGCGTATTCGAGAAAACTTTGAACATATAGAAAATCGTGAATAGATACTTATATATTCAATGTTTAAACGCGAAAGCAACTCTGTCTGCTTCTTTCTTCTTTACGCTTAAACTGCAGAAACCGATTTAGATGATATTTCATACTATATCTGGTACGAAGATAGTTTGAGGGACTCTAAAACGGTCGAAGGACATTTTTTATGGCATACGAGTTGGCGGCCGAGCATATGGGCGAGCTGATGCTAAGTGGTCACCACCGCCCATAAACAATGGTGCTATAAGAAATATTAATTCCTTAGATCGCCAATGCGCAACCAACCTTGGGAGTTAAGATGTTATGTCCCTTGTGTTACAATGGCTCACTTACCCCTCAAACTGGAACACAACAATACTAAGTATTGCTGTTTGGCGGTAGAATATATGACGGGTGGGTGGTACCTACTCAGACGGGCTTGTACAAAACCCTAGATAAGACAAAGAAGGATGATCAAATATTTATAATTACTTATATAATTAAACTACAAATTCATTCACATAATTATATATCAAATAAGCATTGGAAAATTTACTTTACATTATGATGCACACAATTTTAATAGTTCATGGAACTAAACTACTAGTTTTAAGTAATTTAGCTGAAATTGAATGTTATGCTTAACAAATTGTGAGTATAATTATAATTTTTCGATGACATTTATATATGTCTTTTAAATTATTTAAAATAATACAGTAGGCGGACTAGCTAGCTTTGTGCCTTTAGTTACACTGGCTCACTCAACCTTCAAACTAGAACACAACAATATTGAGTACTTTCTGTTTGGCGATAGATTATTTAAAGTGTGGTGTGTTGCACAAATTCCCCCCATCAAGTAAATTTAAGAAAAACCCTTTATTCGTATAACTTACGTATGTATGGAATGATTATTCAAAGCTCGGTTTAAATGCATAGCTGTCGGTACGAATCATCGAAACTACTAAGGATTTGTTATTAAATAATTTACAATTAATGGTTAATTTAGAAATAGATTTTTTAATGTCATATATATAATTGACTTATATTTGCATGTAACACATTGCAATAATGTATATATTATCGAATATGAGTTTGTAAATGTAATTTTGTACTTTCGGAAAATAGTATCGACGTATGGAAAGCGGTGTAAGCATTGTATACTCGGTGTTTCAGAGAAAGCCGATTGGAAGCAATTTAGCAGAGAATGAAAGCAGAATATTGTAATATTTGGGAGTAATTCGGATACAATGTTTTGGAGTAATTACTGGCACCGCATGGAGTTTTTATAGCTTGCATTGAATTTTAATCAATGAAAGCGTATATGGACTAAATGAGATATTGTTCAATAGAAGCAATTTATTTAATGTATTTGCTGAATGAATAAAATATAAAGGACGTCGGTAGTATCTAATAATCGCACGTTACAATAGATATTTATTATTTTCCATAACTCCAGTCGTTTTTGGGTCACGTATTATATGATTTGCTCTCGACCCCAATAAAATGTAGCTATTGATATATTTATTTGCTATAAGCATTGGATATTATACACTAGCAGATACTACTTTTGAATTTTATAAAATATGTAGTTGTTGTTTGATATTGTTTTCTTTTAAGAATATTTTTATTTAAAACTAGCTTTAAATGATCAAACTAAATTTAAGATAAGAGATATACTTTTTTTGAGCCAACTTTTTACAAGAACTTTGGTCTCGTTATTTTACAAGATATATCTATTAAAATGAATGTAACCAACAGCTCGGAATGTAGATTTTACTAAGACCACGGCCGTAGAGAGTTCAGTTGCAGCTACAACAAGGCAAGGGCGTTTAAAAAATTGCTAATTTTCGCTACTGAGAATTTCTTAAAGAGAAACCCTTTTTTAAATATAGTTGAGTTTGAATCAAATATATCTGTATCTGAAGTGTTATTGTATATGTACGATATATTTAACTCTTACATGCATAATATATACTACGTATGATTAATAAGCTTATTTAAATATATCAATATAAATAGACCGACATACTCCCCAAATAGTCAAGCAATCTTATTAGAAAGTTGTGACTAGTCAGAGTCTATATAGAATTATAGAAGACTTATTAGTCAGTTCGTGTGTTACGGTAAACATCATCGATGTTATGTCTACTATTATATGGAGTTTGAAACATCCCCTGAATACTTCTATTGAAATTACTTGATACTTAATATGTAAGCGTCTTAGCCAACTCACTTAAGACGTGCCGAGAGCTGAGCGATGTCTTATGAGTAATGTTGCGAGAATGTGTTAGTTCTTGTGGAAATATGCAAAGGAATTCTTGTAATATAGAAATCCTTTACGTACGATAGACTTTTGGGAACATAAGTGACTTTAATTTCTGAAGAAATTATAGTATTATTTTATTTTGTCTAATGTTATATATTGTCACTTTATAACTGTGATTTCTTTATTGTCATACTACTTACTATATATATATATATATATATATATATTTACAATTATACATAAATGTAGAATCTTTCTCTTAGGTATTGTTAAAGAGCCGAGTAAAATGTTAATAATAATATTATTATTACTTTTTTTTTTTAAATATAATATCATTTTGCTAAAATATTAATAACTTAGCTAGACGAATAAGTATACAAAGCAAAATATAAAGGATCTGCTAAATAAAGACATATAATGCTTTAAAGTGTTCTTGAATACAAATTAGGCAATTTCACCGAGTGATGTGTTGTTCCAAACGATCTTTATATATAAACAAAGCGTTCTGCGTATATATTCTACTAGTTTCCACCCGCGGCTTGGCGAGCGTTTTAGGGTTTGGTTGTCATATCGGTATATTTTAGACAATTCACACAATATCCTTTTCAATTATAACCTTTGTGTTATCATAATTTTTGAGCTATATTATTGTAAAGTTTCATTAGTTTTGCGTGAAAGAGTAACAAACATCCATATTAGAAAGAATATAAATAAGAACTAAATAATAATAACACTAAAAGATATAATAAAAATAAATTTGAAAGTCACCGCAGAATACGATCATAAAACGTCAGAAAATGTTATGTGAGATTGACGATATAATACCAGTATTGAAGGGAGACACGCATCAAACAGCACTATAATAGTACAGTTGTATTAAACCATAGGGTTATATCATTTAACGAGTGAGGTACAAAGTGAGCTTACAGAATAGCGCTTACAGAATGTAGAGCTCTTTCATTTTGTGTGTATGGGAAAGACTCCATTTTCACTCATGTTTGATGACGTACTTAGAGAATGTCTTTTTATTTCCTTATTTACACAATTGATGTAAAAAAAACACAATTTTCTCATTCATATTTTGTCACCTCGTACAGTAACAGATATATTGCCACTATAGTATGTATATAAAGATCTTTATTTATAAAGAATTTCACGTTCTAATTCAGAGCGATGGTGGAAGAGAATGTTAGTTGTGAAGATGTACTTCGGCTGTTTATCACACTCGCGCGGTAAATCCGTATTTATTACATGCATTATATAATCTCAAATGACATAAAAGTATATATAAAAACGTTATTATATTTACATAATATGTAAGATATACTTTTATATTTAGGCAAACGGGCAAATGGGCCACAGATATAAGAAATAAGAAATTTTTCTCATTACGTACATTTCCAATGCGCCACCAACCTTGGGAAGTTATTATGTTTCTAGTGCTGGTAGATACACTGGCTCACTTATCCTTAAAACTAGGATACAACAATACAAAGTATTGCTGCTTTAGGGTAAAATAGTATCACTGAGGCATCAAGAAGCAGAAAATTTATATCGCACGTTTATACCGATGGTCTAAATAAAAATAATATCTGAGCGAATTTTGAGTCCTTACCGACGAAAATGGTCGTTTTTTTTTTTCATAAACATGTTGAAATTTTTGTTTCCGATTGTATAGCTTTGTTTTTCATTATGTGTACCGTTTTTAAAAGCTAAATATTTTCTTTAAGTCTACCAGATCGATTTGATAAATTATATTCTCCCATTTATTGAGAAAGATTTTGTAGGCTATCATCACCCTACGACCCAAGAGGACGGAGTTTAACGTTAACGCGGGTAAAAGCGCGCAGAGCAGCTAATATTTTACAATGTAATTTATACAATCGAAATATTTATGAAGTGGGTTTTCTCATAAATCTGTGTGATGTGTATACGTATATCTTGCAAATAAAAGATAACTTCAATTAATCTAATCAACTAGGGTTGGTTGCTTATATAGTAACAGTCTGTAAATTTCCTAATGCTGGGCTAAGGCCTCCTCTCCCCTTTAGGAGAAGGTTAGGAGCATGTTCCACCACGCTGCTGCTGCGGGTTGGTGGATTCACATGTGGCAGAATCCTTACGATGTTTACCTCCACCACCGAGCACGAGATGAATTACAAACAAAAATTAAGTATATGGAAATTCAGTGGTGTTTGTCTGGGTTTGAAACCGCAATCATCGGTTAAGATATATGCGTTGTAACTGGGCCATCTCAGCTCATCATCATCATCAACGGTTGCTTACTACAATCTAATAACTCAACTACTGCTATTATAGCCCAAAGCGACATACTACACACTATTCTACAATTCAGCGATTTAAAATTATGTATAATATTTAAGCAATCTATCTTATAAATAATCAGAGATAAAAACTAATTAAATTTGAACCATGTGCGTGGTTTGAACAAGCGACGGCAACATTTACTAAAACATTAAAAATAAATATTGACGGAAACTGATTAACTAAGTTTTAATTATACACCAACAAAATATTATACATTCATCAAGAATGCAACTGACGGTTTAATTCTATTTACCACCGCAACAACCTAAGATGGATGCCTCTTTTTTTACTACGTCTGAAAGGTAACGTCACTTCCTTGACCGCGTCACTCAGATATCGTTGTACAATAGTAATATATATCGGCTTATAAATAAAATACAGTATTTGTATTTGATATTACTTATTTGTTCTGTCAGCTTTCGCTGTCTTGTGTTCAAGTTATTTGTCCGCACAATCTGACTGTCCGTGGAACGTGGGAACCCTTACAAAGATATATGAGTGCCATTTCCAACTTTTCATCCGATATATTTCATTTTAACAACCCATTCTGTTCAGTTTAGGCCTTTGTTATAGTGACAATTAGAAAGTATTACTGTTTATAGTTTTAGAAGTCATAATGGTTATTATTTGAAACAATGTTTCATAGACGAGCTATTTTAATGATCATTGTATGACTAACATTATTAATAAAGGTTTCGTTCATCATAAGGCTATTTAATAGTTTTAATTTAATATTTGTAATCTAATTTCAAGTTTAAATAAAATGTTATAGTTAGAATTATATTATTATGGGGTACTAGTTTGTAAGTTTTCGCGGACAAAATATTTTTTAATGAGAAATATATATTACCATTACAATATTTACATTCTATCGCTATTTAGTATTGTTATATTCCGGTTGAAAGAGTAGTAAGTAATATATAAAATCATAGTTCACAAGGTTGGCAGCGCATTGGCGATGTAAGGAATGTGAATAGTTTTTACAGTGCCAATGTCTATGGGCGGTGGTGACCACTCACCACCAGGAGATCTACTTGCTCATCCGTCAACAATACAATAAATAAAAAAAACAATCGCACTTATTATATACATAAGCAAGTAATGGTTTATTCATACGTAAAACAATTACAATCTCGAATGTGTTTCGGTATTTTATCGCAGTACAGATTATTATCAACTGTAAACATAATGTAAATATAATGTATGTGTTAGTTAACAGAGACTATGATGTATATGAATTGTTTTTTTTTTAATTTTTCTTACCCTTATGATTTGTTAATAAGAAAATTACATAATGTATAGATTATACGTAAAAATAAATATGATTAAACGTTAATATTTTCATTAGCGATATTGTTATAAGTGTCTCTCTGTATTACGAGAAAATTGATTGTACAAAGTTTATATTGTTTTGTCAAATTAAACTTATCATAGGGTGATTTACTAAATCAAAAATTATATAGCAAATAAAAGCAACTTATTTTATTCAAATAAATTTTACAATACATATTTTTTGAATCGTCAATATTTCGATTATTACACCGTTTCAGGAAGCTTTCAGCGACCCGGCTGTGGCAAGAAACTCGCAATCGTGAATCGTCAAATTATTTTACAACAACAACATTTGTACATCAAATTATTGTACAATATTACGTAAATTATAAAAAAAAAAACTTAAAATAAGTATTCGTTGATGTTCAGACACAAGTTGTATATCTTCTTATATATTACCTGTTACATATATTTATATGCGTATGATTATTACATCATGAATACGATTGGTGAAAAAAAAAACTTCTAAAATTCTTGTTGATTCGTTTTGTAACAGTTCCTTGAAATTTTTTATTTTTGTTTTGTTACAGTTTCGTATAAAGTGATGTTAATGTGATTGGTTATAATTAAGAAAAATCTCTGACGTATTCGTTTATTTAATAGTCTATCAGATCAACGATTGTCGGGAATAAGGTCATAAGATATTTTATTTCTTATAAGTTTAATAACTTTGTTTACTAGGTTTTGCTTCACGATTGGCTCTTTTCAATAGTAAGGATTATATTATATAACTGCAGGAGGTAAACGAACCCTTTTCAGTGCTGAACTGCTACAAATAGTATAGTGTTATGATTATTGAAATAATAAAATTAATGTATTTTCCACGGACAAGTGCCTGTCTTCTTCTTGCGTATACCTAATGTTTTATCTTTTTGGAGTATAGAAAACGTTCTCAAGGGGTACATATTAGCGTTTAAAGTTTGCTAAAGCAGGATTAAAATGCGAAGCAATGTATTATGGTCATAAAATTTTGGTGATTTTCCTATCATTTGAAATACTGTTTATATTTGAAAAAATCTCATACGAATTTATATACTAATTTTCTATTAACATAAAATTATTTAAGCAAAACATTAGTATTACATATATACATTTGTATAAGAGTTTCCTAACTCTTAGTAAGTCCAACCTAGTATATTTAAAATACAATTTTCATTCTAGTTCATTTATACTAAGTATAAACTATTTTTTACTGTCTGATTGATTTGCACGTTGTATTGATATGCTTGAAATTGAATTAATCGTAAGTCATTAACGTGTTAAAAGAAAAAAAAACGTAACGTCACGAATTACGTAAATCAAATGAGCTCAATTGATTTGCGTCATTCGTGACATCACAATGAATTTAACCAAGTAAATCAATTGAGCTGTTTAAGCTGTGTACGGTAACATATCAATATATTATAAAATATCACACCACAGTTCGTTGGTTAATAATACTTCCTATATTCAATAACGGTGTCCACATAGGTGGTATTTGCGTTGCGTAAACAATTCTGAGCGTTATGATATATTAATAACAAAACTAAGCTAGTGCAGTGGTATGGTCTGATTTAAAGCGATGCAAGCCACCTGCGAACCTCGATAAATGCAGACATCCGTCATGGAATGAATGACGCTGTTACACATAACTGTAAATTTTTGACTTAATATTGCTCTTTTATTTATATACCGTTTAGAGTATTATAGCCGTTGAAATTTTTGCAGTAGCTGTATGGTTCGTTTGATAAATATTTTAGTATATTTTTGAAATAATATATTTTATTGTAGGTACTTTTATGGTTCTTATCTAAGTAATGTATTAGAAGTACTTAATTTTGCAGTTACATTCATATTAGTGTTATATATTTAATTAATATATAACAAAATATTATTGTATTCGATTTAATAATAATAAGTGTAATCGATTTCAGAACGTTATTCGTATTCCGTTATTCTGCTTTGAAATGAATACAATATTTTTTCCCGTGTAAATTAGAAATAAAATGACTGTCAGAGGATTTAATTAGATTTAATTTCAACCTTAGAATTATATACATTTATCATTTCTTATATGTATACCTTTGATGACTTGTAAATGTACATTCATGACAGCGTGATTATATTGCGTCTAAAAGTTACTCTACTCATGAAAGACTTTCAGGACGTGGTTCGTTAGTTTGGTTATATGAAGGTATTATACATATTAGACAAGTTTAGATCGTATTAAAGTAAACATACTTTTGTATAAATTGTATATAAACATATTATTATCAATTATTAATTTAGCATTTGATTAGAATTATCACGTGACTGTGACGGAAATGTTCACATGAAGTTCTATAATATGTATTTACCAACACTTAAAAACACAATATATAGTTAAAAAATGTATTGATTTTTGTTTTTGTCCATGCCAATAATACCAATAAATATTCTTAGGATCGAAATGGAATTATTCCTAAACATTTATCACCACCTTATCATATTTAATCCGGTTTGCATAAAGCTATCTAAATCATGTAAAACTGAAAGTCGGAGGCAAGGAACAGATGAGTAAGAAAAATTTGCAGTCGAGGCTGCTGAAATTTTAAGACGGTAATTTAATTATATCATTTCTGTAATGTATCTATTTATATTACTTCGTCTGTTTTGACAAAGGTTAACTACTAGCAACGATGAAATTGTACTACAACTAAAAATTCGTTATTAATATATCATTGGTTATAAAAATTAATTTTTTAACGCTTAGATAATACAATTTTGCTTATATTTTAACGTTTAAAAGCGGAGCAATCATAGATATGATGTATTTTTGACAAGGCAACCTGAAACTCTTGGATAAGGAATAACGTAACTTATCCTTATTTTGACCATATTTAATCAATGTTTATTTAATCGATGTTTCATTTGAATCAAATTGACACCGCTTTGCATTCAACCTTATTCTAATGTTCCATATTAGAAATAATAGCGGTTGAATATATCAACGGAGGGCGACGAGAAAGGGTAGAAAGATTTTAAGCCATTTCGGATTCTAAATAGCCGTCCATGGAATAGCACGTCAGGGACACGTTAAGAGATCTGACAGGGATACAATGGTAGTCACACAATTAAAAAAAATTATATACCTAATTAACCTAAAAACAGCATTACATCATTACCCAACAAAACAACGTACGCGTCGCACCAGCTCAGTAAAAGAGCATGTTGCCTTGTTATTGGGGTGGCTCTTTGCCTGGTTTTTAGCTGTAATAAAAATCTTAAAATGGAAAATTTTAAGTTGCACAAATTTTACAAAATAATTCATCAACCGGAATTAATTTGATGTCAATTTGGGGAACAAAATTGACGGAGAAATAATTTTATTAAAAAAAAATTAAATCAATTTTTTTTAACCTCAATATTGAAATAAATAAACGTTTAAACGGTCATATTACAGAGAGTCTGAAAGTAATATTACAATGGTTAGGCTAAAGACACCTCATCGGTTAAGAAGAAGAAGAATATTCCACTTCTTCATTTCACTACGAGTGTTTTCAAGCCAAATATTAGTATTTTCCTTTTACATTTAGCATCAAGCATGTGTACTGTAAACACAATAACCTGTTTTAACCAGTAGCCCATATCGACTCGGTTCGAAGATCGTTTGATGATCCAATTAGTCATGATTGTCAATGAACGATGACATTAGCTGTTACTTGCGCTGCGCTGCCAACCATGGAATCTCATATTTAATTTACTTTTCATATAATTCTACTGGTTCACTTGACCTTACTGAGTTGTAAAAATACAAAGCCTTGCTTTTTGGCTAATGGATTGTAATGAAAAGTTGGACCTAACCAGACTGGCTATGTATAACTTTTAATATAGCTAGGGCGTGTTCTACTCAGCTGATAGCTAGCTTCGACTTTATGGTGGTACAACTAAAGTTAACTTTAGTGATCTATTAGGTAATATTTTTTTCAAATGATCATTGTACCCACTCTATTACCTATTGTAAATATTTATGCACATTATATCGCAGACTTTATTGTTATATATTCTTTAAAGCATAATTTAATATCTCCGTCAACTTTAAATGGAAAAAACAAAAAGACACTTTTAAGTTTCCGTAACTTGTTAAAAAATCTCAAAATTATTGTGAAATTTTGCTACGAAAAATAATATATCTAATTCAACTTTATAATATAAACTTTTCTGTGAATATTTTGATGCACTATACGTTAATACAATGTTTTGGTAAAACTGTTCTAGTTATTTTATTTATTCACCAAAAATAACATGGCCTTTTGATATTGTACGCTATTATATGTTAGAGAGATTTGAAAAAACGAACGAAAACGTTCTCCTTTTAATTTAGTTTTATAATATGACTCTTTATATATATATATATATATAAATTATATATGTATTATATATATATATATATATATATATATATATATATATATATATACAATACATAAGTCTCTTGACATAAAAAGAAAAATAAATCATCGTATGACAAAAGGTGAGTGATAAAAGCTAATTAAATGAAATTAAATGGGTAATTTGATTACTTAGACACGAAATAATGTAAACACGAGCCAGACAGTTTTATTAGTATATTTAAACGCCTCTTTGTCCCTTGGACAAGAGATTCTTAACAAGGACAAAGAAAAAAAAAGAAAGCTCGCGTCGGACGTACAATTATTTAATGAATTCGCAATTTGCATACCGAAGACGGCCTTAAGAAAAAACGGGGATCTATATAGAGTTGTGAATATTTTTTTATAACGTTAATTTCTTCGTAGAAAAAAAAATCGTTTTTTTTTGGCATTAGTTGTCGGACAAGCTTATGGTAAGTGGTCACCACCGCCCATAGACAATGGTTACACCATCAACTTATCACTAAGCACTTAAAATTAATATCTGCCTTGGGTAACATACAAAGTGATACGTCTTTAAAGGTGTAAACAACATTGAAATATATAACTATAGTAAATAAGACAATTATTATGTTATATTGACGGTCAAGTAATTGACTCTCTTAAGTGCTCTAGGCAATATGGTGTCGCATTGTAGCAGTTTTCATCAATATTCAGTAACCTGAAAACAAGGTCCTTATATCAGTACTTAACAAGTAACGCCAACATTATGAAATTAATGTGACAGATATTTACTGTAGTGTTTTTGGGGTTGAAGCGTAACTTAGAACGTTTATTTTGGTTTATATTATTTGATATTTTTATTAAACTATTATTATACTTTGACTTCCTTCCTTGTGTGTTGCATGGTGTGTTACAAACGAGTCTTGTAAGACGTCCTATCCCAATTCAAATCAGAATAGTACTCATCTCTCTGTGTTTTTCATATCATGGGATAGGGATTCGAAGAAAAGAGTGTTTTATGAAAAATCTAGACTCGCTTATGAGAGGTTACATCTCATTTTATTTACATACAGTCAGATTTTGTGGATTGCACCCACGCGTTTTTTTTAAATTAAGGTGTAAAACAACTCTATGAAATATGAAGTAGGCAACATAAAAGTCATTGTGTAATCGCGCTCCTGTCTCCCATTACTGGCGTCTCTTTGTTCTACCTTAAATTAAAGACTATTGACCTTAACTTTTTCTATTGTACACCGGCTACGCTATTAGTAACTCTAGAAGTAGGTCCTGGAAATTTTCAGGAAGCCTTCCTAGTCTTTATTGGCAGTATTCTTTTATTCAACTTCCCTCATTTATAAGTATGATAAAAGAACTTGAAACGTCGCTAAAGCATAAACTTGCCGCTTGTGTTATTTTCATTTGTATGTGTCTTTTATATATTTCTGTTTTTATTTAAATGTCATTTTTTATAAAATATTTTGAAGATCGAGTTTAGAATGAATGGAATTTTCAACTAAGTCTCTAATATAATTCAAAAACGAATATCACAGCGTAGGTAAATGCAGGTATATTTTTTTAAACCTTTTATCAAAACATTTATAAAAACACACCTTAGCAATAAAAAAATTAAAAAAAAAAAGACAACGTGGAAATTAGCTTACGAGCTCATGTCAAAGCGAAAGCAGCGAATTTGTTTTGCAATTTTATTCCAAACCAATGCGAACATACCGAGTTTTTCGGCATGAAAAGTCAGTTTTGCGGTCAAAAGGAATGATTCCATTTCAGACGATGTGGCTCTCACGTAGTGGTGGTCGTATTAATTAAATGCAAGCCCCTGAGTCCATTTTACGAGCCCCGCTAGAGTGGAACTCGTTTCGTTTATCCGCTTCCACTCATAAGCAATTACTTTGCGAAACGACTTTCCGAGTCCCGAACGTGCAAAGAAATTTAGCCGCGCTGGTTTTAGAGTTTACCTTAACGGGTTTAAGGTTTTGATTTTGAATGTTGATAATTATTATTAATATACTTGCTGGGAATTTTAATTGAATATCCAATAATTTGTATGTAGCGGTGCCTTATGCGATAAACCTAAATATTTGTTGTAATATTATAGAATTATAAAATCATAATATTGTCTAAAAACATATTTACAAATTATATTAAAACCAGGGAATAGTTGTTTCTGAACTAAATGGCTACAGACTACGAAACATACTCATTTCGTTAAGCTCTCGTCGAGCTGGATCTCGCAGGTGTAAAATAAAAGTAACATTACTTTGAATGTACTGCTTTTAAATAAATGTTTGTTTGGTGGGTACTATTTAAATGAAACAATTATATTTAGCTA
Organism: Vanessa atalanta; assembly: GCF_905147765.1. NCBI lineage: Eukaryota > Metazoa > Arthropoda > Insecta > Lepidoptera > Nymphalidae > Vanessa > Vanessa atalanta. The sequence continues at coordinate 6,829,818 of NC_061882.1, forward strand.
TATATTTTTAACAAAAAATATTAAAATAAATTGTATATTCATTTGTAATATCTCGATCAGCTTAGATTTAAATTGTAGTGATAATTGATTATATGTTATATTATTTAAAATCATCACTACCTAATGATTTTTTAAATTGTAAATTACTCTCACGCTACTTTCTGTTGCAATTTTTATATAATGAAAAAAAAAAACCTATGAAGATAAAAGCAATAGGTACCGCAGTCATGTAAAAATTGTTATTAGGTTTTCAGTTAAAAGGCAAGTAGTTTGGAGACTCCGCATATTGAATGTGCTTGCTAGCGGATTATGTTTTCGCTTAAGGTGCTTATAACTGTATTTTCATTCTCCTTATTTTCTTGTTTATAAGTAAAAAGTTTTGGCGAAAAGTTGAAAATTCTATCTACATTGAATTAGATTATCCACGCTTGTCTGTTTAGATTATGTTAATTGTAATAGACAAGGAACCTTATTTAAGATTAAATTGTAATATTTTTATGTACAACGGTATAGTTGTGGTACATTAAGAAGTTCTTTGAAATTATTATAGGTATAAATATAGACTGAAAAATGGACCACCTAATGTTATTTGCTTGTTGATACTGATCGACATCGATAACACTTACTGTAAATTTAACATTATATCTCGTCTGTGGTTCAATATCGTCTAGTGTTTGTTAGAGTAGTAATATTGATACGATCCCGGAGTCTCTACGGCCCGTACCGAAGACGGTTTTTTGTATCTTGTTTGAAGTAGTGCTGTTGGCCCTACTGGCCTTTACAGCGTCACCGAACGTTGGGGCGAGTGTTAAAACTCTGCCTTAAGGTGAACCCTTTCGGGCTCGAGAGTGACGTTCGTCCTGAGGGTGTCTCGTATGAGATCGCACCTCGGCTCAGAACGTAGTCGGTGGGGTGCCGAAGACGGTCATCGCAGTGGTTTTTGTAGGTAGGAATCCCACATAACCCGGTTCTTTTTCCAGGGGTCCGGATACCTTTCTGAAGGTAACATTGCGTGAACAATATAAATAATGTGTGAAGAATTTGATACTCATCCCAATGCTGACCTATATAAGTTTATTACAGGTAGAAGAGCGCTAAGCAAACCCGCCCTGTTAGGTGCCATAAGCTCTACATTTATTTTACTGTTAAATGAACCCTAAAGATAAGATCCGCACGCACGGAGCGTGAGGAAAGTTCCTCCGCTGACCCGCTCCACCGAAGTAGATCGCCGGGGGCCGCATAGCAACGTCGTCTTCTCCCCGCGCCGTAAGCGTCACTATGGTTAGGTGGGTTCTTCGTACACCGGTTACTTTCGGGGCAGAAGCATGCGCAAGCGATTTTGTGCTGATAATATAGTAGGTACCGCTGGTTTTTAAGTGGGCAGTTATTATTAAAATACGTTTTCTTTGCGTAAAAAACTTTAAGTTCCACACATTCTATCAACGGACCATCTTTTGCTTTTTATACGTCTTAAGTGTGCGGACGGAAAAATGTGCCACCAGGTGATAAATGGTCTGTAAGAACTAATAGTTATTCTTCGTACCTCCAATGTGCTACCAACCTTGGAAACGAAGATGTTATGTCCTTTGTGCCTCCTAAAGAGTTACAATGACTAACTCACCCATCAAAATGTGACACTACAATTGGGATGTAACTAACTAGACAGGTCACAAAACCTAACCATAATTTTTAATCTAAGACGCAATTTAAATAACAGATAAAATCGAAAACAAAATTAAACGCGCTTAAATTGCAATAAGTAAACGCAATTGATTTTGTTAAATGTCAAGTGAGCCGAATGGAATCAAATCGCGACTTTCGCTCTTAATTGCTTTCTCTTTCGTTATTCAAATTTGAAATAAAAAATCCATTTAGATCATAGTATTAGTTTTTATTGGTTTTTGCATCAAAATGTAACGTATAACTTTTTAATGTGTGTGAAAACATGGACGTGACTGTCATCAGTTGCGTCGTAAGCCTTTTTCGTCAAAGAAACATTTTTTTGGTGTCTGGTACGTTATCGAATAACCATTATTTATGTAATAGGCAAATTTTTTTTAAGTGTCATGGTGCAGACGAGCAGTTGGCTCACCTGATGGAAAGAGAATATCACCGCCCATGGACATCTGGGGGGCTTAAAGGGCCGTTTAAGGAATCGCGATTTTCTTGGAACATCCCAAGTCGTATCGGTTCGGAAAAACCGCCAGCGATGGTTCCACAGAGTGGTTCTGCGAGGCAGAAAATGTCTTAAAAATCGCGCTGTTATGGATTTTCGGACATCTAGGTGGTGCAGGTGATATTTGGAATTTTGACGAGATGTCCGAAGGTGAAATTCGGTAGCTGGAATTAATCCAAACAATTCCTCGTTTAAAAATCGGTAGAAGATACAGAGTGATTCAACATCGCTTTGCGTAGGCAAAGCCAAAAGCCAAAAGATCAAGCAGATTATTATGTGATGGATCGGCAACTAGGCTTCCTTTCATAAGATAGCTATTAAAGATATTACATATATAAAATTCAGGAATTAATAAATAATATGCCATATTTTTTAGTTGTCGCGGTGTGCGTGTTTGTGTGTGTGTGCGTGCGTGATGCGTGCGTGCGTGCGTTCGTGCATGCATGTTAAATGTTTGGATAATATTTACTTATGGTTGTTCTACTACAAAGTTATACATATAAATAAATATATAGTAAGTCACAAACCGTTATCGAACCGGGACACTTGAGAGTCTAATCGTTTGCCGATCGTTTGATTCGCTTGTATCGACACTCGATACCCATTTTTAACTGTTTGCGTCGAATTGAAGTGATAGTAATATGGATGGACGTATTACCGTTGAGAAAGACATATGAAGATCGCCTTTTAATTTAAAAATACATTAACTAGAATTTATTTAGAATTTAATACTTTTAAGAGAAATATTTCCGCTCTGTTGGGTTAATTTATATACGAGTAAAGAAACTTCGATCAATTTAACGGTAATTTAAGCATTTATAACGTAATTAAAGACTGTATAACTCATGAACTCTCTTATCTGTAGAGTTACGAAACTTTTTACGATTGTCGATTAAAGAGGAGCTACTTGAACTTCGAATGAAACAGAAAAGAATACGGCAATTGTTATAAAAGTTAAACCCTTCAGACGACGTCGGAATAGCGAATTGAAATGACTTTAGGCAAAGAAATTTCGCACAGCCAAATAATACATAAATTATGCTACATAGATTACAATTTTCTGCATGAAGAAGAAATAATATCGAAAAGAAAATAAGTTTTGGCGAGCAGTTCTCGTAAAGGTACTTCGTATATTTGTTTCGAAAATTGCAGGTGAAACTCAGTTACGATTTTCATACAGAAAGTTTGGTGTTGCAACTTTATGCATTTCGCAAAGACTGTATGCGAAAGAGCTGTGTGTACCTTCGATCGAATCGAGTTCCTTGGATACAATTTCCTTTAGAATCAAGTGTAAGAGCGCCTTATACTATGTTAGGTACATATGTACGTGGGCATCAGCTTTATATTTGAACGTGGGACATTAAGGGTTATTAAATGACAATATTGCTTTTTTATATTAAATCCTATGCTTATTTATATTTTTATTGAAAACTCGCAGGCAGACTGGCAAATGGGCTGATGGTAAAAGGTCACCATCGCTAGGCATTGGCACAGTAAGAAATAATCACCAATGCTTCATCAACCCTCAAAAGTAGATATTATGTACTATAAAAATAAAACAATACAAAGTATTGATGTTTGTCGGTAAAATATTAGTCAGGTGCGTGGGTCGTACCTTCTACGCGGGCTTGCAAGAAGCCCTCCCAAGTCAATATTTATGTTAAATGATATATTGTTTGATTAAAATAAAAAATGAATTCTCGTAATGACAAACAAACTTATGATTTCTTGTCAAGATAGCTTAGTGACTAAAATACGAGCAGCTTAACCGAAGATTACGGGTTCAAATAGGGCTAGCACAAATGAGAGTGACTAAATTTAGTTTTTAACTGAAAAAATCGTGGAACCCGATCGAAAGTCCACCAACCAGATGATAAACCATCAAAATCACGAAATTCAAATACAGAAAATATTTCTTCAAAATCGGTTCAGCCGTTCAGGAGAAGTTAAATTACATAACACCTACAAACGAATTATATATATAAAAATATTTAGAAGACTTACACATTACACATACTAGTAATATATTTTGCATGTAGCATTTTAATAAAACGCTTCGACTATTGTATTTGAAACAAAAAGTGCAACATTACCGATTGTATCTCGGAGTGATTTAGAAACATTCGCGTCGGGAACAAAAGCGTTTATTTCAACGGCCACAAAGCCGACCTGCTCATAAATTACGCTACACTCTCGTACAACTCAAATGTATGTTAGTAGCGGTACATTTCCAATGATTCTTTTTTTTATCAAAAAAATAACTTACTTTTATAATTCATTTGTAACAGCCTTAGAACTTGCGAAGGCTGTAATATAATTCGTATATGAGAACTAGCCAAGACAGGACCTTAGGCTACAATATGTTATCCTAATTTATAAGAAGAAATGATATTTTATGTAGTTATAAATAAATTTCAGGAAGGACCATTGTACTTGGCACCCATTTAGATCACACTTCTTTTGTCATTGAAGTCAACAACCAAGGTATATATCATAATATTGGACTTGGCTCTCATTTTTACATTTATGTTTTTGATGGGATTCCAATCACAGGAAGAGTGATGTCTTCACTCTAAATGTCTTAATAAACAGATTTGGATGCGATGTCATTGGTCAAAACATGTGAATTTGACGTAATATAATCTTTTTTCTCTGTAAATATTTTTTTATGCCATAACTGGCTAACTAGTAGGAAGTTTATCTGATTTAAAGTGCCTATCATCACCCATGGTCATTTTTAACACCAGGGAGCCTAAAATATAGCCTAAAATATAATCCAAATAAATGTATTTTTGTAATACTTATTTGTTTGTTTGATATCTAATTTATTACGTTATTTCTTTTATTCAATATGAATCATGAGGTCGAGCAGTTTTCACTGCATATTAAACAATTATTTAAAATAGTTTGCTTCTTTACACTTACGTTTGTGACTGTATCGAGTTCAAATACGCCCTGTATGTTTTCATTTGTGTTCGTGCAGCTTGTATGGCGATCCTAAAGTCGTACGGGAGTTTTAACTATTTCGCCTAGCTATTCTCTTGTTATTTTCCCATAATAAACGTGACCACGTTCGTGTCTAGTAATTTGTCTTCTTGTATACAACAATGTCTCGAAAAGTTATTAACCTTTTTTATGTAAAATTCTTTATATAATTTTGACAAGCTATTATAAATGACATGATTTGATTTTTTAATCTCTGTTTTAAAATTACTTGTACTTTGATTGTATCATGTTGATTTAAAATTTAAGATTAGGAAACATCGTTGTATTTATTTTGCAAATTTTGATTAAACATATTAAGTCTTGTTTCATATATTGCGATAGCTCAAAACTCATATTAACCTTTTCAATTTCTACTTTATCGTTTGATAACCGTTTTAAAACTCAATACGTGTATTTTATATTAAAAATAAATGCTTGCAGATATTTTGTTAGTTTGAAAATTAATATTTGAATATATTATTATTATTTTATTATATTATTTATTATCGATACACCGAATACAAATGTTCACCACACCAAAAAAAAAAATCCTTTTGCGGTCTGACCGCACATTATGCAGAAACTACAGCATGATATCTGAAATTCATCATCATTATAGTTTATACTCTCAACTACAAACCATACTTTTTGTTTCGAAAATGATGATTCCCAGAGGATGGTACTTCATCGTCATATTCAAAATGAAAGCTTAATATTAAAATATTATTAAAATATACGAGTATATCCAGCTAGAATATCGTAAATCAAAATATGTTGTTTGATTAGCATTTATAATAGCTTTAATCTACTGTTCCAAGGATTTATTTGTCGGATTGTGCAAATTGATAATTAAGTTTAAAATTAATTAGCATAGAATTCAAACGCGGGAACCGATTCGTTTTTCGAAGTAAAATTTTAAGAAGAAGGAGTGGGTTATTGTTTTTTTTTTAGCAATTGAGTGATTCTAAATTAGTTTTAATATAATTTAAATGCTTTTATTATATATATTAGCGTTGTGGTACTATGATTCATATCATTTGAGCAAGCGATGATCATATATTGGCACCTGTATTCAGGGTCGACGGTTTGACTTCTAAAAAGTTATCAGTATATACTTGTAGCAATAATTCTCAGTCCAATTTTTATGTGTTTAATCGATTATGGCTAATTTTTTCGTCTCTTATGCCTAGAAAATAAATTATGGGATCAAAATCAAAATATACTTTATTCAAGTAGGCTTTTACAAGCACTTTTGAATCGTCATTTAACAAACTATTTAAAGTAAAGCTACCACCGGTTCGGTATGTAGATTCTATTGAGAAGAACCGGCAAGAACCTCAGTAGTTACTCTTTTTCAACATCTAAAAATACACTCATGTTAGTTAAATACATTTATATATGTATGTTATGTCTCCTGCCTGGAAGTCAACAAGCATTAACTCCACTCCGCATCGATTAAAATATCACGAATGCATACCCAATGAGCACCCGGTTCGGTTTAATGACATTCGATTTTTATAATAAAAATACTATATCGAAAGGAGATAGCAGTATTAAAAATGCAATGCTATTTTGTAAAAAAACCTTAATATTTCGCTCTTGATATTTTGAAACCCAACTTTCGATGACACGCTATTTTGATGCGTTTAAATGTTATAATCGTTATAGCCATATCGCAAATGACTTTCTGAAATTTTACGATCGTGTTTTTTTTTATAAGTTTCGATTTTGTTTCATAGTATAGCTCGATAAATTTTTGAGATGTATGCTGCCCAATATCAAGCAATTAAGTAATCAGCCAATAGGGGAGAGAGTGTTCCGAATGTCTGACCTTACCATTACTTAGGAGTAGTCTTGGATAGGATAGTTGGGCTAGATTATTATTGTATTATATTTGTTAATATATGATTATTTACAAATTTTACCCGCACAAAATCTTTTATCTAAAAAAAATACATGAAATAAGTATGTATTTTTAAATTAATAAAAAGTGTCAATGTATTTAAATAAAATAATTTTAGTAAATTTAATAAATTTTATGAAAATGAACAGCAAGAAACTATAATTATATAACTTAGAACAATTGAATGTACTGTACGTTTACTTATTAATGAATTTATAATTTATTTAAAAAAAATATTAATTAAAATTAAAGCATAATAATATGATAATTGTACAAGATTGAGTATATTGAGGTATTACTCTACTATTATTTACGGGATGTTGTTGTTGAATGGAACCTGTGAGACGTATTCAAGAAAATCATTTTATTGTGAAATATAAATCAAAATGAGTCTATGGATTACATAAAGAAATTTGGATAATTTACATTTGAGTGTATTGGCCAGTTTTCCCGATTAACCAAATTTTTGAAATTTTTGTTTCACTTAATTTGGAAACGGCGATATCTTCAAAATTATTTATTTGAATGTTAATCTGATAGAAATAATCTAAATCTAAATTAAATACCTAAGGTAACATATTTATCTAAATTAGAGAAAATGGATTTGCGACTAACATACTTACCTTAGGAGATAAACACATGCTATTGCGAACTTTGCTTTAGGCTTTTTCAACACCTACAATTTATAGTAATTTTTTTTAGGCATCTTTTAAGGCTCAACCAGCATTAGCTGTGTACGCATACGAGAACAATTTTTTATATAAAATACCGTCGTAGCTCAGCTATTTTGTCCAAAATGGTTATAAATGATATATACAAAAAATCCTCGTTTATTGTTCTTTGTATTAGTTAAAACCGTATCAAAATCCATTGCATGGCTTAAAAGAAGAATTTGGAGCAACAAACAGTGGCAGAAAGCGACTTTGTTTTATACAAAATATATTGGTTAATACATATTATAAAACCAAATATATAGCAAATCTTATGATGATATCCGGTTATTTGGTAAAATGTACATTTAACACCATCGCTAGTCTTTCGTTTAGTTTATCTTGTAAAATGAATATTTGTTAAAGTGCTTGAATAGAATATATTATGATTACTATTTTCGTAAACTGTAGAGAGCTTCTCTTATTTCATCTCGCGAATAAATCGCCCGTAAACACTTTAGGTGACAGCTTAAACGTCTCGATAAGAAGATCAGAAGCAGCAGTGCTATCTGGAGAACTCACTTTGCATCTCACAAGTGAAATGTTGAAAACTAACGCACTTGATGCGTGATACGCGATTTAAATGTTACAGTGATTAAAGTCACATACCGTGAATATCGTGAATCACATTCTGACGACGATCATGTTTCATTGACTTCCATATTGTTGCTACTTTGAAAATTTTAGGGTTCCATGAAACAACAAACGATATAAATTATTTTTTACTTTTTTAGTACAATTTACAAAGCACTTGTACTAACGTATATCGATGGTTTTTGAAATATTCCAAAAACATTTGTTGAATAGTGAGAATAAAGTTGTTATTTACTGAAGATATTTTAAAAGTAAATATTAAATAATTATTCGGCACCAAAAGAATACGCTGGAGTAATTTTAGACAAAATAACATTTGCTGCTTTGTATAAGTTTTAGTGTCAGATTTTCAATTAAGATTACGATAAAGTTTAAAACAAATATTTTCGTATTTCAAGAATTGTAATTGTGTGGTTATTTTATTTTCATAAATATTATTTTGGATTATAAAAAATAAGCTTTAAAGGAAATTCCAAGGATCGGTACAAATATCTCACACACGCCATAGACAGCACACATACAAAACATCTTCAGCATACCCATAGCATGTCTATATATATTTCGAAGAGGATTCCGAGTATGCAACTGTTATAAAGCTCTGGTGTGCTAACAATTTAAACCTAAAACCATTTCTTTCAGCTAGAATATAGATTTAGGTTGAAAATGGACAGATGAAACTTAAAATTCAGTTCGCGCGTTGGCTGGCGACAACGGGCGTACGATTCAGCCGTGACATGTGCTTTATTGTATTTCCACTGTGAGATTCAACACTAGCGATTTATAGGTATACAGATGAACTGACGATACGATTAAAAAGTGTCCACCTGTCATTACTCGGTGTAGGTTGAATGCCGTTGAAAAATTGATTTAATACAGCCGCTCGTAGTTTCGTTTATATGACCTATATTACTTTGGTGTACGAATAGATTATTCAAAGTGTTTATTCAGTAAAAACAAGTTAAACAAATTAAGGCTAATAAAGAGGTTACTATTCTAATATTATTTCGATATTGTTGACGTATTTTACTCGTATTTGATTAAGGAAACCAGTATGTAAAAAAATCTATTTTATAAAATTAAACTACATTTAATTTTAAACATTATTTATCAGGAATGAAGACCATGTTGTGAGGAAGGTCTTGAGCATGGATGTGGATGGATATAGAGGTAGGGGACGACCAAAGAAACGATGATGGTGAGTAAGAATGTTACTTGTGAGATGACGTCCGACAGAGAAGTATGGAAGAAGAAGACATGCTGCGCCGACCCCAAGTAAAATTTGGATAAGGGCAGGAGAGTGGATTTAATTTTAAACAACTTGTAACGCTGCGAATATTATGGACAATGTTATATATTTTTTTAAATCGTAAAATTTTTAAGTATACTCAAAACTTGTATAAGTGGAATAGGATCCTCAGAAATCAAAGAAACGCAGCGAATATTATCTATCTTAAAAATGATAAGTTTGATTTATTGTTAATATATTTTTAGATTGCTTAATATGATATATGCCTAAAAATGATAATGTCATGTACATTCGTACAGAGGCAGAATGATAATGTCAAGTGTGCGTGAAAAGACAAGTGCACTCGTTATCCTCTAACTCTCCTAATCACAAACAGAGAACCCGACTGGACTGTGAATGAATTTAAGCCCAAACCAACGGCTTTTTGTGCGTTCATTGCTCACATATCTTCACTATTTTCAAAGTTTGCGATTACAATAAGCTTCTACTTTACAATTTCAAACTCTGCAAAAATTAACTATTTCGATTTAATTGGTTTAAGTTAAGAAACTCATGTAAATTAACGAAAATTGGATTGAATTCCTAATTGAATAACGAATTCAACTTAAGCTCTCAATTTTGGTTTAATAACTGTCTTCTATCATGTTATTTTGATATATAATCCTCTTTTCAGATTAGATTTCCAGGTACGATGTAGTAGATTAAAAATTTTGAAAATTTAAAACCAAATCCCTTACCTTTTGGTGAAAGCAATTTAAAATATTCATTCGTTTTTAAAAATTTACAGGTAGCGAATGATTCAGAAATAAAACGGTAGTCTGATAAGGCAGTAGCTTACGTTCTGTACGCGAGGGATTTTTATTAAATTTTCCATACGCGAAGTACGTTGGGGAATCGAAATTTGAATATAACAGTACGGGGGACGACTCGTACTGAAATCCCTATATCGATAACCTTTATAATGTTAAAATTTAACTTCCTGATATTACGAAGACTGCTCCGGCGTTGTTTTTTCTGATTACACTACGAAATCAAAGATGATTTAACGACAGTGAAATAATTAAAGCAAATTAATATTGACATTGTCAATGTTATTATGATTTCATTGGTTATGAAAGTGTGTTTATAGTTACAATTGGCATTATTTTTTATCATTCAACTTAAATAAATATGACGGCGTTTCCGTCCTATATCAGGTTGACAAGCTGTCAACCTAGCGAAGCGTCATTGTCGATGTTGAGGCGAGCAGCCATCTTGAACGACACGATCGAACGAGACGGCGCCCGTTTAACACACTTATGACGAATCGCTGTGATTGCCGCCATATTGCCGTTTTGTTTAAAATATCTTATTTGATTTTTGTGTGAAAGTGTTGTGTATTCGAACTATTCCTGTGACTACAGTGATTATTAAATTGTAATTAACATCTTGGACTGGATAGTTTATTTTACCACGCCCATCTACCCGCTCTAAATAAAAATGAGTTCTGGTGAAGGCCCTTCTGAGTTTTCATCAGAAGTGGGATTCGATGGTGCCCAAATTGAGGGTCAACGGACAAAATCGGATGCTGAAAAGTTACTAAGCAGTATGGAGGCGTTGTTATCTCGGGTTCTCGCAAGTCAGCAAACACCAACTGCCAACACTACTCATTCTACGCAATTGCTACCTTTTAACCCAGACGACGAAGAATCTGACGTTGAGGCTTGGTGCAATATAACCGAAGCTATCGTTCTTAAGAAAAATTTAAACGGAATAGACTTGCTCATGGCCCTTACCAGCGCCTTGAAAGGACGAGCTGCAGCCTGCATTACTAAAGTGAATATAAACGAAATGACCTGGACTGTGGTCAAGCAATGTTTAATGGCGAAATTTTCAAAACCAAAGTTGCCGCAGGATTACTTCGACGACATATTACGATTTCAAATCGCTGCCAAAGAAACAGCTTCCGAATCTGCACTACGTCTGTGGAGCTTGATTGAACGGATTCCGAAGTGCACGATGCCTGAAGAAGTAGTTACTGGATTTGTGATATCAGTACTGTGTAAAAAGGATAGACTAATACGTCGCGAATTAAATGCTCACAATATTACGACTCGCACTCAACTATTTCGAGTACTCGGAGGTGTGTCCTTAAAACGCCAATCGGATGGTGGTGGAGATACCAGTGAGCCTGAGATCAAGCGTTTCCGGTCAGTTGAAAGATTCTCAGGCAGATGCAGCTTTTGTGGAATAAGAGGACATCGCTTCGCTGACTGTCGAAAACGTCGTGACAACTTCGGATCTGCATCTCAAGAGGTACCGAGCTCGTCACGAACATTGGAGAACACAACATCCGTGTCTTGCTACACTTGTGGAAAAAGAGGACACGTGACAACTAACTGTCCTGACAAGAAGAATGGAAGCAAGGCTGCGGTCAAGGAGGTCCAACATTGTGAGCACCGTCCGTCCAGGGGGACTTTGAAAACATCTTCCGGTGAGTCTGTCCCTTTTTTATTTGATAGTGGATCATCTTGTTCGCTTTTAAAAGAAAGTTATTGCGATAAAATTTTGGGTACTGCGCGTAAAGACGTTGTTTATCTTAGTGGTATCGGTGGCAATGATCTGCTATGTACTACACAAATTCTAAGTGAGGTTGAAATCGGTGATCGCCTTATTAGTTTGCTCTTTCACGTAGTTCCGGATTGCAACATATCAGATCCTATTATAATTGGCAGAGATATTTTTGATTTAGGGTTATGTGTTAAAATTGACAATGATAATCTTGTTATATATGCCAAAGAACAATCAAATTTTTGTAATAAATCGGATTCTTTAGATTTATATCAAATTGATACAGATTTACAAGGGTGTGATAAGGATATGTTGATTTCAATTTTAAGAAAATATTCTGATAGTTTTATCGAAGGTACACCGACTAAACGAGTTAAGACAGGAGTATTTGAGATAATTTTGGTAGACCCTCAAAAAGTAGTGTATAGACGTCCTAACAAACGCGCACCTATAGAGAAACAAATAATTAAGGAACAAGTCCAAAAATTGTTAGATGCTGGAGTTATCCAAGAGAGTTCCTCTCCTTTTGCAAGCCCGATTGTCCTCGTTAAAAAGAAGGACAATTCGTATAGGCTTTGTGTAGATTATAGGGAGTTAAACTCTAATACTGTACCGGAACGTTACCCTTTGCCCCGCATTGACGAACAAATCGACCAGCTTGGTGGGGCCAACTTCTTTTCTTCTTTGGACATGGCTGCTGGCTTTCACCAGATCCCTGTCCATCCCAACTCAATTCAGAAAACAGCCTTTGTCACAAATGAGGGCCAGTACGAATACCTCGCCATGCCATTTGGGTTGCGTAACGCGCCTTCAGTGTTTCAGAGATGTATCACAAAGGCATTCAGCCATCTTAAAGAAAAACCTTTGATATATATGGATGACGTGTTGGCCTATTCAGTGGACATTTCTGAAGGTTTGCAGCGCCTTGATGAACTATTGGCTGCACTATCAGAAGCTGGATTTTCAATTAACCTAAAGAAGTGTAAGTTTATGAAACAAAAAATAGACTACTTAGGATATTCTATTCAGTCTGGTAAAGTTAGGCCCAACTCACGAAAAATCCAAGCGTTGATAGATGCCCCAGAGCCCAAGTCAGCTACAAATGTTCGACAATTCCTCGGATTGGCATCTTATTTCCGAAAATTCATCCCCAATTTTACTCATATAGTTGGTCCCTTTTACCCACTTACGAAACTCAAAGGACGTATTACCTGGACTCCAGAACATGAAAGGATACGTAAACAGTTAATAGACATTCTTACATCCGAACCCGTACTTACCATATTTGACCCAGACCTCCCTGTAGAGCTGCATACTGATGCTAGCTCCGATGGGTATGGAGCGATCCTCTTGCAAAAGAAAAACAACCTTCCCCACGTAGTAGAATATTTTAGCCGTCGGACGTCGGATGCGGAGTCGCGCTATCACTCTTACGAGCTAGAAACTTTAGCAGTAGTAAGAGCAATAGAGCACTTCCGACATTACCTGTATGGCAGGAATTTTGTGGTTGTTACCGACTGCAATTCATTAAAAGCGTCAAAGTCTAAGAAGGACTTAACTCCTCGCGTATATCGATGGTGGGCATATTTGCAAGCCTACGATTTCGATATCGTGTATCGTGAAGGCAGTAGGATGGAACACGCTGACTTTCTGTCTCGAAACCCTTTACCGAATCCAGATTCAGACAATACCACAGAACCCGAAAAATCTCAAATTCAATCTGTTCATTTTATCGAACTCCACCACGGCTGGCTATCTGTTGAACAGAAACGAGATGCCGAAATCCAAGACCTTATTTCGAAATACCATAACAATGGTTTTCCTGAGACTGTAGCTCAAACTTACGATGTTAGAGAAGGCATCCTCTACCGGAAAATTGTTCGGAATAAAGTAGTGTCCTGGCTGCCAGTAGTTCCACGATCTCTTATCTGGACCCTTATAAATCATGTTCATACTGAATTACAATATCTAGGTAAAGACAAAACGCTTGACAAGCTTTATGAGAAATATTGGTTTCCGGACATGTCTAAATGTGTCCGAAAATACATAGACTCGTGCATCATTTGTAAGGCATCCAAGGGCCCATCCGGACCTCAAGCCGTTCAGCTTCACCCGATTCCAAAGGTACCTGTACCTTGGCATACGATTCATATTGACTTCACGGGAAAGCTGAGCGGAAAGAGTGATCGGAAGGAGTATTGCTCAGTAATCATAGACGCTTTCACAAAGTTCGTTTTACTAGAATATACCTTGTCTCTTGATGCGAAGAGTGCGATTAATGCACTGCAAAAAGCAGTTAATCTTTTTGGAGCACCAAAAAGAATTATTGCAGACCAAGGTCGTTGCTACATCAGTTCTGACTTTAAGTCATTCTGCGATGAGTATAAAATAGAACTTCACTTTATAGCGACGGGTTCCAGTAGAGCAAATGGTCAAGTCGAGCGAGTAATGCGTACTCTCAAGAGCATTTTAACTATAGTAGAAAACGACCCTAACAAAACGTGGCGTGACGAACTAGGAAATATTCAACTTGCCCTAAATAGTACCAAGTCCGCTGTTACTAAATATTCACCATCAGAGCTTATGTTCGGGATTAATTCCGATTCTTTAGGTATGGCCAAAATAAACTGTATCGATAACAATAATGCGGTTCGCTTGGATGTCGATTCGATTAGGGAGGATGCTTCGATAAATATTCAGAAAGCTGCTGAATCTGAAACTGTTAGATTTAACCTCGGTCGCGCAAAAATTAAACCATTTTCTAAAGGTGATTACGTGTTCATTAAAAACAACGAACGCAATAAAACTAAATTGGATAGGAAATTCAGGGGTCCTTTCGTAATTACAGAAGTTTTAAATAATGATCGATACGAACTTAAAAGCATAGCAGGTAGTTCCAATCGAGTTCTTAAATACTCTCACGAGAATTTGCGCGCAGTGCCCCAGGGACATATCGGATTACTAGAAATCGCGACTAGTCTTTTGAATGAGGATGAGGCCGAGACGGCGTCGGATAATGAAGACAATATATTGGGCTTTAACAATGAGAACGAGTCATTAGACCGTTTAGACACCTTGACCGTATGCTCTGATACCGATTCCGCGGACTCACGTACTATGTCAGCCAACTCAGACACAATGAGTGCTCATTCAGACCCCGAAACGTGGGACGTTATTCACGAAGTTGAAATACATTGAAACAAGACAATTCACCATCATAGGTAGGTCTACTGACTATACTTACTGCCAGGTATTGAATGTGTAATGTACGTCGTGAATATTTTGAATGTTTAGAAATTTGTTTGATTAGATGATGCACTTCTTAGTCCCAGAGAGTAGACGAAATTTGTCGTCCGAGCCTCACCCATGCAGAGGGTCAGCTTGTCATGTGATGAACCTAGCATCATCTGACGAAAATTGTCGTCCGAGTCGGGTCCATTACGAGGGCTGACTTGTCCTGGATGATTGCTAGCTATAAGTGAGACGAAACGTGTCGTCCGGGCCAAATTCTGCCAAGGATCGGCTTGTCTGGCTATTCGTAAAGACGAAAGGTGTCGTCCGGGTCATATCCTGCCAAGGATTGGCTTGTCTGGCTATTCGTAAAGACGAAAGATGTCGTCCAGGTCATATCTTGGATGGAATAGACCTGTCAGGATGTTTAAATATGTGAAGTCTGGTGTCAGAGACAAATTTTAGATAGAACATTAAAATTTAGGTTCATATTTCTAGACGATTGGTCTATCTGTGGTGCTGAGTGGTTGATAAATAGCATTAAGTCAGGATGAACGAGCAGATTACGCAGTTAACTTAATTTGTTTCAGGTTAAACGCCCGTGGACGGTCGAATGTCAGTCTGGCCGTGACGGCGTTTCCGTCCTATATCAGGTTGACAAGCTGTCAACCTAGCGAAGCGTCATTGTCGATGTTGAGGCGAGCAGCCATCTTGAACGACACGATCGAACGAGACGGCGCCCGTTTAACACACTTATGACGAATCGCTGTGATTGCCGCCATATTGCCGTTTTGTTTAAAATATCTTATTTGATTTTTGTGTGAAAGTGTTGTGTATTCGAACTATTCCTGTGACTACAGTGATTATTAAATTGTAATTAACATCTTGGACTGGATAGTTTATTTTACCACGCCCATCTACCCGCTCTAAATAAAAATGAGTTCTGGTGAAGGCCCTTCTGAGTTTTCAAATACAAAACAAAATATAAAATTACTCATTTAATCTGTGTTATGTTTTATCATAATAATATTTATTAAAATGAAATCAACTATATTTTTATAGATAACCTCTTTTAAGTAATCTATTTTTAAATAAAATTAAAAAGCTACTGGCTTGAATGCAAATATAATAAAAAGTATCTTAAGCATGTGTCCTTTTAATATACTGGGAAACAAGTGTTTTTAAAAAATAGTAAATCCTCCACGATTTTACTTGATAGAACATACATATTAATATATATCCAAAGATAGAAAACACGTGAACCGAATTTAACATATACCGAATTTTTAGAACGGCACGCCGCGCCGCGCTGCGCCGCGCCACACAGCGCGCATGACCAATACGAATGTGATACAATTTGTCAGCCTTACGTGGTTATTTGTACGAGCGCAGGTGTGGGCCCGTGGAATAATGACAGATTCGACTTGAAAACTTAGCGGTACAGAGATCTTACACCCTCGTCATCTCCATGGCTTGGGTAACTTAAAGCCTCCAACGTGTTTTAGTTATTTAAGCAATTAATTATGAAAAGTTTGATAGCTTATTTCTGAGATCTCTGGAATTAATATGTTTATACGAATATTGATCTAACTAGGAGAGAACTTAGGGAGTCACAGCCACCCCTTCGAGGCCGGTGCTTGCCGATGGGTTGGGAGAAACGAGTAATCCTAATTACTTATACTAAGTTTTAATTGTATTAAAATTTCACACAAAAATCCTCGCATTTCTTACATCTTAATGTCATATCTTATATGACATATTAAGAAGTATAGAGTAAGTTAGTAATTTAGTAAGTACTTATTAAATAAAAATGATGCCATCAAATTTCCATATTTAAACCTTTATATGCACTTACAATATGTACAGGCTGTAAATTTCCCACTATTGGGCTAAGGCCTCCTCTCCCTTTGCACGAGATGAATTATAAACAACTATTAAGCACATGAAATTTCAGTGGTGCTTGTCTGGGTTTGAACCCGCAATCATCGGTTAAGATGTACTCATTCTAACCACTGAGAATTCTCGGCTATATGCACATAGATTCATAAAAATAAAGAAAACATAATATTAACTAAATTGTGTTGTTTGATATAGATAAAAAAAAAAGAAACAGCTCGTGAAAATCACACAGCTGGGCAACAGCCATACTCCGATCGGATACAAATCCTTGAAACCTATTCCTTAATATTACTTCAAGGATACATTTAAGGTTTTGTTTATACATCAGTGGCAGAGTTTCATCCGGTATAAGTTGAATCACGTCTTTCATTACCACCTAAAAGATGAACGATCGTAAGTACCAATGCAGCACAATGAGGACACAGTGGTTCTAGCGCGGATTTGAACTTGTGATGGCTGGTAGAAATTTATATGCGTTAATTTTGACCATCTCGGTTTAATCATTTAGTTTTATAATAATACAATATTCAAATATAAACATTTTAAAAATATGAGATCTTACTTAATAAGTTTAAAACATGCACTTTGCCTGATACTAAAATAAGTTTAAAACAGTTTTTGATTTTGTGCATCAAGTAAAACATTAATTACGAAAATCATACTTATTTTCGTAAATTTGAGAGCGAATCTGTTTTCGCTCAAATAACATTTTACGATCATTGGCAAGAGTTTCGTTTCGGAAAAATATTTATAAATTTTAATATAAATGAATTGTATGCCATAAATAAGACGAAACGTTATTGGAATGGTTATTAAGATGAATTTCGTGTCTCATTCACATTTTTATACGTTTTTCATTTGATTCATTTGATTTTTATGATTCGATAGGAATACCTATATAAGAGGTGTTTTAAGTGTAGTTATTTTTGTTACAATCCTGGACAGATCTTTTTTTTAAATACATAATTTGAATAGTATACAGATAATATGCAATTTAAATATAATTAACAAATTAATTATTGTTATAACAATAACTACTTGTAATGTCGTTTATTCTCAATATTACGTTTAATTATCAATATTGTTTTAAATGACGACGTTCAAGTGTTTTAATATTTAAGGTTGTCAGCGAGAGAGCGCTGTTTTAACGGTAAGACAGTTCTCGTTCATCTTCCTTGTCAATATTCTATGCATAATTTAATCTTATTATTCATACACTTTGTTACTTCACTCGAAACACGAAATGTTAACTTATTAATTATAAAAGTTATTAAGTTAGTCTTATATAAGCGTACCTCAACTTTTGTAGAATTACATCTTATTTCGTTTTTAAGTACTTCATTGCATAAGCAGTGTTAAAGCACTGAATAAGTAAGAACTAACTTACTACACTTAAGCAGCCCTTAAGTGTAGTAAGTTATTAAGGGTTACTATCACATCACGGCTTAACACTTTAAGAACGGTCGGATCCTTGCGTAACGTCATTAAATTAATACCTTACCTTTATTTTATTGCTGTAATTCTGACTATTGCTTGATATAACTAGCTATATTTCATAAACAACGTTGTATTTGTTATTTTATATATTTTGAACTTCATTTTATTACTTATTTCCTTATTCAGTATCGTTATAGCGATGTTTCACAAGTATACGTAACGAAGCTGATTAACGGAAGGCACCACCGGCTCGGAATGTAGATCCTACCGAGAGGAACCTACAAGAAACCAAGTAGTCACTCTTTTAAACCATTTTTATTAGAGAGTATGTCAGTAAAGTTTGATTGAATTTTTATATACTTGCGTATAAATCAATAAATAGTCCACGCTATTTTATCTTTAATATAATCTTGTACTGAGAAATGTGCTTTATTTATCAGTGATTTTTTTCGAAGCTGAGTCAGGGACGATATACGAGGATCCCGCTGAAGCTTTGAGTTTAAAGTGATTCCTAGAAATACTGTAGGTTACATTTAGATTAGTATTGTTTAAAGTTAACTTGAAATGTTGCTTTTTCACATTAAGGAAGCCAAACAGTACGCAATTTTGTCTTCTTAGCATTTAGAGCTAAGTTACTTTTTGTATACCAAAAAATATCCGGTTGTTAAATTTCGATCTTGAGGAAATTATTGTTTTCCATCAATGATTTGATCATTTAATGAATGCAATTAAAATGTAGATAGATTTTGTAGTTAACTACCACTAACGGTCAAGGATTGGTGAAGCCGATATTCCAACTTCCACTTTTTCCGATGATTAAAATTAGACCGCCTCAAGTTGCAGAGGTTAGCTGAATTTTTTTAACCACCATTGGCTATCAGACATAGAAAAACCTTTATCCTGTTTAAAACTAAAATCTCCTCAGCCAACTTTTTGCCTTAAGATTGGTTTGATTCTTACTATCTTGTGTCTGTTTGTTTAGATAGATTTGAGAACCTTCTACTGAAATGCTCGCAGAGCCTATGAATTCATATTTGGGCATCATCGTTAAAAGTCTAAGTGTTTGCCAAAATGTTTACGAAGAAGTATAATTTTAAGTATATTTTATAATTCTTATCTTAAGAAGCAGTGTACTTCTGAAAACCCAAAAGCCTAGCTCGTAAGTAGTATATAGCTATTCCTTCACGGTTAACGCTATCAAAATTTTTTTTTATTTTGCGAAGTGGCAAAGATAGTAATTTAAAGTGTCTTTGAGAAATAAATAGATTGTCAATACAGCCAGAAGTAATCATAATATGAAGTTTGATGACAGTTAAAATGCATACAGCAAATTAAATTTCTCATTCAGCTGCTCTTTATTAATAAAATAGCATTTGCATTGCAGATATCTCTCAGACTTCCAGATTACTTGGGCGAGGGTATAAAATGGTTTCTTTTGACTTTAGTCCAAGAAGTTTTCAATAAAAGATTAGTGAATTTTCTGATAGGTATGGCTTAAAAAATCATTTTTCTTAAAATAATTACAAGACGAAAAACGTATATGAAAATAAAATATCGGTAATTAGCATCAACTCAACTATTAGCTTTTTAAATTATCATGAGTCATTTGATATATCGAGAAATGTTTGAATAGGAAGTTATCGACTCGTCCGAAACGCGGCAATTATGATAGGAACCGTAGATTCATCAATACTGTAATGCTGGTTTCATACGGCGCGTAATATTCGCAATTCTCATCATAGGCGAACCTGCGCCCTTTGTTCTCACGGGTTCAGCACAGCGCGCGTTTTCTCGCAGTTCTAGTATCCCTTTTCTTAGGACGATGTCGTTTTTTAATTTTAAACCAGGAAGCGAGCTTGTTATTTCCAATTTTGGGAGCTACACTTTTGGAATTTCTTAATTTGGTTTAATATTTGTATGAAATTAAACATTCAGCAATTGTTTCTTTAGGCCACTGTTTACGTAAGAAGGGAGAGTACTTCGTGACGGAAAGGGTAACAGCGAAATAAATGATGAACATAGTGACGTATTCATTTGCACCATGCGCTAACTCGCGCCCGCATGGAGCCACTATTTTCTCATGACGATGCGTGAGGTGCGATTCGTGATATTACGCGCTGCGAGAAGCCAGTTTTAGAAGTATAAAGTTATTAAGTATGCGTTTGTTTGTTTGAATGTTTGTTGAATACTGTTTAAGCCCGTAATGATCGAATACCTCAATTTTTATATCGTGTTTGTATCAAATGCAATATTCTTACAATAGTGCTCATTTTAATTGTCATTAATTAAATGTAAAAAAAAACATTATTTACTGATTTAATATAAAAGTATTCACAGAAAGCAATTACAGTTACTTATTAAAAGTCAAAATAGACACTAAAACTCTTTCTGACCTGAGAACGATCGAGAAAAGAAAATCATTAAAATTTTTGTTCGTAAAATTTTGTAACAATTACCAATGTAATAAATAAATAGAAATATTAATGTATAGACACGATGCTTTTATAGATTTATTATGTTCACAACAGCGTAGTGTTATGAAATAAAACTTGAGTGGTTCACGCAGTGACCTAGAAATGGATTGAAATGTGACGCCGCGTATCGAAAACGGCCCGCAGGGGTTACTTCAATTATTCAAAAGAGTAAATAGCTGGACCCTGCCATTTGTTTCACTTGGAATTGTTTTTAATTTATTTTTAACTTCCCAGCAATGAAAGACTACAACTACATTCCTTCTGAAATGTTTATTAAGTTTTCCGCAGTGTTTGTTGGTGCATTTCCCACCATGTCATAAATAGCGTGGAATAAGCTCCAATCCTTGTCAAGGGGATATGTTATTCATTTTCTTTCTTCAGTAGTAAAACTAGTTAGTAAAATTATTTATTATGGTGATATTGTCGTGACCAATGACGGTTTTGGTCAAGGAATCCTCCTTCCAACTATTCAGGGCATATTCTAGTAAACAAGAGTGTGCATACACAGGTGTACTCTCAAAATCAGGTGAGATGGCATACCCGACACAACACCGTTCAGTCGCAGGTCGCAGTCGAAAACCCCTATAATTTTTTATTGGCCTGATCTGGGGTTGGAACCCAGAACATCCGGAAATGTGGCCTAATATCTAGAAGACCAATGAGGCACTCAAAGAGAGTTAAATAAAGTTTTTTGGACGTGACTCGAAATTCTTTGGCTTTAAATTTTATATTTAAAAGCCACTTGAGTTACAATTATAATGAATCCATGAATTCAGCACTCAACTAACATATTAATGTATTGCTTCGATTATCAAAAATATTCGGTTATGGCTAAAAACCGTTGTTTGTCACGCTTTTATATCTTAACTAGTAAATCGATCCTGAAATGTTGCATATATTTTGTCGGGGGTTACAAAAACGGACATAGCGTATATAAAACTTCCTATTTTAAATACCAAACTTGAGCTACGTGCGAAAAAAAGTCGAGTATATCTTTTTTTCCCTTTTCTTAAAACCATTATACCTTTTTAATATTGTAAAACATAAATTAAAACTGAATAGATGGTTATTTTTAAAGCAATGTCAAATCGAATATTAAAAAAAGTAATGCTTAAAATCTTAAACAAGCTTAATGTTAGTATAAGGAAGGTGCTATTACTTGAACTGTTATTGTTTTAAATGAATTCACAACTTCGGCACGAATCTTATTCCTCCGAAGTTGAGGAGTTAAGGAAGGGAATATTACCTGCTGTTACTTCTGATATTGTAACTTTAAGGTAAGGATAACGTCGATGTTTATTATTGTAGACGAAAATGATATTAATAAACATTTATTATTTTAAAAGTAATCATGTGATATCCGTGTTATCGATTTGGGTTACGGCGACCATTATCAAGCGAGACTAGACATTTGTGCGGGGTATATTATAGTAGACATATGTGCACGCAAACACACTTTGGTAATTTGCAAAGTAAGTTATTTGAAGATAAATAATCAGAGGTTTTGTTTATAAATTTAATCAAGAAGTTGAAAATATAAATTACTTAAAATCAAACATTACAAATTTAACCAAAAAAGTACATATAAATTTACTTTGAAAATGAACGAAGTTCGCAAGATGAGCGCAAACCACTTTTAATTTACTTACACGAACTTTGTAACAAATGTGTGCGCCAGATTAAATTTTTAAGAACAATAAAAAAGTTTTACAGACGTATATAGAGTTACGACTTGCTCCTTATAGAGAAATAACTTGAAAAACTAGTTGTTTATTTTCACAAGATTTATTATTTATACATTTTTATTTTAATATATTATGATAAAGGCCGTCAAGTGAGCAGCAATACGGACGGACTCAGGGTAGCGGAAGATGGTATGATGCCGCATCTTTAGAATTCTTCTGTATCTGGATTTTGTAAGAAAAAAAACGTAAAACTCAACGTAGAACAAAATGAAAAGAAAGTATTAGAAAGTGACTTCCACTATTATGATGAATTATAAACTTAAAAGATACACTAACAAAAATAGCGTATTAAACCATTTTGGTGATATACATCACTAACGGCTTCTTCACAATATATTTATGATAATATCATGTTTATACAGAAGAATATACAAAAATATTCCATAAAACCTGATATACATACTACTCATACAAGAAATAAGAATAAACTTGTAACCCCTGCTTTTCTTTTGCATATTCCACAGAGAACGTTTTTGGGCAATGGTATACGCATATATAATAAGATACCGGGAAATATAATCCATTTACCATTTACTAAATTTAAAAAGTTTATTAAGATTAAATTAATTATTATTCATTAAAAGAATAAGAAAAAGACGCCTGGATCACAGGACAGCAATTATTGTAAAAAACAGCATTGTAAATCAGTTTATTTGAAAAGAGCAACTATGCGAGTTTCTTGCCATTTCTTCTCGCTGGAGGCTCCTTTCCGAAACGGTGGTAGTATTTAAATATCGACAACTCAAAAACGCTTCATTGTGAAGATTACTTGAATACAATTGATTGATTGATGCAATTTTAGTTTTTGTTGAATTTTGTTTTGTTACAATTTTATGTTTATTTCAGGGTGTGATAAATCCTTCATGTTATTTATTTTCAACCAGCTTTTATCTATAGTTAAGTTTTTAATAAAAAAATTTAAAAGGTTTTTCTAGAAGGTCAGCTTAATAAAAAGAAAGTCCTCAAAAATCTTTTCAAAGAAATTAGAATGAGTTTTATGAATATAGAACATTCTCCAAAGCATTGTAACACTAAATGGAAGCACTGTAGAAATGACATTTCGACTAGATAGAGGACGGGACGATACAACATTAAGAGTAAATTCGATCCGGCATAGCTCCGCGGAGAGCCGTATATTTCCGTACGTGCCGTTGAGTTTCCACAAATTATAGTGGAGCTTGTACCTGTGGAAGCCAGGGAATTTTACTGCAACTTGAAAATCTTGAAAAGAAAATAATTTTCAGTACGTCCCGCCCCCTTGTCTTCGAAACTGCTGAGGATATTATATATGTTTGCAGACAGCGGTGTTATTAAAAAATGAATTTCTAGTTAAAAACAATAAACTGTAATAGAGGCAGTAGAAAAAGCTTGAATAGTAGTAACGTAGTTTACTGCAAAACACGAGACCCATAATTCATCGTGTTTTGTCTCTACCTAACCTCTCTCTACCTAAGTTATGTTTGTCTCTACTTAAGTAAAGCTGAAAAGTGCCTTGCACATTGTGAGCTGAGTTTCTCTCCTCTCTAGTTTTGATAATGATTATTATTAAAAACATATTGTTTTCACTTCAGTAGTCCATTATATATCTATGATCTTTTTTATGGGGCTGTCTCAAAGAGATCACTACTTAGCGACACGTCTAATTGCAATTAATTAATAAAGAAACGAGATGTGAGCTTATCAAGGAACCATCACATAATATAAAAAATAATTCGAGTCATAATTTTTTTTTAAAACATATGTATTGATCTATGTCAAAATTTTATAGTAACAGCCGCTTATTCGACTCTTCCTATTGAAAATAGGAATCGGCAAATCGGCGAATCGGCAAACGCAGCGTAGGGCGCCCTCCAGCCAGGTGGACCGATGACCTCATGAAGGTGGCGGGGACCGACTGGATGCGGAAGGCGGAGGACCGGGAGCTTTGGCGCACCTTGGGAGAGGCCTATGTTCAGCAGTGGACAACGATTGGCTTTTGATTGATTGATTGATGGATTGATATTGAAAAGAAAGATTTTTTGGTGGCAAGTCATTTGGAATTTTGATATCTTCTAGAGTAC
Organism: Vanessa atalanta; assembly: GCF_905147765.1. Classification (NCBI taxonomy): domain Eukaryota; kingdom Metazoa; phylum Arthropoda; class Insecta; order Lepidoptera; family Nymphalidae; genus Vanessa; species Vanessa atalanta. Next base: position 6,854,828 of record NC_061882.1, read on the forward strand.
TCGTTTATTTTTTTTTATAGATTGGTTTTATTTGTTTATTAAGGTACCATTATTCATGAAAGCGTACGAATATAGTATTTGGATAAACACCATATTTTTTTTATTACATAGATGGTAAACCAGCAGGATACCTGATGAAAAGTGATAGCCCGCCCCGCTCATGGATATGCGTGTTCCATATTTTTGCTGGGGTTTTGAAAAAATTCTATAAATTTTGTGTAGTGAAAACTGCATCAAAGTTGAGTGGCTTAGAAAATGTAATGTGCTATATATTTAAAGATAAAGATGTCCGATGCTTTTACTTTTAAATGTTTTTGTAATGTATTGTAATACGAATAAACATAAAATAATATACACAAATGAAGATTAAACACTTAAAACTTTGCAATTATTATTATTTTTCGATTTCGTATTATGCAATTTGAGGTACTGATGTTTTTAAACGTAAACTAGATATATCAGTCTTTATTTTAATTATCAATACATCAGGACCCATTTCAATAAATGTACTTAAAATAAAAAATACATAATTTACATTCTCTGAAATATACTCGGAAATATACTGATATAAAGGAAAATATACAAAAAGGCGTATTTTACTTGTGCAGCTATTACGTGAACAGCAGACATTAAAGTGTGAACCTATATATATGAGCCATAATTCGATGCCTTTCAGCCGCGCTGAGTCGCACGTTACTGCGGAAGTACGTGCTGCTGAGTTTGCACGAGTTATCCTTGAGCAAATCATTAAATCTTAGTTTATTCTCACGATATTTGATTAGTGTTAGTTTAAAATAAAAGGGTAACATTGAGTTAACAACTGATAAGATTCACTCATTATTGGATTAAACAACCTGAATACAACTGAATAAATTGACCTGGATTTGTCATAGGTTTTCAGATTTTTAGGGCTTTTGATTGTTTTTTTAGGATTGTTTTAAGACAAATTCCCGCGTAATCATCCTTCTTCGGTTCTCTTCTGCATTCATTTGTTACAGCCTATTATCACTGTGTCCTCTGAATTAAAACCGTTGAGAGGTATTTGTAAAGAATCAACATCGCTGAGGTATGATGCTATGATGAATATTGGGCACTATAGATGTGTAGAAATAATACGATTTAGAATGTAAGCATTAAAAAACGGTTTATTAAAAACAAATGCAAGTGACATAACATATAAACAGACATCAGGAAAAGTTAAGAGATGACAAAAAAGTATTTAAGCCATTAGGCGTTGTTTAACTTCTTCCAACAAGATGAATAAAAATTTAGGTATTCAATAATGAACCAAACTTATTTTCCCATTTTTAGTTAGAGTCTTGCTAGTTTTGTGAACAATTTTAGTGTTAGTTACCAAAAATCTAGCACATTTTTAGTATTAGGAATAGAATAAAAAACTTGTTCTAAAAATGTTATTATTTTTTTTTTTTAATTATATTTACACTGAACAAGGTTGCACGCGTTATTTCTTATTAATTTGCATCTTTTTATTTGAGTATTATTATAATTTAGCTCGTCATATTTTCTCCCATGTACGAAACCTTCTTTATGCGAGTAGTTTTGGTGGAAGGCTAAACTACGTAGGAATGTAGATTCCCACCGCAATGAGATTTTCGATAGTAATTATGAAGACTGAACAACGTCGTGAATGTTCTTTAAAAAATAACACGAGAACTCTAGTATGTAAGGAAACTTGCTTGAAATTCTAGGATATATTATATTCTGCAAGCAAACAATTTAATTTTGCCTTCCTAGAAAGAAACTCTAATGAAAGACAGTATGTAATCTCTATGTTGTGTAGGAAAATATTTAGTGGTAAATAATATGAGAATAATTGAGATTTATTACAGTACTTATATCTACAGACAGCGGTGACCACAAATACGTAACGTAACGTATATAACACGTAAAAAAATTAAAAGATGCTCTATTGATAGAATGCACGGTTCTTAACTGATAATGTGTTTAAAGATTGTTTCTAATTTTTATTTAAATAGCCCAGGATATTCCATAAGAGGATAGGGATATTTTAGGCTTCAATTAACAGTATAATTAATGTAGAGCTTATGACACCTACCAAGGCGGGTTTCCCTGCTACCTTTAATACACTAACATAGTTCAGCCTTAGGACCTGTATCCATAACTTGTTCTCACACTCTAATGAACACTAGACAGTACAGAGATTACATGTTGAATTTAAAGTAACTAATCGATATCAATGAGTATCGATAAGCGGTCCACTTAAGATGCATTTGCCTGTCTGTCTACCTATAAAGAACTGGTGATATGAGGAATGATTAATATTGCTTATAGTCAAATTGTCTTTGGTCAATAGTGACCACTTACCATCATAACTGGCATAAAAAGTAATATTTAAAAAAACATAAAAAAACCGTTTGATATTTATGTTTTGTTAATGCAATTCAATAATGTTATTATCACAAATATGACGAATAATGAACGTAGGAGATACAATTAACTCAGTCGATTCATTTTATTAGGCCAAATGTATTATACATATTTATTTATTTAATAAATTATGTGTTAATGAACATTTGTATACCTCTTTAATGATTAATTCGATCGCATGTTGTTGTTACTGTTAAAATAATATTTATTGTACAGCAAAATTTATAAAATAATTAAAGCAGTCCGTACAAAGGTGATCTAATAAGAGTAAAACAATACAAAAATTTAAACTATAATTGTATCAGTATTTGTTTTTTTTTTAAACTTAGTAATATTTTAATCAGAGTTGGCTCAGTGGTCAGAACGCGTGCATCTTAAGTGCTATGTGTTGATGTTTATAATATAAAATGAAATTCGGTGATGTATCCACCAACTCGAATGGAAGCAGTCCAAACCTTCTCCTTAATAAGAGGAGGCCTTAGCCCAGAAGTGGGACATTATCAGGCTGTTACTTTAAATGTTTTAATACTAAGATGATTTGATAAATTTTTACTTTTTTGAAGTTATATTTGCTATAAGTAATATATTTATTAAGACTTATTGAAAATGAAGTATGTTGCTAATAAAAAGATGGTTATCATTTGATTGTTACAATTGAAGGATCTTGCTTAACTCATAAATAAAAATTTGTTTATCTTTTCAAATAAACATATTCACAATTTGTGTTCAATCAGTCAGAAGGAACCCGAGCCCAAATCCAGGATTTTCTTTTAAAATAAATTTTCTTTTAATGAATAATAAGATTTATTAATTAATTTAATTTTACGAAACTTTTTAGTTTTTTTTTTTAAATGGTAAATCGATTATATTATTAATTAAATAAAAATAATTGGTAATTGATTTTATTTTTTACACGACGTCCAATGAAATTATTTATCTATCAAATCAATTTTCCCGCCATGACGGGTATCTGTCAATGTTTATGTTGCCAGATTAAAAAGACAATACAATATGATAATTATACAAAGTAATACTCGTCTGCAATATGTAAATAATATTAATTATAATAATATTTACTATTAAGTATTACATTCTAATGGAATCTTACACAATGTCACACAGAAGACTATAAGTTCAACGTGTAGTATGCACGTACTCACAGATAGTAAGAGTATTATTTTATTGCTCGTTCTCAAACAATCACTACTTACCTTAAATAGGTAATAGAAACGGTTTCCACGGGGGATCGAGTAGATTAAAAATTACTTTATATATCAGAGAGAGAAAATGTATTTTCTTAATGTAGTTGAAAGCTCATATAACATATACTGATTTAAGATGTACAAGTGATAAATACGAGTATGTTTATCAAAGCCAATATGTACTCGTATATATGACAATTAAATTTTGACAATAATAAGACATGCGATTGGCTTTTTAAAGACCTGTCTTGGACCTGGCATTTTAATTTTATAATCTGTTAAAATATATTTTTAAGTGGTTTTAACTTGATTTCGTTCGTTATTATTTATTTCGGTTGGCGTTCGTTATTATTGAAGTAAAATAATATTTTTTATAGTAATTAAATTCAAAATTATCAAGGGAAATAATTGTTGTGGTGTTTATATGCACTGGGATGAATATACCATTATTCAGCAGCGTATTTTATGAACTAAAAAGTAATAATTGGAACGCATTAATATTTAAAAATCATTACACCGTTTAAAACGAGCCCAGAAAACCTAGCATAACTTTTTTGAAGAACTATAATGTTGAAAAATCAATATTACAATGCCGACATTTGTACAGTATATTAAGTTAGACTATGGATGGCACACGTATAAACCTTAGTGGTTTTTTAGCTGCTATCATTATATTAAATATTGTACTCTGTCATTTTAAATGGATAAATAAATTTAAAAAAAAAAAAAAAAAAAGTCAATAATTAAATCACATGTTATGTCCCCTAATATTAAACGTATTTTTTTGTTTTTCTTTTTAAGAATATGATTATATTTTAACTCTTAAAAGGATTTTTTACATCGTTAAATAATTTTACAACTTTTTAAAGAAAATAATGATTTCGATGGAAGCATTTCGTTACCTCATATTATGTAGTCATATTAATAAATTTTGTGACATTTTGGATTTTTGAAAAAATAAATCATTAGGCCCTCGTTCCTCTGTGGGAATGCAGTTGATGTTAAGCTGATTTAATTTGACACATCAGTCATATAAAATTTATTATAAGTTTATCTCAAATTGTGTCATTCAACAATCTTCTCTGACGACGCTCTGCATATTTTATACTAATATTCTAAAGAGTTAAACTTTGTTTGTTTGTTTATAGGAAAATGAACTAATTATTCAATCCAATCTAATTTTTTTATTGATAGAAAGCTACATTATTCTTGAGTGCTATAGAGTATAGATGATGAAGATGATGATAAATATATTTAATTTTCTTTTTTGATAAGTTGCATTCGAATTAAGTCGGGGTAACAAGTCTGTTATGAGTTTTATTGGTGTAGTAGTTTTTTTATAAAAAAATAAAATTGAGTGCCTCTATTATTTTAAGAAGCTGAACAATCTAAAATCCTATCATAATTATCCGTGTAGAATGAAACTAGCTGCAGGCTTTATGCAAATCTATCACGTCGGCGAAAGTGATACTGCACTGAATCATACGGTCGGACGCCTGAGAGACAAGCGGTAACTTCGACCGCACGGAATGATTACGTCTCGCGCTTCACCGCCTTTATCTGTCTGTGGTTTTGAATACGGACTTACGAATTAATGTATGAAATAAAATAATAGCATATTTACATTTGATTTCGGTGTAGACAATATTGTTTTACTTTAAAACGAAAAATATTATGAAGTTTTTTAAGGTGTGATTCAAAATAGCACAATAGCAAAACTAAATGCGCAAAAATATATTCATTGGTATATAAATTTTATAAATTGAACTAAGTAAATTATTATTTATTTACATAAGAATTAAACATTAAGTCTTATTAATTATTGAACTAATTATTATTGCATTATGATATCTCATCAGAATGTCGGACTAAATATTTCTTAAGAATAGTAATTGTAGGATTTATAATATATTAATGCCCGCCCCTCTAAAATTATCAGTGTTTCTCTACAATATTGGGCATGTATTACGCATATAAAACTTCCTCTTGAATCAATTTATCTTATAAAAAAAACCGCACCAAAATCCGTTATGTAATTTTAAAGATCTAAGCATACACAGGGACAGACAGCGGTAAGCGACTTTATTTTATACTATGTAATGATGATTTTACTGATGATGAACGTAATTATCTTAGATATTATTATACTCGTTTGCGATAGATTAAAATATCATGGTGTTCATGTTTCAAATGATATCTCAATGTAAATAATTTCAAGATCTACAATGACAGTTTTTTGACCTTTGACTTTTGACCTTTAATGTATTATTCAGCTTAGATTCAGTGGGGTTTTTGATATGTTTTTTTTTTTAGTGTACCTACATAAGATATATACCAATGTTCAGCTCCGTGCAAATTGTGCTCCCTCAGTGTAGATTAAAATTTTGGTCGGTCTATGAATTCGAGACTTACAACTACTACAAAAATACCGATGTATTTTTGTGTGGTAAATTCATTTTAGGTATATTTATTAAATATTAAATAGTTTGGTTTTAATCGTATTTACAATTGTTGTTGTTTACATGTACTGTTAACTGTTTAATAACATAGTTTCCTATATCAAAAACATCAACGCAAATTGTAATGTTGTATGTGTTTAATATGTACATTGTAACCTGAGGTACAGTAATCGGTTAGGGAGTACGACTACTATTAGTACACCCTGTTACCTTATACCTATGACGTCATACCACTGTCGAAACAAATATAATCTACGCCTAGGGAAATAAATGCGATATTATTTGTTTAAATTTAACTATACGTTGGGACGAGGATTAAAAAGGTTGCAGTGGCTTGTACATGTATTATCTCGTGGTGAGTGAAGGATTACGCGGTCGGACGATTGTGAAACTAACGCTAGCTCAAACCATACGGAATGATTGCATTCTACGCGTGAACACCTCTGTCCGTCTGCAGTATTGAATACTGCGAACATCGTGTGTAGTTAAAGTTAACTAGACAGTCAAATAAATTGTTTTCTTTGTACGTTTGTATTTCTATGTCGTTTTAACTTTTGAATATATATTGAAAGATATTTAACTAAATAATAAGCTATTACTTGTATTTATATTTTATGTAATATTGAATACGTTATGTTAGCAGTGGGGACGACAAATTCAAAGGTAAAATAATTTTATTATTTTTTACATGATACAAAAACTACTTGTGTTAGGTTTGTTCATCTATTCCATATTAAAAGAAATGCGATATTTTGGTCAAATTTAAATAAAGACGATTATTACGGCACAATACAGAAAAAGTGTACGAAATTAACCTTTCCTAAAAAAGCGTATGTAAGAATAAAATACGATATTAATTAAAAAAAAATTTTTTTTTGTTCATAAGGTGATGTGACGTTCAAAATGGATAATCTCAATCGAAGTTATTATGGTAACGCTAACATTGATGTTCAGTCCTCCGAGTGAGAGCGTTTTGCATTCAATGCATATTTAAATAACAACAATTTATCTACTATTACTTATATGTACTTCTTGATATATCTATACATTCAAAATAGATAATTTTGATGGATATGACCATAATTTGCTTTGGCTAGGCCTTTCGTAAATTTAACCTTAGTGCAATATAATATGATTACGGCCGATGGGTGCGCAACATCTGGCAGCGATACAATTTCCCATTCTATTATATTAGATAATGTATAACTATTTTATAATATATTCAACTTTATTTTAGAAGATAATTCATCTAGGGCCTAAGAATTAACAGGAATTTTAGAGTAAGCGAGAGTGTGAACCCTCTCATAACAGAAATCTGTTATGATTGATAATCAAGCTAGAGACCAACGGCTTTACGTGCCGACCGAGATGCGGAAGTGTTACACTGTCAGTCAAACTTCGGGCAAATATATATCCAGGGCTATAGGACTCACAGTCGCCACTATATAAGCCACATGAGCTAGGCGGAGTAGTGGAATGAGGGACTGTTAAAATATAAAACCTTGGCTTGAAATCTGTAGTAAACTTTGATATCTCACGAGACACTGTCATCAATCTAGAGGCGCAGGATAAAACAATTGGATGTATTCGGTACAGGCATTCGACCTAGAGGGTGTGATTTCATGCTCTTTAGAACTATCTATCTTGATCAAAAAGGAAACTTATCGAATCTTATCATTGAATAAGCGAATAAGCTCTACAACTTCTCCTCAAGAGGAGAGGCTTTTTCTAAGCAGTGTAACATGTAATGTGTACTTTTATATTGTTATACGTACTTGTTCCTAAATTTGAAATGAATCGAAGTCTTATTTAATACAATATCCGGATTATTATTATATATCTTGACGCAATATATCAAGTTACATCGGTTTCCGCACTGCGATGGTAATTAATGGTCCGTTATTTATAATTTGAATAATTTAGAACCTCAAGATGGGATTGGCTATCAAGATTCGATGGTCGAAATGAAGATTCGAGTATAGTGTAAGGCAGGACGAGAATAAAATGCTCTGACTTGTCGATAGTAACATTTCAATACAATTACCGTCGTTCCCGAAAAGAAAAAAGTAAAATATATTACAGTATTATTAAATTTATTAAACTATAATGTTTAACTTATTCTTATTTATTATATTTGCTTACTTCTAACAATAATCATATAATACAATTAATAATTAAATATATATTAGATACAATCTGATACAAATATATTTTGAAACAATGTTTGCATAACTACAAAATATAATTCTTTTTAATGGGTACCTCCCATATTTCATGGGTAAAAGTCTATTTGAATTAATAATTGTATATAGCTATATAAAAGTAACGATTTTTTTTTAAATATAAAAAAACATTTTAAAAATAAGACTTATTAATCAGTTTAAATAATATAATCCTTCTATTCTATGAACTAGATCTCTATTATTATTTTTTCAATATTAGGCGACATTTTTGATATCCAAGTAAAAGGTCCAATGGAAATACTTTGGAGTTTGTTTCCAGCCTCATTTTTATTTCATAACTTTATTTATTTTTTTAAACATTAGAATACTTTTTGTCGTGTTTCCACGATGTCCTAAAATTGAAGCTGGTCACCTCTCTTCTTATCATGTGACGTTAAGAAGTTTTGCTTCTATATAAAGGTACTAGTATTGTTACTAGCACAATCATAGTAGATAAATGTACCATCTTCTGCGTGTTCGCTAAATTTTTGCCTCCCGTAGCATTTTGACTAATTAGGACCGCGTCCTATGATGAGCTTGATGTTTATATTAATACAAGGTTATCCGGAAATAAGGTGATAAAGTCAAGCTTAATTATTACAATTCGGCAGCGTCGACCATTTTATTAGCATCAGCATTAGCAGCCTGTAAATTTTCCCACTGCTGGGCTAAAGGCCTCCTCTCCCTTTGAGGAGAAGGTTTGGAGCATATTCCACCACGCTGCTCCAATGCGGGTTGGCGAAATACACATGTGGCAGAATTTCGTTGAAATTAGGCACATGCAGGTTTCCTTACGATGTTTTTCTTCACCGCCGAGCACGAGATGAATATATATGAATATATATAAAAACAAATTAAGCACATGAAAATTCAGTGGTGCCTGCCTGGGTTTGAACCCGAAATCATCGGTTAAGATGCACGCGTTCTAGCTACTGGGACATCTCGGCCATATAGCATTTCTTTAAAAACCTGTCTATTATCATTAATATCAAAATATCACCATTTAAAAAATTTTCTTTTATAAATTTTTAATTCAATGGTCCTACACGAGATTTACTTACGACACGACTGAAACACTAGGCAGGGTCGCCATGTAAAACTGGGAGTCGGGATGCGTATAAAAATTATCGATAATAACTGTACTTGGTACAAATACCGTCGTCTTTATATTTGGGGCAATATATCTATAAACTACAGTAGCTTCCAACATGTTAATATGACCTACAAATTCTATGACCTTAAAACCCCAGTGTATCGCTATGTTTCACTCGGAAATAGCAATTGCAGCGTTTACGTTAGATCTGCAGTCACGTTTGTTCGTCGGTTTTAATCAATCTGTCGCACCAACGCGATATCATGCATGCATGCATGAGGCATCGAACCCCACGCGGCTTACTGCAGATTACGTATACGTCATTAAAACTGTAAATGGGTATTACGTTGATATTACAAAAGTGGGAAGTGTTTTCTTTTTATTTCACTACAATATGTATATATTTTCAAATTTGATCAAGTACATTATATTTTTCATAAGTTCAGTTCATCATCTGTTGGTAAGTAGTCACCACATTATATTTAAACCATTCCATTCCATTTGCATTGTTAATGCACCACACACTTTGACAACTAAGGTGTTATGTTTATTTTGCTTGTAATTACTCTGGCTCACTCATCCTTCAAAATGAAACAGAACAATACCAGGTATTGCTGTTTTGGTCGTGGAATTTGTGATGACTTGCCGGGCTGGATAAAGCGCTATCACGATGTAAAAAATAATAATGAAAACTTAGTTGAAGATTATTGGTCTTATTTTACAAATAATCATATCCCACGCAGACAAGTTGTTCGTACCCATGGTGTAACTTTTATGTTATTTGCATTTGCGTAATTTTTGATACGTCTGCATATTTTCATTTCCAGGCAACATCACTATCTGAATTTAAATTCTAAAAATCATCGTTCTGAATGCAAAAATGTTATCATTTTAAAATATTAATATACAAGTACGTCTATCTTCTATAAAATATATAAATAATATGCCAAATCTTTATATGTACAGTGATACATATGTAAAGGATTAGTCCGAATTCGACAAGCCATTTGTTCCATACATATAATGTGTACATAACTTTCACTTGGTGGTAGAGTCGTGTGCAAGCCCGCCTGGGATCTACCTCGAGATTGGTGTCGTATTCACGTCGTGAGAGATTATTCACATTTTTCGTCTATGAACGGTAGTGACAATGAATAAAACTTAGCAAACTAACCTAAGCGTGGTGCGGTTTTCAGACACCCATCCACTTGAGCAACTGCTTAAATTGACAGTGTCGGTAAGTAATATTTAAAAAATATGATTATATCTTGCGACTGCAACTTTGAAGGATACAATTTATTTTATACTTTTGCCACTGAAGCCAATAAATAAATACATTTATTAGTTAAATAGTGTTTTAAATGTAAAAAAAAACCAGGCTTTGCATCTTTGTATTTGATAATCTTATAAAATGAAAAATTAATCATGATTATTTATTATCTATTTTTCGCCTATTTACAAAATACAAATATAAATATTTAAAATGAATCAAAATAATCAATGAAAATCATATAATTGTTGAAATTCAATTATGTTATCTTTTATTTTATAGATATTGTTTGTAATTAGAATACTTTTAAAATTAGAAAAAAATATTGTGATAAAAAAAAAAAATTAATATGGTTAATTTTTTTATAAACTTTGAACTGAACTTTGTACCCCTTTTTTAGCAAAAAGACGCGAACGGAGGCGTATAGTATATATTACTATTTAATTTTTATTTTAGCAGTGACAAGGTATCGCCCTCATTTTTCCTACGTATCTTTCGAATCAACGCATCTAATATTTTTGATGTTTTTAATTACGGTTGAATTTCGACCAATGGGCGATCACTAGTTAATATACAATGATTACTGAAACTTATATAATATAATAGAAAATTGTACGCTGAGACCTACGATTAAATGTCTTAAATGTATTGTTTTTGAAACTGTTTTAAAATATTTCGTAGAAAGTACTTTGATTTTAAGTTATTTATATATGAATGCTGACATTACTAAGGCAGTATGAAAGTTAATAATTAATAAAATAATAATCAAAGAAAATTGTGTACTATAATTACAGACTTCTAATGTAAACAGGAACAAATTTACACCCACATCTCATTACAGTCGCTTGCACATCGAATGTTAAACGAGAGTAGTGTTTGAATTGAGCGATTGTTCTAGGGGCTTATTGACTCGAGTCTGCTTTTATTAGGCGGTTGTAGAGCGATACGAGGATGTGATAACACGTAGACGATATTTACTCGAACCGTCGGGCGTCATTAAGTACGGCTTTCGTATATTCGTTTGTAAATCTTTGGTGTTTTTTGTGTGGAAGTTCTGATTGCAAGCCCATAAAGTATCTTATTTAACACTTTATTTATTGTTCACAATGAACAATAAATAAAGTGAAATTATAAATATAAATAAATTCATGAAATCATTGATATTTCGACAATTATTTAAGTAATATAATAATAACATTACCATAACTTGCATCTCAGTTTTAATAGAAATATAATTTTAAAGGCTCACTTCATTCAGTTGATAACATTACATATAATTTTTTATATACTTTGTGCATAAATTCGATAAATATACAAGCTCAAATATATTTGACTTAAAAATAATCTATGTAGTATTAATAATTGTTTTCTATTTATTAAAAAATAAATAATAATTAATTCAAAATTGGAAAAGTTAATCATTATAACATTATTATGTTATATTAAAACTGTCACGTCGAATTTATATGATTATATATTTTACTTATTTGGTCTACCTGCATGTTTCTTCCTGATAAGTAACGTATTAATTGCTCGGTAATCTTTCTAAGTAAAGGATTTATTAAAAAACCGAGCAGGTTTGTCTAAAAGACAAAAAACACTTTTATAATATTATATAATAGACTATGTATTTTCAAGACTCAAGCGCGCTCGGTATACATAATATCATTCATTCGTTCGTTCGTTGGATTTATTTGTCATTCAAAAAGTTGTAATTGACTTCGTAATGTTCTCAGGAAACCATCTGTATTATTTGAGACAATACGGATAAATAATATAATCAAATTTAAGACAGGAGTGTAGGCAAAAAACTTATTGAAATAAATTTACCATTTAAAAACGTGATAAAATATAACTCTACTAAATAAATAGATAGTACATAAAGCAGACATAGTATTACACTGCCAGTCAATAAAATTTGACACGTATATTTTATGAATATGCTGGAATTGAACAGCTTTGTATGCAACAGCCATCATGGAGACAATTATAACCCTTTCAATTGTGAAATCGTGACACGTCCAATATCCTAATAATGCAGCGTTTGGCTTACTGCGCACAAATTTTGTGTGATTGGTCATAGATAATTAAAAGGGTGGAATAACATTTGAATATTATGTTAGAAGCTATACTGTATAAATAAACGATTTAAATAATATTTAATTAAAAATTTTATGAAGATATTTCGTCTTTTTTTTATATTAATTTATTTTAGTATTGATGGTTTTAAGTATACATAAGAACAAATTATCTTAAATTATATATAAATTAAATATTTCATATTTAAAGTGTATTTTTACAAAGAAAGACCAATTTTATGATCTCTAAATAAAAACAATAAGTCTATTATTGTGTTTTATTTTAATATTTTTCGGTTTTTCAAAGACAGATTAACGTGAAAACTTGTGACTTTAAGACGTTTGGTGAATTGTTGTTAGTTTTTTTTATACATTAAGTATTTATTTTAGAGGTGTGCTAGTTTTGGTGATTCTACTTGGCTCGCTAAGATATATATATTACCACCAAACAATAATATTTCATATCGATGTGTTCCGGTTTGAAGCGTGAGTGAGTGAATATAACTACAACCACATGGACTTAACATCTTAGCTCTTAAGGTCGTCGCATGGCAATATAAGGAATGGTTAATAGTTATAATATAAATAAAAAAAAATGCTAATGCTAATAGTTATATACGGCGCTAATGTCTACTGTCAGAGGCAGCCACTTGGCTCATGTGCCCGTCCATCTACCTAAATTATTTACAAAAACCTGAAGTTGGAAAAACTTAAGCACAATATCACACAGGATTACCTTCTATCGTATAACAGCTCTTATAATCTTTCCAAATAATACATCCCACTCAACTGGGCTGTACTGCCCTGGGGTAATCCATTCCATTTTTTTTCCCGAGTATAATGAAAACGTGCCAAGATCACACCTGCGTATGTTTGTCTCCCCCAAATCCGTGTTAAATTGTCATGGAGATAAGCGCACGATTGTGTCCAGTTTGAAAAGACTATATTTGTAGCTTTCATCAAATAATAAAATGTTTTTCTTAAACGGAAACACCTGATTTTTTAGGTAAAATACACTTGAAATAAAATATACAATGGTAGTCTTGCTTAAATTGTTTTGGTTGAAAAAATGCAAGTATTTCTTAATGTTTTTATTTATTATTGCTTTTAACATTACATTTTCCCGAAAGACGATACGTCGTTTTTTTCTTTGCCTGTTTAGTGAGTTACAATTTAATAGGATCTAATATTTACACTTTTTTTTGTATTTATAAACATAATAATGAAGTTAACGATATGACGGCTTATGTTATAACTTATTACAGTAAACAGTTTCAAGTAAAAAAAAAAATGAGAGCGTCGAGGAACAAACCATCAGTGATGCGAAATAAACATAATATATATAAACATAGAGTTTTGTAAGTAAATTAAATATATTTATTTTAGAAAGTAGACATGACGTTATACTGTTTGCCGGCACGTCATCTAACCCTCAAGGCATGCCAATTGATTTTTCACTCAAAGATAATTTTATAATATGACGATACAAATTTTTAATTATATAATGTAAAGTTAAACATGGATGATATGAATTAATGAATGTCATTTTAATATTTCAATGTCAGTGTATCATTAATAGAATAACATTCTGTACTAGATATAAAACCAATATACTAGCGTAGTCGTAGCGAGTATACAATAACAATATTACACGCAATCAACAAAAGCTATTTTATATGTATATGTCGGAGGCATCGGTGCGCTTAACGGGAAAAGCTAATAAAAACGTTCACATCGTCGTATTGAATGCGAGCTGATTATTTGTTGATACTGTTGGTAGCGTGCTATCTTTTCTAATGCCATTAAGTGTAGGACTCTATTTAATTGAACGTTTTTTTATGTATACAAGGTTGTTCAGGAAGGTGGGTTCAATGTGCACCTTTGAATTTTCATGTGCTTAATTGGTGTTTATATATTTAATCTCATGTTGGTCGGTGAACAAAACATCGAGAGGATCATTCTAAATATTACTCTGACTTGTCATAGTCAAAGTCAAAAATCTTTATTCAATATAGAAGTGTTTACACTTGCTTATTGATGGTGAAAAAACTACCACCGGTTCGAAATTTAACACCTCGGACCTGAGAAGAACTGGCGAAAGAAACTCAGCAGGATAATTTTTTTTTACTTTTTTAATCTAAGGAATATGTTATGTAATATACCGTGTATATCGTACTAAGTATAAGTCATTAATCTACAATTCCAATGTAACGGTATACGGAGCTTTTTTTTTTTTTTTTTTTTTTTTTTCGCTGGAAAAACGCGTTACGCGTTTCCCCCACGTGGAAGTGGGGGGGTATGTGGGACTCGCCGGTGCCCAAGATGTTAGCGGCACACCGGAATACCCACTAAAAAACCAGCGGTACCCTCTCCGTCTCATCGGTAGGCGCCACGGGATCGCTTTCGCATACTACCGTGACGCCCTGACGGTCGGCCCACCTATGCGGGCCTCCAATTCCTAGGGGGGATTCCCGGGGTACTGAGAACCCTCCTAGCTCCTGTGGCGCCTATTGAGGCGGGGGGAGAAGGTGCGCGTAGCGTTGTTTCCTCCTCCCCGGTCTTCTTCGGCGGATCGGGTCTGCAGCAGCGTCCACCTCCCGCTCCCGTTCCGCTGCCTCCTTCTGCGACATAACGTTTTCGCAGAAGGAGCGCATTTCTGACCAGCACGCCTCGCTACCGAGCATTGCGTTGATGACGCTCGGCAGCGAGAGGTCTCCGCCCAAAGACGCCACCAGGGAATGCCTCTGGGGCCCCCACGCAGCACACTCAGTCAGGGTGTGGTACGCCGTGTCCACTGACGCGCCACACTGATGGCAGGAGGGTGACACCTCCCGCCGCGCTATCCCGTGCAGGTACTTACCGAAGCATCCGTGCCCGGAAAGTACCTGCGTCATCCTGAACGTGAGCGTGCCACGCTTTCTCTTGACCCAGCGACTCAAGTGGGGACGAACCGCCTCCACTGTCGCCAGGCCTGCCGTGGGTGACCCCAGATCCTCCTCCCATCGGGCGATCAGGGCTTGCTGGGCTATGGCCCTGATCCGCCCGACCTCCGCCAACCCTGGACGGTCGCCGCCGTTCCTCGCCTCCGCCCGGAACCGGTACACCTCTGCGAGCACCTCTGCTTGGAGTTCCCAAGGTGGATCACCCGCGAGAAGTGTCGCCGCAGTCCATGACACCGTACGGTACCCTCTTATACCTCTCACTGCTATGACCCTCTGCGGTTTCCGCAAGAGGGCCCGATTGCCAGCGGTGAGGGCGTCTATCCAAATCGGGGCACCGTACAGCGCCATTGACCTCACTACACCGGCATATAGTCGCCGACATAGCGATCCCGGCCCTCCCACATTTGGTAGGAGGCGTCCCAGGGCGGCAGCGGCGTTGATGAGCTTCGGCCCGAGTTGAGCGAAATGCTGCCTGAAGCTCCATCGTCCGTCCAGGATCAGGCCCAGGTACTTCATCTGGGCCTGCACCTTGATCACCGTCCCCTGGACGGTGATACTTGCCCCTCGAGGGGGTCCCCTTCGTGGACCGTGGAAAAGGAGAGCCTCCGTTTTCGAAATGGAGACCCTCAGGCCCAGCGCTTCCATCCGGTCCACGGTGAGAGCAGTTCCGACTTCAGCCAAGCGGGCTGCGTCCCCAAAATCTCGCCCTGTCGCCGTGATGAGGGTGTCGTCCGCGTAACAGAGCACCCCCATCCCGGGAAGGACGGGAGCTCTCAAGAGCCAATCGAAACTAACGTTCCACAGGATTGGGCCGAGAACCGACCCCTGTGGAACGCCGCAGCCTACCCGATGCCGGACTAGCTCCCCATTGACCCCCACCCAGAGGACCTCCCGGTCCTGGAGGTACGCTTCCAACAGTCTCCTCAGATAGGTCGGCACCCCGTGGTATAGAAGTGCCTCCCTGATCGTCTCGAATGGAAGACTGTTAAAGGCGTTCGTCACATCGAGTGACACCGCCAGGACGACTTGCCCCCGGGCCACCGCTTCTGTCGTCCGAGTCTTCAGGGCGTCCAGGGCGTCGACTGTTGATCGGCCTGCCCTGAACCCATACTGGGCCTCTGAAAGACCCGGACCGACCTCCTCAAGGTGCTGAACAAGACGGGCTGCGAGGACCTTTTCGAAAAGTTTGGCCGTCTCGTTCAGCAGCACTATTGGCCTGTACGCCGAAGGGGAATTCATCGGCCGACCTTCCTTTGGCAATAGCACCAACTTCCCCTCCTTCCAAGGCTTCGGAAACTGCCCGCTGCAAAGACATTCGTCGAACAACTCCCGAAGCCTTGCACCTAGGTATTCCAGAGCGTCGCACAAAATACGCCCTGGAACCCCATCTGGACCCGGCGCCGTGTTCTTGGTTTTCAAGCGGCCGAGGGCCATCTCCATCTCCCGCTCCGTGATCAGTGGTGGAGCCACTGCGTCTTCTATCACGGAGCGAGGGGCCATCTGCGGAGGGACGTGCTCGCCTGGATGGGGGAAGAGTTCCCCAACTAGGCGCAGAAGAAGATCCGGCGGCAGCGTCTCCGTGACGGGGGCGCTTTGGTTGCGGAACTTTCCACGCACACCACGGTACGGGCGCCCCCACGGGTCTCGGTTGAGGCCCGCCAGAAGCTCCTCCCTGAACGGTATACGGAGCTAAAAGACGATAGTATTCTGGAAATAATTTAGTTTCGGATTATTATAATCATCAGATAAAAACAAAGTTAATCCGCTTTTAAAATTACATCATTTATAAAATTCTTTCTAGAAATTACGTCACAATATAATTACCACAATCATAAACACGTAACAGTTCTGCAAAAAAATTGGAATTCTACAACAAACCACTGAACCAAATTTGATGAAATTTGGTATGAAAAGAAGAAGAATAAGGCGATACCTAACACCTAAAACGCGAGCAAAACTGCTGGCAACAACTAGTTATCTTTATAACTATGATAACAATTTGTCTTGTCTTTGAATTCTCAAACAATATTACATTATATATATATACCGACCCTTTACATATTTTCCTAACATATATTAAGTTAAGTTCGGTAAATGTTTAATGTGGTAATTTGTAATATCCACTTTATTGCAATTTGTACAAGTGTACATTTACAGAATATGTTCTGTTCGTTACAGTAGCAATTAATTCCTGTTGACTTAATTGATTAAAATTTGACATTGTTGAATAAATACACTATAAAAGTTAATTATTTTTAATCTGTTGACAATGAAATGATGTAATATTATCTGTAATTAGTAAATGAAAATCGATGCTTTACATAAACTCTTTCAATATGTACTATGATCTTTATTTATACTAATATTATAAATGTAAGTTCGGCTCATCTGTTAGTCGTTTCTTAACTGCCAAACCACTGAAACCAATTTAATGAAATTTGGTATGAACCAATCTCAAACGTCAAAGTTTTTTATACTTAGTGACTAACCTCTAAAGCTGAACCATTTGTTTGTCAGGACATGTCATTCTTAGATTTTATCAATTAGATGAGAAAATTGTTTTGCTCGTTCATTGAAAAAAGTTTTAGAAGATAACATCACGTTCGACCGACGGGACTGAAGCAGAAACATTTAACGTGGGTGAAATCGGCTACTTTTTGTACATAATATTAATATATAGACGTTTGTTTCTTTAGTCTAGTGGCTAGATAGGTCACAGAGGGCTTCAAACCCCAGGTCAGACCGATAAAAACTCATTGGGTTTTCCTATCGAAAAATGCTCAGTAACAGCCCGGAGTCTGGAAGTTAGAAGTGTGTACCTGTACACTCAAGTAGCTCGGAAAATTAGTAAAACCATTTTTCCTGCGCCTGAACGCTTTCCGATCGTGTTGGCTTTGCCGATTATGAGTGTGAAGAAATAGAGAGAGCACCTGTGCTTCCGTACACACTTGTGCACTATAATATGTCCGGCGGGCTGGCTTGGTTTCCCATGAGATTAGCTACAAAATGTTTGTTGACGTGTTTATCAATTCGATTGATTATTTTTCCGATTTGGCAATTTTTTTTTGCATTCTTCTTGTGTGTGAGTGTATTCTTTCCGCTTGATCCCATAAAAATTGTCGTCATTATCGTCGTCGGTTTTTTTTTTGTTAGAATTTGATGTACCTGTATTGTTTGTATGTATCAGGTTTTAGTTGGACAGAAATAATAATTGTAAAAAAGTTATACAGAAAACCTTAATGTAAGTAGCTTAAACTAATGTTATTAACTAATTTAAAAAAGACTAATTTAATGGCAGATGTATTTAAGATTACGATAAAATAATGTTTATTTATAAAACGGATGTTCGAAATACGAGTTTTATAACATGAAGTGTTTTTTTTTATTCTAACTAAGCTATATTTTTTTATTTATTGAGCTGAAGTAACATAAAAATATGAAGTAACAAAAATCATGCAGGTCTGCAACTGGGTGCAAAAAAGAATCCTTTATTACTAATATATATATATAGGCGAGATGGGGTAGGGGTTAAAATAAGTGAACCTTAACCGAAAATTGTGGGTTAAAACCTGAGCAACCCCTCCAAATGTTGCACGGTGGATTTAGCTTCTCAAAATGAGAGGCGTTAGCCCAGAAGTGGGACATTGATGGTCTGTAATTTTACTTTTACCTGTGGAAATTTTTACATATAGCTATATCTTATTACTCTAGTCTCATGTCATATACTTTCTAGGATAATTATACCATATTATATTTATGGTTTGTATTTTATAGGATTATTAGGTTGTAAATTTATTACTTTAATAAAAAACTATTTCAAAGGACAAAATGTACAAAAGTAATATTTTTACGTTTTATTTTTCAAGTTTTCAACTACATAAAATATTCCTCTATAAAATTTAATTAAAAACGGTCACAGTATTTGACGCACTGGTGTAGTCGCCACGAAACCGCAAATATTTACATAAAACACGCCGTTCTGACGCGGCCTTTTGCACGAACTTAATTATTTCTTATGAATTAAATTATTGTAAAAACGTAATCATCTATTTGGTCGAATTCATAATACAAGCCATGTTTATTGCTGAAAAATAATTTCATTCAAAGAACATATGACTTGTTTTTAGTACGGGTTATAAATAATAGCGTGTTGTCCGTTTGTTGAACTTTCATCACACATAATTTACAAACGTCAATCAAAGTTTTTGTACCATAATGTAGAATACACTTTTACAACTTAAATTAACACATCGAGGTTTCATCGGATATCCTGCGGCAAGATTGGACGTTGCCGGTATATGTTATCGGTCAAATAGCATACGACCATAGAGTAAACATGAACAAACTATATAGCCCATGTTACTAATCGGTGGCTAGACGTTCGTGCCCGTCGTAACCAGTTTTAAACATTATATTAGAGAATCTTTTTACACTATTGCAGATATTTAGAACAGGTGATGATCTATAAATACTATTATTATATAAGATAATGTGGTTGTGCTTCGCAGTTGCACAAGCTCTTTACTACTTTATTTTAGTTTACTTGGTGGTAGATCTTTGTGCAATCACGTCTGGATACGCACCAAACACTCATCATATATTCTCTGTCAAGCAGCATTACTTAGTTTTTTTGGTTCCGGCTTGTAGGGCGAGTGAGCCAGTGTAACTAGAGGCACAAGGGACATAACAAGTTAGTTCCCAAAGTGTGTAACGCATAGGCGATCTAAGTAATAGTTGAAATTTCTTACGGCGTTAATGTCTACGGTCAGTGGTGACCACTTATTGTGATTAGGTGGTTTGCCTACTTTAGTTATGAAAAGGTACTAAATGAACACTTTTTTAGGACATTTCCTTGAGCTTCAACTCATCTTCGAATTGTATTTATTACTCTCCACAGTAAAATCAATCTATTCTCAACCCTCTCCAATCCGGCTTCCGTGCAGGTCAAAGTACAGTCTCAGCTCTTTCTTAAGGTTACTGATGACATTCATTGATTCATAATAAATAACTCATAATATAATTATTTTGGATTTTTTTTATGGCATTCGTTGGCGGACGAGCATATGGGCCACCTGATGGTAAGTGGTCACCAACGCCCAGTGAAAAAGGCGCTGTAAGAAATATTAATTTTAATTTTAAAAATTAATAAAAAAAAGCGTGGAGTTAATGCTTGTTGACTTCCAGACAGGAGACATAACATATATATAATTGTATTTAACTAACATAACTGTATTTTTAGACGTTGAAAAAGAGTTACTACTAGAGTTTCTTGCCGGGTCTTCTCGGTAGAATCTACATTCCGAACTTTACTTTAAACAGTTTGTTTAATGACGATTCAAAAGTGCTTATAAAAGCCTATTCGAATAAAGTATATTTTGATTTGATTTGAATATGAAAGTTGTATAATATACCCCAACTGTACCCGTGTAAAGCCGAGACTGTTGACTAGTTTATTATAAAATAAAGAATTTATTAATCAATGTCTCGATATCAACATAACCCCTATATAATTTTAGTATAAATTCCGCGAAAAACATGCCTATTTCCATTACAATGTGAGTACCAAAACATTTAATTAACTAGTACTTCAAAGCTTTGTTAAAGGGCAATAGGCGTTTGGTGGATCCCCTTTGTGTAAAAAGGGCCTAACTTTAGGGTTTTTATGGAGATTTTATAGCACAGATGATATCATTAAAATGTTTTGTCAATCGACGTTGACTCTAATTAAAGTAATACGAAAGTACGATTGTGATCTCGGTCTTGTGAGATTTCGAGGTTGTTTAGGATTTTATTTATGGAAATTTTATAATTATTTATGGATTATTTATTATTATTTATAGATTACTAGGTGTTACCCGCGGCTTCGCTCGCGCAGAATATGAATATATTTACAAATTAACTTAAAATATTACGTAAATTTAAGACCTCTTTGTATACTAAATTGGTGTGTATTTCAGCCCTTAGGGTCTACCCTATCCAGAAACGCTTAAATGCGAATCAACTCATTTTTAATCGGTAGTCCAAAAAAAAATTTCGAGCTTCTCATTTCAAAAATGACGGTCTTCCAGACTCTCCTATATACGAAATGTCACCCCTATTTCCCTCTTAAAGCGTAAAATATCCAGAATCGTTTAAATACGTATCAACTAATTTTAATCGGTAGCCAAAAAATAAAATTTCATGCTTCTAACTTTAAAAATGACGGACTTCCAGACTAACAAAATAGCAAATAAATAAAACGCTTAATAATGTATTTACTCATTCTTAATAAGTAACACAAAAATAAAATTTAATGCTTTTAACGTAAAAAATGACGAACTTCCAGACTAACTTGCATACGAAATGTCAACACCTATTTCTCCCCTTAGGTGTAAAATATCCAGAAACGTTTAACGTATCTACTCATTTTTAATCAGTAGCCCAAAAATAAAGATTCATGGTTTTAATTTAAAAAATTACGGGCTTCCATAAAAACATTCATCCCTTATTTCACCCCCTCAAGAGGTAGAATATCAAGAAACGCTTAAATACGTATCTACCCATTTTTAATCAGTACAAAAAAGTTTCATACTTCTAACTTCAAAAATGACTGACTCCCATAAAAACTTTCAACCCTTATTTCACCCCCTTTCAGTGGTAGAAGAGTAAAGAGAAGAGACTCGAGAAACGCTTAAATATGTATCCACTCATTTTTAATCAGTATCCCAAAAATAATGTTTCATGTTTCTATCTTACAAATGACGGATTTCAATACAAACATTCAACTCTTATTTCACCCCCGTAGGGGTAGAATAAGCAGAAATACTAAAATAAGTATCTACTCCTTTTTAATCAGTATTCCAAAAAGAAAATTTAATGTTTCTAATTTATAACATGACGTTCTTAATTTTTGTTCTTATATTATAAGTAAAAGTATTAGTAACAACTTTGGTCCGATAACCAAAGTCATCGACATAGCCCACTGGATTAGTAAGCTGAAGTGACAGTGGGTCGGCCATATTTGTCGTAGAACCGATAACCGTTGGGGAAAACGTGTTCTAGAGTGGAGACCGCGTCTTAGCAAACGTAGTGTAGAACGTCCTCAGGCACGGTGGAGTGACGATTTGCGCAAGACGGCTGGCTGGAGCTGGATGCGAGTTGCCGAAGAAAGACCACAGTGGCGTGCATTTGGAGAGGCCTATGTTCAGCAGTGGACGAAAGCGGGCTGATGATGATGATGATGATGATAGTAACAGCCAGTAAATATCCCACTATTAGATGAATCTTCTTTTGAGTACTAGATATGAGATTACTAAAAGGTTCTACCAGGCTTCTTCAATTAATCTTGGTTGATAAACACACATGTAGACCATTTCGTTTGCATGCAGATTTCCCAACAATGTTTTCCTTTACGTCGGTAAAGGTATACTTTTATAAACGTATAGTATATAGTAAATAAATATTACCCATAAAAGGAGAGCGACTATAAACAAATCGAGATTTACGACCAATATAAATACAGTACATACATTTTTATCTCTTTATGTTTACACATTACAACCGCAATAGTAAACGCAGGTTGGATTGTATTCCACCACGTTGCTCGTTTGCTGATTGGACAATATCTGAGTTTCACCGGACAAATACAGGTTTCTTCACGATGGTAAATATAAACCTCTGTGATGTCTTCTCTTATGTCTTATGTCTTGGGTTTATATTATTATAATTAACCGTTAAATAAATGTAGTTCTTTATTTATTTATTTTTTTTGTGTACTTTATTATTATTTTTATTTTTCGCAGCAATATGAAAAAAAATTTGGGAGAAAAGATGTGTTATGTGTACAAATACATATGTGTATATTTGCATTTTGTACCGTCTTTGAGTACATTTTAATCACAAATTCTGTGTGTAAAGATCAAACAACTCTCTCAGCTCATTACTGATGGCACTTGTAAGGAAATGTCAAGGAAAGTGTAGGTGGAATTCTAAAGCGATTGATCGCGGGCTTATTGGCTGGTATCGGCTTTATTAGGTTGTATAGCGATGTGAAGACATGATGTCGATGTCTAAAAGACGCTAAACAATCATCTGTATTGTGTATATCGTTCATCTATAAATAGATTTAACATTTTATTTTGATAATATTTATTTTTACTTTTTATTGTAACGACACAACCCTAAAATAGAAGAATATATAAATACTTGTATCGCTTATCACAAATAATTGATTTGCGATACATATGAATACAATATAATAAAATTAGTGATTAATTTATCGACCAGTTTCCCATGTTTTTGTATTTAATATTAATTGTTAACATAATCAGTGAAGTTTGTTTCCGGAATTCGATCGTATCTGAAGGGGAATTAGTATCGGACATTGCAGTTTTTCTTCAAGCTCGACCGAGTTAATTCTTACCATTATAATATATCTAAATACTCCTTATTACATATATGTATATTTTCTGAAAGGAACGTGATAAAACGAAAATATTTGTTATTCGGCATCCAGTACAATGTTCGAATCAAATGGATTTTAAAATGCAGAGTGTCACTGCTACAATTAGTAACTTTGTGATGTGACGGGATCCCGACACGGTCCAAATTGAAATAATGAAGGCTTTGTGTTGGCCAATCGTATTGAAATTTGAGTCGGAATTGAATGTATGGTTTTGGTTATACCATAATAGTACCATTTCTTTGCATATTGGAACCAAAATTTTGGAATTTTTATTTTTTAATTTAAAATTGTTTCAATAGATTTAAATAAATCGTAAATTCTATCAAACAAATCCGTCAGCTACTCTGTACCGCAAAAAATGCAGTTCATATATATTTTTGAGACAAGACGAACCTGCATTAAACACAATTTCAATGGACTAAAAGCACAGAGAACAGGCTGCAACAAAGCGGCAGCGAGAGTTTGAGCCAGTGTAAACTTTTGTACTACGTAAAAATTCGAAATTCCGCTCGTTTTAGCTCTGGCCTTTGACGGACGGGTAAATTGCGTACACTTGATTCCTAAATTCAAATGATTGACCTGTTTAAAGTGATAATTTTCTCGGCTCTTTAAGTCAAATATAATTGTGTATATGTATAATATTAAAATAATTTGTATTATTGTCCTTTTATAAGACATGTTCATAATTTTCTCGTCGCTTATGAAGGAGGAAGTTATGCAAAGGTTTCAAACAAAAGTCAGACGCGCTAATTAATAGCTTTACAGCTCCAATACGGTCGCAATTCGCAACTAATTCCATGTACCTAAATGGTATTTTATATTCGAGGTTTGCAGTTTAGTAGAGCTCAGTGACATCACACACACACTATATCATTCATTTTATTGTATCAACATTCATTTGATATGTTATAATGATTACAGTTGATATCGCTTATTACTTTCTTTCATTTTACTATTATTTCATAGGTAGGCTTTATTTAAGCCGATTTTTGTAGGACCATCCACTTATGATATATTATTCCGCTAAATATTACGTTTTTTTATTGTCACGGCTTAAAAATTGAGTGAGCCAGTGTAATTATAGAAAGAAGAATATGACCTCTCAATTATCTTATAATAGATATTATAATTGTAACAGTCTCACTTTGGTTTGGTTAGGAGGATATACCACCACTCTGCTCCGATGCGTTTTGGTGGATTCATATGTGGCAGAATTTCGTTGAAATTAGACATATTATGCAGGTTTCCTCGCGATGTTTTCCTTCACCGCCGAGTTCGAGATGAATTATAAACACAAATTAAGCACATGAAAATTCAGTGGTGCTTGTCTGGGTTTGAGCCCGCAATCATCGGTTAAGGTGTAGATGTTCTACCATTGGGCCATTTCGGCTCTCTCAATTCTCATGGTTTTTGGTTTTAAATGTAAACCATAGTTAATAATTTTAAATTATTTTTATGGAAGTTGGTGATCACCATCAGATGGCTTAATTGATATTACGAAGGTATACAAAAAATAGCGATCAGAGGCGAACTTGGAATTAGTTCTCACATATACAATAGCATTACATCATTTTCCACTAAAGTTTGTTTTGCTATTCTTTAAAATAACAGGAATTTTTATATATTGCATATATTTTGTAAATTAAAATGCAATTAAAAGAATAGTTCTTTTTGTTTAGTAATATAAAATGCAATGACTGTTTTTTTTGTGGGACTAAAACTTATCTCTACTATCGGACTTATATTAGGAACAAATATATATGTTTGAAGTAAGGCTGATATGCGAAATCAGAAAAAAATCCATAGCCTGAATGTAGACCTAAATTTTATTAAACATAATTATATATAATACAACATATATATAATTATCCAATTTTCTTATCAATAGCATTACAAGTATATATAAAAAAGTAATTAGAAGACGTTTCATGTTTTGTGTATCGAGAAAATTTTAGATAAAAGAAAATTAATGCAATACAATTTTAACAACTTCTTAACGCGCTTAGTGACATTCGGTACCTATTTTTATAATACCAAACCAAAACCTGCTGAATAATGATGAATCGATTAATGACTATAAATCGAATGATCATTCCTACTAATCAATCGGATTAAATTGGTTTGGAGTTGATATGATCTTTTGTTTCCAAGATCCATTCATCATCCATTTCCATGTGATGGGAATAAAAACAATATATACAAATTCTGATGAAATTATTTTGAAAATGAGATTAATATATAACACAATATAGGGATTAAATAAATTGACATTGTCTGTATTTGTTAATAGCAAAACAGATAATTTAACGGTATTGTCAAAACAAATTGAGCTAATAAACATTGCTAAAATAAAATTGACTAAATTGTGATACTTAATTTTTTTAAACCACAGTTACGTTGTTTATATTCTCAACTATATAATTCAAAACGATTTTCTTATAGTCGCTAAAGTAATTCTCAATGCTAAGACTAAGTTCTTATTAAGAAACTTATATTAGGTATATTTTATGTCATTTAAATCGAGATGTGTTAAAATCGACAGTTTTATCTGTTCATTCTTAATAAATTTTCTTAAGTGATTTTTTTATACTTACTTTTGTCGCCTCATTCTATTATTATTAGGCATCGATGCAGCGAATCATATATCAGCACTAACTACATAACTTTAGTCTTTGACATATATTATAAATTTTAGCATTAGCAGCCCGTAAATGTCCCACTGCTGGGATAAAGGCCTCCTCTCCCTTTGAGGAGAAGGTTTGGAGCATATTCCACCACGCTGCTCCAATGCGGGTTGGCGGAATACACATGTGGCAGAATTTCGTTGAAATTAGACACATGCAGGTTTCCTCACGATGTTTTCCTTCACCGCCGAGCACGAGATGAATTATAAACACAAATTAAGCACATGAAATTTCAGTGGTGCCTGCCTGGGTTTGAACCCGAAATCATCGGTTAAGATGCACGCGTTCTAACCACTGGGCCATCTCGGCTCTCATTCTCATATTATAAATTCTCATATTATAAATATTTAACAAAAACTTTTTAATAGTGAAACTAATGATAAATACAGTTTTATTTAATATACATGTGATAAAATTACAATTTAGCAAAATAAAACAAAGTAGGCATTACGTAATCAATTCAAAGGAAATAGTATGTCGCTATGTTTGAAATTATTATATAGAACGATACTCTATCTCTGTGATATTGTTAGGAAAAGCGCTCTTTGCTTACATTAAACTGCTTGGCATCTGCTTGAACGCGAATGATTATAATAACACAAGGCTCATTCTATTGGCTCTGGCTCTTCATAAGCTGTGCATAATTGAATTTTAGATTTTAATTTTATTTTCTTTGATTTTTTTTTTAATTGATTAAATTTACATAATACGAGTCAGTGTAATAGTTTCTCAGACTCTAGCATCTGATATGCCCTCTTGGTAATCAAAATATACTTTAAAACAGGCTTTTATATGCACTTTTGAATCGTCATTTAACAAACTATATTAAGCTGCCACCGGTTCGGACCGAGAAGAACCGACAAGAAACTCAGTAGTTACTCTTTTTTAAAAAAATACAAAGTTATGTTAGTTAAATATAGTTATATAACTATGTACATAATACATCCTGCTTGGAAGTCAACAAGTATTAGCTCCACGCTTTTATCATCTCTATAAATTTGTATTGAATAATATGCCTTCTTTACCAATATATTTATTTCAAATGATTTGAATTTATGAATCGGCAAAGTTAAAAGATAGACGAGAGGGCAAATTCGATTGTGAGTTAGTTTTCTACTATATGCTAATGTACATACAATTTAAATCTTCATACAATTCAAGCGCACACGGTATGAAACATTCTAATTACACTTAAGCAAACCACAATTAGGTGATTTTATAGTTCACCTATTTACAAGTTATAATCGTTTTTATATTTATATTATTATAATAGTTTATTTTAGCGAAAGATGTGATTTGTTTTGCGCATGGTATTCTTGTGGTCAGCGAATAAAATTTCTGCGAAATATTTCGCCATTTTACGTATTCATCCTTAACACCTTTAACTGGATTTTAAAATCATACCAATTAATATAATATTTTAAATAAAGGTATTAAAATCGTTGCCAGCTTACTGAGAATTAATTAACTTACGTAACTTCTAGGTATACAGGTTGTTGAAGTTTATATATTTATGATATTATCTATTTATACCCTAATTCATTTTGCCGCATAGATCAGAAAAGTGCTTAGTAATTGAATTGAAAGTTTGAGCTTTGCTCCAAAGCTATTCATAATAATAATCCAAAGTTATTAGTTATTTCTTCGAAACAAACACATCATACACTTTTATGAAATCTGATGGTATGGAACAGCATTAACATAAGGTTTAGAGACCGACCAAAGGTCGATTACTGGCCGGAGCGTTAGCCGAAAATTTCATAACCCTTAAAAACAATTTACTGTATATCAAGATATGTATCGTCGGAGAACCGGTTAAAACAAAGTTGCTTTATCTATTAAATTACAGACAATATAATAAATTAACAGTGTATGAGAATACGCGTACGAATTTGATGCTTTAAAATTACAGAAATAATCGGTGTACAAAATAAATACCTGAGCTCATTTACATTTTCTGTTTCGACGGAATATATATTTTTTTAAATGATTGTTGGAGTAAGAATTTCAAGAGTTTGCATTTATTCCATCATCCAATTAGTTGTATTAAAATACTTTATTATATTATGTACTTATATTATCATTTTACGTGGTCAATACTCCGTGATAATAGTTTTGAATTTACATCATATAGAGTAAGAAAATAAATCGAGTGTTTTTCATATAAATATAATGAATTTGTAAAAGGTGATACCATTAATACTTTTTTTATTCTTCTAATATACAAAAGCATAGACAACAGACTTGGGATATAAGCGTATATTTTTTAAATCTTCTGTTGGTCTCGTATATTTGCATAATACCCGTAACAGTGTTCTAGCGTTGTTTTATCTTGTATAACTTTAACATAATTGTGTACTTTATTTTACATACAGTATCCATGACTATTTTTTTGTTGATTATTTTTGTTATTTAATAAAATATATTACTCGACAACTATTTATTACTACTTACTAGAATAATTCTAACTAATTTACTATTACTTATAAATGGTATATTTTTTTAAAAAATAATGTTTTAAAATTAAGGTTAGATGGCACATAAAATATCGTCAATCAAAAATTAAATTTAAGTTTTATATTAAATTAGTAATGTTGAAACTAACATCAATTAATTTATGTTGTTGAAGTTGAGGACCCGCCAAATTAGAATCAGATGTTCTCTGTCGTTTGACTGCGTCATTGGTCTTATGGTTCGGTTATAAGAACAGTGTTCCCGGGTTTAAAGTTGCAAATTAACAAAATTCTGTGTCAAATTAAAAAAAAAAACCTCTCATTTTATCAGCCTTGAGTTTTTGACTTAGTAACGCCCTTGGAAATAATGTTAAATTGGATGGTGAGAGTAAGGGTGTTTCCTCACTATTCTCACACTTGTTTATTATAATATGTCCTTCACTCCGAAGGTCTACATAGTCATAATCTTTATCTTATGTATTTTCTCATTAACACACTCATTAGCCACCTGATATTACGAAAACAAAAGAGTACATGTACCGTTTTTGTATACACTGTTAATACAATTACATTTTTTAGTTGGTGGTTAAGCTGATTGATGAAATTATTTAACGATTTCGATTTTGATGATGTAAAATCGATTAACAAAATTAACATATTGTTCATAAAATTTAAGAAAAATATGATTGGAAAACGCGCATGTGCGCTTATAAATAAAAGTAATTTTACTAAATTTTATGCAATTATAATTACTTTAGTAAAATAATATATATAAGCGATTTATCATAATTCGTCAAATGTAGATTTCCAATTACATATTACAATATCAGTTACGCGCGTTAGAAGACCTTCGTTTGATAGCAGCCTCGCATAAATTGAGACATTTTGCTCCCAAATCGTGTTTGCTGAGAAAACACCTACTTCGCACACAATAACAGTTTACGTCGAGAAGGCAATTTTCATAATGTAGCTTCCCAACCGTAGTCTCATAAAATAGTCTTTTGGGGAACCTGTTGTGTTACAGATTTCAGATACAAGCTTTGAGCTCGTCAGCTAAATTTCGTTCCACATATAACAAGTTGTTTTTGTATTTTTGGGAATTTCTATTATCGTGTTATATTTTAATAAAACTAAA
Source organism: Vanessa atalanta (assembly GCF_905147765.1). NCBI lineage: Eukaryota > Metazoa > Arthropoda > Insecta > Lepidoptera > Nymphalidae > Vanessa > Vanessa atalanta. The sequence goes on from NC_061882.1 coordinate 6,885,218, forward strand.
ATGTTAGCATCAACAAAGGATGTAGTTTATTTCATATTATATTAAAGTAAAAGAGATAAATCACTGTTAAAGTTAAAATACGATTGAATTTTTATGCTAATACTAAAATCTAAGGGATTTTATAAACGAAAAGCAGATTGGTGTTAAAATAGCATTAAAGTGTTAAAATCATAGCGTCGCTTGGACTCGTCGACACCGCGGGCATTTACATAACGCTCCGTGCTTGCGACGCCTTCGCGCGGGATTACCATAAGCGCTTAATTATTTCGCTCATTTCGCTTATCTGTCCACTAATGCTTTGACTTCTCCTCGCCTGTGAAGCTGAGACAATACTCACTTTACCTATATATTTTAGTTCCTTGGTTTTAAGTGTCATTTTATAGAATTTACAGTTCAATTCACAAATCATATTCGATCTCAATGTTATTTCGGTTGATATTTCAGCCGAATTATTTTAGACAACAATAATATTGTGTGCTTATTCACCATAAACTATGACAACACCGCTTTTAATTAACGCGGCCGAATATACATATGTAATTGTGTTTGTAAAAAAAATTGCTGCAGTTCGTTACTGAAACTGAAGTTTACTTTCTTTTTCGACTATTTTACAGGTAAAACGCATAAAAAACTTTCCTATAATATGGTCTGCTCATATTAGCATAATCTTCTTTAATGGCCTTTAAGTAATAAAGTTATCTACGTGCTTTCTTCGTTATTATACAAAAACTGCTTAATATAAATCAAGTAACACGCGATCAGTTATATGTATATTATAGATATAGATGTCGGATGAAATTATTATAGGTTTAATATAATTTAAAATTTATAAGATTTAAGACAGGCGAATAAAATATATACATATTATGCATAAAAATTGATGCTATCGGGATCCAACCAATTGCGTGGGCGTTATTAGTGTACAAGTGCGTGCGCAAATTGTAATAGGAGCGAGTTCAGATGCTAAGGAGTTTTTACTAAGAGATGCAATCACTTTTATAAACCAGACCTGGTCTATTAGTTAGCTATTAGCCTTTATTAGTTGGCTATTAGAAAGTTACGTTTTGCATATTTATCTCATTTGTTTGTGGTCAGATTCTCACTAACAGTTTGGAAGCAGGCCTCTGAGTATATATTATATTACCATCTGAGTATATATCATATATTATATTACCATATAGTATATAGTAATACTTTTAATAATAGTATTTACAGTAACAAGTGAATTGGGTTTTCACTTAATTTCTTAAAATATCCTAATTGATTCTATTGAACTTGTAACTTAGTTCTAGAATTTGAAAACTAGGAAATAGGATGGACATGTTCTTCTCCAATTCAAAAACCTTAATTTAATATAGAAGCAATATATTTCCTTATTCACTGTCGAAATATTACCACCGGTCTGAGATGAACCGGCGAAACAAAATTAGCGGAATTTATTTTGTCAGTTGCATAAATATTATTTATAAACAATTTATATTTGAAACGGCCTGGAGGCGATAGTTTTATTCCCAAGGCATGCTATCGTCTATGAAGGTGTCAATCTTATGATAAACTTTAGCACAGAAACTTTGACGAAATTTTATGAATCACAATAGGGATCTTGTTATAAAAGCGTTTATTGCCCTGTCGCTGTCCCCCAAAATAATTACTAACCCTATGTAGTCGGGTAATATAAGTAAAAAGTTTATGTCTGTTCCTTGTGTTAGCGTGGGCATCACATTTTCTAGAAATTTCATTTACATTTTATTTCATTTATATTGTGAAGAAAATGGTCAATACTTTTATGTCCTTAAATCTACTTCTTATTAAAACTTTAGGGTCCAAGGTATAAATTGTGAGAATAGATCTTTTCTACGGGAAAACACCGTCATCAAAAAAACCATATCAGTTAACATACTAATTCTTTTGACCGCGAATGCCGCAGTAATTAAACTATTCGTCAATTTGCGTATATGAGAGTTCCATTGTTGTGTACTACCTAAAGTAAAACCTAAAAATTGATGTAGATTTCTGACAAGTGTTTCGTGTTGCACACTATCGAAAGCCTTAGATAAGTCACAAAATATCTTTAAAGTATCTTGCAACTCCTCACATGCTTCAAGAATATTTTCAATAAGTCCAAAATCAGCGTTGGTTGTCAAGCGGCAACATACACTTATTGTTTTGTGTGTTTGAGTTCAGACATCGTTGACCTGATGAAGGTGAAACTTTGTACAACTGTATATCATATTGCATATATTTAATGACGCTTTGCAACTTTCCCCCTGCATTACTTTCTTATGGCACAGATTAAAGATTTTCAATACTTTAAAGTGCTTTTACAATACAACTGTGATGATTCAATAAACATTTATTTTGAACCGGAATCTCAAAAGCATTGGACTTTAGTTTTATTACTCTTAAATTGCTGTTTTAAAGTATTAAAACTTTTTTAATTTAAACTCAAACAATAATGGTATATTGTGTTTTAAAAGTTTCGTAAATAGTTTCAAGCAAAAGTAGTAGCTTGAATCAGAAATTAAATGTATAATTCTATAAAATAATACTTAATTCAGCTTTGAACAATATTTATTGTTAGTATAGTATGTTTATTTATTGTTAGCATACTAACAACATACAAAAAACATATTTTTTGTTAGTAATGTATCAATTGTGTATTTTCTAGTTAGGTTGTAAAATCTAAAATGATTGTTATGGTTATTTTTATATCATACTAAGCTTATTATATTGGCCAATTCGCATCCACGTTCTGTTGAATGCATGACATGTGGGTGTTGGAACTTTTCGAAAGAGTCCTTATTTTTTGTTAACAATCGTAGATTTGTAAAGATTAATATTCAAGCGATTCTGATTCTGATTGATATTCCTTTAAGAGGACAGTCCTTGCGGAACGCCAAAATAGCGCTTACTATTTTCAAAATATCTTAAAACTGGAGCATTGATTATGGATAAAAAAATACATTCAGTATCTGAATAGATATATCTCAAGTTTCACCGGATCATATTTATAAAATATATATCAATAACTTAGTAAATTCATCGTCAACGTCACTCCAAATACTGAAATCGACCTTTTCTATTAACATTTTTTAGCTATTTAGCGGCTAGTTTATACATGTATTTTTGGTTAAATGGGGACACAAAAGTGTAAATAATAAGTTCACCATGTTCAATTTCTATTATATCACAATATTATAGTAATTTTTATTTAAATATTGCTTACTTTTTGGCATTCGTCGTCCATACTTTTTAGTATGGAGAAAATAATTTGACGGTTTTGACTTATTATTCGACATTTCTGTCAATAAATTTTCAGTCCCTCCCCAGAGCCCAAGGTGAAAGCACGTCAGTTTTTATTTCGAGCCGAGTCTTATAATTTCGCGAAACGTCTACTCACACATAGATAAGTTAGCATAAGGGTGGGGCGCGGGTGTCGTTTGATGCAATTGTTAATTTTTACTTTTTATAATAGTTTTGGACTTTTTGTAACAAACTATACTATATTTGTTAAACTTAACTTCTCTAAATTCGAAATTTAAAACAAACGCCAACTCATACCATTACTCATGTCGTTTAGTTCGTTTGGTTAATTTCTAATTATTTAAATGCTTTATTAAAATAGTGCATAGTGCTAAGAAAAAACGGTTGATATACATTCCGTTGTGAATTGATGCTATACTTAGTTAGTAGGTAATAACTAACTATAGCATCAATACACATGACCAGATACCGTCAACGGCCCGCCCCCCTGATAATTGTGTAATATAAAATAATTTTAATTGAATTATTTCATAAAAATACTTTTTTTATAATAAAGACTTGTTTAACCAAGAAAAAGTATTTTGTCTTTAGTTTTTTGTTAGTTAAAAAAATTATTTGATTGATATTTACCAATTTTTATTTATAATATTTATGTACTTTACGCTCTAATTCGGTATACCTACCAACCTTAATATATCCAGAAAATAATAATTATTTAGTTAGACGAATGCGGTTGAAACAATAAAAATCATAATGTATATTAAGCATCTTAATGCACTCTGACCGCACCCTATGCTAACAAATAATTTATAATTGTGTTTGCGAGTGACAACCTTATAGCTAATACATTACTCGTAATTAAATGTATTTTAATAAATCCTACGTTGTGAACGCGCAATGAAAATTTAATTTATTCGTTGCACCTAAAACAAGCAACTAATTGTCTCCGGGGATGCGTACGATACACTGCACAATGCAACTGTATTATTGGAAAGTACCTATGTGTGTGTTCTAAAATAAATTCCCACGCTTACACTACGCTCTTAACTTTGTACATCAAGTCACAAGTGTCTCGTAAGAATTTCGTAATAATTGCTTTTTTAATGCGATGGAAAAAACTTAAACCAATTCAGAGTAAATTGGTAATTCTAATACCTGGTTCAGGAATTTATCTGATGACCATTTGAATAGTTTGGAACGAATGCAGTTTTTTTATGCGTGTTGGTTGGTAACCAATGCTCGTATACATTGGTAACTCACCAGCAACCTAGGGAACTAAGATGTAACGTCCCTTGTGCCTTTAGTTTCACTGTCTCACTCACAATACTATGAATTGCAACCAACACATTACTATCACCGATTGAAGCAAATAAATCGATTTATTTATACGATTTACCTTTACTCTGAGAATGTTTCAATTTTTTTCTCTTCTGACGATTAGACTTACATGAAGGTAATGTCATAATTTAAGATTACAAATGAATTTCTAATTTAATTTAATTTTAATAAATAAACTTTACTAAGATTCTTTGAATTAGAACACCTGACATCTTAGACGAAGCTATTTTCATTAAATCAAATATTGGATTTAGAGCGACATTAAATTAAGAAAGTACCTAATTCGTTGGTGTTTCGGAGTTATTAATCCACATAGCGTATTACACGTATTGCTACTAGTACTAACGTGTATTTTAGTGGTAATGTTATTTGTATTATTATTCGAATCTTTACTAATATTTAGAAGTACTGTATGCTCCCTGGAAATAAAATAAATGAAAATTTTATAAATGACGAACTAATAACTAAAAGCGACTGAAATAATTAAATAATCTTATGCTATTCTAAAGAATATTTATTTTGCTATTCTATAAGAATATTATAATCAGTGGCATAGCTAGGTGTGCAAGGGCCCCGGTGCATAGGAAAACAATTGAGCCCTCACCCCCTCATTCCATCCTCTCTTTACTTATATTGGCGTTCAAAGTTATAGATAGGAAAAACAAAATCTTGTGAGCAGGGTCGAGGTTTTCTAGCTTTAGGAGCTGGCGAGTTGTTTCACTCGCTCTTTTCAAAACTTAGGTCAGAGGGCCCCCTAAGCTCCGGGGCCCTGGTGCACTGCACCACCTGGACCTTCGATAGCTACGCCACCGATTATAACCATATATATTATGGTTAAGTTTATGAACATCTTAAATGTTTTATCACTATTTTTAAATACATATAATAGATACGACTATTATTTTACGTTCTTGTTAAATACTAAATTAGTCGTAGAAGATCAACCTATTTTAGAATTCTCTACTATTAGAACTTATTTTGTTAAATCAATAACATTACAGCATCAATGCTATGAAATATATCACACTCATTAAGGATATCGTCCAATCAACACGTGCCGAAACTATATTATTGTAGTATATTTAACTATCTGTATCATATCACATTATCCTGCTACTCTCCTCAGATAATTATTATTACCATAGTTATAGCCTAAAATCAAATGGTTGACATGAATATTAATTTTCGCTTTATCAAGCATATGGTCCAGATGTGATTTAGGGCATGATGAATTGTTGTAATTTGCGTCCTCCGTAGTCATAGACGAGTGACCTGCAAACTTGACGTGTTAGTTGCGTCGCATTAATCTTTCTTTGCTTCAAATTATCGCCAAGGATCGCACAATTTATCATACAAGCTTGACACCGAAACAAGAGGAATGTTGTAATGAAAAAACTTGCAGAAGGCATTGTGTACAAAAACAATGAGATCAACATTTCAAGTTAGCTAGTTATTAATTAAATTATATTTTTATTTGCAACAAAATGTTGTTTTTTGTAATTCAAAATACATCATTCAATAATAATCATAAACACTAATGTTCAAAATATATTTGTTGACGATGGGTCTTATATAAATAAGTCAATCATAAAATTGGTGTCAATCTTATCAGACAAAGGGATAACAAATTTACCGATTGAACAGCGAACAAAAACAGCCTGCAAATAGAATTGAAACCGTGATTTTATTTAGCGCTTTGTAAAGCGGTGACCAGCGCTGGACTTAAATCGAATAAACGTCAGATGCGGTGAGAGCGGGCGCGGAGTGCGGGAAAACAGGAAACACTAAATTTAACCCGCTATTTGTTTCACGACCAGTGTCGCAACTATTTCACGACGAGTTATAAACGACGGCTTCGTAAATTATTATCCAGACACTATTTTATGCTCGGGATGATGTCTGAATCTCCAATATGCTTTTTGTTTGATTTATCGTTATTTTAAATTTATTGGCTTGTGCGAATATTTTTGTTGGCCCGTTTGAATAAATAATGAATATATTCCTAGCAGAGAGAAAAATTATGAATAGTTTTATATTTTAAATATAAATGTAAAGTGACATCGCTTAAATTTCACAAAATGTTTTATATACCTACCCTGTAAATATCTGTTAATATTTTTCAATATATAGACAAATATTTAAGTTCCTATCTATTTGAATTACCAATAAAATCAGTTATGTTTTGTATTAATTGTATTTGTACGAATTCAATTAAACGAGCATTACATATAAACTATGCTATTCATTCGGTATTTTCGGTCGGAGTATTCAGTGTGGCTTAGAATCGGGACAATTATAAAAATGAAAAATATTTTTTATCAAACTAAAATGTTTTATTTGACACAATCATTTTGTATATACCAAACGAGATATATCGCAGGTGCGCTATGCGTGTCATACAGAGCTGAGGCAAATGACGCTTCATGTATCAAAGCCATGCTTTCCAATGCTCGTACGTTTAACAAACTGAAACTATTTAATACAAAAATAAAGCAATTACATGTACACTTTGGGTTTGTGCAAATTATCTGGTTAGACTGCAAATTAAGGTACGAAGAATTAATTAATCAAGTATTTAAATAAATGATATTAAAAAATAATTTTTACACATTATATATTAAATTTTTACATTTACATTAACATAAATTATTTATTCACTATTTTTATTTTGTTTTTATTCATTATAATGTGTTGCATAATAACATGTATACATTATTTTAGGACGTATTGCAAATCTACCTGCCATCATCATCATTATCAACCCGTATTTTTTCACTGTTAGACAAGTCGCCACACAGCACTGCGGCTTTATACCTAAACTGGCTGATATTTTACGTACTACTGTGATACTGACGTTGTCTCTCACGTTTGCCAAGACGCGGCGTCCACGATTGCTCGTCGCTTCCTACATAATTAATAAAAGATTCGTTATTAGCTAGTTTGACACAAAATTTAACAAGTGTAAAAACGATCCAGCAAGAGAGTGAGGCCAGTGGTTGCATATTATTCATTTTTTGGACACTTTCAAAGATTGAACAATTTCACATAGCAATAGGTCTCCCAACTGGAAACACCAGCCTGGTTTGAGCACTCAAAGAACTCAATTTGTCACAATGTAAATTTAAATATTTATATGAATACCGTTTTTCAAGTTGATACATGGTTGAAGAGCTGACAATGACAATATATATGTACATGTACATGTACATATATATTGTCATTGTCATATAGGACTATACTGGAAAAGGAAAAACATAAACACGGCTCATAAAATTTGAACGTCGCCCGATAATGAAGTCAGCAAACAACAGGTTGATTGAAGGTCACGACGCTTGAGCATCACATTGGATAAATTTAAGAACATCAGTTAGGTGTTATATGTTATACATTATTTATAATCTGTTTAATATTTGGAAATTATTACATTTTATTATTTTCGACTTGGGAACCTTCAACCTTCAAGAAAAGAGCGTACTTATTTCTTAAAGGCCGGCAACGCACCTGCAACCCTCCTGGTGTTGCAGATGTCCATGGACGGTGATAATCACTTTCCATCAGGTGAGCCTCCTGCTCGTTTGCCCCCTATAACATAAAACAAAAAAAAAAAACACAATGCTGCTGACATCACGCCGGTTACACGGCTAGTAATAAAATAATATGAATACATATTTTTTCTGAGTTAATCTGAGGTAGACATACATATTATGCAACATTTAAATTATAAAGTTTTGTTTATGGTTAAATACTATGTGTTGTTAATCACTAAGCTGAACTGGACTATGCACTTAGTACAAGTACAATTCTGTCACAACGCTAATTAATTTAAAAAAAATGTCTTGAATTGTGATGATGTAATTCTGCTTCCGTTACTTAAATGTAGTTTCCTGCATTTTACTATTCTCATCGGCACCTTGATTTTAAGTGAACTGAAAAGCAAGAAAGCGTTTATGTTAAAAAATATATATTCAAATAACTATAAAAATTAAATTAAATTGCCGATAAAACAAAGGAAAGATTGGAATTAATACATAATTTACTTTCATGCGAATGAGTTTTAATTTCGCGAAGCGGCGGTCTCGTGCAGGGTTCGCGCAAATTGTATTTAAAATTATTACGTCCGACTCAATCATCGATAATGATGAATGATTAATTTTCATACGATTTTTAACAAGCACTGTTAACTGTTAATTCGTTTTATCGTTATTTTTGTAGTATATTTGATGATCAAAATTGTTTAATTACAATTAACCTATATTTCCCGGATTATGGTTACAAGTGGAATCGTATTAACATATCAATATCAACGATGCCTAATAAGTTAGTATATGTACAACAAGCTTTTGTAAATAGTACTCAAAAGAGATTTTATGAAAGATTTTCAATTAAATATATTGTTATTTAGACAAATTCGTAATAAGGCGAAATATATGAGATTTAAATAAACATATTTATTAGACACACACACTGTACGTAATTGTAAAGTTAAAGTTTTGAATGAATGAATTTTATTTTATTGATATTTCAATATCGCATTTTGCTTTGATAGTTTCTTTTTACATACATTAGCAGCCTGTAAATTTTCCACTGCTGGGTTAAGGCCTCTTCTCCCTTTGAGGAAGGTATGGAGCATATTCCACTGTGGCAGAATTTTGTTGAAATTAGACACATGCAGGTTTCCTCACGATGTTTTCCTTCACCGCCGAGCATGAGATGAGTTATAAGCACAAATTAAGCACATGAAAATTCAGTGGTGCCTACCTGGGTTTGAACCCGAAATCATCGGTTAAGATGCACGCGTTCTAACCACTGCGCCATCTCGGCTCTTATAGTTTCTAAGTTATGTTTAATGAATACGTAAAATGATCACCTACCTATGTTCATGTGATTATCCCGACATCTTAAATTCAAATCATTTGACACACAATATTAATTCTTATGTAATTTAAATACATCTTAAAATTCAATAACAATACTTAAGTTTATTATATCACTAAAATGTAAAATAATATTTATATATATGTAGATAAAAAATATAAAAATCGGGATCTTTATAAGGTTAAGGTAATGTTTAATACGTAACTATTTGAAGTCAATGATAAGTCCAAAGAATGGACAGCGAATTTTCACATGACAATAAATAACTAATAACTTAGATTCATTATTATTAATATCAATTTAATACATATTAATAAATTTATAATATATACTTAGTTGATTTAGGTTTGTAGTAGTTTTAAATTGTATTATTCATTTTAATCTTCATAATGATTAGAAATGTGTTTTAATCAAAAAGTTGGGCCATTCTACTCCCAAAACTGCTTTGTGTTGATGTGTTCTGAAGTGGAAGATGAGTGAGCGGGTGTAATTAAAACAACAAAGGACATAATAATTTAGAGCTCACGGTTGTAAGCACATTGACAATATCCGTTGGTCGAGACACCACATTTGATTTGGTGGCTAATTTGATTATTTGGCTAGCTATTAAAAAAGGAATATAATTGTATTTATAATAGGTAGGTAGATTGATGTGCCACCCATACATGGACTCTGTTAAAAATATTAACCATCCCTTCCGTCTCATCCCATTGCCAATGCGTCAACCTAGGAATAAATATTGAAACGACTTACGTGGTACTCCAGTTAGAGTAACCAATTAAAAATGTTCTACTGCTGGCCTAAGGTCTACGCTTCTCTTGAGAAGAGAGCTTGGGAAGTACTCCAGAATACTTTTTCAATATGGGTTGATGGATACAATTAGAGTAATCAAGCACAAGACCAATGTTTTTCGTGCAAAACCGCTCGAGGTCAACGACACAGATAAGGCATTAATATATTATTTTTTGAACCGGAGGATTCGAAACCTCCCCCGGGTCTTCATGATTTGTATATATATCTATAGTTATTATATCAATGTTTCTATTTATAAGACTGAAACATATCCTTATAATAAATAATTGTAAATTTAAGGGTTGACACATTTATTGCCTAATTAGTCGCTTCCATAATTACTACACGCGTCCTTTATGTTAAACTTTATAATTCTAATGTCACGTTTCGTTGGATTCACGTATTCAACTAGGACAATCTCTCATTACCTAATTTGTATGAAAACTTAAAACAAATTAATTAAATTGTCATCATAACTGTTACGATTTCATATTTTGTGAATAAGATTTTAATTGTAATTTTAAAAGTTATTTATGATTTTTAAAATAATATTGATACTAATGGAACTTTGTTTGTTGTTTCTGAAGTTCATACGTATACATATGTATGTATATATTATGTTATTTTTTTTATATCATTGCCTGCCGGGCGGTTATAATATTATATGTTTATACGAAAATAATAATACTAATACTAATAACTACTAATACTAATAAAAGAATGTCTTTTTTTGTTGCATATATTTTGTGTCAAATGTCAGGGCCTCACAAAATTTGGCCTCTTAAAAATTGACTCCTTTTTTTTCTTATGCGGGAATGTCTTTAAATTCAGGTAAGCTTAGGGGTTATGTTGATATTAGGAAATGATACGGTCTTTCCTTGCTCGGATAGTTTTCATATATCATCTGTGGCCACATGAGATGCACCACGTGCTTTGGTTAGAACTCTTCTCAGTAGAAGGCGAGAATCGTCTACAACTCGACCTCAAGGTTTCAGTAAGGCATCGTCGTTATCATTAAGTTTTCTGTGAAGTTCTCAATAGCAGTTCGGATAAAATAATTTGTAACAGTTAGTGTTCTATATCTCGGAAAACACATAAAGACATTCGCTGTCTTCTATCGGTAGCATCGTATTCTGAGATTTTAGTACTCAATAGAGAATATCTCTTTTATTACGTATATTATGTATATCGCTGCAACAATAGATTTTTTTTTTTAAATTTGACGTAATAAATAATGCATTTTTGAGTATTTTGTTATTGAAATTCGTCATAAACGTTCTGCAATTGTTCCTGTACTGTCGGAAATATTACAAGATATTCTATACAAACTTAAGAAATAAATTATCAAGTTAATTCTTACAATCAAACTGACATACATACATGTACAAAAACAAATAATATATTCTATACTCGATTACCACCAGCTTCCATTAGTCAGTACTGACAGTTCCAGTTCTAAAAGTGTGTGTAAAATTTCAGCGTAATTAGTTCAGAGGGACTGATTTTTAATTTCAAAATTTGTCCCATGCATAGTAACAGCCGAGATGACCCTGTGGTTTGAAAGCGTGTACCGATGATTGTGGGTTCAAGTCCTGGGAAACGCCACTGATTTGCCAACGGCTTAAAATTTATGTCGTGCTCGATGGTGGAACATCACGAGGAAACCTGCATGTGTGTTATTTCAATGAAATTCTGTCGAACGTGTATCTAAAGCCTAAACTTATCCGTAAAGGAAGAAAATGCGTAAGCCTAGCAATAAAAAAAATACAGACTGCTCCTTTACTTTACTTTTAATATAACACAAGTGTACCTACATTACATAGATAAAAGCAAATTATAATCATTTAAAAAGTATTATATAAAAAGACTGTTTGAGATAAATTGGTTCGATGGTGATTGTATTATTTTAGGTTATTTAATTACCGAATAATTGGAAACGAATATCAAAGAATGCGACTTCCATTTATATTCATTTAGTGTTGTTGTTTTAGAAAATGCGTAAAATATGTCTAACCTAGAACATGCCAAGTTTATATCGTCAAATTTTGCTGTAGAAAACTGCATCTGTTTCGTTTTGACATTTCATTTTCCCCGTGCATTCGAGTGGCCGTGACAGATCGCAGGTGCATCATGCACAGAACCGTGCTGAGTCGAATGACGCTTCATATATCATAGCTTTGAACTTTAACTGAAACTTTTGTGTAACTGTGTAACAGTTGATTTTTAAAATATATTTATTTATAATATTTATTTCTTTTATTATGTTCAAAATAAGAATCATCTGTACTATTAGATAGCGTGATCGTTTTTCCAAGTGACTGTAAATTAATTATCATATTAAAAGACATACCTGTCGCGTTTTCAGTCTTATTTAAGTTTTTTTGAATGAACGAAGTCAATTTAACTTTTATTATTTGGCTTAATAGTTTATAAAGTAAAACTAAAATGCAACGTTAAAATAAGTGAAAAGTAGGCTATCAAGGGTTTTTTTCCAAACATATGAAATACTATTTCTAAAATTTGTCCAAATATACGCTTTAAATAAAAACTCAACAATGTCCAAAGCCAATGAAATTGAGAGACGACCACTTTGAAGCCATAGAAAATACAACGCAAAAAATAAAACATTAAAATCGGTTCATAAACAAAACGCTATACCCGAATATGCATATACAAACTAACATACCTATACAGGCGATTTATAAAGCTTTATTCTTTTCACATGTAAATATTCAATACGGTTTTATGGATGAGTGAGCCAGTGTAACTTCAGACACAAGGGACATAAAATCTTTGTTCTTAGGGTTGGTGGAGCATTGGCGATGTAAGGAACGGTTAGAATTTCTTACGGAACCATTGTCAATGGCCAGTGGTGACCACTTACAATGAGTTGATCCGGTTGTCCGCCTGCCTAACTACTATATTGTATAATTATGTTATCCCAGATAGAGCAGTGGTTACAAAGACGTGAATTTTTGAAACCCGGGCAGTCCCATTGATTTTCATATGCTAAATTTGTATACATTCGTTTTCAGTGGTCAAATAATAAAATATGTGTGGTTCACACATGTGCATGTGTCGAATGAAAATCTGCCAAACGTATACCTCTTAAGCGACATTGGAGCAGAGGGGTAAAATAATCTTCAAGCCTTCTTCTAAAAGGAGGAGAGGCCTTAACACGACAACGGAACATTTACATTTACCTTACTTAACAAAATATATATTTTAATTTATAATGTATTATTTATTTCAAACAAATTAATTACAAATTCTGTTTCAAGTAATATAAAAAATAATAAAACTTAAGGCAATTAACCAACGTGTTAGGAGTTTTTGCCTTCATTATACACTTGCACGATGGAATGACTAATGTACGTACAGTCGCCGTCGTTAGCGATCGAGAAACTTTCTTAGCCGAACAAGTCTTTATCCAAGCGCCAAAGTAATGCAGATTAACATTTTAATACAAATTTTCCCTGAACGTCATAAGTTTTTATTTTTTGAGGTGAAATTAGTTGAAGCGCCATTTTTCATTTACTTGGTGGTAAGGTTTTCGCTAGCACGTCTAACTTATCACCCATTCTATTGCCAACAAAAATACTTAGTATTGTTGTATTCCGGCTTAAAGGAAGGGTAAGCCAGTGCCACTCACACATGGGACATAACGTTTTAGTTCCCTTGGATAAAGTAAGGGATTAATACTTCATAAAATACCAATGTCTATAGGTCACCGACTCATAGACATTTTACAACGCAATTGTTAAGACATTTAAAATTATCGTGTAATAAAGAAATTCATATTCTGCTCACATGCTCGGTTTTTTCGTAGTCGTGTAAAGCCGTTTCTTAGTAGGTCAGTTCAATTGGAAGATTCTATATAAGGTCACTTATTCGTAAATACTAGACTCTCAAATTAATATAATAATATACTATTTCTTTATAATACGCACAATAATTACGTCTCGATTGTGCGCTGTTTTGTAAATTTAATTTATTTATACAGTTTAGTGGGTTTTGGCCTTATTCAATCTTTTCCAAATGTAAGTGTAATGTGTATAGCTGTTCTATCACATTTTTTTGAGAATTACATTTTCAAATTATTCTCAGTCTTAATTCGTTTTGATTTGTATTTTAAATGACCTATGATATATTTCAGTGGAGGTTATATTATTTATTATAAATATAATTTAAGCACGTAAAGAGATAAATTAATTATTTTCTGATGAAAGATTAATTTGATTTATTTTAACGATTTAAATGCTACTCGATATTAAATTATCGAATAGGAAGTAGAATACAATTAACTTGGGCTGTTTCATTATACGTATACATATATTGTGTACGTAATGGGTAAACGTCTGTATAAGACATGTAAACAATGGGTTATTCGGTGAAAACGTTTTTATTGTACTAGTGAATAAAAATCAGGAATTGACTCGTTTTATTTTATATACTTAATATAATAATCATAATTCGATTACTATACAAATAGTAACAAATAGTCGATCATTAGTATTAATTTAATAATATAATAAATCATTTCATTCTCATTATCAATAGCTACGCACGAATTTAAGAATTCATTAAACAAAATTATTCACATTGTACGTATTGTTGGAATTCAATGTTCTATGATATTTGTTGGTTTAATTAACACATTCATTATTACTATTGTTTATTAAATTCGATTTACCTGATGTTGTTTTTTAACAAATAACCAAATGCTACGAGTAAATTATAGGGAAATTTCTAAATGTGTGTTAATTTTGATATAGGTTATATTTAAATTATAAAACTTTTATAAATATTTAGCCTAATAAATGTAAAACTTAGCATAGTTGATTACTTTTATTTTTGTTTATATTTATATAATGTATATTATATATCGTAAGACTAACAAATTTTTTAATCAAATATTTTCGAAATTTTGTTCGTTGTGTATAATTGTTGATAATATGTTAAAATAGTCAAACCAGTTATTGGCTCTAAGTTAAGTCAATATAAAAATGCTTAATAGGTATTCTCTAAAATAAAATGATTGTGACACTTTGTCCACGTCAGTAATCCTACGATTGCACGCAGTGCTTTCAAAAAGGCTTCATAAAACCTAAAATTAGCTCCAAAAAACTAAAACATGGCAAAGAGACCGAAATTAAGTGGTCAGTGATTGCGGATAAGCGAAATGGCTTTTGGGCGCTGTGGGCTCGTAAAATTCAACGTATGCTTTTAATTTGAATTTAAACATAAGCTCTAGAATACGAAGCTTTGAAACAGAATTTTTTATACGGATGAAATAAAACGAAAAGTCATATAGACAGATTTATAATATTACAAATTTATATAATTAAGTTATAAATTAGTTAAATAATCCCGCCAAATTAAATCGCAAGGTGCAATAAAACAATTAAATCTCGAAGTTCACAGAGATGAATGCACATTCGACTTTTGAAAATGCTTTTGCAAAAAGGTTTTATAAGGTACTTAACTACGTAAATAAAAACAAGCAATAGTTTTCTTTGTCAGAAAAACCTTATAATCTAATATTATTACATTTGTATTTATATATAAAAGTATTTGTTATGAATACTTTTCCTTAGTGTGTAAAATGTAGTTTAAAAGTCTCAAGTAGTTGAATAAATCACCACATCATTTTGGGCAATTACATTCTCGTGTACCTGCTCTATTGTTCGACTGCCTCGTTGATGTAGGCTTAATATATATAAGGTGGAGCCAATGAAAAGTAATTGGGTTATTCTATCGAAAAATTATCAGTAACAGCACGGTGTCTGGTAGTTGTAAGTGATTACATTCTCGAACCTTGGAACTCTCGTAATATTCCTGTGCCTGAGCCTGAACTCTTTCATCGAATATAAATAATATATCATCGAACACCGGATTTCAGGAGAATAAGAGCACAGAGACCGCATCTTTGTTTCCGCACAAACTTGTGCACTAATATAGTATGTCCGGCATAGTTGGCTAGTATTCCTTGAGATTGAACGCTGTAGTTGAAATCGGTCTGGACGACATCAGTGTCTATTTTAAAATTCAATTTCCGTAGGCTTTTTGCAATACTAACTTAACCAATCTGTTGGCCATTGTAAGTTTTACTTTTTTAAGTTAAATATTTATTTTAATTTAAATATTTTTTTATAATTTTAGTAACCTATTTCCCTTATCCATATAACATTTTAAATCAAAACGAGTTCATTTTATATTTGAAAATCAGATTGGATATTTTTTATATTGCTAAAATTAAAAGCAATTGAAAATAAACTTTGATTTCAGGGGAAGTAATTTTGCATTCTGTTCGGCCGGTCAAATTGCTCTGGTCTACAATAACAATATTGACTGACCATTAAGCCATTGTAATCAATCATTTGTCATCTGCTGGTTTCATATAAGTTTTAATTCAATATTTCTTAACGAGTAACTGAATAAATTTAAATTTATTTAAAGTATGTATGTATGTATGTATATATGTGCGTGTGTATGGTAATTACCCTTTAAAAATAGATAATAGTTATTCCAATGCATATTTGCTCATTTTGCATCGAAAATTTACTATAGGTCGAAAGAAATACAGTATGAACAATATTCGGCGATACGATTTTATTTATTTGGAGCATATACTTATTGAGGTATTTTAGCTGAAAACATTCGTTCGTTCTAATGACCATTATTATGTTTTATCTAGTCATCATTAAAAACAAAAGATTTTTGTTAACATGCAGAATAATTAAAATTAACTTATACCACAAATTAATCACGAAAGCATGACGTTAAGTGTCTTTCACCTTTTAAACTGGGGTGCTTTAGGAAGCAGGGATAATGAAACATTTATGTATTATGTTATGTGAGGAAATGCCATTAGGCAGCTAATTAGCCGTCTTCAGTAATTCTCGCATGTGTATGCAGTCCTTTGTGTTGGACATTAGAAGACCCATGTCACGTTTCTTTGTTCCTGTATATCCATTGGGGATCGTTGGCTTATAAATTAATTTCAGATCTCGAACACACGGTGTCTTTGGGGACGCGGTGGAAGCTTTTCTCATTTTATTTGTAAATTTACAAAGGAAATTGTTGTATTTCTGATCTTATAGCAAATATTAATAAATATACTGTTTCGAAATAACAAATCGATGCGAATATCACAAAATTGAAGAATTCACTTATTGACACACGCCCTTTATTTCCCTATTGGCCCTTTATCAAAGATTGTCTGGAAAAGACTGCTGGAAACGATATGTCTTTTGCACAAACAAATTCTAATTCTTATATTCTATGTAGAAGAATCTTTCTACAAAGGATAAAATAATTCGAAAGTCATCACCTATATTTTCTTATTGATAGTCAAAATATAAACTACTAATTATACTATTATATTATTTAGAATGATATAGGCCGCTTGTAGATGACCAAGTTTAAAATTCGTTTTAGTTCTGTGTTTAATGTTACCTTTTATATTTTAGGCACCACTTTATTTGGCCCAAGACGACATTTCCGAATTTAAATTTCTAAATTCTCATTCTCATTGTTTTCAATGAAATCAGTCGAATTGCAGGTAAATCAGGTAATCCTTCGCCTGATCACAGTTCAGTCGTGATGGATTGCTATCCACTCGTACTAGGAGAGTAAATGAATATATGGTACACTTATCTTTACCTTTTGGCTAGATGGCTAACCTTTTGAGAAACATTACAAGATGTTAGAATATGTTCCATGGCATGTACTCCAATTATGCATGTGGAATATATATACAGGGTGTGCACAAGGGAAAAAGTATAATACGAACAGATAGATATCTTTAATGTATATTGTTTGTATCAGATACTTGCTATATTATATTTAAAATATACCAAGGCGCATCATAAAGCGCTTAAGCTGCCCATGTAACTCCAAGAAGATTAGTTAATATAATATATATGTATTCAAAATAAGTGGTATGAGAAAAAATAAATAAAAGAACTAAAGAAATTTATATTTTCTAGACAGCGAAAAGCTTAAAATACGTAGCAATAAATCAGAGATGAGCGCAACTGTTAACGTGATATTATAGTAACCACATCCGAAAATTTCATAGTACCGATAGAATGCTCAGTGTGGCGTAAAACTGGAATTTGTCGTTGAAGTGACTATTCCGCACATAATAATTGAGCAGTTATGCTAATGAGTTACAAGCTAAACCGACGCCAAAACGTAGTCCATCGAATTTATGCAAATCTGAGCTCTGCTGACTGCAGCCCTGTAGCGATGTGCGTATGCTGACCGCAATAAGCTTTCAGACATTATTCGTTTGAGTTTTATTACATTCTAACTTTTACGTTGTGTATTACTTGGGAAACATTCAATTGTATGTTTTGTATTTCAAATAAAACTGCTGAATGGGTACACATTTAATTTTACTGTGGTTTAAACATTAAAATATATAGAATATATATAGGCAATCATTAATGTTTATGAAAGACGTTTATTAAAACAACACGATGGATATTAATAGAATGCTTACATCTTAACCGATGATTGCAGGCTCAGACCTAGTTAAGCACCATTGAATTTTCATGAGCATCATTGAATTTGGGTTCAAAATTAATTTCGTGCTTGGCGGTTAAGAAAAACATCGTGAGGAAACTTGTATGTGTCTGATTTCAGTTAAATTCTGTCATCTGTGTATCCACCATTCCGCATTGGAGAAGCGTTGTGGAATAAGCTTCAAATCTTATTCTCAAAAATAGAGGGCTTTAGCCTAGCAGTGGGACATTTACAGTTACTTAAAAGTATTAAAATATTTAACAGTTGATTATTTTACATGAAGGCGGTAATTAATAATAATTGACAATATATAACAATATACATACTTATATACAAAACTATAAAAAAACATATACATACATACACATATAGTATCTACAAAATAAATATTAATCTATATTATCTATAGTAAAAACATATAAATAATAAATAATAATAGTGCATAATAGAAGTCATTGGAACTAGGGGCTTTCTGACAATATGTGCTCACGTAGACGATTTTTATAAGTAAATTCAGAGGTAGCTTTGCCAATATGTTCGGGTACTTTATTCCATAATCGAACAGCTTGAACGGAGTGAGAATGAGAGACGAAACCGGGAGTATGAGTAGGAACAGAAAGCAGGTAAGAATCCTTAGAACGTAGTTGACGATTGTTATTATCACACAGAAATTTGAATTTTCCTTTCAAATAATCAGAGAGAGAGAATTAAAGAGAATATAGAAAAGAGATGAAAGTAATCGGAAGTCTCTACGTTATTGAATTGTAATCCATATTAATTTATCACGATACTGAGATATATGGTCGAACTTACGAAGACATACAGAAATTAAGAGCAAAGAGTTATTTCTGTACAGAACACGTGAGAGACGTAAATTATTAAAATATCTAATTAATTTTACTTGATGGAAGGTCTTTGTGCTTGGTTGTTGGGTAAGTACACCCCACTCATCATATTTTTAACCGTCAATCAGTAATACTTTGTATTGTTGTGTTCCATGTGGACGGATGTGTGAGAAAGTGTAACTAAAGGTACAAGGGACATAAAAACTTAGTTCTCAAGGTTGGTTAATATTTCTAAAAATGCCATTAGAATTCTATGGTGACCACAAATAATCTGGTGGTCTAGTTGCGAATGTCTACTTGAAATAAGTGTCTCTTTATGTAACTTGCAATAATTCGAATCCACCGTTCGTCGTCCGTTTATACGAAATTACATGCATAACTTAAAACTAGAATATTCCATTTACCTCTATAGTAAATTAAAGTCCGTATTACTATGTGCTAAAATTTAACTATGAAATCCTACAGATGGCACGGAAATGACTTTAAGTTACCCTTTTCCGTAAAACAAGGATCCTTCTAAGTGCCTATTGACCTTTAGCAGGGCTTTGAAGTCTCTACAAGTTAATTAATTTTCTAATGCTTACATTACAAAGAAAATTAGAAGCAATTTAGTTTAAATTAATTATTAATAAAACATTTCAAATATTGCGAGAGAAGGGCGAGGAACGTACGGTGATTCTTGCATTTGATTTTGCGCATGTGAAATTTAGCTTGAACAGAAATTTGTGTAAAGTGAATCTACGAGTAGCTCACACGATATTTAAGCAGTTATGCAAATAAGGAATTAGTTGAACTAACGTCAAAGTAGCGACTGTAGGGATTTATGTTACATTGCTTAAATTTCTATACCTCTGCGGATAATGATTTGATTTGAACATGGACTTGGTCGGTTTGCCTATACACTTAAGTAACATGTAATTCAAATTAACTATTTTGCATGATGAAATAATATTAGAGTTAGATTATTATGAATAACGTTTGAATGTTTATATATAAGTACTTTTAACCTTACTAGGGTACTATATACAACTTTTGGATTGAAGAATAAAAGAAAGAATTACATTTATCTCCGTCTAGAAACGTCGAAATTCCCCGCCTTTCTTTATTATAATATGCATGTAGTACACATAGAAATGTTCTTCTTGAATAACTCTGTTTATTAATATAAATCCGTTGCGTAGTTAGACACCGAGTGTCTTTTTTATATACTATGTAGAGATGCAAAGGAAATTTAGTGCCTTTTCTTATAGTTATTGACGAGTATAGGGTTATCGAAAAAAAATATAGAAACAATTGTACAAAAAAAATTCTCACCCTGCAAATTAAAATAATACAATTTTACATGACATAATTATGATAATAGCTGGTAGCAGCACTGCCTCTACCAAATCTTGTATTACTGGATGGTACAACTTTGGGTAGTCTCGTCTTGGGTGCGACCTCTCATCATCTGATGAGGCTGAGTTTGTAAAATGACTACAGGTATAAGACTCCTTAGATCTCACGATTGGCGACGTATTATAAGTGTAGGCTACGGTATAATAATATAATATTTAAGAGAGGAGTTCAATGTTTGAGGACCTCCGTGGTTGGGTAGTGTGTACACCGGTTTTAATGGGTACGTCACTCCAAGGTCCCGGGTTCGATTCCCGGCCGAGTCGATGTAGAAAAAGTTCATTAGGTTTCTATGTTGTCTTGGGTCTGGGTGTATTTGGGACCGTCGTGACTTCTGATTTTCCATAACACAAGTGCTTTAGCTACTTACATTGGGATCAGAATAATGTATGTGATGTTGTCCAATATTTATTTATATTTTGAAGGTGAGCACTTCGTCATTAAGTGCTCCATATGGCTCCGAGGCAATTCTATTCAAACTAATGGTTCATTTTTGATTATCAATAAACAAATGTTATGCTGCTAGATTGAATTTTTACTTTGATATTAAAAATGGTACTAGAAGTACTAGAAGTACTAGAAGTACTAATGGTAATAATGATCATAAAGTTATCAAATAGGTTACCCGGGTACGGAAGGTACATAAGACACAAATCGAAATAGACTATATACGAATGTACTTGTCTGGGACGTATGCCAGTAAATTAAGCACGTTACCTCGTTTCAATTAAGTTAATGAGACTCTTGATTTTATAATATATTATTCTCTTTTGGTATGATTATTATTTATTCGAATGTTACATTTTGAAAATTTGACGTCCTCGTTATTGTAAATTAGACCGTGAATGTCCCACTGCTGGAATAAATGCCTCCTCTCCCTTTAATAATAAGAATATGCTTTATTCATAAAAAATGATTCACAGATTAAAATGAGTTCCCTGGTTCTTGTGATAAGCAAAAGCCTGTGCCACAACGCCTTCAAGGAGAAGGTTATTATAGTGACTAATAATAATAAATTTGAAGATAAAATGTGTTTATATTTTTGTGTCAAGCAAATCGGAGTAGCTGCCCGAATATTTGGATGTTGCCGGTGGTAAGATTCCCGTGCCGCGGGAAATTTGTAAAGCCGTTTGATCTGCGCCTGAAATCTCTTTTGCGATATCGGATTCCGGTTCCATAGGATTATAATAGAGATGAGAGAACTTATGTTTGCACACACACTTGAGCAATATTTTATAAGTTATAGAAAAGTTAAGAAGTTATAGTTAGGTATTTTGCATTGATAATGGACACCGTAACCAAAATCATAAATTTGTTGGAATCTGCATGACTGAATATGAATTATTAGTTATTGATAAATTAGATATGAATTAGATATGATAAAGTCTATTAAAATACCACGCTAGCTCTTTTTGTACATCTTTAAAACTTACTTTCAAATGCAAATTAATCCATTAAATTTGCCTCTGCTGGGCTAAGGCCTCCTATTGTTTAGAGAAGATGGTATGGAAGCTTTTAAAACTACGTTGTTTCAATGTGGGTCCTAAACATGCTAATTACGTGTTCTAATTGCTGACAAACCTCGACTCATAAAAGTTATCAAATGAAATTAAATTATGATATAAAGGATATAAAGTAAGTAAGTATGATTCAAATGTTAGTACATCCTTAATCAGTCAGACTCTTCACACGTCAAAATAAGGAGAGCACAGAAACAAATGAACTCTTTATTCAATAAACAAATAAAGGTGTGTGACCGAGCGAAGCGAACACAACTGTGACGCGGGATCTGTCAAGCCAAAGCTACACCTGTGAAATCGAACGATTGCAAAGTCTCTTAAGAATAGTAATATCGCTCACTCGTTTTCACTTTGATAAAAAAGTCGTCCCAATCCTCTACACCAGACGTTCCCAACGGGGTCAGTAGAACATTGGTTCTACTATATTATTATTATTATTGGTATTTAAGGAGGCGTTCTTATTCTTAGACTAATTTAGAGGGCGATGAGGAGCAACCGCTATCCCAGGCAATTCTCAAACGCAATTTTTAACACATACGAATAGTTCTTAATGTAAGTATGTATCAGATCATATTTATGTAGGTATGTGAAAGAAACTCCACACTCATAACCGAAAACATACGTTAAATGTCAGAATTCATGTCAATGATGGTAAGTGGTAATCACCGCCCATTGACAGTGGCGTTGTAGGAAATATTAACCATTACTTACATAGTTATAACTTGTAAACTTGCTCACTCATTCTTCAAATTGGAACACAACAATATTGCTCTTTAACGGTAGAATATGTGATGAGCAGAGCACCTACCCAGACAGACTTGCACAAAGTATAACTAATAAATATTCATTAAAATTTCTATTTAAATAATTAGTCATGTTGTTACACAAGCTTGGTCAAAGCGGATGTCAGGAGTTTCGCAACAGTTTCCTACATCCGATGCGAAATTAATAGTTGTAACTTGCAACTTGCTTTCTTGGCTTATGTGTGTTGTTTTACTCGAACAGAACATCAAGTTGACGGCAAAGGCTAATTGTGTGTTGCCTGAAGGGAAATTGTACAAATTGTTTCACATTTACGACACACGTTGAAAACATAATTATATCTGTACATAAGTGTCATTTTTTTATTTGATATAACTTTTATATAATATTTCATTAAGATATCCGATAAAATATATCTACGTCTAATGAGAACATACATAACATAACATAAGCAGCCCGTAAATGTCCCACTGCTGGGATAAAGGCCTCCTCTCCTTTTTGAGGAGAAGGTTTGGAGCATATTCCACCACGCTGCTCCAATGCGGGTTGGCGGAATACACATGTGGCTGAATTTCGTTGAAATTAGACACATGCAGGTTTCCTCACGATGTTTTCCTTCACCGCCGAGCACGAGATGAATTATAAACACAAATTAAGCACATGAAATTTCAGTGGTGCCTGCCTGGGTTTGAACCCGAAATCATCGGTTAAGATGCACGCGTTCTAACCACTGGGCCATTTCGGCTCAAAAAATGAGAACACGTCTTGTTTAATGTCTTATTGACAGTGTTATTTGTGTTCTTTAATTTTAATATATATGAATGTATGTGTGTCTACAAATATTTTTCATATCCGTGTTCATATGGTGTGTATTTACACATCAGTACGTAATTGTTTGTGTTCCTTAATTTTATATACGGAGTAAAAACGCACACGTCTCTGGTGAATGTATAATTTAAAAAGTATTTAAAAAAAAATAGCGTTAATTGCGGTTGCTTGCTGGTATTTATTCAGAAAGTCCTTTTTCTGTCTTCGAAACTTAAATGAAGTTTAAATGAGACCATTTTAGAAAAAAAAAACTTCTTAAGAACAAAAAAAATATTTTTGCAAATACATAAGATATATATATAAACATCAAGATTGAAATCCTCCTCTTTTTCAAGACGTTTGTAATTTTAAAAAAGTTGAAATTTCAGGCCAAGTCGGTATTCAATTTGATTTGTTCATCACTCAAATCTTTAATACACCGGAGTTTCAAAGTGAGCTTATATTTATAAGTTTATAAAATATAAAATACTGTCTTAAATTATATTAAAGAAAACAAAATACTTAAAAAAATGTTCATAATGCTAATTTTCTTTGAAATCAGAAATTTAATTAACGTGTACTTCAAAGCCTAGCCATGGGTCAAAAGGTACTCCGGCGATTTGTGCTTTATATAAAAAGGGTTAACGTGGACTTGTTTTCGGGGTAACGTCAAGACTTATATTTATATTTTGAACACGAATTGAAACATTGTATTATTAAAATATTTAAAAGTCTTGGTTGATTGAACTTAGTTGTTATATACGTGAGACGTTACACATACAACGATAGTTTTAACAAAATCATTTATACCGAATATATGAGTAAGGAAAAATGACTTATTTATACTAACACAAAGATAATATAATTGGTGTTTCTACTGTAAACCGGGTAACTGTAACCGGTAAATATTGCGGGTTCAAACCCAGACACCAATTAAATTTTTATGTGCTCAATTAAATTTATCAATATTTTATATTTTACTCGAAGATGAAAAACATCATTAGGATACCAGTATTTGTCGGACGAAAATCGAATATTTATCTACTGAATTGGAGCAGTTCCGAACTTATGTGTGTGGGAGATGAAGCCTAAGACTGTGTGACATCTTTACTTTAAAAGACATATATTTACCATAAAGTATTATATACTGGCTAGTTTGAGTAGGTATTATCTACTCTCTAGTTATTCTTATTTTAACCAGCTATAATGCTGTCTTCTGGTTATACATGCTGTCTCCAAAGACAAAATATCTTAGATGGTGTAATGACGATGTGGCTTATATTTCTTAGTGTGCTATTGTCTATGGGTGAAAATGCCTATTATATTTTTAAAGAAAAAAACATATTCGATATTTAAAAAATGTATTTTTGTGTTCCAGTTTGAAGGGTGAGTGAGCCAGTATCACTACAGGCACAAGGGACATACCTACTTAGTTCCCAATTAGTTGGTAACGTATTGAGTATGTAAGGAATGGTAAAAATTTCTTACAGCGCCATTGTCAGTTTGCAGGGTTGACCACTTACCCAATTAGCTATTAGCCGGTCCTACTTAATTCATAAAAAAAAAGTTGCTTATCGTATCTTAAAAAATAATTGGTAATAAATAGTCCACGAAATTTCTCAAAAATAATTCAGTAAAATATTACTCGTGTATATTTGGTCACAAGCAAGCTAATTCACGTCGAGCTCCGAATTAAAAGCACATGTTGACTTTTACGAGCCCGCAGCACCCGAAGTCATTTCGCTTATTCGTAACCACCGACCACTTAATTCAGTCTCTTCAACCCTTGGTTTTCTGCACATAAATTTTCCTTGTGTGGTAGATTTTTCCTCGTTTTTATGGAAGGGATTTTTCACTGAATGTGGCAATTCGAGACTAAAGTATTAAAAACCTTTGGAACTTTCTACGAGGCTAAAGTTTTAAGAAGTCTAGTGAAGGTAAAGATAGTTAATGGTTTCTTTTGAAGTCATAAAATAGTTCGCAATTTAACTGCTATAACTTAGTTCAGTGACTAATATTTTTTTAGCACTTTGAAATACCTACTCGTTAATTTAATGCAAAATAATATGAAAAGAAGTAAATAGTTTTATTCTGTTATTATAATTAGCTTAAGTTTTTTTTAAATGATGGAGTTAAAACATAAAAAACATTTAAAAAATACTATAACCGTCCGTCTTTTTTTGTAGTCGGTTAAGAAACTAATATTCAAATATATCGAAATCTTTCGACAAATCTTTCAAAATAAAGCTAGGTTTAGTTCAATATAATTTAAACCAAAAAATGTAAAAACATCTTCTAATTCACTTAACTTAGTATCATCATCAACTTGTTCTAGAGGCGTCCTTAAAAAGCTACAGATCTTCTGATCGAGATTATTGCTAGCAAAAAAATCTCAGTACCAGGCAGATATTGGAATGCTTTTAGTATTGCTCCTCACGTCTATTCATTTTATAAACGTATCAAAGGCACGCTGTGCTATTTCTAAAAAGCAAATGCCGATTACATAAAGATAGCATAATATACAACACATATACATATTTCGGGACAAACAATTATTTAGTATATATATTATATTACATTCGATACGAAATAAAGTCCACTTATTTTAATTTATTCAATGTTAGCTACATTGTTATGTATCGCACTTTAAAATATATAAGTTTTCAACAAACTCAAATAGTTTGCAATTTTCTTCTCTGCCTACACAACCGCGTATCATAACGGGATCGTAACGCCGACAGCTGCTGTAATTACATTGCCTTCCGTTATTACACCGTGTACGATCGCTGTTTATGTTAAATTTAGACCTATATTATGAACAGTTTTGCCAATATTTAAAAAAATACATTTTCTCATATAAGAATGCTTAATATAAAAAATAAACGTAACCCTCTGAACATTTTAGATGAAGAACATTTCAGTTGTTTTTTTTTTAAAGTGATATAGGTCGCAAGTTAGACAAATAAGTTACTGTATATTAATATTACCCATCACTTATATGGTCAATGTGCCACCATCTGTAGTAATTTTAAAGATCTATCAAGTTAAATAACAGCATTACCAAGTTCAATTATCCGTACGTCGATCGAGTTTATGATTTCATTTTAAAAACTTCACTTCATACATTATTTATCATATCGTAAACGTAAACCCAAATTGTAGATCACACCGATACCAAGTAAAAACTATATTGAGTATTTAAAAAAAAAATACAGTGTAGACAATTTATTGCAATAAGTTAGGAAAAAATCAAAAATATAAATATATATAAATGAAACAAAAGATCACGTCTAGCGTATTTAGGAATTAAGACTTTAAAATAGTATACGAATTTGCAACAAGGATTTAATAATTCTCTCGCACAATACATTAAGCTTTATAATATACGAACTCGGGAAATACTAATCTATCAAAAATTTACAGCCTCACTTTAGGGCGAAAGTGCAATGGCAAAACAGAAATGACATTCTCATTAGTGTAACCTGATATATATAAGAATCCTGAAATAAAAGGCAAACCATACAAACAAATCCTACAAATGTCCAGGCCTCGATATATTTTTTTCGCAAAGTTGTCTTTTATAAAAATACTTTTTGGAAAATTTATGCAATTTAATGTTATTATAGTTAACTTATTGCGGTAGAATAATGCAAAAGAAGGTTTACACGAAAATTAAGGAAAATTGTTTCAATAGAACTTGAGATATAATGACAATCATCTCGAAAATTGTTTATGAGATAAACACATTTAATGTTTCAGGCAAAGTTACGCGCAGTAATAGCCGACGAAATAGACGAATCCTGCTCTATTCTAGGCTTGCTCTATTTAAAAAAAAGGCATTTTCCAAACTTTTCCAAATGAGCCGTTTCGTCTTTTAGAGCGTCAGAAGTTCGTATTTCTGAGCGCCCAATCCGGTTATAATCACGTTTGATGATGAATTCATATTACTTACTAAAATAGTTATATTTTCAATTTTCTAGGCATAGAATATCCCTTAAACGACGAAATTGTTATTTTTCAATGTCATTGTATGTCTCCAGTGTTAATAATAAAATAATTATTGCAATTAACGCAATTCTAATTGTAATTTCTTCGTTTTCTATTATTGATTCCTTTGCCTAAAAAATATGCACTAATCTTTTTTCGAAAGAGGTCGTCAAAAATTGGTGTCTATTTGATAAATGTTCTAAAAATTCAAATTTATTGTTTTATTATTACTTGTAATTTTTTTTAAAAAATATTATTTGCCAAGGAATTCGTAGTACGTCTATTTCCAAGATACACCTATTTACTTAAATAACAAATAGAGATACGGGGATTGCTTTAATATAACAAAGCTATTCTTTGAATTTGCGTTTGTGATCCTATTATATTATATAACTACAAAAAATACTGGCCACGTATAATCTCTTCCAGCGCTCCACCCTTGTATTTATAAAGAATAATCCGTCCAGTTCCACAAATATTATATAACCGTGTGAAATGTACTAATATGTCCATAGAATTTGCACCTGTCCATGTTGTCATAAATATTTGAAAACATTATGATATTTGTAAGTAAATCTATCTTATTTTTGAAAATGGTTCTGATATATTTGTTTGATGATTTACAAAAAAATGGTTTGTTAAATGACCATTGTATTTTGCCAATGGAAAGTTTTGTATACTATCCGATTTAAATGACACTGTAGTACATTATTTTACCAATCAACCGATCATCATGATAATTGGAATAAATTTGAACACGGATAATATTTTAGCGCAAATTGTATCGTTTAATTGTTTATAAACAAAAATTTAAACAGGTATTACAAGGCCTGAGTAGAGAATTATCTCGTAACTATAAATAAACATATAACGTATATGGCGTAAAATGACCAATCAAAGCGCAGCTTGTGGTGACGTTCGTGTTACACCTGAATTTAATATGAGTCAAATGAATATTACAATAATAATTTAAGTTGATTTATAAAAGGAAAAAGTTTTTATATATTTATGCATTTAGGTTATTTATTGGTGTGTGTTCATTTTGTATGCGGGCTTAAATTTTTTAAATGTATAGTAATATGCGTTCCTCATGAAAATACCTTATAATATATAAAATCAAAATTGATTTTTGTTGAAACACTCTAAAAATATAGTTTTGTGTATAAAATAAATATATTTATCTTAATATTATAGATATTGATGTGATCTCAAGAGAGTCAACTATGCAGGATATTTTATTTACATGTAACTAGCATACAACATCTCATAATCCTATGGGATGGTAAATTCGAAGCGACATGAGAGAATTCAGGCGTGGCTTTGCTTGTTTTTTGAGGCACGTAAGTGTCCACACTTCTAGTTCAAATTCCAGTTTTTTTTTTTAAATCCTATAAGTTGACCTATAAGCCTGGGGTTTGAACCTGTGACCTCGGGATCTGCGGCCTCATATCTAATAGGTTAAGGAGGTAGTCAAATAATATTTTCTTCATATATATAAAAGAAATATATAGTAAAGGCACATAGAGGTACAAGTAAAAAACGTTGACGAAGAGTGTGCTTGACGGCAGTGAGCGTTATACCGTTTGCTGTCATGGCATCCTAGTTGGTCTTAACCCTGATGCTTGCCAATATAATTATACATTTTAACCCTAATAACAATTATTTATGCAGTATCGTGTTTGAACAAGCATCTTTAAATGTAAGGAACGACATCAACTGTATTACTTGGCAAATGTTATTGCTCCCTGAGATACTATAATATAATATGATATAGTTTTTATATTTATTTATGCTTATTGTTTTATTATTATTAATATATTAAATAAATGATTCAATTTCATCTATATTTAATTTGGTCATGACCAAAAAAATGTATCTACTTTTAAAAACTTTTATTTGCAACTCAATTTAGAAGCAGATATCTTTATCTCTCTATCCGATTGAGCATTTTTGATTGACATTCAGTTTGGATGACAATGTTTGGTTAACTGAGTGACGTCATTCTTAATCCAAAATGGCATGGCATACCCAAGATGGCGGACAAGTTATTTTTAATGCACTCCTACAATATGGGTATCAAATAAAAGTTCTTGCTAAGAATAACTCGAAAAATAATGTGACGTCAGTCGAAAATCAATCATTAACCGATTAACCTGAAATTTTGTGTACACGTTCAGTTTGGATGACAGTGCATGGTCACGACACGTGCATGACGTCATTCCAAATTTTACATGACAGATAACCCAAGTAGGCGGATATATATTTTTTAAATTCATTACTACATTAGGGTGTCAAATGAAAGGGCTTACTGAGAATAAGTAAAAAAATAAATTGACTTACAGTGGTAAGAAGTAAGAGAGAGTATGGTGGAGTAAAAGAGTGGAGTTTTTAGTGCTTGCCTATAATATGGGTATCAAATGAAAGCACTTACTGATAATACGAAAGCTCATTTAATTACTAAAAAGTAAAAAAACCTTTTTAAAAACAAGCTTTTATTTAAGTGCGCTAAAAAGAAAAAAAATATTTTAAAGATAGATTTAAGTACCCGAATTTACTTAGTTTAAAATTTTAAAAGATAAAATAACTTCAAAACATTTAATTTACTTGTTTATCGTGTATTGTGTATATATAAATTGTCTCAAATGTGAAATGACGTTATAAGTTAACAAGAAAAGTTTTAGTGTAAGTTTATTTTTTTCTTTTTAGCGCATTTAAATAAAAGCTTGTTTTTAAAAAGGTGTTTTACTTTTCATTTTTTATTAAAAAAATCAGTATATACGATATTTTAAAATCAAATGCGCCTTGCCGAGATTTTTCTAAAATATTAGTATAAAAATAAAATGTAATTGTAAAGTTCTTTCAAAATCCACTTATCATTTACCGTCGTTAATAAAATATTTTAAATAATAAAAGATTTTATAATAATAAATGATTTTAAATTCCTAGAAATATTTCCACTGCTCAATGTTCTACATGGTTGGTGTGAAACTCTATTTGTAATAAATTTAGTTTTAAGTACATTACACTAAGCTATTTGCATAATTTCGGGTAACACACACGGGTTGCACATGTTGGAAATTCGCGCACCCACCAGGGTAATGCACATGTTGGAAATTCATCCAAGAATGAGATTAAATATAAACAAAAACTCAGTAATAATTGCCCGGTTTCGAACCCACGATCTTCGATTCAGGCGTTTTAACCACTGGTCCATCTTGGCCCAATATTATGAATTCAATTGACATTTATAAAAAAAAAACTTGTAAGTCGTATAATTTACCTTATATACAGTTCTCGCAGGTCAGAGTTAAACGAGCAATACACGAGCAAGCCCGTCATATAAGTTAACCTAATGGCTCATTCGAAATGATTTACGCGCGCAGCCTACGAGCACCTAACAAGCCAACATTTCTCTACCTTTATATTTTTAATCCTATAGAATTTCTTTCATTTAAAAACAATTTTATAAATGAATCGTTCAAAATATATCGTCTCATATTATATATTATATATTATGTTATAAAATTGTCGGAAAATTA
Organism: Vanessa atalanta; assembly: GCF_905147765.1. NCBI lineage: Eukaryota > Metazoa > Arthropoda > Insecta > Lepidoptera > Nymphalidae > Vanessa > Vanessa atalanta. Next base: position 6,916,874 of record NC_061882.1, read on the forward strand.
ATCAAAATATACTTTATTCAAGTAAGCTTTTAAAAGTACTTTTGAATCGTCCTTTTATAGGGTTCATAATAACTGTAAACCCTTTTCACAATGTAGATTCTGTCGATAATAACCTTACAAGTAAACCCGGTAGCTTTTTAAAACATTTATAAAACTGTGATGTGAATCAAAAACAATTCAATTTGTATATATTTTGATGCGTGTGACTTTTAAATATTATTATTATTATAGACAATATAGCGTAATACTTTCCTTCATTTCACGATCATTCATACGGTAAGAGTTTGCTATTGCTCAATACGTATACTGATTATTAGGCAAGGAGTGGTTTTAGTTCCTTGCAGTACCATTGTCTATAGATGAATGTGATTTAGATCAGTCAGAGAAGCAAAAGAATGCATGAACTTTTTTTTTATCTTATCGGTAGGCGGATGAGCAAATGGGCCACCTGATGGTGAGTGGTCACCACCGCCCATAGACAATGGCGCTGTAAGAAATATTAACCATTCCTTACCAATGCCGCACCAACCTTGGGAACTAAGATGTTATGGCCCTTGTGCCTGTAGTTACACTGGCTCACCCTTCAAATCGGAACACAACAATACTGAGTACTGCTGTTTGGCAGTAGAATATCTGATGAGTGGGGGGTACCTACCCAGACGGGCATGCACAAAGCCCTACCACCAAATAGAATGCATGAATTTCAAAAAGTACGTATTAACAATGAATTCATCAATCTAACTGAAAATCAAGAGAGAAACTGAAGATCAAATGGGACACAGCGTCCAAACAATTACATTTAAAGCCATCGGTAATAGGTGAAGCCGTGAAATAGTTGCGACTCTGGTCGTCGGTCGTGAAACAAATAGCGGGTGATATTTAGTGTTTCCTGTTTTCCCGCACTTCGCGCCCGCTCTCACCGCATCTGACGTTTATTCGATTTAAGTCCAGCGCTGGTCACCGCTTTACAAAGCGCTAAATAAAGTCAGGGTTTCAATTCTGTTTGCAGTCCGTTTTTGTTCGCCGTTCAATCGGTAAACTCGTTGTCATGAACACTGCATCATGTGGAAAAATTGTACCTCTCCCGTAGATTGGATTCACATCAAAGGAAATTGAGAACGAATTAGTTTTACCATAACATACAAATACTTTAAAATGATTGTAAGGATAACAAAATATCCTACAATGTCTTTCTTCTTCGTTCTCATTAAAAAAAAGTGGCCTGAAATCTGTACCATTTTTATGAATTACATTATACACGAATATGTGTGACAGACTTCGACCACAAAAGTGGGTATGTAGACACTTTGTGTTATACAACACCACTTTGAAGCGTATTAAATCGTACTCTATACCGTTCAACCGACAGCCATGAGAATTTATATATGTATACATACAGGTAACGCATGTCTGGTTTCGTTAGTGGATTATTATAATTAGGACATTATCTAATTTTGTCATTATTATTATCCCTCGGCTAACCAATGAACAATTACCATAATTACGCTTTTTATTCGATATTATATCGTTCCGATTACTCGGATTAATCATTAAACAATTTGGCATACATATTCGATGCGATTCTTCTGACGAATACTAATTGATAATTAAATTCTTCAGAAATTTGAACATTAAGGCGCAGTATAACCCACGCCAAAAGTTTATTTTGTTGTTAAAAGAGCGTTGACAGTTCTTTAAATAGCACTTTAATTTTCTATGGTTAATATTTTAAGTAAGTATAAGTTCGTTCCAATCAGCGTCTAATAGTAGGCGTTGAGAATCTATAAATAATATTTGACTACGGCAAAGTATTACAATATTACAATAACATGCGTATTATTATCAGCAAATATATTCAATAATCTATTGAATATATTTGCTATTATCTATTATATTATCTATCTATTACTATTATGTTCATGTTGTAGTCGAAATCATGCTTATATTCAGCTATTGTTAAATTAGTGTTATGTAGTGAATATATTACGGAATACTATTAATATGATAGGTAATAAATTCTATATTTTAGTTTCTCTTTTTTGTAAATTTGCCAATTCAAATTCCTTTATTAAATATAGAATAACGTATATTCAGCAGTCGTATTATTACAATCGCATTGAAAAAAAAAAAATTTTTTTTTGTTAAATTTTGTAATTGTTTCGAATTATTAACATTACGTAAAGAAACGTTTTTTGGAATCATACAAAATACACCTCAAGGAAATAAACGTATACCAAAGATTTATAACGTAAATCACTTTCAAACGCGGTACACATGTTTTATTCGTGAATTCGTTTTACAAGCTTGACTTATTTACTCTTTATTTTGCTTGCTACCCGACGAATCATTGAACCGTTTGTTCTTTGCTTTTGTAACCAGTGATCTCTTTTCAAAATCCCAACCGATACTGTTATGTATGTGTTTATTTATTTATTTACGGAACGTAGCAACTGGAAAGCTAGTATTAAAACATCACAGCCCATTAGCATAGATACAATAAGAAATAGTAATCTTGTACCTAAATTTTACACTGGCTCACTCATTATTCAAATCAGAATAAAAATATAAATTGTAATCTAAATAGTAAATCAGTATATTGTATACATTTATGAAATTCTACAAAATTATATAGATTAATAAAGTTTGTCTCTGAAAAATAAATTTTATTTAGCTTAAAGAATGGTTATTGGTTTATTATTTTATATCTTAGCGTCTTATCAATATTACTAATAGAAAAAGGATATGTAACCGTCCCATAGAAAGTCGGCTTTGAATGAACATTAAAAAAAAAAGGTAAATTATTAAGACATTAGTATTCCTTTACCCTGTATATTTATTTCACGCAACAAATTCGGGATTCAGAGATATAAAACACCAACACTAGTAATAATTATAAATAATGTTCGAAGTTTTATCAAATATCAGAAAATAATCCTCTAAAAGTGGAGGGTCGCCTATTCTTGAAACAAACCGAAGAAAACCAACAAGAAGGGTCGATAACCCTGCACATTATGAGAACTCACTGCTCCTATTGTCTATTCCTGTTAGTGTTGCCATTGTAAATGGTGAAATATTGTGTACAATGGTAGATGTATTGTATGCATGCATTTTCAATGGAATATTGTTTCCTAATTATTTACTGTTTTTATCAATTGGGAAAATAATTACAGTTTTAAAACTGCGTCCTGTAAGTTACTAACATTTGAATTAAATTGTAAAAGTAAGTATTGACGCAGTAATTTTTTTTTGGGGTTGTTTTGAGTAAATATAATTAATTGAACTATGTGAATCTTGCTTAGGAATGTAACGCACATTCAATTGTAAGTCTGTTTACACTGGTATCACTTTGAATGTGTTAATTACAATGACTAATCTAATGTGCCAATGGCGATGCTCCTAACTCTTAGCTAATGATAGTACTTCTACAAACCGCGAACATAAAAAACCTTACCGTTTTCATTCAGAAATTTAAAGCCATCTTAAAAATAAAGTACAAGTTTTTGTATCGATAGATTTTAAGAGGCGATTGTTTTTAGGTTAAGCTAAACAGCACTAAAATGTATTTATTTTACTTATCTCATTTATTTTTAAGTAGACTACTCACAAGTACATTTTAGTTAAATGAATAGACTTAGTTATGTTCGGTGATAGGCGTGGTCGTATACTCTATTGAAATACTCTAAATTTTTTTTTGTATGAATGTCTGTTTTGCTTATAAATGATATATAGTTTAGAAGTTATGCGGAAACAAATGAATATAAATACAATATATTTGTACGTAGGGTAGATATAATGATATATGTACATATCCTCTATAGTCAGGTAAAAATTATAACTCACGTTCCAAGCCGTAATGCAACCGTTCTAACATATTTTTTTATGGCATAGATTGACAGTCGAGTATATGGGCCACCTGATGGTAAGTGATCACCACCGCCCATAGAAAATGACACTGTAAGAATATGTTATGTCCCTTGTGCCTGTAGTTACACTGGCTCATGTGAATGAGCTTCAAACCAAAACACAACAATAGTGAGTTCTGTCTGTTTGGCGGTTGCACAAACGGACTTCTTTGAACACCAACAAACCCACCAAGAAAATTCTGTTAACTATGTGTTTTTTACCGAAAATCATCGGCACTAAACATAACAGTAGCTACTATTTTCTGTAGTTAATATTAAAATGACTTTTTATAAGTCATGTCAATCAAATACAATTAAATAAATATACGAGTACATTATAAAATCCTGCATGAAATACTAATTCTACGCTTTTTATCATATAAATAACCTTGTGTCGAATTGACTTATTTATTTATGTTATTTTAACAGACGATTTAAATTTATGTTTTTGCAAAATCAAAAATATTTGCGCAATTTTATTACAGAATACCGTGCCCCAGGAAGAATTTGTTGACTTTGCAGAGTAGTTGACGCAACGGAACGCTTTTTGATTTTTCACCTACTATTTACTTTCTGTTATAATTTATTTACTATTTTACTATTATGCGAATAATAAAAATACAATGACAGTTTCATTATGAGATTTGTTAATTTTTATAACAATAGATGTTATAGATAGTTCCGCCACCTGCCTCTTTATTTATTCACAGTGTAGCAATATGTCTCTTCTACCCTTAGGTTGTCTGGTAGGAATTACTTTTCAGCAATAAGACCAACTATTTATACGGCTCTTTAAAGACTGCTTACTGTGCACCTATTTCTTTTATTTGGGAAGCAATATTGTGTTTCATTATGAATCGAATTCTTATCAATTTCGTTCGCAGGCGGGTTTATCTATATTTTATTTTAAATTGTGCTAGAAATTTAAACAGTTCTGTAAAATGATGATTCAAAAGTGCTTGTAAAAGCCTGCTTGAATGAAATATATTTTGATTTGACAAGTAAGTAAAATAGTGCATTGAAAATTTAATAAATTCATTGTCCTTTAAATGGGCGTAGCAGAACAATTACGATGGCAAATTCATACTTTAATTTATGTTATGGAACAATCATTAACAAATGATTTAATCTTATAAAAAAAAATTGGCTCACAAGGTCCATTGTAAATATTGGATACATTAGCCTCTTGGAAATTATTTTGAAAGGCATAAAATGAAGTAATGAAACAAAGAACTGAAAGTACTTTGTTTGTTAAATAAACATTTCCGGAATAAGCAGGGTCTCAACCAACAAAAACACTTTTGTATATTTTCCGGATTTGTGACATAGGCATGGGAAAATAAATAAATACTCTTTTCCTCTCATTGTGTTGACAGTCAAAGCGAAAGTACAATAACCGGGTTGGAGATATTTTCCAATAACACTTTTAGTGTCTGACCGAACCTTCGGCTTCAGCTGTGTGCGAAAAAAACATCTTCGGCAAAATCATCGGCTTCGGCCGAAATGGGATGAAGTTTTGGCCGAAGCCAAGGGTTACAAGTTAGCGCTGAAATTGAAAGAAATGTTCGACACAGCGAGAGCCTAGCGGAAAAGGCGATGCGTGGGGGACGGGGGTCACACTGATTTGCGCCAACCGACTCTCGTCGAATAATAACATGTAAAAATATGTAAATTAAGCACTTCGCAATCACCATATTCTAAAGTTGTGTACGCAAAATGATGCCATTTTCGTGTGTGTGTGACAGTTTTTTTATGTTATAGATGGCTAACGAGCAGGAAGCTCAACTGATGGAAGCGACTACACCGCCCATAGCCTGTGCACTGCAGCATTGTGAGGTTTGCAGCTGTGTTTCCGGCCGGCGGTTCCCAAGTCGTATTGGTTTCGAAAAACCGTCGGCGAAAGTTGGTTTCACAAAGTGGTTTTGCGCTGTTGTGCATTTTCCGACATCTAGACGGTGCGGATGAATTTTCGAATTCTGAAATGTCAGTATAAGAAATGATTTATAAGGAGGTGATAATTTATTGGACTATTTTATTTTATACTTCTCATTTGGTATATATTTTTCTAATTGTATGAAAATACACACAGATATGTATGATGACTTATGTATAATTTTTCACAAATAACGATATTTTATTATCTTTAAATGATGTTTCATTCCATGTTGTGATAAGTGCTAATGAGTCTCATAATTTCATTTTAGCATTTCCTGTGCCGGTTAAAGTCTACAAACAAACATTCTAATGTAAAGTAACAGGTGTACGATCTTAGTTTAGTTTTAGAAATAAATTCAGGAACAAAACTTCAGTTGAGGTGACATTTGTCATCGCTTAGAGGAAGAGACCGCAGAGGGACCGCAGTATATGCGCCTAGGAAAGTTAGATAACTAACCGAAATTCATATTAATTAATTAGTTTATACAGTTCAATCTTACGATGGAAATCCAGTCTTTTTTTAAATATATAAGCCAGCGCTTTACGTTTATCTCAGGTGATGGAAAGTGATGATATAGCTTAAGGTGGGGCGCTGCCCAGAAGATCCCTAGTCACTTTAGACTTGAAGACTATATTGTAGGTGGTAGGGGCTCGGAGGTCGGGAGTGTATTCCAGAACTTAGCGGTGCGTATCAGAAACGAGGAAGCAAATCATTTCGTACGTGTTTAAAGTACGTCAACTACGCATGGGTGTTAGATTTTTTATAGAGACTTAATACATTATGGCAGGGTATTTTAAGATAATTTATATTTCTTTATTACTTTATTATATTTTAAGAACAATTACATTAATACCAACTACCTTAATATTAACTTTATATCTTGATAATTGCAAAAAACACAATTCATATATTCATCAATAATTTGACAAGCAGTAACAATTATACTTTATCACAAAATTGTATCATACCTTAAATGTTAACACCTTACTGTTCCAGGAAGAGTAAAGAGTAAAAGTGTTCTGTATGGAGTTTCCATCACTTATAAAAGCCTCTCTACAAATCACGTGATTCACAATATTGAACAGAAAAGTCAAAGTACCCTCTTATTTAATATCAATGTTATCAATACAATTCAAATTAAATTATTATTATTACAGAATTGAAACATATGTATTGTAATACATAGTATAAGCCTTGTTTGTAATCATACGATTACAAACAAATAATTAGACAATTATTTATTTATTTCTTACTTAATCTATCAGGTGCAGATCTTTGCCTCGCAGTTCTGTGGTAAAAAGGTTTTGAAGGGGAAAACAAAATTATATCCTGTAGATTAGATTACAGACAGGCAATTATGCTATGGTGTTGTAAACTCTGGGGTTTTTAATTGACCAGTGTCTGGTTGCCAATGAGCCTTCTAGCACGACGATTCACTGAATGAAGCATGATGCTTTGCATTCAGTGGATGATTTGGTAGCTGATACTTAGCAGAGCCGTCCCATAAATGGTTGCAGTACTCAATGCACGATATAACTTGGGCTTGATATAAGGTCAGGAACTGTTCCGGTGTGAAGTACTGTTTCACCTTATTTAAGCCAGGTATTTTGCCAGCAGTTTTAGCTTTGGAATCAATACATTGTCCAAAGTTGAAATTGGATGCTAAAGTGACTCCTAGAAGCTCAAAACTGTGGGTGATGGGTACAGATACATTTCGGAAAGTCGGAGTCAGGGGGAATGAAGTCCTCTTGGCAGTGAACAAGCTCGCTTGAGTTTTTTTAGAATTTAAATTGACTTGATTATCGTGGCCCCAATCCAATATCTGTTTTAATGTCAAATTAATGCGTTCTATCAAGGCTTCCCTGTTCTCAAGAATTCCCGTTGCACTAGATCGGGGACCGCATACGTATCTCTCCGTTGTAGTGTTATCGTCAACGTACCCTAACATAGTGGGTTCAGACAATCGTGTATATGCAGTAGGAGTGCACATAAAGTGCACTCTCAATTTCCACACATACATAATCCGATGGAACGGCAAAACCAACACTAGAAGAAATATTGTACCACTTTCCATGGTTTGGGAGCGAACACACTATAACTTCTAGCTTCCACTGTTTCTGGAAATTTGTTGACAATTATTTTGCGAAAAAGCTGAAAACTTGTCTGAAAATACAAATTACATATATTAAAAATAAATTACTATTTCATTCGGTGTTAAAGTTTGTGTTTCGTTGTCTCTTGGAAAGCCAAATTTGAAACTTTACTGACTGACTACGGACAGCGACCGCGCAAATTATAACGATTCATCATGCCTCCACATCACTCACATCTGGGGCTAACATCTGATAAAGCAGAAATTAATATTCATACCGTGGTCTTAAGTACCCAAAATCTGACACACATTGTTTGAAGATTGTTTAGGATAAACGTTTTAGTTATTTGGATGAAATACTTCAAAAGTTTTGCTTAGGATATATTATTATAATTGTTATTACTTGGCAACATGACAATGTCAAGCTCGTCTTGACGTATATTGCATCTACAAAAGACGTAGTACTGACTATTTGCTTTAGCATAAAAGCTCCCATTCTCTTTGTTCTTTGCTTAGGTACATACACTCAATTGAGTGAGGTTTTCCGGATAATTTACGGTCACATACATAAATTCAAAATTAACAATTTGGGCATAATGTCACTTATACAGCATGCGTACTTTCAAGTAAAAAAAATTAATACTAACGGAAGCACTACCACCAATCGGGAATATTTTATATTTTTTTTGTTCCGGTTCGAAGAGTGCATGACCCAAAACCCTCTTAAGCTCTGCGATCGTGTCAGATTGCCATCCCATAAAGTAATGTGATCGAGGAAATAGAGCCTGTTTCTGTTCAAACTATTTTGCACTATAATATATTTTGTGCAGTTGTCAATTTTTCGTTGACAAAGACCGGTCATATGGACCTCCTCATGTCACGTTGTAGCTATTTTTTAGTCTCAAAATTGAATGTATGCTCGTGTAACGAAATTTTGTTCGTCACATGGACTCTAACTGTTTTAAGCCAGGAGACACTTCGCAAAGCCATATATCATTGGTTATCTAAATGTGATTAGGTTTATTATAAAGCATATTTTGGACATTATTTCAGAATTCTTAAGATCTATCTTAACATTAATTACTTTTAAACGTTAAATATTAGGACGAGATGTATACGTATAACATATGCCCTCAGTGTATATAACAGTAAAAATGAAAAGTAAAAAACCGTGTTTACATAATTTATAATGGGCTAAAATATAACTGTATCATTTTAGCTTTCTTAGGCAATTTTGAAATTGTCTGTCTTATTTATATAAGAAACAAGTTTTGATTATTTTACCACGTGATTGATAGATCGGACGTGACGAGAAAGTTTTGGGTGTAACTCAAAGACATTTACTAAGTTGTAGCGATGAAGGTGAGACATGATGTATTAGGCCCATTGTGTTAACATTCCACTTTATGGAAGAACTGGCGACTAACTCTGGCCTCGCTTTGTTGAGCTTTACGAAGTTGTACTGATTTACGATTTTATTTGTTTTTTAAATTATTATTTTGCGTCCGTAAAACATTTCGATTTCGATCGGATATATTGCATTTTACTTTAACCGCATTGTTTTTTCTAACATTGGATATATTTGATATGTATGTTTAAGGACTTACTCTACAAATACAATTGGCCTCATATACGATATTAATCACTGTCGTTAAAAATAATTGATGTGCATATAAAATCCAAAAATTACTACAAAAAATAATTCCAACTCGGTTCATAAATGAAAGAATTCTGAGGTACTATTGAACCGAATGGATTACCTACTTATTTTTCGAAGTCGTTAAAAAAGGGCTTTCCTTACAAAAGGTCAAGGAGAGTTAGAATTATAGTATAGTTTAGTGTCCTGATTGATGTTCCGAGTTTGCGACCTTGAACTCTCGCGTCGCCATCTTGGAAATGCTACACACAATGAAATGGTCTACAAACCAGTTTTTCAAAAACATCTTCTCTCCAGCGCCATTTTAGTTACATATATTTAGTTAGATATATTTGATATTATATGTTTTAGTTAGATATATTATTGAAGCCTAAAATATCCTGCACTATAGTAAGAAATGTTTTTGAATCAGATAAATGGTTCACAAGTTAAAGCGGGGTTAAGCTCAGCTACTTTCTACAATTCGCAAGTCCATGCTTCGAAGTCTTGGCAAGTTGTTGTACAAATTACTACATCATATTCATATATGAACATTTGTAAAGCATTTTTGCGAATTTTTTAGAATGTATTTAGTGTGAAAAATAAGTCGAAATTTTTACGCCCCGACTAGATAAAATAACATGCTATAAACTCGATGCCTTTTGTTTTAGAAAAATCAAGAACGAAAATGTTTTGTTTGCAATACGTAATAAATTATCAATTAAATATGTAGAATTCGTATCATATTTGAGAAATGATTATACGAAATAAAATTATCCAGATAAAAACTAAATTTAAATAGATAACGTTCAATAAGTAAGATTTAATATTTATCTAAATATCACTATGAATTATTGTAACCAGAAGTTGAATTTTATTAAAAAAACAACACAAATAAGATCAATAATTACTTCTAATACAAATTAAACGGAAAGTAAACGTTACAAACTTATCAACCAAATCAAAATAACGTTAACAAACGAAATACAAATTAAATGAATAAAATAAATATAGGTAAGGTACCCTAAAAACGGACAGGGCTTTCCTTAATCTAGTTGACACCATCGTGAAAGTTGTTAAAGTGAGGTGTGCAGCAGCATGGACTTCTTATAATATATATAATCATTTTAAAAACCAACAGAGGTTGTTGATTTATGGTTTAACGCATTAATCTCAGGAAATACTAAATCGATTTAGATATTTCTTAATGTGTAAGACAGTCCGTTTAATGAGAAAATCTATATAAACTTTAAATACAAACTCAAAGGGTTATCAAGCCAATGTATGAAATATATGTGTTAAATATAAAATAAAACAACGTAGACATACGCAACAGGGTAGCTTCTCAATCTCGCGGAGTACATAATTCCTCCTTCATACTCGTACGTCTTACAGAGAACAATGATACACGTCTCTCTAGAGATTTCTCAGTGAACTTAAAGTACCTACTGGTGACTTATACATACTCAGTTACTGATCTTTATATTCATTGTGTATATTTAGATTACTTTTATATTTTTATTTATACTTTCTACATTTGCTTTATTGTATTTAACAATTCATTCACATGACGAATAGTCCGATGGAAACTAATAGTCCGAACAAAATAATAGTGATAAGCTTACACTAAATCGCATGCTAAAAATAACCATACTATTATAAATGGAATATCCCCACTGAATCATCCCAACTGAACCTACGTCTACCAGAAGAAATATTTAAAGTCAAAGGTTAAAAATGTCGGTATTAGTTGAAATGTCTATTTTGATCGGACTATAATTTGAGACTGAAAAAAAATAAGTGTAACACTTCCGTTCGAATTTGAGAAATAGCGCGTAAACCGCAATAATGCAGAAAAAAACGATTTTGTGTGATAGACAACTTCTGTTATAAAAAAGCAAAAATAGTAATTAAATTTCTTTCTAATAAGTCAAGTAACATAATATTAAAAAAAATATATAATATTTTTAATTTTTAATATTTCTAGTTCTATTCTAATCATTATTAATTAATAATAGTTGTAAATTGAAATAATAATTTATAACAAGAGATAGTGTTGAAATTATCACAGGAAACATATGTAATCTGCTATAGTGATTGATACACATCTTATAATTAAAAAACAATTCTTGTGTATATATAAATTTATATCTTTAACGATTTGACTTAAATTTTGTGTTTAGGTTTTGCTAATGGTTTTGGTTTTTTAATTTATTATGTCTTTCTTAAAAAAACGAATTTTTACTTTAAAATATGTTTTCTAGATTAATTGATAAAGTTGAGCGAATCCCGGATGACGTGTGTTTATAACGTTATTTTTACATTACATTAGCCTGTAAATTTCCCACTGCTGGGCAAAGGTCTCTTGTCCATTTGAGGAGAAGGGTTTGGAGAATATTCCACCACGCTTCTCCAATGCGGGTTGATGGAATACACATGTGGCAGAATTTCGTTGAAATTAGACACATGCAGGTTTCCTCACGATGTTTTTCTTCACCGCCGAGCACGAGATAAATTATAAACACAATTTAAGCACATGAATATCAGTGGTGCCTGCCTGGGCTTGAACCCGAAATCATCGGTTAAGATGCACGCCTCCTAACCACTGGGCCATCTTGGGTCTTTATAAGCAGTATAATAAATATTATTTTGTATTGACGTGCATATATTATTTCTTCAATTATCTGATAAAAAACTGCCAAGAAAGAGATTCGATTAATCCTATTTATAAATTAATATGTTCATTGGAGGTTATCTTAATCGCAATATTGTTTTCAGATATTGATTTATAAAAAATATATATTATTTAATGTAAAATTCCATTTTCTTAAAGATAAATAAAGATAATGAAATAAAAAAAAATCTGTTTAGATAAACTTGATGATAATGGTCGCAATATTTTTCAATACACAGACTAAAATAATAAGTATTCCTATTATTAATGTATTTTTATATTCCATTAAAAATGTTTGCAATTATAATATTATTATCGTATAACGTATCAAACGTTACGACTTACAATATTATAAATACTCTTTAATCGAGTACGCTCATAAAAGAATTTTAAATCATCATATTACAGTGTTGAATTAAATGTAAAGCTACTATATAAAATAGACTTCGGTTGCTATAATATATTATTTCAATGATAAGAAAGACTTCAATCATCAATACGCGTTTACCAAAGTATGACTGTAACAATATTTTTTATGATAGATTTTGGTGAGAAAAGTTTTAAATTATAGTTTGATTACACATAATCATTTTATTAAACGTAGATTGCACGTCAATAGTCGTTAAATTGTATCTAAATGAAATGTTGAAACAAGCAAATGTCTTTAGTACAAACTAACTACTAGTTTGTGCTAAAGATATTTGAAGTTTTGAGTGCGATACTCGGTTCGTTGGATGTCACGCGCGTCAACGCATTCGTAGTTCTACGTGTATGAGCAGTATTCTCTGTATATCTTGTTAAACCTGTATATTATGTAAATGCAGAATCATGAATTATAAAATGAAAATCATTAAAGTGCTGGAAAACATAATATGACATTTTATTCGTGTGTCGAGCAAAACGCTTATATAACTCGTTGGAATAAGAAAACCAAACTTTCAAAAACGTGCCAAATAACAAAGATAAAAATCTACCAGAATACAATTTCGATAGAAAGTTTTGAGAAATAAAATTTACTCGTATTTAGTGGCAAAGTTTACGCGCCTTAAACATGTGTAGGCTTGCTCTTATCATGAAAACAGTATGAACATCGGTATATATCGGTAACATTTACATACGACATGAACTACATCTATTTCGAAACTATAATCTAAAATTATATGACAGCACATCGATAGAAAAATTAATAAACAACTATATATTTTATAATATTGGTTAAAAATAAAATATGAACGTCATTTGTACATGAAGCTTTATTATACGAAATACGGCAGAAAAATAAAATACTAAAGAAAAAAGCTTAAGAAGAAACGGGTAACGAATGAAATTAATTTATTAATTTATATGTATTTCTAGTGATCATTTTTTTTTCTTTTAAATCGATCCAACCAAAATAAACAAAACCTTTGTTGTATCGAAAATTGAGCTTAGTAAAATAATATACACATAATGGACAAAGGATATTTATTATTTTAAGCGATCGTAAAATCTAAACTTATTTGGCCAAACAATATTTCGTGAAAGAAAATTTTTATCACCATAAAATATCCTTGACGATAAAGTAATTTATTTTGATAAGATTCAAACATTAACTTCTTGCTTAAATTGCTCGCAACATATTAAAATTATTTCGAAATATTTATTATAGACAAATTTTATCAATTTCAACCGTAATATATTATATAACTGTTTAAGCTCTACATTCTATAGAAAATTTTCGTTGGCATAAACCGTCATTAATCATGAAGGTCTAAATATTTTGAAAACATTTTTTGAAATAGGATTAGTAGTTATACTTATAAGCCGTATATTGTAATATTGATTGCAAGGACTGGTGGCACGGATGCTTGCACAATTTTCTCGTTGATTCCTACGAGTAATGTAGTTTAAGAGCCGAGATGGCCCAGTGGCTAGAACGCGTGCATCTTAACCGATGATTTCGGGTTCAAACCCAGGCAGGCACCACTGAAATTTCATGTGCTTAATTTGTGTTTATAATTCATCTCGTGCTCGGCGGTGAAGGAAAACATCGTGAGGAAACCTGCATGTGTCTAATTTCAACGAAATTCTGCCACATGTGTATTCCGCCAACCCGCATTGGAGCAGCGTGGTGGAATATGCTCCAAACCTTCTCCTCAAAGGGAGAGGAGGCCTTTATCCCAGCAGTGGGACATTTACGGGCTGCTAATGAAATATAGTTTACTATATTTGCAATGATGACCAATATTATAAGTAAAACTTTAAAATATCGACTTCATTTAGAACTTTAGAGGTACAAAACTGTTCTGTATTCCTACGTCATGAAAAATACGTGTAAAATTTTAAATAATTTCAATTCGTAGAATTCAGTATTTTCAAAACTATAATAAACGTAATACCACGATGAACTTTAAATTTGGGATAATGAAATCCTTTTTTGTACTTTAAATTTTGACGCTCTGATAATCCCAACATTAGAAGTTACGAGTGCAAAAGCACACGGGACGTACCTGTTTTTCAAGTCAGTACGACATGGAGTTGAAGACGCGAGTGTTTTAAATATTAATATCTCCGTTTCGCTTTCTACATATATATATATATATACGAAAATCCAATTTTAAGTTATAGTCTTTGTAGTATGAGGAACGTTCATGCCAAGTTTCAATTCTATCCGATTTATAGTTAAGAACGGGGAATTCTTTATCTCAAAACCTACAAATTTTAGTAGTTCATTCTCGTTTAAATGTAGAACTTATATTTTAAATCTTAATTTTAAAATCTTTCTCGTTGAAAAAAGGCAATTTCAAAATCAAAGAAGTAATTTTATGAATACGTGCGTATTATCTTATTTATAATATAATATCCAGAAAATCAAAGAGTATAAGAGTTATAAGCAGTAAGTTTAGTTCTGAGTTATATGTCTATTTCAAGACTACGAATTATGGTTGATTCATGATATTTCCAATTTGTTAACTAATATGTTTTCAAATTCGTACAAATTTACCTATCTTAGAATTAATGTAAGTCATGTATGACGTAATAATTTTATGCAACCTTATCTCTAGATAAAAACACACACATACACTTACAATACACACATACATAGTGATAACAACATGGATTAATAAACATAATTCCAGTGGAATAATGCATTTTGTTTCAGTCAATTCCATATAAATTTAATCAGCGTTGTTATAAATAAAAAGAGAATTACTGAAGTATCCTAACGTGCTATACCACATAAATACACAACACCTTATATGTATATGTATATATAAATAAAATACTATACTATTTGAAATTGCAAAATCGTCATATTGTGTAGTTTTATAATACTTTCAGCCAATTTAGTTTGTAATGTAATTTTTTGTGGGATTATATATGTAAGATTTCTCATATGTCTCTGTTATTCTACGGCTTATTAACTATCTCTATGCATAAAATCACGCTGATCCAATACTTGGTATAAGGAAAACAAACCATATTTTGTTATTTATAATAAATATTAGCAAGGATGTTAAAAATAAAGATGGATTTTCAATGCCGTTTGATAACAAAAATTGATATTTTTGTCACAGCGTTGTAATCCGGTTAAAAAATGTATTGTTTTTTAGTGAAACATATTTCGAATTGATCGAAAAAGGCTTATATACAAAGCTGCCTAACTTTTGGAACAAATTGCTAAAGAACAAATAAATTAATGGAAATTGAAAACCGCAAACAGTTTTCGCCCTCAAATAACAGGGTTTTAATTTGATCATTACATAATATTCTATTCTATTTAATTTCAATTAAATTTGAGTGAAGTAAGTTCTTTAAACTTATTGTTAATATTTTGAAATTAAACTCAATGATTAATAGTTTAATATAATTTTTAGAAGACATGTAGAATCCTAGTGGATAGAAGACCAGAGTTTTAACCGAAGTTTGTGGGTTCAAGCACCTTTGCCAGCATCTTTGAATTTTCATGTCGTTAATAATTATAATAATTTCCACGGTGAAGAAAAACATCGTAAAGGAGCCAGTATGTATCGAATGAAAGTCTAAAAGTAAAAGTCATCTGTATCTGCCACTCCCATTAATAGCACAGAGCAGCACGCGGAATAAGATCTGAATCTTCTCCTCAAAGGAGGCCTTAACTCAGCAGTGGCACACATATAGACCGTACTTAAAGAGTATATTGATTATGAAGAAGATATATTGTTTGAATAAAATAACAATTTATTCTGTTGTGTTATTTTTCAGATATATTTTTTTTATGTGACGATCACGTATTTTCTTATTTACCCATTTTTATTTTCTATAAAATATGCATCAAGAAGTTAGTAAGAAATGTCTAGTGGGTGTATTTGAAAGAGGGCGATGATACTCTTGAACCTTCGTTCAGATGCGTAACTCTCGTTCGACCCCGAATACGAATTGTCACATAATGAGACCGTGAAAAACACTCGCTTCTCACAACCTAACAGGTTTGAAATGAAATCGTCTATACATTTTACGCATGCGATTGTAACCGATAATTTTATACAAATACAGCTTAAATTCCTTTGCGTTCCGATTAGTACAGAACAGAAATCTTCGTTTGATATTCTGATAGCATTTGAGAAATAATAAGGAATGTTTCTGTTCATATATGTACGAAGACTTCTAGCTAGCGTTTAAGATGTTTGACGGACGAATGAACCACAATATTAAGTTTGAGATTTCGCAATTTACATCTTCTCTTTTAGGGAATTATTATCAAAACGACTTTCGTATTGTGGTTCAAATTTGTTTACATAAACTGATTTAAAAAAACCAGTAATAACAAAAGGTTGTATATTGTATTGTAAACTGCCGCTGTAATATAAATGTTACATAGTTACGTTGGTTAGGTTTTAAGCATTTTATAAGCGTCACAAGAATTTTAAATAGAATTAACCATTTCCTACTCAAGCAAACTATCTGTAAAGGAATACTATTATATTTTGTATTGTATTATAAAAAAAAAAAAACAGCATCAAAATAATGATCATATTATCTCTTAAGTTTTGGGACTCTATTTTTTATTAATTGTTATTATTATTTCTTTTGAAGGTGGCCCAGTGGAAAGATTATGCGGACTTTACCGATTAAAGTTCTGACAAGCACCTCTTAGTTTTCATGTGCTTAATTTGTTTTTATAAAATTCATATTGAGCTCAGTGTTGAAGAAATCTGCATGTGTTGAATGAAATTGTGTATCATGTATAAAGTATATAAACTCTCAGTGGAATACTATAGTGGAATCTTTTTTTAAAATATCAATATTTTAATGAGACAGTTAAGTTATAGTATAACCATGATGATAACGTGATTGATTTAATTGATTTGATAATTATATAATAATATATTTTATATATCGCGTTTGTTGAAACAGTCACTATTTTGATGATGATGGCTCCTATCAAAACTTTATTCAATATGTAATTAATATGATTGGAACTTTAGTAAAAACAATTTAAATTTATATTTTGGGCCGGACGTTGATATGAAAACAAGCGATTGAAATTATAATTAAAACTTTAAAACAATACAGACTCTTTTGGGTCTGATTTTTATTCAATATGAAAATAAATTATAATAAATTATTTCTACTAATTATATCGGTTGTTATTATTGATATTTGATATCTCTCGCTAGTAAAAATGTATCAGTATCCAGATCAATATAGTTATAGAAACTTATGATACAATTGTTTATTGATTATTTAAATTGTAACTTATCAATTAAGTGCTGTATACCGGACATAAATTGTAATGTATGTATAATAAATTATTATCAAAAATATTTTCTTATTTATACGTATTAACTAATTAAAATATCCTTGGTAATGTCGGCTTTACCGATTTCGGCCACGCTAGCCATCTCAAGGGAGAATCTCAAGTGTGTGAGCAAACACAGGTGAATTTTCTAATCCCTCAGTCTTAAAATCCGATGGGTCGTCAAATCCGACACGACCGGAATCAGTTCAGGTGCAGGACCAACGGCTTTACGTGTTTTCAGAGGTTTGGGAACTGTACACAGTTCCAACTTTGAGAGTCCGGGCTATTACTGATTACTCAATAATAATTAAGCCCAATTACTTTTTATCAAACCTTGTGGCTCAATATGAAGTATGTGTTAACTTCCGTTTAGCTTATACCTCAAATTGATCTCAGTTTTGGTGCACACATGATTTTGACGCGCTGATAATGAATATGATATTAAAAATACAAGCAAATTTTCCTTATTCACTCACTTCGAGTGAACTGTTGAATCACACCATTGTTGAACTCGATATTATATAATGCTATTATTTCATATTAGGAACATTATCTGCGACCACAAAAAATAACAATAAGCAATAATAACCATCCCTGAGTTCGAACTAATAACTTTATAAATCACTAAATAGAACAAACGAATTTCAACTTTGAAATCTCCACCGAGAGAAATAAGGTCCATTATTTTAGTTGACATGCCTACGTTCATCGAAATTTTTCGTCATAAAAGTTGAATATTGGAGCTAGAATTTTTTATTAAATCGATACTATCTAAAGACTAAATTTTCTAAATGCCTGTTGAGTGCCATATATTGAATTGGTATAAGGATTTGTTTATTAATACATCAGAATCTGGTGCTACATTTGCCCTTCTGCGAAATAAAAAAGTAATGAAAATGTCAAAAATATTGTCTGATATCCGTTAGAAGCGTTTGAATTAACTAAAAACACGGCATTATTTTTAAACATAATTTATGAACATATAATTGATATAAAATATATTTTTTGCGCGCTTCAAAAACTCTACCAGTACTTATGAAATTGAAATGGGTGCATGGGAACTATACTAAACCCAATTATAAATAGTAATCAAATCTTTTTATAAATAAATAACGTTACACTTGCACATAAACAAATATATTACAAGTACAGACGGATTAATTGAAGTTTTCTTTTTGATTGAGTTGGTTTAAAATCGCTATTTGTCTCTTTGTCGGTATCTCCGCTTACTTCATTTAAACCACTTAACGAAATTCGATACGAATTTTACTTATAGAAAGAGCGATAAACGAGGAAGGTTTGTGATAATTTGTAGAACAGGCTCAACTAGACTTTCACGGGCAATGCTGCCTAAACCTTAAGATATACATCAAAGTTATGTACAAGAAAATTTTAGGTATTAAAAAAGTGTAAAGTAAAGTCCGCATCTATTACATTTTTGTAAAATCTATTAAATATGTGCGAAGTGATTTTTCACTATAACATTCGAATATACATATGTGTATTACAAATTAATCTCGCTGCTAAACGGGAGGTCTGATAAATAATTAAGGGTTTATGAAAAAAAAAAAAGTCTTTGGCATTCAATTCAATTTTCGTATTACTCATATTTCTCGTTTACGATATACTAATATTTTTTTTTATATAATAATAGCTTAGCTAGCTAAATTCTAGCTTTTCTTTACCAATAAATTGCACCTGTGAGAAGCCGGGCGGTTTGCTAGTATATAAACGTGTTTGAACGTTTTGATCTTACATTAGACAGATGTTTTAATTTTATATAGTATTCGAGTATCCTTGTATATAAAATAATTTTCACTGAAATACGTAGCGTTTAAAAATCCATATACTCGTAAGTGAAAGTTAATCCAAAACAAATACCTATATACTTTTTCATATTTTGAATGTGAAATGTCAAACCTATTTGCACAAAGGCTTCCTAGCTGAATGAATTATGAAACAAGTGAATGGATGAGAGTATGATGGATGCAGAACCGAAGCTCAAAGACCGGATTATAGCCATTCATCATTATATCAGCTCTTTTACCGGCTGATTGAGCTCCGGAATCGAAGAAAACAGCTCAACATTTTTAAGAAAATCCTTTAAAATGCGGTGAATGAACGAGTAAGATATTAGACTAATTTTTCAAGGAATTATAACTTTTTAATATTCAGTAGCTATATATTAAAATAAAAAAAGTAATTTAAGCGTGTTTTATACATAATATTCACTTTTTAATAATAATATATAACATTATATACTATTAATAAAATTCAGTGTTATCATGAAAAATGCAAGTATTCAGTTTTTTTAATTATTAAATAATAATGATGCTTGTACACAGTATCATTTATCGAAAAGTCAGTCAATTGATCAATCCGTGAAGTAAAATTCTATCTTAAAATATATCAAGTATTTTATGTTTGTATTTGCTACACTTTAAAAATGCATCGAAAACGCTTCGATTTCACGTCGAGTCTACTCTTCCGAATAAATGGCGTCGAAGAGCCACGTTCTTCAATATAAGGCAAATAAATGACCTCACAGCGTCCGATAAAATGAGAAAAGAATTTATAGTTGTCCAGGAAAATTCATGTAAAACATTTTCGAAATTTGTTAAGATTTAAGTTAACGCGAAGAAAAGGCACAAAAATCAAACATTTTAATAATTTATCTATCTATATAAATAATATTATCGAATTTTAAGTTCATACGATAAGTACCCACGATTTTTGATATTTCATACACCAATTACCTATATGGTATACCAAATTATCAATAGCTTATTTTACTACTAAATGACATATTCTTTCCAAAACAAGTAAGTTTGGAAAGAATAAATTGACTACTTCATTACGTCGCGGACGTTAAAGTTAAGCGTCAGACGACGTCAGCAACGGCTAAAGTCGATATTTCTATTTGAATGGCAATGAGACCCAGTTAAACTTTGCTGATGGGCTATTGAATTAGCATCAACCAGGCATTACACGCTCGCCCGAGTACCCTTCTTATAAAATACGTTCAATTTCGTACTAGATATTAAAATCTTATCGACCCTTTTTACTATCTTTCTTATTACAGCAAACGTTACGCGTATTTTTTATAGTAAAAGTCGAAGTACTAAATTCTTGACAAGACATCTTTCATTACCTGTCTTTGCACCTTAATTCTGATGGAATGTGATTTCAAAAATCCGTTTTTTATCATTTGACAAAATGTTTCAAGTATATCATTGATACCAATTACGATATGGTATGATTATTATCGGGGAAATATTTATAAAATATCTGGCACTAAGTAAGCACAAGTTAACATCGTGTAAGTTATCTCTTATAAAAGTATTTATTTTAAAAGAGTACCCACATGTATATAACGTAAAACTTTTAAAAAATTCGCATAGCTAAAAATGTTAATGCCGACGAAAATTCTTAATAAAAATGCATTCATTCATGTTGGCAGATAACGGGTAGGCATCAAAGCGACCGATAAGCGAAATGAGTTCAAGCCGCTGGGAACGCGTAGTTTGGCCTGGGGAAATTTATTTAATTTAATAGACTGTATTTTTACACACGTGCACAGAAAACGAGCTCTCTTTGTGGCCTCGGTATGCAATATTCTATAATATAAAAACGAAGTGTTATTTTGCCTGCAAAGAGGTTGTTTTTATTCTAAATTATCTCTTTAACGTTGTATTGAATATTTAATCATTTATTAATATATGATATCCATTTTACATTATACTTATATTTTTAATTGAATCAATTATATATTCAAATGGAACGCGATAGTCGATAGTTTGTTGATAGATAGATTTTCATGCGCTTTATTTATGTTTATAATTCATCTTGTAGTCAGCGGTAGAAGGAAAACATCGTGTGCATGTGTCTAATTTCAATGAAATTCTGCCAAATAAATATCCATCAATCTATTGGAGCAGCGTGGTGGAATGAGTTCAAGCCTTCTTCTCAAACATAGGAGACTTAGCTCAGCAGTGGGGCATTTACAGGACATTACTTTCAACTTTAATGTTTTATTTTTGGGAAACAAACGATTTGTAATAAATTTTACATAACAATACGGAAGAAATGATAGCTTAGTACCTTTAGTACCAGAAACGCTATCTAATAAAAGCACAGTTTAATCATTACTACATAATAATAGGAACTGATGATACAAAAAGCTGTTATTTTGGGATTTCATTTTTTTTTTAATATTTTAAATCCACCAGCTATTTAAATCGGTCAAGCTATTTTTGAGTTTTAGCGAAACTAACTAGCATTCATTGATTTTTATATATGTAGTTATAAGATAGACTAACCCTGTTAAATCCCATTGGAAAATTATATTTGATATTTGATAAATACTTTCGTGTTGACATTTTCAAGATCTATAACAATCTTAGTTACTTACTTAGTTAGTTATAGCTTAAAACTTTGATAGTCTAATATATTCCCAGCCAGAAAGCAATCTCACCTATAATAATTATATCTCGAATTGATTTGACACAATAAAACTATTAGAATTCTAATATTATCCCAAAAATATGCGTCATAGAAATATTATATACATAATCTGAAAATCATCTGTCCCGAATTGATAAACAGGATTTAGTCAAGGCGTGAATCGGAAAAACTTCTAACAAATAATAGCTACGTTATATAATTAAAATAGATTGTTTTTATGTTAATGCAACAATCTAGTTAACTTATATGATTCTAGACTGTCTAATAGAATTATGTCAGAATTAAGGTAAACGCGCTACGCGATTAAACAGCGGATGCTTTTAATAATAAATTACACGTCTCGAGAAACTTCTCCAGGAATGTGAGGTTTATAATATCCTTTTACAGAAACGTCCTTCGTGTTTAAATTTAATTCATTAGTATCGTATGTGGGGACTTTAAATATATACATATATATGTGTTCACTATTCTTATAATTAATTAATTAATTATTATCTTTTCAAGAGCTTTTTTTTCTAAATTTATTATTTGCAAAAGTTTAATTCAATATAATTCATCTGTTCATATAAGTTATTTATCTGTTCGATATATTATAAATGCCTCGGAGTTTGGAAGTAAGCCGTGTTTAGTGTTGGTGTTGCACTTGAACTTTCTGTGGTGAGGCCGAAATGTCATCCCGGAGGAATATGTGAACGGGGGAAGAGATAGTGCACATATTGTGATTGTATATGCACTTGTGCAGTATCGTATATCCTGTGCAGTTTGATATTTACAATAATGGTTACCGAAATCGAAATCGGTATGAAGGACGTCATATTAAAAAAAAATATTGTTAAATATACTTATAATACCCGTTGGATGTAAGAATGGGTGATATCTGCAAATGGGCTTTTTTTATAAACCGATAAAGGAATGTAATGCTTCTGTATTGAATAAAAAATATGGATTTGATATTAATCAGATAAGTCGCAAAAACTGACAATACACGTTAACCTAATATCTAAACGTTTGTGGACTGAATTGTCTCGATCACGGTGGCATTTGGTTTGTTTCAGTTATTTTCTTTATAGTCTACTATCAGGGACACGAGTTCCTATGGCTACCTTACTTTACTTTGAGCATGTAATTAGAACCTTACTTTAACCTTACTTTATATTGTATCATAATGTTTTGCAAAAATGAGACAATTTTAGCTCAAAATATTCAGTGGTTTTTGGGTGATATGTGTTCAAAAAAACAGCACTAGATATAGAAGAAATGCTTTTCTTAGATTTTGAGTTACATAAAAAAACTATTTGGTTCAATATAGGTATTCAACTCTTTAAAATGAATACAAATATCACATTATGTTTTTTGTACTAGTAAATACATAAGAAGTTTATAAATGTGATAATCACAAATAAAATTAGTTGCACAATTTCGAAGATTTCTGTTTTTTTATATCTTACATATAACCCTGTCATGAGGTTTTCATAGTTTCGATATCTGCTATAATGTCTGCTTTATTTGTCACTAATTTAACAAATTTGTTGTGAATTTAATACAATTTCATTTCGTAATAAATAAATGTCTTATATTTAAGTGATGCAAGTCATCAATTGCGTTATTTTGAGTGTGAAACTGCCGGCCTAATGCCAAAGTTTAGACCTATTTTTCACAATTTTATTGCGTACGCATTGACAGTATCAGTTTCAGGGCGCTATGAAAAATGTAAATTTGCACAATAACTCTCTATACTGCTATAAAATAAACACGTAAATGGTAGACTTGTTATATGATAATATTTTATTGAAAGATTCAATGTTATTCAAGGCGTGTTTTTTATAAACTTACTAAAGTAAAAGTATTTCTTTCTTATACGAAAATGAAAATGGCAAATTCTTACCTTCCAAACAAATGACCTAAAAGTCCGATTCTGTCATAAAAGTCACATCTTTATGAGTAACGAGATAACTTACGGAAAAGAAGTCAGTCCGCTTTTTTGCTACGCTCCATTTCCACGAAATATTTTATGATAATTTCATTGGCGCTACACGTAGTTGAATATATGTATCTATTAAATTCATACAATGATACTAACAAGGCTTTGGTCTTTTAGGCTCGTATCTTTACTATATTATTTGTATGTAGTTGGATATTTTATACATATTTCACTTATGACTTGATTTCCTGTGTAAAGACGTTGTATTGTTACTTGGTATTACACGGATGCACCTGTCCTGTTATCGATCACGTAACATAAACATATAAACACGATCACAATAGCTCGAAGTCGAGGCTGGAGGAAGTCAAACATTCGATTGTCGAATGGCTACCCTCATGTAAACACCTTGACTTGAGTAAACATTAAGCGCATACGTGCTGAACGCTACAATTCAAGATCATATAAGTCCCATCTCACGTCTTGGAACGACATTGTTCCGAGATCTAAACCTAGAAGAATATCTCGAATAAAAACTTTCAAATTAGTATTATTTAATAAAGTTTCTCGGAAAGACGGGTCGCAGAAGGGAAAAATTGTTTTGTAATAAACGCGAGAGTCCTCGGAGATAAACTGAGGGGCTCTTGTGAACATTTAACGGGGGTTGAAGCGGCAGTCGAGACGGCAAGACGGCGCAGGCTTGAGCAACATAGTGTGCGTTTTGTAAAACTCCGCAGTGCTGTAACGAAGCTTGTTAGTGTACTGTTGTAAGGAGATTGTCAGCTACAGTGAAGACACCTTCTGAGCGAGGACCGTGCAAATGGAACTAATGAGTTCTCTGTTGTTATGTGCACTAGCAACGCTCGTGCCGCAAGCGTTAGGTGAGAGAGATCCTTTACGTTGATTTAATTTTAAATTTCTTACATTCCGAGAGGGCTTAATTAAAATGTTTTGACACTTTACGCTTTACCATTTCGTTTGCTCATTAAATGTTCCTTTTAAATATTTTTTATGAGTAACCTAATAGAGTAGACTGTTTTCTTTATATTTATTTAACTAACGTGTTTGATGTTCTAGGTAAAAAAAGTATTATGTCTACTGGATTAAATAAGACTGTCATTTTAAAGAGAACGCCTTCAATGGATAAAGATCACGTGATATCCGTACAAGTGCCTACTTCAATGAATAAAGTGAGTGACCTTAAATCTGTCTTTTTGGATGCTACTTGCAAAAGATGTCATAATTGTATGGAACGAGCAATCAAATCTCACAAAGTACAAAATCAAATCGACCTATTAAAAAACGAACAATTTCACAGTGAACTAGTTGATCAAGAAATAAATACACGCAATAAGAGGAAAACAAATGCAAGCGCACAAAGAAAAATTGATAAGAAAACAAAAAAATCCAAATCAAAAAATAAATCCGTAACAATTATCAAATATAATGATAACGAACGAATATTTGCTCTAAAGATAATGGAAACAAATAAGCATGTGTTATTGGACCAACAAACGAATAACACAATGACATGTCAAGTGTATAGCGTTAAAAAATCGTTTCCATGTGAAACGCCAGAAGCTGATTTAATTTTGAATGAATCAAAGACGAAAATAAATAAGAATAAGAAAAGTAAAAGAGAACAAAGTAAAAAGAATGTGTCCGATGCGAAAACGACAGTAATTGCACCCGTATTTAGGAAACGTCAAATCGACGATTCACAAGCTCCTGAACAAATAATGCCTTCAGTAGAAGAAATATACTAGCCTAATGATAAACCTATAAATAAACGAGCAACCAATAGAGCTTCGAATCTTGTATTGGTTTCTCATATTTATTTAAAAGTTAGGAGTAGATAAAACAATAAAAAATTATTGACAACGGTAAAAAAACTAATATCATTTGTATCAATAATTTATTTATTATTTCTTTAATTTAATAGAGATACCTTACATACATTTAGATGTTAATAATATTCTTATGTAAATATTAACCATTTCTTATAAAAAACAATCTCTTTATACATAAAGATAATTTATATAGCTCTGTTTGAAAATCGAAATTACTTATTAAATTAATGCTTACAACTATATCTAAAAAATAAACACAATAATTTGAATTGTCATAGTTAATTTTTCATTTATTTTGGTTTAAAAAATCTTCTGCCTTATCATTATTTAATCAATCCGAATACTTCTAGAAATAATACGTGCTTATATTATCGATAATTACTGTCAATATTGTAATAAATTATTATTCGTTTCATATCTGGTGCTAAATCTTTTTTAAATATGAATAATAAAAACAGGAGATGTCAATTGAATTAATGTATAGCTTAATACAGCAGCAAAAAAAAAATATTTTATTGAAAAAGCTATTTTTGGCTATTTACGTTCAGAATTGTCAAGTATGACTGTTAATTATATGCTTTATATTCATTGCAACATCATGACAGACGTTGATATTCTTGAAGAGATTATAGAAAATTAAAACAATATATTATTTGATTTTTTAAAGATCAATGGAATATTTGACAATAAGCAGACAGAGATGACAATAGGATCCGTAAAAGCTAATTTATTTAAATAATGCGATGATTACAAAATGAAGCTCCTATTAGGACCGCCGTCAGTGTATAGAGCACATACCCATTGAACCCTCCGAGTACTTTGTCTAGCATTCGATAGACAGTCGAAATGAAAACGGATGAAGCGCTGAGAAAGTGCGGGTACAATGAAAAAGTTCCGTCAAAAGGATCACGTAGTGCGTCAAGTTTCCCGTTATCAGCATTTCGGTTGCCCACATTCAGCCGAAAAAGTTTTTTGGTAAAGAGTCACTAACGAGTTCTGCGCCACCCGATAGTATTCTCCCAAGCTTTATTACGAACTCTTTTAAAAGCATCAAATTAATGGTGTAATGGCTTCGGTAATTGCGTCGAGAAACCGATTGTTCGTTTTGTTTTCTGCAGCGCTAAAGGGTCATTATATCTGGGTAAATAGGTCAACATTTTTCTTATATACTCTAAGAGTTTTGTTGGCGATTCTCGATTTTTATTGACGAGTAATATCAATAAAAACCATTTCAATTATATTGATTTTGATAAATATTTTTATTACACTATATATGTTGTATTAATCGTTATATGACGACCTCCATGGTCCAGTATTGTGTGGTTTTAATGGGTACGCCACTCCGAGGTCCCGGGTTCGATTTAGAAAAAGTTCATTAGTTTTCTACGTTGTCTTGGATCTGGGTGTTTGTGGTACCGTCGTTACTTCACATTTTCCATAACACAAATGCTTTAGTTACTTACATTGGGATCAGAGTAATGTATGTGATTTTGTCCAATATTTATAATTATTATAGTTGGTATTCTGTTTAGTAAAAAATAGATTTTAGTAAATATATGTAAATAATATATAATTATGAAATGTTTTTTCTTATTTGTCGAGCTATATGTAAATATGATTATAAAATAATTTCTAATAACATGCTGATATTTATTTAAAAAACTATTGGTATTCATATTTTTTATTTATTTTAAAATATAGGTTTTTAACGATATTTGTTAGGTTTTATATAATTATTATTTATTTCATTCGTCTATTTATTTTATTTAATGATATTAAAATGTATTTATTTAATCTATTTTAGTTAAAGCAAATTGTTTGAAATAAATATACCCATTACTTTTCCTTCCTTTCATTACTTGCCTTTTATAAAGAACTACAAGCAAAAAAAAGAGGATTCTGAAAGTCAATTATACTTGAGTTACTTAAGTGTCAAGATAAAATAAAACCTAGCTATAATGACCAACAAGAATCTATATAGAAATGAAATATATAACATACAATACCTAATACATAATTATAAAGAGCGCCTTCGATCACACTAACAATACAGCGCCAGCCACGTAGTAATACAAGCCTCTCCTAACAGGATTTAATTATTTTTAAACTTGTAGTTTGAACAAAGGTATTCTACTGATATCGTTAGGAATATTTTTTTTTTTTTTTTTAATTATATACATGTTACAGCAAAGACTGTTTACGGTGAAACCAGATGTTGTATGTAACATTTACATCCTACTGTTTACTTAATTAGTTCATCGAAGTAAGCTTAAATTAAGCTTAAAATAAATAGTAATTATAAGAAAATAGAGATTATAATTTAGAAACACAAAAAATAATTAGTTTTATATTAGAAAAAACACGTAACAAAACTACGATACAACAACTACAAGAAGGAACTCCCGCAAAGTGCGCCTTCTAACAGTTTTACAGACGATTGAAATTGTACTATAAGAGTAGAAAAAAGTAGTTCTAGGATACTTAAAAGACTACATTTTACTAGTTGGGATCTGTAGTTTTTTTTTATGGCATTGTTTGGCGGACGAGCATATGGGCCACCTGATGGTAAGCGGGCACCACCGCCCAAAGACAAAGGCGCTGTAAGAAATATTAACCATTCCTTACATCACCTATGCGCCAACAACCTTGGGAACTAAGATGTTATGTCCCTTGTGCCTGTGATTAAACTGGCTCACTCACCCTTCTAACCGGAACACGACAATACAATGTCTACACAACAATACAATCTGTAGTCATTTATTTGTAGCATTTTATAATTTTAGTAATGATAAAAAATATATTTTACCAATATTCGATAAAAAAGAAACAAAAAATCAAATTTAGTCCAGACGGCTTTTACAAGTACATTCATTATATTAAATTAAATGCAAGATTAAAATCGGACCAGAAACGGGCTCCGTACTAACTTTTTATTAACCACTTCAATAGAAGATTATAATATAAATATAAAATTTTTTTCTTTGTGATTTTTTTCCTCAGAAATTATACCTTAAGTGATTTGGAAAAATCTTTTTTGCTTACTTCCCGTTTGTTTTTATTTAAATTAAAATAAAAAAATAGGAAGTGTTTTTGGTTTTGTTAGAAAATTATAATTAGTTATTTATATAATTCATCCATCACAATACATAATTGCATAAACTATATCCTAACCAATAATTAATTATTCTATTCGGTAATATTAAAGCATATTTACGCAAGTTTAATTAGCATTGAGGCAATTTCTAATTTTACATAACATTAATTGCTTGCATGAAAAAGCGATAATTAGCGAATTTAATGCAGAGTGTTGGGTTGGCTGTGACAAGTCTGATCACATTTATATCGTAATGGAGATTATTAGATTCAAAAAAGTTATTAAAACTATAATTGCTGCAGTAAAACTGTACACACATATTTCCTCTATGTTTTACTTGGTGGTCTATCCCGTCTGAGTAGGTTCCCACTATTCTACCCCCAAAAATCATTACTCAGTTTTGTTGTGTTTCAGTTGGAAGGATGAGTGAGCCAGTGTAAGCAATAAAGGATATTGTAGCGTATTTAGGTGTATGCGTACATTGAGGCGTCAATGTTCTGTCTATGGAATGATTTGACGTAGGACGTATACTTCCTTTTTTCTCTTCCCTTCTGGTGTGAGCCGCGGTAACGTGTGTTATGTGAGTGCGCCGCGCTTTTGAAATTAGCTTGTGTAACGGACTTATCCTTCTCCTATAATATCACCCATCCCTTTGGCTGTGTTCTTCGAGTGTATGAAGACCAAGGGAGCGCTCCCAAGAAGAACGTGTCTTCACAATTCAGAGCCCAGAGTTTTGAGGTAACAACCCCTTTTATACCAAAAATAGAGTCCACTTTTCTGTCGCGCGTACAGATATATTATATTAGTTCCTAAGATTTCTGGTATATTGGCGATGTAAGGAAAGATTCATATTTCGCACAGCTCCATTGTCTATGAGCGGTGGTGACTACTTACCCAAGCGCTCGTCCGCCAATCTATATCATAAAAAAAAATGTTCATTACAATAAATATGTCGGAAAGGCATTAGAATTAACGTTGAATGGATAGGATAGTAAAGAAGAAAAGTTTGAATAACAAAGAGATTCATTAACTTAGTTAGATAAAAATCAATTGAATACTGACATAAAAAGTATAATTATTTAATTTTAATATTTTGGCCATTAATGCGATTACCTCATAAAAGACCTAATAATATTTCTATTTAAAAAACATGTAACAAATTGATTACAACTTTGTTTTTTTTTTTTGTTTTCTCACTAAGTTGCTAATCCGATTAATCAAAGTTCAATATAATGTTAGCTTATTTTCCGAGAACGATTAATATATTTATTTATTGTATTTTATTAGAATTTATCTTCGTTACATGTCATGGTGTAGAACACGGGAATAGTAAACGAATGGTACGGGTTCAAATCTAGAAAAGCACCGTTAAATTTTTATGTGCTGTATGTACTTATACTATTTTTTTATGTTACATATTTGACAAATAAGGCGTGTTAAGGCGTTATACAAGAAATACACCGAAATTATTATCACAACTATGTATTGAAGATGTCAGAAATGTCTAGCTACTAAACCGAAACCAAAACCAGTATTAGCTTTAAATTAAATTGTGTAAAATGACAATGTGTTATATACCCATACAAAAATCGTGAAGGTAATTTAATATAGATATATTTGTAAGATATTATTTTTCGATTGTAAAAAGTAAGGCGTTAAGAAAGCACAATCAAACACTTCATACATGGACGAACCTGTGGACTGGTACTATTTGTCGAAAATCAAAATAATTTAACAAATTATTATACGCTATTCATATCATATCACATTCAAAGTATATTTTTCTCAAAAAGAATATTTGTATTTTGTAAAAAGATAGTGTCGATGACAGAGTCAAAGCAGGTGAGAGTAATGATTACGTAACATTAATTTGTTTACATAAACAAGGTACAATTAGCGACTGAAGTCATGTGGGATGTTGACGACACCTGTGACAGATTAGCGTTGGGTATGAGACTCGCACTTGGCTCAAATTAATGATCCTGCCTTATGTTTTGTAGTTTTGATAGATTAATTACCTTGGGTCTTTTGGCGTAATTAATACCTTGTTTGTGACGTTTGTGAGCATTGAGACATTCAGAACATGACGGTGCCAAAAAATAATTGTAGTGTATTAATTTAATATGTCAGTATGAAACGTTTTTCTTGAAGTAATAACTGTTTCTTATGAAATTTTTGTTCCGAATTAGAATGAATGTTATACTTTTAATTTAAATCTCTTCCCTAATGATCCTTTGAGATGAACTGTTCAAAGAACTGTACACGGAAAAACGTATTCATAGGCTTTTTGAGTGAATCAAGTAAGCATATCAAGGTATACTCGACAGTCGTGAGGAGGGTAGACGATGGAATCGCACGCATTGATCTGTGTATTTATGAGATATCTGACAGGACAAGAATAAAATTGATCATTGAGTCGGGCTCAGCCGAACCACAAGATGCCACTGAAGATGTATTTATTGCCAAAGCGCATTGAAGCAGCGTGTGATGAGCTCTACACCTTCTCCTCAAAAGAAGGTGCCTGAGCCCAGCATGGGACAATTACTGGCTATTACTTTTCATTAGAGCCGAGATGGCCCAGCGGTTAGAACGCGTGCATCTTAACTGATGATTGCGGGCAAGCACCACTGAATTTTCATGTGCTTAATTTGTGTTTATAATTTATCTCGTGGCGGTGAAGGAAAACATCGCGAGGAAAACTGCATGTGTCTAATTTCAACGAAATTCTGCCACATGTTTATCCACCGACCCTTCTCTTCAAAGGGAGAGGAGGCCTTAGCCCAGTAGTAGGAAATTTACAGGCTGTTAATGTAAAAATGGAAAAAAACTATACACCTGTCACAATATTCGCAAGTATTTGTATGTGGGTACTTCAAGGAAAAACGGAATATTAGTATTTTCTCGGATAGAGCCGTAGTTTGAAAAAAAAATGAGACGTCCCAGGACGCCTAGCAGATGTGAAACATCGAAATTATTAAACAGTCGCACTGTCATTCGCGCATGGCAACGCGTGTTTTACATCAACAAGTCAAATCTGAAAATAATACAAATCAATCTTAGTGTAATAAAGGGCGCTTTAAAAAAAAGAAACAAATTTTTTCCTGTAATGTGGTATCGGTAGGATGGAAGAACAAATGAATTTCGACGTAACAAAAATATGATCCTATCTGAAGGACTGTTACAAACAAGGATATTTTCCGTGTCATTATTGCTGGAGCATCTGTTACGATACTCGTTTCCTTTATTGCTTTTTATTATATGATCGCTCTGATATTTGATGATACTACACAGATATGTGATTTCATTTGCTATGTGTATTTGTATGTTTTTTATAGATATGATTTATACGAACATTTTTTCAAAGAGAAATATTTGTTCATTTTGTTGATTTATGTTTTTAGGAAGTTTTAAGATTTTATATGTATTTCGAAATACGGATTATTTCTTTTTTCTAGACATACGTTAGATCATGCGGTAACAAATAAACTAAAAATTTATTATATATGTCGGA
The DNA here is from genome assembly GCF_905147765.1 of Vanessa atalanta. Classification (NCBI taxonomy): domain Eukaryota; kingdom Metazoa; phylum Arthropoda; class Insecta; order Lepidoptera; family Nymphalidae; genus Vanessa; species Vanessa atalanta. The sequence goes on from NC_061882.1 coordinate 6,949,715, forward strand.
GAACATCATTCTTGTTGACATCGTTGTCAATGGTTACGGGCTTAGTGGGCGTCATTAAGGTAAAGAACAAGCACAAAACACAACTATCACGTAATTACAGTATTTTAATTAATATAAAGTCAACAAATTAACACTTTAACGAGTAACAACACTGAGCAGCGGGTTCAGGGCACCGATCTGACCTTTTATAGTCTTCTACACTTTTCAAGATCCAACTCGATCTGTCCCTTTTACTAATCAAACCAAATGCATCCGTCAAAACTGTCTCAACCTCTGTCAACCAGATGGCGCCTCGACCCCGCTCGAGGCAAATGCTTCGCTCTGATTGGTTGTTACAAGAAATACAATATTCATAACTTTTATAAAATGAATATGGTTTATAACTTCTTAAAACAATGTAACAAATATAATTAACTCAAGAATTTTAAAACATATTAAAATGTAAACAAATAATATTGTGTGTTATACATGCAAACATAAATCAACCCGACTCATATCTTGCTCCGACATATATATTATATATAACTTATAAATTTTCATAAGTCACTCACTCAATCACTGAAACAAAACAACAAATAGTATTAATAGAAGGATGGAGAGCTAATAAGTGGATTGTACCTATTGAGCTGGTCTTTTACAAAAAACTAGCACTGCGGATTTTTTAATTTAAAGAAAAACTTAAACATGATATAGCCAGGGTATTGCAGTCGAGGAGTTTTCTCATGAAATTCAAATTTGACAATTAGAAACAATATTTTCTAAATGTCAAATTTGAATTTTGTATGACCAGTTTATATTAAGCTCAGATACTAGGAACTATTTGGAAATACAACGTGAAATTTTAGGATATTTTGAGGTCGAGTCTGGCTACATAAAATATGTTTTTCTATTTACAAATTTGGTGAATTTGAAATATCCTTCCATATGATACTGAGAGTGCATCATTGTTTACGCGTACAAATGTATTCTAGAATATCTCCAGTGCACGTCGATCAAGAGATAATCATCGTAGCCATTAGATTTGAAGACTTTTTTATTATTATAAGTCTAAAATAAATAATACGAAATTAAAGGCAAAAATATTAGTGCATAAAATAATAAATTTATATATATTAATTATAATTGTAAAGCTATGTTTAATAATTGAAAAGTCCCACCTTTATTAAATAACATCTTAATCAAATTAATAAAAGATACTTGTTAATTGTAACTCAAGATGTTTCAGAGCGAAGTTTATATTAAGAAACTTTTTGGAGCCTAAAGTAAGGATTCTTCGTGAAATAATATAATTAAGTTATCACCTGGTTACCACTTGGAACATTTCGTTAACGTTATTTTGATCACTTACTCAAGTTTTTAAATTTGTAATTATATATTTAAACGTAACGTGGCATAAGTAATTGATTCATTAATTAATTATAATTTTAAAGGTAAGATATAAAATACATCATACCTCTTTTATGTAATATGCAGATAGATACGGACCAATTAGCTACCCGATGGTAAATGGTCACACCGACCATAGACATTGCCATTGTAAGAAATGTTAACAATTCGTTTCAAATAAAAAATAAAATTACTATTTAAAAATAAAGTCTAACCGACATTCGATACATGAACGTCACTCTTGCTAACAACTCGTTTATTATACGTTACGATCACTTTTAGAGACCTAAAAATATTAAAAAACTATTCTGTAATATACCAAAAAATATCGCAAATTTGTATGTTATTGTAATGTAATGTAATTTGTATGTTTGTATTTTATTATTGTTAATAAAATAACATAAACAATCAAATGAAACGTTGTAACGGTGCCTCTTATAACACCACAAGTTCTCACGAGATTTATCTTTTACACATACAATTTTGGTTCTCTTCAATTCTCTAACATATACCACCGGTTCAAAAAAAGACAACCAGTAAAAGCCAGCATCTATTTCGCAAGTTCAAGTTACGTTTTTCATTTTAAAAACTTATATATTCCTGAAATTAACTTGTTTAAAGGGAGGCTCAAAAGATCTGATTTCCAGTGCAAATCAACGGCAAAATATTTCTTGATTTTTTAATGTTTATCAAAAATGAACACGATAACAAACTCTATAAATGACTAGTACATTGTTATCAAACAACAATTTTATCTTAATTATATTATGTTTTTTTTTGACGAAAATCGCTAAGGAATTAAATATAAATAATAATTAATAAATATGAATTTGTAATAAAAAAAAATAAGCGATACATCAACCATACAAATAAATCTACCTTATTTAACGATTTATACATACAAAATATAATCTAAAACTTATTGTTTGAAAGTAACAAGCGAGTTTCTTGCCGGTTAGTCTCGGTAGAATCTACAGGTGATGGAAATTTGATTCGAAACTGCTTGTAATAAGAGGAGCATTAAATAATGTATATTTTAAATATTTAAAAGAACTGGTTTTTTTTGTGGAAACTATATTTTTTAAATATAGATCAAAATTCACCATACTCGGGCTAATTTCTTGCTTGCGAATAATCCCTCAAAACATATCAAGACAGTTGCCGTCTCATTTAGAGATTGATGGCGTTTCTTTTACACACAGCTATTAGTTTGCACTCAGTGTAGATTACACCAAAATATCATATATAATTATAGTAACTTATGAGTTTTATTTAAGTTTTAAAAGATAAAAATATTTCGTGAAATGTCGTAGGTTACATTGAATGAATATTCAGAGTAACAAAAAATAGATCTCGTGTATACAAACAGATAGCTATTAGTCTAAATAAAAGGACTAAAATCTATTGATACTTTTTGTTAAAATTTCGTCTTGCTTTGATTTTTATACAGTAAAAGTTCAACATAAAAATGATTTTTAATATTGAAAGCTGATTCAATTGCCGTTTTTCTTTTGGATGTGGTAGACCACTATCTCAACGATTTGTTTTCGAAATGTGTAATAAACATTTTTAACGAAATTTTTATCTTTCCCAAATCAAAAGTATGTTTTGGTACAGTTTCGGCTTCTAGAAGCTTCTTCGATACTCAAGTTTGATACATAGTAATTGATTACTATAAAATACCGGATGACACATGATTCAGCCTAATCCCTGCTTTAATGTCAGGGTCGCCATGTAAAGACGAGCGTTATGTAACAAAAAAATATAATCTTCGCATAATCGTATAATTGGGCACGCACACACGTACACAATTAAAGAAACAGATTAAACAATGTACTTATTATATTTTCTGGTAAAACTAATGACGTCCTTCCATTTTATAAAGTAAAAAAAGACAAACAATGAGAAAATAGAAGAGAATTATTAGTAGGAACAAAATAATAAACTGAGAGATATTTCTGCAGACGCTTGAAGAATATCTTGGAACTAAGAAAATCCTCGTTAAGAGCGGGGTTTTGAGTTTACAAAAAGGTTGATATCCCCGAGAACAGGATTAACTTGGACTATAATTTCGAAAAGGATGCTTCGAAAAACACTCATTAACGACTTGCTAATTTGAAGTTAGAACGCGGTCCTTGCATTTACTCTCAACGTGAATATTCAAAGTATAACAAAACTAGAAAACAAAAAAGTTAGATTCTTGGCGAGGATCAAAGAGCGAACCCGCAGCTTGCAATAAAATTCCAGTTCACTTGTGTCAGGAATACTGTGAATTTTATTCACGGTGTAAGTAGGTTAGTTGTTCCACTACAAACTTTTTCATGTAATTACGTACCTAAGTGATTTATATTAGGAACCAAATTTCCAGTTAATTTAAAAATGTAACATATTCAACACACCTTAGATGATATATAATAATAGTCTCAACGCCGGTACTATAAATAGCAAATATTTTGGGCTACGTATAATTATTATTGAAATTTAATTTAGAATACTGATTATTGTACAGTTTTGATGACATAATTAATTTCCAATAATCAATCAGAAAAAATCCGATCAAACCGATAAAACGTTATGTGGATATCGTTAAGGCAGATAAGGCTGCTAATCCGAGTTATCATTTTAAATCAAACAAAGTAAAACACGCACGAACATTTAATAAGAATTAATTTAATTTGTATTTGTTATTAACATAATTTATTGTTACATAATTTTACAAAGTAGGAATGCTTTCAGTTGCGGCCCAATATTATGATCACATCAACAGCATACAATATATTATCTAGAAGCACTGCTTCGTTTATCTAATGGTTAACTTATAAGACCGCAGATGCCAAGGTCCTCAGTACAAAGCCCGTTCGGGCCATTAAAAAGTTTTTGGGTATTCCGTCGAAAATTTCTCAGAAGCAGTTGGGAGTTTGAAAATAGGTAGTGTTTACATTTCTGTTCCTCGGACAAAACGTAAAGCCATTGGTCCTCTGTCTGAAGTCTTTCCGGTAGTGTTGTATTTTTTGTAATTTCGGTTTATCACACTCATTACATTTAATTTAATAATTACATTACTATACTCAGAAACCAAAAGTCGAAGCACACGCATTGGGAGCTATAATGTGATGATTGACTAGTCTCACTTTAGAAAGGTCCACACCACAATGGTTAAAATCGGTCAAGACGGCATTGTAGAGATTACAATCAGCGATAACACGGGAAGTAAAGCTACCGACTTCACAAAGACGATACATTATTTCTCGGGTATTAACTCGAAAAAACACAATAGATACAATTCTATATTATGTCGATGATAAAAGAGTTTTAGTTGATTTGTTCAGGAAATGAACGTTTTAATGCATACTGTATTATTAATGTATTCTATATAGTATGGTTATGTATTAAATTTGAGAAAAAGTGCATATATATACTGACGGGTTTTTTCGGTAGACTATACATGTGTTCCGGAACACATGACAAATTATCGCATTTGACATGCTATTTCATTTTAAAACACGATGATTTAAAGTATTTAAGAGCTCACTTTAAGAAAGTATATTATTTATAAATATCACACAATGAAACTTTATCATTATTTATCCATGAAAACTGGTCGCTTCATACATAATACTAAAGTAACGCGTCTGTGAAACAGCAATAAAATAAAAGAAGAATTTGTTTAAATTTTCATTTTGTCGTCATGTAGTTATACTTCATAACTTTGCCATAGAAACATAACTTTACAAAGAGAGACATACTTTTACAGATGAAAACGATGTGTCTCTTTTAAAATCTTTTACAAAGACGCTTTGACGTGGAATTCAAGAAATCGTCGTTTTATCGATAGCGGGGCGACAGTAGTGTGAGTGGGTAGCCAACGAGTTTTCCCGAAGATTGAAGGCGACCGGCCAACAGTTTAGATTAGAAAAGTTCGCGGTACGGGCGGGCCCTGGACAAATTGCTTCACTAATACAACAGATTTCGGACTTCTCCTCAGCTGAAATCCGACAAAAACTCCTGAACACATCGCAGTTTAGCGGGTTAAGACGACCGTCTATGTAATTTGAGGGAATAACTTTTATGCTCGCGCCATAATAGTTTTTATATTATAGTTCCCGGAGATGTAGAACCACGTTTAATCAAACTTAATGTTCTACTTTCACAGGCTTGTTGCTAATGACGTTTTCTTTAAATCTCTTTGATATTTTTCATGAAGGCAATTTCAGTATTTTTTCCAGTTGGTTAGATAAAGAGGGCGATGCTTAAAAACATTATCTTAGTTTTTTAATTTAATTGATTTATATAAAAAATCTATTTATTGTTTATTGCATGATTTTAGATTAAAACTTATTTTTAATCATTGAATATGATGCAAATTTATGATTGTTAAACTGTGATATAAATCTAAATTATTATTGATATGCTTAATCTGGGTATATAAATGGTTATTTCTATTGAATATTCGCCTAAGTCTTAATTGGTCCATAACAATGAAGACATTGTTTTGTTTGCTTGTAGCGGGTTCGTGTTTTTTTTTTTTTTCATTTGAAGTACATCAAATACTTTGTTCTTTAAAAGTCATTCATCATCAAAATTGTCATATATTTTATATTGGAATTAAATTTATACTTATTTACAATACTAATATTAATATTGTGTTATATACCAAAGGCGACGAGGTAGATAACATAATAAATTCTCGTAAATATGTTAACTGCCTTGAATGCATCTATGTTGACGCATACTCTCACGCACTATAATATTAGATGCACAGTTAGCTCCTTCAGATTTCTTACCATAAATTACGTAATGCGTAAATTTAGTCAAAAAGACTTTATGTCATTCTAATTATATTTTTTTTAGTGACCGCCGTCATCGCGGTACCGCTGGAAAATGTTGACCGCAAATACCCGCGTTTCATTGATTTTCCTGATGGCGATGGTGTCTTGCATAAAGTTGATTTGGAAGAAGAGCCTGACATGAACGTCTTGGAGGATGTCTTCAGAAATCCTGCTAACAATCTGTACTTACTTTACACCAGGTAATAAAGAATTAACTCTTATTGAATCTTTTTAAAAAAATGTTAAATTCTGTTAATGTCCCATAGCTATGATTTTCGGTACGATATCTGTAGTTAAAATTCCTAATTACTGGGCTATCCCTTAAATGCTCAATAGCAATTAATTTTTTAGGTAATATTTTTTACTAGTATACTAACAACACTATGTTTTCGTTCTTTTAAGACGCAACCCCTCAAACGCTCAGACATTACGCATCAATAATGCAGGCAGCATCACGTCATCGAACTTCAACGCCAGGGTACCAACCGTGGTCGTCGTTCACGGCTGGCTCAGTAATCAAAACACGAATATCAACCCTATTATCAGGGACGGTACGTTCATTATGTCGACATCTGTACATCTCGTTTAATTTGATCCCTATTGTGTTTTCCAGTGTGAACTACTTTCAGTTCAAAATTTAATATTTATCGTTTATTATATTTTATTATAATATCAATATTTATTCAACTTTTGTATTTCTTTGTACGAGTACATAAAATTAGTTTTCAAATAGTGTTTATGTTATCTTATTATATTATATTTTGTTTATTATTTCCTAGTATAAAATATTATTAGGTTAAGGGATTTATGTAAGCCCGTCTGTAGAACCAAGTAGCGCCCAGTACAATTGCTCAACAGCAACTTAGTAAAATTGTGTTCCGGTTAGAATGGTGAGTGAGCCAGTGTAAATTCTTAATATTTTTTAAAGCTCCTGTTTCTTTGGGCGGAAATCTGCACTTACCATCTGGTGCCCCATTTATCAGTCTATTACTACTAATATTACCTACCAATTAGGAAAAGAGTTTAATGAGTGTTTAAACTATTTAATGATTTGAATATAATCTATGGTTTCAGCTTACCTTCGCAAAAGTGACGTTAATGTTATTGTAATGGATTGGAGAAGACTCGCTCTTTCCACTTACCCTACCGCTGTTGCTGGAGTCCCTGCTGTTGGTCGTGGATTGGGCCAGTTCTTAAACTTCCTTAGCAGAACAACGGGAGCTTCACTGGGAACAATGCACCTCGTTGGTTTTAGTTTGGGTGCTCATATTGTTGGCAATGCTGGGAGAGAACTTGGTGGAAGAGCAGCGCGTGTAACAGGTAATTAAAAAAAAATATCAGCTTAACGACTTCTTCATTATACATTGAAGATAAATTTTATAACAACGCTGTCACGGCAATATTAATACTCTTATTTTTATTCCGTCTGAGCTTGAAACTTGTATAAGGAAAGGGGATGACAATAGCACAAGGGAATTAAACCTACGACTTTTACATCGTTAAGCGATCAATTTATCGTTGAGTTTCTTCATTAATTTTTGAGATTGTATAGATCATTTTCTACAACTTTAAAAATAAAAGTAACATACGTAAAGTAATACTAAGGCTTTAAATATCCCACTACTGGGCTAAAGCCTTCTCTCTGTTTCAAGAGAAAGTTTGGATTTTATTCCACCACGCTGCTCCAATGTGGGTTGATAGAAAATATTTTGTTAGTGGTTAGAGATAATACTTTTAATATTAATAGTAAACAACTCATATTTAATTATAGTATTAAATAAAATAATTCATTACAAAATATTCATTTTAAGGTTTGGACCCTGCTGGCCCTCTATGGAATGTGAATTCAAATCGTCTCCGCCCATCGGATGGTGTTTACGTAGAAGCTATTCACACGGATGGTGGAGCTATTGGCCTTGGTATCGGATCAGCAGTTGCTAATGCTGACTTCTTCCCTAACGGCGGTAACTCTCAGCCAGGTTGTGTTACGAGCTTGTGTGACCACAACCGTGCATGGGAACTATTTGCAGCAACTGTGACCCACAATCACCTCGTTGGAAGACGGTGCTCAAACATGGTGCAAGTGTCTGCTAATACCTGTACCGGTGCCAGCTTACGTATGGGAAATGACATCTTAAATAAGAGCGGGTATGATATTTATTTAAGCATAATTATTTCATACAGTGCTTATCGTATCAATCTATTCAATCTGTTCGTTTACTAAATCGATAAGTGCATTAGTATCGAGAAACACAAGATAAAACATTATTCAGATTTAAATTAAAAACGAATTCTTTTAGATTTAGATTTGTCAAAGCATGTATTTATTTTCAATTATTTTCATTTAATTATAATTTTTATTTCATAATTTGTTTTTGTTACAGAACTGGATTGTACCGATTGAATACACAGAGAAGATACCCCTTCTAAACATTATAACGATCTTATTATCATATCTTATATCGTATGTAAATAAAGCACAATTTATTTAAAATGAAATATTTCGTAATTATTTTGCTCCCATGGCAATGATTGCCTTCTTTTAGTTATTCTTAAGCTACTTTTTCTTATAGAAGTCACTTCGAAACAGACCAATGATTTAAAAAGTTCTGTTATATTATTAAGCAAACGCAACAATACAAAGTAGTATTGTTCAGCCATAAAAGTATGTTGAGCCGTAGTAAAAACGATCTACAAGCCTGTCGGGGTAGGTACCACCTGCCCATCACATATTGTAGTGACAAACAGTAATACCTTGTATTGCTGTGATAAAATTTAAAGATTGAGTGTATCAGTGTAAATACAGGCACTAGGGACACCACCACCTTAGTTCCCAAGGTTGGTGGCGAGAATGCATGGTAACTGCACCAATGTCTATGGGCGGTGGGGATCCTAAACCATCAGATGATCTATTTGTTAATCTGCATAAATATAGTAAATGAAAAAAAGATATAACTTATTATGATTAATAAAAAAAGTAACTCTACATTATTTCATACATTGTGAAAAACTGGATGTTTCGGGAGTGGTACTAAATCATTAAGGGCATCGTACAGTAGTACACAATAATATTTTAATTTAATGATATACGTCGGTTTTTTTTTTGAAAAATAATCATAATCATTGAGTACGTTTAAAAAGAATTCACTCCAAGGAGTGGATTGAGATTATTCGAGAATAATCTCAAATCTACGCCAGCCACATTATAGCTTGTATTTGGATAATGTAAGAATTATAACGATATCCTTGCAACCAAATCTGATAAGAATATTAAAAATTAATGATGGAATAAAAAACTTACATATTTTTAAATATAATTGAAACACATACCCACATGCATTTAAAAGCTTAGTTAAAATCGTAATTAAAATGGGTATTCTTCAGCAACTACGACTTGTTCTTCCTTCTGTTGCTGTTTAGAGAAGAATTTTCGTAGATATTAAATATGTACTTGTTATCAATACATGTTTTAATTATTTGGGTATTATAATTTTGACGACCTCCGTGGTCGAGTAGTGTGTACACCGGTTTTCATGGGTACGCCACTCCGAGGTCCCGGGTTCGATTCCCGGCCGAGTCGATGTAGAAAAAAATCATTAGTTTTCTATGTTGTCTTGGGTCCGGGTGTTTGTGGTACCGTCGTTACTTCTGATTTCCATAACACAAGTGCTTTAGCTACTTACATTGGGATCAAAGTAATGTATGTGATGTTGTCCAATATTTAAAAAAATAAATAAATAATAATAATAATTAAGAAACAGGAGTTTGTTCCATACGATTGTATTGAGAACTATTGCTATTAAACCATGTTAATAACTGTTATGAAGGTCATTGATGAAAACTTAGGTTGACCTGGAAAAGGGTTTCAAATCAAAATATATAGTACTTTATTCAAGTGGGCTTTGAAAAACACTTTTGGATCATCCTTTTACAGAATCGTATTAAATGTAAATCTACCACCGGTTCGGAAGGTAGATTCTACTGAGAAGAACCGACAAGAAACTCAGTAGTTCTTCTATTTAAATTAAATTTATATAAAATATCTTGTATAGTCAACACGTAGTAGCTCCGTGCTTTTGATCATCTATATAATTTTGTATTGAAGAGATGCTTTATTTATAATTTGTTTTTTAACAAATTATTAGAATTTTTGAATTATTAAAGTTACCTCAGTAGGATTTATTGACTTTGCGGACTCGGAAACTTGGTATTATTAGCTTATCCGTACTTTTCGTGTTCATAAGATGATTACCACTGACTCTAAAAAAGTGATCAATGTCATTGATCATATTATTGTTGTAAACATATGGTGACCTAACGACGTAACTGTAACTATTCTTACTTTGTTAAAAATATCTCGAAGGGAGTCTGTAGCTTAAGATTATAAAAGACCGGATAGCTCTCTTTTGTGAAATAAAAACGAGGATGATAATGATGATATTATTTTTATATCCCTAGTTTAGTATAATAGTAATCTCCCAAAAATGTATCAAGCATTCTTAAATAGTTGTAGTCAATCAGTAAAATTAAGTAATAATTATAACAACAATCGAAACAACAAACAACATAAATATTTTTATTTCGGTAGCCAGTCATCTTTAGGCCGATTTTTCCCAACTCCAAACTCCAAGGTATAAGACCTTTGTTCTGTTTGCAGTTAAAATTATAATGAACAAAAAACTAAAAAAAAGCAAATAGCACTGTTGGTAGTGCTCTTTTTTTACCATAGAATCGAAATTGCGATTATACGGTAAACTGCTGGCATCATTGCCCTTATTCCACATGGTTAGGTTGGGTTACATTTGGACTACGTATTTTATATTTATTTATTTTAATTAAAAAAATGCCTATAAAAACTTTTTTTGAGATGTCATGAAATAAAAGTTTTAATTTATTTATTGCATTTTGTTTAATTGTAATTATTTCACAAATTATTTAATTAGCTCACATACACGAATCAAAATATTTACCTCTCATTCAGCCTGTGAGATTTTATTATTTCTTTTATTTGAGATCAAATTTCAATAAAAATCTCCAATGGTTGAATTTTTGAAGTTCCTACAAGCTTAATTCATTGAAATATGCTTAAAGTAAAACAAAACCACAATAAACAAAAATCTAAGTAACATACATTCGAGCCAAATAGCAAATTTGTGTACACCACATAAGCAATTTCTAAAAATTCAATTGAATTAAATGTTTTTGGATTCTATTCATTTTTTAATTGAATTGTACCGTATGACTGAATGAATTTTGTACAGTATCCTTACAAAATGTACCGTAACACATATTTTCTACCATTACTATCATCTTATTCTAATAACTGATGAATCAGTTATTAAATTAGAAAGCAAAACGTGCTATTCATTTTATCAGGACCATTAAAGGAAAAACTACAATACTAACTTTAGTCAGTATGAGGAGTCATGAGTAATTGGTATTCACATGTCACGTAAAGAGCTCTGCTGGATGTCTCACGGGCAAAAGGTTTGCTAAGATTAGCCGAAAATTCAACCAGCTACGTCTGCAGTCTTTATTTTTATGTATTAATTTATTGGTATTCTTTAATTACAAAATCTTTCAAAAACTATCAATTTTGATATATCTCAACCGCTAAGAGTCCTGTGATGGTCACATTTATCTTATATACATTAATAGTGTAAGTCGATTTTTGTCCCAGTGATTATATGACGATAGCTGTATATAAAAAATCAATTATGGTCTCATTTTGAAGAGCTTCAGCCGTAGATGAGCAGAAAATAATAAGAAAATATAAAGAGGATTCTTGATTTGCAATGTACTTAATTTTTACAATTTAAAAAATAATTATTTTTTTTTTCGGATAAAAGTTACTGGCCGGTTAAAGAGCGGTGCTACGGCGCTATTAAAAAAAAATAAAAACGTAAACAAAATTAAAAAAAATTGATACTATACTATTTGATATTGAAAATTTGATATTAAAAATTTCATTTAAATAAAGTTTCATCATTTCGGCGCCAATTGTAGATGACTGACTTGAAGTTTACAATGTAATAAAATCAAAACAAAATCTGTCATAGGTTTTGAAATTCCTAAAGACCCACTAGTTTTAATATTAAGTCCAAAAAAATTTTAATGTTCAATCAATTTTATTTTGCACTGAATTTAATAATATTTAGTAAAATGCAGTTTATGTACTTGATTTCCGTTGATGGTGTAATTCTCTGCTACATCGAAACGATCATGGCAACAACTGCATGCAAAACCAAATAATTTTTAAATACATTTAATCAAAATATTATTTAATAATGCACTTATCAAGTTTACAATCTTGCGTTAATCAACACGGTTGATTGATTACAAAATTTGGCTATATATATACATTGAGGTGACAATGCTGCGATAGAAGCTTCCAGCAAAATTCAAAGCATGAAGACTCTGTTGTGTTTGTGTCTAGCTGGTGTGTATTGCTTTGTCCTCGTTGGCGCGTCTTTTCATTGTTTTCATCAAAGGTGTTTCTAGCTAAAGATAAATGCCACGGACTCGTGATGTTCGCTCTTTGGACTTTCTCTTACATTTCGTGCATAAATTCTAGCCTTTTTCTCGCAAAGCATTTGTAGACAGCTCATGTAATCAAACGGAGGCGTTTCATGCAAGCGAGGGAGGATTGACCTCAAAAAGTTCCTTATTTTCAACTGGCATAGTTTTTTTTAGACAGAACTAGAATTTTTAAATATTCTAAATGAGGAACTAAGTATAGGAGGTTTTCTTTTTCATTTCTTTCATCTCATTTTAGGATTTATTTAAAACGTAGAATACGCTGAAGATGTTTGATTTTTTTCTCTTATTTTGTTTCAGTATATACAGCATTTGCTGTGCCGTTAGAAAATGGAAAACGCGAATATTCGCGTTTTATTGAGATTCCTGATGGTGATGGTATACTTCATACAGTAGATTTAGAGGAGCAGCCAGACATGAAATTAGTGCAGGCTGATTTAAGAGATTCTAATAATCAATATCTTCTTTACACAAGGTATGTAGGCACTTATGTTATTTGCTTAAATTTTAACAAATAGTCTACTTTCTTTTATTTTTTATTTCATATAGCAATACACACAAATGGCCACCTGATGGTAAGTGGTTACCTCTGAGAGTAGACAATGGTACAGTAAAAAATTGTTTTTATTCCTTACTACTAAATTTTAATTATATTAATACCTATAAACTTTATTGTTATAAAGAAAAACAGCTATTATTTTTAAAGTGTTACGTTTTGATCGCATATATATATTTTTTGGTTTTAAGGCGCAACCGACTTTCACCTCAGACTCTCCGAATCAACAATGCCAACAGCATTACCTCTTCAAACTTCAACGCTAGAAATCCAACAATTGTCGTTGCTCACGGCTGGCTCAGTAACCAGAATACGAATCCAAACCCTATTCTTAGAAATGGTAAGAGTCATGTCTCCATATTTAATAACATTAACACCCTTGAAGTCATCCTTATATGTAATCATAGTAAAGATAATTAGTAAAAATATGTGTATAATATATTTATATATATATTTATTTATTTGTCATTTATTTTATTGAATAGTTCAACATATGAATGACTCCTGCATTAATGTACCAAAACTTGGTATAACCACGCTATTAATTTGTTATTTAAGAACAATTAATAGTTTAAAATTACTTAGATAATTATATCATTACGATTGCTTCAATGAACACATTTTAATATTATATTTTATTCTAATTTTTTTAAATAAATGAATAATTCTTAAAAAAAAATACTTTCAGCATTCCTTAGTAAAGCCGACGTGAATGTCATAGTCTTGGACTGGAGAAGAGTTGCTATGTCGACTTACCCAACCGCTGTCGCCGGAGTACCAGGAGTTGGTCGGGGATTAGGGCAGTTCCTTAATTTTGTCAACAGTGTAACAGGGGCACCTTTCAACACTATGCATCTTATTGGCTTCAGTTTAGGCGCCCACGTTGTTGGTAACGCTGGCAGACAGTTAGGAGGCAGAGTAGCGCGCGTTACAGGTATACTGAAGAAAAAATTAATCTAATATTTGACTAAAAAACTGATACCAACATTAATATTTTCACTGGCTTAATTCTTCATTATTAAAAATAGTAAGAAAAAAATATCATATTTTTTTAGGCTTAGACCCTGCTGGACCACTATGGAATTATAATTCAAATCGTCTGAGACGCACTGATGGCGTATACGTGGAAGGTATTCATACAGACGGTGGCACTACTGGTCTTGGAATAGGATCTGCCGTAGGTGACGCAGATTTTTTCCCCAATGGTGGCAACTCTCAGCCTGGCTGTGCAACCAGCTTATGTAATCATAATCGGGCGTTTGAACTATTTGCCGCAAGTATTGCTCATACGCATCTCGTAGGCAACCAGTGCTCCAATATGATTCAAGTATCTGCAAACACTTGTCGTGGCAGCACTCTGGCTTTGGGCAACGATAATTTAAATAAGCGAGGGTGAGTATATAAAGTCATATAAGATCATTTACAGATCAGAGACAGGTCAGGGTTGAGCATCGCTCGCAAACATGGCGAAGCAAACGGCTTCACACTAATTTGCATTCGTCGCTCAGTTATAGCACATACAGTAGAGCAATACATTTGCTGACTATTTATTTGTGCGTAAAAAGATTCTTAACATGTCTCGTTCATTTTGCAAATTTTTCCGTGCGCAATATTCATCGGTATTCGTTTAACGCGTATTATAGAAATTAATTCTGATTACTTATTCACGTGTTATGTGTTTTCAATTTATTATAATAATCTTCATCTATCACGTCGCGATATTTACATATTTTTAATCAAATAACATTAAATACTAAATCGCAGATATGCTATGCTTGGTATTATTTTGTGGTGCGTTCATAAAGTCAAAAAATCCAAAGTAAAAATCCCAGAGTATCCGAGTGACTTGGTAAAGGTTAATCAGCTTCAAACATTGTATAAACACAAGAAGTAAAGACAAACTTGTAACGCCAAGTCTCCATCTCTGCAAAGTCAATATATCCTTCCGTGAGCAAAGCCTTCTGTAATCAAATTATGCAAATAAATTTAGTTTTACCAATTAAACAAAAACTCGCGTTGAATAAACGAAAATAAATAGGGCGTATTCGCAATGAACATATAGGAAACAGACACCAAACAATACTTCGTTGATGTCCGTGCAAGATATCTATACCGATATTATAAAGTCTTACAATAAATATTCGGAAGTAATGACACAATTCTAAAAATTTACATCGGCAGAAAGCTACATTATTCTTGAGTGTTATAGGATATAAATTATATTTAGATCAGTCATTTTCTTTATTAATGTCACAATGTATAATCACCCGTGCGAAGCGTATAATAAGTCTTTCGTATTAAATTTATAAATGTATGTATTTTAATTAATGGAAATAATAACTACTGTATTATTTACTAGATTTCTCCTTAGATATATTCCGAAGTGGTGATGATTTTAAATTAATTGAGAATTTCGAAAATGCCCACCAAATTTCGAAAGTGAGGCTATTGGTATGAAGTATGTTTTAATTGATTGATGTTATTTTTGTTTCAGCTCGGGATTGTATAGATTAAATACACGAAGAAGTTATCCTTATTAAGGACTGCACACGTTCTGGAGCAAGCTGAAAACTTGTATTGGACTACCAATTTTTTTGGAATAAAAGCAAATTTCTGAACGATATTTTTTATTTTTACATACTCAAATTATGATTAGTGATTTTTTAGATTTTTCAAAGCTTTCATCAATTGTCAAAGGACATAATTATTTAACTTCATAATATTTGATAAATAAAATCTGTATCATAAAACTTTACTTTGATAGAAATTACTCTTTTTAATTTCATATATTATTCCAATATGGAAATGATTTGACGAATAGATATAACAAAAGGTGTGTGTACGTATGAGCGAGAGAAGTTCTACTTCTTCGGCGTAATTGAAAATAGTTTTTAGTTGCATATAAATAATTTATTTATTAATATTAATTTACATGAAATAATAATAATCTACTCATTAGAAGTAAAATAATAATTAGTATAAAAATTAATTTAACATTAATATTCTTTTCACCAATACTATAATAAAATTTACTCAAAAATTTAATAATTCTAAATTGAAATAGAAATAAAATAAACATTGTAAAATCAGATAAGGTGTGAAATTTTGTCTATTTTGATCGATTTGTCACTTAATAGGGGGCTACCTACTAATAAAACTGTTAGACCAAAGGCAATCCAATACAATCCAAACGCTGAAATATTTGACAATATATTTAATAATTGCAAATAAAATATATCAGGGACTATTTGACGTAAACAGTAAGTACTACCACACATATGTGTAACAAGCTTAGACTATTACGTATGATAGTACTACGAAAAAAATCAAATTTTGTATTAATTCCTTAGCGGATTAGCTTATTAACTTCCTAAGCATTTATTTTAATCTAGTGTTAATTCTTAAAATCGTAAATTTATCAATAATTCTAATACTTTAATGCGATAAATCCGTATCATCGTTTGATTGCCAAAATTAAATGTATAAATACTACGTACTGAAATAGTTTTCAACTAAATTTAAAGGATGAAAACTTTACTGTATTTGTGTCTCGTTGGTTTGTATTTGTTTATATAGATTTCCAGTTGTAATTAATTTGAATATAGTTTTATGTAAAGTATAATGATTTTGTTAATTTCATGATTACAGTTTATACGAGTACAGCAACTACAGTGCCGTTAAAACATGATGAAGTCAATTATCCACGTTTCGTCAAATTATCAGATAATGACGACGTTATGCAAACCGTGGATTTGGAGGAGCAGCCGGACACTACGCTATTAGAAGATATCTATAGAAACCCTGATAATAACCGATACCTTCTATACACGAGGTAGATATTATGAGGTAGAGATTATGGAAGTTAATATGGATGTAAGTTAATAATAGTAACGTGTTTATTTTTCAGAGATAATCCTTTGGCACCTCAGACACTACAAATTAATAATACCTTTGGTGTATTTTTTTCGAAATTTCATGCCTGGAAACCAACTGTTGTTATTGCTCACGGATGGCTAAGTGACCAAAATACTGAAGTAAATATTGCTCTCACGGATGGTAGGAATATTCTCCTTTTTTATTGAAAACAATATTATCTAAATGATAAAATTATCTGACGCGAAAAAGTGATAAGCAAAATTACTTTAGTAATATTAAAATATTTCAGCAATTCTTCGTAAAAGTAACGTCAATGTTATTGTTATGGAATGGAGAAGACTCGCGCTATCTAGTTATGTAACTGCTGTAACTGGTGTGCCTGCGGTTGGTCGCAGACTAGGACAGTTCTTAGAATTCCTTCACAGAGCTACAGGAGCACCTTTCGAATCTATGCACCTTATTGGTTATAGTTTAGGTGCCCATTTAGTTGGTAACGCTGGCCGAGAACTTGGTGGCAGAGTTGCGCGCATTACGGGTAAGTTTTAACATATTATAATCAAGATGCACATGTCAATAAAATATTGTATGTAAAACAATAATTATCTTTATAGGGTTGGATCCAGCAGGACCATTATGGAATCTTAATAGTAATCGTCTTAGATCATCTGATGGTATTTATGTAGAAGTTATACATACTGACGGAGGAGTTCTTGGACAGGGAATTGGATCAGCTATAGCTGATGCTGACTTTTTCCCCAACGGTGGCGTATCTCAGCCTGGTTGCTTAACAAGCTTCTGTCATCACAAACGCGCATGGGAGTTATTTGCTTCAAGCGTTACTTATGACCATTTCTTAGGTAGAGAGTGCTCAAGCATGCTTCAAGTGTCTTTGAATATTTGTCATGGTAAAATTTTTAAAATGGGCAATGGTGATATACGTAAAAGAGGGTAAGTATTTTTATGATTCAAATTCACGAATTAATGATTTTATCATAAAAATAGCGTTCATATTTTAAGCAGGTGAAAAGTATTCTATATTTTTAAGCTGAAAGGTTATAACTCAATATCACTACATTCTACCGACGATATAGTGACTTATAAGTGAAACGAACTTCGTCTGACACATACATATTTCCTCAAAATCATTTCCATCAGAAAATTGAAGTTTAATTATACTTGGTTTTGAATTGTTCAAAATTTTAGTAAAAGTTTCAGTTCAACCATATTTTTTTTCATTTCGGGCTTCATATTTTGCGGAACATAACAATAGACGATATCTAAGTAATTTTTATAATGTCTATATTTAGAAGGCATTAAGAATTAGAGTAAATATGGATTTTGAATGAACAATAACTTGTTTTAAGTTTTTTTTAACTAAATTTGATAACTCTCTTTAAAATCGTGTTATCAAAACACGAACTAAGACATTCAGCTTGAATCTTAGCCAGCTAGGTAATGCCGTAGAATAGGAATAATAGATTCGGACGTAGGTAGTAGTAGACTGTGCTTTTCGTTAAAGGAGAATATTGTCCCCTATTTACGTTTAACCGTCGTTTTTATCCCAATCAGTTGTTTGACTTAACATTCATATTCTTTTCCCAATTTATTTTTTAATATTTATTATTATAATATATCTCATCAATGGAAATAATAATAAGTGTGGGCATAACCATACAAACCAAATATTAAATATTTTGAATTCTTAGGATTTGAATTTTGGCTGTTGCCATATATGAATGCCTAAAAATGTACGTAATGTACGTAATATTTATTTATTACTAAATTGTTTTTATAATTGAAATCAAAATATTTTCTATTAGATTGATAACTGATTTTAGCTGTTACTGATGTTACTATATTAAAAATTACTTTTGTTTCAGCTCGGGATTGTACAGATTAAATACTGGAAGAAGATATCCTTTTTAGGACTACATTTTGTATCAATGTGCTTTAAGATAAGATCTTGATATATAAGACAATCTTATACGAGTTTTGTTCGTTAATGAAATTAAAGCATATTACTGAATTATATGTTTTATTTTCACATTATTAAATTTTAAATACGGTTTTATTTAGAAAATTTTAATTGAATCATTTATAAAATTATCAATACTGCATATTTATTTTAATTAATTTAATTTTATCATTCACTAAAATTGCATCTATACTTTTTATACGAATATGCTTCGTATTATATCTATCCCATATATATTATGTGGATATTGTTTGATAAATAACATACATAAAGTCAGATTAATGTTTTTATTTCTTCTGTTGCTGAAACTACTAACAATTGGAGCTCCAATGTCGAACTATTTGTATGCGACTTAAGTCTCTAACTCCGAAACATTGGACATGACTTTCATTCTAGAGCATATCTGGTCCAGTACATTTCGTTGGCTATTTGACGTCGAAATGCTGTAAGAGTAATGTAGTACTTTTGGATCTGACACGAGAAAAGATGATTTCGTTCCCAGATATTTTTATACAATCTCGTTCGTGTATTACTCGAATTTTATTTCTTCCTTAATAAACGGATCGAGTTAGATTAGTTAAATACATTCGATTCCATGATTAACTATGAAAATAATGATAGCGTCATTTGTTTTTAGGCCTATTAAAGTAACATATAAGTTTAAATTATAATATAAATAGATTGAATAATCTCACTTCCATTTTTATAAAAAAAATGGTTCTACGTAGTATGAATTATTTTAATAACATGTTGAAAATAACCAGAAAGACTATTTCTAAATCTACGCATTGAGGCACTTGTTTATTATATTTCAACGGCCAATAAATATCGCAAACGCTGAAACCAGATTAGCTAATTACCGTATAAGCATTTATTGTAATCTGGTACTAATTCCCAAAGGCGTAAATTTATCAATATTCGTCATTGTTTTACGCGATAAATCTTTTTTATCGTTCGATTGGTCAAAATTAATCGTATAAATACTACTACAAGGAAGTTTATAATGAAATTCAAAGGATGAATACTCTATTGTTTATTTGTTTAGCTGGTATGTATATGTATATTTGTTAGTAACTATCAATGCAAAAATATGATGGATAACATATACAATGAAATAATTTTTTTTTTTTTCAAATTAAACATAGTTTTCGTAAATTATTTGTTGTGCAATCAATGATATGGTAAAATATAATAAACATTCGTTTATTTCAGTTTATTCAGCAACGGCTGTGTCGCTAAAACATGTGGATAACAAGTATTCACGTTTTATCAAATATTCAGACTATGATGGTGTTATGCACACCGTGGATTTGGAGGAGCAACTTGATACTGAATTATTAGATGATTTCTTTAAAAATCCTGACAATAATCGATACCTGCTGTACACGAGGTAAATATTTTATATAAATTTCTTTTGAACTAGCTGAAATTAGCAGTTTTTTTTATGTAAATTGCTAATGTATTAAATATCAAATTCACTATCATATATGGAGTCTTGAAGAAGTCATCGTAGTTTTTATTTTCTTCCAAATTACTGAAATGTTTATTTATTTGTTTATTGTAGTCTTTTAGTTATTTTAATAGAGTTTTCGCAGTGCCCTGCTCAGCACCCATTAAGCAGGTAACCTGGCCAATTAAAGAATAGACATTTTTTATTAATTGTATCATTAATGTGGTTCACGTACTTTGGTTAATAAAACAGACTAAGCTTAGCTCCCCTTGGGTTGTAGCAATTGTGATATCTGTTTCATGACTTTCATAGTATTATTGATTGTCTAGGTTAATTACAGCAGTTTTACAAAAGGCACTGATTGCGATATTGTAATCATTTTCAGATTAAAGTGACAAATAAAATATTTTTTTTTTCTAATGCTTACCTATATTAAAAAATCGCAATATTTACCATATATTTGGACATCTTGTATTTCAAGCTTGAAGCCGAATTGGTTTCTTGATAGACTTACACATCTTTCAACACTCTTTTCTATTATAGGAAAACTGGTAATGGCCGAATAATATTTTTCCGGATGATATTAACTGAATTTATATATTAGTCAATAATAATTTCTTGTTTGCTTTTTAGAAATAATCCTGTGGTGTCTCAGACACTCCGACTTAATAACACCAATAGTATAACTTTATCGCAGTTCGACGCCAGGAATCCAACTGTAGTCATTGTTCACGGATGGTTAAATGACCAACACACTAAGTTAAATATAGTTCTCACTGATGGTAGGTCTACCATTAAATTCTATCGGTTACAATAATTGTTTTTGTCGAATTTATTTGATGTGTATAAATAACCTTTATATATCTTCATCTCAATTCATAAATTGTGTGTATAATTTTAAAATCACACGTCCAAAATAAATATAACAAGTTCAGTTAGTTTCATTTTAGTTTTGATATACATTATAAGAAACATATTTCTTTCAGCATTTCTTCGCAAAAGTAACGTGAATGTTATCGTTATGGAATGGAGAAGACTCGCTTTATCCAATTACGTAACTGCTACCGCTGGAGTGCCTGCGGTGGGTCGTAGACTCGGACAATTCTTAGAATTCCTTCATAGTGTTACAGGAGCACCCTTCGAAACTATGCATATTATTGGCTTTAGTTTAGGCGCTCATGTAGTTGGTAACGCTGGCAGAGAACTTGGCGGCAGAGTTGCACGCATTACGGGTGAGTTTTGTTACTCAGTCTAATTAACATGAAAGATCACCACCATCCATTGAAGGTCCGTCGTCCAATGTGCAGTGAAAAATATTAACCTTCTAAACTTCTTGTAATGTTCCTAACACCGCCAACGTGATTCCAATTTTGGGAACTAAGATGTTATGTCCCTCTTGTTCGTAGTTACACAGCCGCAATCACGCTTTATTCTGGCAAAAAAATAATACTAATTATTGCTGTTTCGCGGTAGAATATCTGATGAGTAGGTGTTTTCTACCCTGGCGGATTTGCATAAAGCCCTATCATCAAGTAAGAATATCATCAAAGATGTGATAAATTAATTTTTTTTACAGGTTTGGATCCAGCAGGGCCCCTATGGAATCTCAATTCCAATCGTCTTAGAGCATCCGATGCTATTTATGTTGAAGCTATGCATACTGATGGAGGAGTTCTTGGGCTAGGAATTGGATCAGCGGTGGCTGATGCTGACTTCTTCCCTAATGGTGGTACCTCTCAACCGGGTTGCTTAACAAGTCTATGTCATCACGATCGTGCATGGCAGTTATTTGCTTCAAGCGTGACTTATAATCATTTCTTAGGTAGAGAGTGCTCAAACATGCTTCAAGTGTCCTTAAATAATTGTCGTGGTCAAATTTTAAACATGGGCAATGATGACTTAAGCAAGAAAGGGTAAGAATTTCTATTATTCACGTTATAAATTGGACATTTATTGTAATATCACACATTAATAACTTAAATGGTAAAAATATAAGCATTTAAGGGCCATAAAATAGCTTGACGGACGTCATTCCTCTATCATAATTAAAAATATAACATATAAAAATAAATTATAATAACGCCTATAAAGTTGTTAGATAATTATTGAGAGATAATTAATTGAGAGATAATATTGATAAAATCGTCTATTAAATATTGCAAAGAAAAAACACCGCCCCGTTTTTACAGTTTTAATTTATACAAATATTTTGATATTTTAAATATTTATGAATCCAGGCTAACATTTATTTTTTCTTTCAGCTCGGGGTTATACAGACTAAATACGCAAAGAAGTTATCCTTACTAAGCTGTAATATTTCGAGATTTTCCATCTTTGTAAATAACAATAAAGTATTTATTTATTTTATTTAATACGTTGTATGGACTTTTTATTCATTAAATCAAACAAGAATTACATCTAAATTTCTATTTAATATGATTATTTGACTTGTTCATAATTATTATCCGGTGGCGTGTAGACAGTTTTTAATATTGTGAAATATGACCACGAAGTGCTGATGATCTGTGGATAAAATACAATATAAGTTAGTCATATGATAATTTATATAAATTAAATATTACCATTATTTATAAACACTATGCAACTATTTGCTCTATTATAATTTCTATGTATAGTTGTACTAGAATAAATAGCGAATTTACAATATTATAAATCGAAAAAATATTGTATAATTATTTCTATCTGTGGAGACATTTTTAATTTAAAAATATTTAATCCCTTACATTGCCGAGGAGTATAAAAATAAAGCCAGTTAAAGTTTATATGGAAATGCATCGGAAATACATATAAATTAATTAAAAACATATAATTACACACACTACCATGCGTTTGTTAAATACACACACATTGTTTATAAAACGTTCATACTGCCAATGACAACCCACGTCATGTCAAAGTTAAAAATCAATTGTTTTTCAACATAGGGGTTTGTTAAAAAAAAATATATTTTTGTGTTGCAAAAATCCAACTGAACCTATTTTTTCCTATCACTGCAATCGATGTATTTTTTTTTTGTTAGGTTTAAATTACGGTCGAATTTCGGCTAATAAGGGATATAGTTAAATTAATTACGAAAAGTCATATAACTGAATAAAGTTTGAGGTCATTACATTTTTTTTGACAGTTAACGACCACTTCTTAATCAAGTCTACTTTTACTGACCACTTTTAAAGAGACCACATTTCATCAATTGAGCCGCTAAGTAGATGGAGCCAGTTGTGCCAGACTTATCACGGATAATTTCTTTTACCAAAGACTTGACGATTGATAATCAAATTTGATAAGAGATTGATAGCTTTACTTATTTATGATATACAACTTTGTCATATTAAAGTGCCTTAAAAATAATTTACCTTAGTAAAACTTTCATATGATATTACTGAAAATTTATATGCTGTCAATTTTTGTGGTTTGTTGGCCCTGAAAACAAAAATATATCATATATATGTTATATACAGACACATATATATTTAACTAATTAATAAGCTTACCGAAGCATTAGCAGAAGAATAGTTTTTTTTGATTTTTTATCCATGTTGTACCATTTGCATAAAAATGCAGATTCTCCGATTTTTCTACTCTGAATGGTAAACACAATTTATAAGTAAGTATGTATTCACATCATATTTTATACATATAATTATGTTATTTCGTTACAAAATAATACAAACTTTACCTCCCTTATTAATTGTTCTCCGAATACACTTATCATTAGAATCTGAACAAACACAGACGCTAGAAATAATACAACACCAGGAATTTGTGCCCAATTTCCCATCTGTAAATAATAATCAAATAAATAGTTAGTTCATTATATATCGAACGGAATTTATGTTCATTAAAAAGAGATATAGATATAATATAAACAAATGATGTATTAAAGTATATGAATATTGTCTTACACCTTTAATGGGTTTGATAAGTTTCTTCCTTGACTATCGGCCCTTTTCTGGGTTATCTCAATTTAAATATAATTTAGTACAATATTTCAAAAAAAGAAAATCAATTGCAGATTTTACTTGGAATAGAGTGGTTGTGTTTTTGTATTAATTGTAAAAATACGTAATTTAACAAATACGAAAATAACTCTATCGCTCTATTTGCTACTTTATCGAGACTAAACGATTTAGTACGTCGTAATGACCCTTTGGCGTAGAGATAATCTTGGTCCAAGATAAGAATATATAAATTATGGATTGTACGAAAGAATATTATTAATATCAAATATAAAGGTTTTTTTTTTAATTTAAGTCATAAAGCCCATGTGACACAGAACCTGCAGTTCCCTGAGAACGCGGAGGAAAAAGACAGCGCAAATATTTATCTAATTCATAATTTTATATTTGTATCGTTTGCAGTGAAAACACTTGTAGTAGCAGTGCAAAAACATATTTTGAAATATAGACTCGTAACATCTCATTTAATTAATTCTATTGGTGACAATAGAGATGGTTAAATTTGCGCATAAGGCACCAAAATGGGGATTCCACGAGAAATATCTGTTTCTTCTTGCCACCATACCGATTAAATGAAATTGTTTTATATAATCACAAATTATTTAATTTTAATGATCTGATAATACATTACCGTCAAAGAAAAACCAAGAGCGCATATTTCAAGTGACCCGACCAATACATTAAATAAATTAGGTGCACGAAAAATTTCTTCCAGATCTTGCGATAGTCTGCAATATAAAAATGTACATTTTTAGTCCATTTTGAATGTACTTGTAGCATTTTTAATCTAGCACAGCAATATCACAATATGTTTAAGTATACCATCGTCCACAATATATTAGATATGTATTTTACAAAAATAACTTCCTTAACAAGCTCCGTGAAGGCGTTTCAGATATATATTTACTGTTATATTAGTAAAAAGGTAACAAAGGTACGAAGTAACAGCAAACTATCGAATTACCTTATATCATATTAGGACAGATATATTGTTATTATAAGCGGCCTGCCAAAAATGGTATCTTTGTTATTATTAATAAATATACCCATTTTAACAAAATTATATTTTATTAATCATTCCATATCAACGCAAAGAGAAGCTTATCATCACCAAAGGTGACGATTATAGGTGTTAATAACTGGTGAGCGTATACTGCCGATATCCAGTCAGGTGTGCTTACACTGAGCTCTTGTGCCAGTCTAATCTTTCAACCTTTCGGTTATAAATATTCAAATAGTGCATGTACCTTTCCGACTTAAGCCTTATCGTATATAATTTTATAAAGCAGTCAACAAGATTACCGTTTTGCAACAAACACATTTATTCAAAACAATGATGACCTGTAATTATCCTATCGGTACAAAACGATTGTTATTTAAAGAATCCAAATTAATTGGATTATAGAAGAGATAAATAGAAGTAATAGACATTTTAATTATACGAGTATAACCCACGGTATGCACGTTTTTTTTTTAAAAAAACTTATTCGGAAAGCACGATAATATTTATCTATTATATTATTTACGCTATCTTTTATCGACCTTGTTGAAATAATCCCTATATTTTTCTTAAGCTAAAAGAAACACGAAAAAATGAAAAACAATTTTTATAAAAATATATTTATAAGCAGTCAGACTTAAACCAGGTTTTTAGTACAAGTGTGTGTGCGAACCGACAAATATTGACGGTATAATATAACGATGGTAATCCATTGCGACGAGATAGAGATCAGGCGCAGAATCAAAGGTCTTCCGAGGCATCATAATGTAACCTACTAATTAAGGAATAATAATTGTGCCTCTACTGGTGTCATGAAAACTGCTTAATGGTTTGTTCCTAGTGGGTAATGCTGCTAGCATTCGAAATTCTACTCAACGCAGTCATGATGTTACTTCTAGATATTGTTTTCAAACGGTATAACAATTATTTAAATCAGTTAATTAGCTTCGAGTTTATCGATCACTAATAAATAATAACATTTATAATATTATTATAGATGGATGTGACTTACTTTAAAATATATTGATGTTTTATCACAATATCCCTTAGGCAGTGGGAAGTGCTCTCATCCAGGGCTTGTAGTTCATTACTCAATACGGCGAACTGACTGCATAGGTGTGAAGTCATTATATAATATAAAGCATCTACTGTTGTGAAATACAATACGCATATAAATCCTGAAATTTTAACACCTTACTATATCCTTAAACTTTATCCAATACAATCTTGCTACTCAAACACGCGGTAGCGATCATGGAACATTTGAGAATAGATTGCTCATCTTCTCCGTATTACTAGCAGATTTTTAACAGTTTCTTAACTTCCCATAACAGCTTTTCTTCACACTAAGAAGATGAAATAGACCTCACTTCTACATATAGCTCGAACCTTAGTTGATATATATCAGTGTGGAAGAATTCGTATCAATATTCTTCATCAGTATCTTTATTAAATAATGAAATAATGTTTTGGGTCACTATATTACGTGAATTTGTGTTTAATAAATGTATAAATTTTTTTAATTGTAATATGTATAAATGTACATATTTTTTTTAATTAGAATATAATCTAAGATAATATGATTATTTCAAGTTCAATGTCCGCAACATATTAATAACACATTGAACAACAGAAAGGCGAGTATTTATCTGTATACGAATAAATGGATATGGATATTTATATGTATCTATTAAGAGGTTTGAATTTAATTACCGTTAAATGGAACGAACTAAGATTTTTATTTCATTAGAATTTACCAGAAAAAATAGGCTAATTAAAAAATGTTAAATAGGTCAATTATTAACGTGATGATATTTTAGACTAAAATCTTTTTGTCGTTAGTAGTTATGATTCTTCCTTTTTTATTAACAATTATAGTTCTCTATTACTAACAGTAATGTCTTGTTCACGAGTCTCGTGAACAAGACATTCGTAGGTAATGTCGTAATATCGAGCTCCAACAAATAAAAATAAAAATCATGGTAAATATCCCGTTTTAAATACTGTTAGTAATAAAAATAACCATGTTAATTTAAAATCTTTTATATAATCTTTTATATTTGAAGTCTATAAAATAACAATACGCTTTCCAGATTAAAATAGGGTATAATAATACTACGAAATCTACCAAAAATGTTATCCGCAGAGATTAGTAAATATATATTTACTAAGTTATATAAAATAATCAGACTACAAATAAAAATATTATTTAACGTGCACAACTAATTACAATTCATGTATGTATGTAATGCTTACCACTCAAAATTAAATGAATATATTTATACAACCAAGTGTACCAACAGTCTTTTAGAAACGGTACCAACACAGCGTAAGGTAAACTATAAATGATAACACCCTTAGTATAGTAATTATACCATATTAATATAAGAGATGAAAAGTTGTAAACAGCTATCAATATTGCGTTCAAAATGAAAAAATATTTCACCAAATATTTAAGAAATATAATATCTTTCTTTATCAACTCCCATTTGTTCGCACTGTTTGTAACTTCTTCGTACAAACGTTTCAAACACGCGGTTAATTCAATAATATTTTGTCTTTTAATTGTGATGAATATTATTTTGAGAATTGAAAGCAAGCCGATGCAGGTACAGGGTGCGAGTTGGGTTAGTTCCAACAAATTTTCAACGGAAAGTTTCGAATAGAAAAACGCTAATTCCGCTAACGCGACAGTTATTATTATGAACAAAAAAATAAAATATCTGATGGTTAGTTTTGGCTCATTAAAAGGTATCCCAATGAGCCAGAAATTGATTTTGATTTGATTGAACATTTCTTCAAAGTCTTGTATATCCATAGTGATTTTGTTATATCGTAAATCACCTTTCTTAACTGTGACGAAAGTACAACTATATCACGATATGGCCGTTGCTTCAATTTATTTTATAGATATTCCGACGTGTATTAGGGCTATCAAAATAATGATTAAAATTTAATTTTATCGAATAATAATTTGAATTATAAAAAGTGTATTTCAACTGAATTAATTTTCTGATATTAATAAAGTACTTGAATCTTAAATGAATATTGCGTGTTTACGAATTGTTTTCTTGTGCATACTTTTTGTTTATAATTCCACTATTAACCTTGAACGTGCCTTATAAATACTGCTTAATACTGGAGCACAAGTGTTCCACAAAATATGGCGTGACGGAATAAGCTAATAATGCAAGGTCTTTGTCGTGCAGTTGGACATTTACAGACTCTTTTCTATGACAAAAAATATTCTATTTATTAAACTGTCCTGTCGTATTCTCAGTGGTGTAATATTCTATCTGACGCGGGACGCGAGAATTTTAATCTAGATAAGCGTCGGTGTTTCGATGATAAAATACCTTGACTAGTCTTGTAAAATGATATTTTAGAGTATGACAATTCTATTGTTGAAAGTCATATTAAGGTAAGCCCAGATAGCCCATTGGATAGAAAATTTTAAGCTTCCCAAAAATTGCGGGTTCAGACCCAGGTAAAAAATCTGAGTTTCATGTTTTTCTAGTTTAACGTTACCGCAAACGGCATGACGTTGTACCCCTTTTCCGCTATTCTTCCTTACTCACCTTCTCAAAATATATTTTATTCAATCATGCTCTAACAAACACTTTTAAATTATTATTATATAATACTATGCTGACCCGTTGGTAACATATAATCGCCAGTGATTCTACAATCAAACATCAAAAATTTTATAAGCACGAGGAAAGACCGACATCCACACTAAAATTAACAAAGAAAAAATCAAACATATTTATATTTATATATATATAAAATATATATATATATGTATAAGCTTAGGATATATTATATTTAATTCAATAAAGGAGTTATTTATCTAAAATAAAATTGTTGTTTGTACAACCCTAAGTACTTAGCGTAAAACGGTCGACATCAATTTTGTATTTTCTTAAAGTGTCAACTCAATATCTGAGGAAATGGAAATTAAGGGGTGTTGAAATATAACTCATCGTGAATTCTTTTTGACATTGCAACTGTTTGTTAGGTGAGGATAAATTACATTTAATGATTTATGCAATATTGAGTCAGAGCTATTTATTAAGTTTCCAATATTTCTTGCACGCAATGCATTTTTTTTGGTTTTTACAAAATTTTTATAGGTTATAAAAGGTAAGTTTTTGCAAGAAAATTTCTATTAACCCCTTACTAATACTTAATAAAAAAATGGTATTTCCGTGAACGTTGACAGAGAATGAGTTTCGTAAAATTTATAAAGTGAATATATGTATAAAAGTGAGTCTAGCAAGATCATAATTAAATAAAATTAAATGAAACCACACAGTTATTCATTAATATATATTGGCTTTAGTAAAAACCATCAAATATCGCATTCGTTCGCCATTACATGTTTATAAATCAATGCTTAAATAATTTTTTTCTTACAACTCACATTTATCAGAGTAAATACGCAAAGGCGCTATCTTTACTAAGCTGTACCTAATGTTTAGTTACTTAATACTTTAATGAGTACCAATAACTCATTGTTTAGTTTATTCAGTACGTGACATGGACTTTTTATTCATTAAATCTAACAAAAAGTATGTATTTATTTAGATTTCATTAGTCTCAATTGTTTTTAATTTTTAAAGTCAACCCACGGCGTGTAAATAGTTTTTAATATTGTGAAATATGACCACACATTGCTGATGATTCATCAATATAAAAGAAGGTAATTAAATCACATATTTATACATAAAAAATATTTACGAAAATCACATATCTATTATGAGTTATTATTTTAAAATATTGTTCATATATATTCATTATAAATTATTATTACATTTTTCAACACATTTTTTAAAATATAATATCATTTACTTAAATGGAAATCCCGAGTAACTTTGTTTTCTTATTGTTTACGATTATGACGTGAAGCGTATCAATTTTGAATTATAATATAACAATATTAAAATGGTAATAATCATCTAATTTAAAAAATATTAATCACCAATTAGGTAACTTAGACGATTTCTTTCATATATGAATCTAGTATTATTTAGGTACATATTACAAACCAATTAATAAACTTTTCGAAGATTGTAATAATCTTATCGGTTTTTCTCCGAATAAATTTATCATTAAAATCTGAACAAACAGTGACGATAAAATAAAAAAATAAAAACATCAGAAATTAAAGAATAATAGTTTAAAAAAGTATGTAATGATATATGTTGAAACATTTCTTACAATACGAAAGTTTCTTAATTGGGACTGATCGAATCTGATGAAATGTTAATGTAGGCACATTTTTTAATGGCGGCTTTTCCTTCGCGTAGTTTTAATTATCCAAACATATAAAAATAGCTAGCTTGTCAAGTCGAAACAAAATAAAATGGAGGTAATCCATATTCTGAAACATACGGAAGAATTACAAAATGAAATACAAGTAGATTTTTTATTAAATCATTTTATTTGTTATGATGGTAAAAAACAGATTGACGCAGAGTTCCCAGAGATGCTACGTGAATTGAAACATTGACTCTGTCTCGTCTTAGGATCACAGTGTAGCCTGGAGTCGGAGATTAAAATGCTGAATCGAGCAAACGATGTAAGTATTTCTCTCTTCTTCCGTTTGTAGTCGAAGTACCTTGGGAAAATAGTCCAAAATCATTCATAAAATATATAAGGTATAATTGTTCTACTATTTCCACTGATAATAGTAGAACCGTACGTTTCATTTTTGGAATTACGATTCGACAGGCAGATTGTCTTAGTATGCTTTCCACCATTCCACACAGTCTTGATTTGTATAGTAGCTTAAGTTTACATATATTTATTACTTTATTTTTACTCTACTTTTGTAAGTCCTCAATATAGTATAGAAATATTTAATTTTAATTTTAATTGTATCATGTAAATAAAAAAAAAAAGAATTAGTAAGACATTACTGTCATAGAAAAACCAAATGTGCATATTTAATATGCCCCATCCAGTACATTCAATAAAATAGGTGCAAAATAAACTTTCTAGATATTGCAATAGTCTGCAATATAAAAAGTATTTTCGTCAATTTTATAATTAGTTGTAATCGTTTTGCATGCATTTAGACGGATACAATTTGTTTAAATAAAAGCGCCAGCGCTTTGATTATAAGTTTTGACTAGTCCTGTAGCATTGGTAGTAGTATTAGTATTGAAAAGACAATCTAGAGAGCTAGGATAGCCCAGTAGCTAGGTTAGTTACACTTTATTCTTGACTAAATATTTCGGGTTCAACCGGGCCACACCACTGAGTTTTCATGTGGTTAATTTGTGTTTATAATTAATTTCTTTAAACATTGAATATAAAAGGTTGAAAGACCAATGAGCTGCTTGGATGGTAAATTAACGTCCACAGATTGGCATTGTAAATAATAATAAACATTTTTACCTCCGACATTACACCGACAAACTTAGAATCGAATTTAAAGAGTTTATGCCTGGATCGCACAACCTATAAATTGGTTAACTGCAATAAACACTGCAAACTGCGATCGGTTGAACGGTATAGAAGTTGATGTGCTGCAATGCCATCGGTAAGCTACAACAAAGTATAGCCTTTATAGCCTTTTACATTAAACGATACTTAATATATGTGTCGAATTCAATGATGATTGTCTAAACAACGTTGCAGTCTATATACTGAAAAAGATATATCAACATCTATTTTTATATAATGTAAGATATTATCTAATATATATATACTAGTCTTATATAGACGTAAATTTAGTATTTTTTTAAATTTACGGGAAAAACTCATTATTCGATTAACATTTAAATCTTACGTTGTTTTATTTTATAGTTTCAAGTTAATATGTTGTATATTTTTGGAGATCCAGATAATAAGCTGATATCGTCGGAGATAAAATTGATGGTCGCGGCACTTTTAAAGCGAACGCTGCCAAAACTATAAGAGATACTAAAAACCGTATCAAAGATTTGTACGACCTTATATTTTTTAACGAAAAAATCAGTATGAACATTTGTCTATCTTTTAAATATTACGAATAAGATTACAATAAACATTTATTGTTTGAAAAATAAGGCAAAACCTAAACAACTGTACTTTAATTGAATTTTTATATTAAATAATACATAAACATTGCCGTTACATTTTGAATCTGAAATCAGTTCTAGAAACATAAAGTGTTTTTTTAAATAAACGTATATATATATAAATGCGTATTGTGAGACGTACACGCATAAACACAGAACAGACAAATAGATTCTTTGGCGAATGTCTCGTTTGTGTCTCGGGATTAAGGATCTTCAGGACCTCAGGACCTTCGCTCACCCATACGAATCTCTTACCCATAAGAAATCGATACGAGTATCCAATAATGTATTAAAAAATAATTCTTATATATTATAACACACAAGCAATCATTTTAGATGTCAATGTAATATTGTGAGATAAATTTTCTCATGCTTTTATTTACTCATTTTCCTTATTACCACTAACATAAGATTTCGATTTAGTGTATTGCTGATTCTATCAATTTTTTTTATAATAATAAACATATATAAAAAGTAGAAGGTATATCCCACTGTATGATTCTTATACTCCTTTCGTAGGTAATCCCGACGGAAGGTAATACTTTAGCATATAAGCAGTCCAGTATAATAAAAATATAAGCGACTCAAGCGAATTTTAGTGCAAAATGGTATCACGAACGTCAAAATTTGATTTAAAATTAAAGCAATTACTTGGACATTTTAAGCGAATGAGCTTAAACTTAAAGTGTACTCGGAAAACTTTATCTCTTTATCTGCCAGAAAGAATAGATAGCTACGCTCGCGAAAGTTGCATATAAAGGAATTCAAAAGAATTCTCTAACACCCGATTTGTAGAAAATTCTTTGGGAAATAGTTTAGCTAAGTCGTGAAAAATTTTCGAACAAATCGTTGAGTTTCTCCTAAAAGATTTTGCAATTACAATAAAAACAACGAAAGTACTCAAATACATAGTATTAGTAAGATAAAGGTTTGTTTATTTAATACAAGCAATGAAAACTACTTTATATATTGGAAAACTGTATAATTACTGTATATACACACATAATAAATGTATTCATTTTAATTAAATATTTAGTTAGAACTAGACTAAAATTATACTTATTTTTATAACAATTAAACATTTTTCAATAAAACTTAAAACATATATAAGAGATTTTATTTTACCGTTTGATAGCACGTGGTGGTCGTTCTGAGTCTGTCAATCCATCAACAAATACATCGCTAATAAGGACTCTAAAGAGACCTCACTGACACATTAAAACACGACACTATGAAGGTTTGCATTTTGGTGGTAATTAAGTACTGGTGGTATCCAACCAGAAGGGCTTCTGTACGTGTAGATAAAAGTGGATTTTTGCAACTTTTGCAATCAGTGTCTTGCCAATAAAAATATCAATATATTTTTTATATTCAGTTGTTTTTATAAGATCACATATCTCACAATCTTCGTATCTCACCCATGAAATATCTTCTCATGGTGATATTTTCATGTCGTCGATCTATTTTTATGTGTGTATCGTTTCACTATTATAATTGCTATTAATGTCACGTATAACTTCCTGACGGTTCACGATCGTGTTCTGCGATGAGTTTCGAGATAGTTCTTTCAAAATAATTTTACAGCATGTGTTTAGTTTATACTTTATATGTATCTACTTGATTCACATTTTTAATAAAACCCTCCTATTATATAAATATCGTAGAAAATTTTAATACGTCGTGATAATTTGTTTTGTAAAACTGAAAGAAAATAACGTTTTTTAATTAAAGAAATTAGACAGTTCTCAATTACAATTAATAGTCGTTTTTTGGTGGAAAATACCATTTCGTAATAAAAGACATCTAATCACCCATAAGTGGACTTTCATGGAAAAAATGGAAACGAATTATTTCTCGATTATTTCGTTTGTTATAATTGTTGTACTGTTTTTATTAATGTTTTAAAAACAGTAAATTTTTTGCTAAGATTTCAAGTTGAATTTAGTAATATTTTGACATGTAAGTTTACGATATATTTAGAAAACAGACCCATATTAAACGCTGGTAAAATATTTTTATCAGCACCTCACAAAACGCTATTACTTTGCGTATTCCATTCCTACAATTTTATACCCGTATTTGTAGTAAATCGTCAAAATGTACTTCAGGGCCCAGCTAAGTAATATATATCTGAATACATTTAAATCAATAAGACAGATATTTTCTCCGAATGAAATATATTACATTTTGAATATTCAATATCTTTCCAGCAAATAAACATAGGTATGTACATATAGACACGATTTCGTACTTAACGAGGCACATTAATTGCGACTCGAACATTTCAAACATGTTCTTTATCTACGCAATGTATGGAACGATTTCACTATGTATTCCGCGGTATTGGAAGTCGTTGGTACATTATGTTTAAATTATGTTGACATTTTGCTAGATCCACGCAAAATTAAGTATTTTTAAATCATAAAGTATAAAAATAAAATTAGAATGTTATTTGTAAATTGACGAAAATAATTCACAGTGATTGTGGGTTTTCTACCGAATACAATCATGTTCGAAATATTAAAAAAAAAATTTTATCACAATTTTAGGAATTATGTTTAAGATCTTTGCACCACCTCCGCGGAGGAAAAATTATATTCCGCAAGCATTTGTGCTAGCACATGTTATCTTCCTATACTCTGGTCATATCATAATCCGATCAGAAAACAAATAGACA
Organism: Vanessa atalanta; assembly: GCF_905147765.1. Taxonomy (NCBI): domain Eukaryota; kingdom Metazoa; phylum Arthropoda; class Insecta; order Lepidoptera; family Nymphalidae; genus Vanessa; species Vanessa atalanta. Next base: position 6,985,045 of record NC_061882.1, read on the forward strand.
TCGGCACAAATACGAGTTCACGCGCAAAACCAACGGATTAGCGTAATTTCCGACATACGGGATCGTAAGCACAGCCAACTTCCAAACTCGACTAAAATATTAACTTCACACATTTTCATCAGTAATATTCATTACCGCCTATTTAAGAATGAGTTAAAAATAGCTGCAGACTTTTAGTATGGAAGCTCTAAAATTGGCCTAGGATGTATGTATTTCCTTTGCGGAGTCGGAAACTTGGCGGTTACTTACTTCTCGTGTTTGAGAATGATCGTTATCAATCCTATAAACATAATCAGTTTTATTGTGAATATATGTACAATGTACTGTAACGCAAGACTATGATCCTTATTATTTGATTTTTTTTTTACTTTTTGAGATCTCAATATTAAGAAATATTAGAGATCATTCAGACTAAATATAAGAATACTTATGTAATAAATAAAAGTAAATTTTAGGATGCAACGAATTAAGTTTTTTTTAAATTCTCCACAAATCGTTCATAACCTCAAATAATGCTGTAAATATCATCAACATTTCAGTGCTTAATAATAAGTCGTTCAATATTTTAGTTCTCAATGATTTATTTGTTTTTCAAATATGCCGGGACTGAACCATGTCTTTCAACGACTACTCCACCGATGTAAATGTAGTTTATAATCCTAAGGCTGTCGAGAATAACAATCATTTATGTCTTTTAATAATAATTCATCTGTTAGAACGTCTAGACACTTGCAAAAAGAGAATCACTTGTATAATAAATCAAAACTTCGCTTTTGTCTCACGAGCTTAAAAAATGCCTGAAGTAGTTCAAAATAAGAGGATTATCTAGTAGTATTTTAACCAAGTTGTACGTGTGTTCAACAATCGGACATTGTACTTCAGCCAAAAGTACACGCAGTACAAAAGCATTACCTGGAATCAATTTCAATTTCGAAAATCTTGTTAAGCCGTTATCATACGGAAAATTTTCATAAAGCGGTTAGAAAATGTCATGATCACAAGCAACAGAAACTATGTAAAGCATCTTTAATCTTCGTCAGGCAACAAAGTACCCTGATTCAAGAGTATACACTAATAAAATTGCTTTTGAAAGCCACGACTATATTAGTTTCTTCTGAGCTCGTTTATTCTATAGATGACGGCGCCTTCTTATTCATGGTTAAGGATAGAAATATTATTTTTCAAATAGAACATTTCTTCATTGTAACTTGATTTACCCTCAGACAAGTGGGTCGACTTCATCGTATCTATTCTATATAATGTAATGAAACCTTTAAATATGATGAATTGATGGACGTGAGTATGTTTCAAAACGTGTATGCTTTTATATTTTCTTATAAATAAAATAAGAGAAGTATGTTTTATTTCGGTTTTTAGCGGTTGAATTATTATCGAAGTTATAATAGTTTAAAGTTTAGCTCACCTGCGACAAGACACATACTGAGACGTTATAAATTGTCGTACCTAACGAAACTATAAAACATATTAGTTTACAAAAACTATAAACACGTTTTTTATATACATACAGCAAGAAATATTAATCTAGCCAGTCAGCCATTCTTTCTTTTTACTATAGTAGATAGAAGTAGAGAGTGGGTATTCATTGTAATGAATTAAATTTTAAATAGATATTCGAATGATTAATTTTTTTTTTAGAATTAGGTAAATGGTACTCGACTTTTTTCAATTATATTAAATGAATTATTATATACTCTATAGACCTAACGGGAAAACGAGAGGGCTGACAGTATCATTTATATTTTTTCTTTTGAGTGTTGTTGGAATTTGTACGTATATGAACGTATGTTTATAGCTTTTTTAAAGTATTATTTTGTTTTTAACTTTATAGTGTTTCCCTTTCTTGTATTTTATCAATTTGAGTAGATCGGCGACGGCGCATCCTCTTCATATCCGTATGAAGATGTTTCCTGTTATCTTAAAGCTATCCCGTTCTTTGATCTGCATGCTTTTAAGAGATTTAACTCTACTAAGAGCAAATAGTGTTTGCCCAATTGTGGAATAACGGGATCCTAAATAGATTACTACGTAATGTCATTGATAATGCCCAATTTAGGATAACAGGTTGCATACGCCTTCCCAGGAATTATATAACTAGAGATTTGTTGTTTGCTAAACTTACTTTGATTGTATGTGGCGTAAGTTCACAAGTTGACTGGTTGAGGTTAAAATATTATAAATAAATAAAATGCAAATAATAATTTATATGGTTATAATGTGTCCAAACTTTTCTGATTTACTAGTAGACATTCCAGGGTTCACAAACCTTTGAACTTCAACATCAGATCACCACAGTGGTACTATATTATGGTATTATCATTAGTCATTGATAAGGGTACAAACTTTCAATTACATCCAACGTATTGAACGGTGGGGGACGTTCCAAAATTTCGTTAAATATATAGTTAGAGGTTAAGACAAAGTTGTTAGAATAGAAGCAATATTTGTTTTTGGATTAAAAATCAAAATAAAATATTTTTATATTATATTTAATAATAATTAATTATTTTCTTAATAATAATTTTTCAATAATAATTAAAAATAATATAAAAATATTTTATTTTAGTAATATACTAATGATTGAATCTATTTATCCTATCAAACATCAGATATTTTTATTCAGGTCTAGATTTCTCAGTCTTAATAGCAACGGCAGTACCGATGTCACGGACTCGATCCGTCCCTTTCGGGCTGTGAGTCTCACTCACTCCTAACTCAAGTTATTTACACTAAAGAAAAAAACAGGTTTTTTGTAATATAAAAACATTCTATCAAAGTTGAAATGTTTATGTTTTATATAAAGATTACATAATTAATAAAGCTTTACAGCATTGGTAATGTGAGGCCTTAAATATCATGGATTTAATTATCAGTGTTCCGTACGACTTTTAAACGTACTTTTTTAAGTTTGCGCTATGGGAAATTTTAAATAGAGAAGCGTATAGTACCTCCTGGCTTATGAAATTACATTTCTCCACACAAAGGCGACTCGCCTTTATGTCTCAAGATGTTTTCGCAAGTGAACCTGTCTCGTTAGTGACCAATTAAAATTCTTAGTTCAGGTACTAATTTTCGAATACTTTTTCTGGTTTAGTCTTTTAGTGAACGTATACATATTTTTTAGAAAAGAGTAATATTCATATAAAGATAAATTTCTTACTACTCTCGCAGATTCATATTCGTTCGATAGATAGCGAATTTCGAAAAATTTTCAAAGTGTTTCGGCCACAAATTACTTTTATTTTTACATTTCAAATATAAGACTGCAGATGTGCAAGGTTTAAGCGAATATGGAAAATGGTACGGATTTAATCGTCTGAACGAACATATGGATGCAGATCCCCCGCCTTCCTATAAAATATGAGGCATAACTCTTCATGAGCTTTGCATGAACGTCTTTTACCCGAGGTGAATGATGCTACTTAACAAGCAATTACTTATATTTTTCCTTTCATATAAAATAAAGCTTTGATAATATTCGTCGGGTAAAGGTATAAAATGTTAAAGAAAAATATGTTATTTTAATTAACTAATTACATAAAATATAATGAGTAAATATTTATTGTATTGGTATATTCGGCGTGGGTTTCCTTGTTAGATTAATCTATGCCTGCTTCAGGTCCTCTTTATATTAATAATTAACATTTAACAATTCTATTTCAGAATACTATTGATTAAATTTTATTAATGATAATTAGACTTAAGAGTCAGTTAACTGGTCATGGTTTTATGAGTTTATTGACATGGAACAAACATAATAGATATATTTCTAATATTCAATAAGTTTTTGAGGCACGGGGTAACGCTGCCATTTCTCCGACGATTACTTATAATGCTTTAACGTTTATTTCTCCGGATTTGGAATTCGAAGTCCGGATCTCAGGATCTACAGTCTTATAAGCTTGTTACTAGATCAACGAGGCATTCAAAGCAGTTCGTCGTGACCTCAATCGGCCTATCGTTTAGAAGTTTACGATAACAAACATATGCAATATCTATAGAATTCATGATTCAATTCTAAGATTAAAATGACATCAAAATTAGATCAATATTATCCGTAAGTGTTTATTATATAGTGAAATTTACTGTACGCTGATAAAATAGTAATAATGCATATTTTTTATAAACTGCATTAACTTTCTGTGAAAACATCAGCACTGGGAAGATAGGAAGATACCGTAGTAACGTATTCTGCGATCCAGATATAAATTCCATAAAAAAATCTTATTATCAAATATGTATTAAAAAGCGTTACTTAATATTTTGTTTTTCTTCATTTTTACCTTTGTTGTAAAGTGTCAAGGCCGGGTTTATATTATGGGCCGGTTATAAATTGCTTTAATTGTATTTCTAAAAATACTAAAGATTATTTTTTATTTCCTATGTATATTCAATAATGATGAGAAAAAAATATTGATTTATTTATTATTTTGAACAATTAATCGTTTGATAAAATGAATATTAACAATATTTAAGTATCATACATGAAATATGCGACGAAAATTGTGAAGAGCGATCGTACGAAGTTTTCAGAATTGAACCGGTCGTACTTTACTCTTGTACACCGTATCTCATACATTTATTTGTTAAGTTTACTACATTATTAATTGTGAAAGTTGGACAGACAGAAAGTTTGAGAAGATCATTACAACATTTCATATTTAAGAAAGATATTTTATCATTTCTAAGTTATAATGTGCACTTTTGAAATTATTACTACTTTTAAAGTTGTACTTGATATTTTAATACATATTTAAATTGCTATTATTATTATTATTTTATTTGAACGTAAATATTTTATTGGTTTTGGATTTATGTAGAACAATATCGCTTTAGATATTGTTGCTTGTGGTGTTTTATTTTTATGTTAGCGTGAGAGAAAACAAGTGCATCCCAAATATAAACTACATACAATTTAGTTCAGCTTACAGAGTAAATATTTTATCATGTATGATATTTTCTACTGTACAAGCTGTTAATTGGATATGTACTAAGTATATATGTAGTACAGCTTTTAAGATACTACACTCATCATCCTCCTGCCCTTATCCCAATATACTTGGGGTCGGCGCAGCATGTCTTCTTCTTCCATAATTCTCTATCTGACGTCAACTCACAAGTTACATTCTTTCCAGCCTTATAATCTTTCACACAATCCATCCATCTTTTCATTGGTCGTCCCCTTCCTCTATATCCATCCACGCTCAAGACCTTCCCCACAATATGTTCCTCCGCATAACATGACCATACCATGATAGCCGCCTTCCACATAACTTCTCGGTTATCGGTGCCACTTTCAAACTTCCTCTTGTGTACCTCATTCTTTACTCTATCCATTCGATATAAGATACTACACTATTGCTAGTAAAATATAGGTATACACATGTTTCCAATGCTAATAATTTTATACTATGCGTAAATTACTATTTGTTTTACAAAAAGTACCATAATATCAACTATCTAGATCTGTAAAGTTACTAGTTTGGTCTGTTCTAATACATTTTATGACATCAAATTAACTTCAACACAAAATCACTAGCTGGGCAAACCCACACCCGAATCTCTGAGAAATGTATATATGATAACAATTTCCAGTAAAACGTCTAAAAAATGTAATTAACTTGTAAAAATATTGGAATATCTATTAAATACATCAAATGTTTTTGTTTTTAAACCGAGATTTGCCAACGGTAAGTAGAACAAGTAAAGATTGCAAATTTAAACCTGGACTAGACTGATTAATTGTCATTCGCTTATTTGTGTTTATAATTCATTTCGTGCTCAAGTATTAAGGAAAAATCGGATACTTTCACGTGTCACATGACAATCTGCAATGTGTATCCACCGACACGCATTAAAGCAGCGTGATAAGCTCCAAGGTTTTTCCTCAAAAGAAGTGGAAGCCTCAATCCAGCAGTGTGATATTTATAGGCTGTTAATTTACTTATGTGTTTTTAATTAAGACTGTCATAAATTAAATTAATTAAAAATATTTATTTATTTATAAACTGACTAAAAATTAAATTTCATTCAATATCAAGATAATCGTCAAAAGGTAGAAATATAAAATAATCCAATGACATGATATACATCAAGGTAGATATAAAATATAATCAATCATATCTGTTACAAGCAGTATATACGCTGTCCAGTACAATTGATATTTTTTTGTGATGCCTTTGTTGCATTAGATGTCCGAATTTCACACACACACACACAAACGTAGACAGCTACAGAATATTTGACAAAAACCGTCATTGATCCTCACCGTAAAGATAACTAAGCCACGAGTGGCCTTGTCTTTTCATGAATTGCTCCTAGCACAGCGTATATTTAAACAGGCAAGGAAAACATGGTGATTCTGTTAGTCGATAGTAGAGCGAGGCTGACGTAGAATCTCATTGAGGGTAGCAAAGACGTCGGCTTATACGGCGATAATCTCCTAGCAATATCAAAAGCGGTTGCAGGCGTGTACGTATTATGCAAATTGGACCGATAAGACGGTTCGCTCGAGTTGCTCTATGTATAAAATTAAAATATGCAATACTATTATACTTTAAGACTAGGCTTTGACGGCTTTAGTTGCCCCTAAGTGTTGTTGTTTTACAATTATTTTTGCGTACTTTTAAACCTTATTTCATTATTAAACTCTTTTTTTCAGTTACTATCTCCTAAACGCTTCATTTACCAGAAACAGAAGGTGTTAAGGTATACATTTAAATATAAAATATGTTTTAAGATGATTAAATAATCGAATATCCTTTCGAGTTGCTTCATGATTTCACGTATACAGCTGTGACTATGTTAGTAAGACCAAGCAAGATACAATATTATTAAACGTATTAATTGCTAATATCAAATATCTATAACGAGAACATGAAATTCTCCCTTATCACGCTAATATTCTAAATTTAAAACGGGCTTATTGCGAAATATTGGGCTTATAGAAATATTATAAAATAAAACCTACCTTACTTGTTGGTAGGACTTTGTGCAAGCCCATCTGTGTATCTACTAGCCACTCGATGTATATTCTACCGCCAAACAGCAATATTTTGTATTGTTGTCTTCCGGTTTGAAGGGTGAGTGAGCCAGTGAAATTAATAATAACCTAGTTCACGATAATGGTAGCGCATTGGCGATACATATGAGTTCTATGTATATAATTTAGTTTAGGATAAGTAGATTTGTCAAAACTACTAACTAAAAAAACAACATGTCGTCTTAATTATTACTACAATATTATGATATTCATAAAATAATGAAAGCTTCGATTTCGAAGTACTAATACAAATGTCCAAGTATTTTTGTATTGTAAACGTTGTTGTCAGAGTGAAAAATATTTTTTCACGTTTTACTAGTGTAGTAGATTAGTAGTAGTGTAGTGTAGTAGTCTTTTTACCACCACATCACATATTTTCCGACAAGCATAAACAATATTTCAATAACGCATATAATATAATACTATTTATATAATCTATAGATCTTTTAAAAAATAAATTTAAGTCCGAGCATATTCGGTAAACTATTATGATTAATCAATTAAATAAAATAAATCACGAGGTTCGATGTATTAGCTTTCAACAAATTCAAATAAGGCTCACGAATAATTATCTGTGGTAATGATCAGCCATTTAATAGTTAGGGCGGAACTGTTGAACTACCCTAACTAATTAAACTTTGTTATCGACTTCGGTATGTCAGAGAGGTTACGTAGTTTTATTCGACGAATTATGAATCTAGAGAAATATTTGGAATTCGTTATAATTGGTATTTGATATGATATATACAGATTCAGTGTAGTTCAAAAACAAAATGTTGAATATTTATTTAATTGTACGCTTAATTTTTCTAGTATGAAAATGCTTTTATAATAATTGATTTTTGTAGTTCTAAGTATGTCTTGTCATTTCATTAATTTTGTTATATTTGTTATATCAATCTCATCTCCGAGTACATTAAATTCAGTGTGTATTATTTATATTCTGTTTTTAACGTAGCAACACTGTACTATTTTCTTATTTACGAAAATAGTAGTGTCATAAAAAATGTTTTTCTTAATATTTTTTTTTCTTGTATAAGATAGGTAAAACGGGGACATGTGCCACTTACTGATGATCACAAAGAAATAACCAATGCGCCACCGACCTTGGGAACTAAGATGGTATGTCCCTTGTGCCTGTAGTTAGGTACACTGGCACCCTCATCCCTTAAGTCGCAATCCAACGATACTTAATTTCTTTTTGGTAATTGTATGGCATACCCCGGAAATCCCCCCTAGGAATCGGAGGCCCGCATAGGCGGGCTAACCGTCAGGGCGTCACGGTAGCATGCGAAAGCGATCCCGTGGCGCTCACCGATGAGACGGAGAGGGTACCGTTGGTTTTTTAGTGGGTATTCCGGCGTGCCGCCAACATCTTGGGCACCGGCGAGCCCCACATACCCCCCACTTCCACACGGGGAAAACGCGAACGCGTTTTTCCAGCGAAAAAAAAAGGTGATGGCTTGCACAAAGCTATATCACCAAATATGTGTAGAAATAAAGGTTGTGCTATCAACTTGCATATTGTCATTTATTCAAATATTTAAATTTAAATTTTAAATAGGAAAGAATAACACAGCCTATATTTTGTAAAGGTCAATTCTAATATCCACGCCAATTTAAAAGTATCAGAAATTAAACGTACTATTATGACGCAGACAGCTGTGTGATCTGTGAATTTTTAAGGCTTTCCTTGTAATAAATTTGAACTGAAATGTATTTTAAAATAAAGTAAAAAAAAAAACAATCATAGACGCATATATTTTTTGTTCCGGGTGGTTTTAATTTACTAACGAGTGAAATATAAAATCAGCGTTTGATATTTGCATTTGTATTTTGAAAAGAATTTAAATGTGCGAATCTGTAATTGCAATTTCATTCATAAAGCTTTTAACGTAAAGGTTATATTTGAATGCAGGGCATTTCTACGTACCCTCCTCTATCATTCTATGACAATAGCTATTCATTGATATCGGTGTCAATACCATTTAACCGAGGCTTCATTTCAATCTGTAGATACGATTGCTCTTATGTATAATGGAAGGAGTATCTTTTGTCCTTATATTTAGTTGGAAATATGAATATTTTTTTTATTTTATTTATTTTTTCCTTATATTTTGTAATTTGATTTCCATTTTCTATTGAAAATTTTCGAAAATTAATTAATAAATCATTCATCCTTTTATTAAATGAACTTTTTTATCGTTATTTTCTAAACATATTATCGGACGAGTTGTTTTCTATTTATAAAAATATTTCATTTCACTCAACGTATTTATAGCAAAACCAGACATATGTTACTTTGGTTATGTATACAATATAACTTATATAACTGGTTTATAGTTCACGCTAGCTTTGTATATAAGAAGTTATTGTTATACATAACAGTAGTTTGTATGGAATTGATTAAGATAGCAGATCTATTGGAACGTATACATTTAATAACTATTTATGAACTTTAAGTCAAATCTAAGATACCTAGCATTGGAAAATAAATTATCAATACAGTATGGCTTTATGTTTGCCAATGGGAATTTATCCTGCTATTCAATTTGGTTAGAGTTACGTCATGTAAGGCAGGCATAGTAAATAAAACTTATTGGTTTTCCAAACGAATAACATGTAACTGAAAACGAACTTAGAATTTATTATGTAGGTAATTAACCAAGTAAATACGATGAATTTTATAAGTGGGAGTGTAGGGTTTTTTTTTTGTTCAGGGCTCAAGCTTGATGTTATTATTTCATAATTGACAATGAATTTTTTGATGACGGCTTTAAATACTTATAACCACAAGTTCTTTTCGTTCTGTTTCGATCGGATCGATCGTTATGGTCAACCCTAATTGATTATTAAATTATTTATTCTTTCTTTCTTGGAAGATTATATAAGCGACTAGTGATCCTAGTGAAATAAAGCAGTTTTCAACCAGTGATTCTTTTTAGAATTAGTTCTGGAGATTAATCCCTATATACAAAAAAAAAATTTTATCTTTTTATAATATTACCACAGATAACATTTAATATTATAATAAAAATAAAAGAACGAAATATTTATGCCAACCGGAAACAATAGATTTTTTCTATTTACAATATTTTGTTTTGAGATACTAAAAACACGTAATATTATAATTATAAAAATACATCATAAATAATAAAAAGCATATTAATTAATTACAAATAATATATTGTATTATAATGGGAAGTAATTTAGTTAAATTTAGGTAAAAATATACTTGTATTAGTAATTAATCCTAAAACTAAACGAACATTTTAATTACAAGGAAAATCTAAGTAATTATTTTTAACAGAACCTGCTTCGTAGCTCTAACGGGCTATTTATTAACCCTTAATGAATAGTTATAAGGTTGATGACGACGTTCAATTCTCAGCAGACTGATGAAATTGTAAATGAAAATCCAGAATATAAATCATGAAACCTCGAAGATTAATATAACAGTAATAATATTTTTTTCTTATTTAATAATTTAAAATATCGGTCTGCATTGAGAATCTTGCTGAGTAATAAAGACTTGTTTAACGAGTTTAATCAGTTATTACTTGGAAAGTCAGCAAACAATTTCAATGTACTTTGAGTTTTATCTTCATTGCTTGTGGTGAGCGCATTAAACTAGTTCTGCTATCGTTCTACTGATAACTATTTCAGCTTCAAATTTAAAAGGAGAATTTTTATACGTTTATAAAAAATTTGAATTTCGAATTCTTAAAATTAAAAACGTATATGTAGAGTATAAAATCGAAAACGTGTTTTTTTTTTTGTTTAATTCAATTTTAACACGGTCGAGGTAAAATAGCTGTTTTTGTAAACGCAGTTTTCATATAAAAACATATAAAATATTTTTGATGTCTGAAAAAAATAAAAGAAATTCGTTAGCCAAAAACATCACTATTTTCGCGAACATAAAAATCATAAATTTTATCACAAGAGCTTTCTCAATGTATTATATCACAAAATATCAATTTCAGCTCTTAGATGCAAGTTCTATAAAGCGGTTTTCAATTGTACCGAATGGCTCTAGCTCGCCAGAATCCTCCTCCTATTTTATTTATCTAATGTTACCACAAAGGAATGCAGCATTTACATAACACATAAAGTATTTACATATCCACATGCATTACATGAATAAACGTGTAAATACATCTGAAACATATCTGTGAGGAAATAGCTTATAGTCCAAGGAAATATAACATTCGTTTATTTATTCGTGGGAAAAGTTAGAGATGTGGTCAGTAAGCTTGATAGTTGTTGAGTTTTACGTCCGTAGCAATTTTCATTTTTTAGAAAGTCTGACAAGCAAATACGGCACTTGATAAATGGTATAACTGCACTCACACACCCGACGTTGTAAAGCATGAACGAATCTAAGATGTTATGTATATATTTTCTTACTTGTCTGTCTTAATTTAAAAAAAGTATCAGTAGTACAAAGTATTTTTGTTTGACGGTTGAACAGCTGTTGAGTAGGATTAATTTATTTCATTACCATGTGCTTAATTTCTATTAATAGTTATCATTGTCGATTTTTCTATGATAGACGAGAACGTTTATATATGTAAGTATTAGAACAAAAGTTCGATAGAGCAATAAATATTCATTGTGTTATCTAATTAAACGAATAAAACATAGAGCACTAGATCGGTTATAGAGAATACTTTTCTGGCGACAAAAAGGTCATAAACGCCGGTAGTTTAATGGGGCTTATGCTTTTCGTTAAACGTAGTGTAAATATATGTCGTATAGATTTGACACATTGTAGGATGGTCATCTTTAAATAAATAAATAGATGATTTGGATTTTCTAATTATTTATTACCACCTCACCGTCCGTGCTCACACTGAATGCCAAACTAATATGAGGGGAACAGTCTGTAGTTCAGTTCAATCGATAAGAGTGAGGATTGACATATCTAGTGTATCTACATAAGTATATAAAGATGATAATTATTAATTTGTCCGATTTCTCTTTCAAATTTTAATGATTATTGTTTATATCGAGCGATACATAAGAGAATCATCGGTCAACTATAACTTTCTGATAACGCAACTCTATTCAATAAGTACAAAATGTTACTTAATTAGACGACGGTGAACTATGTCTGTATATCCTATTATTTTTTTCTTTATATAGTGTATATGTGACACAGAGCATGTAAAGCAAATATATTAGGATGTTTTTCATCTGGTCTTTCATGTTTCCGAAGCTGATACTATTTCAATGATGCGATCCATGTGTGACGGTTCAAAACAAAATGCAGAAAAGCGAACAAAATAAAATAAAAAAAATATTAGAAGTTTTTTTTTAATTTTAGCGAGACTAATAACAAAATAGATGTATAGGTAGATATAAGACTACGTGACCCGATGAACTTCGTACAAACTTCCATTTATATTATTACAGTATAGATACGATCCAGAGCGTCTAAAGCAAATATCAATTACGGTGTCCATCCACCTTCTGTGTTCATTGTTTCCGCCTCTGAAACGATTTAGATGATGCGTTCCATGTGTATTAGCGTGGAATTTTAGCTGACTGCAAATTACAAGCGAAAGAATCTGATTGACAAATCGAGAAGGAGCTTGTTAATGTTGTCGATGGTAGCCGTGCCGGTCTAGCGTCTGCGCTCTCTCTATTGAAAATTTTCCAGGTGTACTGTAGGGCATCGTTTGTAACTCAAATAGAAATATGCACCCAATCGCCTCGTCGCATTGCGACCCGTCTGAGATATTTTCTAATTTGTATTCTTTTACCAAAAAAGGTCATATCGTTGTCATTATTTACATATTTACATGTGTAACTTGACGGAGTAGAATTCAACATGAATATGAGGCTCAAAACTTTGGAAAATATTGGTGAGCATAGTACAATCCAACAATTGTCAACATGAATCTTGTTCTTTGACTTTCCTAGCCACAGATCGCCCATTATCCGTAGCTGAATGCCGACGATACAATACGTATCCGTCATTACCTATGATGGTGCCAGCGGTCAGGTCTCTTAGTTTTCTTGCTGCTTTGCTCTTTGCATACCACCCGCAAGCTGGTGATCTTATGATCTTAGGATTAGGCTGGTGAATTTAAAAATCTCAAACAAAGTTCTAGAGTCACGTAAAAGTAGAATGGCCCAGTGGTTAGAACGCGTCCATCTTAATCGATGATGATTGATTATGCAGGTTCAAACTCAGGCAAGCACCACTGAATTTTCATGTGCTTGATTTGGGCTTATTTTTTTATTACCTTGAGCTCGGCTGTCAAGGAAAACATCGTGAGGAAACCTGAATGTTACTAATTTCTAATTCTAAGATTTTCCAAATTTCAAAAGTTTTCATTTTCTATTTATAACTATCAAAATAATATTGAAGATTGGAAAAGTCTAATTTATTTATAAGGTCTCGCGAGTGGTATCATAATTTATATTGTATTTATATATGCAATATTACAAATTTTATCTGGACTGACAAATTGTCCATCTGGTCATCATTGGTCTCCACTTCATAAAATTAGTACTGTAAGAAATATTAATAATTCCTCACCTCACCAGTTATGATGTTATGCCCCTTGTACCTGTAGTTACACTGGGTCATCTTTTAAAGCGGTACACAATAATACAAAGTAGTGAATATAGAATTCGATGAAAGTGATATCTACTCATACGCCCTACCTAAAGAGGTAACGAAAACTAATTAATAATTAATTGAAAATTTCTTACCTTAGTCATAACCTTGCAAGAACACTCGTGAAATAATCAGATCTACTCTTTTGAACTCTTATTATGTTGTTCTTCAGCTACTGGTAGCTTAGAAAACTTAACTTCAAATTCCGACACTACACACTTAAGGACGATTCTTAATCGCAATCAAACAAACTTTCCCATTTATAATATTAACATTAGAGTTCGGTAAATATGATAATGCGTAGTTCAAGTTTGTTCATGTGATTGACAGGCTTTATTTCTATGATAACTAGTTCAGAAGTACAACTAACATTATTAAAGTTTTGCAGATTCTGAACGGAAAATTCGCATGACTCGTTTCGGTTCCGACAGACTAGGATAATTCTGTTACCCCGTACCATCGTAAAAGTTTAATATAATGTTTTACAATGTACTCCATAACACTTTTTCACCTACTTACTAACTACTAACCTGGAACTAATTAAAATAGTTTGATCGCCATCTAAGTCTATTTTTAGTTTAATAATTTGTAGTCGAATCGACTGATTTTAACTTTAAATCTTTTATACTTTAACTAATTATATAATTTGCAAATTGCATATTATTCGTTATAATTCCATCAGAGTTTATTTTTATTAAAATCTCTTATAAAACTTAGTATCAAAACAAATGGTAAAATTTTAAATAAACCAAACGTTTTAAATTACCCTACGTTGAAGTGTAGAAGCTATAGAAGGTACTTAGTACCAGTTGTACCGTGAATGGGAATGCAAGAATACTTCCGCCATATATCATATATGTATATACAAAGTCTAACTCGAATCCCAAAAGCAAATACTGAGTACAAAAACTCGGAACGTTGTTAAGACAGAGAATGTTGTGGAGTCATCGTTTTTGTTGTACAATTTTGTAATGTGGTTACTAGTTTTCATCGAACTTCATCTAGCAGTGTTAGTCACACGTTACAAACAAATCTAAGAAATAATTAAAACGTTACACAATATTTATAAACAAACATACTTTTTTTACAGGATTTGCTATTTAAAAGAAAATGTCGAAATAATTACACAACTGTTTTAACCCACTCCAAAATTAAATACCATAATACGTTTGTTTTAAATGTTTTTTTCAGTATACCTTTTCATAATTGAACACCTCTTTCTGTACATTTATATTAAGTTTGCTCACCATTTACAAGATATCAGTGTTAATGTTTAATAATAAAATTCCTAAGTACTTAATTGAAATGATATTCTGTTTTTTTTTTTAATTATATATCTTAAATATGGTGCTGTAAAAAATATTAATCATTTATTACGTCAGCAATGCACCACCAACTTTGGGAACTAAGATGTTATGTCCCTTGTGCTTGTAGTTACACTTATAAACTAACTAACTTCGTTAATACTAACGGTAGTATTAGCAAAATAAAATAAATATCTCTCGAAACATGTCGATGTCAGTCCCTGTTCCAAACAAGAGATTATTCCTCCGCCCTAAGGCAAAAAAGAGTGCAAGAAGTTTAATTAAACAAGTTCGAAAGGAATTGAGCTCGAGACCTTTGTAAACGGATAATCGAAGCCATTCAGTCTAACTGAGTAAATCTACCAAACGTTTGACACCTTGACAATGGCAAGCAACGGAGTAAGGGACGAAGGTTTGCGTGATAGTGACGGCGGTAACCAGTTCAGCAAGTTGCTTAAACTCTTTAGCACCCGATAGAATTTTTATGAACTTCTGGTTCTGAGCACGGGTGAAGTTCATAAAAATATCGACTTTCAAAGTCGAGAATGCCTGATTCGCATAAGTAATCACACGGCTTTGTACGGGGATCGAAAAATTTTACACGCCTTAAACTTTTCATAACATAAAATACGAACGACAAATTTTATTTTAATATTTTAAAATGGATGTTTCGAAATATTAACGGATCCGTATTAAAGAAAATCTTAGTGTACGATATTGGATATTGCGAAGCACTTGCTGTCGACTATATGTGGTAGATTTTAGCTTAAGAGGATTAGTCGACCTGCCTGAATAAAGCCGATGAGAACAACTAGTAATTTAACACTTAACATACTGTACAAATCTTTACGCTAAAGCTTTTGCGAGGAATAATAATTTAATTAAAAATTGATCTCGATAAAAGGAACTCTTATTATTTAAATCACAAACTTTAAGTCTTACATTTATTTAAAACCAAAGAGCTTTTTACTATTAAATTTTTAGCGAATGGTTTATTAAATTAAATAAAAGTAATAAAATTAGGGACTCATTTTACAAGTATATTTTATATAAAACTCAATCAACAAAAAGAGAGAAAACAAAATATTTAAATTAAAAATATATTCATAGTACTACAGATATAAAAAAAATGTTTTATAAGATTTATATATATATTAATAAGAACTGTTAACAAAAATTGTTATAACTCCAAATACAATTCAACATAACGATATTAGGGACGTCGAAATCACACAAGCGTTTAGTTAACATTGTATATCCTTAGTTGGATAAGCCCTGTACTATATTGAGCCATTTATTCGAAATACGAAGACCGGGATGTACGAATTGATATTCATATTTGCAAATTGTATGCGTGTGGCTGTTTGTTCAACCATTCTGCAATCACGATACCTCAATACAACAAACAAACGATCGATATCAGATACGTAATGAATATACGTATGTGATACATGTGTGTGTACGTTAATGTCATTTGAAACATTGATACTGTATTCGGAAATGCGGAATTTATGCATTTAAACACCGCATTACGTTGACTGTTGTTAATGTTAATTATTGAACGTGAGGAAATAGCAGTCGTAACTGCAGTTTTTACTAAAATAAAATTCTATAAAAATGATAATTAAATATTGATAAATTGATTTAAACACGACTGAAATGTAGGTTTCTTTTAAATTTTGCAAGCGTAATTCTATATGAAAAAGCATAAATGAGTACAAACTGTGTATGGAATATATTTCATATTTTTAAAATGATTTATATTTTATATTATTTTAAAATTTATGTACAATTCTATATTATTCTGAAACCTATTTATACCTTTTGTAATAACATAATCATATGATTTGAGTGAGAATATATTGTTAAGCTTAATTTCCAATACGCGAAAATCTCAATCAAAGGATCTTAAACATCAAAATCACTGCAAGCGTCGTTCTGTATAAGGATCGAAAGAGCCCTGCGGACTTTATGATATCAAGTATCTCCCGCTACTTATCACGTGTTATGCTCCACACACACTCAAGCCCGAACTCGCGGGTTGTTTTTCACGGAAACTGATTCGACTTGATTGTAACCTCTTCAGCGGTATACACACGCACCATAATTTGCGTAGTTTCCAGAGAAGACGCGGCACTATTCCCGACAAATATGCCATAGGGTTTACGAAATAAATTCATTATCATAATTTATATAATATTTGAATGTAAACGAATGAAGCTTATATGTTTATATTTAATTAATTATTTTTTAATTGAGTTTAGACTTTTACATTGAATGACTTTATATAGTGTATAAAACTATCAATAAGTATAGGTGTATATATTTAGTTATAACTATCTATATTAGTCAAAATATAATACATAAAACTCAAATCAAATCGAATTAACAACATTTATTTTTATATACATATATAATTATATTGCCACAAAGGACCTTATTACATAGTTCCCAGATTTTATGGCACGTTGGCGTAGTGAGGCATTATGCCAATGTCTGTGAAAAACTTTTTACACCTGGTTTCCGTCTCCGCAATGTTAATTCATACTTCGACAATTCTTCAAATATGCTTAAAAATATTTTATTTATAAGGCATATTACTCGGGAAAGGATAAGGCAGTTGACAAAAAGTGAAAATATATGTAATCGATTGTCGAAAAAGAGTAACTAGGTACTGAGTTTTTTTGCTGTTTCTTCTCGGTAAAATCTACATTCCGAACCGGTGAAATTTAATTTAATGATGTAAAATGATGATTTTAAAATACTCACAATACTCTACTTGAATGAAGTATATTTTGATTTTTAAATGCCATTGTGACCACTTCCGACCACCATAATTATTATCAAAACACGCCAACGAAGTTCAAACACTAAACTTCGTAACTTTAAAACGAATGTTTTAATTTACATGGAAATAACTTATTTATCTTATCCATATTTTAGACAAGGCTTAGCGGGTAGACAAGTATTCTACCTGTCTTGCCAAGCTTTCCGACGTTTGTCGAATGTTTATCTCAATGTTTGAGTCTTAACAGGAGGTCTTGCTGGTATCTGTAGTAAGCTTCTCTTGGACTTATGCCATACGCCTTTGTTTTCTCGTTACGAGTCGATAATTGTGGCTATGGAACGACATTCAAGATTTTTCTCTTATTTAAAGATAATTCTTTTTTTTTTCTATTTCTTATTTTGTATTTTTGTGTATCCATTGCCAAGTTGTTTAACTTTGTAATAATGATAATATTTATATAAAGCAGCGTAGGCAGACTGAAAAATGGGCTACCTGATAACTATCCACCATTTTTCATAGACATTGGCAATGTGTATAAATCTTTCGATTCACTACCAATGATCAGCCAACCACAGGAACAAGGTAAATCCTTTCACATCACTTTGAGTTTGTAATTACACTGGCCCACTCACCAGTCAAATCGCAACAGAGTAATACAAATTAAATGCTCTCCACGTATGCAATATACGGTGTTAATCTTTAGACCCATCAAACAGATCTGGCTTTGATAAAATATATAAAATGTAGGTATATGGTTGAAAATGAAATTCTTTTTAATATATTGTAGCTTGTCGTTTATGGAATTAATCATTCGAAGAAACATTATAAAAGCACCACGTAGAATCGTAGATTATCTATACATAATATAATAAAATTGGAGTGTCTGTTTGTAATATTAAAATAACCCATTTTTACTAAATGCATATGTATGTATACTCGGTACATATACAAACAATAACATTTTTTTCAATTGTTGTCTGTCTGTTTGTTCGTTCCGGCTAATCTCTGGAACGGCTGTACCGATTTCGGCGGGACTTTCACTGGAAGATAGCGGATGTAATAAGGAGTAACTTAGGCTACTTTTATTTTAGAATAATATATAGAATAAAAATAAAATCACGCTACAATATCCAAGTAACTTAAATTCAAACAACGCGCACGAAGTCGCGGGCACAGCTATTGTCAAATAACATCCGAACGTTAGGACTTATTCAATTATGAAGTTAAATCTTATTAAAAAAAAAAAGGAATAAACAAGTATGACAATACTTATTATTATTGTAATCGGGCTTAAAATTAAATTATTATTCTGGTAAACACAATATAATTACTATAATTTTATTAAATGTTGACTGAGATACTTTAACTGCGGACACTAAAGAAATAACAATCCCATCAAAAACATAAATGTAAAAATGAGAGCCAAGTTAAATATTATGATATATACCTTGGTTGTTGTCTTCAACGACAAAAGAAGTGAGATCTAAATTTGTGCCAAATTAAATAGTCCTTTCTGAAATTTATTTATAACTACATAAAATATCATTTCTTCTTATAACTTGGGGTAATATATTGTTGCCTAAGGTCTGACTTGGCTAGTTCTTATATGTTTATAAACACAAATTGTAGTTTGTGTATAGAATAACAAATTATAACACAGAACATCTAAGAAGAATGGAGGACAGCTCAGTATTGCTTAGTTAGTATTAACGTACATTAAGAGCTGCGATGGTCCAGTCACTAGAAAACATGAATCTTAACCAGATATAGCGAGTTCATATCCAGACAAGAACCATTGAATATTTGAGTGCTTAATTTGTGTTTATAATTCATTTGTAACAGGCTTAGAACTTACGAAGGCTATAATATAATTTGTATATGAGAACTATAAGTATATAAGTGTTCCTATAGACCCAATAAAATGAAAAATTATAATAAAATGATACAAAATTACCAATTTCAGATTTTTTCCTTTATATTGGCCTAATTATCTACCTGCATGCCAAATTTCAACTTTCTAGGTCACCTGGAAGTAGGTTATAGTTTTGATCTATAGGTCAGTCAGTGATAAAAATGACGATTTTTAGACGTTAATATCTAAATAACCATTTGAGATGCGTTTATGAAATTTGGAACACATATGTATCTCGCAAGTCTCAATATATGAGCCAAATTTGACACATTTATGTCAAATAGTTTTTGAGTTATGAGGAGGTCAAAAGTGGCTCCAAATGGTTCGTGTAATATTACACACGGTGCTGCACGCCAATTCTGTTACTAGAACTTGGCTGACACGCTACCGCGTGTCTAGATTTAGTTCCCAAGTTTGGTGACGCATAGGCGTTGTAAGAAATTGTTAATATTCCTTTAAGCGTCAAAGCCAATGAGCGGTGAAGTTCATTTATTAGGAAACGACTCCTAGTCACCTATTTAATAACAAAATTGCCTACAAAATCGCCCTTAGATCGGCCGTACAATTATCAACATATACCATAAATAACATATGAAATATATATTCAAAATATTTTTGGACGTTCATGTTTAAGTTGTAATGTCTAAATATAATAATTTGTTTATCATAAGACATGGCAGACCGTAAAACGGCTGACACCTTGCCAGTTTAAGGCTAATCCTCTACCAGATATAAATAGCGACGCTGTTTACGTTCGTTGAGATATATTTTAGTTCCAAATATTTGAAACATTTGGATTTCAACTCTAATTTTTGTTTGTGTGTGTGTTTGTTTTAAATAAATTACTATAATTCTAAAATTTATTTTTAATAACTGTTATTAAACTTTTATTAAAATTCTTAACTATATTTTAATCTTAATTCTTAACTTAAAATTTTATTAACTACGTTATCCGTAATTTAAATCGAAATTCATTTTAATAATCGTATCTTAAATTAATTATAATAAAAATTTTGGTCATGGAAGCTCCCTGTAAACTTGTATGCCAATAAATATTCATATAATTTAACGAATAAAACAGTGAATTATATAAATGTATGTAATATAATAAAAGAGGTCAGTTATCGTATTACGTATTCACATCAAAATACTCATTCGATTGAAATAAAACTTTCATATTATGATAGCTAATCTTTTCATGAGTTATATACAATGTGTTTTATATTATTTAATATATAAGGTACATATGAATAAAAAATGTCGGCCTAGGTGCTATTCTAGGAAACTATGTTAAAATGGTAACAAATACTAGTTAAATTAGTACGTATGATCTGTAACAGATACATATTATAAAAAAAAAAACATCTTATTATTTTTTGTTTTTTCAATAAAGTCTCCTTTGATACTTTGTAATTTGGATCATAATTTTCAGAGATATCTGTACAAAGGCATTAAAATGAACCTGGGCCTTGTGGTAAGATGAGTAATACTGATTACATAATTATATATAGATATATTTAAAAAATGACATGGAATGGATTCTATAAAAACTATAAGACTCTAATGTTCGACTCCGTAAGAATCCCGAGCAGCTAGTTAAATATAAGTATCATTCTACGAGTGGTTATAGATTCGGTTTTAGATGAACAATTAACCTTAACGTTCGTTAACCCAACAGATTCAGCTTCTGAAAATGACAGATGACGTGGCGGCGAGATATCGCATGAAATGTGACTCTTGTGACGTTTTATTCCTATTTGGTAATTTTAGATGACATGTGTTTAGTAATGTGTGTCTAATTGTAAACTTATGAATAATAAAACATAACTGACATTAATGACGGTAAAAACTCTATCGTTTGTTTTTTTTTTATTATTTAATACGATGCATTGGAACATGTATCGAATAAATATTTTGTCATATGTCCTCGTACTATTAAATATAATTTGATTAGTATGAACCTATATACATTGCTAAGTGTATTTTTTGTATTTATTATTAAGTGTTTTATAATGAAATTCTTAATGTATTGAATTTTACTTTCTTACAATCACAATTGTCTGCTCAACTTTTACTAAAACTTCAGCTTCATTAGACATTCGAATTACACCTATATAATTGATATTAATAGAACTGTTTACATTAAAAAAAGGTCAGTAATAAATTTACGGATATTTAAACGCTTTTGTATCTTCTTCTTCCGTACGTCAAATTTATGCTAACAGAAAGAAATTATGTTGTTAACTAATATACACTAAGCGACGTCCGTTTTAATAATTAGTAACACATTTTTTTATTGTAACCCATTCAATTTCATGCAAAAATTATTTTAAACGATTAGGTAATCAAATATCCAAACTCAAATTCATTATTAGATACTGAAGCTTACTGATTGATTATAATTATCAAAAATCTACCGCCGCCGGTTCGAAAATAATAATCAGATATGTGCAGAAACGCGCGCATGAAACAAAGCAGGATTATATTACCTGTATTCCATATCAAAACAAATCAAATTCCTTTATTAAATATAGAATCATTACACATACGTATTGATTGTCAAAGCAAACACTACCACCTGTTCGGAAAAGAAAATATACCTGAGAAGAACCGACGAAAAAAACTCAGCGCGTCCTTTTTTTGTCGATTAGAGATTATTTATAATTTAATTGTTTATATACTTTATACATATATTTACAATAAATATCATTATCATCATAATCATTTTATTTTATTAGTTCATTAAAATGAATTCGCGCATTCAGATTCCACTAACCCTGTGTAATTGACTACACCAGGCGTTCATCACTTTATCGTCTTATTTATTGACCGCTGACGCTAATGAGTAGACATCATACATATATATACCGTGATGAGTTATAAGCGAAATATAGCTCATCAGGGAGCTATGTCTCATTGACTTCCAATTTAGCATAGTAGTCCTTTCGTGAGGATGACGCTGACAAAAAATTGATTTTTAGAAATCAAGATTTTTTTTGGCAAATGGTAGCTGTTATTTCCTTGACATGCTTCCCATTTTAGACTATATCGGTTTACGCGTGATTCACATTTGGAGTACTAACTTTAATACAATGTAATGTTTTATTAATGTTCATTGCTCATAATTTACAAATACTCCAAACAACCAACACAAATACATTTGTTTGATATTAATTCAAGAAGAGCTGGTTATTCTTGCGATTTATTTCAAACAAAGTTAATATTACTAGAAAATAATATCTTAAGCGACAATACTTGTACTTTGGAGGGTCAGAATCCAATTCTAACAGTTTTCTACAAGGAACGTAACTATTTGCCTCTAGGATATGGAACGAACACTTATTCCCAACAATAGCGTCCAGTACGGGCCAAACAATATAGCGCTGTCTTCCATTCTGTTACACACATACGTACATACTTAACTGCGCTTGTGTGAGTAGTCTAAATCGCATGCGCGCAGCATCTGTGCTTCTTCCCCTATCTGTGACGCACAGAATCATAACATCTAAACTCAATTTCGGGCTATCGACTTTATGTACATGAAATAGGGTTGTAAATTGCTTAGTTCGGTAGCAGTGAAGCTCTGACATGAAGCGGCATAGCAATAAGCTTCCAGGACTCAGATTTTTTAGATGTCTCCAGTTCGTGTGGAGGCTGGGACGTGTTTGTCCGTTCTCGCCTCTTCGTAAATTGTTACGTGACGATATATAAAACTGACGGCCGGATTTTAAGTGTTGACGGAAATATCGTAATAGTCGCGAGTGTTTTGTTGATTTGTGATCGTTTGTGAAAATTTGGAAAATGCTGTGGGATTTAAACGGCTGTTCGAAGTAAGTTATTAAAGTTTTTTTTTAACCCAATATTTATAGTTTTACAACGTAAAATTATGCATCAAATTGTTTGAAAGCGTAGTTTAATGGATTTATCTGACCTAAATATACTTAAAATTATTTTTTTATTCTATGATTTTGTTTAATTTTTCGAAGGAATTATCAATTTGTTTATCTGTTCTAACTTCAACGGAGTCTTTATAAACTTCTTTTTTTGATGTACTCCTGATTAATTAATACATTTTTATATTTTTTAAGAGCTCTAATATTAAATGTGGATCATATTAATCATATCTTTTTTATATTTAAATACCATTTTGTCAATAATAAAATAGCATAGAGTCGAATTTCATTTATTTGATTAAAAGAATATTATTACGAACAAATTTTCAGCATGTTATAAACTTTTACGTACCTTTTCCTTTGCGTATGGAAACTTAATTAACTATTAAAATAAAAGACTTTCAGCCTGTGATTTGTTTTAATTAAACACATGCAAAGAGTTCTGGATTGTGGCGAAAATTATTAAGCATTATCACTTTTTTAATACCGATATATTGACTGAAAATATATAACAATTTATTTAGTTTATATCATTGATTTTAATTATGGCCCAACACAATACATCGTTTATAATATTTATTTTAATTATTGCTCTAGTTATATTCAATCGCCTGCAAGTTACTCTTTAGAGTATAAAACGCCAATCTGTAATTACAGTTTTTTTTACTTCATTTCTACACAGCAGTTGTTAATTCGAGAATGTGACGGTATTTGTTCTCGTACCACATTCTTATTAATTATTACTAACCGTTAAAGAGTATTTTTATTTACTGCTTTATTCTGGCTCAGAGGATGAGTGAGACAGTTTTATCTGAAGGAAAATAATATCTTAGATCTCATGATGATGGTCGCGCACTGACGTTGTAATAAGAAGTTTATTATTTTTACATTATCATACATTAGTGGGCAGTAATCTTCGTGAACTTTGGATAAAGTAAGGATTTAAATTCCCTTCAGTTTAATCCTAACAGGACAAGTGCAAAATAAATAAACACATTATTTACTTTTAATAATAAATATGAAATATATTAGTGATTTCAAAAATATGTGAAACACTAGCCACAAAATGATTTTTTGAACCGCCAAGAATCTTTACAATTTGTAACATTTTTTTATGTAGATAATTTTACGTAACCGAAAAAAAATCCAAGATTACTTAGTCTTTAGAACACGCCAGTTCTAACTGACAAAAACGATTTCAAATCCGATACGATTATACGACATACTCTGTAATCAAAATGATGGAAAACTGTAACTATTGAGTCTCTCGCCGGTTGTTCTCTAGGATTTACTTTCCGAATCGGTGGTAGCTTTACATTTAATTCAACACTCGACAATTCAAACGTGCTTTTATGGCCTACTTGAATAATAAGTACTTTGATTTTGATTTCGAATTTTTGAGTAGTAATGAGGTAATGTGATTAATTTATGTTTCTTAATCATCCCTCTCAGTGCTCAGTGTTCTATTAAAATATCGTGAGAATATCTGCATGAGTCTCAGCGAAGTGAAGTTATCCGCGGGGATATATACTCCTTTAGTGGAAAGCAGGTCTAATATTATGTCATTTTTGTAAATCACATTCTGAAAAAAGGACAAGTGAAAATAAACTGTCGCTATCAGATCGTAATGAGTATCTGATATATCACGCTATATTCTCAACACAAACACTCGACGTGGTGATCGACTTTTTTCCATTGCCTACCTCACAAAACAAATTGCTTCCCCATTACTGTCCCTTGTCAGCCTATCCATTTATCTGCCACACGCTTTTTTTTCTTAAGCCAATGTTACTTTAATCTTTTGCGTTAATTTTAACGATTGATATGTTTATAAACAAATAGTGTTCGACCGCGTCTTCGCCCGAGTGCTAGGTGTCGGTTTTCAGGTCGTAGGCACAAAATAGTAACCTGTGTTCCTTTCTTTGAGTTCACACTTGCTTCAATTTAAATTCGATCAAATAAAGATTTGTGGTTCGACCTAGAAAAGCAACAGAGAGACGGATTTAATTTCATATTTGTAATTTTATTAAGTATAGATAGTATTGGTTACTTGTCTATACCTACCCAACCTATAGAGGTTAGGTAGAGGTTAGGTAGGAAATGTGCTGTCAAAGCCAAAGGGCGACTACACATTTCCTCATATATATAGCCACAAGGGTAAGTCCCTTCATCTTAGCTTACATAACTGAAAGTGTTAGTGTGTAGTTATTGATAAATGTAACAATGAATTCTATATCTCGGCTGAATTTCGATCACGTTCGAAACTATCCAATACTACCCACATATATTTTATAGTACACAAATATGTTGATATATGCTGCTATGTAGGTGTACACATTCCATTACTCTCATATACTGATATAACAATAAATGATAATATCAATGACACCGATGTAGTCATGTGTATGTCACGTATCGCTACTGTAGCACCTTCAACGCACTAACTCTATGCTACTAAAGCAATACCTTGTAATCGACCTTGGTAACAAGACTTTGTATGATCTGCAGCCATACAATCTAGCCACTAAGCCAACGAGGTGCTGTTACAAAAATATTATGGCTTTATCAGTCTGCCGTCGTGGTAAGAAAATATAAATATCAAATTTGTTATAAAAATATTATTTGAGTACAAAAAGGAAATTATGCAAATATAGATGTCCACTTGCTGTTGTTTGCTCTACGTATCTTTTATTTTTAAGCGCGACAACTAAAACATTCGCTTTATACAAAAAAAAAAAAAAAAACATTAAATATTTTCGTAACCAAGGCCGACGTTAAAAGCCAACGTGAAAAAACCTTTTAGCTTTACCGTGCATGAGTAATGAACCTATTATTTTTACCCCAGTACTATCTAAAAAACATATAAAGCATTTAAGTGAATCAATCAAAAACAACTTATTTTATAAACACCCATTCATCACTCGTTGTCCGTTAAAAACTACGTAGGTGCAAAAAAGGTTAAAGTTGAGCAGCTCGACAAATGAACCAATCTATACAGTGAACGGTGCAATCTGTCAGCCTCCAATATCCTTTCGTACACAATGTATCAACTATTCTATCGTTTTTTTTTTTTACTTTTTCGGATGGTATTTATTGGCCTTGAGATGTGTTTGTGAGGTTAAACGTTTATAAGTATGTGTAATAAGTGTCATTGGTTGTGTGATGCTACTAATACATATAAAAAAATAATTAATACTAAGATGCTGCAAGACGTACTGAGATCTTTTTATTTATTTTTACTTTAATGTTACGATCTCATAATTCTCTATCTTTCATCTAAGAATACAGTTTATCTATTAAGTAAATATTTTCTTTGAATCAATAGCAATTAATATATTATGACTGATTTTTAAAATATCTTGCATTTATTACTGTCCTAGTGTTTACTGAGTACAGTCGATAGCTTTTCCCTCCCAGATTTATAAAATAACATACAATAATTTTGTTAAGTTATTTCATTCCAGATGTCAAAGCTTATATTTATTAAAGAAAATGTATTAATTTAAAACAACAAAACCAAGTATATACATTATTTTATGATATAAGTAGGCGGACGAGCAAAGGGGCCACCTCATGGTAAGTGGTCATCAACGCCTATAGACAAGGGCGCTTTAATAAATATTAACCATTCCTTACATCGCCATAATTTATTTCAAACATATATTCCAATTTCAAAATAATGTTTTCAAGAATCATGTAGGGAGATGTACGTGTAGGATACAATATTATGAATTATAATTATCGATATTATATATTGAGTATGTCACACTGCTATGAGTAGCTATTACGGACTTTATAAACTTCCAACAAACCAATTTCAATGCGATTGCAAAGCAACGATTAATGTATGTAAATTATATTACGTTATTTATAACTTATCACTTCAAAGGAACTTCTCAAGGTTTGGAAATACAAGTGCCACCTCAGAATTCGTAAAAGAGGGTGTTCTTGGCTCAAGTATGGCCCATTTATTTCCCCTCGATTTTAGATAATATAACGACATTATAAACCGTAGTATATAGTTATTTATTATATATAAGAAGGTGTATTCATGTTACTATATCGGTTTATTTATGAATAATATAAATAATCTATATGCTATGTTAACAATTATTAGTGCTAAAATAATCCTGTTCATTGTGTATTGTTAATGACGCTTTTAATTTCCAATAAATAATTTCATAAAAGACTTTCCACGTTTTCTACCTCGTGGCTTTAAAATAATATTCCTGAAAAAATCTTAGGCAATAATAATGATATAACATACATAACATTTTTATCAAATAACCTAAAATATATTTGTATATATTTAATGACACAGCTAATAACAATAAATGAAACAAAAGTTGTTTTTTTTTAATTTAGTTTTTGGCACAAAACAAGCAAAAAATATTACTATTATAAATACATTGACCAGCAAATGAGTATAAATAATATAATAGTGCTACATTTTATTTAAAGATACAATGAAGGTAGAGGAAAAATAAACAGCCTTGTTATTCAATGTTTATCGTAAGATGAATTTAGCTTTGTTAATAAATAAGCCATATCACTCGATAAATGTGATATATATAATAAAAAAAGGTGCGTGAACTCTACTATTTCGGTGTCATTAAAAATGGTTTTTAATTTCGTCCAAATAATTAACCCAATAAATTAATAATAATCTAATAATTATTATTATGATAAATGTAATTTCATCCTTTTTACTACTATAACAATCATTCACAACTATACGCATTCACAATTTAAATCTCAAATAAAAGTAACATTGTAAAACAAGAAAAGTCGAGCAGGTAAGCTATTCTGTTACAAGAAACTCGAATCTAAATGCAGAAAACGATCGTGAAATGTCAGAATTTTATATATGACATTGAATACAATAATTATAAAATTTATAGGATAATACACGTATTAATATGGCGTATCATTTTAAGTTGGTTGTCAATATTTCACGATTGAGATACGAAGTGAATTCTTACATAATCGTACTCTAGTTGATTTCGAGCGACGTGACACTTAATTGGCAGTTTAGCGAGTAACTTCATCATGTAGTTTTCAAGTCACCTATGACGTACGTGTCATTGAAATTCACTCTCATCGTTTTTTTTCGTAAAGCGGCAAAAAAGTATATAATATAGAAAATCACGATAAGTAATAATTTAATTGTATTTAATATTGAATGTATGATTGTCAGAAAAGTGTTTCTTGCTAATCCTTCTCGTAACAATCTACATTACGAAACGCTGGAGCTGGAAACGCTTAAATTTAATTTAATCTTGTAAAATGTCGATTCAAAAGTGCTCGCAAGAGCCTACTTGAATAAAGTATATTCTTATTTGATTTCGTTTTAATTCAAAGACTTTTCAGAAACATTTCAAGAGATAAAGAATTATAAAATCTTGATTATAATATTCGGTAGAAAGTTAAATATATTTCAAACATAAAGTCAGAGGAACTAAAATGTTTTATGGACGATTGGGGTAACGAACGTTCAATTACAAAATTAAATTTTAATAAGTGTTTGGAATAAATTTAAGCTGTGATTGATAATTTGATAGACTTTTTATGCGTATGACGTAGTTTTTACAATTATTTATTTTCAAGGACAATTGATTATTAGTTAGCACAATCTTCGGACAAGTTATCGAGGTATCGTTAAATTAGGAAATTATATGTATTTTATCTATATCAACGCTCAAAAGGCTGTTAATTACAATATTTTCTGAGTCAATAATTTATAGAAAAAAACCCTCAGACTCTAGAAAGAATAGAGAAAAGATAGAACATGTTCGTTCTTTCGTTCTTTACGCAAACAGCTTGATGGCATTTTCATAAATGACTCGATCCATCTTTGCAGACTACCGTACACACCGAGATTTTCGTCATGATCAATCTTATCAAAAGCCTTAGAAAAATTAGTCTACATTAACCTACATGTTTTCATACAAAGAACGAAAAAGAACTCACGCTTCACGTTGCGTGATTTATTAGAGCCGTGTTGGTTTCCAATGTCAGGGTTTCGAACTGCGCAAGATATTTGATATGTATCGATATTCTCAAGGAGTTTTCATATGAGCTAAGAAACTGTTTTGAATAGTGTTACTAAGCTGTTTAGCCATTTTTGGCAATAAGCTTGCTGAGATGCTGTTTCTAGGTAATATCCAGTCCGGATATTAATAACAGCTGCACTGCTTTAATCTTGATATTTTATAATTATATTTGAAATGTAAATTGTTCATGATAAACATTATAAAGCTTTAAAATAATAATTTAGAAGTTATTTTAATGGCGTATTTTAATAAATCATATTGAAAATTGTCGCAAATAAAAATACACTATTGTGTTTTAGTAGTGGATAAAATTAGAGGCTCCTAACTTTTAATTCGATCTTAGCATCACGGTCGCTGACTTGAAGTCTTAACATTCCTACAGATACAATCATGTATAGACATTATGATAATAGTATTAAAAAAAATTAAATTTATCTTATTAATCAGTTAAGAAGACACGGACATAAAAGTTATTTTTTTTTATGGCATTGGTTGGTGGACGAGCATATGGGCCACCTGATGGTAAGTGGTCTCCACCGCCCATAGACAAAGGCGCTGTAAGAAATATTGACCATTCCTTACATCACCTATGCGCCACTAATCTTGGGAACTAAGATGTTATGTCCCTTGTGCCTGTGATTACACTGGCTCACTCACCCTTTTAACCGGAACACAACAACACAGTGTACTGTTATTTGGCGGTAGAATATCTGATGAGTGGGTGGTACCTACCCAGACGGGCTTGCACATAGTCCTACCACCAAGTAAGTTTGCGGCGAAACTAGTAATCTTAATATAAATAAGATATTATAGAAGTATATTTGGACTCGATTTGTTTTGAGAACTTCTCAATATTATTTTGTACATCGAAGCATAATTGTTCGCATTAATATTATTAGTAAGATGAATTTGAATGCTTGGCAAACTACGAAATATAAAATTATCGAAATCTTAAGCTGCAGTCATACGAGTCAAGTAGTCGAAAAATATTTCCATTTTGCTTTAAATACAAATCAAACGAGATACTCTGACAAGGTGAATTGGTGAAGTGGTCGGCGAGTAGCAAACGGCAGGCACAAACATTCTATCGTTATTAGAAATACATGTAGTCAATTTCCACTTCTGCAATACTCAGAATGAATATGAATGAATGAATGAATGTTTTGTTTTATATTCAAAGTAAATTAACGTTAATAGCTATTGTCTGGAATTACAGTACTAAGGAATTGGCTATTTTTTTAGACATCAAAACGAACTTCGACATCCACTTTGTGTATTATTTTTATTTTAAGGCCACTATACACTTGTTAGATTTTTTATCAATTATTAATTAATAATTAAACCAATTACCTTAATCAAAATATACTTTATTCAAGTAGGTTTTTACAAGCACTTTTGAATCATCATTTAACAAACTATTTGAAGTAAAGCTACCACCGGTTCAGATTGTAGATTCTATCGAGAAGAACTGGCAAGAAACTCAGTAGTTACTCTTTTTCAATATCCAAAAATACAATCATGCTAGTTAAATACAATTATACTAACTTTGTATATTGATAATTGCAAAAACACAATTCATATATTCATCAATAATTTAACAAGCAATAACAATTATATTATATCACAAATTTATATCGTACCTTAAATATTAGCACCTTGCTGGTCCAGGATCAAAGTGAATAGTAAAAAGTCGTAGTCCCAACTGAACTGCTCTGAACCGAGCTTCCATCATTTATATAAGCCTCACTACGAATCACGTTACTCACAATATTGTGCAGAAAAGTCAAAGTACCCTCTTATTAAATATCAATCTTATCTATACAATTCAAAAATAACTTAAATTAAAATATTATTGTTACAGAATTGATTAAAATATACAATACATAGTGTAAGCCTTGTTTGTAATTGTCTAATTATTTATTTATTTCTTACTTAATCTGACACACTCAACGGTTTATCAATTGCTTAGCGTTATGAACGGTGTTGATCCGATTTTGTTCCCGAGAGAGCTCCGCTGAAATTTTCCACCAGGGAAAAGCGCTGGAGCCCCGAGTAGCACACTCGAGCGTGGCACGAAGAATCCTTTGCTCAACATTGTGTGATTACAGCTTTTATATTTAAATTTCTGAATGATATAGTAATATAAATTATATTTTAGGCATATCACTGTCTTTATTAATAAAATACACCCGCGCGAAGCCAAGCCGGTAAGGATTATTGAATGATTAGCAGAAAAAAATGTATAAGATCAGGCAGAACAATTAAAGTAACGCTATTCACTTGAGTACTTATTTTTCCTGCACAGTCGGCTGCCAATCTCAAATGGTACTAGAAATTCGGTTGGAAGGAGTTTAAAATTATATCTAATTGCTTAAAATAACTAATCGAAGCCATGTTTACCTAACGTATATAGTTTACTACGATTACAAGCGCCACGTGTATATCGTAAATATTCGTAAATGTATTCAATATCACAATGCCTATGTAGACTATGATGTTACTATGTGGGTTGATATATGCTAATATGTTTACGTGGTTTAAGTATTATAACCCCTGGTTACGTCTAATTGTAATTTGTACGGAATTTGAATTATAATTTAGTACGGAAACAGAATATTCTCTTAGTGTAATTTATGATTTATACCGTTATTAATAGCTATGTGAACAGTCTGTTGAATTTTACTCCTATATATAACATCTACCTAAATTTAGGCTTGTTTAGTAGGTTTACTTTTATATATTTATAACAAATAAGTGGACTGGCTTATGTTCCACCGAATGGTATGTGGTCACCATCACTTATCGACATTGGCGCTGTGAGAAATCATTCCTTGCATTGGCAATGCACCACCTTGGTAACTACGCAGTTAGCATGTATATTATAAGTGTAAATAATTACACTGGATCGCTCATCAAACCGGAATAACATAATGCTAAGTTTTATAGTATATCGTTTAGCGATAGAATATATGATTGGTTGATGCCAACCCGGACTTGGTAGGACTTGCACAAAGTTCGACTACTAAATAAGAATATTTCATAGATATTAATTGATTAAATCAGTAGCCTTATTAAATTAAGGTAAATTAAAAAGGCCAGAGTCAACCATAGAAAATCAGTTTTAATAAAGGTTGTATTAATTTTACGAGAGATTTCATTAAAATAATAAACAACACAACAAACAACTAATAACCATTACTTTTTTTTTTTTTTTTTTTTTTTTATTGCCCGGGAGGGCAAATGACTCTGCTCCACCTGATGGTAAGTGGTAGCAGAGTCCAAACGCGACGACGGCTAGTGCAGTTGGGAAAGGTGATCTGCTCTAGCCGCCCCCGCCTTGCCGGCCCGCAAGATGCCTCTTCACGCCTCGCTTGAAGGAACCCAGGTCATAAGAGGAGGGGAATACGTGCGCTGGTAAAGAATTCCATGTTTTGGAAGTGCGACAAAGAAAAGAGTTGCCAAATTTCTTTGTACGCGATGGAATTGATGTCACAGTTAGGCGGTGACATCGAGAACCAGCACGCGTGGACTTGTGAAGGAAAGGGGAAGCAGGAATAAGGGAGAATAGTTCCTCTGAGCACTCGCCGTGACACATTCGATAGAAAGCGCTGAGTGCCGCTATCTCTCGACGCAATTGTAAAGGCTCGAGGGTGTTGGTGACCTTTACATCGCCAATAATGCGAACCGCACGTCGCTGCAACCGATCCAAGGCCTCCAGTAGGTACTTAGCGGAGCCATCCCAGAGGTGCGAGCAATATTCAACGCAGGACCGTACCTGTGTTTTATACAGCAGGAGCAGTTGAGCAGGCGTGAAAAAACGCCGCACCTTGTTCAGGACTCCGAGTTTACGTGAGGCTGTTTTTATAACAGCCTCGATGTGATCCCTTGGATTGAGGTCGCACCGAACGTCGATTCCCAGCATGGCGACTTTGCTATGTATCTCCAGCGTGGTGCCACAGAGGGAAGGAGGAGGGGAAAATGGTGACTTTTTCGCTGTGAGAGCGCACACCTGTGTTTTCTTGGCGTTAAACTCAACAAGATTGTCAGAGCCCCATTTGGCGATGAGTCCTAACGTCCTATCGAGCTCAACAACAAGATCCCTCCGTCTCTCCTCAGTTTCCGCCCGTCCAGCCGCTGCGCGTCCGTGGTATCCCCCGTGCACTGTACTGTCATCTGCATAGCAATGTATGTTCCCGAGAGAGAGCATATCATTGATATGCAGAAGAAAGAGCGTGGGGGATATCACAGACCCCTGGGGGACTCCAGCATTCACTACATGGGATTTTGAAGCGCAACCATCAACTAGAACGCGAAGGCTGCGCTTGTGTAGGAAGCTAGCAATCCAGGTGCAGAGCTGAACCGGCAGACCGTATGCCGGCAGCTTGGAGAGAAGACTTCTGTGCCAGACTCTGTCGAAAGCCTTGGAGATATCGAGGCTGACGGCCAACGACTCTCCACGCTTATCGATAGCTTCACCCCAGAGGTGTGTTACGTACGCTAGAAGATCACCTGTGGACCGTTTTGGTCGAAACCCGTACTGACGATCATTAATTAGACAGTGATCTTCTAGGTAATGGATCAGTTGGTTGTTTAAGATCCGTTCCATCACCTTACAAAGAACTGAGGTGATAGCTATTGGCCGATAATTTGCCGGGTCAGATCGATCCCCTTTTTTGGGAACCGCTTGCACATTAGCTTCTCTCCAAGAATCCGGCACACATCCTGTAGAAAGAGACAGCTGGAACAGGCGCGTTAACACAGGAGACAGCTCCGCTGCACACTTCATCAGCACTATGGCTGGTATTCCATCGGGACCGCTAGCTTTCCGCACATCAAGTGATTGTAGCTCTGCACGTACATCACGTTGCCTGATTTTGATGTCAGGCATCGTGTAGCCACATGAAGGAATTGTTGGTGGCAGCGCACTACAATCATTGATTACGGAATTATCCGCAAAGAGTTTTGCCAGAAGATCAGCTTTCTCCTGCGGACTGTGAGCTAGCGATCCGTCCGGATACCTGAGCGGTGGCAGCGAAGGTTGACAGAAATTGCTTTGCACAGATTTGGTCAGACGCCAGAAGCTACGGGAGCCTCTAGGTTGTGAAATAAGGTCATGGCCAAACCGCGCAATGCGCTGTGCATCCGCTCTTGTGTATGCCTTCCTACAAGACTTGGAAGTTTTATTGTAGGTTGCTTTCAGTGAGTCAATGTTAGATGCCCCACTAACGCAGCCATTGATCCACGCGCGATAAGCCGCCTGCTTAGAAGACACAGCATCGGCACATTCGCGAGTGAACCAACGGTTACGCGTACCCTTACTGGCGAGGTCTGAGTTAGGAATGTAGTATTCCATCCCCAACAGGATCTCACCAGCAATAGCAGCGGCGCTAGCTGTCGGGTCATTCTCACTGAAGCAACGCTCCTTCCAAGGGACTGACGCATAGTAATCGCGCAAACCGTCCCAATCTGCCGACTTATAGTGCCAAATGCGACGTTTGCTTACCGTTGGTGGCGGCAGCTTGGCCTGTGGCACTTTGGTAGATATCAGGCAGTGATCCGAAGAACCAAGTGGAGCCCGAACCTCAACCTGATATTCCACCGGGTGGCTAGTCAGCAGAAGGTCCAGTAGGGAAGGCGCTTGCCCGTCAATGTCTGGGATCCTGGTGGGCTGATCAACCAACTGGGTCAAGTCATGCGTGAGAGCGAAAGCATGGGCAGTCCTTCCTGCATGGTCAGTTTTGGAGGACTTCAACCATGATTCATGGTGAGCGTTAAAGTCCCCCAAAAACACCAGTTCCGCGTTAGGAAACTGCTCTTGCGCAGCATCTGCCACCCGACTAAGATGGTCAAATAGTCGGCTTGTCTCCAAGTCACCATTGTGGGATCTGTAGAGGCACACGTAGACCCGACTCTGACGAACCAAGTCCACACGTACCACTAACAGGGAGAAGGAAGGGTCCTCCAAGCAGCGCAGACGGTGACAACAAACATCCGTCCTGACGAACAAGCATACTCCGGCTTTCGCTTTGAAGGATTCTTCAAGCATGTAGCCGGGATAATTAAGGTAGCTGGTATCGACAGGACGGAGTATTTGAGTCTCCGTCAGAAACAACATTGCTGGCCGTGCTGTCTCGAGATGGTGGTGGACAGCATTGAGGTTAGCGTGGAGTCCACGGATGTTAACGAACTCAACCTCAAACAGCGTGGGAATGGTGGGGGTGTGCACCGCTGTACGACCGTCATTTCTTTTATGCACTGTCATGGATAGGGGGAAAAAAGAGGAAGAGACGTGAAGCGAGCGATGCGTTGCCACGATAAGGACGGTCAAAGTGTGGAGCTGTGTTTCCCCAATAAGTTGCCAGAAGAGAAAATAAACCGACCCGCCGGGCGGAAGGGCCCCCGAACCCTCCCGGTAGTGGCCGCCGGGACCTTTAACTTTGATAAAAAATAAAATACGATTCTAGATGTACCTATGTCGTAAATTGAAATGTCGGGGCTGTTAATGAAGTTCCCACAAGCCTAAAAGACAATTTGTCTCTTTTAGTAAAACGAATGTCAATCTAAGATCCAGGTGTTCTCTTGGATTATGTGCGTAAATGAAGTTAAACAATTTTCTCGTTTAGGTTCAGTTTTACGAAAAGGGATTGAGAATGTGTAAAAAAAAAACTTGGAAGTAATCTTCGTTCGTGGTAAGGTTTTTGTGCAAGTACGTCTGGGTAGGTACCACCCACTGATCAGATATTCTACCGCCAAACAGCAATACCAAGGGTTGTTGTGTTCCAATTTGAAGGGTTTGTGAGCCAATGTAACTACGGGAATAAGTGACATAACATCTTAGCTCTCAAGGTTAGTGCTGCATTGGTGTGATGTAAGGAAAGATTATTATTTCTTACAACGCCATTAGATGGTCCATTTGCAAGTCCGCCTTCCAATTACATAACAAAAAATACTCTGCAAGCAATTATATACCACATACATTATATACCATCATATGTAAGTCGCGGTAATAGTTAGATTTTGTGAATAAGTGATTGGGATTAACAAGGATGATTGGGATATTACGTGACATGAATAAATAAGAAAATCAACGAAAAATGGACTGTATTATATAATCATTATAATCCTGTACTATAATGCAATAAGCTATTTTTTAGTCTTTAATGTATTTATTATATATTCTCCGGAATTTTATAAAATATATATAGTGTTACGGAAAACATATAATGAATATAATATATATATATATGTAAATTAAATTAGTTTGTATAGTCGTTCGCTGCATAGTATGTTGTCCCCATCAAGCCGGTACTTAATCTTCAATTTCCCAGACAAGCCATACATAGATCATCTAGTCCAGGGCTGGGCTCAAGAGCTGAAGCTAATCTTCAAATATAACAAAGATCAAAATATAAATTAGTTAAATTAATTTCCATGATACGTGTTTAAATTACATAAAATAATTCTTATCATTTAAGGTTACATAGGAAAATCCTTTATTAAAAAAAGCTTGCAGTTTTAAAGTACTTTCTTTATTATATAAAAATACACAACGATAAAACGATTTAAGTGCAATTAAAACAGTTGCAGTTGTTGATCTGGAAGATCAAGAGCTAGTTCTATTCAGATTGATCCACTTGTATTAATTTTCGATTGAGTTTTAATCAGCTAAATTTGCAGCCCACCGAATTACTCTGATATGGTATATTGTCGAATGTGTTTTGTTATTCTGCCATAAATGTACCCATTTGTATGTTCGAGTAGATGTATTTTCTTTCATAAAACGTAATAATTATCTTAAATATCTTGCCTAGTATATTCGAGCAATTTTGTTTTAGGGTAATTATTTTTGGAGGTAACTTGTTATGCAATCCTATAGTATAACGGTACCTGATCGTTACATATATGTTTGTATGTATAGGTGGTAGACGTGCAAAAATGCCACCTAACGGTAAGTGATCACCGTTGGCACCGTAGGAAATATTAAATACTCCTTACAATCAATGCGCCACCAACCTTGGGAACTAAAATGTTTCGTCCCTTGTGCTATATAGCGAGTATTGTCATATTTCGTAGCTATCGTAAAAATCTATGAATTACATATTGCCTTTCCACGATGCTGCATTGCTCGTGCGAAGGAGCGTAAGGGCGATAATTATAACACCAAAATTGTTTCCAACACCAATTTTTTCTGTAACATTTCGGAGTCTTCATTCTTCGTAGTACTTTTCGGAGGTTGTATATATATTCTATATACAACCTCCGAATACTTAATATTATGGGCAAAGTTTTGAGTAAAGATTATTTTAAATAAGTACCGGTTTTTTATTTATATATATATATATAGTTCAACATGTAACAATATAAAGTTTATAAAAATGTCATGCCAGCTAGTTCTTAATAGAAATAAATGAATTCACAGATTTTTTAATATTACAAGTCCTCTTACTTTTTCGCATGAAAGTTTTATTATAATATATTACTAAGTTTTAAGGTTAGAGACCTTACAACTTTGTATTTTCTGAGATAATATGTTATAGACT
The DNA here is from genome assembly GCF_905147765.1 of Vanessa atalanta. Taxonomy (NCBI): domain Eukaryota; kingdom Metazoa; phylum Arthropoda; class Insecta; order Lepidoptera; family Nymphalidae; genus Vanessa; species Vanessa atalanta. Next base: position 7,023,226 of record NC_061882.1, read on the forward strand.
AAACTAAGACAGAGGTATTATTAATATGAGCTTCATTTAAATGAAACCAGAGGCTCTAGTAAAGAAAACGACGTGTTACAGTTTTATAACTTTATTATAATTAGTTTTTACTATGACAATGAATTTATTATTACCATTAAACTAAAATAGTATTTGGCTAAATTTATTATTTGTCCAATTTTGTGTATTTTCAAATAAGATTAATTTATATTGTATCTTCAATTGTTTCTGAAAATAAATCCATTATAAAGCTTTCAAACTTGAGTTTCACTTGATGGTTGAAACAAAAGGTCGTTTGATGTCTTAACGTGGTTGTTTCGTTTCTCAAAATAATAGGTATGTCCTGTACAATTTACAAATATATTATTTTTTCTTTTTCATTACGTAAAAAATTTGTAAACTAACATTACTGAAAAAAGAAATCGTATGTTAAGTCCCTCCATCGTAATATCTTATAATAGATAAGTAATGACTCACTAGGATATTCCATCAATGAAAATTACTCGGAAACAGACAATAATTACAAAGCTGCAAGTCCTAGTTGCAAAACCTGGATTGAGCCAAAAAAGGGGTATTGAATTTCAATACTGACAGATGCTCAATAGTATCGCGAAGTTAGGAAATTGGCATTACTTTACTTCCACGCCTCGGAAATTCCCTAAAATTGTTGTTTCATGTGAGAAAACATTTTGTGAATGCAGGTAAACTAGAACATATTGGAACAGTTAGCTAGTATTTCAGATTGCCGTGGATGCAATTTGATCGGCTTCATTCATTGGATTTTGATATGTTAAAAAGGGGGTTAATTTTAAATACTTTTATTTCTTTTACAAAACACTATTTAAAATCAATGACAGTTAAGTAGCGAGCTCAATTTAAATGTAATAAGTCTCTCGAGACAGATTAAGATGTATGTCAAGATGTCTGCGAGACAATTGAGAAGGAAATTATAGTAAAAATACTGGTAGATGTCACGGTGGATCTGTTCGAAGAATTTAGTGCTTTTTATGTTTTTTTTTTTTACGTGTTATAAAAAGTAGTAATAACTTAAATTGAGTTAATTTATAATTTATTTTGTTGAACATATTTCATGTTATTTTCTGCGATTATACCTTTTTTATATTTTACGCCTCGTTCGAAACATCTGTAGTATCTATCGGCTAAATTGTTGAAAATTAAATCCCTTATCGCGATTAATTTCTAAATTTTACAAAGGCACTTGGTGGTAAGGTAGGTAGGTTTGTGCAAGCCCGTCTGGGTAGGTACCACCCATTCATCAGATATTCTACCGCTAAATAACAGTACTCTGTATTGTTGTGTTCCGGTTGGAAGGGTGAGTGAGCCAGTGTAATCACAGGCACAAGGGTCATACCATCTTAGTTCCCAAGGTTGGTGGCGCATAGGTGATGTAAGGAATGGTTAATATTTCTTACAGCGCCTTTGTCTGTGGGCGGTAGTGACCACTTACCATCAGGTGGCCCATATGCTCGTCCGCCGACCAAAGCCATAAAAAAGGCTGCATATACTTGTGAATGAAATACTTACGGAATCAAGTAAGTACATTTATATATAATCCTGAACACAACTTTAGTACGAAGAAATTCTAGATCTTTCGCATATATATCTTTTACGTGACTCTTCCACAGTTCATTAATAAGTGTTCCTAAATTCAAAGGTTTTTGTCCAAACTATGTCATTATAATCAATACTAATATTATAAATTCGAAAGTAACTACTCTCGGTCTATATGTCTGTTAAGCTGTCACGGACAAACCACTGAACCAAATTTGATGAAAATTGGTACGAAGCAAGCTTGAATCTCAAGGAATAAGGATATATGCTACTTTTTATACCTAACGTATCAATCGCTGAAACAAACCGCATGTGACAACTAGTGTTGATAAAACCTGTGTACGTATAGCTATAAATTTGCCCGCTCAATTAATTACTACTACTGATTACTTGTCATTGTTTAATAGAAATAATTTAAACATAAAAGTTAATGTTCCGTAGGAACAATATACTATTCAATGAAAAACATAACTAATTATAAGAACACCTTGAAATTACCTTAGTTGCGTTCAAGCAAAACCCTTCCTTATAAAATATTGGACGAGATTGTATGATCGAGGTATATAACCGGTAATAAATACGTCAGTTCTGCCACTGAATGTAATAACATACAATAATTTACGTCGGAACTCGTGTAGTACGAGTGTCGAGTTAACCCTTGTCAGAAGTTTTTCAATTAGACCACCGTGATAATGTACATTTATTTATAGCGTTATGGCCTAGAGGATAATATGTACATAACATTGGATATTATATCGCGTGTTCGAATCTGGGCGAATATTTTTTTATTTAACTAAAATCGTACTCGTACTCGGAGTGATTGAAGACATTATGAAATATTTTTGACATTCGATAAAAGACGTGAGTAAAATTTTGACGCGTAATTATTTAAATATTCTAATTATTAAGGGTAAATATCAATTCCCATTTCTTTATCATATATTCAGTATTATGACCAATCATAATGAATTCGAATCTTGACGTAGACTAGATTCGAATTCATTGTTTATAATCATAGCATGACAAGTAAAAAGCGACAAGTTAAAAGCGGCACTAGGCAGTGTTGTGATATTAAAACGATTATAATAATGTGTAGAGTTTTTGTTCCAGGAATTCTTTAAGATTCTTTAAGAATATTATTTTCCTTAGAGAGGTCAAAAAATAATATCTTAAGAATATTTTTTTTATTGTTGCTGCCTATATTAAAAAATTACAAAAACGGTACCTCTTATTAGAAATTTATTAATAAAAATGTCACTTGATGGCTACAGTCCGCGTCGCGGATACAATTTGTCGGTAAATATATTTATCACGGGAAATTTGTATTAAACTTAGTGTCGTCCTGGAGGTTAATCTGACAAGTATTGTTGCCTAGTTGAGGTTAGCTTTGATATATATTCAGTTATAACAGTCATATTTAGTAGATACCTTTGTTTTGACTCGGAATATATATATATATATTATACACTTGATATAATCGTTATCATAAGATTCAAAATTGACACTAAAAACAAAGACTTCAACGTTATATTGAATATCGAGAAAACGTTAAATGTCAAACTGTTACGCGAATCCTGTAAAATATGTTCTATTTCTGTTCGATTTTGTCATTTATATACACATATACTTATGCTTGTTCTTGTAATGTTCTTCTACGAACAATAAGAATAATATAAAAATAATAATACTTTTTTTAGGGACTATTTGCAAAAATTTTAAATAAAATATCAACGATCAATTTCAATTACAGGAACATGATCTCCAAATAGTATATTTTCATGCCTCGTGGTTTGGTTTACGTTTTATTAAAATCGTACATTTAATTATTTGAAGTCTAAATTTAATTTAATTATAGCATATTTTTATTGAATTTAATTATCATTTGGATACCTTTTGTAGCAAGCTACCGTAAACGTAGTTTATATTATATAATATTCCTTTGTAGTGTTTTGTTTTTAGTTATCTAATACAATTTTATTTAGAAAAATATCTAGTTTAAAGAAATCGTCCATCCTTTACGTTTATTACATTAAAGAACCCGAAGAGAATTAAAGGGTATTCTTTTCTGAAATTAAGTTTCTTTGAGAACAATTTTTTATCAGATTCGAACAAGGTAAAAGTCGAAAATAACTTCAGAAACTTTCAGTAACAAGTTTACTACGAGCAAAACAATGTCTTTATACGATTTTGTTTTTTATCAATTTCAACTTACTTTAATAACAAACGTTATAATAAACATAGTCAATTACAACGTTGTAAAAAGATACATATCTATGTATTTATTTTTCTTTTGGTCTGTAACAAAAAATCCTATATTTTTCTCTAAAATCCTTGTAAACATTTATAAAAATTTACGTTCACTTTCGATCAAGACGTTCCGTTAAAATTCCGTTTAATGTTCACGCCAACGCGACATGGGAAGCGTATCGCTCGTGCTGGCCCGGACTCGCCTTTAAAGTCCAAAGAACCAACTATATTTCGGGATTTTCAAAGGCCCATGTAATCACAGCCCTTGGGAAGCATTTAGACTAATTAAAATATGGAACATAATATTAAATATATATATAATATTTACACGCAGCGTTGAATAATTAAATGTTAACTAGTTAAAGGCGATTAAAGCTTGAATAATTTAGAATTTTCTCTATAAAAACGCACGTCAACGTAATGTCTATGACTTAATATTTTTATGTTAATATTTATTTTTCTTTACCGATAAGAAGTTTAACCAGAGTTAAATTAAAACAGAGTTTAACTCTCAACAACCGTTTACAAAACAAAAGTTATATTAGGTCGTAAATAATTTAACTTATCTTTGATTACAATTCAATTGTTCTATCGTCATGGTCAATCTAGCTTATTTATCATTCAACTATAAATTCACTTTGATATTAATCAGTGCTATGGAGAATAGACGGTAATGAATCGAATTACGAAAGCTGCTTTAAACAGCGTCAACTATTAAAACTGAAGGGTAAATTTGGTTCGGCCGGCCTTTATTTTGATTATCAATTGGAGTATTGTCACAACAGCAAAATGGCCAGCCGTACTAATTAGTGATCTCATTTTCCCCGGAATTGACTTCAAAATTTGCTTTCCTGTAATTATAAATTTACAAACAGACTGAACATTTCATTAACAACGACATCGCTCTGTTGATTGGGTCTTTTAATCAACAATTCTATGTAATGTTTGACGAGTTACAGGTTAAAAAATAATTGTTTAATTTATTGTTATTTTATAAAATTAATCATTCAATTTATTCATGGACAATTAGCTCTTTACCCGAGCGATTGTAACCACTCATCAATTACTTATCAGCAAGACATTGTACTTCTGTATTCAGGCTTAAATAATGAGTAAGATCAATGATAGGCCCGTGACCATTTAGATCCCAAAGCGGAGGCGCATTGACAGCGTGAGGATTTGCTTTTATTTCTTATTATACAATTGTCTAAAGGGATCATACTCGGACGTTCTGTGTCAAGTAAAATAAAATTTAGGCTTTTAGAAAATTTTCACGTAATAGAAATCTATGTAGGCAACAATTGCTGGTCATATATTCAAATGCCAAATATCGTTGCTGTTTCGATGGATGCCGTTAATAAGGATTAGGATGACTGTATTTAAACATACAAGGAGCACTTACCTACTCTTAGTGAGCTACGAATTTAATTTGTACGGAATGATTAATGTTACTTGTCATCAATCGTTACTTATTATTTCAAGGTTAAGCCACATATCATAAGAATAAGTCGTCTGCTTCCTCAATTAAAAAAAACATAAATTTTCATTATTTTTTTTCGCCTGGTATCTTATTGTTTAAGGGTTACCCTCCATGGTTGAATACTTTTACCGTTTGGTCCCATTTTAATTTGAAGTAGTTTATTTGTTTGTTAAAATTTATATTATTTATCACAAACAGTTAGACAGAAAACATATGTTAGCGATTGTGTCGCCAATCTTGGGGAATAAGAAGTCCCTTGTACCCATACCCTTCAATCCGGAACACTAGTAATGATGCTGATAGGTACTTATCAAGTAAAAGTATTTAAAAGATAACAATTTGTACTCGGCTAATTAATGTTATGGGATTTTATTACGGCTTTCCACTGATATACGTCCTCAGGGAAATTTGGTAATTCGTACAAAATTTTACGAATCCGCTATTCATTATTGACATACCTCTCTTGAGATTGATACGGAAATTGTTCTGGAGCTATGTATAAATATATATATTAATCTTCATTTCATATACCTGAAATGTAAGAATGATTTCTTATGATACAGTACTTATTTTTAATATTTAAGTAATAATCATTGGTAACATTATTGTTCATACTAGAGAATTCTAAAAAGATTTTTTCTTTATAATATCTGTCTAATTACAATAATCATTTTGTGGCCTTAGTGACGTAATCTTAGTGACTTTTTACGTAATTAATGTTAGTTGTCACTTATACCGCAGCGAATCCTTTCACGTACCCAACCTAAAGACAGTACACTCTTACATTCTTACAGTGTTGGTAATCGTTAAGATTATTAATTTTATGTATATTGTAATCTTTGTATGATGATATTTCCCGAAAATATCTAGTAAATCTTCTATTAAAAAATCAACATCCAGGGCGTCAGGTAGTGCAGCAACTTCCAAGACCGTGTTACATTTTTATCCATATAAAAACGACATCCAATAGATTACAATAAAGGCGGCCAATATATTTAAGACGTGCACTAGTACTGCCCGACACACGGTAACCATACGGTCGTCTTGCTATACAATTAACTTAATTATTTACGATCTACCTACTCCGTAATTCGTCTTTTCAGTTTAACGATTAAGCTGTATTTCTCAATTTAATTGAATTGTTTTCTTTTTGAGAAATAAATGTCTTAAATCACAAATCTTAAACAAGCTCATAAATTACTTTGTACAAACTACAACGTGTATGTGAACAGTTACTTAATTATTTGAACAAATTGTAGTAGGTAAGCTAATGCTTATGAATGTTTGGGCTTAAATTGCAACTATATTACAGCTTTGTCTGGGTTTTTAATGTGTAATAGTTTTCAGCTGTGTGTGAGGGGGAGGTCGAAGTAAGTTATGTCCTTTTTCTACTCATGACAACGAGTATGCTCATCAGTTGAGGTCCAAATTCGTAAAAGCGTAACAAACAAACAAATAAGTAAAGAAAACAATTGTGTATTTCCAAAATTATTTAGGATTATTCCTTGAAAATATTTTGATATAGGTAATATATTTTTACAATTGGATTAGTGTAAGCGTTAACCGTTGCTTTCTGTTATATCAAATATTTAACTTTTTATTCACGATTATTCTCCACACAATCGACTTCCGTGTCTATTTTCGCATCATTAGTCGTAACATCAAAGCAAATGCAATGGTTTATGTTTGGTTTTTGTGCGGCCAAAGCAAGCCATAAAGATTCCAGTCGCTGCACTTAAGTGTTAGTAGATGGAAATATTCGTATTCGGTCTGCTAAAGAGGCCGTAGCTCAATTTATTTTAGTTTTTACAGAAATAAATACATAAATGTGAGGAATATTAATTGCATATATAAATAATTATTTGGAAATTTAATAGAAAAACTCTTCGGATTTAATTTGGCAAATGTGTCATACTTTGATTCATTTTAGTTTGAATTATCATTTTGAAAACTACAATACCGATAAGACGCCGAATATAAGAGAAATATAATGATAGAAGGTTATGAGATGGAATTGGCGTTACCTAGACAATTAAAGAAGTCATACTCGTAATTCAATTTATTTTGGATTTGATAAAAACTGTACGACAATCACGTTCAAATAATTCTTAAGATATCATTCTAAGTAGTATTTTCAATAATGATAAGTTTTACACTTAAAACAAAGAAAATTTCATTTTACCGAAATATTTGTTTAAAAGCCGGTAAAAGAGCTTGTGCAGGCGTGCCTGGGTGTTTACCACCCACAATCAATTATACTCTGTACTACTATGTTTCAATTTGAAGTGAAAGTGGACTCATTCACACTGGCTAATAAACTGGTAAATAGAGAGACATAAGACCTTAGATATATAAATAATTACTATTGTATATAAGAACAAAAGTGACCAAAGACCCATTTTTTACCTGGCTTCCTGATATTTCTTTCTTTGTACCATAAATTAGAATTCAAGTTTGATCATAGATTTCATGTTTCGAGTTATTAATAGTTCCTTTTTAGATAAAAAATGCATATGTAACATGAAAGCTTTGATGAACGATTCTTCTTTTGCTATGACAGTATAGAGTCTCTGACAAACATTTTTAAGAGACTATTTTAAACAAAGGCTTTTTACACGACTAAACATATATATCATGCGGGCATTCATATTGGAAAGTATTGTGATTACTTTGCTTTGGAAATTTTAATTCGATTTAGGTTTTTTATTTACAATAATTAAAAATCTATGAAATAATGATAAATGTTATCTTTAAGAACTTCAAGTGAGGAGATGTTTGAAGTGAACTGTTCTACACCATATCTACCATCTGTACCATCATCTATGATGGACATACATTTGTCAGAATTGTATGTATCTCAACCAAATTTTCTTACTATTTTTCCCATGACCGTGGAGCACAAGATTCATAATCATCAACACAAAGTTACTCAGTATTGCTTTCCCAAGTTTGAATCCGCAGTGTTTCCTTAAGATTCACGTATTTTTAACCATTGGGTCATCTAGGTATTTGAAGCGTACGGTGAAGCAAATTTTGATTTTTTAAAAGTTGGTTATTTCTTTAATTATTAACTTCAACACCTTACTTTGTACAATGTTACAATGTAACTATTAATCTTTTTAAACTTCTTGTTAGTTCTACACGTAACTTTTGTCCAAGTATGCGCTGCAAAGTACATAAATTGAATTTCTCAGTCTTAGAAAGTTTCGGATTTAATAGCGAAAAACATTGTAATTAAAATATTAGGAGTATATATATTGTGTATATTATTCTTATCATTTCTCTTCACAAGCGTGACATTTTTACGATAGCTTTAAATAATATTTAAGTGACGAAATTTTTTATGCAAAATAAGTTATCTCTTATCTATGTAAGAGTAAACTTTTTACAACAATAAATGATAAATGACAAACGAAATAAAACGCAGATAATGCACAATTCCATCTCTGTTTTATAACCTATTTCGAAATAACAAAAAGGTATTAAAAACACGAAATGTATTCCAAAATTTTACTAGTTAAGTCAAATTTATTAACTCAATTCAAAAGTACGTAATACTGGTAGCCAGGAAATACTGGTAATATTATTCACACCACGTCTCGCACCGTCTCTATCACACTATTGAAATATAGTGCTGTTGTCTCTTTCGAGGTTAGCACAATAGAGGCTTTGTCCGAGCGTCACGCGCGAAAGTGTAACCCCTCTATGATTATTTATTCACAAGCGGGGAAATATTAGACGGGACAAAATGAGTTTATACGTACAAATGTAATACATACAAACTAATATGAGTACAAAAGACAAAGGGAATTGTAAATTAGACACAGTCCCTGGACGCTAAACATGTTAGGTCGTCTTTTAGGTTTACGAATGCATTCGTTTGTCGCAAATATTTTCTGTTTTTCGTACACACGCTAGTTTTATAAACTAACTACATTTACATAAGCTTTAAAGGATAGCGTGTTAATAAGATGTTTTAGGAGAAGTTTTTAAAATGATTACTGTATTTAAAATTAGATATTTTAACTGCCAACAAATTTATTTCTTTGTATGAAAAGTGTCAGTTGACAGAAACTATTCTTGGGTATGATTAAAGAAAATCTGTTCAGCTTTTTTTACTTTTCTAAGTTAAATAGGTGGAAGGGCAAATGGACCACCTGATGGTAAGTGGTCACCACCGCTAGACATTGACGCTTTTTTCTTCATCGCCATTTTGCCGCCAACCTTGAGAACTATGATGTTATACCCATTGTGCCTGTTACACTCACTCACCCTTTAAGCCGGAACACCACAATACTAAATAAAACTGTATGGTATTAGAATATGTGATGAATGGGTGGTACATACCTAAACGTGGTTGCGCAAAGCCCTACCACCAACTTGTAGTTGTTTGAAGATCAACAAAGCAACTTCTCAAAATTTTTCAACAGAGGTATCGTATTTAAACTCATAAGAAAGGTCGGAATGAAACTTTATAAAGGTAATTTGTACAGATAATTTGGAATCGTCATCGGGGTCATTTAAGTTTAATTTAATTTTTATTCATAATTGTAAAAGATTTATATTAAATTGTTTTGGAACTGATCACTGTGTATATTTACTTTGTACCGTGTTGTTTATAGTACACAATACATATAATTATTTGAATATTTCTACTTGACATTCAATTCATTTTGTAATAATATTATGTAGCTATAAAACACAAAAAACAAATATTGAAACGACATTTTTCTCCACCTGTAGTGCCGTGTTATTTAACAAATTAACATTAGCAATCTTTCAAAGAACATACTTAATTATTTCTGTAACCGGATCTTAAAATTTAACTCCACATAAATCATTTTATAGGTATCAATCTAATTAGGAAACTGTGTTCGTTTTAAACGTCGTATAAATTTAGCTACAGTGTAAACAGATGTCCTCAGACATCAAAGAGTTAATTATCTAAGAATAAAACAAGGGAATGGCTCCCTTGGGAAACATTTGGTTTTTCATTTCTTTTTATACCCGCAGACTACAAAAAGCGTGGAATATTTATACTTTGATAACGATAATTAGCTTTGAAATTTCGTTCGCACAATGTTTAAAGTTGCGAATGCGTACAATTAATTTTCTAAAAATAAAATACTGTACAATTTTTTGAAGTATATTTCTAATTTATTGTTCTTGAAAGTTAAATATGTTTGTATAAAATTTTTAAAGATCCAGCTTTAAGTATTGTTTTTAGATATTTTTAACTACAAGACCTACTGATTTGTTACGGTCATTGCATAGCAATTTTTATGAGGCTGTAGGGTCAACACCAATTTTGTTTATAAACTGTTTTTTGAAAAAAAGAGAAAGAGGGGTTTATCAATTAAGTTGTTTTATTTTTTTGTTTCTTACCTCAGAACTCCGTCATATGCATATATATTTATATATTTGGTTCCATTTAAATTTTTTGAGGCTATTTTTTGTTAATGGTTTTTTAATGTTATTTAAATTATTATCAGTAGTTGAGTTTTATAGTTGTCAGTGTTGCACTCTTAAAGTAGAGTCAAGTTTATGCTTTCCCTCTCCTTCTATTTTTATATATCTATATTTACTATGTAAAACATTCCACCTAATGTCTCCACTTTCCTGATATTATTTATAAATGTACACTACTCTCATAACCGATCATGAATCAACGCGATATATGATTTGTATAACAGGTATCAAAATTTTAATTATTCAGTTGTAAGCCAATTTTTAGAATAAATCTATGATTTTTCCCAAAAAACAGTCAGGTTAGTAAAAATTTATTATCCATTTTAAAAAATAATCCTATATTATACTTTACTACAGTAATGATAGTTAAATGTTATAATTGTGGTGTTATTTACATTCGGAGTTTCGGATAGTTTAAGATTTGCCGATATGCAATGGAGCGTAGACCCTGATAGACCTTTGTCAAGGTGGAATTAACATTTACTTAGTTGATATTTATTTTAAAATATTTAAGAGACAAAATAAAATCTTTTATTCATTCTTAAACAGAACATTCGTATCTTCTTACACAAAGGAGCTATAGATTACAGCACAGGTACCGTAATACATTTTACGGGCGAGATTACGGTACTAAATAAAACCTGTTAGGCGTTATTTTGCAACTAACTGGCGATATTTTGCAAATGTTTAGGCATTTTTATGTGATAAAGTGGAATGTATAAGATTACATTAAGTTTAGTTGAAAAAAAAAACGTCCATTGAATAGGATTATAGGATAATAACGGTATATTTGTCTTATACGACGTTTATTGTACTACCTTCATTTTATGAAGGAGTTTTTGCTTAAGCGAGTAATTAAAAAATATGCCATGTAACATTTTATACTCTTTCTAGGTAAGTTAGATAAGATTCATTCATTAAGATCATGCTGCAGGAATACAATTATAAAATAGAGCAGGATTATAATAGACGCAAATTATTATAAAGATAATTTACTTTAAGTAGGTATGTTTAACGTGTAATAAATAAAAGTATTAACTGATCGCTGTTGAAGTTATTTGATTAATCAATCGTGGATATTGTATTGATAATAATTGCTGTATCGTCAAAAACCTAAAATCAAGTTGTCTAAAGTATGTATGTGTATTTTTGATATATACAAACGATTGACATTTGTTTACTGAATTAGTGAAGCATCTCGCCAATTTTGAAAGTACTGGTTTTAGTTGGCTAAAAATGAATGATTTGGTGGCCAAAAAATTATTTTATAATATGTATGTTTGTATATAATAATTTAATTTATTTAAAATAATAATGCAATAAATGTATGCAGTTGAAATAATCTCTTTTGGAAAACAACATTTAATAAATGTTTCAAATGATGAATATAACAAAAGAAATCAGCCATAATTATGCCTTTTTGTTCTTGGAGTTCAAGCTGCTTAAATTTAAAGTGAAGTTTTAAAAGCAATTAGATAGGTATAATGTTAGTTATTTCAACCTTACTAAGGAAATTTATAATTTAAATTATTTAACTCTATTCGATTCTGTAACCACGACTTTCTTAATGATATCAATGAATTCACTTTATAATTTTAAAAGACAAAGTGGTCGATGATAGATGTAACGTATGATTTTAGTTCAATGTTTAAAAATCAATCATTTGATATTTTCAATTTCCTCTTACTTATTATTAAATATTTTTGTATCATTAACAGTACACAATTTGTTTCAAATTTTATACGTGTCTCAAAATATGAATCGTTTTGCTCTAGTATCTGTCAAGATACTTTAAATCAAAAGGAGAAGAATAAATAAAACAATTCTTAAATAGTCTTCAGCGACTATTAGAACAAAGGGAAACTTAATATCGTTGAACATTTTTGATGGCTGCAGTAAAATGAATCAACTTGACAGAGAGAATATTACGATACATTACCACGACGGCTTTCAACGAAAGGTGCACGGTTCAGCCTAAATCAAGGTGGCCTTTAAAATAAAATAGCCACTCACATAAGTAGCATCATTGCCGTAATGGAATCCCTCTGAAATGACGTCAACAAGCAACCCGTAACGTCTCCGAGAGTAAAAAGAAATGTTTTCACAGCTACAATGGCCCTTTAAAATCTTTACACAAAATCCTTTTATCCCGTAACTGAGACATTGACGGCATTGTGACGGAATTTTTATGCGTTTACTTTTACGCAGCTTAAAAAAAAGTATCCTTTAAACATTGTTATTGAACAATTTATTGTTGATGAAACTCCAAACTAATTAAAAAATTATCTTTGTTTCAGATTTCGGTGGTGAATCGAGGCGTGATCTTTACCGATGTAATTAAAAACGGTTATTCAATCTCTTCAAATTATTTTTTTCATCTATTCTTACTATAAACTTAACAAAACCATTTTTCTTTAAGAGTTAATTAGTTTTCATAAATCGAATATCTAATATATTTTGAATGACTGATTGGTGAAGCTTAACTAAAAAAAAAATAACGAATAAAAATGTATGTAATTCAAGCAATGTTTCTCCAATTTAAATCTTTCTAGAAACAAGAAAGAAACAAAGTAGAATCAAGGACTTTGCTATAAATAGGGACAATCTAATGGTGCCTCCGAGTGTCAAGGGCATCACTGCCAAGAGATTGGGAAGAGATGAGGTGGATCCGTGAAATCTATTTGTACCACGACTACAAAATGCTCCTGACAGTCTACGGCGCACTACTTCTCTGGAGAATCGACGGCGTTGTTGAAAGCACAAAAGGTAATCTATTAAACAATAAGCATTATCATTTTACATTGACTTTAGTTGTAGTTAGGGTTCAGTAATAGATACACTAAAAGTGACACATTAAAAATTAAAATTAAATTCTCTCAGAATAAACTCTGTATAAAATAATACAAACTAATATCTTATACTAATTGGATATTAAAATGCAATAACGTGCTCGTGACGGCTAAAGCCCGCAAGCTAACTCGTCCGCTTACTATCCTAATATCCCGTAACAGCTAAATCCCTGTGTAATATTGCTTAACATATAGTAACCAGCTTAAAATTTCCTATCTATATAATTATATATCGACACATAATTTGTTTATATTGTAATTAACTAACATTTATTTTATTTAGCCAGTAAGTATAATATATTTTAATAGTGTTTTCTTATTACTCATTTTAAATAGCAAAATAAACCTTAGTATATTTAAAATTTATATAAATTTGCACTCAAATGATTAGCACTATTAAGACGTGACGAAATGTCTAATCTAATTTTCTCTTGCTGACGTACAGCGAGTACAAATCGCTAAATATTTTTGTACGCATTATAAATGCACAATTTAATCTTTATTAACGTCTATACAATAAATGCACCTCTATTGTGGAATGTAGAACCATAACAGCCATAAACTCAGTCGAATAGTGGTTACAAATCAGAACTCTGACGGCAATGTAAAACATTCATGTTGTAGAGACGCCACCGAGTTGTTCCCTAGAGGGCGACAAAACGTAACGAACCACTCCCCCCTTCTTTTATGTCGCAGATACATTTTTCCAACGCCAGGAAAAGGCGACTCGTTCCCGAATAGATTATTTACGTTCTCTGTTCGCGGAAAGGTATGCTGATTGCTAGTGGCGACCCCTGTCAAGCGGAAAAATTGCAATTACAATGAAGGAAATATGGGTGATACCGAATGGAATATTATGCTTATGTCCCTTATCTAAGAAGATAAAATTTTGTCAATGTCAAATATAAGATGTCCTTTGTAGGGTAATATATCGTGGGTAAATAAAAGAAAGCGGTCTATGAGGAAAAGAGAAAAGAAATCATTATGTTTACAGCTTCGTTGCTTGATTCTATATTATTGATTCTCGGTATTGTAACATTATATTGTATGAAATTAGATATACTAGTCGATAAAACACGTGAATTTTAACAGAAAATTGTGTCGAAATTTGAGGAAATACCGCTAAGTTTTCATGTGCATTTGTGAATATAAATTTATAATATATATCGTTATCTTGGGGAAATATTTTTGTGATATTAATTTTAATTTTTAATGATATAATTCTGCTAAATGCATATCCACCAACCAGCAGTAGTGCAGCGTTGTAAAATATACTCCAAGCTTTCTACTTTAGAATAGGAGGAACATAGCAGCGGGTTTACGGGCTGGTACTTTATTTTTATATTTGTAATATGTTAACTTTGAGATTATTTTGTATTACGAACCAATGGATAATACAGAATTTATTATTGAAACAAATCCTGGTCAATACAATTCAGAAAATATGTTAAAATTTGTATTGGTTTCCTACGAATACGAGAGTTGCTAGATTAAGTTTAAATAAAAGAGGTCATGTTGAATACTAAATTCAATGAATACGTAACGGACCAACGAATTCCAATTTAACATTGCACATAATAGAGGCTAGGACATGAACCATAAAACATGCTAAATTATTACCCGATCGCAGTTTATACAACCGAACTTTAAACTAACAATTCGAACAGTCGATACCTGTTTTTAATGGATTTGAATAGATCGTACAAAAGTAATCAAAAAGTAATTTCACTTACAATGATAAATCCAACCGGAGAGTATCATTTCTAAGATTCTGATATCAAATAGCTATAAAAGATGCTAACAAAGTCCATTAAACCAATCACGTTTTCAATAAAACTGCTATCGGAATGAATTTAAAGAAACGTTTGCTTACCTCGGGAAAAAAGTAACGTGGGCAAAGCTTTTCACTAATTCTGAATTTAAATGCATGAGATCGAATGGGTTCACGCAGAGAGGATCCACGTTGTGTTCCGATTGCCGCTGCTTATATATTTAAGAGAAAAATGGATCTCGAGATCGTAATTCAATATTTACAATAGATACAAATAGACGATGTCACATAAATCTTGCAGTGCCTATTGCGGTAAATTGAAAATTATTATCATAGAGCTCAGCAAAGTAACAACTAAGCTAAATTTATAAGCACTCCCTTGTTTTGTAATTGTTAAATTATTGCCATGAAATATCTATTGAAGCGGATAGTAGGAGCGTCTCTTATGTCGTGACGGCACACGGCATGACGTTTTCTTATGCAGTTATTCCTTTTATCTTCCAACTGTCGACTTCCTTGTATGTGCGTGGTGCGTATACATTTGTGATTTTTTAATGTACTTTATTATACTAACGAAACTATTATGTTCTTGTTTTAAACTGATTTTCTTTAAATGTGTTTACATTTAATTTAAAATAAATTTAAAACAGGTCTTGATTGTGATAGCGATATCAGATGTGAAATATCAAAATAGATGGTTATTAAAATAAAACTATTTAAATAACCATCTAATCCCTTATCTAAGAAGATAAAATTTTGTCAATGTCAAATATAAGATGTCCTTTGTAGGGTAGTATATCGTGGGTAAATGAAAGAAAGCGGCCTATGAGGAAAAGAGAAAAGAAATCATTATGTTTACAGCTTCGTTGCTTGATTCTATATTAGATGCTATATAGTATATATATAACAGATGCTAGAGTAACCTAATTTTCGGCGTCTAGAACACGTAAAGGGCAATGTCCATTTTTGGCCTAGCGTGAACAAGCTGCTATCAAAAAAACAAGTTTATGAAAAAAATAATATTAATTTTTAGCTAGCCATTCTATTATTGTTTGAGTGTACATTTGTATTTTATTGAAAAAATATTTTTAAAGTATCTTCATTGATTTGCTTTATTGATCCACGTTTTGTGTTACCAGCGAGATCAAGTAACGATTGCGTCAAATCGAATCATCTCGCAGTACTTAATACAACTATAAGTATTTAATACAAAAAAAAAAAAATTAAATATTTGTTTTAATTAGTTTCATCATTTAAAACGTTTTATAAACTGAAATATGAAGAATGTTAAACGTAATCATATCTGTTTTCGATCGATTTTGTAATGATTTTTTCTAATGCAACACTAATAAAACAAAAAAATACAAATTGACATTGGTATGTCACAGACTGATTTTTACATTCGCTTTGTTTTCCTACATTAAGAGTGTTGATTTATTGTGGATTTTCTTTCAACGATTGTTTATTCATTATGGACTCCGACCTATCTTTTTCCAATGACCCCGGCACATCTACGGACCCCGAATTTCGCTCAAACGATGACCCTGGCTTTTGTATTATGGACTCCGAACATAGCATAAACGATGACCAACACTCACGTAATATGGACCCCGAAACTAGCTCAATCGCTAACCACGGCTTGAATATGGACATTGAACAAAACCAAAGCGTGTCTCATGATAGTCTGCACACAGAAGAAGTGACTTCTTGCCAATCCGTATCTCTGAGATGCATAAACTGTGGAACTGATTTGATAGAGCAAAGGCGACATAGTCTAGATCTTAATCAGGTTCAGTCAATATATATTAATAACATATGATGTCTCAGAATAAAAATAAATCATAAAAAATTTTGTTTTATTTCGCTTTAACCTGTTTTTCCTCACATGACAAAAATCTCTTTTTAAACATTTTGATACAAAATTAAGTTCATATTCTCATTATTACTAGTTAGTGCTTTTAAACTACTTACAAAAAATATGATAAAATGTCTGTTCACGTCAGGCCAAAGTCCCCATACTAAGTGGACAATCTCCTTTAAACCGAAGAATAAAGGTTTCTACTCAGGCAAGCGCAACAGATTCTAATGTGTTTAATTTGTAAAAATCATTTCAAGCGGTGAAGAAAAATATCTTGAAAATACTGACAAAATTTGATCAGAACTTTATCCTCAACAAGAGCCATCTAAGTAACAACATACTAGCAGACAGTCCACCTGCCTGACTCTTTCGTAAAATAAAACAATACTGATTTTAGTACATAGCCGTTTATTAAACGGTGTTAAAATTAATAACTCTACCTTATCTTTATGTATTTGATATAATAACGCCTGAATGGTATCGGTGATTGTGATCATTGTTAACAAAAAAAACCAACTGCGCGGGACATAATTTACTGCTAAAGTGTGTGCGCAAACACTGTGCACCCTAATCCCTCGCGCTCGTAACTCGATGGGTCGGAGATCCGACACGACCGGAGAGAGCTCAGGCATAGGACCAACCTTTATACACTTTTTAAAGCAAGAAAGAATTAGTAGTCTCTTAAACTTACTACTACTTAGAATCCATAATCTCAGGATCTACATCCTTATAAAGTAACAACTAGACCAATGAGATAACAAAATATATTATTTATTTAGTCTGTTTGTAAACAATATCGAACTATTCAAAACACATATCATGATGATTAGCATATGCAGAGTCTATCCTGTTACTACTCAAAGCTTTTAAAGCATCCTTCACTGGAAGTGCGAAACGAACAGATGTCTAGTGCACACGGCTAATGGGGTTTCATATTTAAAATCTATATATTAAATGGTAGCTGTCGTTACCATAAAGTGCCATTGTAGGTACACCCCGCAAAAAGAGCTCATTCTAATTGTTTGCACATTTTACGTCTCCCATACTACCCTTGTATTTCCCCTTGGATTTGACAGCAAGGGTCATATCAATTTGAGTGCTGTACAAAAATATGCCGATAATAATCTATGTGTGTTCTTGTGCAAATATATTGCAGTTTATAATAAAACAAGATTGTGAACGCTCGTCACGTCAATAGTCTGAATTTAAAGCGGGCGTAACTGTTAAGCGAAGCTAGTCATATAATATTAGAATATAACCAAACCTTCTCCATACGATGCATCGTCTGGTAAAGTTTTATGTTTATTGGTAGTTTTTCTGTTAGGTATAAAAGGCAAAATGAGTCTCCGCATTATTATCAAAGATAAAAATAACTGTCAAAGTAATTCCTTTACACAGCGTTAAGCAATACGCAAATACATTTTATCTTTATTTATTCAATGATTTAATATAGAACTCTCAGTAGATAAAATAAATATTTGCTGTGCTCACATTATAGTAACGGGTCAGCACACTAACGATAGCCATCGTTTATGGTGAAGTATTGCTGTGTTTTCGATATGTTACGATAAAACGTCCATCACTAGTGCAGTATATGCACGCTCTTGTCATCCCATCGTCACCGACTATTGTGTTTGTAAATCGCATTGTTGTCCAGAGAGGTCGTTTCATTTTTTATATACCCTTGCGGTTCTCCCTCTAGAGATTAAGTTGGCAGCAAGGAAATTGCTTTTTAAGAGGCTCACCCTTGCTTCATTCCTTAAATTATAAATGACTATCCGTTTCCCCCGGTAGCGTTCGTTTAAAATTTCGTTATTTTTCTCTGATTTATTCCCTTCTTTCAGTCACCCTCGTCGCAATGTTTGCGCGTCCCAGTTTTCCTTCCTCGTTCTCAACTTTTAGGTAGAAAAAAAATCGTAGCAACCAAATTTACGGAAACTCGTTACGAAAAACTGGTGACTTAAAAGGAGAGAGAATGTTAAAATATTTCTGTTCGTTGACTGGAAATGATTAAGTTTTTGTTATTTGATATATTCATGATAAATTTGTCAGGTTTCTATTCACTTCTCACTTTGTATCGATATTTGATCTGTATTTTTTTTTAAATATTTAATCTCATTGTTAATAAAAACAATCTTAATTTAACTACATCCTGATTATTTTCACTCTGAAGGCTTATTTGTTGAAATGGTACATACGAAAATAATTTGCATACAAGAAATATTTGAAAAAATTTACATTTCAAACGATTGAAATACCATAACATATTATTTTTAGAGTATAAAATCTCGATATCATCATTTCGTACTGAACAAAAGTATATAAATGTTATTTTACATTTCCATCCAGAAATAAGTAATAAATATAAATTACTTAAGACAAATATATTTGATTAATCTGCTACTAAATATCTGCAAGAGAAATGGACAAATCTAATATTCCAATAATTCTACGAAGACATCTTAAAAAATATTTCGAAGGCAAGATATTTTATTATATATCATAATAATAATAAGTAAATACGAACTGGAGACATAATAACGAAATAGAAATTCGGTATAAAATATCAGTATAAATTGAACATCATCAAAGGGGGCGATACGACTCATCCCCTCTGAAGCAGCGTAAAACTATCGAACATCGATATAGCGAATCTGCACCAACAATCCGTTTAAGGTGTAATAAATCACCTTGTGCCTGCATGTATCGAAGCTATTATCGAGGGTATTCGTGCGTATTGTCCTTAGAACAGAGGATATATGGAAGTAGCATTGATATATAAATATATAGATCATCAAAATTATACCCTATTTCTGAAGAATATTTTGAAATCTTATATAAAATACTAAATATAATTTATAATAATTTATCCCATTAGACTCATAAATCGAATATTTATATTTAAAAATATTGTCAAATTGTTAATTTATAATTTTATGCTAATATATGACGCTTATTGATACTTACATTTTCACAATCATTAAATATTAGAAGATTTTGGGTACTAGGTACATATAACCTTGAAGAATATTTGTAGGCTGATGATTATCTAAGGTGAACAGTCAGAGCATATTGCTATTTCTTTCATTATTATAATATTGAGTACCCATATTATACATTTGTACCAAACGAAATGTTACCTCATTGTTATAATATGATATATTGTGCTGCGATCAACAAATGATTGATGATACTTTTGTTTTCACTGTTCTGAGGTAGCAGCCATAGACAGAACCCCAGGATAGGACAGATGCGCAGGACAATTTGATTATGTCATTACTCTAGTCACCCCAGGGTATCGCTATTGTTAGACGTCGTTTGAGCTTTCATTGTAAATGTCATAACACTATTTTTAATCTCTATATTCCTTTATCTAAACTGCGAACAAATTTAAAATGGTAATAAATACGAATGCGATTAAAGCGCTTGTGTGTAATACAAAGAAAAATAAATTATGTAAATTGAAATGAGAAAACATCAATTTATATGAAGTCAGTGAATTCGAATTGCTTGTTCAGGATATAATAATTTACAACGATGAATATGTTATTGTTAATGATGTATTGGTTGTCTACAGTAAATATTTATGCACAGAATACGAAAATATTTAATTTAAAATGATATATGTAACTATATTATGTAGATATGTATTATTTATGAAATGGGTTAATTGCCATCATTACCATTCATATAAATCTCTAATGTTCCACCAATCTTGGAAATTAAAATGATATGACCCCTGTGGCTGTAAATGGTGTATTGGTACTTGACGCTACCTGGAACACAACAATACTAACTATTGCGGTTTAGAGGTAATCTACCCAGATTAACTATTTATTAAATTCCATCGGGATATATATTTGAATATGAATTTAAAAAAAATCTTAAGCAGGTTTCTCACATGCACCATTACATTTATAAATTTCCAACAAAAAAGAGTTTGCACTCTTAAGTGACATTTATATTTATTATTGTCATTGTATATCTTAAAACGCCGCGTTATATCTTGACATTGTAGACACGGGCTATTCGAGTGTCGTTGCCATCTGTTCAGAAGGATTTATCGTAATTCAACTCCAACGGGTATTGAAAGGGGAGTTTACGGTCGGACGAGAAAACAAAACTTTTTTGATTGGATTTATTTAAAACTAACAAAATCAAAAGATACTTGTCTATTTTATATGCTGAAATATTTATAAACATCATCGTATACGATTTTGTTTCTGGTTAATTTATAAAGTTTCACGGGCTTAAGTATACGCTTTTATTTAATTTACTTTTGAAATAATTATATTTGAATATATATTTTTATAAACATAAATATTTATATCGATAAGTCTTGATATTCTTGTACTGACTCAAACTGATTACAAAAATACATTCAATAGGCATTCTAAATACATAAATAAGTAAGCCCTGCAAAAAAATAAATTACTCATATTAAAAAGCTTTCTAAACGCACTGCCTAAATGAGAACGAATAATCATGAAATGAAATTGTACCGATTTTATGTTTAAGAGTTTTTTATTTAAAAAAATAACTACATAAATTGGCAAAAAGTCGACGAAAACAGACAGAATTAAAATTTAGCGTACACTTAACAAAACGAATTAATAACACATCTCTTTATGAAGTATATTAAAAATAAGATACCAATTTCAGAAATATTAAGGCAGTTATCAGTATCAGCTATAATTTGAGTTTAGTCTTATTTTGCAGGTAAAATTTTTTCATTTGTATGTATGCGGTATAATGATCCAATTCCAAATAATAATTCACTCGTAGAAAGCTGCGCTATTCCTGAGTGTTATATAACATATTATATTTATACTATAGCCGACCTACGACAATTTTTCTCTAACAAGTTGGAATGAAAAACCTCTTTAAACAGAGTATCACTGGAAGGTATCACCGATTCCAAATGATGTGCAACCAAAATATCGTTCGTTGCGAAACGGGCAGTCGGATGTGTATGATGTGGTCTGCCTGTTACAATAAAATTGATCTTTCTTTATAAATAAATTGCACCTATGCGAAACGGGCGGGCCGCTAGTTTTGTATAAAATACGTTTTTAGTATAGCTAGAGAAATATTCTCGAAGCATTTTAAATAGTATTCGATAAAAGTTTTAAGACCGGAAGTCTATTTAATATTGTAAAGGTATAAGTTAATCAGTTTATTTGTTTGTTACTTAACCTTTCGCACCTTAAATACTCAACCAATCATCATGAAATTTGTAGATACTTACTTTTCCTCACATGTGGATGAAATTGCGCGTGAAAATCAGTAGTTGATATTAATAAATGAATTCAAATCTTATACGTTAAATATATTACAAGATTACCTACATGATTTGCTAATAAATTAATAGTTTCTGAGATTTTCTCGGTAAATTAACTTTCTGAACATTTCGTCTTCATGAGTCGTCTTTACTGTAAGAGCTTACTGAAATATTTATTATATCAAGCTCATCAATCACCGTGGAATGAATGGGACGCCATATCGTTCTAGGTTAAGGTTGAAGACGATCGACGACCTTGACATGTTACATATAGATTGTAAATTTTCATCTTTTTATACGTAACGAAGATTATTGTTAACGGATATAATGTGTGTAATATAACTAACTCAGATAAATAAGACCCTTTTCGAGTTTTCCCGCGTGTACACTTAAGCTGTTGTCCGACCTGTTTCGGCCCCGGTGGGCACCTCCTTGGGTGATTAACCACCTACGCAAGACAGTGTTGGTGATATCATCCGGATTGATTTCGATTGCACAGGACATGACAATATGTCACTCTATTTCCTTACTCACATAATCGAATCGGGATGAGTTCAGGCAAGACATAATACACAAATGTATGCAAATGCACTCTCTTACTGTCATAGTACGATGGGATTGGTAATCCGACTCAATCGTAAAGTGCTCAGACGCACGACCAACGGGTCTCCATACTTTTCGAGGTACGGAAAATTAAAAAAAAAACAAAGAAATAATAATATTCATTGTTGTAATAGTTACCAAAACTAATGGATTTATTAGACCTTATTTTTTCTAATATCATACGAAAAAAAATAGAATATCTTTCATGAAAACATTAACAAAAAAAAATCTTTAGTACCAAATTATCTCAGATATGTAATCAATACTTTGAGATGTTCTCAATGTTCATTAATATTAAAGCTAAAAACGCTAAATAAAGCGTAAACATGTTTTAATTAACTAAATTAATTGATGTTAAAAATACAGATTTATTTACCAATTTAAGCACAGTTATTACCATAATATCATCGTTTTATGCGTACAATATCCAAATAATATCAAATATGAATAAAACACTATCACATCGCAATATCTGGTCGTTTAGTTAACAAAATTATCAAGCGCCATAATACGTAGCAATAAAACCCACCACCCCATCTGTCGAGAGCGATCTGTTTTATCGATTGAAACACGACATAAAACGCATAAAAGATACGCCGATTATATTTCATTGAATCCCGTTACTATTATGTTGATGAGGCTATTATCCGTGGACCGTTTCGTTTTGTACAGCTCAGCGTTCGCAACCTGAAATATAGCTCTCATTGTCGCCCACTAACACCAGTTCATTCTGGCTAACAGCCCGCCGTACTGACCTCGTACATCCGGTCCCCTATCTTACTGCTCGACGTCGGGAAAACAATAGCATGTGTCTTAAAAGCCTACTAAATTATTCCGTGGTTCATTTAAAAGAAAAATGTATATGTTCATGGTTTATTATTTTAGACTCGACTTTGTACCTTAGAAAAGTAAAGTAACATAAATTTCCCATAGTTAGACAACTCTCTTTCCTCCTGGAGGAGGGTTTAGAAACAAAATTTGCTTTGCAGAAGTACTGCGGGTTCATGGAAACGTGTTCGAACATATTGTTTTGATCTTTTGTTAAAATCTACTTACTATATATTTACCTGATATACATAAAATATTTTCATATCAAAAGATACTTGACATAACATTCATTGATAGTGATATATATAAATCCATAATAAGTACGTAAATTTGGTTACAGTTTTATAAAATTTAATATGCAAATGCAGCCAGAGAAAACTTCTCGCCAAATTTTTTATTACATCTAAAGGTAAGAGGAGAGAAATAATCACGTCATAAATTAGAAAAAGTTACCTTGCATCGTTAGCGTTCCACTAACTAGTTAGTACGCAACTTTCCAACTGGTGAGGAAAAATGCCGTTGAAATGTGAATGTTTGGTAACCCATTTAAAACTGAACAATCGAACTTCGAATAACAGTACCTAGGTTGTGAGTATTCATTCCAGTAAACAAGTAATGGCTTTTGTTCTGAAACATGAAAACTGCAAATGAAACGTTCAAAAAATATTTGTCATTGTTTGGGAAATAACGGAAAAATTTCGGACACTTTTACTAAATATATTAACAGATTTAGAACAGTTTTGTCCCGTTGTGTGTTTTTAGCATTTTTTTCTATTTTAGTTTCAGTAGTATCGTTTACACTCTAACGAAATTTTAACAGAAAACTTCGTGTTTTCCGAAATGGGTGTCGACACGGATTCCAAATATTTATATATATCGCAACAAAATGGGATACAAAACGATGTAGCCGATGAAAAGCCTTTCAAATGAACAAGGACAGTTAAAACACTATCAAAGTTTATAAAAAGAATAATAGATTTTAGATATAAATTGATACTTTTTGTATGATTAAAAATTGAAAAACATACGGTGTACGATTTTAAATTATTGTTAAATCTCAGGTATTCCCGAGGTTTTGTTGGTGGTCTCCGATATTGGTCGCAATAGTAATAGATCTAGTATTGTAATCGGCGATGACAAATATTTTAATATTTTTTATCTTTAAGTTAAGTTACATTGCGCTATAATAAACTTAAACAAACACTTTCTATTTTAAATAACTTATTGTTGATTTGTAAAAAAAAAATATTAAAAAAAAATCAAAAATACTTTACAGATAAATAATACAGTTTAAGGGTTTTCATATCAAAGAGATATTTAAGTTAAACTTCAAAGTTTGATTGAATCTCACGGGGCTCGGTATTTACTGAATCAGATTCGAAGTATTTCTCAAAATTGTTCTATATTTATAAATTATTCTATCGTAAAACGATATAAGATTAGCGTTATTATTTGTTGAAAAAATAATTTTATCATATTAATAAGAAAAAAAAAATTATAATAAAAGTAATAATATTGATGGTAAATATTATAATTAAATAATTTTTAAAACTGTTTGAAATATAAAAGCAGTTCTTATTTGTCTTTGTTTCAACCACCAATTAAAATTTGTACCTGCACTTATAACTACACCATATAAAGTTTGCTAAATATTTGAGCTTCGTTATTATGCGAGTGGATATTTTAATGCAACAGTTTTCGAATATTTTTTTTCGTTTTATTCAAACCGTTATTGTAAATGAAAACGTAGGTTTTAAAAATCACTTATAAATTGGTCAGTACTTCGAACAAATCCGTAATTTTTTTAGTTATTATTTTTCCCTATATATTATCGCTATATTGTAATGGTTTTTAATTGCACTATTTGAATCAGTTTCATTTGCTTTTTGTAACAGAATGTACGATACGATTAGATAGTGATGTATTTGTATATACTACCCGTCTACGCAATGGAACATCCCAACGGATACTTACATTATTCGGAAAACGATTATTTGAAGAACTTTCATACAAATATTCTGCAAAACATCGTAGTATCCTCCTTCTGTACTTAAGTTCATGCTGCTACGGCCATCAGTTTTGTCTGTTGGTTGTGTGTCAGTCGGACATTTTAAATTTTTAATAAGTTGATAAGCCAAGATACCAAGATAGAGGTTACCGATTTCAAAATTAAATGTTTCGGAAAAAAATCTGCTGCTGATAACCTGACCAATACATGAGCTGGCATCCACGCAGCTAGATGCTTCTAGATATTTATCCGTCTTTACCATTTGTATTAATGTAAAGTCAGATCTTTATCATCGATTGTAAGCGTAATGATCAGATAGTTTCATCTGTCATATTGATAGTTTTATGTATTTGTTCGTATTCATCCTCTACGCTCGTGGCAATGTCCTCTGAGATAATTATTACACTTTAAATGTTAGGTACGAGTATAATCAAATTAGGCGAGTCTCTCGAAAAGATTGAATTAATTTACAGTTTAGATATAATTATGTTTATATTCACTCGCCCTTATCTCAATTATTTGGGGTTGGCACAGGGTATTTTCTATTTGTATCTTTCTAATCCATGTCTTTTGTATTTTATCTATGTTCTTCTGACACATGCTATCTCACGTATCATATAGTCATACATATATAGTGTGATACACAAAACTCGGTGGTAGGGCTTTGTACAAGCCCGTCTGAATAGGTACCACCCGCTCATCAGATATTCTACCGCCAAATAACAGTACTCTGTATTTTTGTGTTCCGGTTAGAAGGGTGTGTGAGCCAGTGTAGTGTAGTAGTGTAATCAAAGGCACAAGAGAGTTCCCAAGGTTAATGGCGCATTGGTGATGTAAGGAATGGTATAGATTTCTTACAGCGCCTTTGTCCATGGGCGCTGGTGACCACTTACCATCGGATGGCCCATATGCTCTTTCACCAACCAATGCCATAAAAAAAAGGAAATCAAAATACACTTCACAATTTAGTAAATAAATATGGGCACCTATCTCACGAGTAAGCTTCATATTGTTTGTCTCTTAGTCTTAATTTCCTTCATTATATCAACAAACCAACAGTCATAAGTATGACCTACGAGAGTTCGTAATTAATTTATCAATTTGTAAATAACTCACAGCGATAACTATACTGTTTAAATTATTTCCGCCGTATTAACACCTAGGTATGCATAGTGCAGTAATAATCCTAATTTGGGGCATCATGCGAGCCGTCTAATTGATACAAGGGATTAATGTGGTTTTGAATGTCGGACTGTTGATCGAACATATTTCAATAATAAACTAGTAACAGATTTGTTATCAACAAATCAAGCTGTTTATCGAACTATTTATCGAACATTATAGTTTTTAATGATAACTAGATATTAGCTTGTGCGATAAATAAAGCCGAAAAATTTCCTTTTTTTTTAATTGTATGAATATATATTGGTATTCATAATATTTTATATAAACTAGTTTTATATGCGATGTATATTTTAATAACTTATAGATTAAAATCGATATTCAAAAAAGGTTTGTATATAAGGCAGAAGTGTATTAGGGCGTGATTTTATAGTTAATTTTATGTAACCTGGATGACCTTGGAAAAAATAATGTTATATTGGGATAAAGATGGAAGGAAATCAAAGATAATTACCGAGAAAACCGCTGTGTTTTATTATATAGATAATCAACAATCAGTACCGCCCTAACCAATTAGTTTACTGTAGTCCACCACTTTTTGGAATTGTAATATTTTTTTATTCAAATATTTACATACATACAATATTCAATTGGATAAATTTTTTGACGTTCTAACGGAGAA
The DNA here is from genome assembly GCF_905147765.1 of Vanessa atalanta. Taxonomy (NCBI): domain Eukaryota; kingdom Metazoa; phylum Arthropoda; class Insecta; order Lepidoptera; family Nymphalidae; genus Vanessa; species Vanessa atalanta. Next base: position 7,050,996 of record NC_061882.1, read on the forward strand.
TATCATAACATATGGATAAAATCTGTTTCGATATTTGATTGCTAATACTAACAAAAACCTTTTTAGCTTACTTTTTTAATTTAATAGACTTTAAAACCTCTTACGACCTCCGTGGTCGAGTAGTGTGTACACCGGTTTTCATGGGTATGCCACTCCGAGGTCCCGGGTTCGATTCCCGGCCGAGTCGATGTAGAAATAGTTCATTAGTTTTCTATGTTGTCTTGGGTCTGGGTGTTTGTGGTACCGTCGTTACTTCTGATTTCCATAACACAAGTGCTTTAGCTACTTACATTGGGATCAGAGTAATGTATATGATGTTGTCCAATATTTATTATTATTATTATTTATTATTAAAAATGCCTTATCTAGGAATATATGTGGTTATTTTGAATATTTTATTGCAATTTTAAATTATTTGTTATCCGTGAGCCACTATGGCCTATTGGTTGAAAGACATAAATTGTAACAGATGTTTCAGTTCAAAGTTTGGCCAACACTACTGTAATCTCATGTACTTAATTTTTATTTATAATTCATCTCGTGTGTGTTTAGTGAGTAAAAATATCGTGGAGAGCATGTAGCGTATGAAAAACTCCAACGTTTACTCTTATACAAAAACCCGCATAGTAGAGCTCTAACTAGAGTAAGCTCTAAATCTTCTTCACAAAACGGATATGAGATCTTAGCTAATCTGCACTTACTGATTTTTACTTTTGTTATTTAAGTTTTCATAGTTAATTTTTGTTCATGACTCATAAATTATGCGTAGCGTATTAGAAGTAGATTTTTCATCGATATATTTTAAAATACTTGTCTATACTATGTACAGTAATATTATAAAGAGTCATTTGTTTGTTTGTAGGAAGGAGTAATCTCAGGAATTAATGATCCAATGCTAATTGTTCTTTTCATTGATAGAATACTATATTACGCTTAAGTACAAATAGGATATTAATTATATTGATATCATAACAATTTATTTATTAATGAATTGGATCCGTTCGAAGTCGGATCGGATCGCTAGTACAAAATAAAAATGTTTTGTTATTCCATGCAAATGGATTGTTAGTGGAAAAAGGTTTTAGTCTACCATTTTTATATAAAGCATATATTTATGTTATAAACATCGACCTATGTAACGTTAGGGGTTCGCCACACGTTAATTACAGGCCGCTGAAAGCTCACGTGATAGATTGCCTGCTCATAAAGAATAATGGGCCATTCAAACAACTTTGGAAATTATTCGCTCGTTCATTAGTACTAGATCTTGCGTACGTTATTTTTCTTAATTTATTGTGTATTCTCATTGTCTGTAACGGTTTGCCCTTTTGTGTCTATTCAAACATGCTCAAATATTCTCATATGTAACAAATCAATTCAAAATTACTATAATATTACAAATGTATGACACTTCACATCTGACAATCTTCTTTAATAACTTTTTACTAATTACCAATATATATTCATGATTTATTTCGATTTGAAAATCACTTTTCAAAAATAATATGCCAAAGGTGGCATTTTATATAACTATATACACTACCCTTGTATTATTTATTTACTCAAAACATTCAACAGAAGTAACAATGGTTTTAAGATAAAAATATAAAAAAAAATATTTACTAACCCGTATTGGAGCAAGTGTGGTGGAATATGCTCCCAAACCTTGAGGAGGTCTTAGCCCATCAGTGGGAAATTTAGGGGCTGTTAATGTTATAATGTTATGTTAAAAATATAATAATTAAATTTATTGCACTTCTCATTAAAGGAGTTTGTTACGGTTATTCCTAGAATATTTACAGTTTATTCTAGTTAAGATAAAACCCATCAAAACCATAAATGTAAAAACGAGAGCCAAGTCCAATATTATGATATATACCTTGGTTGTTGACTTCAACGACAAAAGAAGTGAGATCTAAATGGGTGCCAAGTACAATGGTCTTTCCTGAAATGTATTTATAACTACATAAAATATCATTTCTTCTTATAACTAAGGATAACATATTGTAGCCTAAGGTCTGTCTTGGCTAGTTCTTATATACGAATTATATTATAGCCTTCGCAAGTTCTAAGCCTGTTACAAATGAATTATAAACACAGCATTAATTACGACAGCTCATTACAGACACATTAGCTTCGCGGCTCCATGAATAGCAGAGTGTCTTTACGCCGTATTACTTCAAAACTATTTATAAAGTCGCTATGATTATGTCAGTCAATGGACTGCGATACATTTATAGAGCAAAACTGTTATTATTGTGTTATATGTGATATAATTTTTTTTTATGTTTTATCAATTTAATAATGACCAACATTACCTTGACTTATTGACTTACCAAACCGGATTTGACGATGAACAAAACAATAGCAATGAAACCTGTAGCTTTTCGTCAGACAGTTCGATATTTTGTTTTAACTATAAGAGGTATCCAGCAGTAATATACTTAGTCTTCAACATTTTTATACTATAAAGAAAATTGAGCAGCAGTTCTCTCAGTACTACAGTCTATAGGGTGTCGTGGCATGACAAGATATAACGCTAGTACAGTAAACTTAAAACCCTCGAACAATGCTGAACAAACCAAGTGTAATATAATACTTAATTACTAAGGTAAACACTAAACAGTGCTATTTATGTTGGCAAAGTTCCTAGATACCTATAAATGGCACTTTGCCAAGTCGTTGTTTTCAAATATATATACTATATAATAAGATTGAGCTTAATAACATCAGCATAGTGAATACCGATATACTCGTACATATTATCAGTGGTAGAGCTTCGTGTTGCTGTAATTCGGTTGATTGGAGTGATTAAAGATAATTAAATTTAATTAATTATTCCAACTCACTCAACAATTGTAATTAAGTTTGAATAAAAATAATTATTTGATACGTCTAACTTTCTAAATAATATTAAAAAACAATTTGATTAAGAGTCATTGCTGACGTAATGATAATAATTAACAAGTTGTAAATTTAATTTAACATATATAGTTATAGGAATAATTTATTTTGTATATATATATTTGGTATGTAGATAGGCGAACGAGCAAATGGATCTCTTGAATTTAAGTGGTCACCATCACCTGTACGACAATGGCCCTGTACGAAATGTTAACAATACATACCTACATCGTTAAAGAGCCACCAACCATGGTAACTAAGGTGTTATTTCCCTTGTGCTGTGCGTTAAAATTGTTCACTCAAACGCGACTTCGAATCAGAACACAATGGAACTGAGTACTTCTGCTTGGTGGTAGAATATTTGATGATTGGCTTCCAAAAAGCCCCGCCACCAAGTAAAAAAACAATATAAAAACTATGCGAATGCTTTTTCAATGTAATACTTATCTTTGAAAGATATCAGGTACATGTACTATAAATTATATGAAAAAGGTTGATGTTTAAATTTATTATCCGTAAATATTAAACAGGGTACTTCTTGTGCGTGATTAGACACATCGATCTTGTTTCAGAAAAAACATACCATAACCAATTACTAAATAGCAGTTTCGTATTTAAATTAATACAGCTTACAGAAAATTTCCAAGAATAGAGCCTAAGAAACTGTTTAGACTCTTAGCCAAGTTTCCTGCAAATACCTAACATCAGTGTAAACAATTGTTACATAAATAGTACAAATCACACACACACTAAATATAATGGTAGAGACGTTATCCAAACTAATAGCTAAGGCTATACATTAACGTATAGCCTCAAGTCTAGGGCTACAGTCTCAAAAGCAACTTCAAAATTCCCTTAGATACATCACTATAATCTACGGATAGATTGTGAATAGAAATGCGTCCCTGACTCGACATTATTAAATTCGACGTCACCATGAATTGCGATCAATGAATCGTAAATTGAATAAATGTTCGACAAAATTATAACGCTACCTGAATAAAAAGCGTTAAAGTTTGAAGTCGTGATGTAGAAAGATTTACTTCCTAATAACAATGAAATTACCTAAGATACACCCCAAATTTTAGCCGAATAATGAAAGAGCTTCGGTTTTATTCGTCCACAATTTAACACACTGGTTCGTAGAAAGCCGTAATGGCCTCGTAAAATCGTGAGAAGCGTTTCGCAAGCAGAGGTAAGATTAGAAGCTGAACCAAACATCGTCTTCACACGCCCAACATCCAACCTTTCCAACCAATGCCGATAAAAAGGGTCAACAATTTATAAAAGAAAAGAAGAACCGCCTTAAATTCTTTATCCCTTCCATTAAATTTGTTATGACATCGTCACTGAAGGATTTAGGCCTTGGAAAAATGCAGATAAAATGACGCCACTTTGAATGGCTTTACGAGCGACCTTAAAATTTGTGCGTTGAGATTTTGAGATAATAATGAATAAAGTTATCCTACGTAAAAACGACTCAATGTTACTATAAATGTTATATATGGTAGGTAAAATGACATATCGTTATTATCTGTGTAATTAAATAATCTATTTATATGATAAAGTTTCATAAAAGTGATTAAAAAAAAGTATTATTATGAGATATTGAATATCAGATAAAATGAAACGTGACAACAACGACCCATCTCAAACTAAATAAGTATTTTTGTAAAAGTTAAATATATTAATAAAAACAGCAAACATACTTCTGTGTATTATCTATTTTAAATAATGACATATTTCGTAATTGTTTCAATGAAAAGTAATTCAAATTTTATAATGATGTCCATAGAATACGATTTTTAACTGACAGTAATTTGTTTACAGAGATATCTTAACGGCTTGAACTTTATCCCATCATTATCTAATCAATCAATCAAAAAATTAGACGAATTATTACTATAGATAAAATTACAAATAGGATTAAAATATTATATTTTTAAATTCTATTTATAATATTGAAAAAATATATTTTTGAAATCGGATTAGTACGTCGAGATCTGAGATAAGATTCAAATAAACAAAATATGTTTACTGTCTAACATATTAGTATAGACAATATTATAAAATATAACACGGGTTGTTAAGAAGAAGGAGGATTGACACTTGGCCATCTCGTATCTATATTTAAAAAAAAATAACTTGAATAATTCTGTATCTTAAATTGATTATTTGTTACAGTAGTGAAAAGCAGTATGCGGTATCAGACGACGTCACCGCTAAGCAGAGTCGGACCAACGGCGTCGCTCCGTGACAGTGAGCCTAACTTTGTTGGTCCCATTGAAAACGTAACGGTTGCATTGGGCAGAGAAGCAGTGCTCACTTGTTCTGTATCCGACATCGGTGACTATAAGGTAAATATTGCTTATATATTATTACACTTCATGAGAAGTATTAGAATCGTAGTGCATTATATTGCATAACTTAATTATATAAGTATTTTAATTTTAATTAGTAATTTAGTTTCAATTACAAATTATAAACGTACAATATTAACCATCATTACTTAACGATTTAATTAAGATCAGTTTAGTTGTCTTATCCAGGTGGTTTCGTTTAAAATTAGTGTTGTTTTATCATTTATAATAGATGTAGAAAACAGTTCTATTAGATATATATTTTCTCTATTATCAGTATGGTTTCCACTGACTTCCCGTTTCAGAATCGTTATTCTTATCGCCCTGTTACTAAAACCACCTTAATCCATCATACATTCCTAATATACATAATTTATATCCACTTACATTATCTCATTTCCTCAAAATTGAATCCAACAGCGCCATTTCAAATCATAACCTGAAACAAAATTGGATTAGAAAAAAATCTATCCTGAATTTATGTGTTCCGTTACTCGGAGGCGAACTCGTTAAACTATTAAGCCCTCGAACACGAGTCTTACCTTTATGCTAAGGTAATCTATATCTTATTCCTTTTGCAGTAAAATAGTGTTTCGTTTGAGAATAGTTTCTTTTAACATACAATTTGAAATTTCATCGAATAAATACTCACAAGTAAGAGTATTCTTTGCCAGTCGTCTTTCTCAATGATTCTGTGAGTACAAGTAGTTCACGATAATTTATTTCTAAGCAGATTTCTTTTCACATAATAATAATAAATAGAAGTATTCGAAAGTATAGCCATCAAATGAAACCTTCGTCACATGTATGTCTATTTATTTACGTTCATATATTATATTGCTATTTTGTTTCGAAAGCTAGGTAATTCGTTCAATATGCCGTCTGCCAACATTTTTTATGATAAATGTTGGCAGACGGGAAAATAGATTCGTTGATGGTCAGTGGTCACCACCGCCAAAATATTAATCAATCGCCAATGCGCCGCCAACCAATTAAGACGTTATATCCCTTTTACCTTTAGTAACATTGACTCATTCATCCTTCAAATTGAAACAAAACAGTTTGTTCAACACTAAGTTTGACTCTGACGGAAAAACATCTGATACTAATTGAGTCCTACTCAGACGAGCCTACGTAAAGCCCTACCGCCAAGTAAATTGTATGCCTAGTAATGTTTGGATTTTTTACCGCGTAATTTGCGGAGTTATGTCTTGGACAAAAGTGACACATTAATACAATTTTCGATGAGCTGGCTTGATCTGAGAGTTCTGACTTTTAAAATTTTTTTAAGCGTTACCTTACACGCGCCAACGAGTTACATCGATTAAATGATGTATTAGTAAATTAAATTACTTAATATCCAATGATTTTAAAACATTATTATTATTATTATTTAATTGTACTTGAAATGGAATATAGGTTTGAAAAAGTTAATACTTCAAGTTTTTCAAACCTATATTAAATAGCAATAAAAAACGAAAACACTACCGCGAAATAGAAAATCTTTAAAAAATCCGAATGTATGAATGCTTGTGTTTATATTTTATCTCGTACTCAGCGATGAAAGAAAACATCATGGAAAAACCGATTTATATATAACATTTATAAAACCTACCTATATTTTATACCTACCTACCCGTAACAGACCTGTGAATAAACTCCTTATACTTCTTGTTAGCAATAACTTTTGTTCTTTTACCAGCAAAATGAAATTCACTAGATATTACTGTACATTAAATTAATTTATAGATATAATTTACTTTAGTTTCAATTATAAAACGTAAACGCCTTTTAATACAATTTTTTTATATATTAAGCAAACTTTATACATTATAATGACAAAACAGTTCAAATATTTTCAATAGATAATTTTAACAAAAATGAAATCTCTCTTATAAAAATATATAAAGTACGCACGTAATTTCCGAAAAGGCTTGCAAGCTGCTTACAAAACCGGCGAGTATGGCCGATAAAGATAAAGTTAAGAGCTATTTATTATTCGCTTTACAAAACAGCTGCAATAGGGCAAATTCCCGCAAAATGGCGACCGAAGAAAACAAAATTAATGATCTTCCAATGCGAAACTCCAAACATTTTATCTGTTGGATTTACTCTTTCGTGTGCTTTTTTTATAAAGTGTTCCGTAAATAACCTCGTTTATAGAGGACCCATTTAGTGGCCTCAATGACAAACGAGCTGCCGTCCTGAGGGCGATCGATCACGTTAATGACATTTAAACAGTGTTTTAGAGATGATCTCGATGACTTGCGTGTTACATCGCATAATCGAACTTTCGAGGGTTAGAATAAAATATCATCCTTTATTAGCGATCAATCTTTATTCTTGCTTACACTAAGCGAAAACTCCTTTCACTGTGAGCAATTTTACAAAATCCGAAGAACACGATATTTTAAATTATACGGGTACTACAAGGGTTACCAATAATTGATAAAAAATGTTATTTTTAACACAATTATTATATTTATAAACTAATTGTATACCTTAAAAAAGCGGCCAAGTGCGAGTCGCACTCACCGATGAAGGGTTCCGTAGCAGCAAGTAACAAGGTTTATTTTTATGATGCTAAATATATATATTTTTGAAATGAAAGGTAAATTGCGGTTTAAGATTTAAAAAATTAAAAAAAACTACTAACTAAATCTCGTTCAAACTAATTTTGGGTGGAAGTTTACACGGTAATGTACGTTAACGTTATATATTTTTTTTAGTTTTATCGGTGGGGGACACGTTTTACGACTTTGGAAGTGTCTCTCACGTAAACTATTCACCTTAAAAAAAAATTATGCTAGAAACCTTCATATCATTTTTGAAGGCCTATCCATAGATACCGCACACGGGTTTGTAGAAAATTTTTTTTTTAAGATTCTCTTCTAAGTATGGGGTACACCCAGAATTTATATTGTTTCTATTTTTATGTGAAAATCTTAATGCGGTTCACATAATACATCGACTTATTAAGTTTCAATAGTATAGTTCTTATAGTTTCGGAAAAAAGTGGCTGTGACATACGGACGGACAGACATACAGACATGAAGAATCTATAAGGGTTCCGTTTCTTGCCATTTGGCTACGGAACCCTAAAAATATGACAATAAAGTAACGTATCAAGTATTTTCACTTTGTTATTCAGTATAATATCGTCTGTTTTACTTCTTATGTCGGTTACGAAAAAGAAATCTGATAAATATTATCCTTTCAAATAGGCTAAGGAAAAACAAACGACTGATTTCTTCTTTAAGAATATTGTTTGCTTTTGTATTACAAGAATAAAAAAAACTGTCAAGAATGTTAGAATTGCTACACAAAATATAACGAAGGAGATTTTATATCGAAAGTTTTCGTTTGCCATTATCTTTTTTTTTATTTACACGCAAATATTATCCAGCAGTAGAACTGGATAAGTTTTTCAATTCGCATATTTAAGTTTCTTTTTTGCCGTGTTGTTTCTTTATTTATCAAACGTATACTAAAACAGTATCAAATGAAAATAATAACGTTTAGTAATGTAGACATAGTTCTCACTAACGATGAAATAAAAGCCATTCGCAACGTTCGTTTTTACTACGGAAAATTAGCACGCCTGCAGTCTTTTAGCGCAAATGTTTACGAAGAATTAAATGCATTCTGTAGTATTCAAGCATAGAAAACGGCTTGGCGTGTTTTAAGTTAAAGTCTACTTTACTCTTTTTCAAATTAAAAAGCAAAATAGTCGGAATATTTAAAATGGAATATGAACTAACTACGCGTTTTATGTCCGCGGGGGCTACATGAGAACATTTTTTATGCCGACCTCTTTTTAATATTAAGTTGAGTACAGAGGTTATGTGCTGGTCCGTCTGTGTGGATATTACCTACTCATAAATGATTCTAGCGAATGAACCTCTGTATTGCTGTGTTCCATACAAAGTGATCGAGATATCTTGTGACTGAATACACTGGATGTTTACAGACACAAGATAAAAATCTCTCAATCCATGATTACAAGCCAGTGGAAGGAGTGGGGTATATCCAACGAGATACTAAAAAAAACATAACCAATGTTTCATTCCCCATTTAATAATTGAGTATGTGTTAGATTTTTTTAAGTACGTTTTAAATCAATTTAAATGTTCAAATGCATTAATTAAAATAGCTCGATTTCACTTTTGCTAATGTATTGCTACCGTTATATTATTATTTTTGTTTTCATATTTGGTACAACAACTGAAAAAAAAATTCATATATATGATTAAATTTGTAATTTGTAATTTGTAGTTCATATAGTTATTAATTATGTGATAATCACAAGCAATGTATGTCATTATGAATTCGATCATTCTTGAGGCAATTTTTAACTTTGCCGTTTCATAGATTCAAGTCATTTGTAAAAAATACATTGGTAAAGAAGGCATGTTATACGATACAAGATTATATTGATGATAAAAAAGTGTGGAGCTAATGCTTGTTGACTTCCATTCAGGAGGATAACATACATATATAATTGTATTTAACTAACTTCACTGTATTTTTAGATGTTGAAAAAAGAGTAACTACTGAGTTTCTTGCCGGTTCCTCTCGGTGGAATCTACATTCCGAACCGGTGATAGCTTTACTTTAAATACTTAGTTTGTTAAATGACGATTCAAAAGTGCTTGTAAAAGCCTACTGGAATGAAGTATATTTTGATTTGATTTGATTCGAATTAAATATTGACTTAGTTTCGAAACAATACATGATGCGGAATTTGCTAATTGAAAACGAATTACCAAATTTTAATATTTGTAAGGTTTGTTCAAGTTTTTAAATACAAACTTTGGTTGTAGTTTAAAATAAACACAGTCCTTCCATTTTTATTTTACAAAAGGTAAAACGCACATGAAAACGTATTTTACAAATCAAAAGCGTTATATTTTCCCGAACGTTCAAACTTAGCCGTCAGCTTCAATTTACTTTCAATCCGGACCCGGCTGTGACCATCCAAGCGGCAAATTCATTTGCATTTCGAGGCGTTACCTTATTATGTTTTGCTTTCTTTCCTTCGTTATCATTAAGTTCGTCTACAAATATTATAATGATAATGAAATTCTGGAAATTTTCTTTCCTCATATTTCAAACAATTTGTAATTTTTTATTAGCTCTTGTACATTGTAGCGAGTGAATGAAAGTGAAAAAATTTTATGATCTTATTTGAACTGGCACTAATTTTTCACGTGTTATTTTATTAACAACAATAAAAAAGGCAATAATTTCTATTCCACTCACTCACTCATGATTTGACCTAACAGTGTATAGATAGAGTGTATATATATTAAATTTACTTTATTTTTTTATGTCCCAGTACATATTCATTTTAGTATAACACTCCTAGAATTTTTCTATCGCCCGACGTTGTATTTCTGAATTTTAGTTCATCAAAAATATTAATATTATCAAAAATTAATATCGGCAAGGCAACTATCACATTTTATCAGGTGAAATAAATATGGACGTTCTTTAGTTCCAAAAAAACGACGTTCGTTAACGCAGACTTAACGTTAAGCCTTTGATAATGAACATAAAGTACAGCGAAATCATTTTCAGGATTGTAGGCTCATTCAATGTGTAGTAAGTAAAAATGCTTTGAGTCGCATTTGAGGTAAAAGTTTAAACTCAGTAAATAATTAGTAATTGTAAAAATATAAATTAATCCAAGAATATTACGGGACTAGAAAAAATATTATTGGAATTTTATTATTTGAAAAATAAAAATGAGCATTTAATGTTGCCATAAAAAAAACGATCGATGCAGATACGAAATCATGGGCAAAGGAGCTTCTGTATAGGGTAAAGTAGCCTATGTTGTCCCCTTTAAGGAATTTTTGAATTTTGACAGAGAAGTTCGTTAGTTATGAAAGTCTGTTATTTTTTTATAAAAACTACGTAATAGTTCAACATAATGTGCTAATTTTGTGTAAGGCTTGATTTGAAAAGGTTTCTCAGATTGTACCCCACCGTCTGATCAGTTAAAGGCATCCATAGGAACATAAATTAATATTGCGATTTCAAAAACTTTAAAATATATGTATGTATTTAATTAATTAACTTTAACATTTACTTTTCATATTATACAAGACACTAATTAACCTTTAAAATAAAATTCATATTAAGCTACTGAAAATGCAAAGTAAACAGCTTCAGCCTCATGTAGTAGTAACTTCGGAAACAATTGAATCTACTTTACTAGAATTGCACTCAATAGTAGATTCGGCAACAACCCAGGAAGCAGTTGGCTTATTCGCAGGTCGTAGGTTTGGTTATTACAAAATCGAATAACATGCGTTTATACCCATCCTTTTATTTGCTAAGTACTCTTGGACTTTCTCTAAATTTTCCTCAGTCCATTTATAATATATATTTTTTCTTCGACCATCTGAAAGGACTTATTTTTCTCAGGTATTAGTAAAAATCCGTAGTCTTTTGTTGGACTAGTACTATTTAAAAAATATTAACGGTTACAAATTTAGCAACGAAGTGGTCTTGTGTTTATTACTTATCCGGTAATATAACCTCAAATAAATAAGACGTTTATAAATTATAAAAACGTACGTTAATATACTGTTTTTAAAAAATATACTCATGCAACATTGTATTTACGATAACCGCTAGGATATCTTATTGTAATCACCGAAAAAAAAAACATTACAAACATATGTTTTCTATCTCACCAGTTATACCCAACCACCAACCAAAATAGCGTCAATAAGTATTTATGTTGTTGACTGATTAGTGTATCATGTCGAAAAAAATATTACGCGATTACCAACAACTACCATAATTTACGCAACTCCGCTCTAAAAGGCCCTAAACATTTTTTTAATATATAAATAAAAAATATATACTGTTTAAAACAATAAAATAATTAATTAAAATAGGTATTATTTCTGGAATTCTATGAGAAAATGATAAATTCAAATTGCAAATACCTAGCTTTGTCAAAATATGCGACTCTCAATCAGAAAGGCTTGAGTGGATATACTGGTATACAACGTATTCATGTGTGAAAAGACGACAGGATGAGCTTGCTAGTCCTCTCAAATTTAACACTGACGTATAGTCCGATAACTCTATCTAATGTTCAATTAAATTCCAATCACAAAGGACATTGTCTGTGCTCGGAGAAGTCCGGGTCATTGTCGACTAACAATATTTGGGCGATAAATTGAACAATTTGAGGAAGATGACAAACATGATGCTTAAAAATCTAATCACACGATTATATTACTTACTTTTATATATTTTGGAAGATCTTCGCTGGATTTCAAGATTGTCGTCTTCTCTCTTTTCATTTAAAAATAATATATATATAATCCATAATAAATAATATATAAGTAATTATTTTAATCCTATTCCTGTAAACCAGCGGACCCTGCTCCGAGCTCGATTACAGAAAGTACAGCCTCGGCGACTCTGATGTCGCGTTTATGTATAGATGTCTTAAGGCTGTGTTCTAGGATGGTCCTTTCTAAGATAACCGCCGCTCGGCTGAATTCCTATTTAAAGTTATATTTACTTTCACTTAACGCATAGAATATAACTCAATTATCATATTTTCAATAACTTTGTTTTTTTTTTTAAATCTAAAATTGGGATTATGGATCATCTGATAATAAGTGGTCAACATCAAAATTGGAGCCCGTATGGTATTTCAGCCAACAGACAATTCCCTATCTCGCCAATGCGCCAACAATATTGAAATCTTAGATGTTATGTCCTTTGTGCTCGAGTTACACCGGCGAACTCACCCTTCAAACCGGAATACAACAATATTAAATATTTCTGATAGCGATGGAGTATCTGGGATAGAATTAAGCCTTCGCACAATTTATAAATATCTTATTATTATAAGATCATTTGTCAATATAACGCATTCTATGAAACAAGTTAAACCTAAGCTTATGTTAATAGAATATTATGTAAATCGGTACTTTAATAACTACACGGACGTTATAATACATTGAAGTTACCAAAATAAAGAGAAATAGAAAGAGTAAATAAACGACTCCGAATGTACATAAAAATATCAACCTTGAATAACTAAAGCGAAATACAACGTCAAATTCGAGCATGAAATCAGAACGGAATTATTCAATGGAAAAGCCATTTTGTATATTAAATCTTACATTTCAATGTTAAAAAGAGATTACAAATATCATTTCGAAGATTGGAATATACGGTTTCAGTTAATACAATTCATAAAGCTAGTTGGATCATGCACTCACTTCGTTTTGTGGTTTTATTTCTAAAGCTCCTTGCAATGCAATTTTCTTCTTGTATGCTGTCAGCGCACTTGACATGGTTTTACCGTTGCATATTAAAAGGGACCATTATGCAAAGTGCTATAGGATAGCGACAATTTAAATCTAGTTGCATATTCTTTTTATGTCATAATAAAGTTTTTGTTAAAATTTTATTTGACGGATACAAGATTGAATTAATGAAATACGACTTTGTTAAAGGTAAAACTAGCGAAGGTAAAGTTTATTTAACCGAATGTTTTAGAACATAAATATATAATTGGAAATCTATGACAAAACAATTTGTGCGAGATCGTTTTGAAAAATTTCGTCGCTACTTCCGCTCTTAACGTCGTTTTCCTGTCATGAATCGGGGCAATATGCCCAACGCACGTGGCGTCCCGCTTAAATGCGTCCTCGTTACCTATAAATTATGGTGTCATTTTGTTATAATTATCTCATTGCAAAAAAGTATAATATTTAGTTACCGTGTTTAAATTTTTCGAGAGTAATTAATTTGAAGCAATTTTGAAAGTTGGCTTAGCCTTAGCCAGAGAAGACCAAATTAGTAATGTTTGCCTGGATTTCCTGGATTCACGTTTAATAATTCTGTGTTCATTGTGTGTTCAGTTATACTAAAATAAAATATATAAAAAAATACTGGTAAGCTAGCGAAAAATTACTTTTAAAATTTGCCTTAGTCTTCTCATAAAAAAATACTTAACAATGTTCTTTACCAATATAAAACGAAATTGCATACTTGAAGCTATTTCGAGCCCATAACAAAAATAATCGAACAATTGGGTAACAAGAAAAAAAAACGACCCAAAATAAAATTGTAACACAACCTCCTCTTTTTCGAATTCAGTTAAAAATATTACGAATCGTCGAATATAATGTTATACAATTGATAACATCTTATGACATTTAAATATTTCGTCAACCTCGCACACATTCAGCTTAAATAATATAACATCGAATTGAATTTGAAGAAATACAAAGGGGCCGTGATAGAATAAGTAATTTTCCTTTACAAGGGATTCTTTTTCATCATTACAGTAACACGATTTCACTTGATTTCTGACCCCGGGCGTAATAGCAATCGGTTTATATTCGACTTTTTGCAAATTTAGATCTTGTAATCATGATGTTACATCTTGTAAATTTTTGACCGTAATTCTAAAAGATTGTGTATAATGTTTCTTGTAAACGAGTATATACTTTATTATAAATTGGATAAGTACGACTTTATTTTAAACGATTTATTTGCTGGCAAGTATTTGTTTTAAAGTTAAAATAGGCATAGAAGTAGCTTAGGGAAATAGGTACTTAGAACAAGCATTTTTTATTTGTCATATTTTCATGATTTGAAATGTTGTTTATACCGAGATGAATTGATGAAAACCTTGGTAGACCTATGTACTTATCTCTCTCCAAGACGTGAAATGGGAAAATTGATCTTTAAATGTACTGAAATTCCTTCCATTTGGAACTAGAACGACTAAACTCAAGTAACACATACATTTGGTGAAGCAAACATTAAATCATTCGAGAAACAATATTGTCATAACTCAATTATTGCTATAATAAAAATTATTCTTCCAGTCTATTTATAATTTATGACAAAACAAACGATGGGCGAATAATTACATTCTTCTGAACGGAATTCCATAAACAGAGGGTTTACGTTGCATGTTTGAAATTAGTATCGCCTCTCCTATAGCACAAACATGACATGCGAGTATATTTATAGCTTATGTTAGTTAATAATGAAGCGCAATTATTTGTAAAATGGTATTATGGAATTTAAACCTTTTGGAAACGACGGTAAGTTTATCCGGATGCTAAATTTCACTTTGAACGGATCGATTGTAGTATGTTTATCGTATATTTGTGTTTAGTTATTACTTTTTATGTTTTAATTTTGGCTAGTTGATCTTCACGTTTTTACCAGTATCAAACTTCACCCCATGAGTCATAGATTAAAGATATATCGGGGGGAAATCAGATCTATTGTCATTATTATTTTTTATCGTGTGGGCGTACAGTGGGTAATCGTGAAAATAATACAAGGAACACTTAGTTAATATTTAATTACACTGTTAGGTTAACACACAAAGTAATCAAAATAAGAATGATAACACTCAGCACTTCAGGAACGGTAGAACAGTTCCGTAACCTCACTCGGCTAATACGTTGCAGTAAGTCATCTGCCTCGACCCGAGCGAAGCCTTCACGATTTTGTCGAAACCGCGCTGAAGTTAGCACCGAACTACACCGAAGTCAAGTTCACAACCATAGGCGCGCATTTCGTTCCGTTGAGTGTCTGTACACTTGACCGGATGCGACAGATATATGTATATTCTCAATTAATTTCACAGGCTTTCACAATAAGTAGTCTATTTAATGTATATAACGAAAAATGAGTAGTAAATATGTGACTACAATAATAACTTATTTTAGGTTGCATGGATAAGAGCTGACGACCAGACAATACTCACATTACACACGCGGCTGGTGACGCACAGTTCTCGCTATGCTGTCACCAACGATTCTCCAGACTCCTGGCAACTGCACATCCGACCACTGAAGGTTGAAGATCGAGGTTGTTACATGTGCCAGATCAACACAAGCACAATGAAGAAACAGATAGGATGTGTTGATGTTCTAGGTAAGATTTTTTTTTATGCTCAGTAAATTAACCTAGTAATACTAGAATGTAAACAGCCACGTATATAAGTGTTTATACTTAAAGTTTTAGTAAGGGAGCTTCAAAATAAAGGCTTGGAATTGGTCAATTTTTTTATAATCAGAAATATATTTTTTTTTTTTATAATTTATCTGAGTTCAGCATTAAAAGTGATCAAGTATATGTGTCTGGATTTGATGTTCTAGCAACTGAGCAATCTCAGTTTAGTGATTAGAGCACGTGAATATTAATAGAGCATTGTGGATTTAAAACTTAAGTTTTCATGTGTTACAAATTTATCTTATGCTTAGCGATGAAAAAATATCGTATACAAAATTGGATCTATGCATGAAAATCTATCAGTAAAACACATTGACACAATAAGCTCTAAACTTCACGAAGAGAGGACTACCTAGTATATAATGCTACTACTGTAATTAGCAATTATTAAGCAAGCAGACCAGGCTACAATTACTTTAACAATACACACAGCGATGGTACTGCACTATTCAATAGTGTTATGTAACTAACAATCAGTTATCTCATGCTTCAGTTATCATCTAATTGTGCTTTGGTATAGTGTTGTGTTCAGGCACATAGAGCAAATTATGCAATTGAATGCAAAAATATATCATATCTCTGTATTCCATATAAGAGCCAAAGCCGTTTATATAACTCGAATTTAAATAATGTTGGTTTTTAAAAATATGCTTAAAATAGCTATAAATAGGGAATAACTTAAAAAGTAGAAATACCTAGATTAAAGCCATAAGCAAAGTCCTTCATACAACAGCGTATACGCTTTTCAAGTGCTTATCTGGCATAGAGCTGCTACTCTAATCGTAGTCATTGGTACAATAGCCTCATAAAAGGCAAGTGTCATCGCATCGATTGCCAGTATTATTGGAATACACTCAGTTGACGGTTGATCATAGTTTCCGTTTGTCACTACGATGATGTGGCAAAAAATTAAAAACTCGACTGGAAAATTATTGAAGAGTACACATGAGTGTAATCACTTTTGTTTATCTTTGTTTTTCTGTACTTGGATATCAGGCAAGGGAAGAATATGGTTGAGGCAACAAAATAAAAAAAGGTTAATAACGTCTTCTGATTACTATGTATTTATATGTTATATCATTAAAATTGGGCTGATGATGTCAACCTGACCAATTTCTGCCTCGGCCGCAAACCCCAAGGGAAACTAACCACCTGTGCAGTACATTATAGTGCACAAATGTGGGCGAAAGAACAGATGCGCTCTCTATTCCCTCACTCTCGTAATCTGATGAGTGAGTCCGATTCATACGGAAAGAGTTCAGGCGCAGGACCAACGGCTTTACTTAATTTCCAAGGCGCGGGAGTGTACAAACTTCAGGAGATTTTTTCGATAGAAGAACCCAATAACTTTTAATCGGCCTGACCTGTTTGAATCCAGGGCCTTGGAATATGCAGCCCTATGTATAGCCACTAGACCAACGAGGCAGTCAAAAAAATAGGGCTATTCATTTACACACAATCTTGTCATACATGTCATATAATAATAAGTGTATTCATTTCTTTCTTACATACTAATGTACAAGGTTTAGAACCTCCCAGTAAGTTTTTCATAATCTGCTGCAGATTTTTTAGAAGTAAAATTAAAGGACACATTTATACTATTTTGTATTCAGATGTGTAGGGTAAATGAGGCAGTATAACTACGGCCACAGGGGACATAATATCATAATTACCATGATCAATAGCACAATCACTATGTAAGGGATGGTTGATATTACTTACATTGCTAATGACCACTTAACATCAAGTGACCGACCTTTTAATCTACATATATACCTCTTTTAAATTAACGAAAAGATAAAAACAGTGTATCACTGAGATACGCTATACTGATCGTAGCTCATATGTCAAAGTAGCACTGCGGCGCTTACAACACGCACGATATAATTTCAAATATCCCTAAATATTTCCAGTCACGAGACTTCTAGCTCGTTTTCCATGCGCCGCATCTGAGTTATAAATCAAATACGATATTAATAATGTAGATATCGACAATTTCAGAGCCAGATATTGTGCATATCATTCACATGAAATTGACACAAATCCTCAGTTATTGTATGCTACGAGAATATACTTATTTATAGCTTAAAAGGATTATTCCAAATTCGAATCTCTGATAAGATTTCAAGAAAAATTTCAACTTGAGACATCATTTCAAATAAAAAAACGATTAATGATCAACGGTATTCAAATTATTTCATTCATTTTTCTGATTAGGCTTTGTACAGACCTCATAATAATGAGTTATTATACCACCAAACTAACAGATACAAAATACCTTGTATTATATAATCCGATTTGAAGGTTAGTTCGCCAGTGTAATTACAGGCACGAGGGATATGACAACAATGAGGCTAGTGGCACATTAAAATATAAATTAATTTTGTAATTTTATAAAAATCAAGCAATAAAAATACAAAATTAGTGAAAATACAAAGTTAGATAACATGAGTATGTTTTCATAACTTTTTAGGAAGTTAAAAAAATTTAATATGCAAGAAATACATTTCATAAAAAGAGTAAATACTGACTTTTTATTTGGTTCTTCTCGGTAAAATTTTCCGAACCGGTTCAATTTTACGTTAGATATAATCCTGTAACATAACGATTCAAAGGTGCTTATACGAAACGACATAAATAAAGTATAATTTAACATTTGAGTTAATTTTTCCTAATGATCCAATGTCCAAGAATATAAAAATCCAAGAGCCGAGATGGCCCAGTGGCTAGAACGCGTGCATCTTAACCGATGATTTTGGGTTCAAGCCCAGGCAAGCACCACTTAATTTTCATGTGCTTAATTTGTGTTTATAATTCATCTTGTGCTCGGCGGTGAAGGAAAACCAAAACCAAAAAAAATGGTGTGTGTAATTTTTAACGAAATTCTGCCATATGTGTGGAATACACATATGGCAGAATTTCGTTAAAATTACCGACTCGCATTGGAGCAGCGTCGTGGAATATGCTCCAAACCTTCTCCTCAAAGGGAGAGGAGGCCTTAGCCCAGCAATGGGAAATTTACAGGCTGTTAATGTGTAATGTGATCCAATGTCATTGAACCATAGCCACTTACCTGGCTGAAACTGTCTAATAATTTCAAATATAAAAAAAATGATTTTTTTGAACCTGAAGAGTTTTCGTGCTTAGTTTTAAATTCTTCGAGGAAGTAAAAATCTTATTTATTCGTATATTGTTACCATGTTATCCAAATTCACGAAACAAGATACTTGATTCTGTAATGGCGTATCCATAATTAACTCGATATTGTTCAATATTAAGTACAATACCGGAATCGAATATTCCATTGAATATTATTCATTGTACTGATGAACAATGAAATGTATCCATTAATCGTTGTAGAGGAGCTTGTCACTATGCAATGATTAAATCACAAAATCGCACAATAGTGTATCGATGGACTTGCTTTATCGTTTATAAATAGGAATAGTGTCTGTTTTCACGTAGAATTTGCCGTTTTGATTAAAACGATAAAGTGCTCTGCAGTTTACTGAGTGAAATTGTATAGTGTGGTAGTCCGAGTATTTTTAATGTAGCGTGTATATCGATATGTTATTTCATTTCCGATACAATATTTACGATTCATTTTGCGTTTTTATGTGTAGTTCTAAATCACACTGCCTAGACTATACTCTCAATTTACACACTATAGAAAAAAAGTAATTTTTTGTGATTTTTTTAAAACACAAAAAATACGTCAAACGCAGCAATACATAGCAGCTCATTGGCTGAACTGATTGTTGTCTTGAGTTTGTATTGGCCGACTTAACCGTTAGGTTTCATTAATAAAAACACTACATTCCTATAAAATTATGGTTACCATTTAAAATTAATTAAGTTTTGAGATTTCATGTCTGCGTTCTAGATATACACTTTATAAAGTACACTTAGTTCAGAAATTAAAGTTGTCTTTATACTGTCATGGAATGTAATAAAGACTTTTATTTAAAATAAAGTATGTTTCCCACCATAAATGCGGTTATTCGCGCTTCCATCCGAAACCGAGTGTTGTAAAATAAACTGCACGACCGCAGATAGTTTGGTCAACATTTTTTCCATTTCCTATGATTTTATAATATATATATATATTTATCAACTTATGAAATTAAATATATTTCATTCAATTGACGTCAAACGTCAATCGTAAACGTCAAAATAAAAAAAAGTTGAATGTAAACTACATTATAATAACTATAAATTTATTTATTTTTGGTATTAACCATTCTATATTTGCAGATATTGCTATTTTTTTTCTAATTATTTGAAAATTCTTGTAATCATAGACAGAATATTACTTCAAATACTAACCGACGCGTTAGTACATACTTAAAAACTGATAACTTTTTTTTTTAATTACATTAAGCATTTAAGTTAAACAGCGTTAGTTTTCTCTGATATATATATTATAGTATTCTCGTAGCTCTTGTATGCTAAGTTTTTAAGCGTTTCATATGAGTTTAGTCTAATAACAATAAATTGCCATTATTGTTTGAAAGCTTTTTCTAAATCGTTTTATTATGAGACGCTGTAATAAGAGCTTCCTCTCCTAGCTGTCGACTTCAATGGGTGCTAGTCTAATTGACAATTTCTGTAAAATAGATTTGGAAAATGTTTCCGAAGGCACATGAATTGAAGAAAACTATTTCAAAGAATAGCGTAGCGAACTATAGTAATTGAGTAATTGAGAATTGTTGTTTATCGTTGGAAATCTTTTACAATACTTAAATATAAATTTTCTCATTGTTTCTTAAAAATAAATTTATTTAAAAGCTTTAACCGATTTTAACTTAATAATAAAATATTGTATATTGTTTGGAATCTGGAATTGTTGTTTGCACCTGTTAAGAAATTTAACTTGGTTTAAAGTAAACATTGTGATTGTCATAGAGGGGTTATTCATTTTGTGATTTTTTTTTTCAACGAATAAATTTATTACAATCGCTTTAGTTAGTGTCGGGTTAAGATATTTGTAATAAATCACATCGAAATGTTATGTGAAATAACATCATCTTTTAGATCTTAATACAGATAGACGTTTTCAGAATGTATTTTTCACATGTTTTAAATTTTAATAACTTTGATTTAAGTTATTATACTCTGCTGTAATTTGTACATATCATTGTTACAAACAATAGCGCCTAGGTATTTATTTGTTTAGCCGATTGTATGATATAAAATGACTTTGAAATACAATAAAATGAAATCCTTGAAATATAAATCGCTAACAACGTTACTAATGTTAGGTAAGAATACCTTTGTAAACATATGTAATGATAATTTGTGGTATTCGATTTTTTATTGCATTGAAGTTAAAAACAATAGCCATTGAACGGTAAACGGTAATTCAGCCGTCATAGAATCGTTTTTCTCGCCAACGGAAATAAATTCTGGCCGGATAATTTACTTTTTATTCCCTTTTTTGGACCGAAATGAACGCATAAATCTAAGGATAAGGATCTCTGTATAAATATTTATGTTCTTCTTAAAATTAAATAATGACAGTGGAAATGAAAAGGCCGTTTTCGTCACGATTTTACTTTTTATTTGACGTCGCTTGGTATAATATTTTATATCAAAAATATTGTTCGAGATTTTTATTCGGAGTTTATGATAAATAAGCCCAGGTTTATTGCAAGACCTCGTCATAAGAATTTTATATGAAATTTAAGCAAAATTACACAATTACTTTCAAAATAAACAATATTTCGAAACTGCTAATATCATTTTACTGTGAAATTATTATTATATAATAGTAAAAAAAATGTCTAGATTGTCAACACAAATAAACGACAAATCATGCTAAATATGTTTTATATAAATTGTTACGAGGCTCATATTATAAAAGTTGAATATGAGGATAGTTTGAAAAATGATCCCGACTGCGCTTATGCGGAGTATAAGCCAAAACCAACCAACTTTTATTAAAATCCGTTGATGGTTTTGATATTTACGCTCTATGTATACATTAATTTTGGTCGACGAAAACAAATCAACGTTTGACTTTTCAGTGTCTAACAAAATTTAACAAAGCACTGACTTCGGTACGACAGTTACAGCCTAGGGATTTCACTTATTGTGATTGTGGCAGTGTATCTTGTAAATATAAAAAAAAACTACCGCAAAATCTTTATGCAAATGAAAACAAAAAAGAGTTTATTATGTTTTTTTTTATTACATCATGTGCACTCTAGACAAATTTACTTTTTATAAATGTAGTAGACTTTATTAAAATTGTGAAAAATATCGATATTGTGAAAACGTCTAACGTTATTAAGATGATATATAACATATTGTTTTCGATGTGACTTATTATAAATATCTTAACACAACACTAACTTACGTAATTGTAATCAGTTTGTTCGTTGTAAAATAATAATAAAATGAATAATCACATTATGACAATAAGAATGTTTATTTTTGAATGAAGTAAAATTTTATTCCTCTTCTTCTTTCCTCCCAATTAATCAAAGTTTTTTAAAAATGAAACTTTGTTTATATTATTATAGGTGTTTAAAAAAGTAAATATAGGCATTTTTAAATATGTCAATTATTTAAATTGTCTATTATAAATGCGATGTTATTATTCCTGACTATTTTCTTACCTGCACAAGAAACTAGCTTATACCAATCTTATTATAATATCAAGTCATATACGCGGGAAATATAAATTAAAATTAATTTTATAGTTCAACCATTCCTAACTAAACATTCTAAAAATCTTTAACTTTGTATAGATATATCTTATGTTATTAAGATGTTTACTTATGACATTGAAAGTTTAATTAATGTGTCAATAATCAAAGCATTAAAGATCTGCCCGTTTGACATTTGCGAACTTACAACTTCCAAAAATAATTAACCAAAGAAAGGACAGGGACATAAATACTATATTTTTTTTTATTTCATTTAATGTACAACAGTCAGTTGTGGTGGTAAAAATGCTGATCTTTTTTCAATTATAATAATTTAATATAGGATTATTCCATTCATTAAATGGAACATCAAACAAAGACTACAAAAAATATTAACTTCATTTGTTTATCTATTATAAACACCTCCACTATTGTCTATACAAACTCCTTTCAACTTCTTGGAGTTGAAATTAGATTAAAAAGGGAATAGGTTTGTCTTTTTCTCCGTCCTAGGATTTAATTCCTGTGAACCGTACTCGACACTTTTATTACTAAGTTATAACTTCCAGCAAGTGAAGCAGGTGGGTGTTAGCTAAGTATTAAAATATGTATTCCGATTTCGTGATGAATTTGTAGGGGATGGGTCTTTTAAATTGACGATCGCTTTTAGCAAGGTACGTTGTAAAATTTATAGCATTGTAATGCTCGCGAATTCATGGTAATGATGTATGTACAGAGTTTGAAATTTACATTTATAAATATATTTTAAAAATGTTTTTTTTTTTTTTGTTAAGTACTGAGCACACGCCGATTAAAATAAGTTTTGCTTTCATAAAATTGCGACTATTGTTGTAACTATATTCTTACAAAATATTGAATTTTATTTGATTCAATGATGGCGTAAGGACATAAGCAATTTTTGTTAGTTCAGTAAATCATTGCAACACAACATTAAAAGCATATTTCCATTTTGTATCCATAAACAATTGAATATGTTTGTAAAATTATAATATCAATAAATATTCTCGAATTAAGTATTATATTTATACCTATTTAATTTTGTCACATAGTTCCACCAAACATAGTAGATGAAGGTACCAGCGGGGACGTAGTTGGTCGAGAGGGCACAGATGTCAGTATCTCGTGTAAAGCTGACGGGAGACCCTTACCGCGAATACTGTGGAGGCGAGAAGACGGCGCTAACATACAGCTGAGGAATGAAGTGGGAGAGCTTTATAAAGGTATCCTAAATTCACGTTCATTATTTTATCCTTGTCACTTAGTACTCGGTGATACTATACGTTTCAACTAGATAATTACGTTCTACATAATATATACTATATAACCTAGATAATTTATTACGAGGTTAACTTATTAGGTCGCATTATCGTCAGCTGTTGGCATTGCCTTTTACATTATTAAAACATGCAGATACTATCTATTAATTTTCAAAAATAAAGATATAAGCACATACAGATAAATTTTGAATTCCTTTCGGCAATCAATCTAAACTGATAACAAAAAAAAAAAGTCTGAGTATTTTTAGCATTATCAATATTCTTTACCACAATAAACGATGATAGATTATTTGATGAAGCGATGGCGCAGTGGAAATAACACAGGATCAAAGGTTCAAATCCTAACAACCATTACTAACTTCCATGCGCTTTATCCTGTGTTCAGTGTAGGTAGGCCAATGACACACATGTTAAAATTCATATATGCAACATTGGTACACCTTTACATACTCAAATTATAACTGAAATTACGTTTCAGAAAAAGACAACATTTTAGGCATAAACATAATATATAAAAATTATTTACTTCCAATGGTAAAAAATACTGCAAAATACAACGTCAACATTGTGAGCGAACAAAGTTCGATATAAAATGAGATTCTTTCCATACAGCATACGGAAAAATAAAATTAGGGGTGATTTTTATAAATGACTGTGACAGGTCCGTTTCACGGATAAGTATTATATAAAATTTTCCTTTGTAAAAACGGTTTATACTTTAATTTCTCTGTCAAGCGCGCCTTTTATTTCCTCTTTTCCAAGTGTCGTCTATTGTTAAGAGAAAATGATTCCCTGTTTTCGCTTATTTATCCCTGGAAGATTAAACAAAAGCAATTAATTGTTAATATATTTTCATTCTTGAGGATGAAAGGTATTTAACATTTATTATTAACTCAGGTTAAGAAATTTCCCTTGTGTTTTTTTCACACATTTATTCCAATTAAACTATACATTATAAAGTTAGTATACATTTTAGAAAATATAATAGTTTTATTTAATTATAATTTTAATTTTAATTGTTGTTTAAAAAATTGTAAAATTCTTTATGTTTACTATGATATAAAAACCAGTTACGCCTTTACTTTTAATGCTTAGAAGTTACGGAATATAACATAATACTTCATTTATGCAGTTGATATCTACACGGGGTCTTCACTAAATCTCACGAAGGTGGAACGACGACAAATGGGTGCTTACCTGTGTATAGCATCCAATGATGTGCCGCCATCCGTCAGCAAGCGGATAATGCTGAGTGTAAACTGTAAGTACTATTGCGACACAGCTAACTTTATATTTTTGAATGTAAATGTAAATATTTTCCATATGAAAATACATAGAATAAGTGATTCTACAATCATTCATATGTCCTACTGGTAAATGTTTGTAAACATACAAAGGGCCGAGTGGAAAATAAAATCCCACTTGAGGCAGTAAATTGATATCTTAAACATAAATATATATATACATATCTTGGAATTATAAAATAAATGTATCTAAAATAAACAACAAAGTGAAGATAATGTTGTCTTAGATTTTCGCGATTATTACACATTGAAATAAAACTAGTTTTTAACGGATTTAATCGCGTATATTAATTATTTTAACATCCCGACGTTTCGAGCACTTTGCAGTGTTCGTGGTTAAATCCGTTAAAAACTAGTTTTATTTCAACAAAGTGAAGAGTTTGCTTGAATAGATTAGGTACCTTTCAGGTTTTAGTGGAAATATAGCCCCAGTATTTTCATTTAATTTTTCTCAGTAAACCAAATTGAAACTTTTTTTCTAATGCATTCGGAAAAAATAGGCAGTGACAGAAATACAGGCAGCCTGTCTCTCAGAGAATAATTGATTTAGTTTAAATGTTGTTTTTTTTTTGTTACAAATGTTTAAAAGACATTTCTTATTGAGAACAATTATTTTCAACTTAAAGTTACCAAATTTAACGTAGTATAAAATAAAATAAAACCGGACAAAACTAATCCAAGTTATACTCAAAAATATATTCTTAAATAAGTTTCTAAGTTAGCGAAGGAAATTTCATTCCAATATGAGAATTTTATATGTCTGGATCGTATCAAAAACGCAATAAAAGTATTTCAAACTTATTCCTTTTGGATAAACTGGATTGATGCAACTCAATAAAACTGTATTTTTTGTCATTGAGCTTTGATTTTTTAAAATAAAAGCTAGTGACTTTTACTTTGCAGCAGAATTTACAGTTTTGATTTCGAATACTAACAAAAACCTTTTTTTTTCCTTAAATAATGAAATTCAATCTCTACAGACGTATTTTTGGTATACTCTTCTATTGTTATGATATACGTTATTTTTTATATTCCCGCGTGTTTTTATTTCTACGTAGCATCATTAAAAAAATCAAAACCTTTAAACAGTCTCTCAATATTTAATGTATTCCGTCAATCTAAGCTAACAACAACTCTGTGTGTTTTAATAAAATATCGGGTGTATCCGATTTTATCATCAGAATCTAAATATTATTTTCGAAAACTAATTAACAATTACTTTTCAGTTCGATATTTGAATTTGTAATCAAAACGTTGTCCCAAATTAAACTTAAATTTAATTTTTCAATATATTAAAAATTTAAAGGGTAATATAAAACAATAAGTATATTGGTTATTTACTGCATATTTTTGTTTCAGTTGGACCTTCTATAATGATATCGTCAAAAATGATAGGAGTTCCCACTGGTTCGCAAGCCGAGCTCCAGTGTCTCGTGGAAGCTTACCCCCCGGCCATCAACTATTGGTTAAAAAGTGGAGAAGAAATGATACTCTCTGGGTATGTAAGTGGAATAAAGGTCCTCTTTCAAAATAATTACATAATTGAAAAAAAATTATATAATTCACAGATAAAGAGATAACTAGAGAGACAATAAAATTTAAATAAATTAAATTGGTCATCGGTTCATATCTGAAATATACATAATCAAAGTCTGAAGCATTACACATTTTAATTCCAAATGCATCGAAATAAATATCGTCTTATCTATATATCTATTGTATAGTAAAAACTCTGTTTCAAAAATCTGTTAAAAAATAATTTTGTTCGAAATAATTTTGATTATTCATAAAATTCGGTTCGGTTAGTTTATGTCTGTATGTGGTGCATCTAGAAAAGTATGAATTGGGTGTGTGATCTTTATCCTCAGTAAACTACAAAGAGTCCTTACTACAACCAATGTGTCTAAGCGATAATGTATAGTAAATAAAGATTAATATTATTAAGTTATAATGCCATATCACAAGCATAGATCCTTTTTGCATGAACAAAATGGCCTGAACCTATTGAAGGTTACTTCTTAGGGAATAAATTAGTTCAAAAATTAATAATTTCGTGTATATTATACCGAACGAAAAAGCCATTATCATGTTTTTAGTACATTTCAATTAAACAACATCCACGTGAAATAAAATATAGAGATATATTGACACGGCATGAGAAATATCCCAAATGCGAAACGACGGTGAAAAATGGCGCACGCTGTTCATCTACTACGCTTTTATTAAAAACTGACAAAGCTACCTTGTTTGAAGTTTTTTTTAATCATTACATACAATATAAAACAAAGCGCTTCAATATAAATCTTTATGGTTCAGTAGATTTCCAAAAGTTTGGGATTTTGATACAGTTTTTCAATGTAACGATTTAAGGAGATGATGATTGTTTAAATTTGCCCGAAAGGTCGTAACGATACTACATTTTTTACTAGCTAACCTCAAAATGTACACGCGTGTGTTACACACTTTTATTGTCATACCTACCAATAAACTCATCAGTCAAATGTTAATAAGAGATGAGATGATGTGATGATAGAGAAGATATAGATATATACATCGAATAATATGTTCTAAATGAATATCGATATAATTTGATAAATTAAAAAAAAAAACAAAAAGGTAGTACAAAAATTTCGATATTATTTAGTATTTTTTCGAGATAAAAACTAACCTCTAACTAACTCTCTGTGCTAAATTTCATTCAGATCCTTTCAGTTATTCTAGCGTAACAAACGTCCATTATTCAAAAATTCACATTTATAATATTATCAATTACTATAGGTATATGTTTATTTTATCTATTAGATATTAAAAATCCATCCAATTTTTGTATTTAAGTCTGTATCAAGAGAAAAAAAAAACAAATTTGTTTTTTAATTATTAGAGATCAATTGTTTCAGGGGTAAGCATGAAATTAACGAAATTCGTGTCTCCTCGTATCAGACGAGGACGATATTAACCATCACAGAGTTTAGAACTGAAGATACAGGAACGTATACGTGTGTTTCAACAAACACTATAGGAAAGGCTGAAGGAACATTAAGATTATATGGTAAGAGATAGACAGTTGTGTCTTTATATTACTATTATTATTATTATCTACGCATATTAGAGACTAGATAATCTTATAAAGAAAAGGAAAAAATATACCTTCACTTTATGACGCCAATAATATGATTGCTTATACCCATAGGAACTAAAATGGTATACCTTATACGTGTAATTACACAGCCTCACTCATCCGTCTGGGTAGGTGCCACGCACTCATCAGATATTCTACTGCTAAACAACAGTACTCAGTATTGTGTTCCGGTTTGAATGAAGAGTGAACCAGTGTAATTACAGACACAAGGGACATAACATCTTAGTTCCCAAATTTAGTGGCGCATTGGCGATATAAGGAATGGTTAATATTTCTTATAACGCCATTGTCTATGGGTGGTTGTGACCCTTTATCAACAGGTGGCCCATATACTCGTCCGCTAACCTATGCCATAAAAAAATAAAAATAATAACAATAAGATTTATAAATGCTTCCAAAAACTTTAATGGAATTATTAGTCAGGCACAAACTTAATTAATTAAAATTATATAGTAAAAAATTATCTAAAGTGAAAAAATAAAGAAATTTATATTTTAAAAATAATCACAGAGATTAAGATAACAACAACAACAACCACAACGACGACGACGACAACCACGACAACCACAACAACAACCACACCGGCGCCAACAACGACGGAGATGACGACACCGCCACGTAGGTTTTTATATAGACACTAATACACTTTTTGAAATATATTATATTTTAGACCTACATAAATAATTTCGATGAATAATTACTGTAATGTACAGTAATAAAAAACTTCGAGAAACAACAAAGCTCTTTTGGAAAGTGTGCTTACGACTGATTAAGCAAATAGCTTAACATTAGCTCCATTAACAACCCTATACATTTATATAGAAGCAAGAATTAAACAAATGAAATAATCTATATTCACCCCTTATAATTTTATTAAGCAAATATGCAAATTAGTACTTTCTGATATAGCAGACATCATCGCAACAGACGCCCAGGGGCGTTGTTGATATTAATACTTATTTGTTCAGCTGCTTACGATTTATGACTGTATTATATTTCTTCACGTGTGTAAACACTTGTCTCGTTTATCTT
The DNA here is from genome assembly GCF_905147765.1 of Vanessa atalanta. Taxonomy (NCBI): domain Eukaryota; kingdom Metazoa; phylum Arthropoda; class Insecta; order Lepidoptera; family Nymphalidae; genus Vanessa; species Vanessa atalanta. Next base: position 7,080,705 of record NC_061882.1, read on the forward strand.
AACAAGAAATATGTATGTGCAAACACATTGCAACGGGTTTAAAATAATTTAAGAAATTGCTAAGGTTTTTTTTTTTTTAATTTACGTTATTTTCTCACTTTAGTTATTAAACGTGTATAATATTAGAACCACATCATTTTACAATAACAAGAGAAGTAAAGAATCGACGTTGATTACATTAACGCAAAAAAATTCGTTAATTCTATGATTCATTATTGATTCAAGAGAAAAAGACGTTTTGAATGTTAGCAAAACTGTTAGCAATACTCGAAATAAAAATTGAATATGTTGATCGCGAACTGTTTTTTTTGCGTCATATTTTCATTTCTTCGATGGGAACAAGCTATGAATTATAGTTATGTATATGCTAACTAACTTGTCTTCAACAAAACAATAATCCTTTATTTCATACAGATTTCGTGGTGGCGTTACAACCGGCTGAGCAAAAATTTTATACGCCAGATGTTACGACATACGGTAAAATATGAATTTATTGTTCAATATTGGAAGAGATTAATTTTAAAATATAACCATTAAGGATTTTGTAATTAAATATGTATATTTGTAATTTTTTATCAAAATGCTTAGTTATATTGACCAATTAATTTAATTATTAGATACAATGCAGAATGTGATTGAGCAGTCCGTCCTCGACAATAACTGGCAGCCGACTGCAGAATCAACAGCGTTTAGCTCCCATCAAGCTTTGCCAATCCACGCTCTCGCGGCGATCTCAGGGCTGCCGCAGCTACTATTTTACATTATATTTAATTTAAAAATAAATTTTACAAACGAAATTCAACTTAGATATCAACAAATAATACGCGGTGCAAGATGATAAGTTTAGTGATTAAGCCATATGTGTCAATTTAATGTTATACAAATGTAATGTTATTTTGTAAATTATTGATATCTAATATAAATTGCTCATAATTATATGCGGATGGTGAAAATTGTGATTAGTTACAGCTAGTCAACCTTTTTCATAAGTGCATTGAATTTATTAGTCATTTATTTAAGGCAATAATCGACATGCTAATACAATGAGTTTCAACACAACCAGGATAAACTGAAGTACCGTTTGTATTATCAACGTTATAACTGTTAGAAGCATGTGGAATCGTATTACTTCTGTTGCTAATTTTAATATCATTAAACACAACATTGCAGATCTAATTGTGAACAGTACCTATACTGATAATGTAATGCAAATCTATATCTGAGATAATATTATAACCATTAGGTAATGCACCTGTTTAATTGGCATTCCCGATATTCACAAAATATAGATAGAAAAACCAGCGAATAAGAAAAATTAAAACCAACGAATACGTAAGCGCAGCAGCGAATAAATACGAATATTTTTCAAAACAAAATGTGTTTGAGTATTTTTTTAATAAGTGCAATGGATTTTTTAAATAATATTTACTACATATTTTCTTCTGTAATTGAGTACGTCATCATTTTTAAAAACTTTATTTACGAATCGAATCTTCCTTTACTAAATAAAAACTACAGGAACAGTGCAATTTAGTTAAAGCTTTCGAAATGCATGTTAGCTGAATATAACAACAGGTCATTGACTTAAAATTGGTAGAGAATATAACAATGAAACTACATTAACATGATTATATTGTCAGTCAATATATACAAAAATGAAAAAGGATGAGAGACCGAAAATTGATTGCAGCGTGGCCTTTAGACCAGCTCAGCCTGCCCACGATCAAAACCTGGCATATATCGACGAAACGACATACACACGTTCACAGTTCTCGTCATTTATAAAGCAATATCTCTATAAAAATCGATCTTGAATATTTTTAAAAACCTTACTTGTTGACGATGTAAATCTTAATCATAATCATCTAAGATTAATGGTTCAGTGATTTTTAATACACACAGATGATCTCTAATACAAAAGCTATACGTTATGTAAATACAAGTAATATTTGTGACGTTTTAACACAAAATGTGTACAAATATTTAATCTTAAAAAGCATATCAATAAATTGTAAATTATTGTATGTAAATATAGATATATTAAATAAATTAACGATTATTATAAGATTAGATTAAACAATAGGCTGTTGACACGCGGTGCTGCAAAAGAACATATACATTTTGGTGCTGCGCACTACGGTCCCACTTCCTTCTGCATCCACTCAACAAACTGAATTATTTTGTATGAACATCAACAAATCTCGCCACGGAGGCCGTATTGTCATGATTCGTTTCAGGTATGAAACCGTGTATATTATAAATGCCTTACACAAAGGCAGCACCGTTACAACGGGATGGTGACTTCTAATGGATGACATCTTTTGCGACACCGTGTACAGTCAAACATTCTAATTTATTAATCCAATCAATGCAATTAAAATAATAAATATAAATGCGAAAAGCGATCATTTTGTTTAGGTTTACCGGCTTGGTACTAAACGGTTATTCGTGGCGTTTATTTATTGTAAGCGTTATTTAGTTTTAGGGAATGTTATGTAAATATTAGAAATCTATGAATAAGCAATGATACTCTGTTCTATGTAGACTTTATAATAAGTTACCTGCCTATAGAATTGTAATGTAAATATAACAATAAAATTGTTTATTAATATAATGTTTATTATTTAAATTCAACATTGTTGAATTTTACTATTTAAGTTGTATTTTAAACAGAAATGCTAACAATTGATTTAAATTTAGTTCATAAATAAAAACAATCACATTTGGGTTATTCTAAAGATTAGAAAGGGCTGAGAATTTTCATGGTTATAGATTTAGTTATACAGCCCTTCTGTCAGATTCAGGTTAATAACCTGTATAAGTTAAGACGTCATTAATTCAATTTATAAATAACTTATGAAATGAAAACATCCACATCATTTTATGTAATATTTCTTTCTTTATCTTAAAGCTTATTATTAAAAAAAAGATAACAGAAGTCGTTTAACAATTAATCATTTATGTTAATGTGTTTACACAGATCACAGCATTAGTATTTAAATATATGTTAGGAAAACATTCCAATTAAGCTGCATTAAAAATACTGTTCAACGCTTTGCGATGAGCCTACAATCATCAAATAATAAAAGACAGACTTTCGCTTCCTTAATTATTGTTTATTCGATTCGTAGCACCCACACTTTGTTATGTAAATTTGCGGACGAAAACGATTTAAATGATAATTTATTTTGGGGATCGCTATGTATAAAATGACAATCAACGCATCGTAGCTCTAATAGCTGGATTGTAAGATCGAAGAGACGAAGCATCATGATGCCGAGGACAAATCCCAAAAATATTTTTATAAATTATCTCCTGTGGATTTAGAGAACTTATTTCTTTAAAAGTTATCGTCGTCGCTGAAATAAAGGAAAAGAACGAGGCCAAGCCGGATAGCCGATAAAAAACATTTACACATTTACATACAAAACACAAATTACAAAAAGTTGTGGTTTATGATGGGACTAATATATTCTAGCGATATTATCTGGGGTACGTCAGTTCCCCCGACAACTCTCGCTCAGCCGTAAACATCCTTTTCTCGAAGCCATATATTATAATAAGAAATAAATATGTCTAATATTGGAACGGTCACTATAAATATTATTAGTTAACTTATTAGAAAACTATATATGACAAAGTTTTTAAATAGCTGCTTCTTAGGTACTAAATAAAATAGCTGAATTGTTTTTCAAGAGATATCACAACTTTTTCCAACGAAATTACTGCATGGTGAGTCTGGCATTGATACGTTTGATGTCTTTAGTGAACTACTATCGTCGAGTTGAAGAATTAATGTCGTGCATGCGGACAAATAAACGTTCTGCAGTTTGTTTTAAAAGTGTGCGCCACTCGGTGCTAACGTGAACTTGTCAAACTTAACATCATTTACGCGGAGTACCAGATGCGAGTGTGTCGTTTCGCTGAAATATGGCGTTTCCGTAATTTCATGTAACAATAGATTGAGGTTAGCAATAGACAAGAGTTGATTTTAAATTACTCTGAATCTTTATAATGCTCTAGTCAGATTATAAAACAAACGGCAGATGGAGCGCACAAAACATTATAGTGAAGCAACAAAAACGATTACAAAATCAAAAGTCCATGCAAATTTTCGGTAGTGCGAGCGTACATCGGAATGACTGTAATAGTGGCAGATCAGCCTTAAAATAATGCCAGCATTTAGTACCTATTCAGTACCTTTGTTTAAATATTATTTATTATATGAATAAATGAGCTGTATTTATAAATATAAAAAATAAGTAGTAGCTAAATTAAAATAAAAAAAAAATCGTGGGCGATAAAAGAGGGGTGAATGTTATACTTTTTAATGTAATTGAATGTTTTTTTTTTTGTCTACTTGTCTATTTGAATGTTTACGCTAATGTCTGAAACTACTGAACCAACATTTTTACATTTTTCATCAAATAAAAGTCAGATTGGAGCAAAGTTTAGGCTAGGTTTCATTGAAATCGGATGACGGTGAAAAAAAAATTATCATACATCATCGTCTTCTATAAATATTATAATAAAACAGTTGAAATGACCACTAACCCAACCAGAATGAACCGTTACTGTCTTGTATAAAATACATTCTCGAATTTATGTATTGCATGAGAATTATTCTTAATTCAATGGTTTGTGTGTGTGTATTGTATGAAACGCGGACTGTGAATACAAAGGAAACTGACTGAATTTTTCATGGTGATTTGTCAGAGGTGACTTGAAAATCGACTTTCTCACGGACAAAGTCGCGGTCGCTAGTATTGTCTATTATTTACATTAATAATACTAAATTTATAATATATAAAAGAAAGAGACAGAAAAAAAGAGAAAGAGAGGGAAGCCCCCTATAGAGGCCATAACTTTTTACCTTACATGATGATTTACTGTCAGTTCACTCTAGTGTAAGCTGCGTAAAAGAATTCGTTCCAAAAAATACAAATAAGATAGGAATATTTTTCACTGCACGCTAATAACTTATCGTGAAGGGACGCACCTTCGTGAGTGGACAACATATACATGATACACACAAATATTCTCGTATCTCGTATCATAATTAATTGGTAACTTAGTACTATAGTATCCTCACTAAAGTAAATAGCATAGTTATTAACATGTTTTTAAATAATATTAAAGGTTTTTTAGGTAAACTTTATTTGAATAAATTAATGAAAAAGACTTCCCTATATTTATTTACGTATCGTAAGAAGCGCATACAATACTGATTGTAAAACAATATTTATATGTATTATGTAAGGAAAGAAACAGCCTGTAAACGTTCATATGCTGTACTAAGGCCTCCTCTCCCTTTGAGGATCAGATTTGGAAATAATTCCACCACACTACTCCAATGCGGCTTGGTGGATACACATTGACAGCATTTCATTGTAATTAGACACAGGCAGGTTTCCTCACGATGTTTTCCTTCACAACCACAAATTAAGTGCATAGAATACATTGGTACACGCCTGGGTTTGAACATATATATATGTAAATCATATTATAAATGCAAAAATAGTATAATATATTATGTATCATTATTAAAAAAAGGATAAGTATTTTACCAATGATGACCAAGGCGAATAACTACTTATAAATAAAATGTCGGATGCTGTCTGTCCCTTTGTCGGAATAGGGTCAGACATGGGAGAGTTCTAACGGAATGAACCAATTATAGTTAAATAATGAATCGACCTCTTGATCTTTCGTGTTCCTTTTATGAAAAGAGCCCTTAAGTTCGTGTTCCGTGAATGCGGTGCACATACATATCGATAGGAACATAAAACTCGGGAATGAGAAACGTTGACCTAAGCAATATATTTTTTTCGTAGATCTCCTAGAGCTCATTGAAAACCTAAAGGGTCGATAACACATGGGTTTAATTCTAGGTTTCAACTTTGTAAATGTCAAAAAGGTTTCTGTTACGGATCTGGGAAGATCACCAATGGTAAGTTTTATTATTTTGTTGATAAAAATCAATCAATGATATTCTTATATAATATAGACAAGTAAAAGAAAATAAGAAAAATTATACTTTATAATGAACATTTACGACAAATGCAAAACCGTCTTTATTAGTCACTAGCTACTATTGCAGTCATGGGTCGCAGCGCGTTCTTATGTGGGTAGTCTATAAAACTTTATTGTTTAGTGGACTATCTAACGCTAAAGGATTTTTCCAAATGGATGAGTGTCTGGTGCCATGAAAAATATAAAACAGAGTACCAACAATCATTTTATTTCACTGATACACTACGACAGTTGAAAAACGAATGAGCCATATTATTATAGCCATATATTGAGTATACCTTTTATTATTATTATAAATAAACGTTGATTCCGATATATTAAATTATGTAAAACATTATTATGAATCAATTTTACATCATTGATAGAAAAATTTAATTATTGCTATATTTATTTACAACATTTAATTTTGTTATAATGATGCTTTCATATGTGTATACTTGTTAATAATATTACATTTACAAAATAATTATTTACACCGGGGTCTGTGTATGAGAAGTATAAAGTATAATGACACTTTTATGTATCACGAATCTCTTATCTAAAATTATGGCACTTAAAACTTTTAATAGATACCAAAACTTTTAGTTTGCGTAATAATGTATACTGCTAAATTAGGGCTCAGTTGAACTAATTGTTCAGAACCGTATAAATTACAGATAAATTACAGAATAATTTTAAAATATACTATGGTATTTTATCATAAGCTTAACAAACTACGGCCGCAGAAGGATATTTCAATAAGATATTATGTACTTTATTTTATTATAAAAAATAATTTACTGTTTTATCGATTTCCTTTCATACTATTGTTATCGTTGACGTATGTTTGACCTTTATTTAGTTCAATATTACGACAATTATATTTTTCGGAAATATAGCGACATCATACGAAATTCATATATTTATTTTTATATAATAATTGTACGCATTCAGTATGAGCCGAGTTAGCCCAGTGGTTAGAACGCGTGCATCTTAACCGATGATTGCGGGTTCAAACCAGGCAAGCATCACTGAATTTTCATGTGCTTAATTTGCGTTTATAATTCATCTCAGCGAAGGAAAACATCTTAAGGAAAGCTGCATGTGTCTAAATTCAACGTATTTCATTCTAATTCTGCCACATGTGTAATCCACCAACCCGCATTGGAACAGCGTGGTGGTATATGCTCCAAAACCTTCTCCTCAAAGGGAGAGGAGGCCTCAGCCCAGCAATGGGAAATTTACAGGTTGCTGATTTAAATGTTTTAATGGTCTTACTTCAAAATTGGAGAAGATTTGTCGACTAGTATTATGATGTTTACCATTTCTCGAAAACGACCACACCAATGTTAAAAATAAAACTTTATTCTATCAAGGTGAGTTGTTGTGTTCTTGTTTTAAATTGGCGTTTTTGAATTATATATTTTTATTAGAAAGACATCGTTTTCATCAGTTTTATTAATTTAAATAAAATTTACTTTATTTATAAACATAGCCACCATTTCAGGAAGGCAGCCTCTAGCGAAAAAAACAAGGAACTCGCATAGTTGCTCTTTCCAATAAACAATCGAAATTTTCAAACAAATAATAGAACGGCCAGGCAAACACGGCCAAAGCGCCATAAGTACACAGTGGAAATTCCCCGCCCACGTACGAAGCTCTTCAAATCCAAAGTTGATTCATATCATTCGCACCGCTAAGCTGTGGAATCCTTTGCTGGAGTCTATATTTCCCGATAAGTAAAACCTTGGTGTCTTCAAAACTAGACAAAACGATCTATTTCCTATAATAATCTTGGTATCTTCTAGGCGAGCGTGCTACATCAGAGACCATGCCAATGCTTAACATCAGGCACGGCAACGGTCAAACTTTAGCGTACTAAGGGTAAAAAAAAACAGATTTACAATGCTATTATTCACAATTATTGTTCAATGGTATATGCTTCTTCTGTCATGGTACCAGAGTCTAAATCAAGGCGGTTTTTTTATAAAAAATAATATTTTAATGTAATAAATAAAAATAAACTTTTAAATTTGTTTAACTGTAAATTGATTATATTTTCCGGTATCTTATTATATACTATGCGTATACCATTTCCCAAAACGTTCTCTGTAACATATGCAAGCGGAAAGCTGGGCTTACAAGTTTACTTTTATGTCTTTTATTAATAGTATGTGTAAAAAGAAAAGTACATATTCTCTTAATCATAAGTACGTATTTCAATTAATATATTATTAGAAATAATGATATTACATTATATATTGCAATAAGACATATGAACACAGTAGAGACGAGCGAATACATTATTACTAATGTTTTCTTATTTACTTGGTTCTAAATAAAAAATTAAATGGCCTATAATATTTTAGTCTACTTAGAGCAGCATACAACTGCCAAACCAGCAAATTCAACTAATAACCTAACTTAAATTGCTATAATAAAATTATACTTTGATTAAATTACGAGTTAAATAACTTTCTTAACCCACAACATAAAAAAACTAGTTTTTCTTTCATTTTTATTTCGCACCTTATACTCGGCGTATAGAGAGAGTATTATAATAAAAAGTGAGTCAAAATCACTTAGTGATCTATAATAGAACTTGGTAGTGATCATTCAAGCAAATTATTTGTGTTTTATTGATATTTTTTAAGTTAATTTTAAATACACGTATAGTTGCAGAGTTGAGGCAGACAGCTGAATTGTACCATCAAATAAAAATGCAACAAAACGGGACAATCTGGTACAAAATTTGCACATTTGTGTCAAACCCACCACACCCCTTTTGCGTCAGGGGTTAATAAAATGGTAAACACTACGTAGAATGCAATTAAAATAAAACAAGGGAAGAGCGACGCTCAGTAAATGCAGACTCGCGTAATTATGTTTTAAGCACCGACCCTGTTTACAAATAGCTTAGTACGGCTAAGCTAATTTACTCGCGACCACAAGCTATAAATATTACCGAGCCTTTCAACGATATTAACGTTAATTTTAAGGTCGATGACTTAATAAAGTTTTTTTTTATTAACATACAACTGCAACCAAATAAATCTTAACTTTATTAAAAAGTGTAAACCAAAAATAATAAAATATACATGCGAGAATAATATAGCTTTTATATGTTTATACGGCGCCAACTGGACCAAAACGACAGGTATGATTTTATCACAAGATTCATAACTTACTTTCAATGCTGTTTATACTTGACCAATGAAATTAAACTTTATTGAATTTCTGCTACGGATGCAAATCAGAAAATAGCATATTCATTTATTGAATAAGTATTAGATCCTTACATATGAAAGTACCGTACGTACTGACCACTATGATCTGAAATATCTCCTCTTTGTAAAGAATTCACAAAATTATAAATTCATTTAGCTGGTACATTTGATTTTTGACAACAGTCATTCATTTGTTTTTTGGCACAATGGAAAACATGAAATATCGGTAAGTATATTTACGAGTACGAGTTCTACCGTAGCACCAGTGCTGCAGAAAGAGCTCGGAGGATTAATGATGTGTGAGGCGCTGTTGTAGCAAAATAAAGGATGGTACGTTATTGATTTCATCGTTTTCGTTCTGGAAATTTTGACTTTCAGAACCAACTCCGTGGGCGGGCAGAAAATGGAAAATGAAGAATTAAAGGCTATTGTTGAAGCGGATCCATCACAAAGCACTTCAGAGATTGCAGCTATCTTCTCGGCTTCGGAGTAAGTGATAAAACTTTATTAATCCACTTGAAGCAAATCGAGAAATTAAAAAAACCTCATGAATTGAGTAAATCGAACTTGCAAACACGAGTCGACTGCTGTGTTACTTTGCTCAACCGACACAATAATGAAGGTATTTTAAATCTAACCATTACTTGTGATGAAAATTGGATACTTTACGATATTCGGAAGCGCTCGTCGCAACGGCTGAACCCTGGAGACCCAGCCAAATTCTGCCCTAAACGAAAATTGACTCGGAAAAAGTGACTTGTGAGTGTTTGGTGGACTAGCGCTGGTGTCGTTCACTACAGATATCTAAAATCTGGCCAAATGATTACGGCAGATATCTATTGTCAGCAACTATAAACAACCTAGTAAGAACTAGCTGATAAACAACCGAGATTGGTCAATCGCTCTAGGCCACAACTGCTTCACGACAACGCCAAAGACCACACACTGCACAATAAATAACCACTATGCTAGATGAGCTACAATTGGAATGTCTGCGACATCCACACTACTCCTCGGGCCTTGCTCCAACAGGATACTATATATAAGATAAGGAAAAAAGTTCAACTACGATGCGGCATCGGTAATCCAAACCGTCTTCAAAGAGTTTATTGATTCTCGCCCCTATGGTTTTTTTTAGTAAAGCGATCAATAAACTTCCGATGAGATAGCAAAAGTGCATAAATAACAACAATACATACTTTGATAAATTAAATATATTTTACAAAAATATATATATATACATCATATCACAGAGAAAAATTTTTACACCCCAGCAGACCAGCAGATTTTATATACCATTTTTTGAGCTATCAGATTTGTCGCTATAAATTATTGTGGCTGCATTTTGACATAATATTATAATGCGAAACATCATAACTATTAATTCATCATCCTATTAATTCGAAACCAGTATAATAAGAAATATCAGGCTGTCAATGTCTCACTGCTTGGCTAAGGCCTCCACTCCCAATCAATCAATCATCGGTTTAGATGTTCAAAATTTGTATGAATAAATATTGTTTTAAGATCAATTTAGGAAGATACGGAATTGGTTCGTCTAAGTCGTCTCCTTCTCCTTTTGTATACCGAAATAAATAACATGTTATACACAACATTTGGCTTGTTGTGGTAAACAAAAAATCACTTTAAGCTGGTTGATCAGCTAAATTCGATTGATGAATCCATGAATGAATGAATGAATTTCTTGAATTAGCTATGAGTTAGAAGTTAAAAACAAAAAATTGATGAAATCAAATTTCAGTTCTCTGTTGCCTGCACTTGCAAATGTCGGACTGCTGTAGCTGAAAAGTTTTCCTCTCCAGTCGTGTAGAGAGTTTGAAGTTCATTTTGCCCAGCTTTTTGCGAATTGGTGGATATATAAATGTAGGAGAATTTCATTGATGGGCTTCTTCACCATCGATCACGAGATAAATTTAGATATCCCCATAAATTAAACACATAAAAAGGCGTGGTGCTTGCCCAGATTTGATTGTCATACCAGTTTTTAATTTCATAACTCTACGTAGACAATATTTAGGCAATGTAGCGCTTCAATGTAATATTTCCATATAATTATATTTGCTTTTCTCAAGGTTTGTCACGATTCGCCTTAAATATTACAAGTAAATGATATATATATATATATATATATATATATATATATATATATTGTATGATTATTCAAATCACGTCTTGAACAAATTTATCTAAACTCCGAATAAGAAATATAATTTAAGTCATGATCAAATATATGATTTTATCTAAATCTTTAAATGTACGTATGCAAAATACGAAACCAAAAATATTTAAAAAAATGAACAAAATCTCTCGTCTTCGTTTGAATTATTATTTTACATTATAAAAAATATAAAGGTTTACAGTTAGTACTAGTAATAAAAGCATTTTTGGAATTGCCATTCAAGAGCCAAGAGCGTAATAATTCTTTATATATAACAAAAAAAATGGACTGGTTTATATTTCTTCAAAACATGTAACACAAAACAAATAAAAAAAGAGGTAATTTTTTTTTAACATCATTAATTCGCATTTATGAAGAAATACTTACGCGCATTATAAAACAAAGCCGATTTATTTTGGACTTTAAAATTATGAAAGGCTTTACAATAAAGTGGTTTTGAGTGAAAATCGTGGTTCCAGTTGATTTTCAGAAATTATATTTCATAGATCAAATGTTTTCCAAAAAATGCTATTGTTGGCATACATATACGTATAAGATTTCAAGCCACCGTATAACATCCCATATATTTCAATGGTAAATATAAGAATAATCCTAGCTCCTTTTAAATATACAAATTACTTAATAATAAATTACACGAGTATTTTACACCTACTTGTTTCCGTTTGATTTTCTCCACAGCAGGAAGATCAAAGGACGTCCATTTCAAATAATGTTTTGAAGATATTTTCTCTTTATAATGACGTTCGAAATTCAAAATGAAATTCCGACCGAAAATAATCTGCTTCTAAAATTTTTATATTATAATATATAATAGATCTTACATTTGATAAAATATATAATAGAAACAAATTACATTTTCGTTAAACCATCTTCCAACAATTACGCATATTTACAAAAAAAAAGAATTATATAGAAATTGCTGTGAGTGCTTTGACTAAAAATCAATGTTATTTAAGACTCTTGAATGTATAAATTTAAATTATAAAGTAAAATGAACTGAAACGACCAGTTGAAAATGTTCACAGCGTGATATTACTCTGAATAAATACAGCAACACGAGTCCGTTTTAAATTTAGCTCTCAGAAAGAGTTTATAAAGTATTCATTGGGGTATCTGCGATTGACCGGAATGCGGAATGAAATTACGAACTTGACTGACAGTTTGGTTTAAAATATATCGCTGTTAATTGTGACCTACATCCCTAGATCGAAAATAATTTCAGAAATGCTATCAAGAAGCCGTTGCTTAAGCAGTCGAGATCCAAATTATTAAGAAACTCATCTTTAATTAAAATGTATACATACGTTAAACAATTTATATTAAGATAAAATATAAGTGTCCTGATGCCACCATCATATTTGTTAGGTATGTTTTTGATACTTTAAGCCATTCTCTTCTGTATTTCACTGTTCTATAACCTAACCTTTTTACTTCAATAATAAATACGTGTCCACCACAAAGGGTTGCATAATTGTTCTACTTGTCGGGGCGGCTGAAGAGGGTTGGGAGACTCGTAATTTATTTACTTCGTCGTATCAGTGTTACAGGCGTTGACCCTCGAATTGGTAATAATACGCCCAAACAAACAAGGGAAAATTTAGTAATGGGATTTTCAAAACCCGTGAATATCCCACAGCTGGACATAGGTCTCCTCTTTTGCTAATGGGAAGGGTGTTATATACATATTAATATTATTCCATATTAGATGAAGGTTTCCTCACAAGAAGAGCCGACGTGGCCCAGTGGTTAGAACGAGTAAATTTTAGGCGATGATTGCGGGTTCAAACTCAGGCAAGCACAAAAGTTTCATGTGCTTAATTTGTGTTTATTATTCGTCTCGTGCTCGACGGTGAAGGAAAACATCGTGAGAAAACCTGTATGTGTGTAATTTCAACGAAATTATGCCACATGTGAATCCACCAACCCGCATTGGAGCAGCGTGGTGCAATGTGTTCCTAACCTTCTCCTCAAAGTCCAGCACTGGAAAATTTACTGGCTGTACATGTCCTCACGAATTTTCCGTCAAGCTGAAGATGAAAATCGCTTTGAAATAGTGGCTCTTAATTAAGCATACAGTAATAAAATACTCGAGTCAGTTTAAAGTAACACACACACACATACAAGTCAGATATGATCAGGTAAGACAGCAAAGAGTTGCTCGAATGCCTTTATAAATTATATATTATAACTCACGATATATAATTCATATCACATTCGCTACATTCAAGTATTTTAATAAGATGAAAAAGTAGCGCGACTATGAAAGACGTGAAATGAAACACGGTAATGAGGGTAACGAATGTTCCAGAATAGAAATTACAATAAACGTGGCATAGTCCTGATTCAGTCCTACATGCACGTCTTAATTCACTAGGCTTTAACTCTAATTATTGCAAGGGTATCATAATTAAACTAATTCTAGTTTATAAACGTGGTCTGGTTAATATTATAATGTTCTTATAGATAAAGATTCCTCTTTAAATAACTCTTACATTTTATTACTTCAAAAATCTATATGAATATCTTTTAATATGACATAATATTTTATGCCATTACCATATACGTGTCATGGCGTATTATAACATATCGCCAACAAATATTTCTCGCTGCATGTGTGGGTGGATTTCATAATAACCTTAAATATAAATAATAATCACTGATCGATAGAAATATTCATTTTTATAAAAGTTGAATTAATTATCGATTCACCAAACAAATGACAGTAGTAGTACTTTTACATCTATTATGCACTAAGCTGACTAATAATAATAATTCACTCATGTGACATTCTGATTGCAAATAAAATATTCTTTTCCAACCTACATGATATTGGCGAAATAATCGTTGCCCTGCTAGCTATTAAACTAAGATTTGATTGATAAAATATTCTGGTGGTATATTGCAACGTATTATGTGATAGATTAATGTTGGAAATGCAAACACCAAAGAGATGAGAAAAGATTTTTAATCCGTATATTAACACATTCGAGAACGTTCTAGAAGCAAGTGAGAGATGTCAATTTTTAAAAACTATACAGTTAAGGAACATTCTTTAAGACCCAATTATTAAGCATTTACAGAGTAAGTTACAATAGACATTATGTGAGACCTAATTCATAATTATTTTCTTATGACATTGCGTTTATAAAGACAGCTCTAATACTACCCCTTAAACCGATGTCATAATAACTAACTATAAGTTGTTATCTATCAGAATTATAATCAACATATATTTACTTATTGATGTCTATAAAACTTAAATACAATATCACTAAGATAATGCAATTTTATTTCAACACAACCAAAAAATATAAACAAAGCTTAAACATAATTATGTAAACATAAACCTTTCACAAATTGATCATGTTTCTCTTTTGTCAGAGGTTTTGTCAACAAATCAGCAATCATTAAATCTGTTGGCAAATACTTAACATTAATAATATTTTTCTTAATGTTTTCTCTAATAAAATGATGCCTTACATCAATGTGTTTAGTTCTACTATGATACATACAATTAGCAGTTAATTTTTGTGCAGATTGGTTATCATTTGTCTATTACTTAGACATTGGAGTCCGATACCGAACTCAATAAAACAAAATTTGCTTGAAAAACTTGTATAATATGTTCTTGTAATTTAGTGCCGCTTGTATCACTAGTTAATAAGATGGCTTATAAGTAAGTGAAAAAAAAACAAAAGAAGGAAAACAACACACTCGCGATGACACATTTTTTTTTATAAAAATGTTGTAAAAAAAGGTTGATTGAGAAACTAATGCTATTTAAAATTATATCAATGATCTGTATTATATATACAGATAAATTAGTTGTCGTAGGCGCGAACATCATCCCCGCCGTTAAAATCACCAGATTTTAACCCTCAGTTTGATTCTCTGTTACTGGTAGAGGGCTTAGTCGTGTGAAAGGTCTTCGAAATGTCCCTCGAGTCGTTTGAACGTCCGCCACGCGACATACACCGTCAGCGCCAGGGAACAGCTTACTGATGCGCCCTACACGCCAACACAGTGGTGGCATATTTTCCTCTTGCAATAGCACCAGGTCTCCAAGCCTCAAAGGGATGTCAGGAACGCGCCACTTTGTTCTCTGTTGTAGCTCTGCCAAGTACTCGTGCTGCCATCTTCTCCAAAAATGTTGTCGAATTTGTTCGAGCCGTTGGTAACGTCGGAGACTAGAAGCCTTGCAGTCGACGAGATTCGGTGATGGCAATGCGGTTAGCGGCCGACCAAGCAGAAAGTGCCCCGGGGTGAGGAATTGAAGGTCATTTGGAGACGAAGACATAGGACAGATGGGACGGCTATTTAGTATGGCTTCAACTTGCGCAAACAGGGTGCCTATCTCCTCGTATGTTAAATGCGAATTGCCCATAACACGCCTGATGTGAAACTTTGCGGATTTCACTCCAGCCTCCCAGATGCCACCAAAATGGGGAGCATAGGTAGGAGAAAATACAAATTTAATTTCTTCCTCACTACAAAAGGAATGTATGGAATTCTTATTAGATTTTAAAAAATTGCCTATTTCTTTCGAGGCGGCTACAAAATTTCGGCCGTTATCACAAAAAATCTCTGTAGGCCTTCCGCGACGGGCCACAAATCTACGTAAAGTTAAAATGAAAGCTTCTCTTGAAAGGTCGCTGACAGCTTCCAAGTGCAAGCATTTAAACCTCAAACAAACAAAGATACATAAATAACATTTTGTTGTTTTTGCTCCGCGTCCCTTTCGATTTAGGATAAGGAAAGGACCAGCCATATCCACACCAACACTACGAAACGGGAAGTCCACCGTAATACGCTGTGAGGGCAAGTTTCCCATCAACGGAGTCAAAGTCTTGCCTTGCACCTTCCTACACTGTAAACAATTGTGCACAGTACTTCTCGCGAGGCACCGGCCATTAATGGGCCACACATAGTTCCGCACACTAGCGAGAAGCAACTGTGGACCAGCGTGTAACTTATGCAAATGCTCCCGCTCAAAGATAAGTTTAGTTAGGTAGTGTGATGAATGTAATAAAATTGAATGCTTGCTCTCAAATGGAAGCGACGATTGGTCTAAGCGACCTCCTACACGTATCAATCCACTAGCATCCATGAAAGGTGTAAGAGCTATAATGCTAGACCGAGAACTGATTGTCCTATTTTTAGCCAATAAGCCGTATTCGACAGGAAATGATTCCTGTTGTGCTACGCGACAAAGCAAATGAAACGAGCCTTGCAATTCTTGCACACTTAATGCTTCTAGACGCTTAGACTTAGGATTTCTTAAATTGTAAAGAAATCGCAACACGTATGCATACACTCGCTTTAGTCGATTTAATTTAGAAAAGTTATGGAATTGAATTACCGATGAAATGCTATTATCTAGATTAGCAACATTTGCCCTTAACTCTAGACCATTTAAGTCTTGTTGAAGATTTTTGGACAAGGTAGGCCAAGATGATTCATCTTGCAATAAAAACTCCGGACCAGACCACCACAAATTATTATTCCTAAGTTCTTCAGGATACGCCCCGCGGGAAATGAGATCAGCCGGATTCTGAAAAGTAGGAACATAGCGCCAACACCCAGCATCAGTTAACTCCAGCACCTCTGCGACTCTGTTGGCCACAAATGTTTTAAGTTTTCTAGAGCTAGTGTGCAGCCAAGCAAGGACGACGCTAGAGTCACACCAGTGGATCCTGCGTTCTATAGGAAACCTCACCGAGTCAACGACTACCTTACATAGACGAGCCGCTAGCACAGCGGCGCATAGTTCTAGGCGAGGTATAGTGCAGGCCTTCACAGGTGCAACTTTCGATTTAGAACATAAAAGATTAACACTTACGTTGTTTGCTGCATCTACAGACTTAATAAAAATGCACGCGCCGTACACTCTCTGCGAGGCGTCGCTGAAGGAATGTAATTCTATTATAACTGGTAAGTCGCATAAAACCTTCCTAGGTATAGAGATTGCAAATAAAATATTTAGAGTATTATAAAATTTAAGCCAAGCCCTTTGCATATCATTTGAAATTTCGTCATCCCAATCAACTTTATCTAGCCATAACTGCTGCATAATTAATTTAGGGATAATTATACAGGGGGACACAAAACCTAGTGGGTCAAAGATTTTAAAAGATGTCGATAATATAAATCGCTTAGTTATTTTCTGAGTACTAGGAGGCATGTCAAAAGAATAAAATAAGCGATCTGTTGCTGAGTCCCACCCTAAACCGAGAGCGCTGGCAGACTCACTTAAAACCAGTTTATCAGAAGAGCTTGAAGAACAGGACTGCAGAACTAAAAGAGAGTTCGATTTATATTTGCGTAAATTAAAGCATCCTGCCTTTAAGGCCTCCGAGACAGATTGTTGAATGCATTTCAATTCATATTCGTCATTGCAGCCAGTAATTAGATCATCCACGTAAAGGTCATGTTGTAAAATAGTTTTCGTGAGTGGATCCTCGCACTCCTCCCCCAGCTGCCAAAGACACCTCGTGCTCAAATAGCTAGCACTTGCGAAACCGTAAGTAATAGTATTAAGTCTCAGTGTTTTGAGAGGCTCACGCTCATCTTCTCTCCATAAGATAAGTTGTAAATTGCGATCAGACTCATCTATCACAACTTGCCGGTACATCTTTTCTATATCCGCGGTCAGGATGTACTTGTACAGGGGAGCCCGAACTGATATGGAAAACAGAGAGTCTTGAATTTGAGGCCCAACCATCTGAATGTCATTGACAGATACGCCGGAGGAGGTGCGAGCAGATGCGTCAAACACCACCCTTATTTTGGTTGACTCACTGTTCTCTTTGAACACCGGATGATGAGGCAAGTAGTAACATAAATTCAATGTAGGACTATCGAGTGTTACTTCCGAGAGATGACCCAATTCTGCGTATTCCCGGATAAACGCTATATACTGAGATTTGACCTCAGGCTGTCTCTTAAAGCGCTTCTCTAAATTATAAAATCTTTTCTTGGCCATGGTATGTGAATCACCAAGACAGTCGGGTGATTTAAACAAAGGAAGTCTCACACAGAATCTACCATTGGACAAGCGACGGGTGTGTTGCACGAAATGCCTTTCACATGCCTGCTCGCTGTCATTTAAATGAACTTTAGAAGGAATCTCCTCTAATTCCCAAAACCTACTCATTTTAGTATAAGGATCATCATCACCTTGTGCAAAATTAGTAAAAACAGTATTACACTTTACATTATTATTAGTTTCCTTGCTATACAAAGGCACAGGACCACCAATAAGCCAGCCCAACTTTGAACTGTGTAATCTAGGACACCCTGGGCCCAATGACTGTTGCTCAGAGCCGATTATGTCCCAAAACAGATCCGAACCGATGAGCATATCAACTTGAGACGGTTCATAGAACTTGGGATCCGCTAGGATAATATTGCTAGGAATTTTAAGTGAACTAATATCAAAACTAGAATTAGGTAGCGAACTAGTAAGTTGGTTCATGACATAAAAGTTGGATGTAACATTAAAAGACGTATTAAATGATTTAATTTGAACAGCACAACATTCTGTGATAGTTCCTGAATAATTATTACCAAAGCCAATGACATTCGTAGAGCTTAAAGGAGTGACATCTAGAGACAATTTTCCTTTCAAATTTAAAGTTAAAAATGAGGTTTGGCTACCACAATCTAATAAGGCACGCACGGCTACCGATTTACGCGTCCTTGGATTGACAGCCTCAATCAGAGCCGTCGACAGTAGGACTTGACTAATATTCTCATTACAAAAGTTAGCTAGTGTGTCGACGGGGCTAATATTGCTTACAGCACTAGTTGTATTGCCTTCGATATTTGTAGTAAGGTGCAGGAGTGAGTTGTGCCTTTTTTTACACTCTCGGCAAGGACCGAAGCGACATTGACGAGAAAAATGACCAGGCTTCAAACAATTCTTACATAGTTTCAATTTAGTCGTCTTGGTTATACGATCACTAACGCTCATCGCCTTAAATGATGGACAATCAAATATCTTATGCTCAGTGGAATTACAACAAGCACATAAATTAGAAGGAGACTGTCTTTGTTGTTGATCACTATTAGTGTTGCTGTTACTAGTGCAAGCATATGACTTCCAGTGTGAACGTTCCGGTTTAGCATTAGTAGCAGTCGCGGCTCTCTGCTGACCATGAGATTTAGAAGAGCTCTCAGCCCTACTGCGGTGTACTGATTCTAGAATGGATGCACGATCGTTCAGAAACTTGTGAAAATCTTTAAGCGTGGGTGTATCAGTTGACATCGTATTACGGTGTTCTTCCCATCTCATGAATGTGTTGCTATCTAGCTTAGACGAAACCAAATGTATGACAATAACGTCCCAATGCTCAGTTGCCTGTCCTAGATTGGACAGTGCACGCAAATTCTTAGTCACGTGATCGACTAGGAAGCGCAGCGACTTTTCAGATTCTTTTTGTAGAGTGGTAATATTAAAAAGCGAACTGAGGTGATGATCTATTAATAAACGTTTGTTGTCATAACGCTGTAATAGCAGGCTCCAAGCCTCCGCATAATTATTGGAAGAAACTTCGAGATTCGCAACAGTACGAGCTGGTTCCCCCTCTAAATATGACAGTAAATAATGAAACTTGTTCACGGGGCTAATTCGACTATTTTGATGAACTAGAGATTTGAATGTATCTCGAAATTCCATCCACTTAAGATGCGAACCATCAAACTTAGCAATGTTAATTAACGGAAGCCTAATACCGGTTTCATTATGGTCGAGCCCACAATGGCTTACATTATGATAGTTACTAGATTCGTGGTCACTGTCAAAGTGACTCTGCACCTGCAACAGGGTTTGAGCTGCCACAATATTGCTAATAAAGGCCCTCTCAATGATTTCTCGTTCCGCGAGCTCCTCGTCTAACTTATTATAATTAATAACCTCAATGTTGCTTTGTAAATCATCAAATTTAGAAGATAACGCTTCAAATCTACTAAGCTTAAGAGTAAGTTCGGCCCTTTCCGTCGTAGTAAGCGTTTCCAACTTATCGAATCTATCAACATAATTTTTAAACTTGGTTATTTGTCCCTTAATAGAACTACGCTTGGTAATTAGTTCCGCCAATTTTTTTACGTCGTCCTCGATTCCCATCGTAAAATGTTAAAGATTATAGCAAAATTCGTGAGGAAGAAATCAAATTAAAGTTTAAAACTAAAAATAACGAATGAAAATGCTCACGCCCCTTTCCGGTGGCATCTACCGCACTGGAGGTCGAGGAGATGCCTTAGCGGGCACAAACAGCGCGGCGACGTGGCGGTGCGGCGCTACGGCGCGGCGGCGGTGGCGGGAAGTATCGGTCCCGCTCACTATCACGGCACCTCTGGAATATTCGGTGGAATAATCACCACACAGAAAGTCACGTGGGACACAAGAATGACGGCGTTTAGGGCTTCATGAATAAACAAAAAGAATTAAAGAGTCACCTAAGCAATGGTAAATTTAGTTACGGTCGCTATATCGACGATAAAATTTACTAACGGCAGCCTTAAAAGTACTAAAAAAGGCCAATTTAAGATTTAACAACTATATTTGATATTAATCTCTGTCTGATATTGTTTAAATATAACAATTAAACGGAGAGATTACATATTTTCTAGAGAGAACTCGACAATAAAATCGAATGACGCAATACCTACCATAGCTTATTCGCAAAGGCAAAAATGTAATTACGTATTATCTATTATGTTTGCACAAGTTAACACCATTAGAGGATGTTCAAAAAATGATAGAAGAGGGATTAGGGCACTGAAAGGGGACACTTAGCTGCAATTATAGTCTGCTGCGCTGTGAGTAGTCCAATGTCCAACGACCGGCAGTGCTAACTCCGTGGTTCCTTTCAAATGTGCACAAATGCTCCGTGGGGTTTAGCTCGTTCCTCAATACTTGACTGGACTCGGTGCGGTGCTGCCCGATAGCTGATTGCTACGGCGCTGTTGCTGACCAATTCCAGCAGGACTCCAAGCTTCCACAATCAAAATGCTTGAATCGATATTGTCTTCGACAGATTTTGTCCTGTCACGGTCGCCAATTATGTCTATTACTTAGACATTGGAGTCCGATACCGAACTCAATAAAACAAAATTTGCTTGAAAAACTTGTATAATATGTTCTTGTAATTTAGTGCCGCTTGTATCACTAGTTAATAAGATGGCTTATAAGTAAGTGAAAAAAAAACAAAAGAAGGAAAACAACACACTCGCGATGACACATTTTTTTTTATAAAAATGTTGTAAAAAAAGGTTGATTGAGAAACTAATGCTATTTAAAATTATATCAATGATCTGTATTATATATACAGATAAATTAGTTGTCGTAGGCGCGAACATCATTATATAAAGTAACTTTACATTTAATATTCAACAATTCTTGAAGAAAACCTATTATAAAAAGTGCTTCTTTACAACTATCAGAGATTGCCATGTATTCAGCCTCTGTGCTGGAGAGAGCAACAGTCTTTTGCTTTCGACTTTCCCAAGAAATCAATGAATTACCTAGCTTAAAAATAAAACCAGTGAAAGATCTACGATCAAGTTCATTCCCACCCCAATCAGCATCTACATGAGCAATTACATCCAAACCACTCTTCTGAAAAGCTAACCTATAGTTCAGCGTACCTTTAAGATAACGAAGAACACGCTTCAAAGCTTTCCAGTGAGTTTCAGTGTGACACTCATTGAATTGACTGAGCATACTCACCGCATGAGCGATATCTGGTCGGGTGCACACTGCTATGTACATCAGACAGCCAAGCAAATTTCTGTAATGAGAATTTTCACTTTTATGATCACATTTTGGTAATTTGATCCCTTTTTGTAATGGAGTTGCAGATGGTTTGCAATCTGTCATTTTGAACTTCTCCAATATCCTTTTTATGTATCCGACTTGATCGAGTGTAATTTTATTCTCACTTTTAATTACTCTCATCCCAAGGATATGGTGTGCAGGTCCAAAATCCTTCATTTCAAAAGTGTTCATAAGTTCACGTTTCACTTTATCCTTTAAATTTGAATTGTTAGAAAACAATAAAATATCATCAACATAAAGTGCAATTATTAACAATTCACTTTTAGTTTTCATGTAAAATACACATGGTTCTGAAGATACCCTTTTGAAGTGCATTTTCTCTAACAATACTTCATTTATCTTCTCGTACCACATTTTGGAAGCTTGTTTTAAACCATAAATAGCTTTATTTAATTTATACACATAATCTTCCTTCCCTTTTTCTATGAAACCATCTGGTTGTTCCATAAATACATTTTCGTTTAGATCTCCATTCAAAAATGCAGTTTTAACGTCAAGATGATCGATGTCCATGTTGAATTCAGCAGCAATAGCAAGTAGAGTTCTAATAGTTGAGTGTCTTACCACTGGCGAAAAAGTTTCCTCATAGTCGATTCCGTACTTCTGTGAATAACCTTTTGCTACCAGCCGTGCTTTGTATTTCAGAAGTTCACCATTCAGGCCTCTCTTCTTTTTAAAAACCCATTTGCACTTAATTGGTTTCTGGTTCTTCGGTTTCTCAACTAAAGTCCAACATTTGTTGTAGTTAAACGATTTATACTCATCTGACATAGCTTTAGTCCATTCAGTTGCTTCGTTTCCTGACAACGCTTCTTGAACTGTTTCTGGTTCATCATCATCATTGCACAACTTTTTAACTAACAAGACAGACATTTCAGCCTCATCGAGATCTTCATATTCTGATGAACTTGATGTCATCTCATCCAGTGTTGAGCTTCCTGGAACGTATGTAGGATCCGCAGAACTGTTTGATTCTATAGTTGTGTCAATCTCACTATCTGTATCATTCACTGTAATTGTGGTCGACCGTGTTTTTAGTTGGTCATCAGAAAACTGTGGTCTTACGGTGGATGGTTCAAACTGGCTCGACTCAGGCCGTTCGTCTTGCTGTGAGTACCTGTCACCATCCAGGGTGGATTCTGGATCATGCAAAACACTCACAGGTTTCTTCGAATCATCATTTTGTGGAAATATAATTAACTCAGAGTCAAAATTATCATCATGCAATCTATTATTCTGAAATTTATTTTCCAAGAAAATGACATCTCTAGCTTTGACACACTTATATGATCTATCAGGGTCTAATAGTCGATAACCTTTAGTATCCTCACAATACCCAACAAAAATATGCTGCTTGGATTTCGAATCCAGTTTGTTTCTAATCGGGGTCACAGCATAGGCAGTACAGCCAAAAATACGTAAATGACTAACATCTACCTTTTTATTCTTCCATTTTTCTTCAGGTACTTGTCCAAATAGAGCCTTAGTTGGTGTCCGGTTTTTGAGATACACGGCAGTATTTACAGCTTCCGCCCAGAATTTGTTATCCAGGCCGGCATCCCTTAGCATACATCTGACTTTCTCAACAATGGTCCTGTTCGCTCTTTCTGCCACACCGTTTTGTTGAGGAGAATATGGAACCGTTGTGTGATGTTTGATACCACATGCTTTCAGATAAGCCTGTAGTTTAGAATTGACAAATTCACCACCATTGTCACTGCGAAGAATTTTAATTTTGTGGTTAGTTTCATTCTCCACAGAAACTTTAAAATTCTTAAAGTGTTCAAAAACTTCATCTTTATTATGCAAAAAATAAACAAATGTTTTCCTACTGAAATCGTCTATAAATATCAGAAAATATTTTGCACCACCAATAGACTGCGTTGGCATTGGTCCACATAAATCTGTATGTACTAATCCTAATAACTGTGTGGCTCGTGTATATGATTTTTTAGGAAAGGGAGCACGGGTTTGCTTTCCTTCAATGCATGCCACACAGGGATTAAAAACATCTGAATTATATTTAATACCTGTGACCATACCTTTATTCATCAGTGCCATACTTCTGGAGTTCAAGTGGCCAAGTCGACGATGCCATATTTCCTGTGACTCCTCTTCTACTGTACCTTTTGAGCTAGATGAAGAAATCATTACAGTCATTTCACTAGACTGTACTTCATTGTTAACTGTACTATAAGAAACAAAATTATTATTACCTGCCCCCCCACACAAAGGCTGATCAATGGTATCAAGTTGATATATACCATTTCTAAGAGTGGCAGTTGCCAAAACTTCATCCTCATCAGATACAATACATTTCTGTTTACTAAATGTTACTGTATAACCTTTATTTACTAAACAACTAACAGAAAGTAAGTTTCCTGAAAGATTAGGCACAAAGTAAACGTCTCTAATGGTTCTCGCACAGTCTTGCAATTTGACATGAACATTACCTTGTCCAGCTGTTGATAAACTATCACCGTTGGCAACGCTCACTTGTGATGTATTTTTTTCACTAAAATCACAAAAAAGTTCTCGATTATTGCACATATGGTGTGATGCACCGCTGTCCACATACCAAACACCACGCTGGATACTGACTGAGAGTGCCGTTAAGAGAGCCTTTGATGGTTTATCCTTATCAAACTTCTTGTCTTTTTCTGGCTTCTTATTAGAATTCCTCGGGCAATCCTTTATAAAATGTCCAGTCTTCTTGCATTTATAGCATTTTGGTGCTTTTCTAGTTGTTGCAAAAGCTATGGTACCATCAGTATTATTCCTGCGGTCATATTCTTGTAATAATTTTCCTTTGACCATGTCGCTCGACAACTTTAAATTTGAATTTTCAAGTGCCATAATGAGTGGATCATAATTACTTGGTAACCCGCTGAGCATGATGACAGCCAAGAATTCATCATCCAGAGATGAATTGATATCATGCAATTGTTGAGATAGTTCCTGCAGTCGGCCAATGTAGCTTTCCATGCTATTATACTCTGACAGTTTAGTACTGAATAACGTTCTCAACAGACCTAGTCTTCGGCACAGCCCTTTATCCTCATATGCTTTGCTCAGGTTGTTCCACGCCTCACGTGCATCTTTTGCGTTCCTGACGTGGGGAAATGCACTCGTTTGAACCGACAAACATATTCTCGCTAGTGCCTTCTGCGATTTTTTCATATCTACATCGCTACGTGTTTTTTCTTTTTGCTCACCATCGATAGTGTCCCAGAGGTCTTCATGGATTAGTATCATCTTCATACAAAACTTCCATGTCGAATAATTTTCAATACCTTTGAGTTTCTCGATGCTTTGCATTGGTGAATTATTTCCAGCCATTTTTTCCGCATGGATACGTAGAAGGTATAATTAATTTTTCTTCTAATTTCGTATTTTACGTGAAATATTAATATAGCCGTGTTAATTTCGGCATTCTGGGCCCATAACCTGATAGATTAATGTTGGAAATGCAAACACCAAAGAGATGAGAAAAGATTTTTAATCCGTATATTAACACATTCGAGAACGTTCTAGAAGCAAGTGAGAGATGTCAATTTTTAAAAACTATACAGTTAAGGAACATTCTTTAAGACCCAATTATTAAGCATTTACAGAGTAAGTTACAATAGACATTATGTGAGACCTAATTCATAATTATTTTCTTATGACATTGCGTTTATAAAGGCAGCTCTAATATTATGGATATATTTCCCGATATACCTGATTGATTACCCGACTGACCCCCGCTTTCATTTGAATTGTGAACGATCGTATTATTATGATCCTTTGCTTGGATCTTGTACCACTAATTTCCTGTGAATCGTACCTCGATGATATATTATACATAATCATTATAAACATAATGTTCTATCAAATACAGTGTTCAAACAGTACTGAAGTACTTAAAGTATTCACACAGCTTGTAATAAATATAACATAACAAATTCCCTGTGTGTTATAATTCAATAACATTTATATTAACTTTCACTATTTTATATCTTTGAATATCGAAATTTTGACATGAAAAAGAAGACTAATACTTGAAATATTAAAATATGTACAGGCCAGTTGCATATTTACCTTCAAAACAAAAAAAAATGGTATTCATTTTCAAACAACACTTCAACATCTTTGATGTGATTTGAAAAACATTTAAGAAATGTTGCGAAATTGTCTTGTTTACATATTGTTCATTTTTGATGACATTTCAAGTTCTCTCTCAGCTCTTAGGATACAGAGATATGAAAAATGACGTATTTTTCTTCCGAGAGCCCAATTTAGCAATGTAGATTTGTAATAAAAGAAATCTTTTCACTTTCAAAATGTCGAGGTTAGTGATATTAAAACTTTTCGTGAGGTACATACATTTTTTTCACTTTAATTTTAGAAGAGAATTCTACTTATTAATTTAAAAAAATAACTTATAAGCGTTGTTCTAGAAAAATATACTATACTGTTTATTTAATTCCCAACTCACCAATTGAAATGTTTCATTTTATTGAACATTAATTCAATCAAAACGAATAAGAACAGTCGATTAAAGTAATAATCTTTAGAAACAAAGGATTTTTAAAAATAAATACAAATCATCAATTGAAATTTACTCTTGAACTTTCAAGATATTTAGTGAACTCTGCATTTATAGTGCATTAGCGAACCCATTCGCTATTCACAGCTTCTAGAGATTTAACCTTTATTATAAAAAAAAGCATTCCTTTTCCTAATGCAGAGCTTACAGCAGCTGTTGAACATTTGCGCATATTTGAAATTTTATAGCCGATTATTAATGAAAACGTTTATTCCACGATTATTCAAAATCAATTATAACTACAAGAACACTCCAAATTATATTGTATAATTATGAAATCAAATGCCGAGGGATGAGTTGCCGTGATTGGATGAACTCAATATAGAACATGATATAGTTTATGCACGGTGACGTGACAGTATTTATAAAAGGTATGTTTCATGGTATGGATTATATAATATATACAAATTTCTAGTTATAAAAAATTAAACCGGGGATCATTCTATTGTTCATAATTATTTTTATTATTTTAATATTATCATTGATAAGATATTAAAAAGGTTAATTTATTTATATATATACATTCAAGCACTTTTTAATTATCATTTTACATAATGAAACGGCTTTGCACGGATGCAATTTATTAATTAATAAAATTATATGGTATAAATATTATTTATATATTACAGGTGTCCTCTGATGAACCAGTATTTTTTTTAATTATATTACTATAAATGTAAAGTCAACGCTATTTCGGAATGTAGATACCAAATATTCTAAAACTTTTCCTAACTTTTTAAATATGAAGTCATATCAATCAAATACAATTAACGTGGTTTTTTTTCATGTATATAATCTAGTATTGAGTAATAACACTCCATTTATTACTTTTTTTTAAATATTTTAATTTATCAAATGTCAAATTAAATTGACGACCTCCGTGGTCGAGTAGTGTGTACACCGGTTTTCATGGGTACGCCACTCTGAGGTCCTGGGTTCGATTCCCGGCCGAGTCGATGTAGAAAAAGTTCATTAGTTTTCTATGTTGTCTTGGGTCTGGGTGTCTGTGGTACCGTCGTTACTTCTGATTTCCATAACACAAGTGCTTTAGCTACTTATATTGGGATCAGAGTAATGTATGTGATGTTGTCCAATATTTATTTATTTATTTATTATTAAATTGAATACCTAAATATCTAAACATATACATTGATGCTTTTAGACATAAATAAAACTATATTATTACATGTTTTATATTACATTTTGTTGTAGAGAAATTATTTGATTCACAATAGAATGATTATATTAAAGGCTTGATAAGGTACGAATACCAAACCGACTGTGTGAAATTGGACGACATTTTGTCTAACGAGTATAGGTTTGACTGAGGTTTGTGTCAGTTGGTGATATCGCCAAATCTTTTCCAATCGATTCAAATCAAGCGATTTATCCGATCGGTTTGATTGGTGGTTAAAAGGATCCCGGGTGTATGTAATCACACTTGCGTTGACAAAATTAATCAGCTAAATTAAAGAAAATAATTGTCGATTCAAAAAATTATTCAAATTAAGCTCTTTGTCAAACAAAATTCTGTAGAAAGTGGTTTTCCGATTATATTTCGAAACGAAACGTATTCAATTTTCAAATCGAATTAAAATGTTATCTGTGTTTCACTTTCATTAAGTATAGTAAAATTCTAATCAGTATTTTCTTAACTGTAAACAAAAGAAGATGTTTCACATTTGCAAAAGAAGTTTGATTCTTTTATTTATTTAGTTAAGCGTTAAAAGGTACAATGGTTTGAGGGACGCCTAGATGCAAGTTCGATCTTGACCCCTTGGGCTATTATCGTCCCCACTCCTAACACAGGTTTCAATATTAATAATTCCTTAAAACCGAGCATTGCTGTACTATTCATTGTTTTTTTTAAAAAAAAAGTTTCTTTACATTTGTTTTTTACAGTAACAGCCTGTAAATTTCTTACTGCTAAGGCTAAGGCTAAGGCTAAGGCCTCTCCCTTTTGAGGAGAAGATTTGGAGTATATTCCACCATGCTGCTCCAATGCGCTTTGGTGGAATACGCATATGGCAGAATTTTGTTGAAATTAGACACGTGCAGGTTTCCTCGCGATGTTTTCCTTCACCACCGAGCACGAGTTGAATTATAAACACAAATTAAGCACATGAAAATTCAGTCGTGCTTGCCTGGGTTTGAACCTGCAGTCATCGGTTAAGATGCACGCGTTCTAACCACTGGGCTATCTCAGCTCTTTTTTACTTCACATTTGCTTGCTTACAACATACTCGATAAACATTGCGGTATACTCTATAACTTATAAGTAATATGCATGCTATAAAATGTATGCTGCTTCGTCTGTACATTACATAAGTACATTATAAAAGTGTAACAAAGGAATTCCTGATTCCTTATATAAAAGATCGAACTTACTTTTTTCGTCGTCTCGATTGCTATTCAATAAATCTTTAAATCTATGGAAATACCTAAAATAAGCAAAACAACAATATAGATATATTAATATTTCCTTCCATTAGTCATTAATATATTTATTAAAGGTTAAGAAAGTATTAGATGGCCATATACCTGGTTATATACTTAAATTAAATCTTTACCTTTTTGTTTACAATAATAATTTATCTCTTGCTCATCACTGCAGGAAAACATCATGGAAAAGCCTTCATGTCTTAGACTTAATTCTGCCACATGTGTGCCACAAATCTAAGACCAAAAAGAGGAAGCTTGGCTCAGCAATGGAAAATTTGACAATTATTTTGAAATACTTTGCTGATTGCAATCGACATTGTATAAAAATAATACAATATGGAAATGGATAGCAATAAGACGTATTGTTTTATATCCTAAGAATATTTCAAGGCAGAGCAAAATAAAATAAAGTCCATTGCTTATTCCATTTCATATACACAGAAAGTTAAATAAGCATCGCACCTCCAACAGGACTTCAAAAAAAGCATTACCTCCGTATCGATACAATGGTAAACAGCATGACATTACGATTACCGCTTAATGAGATAATACTAATTGCTGGACTCAGTAATGAGGGTCATTATGCAGACGACAATGAAACCAATCTGTTTCAAATTTAACCATACGTATACATAATATAATAGCAATAGCATACCGCATTATATAATCTAGATAACCTGTTGTGTTGAAATTGAATTAATTATAACGTCAATCATTACACAGAATTTTTTTTATCTATACATATAATAAAATTGGAGTGTATGTTTGTAATATTAAAATAACCCATTTTTACTAAATGCATATGAATGTATACACGGTACATATACCAAAATATATTTTTTTACAATTTTTGTCTGTCTGTCTGTCTGTTTGTTCCGGCTAATCCCTGGAACGGCTGTACCGATTTCGGCGGGCCTTTCACTGGAAGATAGCGGATGTAATAAGAAGTAACTTAGGCTACTTTTATTTTAGAATTATACGTAGAATAAAAATAAAATCACGATACAATATCCAAATTACTTAAATTCAAACAACGCGCACGGTGGCGCGGTCACAGCTAATATAGAAATAAAAGTTATAAAATATTTCAAATTACGTTTTTTGTGTCTAACATTTCAACGTTCAAATCTATATACCCTAAAAGTCTTAACATTTATGTTTCTAAAACCTATAATCTAGGCGCCGATGTACTATGTCGTGGCCAAATGCCAAAAGTTATATTATGTGAGTTTTACGTTTTACTAGCAACGACTATCTAGTTGCGAGTTACAACAAAGATTTATCCTTGTAAAAACATTGCTATACTTTTATATATCTATTCACTTACAAAGGCGCGCCCCTCCCTATTTAATTACTATCGACTTGCATTTGTATGTGTAAGTGAGAAGAAGTCTCGGTATACGTGAGACTAAGAGTAAAGACAGCAAAAATGTACAAATATTATTTTTGTTAAGTTGTTTTAATTATAAACTAATTCTTTTAACGCGGAGGAGCGCGTCTTCTTGAGTATCTATTCTCTCATACTTATACTAACTTCTCGTTACGATTTCAATCGGCTATATTACAGATTCTGTCATATATGAGTTTTGCGAAACTTTAACCGTTTATGTAGAACGCAACGGAAGCTTTCAAAGGGAATAATATTCCCCTGTTTTTGAAACATTTTTCATTGAAACTCCGATCCATTTGGATGTAGTTTAATAATATAGCCTTTTTCAACAAGTAGATTATTTAACAGTGAAAGATTTTTTTCAAATCGGACCAGTTGTTCCTGAGATTAGCGCGTACTTTTAAGATAATCTGTCATCATATCATACCATCGGTGTCGATAGAGTTGTAATATTGATTGTTTTATTAAAATGAATATGAAGAAAACATCATATTGTAATAAGAGAAAGTTTATTTACAAATTAACGCCGAAGTAAATTAAGTAACTACTTCAGTATATATAAATAATTAAATAAACAACAATGTAGTCAGCTTACATACAATAATTATATAATTTTAAAGCGATAAAGTACGATAAAAGACTACTGTTTTCAATGGCATTAACATTTAAACGCTGGTTTTAAACATATTTAACGAGGTTATTATTTTATTTTCACTCATTGTAACTAAGAAGTATGCTTAACATACAGTTACTGCACGTTAGTTGAAAATAGATAAGTCTTCGTATATCACGTGTAAATAGGGATGCACGGCCAGCCTAGAATTAAACTACATCCGCAGTAACCTCCACATCATATTAAATAATATGGCAAATGAATACATATTTTATTATTATTATTTTTTATTACTTTTGTTCAGAGTATGTAATTTTTGTTGCACTGTTTATTTTAATATTATGAATGTAATTAAAAACGAAAAATACGTATGTTAATGACACGAGGTACTTATTATATTTATACATATTTAAATCCGTGACTTGAACTAAATATTCACATGTGCACCCGATTCTTATAATGTAACATATTTGTATATTTATTGACTGTATACATTTTATACGATATTATAAAATCCCGTTATTAACAATTCAATGTTATCCGTAAATGCAAAATATCGCATGAAGAAATATTGCTAAATCATATAGTCAAAGACTGTGTGAGTTTTTCCCGCGGCACAGATGCATTTGATAAACGACTGCGCGTGATAAATAGCGCTTTGATTGTCTTCCGTTTTATTAAGTTGGTGTAAGTTTTGATTTTTATAACTAAAGTATCGAATTTAAAAATAAAACATTTTAAACGTTTGTAATCTATTATGGTACCTTTATGCTAAGGCCTCCTGAATTTTTTTGAGGTAAGGGTTTACAGCTTATTCCACCACGCTGATTCAAAGTGGAGAACGCATGTAGTAGATTAAATAAATCACTATGTGCTACATACTGATTTATTCACGTCATTTTCATTTACCACCGAGCACACGTTCAATTATAAAAAGGAAAAAGAAAAGAACCATGGGTTAAGTTAATTCACTTATTCTATTTACTAAGTACTGGTCACTGTTTATTTAATAGTAGGTACAGTACTTGACGGTTCTTATATTCTGTACAGTTTCTAGGATAAAATGTTTGTAACATATCGTTCTAAATTAAATTTCAAGTGTGCGTATGTCTTTTCTTCTGTAACGTGTAGAGATACAAATAAAATATATAATTAAACTAAAATTTTGAAATTTATAAGTCAGTAAAAGTACTCCGATGTTTGTTATCTGTCAATCTGTAATGTTAAAAATATTGTCATTTAGTTCTTACGTTTTTAATATGCTTTGTAGATATTCATTAAATTATGACCAACAAAATAATGTTCACACCAAACTATTTGTTTGGCATCGAAAATCTAAATATGTATTTACGTTTTAACCAGAAGGTATTAAATGAAAAATTATTTCCTTTGCAGAAATGCCACCAAATTGCCAAGATGTTATGTTCCTCGTGCCTGCTGGCTCAAACACCCTTCAACCTGTGTTGGAATATTACAAAAATCCAAGTCTCCACAGATACTAAATAATTAATTAGTTATTTGATTACATGTTTACATTCATTCAATCTTTCACTCACTCAATTATTGTTAAGATACTCGGTTACTTTGCGTCACATTAAATTAAACTGTCGAACAGTGCAGACGTGTTTTTCTTTCTACCTGCGACCCATTTCACAACAGGTTATGGGCCCAGGCCACGTGCCATAATTTTATTAGTTTTATTCGAAGTAGTCCATCTAAATTCCGTTATTTTAAATTCAAAAATGGATTCACGAAATAAAAGGAATATACAACAATTTAATGGTGACCGTTACAGTACTTGGAAGTTTCGTATTAGATCACTTTTAGGAGAATTGCAAGTATTATCCGTGATTGACGAAGAACCGCCACATATACCGAACGAAGAGTGGAATAAGAAGAATATGATTGCAAAAGGTACGATTGTTGAGTACTTAGGTGATGCATTTTTGATTTTTGCGAAGGGTTCCGCTACAGCGAAATCTATAATGGCCGAATTAGACAAGATTTATGAAAGAAGAAGTTTGGCTACGCAATTGGCACTGCGCAAACAATTGCTTAATTTGAAATTACAGCCAGATGTGACTCTTTTCCAACATTTCAATAATTTTGACAATATTATAACGGAATTAATTTCTGCCGGTGCGAAATTGGATGAGATGGACAAAGTATCGCACTTGTTATTAACACTACCCACATCTTACGACGGTGTTATAACGGCGCTAGAAACGCTAGGAGAAGAACAATTGCATCTTACTTTCGTTAAGACCCGTCTTCTCGATCATGAAGTGAAATTAAAAGCTGATACAACGACTGAACTCAAAGTTTTACATACATTTACGAAGAAGAATACCTTAAAAAATAAACCCGGATTTGATAAAAGGAAATCACATTATTATAATTACAACAAAAAATATACAGGAAACACGACACATAAGATATCAAAATTGTATTGCGATCATTGTGGACGACGAAATCATGTGAAGAAGGATTGCCGTTATTTCAAGACGATGCAACAAAATGGCGGTAGTAGCAACAATCAAACGCCAACTGTAAATACATTACAAATATCCAATAACGAGGAGAGTTTCGCTTTTATGTTATCAAATTGTAAGTTGTCTAATTCTTATCACAATTCTTATAATAATACAATTGTTTTTCTTTTAGATTTGGGTGCAACTGACCACATTGTAAATAGTAAAGATTTCTTTTCATCATACTCAGAATTAATGTCTCCGATAAAAATTGGTGTCGCTAAAAACAACGCTAGCATTCCAGCTCTTGGTAAAGGCCAGATTCACGTCACTACTAATTTGGGTTTTCAAGGATCAATTGATAATGTCTTATACTCGCCTGAGGTACCGTATAATTTGCTTTCCGTAAATCGTATTCAGCAAGCAGGTATGTCTGTTATTTTTAAAAGTAATAGTGTTTATATTTACAAAGATAACAAGTTATTAATGACTAGTGTTAGCCATAATAATTTATTTAAATTAGACTTTCAAGTAACGCGATGTCAATATAATTTAAATTTATCTCAGACTTCTAAATCTTATGAACTGTGGCATAAACGTCTTGGCCATTTAAATAAACAAAAATTTAATATTCTTAAAGGTTTAATTGATGATAATAATGTAATTAATGATATTACTCCTAGTGATGAATTGTGTGAATCATGTATACTCGGTAAACAATCACGACTACCATTTGCCAAATCAAAACAAAAATCGGATAACAATAGGCCCCTTTTTATAATTCATGGTGTATCAGAAAGAATGAATCGTACATTGACCGAAATGGCAAGATCCATGGTTATAAGTGCGAAATTAGACAAAATATTTTGGGGTGAAGCTGTTTTAACAGCTACATATTTAACAAATATTTTACCCACTAAAAGTCTAATAAATAAAACACCATATGAGTTGTGGCATAATAAAAAACCGAGAATAAATCACTTAAAAATGTTTGGTTCTACTGCATACGTGCACCATAAAACTAGAAAAACTAAATTTGACGAGAAATCTATTAAATCAATATTAGTTGATTATGATGCAAACGGGTATAGATTATTTAACGTTGAAAACAATGAAGTGTTTATAGCCCGCGATGTTATATTTGACGAATTAAATTTTGAACAAACACGACCAATTCGATGCAGTAGTGACAACAATAATAAAGTGATTCCCTCAAAAATTAGTAAGCCCGAAAATGATTCGGCAAAACTAATAAGTCAACAACAAGATACTTTGAATGAAACTTCTTTTGAAAATCAGCCAACTAATATAAGGCGCAGTGAAAGAATTCGCAATCTACCCCCCAAAGATTACAAACAAATGAATGATCCTGATTTACTGCTATCTCTAATTACTATGCAATCTTTACCTTCATGTTATAAGAATATTTTTAATAGACATGATTCCGACAAATGGTTAGAAGCTGTAAAAAATGAAATTGAATCACTTCGCAGCAACCAAACGTGGACTTTAGTTGAAAAACCAAAAAATGTTAATATTGTTAGTTGCAAGTGGGTGTTTACTATTAAAAATAATGAATTAGGCGAACCTATACGCTATAAAGCTCGATTGGTTGCTCGAGGTTTTACTCAGGAGTATTTACAAGATTACGATGAAACGTTCGCACCAGTAGCACGGATAACTACTTTTAGATTTATTTTAGCTTTGGCAAATCAATATAATTTACATGTCCATCATATGGACGTTAAAACGGCATTTCTTAACGGTATATTAAAAGAAAATATCTATATGGAAGTACCAGAAGGTATTATAGCTAATAATAATCAGGTGTGTAAATTAAATAAAACATTATATGGCCTGAAGCAGTCATCCAGGTGTTGGTACGAACGTTTTGATCTTGCTCTTAAAGATATGGGTTTTAAAAACTCCGAAGTTGATCCTTGTCTTTACATATTAAATAAAAATTGCATAGATAAAAACGTTTATATTGTTCTGTATGTTGATGACTTAATAATTTCTACTAAAAATTCTGATTCATTACAAATGTATAAAAATAGTCTTATGCAAAAATTTCAAATGTCAGATTTAAAAGAAATAAAATTATTTCTTGGAATTAGAGTTCAAAGATCAAATAATACAATTTCTTTAGATCAATCTACATATTTACAAAATGTTTTAAATAAATTTTCTATGAATGATTGTAATCCGTCAAAATCACCTTTTCCATGTAAATTAAATTATTTAGCTTTAAATTCGGATGCATACTACGATGCACCTTGTAAAAATGTCATAGGCTGCCTTATGTATGCAATGCTTTGCACAAGGCCAGATATTTGTGCTTGTATTAATATATTAAGCAGATATCAGTCTAAAAATAATGAGGAATTGTGGAAAAATTTAAAACACCTTTTACGTTATATAAAAGGAACAGTTGGGTTAAAATTAGTGTATAATAAATGTGATTTTAAAGAAATAATATGTGGGTATGCAGATTCTGATTGGGGAGGCGATCAAAACGACAGAAAAAGTACAACAGGCTATTTGTTTAAAGCTTTTGATAATTGTACAATATCTTGGAAAACACAAAAACAAGCTACTGTCGCCGTCTCCTCAACGGAAGCTGAGTACATGGCTCTTTTCGAAGCTGTAAAAGAAGCAGTGTGGATAAAATCACTGCTAAACAGTATTTCTATCCTAATAAAAGAGCCTATTATAATATTTGAAGATAACAATAGCTGTATTTGTATTGCAAATAACCCCACGGACCACAAAAGGTCCAAACATATAGACATAAAGTACCACTTTATTAGGGAAAAAATCGCCGACAATATAATAAAGTTAGAATTTATTTCCACAGGAAATCAACTAGCTGATATATTTACTAAGGCGATGCCCTCGAACAGATTTCTAGAATTAAGAAAGAATTTAAAATTAATTTAATTCAAAACTTATGTGAATTTTGTAAATTAACTTAAATGTGTACTTGTCTTTTTGAGGGGGACTGTTGGAATATTACAAAAATCCAAGTCTCCACAGATACTAAATAATTAATTAGTTATTTGATTACATGTTTACATTCATTCAATCTTTCACTCACTCAATTATTGTTAAGATACTCGGTTACTTTGCGTCACATTAAATTAAACTGTCGAACAGTGCAGACGTGTTTTTCTTTCTACCTGCGACCCATTTCACAACAACCTGGAATAAAACTATACTAAATGTTACACAGAACAATATGTAATGAGTAGATAGTAGCTACCCAGAGGGGCTTGCACAGAGTCCTACCACCACCAAGCAAAATTTCACACTTTGACAAGCGCTTGGGATATGTACCGTGTGGGATGTTGATGACGTAGGAGTGAAGCACGATGACAGTAATTTAAAATTGGATTTCCTAAAATCTATTACCGAGGAGCGAGTAATATGGATACACGTAGGAGGGACGACGCAGATGGATAACTATTTCTAATTACTTATGATATTGATGACTTTGTTATATTAAATACGGCTAATATGGATGAGTTCTGTTTTGAAAATATTAAATCTTAATAAGCTAATGATTTAAAATTTATTTCAAAAGAAAAGTATTTTCATGTTTTTTATTAATTCACATTAAAAAATAATTCATATTAGTTTATATAAAATGAATAAAATAAAATAATATGTTTTCATTATCATGACATTATAGAATAATTACATTTGACAATAATATAATTTTAAATCACCAGAAATACTTTGATTTTATTTTATGATTTTAGTAGATAGATTAAAAAATGGACATCCTGATGATAAGTGGTCAAAGCTGGACATTGTGAAAGAAAAGAATAACCATCCAACATTGCCCAATAACCACCAATCTTGGGACTTAAAACGAACATGAGGTCTTGTTCTTTAGTTACACTGAACTACTCATATTTTAAATCGAAACGCAACCATTCTAAGTATCTTTGTAGAATATAGTATTACTGCGTGGTACTTACTACCGGGCCTGCACAAAGATACAAAGTAAAATTGTTAATGACTTAATTTGATAACTAAAGAAATTATGACAAGAATATAAACTAACATCAATTATTTGAAACGAAATATAATTTAAGTTCAATATAAAAAACACTACCTGCATTTGTTAGAGAAATCACTAAGGCCAACCGAGCAGATTACAGGAAAGTATTTGCTTTTAAATCATTTTCCAATACTCTCTGCGTAATGACATTTACGGACGTGACTCGACTAGAACTAACGAGGGAATGGCTTTGAAACGGCAAAATATTTAAAATCAAGATCTTACAAATATTTTTCAAATAATAATCTTACGAACTAAACTTCTAATCTAAGCGGACTCTTTATATATATAATAATAATTCTTCTGTATTGCCGGTTCCAACCACAAGCGGACAAAAGACAAATAAAAAACATTTGTAATTGAATCGAAGCGAATTGGTCGAGAGATTAAATTTCAATAATCTATGATATTAATTATGGATTTGTGAACAAATGGCGTTTTGAATGTCGATGAAGCTGCTATCGAAACTTTTGGAGTAAATTTAAAGTGGATATTAGTAAATAAGAAGAATAATTTTGTATTATAAATATAGATATATTAATCAAGAACTTTGTACTGCACAATATAGCTGAGATACTAGTAATCGCATGGAATATTTAAATTTAAGGTTTGTTTTTATCTTTATTCCTTCTTTAATTGGAATTGGCTGTATATTCTAAGCGGCTGAACCGATTATGATAAATGTTATTGTGTGTATTTAAAAGTGGGTTCCTGGATGGTTTATATAAGATTCTTATTTCACCCGTACGAAATTGGGACTGCCAACTTTTATGTCCGTAAAATAATACATATATTTAGAACATTTTGACTTTCGTTCAATAACAGTGTTATTCCTTGAACGTAACAAAAATCTATTTTTAGGTAAAACGTATTATTTGTTACGTATATACATATATATCTTTATACATGAATATCTGACAAATACCGTTTCGAAACAATAGGCTTGTTAATGTTAAAATATACATCAACATTTTGATATCTTGCGTAATTGTTTATGATTGGAACATTAAATTTTAAAAACCATCCTTAAACATTTTACCTAACTATTATTTTACCAGGTTTATTATTTTTTTTAGAAGCGAAACAGTTTCCAACTTAAAATACACTTAATACCAGTTTTGTCAAGACTTCAAAATAAAGCCAGGTCACACAGGTAGCTATAAATAATTCAGGGATGTGTACAAAGAATTTCCAAGTAGTTTACCACAACAGCAAGTTGGCGCTAATTTTACGAAACTCTTATGCGATTTACTTGAGGTTTAAAATCTTCCAGTTGTATTTTAATTATATTACTGTTTTTTCTTAAAAACATTGCAATACCTTTACTGATTCAATATGAGTGATACGAAAGTAAAATAAAAACAGGGAATTTCCTCATATGCAATATTACATATATTACGTAAGGAATTATGAGGCTTCTGAAGTCTAGGTTTTGTATCAAGAATTTCGAAGTAACAACCCCTTATTTAGAAAACTTGTTACGGTTTGGCTTCCAGCGTTCGTATAACTATGCAATCCCTCAGATTATGATAGTGCACTGGTGTTTAGGCATATACAGTCTCCTGTGTGTGTAGTGCTGAGTGAGTTACCGTCATAATTGGGGATACAGGAATCTTCGTCTTCCTCATTTTAGGATTTAGAAATAAAATAAATACTTCAAAATCAATGATTAGATATTAAAACTGTATATATACACGTGTTATAATTTTTCTGTATCAGATTTAATCTTAATATGAGAATCATTTATTCTATTCCATTATAACATTATTTTAAATTAAATAACAAGTATCAATAATTTCTTTAATCATAAATAGTTTTAAATTCTAGAATCCAATTGCCAAATCCGTGAAATATCGATATGACTTTTTGTTGAAAATTGCAACATTTTTCATAGCAACCAGAACGTCGGTAAGTGAAAATAAAAGTCGTAACAAAATGTAAAGCTGAACCGGTAAAGTCAATGCGGTATTTTAACCTACATGCGAGTTAATAACAGAGATTAACTCCACCCCCAGTCTTTCAGGGTGAAATATACCTGCGGTTTCTCAGCTTTAATGGGGTAAGATTTAAATAAGCTTTTAAAGTTATTTTATATTTATTTTGCTGCTTTATCATTTTATCAAATTTTAATTAAAACCCTATTACAGCAGATGTGTCTAAGTGTATACCAAATAAAACTGAAATATCTCACATTTGAGGTTTAATCTGTTTTGAAAAATAAGGCGTATAAAATGAGTTGAGCTAATAATATTATGTCGAAAGGAGGACGCCAAATTGGCAACAGTACATTTTTAAATTATTATATTTGAAAACTAGTACTGTGTTTCGAGGTTCCTTTTGCAACATAATATTATACGTGAAATTGTAATTGTCATTATTTGTGTAGTATTGTGTGATGTGTGACAATAAAAGAGTTTCTTTCCTTCAAAATATTATGTAACCTACATTTATTGTAACTATAATTCAAGAAAAATATTTACAAATATTCACTTGGTGGTAGGGCTTTGTGCAAGCCCGTCTGGGTAGGTACCACCCACTCATCAGATATTCTACTGCCAAATAACAGTACACTGTTTTGTTGTGTTCCGGTTAGAAGGGTGAGTGAGCCAGTGTAATCACAGGCACAAGGGACAAAACATCTTAGTTCCCAAGGTAGGTGGCGCATAGGTGATGTAAGGAATGGTTAATATTTCTTACAGCGCCCTTGTCTATGGGCGGTGGTGACCACTTACCATCAGGTGGCCCATATGCTCGTCCACCAAACAATGCCATAAAAAAAAAAACATAAACGATTGTAATCGACATTGCTTAATTTGTCGATAATTTTGTTACAACTTTTAATAGGAAGTTATTTGATTATATGGTCACTAGAAAACGAGTAGTGTTGTACAAAATTACAGCTCCAAAAATTGTTTATAGATTAGCAAGATTTGATCCAAGCATACCTAAAAAAAGGTATAAATATATATGTGAAAATGAAAAACATTGTAACAATATGCTGAGCGAAACATCTTCGTCGAGTGGAAAATACTGAATCTAGGAGAATGATATTTAGGTAGGTTATTATATCGATAGGTTTCTTTTATGAGATAGGCATGTGCTGAAAACGGATTATTAAAATCCAACGAGAACGAAATATAAGTTGAATAGTTTGAAACATTAAAATTGACATTTACTTATTGTTCACAAGTATTACTTTGAGAGTTTCCGTTTCAGCGCCTTTAAATATGCAAATTCAGTTTTATAATAATAATGTGTATAAATAAAACGTGATATCAAGGTATATTGATGTGGTCTTAAGAAGAGTCTTAGCCTCTGATATAGTAAATTAAGGCATTGAACAATTTCTGATTTTTATCTATTAAAAGTATTTACTGATTTAATATTATTTTTGCTTCTTTAATTTACCGATAAATGGTGCTTATAACAAATAAGCAATCATAAAAAATAGGTAAAACTAAACAAAAATATATTTAATTTCTAGTAACGGATTTAAGTATTGTTCTATATAATCAATTTAATGACCAAAGGACGTCAAGGATGAGAGTAATGGTCCGCTATAATATATTCAAAAACATAAATCGTAATAGCGGTTGATTTGCATAAACGGGACGTTGTAAGATTTGTGGCGGTCCGGAAAGATATAATATTGTATTTATAATAAACGGAAAAATCAGTTTGACGAAACTGCCATATAATCATTTTTTATTTAAGTTTAGAGATTTAACATCCTTTGGTACCATATTAATCAATTTATTATTATAATTTCGAGTTTAATACATAATAAAAAAGATAAAAAAAAAACATATGACAAGAATTAAAACATTTTTTAAATTCTTTTCCGAACATTTTCAGTGCATAACGATACATAGCGAATTATATATTAATATTTTTTATAGGATAAAAATCTGATAGATCTAGTCTTTATAAGGTATAAGCAATCGTTTATTTCATATGAGAGTTCATAAAATCTATTATTTATATTGCACTTTATGTAAACAAATTTCTTAATCACATCTATATAACATTATACATAATTCTTTATTAATTAACAAGATTTATTTCCGTTGGATTTTGTGTTTGTCCAAGTATGATATAGGTTGGCAAACAGGAAAATGAACCACCTGATGGTAAGGGGTTACCACTACCCATAGACATTAGTGTTATAGAAAATATTAAACATACCATCCATCACCAATGCGGCACCTACCTCGGGATCTAAGATTATGTTCCTTGTGCCTGTAGTTACACTAGCTCACTCACCCATCAAACCGGAAAACAATAATAGTAAAGCTTCTTGGCGGTAGATTAAATGATGAGGGTGTTATCTACGCAGACGGGCTTGAAAAACAAAACCGTTCACCAAGAAAATTCATTTAAAGACACAAAGTATAGTAAATCATTGATGTATAAAAATGAATGAACTCAAATATATTTCAATTGATTAAAATTTAATATTTATGTTCAAAGTGAATGTGGAATTTGTGTAAGTGGATCAAATCAGCCTAAATGGTTTATTTCTTTTGACAGAGTGTAACGAGGTCGACATACGGTGAAGGGATTTTCCGCATTATTTAATATGCAAGGGTATGATATCCAATCAATGTATCGGTCACAGCTCGCTTACAAAACGTTTCGAATAATAACGAGTTATTCAATTACATGTGACCATTTGAGTACATATTTATGTTTTATTTTAAGCATTAAATTTTACATTTTATTTGTCCTTTAATATAAAGAATATATTTATAGTATTATTAGTTGTACTAACTGAAATTTAGTCATTTATTGAAAATTAAAAAAACGACAAAAGTCAGTTAGCCAAGTATATTAAGAAAAATAGTATTGAATGATGCTTAGTGGCTACGTCATCCTCCTCAATGTCGTTCTAAAGGTGTTCTACAATTTACGATTCCAGGTCCTAACAGCAAACCCTTTTAAAATCTACATGTTTGCCGAGATACATAAGAGCCATGTCGATGCTTTCGTTGTCTCAAACAAAAGACTTAAACATCGCTGACATGACTGCTTTCAGAGAGATGTATTCTAATCATACCCAAAAGTATGCTGGACGATATCCTGGTCCAAGTCAAATACATTGGCGCTTTTTATCTGGTCTTATACCTCAAAAATCGCTATATCAAAATTGTGCTGCGACATTCAGCCTTTGTACTCGTCATTTTGGTTAAATACTACATAACATAAATACACATTAACTTTTCTAATGTTTCTCGATT
Source organism: Vanessa atalanta (assembly GCF_905147765.1). NCBI lineage: Eukaryota > Metazoa > Arthropoda > Insecta > Lepidoptera > Nymphalidae > Vanessa > Vanessa atalanta. Next base: position 7,123,788 of record NC_061882.1, read on the forward strand.
TCAAACAACAACGTAACTAATAACGCTGAGTATTTATAATATGACTGTATATGATTATATATATATATAACCTTCGCCAATAGACAATTCAACGCAAATTAACTCTCTATGATTGGACCAAATCCTTTGAGAGCGGCCTAATTCGAAATGCCATCAAACTAAATCTGTACACAAATTCTGACTTGTCTATGATTGACTTCCCAGAACACAAATATAAATTAAATAACTTCCTATACGTATCTATATTCTCTGTAATGAAAGTTTTAATGGATGTTTATGTGCTTGTGTGTGGGTTTGGTAGGTGTGTTTTCTGTATATCTCTATAATTATTTCCGAGGAATCAGTAGAAAAATATGATTCGAATTTAGTCTGCATACTGATCTGACAAAAAGAAGTACCATCTAATTATTTTCGTTCGATGCGGGAACCTAAAAACTGTTTAATTTATTAGTACTTTCGTGAGTGATTTTCTAAAATTGTGATAAACTCACCTCGTTACATTCTAAGTAAGTTTAGTTGATTTAACTTTTAAGTATTGTTGGAGTCAACTTTACGATTGTATTTTTTATAAGTCTTTAATTATTACTACTTTACGTTGTATTTTCATTGTGTTATTTTAACTAGTCTAAGTTTTATAATCATGTATAATCGTTAAGGAAAACCAGTGTATTACTCGTAAACAATACTACACATAATTTTCCATAGTTTATATGAACTCACAACATCGAAAATTACTAGATTTTAATAGAATGGTTTATGATTAACCTAAATTATTATTATTTTTAGTATTAGTTTATAGCAAAGTTAACTAATACTTTTAACCTTCAGAGCAAAGAATATTACATTAACAATTTGTTTTATAAATTTTTTAATTTGGTCTCGTAAAATGACGAGTCAAAAGTGCTTGTAAGAGCCTACTTGTAATGAAGTAGATTCTGATTAATTATATTTAGAGGCGTCTTAGCCTTCTACAATAAAGTTCACGCTCTTTAATGGCAATCGTTTAGATATGTATATGACGTAGCAAATTAGTGAAATTAGGCTTTCAATGAAATGTCTATCCACTTTACTAAATGGAAGGTAGAATAGAGTCATTTTTTTCTGAATACTCTTCCACACCAGACACAGAAAAACCTAATCAGTTAATTCTCTTACTCTATATGGTCTTTTCGATCTTACTCGTAGAGTAAGTCAAATCAAATAAGGCAGATATGCTGCAAATCCTATAGAACTAACAAACACTTTGAAACTCTATCAGGATAAACAGCCTTACTTTCAGGAATATCCATATTCTATGAATGGGGTCATTTAGTAAAGTGGCTAGGCGTTTCATTGAATTTTTAATTTAACCAGTTGGCGGCGACATGTATACCCTCTTGACTCTTGAGACGGCGTAAATTCTTTTAACGCTGATCATAAACTGAGTCGTTTGTCTGGAAGTTAGTTTATATGGTTGTATATTGTGGGGTCCCGAATCGGGTCGATAAATGATATTGTTTTTGTAGTCAAGAAATTCATAGTTACGAAAATTAATTTCGAATTCCAGACTTCGGAAGATGCACGTTGTTTGAAAAGTAAACACACTAAGATTCAATAACTTACAATTATATCAGTTATTGAACCAGGTGCAGAGAAATCAGTCTCTCCTGCCCTGGCATGTTTTATCGCCTAGTCGGCATATCAAAGTGCACCTGTATTTGCACAATATATCCCCGGTGATTAGCTATTCCAGAAGATTAGTCGCCATGAATAAAGTTAGTTTGAAGAATGTATAGTATGGTACAGAACAAATGGTACCTATTTAAAATACTCATAACCATTATTCAAAAACAGTATATCCTTACACCTAACGCGTAAACAAAGGACAGAGCATCTTGTAGTCCAACGTAATCTGGAGTCAAGAGATAAAGTCACCATTCCATCGATTTATTGTCTAGTTGTCGAGTATTGGATAGACATTATCAGATATGGTCAAACGCAATGTGGTATCGAAACAATGCCCAACTATAATAATTTGAAATAGCCAATATTGTTTTATGTTAGCCATATTAATAGAAGGTTTACACGGTTCGATTTTAGCTGACTAAATTTCGAAACTAATAGAATAATTATGCCAGATTCTATCCCTTAGAACAACAACAACCAAAAACCCGTAATAGTGTATTCAAGAAAAAATATATTTTAAATAATTTTTTACGCTGTAATATTTTAACAAATAATACACACATACAAGGTGACCGAAAACAAAATTAACGAATTTTCAAATCGTCAAGAATCTTTCTTTTTCGGTTGTTCGGTTAAATTTAATTCAACAAGTGTTGAATATTTTATTTAAAAAAAATTTTGTTGCTTCAATTTAACCAAAAATTAATTAATTATTATTTCACTGAAATTTTCCGTTTAACATTACAATTGGGTTCGTAAATTTAAATTTAAAAAATACATTTAAAAAATTAGGACTAAAATTTCCAATACCAGTTTGATATAGCGTCTGTACATCTGTCAATTGACCTACAAACAATACCACTTCAAAATTATAATTCGACTCATGATTGAATAAGTCAGCCATTGCACTATTTGTAGACAGTAGTAGTAACATCTTAACAGTAGTTTTTTGTGCTCAAAGCGAATCTTTCCACAATGGTGAATATTAAGCATACGAATATAAAATACGATTGCTTGCTAAATATTTTTCCCGAATAATCCTCCTTGCGTTTTATCCAACTTTATAGTTTTAAATAGTGAAAAAGATAAATTCTCTCGCCATTGCGAAATCATAGTCATTGCAAAATAAAACATAAAATAACCAAACGTCATAGTCTTACCATTTTTATTATGATCACTCATTTGAAAGCGACTCATTGCACTTATGGTTCTAACCTTAATAGCACCTTCACCACAAATCGCTATTAATAGTTTCACATGCAGATTCTTCTTTGTAAGAAGCCGTAACTACTACCGTAACTACGGTTATAACAACGAAACTAGAGCAAGTCTAAGTTTCGTTGTTATAACCGTAAAATTTTGATGTTGATGATGATGAATTAAAATATAATCATTAAAAATAATACATCTCTGATTTAAGACCTAATAAAAGTATAATCATTGAAGAAAAAATACAATATATCAAATAAAAAGAGAAATAATAGTTTCAAAATATAATCGTATCTAGTTATTCCTTCTTCAAATTGTCTTCAAGAGCTTTTCATTCCAAACGAGGCCGAGTTTCCACAGCTATCGAGTCAATGGATTCGATTCCCTGTTCTATTATGACTCGTATCAGCTATCAAAGGAATAATGAGGTGGATTCGGAATGACTTTGCGAGCTTTCTTTATCAAGATTTATCTCAACAGAATCACACGAAAGAAAGTTTTTTTATATTTATTATGGCGTAACGTTATTACAGATTCTTTAAATAGATTTCTTGAACTAGAGTTATATCCAAACCAATATCACGCATGAAAAGAAGCGTTCTAGATGGTATTTTAGTATAGTAGAGTACAGCAGAAAAAACTTATTATGTACAACCGGAGCCTCAGTCTTATGCTAGAACCTTACACTTGAACCGCACCTCCCATATACGAATGCCACCATATACAATTTAGACCGTTGTGAATTACTTATATCTATCAAGTATAATCCACGCTTCACTTTTGGCTATATGAATTCGATGTTGTATACAGACCTGCAACCGTTGAATTTCACCTACAACCGTGTTATATATTCAATTATCTGAGCTATGTTACGCATAATATATAAAATATTGGAACTCATTTAATCAATGCATAATATACTTTATTGTAAAATTAATATATACATCATATTTTTTTTTCTTTTTTAATTTTGTCTTTTATTTGTGCCGAGAGAGCACAGTTTATTTCGCCAATGCCACGTGTGATATACATAATATTATTAAGAGGAACAAAACCTCAGCGTTATATTTTTTTTTTTTACTATAACGTTGGTTGAATTCTATAAATTTTTCGTGTCATTCAGAAATAAACTGACACGTTAGTATCAACATAACAATGCAATTAATAATGTTTATTATTGGAGATTGATGAACATAATTATAGTAATATTTCACCAGAATTTTAACACAGAATCATTAGTATTTATATACCATAAGTATTTTGAATTAATAAACTAAATAACCGTAGTTATTTCCGAGAAATTCTACAAAATCAAATAATTATTTTTGAAATTATAGCTTTATAATATTACGTATAATTTTATTACTATAATAAATGTAATAAAAATAATAAAGTCCATTAGAAAAGTTTAAATAATACGAGATAAAAGAAGCCTAGCCTTCGTTTGTTTTGACGGTAAATAATATCTTCACCAAATTGGTATCTGTCTGGTTCGATATGAGCTCTTGTCAAACATTCAATAATATTATTAAACTTTCAGGGACTAAAAGTAATCAAAGAATATTGCTTATACGCGATAGGGTATCATAATAATAATCTTCCAAATAGATTTAGTAATCAATGTCGTTAGTTATATGTGTTGTAGGTAAATTTATTGCACTTATATATTTGCACTTATTATATCACTTATTGTTATGGAGAATAAAAAAAATCTTATGCCCAAATCTCTAGAAAATTACATCAAATTCTTATACTCTAAAATAAATTCAAAATGTAAACTACTTTTTAAATTTCGAATAATTTGAAAGGAAAAAAATATAGAAATTTGTTATTTTTTTTTTATTTTCCAGTATCTCACTTCAGCCAGTACTCTCTATGTAGTTGAGATTGAATGGAACAGGACAAAAAATATACTGTTACTTTACTATTATAGCTTCGCGAAATATTAAAGTTTTGATACCGATTAATAAATACACCAGTACACATAATATTTATTTATTATTTGTTTTATTTTATAAAAATTATAGTCCTGAAGTTAAAAATCCAATTAACAAAAATCTCCTATTGTAGTTGCATGCGCGACTCTCTTTTTGTTTTTTTTTAATTATTATTTTACGCGGGAAAAACTTCTTGTATTATTTTTTAATGCCATACGAATGACGTTCTGAAATCGATTACACTTCTATGAAATCGGACACAATAACAAAATGTGAGTTTATATTTTCTACATGAATAAGTATTTTTAAAGTGATGTATATAGAAGTAAAATAGTATAAAAAAACTAGAGTTTATTTTACTTAAAACAATTTACTAACAACCAAAAAAAGCTCTAACTTCGAATTTATCTAAACATAAATATACCACTAAATGATACATATTAGAGTAAACTACTTATTCAGTTAAGCTTACAAATCCAAATAAAACACAACAAAAACTTTTAACAAATTACAAGTCGCGCCTCTATCGACCTTACTGTCCGAGCCCAAAAAGAAAAATTAATGGTGGTTTAATTCAGTTTAGCGCGCTTTTGTTTTTTTTTTTTTTATTACATCTAGTAAAGGAATCACCTAAATATGTATAATGTTGTCTCTGTACAATGTTTTCTTCTTGCCACTTTTATTTTTCAAGTTTCACAATAAAAATCGATTATTCTCATTGTAACATGTTATATCAAAAAATAATAATTGTACGAATTGTATTTCAAAAAAGGTTGTATATTTTTTATAATAATGATAAGAATATTGACATTGAGTCCTTAAATATGAATTAAAAATATTTACTGTGTAAATCATGACCGCGTATAATGGTGGCAAGAATGTTAGCCGTATTTCCCCGTTCAATCAGGAATCAGGTAAAAATGATCCAGCCATTCTGTCACCAGTGGAGTCAATAAGGAGAGGTTATTTTTATATTTTTTTTCTAAATATATATAAATAACTTTCAATAGTATTTGTTTTTTTATAATAAAAATCATTAAAAAATTCTACTTCTCTTAGAACATATCTATTGATATACAAAAGAGTAATGAGAGGTCGTTTAGCAACTTTTAAATGAAACTAAGCTCCTGACGGTGTTACGTAAGTAATTACATATATAGATAAAACAAAAATCGCTAGTAAACAAAAAATGTAGTACCACTATCTTTCGACGGCTCTGCCTATGTCAAAGTGATATTTTTCGTACCACTAGTAATTTATTACTAATCAATAAGCGATGTAATTTATTTAATTAATATTTTGATTAAATTTGATTTGATAATAAAACGAAGTGATTATTGTATAATTAGTTCCTATATGCTCGTCAGCATATCATGACGTCAAGATTAAATGAGTAATTGTTATTTCAGAACCATATTATTGAAACCATACCATAAAGATGAAATTTATATATAATGCTGCAGCTCTCCTTCTCATCAGGATACATGTAAATAATGACAACTCTATAAGCAACTAAAATATAAATTTGTATTACAATTTATTTAAAAATGTAATTAAACTCTTATTGTACTGGCAAGTGTGAACCAAACAAGAGCCGTGTTGGCGTAACCTCACGATTTATTGAGTTTAAATCAACGGTTTTGTACACTAAGCACTAGCGTAATAGAGCTCTAAAACTGTGGCCACTAGTGTAATTGTTACTCGAACCCTAAATTTCTATACATTTATTTCGTAAAACAAACATAAATTGTTAAAAATAAATTCAAACACATACACAAAACACAACAACAAACACGTCGCAGCGTATCTTTAGTTTAACGTAATATATTATTTGAATAATATAAAATTAATATTACAAGTGATTAACATCAATATCTGTAGGGCTACATTTATTCTACTGAGTAGTATATATATCCTAACGCTCTCAGGCGTTAGGATACAAAACCAAAAATACTCAAAAGTCAAGAGATGTAGGGATTACATAATTTGTATATACGAAATAAATGCACATATTTTTCAACGGAAACATGGTGCTGGCATTCTTGCTATCCACGCGGACATGATTTGTAATACAGCAGCAATTTTTAATTTCTATTTGTTTAAATTTAAGACCTTAATGTGCATAATTCTAGGGTTTGTAATAATAACAATGAAACATAAATTAAAGGACGAATGCCCGGTTTTGACAAAAATACAAACAAGTATGTAATCAAAATAGATAATCTTAATATAATTATTTACATTTAATTCTTTCAGATAGACCTGTTTCGATTCATAAAATCTCACGTGCTTGCCTATAAATACGCGTAAAACATTAATATTTATGCGTCGGTATAAAAATGCAGCAAAAGCCATTAAATGTGATTTACAGTACGTTTCATGAAAACAAAATTACTCCAATAACTTTTCTCATTAACTGAACAAAATATGCGTTATTTATTGCATTTTACAATTGCCCCTAATTCAATACGTTGATCTATATTCCATTTAAATTTATAAATGCTCGCGTATTTCGTTGCTTCATTTACGTAGACTGTAATAATTAAAGCAATACGTAATATTGAATAAATCGTTTGTTCAGTATTTTATTTTCAATAGAAAATTCAATTTTATAGTTCCTCTTAACAAATTTTGGCATCGACTGCCATTGATGATTTGTAATAAATCATAATAATGTGTATTATATCTCCTCAGACTATGAGATGGAATAGTAAGTAAATGCGTAATCTATATACCAAAAAAACGGAGTCTCACAACTTTTCATGATTTTGAAGTACAGGATTGAAACAGTTTCAGTATCCTAAAAGGCGTCTGCGAGCTAATGAAGTCCTAAAAAATCTGTTTCTGGATTGTCTCTGTTAAAAATTAGTAAAACTCGTGTTAAAAGTTCATCAAATGTAAATGCATTGGTATTATCTTAAAAGAGAAATTTTGATTGAAAATAAACGTCCGGCTCATACCATGTCCCCCAACTATCAAATTCTTATCGGAGAACTTACAGCTGGGTTACATTCGACTGTTCCGATTGATATGACAGATGTTTACCTATTATTTGTATGTGTTTTAATATACAGACAAGCATCCGACACGTTCAACCAACTCTTAGTTAAGGCGAAAGCAAATAAAAATGTAGGCACGATGTTATGTGAAAACAACAAGCGCTAATAGATAGCCAGCAACAACAATATCCGTGTAACGTGAACGATTACTTACAAACTACTTACAATATTAACGTTCCGTTAAACCGAATTAATTGATACTTCGAGTTTAATTAGTTTAAATAATAATTTTAAATAATTTATCGTGACTCTAATTAAACTTATACAGATTCATACAAAAAATTACATAATAAATAGAATTGATATCTGCAACGGTAAATGTTGGGATTTAAAAAAATCCTAGAATGCGACTTTAAGCGCAGTTTAAAATTAAAATTTCCGTCCAATACTTTAGACAAGTTCGTTTAATAATATTAACCCTTTCAAATTAGATGCCTATCGAATAAACCAGTAACGAGAGCTGTATCACATACGGATGAAAATAAAAACGATATACTTGTACAAAGAAGTCGATATAAAGAGTGAGAGGTCATCTCGCGGGGTTCAGTTATCTCCTGATCGAATGGCATCGGATCGATTACGTCGCTTTGTTTGCCCTGGTATATATCTCTCAGCGAAGTTAGCTTTTCAACCAATATAAGTAGATGTATAATATTACAGAAATTGTTGTGTGTTATAATTCTCTGTATACTTATGTAGTTTAATCATATTTTTACTTTTTATGTATTTATGTTTTTTTTTATTATTTAATAGAAGCGGACAGGACCTGGGCCATTAAGTGATATGTAAGAACCGTTCATTCACGCTGCAAGAAATATGATATAATATATCGAAAATAATGTTATTATTGATGTCGTGACGCGCTATCCATGCCGTTGTCATATTCTATTTGTTATTTGATTTATGTTATTTCAATGTGCCTGCACGTTTTTTTCTAAATCTACCTTAGGAACTATGATGTTATCCCTTGTGTAACTCCAGGAGTTGCTCACTCACCCTTCAAACCGGAAACACAACAATACTGACTATTGCTGTTTGGTGGTAGAATGCAATTAGTACATTGTACTTACCTAGACAGGCTTGCATAAAGTCCTATCTACCACAAATAAATCATACACATAAATAAATACTTTAAACCTACCTAACTAAATTAAGGTACTACATGCAAACTAAATAGTTGATTAAATGTTTAATAAATAAAAAAATGTATAAAATACCTCGTTAAAGAATTAATTATGTAAAATATATAAATTAAATTCTATTTAATTTTCCCTGTAAAACGATAAGTCACCGAGAGTTGTGACTTAGTCGTGTCAGCTAATGAACTCGTTATAACTTACAAATGCACAATTAAGCCGCTTTAGAAATAAGCTGAGGTTGGTTGTTAAAATGAGATACGATTTTGTTTTAAATATTCTTATTAAAATGAAAAACTTCTTATATTTAATTTACATAATTAAAATCAGCATCGCGATCATGTGAGGATTCACATCGAATCTTTATCATGAAATGTTGACAACCGACTTACGGTGAAATACTATTTTAATACATGTGTTCAATATTTTTTTTAATTGTTATAGTCAATGTCACATATCACATTCAGATATTTCACATTCGTGTTCTACGGTGAGATTCGAGTTTCTTCTTACAGAATACAGTTCCATGTATGCATTGTTTACCGACTTCATTTTGTTGTTTTTTTTTTGTAATTTCATATTATATGCAAGTTTATACCAGACCCTTTCACACGAGTGTCAACAATAACTTCACACAGTTTCAACTCCATACAACAAACAAAAACTCGAGTAATTATTTTCATGTATACTATTTAAATCTTGTTTGAGTTCAAAAGTTTAATAATAAAGTTGATATTACGCTTTTCCAATATTACATACTGGAAAATTGAATAGTGTTTTTATGTTAACATAATTATAGCTAATAGTCTCAATATGACTAATAGTTATCGTAAATTTCTATAGTTTGATGTCCTAAAAGGGTATAGTTTCGAATGGCAAAATTCAAACCTTTTAGCCATTTGCCATACAATAAATATATATATATATATATATATATATATGTGCAACGGTATAAACTTAATATCATTAATACCAATAAAATAACGCAAAATATCTAGACTAATATTATAAATGCGGAAGTAACTCTGTCTGTTACGCTTTCATGACTGAACCACAGAACCGAGTTTGATAAAATTTGTTATGAAGCTAGCTTGAACCCCACGGGAGGACGTACTTTTTGTGCCTTAAACCTGTTGACAACCCCTAAAAAGCGAGCGAAGCTGCGGGCGATAACTAGTTTTAAATAAAATGTACTGTTTTACTTCAAAACTTGTCGGTCATCTTAATCTAGATCTACAAATCTATATGTAAATAATTTTCATGCATACGTTCATTTTTATCAACATTGCTTTTTGGATAGAACTTAAAAAATAAAAATTATTTTGACAGGAAGTTATAGCTCTTTAGAGTGCAAACAAGGTGATATTTTATCTGTGGCGAATGAACAGACAATTTTGGAAACTTGCCAGGACGGTTTGGACAGATGGGTCTTCAAGCGGCCACCTACAAGACAGTGTCTACTAAACTGGTATTAACATGTTACAAAACTTATTTTCGATAGTTCGGGGTAATTATTTTCCAAATATAAGGCAGCATTGACTTTTTGTTTTTGAAATAAATCCAACAATTTTAAAGTTTTGTTTTTATGTTAATAATTTTAAAAGAAAACGCGTCCACTTTCCATTAGCAAATTTATTACACAGTTAAATAATTTCATCAAACAATTTTATACAACGAACAATCAATTTATAAAATACATTTATAAACGATCAGTTAATATTTATTTACTTTTAAATCTCTGTGGAAGTTTATTCTCATCTATACATTGCGCAATTAATATATATACATATATAGTTTTACTTATAAAACCAGTAATATAATATCATAACTAAAACTCTAACTTAAATCGATCATGACAAATAAACTGCCAGTACGGGCTCTTAGTGCTTAAAGTGTACGTCGGTCAGTTCTGAACTTTATAGTGAAGTTGGGTCAAGACGTCTATTTTCTAACTAATCCTACAGCTCAATAGCACAACTGCTGTTTCTGCTTTGGAAATGGTGAACTGAACTTGTTCAATTGAACTATAAGAAATATTTAATGCAGTTATTATATATTTAATCTACAATTTAGAACGATTTAAGTGGCTGGAGTAGGCTCACCCTTTGATTGTTTCTTTATAAAAGTCCACACTTTGATTTTGTTCGAGTTTGATTATTATATGCGTTATGTGTCTTACTTCACATTGACAGCCGAGATAGCCCAATAAATAGAAAGATAAAATGCGGGTTGAAATGCAGTCAACTGAAACTTTTTTCGTAAATCTGTTTTATAATATTCATTTCGAAATTAATATTCTTGAAGATAATTTCTTGTTAGTAAAATTCAGACAAATGTTTATCCGTCTATCTTAATAAAAATATTTTTTGACGGTTAAAGTTGCGGTTGTATAAAAAACATTAAAGTGTAACTATAGCATGTTTAGTTTCGAGTCAGTAGAAATGACTGAAAAATTCCTTTAAGCACGATTCGCCCAAGCTTATACATAAAAATAAAATCGGTCAAACCTTTTAGCCCCATAAATGGTTCAGTGATATATACACGTAACGAAGGTACATATTATAGCTATATTTTAAAGAGATAATTATGATTTATACCTAAGTACATTAGTATTAAAAATAATGGAAACAAGGGTATAATAAATACGATACGCTGTATCAGTGCCTAATAACAATATTAGTGCAAATTATGCAAATTCGTAACCGCAGGGGGGTTCGGTCCTCCCTCACGTTTGTCATGGTAATGCGGAAAGTTAGTTCCATTTCAATTTACAATTTATTCCACATACGCCACAGTCAAAAGTAACAAAACACGTAATTCGCAGTAAACAAATTCACATTAATATAACAAGGAAGTTTAATTACGATAAATAATTCTCACTTAAGAATGTATGTAGATTAAAAACTACGTTAGATTTTATTTATTAAAACTTTATTAATCTCTTAAAACTTATATTATTATTTCATCCACTAAACTACCAAAAAAAGGTTTAAATGCTTGGTTCGTTATTAAAGTTATTCTTTACATAAAAATTCAGTAATGGAATCTCGTGCCAGATATATCAAATAATAAGGAATTAAGATTTAGAGTGTAACGAAGGTAGAAAAATGTAGCCGTCACGGGTACGGCAGATGTAAGGTATCGAAATTGATGAAAGAATTTAAAATCAAAGCAAACCAGTAAAGAAGTGTGGAGTATAATAAATAAAAAAAAGAGGCCAGGCGCTGATGTTGTAATCGCTCGTTGAATATGACAGGAATATATGTAGCAGCTTAATGAAAAAATGGCCATACTTATAATATTTCAAATAAATTCATTTAATCAAATTTTTGTTCTTTCAATTATACTACGACGCGCACGCGTTCTTAAAGTTAATTTATATAACTTGTTTTTTTTGTTCATTTAATCAAAATTCTATTCAACTGGATATTATCATAATATTTATTTATATATTTTAAATTTGAATCTACGCGAAAGAAACCGCGACGCTTAGTTATAATTAATATTTGTTGGTAGATAAACTTAGTTGATATTATATATTTAGCAGCATTTACTACGAAATTAATATTTAATAAAAAATAAAACAAAAAGCTTTATATAAAGCAAAAAATTTCCGAGTAACGTTTTTACGAAAACACCATTCAAACGCAGAAATGAGTTGCTCGATAGAAAATAATATTATTTTCGTTGGCGCAAACGCATTTGATTAATAGTACCAGCTCAAAAAGACACTCGCATTTTTCTCACTACAAGTTACCAATCATTCGGCTGTCTTAGTGTGGATAAACCAGTGTTTAATTATAATTATTTTTCACTAAATTAAAATAACTAAGAAATACATATCCGACACCAATGTGAGCATATTAAATATTAATATAATAAGATTTAAACATACAAAGATTCTGGCAGTTTATTATGTATGTTTGAATTAAATAGATATATAATGACATTCGGTATCCCCTCATTCCACATAATATAAAATATTTTTATCTCTACAGCGAATACCTTTTAGTAACAGTCATAAAACTAAGACCTAAGTCTAAGTTCAAAACAAGAGAAGGTTTACTTCGCAAAAAGAAATAACTGGTGACGCTTCTAGTTTCTATCTTCTAATATTAAATGTTTTTTTTTACTTACGTCATTTTAGATCCATTGATGTTTTAATCGAATATCGATTTGGTCAGTTTATTCCACCAATTCAACTTTTCGTTGAGATAGATTTTCCAGCATCAGTTAGCTAAAGCGTATTTGAAACCGCATATAACTCGTAGTTAGTCAGAGGTTTTGAACATAAACTTTGAACCGAATTCCAAGTGGCGTTTAACGAACCTTTTACTCTTTTATATGGATGAAAGTATGTTGTATTACATGTAGTCGTAGTATATAATATTTAATTCTCTTTCATGTCGCACTACGTATCATGTTGTTATGTTAAATCTTTTATAGGAAATAAATCGAAAACACAAATTTGTCATATACTTTTTAATATGAATTATATGTTTGACTGCAGTTTTCGACTATTTTATTTAATTATTTAGAGTATTTTGTTTTTACGAATACGGTATAACATTGAAGTATCTAAAGACAAAATATTAAACTAACAATAATAAATACAAAACAAATCATGACCGCGTAAAATGACAATGCCATATTCTGACACTGTCATAATCGTAGTTTCATATTCATTTTCATTAATCTTAAACAAATATAAATTAATGAAATGAAATGAAAAGAAATTTACCCGACCCATGTGCCATTTTGTGTCATTTCCTATTCTTCCGACTATAGCAACAAATTCGCTACTCAGTACAAAATGCCAATTATGTCCAAAAGCGCGCCAATAGAAATATATTTGATATTAAAAATAATATTATTTACAGATATCGATTAAATATATATATAAATATGCTTGAATAAAGGTAACAATTTCTATGAAAATAATTATGACTATTATTTTGTTATCTTTTATGCCTACTCTCTAGCTTTTAACATCTTGCTACAGATTCTGATTTACGTTTTGTTTTTTCAAAAGGCATTGCAATCTGTGCATCAACATGTTGCCATATGTTATGTGTAATGTATGTAAATCTTGCGACATAGAAATCGTTGCTGTAATTTGGTTAAGCAATATTATAATACATTTATGTGTATAATACTGTCTGGTATTATATACAAAAATATATATAATACCAGACAGGCGTTTAAGCATTGATCATAATTAAATAGAAATCTAAGAAAATCTAGAAAGAAATTTGGTATAAATAACCGATACAGTACATCCTTTTAAGCTTATGTACCAACATGTCGAATACCAAATTGTCGTACATTAAGACGTTTATTTATCTATTCTAGACAAATATTAAAAAAAAAAAAAAACAAAGCCATCAACATCAAAGCAATCCAAAGTAATCTACAAGCAATTATTATTGTTACGCTTTAAAAGGCATTAGAGAGATTTTTAATGATCAGTAAATAAAGTAATAAATTGTCATATTTGGCATGTTTGTAAATTGGCCTGTTTAAGTTCCATAGTTTCTGGCAATGTCTTTTTGACAAGTACTCCAAACAACAATTCCCAATCGTACCGTATTTGTATACTGATAAAATCACCAATGTATATAAATACAATAATATTCCGTTTAATTACCTTGTGATGCTTTATAATTTATTATTTTAAATATGAAACTTCTATTTGAAATAAAATAAATTACCACTATTTAGATTGAAACCTTGAATGGTAATTAAACTAGATAGATCATATAGTTTTACAAAGTGTATCAATAAATTGTCAGTGTATGAAATTTTATTAATTTCATTAATATAAATAGTATTAGCAAACATTTTGAAGTCAAGCTAATCTTCAGAATTCGATCTTTACAAATACATACTTATACAAAAGAGACGTAAAGACACGTAAAAGATATTTGATAAGACTAGAGTGGAGTCCGATCTATCCTGCTAACATTGGCCACCGTATCAATCATTGGTTTTTTTGGTTGCCTCACTAATCATAATTATGTACTAATTTAAAAAAAAAATCCCGAGTGGCCCAGTGATCAGAACGCGTGCATCGTGAGGAAACCTGCACGTGTCTAATTTCAACAAAATTCTGCCACATGTGTATTCCACCGCATTGGAGCAGCGTGGTGCAATATGTTTCAAATCTTGTTCAAAGGCTAAAGCATCCTCAAAGGGAGAGGAGGCTTTAGCCCAGCAGTGGGAAATTTATAGGCTGCTAATGTGATGTGTGTGATGTGATGTCCTAATTTACAAATGTTTTATTTCTTATCTAATATCGCAAGAAATTAACTGAAAGCTATAAATGTATGTATGTTTACGTCTTTGACTAGACATTGTCAAACTAGTCTACAGCGTCCACAGTAATTGTAGCATTTTGGTCTCAGTACGAAATTTATTAGCGGACAGAACACTGTCCAGCCTGTCGCAATAATTCCTAACAACGAGAAGGGGTTCTTAAGAAAACCCTCTGAATATTAGAATTATTTTAACTTTAATGAGTTGTATTGTAATGAAATAAAGTGTAATTTACGTATATGATTCTATATTGTATTCTATAATTGTATAGTTTCTATAAAAGTTTCATTGCACTTTTGTTTAACATGTTGGTAATTGAATTAAAATTAACTTCCAACATTTCCATTACAAATGAGTTTAAGTATACAATGACGAGTAAAGAAAAGACCTATTAATGGCTGTTGTATTAATATTAGCTTATACGATGAAAATAGATTAACACAGCTATTTCATATTTTATTGTTTAAACTATTATTTATGTTCAAGTGTTGGGTGTACTAGTTCCTTTTTTTTTAATCTGTAGTAGAAATTAGCATTAGCATTAGCAGCCCGTAAATGTCCCACTGCTGGGATAAAGGCCTCCTCTCCCTTTGACGAGAAGGTTTGGAGCATATTCCACCACGCTGCTCCAATGCGGGTTGGCGGAATACACATGTGGCAGAATTTCGTTGAAATTAGACACATGCAGGTTTCCTCACGATGTTTTCCTTCACCGCCGAGCACGAGATGAATTATAAACACAAATTAAGCACATGAAATTTCAGTGGTGCCTGCCTGGGTTTGAACCCGAAATCATCGATTAAGATGCACGCGTTCTAGCCACTGGGCCATCTCGGCTCTGTAGTAGTAGAAA
Source organism: Vanessa atalanta (assembly GCF_905147765.1). Lineage (NCBI taxonomy): Eukaryota > Metazoa > Arthropoda > Insecta > Lepidoptera > Nymphalidae > Vanessa > Vanessa atalanta. The sequence continues at coordinate 7,139,962 of NC_061882.1, forward strand.
TATCGATAAATTTTACGGCCGGTGGCTTTAAGTAAAATTATAAGCCTTACATTTATTGCTACAACATTATTAAGATACTACAACCCGCCAAAGATTGAAAGATTTAAGAATAGAATATCTAGGCCTTGAGATAAGATTTTTATAATTTATTAAAAAACAAATCGATATTGTAAATGGTGGACACTAATGGATATTTTTTCGACACATTGAAGAAGGTCATAACATTCGCTATGCGTGAGAATAAATAACCTGTCAAATATTGGTAAAATAATGGTATCTACCTACACGAAAACCTTACTAAGTTATTCAACGAAAATATATACTCCAGGGCCAAAACATAATTAGTATTTGTTATTTCAACTTGAAACCATATCAAAATTAATTTCAGTCGTATTTTAGTTTCCTAATTATAAAAAAGATTGTTAACGTATAAAATTACAAAAACCTTTTAGAGAATAATATGGGTGTAATATACATATATATAATCGTCTGAATCAAATTGGTAAGTCTATTAATTCTTAAATATAGTTTAATTAAAATAAACATCAAAAATATTGTAAGGCGCAATCATTTTTCTAATTTTATCCAATATGATATAATTAAAATAAATTAAAATAATATTATAATGCCTTCGTTTGTGTTTAAATTTAGACCTTATTCACGCCCGTATAATTAAGTTTCTCCAAGGTATTTAAAAATAGAAGCTAATTTAATTTTAAAAATCATAATACGTTGAAATGTTTAATGTAAACTTGAAATATTAAGCTGTTTGTACACACACATATAAATCATCTAACATTCGTCTACATTAAAACTTTTGGCTTTCATAACGAGGGTGTTCTGTTACTCCCATAAATTGTTATTCCAAACCGCTCATAGTATTAATAAAATTCAAAATATTTGATTAAATTTAAATTACATCTTCAAGCTTCATAGCCAAAGTAACAGTTGCCTCCGTAATACTACACCCTGTGACCTCTGACCGCGTTCAGTTGTAAAGTCAGCTAAACGGTAACGGGTAATTTACCTACTACTGAATCTAGTAAGTCGACGCTAGAAAATTACTGGCTTAATCACTTTATCGTGGACTTCTTGATTAGAACTAAGCTGTTCCAAAAGTTAATATTCAAGTTAGTCGTGACCTTTGTTCATATATCTATTTGATAATGATAAACTTTAATTTCTTTAATTGTGTATTATTTATAGCATTCCATAAACTATAACGAAAATGTATACAAAAGTTAGAGGACACAGTAATTTCATCAATAACGGCCTTATTACTAATGCACCAATGTCTTCTAGCCAACTTTTGGGCTGAGGACCGATAAAATATGTGAGCAGAGGGACTATTAAAAAAATTAAAGCTCATGGCAAAAAAACGTTGATACATAAATCATTATTACTCATTTCAGGATTATATTATTGATAAAAAAGCATAAACTTAGTATTTGTTGATTTAAATGCAGGATATATTTAAAAAATATTTTACTTTTTTGACATACTCTGCAGCTAAAAAGTTTGTAAGATATTTGATATTTGAATGAGGCGCTTGTTTAGTTTGTAATAAATTGGTTATCATTTTAATTCCCCTTTTATCGAAGCAAACTACACAAAGTATTGATTGAGCGGTAGAATAACAGATGAGTGGTATTTACTCAACCCGGCTTACTCAAAGAGCTACAAGTATTTATTGCAATATATTTCTCTTATTTAACATATAAAAAAGTATTTTTGGTATAACTCCATTTTCTTAATTGTATATATTTTTGTATTAAGTAACATTTAATATCTAAAGCGAGGACATAATTGTAATACAAAAAAGATCAAACGTTAGTAAGATTAAATTACGACATTAATAAAGAGATGTATTTAATGGTCTTTAAATATATGAATGTATATCAACTCGAACAAAAGAACAAAACGATTTTTTAATTATAATTTGTTGAATAACAAAACGTTCGATGAATACATATCCTTTTTTCCATATTAATTGTTATTAAAAAACTCATGGGAGCCGAGATGGCCCAGTGGTTAGAACGCGTGCATCTTAACCGATGATTTCGGGTTCAAACCCAGGCAGGCACCACTGAAATTTCATGTGCTTAATTTGTGTTTATAATTCATCTCGTGCTCGGCGGTGAAGGAAAACATCGTGAGGAAACCTGCATGTGTCTAATTTCAACGAAATTCAGCCACATGTGTATTCCGCCAACCCGCATTGGAGCAGCGTGGTGGAATATGCTCCAAACCTTCTCCTCAAAGGGAGAGGAGGCCTTTATCCCAGCAGTGGGACATTTACGGGCTGCTTATGTTTATGTAAAAAACTCATGGTTTGTCGCAAATAATAATAATAACAATAAAAGAAAAAAACTAATGATGCATTTAAATTTCCTTATTAGAAAATAGTGCAGAATGGATTATATTTACTATAACTGAAAAATTTATTTGAATTTGAGCATGTGATAGAATATTTTTTTTATCTATTTCGTAATAGAAAACAAATTGCTATTTTCAAATATCTGAACTTTTATGATTTTTTATGGAAAATTTACCTATTCTACATTTTATATTAAAACGTTTTGTTCTCTATTAACATAAAAAAACTTCTAACAAGTAAAAAAGGTTGCAATAGCTCTATAGTATTTTAAATGAAAATTTTTGATTTTACAAATATTACAAATTTCTTCTTGGCGACTTTCATTTTTTCAAATGATTTTACCTCAGTCACCTTTAATTAAAAACTATTTTTATTTGTACATTCATCTAATAACTTAGATATTTAAAGTAATTTATTAATATATAATTAACAAAAGTATGCATCTTTTTGATACAGTCTTGAACTTGAATTCCCCATATACGTTGTAGCTACGTACTCGTATGCTACGACATACTACAAAACGGTTTAACATTAACAACAGAAAGAGCACTTGAGCACTCGAAATGCATATTTGAAACAGAAGAATGCATGAAACAGTCACAACCGAACGGCGTTTATTGAAATAAAACTAGTTTTTAACGGAACACGGTCCGTGACCACGAACACTGCAAAGTGCTCGAAACGTCGGGATGTTAAAATAATTAATATACGCGATTAAATCCGTTAAAAACTAGTTTTATTTCAATGTGTAATAATCGCGAAAATCTAAGACAACATTATGAACGGCGTTTAATTTAAAATGTATATGTCTTAAATGAAATGTGTAAATGGCTGCCGCCGAGTGTGGCACTACAGGTCAGCAGATTGGGATGGGATGCGGTCCTTCTTTGCATCCTACCCATGGGGGCAGGTTTGTTTCTCGCCGGATGATCCGAGTGTTGTTGCTGACTCTGTTGCCGATGTGGTACTTCAGGGTATGGAACTATTCATTCCGTATTCTGCGGTCCCCATCGGTGGCAAGTCCCAGCCCTGGTTTGGTCGTTTCTGCAAAACGGCTTCACGCAGAAAATGGGAACGCTACCAAGACTGGGCTAACGCATCAGCGTCTCGTGATGTAAATACCAGCGCAATCAGAAAGGAATATAACTCTGCCTCTAGGTCCTTCAAAAACGTGATTGCTAAGGCGAAGACGGAGTACATTGGCAGAATTGGCGAGAGACTGGTGCGCCTCCCTTCAGGAACACGTGCGTTCTGGTCTCTCGCCAAGGCTGTCTTAGGGAATTTCTGTCAGCCTTCCTTACCATCTCTGCACAAGGACGGTGAGTCATTGGCCCATACAGCGAAGGAGAAGGCTGATCTTTTAGGCTCTCTCTTCGCAGCGAACTCGACTCTGGATGACCGAGGAAAGTCACCACCAACAATCCCGCGGTGTGATACCACGATGCCGGAGGTTAAATTCCGGCAAAGTGCTGTTCGTAAAGCACTTCTTTCCTTGGATATTCATAAGTCGAGTGGACCCGATGGCATCCCTCCAATCGTGCTACGGACTTGTGCTCCCGAGTTGGCGCCGGTCTTAACGCGTCTTTTCCGGCAATCCTATGCATTCGGCGTCGTCCCGAACTCCTGGAAGACTGCTTTGGTGCATCCGATCCCTAAAAAGGGCAACCGCTCAGACCCGTCCAATTATAGGCCTATAGCCATCACCTCCTTGTTCTCCAAGGTAATGGAGTCCATTATAAACTGCCAGCTCCTGCGGTACCTAGAGGAGAACCAGCTGATTAGCGACCGCCAGTACGGTTTCCGTCGGGGTCGCTCAGCCGGTGATCTTCTAGTTTACCTTACTCATAGATGGGCGGAAGCAGTTGAGAGCAAAGGGGAGGCATTAGCAGCCAGTCTGGACATAGCGAAGGCCTTCGATCGCGTGTGGCACAAAGCGCTTCTTTCGAAGCTTCCTTCCTATGGGCTTCCCGGGAAATTATGCAATTGGATTACCAGTTTTTTGGCAGATCGGAGCATCAAGGTCGTTGTCGACGGTGCATGCTCTGACTTAAAATTCGTCAATGCTGGTGTTCCACAAGGCTGCGTTCTATCACCCACTCTGTTTCTTCTGCATATCAATGACTTGTTGCAAATCAGTAACATTCATTGCTATGCAGACGACAGCACCGTAGACACCTCATACACCGGCCGTGCTAATATTTCTCGGGAAAACGTCGAAGAAAACCGGAACAAACTTGTATCTGAAATCGAGTCTTCGTTAAACAAAGTCTCGAACTGGGGTCGGCTAAACCTAGTTCACTTCAACCCCAAAAAGACGCAAGTTTGCGCGTTAACTGCTAAAAAAACACCATTTGTCGTATCTCCACGATTCGAGAACATTCCGTTAGCCGCTACAGCTAGTATCGGAATACTTGGCGTTGATGTTTCGAGTCTCGTTCAGTTCCGCGGTCAATTGGAAGGCAAAGCCAAATTGGCATCAAAAAAGCTTGGTGTGCTCAGCAAGGCAAGACAGTATTTCACGTCGGCCCATCGTCTAAGACTATACAAGGCGCAAATTCGGCCTCACATGGAATACTGCTCTCACCTCTGGGCGGGTGCTCCCCAGTACCAGCTCCTTCCATTTGACCGTATCCAACGTAGAGCGGCTCGAATTATCGACGATCAAGCCCTTTCCGATCTGCTTGATCCTTTGGCTTTGCGTAGAGATGTTGGATCGCTCTGCATCTTCTACAGAATTTATCACGGGGAATGTTCCGAGGAATTGTTCGAATTAATCCCGGCTGCTGAATTTCACCTTCGGACATCTCGTCAAAATTCCAAATATCACCCGCACCACCTAGATGTCCGTAAATCCACAACAGCGCGATTTTTAAGACATTTTCTGCCTCGCACAACCACTCTGTGGAACCAGCTTTCGCCGGCGGTTTTTCCGAACCGATACGACTTGGGAACCTTCAAGAAAAGAGCGTACTCTTTCCTGAAAGGCCGGCAACGCACCTGCAAGCCCCCCGGTGTTGCAGATGTCCATGGGCGGTGGTAGTCACTTTCCATCAGGTGAGCCTCCTGCTCGTTTGCCACCTTATGACATAAAAAAAAAAAAAAAAAAAAAAAAAAAAAGTATAAATATATAACATTAAGCACCTCCATCAAATATGTAACATAATTTCAAAATACCACATATTGCTTTTACTCCTTTGGGCTTTACAGCAAATTAAAGTGACCTTTGCAAAGGACATTCGTTCGGAGGTAAATACGCAATTTCACCGAATCAACTGGGTGACCTTCTGAATAAATAATGAATTCAATTTTTTCGAACACATTGACTTTGCTATGGGATAAAAATATTTGCATAAACTATGATCCGGTCAAATAATTTTCTGAATGCTGGATAATATTATACGGTTTTTTATTATCTATTTACGATACCTGAAAAGTAACACTCGATATTGTATCTTGCTTATATTTTAAACTCATTAATTGTCACGACGAATTTAAGTGAAACCTATAATTGAGGCAGAAAACATCTACGTTACTGTAATATCTTTAAGGGAACTGCTGAGGCGGTGCAGGCGTACAAAAAATACAATAGATAGAGAAGCCTGGTGCGTTAACACACAGTGGAATCCATCACGACACTTACATGTTATGTATGTATGTATATGTATATATTAAAATTCTAAATAATAACACGCCTATTAATCAAGCAAGTTAGAGCTACAAGGTAAGACCTTACAACATTAAATATCTTACAGCGTATTTATATGTGTTCTATTCTTTTTTTAAATTAAACAACGGGGGAAAAGATTTTATAATTGTCCTTAACTAATTATATTTTCTAATTATTAACGCGTGCATGTTAACCGATGATTTCGGGTTCAAATCCAGGCAGGCACCACTGAATTTTCATGTTAAATTAAAATTTGTTTAAATTGTGTTTATAGTTCATCTCGTACTCGGCGTTGAAGGAAAACATCGTGAGGAAACCTGAATGTGTCTAATTTCAACGAAATCTGCCACATGTATATTCCACCAAGCCGCATTGGAGCAGCGTGGTGGAATATGTTCAAACCTTTTCCTCAAAAGGAGGAGGCATTTAGCCCAGCTGTGGGAAATTTACAGGCTAATGTAATGTAATAAATATGCTCTATTAAAGCTAACGCCTTTTTATATTTCGATGCTATAATTTGCTATTTGATATAATGAAATAATTAATGACCTTACTTATGTGAAACAGACATTAACGTGCCTCGGAGGTTAGACTGATTCGTCGTTAAGGCAAACGGCCTGACGCTCTCTCATGCGGTTTTGTCTCCTTTCCGCCAACACTCTTTACTCTGGCGCGTATACTCTATTATACTTCGATGATATATGTTATTACCAACTATAATAATAGGTTACATATATTTATTTAATAAACGATACTATGTTTTCAATCATCAATCTCGATATTTCACGACAGCCGAGCATCCCGTGACGACTACATTTGTTTTGTATACAGTACATCCTTAAATATTGGTGTATTAAGTTAGATTGAGCTTCTCGCTTAAAAAATAAAATAAACTGAGGTTAAATTTGCAATTTAATAAAAAAACACTTATCAAAATATAGAAATAGAATCATGTCACAATAATTTCTGAAATAAAATCCATCAACACTCAATAAAATACAGCAGTTTAAACGTTTAAATAAATGCTGAACAAAATGATCAGCATAATTTCCATGTGTTCAAAGCTGATTTTAAAGTTTTATTTACAAGAGATTTGCGTGCGCAGCATACAATGCAAATTGAAATAAACCTAACTTCCCAGTTTCCACATTACCATGACAAACGAGGGTGGTTCCTTACTCGGTACATCGGGATTATGTATTTGCATAATGTGCTAATGTACGACCACGCTAATAGAAACCGATACCGCGAATCGTATTTCATTCCAGCTTCATTAACCATTTGACATTCAGTTTATAATTTACATTGTCATTTCTAGAAAAACACGAGTTTTGCCGTCTATATATATGTAAATGGATGTTAGTACTGGGTAATAGGGCTTTTTGCAAGCCCGTCTGGATAAGTACCACCCACTTAAATTATTATTATTATTGAGAAATAATAAATGTAACATTTTAATTCATATAAAAAATTGGAGCAATGAACCTTTATATATATATAAATAATATACAATAAATCTCGAGTTATTTGTTTCAACTATTGCGTACCATTAAAATAAACCCAATAGTGAAGCTCTATGAAAATTTATTTGTGTAGGTACCACCCACTCATAATTTATTCTACCGCTACACAGTGTTTTATAATATTATTGGGTTTAAGCTTCACAGGTCAGTGAACTTGGACTTACAGGCAAAAATTTCCAGACATTGTAGAAAAAAAGTCCTCATATCGCCAATGCCAATGAGTGTTGACCGCTTATCATCAGATTATACAACACTTGACAGTCTGCCTACATACATATTATAAATTAAAAAAAAAAAAGTTAATAGATAAGCCATTTGAGCTATTAGAGTGTTACTTGGCATATTTGTATGAAATATGTATGTAAAACATGACTTGACAAGGCATGATATCCCATAGCTTTACCAGAAAACATAGTCGGGAAAGTTAAATAACATAAATGTTAAAGATAAATTTCCCATTGCTGGGCTGAGGTCTTTTCTTTGGACCATTTTAGAGCTTAATCCACCACGCAGCTCCAATGTGGTTCGGTGTATCCACATATGATAGATTTTCATTCGCACATGCACAAGATTCATAATAAACATAAATTAAACAAATGAAAATTTAGTGCATACCCAGGATGGATTCCGCAATTTCTAAAAAGATTCATCGTGTTCTATCTAACCACTGCGCCTCTCAGCTTTACATAAATGTTGGAAAAAACGTAACTATTCAGCGTATTTTTTAAAATCCGTTCGGATTTAAAACAAAAAAATACATTTATAAAGTTACACTCAACAATTGCACGTTCTACATTCCCAATGCCTATAATATTAGTAACAGGATTTTTGGGAAAATGCGGCTTTATTTAAAAGTAACTATGACCGTATCAGATATAACCAAACGGGTAACCTTTTGAATTCGTAATGAACTCAATTTTTTCTAATACATTTCATTCGCATTAAGGCACTGCAGGTAAAAGCATTTGCATAGCTTATTAAAGTGCGATACGAAGTTAAGCTATTATAACATGGTCTATTTAGTATTGAGCACAGAGTAAGGCCAACAGCTCGTTAATGGCACGTAAAGGCTTCCTCCTCTTTCAAGAAAAAGCACCAGAGCTAAATAAACCACGCCAGTTCAATGCCATTTTGCGAGAATACCTTGCGAGAAACTTATTTTATAATATGGCGGTTTTTTACTAGACTTTATTAAATATTTATGGCAAGGTGAGTGTGAGTTTATACTATTAACAGGATAATGACCTATTTCGTTCTAAAACCCTTAAAATATTTTATAATTTTATTCTAATAGATTAAGCATAACATAAAAATTCATTCAACAACATCTAAAATGGAAACCTTTCTTCTCGTGTTATTAAAAGCACGTTTAAGTAAATAAAAATATTTTTAAAAATAAACAACATAAGAAAAGCATTTCATACAGAACTCTGATCTTGTTTATTTATCTATTTTTATTTTGAATTTGAAATCGACATCTATTTTAATAAATAAGAAACTGATATTTAGTAATACGTAACTGTGATTAGCAGATTCATCCGCTTTAAATTTAGACTATTTACGTGACAAACATGAATTACACAATGCGTTACACTATCGACATGACAAATATGAATTACATGATGCGTTACCAAAACTTCATTAAAAACATTGAACTTAGTAAATTTTTCGTTCGTTATTAAGGACGCTAATTCAGTGATGTATCCAAACTAAGCAACGTTATCTGTTTTTATTAATAGGAATTAACCAGAAAGAGAATAAAATTGACATAACCGTAAAACAAAACGGTTCCAGAGCTCATATTACCGACCGTTCGCTTTTATGCTTGGACCATACCATTAATATAACGTAATTATATAATACATCGAATTATATGTATGTGTTTAGTATGTCTACTTTTTTAATATTCAAGAAAACTTGTAACTTACACATACATACGCACTGTTACTACGCGCACAAGTGACAACGGCTTAATAATACAATATACTGTTTGTATTAGTAATACCTATTTCGCTCCTCCTCCTAAGCTTAATTAAAAAACACAGACACAATTTAATATAAAAAAAGTTAATTGGATAACTTCATGACTTCTCTCAGTAACAAGTCGGTGGGGATTAAAAAAAAAATGTATTTCATATATTGCATTAACAAAATCATTTAAGCATTAGTAAAGTTTATAGTAGATAAATTATGGGTCTACTACCTAAACGTGGTATTTAAAGTAGGAAGTTAGGCTGGTAAATAAACCTTGTGCGGGTCTGACTCACATTTTAAGAGGCCAAGAGTCATTCATTATACTCAGAACATTCCAAAAAGATACATGAGAAATTATTATTACTTAAAGTTTTGTTTTTACGCATGTAATAACTCAGTTATCAGTCGTAACAAAAAATAAAACATTACATTAGCAGCCTGTAAATTTCTTTTTTTAGATTAAGACTAAGATTGGACTAAGCCCTCCTCTCCCTTTGAGGAGAAGGTTTGTAGCATATTCCACCACACTGCTTTAATGCGGTTTGGTGGAATACACATGTAGCAGTATTTCATGGAAATTAGACACATGCCGGTTTCGCCGAGCACGAGATGAATTATAAACACAAATTTAGCACATGAAAATTCAGTGGTGCCTGCCTAGGTTTGAACCCGATATCATCGGTTAAAATGCACGCGTTCTAACCAGTGGGCCATCTCGGTTCAACCGGCTGTGGCCGTATATAATTATATATTAAATTACTGTAACACTAGATTATAAATTAATCATAAATGGTAACTCTCTAATTTGATTTTGCTAATTCGTTCCATTGTAGATAGTAAGGATTACGGGCTTGAAGTCTATTTAAGTTTTGAATCTTATTTGATTAGAAAATCAAAGTCCTGGGTGTATAGCACGTACGTTCATTTCTGTGCTGCGCCTGATTCCAATCGCGTTCTATTGTCATTTTATTGGACGAGAATAAAGAGCACACATACTTTTGCACACTTTTATGTAGCTTGTAGATTCTCACATGTAGTTATAGAGTCTCTGTTGATAATAGCCTCGATCGTATCGAAATTCGTCGATATAAAATAGTATTAATAAGTATAATAAGGTAACCACATTACTTGGTGGTAGGACTTTCTGCAATCCCGTCTGTGTAGATATTACCGACCCATCTTATATTCTACCCCCAAACAGCAATACACGGTATTTTTGTGTTCCAGTTTTAAGGGTGAGCAAAGGACATAACATCTGAGTCCCCAAGGTGGATTCGACATTAGTTTTGTGAGAAATGCTGAATATTTTAAGCAGTGCGTTGTCTATGAAAGGTGGTGACCACCGGGTGGCACATTTGTTAGTCCGCCAACCAATATCATAAAAACGTTGGTAAATAAATCCTCATGTACACTACAAATATAGGTAAACAGCCTTTGTATTTTCTTCTTTCTTTTATTTCATAATAACTTAAACTTCAAAGACAATGTCTTAAAATGTGTGGTCGCGAAAATCCATCTGTCCGAACGGTTGGCAAAAATCCAATAAATTGTCGCAGCCGTTTGCCCACCACAAAATAGTTTCTTGCTACAGCATAAACATCTCCACGAAATCTTCAAATGAAATGTTAACTTAAATAAAGCATTGTGTGTGTGGTTATGACATTTTAATTTTAACAGTATTTCGTTCTTACATAGAATAACTTTCAAGAATAATGATTAAGTTTCCATTAAAATTTACACTTTAAGTTTGTTTTATAATATTACTAATTTAAACTGTTGAATTATTTATTTTTATAAGAATTATTAACATTAAGTACTTAAGATAGGTATACATATATGAAAAATAGTTATATTAGTTACTGTAATTTAAGTACTTGAATAGTGATAAATATAATACATCATAAGCGCCTTGATTATTTACGATTTTAAGAACGTCTCAAGTCCCTCTTGCGACAAGTTTGTTTATTAGCCATCGCGAAAAGTTGGGGACTTAACTTTCTCTAAGTTAATTATTTCGCGAGAGTCGAGAATTAGCGTTCATGTCCGAAACACGTCAACTCATTTTCTTATTTACATCCTTACTGCATCATGAAACCCGTTTTTACAAAATTGTCGCGGATTTGTTGCTTTTTTGTCAACAAAATTGTTTTCTTTATAATAAGATAAATCTTTTCGAAAGAGACAGTGGCACTCTTTGTATAGACACGAGTAGGAAGGGTAAACTTATAACACCTAGTTTCCGACTTCGCAAACTTAATACGTCCTTGGGGCACCGTATTCGTTTCTATAATAGGATTCCACAGAGCTTTCTTTAACTTGGCTTAGTAAAAAATTTAAAGCTCATGAGAAAAAATATTGATAAATAAAACATATTACTCAATACATAAATAATATTATTATAAAAGATAAAAAAGTGTGGACTTAGTATTTATTGATTTTTATGCAGGATACAAAAATAAATTGTACTTTACATACTACGTAATTGACATTCTCTGCAATTAAAACAGTGGAAAAGCTACCGAAACTACTGAGTTTCTTGCCGGTTCTTCTTGGTAGAATCTACTTTCCGAACCGGAAGTAGCTTTACATTTAATTCAACACTGTAACGTGATGATTCAAAAGTGCTCTTATGAATCTACTTGAATGAAGAATATTTTAATTTAATAATATATTTTGTTATAGCTATTATTGTGTATTAATTGGTATACGTCAATGTATGTAATACATTAAAACATTAACCACACAGATTTCAATTTTCATATATAAACCAATAGGTGACCTTATCACTAATACTTGACGAACATTTGTGGGCTGGGAATATTTAATCTTTTCTTAATTTTTTTACCAATATAATGTAATACAATAATGAGTTAAATAAATGAATATTCCAAATAAATAAATAATAATTTTCTATACTTCATCACTTTGCTGACAATTGTGTCAAAAATTGATTTTATTTAATTCATTAAATCTATGATTTATTTTATATTAAATTCATAAACGTTAACAACAGGAACGTTAATATGACTTTTCTCTTGAGAGTTTTCTGGAGCAGTCGTAAAAGATATAATCGCAGCAAACGGTTTCAAATCTTAAATTTGCTAACTTCATCGAAAACGGTTATGACGATGGCTTATACAAAAACCGTAACGAAATTATGCAAACGGGAATAATTCCGTTTATACAATGATATCTACAAGTAACAGTCGTGATGAAAACGTATTTTTACGTAAATTTAATATTTTGCTAAACATTTTTCAAGTAGTATTCTCTTGACTTGTAAATAGAGAATAAAGTCGATAAGTATCTAAAAAAAGTTAGACAGTTCATGACCTACGGTTGACTGAGACTCATATTTTAAGAAGAAAATTTGTAGCTCGATTCACCAAGCGGGTCTGATGCAGATTAGTGGTTAAAAATGGGGCGATATCTCATCATATACATCACTTCCTTTATCGCCAATCACAAGAATTATTAATAAGCAACATTCATTTGAGATTCGCCTGTTCTAGTCACTCGTCATCTCCATTCAAATATTTAGGAAGACAATTTTGAACTACTTCTAATTCTTATCGTATCCATTTGAAACCTTTTCAGTATGCGTAATATGAATGGTACTACAAAACTTTGGTGTCATTAAGATGATCTGATTACGTTGCGAGGAGATGGAAAGTGGGAATCTTTATTGGCTTCCCGTATAACTCTCAAGTTTGACTTAATTTCGATTGCTTCGATGTATTTCATACACTACTCTTGATAGCACATTATGCAAACTAAAGTTTAGTCTTATAGATTGTTATCTATACTTTTTGTAGAAATGAAATCTCTTAACCGTAATAAAATAAAACCGTAGAATTCAAGGTCATGCACAAATATTGAAACGCGTTATTAAAGCAGCTTATGCTATGTTTTAGTCACGGTTATTTGAACGAACTATTTTTATTATCATGTTTATTATTTGTATTACCATTTTTATATAAAAATAATTAATTCTCTCATTATCATAACATGTGTTTTTAATATAATAATTATGTGAATATGAATTTACAATATACAATGAAAACTTTATATTAAAACATCCTTTATGCAAACATATGAGAATCGGTTATGAGAGCAATATGCAGGAGATAGTGGGCTAGTATTACGAAGAAGCTCTTGTATTCTATATCAGACACACCAAGCTAAGATCAGAAATGGCACATAAAACTTACTTTTGTTTAAAAGTATTGTACTTAAAATTGTCATGATATTTTTCGTGTTTATTATTAACAATTATAATTTTTATTTTTTATAGAGCCTCAATATGGTTTATTACTTACGTAGTTTTCCAAATAGCAATACCCTGTATTTATTTTTTGTAGTATAAGGTTAGCAGAAATATAATCATATATGTCATATGTCTTTAAGAAATTTAGTATATATGTTTAATAATTCCCCGAGTATTGTAGACATTAGATCACTGTTTATTTTTATTTTTCCTTTAATACCTAAAAAAATATCGATATCAAAACCAAAGTAAATTCATAAAACAATATACTTATCACTTTTATTATACTTTCTGTTCTAAGAACAACGAAAACTAAAAGAAAACCAAGAATCAATAAATTCTCTACGATACTGTTTGCCGTTACACAAACCAGTCTTGAAATCAATTTCTATTGCAATTTACTTTATACTTCTGTACGATAAACGATATTATTACATTGTTTTCTTACGTGCTCAGTATAATAAAGAGAGGTAGCATTTATTTCCCGCTATTAAGCTAACATATAAATTACAATGGATTATCGTCCATTTCGATATATCTAACTATTAACTTTAATAATGATACTCGTCAAAACTGTATGAAATTAATGACTGGGTTTTAATTAATGGGTATTTATGTAATTATATACAATTAAAAGGAATATTTGACTAGCATGTAGATGATTGTAGGGTTTAGTGCAAGCCCCTTTGGGTAGGTTAGGGTTAAGTTCCGGTTTTCGAGGTGTGTGAGCCGTCTAACTACAGGCACCAGGGACATAACAGTTTAGTTTTTACGGTGGCCCATTGGTAATGTAAGGAATGTAGACATTGGTCTACAGGCGTTGGTGACTAAAATACAATATAGATAATATATTTTCGAGTCGTACGTAATGTACGTAAGCTATAGTAATTAATGGTCGCAACTTCGATTCCCACTTATGTTAAATACGGAGACGATACGTATCGTTATCCGGAATTAGTTCAGTATAATACAACTATGACTATGTTATAATATAAACGCTCGTTGCAATTTAAATTATTTACTGGATATCTGAAATACGCATTTTCTGACTCATTGCTGTACAATTAGTAGAACATAATAGATTTATTGTTTGATGTTTTGAAAATGCTTCGTGTTTCTTATGCTTCAAACCCATCGCATGTAGTATCACGTGAGCCACTTCCACTGGTAGAGTGCACAGAGGTGTAATCAATACCGTCTAAAAATATGGATATGTTTTAAAAAATCAATTATAACTTGGTACAGCCAGTAAAATACAATTTGAAGTAAAATCCCTGTTCAGCAGTATAATAGTTAATTGTTGTGGATACACAGACATAAAGACCATTAACAGTTTAAATCCGTATCCGTAGCGTAATGATAATGAAGATTAGTATTGCCTTTTACAATTATAATATGCGGTGAGAAAACATGAACTATCCCTTCACAAACCTTTTCATAAAATTAACCAGCTCAAGCTTTGTATGGGTAGTAGAAGAACATTGGTGCATGCAAACCACTTAACGTGTACTTTGAAGGAGAATTAATATACAAAGACAAAATTCAGATTCCTTTTTTTTCGTATGGCAACTCACTATAGTTTCCTCACAATCGGTTGAATGACTTAGGGACAATGTTGCCCGTGTTTAACTATTTCGTTTTTTGCGCTGTTATGAAAGAAAAAAAAAATCTATTTTAAGTTTTTTTTTTTCAAGCAATTTTCAACAAACAAATAAACAAATTTACTAGTATATACATTGTCAGGGTTAAGAGCCAACGGTACACGAGTCGAATATTACTCATATATAACACAAGTTAACACACTTAATTGGATGATAAAATTGGAATACCGATTTGCATTTTTTATGGTATAGGTTGGCGGACGAGCATATAGACCTGTAAGAATTATTAACCATTCCTTACATTGCCAATGCGCCACTAACTTTGGGAACTAAGATGTAAAATCCCTTGTGCCTGTAATTACACTGGCTTACTCACCCTTCAAATCGAAACACAACAATACTTAGTACCGGCTGTTGTTTGGCGGTAGAATATCCGATGAGTGGGTGGTACCTACCCAGACGGGCTTGTACATAGCCCTATCACAAAGTTACATAAATATAAGTTAAAATAAATAAATATAGTATAGGTATTCCAATCACTAATACATTAATTGCCATACCCGTCGTCTATCAAAGTACGCGAACGGTAAGCAGCAGTTTTCTAAAACGTCAGAGAATGTAAAGAATAGATACGTCAGATTGGTTCCTTTAGCTAACTCGATTGGATTCTTTTCTTTGAATATCAAACAGGAACGTGCTTCAATGTACTCGATGCCTCTTCGGACGACACTGACTAAACGTTTTGGACCTTGCAGAGATAAGATAGAACTATAGATGATATTGTTTGAATACTGTAACTATGACCATTTATATTATTTGATTTATTAAAACAGTTTTAATAATATACTAAACTTTACTGAGTACCAAAAATTAAACTTATAAATTTAAGAGAGATCTCTCCTTTTCAGGTGATGCATTGGAGCTTATTGCACCACGCTGCTCCAATGTGGATCGCGATGTATTCCTCCACCGCTGGAGTATAATTAAAATTCAGTAGCGATTGTCGCATTGTTTGAACCCACAATCTCTGTTTAATATTAACGTATTCTAGCCACTTAACCACCTCGGCTCTGTTCTAAGTAGCTATCAATAATTTGTATCGTTAATAGGTCTTTGTGGCAGTTAGGGCTTATATTTCGAGCCTCTAATAATTAAACTGGCTCACTCAACTTCAAAGAAGAACAAAGCAATACAAAGCGTCGATATTTTGTTATAGGATATAAGGTAAGTATTTAGCCAGAATATCCTCACTGGTCTTAAAAATTAAGTATTTTCTTATAAACTGAGAACCAATGAATATGTATATACATTAAAATTTATTGTTATTAAGTCAGGCATTCAATTATTTTCCACAAATTAGTAGCTAAGTACTCGTTATATTTCAAAACGATTTTGAAAAATAATATCAAAGAGCCTATTACGAAAAACGGTAATAACTCTCTGCCTTTGTTCTGTAAGATGAAGATTACAAAAACCTATCTCGGTAATGGTGGGCGTAAAACGACCACTTCATCTATTACTAGAAAATGAAGCCCTAGAAGTACGAGTACTACAAAATATTAGCTTATTGTAACTCGCGAATGTTTATTTAAAAAAAAAAAGTAAGTAGAAAAATTATTAAAACTTTTTTGCTTAATTCAAACGATATATGTATACGTACTTAATAAAAAAAAATTAAACGCGAATTCAATTTTTCCGTCGTTCCATTCACATGGCCAGTTTTCAGGTAAATTAGAATTTGCATCTAAAAGAAATACATAAATTTATATATTTAAATGGTCAGTAAATATTTACATAAGTAAAAAATTTGTCAAACCTATTTTATTACAAGTAAATGTTGCTTTAACTAGAATTAAGCTAATTATTATAATATTAAAAACGTAGTCTGCGACTCGACACGACTGGATATTTCTATAAAAATCAAACATTTATTGTAAACCAAAATCAAATTACATTTTATGACATATAGCATATTTTTAAGATTATTGATATTATGTATTTTAAAATTTTACTTTTCAAATTTATGACTCGTGGTATTTTATTATTTATGTTCAAATACAATATAAACAACAAATAATATCAAATATATTTATAAAATACTTAGAATTTATTAACATGTATAGTTAAAGTCTAATATAATTTACACTTGAAGTTCATCAAAGGTCAACCACGAAGCTCAAAGGTTTTAAAGAAAAAGTGTTAACATACTGCGTTCGCATTGTTTTTTTTTATATAAATTTATATCATAGGAATATACATAAATCAAAGATTAAGCAAAGTTCATCTTCGCACATAAGTTACATAAGTAGATAAAATAAAATATTCCCAGCTTCTAATAAAAAAAAAACATTCGTACAATCCAAATTATAATAGTTAGTTATAATAAACTTAAATTAAATATAATAGAAACATATTTTAAACTCTAAGTATTATTTTATTTTATTCCAAGTCACTAGTACGTTGAAACTCAATAGACGTACAAGATTTTCAAGTTTTGTCTTACAAGTTTCAGCAAAGAAGTTCTCTTTAAATTCGATTAAAGGGTACCGCAAGGCTGTAACAGAAGTTTTGGAGAGAAAAGTGCGGTGATACAAACTTTCTGAGTCCACCGGAGTAGCGTTACGAAAGTACAATAAAGCCTGGCACTTTCAAAACGTTAAGAAATAACTAAGCGTTTCTTTTATGTTGTCCCCATACTTTACCTTTAGCAAAAACATCGCAGCGCTTAAATATAAAAAAAATAACTGCAGTAAAACAAGAATCTAAGTCACGGCAAACAGCATAACGCTCTCTTATGCTATTACACCCTCTTCCTTCTCCACTCTCTTGTTTGCGCATATACTAAACTAAACATATAATTCGT
This sequence comes from Vanessa atalanta, assembly GCF_905147765.1. Lineage (NCBI taxonomy): Eukaryota > Metazoa > Arthropoda > Insecta > Lepidoptera > Nymphalidae > Vanessa > Vanessa atalanta. The sequence continues at coordinate 7,158,234 of NC_061882.1, forward strand.
TGTTCGTGGTCACCTTATGAGTGTGTGTAAGCACACGCATACATTATATTTTGTTTTATTAACTATAATTTTTTTTACTTAATATATTTGATATTTTAATTATAAATTAATTCAATAACCATCATTTTCGATGTTTCTTATCTGTCAGGCGTCACGTTGAATAATTTTGTTAAGTCTTCTTTGATAAGTTGATAATAATGTAATTTGACTTCCTTATAAAAGCTTATTCGAGCTAATGGACGCGACAATCTTCAAGTTTATAAAATAAATATTAAAGCATTTTTTTATAAATGGACTGGACTCTGTTTTAATATAACAATAGGTCGTTTAAAACTATTTATTAAATAAATCCTAACAACTACGGCGTTGACTATGAAATATTATAACCGTCAACATATAAACTTAAAGTACCATTTCTAAACGTAAATAAAACAACATAGTTACTTATATAATTTTATAATACAGCCTTTTTAAAAAGATTTTTATATAATAATTAGTCTATACATGGAGTTATCGCTTTACCATTATAGCCTATTTCAACCAAAAATCGTAAAATGTCAAATGAATAATATTTGATCTTGAATTGACGCGATATTATTGGTCGAGAGCATGAATATTCATTATAGATTTGCAAAAACAGGGCGTTTTCAGTGTCGACGAGGATGTTATCGGAACTTTTCAAATAAAATTAAAATGTTTATAAGTAATTGCGTGGAATAAAGTTGTATTATAAATGGAGACGAATTTATCAATATTTGTTTTTACCACACTATAACTGAGCAATTCGCAAATTGGATGAAATACGCAAATTTAAGTTTTTTTTTCAATCTTCTACTGTTTTTTTTAAACCTCGGACTTTAACGTTCTGGCAAATATAGACGCAGGAGTCTAGCAGCAGACTTGCCTCCTCTGTCAGAACAGCACGCTCCTTCCGAGTGCATTCGAGGCATTAAAGCGGCGGGAATGGAGGGCTCTATCGACGTGGCACTACTAACTCCGCGAGGAAAGTTAAAAGTCGGTGCCATGCCAGTAACCTTTCGACTTACGCAAGTAGTAGGTTAAGACCGATGACAAGTTGACCGGTTTTTTGGAGAATACTTGTGTAAGATCGGATGCAAAGTGACGCAGCATACGTTAACACGAAAAGGTAGATACTGAACTGCGTTTGGACGAGACCTCTCCCTGCGAGCAATTGTATCGACGATGTTCTGCAGGAAATCGGCGATGAGGACCGCATCCTCTTCCTGTGAGTCCATCATGGTCCAGAAGGAACGGAACGGGAACAGGAAAGGGCTGATCCTGCTCGGTGGAGACGGCGAATGCGTCTTCTCGTAATTAATTTATTTTATCTGTTTTGAGTTATGTTTTCTATAAATTTTACATCAACGACTAGGTAGCAAAATAATCTTTGTCATCTGGTTTTGTCACGATGGAATTCTGAAGAGTTTAGGTTAGGTTACCTCTACGTGAATTTTAATACACGTAAATAAAGTTATATTAATGGAAGGTTAATTTTTAACTCCAAGCATTAATTTTATACCGTATGTATATATTTATACGGTGTAGCAACATTTTCGTAAATGAAAATAAATATAATATGCACAAAAAATGTGAAATATCCGAAGTTGAATCAATTGTATCGACAAGTTTATCGTACTTTGCCACTTATATCAAACAATTTGTATACTAATAAATAAACTTTGACAACGCTTATGATCTGCGCCCTTTCCTGCAATATCGATGTTTATTATCAGAATTAAAGATAAGTTATAGCACGAAGTAGGGTTAGGACCTTGAAACTAACTTCAGCGATTAGTGACAGTGTTGAAATAACGACTAAACGTGGAGATCAATCGTGAAGTAAATCAGAATACGGCTAGAAGCTGTAGATATTCTTAATGGAAAATGTTGACCTAATTATTATAAAATATTTATATTTTCTTAAAAAAAAAATCTAAGCTATTCAGCGATAAGCGAAATAAAAGAAAATAATTGTAATAACATTATAAATTATAATAATTAGAATAATAATCAAAAGGTATTTTTATATATTAGAAGTACTGTTTAAACCAGAGCAGAGGAATAAATTAAAAATTAAAGTTATTTTTTAATACCTAATATACCAGACTGTTTAATGGGCCACCTGATAGTAAGTGGACTAATGTTGGCACTATAAAAAAAAATACCATCACTGACATCAATATGACCTAAAAGTCTCTTACGCCCGAAATTATATTGACTCACTCAGCCTTAAGCTCGGAACACAAAAATACTAAGTAAAGTTGTTTATCATTAGAATTATTGCTGAGTGAGTAACAAGGACCCACTCAAATGAGATTTCATAAAACCTTACTACCGGGTTAAAAGGTTAATATGCGGAACACGTTATTACATCACAATCGAAAAAAAATAAAATAACCCGAGATTTAATTTCACAATTTCATGGATAAAGATTCATTGCTCCAAATTTTTAATATCAATTCGAATGTTACTTTTATTAAATTTCTCGAGTGATTCTTCGGATACGATTCAATATTGATTGTTTGATGAAATATTTCTGTAATAAAACGGTAACGATTGTCCTGAATATAAAATATTCTTTCAATTGGAAAATATTTTTTTATTAATGTCCAATGTTATACTGATATTATAAAAAGGTAAGTATTGCTTGTTTGCGTCTTGTCTGCTGGTTAAACGAAAAAACTAATATATTATATTAAGAGTACTTTGATTAAATTTTTATGTATATTTAAAGGTTGGCTATATAGAAAGTTCATATGCTAACGAGGTAGAATTTTATGTCTAGGCAGTTGTCAAGCTTCCAAAACTATAATAATACATATCTATATACAAAAATCTTTGTACAGTACGATTGTACGCTTATAGCATAAACGAAATGGGTATTTCCCTAACGTTTACCATATTGGTTCACGTTTATCATAGGTGTTACGCTTCTCAGAGAGTACAAAATTTCTCAAGGTTACGCCTTGCTTAATAAACGGACTGCTTAATAATAAGGTATCTAATAAAACAATCAAAATGCATAGTCTCAGTGACTTTCAAAGATTGTCACGCGTATTCAAATGAACACACTATCTGTATATTTGTAATATATATATATATATATATTTAGCGACATACCACTAACTGAGTCATCGCGAGATCTCCAAAACTTTATCGCCGATTGACTTATCATAGTTACTCCTTTTGCGATTTAGATTGTACGAAAAAACTTCGGGAAATTTCAACTTTAACAGGACGAAGCGAGATGCGTAACTTAACATTAAATTTCACCTACGAAGTCAGAACCTAAAACCAGTAATAGTATAAATATTTTTTTATAATTTAATATAAAATATTTATACATTGAAAGATAATATTAGTTCCTTCGTTGATGCTTTTGCTATTTCATTCATTTCATCTTATTCCCTTTGATATTTAAATATTTTCTTGGCATTTATCAAAGCTAATTCTATTTATTTACCTTTTAATTTAACAGACATGCCATTTGTCTTCATATTAATGTAAGTGGAAAGAAAATTAGATGTTATAACATATATATAAATCGCGATACATTTATGTTTTATTTAAATAGTTTTTTCTTTGACTAGTGAATAAGAGTCCAACTTGTGATTCAAACAAGCTTACCTTAACCGGAGATCACTCGATTTATCGATCTCTTCAAACTAAGTTACCATGTTTTTCATTCATCTAGTTTTATAAAATAGGTTGTAGGGCGGGCAAATGTGCTTGTGGTGACCGGTCACTACCACTAAATAAATCTGCCCTGTAAAAAATATTATTCCTTACATCACTAATGTGCAGCTTACCATAGGAACTAATATAAACTAGAAGTAACGCTTTTTAACCACTAGGTCATCTTAGCTCAGCAACTGTGTCTGATGGAATTCTAATCTGTTTCAGAGTGAGGTCATCATTTCCAAATCTTTTTGTTCCAGTATTTACATTATTGAAATTAAATTCTTAAACAATAGTTTCAAACAAAAAAAAATGATTTAATAAAACAGATTTATTTTGTTTTCAAATAAGAACAACTAGACACTTAACCCAACCATTTTTTTTTTTATTAAAAATATTTTTACTTTTTCCCGCTGGTTCATGGTTAGGTGTCTGGCCACATTCGCTTCGCTTTCCAGATGTTACACTGTTGGAAAAAATAATGTTCCGCTTTTATTATCTTTTTACTAAACGAGATTAGTCTAAAAAAATCATAAAATCATAAAATATATCTGCGAAAGTAACTCTTTCTGTCAGCTTGTTGCTCTTTCACGGCCAAACGATTAAACCGAAACTTGACGAATTTTGAAAAAACAAAAAATGAAGGACATACGCTTTAGTCATTTTTTATTACTAACACCTGACACCTAACCACTACAACGAGAACGAGACCCCACGACGACAACTAGTTAGACATATTTTGTATTTTCACTTAATAATTAGATATAACCTTTGATCATAGAAAGATTAATAAAATAAAAATAAAATTCATCGTACCGCTGTAATGGCCATACTACGTCGTACGAACACTTATGTCTCTTTGAGAAACATAAAATTTAATGTCACTTGCGGTCATAACTTTCTAATAGCATTCACATTTTCATTAAGTCGTAATACATATCGTTACAATATCCTACATTTCTATAAAGTAAATCTTTTAACCCAGATCGGGGTTACCGAAGCCAGCTGGCCCGTATTGTCATGAAGGCGAAAATTTGCGAATAGGAATAATAAAATAGATGTGCACCGCATTGGCGACGTTCCCGCCACATAGTTCACGTTATAATCATATTAATATGACTATTTCATTGAACAATTCCTGTATGCTTTTCGATTCATTGCATATCATTTGTAATTCATAAAAAAAATATATTTCTCTAATAGCCGGTAATGTAATTTCTATAAGTGAAATAACTAACAGCGTATAAAGGCCAATTTTGACGAATTTTCCGGCTTATTCTACCATGTTAGTGAAATAAATCTTAGTGACTGATAAACACCTGTGACATCATTTCATTCAACACATGCTGATTTCCTTGCAAAAAATTGATATGTTGGTATAAATATATAAAATACTCGATAAATATAGCGAGCTGCCCATCCCGACTTCACATGGGTAGCATAAGGGTTACTACACAAAACGATTACATTGTAATACATATCTCCCTTAACTCTATTAGATCGCGCGGCGCACACCACTGAAGCTTCCAGATCCGAAAGATTTTTTTCAAAATCTAAAACAATTGTCGTATTATTTCAGCCAATCTACCTAATACTTAATGAATTATAAACACAATTCTCTGTCATTAATCAATCAAGTGGTGAAATCTGTATGAAAATCCGTTCGGTACTTCAGACAGAGATAAACGCGGCGAAAGGTCTTTATTTATTAAATGGTTATTATGAAATATAAACAAGAATAAATAAAATCACTACATAGTATAAAACAAAGTCGCTTTCCATTGTCTGTCTGTCTCTGTGTAAGCTTAGATCTTTAAAACTATGCAACAGATTTTAATGAGTTTTTTTAATAGATAGAATGATTTAAGAAGAAGGTAATATATAACTAGCTGTGCCCGCGACTTCGTGAGCACTAAGTTACTCCTTATTACATCAGCTATCTTCCAATATGTATGTAAGTAATAGCATCAGCATTGCATCCGTGCGAAGCCGGGTCGGGTCGCTAGTGAAAGACAAACAAGAAAAAAAAATCTATGTAATACTATCTCATTACCTTATTAATTATTATTATATTAAAAGCTGATATAATATGAAACATAATGAATACGAAAAAGAACTTTTATTGGAAGCAGCGATTCGTGAAAATCCGGTCCTGTGAAGAATCAAGAGTCCTCAACATCTTTAAGAGGACGGCTTAATGACAGAAGAGCAGGCTTCTACTCAGGCTGGCCCACTTCTATCTTGTCGTAATCTAAAGTGATTCGAATATTTACGTCTTTGCTTTGATTGTAAAGTGATTCTGGAAAGCACTAGAGGTTTTGAAGAGACGTTACTGGCTTTCCGTTATTCAATTATTTATCTATAACATAAAAAATATATTTTACAAAGTAATTATATAATATCTCTAATACATTTCAATGTAACCTCGAAGACACTCATAAGAACCATAGTGTACCAAATTTTAGTCTTATCCCGAGGCTTTGATGATTTAATCCTCATTCCAATTTGTTATCACAGACATGTTCTCTACACTCTCGTGAAATTGACTAAGTCGAGTTAATACTTCAATGCCTATACAAATAGCCGGTTTGAAAGGAAATCGTAGTTGTCATATCAACGCAATAAATACGTAAGCTCAAAACAAATTATCTCTCTATACATATATATTAATACAATAAGAATGTATCGGGCTGGGTTTTTGTGGATCTTAAGTAGAAATATACTCGTAATATACTGTCAATACTTTGTGTTAATTATCAATTTTCTTAATAATCTCAGATAATAGTGCCTAGTGTGGACGTGAAAGTTCAATGAAGAACACGTGAATCTTACCCAAATATTGTGAGTTAGAAACAGAAGATTTTATGCCAGTTTTATGTGTTTGGTTATTGTTTACAATTTAACTGATCCTCGGTGTATAAATAAAATTGTGATTCAACCATGTATCGTATGTTAATTTGTTTCACTAGTGTTGATGAATCAATGGCGGAAGAGCATAGAAAGTAAACTCCAAGAAGAGGAGACCAACAGTGACAAAATTTACACGCTTATAACATTCGGTCCGGAACATTTTTCTTCATTCAAAAATACATAGATAACATTGTTGTCATCCTCATTCACTTGCTTTAATTATATTTTATATCTCAGTAAAAGTGCAGTGCATTTTTAAAACATTTAAACAAATAGTATTTGACACAATTAAAATCGCATCACGTGAAGATATGGAAGCTATTTTCAAATAAATGGTAATACAATGTTAGATCACTACCACACGAGTTCATGTCATGAATGCGCTTCTAAAATTGAATTACAAAAAAAATTAAAAAGTGACTATTAAATTATTAAGTTGAGGATTATTCTTCCATTTACATATCGCATTCATATTTAAAAATGAAAAATGGTGTCTAAATTCAAATGACATACTATTTCATTCCTAAAGTCAGAAAACTTGATACTGAATTACTCGGTGTAACCGCAATCTGTAATTCCGTCGCGGTTAGCCGCGGACGATGGCCGTCCCTATCATAAATAAGTGCCAGTGTTCTGAGCTATACCGATTCATCCATCACATGTTAAGGGATCGAATATGATATCGTCGATTACAAATCATTTGAAAGTGAACTACATCGCTTAATACCGCCGTCTAGATTACAAACACATGTTATGTCAATCTAGTTACAAAAGTCAGTCAGTGTAGCATCGACATTATTAACATTACTGTTCGTCACCTTGTTATATCTACAATCCCCGTTAGCGTAGCGAAAAAAATAATATATCTGTTTTTAAGTATTATCAAAAACAAAAAAACAAATATATTTTTTTTTTATGGCATTGGTTGGCGGACGAGCATATGGGCCACCTGATGATAAGTGGTCACCACCGCCCATAGACAAAGGCGCTGTAAGAAATATTAACCATTCCTTACATCACCTATGCGCCACCAACCTTGGGAACTAAGATGTTATATCCCTTGTGCCTGTGATTACACTGGCTCACTCACCCTTCTAACCGGAACACAACTATACAGTGTACTGTTATTTGGCGGTAGAATATATTAACATTTTTCGTACGAAGCGTACTTCTTTACAGGCTATTTATTGGCTTACTATGTGACATTTCACGCCTTCGCTGTGCGAATGAAGAAGCAAACCGCTTCGTGTAAATTGATGAAATGTCGATGACGTAGGGGTATAGGTTCTCTCGGCGCTTAGTTGTCCGATAACAGAAGGTTTAAGGAGGTAAATATATGTAACTACAGTGTACAGTCGTAAAAATCATCTGGAGAAGGTCAACAGAATTCCAAATAGTGGAATATGTATTCTATCGCCGATGAGACTTCTAGCAAGATGGTCCACCGAGTTCAATGCTTCAAAAAAATATGGAGATAAATAGAAGTAGATTGGTTTGTATGCATTCTGTTTTTTTTTTTCACAATTTGTATCTCTGCCAGTTACGCGTGATATATGACAATGTTAGGTTTGACGGCGATACGAAAAAATTGTATAAATTGACAACTTCTCTATACGATAGTTGAACAATTTGCTAGCACGAATATTTGTGAATTTTTGCAGTACTTTAAATATTTACCGTCAATTAAAGTATCACTGATAATTATTTAATGAAATTGCTCAATATTTGAATATTTTTTGAAGGTTTTTGAATAAAAATAGTTCTATTATTATACAAAAACCAATGAGTCGAGTGAATACAAAAAGGGACCTTTGATTAGTCCGCGTCATTTAATTGTAAAGGTAAGTTCAATCAATGTGTATTTGTTTCTGTTCAAAGATCCATTTGTTTTAGTTTGCGGTAATACGGGTAAATTACACATTATTCTACGAGGATTCTATAACATTCCCCAAAACAAATTTTACGTTATCGATTTAGATTTGTTATACTTTAATTAAGAATTAAAATTATTCTATTTTGCGCCATAGCTAAAAAAATTATACTTCGTTACGAACTCATTTTTACTTTGTGGTAGGACTTTGTGCAAGCCCGTCTGGGTAGGTACCACCCACTCGCATTGTATCGCTAAACAACAGTACTCAGTATTGTTGTTCCGGTTTGAAGGGTTAGTTCGTAAAGTTGGTGGCGCATTGGTGATGCAAATAATGTTAATAAACAGTGCCATTGTCTCTGAGTGGTGGTGACCACCAACAGGTGGTCCATTTTCTCGACCACCGACCAATATCATAAAAAAAGAACACAGATTCCAACTATTATTCAAAAATTTCCATTCAATCAATCAGTAAATTCCACAAAAAAATGTTATCTACTTTTTATATTACGGCTCCCGCCTTTCCTTTATTTTTAATCAAAGATTAAAGACTACATTCGAAAACACCTGCATCGGAAGAGCGAGTTTTTAAATATAAGCTTGTGCACCTTAAACCACCAGTAAACCGCTTAAGAGTTACGTAAAATTACTCCTAACTGCTCCAGACAAATAGCAAGGAGTTTCTAACGGAAAATGTTTAACTCACATTTTTATTTTAAATCATATGTATTTAAGACTTTAAGATCGTCACGCGTTAATAAGACATTTTTATATATTTTATGTTTAAAAATAAAACATTACACGTATACTCCTTGGTATTTTTTTAATCATTGCTATCTTATATATTAAAAGTGTAAGCCGATTTTTGTCCCAGTGATTATTGGACGATAGCGGCACCTAAAAAATCTGTTATAGTCTCATTTTGAAGAGCTCCAGCCGTAAATGTGAAAAAAATAAAGCATATTCTTGAATTCAATTTATTAAACTGTTTTGATTTAACAAAGAATTAATTTTAGTTAAAGTTACTGGCCACGTAGAGAGGGGCGCTATGGCTATGGCGCATTTAATTTAGAGAACTTAGTCAATACTAGATTGAGTAAGTTCTCTAAATTAAATGACATGAAATAACACAGCGGAAGACTAACGGAGTGTGTGTAGTTGGGTTTATTTTCATGAATTCCTACTAAAGAGGGTCTCGGCTGTGTAGAACAGCGCAGCGTATTGGAATCAATTTTCAAACGCTCTTTCATGTGAATGCTGCATACGAGAGCCCTTAACTTCTCGTTGGGATATTCTAAATAATTGTACGTCTTAAACTTGCATTAAATGTTTAAAAAAATATTAAGTAATAGTCAAGATTACGGTAACATGACTAGTATTATATTAATGTATTTCGATAACGATCATGATATGTTTTTAATTACATATATTATTTCCGATTGCTTACCTGGACCACAACACAATATATACATATATATATCGTTCGCTTGATCGTTTATCATCTTATTCGTAATAATAAAAGGAATATATATGTAACGGAAATTGTAAAAAAAGTAAAACTAAGATGGGTATATTTTCACGACGTACAAAACCACAGTTGAATTAAAACGTGAAATGAGGCCGAGTCGCGCCGCGTAAGATGAATAAGATGAATGAGCTAAGCTCCTCGCTTTCGGTTAGTTGGAAAAAATAAGAAACCAACAATTAATACGTTAAATAAGATTTTTGTATTAATTTATTTTATTTCTAAGCTAATAATTTATCTAATTCTATTAATACATATCAAAAAGCTGAAGAATTTGTTTGTTTGTGCGCGGTAATCTCCGGATCTACTGGTCCAATTATAAAAAGTAGTATCAGCTTATCTAGTACATAAACAATACAGCCCACGGGGCTAAGCAGGAATGATTAGCGTAGATAAAACAGAAAATGTGCAGCTAGTAGTCTAATTATACATATAAATTATATATATTCAAATAAACTTAAATACTGCGTACAGTGTACAATTCGCTTATAATTTTTAATGTTGTAACATGCTTAGTAGTTTACATGTACAATATAAATCAAAACGAATATGATGTTACAATATAATTTAAGTGAGTCGATTTCTACTACAATATATTATTTCGAAAGTGCTTTTAAGCTCTCTGGAAGCTTTACAAGTGTTACGCAAGCTTTTCACCAAGTGGTTTTTGAAGATGCACTTTGCTTGCACGTGACGTGATTTCCTAAAAGTTTTTATTTAACGTAAATTTTACTTTGTATCTTTTATATAGTCTCTGTAATGATCTATTATTCCTTACAAAGATTTATATATCTAAAAGATGAAGACGGACATGTTTAAAGTATTCAATTAATATAACTTAATTTAATATCATATATTGTAAGCATGTGTGTTAAATGTATTAAATATATCTTGTATGTGTTAAATACATCTTTGGTGCAGTATACTAAAGAACCTGTACTAAATTATTACCTTATAAATGTCATTTTTTCAGAACTATCTACGTATGGTTGTTTGAATCGCTCGCGGAATGTTTCAATTGTCATTTCTGAAATTGTTAAATGATATTCAAACTGTTTAATTAAAGAAAATGCTGCTTAAAATTTCATTACAAGGTTTTTTCCATATTTCAAGCATAAAAATATCAATTTAAGTTTTTGATACAGAATATTTCGATTTCTGTCCAGAATTAACAATTTTATCAATAAAAATTAAATCGATATAAGCTTTTAACGTTATATTTTCTCCATACGAAGTACATTATTTTGTATATTAAGTCTGGTTTTCGAGTTTAATCTACATAATATGTGCTTATGAATAGAACAGCGTCTCGGAATCAATTTGTACTCGCCCCTTCACGTGCACGCTGCGTTCGAGCGTCAATTCTCAAGAGACGAGGTCAAGATTCAGACTCTACGTAGGCACATACTTCGTGGTTGCTGAACAAAATTGCTTCGATTCAAATAATCCGTTCTAAGGATCATAAAATATTAGAATAAACAAAATTAATCAGTTTCATAGCTGATTATTTTGTTCCGTTAATAATTACATACTAATGAGTATTGATTCTGCATTGAACAAAAAACTATACTTTTTTTAATAATAATATTATATAATACTAGATAATCGTTGCGTAGGTTACTATTCGAGGAATATAGAATTATAAAAAGAAAATATTTATTGAATACTTACTTTTTATACTGAAACTAGCTACCCGGTAGAGGTTTGTCCTGTCTGATCAATGAATATTGAATTATATATTATATTGTTTATTATTCTAATGTATGGAATGCAACATTGTTACATTTATTTTCTGGTGTGCATATTGTTGATATTCCGAAACGGGAACAGGCGACATACAACTGCCATGTGTATGACATGGATTTTCTAGATTAATGCCGCAAACACCTTGCAGCAACTGCCCTTGAGATTTATTTAATGCTAGCCGACTATGAAAAGTGCACTAAAATGTACTGTCATATTACTGACAGTTATGTCAAACGCCATTAAAAATTCGTTATGTCTTTTAAATTTATTTAGTTGTTCCATGAAATTTATTCTATATTTAGTTGATTAATAATTTAGTTTATACATATTATATATATATATATAATATTTTATAATAATTTATTTTATATTAGTTGTTCCACGAAAAGTTTTTTTATTTTTCTTAAAAGGAACCTGACGATGAAAAATACAACAAAAATTAGTTATATTGTTCCAGCCGTTCACGCGTGATGCCGTGACCAAGGGAAATAAGGATTTATTTCTATATACAAGATATACACTGCGTTTCAATTTAAAATCAATTAACCGTGTGACAAGAATAATAAATAGAACATTATAAAAATAATTATATGCGTTAAAAAATTGAACCGGCTTCCTTTGTGAAAAGATATTTCGTAATAGCGAGTAAGCGTAATTTCCTGACATATTAAACTTGGAGAAAATTAAAACGTGAAATGGGGTCGAGTCGCGCCGTGTGAAGTGAATAAGATGAACGAGCTATATTGCGTTCGTTGTTTCTATCTATCAAATAAATGGAGAATGTTTCTTACTCCCTCCTAATTGTTAGAACCGTAAAAGATTTAAAGAGAAACAATTGATACTTTGAAATTAAATTTTCTTTCTTTTTTGTTTTTGTATGTTATCATTGCTTATTTAATTTTCAATACCAATGCGATAAATTCAGCGAATTTTCTTGAGTAGTTGTTTGATATTTAGCATTACCCGTACTCTCAATTTTTCTCTAACACAGAACACCATCTATGTGACTCCACTTATAAAAAAAAAGTCTGTGTCAAAGGCCTCCGAGTTTTGAAATTGTTGATAAACAACTTTATTTGTAGGAGGACCAGGAGCGTTTTCTATTCTATGAACAAAAGGCCGCTGGTTGAACGAATGTGGCTGGACGTTTATTGAATAGCTAATTTAACCGACTGGCTGTATATGTATGGCAATTTTCACTGTATTCAACATAACATAATATAATATAGTATATATTATATGTTTATGATTAATAGAATTCAATTGATAAACTTAATAAGAGATATTTATAAAAATCTGCTTCACAGCAGGTATACTTTTATGAGCATTGCAATATGTTTTGACTTGTATCCATGTTTGATATTTCTGACTGCTTTGTAGTGAAGTAAATGACCATTTACCACCAGATGGCTGAGTTTCGTACGCCTAACTATACAATAAAAATTATATACGCAGATTGGTTGCACTAAAACGACTTATGAATTTATGACGTTACATCTGAGAAAAATGGAGTACATAATTTTTTCTTGATGTGTTTTTTTATGGCTCTGATCTTAAATTTAAATAAATATTTTTAATTGATGTCGATAAATTCAATGTCGCTGTCTTGAAATTTCATCATCAAAAATACATTTGAATAGTATAACCCGAGCTATGTAAGTAAATCTTTACCAGGTGCTACTTAGCGATATGCATTTTGCCTGCAAGAGACGCATTTACCATAAGGTGCTTTATATGCTGGAATCGATATTTTAGCACAGCACTCCACCATTATAAAACTCTCAACTTCCTTACCTGGAGCAATGCGAATTCCTTACGGTATTTTACTAAAGGATTCATTTATTTTTTACTACGTTAGCTAAACGTAGTAAATTAATAAATAGTTAATTGAATTACAACTTTTGAATTACAAATTTGTCTATTATTTATTTGCGTTTTAGTTGCCGTATTATTTTAATTAATTAAGCCTCGCCATATTTAGTATAATTTAATAAAATCCTATCAATCTAATCATAGGCATCGATAAAAAATAATATTATTCAAATTTATTCAGCGTCTTTTAGATAATAACTCGATGTTATTTTATTTTAATTAGTAAATATTTGTATTCATAAAAATGTTTATATTCATTTCCTACTTAAAAACTTAGTTATATTTATTTATATGAGATGGAGCTAGTGAGTAAAATTATATTAGAAAATCCTTTTTAAGTCGGACAGCTAATCCGTCTTATTGTTATGTTTTGATTAATAAAAAATATTAAGTCGGTTTTTTTACGAGATGTTCTACAATAAATTATAATAATTAAACAGTTTGCAAAATAACCGATAAAGATTTTACAAGTGCAACGCTACAGACGAATAAAAAGGGCAAGTAAATATAAAATTACTAACAAATATTCGGTACAATCAATACAATTACCAGCCTCAAATACCGACTATATCCTTAAATTCCCTTGTTTGCAAATTTTGTTGCACGAACGGTTTATTTCAAACATACGAGTACATAATACAGCTGCACGAAGTTCAAGTTTATTTTTCTTTTATATAATCATTAGAAAACTACTTACAAAACATTATAAAAATCCCCAGATTCTATGAACGATTATTTGCTTTTATTATAAAACAAAATGTGGAAGAAGTTTTTAAAATTGTTTAAATAATTACGCTCAGACTAACGAGGTTGCGCGTTATTAGTTAGACAGATAGCGTTTACTCAAGTTTAGGAATCCAAGTTGCGCTAAGTTTAGCAACTACGAAGTTGCAAAGTAATTTTAATTATCTTTATTAACTCATATCACATAATTCAACGCATATAAAACTTAAAAGACCGAAGAAATATGGAAGATCATCTGAGGATTTATACACTATTGGGTTTTTTTTTTAATTTTAGTTTGTAAAAACAAATATTTCGATTGTTTCTGCATATGATATGACATCTAGGTTTATGACAAAATAAGTAAAACAATGCTTCAAATCAATTTTATTAATTTAACATTTTTATCATTAAGCGTAATATGGAACAACTCGGAAAAAATAACCAAATATGTATCGTAAATAAAGATATTTGTAACGTGGTTTACTTACACGTATTTTAAATCAATTTGCAATGTAAAGTCCGATACACTAGACGTATCTGTGCTAATATCATAAATGCGAAAGTAACTCTGTCTGTAGTCTCTTCACTTTAAAATACTGAACGAATTTAGATTAAATATGTCGTGGAGATAATTAGAGTCCCGGAGAAGGATATAGGCTTTTAATTCCCCTCTCGAGATGATAAAATATGTGGTGACGGTTTGTGTGTTATAGTAAAGTAAAGTTCTATAAATATAGCGTGGGTATGCCACAGGTTCAGCTAGTCTACAATAACAAATAAACGTACATGTAAGTCAACGTAAAACAATCATCTATCACATTAGTAACAATCAATGAAATGTATTTTACACCTCTATCGGGCTTGTTTGTTTGCATTTCTAAAATATTATGAGCAGCATCCTTAAAGTTAAAGCCTTTAAATATACTTATAGACTACATAAGATCACGCTGTTTCCCATAATAGCGAACCACTTATGCTTAATCGGCTGGTTTATATTATATATTAGAAATATTTACCACTTCGCAACTTAATTTTTTTTTTTAATTGTAGTCTACACTTCACTTTAGGATGTTTTTGTTTACAACGATATTATGTATATTCATACTAATATAGATCTTTCATCTTTTTTTTTATGATATAGGGGGCAAACGTGCAGGACGCTCACCTGATGGAAAGTGATTACCACCGCCCATGGACATCTGCAACACCAGGGGGGTTACAGGTGCGTTGCCGGCCTTTAAGAAATAAGTACGCTCATTTCTTGAAGGTTCCCAAGTCGTATCGGTTCGGAAAAACCGCCGGCGAAAGCTGGTTCCACAGAGTAATTGTGCGAGGCAGAAAATGCCTTAAAAATCGCGCTGTTGTGGATTTACGGACATCTAAGTGGTGCGGGTGAAATTTAGAATTTTGTCGAGATGTCCGAAGGTGAAATTCAGCTGTCGGGATTAATCCAAACAATTCCTCGGAACACTCCCCGTGGAAAATTCGGTAGAAGATGCAGAGTGATTCAACATCTCTACGCAAAGCCAAAGGATCGAGCAGATCAGAAAGGGCTTGATCGTCGATAATTCGAGCTGCTCTACGTTGGATACGGTCAAATGGAAGGAGCTGGTACTGGGAGGCACCCGCCCAGAGGTGAGAGCAGTACTCCATGTGAGGCCGAATTTGCGCCTTGTATAGTCTTAGGCGATGGGCCGACGTGAAATACTGTCTTGCCTTGCTGAGCACACCAAGCTTTTTTGATGCCAATTTGGCTTTGCCTTCCAGTTGACCGCGGAACTGAACGAGGCTCGAAACATCAACGCCAAGTATTCCGATACTAGCTGTGGCGGCTAACGGAATGTTCTCGAATCGTGGA
This sequence comes from Vanessa atalanta, assembly GCF_905147765.1. Taxonomy (NCBI): domain Eukaryota; kingdom Metazoa; phylum Arthropoda; class Insecta; order Lepidoptera; family Nymphalidae; genus Vanessa; species Vanessa atalanta. The sequence continues at coordinate 7,174,440 of NC_061882.1, forward strand.
GATACGACAAATGGTGTTTTATTATCTTAATATTGATCGATTGACAAATTATAACACGAAACTAAATCCATAAAAGGTACTTACGATATTCATTTATTTAATTTCTGACATTACACGTCATGTTTTACAGAATAAGAATATATTGTATTACTTGGGGAACTTGTATTATTTTGAAATAATATAGTGTAATTTCAGTAGTTCGGGATGGCAAAATAAAATTATGTTGTACCATGATGTTTCAATCTCTCTCTATATTTTTACAATCCCCAATCATCCAATTGTTTTTTTATCCTTATGACACCTCAATCACTTTTAAAATAAGAAATAGTGTTACATGCCAGTATTAAATGTTATAAAATAATACCAACTAAAGTTGTACAAATTATTGATCAATTAATTACAATAATAATTGTAATAATATGTAATAATAATAATAATGTGACATTATTAATGATATTATTAATTATGATATCCTATGACGTAGCACCGTATTGGAGGCTAGGGCTAGTCTCGTAACAATAGTTTAAATCCTCCAAATCTGTCTAGCTGCTTCGTGTAATCTGTATTCACCGGTATTTCATACATAAAAAGACGTAACTACGAAATCGGTTAATGAATACAATGAAAAGAGATCGTAGTAACAATGGATATAAGGTTTATTGGGTTTAATCTGCTCTAATCAAGATTTCAACTCTTATTTTATTTAAACAGAAAAAGAAATAAGAAAATCAGCTCTGTAATTAAGAATGCTGTTTGAGCAATTTAATCGAACTTACATTTTATATTTTTTTATAACATTAAAAGTAAAGTGCTTAGTCCAATTAAAATACTTCATAATTTATTACCTAAAACAAACTAATTAAAAAAAAGTTTAAGTCTTCTCGAGACATATTTTATTCGAGACTTACAAGCATATTTGATTAACAATATTACAAGATTTTAATTGAAAATAAAATGGTATTTTTATATATTTAAAATGCTTACAAAATAATTTATTTTATTAAAATGTCTGTAACCAGCAGTAGAAAATTAACAGGTTACCTTAAGTTGGCACAAATTGACTAAATTTATTGTCGTCACAAAATCGCACGGGCAAGATCTTTATAACAGGGTATATTAATTAATTCCCCAGAGCCTGTATATATTTATCAAGTAAATAAAGTTATGTGTAAGGTACAGAGCGCCTCCTTGTAGACACTTAATCCATTCGATGACATAAGGCGCAAATTAAATTAGATAAAGTAATATCTTATAAAACATCCTACCACTAGACTAAGGCCCCTTTTATCTTAAAGTTTGGAGCCTATTCTATAACGCTGCTCTGTTGCGGGTTGGTGGTTAAAAATGTGGCAGAATTTCATAAGACATGGTCAAGCGGGTTTTCACAATGGTTTTCTGTACCTTCGAGTAGAAATTTTAAAAAGGAATTCGGAATACAAAAATGTATTTATATCTGCCAAGATTTAACCTCAATCTTATATTCGTTACAATTTACGTTGCTGTAAGCTAGCATAACTGCTGAGCCATGTCGGCTTATTAGCGTACACTACAATAAAAATTTGTTCAAGGGACATCAGATTTATTGTCATTATTATTGTTCATCGTTTAGGCGTACATTGGGTAATCGTGAAAAAAATGCAAAGAACACTTAGTTAATATTTAATTACACTATTAGGTTCACACAAAAAGTAATCAAATTAGAATGATAACACTCAGCTCCTCGGGAACAGTAGGACGGCTCTGTGACCTCACTCGGCTAATGCGTTGCAGTAAGTGTTCTGCCTCGACCAGAGCGATGCCTTCACGACTCTGTCGAAAGCGCGCTGAAGCTAGCAAAATACACCGAAGTCAAGTTCACAACCGTAGGCGCGCTTTCCGTTTGTCTGTACGCGTGACCGGATTCGACTAATATATAAACTAAGTAAGTGGCATTGTCTTATGATACCCTAGCAAGGAATGCCTTACTAGGGTGTCATAACAATATAAAGATATACATTAATGTAGAGAACCTTTTCTTTAAAAAAATATAGGAGAATGCAGATTTTAAGCAATGTGAGGGTTTTAAACCCAAGACGTATTGGTTTTACGTTTTTTTTGGATTATACAAAGATAATATCAAGTAAGAATACGATAAAACTTTTCTTACCGCAGAAATCCATTTCCAAGTTAAACAGATCTTTTTACAGAAGTTTTTCCCGATGCGAGATAAATTCTTGTGTCATATTTTAGGGATCGCGATGGTTCACTCATTCTTAAACTTATTACAATGACAAAAAGGTATTTTTTAACTTTTTAATAATGCTTCCATCCATTCCATTTATTTTAGTAATTATATTTTGATTAATGTCTGACTGACAATGACACATTTAATGATACAAACAAAAACAGAAAGCGACTTTATTTTATACTATTTATTTATGGTAGATAATATATCTTTATAATTACCGTTACTTTTTTATATTTTTCTTCGTTACTAATAATATAAAACCTTACTAGATATTTTAATATACTATTAATAATATAAATATAAAAATACTTTACATAATAATAGTCTTCGTTTAAATAATGTGCTTACTTTCACTTAAGATTTTATCAAGGAATATATTTCATGTAGATTATGGCTTTTATCATCGCGGAGAGAACACGTGGTAAACATGTCATCGGCTCCGGATGCTTTCGTTGCGTCCGGATTACTTAAAAATAATAATAATAATAAGGCCTTATAATAATTATTATATCCCTGTTATGTTTTACTTATATATTATATTATTTTTTTATTATATTTTTTTAACACTATTTATAATAATCTTGGATGACTGTTGTAATTATTACTCTTTTGAACTTATTTCAAAACATACATTTTTAAATCAATTTGATTTATACGGGTATATCAGTAAATAAAGTTATATCTTTGAACATTGATATCTTTCTGTAGCTGAATAATGTAATATATTTGAATATTAATCATTTAACGATAAAGGGGGCAAATGCTGGTAAACTTTCTCGAAGCGCAGGGGCTCTTTTTGATGAATTCTTTCTTTGAAAAGAAGCCCCAGAGGAAGTGGACCTGGCGAAGCCCCGATAACGTGACAAGGAACGAGATAGACTTTATCATTTCGAATAAAAGGCACATATTTAGAGATGTCTCAGTGATCAACAGGTTTAATACCGGTAGTGATCACCGCCTGGTTAGAGGCACTCTAGATATCGACTTCAAAGCCGAAAGATCGCGAATGATGAGGTCTACTCTCCGACCTACCATGCTCCAGGCTGCTCAAGGCTCCGAAAAGTTCCAAATGGAGCTGCAAAATCAATTCACCGCGTTGGAAACCGTAAGCAGTATTGATGAGAAAACCGACACGCTGGTCAAAATACTGCAAAACACATCCCACAAGTGTTTTCCGCCACAGAAAAGAGACAGCGCACCAAAACTCTCTGCTGAGACACTCGAGCTCACGAGGAAACGACGAGAACTACCATCGTTTTTGTCAGATAAGGCCTTAAACCGAACAATAAAAACGCTGACGCGGCGCGATCTCCGATGCTCCAATACCCGCGCCATCAAGGCTGCGATTGAGCAAAATCGGGGATCGAAAGTGTTCGCTCGCAAGTTTGGCAGGCCGCGTCTGACGAAACTTAAAACTGAAAATGGTAAGGTCGTTACCTCAAGGCCTGAGATCGTCGGAGAAGTAGAGAGGTTTTATGGGCAGTTGTTCTCTTCAAGATCGGATAAACCTGTGGGAATCAGTATTGATGACCAGCGCGCCCCTCTTACGCGCCATTATTCCGAGGAGCTCCCGGTCGTTGACCAAGGCGAGATTAGGGCGGCTCTAGAACAGCTTAAAAACAACAAAGCTCCGGGAGATGACGGAATCACAACAGAGTTGCTTAAGGCAGGCGGGACTCCGGTCCTGAAAGAGCTAGCAAGCCTCTTTAATTCCGTCATCCAACATGGCAAGACCCCGGAAACGTGGAGCGGGAGTGAGGTGGTACTGTTCTTCAAAAAAGGTGATAAAACCCTCTTGAAGAACTACAGACCAATCTCCCTCCTGAGTCACGTGTATAAGCTGTTCTCAAGAGTCGTCACGAACCGTCTCGCCAGACGACTTGACGAGTTCCAGCCCCCAGAGCAAGCCGGCTTTCGATCAGGCTACAGCACCGTAGACCACATCCATACTGTTCGGCAGATTGTGCAGAAGACCGAAGAGTAAATCAGAATCAGCCGCTGTGTATGGCTTTTGTGGATTACGAGAAAGCCTTTGACTCCATCGAAACCTGGGCAGTGCTCGACTCATTGCAGAGATGTCATATCGATTGGAGATATATCGAGGTACTGAGGTGTCTGTACAACGCCGCTACAATGACTGTCCACATTCAGGACTGTAAGACGAAGGCGATCCAACTGCGCAGAGGGGTGAGACAGGGGGATGTAATATCCCCGAAACTGTTCACCAACGCTTTGGAAGACGTCTTCAAGACGCTGGATTGGACTGGATGTGGAGTCAATGTAAACGGCGAGTACATCTCACACCTTCGATTTGCCGACGATATCGTCATCATAGCAGAGTCGCTGGAACAGCTAACCGAAATGCTGCGTAGCCTAAGCGATTCTTCCCGACGTGTCGGTCTCGGTATGAACTTGGACAAGACCAAGGTCATGTTCAATAGGCATGTCGTGCCGGGGCCGATATACGTCGAAGGGAAACCTCTCGAAGTTGTCAGTGAATATACCTACCTAGGACAGGTCATTCAAGTCGGTAGGAACAACTTCGAGAAGGAAGCCGATCGAAGAATTCGCTTGGGATGGGCAGCATTTGGCAACCTTCGTCAAGTCCTCACGTCGTCTATACCGCAAAGTTTGAAGACGAAAGTCTTCAACCAATGCGTCTTACCTGCCATGACATACGGTGCCGAAACGTGGACACTGACTGCGGGACTAGTCCACAAATTCAAAGTCGCTCAGCGGGCTATGGAGCGAGCTATGCTCGGAGTATCTTTGAAGGATAAGATCAGAAATGAGATTATCCGGAAAAGAACCGGAGTCACCGACATAGCTTGCAAAATTAGCAGGCTGAAGTGGCAGTGGGCTGGTCACGTATGTCGTAGGACCGATGGCCGTTGGAGCAGACGAGTCCTAGAGTGGAGACCGCGAATCGGCAAACGCAGCGTAGGGCGCCCTCCAGCCAGGTGGACCGATGACCTCATGAAGGTGGCGGGGACCGACTGGATGCGGAAGGCGGAGGACCGGGAGCTTTGGCGCACCTTGGGAGAGGCCTATGTTCAGCAGTGGACAACGATTGGCTTTTGATTGAACGATAAAATACAAGTCACAACATAGGAAAATTCACTTAGTAACAACATATAGACACTAGCACACCATAGGATCAGAGTTATTATATCCCTCGTGTCTAGTTACACCACTAAGGGTAAGTGACTCTTCCAACCAAAATGCAGTAATTAAGTGATTCATGATAGCAGTAGAACTATTGACAAGTGGATATCCACCCAGACGGACCTGTCCAGGGGTAAATTTATTTGTTTAGGAATAATAATTAAAGTAATGTTCACGTAGATATAAAAATAAAAGTTATATCCATAGCGATTTGTCTATGGAACGCTCAGTAAGATTAATCTTTTTTTCTTTTGGACAACTTGTTTATAATTTTTTCAAGTCATCCAATTTAATTTGCCTTTGTAAGGAGTTATTAAATCCCCAAGCTTAATTTGTCATAAAAATAATTTACTCAACTTATCTGTAAATAATAATAAATATATTTAGTTACCGTTAATTTGATACAATTAGGATTTATGTACGTCAAAATAATTACTTCAAAGAATATATCTTAAATATAAAATACAATTTAATGATTAAATAAATTCTGTCCTTCTCATGTAGATGTTAGTGCCAAAAAGCTTTAGCAATTTAAGTTTCTTGTAACTTGTTTCTGAGAAGATTCAGAAGTAGCGTAAAATATTTAAAATGTTTCACTTGACGAACTCTTTCATCGAAAGCATTCCAGGTAAAATCTAAAATTGATAAAACATTGTAGATTATGTATAATAATAATTGAATTCATCTACAAATTTTCATCGGCAAAATAAACCGGTACAATCTAATAAGTGCTACGAAACTCTACTTTTTGGAATCGTTGAATTCCTTAACGTTTTTGTAATGTGTACAATATAAAAACTAAACTCAAACTGAGTGACGACTGACAAGTGACTGACAATCTATGCGACTTCAAATACGGAGAGAAAATTCAATACAATGAAAAATAATATTAGAAAATATATATAAATTAGATGAACATCATGAAAAGCTTTATGAAATTTTCATTTGAAGCGAGCGCTGAACTCTCTCCAATATTAAACTCCACCCAATCAACCACCTTTATGTTACATTCTTTATTTACAGTACACTGAGAGTGATAAGTGTTTTTTTTTTTCCTTTTTTATCAAATGGATCGCGCTAAAAACAACAACAATATATAATAACTAACACATATTTTTAACAGCAGTGAAATAATTATTATATTACAACGGTATTTTTAAATGTGTTTCTAAGCAGTTTATTCATTAATGTTTGAATTACCAAAGTGATTTTAATATAATGTCATAACAACACCATTAAGTAAAGCAACTAGATCAAAAAAACATAAAAGTAATAGTGTCCTCTCTTCAACTTAAAAAACGCTCATTTTTACGTGATATTGTCCTGACCGATTTCGGTCAAGGCGGTAAATCTTAAAGGGTCTAGACAACAGCGTAGGCCAAATTATGAGCAAAAGCGTGACCGCAAACAGGTAAACTCTCAATTCCGTTACTGTCATAATCTGATGGGACGACAAATATACAACCGGAATTAACTCAGGCGCAGGACAAACTGCTTTATATTCCTTCCGGGGTACGAGAGTGTACACAATTCCAACTTCTACCATACTTCGGGCTGTTAGTTTTGTTTCGACAAAAAAACGCAGTAACATTTTAGCTGTCCCAGACCCTCATGATCTGTGGCCTTATGAAAATCATGAAGCTGTCAAAACAAACTATGCAAATCATGAACATTCAAAATAATAGTGTGACTGCTGGTATACATTTTAAGGGCCTATTTTAGAGAGGAATATACTGAAAAAAGCTTTTATTTATTGCTTAGAATTAATTTAATTCTTCAACACGAAAAACCTTTATAAATAAACCTGAATAATTATAAGATAATATTAAAATATAAATTGATTAATATTTTATCAATAAAAAAATATAGCATGGAACGAAAAAAGCCTTTATAATAAATTAACACGAAATAATATATAAATCAAATTTATAACAGAAAGTTAGTCTCGAATATTTAAAATTTTCCCTTCAAGAAATTCTAATTAGAAAATTCGTGTAACCTATTTGAGCTGAATGATTTTGAAATTCATCAAAGTTACTAATTGGTAAGAACATTAAGTCATCCGTGTAATGTTACTGGCAAAGGGCAATATAAACAGCATTCGACGAATTGAAATATTTATATATCACATCCAACTCCGCGCAATTAGTGTAAATATATGCCTTCTCAAGCAAATGCCTTGAAGTTTGTTGAGACGCTATATTTAAACGGTATATGCTAAAGAAACTTTTATATATATTTAAGTAGTTCGATTTTCTCTTTTTCTTTTTTAATAAAAATATAAAATGTTGAGAGAATCTTTGTGTTATTAATTAAATATTAGATTTTCTTCGTAACTACGTCGTCTATTTAGTATCGAACATTTTAGTTAGACTTAGTTTGTTTGCTCGAATTTCCTGCGTCATCAATAGTCTTTATCTATTTTACACTATGTGGGTAGTACAAATGAGGTAAAATACGTTTAGATCTCTGAATCGAATCACTAACATCTTTAAGGCATTTGTAATTTTCATGTATGTAGGAAGGTAAAGTATGTATACCTTTAAAAGTATTTGTTACTATAAGTTGAAACATCATACATCTTTAAAGAAGTTAGTATCCAGATAAAAACTCCGCTTTGTCAACTTGGATTATTGGCTCTCTAACAGGATAATGCAGGTATTTATAGATGTACTCATGAGACGTCGGGTTTAGTGTGCTTTCCATCAGTAATCTCACTGGAAGGGCAATAAATATCGGACAGAGCAGCTGGTATACACTGGGTCACCATCAGGTAAAAACGGTGTAGCGGTAGTGCTTTCTGAAGAGCTTGAAAAAGCTATTGAGTCTGATATGGCCATCGTGAACACGTTCTTTTAAAAGATTGCTCAGCACCTTACATATATAAGAGCAGGTCCTATTCAACTCAAATTGACTCTCTGCTGACCAGATGGTGTCATATTGACAAGGTGAACAACTGCTATATTTGCCACCTATAGCAAAAAAAAAAGTGCCGGGCAGAACAAGAAGAAGTGTGAAACATCATAGTATGCTGACGGCTACACCGGCTAAAGAATACTTTTATTTATTAGCAACTGCTAATGCTACCTAAATTCTAGCAATATTTTGATATAAAGTTTTCAATACAATGTGAATACTAGATATCTAGATAATAATTATCTTCTAATTCATAAGTTTGTCCGTTTGTATAGGAACCAACAACTCATTACTTTTTTATGATATAAGTAGGCGAACGAGCAAATGGGCCACCTGATGATAAGTGGTCACCATCGATCATAGACAATGGCACTGATTGTCTAAGATCGGTGGTGGTGGTAAGACATATTAAACATCTCTTCACCAATGCGCGACCAACTTGGCGAACTAAAATGTTACGTCCCTTGTGCCTGTAGTTACATTGACTTACTGACTCTTCAAACTTAAACACAATAATACTGAGTTTGGCGGTAGAAAACTGATAAATGGGTGATATCTACCCAGACGGGCTTGCACAAAGCTCTACCACCAGGTGAAAAATACTTATTTTACTGATAAACACCACAATTTAATTTAGGTGTGTTCCGATTTTAAGGATGAGCGAGCCAGTGTAATTGCAGACATAAGAAGTGCAAAAAGTTGGTGGCAGTTAACGATATAATAAACGGTGGTGAGCACTTACTAGTCATCAGGTGGCCCAGAAAGATAGCCTTCATACATACAAAAGTGATAGATTATAGTATACCAAGGAATAGCTGTACATTCAGAAATGTTTTAAGATACATTTTAAGCGATGTCAGTAACAGCAAATACATCACACGAGAACGGAACGAAAATTTTTGAGAGCACTTTGTTGAAGGTTTGCATAAATTTTACCGTCTTCAACCGCATGTAGGGGCACTTTTAAACCGTATAATACATTTTATAACCTAGAAACTTTGAAGTGTGTTTAGTGCATCGGATTTCAGTCTTCTTGGAATAAGATTATAAATACATTTTATAATAATAATTGTAATTTAATGTGACTGCCTCATTGGTCTAACCGCAGATACCGAAGTCCTAGGTTTGTTCCATGGAGTAATAATGCAAAAACACAAAAACTTTTCTTAAACATATATCACCCATTGCTTCTTTCTTTCTTACTTTTTACAGACTTTCGAGATATATTATAATGTAACGGAATTTACAATTTTACAATGATATGTAATTTTATATTTAAATTTAAATAACATGTAATGATTTGAGAGGTACGACGAGAAGAAATACTTATACGTATGATGATATGATGGTATAATTTTCGGTGTAACTTTAGGGTTTTCATGATGAGAATCCATAGAAGTAAAATTTTCCCAGACAACCGATCGGGCTTGAAATAAAATCAATATTACGTGAGCTGCGAAATACATACCATAGCATAACTTGATTTTAACATCAATAAAAAAATATATATTTTTAGGAGATTCCTTTGTCCATACAACTGTCTAGAAAAAAAAGCGCTCAACTGAATTAAACTGCCTTTAATATTTATTCTTGGTCTCGGACAGTAAGGTCGATATTGGCGCGACTTGTAATTTGTTAATAGTGTTTGTTGTGTTTTATTTGAATTTGTAAGCTTAACTGAGTAAGTAGTTTACTTCAATATGTATGAATTGGTGGTTTATTTAGGTAAAATAAATACGAAGTTAGAACTATTTTTGTTTTGTTAGTACATTGTTTTAAGTAATTTAAATTCTTGTTAAATATATAACTTATATCAGAAAAATAATTAAACTAAATCCAAACAGAATCGTTTCGACGTAAAGTTTTATGATCCATGTTACAAATATAACTTTTAATATTTAATTCATAACCAAATAATGCTTATCTTGTCCTTACTGTTGAAAGAAAACATTCATTCATTTCATTCCGCTCTTCTACAATATCATTCGTTATTCTCACGCCAACGCATCATTTAAACACTGGGATGAGTATCCCATAGAAATGAAAGCATATTTTTTTATCTGAAACGATATGATTAATAATCTTAGCGCGAGAAGACATTTGTATTTTTCTCACCAAGAGTTATAATTCATTCGTTTATCTTAACATGGATTTGGCAAACCGGGCTACATTTTTCTTTGCCAAGTTTTTTCTTTATCTTTTATATTTTAACGTGAAAAGTAAAAGATAGTTAATTAAAATTATTTTATTTATTAAAAAAAATGCTTGTTACCCACATATTATCGCTAAGCATGCCTAAAAAATTAATAATCATATATTTAATAGTACAAAATCGTTTCATTTATATAAAATTTCAAACAAAAATATATCTTTGAACTTTGAATGGAATTTTTTAATCTAAGAATGTCTTGTGAAAATTCGTAAAATATAAAATGCCTTAGCTCTTTTCTAAATTATATATAAATAAAAATCCGTTTATTCAGAGAAATACCTAATTGGAGAAATAATAAAGAATACGTATTCGTGACGTAGCGGCTGGTTCTTTTTGTCCTTATATTAATATCCCATACGATAAGAGCGAAAAAAAAGAAGCAACTAAAGTCTTAGCTATAGCAAATTCTTTCGTTTAGTTTCTAAATTAAAAAGAAATGTTATATATTTGTTAACACGAAGCTTGATTCTTCTACATTAATAAAAAGTAATAACTACACAATAACGAAAATACGATTTTGTTTTTTATTAAATTTTGATTAAGGTTGTAAAACCAGACTACTTTTTTACGCTTGATAATTTATGTTTAAAATGCCTCGTTATTAGCGATGGAAGAAAACACCGGGAGATTTATAATTGTTAACATTAAATATACATCTGTTATTTAAGAAATTATACGGATAGTTTTTAAATGATTACTTTCTTAATTTCCTCGGCGTAGCGAACGCAGCAAGCTTGGCACGTTTATCTTATTCATTTTGCACGGAGACCGGGCCTCGTTTCACGTTTTAATTTTCCCGAGGTTTAACATGTCGGGTAATTGCGCCTACTCGCCATTATGCAATGATTTTTTCAAAAAGCTTTCTATTTTACTATTCCGTTTATATTACATTCGTCCGTTGAAACAGATTTAATCTAATTAAATTTTCTCATGTAGTTTTAGACTTTTATTATTTCATTTAAATAAATTAATATACAACTACATGATAGTATCAACAGATTTTATTTATGTATTTAATACCTTATGTTTTTGTATTATATAGCTATCTCTGTAACGATTTTTTATCATTATTTTTGTACGAGGTATGATATGTATGATATATGATATGATATAATACGGACCTTATGTTAAGTGGTCAATTATGGCAAAGGGTATACACTGGCATTGTAAGATATATGAACTGCGTCAATTCGCCGTTTAGATTTAATAAAAGGTGAATGGTTAGTGTGGAGGTGGCGTGATCCCATCTAGATCTGCACAGAGCCCTAATACTGTAATATACTTTAATCTCATTTCGAATTCACAGTAAATTATGTTTTATATTTAAGAATATTTTATAAATAAAATTTTGTTTAAAAATATTTTAGTGTGTATAATTTATGTTTACAATTGATTTCTTGGTGGATGGGTGAGAAAAAAATAATAAGAAAAATTAATCTTACAGATTAATTCCTGCCAAATTACTAAATAATAGTCCACTGCAATAATGAGGTTGCATACTCTTAAGCCTGCGTATTGACAGAGATAAGACTTGTCAATCATTAGCGCAATAAAGTGCTGTTATTTGCTTATCTGCGAGTACTTGTGAGTATTTAAATCTCCATAACTTAGATTAGTATGTACAGAGCCAAACCAACTTGATAGAAATACTGAATAGAACATATTTAATAAGAGTATGTACATTTTTGAGTCTTTTAATTTTTTTTTACTTTTCTTATTTTATACGAAAATCTTCTGCAACAACGTTACAGCAGTTTGGGTTAATTTCGTCTTAGTTTAAGCGGCTCACTTGTGGTTTACGACGCGCAAGATTGTATTTATCGCGCTCGTCTAATGAACTTTGTATAACATAATGTCCAGTTGATTAAACAGAAAGCACTTACTTTGTAAAATATTTTTTTTACTAAGCGTTTCTACATTCTCGATCAGACAACTTCAAAACATTTAATAAAGGGCGACAGCGGACGTGCAAAAGGAATATTGAAGTGATATATGTAGGTACATTTTAATACTTATATCACAATTATAACTGTTTTAATGCGAATAATATCAACATTTGCACCCGGGCCATGAATTGTATGTGGTCACCACCGCCCATAGACACTGTAAGAAATATATACCATCCTTTACCATGGCAACTCAAATTTTATGTCCCTTGGGTCTGTAATTACACTGGCTCGCTCAATATTTAAACCGCAAAACAGTAGTACAGAGTCAATATTTAATAACGAAATCTGTTTGGTAGAGAATTACTGAAAGTGGGTGTTATCTAGATAGGGACTTATACAAAATGTGCCTCAGACCAAGTATATAAGTATTTATATATATATATGCGAGGTATTTGGACAAGAAGAATTACTAATCTATGTCTTCACACGACGACGATAAGTGTGGGCGTACGCGGGTGTCGCGCAAAGAGAGACAGCCTTTCGACAAAATAGCTGTATTTTGTAAAATAGTTACAAAAATCATGAATAATCACAAATTGTAATAAGTTACTAAACACTGAATGTTGAAACACATAACAGTCTTTTGGCAAATAATGTAAACTGAAGCACAACTACCTCTCGCCTCCCAGACTCAGTAAATCGTCACCAGGAACCAGCACTTGTGTTTTTCTCTAGGTGTTAAAATACAAATCACGCTATAATGTCCGTATTAATGACTAAGTATGTGTAGGCTCGTCAAGCCTATGTAGTCATGATCGAAAAAAAATGGAGGAAGATATATAAACGCCGCGTAAATGGTGGACAAAGGAACCATTCATATTAAAATTGAGGTCATACTGTAGTGAAGCTGAATAAGCACCCAATCTCGGCCATACTAAACATAATATGCGTAAATTTTTATCCCTTTTTTATCTACATATTGTATTAAAAACTCTTGTATAAATTCTTGTAACAAATACTTAAACATATGATTTATCCGAAATATAAAAAGGTAAAAAATACACGATATGATAGTAACTATTCGAAAATAACCTCTTTATTTTCATTTTGTTTATTATTGATATTTATTTTTGTATAAAAATATATTTAAAATAATGAGACACGTGCTTGTTATATAATAATGAGTTACTGTTTTCCCTTTGCGTTGTTCGAAACCATAATTGATGGGCAACGATATTATAAGAGCGGGTACAACGCATTGATTGAACATCCTTACAATTTACATATTAAATAGCGGGGTGAAACCAATCCTTTGTTTGAACGCTCGTTATATTTTACTTAAGAGATAGCTTATATCATTTAGTATTCATATTTCATGTAATAGCTATTACACAATTTAAATTTTCAGAACAAACTATTTCTTCGTATAAGTTTTCGATTGTAATTTTTTTTTTCATAATCACGCATATATTATCCATTCAATATAATAACTCTCATCATTATAATCTTAGTTCAGTTTTTAAAGTTATGGATTGAAATAGTATGTAATTTGATCCTTTTGTCCTGTCAACGTAGACAGAGCAAAAATTGTAGGTACATTGCCAAAACTGAAACGATACAAGAGAACTTTGTATGTAAGATTTTTTAATCTCCATAATGGCTGCAGAATTATTCGCAACAATAAATTTATCTATCCTTCTTTTATGGATAAATATAAGAACTATTAAAATTATGAAATCAATAATCTTAAATTAAATTTAAGTCCATTTATATTAAAAAGCGTCTTTTGTTATTAATTAATAAAAAAAAGTTTAAAATAATAAATTCCGTTTGTTTTCAATATATTTTATAACGAGAAAAAAATATATAAGGATAAAAAAAATTAAACCTTAACGCATTAAGGTTTAATTTTTTTTATGACATTGGTTGGTGTTGTCACTGCCGTCATAGACACTGGTGCCGTAAGAAAGTTTAACCATTCCTTATGTACCTGTAATCAAGTGTGCCTGTAGTTATACCTATAGTCTCTCTCGGCCTTCAAACTGGAATACAACAATACAAGTATTGCTGCTTGGCGGTAAAATATATAATGAGTGCCTTTGTAGGTAATCCAGACGAGCTTGCACAATGCAGTACAACCAAGTAAATAGTACAAATTAATAACTAGATAGCATTGCTCGACATAGGTTGTGTTTAAATACCTTTGAAGTTCTTCTTTAGGTATTTTGTAGTTTGCTATAAAAAAAAATATGAGAGTCAATTTTTATTATGTCATGATACTACATGATAAAGTTGCAAAGCCGCCAATCAACTTTCAAGTCGTTCCAAACAGACTACTTCGCACGGGTGCAATGCTGATACTACATATACTACAGAATGTCTTACAACGTTCACAGTTTTTCAGACAAAGGCAATACAAACCGCTATGTCCCTGCGTTTTAAATCTTCGAAAATATTAATTAATAAATTACCTAATTTAAAGGATCATATTAATCTATATTAAATGCACAATGTATTTAAAGTAATTAATTGGATAAAATTAATGCTTTATTGCTTAAAATCGCTTCGAAAATAAGCCATTATTTCTCGTAAAAACAATTACTGTGGGTTATTCCTAAGAGATAGACATATTTATACCATTGCGGACTTTTGAAGACCTTTTTAAGGTGTAAAATACTGTAGTACATTATTTTGACCTATCTAGTAGGGTTCGACAATGTAAGCGAAAAAAAATGTGTTTATTTACGACTTCACTTTAGAAACCTCTTAAATGATCAGTGTTTCTTTACTATATTGTGCATATAAAACTTTCTCTTAAATCAATCTATCTATTAAAAAAAACTGCATCAAAATCCGTTGTGTAATTGTAAAGATCTAAGCATATATAGAGACAGACATTAAAGTTATGTATGTCCCTGACATACTAAACTTTTATAAACAATAAATAGACTTATGCTTTTTAATACAATATTAATAATAATCTTTTAAGGCATGAGGCTATACTACTGTTGCGAAAGTGTCGAGTTAAAAAATTCTTAAGTGACGCGTACGACGTGTAAATATCGTGATAAATGAACTGTTCGCGTTTGTGCAAAACAAATATATATGATCGATATGTGTGCAACGGGATTATCAACAAAGGATGTTGACTGTGCGAAGGCTTCGCATCGACAGCTTTGTACCAGTAAAAAATATCTCGATACAAGGATAAATGACTTAAAAACCTGGACTCCGTTATAACTGTAACTCGAATAAAGTTCCTCTCGTAAAATTCGACCATGTCGATAATATCGGATAATGTACTTAAATACAAATGAAAAAAATAACACATAATGGAAATATGGATTATTATTTGCAGCAGATTTTAATATACACGAGTAAAACTTTGGGATTCGAACTTTTACCATCATTCACTTGGTAAATCTTAGGATTTACATGTTAGGTTAGGTTAGGTTGGAATGGCAAAAGTCCGAAAAAGTCGTCCCTTAATGTTGTCTTAGATTTTCGCGATTATTACACATTGAAATAAAACTAGTTTTTAACGGATTTAATCGCGTATATTAATTATTTTAACATCCCGACAGAGTCTGCCCGTGACCACGAACACTGCAGAGTGCTCGGAACGTCGGGATGTTAAAATAATTAATATACGCGATTAAATCCGTTAAAAACTAGTTTTATTTCAAGTCGTCCCTTTATAATAAATACTTACATTTACAAACATATACATGAGTTTAATTTTCTATGAATAATAAGGTTACAGGTATTTCAATAATAATAAATCGGAACATATTGCCATCTCAAAGAAGTATAGTATAGTATAGAAGTATATAACATTAAATTAAATTGTAAAATAAAACGGTGATTTCGAAAGTGACAAGCGGAATGAAGATTGAACAATTGTACAGAAGAAGCGTTTAAGTGTGCACGTCTTGTAATTTGATTGGACAAATCGTTGTACTACTGATAATACTTTAAATCGTTACCTTGAGAAATTTCTAATACAGGTGAAAATTCTACGTGAAGATTCTAGTTGCCAGTACTTAATATATTAAGGGAGAGTCCTTCTTGAATATAAAAATATAATACATATTCATCATAAAACTTTAAAAAATAAAATTACTCTAATAAATATAATCTTATAAAAAATATATGCGTGTACTGTTAATAAACACTTCTAAATAAAAATTTTTTACAGTTTTTTATAGAATGCGTTGTTAACTTGAACAAAGCAAGACTCCGCGTAGAAACAATAAATACCATTTTTAATATATGAAAAAAATTGGATATATTTAAATTTGTGTGTGAAAAAAATTTAATAAATTTTTGAAGTAGATTTGTTTTTTTTTTTTGTATATGATAAATAAAACATGCTTTCACAACTTATTTATTTAATAAAAGTTATTAAAATACCAAATACAAAAATAATTATTGTAAAATTTAATCAAATATATAATAACCACTACTGTTAACAAAGTAAAGCATTTAGTGTTATTACACCATACGTAAATTATAGGATTGTGTCATTTGGTTATATTCGTCCCTGTATCATGTACAAAGTAAGTATAATTAGTGACCGCAGAATATCTGCGGTGACACCGAGATATTCTGATATGCAACAATAATTGAATTCTATCAGTTGCTGAGGATTTGTAGTTGACAAAACGATAATTACACATTCAATATGTCTAGATCCTATTTCATGGGACAGATGCTGGTGTAGATCAGGATACAATTGCTTATTTGAGATGACCTGGTAATATCTTGTAAGGAATTCTGTGGTTGATTTAAATAAATTGAATACAGCATTTATTTGTGTAAATATTGCAACGCTTAATCAACATATTTATGCACTTAGTTACATATAGATACTGAAAGGAGTTTATTGACCCCAAAATTATGTTATAGAGTATCTCGGTAAATTTGCCAAATGAAAACTCTTGTTTAATTTGCCTACGCCAATTTATTGGCTTCTGATTTATATTTCTACATGAAAAAACTGTTTGGAAAATCAAACATCTGTCATCTTTGGTAAGCTGTACTAAAGTTAAGAATATAAATTTCTTGGTGATTCTTGATATTATAATTTATTACATTATTACATTGGAAATTGACTGTTTACACTTTAAGTTTAAATTCACTTAAGTTATACGGAAAATCTTCAAACTTTTATTGAAAAAAATTACCTTTAATGAATTTCTATATAAAATTATCTTCATTTGAAACATCTCGAATATCTCATTAATAAATTAATTTATTTAATCTATTAATATAAAATAGTTTATAAAACTATCAGATTGTCAACCCTTTCTCCTGAGCTCCTAAAAGCTTCTGTTACATGATATAGTAAATAATAATTATCTACTTACTTTCATTGCACATATGTGCCTTCCATATTATTTTTAATATTTGCTCATTGTGTTAGTCCATCTGATTAAGAGCCAACCACTTCTCGGTTATTTAACTTGAATATTAATAGGCCTTTATAAATTAAAAGACTGGAACAAAGGTTAGGTACATTGCTATGGTCTGGCCTTTAGGCCTAAAATACGTCCTTTATCTGGTGGTGTTGACAACATAGTATTCCCCGGACAAAAAAAAAATTTCATAAAAAGCACTAAACTCATGGAATATATGTAAAATATACGCGCAAATATATATGCTCTATCTTTAATACTCCGATCGTGTAACAATAAACGAGACTGAAGAAAGCTGAAGCGCAAGGCAAAGAGCTTTAAGTGCAGTTCGTGGCACGCAACTGTATAAACTGCATACGTACTAACTATGTATATGGGCGTCAAGGATGTACAAATACTTGAAACATTTGAAACTGTCTGGTCAGCAAGCTAGCACACACACGATCAATTGTATTATACTGGCATATTGAATGCAATCATATTCCGCGCAGATACTAATAATTACTTAAAAGAAAAACCCCAGACCTCTACCAACAAGACCTGAGTTTACCGAGGACTACTTACAATCCAAAGAAGATACTATAAAGTAAGATAAAACTTATACATAGCATATTTACCTATATACCTTATATACCTATATCAATAATGAAGCTGGGCTTATGATTACTATATACAAGAAAATAGGATTTGGTTTTGTATCCAGTCATCATTACATAGTATGAAACAAATTCACTTACCGCTGTCTGTCCCTATGTATGCTTAGATCTTTAAAATTACGCAACGGATTTTGATGTGGTTTTTTATAATAAATTGATTCAAGAGGAAGTTTTATATGTATAATACATGCACAATATAGTAGAGAAACACTGATAATTTTAGAGGTTACTGAAGTGATGTCGTAAATAAACACATTTTTGGCGCTTACATTGCAAGCGATGGCTGAACCCTACGAAATAGATAAAAATGATATTGTATACTTTAAAACGGTCTACAAAAAAGACGGCATGGTAGATGTCTATATCTTAGGGATAACCCATAATGATTTGCGGGGTGATTTGTCTAACGACTGGAAAACTGTGAACGTTGTTAAACATTCTTTAGTATATTCAGTATTACCTTTGCACCCGTGCGAAGCCGGGGCGGGTCGCTAGTAAAGTATATAAAACACCAGTTTATTCGCGTTAATGCCAGAACGTAAGCAACAAATTTAAATATAACTTCATAATGTATCACTTTTAAAAATATATATACAATTTCTGAACGGAAAAATATTTAACGTTCTGTTAAGCTGTTATTAATTTATGCTGCCAGCAAGACTTTTATAAGAATATATTAAATTATTTTTAAAATACATGAACAAAGTATATTTATGTTGTTATTTAATATTCACTGAAGATATTAATGTATGATTTACTTTCATTCGACGATATTAGTTTTAAGTTAACAATATTGAAATTCATAAATTTTCTTCTTTAAATAAGAGTATTTAATAAAAGGCAGCGCGAGTCTTATACTTAAGAAAAGATGAATTAACTTAAAGTAAATGTTACTTGGTGGAAAGACGTACCATCATACAAATACTCACATTGAAAAGTATACACACAAACTCGTTTAAAAATACGTTAAACATCAAAATTAAAAGGATAATTAGAGACGACTACGTATAAATATAAACGTAAGGCAAATTCGAGACTAGACAGAAGAAAAAGAAGGAGAAAGCGAGCCGCCGTGTTTCGGACATGAACGCTAATTCCCGCTCGGCGATATAATTAACTTAGCGAAAGTTGGGGACTTATTCACGACGGCTAATAAACAAACTCGTTGCAAGTGCAGGACTCGAGACGTGCTCAAAATCACAAACAATCCGGCCGCTTAAGATGTAATATATTTTCGTGCTGAGGTTGCTTGTTATAAATTTCAAAATCTTACTTGCGTTGTAAAAGTTCTAAGAAATTTATAGTATGAATATTTTTTATTTAAATTTACGATTTCTCGGGAAGTAGTTCATTTGATAAAATGTATTTCCTTGTTCTTAAAATACCGAACGTATTTGTTAAATATAAGTAAGTAAAATGTGAATAAAAAAATATACCTATTTTTTAAATGACACAAACCTGCTTTGAATTCCTTTGCTTTGAGACGCACAAACATTATAAGTATTATGTATGATATTAAGTGACGCACACTAAAATGTACGTCAAGTGATTTTTGTAATTAAAATCTTTACCGAGATTCAAAAAGTTAATAGAAAGTCGTTTTTGGTCCATAGGGATTAATCGCAAAGCAATTAAGCAGTTGCCGTAGTTTAAGCGCAGTTTCAAAGTTCTGGTTTCGATAGAAATTCATCTTGGCGTCCCCATACGCAATCAGTTCTAACTCGTTGTATAATTAGTAATTATTATAATTAAATTACGTTCTATTTGAATATGTACGACGTGTGTTGTGATAATTAATTTAATTTGTGGCTAACGACATAGCGATATTTTGGCATATAACTATATGTTTTAACTTAGCTTGAGTTTTACATTTAAAGAAATATGTTACGTAACGATTCAAAAGTACTTATATAAAAATATTGATTTTGAATTCGTTAATCTTTAAGTTGTTTAATTTTTTTCTAAAATGAGCATGCTATTTGTCAGTTTGTTGAAGACAAATATTGCAAACTAATTAGAACTATATTAAAAGTGAAATTTCATTTATGTCAGATAAGTCTAAATTTCACGGTTTTTTTACCTCAAAGACACGAATTTGACATCTTGCCGTTCTGCAATCTGTGAAAGCGTTTTTAGTGAAAAGGGACGGAAGTGTGTAACGGGAAGGGGAAGCGCGCGCTATTTGATTTGACCAATGAGCGCTCACGATACTAGATTTGGTCTTCAGATATACAAACCCATTTTCGGAGATTATTTAAATGTTAATGTTATTACCAAGGTGATATGACATGCGACTTATGTTTTATTAACATCGTATTTATTTATTTTTCAGTAACTCTCTATCTTTTATGTCTATTTTTTAGTAACTCGTAATAATACTTTTCCATACAAGTCAACAATTATCATCAACACAAATGAAATCTATATATTTATATGGAACTAAATATCGTCACATCAATTCTCGCTTACATCAAACATTTGAAGATACAGGTGTTTATCGTAGTATGTGTATTTGTTATTTATTTCAAAACTCCATCAAATAATTCTTTCGTTGTATTTGACCATTGAAGTGTGAAGCGTTTACATATTTATAATAATAAAACTGAAAAGGATATTTAACAAGAGTACCTGTATTACGTATAGAATTCAATACGTTAAAAGACCTTTAAGGTCTGGTAACGTTGATAATATATATACCTACCTACCTACATACATGTAAGCTCTACTAGTGAAATATAATAGGCCCATCCCATCCACTAAGGTTTTTCCTTAAGTTCATTTATCAATACTCTCTACCGTTTAAGCGCCTTAAGCACTACACTACCAGGGCAGTTACTACAAAAACATTTCCAAGGAAGGTTTGCGTAAGACAGACAGTGATATAAATCGCTAGTCGCTTAGTTCGCGAAATCTTATTACACGCAGTGAAATAAATAGGATAAGAGCAAGCAGAGAGTGATGATGTTGATTAAAATAACTTAATGAGAATAGAAAACGCCGATTGAAATCATTATAGTGAGCCCGTACTTTATAAAAGTTATCGTTGACATTTTCTTTCTCAATTTCAATTTAAAAATTCAAAAAAAGAATAATTAATCAGTCCATCCTGAATTTTTGAAACAAACGAAATTGACTACTTGGTAATATTAGTATGGTAAAAATTTATAAGTCGAAATCTCTCTTTTTCCGTTAGCTCTGCAAAGTGTCTCAGTATATTACACCTAAGCCGCAAAGAGTTTGTAAAGCCATCTGTGTAATATTACTTAGAGATACTTGGTTGCTATAAAACGTTATTTTAAGCTTCCTTGGCAAGCTCATATCGCGTTTTAACTAGAAAGTATAACAATCGCGCGGTTACACAGCGCTGTTCCTGTAAGTTGACTTTTTATAAACATTTGGACTGTTTTCATGTCCATAGTTTTTTTTTATAATTATTATTTATCTGTATAAATGGAAGCCTTGTAATCATATTATTATGAACTGAACTGAACTTGGCTAGTATCTTATTGTTTTCTTTGTATCAATCATGTTCTTAGACATATATATTTAACGTGAAAAAAATGTGTGTGCAACACTGAAAATATAATCTTTATAAAAGTTTGTAAGTATATCATATTACAGTCTATTGAAAATAAAGTATAATTTAAATACACTATCATTTAATTTATAAATACAAAAATAAAAACATATAGGTCCATTCATTTATATATTAATGTTTAAAATATAATCAAACAAACATGTTTCGGACAACGCTGGTCTGTGGATTGTCTATGGCACTGCGGTGTGTGAGCATTTATGTCGTCATCGCGAGTCAATTGACAACGCCTAAAATGACGCGCAAAATGGTTTCAATTGGTAAAGATCTAAATGTTTAAATTAAAAAAAAAAGTCTTTAAACGCTATTACGATTTAAAAAATGCATCACATTATTTTATTTCAAGTATGCAGTAACACAAAAATATTTTAAAAGACACAATAATAGCAATCATCGCAAACGCTGCTACACGAGCATATTAATAAATTCATTTATATATTCTAGGCACAAGCATAATCATGTAATATTCTCTTCAGTAATACTTGATAATATAACTTAATAAGCACTTAGTTCTGTAGATAAAGCAACAGAACATAATCCCATCAAAGAATTTAATATAGCCAAAAGACCAGCCAAAAATGATAAAAGGTTGACTTAACATAAGGTATTTTTATCGAGGGTCCAGATCTTTATTTTATGGGTCTGTTTTCAAACTAAACAGTTTATTACGGTAGACAGAAACTTAACCGTGGATGGATTTTTATTATTTTCGAAAAAAAAACGAATATTGAAAAGAAAATATATTCATCCCCAACTGACGCTAATATAATTTTATTTTATGTGAAGGACGAAATGTTTCCTGGAATAGCGCTAAAATATGTTGAGATTCAATAGATTTTGACGAAAATATGATTTTGCATTTCTTATCAATGTCGTGTAAAACAAAATAACGATATCAATAATAATCACAATAAAACTGTAAACCTTCATTATCTAATGTCGTAATCAACTTAGGGCTAAAACGAAAACGAAGTTAATTCATTTGATGAATTATTTATTATAATAATTACAGATAATAATCAAAATAAATTGAAGTCGATTAATGAAATCCCATTAATTAAGTGCATGCATTGTGCTATAAGTACTTCTTGTTTAAACATAGCATCATATTCCGGATTCCACATCTAAGTAAACATCTACTAAATTATATACTTATCAATCTTGCAGCTAAAACTTATGGACATTTGTGTAGCAGCTCAAATAAAAATTTGAAATTTATTCCTCGTTTTATTGTCATTGAAAACTGTAATGTTTATTTTTCATTCAGAAATTATAAACAGCAATTCTATATAAGGATATGATATTGGTCACAATTCTACGCGGTATGATTGATACGATAGTTACTATTTTTAAGTTTTAATTTTATTGTACATAACATATGTATAATTAAATCGTGTTTAGTCCACCTAGTGATCTAAAAATCGCAGATACTATTCTATGTTTAGGCTATTTTTTAACACAAGTTTCACTTCTAATTGCAGGAAAACAAATACCAAGGCGTTTTTGATGTAAATACTGTTGATATGCTTTGGGTCGCACATTAAAAATGTCATCATGCCTGTTAGTTATGTATATAAACGAATAATCGTACTATATGGAATCGTACTGGTGGAGTGGAGTCGTTTGCCTACCCAGTGTGTATATAAAAAATGGACTATGCAACGATTTTTAAATAAATTGATTTAGTACTTTGGTAGATACTTCCTCTTTACTAGGATAATTTATTTAAAAGTATATTATTTGATATATGATGATGTAGATAATGGTGCAAAAAGCTTCATCAAAAGTATAACACCTCGCCTTATTGCCTCCACTAGTGACAGGAGGGCTGGTTCGTTTTTCGCGCAGAGATATACAGTAACTATTTTTTATTCATATTTGTATATATATATAAGCACTTAATGTTATCAATTCTTATGTTAAAAAGGTATTATATTGAGTAGGTAGGCTCAGAATAATGCCCTGCTGCTAAGACCGCAGAGCGTCATAGCGATATATGTTTACCGTGCGGCGTCATGGACGGAGCGACGCTTTTCGTAAGAAATTTGCCCTGCGCAAAGTACAGAAATTTCTCGCGCAAAGGCCCAGTGATTCGGCATCTATCTTCGGTCCGCGAGCGTAGGATGAATGAGGGTATTATTTCAACAAGCTCAAATTCTCAGATTAAAGGAGAACCTGGATTCCTCAACAGCAGGCCTGGCGGTAGTAGAACGAGAAAGGTATGTATGAAGCTTTTAAGCATATAAAAAAAATCAAATGTTACAATCTACCGCTTTCAAAGTGATTTACTACTAAAGCTTAGTTTAAACATGGAATCTATTGAATTACATCCAATCAACCGCAGCATAGGCGCTCAATTCAATTGAGTAAATGTTATTCCGCATGCTTGCTCATAAGATATGCGCTATGTTTAGCTTTGAGTAGTAAAGTATTACTAAATAAACAGATGATGTGTATATAGAAATTTGAACTTCTCATTTGAATATAGTAATTTTGACGCTAAGGCCTAACTGCTACTTACAAGCTTACAAGTTACGGCGTTATATTCTAACCGTCTCCTCTAAGCGTTGTTGAGCTATGCAATTTCGCTTCCTACTTGATTTGACCTTGTACCATCGAGATTACGGTGGATTGAGTACACAATATTTAAAGGTAGAGCGCTATTTGAAGAAATCACGAAACTAAACTCAAGTTGTGCGAAATTTATAATAATTTGCGCATTTTTTTTAATTTTATTACAACATCGATTTATTTTCAATTTCATCTTGAAAATAAAATTTGCATGTATTTTAACTAATATATACTAAAATTCATAGTGTCTACTGAAATTCAGATAAATACACCAGGTATGTACTAAAAGAAAGTTAATCAGTTTATTTTTTTTCATTTCAATTTAACAACCATTGTGTACTACAAAACTTTGTGAAAATTATTAAGCTCTGAAAATACTTAGTAGATTGTACAAATACAATACATCAATGAAGCTTAGAGAACATTGACAAGGAAGATAATGAAGTACAAAAAGGCAGCTCTATCACTAAAACAGCTGTCTCACCCAGACACGCTTCAGATATTACTTAATAATTCTAAAATGTCGCATAAAATTTTAAGAGAAAAATAGTTCCACAAACAAATAGCTTGAAGTAAAAAATATAATGTCTATACTGTCTATGTGTATAAAATACTAAATGTATGTATAGATTGTTCGATACACATGTGGGATGTTTACAAATGCAAGTTTCCTTGAAATGTATTCTTTCAATATCGAGCACTAGATGCCTTATTAACCCAAATTAGGCACAAGGAAATACAGTGATGCTAGGCTAGGTTTAGACCCATAACTTTCATTTAAGAATCACGTTTTCTAACAAATTAGCTAAAACCTTACAATAATTAAGTAGAATTTGATAAAAGAATTTGATAAAAGAGTGAGTTTTCTAAAAATAGCTTTGCAAAAGTGAAGATAAGTGAAGCATGACAAAGGGAAACCCTATAAAATGTAAAACGGACTTTTAAATATAGTAAATTGTGATATAAGTTGTGAAGTTGAAATATTTCTTAAAATACGATGGTATTTATTATTTCATTCTTGTAGTAAAACAAGACTCTTTCCGTACATCTAATCAATAGTGTTAATTATGATATCGCTCCTTATATAGCCTTAATTTTTAACAAGTGTTTAAGAACCAATTACTATTAGTAATAATAGTAATAATAATATTACCATATATTAAAAATTGGAACAAATGTTAAGCAAAATATTTAAAAAAACTATGTTAAATCAACTTCTGGTTCGCTTTGGTATAAATACTATTTTCATAGTGAAAAATTTGCTCAACAACTGATGCTGAAATGGCACTACTTCGACATATTATATACTAATTATAGGAGAGAAATCACAGAATGATATTGGCGTGTTCTATGATTTATCCAAATCATTTGATGGTGTAGAGCCCGAAACGCTTTTGTACAAACTAAAACATTACGGTGTTAATAGTGATGCTCTTGATCTCATTGCTTCATACCTGAATCAAAGAATTCAATAGGCTTCTATTAATGGAATAAAGTCTTCTGAATCTGTACCAAGAATGGGCGTTCCACAAGGATCAATTTTGGGTCTTTTTTATTTTTGTTACATATAAATGATCTTCCTTTTTATGTTAAAGGTATTTATGATTTTGTATTGTTCGCTGAAGATACCTCATAATTTTTAAAGTTGATTATCCCTGATACAAAGTTGGTTTAGAAAAAATAATTTAGTTCTTAATGCTAAAAAGACAAAATACATTCTGTTTGCCTTACTCAATGCAAGAAATGTCTGCATGTAATGCAATGCAAAATTTCAAATTAGCTTCAAATAATAATGATCTAAATGTAACCACCTCTACAGTATTTCTAGGAATCACTTTAGATTCAATACTTGTTTGGAATTCTCATATACTATCTCTGATAGGGAGACCCAGCTCCGCAGCATACGCGGTTAGAAAAATTAGACAACTGATGTTGATAATGCTTGATTAGCATATTTTGGTTACTTTTATAGCATTATATGTTAAGGCATTTTGCATTGAGGTAACGCTGCGGATGTTTATGATTTAAAGTTTATATCAAAAAACATTGATAAATAAGGCATATTACTCAATAGAAGATTATATTAAAGAAAAAAGAGTTGGACTTTTAGGCAGGCTATTTAATAAAATAATTGTTGTTTAGTCTGTAATTAAAATGGTGGAAAAGAGCAATTACAGATTTTCTTGTCGGTTCTTCTCGGCAGAATCTACTTTCGGAACCGGTGGTAGCATTAAATTTAATTCAACAGTATAACGTGACGATTCAAAAGTGCTTTTATGAGCCTATTTAAACAAAGAATATTTTGATTTGGATTAAGACTAGAACCATCACCAGTAGGGAAAAAAAATAGTTCAGTTGGGTGCATGGCAGTAGTTTTAATATGTGATCCACATGTTAAGACATGTGATGTGGATCACATCTTGAATCTACTGCCATGCACCCAGCTGAACTAATTTTTTTGACAATGTAATTCCATACTAAGAATCATTAGCTTTCAATATAATTGGTTAAGGAATATTTTTTTGATTTTGGTTAAGATTAATTAATTAAATATTTTCTTAAAAATAAATACTTATTCAATTAATTTATTCTATAGTAACTATCATGAAGTCTTATTAATTCATAGCGACCTAAACTTCGATGATGAAGTAATACGCTTGACAAGTTCTCTGTAACTCAGACGTATTAATATTCAATCCTCTATTAGCTCCGTATTCAAATCTCTTGCACCTTCGGAAATAGCTCATACATAACAGTTAGTACTTTATATTGCAAAGTTTCATAGTAATTGGTTACTATTTAGTATTTAATATTCATTTAAAGTAGTAAATTTATATGAAGAGGATATTCTCCACGCCGCTTTTGACTACAGGAGCATTCTCAAGGGATTCCAGCCAACTTCGCAGGACATATTACGGTGCACAGGTTTGTGCTCAAACATACATAAGTGTATCTTCATTCTCACACTCTCATAATCCGATTGGACGGCAAGTCCAACACGACCTGAAATAATTTAAGATCAGAACCAATGGCTTTACTTGCTTTCTGAAGCCCCAGAGTGTTAACAATGCAAACTTTCAAACTTGGTGCTGCCACTGGTAATATAAGCTAATTGTATGGCGGCTAACAATGCATGGTTTTATTGTTTATGTAGCCATGCCTTACACACATCGATAAACCACTTACTGTAATATACATTTTACGATAATAAATATAACTTTTTAAATTCATTTCACAATACATGTTGTTCAAACACTCCTTGAAGTGTAAATTGGCCATCATGCGTACATGTGTCATTGATATATTAAAAGATATTTTTAAATAAAACCTTCTTTTTCAATAAATCGTGATATTTTTGTCAAAAGTTGTACAGTTACGCGTTGTTTTAAATAGTTCAGTTTGCATTTAAATTATTTTTTCATTTTTGAAGGCAAATAAAATATTCCAAGCTACACGTTATGAAATATATATTTTTAATGTGTTCACGATCTATCGTTGTCTTTGTAATAAAATAAAAATAAACTTATTTGTGTAACTTATTAGCTTGATTACGAAGCATAAAACAACAAAAACATGTTTGTCTCGTATAAACCAACAAACAAATGTCACGTTTTCATTGCAAACTAGAGACACAGCTTACATCTCATGTATAGTATTAGGCTTAAACCGTAGTACGATTTTACTTTACGCATTTTCGTGGAGATTACCCTATGGTTGGAGAACAACAAAGCCATCGTATCCCGTGGGAGTTGTAAAAGTCGACTAAAATATATTTTTTGTTAAGCGCATATATCAATACCGAGATTTTTAAGCGCTTCAACCACCCGTGCCCAACAACCAACCAACCTGCAAAAGCTTTCCCCAAGAGAGTCAGGCAGTCAAATGTTAAATTCTGCCCAAACCTATTTTATACAGCGCTGAATAAGTACTGTACAAACTCCTATAAACTGAATCCTGAAATAATGCTGTATATAGCTTTTATTATATTAGTAAAATAAGCCTTTTATATTTCAATCGTAGTAACTGTCTACGTGGTATTTTAGTTTTTTGTATTATACACAGGCGGACTGACAATTAGGCCACCCGATGGAAAATGATCACCACCCATAGATACATACATCGCCAACGCGCGAAAAACAAGGGAATGAAAAAGTGATGACCCTCGTGCCACTGGCTCACTAAGTGTAACTAAGCTGTAAGATGGAATAAAATAATATTAAGTAAGGTCATTTAGCGGTAGAACTTATAATGATAAGTGGGTTGTACTTACCTAGACAGACTGGCACAGCCCAGCTACCAAATATAATAAATGTTTTGTTTTGGTACTTTGCAAAAAACGATATTAAAACTGAATACACGCAGTTGTTTTAAAATATAAACGGAAGAGCTACTTGATTTAGACATTTTGTTTTCACATAAATTCTAGGTATTGTAATGTTATAATAATAGTTACCACATGTAAAATTTATACCTTCCGTAAATTCCAAAGTATTTTAGTTTATTCTCTAAACATTAGGAAAACTGTATATAAAGTACCTGGCGCGTACTTTGAATAGTAGGTGCTTCGCGTATAATATACCAAGCAGGTTCTTATGTAAATTTAATATAACCAATTTACATAAATATGTACGTACTTTGTTTAACGCGCTGCACACTCTAACGTACTAAGCAAACAATATCGTGGTGGACTTTGCTGAAAAATTTATTCCTCTGACCATATATTAGAAAACCTTATGGCATTTATACGTCCATGCTCATATGAAACTTGCGTAAACTTTATAAAATCTAAGAGCCGGTGAAAAGTGTTATTCGAAGATAGTATATATATATAAATGGGATAAAAGAAAAATATAAGAATTATCGGATGGGATTATCTGTTCAATTTTCAAGATATTATCCTTCAATTAGTAATAAGGTCGCTTGACTGGTTAAGCTTCGAACAATTCTCGTTAATAGGAGACCCTTTGTAAAGCAGTTTTTATACTAACTACTTTTAATTAATTCATAATAAGTTTCCAATTACAAAATATTTATATAATATATGTAATAAATTTTGAATAGGCTAAGTAATATAGGATTTGTAGACGAATCAATTTTGCTATGTATTATAATGTATGTACGCCTTGACTAGGAAGATAGTGGTGTAACAGTCTTATCCCTCAGTAATCGAATGTATCAAAATATTCTTGAAACTACACAAATCTTCCTTATAGTTGGTAAATTTATATATAGATCATTTTTCAATATTTTTATAAAAGATGTACTTTTAATATTTCAACATAGTAACATCCTACTTTATGCAGATGTGATATGTATTTTATTACAGAGTGACTTAAATAATATTTTTAATTATCCAGTATAAATAAATATACAGATTATTTTTTATTGTTTAAATAACATTTCTTTAAAAAGGGTTTGAAGTTAAAGACTTTGGCGTAGTTTTTGACTCCAAGCTTACTTATGCTTCTCACATTTGCTAAATAACATCTAATGCTTATCGCATGCTTGGATTTATTTTAAGAGTTGGTAGTGATTTTAGACAGTGCTCAACTTTGATTCTGCTCTATAACTCATATCTTAGATATACTCCTGTATATGCCTCTACTGTATGGAACCCTCAGTATAGTAACTTATATAAATGATTTAGACTCCATACAAAGAAAATTCTACAAACATATGTGTTATAGAGCTGAATCTTCTGCTAACATACAACTTTTGTATCCTCTTATTTTACGTAAAAAGCTAGAGACCAACTTTTCTTATTAACGGTTATTAACAGTTTTATTAAAATAAAAAAAAATCAAAATCAAAATATACTTTATTCAAGTAGGCTATACTGTATTCATACTGTTTTACAAGCACTTTTGAATCGTCATTTAACAAACTATTTTAAGTAAAGCCGAGAAGAACCGGCAAGAAACTCAGTAGTTATTCTTTTTTAACCTCTAAAAATCTGTTGTGTATTTTTAAAGATCTAAGCATACACAAAGACAGACATCGGGAAGTGACTTTGTTTTATACTATGTGGTGACATTCAATAAGTTCAACATACTTAGTTTGATGGGTTCTTAGACGGTTTCAAATGGTTGGTAGTGTCACACTCTCGGGCCTCGAAAAGCAATAGAAATCTTCTCACGTCCTTTTAAAGGTTCTCCCATTTGCCTATATAATTCGCCAATATTTATGTACATACTTACATACTTTTATTTATAATAATGTTAGCTGTGTAGTCTTTCTTTGAGTTTGGCTGAATTGGCAACAAACAATAATAATAATTATATCAAAAGATGTTTTTGTTTTGACTAGACGCAGTTGTAATATAAATTATGTTTTGATAAGTTAAATGACTTATCTGTTTATTTTTTTAATTTTTACTTTATTATTACAAAAACAATAAATTCAGTATTTTTCAGGTAAAATAATAGTCAATTAAAAAAAAATTTGATTGTTAATAACTTGTTTTTTTTTTACAAGTGGAAGCTTAAAATAAATTTAAATTTAGTTTCAGTAAAGGAAATTATATAAATAATAGTGGACAAACAGTTCTCCTTAAACACTAGAGGGTTATATACATTTTAAAATTAATGCTGCTTCTTGCCACTATTCCACGCGGTCATGATTTGTATAGTAACAATTTTTAATTCTTATTTGTATAGAATTGAGGCCTTAGATTTGATAATTCTTATATAGATAAAGTTTTTTGTTTTATTAAAAGCTAAAATGAGCCGAGATGGCCCAGTCGTGCATCTAAACCGATGATCCATCCAAACCCAAGCAAGCACCACTGAATTTTCATGTGCTTAATCTGTGTTTATAATTCATCTTGAACTAGGCGGTGAAGGAAACCATCGTGAGGAAACTTACATGTGTCCAATTTCGATGAAATTCTCCCACATATGTATCCAACAACCCGTATTGAAGCAGCGTGGTGGAATATGCTCCAAACCAAAGGGAGAAGAGGCCTTAGCCCAGCAGTGGGAAATTTACAGGCTGTTAATGAAATGTAATGAAAAGCTAAAATTATTATTTTCAGGACACGAACTAATAATAATATAATACTCCAATAGAAATCTGCAACTCCAGGGCGTTGCCAACTTGCAGGTGCGTTGCCTGCCTTTAAGAAATGTGTACGCCCTTTCCTTGAAGGTTCCTAAGTCGTATTGGTTCCACAAAGTAGTTGTGCGAGCCTTAAAATGCCTTCAAAAGGGCATCTAGGATAAAACTTGGAATTTTTCAAAGGTGAAGTTCAGCAGCCGCCGTTAATAAAAATAATTCCTCGGAACATTCCCCATAATAAATGCTGTAGATGACTACGCCTCTATCTCAAAGAGAATGGATCAAGCAGGTCGAAAAGGGCTTGATCGTCGATAATTCGAGCCAATTTCTGTTAAAGCCCCACATCGATGACAGATTCAGCAACAAAGTTTGGATTATCTGGTGAGAAACAAATCTGCCCCTATGTCTAAGATGCAAAGATGAACCGCATTCTATACCAATTCGCTGACCTGTAGGGTCACACTCGGTGGCAGCCCCCACAAGTGTTTCACGTGAGATAGTGGTCCGATGTACCCAGATTGACGGTAACCTGGTAGCCGTTCAGATGAGAAGTCAGCAAAAGGTTCAACAGGGAAGGTGTATGATCCTCCACATCCGGTATTCGTGTTGGCTAGGTGACCAGTACGTCAAATCATATGCTTAAGCGAAGCCAATAACAGATCTACCCGCGCAATAAATTATGATCTATATAAATTTGTATATGCTATCTGATATCTGATAAATGATAAATTATTTCATTTGTATACGGTACTGTTAAACAAATATAAGTCGTATTAGTTTATTATTGGTTCGTGATAAAACTAACTTAAATAAATTTCACTTTTCACATCTGTATCAAAGTTGATTTTTTTTAATATATACTTTGAATTTAATGTAGTCTTGTTGTTGGAAGAGATGGCTAATTAGCCATAAGTCCGCCCGTTGTACACAACAACCATTTTTAGTATTATTTCAATTTTTTTCTTCTGTGATTAGTCCTAAGATTTCTGTATTTTATGTTGGCTGTGTATAATAAAGTATATTAACATTAACATAAGTTATAAATTAATTAAAGATATAATAAATATAAAATTAGAAGATATTGTAAATGTCATCAATTATGAAAAATTAAGGAACCGTGAAACAACAAATGTAGTTGATAAAGTTTTTTGGTGATCGTCCAAACTTAAGGAAAGCGAGCCCCTGAGAACATTTGTCATTTTCATTCTCTACTGTTGCGCGTCCTTCGTCTTTATAATATCAGTTAACGATACTTATAGCCCGGATCCCAACTTTTACGATTATTTCTATCGCATTATAAAGTGATATCTTTATTAATATTGGTGTGTGTATTTTCTGAGGTTTCATGTTCTATAGTTAAATAAAAAGTCATAATTATAATAATCACATACCCAATTTACCCACACATCTCTATAGGCGTTGCGTCAGCAGCTCAGAAGCAATTCAGCACATAACGCTGCTTTCAAGTAAATAGTCCAAATTTTAAACAGGCATAGAGATGACCAAGTAACAGCAATAGTTCACCCAAATCCAACCCATCAATATAAATACATAACAAATAATGTAGCGTAAAATAAATACCAGCGACGTGAAGGCCTAGAAAATAAAAAACGTAAACTTTATTGCGGCAGAACCATCATCACCGACAAATCCATACATTAAAATAGACCGGATGTAACAATAGTAGATAAAAGTAAAAAAACATTTTATAATAGAAATAAACATCAAATACACATAACCTAATCAGTACCCACGTAGAACAAGTGATGAAAATACTGAAAAAAACTTACCACTGCAATAAAAAAAAACAATGATCCATAAACACAGTAAAAATGTTACCAATAGTTTTCTCTAGTAGAAGTGTTACCTAAAAACACTCAAGACCAATCTTAACATTTTCTAAATCTCCAAGTCTGCTTTCGCACTTCCACGAAAATGTAGTCTTACGAGCATGACACGTCTCATCCGAAAGTCCCTCACATCGCCGTTGTCAATTTAAAATTTATGAACCTAACACGTTTGGTCTTTGCCCACATTATAGTTTTATTATCTATAAATAGGTAGATGAAAAAGAAGATACCAAATAATAATTAAATACATTATACTATAAGTCATTATGTACAATAAAATCGTAAAACAACGGTTTTTTTAATCAATAGTTTTACACTTAGTTTTAAATAATATATTATACGTTTTCATAGAACCTTAATTGTCACATCTAATAATAGAATTCTATAATGCGTGACATGATAAAAAATATGCAAGAGATTGAAATATTAAAATTTATAATAAATTATGCATTTCAATGAGCACATCTTGGAGGGGAAATAAATTAGCTATCAAGACCAAATTGAATCGTGCATTTTGCCAGATTGTTACACAGCCTCGAGACAGAATTATAAAAGGGAAGTGAATATCACATAATATATAATCAAGAAATAATTTAAAATAAGAGTTACATAGCAAAAGTTGTAAGTGTAGGCGATTTTACGTTTCCAAAACATTTTTTAGTCAAGCAATAAAATTACACTTCATCAATTGATATTAAATGTAATATAAAAGCATCCTCTTCATACTTCCTTATGATTTTTAAAGCAAATATGGGCTTTAATTTGAATATATCTTCTGAATGTTATAAAATTTAAAACTAATAGAAAATAATTTCATAAAACAACACTTCAAAAACCTTTTCAAGCCTTCAAGTATTTAATGTAAAAAGTTTCAATATAATTCTATTTCGAACCTGAGGAAAGTCAACAAACTAAACAAGAAGGTAATCAAAAGTTGCGTAAATAATTACATTTCGTCGCTTGCCTGCGTGGACGTTTAATTTCAGATATAACGAGACCTGAGACACAAACTTTTTCTTTCTAAGTGTTAAAATATCGTTTATTTTTATTTTTTGGCGTTATAAAAATAAAATAAAAGTCATTTTCAATGATGCGCGGTCACGGTGACATGAAACCTATATGATTAAGTTGCTAAACCGCGAACTAAGTGTCAACAACTTCACAACTTATCTCACTTTAATACAAATTAAATTGTCAATGTTAAGAAGCAAAGTGCAATTTCAATCTTTTCAAAAATGTATTTATTTAATTGGAGAACATACAGCCGTTGATAAACAAAAATAACGAATACTTAATAACTATTAGGCCAATAACAGTTCTCACATATAAGATTAAAGAGACTGGGAATAGGAAAATAAATAAAAAAAACAAAAATGATAACAACAATACATATTAAACTAAGTGTCTGTAATAAAAAAGCCAGTGAGACCACAAGTTAAAAAGTTAAATATTACTATGTCTTTGCAAACATTTCTGTCATGTATCGCTTAACATTATTATGCTTTCTGCAGAAAACATCAAAATCTTCACAAACTTCGACAAGCTCATTAAGCCTAGCAGACGCTCTTATCAGAAAATAATACTGCCTATAATTTGTCTTAGCCGTTAGGACATGCAGTAGGGGCTGACGACGTCGATTTATGATTTTAGGTGTTATCAAATTAAGCTTGCCCAAAAGATCTGTGATATCAAATAATATTAAAGAAAAAAAAAAAATCTGAATATAATACAAATCAAACCAAAATATAAAACTTAGCTATAATATTAATATATGGATCTAAAATTAAATTCCTCGTACATTTTCATTACAAAAGATTCATAAAACGAATAAATTATAATCCTTTTGAAATAAAGATTACCATCTAATCATCTCCGAGTTTGTAAGGGATTTTTTTTTAACTTTTTTTCCCGTTAATTATGGGGAAGGAAGTCGGTAATTTAATTAATGGCGGATAGCATTGCTGGAAACACAGGGGCTTTAAACCGACAAAGCCTCACGAGACTACTTCATCTAATTTTACTTTTATTTTAATATTATCCCAATGCTTAAATAAATCTTTAAAATTAAAAAACAACTATATCAGAATATACATATGTAAGTAGATTTATATACTTTTACTTTTTTTTACTTATTCTTAATAAATCTACTTGTAAAATAAGTTTCAACTTATAGATAAGAAGGTAACAAAGAGCTTGAAATTCGGGATCACTCAACTTTTTAAACCATCCGAGCTTTTATTCTATCCAACAAACTAAAACAAATAAATATTCAGACTAAATGCAGTATGTTTAATATAATTGCAGTCGTTTACTTTCCCATCATTAAGCCCGCGTCTTTGAAACCCTTCAAGTTTTTTTTAGTTTGACAAAACAATGACATGGCTATATTCGTTTAGAGGATAAGATTAAACAAAAGATACACACCAGTTTTTAGTACCCCAAAAATGATTTATATTACGAATGCCTTAGAGACTTGAAATTCTGCATACTGAGAAATTTTACGTAACCTTTCCCAAATTATGATAGACCACATTTAACGGTCTGTTATGGAAGCTACACTAATGTCTAGTTGTGTCTTTTGTGGTAGAAGATAGTCGTTTATTCCATACCTCTTATATAATTAATTAGGTGGATTATGTATTTCACTCATAATTCTCAATAATGCATTTTAATTGTTCCACGCATAGATAATCGGTTTACGGAGGTTTGTTTAAAAGTGAGTTCGATGTTGTAACAAAGGAGATGCATCTCTAACACCATTATTTGGAAGTTAAGCTAACATGATGCTCCATTGCAGGCTGGAACATATTTGGTAGAATTTGGTCCAACACACACCGGTTTCCTCACGATGTTCTTTCATTTCTTGAATTTTTACCGCGGAGCACAGGTTTAATTATACAAACTGTGCATGAAAATTCAGTTACACGTGGCTCGGTTTTGAACTTGCACTCTTCGGTCAAGATTCATGTGTTCTAGGCACTTGACCACCTTGGCTCAAAACAGATTCAATATTATCATAATAAAATGAAATCGAACTTTGTTCTGTCTAATTATCCATTCCATAAAAGAAAAGCGAGCACTAAAAAGTCATTTAAGTGCGACCCTTTCTCTACAAGTACTTGTCTACAATTTCTTCCCTCATTTAGTTTCCCCGTTGAGTTCATTTGTATAGTTTTTTTCTCTCTTGTTATAACTAATATGTGCTTCCATTCATGTTATTTATTTTTTCTTTTGTATTATTTGCACTATATATTATTTGTGTAAATTAGGGTTGACTAGAAGAGATTGCCTTTTGTCGTTATGTAGGTATATATCGTTTGCATAATTTGGTCAAAAAACATATATATACATTAAATGGATGCAATGCACCTTGTAAACTAATCAATTTATTTTCATTACTTTCAAACTTTCATTTATTGGCATTAAATTACAATTTTATAACTTGTATATTTGATTAACTTATACAATATTTTTTGAACATGTGATTTAAATTTTATTTAGAAAAGTTAAATACATTTTATCATAGAAGTTAATACCTTGGCCAAGAAAAATTTATTGACTTTGCAGAGTCAAAAACTTAGTGTACCAAGTTTATCTTTACTTCTCGTATTCGTACAACGTTTGTCGCTTTAATCAAAGTAAGCAATATTATTAGAAATATAAATAATGATGATAAAATATAGTGTAAATATATAATTATATCTTGTAAGCACACTGTATCAACTTTATTTGAAGAATAAAATAAGTATCTGTTTAGTAGTTTTTGAGATAACTTTATAAACAAACAAATTTGAGCTCTTTGTAATAAATATAATTAATCTATTTTACTGACCACTTGATTGTAAACGATCACCACTATCCATTGATATCGGCGCTGTAAATAATATTAACCATTCTCTACATCGCACACACGCTGCTATCTTAGAAACTAAGATGATCCGATCTCTGATCCCTTGTACCGGTAATATCTTACCCTTCAAACCGGAACACAACAATTCTAAGTTCTGCTGTTTGGCGGTACAATATGAGGATGTCTTTAAGTAGGTAGTACCTTTCCGTGACTTACACAAAGCCCTACCACTAAGTATATAAAATCTGTATAATTTTTTGTTTTATATACATGACAAGATTGAAACAGGATTATACATAAGCAAACCTAAACAAATTCACGCGAGCTTGTAGTGTGAAATTTTATACATTTAAAACTATAAGTAAGTACCTGTAGATTGATTTTTGTTATCATATCCCCTAAAAGATTTATAAAAACGTTATTTTTTAGAGAAATAACATTCCCTCAAATACGATAAAGATACTAAATAAAAAGAATCATGTCAAGATTTCTTATTACAACTATATCCAATATTGGTTTGGCAATGGATAGTATAATTTGGGTCGGAATTGCGAGAATGGAATGGAAATGGATCGCAATGTCAGGAGAGTTATAAAAGCAAGTTGTGTGGTGCTTTTGAGCAGAACCACGCTCGCATGATTTTTCTACTTAATTACGAAATCCTCTTCGGCCTTGTTATTAAATACTTACATTAGGTTGACTTAATTTGATTTATATTTATCTTGAAAATATTATTCGAGATAACCACACAGTAGATTGCTAGTTCAAAACTTTCCATGTCTTAAATTTGTGCTAATAATAATGATTCGTTTCTTCCTGAGGGATAAAGAGGTATCGTTACAAAAACTACATATGCCAGTTATCTACATGTGTATCTACTAAACTGCATTGGAGTTTAAATAGAATACAATATTAAAATCTTTTCTCTTCACCTTTCCTAGCTTTGGGACATTGATAATCATGATATAGTATACTATTCTATTTATTAATATATTGAAAATTTACTTAAAATAAATAACAGCTAATGATTAAAAGCTATGTAAATATAATAAATATTATTTCGTTCGCTTATAATTTATTAAGTGAGAACTATTAACCTAAACTTTATTAATATAGAAACCAAAATGTTTTAAAGCTGACAGCGCAATTAACAAAATTTACAATTAAAGGAAATACAAATATTTTCAGTATATTCCGCCAGACAGACTACCAAACTATTATTTTATTTATTTTTGTTCAATGACAGATATACGTTTCAACGAAATACAAAAACAGAATGTCGACTGTCGCGAAAAACGCAAATTTACCTAATATGCATTTTGCTGCAAAAGAAAATAAACTGCATCCCACAAACGCAAGTATGGTTTCGCTTATTGTGTAGACTAACGTAACCTCGAACGTTTTGTATTTGTAAAGTGCACTCTTGCGACTTGCGGTGACATTTTGGATACTTTTGAAAGCATATTTTAAGCGAATTCAATAACAGATTCTTAAGCTTCACAATATTTTAAGGAACATTATGTATCCACTGCGGACTTTCTTAAAAAAATATTGTTTTTCAATTTTAATGATTCTTAACCTTAGGTATATATTTTTTTCCTCAATCATGTATTTTTTAGATTTTTTTTAAGTGGTCACCATCGGCACCACCTATAGATAATGACGCTCTAAGAAATATTAACCATTGCTTACATCGCCAATGCGCCACAAACCCTGGGAACTAAGATGTTATGTCCCTTGTGCCTATAGTTACACTAGCTCACTCACCCTTCAAACCGGAACACAACAATACTAAGTACTGCTGTTGCGCGGTAGAATATCTGATGAGTGAGTGGTACCTACCCAGACGAACCCTACCACCAAGAAATCTTAACAGACTGTAAATATGTGGTTTTTGTTTGGTTTTGATCAAAAGTGAGAACTTTTTCGCAAAAAAATCTTTTCGTCTTAATGAAAACGGTTTGAGCTTAATCCACCACACCGCTGTAATGTAGATCGAGGAATATACATAAGTTTTCTTCATACCGGAGCAAGAGATATATTATGTACACAATTTAAGCACATGAAAATCGGTGATGCCTGCCCAGATTTGAACCACATTGCGTTCTCGATGTAGCTTAAATATAAAATGATGGTCTCCTAATTTCATAAATAAAAAAAATATATATTACATACCTATATTATTGTTATTGAAACTAAGATTTTAATTCCTAGTACATTGCTTTGAGCATTACATAAATCTTTCATATAAAACAAATTATTCGAGCTTCATAAAAGAGCATAATGAAAATCCAGCAGAATGAGTTAAAGATGCAAGTTTGTAATAAAATTAAATGAAATCACTAAAATATTTTCACGGCGTCGCTTACACGAGTAGAATTAAAACACGTTGACTTCAGAATTATATAAATATATGAAATGAATATAATCAAAATACTATTGGTTAAGAACCGAGATGGCCCAGTGGTTAGAACTCATGCTTCTTAACCGATGATTGCGGGTTCAAGCCCAGGCAAGCACCTCTGAATTTTCATGTGCCTTATTTGTGTTTATAATTCATCTTGTGCTAGGCAGTGAAGGATAACATCGTGAGGAAACTTGCATGTGTCTAATTTCACTGAAATTCTGCCACATGTGTATTCCACCAACCCGCATTATAGCAGCGTGGTGGAATATGCTCTAAACCAAAGGGAGAGGAGGCCTTAGCCCAGTAGTGGGAAATTTACACGCTGTTAATGTAATGTATGGTAATGTACTATTGTTTATTTGTAACACACAAATATGTGGTGTTTTACTAGCATCAACAGATCTTCACTGAGGTTGGAGCTCACCGTTCTTCTCGAATGACGTGGCCCATGCTGACTCAGTATTTATATTTTTTTAATTTTCATTTTTTTTTTTAATTTTATTTACAATATGTTTCACTATGACATTACTGCAATCTAGCGACTTTGTTTTATACTATGTTGAGGTTGAAAAGATCAAATTGATAAATTTGTAAAAGATTTTAATATAAACGATAACGATATTTACTTGGTGATAGAGCTATGCGTAACCCTATTTGGGTAGCACCCACTCAACAAACTACTGCTAAACAACAATATTACACACATAACTCGTTAGTACGGAAGGCTAGTGGCAATGGCACATTGGCGATGTGGGGAATGGTTAATATTTCTTAAACACAATATATGTTGGCGGTGGCGGCCACTTCCATCAGGTGGTCATTCGCTTGTTTGCCTACATAATTACACAGCATACTTCAGACGAACAATAAACAAATTTAGTTTAGAAGACAATCAAAAGTTACTTAACATTTCGGCGATTATGAGAACCGCTTGTATAAAAATCCCGTCTTTTATAACGGTAAAGAAAAATCTGATACTAAATGAAAATAACATTAATTTGACTTTATATTTATTCAATTGTTAAACAAAACACAACAACATTTTTTTTTAATCTGTTACGTATACTTAAAATGTTAACTTTGGATAAAAAGTGCACGTAAAAAATATATATGTGGAAATCTACGTTACTCGTTTGTTCTCAACGACCGGACAATTTGAATACGTATCGCAGCCACAGGGTGAAAATGAAAATGCCGTCTATAGGCTGATATTAACGCCGACTAAAGGAAAACGGTTATGGATTCGCCACTACTAAATATTTATGACAACGAGAAAGATTCAGTTATTGCATCGTTTGGAAGTTATTAAATCCCACTTTATATACAACATACTCGGAATCCAGTATAAAAAAAGGTTATTGTTTTATTAAGGTCAGACGAATTAAATTATTTTTCCTTATTTTGTAACATTTTAATATCTTAAAATATATATTAGTGAATAATAGTGTAACATTATAATATTATTTGTATGTCAATTTATAGCTGCACCACATACTCAGATTACGTTTTTAAAATCTCTCTCGGATCGGTTTGTCTAGAAAAGTTGGCTATTCAGCCATAATTCCGCCCGTTGTACAGCACATCACACTTATATATTTTAGTTCTAAGAATTATGTGTATTATATTTGTGGCGTACAATAAATTATATCAACTTTAACATTATTAGTTGAATTTGATATAATTTGTTATATTTATTTATTCGTCTAAGGATTTTCAATAAAAGATACACACTGAATATGTATATCTAGTAAAAATGTCTAATGTATTATTAACAGTTTGTGTTCTTTCATTTATAAGACACCACAGCTTGTA
Source organism: Vanessa atalanta (assembly GCF_905147765.1). Taxonomy (NCBI): domain Eukaryota; kingdom Metazoa; phylum Arthropoda; class Insecta; order Lepidoptera; family Nymphalidae; genus Vanessa; species Vanessa atalanta. The sequence continues at coordinate 7,216,063 of NC_061882.1, forward strand.
TAAAGTTAGACGAACAAGATATCATAAGCAATAAATAAAAGTATAGTATAAAAATCAAGGTAAGAAAATTAAATTAAAAAAAAAAAATTAAGTTCGGCAACGCACCTGCAGCAACGCGGAATAGAATGCCCACGGGGGCGTGGTAGTCACTTTGCATTTGATGAGACTCCAGCTCGTTTGCCATCTGTACCAAAAAAAAACCTTAAAAAATTAAACTTTTTTGATACTAACTATGAGAAAAATATTTTAAAATTAAGAAACAAACTTATTCCTAATAGCGTCAATATTTTCAACGTAGATTTGATTACAGAAATAGCCATCTTAATTACAAAGTTAATTAAGATTCTAATTTATCATTTTCTCGCGACAAGAAAACAATATTTGGATGGAAAATACTCTTCGAAAAGTAATTTAATTCTTTAGATAAATTATTTAATAGTATCGAGTAACGATTCTTTATTATTTGCTTTTTGTAGACCCATTATGAAAAAAAGGTCCTAAGTGAAAAGTAGATTTCGAACATAAAATAACAAAAAGTAACAAACGACTTTGGTCACGCTAATTATAATATTCAAGGGTCACACGCATCAAAATAGCGTATCGCCGTAAATCGATTTACAACATTTTACGACGGAGTCGAGCGTCGAGTATCAAATTTGTTTTTTATACAAGCTTCGCAGATTTATATTCGGTATCTTTAAGGTTTTATTTAATTCTGTCTATTAGACCCTTTGCAAGTAAGTGGCAACAAGATCTAAAGATATTACAAAGGAAACACGTTAGTATAACAACCATAACATATATAGCATATAATAAAATATACTACACGAAATGTATCATATTATATTAATTTTAATATAAAGTACACAGAACATAGTAAAAGTATTTTTTATGGAATATTTGGCAAATTGGAAACTTACCTGATGGAAAGTTACAACAACCGATCAGGGACATTTGCAACATCGAGGGCTTGTTAAAATGATTTTGTTATTCACTTATTGAGGCTCAAATGATTTTTAAATAGGATTTGAATACATTATTAATAAGACACTGCGAATGTAATACATGCTATACAAATGTATTTTTAATAATATAAAACTATAAGACTTGCCTTACTTCTTATAAATATAATAATATTTAAATAAAAAAATATTTTTGGAAGATGTACTCAAGAAAAAAAAAATCGGTTATTTTATCTTATTATTATTACTTCATGTATAGTACTGTTATTTGAATTATCTATAAGATAGGCTGCGATTACTTTAATAGCTGCATATTCATTTAACCAATGTTAAAATTTTTAAAATTTATTGATTAAACAAATCAACGAAATTAAGAATTTCACGGTACTGTGATAAAATATATCTGAATGTTAAGTCAATTTGACGATCAAACAAATAAAACAACGAATTTGATTCAACTTACTTTTTTTCACACACTTTTTACTAAAGAAAATATTAACTAATATACTTACTTAATTGACTCCAGTCCAGAATATATAATAAAAAATATATGTTTTTAATTTATTACATCTAAGAAAATCATCTCATAGTATCAAAAAAATCATAAATATTAATATAAGATTTTTGCATGTGAAAATGTCATATACGAGTATGAAATTTCCACATTGACCCTCCTTCGGCATAAATCACGGATGGATAGGATTACCTCGACTGTATTTTATGTCGCATTCAGGGAAGGGTCGCCACCGATGTGAAATATGGTGTACTTAGTCTAAGTAATGCGGGAAAGATGAATTATTTATCATTTCATTCTTCAGAATTACGAAGAAATTTAATGGGCTCGTCCGCGATTTGATTGGAAGTGACACTTGTTTGGAAGTTAATTTATTTTTTTGTGTTTTTTTATATTGAAAACGAAGATGTAGCTTGTTAATGTCCCTTAGTGGGACTAGTAGCCTGCCTGATGTTTCTACACCTCGTCAATGACTACAATTTTAGGGTGCTTTTTGTTGACGGTTGATATGTCACAGAGATATATAACTAACTAAAGTCTATTCATCAACTTATATGTTATAATTTACAATAAAATAAATTATAAACACAAATTCAACACTTTAAAACTCGAGTCTGAGACTAGCTGGCGACCTTCGTTTAAGACTCACGTATCATATCTACTGCACAACCTTGGCTTGTTGATTTACTCTATTCCTTATAAGATTTTAAATTAACATGGTTATTTTTATTACTAACAGTATTTAAACGAGACTCGTGAACAAGACATTCGTAGATAATGTCGAAATATCGAGCTCCAACAAATAAAAATAAAAAACATGGTAAATATCCCGTTTTAAATACTGTTAGTACTCTATTCCTTTCTGGTTTTTCATGAAACAAAACTTATTGTTACTAATACGATATTGAAGTTGACGAACAGCAATAAAATACTAACTCCGGTTAATAAAGACATATTACTAAACCAACTTCATCTCGTCGTTCAGTTGCATGATGTCGAAGTTTCAAAACTTATTGCAAACTTCAAGTTCTGAAACGGGTAAGTAAATGTTATGTATGAGTGTAACAGAATTCTCTACAACGCACTTAGTTTTGAGTACTACCCACTTTAAACTAAAATTTAAATATTATTTAAATCGATTAAGAACGGGTACAAAAAAAAAAACAAAAATTACCAAAATTTATAAATATTGCTAAGCTTGGGTGAAATAAATAAAACTAAACAAATACGGTTTATTTTTTCATATAACTTTTTTATAAAATTTGTGATTATCAAATCATATCATCTAGATATTTTCTATTTAGGTGGTGAAAACTAACAATAATCATTCTTGAAATAAAACTAACTCTTGAAAAAAAAACTGCAAACTGCTCGAAACGTCGGGATGTTAAAATAATTAATATACGCGATTAAATCCGTTAAAAACTAGTTTTATTTCAATGTGTAATAATCGCGAAAATCTAAGACAACAATAATCATTCTTTTACACAGCTTTCTGAAACGTAAATATGATCGCCCGTTGAACCTTCACAGCCATGACCTGCACGAAATTATTAATATATATATATACATACATATATACTCACATATGTATTATACTTATCATACATATAATTTAAATTTTGTTATTTGTAATTAAACTTATAATGCTATAACTTATTCTTTCTATCTACATCACTATTTTTTATAATTGTTTTCGACTAAGAATATTAATAAAGTAAATTTTATAATAAAGTTGGTTTGTAAGTTCCTTTAATGTATTTTAAACTTAATATAATGTATTCTTATCCTTATATTTTGAAAACTAAACATTACAGTTAAAGATAAAAAAGATAGAAAAGAACATTTGGAACTGATTCCACGTCTCTAATTAAAAGTTTATGAATACACGTGTGGACGATTTTCTTCCAGCACGTGGAGATTTCGTTACTCATACGTATGAATCATACGTATATATATAAACACAACTCTAAAATCTGAAAGTACCTTTTACTTCTACAATTCTATATAAATTAATTTACAAATTAACACACACACACTGAAACCAAAGCTTATTATATGTTCTGATATATACATATGTTCGTGTAATATTTCAACTCCAACTAAACAAACTGTTCTCTTCAGTACTATCGATTGCTCACACACAAACACAGCTTAAGCGTGAGATATTTGCTTGCCAAGGAACTCAGTAAGCTCATTAGTATCTCCCTACCAGATGGCTCTAGTTCGCCTTTTATAACTTATAATCGAATGTCGGGACCGTTTGAAATACATCATACCTTCTTTACATTCCTAAGCTTATTAAAACAATTATCATTTGTAGTATAAATACTTTTAAAATATTGTATAACATGTAATTAATTCTAAGTCGTAAGAAGAACGTTCTACAAATCGATATTCGTAATAAAAAAAGTATAATAAATTATTTTATGAAACATTATATACTATCAAAGTATTTATAAATTAAAATTCATTGAATCCGGTTAAGAACAATTATAATTGTAGTAGTTAAGTAGATTTTATAGATTGGGTTTATATAATCACAATGGTTGGTCTTGTATCGAAACATTTTTTCTCTTGCCGTTTATTTCATAAAGTACCCAAAGTTTCACTAATTGCGATAAACATTAGGGTGTCTAACATTAACGAAGCAAAGGTTGACAATGTAAACACGGACAGACGACAAAATTCTTCTTCTCACTAATTACGGGTACAAGTGGAGCGATATTACCATTACATCGACCTTATATGCATAAATACGAATAGTTAAGATATTTGACCACTTATGTTGGTTGCTATTTATTCGTGTCTATTTATTATACACCTGTCACCTGTCACCTGATGGTAAGTGGTCACCGCTACCCATAAACATTGGCACCGCAATAAAAATTAACTGTCTTACATCGCTAATATGTTTTCAACCTTGAAAACCGAGATGTTATGTCACTTGTAGTTACATCGGCTCACTCACCCTTCAAGCCACAACACAACGATAGGTAAACATTATTTCTTGGATGGTGAAAATATTATGAGGGTGGTGATAAGTAAAAAAACTATGTGAGAACACTAAACATGCATATACATTGGCGTTAGACCGCATAAAACCTGTCTTTTTTCCATGCATTTTTGATTAACTTTTTGTATAAATATTTAATTTTAATTGGCTTTCCACATTAAATACTTTATTAAATCGCTTAAAATATATTTAAAAGGTAAGTCTAGTAAAGGCAAAAGGTTACTGTCAGGCTTTCAGTTAAACACTAACACTAAGAATAAAACCTCTTATTATTTCTCCCGTATATGCACCGTAAGCAACGAGATCTGAAGTTCTATTCCCCTTGTGTCTTGTACATTAGCTTATTCATTCTTCAAACCGAAACACAACAGTACAATGTATTGCTATTATTGAATAAATGGTAAGTGGTAATAACACGTTTTATATTTCAAGCTGCATTTTTTATACTTGTCTAGATAGTATTTAAAAAATATTTAAAAAAGTCTTTGTTCTCAATGAGTTTTGGCAGTGATCGCTTGAATCGCGGTTTACTTTCTCTACGGCTAATTACTACATTAACATAATAAGCCGTATTGATATACTTTCGTTACTCAATTTAAAAAGCTACGTTTGTCCTGAAATATAAAAATAAACATTACCAACATTACAAATGTACAATACGAAAGTATCGTGTAAATATTTGTTATGTTGGTGTGACAAGTATGACAAATAATAAAACTATTTTTTATTTCATTCATTTAATCTCCATTTTTTAAACATAATTTACGGAATAAAATACGACAGATACTATGCGAATAGATTAAAATCTAAATCCACTATATTATATTATTATGTAAATAATCTCCAATGTTTGATTTGATGCAATGTAATTGAATTCTTAATATTCACGAACTTTTTACAAATTTAATATGTTACGATTGCATCGTAACCAACTCTTCGGAGAAATTAGAACATTACATGAAGACTTATGCAACGAATTCAGTTTCCTTCTAAAATAAATCCAATTATAAAATTCATTCAAAGCATCACTCGTGTTCTCGCCAGAGATTTGAGGGTTTTTAATGGAACTCAAATTTCATATTAATTAAGTCTTTAATCCAATTCATTTCACTGGAAATAAATTTATTAGGTAAATGTATTGCCGTCTCCGAGCACGAGATTGAAAATGATTTTATTAGCCGTTTCAAGTGAATTCATAAAGCTTAACGTAAAATACTTTTAATATCATAAAATTTGCATTTACATTAGATTATTAACTTCACTTGATATCTAATTTACTAACGAAAATGGAAAAGAAAAACTATCAATGAAAAAATTAAACAAACGAAATATTTTTTTTAGTATATTCAACTAAAACGTTCTTTTAAGAGTAAATTTATTCCATTTGCTAAAATTTTAATATGGCCTGTATTTTCAATAGCAACATATGGTAAGTAAAATTAAATAAATACATGTAAAAATAATATATGTACTTATAAAATAATTCTACTTTTTAAACCGAGTTCGCTACGTAACTAAATTAAATTTTGTTCCGTCTGGCTGATGTATTTTATAACGCATTGTAATTATATATAACAATATATTATTGAGTGATTTGCCTTTGTATATAATATATTATATATTAAACTTTTCATTAACTTTTTAATAAATAAATGACAAAATTACTCTAGAATACAATAAAAATGTAACCAAGAGAATAATTTTAAAGGGCTCGGTATAAAATTGACGTCAATAAAAAAATGGTCGCTTCCCGCGGGACGGAATAATGCTCGATTCAGACAAAATTTTATTAAATTCTTAATTACCTTCCTATTAGCTAGTTCAGGTATCTCAATCCTAATTTAATTTTTGTTCTTTTTATGCCGACATCCTTTTTAAATATTAAAAAGGCTTTTTTGACAAACATTGTACATTATATTGTATGTTTCTAATGACAAAATAAAATTATATATTATATATTTTCTTCTTAAAAAGGGTAAGCATTAACGGAATAAAAAATATAGCTGTTATATGTCTACATATCACTATTAATTTTATATAAATCAGTTTAGCGTTTATTCTACTTGGCAGTATTACTCGCTCAAACTAAAATCACTATTATGAACTTTCGCCTATATAAGTTAGTCATGAACCGTTTTTTTTTTTTTCAGAAATATAAAAGTTTCGAGACACCCACACTGGTTTATCCAGCTCATGATTGACGTCAATTATGTTTATATATATCGTTGCAAGGCAGAATCCTAATTAAGATACTTTATATAATCGCACTTGAAAATATGGAATATATTGAAGGCATTGTGTAACCTTTGTCTTTTATTTAAGACTCTTAATTCTTGTTTTCTTGTTTACCATATCTGTTATTGATATTTGAAATACTAGCTCTAAACGGTTTTATCCAGTAATGTTACTGCTCCACATCGATGAATCATAGCCAATAAATATTAATAAATACCTCCGTAAACGGGCTGTCTGACGCAGCTGAAGATGATTTTTATCGCCGTTTATTCAAATATGTGGATCGTTTTTTTTAGTCAATACTTTGTATTTGGAATACAAACCTTATTTTTCTTAATTATTTTTCCTTATTTATTTAAATATCTGCTATAGGTATATTATATTTTCCTAAATATTATTTTACCAACTATGAATGCCAACAACATGCTTCATGTATTCTTGTGCTTAAATAATAACGACATCACGTTTGGTCCGTTTTTCGTTTGATCAGATTTCCATAATGCAATATTCTCGCACACGATATCTCGGGCCTAAGATAGTGGTTTGCCAAGAAAATGTTGGCACTGACTCCAAAAACGGCGAGTCTACAACGGTTAGTGCCCAATTAAGTGAGGAGCATTTCACGAAACAACTGACACACAACATCGCTGATTATAAAATTAATTTACATTTACCTTCAACGATCGACAAAATATAATAAGTACATTATAGTATAAAGGGAAATATAATGTTCGAAGCGATGGGTTTTATCCCAATTAGCTATATTAAGAGAATGGCAATTAGCAAACGCTTTGTACGATCTCTATACATTCTGAACAATATGATATTGTGTCTCTATATTCATTTATCAAATACTTGAATATACATATGAAATTGTGTGAGCTAAATTATAAAAATGCATTAAATAGTACTACTGCTGTAAATTTCTTTGTATTGTTTTCGTATGAGTTCATTCTGCTCGTGTTGCGTGTGGTCGATGATTAAACTTAAAGGATATTCAAATATTGTATACACAATGTGCTAATCTTAAAATAAAATTCTTTTAAATTTAGAACGGCTGTACAATTGTTGAATATATAACTGTATAGTATAGAGTAAAAATAAAGTGGAAAACAAGCGAAATCGGCGTGGAATGTAAAAAAAATTAGTCCGTTTGAGATGTAATAAATGAGAAGATGTTTTTTAACGAAGAATCAACATTTTATTTTTTATCTTCGCCATTTGATCCGCTATAAATTAAAACCAATAACGCAACGACTCTGAATTTCATGTTCTCTTAAGACAATATTAAGTATTACTTACATTGAATCCATCAAATACTTTCCCAGTTTGTCCTGTTCTTTTTCAGTTTTTAATAAAGATCGGACTATAATATAATCAAAATGTAAATTTATTTTAAAATATATTTCGGAAATATAAACTATATTAAATCTTAACAGTGCATAGTCTTCGAACAGAAGGCATTGGAAGTCGCAAAATTAATTCCGTGCTTCAATTTCTGGAGCGTATTTCCACTCCAATTTACTGTACACTTTTCCAATATCCCGTTGGAACTTTGTAAAGTTTTGTCTCTAAGGGATCTTGTGTACAAAGGCACAAATCACGAGCTCGTATGAAAGACGTACGGAAACTTCTACGATATCGAAACGATGTTATTATGACCTAAAATGTGAAATTCACCAATTATGTACTGAAATGTTATAACTTCATGATTTGCTTGTCCTTTACTGGAAATTAACCTTCAAATAGTTACTTGTTTTTATATTTTAATTATTATAACAGAGGCAAAAATAATTTAAAAGCAATATATAAAGTCTTCTCGTTTCATTTAACAAAACGTAAAATTTTAATGGTTACAAATATTGTCTTTGCTTTGTAAATTTTCTATATATTTAATATATAACATTAGAGCTGCGATAGTGCAGTGGTTAGAGTACATAAACAGTAATGGATGATAGCGGGTTCAATTCCAAGTAAAAACTAATGAGTTTTCATGTGCTTAATTGCTAATAATTAATTTCAGGCTCGGCATTGAAGGAAAACATTGTAAAAAAACCTGCACGTGTTATGTTAAATTCTACCACATATGCATTCTCTAAGGCCGCATTGGAGGAGTATGGTTAAAAGCGAAATCATAATATAGCATTAAACAGTAGCGATATTAATTCAACCGATGCTACAGTGTTTTTAATAATGACTAAATTCGAAACATCTTCGGAATCCTAATTTATCGTTCCTAGCAAGAAGACTTCGCAGCATACGCGGTCAGAGAAGTTTGACAGTTCACTGATATTGATACTCCTCGATTAGTTTATTTTGGTTATTATCACGAGCTCTCAATATTTTTAACATTATAGGAATATAAATAATTGTGTTAAAATACATTTCTACGACAATATTATGCATATTCACAATTAGTTGATACTCTTTTATAGAATATTGGATAATTATAAACACGAGAAGTAAAGATATGCTTATATATTTGAGTTCCGACACTGCAAATTCCTGCATTTTCAAAAGAAAGCGTTATCCTAGCTCTCTCCCCTCCCCTCTTTACTTTACTTTTACTTACTTTAACGTATTAATTGAGCGATCGCTAGACGTTTTTGCAACTTTGTTTCCAAGAACAGAAAATATGATGGGAATATAATATCGTGATTATCTAAGAAATATTTTTAGTTCTTAATTAAATAGTGTTTTATTAATAAAAGAAATACATTTAAAATTGCATGTTGATCGTTCGAAGACCTGAAATCAATACAAATATCTAATAAACATTGAACTCGTTCATATTAGTTCAAATGTGAACTTTACGCCTTGCGTAAAGTTCCGGGTTCGAACGTCGTATCGGATATTTGAAGTATATCATTTCACGCACTATTTTTAACATTAAGAATTAATAATTATAAAACCTGGGTAGTATTGGCAATGATACCATTGCTATAGATAAAAAAGCTAATACTTAAAAAATTATCAAGGTAACAAAAGGAGCTTCGTGTACGACTGTCTAGTCAAGGATTGAAATTTTGCAATAAGCAACAAGAAGTTAAGAATAAATGCATTTTTCATGTCGTGAGGGCAACTTTGTCTGGAGTTTGCAACGTACTTTCAATGTACTATTACACTGCTACCCTTCGTTACTAAATATACAAATAGAGATTTTGATCTATAACTGGTTTGTATCGTTTTATTTAGAAGGCTTATGATTATGCTTAAATGCCTATGGCTTAAATAGCTGATTATCAAATCAATTCTTAAACCACGAGAAAAACAATAAAAATTTCGGCAGAAGCATGATTTTTTTTTTTTGTAATATCCTACTCAAAGGTTTAAAAGTTTTTTTTTTTAGAATGTCACCCATTTATAACATCAACTGATCCCTTCAACCTGTCATTCTGCTTTTTTAACCTTTTTAAAAATATGACATAACATAACACGTCTTGGAATCGGATTAAAGTTTGCGCTTTCACCTCAATTTTGTAATATTATATTTTTAATAAATAAATTTACTGTATAACAGTGTACGTTATCTCATAAGTAAAACATGATACAGAAAAGTTTTAAAGCCATGTTTTTACAGTTTTAAACTGCAAAAATGTTAATATTTTTAAAACAATATTTCTACTAAATTCTTCAAATACTTTCTATATTTATTAATACAACGCAACTTTTTAACTATTTGTGAGAAACCGTTTTGAGACCCTATCGTTTAATATTCGGTATATCTGTGTGAAGTGATTGTACGTTTGTACCTGCTATATAATATACGTTTATTTAAATACTTTCATTTTCATTTACCTCGTCTCCTATATATTAAAAGTAAATTATGATATTAACTCCATACACACCAAGCCGATCCACTGGCGGTCGGCGCTGTTAGATTAATTTAGTGATTTTTAGTTGCGCCTGAATTTCTACCTAAGAACAACGAGTACAATAAAATACTTAAAACGAAACATACAAGGACATAAACAAAGCTATACGTAAAAATTAAATGTATGTACATAATATATGAATACATACCACAATTGAACAACATAGTTAACAAATATTCCTTTATAAATAGTAATAGACCGAACAGAACAGTATTTAATCAATTGCAAAACATACAAATTAATACTTGGTTAGTCGTTAATGAAGCGGGGCTTATGTTAATGTTAATCAAATTGAACGTCATTCGAGAGAAACATCAAAATTCGGGTTAAATTATAAACCGCGTATAATATCTGTGTTTGTTATTCAATTAATACACTAGTAATACTTTGCGGTTCGTTTAATGTATAATTTGTAATTTAAATTTAACTTGATCACGTAAATTTGTCATTATAACTGCATAATCAAAACTGGAAATGTTTCAATTATTATTTATGAAATTCGCATACATTTAAAGGAGGCTTTATTAAGCAATATTATAGAATTAAAAACTCATAATAAAGCAAACATTTAAATTGTTCGTGAAAATATTTAGTTTTTTTTTTATATATCAGATAAAATATTATTAAGAAGTATATCAATAATAAAAGTGATATTTATATTTAACACTTTTTTATACCGGAAATAAGATCCAAACAAATTTTAGAAGGGTGCTAAGTATCCCTTGGAAAGAGGTTTTTTAAAACTTGTATACCTAATATATATTATAATAGTCAAACAAAATGTATTTTAAATATATTTTTTTTTTATGCAATTGCTAGACGGACGGGCAAATGGGCCACCTGATGGTAAGCGGTCAACAACGCCCATAGACCAAAATGAATCATTGCTATGTTCCAATATAATTTGTGCCTGTTGTTACACCAACTCACTTTCCCTGTCTAACCGATACACAACAGTACAAAGTATTGCCTCTTGGTAGAATATATGTTGAATCTCACCGAGTAAAGTATTTTATATACTATAATACTTTCAAATGCAAACAAATACTATATGATATACGTATGATGTAGTTTAATGACGTAAACATGTTTTAATATATAATAGTTATCATTCATAATTGAGACCGCCATATCCTGAACTTAGGGTAGAGGAGTGCATTTTGTGATTAATTTGTGCTTGTCCAGGTGTGTTTTCAAATATTACCCTAACATATTTGTAAACATCAACTGCCAAGCTTTCAAGTCCAGCTACGTAAACGTTCGGACCAAATTACGCCCGAAGCGATTGCAACAGATTTCAGTCCAGTCAGCGTTAACTGACGAACTCGGTATCGCCATCTAATCTCATCCGACACGCAGTCACGTTTCAGTTTCATACATTTCAGATCAAACTCCCGTCGAAAATATCCTTCCCTCTCTCCATATCAACAATTCGCGAAAGAAAATTGTTTTTATCGATTCGATATGCTTCAATTTCAATCAGATGTTACGTATTCGATGCTGGCGCGGAATCAATTTTTCTTGGATAATACTTGTGTAGGCAAATTTCTGACACCCTTATATTGAAACAAAATGTTTTTCAAATAGTGTGCTGGTTTTTACAATAGATAATCTTAGTATAGTAGTAAGCCGTATCCGAAGCATAGCTAGTATTATTAATCGAATATAAAGTTTAAACTATTCGATTTGATTACTAAAAATTAAATTGCTCAGGTTTAAAATATTTGATGAAACATTAGGTATCAGTAAAAAATATTATTTTAATTTCTTTATGGTAATATTAAAATAAATCTTATACAAATAATCTACGAGACATTTTATGAATAAATTGAAATGAAAAGCAAATATTGTAATACAATCGATATCGACCCAATTGAAATGTTTATACAGACAGTCATACATCTTAACGCATGCTGAACGTCCAAATTGCAAAATTAGTTTTGACTGCAAGTAATATTATTTAACAGTTTATTATTTCATTTATGTGTTTTATTATCGTTTATGTTATGCTTAATAAAGCTGTATCGGTAATAATAATTACCGATACAACTTGGGAACGGGAATCTTCAAAAAAGAGCCTAGCCTTAACCTTTCTTAAAGGCCGGCAAAGCACCTGCAAGCTCCCCGGTGTTGCAGATGTCCGTGGATGATGTTAGTCATTTTCCATTAGGTGAGCCTCCTGCCCGTTTCCACCAATAGCATAAAAAAGACATCCTTGTTTAATCATAATTAAATTACATTGATCAATATTTATATACCTATAAATGCTATTATGAAATTTGCTGCAGATATTTTGATTATATACAATTTTATCATACAAAAGTACGCTGATACTAAGTATTTCTACCCCACCCTCCAATCACCTCACCTCCTCCCACTCCTTCGTTATCCTTCCAATCCAAATGCCTTTAAAATCTTGAGGTAAATGTTATTCAGAATACATAATTGTTTTTTTAATCTACTTACATTAGCAGCCGATAAATTTCCCACTGCTGGGCTAAGGTCTCCTCTCCCTTTGTGGAGAAGGTTTGGAGCATATTCCACCACGCTGCTCCAATGCGGGTTGGTGGAATACACATTTGGCAGAATTTCGTTGAAATTAGACACATGCAGGTTTCCTCACGATGTTTTCCCTCACCGCCGAGCACGAGATGAATTATAAACACAAATTAAGCACATGAAAATTCAGTGGTGTTTGCCTGGGTTTGAACCCGATATCATCACGCGTTCTAACCACTGGGCCATCTAATTGAATCTACTTAATGTATATGAAACAAAATGCTTACATCAATTTATTTCAAAGCCAGTTTCTGATTAGAAAAGATTTAAATATATTAAGGGTTTTTCAATAATAGTCGGTCGCTAATCAACTGCATGTATGGGCATTATTCCAACAACAACGGAATATAAACAGACCCACGTCTTGTTTCTGAAACTAATTCCTACGGTTTTTTTAATAAATCTCCTTTGTAACAAAGAAAGAATATATACAAGAAAGGTTAGGTCGAATAATCTCCTGTCCATAAGTTAACTCAACATTATCCATTAAGTACTTCAAAGCTAGGCTACTGCATACACAAACATTTATATATCTTCCAACTAATTAATTTTACCGAGTAAATGACATTATCTCTAGTTATCTTATTTTATTACGATATAAATTCAAAATATGGAAATTTAAACAGGCTTTGATCCTTGGCATTTTTTAAGTCGAAAATAACGTTGACGAACAAAAATATAATTTCTCCTATAATTCAAAATGTCGTTATGAAATTTGGTGAAATCGGGTTCCCATTTTAAATTAGATTACCTGAATAGAATAATATGTTATGTATGAGATCATCTCAAATTATAATTTTTCATCATTCAATGAGAGAATTTCTGTTTAAGTATTTTATGTGGCCCAGTGGTTAGAACGCGTGCATCTTAACCGATGATTTCGGGTTCAAACCCAGGCAGCCACCACTGAATTTTACATGTGCTTAATTTGTGTTTATAATTCATCTCGTGCTCGGCGGTGAAGGAAAACATCGTGAGGAAACCTGCATGTGTCTAATTTCAACGAGATTCTCCCACATGTGTATTCCGCCAACCCGCATTGGAGCAGCGTGGTGGAATATGCTCCAAACCTTCTCAAAGGGAGAGGAGGCCTTTAGCTCAGCAGTGGAAAAATTTACAGGCTGCTAATGCTAAAAAAAAATTTCATACTTTTTCATTTTACACTTATAAAACAAACAAAAGGTGAATATTTTGTGTATATATTATTAAATGATATTTTAACTTTAAAACAATAGATTATTAACAATATATTTACAATAGTGCCTGATCCTATATCCAAAATACCATCAGGCACTATTTGAGTAATTTGAGTATATTCTAATAGTAATTTGACATCGCAATTTTTTTACCTAACAATTTCCCATCCATGGCACAAATTAATATTGCCATTTTATATTCGTATTCATGTTATAAGTACTATGCAAAATTCGGTTTAGAAATCACAATAAAATAATTACACAAAGAGAGAATTAGCTTGCAGTGCAAATAAATATTGCATCAATTGCATATCTGTTTATACCATTGAACTGAATTTAGCATAATTTGTTGTATTGTCTACCGCAGAAATCTCATTGTTCATTGTGATATGATTTTTAAAGTAATAACATATCTAATTATTTTCATCATCAAATACATGACCATCATCATAAACTATGTTATATATAATTTAATTTTGTAACTTAATTATACATATAATTCTTAACTCTTACGCCAAACACACCTTTGATCAATTAGCGGAAGCAAATAATTATTTGCGAATTACATAAGAGTATGAACATATTGGGCAAAATTTATGTACCTGGCAAGTTTTGTTATGAGATGGTAAAATAATATTTATGGTTACACCAACATTTAACTAGGGACAAGTCAAGCGACTTGTTTGTAATCCATGAAATAAGATGCAACGGGAAGTCGAATGCATAAACATATTACTTCCGTATTATTACTAATATGCTCAGCAATATTCGGTCATGAACTCATATCGTCGTCTCTAAAATTTCATATATACGAAAGACTTTATTAGCCAGAATTTAAATCAAAATTACTTACTTTAGTCAAGGTCCTCGTCAACCTCAATAACAGAATGAATCATTGGTTTAAATGCAAACTTACCATCAGTTTCAATCGAATATATTAACATTGAGTACATTACGTAATCATGATTTGATATTTTGAAACAGAAACAACGATCAAATCGTAATGTCGCAATCTTATCGTAATATTCATTCATTTTATTAACCATTTTATTTGCCACTTTTATGGTTATATTCATAAACCTTAATTCAGTACGTGACTGGTAATTTCTGATAAAGTTAAAGTGTAATATTATATATTTTTCCACATATCACAATATAGTGATTAAGTGATATAAACTGTGGGGAAAGAAGAAGGAAGCAGTTTTGTTTATATAAATCTTTTATTCCAAGATAGAAAATATATTTGTGGATTTTTCAGAATGTTGATACCACTACAATTCTTGATTTAATTGATGACGCCATCGTCAATATCCTCGTCGCCAACGGCATATGAAATCACAATTTTTGGTGACAGTTAACGAAATCTAGGAGTCACCGAATATTCTTCCCATACTAAAGCTTACAGCATGATACTTCCTAGATTTCCTATTGCACTTTCGACCAAAATTTCATCGACAGAGTAATTGCTAATTATCATCATCATTACATAGTATAAAACAAAGTCGCTTACCGCAGTCTGTCCCTATGTATGCTTATATCTTTAAAGTTACACATCAGATTGATACGGTTTTTTTAATAGATAGATTGATTCAAGAGGAAGGTTTATATGCATAGTACATGCACAATATAAGGCACTCTTAGGGATAACTACAATAACCATTTTTATCCTTTACTTTTTACGAGAAATAATTTCTTATTTTCGAAGCGATTTTTAAGCAATACAACTTTAATCCTTATCCAATTAGGTACCTTAAATACATTGTGAATTTAATATAGATCAATATGGCCCTTTACAGCATGTAATTTAAATGAATATTTACGAAGACATTACAAATTTAAAACGCAGGGATATAGCTGTTTGTAATGTGTAATGACAAAAAAGCTGTGAACGTTGTACGACATTCTGTAGTACATTTTTTATCAGCATTGCACCCGTGCGAAGCCGGAGCGGGTCGCTAGTATCTATTAATAGTATATATTTCAGTTATTCTATTTATATACATTTTATATCGCCAGTGTTTAACTTAAGTTAAACATTAGTCTCGTTACAACAATGTTAAATAATTATCCTTTATGAAATTCTTACATCAATTGTTTCCAATGGACGCTTCTGCGGTTTACAGCTGAAAGCCTGAAAACAACAAGAGCCTAGCATTAATTCTATTATATTTTAATAACGCAACGTTTAATTAAATTTGCTGTTGCATCCGATTAATTATAAATGTTCCTCTTAAATATTAGTTAAATGCAGAAAATAATTTTAATATTTCCGGGTGAACATTTATAAAATATAAGAATTTTGTTCGGTTTTTAATAATTCTTTAATAAATCCACGAATATTAGTCTATACTATTTTGTTGTTTTTTTTTTCAAGTATGTTTTAAACTTACACTAAAAAGTGGATACTACGATTTTATATGTTGAGTATTAAAAAATCTAGGGTAGAAGCGAAGTCTTAATTATGTATATATATTTTATTATGATATACTATTTTCCACGCACGACTTTACACAAGTGTGAGTGCGTGAGTGTGTGAGTGGGGTGTCAATATTCATGAAAATTTTTATTATGATCGATTGAGGTGTTAAGACGTGAAAGCGTCACATCTTTTTAATTAAAAAAAAGATAGAAGCCTGCAATTGGTGCGATTGCTGGTATGTAAATGTATATACGAAAAATTATTTAATAGCTTGGCACCGACATCAAACAATAAATATTGTATTAAATATTAAATTATTCAATGGATAACCTAATTGAGTTATTGTTATATTTTCTTCTAATAGAACAAAAAGTACTCTGAAATATAAAAATAAAATAAAATGCATGCTTTTTTATTTATTCTTCAATTTTAGCTTGCGTTACGTAGAAGCGAGTTATATAGGCTAAGAAAACTAGCTATATTACCCGTAACATAATCAAAGTGCAGTATTATGTAAGTTGGCTAATTAGTTCAGTTTATTTTTTGCAAGTGTATGCTACTCTTCGTGGAGTAAAAATTTTTTAAGCGACATTGCAGTTTAGAACTATGTGTACTACTTGGAAAAACTATATAAAAATAATAACGTGTCTACTTACATACTGGGCTGTATTTGCCCACTCAATACACCAGGTTTTTTAAATTTTAAATCAGGTAATCAGTCCGACATTAAATTGTCACCACCATCCATAAACATTGGTACCACAAACCTGCGGACTCAGATGACCACGTGTAACTCTTTCTTATAATACTCAGCTATATCCTATTTCAAACGAAGAATGAATGACGATAAACATACCTTAGATTTGCGTATTCCATACGACTCACTAATATACTAGCTTAACTATATTGTACAGTACTAACAGTTCTTGATTAATTATATCTACATTATTTATTATTTATTTATAACTAGATTATTTATTATACAACACTATTACACGTAACTAGTTAAGTCCACATTAATTTTAGTTCCAAAGCTCCGATAACAGCTCTCGACCATATCGCATCATTTCGATGTCAAATGTTGTTTATTTTGCTTTGGTTCTCTTGTATTTGGAATAGACTATAGGTACTAGACAATGTTTTATTTAGATTTAAAATTGTAAGCACTATAGATGTTAATACCTTGTCATAATAGATAACAGTCGATTTCTATTCATTGCGTGTAATCATTTAAAGTTAAAATACATGTAATTATAATAATTATTACTTATTCCAAAAGAGATGCTGTAGTTTTTTTTTATGATATAGGTAGGCGGACGAGAAATTGAGCTACGTGATGATAAGTGGTCACCATCGCCCATAGACAATGGCGCTGCAAGAAATATCTACCATTACCTACATCGCCAATACGCCACCAACCTTGGGAACTAAGATGTTATGTCCTTTGTGCTTGTAGTGACACTGGCCCACTTACTCTTCAAACCGAAACAGAACAATACTAAGTACTGCTGTGTAACGGTAGACTATCTATTGAGTGGGTGGTACCTACCCTGATGGGCTTGTACAAAACCATACTACCAAGTACAACTCAATAAACACTTATAATGACAATAAACATTTGTTACACCACAACTAACTAGCTGAGTTACTGTCTTCTTAAAAAGGTTACATAATATGTTTATCCTGTTATATCTCTTATTATATATAATATATACGATAGTGTCACAATATATCCTTTCTTTTCTTCAATGGTTTTTGAAAAATTTTTACAACGTTTTTATTTAATTTAAAACGACCATACAATATCAAATTGTACAACTTTAATAGATAATGTACAATCTAAAGGATAATTTTAATTTCTCTTGCAAACAAAAATTAAGAATTAATACGTTATTAAAATTAATAAGGATTAATACTGTGTGTATTAATTTTCGAATTAAATCCCCAATATTTCGAATTAAAGTTATCGAGATTTACATATGTATATGTCATTAGCAACCGGTAAATTTCCCACTGCTGGGCTCTCCCTTTGAGGAGAAGGCTTTTGGAGCATATTCCACCACGCTGCTCCAATGCAGGTTGGTGGAATATACATTTGGCAGAAATTCGTTGAAATTAGACACATGCAGGTTTCCTCACGATGTTTTCCTTCACCGCCGAGCACGAGAATTAACACACAATTATAAACACAAATTAAGCACATGAAAATTCAGTGGTGCCTGCCTGGGTTTGAACCCGAAATCATCGGTTAAGATGCACGCGTTCTAACCACTGGGCCATCTCGGCTGTGTGTGTCAGTGTATGCGAAATAATATAAATTGTATCAATACATAACTCTTAGACAACCTGGGAACCTACTTCAATAAAATAAAGCTTGAATCATTCAAATCGGTAAGTAGTTCCGAAATAATTGGTAAATAAAACACACACACAAACATAGAATATTTATATGTGGAAATATAATCCTTTCTTTAAAATAGGTTAAAGAAGTGGCTCACTTGATCAGGTCACGAGCCAGCAGGTCTTATATTTTTACTACAACGATTGCGACACGCTAAGTTCTCATCCATAACCATCAATAACTTCCAAGTAAGAAAATATGAAATATGAAAGATGACCCATCATAGTTGACTAATCGAAAATGATAAGAAATCGTGATATTTGCACTCAACTTTTCTAAAGTCATAAAAAATCTATTAATTTTAAAAAGATAAAGAAGGATATTATTTCTGTTTAGAGGCCTCTCCTCACTCTCTCTCTAAAACGGTATCTAATACATGTATTGCAGATGAAACCGGATTTAGTTGCTTTAGAGCGTAATATTTTTATATTCAGTAAGAAATTCAATACTATATCCATTCTCCGTGTAATTGCGTTAGTTGAAATACTTGTGCAGCAAGACGTGATTAGTCGAGAACTAATGCACTTAGGCGCTGGTTGACCGGCGTCTTGGATCCCAACTAATGGGGCACCGCCGTGAATAATTCGATTGCTTCGTTGGCAATTCCTTCCCCAGTGTACCCTAATTAACTAAAAACTGGCAAAGGCTTTTTAAATGAAATAATGAAGGATAAAACTACACTAATCATATTAGTTGGGAGAAGGGGAAATGTGAACAAAAAAATTCTTGATAATTATTACTCTAAATTATTAAATTTAAATGTAGAAAGAATATTAATGTTCACATTTCCTTATATTAAAGAAATGCCACAGGAAAATGCAATTAGGTTTAAATTAAATAATATGTTACATATAATGACCAATTGTAATTATGTATCAAAAAATGACATCAATAATAAAATAGAATTAATTGATATCAATAATATAATTAATAATAATTTATGTTTATTGACATGTGATAGGTGTCACCTATCCTATTTTTATAAGAGACAGATAGCAAGCATGCTATCATATTTTATTCTTACAAAATCAACCAATTGTTTGGTTGACCAGACAACTGCTTCTATTGAGCAGTATAACACAAGACCATACATTTTGGAACATGTTCCAAATAATTTAAATTAAATTCTAAGACAATAGAGGTAGTCTCTGGCACCAATAGTATAGTTTCTATAGAAGCCAATAAAAAAAAAAAGAAAATAGCTAATAATAAAATTGTAAACCTGGTGCACCAAAATATTCAAGGAATGTTAGGGAAGGACCTAGAAATTGAATTATTTTTAACCTGTAATGATATTGATATTATGTGTTTAACCGAACATTGGCTTCTGAATTATCAGGTCATGTTTAACTTTAGTGGGCACCAGATGGCTAGTTTGTTCAGTAGGAATAAAGCTATACGCGGTGGCTCTTTAATACTTATGAGTAAAAATTTTAAATTTAAGGAACGTAAAGATATTGTGAGCCTTTCTATTGAGCAAACTATAGAAATAGCCTGTGCAGAGCTTGAGCGTGTCATTGTTGTATGCGTATACAGGCCCCCTAGTGGATTATATGAATTGTTTGAAAATGTACTGGAAAATGTTTTATCGAAATTATCTGAATCTAATAAAGAAATTATTGTATGTGGAGATTTTAATATAAATTTACTGCATAATACAACCACAAGTATTAGATTCAGATCATTGTTAAGTTCATATAATCTGGTAAATCTGTTCTTAGAACCAACTAGAATAACAGATTCCACAGCAACTTGCATAGATAACATATTTGCAACCCATATTCCACAAAATAAAATTATAATTAATAAACTAAATTCAGATCATTGTGGACAACAAGCTTTATTTAACTTCCATGTTAAAAAAATAAGCAATTCCGAAAAAATAATGTTTGTTCCTTTGACCACTAGTCGTATTGAGAAGTTTAGAAGTAATATTTTGGCTAATCTACCACACTTATCTTTTAGTGATAACCCCAATGCTTTGTATAATAATCTATTTAAATTAATTAGAAACAAGTTTGATGCAATATTCACTTCTAAAACAGTTAATACAAAAAACTTTTTAAAATTCAATGATTGGGCTACTATTGGAATTCATAAAAGTAGGCAACGAATGTACGAGCTTTACAATGAAAGGACGTACAATCACAGTGCCACTTTTGCCAACTATGTAAGTAACTATTCAAAATTATTTAGAAAAGTGTGCTTTTTGGCAAAGTCTTTAACTATAAAAAATAGAATTAAGAATGCACAAGACAAAATAAAAATGACTTGGAAAATTATTAATTGTGAAACTGGTAGAGGTGGCAGTCGCAGCTCCGAATTGAACTTAAATTATAATAATAAAGTCATAAATAGTGAACGGGAAGTTGCTTCAGTTTTTGAACAATTTTTTGCTGACATACCAGTTTCTACAACTAAGTTACTTATTTCTTCTCCAGCAGTTGCCGAATCATTAATGAAAGAAAATGTACGTGAATGCAAATCAAAATTTAATTTTACCCCTGTAAACACCAATGACATAATTTGTACATTTAGGTCATTAGACATTAAGAAAACTGCTGATCTATGGGGTATTTCTGTAAAGGTGATTAATTCAATTATTGATCTAATTGCACCTTATCTTGCGATAATATTCAATGATTGTGTTCAACGTGGTGTATTTCCTGACCTGATGAAACATAGTAAAGTCATTCCAATATTTAAATCTGGTAGCTCTTCAGATCCTAACAATTATAGGCCAATCTCGATACTACCAACCCTCAGCAAAATATTTGAAAAAATTATTTTAAATCAATTATTAGCATATTTCAATAGATACAATCTGCTTCATAGAAAACAATTTGGATTTACGAGGGGTCGCTCGACTACCGACGCAGGTATCGAACTAATAAGAAATATCTATGAAGCCTGGGAGAGGTCGCAGGATGCCTTAGGGATTTTCTGCGACTTATCCAAAGCCTTTGATTGTGTTCAACATGAAACTCTGGTCAGGAAACTATATCACTATGGAATTAGAGAATGTGCACTCGACCTTCTGACTTCTTATCTTAACAATAGAATTCAGAGGGTTGACGTTAAAGGGACAAGGTCTCCTGGGGTCTTAGTTGGTATGGGGGTCCCACAAGGATCAATTCTTGGACCTTTTCTATTCCTCATATATATTAATGACTTGCCCTTTCTTGTTGGGAACAAACATGATATAGTATTGTTTGCTGATGATACCTCTTTGGTTTTTAAAATTAATAGGAAACAGGTACAGTATGACGATGTAAACAATGCTATGTCTGATATAGTACACTGGTTTAGCGTAAATAATCTTAGGCTGAATAATAAAAAAACTAAAATTGTAAAATTTAGCACACCAAACGTGCAAAATGTAAAACCCGATGTACTTATCAATGGGGAATCGATGGATCCAGTTGAAACAACTGAATTTCTTGGCCTTACTCTTGATGCCAAATTACAGTGGCTCCCCCATATAAACGGATTGGCGGGTAGACTGAGTTCTGCGGCATTTGCGGTCAAAAAAATTAGATTATTTACCGATGTTGATACGGCTCGCCTAGTTTATTTCAGTTACTTTCACAGTATAATGTCGTACGGTATTATGCTTTGGGGTAACGCAGCCGCTATCCATACTATATTTGTGCTGCAGAAGAGGGCTATTCGCGCAATCTATAACCTGGGAGCCAAGGAATCTTTGAGGTATAAATTTAAAGAAATTAAGATATTGACTGTTGCTTCTCAATATATATTCTGTAATGTTTTGTATGTACGGAAAAATATTAATGTTTTTATGAGAAAATGTGATTCTCATAACGTTGGTACAAGGAACAAACACAATCTTGTTACTCCTGTTACTCGACTGCATAGAGTCAGTAACTCTTTTGTGGGGCAATGTATACGCTTCTACAACAGGATCCCAGAAAGCGTTCAAAATGCTTCTGTTGCGAAATTTAAAAAAATTGTTAAGGAACGCTTGTGTGCGAAAGGTTACTATACAATTAGTGAGTTTATGTTTGATAGCACACCTTGGGAATGAAACGATCGCCTCCTGGCTGTTTCTACTCATATATAATTATGTATATAATTAATTTGACGTAAAAAAAAAAAAAAGTCCCGCTGAGTTTCTTTCGCCGGTTCTTCTCAGGTCAGGGTGTTTTCTTTTCCGAACCGGTGGTAGTGTTTAACTTGACAATCAATAAGAAAGTGTAATACTTCTATATTGAATAAAGGAATTTGAGTTTGAGTTTGAGTTTGAAAAGATTAACGATACTTAATTATTTGCTCCTATTTAATTATAAGAAATTTACTTATCTGTTTGTACTCATTGTTAAAAGCTAAAGAGTTTATATGTACATTCTAATCGCAGGGCCTGTTTTCATATTAAAAAAAATCCTTTTTTAGATAGTCCATCTCTTGAGAAACGGTCTTGACTTTATATCATCACGCTATGAACCACGGGAACCACAACCATTTTTTTTGTAAATTGTTCATGACAAAATTGTATTACAAACAATAGGAAATTCATTATAGCAAGTAACGCGCATTTGTAAATATGACAATGTAGGTACATACAATAAAAATAATAATTTTTTATGTACATCATCATCTTCCTGCCCTTATCCCAATTTTACTTGGGGTCAGCGCAGCATGTCTTCTTCTTCCATACTCTTATTATGTTATGTACATATAAAATTCTAATAAATATAAGATAAATATTCTCTCTAATGGTCAACATATATGCAAATACAGAGTCGTATAAAGAAATAAAATATATATTTAAAATGCAGAGTTGTCAAGATTTTACGTTCGAAGATATTAAATATACCAAAAATATGTAATAGATTAAAAGTGGTGTATATATAAACTAAATATGAATAAACTAAAATTATAATATGACGGAACTAACTTGCGTCTTTCCGTAACAAAAGGCTAAATCTAATTTTTCATAGAAGAACTAGAAAACACCTTATTTTTAAATAGAAGAGAAAGAAAATAATATAAGACTTAAGAATATTAAAATGTTATTTTTAATTAATTTTATATAACAGTGTATTTATAACAAACTGCCTCGGTTACCTACGGTTTCAAACGGTACTAAATATACTCTTCTGAATAAGGATTAATATTATATTGGACAAAATGGCTTCGCAAATAGTCTATTGTTTTATTATAATCAGTATTAGTTAAAGAAATATATTATCTGTATATATCTATTCTATTCTGCAGAAGGAAGCATAAATCTCATAAAATAAACTATTAAGTTAGTAAATGAAATTAAAAAAGTGACTTTAACATTACAATGTATGTGACTCATTAAATATGATGCAGGAGCTCAATCTCGAGGAGTTTTCAAGAATAGACGAGTTCAATGACCTTTAAAAAATACTACTAATAAATATCTTTACAATAATTATTACAGGAATACTTTCTCATTGAAAATGTGATGCGGGCACATAAACGAAAACGACACACGTGACATACTTGCGTTCAAACACATTTTACATAATATGCAAACAATTAATTGAAAGTTATTCATGGTTATTAAATTATACGCTAGCGTGCATTAATTTAATTAATATCATGAAGTCTAATTCGTATAACAATATTTTGAATATCTATACAAGTATTTCATAAAAATGAAAGTATAAAATTTAATTAATGCTTCGTGAATCAGTAAATGTGTGTTCGGTATGTAAAAAATGTGGATGTGGACACTATGATTTTTATAAGGATTTATTATTTTACGCGATACACGTGTGTATATTAAAGAACTTTTTTTTTAGACTTTTTATTTCACAGTTCCTTCGTTAATTGCTTTTCGTTGGTAATGTACTTCATTCTCACATAAAAATATTAGTTTCATTAGAAAAAAGTGGTCTAATGAACAATCATTCATATATATATCAGTGACAACAACCCACTATTAACTCCTCCACGTAAAACTATCATTTATTATTATAATCGTGTTTTGTTTTCTTCGCACACTTATACAACATGTAAGTACGACCTTCACTCATACTAATGCACGTCGATAATTCAACGTTGAGGGGCGCGCCTTCCTCAGTGAATAGATATGTATGTACCACTTAACAGCATTACTTGTATTATCACGTTCTAGTTTGAAGATTGAGTGAGCCAGTGTATTTACTAGTGTAGTTAATATTTCTTCCAATGCTTATGGTCAATGGAGACCTCTTACCATTACATACGTACAAAGTCCTACATATGAAATTACAAATAAATAATAAATCCGATCTCAAGAAACGAACAGATACCTAAAAATTAAAAAAAATTATATATTTAATTATATTTGTTATTTCATTTTTTGTACGAGAGCAGATTCAAATTGAATATAATAATAAAACAAATTCGAAGAATTATATTTTTATATTCTTCAATATTTTCATTTTACAGTTTACCTACAAATTTTGGTACGTAAATGAAAAATCGTAGAATATTTTTTTCTTATATACATTTCGGTACAAAATAGTTACTACGTTTATAACTTTCATAGCAAACTATCATACAATTAATTTGGAAACTCTCTCAAAAAAGAGGTTTATCACAGAACCATAAGTAATTTAATGATAACTGTTCTCTGCTTAACGCATCATTGACCCTGAACCGTGATTACTTTGGTACAACTTCCGTTTTTCCGCCTGCCCTCGTGTGCCCGCCTCCATCTTAATATATTGATACGGTTCTCTACGTCTACTTCGATTTTTGTCCTTCTTA
This sequence comes from Vanessa atalanta, assembly GCF_905147765.1. NCBI lineage: Eukaryota > Metazoa > Arthropoda > Insecta > Lepidoptera > Nymphalidae > Vanessa > Vanessa atalanta. The sequence goes on from NC_061882.1 coordinate 7,241,984, forward strand.
TTATTTTTTCATTCGGTAAACGATCACTGTAAATAATAAACTACATAAATATGCATACTATAAAAAAATAGTTAAATAATAAAATATATACACTAATATTTTTTTATATATTTGGTGTAATAAAGCTATTACACTAACGATATAGAGTATCCGACAGCTACGTAGGTGTTAGTTATTCAGGATATGTAACTAAAATAGAACTTTACAGGTACAGAGTTAAACGTAATTTTTTAATATAGCAACAATTTTAACACGATCTTTTAAATTAAAAATAAGACAGCGAAATTTTTTTTTGTAATATATCATTAATCCATTTATTCCAAGAACCACAATTTACTAGGTACAGCGTGACAGCTCTATTTGTTTTATTTTTAAAATGCTCCCGTGTTCCACTTCGCCGAAATCCAGAGCTTTTGAATGATGTCAAGTATCCTTTTTACCGAGGTTGAAAACAAGTTTTGTGAATCAAAGTCTATTCTTGTCACTCTCCGCTATTTTAAAATGATTCATAATAATGCAGATTTTAATTACATAACAGTCGAGCTAAATTTTGTTTTTATTATAGTTCTAATTTGACCTGATGACAAATGTTTCTCTTACACAATACTGTATATAAACATAAGTGTCACCGTCATTCCTTTGAAAGCGTAGCTAATATAAAGCTTAGTATTGAAACTTAAGAAATGCACCAAGATAATATGGTATTTAAATATAGAAGTTAGAGCATAAACTTGCAAGGAAATTGATGATGTTGTTCAAAAATACGATAACGGACCCCTTATTTTATATATGCATTATTTAATGACTAAATTCAAATATAATGTAATTATACTAACAAACAGAGTACTTGTGGTTATGCTGTCTCAGATGCCCATAATTTAACTTTTGAGTACTGGCAATACAAATAAAAAAATCAGATATGGTAAATAATTAATTTACTATATTATAGGATACCGACACGTCGTAAAAGAAATGTGTTTATTAATTTTTCACTTTTAATTTTGTCATTATATCAGAAAACAAGCCTTTCATAATATTTTTTATAAAGACAAATATATAGACAACACGTAAAATTTAGAGGTTAAGACATTTCATTCGCACGAAATGATTTAACTGAACATGTGGAAATTATAAACATAAAACTGATATCGAATAAACAGCACCCACATTCTCAATTTGATTCACACGAACAGTCAATATAGTTGCCTTCTTACATTCGATGATTTAAATTTCCTGCCAATCAGGGAATGAACCACTATTTAAACAACCAATAGCATTTAGTATATTATACAGAACGTAACGTAATGTCTACATAATTATGTAATTTGTATGTATGTATGTATTTAACTGTACTACACTCTTCACACTGAAACATGAATAAAATAAAGAAATTATGTTGGGATTTAAATAGGTGCTTAAGATAAAAAAGATATATTTTTCAACCATCATAAGGATGGTCATATTGATATCGTTAACTCGTGTAAAACATTTTTAAAAGGGTCTGCAAATTACGATTGATAAACCCTTATTTGTAATTCGTAGTATTGTAAAAAGTAATATTTTCTAATTAATTAATAAAACAGTGTCGAATAAATAAGGAAAAAAAAACAGTTTACAAATTCTATGATCAAATGAAGTTCTAAAAGTCTTAAGTGACGATTTGGCTGCCAAACTGAAAATCATAGCTCCATCTCAATCACAAAACTGACAATCGCTTGACAATACCGGTGAATTTTAAATCATATAAAAGTATATATTTATATAATATAATATAAGAATTATAAATACGAATAAGTGTGTTTGCATTCATTTAAAAAGAAATAGCCAAAGAATTTAAGTTACACATATTTTAATGTAAACAAATCTGTATTCTAATACTTGTGAAAATGTTAGTTTTGGGTTTTCAAATAGGATTCACTTTTATTGTTATACAAAACCAAAATAGTGTGCACTAAATAATAATGTAATAATAAATGACTTCCGAATTGGTCATGCTGAATTTAATTTTAAAGACTTTTTGCCTCAAATTTTTGTGTACAATATTTCGTCCACCATAAAATACGCACTAATAGTTTTTACCTACTGAAGTTTCAAATAAATTCAAGAATAGCAAATAGACTACTGACATTTAAAATAAATCATATGTTAGAGATCCTGTATGAGATTATTCAAACAGAAAACACTGGAAATAATTACATTGAAAAATATTTGTCTACGAATGAGTGGTTGCATTTTTATGAAACTAAAATAGTATCGAGCAATAGGTATGATTTTACTAGAGGTCGCTCGACAACAGAAGTAGAAATTGAACCTCTTAGTCATATATACGATGCATTGAATAAATCACAAAATGCTATTGTCGTAGTGCATGATTTATCTATAGCAATTGATCGTGTAGAACGCGAAACGGTTTTACACAAGCTAAAACATTATGGCTTTAAATTTAAAAAGCCTTTGCGCCCTTTGCTTCATACTCTGGACAAATAATTGAAAGTTAAGGACGAAGTTTCCACTTAAGAAAAATGAGTCTTCTGGATTTTTACTGTTATTAGTGTTCCACAGGGACCAATTTAATAAGATCGATATATGAAAACTTAATTTGCAAGAAGAAATTTACGACGCATTAAGGCATGTTACAATTTTTATTTTAAAAACCAAACTCCACTCCCAATACGGCAGAATGCTATTTCTTTACTATTTGATATCATTGCATTAAGTATTTAGTTATTTTTGTTAATAGTTTTTACACTTTTTCTTTCACATACTACACACAGATTTACATCAACGAGACCTTTATAAGTCGAAATTCATATGTGTTTATGATATAATTAATTGACAAGCTATACCTAACTACTTACAAAAAATTAAAATAGCGACGTCAATTACGTACTTTACATTATGTTTTTTAAGCACAAAATAGTTCCAACGAAAACAAATCTTCATACCAATGTGATCGATTCCCTAGAAATGTATTATGAAATGTTCTATAGAATTGCAGGTAACGCGCTGACAGCAAAACTCTGTTAATTATTAGTATTGAATAGCTCTGGTAATATGCTTTAAATTATTATTATTATTATATGAGATTTTTGTCAGTTATATAACGTAAATCTCATTGTACTCGTACACTACGTATGATAATATGATCGTATGAATATTAACCGCTGAGTTATTTTTGCTTAATTTATTTGTATGAATTATAAATATAGCTGTTGCTCGCGGCTTTGCTCGTATAAAAGTTGATTATATTACGTAAATTTAAGAGCTCTTTGTATACTTCATTTGTGATTCGACTTTCGTGCGCTTGAACCACAATGCAGATACTGCCCGCAGAGCTCACTCTCGAACAGGCTACATAGTGTCTATACTGTCCATGCGAAAAACAGTCTTCTCTTAGATCTACTCCGGCCATTTCAAATGTTTTACCTTGTGTTTCCTTAAAACCAAATAAATGAATACGGACTTTCATAAAAACTTTCAACCCTTATTTTACCCCTTTGGGAGTAGATTTTTCATAAATGCTGATATATGTATTTATTCATTTGTAATCAAAAGCCTAAAGACGAAGTTTCATACTTACAACTTCAAAAATGACGGATTTCCAAACTAACTTATATACGAAATGTCAAACCCTCATTTCACATCTTAGGAATAAAATATCTAAAAACCCTTAAATAAGTATTATTTATACTCATTTTTAATCGGTAGCCTAAAAATAAAGTTTAATTTTTCCAACTTAAAAAATGACCGACCCCAAAATTAAGAAATTCCTAAATTTCATGCATCTCCATATGGGTACCCACTATTAAACTCAATTACACGACCCTACTCACCAAATTTCATGGTCCTAACTTTAACAGTTTACGGCGATGATGAATCAGTCAGTCAGTCAGGACATGTTATTTTATAAGTATATATATATGCCTATCTTGCTCGACTATGAATGAGGTAAGAGCATCACGCAGAAACATGCATTCTTAGTGGCAGGGCTTTGTGCAAACCCGCCTGTTTAGGTACCACCCGCTCATCAGATATTCCACTGCCAAAGAGCGATACTTAATATTGATGTGTTCCGGTTTGAAGGGTGAATGAGCCAATGTAACTACAGGCACATCTCTTGCTCCCAAGGTTGGTGACATATTAGTGTAATCTAAGGAATGGTTAATATTTCTTACAGCGTCAATGTTTATGGGTGGTGGTGACCGCTTACCATCAGGTGGCCCATTTGCCCGTCTGCCTACCTATTACATTAAAAAAATGCATTTTTTTGATGAACCTCTACCAAATATAGATCCAATGTGTTATATGCAATAAATTTACTTTTACGGTTACTTCTAGCCAAGAGGGTAGAATAATTATTATATTTGCTTTTATAACATACATCAAACCTAGACTATCTTTTGTGTTTGATAGAAAATTCTTAATAATAAGTCGTACATACATAGTATTATTGTGTTCTGGTTTAAAGGGTGAGTAAGACAGTGTTATAAGACAGGAATATATCATCTTAATTTTCAAGGTTAGGGCCACATTGAATCGTCAATGACTAACATTTCTTACAATGTCCACGTCTGTGGGTGGTAGTAACCCGCTTACCATCAGGTGACCGGTCTGTATATCCGTTAAAGCAATGCTTTATTTTTAACTGCATCTATTTCAGCTGTTAATATATAATAACTAATGTGGTTTCAAATCTGGCAATTTAACTTGAAGCCAACTGCAATCGATTAAGCTAAAATTTTGTTTACACTTTAAGTGCTGGTGAAAAATTCAATAGGTAAAGTTCAATAAGATTTAGTGTAATAAAAAAAAAGATATCTTGCACTTTGCAGTATATTTTAGAACTATATGTATTTCTATCCTAATAATATTTAACCATTACTTTACTTTATTAAGCGACTCAATAAATTGAGAAAATCACGCTGTATGTATATGATTTAACAGCAACATGAAAGCCATATTATTCAAACACTGATGAGCGTACCTTGTTCGTTTTAACTGGAATCATCTAATTGAATAGGTATTTTGCCCTTATAATGGAACGTTTGCCAATTTACAATTTGCCCTTTTAAATTTATCGCTGAAATTCAATCGGGTCCGATACGATTAGAAAATTATTTTGATATACAATCATATAAAAACCGTCCTCGATTGAACACAATTAATTAATTAGTCAGTCGGGCTTAGCAATAGACGTAAAATTGTTGTAAAATGTCTTGTTATGTGAAGTGAATATGACTCGCTTTGTTTATTTTAGATACTTCTATAGATAATGTACTAACGCTCTGGGATCGAAATCAATTCGATCTTTGTGTTGCAGTTAAACAAATTTAAAGATATTGAAATATTGTAATAAAATATATACTAAGAAAATATATATTCAAAAAGAAAGGAGCCGAGGACCTTATTTTCCCCGATTTTTCTGCTGTTTAAGATGTTTTCTTCAAACCAGTGTTAGATATTATAATTTTTTGCCAATTAATAAGTAAATATAATTCTTCTCTATTGAATAAATATCTTTAATATTAAATATGACTGTTAAATTGGCTATAATATTATAATATAATAATATATGTATTACTGTTTATTAAACATGTTTACAAGTCAACTTATTCATCATTTCGAACGACACTCCTTTTAGCTCATTACGATTTGTGATGTGAATCATATTATCAGTATTAAAATCAAGTTTTTCATTATACTATTTGGAAGTCCATCCAACAAAAAAATACTCAATTATAACTGACATTTGCGGATCTGTCTCTTCGTGTCCACAAACTATGATATTTATATAATAATATAAAAATGTAGGTAATTGTCATACAAAGTAAGGTGGCCAAATCACAGATGACGGAAGTGCTAACATTTCTTAATTTGAATATTGGTTGTGAAGCCACAATAAAAAGGTATTAATGTGCATCAAGGTAACGTTTGCAAGATATCTTTTTTAGTTTTTATTTTAATTTTAAATGTAAAATGTAAAAAAATCTACAATCGAGCATGTTCATGTTCTTTCTACTCTGTGAAAAAAAAACAGGGCCATAAATTTAATTTTAACATAAAAATTAAATACGGTCATCAGATCATACTTTACAGCAAAAATTTTAAGAAAAAATCTGTCTGTAAATTCCCACGGTCACGCTCAACGAAAATCGTACTCGCAGTTTACCGGTTTTTCGTTTGAATAAAATTTTTATATTCTTTTTATTTATTTTACACATTTACTTTAAATATTCTTACATAAACACCTTATTAAATCACATAGATTTACATTTTAAAATTAATAAGTAATAATATTAAAGTTCAATTTTAATTATTTACCGTAAATAGTTGATTATATTTTAACAGTTCGAAGAGCAATGGAAAGTGCTTAAGCGGTTCAAAGCTAAATCAAATCAAACCCAATATTGCCATCCTGTATAATCAATTTACGGATAGCGAAAAAACTATAACTCGTTAGGGTTCACTGTAAATATTGGGCATAGCGTATAAATTGAAATACAGAGTGTGCTAATTCAATTTCTGGAGGGACGAACCCGGGAGGGCGGGCCGTCTGCCTTATCCTGCCAATTAATGTACCTGCGTCACGGGAAATTCACTCTGTTAGGTGTGAATCGTACATAATTACGCTGTTAATACTCCAGTCCAATGACTTTCTAATTTTGCTTCCTTATCAATCTTTAGCAACGTTATAAAGCTACGATTAACTTTTGAGTTTTATTAATATTTCATGATATTACTGAAGTTTGATGAAGCATATATAATTTGAAATATATTAAGTTCCAACGATTAAATTATTCACAATCCATTTAATTTTATAAAAACATTGTATGCAATTGATTTATATATTAAAATTGCATTTAAATTTAATAATGTTGACTTTTAATGATAATACTATACTGTCAGGTCATTTAAAAACATCAAAAGATTTAACCGATGATCAATCGACTTTTAACAACTTTTGTAATGGCGATATTTGATTTTCAAGAATTATTCAAATTACGTTTTTTTCATAGAACGATAGCTTCTTTATATTGTATGCTTCAATTGTAAACTATCTTTTGTTGTTCTTATACTATAAAGATTAATAACGAAGGAGAATAGACTAATATAGTTTATGTTTATAAAGCGATGTTTTAAGGACATTCACTTTTTAAAGATGGGTATAGACATTTTATTTGGAATTTTGCCTTCAGTTTAAAATCCTAATAATTTTCGCAATTAGCTTTTGGGATTGCAAGAACAACTACATACGTCAGTGACAATGATAAAAGCATTTTATGCGGATCAAAAAATGCATTTAGACTTATTTTTTACAAACCCTATAAGCATGTATGACTGTGCTGTGATTTATTTGAATTCGTGTGCTCAAAAGAAGGACGTTGCAACAAGGTTGATGATTAATGTATTATTTATAGGTTCTATGCGCGTCACGTTGTTGTCATCTTAAAAACGAAAATGCATATTTATTCGCCTGCTGGAATTCGCGAAGAATTGGCGAGAATGAATTCGCGAGCTGGAAAGTAAGAAAGATCAAACAGGACCACCGAAAAAAGTTGAATATTGAGAAATTGCAATAGGTGAGAAATTGCAGTGTTGTTGAAATTAAAATTGCGCAAAAATATTTTAAGTTCACTTCAAATCAAACAAAATCTTTATTTATACTTACTACAAGTTCGGCTGTGCATCAATGTCCAGTGCAATCAGTAGTCAATTAGGCAGGACAGATAGGTCTATCTGTTCATATATGTCATACGTATTATCAATGGTAGCGCTTCTAAAAGATAAACAATTGAACGGTTATTTATTGAATTCAAAAATATCTTAATTTGATTATTTATTATGTGTCGCAACCATTTTTACTTTGAAGATTCAACACTCATAGATAGCAATTGCTCGTAATTGTTGCGAAAGTTTTACATAATTATAGTCTTTTCTGTAGAGCTTAGCATGAATAATTAATAAACGAAAATTCAAATAATTTGACGTAAAACCTGGCCTTTTCAGGGAAATCCCTGAAAATATAAATATTTATGCATAAGACAGAAGCTACGTTGTTTGGTACAAGTGTTGCATCATCAAATAGCGAATTAATATAAACATATATTATACAAGAACATCAACTTCTCGTCTAAATTTATAATCGGATGAAACTGCTGAAATGATTAAAAAATATTTTCCAATATATAAATGAGAAGTATTTTTCCAGTTCACCTAGTGGATGGTCCACTGCCTTAAACGGTACTTAATTAAACCTTAATTTGAGAGTTGAGATTAAGTATTCTAGTTAATAATCGGCTGGTCTTGCTTGAAGATCAATGCAAACAAGCGCAAAGGACAGGCTTTTTTTTTTTTTTTTTTTTTTTATGTCATAAGGTGGCAAACGAGCAGGAGGCTCACCTGATGGAAAGTGACTACCACCGCCCATGGACATCTGCAACACCGGGGGGCTTGCAGGTGCGTTGCCGGCCTTTCAGGAAAGAGTACGCTCTTTTCTTGAAGGTTCCCAAGTCGTATCGGTTCGGAAAAACCGCCGGCGAAAGCTGGTTCCACAGAGTGGTTGTGCGAGGCAGAAAATGTCTTAAAAATCGCGCTGTTGTGGATTTTCGGACATCTAGGTGGTGCGGGTGATATTTGGAATTTTGACGAGATGTCCGAAGGTGAAATTCAGCAGCCGGGATTAATTCGAACAATTCCTCGGAACATTCCCCGTGATAAATTCTGTAGAAGATGCAGAGCGATCCAACATCTCTACGCAAAGCCAAAGGATCAAGCAGATCGGAAAGGGCTTGATCGTCGATAATTCGAGCCGCTCTACGTTGGATACGGTCAAATGGAAGGAGCTGGTACTGGGGAGCACCCGCCCAGAGGTGAGAGCAGTATTCCATGTGAGGCCGAATTTGCGCCTTGTATAGTCTTAGACGATGGGCCGACGTGAAATACTGTCTTGCCTTGCTGAGCACACCAAGCTTTTTTGATGCCAATTTGGCTTTGCCTTCCAATTGACCGCGGAACTGAACGAGACTCGAAACATCAACGCCAAGTATTCCGATACTAGCTGTAGCGGCTAACGGAATGTTCTCGAATCGTGGAGATACGACAAATGGTGTTTTTTTAGCAGTTAACGCGCAAACTTGCGTCTTTTTGGGGTTGAAGTGAACTAGGTTTAGCCGACCCCAGTTCGAGACTTTGTTTAACGAAGACTCGATTTCAGATACAAGTTTGTTCCGGTTTTCTTCGACGTTTTCCCGAGAAATATTAGCACGGCCGGTGTATGAGGTGTCTACGGTGCTGTCGTCTGCATAGCAATGAATGTTACTGATTTGCAACAAGTCATTGATATGCAGAAGAAACAGAGTGGGTGATAGAACGCAGCCTTGTGGAACACCAGCATTGACGAATTTTAAGTCAGAGCATGCACCGTCGACAACGACCTTGATGCTCCGATCTGCCAAAAAACTGGTAATCCAATTGCATAATTTCCCGGGAAGCCCATAGGAAGGAAGCTTCGAAAGAAGCGCTTTGTGCCACACGCGATCGAAGGCCTTCGCTATGTCCAGACTGGCTGCTAATGCCTCCCCTTTGCTCTCAACTGCTTCCGCCCATCTATGAGTAAGGTAAACTAGAAGATCACCGGCTGAGCGACCCCGACGGAAACCGTACTGGCGGTCGCTAATCAGCTGGTACTCCTCTAGGTACCGCAGGAGCTGGCAGTTTATAATGGACTCCATTACCTTGGAGAACAAGGAGGTGATGGCTATAGGCCTATAATTGGACGGGTCTGAGCGGTTGCCCTTTTTAGGGATCGGATGCACCAAAGCAGTCTTCCAGGAGTTCGGGACGACGCCGAATGCATAGAATTGCCGGAAAAGACGCGTTAAGACCGGCGCCAACTCGGGAGCACAAGTCCGTAGCACGATTGGAGGGATGCCATCGGGTCCACTCGACTTATGAATATCCAAGGAAAGGAGTGCTTTACGAACTGCACTTTGCCGGAATTTAACCTCCGGCATCGTGGTATCACACCGCGGGATTGTTGGTGGTGACTTTCCTCGGTCATCCAGAGTCGAGTTCGCTGCGAAGAGAGAGCCTAAAAGATCAGCCTTCTCCTTCGCTGTATGGGCCAATGACTCACCGTCCTTGTGCAGAGATGGTAAGGAAGGCTGACAGAAATTCCCTAAGACAGCCTTGGCGAGAGACCAGAACGCACGTGTTCCTGAAGGGAGGCGCACCAGTCTCTCGCCAATTCTGCCAATGTACTCCGTTTTCGCCTTAGCAATCACGTTTTTGAAGGACCTAGAGGCAGAGTTATATTCCTTTCTGATTGCGCTGGTATTTACATCACGAGACGCTGATGCGTTAGCCCAGTCTTGGTGGTACACTCATCTGGATGAAACACTTAATCATCAGGTAATTTATACCAGTTTGAAAGGTGAGTAAGCCAGAAGATAAGCACAAAGGAAATTAAATCTTAAATACCATAGCAAGCGACACATTGTTAGCGTAGGCAGTGAATGATTCATACTTATAACATTTAAAAAAATTACTGTCTATTCGCCACTATTAAAGTGCCTTATGGCCAAATTTCTCGTCTATATTTCAATGAAATATTATATAGATAATGTACTTTTAATTTATCTCACCTCCACTAGGGAGGAAAAATATTAAGGAACATATCACAAGACATTCAGAAATATTAACAAATTAAGTTCTGGATGAATATGGCTAGCAATCAATTCGAACAGCAGATACATACTTATTTAACAATATGATTTAAAGATTAAAATTTCAAAGACAACTTTCATCATAGCATCTAAATTTGATTGGATGAACTGCTTTCAAATAGAAAATCGCTTCGTTGCGTTAACTATGCAAAAAGTCCTGGTATTACGGCAATTGGTCAGCATTGAGTTGATAGCAATTGCTAATTGTTATTTTCAAGGTCAAAGAACATATTTATTTACTACCTCACTCGTACTGCTTGCAACTATTGATTTTCTATGAAACGCAATTGACACTTACGTATAACTTTTTGATAAAATTAAAATCACAAATGTTTTTAAAACAAAGATACTCGATATTATCCATCGATTTTGTAAAGTACAATACGAATGTTTTCGATGTAACGTACCTACTGTAAAAGGTTTTCTACCGAGTTCACCAACGATAACGAGTATTAGTACATTTTTATATAAAGAACTTGGAAGTAAAAAGATCATTCTATTTTCAGCAACAATTTTTATATCAATAAAATTTTATCTTTATGATTCTTACAACATTTTGTTTTGACAAAGGCCTTACGAATTCGCGGGTATATTCTAATCTTTAGCCTCTTAAGGACTTTAATAATTCGACATCATTAGATTAAGCCTTAATTGTGTAAGATTATAAAATTAACGCTCATTATTTAAACGTTAAGAGATGTAAATTATGTTTTTACAAAGAATGGTTTTTAAGAAAATACGTAAGTTATATATTGGGAATCTTATTCTTCCTGCAAAATTTCAATCATTCCTAAATAATCGATACTAATATTATAAATGTTAAAGTAACTCTATCTGTCTGTCTCTTTTTCACTGCCTTACCGATGAACCGAATTAGACGAAATTTGGTATGCAGCAAACTTGAACTCCACGGATGGACATAGGCTACTTTTTTGCCTAACATATGACAACCAACCCCTTAAACGCGAGCGAAGCCGCGAGCGATAACTAGTGTGAAATAAATCAGCATATTTATATATAAACGTTTACATAAGTACAATTGCTAAATTCATGTAACCTTCGACGTTAAGTCCGTATGTAACGGTAGTATAAGCATTTTATTGTTTATCGTAATAAAACGAGGTAGATGGGCCTTATAATTATTTAGGACAGAATAATTTAGTTCCTTGGACCAAAACTGCTCTGCCTCGCAGGTGTGGTCACAATAATACGTGAGTAGCCTACTAAAGAAGTAACGACTAAGGGCGATTTAGGACAACGCTTCCATAGGTTCACCAGCGACAACGACTACAAAATATCTTCTAAATCAGGTACATGGTAAATTTTCTGGATCTACAACAATAGTATTTCAGCATTTGTATTTTGTTTTAATTTACACCTGATTGTACAAATTAAATAATTGTTTCTTTAATTTAATTAAAATAAGCAATGTTGTCAAACCTTACTTATCTCATTCCATTGTATATATTCTTAAAGGTTTTAAAAGACAAAAGGTAAAAATACATTTTCAAATATATTTGTTTGTTAATATGTATGTATTTTTATTCTGTGAAAAAAAAAAATATTATTTCAGTATTACCTAATCGTGGAAGTATTTTGATTGAAATAAATTTCAGAGTAAATTTATGCGACGTTGAGGTGCTTGCGATTCTATCCGGTCCTATCTCAAAAACACTTGAAACATCAAGTGACGTAAGTAACACAGATTTATCTCTTAAAAATTTCACTCTCTATTCACTTTTTCTTTTTTCCTTTCAAGCCATAAAAATATTTAGCATATACAATTTTGTTAAGATTTTATTTTGAAATATCTGTCGTTTGTATTTACAAAATAAAATCAAAATTATCTTTAAACTCAATAGTTTAGACACCTTAACGAAGCACACACACACAAACAGGATCTTACTTTGACTTCCTACTATAAACAAGCACTCAAACAATGTTGCACTTTGAAATCTTTATACACAAAATTAAATTTAATTTAATTAACATACAGTTACCATTTCGTAACGTAGATTCTACAAAGAGGAACTGGCAACCAAGTAGTTATTCTTGTTTTTCATTTTTATAGTCCAGATGGCTTAGTAGATAGAGCACGTGTGTCTTAACTGAAGAATATAGGTTAAAATCCGAGCCCGGGTCCTCAATTTAATTTGTACAGCGATGAAAGAACACATCCTAAAAAAAGTGAGAGAGTAAATTTGACACTTGTGAATAACACACAGTCATTCAGTGTTATGAAATTAGCTTCCTAACTTCAGAGGAAAGGAAGCCTCTTTCCGCTTGTTAGTAATATTATTTAGATATAAATAACTAATTAATTTTAATGCCTCTTAATATAGAGTAAGAAATCTCAGAGTTTTACGCGCGTTTCAACTACAACCGTATATAATCTTCTATATATATATAAGTGAATTACCACTCACTGATTAATCACGAAATCTCAGTAGGTTCCTTATAGAATGTAGACATCCACTAAGATTTTACGAAACTCCACCCCTAAGGGGGTCAAACTGTGGTTGGAATTTTATTTATTTGACTCGTTGAACCGATTATCCAGTAATAACATTATATTATATTATGGTAACAATAAGACTTTAATTTAAAAACTGAAATAACTGCGAATAAATCCGCGGGCACAACTAGTTATTTTATAAAATCAGTGTCACCAGTAAAGTAATTAATTAAAGAAAAACAGAATTAGATTAATCAGTGCTTAACCAAACACTGCTCCATTACACTTGATAAATATCATTGAATAATATGAATTAAAACTCAGTTAAATAATATTTTTATTTTATGTACTGCAAATAAGGTTTTGTAAAGATGTGATCTGAATAACTTTAGTTTAATTTGTTTCCTGTTAAGTATAATTATAAGATCATGACTCCTAAAGCTATTACCGTACTCGCTCACTTTAAATAATTTGACATATTTCAAAAGACAAACGAGAATATATGCAATATATTGTTGACAAACGAATATCTAATTTCCCGACAAAATTTACATAAATATTCATAAATTCAATAATTAATTATTTTCAAATATTTCAGTATTATTTTATTATAATATTTAAGCCGTTACAGCGCTGGCCTTTAATTAATAATGGAAACGCATTTAACGAATATACCCAGATTACGATTGATTAAAATAATAATCTGCGATAAACAAAACATATAAAAAACTGATATGTTTAATTTATTTAAACGAGGCAGCGTGTGCCGCAATTTCGCTGAATATGAAAATGTAATGGCCTCAAAGCAGCTGCTGCTATTATTTGCATGATAATCAGACTTTTCTACGGTTTTAAAGGTACAAAAACAAGGGTTTAGATTGGAGATACAAGTATATCCTCCACCATAACACATGCAAACGTTTTATGGTAATAATGTGAGTTTGCGTCTTCTAACAGTATTATTTAATTTATATTTCATTGAGGTCATTACAACGTCATGACGTGTGCCCCATCATTTTACTTTCATAGTAGGGGTGAATAAATAACACGAGGGCTTAAAACATTTTTTATGATATAGCTAGGTGAACGGTCTAATGAGTCACCTGATGGCAAGCGGTCTCCACCACCCAAATATTAAAAACGAGTATATTGACGCCATAATAAATATTAACCATTAACCATAGCCAATTTCCCGCCAACTAATGCAAGATAATATTTTATTCATAAAAAATTATAGTTATTTTTACATATTTCAAATTAGCTGCATGTAACGAATTAAGTATATAAGCAAATCTATAATGACAGATTTCGTCCTTTTAACTGTCATTTATTATTATCGAGGGTCGATTTGAAACCTAGTGTCCATAATTCAGTTGACTAAATGATAATTTTATTTAAATGGTCCTAGTAAAACCCTTGTATTTGAGGTCATTCGGCTTGAATTCAAAATACATTACAATATTTTCCATATTTTTTTTAATATAAAGGTAATAATAATATAATTATACTTTCATTGATATTTAAAGCCCGATGTAATATGTACATAAAGTATATAAATAATAATCTTGTTTGAAATTTATTTATCTCAATTTCTGTATAACAATGTGGTTGCATACAATTACTACAAAATGAGGTAGTTAAAGAGATTGAACAAGATTCAATTAACTAAAGCGATTGAGGACAATAGTTTGAGCCACTCAATCAAATTAAGCTGTTGCGTATGCATTGAATATTCAATGCGCATAAAATCCCTATAAATTTTATGACGTTTAATTGTATAAAATTCAATTTAAAATAAATATTTGCCCGAAAAAAATCGAATACTAATGTCACCCGAACCGAATTTCAAACTAAAAGTGTGTGTGCTAACAAAGCTGTACTCCTTCACTTTCATTATCCAATGGGACCGTAATCCGATACGACCGGACAGTCGAGTATAATTTTGACAATTCCCTAACGCAGGGCTGCGACTGCAACTGATCATTTTTCAATTAACTTGATAACTTTTACTTGGACCTGCCATTTTTATTTGGACGTATGAATCTGCAGCCTAATAAACAAAACACAAAAACAACGAGGCAATCAAAATCAGTATTAGTCGAAATACGATTATAATTAAATAGTAAATATCAAATTTACTCTGGTATAACCAACGATTCTAGAATACTACTTATTATTTTATTCATAATACTGATTAGTATTGAAAATTTTAGCAAAATATATAAAATAAATAAGATATGAATTTATTGTCTAATTTATGTACTGCACTGTTTTTTATTTATCCATTTATATATAGATTAAAATAATTAACCTTTCACTCATTATCATCTCATTGCTTATAAATAAAATACGAAATAAATCTGAACTTGAGTGGGATATTTCTGGAATATAAGTTATTTTACGAATTCATACTATTGTCATGGTCATCGTCACTCTATATATACGAGTATATAAACTTCAAATCTATCTAACAGCGGATGTCTACAACATATTTAAAATAAAACCAGTTCATGTCTTCATTTTATGGTATGAGGAATGTCCATGCCAAGTTTCAATTCTGTACAATGTAAACATCGTTAAAAACGGGGTTTTTACTAACTCAAACGCTCCTGAAAATCTCCATGCGTGTACGTCCTAAGTGATGACGCACCGTACATGCGGAATTCAACGTTAACGTACAATACTCGAAACATTTAAACCTAACCGGATTGCTAGGCGAGCATACGATCTATTGCTTTGTGCCGGTGGACACGCGGTTGCGGTTCGCCTTCACTCAAAACTTCACGCGCACAGAGTTCATATATGTTCATATTTAGAACAGCTACCTGTTAAATTTTGAAAGTAGAGAATTTATACGCGCGTACGTGTGACATTAGTTATTTTTGAAACCATTGGTGTGCTCTGATCATTGACACCCACGTGCTTTCCCCATTTTCATCGCCATTGTGACTTTCATTCATTATATTTTTTTCAGTAAGTATGCTTCTTATAGTGTACACGACACTATAAGAAGCATCACACCTAAGTCAAAATACCTATCTATATATATAGATAGGTATATATATATATTTATGTTATAGGGGGCAAACGAGCAGGAGGCTCATCTGATAGAAAGTGATTACCAACGCCCATGGACATCTGCAACACCAGGGGGGTTGCAGGTGCGTTGCGTTTTCTTGAATGTTCCCAAGTCGTATCAGTTCGGAAAAATCGCCGGCGAAAGTAGGTTCCACAGAGTGGTTGTGCGAGGCAGAAAATGTCTTAAGAATCGCGCTGTTATGGATTTTCGGACATCTAGATGGTGCGGGTGAAATTTAGAATTTTGACGAGATGTCCGAAGGTAAAATTCAGCTGCCGGGATTATTCCAAAAAAATCCTCGGAACTTTCCCCGTGCAAAATTCCGTAGAAGATGAATTATAAATATACCTGTATAATAAATATTATTTCAATTCATTCAAGCTTTAGTTTGAACAACAAAATACAAAAATACAGTTGTACCACTGAAATAGTTATTTTTTTAAATAAATAGTGTTGTATATTTTGCTTAGATCAATACCATTATATTACATTCAATCAAAATCCGTTGAGTTGTTTTACTGCGAAACGTTGTTTAAAAAATAAAAAGCAATCTACGTCACTCTTATTATGACTTGATAGAAGAAATCCTTTCGATACATTGCTCCCTTCTTCCGTCAAAAAGGACAAATAAATACACCCCATTGATTTAAACAATAAATAAATACTACCAGCACGATTAACATCTTACATACATAATGGGATTTGAATAGCTTCAAGTAGTGAAAGCCTCAGGGACATTGCTAACATTAAGCAAATTAGTTGTATTTCCACCTAAACTAGCGCAACGAGTTGTTGTGTATTGTATTGTATATGTTGGTTGAATATACAGTTTACGTGAATATTTTTAGACAAAATACAATTTTTTTGAGTGAAAAGGATGTCGGTTATGTATTCTAGAGGTTTTCGCGCGTCGACAGTCACAGCCCTTTGTCCTTCCGCCTGAATATATGTTATGAAATACTCGGCATGTGTCTGATGCATGACGAAATCAAGACGGAGGTGGTGTACTTTATGTTTAAATTTATTAGCCTTAGTCCTACTAGTTAGTACTACTAGTATTTTGAAACTCAAAAAAAAAACTGCTCTCTATTTATTTATTTCAGCAATAAAATATATTTTTTACGTAATATTCTAGTAACATATTTCTCAAATATAATAATAAACCTTTAAGCTACTTACCGACTATTTTTGCGACACATTAGATATTTTAGTTAGTTATAGGTTGTTCTCTAAGTTTTTGATTGGTTTAAAATTAGTCAGAGAACAGCTATTCTTATAAATAAAATAACATTTACATATGAGGTAAAATATGCAAAGGGCCTATTCAAGCTCATTTTTCACTATCAATTCTAAAATAGATTTAAATATGTCTATGTCTGTCTTTGTCTCTCTGTATAAAATAGAATTTAGCGTATTCGTCTATCGTCATCTATCACTTACTCTTATCTCATTTATTTAGGATCGTGTGTAAACTACATGAAATATATTTAGTAGATATTTGTGGCCACGGCTTTCCTGATACTAAACGTCCTTGGAGAGGTTTGCAAAATATACTCGGGTGAATGAAAAAGTTTTAAGAAGTAAATACAGTAGATACATATGATATGTAAGTTTTTTCGGCGTAGTTTGATATTTGTTTGAAATAATGTCAATCTCATCGTGTTGATAAAAGTAAATTATTTTAAAATAAAAACTAATATTCACATTTGCAGTATTTATTACAAGTAAACTACATTCTCTTTCTTCGTCTTATTTCTATGTGACGCCGTTTTTTTAGTAATATAAAAAAAATACCGGAAATAATTTTATAATTTTTTATTATGATATTTTGATTAACAGCCTGTAATTGTCCTAACGCTGTGCTAAGGCCTCCACCTTCCTAAAGAACGGTTAAAATCTTTTAGTTAATCGGTTAGCTTCATTTTAATTAGACATATGCAGACTTCCGCGAGACGTTTCTCTTTAGCGCCGAACACGAGATGTATTATAAACATGAATTAAGATTTGAACTGGCAATCATCGGTTAAGATGCCCGCTTTCTAATCATTAGACCATCTCCATCTCAGGTATTGTATGATAGTATGAAATAGCACTGCTTTTAAACTTAATAACAAGACTTGGAAATGAAGCTACTATATTAATTAATTTCTTCAAATTTCAGATGACTCCTGGAAGAGTTTGTAACTTTTAGCTTTGCCTTACTTAAGTATTGAGAGAAGAAGAGTTTTAGACCAAAGGATAGACACATTAAACTTTTCGAACGTATTATAATGAAATATAGAGAAAAGTAGATGTTTATTACATAATATATACTTCCAGTATGGGCTGATCAAGTAACATTGGACCAATATTAAAATCATTTCTCCTGTCTGACTATCAACGCACAGCCAAAACAAGTAAGTCTAGATCTACATCCGCTAAAAGTGACGAGTAAGAAATGGAACAAGTAGGAACTTTGTGCGAATTTTAACCGTAGGAAGTCAGGACTGGTGGTTGTATTCTATATGATTTATTTAATATATAAATAATCAATGTTACCAAAGACGGAGTTAACCGTAATAATACTATGATACCGAAAGCTAACATTAAGGGAAATTAATTGATATACTAAGTATGGGTTATCATCGGGTTTAAGTACGTAATTGATTAGAATTGCGAGTGTACTATTAATTAACAATCAAGAATTAATAATATTAGATATGTATGTGAATATGTATTGTATACAATTGCAATATTATTGTAAATTTGGGGGACTTACCCGTAAGGGAGATACGACTATTATAATTATTTATGCCAGATTGCTTTGTAAGGTAAGCGGGAACGGTGTATCGTTCAAAGTTTAATAAAAACGAAAAAAAAAAAGAATAAAATGCTTGTTTTGTTCTTCCATTGCTTAATTTTTTCAAATGTCTCTAATTAAATAATTTAAATATACAATTGTATTTCGCGTTTTTTTTTTCATAAAAATTAGTTAAAAATTTCGGTATATCTGTGAATAAAACATTGTAATAGAGTAGATTAAATACAATTGTTGAATTATTACGTATCCTTCATGGAAATCAACGAAAACTTTTTAATCATCTATACTAACTTTTATTGAGTAATACACCTTATTCGAAGTTATCTTAATATGTGGTTTCAAATTAATAACATAAATATATATATATCCTGCTTGCAGCCTGGCAGTATTGGATTCTGAGATTAAAAATAGATAACGGCTCTTTTTTGAACAAATATAGTTTTCATTTCTGCAACCATACTAAAAAATAATATACCATAAGACATACTAATTAAATAATCAAAATATACTAATCGAGCAGTATCAATGTCAAATAGCTATCTAACCATATATCATTACATAGTATAAAATAAAGTCGCTTAGCGCTGTCTGTCTGTCCCTGTGTATGCTTAGATATGCTTAATATATGTTTATAAATCTTTAATTTTAAAATATTGCAATTTAAAGTGATACTTATATTGACTAACCTCTGATTTTAAATTAAATTATTATAAAATAAAGCAATACTCGGCTAGATACTTAATTTTATAACTTATTCAGTGCCTTCCTTTTAGTCTATCTCGTACAGCTGCAAAAAATGTTGATCTACCTTACAATGATTAAACTATAAAGGATGACTAAACTATCAAGGTGACTCAAAACCTAATTTAACTTAATTGGAGCGTGGTGGAATAAACCTATTCTGTCAAGTCGTTACTTTTCTTTTTTTTATATACATTTAATTGACATCAGTAATATCTTTACATATGTGGTTTGAGTCATGTTATATTTTATGAATCTTAGCACTCAAGTAAATAATAATAATTTCTTTGTCTGTTATTTCTTTCTGTTTCTGCGGAACCCTTAGTGTTGAACAAGTGTAATGAAAGATGGCGGATTAACCCAAGTCTAACTTAAATGTCTTGTAGGATCTATGTAATAGAAAATTTTATATTATTCTTTTCACATTGAGTTCCTTGCAACTTAAGTTTGTAGTATTATTTGAAAAGTTAAAATTCATAATATTTTCTAATATAATTGCTTAAAAAAGTTAATTAGTCGATTTGGAAAGGATCTCATGCCTTTATGAAGCTACAAGTTTTATATACAAAGTAAACACTAATAAAAATCTGATACTAAAAAAATAATAATGTTAGTTACAATTTAATTTTTAAATGGCTAGACATGAATAAGAATAACGATTTCATCAAGACAACCAATGTCAAAATATACATAGAAATTTTATTACCAATATAAGCATTATTCATAATCAGAGGGCGTGTATTCAAAAAAATATTAACATATTAAATAAGTCTTTAATTTAACAAATCAATTACACAGATTAATTCACAATGGTCAGCAATATCGATTTGTTAATATACTACATACAAAAACCAATATAAATCACGGAATCTACTAGAAAAGAATAAAGATAATGTCGGAAATTTGCGGTGCGCGGGAAATCTTAAACGTAACTGTCGATCCAAGATGGCCGCCTCGTCCAAATCCCATAGACACTCTTTTCCATTAATAACATAAAAATAAATGAACAAGATGGCGCACCATGCGCCGTCATATATAGTATTAAATGCTAACCACCGGTTCGGAATGTAAAATCAACCGAAATGGACCGGCAAGAAAATCAGTGGTTACTCAATTTCTCGTTAACATACATTGTGTATGGATATCATCTACGGCAATATATAATAAGAAATAACTCAAGCTTATTATAATTCTAGCAACAATCTCTTCAACACGCAATCATGTCAGGCTTTTAGTAACATCAGTTCACGTAAACAAGGAATCGTAATCATGTGATGTTATCACCCACATTGATATTATTTATACAGCTACTTGATATAACTCGTATATATATACTCTTGATAGTCTTAATAATATAATCTATAAAACCTATCCAATAACATCTAACATTACATCTTAAATAAAATACATAAAACAATTTGCACATATTAATTATACAAATAATGTGATGCAAGGAGCGATATTTCCTGTTTCCGCTATGATTCTAATTCCAATCTTTTATTGTCGATTTTCATAAAGAAATTGCAAGACAAAAATAAAAATATTAAACAATGTGTTATTTGACGGTGTTGTTATACATAAATGTACTAACAATTTATAAAAAGAAACGTTCTTTATTTTAAAATAATTTATCACGTGCCTTCTTAATAATATGTTTTTTAAAAAACCCAATCGATCGAAACCTATCTACAATTATAGATTGTTAAAAAATAATTATTGGTTTGGTCGGCAACATACATATACAGTGGTCCGCACAATTCGTATAATTGAAATATTTCGATATTCAATTCATGAAATTCAATGACATGGCAGTTCAACGGGCGTCCATGTTTGACGTTTACGGATGCGTTAAAAAAGGGTGTCCCAAATAATAATTTCGTGTAGGGGTACGGTAGACTCGACGGAAACTTATCCACAATAAATCAACGTTTATGAAAAAGTTATATGTTACATGAAAAGTAAATAATAAACATAAAAATAAAACTAAACAAATGCTGTTTAGTGTTTTTTTTATTTTACCCAAGAAAAGCCTAGTTTTCATCTAGTTAAAATATATATAACACGACGAATGTATCAGTCTTTGTGCAAGCCTGTCTGATAGATGAACTGCATATATATTAAACACTCATATTAATTTGTATTTATCTTTATTTTTTAAGTTGTAAAATGAAAAAAATGCTCTCATGCACCTTGATAATATGGCTACAGCATACGCTAAAATTTAATGTCTAAATTAAAAAGGCTACATTTTTAATACAACATTATATGTAAACAAATTAAACGTTATTGTCGTAATTTGAAATAAAGTCTATTCTTACTGTTCGTATAATATCATTTCATATTTTTATTTTCCGATTAAACAATCGATTTAAAACGTACAAAACTTTATAATAACGGATACTTTAAAATTGCGGATACAGTATTTTAACTCGAACAGGAAATATTATTGTTCAACAACGCAACAAAGCTACTTAGAAAAATACACCAGAATAGCGATCGTTTTAAACGTAAGAAGTTTTTAAAAGTTTTTTCATTACACTTAGGAAGCAAAGTATTTCTTTGTTTTGAGAACGGCCACAGTACAAATTGCAATTAACGTAGTATTCTTTACTCCATCGCATGTAACCCCGTGGGTTATCTGATTGTATTACTCACATCTTTAGACTTTTGTAATTCACTATTTTGTCTTCAATGTCGGTTAATCGTAGCAGTTCCATTAGCAGATTTAGATCAGATTTCTTGGCTTTGTCTTTTAACTGAATTGCATTACTTAACTTAATTAACAGCTGTACAGAATCGAATTGTTATTACTTCGATTGGACCACAAATTTCGATGTTTATCTTTCTTTAAATCTCTTCAAAAATATATAAGAAATGATGCTTTTAACAAGACGTAATTATATATTTAAAAAAAAATTACTATTAATAATATAATACCAATTATTTTAAGAGATCCTTCTCTTTGCTACCGTAAATAAATATGTAATGTGTATGTAATATATGTTACATAATATATAGTGCAATTTTGGAATTGACTGCTTAGACTGGTCAAAAATCTGATTTTTAGTGTCGCAAACCTCGGAAAGCACGTCAAGCCGATGTTCATGAACACTTAGTAGTAGTTTCGAATGGCTATCCTTCGGGATAATGAGAATGAGGGATATGCACCAGTGCTTACGTATATAGGTACTCTGCAGGGTAATATGTTCTGAGTTGGTGGCATGTCTCTCTTGAGAATTTCCGCCGTGTCAGAAACGGATCAACACATTTTTTAAGAGAAGCTTTAGAAACAATCTTTTACGAGGCCTTGTATATTTAAGATTTTTTCCATAAGGTGATTGATAAAACCAATAAAAGGCAAAATCTTTGCTCAATAATGTGGTATTATTAAAGATCAAACACATCTGCGCAACCGAGCGAATGCGACCGCGATATGCAATTATCTGTAAGGTTATAGCCACACTGTGCGACCTAGCGCGATAAAATAGAACAAGTAATAAATAGTGGTAAGTATTTTGCAATGACTTTATAAAACATATATAGAATTAACCTCGGAAGTGAAATATAAGAAACGAAACAGAAATACAAAATCAGCAAAATTGTGTTGCAAACAATTGTGTTAATAGTATTTTATATAAATACACAAAAATATAAAGTCATTTATTTTATTTTAATAATTTGTATTTTGCTTTTATATATATTTTTTATTAATTCTAAATCCAAATAATTTCAATGGATTGCTCCATATTGTTGTGGCCTTATATTTATCAGTTTAGAAAAATCGTTTTATTTAAGCACTAAAGATAGACAAAGATGAGGAAAGAATATATGAGAACATACTTTTACGCCTATTCATTTAAATTCCATAAGCATCCGACGCTTATTTAACGAACTAAAACCAACTAAAATTTTATCTCCCACAGTCGGCACTCTGGTCGATCTCAAGGGTACAGTGGGAAGAACGCCAAGCCACTGCATCTAGAAACTCGCTAACTTTGTTTTAACCGGCTAATTCCTTGTTGGACATTCCCAACTAACTATTTTAAACTTTTAAAAAGATACTCAATTGAATTTTTACTTGTGTTTCTTTTTAACAAGACTACACTTTTAAATGGTGCGTTAAAACAGGATTTACCTTTTATAAAATGAAACGACATCTACATGCCGATTAAAAAATTAAGGGGAGTAATTCTTGTCCAACATTTTGGCTAAAGCAGACTCACCACTCACTCACTACTAAGGAGAAGGTTTGAAACTTAATCTGTAACATATTTCGACCCATAAAATAAATAAATAAAAAACCCTAAAACATACACTGTAAGGCTGTCGGTAATAATTACAAATAAAAATTTAAGATACACGAAAAGCACGGGCAACATGTCTGCGGAGATAAAATTATAAAAAAAAATCTGATTCTACCTCACAACATCACCGCACTTTATGGGATTCACATGAGAAAGAATAGCATCCGATCATACACCTTTCTACCAAGCACAAGATGGATTATAAACTAAAATTTAATACATGAAAATGAAGTGGTTGTTTTGATATGTTCTATCCACTAGACCAACTGGCTTTTTCCTGTGTTTTCATTTGAAATAAGTACATAAAAAATATGTCTTTCGGTGTATCACAAGATATAAATTCAGCTTTATCGGAAGTCTTACAGAAAACGAATATATCATTCAATACGTAACATAAATATATATATAATTAAATATTGTATGATAAAATTGAATGAGAAACCTTAATATTGTCGCACATGATTGTATCGTGGAAGGCAGAAATACTTAAAAAGGAACAAAAGCGAAACGATGCATTTAAAAATACCGGCGCAGTCAGATATTGGAGAACGATGTATGAAATGAATATAAAGTTCGCATGACATAGTGTATATTCTCGTACTATAAAGTTTTTTATTTAATATACGATACGACGACATTTGCTACTCGAAAATTCTATGATCGTTCGTTGAATTTGCTATTTATTTGTTTTAAGTTGTTTATATTATACAGAGTATGTTATCATTTATGTTTGGTTTACTCTTTTAATCTATTTTTGGAGTCATCGGAATTCGTTTTATAATAATGCAAAAAAAATTGTGAATATTTCGATCCGCTTTCCGCTGAAGCTCCTTGAGAATGAAGCGTTACAAGATAAAGTACTTGCTCCCTTGAATTATGTAAATTTCCCACTGTTGGGATTAAAGCCTCCTCTCCCCTTTGAGTAGAAAGTTTTGGAGTTTATTTCACAACGCTGTTCCAATGCGAATAGGTGGAGAATTTCATTGAAATTGCCAGAAGCAGCAAAGACAACTTACCTGGACTTGAACCTGCAGTCCTTGGTTACGATGGACATGCTCTAACCATTGAGCCATCTCAGTTAAAATTCGATTGCCAAAACTTTTTTAAATCTATACCTATGATAAACACAGCTTAGATGGATTGGTTCTATTCTATTCTACCTTAGCACGAATCACTCTTTAATGATGATATCTTAAATTCTCCTAACAATAATAACTTGAAAATTTAATGTCTATCGGATCGTCTTACGTACTCACTTCCCACTATCAGGGTTTTTCAAAGAACCAGTATCTTGTAATTATGATTTATGAATAACATCTTATTTTTAGATTTAAACGTAATTTAGTAGTTTTTATAGAACCACAGACCCATAACACATGAACACGCTACGCACGAATACACTTTTTCTTGGATTTGAGTGTCAGCGTGACCGTGTATATACCACTGTGGGTTGCCAACGGATAAAACTAATATATAAGTCATTTTTTATGATGTTGGTAGACGGACGAGCAAATGGTCTACATGGTAGGTGGTCACCGCCGCCTATAGACAACGGCGCTGTAAGAAATATTAACAATTTCTTACAGCGCCACGGTGCCACCAACGTTGGGAAATAAGATGTTATGATCCATGTGCCTGTAGTTACACTGGGTCACTCACCCTTACTGACTTTTACTATTTGACGGTAGATAGTAACTATCTATATTGATAAATAATTTTTTTTCATAATGTTAAAGAACCCTGGCCCATAAACGATAACCAAAAAGTACACTGCGAAGACGACTTGATATGTGCATAAATAAACTATTGGCTTTCCGCACTCGAGTGAAATATGAATACCAAACATGATTTTATTTTCGCAAACAAAGGAAAGCGCATCAAAATTTCAAATATAGTTCTCAATAGATCGAGGTCGACAGAATTCTCTCAAACTTGTGTTGAATAAATATGTTACGGAGAAAAGCTGTCGCACGCATTGTGCACTCCGAATCTGAGCTCTTCTTCGGGTTGGAACTACTATAGAATATCACACAAAATAACGATGCTCAGAGCCTTCTCCCATGAGAGTATATCACTAAAATAAGTAAAAATCTTTTTAAATGGTGCAATGTTAACCAATTGCATTATAATTATACTAGTATACGGATCATGCAGTAAGAAATAATGCACTTGAAGAAGATCTTATTAATAATTTCTTATAACACAAACGAAATAAAAGAGATTCGTGTGATATTCAAAAGATGCAATCTATTATACATTTATGCACAATTACAAAAAATTTACAGCATTTTTATTTCAATTTATTTTTGTTTTTGTCCTCTGATGAAAATATGTAAAAAATGATCATATAATTACTCTGTTTTTATCATACAAAGTTATTATATAGAATTAAGCCTGAGTGAATTGCTAATTATTTTTTTCTGGCGATAATGGAACTCTACGAAAGAGAAGTGATCGCGTACGTTATCTGCAATATATACACATATTAAGTGTTGTTCGTAATTTGTCGTTCAATAATTAATACAACAAAAAATTATCTATATCTATCTTTTTTATTTTTTTATTTATATTAATTAAAAGATTATTTATTCGTTAGTTGCTTATATGTTTTGGAAGAGTATGACATGAGTATGTATTGTGCTCACTAGACGGACCCAATCTTGAATATTTAGACTGTGGTGTTAAACGTTTTTTTTTTCGATTTCGGTCACAGATCTCATGAGAGACCAACCAATCACGAAGAACATGCATACATATACCTATATAACGGCAAATCCGACAGGTCCGAAAAGAGTGCAGGCTAAGGACAAACGGCTTTACGTTCTTTCCAAGGCACGACAGTGAACACATTTACAACTTTAAGAGTCCGGGCTGTTACTGAAAAACCCAAAATAACTTTTCATCGGCCTGACATTGGGTTTAAACCCAGAACCTCGAATTCTGAGGAATTAGACAAAGCCACTAAACCGACGAGGCAGTCAATAGCTAAGATAGCTATACTAACATTAATTTTAAATCACAACTAGATATTAAAATATTAAATTGATGTTACAATATCATGGTGGTAATAAAAACCTTTATTTCTTTCTAGAAATTTATTACAATAGAATTTAAATAATTTCAATCGAATTAAAGGGCTGTCGGTTAGTAACTGAAAACTTTAAATGTAATAAACGTAATAAACGTACCCAAAACAAATTTAATTTACGTAGATATTGAAATTAACGCGTTATAAGCTGAGGTGGGAATTAGTGTATAATTTTGAGTTCATGTTTGAATTATTTACAAAAGGTGTCATACAGACAAATTATTACGATATCCTAAATTAATACTATGTGCGTGACAATAAGTTTTATAAAATTGAAAATATTTTGATTAAAAGGAAATAATAAATAAATTATCGTACGAAAATGGCGCGAAAATTCCACTAATAATTTACTAATATTATTATTTATTATCTTTATTTATTCTCACTCATGTATAATACATTTTTGAATATAAAATACAAAATATATAAAATATATTTTAAAATATAAAAAACAGAGGCCAACCAGTGGCGGGAACAGGGTCCAAGAAATCTAAACTATCTTTCCGTCTTTCAAGAAAATCAAGACGTTTAAAGGTTTTGCTGTTATTCCATTCAAGCTCATTATTTTATCATACACTGTGTTTATTTAATCATGTAAAAAAGTAATAACTAATTAATTGTATAATTATTAAAATTGCTGAAAAAGTAAGATATTGCGCCCACGTATGTTTGTATACGTACAAAAAAACTTAATTTACGAAGGGACAATATTTTTGAATGTGCTTGATACACCGTGAAATGGAATGGCGCACTGCGGGTCGTCGGTGCACTTGACAATAAAATAGAATTAAACAGTTCCTCTTGGACGTTTATGAAGACTGACGTCAACTTTTATTGCTCGAACGAAGCTGGAGTCATTACTTTACCTCATTCCATAACAGAAAATACAATTTTAATATTAAATTTTTATGAAATTAGTCGGCTGGAACACAACCGCACAGTGAATATGACAATGGAATTATTCTACTATCAGTATAATAATATATTCTGGATTTTAACCTGAAAATGCTGATTAATAGTAAAGTTGATCCGATTATGAACACAAATAATACCCCTTCAAAGACATATTCGAAGTAAATGAAGACGAATTTATTATCTTTAAATTATTTTTTTTTACAAAATCGAAAGCATTCCGCCCGAATTTACTTAAGCGTTTGTCTCGGACATTGATCGATTGTTTGTCAAGACAACGTGTTTCTGCAAAAGTATTTACGAAAGTTCTCTAAAACGTCCCATACCGATGATGACTTTCTATTTTCAAGGAAATATAACTCTAGCAAAATATATAAACAGATATAAAGTATCCGTATAAAGACATCCAAAGTAACTTTTCCAATGATTCATTTCGGTATCTCGAACATACGAGTATATTATAAACAACAGCTGCTTTCCGTGACGTTATTTTCTATATTATGAGATATAAAATTGTAAAGTATTGGTGTATTAGAAAAGTTTTCATAAGTTTCAGATTATTTTTAAATATATTTACGAATATAAAAGAAACAATTATTTGTGTTAGAAAAAGTTTCGTTACTACACTCTCATTATTGACACTAGTTATATTTGTATGAACATTAACTTAGCCTAATTATTTTCCGAAACCAGATATTCCGTTTTTTACTAAAAAAAGGTAATTTATATTGCTCTTTTTTACATCTACAAATAGAGTAGTACTAAAATGTGATGCTCTCTGGATATAAACACCTTCAGCTACGTTAAAAAAAACGATAGAAAATTAATTAAATTTAAAACAAATAATAAAAAGATAAATCAAAGGCACGGACAATACTCTGTAGAGAAAAGCACAAAGAGTAAGAGAGTTTGGTTGACATTATTTAAAAATAAATACATTTAAAATGCTAGGAAATTAGTGACTAACTATTACTTGGTGGTAGGGCTATGTGCCTATAAGCCTATAAGCCTATAAGCCTGTCTGGGTAGGTACCAACCACTCATCAGATATAATACCGCCAAACAGCAGTACTTAGTATTGTTGTGTTCCGGTTTGAAGGGTGAGTGAGCCAGTGTAACTACAGGCACAAGGGACGTAATATAGTATATTATATGGCCCAAGGTTAGTGGCGCATTGGTGATGTAAGGAATGGTTAATATTTCTTACAACGCCATTTTCATCATTACAAAAAAAGAGAGAGACAAAATAATAATGAATGAAACAAAATGTAATAGATGTAAATGTTCCATTATATTCAACATGCACCCACTGCTACAATGTAGGTTGGTTGACACAATCATGTGTAGCAGAGTTTTATCCGCAACATAGCACTCACAATACAGGTTTCCTTAAGATATTTATGAATAAGTCCATAATAATTTAGCGGTTCTGGCCCGCGCTTGAACCCGCAATCTTCGGATAGGATTGACCTTATCACTGAGTCATCGTATTTATTCAAATTAACAGCTTAGTAATTTTTATTACAATTAAAAATTATACCGAACTTATAAAAAGTAAAACTAAAATATAACAGATATTTTTTTTAAACTTAAATATTTACATGATATCCGTGAAATATATAAAAAACGTGAGGCAAATTTACATAAAGTTGCTTACATATTTAAGGTATTTGTTGTCAAATACATGACAGTTTTCCTTTTCTCGTATTTGGCTCCTATGACGAATAAAGGTTATTTTTGGATGTTGATTGACCTTCACCCTTGATCTTCCCCTGTTTCTACAGGTGATATTTCTATTATCGCCTTAAAAAATGTATTTTCATATGATTTAATATAAACGCTTATTATGGTCTGAAATTGAAATGATCTTGTGCAGTGAAGATGAGCAATTGGTTGCCTTTTATCTTTATCCTATGTGGTGGTCTTAAAGATCGATTTTCGAGTCATTTTACGCTGTTTTATCTTTGCTGTTTATTGATTCGTCTGCCACAATAATGTCCTCTCCTGAAATACTCAATTTCACCTCCAAGCAACTATTCTTTAGAGCAATCAAAAAACAAGAAACAGTTACCAATAAGTAGAAAAAAGACAATTTTTAACGGTTATTTAATAAATAATCGTAATAATGACGAAATTCATAACGCTCGAAAAAGTGTAGCTACCGGACGTAGCTATTGAATAAAAGAGCGGTTAGTTCAAACTTAACTTAACCCGGTATATATTTTAAGTTAATATTATCCCCTTTTTTATGTCGAAGCAGGTATCTAGTACAAATAAAAATGATGAATCCATACAATCAAACGAGATATAATTCCGCGAATTCAAGCTAGAGAACATTTTCTACGTCTTTTTTCGCCATTTATAAGTCTCTGAGCTTCGCGGGAATAGTGTCGATCAGAAATTTCTAGCGCGAGGGAACTATCTACAGCGAGCTCTGCGTCATCGTTTTTATCCAATCTGCTTACAAATCGGTTGCAATTTTCTTGAGTGCACATCTATTAGGTGGTTGGTTGATTTTATCTTAAGTATATATGCATACCTATCACGAATATTTGAAATCTTTAACCGATTAACTTAGATCAATTCTCTATTGAAACCGACCTTATTAATAATGTTAAACGTTGATTATCTCTTTCCGATACTTGGTCTTAGGGCTTTGTGTATGCCATTTGAGTAGGTACCACTCACTCATCAGATATCCTTCCATCAAACAGCAATACTAAGTATTGTTGTATTCCGGTTTGAGAGTTAAGTGAGCTAACTTAACGTTAACGTTTGTAATCTTAATTCGCATTGAAGATTGGAATGGTTAATTTATAACACCGCCAACATCTATAGGCGGTGGTGGCCACCTAACATAAGGTGTGCCATTTTCCCGTCTGCTAACTTATACCATAACAAAAATAATAAAAAAAAAATTATAAATTATGTTGTATAGTTATGCAATGTTTATAAATAGCTGGATTAATATTTACTAATTAGGCATTAAATTAATAATAAAGCATTTACTATAGTCTGTAATAGTGTTGCATATCGATAGTCCACTATCGATAGACTATCGATAGTTAAAGTGTTAGCGATACTATCGATAGTATCTTCCCATGAGCAATACTATTGATACTATCGATAGTTTTGCAAAAACCATTACTTTTAACATGAACTATCGATAGTAGCGATAGTATCGATAGTTTTGTGCTATCGATAGCCAATCATTTCCGATAGTATTTCTTTCTCAAGATAAGTAATTTAGTAAGCTAACTATAGTGTATATTTCAGTAAATGAAATTAAATTTATAACAATATTTGTTTTTAGAATTAAGACATTTTGTGCGGAATAAGGAATAATGAAAAATTTAGCTGACTATCGATAGTCCAAAACTATCGATACTATCGATAGTAGCAATAGTATCGCTACTACCAATAGTATTGCTTACAGAGAACTAGCAATACTATCGATAGTATCAATAGTATTGATCAATACGATCTATCGATAGTACTATCGATATCCTGAATAGTTTTCGAGGTCAACTATCTATATTCAAACTATCGATAGTTCTGTACATAGAAAGTCATATACCGTTGTTGTATTATTAAACTAAGTTGAATGATTTTTTCTACGTAACTTTTGTTTACACGGGTTGAAGTATCAATAACAAATTATCCTCCAATTGTTCTATATTTTACCGTAGTAACTCATTTATGCCTTTAATTTTATAACGACCCTTAGTTTTCTAAGAAATACTTTAGAACGATAATCTCTCAACGTCGGTAAAAAGTAAGTAGCTTGTTCCACAGCTTTATATACGGACTCTAATAAGTCTTTCAGACAAAAATTTGCAGGTTCTATGCCGTATAGATAATTAAAAAAAGTTTTAGAATCAACACAGAATGAGAGTTGCGGAAAAATTACAACCGTTAATACTGATGTTTTTAATAATAATATTTATTTGTTAGACATGTTCTATTTTCTGAGTTGATAATCTAATCCGAACGGCTATTGCAAATTCAAATTTTCAATTCAAAAAATCTCGTATTTTAACTAGAAATTTTACAGCATTCAAACATTATCAGGTATTCCCTTACAACATGTACAAATTTCTATCACACCCGTAAGAATATAGTTCAAAATAGGAAAACTATTTGAGAACCATTTCAAAATCTTCCACAGAGTTCATCCAAATCTGCTCGACGATAAAAACATGAAGTAGTTCATCTTGCGGCGAAAATTTATCCGATTGTTTCAGATTGCCGTCCTATCAAATTTTGAGACTAAGTAAACATGTGTTTATACTCACACATAAAGTTACATTCGGTGTAACAGGATTATTATTATTTAAATAAAATAAAATATAATAGAATAAATGTCATTAATGTCCATCTGTATAAAAGAAGGGTTGTATTTATTAATAAATTCATAATCTATGCGTTCACACATTGTTCTACCTATTTGTCGGGAAAACGTCGACGAAAACCACCACAAACTTGTATATGAAATCGAGTCTTTGTTCGATAAAGCCTCGGACTGGGGCTGGCTAAACCTACTCCCATTTAACCCCAATCAATATGTATAATTTCATAATGAAATAATTTAAATCAATTGACAAAAACTGAAAATATCGACTAAAATCAATATAAAAAAATGTTGAATCTCCTAATTTTCCAAGCTTATTCCACCTACAATGATTTTTTCTTGAAATGTCTTTACTATTCATGGAAATGTTGAAACATCACAACATAAATTCGAATGTATAGCCGTCTCTTTTTATCTCATACTATAGCACTCGTGTGTTTA
This sequence comes from Vanessa atalanta, assembly GCF_905147765.1. Classification (NCBI taxonomy): domain Eukaryota; kingdom Metazoa; phylum Arthropoda; class Insecta; order Lepidoptera; family Nymphalidae; genus Vanessa; species Vanessa atalanta. The sequence continues at coordinate 7,274,879 of NC_061882.1, forward strand.
ATTATAATAAAATGTGTAAAATAATAATATGATGTGTTATTCATAGGTTGATCCGTGTTAAAATTAAATAATCACATATTAATCCATTGAATTTTAGAAACCATATCATAAAACCGCAGTAATTATGAAGCTTGCAAACATGGCGATAAATTTTTAGGGAAACAAATATATTTATAGTGAGTCAATATTTTATAAGCATCCGACCAATATGCGACATCATTTTAATGAATTATAAAGCGATTTATTATTTAAATAAATGTTCGATGTGTTTTAATAATTGTAAAATAAACATCCACTGCAGCATTTTCCTACTAAACAATGTTAATAATATAATAATCAAAATATCAGTATATAATGTGTTCTGCTCACTCTGTCAATTTAATCCCATTGACATACAATCACTCGAGCTGATTTTGGTCGATCAACAAAATCTGGAGTGATTTAGTTCACGCATACAGGTTAAAGGTTATCCACCAATAAACTATTGTTTTAATATGTCAACTGTCAACCTGGTGTCATTGAAGATTTTTGTAGAAATCAGCTCTACATGTCATAAGTGATAATAATATTTTAACCTCTCAAACCTAATATCAACTCTTCACGTAGTTTGCTAATTTAAAAACATGGACCAGTGACCTGATTCCTAAAATCTTTCCTAATCGAAAAACCAGCGAAACAACCATGACTGGTATAAGGATTATTTTTTCACGATTTAAATTACCTATTAGTGTAATTATATTTTTTATTAGAACCAGCCTGGAGGCGATTAGCCTCAAGGATTCTTATCACAAATAAGGTATTGAATTTATCCTTAACCTTTAACACTTTTGTTTATCTTTAACATTTACCACACGATCGTTTCTTCACCTTATTTAATTGAACAATTGAATCGTTGTAATTGCGTAAACAAAATAATTGTTATATATATATGACCTGATAAAGGAGGGTACAAGTGAATGCGTGTATTATATTGCGTGGTATTTATATTAAGAGCAACGAATATTTTTAAGATTACGTCTATAAAAACACTCGTTAAAATATCTTTCACAAGCTTGTTATGATTTTATCTAACTCGATCGGATATGAGGAAATCCACTTTTAATTTAAGTAAGTGTATAAAATTAGCTCATTCCATGGCGTCATTATCATATGTTGAGTACAGCGTGAAAATTAGATGATAGCAATTTGGCAACGCTAGCTTCTACTAGTTCAAATGTACATTCTGTACAATGCTTGTATAATTTAATGTTCCCACTTATTCTTGAAAGTCTTTTGAAAAGCTTAAGAGGTATAAAATAGTTAATACGTTAATTAAATCAACGAAAGGTTTTATATACTGTCACTTAGACTGACACTGTAAATTGAGTCAGAACGATAATGTCGCATCGTTAGTATCTCATTAAACAAAAATCTAGATAGATATATAATTTGTTAACGATTTTTTAAACAAACAATCCGGATATGGGATTATTTTTGAAACTCAGAAAAAAAAATACTACGTACATCATAGGTATAATTATAAAACCGTATCGATATCAATGTTTTAACCTTAAATTATAGAAATTTATTTGCGGATACGGCTGCTTAAATTTTGCCCAAAATAAACAAAATGTTTTTAAAAAAAAATTAAAAGATCATATCTTAAGAATTTCTAAAACACCGGCTGCTCGAATATGACGTTTTCAATCGAAAACAGAAAATATTTTCCACAATTTTTCTTCAACGTTCGCAGCGGACAGTGATCGATTGTGTGCCAAAACAACGGGTTACTGCAGCTATATTTACAAAATCTTCAAATATCTTTTGCGTTCTTTAAAGATTTTTGTAAATAACTCTTGATACTTTTACATGAACGTATTAATAACTACATGGACTGCAGCCTCTGTTGTCTTTGTTGAAATTCAGCAATTTTGTTAGAACACCTATAGCTATACTAATAATAATGTTAAAGATTCTAAAGTAAAAGCTCAAAAAAGGTAATAAGTTTATACAGTTTAATTGAATTTTGACTAAAAAACAAACACGGTAAGGGCCCGACTCGAAAATTTGAATCTTCATTAAAAGTATGACCTTTAAGGCTCAAGTTCAATTAAGGACTATACTTGTTTATATTTAAGAAGAAATCTGTAACTTGTGTTTCCTGTCAAATTGAGTAAGAGAGTAATACGTATCTGAAAAAGTTTCAAACAGTCGTCTTCTAAAAAAGATAAGGATCAATGACTAATCTAATTGATATATTTACCCGGTAGGATGGCTTAGAACAAGCCTGGGTACCAGTTACTTAACTAATTCAAAAATGAACGAGCAAGCCTACGGAATTAAATACATTAGATATATTGATGCTGTAATTATTATTGGTGGAACATCATGAGAATTATTTGTTGCAGCAACAATAAAAGAAGTACATTCACAGCCACGAAACTCACTTATTCGTCTAAGCTTCTATAATATTATGAAAAATTTAGTGTGTTCTATGTTAGTTATATTATAGAGCCCAAACGGTCTAGTGGCGAAATAAGTGAATCATTGATTAAGGATTCAAACCTGAGCAAGCAGTGAGTTTTCGTGTTAATTTGCGTTTATCATTCGACTTATGTTCGACGGTAAGGAGGACCAATATAATGAGGCACTATGCATACTGCATGTGTGAAATAAAAACTGAAGGTAAATTTGATCAGTAGTGAAACATCTACAAGCTGTTGTCTTAATTTTTTACTTAAGTTTTAATAATAATTCTGAGCTGATATATTTATAAATATGAGTGAATGTCGAAGTAATTTTAAATCGTTTAGAGTTTATCGTATCTACTTTCAGGGTTTCCCGAAGGGTTCCCAGGAAGAATCAAACGATCTATTTACGATAAACTATTGAGATTTTTATGTCCACTACAAGAAATGATTTCATCGCCATATTTTTTCGCGAAAGAACATAAAAACTATAGAAAAAATAGATAGACTTTGTGACTCGCATATATTTAACAACATTCGTACTTTTTTTTAGTTATCTATCTATTTATTTATCGATTGACAATAATCAACTAAACCAAATTAAATAAAAATAATTATTTATAACAGCAGGTCGAACGAAATATAAAAACAAGTACCTACTTATGGTCAAAATATTTAAGGATTAAACACAATAAACTACAACGTACACCCCTATCTAAACAAACCTTTATTTAATATTATGAAATGTTAAAATAACGTTTATAATAATATTTATATTAGTTATTTTTTATACTTTTCTACATTGAAAATCCTAACATTATTCCTTATCTAATAATAGTGTTCATTGTACAGTTAAACAGCAAAATGGGCTTAATACATTACGTAATATTCTATTTCCATTAGCAAGAATCATAAAACAAGGAATACTATAGAAATTCCGTTATTAATCAAGTGAGTTACAAATAAATTATCCTACAGATATTCAGTGACGGAATGAGTTAATAGTTCATGTAATGTTTATGAGAGGAAATAATAAAGTATGCTTTATTAATATTCTATCTTGCGTTAGTTGTTTCGGACTTTTAAAGGCTTATAAAATTTGTAATTTAGTTTGTTTTTTTTTTTTGGTAATTAAGTTTACGTTTGAAATAAAAGATTTATCTTCTTATAATAATAATAAGTACTGTCTTCCTACCTCCTTGGCAGGTCATAGGACGGACGGATACCTATTTCTTCAAATGAGATTCCCATTCCATCATCTAGCATAGTCTCAGGGTCGTTTGCAAGTAAGAATTTATTAAAATAATAATATAAATGATAATGACAATATGATGACAGATGAAAATGACCGATGACATAATCTTAATTTTTTTATATATACAAATACCACTTCTAGAGATGTCTCTGTTCTGAGGTTGGGACTAATTGGATGTGGACTCCGTATCAAACAGGGAACCAGCTGATTATCATGTCACACCGGCTACCGAAGCCTTAATAGATTTCGCTCATATTGTTTGTGCTACCATTGAAATGTATTCATTAGGTAGCATTGTTGCAAGTTCGTTAGCTTGCCAGTAAATATATATGGAATTGTCGGGCTTAAAATTGGGATTTTTTTTTATTTAAACAGTGAGTATTTGTGCCTCAGTTAAAAATTCCATTGCAATTTTTGTATTACATGAATTTTATTTCGTAATTGTTAAAAATATAAAATTTATATCTATCATAAATGGGAAAAAGTTATTTTATGTTCTATATATTTTGTAATGTATAAAATATATGTAACTAAGTAAACTTTAACAAATTATTATAAAGGGTTATTGGTACTTCGACATATTTCCGTTATTTTTGGTATGGCTTTGGGTAGGTACCACCCACTCATCAGATATTCTACCGCCAAACAGCAATACTCAGTATTTTTATGTTCCGGTTTGAAGGGTGAGTGAGTTAGTGTAACTACAGGCACAAGGGATTTAACATCTTAGTTCCCAAGGTTGATGGCGCATTAGTGATTGCCATTGTCTACGATCGGTGGTGACCACTTACCACCATTTGCTCCTCCGCCAACCTATACCATAAAATAGGAGATGATAGGGATGGCTATTTGCGATAACTTTAATTCTCATATGCATCATGCAAAAGTGAACAATTTTTGAGTTTTCAGGTATGTTATCTTTTTTTCAAAATAAGTAAAAAATGCAACCGGCGTCAAATCCGTACCAGCAAGACGGATGACTTGCACTTTTTGGTATCAAAGTTTGGAGATGTTTCGATATCTATTTTCCTAATCGGTGGGTAGGGCAAGGAGGATCCATTCCTATGAGGAAAACATCGCTCTATCAGTTTGTACATTAATTTTATTTTTGTTTATCTTTGAGCAATTTCTGACTTACTTTTCTCTTAAAAAATTTTACTTGCTCAATTCCTTCTTATTTATATGAAATGATAATGATGTGATTTATATAATAATGACAAATGTTCGATAATATATACAGAACACGTGAAAAATACACTACTGATAAGATTAATTTACATTCAATTAAAAAAAAACTCTCTCGTGATATAATCGAATAAAAAAAAGAGTTATAAAAACCAGCTTACAATCGGCGAAGCATACATAGACCGTTTAAATTATTATGTAAAAATATTTCTCCCTAGTAATCCGTCTGAATTATATAAAAGAGATATAATATCTCAGAGCAATTTGCTCTACATGTTAGGGATCGCCCTTGTATTAGAGGTCTAACTCATAGGATTAATTAATGAGTCGTTAGGATCACATGACATGACAAACTCTTCTCGATGTTTGTCTAATTCAGCATTTATACGTGACGAATGAAAGAAAATTACACCTACTTATGCTAGTGTAGAAGGCATATAAAAATTGTAAAAATAATGAAATAGTTTAAAATACTTTAAATAAAATCCTAATTTTATATACTTTGATTATCTATTAATTATATTATTACATTTACTTCATGTTTTAATTAAATCTTTGTTGGCGTATGTGAGACTGAGAGATTTTGGTATCAAATGTTTGTGTAGTATATATACTATGCTGTATGTATCCGAAAATAAAATAAAATAATAAACTCCCTAATACTATAATAGTTACAGATGTTTAAAACTTAAAATAGCCGAATTCTCGACGTGTTTGGGTTGAGTTTGGACACGCATTGATGGTCCATTGGTTAAAGGCGTAAATCTTAATCGATAATCCCGATTTCAAACCGAGACGTAGACTCAAAACTTCAATAGAATCCTCATTTATCGTCTCCGACAGAAAGAATTAGCTCCGCAGCATATGCGGTTAGAAAAGTTAGAAAACTAACTGATGTTAATCCTACTCGATTAGTACACTATGGTTACTTTTATAGTATAATGTCTTACGACTTTATGCTTTGGGGTAACGCTACAAATATTAAAACTATTTTCATCCTACAAAAACGAGCTGTCCAGTCTACTTATAATCGTGGAGCTCGAGACTCTCTTCGGGATGTTTTTAATAAAGTAGACACTTACAATTGCGTTAGGATACGCATACAACAATATTGTTTATATACACAATAATATATATAAATCTTTTTGAAAGAAACTATGACAATTATTGTATAGACACGACAGGAAAGATAAACTAATAACACCTTATTTCCCAAATTGCAAAGTTAATACACCCTTTTTGAGACACGGTATTCTTTTTTATAATAAGATTCTACAGCTATTTTTAACTTAGCCTAATTATACATTTAAAATTAATGTCAAAAAAAAATTGATATATAAACCATATTACTCAACACAAGATAAATGTGATTATAAAATTGAATGGACTAAGTATTTTTATAAAAATGTAATTGTAATTGTAAAAAAGAGTAACTACCGAGTTTCTTGTCGGTTCTTCGCGGTAGAATCTACCTTCCGAACCGGTGGTAGCTTTACATTTCATTAAACACTGTAAAATGACGAATCCAAAGTGCTTATATGAGCTTGCGAATAAAGAATATTTTGATTTTTTTCAGCAAGAGCCATTGAATTTACATTTTCTTGTTGTTTTGTGTGTATATTTCATTTTGTGGTCCGCGGTGAAGGAAAACATCGTGAGAAAACGTGCATACGGTGGATGAAAATCTCCCATTTGCATCTAACTTGGAACAGGACAGGAGTAAACTTTGAACCTTCTCTTCAAAAAGGTGAGATAGTATTAGCCCTGCAATGGGACATTTGCAGAATATACTTCAATATACGTTAAAGTCATCCCTGTTTCTGATAAGTCGTAAGTTCAATTAAGTCGTCTATTTTATCGCTTTGTATTTAACAATTAAAGTACTTAATTTTGATAATAATTAATCCTTCACGAACATGAGGATTGATCTGGACTTCATTACCGCTAGCTTTCGATATAGTCAAACGTACAACACACCAATAGGTAAGTTATGGTTTTAGAGCAGAGATATGTTATGAAGCAAAATTGCAGCATGTAAATTTCCATTGAGGTTTGGTGGATATATATTACATAATTTCATCGTTACCTCGTGATATTTTCATTTATGGATGGGATCAATTATAAGCACTTGTAAATTTGTAATCATAAAAATAAAATGCTCTTAAAATTACTTCTGAATATTTATTTCTTTAAAGTGTTGAATTAAATGTAAAGCTACTACCGGTTCGGAAACTAGATTATATCGAGAAGAACCGACATAAAACGTAGTTGTTACTATTTGAATCAAAGAGTATACAAATAAAATCAATTATTTTTTTATGTATCCTGCCTGGAAATTTACAAATAGTAAGATCGCTTGTTATCATTAATATAGTCTCGCATTGAGTAATATTCCTTATTTAAAATTTTTAGAACGCAATCTTCGGTTTTATTTGTTACATCACATGCACACTTGGCTTGAGAGCTTGAGATCGACCATATAGTATCTTAATTGTATCTTATTATTTTAACATTCACAGAAAAAAACGTCGGCCTGAGCATTTTCAGCTAATGATAGTTCTATGGAAAAACATAATTATACAAATTTAGCTCTTGTTTAAAAAAAATATATGTTATTTTATGTTCATAATTAGTTATATGTTACAAGGTGCAAACTTTTTTATCTGTGCATTAAGTAATAGTAACAAGATGTATGTTATATTTTATATAAATTGAACGGTAAATTTAGCTGGGTTTTTTATTTATAGTATTAACTTATTTAAAAAGTTGCAGATATTGTGATAAGAGTACGAGCTAAGAGGTATTGGCATGCTACTGATTTTATGACAAAATTCACTTGTTTCTTTATTATAAACACACAGACAGACATATCTTCAATTTACCCGTGTGCAGATGCTGGGTGTTGTAACTGGGAAATAAAACATAACTTCAAGGATATATTTTGTATGCTAAGGAAGATAAATCAAGCTTGAAATAAATTATTCTAAGCTGGCTGACATAATACATTTCACCAATTCCATTTAAATTCAATATCACGTATAAATAAAACGCAACATCTGTATAAATAATATCTTAGAAAAATATTGCCATTTATCATCGCATTGTCTAAGTAGAAATGAAAGTTTACACAGATTGCTGCGATTTATCGTCCGTGTGCCATGCGTTGAAACTTTGAAAGGTAACACATTTTCCTTGTAAGTTACAACCTTTTTGTAGTTGATATTTCTTGGAAAATAGGTAACTTACTACTAAAAATTAACAAGCCCTAAATAACCTATTGCTGGGCAAAACATAGTTTGCTGATATTGAGTTTGCATGATCTTAATTTTGATTCACGTGTTCGATGTAATAAGTAATCTCAGCCTCTCACAATCAATCTCCATGCTAAGAAAGACATATATTATTATGTAGAATGTTAATTAAAATATCATTGCTACCAATTTAAATTCAACAATTCAAGTTTCTTTTGTAGAAAACGGTCTTCTGGATCTCATACTAAAATAGTTATTGTTCCCTAAGAATCAATTTTAGGTCCTATTCTATTTATGATATACGAATACGTTATTTTGTATTATTTTCAAATACTACATCCTCTACTACAACAACTTTTTCAACTCAAAAAAAGGTGAATTAATCTACTTTAGCACTTAACTGTTTTCGTTCTAAACTTCTATCACCAAAGGTTGTCTGTGAGAGAGCGCTATAAGCGATAAGACCGCCTTTGCGCACAATTTATCTATTTTTTTCTTGTTTCTTTTATGTATTTATGTGTTTTCCAATAAAGTATTTTAAATTAAAAATAAATAAATTAATTAAATGATGTATGATGTAAATAAATTAAATACTATATAATGTATGCTCTAATGTATTTCACAAATTTATGTTCATAAAAGTAAATCTTGATAGTTGATGCACTCTTGTAGAAAATCGGAATGAAAGACGATAAATTCGAGGATATAAATCCATGTTTACTAAGAAAACATATAAATCACCGACATGCAAAGACGGTGTGACGTAAAACTGAATAACGCCCAAAATAACAGAGAAATCAAATTCGAACGACATACCTATGTAACCATAACCTTATCTCGTTCAATAACAAGGAATATATGTATGTACATAAATATTCTGAAATTAATTCACATAACCTTACTGATTGTATTGAAAACAAATATTCTTGGTGGTAAAGTACTTGCCATAAAGTTTTTGTGTATGTGTTTAAATTATACCAGCCAACCAAAAATTGACAGTCTAACTGATTCTGTTGATAAAGTTCATTCAACGTTATACATTCCAAATGAACATTGCCTATATTTGTTACGTACTTATATTTCAAATTTATTTTTTTGTAACGTTATTTTTTTTAATAATTTTATCCTTAAATGATTCAGATATACATGAAAATACTTGTTTTATTTAATTTTAAAATTATATAAATAATATTGCATACTGCAATTGAATTTCCTGCTTAATTTGTACTGTACAGAAAACTCTGTTTTTGTATATTTTTATCATACATCCGTGATTTGGTCATTTAAATACGTGATTAACTCTGTACCAGCAGACATCTAATTTAATTATTTTTCTATAACATATTATAACAGACAAATGGACCCAAGTATAAGGAATTCGGTTTTTTGAAACGTACACTTATTATAACTAATTTAATCACATTTTCAATAGCAAGGCTTTGTGAGTTAAAATAATGTTTATTGTGAATAATCTGTTCGTGGTAGGGCTTTGTGCAAGTTCATCTGGGTAGGTACCACCCACTTATCAGATATTCTGTCATCAAACAGCAATACTGTGCAAAATAGTGAGATGACGTAAGGCAGAGAAGTATAGAAGAAGAAGACATGCTGCGCCGACCCCAAATAAAATTGGAATAAGGGCAAGAAAATGACGTAACGGCAATACTTAGTAATGTTGTATTCGAATTTGAAGGGTAAATTGATCCAGTATAATTACATTCACGAGGGACATAACATCTTACCATCTTTAACATCTCTCAAGGTTGGTGGCGCATTGGACATTTAAAGAATGTTAATATTTTTTACAAAGCTTATATTTATTAGCGGTGATGACCACTTACCATGAGACGTTTAACCGTCTGCTTACCTGTACTAAAAAAAAAATAACTATAACCAAACAATTGCTCAAAGTACAGCAAATGAAAATCCGTACGGCATTGCAGGGAAAAGTACAATGTCCAAAACACGAATGCATATGTACATAGGAATGTTTGTTTCTGCTTTCCTTTTTATGGTTTAGATTAACGATCTCGTTAGTGCAGGAGCTTGTATGGCAGCTGAGTTCTGGTGTTTCTGGTTCGAGCCAATAAAAAGTTATGATTATAGTAACCATTTAGGTTAATCCGTCCAGAAATCCTCATTAGCAGTCCGGAATTATCAAACTGGTATAAAATCTTTAGAGCTTCGGAAAGAATAAACTTGATAACAATACATTCTCTCTAGAATGTTAGGTTTAATAAATAACATTTTAGGAGAAATAACAAACTTACCGAATTGGCAAGAATATATTTTATGAACCTATGCACCCGTAATAAACATAAATATATCATGAGATATTAATTTCATACTTACATTACATTAATAATAACAATTTAATAAGCTAAATTGTATTTAATAGTTTATATGCATTACATAAACAGTATTTCACTGCGTCAAAGACGACACTATAATCACCATTTTACAGCAAATTATTTCTAATTGTATCGGTATGTAATTTAGCTGGCTAGCTTATTTGTTCGTTCAAGGTATGGAATTTTGATCCTAATCAATGTTGAAATTTTGAGAAATACATATACAGATAAATTTTCATGCCTCAAGCATGTTTTTTTTTCTATACATTTTTTTAATAACAAACTAACGCAAAAGCTCATCAATGGTAATTAAATTTAAAAAAAGAAAATCGGCTAACAAATGAAGAAAAAAAATATTTTGAATCGTTTTGTCATTTCCTATAAAGTTATATAAAACATTTGACGTTACAGCTTAAGACACAAAGGGAACTAATTCACTTAAATTAAACGTAGCAGCTTAGTCATTTTACACGTCTAATTCATTTAGCCAGCCGCAATGCAGCCATCGCTTAAGAACATGTGTATTAATCCTAAAATGCAATTCCCAACACAAATGTTTTCCTAATGGAATAAAATGATTGCATTACAAAGTTACGGGACTGGTTCCAGCGTTTAACTACCTTAGTCTCTTTACTATCTCAATTTCAAATTAAAAATAAGCTTACGTTTTATTTGAAAATAAATTCAACCCGCTATACTATTAACACACGGCATTTATTAACGTTACTAGATGCGTCTCTATTTATTTTTATAGACCTCTACGTTAAAGAGTCATACGTAAACCCTCAAAGTAAAAACCAATTTGGATAAACTCCATTTAGTCAATACCTCCAGTTGATCTGTTTTTTTTTTGTATAAACGTGGAATTCGAGAAGCTGATAACGAATACAATAGGTAAAATTAACGCATATTTTATAGTTAAATTCAAATTTTAAAATAAAAAGTATTTATTTCACGTTTATTGTAACAAAAACGGTAAGGCCAGTCGTTACTTAAAAAATTGCGATAATGCTCAAATAAAGTGACTGGTCACAGAAAACTGACATATAATCGAACGGATCAACTCCGACACCCACTTTCCCTTTTCCATTTTTAACAAGACTGACTTAGAACCAAATTTAATATATATGTATATGTATTTGGTCTACCTGATGGATATTAGCGCTGTAAAACATATTAACCATACTTTAAATCACCAATACGCCTCCAACCATGGGAACGAAGATGGTTTATCCCTTATGTCTGTTGTTACACTGATTCACTCACTCTTCTGAACACAACGATTGTATATCTAATTGAAACAACATTGTATTGCTGCTTGGTGAAAGAATATCTGATAAGTGGATAGTACCTACCTAGACGAGTTTGCACAAAGCTCTACCACCAAGTAAAGACATGACTAACTGCAGAAAAAATTGAATGTAAATTGTGATTGAGTATTTTTTTCATGTTTTATCGATCCTCAGAAAGAGATGAGGAAAAATACTAAACGCTAGCTCAATTTTTTCCAAATACCCCTTTTTTATTCTAAAAGCTATTTCCTCGAAAGCACGTTCCGTTTAATCGCTTAATTCTAGCCGAAGCTTTACTCTTTCAAACTTATTTATTTTTTTTATAAATATTCAACCATGTTCATATCTTCAAAGCATCACGTAAATCCCTTATATTACTGAAAGTAATCATATTATGTCATAACATGTAGAAAATATTAAATTAAAGTATACTAATGATAAAGGGGAGCAATGAAACTTACATAATTCGAAAACTTGGTAATAAATTTTGTACAAAATTTTCGTAAAGAAAAAGTCAAAGTAACAAGTGTTGATAGCGATTTTAAAAACAGCAAGGCGAAGTTCGAACGCGACAGAATATATATATAAATCATATACGACTAGGATTTTGGTTTGAGGAATGATTCAGAGCAGATATAACCTACCCTTATTATGCATCCCTAAATTGGTATTATTATAATATATAAAATCATCTTGAAATTTTGGAACAAATTCGGCAATTTGTAACAACAAATCTTTGATAAACTTCGTAGAAGTATGAGTGAAAAGTTAAGCGAACAATATGAATACAAGCGATCTAACGAGTCACGGAGAGTATTTTGTGAGTCACAATAACTTATTTATATAAAAATATATTTTTTTATATATTGAAGTGAACTTGGACCGATTATAAATATTAACATGAAAAGATTAAATTAAGCAAGTAAAAGACCTTGACGTAACTCTTAAAAAATTTACTCGTTTATTATCATTATATTATTATTATTATTATTCATCTTGTTTACAAAGACATGTAATATAAATTTTTGGATTAGATTTAATTATCTATTAAATTAAAACAATCTGTAAAATTACCATACCTGTAAAAAATTATATTTAAAAAATGTCACCAACAAAGGATGCCCAATAGATGTCAAACATCTAATACCTAAGATTTTAAAAGAATTTATAAATAAAGTAAATAAATTATTTTGTAAAAAAAAATTAAATCAATAATTTCGTCAATAATAAAATAAACTTTGTTTAATAAAAAAAAGAATCCAATGTTTATTTAACGAAATACCCTTGACAATATTCGAAACGCGAGCAAACTGATAAAATTTTCAACAAAAAATGATCAACTGGACCAGTGATATTTATTTCTGCGTCTAAAGATTACGTCTTCGTTTCACCGCTAATTAGTTTTTTAAGTTAAGTCTGAAGATATTTATCGCTTTCTGGATGATTGAATATTTACTCTATTTTCATTTCCTGTCTAAATTTATAAAAATATTTTTGTCGTAAGATATAGTCGTGTTTTTCTTTTCACTTTGTGCAAACCCGTCTGGGTATATACCACTTTTTCGTATATTCTATCGCCAAGGTAATACTTAGTGTGTTTGTGTTCCGTTTTGAAGGGTGAGTGAACCTCACCAATATACCACATTGGTTAAGTAGGAAATTATGAAAATTTTAAATTGTGCCAATGTCTATGGTCAATGATGACAATTAACTTACATGTAGGAGTTTATTAATGTAAGACTTCGAATAAATAACATATTACATTAGCTCGAACAATGTTATATTCAAAAACCGTATTTTTTTATTTATCTATAATATATTTGATATTTATTTTTTTATTATTATTATATTGTATATTATACTGACAAATCTCTTTTTTTTATTAAAATATAATATATTTAACAAAAATATTGATTGATCATTATTATACAATTAAAATATATAATATTTTTTTATTCATAAACATCTTTTGATTTTGAACTATATTTTTTAAATATTAATTTAATCACATCAAACTTATTTTTTTGCTACAATACCCCAATGATTACATATATTTTATTTAATTAAAGTTGAAAATAGTATCAATATAATGATATCATTTGTGTGTAATAAAATTCTAAATAAATAATAAGGATCTTTAAAACAAGTTCAGTATAGAGGCATCATGAAAATTAACCGAATTAGAGAATAACGAAAAGCTAATTACGAACATGAAACTCCGCCGCAAGTTAAACAAGGGGCCTCGTGTGCGAGGAGTCGAGCGTGTACAAAATGACTTCGTAATTACAATTACATAAGGTTCCCGCAAACTATAGACACAGTGTATTATACTCATATTTTTATCATCTGATATTGGTGCAACAAATCAAGCTAACCTTTCTTGCTTAACGGTTTTAACAGCTTAACAGATAACCACGATACTATAAAGCTTGTTACTAAAAATATTTATATAAATTCAAGTAGTTATATTATCTTGAACAATTTTTCTCTCTTGATGAATATCATCAATGAATCTTGTCTTTTTGTATAACGATGGTAGTTTGTTTAATACTTTAATTGAAATCATTTCATCATTTTTTTACTTTAAAAAGGCAACCGTAGTCATTCATAGCTTTAAATTTTTTTTAAGAATTATTTCTGAATATATTTCAAATTTGGCAGGGCGAATTGTAAAATAAGCATAAAAAAAATTTTGTTAAACTTTTCGGCTAACAAACTCCGTGATGTCAACCCGGCTTAAAGATGCTTTTGCTGACGGTTTACAGGCCTCATTGTGCGCTAACTGCTGATGGCATTGACAGATGTGCTTAACATGAATTGAAATTTGATATTCTGTTCTTGACGCATATGTGTAATATTCTTAAAGTACAAAAACCTATACACTCTGTACAACAGAACAAAAAGTTAAGTAAGCGAAGAGTCGACATCAAAGCCCTTTGTTTAATAACTTCATTTATAAACAATTACATTTGACTCATTAATCTTTAGTAAATTAATACAAAGCACAAGTTTTGTGTGTAGATTAAATATTGTGATATGGTGAAATGACATTGTAACGACTTGAGAGGGAGCAAATTAAAATAATGCTTTAACTTTGTCGTAATTTCACGTACAATTATTATTTGCTAAAACTTATTATGAATTTAATGCTTAAATTTCTTCGTCTATGCTTCGAAATACTTGTTTGTTATAAGAACCCTCATATTATTACCCAACTGTGAAGAGGAAATGTTATCACTTTTTGTCTGCATTTTTGGGCACGATTTTTGCAGAAACTACTCAATCGACATTATTATAAAGAATTAGACTTTTTTATAAATTTATAGTGATTGTTATTATAATTTTAAAAAGAATCAAAACGTTTTAGAGACCAGAAACCTTTGAAATTTTGTAGGAATAGATGTTAGTTATCATTTGAAAACACGAAGTGGGCCAGAACTCTATAAAATAATTTAATTAAGAAGTTACGCTTCTATCACGTGACATATGACACCGTACACGTAACTTCTTAAATAACCGTTTCTCCATACAATATATCTTTATTTTCACACGTGTAATGGCATGTTCGTTCCGTACGTTACGTGTCCTTAAAACTTTACTCTCAAATCAATCGAAATGCTGCCAAAGAAGTTCTACTTGTTGTCAGCATGGTATCAGTTTTATTAAAATTCGTCGCGTGATTTTCGCTTGATGGGTAACGTGCGTGACCATCCGCATTAAATACAGGTGCGTCGCCATTACGCTAATGATCGGTTAATTTTGATATTAATTAAACCTAATTACTACACTAGCATCTCCGCGCGGTTTCAGGTGCTTTTAGGTTGCTAATATGACTTAGACTAAATTAATCATAAGAGATACGTTTATTTACTCTTACGTTATTATCTATTTTATTACGTGCTACTGAATCGTAGATCAAATGACCATAGACATCTGTCCTTTAAAGATAACATTTTTTTATGTTAAAAAGAAACAGCTCAACATAAACAATAATTTTAAGTAAATTTAGTTGTCACTTATCATTACTTTAAATATGACAACTTTATACATACAAGTAAGTCGGGAGTTTAATGGTCATCGTTATATATTATATAATTCTTCTATACATTTGTACACATCATTTACGTGCTACCTCTAGTACTAGTACAGTAGTAGTACTAAATGGCGCTATGTCAAATCTTTAATATTTCTACTTTAATTTATTTATAGTTTTTATGATTTAAGTAGGCGGATAGGCCAATCGGGCACCTCATGGTATATGACTTTATAAGAAATATAAACCATCCCTTACATCTCAAATGCGTCAACAACCCTGAGAACTAAGATGTTATGTCTCCTGTGCCTGTACATTAACTAACTCACCCTTCAAACCGGAATACAACAATGCTAAATGTTGGTGTTTGGCGGTAGAATATCATATTTGAATAAATTTTCAATTTCATTTTATTAAAAAATGTATAACAGTGATGTCACGATAGTGTTCCTTAATAAAATTAATACCTTGTTCTATTTTCTTGTAAACATACACTGAGTCTGTTTTCAATTGACGTACCTAAAGACCTAAACCAGCTTAACGTAAAATATAAAAATAAATAGAAGCAAGTATAACCGATCGAGTTCTCGACATCCACACGCCATCAATGCTAAAAGGGACCACAGAAAGGCGATACACATTAATGTTTTACACCCAAAAGCTTTTAGCTCCTGTATATTTTGGGCTGCACGTGGTTTTACAGCGTTACAAATTTTTTATAGCACCTATTAACGCCATTTTCACCTATGATGTTTTAAAATTCAATGTATAAATATTAAAAAAAAATTTTTCGAAATAATTGGTAGTTGCTCAAGTTTTCGAGGGCTAATAAATATTGTCATAGATAAAAATTGTTGAACTATTCTTCTTATAAAGTTTTTTTTTATAAACAAAATAAAAAATAATGTGGTTTAAATTTTTAACTTCGATAACCTTAATACTACTGTCAATGCCAATCCGAAAAGACAACGAATCCGAGGGGGATTACGAGCAATATGCTTATGAGTACTAGTTGTTGTTAAGTATTGTAAGCAAGTTGTTATACTTCTTGTTTGAATATAAATTGAACCTGTAAAATACGTCGCAGTATTTACAACGGATGTTATACGCCCACGCGTTTCGGATACTGCTGCTCAAGCAGGGATTATTAAGAGGTATTAGAAACTTAACATGAGAATGTTTTAATGGTAACAATATAGAATTCCAAGTCTTAATAAGTTTTATCTTACTTTATTATTTATTTTGAAACAATTTAATGTCCTCGTACCTTTAACTATCGTTTAAGTCTTATACCTATATACTTCAGTAGAAATACAAAAAGGACGAAAATAAGAAGAACATTTGAGGAGAGCCAAGATGGCCCAGTGGTTAGGTTAGTCTTAACCTATGATTACGGGTTTAAACCCAGGTAAGCACCACTGAATTTTTACGTGCTTATGTTGTGTTCATAATTCATCTCGTGCTGGGCGGTTAAGGAAAACACCGTGAGGAAACCTGCATGTGTCTAATTTCAACGAAATGCTGCCACACGTGTATTCACCAACCTGCATTTGAGCAGCGGAAACTGCTAGAAAACTTCTTCTCAAAGGGAGAGGAGACCTTAGCCCAGCAGTGGGAAATTTACAAGCTGTTGTTGTGTAAGAAAAAAATATGAATTAAAATTTTTGTACTTGCCTAACTTTGTTCGTATGATTCATCTCGTGTGAGACAAAAGATATTAATCATCGTTGGAACAGTCAGAAGAAAATCATATATAGGTATTTTTTATGAAAATGGGAAAAGCGTAAATGTATAGCGTAAATAGGTTGAAGGTCAACAAGTTTGACAGGTTAGCCACCAGTCAAAACTGAATATTTACAGTAAAAACGTACGTTAATCCTAAACTTAAGTGTATCAAAATGACTAAATATTAGAAAAACAAATTTGAATACTTGGTTGGTTATTATAGTTAGTCGTTTATATGCAAAAAGCATAGCAGTGTCTTAAATAATACAAAAACAAGTATTTTATGGTTTTAAATATTTATATCATGTTTATTAAAACTTAATGATATATTAACATAATAAAATTATTCATGCATTCAAACTCGTACCGCCTTTTTTATTATTCAAGTTCACTTTGTAATGTAAAAGTCCTTATTTAAGAAGATTGTATACTTAGCTGATTAATACATATGTTATCTTCTTAGAAAGGTCTTAAAATATAAATATGATTAAATTAATAAAAAAACATCGTAATTTATTTAAATAGGACATATCACATGTGTACTTTGAAATACAAATATGAATAAAATACATTTCGAATCACTATTAAATGTAAGCCTTCTAAAATATTAAAGTACATTCACATATCCTAATCCATTGCCTGAACGGAAAGCGGATGGCATTTAAAATTACATTTTTTCCAGCGCTCACCTCCCGCCTGAATGAGGGATAACGACCAGACTTCGGATATTTATGACTAACGAGCCTATTCACGGGCGCACAGCTTCCAAATGGAGATTTATGAAACAGAAAATGTCGAATAACGTATGTCTTGAGCATAATTTGTAGACGGTGGTGCACGGCAGACTGGCATGGAGGCTGCGCAATCTACAAAATGGCGCCCGATTTGGGAATACTGCTGCTATATCACAGAGTAAATAGTCCGTAGAGAACACGTGCTATCGAGCATTGACGTCGACAGGGACGATCGTACGTCTTAGTAAGCGTTTCTATTACATTGATCGTTCGAAACTTTTACCTTTTTACCTGCATAGGACGAAAAATGTTTTCGACGGATTTTGAGGCAATACTGGCTTACACTTTTATAAAATATTTACACCAATGTACCCTCAAAACATTGGAAGAATATTCCATCAATTAAGGAAATCTAATAAAATTCTATAGGAAACATTTGTAGAAAATTGCAAACCCTAAGCCGAAAGGGCCGATTTGCATTTTATTAGCATAAGAGTGGAATAAAAATGTGTTTATTCTGGATTGAAAGCGAGATGGGTCGCTGTAAAAAGATCGAGTGGCGCTGCGAATAAAAAAGGCTATTATTTAAAAAGTATTTTTTTAACTTACAAAAGCACCTTTCAAAATTACTTCTTAAGTTAATATTTACCAAAATATCATATTGTTAGCACATACTAATGTTAAAAAGCGTATAATTGTTAGTTCAAACTTAACCCAAAAAAATACTACTTAAACATAAACAAGATTTATGAAAACATGGATATGCACCGTCCATAAATAATTATCCTATCATTAATCATGAATACTTTGTTTGCATACAAGGTGAGTCGCTACAATAATAGACTAAACGAATATCTTAGACCTAACGGTGGAGCCACATAGACAGTGTTAAGAATGGCTAATATTTCTTAAAGTGCCAATTACTACGAGCAATAGTGACCACTTACTATCAGGTGTCCCATTTGGCCGACTGCCTTCCTGTTTAATATACTTATATACTAGTTGCCAGTCCCTAGTACTTTTCGAATAAGTTCATATAATGTTACCCCATTTCCATTAAAGTTGATATTTCCAAAAGGTCTTTTCTTAGCGGATTTTGCTTTATAAATTAAACCCATGTTCTAAACAGCCCACATTACGACCTTTTTGAACATCTTTTAATCCTACTAAAGCAAGTAAAAGAAATATTTATTGAAACATCCATAATTATTCCATCAAACCAACCAAGCAAGTATTGAAGCACCAAATAATATCTTATACTCAAGGGTTCTTTTATTGGCACCCTTTCGTTTTATGCAACGATTATGTCACTTTTATGAACGCTTCGATGCTATTTACGGGTTTAGTTTATGTGGCAAAGAAATCTAATGCAAATACCAATAGCAATGTGGGCTGGGCCTACTTACGATTCTTACTGAATATAATATTTATTTATTTATGTGTTTGCTGGGAAACATAGAGCATAATACATTAATACTAGACAATAAAGTAGATTCTACATAATAAGCCTACAAAGGTTTTTGAAACCGTAAACATATTTATTAAAGATATTACTGTTATTTGAGTATAATTATCAGAATATCTTATTAGAAAGCAAAATTTGGCATAGTTCGACAGATCGGACGTAAGAGATATGTTTCGAACGGACAGAGGAAGAGGGGGTCATTTGATATATTGTTCTTTACTAAATAGCTGTATATAATAATAGATTTATTAAATGAATAAAAAAAAAAGAATATATTATTTTATAAAAATAAATATCTATTTACACTAGTTTCTACGCTAAGTTATTGGATCTCCATAACAACGACTCGACCAACGAGTTAAGTTAAATGATTTGTCATAATAGTCTGGCGGAACGCATCAATATCATATAATATCTAATATGTATATCGTTTATTTTTTTTTTTTTTTTTTTTTTTTTTTTATTTTATTATAGAGCTTAGTCATCAATTTGACTATATCGCTCCGTACTGTAAGCAGTTTACATTAATTTATTTTCTTAATTTTAGAATATTAATAACTAATTTATACAATTTTTTTGCTTCATATGATGTAGGAAATGCTAAAAAGCTTATACAGTGCGCAATAGTCAAAGTAATGCCCAAATCAACATTAATATCCTGTCTTAGGGACTCGCTCCGGCCGCATTCCAATAGAATATGGTAAATATCTTCGATTACACCGCATTCGGTGCAATTTGGGGAATTCACTTTCTTCATTAAGAAAGCAAAACAGTTTATTGGAAGGTGGCCGGAACGGAGTCTTAAAGCAACAATAAGATCACGGCGACTCAAATCACAATTATCAATCCACGGTACATTTAAGGGCTGAGGTTGCATCGTTCTGTACCATATACCTTTTTCTTTTGAACGTTCATCAAAGTACTCTTTCCACAAAAATGAACATTTTTCTTTTACTTTCCAAATTACATCAGAGAAATATGAGTCCAACGAAATCTTAACACCCTCCATACAAGCTTGCTTCGCAAAATTATCTACCATCTCATTGCCAGTTATTCCAACATGAGATGGTATCCATTGAATACAAACAGATTTAGATGCCTTGTTAAATTTATTCAATTGATCTAAAATTGTGTATGCTATCGATATACCTCTATAAGCTGAGGTACATTTTATTAGGTGCTGAAGACCACTTTTAGAATCTGTAAATATTACAAAATTTTGGAAATCAATGGAATCAATATATGCCAATGCCTCAGAAATTGCTAACAGTTCTACAAACATAATACAGTGATTATTACTTAACTGAAATTTCATAGAATTATCTGTTTGTACATCATAAAAAGCCGCTCCAGAATTAATTAATTCTTTTGAGCCATCTGTAAATATTTGGTAGTGGTTAATATAAACATTATTAATAAAGTGATAAACTAATTCTCTAATTTCGGTTAGGTCGTAATTATTTTTTGATTTTTTTAATGTAGGAATATTACATTTGATAAATTTCTTCACATCTATGTTACTAACCCACGTTTCTAAAGAAAACATTTCTAATTGATAAGTATATTGAATGGAAATGGACTGTAATTCTGTATGGGTGACAATTAGTGCAGGTTTTCGTTTATTAGACCAATAACTTTGATTTGAATTCGAATTAACCATTTTATCAAGTAAATCAATAACTTTATTATTTTTGATAGATTTAGATTTAAGCCAAAACTTCCCAGCTAAAAAACGTCTACGAACAAATAAGGGTTGTAAACAGAGTTCACTCTCCATGACGTGCACAGGAGTCGACTTTATAAACCCACCTAATATTCGCATAGCTTGATTTTGCACTACATCTAGTTTTTTTAGTTTATTCTGGGCTGCATTGGCATATAGAAAGCTGGCATAATCAATTCTACTACGAATTAACGAAGTATACACGCGTCTTAAGTGTTTTGGGTGCACACCCCAATCTGGTCCAGCCAAAACTTTAAAAGCATTCAGAATTTTTAAAACTTTATTGACAATCTCATGTATATGCTTGCTCCAACGTAATGACCGATCCAACCACAGCCCTAAATATTTCACATTTTCAACACATTCTAAAATGTAATTATCTACTTTTAAACTTATTTCATTTGCTCTTCTTCCTTTAGAGAACAAACATATTTTACTTTTGTTAGGGGAAACATCAAGCCCTATCATATTAATTTGTACAATAAATTTATCTATCGCTACTTGTAGGTCTATTTGAGCCTTACGAATATTTTTATTTGACGTATAAATGACAAAATCGTCTGCAAATTGAGAAATTAAAATAGAATCACTATAAATTGGACGACAAACATGGATAGTTACTATATTAAACAATAAGGGCGACAAAGGATCGCCTTGAGCTAATCCTAAAGAGGTATATCTACAATATTCAGAATTATAGATATAAACTTTAAGCCGACGTTCACTGAGAAAATTCCAAAGATAATTACATATTTTTAAGCCAACTCCAAATTCATGCAGTACGTTTGAGAGAATCGTTATGTTTACATTATTGTATGCATTGTTTATATCCATAAAACCAGCAAGAGTGGATTCATTTTTTGAGAAACCCGACTGTATAAAAGAAACTAAGCTGCTTAAATTATCGTAACAGGATTTTGCTTTACGAAATCCTACTGTATTGTCGGAAAAAAGATTGTTCCTTTCAAAATACCATTCCAGACGCTTATTTAAGACAGAATGAAATATTTTGCAAATACAGGACATCAACGAAATAGGTCGAATAGATGAAGCAAACCTCACATCTCGTCCTGGTTTTTGAATAGTTATTATTAATATGTTTCGCCATTCATGGGGAACAATATTCGACGAAAAAAATATATTGTATAATTGGATTAAAACTAATATACCCTTAGCCGGCAAATTCTTTAACATAGAGTACGATATACCATCATGACCAGGAGCAGTGTCCGCCGATTTTATTGCCATTAAAATCTCTTGACTTGAAAAGGGTACTTCTAAATCAAAATTGCTAATGCTAAAAACTGGTTTTGGTGGTAAAACGTAGTCTGGAGTCAAAGATAATAGAACGCTTTTCACATTATTATCGTCGATATGTGTTCTTGGGCCTCTATAACCCTTAATCCATCGCATACGATACCATAATTCTGCAGAAGAAGTAGCTTGATCCAAAGATGAACAATTATTTCTCCAAGAAGCGGAATCAGCCTTTCGCATAAGTCGTTGCAACTCAGATATCTTATCTTGTAATAAACTAAGATTTCGCGGTATAGGATTCTTTCTAAAGTTAGTAAGAGCTAACCGACGTTCTGCAACAAGTTTCGATAGCTTACTATTCCAGTACGATTTTGGCGTAAAGGTTGATGTAGGGTTTTGATTAATTATGATAGTAGGAATATGCTCATCTGCTGCTTCATTCAAAATAGATATAAATAAATCATATGCTTTTTGTGGATCTTCTGGTAGACTGAAATTAGTAAATTTATCGTCAAGATGTTTGGTGTAATTCGGCCAATTAGCTTTCTTAAAATTTCTTTTTCTAATAGGTTTTAATGAGGCCTCATGCAACGTTGACATTTTAATTATGAGATGGTCACTACCTAGTGTCTCTTTAGTAACAGTCCATGTAAACTTAACAGATATATTTGTAGAAACTATTGAAATATCTGGAGAAGATTCCTGTAGGGTGCCATTAACGAGCTTAATTCTTGTCGGTGACGAATCATTCAATGTCACGAAGTTGCTTTCTAAAATGGCATCACAAATTTGTGTACCTCTTTGATCAATTTTGTTGGACCAATTGGTATGGTGACCATTAAAATCACCTAAAATTATAGTATTTTTATCGACTATAGAAAATAAATGTTCCCAGTCACTTTGTCTTGTTCTTATGGAGGGGGGGCAATATACTGCAATTATATTATTAATATGCGAACAATTCAAAATTCTCACATGAATTATTTCTATACCTGTGTTGGGTTGATTATCTAAATTTATTATTTGAGCTTTTACCGAATGATGAGCCAAAACCGCGACACCTCCATAACCATCTTCCCTGTCTTTTCTATAGATATTATATCCACTAATTCTCAGATTTGTTTCTGGCTCTAACCACGTTTCGCATATAGCCGCAATATGAATTTTTTCTTGCACTAATAGTTGTTGGACTAAAAGTAATTTTCTTTTAATACTTTGTGCATTCCATTGCATAATGTTAATCTTGTTCAATAAATTTATATTAGCCATTGTTAAATAATTGTTTTAAAATCGAAAAATTCTCAAGTTTAGCTTTCATAATATTCACGAACCATTCTATTATACTTACTAGAATTTTTTCAATTTTTTGTTTAGCTGTAAGTTTTTTCATGAAAAAAATATTAGTTAATTTTTCAAGTAAATCACCAAATACACCTTTTCTTGTTATTTCTTCTTCTTCATTATCTACTCTCATGTCTTCTTTATTAGAATCAGTTTCAGAAACATTATCCCAATCAACATTTTCATTTCTTATTTCTTTTTTCTTACTTTTATTGCTTTTATTTTTTGTCAGTTTCTGTTTCCTTGACCCTTCATCTGATGACTGCTTCGACGTTTTAACAACACCTGCATATGTTTTTTGAGAAGATGAGATAGGTATTTCATTTACGTGTATATCTTCAGATTTGTATATGTCATCATTGGGAGGCAATGAGGGTGGAACATATAGGGTTAGGGCCTTTTTATAAGTACAATTAAAATCAGACATAATTTCCCTTATTTTCTTTTCCTTTTTAAAGACTGGACATTCCCTGTTTAAAGACAAATGTGGCCCTGAGCAGTTCACACATTTTAGTTCCGTTGATTCGCAGTTAGGGTGATTAGATCCACATTTGGGACAAATAACTTTTGTACTAGGGCATATTTTTCTACTGTGCCCATACCGCCAACATTTCGAACACTGGGTAACGGGAAAAATATATGGTTCAATCTTAACTTTCACATCATATACATAAATATATGGGGGTAAAGAAGAACCTTTAAATGCTAAGCGAACAGTTTCGCTCGTTGACCAGCCCGCTTCATCATTTCTTCGCATTAAACGTTTCACAAATAATACTTCTCTGTCAGAATTAATACTTTCCTTTATTTCGTCTTCAGTTAATTCTACTTCTACGTTTTTAATGATACCATACGATATTCCTACTTCATATCTATTTTGCATTTTCCAGCCTTTTTCAATGAAAGTATTACAAGATATTAATTTTTTTGCGCTGTCTTCTTCTTCAAACTGGATTAAAACTTTATATGGATTTATGTATTTAATTCGAGAAATATTTAATATATTTTCTTTCTTAAGCAATTTGGCCAATTGAAACTGTTTGGGCATCATTTCTTTTGAATATATACAAATTTCTATAAAATCCTCTTCAATATTTTCTATGCTACTCCATGTATTTCTTCTCATTATTTTTTTTCTTTTTTGGTTAACTGTTGTCCAATTATTAGTAGAATTAGACTCTCTGGGACGTTTGGTCGGACGGTTCATATTTTCTAAGTAATATTCATTTTGTTCCTCCTCAATATACATATCATTTCTCTGTAATTCCATTTGTTCAACGGTGTTCAAGATATTACATTCATCTTGAATGCAGTTATCGCCTTCCATTATAACGCATCATACGGTCGGCCGCCGGCGACGAACTTACACGTGCCGGTGGCTACGAGCCGTCCTTCTTAGAATTGTTAATTACGCAATTGATAAACACGCGCAACAAAATACACGACCGCACTTGTCGAACGTATCGTACCGAGTTGATATCGTTTATTAAATAAGGAATAATATATATTTACGTCTTTATAAAATGTAATAGTTTGTCTGTTTTACTTTAAATATATCTATAAACTAAACACATAAAATCAATTTGCCTGTCCATCGTTTAACGATTATGTAAAAGATAATGACATAATTCAAAATAATATATCAATGTATTTTTGCATTGTTATCAGTTCTGTAAACAAATAGAATGTATAGAATTAACTCCAAAAACATTCCAATCAATTAAACAACAAATCGCATAATACGATGTACTCTTTTTGCAAAAACTAATTCAATTAAAAGTTTCAGCGCCAAATCGAGAGAGTTCCAGCAATTTTACGGAAACTTTCTAATACATTCAAAATATAATAATTCACCATAAAATGTCAATAGTGATTGATGTTAATATTCTTGACATGATAATACTTCGTGAAGTGACTCACAAAACATTAAAGAAAAGTAATTTTGTAAAGTAAACATGAATTAAACTTTCATTTCAAAAACTTTGACCGCTGGAACGATTGATCAATGTCAAAAACCTATTTAATTCGAAGCATATTTTGCACAGTATTGAATGTATGTTTGCAAGTATCATACGTGAACATTAAGAGTGTAAACATGGTTACCAAAATTTCATATCCCACCATCGTGTGTTTAAGCCAGCCATTTTAATTCTATATATATATTTATATAATATGATAAACTGTATATATATCTATAGGTAGGAGCTTATTGTGGCTAGGACGATCGCCGTCCGCCTCGCTATCACCGAGACAGGAGATTGTATTCAATTTAGTAGGTTGTATACTAAAACCAAGTTTAACACGTGACTAGTTTTTAAGAAGATTATAATGATTCCAATTTCATTTAATAATTAAAGTACTGTTAAAACTTTTAGACTTAATGTAATTTATTTTGTCATTGTCTTTACTCCATGCCGATTACTCCTAAAGGTTTAAACCCCCATAAAGCTAATAATTTTCAAAGGGATTATCTAGACGGAGTGTCATTTTATTGTTGCCAGTAAAAGCTAATGGAGTGGAAGGTGTAATAGAAAATCTAAAAATCCTTTTACGATTGTCTTCGCGGCGAACGAAACCATTTGAGTTTCATTTACTTTAATTGTTATCGACGTTTTTATATGGAAATGTTTCGGTATATTTTTAAAATACCTTTAGTTGTATCAATTTCGTTTCGTGCATAAACAACTATACACATATTTATAAAAGTGACAAGATACTGTTTAAATTTTAACTTTTGAAAAGTTCCTTAGCCACACTTATACATCTATAATATAATTGTAATATTTGTAATTCTCCGAACATATTTATCACGCGATCAAATATAAAAATTAAGGAATTTGTCGGTTTTAAAACGCAACCATCAATCTGTAAACCATCAATGTTGCTATGTTACTTAACAAAATAAATAGTAAAAGTAACAGCCTTCAAATATCTCACTGCTGGGCTAAAACCTCCTCTCATTTGACGTGCATCTAATTCCACGACGCTGCTATAATGCGGTTTGGTGTATACACATATGTCAAACATCATTGAAATTAGATACTTAAAGGTTTCTTCAAAACGTTTTCTTTTACCACCGACCACGAGATAAATTACTAACACAAATTAAGCACATGGAAATTCAGTGGTACTTGTCTTGGTTTGAACAATCTAATATATATTATTATTAATATTCTTACATTTTAGTAATCATTTACATGAAACCTAATTTTATATTAAATGTTATACATAAAATTTTTTTGTTGAAGTTCGCACTTGGTGTAGTGAAACCGAACTTATTAGAAATAAGTCGATAGATAATTACAACAAAAATAATTACAACTCTATTAACTTACATCTACCGTCATCAGAGTACCTATGTATGTATGGAATTTTATATTCATATAATTATTATATAACGTCATCAGAAGAGACTAGCGTCTGAGACACAGGCTCGGCCTAGTTCAGGCGCTTGTTCTCATAGGATAATTGTACGTACAAATTATAGTATTGTTCATAAGGTGTGATGCATGCATGTACATTTTAGTATTTGGTTGTAAGTTCTAATTAACAAGATCTTATTTAAAAAAAATATCATTGGGCCGTCTCGGCTCTTTCTCTAAATATAGAGATGTTATAATAAGTCTTTAGTGATACCCATACAATAGGGTATACTAATTATATCTAAACCATTTTTCGTTTTAGAATTTGTCACAAATTTTAATACTTAAAGTATTAGAGATTCTCTTCGCTTTCATAAAATTATTTCTCTTACAAAAGTTTGAAGTTTTCTTTTGTTTTCGATGAAGAAAGACTTACCATTAACGGTACTTTATAACAATTTCAAAATTTATATTAACTTTTCACGAACATGATTATAGTCATCATTCGCTTCAAAAGATGTCGGGTGACGTTTTATATATTCAAATATTTTCAACAAGCTTTATACCGTTAAGTAATAAGACAAATCTTATCTATTAATTATTTTAAATATAATTATTAAAACTTATAGAAACTCGAGTCTATTCGATCCGATATAACTTCCAAAAAGCGGATAAATATGAGTCGTACTTGTCGAATTTCGTACTAAGGAGGTGACCTAGTCCTAGACAATAACTAAATATATATTAATAGATGATGGAATTATCCGGACCGTCTGAAAGGCTGAAACTGCTCCAAACAACGCTTTACCGGATTATAATTTCAAAAGGGTCATAGAAAACGGCGTCACCGCGTTGTTCAAAATCAAATGTAGGTTTGGTTAGAAACATCGTTGATGGTTATCACGCGACGGTGGTGGAGTATCAGTGTATTATATACATAAAAAAGATAATAAATATGAAGTTTGGAATAAAATATATTGAACTAAACTGATTACACAATCGCTCAAAAACGGCTAGAGTTTACGACTACGAATACTACGAATTTAGATGGAATTTGGAATAGAGTTAGGTATATCTTGTATAACTTAATAAGAGCTTGTTAAAGGATGGAAACTAATTTATGAATAATCAATTGCAATCACAAATTTGATAAATATAAATTTTATAATCCTCAGTATGCGACTACTAAAATATAGTTTAACATAGGCATATATATCATTATGTAAGCTGGATGCTGTCAAGCTGTTAACATGTAGAGAGTTAACAGCTGCTACACGAAGTTTCAAACTAAGTAACCAAATGACAAAATAGTATCAAATATGTCGAGGTTCGTGACGTCAACGAGCTGGCAGCCCTCTTCAACGATTTATCCACTCGAGACATATACAAATAGCAGATTATTCGGACTTAAGTAAGATTCGTTGACAAATATTGCTACGATTCAGCTGCTTGATAAACCGTTATAGATGGGATTTTGCACGCTACAGCGATTACGGTATATTTAGTGTAACAAATATAGCTTCACATGTTTAATATATGTAGATAAAGTATTTAAATATAAATATATATACGAATTTCATTAAAACCTATCCAGAAAATTCAATATGTCATACATTTTCTATCTACTGTTGTAGGATTAATGTTGACCCAAAAATAATGTCTTTAATAGGTATGTACATTTTTAGAATGGCATTAGAAAAAAATGTAAAAAAAAAAGAAATCGTTGTTTTTAATATTCTTTACTCCATTTCATTCGCACTTGAATTATACATTTATCATACTATGCCTGAAACCATTATTCCAACAAACTTTTAAAATATCCACTCAATTAAATAAATGCCTATTTAAATATATATATTAATTAGTTTGCTTCCTAAATCCATAATGCAATGTTCGTGTGCGCGCCGCCAGCAGTCCGTACAGCTTCGTGTTATTAGTAGCGAGGCAAACGGATTCCGCGTACAAGGTGCGTCGTCATTCAGGACCCACACTTTAGTGCAAAACCACGTATAATGGCTATAAATAAACATATTCTGTAACACAAAGTTTTAATTTAATTTTTGTACAAGTCAATCTAATATTACTTAATTATTTACTAGTTAGTTTTTATTCTAAGTTTATCATACTACAAAAAAATTATAACAGCGAAATTTAAAATTAATTCAATTACAACCGAAAAAGATACAATAATAAACAAATATCATACAGAATTATCTATACTAATATTATAAATGTTAACTATGTCTGTCTATCCGCCTGTATCGATTACACGGAAGAACCAAACTACTGAAGAAATAACATTTTAATACGTAACACCTAAAGACCAACCCCTAAAAAGCAAGCGAAGCCGGGGCGATAGCGAATTCAGTATATACATAAAGACTCAACTGTAAACTTTACATAGACATCAAATCAAATCAAATTAATTCCATCCATATTTATTTCAAACAGTAAAAGATCATACATAATTTGATTTGAGACTTAGTAATAGAAACAATGTAACTTTCAGTCAAAGTTAAGATTTTAGTCTCTTCAAATATTTTTAAATAAACAATAACAAATAAATTTAGCACTTACGAAAAAAATATTTAGTCTGAATTTATATATTCGTTGTTTTTAAATAGTTTTTCATGTACAAAAAATATAAGATCCTGAAAATGTACTAGAGCTGCACAAGATCTAAACACTAATAAAATTTTAATTAATAAAAATAAACGGTAAACAGTCAGATACGATGCAATATTTTTTCATCCTGTCATATAAATAAGTCTAATCTAAGAATTATATAACAATGAACTATAGAACAATTTTAATTAAAGTAGAGAATGAACATTAAACTACGATTACTGTCATAGTTTAATTTTATTTAAAACTAGCTTTAAACGAGGTTTAACTTGCACTAAATTTGGATAATACATGATTATTACTTATATAGAATATAAAACCTAGTGTAAGATTTTAAAAAAATAGATGAAACTTAAATACAAAAAAGGACTAAAAGCAAACCGACTCAGCAGGGGTCTTCAATTTTATGGCTAAATGCTAAGAAATATAAAACTGAACCGCTTTACGTCGCTTAGTCTTATACTATAGTTTGCCAGATTAGTTGACATTTATGGTTCCTGCTTCGCTCCTCAGAGTCTTAGCGTAAATTTATAATGCAGCGTATAACCTTTACAAGTCTCAACAAATGGGCCATCTATCGCCAAAAAATATATTTAAAAACGAACTTATAATTCTAGAAGCTAGCGTGTTCAAATATATTATACTTTTTAGCTTTATAATATTGTATTGATTGGCACGTAGACTTTTTTTATTTGTTATTTATGTAGATTTGCTATACGCGACACTACACCTCGTGTGAATTGACTACGTATGCTTCTTCTAGGCATCTACGAGCTACGAATAAATAATATGATGTAAAAAAAAAGTTAATCTAGGATTCAACATCTGCTACGCGTTTTATGACTGCAGCTACAGAAATGCCTACACTGCTACGTGCGCTACGGCAAAAACGTGCTGATGAAATAGGTTTGATCTGTGTGACGAACAATTGTAATATAAAAATAAAAAAAAATTAATGAAATATATGATTTAAAACGAAGTATTTCTAATCTAAAAATATGAAGTAACACGTTGTTTTAAAACTATAAAACATATTGAAATGCACATTTTTGGATATATTTTTGGAGTTCATTCGGCAATAACAGGTATTATTAAAAAAAAGTATACTGTCTTTAGTATCTATACATATAATAAAATTGGAGTGTCTATTTGTAACATTAAAATAACCGCTTTTTACAAAATGCATGTTTGTATACACGGTACAAATACCAAAATATGTTCTTTTTTTCAATTTTTGTCCGTCTGTCTGTATGTCTGTTTGTTCTGGCTAATCTCTGGAACGGCTGGACCGACTTTGACGGGACTTTCACTAGCCGATAGATGATGTAATAAGGAGTAACTTAGACTACGACAATAACTTTTTTAGCTAGTTTCTAAAATATGAATATAAGCAAAGAACACTCATTATATATATGGATATATATGCATTATGGGCTTAATCACGGATATAATATGTGATAGTGATCACATTAACTTTACAACAATAAATTATCTTGAGATAAAAGGGCTTTTCACGGGCACTTGGATTTTATGGCACGATTATGTTGCTTTTATGAGCGCTCAATTGCTATTTGTATTTTTTATTGATAAACTGAGATATTTTGCCAATACCGATAAAATACTGTCAATGAAATAACATTTTTACCAGCAGTAATATTAGCATAAAATAGGAATATATGCAATGGATGCGTCTACTTTCAGCTTAAAATTCATTTAATTTCACTCAAGAGAGACACTAAAGAATTTTCATAAAATATAACTGTTTTATAGATATGAATTTAAAAGAAAATGATAGAATATCTGTATATACATTAATTAAAAAAATAATAATTCATGAGCTTATCTTATAACCCTTACTAACCTACAATATATTTGTAACACTGGAATATGGGTTCCATATAAATTATATTTAGTGATAATAATGATGATGTCAATCAAACCGATTTTACACAAGGCAGACATTGTCAAGAAACACTAGCCAACAGCTCAGGCCCTATAATATATTGCACAAGCACAAACACAGGTGCACTCTCTATTTCTGTGTAATCATAATCTGATGGGATGGCAATCTGACACGACCGGAAAATGAGCTTTTTGTCTCACGGTATTGTATCCACTCTTAGATTCCGGATTAAGACAGGAAATTTCCCGACAGAAAAACTCAATAACTTTTTATTGTCCAACCCGGGTACAGAATACAGACTATTGATCTGCGGCCGTTTAACCTAGCTACTAGGACAACGAAAACTTTAAATAACAGTTAATACGTTACAACACATACATCCACAAAGAGATATCATTATCAAAATTAATTTTTAAAGTTATATCAACATAATTTAAATAAAGTTATATCTATATCAAGTTTTTTTTATTTTATTAGTGTAAAACTGGGTCAAAAAGTAGAAACCGATTGTGTGGTACAAAGCGTAGACGTATCTACGACATGGTTCTCTTAACTTCACCGCTATCTTAATCGAATCTAGCTACCAAACTAGGGCTGTGTATGTTATCTTAAAGTTTGATCAAAATAATCAAAATCATAATATACTCCATATGAGTAGGCTCTTACAAGTACTTTGTAATTAACACCTTACTAGTCTATCGTGATAATTATGCTTGTAGCTACTACAAGTTCAGATCTTGTATTAAACTGAGACGTAAAAATAGTAAGCAGTTTCACTCTTATTAAAATTTTAGTACATATGTATAGTAAATATACTAACAATTTTATATAACTTCATATGGAATTTTTATCCATTCATTCATCGGACTTTGAAAGTCACTACTGGGCACGGACCTCCCCCAATCGGCGCCAATTTGACCGGTCCTTTGCCCTCCAAATCCAGCGGTTTCCCGCATTATGTTCTTCCCTTTTCGTAATTCATTGAAGTTGAACAATATTCCTATTTGTATTTAAAAAGTAATATCTGTAATCTAAAAGTAGTACTGATTTTATTTGCTTTTAATTTATCTTGATTTTTTTTTAATTATAAATTAAAATCACTACCCAAGCCTGTGATTTTATATGAATATGCTTATCTCAGGAACTATTAAATGGATTTTCATTAGCTCTATCCATTAATTCGGTTTTCACTAAAACACGAATTGATTCTCGATGAATATTTAGGTATATTATTATTAATAAATACAATTGTTATTAAATGACTTAAAGCATCTGCGATGTTTGTCTTTGACGTCGAAAAAAACAAAGAGAGATGTGAGAATTTTTTTTACTCAAATTATCTAAAATAATACATAATCAAATTGTTTCTTTCAAGAAAAGTCCGCGACACTATATATCTACACATATATACATAAGAAAACTATGTAGATTCATAATATTAAATATTTATTAATATATTATTTATAAAGCAGCACAATCCGTCAACGTCTGATTTAGGTTGCCAAAGTAACATAAACCGCGCAATAACTTAGACGCTTAATGTAATTGAATTGAACGTTGCTTACATAATTTACAACAAAAACACTATGTAACTTTGTAATATTGATTCGTGTTTGTTAAGTATTGTTATATTTAATATATTTGATAGAGTGGATGTAATCTACTTTAAACAAAGAAAAACTGTAGATACTAAAAAAAAAGACTTTATTAAACTTTATTATACATTTTATTTATAATTGATAATTTATAAGCAGGATATTCATTTAATATTATTATCTAATTCTAAAAGGTTTTTATATTTTTATAAGTACTCTCTCGTTTTGTATATATGTATTAATGAAGCGAATTTAATAAAATGTCTATCAAGATTTTATTGATATTATAAAAATCCTTTGGTGAATATAGTAGAACCAGAAACTATAAACTTATACATATGTTAGTTACACCAGGCATAACAAGGTGAGGAGCATTCTTTTATAATAAATCTAGCTAAATTGCAACCTTTCGGAAAATTATAAACAACACATATTACGAACCAATTGCTATGTTACACTTGAAAAAAATGTAAAACTTGTAGCTGGCAAAGTCGAAGCAAATTGTTAATATGTAAAATATATAGTTGTTACCAACCAAAGTATGTTAACTGCTAACAAACATTTTGCTTACATTCTAGATACAATAAAAAAAATCTTTTAATTTAAACACACACACTACAAAGCTTTTATTGTTGCTGTCTGCCATAACCTCTGACTTTTAAATAAATTGAAAACGTTTTATTCTCGAAGTTAAATTTAATTGCTTTACTGATAGCTAGTTCAAATTTGGTTATTTTATTTGTTTTGTATAAAATTAATAGTATACACATTGCTGCTGAACACAATCTAAGAAGAATATTATTCAATCTCACAATCTAAGAAGAATGTTGCTAAATAATTCTATTTTAATTAAACACTCCTTATGATGTTTAAATGAAAATTCCCAAACGAAAAACATTATTTCAATGAAATTATTTGAATCTATCTTGATTTCAAATTATAGCTTATAAGAATATTACATAAATCTCAAAATTTACAACAATAAAGGTTGTCTGTCATGATTAATTAATTTTTAATTTATTTAATTATTTGATTTTAAGATTTTTTGTTTTAATAAATGAACATTCACAATAGGTTGTGAATGTTTCACAATAGTTTTTTTTATTTATAAATGAAAATACTTTACTTTCTGTAGAAATAAGCGCCGTATTAAATTTTAAAAATTTCTTACATAACCTTCCTCTCTAAAGTAATGCGTTACCAAGCTTGAGAACTGAGATGTTACATCTTACTACTCCTTCAAACTGAAACACAACAATCTATACTATACTAATATTATAAATTTGAAAGTAACTCTGTCTGTCTGTCGCTCTTTTACTACCCAACCAATAAACCGAATCTGATGAAATTTAGTATGAAGTAATCTTAAACTCCATGGAAGGAAGCTGCGGGCGACAACTAGTACTAAATATCCGATGAAAAGTTGGTATCAAGTTTTTAAAACGTGTTTTACATTTGAATATATTTAATTAAAATTATAAATAATCTACGCGAAGCCTCGTCCTAAATCGTTACAACAGTTAGTGTCTAGCGAGTCACGTAAGAGCGAAGGTGGAAGCCATCTTAGCACGTACGAGGAACGCCATCTTTGTTTTGGCTGGCTTATCGAATAGATGGTATCACGTTGTGCTGCTAAATGTTTCTAATTGTATCGTGAAAGCAATGCATTTTCGAGACTATGGCTTTAACAACTTTTTATATATATACTCATTCTAATACAAAGTGAAATAACTATTGTTATTAACATTTTATTGACAGAAACAAACATAATATTAAAAGAAAAATTTAAAATAATATTTTCCTTACGTTGAAAAACACTTATAAGGCTATTATATATAATTATAGTGTTTTAATTATTTATTTTTAACAGGCGAGGTAAATATGGGAAAAAATATATATTCTATAATAACATTTGTGGTGAATAAATGTTACAGCATTTATAATAAATACGGTTAATTATTTGTAATCGAGACGCCGCTTATTAAAATGATTGAAGAATAACATAACAATTATCTTCATAGTAATAAAACAATCAGCCAACTATGGAATCTATTATGTAAGGCCTTTGAACCTGTCGATACCCTGGCTTACGATGAGTAAAACAAAAATTAGACGAATATAATACGATAAAAAATAATTGTCTAAGAAGTAGCACCTTAACAACTTTAGTTTGAGGAAATTAATAAAGCGAATAACCCGATGTTAGGTGCTACCCCGTCTTGGTAGGTACCACTCACCGTCTATTAATGTTTGCTGTTTCCGTTTCCGGTTTGAAGGGTGAGTAAGCCAGACACAAGGGACATAAAAACTTAGTTCCCAAAGTTGGTGGCGCATTGGCAATTTAAGAAATGTTTCTGGTGGTGATCACTTACCGTCAGGTGGCCTATTTGCAATTCCACCTGCCTATACTATAAAAAAAAGCTTAAAATAGGATTTGAGGTTTGTAAATATACAACAATGTTATATTGCATGTATAAAACAAATGGTTTTTGTTTAAGCCGTAACCGCAGTGAATAATCAATTATGTCGTTCGTGATCTAACCCAATGTCCATCTGCGAACCATTTATAAACGTCAGATCTAGTTATGGTTCATCGAAAAATAAACTTAATGTCAAAAGTGATAAGAGGTTTAGTCGTGTCAATAAACATACTGCTCTATAGTTTTGAAATACAAGCTATCAATTAAACGAGACCGAGAACAACTCGTTACTAGCATTGACTGAGATGATCATATGAATACTTAAAGTCTAATCAATACTATTTTATAAATAAAGTCATATTATGTAATAATAATTAATGATTAGAAATATTAGTTACACATGTAAATATCACACAGCTGGGCTAAGACCTCCCCTTTTCAGGAAAGGTTGAGATTCCATCGCGCTGCTTAATTCCGATCCGCTTTGATGACTACACACGTAAAAAAATTATATTTGCCTCATATACGTTTCCTCCCGATGTTTTCGTACACCGCCAAGTACGAAAAAATTATAATCACAAATACCTGCCTGGTTAGATCCGCAATTATCGCTTAAGATAAAATGGTTCTTACTCTCTCTACCACTAAGAATTCTTGGTTATTTAACCTTATATATAAAAACTTAATCGATCGAGATAGCCCCGCGGATAGAACATACTATACTAAAACAGCGATAAAACATCATGTCGAATTCTTAAAACTGGAAAAGTGTAGTGGTATAAGATCCTAAATCCTCGACTCAACATAATATGTTTTTGCCCAGCAAATTCACATTAACGAGAAAATATTATATACTGATAATGATTTATATCTCTTGAAAAATCCAAAACTGATTATCTTACCCAAAATATGGTAGCTCGTAGCTTGAAACATATATGTATAACAATGAGAACGCCAAACAATTTGTATGTTACAACAAAACACAAATTGAGTATAGAAAAAACCTCTAGTTTTATTTGACAATGCTCGACTCGTAACGTAATATGCGTCAGCGAAACTCGAATTTCCCGTTGCGGAGTGAAATATAATAAAACGCACAATTTTCTGCAGCACAATATTTTATTTTGACTTTTATTGCAATTCGGATTATATTTCAATATCGTCTATAAAATGAAATAAATCGAGTTTAGGGGTACTATAACTTCTTATATCAAATCGAAGCATGACGCATACAATAAATATTTCCTCTCTAAAGTAAAGCTAAGTTATATATTATGCTAAATCACAGTAACGTCCTAGAGCGTTAATAAAATGTTTCGATAAAACTTAATTTCTCGTACATTTTAAAAGAAGAAACCTCTTGGGTTGTTAATAGTGAAAAGCTTAGTATTGTAAGTTTGAATCTATTCTTTTGTTAAGCAAGCACATGCCGACAATGCATTGAACTATTTCAACGTAAATCCTTAGTGGAAGTGTTCCGCAGTGATAGCGCAGCTCCCGCTAATACTCGGCAAGTCTGAGCTGTTCCCGTGAGACCGTCGCTTGCAATATCTCCAAACCGAACTGCCGGTATATGTAATGAAGTGCCTATAGAGGTAAAGAGCGCAAAGAATTGATCTAAAATTTTAGTTTTTCCAACTGAATACTGAAATAGCATTTTACTTCATATTTGCACTGAAGAGAATCTATGTATGTACTAAATTAGAGCAAATAAGATTCAATGTTTATTATGTAAAAGTGTGAGTGGTTTTTGTGTATAATAACTTTTTTTTTATGTTATAGGTAAGCGTAGTTAAGTGGTCACCACCACCCATAGAAATATTAACCATCCCTTACTTTGCCAAAGCGCCACTAGCCTTCTATCATATAGTGAATGATATATTCAGAAAACAACATAATACAAAACGAACTCGTAATAAAAAAACAATATTCTGATTCGACTATCTCAATGAAATGTATCCGGCACGAACCCATAACGCCATTACCATTTCTACTATATGGTCTGGTTATTTTGTTCTAATCGATCCACGAAAGTGATAAGGTTTAAGCTTAGTTAGGTTTGATGCTTATACAATATATCTTTGGTAAGAGACCTCTAATCAAAATATTTAAACCTTATTAATTATAAATTTTAACTTAACATAAAAATCTATGAATTAAGGGACACATGGAAAATCAATGCAAGATGAAATAATTTCGAAAATTTTAATCACACTAATTGTGTCTTAAATGGTCTGTTTTAAAATAAAGGCGCAGTTTTAGAATTAAAAAAAAAATACATTTCTCAAATCTGTTAAACTTAAAGAACAATAGCTATCAAATACAAATTGAATATTATTCACTTCATACATTCCTAGAAATTATTTACCGAGAAACGTATTTAAGTCTACTTTTCCTTAACCATTTATAAGTTTAAACATAAAAAGGGATGCAAGTAACAATGGAATCAACTTTTAAAAGGGCTTATGCAGTCTTTACCGACTAACTTTAAATGCACAAAAAGAAACGAAACATTTCCGCAATTGCTACCACTTTTCAAAAAATCAAGTGCTATTCGGATTTCTGCGCATAATGGTTCCGTATTTCTATTCTATGTATTTTTATAATTTTTGAGCCGAGTACTGTAGTTAGAACAGATTTACCTTAACTGAAGTTTGGATGCTGGAACCAAGATCAACATCATTAGTTTTAGTATATTTGCTTAAGTTTTTGGGAAAAACAGAGTGAGGCTCTATTTAAATAATTATTTATTCTCCTTTTTCCAACATTATTTTCAACATATTTAAGTATCCTTTAAAAAGTGTACTTTCATTTCCAGTAATTAACCCTAAAAATTACTTTCATAGTCAGAATTTGACAATATAAGCTATACATCCTTAAAGATGTACTTTTTATTGTCTAATGGAATTGGTAGCAATAAACTCCTTATGGTCGAGAGACAGTATATCTATTCAGAGAGAACGAAGAATGATTAATAAATGATATATGAATATGTTTATATAACATATTTGTATAATAGCTTATAATTAATTAAAGTTTTTAAACAAATAACATAAAAAACAACTATATTATAAATCTCTGTATATATGCATGACGTTCAACATTTATTATTAAACATTATCACAACGATTAATGCCGTAATCTCTTTTTTAAGGTTTCGAATGATAATTTAAACTTATAAAATCTTTTTTTTGACAATAAATCGACCGATAATTGAAAGCTAAAGAGAAACACAGACCTTAAGAATCAAGATCAAGACAATATTTTAAAACAATGAATCAATTTAAATTAATTAATAAATAAGAAATAAATAATATATATGTATAATTTACCAATGTTAATTATTTTAGAAGTCGGTGACCTCATTAAATTCTAAATTGATTTATATTAATATGTTTCAATTTTATTATAATATAAAGGAAAATTAATAGGCTGTTCTCTCCTTTTAAGAAATCTTGAGTAGATTCACATATATTATAATCATAATACAATATTTAGATTTAATGTTTAAAATACTTAGTTTAGTAGCGATGAAATATATTGAAGGTACGTCGTTTGCGTTTTCTTTGTGAAAGGCTCGAGGGGAAGAAGCTTTTTATGAACACGAAAAATGCATTTGTGATTCAGTCATAAACGTTTCTTTAACGAATGACGTACGTGTCTATAGCACTCGGTATTGTGACACACTTTTATTAAACTTTTGTTCTTTCTTCGATCTGAATGCTGTCGTAATGTAACCCTGAGTTCTGTCTTATGCATTAAGATATTTTAATACGCTCAATAATGGTTGTTATTATATCTTTGCTATATTTTATATTGGAGTATAGTGTTAGTTTTGACTTATTGTTAAATGGCAACACTGACATAAAACTCTTTGACAGTTACATACATGAGTTTACGTGAGTCAGTAGATTGTGGTTCAAATCATCCTATTAAGAATAATCGACGGTACAGTCGACTGTTCTTTGGCACGTGTACACTGACCAACACTGTCACTGACAAACGAGTAGAAACTAATATTTTAAATCTTTGGCCTTCTGTAACATATATCTGTTTTGATGAGGTACGCCGGTAATACAGAAAAAAAAAACTTTGTTTATACTTTTAATATTATTTTTCTCGTAATAGCTTTAATGCAATGAAATACGTTTAGTTTTAAAACAATCAATAAAATAAAGGATCTTTCATAATCTATAATACATAAAAAAAGTTATAATACAAAAAAAATATATTTATAAATATGTCAATGCCATAAAAGTACGTACAAAATGACTTGACATATGCTAAAAGGAATGTTTTAATTGAAAAAAGTCCAGAGTCTCGTTTGAAATCTGCGTGATTGATTTAACTGGTTATTATTGCTTCATATCAGAAGTAATTTAGCGCTTTTGCTCTTATAATTATTTTGTTCTCCAATATAAAGATTTGAATTCGTCTAACGGAATTTAAGATTAGAATTTTCTAATATTAATACGGATTTGACTAAACAAATGGCAGACATTATCTACAAGGAAAGGTTAATAGGAGCAGACCGAAACAAACGATGTCTATTCATCTTAGTTCGGTTCGACCTTTAGCTAAATAAGATTTTACTGAGAATTGAGGATAATTCTTATCGATACAATGGCACTTCATTTAGTACTAAGAAAAACAATTGTTTCGCGTCAAAGTGTTTCTGTGAATAATTTAGTCGCCTGAGATGTATCTAATGATACCATGTTCGCGAATACTAACTCCAATATTGATGAGGCTCAGTATTAAAAGAATCGTACAATACAAGCCACAAGAAGCTTGCTATGCATTCCCCATGAAGCAACTAATGTCTAACAATAAAGCAAGTGAGAGCAAGCGAGGACGATACATACTTAATTAGAATAGTTACCGTAATGGGTTCCCTTACTGAATTAACTTGGTGCAATAGAGATTGAAAGTGAGTAAAGTTTTAATGTTAACGGTAACGGTGGTACCAAGTCGTTCTAACCAAATTGCAATTGTCTCTTTAAATTAGCTTTACAGCAGATAACAATTTGAAGACAATGAAAGACTGTAACTTAACCCTCTTTTAAATGTTTTATTTCTATTAAATAAGTAACTCTTACGCAATCTTATATTACATAAGATAAAATTTAATAAAATATTTCTACCACAAATGCGACGTAAAGAAATTCAATTATTTCAAAAGATTTGCTCTGCCAATAACTTACATTTCATTGTCTTTGCTGATCAATAGATCTTTTTTTCAATTCATTTAATTACAATAGAACTAACGGATACTTTTACCAAAAGATTCATGATTATTTATTATTCGTATAATGCTAATTTTAATTAGTCCAATTGTTTTATATGTATTTTAGTATTTTCTTATTATTATATTGACAAAAGAAACAGTCGTTGTTCTAAATGTAATTTAAAATAGGGATGATAAAATATTTCAATTGTGAATCTAGAAAAATCTGAGCAACGTTTGAATAGACAATTCAATTTTATACTCTTCGTTGTCCGGATCCTTGGTCCGCCAATTAACGAACCCTGTAGGCTAACTTATAGGGATGCTGATGCCGATATCCTGATTTCGAAAAACGGACCGGGAAAACAAAACGTTATTGGGTTCATCTGTTAAGAAATTCTCAATAGCACTTCGGAGTTTGGAAGTTTATACTGTGTATTCCGCCTCGCGGAAAGCGCGCAATGTGGAGTACATTGCGCGATCGTATCCTATTAACTTCCCATGAGATTATGAGAATGAGGATATGGAACACATGCGTACATACTTTGACATTACAATACTTCTTAGAGGAATTCTTAAAGAATAGTCTCCGTTGAAAAAAGGTGACCGAAAATCAATTAGGAGGACGTCGTGATTTTTCTTTTCTTTAGATTTAGATATCAATTTAGATTCAGACCTTTTTTTTAATCTTCTAACATATGCTGAATTAAAATATCCAATGTATAACTCCATTGTTTGTGCCTAGAAATATAGAATACGTCTATACTTTACATCTTTTCATATACTTTTATTAAAAATTACTTGAATATTACAGATTTTAATATTTTTTTTCTAGACATTATTAATTTTAATTATTTAAATGAACAATATACGTAAGATTCATTGAAAAATAAAACTGTCTTCAATGAAAAATACGATCCTTTCTTTCCTTACAATTCTGTACTCCAATTAAACTGAAACTCATGTTTCTTGAATGATTACATCTTCAATTTAAAATGTATTTTATATTTCTAAGAGATATTCTAGACTAGACATCAATCTGGAGTAGATTAATTGCAAATATAATAACTAAGCTGATATTCAAATATTTTTCATAGATAAAATTAATAATAATAATATATTAATGCAACTACTGTACCACTACATTTATTAATAACTTAATAAGCCAGTCTTTAAGATACTTTGTTACAAACGTACAAAAGAAACGGAATGCCAGATTCCATTAACTTTACGAGCCCTGAGATTTCCCTGTAGGAATTTCGACACTGCAATAGACCAATCCTATTTCTGTTTTATTACAATTTTTTATCTTTGGGAAGAAAATCTGACGTGATCTTCAAACAAATGTATTTCAATAAAAATATCAACCTTAAGTTAAATAACCTTGTTTTTTTTAAAAAATATGTAGATGACCTGACCAAGGAGCCACTTCTTCCCATAGACAATGATGCCGTAAGAGATATGCGGCGCCTACCTTTAACACTACCGAGATATATTATTTTGAACAAACACTATCGATGTTGTGTTTGAAAACAAAGCCATATACATCTTTATATATATATATATATATATATATATAAGAAATAGTGGTGTCCTTGATATTGATTGGTTATTTGCATATCGACGCCCCGAGCTATAAACCAGTAATGGGCTATTATACACATTGTATATGTGTTACATTGTTGATTATCTTTGTACTAGTGCCTAGTTTAGATAACTGTTAATTTCGAGATCCTGTGTTCAAACCACAAAAGCTATGAACGTTTTTTTTAGTCAAGTAACCCTAATTAGTATTAACCTGAAATATGGAAATTCATGGTGTGAGTGTAATGCTCGTACCTCAAAAAGCACCTGAAGCCTTTTCACCTTCACCTGTCTTGCTCCAGGCGTGTTGTGATGCCGTCTTGTCGGTTAATAATAGAAGACTCACCATATGAAAAATGACTCCTACTGCCCATGAACTTCTTCAACAGCGCTTTCAAATACATTATTGGCCTTCAAGGAAAGAGTAGGTTCTTTTCTTGAAGATTCTTAAGCCATATTGACTCCGGCAAATGTATGTTCCACAGAGTGGTTTTGCGAGGTAGAAAAAGCCTTCATAATCGCGTTGTTATGACTTCGGGGTGGTTTGGATGGAACTTGGAATTCTGCGGCTGGTTTATTAACATCTTTGCTTGTTCAATAAATCAGCAATATAATAATTTTTCAACGTTTCATTAAATTATGACAAGAATCCCGTAGGTCACTGAACTCATATTCATAATCATTCGTGAAATAATTTAATTCTGACAATAAAATCAGTTTTTATAAAAAAAAAAAAAGGAACTGAGAGTTACTATAACGATCACATTTTTTTTAATTCATAGCAGAGATTAAACAATATTAACAGTAAATGATTTTATCTATAATTATAAAATTATTAAGTTATGGATAAGATAGTATATTTAGAGTTGCAACTCTGGTAACAAAAATATAGTAAATACAAGAGAAAAAATGTTTTATTTTATAATTACTAATTTAATATCTGCGTCGAACTGCGCTGGTCTAAATCCTTAAGCCAAGTGTTCAACAGAGATA
The DNA here is from genome assembly GCF_905147765.1 of Vanessa atalanta. NCBI lineage: Eukaryota > Metazoa > Arthropoda > Insecta > Lepidoptera > Nymphalidae > Vanessa > Vanessa atalanta. Next base: position 7,318,647 of record NC_061882.1, read on the forward strand.
GTGTAACTCTAACTCTCGCCAAGTCTGGGCTGTTCCCGCGGGACGATTCCTACAATATCTGCAAACCAAACTACCGGTATATGTAATGAAGTGCCTAAAGACTTAAGTAAAGATCAATAGTGACTTCAACATTACAGAAATTAATACTCCTTTTTATGATTTTATTTTACTTTTTGTATTTTATATAAAAGCTTAAATTTATTAAGGTTATAATAAACACATATAATATACAGATCTTATAATATGTATTTGAATAATAATTTTGAATTTGTTATTTTTTTTTGTTAATTGATCATTTGTATTCGATATATTTACGATTTGATGCTACAATTAGACTTGTATATTTTAATGATTACTAATAAGATAATTTAAATTGCAAGGTCTCAGAAAAAGGATCGGGACGCACTGTCTTTAAGAATCAATATAGACCAATTTCAATAGACAATAAATAAAGATATTACATATTCAATTTTAGGATTTACCAATAAAGGTTTAAATTTGCATGCCTCCTCTGGCATGCGTATTTAAAAGTAAATAATATGAACCATTCGTATATACAAAATTATAGATATAATATTTTTTACGTTATTTCTTTAATTCACAGAAAAATTATATACTAAAATAGTGTGCACATTTACTCAGGGATATCTCTATATCTCTCAAGGATGTATTTCGTAATAATTTATTTTGAAGGAGTTCCTCAAATATTTGGAAGTAAATTAAAGTCTTTAAAAAGGTATGAATAATATATATTGGTATCAAATATGGTGTTCGTTTAATAAATATTCAATTTGAATATCTTAATAGGAAGGTAAAAACAAAAATCTGAATCCTTTTTAAATTATATTTTCATATTCACTTTATAATTACTTTTATGTCGATCATAATTCCAAATGAAATTGGGATATGTGAAGCCCACAATACGTCTATAATTGAATTTTCATCACTCGAATGGACCCTACGGGAATTCAAGCCTTGTAAAATTCACTGGGAATACAAAACCTGTATCGCCGCGATGACCCAGTGGATAAAAACGTGAAACTTAACCGAACGTTAGGAGTTCAAAACTGATCGCGCTCTACTGGGTTTTCAAATTTTCACATTGTATTTATTATTCATTTCATACTCAATGATTGCGAAAAACTACCTGTAATGTTTCTGATTAGTTGCAAATTTCACAGAAGATAATTTCTATCTCTAAATATAATATAATATTTTAAAAAGTAAACAAATTATTCATTAGTTTCTATTCAAGAACTTTCCAATTCAATTTTAAATGACGTAATACTTGGAATACTTAATAGCAATCTGTACTAGATACGTTTAAATTATTTTCATTATAATTACTTCGGTCTTATTTTAAAATCAACAGCGCTAAAGTGAATACAAATTCTATAGTATAATGTTTAATATCCTATAATGATCTACTGTAACAAAAGAAAGTAGAATCGCAGAAAGCCTTCCCGAGCACTCGGGCAGCCTAACGACGTTATAACTGAAGTTCGTTGAAAAATGCAGAAACAATTTCCATCAGAAAAGTGAATTATATATTTTTTGCAAATATCAACTTCGTAACGAATTGTTTAGGTAATGTCTTATTTATAATTTCACAGCCCATTACATTCAAAATTCATTGTTATTATTAAAATTAAAATCGACATATTTAGTTTAATAAAAGCCAATAACGTTCCTATATGTTAAAGCAAAATACAAGAAAAACTGCAACACATTCGTCTTTACTGCGTAGACCTTATTATTTATTTTAAATTGTAATACTCTCAGCTAGAATATTGTAGTGGTAATAACAAAACATATTATATGAGAATACGTTTATCATAAATTAAATCCCATACTGACAAATGAAGAAAATAGTGCTACATACCAATTTCAAACCCAATCACCATCATCTCAGCGGTGAAGAAAAACATCATGTGACCATGGGTGGACATATACTGACAGTGGACTGTCAGTATATGTTGGATACATTGGTTCGTGTTAAATTCAGCCACTGGTGATGATGATGATGTCAGCTTGACTCTGATTTCAGCGGTTACAGCGGCCAATGTTACTACGGACAAATAATAGGTTACAAGTGAGTACGGAAACACAGGTCAACTATCTATTCTCTCACTCTCAAAATCCGATGGGACGACCATTCCGATGCGACCGGAAAGATTTCCAAGGCACGTGAGTGTACACTCTTCCAACTGCCAGACCCCAGGCAGCAGCATAATTGAATAAACTCTAAAACCTTGGGGATAACTAAGGAGGAAAGGATGACTTTTTGTTTATAATATAGGTAAGCGGTAATCACTCCTTACCACCGCCTCCAACCTTGAGAACTAAGATGTTAAATCAATTGTATCTATAGTTACACAGGCTTATTCTTTCAGTTTTACTTATGTATACATTCATTTTATTGTCAAATAGTTGCTCTGAAATTTTATAAATCTTAAATTTGAAGGTATTACATTTGTGATTAATCATTATTTGCAACTTCTAGAAACATAAGACCTATTCCATTTTATGTGTTAAAAGAAAGAAATCTTTTGTACCTCAGCTGCACGCTTTGCTAAACAAAGATGAATGAGCGCCATTCGTTTCGGCTTGCACCCATTAACCTTACCTTTAAGATAATACCTAGCTTTTGCCTATTCGCAATTGCAATCAATATTATAAATTCTCATAAATCTATCGACATTCACTAACTGCTGATATTAGTTAAATTTTAAAGTACTTATGACATTTACTTGGTTATGCAAATGATAGAACATTTATAAAATTAACTTTTTGATTCACCCTTGTGTAGCTGGCTATAATTTAAACAATGCTATGTCTCCTTTTTTCAGATGTGAAAACAATGATGAAAGAAAGAGAACACAGGCTTTAAGTACGCTGTGTATATACCCTAAATAACATCCATGAGGCCGTAAATTAATTACATACCCACTCCATTACACATATAATTTAAAGGCTAGAAATTTATTATACTTCATATAAATTAGGTTAGCATATTATAATGTAATCATTATCTTTCTAATTATTAAATTGCATTAATTTTTATTAGTCTTAAAACAAAAGTTTACACAAATATCAGTCATAGTTAAAGTGAAAGATGTGTTCATGTACATACTTGTTTTTTCTCTTTTGCTAATTTTTCCTTTTTGTTGTTTTTTTTTCTTTTTTTTTTGCTGTAGCAACCAATAGTAATAAATATTTTAATAAGCATATCGTGTTTGCTTTTAAAGGACTTTACATAATCTATGGATGTATATAATTGTATATTTATGTACCTGTACTCGTGTTACAGTGGCTTGCTCCTCCTTCAAACCGGAACGCAACAATACTGTTTGGCGGTAGATTATGTGATGAGTCATCAGTGGATCAAACCAGGCGACCCGGACAAGGACGGATCGCCAATCAATTTTATTTTTAAATTTTATCTTATTAAAAATAAATTGATTGAAAAAAAATACAAGAAACAAAACAGTTTGTTTTTTATTATTAGTAATAACTTCTTGAAAAATATCGTAAAATAACAAAAAAAAAACCATATTATTCAATGTAAATTTTACGAGATCTTGACAAAACGAAAACAGAATCACGCACTTGAAATTCCTTCAGGGAAATCTCGAGGAATATAACGTTAATAGGAATATACTTTCTCTTTCGTTTTAACGTTAACGAAACAAAGCATCGTAAAAGTTGATAAGTTAAGCTGTAAGGAAATATTAGCAGACAGTCAACTTTGAGAAATACAATATTTGAAGTCTTTGTTTACAAATAACGTCGTAGATTAACAAAATCTTAAGTAATTAGTTTATTTTAAATGTAAATATAATTATATTATAGGAATCAATTTTAAGTAATGAAACATTATGATTGGCTGTAATTTTTTAATTCATTTAAAACTTTCCTCGGTTCGTAACGATGTTCAATGAAATAAATTAAAATATAAAGCCACAAGAAAATAATATATATATTATGTGTGTTTTACCACCTGTATGAGGAACATAAATGTAATGTCGTTAGAAATATGAATTACTTGATTGTCCGTCGTACATTTAAGTGTTTTTTTATTTAATTTTTTACTCTTTTCTGCTAGTATAAAACTTACAGTTCGTTGAATATATAGTTAATAAAAATCATATATAAAATCAATAAGCAGTCGTAAAACAACACCGTGACATGCATCACTTTTCTGATGTTCGAAATACAATAACATAAAATTATGCAGAGGCTGAATACACGCGACGCCCCGACGCAAACATTGTTACCTGCATCCAATTAGTTCACCAGAGCTGAATTGTAAATCCGCGAGACGACGTCCATAGTAGCCACGTAACACAATTTACAGTATTTATACTACCGGTCCAATATTATATTTGTTTTATGTAATCTATTGTATTCATCCGTTTTGTTTTTGTGGTTTCTACATTATAACTACAAAATTAATTACGTTTGGTTTATTTGATATGATTTATAAACAAAAAATCACAAAAATTGTCTTCAAAAACAAATGCAATCTACGTACTGAACTAGCTGCGAGATGAATGATAGGTAACCAGATACATTATTTTGGTTATCATCTTTTTATGTTACATATTATCTATATCATGAATGATACATTTCTGAAGAAATATATTATATTATTTTTGTAAAAAATTTACACAACTAATTAAAGTTAATCCTTAATAATAGGTTGAGATGGCCCAGTGGTTTGAACGCGTGTATTTGAAACTTAAACAAAAACATCGTCAGGAAAACTGCATGGTTACAATTTCTGCCATTGTGTATCCATCGAGGGTCATCGGAACAGCGTGCTGGGATTAGTTTCAACCCTATCCACAAAGGGAGACCTTAGCAGTAGAACATTTACAGATATCAATTCAAATTGATTACAACATTAACAAGAAAAGCAAAGCCATAAATATCGCTCAAATAAAACAAGTTTTTCATTTCCGCATCTGATTGATTACTTCTCTTCTGATTTTAATGTTTCGCAATCTGTGCGTGCGGTGTTATGTAATATTTCATATACATTCATTTTACTTTTTTAGTTATATGAAAGGGTGTCCCTGTCGTTCCCTAAAAATCACAAAAGTCTGACAAGTTTGAAATTTCCACTGAAAATGAGATTCGGAAAGGGAAGGCCCCACGTCATAGGCTTTTAGGTCGCTGACATAAGCTGAGTGGCTATCCGATTTGCAACGGCACGCTACAATGTACTAAAAATGTAACCTACTTTGTTATTTATAAATTACTAGTTCCATTTCAATCACCTATTTTCGTTGGTTTGATTCATAACTTTTTGTTATTGTTAGCAAATAGTTGATGTTTTTGTTTATTCTCTGATGTTAATGTTTTTAAATTGCATGTAGTATGCAGGGCTATTAGGGAAGTAGGTCTATATGTTTATAAAATGACCGCACTTTGCATGTTTGTGTTCACAATATTATTCATTAGGTCTAATGTTTTTAAAGATTGATGAGGTTGTCTGCTGTGAAAGACTACTGTACCCTTTTTAGACCAAGCAGCATTTTGTTTCTGAGACCGTCAAATGGGAAATTGAAAATGAAGGCAGCTCAAATAGCACCAACAACATCAGCACAACTAACTATATAAGTGTCCTAACTTCTATTATAAAAGTTAATTGTTTTAACTAATTACTATTGTAAATCGATAACTTTCCATATATGTATGTATACATACAGTGTATATATTACAAAATCAACTGACAAGTGTAATCATTCAATCGTTCCATTCATATTCTAATTTTATTGTTACGTTATTTGATATTCTGGTGACATTTTATTTTGCTCTCTCTTCAAAATTACAATTGTCTTGATGTTTTCAAGTTTTAAAACTCAAGTTGACACAGAAGAAATTTCACGTCGATAGAAAAGACATTTGAAACGTGTGCACAGTGTTAGAGTTGAAACACGTACCAGATGAGTATATCAAACTTTGCTAAATTGTATCTTATAAAAAAAAAATCTTATTTTATAAAGTAAAGCTTTCCTTGGAAAATCACATAAAAGCTGGTTCTAAAAAATACTGGAAAAAGATGATAAGTAAAACGTACTGCCACGAAAGCGACGACTACGTTTGCGACCTGATTTTTTTTATTCTTATCTTAGTTTACGATTACAAATAACTCAATAGAACAAAATATTTACACCTATCAAACCAAGTATCGTTAGCTATATATATGTGAATAATTAGGTGTTAAATTTGAAATGAGCCGAGATGGTCCCGTGGTTATAACGCGTGCATCTTAACCGATGATTACGGGTTCAATCCCATGCAAGCACCACTGAATTTTTCATGTGCTTAATTTTTATTTATACGTATTCTGTATTTACGGAATGTAAATTATTTAAAAGTTTTTGTCACTCGTACGAATCAAGTAACATTGATATTCACTTATAACTATAACATTTAACACACCTATCCAAATAGCGTATTACCGTAAATCGGTCCTCAAATTTTCGCTAGTGAACTGAAGAGACGATACAGAATATCACTACTGTTTCAAAATAAATGCTTTTAGGATGGGACTTAGTCAAACTACATTGACGGATTGTTTTTAAAAGAATAATAATAATTTTAGTTAACAAATGAATGGGAATAATATCCATGGGATTTACAATGACATATCGTCGGATTGACTCTGCCCGTTAATCTAGCCGAAATTGAGTCCCTTTTAGAGGGCTCTCGATTCCATTTTGATTGCAGCTTTCACAGATTACATAATTTCGTACAATGATTGGATGAAATATCACAACAGAACTATGCTAAATAGTCTGATATTTCAGACATCAATGTAAACAATGATCTTTCAATACGGACAATCAGAAAGTTAATACCCGTAATTTCAACACTAAAATAAAATGATTATATTTAAATTATCTATTATTATTTCATACATATATTAATGGTATTACTATGCGATCTATTGTGCAATTAAATTAACAATCGCCTTAATTCTTAAGTGTATTTTAAACTAAAGTGTTGTATTGTGTTAAATAAATATGTATAAATCGACCTTTTATTAATAATTAGGTAAAGTAAATTGCAGTTCTATAAATGAAACTAATTCTATTACAATTGTTAAACAATTCTTATTAAATTTACAGACTGACCTAATCTGAAATCAAACCTGTAAAAGCTATTTAAGTATCGTATAATTTTAATATCGTATATTTTTAAAATGTGAATAAGTAAAACCTTTTTATAAAACGGATGATACACTAAAATATTGATTATTACAAAGTAATTAACACGTATTATATTTTGCAATAAACATCAAGATATTATAACATAATTCATCTGAAATATAAATAATACATTCAATAACTTGTTTTCCTGGCGGAGTGCTTATTATTCAGTAGTAGTTTATGAACTTCGACAAAAACAATATATTTAGATAAAATATTTTATTGAAAAAGTAAATTTATACTTAATCCAGTTTATAAAAGCGTCATGTTTTAGCCAATATTTTCCGTTGGTGATTAAATAATCCTTCCTTTAACGCTTAGTACAACGGGATAACCATTGTTTTTAAACGAGGCTATTGTTATACCAGTTAGGGTCACCTCAAACTTTTTTATGTTTCATTGATCTCTTGTTGTATCATCTTTTGGCACATATTATCCCTCACACAGTCCTTCCGTATTTTTTGATCGCCCTCTTGACTTATAGCTATCAATCACATGTCCATAACATGATAATCGGTTTTCCTTTAGCTTTTTCGTCACTGGAGCTACTTTCGAACTTCCTTTTACATAGCCCTTTTATATTCTATTCACTCTCGTCACCCGACACTCATTTCTCTCATCATTTTCGTCTTTCGAATGTGATCGCATTTCATCCGTAGCCTAAGTCACCTAATAATCCAGGCCATACGTGACAAGTGACAACAGGTCTAACACCTGTTTAATAATGTTTTCACATAACTTTTAAGGGCAAATCTTTACCGATTTTGCCACATAAAATGCTAGTAAGATAAAACCATTACATCGATCGTCAGAAGAAAAATTTGTAAGATATCGAGAATTCCTAGTTTTTAAAATAAATGTCTTCCAAGGCTAATTAATATATTACTTCGTAAAGTCAAAGTATTGTCATCCATGTTTGTATGAAAGTTTAGTAAGAGCCTTACTCGACGAAAATAAGATGTCAACTAAGTATGCAGACTTCGTAGCATGTTTACAATCTTTGGCGGCGTAACGTCTGAAATTGACATAAGATCCGAGTTGCGAGCAAAGCAGTTAGAAATAAAATATTTCACTGCAGAATACTGTGCGTTTTATTTTATTTCCTTACCTCAACTACGGGAAATTTTAGTTCGCTGACATATATTGAGTTACCAGACGAGTTTTGTCAAATAAAACCAACGTGTTTTTCGTTGCTTGCCTTGCGGGCTGTTGAATCGCATGATACTCGAATCTTTTCACTTTTGTTAGTCGTATATTTTTCAATCTAAAAGTTACCACCAATAGTAGTTATATAACGTACGAAGTTTTGAAAATATGTTCCGACCGATACTACTTCGGTACGTCTCAAACGTCTAAACTTCGTAAATCTTGGCACGGTCGTGATGGAAGATTATGGCAACAGTTTCGAGTATGATAAATTAAATTGCACACTAAAATATAGTTTGAGCTCAACGCAATATTATAACATATTTTGCTTTTAAGTTTTAGAAACATTTTCTTAAAATTCTAAAACATAAATTAGAAGTGCTTCATCGCGTCAGCGTTTGTCATTGATCATTACAAAGTAATTAACCATTCATATCAGCAGTAATTCAGCTAATAATGATTTATTCTATAACGTAATTAATAATAGTTTCATCACACGTAGGTACATTATAATTATGTTTGTATAATGTATTATAGATCTTATGTGGAAGACGGACAGGCGATTATTGCATGTACAGCCAGCGTGACGTTTATAAATTGCACGCAGATGGACACTGGGTTAGATCAGGAATGACATAATTGATGGCTGTGGTCGCGGCTTATATAAAGGGATGCTTTACATAACTACCCTATATACTTCCTCATAAATATTCACATAACGGCTAGAAGATAAATGTTTCAACGTAACAAAAGATCGTGTTTATTTGGATTCTCGATTATTTGCGGCAAACATACAGTTGAAGTTATCAATAAATGTATTGTTATAATGTGACTTGAATCAAACTTAAATAGATCTAAAACATATTTAAAGATATGTCTCTCTCAACATCAAAGATTTAATTTATAATAATAAAACATAAACCTAATTAAATTACGTACATATAATTTTGTGAATACATCACACTTTATAATTCGATCTTCTCGATAGTTATGTACTTAACTTGGAAAGATAAAAGAAAATATCTTTATGAATCACGCATCAAAAAAGAAAAATAAATACCAATAAACTTTTTCGAATGTACAAAGGCTATCTATCAATCTTATTGCGTTCAGCAAACTCTTACTGACAACCTTAAACATAGGAATATATAAGTAAGGAATGCAGGTAGTGCTATGCTAAATGTTCCAGATACATTAAAAACATAAATTAGTTTAAAAATAGCCCATAAAATATATTTTATTAACGTATTTATTTTAATACATTACCATAATAATTACAGGTTAAAACTATGTTTTAATACGCAATTACTAAGCGCCATACTTCATAATCTTGCCGTGCGTAATAAGGAATAAGCCAGATTCCTACGTGACTCGGGACACGGTCTAGTATAACGGGTCGGGTCAACTAATCTCGACATCGGTGCACTACGGGTCAAGCAATCTACACCCTCAGAGAGCTATTTTAACACAAATTAAATATTCTATGATTCTGTACATCGAGACATCATAAGATATTTGTACAAACTACATTAATTGTCATAAACTTTTACTAACAATTATTATTAATTCTGGATAAACATAACATTGAAAATAATATGTAAACTAATTACGGTTAATTTATCGCTATAATACCTACACAATATTTAATATTAAATCTCTCTATTTTATAATAAAGCTATAATATTTAACACTTATTTTTGTATATAACAGTTTTAAAAATTTAAAAATGATTTAATATTAAATGAAAACACCTGTAAATTCAATCGAACCCATAACTTCTCTCATATACAACCTCGTTTAATTTCTATTCAGCCCAAAAGGATTATTGGATTAACTTGTTTATGTGAAACGTAATATATAGTTTTAGCGGTCAATTAACATACATATTACGCTTTTAATCCCAGCAACAGCCTTAGCATTGACCCTACTTTGTTATGTCAGTCATTTTGACAGTATACACCAAATTTGAAATCGCACAAAGCCGAGTTTACAGAGTCAAAACTCTATTTCAAGTTATAATTGAGTAACAAGTACTGTATATGTCTAGACACGGTGTCGTGTCCCTTTATTCATTAAACCCCTCCACACATCGCTGTTCTGACACTTTTCGTCTGAATTAGTAACCACTGTAGACTGTTCACAAAAAAATAAGATTTAGAAATATTGATACATATTTTGTCTGAAATGACATTACAAAAATGTTTGAAGAAGTGTTAATAAAAATTAATCTGATTTCTAATATAACAAAATATATATTTGATGAGAAACATAAAATAGTGCATCTGGTGAGGTTAAGAGCAACTCACATGCCTTCACGGCAAACTCTTCATACATAAAAGTAACATTTTGTAAATTTCCCAAAGGTGGGCTAAGACCTCCTCTACCTCTGAGGAGAATGGTTATACATATATAATAAATGACTCTATAATAATTGTTTCAATAGCGTCGGATTTGCCCATTCCATCCGATTATGACAGTGAGGTACAGGGCAAGCTCATCTATATGCGCACACACTTGTGCACTATAATAAGAGTAGGTATGTGCTGTGCACTACAATACGCGTGCCTGCCTTAAAAGTGACCACCGTGGCCAATGTCAGAAGGACATCAAATAAAACGGCGTATAATTAATTGATTGCAACATTTTTGAGAATAACAAGAAATAAAAAGATATATTGATGACATTCTCAGAAACATGGTATTTAACGACTCTCCGAAAACTGTATATCGTAATGAAAAATATATAGAGGACCACCTGGGGCTTCTACCGTACAAGAATAGATTTTTGGTGAATCATGCAAATCAATGTAGTAAATTTCGTAACTAACATAACAAACATATTAATATTATAACCGTCTTTTTTTAAATTGTATTCAAACGGTTATGCTGGGTAGTGTTTCGAGTACGGATGACATATTTCCTAGTATATCCTTCAACGAAAGAAACTAGAACAGAATATTAATTCCATGTAAAACCATTAAAAGTTCAAGCTAAAATATACAAGTAATTTCTCATGTTGATCTTCATTTTAATAGATAAACAGCGAATGCAATAAGTCAATCAGATTATACTAATTCATGTAATACTATTAATACTAGACCAATTGTCACGACATTGATTTGCGAATTACAACAAATTAAATAGTAAAAAGCTTATCCGTGATAAAATACATATTACATACCAACATTCATTTATGGATGAAGCGGTGTCACAGTCTTATATAACTAAAGTACTAATACGAACATGAATTTATGTTATAAGAAACAGGAGACGTTCACTTATTTTTCAATTCACGAACCTGCCAAGTGTAAACGGCCCTCAAAATTTCAGCCGCCAAGTCCCGAATCGCGTTAACTCACTGGCGGTGTTTCAATTTACACGCTACAGCTAATTTAGTGCGCTTGGCTTCGCCGTCCATACTAATAACAAATATTTATGCAATTTAAAATTTGTAGACATACGAATATTTGATCAAATAAATATACATTAGATTTATAATTATGAGTACGAGTATTCCGGAATCATATGGTTTAAATTGATAATAATCTATTTTATCTTTCATTTTGATTTAAACCAGACTACACATTGCATCATAAAGATATAGAATAGAACATCAAATTTAGGAAAACAAATAAAATATTCATAAGTGAGTTAAAAAAAGTATCGTATAATTTGTTAAAAATTTCATACCCTCAACAAATTCCAGATATAATTTGGCTATTATGATGGGTGGCTATTTAAATATTTGCAATATATTTAATAGGAATACATTGTGAAAATATTATATTTATTTAAATTAACAATATATAAACGTATTTTATGTATTATATATAAACATTATTTATCTTTACTTGATCTATTGTAATAATCCAAGCAGGATTATCTGTGAATATAGCATATCTTTCTGAAATGTATCTTATTTGTATTGTAATAAGATGAAAATTGCTTCAATGCTTATATTTTTAAAACACTTACCTGTTATTTTATTTTTCAAACAAAATAATAATAGCATTTAATATCACATTAAAAATACTTTAAGTGATTAAAATTCTAAGCAATCTTTGTAAAATGATATGAAATTTTATGAAATAAACATCGTGCCATCACAAGAAGCCGTGCAAAGGCATCAAATAAAATTTCCTCTGTTGCAGTCACTTGCCACAATTTCTTTGTGCTCAGAGCTTTGAGAGTCTTAATTGAATAGATGCCCTCCGGCCACCAACTTGTATACTACTTTAAACGTGTATTTATTTATTACGTACAAGTAATAATACGGTACGGACTTGTATTCTTGATTTATAAGTAAACTATCTATCCGCCCCGGCTTTGCACGAGGAATAAAGGTCTATATAAAATACAAATTTCGTAATATATAATAACTGTGTTGGCTTAAGCGGAACACACCAGCAAAGCTCAGTGGGCATGATTTTTCCGACAGCATCAACAACAGTCATATTTCATTTAAGCTTATAACAAATTTTTAATAGGTTTAAAGCCCCTCCTCTTGAACCAATTTGTAAAAACTGTATGAAAGTCCGTTCAATCATTTTTGAATTTATTGGGTTCAAATAGACAATCAGACGCGACGGGAGACTTTGTTTTATGATATAGTAGATTAATTCATTATTACATTTTAATAACAATAATTCTAATAAATAGCAACAATAATTTGTCAGAGTATTATACTTACCTTTTTTTATTATTATTTACTAGCGACCCGCCCCAGCTTCGCACGGGTGCAATATATTAATCAAGAAAATTACGTGATAAATATAATTTATACCCTATAGCACTAACGAATTATGTCGCTTATGACCAGTAGTTCCGCATGCTATACCCGTACATACAAACAAACAAATTTAACCTCTTTTTAATATTATAAAGATTTATAAATTTGAACTAAAGAAAAATACAGAACCTAGTTGTTTTCTTGGTTACATTTCAAAATTTTAGATAAAAATGCAGATACCTACTCAAATTTCTATTAAAAAATATATATCATTGGATGGCGAAATGGTGAAATTGTAAGTGTTAAGTGATGACTATCACTGCCCCTACACAATGGCGCCACTGTTTTTTTAACCATTTTATACAACACCAATTCTCTACCAACCTTATGCGTATAGTTACACTGGCTCACTTATCCTTTAAACCTAAATACAACAATACTAAGTAATGACACCTACTCATATGCACGAAAAAAAAAATCTAATTTTAAAAATTGCTCAATTCCATTATAGAACTAAAAAACTTAATAAATATTAATTAAATCAGATAATACATAAACATTCTTAATACATTTCTAGTAAAACACAACATTTCGTGATTTATTTTCAAATAAAACATCATGTCATTCATCAACATCAATCATTCTTATTATAGAGATATTTTTTTTTATTATAACAGAGTTATAAAAATATAAGATTTTTTTTTCTTAATGACATACCTTTCTAAAAGTACAAAAGAAAGACGTTTTTTCCATTTGTTCGGTAACTCCTTCAAAATTACTTGTTAGATTTTAATGCGGCTTTTCAACATTACTTAGATTATTAGACCAGGAAAGTTTGAAATTTTGTTTTGTTAAATATCGTTAAAAGGTGCTTTTATCGTGCTCATGTAGTAAACTAAGATTGTGGTAAACTCTAAAACTATACGGCAGTGAAGTCCGCGTCGCGTATGAAGTATCTTTTAGAGACATTACATTATTTAAAAATATATATTAGTCTGTTGTCATATATTTTTAAACAATTCATTTTACAAAAGGCAGTATTAATTTCCCGCCTGATTTGTAGTCACCGTCAGCCAGACACTGGCATGGTTATAAAAACCACTTCTTAGCTCACGAATTTACGATTTTATGTTTTGTGTGCCAGTTCATTTGAACTGGAATACAGCAATGCAAAGTATAGAGTCAAGTCGTAACCATTATTGGTAAAATTTGTTAAAAAGTTGTAAAAAAGTAATAAAAAGGAATTATCGTTGTAAAACCGCGAAATTTAATACTTTTCGTAGTATCTCAAAATATTATACTGAATTAAGTATACTTGTAAAGGACTGACTGCTGGTCAAATTCCTCCTCTCCTCTCCTCTTAAGAAGAAATATTAAAGCTTATTCCACCACGCTGCTCCAGTGCTTGATCAGAGTGACCTGAATTGGAAATAGACACATTACTATGTTTTCCTTCCCTAAACCCACAATCTATTCATGTGCTGGCCCCAGGGCTAAAAATTTATCATTAAACTTAAATAGCAACAGATTATCAATATAAGTAATTATATAATTAAATTTGTTTTTAAAAAGTCTTATAGTCGTATCCAATAGAACAAATTTCATTACAAACACTGTAATTACAAAACATTAAGATTAGTTTCAATTTCGATAGTGTATATTTACTATTACCATACAAAGAGAAACGTATTATTATAACAGTAACAAAACAAAAGACTTTAATTAATCAAAATTCAATTAACTACTCGAATAAATTGGGACAAACTACACAAAATTCGAAACAAATTTATTAAATAGTTGTAATGTTTAAATTACCTAAAATAAACGTAACAACTTTAAGTTTTAATTATATTATTCTCAAACTAATACATCCCTTATTAACTTATTGCGGACTCATGGATTGTTAAAAGGGTTTGTTTGGGGACAAAGACTTGGCCCGGTCACGTCCCATTGGTGTTACGAATGAAATATTTTCCTGACGCGACGCCTACACGAGGACGCCAAATGTGATTACATACAATAGCCGACGTGTTCCCACGTAAATATATCAAAAATAAATACATGAAATGTATATGTAGGTTATCTTTTATTATCTGTTTCATGCCTAATAATTTGCTGAATAATGCTTGGCACACACGCAACACAGATGTCATTGTTGTATCTACACACACTAAGTATTGGTAAAAACAAAGTGTTGAGCAAATATGTCATTTTGGTATATATTTAACCACTTTTCTAGTAGCGCTTAAAAGTATTTACATTAAATAATAAATATATAGAAATAAGGGTTTATTTACAAGGTCAAAACCCTATTAATCATGTAATCAATACATATCACCTATCGTGACATGTCAAATAAGTAAGCAATTAATTGTCATAATTTCATACTATCGAAAAATATTTAAGCCTTTCTATACCATTATCATTCACTTGTTCCAATGACATTTATGAGGTTTATGTTCTTTACTTCCATTCATCTCGATCTCCATTCTTTAGCTTCAATGTCACATGTCTCTTCTTGCAAATGTCATCCGTCATATTTCATCCATCTTTTTTATCATGAAAGTCACTCCCATGCTTACTTTTTCTATTCTATTGTACAGCAGGTCCAATATCGCATATATTTTTTTTAAATTAATCTTCCTAAATAATATTTAAAGGCTTAAATTCGATTGACAAAATTAACAAGAAATAATACATATTAAGAGAAGCAAATTAATTAACCGAGCACAATGAATAAAATTCGATTTCGAAGTCTCAATCAGGCCTTTCATTATACATCAGGAATACATTTATAAATAAGCTAATTAGCCAGAGCGTCATCCGTAGTTATGATAGTGATGTGAATTATTTTTACCAAATGCAAAAATTACATATTCTGAAAGTGTTCTAAAGTATTTTTTTTTATGATAAAGGTAGGTCGATCAAATGGGTCTGATGTTAAGTTGTCACTGACATAGACGTTAGAGCGGTAAGCAATATGAACCATTCCTTACCCCGTGCCCAGGGAACGGAAGGGAAGAGAAAAGATATTACGTTAAACTAGAACACAACAGTACTAAGTATTCCTGTTTGACGGTATATTTATAGGTACACACATGTAAGATTGTGTGGGTTATACCTACATAGACGAGCTTGCACAAAGCCCTTTCACCGACTAAAAACTTTGGTAAATGTATATTTTTATATTTATTTATGAATAAACTGTATTTTGAATAAATATATTTTAGTTGTAATGTGGCATATCAATTACTTTTTTACAAAATGTATTTTAATTTAAACGAAAATCATATTATTTTCATAAATTCAGTTGCCTGTTCAATTTAAAACAAAGGAATATCTTGAGAATTTTTTATTATTCGATTTGTAACATATAAATTCAATCTCCAAGTCCATTAACTTTGCTTCGCGGAAGTATAAACTTCAAACTCTCTCGTTGGCAGAGAATATATATTGTATCCGACACTACGATTCGTAAAACTTTTTTCTTGTTTCTAGTTTCGTACCTAACAAAAAACTAAGAATTGTACCGATTTTTGAAAGAAAAAATGTTACAGACGACAGACTGATTTTTTTCCTTTATTTATAACTTATACCAATTTACCAATACAGCCTGCCTGAAACCTTAGCACTCATAAAACAAACACAATAATTTCTATACTATTAAATAAATCATTATTTGTTTCATCAAAGCCGAAATGGCCCAGTGGCAAGAACGCGTGCATCTTATCCGATGGTCACGGGTTCAAACCCAACAAGTATTAATGAATTTTCATGACCTTTATTTTTGTTTGTAATTCATCTCGTGCTTGGCGATTAAGGAAAACAGCGTGAGGAAACCTGCATATGTATGTTATGAAATTCTGCAACATGTGTATCAATGGAGCAGCTTGTTAGAATAAGCTCCAAACCTTCTCAAAAGGTTGGGATGGCCTTAGCCCTGTAGTGGGACATTTACAGGCCTTTGTCTTTTTATTCTTTGTCGCCTTGTGTCGATCCAGATCGATTTAATACAATCAAATCCAAATTAAGAACATGCAAAAATACATTTTTTGTATATCCGTGAAGAAACATTAAAGGTTATAAAAATAAAAAACTAATAATAGTATCAATTTAAAAAATATATATTTATGATACAGACCATAAACAGCTCTTTTACTATATCGTATTGATCGTAAATGAATATGTCACTGTTAGAACTCTTATACAATGGGTTATAATAGTGACATATTACACACACATAAACTTATTTATATTGCTTATTGCACAATTTTCTATGATTTTCTGTAATTAGACATCTTGATAAAGTAGTAGAAAGATAAATATTTCCATTACCAAAAACTTGTTTCTTAATTATACATTAAATAAAATTTAATTAAAACACTCTTACAGAGTGATTCCGCTCGCACTCATTTAAAAGCCGACAAACGACTTCAATAACGTAATACTAGATGTATGATGTATAAAATAATACTACATAGATATTAAAAAACGTTTACAAATTCTTACTTATAATTTTACATACTAATTAGGATTTTGATACAACAATATATGAGGTCATATCTCAAGCGTTTAATCAGCTAGATTTAACTATACTGCATGGAGTCCCAAACTTTAAATGTAGGTTTAGAACATAATTCTATAGAGAGTGTAGTTAACAATCTCTAACAGGCGGTGGGACAAAAGGGGCGAGTTGGGAGCAAGGTTCGTTAGCATTTCCACAAGTTAAATACTATTTCTCAGAGCAACAGCTAGATTTGGGGTCGAATTAACGAGCGCCATATTGTCAATTAATGTGTACTTAATTTCGAAGCTCGAGGTCTCGCGGTTATTAGATGTTGCGTCATGGGAACTAGAAGTCATTATAAGTGGAATATTAGTCGTCCAAATACTGACCAATTCATTGGATTAATGAAATTATCGATTTAACGGTCATTTTTTATCAATTGACAGCATCCAATTATTTGTATCATTTAATATGATGCGATTGTAATCTGTTTTAGTTTGGTTAAAATAAAAATTATATTCTCCTTAAACCAACTAAGTTTTGCCAATTAATTAATTTTGTTTTTTATCATGTCTATATATCACACAAATATAATAATGGAACTATTTTTAGCATGCAATATATTACATTTAATATTAACAGATTTATGATTAAACATTCTTCCGAAAATTTAAACTTCCGCTTGAAATATAGGTCCAACATAAAATTATATATGGACATATAGTAATAAGTTATTTACATAATACAATATAAACAATGTTTGCATAACTAAGTATAGATTCACAGTTACTTAAAAATTATTAGGTATAATATATACTTGTCTATGTATGTACCTTGATGCCTGGAAATAAAATTTAAATAAAACTACACATTTAAATACATAATAGCTAAGAATAACATCAAAAATAGTTTAATTAAAAATGCTAAGCGCATATTATGATGAATTCATTAAAATCGTAGGGAAATACACTTTTCTCAAAGAGAGCCATGAAAATATATATAAAATCAATTGACATAAAATACACTTGTATTGAATTGAATGTTAATATTCGGGGCCTATGAAATAGCATTTAATGAACAGTTTTATTAAATACTCCGAACTCTAATATTCATAAAGAAAGAAAGGCCCTTAATTGGAAATTGAATTGTCCGTGCTGATAGCAATATGGCAGCCAGACGCTATTGTTTCAACGATCGATACTGATTTCCAATGCGCCTTACCTATCGTTTTTTAGAGAACATCTAATTAGTGGAAACGAAGAGAAAAAAGGAAGAGATTAGTAAGGAATACATTTGATTTCGCTGCCAAATATTCTCGCGTTACTACCGTTTCAAATTTTCACTTATTTGTTTTTTTATTAATGCAATGGTATGTTTTTCATGCGGATTTTTTTGTAAATAAAAAGGATACATTATATTGATATATGAAACATTTTAGCTTAACACCTCGCCTTATTGCCTCCACTGGTGACAGTAGATCTGGTTCGTTTTTTGCCCAGAGTTTTTTGTCAAAATATATATTAAGTATTTTTAATTCATATTTTTATATTTAAAGACTTAATGTTAGTAATTCGTATGTAAATAAATGAACTTTATTTCGAAATATTTTACAGTTAATAGGAAATCTGGGTTTTGATCACTTCGTCGTGCAGTCATGTTAAACCTATTAAACATTTTAACTTACAATATATAGAGATAAAATTTCCATTAAAATAATACCATAAGTATTATAAAACATTTCAATAATTTCTCACTCTGCACATTTCATTTTTATTCATTATTTACTTTATTTACAACGATTAAACATTTTATTGTTATAAGCTTAAGTAAATTGATTTATCAGTTTGATAGTTATCTCTGGTAAGACTTGGAACAGTTACCATACAACTATACTCGACCCTAAAGGTCGTATTGTTGATAGCTAAAACCATTCTAAAGCTTATCTGAGTGTGGTCACTAAAATAGCGTACTAAGTTCAATTTTTTTTTATTTCGAAATATTAATAGCTTGCTTCAGAATATTTCGACTAGGAATCATTTCAGTTACAATCACAATATAAGCTATCTACTGCAATCAAGCAAAATATCCATATACTTACTCATTAAAGTACTCTTTTTAAAGACAATTATTTAACTACACCAGTGTAGGCAAATAATTAAAATGAAATCTCTTAACTGTAATTTTTAATTATTTGATATTCTATACTTTCTTCGTGGAATTTTGGCTGGTTGATTTGTATTCTTGGAAATCTGACCCTGACTGAGAATTCGATCGAAAAAAACGCCAAAGAGACCAACTTATTTAGTAGAAATGTTATGTAACCAATTAAATAATTGACGACGATTTCACTTAATAATCGAGCAAATTTTTTAAAGACAAAAGCAACGACATTCTCGTGCATTGCAAAATTTTCAGTCATTATTTCGCCATATCCATAATTAAACACTTCCATAATTACCTCTTTTGGAATATCAAATACACCGTTCAATTATAATCCTTACTTTAGAAAACGCTCATTTCCTAGTTGTTACTATAATCCAGAACACTACGTCCGTGTCGCTTAGTAACCACCGCTTGTATCCACTCTCACCACAACAAAGTCAGAGATCAGATTTCTCTATCCACAATATTTTAAGATTAATCTCTAATATGTTTTTGATAAATGTAAACTTTGGAATTAGCGATCAATTATTTTTTTGTTTTTTTACATATTGGTTAAAAAATAATGATTTGCTTCTTTATTCTTATTAGACTTGGTACTTGTACTTTTTCAAGTCTTAATTTCTCATCGTCACATAGCTTCAATATTAAAGTGAAATACTCGCTTTTTAGCTCACCTCTTTACGCTCCTCATACCTTGTGTTACCTATTACGAATAAAGGCACCATTTCATCAGCATACTTCCAGCATACTTAAAAATTCATATGTTCTTATCTTTACACTCTAAAAATACACTCAATAAAATAACCTTTTCAAAATAAACACGTCCTATCGCAAAGCAGCTATACCAATTAATTTAAACTGTATTTACTTTTCCGACCTAGAAGCTTGAAAACAAAGAGAATGAAATAAAATTGCCCTCTCCAGAAGTACTATTCCTTATTGTTAAGGAACTCGACAGCGGAGGATCAGACTTAAGACAACCAAGTAAACCATAAGCGAGTAATTTTAACAAAACTTGTATCATTCCGATTTAGAAAGTGTTCAAGTTTGTATGATTTGAGATATTCTCTGTGAATACTGGTATTGTAAAAAACACTTTATAATTTTCGTAGTGCCTTCGTTATAATTATTGCTGAAAGTAATAAACGATTTAATTACGAAGTTAAGTCTACTGATAAGATCAAGACTACTGTTTATGAATTGCAAACAGAGACTGACTCAAGGACTTATCTGTGAGTACTATAAAATCTGTGAGTACTATAAAAGTCGACTTATAGACTGACTCGTTTGTCTTGTGGTAGAAACATTAAAGACTTAGGAAGTTAACAGTGTTACATTTCCTGTCCTTGAAAAAATACGTTAAGCTTTATACCGTATTATAATCAAAAATCAAGTAAAGATAAACAAAGCTGAGATTATTTCCAATATCAACTTGCCAGACATAATGCTTGAACGCCCTTTTTTCATGAATCTATAATAAAAATAATACCATAGACTATTCAATATCTTAAACAATAATTATATAATATCAATTCAATGGTTAGAATTGGCTTACTCTCTCGAACGTATGTTTGTAACCGTTTGTTTTCTCTCCTGTCATCCTTTCATGATAATGAAATGGATAGTGCACTATAATATCTTCTGCGCCGATAGCTTGTCTCTAAAGTTTACTCTCTGTCTGTATCACTGTCACCGAAATCAGGTCATGAGGTCATTCAAAGGATGATTTCGAAATTTATGAAAATGTTTTATGTAGCTGTGTTCTACATAATAATATGTTAGACATGTTACAAATTCTAGATTCAAGGCAACTATTTTTTTTCATATCATCTTAAGTTAGATGTCTACTCAATTTTAATTATCGCATTATTAAATATCTAAAATCAGCGCTTACATAGTAGGTTAACGGCTAAAATTTCATTTTCATAATTGAGGGGTTTGTTATAAAACCTTCATAGTATAATCTATTCATTAAAATCTATATCATTCGGGTACCGAGTTATATATACACAACAAATAACAACCCGCCCAAGTTGAAATGAGATGGGACTACCGTCAATATGTAATCAATTCACAATAGGTGAAGATATCCAGAAACATATTACACATAACAAAAGACTTATATACTAATTTTCTTCACTTATACCTCTTCTTCTTAAAGGTGACTTTTTAAAATTAAAATCAACTCTCAATGTATTATATAGTAGAGCCGAGATGACCCAGTGGTTAGAACGCGTGCATCTTAACCGATGATTTCGGGTTCAAACCCAGGCAGGCACCACTGAATTATCATGTGCTTAATTTGTGTTTATAATTGATCTCGTGCTCGGCGGTGATGGAAAACATCGTGAGGAAACCTGCATGTGTCTAATTTCAACGAAATTCTGCCACATGTGTATTCCGCCAACACGTATTGGAGCAGCGTGGTGGAATATGCTCCAAACCTTTTCCTCAAAGGGAGAGGAGGCCTTTATCCCAGCAGTGGGACATTTACGGGCTGCTAATGCTAATGCTAATGCTCAATGTATTAATTTATCCTATCATATAAAACATATCCCACGGTTACGACCGGTTCACGATCGGCGAAGATACCGAAGAACAGAATTAGGTCGTAATGATAAACTTTTCCTTTGAAAGAAAATTAAAAAGCACGTAAATATTAAAATTTACGCTTAAACTGCGCTTCCTACACATTGGCATACTAAAAGTTATAACGAGGAATTACTCAATGGCGCTTTTCTAGACCGAGCCGCATTTTGCTAAATAAATTATATATTAATTTTATAATTGAATTATACGAGTATATATTTACTTAATTATGACAAAAATATTAATAAATACGTATATAAGCTAATTAATTGTTAAATTAATTTCAGACTTTTATTTATATATACACGTGTATAACTAACTGTTCTTCGCTCGTTTTGAATTCCGTCTTTAGACACTAATTGACAAAAATCTGAATTCATCGTGTTATCATTACTGAAATAAATTATCTATGTTATTATGAATTATGATATAGTTGCCTAATGGTAAAAGAATTACTAATAGGTTCAGCGATTACAGACAAACAAATCGGCCCTCTTTATAATATTATTATAGATATATAATATTAAAGAAATCCTTCATGAATTCTAATTATAATCTTTCTTAAAGCAAAACTTCAATAAACGAAAAATCCTTTTTATGACAAAATTGTCAGCAGCCATCTTCTTAAATATTTTGCTGATGCTCCATTATTTTTACGATCGTATAATGACCTCCTATAAGAACCTCGTAAGCAGAGGTCAGTAAGAAAGCCTTTAAAGTGCCCGTAAAATCTTGACGTGGGCTAAGATGGCCTAATGACATAACCGAAGATCGTTAAAAAGAAAGATCTTTGCTGAAAAGCAAAAAAGAGTTTTTTAGACTTCATAAAACCCTTAATATAGCCCATGGTATTACTAAAGTTTTCATAAAAAAATATTTGTTCTCAGTTAATATCTGTGCTAAGAATGAAACTAATGTTAATCAGATTTAAGTAACTTAAAATAAACATTGGTATAAAATATCAAAAACAACCATCAGTCTCACGTCAGCTTAAAAATATACAAGGTCAACGTACAATCAAAAACCTTCGATTTTTCAACTACAAGCACTATCAGTTATAGACGCAGAAAATAAGAACATTTTATAAGAACAGGTATTATGAAATTTAACATCAAAGACTGCTGTGGAAACTATAAAGTTAAAAATTTCCGTCCCTAACTAAAGACTCGAAACTTGTGGCGTCTATTAGACGGTTACAAAGTGCGGTTACTCGTACTTGGTGGTCGTTGTTTTGCATTAGTTCGAATGTTATTTGAGAAAACCAACATACATTTTTATGATACATACTTGAATGGATACTTAAGTAATTTATTTCTTTAAGTTTTTGTATCACATTATTAAAATAAACACAATTCAACTATTGCGTTTCTGTAGGTCCAAGATATATAAATGTTTTTTTTTTTTTTGTATTTTGGAAAGAATGATATTTTAATAAGTCGATTATAAAAACTTTAAAATTAAGATACGTACATTTTCAGTGAATTACGTTTTTCCAATCCCAAAATAATATGTTTAAAAATGAAATCCTGGTGAGTCTAAAAATTTCAAATGTTTTTCGGTCGTTCATAATTTTTCTATCATAGATGAATCAAATTAAATTCTTCTATTAAATGTAGAAATATTACACTTACATATTGAATGTCAAGTTAAATACTATCATCGGGTATCACCGGTCATTACAATCGGAAAAAATACTCTGACCTGAGAAGAACCGGTGAAAGAAACTCGGTGGCTTTTTTTGACAAGATAATCTATCATCCATCAGGTAACAACCAATAATCAAATTTAATATTTTGGTAGTGGATGAACTATTCTTTTTTAATATGTAAATATAATAATTATAAATTATAATTTATGTCGTTCATAAAAATTTACATATTAAAAAAATTAAAACAATCATTTACACTGTACAACTTGAATAGTAGTAGTATTTATTGCTAGATAATTTAAATCAAGATGGGGGTATACATAGTTTCTATAATAATTATTAGCGCAGATTTTGGGCGAATTGATTGCTTGGAACATTGTATTTATTTATGTCTAACATAATGTTACCATAAAATTGTGTCATTTAGTTTATAATAACACTAGACATGTAGATTACGTATTGTCAAGATTCAATAAATAAGCCACTATACACTAAGCCCTAAAGCATTTCAGTAGCTTATAAATAATTAAAAATATTAAAAAAAATATAGTGTGTTTATAATTCAACGAAAATTGTCTTGTAGCATTCAAATAAAATCTTCATTCAATTACTCAAATTTTTTCGATAGTTTATAATCTAAATAAATTCATTATAAAGGAATACTATACAAAACATTTTTCTAGTTCCCATTTTTCTGGACTGTAAAATGAAAAAAATCTGACTCATTTCGTTGCATCTCTGATTCGTCCACTTCGTCTGATCGACCAGCTTGTCATTGTCGTTGTCCAGTCTAGATGATTCACTACTATTTCATTTCCTGTGAGAATTTATAGTCTAAGCATTTCAATTTTAGTGTTCCTGTAAACTATAAGAGAGGAACTATATTCCGTATTATGCATAACATTGTTTAAAAAAGATGATAGTTTTTTCCAGTTCGCACCTGACCAAAGTTGATCTCCAAAATCTAAATTTGATTAATAGCGCTGTATATTCATAAGAAAGCCACCTAACTCTATATAAATACTTAATATTAAATTAATTTATCTCGCAAATTTGAAAAAAAACAGGCTGTGCCAGATATGTCCATCCTAAAAAAGTTTGGACCAAATTCGAGGACTACTGAGTTTTAGTTTAACATATTGTGTTTTTAACTTACAACAAACAACCCGCACTGATGCAGATTCGTGAAACCAATTTAAGCCCCTCTTCTATTTTTTTGTATTGATGTCAAAAAAACCTTTGTTAAATACCAATTATTGGAAACACAAGTAAAATAATCAATTCAATACTTACAATATACCATGAAATAAGTATTTAATTTTAAAAATTATAAAAGATACTGTTTTATTTTTTGAAATGAAGTTATTTAAATTTATAAAATGTAGCCCTCATAAGTGTATGTTGCCGAAATGAGACCAAAAAAGACCAGCATAAAATGTTGGCAACAGCAATATTTTACGTCTGGAACCTTTTAAATCGTAAACATCGGCGGCTGCCTCGTTGCGAGTTGCAAGAAAAACCAACTTGCGGTTAGGGTAAGTAATGAAGTTTTAAGATTTATGTTTTTAGAAAGTGCTTCCCGCGGATTCAAGCCACTTTCGCAGAAACTCTGCCTTTTTGAGCTCCGCTAGACATTTTGCGGTTACCTTTTTGCTCACTTGTACAGTCTTTCGCTCATGTACGCCCACGATACGACTTCAGTCATTTCAACAACTTTAATAAAACTTGTAACAGTGAAATTTGGTTTCATTGTCAATGTTTTAATAAAGTCCGTAGAATCATTTTCAAATTATAAACTTGAAGTATTTAGTGTTATATTCGTTTTATTTATTAATTGTACAATGTTGATTATTCATTTTATAACAAGAAACAATGTAATATTTGTCTTATCCTAAATTGTGTAGACATTTGTTATAAGAGCACAAATTTCAATGATGACAATTTTAAACACATGTACGCAATAACCAACAAACGGGTTCGGCCTATCGTGTCCCACGTTTCCGACCCGCGGTCAAGAGATGGCTTGCAACGAAATAAAATAATATAACCTTTATTTTATACTGAACATATTAATTTAAATTTTGAATGTTTAATTTTATATGATTAATACAAATCACGATGATTACATTGTGGTATGTATTTAAGATAAGATAATGCAAGGTTTAGTCAACAATCGTAAACATAACTAATACTTACATATTAATTTATTTTTTTTATTTACAAAATACTAATTTACAAATGACTTTTAAGCTGTATAATTAGGCCTTAGTGTAGGGGCACTAAGCGGTGAGCCGTAACGTAGTTCTGCGGGTATTTTTGGACGTGGCCAATACCTTCAACAGTTTTCCATTTGGTACTTTGAGGGATACCGGTGAGTCTACCGCGTTACGCAGGGTTGACCTCCTGTGGAACGCCTTCTCGACCAAAACCTATAGAACTTCGTCTTCGACTAGCTTCTCCAAGCGCCCGTCGTTGTCATTGGTATATTTGTATAAAAACGTCATCAAATTCTCTACTGCAGTGTAAAGTCAATTAAAGAACACGAAAATTTCTTGAAAATTTCTACTTTGTATAAATATACAATTAGCAAATTATAAGAATAGACTATTATCAAATAAGAAGCTATGTATAAAAAAAAACAGTAATCATATTAATAGACTTATTTATATTTTATACAATTGTAACATATTTAAAAAACTAAAGGATTTAATATAAATAAAATAATGTAACATCTAAGCCCAATATCGCCCGACTTCTTTAGAAGTCTAGTTTACCAACCCTGCTTTAAAATAAAACGTCAATCTATTATTATGTTTCAGACATTGTGGCAAAGCATCAGAGAGATCTTGAACACGTCGCGGTCGCCAGTTTTGCTCATACATCATACTTGTGTAAAAATAGGTAAATATAAGATAAGAAAGTAATATAAGAAAATTATTTGTCTTTGCGCTTGTCAGTAATTAATATCATAATACAGTCTTCAGATACTTATCTTACATCTAAAACGTGACGACACTATTTTTCCTTACCACAGATTATAATCATATGTCAGTAAAAGAAGAATAAGAATATCGGCACTGAAAAGAGTATCGACTAAATTAGCTTGAGGTTACTGGACAATGGACAAAGACCCCTCCCAGGGTGTGCTAAAACTCCCGATTCTCCGCCTTCCGCATCCAGTCGGGACACGTAAAGGGTTGTATTTAATATGTTATATAATCATAAATCATAATTAATGAATATTTTATATTCTGTAACAATGTCTTTCATTTGATTTGGATACGAAGTATATTATCATAATTATTCATTCTATATTACATTTTATTTTTATACTCCGTAATATATTTTAAAATGACTGAATGATTTAGTTTAAGGTAATGAGTTTTTTATATATCTACAGTGTATTTTTTACGATTTCAGAATGCTGCTTCAAATCTTTTAAAAACGGTATTTTTCCAGGAAAAAATAATTACTTAAAATAAAAAAAATATTGCTGCTATCAAACATAGAAACCCTTGTTAAATAGTCCAATAAAAAAAAGTGTAATGAATTGATTTACAAAAATCAACATAACGAATGTAGCTAAAAATATTTAAAAAAAACCGTAACGAAAGTAAAATAAATAAATATTTCACAAATTCACGCTAAACGCTAAAGAATAAAAGTATTAAAATAAACCGCTATTTCATGTATAAAAGCTTACCTACATTTTACAACATAGAATTGCACAAATAAAAATTCAATTTTTAATGATGTTTTTTTTTGTTTATCGATTTGGTAAAAACTTTAGTGCATATCCTAGTGATGGAGACACGTCACATATGTTATCTCCAAACTAATTTATAGGTCGCTGATTGTAACCGCGACATATGAATAGAACCTAATCAAGCCATTGTGTAAATCATATCCCCTTGATAATAAGCTTTGTTATGCTACAAATTACCGTTATTAATTCCATTACACGCAATTGCGTTGTAATTATTACGATCTATTGTTCTCGGAAGAATAATGCCCTAATGTTTAAATTGACGTCTAAAATAAATTATGATTAAATATCAACACCAACTTATAATTTTCTATTAAGGAAACGGTTTTAATGTATTAACCAAATATCAATGGTAAAACTGTTTTGGTTTTTTAATGTTTTAAATTGTAAACAATAGTTGTTCGGTTACTTATTCTTCTAAATAAAGACGAATGTAAATTGTTCGTTTCGATTTGCCCCCATTAACCTATCCTAAGATTGTATTGGATTCCAGTCCAACCTAATTCCAAATGTTGTTAGTACCAATATGTTCTTGTTTTGTCAATTTATAGTTCCCATTTCAAACTCGCTATCAAGGAATAAGAGCATTGGGAGTGTTATTTCAACGATATTTAAAGATGTTTGTACTTAATATGTTTATTTATAGAAAAAGTTTTGTAAACGAACCAATTTAAGTTGAGAAGAAGCTAAATAATTCTAAGAAAGGATTATGTTTTGAATATAATTCTGAGTATTTAAATTTATTTTGTCGTTGTTTTAGTATTTGAAATTGAGATAGATTGAAAGTAACTTGAAACTAGAGGTATATTTAAAATAAGCTATCATGGGCTGTACCGGATCGCCGCCATTGTTATACAGAGTGCTTACAAAACTAAAAATATTATATTAAAAGTAAGGAATACGAAAGTTAAGTAACGTTTATTAGAAGCGCCAAAAAGAAAAACGCTGAAATTAAATATCTACGGGAGAGACTTATGAATTAAGAAATGTTGACTACTAGTTCTTATTCTTAGAGGGCAAGTCGTAGATCCACACGTAGATCCTAATCGAAGATCTCTTGCAAAATAAGCGCAAGTCCTAAAGAGTTGTATGTGCTCATAATTCAACTCATACTCACATGTGTCATGAAAATAATGAGAAGTTAGATAAAATGTAATATATGTCAGAAGTATGTATATCCATCAACCCGCAGTGATGGAATAAATGCCGCCTATTAGTATAGCCGCATAGTAGAGGCCGCCTTTGTTTAACACTGGAACATACCTATACAATCTGTTATATGTATATTATAAGAAATGCCTCAGCGTACTATTTTACGAAGTCACCCACAAGCAATTAGCATTCCAAATCTAACTAAATTCAACCATTCAAACTTAAAGTGTATTCTCCACGATCTCAGAATGCTGCTTTAAATCTTTAAATATCTTCAAATTTACATATAAAGTACACTTTGAACTTCACAGCCGGCAAATTATGAAGTCTGGTTGATGACGACTCTATTATACACGCACATAAAGAGATTACGACTCAATGTTCAGTTGATCGACCTGAGAACTACTGAATAATCTATATTAATCGGTCTATCAAAAGTATATTTTCTACGATACACTCATATATTAGAAGAGTTTATATAACGCCCTTATCTAAGCAACTATGATTTATAACTTCCTTTTTAACTTTATGGTATGATAATTAGATATGAAATAATAGCTAAATGTAAACAAAACTGACTAAAGAATAAGACTCATCATACATATGAAACAGACATGTACCAGTGTATCTAGGGTATATAATCCAAATTTAACTCGAGGAAAATTTTTAAAACGTATCCATAAAACATACTTGGTGGTAGGACTTTGTGCAAGCGCATCTGTTACCACCTACTCATCAGATAATTTACTGCTATTGTGCTCCGATTTAAAAGATTAGTAAGCCCGTGCGAATCCATGCACAAGGGACATACCATGTTATGAATGGCTTATATTTCTTACAGCGCTAATGTTTATGGGCGGTGGTGACCACTTACGAAGTGGATCATTTGCCGCCTTAATACACAAAAAAAGAAGTTAATTTGGAAAAGAAATAAGTTTTGATATCGTTCATAATTACTGGTATCATAGGCAACTGCTTATGTAAAAACTTCAACATAACAATCAAAATTTGTAAACTCCAGTAGATGATATAAAATAAAATTAATTCGCTGAAAGAGGCAATTAACGTGACTGTTCTAATTGAATACGTACGTCACAGTACTTCGCATCGCCTGAAATTAGCATAGCACTGACAACCGTATGAAAGGGCGTGAAATTGCCTCAGATCAACTCTCAGAACAGAACATTGTCGAAATGATATAAAACAAAACACCTAGTTTAGTTGTCTCCACTGGTGACAAAAGGGCTGGTTCATTAGTCACCCAGAGTAATCAGAATTACGATTCAAAGAGAAAAATTGCTTAATACATTCTTATCATTCCATGCGTAATTTGATATCTTCGGTCTAGTGTGATACGATTTAATATTTGTATTGCTGATACGAAGCAAAGTTAAATATGTTTACGTTTTAGAACAATTGTTAACCTAATTCCTTATATAAACAGAGAGGTAAGTTAAGTATAAAATCTATTATTTTATTTAGTTATACTCATTATTGTACAAAACATAACATAGTTAAAAATTAAAATAGAAAGGCAGAAATATGTGCATCATTAAATGGCGGCCTATTATAGGTTATATATAGGCAGAATTTCGTTGAAATTAAACACATGCAAGTTTCGCCACGATTTTTTCACCGCCGAGCACGAGACGAACTCGAAATCATCGGTTAAGATGCACGCGTTCTAACCACTGGGTCATCTCGGCTCATATAATATAGTACAGTAGAGTTAATGTATTTGTAAAAATAATATCGGAATGAAATCGGCGAACTTTAATCTTAAGACTGGACATCGAAAGCATTACAATATCACATGGAATGACTCGATAGTTTTTTAACCTTAGGGCCACTAAAACTAGCGCGGGTAAGTAGTGGAGGACGAGTATGAGGACACCCAACTTGGACTTAGGACCCGACGACGTACCTAAACAGATTTAGAGAAACAAGTCACCAGCCCGCGTGTGAAACCCCGTCGCATAATACTTTTACTATTTCTCAATACAACACATGAGCGCAAGTTTTTGCAGACTTAATTAATTTTAAATCGTTGAAGCAAAAACTTTGTATTCCATTTTACGAAAACTACTCGGAAGGTGGAGTATTTTTGGACCAGTTAAAGTTTATTTATAAAAGAATTGCTAAAAGGTAATATTTCAAATAAAACTTTTAAATAAAAATAAATACCGTCGCCCTTTTTGTGTATCTACAGGCACAAAGAAACATCTTAGTTCCCTCGGTAGTGGCGATGTATTGATGTTTAAAATTTCTTATGGTGCCAAGGTCTATGGGTAATGGTGTCTCTTACTATCGGGAGGTCCACCTGGTTGTTAACCTATATTTAAAAAATCAAAACATGGTAATTCTAATTGCTTTGTATTCTAAGGTCTCTTAAATTCTTTTAGCTTTATCAGATGTGTGTGGGTTTTATAATTTAGCTGGCAATAACTAAATCGTTTAAGCATTCCTTTGTTAATTATATTATTCATTTTTTGTCTAATTAATTGTTTAGCTGGATAGATCGATTTTCTATAGGTAATTAAAGTCCATAAAAGCCTCTAAATTGAAAAAATAAAAATGTCACTGAATTATTAATTTATTATTTTAAATTTTATCAAATGACAATACAGTGATATGTACTTTGCAGACGTGATCTTTGATGTTTCATATGACATTATTATCACTGTTAATAATGTGTGAACTTCATGTGTGAACTGTGAATTGAAGCAACATCGACAAAATTTAATACAAAATGTATAAGTGTGGTAATTATAATATAGCACACCTCTACGATATTTTTTCAGATTATACGGTAATATTTTCAAGCCACTGTCCTAATATAATATATGCGAAAATTATGCGTTGTATTTTATTACATATATTTTTTATATTATCTATCACTTACATTGTTAATTCTCCACCAACCTTGTCTCTGTATTACACTGGCTCACTTACCTTCAAACCAGAACACAACAACACTATATATTGTTGTTTGGTAGTACAATATGTGATTAGTGTTAATTGCAAACGTAGAAATAACGAAAGATTACGTTAATGCGGTCCATCCCAAATTACTTTGTAAAAGATAGATCTTAATAAGTTAATACTATACAGTAACCTATACTGAAAGTTAAAACAATATAGTAACCCTTAACGCGTGTAAACACCATTAAAAATTACATACACATACTCAATAAAAAAAACATTTACTTCACTTATACCGTAACAAAATTCAGTAAGCATTTCATTATATTTACCGGCACATCGGATTCAGATATTCAATCAGGACTTTAAATAGCTGCCGGTCAAAGTATGCGTGAGAATATTAGGTAATCTAGACACACGAGATCGGAAATTTTACAAACCACATTTTAAAGAACTTTCAACTAAGTTTGTAAATGAATGGTTCGAGTAGTTTATAACTTAAGTTACATTACTGCCCCCTATAGTAATGAATGTAAGTTATATATGTTGAAAACTATATTATCGTACGAATTAATGCTGTGGAACAATTAGATATCAGCCAGCACGATAAAATTACTATTTATAAAAAAATACGTGAACGTATCGATGTATTTTTATTGGTTAATTTCATTTTCAATTTCTCTATATATACTCGTAATTTTTAACAATAAAATATTCCACAGTTCCACTCGCTACTAAGAAGAAGTTTTATTATACTGCCACTCACCTCTTAAACAACCCCATAATCTCTTCTATCAAGAAATACGGAAGAGATTTAGTCTTTCCCTCCCAGTTCGTAATTAAAAAACCGCTATCTATAATCAGCAATGGAATATGGTTTAATCCGGAATTGTCAGGGAGCGAAGGCCGATTTTATCAGTAATCCCAAATAGTACAAAAAGAAAAAAATATAAGAAACAAAACTAGACTGTATATTTACTTCAATTTTATATTTTTACAAGGAAAATTATTGATATAAAACATGATCGATATGTAAAATTATTAAAAAAAATCATTGCACTCTGTTAGGTAATTAACACTGTCGATTAGAGATCAGACACGGGACCAACGGTTTACGTGCTGTCTTAAGCATGACAATGTAACACTGCCATTGGTATATTTTTGGTAGTAATACGCAATAACTTGTAAATTTATTCGGAATTTATAGCTTGAACCTCGTAATTTGCTGCGTTATAAGCTCAATCGGATTATGAGAGTGAGGCAAAAGGAAACTGTATACTATTATATCGCCTCGGTAGTTGGCTAATCTCCGTTTAGAATAGCCAACTTTAGCCGCCTTAGCCGAAGTCGGTCAAGAAAACGCCATTACCATAATCTCTTTTCAAATATTAATATAATTAATATTTCCATTAAAAATCTGGATGTTTTTGAAAATTTTGAATTGGTAATTTGTTTTTTTTTTTTATATTATAGAGATATTATTTGTATTAAAATGAGTTATTAAATTAAATTTAACCATTTATTTTCTTATAATTTTAATTCTATCAATAGATACTTTACTACAGTGATCTCGTCTGCCGGAACTCACTTCAAACTGTCAGCTTGGAAAATACATTTTATCAGTAAGCCCATGCTATCGGCAGCCGCCGCAAATACGCACAAATAAGCAATTTACAATTCTGATCCGCGGAACGAGCTTACCTATTCATCATTTAGATTTATAGTCCTTTTATCTAGCCGATCTGTTTTCTTGTTTAATTAATGGAAAGAAGATCTTAAGCATATAATTCTGAATAGCCCATTGTTTAAAGCAGTATCATTGTTATCTTATTACTTTTAATTGTACGATAGTTATTTAATTAAAAGACTTACATTGATGAATTTATTCATTAATAAATAATTTTTTTGCCGCAGAAATTCCGCCAGCAGTTTAGATTTATTTGCCACGAAATATATAAATAGCATAGGCAATTTTAGTACTCTTTATTAATAGTTATATTACTAACAATATAAATAAGGAACCTACACGCCAACTTGGACAACATTGTGACGCACATCTGCGAAATTGATTTGTAGATCAAAAAGTCCTTTATCTCCCTATCTAAATTCGTATCAAATGCATGCAGCATGTCCATCCATTGCTTTCATACTTTACGAAAGAGGGACATTCCAAAAAACACACTCTCAGCTTTATAAAATCAGTAGGATTTAATATAGTACTCTATTCGATTTATTGTAGCCAACCCAGTAGAAAGTACAAAATGTAAAGTTTTAATGCATCGTAAAATAATTTGTTACCTGGAAAATTTCAGGTAAAGTTTAAATTACTTTTTATCAAAGTATAACTATATTTTAACGTATGTACTTAATACAATAAAGCTGCGGTCAGATCTCGACCGCTATTACTCCCCGAGGACTGAGACTGTTAACATTTATTTCATACACAAGTAGGTAAATAGTTGTACTACGGTACGTAATTACTGTTTAGACATCATTAAATTATGTATTCATTTTAAATATGATAAAATAAGTATCGCACTATATAATATAATATTTTTTTCTTTTGCAATATTTTGTAATAGCTCTAAAACTATTGTTAAAAATATAAATGGCGATCAAAAAACAACGCACTAAATACATATGATATTTATTTTTAATGTGATTTAATAATTGCAAAATTAATCGAACTTAAATTAAAATTTATTTTCTAATAAAAATATAGCTTACTAAAAATCCACGCAGCAAATAAAAAGAATATCTGGTATTAACGTAATCAACAAAATAATTTGTTATTTTGTGCTTATTCAGGTTATAAAAAAAAAAAACAAATACTTATCAGAGAACTAAAGTCTTACGTGGTACTTTTTTGTTCACGAAGTATTTAAAAAAAATGACAGCACAGGTATTTTGGTATTTTTAACATTAATCATTTATTTTTTTTTTAGCTGACTGGCTGGCGAGGCGTCTAAAACCTCTTACCAAAAACGAACACGTAGAGATTCCTAATTAAATTAATCTTTCCTTACAACATATCCTGACGAGAGCGCGGTCCTATTCGATACA
Organism: Vanessa atalanta; assembly: GCF_905147765.1. Lineage (NCBI taxonomy): Eukaryota > Metazoa > Arthropoda > Insecta > Lepidoptera > Nymphalidae > Vanessa > Vanessa atalanta. Next base: position 7,353,551 of record NC_061882.1, read on the forward strand.
TAAACATAAGCCTTATGAAATTGTATCGAATATTTAAAAAAAACCAACGGACTTACGCGAATCACGACTTTTATTATATAAAAATATATATATTTATATTGTAGTATCGATAAAACGCCCTCAATTAAGCTCATTCGAATATATGCACTAGGGTATATATGCAAAAAAAAAACATAACGAAAACAATAAATACAAAAAAAAACATCGGTTTTTACGAGTACATAAAACTTTGCAGTGATGAAAGGATGCGAAAATATTTATGCTAGAAAATATAACAGGTATCTTCGAAAATATATTAGCTGTTTATTTTTTTGGAATATGCCTGTAATGTGCAGAAGTACTCGATGTAATAGGGAACGGCGATGGGGACCATCAGATGGCCCATATGCAATTTCGAACACCTATTACAAAAAATATTGCATGTTTGAATTTTCGAAAAGATGGTATGGTATGGTATGGTATGGTAAAGATGGATGATGATACAGATCAAATCAAGAAAATGGTTACTTGGTATGAAACAACTACTTCATTGCAACGTATCGAGAAGATCGGATAAAACTAATAATACAGAAAAAATTGAAACTCAATAAGTATTCTTTTCCACCAAATAAATCAGAAAAATTTGTTTTTTATGAAATAATTGTAATTAAATTCAAACATCTTGTATTATATCAACAAAACACTAACTCTACGTTTTTATCATCTACCCTGTATAGAGTATTTAGGTATGCCTTATTTATTAATGTTTTCTAAAGTAATATACAAATCTACTACTTGGCAACGTTAAAATAACCGTCGAGTTTAATAAAAAAAAAACGAATATCTCAACCAATAACATCCTGTTATTGTGAACTCGGACGTAGATCCCATCATTTATAAAATATAGCAAAATTTAGAATCAAATTAAAATTGTACACAGTTAATATATAAAGTGCTGTAAAAACAGTGATGAAAAATAAACACTAAGGGCAAGGGCAAACCCGTCTGTAGCGATCCGATTATTTACGATAAAAAAAACGTTGGTTAGAGGGAACTAAACTGTATGTTAGAAGTGTTCACAAGGTGTGTCTAAAGTAAAAACAATGTCATGTTTTCTTAAAATTTATTTGCGTTTTTTTTAATATACAAAAAATAATTTGCAACAATTACAAAGTTCTCAATGATCAAGGTGTTTCATAAAAGTATTAAAAACAAACATGTCATAATGATTTTTCAATGTATTGGATAATACCTATATACAAAGTTAAATAATAATACCGAAAATGAAATAAACTACTAAAGGAACAAAATAATACAAATATTTATGACTATGGCAAAAATCAACCAAAATCATCAAGAATTTCATTGCATAATGTCTGTTTTAATTATATAAAAAAATCATACATATGTATTAATTAAAATTTAATTTGCGCTTTGATATTGTATATCTATTATATAAAAGTGTTTTTAGCCGAAAACGTAATAAAATATAATTTATAATATTCGATGAAATTTCAAAAAAAAATATTATAGACTTATTATTATAAATATAGCACTTTTATTAATAAATACTTCTTTAATACTATTATTCCTTTGTTCAAGATTGTTAAAATATTTTTGTAGGAAGATATGCATGAGGCTAATATAATTTTTACAAAATACATGACAGAGACCACATACACAGATAACAAACGTAATACTTAATAATCTTAAACAAAAAAAAAATACAACTTTTTTAAATTAAGAATAAGTTTCAGAAACAAAAATATAAGCACTTTAAATATCTATCGAAATATTTGCTTTTTTAATATTATACTTCGAAAAAGGACGACAAACTGCATTACAATATTGACTTCAATCACAGTACATAATTAAACATTGTTAATATATTAGCAATCGTTGCTTATGATGCCATAAGAACTTATTAATTTTTTCTCTAATTGCTTATAATCACATGAAAAACATATTGTTATTATTGAAAAACTTTTAAAAAAGTCTATCATAAATTTTATTTATTTTTTACAATTCAAAATAAATTAAATTCATACATAGAATGTGTTTGTGCACTAGAATTAATGATATGAATTTATAAATACCGAAACATACCCGTTTATTAAATCAGTGCTAGACTAAAATATTAAAAGGTTTTTTTATAAACCTTCTTAATTAAGCCCATTGCGTCCCTGTTACTTATTCTATTGACCTTAACTATCAACAAAACGACTTAAAATTTTATATTTGTGCAATAATTTCATAAAACGCCTAACTACACAGCTGTAAACGCCAATATTTACAATAACATGGCACCATAAGAGATTTAATATTGTACTATTTGCTAATTCTGAATCGTTGTTCAACATTTGACTTGCATTCATTTGCTATTAGCACCTGTTCTTCATAAAATTGTTTTAAGTACTAACATTTTATATATGTATTGCAATTTAGGATTAATGACAGCAATATTACGTTATAAACGTAGAATATTAGTTATAATTTGAAGTTTACAAAGAAGGCCATAGACGCCGTCAGTCTAACAATCTTTATTAAATGGCAACAAAATCCTTAAAGAGATGTATTATCTATGGTACAAATAATAAATTTAAAGCTATGACTCACTGTCCCATTTTTCGTGTAACGCCTTTAGGTGGTCATGCGCTCTTTTGCTGATATTTAAAGTTGGTACTATTTCTAGCAAACCATTTTCACCGATTAAACTAAGGCCAGCTAATCCTAGATATGTATGCATAGGATCGGTGCAAGTGTCGGGCCATTTTGAAAATCCTCCAACGACACAGTCTTGGGTCTCGTACACATAATTTCTGTTGTTTGCATAATTTGATAATTGTAATGCGTCCAAAATTTTTAATGATGCTCCTACCCAGAAACTATAACATGTATCCACGGGTTTATTGGGTCTGCCTTGATAGCCGTCTATCTGTCTGAAAAGTAGCCAACGTTTTAGACGCTCTATTTGATATTCGGTTAATTTGTTCAACTGGTTCGTTAAACTCAGAGTAGCCAGAGCACAGAATGTAGTACCACCGTGTGACTCCAATTCCGGACATTGGGCTATTCCATAGTCGTAACCCTGTAAAAAATATTATTTAACTAATTTTGTTAATAATTTATTTTATACCTATGTCCTTTACCTAATGCACCTCCTATAATCATATCTCTTCTCAATTTATAATAAGAATAATACAATTTGTTCAAAAGACACCAAAATTATAGTGTTCAACTAACCTATAAATGTCCTACTACTGATCAGAGCGAAAGCTAAAGCCCTAGACCCCCCCCCCCCCCGTTCTTTTAAGGTAAAGTTTTGAAGTTTATTTTACGGTAAAATCTCTTCCGACACATACAGCTTGCATTCCAACGTTTGTCTTCACCGCATTTATTTTGATAAAATATTTAGATGAATTAAGGACACCAAAATGTCATTGCCACTAGGCTATTTTATAAAATATATGCCAAAATAGCCTTTGACTGACAAGATATGGTGAATATATAATACATATTATAGATACTATAATACTTACTATAGATTTAATAATATAATCTGTTGCTCGTTCCACATTGAAGCCTGACCAATCATTAAGTATATAGCTTATACACGCTGCACAATACACGAAACGCATGTCTGACTCGCATCCCGATAATGTCGCGGAGAAGTTCCCTTCTTCTGTTTGCAGCGCTTTCACTCCTAAAATAATAACATTGATATCAATATAATTTTTAAGTAATTGATAAATTCTGGACTGCATTTATCAATTAGCAATATTTATTTATATAAATTTTAGCTAGAACCTCCATCGATATCATAGGTTTATTATTTTATAAACGTTTCTCAAATCACTCCTCCATAATCATCCTCGTTTGATAAAATACTTGTAAGTTATTACTTTAGAAAAAAAGTCCATAATAGTAAATAAGATTATAAGCATAGATCGAATTTATATCGAAGACAGCACCAAAATCCAAAACGATATCAATGATGAGAATCCCATTTAACAATCTTGGAGACCATTCCATTATTTTTATAATAACTAGAACTTATCACTTCTATTCATAAACTGCTTCCAATGACCAGGACCTACTAATATATTTAAGACTAATTCCCCTCTTTTTATAAAAGTATAAAAAAGTAATAAGTGTATGGCAGGGTTCAACTGAGAGGTTGATTATTATAGAAAAGCACATTCGATGAAAGACATCAGAAGGCGCTAGCTTTATTGGCTTTTAAATTATGAGACGCCAAAGAAATATTCTAAAACACCTAGACACGCACAAAAGCAAACTCTACATTTTTTACATTTTACCTTCTATTAAAGCTTTCCTATTAAGCCTCGACAGATCATCGCCTAAAGTCAACAAAATACACAAGCCCGTATATGTCATGGCCAGGTGACCACAGCGGTAGTGATTGTTGCCTGATTCGAAATCTATATTTATGGTAGAGGAACCCTGGAACCCGCATGCTGACATATCACCATCTGTAAGGATACAAATATGAGTCAAATATAGCATTCATACTATCAATATATTAATCGTATCATCAAATTTATTTTTCTCTTCTTCACTATTCCACAAAAATAATACATATATAATGTAAAAATATACTTTTTCACAACTTTGATCATATTACATGCGTAATAACTATAATCAATGAGCAAATTAAAGTTTTTTTATTGCTTTATAAAACAAAGCTAAACTATAATAATAAATATTACTTATAGGTAGCCTACTACCTATTAAATTGTTAATTAAATTATCAACATATCCTAATATTTTATGGAAAAACTATTGCTTTTAATGGATTTATACCACAGTAAATTTTTTTATGCTAAAGTAGAAACATTTCTTTTGTGTAATATAATCGAGTAGTCTACAAATATAAGACATCATGATGCCTGAGCCTATATCTTAAATGATATATTGTTAATTTGTATTGTAATGTAAATATTCATTTACAATTAAACTCAAAAACAAATAAACGTAAAAAAAAATATTACAAATAAATTAATTTGTAATTTAGTGGGTAGTAACTAGTAATTCAAAAATACATAGTCTAAAGAACAGGTCATAATAATTATTTATATAAATTATGCAAATACTACACAATGTCATGAAACTTATACAATGCATAAAAGATAATGTGAATAAATGGAGAAGCATTTGTCAACACATTAATCGATATAACAAGCAATTGTTTTATTTCATTATATTTGTTTTGCACCACTGAGGTCATAAAAAGGTCTTTTAAAGGTAACTCTTAGCTGATTTCAATTCTTATTTAATAAAATTGTTTTGCTATTAAATACTACTAATTGCTACTGATTTTATTTATATATATATATAAGTTTCTGTATGTATGTATGTATATGTGTATTCTGCATTTTCATATATGCAATATATTGTAAAATCGCAGCGAAAACCAGTATTTATATATGGAACATAATATATATAGTTTGATTTTAGTTCATTTTACACACAAAATAGACAGCAACATCTGCCATGCTTACACAGCCTAAATGACTGACATCATTTTCATTAAAATAATTACTTATCATTATTTTCTCGTTGATAACAAATGAAGGTAGCAAGTTATATTTACATAATTAACTGCCATTAATTTAGTTTTTTTAATGCCTTAGGTTTAAAGATATAATCTATGTATATAACCTTCATTTAAATATTGTAATAATAAAAGGATATTAAAAGATTTTTTTTTAGATAAAATATAACGTTGTATACTTATTTGTGACTTATATACATATCTTATGAGGGACTATGTTCTTACTAAAACATTCTATAACTATGAAACGGTAGTTTTGTACCATGGTTTCACTTAACTTATTTAGTGTTATACATAAATTAAAATAAAAAAAAGCTATCAATAAATACTAATTTAAACAGCGAGCAAAATTTAATGTAGTTACGACATTAATGTAACTTCAAAGTGAAATAAAAGATAAAATATAAATTATCTTTATTCCCTAACACACACTGTACAGTAACACAGTACATAAAGGGCACTTCATTGCAAAATATCAGCTTTTTTGGTCAAATGGTCAAAAACTGGGCATTGATGACTAATCAACAAACAAATCAATATTTTCGATACATTGAATACTCGTACATTAAGGAAATTATTATATGAAATACACTCAGTTGTTACTGATACATTTATCTATAACAAAACATTAATCAATGTCTTTAAAACTGATAATTATTAGTTTTGTACTTAATAATGTTATAATTAATTTAAATGTTTGCTGGAATGGCTTTTTGCAAGCCCATCTGAATAGGTACCATCCACTCAGCACATACATATTTTAAAATCTCACTTCCCAAGGTTGGTAGTGTATTGGCAATGTATGAAATGCTTAATATTTTTTATAAAATTTTTATGGGCAGTGGTGTCCATTTATGACATTAAAATTAAAATGTATATAAAATATACCATTGGTATATAACTTAACTTCTGCATAGAAAATTTAGACTAAGTTGATTTCTACTTCTTTTGATCTACCTTGAAACACAGGTAGAGAATAATATAGATGTTTTAAGGAAACATAAATGAATTACCAGACATGTAGTCCTTAACATTATAGTATATTTATATTATTTAATTCATTTTTGTAGTTTGATGATTAAGTTTTTATTTCCAGGCCAATCCCATAGACAAAACAATGAAACTCTATTATTGTAGAGCATACAATAAAGAGAAACTATTTTACAGTCTTCATGATTATAAAAATAAATACACTTACTTTCTTTATTGGGTTCCACTTGCAATTGATAAAGCCATTCTATTATTCTGGATTGCAAATCTAATGATATTGATGTTATTGATCCAAGTACATCCAAGCCTGATACTGAAAAATATGCTATCGTAACCCTGAAACCAGAAATATGCAACTTTATGTACTTTTAACCATAGGAAGATTTATTTTAAAAAGAGCAATTAGTTAAAAACTAAAGCAATATTAAAGTAGCATTCCTCATATAATTCTATGTTGAAGCATTTTATATAATAAATGTGTAAAATTTTTAAAATCTAACATTTTGTGATAATTTATTTATTTTGACTGTCTCAATTATATTTCATTTGTTTAAATATAAGTTTATTATTATTATATTGAGTTCTATTAATTTAAAATTACTACATATTTTAATAAATCCAACTTCTTTTTAAAACATTAGAACAACTTAATGTTCTATAAAACAACATTCTATTATGTTTTGACCTCAACACTCTCAACCTACTTTTTAAGTACCTATCTAAGGTCAAAATGGCTTTCAAAATGTTACAATTAATTTATACCTGGTTGTATCATGCGATGACAGAGATGATGGTAAAACATTAAGGAATCTCATAAAGTATTTAACGTGTTGTCTGTGCGCCAAAATTTTGTTTTCCTCGTTGTTCATAATTAATAATATATTTTCGACCGCTTAAATTCTTATAAAAATAAATTATTTTAAAATCAATTGTTACCAATACTTATTAACTTTAAGATTACAACTGTTTTATAAATTTATGAATCCAATTTAACATTCATTCAGATATGAATATAAATCACTATTTTATAAATGGAGTCGAAATAACAAATAACATGTAAGCTTTAATAATTTTTCTTTACTGACTGAAATCTATTATCAAAAAGTAATTTAGTACCTACTATGACATAAGTAAGAATGTCAATTCCAATTGTCATGTACATGTGACATGTCACGATAAACCTTAACGTCACTTAACAGTCTTTCAAGATTAAGATAATTTGAAGAAAATAATTGTAATTAATATAAATGTTGCCTACACACAACTCAATAGAATTTAAACTTACGAGAGTTTTGGTATTTTGTAATTTCATCACATATGATGTTAAAAATATCCAACCCTATATTTTTCCGTTAATGAGTCAAGGAAAGTTTTTCTAATAATTCTTTATCTAAAATGCTTATAAAAATAAAGGTCAAAATTGTTAGAAAGGTGGTAGAGATATGGAAATGTTTTTAGGCTTATGTTCCCAGCTTTAGTATTTTATCTCGCCTCCCCACCCGGAGACTCTGTAGCTAATTAAGCCATTAAGGCCATACACTTTCCGGGGAAAAAATAGGTTTATGTTAAAGTGAGGAATATTAAACATTTTTTGAAAATTAAATTGGTATGGAAGGTCTTTATTTTGGAAAGTTACTGATACAATTGATTTGGGATAAGAGTTTTTATATAAGTTCTTCATATTTTAAGTAAGAAATATAAGAAATCGTCATTCTGTCCGTCGTTAGTAATCTCTTCTGTTTATAAGTGAAAAAACAATTACAAAGTTTTTAAAAATGATCTGATATGAGGATCAGAAGTGAAATAATATAATCAAGTTCGTCATTTTCGAAATTCCAATTGTACAAATTGGTTTTTAGGCAACACTACCAAAAACTCTAATATTTAAGAAAAGTTGATCTATTTCTATACATTGTATCCGATGATAAATCCCATCGTGTCAAAAGTATAAAAAAAGAAGAGACTTTATTATGTAAAACATCTATGGCCATGCCTAGCAGGTAGAACAACTCATATGTCTTTTATGCCATTGTATGCCATCATGTATCGTCATCGCTGCCACTTTCTCCTTACTTGTATATGCGTACCATGTACACTATAAACATGGTTAGTAATATATTTTATTATTGTACATTGTTTGCGTTAGTAAGAAAATATATTTATTTTCATAACCGAACTGTACTTTTAGTTATTTTCTTTAATTATAATTTATTTCAACAACATCAATTTAAATGTTTTACTTCTACTGGGCCTCGTGATAGGCACATAATAATAATGGCACTTTCTTATTTTTGCCTACTGCACACGTACATTAAAATCAAAATACAAACAAATAAAAATACAGTTAATCTGCTAGTGGTCAAGTAATGGACTTATAAAGATAATAAGGCGAGAGGAAATTTTAATAGTTTTGATGTTTTGGAGGAGTGATTTTGCGAATGGGAATTAGGATTCCACTGAAATGGTCTTCCCAACACTCGACTTTACTTTGAACTTTTATAAATTTACCTGACTTATATTTAATTTTTACTTTTATATAACTATTTAAACATAAAACTTGATAGTATACTCTAGACTTACATATAGTGAACTTTAATAATTTGTTATATGAATGTTGCCTTTCAAAAAAAAAATTGACGGCTGGCTGCTCTACAATATCTCTGGTTCTTTTTCATGGCTGACGTTCCAAGGAGCTAACTGCAGTCATGAAGGTGCTTAAAAAGTGTTTATTAAATAACTAAATAATCCTTAATAAAACAAAATATTGAACTAATTACTTTCTCAACATCTTTAAGTATTTACCCTAAACAAGTTTTAGTAAATACGTGATGTGATTAATTTGAAAAACTTTGATAAAAACAGCCCTGTTGCCAAGAGTGAAACTCATGCCTATATAAATACAAATTAAATTATAATGTGGTTATGTTCAAACTAGTGCTTACTTGTTACGTCTTTATTTTTTAATTTGTGTTCAGGAGCTCAAGTTTATGTTGTGTTTCGAAAGTGTGTTATAACCTCGTTTTGTTTTTAGCTGAACGTTTCCTACCCGGCAACGGGATGTCAAAAATTATTCGAAGTAGTAGACGAGCACAAGCTCCGTATCTTCTACGAGAAGCGCATGGGCGCGGAAGTAGAGGCTGATCAGCTAGGTGATGAATGGAAAGGTTATATCCTTCGTGTAGCAGGCGGTAACGACAAGCAGGGTTTCCCCATGAAACAGGGTGTCCTCACTAACAGTAAGTCATATTTTACTATTAAACTTAAAATTGATGAAAAGACTTAGTAACATAGTAACATTTTAATTAACAAAGAAATTCTGTAAGCTAAGTATTATTAGGTTAAGTTAACTTATTGACCATTAGATGCGGTAAGTTAAAAAAAAAATCCATCCTTAATTGTAAATTTCTTCAGAAAATCATACATTACGTTTTTTTAGGTCGTGTCCGCTTGTTGATGTCAAAGGGTCATTCTTGCTACAGACCCCGTCGTGATGGTGAAAGAAAACGTAAATCAGTCCGTGGCTGCATTGTCGATGCTAATCTTTCCGTGCTCGCTCTTGTAATTGTCCGTAAAGGAGCCCAGGTAAATAATTTGTGCCTTGTCTTTGATTGAATTGTACATACAAGTGGGATTTTATCAACCATACATTAGAAGAATTATTGATGAATAGTAGTAATTTTATATTACTTTGTATCCATTTATGTATACATATAAACCCTCATCTTTGTTACATAAAAGTATTTAAATATAGTGCTATAAACAAACTAATATTCTATGCTAAATACATGTCTTCATACACCAATATTTGCATCCCTGGTCTTACTGTTTCTCAGATCCTCAAATCTGTGTAATTATATGCGACAGGGTAGAAAAAATGATGTATAAATATGCCACTACACTTACATTTTGTTGTGGATTTTTTAACGTCATACATATCCTTTTTTTAAATTGCATTATACAGTAAGTAAAAGTTTCCATCACAGAAATCATATAAAATATTTATGAAATCAATTAACAAGAATTTATTTTATGACAGGAAATTCCTGGACTTACTGATGGCAATGTTCCCCGCCGTCTAGGTCCTAAACGTGCCTCCAAGATTCGCAAACTGTTCAACTTGACCAAACAGGATGATGTACGTCGTTATGTTGTCAAACGCCTCTTGCCCGCTAAGGAAGGCAAGGAGAATGCCAAACCAAGATATAAGGTAAGGGATAAGCTCAAACAGTAAAAACATAAATATTATTTAAACTTCAATGTTCTTATATTATATAGTAGTTTTATTTTACTTATTATTTATTTCGTTTTCAAGTACTCCAAAAAATATAATAAAAGTTTTAATACCCTGTTAAAAATATTAACTGTTGCTGGGCATTCATACTCAGTAAACCACCTTATCAGGGTATATTAAATTAGCTCCGAGCAGAAGATTCAGATTTGTGTCTGTCTACTTTTACAGTGAGCAATACAGTTTATTATGTTGTCATGTAATTCTATATTATTTATAAAGTACATTATTTTCTAAAACAAATTTATGTCAATATAGGCACCTAAGATCCAGAGATTAGTTACCCCTGTGGTACTCCAGCGCAGACGCCACAGACTTGCTCTGAAGAAGAAGCGTCTGGCCAAACGCAAGACCTCTGAGGCTGAATATGCTAAACTGCTTGCACAAAGAAAGAAGGAATCCAAGGTAAAAATGTTACAGATTATTATCAAATGTTTATTTATATGTATCAATGTAACAGCTGGTATCATATGACTATAAAATAATTTATAGGAATCGTACTAAGCTGTAAGATTAAGGTGCTGTAACTTACCCCTTTGTCTATTTTTGATATTGACTAAGGTATTAGATCAGCAACAAGTCATTATACTTTTTAATAATAAAAATATAATTATTGATAACGATATAAAGCTATACGCTTTAATTTAAAAGAATCGAATTTAATTTAATTGTAATGTTGTATGAATCATTGAACATTTTATTTCAACAAATAATATGAATAGTCTATTAGAATAAAAGTGTTAACACATTCTAAAACTTAAACGTCATATAAAATAAACTTATATTATATTCTCATCTTTTTCATTTGTAGGTGCGCCGTCAAGAGGAAATCAAACGCAGGCGATCAGCTTCAATGCGCGATTCTAAGAGCTCCAGCACGAGTGCACCGCAAAAGTGAAAGACTTTTACCAATAAAAATTAAAATCTAGAAATATCTTTTCTTATTGTCAATGTCACATAATATTAGGTTATTCATAAAAAATGATATGCAAAGCTAAAGTTATCCAAATGTAGATACTTCAACAAATTTCTCTGATATTACTAGTATATTATACTATCGATAGTTGACCTCGAAAACTATTCAGGATATCGATAGTATCGTTTCCATCAATAATATAGCTCTGTAAGCGGTACTATTACCAGCGATACTATCGATAGTCTGGAAATGAATTTTGAGAAAAGGATAATGAAGTTAAAGTTCTTGTTAATGTTTCTTAAATCAAGGCCCTATATTTATCATCGAATATTGTTATTTTTTTTTAACGTCGACACCGCCTATCGTATGTAATTATATCATTTCTACAAGACAACATTTTTAAACTGGAGGGTATACTTTAATGTATTTTTCATTAATCGAAGAAAAACTACTAAATGTAATATAAATTAATTCTTGTTCACTTTACTGGTGCAGATTTAATTAAACTTATTAAAATATAGTGTCGTTACCTGTCCTACAAAATCAAAAAAGAGAAAGTAATACTATTGAAAAACAACTGGTCAATTGTTTAAGTTATAAGTAGTGGTAGTGGTGAAGGTAACCACGCGTAAGACGATTGGTTGCACTCGAATTGGTTTGCGTTGTCTCAAGAGAGCATGGAAGGCTGTTCCGAACAATTGGTTTATATTTCTTTATTGCTTTTCAAAATAAATACCATATTTTAACCAATTAAACAAAATGGAAACGATATTTAAAAGTGAAAGAAATCTAAGGTACGTTTGTATATAGGTATATTAAAAATGAAACTATGTTCACGACCTTCATGCCTTCGTACGTACATCTTAAGATCTTATCAAGTTTAATGAAATTAACGCTGTTATATATCCTTGCTAATGCGAGTGTACAAATGAAATAAACTTAAACAACTGTTATAAAAAAGCATTATAATTTAAAATCATTATTTTACAAAAATAAATAGTATAATTTATAAAACAAACAAAAGGACATCAAAATTATTGTCATTACATAGTAATTTATATATCAATTTTTACAGTAGCTGAACGACGATGTGTTACTTTACTTGTAATAAAATTAAATCACATTATTTTGAAGACTTAAGAAGACCGAGCCCAACATAACGAGCCATTACCCGTAGATATGAAGGGTTCAACTTTTTTCTTTTTACTAACAAAGACTTTAAAAGACGCTCAGAAGACTCGTCGAAAGGTTTTTGATAGTCCGACGCCTGAAAGTAAATTAAAACAATAAATAAAAAACAACCTATCCAAATATAAATTATATATACTTACTGATTTTAAACTAGGCTATTTTACCAACGTCTATTAAAACGATTGATCAATATTTTAATATTTAGTATAATGCAAATTACAATCAATATATAAAATATCGTATAAATATAGTTTACAGTACATCTGTTGCCGAAGGAATTTTAGCTGTTGCTGACTAAACATGATAATGTTCAAAAATATAATTAAAATATTTTTATTATAATGTATTTACTGAGAATCATTTTACTAAAAAAAAATTAATCATTGATTTCTAAAAAAATTCATTTTAAGCTTCTCTGCTGTGATCAGAGATCCAGAAACCCTTACAGCGCTCTTTTATAACGCGTAAGTCTTGATGCGCTCTCTTTACTTTTCGCTCACATCTTAATTTTCCGGAATCCTGTCTAGGTGACTTTAGAGGAAGTGAAGTTTTATGATCATATTGTACCCCATACTTTTTAATTGCAGTAGAAGTTCTTCTACAAGTTTAATATAATGTTCAGATTTTTTATTTCCAAGAAAATCGTTATCACAGAGACGAAAGCTGTTCAAGCCATGCCTTAGTCATCTCTAAATTGAGTATCTTTTGTATGTAGTCTAATTTGGGGGCCATCATAAAATACCAACTTTTATCTTTTCTGGTCTAATGATTTGTCTGTCAATGGCTTGTTCTAAGGTATATTTTGCTGCACTCGACATCGATCACAACTAGTAATTGGGTAATTTAGTTCGATTTTTAATGTTTAAACCGGTTACATTCATTCTACAAAAATCTTCTAGAACATTTCGTAGTTCTCGCCTAAAATTCGGTGTTCCAAATTTAAAGACACTTCTTTTAACACTTTTCCATAGTCTTAAATATTCCACACATCATTTACAAATACAATTGGGAGCCCAAGACTTTTGATCCAAGAGCATCCCAGAATACTCAAAATAGGTATTTTTCACCAACTCGGATATTACTTTACTGTGATGGTTAAACACATATTATCCGCGTATATAGCAATAATGATTTCGATTGTTTAAGCATCTCCCTGAACTATACATGACGCAAAAACTTCAGATAAATAATCTTCACATAGTAAAATACGCCTGTTAATCGATTAATATATAGGCTTAAATGATATAAAAAAAAAAACAAAGTAACTTGAACTGCTCAAAAAAAAATTGAGTTTAGAACCACAGAATTATCGGCAACAGACAAAAAGTTAAATTATGTAAACTAGTATAATAATTGGGATCAATAATCACAACGTATAGTGATTAAATTATTTAAAACGTTAATTTAAAATAGTCAAAAGATGCATCGCTAAATTTGATTAACTTTATTATTGCTACTACATACTGATGATGATACGTTTATATTTATTTTCTTACGGTTGTTTTGGCTATCCAATATAGCTCTTCTAAAAGACTATCTTGATTTTCCTCAGATGCTGGTAAATAAGTTATTCCTTCGTACTGTTAAGAAAATAAAAAATAACTTGCAGTACAGCTGTTACTATAGAATAATCAATAAGAAAAAGAAATACCTGAATTAATTTATTTAGATTCTCTCTTTCTATAACCTCAATTTCCATATCCAATTCTGAAGTTCGCGTTATCCTATTTACTGCTATACCTTGTAATATAATAGGACGATAGCGAACTAAATTAGTTGTTTCCTTTTTATTCATTAACAATAAAACTAACAAAGCCTGACTAGGTGTTATGTCATTCATCCAATTCTTCATCTAAAACGTTGAAAAATCAGAATGTATTGGAACATTTTATAAATACCTACTATTGTTTTCAATAATAGTTTGTCTACCTCTTTTATTGCAGATAGTATCTTCCTTTCTGCGTTTCCGTCTAATACTGCGGATAACATCTTTCCAGAACCCAAAGCAAGGCAAAATTCTTCCAAATTAGTAATTTTATTTAAATTGGTGCTAGTCCTATTTCTCGATATACTAGACATAGATTTACATTTTTTGTACAATTTTACAAATCCTCTCTTTTTATTTCTAGTATTATTTATACAAAACTCAGCTACGCTTTTCCCCCTCTCGGCTTTAGAAGTGTGTGAATAATTACTTCTAACAGTTTTAGCTTTTGCAGGATAAAAGTTATTTAAATGAGACGTTACAACAAAGTTGTCGTCATTTTCATTTCTTTTACCATAATGTGGATCTTGAATACTTATATCAGGGCTAGTGGAATTAAGTTCATTAGCATCAGGATTCTTTATCGTTACAAAGCTAATCATAAACGGATTTTTGTAAAATACCACTTTTAAAATATTATTGTGTGAGATGTTTAAATTAAATATAATATTTCTAGAACCTAATATAGTTTCTACAATGCGCACAAAACTATAATTATCACTAGAATGCAACAGTTTTTTGGAAGAAAACTGATATAGTTGTAAAGTATTGCAAGTATTAGGCAACCTTTTCAAACTTTGCATAGTATTATCAACCACGGATGTTTTTGGTTCGTAATTACACAAATCTATGAGATTTATGTGCCACAGAGGTAGAATATTTTTATTTATTGTAGTTAAAAGTCCTCTTATATCATTTAAATCAAATGATTTATGAGATGTTATCTTCATATTTCTTGAAATATCCCTAGAAATCTGTTTCGATGAAAATTGTCCATCATTGGCCACTTTTATCTTGAGATTAATTTGAACTGGCACCAAAGACCTGTTTGAATCATCGCTCTCACATCGAGTAAATTCTGATATAGTAGATAAATTAGAATTAACCTTATCAACAACAGGTGTTGACAAATTATAATTCATTATTTTTTTCATTAATTTCGGCATAATACTGCAAAGTTCTGCAGGAAGAATTGCGTTAATAATAGTAGTTTTACATTTGAATACCGTTGGCTGATTTTTGATCAGTGTTATTGGTATACAAGGATATGACTGTTTTAATTGAAGAACGCGATTGTTTTCCAATGATAAAGCCACATCAAATTGTATTATAATGTTGGCCACGCAATGCTTAACTGCAACTTGATTGAAGTTATTTAATGTCTCAATTTCTAAGTCTGAAAGTCTGTTATCAAATCCAGGAATTGATAAATCTGAATCATTATTTTCAGATACAGTATTTTCATCAGCGATATTGTGATTAGAAACTGAATATTTAATTATTTGACTTTTTTCAGCTTCTGTTTGCACTCCATCGTCTTTAGTACCTAAAAATAAGACAAATTTTACTTATTGTTTTTTCTTAACGTATTTAAGTTCAAATAAACAAAACATTTTTTAATATAATTACTTCTATGGTATTCTCTAAATTTGTCTTTTTCTTCTTGATAGTAATATACCCCATTTCTTATTTTTCTAATGACATTTTCAATAAAATCACTTGCCCATTTAGACTTAATCTTCACATTATTATTAATGCTGGTGGTTAATGGTGAAACATTCTTAGATATTTGAAGGTCATTTTTGGGCAATAAATATGGTTGCTTGGAAAATACAAAATTATTAACAGTATTTGTACCAACATCTACCCTGCGGCTTGAAACTTTAATGTGTCTGCCTGATTTTTGATCAGTATACTTAGTGTTGTAAATTTCATGTTCAGGGATGGTTTTTTTGTGTATAAATTGCATCATTCTGTTTTTAATTCTGTGCATGGGTTTTTCATGTGGTTTCTTAAGACTGGTATCATTTCGGTCGCTTGGCAAAGTATTACGCTTGTCTTCAACTTTAGAACACGAAGATTTTTTACTATTATTGATACCACAAGTATTAGTAGTTGCATTATTTCTATTTAAACTTTGATATTTATAATTCACATTGCTATTAATATCATCATCGAAATTAGGACCGTCAATGGTATACCACTTTCGCATAAAAGGCCATATATGTTCATCTAAACCTGCGAATTGCGGTGGGTCATAATTTTCCACAGTAATTGTAGAACTAAGTTGATCTTTGCCCAAAATAACTAAAGGAAACCTTATACTATTTAATTTTCGTTTTATTTCAGATAACTTTATCGAACTTTGATTAACTGTAGGATTGATCGAATTAACAGGGGCTGAGGACGATAAGTGAGACTTTTTTAAAACATCTTGCTTGCTTAGTGTACTTTGTTTTGTTAAAAGTACATTTTGACCTTTACTAAAAACGACTTTTGTAATACCAGTAACATGTTGTTTTGATTCATCGTCATATATTTTTTTATTTGCTATATTAATTTCTATGATATCCTCCTTACTTGATTCAGATTTCTCCGATAAATTGCAATAATTATCTAAATCATTACATTGGTTAATTTGAGTCATATTTAATTCATTATTAAGATTAATTTCTATGAAATTATTCTTGTTGTTTTCAATATCATTTTGAAATACTATTTCATTACTTTGATGTTTTTTATCTCTACCCTTTAATAAAACATCATTCCTTTGTATTGTAATTGGCCTTAAAACTTTACTATGAGAAACATGTTCGCTACTTTTTTCAGAATTATTCACTTTAATACGACTTTGTTTTGGCTTAGATTTCTTTGATTTACTAGTGTTTTGACTTTTTCCGCTATCACAGTTAAACGGAAATGGAATCGTCGATTTGTCAGCTTCCCCTTTTCCTATTTCATTACTGATTGTTTGTATTTCGTCTTGTTTTTCAATTACAGTAATTCGATCAAAACTGGATAAAGAACAGCTATTTTGAGGATTACCAACAAAACTAGTAATGTATGCAAATTCTTCTGTCCGAGTCTCAATGAATCTAAAATGAATAATATTTGATTTGATATAAAAATAAACTAAAACAAACAAACAAAATATTAAGTTATACCTTGAATCGTTGCGATTGCTACGTTGCTTATTTTTTTTTCTTTTATTCTTTTTTATTGATACTAAGCTACTTTCTTGGGACACAGGTGGGGACGGTCTAAAATTAAAGTGTTCGGCCTTACGAAGGAGAGACCAAACATCATGAGCATTAAAATCAGAATTAACTCTTAAAGGTTTTTTTTGTGTTTTCTTCAAATTTCTGCTATCATCATCAGCAAACTTAGTATCCATATCTTTAAAGCTCTTTTCCATTTGAATATCTAATTTTGAACAATATTTTACGTCTTTATCATGTAAAGTATTAAGTCTACTCCTCAAGCGTGACTTTCTTTTATTTGGAGCGGCCTTTCTCATTTTTGGCCTCAACTCGTCTTTATCATCGTTGAAGTACTCCGAATCATTCATATCACTAACAGTACATGCATGCGGTAAAGGAGCTGTCTCGTTGGGTAGAGTCAAAACCGACTTTTTTACTTTCTTATTACATTTTTTTGCAGATTTAAACTCATCAGAATTGGCTTTATAAATATTGACAGCCAAAGGAAAAGATGACATAAAATCATTATTTTTATGTTGAAATCTCTTTTCAGTTACTCGTGAGAGACGTTGAACTTTATTTTCGGAAATATAAGGCGATATGTATTTATCGATTTTAGCTTTATTATGTTTAACATTACTGCTAGTCAAACTCGTGTTTGTTGTATAATCGATTTTCATCGAACTAAATGTGTTTAAATTTGAGGATTTTGAACACGACGACTTGGTTGTATTTTTGTCAAAAAATATATCAAACGAAGTTATTGCCATAATCGACGATGTTCTCACACCACAGTATCTCCAAAACACCTGTGATCAATTAAAATTGTCAATTGTCAATATGTATTATTGAAATTCATACTTAATTATTAAATATTGTAATAAAACATATTGCTGTTACGTATTAAATTATCCGTTATTGTAATAATCTTGTTCTTTAAATAATAATTGTTCGGATCTTAAAAAACGTTTACTTTCGTTTCCCTTTTACTTAAAGGGCTAACAAAAATCATTCAAAACTAATAATTATTATAAAATATTCATGGTTACCAATTATCATTTAGACGATTCTGATTGTGATACTCAAAAATTTGACCACTATAATTTCGAAAACTCCTTTTTGAAACTACAATACTTCTACATTGAATTACACGTATTAAAATACAAAAATGTTTTGTTTAGTAAAGCTATAATAAATTATTAAAATAATTTCGCCATTGACAGTGGAGAAGTATGAGATATAATTATATAAATGACGTAGAGTTTTATTTTTATTGATTTATTTTTCGCAGGCATGTATGAAGTTTAGGTTTATTATAAAAACATTTAATAAGTCTTTATTCAAAATTATAGTTTGTATTATTCAAGTAAGATCTTATACACTTTTAAAATTGACATTTAATATGATTCAATGAAATGGCATTACCAGTTCGTAATGTGGAATCGACAAGAAACTCGGTTGTTATTTTTTTGTGAATAAAATACATGTAGGTACTCTATTCCAACTATAACAGAAAAAAAGCCAAATAAACAATATTAACAACAAATTGATGTGATATCATTAGTTAGGAGCTTGATTAATCTATGATATTCACTGTGTATTTAAGAAAAAATAGCGTTTTGAACGTCGACGAAACTGTTATTGGAATTTTGCATGTAAGATTAAAGTAGAAATAAGTAGTTAAGTATTAGTGTTAGTTAAAAATGTATTGATCATAAACTCTTAGTTGTGCAAAATATAGCTGAGTTATTAGCAAATCGCATGTAATACGTAAATCTAAGGTTTGTTTTCTTTTTTTTCTACTTCCATTGAATTGGCAATACACAGTCAGCTTTTTTTTTTACAATAGAATAACGGTTTTTGGGATCCTGTTGTAAAATCGTATACATTGTCCCAGATAGGAATTACTAAACCTGTGTGTCAGATCATAGGGTTTATAGGTTTATGTTTGTTACTACTTGCTTGTAATAATAGTGTAAAACACAATTTCTAGATAATTTATTTATATTTTTATGAACATACATTAGTTTATCGAAATTTACGAATTAAGGGTCCTATAAATTGTCAGAATGGTGTTCCTATTGCTATTAGGTATATATCGGAAATTCATATTCATTGGAATTGTAGTTTCTAAGTAATTTTGATTATCAGAATATAGAGCCTAGAATTCGATTATAGAGTCTTTTGAAGTCACATGCTTTCTCCCTTTAGTTCCACTTTATTTTATCAAGTACCTTTAAATTTCATCCTCTAGCTCCAGCAGCGCTATCTAATTTTTGATACATTGTGCAGGACACTTTTTGGTACATAATAATAATTATTTTTGTGGCTCATATTTTACATAATAATATGTACCTTATATATCCTTTATCAAGTTTTACAATTTACTACATTCTGAGATTGACAGCCGTCATTCAACGTCAGATTTACCGTTTAATCATGTAATTGAATTTTGACATTGGCGTATCTGTATCTGGCGATGGCAAAATAAGTTTAGTTTATCTTTGTACTCTCCATAAGTACTAACTACAACGTAGCAAGAAAAATTGCATTGAAATTTAGTAGTTAATTGCTTGTTGTCTTGAATTTGCTTAAGTCGAAATCTCAATTTATTTAAAAGTTAGAAATGTAATGTCAAGTTAAAACCGAACAATTAAATTGAATTGAAGATTTCTCATACATTTTACTCATTTACAATAAAAAACTAAAAATGTCAACAATAGATGATAAGCAAGATATTATTCAGTATGTTCCCTTTATGTCTTTCGTTCATCCATCGTTTTGGCATAGTTTAACCGAAATGAAATTGAACGTTGATAAATTAAATGAGAATACGAAACAGATTTATGGACGTTATTCGTATAGGGATGATATTATAAGTGTATTAGAGGTCGACGGAACTTCTTTCAACAAGTAAGTTTAACATTATATCAATGTTTCATATAAATTTAAAAAAAAATACATGTCTTATTACGTTAAAATCTTGTTAAGTTGATTACAAATTTAATTTATTTTTTTAAATATAGAAGTTGCAATTTTTCGCTATGCCAGTTATTTAATCTTAAAATTATATTTAAAGGGACCCAGAGACAGAGTTCCACTACATAAATGTTACTGGGACTCTAATGAATAAAAATACAATCGAAGACTTTAAAAACATTGACAAAGCAGCATTAATTAATAGTGTTGGTGAGATTATGAGAGCCAATATACAGATAAAGTCATGGATAGACAATCCTAATAGCTTATTAAACTTTTTTGTACTTTCATTTGCTGTAAGTATAATGTGAATTAATAATTGTATTTGATTCTAGTTCTAAGTAGTTACAGTTACATATTAACCAATTTCAAATGAAAATATTTTCAGTCACATGTGAGTAAAATAAAAAAGAAATGGGAAAAATATATTCCATTACAAGTCTTTGGGTTTTTTAGAAATTATCAATAATCAACACTGAGTAAGATAGCCCTTTGTTTACATGACCTAATGGTATATAGACCATGTTATGTATGCTTAATGAAATGAATTTATTAAAAAAGAAATAACCCTGATAGTGAATTTTGATCATAGGTTACAGTGTTTTTAGTTTGCCAGGAAATGTATTTGGTCATTTTGATGTTTTTTTTTATGTTTCTATCACATGAAGTAATATGTTTGTAAAAAAATTAGCCTTACATTACAGTCGTGCAATTTTCTTAATAAAATAGATACTAGTCTATAGAAAATTAGCTTAGGATGCATGCTGTTTAGATATAAAATTAATAATTTTAATATTACAGGATCTCAAAAAGTTCCACTATTACTACTGGTTTGCATTTCCTGCACCAAGTCAGCCTGTTGTGTGCTTAAAAGAAAAATGTAAGAATATAAGCACATGTTTCAACGAGAAGCAAATAAAAGATATTTCACAGAGCTATCAACTTCTTGAGATTTCACAGAAATGTTTCTTTGCAATTGTTAAGGATGGTGACTCATACAATGTTGTGACCCTATCAAAGATCTTAGATAAAAACAGAAATAAGGATGAAGAGTCAAATATTGATCTGACCAACACATTTTTCGCTTTTGCGGATCATAGTAATTGTGAAAACCCTGGATGGCCACTGAGAATATTTTTGGCAGCTTTATTTGAATATTGTCCAGATTTAAGTAAGAAGATTATTAAAGTTATTGGGATAAGGTGCAGCAAAAATGGTGCCATTAATAATAGTCAGATTTATAACATAACAGTACCTGAGGTCAGTAACTTACTATTCTAATTTTAATTATAATTTACAAAATTTAGAAATTTTAAAGTAATTCTTGTCTACCTGTTGGTAACCTCATTGTGACTGAACCATTGTACCAATCATAATAAAGACAAGTATATGATGGAGTGTAAACACTAAAACCGAACCTTGAGGAGAATCTTTGATGGCAAAAAATGAATAAGTTTGACAGATGATGTCGCCAAAATGAATCTCTTGAAATAATCTCTTATACATTTCAAATTATATTATACAATTTCCAGTTAGGAAACATATATGTATAATGTATATATAACAATTTTGAGTCCATTATAAACTGCCAGCTCCTGCAGTACCTGGAGGAGCACCAGCTAATTAGCGACCGCCAGTACGGTTTCCGTCGGGGTAGCTCAGCTGGTGATCTTCTAGTTTACTTGACACAGATGAGCGGAAGCAGTTAAGAGCAAGGGGGGTGCATTAGCAGCCAGACCGATTTAGACATAGCAAAGGTCTTCGATCGCGTGTGGCACATGGCGCTTCTTTCGAAGTTTCCATCCTATGGGCTTCCCGACAAATTATGCAATTGGATCACTACCTTTTTTGCAGATCGGACTTATAATTCGTCAATTCTGGTGTTCCACAAGGCTGCGTACTATCACGCTCTCTGTTTCTTCTGCATATCAATGACTTGTTGCAAATTAGGAACATTCACTGCTATGTAGACGATATTACCGTAGACACCTTATTCACCGGCGGTGCTATTTATTTATTTACTTGGTGGTAGGGCTTTGTGCGAGCCCGTCTGGGTAGGTACCACCCACTCATCAGATATTCTACCGCCAAATAACAGTACTCTGTATTGTTGTGTTCCGGTTGGAAGGGTGAGTGAGCCAGTGTAATCACAGGCACAAGGGACATTACATCTTACGTCCCAATGTTGGTGGCGCATAGGTGATGCAAGGAATGGTTAATATTTCTTACGGCGCCTTTGTCTATGGGCGGTGGTGACCACTTACCATCAGGTCCGTCCGCCAACCAATGCCTTAAAAAAAAAAAAATCGTCGACGAAAACCGGAACAAACTTGTATCTGTAAGTGAGCCATTGTTAAACAAATTTCTCGAACTGGGGCCGGCTAAACCTATTCCAATTTAACCCCAAGTTTGCACGTTAACTGCTAAAAAAATCACCATTTGTCGTATCTCCACGATTTGAGACATTCCCATTGTCGCCCCAGCTATTATTAGAATACTTGGCGTTGATGTTTCAAGCCTCGTTCAGTTACTTGGTCAATTGGAAATTAAAGCCAAATTGGCATCAAAAAAGCATGGTGTGCTCAGCAAGGTAAGACGGTATTTCGCATCGGCCCATCGCCTAAAAACTATCTTGTATAGTGCGCAAATTCGGCCTCACATAGAGTACTGCTTTTACCTCTGGGTGGGTGCTCCTCAATACCAGCTTCTTCCATTTGACCGTATCCAACACAGAGCGGCTCAAATTATCGACGATCAAGCTCTGCCGGAAAAGCCAAAGGATCTGCTGGCTCCTTTGGCTTTGCTTTGGAACTGATATGACTTGGGAACATTAAGAAAAGAGCTTTCTCATTTCTTAAAGGCCGGCAACGCAAAACAGCTGCTCAGGTGAGCTTCCTGCTCGTCTGCCACCGAAAACATTAAAAACTAATACCAGATATTCAATATTTTTTACTGTAATGTAATGTAATTACAAAAAGTAAATGACTGATTGTAAAAATAAACGATTGATTGTGAAAATAAATGAAATAATGATTTTAGACAGAACTTCCATATAGATTCTTGTAATTAAATGGACCATAATTTTACTTTATTTTAGATAGAAATTTTATTTTAGACCATCCAGACACCTCAGAATGTTGGTTGGGTAGGTTGGGAAAGAAATGAAAGGGGTAACTTTGGACCGAAACTTGCCAATATGTCATCATCAATGGATCCAGTGAAGTAAGTAAATTAATTATTGTTTTTAGTAGACAGAAAGGTAGTAGCGATGATAGCCCATCTTTTCTTAATTAATTAATAAATTAACTTCAGGACAGATGAATAAATGGGTCATCTAATTGTAAGCGGAATTCGTCTTTGTCAGCAACTGCATTGGTAGATACTGGCACTGTTAGATGTATAAACCAGTTCTTGCATCATTCATGAGCCATCCAACACATAATCTAATATGCTGATGCCTTCAATTATACAAGCTCACTCTTTCTCTAACAAAATATTGTCTTTTTAAAAGTAGAATAATAGTTTTTCCGCACAGATGATATGATATGTCTTTTGACCCACCACCCTACTACTAGGTACTAGAAAGAAAATATTTATTATTCAAAATTTTCACACAATTTAAGAAGTATTGAAAATAATGTAATGAAATGCAAAATTTCAGATTGGCAGACACATCTTCTGATCTTAATATTAAATTAATGAAATGGCGTCTTGTTCCTGATCTTGATGTGACTATTATGAAGGAAACAAAATGCTTGTTGCTCGGTGCCGGTACTCTGGGTTGTCATGTGGCAAGAGATCTCTTAGTAAGTAATTTTAAATTACACAAATATTAAGTTAAATGTGTAAATCTTACAAATATATATTTTATGTTAGAAAAAGAACATATTCAAGTAACAATATAATTTATATGATTTGTTTGTATTGTGCCATCCCCTGTCGGAAAACATTTGAAATACATATATTCTAAAAACACTACTAGTCCATGATCCATGTTTAAGAATATAAAATAATTGCATAAGGTATCATTGTGCTAGTTTGGCGGGAAAGAGAAATATCGGTTTAAAAAAAAAAAACTTTGATACAATCGTGTTATTACCTAGCTAAATCGCAGCTGATTCTAAAACTAGTTTTGTTTAACAGGCGTGGGGATTCCGTCACATAACTTTCATAGATAGTGGCAAAGTGTCATATTCTAATCCGACGCGTCAAGTACTCTACACTTATCAAGATTGTCTCAATGGTGGTAGAAAAAAGTCGGAAGCTGCAGCTGATAATTTAAAACTTATCCTACCAACTGTGGTAACTATATAACATTTTTATCAAATATTAAATATTTGTTATATTGATATAATTTTAGTGCTAGTTATAATTATGCAAAGAATTACGATTTTTTTAAAAAAGTTTATTCCATGAGGAGTTCAATATTTTTTAATGTAAAAGCCCAATGTGAAGTGAAGTGGTGACAATTTCCCATTTGCCAGTCCGCCTCCATAAAATAAAATAAAAAACCGATTATAGAGATAAAAAAAGTTTTAATACAAATAAGTGCATATTATGTTCGTATATTCACGATTTAAATGCACAATTTATGAACAATACATCTCATAGTGCTTTGACAAACGTCATAAAACCTGATTAAATAGGTAACTTCGCTCTGTTGTCAGTAGATAAGACAAGTAAATTTTAACCAAACCAGGACAATCATCACTGAATTTTCATCTCACTTTATCATTTAGTACTCGGCGTTACAGGAAAACCTTTTCCTCGAAACGGGGTCACCCATTGGTGCGTTATTTAAAAGGTGTTACTTTAATTTTTGCTCGAATAGACAACATATATTTTAGCTCATCAGTGTGATATACTAATTTTCAGCAAAGTAAAGGCCTAGTCTTCCACATTCCAATGCCCGGTCATCCAATTGGCGAGTCCCTTAAAGATGAGACAGTTACCAACATCGAACTGTTAACTGAGGCTATAAAAGATCATGATGTGATTTTCCTCCTTTTGGACACCAGAGAAGCGAGGTGGTTACCGACGCTCATCTCCGCACATTATGGAAAGGTAAACTTATTTTTGTTTATGGTACAAATACGAAAGCATGAGGCTTACAGAATTTATATTCTTTATATTTTTAAATTATATTTTATATGGTTCATGAATGAATTGACTTCTAATTATCATGAAGTGTTAAGAGTACTTTCTTTTTCGTATTTATCATGACGTCTGTAGTCTAGTCAATTCAATTAAATTGTTGTAGTGTTGTCTTTGAATATTTTGAAGAAAACTATTTTTCTAATAAAAAATAAAACATTTTCAGATAACAATAAACGCAGCGCTCGGCTTTGACAGTTATCTGGTAATGCGACATGGAATAAGTTCAGCTCAAGAAGAAACTTCAATCAACAGCACTTTCGTGTCCGGAGACCAACTCGGGTGCTACTTCTGCAATGATGTCACGGCACCTGGAAATGTAAGCCACTGCTTATGTCTGGCTACGGCAGCATGGTAGAATAAGCTTTAACCTTTATTAAGAGATGAGATGTTCTTTGTGACTTTAACCGCTTGCTACTAATACTTCTTGATGGAATAATACGAGTAATGATAGAATCTGTCACCTGTCAGTCGCTGAAGGATCGCACCCTGGACCAGCAGTGCACGGTGAGCCGCGCCGGCGTCGCCGCCATCGCCGGCGCGCTCGCCGTCGAGCTGCTCGTGGGCACGCTGCAGCACCCGCTCCGGTAAATCACTCGGGACGCATATCCCAACAACTTTGAAGCTCTGTGTGAGACTGCTATCTGTGTGTCAGACTATCCACCAAAATTAAGCAAAATCCTATTCGTATCGACGTGTCGTATCGTATACATCTGTATTTTTCATTCGTCGTTTCGGCATGTCAGGATACTAAGAATGCCCGGCGTATCTTCTGCTAACGAGAGTAGTGGAAGAAAGTATTGAGCACGATCAAAGCATTTTGACGTAAGACGTAAGATTTCCAAGTTTTGCCGTTGCCAAATCATGGTGCTAAAACGAATGCCAGTTTTGCAAATGTCGAACGTTCTACCAAATTATCAATGTTTGGTTTGCCAAGGTTGGTTGTGAAAGTGTCACAAGTACTTAAAATAATAATTGTATGAACACATGAAAATGCACCGATTTGCCTAATGTCCAATGGGTAATAGTGAAAGTGAGGACTATATATTCAAATCAATAAAACTTTATTAAATAAATAAATATTTGTAAAGGCTAAATATACTAGTTATGTATATAATTTTATGCATTTATATTTTATTACAGGGTAAAAGCTCCAGCAGTATATAACCTTACCGATGAAGAACTTGACCCAAAGCTTCAAGGAGTCCTTGGTCCAATACCTCATTCAATACGAGGTTTTCTTCATTCGTACCAAACTGTGCTACCAACGTGCACAAAATTCAAACAATGTATCGCGTGTTCTGAAGTAGTGATAGGCAAATATAAAGAAGAAGGCTTAGACTTTTTGATGAATGTTTTCAATAGTGGAACTTATTTGGAGGATGTTACGGGATTATCTGAACTGCAATTGACTGCAGAAATGACTGAGGTAAATATAAAAACAAAATATGTATTGTACTTATTCACTATCAGTAGCAATGGTTTCTTTTTTCAATAAAAACTGAAGAAATCCTTTTCGTTTTTTAGAGTTATATGTACAATACAATCACATTAATAAAATTGAACCTATAGGAACAGTCGTGTCTCAGTCGAGAGCATTTTTTTTTTATGAATTTATTCGAAGAAAAAAAAAGTAAACAACAAAGTTAGGAAACCTACTTAAACGAATAATGGTGATAAATTTTTGGGGTGCCAATTAGAAAAATAATAAAATATTCTATATTATATGTGACAATGTAAAAGCTTGTTATGAAAAATTTAGGTTGTAATTTAAGGTCGTATATATTTATTTGTAAATATATACGAAAATTGACTTAATACTAAAACAACTATATTTGAAAACTTTTATTAATTTACTTTATAAATCATAAGCGTGTGTGAATACAACAAGCATACTAACAGCTTTTCTCCATTGACTATCAGTTCTGATTCATATAGAGAAAAAATTGCCAGTTAGGTTTATGGGCTATTATAAAAAGTTTTATATAATCTTTGATTACTAAATATACTTTTAATTATTTTTTTTCAGATACTAACATTATCAGACGAAGATCAAGACACTACAAGTATATAAAGGGAACATACTAAATAAATGCACCATTTAATCTCAATTGAAGTTTTATAATCTGCTAAGATATATTAATTTATACAGTAGTAAAGGCATTTATTGGAAATTTCTATTAAACTGTAGTTGCTGTTATCTCATAAGTGTTAATTTATTTAAATATTATTAATATCACATAAAATAAAGCTTATTTCGTTTTTCGTGTTTTTATATACCTTTATCCGTCTTTAGTATCAATAATTGTTTTATATATGAAGTTGAATTCGCGAATGAATTATAAGAATTAAAAATTCAAAGACGACCCAGCTTATGCAAAGTATAAACGTATGTATCCTAACTAAAGATCACGAAATAGAAGATTAAATTTTTTGGTTGAGTAACTGATGAGATTTTTATCAGAAGAATCTACATTCCGAACCAGTCGTAGATTGTAAAAAGTCGTAATCAAAAGTTCAGTTAAACAGTGAATAGGAAATCTAATCAAAATTTTTCGACATTTTGATAAGCCTCAGAGTAGCCAGCAGTAACAGCGTTGACTGACTGTCAACGCATATCGAAAACTACTGAGCCTAGAAAGTTCGTATTTGGATCGTAGGTTTATATACAAACTTTCTTTACATTTATTTGTTTTATATAAGGCTCAAATATCGAGATTTTGGTTTTAAACCCTAGATCGGTCAAATAGGTGGTACAGTTATTGAGTTTTTGAGTCTAAAAAAAATCTGTAGCAGCGCAGAATCTAGAAGTTAGAAGTGTGTACACTCCCGTGCCTTGGAAAGCCAAGCCTGAGTTGCAAAAAGATGGTAACCTGAACTCATTCCGGTCATGTCGAATTTGCCGTCTCATCTGATTATGAGCGTGAGAGAATAGAGAGTGCATCTTTGCGTAAACACGTGTGCATTATAACATGTTCCTCTTATTTGGCTAATCTCTCGAGAATGAAAATGTGGAAGTGGCTGTAATCGGTCAGGTTGTCATTATCCTACAAAGGTACATCGTCTTATATGTACATAAACTCTATGTCTCTGTCATAACTTAACAAAAAAATATTGTATTTTATTTAATGTGCCATTGTAGGATTTACTTTTATAATATCATACGACCGTAGACGCCCAGAGACGTTACAGTACTGTATTACAGTGTTGTCTATGCACAGAGACGGCTTAGTCACTGAATTAACTTTCTCCCCTCCCGCTTTCTTTCCTTTTTCCGTCACTGATATAATTTTGAACAGACAGCTTGTCTAGTAGTATACATATAATTCAATGAGTATAACTGCGAAGAGTAGGTATGTACATACATGTTAATTTGTGGTCAATATGTATAAACAAAAAGCACACAAATATGTTTAACTAAAAAGTTAGAAAAATAAAAATAACTATGTACTAACATTTACTTTATTTAATGATAACATATTTAGGGATGCATGTTCAATTGAATAGTTGGCAATGGGAATTTCGTAGGATGATTAATTTCTTTCACTGGCTTTGGAGGTTTGATCTTTCTTCCATGTCTACCATCCTTCCTACGCCAAAGTCCTGATCTTGGGCGGTTGCCAAGCCATCTGTTGCGTTGTGGAGACCCTATTGGTGTTGTGCCATGCTCTATGTTCGATAACCGGCCTACAACATGAAACATTCCATTAATTGCAAATTTAAACATCTGAATTTATCATATTTCTCTGATTTACTTTATATTTAAATATGCTTTTATTTTAAATTGAAGGTGGTAACTACATCAAGATTCCCTCATGTATTTTATTATATGAGTACATAATATATCAATAAGACCAAAGTGATGGAAATAACTTTATTTGGTTCAGGCCAAATGAAAATACTTTAATATTACTGTGAAAAAATATTTTAATAAGAAAATTTAACAAACCAACAACAGCCATGCAATATTGGCTAAAACTGAATGGCCTCTTTGATGGCATCTGGACAATTACACGATCATCCTGTTTTCTTAAAATAGTGCCATAAGTCCCCGCTGCGTGGACATACAGCCCACCTTGACCTATAATGAATGAACACTACATAGTATAAAACAAAGTCACTACCCGCCATCTGTATGCCTAGATATTTTAAACCATGCAATTAATTTTAATGTGTTTTGCATTGATAAGCAGAGTGATTCAACTACATATAAACCTTCCTCGGGTTTATATGTAGTTGAATCAGTAGAGAAAGCCAAGTATTTCAAATTTCCTAGTCAGATAAAAACAATAATTTTTCTTTTTGTTTGTTTTTCAATCAATAGTTATATACAGACTTTCATTATGCTTGTGTGAAGCCGATACAGATAGGCAGAATGTAATATGAAGCTATTATATACATACATTATGGTAACAACAATGCATAATGTGTGTATTACAATTATACTTTTGGTATTGTTAGCAGTATATGTCCAAATAAAAGTTTATTATTAACAACAAATTGTAGTTTATACATCAAGCGGCATTGTATATAGTCTTTCAACAGATTAGTATAAAAACTTAAAATCTGTAAAAGTGGCTGATTTGAATGAGAAGAAACAGATACATATATTTTATGATTTGTATGAAATTATCAGCTTACATACCTGGCTCTTTTTCTATACAATGAACTAGTGTTCCAGTTGGTAGAGCTCCTAATACATATGCATCACCCTCATTTGCCCTCACTGTAAAAACCAATATGATAGCTTAGTTTTTTTTTTTATATTATATATAATAATACATTGGTATACTGATTCTTTTTTAGAATAAAGCATTACATTCTTATGTAAGCAGCCCAAAATCCATGTGCAGATTTGAGTAAATTGTCTCTGTGTAATTGATTTTAATAATTGAATAAATAATCTTTAAAACTACTTTCTGGTTAAAGTTTCTTTCAATTGATTATTATATGAGGATTACTATATTTACAAACCTGGTATCCTGGGTAGATGGCGAGATGTTTTAATTATGTCCCCAGCTTTCATATTTTCTGTTGCAAGTATGTATTTTAATTTATCACCAACAGCTACTAGGGCAACATGGGCAGTTCTACAGCCACATTCTAAAATCTTAAAACATATAACATGGTATAAATTACTTCACCACAACAGTCATATCTTTGTCCATGTAATAATAATATATTGACATTAACTGTCTTGTTGTCTAATGATTAGCTTATACTCTGTACCTGAATAACTTTTTCCTCTTGAGGTGGACCTTCTGTTGGACCATCTCTGAACCAATTAATCCAGTGATATTTGTGTTTTATTCCTCCACCTATACCTTTTGCTACAACTCTTCCTTTAATGGAAAGAAACATTTTTAGTAAAATTTCGTAAAATAATATTATAATTTAAGACTTATCTACCTGACACCGGATCTCGGCCAGCCAAGTTCGTAACTTCTAAAGGCTTTACTGTATACTCTTCTGGAAAGTGTACTATTCTTCTATAACTTTTTCCAAATCCAGGCTTTGGTTTAACGAGATTAGGTTTACTAGCATAGTTTATTGCAGCTATTTGGATGGTTCGTCTACCTAGTACGCTTGGAGTTACGGCTATACTTAATCCTGCGAATAACCTGTTTAAAGCCATCGCAGAAAATTTTAAAATGATATAATCATAAATATCTTATCCTATTTTGCTATTCTGTAATTCTTTTAACCTAAAAATTAAAATATTTATGAAGAATTGACACTTTATTATATGACATAATGACAGCTTATTTTCTGAACGGAATTTTTTTAAGGCATAAAACTATAATTTGCTAATAACTATATATAATGTTAAATAAAATATTTCTTATATTCTATAATATATGGTTATGGATAATGTATTATGCATAAAAATAAAGCTATTTTTAATATCTTACTAGTCTGAATGAAATATTCCTTTGCCTTAGAAATGAATACACAAAAAACAAAAGACGACCCCTAGCGGCAATTCTCTGATAAAAATACATCGTGAATGTGGCGTGTGTTGTTTGGAATATCGTGAGTCGTAAATAAAAAATGCATTCAAAGAAATGATATAACTTATTATAAGTGTACTTGATGTGTGTTAAAACAATAATCAATCTAAAATCCTACTGTGAATAGCAAGAACTTGAGTTAAGGAGTGGTTTTCTTTTGGTATTTTGTCATATGTTGCACGCCTGCCTTGGGGTCTTGATGAGGACAAAAAAATAATCAGTAATTCCGATGCTAAATTGATAATGCAGTAAGTTTTAAATTTTTATGTATCTTCTATCTAGTTTACAGCGAATATATCTTAACAATTTATATGGTCCTCGGCATTTTTATGCATTTATAATGAGAAGGTTACTAATGTTTCTACTTCATAACGTAATCATTGGCGCCCATGGACTTTATTAGCAAACACAAGTTATAAAACAGTTTTAATTAAGTGTGATTATATTTTAGTTTGTTAGCTTATTGTGGAGGATGATTTTTTTTTTCTTGTTACAGAAATAGACTCAACCAGTCTTCCGGCACGTTATTGCGCTTTCTCGTGACAATGCGGTGCCTTAAGTGTGAATATATTTTCTAAAGTATTTATTTTAGACTAAAATTCCTCATAATGGTTGTTAGAGCTGGAAAAGTATAATATCAAGATGAGTCACAATCTGGCAGGTATGCCTTCATACAGGCTACCAGGGCCTGGATTAGGTCCACCAGATTTTAAACCGCCAATGGATACACCCACACCCCCAGCACCAGCACCAAGTAATCCAAAAAAGCGGAGAAAAACCTCAAATGCTAATAATGCCTTAACAACTCCTCAGCCACCACCAACAGCACAAGACTTACTACCCCCACCATTAACAGGCTATGGAGACACAATCGTTGCATCTAACCCTTTTGATGACTCACCCTCGACAGTGTCACACAATGGTCCCATGATGAGTCAGAATGGACCAATGATGAGTCAAAATGGCCCCATGGGAATGATGGGCCCAATGGGACATAGTATGGGTGGGCCACCAATGAGACACATGAGCCCTTTACCCCACTCAATGAGTCCGATGAATCAGCAAATGCCAACAAGAGGTGGTATAAGTCCAATGGGTAATATGAGTCCAATGGGCCATATGGGTGGTATGTCTCCAATGGGAGGACCTAATATGGGGATGAGTAATCATAGTATGGGTCCAGGTATGGGACCTACATCAAGATCAATGGGAAGTCCAATGAGTCCAATGAATTCCATGCCCATGGGCTCACCTATGTCATCAGGACCAATGGGCAGTCCAATGAATATGGGATCTATGGCTGGAAGCCACATGAGTAACAGCCCAATGGGCCCACCAATGCATAGTCCACTTGGTGCAGGTTCAATGAATGGGCCTATTAATGGACCAATGGGAGGAGGTGGACCAGGTATGAATGTTCCTCGCATGAATGGACCAATGGGTCCTAGTTGTTCAAATGGATCCATGGGGCCCAGTAGTTCAATAATGTCACCAAGTCCAATGCAAAGTGGTGGTATGGGCCCTGGTCACTGTGGTCCTATGAGACATGGAAGTCCAATGGGCTCAGGTATGGGAAGTGGACCTATGGGAGGGAATGGGCCTATGTCATCAATGGGTCCAGGACCACCATACTCTGGAAACCACATGGGCCACGGCCCGCCTATGGGAATGGGAGGAAATGGTTCAATGGGTATGGGTCCTGGGCCAGGAAATATGGGAAGTTGTGGACCACTTCAAGGTATGAGTGGAATGGCTATGGGAGGGCCAGGAGGACAAGGAGTTGGGCCTATGGGTCAAAGCATGGGGATGTTTGGACCTAAACCAATGCCAGTGAGTGCAGGAAAAGTATACCCCCCTGACCAACCCATGGTGTTTAACCCTCAGAATCCAAATGCTCCCCCAATATATCCTTGTGGAGTATGTCACAAGGAAGTACACGATAATGATCAAGCTATATTATGCGAATCTGGATGTAATTTTTGGTTCCACAGGTAAGAATGAATTTTAAAACTATATTTTGTTATTCTAACTGTGCAGCTCTATTTAAATAGTTAGTATATTTTGTTTAACATTCTTGAAAATATATTTTATGACCATTTAGTTGATTATACAATTTTGCACTACCAGTAGGCCTTGGTGATTATTATATACTTGAAAAAAAAAAAAGAAAAATTTTAAACAAACCTCATTTAACATATCTAAGTATGATGAAATAGTTTATTCTAAATATCCAAAATAGAAACTATGAAACAGGCTAAAATGAGATTCATGTCATTAGAAAAATAATATAAAATATGCATACTATATATACACTAAAAAAAATTGTTCGAATGAGGAAAACAATATCTATAAGTAAAAAAGTCTAAATAAACATCCATTTGTTTATGTCTTAGGAACCACAGTGTAGGATAATTGAGAAAATAATGTCTGAATCTTCTGTATGAAATTAAATCAACATAATTTAATAAAATTAATAATGTTTTTAAACAAAATTTTCAATTTTTTTTTAAATATCTTTATTAGACAATAATATAAAAAGTATTGTTAGAAAATAATTGGTTAAAAAAAATTTTCATTTTCAGAGGATGCACTGGCCTAACAGAGCCAGCTTTTCAATTGTTAACGGCGGAAGTGTATGCGGAGTGGGTTTGCGACAAGTGCCTACATTCTAAAAACATACCCCTTGTAAAGTTTAAACCATAGTGTTGTGCCACTTACCTCTCCTGTCACACATATGAGCCGACTAGCTCACCTACACACATCACAAGTATTTATTTCACTTTTTCATATATGGACTAGTAATTTATTGGATTGTTTCGGTTAGAGTCACTATGAAGGATCTCATGGATAGAATTTTAGAATTGTTTTATTGAATGGACAACTTCAAGAACAACTTAATCTTGAAGTAATGCAATTGGAGCTAAACTACTTAATTGCAGATAAATAACTAGCCTGTTTTATTTATTAGTAAGTTGTGGATAAACTGCATCTAATAATTTATTTCAAATAATATTGTTTTTTTTTTGTAAAACAATATACTGCATTCAACAACAATCATTTGATCAAAATTTAACTAATTATTATTTTCAATTTAAAGAATGTGATATAAGTTTTGAATAAAAAAAAAAGTTTTCTAAATTTGAGCCTGCTTAGGCGTAATTGTTAAAGCAATGTAATGTGATTTCTCATTAGAAAATTAATACCAGAATACTAATAAATATCATACCACATTCAGCTGCCATTGACAAATAGAAAATATGCCTTTGTATATTAAAAAAAAAAAAAACAAATTAAAATGACAGTTGGGTGTGACATGGTGTTAAATTGGATTAAGCAATATAAAGCTGGCCGATTATTTAGCGGCTATTCGTGTGTCGCTTTATTCTTTGTGCATATTGTAAATATTTTTTAGAGTAAACTTAAGTCTAAACTTCCGCCTTATAATAATTGTGAAATATCAAAATATATTCAATAGAAATTAAGTGGGTCCTTGTCCATAAATTTTAAAATGAGTTTCGCAAGTATCTTCTGCATTATTCTCGAATATTTTTTATGCAGCTCTTAAACTCTACAAAACTAAACTACCAGAGATAAAAAAGGGCCTCCTTACTAAATATCCCAATAACAGAACTATATCCTTTAAATTAAATATGTGGTATTATTTTACATGAAATAAAAACAAAAAAACTCATAAGGAAAAAGTAAATATACCAATGCTTGCCTTTCATGCATATTTGAAATGTTTGTTATTCATACACATTTTTAAGTGTTTAATATAATTTAATGTGCTACATTATAATTTTACATACTTCTCAAATGTTTTTTAATGCAAGATATTTATTTGTAAACATGCAATTAGCTTTTTAAAGGCTCCTAAGAGCTTTGGTACTAAAACAATGATTATAAAAAAATGTGCTTTCATTATATTTATAATTACCTACTTTTCATTTGGTGCCCTAGATTGCATGTAATAATACGCATTATTTTTACATAAATAACTGTAAATATGATGAATCCATACGCTTTGTTAAATATAAGAGTGTTAAAATGTGTTTGTCAATTTTTTAACTTTTGAAGATTTTTTAACTGTAAGTGTGTATCATAAGAATTGTAAATATTTCTGTAGTGTTTCGAATAATGTACTGAGATTATATAAAACTGAAAAGTGCTCTGGGAAAGTTTGAGCGGTTGTGACTAAGATTGAAACATACTATTTTTGTTTACTATTCATCAACCGCAATATCCTTTGTCTGGTCTCAGTGAGAAGTGCAAACTTAGTTCAAGGTATCAATTTAATCTTAATTTGAAATATTTTTGTCAATTTTTTACTGTCCTTGGTCATGAAATATGTTTATAACCCACTCACATTTTGATTGTATTTTACTTTGAAGTTATTTAGTGCCCTCTTAACATCTTGTGCCATTTTCTGTAATAGATTTTTAATATTCGTTTTAGAGCAGCTTGTATACTAGCTTACATTTTGTTTTCATGGAAATTAGTGTTTGAAACGCTGTCCCTCGGTTGTGATGATTTATTTTATCTGTGACTTTAAAAATAATTTTAGTTTTACAATGTTTAAAAACAAATCTTGTAGTCTTCAACTAAATCCGAGACCCGTTAAGAGATTGCTTTGAGACAGTAACTGTCGTACCATTTTAACCATAAGACAATTTATTAATTTTATTTAAAAAAAAAAGTATGTACATAGATCCAATAATGTATAGCATCATTTTGTATGTACAATAAAAAAAACGCAGCAAACTAGTGCCTAAGTTATATACACAAGATTTTTGATAACAATTTTTATTTTTATTTTTTAAATATTCAATGAGATTGAGAGAAATAACATATTTATTTATTTTATCATAAATACCATGACATGTTTAAGTAATATGAGTTGTTATGTATGTAGATTAACAAACAATTTTTAGCACAATATGTATCCCCAGGTAAACTTACCTGACCACTTAACAACTGAGTGGGCGCGGCTCTTGTCAGGTGTTGTTTTTTTTTATACCATACCATACTTACTTAATTGGTAAACAATATAAAGGTATAGTCACATCTGTCATTTTTTTTTCACTTATTATATGTTTAAGAATGTTCTTTATTGTGATGAAAATACATAAAATTTTTATACATCGATAAAAATAAAATTATCTAATTTAATTGTAATGCAATATTGTGGGTTTAACAGATGCACTTTTTTAAATTTCCTTTATAGAAATATCCACCGAATTAGTCATTTGCTTTTTCTTACGTGATGTAAATGATATGAATGCCGTGTTACAAACAATTAACATCTGATTTGGTCATGCCTTTATCATCCCAAATTATTTTGGTAATATTTTTTCAATAAAATAAAATTGAGTAAGTAGTTATAATAAATAAAACATTCGGCGGAAGATGATTTTTTTTAAATAATTTTGTATATATATTTAATAAATCGACGAATAATTAACAATTGTACAGTTACTGATAAATTAGAAATTTATTAACTAGGATATGCGGCCATGAATGTAATGTAATGTTAATTGTCGTGTGAGCATCACAATTATTTACGGGAGACTGCTGCTATGTATATTAGTTAAACACGTTATGTGTTGCGTACTTTGGGCCTTACGACGTATATATTATGTGTAGTTCTTCAACATTAGATATAAAGATCAAAATAAAACGCAATATATACTTTCGTTCAGCCCATCGTACAAAAAACAATACTGTTGTGAATGATAGCAAGTTGTATTTCAGAATATTTTATAAAGTCAAATAGAATTACATCAGTGGTCTTAAACTTGTGCATAGTTTATTTTGTATTATGTGAATAATAACAAGCAATAATAAAATTGTTATTGAGGATTTTTTATTTTATGTTAAGTTACCTTTTATATAAGAAAAAGGCTGATATTTAAATACAGATACATTAAGTATTGGTGAGAATGGGAATAAGTGTGCATTGTTGGTACAGTTAGGAGCACATGAAGTGCGAGTCTTACCCTACCTACCCTCTCAGTTAACGACGTATATTGGACGTCATACGAGACATCAAAGTCAATATACTACAAGGCAAATGAATAAGACACTAGTATGTGTAATAAATAACGCATCACTCCCTGAGACATCACCATTGGAAACCTTGGGTTCGAAGATCGATGATTACGGCTTGCTATAAATATAGTATAGATTTTTGGAAAATGGTAATATAATCGTGATATAAGCTCGCTAATACCTAGTTAAATTATATTATTAGGAGGTAGATACAGTATTCCTGACGGTTTCTCATGTTCAGTGGTAGTTAGGATAAGCAATTAATTTAAAAAAAAATGAATTCACAAAGTCGCTATACTGTAACAAGCAACGCCGAGTTCCAAGCAGCATTCTGGCGGTCTAACATCCCACTAAAGATTATTTTATTTTATTCGCTTCATTGCTGGTCAAAGACAGGAACAAGAACTGTCATCAGCGAGGTGCCCGGAATTTTTTGCAAACCCTACACTCTTGATTTAGACGGGCCCATCTAACTTCACACGACAGTTATGACGGAGTTTCTTCATATCAATGACTTGTTGCAAAACAGCATTCACTGGTATACAGACGACAGTAGCTACCATAGACACCTTATACACAGGCCGTGCTAATATGTAGATGGAAACCGGAACAAACTTGTGTTTAAAATTCTTTGTTAAACTAATTCTTGGGCTGGGGCTGGCTAAGCCTAATCCAATTCACTTCAAAAAGACAAATTTGCGCGTTAACCGCTGAAAATAATCATTTGCCGTATTTCCACGATTTGTGAACATTCCCATCGCTGACACAGCTAGAATCTGAATACTTGTCGTTGATGTTTCAAACCACGTTTATTTTAAAGCCAAATTGGCATCTAAAAAGCTTGATGTGCTCAGCAAGGCAAGGCAGTACTTCAGGTCCACCCATTGCCAAAACCTCTATAAGGCGCAAATTCGGCCTCACATAGAATACTGTACTCACCTAGGCGGCTGCCCATTTTTTCCATTTGACTGTATTTAACGCACAGCGGAACTCGAATTATCGACGATCAAGCCCTTTCTGACTTGTTTGATCCTTTGACTTGCGTAGAGATGTTGGTCACTTTGCATCTTCTACAAAATTTATCACGAGGAATGTTCGGAGAAATTGTTTGGATTAATTCCGACAGTTGAATTTCACCTATATGCCTCAACCTGAAAACAAAGACATGTTAAAATGGACAATCCATTTTATTACGGGATATTGCAGAAGAAATACTTCATTTTAAAAGAACCAACTATGCTGGTTCTCTTACCTACCTACATACAAGAATGCCTGGCATAGAATGACTTGACAATATGGGACATATACATAGTACGTGTATAAATACAAGTAGTTTGTATTAAATTTATTTATATTTAGGTATTTTTTTTGAATTCGAGACGATTGATCGGGTCCTCTATAGCCTATTCCAATGAAAGTAGGAATAAAGATGAACAAACCTTAGATTTTCGTATTTCATGCGTTTTTAATAACTCAGCTATATTAGCCCTACTTAAGACTTTTTGATTAATATATCTTTATTTATAATATAATACTATTGCACCTAACTACCTATTTCCATTTTACCTTTATTTTCAAAATTGTGATAAGTTTTGTCGATGTCCAAATCGCCATTTTTTCTCCACCCACAGAGAATATCATAGATTAATGAAGCTCTCGACCAATCATATCGCGTCAATTTGCTGTCAAATGTTGTTTATTTGAATTTTCTTCTATTATGGTTGGAAATTGGAATATTAGGTATAGAATATATTTGGTGTTTGTAACAAATATATCTAGTTACAAGCTAATGACTCAACTTGTTACTTATCATAGGTATTTTTTGGACCCGACGGAAATGTGCAATCAGTGTACGGATTTTGACACTTTTTATGCTAATGACAACACAATTTCGTTTAATTAATCTTTTAGCAGACTTTCGAGAGATATGTTGAATAAAGAGCAAGATCATTGCTTTAACACATTCTGAGTACATGAGATGTTACAGGCATTTAGAAATAGAATGCATAGGCTATACATATATATTTTTATTGACAATATAATTACTCATGTCATTATGGCATACAATCCAGCTATGTCTATCAGAATAAGCCCTTTTACATTACATCCGTAAGTATATAACTATCAACAGCAAAATAAGTAATACATTAAATATGAGTGTATAAAAATATAATAAATCATAACTTATATATAAGTAAATCAAAAAATCATTTAATAAATCTGCAACCTTACTATCCACCTTGATATGAATTTATATTAATACTTTGTACTTTCTAATAAAATTGATTTTTACTTCAAGAGTTTAGTTTAAAATAATATCACAATTATTTTGCAACTTTCCAACAACTGTCATACTTTAAAGCAAGTTTCAAATTATATTGGATAATTACACAAAATCTAAGCATCATATCTGTACATATATGTATAACATTTAAATGGGGTTTTGTTACTGTAAATATTCCAAGTTGTAATGATATTTGTAGATTAATAAATCACTTTCATGATTAAACCCCTCAATGTGTGCACAATTTCAATAATAATGGAATATTAATAAGTACTACTATAATTACCTATATTTTAATGTACATTTGAACTTTATATAACACAAATCCAAATTGCTTCCAAATATGATCAACTCATATAAAATTATTATACATTTTCTTAAAAATCTAGATTAAACAGTATGGTCTTTATAACAAATAAGATATGTACAAAATCAGATCTAAATCTTTTTGTTGAATGAAAAAATAATGGCATGGCAAAAGATTTCATATCTTGTGCAGTAGAGATTGTAAATTAATTATAAACATGGTAACAGACAGTATGCACGGCACTATGACAATATATTCACATTAAATTGTTAACCTATTTTGCACCACTTACATCTTACAACCGAAAATCTTTTGTGGTTAAACTACTTATAATAAATTTAAGTCAGCAAATATCTATGCTATTTTTTTATCTTGTATATTATCCATAATCTGTCCCATATGAAGTAAGACCCTTGTATTGTATAGCAAATGAAACAGCAGCATCAAGAAAATCATAATGATTTGTCATGATATCATTATCATTAGAGTTGACATTCTCATCTCCATCAAAATCATTATTGCTACTATTTAGATTATCAGAGTCATTATAATATGGATAAGAAGAACTGGATGTTTCGGGATAAAATGACAAAGGTAAATTACTATTGGCATTCTGTTTTACATCCTTTGTGAAGTTCCATGACATGTCTATTCCACTGGTAGATGTCTCTTCAAGATTAATTTGTTTATCGTTATTTAGTTTAGGCTCTGAATTAGTATCGTCATCTGATAGGAGAGGGCTTGCAGGTGGTGATAAAAATAAATCTTTGCTTGAATTTTGTGATAGTTCATTTTCATTGCTACTACTTGAACTTGAATTGTTTTGTAAGCCATGTGCAGATATTGCCATAAGTATAGCCTCATTTTCTATACTATTGTCACCCGGCAAATTGTTAATAAATTCTGCCGCATCGAGAGCAAGAACTCTGTTATTGTCCATGTCGGCAGGCAAGGGAGCTATCATCCAGTTATCTAGGACACGGTTTATTGTATTGTCAACAAAGCATTTTGCCATCTGAAATAATCATGTTGTTATAAAAATATTTCAATTAAGTATATTAGAGAATTTAGTTAGTATTACAATAATTAGGAATATGAATTTCGTTTATTTTGCAAACTAAGTTTC
The DNA here is from genome assembly GCF_905147765.1 of Vanessa atalanta. NCBI lineage: Eukaryota > Metazoa > Arthropoda > Insecta > Lepidoptera > Nymphalidae > Vanessa > Vanessa atalanta. Next base: position 7,395,364 of record NC_061882.1, read on the forward strand.
AACTTACAAAAAAAAATGAAAATTATCCTTTAAATCATGTTGATAGTTCATTTTATTATTCAACTTTACCTGTCTTGCCTGCCATCGTGCAATGCACTGATCCTCTATGTCTTTATTAGAATAAACCATTGATTTAGGAATTGACATTCGTTCACCAGTACTGCTGCTACTTTCACTGAAGTCTCGGCTGCTACTTTCAAATGTACTAATATATCTCGGGTATGACAGTTTTTCTGTTGGTATGCTTGAACTAGGCAATAGTGATGTATTGGTATCAGTGATAGAATCTAAGGAATTGAAATCCTGTTTCAATAGATAATCACCAAGGATTTCAAGGTTTTGTTCAGTATTTCCTACTAATTTTGCCTCACATTCATGTTCCGATGAGGAGCCGGCTCTATCAGTTTCGTTTAAGGTACTAGATTTTTCATCTGAAATCTCATTTCTCAAATGATATTTTCCTTTAACTTCCCAAGCAAAGCGTGCTTTCTTAAGTGGGCGGTCAGGTTCTGTGGTAGCGTCGCCATTTTCTTGTCGTTTACACGACGACTCTCCAGCATTTCCAGGAAGATTCATTGTATTATGATTATCAAAACTGTCATTAGTAAACAAACACTGACATAATTAATTACTAACATATGATTGACTGACAAGTCGTTAATTAGGCAGCTTATAGGTATTTCTCATGTTTACAATCACAATTAATTCACAGTAAGTAAAAATCAATATAGTTTACTATTTAAACTATTTAGTAATAGTTTATTTTGCAAATAAAATATAGAAAGTGTTTAATCGAACGACATTCATTGTGTGAATTTGTATAAAGTTGCACAATTCTTTTGGATTGCTATATAGTCTGTGCCAAATCGAAATTGACATTTTCACTAAGGACATTTCCTCATGCAAGTCTTGCTATTTTAATATTGCATTAAGCAAAAAATTTTTTGTTAAAGGTCTTGTGAAATTAAAAAATAACTTAATCTGATTTGTGTATGAGCATTAATGATATTGAAGAAAAAAAAGCTATATAAAATTAGTTTTACTACTACTTACTATTGTCGTCAGTTGACATACAGCCTAAAAAGATAATATATTAATGTTGCGTAGGTACTTTGAGTATTATTAATTACGCAGGTTAAAGGTAGAGCGAAACATATATTGAGTAAAAGTATGTTAATACTAACCATGATACTTCCTAGTCCTATTAACTAAGTAATTGGCGCTGCAGAGTATTAGTGCCTACCATATTTATTATATATATTTAATATTTATTGTTTTAGATGTTGGAATCTTACACTGTGTTCCAATTATAATACAAAGGCATAAGTTAGCATAAGTTTTTATGTTTGGTTAATAATATTCAAGTGTCAAAATTTAATTAAATTGAAAATAAAATACTTAGCTATGTAATAATGATCATAATATGTGACACGGAACAGACTTAAAAAATATATAACGTTTACTTTTATTATCATTACTTATAAGTCTAGGTAGATTGTTGCTTTCCAATCGCAACAAAAAATAACCAAATTAAACGCGTAACACGCGGAAAAGTATTAGTAACATCAGCTATCGTTTTTCAAGCGCTCTGCATCACACGATGTCCATGATAATTGACATGATTGTGTGCGTGCTGTGATACTAGCTATTTAACATAAGACGCGTGTGTTTTAAATATATGGTTTCATTTGATACATTGTATTGCTGATATATTTATCAAATATCGGAAACTAGGCATAAACTTTACCACAGAAACGTTGTTGACTTTATAACGAAAAATGAGCTAACTAACTGAGCCAACTGTTGACTGATATGTTATTCAACGCATACCTACGGATTCAGATCTAATCAAATAAATTAAATCAAATTATGTTGACTAGTTATTCCTATATCTAAAGCATGTCAAGAAAAAAATGAGTCTATGTCACTAAAAGAATAGAATTAAAAAATATCATATTTCCCCTTCTATTTCCCGATAACTATACAAATCTTTATGTTTCTTGTTATAAACTATCGGCGCATTTTTGACTAATAGTACAAATACCGGTCGAATTTCGTGTTAACGAGTTATCATAAGACATTGACGCCTAATCACCTCAAACAGGGGGAGGGAGTCCAGATTAGTTAATACGATGATTACGGGCAGTCTGTCCCTATGCGTCGTCCGTACGTTGCCCAAATACTGGTGTCGTAACATAAAAGTTTAATGAAAATTATCCGTAGTCATCGTAAGGATCTATTTGAAGCATAGTCGTAAGCTCGAGGAAGCTTTTATAGTGATAATGAAGGTATTTATAAATTATAATATGTACTATTATATTTTTGTCCCTTTGTTGGCGTTGAGAGATTAACAGCTTATGTGGCACACAAGACAAGGGATTCCGGGAAGTGCTTAATGCGTTAATTAGACTGACTAGGTACGTAAACTGGAGTTACTTTGTACAGTATATTTTAAAACTGTTATCATTTCAAATTTATATTTAAATCCTGTTAAATATATAAATATGTATATGGTATTAAATATATTATGTTATACACTATGTTGGTACTTACCTACATTGATTATACTTATTTGTTAGGAAAAAGTACTAAATATAATGTAAATTTTGTCCGTGTTTAGTAAGTATATTATTGCGGCTTATAATAAATAAATTTACTAATGTTTGATTCCAAAGATACATATCGTAAATATTGTTCATAAAAATTCACATTCAAGGACGAAAATATATATTTTAAATAATATATTAAAAATTTAACACGTACTGGTATTTAATTCAGTAATAATTTATAGTCTCAAATAAATATTTTAAAAATTTGCATATTTGCAATAGGTACACGGAAATCACTCGATAGATTTAATGAAAGGTAGCCTCGTGGTCGATAGCTTGTATCCTATTAAAAGACATAAGCGATATTACTATAATTATATACCAAGAACACGAAACGAAAATGTTGATATATCTTATACATAATAGTTTTAAGATATTAAAAATCGTTTTAGGTAGTTTCTTTTTTTAAAGTGTCGTAATTAACACAGGAATGAGTTAAAGCTGTTTTCCTCTTAGTTTATTCTTAGCTAAATAATAAGTCGATCACTGAAAAATTATGCAACATTTAAAGGCGTACAACAATTTAATGCACAAGAAATTACTGGTATAAATAGTCTTCATGAAATATAAATACATATCCATTGTCTCTAGTTCAGTCATTGATCATTTTACATATTTCAATATACAAATGCATATGACCTAAATTATGGAGCGTAATAAAAGCAACAAAAAAGTATTAAATCACAATTCTCATATCATGACAGAAAGTCGAATTTTCGCAAAAAACAAAGCTAGGAAATCTTCGTGAACAATTTCAAGTTATAATTTTCTAAGCCTCCATCTAAAATCAGCCTTCTCAGTTAACTTTGAATTTTTATGCAATATTTTCATACATAAATTCTGGATTTCTTTGAAAGTAAGCGAGAATCGGATTGCTTTAGAAACTAAAGCTCGGTAAATAGATTTTATTTTATGAGTAGTTATTTAAATTTAGTACAAAGTTTCTCTGATTCAAAAATACTAACAATAATAACTTAACTTAATAACTTTGAACACAATGGAACAAAAAAAAAAGCCAAATACCCTATTCCATATCAATGTTTTCTTATATTAAAAGTCAAGGTAACCTACGTACTACCTATTATTAACATTTGCTATACATTATGTCAAATAAAGTTATATATCTCGGCCCCTTTGTAAATATTGCTATTATTGTTAATATAATCTCTACATATTAAATTTTAAAATAAAAATATCATGGACAATACTTTATTTTCAATTTTCATGATGAGTCATCATAAACTAACAATTAATACAAAAATATTTATAATAATTTGATTTAAGACTTGCAAAAAAAATATGTGCTCGCTTGACTCTTAAAAATTATACGAACAAAGAACGGTACACCATTAAAATCTCAAATGCTACTTGACAAAACAAGAAACTTTGGCATACCTACTTGAAATGAACTTTCAAGGTTCAAGACTGGCCATGTCCGATTAATACAATCTTCCGTCTTTTTGTAAACTACTATATGCAGATCGGTTGCTTATTATTCCACAATAATTCATTGCTAATTTGCTAAACCTATTCCGCTATGAAAGGAATTAAATGATCATATATTTTAACAATAACTGCTTAAAATTAAATTCGAATCAATTTGTGATATTTCCTACACTTTGAATACTTTATGTACGTATATAGTACTGGTATGTGTATTTATTTATTTTATAGTTTACTCTTAAAAAAACGAAATCAAACATCTGAGTCGTTGATGTTGTAGTAACAATTCGTTAAATTTATAATATTTCATTCAACTAAAAAAATTATATTATAGATCATCTGCAAAGAACCCTTGGGGTAAGAATTAAGTATATAAGAATTAGATCGTTTAATTATTTTTTCGCGGCTATTTCCAGAGTTCATATCCTCATCATGATACTTGTAAAGTAATAGAAAAGCTTATTTAAAATATTTTTGTATAAATAAAAGAATGTGTTATAGAATTGAATTAAATTAATTAAAATTTGTAAATATTGTGACAAATATGTATATGATCGGATGTAATATAACCTGTTTTTAATAAATATTTATTGATTTTTAACCGGTCTTCGTTAAGATTTGTAGGTCAGATGCTAATTTTGAAAACAGAAGAATAAAATAACTGCTAATAACATTTCAATTATTTTGTAAGTAAATAATGTAAATCAAAAGTATTCCGAGACACCTTGATGGTCCTATTTATTTTATTTTCAGGGTTTATTGTCGATCATTTTTCTGACTCTCATCTGCATCTCAGTAATGGCATTGCCACAGATGTCTGATAATCAGTTAGAGAAAATTTTAACTGACCGAGGAACTATGCAGCGGCACATTAAATGTGCTCTAGGAGAGGGGCCATGTGACCCCGTGGGTATAAGACTCAGAAGTACGTATTGCTTAAATTATTTTTATTATTCCTTGCTATCTCCAGTACACATTGGTCGAGTACGGTTTCATAATTACATTAATTTATTGTAAATAACGAATTATGTGCATGACGAAAAGAACAAACCATTGTACTTACAAAGTCAATGCGCCGCCAACCACGGGATCTAAGACGTTAAGTTCCTTTTGTTTCTGGCTGACTCACTTTGCAAACCGCAATGCAACAATATGAGTTAACGTTTAACGTTTGGTTGTAAAATAATTGATGAGTGGGCCAGGATACGCCAGTCTGGGTATTTACCCAGACTGGCGCAGGCCCGTACGGACAAAGCTCTACCAGTGGTTTTCAAAATTATAAATATTCGATTTGAGCATATTGTATTACACTATTGTATGCGTGTGTATGATATATTATATATATTTGTTAATAAATATAAAATAATAATTAATTTAATTGCGATAATTTTACGAAACTGTTTCGGGAGTTTTATGAAAAAACTTTTTAGATGTACACCTATGAAATAAAAAAATAATTAAGTCTACATTACGTATTTATAACATACCATTTTATTATTATTATTTTTTATTTAAGAATATATTGTTTTACGTTTTTTCATATTATTATAGAAAATACGTACTATTTGTAACGAGCAGTATTATAGGTTGAAGTTCTAAGCAGACTCTAGTAGTAGTTTGCTCTATTTTGATAGTGTTTTATAATATATCTTTGTATTATAATGGTTTATAGTTTCTTAATGTATTCTTGTTCATATACATATTTATAAATACTATAATATGTAATCCCCGCTGTATATTGAGTTGACACTATATTTTTTTCAGCGTTGGCCCCTCTAGTGTTGCGCGGCTCATGTCGTCAATGTTCTTTGCAAGAGACGCGTCAGATTCGACGTACACTTGCCTACGTCCAGAGAAACTATCCGTGGGAATGGGCAAAAATTGTTCGTCAATACGGCTGAGAAAAAAAAATTACATGAAGAACATCATAACTTACAATAACTATACGTTCAAATACATATTGTTAAGTACATATTTATAAATATAAATTTATACGAATTATAAACGACATTGAGCAAAAAATCCTTAGAATAATATTTTTGTATACGATATATATTGTAATTTAGTAATTAGAGTATATTCGCACTTAATAAACATAATTAGGATGTTTTAAATATAATTTATATGCTTATAATCACTTAATGTTGGTTCAGTCAAATAAATTATTTGCACTTTATTGTTCTAATTAATTAGTAAACATTAATTACAAACAATGAATATATGGTCTCAATAACAAAATATAATAAACTGCTAACAATATTAAACATAGATTACGTTAATAAAGTTTGTGTAAGTTTTTATTAACAATTCCGGAAACGCGATTAAATTGAACTTCTGAATTGTAAAACATTGACCTAAATTATAGGTTACAATATCAAGAAATAAAATTTAAGTTGTCTATTTATCTATAATTTTGTTTATATAATAAAGTGTTGTGCCGGATGGTCTGTTTTATATTATTTAGTCATTTTTCTGTCACGTAACGAAGGCGTAGTAGTATTACAGTTCATTTCCAGAGAATTTAACAAATTAATAATAAAAATATATAAATTTTCAAATATGTTTTTTTTTTGTTTTATTTAAACTTCTTGTTGAATTTTTATTGTTATTTAGCGTCAAATTTAATTATTCTTCCTTTTTTATATTCAGTTCTGATCACTTTTATCTTAATAGAAATGATAACTACACAATAAACTGAATGGTTTTAACGTTTAAAACTTTGTAATATACTTATTTGTATATAGCATATAACCAATATACCTATACTCAGATGATTATCCTCTTTTCAAAGTTATTATAGATTTAACAAATTCTATGTGAATGAACTGTACATATACAAATTGGTAAGGAAAGAGGGGGTCTTGTTAAGTAAGCGGTTACGGCATTACCTTCGAAGCATTCTCTCTACGACCGCGCGCTCGTTGCAACGCACCCAGTTTGCATTCGCACGCGAACCGCGAAACAGTTTAGAAATCACTGTATAAATCCGGGTCATTTGGGACTTACGGAAAGTAAAAGTGTACCAAGCTATACCAGAACGAATAAGGATGCAGGTAAGAATATTACTTTATTATTTCACAATAACGTTAATTTTCCTGTTCGCATCACGTTGTAAAGCTTTCGTCGAATGTAGATTATTGAACTCGCGAAGGGCGCAATTTTTCACTTGCTTGATTGACTTGTTTACTATTTGATTTTATTTAACTTATGTTATTCGGTAGTGTATTAAGATAAAACGTCTAACAAATGATTAAAGTTAGTTATACAAATGATAATAGTTATAAGTACTTATTCTTAAAATTATATTTTAAAATAAATCAATTGATATTCAATCATTGAAACTCAGTCTATCAACATAATTTTATCGAATACAATATAGTATCTAGAATCTAGGTGATTAAATATAACACAAGTACATGTTCGCATATTAAAGACATCAACGAACTCAAACCCCATGGAAAGTTACTTAATCAGAAAACATTTATTTTTCTACATGTATAGACTTCTGGGATAAAATAAGATTCCTATTTTACGCTGTTGTTATATTCATGTTAATAGGTGAAGGGCAATCATTACAAGAAATTAATATGTACTTGCATTTTTTTAAATCAGTATGTACTTGACGGTAATTATCCTCATTTTTGGTTTACTTAAAGTATTACATGGTCATCCTTATGTATCTCGTGTCATGACTCAAACAGTATTTATACAAGGTTGGTCCAGCAAATCTATTCTCTAAGGAATAAAATTGGCACTTAATAATCGTAAAATTTTAAAAACCGACTTACTGTGATAATTTATGGCAGCCCATTGTCAGTGGTGATCACATACTATCCACCAGCAAAGATCTACCACCAAGTAAATGTAAATATTATAACGATTTTATGTCGTATCATTTAGTACGACGTCTAGTTTTGATTTCGAACGGAGATTTAGCTAGAGTGCAGCTGTCCACTAGGATAGTAAATGTAGGAAAAAATATATAACGTGCAGTATTTCCTCGCATTTTCTGTTTTTGTTTAGTGTTGCCTTATAGCAGATATTTTATCTATAAGGATATAGTCCTTAAATTATATTTGACTATGCTTGAGTAAATAAACTATAATGATAAATATACTTAATATTTGCTGATAATTTATTTTTATTAAATAAAAAAAATTGTAAGATTTAGAAAATAATTGAAATTTTACTCTAAATTAATATTATCCATTGATTTTTACGTCATAGAATTTCAAAACGAAGTAGATTATTAGGTATATGATTGTTTATATTTTATTTTTTATTTGTATTCTATACCAAAATTAATATATTTTTTTAATTACTTGAATAATAAAATGTAATCCTGTCACATTGTATTTTTAAAACATTAGTCCTTTGAAAAAAATATATACCTATGTCTATATTAGGTTTTTCTAAATAACACTAATATATTCTAGTGCACACTTTATACGGCTGTTTATACATACATTTAAGTAGTATAAATATAAATTTTAACTTATCTAAATTCTGAAATACTCTATAAAATAAGATATAATTACTTTTTACATCTGCTTTATTACTTTTTTAGAGATTGAACTTAGAAACAATGTGTTTTTTATAAAACTATTTTTTTCATTTTATTGTATTCTTATCAACAAATTAATGTTTACTCTATCGAAAGGAACTGTACCAAATTGATTCTTCGAAAAAAGATTACGCTCTTACTCATTGTTTGTTACATACATACATGAGTTTATGATACTGCAACATTGCTCGTTCGTGTTAAACTAAAATGAGTCAGTAATTACAAAAACACGAAGCTCAAGTCTTATTCTGCCTTTCTCTAAAGTTAAAGTTACGTCCGGCTTATTCTCGCCAGTTAATATTTCCTATTTATATCATCAATGCACCACCAACCTTACATTCATCCTTTAGACTGGAACACGCCAGTACTAAGCATTGTTGCTTAGCTTTCTTACTGTTAGGAATATGTCAAACTAGTAAAAAGTAGTAAACTGTCCGTGGTAAAACAGTAATATCTTTGATTAGTATTAGGAATCTGTTATATTTGACATTTGAGAGTATGCAAGAACGAAGAATGAGTAGGGTCTTTGCTGGGCATTTCTGTAATAAATAATTAATAGGTATGTATTAAATTATTAGCTAAAAAGCCTAAAGATAAATATTGGCAATAATACACATCCATCGAAATAATATCTTAATTATGTTTCTAGGATCCGAGATTTAAATCGATCCTATCTAACTAATTTGAAATAGATCTATGTCTATCTTAAATCTACATTTTGTCAATCTTTAAAACAACTTCCAAAAAGGAGGTTATTATGTTTTGACGCATATGATCACGAATCACTCACTATCACGATCACTCACTATAAATAAATTAAAAGAGTTCTTTATTTAAACTAAAAATAAGTTATCGTAAATTGTTTTGAGCTAAAAGCGTGTACTTCACGGATAACATACAAACACATGTCTAATCTTTAATATGTTTTACAAGCGTTGCTTTAAGTATATAGATACTACACTACTACATAGATGAAATGTGCTCATCTAGCTAAGAGATGCGGTAATTTGAGCTTGTAAAATAACTGCTTTGAAATTGGTAATAAAGTTCAATAGCAATAAAATATAATTTGATGTATAACCATAATGATAATAACAAAGTCATTATTATTATTATGGTTAGGATGAGTAATCGAGTAATCATAACTTATTAGCATGACTGGTGAGCAGAGCCGTCTCAAGCTATGCTGGGGCCCTTGGGCACCAATGAATTTTTTGATAAATATGTTAGTTATTTCTTACAAATCACTTTACTCACCTTACTCTCAGGAGGGGGCCCTGGGCACTTGCCCCATGTGCCCAATTGTAAAGGTGGGTAACCAAAACAGCCCACTTTATGTAAAATGTAAATTAAAATAAAAAATCGCATAACTAGGACTCCGGTGTGTTTTTAGCTTTATAAAGTATCTTAAAATTGTAGAATCCGGGGAATTAATTGTATTTTGATACTTGCCCCATTTTATTATGTTGCATCAAAACTAATGTGACAAAATTACGTAATTTTTATTTCATAACAATTTATAGTTTCTAATTTTTAAGTCTTAATTAGATTTAACGAATTAATAATAATACACTTTATTGTGGACTAAAGGAAAATAATTTCAGTAAACAAACAGAAGGTGTCGTTCTCGCTAAAGAGCGAGCTAAATCCTTACTTACTTGAGTAAGTCATTGTAAGTCGAATTATTAATTAACAAATTATCATATATGTTTCTCTTTCTGATTATATGTCTTTTAGGAATATATAATACTATTTGTCGCCCGCGGCTGCGCTCGCGTTTTAGTGGGTTGGTTGTCATATGTTACTCAAAAAAAGTAGCCTTCATACCAAATTTCGTCAAATTCGGTTCATTGGTTTGGCAAACAGCGACAGACAGACAGACAAAGTTACTTTCACATTTATAATATTAAATAGAAGAATAGATTAGTAAAAATTAGTAAAATTGTCTTTGCTTAAGTAATATTGTTTTTAATTAGAGTAGGTATGTTAGAGTAGGGTCTATGCCGGTCTTAATTTGTTTAAAAGTCATATCGTCCTCGGCGGTAAAGTGTTTTACTTTATATCGCGAGAAAACTTCTATGTGTCAAATGAATATCTGCAACTTGTGTTTCTACCAACATGCAGTAGCGTGATATACTCCAAATTTTCTCTCGAAGGGAGAGGTGCTCTTAACTCAGCCGTGGGACACTTAATAAATTTACTATCATTCATACATAATCCAGACTAGAGTTTTAGTGTTGTCAGTGTATTCTAATATACTTTTTGTCCTAGTTTTTAACAAATGGAATTGGCAACCTTGGATAAATTGAAACTTATTGCTTATTTACTTATTGCTTAAACACAAACACAAGAGGTAGTTCAATATAAAATGAAAAATCATTAAACTAAAACGATAGCTGAGTGTTATCGTCGATTGTTGCAGATTGGTTAATAATTAAATTCCTAAGCACGTTCCGCGATGGTGTCAGTGTTATTTAAAATCGCGTGTCACATATGACTTACAGTCACTTACGGCACAGTTTCTTCACTACACAACCATGTCATTTACTCGTATTTAAACAAGAAGGTCACCAAAGAACAAACATGTTTATTTTTTTTAATTAATTAAGAATGAATCATATTCCACATTAACTTTTTTACAATTTTACTAACTTGGATGTTTATTTGTGCCGGGTTTTTTCTGCTTAATAAGACATACAAGTTATTTTTCAAAGTGTTTATTTTTGCTGAAGAAGTCTCTTGCCCGGTCGCGATGTTTCTCGTTTGTAATATGTAAAAAAGCGCATTATATATAATACAAATGTACATACCTAATAGTATATAGATAATTTGTAGGTAATTTAAACATTTTATATTAATATATAGAATAATAAATATTGCAAATGAAATGAGCTTATAAGTGCCGTGATGTACTCTATTTGATTATACTTTATGAATAATATTGAAATTAACCAAGAATAATAATATTAAGATATATGTCTTATTTTTACAGTTAACATACATTCTGGTATTGTGTGCTATGATGGCAGTGTGTGCTACACAGAGCCAGAGGCCACAAGTATCAGACACAGCTTTGGAGGACGCCCTTAATGATAAGCGGTTCATTCAGAGACAACTCAAATGTGCTCTCGGAGAGGCACCGTGTGATCCAATTGGAAAACGATTGAAAAGTAAGTTGTTTTATAAAAGCAAATCTTTCTCACGATTTATGTAACCTAAAGAGATAGTAATATCATTACATGCTAAAGAAGAGAAATTATTTAAGTATATGCTTTCGCATCTAAGGAAAATCTCAAAATAACTAAAAACTTAAAATATAAATTATATTAACAAATAAAGTACCTAATTTGTCATATAGGTAAAGTCTTATTTCAATGGTGCTTTAAAAATAATATGGTGACATTGTAAAATTTTAATTTTTAAACTCGTAATTGTGTCAAGACTACTTCACCTCAATGACGATCTCGCTTAAAAACATGACAACTACAGCCACAAGTCATAACTTGATTCGCATTTATCTCCAATTAATATCAAAATGTAACATGAGTAGTTGGTAATAATAGAAAAAATGTGAATCACATGTGGTACAGTTATCTAGGATACGGCGCAGCTCTAAAAAAATGTTGTTCGTTTAATTATAATAGAAATATTCTTCAGTAAGAAGTTTATAATTATACATTCTGTCAATTACTTATAAGGTAGGTAAATCATATAAATTTCTAATACTTATAAAGTCTATTTATTTTGATCTTGACCATTTTATGGTCCATTGAAATCTAATTTTAGTCAAGAAAAAGGTCGATTAGAAAAAACGTGATCAATCTGATTTAATACGAAATGAACATTTTTTAATAATTTGTCGTTTTTTTCCAATTTTATTGAGTAAAATCAAAGTTTATTTTTATTAGGAAATTTGTACCGACTTGTGTGACAGAAATGATTGGGCATTGACATTTACACGAAAATTAACCTTAAAAAATAAATAGATGTACTGTGAATTTGACCTCACATACATCCTTAATATTTACCGTGATTTGTTCCATTTTGTGGTAAATGGCAATTTAAACTTACCTATATTATATTTTATACTTAATTATTGCTTTTTTTTCAGCTCTCGCGCCATTAGTTCTAAGAGGAGCCTGTCCACAATGCTCACCACAAGAAACCAAACAAATTCAACGTACCCTCTCCTACGTGCAAAGAAATTTTCCACAACAATGGGCGAAGATAGTACGTCAGTACTCCGGTTAAACATAAATTTTAACGTGAAGGCTATATAACTCAAAGAAATAAATGAAAATAAGTAAAACGCCACCAAATGGATTATTTCATATTTATGGTGTTTGAGGGTTTCATAATTCTTTTATTTTTGATAAGTATTCGCACCAATTACTGAGTTCAGTTTCAGAAGATTAAATACTTTGTTGTTAACCTTTAAATGACAATGTACGTACATTGTACCTATTTGTGTACCTAGTAAATTCGAGAAAGTAGGTACCTAGTGTAAAGGTTTTATAACTGTCACCGTATCGTTTATACATATACGACCTGACAATATTTTTAATGCTCTATTATGTATAGTTAGTCTGTAATATCAACATTATTCTTTCAAAGAATACTATTTGGACGTGAGCGTACTTTAAACTAAAGTGGTATATTGTAAATATTTTCTAAAAAAAATAAGGTATTTAATGAGCTTATTTCTAAGTAAATATTTTATGTAATTATGTATAACTAGATTAAAATTTAATCTTAAATATTACTTGTTCGCCCTTAAAGGGTTCCCAAAAATAAGACTTCTTGTCTCATAAAAGAAAATATATGTATTTTAATTCTACAAACAGCTTCGAATAAATTATTTTAAAAGTCTTCTTAAACCAATGTACATCATGTAGTAGTAATTGTATTCTGTTGTTCATCCTTAGAACTTCAAAGAGCGAATCTGAAGTACCAACTATAATTATTGTTTATAATATAATAAAATTAGTTTTCAAAACAATAAAATAATATAAAAAAATATTGTACTTTTTTTATAATGCCGTACAGAAATAAATAATAGGTCTAAGAAAATATTTCTGGGGCCCACGGCACATTTATCAAGGCGTAACATATCGTGTTCGATACGTAGCTACCCTGGCAAGAGAGCGTAGCGTAGCGTTTCGCTTCGCTATCCAATGCAGCTACCTACCGAAACCATCATGTATGGTAAGCACCAGCGTCAGTCTGAATGTGAGTATGCCGTGTCTTCGTTCCACCCAGCGACTCGAGTGGGAGCGGCTCCTCCGTCGGCAGGCTTGCTGATGATGATGCTTGCTACAGATCAGGGCTCGAGTCCTCATTCGTCCAACCTTCGCGGACGCTGCACGGTCGCTCGCCCTGGCTTCCACTTCAAACCGGTACACTTCTACGAACACCACCACCGGGAGTTCCAAATGCGGATCGATTTCGAGAATCGTCGCTGTCATCCACGACATCGTTAAGCGACTACGTATCGCCCTATCCGCTATGATCCTTAGAGGTCTCCATACAACGGCTATTCTGTGTTATCTATACTATCTACAATTTCGTAAAGCAATAGCCAATTGTTAGGAAGCAGACAAGAGGCTCTCTTTATATTTCTTGTTGCAATTCTTATTGTTGTGTTTAGCTAACATTACTACTACTTATTTTTGTGTGTTGAGCTCTGGGCCAGAATATATAAAAGCTTTTTTATAGTACCTATATGTAAATTATAATATTACATAAAGTTAAATTTAATTAAAAGGCAAACGGAAGAATTAAAAACCAATAATTACTTAATAAAATGTATAATGTTTGATTAACTGAATTACAAGGCACCATGTAGGTAAATCAGTTAATCGTTAAACATTAGGGGTTATCCACGGAACATTTCTGATCTTAGAAATATCGAAATCGATATTTAGGCTTCTGTCAATCACTTGTCTGAAATCAAGTCTTTGTTAATAATAATAATATATAATAGTAATCTGCAGAATTCTTGCAACTGTTTGAAAAATGTTTGCAATCAAATGGCTAGTTATCAAATAGACTCATAATAAATTATTCTGCGGAATCTTATATGTACTTGATTAACTGAAGATATATATAAATATATTCCACACACACACACAGACATAGATTGAGTGCTATGATCGAGGTATATAATCTAAGGCATTGCAAGTTACCATATCTCAATTTTAAAAAATCGCTAAAATTCGAATGATATACAAACACAATACGCGGCTAATCTAAATTATTACTTACTTTTTCCTGAAATAATTAAAATATAGGTTATGTTATAATAATCGCCATTTTGGAAAACGATTATTAATGTGCAAAGTAAAGCTTCTCTGTAACTCAGTCTTCCTGTCTCAGTTTAATAATAAAGTGAAATTTCATATTTAAAGTTAATAATAATTTCAGTAATTAATATCATACGATCTTATCGTATATATAAAATTCCTTTTAGACTTTCACTTCGTATTATCAAAGTATAAATAATATTCTTTTAAGGATTCTAGTGAATTTATTTTTGAGAACAACAAATTGAAATATAAAAGAAGTTATGAAAAGCCAAAGTATTACAAAAAAAATAATTACGATGTTTTCAAATTATTTTAATATTTTTGTTAATTTTTAAATTTAATATGTGTCAAAATGCTAATTGTATCTAAAAGTTATACATTTAATTAAATTGGAGCATAAATCTAAAATTATAGTAAAAACTCTTACAAATAAAAGATTAATTAAAAATAAAAAAACTAATATCACAAAATGGCATTATTATTTATAAAGCGTTTACACGTTGACATATAAACTCCTAAAACCTACGGCCATGTTGTGTTGTTGAGCAACAACTACCCCAAGTTGGGCAAATCAAAAGTTAGATATTAATTATGAATAGGTAGCATCCCAGAGCTTCTCATTGACAAGCATCATAAAGATTATATTGCGTCCGATGTGAATGCATGTCATGACTGGAATCTCTATGGAAATCTTTATTATTAAAATAAACGTAGAGAAGAAAAGGGAGTATCAAGATGTATTTATTTATTGTTTTTCAAAATATTTGTTAATAAGTTTTTATCTCAATTTGATTATAAGTGATAATACTCAAATTTATATTTTTTTAAAAGTTTGTTTCTTGCAACATTGACCACAAATTAGTTATTTCATATTGGTAGCTGCTGACGCTGTACTCCTATATATTTCCGGCTTATCAAATTCATAACTTTTATATAATATCTAGTAATTATTTTTTGAATTAAAATTGTTTTAATATAAGTTTTTTTATAATTTTAATTATTCATTATTATCCTCGTATTAAAAGTTACCTATTTATTATATTTAATATAAGAATCAGGGCTACCACCTGTAGTGCCGTATGAAATTATTTCGTACGCAGTCGGTGAATTTATTTACAAGTACTATTTTGCAACTACTTTGACAATTATAGAATACAATCTGCCGAACTTTATTTCTGAAATTGACTAAACAAAGTGAAGTGACAAAGTTGAAAAGCTATTTCTTTGTTGTTGGTATGTTATGGTAACAGGTCCTTTCGACCTATAGTAACTATAGAATAAAATATGGTCGTGCGTGTTGCCTAAACAGATAGTAGTGATGAGTGAACAGACTGAAATTAACTATTTAGACGGAGATATAGTATGGGTGAAGCTGGGCTCATGCTGGTGGCCGGGAGAAGTAGTGGGCTCTGAGAAGCTACCACCCGATGTTCTGCCATCATTTCGAAAGCCACCTATTGCAGTTGTCAAGTTCTTCCAAGAAGATACATAGTAAGTTTACAAAATATAACCTATGCAACGTTAATATTATATCGTATACATGATTGTTTAACATAGTGTATTTTAAACCATTGCACTGATTTTATTTACATATTATTATGTTTTATCTGATTCCACTAAATGTGTTTCTTTCATATAACTGCAATAAGAAATTGTTTTTATTAACTACTATTCATACTATTTCATGAATATTAACATTTAAAATGATCCTATAACATTCTTTGCTATTGCTTAAAATTGACCATTATTATTAGATCTATATGAGAACAACAAAAGTATAATTAATCTATTTTTATTTGTTTTAGTGAATATGTGAAAAGTCTAAGCAGTATTTTTAAATATAACTGCAGTCGCAAAAATGAATTCATCAATAAAGGATTATGTAAGTTACCAACTAATAGCTAAAATTTCATAGTTTATGGCATTCCTTAAATCAATGTTT
Organism: Vanessa atalanta; assembly: GCF_905147765.1. Taxonomy (NCBI): domain Eukaryota; kingdom Metazoa; phylum Arthropoda; class Insecta; order Lepidoptera; family Nymphalidae; genus Vanessa; species Vanessa atalanta. Next base: position 7,412,227 of record NC_061882.1, read on the forward strand.
TATATATTTTTATGTGTTTTTCAGATATGTATAGGACAAAACATGGACATATGGAGAAGTTCCCAGAAGATGTAATACGAGCTGAAACCGCCGTAGGTGGGGACATAAAAATTCTCACACGAGATGAGTTTCAAGAAACAAAAAAAGAAAGTTATGCAGGTCTCTTTGGGGAGCCATCAAAGAAATCACCTGGCTCTATTAAAAAAGGTTATTCATATCTACATTAATTCATCTTTCATCACTAACATAACTAACTGACTGAAATAACTTTAATCATATCACTGATTAAAATTATAACACATTGTTTATAGAAAACTGTTTTTTTTTTTAATAAACAAAGTAAGAATATAAATTCAAAATTTGTTATTCATTTTTTTTTAATAAATTTGGGAATATGGACTATTATAAAAAGTAGTTTAAATAAATCTCTAAAATATATTTATATATTTTATTAGTTATTTTAATTAGTTTATTTTTATTTCTTAAAAATATTGTTACCTAGCTTATAATATTAAAACTTTAGGATACTTGTCATAAATGGAGTGAGCGCTAATTTGCATTGCGAATAATGTATAAGGAACTAGATCTTGTAGTACATATTTCAATAATACACACCATTGTTGTACTTGTGGAAAAATAACTTTAAAAGTAAACAAAATCAAAATATTCTGTATTCAAGTAGGATCCCAAAAGCACTTTTGAATCATCATGTTACACTGTTGAATTAAATTTAAAGCTACCACAAGTTCAGAAAGTAGGTACTACGTAGAAGAAACGGCATGAAACTCAGTAGTTACTCTTTTCCACCATTTTAATTGCAGAGTATGTCAGTAAATAACAATTATTTTTTATATATCCTGCCAATAAATACTAAGTCCATTTATTCATTGTATTTGTGTTATCCATGGATAATATTCAACATATTTTTTTATTTATTCAATCTATTACAAACAGGGTAAATTTTTTTTCTTTAACTAGTAAATATAATCCTTTTCTGTAAAATTTTGATTAAATTAAATTGATATATCTTCCTGTCTAACATCATTGTTTTCTTAATAGGTAAAAGTGGAAGGGGAAGGCCTCCAGATTCATCTAAACTTTCTACACCTATGAGAAAGGTAAAGGACATCTACTATTTAATATGAATACAATGAACTCAGATTTTTTTATTAATTTTCTCATTTTACTTATTTTCAGTTTAAAGAAAAAACAAACTACAAGGTACATATCTTGCTTCAAGGGTCAAAAACTCCTGTTCAAACTAATGAGAATGCTTCAACGCCTTCCACTAGTCGAGCTGGCTCTGAACCTTTAGAGGTGACTGAAAAAACTGAAGAAAATAAAAATGAACAGACTGAAAAACAACAGCCAGTTTCCACATTCAATACACCAACAATGTCTAGTTCTGGGATATATGCTTGTCATGCATGTCAATTTACAACAACTCGTCTAAATGTTTTAATTTTACATAACAAAAGTCATAGTGTTACATTTTCTTCATATACACCATCTCCAGTTAGAAAGAAAAATACAAAACAACCTAATTCTACACCTCTTGCGAGCAAAACACATAAACAAAAAAAGCCACGGCAAGAGGCAAAACCAGAAAAAGTATCGAAAAAATCCCCTAGTAATAAGCGAGCTGCAGAATCGGACTCTACTCCTGATGTAAAAAAACTTAAAACTGATGAGGAAATTAAGAGCAGTCTTTTAGCTGATTGGGATGATGGTGATGATGATTCCACAGATGAATCTGCTATGGTAACAGCAGGATCTCCAGAAGTTCCCATAGCAGCAGAATCTCCAGCAGTACCAACACCAGCAGAATTACCAAGTGCTCAAGTCCCTGTAGAAGTAGTGTTACCAATCGAGAAAAAGTCTGATGATGTATCTGGATCAGAGAAGCCAGAATCATCAAGTGATTCAAAATATGAGTTCTGTGAGGATGAAGACTGGCCAATCGAAGCCGATATCGGCAGAAAAATACCTCGTGTAAAAAACCCATCAAAACGAAAGGGGGACACTAAAAGCGTTAGTGTTGATGAAGATGAAATGGCAAGAGAAGTTGCTGAATTACTTAATAAAACTACTCTTCCTGAGCTACCATCGGCTCCTGAGCCTTTAAAAGTCGAGGAAAATTTTCCGGAACCTTCGATCGTCAAGTCCCCAGATAAAATACAAGAGAATTTACAAGAACAAAATGTACACGAAAAAAAAAATTTAAATGATCCATTACCTCCAAAAACAATATTTAAAACGAAGACTTTTTTTCGGAGTCGTCACTCTAGAAGTCAAGATGCAATAGGTAAATATGTAGCAGAACAACTAAATGCCGCGGAGAGAATGGATATTATAGACAATGAAATGAATGGTGCTGAAGTAATTTCTTCTCCTGAAATCAGAATTTCACCTTCAGTAGACAATGTTAAAGTTGCCCGTCTAGCACCAAAAATACAACTTAAAAAAATGAAAGCTGAGGCAGCACAATTACGAGAATTAGAAAAGTTTAATGTGGATAAATCAAAAGATGATTTGATTACTACTTTTAACTTGACAGATTTTTCTGAAAATGTGACTGGCAATGTTACAGAACGTAATGTCGAAATTCTAAATTCGGAAAATGATACCAAAAGCGATGTTAACTGCACCAGTAAACATGATGAAAACAATGATAAAGATTCTATAAATTCTGATCTTGACTCTATAAATGAAATAGATAAAACAGAGGAAAAGATTATCGATCATAATACTATTGAAGATCTTAAAAAAGAAATTAACAATGACAAAAAAGATACTTTACTGGTAACCATATCGGAAAGTTCAAATAAGAAGGATATTGAACCAATTATAAAATTTCCAGATAGTAATCTTCAAAAACCTTATGAACCTTTTATGAACGAATCTACCGCATCTGCCGTTGATGCATTATTAAGTGTTTCTCGAGAAGCTGATAGAGTAACGAAGGTAATAAGTGATGATCCTCCTGAAGATTTATTTGAAGATGATATAAAAGACAATAATATTTCGAATAATGTAAATGGTTACAACGAAATAGATTACAAAGGCGATAAAATAGATGAACAGCATGAGGAATTACATAAGTCATCTAATATAGAAGATAAAAATCGCCGAACCGAAAATATAACCATTGAGACACAACAAGAAATTGTTGGTAAAGTATCGAAAAATGTACAAGATGAAGTTGATATTTCAGAGCCTTCAAACAGTAAAAGTGTGGAGATCGAAAAAAATACTACTAATGAAGTTAAGATTAGTGAATTACTATCTAACCATGATTGCAACTTAGAAGTTGAATCAAATGAAACTAGTGACACTTTCCCTATTGAAAATACTCCATCTGAATCAGATTTACAAGTAGCAGAAGCTCTTATAAATTTACCAACAACAACTCTGAATAAAGTGCCAATTAAAAGTCATAATGAAGATGGAACGCTAGACACATCATTAAAAGATAGCCCCATTCATAATAAAGAAGAATTAAATTTGCAGAAAGATGATACTGTTGCTATAGCTGACATAAGTAATTCTGCGAATATAGTAGTTCCACCAGCTGTTCTCATTGCTTCAAATAATGAAAATATTAATTCACGTTTTGAGACAGAACAAGAAAAATGTGAAAATTTAAATGCAGCACAATCATTAGTGCAGATGTCTGAAACGATTGACCACAATATAAAAATTCCCGACATAGATTTACCAAAAAAAGTAAGTGTGAAAGTCAACGAGGATGAATTAAAAGTAAGCTCTTTAGATGTAGAACAAAATAATTCAACAAATGATTGCAAATTAGATCTTGTGACAGCTCGTAAAACTCCAGAATTAGAAAATAATTCATCAAAGCTATTGAGAATCTTAGAGGAACCATGCTTACCTAAATTAACTACAGCGAAAAAAACCATCACAAAACAAATTATTGTTCCTGGAAAAGAAAAAAATTTGAATTTCGATGTCGGAAAGTCGCCTATAAAATCCAAACCAGAATCTCCTAAACAAAAAATAATTATACGCCGTACTACACCTAATAAAAATCTATTAAATAATATCACTGAAGTTACTACACCTGATAAAATTATATTATCTCGTTCGAACAAGACTACACAAGATGGATCTTCGGTCCAAACATATACAATTCAAACAACAACAGATTCACAAACTGTTGGAGATACAAATACAATTATAATTCAACCGAAAATCCGTAAAATAACGAAGCCGGTATCGAAATTGCAGAAAATAAAACCTCATCAAAATTCACTTGTAAGTGAAAATAAAACCGTGCAGATAACCAAGAGTAAAGAAGAAGCTTTGTTTGATATAAATTCGATGCCTATAGTAATTTCTGACGATATTTTAACCCCAGAAAATATCGAGAAAATGCCAATAGTGATGTCAGACGGTAATATAATCACAAATTCTAGTAATCCGCCTAAACTTGTAAAAACGAAACCAACAGTAGTTGAAAATGAGAAACATCCTATTAGTACAGTGACACCGAAAGCTGAAATCAAAACATTACTTATGAATCCAAATAATGAAGTTACTAAAGTTACAACTCCCAATATCCTTTCAAAATCATCAAAATTGAGAGGTGCCAAGCCCATGTTAGTGATTGATAAAACAACAGGTAAACAAAAAATTATTATGACAAAATCTGAACCTACAATAAAAGAAATTAAACAACCCCAAACATTGATACAACCAGCCCCTCAAAATACTCCAAAAACAGAAAAGTTTATAATCTTGCCAACGCCGAGTTCGCCTCGTCCAAGTCGAACACAAAAAATTGTAATTGACCCACAAACTGGAAAAGCTCACGTACTTGTTGGAAAAGGACCAGACACTCCCACAACTATAGCTGAAAATAAACCTGTTTCCGCAAAACTTGTACCATCTATTTCAGGTGCTAATACTCCTGGAAATACTGTAATGATTATAACAAATGCTGAAGGAGCTCAGTCAAGAATAGTTTTAACACCAGAACATGAAAAAATTTTGTTTCCCAACAAACAACCAAATTTATCACAACTTAAAACGTTTACACATCGCATTACATCGAATTCTGGATCAGTTCAAAAATCTTTAGTTTCAACAGGGGCGTCTACAAAAACACAAACACGAATTGTGCCCAAACAAAAAAGCGCTATTATAACTTCTAAAGGGCAACTAATAGTAGGGGGACGTATTGCTACAACATCACAAAACATAGCTCCTCTTCCAGAAATAAGGCCAGCACCGAAACGAATATTATCAACAGAACCCAAAAAACTTGTTCAAGCTATACAAAAGAATTCATCAGAACCTTTGATATTTTTAAAACAAAAATCTGGTGCAGTAATGCAGTTAACTGCAGCGCAATTTGAACATTTACAAAGAACTGGTCAAATAATACAGAAAACACCAACACCACCCCAAGAAAATAAAATAATAGTTCAAAAGTCTATTACTATATCTCCTACAGAAACAGTCGTTCCGACTTTACAAAAGCAGAGAGTGAGAAAGCAAATAAGCGAATCCCCAACGCCATCAAAAAAAATTAAGCATGAGATAGCTATTGCGCCCGCACCAATATCAACAATGCCAGCGCTCGCTCCGTTTTCCAATACAACTGCACCTCCTCAGGTTCCTAACGTTTCCAGTACAACAAATAATGCGTCCGCCTCCACCTTTTCTGATTTAGATAATTTTGAAGAGCTCTTACCATCGACGGCAATTGCTAGACAAGAATCATTGTTAGCACAACCAGAGCTTTCGGCACAGCCTTCTCCTGCTCCTCTTTCTGATGGACAATTGCTGGCAGTACCTGGAGAACACTTTGGAGGACCTACAGGATCGTTTTATCTATGTGTAGAGGAAAATGGAACATTTACAGTTATAGACAATCGGCCGTTAGTTCTTGAAAATAGTCAGCTTGTACCTATGGCTGAACCATTACCAGTAATTGCTCCTCAACCAGAACGTAGAGATATTTTAGAAGCAGCTTTGGCTAACAGTGATGTTTTTCATGCAGAAACTACACGGGATGATGCACCCGACTTTAGAGACCTAAATGCCAATGTGTCAGTTCATTGTCGTGTGTCAGAAACTAGCACAACACTCCACCAACCAATAATGACACCTGTTGAAGTTCCAACAAAAGGTGACAGTGAACCAACGGTGCCTTCTAATTTGGAAGATGGATTAGCTGTTATTGGTGTTACTCCTCAAACCGTACCAACGTCTTTGGAATTACCGATTACAGTTACTGATCCTCGGATAGCGCCGAAGACTACAGATCCACTGAGCAATAATAACTATGGAACATCCTTATTAACCTCACCAAATACAGAAATGACATTTACCACAACAGAAGACACAGATGTCCATGTGGTTGGTCCAATTTCTATGCCTCTACTTACAGACGAAGAGGCCGGCGGAAAATCAATGCCAATTTTAACAGATGATGTTGCTGACAGAACTGTTTCATCCGTAGAATCTACTATAGGTTCCCCCTCGTCAATTGATGTGCGAGAGTCTGAGAATGAGGACAGCGGACAGTGGTCTCGACGACTACTTACGCCTTGTTCTGATACATCTGAAACTTCTGCTGAAATACCCTTACAACCTAACATGCAATTATCCGTAAGCGATTTATCTGAAAACAGCTAAGTATATTATTTCAAAAAGTTTAATTTTTTTTAAATAATATCTCACGATAAATATTTATTAGTAATTTACCCTTTTATGATAACTGTTAAAAAAACGTGCAATAGATTAAGTTTTGACAGTTATGTTATCAATAGGTTTGAAAATTGTACAATTATGTACACAAATTTATTGTGATTTATTATTTTTTATTTAAAATATAATAAAGTTACTGAAAGCTAATAGAAATTATACTGACGTTCAGAACGTACGTGTGTAGGTGACAGTGTAAATAATAGAGTGTGAACTGAACTTCTAAGGATGCTGTGCTGAACTATATCTGAATTTTTCATTCAAACAAATATCATAATATGCAATACTGCATAGCAAATAGGATAAGGATTATGATTGTAAATTTAAATTGAATTATGTATTGTTGGATCCGATGTGTAATATATTAAAAGTTAGGTATATTATAATATTTTTATAACATTTAGTAATCTTTTGAATAAAATATTAATTAGGTACAATTCACAAAATTTGTACATGATTAATTCGTGCTATTTGAGTTGTGTATGAGCAATTTATGTTATTTTCAGTTTTTGGAAACTGTCAATCATAAACATTAGTTTACGCCTTTTGGTGATAAGCTAAGTGTAAAATGAATGTAATACTATATGTTAGAGTTTAAAGTTAAGTACAATACTTGTTGAAATAACTTTCATGTTTATGTCAAAGGCACATATTTGTTTGTTTGAGTGATCTACGTCAGAATCTAGATCAAACTATAAAAATGGAGTCTAGTAATATACTTTTGTGTAGTCTAAGGTTTTAATAAATAAACTTTATTCAAATTTATCTTTTATTTTATTAATTATCTTAAAATTAAATCTTCAAATAAATATTCATTAAAAAGTTTGATAAAAATGTGTTTACTCTGACTTTGATTTAAAATATTGCAAAACGGAATAGAATTCAATAAAATTGCTTTGTTGTACAGGTGCTTGTATTTAAAAAAAACACGATCATTTAAACTTACTAGTAAAGTCTACATATTTACTAGTAAGTGATTATTCGACTAAATTAACATTTAAGATATTCTAACTTTCTTTTTATTTATAAATTCGTAACATGTTAATACAATTGCTAATAATGGTTATAAATTAAATTGACGATAACTTAGCCTACAATACTTTCAATAAAATACGCAATTTCTTAATACGATATGACAACCTTTTTATAGTCTTATTATTTTTAAAAGGACCATTTAAAAAAAGTAGATTTATTATGATTACATCTTTAAGGATATATTACAATATTTATAAGAAACTATCTACATCAATTATACAAGGCAAAAACTGTATTCACAGTTATCGAGGCTCGGAGTAAAAAAACTGCTTAATAAAATATCCGTGAAATGTTTTTTTTTAAATCTATAAAAATAACATGGTACTTTTTTAAAATATTCTTTATCTGTATTTGGCGGGAACAGTGTATGTGATGCAATTTTTTTGCGTATTTATTTTGGTTATTGCAAAGCTTGTCTCGTAGTGTTGGGTAAGAAGAGACACATCAGGCCGCCGCCGGCGAGCAGCACGGCGACGATGAACGTCGGTGCGGGGCAGTACTGGTCCAGCAGCGCAGCGATGACTACGTTGCCGATGATACCACCGAGACGGGCTGCTACCATAGATACAGCTACTCCCGTTGCACTAGAATTGTAATTTTTTTGAATTAGTGTTCATTTTTATAGTCAAAGATTGAAGAAATTGGTACTTAAGATCTTTAATAAAAATATACATGCTTACATTAGTACTCATTTATTTAATTATTAAAGCAATAAATACCGTAAGTTGGTAGGGAAGACTTCAGTGATGAGGCAGTCAAGGGAGGCGTTTCCACAAGAGATGACGGAGCTGAAGATGGCGCTCACGATAAGGTTATTAGTCTTGTTGTACACAAAGTACATTGCCGCCGAGCAGAGACCCGCCGAAAATGTTGCGAACACTAAAATTGATTATATTTATATAATACTAGATTAAATCATATAGGTGGTCCCTTTCAATGAAATAAAAGTCTGGATCGCATACTATTTTTTCTAATAAGGTCTCAGGTGTCTTAAATTAGTTAACAGTGCGGAATTTGCTTGTAAATTCCACTTTTTAAAAACATTGTTATGATCATCATAATAGAGGATAAGTTATATATTAGTAGTAGAGTAGTAGATTATCTAGTTCCAGCCATGTTGTTAATGTTCTTTAAAACTATATTTTAATAGAGTTAAGAATTCACCTAAGAAGAATTTTCTGCCCAGCCTGTCCATCCCAAGTACCGCGAATATGTTTGATGGAATGGCAGCAGCCACAGTAATAAGTGACTCCATAAAGACATCCGAGTGTATGTGCGAGTCACAGCGCGCCTCCGCCGAGTGCGTGCCGAACTGAGTGACGTAGGCCGTCACTTGGCAGATATCCGCTTCAGCGTTGTCGTGCGTCCGCGACCACTCGTCAAAACGGTTGAACATTTCAGGGAACCACATCATGAGACCGTAGTAACTGAAATATTTAAATTATGATAATATATGACATATCTCGATATATTCTCAGATATTTCATAATAATAATTTTAATTGTCTAAGTATAGGCGATTTAGTAGTATGCGATGTGAGTTTTGTCTTCATATAAATAAAAAAATACCTTAGACCTACCCTATATGGAATGTAAAGTTTATTGTTATAGAGATCGTAGTAAATTTCAGTATTGGTGGAACGAACAGCTGTTTACTGTGTTCCACGATATCACTCATCATTCTTCTCATTTTGGACTTAGGCTCTTTCGCTTCAATTTGTTTCTCTGGTTTGGTGTGTAAAGGTTCGTCTACCAAAATTTGTTTGACTGGGTATTGATCTTTATCCCGGCCGGTATTCATCATGTAAATACCACGAAATACTTCTAAGGCTTCTTCGTGACGTCCAGTTGATATGAGGAACTTTGGGGACTCTGGTAGAAGAAACAACAAAGCAGCTACCAAAAAGGAAGGAAGTGACATGACCAGTAGGAAGATACGCCAAGAATTGTAGACGAAACCACCTGTCACGCCCCCGATCTCTGTAACGACAAATATTAGGAGTTATTTAGAGAATATTTTAATAATAATTAATATTTATTATAGGTATAAATACATACCACTTGGAATAATGACCCAAGCGAGGCCAGCTACAAACAAATTTCCCAGAGTCCAAAAAGCTGCCATGAAACTCAACATCGCACCTCGTTTCTTTTTTGGCTGAAACTCTGCAAAGTAGGACCAGATAACTGGACCTGAACCTCCCAAACTGTAGAAGAAATTATTGTAAGGGTCATGTTACGAAAAATATACATTTCGAATAATCTAGAAAGTCATGTCTATTGCATGAATACTTACGCGGCGCCATTCATAAAACGGAAAAACATAAAGAGTTCATAGTTTTGACTGAATGAGGACGCGACTATGGCCAGTGCGTTGATGATGGAAATGGCGATTAAAACGCGTTTGCGTCCCAACGAGTCCGCTACCGAGCCCCACGCGTATGCGCCCACCATCATCCCGATAAAGATTATGCTGTTGAGCCATCCCTGTAAGAAAGTACAATTTTAAGAACTACAACAAAAAAGGAGATTTTCCTATTTTTACAGCCGTAAGATTTATAAATAGATAAATAGCAGAATTTTGTTATGTCTGAATAGGTATTACATGATATCTGATACCTACAATATGAATCTTGAAATAACGAAATACAATGAAACTAATCGGTTTTCGCTCTAGTGTATTGACAAACATAAACAGTAATCTAAGATTCTAAGCTAAGATGACTTTTACAAAAAAATGGGAATAACCTATTATTGATAAATAAATAAGGATAAACAAATATTGATGCGAAATGTTTGACAGCATGAAATTTTCCTCCTCGACTTGAACTTGTGTGTATATATTATATTCTTAAAATTCGCACTGTGTGAAATGTTTGTGTCATCACTGTATCATATATATTATTGTATATAATTTTATAGACAAGATCAATAACCGTGACGCAATTTGAGTGTTGGTATTGTGTTATGTATAATTTTTATCTATTGTTTTAAAAAATGAATTATGTCAAGTCAGTTTGAGAAAATAAAAATGTTAGTAGCTAGATACATATTTGTTTTATTATATACTTTGGTCTGTGTGGTAAGATCTAAGTCGCACTGCGCAGAAGGTAGGATAAAGGACATGGAGATGACGTCCATCTCCTCTGAAGTGCTGACGAGACCGCACACGGCAAGCAACAAGTAGTGAAAGCGTCCATAGCCTGAAAATAAAATAAATTACATAGTTTATTTCACTAATAATAATTACAAAATACTGCAATCAGACACCGACGGGAATACGCAGCTTTAGGATTTTTTATTGGATTAACTATACTTATATTTATAAAGAGGAAAATTTAGTTTGTGATCAAAAAAATATTAACCTTTGACCAGTTTTTAATAGTTCTTTCACCATTGGAAAACGTTCATTCAAAAGTAACATAGGCATATATAGGCATATTAGTAATATTAATATTTCAGTATGTATCATGCTGTATTTTAATGCGAGCTAAGTAAAACAGGAATGTGCATTTATAAGGCACTTCTTTTATAAGTAACTAGCCGAACCTGCGGCTTTACCCGCGTGAAATTTAACCCCGTTTTACTCCCTTAGGGGTAGAGTTTCGTAAAATCCGTTCTCAGCGGATGTCTATCCCCCCCCCTCTTAGGAACCTACCTGCCACATTTAAATTTTGTAGGTTTTATAGATTCTGTGATTTCGTGATTAATCAGAAAATGGTATTACGTTTTTATATACTTATACAAATATATAGGTTTTCGTAAATCTTTCTTAAGCAGTTCGGCAATCATTAGGCAAGCATACAGGAAATCTTTTTAATGTAAGCTAAGGCTAGACCGAACTGAGGAAGCGGAATGCTAAATCGTATCTAAAATACTTTCTTTATTTTACAAAGAAGGTGTTATATTAAAGAGCAATATTTTTTTTTCATATCATATTCACATTTTAGCTGCCACAGCCGCATATCCTGTACGAACGTAAACAAATCTGTTTGTCATACGACAAACTTCCCAGAAGCAGTAGCGTGTTTACTGCGAGATACCACGCTATGAAAATATGCTGCACGGACGATCTTCATTCATAAATCGACTCATTACTGTTTCTTCGTTCAAATTACTACTCTATTTACAAAAGCTACGTCGAAGATCCTATTACACACACCACGTTTGTAATTTAATTTGAAAAGGCGATTAAAATTATGGGTCAAGTGGCAACTCGAACAAAATGACGAATAGCAGTTTTGTGTTACTACTTGTATTGTTTTAAAAAAGTGACACTTTGTTACTTAAAAAAAATGTCTGTTATATCTCGTGTCACAGCTCAGTGTTGTAAAAAAAACACATTTTTCAAATAATTTATTATGTTTTACTTACCAGTGAGTTCGATTGCCCGTTCGAAGTCAGCTTTTTCCGAGTTCGGGCACTTTTCTGGGTCGAGCTTTGCCGGTGTTTTCAGCGATGGCACGACGCCTGACAAATGAACAAAAATAATTTATTTATTATAATCTGGGGTTCACAATAAAATAATGTAATTCGTTTAAAAATAAATATTCTTTAACCATTACTTAATTGAAAATATGCTATGTAGAGTCAACGTAACGAAAATACCTCGCAAGTATTAAATATATTATTAATCGATATTTAGATACTAAATTATATAAAAACTGGCAAAAGAGACTTGTCTCTAATTTCGACCCGTATCTCATGGATAATAAAGGGTTCGACCTCTTTCAATACTGAGACATCAGTTAGTGTTATAATATATTCAGTATAAAATTAAACGATCTGTTGACTGTTTTTTGCCAGTTTGTTCTTCTTATGTGATGTTTCAAACATAATCTCCGTAAGTACTGATTTAAATTTTTTACATTACATTACATTAACAGCCTGTAAATTTCCCATTCCTAGGCTAAGGCCTAGTCTCCCTCTGAGGAGAAGGTTTGGAGCATATTCCAACATGCTGCTCCAATGCGGGTTGGTGGAATACACATGTGGCAGAATTTCGTTGAAATTCGACATGCAGGTTTCCTCACGATGTTTTCCGAGCACGAGATGAATTATAAACACAAATTAAGCACATGAAAATTCAGTGGTGCCTGCTTGGGTTTGAACTCGAAATCATCGGTTAAGATGCACGCGTTCTAACCACTGGACCATCTCGGCTCGATTTAAATTTAAAAAGTAATTTTTGTATAGCTTAAAATTTATTCTTTAATTGTGGTTTATTGATTGATGAATGATAAAGCGTTATTATTAGTGTTGTACTTCTTAACATTATTTAGTTAACTTACCAAGATCAATATTTTTGGAACTTGGTCCGTTTATTTGGTGTTCAGTTTTTACATCACAATCTGAAACAAATACAAATTGAATTATAATTCGAATTTACATTTCATATTTAGTATATAAGAAAAAAGCAAACCCAGTGCTCGACCACAGCTTTCTCTATTTTTTGAGAAAAATGCTAGAGCATACTCCACCGGGCTGCTTACCGGGCACCGAGCACCCAGTGCGGATTGGTGGATAGAAACGTGGTGTAATGACATCTGACACAATGCAGAGTTACTTACAATAACTTCCTTCAAGTATGAAATGCATTATAAAAAAGTACACCAAAATTTAGTTGTCCCGGTTCGAAACCCGCTATCCTCGGTTAGTTTTATGTATTCTATCCACTGGGCTATCCTTTTAGCCTCTGGGTGGGTAGTCAAGTCAAAAGTTAATACAAAATAGCAATAAAATAGAGTTGCGACTTATTTAAATGTAAAAAGTGTTTTATCTATTATAAAGTATTAAAACATATCATAAAATTAAAATTTACAGAAAATTTATTTAACTCTACTCAACGGGGTATTGCTATATCGCTTGGTCATGTTTTGTACAGTAACTATTTGTAATTTTTATTTGTATATAATTAGGGCCTCAATGTTAATAATTCTTATTTAAATAAATATTCTATCTATTTTAATTTTTCTAGTATTTAAATAAATCAATTTTATATTATATTATTATTATCTTAATATATTTCGTATATATAAATCTAAGTAGCATATTATTCTATGTTAACAATTCTGATTCTATGCTATTAAAATTGGTCCCCTTTTTGGTTATCTAATATGGTCATATACTACAGTAATCATTACAAATTATTTTAAAAACAGTGTTTCTGATAGAAAACATTCTATTTTTTATTTATTATTAACATAAAACAACCTCACAAATTAGCTCATAATATATAAAAACACATAGTATCTATTTATCTACAAATCATTGATACATTAATTATATCTTAGTTGAATTATAAGACGTATATTTTTGTAATTTATATTCTGACACATCATGAATATAGAAGATTAATACTCACTGTGAGGTTTCTTAGGCCCAGGGTCAGTTTCTATCATCCTATGCGGGCGGTCTGCGGTGTATGCCGGCGGTGTCGCGGACTAAAACTCCCTCAGTGATTGTGGATTTTCTTCCAACGGCACACGGCTCGTCTGTCAATATATATTTCATTGATGTAAGAATAAAAAGATATATTTATATAAACAACATACATATAAGTAGTATGTTTATATTTTAAATAAATTGTTATAAAAAAATTCAGTATACTTTTAGAGCCGCGATTTTTTTGAAAAGTCATAAACCTTTAGTGCACATATAAAATTAAAAAAGACTTCGAACATTTGTCTTCTTGTTCACTAAAATAAAAACTTATTTCATAGAGAGATAATTTTCAATTAGAATGTAAAATTGAAATAATTTTTATTTTATTTGATTTTTACATATATCAAATACCTCCGTAAACATCCATCAAATCGTCGTTCTTGTTATAAAAGTACGAGACGTATGTAATTAGAAAGGTACTGCGTCATAAATGTGCACAAAAAACTGGATCAATTCCGTCCAAAAAAGATAAATAAAGAAAGTGGCGATTTCGATTATATATGTAATTAGTAAATTATTAAAGTTAGTATCAGCGAATGTCACTTTCGTTGGTCTGTCTTGTTTTTTGAAACATATTTGAAACAAACATGAAAATATCTGTATCGTATTACTTTGTAGCTCCAAATATTTAGGATATTAAAATACATATTAAAAATCATATGGAAATAAATCGATAGAAATATGGGGCATACAACTTATCTCTACTGGGGGGTATATACTAGAGTAGAGTATATTTTTAGAAATATACTTCTAAAAATTAAATTGTATATATTATTTAGAACTTTGCATAAATCATAGTAATACTACTTCGTTATACACAAAAACAAATCTTTGTTAGAAATAAGTAACGCTTGTATCCCTAAAGATTCTACGACATTTGTTGGTGAAATACTTGTTATGAGTTCAATTACAATGGACCTTATACTTTTTCAATGTGAACATAAATTAATAGAATACATATAAACGTTAAGATCAATAAATTTTAACAGAATATTTTTGTATCGATGAAAAATTGCACCTCAAGTTTTTTAAGGTACAATATAAGTCTGCGTAGATTTATTATAACAATGTATAGTTTTCATAGGTTTTTTTCGATGTAAGCAAAACAAGCTAAGTATCAACGCCAACCTAAAGCTGAAAACATCGATACTTATATTTAAAGGACATCATTTCTAATTTAGATTATAGCAGAGTATTTTGGTTGTTTTGTTAAAAGCTTTGATTTTAAACAAATCCCTCCGTTAATATTCTACTTAATCAATGAATGAGCATATGAAGAAATATAAACATCTACGCCATTTTAGATATTTTCACGGGCGGGATCATATGTACCTAGTCCTTAAATTTCAATAAAGAGAAAATAACCTGGACATAACTTCCAGCATAGTTTATGCACATCAAAACGGTGTATGTAAGAGTTCTAAATATGAAAACATCAGTCATCACATTTTATAGCATTAACATTGAATATATTATGAGCAAAGTCGCTCATAAAACCAAAAATAAAAAACTAGCTATCCAAAATGCTGAGTTGTGAATATATATACATGTCTTGAGTATCTTCATTTTCCAATACATATTTTAAACCACATTTGGTAGAAACTAAAGACCTTTATAAATGTATAGTTAGAAATAAAATTCTCAGTTTTAATTTTACACGTAATCTAAAAAAACTCAACCAAGTCATCCTTAATTATAACGGATCACTTTCAAGTCTTTACAAGTAATAGAAGTGAAACGAAATTATAATATGAAATAAGTAAAAAACTTCTTAAAAAATATAGTATAAGACTTGTTGTCTAAAATAATTAACGTAATTTATGTCAGTTATTAGTTTTATTTTCATGAAATTGTATAGATGGCATTACTAGTCTTTTAAATCGCCCTAACGTTTTGTACGAATGATTTACATGTTAAAATTGTTTTCATATATAAAAATAATTTTTAAAAAAATAAACCAACTCGAAAATTAGAAACAGCTAGTGAATTAAAAATATATATTTTTTTAAGATTTGCGGACATACCTTCTTTTTTTGAAATCGGTTAAAATGAGTTGTTAAAGAGCATGGAAGTTTAATTATTAATATTTAATCCAGTGATAAATGTGATCAGTATAATAGTGCAGCGTTGACACTTGTAAAGTAATCGATAAATAGAAAGGCTTTGAAAAGGATATTAATATAAATCTTGACAGTCATATAATCAAAAGAAAGTATGTTAACTGCTTTGAATTTTTACTCTCGAAATATAGACATTTTCTATTGGAATAGAAAATGTCAATAAAAACAAGCATGTAATTAAATAAATTGATTATATCTATTGAACAAGGCAGCCATTTCAGTTTTCACTATTCGTCATCATATGAAAAGATGGAGGTTAAATGAATAGGCACAAACCACCGATTAATAATTACGTGCTAACAATGGGCGGGAAACAGCCATCACCGCATGGCAAGCAACCGGGCAGATCTAGTTTGGCGCGGATAATATCTGACGAAATGTAGTACTTTTCCCTATACAGCCCGTTCGAGATTCTTGTAAAAAGATCATATTTATAGTTTAATAAAGATACATGTAAAAACAAATGACACTGAAGTAAAAATAAACAATGACGAATGTATGATGTTGCATCAGTTAACATTGGTAGTACGAATTGAAAATGTAATAACTTTAAGTATATTTACTTCAAATTTATAAGCACGACTTTAAAAGTTGCCGTAATATATTATACAAGATATTAATCACGTAAACGTTGGTTTTTGAGTAAGAAAAGTTATCAATTACTTATTTAAGAAAAAAAAATTGATTATTACATAAATGCATATTAAAACAATTAATACTTTCTTCGTGTACTTTTATTTTATTATTATCGTTCTTTAAAAAAATAGTAAATTATGAATGGATGTAATCACAACATTTCGTGCACGTAATTATACAATGATATTGTAATGGATCTAGATATTTAAATTAATAAAATTCTTCGTAGACTTTAATAGTCTTTTGAATTAAAATATTCTGAAAATACAATTTAGATCATTAATTTTATTGTTGTTCAACAATTATAGACCAACTTTATCGTCACTTGACAAGGATGCCCTTGATTTTCTCAAAAAATATGCATTAAAGATGAAACTGATATTACTTTCGTATCCTATTTACAATAATTAAAAATTTCTATGAACCTTGAAATAATAAATGAACAATAATAATAATTAATTGGTTCTTAATCAATTCCAAGTGAATGTAACCGCTAAGGATTTATATTTCAGTAAATGGAATCTTAGATATACCTATTTACAAAATAGAACGAAAAGGATAAACTATTACAAAATCAGAAAATCTACAAAATCTTCAAAAAAGGTTATATAAGTAGTGATTACGTGTTGCAAGCCACGTTTCGATTACAATAATATGACCATAGTTTTCATATATGATGAATTTAAAAAACTTAATACATATGTTGTAATGTATAACTGAAATTAAATTGAGTCGAATTGACGTTCGTCACACTTTTATAAAGTTAAGTTAAGACGTTATTAATCTGTAAAAGGACTTTAAATACAAAATATACAACACATAGGTATACCTATATCTGTGTTCCTCGTATCATGTATAAATCTTCGCCTAGGTAACTATTAGCGTAAACAATATTCACTGTAAATTAGTACTAACAGGATCGCATGTATCGCTATATCTACTTATTCGTCCTTAAGTGCATTTTTACTACGTTCTTCCGCGTGAGTAACAATAACAAATAACACAGGATATGTTTATGAGGAGCGTGAGACAAATTTCTATGTAACTGGACCACAATCTTGTCTAGCAATCTTGTTGTAATGTTGGTTCGTATCTGTCTTTATTTTAAGAGCACTTCCTTCGTTTAAAATCAACATAGACATAATTTTGAATTTTAAATGATATAGTGTTTTCAATAAATAATATAATAAGTATCTGATAAATTAGAACCAGAGTGAAATATATAATTCAAATATCAGCCTTAATTAAATTTACAAATAATATTAGTGAAATACTAAATAGACATTTTTCTCTCGCAGTATAAAATTGTTTGCCTCATTAAAGGAGGCTGACAAACCGTGATGTTGAGTAAGAACGATACAATAGATCCTTGGCATTGTATCATAGAATAATGCATTAAAATACGAAACATAGCATGCCTATTAACTTGAATTAATCTGAATTATACTAAATTAGTCTTATCAACTATAATCTTATACAAATAGGTCGATTTAAATTACCTAATGAAATGAATGTTATATTTTCAATAGTATTTTTATTTATATAAAAGTAAATAAATCCTTGTATCTAATGATTATAAACACAAGGTGTACTCGACACCTTGTATTTGTTATCTCGTATAGCTTTCGATATTTAATCTTTGAATTTTCGTTTATATTTAAACAAGCCAGTTTTCATTGAAATAAAAAAGATAATTTATACAATAATTAAATATTTAGATAGATTAATTTATACCACGAAACACGGACAAACAAGTTGGGTTAGTTGCTTTTTTATTGCAGTAGGAAAATAGGTCACCCAATGGAAAATATTTACTTTCGTCAATTTGTTGTAAACAGTATAAACAAATTATTTATATGAATGCGCTGTCAACTTTGTGATCTAAGATGAAGTACTCCTTGTCCTGATTCCATCCTCAAACTGAAACTCAGCAATAGAAAGTATTGGCGATTACCAGACCACACAACGAAGGAGTCAATTTATCAGTAAAAATTTAACCTTCGTTTTAAATTCGAGGCTATAAGTACTGACTCCTCAAAAGAATTGTATAATAGGCTTAGTAGTAGTATGTAGTAGTTTTGAGTCATTTGCGGATGTCCGCCGTTAGATCGCCTTGCATTAATAAATCATCGTAACACGCTCCGATATTCGCATTGATGCGTAGGAGCAGTGCAAGTCGTTGAACCAATTTACTGAGATCCCCTTCGTATAATTGAGATAGACAATTGTATATCGAATCTTGAACATTAATTTAGAGTGCGCTAAACTGCATCTATGCATTCATATAATTAAAGTTGCAAAATATCGTTTATTTAAAACTTGACGATATTTATTTTATAAAACTTTTGCAACAAAATATATTTTCCACAGATACATGAGAATACCTAGGAGCTTCTGACGTCCTTTTTAGTTTCACCAAGATGTGTTCTAGGTACGCTAAAAATATTGTGGTATTTCCAACCACAAAACCAAGATAAACAAAATTCAAATTCACACTGCGTGTTTATCGGATGTACAAGTAAACCATAAGATGGAGCGCAAAAAGTTCTAAATAAAGAATCAATAAAATAAAAGTTGTATTAAAGCTGTTTGCCGTTTTTTTATTACGCTAAGTGCATTTATAGAGTTATTGAAATCCATACATTCAGGATATATTTATAAAACGTTTTTCTTTTGCTAAGTAATTCAACTTTGATCTTTGGTAACGATATATGTATCCTGATATTTTTGGCACTTTTGGCAGACTTCGACAGACATTTTATTTGTGACGCGTGTAAATATTATTTTAGATTGCAAATGTTTTAAAATAACTTTGTATGGGGTCATATGAAAGTCGAGAGCTGCAATCTTTATAAATATTTGAAACGTCTCATTCTGGCTAAGTGGCATGCTTGCAACTTAGATCCCGTTGGGTTGGATTTAGGAAAAAAATAATTTTCCGTCAAGGAATTCTCAATCGTAGCGCGGAATGACAAAGTTGGCAGTGTTACAACTTTTAAAAGCATGTATAGTTATTAGTAATGAACATGATTTCCAGATCCAGATCTTGACGTGTCAGAATTTGGTATAGCGAGGAATACACCTGTGTTTCTACACAACGATATATAGTTTTAAAGGTTCGTTATTCCGATAAGGGGACGTTATTATTTTACGTTCTCCTTGTATCCTAAGTCCGATATCTAATTGATTATTTTTTCGAGTTTAATAACTGGTTTTAAATAGTATACAAATAAATTTTTGAAATTATTGAAAAAACTAAATATATTTTAAAGGTAATGGAAAAAAAATGACTAGATACCGAGAAGTCGGCTATAATTAAATAATAAGTACATATATAAAAAGGTAGAGCACATATCGTAATGAAGGGATTATTTTATTTTACCTTATTTTGTACACGCGAATGTGGCGTAACGCGAGGCTGACATTGTTATTTATTAGTCGCCGTGGTTTGAGGTGTGTGCATAGGTCAGGGTTAAAATTGGTATATTTACTAAAGGTGTTTAAGTAACCTAAAAACGGTATAGATTTTATTAAAATAATAAAATTAATATAAAAATAAATTCATTTGAAATAAATAAATTGAAAAATCTTTTTTATTTACTATAAGTAAGTTCGATACGTATTCTTGTTACATAAAGAATTCACGTCAAAGAAAGATAGAAAAAAGGCAGACAGAGTGTCTGCCTTTAGTATTTTACGCGGTTCTAAATGTAATGCCATTATCCTGACAGAACACAAAATGTCTTAGCATGTGGCTTGCCGTAACAAGGCTCGTCCCCGTCAGGGTCAGCTCATCCGTTCCCTTGCCTAATTACGCCTAATTCCAGAGGCTCACGCAAGAGCAGTAACGTTGATAATGACAGGAGCCTTTGTCGATACATCCTATTAACGCATATTCGTACGTTAAATTTGTCTTATCAAATTATTTAGGTCGTCATCCCGAACAATTGTTGTTGTTTACTCGAGAATTTTCTCGCCTACTATAGTAATATTAAAAAATTGACAAATTTTTGACATAAGCCAAGTTGAACTTGTTCGACTGTAATTGAATAAATCTTCTTGTTTTCCTTGAAATCCGTCATTGAATAGTAATATTAATCTTTATATGGACAAAGTAATTAATTAATAACGCTTTAAATTAAAAAATATATATTGATATTTTATATTTTTTATTATTACTATTTAATATAATTACGTACATACATATAAGACCGATGGCTTATATTAAATAAAGACGGATGATAAACAATAAAAAAAAAATTTTAAACGTAGCATTTTACAGTAAAAAGCATAAAAAATCGTTACTTTATAATCTTTTATGTTTTAAGTTTAATTAAAATTGGTCCGTTATATTAAAAACAATATGCGTCGTTTCATATATGAGTAACAAACCACTATTGATTAAGTGCAACGTCGTATTTAGAATTCTTAGAAACTGTACTTATTCTGTCTACCGACATTAACCTTTTTACACGATGATTACTCTTATAAGATAGATATAGCCTATGTATATTACCTATGTATATTACCAATAATTTTGTATTTATTTAAAACCTTTTTAATTTTGCTGAGTTTCGTTGACTTTCAACAAGTAAGTGTAATGTTTCTATATTGAATAAAGGAATTTGATATAAAGTGGAAAGATCATTGTTTGTAATCGATACACTGAAAGTAATAGACCAATTATAATAACTCTTTCAACAATACTAACTTTTAGCCTGAAATAATGTAATTTGCAGACCAGAAGAAAAGCGTAACCGAGCTTGATACTATATCCGCGTGCGCGGGTAAAACGGCAGGTACAGTATTTTTTAAGTAGCAGGGCAGGTAGCTGCTGTAATGTTACTTATAATTTATATCATTTGTGTACATAATGATGATGATTGTAATACATTTTATAATAAGGTTTAATATATATTTTAAATTACGTATACATAATAGATTTGAAAAAATAATATATTCTATATTTTTAAGCTTGTCCTCCGAGTATCATTATTTATCATTTTCATTACAATTATGGTCTAAATGATCTTTTGAATTCTCAGTATCTCACAGCTTATCTATACGTATACCGCAGCACATAATGTTTATAGAAAATTGTAAAAATATTAAATTTCTAAGAAATTGTGATATAATTAAAATAAATACAATTTATTTTGCCTGCTACTCGACTCCATATATATTATAGTTAGTAAATATCTTGTTTACAACAAAATACCAGAATAGAAGCAAACGTCGTCTGCTGCTAAATAAAAAAAAGAAATGGGAAAGATGACGGCACACCTAGAATCAAAGTTTCATGCCTATAAGGAAACATTCGACTCCAAGATACTTCATTCACTAACTCAAATGATCATTAATTTTATTTGAAATGCCGCTTCCATGTGTAACAAACAATATGAATTTATTTTGAGGCAGTTTTAAAAATGTGCAGTAATATTAATTCAAAATAAAATCAACTATACCATTGTTTTTTTTTTACACTTTTAAGCACTTGAATAATTTTGTAATTAGGCTTCGATGTATTGTTTAACGATCGTAACGAATCCTCCTTTGCAGATTGTACGCAATAAATGATGGACGTGATATAGAAATTGTCGCTTTTTAAATTTAAAAATAGGATATAAATTATAATATGCATGGAATACGTATTGTAATTTTGGGAATTGTAATACTTTGCACACGCACGATGGGCTGTACGAAATGTGATTAAGCTACTTTTAATAAGAAAATTACCAAGTCTAGACAAGTCTTAACTTTGCCTGCAACGGATTATGCTATAACATTATAAAATGTTCGACACGTGTAAATGTCAATGCAAATAATGAACACGTCATTATATCATGATCTAGTAAATAACGCAAAAAGCTGTTGAATATTATTTGAAACTTTGCATAATAACATACATCACATACATATATTTAAAGGGCGGGCAAATAAGCCATCTGATTATAAGTGGCCATTAGTGTACTTTACATTAGCAGCCCGTAAATGTCCCACTGCTGGGATAAAGGCCTCCTCTCCCTTTGAGGAGAAGGTTTGGAGCATATTCCACCACGCTGCTCCAATGCGGGTTGGCGGAATACACATGTGGCTGAATTTCGTTGAAATTAGACACATGCAGGTTTCCTCACGATGTTTTCCTTCACCGCAGAGCACGAGATGAATTATAAACACAAATTAAGCACATGAAATTTCAATGGTGCCTGTCTGGTTTTGAACCCGAAATCATCGGCTAAGATGCACGCGTTCTAACCACTGGGCCATCTCGGCTCAGTACTTTAAGAAGTATTAATGCTTGTTGACTTCTAAGCAGGAGACATAACATAGATGTATAATTGTATTTAACTAACATGACTGTATTTTTAGATGTTGAAAAAGAGTAACTACTGAGTTTCTTGCCGGTTCTTCTTGGTAGAATCTACATGCCAAGCTGGTGGTAGCTTTACTTTAAATAGTTTGTTAAATGACTATTCAAAAGTGCTTGAGAAAGGCTACTTGAATAAAGAATATTTTGATTTTAATTTTTGACTCTTCATATCACCAATGCTACCAAATCTACCAAACTTAAAAGCTAAGATGTTATATCCC
Organism: Vanessa atalanta; assembly: GCF_905147765.1. NCBI lineage: Eukaryota > Metazoa > Arthropoda > Insecta > Lepidoptera > Nymphalidae > Vanessa > Vanessa atalanta. The sequence continues at coordinate 7,435,784 of NC_061882.1, forward strand.
TTATGCATTATTTATTGAAAGCCGTATATCAATTTTGTGTCGTGTGACCACATGTGTGTCGTTTATTCTATGCACAATTTGCCTGATTTTGCAGCAATATAATATATACTTGTATATTTAATTAAGTCTTCCATGTTGATATTTGTAAGATTTTCCTTATGTAATAAATCAAGTTTTTTTTGTGAATGAAGGAGTTTTATTACATTTGTATAATATCTAGGAAAATATTTTCAATTTTGTTTTAAAAATTAATATGTTTCTGTCACTTGATACTTTTTCTATGATGCTTAAGTATACTTTAAACCCAGACGGAATCCTGGAAGGCAGATTTCAATGAGTGGGCAACCATACAAAATCTGAGATGTTGTATCCCTTGTGCTAGTTACTGGCTCGCCCTAGAGATTGGAAAACATAACACATTGATGTAAGGGTGTCTACCGAGGGAAAACACATGAACAAATTATCTAGTAATAATGCTCATACAATTCGACCTTAGTAATTTAAGAGAACACAATAAACTTAACTTTAGGCGAATAAAAATCTTTTTGGCAATAGAAACGAATATTTATTACAATATAAATCGATTTACGCATTTCGGTATATTATAGTTGTTTTGTAATATTGCAAGCAAATTGTGTAAGATTTATATAGGTAAGCGTTATATAAAATCGCATGAATGGCTGGTAATATTATTGCTCTAACATATTATCCGCTTTTGACCTAGACTCAATTAACCTGAGCTAATCTTATAATTGTTGTGATCTAAACTAGGCGTCTTTGTTAAAAATTATAATTATATTGGTATAAAATAAAATGAAACTGACTTTATTTCAAATAAATAATTATTTAAAAAGGGCTCTCGTAAAATAATATGATAAAAATAATGTATATATTGTATACGTTATTGAAATAAGTATAACCTTGTTATTAGTAATATTCATCCTTTCGACTGGCGCGTTAAGAAAAATATAAATAAATAGTACTTGCTAGTTTCTAGGTTTCGTACAATATTTATGACAGGTTTTATCAGTCGATATAAATAATAATTAATAAGAACAAAAAGTTTTACTCAATAACTTTATTTTTATCTATAAATAACATTTATTGATCATTTCTGACATTTTAACTTGAATTCGACAAAGCATTTATACATTTCTTACCAAGAGCTGACAAAGTTACAATATTAAAACCAATCAATTTATAAATAGGTATATACCACCTTTTTACAACTTCATTATTATCTTTAATTTAAATCTAAATCCACTCTATAAAAAAAACGCAATACGAAACATTACATTTCGTTAATTGTTTTGAATTCGTACTAACATGTTTACTATATTATATTTACGTACATTCACAGGCACGGAAGTTCAACACTGACAAGTTTGTAACTCAGAGCTACTTTTAAGAGTTTCGTGAAGGCACGACTAAGGATCTGCAGCTTTAAATGCCAACGAAGTATATTAAAGAGACTATTTTATTTAAACAAAAACTTTATTAACGTGAAAGTAGGTATTTCATCAATTATAATATTAAATAAGTACTAGTACGTAAAATTATTCACAATTTAGTTGCAACGTTCAAAATAAAATAAGCTATATGAATGTTACGAATAAAACAGATAGAGCGCAAAAACAATTAATTTGTAGGTATAAAAACTCCTTTGTCAGATAAAGGCTCTGAAATAATGAGTTTAATCTATTTGCAAGCCGGATATTTCAAATTAAAAACCTGTCTTAAATTGTTTTTATAGGTTGATTCTAACACTATTTTACTAAAAAAAAAACGCAAATATAATGACGTCGCTAACACTAGATAACACTATATATAAACAAAAATCGTTTAGCAAAGGAACAGCTTTACTCATAAAAATAAATTGTATTGCATTTATACCTATTGATTTTATCAATAGATATAAAATGTTTGACAACCGATCATTTATTTCATTTACTAAAACATTAAAGTAATATTTGTAAAATATCTCTGTTATTAAAAATATTGATAAATTAAGAATATTGATTCAAAAACCTTACCTATATAGAAACTCCGCAAATAAGGTATCGGGGAATTGTCCAAAACAGGGTTGTCACAAAACTATGGGTTTCATAAAGTTACTTCAAGCCAGTTTATTTTATACACAAACAAATATAGAAAACTCCCGTCAAATATCACAGAAAAAAAACATTTCACGACACTTAGGGTTCGTAAAGTCCGCATAGAGTGATAATAATCTATGGCTACACTTAACTCAGGTCAAGCATCGAAACTTTCGGCTCCTAATATAAATATATAATTTCTTTGAGTAAATATTTAAAAAAGAAATATTTTCATCAGTATATCTAGACGTGTTGTCGATAGGAGTTCCCGCGGTTATGTGATGTAAAAAAGCACGCGCATTTGGCTTTGCACCTCCCGATACACTATTACACTAGTATTCGCCCCACCTTGGCTGATATTGTTTATTCAATTATATAGTACTAAGGTTGTTGTCTAGTTCCGTAAATGTTTCGTCAACGTGTAGGAAGTGAACGGTATCATCTTCGTGTTATATCCATATAACCTGTCACATTTTAGTTATTACATTATTATACTGCGTCCATGTATAAATAAGAAATATTAGAACTTATCTTAAAACTAAAAACGTTTTATGTATAAACGTTATCTATATAATCTTTAAAGGGTTTGATTTTGTTTAAGTTATATCTACTTTTTGTTTTTTTTTTTATAGATATTCGTAAAACGCAATAATATACAAATAGATAAATTAATAAATTGGAAAAATGTCTGTAATTTGTCTAGTAAGAAAAAAGTTCGATAGTTTCTTTATTAAATGCAATAAGTAGAAAATCAAAACTGTGTGAATTTATGCAGTCGGTATGTCTATACGTTACTCGTAACAAGATATTTAGTTTCATATTTTAAATTCCTTATAGACATTATGATATCAATTCAAAGGTAAAGCAATAGCGCGGTTACGAATTAAATTAACAAAGTAATTTAATGATGATATAAAATATGTATTACACACAATAAATAATAATACACTTATGACACAGTTTTCAAAAATATTTTATACTTAATACAATTTTTAAAGAGAACATTTTTTCTTTGATTAGATTGACAAACTAGAAGCCTGTGTTTAATGTAGGGTGTGCGTCACGGTAGCATACGAAAGCAATCCCGTGACGACTCCCGAAGAGACGGAGAGGGTGCTGCTGGTTTTTTATTAGGTTACCTGTTTACTAGGACGCACTAGACGCCCTGGCCACCAGCGAGACCTACATACCCCCCTGTTCATGCAGAGAAAACGCGTTAAACGTTTTTCCAACGAGATAAAACAAAAAAAAAAGTTATATGCCTGAGAAAACTCTATTAATAACTACTACTTATATACTTAGTATAATTAGTAACTTTATAGTGATATTATTTATTGTTAACTAGTAAGCAATAATTGTAAATGTTCAATTACTTATTACATTAAAAACAAGAACATGTTAAATTATATCAGTTTCAATAGTTCTTTTTATTTTTAATTACTTAAAATTATTGATATCTTCACAGTTGATTTGGTATTTCAAAACGAAGATTAACCAATGTTAACCAAATTAACTCAGAATGATTTCGTAACGAGAAGTCATAATTAATACATTAGTCCCACTCCGTATCGAGATGATATTTTTAAGTCATATATAACGTTTAATTTATTACTTTTTAACTTTAATTACTATTTGAATTATTTATTATCACCATAAGTTACGATAATGAAATTGAGAAAATAATGTAAATATAATTTTTCTTTAAGATGTCGGAAATCGATAAGTTTATTATATCTGTGAACGTTTAATTTATTGTTTTTTAACTATCAATTATTATCACAAAACGTATTGTATGTATAATTAAAAACATAAAAAAATAATAAGCACAATTTTTATAATTACTTTAGGGCTTCTTTAAAGTCTTGAAAATTATAATTTCTATGTGACTGCTTACAAGTGCTTTTAGTAGATTAAAATACACTAATATTATCGTAAATAGTAAATAGTACGTACTGGTTTTGTGTTAAATGAGGAAATGATATAGATTAGCAACGGAACAGACAGTGTATAACTGTATGAGATATATAGCTTGATACGGCCTCGAGGAGTGTGTCCCGGCCTAAGACCGGTCCATCAAGGTAAAGGTTGATGTCAAATGAAGTGCACTAACACGCGTAGTGACCGCTATAATTATATAAAACCCGATCAAGTGCCAGAGGGATACGCGCACCTTAGGTTCGGTACAATATTCACAGGAGCTAGCACCTGACAATTATAAAGGATTACAATATATATAGGTACATGTGATGAATGCTTACCGCATTGAAGGTCGATAAAATAGCCTTATACGACTGTAAGATCTTAATGCCTTACGTTGTAAAGCTACATAAGATCTTAAATATCATTTTAAAATTTCGTTGAAACTTGGTAGGATGCATTATTCTACATATTTATGCATGTGGTTATGGGCGAAGGTAAAAAATTGTATCAAGTGGCCCTTAATCAGCTTCCCTATTTTTTTCTGTATGAAATAATTTTTTATTACAAATGCTTTGTGGATAATCGTTTGAATTTACGCTTATATTGGATAATACTGATATTGGTAGTAAAAGTTTATAAACAAATGGACGGATATCTCGTATGAGGAAGAAGGAAAGAATGATCGTATCTCCTTTTTATTCGGTCACTGAACCCTAAAAGCAAATAATTTACAAAAAGGTTAAATATTATTTCTTTTGGTTGTCCCTAACTGTGCTAAATATTCTCAGGTAAATAACAACTACATTTAAAATTATTTGATAGAGTAAACACAAAAATTAGATTAAAATTCAATACCATTAGTTATACAAGTTATTTGATCACTTCATTTTTAAATAAAAATATTATAGTTTGAATTTTCGGTGCAAAGGTTGTTTACCTTTGTATTTAATTAACATTATCACAAAACAAAGATCCATTTACCTATGTTAAATAATTGTACAAGTTTTATCAATGATCATTATGTGTTAGTTAATTTAAATGCATACATGAATATGTATATTATATACAAGTGAGTTCTTTTATACAACAGACTTGAATTAAAGTACGACAGGTGATAATATTTAATACATTGGTATATTTGTAAGTTACAAATTGTAACTGAAATTTTGAAACTACCAAGTGATTGATGTTATGGAAATTTGCTTTGCTTTGTGTTTTATTAAAGAAAACTTCAAATGTTCTATGGACTGTAAGGAGATGTTTGGAGTTTTGGATCTATTTATAAGTATTTTAATCGACCTACACAAGTCTTATTAATAAATAATTTTAATGTGAATTTATAGGCGTGTCGTAATATACTAAAGACGCCGCCGCCGCCGCCGTCGCTCTCACCATACGCGTAGCGCGTATACAGTATACGCGCTACGGTCAGACCAGACTCCATTGGTACACGAAAATTTCATATTTTCTTAATTAGTTACGGAAGTCCATATTTTTATTTATTTTATTTTACTCTATATGTATTTATTCTTTCAATCTGCATGTTTCACATCTACCGAATATCTCGTGACGGCCACATCTTTTATTGAGTTTAGATACATATATTTACAATTATGAAAAATGTAGGAACGACCTTATGAGTATACTGCCTTAATGTCTCGTAGCAAATCATAAATTTAAATAAGTAGGTAGGTATTATTGTTTTTTTTTTTAAACTTGTTATGTTTGTACAATTGTATAGGTACCTAGGTCTTGAAAAACAAGTATGTATTCCATGATCGCGTATTTAAAAAATAAAGAAATTACTATACATATTAAGAATATAAAAAAAATTAAGACGCAGTGCTTAGGTGAATACCTTCAGAAAATAGTGGAACCACAGCAGCAGTGACGCGGCGTGGACTCAGCATAAACACGGTTTTTATTCATAAAATATTAATTACAGGCGGCTCGCCGCCAGAACGGCTGCCGTGTCACTCACAAGTCACAACATTCTTAGACCTCAAGTAAGTATAAAAGTTTTAGCGCCATCCGACATTGCGATATAGGAAGTGATGCTTGTGTCAAAATTTATAATTCAATTAATATACATATTTCGATTCCTTATTGTAAAATAATAATAATAGTTCCTTGAAATGGTTCCTAAGAGTGGGGTCTAGGAAAAAAATTACCATTCATCAATGACAAATAATTATTTGTTTAATTTAACAGAATTATTAATTACTTAAAAATAGTGGGTTTTTAATCTAAAATCTATTAACAAGAACATTATTTGAAGTCGCACGTGATTATAATAATTTTGCTCATTCCGGTCATAGTTGTCAAAAGTAGAATATTGATCTTAAATAAATATTTAACGGATTTTCGCCCTCAATAAATAAAATTAATTTCGAATGAACGTCAATCTTATCGTATTCTTCTCAGTCCTCACTACAGCACAATGTATTTGATTCATGATGTTATATTTCGCTTTAAATAAATAAAATTATTTCAAACGTACCTAAATGATATTGTATCGTCGCCACACCACACTCGACACGTAGTGGTACAAACAAAACTGGTCCAATTTAAGTTTTAATGTACAGGTAAATGACGAATTTAATCGTGTTCATTTTAGATACATAATTCAATTACAAATAATTGATTCGTGTGCATATCAGTAAAAAAAGCTAATTTTATTTATTACTATAGTAAAATTAAAGGGTCGATTCCAGGATGATTTGATTTTAAATGTATGTTTTAATTTTACTTTTCAACATGAATCATGACTAGATAATCGCCTAATTTTTCTCTTTTTATAGATTTTATAAACTTAAAGTCAAATAAAAGCTTAATTTAGTCGATAACCTACTTTTTAATTGTTATGACAATTATGTTATGCGTGGCAAAACAATGTGTCATATTTTACAATTTTTAAAATTTGTTCCTCCTTTTTTTATTTTAATTATATTTTACGGAATATGCCTGTGCAGTAAAGCAATCGATTGTTACATGTATAACGCATATTACTTTGTTTAACTTAAATAAAATAAATTGGTTTAAAACGTGTTTGCTTTTAAAACAAGTTATAATCAGAATATAAGGAAATGATAGATCACGTGGAAAAATAAATACAAACTTGAATTTAAACATAGTACGTTATTATCATTTATTAATATGTATGTTAATTAATTTTATTCTTTAATAAGATTATATTAGAACATATTTTATACCATATAATTATTCTTTAAATTGTAAAGTAATTTTAATCAAAACAAAAAAAGTTCAAGAACTTCTTTATAAAATACGTAGCTCAAAACATTTTTTTGTAGTATTGTTAACGGTTATGTTAAAAATATTAAAATAATCTAAAATAAGTATATTGATGTTTGCCAACCAATTTAAACAACGGTAAATTTTACAAAGATTAAGTGCTGTTTGACTGAATTAATTTTTTTTATGATCATTGATTCATTTATATATCCCTCTTGTTCATATTAAATAGAGGTGAGTTTTGTCAACTTATGTTGCTATGTTAGGTTAGACGCTTATTTTAAGGTTATTTCAAATTGTATGTATTTGCATAAGCTAATTATCGGAGTAGAAAAGAAAATTTTCGGTGGCATTGAGCATGACATTCTGTTAACAACAGTTATATATGTAAACAAACACATCTTTTATTATTTTGCATCTAAAAATTTTACTTTCGATTGTCACCTGATGGATATAGATACGAGTTACGTAATTAAAAATAATACTATTGCATAAGAGAATTTTGATGTAGTAAAACGTAAGGCATGAGCATCTGATAGACTAGATACAGAATTACTCTGTGGGATATTAAGTGATTTATAGTATTTATTATTATTAAAAACAAAAAAAATAGACAAAACGTTACCGCATGAAATAAGGCAAAACGGAATACGGGTTTATTAAAATGAAAATTATGAAAGAAATAATTGTAAAAAGATTTAATATTATAATGATTATGTACTCTACATACATATTTCACGTTATAAGGACATCTGCTCTAGCCGAACGAAGTCTTATCATAAATATGTCATAGATAACCATAGACAATTAAAACGCTTAGTTATTTATTTGGCTCATTCGTATAAAATAATTTTCAATATAATTAACATATTGCAATCTTTGCAATGATATCCATAAAATTTAACAAGAAAACAATAAGACGCTTGTCGGCGTCAACGGAACCCAGTATTGACACAGTTGAGAGGACATCAATTTATCACTGTTCATATATAAACTTCTAATCCTCACGTCAGATTGTGATACTGAAGGATACCGACTACCGAACTGACTGAGTCAACAATTTAAGTACATCAGCAAATTTGCTAACCAAACAATTCGAAGTTATTATATAATGTAAAGATAATGTTAGATTTTGACTTTTTGAAATTCATGCACAGCATAGTCGTAAGGTCAGCAAAAATAAACACTAAAATGTTACTGACATGAATCTTAACTTTATCGTTTTAAATGTATTCATTATTTTAATCTCAGTAGTAAAATATTCACTAACTATGTATTTTGAATATTGCGAAAATTAACATGTAGTCATTACGTTTAAGCTATCTGTATAGCTATCGTGTTTTCATTTTAAATAATATGCTATATGTATATTTATATAAACTTCATAAGGGCTGTAAAATGTTCTAATGAATTTAATGCTTTCTTTTTCAATGAAAATTTAGCATCTGTACAAATAAAAAAAGGTTAAATATATATTTTCTTTAATGTGTTTCTTTTGCATATCGCACATAATATGTAGTTATCGATATATTTAGTCATATCATGATAAATAATAAAACTCATTAGCAATGTAAACGATGAAACTGGAATAAATTAAAAAGAATAAATAAATGATACCCTCTTAGCCAATTTAAATCAGCTAGCGTAGCGTCCCTCACAAGAGAAATAGAGGGTTCTGCTGTTTTTTTTTTAGTAGGTGTTCGAATAAACTAGGCGCTTTTGAGTCCCACATAGACCCCCGATTGATCGTGCAGGCTAAATATGTGAGTGGATTTTTCCGGCGAATCAAAACAATAACAAATCGAACTAATTATAGTGCCGAAGCGTATGTGCGCCAACACCAGTACACTCTCCATTTTCATATTTCGATTGTATGGAAAATCGTAAAAGCTGCAGGAAAAACGCAATATCCTTTGATCAGTGTCAAGAACCTACGTAATCACTGTTATAAGTTAGCCACTAGACCAACGAAGCATAGTCTTATAGCGCCTACACCTATGGAACATTTTAAGTTGTATGACGGACACTATATAAATGACTGTACCGATGTCTAACAGTGGACTGTAAGACAGTGATAATCACCTCGCAAGGTTTACGTGTGTTAATTAATCTGATCTACTTACCGGTCGGTCTGATGTGTCTCTTCTGATGTAGTTTGTCGTATGAGCGTTCCGCCACTGAGGTGGCTATGAACGAGAGATGATTGATGGAATGAACTTAACACTACGAGCTACGTCGGAAAACACTCTGGGGAGAGTGCGAGAGTCTCACCTCGGTGTCAAACTATATATCAACCGACAGGCCTCGAAATGTCAACACGGGCAATCTCATTGTAAATACTACGCAAAAACACGTAAACAATATTTGATTATGGATTTCAAATGTCGTCGCGTAGATGCTTTTCCGGGGGAAATGTAAGGGGGACGATTGGAATAGACGCAAGTGTCATATGTTATCTTCTATTATTTATTATTACATACGTGTAATACAATATTTTACGATAAGGTCAAAGGTATTTTTTATTTCCATTTATCAGTGTCAGTTTACAGTTACGATTTATTAATTTATTAAAACTGGAAATAAAATCAATTTATTTATTAAACCTCTATATTTCTTTAAATTCCATATGTATCTATATATTAAGCACAATGTGTTTAATTAGCGATTATACATAAACGCTAGATATTATGCATAATAACTAAACTGTGTAGATCATGTGACAAATTAATCATTTTCTTTAGATATTATACATATTAACTACTTGGGATCGGTGAAAGTTATAAATACTAAATGAAACAAGTGAAACAGTACTACACACTAATTAGAAACAGGGAATGTGTTACAGTCTACCTGACTATGTCTGGAGTCCTTAATCAAATAGTGCGCAAGCAAACCTTTATTTCTATCCATAATATTCCCGAACAGGTAGTACTTTTCGAGAGTATGCAAGGAAAGAAATGTCACATCTTTTAACGACTATGGTTTTCAGATGCGCAATTGCAAAATGCGTGAATAATTAATAAAAAATAAAAAAAATATCTAATATTATGTGCAACCCCGATGTACTAAGAGTCTCGCTTGCAAGAATAAATAGATATTTATAACTTGGGTTTTCATTTTATACTCGAAGTAAAAATCCATCCGTGGTAATCCCTCATTTGAATCACAAGGACTATCTAACAAAGCCATAGCTAACCGGTTTGCAAAAGCATTCGATGGAGCAGCAAATTCTATTATTCCATCTGTACTAAAAATCTCTTAGATTCGAGTTCATCATGAGGCCATAAATAAATGTATCAGGTAGGTACTGCACGTGTTACCAGTTAGTGTAATCTCTCTGTGTAATTTGCGGTTTATTTTTTATAATATAGGTAGGTCGACGAGCAAGTGGGCCACCTGATGGTAAGTGGTCACCACCAAATATATAGATTAGCTATATATATTAAACATTCCTTACGTCGCAAATGTGCCCCAAACCTTGGTAGCCCAGGGGTAATGTCCCTTTTGCCGGTAGATAAAGTCTCAGTAAGTAGGCTTACTCACTCTTCAAATCGGAACACTACAATACTAAGTATTGCTATTTGGCGGTTAGTATTAAATTCAAAAAAATCAAAATGAGTTTACATCAATTTTCCCCCTTTACATAATGCATGTATCCATCGATTAAGTAGATCGATAATTACACCTATCTTCTAGGTCTTATCACAATTCAAAGCCTACGCTTTCCATTCAAAGTAAATTATGTGATATAACTCGTTTAGCTATTCCTCCATATTGCTGGTTAATTGAAAAAAATATTTGTTTCTATATTGAAAAAAAAAAATAACAATAATAACGTATATCGCTTTTTGTGATTGTCACGTCTTATACATAACCAAAGCGAAGACCAAACTATGTCGAGGTAGGTTTAGGTTGCCTTTTGGTGTGTAATTCTTTAATATTTAATTAAATATCTCAATTAAAAATTAAATCTAAGTCCAACTCTTCTAGACTTTTTTAACGAGGAATGTTTTATCTGCACGCGGTCAAAACAGGTCGCTAGTAGGTACATACAACAATACAACTGTATAATAAATTAAATTATTTTGATAAGAAGTATATATGTACGTCACTTACCAAACAATGAATTACTCTGAATTATGTTCTTAAATTGTTTGAAATCTATTAGTGTACTTTAATATTCATGCGAAATATTTATTGAGTGATTATTCTACTTATATTATTTAGACAGGGAGATGTACATTGCGATAAGAGATACGAATGAACCTACTTATTAATGTAATATTAAAAATTATGATTAAAAAAATGACGTATTGTAATAAATATTTCGAGTTGATTTATTTAAATACTATTGTATTTAAAAAGTCAAAAAAAATAACTACAATATCATATAAAGATATTTTAGTTATTTTGAATTATGTTTCTGAAGGGAACAGAGGAACTTTTGAAAAATGCATTGTCTCCACTAGCTAAAAGCACAGCTGTTATAATGTAATGTAAACCTTCATGTACTTTAGTATACTATCGTAAATATTAAGTTTGTATGTAAATAACGTACAGTCTAATGATAGTGTAATCAATTTAAAAATATACATAAGGTTTCCATAAACAAAATCAATACTAAAAATGAATCTTATCTTTAAAATCACAATTCGAACAGCTTAGAATTGAAAGTATAAGTCTATAATATAATATAATTTTATTAGATCATTGTTATAAGGTACACTAAGATTTATATTGTTTTTTGCACTATACGTAAAGAAAAATTGTCGCTTAATTCTTGTTTCAATATTTTCTAATAAAATGTTAGTTAATTGGAACTTAAAATAATTAAGTTTTAAAAATGTATCTATGAAACCTCTATTGTCTTATGTCTGTTGGAATAAAGACTGAAGTCATCGATGATTCTACATATTGTACAATTTAAAGAAAGTTGTCGCTATCTAATATCTAACTTTTTAATTTTAAATACGTAAGTATTATTATGCATCAAACGCTATTATTTTAATTATATTTTAATTTGGGATAAAAACTTATTTGATTAAACTTGTTTTTTTTTATAAAGTTGTTTTGGAATAGGCGTTTGTCTTCTGTCATCATCATCATGTCATCTCACCTGACGGTAAGTGCAGATGAAGACGAAGGTGGTACACGCCCATCCAAAAGAAACCAGTTCACTCTACCTTAAAGGCTCCAGAGTTCAACTTAACACGTTCGCTGCGGCAATATTTTTTTATTTTTTCCATTCCTGCGGTACGGGGCGTTTAAGACCTTGTATGAAAACTATCATAATACCGGTACGGGGTTTATTAGACCCCGTAACGTTTAAGAAACTAAAACTTGATGTGATGTGATGCTATGATGTGATCGAATTTTATTTCTTCAGTGCGGTACATGGTCAAGGAGAACCCGTATTAAGTAGGTACACAATATCAATCTGTTTTCAATAGGCATCATGTAAATATATTTATCACTTTCCTACAATATATCAAATAGACGTTACGGCCTCCGCACGACAGAGAGGTCTATGATTTTCTTAGCCGCACCGTAAGGAAGATGCATACGAGGCGCATTAGACCTCGTTCCACATTGAACGTGTTAACAGGAAAAATAGACCCAGACAGGTCGTTCCAAATCTTGGCGACTCTAACAACGTATGGATGAAACTTTTGCCTGCGCCTAGTAGTCCGATAAAGAAATGGAGTTGGCTCAATCAGTTAGAAAAGAGAATTCGAGAACTCTCCAAACTGTATCCTATAATAAACCGATAAGCCGGCAACTCGACGACGATGCTCAAGGGTCTGTAGTGTGCTATTTGAGAGCTTTTCGTTGTTAATTAACCTACGGGCTATTCGGTCAACTGAGTCCAATGCTTCCGATGATATTTGGATGCACAGACCAAGAGATTAGTTGAAAAAAATAATATTCAAGAGGTTGAGTAAAAAATACGGTACTTGCAACTAAATAAAACTTGTTTACCATGTTTTTATTAATGACGACATCTTAATATCACGTTAGGTACTTTTTCCATTAGTATGTTCAGGAATAGATGAATAAAAATAGACTATAAATAGAGCATATAGTTTAGAAGTTATTGTTGGAAATATATCATATTAGTAAAATTGACTATGACTAAATCTCATTGTCTTTTGTAACGTTAGACCAGTATTGTCTATGCCGGCCCCCCGAGGACAGCTTCGCCGTACCACGAACGTAACGGAGCACGGGTATGGCCGCGGAAGCGATATATCAACACTATACCGCAGCCTCTCCGATCCGTGCCAAAAAAAGCTATCGCAGTGGTTTTAATGGGTAAGAGTCACACATAACCCGGTTACCTGGTTACCTAGGGGCTCGGGTATTGAAGGGTTCTGAGGGTCTCCTTTGCGTGAAAAAAAACTTCTATGGAGGACTCTGTAGTAATATTCAGTAAAATAGTAACTAAACAAGACTCAGATGGCAAATGTGATAATAATTCAGTTATTTGTTTAACAAGTTATTTTATTATTTAGGTATGCGCTTAAAATAATTAATGAGAAAATTATTTAAGTCCTGAATTGTCCCTACTGTCAGGAAACCAGTGATTAATCAGGCATACATTAAACGATCTAGGTCAATTTATGATCTTCGAAACTGATGTCGAATGAGCCATCGATCGACACATTATTTCATTTTAATCGCTTTGTATTCACTTGCTTATTTTTATTTAGTTGTTATAATTTATATAATAGTAAAGAACATTTGCAGAATTTTCTTGTCATTGAAAAATTCTTTAAATGTATTGTATACAGTATTATATACACAGCGGTAATTAGCAAAGCAAGCGAACAGTTTATAATTAAATCAATATCCAAGATTCTTCAGACTTAATAATGTTAATAACTAACATTGTCTTGCATAATACAATATACATTTACAAGATATTTTCACATTTAAATGATATTATTTACTGGCACAACTTAAATCCAATTACAAATATAATATTATATAAGTATTATGAAATATAAATAAGAAAATTATTAAAATTGTTACATATTAAATCTATAAAAATAATTTCGAAAACACAATTTTGCTTTACAAATTATATGATGTACAAGTTTATTAATATTTTTTTTTTCTGACTAAGTAGTATCATTCCATTTAGACAACCAATACATGTATATACCGAACATGTATTTTGGTATTATCTTGAATGTGTGTAACAAGGTATAGTATATGTATTTGTAAATCACATGCAGAACAATTGAACTATTATTTAATTTGCTGTTTCATTCTGCGGCGCTTGATTGTTAAATCCAATTAGTCGGTACATATTGTTTCTTTTTAAAATCAGTAAAATTGAATACGCAACAAGAAAGTAACAAGTTACATTTTTTGAATACAAGAATAATGTTATTTTACACGACGTTTTGTGTCAATAACAATTATTTGCAAGCTGACGAGATCTTTTACGTCTATCGAGGCTGCACTCGAGGCGAGAGCTCGAGCTGTAGAAAATTGACGTAGCGGCAATTTATCAATAACGACAGTATAAAGTGTTCCGGCTGTCGAGTAACACGATTTCGGCCATCATCATGCTCGTCATCTCGTCCGCCTCTTACCTCGGAATCACGCGACTCGCGAATCACTACGCATTCATCCTATTCAGAATACCGACCGACCATACAATGGTATATTTGTAAATCATCACTTCGCTTTACACCGGTCGAAATAATACGACGGTATTTACATGCTTTGTTCAATGTGTGACTTTTGAATTAATGTTACATATGACACTTAAATATACTTTTATGTATCTACGTATATGAAAGGATTAAACCAAGATATTCATTATAATATTTACATAGAAAAGTCATTACCCAATAAAACGTTTAATCTAAGCTATACAAAAATCAATTATTTAATGTAATGATTACTACTATTATTTTTTATTTATATAAATATAATGCTTTAACCTTATTTTTTTTATTACTTTACATGTATAAATATTTTAATAAAGTACTTACTATGTCTCCCGGCTTTGCCTTAACAAGATTAACAAAAGATAAAAAAATCATCAAAAATTATTGTAAGTATATAGGTAGAAAAATTTATGATGATTTTATGACAATAAATAAATAATTTTATATTACGTATTTATTCCCATACACATTTCAAACATGTATATTGACGATTTAAAATATGCATCCATATAGTATAAAAAAAAAAATTAAAATAGTTACGTGGTGACTTACGAAGAAGCTAACATTCCTTATGGTTGCAACGATGACAATTTTGGTGCAGTACAAATCTCGGACAATTCTAGTCTTCACCACGATCTTTCTCATACCTTGAACGTATAAACTTCAATTTAAATCACTTTCACAAATATTTACAAATTATCTTAAAACAATTTCGTTGAATCGGGACTAAATAGTCATTAATCCGATAAAATTACTTTATTATATAACTTGTGGATTAACGTGCGTCGCGCGATCGCAGCCGAATACTTGTGGAGGGCACTGTGCTGTAAAGCCAGTAACAAAATAATAGCGCGGGATTACATACACGTCCTTTTACAGGTCGACAGACTGACCTGTAATGATGATGAATCTCTACAAACAACAATAAAAACAGATCCTTTGTCATGTAGTAAGTATAATTGAAACATTTGTATATACGTCATAGCCAAGTTAAATATACATAGCCAAATGACATTGTATTTTTTATATTTATATTGTTAAGAAATTCTATAAGGGCTTATCTTACAAAACCATTTTTCACTCGCTTCATTTTTCTTTCGCTTTTTTGATGGATGTGGATGTTTTTTCAAGCACAAGGGACATAACATCCTAGATCCAAAGGTTGTGCATGATGGCGCATCGGCGATGTAAGGAATGTTTAATATTTCTTACTGTATAATATATATAATATACCTACTACAAAATAAGAATCTTTTATCGTGTTATATTAAACTATTACTTAATAAATGTAATCAAATAATCAAAAGAAAATAAATGAGTCCAGGGGCCAGGGCTTATTTAAAGATTATAAACAGCTTAATGGATTTTTAAAGTAAAAATAATATTTTGTTTTATTTTACAAATAAACACCATATACAACTATGAATGCTATGAATTTTATGAGTTCATATTAAATGAACTGACAACCGTAAAAACTATTATATATAGAAACATTTACTACGAGTTTAACTACTTCCATTAAAAAAAATTTAATGACGCGTGTACCTGGTGGAACTAATTAAGTTGATAATTGTAATAATATTTTAACTAAAAAGTTCCTAAATTTTAAATGGTCGTTTTAGTTGAATTACGTTTTAGCTAGATAATAATATTTGAATAGGTAAGACTTTAAATCCGACTAACATTCTTAGTAAAAATGTTTAATGCTATTTTTATTTTTTTTTGTATTTTGTATGATTTTTTAGTAATGAAACTTCACAAATATATATTCTGATGACTGCGTATAGTTGATGTGCTAACCTAATTGAATTAAAAACCAATAACATTACATGTTATCTTTTGCATTTAATATTATTGTATATAATATATCTCTGGGTATATTACCCTTTTTACCATCTAGATACTCATTAATTTTCTGATTTTGTCGAAATGTTAATTTATATGACAATTACTAAAACTACTGTGAAATAGTCTTGGTAATTGTAGGGCTATTTATATTTTAATACTGATCAATAAAGTTTCGCTTCGCTCGCAATATATCTTACATATATCAAAACATTTTTATAATACATAACTGCATATGCCTACAATTAAATAAAGTGTTTACATGAAATTATTAGTTTTTAAGCACAAAAAAAACCGAAATGTTAATATTTCGATTTACGCTTTGATGCGTGCTATAATTTCGTTTGATCAGTACATTTTAGATTGTTACATGTGTTATGAAGAATTTCGAATTTAGTATAATTTCGAAAAGAGTTAGTCAGTCTATTTTTAATATTGAAGGCAGAAACTTCCGTCGGGATAATTTCCACCAAACCCATCTTCATAATACATTTACAAGATTATTATAAAATATATCCATAATAATATCCATATTAATATAATGATTATAGATTGGAACAGTTAAAAAATTTACAACTGTAAAATGAACTCTGCAAATTCATTCTTCCTGAGGCAAAGGGTACTAAAAGACCATCGATAAAAATAAGGCGTGATTTTATTAAAACGGTACAGAAAACGCAGTAATTCAGTAAACCATATCGCTCGGTAGTTCCTAGTAGTAGTATCTTCTTTGACTTCGTTTCACAGACATGTTATTCACTGTCGCTTCCGAAACTAAATGATAGCAACCGTCCGCCTGATGAAGCCGTGCGAGATAAGATTTATAAAGTTAAGCCAGTTTTTAAATATAATTAGTGAAAATATACAATAGTATTTAGTATAAGTATTGTTTATGATACAAGATATTTATCTTCCAATGAGCGCACATAATATTAAGATTATATATATTAATTAGTAAAGCTATTGAAGCTAGCTATTGAATTCTATTGAATCTCCGTAGAACACATAACCATATCATTCTACGGAGTAATTGTCAATACGGTTGTTTTTATCATTGTCAGGGTTTTTCGAAGCTATAACCAATATACAAAGTTCAATCCGGAAATTAAATGGTTATCATCCCAACCAGAAGATGATTCCAGAAACTTTTGCGTCTTAAGTTCTTGAGTAAATGCGTATAAAGGCATGGGTCATGACTATTAAATGCGTCACATAGGTTGAGATATGAATTTGCTGATCCGTTGCCTCGTGCCTCACCTATATGATACTCCTTATACTTTATAACAGGTAACTAACATAATAGAAATGTAATTTTAGTAAACAAAATCGTAACATTTTCTCACCCGATTTTATAAGCAAGTTTGGTTTATTTACGGTTAATAATTTACAAAGGAGTTATTAATTAAGACTGGTAAATATTATCTAAGTTTGTTAGGTAGGTATATGTTGTTTTTATATATTTAATTCTACTTCATATAAAATACTAAATAAAGAGATTTTTATATCTTAAATATAATCAGTCAGTAAACCTATATTATTGTATATTTTATCAATGAAGGATAGGCATTCTTTTCGTCTTCGTCTTATAATAAAACTGTTACATATCGTATAGAGTATAAGCACTGTAAGTTATATTTTTTACTTCATTATAAAAGATTGGAATTTATATAATTAATCGTATTAAATAATGGGTAACGATGCCAATGGTTGTGCATTTTATTATTCTATTATATTATTAATATAAAAATGCCTTCAAGTGATTCGTATACGTGATCATCGAAAAAAATATCTTATATAACCAATACCAAAAAATGGGTTATCTGTGCTTTGACGCTTTTTAACTTATGTAACATACAAATGTCTCGATAACTTTGCTTGTTAGTTGATCGTACATCGTTTTTTGGGTAAATTGATTACCTGTAGATGATTAATTTTTCCACTAAAAATAACTGCAGCTGTGGAAAACTAGGGGACTCATCTCTCAATTATCGAAGCGAATACGTTTTACTTAAGCAGACAGCTTGTCATCGGCCTGTCGATCCCTATTTAATAAAGGATACAGCTTATGTACTAGCTACAAAAATTACATACACAAAACTAAAACCTAATAAATCAATTAATTAAATATTTATAATACATATCAGTCTAATTCAGAGTGGGTGATTTTAGAGCTAGGGAAGATTAAGCCGCTTATTTATGAACACAAAATATATTCTATACATACTTCATATATTTTAATAATAATATTTTGTGTGCTTAAATCCAAATAATACACAATTACTTCGTGCATAAAGCGATAATTCACAAGTGAGTAAGAAATCTTGTCGCGACATATTATTCGCGAACAATCAGTCACTTCCGCTTACACCATGTCTACTCAATTACTTTCAATAAACCGTTAAAACATTATTTAATAATACGGATACAAATATCTTTATTATGTGTAACAAATTAAATATTAAAAAATATGTTTAATTCTATCAAAATACAAGTAACTATAAATTAGTCATAAAAACAGTAAGATAACAACTTTTCCTATTTCAAAAATCTCGTATCAACAAAAAATCAAAAGCAGATATTTCTATGAAATCACTTTCTATGTAAATTTTATTTATATTACAACAAACTTAATATACTTATATGATATGTATATCTAATGTATTCATAAAGTTTCATTGCACATGTGAACAGTCTACAAACACAAACCTTTTAATCTACCATTGATATTTAACAGGCAGTACACAGTTTGAGAAATTTGTATAAATAGCTTTTTTTTACTGATTTCTCCAAAGCCTTCGACAACCATAACGATATAGTCAATTTTTTCTTAAGCTTTCATATTACGGAACTTGCTATCAGTTATTGATATACATAGATATATATTTGAAAAGAGAAACTATGCGAGAATCTTGCCGTTTCGTCTCGCTGGAGGTTGCTTTCCGAAAATGGTGGTATTGTTTAAATATTGATGAGTCAAAAACGCTTCACTGTGAATAAAATACATTTGATTTGATTTGATATGGTTTGAGTCTTATCTCTACTATGCGTCTGGGTGGGGTCCTACAAGGCTAAAATTTGGGACCGTTCTCCTTTATATGTTGTTTTCATGTTCATGTTCATGAATAATTTTGTAGCCGAAATCAAGCATTCGCGTACATATGTATGCAGATTACTTTAAAAGTTGAAAAGCTGTCAAGCTGCTGTCGGTTGTAAAAAAATATTAGAAGACAAAAAATTTGATTCTTTGGTGCCGAAAAAATAGAATTTATTTGTATCCATCTAAAATCTGGTTCATAAAATTGACCAGGTATAAAACAAACAGTGCCCTAATTTGTTTACTTATTTACTGATTACAAATAATTGTCTATATTATACATACACACTAAACTTAAAACAAAAAATATATATTATTCATTTTTTATTTATTATATTTATTTTTATTAATTATATATCAGTTATTTTTAGAGTTAGCGTCCGCTAAAGCTATGAAAGGCAAAGCTGCTTAGTTTTAAACATAAACTATATCCTATACATCGTTCATAAATATTACTTTCATTGTCAGTGGGAATGGAGCTTTTATCGTATATTATCATATATATTGGACTACGAATGGATCTTTTCTGTAAATTGTTTTTTTTCTTTGTAAAACTAATTTTAGGTGTTGTTTTCTCTGTTCTTTAAAAAAAACAAGACCGAAAATATAACCATATAAGAATCTGTTATAACCTTGTCTTAATTTTTTATTTCCGTGAACAACTTCCACCAAACATGCATATTTTCTTGATGATAAAAGTTAAGATTAAAGAGTTTAACGCAAATAATAAATATATTTCATTATAATTATTTTTATCAATAAATTTCATAATATCTATTTAAACCGACAACAACTTTTTTGTCTTATATTAATCGATTCACGATAGAAAAATATATACTTTTTAATTTGTAATATTATCACATACCTCTGAAGTTAGGGAGATATATATTATAACAGTAAATGGAGGGGTTAACGATTGAACTGATGAATAGACGGTTAAGACGATAAAGGATAGCTGTATTGGTGAAATGGGTGGATGAATGGGTGGGTGTTGTTAAACTCATAATGTCATCAATTTAAGACTAAGTAATATTTAAAAATAAATTAGTTGGGTGGAAATACGTAGTTGGTTGAAGGACCGTTGAAATATTTTTCCCAACCCTTTGAAGTTGAAATATACAAAAACTTATATATATATATATTTTTATGTGACGTACTTATAATTGCGTTCGACTTATTTAGAAATGTTGTATCGAATGAAATGTCCAATATTATATCGAGTCAACTGATTAATAAACCTTAGAACCATAAAAAATAGACTCCATGTTTGTCATGGATTACAATAAGATCATTCCATTAAATGTCAATAATTGCTTTTTGAATATCTTTTCTTTTGAAGTCGACTAATAACTTCAAAAATGTCAACATTAAGTTTACCAAGGTGTTAAGCCGTGCGGTGCGAGTAAGCGCAGCGACAGCGACATGCGGGCGGACGCCGGCCTAATCTTCTCATTGCGGGTGACCCCAGCAAGCGGGGCCACTGGATGGCCAGAGCATCGTAAACATGAATTGTTATTTAAGGTCAATGCTGATTCAAATTATTCCTTATGACGGCAATATAAAGAATAGTCTGAGAAGCAGTTAATCCGTTGTACTAGCCTCCATAAAACCGATTTTAATTTCCACGTAAATAAGATATACCTACCTAATTACGATCTTTATTAAAACGGCTCTAGAGAAAAAACCTAGTCCAAGGTCTATTCTACTCCGAAAAAAATGATGAAAATAAGGAAAAAGATAAAAATTTACTTGTTACGTCAATAGTTACGGTAAAATAGGTTATTTTATATTTATTAAAACTAAATCTACTATCAACTTGACCCTACAAACTAGACACCTACCACACAAATTCGCCTTTAAGCCTGCAGGAGCAGGCCAATCATCACATTAATATATTGTTGTTATTTGAGTGGGTAATCAGGCACTTGAGAAGATATAGACACCAGTTTACTGAGCGAATAATTCATAAATACATTTCCCACTCAAAGAATAAAAATAAAAACCTAGCTTTGTTTTGGGTAGTTAACAAAGATTAATAAATATCTCTACATTAAATCTGTATACACATTTATATTATATATGTAAAAGTAAAAACATGTTAAAAATACTTCTTAAATAATACGTAATTTGTACACGATTACATTATTTTTAAAAAGAAAATAAAATCGCAGAATTTATATTTCGTTTAATGGCTCCAATCTCAAGAAATACGACACACTTTAATACATCTTCGGAATTAGACATTGCCTGCTTATACACATGAACTCAAATGGTTGTAATTACTTACGTACTATCGATGTAATTCATTAATATTTAGTTAATTATTTTTTATAAATATGAGTAACAATTAATTAAGGCATGAAACTGAGAAAATAGAGCAGGTGGTCTCAACCGAAGGTCGCGGGTTCATATGACTTTAAACTTTTGACGTTTAAACCTTATGTTTAAATGTGGAAGCTTTTACCCCGAAGCGGATATTTACTAAACATCAAGTAATACTTTAATATTAATTTATAGCCTAATTTTAAATAGGCTATGTATTCCGCCCTTCACGACTGTTCTTATGACCATGCAATAATTTACAAACATTCTAGTCATTGTTGGAAATGAAAAACTATTTGATTCCATTTTTATTTAATATTAAAACATGAATTACAACAAATGGCATCTTAAAAATAAAATCCTACATATAAATAGTAAAGCTGCTCAATAGTTAGTATAACAGATGAATTAAATACATTTGCAGTTGTTATCCATTTGATTTGTTAAGGAAATAACAATGTTTTTGGTGATTTTGTAATAAAATTCATAAGATATATACATATTTATATATTATAAATCAAAAGAAATATTTCAAAACTTTATTAATTGCAACTTTCATTGCATATAGATATTTAATAGATATGTGTAGTATGACTTGGAAGTGATAGAAGAGTAATGTTGTTCCAAATCATCTAAACATTTTTGAAAACTTTTACTTACGTAATATAATATATAGAGCTGATGTAATAAATATTTCATATGATATAAAAACAAATGTAAAGTTCAACATGGTAAATGAAATACACTCAAATGGATAAAACTGTTAAATTTTAGAATGCCAATTAAACACGTAATATAATTTTGATCCCAAAATAGTTATATTTTTATATAAGATGCTATGTATTTTGATAAACAACGGTGATAGTAAACACACAAGAAAGCAAGTAAATTATCTAAATCTATTATATTATTCTATTGACGTCTATTTCTTCACTAATTAAGTACATAAATGGAATTGTGATATAATAACAAATCCTTTTTATTATATTTCGAAATGTTATGAGTTTTGTATATAATTAATTATTACTATCTATAATTCATACGTGTGCATTCGTGCAAGCAACTGAAATACGTAAACAAAGGATACTTAAACTTTTTATATCATATCATAATACTTTAATAATCAACAACATTAACTATGAATTGTCTAAAACTGATCTACTCTGTACTGTGAAAGATTTTTTATTATTAAAGACATTTATAAAGTTTCGTAATTCAATCTTACATGTGTTCACAATTACAATATCTAATACTTTTAAAATGACACAAAACGATAAAGTAATTGGACATTTCGGTGGACTTTTGTACTACATTTTGGGATCAATTTATCCTTATGTACTCTGGGCTCCACTTCATAGTGTCTATAAATATCAGGATCAAAAAAGCTTAGAAATATAATACTATTGAAATATATTGTGCTCAACTCTAAATCTTGTTATATTATTTTACAAATGTAAAAAAAATTATGTCATCATCCATTTTTACAATATAAAATCGGGTGTAATTTTTTACATTTGTAAATTATTATTCGAATTGAATAAAATATTACAGAAAGTGTTATGATGAATATTAATTCATTAAAACTTATAAAAATAGTCAAGAAACATCAAAAACCTAACTGTAATTTACAAATAAATTAGAAACAAAAACAATTTGTTCTGTATAATCACGTTAGCAAGGCTAGCGAATTAATACTTGCAGCATGCATATTAGGCAAAACGCACAGCAACTTAATTCACGACCAAAAATGGTCTTTAAACAATATATTATTATCTTGATTTAAAATAAAACAACCAACCACCTTAATCACTAGAAATATGTACAACTTAACAAACTAAAAATAAAAATAGAGAGATTTTTAGCACATTATAAGGCTCAGTAGTGCACCAGCTAACCTGCTCACTGTTGTTATAATAAATGACCAGAAAAATATAAAATAATAATTGTAGAAGTAGCTTACTCTTAGATAAAATCAATAATTATCACTAATATTACTTTAACAACCTCCAAACAACTTGACTGTACCTAACCTCTATAAAAACTTTCAATGCTCAACATCAGTTCGCACCAGTGGTCGTTAAATTGTAATTTAATTATTCTAAGATTTAATTTATATTATCAGTATACTTTAACAATAATAGCCTATATAAAAATATATTTATAACTAAAAATATTTTTTATGCATTACAAAGCTGTAATTAAACACTCAAAATCGTGAATTAATTAATTAATAAGACCTATAAAGCAATTGAGATTACAAATGTAATTTCATTACAACAAAAATAAAGTTTAGAAAAATATCAAATGGTTAGAAAACAATAAATTATAAAAGTAAACTAGGTTAATACTAAAAATTATGATAATTATCTTATTAATAGCTAATTACAAAAATATTATTTATGATGGGAATATGTCAAATGTATTTACAAAAGCTAGCAGAGATTCGTTTCCATGATCTGAACTTCACTTACAATTTACACATGCATACATACATATATACATACATAGATACATACCAGCTGATCCTTTATTATTGTCTCAAACCATTAAAAGCCCAGGAATGTCATTTTTACTTTACATATTGTGATTTTTATTTTTTATTACACCCATCCTACATATCCAAAAGACATTTTAGTCACTGTCTTTTCTTTTCTTCCTACCTATCTATCCAATACCCTGCCACATGAGTTATTCCAATAATGTCGAAAGAATAATTTAAGACTAACAGTTGCAAGAAATAGATAAATATTTTACAAGGCTATATTATACGACGTATATAAATAATAAACGCATTTTATGCAATACAATTACAAATGTAATGTTAAAATTTTGAATTAAACATTTCTAATCTACGCATATGAGATATTTACAAGGATGAGCCATAGTCTCCGGCATCACAGGGAAGCACACATTACAGTGACTTTTTAAAATATTATTGTAATTGTTGTCGTAATTGCGTCAAAGTCAGACTATCATGTCAATCACTTGTCACTGTCACATACACTCATCATCCACTGCAGCCCCTGATGGCGGCGCACTCAGCAGGGGCAGGTGGTGCAGGCGCGCGCGGGTCAGGAGGGGCGCGCGCGGGGGCGGCGCGGGGCGCGGGCCACGCGCGGCGCCAGCAGGTACGACGCGTCGAGTGCGCCGCGCTGGCCGCCGCGGGCGAGGAGGCGCCGGGCGATGTTGTTCACGCGCTCCTTCTGTTGTTCGCGACGGGCACTTGGTGTCAGCGCCTGTAGACATATTTTCCTTAATGTCAGGTGCCTTAGATAATTATTTTTATATATCTCCTATAGAGTAAGTAATTACAACCTTCTGATAGAATTTTATTTTCGGACAAGACGATTATGTTTACCTAGTAGTATTAAGTATCAAAGTCGCACAAAAGCAAAATATTACGTTAAGACACCGACAATATTGTTTTTACTATGAATTATTCAGACTGATTTGAAGTGAGAACATAAAAAATCGTTTGCTGGCCCCTAGTACCCTTTAGAGTTGTATCGTACGACCTTTATATTATAAAACATAATCAGGGTCAGTTAAGTCACAACTACCTTCACAATTGAAAATGTAAAATAAGGGACTGTTATGAACGTAAGTAAAGATATATATTATAATTTATACAAACCTTAGGAGTTGTAGTAGACATTGTTGTTGTCGTTGGTTTTTTCTTAACTTCTTGAGTATTTTTAGCTTTATCAGTTGGTGCAGAACTTTTAGCAGCACGACCTTTAAGGTACTCAGGGGACACTTCATGAGGCTGCAATTTAAATACATAAACTTCTTTGATACCATTCACATTACTTTACAAATATTCATATAAAACACAAGTTATAAAACTTACTGCATAAGTTCTTGTCAGTTTGAGACGCGTAGGAAAGTGATCGAAAGCGTATGGCTTGGTGCACAACGGGTATTTGGGTCTAGACACGCGTGTAAAAAGTCTCGCGGAGCGGTCCACGCGTAGCTCGCAGATGTATACGTGCTCCTCGGATGCACCCACTGGCCGACCCTACAGAAAGTAAATAACAAATACACTTTTTAGGTTTAGTTAAAATAATAACCTCGTTATTATAGTTCAAGTAGAATTAAAGTAAGGTAAGTAAGGTAAAGAATAAATTTTATAAATTTAATTTAATACAGAACAAATAGAAAAATATAGCAAAACTTTTATAAATAAAAATATGGTAGTATGTAGTAGTAAGTATGTACAAGAAAATATTCATAATTCAATCAAAGTCATCTTTGTTTCAGGCGGCATAGGTTCTTTGTTTGTTAAAATAGGATCTTATGAACCACGTAACTATAATGCTTAACACTTCTAGATTTAAGTAATTTTATTAATGTTCACTTAATAAATCTAATTAAAATATAAATCTTAGAATTTATTAAGTATATTCTTTAATTTCGTAAGAAATATCTAACCTTGCAATATGTATTCAAGTCCATAACCCAGCACTGTGACATCACAAGTTCTATGGGTACAGCCTCATACAGTGGTACTCTCATCACTTCATTATGGAAGAACCTGAAATAAAATAAACGTAATATGTAAATAATAATTAAACAAGAGCGTTAGTAATTACTAAAGAAATTTTGAACGACTGGGCGGATTGTATATTCATACAATATACTTATTATAACAAAATGATATTTATATGTTTTTTAGTATCCAATAAATGACGCTGTCAAGCTTTAACAAATCATATTGAAATGGATCGAAATGACTCATATTCAAAATGTATTATGCTGATTTGATCCGCGTTCGTAGATCTAGTTACTAGCTATTATATAATTAAATTTATATAAAGGTCCCGAGGTCCTAGGATAATATCTCGGATCAAAAACTTGATCAGGTTCGAGCTTTTATACTGATCAATAAAAAGTTATTGGTTTTTACTTCGAAGATATTAACAATAGCAGCCTGAAGTTTGCAAATTGAGCTCAGATTTTAAGCTTATACATGATGTGCCGAACCTGTGTTTGCGGCTGAGCACACATTTTAACTTACTTCCTAGTCGGCTCGTGGAAGGTCTCGTGCGGTCGTAAGTAGTGGTGACCATAAACGTATCTCTCTTGAGTATCTTTATGTTTCCAGAGCCGCTCCACTCGGAAGATATCCAGCTCCGAAACCGGAACCTCACCGATTGTCTGATATGTATGTTTACGCACTTCCCCTTCCTGTAGATTATGAAAGAAAAAAGGGTTAGCTTTAAAACCAATACACACATACCCACATACGTAAGTATCAACGTTTATAAGTACGTACCTTATTTTGAGTAGTTTCATCATTTTTATCTTTTCCTTTAGCGATCTTGAGTTTTTTTCTGTCCAATCGTTTAGTTTTAGGGGACTCGTTCTTATCACCATTTTTCTGACTTACATCTGGGCGTTTGTCGTCTATTGGAATATCTCGAAGCACGTACACTGTATCGCCTTGGCGTACTTGTAAGTCACCCCGCATTAGCGATAGATAGAATTGATGACCCTCTTCGGTATATTCGTCGAGAGGAATTTCACGATCGACCTGAATAAAATAAAACGAGAGTAATGAAAATGTATCACATTTAAGCTCGTAATATAATTAAATTCTAAATCAGGTCACTTTTTTATATTATAATTTTATTGCTATTTGCTATTAGTATTGATAGTATTTTTTTTTTATTGATATTAAATAGGTCAGCTTACGCAATTCGTGTTTCTGCCATGAATATTGTTAAGTCTTTTTTGTTCTTTACATTTAAAATGATGTCTTATTTGTAACAGGTACGGTAAAAGTTAGTGTACCGGTTTGGGGCTGCAGTAGTGGCAGTGGTGTTGGCGCTTGGCGTCGGCGAGTCGCACGCAGCGCGCGTGTTGCCACACGCCGCACCGCCCGCACTGCACCATCAGCCCCTCCTCCACATGCAGGCCGCAGATGCACAAGATCACCTCCTCTGATCAAGTTAATTAATTCAGTAATGTGTTCATTTAGAGCTTATTTAATGTAATGAATCAAACCATCATTTTAATATACATTTTATAACAAATTAGGTCTTATCGGTAATCTAAAGAAAAAAATATAGTTTACCGGGTTTTGTCTTTTGTATGAATCCAGTTGGTAGAGACTCGTTGGGCCCAAGAATTTTGGTTAAATACTCTGCGAAGTCTGATTTCGTTGCATTGTAAACCTTAAAAAAATGTAATAATATGAGTTATTGTCTTTATGAATATTTATTTGATATTAAGTTATATTAATTAATAATGTCACCTTTTTGAGCTGTGTAGCAGCTGTACCTAAAGAAGTAAATCTTCCGTGTTCACGTATGACGCTGGAGAAAAAGCCGTTCATGTCTCCGTCAAACTGCGCCACTGTTTCATACTGACCACTATCTATATTATTTTTTATTGTGTTCAAATCATGTGTATATCCTGTATCTGTCTTGGATTGACCGAGCTTAAGTTTCAGCAGAAGAGCAGAAACAGATTTATCTTCATCATCTAGGAAGGCAATAATTATTATTTAAATTTAATAGTTCATATTATAAAACCTTAAAAAAGAATTCTCATAGCCCAATTTAATTAAAATAAAAACAGAATTATAAGACAATTTGCAACCTTTAACAGCCACGACAGAGTTGTACAGGGCTTTGTAAACTCTTCCCAGCCGAGTTTTTACATCGAGCGTAGAGTCACTTTCTAGACGCGCCAGTTCTTTCACATTCTCCTCCTTCGATGCGCGCAAGGTCTGCAATCTTTTGAGAAACACTGTCGGATTCATGGTGTCGGGTAGGGCGAGGGGATTAACGTTAGTGACGACGGGAGCGCTGGGCGCGGAGGGCGGCGGCTGCGCGGGCGCCGGTGCGGGCGTGTCCGCGTGTGACGGCGGGGAGGGGGGGATGGGTAGCGACAGGCGCTCTCGGATACGTCGAACCTGAGGAGTTTTTAAAATGGTAATAATTATTAAAATGTAAGAAGTTTACTAACAGTAACTCAATAACCAAAAGCCGTAGCAAATTTGGCGGGTTTGCATTATACTTTTTAATATTGTAGCTTAATATAATTAGTAAATTACTATTATTATTATAAAGTTATTTACATTTTCCAAGTTTCTGAACAGGAAACAGTGACGTTCTTTGACTAAGGTCCTCTCTTTTGCCGTTAGAGGCTTCATTTGCGGCTCCTGCCACAACTTGTTTAAATGTTGTTGATATTTCAGTATCGTCATGTTTTTAATATCGCAAGCAGTGACGCTCTGCTGCTCTGACTTTTTATTGCATTTCACAGCTTTCCTTGGCCGGCCTACTCGTGGCTGATTACCGTTCGAATTATTTGATTGGTTGGACGCATTAGATGGTGTTCTTGATTGTGTTTTAAGCGGTTGCTTAGTGATTCTTTGTGATTTGCCTCCAATAACACCACGACAGTCTTCTGAGTCACATTTGCAGGGCTAAAAATTTACATTTTATTATACATACATACAAAATTAATACACATATAGAGTATATTATCACTCATATTAATAAAAAGAATGGTGCGCTCTTATTATTAAAATTAAATAAATTACTATTTGAAATGCCTACCTGACCAACAGCAGGATTGAATAGTGAAAAGTTGTAGTCATAAGTTAATTCCTCATCTGGATCTATATCGCGAAGTGCAAATAAAGCCATTCTGAATGTACCTGTCAAATAATAAAATATATTAAGAAATTACTCTTACTCACTGCACAGACCATATTTCATTCGAAACAACTAATTATTACGGTAGCTGGCTGCTTTGTTGAACGTGAGGTTTTCTAGGCTTTAATTTCGTAAATACTTAATTGAATTTTAGTTAAATAATGTAGGATTGCCGACTTTGCAATTCTGTCAAATATCTTACATTAATCTTAAATTGCCGAGAGCCAAGATGGCCCAGTGGTTAGAACGCGTGCATCTTAACCGATGATTGCGGGTTCAAGCCCAGACAAGCACCACTGAATTTTCATGTGCTAAATTTGTGTTTATAATTCATCTCGTGCTCGGCGGTGAAGGAAAACAAAAGGAAAACGTGAGGAAACCTGTATGTGTCTAATTTCAACGAAATTCTGCCACATGTGTATTACACCAATCCGCATTGGAGCAGCATGGTGGAATATGCTCCTAACCTTCTCCTCAGAGGGAGAGGAGGCTTTAGCCTAGCAGTGGGAAATTTACAGACTGCTGTTTATGTATGTTATGCTCAAAATTTCCTTCTAACAGTTTTGGTTTTTACACTTAGTGTATGCGATATAAAACCGTTTAAAATAAAACATAATCATTAGTATGGTCTCTCACCGTTAGCGGTCCACTTTTGCATCTCGCAATTGGGTCTGCAGGAGTGGTTGACGAAGCGTCCGTCGCCTCCCATGCGGTGTCCGTCGATGACGAGCCCCCCGTCCAGGTGCAGGCAGTAGTGGTGCGTGTCGCGAGCGTAGCGAGTCGCCATGCGCTCCTATTTTGTGTGCAAACATCGAACAAAATTTATCATCAATCATCCTGTGTTTATTTTTATATTTGTATAACATTCGGATTTTTTTCTCCCGTTTTAAATCAAACCAAGCTTACTAAAGATGTGATCAAAAATTAATTGAAAGTAGTAAAGTTACATTTCGAAACTGAATAAGTGAGCGCTTGCGTTATTATTATATATGTAAATAAAGTGAATTTAGTTTTTTTTTCTATTTATTACCAAAAAACCTTTCTAATTAACTTATTATTTCGCGTTAACGTCATGTGTCGACATCGTCGACGTCGAATTAATTAAAAAATTATCACCTTGAAGACATAATTTTAAAAAGTTACAAGTTTAATTTTATTTATACGATAAGGTAAATATGTTATCTTATGCAAATACTGCAAATCCTACCTTAAATTCTTTATCAGAGACGACTTCACCGACGTACTCGAGTATGAAGTCTCCAGACTTTATCATGTGCTTGGTACGCACGCCCCAGCCTTTGTTCTCTGTCATGAACTTCTCCAAGCCTGATGCCCATTCGTGACGTTGTATTCGTTGATTTTTACATTTATCTCTGAAATATAATGGTATTATGATACTAATAATTTTCGTAAAATCCTAACATATTAACTAACAAAAAAGTATATTTCAGTGTTTTCAAATTTTTTTACAGTTACTATTGATTTTATTTTTAATTATGGACAAGGTCAGACCCGCTTTAAAAAAAGTTTGTGAAAGAAAGTGAAAGAAATAACTCTAGCGATAATTATTAGTCGATAAAAGTAACATAAGTATACCCGCAAGGACATAATTGCGGTGAACATTCGGAGAACACGAGCCTGTTGATGCAATCTTCATTACACCCTGAAGATTGCGCGCAATTGCAAGCCACACTCTCGCACTCTTCTGCTGAGGGCTTCACGTCGTAGTAAACATCTAAAAATTTAATAATTATTATCAATTATTAAACAATCTCTGGTAACTGAATAAAGTAATATTGTGCTTTAACACACAAGTCTACGGTATAAATACTAACTTGTGCGAATCTTTTTATAGTTCCAAGATGGTACTGGCTGATTATAATGTTGTTCCCACCAAATATCGTAAGGTAGAGTAAAATATTGTGGTGTACGGCGCACCCAACGTTCACAATATGGCGGTGGTGCTAGCAAACCTGGTGGAAATTCTGTTTGAGTCACTAGATTCTTTCCTTTTCCATCTGGTTTTGGACTGAAACAATAAAGATTAAGATTAATAGGACATATAACAAAAAAATTAAAAGATTATTGCTCAGAAAACAACTTACTCTTCTTTGTAATAATCTGAAAACAGACCAGCTACCAAAAACTTTTTTCGCAGTCGAGGATTTTTTTTGGACACGACAGGTTTTTCCCTTCCATCGACACCATTAACTGGACTCTCGTCGCGTGATGAGGCAACCCGTTTTTTACAAATAATGTTCTTAGAAAGAACGTCGATACTTTTCTCGAAATCAATTTCCTTTTCATTTAATGGTAATGGGTCATTTTCATCATGATCATGAAGGGTATCTAACGAAGGTTCACGAGATTTAGATGTTATCCTGCGACTAATTACCGTATCCAATGAACTGTCACGTGAGCTAGAATGTATTTCGTGAGTTTTTTTACTAGTCGTGCACGACCTCGATTTTCGTCTGTTGGCTATGCTCATTGGCTTTGCACCTTTTTCTGAAACATTTTCTATGGTCGATTTCTTGTTTTCGATCTTTTTGGTCCCCGTTTTTCCATCATCAGCTGTATTATCAGAACTCCTAGTAAGTCTGCGTTCGCTAGGATACAAAATGGCCAAGCTCGATTTTGGTCTCAAGCCCACTTTTGTAGATTTTTCGACATTTTTGCGCTTTGAAAATATTTCTTCAATTTCATGTGATGGTGACATAGCCCTTGTTTTTCTTTTCAATCTTTCCAAGTTATCTAAACGACTAGTGTTTTTATGAGCTTTTAAATTCAATAAACTTAATGGGATACTGTCTTCTGGGTCGTTTCCTAAGGAACTAGTTAATGACGGAATACTATCGCTTTCACTAAGCACTTCCCATTTATTGATATGATTTTTAATTTCTTTGTCGCTCTTACTTTGTTTGAGTTGTAAAGCAGGTGCTCTTAAAATTGATGAACTTCCAATCTTTTTCTCACTAGTTTTCTTGTCTGTAGGTAGAACTTTATTATTATCTGCTAAAACATCCTTTCCTTGTAATTTTTCGAGAGCAACAACGGTCAATCTACCCTGCTTCGGTAGCTCATCTTTATTCAGAACTATTTTTAACTCCGGTTTCTTAACTGTCGTGCGTTCAAGAAAACTGCTCATAGCTTCACCATCTTTGGGTACCCTTTCAAATGCTGAATGATCAGTGTCTTCTGATGTAAAATGGTCGGAGCAAATATTTAATGTACTGCTTGGTTCTATTTTCTTCTTCTTCTTTTTAATGCTAGGAAAACCAGTTCTATTAATAGCTTTACGCCTTCGTGTTCTTTTTTTAGTCTCTACGATTTTATTATCCACCGAGTCGGTACTTTCAGCTGTTTTGGTATTTAAGGCAGATTTTTTAATTGAATCCATAATTGATATTTTCTCTGTTGATATTTTAGGAACTATCACTTTTGTCGGTAGCACTAACTTGCTTTCTCTTATTAGATTATTAGAAGTCTTTTTCTTTTTCTTATCATTTGTGTCGTCATTTTCAGTATTCAGATTTCTCTTAGTTTGACGTAAATTATGACCACTAGCAGTCTCTTGAATTTTATCAGATAAAACAGCTGCAATGGACTCGCCTCGTTTCGGCCTGATTATAGGATCAGGTGTTTCAGATATTAACGCGAGAGGTATTTCTGCCTCGGTGTCTATTGGAGATAACAATGCATTTGAACTTTTGCAATCCATTCCTTTGGTTTTGTTTTTGCCTTTAGCACTGTCTACAAAAACACTAACGCAAATTGATGACTTTGGTATTTGATCTTCTAAATCAACTGAAGGTTCAAATATACCCGTGGGATTATCAACATTAACGACTACAGATTGTTCCGCAGTAACTTCTATTGTTTTTGTTTTTTTAGTTTCTATAACTTTTCCTTTAGATACGGGTGATTTAATTACACTGGCTCTAGTGTTCATTTGCGGTGAGTCTTTGCCTTTAATTTTTTCTTCACATAAATTTTTAACGCCATCATAACTGTTTTTCTCCTTTTCTAGAATACGAGATTCAATTGATTTTCTAATATTGTTATTTAAAAGCGTATCTAAGACTTTAGTCGCTGCGCTTGGATTTATTTTTGACACTAAATTACTTGTCAGACCCTCAAGTCTATTCTTTTTGCGTGTCATTATTTCAGATTTTTGTGCGGGTGGAATTGAACTTTTATATAAAGAACGCGCTGACATACTTTTAAGTGGGTCTATAGTTGATGTATTAGACTGATTATTCTGATCTGTGGACATTTCTGTTGATTTTTCAGACTCCTTGCTGTCTTCTATTGATGTGTTTTGATTGATATCCTTAGAAACATTTGGGTTTACAGATTTTTCTTCGGATAGTTTTTTAGACAATGACTGTACAACTTGATCTAAACTAGAATGTGATATAACTTTGTCAGCTTCTAGTCTATGACGCTTTTTTGGTGTCGCAATAGGGGCTGTATTACGCATTGGCGACAATCTTTTTTCTGATCTAGGTGATGATATTCTATGAGGATCATTTTTTGAAGACTCTGTTTTTGCTTCGCATTCTTTGGATTTTGGTAAGCATTTTTCAAGATCATGAACCATCTTGTGAACAGCTTTAAGCTTTTCTGATGTTTCATAAATTTTTTTAGAAAGTTCTGACTGTTCAGCCGTGGGTTTTTGAATAGTCAGATCATCATCAATATTGTTTGAGGGCTGACTAGTATCAGTGGGAGTTGTGTCATTATGTTTAGACGATAATTCTCCTGCATTAGCGTTCGACTTCAATGATTTAGGTAAAGATTCACAATTCTGAGTTTTAGAATCTTGAATATTGTTTACATTGTTTTTAGAATTATCACTACCTTTTTTTCCTTTTTCTGCTATTGCTTTTTGTTTGGAAGATTCTTCTGTAATATTATTATGTATATCTCCCATGCAATCAGTTTCAGTGCATAAAAATTTGTCTGAACTAAGATCGGTCTTAGAATTTTCATCAAATTCGGCTGTTACTAAGCTCAGACTTAATGAGTTACTTGTAGAAGAATTTATATGATAATGTCTCTTTTTCAAAGGTAATTTATGTTCATTTGTATCTTTACCTTTATTTTGAGATTCAGTTAATTGTTTTTTGTGTCTTCGTTTTGACGTGGGAGTAACAATTTCCTGATTATCTGACGTTTTCCTTTTCTTTGAAGCTCTTTTGATTACTTTTGTTGGAGCTTGTTCCGTGGGCTTTTCTTTTTCTGCTGCCTTTTGCGGAACTTGTGATATATTTGTCATAAATTTAGGAGCAATTTGACATAGTTTTATAAAGTTTGATATTAAGCTGTCCATATCTTGACTAAATTTTTGATCAACTGAATCTACAGAATTCCGATTCGTATAAGATTCACGACACCTCGAAACCGATCTTGAGCGATGTCTTCTCTTACTACGATGCCTGTGATGTTTACTTTCAGTTTTAATGGTTATTCTTGATGGTCGTTCAGTTTGTTTTAAATTTATTTTAGGAGGTGCTAATACAACTGTCCTTCTATGTTTTTTAACGTTATATGTTGGTTTTATATGCGGCTTTTTAAAATTCAAAAAAACATTTCTCGACAATGATTTATTCGGAATGTATGTATTTTTAGCTTTTTCAAAACAACTGGGTAAGGATTTAGAAATATTTTCTCGTTTTGCATTCGGAGAATCTTTTTTTACTTGCTTTCGATTTTTTGGAGAAAGTGTTCTAGTAAAATGTCTTAAGCTGTCTTCTTTTTTTGCACTAGTCAATTTAGAACCGGTGCAAATTGGTGAAACACCAAATTTATGAGTAAAAACTGGCTTCAGCGATGGCAGAGGGCTCCCAGTGTAACGGGTTTTTGAAGGGGATTTCAATAAGGTATTATTGTTATTATGACTCACTTTGAAGATATTATATGTCGTTACCGGCCTCTGCAAACCACTAAACACAGGACCGGGTGCAAATGGGTCCGAAGAATTTAATCTTAGAATGTGCTTTGGATTATTTTTTGTAAAGCCATAATTATATTTTGATGGTAACGGATATTTTGTACAGACGCTTACATATTTCGGACTAGCGTTTGGTTTACGTAAGTAGGTCTCACATTCAGAATCACTGGAGCTGTGACCTAAAGTAAGACTACTAAAAGTTTTATTTGACAATACTAAAATTTCTTTATCAGATACGAAATGCTTTTGATATTTATAGTAGGATCTGTTTCTAACGGAACGCGTTTTCTTCAACTTCCGCATCCGTCTTCGCATACTTCTGACACTATAATCTGTTTTATAGCCAGATTTATCACTTTTGTACCCAGATTTATGATCGCTTTTATAACCAGATCTATAGCAATCACTTTTATATCCTGATCTGCAACCATAATCACTTTTATAACCTGATTCTATTAATCTACTACAACTTTTATATGGTTTAAATTCGTGATCACTTTTATAACCAGAAAGAATATCTTTATATTTAGGATTGAGGTCAATTTGTTTCCAGGTCGGGTCAAGCGGATCATCAGCGGCCGCTTCATTTTCACTTTGATGATCTCTCCATGAATTATTTATCACCTTACTATTTTTGTTATTTTTAGGTAAATTAGCCAGTTTGCTATTTACTTCCTTTCTTTTGGCGTAAACACCAGATAAAACAGATCTATTAGACGGTAATGAATCATCATCACTGTCTGCTGAATCGAATTGATTTTTATCCCTTAAAGTTTTTGGTGTGGTTTTAGTATTTTTTGTTTTATTTTGCGGTTTTCTTCCTACTTTCTTTCTTGGCGGGTATAAAACTCTGTCAGTAGCATATAACATCCTATCTAAGGCTGCTATATCGAGTTTGTGATCATTCTTTTTATTTTTTTCATATTTATTTTGTTCTTGTTTAAGCGGAATAGGAGAAGGAGCTTCAGTTTTTATTTGCTTAATTTCATTTTCTAACCGTTTTTTCTGGAAATCACAATCACTTGAATCAGACCTATTGTGCGTTCTGCTTCGTGTTTTTGATTTAGAGCGTGCACTTTTTCGCTCGCCGATATTATTTTCTTTATGGGTGGACTTTCGACTATGCCTACTATTACTCTCATCAATATCGTGTCTTCGCAATGGTGAATGTGTGGGTGAGTTGTGGTTAGACAAAATTCCTGAATCAGGAGAAACATTCGGCGGATCATTATTATTATGAAAGTCGTTAATTACATTAACTTTGGCTTTAACTTGTTTTTGAGATTCAGTACCTTTGTTCTCAAATTCGTCCACCTTTCGTACTTTACGGGGACGACCTCTTTTCCTTCTAGATTCAATAACGATATTTTTAACATCTTCCTGAGATTCAACAGAGTTTGTACTAATTGTATCTAGTTTTTGAGACTCTATTTGACTAACCGAACCTGTATCAGGGCCAACAACTGTTATAGGTGAACTTTTTAATAGGTCACTTGCACTACCAAGTTCTGAACCACCTGATGTTATATCCAAGTTCATGAAGTCGTTATTATCCACACAATCATCCAGACCTGGAGCACTTGGTATTGTTAACACTACAGATTCTGTGACGGACGTTATTTCATCAAGAGCTTTGTTTATTTGGGAAAGCTCTTCTGTCTGCTGTGGACTTAAATGCTGAGTATTATTCAAATAATTTGAAGCAATGGGAGGAATTTCAGGCAAATTATTTATTTGCCCTAAAACACAATCAGTGATCGTTCCAACGCCTTCAATAGAGTTTGATGTGATACCACACTGTAAAGACGGAGTTGCCGCAGCATTGATGGTGGTGAGTGGAACTGTACTACTTAATAATTGTGTCTGAGCGACAAATTGTTGCAATAAACTGGACGCGTAATGTGAAGTGTTTTGATGAACAGTATCCGAATTTGAACACTCATTTTCTGAACCCGATGAGTCTGCAGTTGCCCTTTGTATTGCAGCTGTTACGAGTTGTGGTGTTAATTCCATTTCACTACTTGAGCCATCTCCTATAAAAAAAAATAGAAAAAAAATATTTAAAAAAATATTCTCAATATACATTGTTAGTTATTCAAATAAAATATTACCTTCATTTGACTCACCATTATCTGCAATAGATTTGTCATCGTTTTCAGGTGCAGCGTTATGAACAGAGAAGGTCGAGAAATTGGGCTGTTGCGCCGGCGCGCTCGATGTTTGTTCTGGAAATAGTTCCGCAAGGTCCGCATCGTCGATGACCTGTGGGATTTATTTCTGATAAGTTAATGACGTCGTAATCTAGATTATAAGAAATGTAATAGGTATAATATAATTAAAATTTATTACGGCATTTATCTTCCGGCGTTGTACATAACATACATAAACATAAGCAGCCCGTAAATGTCCCACTGCTGGGATAAAGGCCTCCTCTCCCTTTGAGGAGAAGGTTTGGAGCATATTCCACCACGCTGCTCCAATGCGGGTTGGCGGAATACACATGTGGCTGAATTTCGTTGAAATTAGACACATGCAGGTTTCCTCACGATGTTTTCCTTCACCGCCGAGCACGAGATGAATTATAAACACAAATTAAGCACATGAAATTTCAGTGGTGCCTGCCTGGGTTTGAACCCGAAATCATCGGTTAAGATGCACGCGTTCTAACCACTGGGCCATCTCGGCTCCGGCGTTGTAAATACTAATTAAATATATATTTATTTTTTGAAAATTAGTTACTCCTAAAAAAAACAAATAATTCAAAAGAATGTCACTCTTGATAGTGATTATGTATTGAGATAAAAAGTGATATTAATAGAATGTTAAATATTTTACAAGTTATGCTTACCTGCAATTGGCAAGCGGCCGCGAGAGCAGCGTTAGAATCATCGGGCGACGTGTGTGCGGAACCGCCAGCAGCATCCGCAGTGTCGGAATCAGAAGACGATGATGAGGATGAGGACGATGACGATGATGATGACGAAGTTGACGATGACGTACTACTCCCGCATGCGCCGCTCTCAGCCGCTGATGATGCGAACTGTAAATAATTTAATTATATGAGATATTTGAATTATAACATTAAAGATTATTTACAATCAACTATTATTATCAACACGCAATAAAAACGGTTCCATATAAAAAGAAACAAAAAATTTATAAAAACAAAACTTGGTCAACATTTTTATTGTTTTGTGTCTATGCAGACAAAACTACTTGACTCAACGAAAGATACAAAGCATAGAATAATTCATTATTTATATTTACACTTCAAAGATTTTTCATACACATAAATGAATATAGAAATAATTAAGTCTAACCAACTATTGTGATAACTTTTTCAGAGAGGCAATTTATAACCAGAGACATAACATTCGTTAAGATAGCTCCGCATTTGCTAAGAATGTTGAAGCAATTGCAGAGTTTAACGACAATAATCACATTGAGCGAGAGGTGCCATTAGCTCGGCAAGATTGATTTAGCGTAACTAGTACCGACAGTTGTTTCGCAAGGGCTCTCACTGGCCGCAATACTGCACCTTTACATTCGTAACAGGCTACACAAACAGTGCATTAAATCTAACGACCATTCATACATTTCCTGTATATTGCTTGGATTTCGTTTTATTTGCACATTAGTTCATCGTGTATGACCGAAAATATCGATGTTTAGTTTGCACGTTCGCGCCGGTCGTGCGCGATTAGTGGAAGTACTCGTATATGTGCCAATAAATATATACAATAATATTGCATATAACGCCAAGTTGTTCTTCCCTAAGTGGAACTTTGAAGAACGAATGTACAACTCACGACTTTCGATAACACAATGAAAGCAAGGGATTTACAGCACGCTTCTATTATTTGACTTGTCTAACGCGGCTTATCTGCGATCGTTCTCTTGCAATTAATTTTAAGCTTATTTAATTATAATAGTTTATCATATCTTGAAGTTAATTCTCTAAAAATGACCTGTTTATGATTGATAATAATGAATGCACGAAGAATAGGTACAATATGCTACTAAAATTATATGATTTTTTTGATATAATATAAGCCAAATGAAATAATTTAGTTTTTTAAATAAAAATAAGCCTCACTACAATATTATTATCGTACTATGTTATCATCTAAAATATTTAGAAACACAACCAGATATGTGTTTGGTAAAGCTAGTAAATAAAGTCGTAAATCAAGGTAAATAGGCGGAAACCATACATATTATTTCAATTATTACGTACCTATAGACAAGCCATATCAAACGCAGCTAATAACGTATTTAAGGTATTAAGTTATAAGTATAAGTTATTTGTAAGTATTGTTGAGCAATAAGGTGATGTATGAAGGGCACTAATCAATAAGGCGGAAGGGCAAGCAGCCCTCGCAATGCAAGGGGCTAAAGTGTCGTGTGGCCGGTGGCCTTATCACGGCTCGCATATCAAACACCCTGAACTACCCCATGTTAACACGGCACCGAGGCCTTATTCACACAAATTGTAAAAATATACAATAAATACCTTTTTTTAATTTCCTAATATAATCAAATAAAATGCTTATATAATTAAATTGTTCTCATATAGACATATATATAGGTATATTGTTTTCATACGTCAATATTAATGCAGATATTAGATACTTAATATCTACTCATATCTTATTATTATGATCTGTCAGGAATGATTGATCGAATATGTAAGTATAAATTAATAACATGATTTTGTAATTAAGCAAATAATAGCGTCATTGCGTCATTTAAATAGAAATATAATGTTATTAATAATAAAAAATGAGCGAATGTCGTTGTGTCAGACACTTGCATAAGTTTTTTATACCACATTTGGACTATCCGTGCCTGATTTATGATGAGTACATAAAGAATACTTGCTTCTAGTGTACCAAATTGTTTGCCGTTTATGGTCACTGCTTAACTCCTTGTGGTCGCAGCATGAAGTCGTAACACTTGTAACCTTCCCCCATAAACGTTATCTAATGCAAAAATATTTACTCAAATCGGACTGAAATTCCTGAGATTAGTGTGTATGTGTGATAACTACACAATTTCTCCAGTTTTAAGATAATACGATTTATAGGGGCACCACTACTTGTGACGATTAAAAATATTGAAATATCTTGCCATTTAAATTAATTTTGTAATAGTATATCTTAGTGTCTATAAGATTCAATTTAAAAAAATAAAATAAATTGATTATACCTAAATTAATATAAAAATCATAGCTTGAAAAAATCAAATCTATATGAGACGTCTCACATTTGAATCGACAATAGTGTAACAGTGCCTGTACCTCAGTCAGACGGCGCCGACACGAATATCACATTAACGACCTCGTGATCTACGGAGATTTATATCTGACAGTAAGTCAAACAAACGCAAAACGTTTATCGAATAGCTTTCAAAACGTTTTTGTTTGTTAAAATAGGGACACTCAACGATGAAATCATGTCAGCATAACTACATACATACAAACACTATAACGGAATCATGTCTGTGCATTCAATTTATTTTCTAATAAACTGGTGTAGGACTTTATTATGGCTGCATGTAGCCCGCATGTATTTTATTTTTAAAAGTAAGCCTTTTTAAACACAATGAAGTCACAACGAATATAATTAAAACTAAGTATGGGTTACCAATTTCATACTAAATGCGAAATGTGAAAAGCGGGAAATTCTTAGACTTGTTTAAAAAAAACAGATGATATATATAAAAAAATGTCTTAAATACGAGTGCCAAATAAAAAGGAATCGTCTCATATAGACGTAAACAGTTTTCTTTTATAATATTATCCTATCAGTATGATAGCTTCAATATCATACCAATGTAAAATATTGCCATCGCATGGCCAATGTGTGCGTATTAAGAACAGTAAAACATTAACCATTACTTTCTATTAAAAAATATCACTTCCATTAACGTGATCTACGACACAAATTGAAACTTGGAAGTTATTTGCACGAGTCACTGACCCCGAGTCCGAATCTCGAAAACAATACTCGCTGGTAATGGAACACTCTAATGATCGCGTATCGAGGTTGATCTTAAATTATATTGTGTTCAATAGCATCTACAAAGAACAAGGCGATTAGCGTCACGAATTACAAAGTGTTGAATTATGCGTTTGAAATTTTTACGCACGTTTCATGCCTTTAATCAATATTATACTGAATTAGTACCTACCTAGATACATTGTCAATATACCTAATCTATAAACTGATTGAAATTCCATTCGATGAGAAACTTATTAATTAAGTCAATAATTATAGAATATAATAAAATACAAGATGAAATAAGAAAAAACGAGGCTATAAAATTAGTTAATAATTTAACAAATAACAAATGCCTACTATGTATAAATATTTAACAAAATATCAACCGACTACAATATAACAAAAAAATGCACGAAATGTATAACATGACTCAATTGGGGTTTTTTTGAATGTTTTATATGTATAACCATAATCTTATCTTAATCTTACTGAAGGCTACACTTGTTTTTCAAATATAAATTTATATTTTTTTACCAAAATATCTTGTAGTAACACTATGTATATATAATTAAATGAATGAATAGTTTTTGATAACGTCTTGTAATATATCTAAAACTGCTAGTCCACATTTTAAAGTTTATTTTTAATTTGCAGTAAAGTTTAAAATTCATTTTGATAAGGATTAAGTCTGTGTCAAACCATTTGACCTTAATTTATCGGAAAGTGCATAAGCGCCAGTAAATGAGCATTAATGTAAGTTGCTTCTTCTAAGATTTCGATAAATCCGTGATTTTACATAAAAATCTATAATTATAATGGACTTTAAGTCATCACAGTTGTTACAAGATTAAGCAATAAAACTAAATAGATAAAAAATGTACGCTGAGGACAATCTATAATACATTGTTTTCACAATTTTATAAAAAATGGCATCTTGTACAAATAATGTTTATAATTTTAATTGTAATAACTACATCTACAGTAGTTTAAATCTCCCAAATCAGTCTAGCCTAATATCAATCGATAAAAACAAATAATAAAAAAACATACGCGTCAAACATACAACTATCTCCTTTTTTGAAGTCGGTTAAAAATAATATACAGTTCGAACGGTGATCGATCAAGAGAGGCCGTGAACTTGACTGCGACAGACAATCGAGCGTCAGTCTGAGCGCAGATATCAAATAGCGGAAGGGCAAGAGAAAGGCCGACGAGCGATATTTGCGTGCGCGTATTGTTAAGCATGTAAGCGAT
Organism: Vanessa atalanta; assembly: GCF_905147765.1. Lineage (NCBI taxonomy): Eukaryota > Metazoa > Arthropoda > Insecta > Lepidoptera > Nymphalidae > Vanessa > Vanessa atalanta. The sequence continues at coordinate 7,478,874 of NC_061882.1, forward strand.
ACTACGATCGAATCTCTCCGCACAAGCGCTAATGATGTTCACATACATTAACAATGACTAATAAATAGCTACGATTGCGTGAGCCTATGCCATATTAGCTTTCCATTACATTTTAACTATAACAAGAGCGAACTGATTTATCGGTATAAAATTAAGCTGCATTTAGCTACTGAATAAACATCAAAAATCTATTAATCAGAACATAATACGAATCACCAATCGCAAATTGCAATCGTTTCATAATATCAATCCGCTGCGGTGGCCAGTGCGGCGAGCTGGTAACCAATCACTGCATCTGAGCCTTACGTCCAAAAGATCAATCAGCTTTTCTTTGGACATTTCATTTTACATCTTACCTACAACTGCAAAAAGATCTCAATCCCACGCACCTATCAGCAGTTGCAATATTTCTGCAAATGATTATATTCTACCGCGAGGCCGTACACTCGCGTAATTGGTAACGATTATTAAGAGAATTTATGTTCGATAAGTTGACAGGTCGTGCCTCAAATTAAATTCAATTTCAGTTAAAGTTGAATTTTAAGCGTGACACATATACGTAGCCATTTTGATAATATAATGGTACGTTCAGATAATCACCGGCTGCCGGAAATCTTCGTTTTGTAATTTAGTTATTCACTTCACACTCATTCACTGAATTGCTTTCGGACAAAGAGCTGTGAAGTAGATATAATCGGAACGATTATTGCTATAGCTTTACACATAGAGATATTCAAATTCGGATGTCTACTTAAGATTCAGTGGTAACAAGTACAAGATAAAGTAATCTTATCGCAATGCACATAATTACCGGTTTACATATACGGATAGCCCGCATCGGAACGAGTATCGTAAACCACGCCGTTAATAGACGATTATTTTCAGTTTGAGTTTTTGTCGTCAGTTGCTAGCACCTACGCATTAATAGAACAGGGCTGTAATACATTGCAACATTAAAAAAAAATCGAAATGTATTCCCTCAGAACAATTATTACATCTTAGAGCTCGCTAGAAGTTCACTTCGAAGTGAAAAATGTACGCAAAATAAATGTGCATTGTTGCAATGACAGTTTGCGCGCGTAGTAAGTGTGCATTCAGGATTAAAGGTTACATTATTAATTGGCAGCCCTGAATGAAGGCGGCTATCCGGTGGCGGTTGATTGTACTCATCAAGGTTTTCTGCACTCAAGGACGTTGGTTGCTAGACGATTGCTGTCGAACGCCTCTTATTATTTCTCCCCAGACACATCTCGTTTTTGTATCGACTCATTTATATTCATGATACATATCGACTGTTAATCCCTATAAATCGTGTTTATAAATCTGCAGTTAAGTTATGAAAACCTAAAGCCATCTTGTTATATTATAAAACTTATGAAAGGTAAATACTCGTTTTGAGTTAACAATGGTCAATTCAAAAGAATTGTGATTTTCTAATAATGGCTAGTTTTAATTTTGACATTCTACTTTTTTTTAAGTTGATGTTCTATAAAAGCTATGAACACTAAGAAAAAAACTAATGAAAATTCTTTCATCATTCTTTTATCATCAGAACATTACTAAGAATATTCCTTTACAATATCGTAAAGAACGATTGTCATTGTAATAATTATAGTCGATAAAAAATAAATGTTAAAAAAAATATTGCGCAACATTAAGATAATGGGAACTAAAATTTATAGATTCAAAGTTCGTACAGTGTCGGACGCATGTTTAAAATGAGATATTGATTTGGAATTTTTTAAGACCGCGAAACGTGCCGGGTATCAATGCTTAGTCGGTTTATTTAAATCAGTTTTTGTACAGACGAAGCACCAACAAAAACTATAGACTATGTTCATCTACGAGGGTTCACTCACCTCGACAAACCGAATGTGCGAACCTCATTGTCTAGTTACATTTTTTGTGGCATATGGCCAGTTCACGGTGTTTGAGCAGATGGTAAACAATTACAATCAGCTTTTTCGTCTCGATCTCAGATAATCCGCAAGACGGCAAGCGTTTAGCACATGATTCGTTTAACACATTATGATCATATCAATATTCGAACAATGCGGTTAATTTTGACAATCCATCCGATTCAGGGGTATATGCAAATAAACAGCACGTCAACAAAGCTCATTCGAAGTCGAAAAAAAAAACAAAACAAGGACAAGGACAAAAGGACTACCAGTCAGAGCCATCGCACATATGAGGACGGCAGTCTTTAATTACTTTTATTTACGTCGAGGATATCGCGTTTTTATGACTTGTATGGCTGGCTTAAATAAACATAAGTAATAATTACACAGTTGCTTAACCGAGAGCGTAATTTTTAAGCTCGGGCGAGTCATGATATTGACATTTGGCGTATTGAATGTATTATTAACTCCGGTAAGCTGGTGCACTTATGAAGTTACTGATCTATCATCAATTACTTTTTTATTATTGTTACCGTTAGCAATATAAGTAATGAGCAGAATAAAAGTAATTTCATTCGAAAATAACTCACAAATACTTTAAACTTAAAATTATATATTACATTATACAGTAATATACAGATATTATAAAATGGTAACATAGTTCTTTATATATTAAGTATATCCTTGTTTATTTAATATTTCTGCGTTTATATGATGTATTTCCTATATCAAAATCAATAAATAAACCCCAAAAAAGACTATTTGTTAAAGTTAACTTGGTAAGGTAAAGATTATAAATATGTCCATAATTTGATAATAAAATAAACATGTGATTACACGAAAGACATATTGCGGTTTTAAAATAAAGCAATGTCCGAGCGTGTTCACGATGTGCAAAGTGGGTGTTGCGTCTGGAAACCGCAACTTAATAGTATGTGAAACGCGTGCACCCAAGTATCTTTAAACTTTATAATGTAAATAATTTAACAAATAATTGATAAATATACTATAATAAAATATGAAATAATATAAATTACAATTTTACATGCGATTACACATAATGTTGTTAATCAATAAGATGTCATCATACATATATTAGTGTATATAATATGGGTTTTTTATCAAATATAAAAAGGCATATAATAGTAATATAAGCATATAAATGTATCGTAATGTTAAACGAAAATAATATCTATTGAAAAAAATAACAATTGGTTTTATATATTTTTTGCTGCATATTATTTTTCCAATTCGTCGTTTGAATATGAATAAATTAATTGAGATATAAAACTACAATCAAAGCTGCCGAATAATAAATATTATCGGAAACAGCGTACCTGTTAAGATAAATAACCGTCGCTAATGCCAGCGATCAGGCAAACGATATAAAAAAAAATGTAATGGGGCTGCCAAACTGGTGTGATCATCAATTCGCAAATAAAACACGTGTTGTCTGATCGACGGACTTTGTGCTACAATTTTTACTTTAGTCACATAAAGCAGAAAACGAATTTGATAAACTTAATATTTATTTTAGTATAATATAGGTATTTCATATGCGTGTTATCTTTATTTTATACGAATAAAACTTATTATTTGGACGTGAATTTACGTTAAACTACATTTTATATTATTATATTAATGTCATTACGTCAACGCAAGTCATTACTTGCGATGTGTTTTCAATTATAAGTTTTAACCTTCCTTTTCATATGATGTACCTACTTTTGACCGAGTGCCAAGAACAATTTAAACGGTAAAGGTTCTCGACGAATAAATTGTGAAACATGTTTGAATCATACAAAGCTAATAGTCAGCTCGTTAAAGTATTAAGTGGCTTATTGAGCCAACTATCAAACACTGTTGATTCAATTACACGAACAAATAAATTATATCTTATTAAAATGCATCGCGTTCTCAAGTCATCTCTATAAACACTCGATTATTAATGCCGTTTATAATAATTTTCAACAAAAACACTCAGCAAACATTCATAAGACGTGATGTCACTCTGTCACATTGTGAATACAAGTGCTACGCGACGACGAAATAAAAACACCATGATATTGTTTACGGTCTTCATCGAAATCATTTTAAAGGACACGTCAATACAAAAAGAGGACAATGAAGTATTAAAACTAAATTCATGTTCTAAAGATATCATCATCTTATTTTATATAACCATTTAAGCGTCAGTTTTTTGCGTAATGTTCGACACTTTTTAATTTTATTAAAATTTATTTAATAAATTATAAAATTAAGTTTTATGTACCTTCATATAACATTTATGTTTATATGACTTTGACCTTCTTCTGTTACATTCTATACTTGTCCGAAGCAAGCATAGTGTAGTAACCGCCAGTAAATGTTCCACTGCTAGTCAGACATTTACTTTGGGGTAGGTTTGGAACTTAATCTTCAGATGTGTGTGAAATAGGAAATTCACATTACCGCCAAGCATCAATATTATATATTACTGTTTGAAGTGCGAGTGACCCGGTGTAAATAAATTACAAGACACGTGTAATGAATCTATTGAATAAGTTACAGTACCACGGTCTATGAAGAAGGTAACCAATTAAAATCTAGTGCCCATTATTCGTGGGCTCTCTAAAAGTAAAAAAAAATATATAATTATTATTAGTAGTTACATACAAAAAATTAAAATATTGTCGTACAAGGCATTTGATTAAGGTAAAAAAATGTACTTAACGTCGTGCTGCTACAAGTTATTTGTAATTTTAATACCATTAATGGAAAGTGGAACCACACAAGGAGTTAAGGCATCTACCAATTTTTCCGTTTTTTTTTTAATAATGCAAACGATTACTTACGTATAAGCGAAAATAATAATTTATTTAATTGAAATCAATATGTATTGTTTGTACTTGTTATGAATTCCATAGTATAAGAAAACTTACTTTCATTTCCGACTGTCAATTATTTCGCCTACATTTTGAAATTACCCGACTAATTCTGATATGGTTTTTACCACTTATTAGTAAGTTTTTATTTTAATTAAACTTTACTTTATACTTTATTTATGATTAAATCAATAAAAACGGGCACAAAGGATGTTCTGAAATGTGTACGTTGTTTATCACACAATCCCAAACAATATTATACTACAAATTAGTTTTAACTATTTTGTGTAAATAAAATAATAATTATTTACAATTTGCACGTTTGACTACTTTTCATTCCTTTTTAATATCGTAGACAAATAGATCATATCTGTGTTATATTTGTCTATATTTCTTGATTATAATCACCGAATCTCGTAAATACTTGTACATATTGAAAAACCTTGAAGTAATAGAGTAGAAACTATTTTAAAACACCTCGTCCTACTTCACTAGTGACGACAGTCCAGCTCAAACCTTTTTCATTCCAGAAAATCAAAATTGCAATTAAAATAATCTCCTAGCATTCTTGCCATTATTCCACGCGGTTATGATTTCTGCAGTAAATCATTAATAATAATATTATATAAAATCATAATGAAACGATATACTACAACCATTCGACTATTCGAACATACAACTTCACTTTTAGGTCAATGTCCAATTACGTTGATACCTGTGATAATTTTTTTTATGTCAAAGTCAAAGTCAAAAATCTTTATTCAATATAGAAGTGTTTGCACTTGCTTATTGATTGTCAAAAATCTACCACCGGTTCGGAATTTAGCACCTCGGACCTGAGAAGAACCGGCGAAAGAAACTCAGCGGGATATATTTTTTTTTTTTTTAACCATTTTCCATGTAGGTACAATGATAAGTATATATTAGTTGTTTGAAACAGCCTGGAGGCGATCATTTCATTCCCAAGGTGTGCAGTCAACTAAAAAGTCATTAGTGTTGTAATATCCTTTAGCACACAAACGCTCTTTAACGACTCTTTTGAATTTTATAATTGAATAATTTTGAACGTTTTCTGGGATCCTGTTGTAAAAACGTATACATTGCCCCAAAAAAGAGTTACTAACCCTGTGTAATCGGGTACTTGGAGTAACAAGTTTATTCTTGTTCCTAGTGTTAATAGAATGTACGTCACAATTTCTGGGAAAATCATTTATGTTTTTGCGTACATACATAACATTATCAAAAACAAATTGAGAAGCGACAGTCATTATTTTAATTTCTTTAAATTTACCTCTTAACGAATCTTTTGGGACCAGGTTATAAATTGCACGAATAGCCCTCTTCTGCAGTACAAAAATAGTATTAATGTCAGCTGCATTACCCCAGAGTAGGATGCCATACGACATTATACTATGGAAATAACTGAAGTACACAAGGCGTGCCGTATCCACATCAGTCAAAAGTCTAATTTTTTTTACCGCATAGGCTGCAGAGCTAAGTCTATTCGCCAATTTATTTATATGGGGGCCCCATTGGAGCTTAGAGTCTATTGTCATACCAAGGAACTCTGTTGATTCTAAAACATCTAATGCTTCCCCGTTTAAACGTACACTCGTTTTGACACATCTTACATTGGGAGTAGTGAATTTAATACATTTAGTCTTTTTACTATTTAACATTAAATTATTAACACTAAACCAATTTACTATTTCAGAGAGAGTATTGTTCACATCGTCATATATTGAAAGACGTCTTTTTATTTTAAAAATTAAAGAAGTATCATCAGCAAACAATACTATCTCGAGTTTATCACCTAGGAGATGTGGCAGGTCATTTATATAAACAAGGAAGAGAAATGGTCCAAGAATTGATCCTTGAGGGACCCCCACAGTAACTGGAGACCCGGGAGATCTCTTTCCATTTACATCAACCCTCTGAATGCGATTGCTCAGATACGAAATCAGAAGACTGAGTGCAGTGTCCCTAATTCCATAATGACGTAGCTTCCTGACCAACGTTTCGTGTTGCACACAATCAAAGGCCTTAGATAAATCACAAAATATCCCTAAGGCATCCTGTGACTCCTCCCAGGCCCTGTAAATATTTTTAACGAGCTCAACACCAGCGTCAGTTGTCGAGCGACCCCTTGTAAATCCAAATTGTTTCTTGTGTAGCAACTTGTTATTGTTAAAATGTACTAGCATTTGATTTAGTAATAACTTTTCAAAGATCTTGCTAAGAGTTGGTAGTACAGAGATGGGCCTATAGTTGTTGGGGTCTGATGTACTACCTGATTTAAATATTGGTAATACTCTACTATGTTTCATGAGGTCAGGAAACACGCCACTAAGGACACATTTATTAAATATAGTGACAAGGTAGGGTGCGATTACATCAATTATTGAATTGACTACCTTGACAGAGATCCCCCACAGATCGGCCGTTTTCTTAATATCTAGTGATCTGAAGGAACTTATTACATCACTTACACTTACTGTATTAAATTTAAAGCTAATATTACATTCTTCCACATGGTTTTTTAATAATGATTCAGCAACGGTAGGAGAGGAATTTAATGAGTTAGTTGTCGAAAATGGAATGTCAGCAAAAAAATTTTCAAAAACAGTTGCAACATCCCGATCTGAGGAAAATAAATTGTTGTCAATAGATAAGCTAAAGTCGGAGATGTTATTTTTGACTCTTCCAGTTTCACAATTAATAATTTTCCATGTCATTTTAATTTTATCAGGTGCCTCAATAATTTTTTTTTTTATATGCAATGATTTAGCTGTATGACATACACGTTTGAATAGTTTAGAGTAGGCACTAACATAACTGATAAATGAAAAAGACCGGTTGTATGATCTTTCACTATAAAGTTCATACAACCTCTGCCTACTCTTGTGAATTCCGACAGTCGCCCAATCATTAAATTTAAGAAAATTCCTAGAATAGACTGTCTTGGAAGTAAATATGGCATTAAATTCTGTTTTAATTAATTTAAAAAAATTGTTATAAAGCTCATTAGAATTATCATTTAATTGTAAATATGAGAGCTTTGCCATGATATTACTTCTGAACTTCTCAATTCGATACAAATTGATTGGAACAAATGTCTGTTTTAAATCCTTAGCATTATTATTTATTTGCGAATTAAATGAAGCCAACTGTCCACAATGATCAGAACTTAACATATTTATAATACATTTATGATTAGGTACACAGTTGGTAAATATGTTGTCAATACATGTTCCAGTGGATTCAGTGATTCTAGTTGGCTCTAAGAATAAGTTAATGAGGTTATATGAATATAATAATGATCTGAATCTAATACTTGTGCTACAGTTTTCTAATAAATTTATGTTGAAGTCACCACAAATAAAAATATATTTACTTGATCCAGATAATTTCAATAATGCACTTTCCAATATTTTCTCAAATGCTTCATATAACCCGCTAGGAGGTCTGTATACGCATACAACAATGACATGCTCAAGCTCTGCACAGGCTATTTCAATAGTCTGCTCAATAGAAAGGCTCACAACATCCTTACGTTCTTTAAATTTTAGATTTTTGTTAATAAGTATTAATGAGCCACCACGTATAGCTTTTTTTCTATTGAACATACTAGCCATCTGGTGACCATTAAAGTTAAACATAAACTGATAATTTACAAGCCAATGTTCTGTTATACATAAAATATCAATGGCATTACTGTTTATGAATAACTCAATTTCTAAATCTTTTCCTGTCATTCCTTGAATGTTTTGGTGCACCAGGTTTACAAGTTTACTATTATTATTGTTTTGATTATTTCTAATTTTAAGATTTAGGAATTTATCCAAGGTTAAATTACTATTAGGTAAATTAATATTAGTATTAATAATACTTGAGCCAGAGACTATCTCTTTTGTCTTAAAATTCAATTTAAATTACTTTTATCAGTGTTAATATAAATTAAATTGTTATTTTTATTATGCATATGATCCTTGGTAACATTAGGCATAAAATAATTATTGATATTGTAAGCTATTAGGTTACCAATTTGTCTTCTCGATTTTATTGGTAGGTACATAGTACCCTCTGTCAACTTAAATCTATATATGAATTTATTAATGTCAAATAACATAAAATCATTGCTACAATGTCGGGTCAAATTGTATAAAGATACATTTAAGTCATAAATATGTAAATTCTGTGCATCTGTCAAGGTATGTGAATATGGAAATGTACTAATTATAAATTTGCATTTCTTTTGATTTTGAATTTCACATAATAATTTTATATCCTTAATTAGATTATTTTTGTTCAGAGACAAGCTGTCTCCATGCATTAATACAACTATATTATTGGAATCCAGATGCATAGAACTTATCTTATTTATTTGGTACTGATAGGTTGCCCCGGGTGAGCATGTATTGACTACATTTTTTATCTCATTTTTTAGTATTGAGCCAAAGCCCTGACCTAACTTGTCAGATACTACTATAACATTTTTAACATTTTTATTTATATTTATTTCTAACCCCAGTTTATTGTGGTTGTGGAACCCTGGTGAACATTGACTCAACTTGAGAGGTTGGGACACTGTGTTAATATTAGTGTTAGCAGAGGCCAACTCATCTTCTTGAGTATGCAAACAGTTACACATGGATTCCTTTGATAACGATTCAAATTTTTCCAAGTTAGAGGTGCATAGCTCAAGAAGATTGTTGGCTGCATGTATATGTGGAAGATGAAATATATATTCAATTTATTATATAAATAATAATACTATAAGTATATTTTATAATCAAACTGCAAAGAAAGTGTTTTATCGAGCGGAGTATTTTATATAACGACGAACATTATACGAGATACAATCGTGAATATTAAGTAGCTGGATGATGACTGAGAGCATCTTGACGTTACAACCGCCATTTTAAATACATACATACTTAAAACAATGTTGTAAAATCGAGACATGTGTGATATCGAAACGAGATTTTCCTCGTGACTCGCTTTGAATGAACAAAAAATAATTTATTTTTTCGTCGGTATCTAACTTTATTAACCGATTAAATATATTTTTTAAGCAAAGAATAAGTATGTCGATTATAATTTAGATTAATTTAATTATTAGAATTTAACTTATACAAATTTTAGATATTTGATATATCTATGCGACCCGAGCTATAATAATAAACGAGAAAATTACACAACAGTTCAACGAAAATATCAAAACCATTATACAGTAATTTGACCGTCAGTAATAATACAATAAATTTCAAATATATCATATAATAATGGATTGAATATTTCGTAATTTTCGGCACAGCAATACTAAACATTTTCAGAATTTCAGTTCAATGCGAGATACAATTATAATGCAGAAAAATCTACCAAATAAATTTACATTAAAACTTAGGCGTAATGTTTACTATAATTTAATTGCATATTATTTTATATTCTCTTTTTTGAAATTATGTCTTCACAAGTCATACACTGTAGTTTTATCTAGTGTTACGAAAATATGTCAAAATTATCGACCTCTTTCTTAAAGTAGCTTAAATTTCGACTATTCGAAACATGTACCAATGTTTAGTACCAGACTAAATGACGCAATAACAAATCGGGCAAGCGCGCTGAATCCTATCGAATATTCATTTCAAAATTATGCACGTCGTCCAAATTATAGTATGAGAATTGGAAGCACTTTTTTTCAATGTTCAAATTAATAAACTTAAATAAGATCTGAGTAATAATACTACGTGTACAAATAATACCGAATAGTTAATTTTATACTTCAGGATAAAAATATCTTACCGTGCTCGACTGAAAGTACACAGAATTTACTATGACATCTATTATATTATTTCATTGTTTATATTTCAATTATGACGTCCAATTGGACGCAAGAAACTAATTAAATTTTCTTCTAAATATAGTGCTAAATTTTAATTTATGCCATTAAATGTACCTAAGTGAGCATCCTAATACTACTATAGATGACGTTAATAATATAATCATTACTTCCAGTATCACCAAAAGCAGATTTAATTACAGTAATACTCGCTAATGATACAGAAATGCGCCTTTCATTTGTATATTACATGTAGACAACGCTCGTGTAGATTGAAGGGTTGCCTTGGCCGTTCCGGGCGGGCAGGCACCGATGCACACCGCACCTACTACGTCGACCTGAAGAATGGTTACCGACTAACCTATTGACTCGTTTTGAGTGATAGGCATTTTAATTAGTGCGATAACATTAACTTCTTTAAAGAAATAATATACGCATCATGAATTTTTAGATTGCTAGATAATTCGTTTATTAAATACAAACTTATATATAATACTCTAATAATGCACATTTTAAATCAACTTTTGTATGATTATAATTTAAACGGAACATAACAGTAAATGAATTATAACTTCACACTATTCTCGTCGATAAGGAACAAAATGTCAGATTTCAATCTTTAATCAAATAGTTATATCAAATGTATCTAACTATCACAAATATTATTAAATATTTATTGCAATATTTGTAACTAGAAAATGAAAAGAAAAATATTAAAATAGTTTAACGTAATAAAAACAGCGCTACAAAACTCCGTGTTATATTTTCGTTTCATTTAATATAAGCATAAAGTATTTTGTATATATAACCTTTATATATAGAACAAAATACCACCAAAACATATTAATTAACTTGTTGTTATTTGTCAACCTTACACCGCGACAACATTTCAAATCACACTGGCGCCCATGACTCAGAATTAGGCGCCCGATAACGTAGTAGGTACCTTCGATCATAATCTACAGATCCTGACCAAACTAATTAAGGTGCACACATTAGGGCGCAAATGGATGGAGCATTCATGTAATAATACTAATAACACTCGTACCCTTAATGTAGTCAAGCATTTTTAAATATTTTTAGTAACAGGGGAGTGACTTGTTGTTGCTTATAGTAATAAAAAAAAATAAACAGTGTAAAAATTGACAAATTCTAAAACGTCCCTTCAGCACTAAGAGTTAGTTAGTTCACAAAAGTTTGCACGCATATGGGCAGCTATTATGAAAAAGTATTATAATAACTACTCCGAAACTGTTGTAATTACGAATCATCACGACAGACTATGAACTTGGCGCATTAAATTATAACTCATCATATATTTTACTATGAAGTACTGATTCTGCATTCCAATTCTCGAAACGGCAAATAATGATTTGCGATAAGCAGTAATCGCATGAAAGCTAGGCTAGCTTAGAACTGGTTGCTTTCCTAAGTCGCTCTGAGTAAAAGGGAGTAAGTCTCAACGGGCATTGAGAAATCATATTTTATACGACTATATACATATAACATGGCTTGTTGGTAATGAAGTACCGTGCTATGCACAACATTCACGACGTAGTGGCAGTATTCCCGGCGATGACAAGATAGCAGACCGCAACTTCCTTATCCGTTACGCGATATAATCGGCTAAGAACGTTGTCTCATTTGAATAACCAACGACTTGAGAAGTCCCGATCTAAATATATTCCTTGATGAAATGGTCTGAAACCGTAGGAACTTCAATGAATATCGAGTCGGTTTGTTAGATTATATTATATCATTCGGAATAAATTACAATGTTTTATTTAAACATTTTAAGAGCATGTACGGAGCCGACTGGTATATGAACACCGATAATCCCATTAATATCTGCTGTAGCATTTACGTTGGAATTCTCTAGAAATTTCCCGGGTTCCCGCGAAGTTCAGATCGTGACTGCGCGTCGCGTTCGGCGCAATTTGCTTACCCATACAGTGCCGGTGCGCGCCGTTCTAATCATGTGTAAAATATTGCCGTACCTCGTCACTGTAACACGGAATCAGGACGGCACGTCAAAAAGTCACAGTGAAACATTTTGAGATTAATTGACTACGATAGTCGCTGCACGATTACCGTTGTCTGCACTCAAAGCTGACTTTGAACGTGATCGTAAACCTGTTAGGCAAATGTTAAAATATATTTTCTTATTATAGAACGATCTATGTGCGAAGCGCAGAAGTAGTGGCGACTATATTGTAACCCTCAGCATAAAATGGTCGGTTAAGTAATCCATCCGAACAATTCCCATAAAAGCGCGGAGAATCGACGAGATCAAGTTGAACGTGACCTCAAGTCGGCGAGTAACAAGCCGGGTGTTACGAAGTGCGAGAGGAGGGCCGAGGGCCTATTAGAACAATAGTAGCGCGCAGAACCATACGATCATAAAGTCGCACCTAGAATCAGTTATAAAGCATATACACCTGACATGCCACAATCTAACTTATCTCGGGAATAATAATTTAGTACTATAATATTTTAATGATGTATTTTAATATTTTTAATCTCAACTAAAAATACTGAAAATGTTTTTCAAATGGTAGTTGGAACAACTGCTTTCAAAATCCAAGCTTCATATACCTAACAATAATTATTACGCTCTTATTAGGTACAACAATTTAACGTAAAATAATTTAATTATTTTCTATTAATACATCTTCAATTGTTTATTGCTTCAACGATCCTACGTTAATAACAATGAAGTAATTAATGATTAATTACAAAATAATTATAAAGGATAATTGTAATGACCGCAAATTACCATAATACATACAACGTGATAGACATTAACAACTAATCGTCCATTGACAATATAATAATAATTAAAAAGTCTACCAGAACAACACAAGTATTTTGAATAACAATTACTATTTTTGCGTTCAGGTTAGATAATAATAAACATTTTTGATTGAAACGTTTACGGAACTGTCTCGCCGAATAAAAATAACAAAATCAGATGACAACACAATTGTATTTGAATGATCAGGTTATATATACTGTAAAAGATTAACAAGTCATCAATTAATATGGAGAAGTGCTGAAAGGTTGGAGATTAAAGATTATATTTTCTTTTAATTTGATAAATATAAAAATGTACTTGAAAAAATTTTGGTACGGTATTTGATGAATATCGATATCGACGACACAAACCGGGAAAAACCGTATAAATATTTCATAAATATCGGTCAAGCGGTTTAAGAAGAGAAGAATTGTGAAAACACGCACATCGGAATTTTATATAAAAACATGTACAAAACAAAGATTATACGAATTTCACAACCACAAAAGCTAAATGAAATAAACGCAGTTTTATATAATAGGTAAAGGAATGCTTTACGTAAAACAGCTCTACAGCTTTGTTTATGTGGTAAGGGAGGTAGGGGTACTGCATTCCCACGCGTCAGTCGGCACACGCGGATACGATGGTTCCGATCACCGCCCCCACTAATTGAGGAGATGCATCCAAGGACGCTTCAATACCGTACTGTTAAATACGACGATAATTAATATTTGCTTTTCATTTAGAAAAAATATACAACCATAACTATTACTGTAATAAAAAAAAAACGTTAAAACACAAATACGATATATTATATCTCAAATTATAAAACTATCAATAGTTAATTTGTCATTTGAATAATATATGGATGGATATATATTTTATTTTCAAACTAGCCAATCTTCTAAGACGTGTTTTCTGTGTACTTTATCTTACTATTATTTAGACTGAGTTTATTTCTGATCTGCTTACGTGTTTTTATTTCCAGGCAGCTTCAACGCATATGCACTGATAATACTCACCTACTATTTTATTAGCCGCTTTGTGGAAAAAATACATTGTTTTTAACGATTAAATATTTACTAGGTCCTAGTTTAGTCTCGACAAGTAAATATAAATAGCATATTATCGTTCCATAGCATTACTATTAATGATAAGTGACATAGCATATAACTATGCTGAACTTGAGAGACGTGTGGGCGGCAATCATCCGGCACTATCTACCAATGAACTTCGCATACTTCATCGCAGTTTACACGGAAAGCAACTAATAAATTCTGAAATACAGTGTATACGTTTTATTATATTATTATATTTTTAAAAACTATGGTATATTTTAAATATATACACGTTAAAGATAATTTTAATTAATTCGATTGCTGATATCCTGCACACTATGAATATAATTGATAAAGTGGGCACCGAATTATCGATAAAATCGAAACAGCAGCTGCTATTGCTATAAATATCAATACGGTCCATTGTCGTAACCATATTCAAACAAAATATAAACAATAAGAACTATAAAATGTCGAGTATAGAGTAGTGTATGAGCAATTGAGTGCTGCTGGAACGGTTCAAGGTAACCGACGGGCATAAAAAGTGCAAAACATTCATCGAACTGAAATACTTCCTTGTTAGCGGAAAGATATTTTAAAACGTTGCGACCACAGAATAATGCATAAAATAAGACTTTGCCGTGGAAGTAAACAGTGGTCAATTACGGTGTAGCGCCCGGCTTTGTGGCGGGTTCAGAAACAATCGAAGCGGTGCGATGGGCGAGATACCGACCCGTAATAACTCTAATGGTAAGATAAGACCGCCACTGCACGGCTACAAGCTGTACCAACCGCACAAATGTTCCAACATAGTGCGTACACTATAATCAGATGTGGCATTCTGGGATCTGATCTGTAAATATTTTCTAAATATTTATTAATTTTAGAATTTATTCTGCATATTCTGTTCCTTTGCCACAAATTATTTACTTTTTAATAAATATTAGTAGATCAAAACAGATAAAGTTATGACAAGTGTAATGGTGCCGATAGCTTTTTACCTCCGCAGTATTTTACCGCGCGACGAATACTGAGACCAGTTTACGCCGACAACCATGTAAACGATTTATTCCCGAGCCTCGTTTTGCATTACCCGATCAGAAGCTAGGGCTGGATTGTAATAATAATGATAACAATATAAAAATCACGCTCCAAACATGATAATGATTTTTTGTTTTATACGATAGATTTGATTAACAATTAATAATAATTTAAAGGTGGAAATTGTATTAACACAACATCTTATACCACTACAAATACTAAAAAAAAAATTTAATTTTTAAAATTCAAAATATCGCTTAGAAAACAGGCGTGGGAAATGTAACAATATCATATGAATAAGCGATCGTGCATGCATCGTAGATATGATAACGGGCGATTTATATTCAAAGCTCCTCGAATGTACTCTTATGCAAACAGGTATATCATGACTGTCAGCCCTATTGAAGCGTGCAGTTGTCGCAGGGGCTTTATTAAACGACGCAAAACTAAGATGGCCGTTGGACCGGCTTATCCCGATTCCCCGAGCGCCTACTCGACGCGTCGTTAATACGCAATAATCCCTGATTCTACTAACTTTACCACTTAAATCCATAACACCTTAACACATATTTAAGAGATAAATCTCAGAGACAAACAAATTAACCGCCCACTCCGACCATAATGTTCACATGTGGAGGTATAAATTTAAATCACGTTAGATGTCGTTTCCTTTAAAAAGATAAACAAGGTGAATAAAATTTAATAATTACATAAGAGCCGTGGGCCGATGAAAATCAATGACTTAGATAGGCATTCTTATAAAACAAAAACTATAAACCCCGAGACACCACTAAATACAGTAGAAGACCCTCATAAATATTTAATTGGCACATGAGAAGCCTGATTGAAAGCGTTTATTAATACAAAAGGCCCGTATGAGGGTCGGCGAATTACATATAAAGGAGACCGATTGAATATAAGCATGCAGTAATGGTGCATTTAATCGATGTGACCAAGTGTGAGCGCAAACGTGTCGAATATACACTCACATACATTCAAACTGCATTCTCTCACAACATTTACCTGTCTCACTTACGCATCTTTTATACCTGACGAATTAGCTATTCGTAGCTATTCGTATATTAATCATAACTAAAATTTTTACATTAGGAATGTAGTTAGTTCTCCCAATAGAAACGGCTACAGTTATTTTAATAGAATCATTAAAATCTGTGTCCCTGCTGGCAAGTAGAAATGCTATATTTGCAAGACATGACTTTATAATCATCTAGATATACAAACAAGAGTATAACCGGTTTAGATAACGACTCGGCGCGAAGAAAATCAATGCATCGTCTAATGATTGAACTTAGAAGCGATCTTTAGCATTGAACTTGAAAATCGATGTTTCGATTAAGAATGTGCCGAAATTTGCGCATGTGGTTGTGCACTTTTTGCGGATGTCACCAAAAGCCGGCAGTCGCCACGTTAAAGGTGTCCAACCGGTTTAAGTTACCATCTCCATCTCCTCCCGCCGCCGTCATAAACGCGTCTGCAAATTCAACACTCGTCAAATACCGCAAAATGCAATACGACCGCTATGCCGGAGCCGCACTGACATTAATGTAAGCACGCACCTTTTGAATAAACGTCGCGAATGTTCGTTCATAAAGCTGCATTATTATAAAATATTTTAATAGTTTTGAGCAAAGTTATTATATGTTTTGTAATTTTAATACATATAAATTTGTAAAAATTTTTTCTAAAGATTTCTTAACGAATACCTACATATTTAGCTATTTCTGAGACGTAGCGAACTATTTAAAATAATGTATAACCGAACTGTGTTTATTATCGATATCTATATCGACGTACATACATGGAACTGAATCATCGCCATCTTTAGATGGGACTAACGTATTGCATAATCGGTCATTAAAGTCGTTCGCAATGAGAGGCGTGCTACATGAGCATAATGAAACAATACTAAAGAACAAGGAAATATTTACGGAAATATATTTTATTGTGTCACGTCCACAACAACTGTTAGGAAAACATTGATAACGCAAAACGATTCGATAATAATCAGGAAGAGATGTAAATTGAACAAGTAGGGTACCGTAATCTCGTTAAAGCTATTAGATACCAAGATAAGATCTACAGGGCTTTAACGGCGACGCACATCAATCAGTTGCGAGACTTAGGTCCGCCGGCACATCGCATTCCTCCATTTTCTTTTATAATGATCTAGTTATGCAGCAAAAAGTCATATTACCAGGAGAAGTAATGACAAATGTACAGAGTAGAAAACAACGTTATTAATAGATTCATTAGTCACTGCCGAGTTTCATCGCTATAAAAACACGAATCTAGAAGTTGATTAACAGCATTATTAAAATAAAGAATTCAATGTCAGTGTTATCTACAATAATACATTCGGTGTGTTATTATATTTTTACAATTTAAACAAGATAAACGATGATATTGAAAAGCAGTTAATATGGAATATCCTTGAAACGATCAATGACATCTTTAATTATTAAAAACAGAATATTTTATACACTTTATTTTTTGTTAAATATATTCGTATTCATATTAACAGCCGGATCCATGATTTAATACCTACCTATATCAATAAAAAACTAAGCAATAATGAAGGTCAACTTTCACATCGAAGTTTAATAAAATCGTTATCAAGATTAAAATAATCGATAAGATCCATTTTAATACTAATAGTCTTATATATATATAGTCAATATATATGATTTAAGCAAATTAAGTTAGGCAAATCTATGTAAGAAAAATCCAGACAAAATACCGACCATAAGGTTGATCGTAAGGTATATTCATTAAATGTGATTACTCTGATGAGCAGAATGAAATAGTCGCCCACGCGAATGTCAACTGCAATAAATTCTGAAACATACATACTTGTTTTTTTTTTATATATACGAGCTGTTTTAATTTTATTTGTTTGTAAAATGGGAAATCAATTGTTTTGTAAGAGAACACATGAGCATTTATATGGATGTATGCACACCATGTCTAAACACGCGACGCTGTCGCGCTCGCTCGATCACAATTTCATGGTCAAATGAAGCAAGTTTGATCTGTCTATTACGTGGCATTTTATTGGTTGCTTTATAAATAGGTTCAACGAACAGAAGCTATCTAAAACAATCACATTCATACAACCTTATAATATACTTATTTTTAATTAGGTGCTTAATAATGTTAGAACCAACAGCAATTTGAAACATGAAGATGTAACATGTATAAAATCGAAACTCATTAAAAGTGAAATGCATAGTCTTAGTGTATTTTTATTTAGATTACGTACATATAAATAAACAAGCATGTAACATGTATGAATCGGTTGTGTAACAGAAATTGACATTTATCTTTAATGAGATTGGGCGCCGTATCTAATGAAATTGACGTAACCGCGATTCTTTACGAGCGCGGTCAATCTAATAAAATTTTCCCCGCCTTAAAATGTTAGGAATGAAATTAACCAGATACGATGTGCGATCCTAACCAAAAACTTGTACATAAATAACGTACACGAGAGGAGCTAATTGACGTGAGTCACATGTGTTATAAATGTTATAGATGCGGTCGAGTTGGTTGTGTATGTTAGGGGCGTTTGTGTCGCACCTGGCAATCGTGCTGGTCGTGGTAGGAGCTGACGAGTTGGCTGACGTACTCCCAGACTTCGCCGGGAGCGGTCCAGGCTGCAGAGGTGGCGGCGTGCCGCATCATGCCAACATCACACGGCCGCACTAGTCTCACTTATCACTCACACACTGTTTTGAACGAACTAGTTACACTTACGCTCACGTCCGAGCGTTGACGAGCTATTTATATTGTTTTATCCTCAATCACGCGCAACTGGGTCGCGATCTACATAACGAGCTGTGCTAAAAATCGGTTCCAGTTTGTAAACAATTAATTAAACTTCGTTTTTGTTTTAAAATATTGGGATATTAATCTGAGTAACGAAGATAATCGATTACACGATTACCATCAAAAACTAAGCATTTAAAATATGTTTTACAGCTTTTAATACGATATTTGAATATGTAAATAACGTTTCGTGCAATAAACAAACAAATTTTTAAAGCTATTAACATAACACTCGTAATAATACATAACGTAATTGACGAAAGAAATGGCTAATTTGCAGCAGAGCGCAATCACAGAGCAAATCCATTGGATTCACAAGAATGACTCTGATAACGCGTGACCTTGAGCCGTCGCTAAGCGTTTGATAAGGGAAATTCGGCGTTCGCGGCGTTGTCTCGCTTGCTTATCGAAGCGTCATGTTTGTTTTGCACAAAATTAATATCGCGACATGCATAACAATTCGAAAGATGGCGAATTAATGAACTATTATTACACGGCAATGAGAGATATGTAAAAATAATAAATTATATAACGTAAATAATATAGTTATTAAAATTAATTTCAATATTGTACAAAATTTTATTTACAAAATAAAATTATCATTTTAACACTCGAAATATTAATCAATAGCAATATATTGTTTATTTACATTTATAAAAATTCAATCACTTTTCATAATTTTGTTTCACATATATTTATTATTAGCACAACCACTAAATCACATTAGTCAAACCGTCTGCGAAATGGTTAAGGCACGTAAAACGCGAGTAAGTACGCATTTGCGCGGCACCGCACACGCAGGAGTAGAAACGCGCGCGCGCTTCGCCGCGAGCCAGCTAATGACCGGCGCGACGCGTATTCACGACCCCCACTCCGCCACTGTACGCGCTATCAAACCAGTTTACGTGAAAAATTTTAATTCCTCGGCGCGGGTGACGACCGGTCGCGCTTTCCTCGATCGGAGTCCCCCGTGAGGAAAAAGCGCAGCACCCCTGGGGCGCACCGGAAGTGCACGGCCGGCGCCCGGCACGCGAACCGAGCGCACCCACCGCCTTAATTAAATGCTGCACGCTGCACACCTACCCTAACCACCGCGGCACGCTCTACCACCCAGGCTACACACTGCGACACCTTCCCGCCTATCACTTACGTTATTGTTTGCGATAATGCGACAAGAGATAGATCGACACCCGATCCTAACGTCACATTCCACAAATATGCATTATAGCGATGCTAATCTTACGTGAAGTATTCATCATGAAAGCTTTTGTCGATTACGAATATCTCAATTACCTTAAATTTATATTCAGTCCGATGTTCTGAGAGACAGAGCAATATATCTGTACAGATTTGATCCGTCAATGCTAACAATGAGCATTTTATTCGGCCTCGAAGTGAATGACCTACTCGCAGATTAGTTGTGGGCGGTGCACACATGTATATTGATATCATAGTAGTTTTCTATATTAATCTCCACTTTGTACAGGATTATTGCATTTTCTACTTAAACGAAACGATTAAAATGATCAAAATTAAGAATCAATAAAATTTTGCTGAAATAAAATTTAGAAATATATTCGAAATTTTTGGTGTGTTATGCGATCTGACTCACATATCGCATCATATTAGCAGGATGCAAAAATAGCAATCTGGGGCGCGGATTCTGGCTCTTACAACTATTTTGTGTAACTATTAACACAATTACTTTTAGTATCGCGTTTCTAAGTTTTTGATTAAAACTCGTAGCGAGTGTACCGACACATAAAGTTCCTTCCAACTTTACCTTACATATAATTTGATGTGTATGGTTTCCTAATGCTGTGCATTTTTCAGGCTACGCTAACATGCATTTGTTTAAATTTTTTTTTATTATATTTTACGATATGATATACCATCTACAGTTATTTAAAAACCTAATTTATTGTATTGATATCATCTTTAGACACTTTCATTTCGGTTTAGGTTTAAGATCGTTTTCTCATTAGATCACGGACTTAAAGCACAACTACAATTACTTTTTTGTAGTTTTATTTATATTTTTATCGATACATTGTTTTAGAAAACTCTTCTTCCAACTACTCATAAATAGGTCAGCAATAAAATCATAGACAAACTTACTTATATGTAATATGAAAACCCCAGAGTATACACTCAAACGGTTTCTATATCACGATATTTCTCAATATAATTCTAATCAGTGTATTTAATATAGAAAAAAAATTTGCTAGATAACCTATTTTCATTTATGAAATAAAAATGTTTGAAGAGCAAAAATAAATCTCGAAGTCTGGAATGCGAACTGCGCGTTTTCATTGAGTCACATGGAAAAAAACGTGCACTAACTATTGATTACTACATTTTCATGACCTTGTATAATATTCAATCTTCAACATAGTTATTTTATATTATGAATAACGAATATCTTTTATTGTGAAGTAAACTAATCTACCATTTAATATTTATTACAGAGACATTGAGAATTTAAATTCTACAATAATTTAATAACATTAAAACATATGATTTTATAATAATAATATGTTTGATACAAAATTATGTTATTATAAAAATATACTTTAATAAATTTATTAGAGCATTTATAAGTAAACCATATTCACCCCATTTTTAGAGTATACAAAAATTACATTAGGGTCCCTTTACTCCTTTAAATAAAATCATCCCATTTCTATAGACTTCTCACTTCACGTGTGGTAAACGAGTATAATAACGTAAGCAATAAAATGTATAAGTTTGAATAACAACAAAGAATTCTGGGTACCTTTTAAGTTCGTATACCCTTCTTAATATTTTAATAAAATTCCCCTCAATTTAAACCGGATTGAATATTAAATAGGGTAAGACAAGTTAAATACACGCTTATGTAACTTCACAGATCATGTCGGCGATGCTCGTTTCACATGACATATGTTTATGTATGAACAATATTTTGGGTGATGTCATATCTTTCTACGAATTATATGAGAGACGAAAGGGTATTTAAAGTGACTCAAACGCAATGAAAAAAATATTTACTGTAAATATTTCCTCACTGACCCGCCATCGTTTTATAAAACATAGATGCTATTAGAAAGAAAATTAATACAAATCATTGAAATCCCTTCAGAGTATGACGACTTGTTCGAAAAAAGTATGTATAGCAGAGAACTGTTAATTTTCCACTGCTGTCTTCTCATTTGTAAAAAATATTTAGAACTTTTTCAACCATCTTGTTCCACTATTGTTTAATGCGTTGGAATTTTATAGACACATTCAGGTCTCCTCAAAACGTAGAAGATGAACTATATACAAAACACAAATTAGCTACATCGATACTTGGTGTTGCCTGCCCGAATCGAACTTGCGATTTTCTTTTAAAATAGATTTATTCTATACCTTATCCCATATGGGCTCTTGAAAATAATTAAACGGACTAAAAACCCTTAAAATAAAATTTGATTTCATATTATCCGTTGCGCCTCACTGTAATACCTTTTAAAGATTAAAGAATACATTATTGATTAACCGAGAATGATGTCATTAGATTGCATAATGTATGTTAATGCTGGAAAGTCTTTAAATAAAGAACAAGAAATTCACAGTAATAAAATAACGCTATAGTAAATTAATATGAGGTTAAATTTTCTTAATATTTTGGCTTATTTATTTATAATTTTAAACTTAAATTAAAATTTGACTACAAATAGGTGATATTTATATTTATTATATTATATTTCAAATTTATTTATTTATCCACAAACTTTACTAATACATACATATGTATATATGTAATAACTAGAAACGTGCTCAAATATTAAGCACGAAATTTTAAGACTAAATTTCTGTGTAGCTTGTATGTTGTCTACAGATGCGTAGTCGCGATTTGACGAAAAATTTGACAAACATTGGTGGGAACACGCAAAACATGGGCGACCGTTTACATATGCGTGTGTAATAGTTTCTATTCACACTTGCAACACGATGTGTACTTTCTAGCAACATCCGCGTTGTTTGTTAAGTACTTATAATTAATATTGGTAATAATAATAAAACAGTGACAGACTTATACCACCGTTTTTAAATCAATATGTACTTATTTTCGGGGACGGCCACCTTAGTAGCGCTCGAAAAACCGCCAAACCGACCAACAAAGTTGCGACTCGAATGACAATGGAACCATCGGGCAATAAATACAAATGGTGATTGACGATTTCGTTTTTAGAAAAAACCAAATGTTAAGATTGGATATGTATTATGTATTCGATTTATCACGTGATCAAAATTGATACATTGTATTGAATAATTTAGATGAAAGCTAAGTTCGAAATCGGTTTGACAAATTGGTGTTAGTGGGATTCCGAAAAATCTAGGTAGGACCAATTCTAGGTAAGAAAAAATTCTAGGTTAGGCTAGTTCAATTATGAATGAATGGTTTCTATTCATTCATAATTGATTCCACGAGTTCTCCTGCTCGTCCGTCTCGATGGTGTGATGTCTTACTCATAGGGCCGCAGATCCTGAGTTATTAGGTTCAAACCTTAGGTCCCATTAATAAAAAGTTATAGGGCTTCCTATCATAAAATTATCGGTAACTAGAATTTGGAAAGTTGATAGTAATTGCACTCATATGCTTTGTAAAGCACATAAAACAGTTGTTCCAGCGCCTGAACCTCTTTCCGGTCGTTTAGCATTAGCCGTTCCATGGGACTCAGAGCGTGAGCTAAGGTTTGTCAACATAGTTGTGCTTTTTGTGCAATTGACTAGTCTCGCTTAAGCAATCGCCGTGGCCAGAAATTGATTAGCAGGACTTCTACATTCTACCAGAAAACAGCAACACATTTTGTAGCTATTTTCTGGTTTAGCAAGCGTGTAATCTATATACGGGTATAAGGGATATTTTTTCTTATACTTGCAATGTCTATAAACCGCGGTGACCACTTACTATCAGATGGACTATTTGAACATCTGGCATTGTATATAAAATAAAATAAGCATTCCTTTGTGCGTTAATTTACAGAATCGGTATATTAGCCGACATTCTAATAAATAACAATGAAAAATTCTGTATATAATTATGAAGCATTTATTTAATTATCAACCCAGAACAGGACAATTTACGAGTGTACATTGAAAAATTGTGCCTCCTGTACTTCTACCATTATTGTTCTATAAATTATTAATTCGATTTTTCTGTCATATACTTCTTAGTAGTAGGTTGTTATCAAGTAACTGCCAGTGTAGTGATCACGTGCGAGGCAATCGAAAAAATCTCTCTTCGAACTCGTGGGATTACCCTCTCATCAAACTATGAGAGCGAAAGAAGCATTGACTAACAACATAAGTGCTGAAGTATTGAGAGTGCACAAGCACTATTTATACATATTTTCTGCAGATATGGATACCATGGCTGAAATTCGGTCAGCAGAACATGAAAAAATGTTTTTACAGTTTCAACAATGAGTTAGATGATATATCGTACCCAGGCAAAGGAATCTTTCCTACGAAATAAAATGATACGGTGGAGCAAATCTGTTTATTTGGACGATTTTTAGATAAGATAATTATTTCTCAGAATTTATTTTGTAACATTGTAAGCCTAGTTGTGATGCTATTTTATTCACAGAGCACGAAATTTGTAGATCAATTTTCTTGGACGAATTTATCAATCGTATTTTTAAAATGGCCAAGCAAATATATATATTAAAGCATAGTATCCACCTTATAATACGCAATCATTACTATTTCCCTTTACTAAACTGGCGAGGTTCACCTGTTATCATAAATAAAACATAGAAATTAATAAATATGAAATTAAAAGACCAACCGTTGCGCCTAAACGTTAATATTACGGATTTTCGTTTTGATGAAACAGAAAATAAAACGAGTAGAATGATGCACTTGTTTATCAATCTTGAATATTTTCAATAAAAAAAATGCACTCTTAGCAACTATTCGGATCTACAAGGAATTGCTCCAATACCGATGGTAGTGTGAACCTCAACAGGCTTAACCACAAAAGCGCAGATTTACAGCATGAAAACTAAAGATAAGTTGATCTCCAGTAAATGCGGATACCACCATTTATTCTTGGAACTTTATATTATACTTTCATAAAAATAAATAGCAATGTTTGGTCATAAGAGAAACTAAAGGAAAAGGCATGGGAGAGAAACCTATGACAAGTTATTATGTATATGCTTATATTTAATTACAAAATATAAATGTCACCTACTGATGGTCACTTACCCAGACTATTGATTAGGTTCTAGGAAAAGTTGATTCTTAGGTACAGTTACGAACTGCTTCATTATATGTTTATATGTGCAATCTCAAACAACACTGAAGCCACGCATATCCACTGAATGGTTCATTAACCAAATAATACTTATAGAGTTGGTTTGAAATCTATGCTCTTGCAAGGGAACCGAGATGGATGCGATTTCAAATCCAGGCTGAATTTCTATGTGCTTAATGTGTGTTAATACTTTATCTCGTGCTCGGCGTTACAGGAACACATCATGATAAAACCTACATGTATTTCCAACTGTCATTGAGGCAGCATGGTGGAATAATCTCCTTCCAAAAAGGAGGGGAGGCCTAAACCCAGTGGGGTGTTTGCAGGCTATTACTTCTTTCCTTTTCTATACTTTTGTTGATTCAACATTTTATTAAGAAATATCCTTGTGTGCAAGATTGTCTTATTTGCTTAGAATAGATTCTTTATGCATTGTCTAAAGTGTCTAAAGTGTTGTGGGTTTGTGCAAGTTCTTCTGGTACTTGCTATCCACTTATCAAATATTCAACCACCAAACAGCAATACTTGGTATTGTTGTTTTCCAGATTAAAGGGTGAGTGAGCCAGAGTAATTACAGGTAATGTCTTAGAGAAACCCTGGAAAGTTTCATCAAAATCAGAAGAAATTTCTTTTTTCATCTCTACAGCCAGACATTCTCAGTTTTCTCTTTACAGACAATATAATAATTGGGGTCACTACAACTATCTCTACCATACGATTCACTGAGAACAAATTAGGTTGAGAGATTACTCTTAGTGTGAATAATAAGGCCTAGACAAAGGTTCTTTATCTCACATTCAGTTCTCCTTACTCAAACTCCTTTACCTTTTTATAGAATACCATGTCTATCGGCAGTAGTAAACATCAACATGGCTTTTGATTTCCTTTTATATATATATATATATATATATATATATATATATATATATATATATATATATATATATATATATATATATTACCTCTTCCAAACATTTTGACCCCACTCATAAGTATACAGAACATTATGACACAGTAAATTTTTCTTTATACCTAATTTATATTTAGGCTGCCATACAACACATTAAACGAAACAGAGTTAACCTTTCTTAAAAAAATCTACACTCATATATAGATATGGCTATAAGCTATCATTTGCAGACATTTTTATTATGCATTAATTTAAATTAACATAAAAATATATTTACATCTATAAACCAAAAACTACTTCTGCAATTTCTTCTTTTATAAATTATTATTATTAATATTAATTAATGTTGAATTATAAAATGCCAAAAAACATATTAGAAAAACACTTGTGCTTACCTTAGAGCGTTTTCTTCCTTGCCCTCTCTTCACATTGATGTCATTATTGGAATCATCACTTTTAGTTTTTTTCACATGAACATTAGTCTTTGAAGCACAGGACTTGTCTTTATTTTTAGACGTATCTTTAGCCTCACAAAGTTCTTCATCACTATCACTTTTAATAACATTTTTTGCATTCTTCGATGTTGTCTTCTGCGGAGAACATTTAGCTGGTAAGTTTTTCTTAACAGTTTTCAGTGGCAAGTCATCTTCACTGGATGAGTCAGATGAACATTTGCTACATGATTCTGAACTTGAACTGGTTTCAGACACCTTTTTCTTCTCTTGCTTATCTTTCGATGGTTTTGGCGTGACCTCGTGAGGTTTCTTTTTCACTGATGGCTTGATAGTTTTCTTGGGGGTAGATTTTTTTGGAAGAATTGCGGCAATTTTTAATTTCAGTCCAGTGTCACAAGAAGTAACTGAGAAATGTGGTTTCCGTGTGTTGCTCTGTTTATTACCAGAACATTCCCAATCACTTCCTGAAGAATCGCTTGAGCTGCTGTTCTGTAAAATTGTAAAATACAACATGATTATTGACAAGTAAATTTGTAAAATATACATTGTTTTTTGCCTATATCCAAGAAAATTAATCATATTAAAATAAAAATAAATAATATAGCTTACCTCGGAATCACTATTAGAATCCGAATCACCACTTGAATCTTGCGTTTTTGGCACCTCTGTGCCCATTTCTAAAACAAAATTAAAAGACAATAATTAGGAAAATTCACAATAACTGTAATAAAACTAACAATTTTTAAGATCCTTTATCAACCTATATATAGCCATTTATAGTAGAAGGCTATGGCTATGGTATGGTAAAAATATAGTATGGCTATTTTTATATACCTGATTATAACAGGTATAATTTATTAAATAATATAATATTATTAATTAAATTATATAATATAATAAAAAATACCATAATAGATCATTTATAAGTATTATATTTAGCTAGTGTTTATTTGTATTTACTTTTAATTATGGTAAAGTTACCATTTAAAATATGTTGTTATTATCAAAAACTAGTTTAATTATAAGATAAATTGGGTATTAAGAACCTAATGCACCATTAATATGAATGCATTATTTATTTCTTATACATTCTAGACATAATATACAAAGGTTATGATACAAGAAATGTATATAGTAGGCATTATCATTTTAGAGGATTTCTTCCAGCAGGCCAGAAAAGGAATTAATACTTACAGAAATAGAAAGAAAAACACAAAAGAAAAATACTGTAAAATAAAACTATAATGACTTTACTTTTTTAATCCAAATCAATTCTCTAGTTATACTATAATCAGACAAATAAACTAAACATAGACTTCAGCTTTAAACATTCATTGTTTGCAATGTTTTTGAAATAAGTACTACAAACAACCACCACAATAATAGTATTTTTACATGACAACTTTTAGTTTATATAATTATTGAAAATACTAAATGACATGTTAAATTTAATTTATTGTTTTGCCTTAATTTACATCGTAGAACATAAAAAATATGTAAAGGACTGTGTTAGATACTGATGTCTTAAAGCAAAGCATGACATTTGTTTTGTAATACCAAAACAAAAAACTCTTGTTTTCTTGTTTCCTAAGTTATTAGTACACGTAAAATTTTTAGTTGTTAACTAGCTGAATTAATATCTAATGACGCTACTAGTCGTATCACGTATGAGGTACTTACTTCAAGGTTGGTCAAGATGTTCCAAAATATAATACTATGTATTTCTTCATTTCACTCATGGGGCATGTGTATACATTGACGTAATCTGAAATATATGATAGATTACATTATAATATAATACTATCAGCGGATAAGTTCAGTACTTCCAGAAATTAGTATCGTTTTCTCCTCCAACTCCAATACTAATTTGTCGGAATGACAGATCTGACGACACTCGTTGGACCAGTTTTATTTCACCGTGTAACTAAAAACTGAGTTTTTTACACCACATCAGAGACATACAATTTCATAGATTCATTAACAGAACATGTTAATTTAACGTTTTTATGTAATAATATAATAAGTTTAACGGTTTTTACGACGTTGGCGCCAAATAAATGTATACGTTTACATAAATACTTGATATAAAACCTCTACATCGCTCGATAGCCTTTATATCATGATTTGTTACTCGTTACGAAAATGTAGAGTCACTAACCACTTCAATATTCTTCAAAATTCACGAAAAAAAACGAATTACATCAGCTAAGCACTTAATTTTTACATTGCTTGGCCACCATGTTTACAAATCTTTCGCATAAAAATTTAGGTAGGTACAAAGGGAGAAAGCTAGTGAATTCTGCAGCTTATTCATTCCCTCTTACGTGAATTGCTTGTGCAAGAAAGAGATTCCAATCATAATAATAGGTTCAAATTGCGGCGCAAAATGGCGTCAATGATCTATATTATGAATATATATAGCTTATTCTTTAACAACTATTATGAGTATTTGCTTAAGAAAGTAACTGTGTTCGATTTAATATTCCACGGTGATGTACGTATTTACCTAAAAATAAACAAAAGAATTATCTATATTTACTCTGCTACTAACATAATGACATCTGTTAGTTAAGTAATGTACTATTCATATAAAAAATGAGCACTTAGCTAACCTAGTTAAGTGATTTGAAGTTAGATGTCAGCCCGTTCCTTAGGAATTTTATTACTCTTTGGCTAACCGAGTGTATTGAAACTTTGAAAAATTGCTTAATTATTATAGCAAATAATAAAACATTCGGTTTTTTGTTCAATATTGTGTTAAATATGAAGGCTTTATTTATTGTTTATCATTTTCTAGCTCTTGTCATTCATATGGCACATCCACACAGCGACTCCAGAATGGCAACAATATTTAAATACATACTTAAATAAATCTTATTTACGTTCTCTAGTTCCTTCAAAAAGCCAAATTAAGCCGCAAGTTTTTTAAATATTTATATTAGGTGTATTATACTTAATTTGACACAAAAGACAAGGTCGCAATTAGGAGAAGGGTTTATAGCCCCGGGGGTATCCTCAAAATAAGAGCCCAAAAATGGAAATTTCTAAAAAAAGAATAAAAAATAACAATAAACCTATAAACTTAAACCTAAAAAGATAGATTAGTTAATGATTACTTAATAAACGACAATAAAATTAATGTGATGATTAAATTTGTGAATGTATTTTAAAATCGTACTGGTACAAAATAAATATGCGATTTAAAACTGCGTCGTCACACAGGTATGTCCCATCAAAAATTAAGAATAATACACGATATTAATAAGAAAGTACCATTATGACAGCACTTTTAACATATGGTCTTATCACACTAATTTTTTTTTCTATTAAAAAAAAATCTGGTACAGAATGTTGTGTGTGTCTTGTGTCAATATTTTTGCCTTTTCCATGAACAACGAAACAACATCAACTCATAATGACATTTGACATTGACAGTCGTGGTAAGAGTAATACTCAATAGTGAATAAGGATTTCAAATAAGCATTAAATATATGTTACATATTATATTTTTTACTAGTCTTATCGGATAGTGCTACTACAGTATATAAAAATATGAACTTTTTATCATTAATTTATGGAATTATGAATTAAACTTAGAATAAACTTAAATAAACTGCCACAGGATACTTTGAAGTAATAATTTAACATATAACATTAGTGAAATTACAGTGCTTATCATTTTAAAATTTAGTTTTACTTCATTTATGCTGTTGCATATTTCATATATCTATATAAAAGGCCCAAAGACATCAGTAATTACTGACAATTTTGGTAATTACCAAAAATGTATTAAGTATTAACATGTATAAGTTTTTTATACTAAGACTGTAAACAGTATGAATTATTTTATATAAAATATAACAAAAAAGTGAAACTTATTTATAGACTGATTTACTTTTGAAGAGGAAAATAAAACAATTTGTGAATAAAGTGTTCAAACATAATTTGTTCATTCTTTCGGAAATATTTAAATAGGAAAGTAATGGATGAGCTAGAAGTATGGGAAGATTTATCTAATATTCCAGCTGATCCACCTTTGATGCGAGAGCTATGTGAAAATTGCAAGTGAGTTTCCATTTTCTTTAAATGAAAATGATCACAGATACACAGATGTTAAATTTTATTATTTAAATTTTTAGGAGACCTTCAGTTGTTTGCTGGTGTTCAGCACTTCCACCAGAGCGACTTGATCCTAAGAGCAAAGTTATTTTATTACAACACCCAGCTGAAGAAAAAAGATGCCTTCGAACTGCTCCTATGCTACAACTAGGCTTAGCAGAACATAAGTGCCTTATATTCAAAGGAAAAAAATTTCCTCAACCTAGACATGAATGCCTAGAAGATATTCTAACACAACCAAATACTGTGCTTTTATATCCTAGTAAAGCTGCCATTGATATTAAGGACTTAAAACATGAAGCTACCTCTTATAATATTATATTAATAGATGGAACATGGCCACAAGCTAAAGCCATATATGCATCAAGCCCTATTTTACATGTAATTAAACAAGTCAAACTTACTACTACAAGCACTAGTAACTATCTCATAAGAACACAGCCAACTCAAGGCTGCTTAAGTACACTGGAGACTGCAGCTGAAGCTCTATCTCAATTAGAAAACAATTCAATTTACAGAGAACAATTGCTTGAACCTTTACATATGCTATGTAAATTTCAATTAGATAATGGTGCAGTTACACATCAATCAAAAGAATTTTTAATTAAAACAAAAACATACCCTAAATTAATAGGAAAACGATTGTCTAAATTATTAAGATCTACAAATGAAATATAAGTAATTATAATTTTATAAAATTTATACAGTCATTTTTAGTGATTTTAAATTATTTTAAGTAACAATACTGAATACATACTTTAGTAATTATTTTGATTTTTTAGAACATTTATCACTATTTCCACTAAAATTTCAACTATCAAGTTTAGCTAAGAATTCCTACCATCTTAATAAAATGTTCTGTTTTAATTGAGCCTTTTTTAATTTATAATAACCCTAGTAGTCCCACATTCTACTTGATAAAATTTTAAAATGGTCAATTGACTTATTACACGATTGCCTAAACCAGAGGGTATAACATGATTATTTTTTTACTCATAGAATGTAAGAAACCACTCTAGGACGAATTTTTCAAAATTCTTAACCTAATCCCTTAGCTAAATGGGGAATGACCATTTATAATGATATTTATCATTTCTGATTTGAGATATTAAAATAGATATTTACTAATTAACACACGCCGTTGATGAGTTATGGACACTTATTAAAAAAGTATTTACGAAAATTCATCAGAAACTATGAAAATGATAGGATACAACTTGGGATTTTTTTTAATTTTTTTATTTAGTGCACAACATCCACGGGCTCACAGTTGCCCGTGCCATTTTTTACATTTTATAAATTTTGGCGTAATTTTATATTTTTACTGAACATCAGCAGATCTTCGCTGGACGTCGAGCTTGTCGTCTTCTTGGAAGATGTGGCCCACACACACATTTTCTTTTTTCAATTAAAAATAATATATAAATTAATATAATATATAAATATATAATTTGGGATTAAAGTCGTCATCCTCCTGTCCTTATCTTAATTTTACTTGGGGTCGGCGCAGCATGTCTTCTAAAATTTGGGATTAAAGTATGTTTAAAAAATACGGGAATCGGCTACGATGGTTAAGTATAAAATTAATATATGCATTTGTTGTATTTAATAGCCACTCTAAGAGGATTAGACTAAAATTCCAAAATATTCAACTTATGTGTTTTACAATTTTATATACTTTTAATAAAAATATAGTTAAAACATTTTTACTTGTTATTATGTTAATTGATAAAAGGACGGAATTTAAGCATATTGGTATTGCCCAAGATAATAAGGCGTACCGTTCAAAAAAATATTAGGGGATTTTTGTCAATAAAAAAATGTGCTACTGTGCACATTTTTTTATTAATGTGCCAATATATTGCAAACAAACAATATAAACAACAAAATAAAATTGTTCTTTTTTTTAAGTTTATTCAATTCTATTTTTATATTGTTTCATGGCCTTTAGTTGTGTCGACAGGGTACAGATTATTTCGCCAAAAAGTTTAGTTTATAATGGCAATACTATATTTGTTCTGTCAACAGTCAACGAGACAAAAAATAGGTATTCACCTATTCTTTCTTTTTGATCTGTCAAAGGATATAAAACATGGCTGAGGTTTGTTAAGATTTTATAAAAATAATCAATCCTGTTTTATATCACCCATCGTGTATTTAATATTCGGACGAAGCCTAGTAAATGAAAATGTGTCGAAGTCGTACGCGTTTTTCGGTGTTATTTTTTGTTTGTGACTACAAAATATGTTTACATATTTCAGGTCGACGAAACTCTGAAGAAGAAGCGTACCTTCAGGAAGTTTACCTTCCGAGGTGTTGATCTTGATCAGCTTCTTGATATGCCAGAGTGAGAATCATTGTTTATTTTACCAAATCGTTACGACAATAATGAAATGAGATGCGGTGAAAAACATAACCTCATTTAAAATAATTTATATTTTTAGTGAGCAATTAATGGAATTGATGCATGCACGAGCCCGGAGGCGATTTGTCCGTGGTTATATGCGCAAGTCTAAGGTACTTGTTAAGAAACTTCGCCGTGCAAAGAAGGAGGCTCCTCCAAATGAAAAACCAGAAATTGTTAAAACACACTTGCGCAACATGATCATTGTTCCAGAGATGGTTGGTTCTATCGTCGGTATTTACAATGGAAAGACTTTCAACCAGGTATGTTTCGAGTACCTCATGTTCTACCAATTGACTGAGCAAATTCTCTGATAACTCTAAATCATTATTAAAGAGGGTTATAAATAAAACATCTGTTACTAATAGAACTGAAAGAATATTGAGTAATGGAGTTATTTATGTTAACATAAATGGCAAGAAATTAAATCCATTCAGTCAATATTTTTTTCCCTAGTAACTTTAATTTTACTTAATTCATAGTCATTAGGATTTTCAAAACCAGTATTAGAAATAACTTCACAATACTTTACTTGCTTTCTTATTGTGTTATTAAAGAAGTAAGACTTAAAAGTTTTAATATTTAGAATTGCTTTAAAAAAGAAAGTTGTTTTCTTAATTGATAATTAAAATAAAAAGATAGAAATAAATAGAAAGATAAATAAAATGCTAAATATAATAGAAGTACTAGATTAACTCAAAAAGTCTTATGTATATCAGTCACTGTCATACATATACAAATGTTTGAAGGGGTTATTAATAAAACAATATTGTCATCTTTTGGGAAAAATATAAGACTCAATTGTCATTGTTTAACAACAGTAAAGTAAGGTTGAAAATATAGTTATAATTTTTTGCCTTTCTGAAATCTGTTATGAGTATTACAATGGCTATTACTATTCATAAAATAATAATCACTTATATAACTAACTCCTTACACAAAACCTGCATCAGGTTTTCTCACAATCATAATGTTTTTTTTAACTGTGTCAATATTCTGCTGTTTTTGTTCTCATCCTGGAATGAGCTAGTAACTAAAATAGAGCTTGGGCAATTTAGCTCTATCTACTATTGTAAAATAATGTAAACTTTATTTTTACTATTTTTTATATTGTTTACATTATTGGACACAAGTTTTTTTTTGTAGCTATCAAGACTATATAAATACATTATAAAAGTATATATGTATATGTTGTTATATTTACGACATATTTCATGTTCATGTTGTAAAGAATTATTTTATATTTTTGAAATTTTAAAAATGTAAAGAGAACAATGTGTCACTTTATTATTATAAAACGTAATTTATATTTTCAGGTTGAAATCAAGCCTGAGATGATTGGTCACTACCTTGGTGAGTTCTCCGTGACATACAAGCCAGTCAAACACGGTAGACCCGGTATTGGTGCTACTCACAGCTCCAGGTTCATCCCACTCAAGTAGATGATAGAACATCCACTTAGGTTAAGTGCAAAATCTACACAATGATACAATAAAGTATTTTTGTGCAATGTATGCAGTTTTTATTAATTTTCCTTTATAAAAAAATGTTCTATGTCAAAACTTTTTTGTACATTATCAATTGCTCTACTATGAGTAAAAAAACACAAACTATATTCTATGTTAGAGTAGAGTCGGTACTAATAAATGTAAATAGTAACTACATTCAATAGTAATATGTAAACAAAAATGTAAAGTTCATATTTTGCAAATAGTTCTAAGACTTAGAAAGAAAGGACTATTTAATTATGGTTCCCAAAAAGAAAAAAAATTGCCCAAGTCGAAATAAGACATTACACCTGCTACATAGTATAGACCTGCTGTCTGTTTTTCTCTATGTATGCTTAGATCTAAAAAACTACGCAACGGATTTTGGTGCGGTTTTTTTAATAGATAAGTGATTCAAGAGGAAGGTTTTTATGTATAATACATGTATAAAATAGTAGAAAAAAACGGGTAATTTTAGAGGTTTCTAATGTGATGTAAATAAACACTTTTTTGTGCATTCATTGTGCATTTAATATAGATCAATATAAATCTTTACAGCATGTAATTTAAATTAATATTTTCGATGATATTACAGATTAAAAATGCAGAGATTTGTATTGTCTAATGACAAAAAGCTGTGAACGTTGAATATAAAGACCTGTAATATATTTAGTATCACTATTGCACCCGAGCGAAGCCGGGACGGGTCGTTAGTTAGTAATAGAAGAAACAAACAGAGAAATTGACATTTGAAATGGATAAAACTACTATTGTGGTATACTGGTCTAGTAGAATCTTTACAGCAGCAATTTTTAAGTGTAGAAATGTAGTTTGCTAGAGATGTTTAGGATTTTGTTAGAGCTGGCGAGCTCTCGTCGAAAGAAGGATGCTTTTTCTCATAATTGGCAAACATCCTTAAGCGCTACATAAGCGAAGAAGCCACATAGCAACCTCAACGTGTTATTTTAAACTGAATATAAAGAGTATTGTATGATTTTAATGTATATATAAATATTTTACCCATATAAAAAGTTTTATACCAATACCATATACTAATACCAATAAATAACATGTATAAAAAGAGATACAGTAAGCGCGGAAATTCGTGGTCTTTGCAATCCGTGAGTCACGCGCAAAAATGCGACTACTGCGATTGAAGCACTTAAGTCAAACATGCATAATTATTTTTTACAATGGGTAATATTTTCAGACATTTACTTCCAGACAAAGACCATCACTATCACGCTATTTTAACGTCCTATACCTATTAATTATACAGTTAGCCCCTGTGTTTTGGCTTAGTTTAATTTTTTTTTGTATCTTCATTTGTAATATTTTTCGATTAAATGAATATAATTCTATCTTATCATTATAAGGATGTGTCTTTTGGTATCATGAAGGTAAGGCCCTGTGTAACAAAGTGCGGCATTATGTTTGGTGTTTGAATGAAATTGTTCATGTGTTTGTATAGTAATGAATGGGTTGATGTGAACTTTTTATATCAATAGTTGTGTATATGGTCGCTACCTATATATTTTCAGTTGTGCGCCTTATTGAGTACTCGCATGAAAACTTCTACAGATATATGTTCAAAATTCATAGGTTTGATAGAATTAATTACTTCGTGATCTGTATCTAGCCACGCAGCGTTTGTATTGTGACATACTGGATCACTCCATATGTTAGACCAGAAAGTATGTATTGCATTGGCTGGTGGTGGTGTTATGTCTTGTGTATTCGTATTAGTGTTGCGTTGTGTGGGAGATGACAAGATTCTATAAAACTTTTTCTCATTAATACAGAATTGTGTTTTTTGTGATTTTCTAAGAGTGCAATTTAAATATCTTTTCAGCCTACTAGATGCGACATTTAGTTTTTGTTTGAGGGTGTCAAGAAAATGTTCGTTACTAGAGTTAGGTTCATGTTGAGAGTGTATTTTGTATTTATTTTTTATCACTTCTTTAGTACCAGTATTATTATGTTGCATGGTTATTTCAGTTTGATCTTTGCTTGGTGCTTTATAGGTCTATTTTTCTAGTATTATAATATTTCTTCTTCTTCGAATCCTTAGAAATTACGATTTTGTAATTCAAATCAATACACTTTCTTATTAATTGTCAAATTAAACATTGCTCTGGTTCGAAAAAGAATATACCTTGACCTGAGAAGTACTGGCGAAAGAAACTCAGCAGCTATACGTATATGTATAACAGTATAACTTGTTTGTTAATAACATAAGCGTTCTTTAACAATATATTTTAATTTAGCAACTTTTGGCATTTTGAACGCTTTCGAATCACAGAAAGCGTGTTATAGAACCGTATACATAGCCCCACGAAAGAGTTACTGACCCTATGCAGTCGAGTAACAGGAGTAACAAGTTTGTGTTAGTTCCTAGCACCAATGCTATGAGTATCACATGTTCTCACAAAATCATTAATATTTTTCCGTACATACATAATAATACAGAATATATTTAAGGAATTTAAGCAATAGTTAATAATATCTTGATTTCTTCAAATTTATGCTTCAATGATTCTTTAGCTTCTTGGTTATAGATTGCACGAATAGCCCTTTTCAGTAGCACTAATATCATATGGATAGCGGCTACCCTAAAGTAATATAAATTAATAATATCTTAAGACATTATACTGTAAAAGTAAGTGAACCGTATCAACATCGGTAGATTATCTAATTTTTTGATCGTAAATGCAACAGTCTACTCATCCATTTGTTTATATAAGGAACACATAGCAGCTTGGCATCAACAGTAAGGCCAAGAAATGTAGCTGGCTCAACTGGATCCATCGATGTAACATTTAGCATTTTTCACAATTTTTGTATTTTTTAACAAAGAGCCGAGATGGCCTAGTGGTTAGAACGCGTGCATCTTAACCGATGATTGCGGGTTCAAACCCAGGCAAGCACCACTGAGTTTTCATGTGCTTAATTTGTGTTTATAATTCATCTCGTGCTCGACGTGAAGGAAAACATCGTGAGGAAATGTGCATGTAATTCTCCTGCATCTAATATAATTTCAACGAAATTCTGCCACATGTGTATTCCACATTCCATTGTGGTAGAATATGCTCCATACCTTCTCCTCAAAAAGGAGAGAAGGCCTTAGCCCAGCAGTGGGATATTTACAGGCTCTTAATGTAAATTAAATGTAATTTTTGTTATTTAGCCTAAGTTTAAATATGTATATATATATATCGGAGCGTGGTTACTTTGGTTGTTGATTTGGATAATTAATGAATCGAGTAGTTGGCAATAATTTTTGATTTACTTTTAAGAGCGGGTCAACCCGAATGGAGTTATAAGTGTCATGGCAACGAGTTGTTATGTTTTGACAGGCGATTCGAATGCGATGGTTGTTTGCAAACCCATTTGCTCTTAATCGAGATGAATTATTGTAATCTTTTGATATTATTGTGGTGTACGATTATTGATTATTATCAATTAATACAGTGATAAGACGATATTAAATACGTTTTATTTTGTGAATATCTCCATTGCATGCCCACATAGTCTTCCAAATGTCGGATCAATCCCCGAACCCAACTGTTCGGCATCCTGCTCCTCCGACATATATATATATATATATATATAAATTTGATATAGAATCCTATATAAAATAGATATTATTTTGGCTGTGGTTAAAGTACTTTTTTATTAAAGTATTTGTTTTACATAAGTTACGGATTCGCTACTTCTTATGTGCCGAGCTTCGCTTGTGGGTTAGCGCGGTTAAGCAGAGATTGCTTAGGAGGCGAAAATGTCCCGCACTCCTCGCTAGTGAGTATAGCAGCGAGGTCATCCCGGTTGTTGTCCTACTTAGGTACATCTGAAACAGGAGATTAGAGGCTCTTGACCTTACACGTTAACGGCTCTGGAGGTACGATCTGTATTTAAAGCCCCAGGCGTCAAGGCTGTGTGTGGATGTCGCTTCCGATCTCACACCTCCAGGCTACGGTGTACCGGTCGTCGCCATTTCAAGTCCAATATTACACAATATTCGCTTAAGCAGTCGAGTCCTGTCATTAATTGTATAAGTCTAAATATCTATGACTCGTCTCGTGTTCGACCAGCTTCATCATATCGCTTGAATCTTTTGACAATTGCTTCACTATATTTCGCATTAATTGCTAGATTATTAATTTAAATTAGAATTCTATAATCGTTCATGATTTTTTGTCCTTTTTTGTCCATGATGCTCGTCATCTGGAGATACCGAATGAATATTGAACAATCGCCATGTCATGTAGTATGTATACAGCTACGCACTGTCTTGTGTGTTGCAACGTTGCATTAGTCCTTCTTACGAGAAATAATTTTAAATACAATGTAAGTGTGTCATGTATTAAGAGTATGTCAAATTGTTTTATAATATAATATAAAAAAACCGTTAGCAAATAATAGCACAAGCTTAATTATTTTATTAAAAATCTGAAATTCCGAAGAGGCGTTAATAGAATATGTGAAATATAAAGATTGTTTAAAAATGTTGTAATAATAATAATAATTAATTAAATTAAAGTTATCTTTAGCGTGTATCTAATATTAAAAAATAATATTTCAGAGCGTTTGTTCAAATTGCCGCTTGTCAATTATAAGCTTGTGTGTAAGTAACTGCGTATGTGTAGGTATATGTGTTACAATAACTAGTTTAGTCAAGTCAATGAAAATAAAGCATCTTGATCCTATCACATTAATAATTCCGTATTTTTAATTGTAGTAAAGAAAATAAAATGTCATATACACATACATACGCAATTTCATCTTAATATTACTTTACCGTAAGTAACAATAAAAAATGTTTGTCTTACAAATATATTGTTTGAATAAAAGCCAAGATTTTTCAAATAGAAACATTATGAAATTTATTAATAACCAACTTTTTTTCGTAGAATATATTAATTATTAACTCACGACGCACATGTATACTTCATCCTACAAATAAAGTGGTAGAATTGCTCTGTCCAACGCTGGGATAATATGTATCGAACGGTGATCCTTTGTTTTACGACTAACTGTAAGACAAACACAACTCACGAAAGATGAAGGTTTACATGATAATGGGTAGCAATATCTAGTTCTACAAAAAAATCCAACTACGGTTTTGTCTATCTATGTTGTTTATCAATTTTAACTATAAATATTATTCGCTCACAAGTGACACATGTAAATTGATTTGAAATGAGAAGGTTTATTGGGTTTGTTGTTAATGGATCATAATTAAGTACCAATTAAGGAGTTCACGAATAATGAGAACGCAGTGCGTAATCATAATAGGCGGGTTAATAAGAGTGCATACTATTGTCTTTGTAAGCGTGCTTGGTTCATTTTGCGAGTTGTAACCGGTGGCTGCCGCCTCGATCTGACGATTACCGACCTCGGCGACGCCATAAAATGTTTGTTTGCAATTCAACCCTTTTACATCCTAACGTTATCTCCTTACAAAGACTTACCAATTAATAGTAAACATTGACTATTTGCTGAAATCAATCCTTGGCTAACTTATATTCTTCAACTGAGCGTGAGACTTGTCCAAGGTTATCGAATGATAATTTTTTTCTAATGGTTAAAGCAACTTGCGCTTTAACATAATATCAATTTTATACTGTAATTTATTTATATACTATATTAATCTTCTGATTACGTACAGTGTAAATAGATCTCTAATCAATTCTAGAGGATGTATGGATGCATGCTGAATATATTTTGTAATAATGTAGTTTTAATATCGTTCAGATAATAAAGAAGGCCAATTTGTTTATTTGTTTTTAAATAAATACAATTGAGTTTTAAACAAATAACGAAACTATTGTCTACATTTAATATAGTATAAATAATAAAGATACATTGTTAATAAAATAAGTTGTCAACTTTATTTTATTATATTATTTTATAAGTGGCATGTTATGATCGTATTTTAAATTATACAATCAAATAGGTAATGACTTCATGGCAAATACAATTTGAAACATGAGTTGAACTTTTGACTAGCGACATTTGGTCCAGGGAGGCGTACACCATTATTCTTTAAATTTAAAAGGCTAAATTGTCTAGTATCAATATCGAGATGACGGCGGTTTTCTGACTGACTTCATCATCACGGCATGCGTGCGAAATGATCTTGCAAAATTATTAGTCATAAGTCTTAATTAATTCTGTTGACGACTAACAAGACTCGAAATGATGCTAATATATTATTCCACAGAAAAAATTTCATGGCATGATGTTCTTCAAGACGTTCTTTATTATGTTTTTTTTTTATAATATTTAATTAATATTACGTTCGAGATTCTGCCGAAATACTTGAGCTCTTTAACTAGGTTATGTTGAAAGTACAGCGTCGTATGCGAGCTTTAACAAGAGTTTTTTTCAACAAGAGGGGATCTCTTTTGTGTATTCACTCAGACTCTCGTCATATTGGTGTCGTAGCAGTGGGACCGGGGTGCCTAATCGGATAAACAAAAACACATTGATCACTCTTAGTAGATTCAGATATATGTTCTCCGTTAAGGAGGGCCAAGGGCAGAGCTTGGCCAGCACCATTTGCTTTGGAATAAAAAACAAAATCTCTGGCTAGGCACAGGACCTTCAAACTTAAACCTACTAACTAAGCAAAAACCAGGAAACCCAAAAACCTTTAATAGTAAGTATAATAATACTATATAAGTAAGTTTAACACAATAAAGAATCATTGCAGACCGTTAGAAACGTTAGAAACGGGTGATAAACCTATTTATTTAGAAATACATGGTAAAATATTATATACAATGTTACTCGAAATGCAATGATTATAATATTATAATTTATTAGTAATATATATGGGGGAGAATAAGCCATAAAATAAGGTATTTAATTGAAATCGTTAAAAAAATTCACATTGGTGTCATCTTCTACACCCACTCAAAGACAAACAGGTTTCAAATAAAATGGTACTTATTAATATTTATAATTCATCATATTTTTTATTTTGAATTAACATTAACTAATTTGGATCGCGTTTTTTTTTTTGATTAAAACGATATCGCTTAAAAGAGAAAATAAGAAGAGAAACTATGAGAATACCCGATTTATATGTAATAAATAAATAATAATTTGTTGGCTATATGTATGATTACTGTGAGTAAGAATTTATGAATATTTTAAAATATTTATAATATATTTCGATTCATAACGTTTCAAAACACAATTTTAAAAGTATAAGTATTTAATATTTCCCGCTGATTTGTTGTTCGAAATTAAATTATTGTAAATAAAATCAAAATAATATTTAACGATTACCTATGTATGTTAAGAAAAGACTATATACAATAAACCATAGATTATTAATAAGTCATTTTTATAGCAATTATTTATATTTAATTCCACCAACCCGCATTGGAGCAGCGTGGTGGAATATGCTCCAAACCTTCTCCTCAAGGGGAGAGGAGGCCTTAGCCCAACAGTGGGAAATTTAAAGGCCCTTAATGTAATGTAATTATTTTTAAAATAATATGTTTTTATTCGGATAAAGACAGAGTAGTTATCTTAATAATTTGAAAGAGAAAAAAATATACGTATTCTAATTTATACAATAAAGAATTATTTTACTATTATATTTATATTTAAACAATACAAATTTATTGGTTATTTCAATATTTTTAACGTATGAAGTTGCTTTTTCTAGACGTTTGTTATGAACACGAAAGTTTTTTATTAACTAACCTGCTTTGAAGATTCAAAATCTGTAACAATAAAAAATCTATTATGTAGTAGTATAAATATTTTATTGCCGGAGTTATAAGCAATTCGATGTGAAGAAGCGTAGTGAATTTAAATTAAATTAAAATTCCAAATCAGGTATTGGATTTTTATTATTAAACTAGTATTTTCTGCATGTTAGATTTTTGTTTAATATTTATTAACTGATAGTATTTTTTTTTTTGTTTTGTCAATTTTAACTAAATATAAAACCTAATTTCCAATAAAATTAACAACTAAGATAAACCTACTCAGAATACTATCGCCCTCTGTCTGTTTAGATGTTAGGAATACATTAAATTAGTAAAAGTAGTAAAATTATCTGTAACTAAATCTCATTGTCTTTGTTTAGTGTATGTACAATGAATTAGTTAAGCAGGACTCAATAACTTAATATTGATAACAAGATATAATATGCAAATTAATTGTTATTAGCAAGCGAACGGAATTTTTCATAAGCCTTTTTTACCTCATACCTTTTACTTTTTTTAATAAATTTGGTGCTGTACCATTTCTCAAAATTTAAATAAATAAATATTGGACCACATCACATACATTACTCTGATCCCAATGTAAGTAGGTAAAGCACTTGTGTTATGGAAATCAGAAGTAACGACGGTACCACAAACACCTAAACCCAAGACAATATAGAAAACTAATGAACTTTTTCTACATCGACTCGGCCGGGAACCGAATCCGGGACCTCGGAGTGGCGTACCCATGAAAACCGCTGTACACACTAGTCGACCACGGGGTCGTCAAATAAATAATCACAAAAGGATGAAAATATATGTTGTTGTTGATTTCTATACTTATTGAACGACCACCACCAGATGAAATGGAAAAAAAAATTAAATTGGCACATATCA
The DNA here is from genome assembly GCF_905147765.1 of Vanessa atalanta. NCBI lineage: Eukaryota > Metazoa > Arthropoda > Insecta > Lepidoptera > Nymphalidae > Vanessa > Vanessa atalanta. The sequence goes on from NC_061882.1 coordinate 7,522,508, forward strand.
GATTTTTGAATTTTTTACATGTTACAATATTTAGCCACCTTCTGTCACTTTTTCTATATAGAGATCACAACAATTCCAATATTTGATTGTCCGCTGTTTTTCATTGTTAGACATTCTTCCTCCTCATTATTTTTTTCTACTTTCACACTTCATCTACCAATTTTAATTAATCAAATGCCCTTAGGTTTTTTCGTTTGTTTTTTTTTTAATTGGTTCATCATCTCTTTATAAACGAATGTGGGTATTTTAAATGAAAATAACCTTGCGACGTTTTGATTTCATTCATTCGTTCAGATTTACAAATTATATTATTTTGTATAAACAAACACCAATAGTCTGTTATCTATACACGAAGTAATGAGATCTAGATTCTTAACCTTGTTCTATACAAGCAGAGGATTATTTCGCTTTTAATTGTTATATATTTTATTATATACAGAAACAGGTTACATACAGGAAAAATACATATATTCTACTTTTTCCTGTGGTATTGAACCGTGCATTGTTCTTAAATTGTATTGATTTAGCACAAAATCACTTCGATCCGTTGCTACGTTGAAGAATCACTGCTGGGCAAGAGCGTCCTCTCCTTTTACTTATTCCATCGCGCTTCTATATGTGGGTTGGTGGATTCATATATAACATATTGTTATTTGAAACATTAAACATTTCTGTTGCCTTTTTTTCATACATAAATACGAGATGAAATATAAATAGAATAAAAATATATAGCTCTTTCAATTTCATTTCGGTAGGGCTTACTCGGACTTGAGCTCGCAAGCTTCGATTAAGATTCAGGTATGCTAACCACTGGACTATCTCAGCTGTTCTCATAATATTAGTAGGAATAAAAGAATTATGTTTTTTGAAAAAAAAAGAAAAATATAATTATAATGATTTTTTTGTGAGTATTTTAAATGTGTAGAGTATAAAGAACAACTCCACTAAAAATATATAAAGAATAAGAAATTAATCATATTGTGATGATTAATGCCTGATGTTATGATTTGATTGCCATGGTATCGAAACATTTGAGATACATCTCTTAAAGTTATCCGCTCACGTCGTAGTTGAGTAACTATCTATTCAAATATAAACATTAAAATTGATCGCTTTTGTTTATGTCTACGAACAACAATAATGTAACAAATAATCAGATCAAGAAATTTTCATCCAGAATATTTGTGCTACAAATCAAAGACAGCCCCCGCGTATATTTGCGGCTTACCCGCATTTATTGGTATGCGAGTGTTTCATGAGATTCATTTCGGTTTGTTCCAATGTAAATAATTCTCTATTACTAAAAATAAACGATATCCGTTCAGATATGGTTGTGAAGTTCGGGTAACATCCATCGAATACCGTCACTGAAACTGGAAGAAATCTCGTACTAACTAGATTGAATAATTGAAGTAATTAAAAGTATTGTTTGTATGAGTTAAGGGCGCTTCTCGTTTAAAAGGAGCTGTCACGGAGGCTTCGCGACTATGCCGCGTCGACTGTGCTGTCGTTCGCACGCGGCTTCTGTAATTTTTTCGCGGAATGATAAATCACGCAACAATAATATAATTGTCCCGATAAACAGTATTGTATAAAAAAATATTAAAAAATAAAATTAATCCGATTTGTGAATTTTACAATTGTTATGTAGTGTTCCAGTGAAAATGTGAAATTAGTTTAATCGTTATTTCGCATGAAAAATAAACTTTAATATACAATAAAAGCAGTGACAGGTATGTTATGATTATCAGTACATATTTAAAACCTCATTCATTTTATTTTTTGTGCAATTATTTATTAAATCTAAAATTTTATTTATTATATATTCATAAGATTAGAGCTTTTTATTTTGATGAAAATATATGTTGTTGTTGATTTCTATACTTATTGAACGACCACCACCAGATGAAATGGAAAAAAAAATTAAATTGGCACATATCAGATTTTTGAATTTTTTACATGTTACAATATTTAGCCACCTTCTGTCACTTTTTCTATATAGAGATCACAACAATTCCAATATTTGATTGTCCGCTGTTTTTCATTGTTAGACATTCTTCCTCCTCATTATTTTTTTCTACTTTCACACTTCATCTACCAATTTTAATTAATCAAATGCCCTTAGGTTTTTTCGTTTGTTTTTTTTTTAATTGGTTCATCATCTCTTTATAAACGAATGTGGGTATTTTAAATGAAAATAACCTTGCGACGTTTTGATTTCATTCATTCGTTCAGATTTACAAATTATATTATTTTGTATAAACAAACACCAATAGTCTGTTATCTATACACGAAGTAATGAGATCTAGATTCTTAACCTTGTTCTATACAAGCAGAGGATTATTTCGCTTTTAATTGTTATATATTTTATTATATACAGAAACAGGTTACATACAGGAAAAATACATATATTCTACTTTTTCCTGTGGTATTGAACCGTGCATTGTTCTTAAATTGTATTGATTTAGCACAAAATCACTTCGATCCGTTGCTACGTTGAAGAATCACTGCTGGGCAAGAGCGTCCTCTCCTTTTACTTATTCCATCGCGCTTCTATATGTGGGTTGGTGGATTCATATATAACATATTGTTATTTGAAACATTAAACATTTCTGTTGCCTTTTTTTCATACATAAATACGAGATGAAATATAAATAGAATAAAAATATATAGCTCTTTCAATTTCATTTCGGTAGGGCTTACTCGGACTTGAGCTCGCAAGCTTCGATTAAGATTCAGGTATGCTAACCACTGGACTATCTCAGCTGTTCTCATAATATTAGTAGGAATAAAAGAATTATGTTTTTTGAAAAAAAAAGAAAAATATAATTATAATGATTTTTTTGTGAGTATTTTAAATGTGTAGAGTATAAAGAACAACTCCACTAAAAATATATAAAGAATAAGAAATTAATCATATTGTGATGATTAATGCCTGATGTTATGATTTGATTGCCATGGTATCGAAACATTTGAGATACATCTCTTAAAGTTATCCGCTCACGTCGTAGTTGAGTAACTATCTATTCAAATATAAACATTAAAATTGATCGCTTTTGTTTATGTCTACGAACAACAATAATGTAACAAATAATCAGATCAAGAAATTTTCATCCAGAATATTTGTGCTACAAATCAAAGACAGCCCCCGCGTATATTTGCGGCTTACCCGCATTTATTGGTATGCGAGTGTTTCATGAGATTCATTTCGGTTTGTTCCAATGTAAATAATTCTCTATTACTAAAAATAAACGATATCCGTTCAGATATGGTTGTGAAGTTCGGGTAACATCCATCGAATACCGTCACTGAAACTGGAAGAAATCTCGTACTAACTAGATTGAATAATTGAAGTAATTAAAAGTATTGTTTGTATGAGTTAAGGGCGCTTCTCGTTTAAAAGGAGCTGTCACGGAGGCTTCGCGACTATGCCGCGTCGACTGTGCTGTCGTTCGCACGCGGCTTCTGTAATTTTTTCGCGGAATGATAAATCACGCAACAATAATATAATTGTCCCGATAAACAGTATTGTATAAAAAAATATTAAAAAATAAAATTAATCCGATTTGTGAATTTTACAATTGTTATGTAGTGTTCCAGTGAAAATGTGAAATTAGTTTAATCGTTATTTCGCATGAAAAATAAACTTTAATATACAATAAAAGCAGTGACAGGTATGTTATGATTATCAGTACATATTTAAAACCTCATTCATTTTATTTTTTGTGCAATTATTTATTAAATCTAAAATTTTATTTATTATATATTCATAAGATTAGAGCTTTTTATTTTATTTATTATTGCCACAATTTTATTGTCGATTACCAAAAAAATTAAAACAATTGATATTAACACAGGAAATTATTTATTTCAAGTTTTTAAGATTAGTTTAATTTTTACTGTTTTATTTGAACCAATTTATCTTAAATAAGAAATATAGTAGATACAGATATGTTTTGTTAAATTTATTCAAATAAAACTAATGATATTTTTTAAGGTTACAAATTAAATGACTCTCATAATGTATTCATTGTATAATATAATCACGGTCATTGAATAAATTCGTCATGGTATTTATGTGGACAGACATTGTGGAGGATATTTTGGCAGTAAATACAGAAGGAGTACCGCGAAGACGTATGATTCATATAATAATTGTGTTAACTAATGACATTACTAATATTTATGAAAAATAAATCCCCTAAAGTAAACCACAAATTTCACTAGGAGTAGATAAAACGGTAGCCTGAAATGTTAGCTTTCATCGTAAGATGGTCTGTATATCCATCAGTAATTAACTCTATCAAGACGTTAATTAGATATTGTGACATCAAACATTTATCCTGAACACCATGTTACTAATTTATATAAAATAAGTAAGATATATTTAATAGGATATTTTCATATTCAAAAATCTTATTTGTCTATGGTTTATTTATTTTAATTGATTGCCCTTTACAATTAAATGATTACAATTAGCATTATTATTATTAACTTACACACATAACTAAGTTTGCAATATCATTTTATAAATGAGAAAATATTGAATGTGATCCCGTTATGATAACTAATTAACTTCTAATGCTGTAACATCCAGTTAATAAAACAGGTACCAACCAATTTGAATTGTTATCAAAAATAATGTTTATAAAATGTAAAGCATAATTGTAAAGGTTATATTGAATATTCTAAGACCTTACCTTATAGTCTGTATATTTACTTTATTTGAGTCTTGAAATTATTATATTAAGATTAAATAGTTTCCAAATGCTGATACTTTTACTATATTATTTTTTTAATATTAGGTTAAGCTATAATAATTGACGAATTTAATTTACTTAAATATCTGAACATCTTGATAGTTACACGATATAAGATAAAAATAAATGTTACTTTAACAATTTAAGTATTTATTTATGATAGCGGTACTTAGTCTAGCATTGTTAGATTATATGATCATTGAGTAATTCTCTACCCCGTCTAGATAAGCTAATAAGAAATGTCGCAGATAACGGCTAAGGACACTTGGCCACTTAAAACTATTCTATTAAAATATTAGCATAGCTGTATTACTGAATTGAACATTTTTATAAAGTATTATATTTTTTTAGTATATTTTTACGGCTACGCATTTGTCGAATTTACACAGATTTTCCGAAATAATAGATATATTTTATACAAGTCTATGAAGTAAACTTTACGCATCCGCTTTAAATGATGTTTTCCTAGCCAAGTGCCATACTAATCACTAAGAAAAAACAATATTTTTTTGACTCATAATTTGATGGGACGGCAAACCCGGTACGCCCGGAAAGATATCAGGCGCAGGACCAAGGGCTTAATGTGCTTTCCACGGGAGGGTACACACTTCTAATTTCTAGACTCCGGACTGTTTGAATTTTTCGACAGAATATCTTAATACTTTATATTCTACGCTCAAGACGCTACACCACCGTACTTCGTGTCTGGTGGGTGTTTAAGGGTAATGAGAATTTATCTAAATCCATCGTCCATTCTGTAAGCATAGCATTGATACTTGCATCTTAGTCTTCTACGGTGGAGTATGTCAGCAGAGACCTCTTGTTCGCCAATCCTTTTCCGCGAACTCCTACTACATTACTATTTCGTAGAAAGACAAAGTTTCTGTCCAGTTCCTCGCGTTAGCTGTAACAAAGATCTCTGCCAATGTTGGAAGTCAGGGCATGGCGCTCAGGTCTCGAAATACACAAGTGTATATTATTTTTCTGGTGGTAGCTCGTCAAGGCATGGAGAGCCATGCCTTCTGTGCCTAACAGGCAATTTCCGTTAGCCTATTGTGTGCGGTGAGGGCGTCCAACATGGACACTGCCATTGATCAGACAACATCAACGGTGAGGCGATTTTGGCCCTCCTGCAATTTGTTGCAATTCAAATCATGATGATTGATTATCACCGTGCGCTACCGACTTTCTAAACAAGATTTTATGTCTCTTGTGCCTGTAGTTACATAGCTTTATAATAAAATTATAGTTTCTGAAACGAAAAATCCCTTTTTATACGTATTATTTATACATAGTTTTAAGGAGTAATAATTGAGTTCCTCGGTAAAGCAAATAAAGAACATATAGTTAATTGAAACCTGATGTATCTGTTGTGAAAATTAATTTTTCAAAATATTGATTAAATTAAATTAAACTCTCAAACGTTCGAAGACCCTTGACATTTTTTTTTATCAAAAAAGTCAGTTTGTATTGTTGTATTCTATATTTTATGCTGACTACTTAAAACACGTTTAAATGGGTAGGTCACGAGTCCTTACAGTAAAATAAAATTAATACATTTTTATAGCTAAACATAAAAAAGGTCAAATAAACAGGAAAACCTTAGGCATATTTTATTAACACAGTTTTTACCCATTAAGCTTGCTAAGGCACTGAATAGCGATATCGGTTCAAATCAAAACATAATTATTTTATATTAAGATATTAGGCCTAAATTGCGTAGCTATAAAAAAAACTAAAAATGAGAATTTGCAATGTCAAACATTGCACTAAGAGATTTTGCATGCACTGATACACGTTCGATTCGTTTTACATTTTGTAATATGTATATAACTGTGATATGAATAATTGAAATTTGAATTGTATTGAAAACCATAGACTTTGTAAACGTCCAATATGACAATACACATTTGCTTAACTCTTGAGAAACCCCTCAATCCTGGACATTAAAAGAAGCCTATGTCTTGATTATTTCTAAAGATTGTCATGGTTTAAGTTGATGACTAGGTAGGCAGAGAGGAGCGTGTTCCCTTCTAACTCTCAATAAATAATGTTATATATAAAATGAGCCTCTGTTTAATAATTGTTAAAGATGGTTATTTATCTATAAAAAATTAAGCACATTGTCTATTGTAAATATTCCTGCATATTTTAATAACGCAGTTGAGACAACTATTGTATTCTACAAAGTAATCTGTATATAACGTCATTTATTATTTTTCTGGTGGTAGTTTGTAGGTTGCTACTATTAGTGGCATACGTCGCTTCATCAGTCTCTATTACTTGATTAAACCGTGAGCCGCACCCCGACTGACGTTATTAGAGCGCTCTGACATCTGTTTTGAAAGTCGTAAAGTTAATTGCCGTTCGAAAATACCTAATTATAGTAACTATATAGATTTTAGACGAGAAGTAAAATAATATTAAATTATTATTATTTACTTACCTTTTATTAGAGACAGATTCAGTAACAACAGCTTTACATAGAGTGATAAATTTGTTTTTATAATTAATCTCACAATCGGCGGTGTATGAAAATATCGTGGAAAAACCGGAAGGTATTGGATGAAATTATACAACATTATCTCTACCAACCCGGCCGAGAGAAAAACTCCTCCTTAAGAAGGAATGAGACTTTTTATTAAGTATTTTAGCTGGCCTATTTAGAAATTCGCCAATAAGCACCTGTTGATTGTATCGTCCTTTGCCATAGCGAATAATAAAAGACCTTAAATGTACTTTTAGACTTTTACCAACTTTGTTCTTTAATTCGTTTTCATTAAATATACATAAATAGTTTTTGTCTCGTTGATGATGTGTGAAGCCATACGCTTGTGCGAAATTAGTAAAATAAAATATACCTATTCATTGACATTATAGAGAAACATATATATACATATATAATTAATTTGTTTATATGTCCGCAATCTAAGAACTTCGTATATGAATATAGTATCCTTATTATTTGTATATATTGAAGAGTTAAAAATACCATTTAAAAAAATAAACTTTATTCAGACGATTACCTACAATATCCTAAGCGAGATTTGACGTAATGATGTCTACCAAATCTAGTACAAGTGTTTTCGTTAAAATGTAACGAAGTAAAAATAGCACAGCTTTTCAGTAATTCACGAATTATCCCTTTGAGTGAAGGAAGATATTTATTATTTATTAAACAACGTAAATCAATTTTGTATACATAATCTACTTGATTCCTAAAATACAACAAGATAGCCTTCAACAGATCTGAGAACATATTTTTATTACAATTCAACTAAATATATTTTGATTGAGTATGTATCGTAAAAGTTTTTTAAAAAAAATGTGTACAGTATCAAGTATTGAAACGTATAAATAAACTCCAACGAGCTTCGTTGGTACATGAAATATGTTTTAAACAAATAAAATAAATCAAGTAATTACATGATTTATCGATAAATGTGGCACCATTTGTTTTAATTGTCTGTTAATGTGCAAGGTGTGAAAATGAAATAGTGAGAATGTTTGACAATGAAATAATATATTATACATATAAAATCGTACAGTGAGTATTAAAATACAACTCTCCGAGAATATAAACAATTACTATTTCAATTGTTGTGATGTAATCTCTTGACATTATTTCGGAATGAAATTTGACCAAGTTGGGTATATTACAGTGATCAAATTTGAACGCAAACATAGGTGAGAAACTAGAGAGTCTCTCTAACCCCTATTCTCATAGTCCGATGGAAACCCACTTGACTTCACGAATCTCCTAAGATTAGTGTTAAAGGCAACAAAAATATTTACAATAGGCATAAAACACTATAATATATATATGTACATATTTTATATTGACATACCAGTGGCATGTTGGAAAAGAAATAACAGTTATCTCATACCAAAGCAAACGCTTGTCATTTACAGCTTAAATAATCACATTGAATAAAAAGGCTAGACAGATAAGAATTTAAACTGTTTGCTAATGTCTTTTTATATATAATCTGATAAATGAAGTTTTAGATCATTCATTCGACTCCGAAAATATGTGGGAGTTTAAAACAACTGTTCGAAGATGAACAGTTGTTTTAATCCTTTTATGTAGTTTGTTAGTCGTACGTTCTGATTACTTGAAAACGGCTTGGCGTATTTTGATGATTTAAACTTTATTCTTTAAAGTAGTTTCCAAAGTCGTATATGTTTTTTTTAGTGAATATTGTACGGAAATAACATATTATAAGACGGTCATCAATGTATGCTTTCATCGATTTTGCATCGACTTCAAACAGTTTTGTAATACATACATACATATAAAACGTTTTAATAAAGTATCGTATTGAGTTCTTCACGTTTCTGCTACCTTTGAAGTCGGTTTAGCTTTTTTATATATATATATCCAGTAATACTAATATTTTATTCATTTTTGTACATATCAAAGCATATACTATTTATATTAAATCATGTTTAATTTAGGATTATGATATTAGAGTAATCATTATTAGAAAATAAGAATTGAATCAGTTTACTTTTATATCATATTTAGTATAAGAACGTTACGAAATTAACTTTTTACTATTTGACTTATTATAGTGGAAAAGTACTATTTAAAATTATATTTTTATTTGAAAATTTTAACGTTACTCACCCTAAAAACACTCATTATATGTTTTTCTACCGCCGAGCGGTAATACTTTTTTTATTGTTGTGTTCCGGTTTGAAGAGTGAGTGAACCAGTATAACAAGGGACATAATATCTTGTGTATGTTACAAATTATTAAAATGATTTGGAGATCAGTATATGTTTATATTACATATATAGTACCACACTCATTTTCTTCTAGTTTTATTGATAGCGTGGGCGATTCTAGATGATAAATTGAAATAGAAAACAAGAGACCTGTGAGAAGTAGTAACTAACATTGTTTCTATTATTAGACAGAAAATCAAGTAGGAACGCAAATGCATTGCTTACAATATTTTAACTTCCACGTTTATATAGGTTTTGCGTTTGTAAACTTTGGGATTTCGCCAAATTCTACTTTCCGGAATATGTATCAATGAAAATTAGTACGTTATAAGAATAGTTCATTAGTAATTTTATTAACTCCGCTCGTTTTAGCATTTCATGCGTTTTTTACAGTGTGTCTTATGTAATTTATTTTATGCAATACATGTGTCAGTCGAAATATTTAAATTATTATTATTCATTTTTTTGCGAAACATAGATCGGTATCTTAGTCTCTACAAAAACTCGTTAATGTATTAATCGCATTAAAAAAAAACAATATATGATTTTCACAGATTAAATTGGTCATTATTTTATTTCTTATATGAAACATAAATACGACGATGATAATAGTATTCCGATCTCCTTTATTTAGACGGAAAACCAAAACAGATCCATATAAAATTTATTTTTTTGTAACATAACATAGTTAGAGTTGTGTACAATATTTCTATTGTAAGCTGTTCACGACATCATTGAGTGTGAAATAAAAGACACCTGTAAACAGAGTTTATTAAAATGGACATGCGATGTCCACGAACAGTACCCTTTTTGTTATCCACTGATCTAATCGCTCGAATTATGACAGCGCGTGTTTTCCTCAAGGTTTCTAAACTTGTCGGTAAAGGTGTGAGGTTTTCATCGTTTTATAGCAAATTAACTAAGACCATAACATAAGTGGTTTAGGTTTTATCTAAACGAATAAATATTGTTTAAATGTTATTTGGTCAACGTAAACCGTGGGTTGACCTTTGTGTTCACACTGTTGTGCGTTTTTGCTGTTTGTCATGTTACAGATGTGTCAACATAACTATATATGAATCAAGTACATGTTATTACGTATCATATCAATATATTGTAATAAATAAATTATTTCTAAAAATATTTTTGTATATTTACCTTAAAATCACTTTACGTCATACATTTATTCTCAAATCAATAATTAAATTTTCTATATCAAAATGCAATCCACTGAGATGACGTATCCTTGAATACGGCATTGATATTATATACGCATACGACTTAGGGCGGTGGACGAACACGTGACTCGGACTTACCCGTGGCTGGTTTCAACCGGATTAAACTGCCGCGAAAGCCTGCAGATACTCGTCGAGCGAGCTTCTAGATTCATATAATGCTAAAATATAATATCAGACTGACCTTATTCTCTTCAAACGTTATCACATATCAGTAATAAGTTTTTAAGGATTTCTTATTATGTATGAAATTATTCTTCTAAACTACGTTTAAATCTATAATTAAATTTTTGTTTATAGGTAATATGAAGTAGCTCTTAAGCCTAAACTGTTCAATAAATTATAACTAGATTCATATGAATCTTGTTATAATATATTAAATATTTATTGTCTCTCTTTGATATTAGGTTGAAGTAACTATAGGAATTGTCGGGAAATTATTATTAATAAATGTGTTTTTCGCCGATACAAAAAATTACCAAAACCTTTCAAGTAAAAGATCGGAAGACCATTCAACAATTTAAAAATTCTCTTATAGTAACGAAACAGAGACTTATTTAAAAAAAATATTTCTCTATTTATTATTCATTTATTATTATTATAGTCGACCTATACACAAGGCTGCTTAGGCCAAATTGATGATATTATACGAATTAAAAAATGGATATGTTTTAAATATGACCATCGCGAAAAAAAATTAATAGAAGCATTTGTCTATTCAATTTTCAATTACTACTAAGAAATATAAGACGCGGGTGCATGAGGATGTTTAAGGTTGTAGTAGATTCTGCCAAAGCTGCACCCGTAGATGGTTATTCATGCTATTCATTTTTGGAATTTCGATGATCCTAACGGATAACATCTATAATAGTATGTGTAGAAAAGACACATTATTTCAACAGTAGTTACTGCAACTCTAGTGAATTTGAGTCCTAGTCATGGAAATTATTTGTTATACATTTCTACATAGGTACCAGTAGAGTGTAATTGAATTTGCAGCGTTTATTAAATAAGTTAACCATCTATAATATGTTGGTACATATTACCTTACATATCTGGGATGAATTGTGAGCCTAGTTAAAATATCAAAAGTTATATAAATATTGAATTCTTTGATAGCGATAGAAGTAACAGTGACATTTTTTTATAGTTGACATAATTAAAAGTTCTCATTTCTGTCATATTAATTGAATTCGTTATTTCTTTGACTTTTTCCTCGTTAAAGAATATTTTAACGATTGACAATTAAATGGATCGCTCTCTCATCTTAACTCTTAATAATTAATTACATAGTTATATATTTTTCTTTATTAAATTACTAATACTATTTTTTATTAATATTCCAAGATATTTTTTCATTACAATATACTATATTTATTTTAACAATATATATTATAGAGGTACATTTATATAGTATAGCTATAACTTAGTTCGAAGTACATCAATCAAATTCTCATTAGCTCTAATCGCGCGGTTGGCAGTCATTCGAGTAAGTGTCATACATTCACCACTTTATTATAGAAATAAATGAGACACAAGATAAGGCGTCAGCCGAAACATTGCTTGTAGAATTCGGTAAAATTGTCAGAAAACCTTGAACTGACAGTCTCGTTGTTCTAGTATACAAAATTGTTTACATTACATTAGCAGCCTGTAAATTTCCCACTGCTGGGCTAAGGCCTCCTCTTCCTTTGAGAAGAAGGTTAAGAGCATATTCCACCACGCTGCTCCAATGTGGGTTGGTGGAATACACATGTGACCAAAAAATTGTGATAGAAAATTGTAATCAGGTCAAATAAAATGATTTATTGAATGAGTTTTTTTTTGCAAAAACTTGTTAACATGAAGCCGTAGCTCTACCGCCTGAAATCCTCCAGAAATTTGAGATTGCCGTCGCGTGGAACCCTTATGTTTATGGCAACATATTTTGTAATAATGTTACTTGATTAGGCAGATATCTAAAATATTGTGAACATGCTTCAAACCATGGAAATCAAAAAAACTATAATAAGTTTGAAGTACTTCAATTACTGAAGTTACCGTTTAAGTTTTTCCATTCTAAACTCTAAATGCACTCGTAAAATATTATATTAATTTAATTCTTAACAAAGTTAAAATCTATTTGTTATTAAAAGCCACTACACGATATAAACTTAATATTAAAAAATATATATTTTCAAACTCCTATAATAAGTTAAAATCCAGCAATCTGTTAATACTTACTTGGACTTCCTGTAAACTGTTATTAGATACATACATTGAAACATGATAACATTTAAACCGTGATGTAGAGTTAAGTATAACTTATTACTTGTGGGTGTTGTACAAAAGTAAAGTGTTTGCGGTCAAGTCCTACATATAATAGATTTAAATATGCAACAATAGTACCATTCGTCTTGCTTCAGTTTTTGCTATTACAACAAAACCAGTATAATTAATTGGCATAGAGAATCTTTATTTCTTATCATTGGGAGAGCGGTTAGAGACTTGTTTTTTAAAAGACTTAGTTTTATTCCTAAAAACTTCACGTCTCGGTGTATATCACGACCGCTATAGAAACCTTAATCATTTACTTGATGTATTTTTTCTTAATAAAACTAATCGATATCTGTTATTCTAATAATAGATTTAGTATGGAGGTTTCGGTCCATTGAAAATTTAGATTCAATAAAAACTTTAAATATTTGCATTATATATTTTTGTTATTATTTAACCCGACGATTTGAAAGTATGCACCTGTCGCAGTCACGAGAGGTGCAACTTGTATAACTGGAATTACATAGACAGTACTTCTTTATTATTTGACAAGATACTATTTAAAAAAAATATCTTTAAATGAGATATCGTTGCCATATTTTATCTATTATCGTTATAAACATCTTTTCATGACACTCAGAATAACATGTCAAGTCCGATATCCATTTGTTTAAGTCATAATTTATCATCTTTTTGATTGAATATGAATGTTATGACGTAACAAACAGTGCAGTTTAGATTGTTCGATAAAAATATTGCATTAATTTATTTATAGGTACAATGAACATTCCATTAAAAACAGTTATATCAACACAGTACTACGTATGTGAAAAAATATTGGTTTTATGTTTCTTTTTAAACTGCTATTGGGATGCATCAATATCGTTTCCGTAGTGAAGTCATATGTATAAGTCAATACAATCAATGATGCTATAGTGCAATATGATGCACTTCGTAATTCTTTGGACGTTTTTGAAGACTGATAAGAATAAAGATTGATATATAATTACAATTTATTACTATTTAACTAATGACAGTCTTTGCCAAACGGAAAATTTGTAACTACAATATTTATACATTTAAAAAAAGGAGTCTATACTTTATTTATATAGTAATTTTTTTATGAATCCATTATTTAATGCTTGTCTCCATTATATTATCGTAAAAAGATAAATATTATATATATTTATATAAAATAACTGTTATCCTACTAAATCTAACTATAATCATATTTGATTGTAGAGCTTCACCTATACGTAAGTGTTCTAGTGGATTCTCACAGTTTATAGTCTTGATTAAATACTCAGATAACACGAATAATAATAACACACGGTTATTAAGCGAATTAAGATTTTAGAATTCATTTAATTGATGTAAAGATGTACATATATACATAAAATATATAAAGTTCTACTTTTAAAGGTATATATGATTTTCCTTAAGAAAAATATTTTTTGACATTGTAATTTTAGTATTATCATTATACTCAAGGTATTTTTTTTTTACAGATTCAAGGCAACAAATTATGTGGTTGAAGATAAAATCTGAAGATATTCGTTTTAGTTTTTCCAAAGTACTAGGTTCATATAAGACGATTTTCCGGTAGACTACGAATATATCGAGCAGAATGGCCGAAAGCAGGTACGATTTAAATTGATGTTAAGATTTAATTAGATAATAATATTACAATGATATGCTCGAATTTATTTTGATTGTTTTTGATTTAAAAAAATGCAATGTTTGAAAGATGTATGTTTGGTACTTTAAGAATAAATTGGTGGAAATTTGTAGTTAACTAGACATAAATAAAATTATTTCTTATTTCATAAACTAATTTTAATCTAATAATAATTAACAGGTTTTCAGTTTCGACCGTTGAGTCGGAATCTAAAAAAAATGGTATACACATGGGAGCCAGCATCATCTCCCGACCCCTACGCACTTCAGTGGAGATGATGGAGAGAGGTGATCCCAATCCTCAGCCAGATACATGGCTTCATGACGCTGGCTGGAGGCGGAAGAGATCTCTTGCGCAATTGACAAGAGAAGCCTTACCAAGGATGGAAAACTACAGAAATTCTAAAAGAGCCCTGAAACGACCGAGCTTAGGAGAGTTGCACGGAGATCATTTGATTACTGAAGAGGTAGGTCATGTGAAAGATAGAAAAAGTTAAATATAATTGACTTAAACATTTACTAAGTATTTATTATATATTATTTGATGATTTAGTTATCGGTCTTTCATCTTCATAATTTATAAACAGCCGTTAAGGATTGCATAACACACAGTCACTTGATTTTTATTTGTCTTATTTCGTGCGTTGTTTGTTTTAATTAACATCGATTACTAATTACTATTTAATACTATTTTACTAATAATTATTAATTATCAATATAATACTATTATTTCTTATAGCGCCAATGTATATGGGTGGTGGTGACCACTCACCATCAATGAGTCCATTTGCGCGTCCGCCTATCTAAAAAAATGTGTATATTTTAGTAGCCATATAATTAATCAATTCAATTTATAAAACTATGTATATATTGACTAGAGTCAATAATCGAAATATTTATATTCATATCAAACACCTGAATACTGAATGGATACAGTTTTTATAACTTAATGGAAATAGTGACGTATCTGTTATAAGTAAAGAGATAGGATGGCTTTATCCAAAATCATCATGTTCATTGCGGATGTATAACCAATTAACAAAAATTACAAACTAATATTTCCCCGAAACAAAGTAACAATACAATCTCACAGTAACAGTTAGTAACAAACATATTAAATTAATAATCTTTTAATATTTAATTAAAAGATTATTAATACTTGATATTGTCGCTGACACGGTGAGAGGTGGCATACAAATTTCTTCTTAAAAAAATATCAAACGACTGTCTCGCTACCATAGACGCGATGTTCTGTTAGAGTGTTAGTAACACATTCTTATATGCGTAATTTTTTTTATTATTATATTATTTCTACTTCAATATAAAGATTACTTAAGTTTAAATTAACATTTTGTCTGAATAATATATCTTCAAAAAAAAAACCCGTGTCTCTGTCAATAATATAACATAAAATATTCGTAAAGCAATTTTTTTTTATTTAGTCACAGCGACGGATGTGTTTAAGTGGGATGCGTCATTTTCTCGATGTTATTAGAAGGCACGTGAAAAGACCGTAATTATCCAGTTCAAACCGGTAACTGCCGGGCTAAACAGCCCTTGAGTATATTTACCAGCCCTTGTATCTAATCTCATATCGTTTATGAAGTAGGGGTGTTAAATATCAAGTGCAATACAATTATAAGTGTTTCCTGAAATTATTAACAGATAGGGACAACTTAATGAACATTGAGATTCAACGTCTACTTGTTGATTAGGACGTTTTTTTTTAATTTGGTGATATAGGCCTGTTCTCATATTTAATTAGTTATAAAGTAGCACTTAAATCTTAAACACTGATTAGTATTGCCATTTTTTAAAATTAAACTATGGTATACTAACCTTATCGATATTATATCGTTTAGCTATACATGTCTTTTTTATCCCAGGATATTCTTATAAATAGTTTTTAGGTAGCTATATATGCTACAACATTTTTAGGGCATATTCATGTCTGATAATACTTATGACATTGTTAAATGAAACGCCGACCTTCTGCTTCCTAAATATACTGTAGTTAGAGATACAAATTATTATAATTTTGCAATTGCGCAACTTACAATGTCGCTTTTGTATACGTTTACATTTTACTAAATGACCAATAATTGTCATCGTTTTTCCATCCATTTTTCATATACACTTGAATGTTAAATGAACAATTGTTTCCGCATTATATCAATATTAACAGATAAGTAAATAAAATTCACAAAATGGTAGATGTTTTGATGAAAAAAAAGTTTTTGCAACTTTAAAGTAGTTTGATCATAAGTTCAAAATAGTTATTTTAAATTGAATGTGCGGGATGATTTAAAAAAAAAATAGATTAAAAAAATAAAAACAAACTGCAGTGTCCAACGCAGGGCGCCTCGCTGGCGATTATGTATAGAGTTTATTACCAATCGTTAACATTGTCATCATTCATCAGCTGGTAATAATTTCAGTTTTATAGTATAAATCACAATGGACATACAGTGACAATCATCTCACCACGTTTAGCATCGCAGCTATGAAATATATCACGTTTATGAGCTAAGATAATTTAGAATAGCATAATTATTATTGTTATTACTCGTGACTTACCGACTGAGACAACTATTTAGCTGTCAAATATATCTTATGTGACTTATTTAGCAACTGTTTAATTGGTGTGTATGCTATGCAAAACAGGAATATCAATTTAATTAAAAGATTACGATATAAAAAAAATGTTAACTACATTTATCATAATTTTTTAAAGACTAAATATTGTTGTGTTTTTTATTTGGTCACAATGATAATTATTTTTCGTGCAAAATAATAATACAAGGCATATTTGTCCAGTTTGAAATAAACATTGCTTATATTGTTATAGGACGAAAAACAGCCCCAAAGAGATACAAAATCCCCAACTCCAGCTGGAGGAATAAAGTTAGGATGGATTCAAGTAAGATTGTCATCATATACAAACTATATTTTTCAAACACTATAAATATTAAGTTCAGAAAGTGTTGTAGGGAGTGTTAATACCATGCTTGCTGAACATATGGGGAGTGATGCTGTTCTTACGTATATCGTGGGTGGTGGCACAAGCCGGCATCGGACTTACACTCGTCATCATCGCTGTTTCTGCAATCGTGTGCGTCATCACAACTCTATCAATGAGCGCTATTTGTACAAATGGGGAGGTGAAAGGAGGTTAGTATGTTCCCGTTTTAAATAAAAAATCTGACCTTTGAGCCCACAAAACTCATAGAAAAAACCCATGCAAATCTTATGCAAATTACGATAGTTACATTTTTATTAAACGTCTTGCCAATAATTTCTTACTCTTTCAAAACATTACGCATGCCAAGCTTTTGGTATACGTCATTATAAAATCGCATTGACATTTTTTTACGATTTATTTTATGTATGCACTAGCCGAATTATCAAAAATCTATATCAATCGGTCTTTACTCAGTAACAAAAAACTAATTTAAATTTTTCTATCATCAGAAATAACTAATTTTCAATCAATCTTTCATCAACCATTTTACCCATAGAGAATCAATTTGGATTCGTAAAAAGGAATTCCTGTGTAAAATTTCATGCCGCTAAACCCAACGATTCAGACTTTACGTTGCATGTCAGTCAGTCATTATATGTACAATATAAATAATATAATTTAGTATATAATATAAATCTTAAAACTCAATCTAGACATCTCTAACATTTATATAGAAAAAAATCAACAAGAACAGTAACAATGATAGTTCCATTTTTTTAGATGTTCTGTAGTTATAATATAATTAATCTTATCTATATTCGTTTCTGACTACTCGTATGTGCATTACTTATAATTATTACAACAGCATGTTCAATTCGTGATAAATGGTTTATGCATCAATTTAAGCAGTAAAGTTTTATATATGCCTTTTATTATACAAAGTGCTAATATTTATTGTCTACTGTTTATTTTTCGATATGAATTGATTGCTCGCTATAACACAAAAATGAATAAGTATGCATAAATTAATCACTAATACTTATCTATGAAGTTTTTAAATAATAATCTGCGGGTATAATTTGTACATTAATTCATATTACAAGATCTAAATGTCAAATATACTCCTAACAAAAATCTTATTCAAATGAATTAAATTGTTAACAAAATGTACATAAAACCAAACAAAGGTTAAAAAATTTATACTACAACAGATAGCCAACTTAAATTTAATTGGCTTCAAAATAATATGAATGTATTTTCTTTGATTTTTTTTTAAATATTTTTAGGTGGTATCTATTATATCATATCCAGATCTCTGGGCCCCGAATTCGGAGCTTCCGTTGGTATAATTTTTGCATTTGCAAACGCTGTAGCAGCCAGTATGAATACAATTGGTTTTTGCGACTCTTTAAACGATTTGTTGCTGAATCAAGGAGTGAAGATTATTGATAACAGCGTCAATGACGTAAGAATAGTGGGAACCGTGGCGCTTATCGTAATGTGCATCATTTGCGCGGTCGGGATGGACTGGGAGAGTAAAGCGCAGGTAAATAAAACCTTTCAAAAATATGAGTCAGTATATTCTGTATAAGTTATTCAACAACAAGTAAACAATAAAGAAAAAGATATTCAGATATCCCTTCGTAGGGACTATATGATACTCTTTTCAAGTTTTTTGCAAAGTTTTCAATATTTTATTTATTTAAAAAATAAAACACTTATGATGAGAAAGAAGTTTCCCAAAATTTGCTTTCTTCAGGTTTTATAGCTGTAGTTGCATCCTTAAAAGACAGGACACAGATTAAATGTGATGTAGTCATAATAGAGTTGTTTCTTTATGATACGTAAAGGTTTAATAATTATGACTTAGATTTATTACTAAAGCCCTCATAAGAACAGGATTTTTGTAGCATATTTATTGTATCATTAATAGATTCAGATAAACACACACTTTCTTCAGATTAAAAGTATTATAATTTAGATGGCTTGCGGGATTCTTGGTAAATTAACTTGATTAAGTTTTTATTATTTTACGTTAAATGTTATACATGGGAAAACCTAACTTGTCACATAACAAAGCGGCCATATTAAAACGGATAATTTAGATTTAATCCATTACCAGATGAACTAAGCTAATTTAAAATACTCAACAAGAGTAAAATAGAATAATTTTCATTTCTTGATCGTAATAATTCTAATTGCAGTCATTACGATTCACGTGAGCTACGTAACTTGAACCTTCAAAGAACATTATACAGATGTTGCGTGAAATCATCATATATGTATGCATAAGTAGCAGTTTCTCAGTTTGAGATTTTGTATCATATAAGATCTTTTTCGGCATAATATTAGGATATATACTGCCCTAGAATATCTTTTAGGTATATTAACAAACGTATTATTCTTATATGTATGTCTTATAACTGTGAAGAAAAAACATCGCGATAAAAGTCTCGGTTTAAATTCCACCACATATGAAAGAATTGAAGTGAAATAATTTCTAAGCCGCGCTAATTTTTGATTATAAAAACAAACTTGGCTGTTTTATAAAGTTGGTTTATAATTTCCTCCTCCACTCTCAAGGATTAAAGCATGTTAAACAGCCCATATACCATTTAATTAACATGTACATTAAAAACTATGTAAACAAAAATCACCAAAAATAAATAACTCACTCATGTAAACTTCTAATAATTATCTATAATGGTGTTAAATTAATTACTTTATGACCTTCTAAACTAATTATCTTTTTAAGTGAATTGAAACGGCCCAATGGGGACGAAAATCCATCATTTAATTAAAGCAATTTTTTTCTACGTATGCTGTTTTCATTACAATTTGTAACTTAATTTTTATATAATTATATAAATACCGGTTTGCGCTATTTTGCTGGTAGTGATGTCTATTATACCTCCACTACCAATATTAAAACTAATACAATCATCGGAAGCGTTACGAAGCTTAATAATTATTAACAGATAAACTAAGACACACATTTTATTAACTTTTTTTTTGTTGATTAAATGCCTTAATAAAAAATATATTTGTATTGTAAAAAAAAATATGCTAATGCTAAAAACCATAAAACAACACAAATTTTCGTTTAATTTATTTTAAATAATATATTTACCGTTTGCTTTTATAGTCTTTCATCCGGTTATTATTCGATCGTATAATTTAATTATATTTGTAATCTATAACTATTGTATATCTAAATAATTGGCATGTTTTGGCTCTAAAACATAATTTGACTGACAAAAGAGATCATAGTTATAATAACTTCTTAGGAAATGAAAAAACTTCTTAGGTTTCTGGTAATTGATTGATAGCCTTAACCAGCGAAGATGTCTACACCAATCCAATGAAATTATTCTTGTATGTTGCCGATCATATGCGAAAGTACATGTTCGCATATTTTAGAAGTGCAATAGACTGCAGCCTTAGAATTTATTAGACAAAAGTGTGTCCAGCCATTACTTTCATATGAGGTTTTTTTTTTTAAATAAATAAAGCACATTAATCCACACGAGGTTATATATCTAAATGATAAAAAAACGTAGAGCTCCTTGCTGAGCAGACAGGTTATATTATACAAATTTAATTGTATTTGATTGACATAGCATATTGGTATTTAAAATCTTGGAAAAGAGTAACTATTGAGTTTTTTGCCAGTTCTTCACGGAAAAATCTACAATCCGAGCAGATGGTAGCTCTACAACACCATCCTGTATAATGTTGATTTGAAGTCCTTGTAAAAGCAAATCAAACGTCGATTTTATTTATACATTTAATTTATCATATTTATCTTTTGCTATTTTAATCTAATAATTTAAAGTGTTTATATATGAACTTTACAGTGGTTGTTCAGAACCCTTAAACCGCTACTACATAACCTTAAATTAAGAGAGCTTAAATTAATATCTATTTTGGTGCTAGTTGGGACATTTATTTTGATAGTTGTTTAGCTTTCATCAATAAGTAAATATGTATTGGTGAGCACTTGTATTAAATTATAAATTATTATATTTCACAGAATTTTCTAATAGCAATTATTGTTGGAGCCATGGTTGATTTCGTAGTAGGCACATTGATGGGACCGAGGGATTTGGGTGAAATTGCTAATGGATTTGTTGGGCTATCGGGTAAGCATTTTTAAATGAAGATTGAATTTATAGGTACAAAGGTTTTAAATATATATAATAACAATTATTGAATTAAATATAAAGTAATTACTGTTTTAATTGTTACGGACGGGTTTGCATAAAAAGCATATATTATTTATCAGAAAAAAATATATTGATGTTTTCCAAATTTGCTGAAAAATGATTGAATCAATGTTATGGTGTCAAAGTAATTTTTCGGACACGCACACCGCTATCTGTACAATTTAATCGTCGGATATTCCCATGACGACAAATAGTTATACGATCCAATACCACTGCCATGTTTAAGACTTTTTTTATTGAGATATAATACATTAGGTGTGCCCAATATACAATATACGACATGGTCATTCCTTACTTAATAAAAATAACGTTTATATTAAACAATGCATTGTTTTCGTAGCGGAGACGTTATCGCAGAACTTCAAACCGAACTTCCGCTTCAGCGAAGGTCTTGATCACGACTTTTTTAGCGTCTTCGCTATTTTCTTTCCTTCCGTCACTGGGATTCAGGCTGGCGCTAACATCTCTGGAGATCTAAAGGTATGATGCATACATTTTTTAAATTATTATCTGTTGTAGACGTTTTGTTATTTTTTTTATAACCTAACAGTAATAATTGTATAACAGAACTTAGATAAATACCAAAATATTAAGAATTTTGCTATTTTAGTTTTTCTGTAACACGTAATTGTTAAAATTTAACAATTACATTACGGTTTCTTTAAATAAAACGTAGCTAAACATTGTGAGTAGTTTTAAATGAGACAATAAATTGTGTCACAGTTTACAAAATAGTAGTAATCATAGATTCATTAAAAACTACATACTTAACAAACTATATCGAAAGCGTAAACAACATCGATTAGTACATGTATCGAGTTTGGGCGCTTTGTCCGTTGAATGACGTTGGCGCCAAAATTAAACGCCAACCACTCCGCTTGTCAATATTTGTCTCCTGTTTAGGGGACGGGAAGTAGGACACGCACCCACTAGCCTTCTGGCCATGTTTATTGCATTATGATTTACTTCTGAGTGAGCTCATATAATTGCATGTGCTAGTATAGGTTTTTATGTCTTTAATATTTCTAATAGAAAAATAATAATTATTTTAATATTCAGCAATAAAGTTTTAATATTTTAATCGACAATAAGTTTAGATTAGAGTTTAGATTTATTATTTATTAACTCTTTGAACGCCACATCTTTAAATTACGAATATGTGCTCTGAATATTGTTTTCTTTGCAATTCATAATATGTATTGATATTTATGAATTATAATACTTAATACATGTATGTATAAATCAATAAATTAAATAAAAACAAATGAACAAACATCGTCGACATTCTGCTCAGAGATTGTTATGTGTTCGTACACGTGGATTGCGAATTGATCCGAGTCCGACTCGATGTTCGGAAAGCACGACCAACACCCACGCCTCCTCTAGCGATGATACAATTACAGCCGATACTATACTCCCTTCTAACTACTTTGGAATTTTACATACATTTTACAATAGCTTTAATGATTAATGGTATATATATATATATAAATTACAATTATCTTTATTTATTATTTGTTTGAGTATTATTTATTTCTAGAAAAGGTTCCAATAATTCTAATGTAAATTCAAATTTGTGAAATAACAAGTACTAGTCGACTTCAGTATATCATATTTGTTGTCGTGCAAACTTTAATATCATTTGCCTTTACCTAACGGTTTCAATCACTATAGCAAAAATGTGCAAAATATTAAATCTCAATATGAAGATCTTGTTGTACATCTTATATTCTTATAACAATAATTCCGTTGAAACACTCTGTCAAGTGTACTTCTATTGAAACTAATTGTAGTCTTAATTGAAAAATAAGGGAAATAAACTTGTTACTCCTCAAGTGTCAATTTTTTTTTGTTAAAAACAATATTAAGCAAAGAATTTCAACAATTACAAACTGTTTTTTTTTCAATAACTTAGTAAGTTATTAGTATCTAACCAAAACATGTTATTTGCATATATGTTTTAAATTTATAATTAATAACTTAACATATTTTACAACTACAAACTTATGATCTATTCAAAATGTATCGCATATTTTTGGTCCGATCCGATCCGAAGAGAGATCAGATATTGCACCAGCGGCTTTTGAGCATTTAGAGATAAGTGAATATAACACCGAGTACTTGCTTACTCTATGTACTACTTAGTTTAACTTTTACTAAACTGATCCCGGGATAAGAATTTGAGTCCTTGGAGACTTGTAGGTATAAAAGCTAATACTTATATACTATGTATTTATATTTGTCTTATGAACGACGAGGCAGTTTTATATGATGTATGAATCAACTCAATCAAGAAGTCGCAAATAAAACGAAATCATATAAAAGTCGTAAAAGTATGTCAAAATGATTGACCCTCGAAGTTTTTTGGATAACATCACTGAATCGATCGCGCAGGGAATCAATTTAAGCCAATTGAAGTCATGGCTGTCAATGACTCATGGCTATTTATAGGAAGATTTTATTCATTTTATTTTAGAAATTTGCACTGTTGCGTTTTTAATTTGATTGGTTAAGTTGTTTCGTTACTTTGTTTTTAAGGAAAGTCTATTTAATTATGAAAGTCGAATATTATAACCTAGATCACCACCTAGTACGTTTAGTTCTTAACTATTAGTTAATGTTTACAGATACATGTAACATGATATTGACTCGTGGAATATATTCCAGGAATGTATGCGAGCGGCATGCCCTCTATCGATACATTTCTTATAATAAATCAATGATTCATACTTCACATTCCTCAAACATTTCCATTCTTATTTTTTCATTTCACTGTAATAACGAGCAGTTATTTGTTTCATAAATTTCATATTAATTTAAATTGAATTGTTTTTATTTACCAAGTACGATATGAGGGTACTATATTCATTTTAATCTATGTTTTAGGATCCAGCATCGGCAATTCCGAAGGGTACTCTTCTATCGTTGTTGATATCAATGGTGAGCTACGCGCTCATGGTGTTGTTTGCTGGAGGTGGAGCTTTAAGGGATGCTAGTGGCAACGTTACAGATCTGTTACTTATGAACAATACTCCTGTGGACTTTAGTGGCATTTCTCAATGTGTTAATACTACTGCGGGTTGTAAATATGGACTTCATAATAGCTACTCTGTAAGTATTATTAAAAAGTAACCTGTGTATATATACTAACTGGAATATTTTATTTATATTCATATATTTGAGGCAAAGTATTTTTTTTTCGCTTCTGGGCCACCAACCTTGGGAACTAAGATGTTATATCTCTTATACCTGTACACAATGGAATGGAATACAACAATGCTGAGTACTGTTGTTTGGCAGTAGAATATCTGATGAGTGGGTGGTACCTACCTAAACGGGTAGCACAAAGCCCTACCACTAAGAATAAGATAAATTAATATAAATTAAGCTGGGTTCTGTAAATTTCAAGAAAGGAAAGGAGTGCTCGACGGCTCTTTTCGAACTGATTGAGCTAACTCCATTCCTTAAATTAAGCTGGGTTCTGTAAATTTCAAGAAAGGAAAGGAGTGCTCGACGGCTCTTTTCGAACTGATTGAGCTAACTCCATTCCTTTATCCGACTACTAGTCTCAGGCAAAAGTTTCATCCATACGTTCTTAACATACCCAAAAGTCGAAGTAAACGGTTTGACAGCTCCTTTTTTGGTAAGAGTCGCCATGATTTGGAACGACCTGCCTGGGTCTATTTTTCCTGATAAGTTGAACTCTGGAGCCTTTAAGAGTAGAGTGAACAGGTTTCTTTTGAATGGGCGTGTACCACCTTCGTCTTCATCTACACTTTCCATCAGGTGAGGTGGAAGAAAAACGCCTATTCCATTACAACTATAAAAAAAGGATACTGAAACTTGCAATTGCTATCACCTTACAAAGGATTTAATTAAATTACAGATTTTAGAGGATGCTTTAATTTTGACCTTTTGAATACTTGCAAAATCATATGTGTTATATTGCAAAATATTTTATGATTGTATGTATTATTATTCAGGTGATGCAGTTGATGTCAGCATGGGGTCCTTTTATTTACGCCGGCTGCTGGGCCGCCACGTTGTCGACGGCGCTGACCAACCTGCTGTCGGTGCCGCGCCTGATCCAGGCGCTGGGCGTGGACCGCATCTACCCCGGTCTCATCTTCTTCTCTAAGCCCTACGGCAAGCACGGCGAGCCCTATCGCGGATACGTGCTCACATTCTTCGTCTCGCTCATGTTCTTACTGATAGGTAATGAAATCTATAATGAAAAAAGTAAAATATTATCATCAAAAATTACTACTCGTTTTAATTAACAAAAAAGAGTGTAATTAATTAATAAATACTGCTTATCGAGAATAGTATGTTTTAATAATGTGAGATGATATAATTATCTACCTAAATTATATTTTCTGACCAAAATGATCTTCCACAGCTGACTTGAACACGATCGCGCCGCTTATTTCAAACTTCTACTTGGCGTCGTATGCTCTCATTAACTTCTGTACCTTTCACGCTGCGCTTGTTCGTCCTTTAGGCTGGCGCCCAACTTTTAGAGTAAGTTATATTTGCTGTACTTAATAACCGTGTAAGTAATTTACAAGCACTTTTGAATAGTCATCCGCCAACCTATCATATAAAATAAAATAAAAAATACTCAACGTCTAACTTATTTTCTTCTAGTATTACAACGTGTGGGTGTCATTGCTTGGGTTCTTGTTGTGCATTGGCATCATGCTGCTCATTAGCTGGATCATGTCGCTGGTCACCTTCGCGATCTTCTTTACACTTTATCTCATCGTGCATTATCGGAAACCTGGTGAGCATTTTTACTTTGATATATTTTTTAGTATTCACTGTTTATTGTTATTGTAGTCTTCTAGTAGACTAAAGTTCGGTCACTTCATTCAAGAAAAGGTTCGTTTTATTTACACTATTGTATACGAGGTTGATACATACATGTGACGTGAACCTCATAGGAGTTGGATACAAAAATTTAAACCAAATGTATTTTATTCAATTAATTTTTAATCGTCAATATTTCAATGTTACCACCGTTTAGGCGGCCAAAAACTCACATAGTCCAAAAATATTCTATTTTTCTCGGAGATTTATATCAGCGTTTGTAGAATATTTTTGTATATTCTACTGTTTAAGTAGGTAGGTATATTAATATCATAAATATATTATCAAGCAGCCTATTTCTTTCACTTTCTATCATAATATTTTCCGAGAACTAAGATTATAAATAGTTTGTAGGTAATTTATGCATAATAACGATTCGTTAATTATACCCGGGACAAAACTCGGTTGTAAATATTCAATTTTATTCATTAAAAAAAATGAATATTTTAAAATAGTTTGACGAACTATTTGTGTAAAGGGCAAGTTTCGATACAATTGATTAAGTGAGTGGAAATGAGACCTTCGTCAGTATATCAGCACTTGGACTGGAATAATTTATGACTGATGCTAAATCTGTGGAGTTCGAAGAATTATTGCACAATTTTCAGAGCTTGCTTTGATTTGCTGAATATTACTGAGCGATTTCTGTTCTGAAATCATGATTTATATTGCTGTAAATATCAATTGTTGCGTAACTCTTTATTTTAAACTATAACTTTATAAACATTTCACTCTATTGAAAATGATGAATTTTCTTAATTCAACTGCATGTATAATACCCACTGAAATTGCTAATGACAGTTTTAAAACTAGTCAATTTATCTTTTAAATCAATATTAATTTTAGATGTAAATTGGGGCAGTAGTACTCAAGCGCAAATGTACAAAACGGCGCTCTCCAGTGCTCATAACCTGGCAAAGACGGGTGAACATGTAAAAAATTACTGGCCGCAACTTTTGGTATTAGCTGGAAAGCCCCAAGACAGACCAGCACTTGTGGATCTTGGCAATCTTATCACAAAATCTGGATCGCTTATGATCGTAGGCGATATATCACAAGTAAGTATAAATAATTTGAAAAAATTTGAAAAAGTTACTAAAACAGACTAAATTTTACTCTCATATTGTCAATAAATGCAAAATTATGATAAATTTCAGCAGTTATAAAAATGTATGACTGCTGAAATATATTGACAGCTTGCATACCCATTGATAACAACGCGATAATGCTTCTTTGTTGTGTTTACAAATGAACTCGAAGATACACAAAGTATGTTTATTGAGTGTGGACGTCATTTTGCGATGCTAGGACATATAGATTTTCATTGAATTTAGTCAAAATAAAAAAAATCTATACAATCAATGCTACGATTGAACAAAATATTTTATAACATCTAGCTAATATTTAAAATGTATGGTAAATTAGTTACAACTCTGATATAATATTGATAGTATATTATGGATATTTTATTTTGAATAAAAAAAACGACCTTTTTAGCTGAGGTATTGTAACTGCATTATTAGATACAATTTAAATTATTGCTTAGCACGCAACAATATAATACTTAAATAAAAACTATCGTGGCTACGGTAGATTTTTTAAGTATTATATTGTTTTTGTAGGCCTCAATACACTTACTTACATTTCTTTCTAGCAAAAACTATCATACAAGGAGCGCGCACATCGCACACGCTCCGGCGACGAGTGGCTGCGGGGTAGGAAGGTGCGCGCCTTTTGCACGGGCGTCCACGGCTTCAGCTTCGAATGCGGGGCGCGCGCGCTCATGCAGGCCGTGGGCGTGGGCCGGCTGGCGCCCAACGTGCTGCTGATGGGCTACAAGGCCGACTGGGCCTCGGCGCCGCCCGCCGACCTAGAATCCTACTTCAACGTGCTGCAGTAAGTTTTTCCATTAAATATCGCTATGAATACAACCGAACATATACTTTACGACATATGTGAGCCGGAGGAGACGAGCAGTAATTGATAATTATAAACGACTCTGTTTTTAGTACGGCATTCGAAACGCGGCTGGCTGTGGGCATCGTGCGCGTTTCGGGTGGACTAGACTTCAGCGCTGTCGCAGGCGCAGAGGAACCTAATAGTGGGCTAACAGCAGCTTCCAGCAGCGGCGACCTACGCGTACGCGCACCTATCATGCACGCAGATTCCGATCTCGACATACGCGCGGACTCGCAGCCCTCTAGCAGACACAACCTCAGTGAGTGTTTATGGCGGATATGACCTATAATGGTTACATACCGTTACTAAAGATTAACGAACAATTACGTTGCATTAGTATGGATTTATCATTATCTATTAGTTCATGTTGAAAACATAGTATTTTTTTACAATTTCAGATTTATTGACGTTAACGACATCGCGTTCATTCACGATATCCGAGAAAAGTGACACAAAGGACAAGAAGAAAGATAAGAAAGGAATTGATATTCACCGGCAAGTGGTTTACAAATCGGCGTCGGGCATCGAGCTGTCTATGGAGCAGTTGTCTCACATGACAATATTTAAAAGGAAACAGGTATAGTATTGCATAAAACATTAAAGTTAACAATATAAATTATAATTAGCACCAATATCATGTCATTAATTAAATATGTATGTTATAGTGATGAGTTTTTTATTCTCTCCCAAATTAAAATTGTATTGTGTCAAAAATTGTAAGTTCTGACAATACGCTTCTATTCGTGAAAAAGATTTGTTATATTTATTATTATTCTAATATCCGAATTTTACAAATTTATGTGAGTTGGTATAATTGTATACATAAGGATATTATACACAAGATAAGGATTTCACAAATTTATTTACACCAGGAGCCGGGTACGATCGACGTTTGGTGGCTGTACGACGACGGCGGACTGACCATGCTACTGCCGTACATCATCTCGCAGCGCTCGGCGTGGGCGCGCTGCCAACTGCGCATCTTCGCGCTCGCCAACCGACACCACGAACTCGAGCTGGAGGAGCGGAAGTAAGTGCTTATTCCAGATATGTTAACTGATTTTCATGTACAAGAATAAGATTATTATATTGGCCTTGGGTTGATGTTATCTATTCTATAGTTATTTTTAATCGCTGCAGTTCGAATCGTAATGACGAAAGGTTTTTATACACAGGAACTATAGTATTATTCATCATTTTAATTTTCTAAAGTATGTAGAGATGTTCCATGTGTTTAAAATCGACAGTATGGCGAATTTGCTGGCCAAATTCCGGATCGACTACTCATCGCTGACAATGGTGCAGGATATCACGGAACCCCCACAGCCGGAGACGAAGAAGACTTTCGAGGAACTCATTAAGAAGTTCACGGACGATACAGGAGGTAGAGATATTATCCTTGTGCGATACTTAGTTTGGTTCAAAGCGTGTTGTTGAGAACTCAGAATTTGTTTTTGTGGCTGACGAATTTTGCTTATTATTTTGTATTACGACACTTACGGAATCTAAGAAGTCATAAGTCCTTTAACACTCAAACTTTTAAACATTAAGTCTTTCAAAGAGTGCTTGTAAGAGCTTACTCGAATGACTAACTACCTTATAGAATATTGTGATAGTATTTTATTGGTCCATAGAGTGCAAAATAAATCCCACGGAGCTAACAACGCTGTCAGAGAAGACGAACCGTCAGCTGCGACTGCGAGAGCTGTTGCTCGCCAACTCGTCCGCGGCGCGCCTCGTCGTCATGTCGCTGCCCATGCCGCGCAAGGTAAGATGTTGCACTATAAGCTGTGAGTAAGATACTTTGTTGTCTTTGTCTCTCTTTTAAAACATTTTACATTAGATAGTTTCTGACTAGCCCTGAGTCTTCTGTTCTCCTGATTACACGTCAATGATTTTTAAATACAAAAACTATGACTATTGTTAAAAATAAAAACATAATAATTGGAATTACGAGACAAACAATTAAATTTACCGGCTTAATGTAAATATTTCTAGGTAAACTCGTGTATTCAGAAGTAAACTAGAAGTAACAATAAGAATTTAGAATTGCCGTGAATAGAGACTTTAAATATGTATGAATTATTATCATTTATTATTATTAAACCCAACAATGTAACTGTATCGATTAGTCACGTACATTTGTTCGCTTCGAAGGGCTCGGTGTCGGCTCCGCTGTACATGGCATGGTTGGAGGTGCTGAGCCGCGACCTGCCGCCCGTGATGTTCGTGCGCGGCAACCACACCTCCGTGCTCACCTTCTACTCCTAGACTTTAGTCTTACTAGCTCTACATAAAACGACGACTTTACTCGATAAATGGAATCTTTCCATTAAGTAGACATTAACACTCTGCCTGCTGCCTAATTTATACCGAATATATTAGAATATATGAACATGAAAGATTGCAGGTAACAAAGTACAAGAGTATTGAAAGAGAATATCTCCCTATCCTTCGTTTGTTATTTTATGTAATAAGTGACGCAATTACGTCATCGATAGGAACAAATGTCCTTGATAAAAGGGCAGTATCCAATAAAAGTTACTTAATAAATTAATATATAATCATACCAGGTTAAGTATTGACATAATTCAACTCTGTGACTCTAATAATATGGTAGTTTTTGAAATTAATCAAATCTATGCTGTCATAATATAGGTAAAGCATATTATTAGTAAATATAGTACTTTATTTTTAGATATTTTTGAAAGTTCTAATTAAATTTAAGATGATGTTGTGATGTGTAATATATACGTACAAACACGTGATTATAATATATGAGAGTACAAGTGAAAAATTATGAGTTTATCGTTAAGCAATTTGTCTTATGAAAATATGTCCCAAACATCTCCACTTTATTTGTTAAATATTTCGGAGGAAAATGTGAGTTAACACTTCACGAAAAGAAATAAAATAAGAAAAAATATATCACCATTATGGTTTTTGTTTCACTCGTCAGGTCAAACAAATTGCTTATATTATCTATATTTTTTTCCTTATTATTTACAAAGTAACACCAAAGTAGTAAATTTAAGTAAAGTACAAGTAGTTAACTATTAAGTAATGCAGCATTTTTTTAAATTAACATTGTATGTAAGTACCTACGTATTTAAGCTAAACTCGTTTTAGTATTCATTTTAAGTATTAGCGCAGCAACTAAGACCCATCATGAACCAAAGTGTATCGTTAATTAATGAAATAGAACAAATTAATATATTTATACAAATTTTACTCTTCTTATACTCTTTTTGTATATTTATTAAGTAATTTGAATATGAATGAATTGAATCTGATCGAAGATCTTTGCCAACTAGCTGAATTCTAAATAAAAAAATAGGTTAAGTGAATTGTAACATAACATTTAAATTCATTCTAGTATTTATATTTCCAGTTACAATAGTTAACAACTTAGAAATAATTTATTAATAGGATAAGTCTTAATATGTATAAGTATCAAAATTCATGCGCCGTAAGTAATCAATACTTTCGTTATATTTTTTTGTACGCACATGGTCATTTTTGTATTAACATGTAAAAAACTGTTAAATTATGTTAAAGCCATATTGTTTTTAAGTATATTCATGTAAAATTAATCACCAAAATAAATATTTGTTACATAAAATAAATTTATATTTTTGCTTTACTTACAAGTATTAATTCATTATCATATTACATATCTCTGTAAGATAAGATTAAGTTATTATAATAATTTAATGTAGTCATTTTTGTATTCTTTAAATTAAATACTTTATCATTAGACGTATATCGTATTCACTCCTGTCATGAGTATTATACTTTAGAAGAAAGACAATATTTTACTTGAATATAGTTCATCATCAACAAGAGCAATTTGTTTTATTTTCTGTTATAAGTTATTTTTAATTATCCTGAATAGGCTTTATAATTTATAAAGGAAAATTGAAATTTAGCAATTCAATGTCTTAACCGAAAGTAATAGTTGCCTTTATAGTACGTAATTAATATTTATATTCATTTATTTAAAATAAAAAGCAAATCTTTTTATTTTATGATAAAGTAGACTATTTCTTTTTAGAGAAGAAAAGTAAATTCATATAATAATATGACTTATATTATTGTAAATATACAACCTTATACGAGTTATACAATCTGTTCTCAGATCTCTTACTATAAAATTCTTTGAAGTTTAAATAAAATATTTTTTCTTGGTTTTTTGTAATTAATTTATATGCAATTTGTTTATAATATTTGATTCAATTAAAAT
Organism: Vanessa atalanta; assembly: GCF_905147765.1. Classification (NCBI taxonomy): domain Eukaryota; kingdom Metazoa; phylum Arthropoda; class Insecta; order Lepidoptera; family Nymphalidae; genus Vanessa; species Vanessa atalanta. The sequence goes on from NC_061882.1 coordinate 7,555,427, forward strand.
GAGTATTTATTATTACTTCTCTAAATTAAACAATATATTTAAGAACGCATAAATAATAAAAAAACGTCATTAAAAATAATGTCAATTAAATACTAATAGAACGTAAACAATACACGTTTGTATATTTATATTAAATCTAAAAAAAGGAAAACTGGATATCTATAACAATACTTGTTTTTAGGTACTCACATTATATTATTCGTGTAATGATAGCCGTAAGGTTAGAAAAAGGTAAAGCTCATTAATCCACATTAATTACGAGTAGGTAAGTGTTTGGAACCTTCCTTAAAATATCTAGGATTGTTCCTAGTGTCTTATGTCTATTTCCGAATATTTTGCTACATAAGCAATAAAATAATATCAATTCCATTATTCCAATGGCTTTGTTTACATTTGTTTGTTAATATTTAATATCATCGTATTTAGAAAAATGAATCTTTTATTTATAATTTAAGGATAACCAATACCTATATCCTACTAGATGTTTTATTACAATTTCTAAGAAGAAAACGTTGCCGTATACCGTAACGTAACCACATATTCACCATTGTCTTAAATCTTTGAAAATTTCTAAAAACAAACATACAATTGAAGCGTTTTAAAAGACTCGTGTTATGACTGTAGATAACCGGTAACCTGAGATCAGCTAATGGGCAGCAGTTCAATCGAACTCATTCAGTTACTTACTGTTTAATCATTGTCATGTCTTACACTATTGCGTTGTACCTCGTTTAATATTGACACAGAGATAATAAATAACCTATAAGCGTTTTGTGTTTTTTTAGCTAAAATAATGAACCCACAAATATATCTTGTATCATTTGGACGAAGCGGCGAGTTGCCATAACTAATTACATAACCTTTGAAAGGCTTCACGCAACAGCCATTAATTGTCATTCGATTAATTTTACAGAGCCAGCTAGTGGACATAGCCAGGCCCGAATAGATAGTAGAGTTGGTGCAGCTTTGATAGCTACTTCGGGTCATGGTGACGAGGTGAGTACGTATATACTAATAAATAAACATTGCAACCATGTCAATAGATATATTTCTATTTCAAAGTATATTTATAAATAGAGAATATTATATTTCAATATTCTTAATACTAAATGTTGTGTAAAAAATTTTTAGGAACATAATATTCAAGGTCAAAATATTGAACCTACTCCTGAACTCACAACATACAATATCAAATTAGGATGGATACAGGTGAAATAAAGCAAACAGTTTATTACTCAGACATGCTATTGATATTTAAACAACAGGAATTAAGAGAGATTTCTCCATTAGGGTGTTTTAATACCATGCCTTCTAAACATCTGGGGTGTGATGCTTTTCCTGCGCATTTCATGGATCGTGGGTCAAGCTGGTATCTGCCTAACAGTTCTGATCATCTTTCTATCGGGCGTCGTGTGCGTTATTACCACGCTATCCCTCAGTGCTATTTGCACGAATGGCTTATTGAAAGGAGGTACTTAACTGATAACTTATACAAATGCATACGTTAAATTGCCTTTGTAAGCTACAAAGAACACTAAATATATTGTTACAGGTGGAGTTTATTATATCGTGTCTAGATCATTAGGAGCAGAACTTGGTGCATCTGTTGGGATTATATTTGCTTTTGCAAACGCAGTAGCGGCAAGCATGAATACCATTGGTTTTTGCGAGTCACTAAACGATTTATTGAAATCTTTTGATGTTAAAATAATTGATAATGGAATGAACGATGTGCGAATCGTTGGCACTATTGCACTTTTTGTAATGTGCGTTATTTGCGCTTTTGGAATGGATTGGGAAACTAAGGCGCAGGTTAAAATGCCATAACTGATTGTATATATTAAATAACTTATAAAAGCTTAGTAATATAGTGCACGTTTAAAATGTACAAATTGGTTTACTTTCAGAATTTCCTTGTTGTAATTATTGTGGTAGCGATTTTGAACTACATATTGGGAGCATGCTTGGGACCCACCAACAACAGTGAGAGAGCACAAGGTTTCGTTGGTATTAGTGGTAATTTTGGATTCATTGTTTTCAAAAACTGTAACTTATTATTATTTTTTTATTTCTGTATTTGTTGAGTAATAAGACAGATACTTTCCTATTCTAAAATTATTTATTAATCTTATGCACGCAGTGGAAACAGCATTGATTAATCTCGGTCCAGACTTCCGATACAGTGACAATCAGCAACACAATTTCTTTAGCATTTTTGCGATGTACTTTCCCGCTGTAACCGGAGTTCAAGCTGGAGCTAATATTTGCGGTGATTTGAGAGTAAGTTTAACAAATTTGAGAAATGCTAAAAGATGCGTGAATGAGAATGCTTTTTGACTATTTCGACTCTCTCAAAATCCGATTGGCATTGCGAAACTAAAATTTGAGGAATTGAAGTATATGGACTTATTGTAAAGTAAAAACAAAGAATTTATTCATTTATTGATGTTGTAAATAAATCAATTAGGTAAGTATTTTCTACCCACCAGAATCCAGCCACAGCAATACCCAAAGGAACACTTCTGGCGCTAGGTTTATCAATGTTCAGTTATCTTGTGATGGCGGTGCTATGCGGATCGGGCGCTCTGCGAGACGCTAGTGGAAACATTACAGACGTCACCTCAGGCACTATCGACGCCTGCATACCTAACTGCCAATATGGGCTGCATAATAACTATGAGGTACTTATTTTTCACATTATTCGGCACATTATTCTGGTTTAGAGACATAATGGATTAATAAAAAAGGGTTACGATTAACTCCAGATCAGTTTATCGTAAAGTATCGTTTATTGAACGTGGCAAAGAAGAGTTCTTTTTTTTGGATATCTATATATACTCAAATCAAGTACAAGTTATGGTGCCCCAGATAGATCATATATCAAACTTAAGTGAATTTCAGATACTACGTATAATTTCCCCCCTCTCCTCAATCTTAACAATTCAAGAGTCAGGCATAAATATATTATCTCCACTATCATCATGATATTTTAAAATTCCCAAAAATATACATATTTTTTACAATTCAATATATTTTTTTCACTTTAAGTTATAATAATAGAATTAAATTATATATAAGTTAAATTATACGCGACCTAATGTTGTCTTAGATTTTCGCGATTATTACACATTGAAATAAAACTAGTTAGTTCGTGGTCACGAACACTGCAAAGTGCTCGAAACGTCGGGATGTTAAAATAAAATAATTAATATACGCGATTAAATCCGTTAAAAAACTAGTTTTATTTCAATACGCGACCTATTTTGTAGATAATGCAGCTAATGGCGCAATCGAGCGCTTTTATTTACGCCGGCTGCTGGGCGGCCACATTGTCGACGGCGCTGACCAACCTGCTGTCGGTGCCGCGCCTGATCCAGGCACTGGGCGTAGACCGCATCTACCCCGGACTCATCTTCTTCTCTAAGCCATACGGCAAACACGGCGAGCCCTACCGCGGATACGTACTCACGTTTTTCGTCTCGCTCGTGTTCTTGCTGATAGGTGAATCATTTTAAATTGAATATATTATATTACATTTGTTTAACTATTGTTTGGGAAATTGTGGAGTATGTATGATTTTTGTTATTTTCCTTATAATTTTCAGCTGATTTAAATACTATAGCTCCATTAATCACAAATTTTTACTTGGCGTCGTACGCTCTCATCAATTTTTGTACATTTCATGCGGGTTTGATCCAGTCGATAAGTTGGAGGCCCACATTTCGAGTACGTACGATATCACTGAATATCTATTCATTTATTTATTTGTTTTAGTAATTATATATTTTTTTCAGTTCTATAATACGTGGTTATCTCTATTTGGTTTCCTAATATGTATCTTTATAATGATGATAATCAGCTGGGCGATGGCGCTCGTTACATTTTTTATTTTCATGACTTTGTATCTACTAGTACTATACAGAAAGCCAGGTAACAATTAAATATTCAATTACTTATATGTTAAATTATTCACTTATTAAAATTCGATATAACCCTTTTATTCAAAAAAATGGTGCACACTATATTTGTTGATATATATATATATATATTTTATTTAGTATGTGTAGTAAAATGAAATTATTTCAGATGTAAATTGGGGCAGCAGCACGGACGCACAACGATACAAGGACACGGTGTCAGCTCTGGTACAGATGTCCCACATGCATGAAAACATCAAATCTTATAACCCACAATTGTTGGTATTAGCTGGAAGACCCAACAATAGACCAGCCTTGCTCGATATGGGTCATATCATCACAAAACTGGGTTCGTTCATGATGGTCGCGGATGTCATCGAGGTAGATAATCGGAAATTGTTGGTACTTAGTATTTTTATTATGACACTATTCATGGTAACGAAATAACTAGTTTATATTTAGAAACTAACAACACTTCCCAATATCGTATAACATAATTGTGCCCGTGCCGACAATTTTATCTTTAAGTCTAACTATATGGATTTACATAATATACCTCAAACAACAGGTATACCTACTACACAAACGTACCTGCGAGCAGCTTATTTCAGTCAAAATAAAGTCTAAAATTATAAACTATCATAATGTTAAGCCTAATCCGATTACCTCCTGGTTTTGACTAAAATAACAGCCTGTAAATATATCTATGTTAAAACCTTCGAGCGTATTCCATGAATTCCATTACGCTTTAATGCGGAATGGATAAAGATGTGGAAGACTTGGATCTTTGAAGCTATCCGCGCGATGATCTTCACCACCGAGCACGAGATGAATTATAATCACCAATTAAGCACATGAAAATTCATTGATTGCTTGCAGTGGTTTTGAACCCGTAATCATAGATTAAGATTTGCCTGTTCTAACCATCGGTTCATCTCGACATTTGAGTGAATTCGGAAAAAAATAACTTTGCTTGTTGCTTTTATAGATAATGTTACTATATTCTATTTTAGTATTACCAATTAATTAAATGAGTTATTATAAAATTTAGGAACCAATTTCACAAACAGAACGAGTGGGTCGACTTCAAGCTGGCGAAGAATGGCTACTATCACGGAAAGATCGTGGCTTCTACGTAGTTTTAGACGGCTTGCCCTTCGAGATGGGCGTGCATGCAGTCATTAAATCAACTGGATTAGGCAGCCTAAGGCCGAACGTTATGCTCATTGGCTATATGAACAGATGGGCAAGATGTGCAGTCACTAGTGTTAGAACATATGTACGGGTTCTTCAGTAAGCAACCGAAAAACAATCAATTGGACTTATTTTATTTGGTGTTTGTCTTTTAACTGGGACAGGATGTGTTATTAAAATAAAAATAGACATAAAGACAGCAATAGCATATTGGGTACAAAAAGAAGTTTTTTTTAATGTGTTTGTGCCTAAATAAAAATAAAGCCTAATTAAACATTAAATATGTGGACTTAAATTTTTGGAACAAAATTCACAAGTAACACACATGTAAAAGTATCAGATACTAGTAGCTTTTGAAAAATACAAATAGTAAATATTGTTCAAAGGAAAGGAAGTAGCACCTTTTGAATTTAATTCGATTAAAATAATGTAACACGTAATATCACAACATTTGAAAAAAAACATTCAATCATCATTTAATATGTAGACATCGAGCGCCCCGCGGAACTATCCCAGTTAAAAAAAACACCATTGTAAAATATGATACAAATGAAATTGCGCTGCAGTGCATCTCAGTGATGAATGGAAACAGGTTAGCGTTCGAAGAACAACTCGGAGTATCCATCTTACGCGTGCCGGAGACGGCGCGGCCGGTGAAGGCGCACGTCACGCGCAGTGCGCACGAGCTGCGCGCGCATCACCACGTGCAGGACTTGCTGTTCGCCGACTCCGACGCTGACTTGCCGCATCACGAGCGTTCTAACGGTGACTAGAGGACATGACGGCTGACGCTACTGGATCCCATTAAACTTTTATAACCTATGCCAAATTTTAATAGTTTTAGTATTTTGAGCACAATTACTCTGAGTAATCTCTCTTAAATGTTTGGAAAGTATTATTAAACTATCGAAATAAAGATATCATTCATAAATAATAATAATATTTTATATTATAAACGTCGACGAATAGCATATTCTGTAAATAATATTTTGTCAAATTAATGTTTTCATGTTCCAATAGACACACGACCGTACACCAGATCGGTAGTAAATAAATGTAAAGTCCTAAGCACTGGTACGTAATGTCAGAACTATGCTAAATATTCACTTTCGACTATTACATTAAGATTCCTAGAATCACAGACTGTGGAAAAGCGAGAGGAAATATGTTTCATATCAAAATAGTTATAGGCCACACGCTTACTATTTTAATGTACAAATTCAATATGTATATGTATGTATGTATGTCATAAGTTCACTAACAGGATTTTTTTTGTTTATATTATTTAGACGGAGCTCAAAGTAGTCACCCAGAGCTGGGAATAGTTGTCAAAGAAAACGTCCCTTCTTTTCATGACAGCGATCCTAACAAACACACCCCAGTATCAAGTCTTTCGATGAGAAAATCTGGAGTATACAAACCTTTAACTTTTAGCTCTGTGAGTATAAAATATCAATTGAACTTGTATTTAATAAATCTTTCACATCAATTTTGTTATTGTGTACTTATATATACACGTAAATTCGTCACTTAATATCTACTATCTATATATGTATGCAGTTTATATACATTTACTTAATGATACCTATATAATACCAGCTAATCATTTACCAAGTTTAAATATTTACATATGGGGATTACTAAAAGTTATATGTTAAGGACAACGATTTGGACGCCTGGTGGCTGTATGACGACGGAGGCCTAAACATCTTGCTACCGTACATCATTGCTCGTCGTGGCTTCACAGAGAAAATGCCGCTAAGAATATTCGCACTTACACGTGACTGTAACGATATTCAAGATTCTGAAAAACAGTTAGTATGAAAAAATATATATAATACAATTTAAAAATACTTTTCAGGGTATTAATGAATAAAATATATATTTACATATGTATAGCCGAGCCACTTAGCATTTTGTTTCGTTTGTTCAACAAACCTTACAGCAAATCGGTTCGTTTCGGATAATAGTAACAATAAGTAAATATTTTTAAAAAGTTAAGCTATAATCCGATACGAACCGAGTATATTCACGCAAGTGCTAACGACAACTGTACAAACTTTCAACTTTATCAGATCAACGCATCGTTAACATTGGGAACGCAGAACACGAATAAAAACAAAGATAATAGTATATATAAGTAATATTAATAATTATTAAATACTATTTTTATTATTTATTTCAGGATAAAGGCTTTACTACAAAAATTTCGTATCGAATATTCATCACTGATCATGATTCAAGGCATCAACGAACCTCCTCTACAAGCTAGCGTGGAATACTTTAATCAGCTGATTAAAAAATTTAGAACTGATTTCGGAAGTGGTTAGAAGTACCATAGATTTTTTTTATAAATATTTTTTTTTGTTTAATTTAATATAACCATAGCACCTGTCTGGAGTGCATTATATGGGAAGCTCTATACAAATCTCATGGAATATTTAAATCAAGGTTTTCTTTACTCCTTCTTCGATTGAAAAAACTCTACATATGTAAAGACTACAAGCTATTCAAATAAAAGAAAAAAATATATTTCGTCAATCCACACTACATAAATAATACTTTATAAAATTTCATTATAAAGATACTATACTATACTATAGATAACAATGAAACTCAGTATTTACTTCAGTCGATTACTGAAATAATTAAATAAATTAATGTGATATAAAAATGTGTGTAAAGTGTGTTTAAGAGATAGCGGTATTTACAGACATTCTAATATCGGATGCAGAGCTGGAGCGCTTGAGCAACAAGACCAACCGTCACCTGCGACTGCGAGAGTTGCTCATAGAACACTCATACATGGCCTCCTTCATTGTTCTCACACTTCCCTATCCGAGACTGGTTAGTTTTATTTCAGTAGTTCGTCGAAAATTCCACGTATTGTTTCTACCAAAATCAGACTCTACTACGGCCTTTTTTACATAAAGAAAATTAATTGATTATTAAAACTTTTAGACATTGTTGTTTAAGTTTATTTTATTAACAGCATCGCTTCTAAAATTCCTAAAACATTTTCTGTTAAGGTGACATTTTGAATAGTAGATTGGAATAAACTCTGCAAATAAAACATAGATTGTTCATAGTTTAAAATATTCTAGTTTTATTGCTTTTACTTTAGATATAAGTGTGCATAATTCTTATATTTCTTCTGCCAGGGCTCGGTATCCGCTACTCTATACATGTCGTGGCTCGAGGTGTTGAGCAAAGATTTGCCACCCATGCTCTTCGTGAGAGGAAACGACGAGACTGTTCTTAGCGTATAATACCTAATAAAATAAATCTGAACATTAAAAAAGTTTTGTTTATGGAGTTTAGTTTTTCGTAGTCGTATTTTTCGACATCGTTACGCCGAGCGGCGCCAGCGTTGCAGACGAGAGCCAACGTGTGCGAACAGTTCATTTGAATGCCTTGCCAGTACTCAGGATCGCTCGCTCGGAAATCAAAAGCTGGATTCAGCAAGTCACGCCCACCTATTTGTCTGCGCTCCGTCATATCAGTAATGACTTGGTCGCTAAACCTAACGGATTTAAGATATGTTGAGCAGAAAAATTGGGATATTCAATCTTATCCGTTAGTCTGAACTTCACACATAAAATATGAATACAGTAGATTGATAAATAATTAAGTATTTTCATTTTGTTATATTGATTTATAGCAAAAAATTAAGCTCTCATTATAATTACATTATATTAAATACCTAGCAAATAATAAACTGGTAAATCTGTTGGACTTTTTAATGTCATAGTAAAATTTAGTTTAATTTAATTTAAATTCAGCTTCGTAAAAGTTTACTTGCACGGATTTTTTATCAAAAGCATTAATCTGATGTGATCTTCCGTTCAAAGTTTGTAAGCTCTTTGGTTTATGTTTGTAAATTCAAATATTATGAATACTTCTGAGGAAAGAAAGCTTTGCAGGAAAGTTTCTATGAGGATTTGTTTTGGCAAAATTATATTCATATTTTTTTATAAAATTTATAACATATTTAGTATAGTACTTGTTTTGTATTATTTAGTTACTAGTGTGTAAGCACCTTTATTTTTTTAAGTGAATCTCAACTAGTTTACTAGTTTTACTAGTTTAGTCCTTGAAGTTCATTTTTATTGATGACATTGTTGAACATATGATATGTTAGTCGCAAGATATGTATCGACGGACACTTTAAAGATAAAAACAATAATTCGGTTTCAATATATTACAAGTATTTCTTTATTTCACACATATTTCACAATTTTTAATTTACGATTTTAACATAAAATGATAATATATTTACAGACGCAAGAACCAACAGGCGTTCCAGACCAACAATTTCATTAAAAGATTACAAAATAACATGAAAATATCGAAAAGAATTGAAATTTTGGTTTTCTTGTAACAAAAGCGAGCGATGATATAAAACTACATTCGATATAATGTGTCGATATTTACAAGTTTTCTTATCGTGGCAAAACATTTGTACGCTAAGTGAAAAATATTTTCCTATTTATTATTTATCTATTTTTGTGAATATCTTATAAATTAATATATTCTGCAACTATTCAAACGCTAAGAGCTATGGATTGGGGCAGAGGTTGGGAAGCTATGTTTTCTGCTGTTTACACTCTTACAAGATATTGTTAAACAAATGTATACGTCTTAATTGATATACATATTTATAATTATTTTAAGAGTGCAAACAGTAAGGAGTCGAATAAAGTTAGTGTGAAAGTAATACATAATTCTGTCTTGCTGAGGCGGATTGAGATTTTATATATTTCATATTTATACATAATTTTATGAAAAATTAAGATCAATCGAGTTAAAAATAATTAAAGCAGTAAATCTTATTCGGGCTTTAGGTATCAGAAATTGTGCAAAATAAAGCCATGTTTAAAAAAACGCACGCAATTGAATCGTTAAAAATCGCATAGAGTATAGATCATATCATATCACGACACTCGTATTCGTAAATTTATTTTTAATTGCATGTATTTTCATTTCCTGTTACTGCATAGGAGTTCATATCAGAAAATAGTAAATGATTTTAATATTAACATTAGGTTTAATTTGAAGAAGTTAATACGCCATTAGCTGACATTTAATCATAATATGCGTTAAGATAAACATGGCTTTATAACTTAAGATTATACCAAAAAAGTTTTATATTTTTCAAGTCTACTTTCGGATAAATTATTTTGAGCTTATTACTTAAACAAATAATTTTAGAACGCGTAAGTGTGCTTAGTGACCTGCCTGTTGTAGTAGTTGGTACAGAGGCGATAGATGATCGATAGATGGCAGCACTACACATGGTCCGCAAGCCAATATATCGTTTTTTTGGTAACCGGACCGATGTATTGTTTTATTTTTCATTCTATCATTAAATATTATAATACTATAATTTACTTCTCAGTTCAAAGCGGTAATTTTATTGAAGCCCGTTTTAAGATTAAGAGAACACAAATATCTATTTATCGTACAAGCTTGCAAAATATATAGAGCTTTGAAGATGAAGCACGTCATGTAACAGCCGGTATCCTTTAATAGATATATGAGCGTATCTTACAAGCGATTGAAAGAATATCATGGAATAATGAGGCGTTATGCGATATGTAAATTGTACGAAAGGACGGCGATTAAAAATATACATCTGTGATACGATATGTCGCTAATACATATATCCGTTGAAAAATAAACTTTCATTTCTGCTTCAACTTCACAAGTCAAGGATTTCTAACTAACATTTCACTAGCTTGTATTTTATATATTTATATAATTTTCAACTATTATAATGTTTATTTATTCATCGGGAGCCTATAATTCTACAATTATTTACTTGTGTTCCTGTTATTTTAACATTACGATTTCATAGCGACGTTAGAGTCGATAAAAATTTAGAGAAATTAACAGTATTCAGTCTATAACCATTAATATTATAATATTTATTTATAGGTTGAACTCGATTCTGTTTGCATTATTTTCTTGGCTCTTAGTTTACCTTTTGCAGCGCAATCGAGAATCATCCTGTCTTATTTAAGCGCATTTATATATGATAATTCGTTATAAAAATGACAATTACATCAAAATGCCATGACGAATGGAAGAATCGAACGTTCGAGACACTAATGATTTTAACCTACCAGCACCTCAACACATTAAAATTATCAGACTCGTTGACTCGAGTGCCGACGACGGGTACGATTGCGCATTATCCGACCGAATTATTTCATAATAAAGTATAAACATCTACATAAATTAAAGACGAAAAATCTTCACACAGCCATACTTCTTATACATAAATAAATAACATAGAGAGTACACCTAAACGATTAAGGTTATACTTTTTGGTTACGGATGTCTCGCACGTGAAAAATAAATAGACGACGGGTGATCTAGTCAGTCCTTACTCTTACTAAAGGAACGTTTTCATTTACACGTTTAAGTAAACACTAGGAGACTTAGCGCTAGAGGCTGGTTCATGTGGACACGTGTTTCACAGCAAGCTGCAGACACCTCGCGACAGTCTTCATTCGGACTCCTCTTCGTTTTCCTCGTCGAAGCCGGACAGGTCGGCCGATTCTAAGTAGCCGTGCATTACCTGAAACCGTTATATTCAAGTCAATTCAAAGTTTTTTCAAGGTCAAATTCGTTTATAAGCAATTATTATTCATCAATTATTAAATAAGAAGTACAATATAAGAAGAGGTAATTTTTTGGCTACGCTTTCCCAAGGGTGGGTGTTATCACACTTTAGGGGCATAGTGCAGAGAACATAGAATATGAAAGAGGCTGGAGAAATAAGCTTAAATAAGTGTAAATGATGTCCACATGGGCATCATTTATACTTGAACACTACGTTCTTTTTTTTACATATGACATGTCTATAACCTTTTTAAAACCAACTATTAATTTTCGAGAGCGTAAATATAGGTAATTTTGAATTTAGATCTGTATCGTGCAAGATACATAAATGACTTTGAAAGTATCATAACTTTCATCATTAGAGGTTATGGATTAAAAAAAGTCTCCGACTCTTGCACGTAATAGCGACTGGAAGCGTAAGGAAATACTGACCGCGTATTCGAGCAGCGCCAGGTGGCAGAACACGTACTGGTCGGGCATCTGTATGGAGTGCGCACGTTGCTGCCGGATGCGCTCCACCGCGCCGCGCACGTCCACCACGCCCTCCGCCGCCAGCCGCGACGTGCACGTGTCCAGCGTCAGGAACGTGCCTGCACACACACACACTGTAGCGCTCCCTCCGAGGGACATCGCCCTCCCCCACCCCGGACCAGCTCACGCACCTGTGCGCCCGATGCCGGCCGAGCAGTGCACGACGATCGGTGGACCCCTACTGTGACCCGCCCACGCGTCTCCCAATCTGAAACCATAGGAAAATATGGTAAGTGGGCTACGTCAAAAATAAAATAAAATATTTAGAAACGGTAATGTAAAAAATTCCTATTATAACTTAAACGCCAGAAACATTTAAGTTTTTTGAATAACTTCAATATAAACGTACGTTTTCGTATTCGATTTTTAAATAATTTAGTTATCGTAATTTGAAGTCCGAATAAAACGAGTTTTTGAAAACGGGGCAGTATGGAGACAAGATCGGCGCTACGTACTCCTGCCGCGCGCGGTGCTGCGCGCGCCGCACGAGCGCGAGGAAGCGCAGCACGGGCGCCGCGCGGCCGCCGCCCGGCACGCCGTAGTCGGGCCAGCGCGTGTACTGCCCGTGCCACACGCGCCGCCGCTGCTCCGTCTGCGGGCACACCGGTCCGTTAGTCCGCTGCGGCTATCGGCCGGACACTTCGGTGCGAACATCGTCGCGAGGGACGCTCACCCTGAGGTCGGTGAGCAGCAGATGCGACACGGTGTAGTCGTCGTCGACGTCGACGGCCTCGGTGCTGACGGCGAACCCGGCGTGCACGGCGCGCTGCCCGGGCGCGGCGGGCCAGTACTGACCGCACTTGACGCGGCCGCGCTCCACCGTGCGCGTCGTCATCACCACCACGAGGCTGCCCTGCTCCCACACCATGCGCCAGAAGTCGCCGAAGGTCTTCGGTAGCGGGCCTGTATAAGACCCCGGGTTTTATGTATTCGTTTTAAAGTACATATACAGGCATATACTAATCTTAATACAATGTTATACGTTAAAATGATATCTTTCAATGAATAAAATATAACATAAAGTAAAATAAAAAGAGCTGCAACATTTGAGTCAAACTCCCTTTTTTAGTTTGTAAAAGTGCCAAACTTTCTCCGTAGCCAAGAGCACTCGACGATATTTCAAACTCTTTTGGCATTGCGCCAACTATCGAATGAGCAAGACGTCAGAGCAGAAAATTCAATAGAAAACGCAAGTTCAGGAACACCACGAATTGAAATTTTCACAAACACGAAACCAATCAAATGCATCATAAATTAATTAATAGTTTTATCATATTATACAAACTATCACAAAACATGCATTAAAATGTAGAGCGATTACGTATAATAGAAAGTTTATAGTGTGTTTACTTTTAAACAAACAAATCTATTTTATCGTTTCTAATATATTGTTGGAAGGTCAGAACAGTATTCATAGAAACAGTAACTACACCGTAAATCCGTTTCTAGAAATAAGAGAATAGTTCAGTTCGCTGGATGTGTAGTCGTTCCGCTACGACCTTCCGCGAAATTATTGTATGGCTTACAATATTCGAAGAAACAGTATACTTTGCAACGAATGAGTAATCATCAAAGCTGATAATCATAATAAATTGTGGAAATTGAATTTTTATATTTTTATGAACACAATTATTTTTCATTACACGATTCATTACAACTCATTATTTTCATGTGTTTCTTTTTTATAAATTTTAATGAATCGCGTTCGAATCGGCCAACGGTCTCGAAACGTACTCATAACGTGACACGCACTCACCCTGCGTACAGATGAACGCGTTCCGTTGCTTGTATCCATCCACGTAGTTGGCGTTGATGTAGTCGGAGCTGGGGTCGTCGTCCAGCTGCGACAACAGCACGCGCGAGTGGTCGTAGCACAGCACGTCCGTGTACCTGTTCTTCGCTAGGTTGCTGGGCAGTCTGCATCAGAGAAGGGACCGAAATATTACGACGCGTTACTCGAAACCACCCCAGATGGAACGGGAGGGCGAGCACGGCACTGACTTGGCGTGGTGGAAGGTGCCGGCGGGCGGGCGCGCGCGGATGTCCTCGTACTCGGCCGCCAGCCCGCGCCGGCCCAGCGCGCGCACGCGGGCCAGCAGCGCGCCCGGCGCCTCGCCCGCGCCGCCGCCGCCGCACTCCTCGTCCGACAGCCCGGGGGACGCCTCGCCCGACGACCACGTGCCGCGGGCTGCGATGTGCGTGTTGTTATATTAAACAGGAGCTTAAGGGGGGGGGGGGGGGGGAGCTCAATGATGTAAAGGAAATTCTGTCGTTTAATGTGTCGCCGAATTGACAGTAACTTTGATATGATACGCACCGTACATGTAATGTTACAATACCAGAGAGACCAGTATTTAACGAGTAATTAAATATACATTATTGAATTACTTGAAAGATGACTATTATACTCTGATAATTACTCTGAACTATACTACTGAACTAAATTTTACTTATTATTCAAAAGAGACATTTAATGAGATAATAAAACAGAAAAAAAGTAATATATTTTACTGTTATGCAAATTAAATTGATTATATAATAAAGAAAACGTACCTACATGAAAAGTGTTTGATAAAAACATCATAAGAACAATACGATACATTCAGTAAACGTTTTAAATGAATTAAATTCAAACTCCAAATTTAAAAACACAAAAGTATTGACTTCTATTTCATAGCAAGCAATAAGTTATAAATCAACACATAAAATGTCTTGCAAAACGATTTCACAATATAATAAAAACACAGCTATACAAGTAACGAATATGAAACTTCATTACCGGGAGCCGTTCTTTGTCTACTTTGGTATCGTCCCATTAATATATTACACAAGCTGCTAGAACATTTGCATTGCAATGTTTGTTGACATACCCGTAATAGTTGTATCCAAATCCATTTATAAAATTTATCAATAACAAAAATAATTTATCATCGTGTGTTATCTTATTGACAGTTGTAATTTTATTATAATGTCAAAAATGAAAAGAGATTTTGTTTAAAAAGTATATAGTCGACCAGTATTGATAATGACTTTTTAAATAGAACAGATTTAGAAGTTCCTTAATAATAACAATCAGCCATTATATTCATAAGATTAAATAAAAAATATAATTAATAACATAAATCAAGAACAATGTATTCTTTGACTACTAAATTGTATATCAGAAGCAATAAACTAGCTTAAAAACACAAAACAAATAACTTAGTTTCTAAAATTAAATCCATGCCTGTGTGACAAGAGATATCGCGGTCTTTTTTAGTTTCGGTAAGAATCTATACTAGTGTTATAAATGCGAAAATAATTCTATCTGTTCCGGTTTCGCGGCCAAACCATTGAACGGAATTTGTTGAAAATTCGTATAAAGCCCCAAGGAAAGTTTTTTTTTTATATACCTAACACCTAACGTCCAACTTCTTAATAACGAGCGAAGCCGCGGGCGATAACTAGTCGTATATATTTTATATACTCAAAGTTTAATTACTTATTTTGTATCTAATCGAAATATAATGTTATGGACATTCTATTTCGATTAGATAAAATAAAAGACATTGAAATCGTGGGCTCAGTATATTTTTGACACATTTATATTTCGGCAGCAAAATTTCAATAGACGTCATTAACGTTAGATAAGAACGATTTCAAAACCATAACTCGAACATTCGGATTCTTCGTAAAATATTTCAAATATTCGTGTATTAAGTCCTTTTTAATCGTGTACAGTTTAAAATTAATGAGCAAAAAGTCTGCCAAGTCATAACGAACGAACGTTTTTAGGTAATCGAATGGACGAAACTAGGACTTCTAACTAACCCAAAACTTAATTATTTACATTTATCAAAACTACGTCGCGTGATAGTAGAGAGAGATCTCTGGATATCTAGATTTTTTTCATTTTTACGATGATCAACATCATAGACATTAGAAGAATGACATTTGGGCATATCCGGATGGGCAAATCAATTTATTACCCTTCTCCATACCTATACCCTTACCTATTCCCTTTTTAAGCACTGTAACTCAAAAAGCACGATTAAATGGACTAGTAGGACTTTGATTAAATGGACATCGATTCGTATTGATCTTATCATCATTGGCTTTGGTTATAAAAAATGGACAAATGTATACTGCAATTTTAATAGTGTCCTAAAGTATCCATATTTCGATTATTCGAACTAATCTCGGTCGCAATTAAGTCGGATAATCGAGGTTCTACTGTATATCAAGTAAATATTTTACTAACTTATTAAGTCTATATCGTCTTCGTCTCCAGAGTTGATGTGTCCGGCTTTCATGTCGCCATTGTAGCCGTGTGTGTGTCTGAAAAAAGAAATATTATTTATAAAAATTTCCAGGACCTTCAGAACCGGATATAGAGAGCTTGATAGGGATCCGTATGAGTAAATTACGCCGAGTAATACTCTCAAGAACCGGCCTTAGAAAGGAATTACTTTTTCCTCAAAAGGAGAAGAGGGCTTACTACAGCGCCGAGACATTTACAGGTTGTTGCGTTTTTTATCCGTTTAATATAATAGATATAGCTGTAATATATATATTATTATTATATCTCTAATCTTGGATAATTGTTATCAGTAAAATCAATTTCTAATTCGTTCAAGTCAAATTACACTAATTAATCATTCAACTCTCTTTTCTGAAACATGCAACGTCTGTATTCAAACCTTTTTATCAATCTCTAACACATTTTAAAATGCATGTAGGACGCGTTTATATTATTTGTAACAAATGGAGTACGTCGTTTATAAAAGTGACACAAAAGACGTCAGCAGTCTCGTCTGAGCGAGGCGAGAGGGCCGTACCTGAGCGGGCTGGGGTCGCAGGTGTAGGGCGGGTCGCCGCTGATGTGCATGATGTCGGAACCGTTGTCGAGGCGAGCCACGCGGTCGCTGGTCATGTCACACGGAACCTCCGCATCTATTAAACCTGTCGTCGGACACTTTCAACCTTCACATTTGATTTCGATACAAAATACACATCAATCTTCGTCGTTTACGTTGTGGAAACATTTAACGATTGTTACGTAGAGTTGAAATACACAAACAACAAAGATCTTAATATTAGTTATTTCTCTTCAATTAGAAAATTTAAATGGAAAAATTCGTAGCGATACTATTGATATACTTAAAAAGAATATAATTTGTAAGTTTTGCGACAATATTTGTGAGTGAATATGAATTATATTGTATACAAGAGAAGAATTAAGGTTTTCAGGTTCCTTTCGCTATTTTCTTTGAGCATTTAATTGCTCGTACAGTACATGAATGTACATTACGGTACATTAATTTATAAAGTACTGCATTCAAATTACTAAATACCTAAGTAACAAAATATGATAAAAACAAATTCTAAGCTCGATGGATAAATTGTTCGTGAAATGTATAAAGGCGCTTCATTTTATGACATTTTTATATGTTAGTATGTATAAAATGTACAAGTCAATTATTAAAGTATTTCACCGTTGAACTTTTATCTTTTTAATTATTGTTTTGCAGAATATCTTTTATTAGGAATGCTAACGCTTACCAAATTACGTACTTTGTAGACGTATCTTATGCTTTATACATATATAACTTTGTCAATGTTTAAACTTACCATTTTGTGTTTTGACGTGAGGTATGTGATTACTTATCACATAGTCGTCTATGACGCCGTCCAATTTGGTATTCAGGTTGTTCGTGTAACAGTTCCTGCAAAACTCCAACCTGAAAGTTTATCGAAGCGTTCTTAATTTGATCAACTCGCACTAACGAACGTCGTTTAGGTGCGAGGGGCTAATCGTTTCAATTTATGGAAATAGTTTTTTGTGTTACCTGAAAAAACTATGTTATTCATTAAAAATATCATTACATCACCAAAAGTGAAATAAACAGATACTCAGTATATACACGTATTAAATAAATCCATAAGTTTAAAGAAAAATAAACGTTAGATCTTATTCGATTTATGAACTAAAATTTAAAAAAAATTAATATAGTAGATTATATTATCACCGTAATTACAGAGTAATCGGTTGGATAAAAAATCCAATTGCAACCCACACAAACTCACAGTTCATTATTATCATCAATATAGAAGGCAAAAAATAAAGCTATTCTTTTTTTACCGCAACTTAGAAAATAGTTCAGACGAAAATACAATATTATAACAAAACATCGAATACACTCTGCATGACTACAGCAAATATCTATACGGGAAATTATCCGCTCATAAATAGATTTCAAATAATTGAGAATAATATTTATAATTTTACCTAAAACGGATGGAATATATTTACATTCCAACAATACACACTCACTCACTAGCCACGATACATAAAATCCCGTTTAGTTAAATTCGAAAAACAGATTTCCTTGTTGATAATTTTTTATGCGAATCCCATATCAGAACTGGAAAATACAATGTCATTCCTATAGAAACCGTTTTGTGGATTGTACCTACCCAGACGAGTTTGCACGAAGCACTACCGCCCGTATAACGCAAAGTTTTTAATATTCGTTTTTTCCAATCAAGTGTTAAGGTTATGCTAGAAGTGGTTACGACAATAGACCAATGGGGTCAAGTTCGAACCTCATTTTCATGTCGGTAGTATAAGAGGCATCGATTTCAGTTTTTCGACGAAACTGGTATAAGTTTGTTATGGACATAAAAAATATGTATTGGAAATTTCTATCTAGGTCATATGTAGGGACGATTTGGCAAAGTTCAAAGTTGTTTGTCGACGAAACTGTGCAATGTTCAAATATATAGTTTGAGCGCAAGCTTTTTGTACACGTATTGTTCAGGAAAAGAGAGGCCACCGGCCCTTGCCAACTCAGCACAAAATGAACATGTATCATAAAAATTTGATCTTGATACTTTATAACATATGTACAACTTTTTAGATAATAATCATGTTTAGAGGAGATTTATAAAGTTGTACGTGTTCCTACTAAAGAGTGTCAGGTTATAAACCTGTGAATACAATTTTGGAAAATATAGGCGAGTTGTTAAGTTTATACGAACTAAATGAAAACTTAAATAGGAAATCGAAATAAAAGTCCAAGATGCGAAAAGCGAAGGTAAATTGCAATGCGTAGATCCACAGTTCCTAAGAAAAGTCATATCGCTTTTAACAATTACCAAAGGTGCCGGTTATCATCCTTTTTCTTATACTGTCAATATTCACGTTTTTCGAATACCGAAACTCGAGCATAAATAAAATGAATATTCTTTTATTTTAAAATATCAAGTCCCATGTTGTGCAAATAATTAAGACACATGATTTTTTTAAATATTATATAACTCTTTTATCCATTGCAGGCTGGATCTCATGTCTCGTTTTACGAAGAAGCACTTCCTATTTAATTATAATGATAACAGGTCGTTATTAGAAGATGATAGTAGATTCTGTTGCGTCGGCGTATTCCAATTATGTTAATTGTTGGAGGTTAAATTGGAAATTAAATTGTAATTTTATTCAAATTTAAAAATGTGATAGTGGCTTGTTTAATTTACTCTTTTTAGGATATGGTCGTCACAGTTGATAAAAGTATATGAGTAGCTAGTTTACCAAGCACTGTGATCGGGCTCCAGGTGTCCGCCTAGTTGTCGCGGAAGGCTCGCGCGCGGCACGTGCACGCCCAGCTGCGGCGCGCTCACCGTGTGCACGCGCTCGCGTAACTTCTCACGCACAAACAGTCGAAGAATTCGAAACGGCGCCTTGAACCACAGCGGCGCTGTCACTATGAGCACCTTTTTTAATTTGGCTGGATAACCACCCTAGAACAAAAAATATAGTTTAATTATTAAATATAAAATGTTAGCTTCTACTGTATACAAAATCACTCATTTATTTACAGAGTTGTGTGAAAAGTTGATAAATTTATAGGAATTATTAAGAAAAACTTTAATAGTCACTTGTATTTATCGCTTTTATAAATTGAAAAATGTATTAGCCAAGTTAAGATTACTTCGACAGTTATACGACATTGTTAGCTTATTTTATTATTTAATTCGAAATGGTCGCAAGACAAAACGATAAACAATGAGTCCGTACTTACAAATAAATTACCCGTGATTTGTTGTTCAAGGCGAATAAATAATATAAATTTTAAAATTTTTATTCAAGTATTTCATAAAAATCATTATAGATGAAAAATATTTAGAAGTGTGTATATAAAAATTTATTACTGGACATTAAAACCAATGGATATAAAAAAATAAATCTTTAAATCTAGGCTCCAATTGAAAGTAATCTTAGGCTGACTTTGAAAAGGTAGTTAAAGAACTGGCTGCTATCTAGCTCGGATCTCCAAAGGAAATGTGGCGTTGCGTCGTACCAAATACGTCAGCAAAGGAAAATCTCATGTTCGATGTCGGATATGTTTCTTAGAAATGCTCTTATAAAGCGAAGTGGTTTCTCCTTAAAGTTCTTCTTACGAGGTAATAGTAGTTCATATGATTTCGAGTGAAGCTCGAGGCTACTTATAGGTAGGAACTATAAATAAGTTAATAATTATATATTTACAATTTCTATGCGAAGAAACAACAACAAACATACTGGTCGTTTGTTGTTGTGTCTATTATTATATAACTGCTAAATGGAAACTTACGTATGACTAATGAATGACAATGACAGATTATTATTTAAGGATCACGATTTATCTAGAAAAAAAAGCAACAGCAAAACGTTCCTAGCGGGTAAAACATTATTTTGGCGCGTAAATTTATGTTATTATTTGAAACTACTTCAAATTGTTTGGCTTGCAATATATTTTCTTAAAATATGTCAACAGAAAAAAAACCTCCTAATGTACACACCTTACACATACAACCCTTACACCTGACAAGTACCGTGATGATTATCTATATTTTTTTCCTATATTTATTATATATTAATTAACGCATATGCGAAAGTATATCAATTACTTTGCATCTTAAAAAATAATGTAATAATATTTTCTATCATTGCAACCGAGCCAATCTCATAATATAACTTCATAGTATCAATAGGAATACACAAAGTTATTTTAGCATCGTACCTCACGAAATGTGAACCCACCTACGAACTAATATATTATTATTAGCTAAAAAGGCATTATGCTATTCTATTGTAGACAACTCGATTCAAATACTAGAAGCCAACATAATGATATACGACATTATTGTTGATACTTTCTAAAATAAATATTACGGGCACGTTATTAAACAATTGCGATCGGTTTCGTAGTGAGTACACTTTCACAATACTACGCTAATCTATGTGAAGCATTCATGAGCTGAATTATTTCAAGAATAGGTACAGCACAATCTTTTAATAATAATTAACTTATAGAAAACCAACAACATTATTATACTCATAAAAAATCACATTATGTAATTAAATCTATTTGAAACTTGAATACGGCTGATCAGCTTCAAGAGTTCGTAATGAATCTTCCATAGCAGTGGGCCATGCTCATAAATATTCACGCTCGACGATGCCGCCGATCAGTCGAGGGTAAATGATCTCTTTTTTAGAATACGAAACTCTTTGGACGGGGCTGTTTTATGTGACTGCCATGTCGCTCTCTGTGTACTGAGTTAAGAGCATGTAATAAAATTAATTAGAATTTTCCAAGTGTCAACGCAGCCCAAACATGTCTACGCATATTTTAAATCGGGGACCTTCGTGCTCTCTTTTTAAAATCGCTCGAAAAGCTAGAATTTTTCTTCTATCGTATATATTATCGTATATATTAATAAAGGAAATCATCTCTTTTGTGATTTTATCAATATTTATATTTATTTATAATTTATATTTAATTTTAGAAAAGCCGGTTCTAGTGAGAAGTGTTTTTGACTTTAAAGCTACTTATAACGCGTAAAGCGTATCGAATTATTAAACATGGATAAGCAAGCAAATCATTATGAAACACTAAAAAGTAGGACTGAGTTACCACAAACCAGAATAAAATATATTCTAAACAATAAATTAGAGACGAAATAAACTGTGAATAGAAGTCGAAATAATCAAAAAATAATAAGTATGTTACTAATATTATCAAGGCTTCTAGGTAGACTTTATTTAATTAATGTCTCTGATACAATATCATTATATATTTACCGTCGGATGTTTATTTTTTGGAAAATCCATAGATGGATAGGTGACCTTGAATTTTAAGTAACAATTCTTAACTTAAGCAAAGCGCATATTCTTCATCAAATGAACCAAGAAAAAATGAAATAAATCGTGCAAGATATAAAACCTATTTAATGTCAATAAAACGGAACATATCCAAGAAACTTTCGGGGTGAAGTCAGACAGGCTCGGGATGTTAAGAAAGGTAGGGGTGCCAGGTCACCGACCTCAGTTTTACGCTAAGCTCTACGTATGAAATCATAATGTCTAGTTACTTTCAAAATATCCTGTAGAAAAATAATGAAATATATAAATGTGGTCAAATCTAATATTTAAATTATTTTAAGTAATTAAGAAAAGAAACGCACACTAATCGTTTTAAGTACATGCGAAAGTAACGTTTTATGTAATACGCACTTGTTATGGAAAAGATGAAATAACTAAGGCATTGTATAATTTTACGAGGATATAAAACTGTAAATTGAATAATTGCATATCCATTACATAACTAAATACTAACATTGTTATGTACAATTGTCGGTTGATGATATGGTTATGAAGTACAATATGTGTATAGATGTTAAAGAACATGCACTTTACCTATTCGTTAAGTGCGTTGGCCTGAGTCTTCCGCGTTGGGCAGACTGCAGTCTAGACATCCCCCGATGACGGCAAAGTAGACGATAGTATTATTTTCATTTAAATAACTATTAATACTCTGTCGGGTCATAGCTTTGAACTTTGTTTATTTTACTAAAGGTTCAACAGTAAATTCGTTCCGTAGTATTGTTGTGAATTTTTTGCAATTGTCTATAAGTTACATAAATACGATACTTTTCAATTTAAAAACTTAATATACTTTTGGAATTAAATTATAATATTAAAATAACATGATATAAAAAAAACGTAAGCATAAACCTTCAACTTTTGAATATTATTAATAGGTAAATTAGATTCAAGAGGAGAGCGCATATAGGCTGGTGACAAAGGTAAAAATCCTACCAATCTGGCCCCATGCCTTCACCTCACTCTTGCCCTAACTTGGCCGTTTCAGCACTATAATTTGTTTGTGCGCTTCACAATACAGACAACGAAATATATTATTTAAGTATCCGTCAGTGTTCCAATTTAAAATTTCATGTAATAGGTAAATAATATAAAGAAATGCTTCACGGGAATAGCATAAGGTAAATGGTAGGAATTGTGTAAAATTAAAATCAAAATTAAAACAGTACCATATGTTCACAAATCTCAAGATCCTTTCCATTTTTTTTTCTGTACCGAAATTCACCTGTATCACATATTTAAATAATTTTATCTACGATATGTACGGTGAGTGCGATTATTATTTTAGACGTTATTATTTTCAAAGTTGTGATACAATTATTTTCTGTACAGATATAAGTTCAAGTATGAATGCAGGTGCTGAGAATGAAGAAATAAGAAAAATCAGGAGAGCGAAGCGCTCGCTATTTCAAAAAGGGTGTGCACTTTAAATACCCACATTCATTCAATCCGTTGCAGCTGTGCTTCTATACAAAATGATGCTCTTCCGCCAACATTTATGCCTCACAATACCACCAGCCATTTTAGTCTTAATCTATAGTACTTACACAAATAAATCAGTATCGTTTATAGATTTTAGATTGCAATTAGATAAGGACACATTTTCAGGGTTGTTATATAAAAACCTTTAAATTGTTTACATAGTTAAACAATTTTAAAGTCATGCGGACTTTATGTCTAACGTTTTTATAATAAATAATAAAGAAAATTTTGACAACCTTGTCTCTTACGTTATATAAACTAATAGAAATTGTTTTTTTAACTGTTCTGTGTATGGCCTATTTTTAAACTACGTGATATACTTCAAGACATGATATAGTTCTGTAAAAGCACCCACTTAAGAGCGTCAAAGGGTAAAAGGAGTTCGTCGTATCCCATTTCAGCGACAAAAATGAAGGCATTCATGCTTTAAATGAGATCCTTGTGCTTGTGTACATAGCAACTAGTCGCAGAAAAAGTTTGACACTGCTACTTCAAGAAAAAGAAGGTAGACGTGCCATCTCATATCGCTCACTAGCAATCTGAATATTTTTTTTTACTAAGGATTTTTTTCTTTTGAGCTAAGTTTGAGCAACGTTTATCTAAGAAGCATAATTACATCTTTTTTTGTAAAAGACAGAGACAGCTAAAACTCTAAGCTATTTGCTGATTACGATGTCAAAGAGATTTCATCGAAGTTGATGTAGTTATTATGCCAATAGCAAAGTGACACAGACTACGTTGGCTGAGTTCCAACCGATACTGAAATAATAGTATTTCATTTGCGAGACAAACTTTTCATAAAATATATTGTTTAGAATAAAGGAGTCATTATTGATATTTAAACACTTGGCTGAATCATTGACGCCTAAACACATTGTCTTCATTTATTTACAATATTCATATTCAAATATTGGAGTTATTATAATATGCAATTAAAAGAGTAAAACTTGTTACCTATTATATATTACTATATTATATATTGTATACATTACGATTCACATACATACATCAATTTATCCGTCCGTTACTATTTAAAACTCAGTTTATTTTTATAACGAGACCGCACTAAAGATGACCGACGACATTTGAAGCTTACCTATATTCTTAGTTATAAAAGTCATCGTGTGGTCCGTCGACCGAACATCACTCAATTTCCAATTACAACGTTGACCTTTAAGTCAAATGTCAGAGAGTTCGATTTTATTAACGCAGCGCCTACGAATAATTGTAAACACGAAGTAGTTGATTCGATTTATCGATTCTGATATGTTAATATTAACAATTCTATATACGATAAAATCAACCGCAAATAATCTACGTATGTATGCTGAATACATTAATAATGCGTATTATTTTGTACAAGATTATATTGATGATAAAAACGATTGGAGTTAGCATTCGTTAATTTTCATACGGAGCCATTGTATGTAATTATGATCATTACATATATCGAAACAGAAACTACTGAATTTCATGCAGTTTCTTTTCAGAAGAATCTAGATTTCGTACATGGAATTTATCCTTACTTGTACAAAATATATATATATTTTTTGAAAGTTTAGATTCCTAACTGATTATAAAAATTATTATTTTATATGAATCAATTCATTCTAAATTACCTTACATTCAACATTAGCAGTTGTCATTTCGAGGTCATACATACAAAAATAAAATAGCAATTAAAGATGCACTGTACGTTGTTATTAGATGTAAACAAAATAGTTTTATTGGCGAGCGGAGCTAACAATATTAGTGTGACAATATTACACGCAAATTAAATAGCACATATAAATAAGTAATAATGTTATTTCATATTAATTAAACGTGAAAAATGCATTAAAGTAGGTAAGCATATAGAATTAAACAATTAACAATATTAATCGTTAAAAGGTTTGATAAAAAATGTTTTGGTATGAATGATTTTTAAAGGTCAAAAATATAATAAATACATTAGGTAACAGTGACATAGCACTTAAAAACGGAGCAATAAATTTGACAAAACATTTCAAAGGGTATAATGAAAGCTTTACTTGGTGGTAGGGCTTTGTTCAAGTCCGTCTGGGTAGGTAGCAACCACTCATCATGTATCCTACCGCCAAAAAGCAATACTTTGTATTTTTATGTTCCGGTTTGAAGGGTGAGTGAGACAGTGCCCAACAGGAACAAGGGACATAATAACTTCACAACTTCACAGGAACAAGGACCCAAGGTTGGTAGCGCATTGGAAATGTATGGAATGATTAAAATTTCTTACAGCGCCAAAGGCAATGGGCTGTGAGGACCACTTGACATCATGTGGCCCATGTGCCTACATATTCCATAAAAGACAAAAATAATAAGTCAACATTAAATATAAAATGGGTTGTAATAGATGGAAAGTAAAATTAGTATTGCAAATTAGCTAGAAAAAGAACTATAGGGACAATTACTGTGAAATCAATATGTAATTTCCCTTTGTTTAGAAAATAAACATAAGTATTGTCAGGTTATATAATGTACGTCTATAAAATCTGTGCTCTCAATAGCGAACGACGTAACTCATGTTACTGGTCGTTGAACAGGCGGACTGCTCCCAATACATAAATAAAATCCTTGTCACGAGTGTCAGGGTGTATGTAAACGCGTGTTCTATATATGTCTATAGCATTAATTCTTCGAAAAATAACTATTTTAACATTATGATAAATACTTTTGCACGTATATTGTATTAATATTATGCCTTTTGGAAATTTATCTTATTCGTTTATTCTGCTAATTCCTCGCATTTCATAACATATAATTGTATTTGTATGAATTAATTGAAGCGCTACTTTTTTTCATCACATTATTCTTGCTGAAATCTGGGACCGTAGCGAATGAGTAGGAACTAGGAACCATCGAATTGCATGTTAAGTAACTCGGTACACTTTATGGCAACCATATCCCGCAGTGAATTTTGCTGAGCGATGAATACGATGTTCTATCAACACACTGTTAGCTCGCATGACTGCTTTACATATATGGCGCCTTGATATTTAATATATTGACTAATTTTGAATTTTTTATCATTTTATTCTAGACTTCATATTGTTATTTATTCCCATAGATAAATGTTAAAAATATATCTTTATAAGAAAAGCACATAATGAAAATGAGTGTTGGCTATCAAAAGGCAGTTATTGCTTCAGAGGAAAATAACAAGTTTTAATTACAAGGGAAAACCGTAGTAGATTATCTAAATTCAAGGTTATAGTTTTGAGGAGGGTTTGCTAAACGTAACTGAAACATGAAACAATAAAATAATTAATTTAAATGATTTTACGTTAAGTTTTAGTACGAAATAAAATTTGTTCGTTTTTAATTTACATCCTTACGATAATAATATCGAGACAGCTGATTATAAATACATGCGATTATTATCGTTTTACAGAACAACACTTTTGTTAGATAGTATTAAATTATAACACAATATCAAGGTTATACACGTAACTTTCAATTACGTCATATATGGTAATGTCTAGCAAGTGTTTTAGGGCGAGGTCACAAAATGTGTGCTGATGTAATAATAAGCGAGTCCAGTTATTATGTCAGATATAAAATATTCTGTCCAACTGTTAACGTTTTTGTTTTGTGGTCTTAAATATGACGATTCACAATAAATAAAAAAAATTAAAAAAATCTTGATTAAACTTTTACAATGGAGGCTATTTTCAAAATTAGATATCTTGTCCTCTCTATTTTTCTTCACTCATATAGTCCGATGGGACGGTAATTCTTCAGAACCAAGCGCAGAATCAAATTATGCGTGTTATTGTTGACCGAAAACCCCAAACTTTTGTTGGCCCGACCAGGAATTTCAACCCTAAAACCACTACTAGCCAGGTAGTTCAGAACAAATATTTTAAAAATATTCATAATATCATCTTATGGTAATTCTTCACCTTTGATCTTGCACATTAGCAGTGTTAAATGCATATGCTATACATTTTAAGTAGACATGGAGCCTTCACTTCATGATTAGTTAAGTATAGTCAATTTGAGAAAGATCACGATGTTTGGTACAATGCTAATTAAATGGTATATTGTTATTTACATAATTACTCAAGCGGTGCTGCAAAGTAGACACTGTTTAATGTTATCAGATGTCTATGCAATAATTCTCTCGTCGACACACCAAAATTAAGAATAAGGTAAAACCTTAGTATAATGAAACAGATGTTTGACCTAAATAGCGAGTGACATTGTTGTAATAAACTGATGGTCAACGATAATTTAGTTCAAACGATAAGATTGAGACGTTAGCCTTCAGGGTTAGCAGATAATAAGTCATATCGGTTACATTAGCTAAGTACTAGCTGAACTTGCGTCTTACTTACAAATACCTAGTAAGTCATATCTATTTATTAATATTGCTTTTCAAAATAGCAGTAATTTTAAAACAATAAAAAAGTGTTTTGTAAGATCACGTTATATTTATCTACATTTTCATTTTTTCAAAAAAATTTTTGCTTTGCTTTCTAAACATGAATAGTTTAATTGAAATACAAAAAAAAACGAATAGGCGTACAATTGTGCAACACAAATTTATTTCTTCTTTTCTTTCGTCTTTCGGATTAACAATATCAGAAATTTTAGTATCCCCAATGAAAGTAATATTGGTACCTTTAATAAAGAGAGCATGTCTTATAAAATGTGATGAATAATAAAATCTTCGAGAGCAATTCTGGTGTGATATAAGTAAGCATTACGTTGTGTATATAGAGCATGGCTGTAGAGCAGGCCAAGCAACGTTATTGACGGTCTTCGATATTAAATTTGAATTCCAAGTTCCGAGTTGTCACTGACATACAAGGCAGCCAATAAACTTTTAAGATTAAAATTAAAAATAAAATTTGTTTCGCTCGTAGAGCGTTTTTTATGAAATGAGTATCAAAAATATATAGTACATTAGGATGATTTAATGATAATTTATTATTATGTTCACTGTTCACTCAAGGCGCGCCGGCCGTTATGGTATCGGCGTGCATTAATAAATATAATCAAAAAATTTTTCGCAGTCTTTATTTTTAAATTAATCATATAAGGATCTAAGACATCTTTTGAGCACGAGGGTCACCCATATTAATGCTCACCGATAATTTGACGTTGAGGGGCGCGCCTTTGAGAGTGAATAGGTTTTATTATAAAACTTTTATTACCGTATCGATCTGTTTTTTTGTTTTCAATTTGTGGGTTTACAATACAGTTTCTGGACTGATGAAAGGAACATTCATTGTATTGTACCTCCTTCACAATATATACTCTGGTATGTCCAAGAGAATTGATTACATTTTTGTGTCACTGCCATTATAAATATCGCTAATGCTTTACAGAAAACAAGATCACATTGCTAACGAGAGCACAGTTACAACTGTAAAGCACAATTAAATAGTATAGAGGATTTCAAAACTAAAGGATTAACAATGTTTGAAAAAAGATTGGTAGATGGAAGTTTAGGAAATAAAACTACTTACTACGCGCTACGATACAAAACGCCTTGTTTAATTAGCGTTATCATTATTTAACGTTAAACCCAATTATAATTTGATTGTACTTTGTTTTAAAATAAGTAACACCAAATACGTTTGTTATTAATTATAATTTAATTAAATTTCGAAATTCTAAGCTATCAAACATGCAGCATTATGTAAAGTGTGCAACTGGAAAAACATAATTTAATTAAGAAGCAAATCAACGTCTTAGAGTCGCATCACTGACATACATTTTAGTGATACTGGTTTCAAACAACTTCAAACGTTAATTCGGGGAGAAAAAAAAAATTACATTTCACGTCGTCGAATAATGAAAATATCTCTTGTGAAACCTGTTTAACTTTCAAATTTAAAAAGACATGCATTTTATATTTAATAAAGTAAAAAAGTCCTTGAAGCGATGGAGTTGGCGGTGTCCCAGGCTCCCTTTGAAATATGATATAGGTCACGCGTGCCATGAGCTATCCCCGTTTCGCGCTACCAGGTGAACTCTGCCGAGAGCTAGCGCTATGATTTAGCACAGTAAGTAAACTTAAGAACACTCTAAATTTATATTATCAGTATTTAATTCGAATACTAACGTAAGAGCTGAACATAATAGAAGCAGTACTTTTTAAACAAAAAGTAAGTCCACTGTTTCCGTTGGATAAAGTGATTTGCTCGCGACCCGTGCTCATTTCTTTATGGAAAGAAGCCAAACTGTAGAAAATATACCCACTTCCGTACAGCTATAATAGTCTCTTAACGTTTTGTTAGTAAAATGGGGTCAGAAGATCACTGCATTATTGCAACATGAGATTGTGTCGGTGAGTGGAATACAGGATAAAAAAAATAACGAAACGATGGCAGCTGCTGCTCCGACTGGGCCAGGTGCAATATTCACACTACTCACTTCGAAGAACTCTCTTTCCCTAGCAACCCTTACAATATAAAACGCGTTCCAATTTATTATTTAGAATTGACGTGACTATTTTCGTATTTATCGTTATCTAATCTAACATTCGAACTTTAAATCTGTTTTACGACTGTTTTCTAAGAACATGCGGTTGAAGAACGAAAAAATTCCAGATTAATATATATACACTATGTTATTGTTGTTATGTAAAACACAACATCTTCGTGTTTTGCTTGTGTGTCAATTTTAATATTTTGACAAAAATAACATAACGATATACGGATATAAATAGCATTCAGATTCAGACGTACATATAAATACTCTTGTCGACCTAAATTAACTATTCAGAAGTAATAGATGTCACTAACCTATATAAACGAGTTAAATTCAATATCTCTGTGCAGAGTGTCTATAGAAGTTTACGAGGCTTAGTGTAAAGTAAGACTACTTACTATAATTCCCTTATAAAATGAGCAGATACGAGCAAAGTTTCGCTATGTGCGCTCGTTAGTCATTTCATCTGATACAATGAGTGCTCTCGCATCAGCCATGAATGCACCGATCTCATTATGCCGACAGAGTGATGAAAAGCGAGCGTCAGCTAACAAAATACGGCACATAAATGGGACGCGCAGCAACCCTATTGTTTCGCGTTTTGTTGTACGTACGGCAATATCAACATATCGGTAGCACAAGGTCGAATATTTTACAATGATGAAACAAAAAGCGGTCTGATTTGGTCAGTTGAAGGTATTGCTGTTATAAATATCGACCAGTTTATGGACTGTCATAATATAATGATATTATTTTATGATTGCTGACTCCACTCATAAAAGCTCCGAGAGAGTTTAAGTTCGAAATAAAAGTGAAATTATGCAGTGCAATTAAAACAATACAAAGAAACTTTAAGCTTTTGTCTCCAGGTTCTTTCAACTTTTTTTATCATTATTTTTTATATTTATCAAATCAACCAACCTGAACCGTCTAACAAACACTATTCTAAAGCGAATAATTTTCACAAATAATAACAATTGATATTTATTTAACTTTGAAGAAACTTAATTATTATGGATCGTCAGCTTTCATAGTGCAATGAATAGTAAAGTAAAAGTAAATCGATTGACAAAACTAAATTGAATCGTTAACCGTTCCATGATAGTCGCCAGTCTGTCCACGTACGACACGAGCGGAAGTAAAGTGATTGCGGAGATGACGTCACAGCTCCGCCCGCGACCTTCTCCTAGCGGATATTAATCATCCAGTGTCGATGGTGCAGGCGGTTGTCCCACAACAAGGGTATTTAACATATCATGCGGGAATTGACGTTTAAGCTGAAGCTATATGGTTTCAACATAAAGACTATTTATTGTATTTGATTGGAAAAATATGTATATATATTTTTTTATTATAATTTTTTTTTTCAATTTAGGTTACGGTACATCCAACAAAATATTAATTTTATTTTTAATATAAGTAACTGAAACATCGTTCGGAATACATGGTTATTATATACTTTAATTATCACAAGCAATTTACAACGGAATCTCCTAATGTAACACAAATTAGAAAATTCGACGTTTCATTTCACGATCTTCGCCATCGATATAATACGAACCAATAAAACTGACTAACCTTCGCAGTAGAATTTTTCCAGTCTGAAATTGGAATTAGTAGGCACGCAACGAAGCATCAACTGCGAAGGGCCTCTTCCTAATTTTCAGACCAGTTAAAACTCGTCTGGCGCGTAGTAGTATGCAGACTAATAGCTTTTACTAGACAGGATATTATAGTCGTCTGCGATAAATGTATTTTCTACATGATAACTCATTGAAATGGAATTGATAGCTCCCATTAATATTCTGAAGTTATATCCTACGATTCGCAGAGCATTCATAATTAACAATGTAAACAAAAGATTATTCATCTTGGAACTTACCTACTCGAAAATAATTTTTTATTCCACATTCTGAATTATTTATACCAAAAGATAGTAAGAATTTAAATCAATGTTCAATATTGTATAATAAATAACTTAAACTCGGTCTGTTATATAAATCTTCATTTTTAAGAGCAAAAAGGTTTTGTTTAGTGGCGCGAAAAATGGATAGATAAGGAATTAAACCCTTCTACAGATAACGATCTAGAACACATTGATATTTGAATACCTTTTACACTGAGCTGCACCGAAAGGATCTTTATGAATAGTCATGCAGTATATTTGCATATTGTTGTTAGTCGCATGAAGCTAAAAGCAAATAGAGAATGTGGCAGTAGCCGAGTGCAACAAGAGCTTGTCCTGCACTTAACGCCATGAACACTAATCTAGATTGCGGCTTAAGAGCAATCCACGTTGTGGACAGACATACGAGCATCCAAGCAATTAAGTATTTTATCTTATGGTTTTTATATACGCGTCAATACTACCGTCTCATTTAATACAATCAATAAAAATAAAGTTTGAGATAAATTGATTATGAGAGCTTTAAAAATATCTAGCAGTACTGCGATGTTAATGACAATATTTATTAGACTGTTTACGCGAACAATGTACGAATGGCCTTAAAAAGACTTGTACAACGCAAATCTTAAGGACAGACTTCGCTGCGCAGCGATGAGTCACAACGGCGTTCCACGTGACTACAAGGTGAAGCCCGAACAACCGGCACAAATAAAGACTTCCACGAGGTACCATCAAGGGCGTCAAATATACTTTTGTAAAAATTCTAAGCTGAGTCAATTAATTATTATGTTCATTACTATTACAATAATTGCTGATGCAATGCTATTTAAAAATAAAATATTTAAGTTTGACATATATTTAATTATATTTACAATATTGCCATTTAAGATTAAGTCGCCGTCGTAATACTCCAACCTAATATCATGAATTACAGTGAAGGCACAACGCCTCGATAAATAGCTAGCATCTGGCATCCCAAGATAAGAGTGAAGACGCCAATGTTTACTTAAAATCAATACGGAATCACAAAATGGCACTGCGTCAGATTCTATACTATATACGCAACATATTATGCATAAAAATAAATTCGGGGATAATTCATATACTTTAAAACTAAAGACTATTTGATTGGTTATAAATTAAAAATTATATATTACTTATCTGATACCTGATTCTAATGTTGTTAAGAAGCTAGCTGTAGAAAATACAAATAATATTTGTTAAACTAAACACCAATGTGGACGGGTTATTTTTTTACCAACTCGCAAGCGCTTCCGGTTGCGGTAATGAATAGGATGACAGCAGTTTGATGTTGTTTGTTTTGAGTAAAAGTAAAGTCATCGTTTTACAAAATAATTCGTAACCAAAAACTATAAAAGTACAATACTATACCACAGGATAGTGGATAGGAAGGTTTCTAGGTACTCCCCCAACTTTACTCACAGTTTCATCCTTCCTCTATAACGGTACCGGCCATTGTTTAATAATAATAACAATAAAACCATTTATATGTACCTAATATAATAATATTTATTGATTCAAATATTATTCAAGCCAAAATCAGTTGTAATTACAAAACTGTATAAGCATATTGCGCAGAACAAACCATTTATTGTGTAAAGTGCGTACTGGTTACTAAACAAATAAAATTATACATCCGCGTTTACTTTTTACGAAATAATGCCTTAATTATACGTATTCTCCTCTATAATATATAACTTGAGTTCACACACATTAAGTACGTAATTTTATGGGAACTCTATGTGTTATTCTTTGCAACTTAAGTGTGACATCGAAGTAAGAATATTAAGATTAGATATGATATTATGGCCTTACGGTTACAAAAATATATTTTGATTATCGTATTTCGACAGACTTCTTATTTAATTGATTATATACAATTATAAGTTCAATATATATATTATTAAATGATCTACAGCGTATTTTTACGCGAATACAAAATTAAATGATGTGACACGTACATGTTTACGGCTAATTGATTTATTTGGATTGATTAAACATTGCCAGGTGACGTTTAAATTAAAATATCAATTTTTATTTAAAATAATAATAAATTGAACACAACCACATATCGTACCAGTTATTTATGTTAAGTAGGTGAAGAAAAGACAGTAAAAATTAATATAAAATTTCGTTAAGAATTTAATTAAGGTAAATCTGTTGTACATATTTTAAATTGATGAAAAATAATCGATATTAACCACCAAGGGCATATTTCTCGACAGAAAAGCTAGCTATGAAAAAGATAAAAGAACCGATATAGAATAGTTCAGGAAACAGTGTTAAGAGGGCAATAAAGCCGGCTCCGTCATCTAGAGCTCTAGACCTGACCTTGCTCTTGAGGACTGGTTTCCGCGCCTACACCGGTCTCCTCTCAATATCTAATACGTTTCGACATATAAAATTCGCATTTTTGTATCGCAGGCAGTAAACATACTAAAAACGTGACTCAATCACAATTATTTCTATTTCATTGATAAACTTTGTATAAATAACGTTCTATTAGTATTAAAAGTGTAATCTTATCATAACGAATAGACGACAACAAATAACCTTTCAGAAAAACGATTAACTTGTTATTTTGTTCAAATATATCAAAGATATGAGATATAGTACGTCAATTATTATGAATATTACAAAAGTTTAGAACAATGATATACTAAATATCGGATATCTAGTGAAAATATTTTACAAGTTATTTATAGATTAACACATCTACTGCCACGGAGTTTATTTCATGTATACCCGAGTTTTGAACCATTCTGAATGCCAAGGGTGATTGAGCTGTCAATGTTATTTTTAAAGTGTAATAATAATCTTCAGTATTTGGGAGAGAACTGAATCAAATTTTCATTTAGAAACTTTTCAAGACCAACATCCCAGTTCAGATATTGCTTTGAATCAAATAAAACATCCGTTAACAATAAACAGACATGTTGATCTAAAATTATTAACCAGAAAATGAAAACACACGAGCACATTCAATTGTAACGCAATAATACAAAAACATAAAAATTGCTCATAGAGTCAAGTCTGTAATTCGCACAGGCTGAACAAATGCATCGACGAAAACAAGTACATAATACTGCGTTAGAAAATATATAATATCACACGAGAAATAATCCAATTGTTTTGCAATAGCAATCGTATCCAATGTTTCGAAAGCGGTAGATTTAAATGTTGATCAATACCTGACCGATTAAATTTTTGCCTTTCATGCAATCAATGTATGCGTTATGAAATTCTAGAATAAATGGATTTATACGTGAGTTGCAGCCGCATGTTACACGTCGCGAAATTGATTGTATAAGCAACACTTCCTGTTTTCTCAGACTTCGTTAACGAGTTACGTCTAATTTTAAATGCCGAGGCCACTCGACGCGTGTTTATTATCTAAATACAATTTACTGTTTCGTGTATTGAAGTCAATGTATTTTTCTAAATAAATGCATATTAACTTGAAAAATCGTTTATATAACTCGTTATAAAAATAAAAATTGCTAAATAAAGTTGTATAAAGTGTAAAAACACGTAATTTTTGACGTTCACCGAAAGTAAACGTTTATTAACAAAACATATCTTGCGAAAGTAAAACTTAGTAGCGCGGAAACCTAATCTAATGTAGTAATTATAGTGTAGCCGGCCAAGCTGATGATAGCGTAGTGAAAAATTGCCAATCAGACGCCCTTGGATTAAACTCTCAAGTCTGTAGCTTGTTTCATCAGCGTAATAATAATAAGTCACGCTTGAAAACGACAGACACTGGAAAATTGAGCTTATATAAATAGTGTATTTTACGACTCAACGTATTAATTTCTACAGTAATTGTTTCCAGTTGGTCAAATGAGACGTAAACGCTAACAAACGGTTACAAAAATTAACTAACACCTGGAAACAAAGTCAATTGCCAATGGTAGATTTAAATAAGCAACAGGAGAATACATTTGAAAGGCTAAATAAATTGTATGGAGAAAGGTTTACTTTATATATGATTTCGTCGCGTATCAATATCCAGCAGACGAATGTCACGCGAATCATCGTGGTCTGTTGCACATGGGGTGTCGAAGTAAGGTTTCGAAAGCCATTTAATTAATTATAGCCTTAAAGTATACATCCCCTCCCTCTAATTAAACGCAAATGTTATAAAAAATATTGGTTTCTTATACCGTAGTAAATAACTTCCAGTGATCAACTGTAAAAATTATGTTCACGCCATCAGAAGTAATGAAAGTACAACACTTATGTGTTTGTAAGAAGTTTCCCAAAGCGTAATGCTGTGCTTTGAACTTATAATATAATAACAGTTGTATATTTTTTTTAAATGTTACAAGCAGATACATATTAACACTTTTACTCTGAATTAATAAAATACTTCAGACGAAAGTAATATATGTGTACCAATTATTAGTTACTAATAAAGTATCCGTTAGTAGCGTCACTAAAGAACCGAAATATCCTGACTGGAATTTAATAACCTACGATGCGGAACTCGTGTCCTTCGTTGACAATGAGTTTCATAACTTATATTTATTACTGCAGGTCAATGCCTGCTCAATCGTGACTAGAAAATAAAGGAACTCGCAAAAACTATAAAACTCAAAAAAAAAATTGAAAAATAAACTCTGTGTGTAATTCGATTAAATACATTTTCACGAGCACAGAAGTTGAAAAGCAATTATGTTAACTCTACTGAAGAAAATAAACAAAGGCGTCGCTTTACTTCATTCGACGAAATATTTAAAGTAAAACTTAAGCTCAAAGCTAAATTAAACATTTTAGATGAAAAAAGGTAAGTCATAAACGAGAACAATATATTTTTTAATAGCTTTTAGCAATGGCACAAAATTCTTACTAGTATACAATAATATTAAAAGTAGACTATATTAATGAAAAAAAAAACAGGTAAAGGGTGAATTCCGCGAAAATATTACTTAACATCTAACTAATCCACGGATCTTTGCTTACGATTACATTCAAAATAACACGTGAGAGGCCTTCAATGTAATATGAATCTAAATTCTAAAAATTATTTCTTCTACTTCACCTTAAAATATATTATTGTGTCAAAATTATGAAGTAGCAGTCCTCAAAACTCCAGAACTAAGCCAACCAAGTCTTTGTGGCAATATCCACGATGCGGGTCGACGACGAAACGACGTCTTACTTCCGAACCCGACCGATGGCACACATAGAACCATTCATCGAAATATAATATGCTACCTACGACGATATCGCACGTTGCATAAATTTACATTTAATAACAATTTCGATTGGAAGTCATTAACAAAAACGATCGAACTAAAGACGACGGAATCTACCAATTTAAATGATTTCACCTGCGATCGATTAAAACTCACTTACAATAAAAAAAAAATATATTAAAAAAATAAAAAAAAAAAATTAAAAAAATATATTCAAAATGTGTACTAAATTTAGCGGTCGAAAGGACACGTTCATGTCATATTTGGTGAGGGGTAACTTCTGCCTCACTCAAACGGCACCCCTCGCACAAATCCATGTGACATGTACGTTGCCTCATGTATGTGTATTTATATTATAAGGATTTCGTGTCTGTCCTTGTATGCATTATTCAATGAATGTGAATACATACATATATACATATACATACAATAATACTGCTAGTATTATAATATATGCTGTTTTTTAGCATGTTTCTAGATTTATTGTAATAAAAATAATATAAACAAAACTTTTTTTTTCGTAATAAAATCAACCATTTATTAATCATATATACTTTAACACTACGTCATTTTCAGTATTTGCTTAACAAATCGATAATTACAAAGAACGTCTGTAATAAAACACAATTTACTTTGTATTATTCTCAGACAATAATGCAAGTTTGACGTTTTGTTAAAGGCGGAAAATTGTCAAGAACAATGATTGACCATAATTTTTAATGTTATTAGTCATTCTGTCCGTAAATTAATATCCCTTTTGTTTGTGTTTACGTACCCTTAATGAATCAATATTTTATCGGAAGGAAAAGATTGACTGTTTGATTAAGATTCGATTAATTATTTTTTCACAAACATTGAGTAACCTCAGATCAAATTTTCCGAAGTGATTGTTCTCTTAGATAAACAAGCCAACATTCGGCAAGAGTTTACCTTACAAGCAGTGTGGACTCTGCAATCGGCTCAGCTGTTAGTTCTATCGATCCGACGTCACTTCAGCGTAAAGTGCGTTACAATGGGGCGATAGGCATCAACAATAAAGACTAGTAGAGTTTTTTTGCACTTCGATATTAGACACAAGCACTACACTGAGCGGCAAAAACCCAAAAATATCACTATTGCTGTCGCCACCTGTTCGTTCATCCGAGAAATAACAGAGGAAACGTCTAATGTCACTATCAGTTTACGTTTCCGTGATAAGATATAATATCAGTATCGGATTAACATATAATCCGTACGGGATATGAATCGGCATATATGGAGTGACTGGCTTAACGTAAGTAAGACACGTGCGTTGTATCCGCGGACGCGATCTCGACTGACGTAGGCGAGCCGCGACGCGGACGCCCGCCTCAGCTACGGAGTACGTACAGGGCTGATTCCGCCCACTGCGCTACGTAAAATCCAAACTACGATTTTTTACTTTAAAATAAGAAACAAGTTAATTAAATTTGCAACGCAATACCCCATCCAAATGAATAAAATTGGATAAGTTATTGTTAAAAGTAAAAAGTTGATAGCAATTTAAATAAATAATTAAAACAGGAGTATATAATTTTCCGATAGTAAAATAATTATTTATAACAAGAAGATTTATTCACTTGAACCATAAAAATGTATCAACTGTAAACGTATTTCTTAATTACGTACAAAATCAATAAATATTGTAGGTACAAATAGGTAAGGGATTTAATTATTTTTATTATTATATTTATTTATACATGATTTTAAACACGTGTTTAAAACAGACCGAAAATTGTTTTTTTATGATATTATTGTTAATTTAAATAATCTTAACTTTAAAGTAACCCTTAGCCTTATGGCTAGTCTGCTCAACAAAAGATAAAAATAACTAAGCCCGGGTAAAAATATTGTGATTAGAATTGGGTGACATTACAAAAAGTTTCACAAGTTATATCGAAGTAGGCGAGCAAGTCTTTTGCCGCAAACTTGTACATATGTCCACCCTCAGAACAGAACATTATTGGAAGTCACATCGAATATATTTTAGTCTCTTATTAAGATTTAATAAAGTCCGCGCTTATTTAATATTCAACTTATCATCTTAAAGAACCAGAGTTTCCAAAGCTCCCCTGGAAATTTGTCAATGGCAATAAAAAAATTGGTGCTAATAATATAAAACGATAGTCTATAACTGAGCGAACAAAAACTATAGAAGGTAGGAAACATCAGGTATGCAAAAACTTATTTTAAGTGCATAGTATAACAATAATTAGAAACAATACAAATGTCTTGCAAATAATAGATAATAAATAACACAACATACATACAAACAAACACACATTCCATCGATCCAAAACCAATTGATTTTATATTATATGATTTACAATTTCTGTATTCTTACTCTGTATTCGGAATTCGAAATAAAGCTTCAACTGAGAAGAAACTTCTTTAGCGAGAATAATTTACGGTAAAGATACGTAACGGAGAAAGGATAAGTGGTAACGACCTATTACGAGAAGAAGAGCCTTTTCAAATATTAGTACAAGTATAAAAATTCTCGTTGATTCGTAGAATTGATTTGGAGATTGATTCAGTACCGTTGTCATGTGAACCCTTAGCAGCCGTATCTATAATTTTTCGAACCGAAATTGACGCAATTTCAACTAGACAATAATAATTAGCAAATTTGTATATTTTGTTCAAATTAATGAAGATTATGATTAATTATCTACTATTACAAGCTTATGTACTATTTTTTTTTGTTTATTGAACATAACATTTTTTATTTATTTTATTTAATACTTAGACTCAAAAATATTAGTACAATTCTACGCCCTGGATATTTATTGCGACGCTTTAATGAATCAAGTTTATATTTTCAAACATTATAATTTATACTACTCCTTAAATTATCGTGCGTAGAAAATATCGAATCTGGTTTAAGGCCCTAATTTATGGAACCATTTTTCATACGTTATAATTAGAGAATTTCTGAAACAACGTAAAATCACCAAAACTAGCAAAATGCATTAAAGAAACTTAAGTTCACGCGCAAAAAGAAACAGACGCCGGACAGATCAAACTAAAAACCATATATATGTTACAAATTCAGTAATGTGAAGCTAAATTTTGCTGACACACTGAAAGCAATAAATCCCTAGTTAACAGCAAAACATACATAATATATGTCAGACCTACAAAGCATTTTATTCGTATTATTGCAGCGAGCAAACTAATTGGTGCAACATTACGGTTATTTGCATCAAACACAATGGAGCGTTCGGTACATATACATTTTAATATGCTAAAATCAAACGGCGTACAATTTTGATAATCATAGTAATATCTATAAATATTCTGGTACCGACAGTATATATTTTTTTTACATTTATTATGATTAAGTATCTTTATTTTGTTATTTATCGTTTTATTACTTTGTTATTGCGTACATCCGATTAAAAAAGCAAAAACTAAATGAGTTCACTCTCATGTCTGTATCCGAATCTACTGGACCCTATTACGGATGTGTAGATACTTATTATGGAAGATAATTCAAAAAGGGAAATTGGACTATAAAAAAAAATTATCGTCCTGACTGATTAAGGCCACGGCAGCAAATCTTAAAGGGGACTAGCTAACTACACAGAACATTTTATAGTTGACAAGTGTTCAGCTACGCAGGTGCACTCGCATAATCTGATGGGACGGAAAATCCGGCATAACCGAAAAGTCCTTAGCCCAGGCCGATGAGGCTTTACATACTTTCCGAGGCATTGGATTTTACGCATTTCCAACTTCGAGCTGTTACTGAAAATGTTTCGACATAAAAATCCAATAACTTTCATCAGCCCGATCTGAGATTTGAACCTAGAACCTCGAGATCGGTTATATAAAGTCTTATATAAAGATACAAGACCAAAGAAGTTTTGCATTACAGCGCCATCTATCGGATCCTACGAAAACTTCTTCTGTTGTCAACGAAATTTTCCAAATATTTCGGATATTTTGGCGTTAACATGGCAAAACACTTACTTACGAATGTACGCATATTTTTATAAGCAAATATACTCTTTATCTTGTAAAAGTTTCTAGTAAGATTATTAGTTTATTTTCATTTAATTTTTAATGAATAATATGTACTTAACTCGTAATAAAAATAACAAATGCAAAGTTTTCATATATTAAGATCTTTGTAATGTTAAAATAAATTAACTAAAAACCTTTCTGTCAGATAATTGAAAAATTACACACCATGGAACTCATTTGAGCATTTTAGGATTTATAATTTTCATTAGATATTCTATTCATATAAGAGGCTCGTTATAAAGCTCGTTAGCATACAATGTCCTGAATTTTAATTTGTACTTAAAAAATTATAATAAAATATAGTGAGCCTATTTTTTTATATATACTAAATAGCTCTGTCGGTCACTAGTGATAAAGATAAGCATGAACTCGTCTGCGCCAGTACCATCTACTCGTCAATTAAAACACTGCTAGCATAGATACTTCATGTAACTGTTTCACTTTAAAGAGTTGTTGTGTCAATGGTCTGGTTTTTTAATTATTTATTTAGCTGGGAATCAGGCGCAGGGTGTCCATAATAATACTTTCTTCTATATTTATTTTATAAAACTCACCTTGAGCATAGTAAGTATCTTCTGCGAAAGCTCGTAGTCGAAGTTGGTGTACTTGGAGTCAGTCATGTCGTATATGAAAACGAGACCAGCTCGCTGTGTGTCGACTGACTGCAGCGCCACGTCCAACTGGTACACCACGCCCTGACACATACTTGTGAATAATTTGTTCTTATGTACTAACATTCCAGACATACATATTACTATTGTCTTATTAAATGTAAAATTAGCATTAACTGACTAATGTATTCTACATTAAGAACTCCACATACCAAAATTAAAGTCATTACATGTTGTAATTATTCCTACAGTCAACTCAAATAACAAGTATACACGAAAAATATATATGTTTATTAATATAAATGAAAATCGAGCAAAGAAGTTAAAAAAAAGGAAATTTAATAAAAGGCAAGTCATATTGCCCATCAGAATAAAATAGTACTATACTTTACTATACTTCTTTAAGTTAATTAAAACAGAACATTTAATAGCCCGGTCAATCTAGACATTCGAAGTTACATAAATTTACAAGCTGAAAATGCTTTCACTTGTTCAAAACATAATTAAAAATAATATTTAGAAGTTCCGAATCATTCCGGTACGTGATTTTTTTTTATTTGAAGTCGAAAATCCCAAAAAATATTTGGTATTTAAAAATACATTTTTTATAGAGAATTTTATAAGCTTCAATTTTTGTCTGAGGTAATTTTGCCACAAAACTTACCG
This sequence comes from Vanessa atalanta, assembly GCF_905147765.1. Taxonomy (NCBI): domain Eukaryota; kingdom Metazoa; phylum Arthropoda; class Insecta; order Lepidoptera; family Nymphalidae; genus Vanessa; species Vanessa atalanta. The sequence goes on from NC_061882.1 coordinate 7,598,272, forward strand.
TTTTCCTGAAAATTGCGAAAAACCAATTTTTATCGGAATTTCGAACTTTGACGTCAAATAAAAAAAAAAACAGGTACCGGAATGATTCGGAACTTCTGAATATTATGTTTTAAACAAGCGAAAGCATTTTCAGCTTGTTGTAAATTTATGTAACTTTACTCCTCTTTTTTGGTCTAATTTGACCAGACTATTAATACCATATTAATTTACTTTCATATTAATTCATTTGCATGAGCCACCAGATTATAATTGGTCACAACCACCCATAGCACCACATAAAATATTGGCGCTGTTAAAAAAATTTAACGACTCCTTGCATCACCAATGCATCCAACCTTAGGAGACAAGATGTTGTCAATTGTGCCTACCGTTCAAACCGGTACAAAATTATTTATTATTGCTCTTTGGCGGTAGAAGGCGGTTTATCTGATGAGTGGGTGATAACAACCCAAACGAGCTTGCACAAAGTTTTCCAAAAATTAACAATTCTCCCCGTTAGAATTCATGTTAATAAGGCTGTTCGATTAGATTAATGCTCGTTTAGAATATTGTTATCAGTCTCTAAATATTATTTAATAAAAAATGTCATCTACCTGTAGGGTTGTCTGATGTGTGGTCAGCGCTGGGAAATGCTTGTTCGCCGTAAACACTGCAATCGCTGCTCCCGTCGCATCGCGCGTGGGCTAAAAAACCAAACTCATTACACATCGGTTTAAGCTAATTTTACTAAAAAATAGTATAGTAATGCGTATTTTGGCCAATTATTGAATTTAAAAAAATGCTTAAACATACAAACAATGCTTATAAAACTGATAAAATTTTAATATAGTTCGCGTCATCGATCTCGAGCTGGCACTGGTTAAAAAAAAATGAAACACAATATGCGCCATATAATATAATATGGCACTTTTTAAATGTCTCTCTTTCTAAGATTTACTAGAGGAACATTTGTACCATATTAAGGAATAAATTTCCGTAAGAAATCTGCTACTGTGTTTTTTTTATATGTAAAGGCCGAATGCTTATAAAACTAAAATTAATATTTATGGTGAACTTACTCCCTCGTCGAATTAAAAGTAGCCGATTAAATTTGTTTGATTTTTGTTACTAAGTAATAAATTTATTGCAATAAAATTAAACCATACCAATATCGTAAATTTTCCAGTCTCTAGTTCGCTTTTTAGTGGATCCTCGAAGGGCTCGAACTTGATGAGACCTTCCCTCCGGCGCGTGGCCTCGTGTTGCCGCCACAGCGTGTGCGCGCGCGCTACATCAAACTTGCGTGCGAGCAGGAACTTGATCGCGGTCGCTCGCGAAACGCACGCTGCACCGGTTTCACTTAACGCGTCAAGGAACGCCTTCGTCGCCTGAAAATGAGATATAAAAACTTAGTTACTCAGTCAAATTAACATAACAATAAAAATTAAATTATTTCATTCTATCGCCATACATCAACACTTTGTATTGATATGAGTTCGAATTTTGACTAATTTGATAATTTTTTTCTGAATAATCTTCCTTAAAAATATTATTATTCTCTCTCTTTCTTACTTATGAATGAGGGTTACAAATATATATATTTTGTTATATTAAAATTAAAATATATTTAAATAAATACCCGCAGAAAGATCAGCCAATTGCGAAAAAACATTTGTTCCATATCAAAAATAATATGTCTGTCCATGAGCACTTAAGTCGGCGAATAATTTAGTATGCATTTATTATTATGCTAAGTTTATTTTATTGGTAAACGGTTGGTTTCTCCATTTCGTCACACTTTCTCAATTAGAACATCGTGGTAGGGTAGGGCTGAATCGTAACACACTAATGTCGTAAAAGTCGTAGCGTAATTCGCCTAATACTATCAAAAGTTATTTATTTAATTTAATGTTTTGTGTGGATACAAAACTATTTAGTTTTTAATTAGCTGATTGATAAACTGTTTAAAGACGAAACTGCACTTTTCATCGCAAAGAATTATTGCTCCATCATCACTAGAAAAAATTAACGGCTATGTAATAGCTCTGACATGCTTATAAATTTTTTGATTAAATAATTATTCACCACAATTTAATGAAATTATATATTTTCGCAGACGTCACCCGGTCTGTATTTACATATATTTGCACGATATCTCTTGAAAACTAATGAATCACATTGTTTGTTTATTTGTAAGCTTTTTAATTATATACGCAGTTATTGTCAACCGTCAAGTTCATTATTAAATAACAAAAAATAAAAATGAATGTCTTTGATTGTTTCATAATATGCGTTCACGTAAAGTTGTTGTTCACATATATGATATAACATAATAAAATTTAAATTAACATATTTATAATTGTACTATTATTAAGGAAATAAATGCCATTTGTTGTTGCATAGTAATTATTACTATCAATGTTTTAGCAAGCCTGTCGTAACCGGCTAGTTGACACTTTTTACAAAATAGCCATTGTTATACATATTATGATTAACTCGATAGAAATAAAATTCGTGACTTTGATTTACTTGATTCATTTATTTGGAAACTGATAGATGAAGAAGTTGTTATTTTTTGCACACCTCTGACGCGAAGAGCAAATAGCTCAGCTATGTGTACTGTGCACTACTAAGAGTTTTTGATTAATATATCCTTATTTATAAATACAACAAAATTAAAGTTATCTACATAAACCCACTTTGATTTTATTTCCAAAGCTCGGATAACAAAACTGTTATCCGAGCTTTGGAACATTCGACATTCGAAACGCCATTTTTTCGCAAACCCATAATAAATATCATAGGTTATTCAGGCTGTCGAATGTTTTTTTATTTTCCTCTTGTTGTTGGAATACACTATATGCTATATAGTATTTTCATTTCAAGTTAAATTATAAAGAAAATATTCAATTTGACGAAAATATTTAGTTAGCTAATTATTAAAAGTAAATTGTTTATTTAAACTACAACAGGAGCGTTTGAGGCTTTTTACAGAATTAAATTAAAAAAAAAATATGAACTACCATGCCTCACATAAATTTAGATTTCAACTCCGATCCTTATGTGTAAATCATCTATCTAAAAGTAAAATCATAACAAACTGAGAACTAGAAATAAGACTGTTTTCCTGTTGTTCCCAGCAGTTCAGGTTGGAATTCCCTGAGATTACTAACACACGGATATGTATGGATTTATTCGCTTTAAATATACATTATATATCCCTGCTCTAAGGCTAAGAAATTAATATACCTATCAATATTGTGAAACAATATTATACGCAGTGATATGTAAAAATAATATACAACAAAGAAAATGCTTATATTAGGTCTGAGCTGAAAGAGAGCTTCTATCTTTTATAATAAAATTGATGCCTGTAGTTTAAATTTTCAACGAACGTAGCAGAAATCTGATAACGGGCTAGTACAAACAATTAATATATCCTTATTTATAAATACAACAAAATTAAAGTTATCTACATAAACCCACTTTGATTTCATTTCCAAAGCTCGGATAACAAAACTGTTATCCGAGCTTTGGAACATTCGACATTCGAAACGCCATTTTTTCGCAAACCCATAATAAATATCATAGGTTATTCAGGCTGTCGAATGTTTTTTTATTTTCCTCTTGTTGTTGGAATACACTATATGCTATATAGTATTTTCATTTCAAGTTAAATTATAAAGAAAATATTCAATTTGACGAAAATATTTAGTTAGCTAATTATTAAAAGTAAATTGTTTATTTAAACTACAACAGGAGCGTTTGAGGCTTTTTACAGAATTAAATTAAAAAAAAAATATGAACTACCATGCCTCACATAAATTTAGATTTCAACTCCGATCCTTATGTGTAAATCATCTATCTAAAAGTAAAATCATAACAAACTGAGAACTAGAAATAAGACTGTTTTCCTGTTGTTCCCAGCAGTTCAGGTTGGAATTCCCTGAGATTACTAACACACGGATATGTATGGATTTATTCGCTTTAAATATACATTATATATCCCTGCTCTAAGGCTAAGAAATTAATATACCTATCAATATTGTGAAACAATATTATACGCAGTGATATGTAAAAATAATATACAACAAAGAAAATGCTTATATTAGGTCTGAGCTGAAAGAGAGCTTCTATCTTTTATAATAAAATTGATGCCTGTAGTTTAAATTTTCAACGAACGTAGCAGAAATCTGATAACGGGCTAGTACAAACAATCACACGCACATTTATTATTACTATATAGATCTGTAGAAATAAAAAAAATTGAAGCTCCTGTCTGTCAGTATAAATTACTAATTTGCAAGTTACAAAACGTTTATTCTCTATGTATTTGACAGGGTAATCTTATAAAAGCGTAATACTTACAAATGTAATTTATTTATTTATAAAGTTCAAGGTATTAAAATAAATATATCGGTATATTTACTTTAGTTAGTCTGCTACGACTTTAAGAAGTTGATCAGTAAGCATAAACAACAACACATTCGTATATCTGTAATCATAATATTGTAATAATTTATAATTTAAAATGAATTCGACTAAAATCGCGGGGAACAGTTAGTTGTTAAAGTATAATACAATAACCTAACCTTAACGTGTCTGTGTGTAAAGGGAGGGGCTTATTCTTCCGGGATGTGTATCCTGTTCGGTGACCGTATTAGTATGAGCGGTCGCACACCGCTTACTTACTTCCATCATGTGTATACAAAATAAATGTGTGAGATTAATTGCTTCGTGTGTCGTACAGTCCTATGTGTCCTATGTCCTATAATTTTATTATAATAATAGTAACATTACGTTAAATTAACATGTAGTTAATTAGTGTTTTTAATTTTCAAATCTCATTGTATTATGTATGGTATTTAGAGGACATAAAGCATTCAGTAGTAGTATTAGTAGACGAAAAATTAATTATATTATTTAATTCATATTCTTACTAAATATATAATTATAATATTTTTAACCTTTTACAATATGAATCAATAACTTTTTCGATCAGCGAGAAAAGGAGATAGGAGGAAATTAATCACGTGTCATTATCATTAAATTACTACGTTCTACGTTTCTATCGGAGTAGTATAATAACAAAAAAAAAACTAATTTAACCTTATATTGTAACCTATTTGGCTGGTAAGATCAAGGCTCACTTGGCTGGTAAGACGAGAAAGATCAAAAAGGGACTCAGTAATCGTAGGAAAGTAAACTCAAAGCTCTGGTGGTTTAGTAGAAGCGATAGGCTAATTTTAGTACTCGCAGTATTTGCACTTCTTAAAAAAAATCTAAAACAAATCACAATTTGTAAAAAAGGAAGCACATTTGAGTTAATCAGACCAACGATGATCTAGAGTTTAGAATAAAATTAACATATTCAGAAAACGATATAACGTGGTAGTTTCAGGATGTTTTGCTAGTATGTTTACGAACTAAGTAAGAATTAAAAGCACCGTAACAGCAAAACTATCGATATCAGATATATAAATCGAATTATTGCACGACAGCTTTGACCCGACTTTAATTCGAAAAATCATATCGGTAACTGTGTAAAATACGATAGTAATTATTAAAATCAATATGATGATAATAGTAACATCTAAAGTTTAGATAGAAATTTACTTGGAGTACTTTAGTAGTTATATTTGTAAAATTTAGATTTTTAACTTGAAGAAAATTAATTCTATACAAACATATTAGTGCATATTTCATAGTTTTACTTCAACCCGATGTCATCGCTCTAAATTTTAGTATTAAAATTTAAAACATATTTAATTAATGAAAAACAAGATTAACAATCGTATCTTAAACGACAAATTAACAACACTTTAAAACGATTTAAGCCCTTGAAATACGTTCCGATAAGATACACATTTTTTTGTATACAAACAAGTTTATATACTGATATCACGAAATGTGCTATAAATATTTAAAACGTGGACACACGATCGCGCGCACTCGGCCACAAATTGCAACTGTCACAACATAGACAAAAATCAACCAGTCAGACAGAACGTCGGGTCAATAAGAACGTAAACAAGTGTTCGTCCAAAATCAACAACGCACTTTCCTTATTTGACGTAACATAAAATATTTATTATTATATATTAATTTAATAATAATAACATGTTAAATGAATGCATGTTAATTCTTCTTATTAACTTCTCTTTAAAAAAAATGATAAAATTATTAAACTACGGAATGAGATAGCATATTATGTTGATCTTTCGACGGCAATTTCGAAGACGAAGACATCCTAATAGCGTGCCGTAAGAAAAAACAGCTGTAACTTATTTATGCTTCTTAATGGTATAATATTTAATCCGGTTGTACCTATTTCGTCTGCACAGACCCTGAACACTAGTCATTAAGGTACATTATATAAATACAAATATTGTCTATATAAGATGCACTTTAAATCAAGAACATGACGTTATTGATAAAGGTAACTTATATTAGCCATATTAAAATTTTATAATAAAACTAAGAAACAACAAGAAAACTATATTATGTTATGACTAACGGGTGTCATTTGCATTGTCATTACTTAAGGTATATTTATTAATTTTAGAATTCTAGGCAATAAAAGTTCACTTGTAAAAAAAATCTTCAAATTTTTGTTAATGATTTGCGAATGAATTGGATTTTATTAGAGTAACGAAATTAAACTAATTTCAATATTATATTAATTCAAATCTAAATGTATGAAAAGGGAAAGTAATTAACAGGTAGGTAGTCCAAGGAAGCGAAAGAGAAATGACAAAAAGCATAATTATGTTTTCTTAATAAATGTTTCAATTTTAGCATAATTTAAAATCAGAGGCTGACCTCTATTCAAGAAACTATCTTTATATATCTAAATTTAACGCTTAACATATAAAAAATAAGCATTTAATATAATTTAATTTTACATTTGATATTAATTTCTCATAGGTTATCCATAATTTATGGCATGAATAACCGCATATTAATTTACATGAGGTATGGCTAAAATTTTACCTTCCACAAAAGCATCAAGTTGATAACACATGCTTTATGTAAATTTAAATGAATATGCTTCAGCGTATTAATATCATAAAAACACATATTGTGAGTCAACCGACACGCCCCCGCCCGCTTCTGTTGCGTGGGATGACGACAATATTGTTATAATGCGTAGGTGATCAGAAGAGATCAAACTTTATCCTTAAATAAATTTGTTCTAATTCAAACAAAAGAAAAGTAAACGCCCGCGTAAAAGGGGAGGTATTAGGTACAGTGTTTTCTTTTCTATACACCCCTCCCCCTTGATGTATGCAAAATTTCATGATGATTATGGTTAAGACGTGAAAACGTACCAAACAAATAAATAAAGTCATTTTAGCATTTCTAATATAAATAAATGTTACATTAAATATATAGTTCACGATACATTTAATTTTACAAATTATTATCACTTATAAATGTGTGCAAAACACTAGTTACAAGTAGATTCTTCTGAGAAACGCCTTGCGTACACAGGAGTGAGTGGAAATATGACGCAACGCGATTCGATTGAAAATAATGTAAAATTCATTTGAAATTATGATTGGATATTGCGATAAATGCTAACGACAATTTCACGTCTATTAGAATCATCTTTACGTAAAAATATCATTAAGTGGAAAAAAACTTTTAATTGAAGGAAATGATTTAATGGTTTGTGTGTAAAATAAACACACAACTTCAATTTAATATACTGTCATTGACATGAATTGAAAGATAAAGTAGGACAAGGGAGGTATAAACTGAGCCTGTGAGACGGGTCCGTTGCTACGGACATGCTTCCATTAGCACATTGTCATCTTTTATCAACGAGCGTGAAAAACTGTCCCAATTTTTTAACAATGAAATCATTTAAAATATACTCACATTTATTCATTTAGCACACTTATTTGATATCGAAATATAATTGGGAATCGTATATCAATCATCATGATATTGCAATTCGAGAGCCAGTCAATTATATTATACCTAGAGGCAAATAGTTATTAAAAAGTTTAAAATAATTATATGGTAAATTACAAAACATATATACAAACATTTTAAGTGTTTAATAAATTAAGTGAATATAAAATGTATAGTGTGATAAATGAAGTCGGTAATATAACTGGATTGAATACCGTCCTCTTACCGTCACTCACACTTAAACCAAGCGATTTATTGCGAGTAGTTTCCGTTCCCACGTAATTTCCATTTCATCTTATACCTGCAATTTATTGACTTTGATTCATAAATAGATTTAACGGAAGTTTCGAAAACAACGATTATATTTACGGCAGACTACGTCGGGGTACTCGCACGTGGCTAAATATACGCCACAAGTAAACAATTCTACAGCACATTTAACGTGATCAAACTGACTGTTCAACTTACATAAAATATTTTTTATTAGCTATCGCGCACCAATATTCTATGAATATAGGAAAATAGTGGGGCAAATTGGTTACCCGATAGTAAATTTAATAACCATACCCAAAATACACCTGAGTTAGTAAACTAGTGCCATTGTATCCTACAAATTACAACTACAGCAATAAAGAATTATATTGCCGTTTTGCGTTAGTATATCTAAAGATCTCATTTACCCACACGAGTTCGCTAAAATTCCTAACACAAATTTGCCTGGCCTGGTCTGCCTAAATTAGAAATTTTATTTAAATTTTATTTTATCTGTTCTGTACAGATAATTTGTAACTTGTATCGTAATACGTTGTAGAAAAATGTAACTTCTCTAGAAAAACCTAAGTTCAGTGATGATATTAGTATCCATAGCAAAGGTGAGACCAACGTAAAAAAATACCTTTAATATTCTATGAATCCTCGTGAGGCGAGTACATCTCAGAGGATATAAATTTCTTTGATAATTTCTACAAGCCGTCAAACACTGATTAAGCATCAGATACAAACAGAGGCGAGGCGGATGTCGCGACCGGTCGTCGACCGTTCAATCGATAGTCTATTCTATTTCCGAATTGGCCACATTGGGCTGAACAATTACTTTCAACACATAATAGGGATTAAAATTAGGTTTGAAGTAAAATACCAAAAAAAATAGTGTCTGTTAAATTTTTTTGGAAATGCTTAACATCAGCCACTTCACACAGTCAAAAATTATAAGAATCATAATAATGTTTATTTAGATCCATTCTATTGTTAACATGGTACTATACTGGTGGTAGAGTGGAGCTTATGTGGACCTATTTGGATACTACATACACATGGTTTATTCTACAGCTTTAAATACTATTATTTTGATCTCCGTTTCTCAAAAATGAAGATTAGGATGCGCTGATCCAGAATAACGGTCATCTGCTTTCATTTTACAGTGTCATATTTAAGTTTTGACCAGTAATATCATTAAAATAATTATTAATTTATTATAATTATTCTTTTAATTGTTATATTTAATCAAGATTTTTGTAGTTGAAAAAAATATATTATTTTATGAATTTCACTTTATTAATAAAGTTATCTGACAAGATTTTAAAATTTATGTTAAAAAATAATTTCATCATCATATTATACTACTATTATATATGTCTTATTGTTGACTGATGTGTAGGTATTCTGTGTTTTTGCTGTGTTCTGTTATCAAATGCTTATCCCATTGAATGAAATAAGAAATCTCTCAATGGTACAAACTTCTTCATAATCCTTTAAATCTCTGATTTAGTGTCCCTCAGTTGAAAGTGTAACAGTGAGCTACTCTTGCAAGTTCATGTAAACCGTCCATGATACTATCACTAATAATTTTGTTTTCACTGTAATTTAATATCAGGTTAGGTCATACAAGATCTTAATTTTTCAAATTTAAGTTACTTATTAGATTCCTATTCTCCTATGTGTCATTGGGGAAATAATCTATGCCCACTATATTGATATTCCTCAATCTTATTAGTTTAAAAATTGGGCTTTATAACAAAATCAGCAACACTAGACTTATCTTTGTCCCAATTAGGTTTTTTTTAGAAAGAGTTTCACCGCACGGGTAAAGTAATGGTGAAGTCGAGTGTTAATAAAGTGAATCACTTAGACAAGAAGTCACGTTAACTCCTTTTACTATGATTCTAATTTTAATTAATGCTATTCACATTTACTAGAAAAACGTAACAATCTACATCACTGATAAACTTTTTCAATGACTTAATGATTAAAATGGCATAACAATCTAAAAACCACATAGCAACTTTTGCAGGCACAACGAAAATATGAAAAACTACTGATGAATAAAGAGATGATTGATTCAACATATCACAGTGTGGATGAAAATGAAAAAAAACTTTTGAAAACAATTGTTAGTGTTTAAATACTGACAATTCAAAAATGCTTCATTTTAAAGTTAACTTAAATAAAATACATTTGATTTGATAAAGTACAATTTTGCAATTTGTATAATAAATAAGCTCCAACAACATGATAAAAGAACAGGTGAACAACTTTTGCATTCTTTTATCTTTTTGAAATGATTTTTAGTATACCTCATATTGTTACATTCCAATATAATGTTGAAATTTTCAAACCACTACTTTTATTTCAAAATTAACGAAAAGTTTCAAAAATTTAAACAAGAATGATGAAATATAAATAAACCACTCAAAGTGCAAGTATTCTAGTATACAATAGATATTTCTTTCAATATTAATATATTGTTATTGTACATACATGAAAAAATGAAATTAATGGATCGTTCTTATTTAACTATACAGTATAATTAAATCCCGGCTTTAATTTGACATCATAATGTTTTTTAACAAAATATATTGTATGTATTTTTATACAAAATCCTAACGCTATAAACGAAATCAAAACAAACACTGATGACATGGTAAACGTAGAATGACTTAAGTTATTAAAATCGTATTATGAATAAGTCTTATAACAAAAATTCTAAAAGACATCTATGTTCAATAAATAAACCGTAACCAGAGAGAATAAGACAAGACTTTTTAAACAAAACATTTAAACAATTAAACTTACCAACTCTTGATCGGGTGACAAGGCCACCGCCATCTTTATGACTGCCAGTGTCCACAAACCAAACCTACAGATTAAGAATAAAATTACTATATTTACAATTTTACACGACTGACTTGTCTCTACATTGATGTTACCATAATACTATTTAAATATTCTTCATAAAACCTTTTTTTTTAATCTTATTGTTTAACAGACAAATAAACATTTGTCAATAGTGTGTTACATTTGATATTTAATTTTTCTGTATTTTTAATCGTTCCTAAAATGTTAAATTAGGTATTTAAAAGTAAATATCTATAGCTAACATATTACTAATAATTAACTTAACTTTATTTAAATACAAATATACTATTATAAGAAAATTATATAATTAATTTTAATACCATTGAAGTTCGTTTCAGGAAATTCATGGAACATTAACATTTCAAATCATTACCTAATATTTTCTACATCTATGTAAAATTAATTTACAGGAAAACATTAAAGGGTAATTGAAAAAAAAAATGATCAAAAAATTAAGACCAGTTAAAACGGAAAAAAATAAAAATAAAATGGATCTCGCCTAACCTAAGTAAGAAAATTACATTGGGTAGCTGAAAGTTATCCTTTAAGTACTTACCCTTAAAGTTTTAAGTGGGTATACCAACTTTCGTCATCTGAGAATTGTCATTGTGATTCTGATCATAGATAATACACTATATATGATTCTGATAGTGTGTCTGTGATGTGACTCTATATTGACTTTTGTAATTTGTATTGTATTTGGAGTGTCAACTGTCAAGTGCTTTTAGGTTACTACTTTAAAAACCTACAAATTTATATCAATTTATATAATATCTATATATAATAAATAAATAAAATATTTAACAAAAATGTCAACACGATGGTAAGTTGTAATTAATTATGTAATTAGCCTCAATTAACGACACTTAAATAATGTTCATTGAATTACAGGTATCCTATATACCAAAAAGGAAATCCACAATTAAGAGTATTTTTACCAAACTTTTGGATGAAATTAGTACGCCCTGAGGGCCGACAACAACCAAACAAAGTAACATTTCACTGCTCAATTGAAATGACAAAACACGACGTCAAAAACTATATAGAGAAAATTTATAATGTCCCTGTAGTGGACGTAAAAACACGAATTGCAATGGGGAAATTTCGGAAAGACATTGGAAAGGGCTATATTGTAAAAGATGACGATGTAAAGTTTGCATATGTAACTTTGGTATGTACTCTTTAAAAAAATTGCATTTTTGCATATGCAGATAATAAATGATACATTTGTAACATATTTATACATATTTTTCAAATAAAAATGATCATGTCTTTTTAATGTGCTATTGCGTTATTAACAATCACATTATTCAATCATATTGACTTGCTTATAATAAATGCATTAAAAGAACAATTAATATGATGAGTGCTTTAATTTAACTGAAATAAAGTTTACATTTCTTATGTTGTTTGGTGTAATGTTTATTTAAAAATTGGATGAAAGTAGGCAATATTTATAAACATTCTATGCATTTATCTTGCCTCTTCAAACTTTAGGTTATAGCTTCTACTTAAACATTTTCTGATTAATGATGATTTAATGTAAAAAAGTCCATTTTTTTTCTTAAAACAAGTTATAAACACGCAACACATGTGTGTGTCAGCATACTTTTGTTCAAACCTATTTATTATATCCACAGGAAATTTCATATAAAATGAATGTAGAATGTAGTAATAAATGTATATTTAAATTTTTCAGCCAAAAACGATGAAATTTGATTTCCCCAATTTATTTGAGAAGAAAAAAGGTGATGGTGATGATGATATGAAGTCATTAGATGAAGCCAAAAAGTCTTTTAAAAATTACATAGAACGTAACAAGGATAGATCCGATGTCCCAAGCTGGTTTTCTATATAACACATAAAAAAACTGTTATACAAATTAGTAGTAATTAGATTCTATAATATTTATAATAAAGGAATATGATGAAACTCTATGTTCTCATTCAATCCTAAAAACCATCAATCAAATAACATTTTGTCTGGCTAATTGGGTTTACATTTTATTTGAAAATTCTATTTAGAATTAAGTTAAAATTTTTAATATGAAGTTGATAAGTCATCGTTCCATTTTATATATAAAATCTTAAACAAAATGATGACATATAGAGTCAAATTACTTTGACTGACTCAACATTTAGTTGAGTCAGATCATTAAAGTAATTAATATTGTTGCTTATAGATAGATAAAAACAAGAACTAAATTTGTATTTAAAAGAAATTCGAGCTTAAAGAAAAGCATAAACTTAGTAACGAGATATTGGGTTTAGTACAAGAAAAAGATTGTAAATTTATCATGTTGCATTTATTTACCGTTAACCGCATCGGCATAACTTAATACTAATTAATAACCACTAATTAACATACATAAAGAAATGATATTTACTCATATAGCACTAAATTTAACAAACAAATTAGGTTTTTATCATAAAAGCCTAATTGTTTTAAATATTTAATAGTATACAAGTAAATAGACTCAAATAAAAATGGTAATCAACACCTTAAAAACTTTAGTCATTCAAATCATATTTAGATAACACAAACTTAACAATATCTTAGTTTAAATATAAGTGAGGAGAATATAAAGGAGACGGAGAGTCGACATTTCAGTCATAACAAATTACAGGTCGCCAAAATATTCATCTAGAAATACTGAAGAATGGCATCGAGGGCATTCAGCAATATCCAATAAAAATGTAACCTGTAATATAAATTAAACAATGTTATTGAAACAAAATAATAAATGACACCACTACATTTTATAATGTTTTATTTGATCTTACCCGGGGGTGTGTTTCACATTTCAATCGAATACGTCCATGGCAGTAGTACCCACATGCTCGACAAAAGACGATTGTTTTTTCTCTTCGACAAGAACACTTCTTCGTATAAGCCTTTGTTATTTCTGGTATACCTCGTCCTACTCTAGTCGCAACTTTGTAAATTTTACCAGCATTAGCTGCAACTACTGGCGTAGTTGTAGATTCCATTTTTGATTTTCTTAATTTAAAAGGAGGATGAAAATATTGTCTTGCGTTACAAGCCGGTTTCTGTTACCAAAAATTTTTAACAATACCGCCTCCGAGGGTATCAATAAACTAAAGAATCAAAATAGCTTAGAGTTGCAAGCATAAATAATTAAATATATTTTAACAATAGTTGAAAAATCTGAAATAAAAATGTTTTACTTACGATTGACATCAGTAAATAAATTATATAACCCAATATTTGTAATATGTCTTATAAAAACTCAAATCCCCTCGCTATTAGAATGAGACCTTGTCAATTAAATTAAAAATGACATTTCTCGAACGATGTAGGGACTAGGGAACGTTAGTAAAAAATACTGAATAAGTGAATAATATTTATAGGCACTTAATGTATAAAACTAAGTTAAAAATGTACACTTTAATATTTTTACATCACAATTGTAAAACCAAAGGTTAAATGTTTCTATTAAAGATATTGGGAAACCTCCTTAATTATCTAAACCTTTTAACTAACATTTATATATAGTGACCTCGCTTACAGACCCATAATTATTCCTTGTTTCACCTAGTTATAAAACAAGGACTAAATATACGCGCAATACTTTTTTGTACTCTTCTTGCATAGTAAGTTTCAATGATATTGAAGTTGTTGTTGTTGTTGTTTTTTTTTTCATTTAATACGTTACGAAGTACACTTAAAAAAAATAAAAAGGATTTTATAATATTTGTCAGTATATATTATTTTCTTAATAACGTTAACTTTAATTTTTTTGTTCTTAATTTCTAAAAAATTGCTTAATTAGTGTATCATTTTAGTCGACTTCGGTTTCTGCTTGCGTTTGAGACTTAATTGGTTTTTGTGTCTTCTAAACGTTTTATTTAATTATTTTAAGATAACTATAGGTATGTTTTCCTCCACAATAAACAATAATAATTACCCTGTAACTGTACCCAAATCAAAAGGGGGTTCATGTTTTATCAGATTTTATGTATTCTATCTATAAACTTTGCTACCTTTACTAGGTAGTAAAGGTAGCATAGTTTAGTTTGCATATTATTCCTAAACTATTTGTTTATTTTTATATATTATATATTGCAGCGTGACGCCTTGACCTCTGACGGCTACGCCATTGATTTGAAGTTAAAATTTTGAACTCATTAGCGTAATATCTAAGCTCAAAGGCGAATTCCCAAAATAAAAGTGGGTACTGAAAATATATTAAGAAAAGTATTGTCATTGTAATAAAATATCCTCAGGCAAATAATTTGAATTCATGTAAAAAACATTATATATATTTTTTTTAAAAGTTGTATGAAAAAGATCAAAGTTATGGTGCTTTTGATACCGTAATTATATCGCTACAATAGGTATGATCTATGCTATGTAATATAATTACTGGTCAGTTGGCTGTACTGCCTGTGACAAAATTACAAAATTTTGTCAAATATCTCTACTCATTCGTTCAATGTTCTAACATGACTACAATCTGTCCCAACTACTCACGATCGATCAAAACGACTTCTCGCATACGTTCCAATTTCATTCACTATGGAGGACGTTGAAGTGATAAGCGAATTCATTTTTCGTGTGAGTCGGCCATCGGCTTTTTATCTGAATATGATTTACCGTCGTCGGAGAGAACATCACTCTAACCCTCCACGGGTTTGACACTTATCGAGTGAACAAGTTTTAACTTGGTGGTGGGAGTTACATTTTTTGTTAAGAATTGATAACTTATATATTTTAAACTTTAGTATGTTAATTGTTTTTAAACTAGAAACTAAAAGCAAACTTTTAAGATAAAAAAATGTTTTGGATCGAACAATTAAACCAGTAAAGGAACGGTAGAAATAACTAAAAATAATAAAAATATCGATCTGCTACGCCAAATTAAGACTACTCAATAAGAACCAGAGCGTACATTGTAGCACAAAGGTTGTTATTTTACGAATAAAATAAGTTATAGTTGAGATTACGGTTAAGCCAAGTATTGTTTAAATTTTAAAAATCTATAATTTACAACAACTTATAGGTAATTGCTACTTAAATTTTACAACTTTGATGATTCTTTGATGATTAAATTCTTAAATGATCCCAAATAGGTAAATCATGTATAATGTATGTGATAATTAAATTATTTCATACCGATAAATAATTGACGTTCAATGTTTATTTGAACTTTTTTATGTTTAACCTTTCCATGAAAAATGGTACAATGGAATGATTAATATTTTTGCATAGTCTCAATGTATATGCGCGGTGGTGACTACTTACCATCAGTTAGGTAGCTCATTAATATTTCATAAATGAAATAATACGATAATATTATAGCCTTCTTAAGTTCTAAGCCTGTTACAAATGAATTATAAAAACAAATTAAGCACGCAAATATTCAATGGTCCTTGTCTGGATATGAACTCGCAATATCTGGTTAAGATTCATGTTTTCTAGTGACTGGACCATCGCAGCTCTTAATGTACTTTAATACTAACTAAGCAATACTGAGCTGGCCTCCATTCTTCTTAGATGTTCTGAGTTATAATTTGTTATTTTAAACATAAACTACAATTTATGTTTATAAACATATAAGAACTAGCCAATACAAACCTTAGGCAACAATATATTATCCCAAGTTATAAGAAGAAATGATATTTTATGTAGTTATAAATAAATTTCAGAAAGGACTATTTAACTTGGCACAAATTTAGATCTCACTTCTTTTGTCGTTGAAGACAACAACCAAGGTATATATCATAATATTTGACTTGGCTCTCATTTTTACATTTATGTTTTTGATGGGATTATATGTTTCTCTGTATATAAATATGTATGTCAGTGTTTGGAACTGCTTTCAAGAATACTAAATAAGATAGCTGACTTGATTTTACATGGGTTCTCACAATTTTTACCAGCGGAGGAGGCGTGAGACTTTTTTACATCTTGTTATTGGCTAATCACTCTAACTCTTGTTCTAACAAATTTACAACGGTTGGAAAGTTTTTTGAATGGCTTTAAGAAAAGGAAGTTAAGACTTCTTTGGAATATATGTTTATTAGAAGTAAACAGTAATAGATACAATTGTCTATGTCTAAATCCCAATATCTTCGATAGCATATATATTATATATGATAGTACGCAAAAATACTATGTTAGATTAGGGTGATAGTGTTATTATTAATTACACAAGATTAAGAATTCAATAGGGGTAATTATCCACGGCTGTGTGAGAGTTAGTGGGGACAGTGCTGTGCCTCCAGAAAACAACAGAAACTAACCTCTAAGTCTACGCAATCAAAATATATGGCCCTGTATGTTGCGTTTCGTACACATTCGCAAAATAAATAAAAAATCTATAGGGTACTTATAATTGATCAAGAATCATGTAATTTCACTAGAAGCAATATCTTGTCATACATGTATAAGAAAAAATGCAAAAACCGAAAATTTGTTGTTCATGAAATATCAGTGTCTCTTAGTTAATCTGTCTGGCGTTACGCAGCTTATTTGCAATTATAATTACATTGCAAAACACAAACATTATTAAACACAACAAAAATGTGTAAGAGCAACCACCCAAACTTGGACTGAATTGCAAGAGAAGTATCCTGAGTTTTGATGTGCACCCAAAGAAGAAAGTATCGTCATCGGATCTGGATTCCGCAATTACCTTGATGATTTCACGGATAAGACAGGTTCAAGAGAGTCTTCAATACCGTTGCCTGTGCCGTTATACATCGAAGTTTGGTTTTTTTTGTGTAAAAAATTTAGCTATTGTTATTACTTTTCGGATTACCACTACTTTGGTAAAAATACCTTATTAATAGTACGTACGAACGATAAAATTAACATATATAAATGTTCGGTGGGCATATATTTATGAGTGACTATCTACGTTCTTAATATTCCCAGGAATACTTACGATCTTGTCGTAGACAATATCTGCGATTGTCGTCGATTTAGATAAATATTAACGTTGCATGTATTCATTGGGATTGTTACCTTGCTATAAATATCTTAATTGAACAGTAAAATACGGACTTTCTGTAGTAATGTCACTTCACGTTAAAGTTACAGTGGAAATATAATTTCAGTACAATCTAGCGAGACTGTCGTGATTCTAGCAGCTACGGGAAGCCAAATTAAGCCCTAGCCGTCTGTCTCAGATAATGTTTTTTGATGAGGTGAGATGAGGTTTAAGAAAATATTAAAATTCTGTTTACGTAATACTTAAATGTCCTATTGAGAAGAATGATTATATACTGCCATGCCTCTACATTCAATTCTATACTAGAGCGACTAAAAGCGACATTTTCGTTGGTATATCAAGTGATACTTAACCGATAATAATTGATAGTCAATAATTAAAAAAAAAAAACGATAATACAGTCGCATATTATGTGTAACATCTGACATCTTAGCTTAGTAATGTTTATTACCATTAACATTTTAACCACTCGGAAACTCGATTCATTCATCATTATCTTTGTTCGTTTGTAAAACCAAGGTGACATAATAATACCTACCTGGTCATATCTCTTACAAAAATAAATATTACGATAGTTTCATACCAAAATGGAAAAATACAGTCATTGAAGACCATGAAAAAAAATGCGCAATTCCTTTTAATTTTCCGATTATAATCATATATACGTAACATTAAAAGTAATCATTTACATTCAATTGAACGTGATAACATCAAGATGAGGCATGAGGTTTCGAGCTTTTGAATGATGCAAGCGCTTTTATAACTAGATCGTAATTAATTTTTATCGACGGTTTGACATTTTGATCTAAGTAATCATGTTCATGACAGGAAATAAAGCATTGTTTACGAAATGTTTGCGTGCAGTTAAAGTCGCATACGACATAACTCATATAAGGATGGGTATATTTCAAATTATATCAATGTAACAAAGGCCAGCAAATATGAAATACACACATTTTTTAATGTTAGTTTTCATTTGCCTAGCTTCATGCTATGGCCAAAAATTATCATTTAAAAGTATTATTGAAGATTCCCAAGAAAACTTTAAACCTCTAAAGCGGGTAAGAAATGAGAATAAAATTTCCTTATATATTTTTTTCATTTTAATATTTTTATCTAGCCTATTTTATTAGATATCTAGTGGTTTTTTTTAAATTAAATTTTAATAGAAATTACATATGTAAAAACTTAGATTTAGTTAGGTTAGCAGCTATCAAGTAATATTTACCAAATAAAATTTCAAGCATCTGATTAATTTATTATTCATAAACATACATGTGATTTTATAATTTATTTGTGTTATGTATTCGAACTAATAACTAATCATGGTACAATTATTTTAAGGTACCCAGACAAGAGATGTCCCAATTTCCTGATATACCTCAACCACCAGAAACAAAACCCCTTAGCGATGTGATGCTACAAATGAAAGACTTGGTCAAAGCGCGTAAAAGAAGAGAAGCCAAAGGAGTCGGTGGTTCTTTACCAACACGTAAAGGTTAATCTTCTTAATCTTTTTGCTCTAAGCCTGACACCAATAAAGACTAACAATTTTTACATAACAAGGTACTGGAAGTAAAATAAATATGAACATTTCAGCAGATTTTTTGCGTTTTATTAACATATTATATTATATATATATATATATATATATATATATTTAGGATTACTTGTGCAAGGGTCGTGTAACCTGCTATGAGAGCACGAGCATATAAACTGAGCAATAAACTGTAATTCCTAAGTGGCTAAGGGTGGCTGTAAACTAACTGGCTAAGGGTTGTCCGTATCCCGGTATCCCGGTGGCCATAGCATACAATCTATTTTTTATGTCGTACCGTTCAAAAATAAAAAATGCAATTAAGTTTATTATGTTTTGCGGTAGAATAGAAGTGGACGGTACCCAGAAATGCCCGTACAACTCCTTACAGAGTATTCACGGTAAAATTAGTCAATAGCATCATAAAATTATGATATTGCTCTGTGGGTGCTTATATGATATCTTATAGCAGTTGCTTATACAGTTTGAACTTGAGCTTCTGAGCAAAAGACTACTGCACTTTTAGAAATTTACCATTTTAGACAAAAAAAAAAAATTGGTTGAGATTTTGCAAGGAAATTCACCTATTTTTACATTAATAATATTGATAAATTTGTAAATATGGTAATCGGTTTTAATGGTTTCGTGATATTAAAACTAAGAAGCAATATTTACAGTGTTTTTTTTAAATAAATCATGCCTTAGGGGGGTTAATTTGTAAATAAATAGCTTATTGTACTTCAGAAACATATTACAAAATATAGTAAAAGCAAGAAAAAGTTAACAAAAGATACCTTGGCTTGAGGTTGGATGGCCATTTTACTTGGAAAACTCACATAGAACAAATCTAAATAAATTTATATTCATGGATTACAGATTATCCAAAACAAAGTAATGAAACTTCTTTTTCGTAACCATACTTAACAACTACTACAAAAATCAACACATACACTAAATTACGAACATTATACAACTATGTATATATACAATTACAATATTTGTATAAAAGTCTCAAGTTATTACAAGTTCTATCTATGCTAAAACTTACAATGCTAAAATTCACATTTAAATTGAATAAGATAGCGAAATGGTTTGTATTTCCCATTAAGTTAGGTTTATAGACATTATTTGTCAAAAAGACAAAACTGTACTAAAGAGTGTAACGTTTACGATTATAAAAATATATGTTAAGCAGGAAATCATCGTACTTGGTTTACGTCAGGTATAACATTAATATAGATATAAATAAGAAATATCGTTTCGTATAAGTAAAGTTAGTGAAAAATATTATAAATAAACCTTATTATAAGGCGTGGACATAATCTAAATTTATAAATAGATCAATAATAGAAACAGCAATAAAAGAGGAAGGTTTGTATGTACACAATTTTTAAAAAAAAATGTACTAAATGGCTAAAGGGTGGCTAGGGGCGGTGTTTTATTAAAACAACTTTCGTTTTCGTGTGCTTAAACATGGCTTACTCTGGCCATATCAAAACAATGTTTTAGAAAATTATATATTTTAAAAAGGCCTACAATAAAGTCCACTGCTGTGCTTATATTTGTCTATCGTCTAAGGTATGCTCATAAGTATTGTTTATCTGTTACAGATTTGTAAAAAACTCTTGATTGTTTGCGAAATGCGAAGCCATTTCCCCAAATCAATGTTAATCCTTATTATTCTGATTTCTGATAAATATGTTATCGATTTTTTTTTTTATGTTATAGGGGGCAAACGAGCAGGAGGCTCATCTGATGGAAAGTGATTACCACCGCCCATGGACATCTGCAACCCCAGGGGGTTGCAGGTGCGTTGCCGGCCTTTAAGGAACAAGTAGGCTCTTTTCTTGAAGGTTTCCAAGTCGTATCGGTTCGGAAAAACCGCCAGTGAAAGCTGGTCCCACAGAGTGGTTGTGCGAGGCAGAAAATGCCTTAAAAATCGCGTTGTTGTGGATTTACGGGCATCTACGTGGTGCGGGTGAAATTTAGAATTTTGACGAGATGTCCGAAGGTGAAATTCAGCTGCCAGGATTAATCCAAACAATTTCTCGGAACATTCCCCGTGGAAAATTCGTTAGAAGATGCAGAGTGATCCAACATCTCTACGCAAAGCCAAAGGATCGAGCAGATCAGAAAGGGCTTGATCGTCGATAATTCGAGCTGCTCTACGTTGGATACGGTCAAATGGAAGGAGCTGGTACTACGGGGAGCATCCACCCAGTGGTGAGAGCTCTACTCCAAGTGAGGCCGAATTTGCGCCTTGGATAGTCTTAGGCGATGGGCCGACGCTTATCAAATTTTTTTAAAACCACTAAAAAGCTGATAAGTAAATTCACCTAATTTACAGATTAGTTAACAGAGTGTAGAAATAAGATTTATAAATTATTTGATCAAAGAGGATCAAGTTATTAATATAAACTGTACCAACCAGTACATGTACGGTAATTAGCACTTCTATATATATATATATATATTCTATAATAAATAAATAAATAAAATAAAATAAACAACATACTAATCCTAAGTGTACAAACTATAAGAGCTCATTATTTATCGATTCAAAAAATTAGATATAATAAAATATTTATGTGTTAGTAAATTAACAGTGAATTTATTCTTAAGACTTTATTAAGCTGAATAGCTGTATAGCATTGTAATTTTATTCTTTGAAAAAAAGGACTCAAGTGAAAATTGTCAATGTCAAAGAACTGACAGACGTCAATGTCTCGTGTCTTGAAAATAGAAATTTTTAACTATTTGAATATATAGATTAAAATTAATTAATTACATCTTATATATTCACATTCATATAATATGTTGAAAGTTATAAGAAAAACCCCGACCTTCGTTATAAACGTGCAATCAAGAATAAAGTTACCAGAAAAGTTAAAAGGAACTATAGTTGAAAAATGGGCGAATTATTGGAAAAATTTAGTTATAGATTATCGTCAAATGTTTCAAGACTTACGTACGGACATTCAAGAAGATCCAAGGAAAGCTCTAATTTGGACTACCGGTATAGCGACACTATATGCACTAGCTAAAAATAATCCTAGCGAAATAGATTTCAAAGACAACTTGAGGAGGATCACAAACAATGTAATCTTAGTAAGCGAAGAATGTAGAAATCCAAAATCTGTTGAACACTTACATTACATACAAAGATGTTACAATGAAGATGTGATCCACTACGGAACACTTGGAATTGTATCTTTCATGTATACTTCAGAACTTAATGATTCTTGTGACTTGTACAAGGCTCACTGTTCCTACTTAAAACCGTCATATTTTAGCATTTTTTCACGAATAGTTGATGTAGGATTCATGGGAAAATGGTGGAATACTTATATAAAGACAACAAACTATGATGTGAATGTTTGAAACCACATCATTATATATAAATTAATTGGATTAAATCAATGTAGTAGTTAACATTATCTCTTTTCAATCATTATTTTGAAGAGGGCATTGTTACCATCACAATGTAAACAAATAAAACTAGGATTTTTTTGTAAAATGTTTGTATTTTGCTCCTTTTTACTAATGATGTTTAAAACAATGAATGTATAAAAACTACATAGTCCTCACAAATCATTCTCATCATGCATGAGGTCTATCCTAAAATGCAATCTAAAACAGTATCACTAAATGAATCATGAAAATATACTTCTATAAATATTTTCCCATATAGCAGAACACTTCACTTTGTTAATTGTAATTTGAAACAAATAGAAATAAATTAAACCCTTCCAGCGGCTTACAAAATAATGAACATATTAACAAAGTAACAGAAAAAGCACAAAGCAAATTTAAACATAGGACTCATTCAAAAATCACAGTAACTTAAGTAACATTTAACTTAGGTTTTTTTTTTATATTCCTCATTTTAAATTTAAAAAAGCATTAGTTAATAAGAAAATAAATAAATAGATTGAAAATAATAAAAACAAACATAAGCTAATAATTCTTGCTTCATGCTAATTCAAGGTTACTACATAATGCTATGATAAACCTTTAGAACTCACCTCAAAATTAGATGTTATATAACCTCTATTTAAAATGGTTAAAAAATATAAATAGTTACTGATTTATCGAAAATGTATTGAAATAAAAATTGATACTTTGATAAAAAAAATAAAATAAAAACCACTTTGTTGATTACAATGCATTGAGTTCATAAAATTGAAAAAATATAATAAAGATACAGTAATGTAATATAAAATTATGAAAAACTTTTAAAAATTGCTAATTTACTCCATGCACGTAATATTGCACCTAGTAAAAAAGAATATAAAAAGATCCATTTCAACAACTGCATAACAAACAACTGTCAGATTTACAAATGTGTGTAATATAATCTATATACATCTTACATAAATATATTGTGTCACAGCATGCTTATTACATGATCTTGAATGGCCTAGCCCTATTGTCATATTTACTATAAAACTAGCATTGCATAGATGTAGTAATTATATTCTCAAGCCGACAAACGGGTATGACTCTTGAAGCTAGCAATCACTACAATTGGACCTATAGCTGGAGCAACACTAAGAGGCAATGAACATCATTAAACAGTCTTTCAACTAAACCAACTTGTGCATTTTAAACACATTCTGAACAGGCTATATGCAATCTGTCAGTTTTTTGTACCTACAATTTTATTTTTTATTACAATTTATCATACAAAATAATACCAGTTATGAAAAAATAAACCATTAGGTACATGAAAAATTTACATTCTATCACAATTTTTCAGACTTTGCTTATACTTATATTTTTATGTATATTAAAGTAACAATAAACACTAAAAAATCAGTTTGTTGTTATAAGTTGCAACACCAACATCACAGATAAATATATATTGAAAATATTACAGATAATCATTGGTTCTATGTAAACTGCTTTTATATCTTCAGGTGTTCCAAACAAATAAACACTTACACATTTAAAATAACTATAACCATAAGAAGAAAGTAAGTTCCTGTTTCATTGAATTTGAGAGACACTACTTATAAACAAATTAACTAAGATCTATTCCTCTAAAAAAATAATGTATGACATCAACAATCACATGAAACTAAAATATTTTAATTGAATACACAAAACTCAATATACAAAATCCACAGTAGCTTTCTATAAAACTATATTAGATAATGGAGTTGTTTAATATAGTCGTTATATAATTTCAAAGCAATACTATATTGGGCCCATGAAATTCAAGAACATGTTCATCATCTTCTAAACCATCACCCAGGAACATTTCGTCATCTAAAAAGAAAATTTTTTTTTTATAGTTAGTTCATTTAGGTATTTTATTTATTCATATAGATAGGAAGGCGGACAATCGAATGGGGGCATTTTTGATGTACAATAGTGGTCACAAACTCTCCAGTGCCCTTAAACATTGAAGTTATAAAAAATATTGACTAGTTTTGACACCGCCAATGTGCCTCTTGTAACTAGTGTAATAGAGTTACACCCCGTAGTGTAGTTTTGATACATTGGTTCATTCATTACTTCAAATCGTAAGGCGAAAAAATAGTGATGATAAATTGACACCATTTTCTTTATATTTCATATTAAGAACCAGAATTGCAACTGATTATGAAAATAAGTATATACATAGCATGTTTCTCTAATTTTTAATAATACCTGACACAAGGAAATCGTTGAAATCATTATCGTAGAGTATGTCATCGAAGGATCCCTCGGAATTCTCTTCGAAGATGCGGTCCACAAAGTCAGGCCGCAATTGTGGATTGCTACGATCTTCATACAGGTTTATAGTCAGCAACTTATGACCCTCGTACTCTTGCTGTTGGTACAACAACCAATTTAGTTAAAAAAGCTATTATAATTTGTCAATAATTCAAGACTATTTGGGTATCCGTTTTTCAGTAATCGCTCTCTTTAGGATATATGGGATTAAAAAGAAACTTGTATTATAAATTATTATTAAAGACATACCTGCAAGCTCTTTAAGAAATTCTGAGTCCCACAATCCCTCCAACTCTTTGTGGGGGGTGCCTAGCAGTACGAAATTGTAAATGTAGTATTTAGTTTCATTTCGTAATATTTAAAAAGAACAAAAATACTACAAAAAACTATCGGTATGAGTAACTCAGTATTTCCTCAAAAAAAAAGTTAAATTACATCCTGTAAATGTCCTTGTCATACCCAAGCCAAGCATTCAAAGCTTTTTTTGATGAAAAATATTGGAGCTTTTTCACTACAATGCGGTTTTGTGCATTGCTCATAATTAAAAATTACTATGTGCATCTAAAAAATAATATTCCATACAAAATAAATTACGAAATTGAAATCGAATATTATTTTAGAAGATAGAACTTGAAATGATATCAACATTTTAGAAAGCAGGATAGCTCTGCACTATACTATATGTATACTATATATTGAAATGATTATAACTTTAAACCCTAAGTATATATACACTGACGGACTGATAAACTGCATCAAAATTCAAGACGCCTGTGAAATAAAAACTATAACCAAGTATTCAAACTTTTATACAAATTTAATTTTATACAATTTTGGTTGGTTAACTTCATAACAGCATAGTATCATAAGTATATGTTAGCATACTGGAAAGGACCTTCCAATTTCTTTAAACAAAATCAATTAATGTAACAAATATTAGATTTTGTAATTTGTTTTTTCTTTTAATAAAGGTGTTTTGCCTCCATTACAGATTCTAATGGCTTCCTAAAGGCTTGGATCAACGAACCCGATCCAAGTCTTCCCGCACCAATGTCATAATTTGAGCGACTTGTTCTGAAGTACTTATCCATATTTACGGTTACGAAACTTTAATTGTGTTTAAAAGATTAATAATAATCAATACTATTGACAAAATAATTAATTTCAAACTTAACTCTAATAATACGAATTTGAGACAGCAGTTCTATTTTTAATTATTATTATTTTTATGATTAATGAACAGTATCAACATGTTCATATAATTTATTCTAAAAACTTTACTTACTAATCAAAAATATCAATTCGAAAATAATACTGAATTTTGATGCAGTTTATGAGCCAGTCAATATAAGAAAAGACGTAATAGTGTATGTCTTCTTATATATAATGTATTCATACTCCTCTGCCTAGGATTTAATAGTGACATTAGTTTCATAAGTGACTATGGTTAAAGTAGAAGAGGCAAGTTAGAGAAAGAGTTGGTATGTATGTGTGATACATACAACAAGTATAGTTGTAACCTGAATGTTCAAATCATTAAGGAATATGCAAATGTTCGGTGCACTTGATATAAGAGAGGAATACTAAAGTATCTATTGGAGACTGTTTAGTATCCTGCTGAGGATATATCAGCTTTTTAGTGGTTTTAATATCTAGGTACAACAATTCCTAGCAATCTTAAATAAGCCAACCAATACCCATCACTACTATTTTCATAAAATTTATGGTGTTATAAGGACCTGTAGTAAATTTAACATGGGCACATGTTTATCGTTAAGATTTAAATTCAAAGTTTTGCATGTAGGAAATTCAATATCGACATTCCAATCACGTCAATTTGTGACATTACATTTTTTGGAATGAGAGGATCACCAATACTATTTTGTAAGAACATAGTTGTTATATTTTGGAATTGCAGACATGTGTTTATTTGATGCGTGAAATGTTTTAATTATTATAGTTAATATTTGAAGATCACTTTTTGGGACACTTCACGATCATTTACTGCGATAAATTCCAAGAGCGACATAGATATCAGAAGATATCACAGCGTTTTGGACCTATGAATAGACAGAGGAATTAATTAGATTTAAAATTTGACTAAAGTTGCTACGACGCTGTAATGAGGTTCTCAAATAATTTTCTGAAACAATTTGTACTAATTAAAGGTTTACTCTGGAGTGGTACCTGTAGTCGGTCGAGAATTGCGGCGGCGGTAGCGGCCAGGTGCAGCACGAGCGGACGTGGATTGCTCCGCAACACATCCGCAGCCGTCGCTATAACCTCCTCCGACACGCCATTGCACCCACACGCGTCGAGCTCCTTCACCGAGAGTAATCCATTAGTCGCCTGTACAAAATGACGCTCACCATATGCCCGCGACACTCACCTCCAACAGAGGGCAGGCGCGCAGCACGGCGGAGAGCGGCGCGGCGGACAGCGCGGGCATGCCGCGCGCGGTCAGCGTGCCGAGGCGCGGCAGCGAGGCGGCCGCCGCCAGCCCCGTGTCGCTGAGCGCCACCAGGTACGACACGTCGAGCCGCGCCAGCGCCGGGCACGCGGCGCACACCGCGCCCACGCCCTCGTCGCCCACGCCTGCGGGCGAACGGAGATCAATGACCGCTGACCGACGGGGGAATCGAAGGCATGTTAACCAACGATGGCGGAAACTTACCCGGGTAAGGAAAACCCTTTCTGGAATTACAGCTGGATACGTTCAGCGATTCCAATTTAGGACAGGATTGCGCCACAGTTTTCAAAACTGCATCGGTGATGTAAATATTTCTGCTCAAATTCAAAATCTTCAAATCGGTCAGGCCAGCTAAAGAATTACAAAATGCATCATTTCCGGGAGGGTTGAGAACCATTTCCACGGACGTGTATTCGCTGAGAGAGAGTTCTTCGAGTCTTGGCAGTTTGCTTATTATTAGAGGTATTATTTTCCACATAGTGACAGGACAGACGTCTAATTTGAGGGACGTTAAGCTCGGTAGGTTTTCTATAGCAGAACTGAGAACGGTGCCTTGAAGGCTATAGCAGTTGTAAAACGCTAAAGAAGATAGTTTCGAAGGATTGGACCCTGTGAGGAAAAAACCAGTCACATGTGTATTGTTGGCAACGGTCAGACTTTCAATGCATGAATCACCTTTGACTAAATTGACCAAACTCGAATCTGTGAGCTGAAAGAAATTGTTTCAATGTTAAATATGCAACTAAATTTAATTAATTCAATTTTAGACTAATTACGTACCTTGTTACACGACACAAAAGAGAGACTTTTAAGTTGTTTGCATCCATAAATTAATGGGTTCCAATTTTTCGTGTGCATTCCAACCACCTGAAATTAACGAACATAATGAACATTATGCACACAATTACTGACTGACTACACTAATATTGACTACACTATGGGTCAGTGCCAAGTCATCACCTTAAGCTCCTCGAGCAGCGGACAGAACTTGCCCACGGTGTGCGCGGTGCGGTCGTTGAGCGCGGACCAGTGGTGGTCGATGTGCAGACGCAGCAGCGACGCGCCCAGTCGCTGCAGCAGGCGTCGCAGCACCGCCGTCGTCAGCGTCACCGGCACGTGCTGCCACCACGAAGTCTTGAACGTTCGCGTACCTGCACATGTACACTCACGTCTCACTGTCGAAACCCATAATATTGACCCTATAAACGTTTTTTTTCTATATATCATAATCATCAGGTGTAGACCAGTGACAGTCACACTTCCTTATATGGTAAACAAAATATTTTACAAATAAAGCACACATCAAATAGTTCCATTTAAACTATGTCCTATTATTTTATTTTAATCCGAAATTACTGACCCTGGAAATATTCTTGAACCATATTTTGCCATCCTTTACTAACTCTTTCAGATCTGATAAGATCTCTAATAGGAACATAAGTCAAAATGTGTGACAAGCAATCTCTATTGAGTATATCCAATATGTTATAGGGTCTGTCATCTTCAGTCTCTTCATTCTAAAACAAAGCAAAATATCAGTAGACTCCTTTACAAAATTACATTTATTTATTTTTGTTTCAATACATACAATTTCTTCATTGCTACTTGTTTCAATATTCTCAGTTTCAGTACTAACATTAGGATCTGCAGTATTACCTAAAACAAAAATTTTATAATTTTACAGAAACTATACCATTTTTTTTTAAGGTATATTGAATAAAAATTTAACCACAGCAAATTATTATATTATTAAAAAAGGTAACAATTAACTTAAAAATCTGCAAAACCAAAATTTTCAAACAAGTTATTATATATTCTAGATATCTCTACCATTTGGCTGATCTCTCCCCCAATTGCTGTTAGGATCTTCCCTGCGAATGTTAGGCTTCCATTGTACTCTGCCATCTGAATCTTCAGATGGCTGATGCCAACTATCAGCTGGAGATATTCTGAGATTACGACCGTCTAATGTCTTCTCATGTACAGGTGCTTGTAGAGCTCTGTTTTTTGTTTATTTTAAATAAAATAATTATGATATACACAAATGTCTAACATATACGAAATCATCATGTACAATTTATAAATACATAAATAAAATACATCATTAGCTTGTAGAATTATAAGGGTTTACTATAAAAATATATAATATATAGAATGGAAATTTGAGCTAGTGTAGGTTACAGAAACCCAAAAACTGGGAGTAGTTTATTTACTTTGTGGAAATATCGATGGAATGGTCTTTCTATTCAAAATAGAGACAGTTAACATTTTTCTTTCTTTAGATGAACACTTTGGTATTTTTTATTTAGTTAAATATTTACATACCCAATAAGTCAAAACAACAGGTTGCAGAAAGTAATGGGAGTCATCACCTGTTAGTACCATGTGCTCTAATCCATAACTTTCCAAATTGATAATTTAGATTTAAATGCACTAACTACAATTTTTCACCAGATGAGTCTAAGAAAATTCCTCTTGAAATCAGTCTCTATTATGTATTAATTGCTGTACTGTAGTAAAATAAAAAGGCTTGTTAAAAACTGCCATTTTTCATAATGACTCTCAGTGTCAGTTGCCGGAGAGGTAACCCTCACCTGCACTTAGGAGACTTCGAGTCTGAAAGCTGCTGGGGTACAAGAACATATCTAATTTATTACCCACTATTTCTGCAGAACACTAAATAATAGATTTGGGACACTTGTACATTGACAATGAGGGGCACTCATGACCCTATGCAACATATATATTGATCAAATTTAAAAAATCTATAAATATTAATCTAGTCATTCTTCTCCTCTGCACTGTCTCAAATTTCCAACTTGTATATTAAGCTCAGAATCAAACTCTCAGCATACCAAAATTCTCACTAAAATTTAAATGAAGGCAGAATGACAGGCATGGCAAGCTAATTTGTAGTTATGGCTTCTATATTAATAATAGTTGCAACAATTCATTTTCCATGCATAATGATTTTGGATCTTCCCAGTAATTGATATATATATATAGATTTTTGGACATGTTTTCACTTCTCAAAATTTATAAAATTCTGTTAGTATTGAGTTAATTATCATTTAGTAAAATTACTTGTGGGCATCTGCTGGATTGCTAAAAGTGACAAACGCATAAGTTGGTACAGGTGTCCTGTTGGGTCCTCTGTCACCCATCCTCAACCAGCAGCTCTTAATAAAACCATATTGAGCAAACACTCCAAATAAATCTGTTCTTGTGGTCTAAAAATAAAGAGAAAAGTTATTATAGTTTAAGATCGCAAATTATTTTTGTTAATAATAAATAATTTCTAACTAAATCCCCAATCTGAACAAAACAATTAAGATGTCAAGTTAAATACAATTATAAGTAAGGCTAGGGAAGATGTATAATGGTCATTTTATTGCTCAAAAGCAATTCGACAACCTTTAGTCAAAGGATTATGTTTTGGTAGCAGTTAGGTAGGAAGTATACACACAAGTATTAAATAAATAAATATAAAATCTCTACTTAAATTTGTAAGACCATAAGGCAAAGATATTGTATTCAATATATATATATATATTGAATATTGTAAACATTAATAGATATACACAAAAATTGTAAGATACAAACATATAGAATTTGCCACATTTAGCGACATTTAAATATTAAAAAAATATTATTGTCATTGAGAAAATGTTTCTAAACCTATAACATGTGTTTAAAACCATGTGACAATATGTTTTGTGATAATAAGATGAAGAAAACAAAAAATCCAAATTTTTACTTACTGTAGGTGGTAAATTCGATACATATAACTTCCTAATAGGTATACCATCTTCAGTATGTGTAGGAACACTTCTTAAGCCGTACGGTGTTACATCAAGATTTGATCCTATTTCAACTAAAACCAATATAACAATAAATATTTTCATTGAATTAACTAATAACTATTTATTTCTATAAATAAAGAAAAACTGCATACATAGTTCTCCATGAACAATGTGAAATAAATCAGG
This sequence comes from Vanessa atalanta, assembly GCF_905147765.1. NCBI lineage: Eukaryota > Metazoa > Arthropoda > Insecta > Lepidoptera > Nymphalidae > Vanessa > Vanessa atalanta. Next base: position 7,629,999 of record NC_061882.1, read on the forward strand.
ATCGTATATTGCTTCATCTTCGTCGTCAAAAAACATGGCAAAAAGACGGTTTAGTTATGGCAGTGTTTAATTTAAACGATTACTTTACCTAAAATATAAACTTAATCTATAAATCACAAAAATTTAGAGTATATACTCAACAAAAAAAATGGTAATCGCTATATAATGCAATCAACATACAACGGTCGTGATTTTTATGTCAATGTTGCCAATGTATGGCTATGGTACAAAATTATCAAAATATTCTTTATTGTCTATGCGTGACGTTTCTACACATAGATTCTCGTAACATAAGTTTAATAAGTAAATTTTACAAAATCTCTAAAATTTACTTAATTACGTACATGAAGAGTTAGATATATATAAATAAATCAGGCTTGGAGCACGCCAATGGGCAATAGTTCGATAATTTTGTCCCGAATTCAGATCGCAAAACCACATTAAAAGATCTATTTCTTTTACATTATTCTTTTTTATTCAAACTTTTCGTTAAAAATATTTATAATTAATGATTATAAAAATAATATTCATAGACGTTTATTAATTTTATTTTTATTTTAAACATTAGTTATATTAATGTGAATGAAATATATGCGCCTAGATTATAAATGTACTTTATTACTAACACACAAACACGTTGCCAGATAGTCGAAATATAAATGGATAGAAGGCGGTAAGATCGATTTTATCAAATTCAAAACGAAATATTTATGTAAGATGAACGATAACACCTATTTCTTTTTGGGCTTAAAAAATTGCGAATTACACAGGCTAACTAAAAATCCGTTTTCCCACCGTAAAACTTTTAAAGAAACTAACAAAATTATGTAATATTTATTGAAAATTCACTTCCGGTGAAGTTAGCATTAATTAAATAGTGACTTCAAAGTTACTTATTTCACTTATGTGATAGGGAAGGGTAATTTTCCTTGGTATCAATCGATACAGGAACTCTTACTCTATTATTTATTTTAAATGCAGACAAAACTGTTTAACTTTATAAATGTTATACATAGCCGTAATAAAACGGTCTCAGTAAAATTAACAATTTGTAGATTTGTAAAGTTCATGATCGTTAATAAAAATCATTAAATATATTAGGAAGCTTTAACTTCGACATACTGACATCAAATTTTATTTTAACAATTACGTAACTGTAATACAAATACTAAATTCGTATTTGTATTTCAAATACAAGTTACTCTACCCAGCTCTGGTTATACGCCGGTAGCAAGTTGGGTGATCTGGATGTTGAAGACCCACATTTAATTTATTCGCTAACTAAAGAAGAATCGTGGAATTATTATAGAAGAATATTTTTGCTACTATTAAAGTAGCAAAAATATTTAATGTTAAAGTTAAATACAATATTGAATTTTTCTTCTTCAAAAATTAAATGCGTGTACCCTAACACCTGGCTCACCCTTTTACCTGAGAACAAAGCCGCCGGCGAAATCTAGTTTTAAAACAAAGTTAGTTGTTAGCTAGTATAATACCCGGCACGAATCTTGACTCTGCGCAGTAACAAAAAATAGATATCGTTTGAGGTGCGGTCTGAGGCGAGGAGCGCGTTACTATAGCAAACAAGGCCGCCATTACTAGTAACCATAGCAACGGGTGGATGCGTGGCCCCGCGCAGTGCCACCGCGTCTCCCGTCGCCCGCGCATGTTCCTGTGTTGTCTTAGTGTACGCTCATTAACATAAGTTATTATTATATAACGGTTTTATTGTGTAAAATTGTGTTTGATTATTAACTTTGTTTTTGTATTGTTGATTTTGTGGGTTGTTTCTTTTGTTATTATAGTAAGATTTTAACGAAGTATACTAAAATGCCAAGAAAAAATAATATAGTTCTAAAAAGACAAGCTCGGAAAATGATTTACGATGTTTACTGTTTTTTAAAAAACGAAGCTAATGGCAGAAGTGATACTCAAATTAAAGAGAGAACAGCTGAAGCAACAAAAACCTCTCTATGCACTGTTCGGAGAATCGTAAAAGAAGCTGAGCAGTCAGAATTTCTCACAGTATTCCGGACGCCTGGAAAAAAACATGCTAGATCGAAACCTGTAACTGGTATAGACAATTTCGATCAAGGAGTTATCAAAAGATGCATTCATAATTTTCATTTAACAAATAATGAAATCCCAACAGTTACGAAACTTCTGACAAAACTGCGATCGGATATAAATTATCAAGGATCTGAACGGAGTCTTCGACGCATCTTAAAGGATCTAGGCTTTAAATGGAAAGCAACAGAAAATAATAGAAAAGTTCTTATTGAGAAAACCAGTATAAGATTACAGCGAATCAAATATTTAGAAGCAATACAAAAGTACAGACATGAAGGAAGGCCCATAATTTATACTGACGAATCGTATGTCCACGCTTCGCACACAAGTTCCAAGGCGTGGACGGACGGTTCAAAAAAAGGTTTAAAAAAACCGATATCCAAAGGTCAACGGGTAGTTATGGTACATGCAGGGTCTGAAGCCGGTTTTATACCAAATGGTTTATTAATGTTTAAATCCGGAGCCAAAACGGGCGACTATCACGACGACATGAATTATGAAAATTATTCCAAATGGTTAACTTCACAATTAATACCAAACCTACCACCGAGATCCGTCGTGGTAGTAGACAATGCATCCTACCATAATACACAATATAATTTGGCCCCAAATTCAAACTCCAAGAAATGCGACATGCAAGCCTGGCTGACTGAAAAAGGAATTTCGTTTGATCCAACAATGTACAAGCCACAGTTGTACGAACTAATAAAAACGAACAAAGAAAATTTAAAAAATTATAATATCGATAGATTATTAGCACAACACAATCATAGTGTCCTTCGCTTGCCGCCCTATCATCCGGATCTGAACCCCATTGAAATGGCGTGGGCCGCAATCAAAGGTTACGTTAGCAGCAAAAACGTAGCGTGGAACGTCACACGCGTTATGGAACTGGTGAAACAGAAGGTAGATGCTATGGGATCAAGTGAATGGCAAAAGTTATGTTCAAAAGTAAGGTCTATTGAAGACGACTATTGCAAAAGCGACCATGTAGTGGACCAGTTGACAGACCAACTTGTTATTCAAGTGGGAGATTCAGATAGCAGCAGTAGTAGCGATTGGGAAGTCTTTGATGATGACGAACCCGGTCCGAGCACCAGTACCAACCCCAGTACCAATCCAAGAACTTCGACTTCATTTGCTGATTTTGAGGGTTTCACACCGTTGAGTGATAGTGATTAATTTATTTTCTAATAATATTTCTAAATTTTATTTTTATTTCTTTTTATTTATTTATTGATACAATAATTACTAAATATACAATAATTAACCCGTTGTGTTTTATTACGTACCTACCCTTTAATATATTAAATATTTATTTTAAGCTTTTTAGATAGTACGTGATTTTCGCAAGGACTGTACCTGCGCAGAGGACGCCATGTTAGGTCAAGTTTCGTGCCGGGTAGTATATAAGTGTATTATCTATAGTTGCTTTGTATAGTTGTTAGTTACTTATTGTCTTTGGTACATCGCTCGAAAAAGTTAAGAAATAAACTATCAAAAAATATTTTGGATTACACTTTGAAGCACTCTTAACAAACAATTAATTTAGCTAAAAAAAATAATTCAGAATGATTTCCCCTCGCCAGAGTCGCAAGCTTTTTATTGTTTTCAATTTTCATTTGTGACTTCTGTCAACTCAACTCAACTTTAATCAGTACTCGCAACTATATACAAAAACATATAGTAACAGTATATATAGTATATACTTAGTACTACTTTGGAGTTTGGGCACTAGCTAGTATAAACTATAAGTGTATTATCTATCTTGGGCACTTACAGTCTCACACCCAGACAGATGAGTAGTAAACAGATAATATATTTTTCATAAAAACTTCAATCTTTAACATACATAAATTTAAATTTAATCTTACCTGTCTTAGGTTAAAATGATGTAGAAAATTTCTAGCCAATATGAGTGATATTAAAAAAAGGAACAAAATCAATATCAAAAGTGAAAACGTGAAAAAAGTCGATGAAAAATCGGCTGCAAAAGTGTAATTAACAATTTTTTTAATGTTTTGTAAACATATATTTGTATTTTTAAGCATAATTATTATAGTGCATCGTTTTATATTTTTCAGATCCGTTAATAAAGGTTTACCTCTTAGAGTTCTCTCTCGATCAGTTGTAATTTTTTCTTTGCTTATTGTTGTTTATTATTCGTCTAAGAACAATGTTCAAACATTTGCAAAACAAGCTGAATTACTACCAGGAAAAGGTCAAATTATTGAATGTTCCTCCGATTATTTAAAAGATATAGACAAGTATGAAGGCTGTGCTCCTAAATACTGCAAAAGATTTGTTACTGATAAAGTAATTTCTATAAGAGAAACTGAAGAGTTGTTGAAATTAGCCCAAAAAGGTTTGAAGTATGGTGGTTCTTTTGGTGGTGCTTCTATATTAGACCTTCATAGTGGAGCATTATCCAAAGGACAGCATTTTGTTAATGTGTATAAAATGGATGAAATGAAAAATCTTTTCACACAAGATGACTTTAACATCTTTAAGGTAGGTTATGAATTAAATTTAAAGACTTATAATTTCATTAAAATTAATCAATCAAGTATTTCATAAATTCTGTTCTTATTTCCAGGTGGTTAAAGATAAAATAAAGTACACCATTGCACATCATTTTGGCGTACAACCTGACAAATTATATTTAACTCATCCAACATTCTTCTCAGAAATAACATCTAAAACTGCTTTTACAGTTCATGATGAATACTGGCATCCGCATGTTGACAAAGTAATTATTTATTTTCTCATACTAATATCAAAATGGTTTCTTATTTTTGTATCCAAACTAAATTAATCCTTTAAAATCCTCTAAATAAAAGTTAAAAATTATTCTTTAAAACTTTTATACCTATGATGATTAACTGTAATTTTTTTTAGGAAACATATAAGTCCTTTCACTATACAACATTGCTTTATCTTGGAGATTATAACATTGACTTCAGAGGAGGTAGATTTGTCTTCATTGATGAAAAATTTAACAGTACAATAGAACCACGGAAAGGCAGACTTAGTATGTTTACCAGTGGAGGTGAAAACTTTCATTATGTGGAAAAGGTTACTTCAGGTGTAAGATATGCAATAACAATTTCTTTTACTTGTGATAAAAAATTTGCCATTAATGACCCTAGTCTGGACAACTACTACAATTAAATTTTTATAGACATTCCAAAACTTTAAGTTAATATTAAATAAAATAGATTTAATAATTAATGAGCTTTCATTTTTAAATTTTTACTATAATTTTTAGTGATATACCAATTGGCTGCATTTATTTTAATTTAAATGTTACACTTACAAACACATAATAATCTGATTACTGTAAATACTAGGAATAGGCTTTAGCAGTATACTCTGTTTATTCAGATATTTACTTTTTGAGAGATGGAACTAGTAATCGCAGGCAACTAGTTAAAAGCTCTGACAATTGATATTGAACTAGAATGAAAAGTTCATCTAGTATTATGTTGGAACCCGTTTGTAATGTATGTATGAACTAAAGAACTACAAGATTATCTATATTTGCCACAATTGACAAAAACTTATTACAATAAAAAAAAAATCTTGGTTCATTGGAAGTTTCCAGGTATAATGAATGGAAAAAAAATTGCTGTTTTGTTAATTTTGAATTTAATTATGCAGATTTCTATGGGAAATAATAAAAAAATGACTATCCACTTTAAAATGTAAAAAAACTTATATTTGTTTGGTTGTTCAAGTAACAATTTTACAAAAAACAAAATTTTAAACCATTCATTTCGAAATATATAGGTATGTCATATATAGATTGTTTCATTAATATATTTTATTAATACTTGAGTAAATGTGAAAGATTTTGCTGTAATGACTCATTATTTTTTTATTTGATTTCTACAATTACGGTATTCAAATTTAAGAAGTCATAAATAAGAATTGAATAAGATTATAGATTAGGCAGTTTACATATTTTTTTAACAAGCAAAGTAAAGTTAATTTTTTTAAATAGTTTACTATACACGATACTACGAACACAAAGATTTACCGTAAGAGATAAAAGAAAAACTCCGTAAATGTAGTCTTTGTTATAAATTTAAATTATGCCAGTAGCTTAATAATCAAGCTGGTGCAATGTAGTAAAAAATAATCATTTGGAAAATGCGAACATTTAGCTAATATAACACTGTTACTCAAATGCTAAATCAATATTAAATATTAGGCTGTATGTTGCAATACCTTTGCTTTTTTCTGAAAATAGTGATTTCTTAAAAAAAAAATAGACGTCAAGTTTAAAAAACAAAACACTATATAGAAATCGATTAATTGCGCAAGTGTGGCATATTGTTTACACAAAAAAAACAAAATACAAAAACATGTCTTACATTTTTAGTTTGGCTCTCTTTAAATTCTAGTGATACTAAAAAATACGCCGGTTTAGTTCAAAATTAATCCAGTGGTATATTTACAGTAATCTTTATATTTGCGTTTTATTTTTTTGCGTCGTAAACCTATCGTGGATTAAAATTTTTTTAGATAATTGAAAATGGACCGTTCCGCTACAGATCATAGTGATTCTGATTCTGGAGATAGTTGGACTCTGATTGAGAATAGCTCTACATACGCTGATGATGCGCTCGAAGTACCTGATCATCCAACTCAAAGGTATTAACATCTTTCAAAGTAATTGAGCTTAATAAATAAATATTCGATTTTGTTATTATTACTTAAATCTGTAATTTTTTGATTATTGGAATGAATATAGCTTAAATATGTCATTATATATCATGTGTTATGTCAATGAATAATAATGAAACAAAAAAAAAAAAAAAGAATTTAATAGTGACTGGCACTTTTGGTAGTTCAAAGTTTGCTTAATGAAGAAAAGTCATGAAATTATTTGGACGAGAGCCAAGTTAATATTCATTTTGCAACTCAAGGGATCAAATATTAATACTTATTTGTCTAATAATTTGTAATCTCCCAATTGTAATTATATATGATCATAATTATTATTATATGGTGGCACCTCCAATGTTTTTTTGACAGAATTTACAAATCAATTTCAAATTTGCCTATAAACAATTCACGGGTTTATTTTATTGGTATAATTTGTGAAAAACTGCTTGAGTAGTTAATATCCATTATTCTACTACTAAAGAACAAGACTACATATTGCTATGTCTCAGATTAGAACATGAATGTTCTAATGAACTTACAGACACAAGAGGCATATCATCTTATTTCTCATCACATACAGTGTATTTAATGCAAATTTTTTAAAATATCTTGCAATGTCAATATCAATAGGCAATAACAACTGTTTTTCTTTAGACAGCAATCAATCAATAAGTTCATTATTGCAGCACCACAGCAGAACATCACGATAGAGATGAAGACACTGATGGAATATCTATAATCACTGATAGTGAACCAGAGTCTTCTTCACCGTGTGAAATAAATTATGAACATTACCTTATAGAAGAAAATTTGGCACCGGAACATCATATTCCACAATTTATGACAGTAAATTCAGACTTGCACGATATTAAAAACCACAATGATTCTAAAAAGGAAGATGATGATTTTCTTGGGGACAGAGGGGAAAAACATAAGACGTATGTACATAGGCGAAATAAAAGATTGAGCACAGTACTTAACATAATAATGTTGGGTAGTGTGATAACAGCTGCAGGTGTAGCTATTGGACACATGTGGGGTGCTAAAACTGACTGTTCCATGCAAACTTCTCCAAATGTGAATAAAATTTTGTCTAATCTGTATAAACTACAAGAAGAAAATGCTTATTTATGGAATAAAATAAAGGAATTGACAGCTTTAAATAATTTCCAGATGAATCAACAAAAAACCACGTTGAAACAAAATAAATGTAAGAAAATATTTGAAGAACCATTGATAAATAATGACAGTAAGAAAGTTACAAAATGTGTTGATGGTAAATTTATAAATGATGACAAATTACTGAATAAAGACATGGATAAAGGCACTCATGAAAATAAATTTTCAATTAATAGGAAAAATAAAAATACCTACCAAGAAAATAAAATGTGGTTAGATGATGAGATTTTGCAACCACCTAATCAGAATAGTTTAAAAAAATGTAATCCCCAGCATATTTCTAAATCTATAAAACACTATCCCAAAAATGAAAATAAAGATAATTACTCAAATGAAATAATTGACGTTAATGAAAATAGTCAAAACGGACAAAAAAAGTCTGAAGAATATCTAAATGAAACAAAAGACTTAAACGATGCAGCAGATGCACTAAATTATAATGTGAATGTAAAAACTTTCAATAATAAAGAGAGTGATCTTTTTAAATCAGGATATAGGTATTTAAATGACAACAATAAGTTACTCAAAAGACCATATACTACTGAAAAAGATTTTTCTTCCAATAATGTAGATAAACATTTAAATGAAAATAATAAAGAACAGTTTCAAAAATATAAAAAATTTCAAGGAGAATATGGTTATGAATATGATTTTTCAAATAAAGGAAAAAATACTAAAAATAATTTAAATGAGGAATATAATTTGTTTAATGACTTCAAGCATAAAAGACATCAAAACATAAAGAAAAGAGAAAGTAATAGAACATTTAAAGTAGAAATGAAAGATATCAATTTAAATAAAATATCAGAAGATAAATTTGGTACTGAAGAGGAATTTTTAAGTAGTATAAAAGACAAAAAACAAAAGAAAAAGGACCTAAAAAGTAAAAACAAAGTTTTTAAAAAAAAATGTCGAGATTGTGATAAAGAAAAAACAACTGAAGAAAAGGAATTTGTTAGAAATTTTAAAGATAAAACCCAAAAAATTGTTGGTAAAGATGAGAGTAACAAAGCATTTAAGCCAGAGTATACAATTTTGAAGAAAAATAATACTCCACGCGACGAAAAGGATACTGAAGATGAAATTTTAAGAAACGTAAAAGATAGCAATATTAAAAATGATCATAAAATAGAAGATAATAAAACAGTTCATAAAAAAAACAAAGGAAACACAAAATATAAAATCCTAAACGGAAAATACGACACTGCAAAGCAAGATATGGAAGATAAAAAACGTAATGACAACCAAAATGAAGAGCAGACATGTGAAATAAATACTAAAAGTTTATACACTGAAAATCCTCAAGGCGAATTGTATACTAATAAAGAATCTTTAACCAGTACCAATAATAAAAACATAAAAGAGAACATTGAGAAAGATTTAGCGAAAAGTAAAGATTTTGATTGGAATGAAACACCAAAGAACGAAAACGATAGCAAAAAAAAAATGCAAACTAAACGTAATGATTTTATTTACGATAAAAAAGCAAATGAAGAAGACTATTATCGAAAAGACATCAGTGATGAAGACCTAAAAAAGGATAACAGATACATTGGTCAAAAACAGAAAGAAGAAAGAAAAAAATATGATCGTCAACAATCGCATAAAAAAGTCAAAAGAAGGAATAAGTATGAACAATGGGAAATGAAAGGCGGGCTATTCAAAGATTATGATGATATTTCAATGACGTCATCTCAAGAAAATATTTATTTGCCTCATGAACCAAATTTAAAAGGCGACCAAACCCGTACACGTCAACTAGAAGATCAGTCTATTATTAACAATATCGCTAATGCAGCAGATAACCAAAATCATGACGTTAATGATAAGGATGAAGACGATCAAGTAAACTGGTTAGACAAAAGAGCGAAATTTCGTACAGACGCAAGGCAAAGGCTTGAGCAGGAGTCCCTTGTTAAGAATGGTGTCAACGCTGCTGGTTGGTATTTTCGACGAATGCGTAAACGTGAGCAAAGTCGTGGAAAAAGCGATAACAGCACTTATCGAAAATTATTAAAACGTAAATAATAAATGTTACTATATAATAAGAAAATTCGTCGTATTACTAGATCATTAAGGTTCAATTAGATACAATGCTTTTATAAAAGCATTTAAAAGGATACGAAATTTGCGTAACTAAAATAGTAACTGTAATTTTTAGATACATATTCGCAATTTTTTACAGGGATACCAGGAGAGTGGGTGTGATAAAAGATTATTATTTTTTTAGACAAGTTTCAAATATGTAATAATTATATGTTTGTTGTCATTTCAATATAAACTTAAATTTTCCAGCTCTTTGGTGGTCAAGACCTCCATTAGGTGAACTGATGCCACCAGTTATGATTTAATACATATTTTAGTATAACTAATTTTGAATTTCTTTCAATGCAAATAATATAACATAGATATTTTTATATAATTAAATATGAATGTGATAGAATAGAATTTAATAAAAAGGTCTTCATAAAAATTTGGCTATTTAAAATCCACTGCTGAGTTTATAGAATAGTTTTATTCACAATGTATAGAAACTGTTAACACTTGCCCTTTCGGATTTTAGTATCCAGTGATATTTTTAATTTAAGTTTACAAAATTTGTAAGTATTATTAATCAATAAATATAGTAATCATAAACATAAACATTTTATTTATTTTTCTACAAATATTTAACTGAAGTACTGTTTAATCATCTTCAATAAGTCCATTGATAATTAAATTGATTGCAGCATTTGCGTCACCTGAAAATAAAAATTATTATTATTTGAACCGATTGATTCACATTGTTATGTGCACCATTTGCTATAAAGGATGACAGGAGAAACATAGAATTAATTAAACAACATTTTTTAGATTGTGTAATAAAGTTTTAAACATATTTTGAATGACTTCTGAATGTGAAAGTTAGCCATTTTTTAGGAAACTTTTTTAATCAAGCCACTAGTGATATTACAAAATTAAAATATAAAAAGTGAGAATCATTAGTATATCGTTTATTTATTGTTATGTTTAAAATAGTCCCCCGTCCTCGATTGAATTGAATTTATATCGATTTAGTTTTTGGTCGTACTGTACATGTGTTTAATTTATCTTACACTTAGGAGTCGGTCGTCAGGTGATAGGCCAATTATAATATTCGTATAGATTATTACAATTCAAGTATTGCATTAAGCAGTGTAGACGAAAACTAAGTTCGAAATCACTTCGACAATCATAATTGTGGATTTCGTTTTGTCTAGACTAGAGTGGCCACACAATGTCTACTTAAAATTAACATCACAAGTGTCGAAACTGGGTATAGTTTATAATTATTTGTCGACACGGAATATTCATATATATTTTTTTTATTTCTCATTTATGATTTGTAATGGGTCTGATTTTCATCATGGGTACAATTTTAGACAAATTAATATCCTTTAATTTAAATTCCTTGGACTGCAATTAAGTCGCAATCGTGAATTTACCATCACAAAGAACAATTACTTTAAGAATAAAACTAAATTACCTTCATTAATGAGTAATGCTCGAATGTTAAGCGCATCGTTCAGTAAGCCCATCTCGTGCATTCGCTGCAGTTGTGTCGTGAAATCTTCTTGTATGGAAGGGTTGAATGAGGATGACGCTAAAATAAAAATTTTAAAATCTATCACAAATTCGTTTAATTTCTATTATTTTTAATGTAATGCTATTACATAACATATGTGTTTACTTTTTTTAAAAATCACCAGATTTTGGAAGGGAGTCACCCAGAGTGAGGCTTGTATTTTTTTAAGCAGAGTTTTTTATAATCAAAATATTAATCTTTACCAACTTCTTTGAACGGTTTTTACTCATTCTTGTTCTTGTAGATTGGACTTGCCACTTTATACTGTATCCAAGAAGTCAAAATCACCTGGGGAATTAGCTGTCGAGGATTCGGGCATGGACCGAGTAAGCGCCTCGGAGATGGCCTCGCTGATCATCTCTGCGGTGATGTTGTTGTGATTCAAGACAGCACTGCTCGTACCGCCTTTAAAACAATATTCTATTAAATTATATTACGTTAAAATATTTATTAATAAGATAGCATGGTAAATAAACAAAATGCTACATGATGGTAAATGGGTGATAAAATGCCCTTACTCTTTTCTTTTAATTTATTAGTGTGTCTGTAAATTAAAGTTTAACGATCGATCGAAAGATCATCATATGATGATATAATTACCCGTCGTAGAGGGCGTGGCGGCCTGCAGCAGGCCCAGCAGCCCGCTCGGCACGGCGGCGCCGCTGGCAGACGATAGCGTAGCCTCCGTCGCCGCCTGCACACGTCACATGGTTACTCGAGAGACAATACTTCGTGTTATCCGTGTTTTCATAAATTAAAAAAAGGAAAGATGTATTTAAAAGAATAATAATCTAAAAAAGATGAAAACACATTAGTTGCATGTCCATGCTATTGTTCACATTTTAAGTTCCTAAAATTAACATTCCTGTAGATAACAAGTTGCAGATTTACATACAGTATCATATGCCAATTTTACGATAGAATGTAGCTTAATATAATTATGTTGACATAGTTACAAGTAATAGTCCGGCAATTTCAAAGTTGAGCTGCCAAAACTATAACTTAACTATAATATATAAACATTTTGTATGAGGGATTTGTTGATCTAAGTTTCTTCAAAAACTTCTGCATCAGCACATACATATGTTTTACAAATAAGGTACAGTACACATTTCTGTTCATAAAAATAATAATATAAATAAATAAACCTGTAATGCTGCAGTTAATTGTTCTTGGGTGATAGCATTTCTATTTTCTACCTCCTCAGTTTCCTCTTCCTCCACATCCTCATCTTCCGAAAGTGCTTCCAAAGAATAAGCAAAGCCAGATGTTGGAGCTTAGATCAAGAAATGTAGAAAAATTATAAACAATGTCATTATTTTAGTTATTAAACAGATGTTCAAGCAGTTTTGGTAAGTAAGACATATTTTTTAAAAAATAAATTTTGAATACAATTTTCATAATTGAATTACCAGTGTCAGAAGTAGCTGCATTTGATCGAGAACGCACTAAACGCATTAAGTGTCGTAATGCATTTGGTAGATCCGGGTGTGCTTCAGCACCACGTCGCATTGTTTGAATGTTGGCGCCCAGAGCTGCGAGCAACTCTACCTCATGCAGAATTGATAGGGTCATACAGTCTTCGGCTAATGATGGTGCATGGTCTATTATTTCAGCCATTGCAGATTCATCATTTAATAACTGTAAATATATGTATAAGATTATCTGGCAAAACAAATAAATAATCTGCCTAATTTAAACAAATTTACAATACTTGGGTACAGAAGAAATTCATGAAATGTCAAGAAAAATAATGGCTAGAACAGAATCAGTGTCAGCAGTGGCAAAGAAATATTAAATATTACACATGTTTCTTACCAAGTCTTATTTTAAAAGAAGATTGATTTAAAGAGTGTTGCGTGTGTCTCACTACTTAATGCACTGAATTTCCAGCTAAACCTTAGAGTATTGCCCTAATCACATATAATCTATATTTATATGATGAAGCTGGACAATTATTGTGCTATAATTGGTATCAGATCTTTTAGTTTACTTCAATTTTCTCCTTTTTCAATTTATTCTTCTATTACTAACTAAACATCCTGACTTACTCAAACTATTACAATGATTTACAAAAAAACACCATGTTCTTAGCATTCTTAATATGTTATTACATATAGACATAACATGCTTATTAGACTATATTTTGCAAGAAACTAGTTTATGTTCTACCTAGATAGTTGGTTTTTCAGTTTCTAAGCTTCAATCTTTAGAGCACAATAAATGAAAAAATTAAAGTTTAACACAAAGAGAACCATTTTGGCTGCAGTGAAAATACCACAAGTGATAGATATACATAATATTGAAGAATAAGTATTATAATAGACAAATTAGTGAAATTGACCTGCATCGCTTTTGTCCAACCAGGAGCATTGGGTGTACACCCAAGTGTGCGTAATGAAGCAATTAGTTGCAGTAGCTCTGCATCAGTATATGTCGGTGGTGACGCAGGAGGTGCCTGGATTTTTTTTTTGAGCACATGAACCATCTCACCATTTTTAACACCACAATTAGAAAGGGTTGCATTGTCATTCAATATTTTTCCATGATGTATTAGTTCTAAAAAAAAGTTAGAGAATTAAAATAATTAAAATAATATTTATATTTTCATTCAGGCGATAAAATGATCACTTCAAATTTTTCAATATATATTACCTATAGAAGCAGATGGTAAATTAGTCTTCTTTTCTGCCTCGTTTTTCAATCTGTCCACAGTATTATCAAGAGTAAAATTTTCTATTTTATGGCGCTCCATTGGCCCAGGTTTGACTTTTATACCCAAAAAGACACATTGCTGATTTTCAATAGTTTCCATTGTAAAGTTATATCTTCTCCCTGGTCTTATTATTTAGGTATCTGATACAAATAAAAATTGTATTCTTAAAGAAAAATATATTGTAATAAAAGAGAGATCTTTCCTGTTAAAATCACAATTTCACGATTCAACCTTTTATACAAAGACGAACTTGAGAGGAACAATGCAAAATGCAATGAAATAACAAAAATACGATTGACAACTGAGCTGACAAGTATTGACAAATGAAATTTTTTGGTTAGCTACCATTTTTAGAAAGGCAACAGATCCAACTCATACAGCCTTTTCTGTATTTCCCGTTTGGACGCTGAAGAGTAGGTAAATGAGTAATAAGTATTAAAATGAATCGTTTCTAATGTCGTTTTCTGTTATGCGCGTAATGAGTCGTAATGAGTTAAAAAAGGTTGTTAACCACTAGCTGTACCTGCAGCAGTCAAGTTTTCCACCGCGTATAATCAGTGAATCCTGACTCTACTATCTATCTATCTATGCAAGAAATGAAAATTTCTACGTAAATAATCTAGCTTTTTAGAAAATCCATTACGTCTTCCAAATTGACTTGATCCCCCAGCAACCTAAGGGATTGTCAGAGCCGTCTCAAGCTGTGCTGGGGCCCTCGGGCACCCACGAATTTTTGAATTTGAATATTTTGGCAAATTTTTGGTTCTTCGGGGCCCTCTCAGAATGGGGGCCCTGGGCACGTGCCCCATGTGCCTTATGCTAAAGACGATAATGGGGATTGTAAAGTAAAGGATGTAAAAAAGCTAGCTAGTTTTTCGGAATCAACTGCTTTAAGGCTACAAATAGTGAGACTCGCTTTCTATACTTTAGTGGTTCTGAGGTTATACTATTCTGATTTTACATACTATTACAAATCCAAGAGTATAAAATTTAATTAATAGATTTACTTAATATTGTTTAATTCAGAAGACTGTCAGAGTGAGATTTAAAAATATGAAAGTGACTTCGGATTAGACAATGGTTTTATACAGAATTGTACTATTAGTCATGGCATCTAAACTGGTTAAAGAATATTTCAAACAATCAGAGTAGCCTATGCTATTTTATCATAGTCGAGATCACAACGCAATCGATAGACACATCAGTTACAGTCACTATCAGTGGAAACACAGATTTTGATAAAGATATTCTAATTGTGATTTCTTTGATCTATAATTTTAAGTAATTACTTACTACTTACTATTACAATTTTGATTTGGGTCTAATCAAGTCTGACCTAGCATATTCACTAACAGTTGAAATAAATTATATTTTTGATTTAAAGTTGTTTTTAATTAGCTCTTATAACATACTAAATTACAAACTATGTGTGTTATTTACACAGTATTAACTAAGTATATAACATTACATATATATATTAAAGTCAATTCTTTTTTTGTGTTTCATTTTGTTCCCAAGGTCGTGGGCCTCTTTTATTTTCCCAATTGTCTATATCCAACTTTTGAATGTCTTCATAAGCACCCTCTAAAGTAACATTTTTATCTTTATGAAGACCCATTTTTTCTGCTTCCTCTTTGCTTATACCTTTAACCTTCGAAAATTGGTACCTGCAACATGATTTGTTTACATAGGTATATATTTTTTTAACTTACAAAATAAAATTGGTCTTAAGTATGGATAGAAAAATTAACATTTTATAAATTACAAAGAATTTAAACTTTCTAAAATACAGTAATAGTTTTCCACCATAGCTCCTTATATTGCTATTTTTCTTTCATTCTAGTATCTAAAGAAACAAAGAAATATTTATTCTATAAAACAAAAAAACTTTCTTAGGTTTAGGTAACTTAGTTAACTTTTTTAGGGTAGATAAGTTAATTTACCACTAAGCCAAGGGTTTGAGATATACTTCTTTTGCACATTTTAATATTCTGGCTTACTCATCATTTTAACTAGAACATAGTTTTATGGAGCTACTGAGAATTACTGTTTGGTGGTAGAATATAGAATTACTATAAATCATATCAGCCCTTTAAATTAGAATTAGAATTTGCCACAAACATAGACAAATTTGTAAGACAAATAAATAAAATAATATTTAATTGCAAACTCATCGTTCACTATCAATAATGGTCGAAATGGAGTGTTTTTATTTTAGTCTGCCAGAAGGCGCATTATCACACACAGAAGAGCAGCTGGTAAACAATCTACTTAAAATTTCTTTACAAATGTATGGTTAAAAAAATATTAGTTTAGATCTGCATTCGTACACTATGTAATCGTTGATAAAAATGAGATGAATAGGTTTATTTTTCATAGTAGGACTTTAGTATACATATTAATAGTCTAACCTTATTTGTGTCCATTCCCTTAACCCAAATGATCCACCTATCATAAATATTATAAAGGGTAATCCATATCTAAATGATTTCTTTCGACTGTATGTTTTCCAAATATTCCGTAAGTCTTCTAGACCGTAACTCCTTTTTTCACCCTCTACGGACATTTTTCTAAAATATATTAAAAATGAAAATCCAATTTTTTAAATGTCCATAATTGCTATTTTGTACTTTATTTTTACATAACTATATTTTTATCTTCTAGAATTATAAATAATCTTTGATTCTTATATATCGGCTGTCAAAGTGTCAAATCTCAAATGTGATGTTTTGTTTTTCACGTCTTCATTCATCGGTAATAAGTGACTATTAATATACAGATTATTAACAACTATTATTCGTTCTAAAAGGTTCTAACAGTTTAGTCTGCGATTCTAAACCGTAATGTTACAGAATTATTCTAAATGTAAAGCTGCTACCGATTTTGAATTTAGATTCTACTGAAAATAGCCGGTATGAAGTTAGTTTTTTTCTAATATTTGAGATACATTAGTTATGTTATTAATTAAATACAATTAATTTTATATTATAATACCACCTAAACGCTACTCGCAGTCCGACGTTTTTGCTTCTGTGACTTCCTGTTAAAGTAACCATAATTTAAAGTTTCACTAAAGATTCGATAAAATAAAAACACATTTCGTTTTTGTAGCATTGAAAATTCAATTATTTGTTGTAATCCTTATGAAAAATCTGACCATTTGTTTTAAAATCGACAAGAAGTTAAATATTTAACTCAAAAGTGAATGTAAAGAAACAGTGCTGAACTATTAGGATGACTTTTCCAGTGTTAAATACTTTTTAAGGCTATATTAAATATCAGTAAACTATAAAGCTAAAAATATATTTGCAATGGAGGCACTAAGCAATCACACGTTCTTTCCTATTGAGATGCTTTGTAAAGACTAGGAGCTTAAAATGGAGCGTTTTTTTATTTTAAAATACATGAAGTCCGTATGTTTTCCTTTTTTTTATAATACAATATGTTGTACTACTATAAATCAGTAAAATTTATATTTTCGTAAAAAAAAACCTTTAAATTCCTTTTGCTATTGATTGTTTGAATTTATTTTTTAGTAAAAAAAACTTAAAGTGCACCTTAAAATTTAAAATTTTTATCTGTCCTCAAAAAAATATATACAAATACATTGACGTAAAAATAAATTTATAAAATGGCGGACATCTGCGAGTGACGTATAAGTTGTTTATGATTATCAATAATTTTCATCAGTGTTGTGACTAAGGATGAAATAAGAGTTTACAAAAATAGTTAAATTTAGTGCTATCTTCAAGTAATTTTGGTAAGTTTGCTAATTTTAACTTCCGTGTAACGTCGATTTCTAACTAGTTGACATGCTGCTGAGGCAAGTAGAAGAAATTGTAGGCGGACGACTTCATAACTATACGTTTCTGGGATAGGGCAAAAAAGATGTAATTGTGGGATTATTTAACAATGATCTATTATGCAACAAAGTTATAGTTGTAATTGATGGCCTTAAATTTTCGACCATCTACATACCAAAAATCGATCTTAGAATATAAAAGGAATAATATTTCTGCCTTATTTGTAATATAAGTAAGGCATATGAAATTACAGGAAAAACGTTTTAAGACAACTTTTGATTCTTGGGACTCTTCAACCTGTCTTCTTCAAACTCATCATCTTTATCATTAGTTTTTGTATACTTCATTAACTAAAGTCTCTTGTAATTAATAAAATAAAATATACTAAAGAGATATCATTCATGTTATTTATCAATTTGTGGACTATGAAACAGTAGAATACTTAAATTCTCTTAATATTAAATAATCTTTTAATAATCAACTTACTATGATCAATTATTTTCTAAACTTTTATTTCATGTATTTGTAAGCAATTTAATATATAATCTAATTGGCTCTAATATTTTGTTGTGCTATATTTGTGATATTACTAGTGTTACATAGATCTTTACTAGAGCTCTTAAGTTTGCATGTTCTAATTAAAAAATGTTCTTTCATTCATCATTAAAAAAATATGACTAGTGAACTGAAAAGATTTATCACAAAAAATATTGTTGCATAATATTTGATACACCTCAATACTTTTGAATAATAATTTAGTTAATTAGACCACCAAAATTGATGGTCACAGAATGAGTAGTTACTTAAAATTCTATCTGTGTGGCACTGAGCTGGATTAATTAAGTAAGTAATTAAATAATTATTAAACAAATTTGAAGAAGTGATCCTTTTTATAGTGTTATTTAACCAAGATTCTGATTATAATATGAAAATGCTGAAACAATTATTAAATATTAATACTAAATATGCTGCATATTTTGATTTATAAAATAATTTATAGCATTTATTATAAATGGTAACATGAAAATGAGCCATAACCAAGAACCATTAGCATAATCATTACCTTTTTAGGTTTATGTATAAAAAGATAAGCAGTTGGGCAAATTGGTCACCCAAGAGTAAGCAGACAGTACTGCCCTAATATTACCAATGTGCGAGAAACATGGGAACTGAGTACTTCGTCCATGTTTTTACACCGGTTCACTCACCCTTTTAATCAGTACATAACAATATCATGTACATGCTGTTTTACAGTAGAATATGTTATGAGTGGTTAACACTAAGCCTTACTTTGGATTCGATGGACTATATTTATTGTAGCTGTAACTAAAATAAATATAGTTATTTTTTTTATCAATATAAGCAAGTGGTTATTTATTAATTTAGATGCTGCCTGTTACTCTCTTAATATAGTTTAGAGACAAATCTTTTTTTAAATATTTAATTAATATTTTATTAAATATATGTAATACAGGTACTTAATATTACTTCATAAAAAACAGATACTGGCCAATAATTCCCCTATTAGCGTCATCTAAAAACTTACTTAATCTCACTTGTCTAAAAAGTCTTGATTAAAAGTTTAATAAACCGATGCAGTTGGATGATATTGTATGGGTTGAACCAGCCATGGTTTCATGCAAAATCAACAGAATATATACTTCCACTCTTTGTAAAGTTCAGTATTTGCTCCAAAGTTTTCGATGATATCACTTAAAAGTTAAATTTTCCTCTGCTTGTATTCAACTTTTGCAAAATATTATATGGCACAGTAATATCACAGTAGTTTAACATCATCACATTTTGCATAATATCAGTTTCTATTCCAACATATCTCATCTTGTGGACTATTTGAATATTAAATCATTGGATGGGGGAATGGGGATTAGTAGTCATCACAATAAATTCTAAAATCAGAATTATTGATGTAATTCTGAAATCATAATTCTGCTTTGCTAATATGGATGTATGGTATAGTAATAAATATGTGACATCTCTTTCCAAAAATAGTAATTATTCTCATATTTTTTTTAAGTCATTGGTTGGCGGTCAAGCATATGGGCCACCTGATAATAAGTTGTCACCACCACCCATAGACAAAGGTGCTGTAAGAAATATTGACCATTCCTTACATCACCTATGCACCACCAACCTTGGGTACTAAGATGTTATGTCCCTTGTGCCTGGATTACACTGGCTCACTCACCCTTCTAACCGGAACACACCAATACAGAGTACTGTTATTTGGCAGTAGAATATCTGATGAGTGGGTGGTTGTCATGTTATTTAAATGGAAAATCGAAATTATTATAATACTATTCTGTTGTATGTGACACACAGACACTTTCCGATCTTGATCTTTATCACATTTTACAGTATTATTTAGATGTATCCTTATACCTCTTTTAAACAAATAAACAACTTTGACCTTCAAGTGCTGTTGTATCATTGGTCAAGATCTTGAGTAATCTATGGTTTTAATATTTATTATTATCTTTCGTTTAGAATCTTTTTTTTCTTGTATGTTCCCCTGTTCATATCATACAATTTGCTTCTGTTTTCTGTTACGTCTAATAATTATTGGTTTGGTTCATATGATTTCTTACCTTATATTTTGAAATTCCAGCTGCTTTTATAGTTTTGAAGAAATGTTATTATTTGTTTATCTGCATAAAGTAAAAAATATGTCCCTTTGCTTGCTCAAGGCTTCCTCTGCATTCGAGGGGAAGGTAGTTTTATCTAAGTAATTTTTCAATTGTCATTTCAGTCAGTTTTGTGGTATTTTTTTCATCTTTGTAAAGTTGAGCGATTTAGATTGAACTTCTGTGACGCTTACTTGCAAATTTATATTATTTTCTGTTCTTGTTATTATACTGTGTAATGTGACTTGTAATATTTTGTATCTCTTATATCGATATCCTCATCTTTGATAATGAAGCTATAAATGATTACGTAAGAAATTAATATTATATACACAATAATGCTTTCTATCAATCATCGAATTGTGGTTGATAGTGTTGTAAAACGGCGAATTTTAGCTTTTAAGCTGGCTAAATGAATTATTGATGAAATACTACTACCTATTTACGTTGATGGTGGTATAAATTTTCACTTGAAACCTTTATAAGACATACTCGTAGTAGCTTCAAAATGAAGTCTCTGCCCATACGTGTTGACGGATGTCGAACAGAACGACGGCTGCGCGTCCGATGACATCACCCGTCCTAAGACACCGTGACTGTTTACACTTCTAATTAGATGAGCAGCACATTGGCTAGTAGTATAGTTAACCAAATGTTGAATGAAATTTCTTATTTTATACCTCAATAGCTGTTCCCCTGCGACTCGATCAGATTTAATTTATTTTTCCTATAAATCGTGTGACTACATATCTACATACTCTTGTTCTCATGTTTCAGACTAACTATAAAATAAAATTAATAACGATCGCTTAGTAAAAAGGTAGAGAGTTACACACATTGACCCTTGAACGGGTGACCAGTACCCAACTTTGGTTCAAAAATGACTTATCGTGCTATTACTTAGAATAAATCTTACGAAATTTATGCTTAATATACATACATACGTATATATTATTCGAAACCGATACGATCTCTTTTTATACATAACAAAAGTTAGCGAAGAAATTGTCTGCTTGTCTGTATGTTTGAATAGAGGGCATTTTGTCAGTTAGCTTCGTGGACTCGGTCACGGGGCATTGTGACTGGAACACTACCGTACACCGGATTCCTCTCACGCTCCAGTTGTCACAAATACCACTAATTGTATTGCGTTTTTTCATCACACGGATGTACTTATGGAATTAACACGAGTGCACTTTAAGTCATAAAATCAGTATAACTCTCTATTATTGAAGTTAAGAAACGAAGGAGACCTTATGATTGACAGAAAGATATTGCTTATAACTGAAAATAGTTTTCCTCAATATCTCGAAAAAATAAAGTAACTCAAGATATTAAGAAAAAAATTACGAGATTTGTGTAACATAAACCTCATCTTTTATTTTAATTTTTTTTACGTGTAAAATAGTTTTTGTATTTGTTTTTTTATGTATGTATATATACATAACACCGATAGCCAATGAAAAAGGCTTTTGAAATTCTTTACATGTAATTAAACAATAAAGCTTAAGATTAGGCGAAGTATGAATTTTAAAATAATTGAGTAAATATTTCTTAGTGATGATAAACAATTACAGAAGGAAATAATGTTTGCGTAACACGTTGACTAATTAGGAAATTTAACTGGACAAGTTGATCGCACGCCGGCTAACCCACAACGGCAACGGTCCCCTCCGAGTTCCGACAGTTTGTGATTGACGATCACCTCGGCCGCACGTTGTAGTGCCGAATCATGTTCGTTTAGCGAATCATTTGTATTTTCATGGTCTTTGCAGAAATTGCAAGACTTCGTCTCTTTCCACGCATTAGTCGCCTCGTTGTTGTTGTAAATAAACAAAGGAGCCTCCCGCGCGCGGTTGACTCACTTAGTAACATCGTCAATTGTGTAAACAACACAGAATAACATAGAATAATTATTTTTTCCTATATTAAAATATCGTTAAATTTAATTAAATTTATCTCTTCTTATCATGTGTACATTGATTGCGTGTCGTCGTGTTTGTGATATGTTGAAGGTGCCGATGAAAAAAAGAACTAATTAATTGGATTATTGTAAAACTATGGTAGGCAATTTTAATATTACTGTACTCGTTTGCTTGTATATATTTAATACGTAGGTATCCTCAGCTAACTTGCGAATATTCTATTCTCGGAAAAAATCAATACTCCCGATTTAAAGTTAAAATGTTGCACGCCTCGTTGCTTAAAATAAACCATATGGCTACCCACCGAATAGTGTTCTCTTTCTTGTCTAGCAATAATCTCGACGACAAATCAAAAGACGTAAAATGTTTAAGTAATAGGTATAGACATTGACCCTAAATAAAATTATACTGTTGCAATATGAACATGAGAGAAGAGACAGAGAAGTAAGTGTGTTCTAATCTAGACAAGCTAAACTGTGTTTTAAAAATGTCTGCTTACTATTCATATTGTCCTCGGTACCTAAGGAAATGTCGAGGAAACTCACGCATGGGTCTTTTTTTATATATCTCCTACGACGCATTGTACCACCGCTGTGGATTATGAACAAAATCCTTATATTTCATTATTAAATGACTCTGGTAAACTAGCAATTTACATTTGTTGATTCCACGTTTTTATTTTATAGGTAATGATACTTTTTCATAATATTACTAAAATTAATTATTAAATTTGTAGTGTACTAGCAAATATACCTTCATAAAAGAATATTTACTAGTATCATAAATTTCTGTAATTTTAAACAACTTTTTACAATTTGCAACATTATATGAGGTCAGTTCAAAACAGTAATCTTTCATAGTTACAAAAAAATTTAAAGTTTTGCAACAATATTCATTAACCATATAATATAATTAATCATTTAATCAAACAGGCTTTAGAACTGTTTCAATTTTTAAACCACGCATTACTATGTTGATTAAGTTTTTATATTCTAATAATTAGGTTAATTATTTATTAAAAAAACGTGTTTAATATGTACAGTTATTTTATGTTACATAATATGTTCATTTAATAAAATATAAATAAATTAAAAACGCACTATATTAAAAGTCCCCTTTTAATTATAACTTGGAATTCATACAAAAATTAAACGAATACCAAATATATTTAACATTTAACGTGATAAACGAAATACTAAAAAGGTTGTAATATTAAGTGTGGAATTCTGCTGATCTTGTATGTGTATAATATGTCGTCGCAATCGTACAAGGCCATGATATGACCGCCTTGTTTGTAAATTGTGATGTACGTAGGTTTTATGAGTCATCGACTCATCCTATTACCATCTCAAATTAGAGTACGAAACGATCAAAAGGGTATCAATGCACTTTAGTTAATAGCTTCAAACTCCACATGTGTTTTTGAATAACTTACTTTAAGAACACAGACCCTTTAATGAATACATTTGAGAAAAGAACGTTGCTGTGTTAGATTAGTAATCTTACCTTATTGAGACGTATACATTTTTAAAGTGGCTATGTATTTAAGTAGAATTACTTACAAAGAGATATTCCATGTTTAAATGTACGTAGGAAGTACCGAGACTTGTATTTTCCTTTTATAAATATGACCGTGGATGGAAGGAAGCTGTTTTATTAAGGTCGGCTTAATTTACTTTATAATTTAGCGTTTTAATAAAATTAGTTTGAGCGGAAATTAAACGATTTGCTAATTATTTGTTTCTATTGCGATTAATATATTGTTATTTAATATTTTTTTTCAACTATGTTCCAATGTTGAGAATATGGATCGAGAAATCGTTATTCGTTATTTAGGTACAGTGCAATAATTACGATGTTTAATATCATCAGCTTCATTGGGTTCTCGTCAATGATCTCTATATAACTAGTTTATTTGTAATAAAAACATCTTCCACGTTTTACTTATCCATTTAAAATAATCGATAAACGACCACATTTGATATTAGTTCAAATAATTAAAACACAAAAAATAAAGCGTTCTGTAAAACTGTCCTTATAAACACCAACCTTCCCCCGATGTTAACACCATTTCCACCCAACCGATCATATTTTTGGTTGCCGGTTTAAAATTCAATTTTATTCTCATAAAAACAAATTCCTTATTCCGGATATAATTGAAATTATCTGAAAAAAAATAAGTATTTTTAAGTTATGCTTATTATTTAATTAACCTTTTTTATGTGTGCATGTTGAAAAACTAGTTCCAATACGGACCTTAACAGGAATTTCCTTCCAGTATATAAATACGTACTATCATCCGAAATAATTTCCGTACGAGTTCTTTCTGATACAACATTTTTAATTGTTTTAACATTTAAAACTGAGCACCAGTTTCATACTGGATAAACATACGCAGACGTCTGGTTCCGGATTGACTTGTAATATAAAAGTAGAGTATAAATTTGTAAAGTTAACGTAAATAAACTTTGTAAACTTGTCTCTAACTACATTCGCATATTTGAGGCTGAAGGTGTCAAAGTCTTGGCTTAAATCCCAGCGTGGTTTAACTACAGTTTTGGATTTTTCCGTTATGAAATTCTCAGGAGAAACTCGGATCATAAGCAGTGTTATATTCCTTTGCTTCGTATAGTACGTAAATCCGTTGGGTTCTAATCTTACTCTGATCGTGTCCGATTGCCATCCCATCGGAGTATTCAAATGAGACGTTTTAAAGCACAGTTTGCGCTTTTGTAGAAACTCTTGCACAATTATTAATCTTATACATTTATTAAAATTGCCTAATGTTCGTTGAATATAGCCGCTCTGGCCAAAATTAATGAAGAGGACAGCACTTTCTAAAATGAATCAATCATATAGGAATATTAGATATTTTTGTGTTAAAATATAATTAGAACCTAACAACATATTTTAAATCTTATCACATTCATAGAATAAAATACAATAATTTATTTATATTTATTTGATATCTGAAGCCCTGAGGGTCCAGTGGTTAAAAGACGCGAATTTTTGCATGTAGTTATTAATGTATTTGAAATATTCATATTACAATGTATATGTCTTTCTAATTGCCTTTGAAATGTAATCTGCCTAAGAGATTTAACTAGACGGTAGATTATTCTCTGGATTAACAAACGAGATACATTTAGCAACAGGAAAGGCATCGGCTGAAGAAGCTAAATAAAAATATGATATGCTACAACTTTAATAACGTTCACCTGAGTAAATAGAGTTCTCTACGCCATTTCCATCGATTTTATGCAATAACATTTAAATATTATTTTATTGGATTTTATTACAATGCGAAACTGGAATTGGAATGACAAATGGAGACGAAGGAAGTGAAAGAACGAACACATAATCAACTTCCGCTATTTAGAATAAAGGTGTTTTATTTAACGACAGCTTCGTTTAATATAAAAAATATTTTCGATATATTCATTTTCTTAAAATTGCATTATTTTACTTTCAAGGTGACTTGGATTTACCAAATTTACAATGCACTACAGTTCCGCATGTGTGAATCAGTGCCAACACAACTCATCAAATATATTTTGAGAAGTTGTCGCGTAATCTAGTGTTTGTTATCATAGCTAAACTGTGTTTACTACTACTATAGCTAAATATTATTGATAAATACCTATTCAATAAAATTGTCTGGTGAGTAGCAATATCGATGAATCGTCAAGATCACACCATAAACAAACATTAGTAAAATTGGCACTCGACACACTAGGAGGCGTTCGTAATACGTATAGTGGATGAAATGAAAGTGAAACGTGCGCGTGGTGGAGTGGTCGTTCAACTCGGCACGCGCCTGCATCCCCGCGCGGTTTCTTTGCTCGTAGTTATGATTTCAATGCAACTTGTCGGTCTACTCTAGGGATGTCCAAAAGAGATTTTTTTTATTTAAATATTTACGTTCGAAATCGAGCCGAAGTTGAAAGTATTTTTATTTTTTATTTTAATGGCACTAGAAGACATCATTTTAATAGTAACCAAAAATATCTAGCCTTACACTACTAGGAGAGCTTTCGTCTTTTAAATTTGTTTCGTTAAAATTTATCAGCTGTGTTATTAATAACTTATTGTATATTACCAACGAAAGATGTCTATATAGTTGCATATCACGTACAGGCGTATTTTATATTTCCTTTGATTTCCACTATTGCGACACGAAAACAATTAAGTGTAACTGATATAAAGATCGCTTTATCACTACAATAATGTCTGCATTTGACCATGAGGTGTCGTTTAATGGCGTGATAAAAACAAGTTATCGTTTTGGTATGTAGAAAACGTTGTATTGGCGTGCAAGCGGCGCCGACGCTGGCAGCCACGCATGCGGCAAAAACTGGCTAATCGCCGGCCCGTCGGCTTACGCAACGTCTTATAAACATACTCGAATTCGGGCTAGCTCATGTCAAAAGTTACATATTACCATATCCGCTCCATTGTTATTATCTATTCACATATTTATACATCAAACGTTTTAATTTTATTTTTATATTTTACTGTAAACCTATCCATGACATAAAATATTTAAGCATATCATTTTAAAAACTATTTCAATAGTCAATAAAAAGTTCTTTGGTAGAAGTAGACACTTGACACCCCCGTAAGATAAGCTCATTTTGCATACAATAAAAGCTTTGTAGATTTATATCACCTCGTTAGGAGTGAAAGTAGACAAAATGTAAATTTTCTACTTTTGTAAAGAAATGAATATGATAAGATCTATATTATATGTGATCGAGGCTTTGTTAAAATTATTGCCTCTAGATACGTTTTTTGAAAAAAAAACTTATCGCGATTATATTAATTGTTTAATGCATATGTGCGAGGTAGGCAACCGCTTATATAAATACGAACGGGATAAAAGCGCCATGTCTCATTAATTTGACGACAGTATTATAGACACACGTTTTAAATAATCGCAATCTACTCGTTTATTTGCGCATTGCGGTGTGGTGTGGGAAGTTGGCAGTAAACTAATATGCGTTCCCGTCCACTCGACACGGTGTAGCAATATTGCGTTACAAATACGAGCGTATTAGTCTCTTCGTAGATAAACAGTTCTTATTTATATTCCTATATCACGTCAATTTCTTAACTTTAATTTATTCAATTTTTGTTATTATAACGTCTGAGTCGTCTCGCGAATAGCAACGTAAAACATTATACCATATAAATAAATCGCTAATCTTTAACTCTCGCGTTGTTTGTTTACATAGGTAGTAAAAACGATTTTCCTGTTATTGTAAACGTTTAAATAAATTACTTCACAGAAGCGTAATAGAAGTAGAATCACGATACTCGACACGCTCCGCCGGTTATATGTTCATTCGCATGTTCTATATTATCGGCGGGAGAATGAGAGTGATTCAGCGGGCCACTCCTACATAGCCCGTATAAATAATATTCGGCTTTGTTTCATTTGTCACTGATCTTGGTGACGTATATTTGCAAATTAGACCTTGTCGGAAATATATTGAAGTTAAATGATTCAGTGTCGTGACACGAGACAAGGGTAAAGTAAGATGATAAATTAAGTTTATTTTAATTATGTTAATACAACCAATATACAATGAATCGTAACCTTAGTGTTTCTTAAGTATTTTAAAATGGTTGGATTTATATCAAAACTCGATTGCATAATGCTTAGTTTTAATTATACCAATCAGATTGTAATTTTACTATATTTAACTACTTGATTATATCAAACATCAATAGCCCATTAGGATTTGCTTTGATGTAAATCCCATATTTGATCCAATTTTGTTATCTTGGGCAATATTCAAAATTAAACGGTTGTTTTTTTTTGTAAAAATAGAGGTTATAGTGATATTAATTTAAACCTTCAATAAAATCAATGAGTCAGCGGAGAATTCAATATAGTATAAATCATATATTGTTAAAAATCCTTCAAATTTGTGTGATATTGTTATACAACTAAATTATATTCCTAATGTTTTAAATATTTACTTTTCAATATAATACTTGTTACATTACCCAATGAGAAATACATTGGTCTCAGACACTCGAGTTCGTGTACGTAATGCGATATTGTCTGGGTTTCAATATGTTTGCTTTCTATGTACAAAGTAATATTTAATTACAATTTTAGCATACATATATATAAAGCAAATTTATGACAATATTGTTACGTTATTATATTCATCACATTTCTTTTTACATTGAATAAATCCTCAATTATTTTACAGTAAATATAAATATTTTGTACGAATGTATTCTATTTTGAAAGGAGAGTGAGCTAGTATCGTTACATGCCCAAATCATGTAACATTTTAGATTTTCTCATGGTTGGCGCCCCCCTGAAAGTATAACGAATTGTGTAGATTTATTGTCAGTAACGGTCAAGAGTCACCAGTTTGTTTGTATTTGCTCGTCTGCCTTCCGGTTATTAAACAGAAGAAAAGCTTCCAGACTCACTAATATTTGTTTATTTTAATGTAATATTATTATCAACAAAAATGCATTTTCCTGCAGTTCGTCTGATTTATTTCGGGATGAGCCCGCCCGCAGCATGACATGAGAAAATGAGTAATTAGGTTAAGAAAACACAAACGATCTTAAAACAAAAAAAAATGTGATCCAAATTTCCATTCAAACGCCTAATTTACATTTTATTTTGTATTCATTATGAATTTGCTATTCGTAATACCGTCCGTGTTGGTTTTGGCCATATGGTGTTGACGGGTTGAATAAGTCTACATAAAATGTTTATTAAGCCCATCTGGGTACGTACCGCCCAATATTTTACCGTCAAACAGTAATGCTTAGTATTTTCGTGTTCCGGTTTGAAGGGTGAGTGAGTCAGTATAACTACGGACATAAGGGTCATAATATGTTAGTTCACAAGGTTGGTGTTTTGGAATGGCTATATATTTCTTACGACGTCAATGTCTTCGTTCGTTCAATTTCCTTTTCGTCTATCTATTTTATAAAAAAATAATACATATAAATATATTGATTTACGCGGCGCATGCCAGTAAAGCTCTCAGTCCGCATGATTTTATGGACATCTTCATCAATTATGTCGTAAAATTTGAAATGAAAACCATATGAAAATCTGTTGAGTAGTTTTTCAGTTTAGCACGTTTGGACAGACGTACGTGGCGGGAATTTTGACTATGAAGTGATAAACTAAATTATTTGATTCCTAAAGAGGAAGCAAAACTTAAAGGACCTAAAAATGCACCGCTGAGAGAATAAATAAATATTATTTTGTTGTTTTATTTAAAGTTAACTGTTTTTGTTAACAGATAATGAGGTGCCCGTGAAGGGAGGTGCTAATCGTCTCCAGATATGAATTCGGACGTGCATCGTCACCAAGCTCATCCGCCGTTGGCGCAGGTACAATCCCTTTTAACAATATACTTCAGGATATTATTCGAAAATCAAATGAAATTGAATCGGTAATTAAGTTATATATTGGTAATTTAAAAACGAAGTCCTAAGATATGCGTATATAATATAATAATAGGTATATTAATCTTACCATATTGCGTTATCAGAGTTTATAATAAGTCACGTGTTCAATCGGGTCGCTTGTATGGCAAACAAGAGAATGATTGTGTCGCATTCCTTCTCTGGTATTCCACAATGAGGCAATGTTATATATTAATGACGCTTGCCATTAAAAAATACCTCCTAAACTTGTTCCTTTATTGATCAATCTCCATGCTTTTTAGGACATAATATGTGATAATAATCATTTATCATATTGTTTTAATAAGTGTCTATTTTGCATTGCATTTTTAGTATAATAGTTAACAAAATGTGAACACTTTTGGTGCGATGAACGTAAATTCAAATTATAATTGTAACAAAGGAACTGAATAAGATCTGTGAGAATTTAAATAATGAGAAAATGTTTGTAGACAGTAGTCGCCGACCATATTGCTCTGAGTGTTGAGTACTTGCATCGCAATAATCTGGCGTCCGGCCAAGTTCAGTTTTCAATGGATCGTTAACTTTGACGTGTCATAGTAAACATTAAAAACTACATTAATCTTTTATTATTGCAGTAATTACCACGACATTTTTGTTAAATAACTTTGAAAATTGATCCATATTTTTAACTTCTTATATATGTAAGACGAACAAGGCATATTTCATTCCCTCACTTTTTGTACTTGTCTTTTTCTTTGAGTTAAATTGATTTGAGCAAGTGAATCTTACTCAGCGATGACTAAACTCAATATATTGTGACTTAAACATGACTGTTATGTTGTCAAGTATTCTTATATTTATTTAATATCCATGGACTATTCAGTTTAAATATCATTAAAACAGTTATTTTTACTTCATCAAAAATTTACCATAGATTCGAGGAAGGTTTCAAAGTCAGTGGATACTATGAAAAAAAATATAATTTTTCACTTTTCAGTATAATTACCTATACTCGAATTTAATACATTGTGCAAATCGCAATAATAACATAACTTAATCTTCTTGACTTAATTTTCGTTACTAACCATACTGTCACCGTAAAAAGTCACTGTTTTGTGATCTGGTGCGTTATCTTGAAAAGAAACACTTTTGGATAATTTTCCTCGTCTTTTTCCTTGACGACTTTCAGTCTTGTCAATAAAGTGCAGTACTCTCCGGTAATTGGGGTACCCTTTTGCTTTATAATAAATTTATCGGATTGCTTCAGGTTACGAAAATATCTAGTCATTATCTTGCAGACTGATATGAACACCTAAAATTTTTAATGAATTTCTAATTTTTGTACCCTTCGATCTGGTTGCAATGACTCAGACTCAAACTTATGTCTCATCCCAAGTCACAATCTGCTTCTAAATCCGTGTAGGGTAACCTCACCACGCAGCTCTTAAAGTACTTAGATGCATAAATTCGCTGTTGCTTTTGATGCGACGTGAACATTCTCAGCACTTATATTACACTTTCATCGTGCCAAGATTATCGCGTAGGATCATCACAATATAATAATACTATACTCCAATTAAGATAGATAGCTTATTTTTATTTGACTTCTAATACTCATTTGTCGATAATTCGACGACGTTTGACTTGTCAATCCATAGTCCCTGGACTAGGGTCGTTTGCAATTGATTATTGATCTATTTTTAATATTTCTTGATTCTTGCAAATTTTTTTTTTACGAGGGCAGTGGTACATTATGGTTCAGTCAAGTATTTGGATAAGTGTAATTAAAGCGCGATATTCTATTTTTTCTATTATTGCAGTGTTTTCAGAATCGTCTATTTTGGTGAATTATTACTTAATAAGTGACATATATCAAGTAAGTATCCCTACCCTCCGTTTTAGACCTCCCCTTATAAGATAAAAAAAACTAATCTTAAGCCCATACATTTAAATGAATAAAAACGTGTTTTTAATAGGGATACTTGATAGCATCATAATTGAGAACTCATGGAAAGTATATACACAAACTTTTTAACCAAATTACGTATTTTTGTATAAATGATGAAATAGATTTTAATGGAAGGGATCTAGTTAACAATTTTCTACAAAATAGTCAATTGCACACGTGTTCCAGCACGGTGTGCACAGCACGCAGAGCGTCGGTCCGTGCGGGTGGTACTCCGCATCCGCCACCCCAGCGCCCACTGCACCCGCACGTCTCAAGCGGGCGCAACCACCCCATCAGCTACCGGTAAATTCACGTCATATAAGAAAATGTAAATTTTTGACGTATGCATGCATCTATAGATATAGTGTTGCAAAGTTTTAGATATTTAATTTTTTTATTTAAAAGTTTTTTTATCTAATAAATGTATCCATGAATAGTTTAAAATATAGATGTCGAATGCACACAACGCGCATCTCTGTTGTGATCTATAAGGTTAAAAATGGAAAAATAATCGCAGTCATAAAACACATAATACATTTGTTATTGTTACATAAGCAACTATGTCATTCTACCGGATGGTTTGTTTTGTTATGTATTTAACCGACTCCGAGGATGAGGAGACAATATTTTTGACGTGTATTTATTAGGCTTTCAATTATTTAAAGATTTGACATAGAGACAATTTTCAATACGTAAGTACATGTAAGAACCTAAATGGATAACAATTAGTCTTTAAGTCATTTTCTGCCATTTTTGATGACGTTTTTTTTATTATAATTGGCTATTGTTAGCAGTTATTCTTATTGTTACTCGTAAGATGAACAAAGTGACATGAGAAATCAATTACAATGTAATATAATACTTTGGTATAGCGTATATTTTAAATCACACTCTTTTTGGCGTTATTCAACAAAACAAAACAAGATTAAATTATTCCTATTGCAATATTCGTATAATGTTATTTATTAATTGGACGTGAAAATGATGTCGACTTAATAAATATAATTTATCTCCGATCTCTCATTTAATCGGAGATAAATAAAATTTATGTTTTTGTTGTTTATATTAGCGCAAGTATATTCTTCAATTATAAATCATATGTTTATTGGCACGCGTTATGAATTAAATTTTCAAAGAAGTGATTACGTATGGAATCTGCATGCACGTTGTTTTAATATACAATAGTAAATAAACTACGGATATAATAGAAAAAAATATTGAGTAAACATGAAACTATAATAGATCGTAGAGGATCGTTTTTATAAATTTAATATTGCAAGGCAAACAAGCATATTCTTCACCTGTAAGTTGCTAAACGATATTGGCAGTGTTATAAATATTAACTATGCCTGTTATTGGCTTACTCTGAAGAGTAAACAAACTACCTATATTTGTTTGGCGATGGAATAGCTGATGAGTGAGTGGTATCTACTGACTAACTGGCACAACGCCCTACCAGTAGGATTTACTTAGAAACTTACTTATTATTTTGATTTATATACGTTCCTCAGATATAGCTCTCCTTTGTATTATAGTAGTTATTTATAAAATAAAATGTTGTTTTATAAAACATACCTACTTATTGCATCATGTATTCATATTGTCTTCCTATAATGTTTAAGTCTGGAGGAGGAGTCAGCGGAAGCAATGGTCCTCACGCGCCGCTCTCGCCCACAGCGTTACAAAATTCTGTTCCACATAACGTAAGTTCGTTTTCGATGATATCGTTTAGAGTTTAACTGAAATAATAAAACTTTGTATTAAGATACATACGACGATATTGACGACCTCCATGGTCGAGTAGTGTGTACACCGGTTTTCATGGGTACGCTACTCCGAGGTCCTGGGTTCGATTCCCGGCCGATTCGATGTAGAAAAAGTTCATTAGTTTTCTACGTTGTCTTGGGTCTGGGTGTTTGTGGTACCGTCGTTACTTCTGATTTCCATAACACAAGTGCTTTAGCTACTTACATTGGGATCAGAGTAATGTATGTGATGTTGTCCAATATTTATTATTTATTATTTATCAAATTTAAGTTTTAATCATTTTCTTGGAAACAAACTCGATCCAGTTAAAATAATCGCAGTGAGTAGTGTATAGATACAAGGTGAAGAGAATAATCCCACTATTGTCGAGTCATAGCGAGTGTATCGAGCGAGCGTTGTCCGCAGAACGTGATGTCGTCGTCGGTGCGCGCGGCGGCGCCGGGCGCGCCCGCCCCCGCGCCCCTGCACGCCTCGCAGACCAGCGCCGGTGAGCACGCGCACTCACCTCACACATGTGCTAGCATTCATATATTTATCCACACGAGATTTATTGGAATCATATTCTTTTACGCGTCTCAATTATGTAGAAATTGATCTCCGACTTGACGAAGGTAACCGAGAGCAGCTGTGACAAAATAAAAAAAATGTTTTACATCTACCCATCTACCGATATTTATCTAGCTCTTACATTGACCCGTAAAGCCACTAAACTACAAAAGGACCGATATGTTCATATGTTAAACGTTTAGTAATATGCTTTATTCAAATGCATTTCAAATGGTTTTAAATGCACCACAAGCTTAAAACATAAATAATTCATGACGATCATTATACTGACACGCTGAACACGTGATTAGCGATACTTCTAGAGTGTGTATTGTGTCGCAGGATCACTTTATCTTTAACCTATTTAAAATATGATGCTCTTTGTATCCCTCGTATGTTATTATGATCGCGCTTTTCGAGGAAACTACACAACAGTTGCTTACAATTATTCAACTGGATTGTTGAAGGTTTAATTGTTCTTATGTAAGTAATAACTATAGACTTATCTAGTTGTAGTAAATAATTCACTTTATATATTAAAAGAAAACATTAATCAACCAATCACGTCTTCTGACGTCACTAGCGCACCCACGCCCACCCAGACATACAATACGCATTTTTCAAGTTATCCTTAATAATTTAGTTAGAACGCATTAATTATGACTATGATTACATAAAAGTCGTATTTAATTTGAATCATGTAAATTATCCATGTGTCATCACAATGAGTTGTGTAATTCTGACATAAAAACAAACAAATGACTCGTGTTACCCGTGTGTTTTATAATTTCTATGCTCATTCATTACAAGCGAACACTCTGAATGAAGACCAAACGTTAATAGGCCTCTCGATATAAAATGGCAGCTAATTAGTGTTTAACGATGTTAACGCATCTCATGTTCTACTGCTCTAGAATCGTATAAAAAAACGTCGGCATTTTTTTCCTTTTTGCTAAATCATTAATATTTATTTGTATAAATAGTAATATGTATTAATATATATGTGTATTTTTTTTAATTAAATAAATATCGTTAATTTTAGTGATATTTTTATGCATATCCACAGTAGTTCCAAAGGGACCGAGTGATGTTCTCGTAAACTCGTCGGGTCAAAATCCACCGCCCGCTGCCAACAGGCTCGTCAACATGACGCAGTGGCCGTAAGTTGATAATTTCTCCTGTTCTTCAATTGTTTCAGTGTGTTGTATTTGTTAAAAGGCAAAAAATATATAAATAGTATACGTAGGCAAACGGGCTATGAGGTCACCTAATGTTAAGTGTTAGTTTGCCTGTAGTTACACTAATTCCGAGTAAGTTCTTAAAACTGGAACACAATAATACCAAGTATTGTTGTTTGGCGGTAGCATAAAATAAAGTAAATAATTATTTTTTTAAAATATCTATATTTATTTAACTGTATCTGTACTGTTATCTATACAATCGGTTTATCATAATTTAATTATCGTACATCGATAAAAAATGTATAGCATATTTATTCAATTTTCGTTAATCAAAGTACTCGTGCCGAAGATGAGGGACACAAAAAGTGTTTTACTTGTGATAAGATACGGCTTATCTTAGGTGTTGTCTTGTTAGCGTAGTTCGGTTCCACGAAGCTATGGAGACTGACAGTGACTGTGAAAAGGGTAACTCGAAATCCGGTTCGCCGTTAATTAATTACGATGACTTTAAGTAATTATTACTTTATATTATGTTATCAATTTTTCTTCGGTTGTAACATTTGTTTGGCAATCGTTGCAACTTTCCAGAGAAGTCGGTTTTGTAACGATAAGATTGTGTTGCGTCGTAACTAACGGTTGCAAAATAATATCATATGTTACAATTAAGTGTTTTCGAAATTTGAAATTTTAAAAGAACGCTTTGTGTTTCATATCAAGTTTAACAGCAACTAATTATAAATTATTTCACAAACGAATGCAATTTTAAAATACAAAAATAAATATGAATATAATCTGTTGTGACTGAAACCATGAACTGACCTTATCTAATTTTTTTTTATATAAATGCCGTTATTACCTTATTATTAATGGCGCCAAGTAAGATAAATACTTAGCAATGATTTTTAATTGACTATTATTATTAATGAATTGTGTAACCTTCTCATTATCGTCATTACTTCTTGATTTCTAGTAATAAATTATAATAGACATAGTATAACAATTATTATTATAATTGTCTGAAGCTTGATCATCAATCGAAATGAGAATATATCAGAAAAATATTTATGTACGTTAAACAATTGTATGATGAGCTTAGGTAATTTTTGTTTCATAGACAAAATGCACAACTAAATGGTTAGTCTACTGCCAATATGAGGTTAACCAAGAAAACCTAAAATGTTATGTTCCTCGTGCCTGCAATTATATCGGCCCGACCTTTTAACATAGCATACCTATACCAATTCTTGCAGTTTTGTGATAGAACAATTGTTTAGTGGTGGCGTCTCAGCTAGACTGGTTCGCATAAAGGCCCATCATCGTATGTAATATGTATATTAGATTACAACTAGATCTATCCGAGTAGGCCGATATAAGCGAGGATTTGTCAATGAGATCAGAAGTAAGTTCCACTACGGAGTAACGATAGCATGGCCTGTGCCCGCAGCTGGCACCACGGCGCCATCTCCCGCGAGCGCGCCGAGGCGCTGCTGTCGGGCTCGCCGGACGGCGTGTTCCTCGTGCGCGAGAGCACCAACTTCCCGGGCGACCACACGCTGTGCGTGCGCTTCCGGGGCCGCGTCGAGCACTACCGGTACGGGACGACTCCTATACGGAATAGTAGTCACTGATTTTGGTTCTGGGCATCGAAATTTTGGGCTCAAAATCTAACTATGTGAACTACTATTTCTCAATTTTATTTTTTATGGAACAGATTTGCCGACGGTCAATGGACCACACGATGGTAACTGGTCACCGCCGCCCGTAGACATTGGCACCGTAAGAAATTTTAATCGTTGCTCACATCTCCAAAGCGCCACCAACCTTGGGAGCTAATTTATGATATCCCTTGTGCCTGGCTCTGGCTCCCCGTCTCACCGCTCACTCGTCAACCGGAACACAACAGCAATACTTTGTGTATTGCTACTTGACGAGAGAATATATGGTGGGTGGGTGGTCCCTACCCAGACGAGCTTGCACAGAGCCGTGTCACCAACTAAAGTAGTTTCTTTAGATACATCTAAATATATAAAAAAATACTCACACTTTGGTAAGTTTAAAAAATTTTTTCCTTATTTTTATAGAGTTAAATGGGCGACGGCGCCCGACAGTCAAAATCAACGTCTGACGATAGACGATGAAGAGTTCTTCGATAACATGCCAGATTTAATTCAGGTGAGTTTAATTTTTATTGATCACTGAAGTTAATGTGTCTGGAATCTTTGTAAATTGTTGTTAAATAATTTTAACGGAAATATTATTTTTGACAAATTTTTGCAGCATTATTTAAAAGATGCAGATGGGCTTTGTACAAAATTAGAAAGATGGCTTCCGAAATCTTCTCCAAATGGTGCCAATAATAACAATGTTCTTCAACCACCATTTTCCCCACTGCCACAGGTGAGTTTGTTTTTTATTCACTATCGTATCATCTAATAACTAAGTCATAATTAATTACAAGATTTTTTTTATATTACTCAAATCTTTTTGTACTCAATAAATCTTGATTATGTAATCAAAATCATTCATTTAAAACACAAACGACCTACGTGGTCGAGTAGTGTGTACACCGGTTTTCATGGGTACGCCACTCCGAGGTCCCGGGTTCGATTCCCGACCGAGTCGATGTAGAAAAAGTTCATTATTTTTCTATGTTATCCCAAGTCTGGGTGTTTGTTGTACCGTCGTTACTTCTGATTTTCCATAACACAAGTGCTTTAGCTACTTACGTTGGGATCAGAGTAATGTATGTGATGTTGTCCAATATTTATTATTATTTTATTATTAAATCTTATATATTAGTATTACAAAAAAAAAAATGTTTTGATTGAAACTAAGGAGAAATGTTCTTAATTTAGTAAATAACTTACTTCACAGCAGCCACCA
The DNA here is from genome assembly GCF_905147765.1 of Vanessa atalanta. Classification (NCBI taxonomy): domain Eukaryota; kingdom Metazoa; phylum Arthropoda; class Insecta; order Lepidoptera; family Nymphalidae; genus Vanessa; species Vanessa atalanta. Next base: position 7,668,350 of record NC_061882.1, read on the forward strand.
CCGTACCCGCCCACGCCGAGCGTGTCGAGTGCACTGAGCTCGGGCCACTTCCAGCACGCCTTCGGGCACCTCTCCGCGGACCAGCCCGACAGCGCGCAGAAGTTCGTAGACGCGCGTGAGTACTCGCCCTCCTCCGCCACACTTAGCCAATCTGTTTTCACAGGAGACAACTTTGTACGCTTTTCCCTCTTGGATAGACATGGTTCCATCCTGAGGCTGGAAGACCGCATCTAACATTTAACAATGAAAAATCTAACCAAGTTTATGTCTAATTTTAATATTAATACTATAGAGAAATATAAAATAAAAGATTTATTGTTTTTAATTATTAAATTTATAAAGTAAACGAACTGACCGACCACGTCTAAAAATCCAGCACTAAGTTCCATAAATATTGAAATAAAATAAGCAGGCTATAATGGCTTGAGAAAAATATTCAAAATGTATTATTGAATCTGAATATCGATTAGTTTAATTCTTTTTTTCAGGTTGGATTATAGCTGAACGAGATTTGGAAATTCGGGAAAATATAGGCAAAGGCGAGTTCGGCGATGTAATGCTCGGTATTCTGAATGGCACTCAAAAGGTAGCCGTGAAGATTTTAAAGGATCGAGAGGCAGCCAGCAAATTCCGCGCGGAAGCGAGCGTTATGGCGTAGGTTATTTAGTATATATAATGATTAAATAATACTATTCATACAATAATTTACTATTATAAATACTCCATATTATAGTATTCCACTTTATACTTCAAAACTCCATTTCAATTATTTACTGACTGACTCAATATTCTAAGGTAAATATTTAAATAAAAAAGAGAGATAACTTTTATTAACAAATGCGGTGAGTGTCTGCAATCAATGCAATTGCAAAGAGGGGTCAATGTAACTCGAATGAAAATCTAACTGAGATCCACGTCTTAAATAACTTTTTATTATTGTCTCATGTAATTTACGATAACTAGGAAAATATTTAGTAACTTATTCATGCCTTCTTCCAGATCTCTCAAACACGAAAACCTGGTTCGACTGCTTGGCTGCGTGGTGTTTAGTATGAACGGCAGCACGTGCATAGTGACGGAGCACTGCGCGCAGGGCTCGCTGCTCGACTACCTTCGCTCGCGCGGCAGGCACTACGTCACGCAGCTCAACCAGATCAACTTCGCGTAGTTAGTGAACATTCCCGTTTTAACGCTTCATTTGAAACGTCCAAATCGTTGCTGACGACAAAGAGTTTCTCTTTACTAATATTATAAAGCCGAATGACTTCGAGCCGAGCCAGGGAGGAACCGCGGGCCAAAGGAACATTGCGACGAGGAACCGGTATAAATAACGCGCCCCATCGTTCCAGCGACGCGTGCTGCGGCATGGAGTACCTGGAGCGGCAGCGCGTCGTGCACCGCGACCTGGCGGCGCGCAACGTGCTCATCTCGGCGGAGGGCACGGCCAAGGTGGCGGACTTCGGCCTCGCGCGCACCGACGCCACGCCCGACGACCCGGCCGACGCGCTGCGCGTGCAGGCCAAGCTGCCCATCAAGTGGACCGCGCCCGAGGCGCTCAAGTACAACGTGAGTGGACTCCACTTGTCTTCCGTACGCTACGGCGGATTCGATTCTATGTAGTATGTGGTAATTATTTCTCCTTTTTTTTCAGAAATTTTCAAATAAGTCTGACATGTGGAGCTTTGGTATACTTCTCTGGGAAATATATTCATTCGGGAGAGTTCCGTATCCGAGAATCGTAAGTGAACGATTTTTACGTAGTAAATTTCTTTATTAAATCGTTTCGATCAGAGAAGTTGAGACGCTAACGACTCGCCCACAGCCGCTGGCGGACGTGGTGCGGCACGTGGAGCGCGGCTACCGCATGGAGGCGCCGGAGGGCTGCCCGGCCGGCCCGTACGACGTGATGCGCGCGGCGTGGCACGCCGACCCCGCGCAGCGCCCCACCTTCGCGCACACGCGCCTGCGCCTCGCCGCCATCCGCGACGCCGCGCACGCGCACCAGGTGACAGCGGCCGCCGTGCTGCCCGTATTTGTATTTGTAATTTATGCTCGGCGGTGAAGGAAAAATTCTGACATGTGCTTATCCACGCAGCGCTCGAGCGCTCCTCCTCTTGAGAGGAAAGGCGAACTTAGCCTGGCAGTTTATGTTCTTCTAAAAGGTCTAAATGTCAAACTAATTGTGAAATAAAAATTGAACTCGATAAATCGCTATTAAATTCAAAATAGTAATCAAAATGTTTTGTTTCAGTGAATGCAGTAGTAAAAACGGTGAAACTTTTGAGTTGAACTTTATTACACTAGTGGCCGCTGTGAAAATGCAAGCTGTATTTTTATTATACAAGGTTTTAATCTCTCGTGTAAGTACTAAATTATTTTGATAAAGTATAAAGACTTCTTCCTCGCTTAAGAAGTAACCATAATGCAGGATAGTTAAAATTGGTGTGTTATAGAGGAGAATTTTATCTCATGTTGTGTATTTTTGCTCTCGCGGGGCTTTTAGTGGCCTCTCAATGGCGTGAAATATATTATTTAGTACTAGAATAAATCACTATGTCTCGCTTTCTATTGCAAATTATATTGTTCAAATTATGCACAAATTTTACAAAGCACAATAATCTTGGCCATGGACCATCATTTTTAAACCGACATATAAAATGATAACTTTTTATAATTTTCATATTGATAATAATAATTTAGGAGATATTTTCATGATGCATATTATAAACAGAAGGCAAAGTTGATAAAAATATTGTGATAACATTTTTTATTAAATTATTTTTAGTACGTATATTCCGAGTATTTAGTGAATTAACTACCACTTCTACCAATAATAGTCCACGGTAACCTAAACATTACATTGCGCAAATTGATAAAGAATATATTATGTATAATTTTTTATCGAAACTTACATAAAATTTATAATATAAAAAATAATTGTTCAACTATTTCTAAAGCTAATGTTCCGATAGTAATGATTAAAACCTACGAACTATTTGATTATAGTCGGCACTAAAAGCCCTTTTATAATTTGTAAGGCCTAAATAATATAATGTAAAATTCCTCAATGAAATAACGTGACCGTATGTCGGTACTATGGTACTGTCTAGTCAAATAACATTTGTAGTTTCCTTTGTATCATATTTTTTCCTCTATTTAAATATAAATATGGTGTCTGATCACACTGTAAACGTGAACATTTATAATGCACATAGAGAAATATATCGATAATTTATGAGTACCTACTGTAAGTTTTGAGCATTTCTTGTCTGCATGCGAGGAACTCGAAATGCTATTTTGTAATAATCTTTACCGATGTAATTTAAACACAAAACAATTCCATTATATTTTTATTGCTATGTGAAGAGACCACGTACATTAGTAATTCATTCCTTTACAATATTAGTCTTAAAGTCTGATATTACGATAACTCTTTGAATTTTTAGCTGATCTTCTTTGAAAGTTTTTTCTTTAAGATCGGTATTAGCACTGTGTTGTAGAGTAATCATGTGTGCTTAGATAAAATAAGGAATAAAGTTGTTTAACCAACTTCCTGGTTGTGTGCTAAAACGTAGTGATTACCATTGGTAATTTAAAATCGTATTATACGATTTAATATTGTTGTTAAAATAAAATGAGGTTGTATGGTATAAATATAAAAAAATAAATTATCATGACAAATGGAGACAAAAATGGAATCTCAGTTGGAGAAGTGTGATCGGTATTTCGATGTAATGTTAGTGGAACTCTTCTATGCTTGTCATTGTAAATTTTAAAATGATTTATAAACGATTAGAGAACATGTCATACGAAGTGTAAATATTTTTTTATTTTTTTTGATTATTGCAATAACAAGCATATAAAACACTACCCGATTATATTTTGAATAGTGATGATTTATTCAAAGGCTACACGATGGGAAAGTCCACTTATTTTCCTTATGCAATACTAGTTATAAGTGTTACATTGTTTTTTTACGATTAATTTATAAATTTCTTAAAAATTGGTTAGTAATCCGAGCCGAACATGGTCTATTAGCGCGTCGCAATGTATTCATATCATTCTATCTATTGCTACGATTTGTTTTTATCTAAAGTAATAGACAAATGTAGATAGATAAATTTCATGCTTAAAATTCATGTAAAACAATGATATGATATTAATTTGTTCCTTAAAATATAACTTATTTTTAATCGAATATGTAGTAATATTGTAATTTCCGAGCCATATATAGTATGAATGTTTCTTATGAAAAAATAATGAGACTGTGCGTTAATAAATTTAAATACATATTTATAACCTACATAAAATGTCTACTTATACGTGTATACATTTTTGCGATCGCTAATAGATCCTTACGACTCCGCGCAAGAGTCATTTTTTACCAAAGTAATTACTTCAAATAACAACCTTAATATTATTTGCAGTCTTCCTTGTTCGATAAATTGTAATAACACACAACTTTAATATTAACGAATACTAGTCTAAAGTTTGTTAACTTAGGACGAAGAAGAGCGTATCTGAAATGAATATACCCTGTAATGTTTTAAAGGTAAAAAATGAAAATCTCGTTTTTGTTTTTGTTTATTATTGTACTATTTTCAAAATGTAAATACGTGTAACAATAAGGAATAAATGTATTATAAGAAACTATGAACATAATGTTTTATTCATTGACTGTCAGTTTCCGTAAAACTTGAGCACGCGCAGTCGTCTGACGGCGTAAAGCGGTAACGCGGGCCGGAGGCGCGCCTCGACCAACTGGAGCTCCGGCTGCTCTTCCCTTTTATGGGTGTCCATATCTCGGTTTTGATATCGCTTCTCTTCGAGTTCCGAGCCGTCTGCGTATCGCGCCCCTCGAGCGCAACGTGACCACTGGCCTCGTCCATATAAGTCGTCACCAGTTTGTCTGACGTTTCTTTTACGTCATTATTACATTTGCAAATATGACCTCTATGTTTAGTTCTTTTACTTTTGCGTTTCCTTTTTGAACGTTTATGTATTTCTTTACTCTTAACGCTACGCTGACTCGACGTACTTTTCACACTGTCAACGGACATGGAACTGGCACTTCTTTGGCACATACATCTACTACTGATTTCTTTTTCTACTCTAAAGCTCACTTTACATGGACACTGACTTACTCCGTCATATGATATTTCGTAGTTAGCAGAGGGTTTATTTGTTTGGACTAACGTACTGTTTTGCAAAGTCTTCTGTGGACGTAAACTAGGGTAAAAGTACATGATATCTGTCGTCGACGTTGCGTTATCGTTGTGAAACTGTAATAATATATAGTTTTTTTCGTTTGAGATAAGGAAGATTTACGCGTTTTGTTTAGATGATATTCATTTATCAACGTTGTTTGGGTAAAGGCAATTATTACTTTTTCATTTCAAAACTATAGCACATTTTGTCTTGCAAGCAATTTGCCCATTTATAATTAATAGACATATAGTAATGAATCGTAATCTATTACTGAATACCTTTTAAACAAACTACTTAGTTAATTAAACTATTCTTTATTCAAGTAGGCTCATAAAAGCATTTGAATCGTCATGTTACAGTGTTAATTGTATATAATTTTTTGACATGAGTTAAATTTTTTAATAGGCCATGTTAAAAATAACTATGTAATCTTATAGAAACGAGTACCGTGCCCCAAGGAGATTAACGTTGCGTAGTCAGAAACTAAGTGATATTAGTCTATCCAATGATAGTCACCGTTTCTTAATTTTATTATACTTATATATATTGTGAAGCAACTGTGAGCACATTTGTTATAAACATCCTGAGTCGCTAGCTCCTAGATTATAAATACATCGGACAGGCTTTATTTTACAGACAACAAACAAACACGTTACGTTCGTTAGACAAACCTTTTGATAATATTCAGTTTGGCTTAGTGGAACGTTTGTATTATAATTGGGAGTAAATGGTTGTGTCGACATATAATTTCCACATAGATTTGGTGACTGATTGTTGAAACCGGTTGGAATCCTGGAAAAATTATCACAGTTGTTATTAAATATTAAACCAGTCTCTAAAACGATAATGTACTTATATATATTTTAAATACTTTCATCATGTTTTATCCTTCATAAAACTCTTAATTATCTTTTAACGTTATTTTACAGCAACAATTCGGCCAGTTTTTATGAAACATTGCAAGAATTACCTTAAAAAGTCTATAACATTGTAAAATCATATAAATTGTTAAAATTATTTCCAACACAATATAGGTTATGTCGCATTGAAATTGATATTACTGATAACGATGATGCCCCCGATTGTAGATTTGGACCAAAGTTAATTTTCAAGAGGGATTAGCTAACTGCACAAAAATATTTGACGTATTGTACCCGAGTTCAGTCTATTTTTTCCCTTTCATAATCCGATGGGACGGCAAATCCCTACGACCGGAAATAGTACAGGAGCATGACCAAAAGCTTAACGTGCATTCCGAGGAACGGAAGTGTAAACACTACCAACTCCTAAGTCCCGGGAAGCGATTGAAAAATTATCGACAGAAAAATCTAACATTTTATTTGCCTGATCCGAAATTGAACCGAATTGAACAGGATCTTGAGAAATGTAGTCTTATAAGTTAGCCACTAGACGAATTAAAAAAATATATCACTAAAGTCATACATCGGTAAATACTCAATAGCAAAGTTAGGAAACAAATTTCACTTACGGGAAAGAAACGCTTTTTACAAACCAATATTCAGCGTTTAAATTTTTGTGAAAGTTATCAACATTTGGAAAATTTATATTATATTGATGTGGTGACCAACGATCGTATCTAGTCGTAGGTATAAAGTACATCTGCGTGCTGCCATCTGGAATATATATGGAGGTAACTTCACCCTCACCTATCGCTCGAGATGGAGGTACTAAAATAAATAAAATAACATTAACTTTAAATAAAATTTAGGTACTATAATATTACACGAAACATTGAAGCTCAGAGTTGTTTTGTCTTTTAGTGAACTAAAATGTTTACATTTATGTAATTGTTGTTGAATATGCCAACTATTTCAGTGAAATCGCACCCTAATACTTACTGGGTTGATAGTAAACATTGTTAGGAAAGCTTTCAAACGCAACTTGTCCGAAGGGCTGATTCCACTGCATTGTATTGTTTTAAGTTTATAAGTTAGCATTTTTAGATGTCTGAATCATGATGTTAAATTTATTTATAATTTTTTTATACAAATTAAGTGTGTTGATTCCATGATTTGTTTTTGTAACTCGTGACAGATGACAATACCTTATTTTTCATTTCATTAAGAACCTTAGTTATGTAAACTCTTTAAACGCCGCTAGTAATAATATTGTACAATATTACGTTGTGTGATTTAAATCACATTTTATACTGGCATGAATGGTATATTATTTTAAAATTATATTTTCTATAAAGTATATAATTGTTTTGATATAATAATGTAAAAAAATATATAATAATTAAGTACTTTATGATGTTATAATTATTCCTACCAGATTAAGAAGTCATATATATCAATTTCAAAAAGTATAAATAAATGATAAATCTTGTATTTATAAAATTGTATAATTTAATATTTATACATATAAAAATTAATGCATTCGATTATCATATCATTACATCAGTAGTATTTTTATTAATACAACACAGGCATGTAAATATCACGGTAGTCAGCTAAAGACTGCATTTCTGATGTGAAAATTGACAATATATTCGGAATTGGTTCGCTGAACGCTTATGGCGAATGGGTCAGTGGGGTGAAAAGTAAACGCCACAAGCCGCCGAGCACTCGCCGGTACCGACTGACCCAAAACTCCAGCGTAAATCTTGAACTTCAAAAGTCCAGAATCTCGAGCATAAAAACTGAAATAAAAACCAGAATTGAGAAACGAATATTTTATACTTACATAATATAATTTGCTGACCACAATGACACTAAAACACGTACCGTATAGGATACTCCCCATAAGCCTTGGGTCTCTCCATAACTGACACCCATTTGTCGTCGTAACTAAAAAGACCCAAGTCTAAATATGGTGATCCGCTATAGGACTGAGCACTTATAGGCAACTGTGCCAATATTCGTTTCGTCGCTTCAGTGCGCCCGCCGTAGATCGCCCGCACTATTGTCTGTTTGAATCTTTGTTGCGTCAAGCGAGCGTATAAGTTATTAGAGGGAGAACAAGTGAACTGCGAGTCTGCGCATAGTCTAGCATTTCTAAAGCAGTCACAATAATTTTCAAATAATTGCAGCAATCCCTCTGACGTATTTTCATACACCTCTAAAATTTTACTCTCACTTATATTATATATAACGAAAAAAGACGATTGACTATTCGGTTCAGCGACCCTCAATGTCACGACTTCTTCGCTTGCATATTTAATAAACAGGTGATCTTCATCTAGTAGTTGCATTTTCCACATTCTTAAACTTTTAAACATATCAAAGTATTTATAAAACTTTCTCAATTCCAAGGGATCTTTTGTTTCATCACTTATGGACTTTGCTCTTTTAAAAAGAAATACGAGGAGTCTATGCTTCAAACTATTTATAGTCTCTTCATAAAACGGCCTTTCGTTAGTCATTGGTGCAAATACTGAACTAACAGTATATGGATCGTCATCGTAGCAAAAACGTCCTATTTTTCTGATTTCAACAAGCATTCCATCAACTATGTGGAATAGGTGTATTGTCTGGTGTTGAACAGACAGTACGGCTAAAACTTCCTTATATAAATAAATGCCTTGATTATGTGAAAGATAAATTTTGTCAGTTCTAAAATGTTTCGTATCACACAGTTTGCCGTGATGTAAGTCAACTAAGTGAAGTGAATAATCTTCAAGCGCAGACCTGTGGAGTAAACGTGGACAAAAAATTAAAAAAAAAAAACAAAATGATTTACATAAATAAGCATCCTTATTAATAATAATAATTATATACCTAATAGTAGGAGTAACCGCTTCATTATTGCTGTGTATATTATAAAAGTGTGGCCGTAGATCATCAGGAATGTGCGCTGCAGAGCCAACAATGACATATCTACCATCTTCAGTAAATAGACTACATTCCCTGTTTAGCTGTTGTTCCATAAAAGGAAGTTGACCAGAATTTCGTTCTGCTCTAGAAACTAGTCTTTGCTGGCAAACATTAACTGTGAATTTTGGCTGAAAGATAATGTAATAACATAATATACATTTGATCCTTCACATATTTTTTTATTCATCCGAACATTGTAATGATTTATAGGTGACAAATTTATAATGTTAGTTTAGACTTTGCATCAATTTTCTACTTATAGTTAACTTTATTAATTTATGAATTATTATTACAGGAATATTAGTCAGACAGACGAGGAATACTTCTAGATTTAAAATAAACTAAATTACACTATTCTATGTCAGTTTGAAATTAACCCTCGTAAAGTACGATTTGATTACGATCCAGAAGTAATGATAATTGTCTTTTTTAGTGGTCACAAAAAATTAAGGAATGAAAGAATCAGAAAACCTCAAACTCGATATCTCTTGTAGCCGTAGTATCCATGGAAAAGACAATAGATAAAATTTACAAGAACTCTGCTCGTAATTGTTTTGCCAATTTTTAATGCCATAACGTCTTTATAAGGCATGGTACGAAGGACTATCTCAGGATCAAAACCGACATAGAGGACAATTTTTTGCCGCAGGGAATATTTTCGAAACATTTTTGTACCGGGCTTAAAACCCAGTTATGCGAGATTGTTATAAGGGCCAAATTATCCCTTAAAAACTGTCTTGGAGGCCCTAACAAGCTAAATGGCCCCTAAAAAACTCATTATGAAATAGTTAAAGCCAAATATTTATCTTATTAAATGCGGTGATAACATCTTTCCTCGTAACCTCGTAACCTTCGTAATATTGTAAATTTTTTTTTATTAAGAATCTAAAATAGGTAAAAGTGTGCCCAAGATGTACATAGCCAATTGTTATGCAATAAACCTACTGTGATGGCCGATAATCGAAAGACTTGAAAAGGCACTCAGACACATTAAAAAAGTAGGTGTTTGTAATTTCAAGAGAATTGTAACCAAGAGAAGTAAGCATCTTTTGGATGCACTCTATTAGTGTATCCAAAAGGTTCTTACTATGCAGGTAAAATTAAGAGATTACGAGTTGTACTGCTATTTCACTTCCTGGTGAAATGCACCAGCACACAAGGTCAGTTATGGCTTTTATTCACAAACTTTTTTATAATTCATCATTACATTTATCCAGGTCTGGCTTCCAAATTAAGCAGAACACAAGAGTAAGATATTAGCAAAAACAGTAGCAAGGTTACAGTAACAACAATTAGAGACACTATAGATATATGTTTTTTAAAAACAAATTTATATACAACAGAAGTGCTGGTTTATATGTTACTGACATGTTAAGATCCTTAAAAAAATATATATATTATTAGCTAATTAAGGAGCAGAAAGAAGCATTTGATTTAGAATATAAAGTAATTTTATATTCTAAATCAAATGCTTTATTTACTTTACCATTTATTTGGATATAATTATCCGAATAAATGGTAATATATATAGATATATATATAACTTAGAAAACAAAAAATTGTTCTTAACTATACCTTAAAAAATCTATAGAATATATGAGTTCTTATTCTATGATGTGCATCGGCATCAGCGTTTAACAAATCTGATGGGTATCCAGCCACAAGATCTCCAGCAGCTGATGCTCCCCTGTATTCATAAATCTATAATGGAAATTGAGAATGATGTTTATTAGTTTAAATGGTTCAATAGTTACTTCAGTACTAATCATGTTTAAACTAAATATGATTTATCATTCACTTCATCATTCCTTTACATTATTTTGTGTCACCAATGTTTTAGAACTGCAAGATACTGGATTGGGCTTTGAATGCCTGCCTAGCAAAAAAAATGAAAAAAAAGCACCATACTAGAGCTAAATAAGCTTCAATTGGTGAAGTACCATAACAAAAATATTAGATTGAACATCAAAAATTGCTAGAACTTCTAAAGTTACTTACATTACTTTTATTACTCAAAAATTTACGACAAATTTACCTCTAGTGATGTTTGATCAGCAGAAAATGCTATGAAATGTTTTCCATCAGGGCTAAACTTTCTTAAAAAACATGGTGGTTTTTCTACGTTTACTATAGTCAAATTGGGAAAAACATTTTGATAAAATTCTCGAACTACATGAAAATGAGATCCAGGTTTGCGGGAACCATAAATTTCTCGATCCATAAGTCTAATAACAATATTTTGCGGTTTAATTTTTCTAGGCACGATCTTTTCAGTACAAAAAAATTCTTCATCGTCCAGAGTGCCTGGGGGTATATCTTCGTAAAAAACATTTTCAACATTACTGCTTGCGTTCATTTTAAAGTATTCTACAGCTTGTTCTATGTTTAAGACATTATATCCCCATAATTAAAATCTAGTCTTATCAAAAGATAACAAGTTACAAGTAAAGTAACTTCATAAAGAGGTAATTTTAATACATTCTTCGGTATATATATTATTATATTTTATTAAATTATCAAAACAAAAATAAGTATCTCTTTAGAACTATCATTTAATATCTTCGACTTTGACACATAACAATACTGACATTGACAACAAGACACTTAAAATTTATAATGAATTATAGAAATCAGAATCTGTGCAACAGATCAACGACAATAAATTAGATAATATACAAAATAACTACTTTAACTTTTGCATCGTCGTTCATCATGTTAAACTAACTTAAACATTTGAATATTTCAACCAATACAAATACTTAGATCAAGAAAATATATTACATTTTTTTTTCGTTCATATTGTTAATGTATTAAGGACATAAATCAGTCTGAATTATGTTATCAATAAACATACAAATAACTAAAAAATATCAATAACGTCTCTATATAATTAAATTATTTTAAACACTTAAGTTAAAAGTGAATTTATTTAGTCTTCACTCATAATTACCATAGAGCTAATACTATTAGGACAAGATCCTGTCTTAAATCTCAAACTTTAACAGTCAACAGTGACCAATAACCAATTACGTTAAACGTCAAATTTGAATTTCATGTGGCTGGATAGGGATAACTAGCATAGTGGCAATTTTAATAAAGTGAATTACTAAAATAATTCATACAATATGCGAGCTATTTCTTTTAAATTAATATTAATATGACATAGCATTACTAAAATACAATTAAATATATAAACGATAATTAATTACAAGGAAGCAATGGAAGAACAAACATCACGTTATGAGAAGATAGATTTTTTGGGAGAGGGTCAGGTATTTATTGACAATTTTATTTGTTTTTAAATATAAAAATGATTAAGTCCTTCAATATGATTCAGTATAATAATTATTTATTTTAGTTTGCTACTGTATACAAAGCAAGAGATGTAAAAACTGACAAAATAGTTGCTGTAAAGAAAATTAAAATTGGCTCAAGACTAGAAGCACAAGATGGTATTAACAGAACTGCTCTCAGAGAAATCAAATTATTACAAGAGTTACAACATATAAACCTCATCGGACTTCTAGGTGAAACAAAATAAAATTGTTATGTTCGATTACTAATTTATGGTTTGGATGAAATTTGTAAACAACAATTTTTATAAAATGCCTATTTCGTGTACTGTAACTACTGTTACTTCTTCATAATAATATATTATACATATATTGTAATAAAACAATCATGACTTGTTAATTATTACATATTACTTATAGTAAACAAATGGTGTTTATTTGTAGATGTATTTGGACAAAAATCAAATGTTTCCTTGGTGTTTGACTTCATGGATACTGACCTAGAAATAATTGTTAAAGATAACAATATTGTACTTACTCCAGCCAATGTAAAAGCCTATATGATTATGACTTTAAAAGGTAAGTAAAAAAACATTTGAATATTTTATTGTGGTCAGTATATTTATGAGGTTCATAAATTATAAAAAAAAAATAAAGAAAACAGAATTTTTTTAAAATACTGCTTAATAAATTGGTTATTGCTTGCAAACTATATACAAATAAATAGGTCTAGCTTCAGTCTTTGGATATTAAAATAATTTATTTTTATTAATCCTGTAGGTTTGGAATACTTGCATCAAAATTGGATTTTACACAGAGATTTGAAACCTAATAACCTTCTTATTAACAGAGAAGGGATTTTAAAAATTGGTGATTTTGGTCTGGCAAAAGCATTTGGATCACCCACCAGAATAAATACACATCAGGTGGTTACAAGATGGTATAGGTAAAAGTATATTAATAATTGTAATATGAATGATTATGAATTGGTTCATAATTTTTTTTAGTACTCTTTATATATCAGTATAATTTTTTTCTGTGTAGATCACCAGAGCTTTTATTTGGAGCAAGGCAATATGGTACAGGAGTGGATATGTGGGCAGTAGGCTGTATACTAGCTGAACTATTGCTTAGAGTGCCATTCTTACCTGGAGAGTCCGACCTTGACCAACTGTCTCGTATTTTTCAAGTATTTGGTACACCCACAGAAGAGACATGGCCTGTTAGTACTAATATAATGTGATTTATGTGGTATGTTTGTTATACAGTTAAACATTACATTTTATTATTTCTTAGGGTATGAAGACTTTGACTGATTACGTTCAGTACAAACAGTTTCCTGCACAGCAATTAAGACACATATTTAGTGCTGCATCAGATGACCTTTTGCAATTGTTGGAAAGCTTACTTGCACTGTATCCACCACGACGTTGTGACTGTACACAGGCTTTACAAATGTCATACTTCAGGTACATTCTAGATACTAATAACCCGCTTCACTAGTTTTTGTTTTTGAAACAATATTAATGACATTTATTTATTTCAGTAATAAGCCAGCACCATCATTTGGGCCAAAACTACCAATGCCTACAAACATAACAAAGATAGAAACAGAAAAGCCATCACTTAAAAGAAAATTACTTGATAATATTGACGGAGGCTTACTTGCAAAAAAACTTCAATTTTAATATTTATCATAACTAAGTTTGTAATTAATGTAGGTATACCAAAATCGTTAATTTCACACTAATAATGTTGGCATAATGACACTGCCAAGAATGCATAAGACAAAAGTGCAATTATAACAGAGTTATTGTTAATGAATTTTATAAATGGGACTGTGTTTTTGTGCATATATTTTAATGGGTGAGTACATAAAGCCGGACTTTGAACATCCAGCTAACTTTCATATGTTAAGATTTATTGTAGGACAAATGATATGGAATTATATATTTGATAATAAAAAAGGCTTTTTATTTTGGTTTAAAGACTCTATTTATAAAAATAATATATTCTTACAGATTTATTTATCTCTTACACAAGGATTTAAAATTGACAAAGTTCATAATTTTTAAACATCATAATCTTGAGACAAATTTTAAATATTATAATAGGATACAAATCCTTATAAGTACTTTACTCATTTAAATCTTGCCACATGTTTGCTTCAATAACCGTCTGGAAATTAAAGATTATTTCCTGTGGTGGTATATTCAAGTTTGAAAATATTAAATTATATTTTAGGATACTTCACATGGACAGGACAGGACATGTCTACTTCAGTCATGTTTTTTTTTTTTGTATTAATTTATTTAAATATTGTAATACTAACCGTGCAGATCGTCTATCTCATATAAGTCTTCCTAGAAAATTCTTTATTTTTTCACGAAAATTTTCTTTATTCTTTACATTTCTCTATGGCCTTTTTTATTATATAATATTAAATTTTCAGTATGACATCATAATTTCTATAGGAAAAAAAAAGGATATATATGCAACTTACGGTTGTTTATTCTTTAAAACAAATATAATAAAAATTGCGATAATACCTTTGTTGAATTAGACACAACTGAGAGACGCCCATAAACTCCATACTTTCGTTCGTCTTCAGGCCTCAAAGTTCCCATTTTCTTCATTACCAAATAAATCTAAAAGTAATAAAAAGTTGTTGATAGAACAGTCAATGAAGATATTGATTATGTGTAAATGTGGTTTTACTCCATGTTGTAACATATACAATCACGATCGATCCAAGCTATCTAAGAGCTCGTATGCCAATTCGCTATTCTAAATTGTAACAGCAATTGCAAGCAAGCAATGTGATCTTCCTCTCCTGCATTTGTAGGCACAGAGGCACTGTCTTACAATTTTTACGCAAATCTTTTAATGAGTGATTTTCTAATTTTTTCAATGATATTTTGTGTACAATACACATAATTTCCTGGTGATTTTAAAATATCACACATTTTGGGTTTACTGTGAATTGCATTTTAGTATCCGATTAATCAATACTTGAAGAAGCAAAGAGATTTAAGTCAGAATCAAGAAAATTAAGAATGTTATTTCCACAACCAGACCGTCCATTAACTGAAACCAATGGTTGTTGTTTTTGGCAGCATAAAGCAAAAAGTATACATGTATTCCATTCAAATTACATTGGATTCTTCAGTTCTTGCAAAATTATCTGTTTTTTAGAAAAAAACTAGAAAACTACTACTAGAAAAAACGCTGTTAATGTTGTGTAAGATCGATTCGTTGCTCTGTTCTGTATCTCTTTTTTCCATGAAATACATTTTGCTCGTTTTTAAGATGGACAACAAGGACCATTGGATTCCTATAATACGCTAAATAGTGTTATTGCGGTTGATATTAGTACCTCTAAATTTTTAAGTAATTGCTGTTCCATTGACTTCTTCGTCGATATATTAGGCAACCATCATTGCGAGTTAATTTGTATTATTAAAACTATCAATGATTAATGCTCCACATGGTCCGTGTATCTTGATCTTGCTTACAACTCAAACAACTCGTTATAAATTGTGGATCGTGGTATTTTGGCAGACATTTGGATAAAAGCAAAACTAGTCCTTAGGTATAATTTCGATCCACCGAGAACAATCGGTAATCTATCTGTGATTTTTGCGACGACTTATTCTCTTCTACGTAGCAAAGGCCTGCGTCAAAGTCTGGCACAATGATATTCTTCACAAGCTGTAGCAACTATGATTGCCAGACGTTTCGTTTTTATTTATTTAAAATACTATCGAATATAAATCGCTATATCGTCCTCTTGATTGAGCCATCTTGAAGTTTCACAGGGATTCGTCTTCAATGCCGTCGTCTGTGTCAGGCAGACAGACAGAACGAGTAGAGCTATGTTGCAGACAACCCATTAAACACAGTGGCGTAGCTATCGTAGGGCCAGGTGGTGCAGTGCACCAGGGCCCTGGAGCTCAGGGGGCCCTCTAACCTAAGCTTTGAATAGAGATGACATATGGATATCGTATCCTGTATCCAATTTTTATTCCTATCTATAATTTTGAAGTGCAATATAAGTTAAAGAGGGGGTGAGGGCCCGTTTCTTTTTCTATGCACCGAGGCCCTTGTCCACCTAGCTACGCCACTGATTAAACAATCCCGTTTAATGCGACCCCTTCCTTTTCAGTAGGTCTACACGCTGAAGCGACACCCGAACAGATTAAGCTATTTAGTCTTCCCTTTATGCCAAATATTATTCGCATCTATAATAAGGTAGCGTTAGTTCTTAGTAAGCTGTACATGATATTATACTGTCTTGGTGATAAGATATCTCTTAGGAATAAGACGACGGTATGAAAAGCCTGTATGATTCATACACTTATTTATTTATTTACTTCACGCATTCCAGCCCACTGATTTTGCAAAAACTACACGACATCTAAAACCAATGTTTACGCAATGCCTAGGGTTGTCTATTGTACGTGTGCAATATAATTTTTCCTTCAGGGACTTATAAAATAACGAATGATGATAACTATGATTATCATAACCAACGGTCAATTAATTGGATGAGACGAGCTAAAACAATTTCGTCTATCTTACTCCAAACTAGAAGCCAGTAACGCTTCAGTTTATTGTCTGAAGCGATAGTAAACACATATCTGGTAAAACAATTCTACTAACTTACAACGGTAATGGATCGGATCGGATCTAACTTCGTCTTTTCCTCAGAAAAATAAAAAAAATAACTGTATTTAATATATTATCTTTAATCAGATTTTATTTGCAACGTTTGATTAGATTATCTCGTCTCCAACTTGATTTTCTGAGCATCTTCCATTAACGTGATAGGAATACCTTTTTAACTTTGATTTATTTATAATTTATTATATTGATAATATATTATAAATATAAGTGAGGTCCATCCCTTCTTTCTAGAATGTATGATTAAAAACTATTTCTCAAATTAAAATTGATATGAAGAAACAATGTTTAAACAATTCTTAGTTAATTCGAATAAGCTTTTAGCCGTACCTGTTCCAACATGCCGTAGCTTCGGATGAGGAAGTCTCGCTGTGCTAGCAGGTTCACGCGTTCCCGTTCCTCTTTTTCCACGATAGGATCGGGTTCGTATGAACATAGCACGTATGGAGGTTTCAATTCTTTTTCTTTTTCATCTATTGTAGTTATCTGCGTATAAATACAAAAAAAATATCTAATATTTTCTTATTCATATTTTTAAATTTTAATATTTTTTTAAATATTTTTTTAGTTATTTGTTACCGATTGTTGCGCTAGAGATGGCTTCGCTACAAGCTTTCCCTTCTCGTCTTTATTGCGTTTGGTATCTTTCGGTCGCGGTTTCATCTTATCTCCGGTACCGTTAGCGGTAGATCCGGCCCCCTCTCCCTCCTTCTCTTTCTTCTCGATCTCCTTTGGCTTCGGCTGCGACGGCTTCTTCAAAGCCTCCGCTTTCGCTTTCGTTTGCTGCAATCACTTAACATTTTTACTACAATATATATCCAAACACATGCCTAATAAAATAACCGAATGTTTCATTTGTATTAATCCACATAAATGTGTTATAGGCCACTAGGGCCACTGCGCTCCCCGTGTCCGTCTACTGCTGTCACCGTGTACCTGGAAGTCGTCCCGCTGCAGTCGCACGCAGTCGCCGCGCGCGCGCGAGGCGGCCGTGCCCGCGTACAGCGAGCCCGCCGGCTGCTGGAACAGCGCCGCGTACTGCGACCCCGACGGGTACACCCGTCTGCGAATGTCTCGTTAAATTCAAGCGTTATCCACTTTATTTTTAGTCATTTAATGATGATGTCGTCCGGCCGATTTCAGTCACGGAGACCAACTAACTGCGCAGAACGTATTACCTGTAGTGCACAAATGTGTGCTCAAACAAAGGCGCACCCTATATTCCATCAGTCTCATAATCCGATGGGACGGCAAATCCGACACGTCCAGAAAGAGTTAAGGCGCAGAACCAATGGCTGGAGAGTTTACTTAAACTATGCCAGATTCAGTAAAACTGTTTATTTACTAAAAAACTATTATCCGGAATAGACATAACATAACCTTCTGGTGTACTGTCAAATATTATTAAACTGTAATTCCCGCGTTGATGAATAAACGAGAGATTACAGTGCATTATTATCGTAACTGCACCGACATATATTTTGAACTTGAATAAATAATTTATTCTATTTAATAGAACTACTCTAGGAATACTCTAGGAACTAGTCTAAAATTTTGTATTCATTCATGTATCCAGAAGTTTAGAAAGGATATTTTTGGATATTTAAATGGAAAGGCTGCATGGTATGAATTTTTTCCGTATGTAAATGAGAGTGGTTGCCAGTTTAATGTATTACTTAATGGGAACGGAATGGCCATTTACGTCGTTACCTAAAATTACCCAAATGGGTCTCTTCCCACTGAATTTGCGTTTGCCAGGGACTTCTCTCCGATTCTTTCTCTTCTGTTGGAGTATACTCTGCATATCTACAAAAAGTATTTTCTTTGAACATCTTAATGTCTTTCTTAGTAAAATTATTTATTTTGATATCGTTTCTTCGCATTGCAATGAATGTTCACTAACTTATTAGTCTGAAGCAATCTGTCCCTTATTCTTTTACGATCTTCCTCTAGAACTCGCTTCTTGTCGCACTGCCAGATGTTTAACATAGTTAACGTGTCAGTAAGCAAACTTTCCTTTACTTCCCGATCGAGTTGGGTATCTGTGTGGAAACTTGGTGAGTGGTTCACCTGAGGACCGAGAATCATTGGTAGAATTAGTGCAACAATACCCACTACTTCACACTTATTTTTGGTCATAAATCTGTTAAGTATTATAAAAAATCTATCAAAATTTAGCATCAGCATGGTTAAGATAAAATAAATCTCAATTACTGATATTTGTGTGCAATCTGCAATAAACATTTTTTGATTAACGTACTTCTAAAATAAAAGGATGTAACTTGTGATCCAGAAGTATATCAAAGCCGAGTATTTCGAAACACGCATGAACCTGTGAATTAAATTTAATCAATTTAGTCCATGTAAAATTCGATAAAACTTTAACAAAACAGAGTGAATAACATCATATTTTAATTATGTTATAAGAAGTATTCACGTGAATTAAAAAAAAAAACGTCAGGGATAACTCCTTGATTAATATTTTTAAAATAATAAAACTGAAGAAATAACCATATCGTGCGAAGGGAAACAGGCGTGGTAGCTGTGTTTGAGTATGGGCCAGGCGGATATAATGGTCTTCACGATCACTTGGTCTATGGAATGCCACAGCCGATCGAGGTCCACTCCTTGCGACAACAGGACTTTGTTCAACGTCGATATTTTGCTGATAGTCGAAAACATATTTCATGTAGACATTTTACAACGAGCAATAGGATTTCAATAAAACACCTAGGAGGGAGAACCACACTACCGAACTGGTTGGTTTATAATTAGATTAGAAACCTATTAATTTTATCTTTAAAATTAGAAGGAATTTACCATTTCATCAAAGCAAAATACAATTTGAATTCCTTCTTGTGTTCCTTCTAAGAGTCCTTGGTCTAATATACAATATTCACAATACATAATTACGAATTAGGCTAACACAGGTTTTTACGATATCGAAAATATCGTTAAAAATAATTTGAATTTAAAAATGTAAAAGAGAAAGAGAAGCTAAAAGAGAAAGATAAAAAATAAATCAATAAATACATAGTTTTCCCATGACGTTCAAGGAAACTGCATTATATTATATAATTATTATTATGCGTCGTAAATGTAAAATAAAAATGGGAAAAGTGTCCAATCTCCAAAAAATGGGACTTCCGTTCCTCTGATTCAAAATAATTTAAAAAAAAAATGTTATGTAAATGTCAACAGACCGCTTGCTCCCCGCTTCAGAATCGTAGACGTATGTGCGACTATGCTTGTTCAGCGCGTAGTTGGTAAGGTGCATAAAGACGTTCGTCGTGTTGTTCGCGTTCGGGTCCGCATACCGACTCGTGGCAAACCTATAATCAACCCAGTTTCACCTCTATAACTAACTTTATAGGTACCCAAATATTGACATGTATATGTCGTATATTAAACATAGTCGAATACTGAACAGTTATTTAAAATAAAATGAAAAAACACATTTATAGGTTTTCCATAAATATTTTATAATTTGTTTTAAAATTAAATATTAACAGTCGAGTGTCTTCCAAAATAGGTAGGTACACTAATTCATAAATTAAGTATTTTAAAACGATTCAATCGCAAATAAACCCGTCTAAAGGACAACAAACGCCCAGATACAAGCAGAGTTCTGGCGATTTCTCTTCCTCAAGAAAGAGATATTTCGGGGGCGCGTTGCCATTGGTCCAAGACTTAACAATATCGTTGGGACTATCCAACCCCAAGAAGAGCGGAACTCGGATTCTTTGCACCCCCCGCAACCCGAGTTAAGACGGGTCTAATCGTAAAGGTGGGAAAACATGGTATGGTAAAAGTTACCTTTATAAAAATATATATCAATGATATTAAGAACTTTCAAATAATGTTATTTATGAAATTATATATTTTAAAACCTAAAAATCAACATAATAAACATGGTAAAATGCTTCACACGATAGTATTGTTTACCTGACAAGGCCTTCGTTATATACAAAAATCCTAAGAGGATCGCATGACGTAATAAGGGTATACACTCTTATATCAAATTTATATCCATCCACGAGATAGGGTTTCGATAAATAAACCTACGACAAGAGAATATGATTATATTTTTTAATATTTTCAGTTCAATTACATGGATTAGCAATTAAGATAGGCGGCATAATTGTTTAGCATTGTACTATCAGATTCGCTGAAAAAAAAATGAAATTACACGACTAATAATACAGACAAACTAATATAAATATCAGGGTAGAAGTAGGAAATGTATGTATGATGATGTATGTATAATTTTTTTGATTAATTACTTTTATTTTTGCTTGCAAATGAAATTTTAGGTAAAAGTAAAACTCGAAATTTGGTCCTTTGTTTTTCGTCGTTGAAGACATGCTTTAGTTTTGAGATGACTATACGACTGCAAAAGTCCAAGCAAGATTTTGAGATAACCATCCAAACGTCATTATTTGTTTTCGTTGAATAAAATTTGCTACTGAATTATATCTGTAGGATCCCAACTATAACTAACAATGGTTGACGTCTTTTTGCATGTTTTTAAAACATTTTTTCTGATTTTTTTCCCTTGTTATGATAAAATCATTTTGAGCAATGAGTTATGCATACATAGAAATATGCATAACTCTTTGCTAAAAATATTATTTTAATATGTTTATAATGTTATAAGCTAATAATATTAAAAAAAAATCTTCATTCATTTTTTTTCTTACAATTATCAAAAAAAATATGTAAATGTCGTAAGATGTGTTTTTAAGAACTATTTGTTAGTGGCATATCAGTATGAACTCGACTTAACGAAAGTTCTTATTTATTTATCATATATTCATATTAATATACTACATACAGGTACTGTTACTTCTCTACTGATTTAAACAAAAACTATTAAAATACCTGACAAATAAGTTTATCAGTAGGCTTGATGTCCTTCAAAGACTTTGTAAGATAAATGCCTCGACCCTGACTCCCACACTCCGGCTTTATTATGAACGTCTTATTCTTGCGGGATTTGCTGTAGGTCAAAACTTCCCCAAAACTACAAATATCGTTAAATTTATGGTGTGACATACGACAATTTATGCCTTCATTCGAATATTGATCAAGAAGGCTATAATTGCTTTTTCTTTTAATACTCACTCGGCCGGCAAACACCAGGTTTTTGGGAAGAAATTATATTCCTTCGGATAGATTTTTTGCATTCTATTTAAGTTTCTCGCTAATAAATCTTTTCTGTAAAGAAAAAATCAGATACAAGGCGAAAAAGTAATAACTTCACATCATTCAATTCAATTTTTACATTTAAGGCATGTACCTGCATATTTCAAGCATTCCAGGAAAGTGGTTGATACGTTGAAATCTCTTCATCTCTTTAGCTCTTTCCACAGACACGCTCATATCGGTCCAGTAGAAATTCCAGGCTTCTTCTTCAGAAACTTCACGCATACCAAACGCACTAGCTACTTTTCGTATAGATTCGTAACGACAGTTGGTAAGACAAATTGATATTTGAGATCTATAATATTAAAAAAAAAAAAAACATTTTTTTTTTGTCTAAGTGTTGTATGAATATATTAAAAAACAAAAAATTCAACTACATATAGTTAAAAAAAATCTTTCAAAAATAATAAAATTGTTAAGTTATTGTCTACTCGTCCCATATTGTTGGGATATTTCTATCACTAAATATATTTTTTACTTCACTTTATATGAGGAGCAGTTACCTCTTTCTTTTCTTTTTCTTGCGTGTGGTCTCAATAGGTATTATAGGTGCTGAACAAGAGGTTGGCTGGGACGTATCATCTTCGTCATATAGCTTGCTGTCATAATTCGGCAAAAGTATTGATGTTATGTTATCTGCTACTTCTTCTTTATCAAGTTGTTCGGCCATTACTATAACAATATCAAATTCGCGCTATTTGAAACTCGATCAACTTTGCGACCGTTTGCGTAGCAGCCAGTTACAGCGATAAATGCGACAAACAGCTTCTTAAATCTTAATACTGTTTTCATTGATTCAGTCAAACAATATATGAACGTATTTAAAGAAGAAGCAATATTTTAAAATCGACCAACATTCAGAAATTGCAAATATTACGTAGATACAAGGAGATAGTAGTTTTTCAACAACAATCGATCGAATTGAAACACGTTATTTAATAAACCTAAGGATTGTATGAAATAGAAAAAAAAATTATCACACTTACTTCATCTATACATTTTGAGCAGCGTGTGAATAACAAGACAATTAAATAGCAATGAAAGTAAAAATATAGTTTGTAATACAGTAATTATTTAAAAAATATTTAACTTTATCATTATATTTCAACCGAATTTCTTAAATTAAAGCGCGGTATTCTAATTAAATGTAAAATAAATGTAGCTAACCTGCAACTTTATCGCTTTTTCGTATAGGCACATTGTACGTTTTCTTAGAGCTACTCAATGAACGTTGATCCTCCCCGTGTGAAAATGTTTCAAAGCCTAGCTATAAAATTAATTCTCAAAAGATATTTATTTTTAATGGTTATACGACAGAAATCATTATTAAACTAACCTCCATTTACTATATAGTATATATTTAATATTATAAGCCTACGATTAAATTATAAAAATATTTGCGCAAGGCATTCTCTTCGCTGAAATGACAAAGTTCGAAGTTCCGAAATCAGTAACAAGTCCTAAACAGGATTGAGTTGTGCTAGAAATAAAATTATTTAGTAAAACAATTTTATATTTATATTACAGGATCAAACATAATTAAATAATACCAAAAGTAGGTACCAAACTTTGTATGGACGATTTCATTAAAATTTTGTTAGTAAAATTGCATTCTGGTACACTGTTTTTTGTTTTGTCAACTGTCGTTCAACGATTATAGAATCACTACGTTCTATGTCTTCTTAGGATTGTCGTCAGTCTTGCTACCAAAACTAATAATTTACCAATACATTTTTTGAAAATAGTTTATTTGTATCTTAATCGGCAAATTAAATTGTTCTAATGCCTATTTTTTATTATTATGTATACTTCGAAGTAAATTTGTTAATACATATAATTTGTTTAACAACTTTAGTAGAGTGTATTCAAAAGATTAGGAATTAAGACATTTACCGTCCATACAAATTTTCTTAGTTCATTCCTCCACACACGTTACTGCCATACGGCAAATTACCGTAATTGTAAGCCAATGATTGTTTGCTTACTACGCGAAATTTTTTAGACAAGGTATTTTGTTGAAATTCGTTTAGTTTATTTAGTTTAAATCTTTACGCATTCTTAACTTCAAATATTAATGGCATTGCTAAAATATTTTTTTTTCATTAAACATACTACATTGGTAATTGTGGTTTAAACTTATTATAATATTATACCAATAGTAATAACATTTTGTTTAAAAAAAAAAAACATCTTATTTAATCTTTATTTAAATATTACGTAAATTCTAATGTTCAAAATTTAACGATAATAACAAATTACTTTATTTAAGCTGTCAACTATAAATTATTTCGGAACGTCGGTTTTAGAACGCAATTTTATGTATTATCTGCTTTTAATCGCATAGTCGTCAAATTCTAGTGCTACTATTTGCTATTCCGCCAAAGTACAGAGTCATCTAGAATTGATAAAATGGCAGAAGGCCAGGACGAACCCAAAAAGATCACAATTACTGTAAAAACCCCAAAAGAAAAGCAGCAAGTAGAAATCGAAGAAGATGCTGATATTAAAAAAGTAAGTACTGAGACTCTATGCTACTTTTTCATGGCGTAATAACATAGATATTGCATACGCAATCAGTGATGACATTTCTCTAATTATTCGGCAAGAAACTAAATTAATTTATTGTTTTAGCTCAAAGAAGTACTGTCTCCTAAATTCAATGCTGAACCGGAGCAGCTATGTCTCATCTTCGCTGGAAAAATAATGAATGACTCCGACACACTTAAACAGCACAACATTAAGGATGGGTTGACAGTTCATCTTGTTATCAAGACTCCTCCTAGACCAGAGCCTGAAGGTGGAACTCGCCGTCCCCCAGGTAAAATCAAGGAAACATGAAATAAATTGTGTGTGATAATATATTGTGAAAAATAATGGTGTCATTAAAGTGAAAATTTAGTGGAAAAAAGTTTATATGCCTGTTTCAATTTAATATAGTAATTAAATAGTAATTATTGCTTCCGATCTATTAATTTTTAATTATCAAATAAGTGATACAAGTTAAATAACTTTTAGCTGATGTTGGTGCAACACCATTTGGACTTAACTCTCTCGGAGGGCTTGCTGGACTGGAAAGTTTGGGTCTTGGTCAAAGCACTTTTATGGATTTACAGGTAAATTAATAACTACTAAAGAAGTAATATGTAATAAGTAACAAATTTTTGACTAAAGTTACTTTACTATTACAAAATCATTTTAACAGCTATCATGAGTGTATAGAAATCATTTAATAAAACTATACTGTTGATATTATATATTTTAGGCTCGCATGCAACAAGAACTGTTGTCCAATCCAGAAATGTTGCGGCAAGTCTTGGATAATCCTTTGGTGCAACAAATGATGAATGATCCAGAAAACATGCGTTCCCTCATCACATCTAATCCACAGATGCAAGACTTGATGGCTGTAAGTAACTTTTTATCATACATAATATTTAGAGGAAATTTGTTTAGAAAAAAAATTATGTAGAAATAATTTAAAAGATAATGTTTTCAAATCTATTAAGTTTCTAAAAATTATTGATCTACATATAATTATTTGTTATCCAAGTCTATGAAGGTATAATTACAGTTGATTATATATAATAAAAGTTTTGCTATAGTATTCATTTCACTGTTCATTATTATTATTACTGATGTTAGTTTTAAGTATTAAAATTGCTTGTAAGCACTAAAAATTACAGTAATTTGATTAAACAATAATTATGGTGACATGGTGCTCATTACTAGATAACATTTTATAATTTTAATAAAATCTCATTTATGTTAAAGGTAAACAGAAATAAATAAAATTATTTTTAGATAATGATATATTACTATAAAAAATATATAAATATATTTCAAAATATCTATTAAAATAACTCATGTTTTTTAATATCTTTATAGAGAAACCCGGAAATAAGCCACATGTTAAATAATCCCGAACTATTACGTCAAACAATGGAATTGGCACGTAACCCAGCAATGCTGCAAGAGCTGATGAGGTCTCACGATAGAGCACTATCCAACCTGGAGAGTATACCTGGTAACTAAATTAAGATAATTCTTTAAACTATATTATAGCAAATATTTAAATATATAAGTCATATTTAATTTTTTTAGGGGGTTACAATGCATTACAGCGTATGTATCGTGACATCCAGGAACCTATGTTGAATGTAGCCAGCAGCATGGCAGGAAATCCATTCTCTGGACTTGTCGATAATTCAGGTAAATTGACTTTCAAACAATGATTAAGTATTTAATAAGAACAACATTGTTAATTAAGCATTAATTTAGAGTGTAAATTAACAATAATTATCAATAGCCTCCACAACATGACTCATGTTTAATTTGGTTGTTTCAATTTGTCACAAACTGCAATTAATTACTCTTCTAAATAATTGAAAACTATAGTAAAATGACCACATATTGTATCAGTTGAATGAACCCTTGTGACAATCAATAAGCAAGAGTAAAATTTTATTTTTAGATGGAACAAATCCACAACAGGGTGCAGAGAATAGGCAGCCATTACCAAATCCTTGGCAACGTGGTGGTTCCAACACTGCACCCAGTACTGGTGGTGGAACTGGTCCAGGTCTCATCAACACTCCAGGCATGCAGTCTCTGTTGCAGCAGATGTCAGAAAATCCTCGCCTCGTACAGTCAATGCTTTCTGCTCCGTATACAAACAGCATGCTACAGGCACTATCTGCTGACCCTGAAATGGCTTCACAGCTTATTAACCAGGTAATTACTATGAATTATTTGCAAATAAAATCAAATTGATATACATAAAGCATTTAGTAGTAATGTTACAACATACTACACATTTTACATTTATATAATAACATTTCAGAACCCAATGTTTGCAAACAACCCCCAACTTCAGGAACAGATCCGCACTATGATGCCACAGATGCTTGCTCAGCTACAAAATCCTGAAATGCAACAAATGATGTCAAATCCACAAGTGAGTTTATTTTTAATTAGCTCTTAGAAAGTGCATAGTATAATTAGTATATAGCAGTACGGTGGCTAAGACATGTAAATTTTAACTAAAGATTGCAGGATTAAAGGTAGGCAAATACCTTGTCAGTTTTCATGAGAATAATTTGTGTTTTGATTAATGGAATTGTGATTGAGGAATTGTGATTGAGGAAATTGAGGAGTCAGGTGAATACTGTCACATGTGTATCCACCAAATCATATTGCAGCAGCTTGTTAAAATAAGCTCTAAGCTTACTCCATAAGAGGTGTGCTCAACTCCGATGGTCTTAGCTCAGCAGTATTATATTTGAAGGCTATATATATATTTTATAAATTTTTGC
This sequence comes from Vanessa atalanta, assembly GCF_905147765.1. Classification (NCBI taxonomy): domain Eukaryota; kingdom Metazoa; phylum Arthropoda; class Insecta; order Lepidoptera; family Nymphalidae; genus Vanessa; species Vanessa atalanta. The sequence goes on from NC_061882.1 coordinate 7,695,887, forward strand.
TCTAATTTTGTTCACCAAAATATACATAAAAACAAAGATTTTTTTTTTAAGTGAGAATTTTCTTTGTGTATTCTTAAACAGTATTTGACATTTTCAATTAAACATTATTTCATGTCAGTTGGCATTTATAATTATTCCTTTGATAAAAAGTTGTTGAAGTAGAAGAGAAACGATGGAGGTCAAAAAGTTCTCAGAATGGAATGGATAATATCAATAAAAGTCCTTGACTTCAATATACAATTAAGTAACTTTAATTAGCTCATAATTATAATCTTATGAATAAAATATGATGTGTTTGAAGTAATAATATTATGGACCCTTAATTAATGTATTGCCAGTTTCTGTTATTTTTCAGTTTAATGCTGTGATTGTTTGCTCGCAATAACGAATCTATTGTCTATTAGCATATGCTAAATTTGAAACTGTTGTTTTTATTAAGTCTCTCAATGACACTATATATTATGTCTTTACTGACACTACACTATCACTTACCAACAGCTAATCTATAAACTCGCGATTGAAAACGATTTGTACTCGAATATGTGGTAACAGAATGTGAACATATTTTATTTTTCATAAGTATCTGTTGTATAACTTATTCAAAATTATAAATACATTAATTTCATGATTTTAATTTTCTATCTTGATTTGTAGTCTATTCTTAGGATTTTTTTCTTTGCTTACTGGACATATTATTTAGTCTAGTCCAACCACAGAAAAAAAAAGCCTATTAAAGAACATTTGACAGCGAATTGACGCAATATCAATGGTCGAAAGCTTAAAGAATTGATGATATTCATTATGCCTATGAGATAACATGGCGTTTTTAAAATATAAATAATAATATTAATTAATTAAAGTGGAGCTCATTAATCAACTGAATTAATTTATCAAGTTATCAAATTACACTTTTTTTTACAATCTCTATTAAAAAATATACTTAATTCGAGTAGGCTCTTACAAGTACTTTGAATCATAATTTCACGTGTATCGTCAACATTGAAGCACGTATGTAATGAATCACCTGCAGACGAACTGAACCGTCACATGATCAATTTAATCATTACAAAACTTAAATTTCATTAACACCTTATAGACCGGGAGATGATGACACAAAATACTAGGTCATTTGTACCAGTATGGTGGTTCTTCAGGGGTCAAATTACGTAAAGGCAAAAAGTAAAATGATGGTCATAGCACTCGCACCGGCGGCCCAATCGCGTGGGCGTTAATCGAACGCGTCGGATAAATAACGAGTGTCGAACGATTTGTTCCACAAAAGTGCTTGTATTTACAGATAGTCGAAAAAACAAGAAGTAGGCGGTAGCGTAATGCCATACTTCTCGGGTGTGACTTACAGCCAGCCATACCGACGCGAATACATTAATTTAAATAAAACAATTCAACCATTTGTACCACGAAAATCACCTGCTATACTTTTCCGACAGTTCCCGATGGCCGCTATATCACTGCAAAAGAGTAATTTTTTTTTTTTTGCCAAACGATTTGTACCACCCTGAAACTTTTTTTAACAGTTCCTTGTATGATCATAAATAGAAGTCTGATAATACCATACCTGTGGGAGGTGGCGAATGTGAACAATATTTTTTCAAAATCCTAAGATTTTATTCGTAATTCGAACGATTTGTACCAGTATGGCACTAATTTTTCCTGTAAATTTGAGGCTTAACGAATATAAATATAAAAGTTTCAAACACCTAGTTGGCGGCAATCTTGTCTTATAAGCAGATGTTATGTTGTATAATATTCTGCGGCTCCCACCGCTCGAAAGATTTAGTTATAGCATGGGATTATTTTTTTTTAGGTTGAATTTCATCCAAATGAACCGAAGACAATGCTGCCATAATGATTTTATGTCTTGTAACTTGAAAACGTGTCGAAAAATCAGGTTTTTCAAGTATGAAGCCACTTTTTCCCTCTACTACAAGTATGGCAAATATAATAATGGTCACATTGTATCGTATAATTTCCAAAAATCCTACTCGACGATGATTAGCTATGCAAAAATTAGCCTGGTACAAATGGTTGAATTGTTTTATTTAAATTAATGTATTCGCGTCGGTATGGCGGGCTGTAAGTCACACCCGGGAAGTATGGCATTATGCTATCGCCTACTTCTTTTTTTTTCGACTATCTGAAAATACAAGCATTTTTGTGGAACAAATCGTTTGACACTCGTTATTTATCCGACGCGTTCGATTAACGTCCACGCGATTGGGCCGCCGATGCGAGTGCTATGACCATCATTTTCCTTTTTGCCTTTACGTAATTTGACCCCTGAAGAACCACCATACTGATACAAATGACCTAGTATTTTGTGTCATCATCCCAGTCTATTAGCATATCAAGTGATGTCACTCTTATTTCTGTGATCCAACCAAGGCAGATTGCTTAGCCCATCTTGTACAATAACACTAATTTTAGACAAAATGTAGCATAAATAAATATAATGCATAAATAGCTTTGTTAGTAGAGTTCTTAGGCGATACTTATATTCGTCACTGAACGTCTTAATGTGCTCTATTCTGAAAAAAGAAAAAAATCTTGATGGATAAATAGCATTTTAAATAGATAAATTAATATCAAGCTTGAACTAAAAATAAAATAGGTTATGTTCTTATCTGTGTAACAAATTAGTTGGTTAAAAGGACTTATTTATAATGTATTTATATTTCTGAGCATAATATTAACTTGAAGCTTTGTAACAAATCACTAAAATCTATCATAATAGATGGAATGTTCCAAATTGAAAATTTTCAAGTTAATATTTTGCTCAGAAATATAAGTCAATCATCTATTATGATAGATTGTAGTGATTTGTTACAAAAGCTTCAAGTTAATGCTTCTGCTTCTATTCCCTATATGAGTGCATATAACCTAACCTGTTTGCCATTCCTAAATTTAAATCAAACTGCTGCTGTTCCAATGATCTTGTGAACATACATTGTTACAGCCAAATTCAGAGATTGCCTTGCTTAATTTTTAAAATAAGAAAAAGATGCAAAATAAAAAAGAGTATACTGATAAGAAATATTTAGTTTCTAACTGTATACATTTTTACTGTTGCCTTATTTTGTCACTTTTTATCATAACTATGGTCAAATTATTTTTGTTTAATAGTGTATGCTGTGGTCTCGATAATTAAAGGAGAACATAACTTGTAAAACTTAAGTTGTTTAAGAGTGTTTTTTTCCGGATTATCCGGTTAAATATTTAGAGTTACTTAAACAAATAATATTGTACAAAAGGTTAGTTTAGAATGAACGAATGAATACATTTTAACCGACTTAAAAAACAGGAAGCTCTCAATTCTATTGTAATTTTTTAGTACTGTTAATTTAGAACCAGGGACCACGCATTTATTAGTTATATACATATACCTCATACCTTAAATAAATAAAAAACCCGTAATGTAATACAATAAATTAAAGATTTATGGTATTTATTTATGAACTCATAATGTAGTTGCCATATTAGACTATCAGTGTCCTTAAAGGTTAGGGTAACATTTTTTTTTGTATAACCTGCATATCATACATAAGATGGACTACAAGTTTCGACGGCGAAATTTGATATAAAAACGTGCAAATTTATTTGCAGGCATTGAACGCGCTACTGCAGATACAACAGGGCATGGAGCAACTGCGGTCAGCCGCACCCAGCCTCGTCAACAACCTCGGCTTCGGGCCCGCCGCCGCCGCCGCGCAGCCGCCCGCCGCGCCCGCCGCGCCCGCCGCGCCCGCCGCCGCCCCGCCCGGCCGCCAGGCACAGAACTCCGAGCTCTTCACACAGGTAGCCGCGTTGTTACCTCTGTCTCATTTTAAATCGCCTAATTAAAACTAAGACCAAAATTAAAAATATTAACTATAAAATTCATCTTCTTGAATTGGTGACAAGAATGTTGCATACATTCTTCTATTGCTTGTGTGCTTATAGTCTATTCCAATCGTGGGAGGAATAAAGATAAACAAACCTTAGATTGAGGTATTTCATTCGATTCCCTAAGAGCCCAACTTTATTCCACACTACTAACAGTTCTTGAGTAATATGTCTTTATTAATATCACAATATCCACTTTAATTTTAGTTCCAATGTTTCGATAGTAGCTTCATCGACTTTTAAAACACTTTTTTTTCGAATATCCATAATGAATATCATAGATTATTTAAGCTATGTGACCAATGATATTGTGTCAATTCAATGTCAAATGTTGTTTATTTGGGTTTTGTGCTCCTATGGTTGGAAAAGACTATTTAATCATAAAAATATTCGTTATGCTAATAAAAAATGCTATACCTTTTCACCAACTTATTCATATGAGCTACAATTTTTCTTTCAGTTTATGCAAAGAATGGTATCAGCAATGGCCAACAATCAGACTAACACACAGCAACCGCCGGAACAACGCTATTCTCAGCAACTTGAACAGCTTACCGCCATGGGTTTCCTTAACCGTGATGCTAATTTGCAAGGTACGTATTTCATCAAATATAAATATAATTGATTATCTTACCGGTAACAGTTCCCTGCCAAGAAGGTACTTCGGAGTGAGTAGGATCATCTTACATATGATAAAGTTTTGAGGAAAACCACTCACTTATCAACTTACGATCGCCAAACACATGATGCTATATAATTAAACGAAGTATAACATCTTAAAATAGTCGACGGTGTATAAAAGTGACAGTGTAAAGAGTAGTTCATATTTATATTGATGCTCATGTTTATGAGCATGTTATGAGATAAGAGTACTTATTATGAGGTCCCTTTGCTTATCCTCCTTCTTAAACGATTACAACAAGATTATATTACGAGATAAGATTTATATTACGTTACGGTCACGAAGCCGTGAGTTGGTATGAATATTGAAAAACCAATTATTTCAAGAAACTAAACATGACCTTTAACATTTCTTTAGCAGTTTCAGTAATAACCTTCAAGTAGAAAGTTTGGGGGTCTGCTCTTATACGATTCATTAATTGTGTTTGCCGTAATTTAATAATTAAAATGAAAAATTGCATTTCAGCTCTTATTGCAACATTTGGAGATGTAAATGCAGCGGTGGAAAGGCTACTGGCACTTGGGCAATTGTCTATGAGCTAACATTCGCGCGGGTGCCCCATCGTAACCTGTACTCACTTGTACCCCTGTACTGCAAACTTGGATTGATCACGGATTTTTAATTCAGATATATAACTATCAACTTTTACATGTGGTATTAATTTTATACATTCTGTCTATAATTTTTTTTGACTAGATAATTAAAAACGATAATACAAATATGTTTATTGCGACATGTGGTGCAAGTGTGTTATAAATAAAACGATAGAAATCGTCACGGTATAGACTCATTTTCAGTTAAAAATATATCTATCTAAATGTCTATTATTTTTAACAAATTGTTTCTTAAATTAAATAATTTAAATTCATTCCTTCTTATTTTAGGTGTATTAGTTTGTTTCAACTTTGAAATAAAACTAATCTTAAATTTTGGACTAAGATTATATTAAACTTGATTGACTTGTTTAGTATATTTAAACTAATATATTTTTATTAATTAAACATTTTTCCTGTTTCCACAAGCTATAAAGATACATACATAGTTTTAGTTCTCGTAAAGTTAGATAAATGATGTAGGGTTATGTAAATAGTTTTGCTTTAAAAACGAGTGATAAAGGCAGTCCTGGCAAAGCATATAAAATTAATTTGTGCTATTATTATATACAGTATCTTTAAATTGAAATTTGTTAATATTTTTAATTGCTAATTCTTAAAATGTATAATTTGTATAAAATGCAAAAGGGGTTAAATAAAAAAGGAATTAAGTTTTTTGAAGAATAAACATATAATTTATTTGCACTGAATAACTTTAAAAATTATTAAACAGGATTGGCATAAATAAATCGCTTTTGTGTGTCTCTTTGTTATATGGGTTAGGAGCATATTAAACTTCTCTGAGTGGGTATTAATTAAATCCATAATGGCGTTGATGATTGTACAGTTATTTTTGTATTTTTTGTGAGGTGGTAAAGTATTGGAATTAAGCTTTTGCTTTTTTCTATTTGATGTGTAGCAAATTGTAATTTGTAAAACATACATGCTCACTTTTGTTGGGATTTCGTTAAATTTCCAAGAATTATATAGAATTATATTAATACAAAAATATGTATCAATAAAGTTTGAAAACGCTGAAGAGCCTTTTTCTACCCATGATTATATGTCCTTGTTTGTTCAAAGATATCAAAGATAAAATAATACAAAATCAGAAACTACTGTAAATTAAAAAAGTTTAAAACAGTCAAGCTGTCAACACAGTATCAAACTAAGATCCGAGTGCATAAATAGAATTTGGTTAGTTATTTAATATTAACATGGCAGTAGTATATGTGAGTACCAATTAGTAACACTGTCTAATCCACATTTGTTGTCGTTAAATTAAATACCCTATGTCCTTCAAGCTTGCTTCGAACAAAATCTCATCAAATTCAGTTTGATGTAAAAGCGCAACAGAAAGACAAAGAGTTACTTTAGCATTCATAATATTAGTATAAATGAGCAGAGCTGCTATATCATACAATATCGATCCATCTTTAATGTCAGTCTACTTTCTTAAACCAATTGCCTTCCAAAATTCGATACAAAAATAAAAAAATCAAATTTAAACTATGAGAATTAAAACAAAAGGCTACAGTGATTTGCTAGACTGATTGCTTGAAATTTATAACAATCGGCAAATAATATCTGCGTTATAGTTAGAAATCTGGATATATTTAAACCATTTCAAAAAAAGGTCATCTGTTATTTTAGTTTGTACTAGAAAGATTTGCTTCTATACAATTTCAGTAATCCAGCGGTATAAAATAAGTTGGCTGTACTGGCAGCCCTGCTAATAAGTCATGTTATGACATTGACATATCTTAACTCTCATTGATTTAAGTTAAATATTAATAGGTAATTTGTGTTGTAAAATATAACAAATATTTTGTATAAACTTGTAAAAAATTATATTTAATACGAGTTCAAAGAATATTGTTTCATAATATTTTAATAAATGCCCCATATATGCGGGATCAATTCCTTAGGTTTATGATTTTACATAGGTTAGTTCAAAATCAATAATTATTGAAGTGCAGTTTTAACGAGTTATCTTTAACTTTATTTCGAACACTTTCCAGAAAATAATGTATACTCCGAGACAGAAAATATTATGGTTTGCATTCAGTACCAGAGTTTTCATAATATTTCTTCAAGCTGTAGCAAATGTCATAATACCGGACCACGACGCAAATGTATTTAAAAGTCCCGAAGACGTAGCATTGCGTAAAAACAAAGGGGATGTCATTATTGATATACTACTGGGCGGTTTTAAAAGATGGGATGCCCAGTATTTTATACACATTGCACAATATGGATATACATACGAAAATTGTTTGGCATTTTCTCCATTATTTCCATTAATAACAAGGTATGTCGCCTTCATTCTAAATAGTATATTAGGCTCCTTTCTAAACTTCCATAGTACTTTATTGATTTCAGCAACTGTTATCAATTTATTAACATTTATCAAGTCAGCTGATGTATTACATCGCCTAAGCGTGAGAATATTGAGAAGTGAATGCAGAGCATACAAGTCAGTTATTTTGTATTGTGTTAATCCAGCTAGTATATTTTTTTCAGCACCTTACTCTGAGTCATTATTTGCATTGATGTCTTTTTATACAATGTATAAATGTACAGAAAATGAAACTTTAAGGTTTGCTAATATAGATATAACAGCTGCATTACCAGCTGGATTCTCTATGATAAGTCGATCAAATGGTATCATTAATTTAGGGTTTATATTATATGCTAGTTTCAAAAATGTAATAGAAAGGACATTACCAGAAATTATGTACAAATATAAAACTTTAAGACATAGATTAATTTTACCATTTTTAGTTTTACCTTTATTTACTTCGTGTGTAGCATTATTTTTGACTGTGGTTGTTGCAGTAATTCCATATGTATTAGTACAAATTTACAATTACTTTAAATTTTGTGTTTATAGTGATCATAATTTACCAGAATTCTTGACTAACACAGAATATATATTGCCAGGGACTGCTGAAAGTCCTTGGTGTAATAGTTCAGTACCTGTTTCTTATTCTTACATTCAAAGTCATTATTGGGATGTTGGTTTTTTAAGGTATTATAAAATAAAACAAATTCCAAACTTCATTCTTGCCGCACCCATTCTTCTTATAACATTATATCACTGTTTATCATACATCAAAAATAATTTTAGATTATGTTTACGTCTAGGTTTAAAAGAAATTGTATTTAATTTTGGATATTCAAGTAAAATAAATAAACTAAAACAACATCCCAAAGGTTTTGGGGCCAATGATCCTAATTTTTTTGTATATGTAATACATGTATTATTTTTAAGTATATTTTGCCTCATATATGTACATATACAAGTTTCAACAAGACTCCTAGCTTCTGCTAGTCCAATTTTGTATTGGATATGTTCTAATAAAATGAATGTTGGTCCTACACCAACATCAGACCAAAATACTATAAATGAACATTTTCGTCGAATTGGTATAGGGAAGAGAATACCCTCTCACCATTTATCAATAGCTAATTTAGAAGGTGTTGACAATATGTACAGTAAGTGGAAAACTTTTATAATATCAAGGAGAATGCCAGACTTTCAGTCTAGACTGATACAGTGTTATTTTCTGGGGTATCTTTTTATGGGTACAATTTTGTTTTGTAATTACTATCCATGGACTTAAATGTCTAATTCACATTCTACATTGATCTCACAACATATCATTCTTTCAATTCAATACTTATTCAATTATTATAAGAATTCTTACATATCATTACACATTTTTATTTAATTTTTAGATTTAAGACATAAGGAGTGATGATTACATACTGTAGTAATTTTAATGATAGTAGTACAATTGTTAAAAATCTCTTTGCTTGGAGTTTAATAATGCATGGGGCCTTTTCAAATGAGTCCATTTTACATTTTGACCTGAGGTTGTTACTTATATAAAAACTGCTTAGTAAAGTTTTATAGATAGATAAATTGGCTTTATTAGCTAATTTTGTTATAATAGATTAAGTATAAAATTCTAGTCATATTTTGCTCTAGTAATAGGATGTGTAAAATGAGGTGATAAAACATTTTGAAAATATTTTAAGCATGTTAATTAAAGCACAAAGCCATAATTATGTAACACTAGTATAAAATGTAACTTTTTTCTTTGTATATCTTCTTTCAAGAATATCTAATGAAATACCTGTCAGTTTTTCAAATATGTACATCATAATAAGACTTTTTTTCTTGATTATATTTATTCGATTACTTCATAGCTAAGTAAGTTGAGATCGTTTTTTTTTATTTAATCATTTTAATTAGGAAAATGATTACCTGTTTTCTAAATTATGGTTGTGATTACAATTTTAAATCTACTGCACTATTTCACAAATTTAGCTTCAAAAAATTTTCTGCTTCATCAAAAAAAATTAAATAAACGCAAATATTTTTATCAAACACATTTTATTATTATTATTACTCACTTACAAATATGTACACACAAAACATTAATACAAATTCGAGTTTGTATCCTAAGGTTAGTATTTTTTTTGTTTACTCACACTTATATTACAAATTAGTTGAAATATTTAATAAAAACCAATACTTAGTATTCGAAAGTTCATTATGCCAGTCTTATAATCAATTTATTTAATTTAAAGTTTATGTAAAGATAAGAATGTCAATTACCAAGACTGTACTGCTATCTCTTACGACTATATGCTTTAAGTCGAAATTTGTGTTTCAATTCTGAAAATGTAATTTCTAATTAAGTCACAAAATAGGAACAATTTGTCTGGTGACATTTCTTGATTGCGTGTGTGGCTGACTTCTGAGTGAATCATCTTCATATTACTTGCCTGAATTTAAAATGAGCAGAGCTACATAGTGGTCTGAGGTGTACTGAGGTTTTTATCGAAAGTTTAATACTCACAAAGACGGGTAAATACTAGTACAATATAAATTACAGCTAAATACAATAGTAATTTTTTTATTGCTAAAACTTAATATTAAACTTCTAGCATCAATTACCTTATAACCTAAATAATCTTAGCTAGTACTATCGACGATACAATCCGAATTGGAAGGTTTAGGCGAGTCTGCGGTGGAATCTGGCAGCATCTGTTCGACGGGGTCGGCTTCCTGCGAGTCGGCGGCGGAGGTCAGGGCTTCCCCGTCGCCGGCGTGCCCCTATGCAGCCACAAGAGCCTCTTGCAGCCTCAGGCGAGCACGCTTTACCCGCTCTTCTTGACGCCGGAGGTCATCTTTTGTTATTGTAACTGCCGCTATCAAAGGTTGATCAGGGTTTAAAAAAACACCTGGATTCTCCATTATTGTTTGTTTTGAACCAGACTGACCTGTAAATCGTTACAATTTACTTGAGTTCATAATAGAATATTAAATTTATCACATAAATTTGATTATAACATAACAATTTTATAAGAATTAATATAATAATAAACCAATAGAAATTTGGTAACATTTAACCAACATTTAACGAAATACTGATAAAATATAGATTTAGATAGTGATTATGTTTAAAAGCGGTTAGTACTTAAAATGGACCGTGTTATGCAGTTTTATCTGTTTGTGTAGGTTAGAACATTTCTGCAGAACATGGTGCAAATTAAAATTCAAGTACGAGTAAATAGTGCTAGGCCTGTTTTGCTTCGACTTGTAGCAACTATATTTTATCTATTTTAGCAAATTAGTTAGGAAAGATTTTTCTTTCCGTACGTACAACCAAGATAAACAATAATATACAGTAATTGATAGCTTGGAATTGTTGAAATTTTTAAAACCATTTATTGTATTCGCTTTTTTTGCTTCATTTTAACGTTATTTGCGCACCGTCTGCCGTTTGTTTTATAATCTAATTATAAATCAGGGTAGATGGATGTTTGTTACTTAGTCATACCAGACCGGCTGACCGGATCTGGATGAATTTTGGCATGGAGAAAGATTATGTCTAGAATAGCACATAAGTTACTATGTACGGTCCCCGTGGGATATTTTTGTTTTTTACAGAACAAGGCATGATCATGATTTTTATTCATAGTGGTAGTTAAGGGATCGGAGAATGACAAAGGCTTTTTATCCCGGAAAAATACACGTTTCTTATGGGATGACATAATGAGAAAGATTGAGCTCCTTGTAATCGATTCAGATACTACTGAACCGATTTTAACCATTAGAAACCTTATTTGTCCAAGAACAACATAGCTATATATATTACCAGATATTTCAATAATATTTAGATTTCAGCCTGAAATAATGGTAATTGTGAAACAAGCGAGAAGAATAGCGGCTATATCCGCGAGCGCTGACTAAATGGTCCGTTACACATAATTACTATGTATTATTAATAAATTGGTCTTTAGTAGATCAAAAAAAAGTCCGCAATCTCTTCATAAATACTCCGGCATAACAGATTTTATGTCAAATATATGCTTAAATAAGAGAAAATACACAACTATATATCAAATAAACGTTAAAATGACACATTCAGGAGAATTTTCGTCACAAACTGAATGTTACACAGGCGAGGCCGCAGTATCAGCTATTAATTAATAATTTGTATATTGACACTAAAATGTATAAACCTTATCTTATATCGTCAATCTGCTACACAGTTTAAAATGTTATGTCTAGGCGATTAATTCCTTCATTCAGCATTCAAACAGAATATTGATGATTGAATAACTTAGATAAATATGTTATATTAAGTTAATACAAATTTCCAGCATATAATTATATTTACCTGTAATTGGTTGCGATGAAACATGTAAAGCTGTAGCTAGTGACTGTATAGTTGTAGCATCAGATGTATATGGCCCCAGGGGCTTTATATACTTAGGTAAGGATGTTGTACCGATGACTCCATTTGCATCACATGCAGTCAATCCCTAAAACATATTTTATTTAGTAGGCAAATAATTGAATTTGTACATTTTTGACTAAATATTTGAGTAGTTGAAATCAATTTGACTTTTTTACAGCTAATCTAATCTGAGTAATTATATAATAGTTTTTGTTTGCTAGTTAGATGAAATTTAGAAAATGATATATACTTTGAATACAAATTTATATTAAAAATATATTTATATATATTACTTCTAAGCGCTTTTCCCAAAATAGTTGTTTAGGTTTTTCCTGGGTACCATGTTTTAGGTCCGTTTTGACTTTACTCTCCTGAGTCTTGTACACAGTCACCGGCTGTTTAAATATAGAAGCGGTTTGACGTATAGGAGGCACAAGTGAAGCATCTGATCGAACACCCCTGTGTATGAATTAACAATTGATTACTAAATAGGTTTTATCCAATTTCATAGTATATAAAAAAAAACTAACAAAAATATTACTTCTTTCAATAAAATATTTTACTTTAAAATAGATGTTTTTTTTTAATAAACAAGTTCTAATTAATATACTAACAGTAAAACAAGTCACACAGGGTAATAATACAGAATGTGCCTACTTCACAAATGAATTTATTAATTCACACATGCAAGATTAGTCATGCTAAATGATAACTAGGCACTTGTTATGTACAGTGAGGGATGAAGGTGATAAATTTGGCCAACTGTGATAAATAAGTGTGTTTTTATTTCAAATGAATTTGTACAAAATATATGAAGTCTCTAGCTATCTTCTATTTCAAACCCAGTATTATGTTTATTAATTATTTACCAATATATTCTAAATTTATATATTATATTCTAAATTATCAATTTTTTAACAATTACTATAGTCACTATACACACAATATCAACTTAGCAATATTTGTTTTGTTTAAAGACACCTTTTTTTGTACATTGTATTACATTGTATTAGAATAAATATTCCTATGTTTTTGGAAAAATGGATATTTAAAGTCACAATAATTTTTACAAAAACAAAAAAAGATTCATGAAAAGCTTGCATAAAAGGAAGCATTGTGCAATATAGTTGAAAAGTAACAAAATGGTGATTATACTTTTGAAATTAAGCTAGCGTTTAAGGGGTGTATCAAAAAACTACAGAACTTCATAATATCAATGTGAAGCTTAAACCTATAAAATAGGTCAATAGAAATAGGTTCAATCTAGTTCTAAGGTACACAGACAAAAGCTATTGGATAAAGAGCATGTACAAATATAACACAAAGCAGGACTGCACTAATGAACACAACACAAGTGAGAGAAGGTATGGCACATGTGGGAACCTGTAGTCAAACTGCGCTCGAGCTTTCTTGACCTTGCACAGGAGCATTGTGTTTATTTGACCTTGTTGAAAGTCGAAACACGATAAGTCCACACTATCACCCAGATAACGAACTAGCTCGGGTTTACTGCGAAACTTTTTACCTGTAGGGCTGCAGAAAATTCATTGTCACCACAGACCGGTCAGCTATAACAGCTGTGATACTGTTAGTCATGTTAATTATTAATAGCAATGAATGTTTTGGATGTTCAGGTAAATATTTGGCTAGAATGGAAATTCATTTATGAATTTTTACATTATATTAATTGCATGAAAACCTCTAAATGAAATAATAATTCATCCTAATTTCTTAAATTTACAGTTGCCGCCATTTATAAAAGAAACCAATTGCTATTTGATTTTTGTCCTTATGATGCTGCCAAAATACATGTGCTTTCTTTCAATCGACAATAATAATTTGTCCACCACTCAACTATAAAAGTAATAATAAAAAATATTTCAATAATATCATTATAACATCAATTTATATACAAAAGTAGCAATTATTGAATAAACACACTAGTTTTAACCTAATATTTTTTATTCCGTTATAAAAAGTATTCATAGTAAAAAATATAAACTTGCAATTATTGTATATAATGTTTGGTATAACTTAGATTTTTTGTTTATTATAAAATATAGTAATCACGAGACTTTTGGTGTTATTATGTTAATAAAAAAAATAAATTACCTATAATAGTATACATCGACTTTCCCTGCCGAGAGCCCTGTTTTTCTTATAACTTCTTCTCTTTGCCATCCTTTAGGCAGTGCTGCACAATCTGATCTTTTCTTTTCTATAGAAATATTCATTATAACATACAAAAATACGAAACCTTTATGTCGAAAATAAAATGCTAAACAAGTTTAGTTTTTTTAAATTACACGTTTAAGCATTATTTATTTACTACAAATAACCAAATGTTAAACGAAATTACTTCTTCAGAAATTGTAATTGTAATGACATCAAAGTCAAGGATAATCAAACTTTAGAAGATATGTCACTCATGCATTGTGACAGTCGTTGTAACTCAAATTATAATAAACAATTTATTCTATTATTTTTGAGAACATTCGTAAAGACTAGTGGCGCATCCGTGGTTAATTTTGCAAAACCATGGTTGAAGTCAAGTTTATAAGCATGTATTCTGTGTGTAATTTTTTACTAATTATTTCTTCATAATATTTACTAAGTTAATAAATAAATATATTACAATATATCATATTGAAACTATAATTATTAATAAGAAAATTATAATTAACTGATTGTGAGTGGAAAAAACGGGAAAAAGAAATCAAGATCAGTCGGTTGTTGTATTGTATTATGTCATAACACTCATGGTAAAACATTTCAAATAAAAAACAATAAAAGTTTTCATCAAAATCATCATCGTCACGATGATGAACATATGACGGTCGCAAATCCAGAACTTAATTTTGGAAACCTACTTTTAATAATTTCGTTAGACATTTTCAAAATTAATAATTAATTTTTATTTAGTACTGCGACTAGTATAAATTTCATTTTCTCTTACATGCCAAATTTCACCACCATGGGCGATCACGTAGGTTCACTATACAGTAGTAGTAGTATACAATCTTAACTCATACTTATTCTTGATAGATCTTCTCTGTTTCATCATGTCAGCCGAAGGACGTCCACTGCTGGACATAGGCCTCCCCCAAAGTTCGCTACAACGACCGGTCCTGTGCAGCCCGCAACCAGCGGCTTCCCGCGACCTTCACCAGGTCGTCGGACCACCTTGTGGGGGGCCCACTGCCACTTAAGTGTGGCAATTCTTAGAGCTATGTCGGTGACCTTAGTTCTTCTGCGGATCTCCTCATTTCTGATTCGATCTCGCAATTAGGTAAGTCCAACTTCAAAAAAGAGGTTACCGTCGAATCCAACTCGGCTGGGCAGCGTTCGGGAAGCTACGAAAAATCTTCTCGTCCCATATACCGCAGTGTCTCAAGACAAAAGTCTTTGACCAGTGTGTGTTGCCAGTGATGACTTACGGCTCTGAAACGTGGTCCTTCACAATGGGCCTCATAAGAAGGCTCAAGGTCACCCAAAGAGCAATGGAGATGGCTATGCTCGGAATTTCTCTTCTCTGTTTAAATACTATCTATTATGAGATATAGCAGATCTACTAAGAGAATGAATGGTTTTCGCTTGTAAAGATTTTCAAAATGTCTTGATTATAGCTTCACAGTTTTCATTGTGTTCGCAGAGTAAACTTGTTTCAACAAAGTCGTGGAGATCAATGTAGCTCCAGAATGACTGGATCATTCTGGAGTGAATAATTCATTCGTTCGGTGAATATTATATTGCAAAAAGCTTTACGTCAGTTGTCACTTAATAATTATGCTAAAGCCCAGGAAGACAAGTATTTTAAGTGGTAGTGCCACACTGCATACTTTCGAGTTGCAGCCGAATGGGCCGGCACGCTCGGGGAAGTACCACTCTCTCACTTAAAATCGGCGTGAAGTGGTAGCTATGCTACTGCGTTTCGTCCGGTATGTGAGAGTCCCAGAGGCCCGATCCCCCTCCTCCCCAAATCATAATGGTTGTGCAGAATTTGGTTCTATTACCCCAGGAGGGTACCATCAGTGACTGCGGTGGAGAATCCCTCTCTGGGCATCCATGCTCAGGACGTACACAACCTGAGCAGGGATGCCCAGGCTGCCCTCCGAATTCTGGGGGGGGCAATTTTGCGCTCGCCACTGTTCGGGGCAAGCGGAGCAGGCATCATAAGGCAACCCCTACCACCCTCACCGTGGACTTCTGCAACATAAGGGGACTCAACTCCAATTTGAACGCCGTTCACTTTCACCTTGAGACGGCTAAGTAGGCCTTGCTCTTTCTTACCGAGACCCAGATATCCTCTCCTGCCGATACGACTTTTCTCTCTTACCCCGGGTACAAATTGGAACATTCCTTTGTACCACGAGCTGGGGTGTGCGTTTACGTCAGAGATGATATCTGCTCTCGACGCCTCGGCAGCCTTGAAGGGCAGGACCTATCAATTATCTGGCTGCGTGTAGACTGCGACGACCATCCGCGAATCTACGCGTGCCTTTATAGGTCCCATAGCGGTAATGCCGAAACCGACCGACTGGTTGAGCACGTCCAAATGGCTACAGATTCCGTGCTGCAGCAGATCCCATCCGCAGATATCGTTATTCTTGGCGATTTTAATGCCCACCATGCCGAATGGCTTGGATCGCGCACTACCGATCATGCGGGTAGATCTGTTCTCGACTTCGCTTTAGCATATGATTTGACACAACTAGTCCCCTCGCCAACGCGAATACCAGACGTGGAGGATCATACACCTTCCCTGTTGGACCTTCTGCTGACTTCCCATCCGGATGGCTACCAGGTTATCGTCGAACCCCCTCTGGGCTCGTCGGACCACTGTCTCGTCCGAAGTACAGTGCCGGTTGCGCGTTACTCACGACCTCGTTTCGTGGGCTGCCGCCGAGTGTGGCACTACAGGTCAGCAGATTGGGATGGGATGCGGTCCTTCTTTGCATCCTACCCATGGGGGCAGGTTTGTTTCTCGCCGGATGATCCGAGTGTTGTTGCTGACTCTGTTGCCGATGTGGTACTTCAGGGTATGGAACTATTCATTCCGTATTCTGCGGTCCCCATCGGTGGCAAGTCCCAGCCCTGGTTTGGTCGTTTCTGCAAAACGGCTTCACGCAGAAAATGGGAACGCTACCAAGACTGGGCTAACGCATCAGCGTCTCGTGATGTAAATACCAGCGCAATCAGAAAGGAATATAACTCTGCCTCTAGGTCCTTCAAAAACGTGATTGCTAAGGCGAAGACGGAGTACATTGGCAGAATTGGCGAGAGACTGGTGCGCCTCCCTTCAGGAACACGTGCGTTCTGGTCTCTCGCCAAGGCTGTCTTAGGGAATTTCTGTCAGCCTTCCTTACCATCTCTGCACAAGGACGGTGAGTCATTGGCCCATACAGCGAAGGAGAAGGCTGATCTTTTAGGCTCTCTCTTCGCAGCGAACTCGACTCTGGATGACCGAGGAAAGTCACCACCAACAATCCCGCGGTGTGATACCACGATGCTGGAGGTTAAATTCCGGCAAAGTGCAGTTCGTAAAGCACTTCTTTCCTTGGATATTCATAAGTCGAGTGGACCCGATGGCATCCCTCCAATCGTGCTACGGACTTGTGCTCCCGAGTTGGCGCCGGTCTTAACGCGTCTTTTCCGGCAATCCTATGCATTCGGCGTCGTCCCGAACTCCTGGAAGACTGCTTTGGTGCATCCGATCCCTAAAAAGGGCAACCGCTCAGACCCGTCCAATTATAGGCCTATAGCCATCACCTCCTTGTTCTCCAAGATAATGGAGTCCATTATAAACTGCCAGCTCCTGCGGTACCTAGAGGAGTACCAGCTGATTAGCGACCGCCAGTACGGTTTCCGTCGGGGTCGCTCAGCCGGTGATCTTCTAGTTTACCTTACTCATAGATGGGCGGAAGCAGTTGAGAGCAAAGGGGAGGCATTAGCAGCCAGTCTGGACTTAGCGAAGGCCTTCGATCGCGTGTGGCACAAAGCGCTTCTTTCGAAGCTTCCTTCCTATGGGCTTCCCCGGAAATTATGCAATTGGATTACCAGTTTTTTGGCAGATCGGAGCATCAAGGTCGTTGTCGACGGTGCATGCTCTGACTTAAAATTCGTCAATGCTGGTGTTCCACAAGGCTGCGTTCTATCACCCACTCTGTTTCTTCTGCATATCAATGACTTGTTGCAAATCAGTAACATTCATTGCTATGCAGACGACAGCACCGTAGACACCTCATACACCGGCCGTGCTAATATTTCTCGGGAAAACGTCGAAGAAAACCGGAACAAACTTGTATCTGAAATCGAGTCTTCGTTAAACAAAGTCTCGAACTGGGGTCGGCTAAACCTAGTTCACTTCAACCCCAAAAAGACGCAAGTTTGCGCGTTAACTGCTAAAAAAACACCATTTGTCGTATCTCCACGATTCGAGAACATTCCGTTAGCCGCTACAGCTAGTATCGGAATACTTGGCGTTGATGTTTCGAGTCTCGTTCAGTTCCGCGGTCAATTGGAAGGCAAAGCCAAATTGGCATCAAAAAAACTTGGTGTGCTCAGCAAGGCAAGACAGTATTTCACGTCGGCCCATCGTCTAAGACTATACAAGGCGCAAATTCGGCCTCACATGGAATACTGCTCTCACCTCTGGGCGGATGCTTCCCAGTACCAGCTCCTTCCATTTGACCGTATCCAACGTAGAGCGGCTCGAATTATCGACGATCAAGCCATTTCCGATCTGCTTGATCCTTTGGCTTTGCGTAGAGATGTTGGATCGCTCTGCATCTTCTACAGAATTTATCACGGGGAATGTTCCGAGGAATTGTTCGGATTAATCCCGGCTGCTGAATTTCACCTTCGGACATCTCGTCAAAATTCCAAATAAGGCTGTATTATTATGCCATTATTATTATTATATATAACGTCTAGTTTCCGACTTCGCAAAGTCAATAAATCCTTTGCGGATCTGTTTCTATATTAAACTTTCGCAGATATTTAACTTTGCCGATTCATAAATTCAAAAGCGCTTTTAAAAGCTCTGTTGTGGAGTATCAGATATATAGAAGCTAATGATTGGTAATACCAATCACCAATACCAATTTGGTATGGATTTTAAATATCAAATCTACAATTAGATTGTGTAAGTAACCGTTAAAAATGTTTCTGAATTCTGAGTGTGGCAGTTAATAGTAGAAAATTTATGTGTAATCTCTGTAGTCACTAGTCTAGTATCTACTCTCTATGGCTTGCTTACTTCACACTTGTCATTTTATGTCAGTCAGTTTGTGCAAATTGTGGATTTGTGATTGTGGATTTGTACGTTTGTTATAAGTGAATATAAGAATATTTTCAGACAAGAAAATAAAACTATTGCGATAGTGTTTATGGCGTGAAATTCAAAACAGTACGTATCTTTGATTGAAATATATGTAGCTAAAATTAAATTGTTTTCAATAAACACAGGTGTCAACTTTTGCCTCTACTTTCACTTTTAAAATATACGAAATCACTATACACTACATGTGGTGTACGTAATCATATTATTTTGTAAACCTTTCATATTAGCTGAAAGTTTACATTTAACTCAATATGACGGTACAATATGTCTATTTTTAGGTCGCCAAAATATAGCCACCAACCTGTTGTAACCGGGTGTTCGCTAGAATTTTCAGCTTATAAACACTCGTTAATTTATGAAATAACTTCTATTTTTGGCTATAAACATTACCTTTAATTTTGCATTGAAGTTGCCGTATACAAATAAACATTTACAAGATCACCAAATTTTACTTTCTTGTAATGAAAAATATGAATTTTAGATGAATTTATACAATAAACTACTTTATCTTTATTAACAACTTTTAAATTGTTTGTTTTAAATAATTCAACCTTAATGTAATTAATACTCTTGAAGTATTGACTATTGACTTAAGGAATAACTTTAGACTTGAATTTTCACTGGAATGTGCATTAAGCCTTCCCATTAGGATCTTACAGGAATCCACAGGATGTTTATAGTCAGTAAAATGGAACCAAATGAAAATATATTCAATATCTGAAATATAGTAAAACAGAATGTTTTATAAAAATGTTCTTCACATTTTTTTCTCATCTATTTTTTTTTTTTGTTAATTTATAATACAATTACAATATATGTATTTACAGTAATATTATGTATACCCATAATAGCATAGCCAATTTTGTTAAAGTCTGTGGTATGTCTATATACGAGAAGTAGATGTAAATTTATAATACCAGGTTAAGACTCTGCATAGTCTATATCCTGTGGCAAGGTCACTAACGAATTTATTGTCAATTTTTAGTGTCAAAAGAACTCAATTTCTAAAAATCTGGCAATGATATTCAATTTTAAAATGATGATTTGAACATGTTAGGAGTTTATGTTTTCTGTAATATTTGAAGGAGTTGGTAAGTTTAGGATTGAAGAGATATAAAACAAAGTTTATTCATATTATATATACATTACATATAATAATAACTTAAATTAGAAAAGTTTAAGAGATATCAGTATGTTAATAATATATCAAACTGCTAGATCTACTAAATTTTTTTATAGACAATAATTAAGTCTCAAAAATGACTAAATATTATGGAAATATAGCTGTAGTTCAATGTAATTTATGTATGCATTGTAAAGCACGATAAAGAAGAAGTCTTAAACCTAGGCCACTTTAAGTATTGAAAAATGCAACTTAGGTCAATAAATATTTTCTTACTATTAATTCTTATGATAACAAATATTGGTAATTTTTAACATTAACAATAATAGAAAAAAGAAAATAAAGAAGAAATAAAAAAATGTGGGCCAGAATCAGAGCCTCCTGGTCTGCAATCTTATAAGTTAGACATGCACTGTTGAAGATATATTTTCTAAATGTAAAAAACTAATGAAATAGTAGGATTTTCAGTAGATTAAAATAGGCCCAACAATTAATTCCTTGTCTGCATACAATCGCAAAAAATATATAATGTTATAAAAATGATTAGGATGTTCAGTTTGGTTCTGGCTGGTATTCAACTTCAAATACAGGCAAATAATAAATATTTCCCAAATAAGATTTTTGCTCTGTTCTGTTAATCCATTTTTAATAGCCTTCAATTTAAGTGTGCGATTGAACTTAACAGTCAATTGCAATCAATGATTATATAAATTATATTACCATGGGGTTTATATCCAATGGAAATATAAGAAGAATAAAAGAATATGAAGTTTTAATAAAAGGTTATATAAAAAAAGCAAATAAATCCTACTTGTGCAACTACTAAGTGCAATATCCTGCCTTCTTTTACCAAGGCACCATGCTTCTCTTGCGGGAGTATAAACATGTATCAGAAAGTAATGTGACATGTGCAGGTTTCCTCGAAGATGCTTTTTATCAACTCTTATAGATAATTCTTTGGTTTTTTATGTCTTCAAATAGGTGTTACTATATTTTGTCCCTAAATGCTGTGTAATTTTTTTTGTGTTTTTAAAATTGCTCGAATATATTTGTAAAAAATATAATATAATATATAAAATAAAAAGCATTTTTTTTCTATTTATCTCATATGCTGCTTTTCCTATGACTAGGTTTTCTAAGATAAAGATACTTGATTTTTTTTTTTTACTTTATTAATATATACTATTGTATTCGGTTTTATTTCAAAATAATTGTAATTTAACAAAAGCAACTAAGATGGTAGAGCATATCCTTAATAAAATAATGAAAAGGTATGACACCACATATCCATGACATTACATAAGATTGATTGACTGTGTTATTTTTTTTTTATTTAAAATTATACTACATTTTATTCTGATGTTTTTTATTTGCTGTTATAATAGACGTCTTATTTCACCTTTTTATTCAAAATCTGCAAAGTGGGGTTCTTTATAATGATTAAGTAATTTCTGTTTGCATAGTATGTAACTTTGAACTTAGACTTGATATTATATCAGCCGCGTTACAGGTGCAAGTACTCTCACGCGTTTAAATCAATTAGATTGTTGAATAATTTAGTAAGATTGTAGAGCCAATGTCATCCAAGAACCTTGAACTTTATTTTCGCCGAATGTTCTATTGTTTAATGTCGCAATAAATTAAATAATAATTGTTACGACTTATGAATAAATAGGATTACAGTTCACATACACGGGACAGAATTTTAGACGACGTACAGGAAAACACGGTGACAAAGAACAATACACAACCTCTATTAAGTCATTAAAAAAAATACATGAGGCGTGCGTCTTGATATATTACAGCTCACGACTAGTTTCATTTGAAAGTGATTAATTGTTAATTTAATAAAATCTCATTATTTTAAGAATCTCGCGGAGTGTAACTAGTGAATTCTTATTTTATAAAAAATGTGGCATCTATCTGGTATCTAATAAATACATCCTTAATTATACATTTAATGTTAGTTCTGTAAGATAGTCCACGAAAATACCACTTGTAATATATATATATATAGATATATATCGAGCTATTTTAGGGCTTTACATTAAACAAGATAAAACTGTAAAATGTTATAATACATATAATATTCAAAATACTGAAGTTGAAAAATTACAGCTTTATATATAGTATAATTAAAGTTAACATAAATCAATAATCAATAACGTAAGCAATGAAAAAATAATATTTAAAATGCCTTTAAACAAAAAGCTTAGAACTTTAAATTTTCCATCAGGTGAGCCTCCTGCTCGTTTGCCACTTATGATATAAAAAAGAAATCGGTCTCAATTAGAAGATCAAGAAGGATTAAAATTTCTCAGAAGCTGATTCTTTGTAAAAAGTACTAGTTTTTTTAAAATTTATCGTTTCACAAGTACGGTACGAATTATTGAATGAAAGCGTGTCCTTCTTATTAAATTTAGAAATATGAGGAATGGTGCCTGTACTTCAACTCGTAAGTTAAAGGCATTAGCGTTTTTGGAATCCTTGGACTGATGGTATAAAATAGGGGACGATGTATTTTATGGCACTTGTTTCAATTTATTTTATTTATTTATTTGGGAAACAAACAATTATAATTATGTTTAATAGTAAAAAATAAATATAAGAAAAACATTTTGATTAATAAAGTTTCCACTTAAAAAGTACAAACAAATGATAACTGACATTTAAAATATGACGTAAACTTAATTTAAATTCACTAATTTTTGAGTTAACTCAAAACTTAAAATTTGAGAATTTATATCTAATTCTTTACAATGAATGTTATAATTTTTTCATGCGCGTAGCAAGAACATATTCTTTTAATAGTCACACTTACAAAGGGGTACAAAAAATAAAGATTGGTTTCTCGCGTTAAGGCGAGGACATTTAAAATGTAAATTATTAAGGAGACTCTTAGAATCAACAAAGTTATGGACAGTTTTATATAAAAATATTTGGTCCCTTAAACTTCTACGCACGTTTAACGGGATGATACCCGAGATATCATTATTGTCAATATTATTGGAAAAGCCACCTCTAAATTGCAAATGTTTCAAAAATGTTGACTGAATTTATTCTATTTTATTTATATACATTTTGTAATATTTATATTTTTCTATTTTATTTATATACATTCCAAGATAGACCTAGCATTACAAAGTAAAATAAGCTATTTTTTTATTTATTATTATTATTATAGTCAATCTTGGAATAAATCCTAGCATTTAATACGCTTTAGCTGTTATATAATTAATATGGTAAGTAAAAGTTAGCTTATGGTCTAAGTAAACACCCAAATCTCTCATCTCAGAAATTCTGAACAAACCGGTGTTCTGCAATTTATAGTCAAATAATATTGGTGAGGCCAATATTTGCCTTGTAAATGTTAGAATGTTTCATTTTTTTATATTTATGCGCAAAAGGTTTTTACAGCAATTATCTAAACAAAGTGAATAATTTGTGGTATTTTTAGTATTTATGTATTTATTGAAAGTAATTCAATAATAAAAGTATTATAAAATAAAGGGCGGAGTAAAGGCCTGGTTACGCAAAAACCTAACGTTTAAGTAATGTCGGATGCCTCCGGTCATAACCTCGTTGGTAAAACCCCCATATACTTTTAAACAAAGAAGAAAAAGATAAATTATGTAATTAAGATTACATAGCTTAGTTCTGAATCATTTAGATCTAGAGATCGTGTAATTCCTCCATTGAATATAGGGTAACGAATCACTGTTATCTGAAGCATTGCGCTGTGCGCGTTACCCTCGTTTTCTGTATTACCAGTAATTAGAAATGTACTATGGGTAAAATAGTTTAAATTATCGCAGGTATATTTTACAACAGTTTTAATTCTGCTAGCAGCAGTTGTACAGAAATCTATTAACGTGAGCTGACAGTTATAAGATAACATAAATTTACAATGTATTTAAATATAGTTGTTGGCAGTTTTGAGTACCCTATACATTGTACAAGTTAGCTTGATCTTTTTGACAGATCAGAGGACGGATGGGACATGAATAACAGGTAGTAACTATTAAAAATATCGATTACAAAAAATTATTATTAAAGATAATTGTTAAGTTATTGTTACGAACGGAGGTCCTTTCGGTTGGGGTCTCTTTGGCTAGTGGTTGGGGTCTCTTTAGCTGGTATAACTCTATAAAGAAACTTAAGGTAAAAAAAAAATGAATTCTAATTTGAATTACGCAATAATTTATGTCTAGTGCAATAAAGAATTTCACACATAATACACCCACACAATCTCGTCACAGTAATAAGTATTTTAAAACGTAATTTTTTGGATTATTAGATATTTTCGGTTTCCCATCACTGTCTGTTAATAAGATCAAAATTTTCCCTTACAATGATTAGCTCAGCAGAGAGACATTTTCAGACTGTTACTTTACTTCTACATTGTATTCATATAATTTAAAGAAAAACCCGTAAACAATTTCTGAATTTTTTTTTTTTCGTATAAGTTTTTGATTTCTGATATTTAGACTGCAAAATTTTTGCAGTCTAAATATGGTTTTCTTGTATGACTTCTCTTTAGAGTGTAGCACCGTGATAATGTTCGAGAATATTGTATGGTTAAATTTGCTTTATAATAAAGCGATACAATGCCACCACGTGGGCGAGTGTGTTACGATTACAATTTGACGCTGAGCTGACGACGACGGGCTGAGTTCTAAAGACACATAAGTCCATGGAAACTTATGGCCGGAATTGATTCCGCTATACTCGATCAAGATCCTTTTCTTCACTGGGCCGCTAGGCACTGGCTTTTTCGTATTTTAATTTAATGCTATTATTTGTCGCACAAATACAAAAAAAAGTGATCAGCAAACATGCAATACT
Organism: Vanessa atalanta; assembly: GCF_905147765.1. Lineage (NCBI taxonomy): Eukaryota > Metazoa > Arthropoda > Insecta > Lepidoptera > Nymphalidae > Vanessa > Vanessa atalanta. The sequence goes on from NC_061882.1 coordinate 7,721,130, forward strand.
CTCGTATATGCTTTTTGGGAGATTGAAATATTTTCGAAACAAAGTTTCTGACGACCTTCCTAAGTATGTCGTGAAGTAATTTCTATAAGTATTTCCGGCACTTAAAACCGAAAAGAATTTAAAGAAAAACAACAAGCAATTTCAAGTTTGTAATTAAAAAGTGACTTGTTACAAATACAGTTTATTTCACACGTTATGTTAGAAAATATCTACAAATCCAAAATATCTACCATATTTTGGATTTTTAAATAATATCGTTATATTTTAAAATGTCCCTTGGAAAGATATTGCCTTTTACGCTAATTTTACAATTATTATTATGAAACTGTAACGAGAGCATGTAATTATAAAACCACCTTTTACAGTTCGAATAATTCTTTGTATCGTTTAGTTGTAAAATAAAATATCTTTGTTACCAGGATGGGTTACAAAAATTAAAAGCGTCTGCTCAAAGGCTTATTCCACTACGATGTTCCCATGCGATTTGGTGGGTAGACGTGGTAGAATTTAATTCGATACGTGCAGGTTTCCTCACGATGTTACCTCACCGACGAATACAAGGCGAAATTTAAAGAAAAATAAAGTATATTAAAACTCAGTGGTGACCCGGACTTAAACTCATAATCTTCGGATTAGTTACAATATCGGTCGTTACGATGCTTAGAAAATTTTCGATCACATGGGTATTTTAAACTTTAAGTTATTGTAAACCACTAAACCTCGTTGTTTCTTGAAAATTAATAAACGTATCAAAGAGATCAAATAAATATTTTGTAAATATATAAAAATACAAGCTTTAATTATATTCTTATGGGACTTCAGAGGCTCAGATAAAATTGACATAAAACTAGTAGGGAAAAGTTTAGCCTAAGGTATAAATTCGCAAGCAGTCTGCGTGTCGTACGTGTCTGAATCCCTATTGCTTACTATATAATATAAATACATATTTATGTGACTGAGTAAAACCCTTTCAGTTATATAGCATTACGTAAGTAATACACGCATTGCGTAAGTAGCATTAAAATTATGCAAGTACTAGTTTCCGTCCGCGGGTTATCCCGCGGGTGAGAGTTCTGACGCAAGACCAATAGAATTAATAGTCTCAGAAATTTTCAACAGTAAAACCCAATAACCTTTCCAATCAGGGGTTTGTTTCCAGTACCTTGGGATCTACAAACTAATATTTAACCACTTAGACGTAAAAATGTTAGCATTATATTAACTATGAGATATATTATAGATAAAGTTTATTGTTATCAAAGAATTACGATTTGCGCTAAAATATGACGTAGAAGCTTATGTGGAGTCGGCAATTTAACATTTTTATGGGACAACGCACAAACAGAGTGACCATCGGTCATTATACCCGATTAAGATTTTTTTTACCTAGGAAAATTTATCATCATAATATGTAAAAATAAAAGCTAAGTACCATTTTTGTATTCAACCAAATGTTTCGACACAATTTCAGAACTACTAAGGTTTGTAAATGCCAAGGTAAAATAGGACGGCCAAAACGCTATGGTGCGCGGCCGTGTGCAAATAAAGCAAAGAGCTTGAAGTTATTAAGGTTTTTCAGTTATCAGTAGTGAGGGAAGGTAGGGCTGCTTTTGTTGCTTTAGTCGAAATGTCAGGAGTGGCCCGTGACGTCATCGTGCGGTAAAATGGCGCGACATTTCACGGTGCCGACACGCCCTAGTCCACCCTAATCTCTGTCATGACAGGGTTGCCCAAATCTACCCCCAAAGCACCCGCTGAGGACCGACCTAATTCTTTTATGTTTGCCATTAATCTGGATTTAACGATTTCACTGCCGCTAAATTGAGAATCCATCGGTGCTCATTGATTTTGTGATACATATGTTTTTTTTTTAATTTCGTTATGTTATTAACTGCGTATGTAGTGTGAATCAGGTCGTTATCGTTGGCGTAAAATATGTTGTACTAGCTATAATTAAAAGTAAAGTTGAATGAGTAACATGGTAACGACATTGATAATAAATTTTCTCTAGGCTTTTAGGCGATTCGATGTCACAAAGCTGCAATTTTACTTGCCATGATTTATTGAGGCTTAATTTATTTGATATATAATACTATATTGTAAGCCTATAAATTATTTTATATAAAATATTTATAAATAATCATTCAAGGTTGTATAGCTTTTAGCTATTGAGTTATATTTATTTATTATATAAATGTGATGAATACTTTTTGGTTTGACATTTTTATAATAAAAGTAGAAGAAGAATATTTTTGAATTTGACATGGGAATTATTAATCTGGGTTGAAAAGTGGAAGATATTGGATGATTGTAACAAAAACTGGAAAAATCAATATATTAAATATTGTTAATTATTTTACGTTTCTATTTACTTGAACCTGGGTCTTCAATATACACTCGGATATGTAATTAATTAAGCAGTTCGATAGCACTATTTCTTCCATACCATTATTTAAGACAAAAATCGTAACATAACTGAAATAATATATAGTCTATATTGCTCATGGATAAATTATCTTTCTGAAGCTGATGGAATGATTAAAATTGCTTCAGTAGTTTAAGACTCTATCGATAACAAACAAATAAATATTCCCTCTTTATGCTTTCCCATAGGAACCGTGTATTCTTGCTGTTTAAAGAGCAGCCCCCAGACTGCTATACATACGAAATATCATGTCGCTTTCTTGTAAGATCCCAACTGAATAAATATATTTTGATTTTGCGATTAATTTCTCTGAGTTCTCCAAAAGTTCTCTGTTGGCAAGTTATTTTTGTTGTCACGAATAAGAATGTGTGAATTAAATAGTAGGTTATATGTACATTTTAAACATTAAATTCAACCTGTGATTGAAACAGCGAATATCGACGAAAGTTTGTTTAAATGTTACTCAGACAAAAATATACATTGTTCTATTTGTCTATCTAAGCAAACGAAATTGCGGCCTTAAAACGGAATAAGATAAATAATTATGTCAACTCACATTCTTAATATTTTTTTAAGATAATCACAATGGATGCCAGATCACAGACAATGCAGATCATTCATCCACTCGCATAGCAATGTCAGGTCAGTGTGATGATTTTGTCGCATACGATGTTGTATGATACCGGTCACTGATTTAAATCGAAAATGTTATACAACTTATTTGTGGTAAGTTGGCTTATCATCGAGGCTGTGGAATAATACTGAAGAATAGTACAGAATTGGTAAACTTGCTTGAATCTGATCAAATATTTAACAGTAATAGGTAGCAGAACTTTTTTTGAAGATTTTTTAGATCTCATGGTGTACAAAAAGTAGTAACTATATTTACATCTCATTTGGAAGTGACTAAAACGTATTTGAAATCTAGAGGTCCGAAGAGTTCGTTCAAAGCGTGTAAAAACAAAAGATCGAATGAAAGCATGTGTTTGTTCTTTTAGTTTTTCGTTTGTTTTTATCGTTACATTTCCCTCTTATACAATTATATTGATCGTGATCTTGAATAATCTATGGTACTCATTATGGACTCGCGAAATAATGCCGTTTCGACCGTCGGCGAAGTTGTAATCGGAAGTATTGAAGAAAAATTAAAGTAGGTACAAGTAGAATAGTGTTTGTTGTATCAAGAATAATAATATTTGAATCAAAACTGTTTATAGTTCTGATATATTATTATGAACTGCAAACAGGTTTACATATCACATGCGTTTTCTAACTTCGAACTGCAGGTTACTAAGTTTTATTTAACTATACTCCTTCTTCGATTGAAATAGAGAATAAAAACAAAATTAATTATATTTCTATAATCTTATTTAGAACTGAATAAGTTTTCATAACACATGGAGTGTAAAATATATATAAATAAATAAATATTGAGCAAAAAAAAAATGACCTCCAGTTACACTTACTTTGGGCATCAAATAAAGACGTTTAATCGAAATAATAAGAAGTTGTAAAGACAATATGTATGTAATTGAGTTTTCACAAATTTTATTAAATGAAGAACTTTAAAAAAAATACTGAATACAGAGAACAAATAGTATAGTGATTATTTGTTAAACGATCACGTTGTTTCATATATATTTGTTCAAAACACTTAAAATCTAATATAAATTATATACTTACACATCGATTGAATACTCACATCGATAAGCGAACATACCTAGGTATATATAGCTCATAAAATTAATGGTATATTTATCTACGGTATCATTATGATACCTGTTATGACTTATATATTAGTATATTATAAAACAAGACAACACGTCATCGCGTGGATAAAATTAGGTTTTTAATTTAGAGCTCACGTTTTTAATTATTGTGATAATTATTCTGGTTCAGTTTAAGACCACGCAGCGACCACACAATGAAGGTAGTTACTGTGAATTACTTTTACGTATAATATCATTATCTATAATTGAAAATGAAAATCATTTTACAAAGTGCTTCAATGAACGAACATGCCCATCTAGAAATTATAAGCTATCAATGAAAATTTTATGTCAAGGCTCTTAACAGTTTTACGTGAGTCCAAATAAATTATGTATATGATTATACTTTTTCTTTTAGAATATTATTGTAGCTACGCATTTGTTTTTTTTTTATTCAAAACTTTTATACGTAATTACGAACTCACGAGAAATAAAATAGAAAACTACAAAAAGAAATGTCAAAGTAATGTCCATGGGCGGTGGTAGTCACTTTCCATCAGGAGAGCCTCCTGCCCGTTTGATAAAATAACTAGGTATAAAGGGGAATGCTTATCTTTTATAGATATTTCTTCCATCATAACCAAGAAGGAAAAAACAGTACTATGATGGTAGACACGTATCATGTAAAATCGAAATTACAATATGTAATAAGAAAATTATGTTTATTTCCTCAGGTAGCTTTATAATATATGACAAGCACGTACAAAAATATTATAAGATAACATTATACAATTGTTTAATATACATACATATGTATAGACAGTTTTTTCTTTAAATCAATATTATAAAAAAAGGGTTTTAGGCGTTAATGACACGGAACATTAACATGACAGCTCGATTTTACTCGTATCTATTGATCCAAAACAACGAATACGGGCGGTATTCATAAATAAATTTCATGTCATGTATTGACAGGCAGGAAATCTGATGGGCTGTTAAAATAGACGACTCTAGCAAGGGCTATTGCTCTATCAGTGTGCCGTATTTCGTACTTTGTTATCGGTATAGCCGCATTATCGTCGAAATGACCGCATCGTCGCAACGGTACCGCGCCTTATACAATCACGTATAGCAGGGAATACGCATCTAATGTCGCTGAAAGTAGAACGAAAATGTGTGTCATACTTTTTCTGATTTCTACCCACATCATTTACTATTGATTATTTTTAATACAGAATATACTTTTTGGTCACAAGTAAATTTTTAGTATTTTTATCTGGGAAGGATCTCTTATGTGAAGATAATAGAACTATAGATTAGAGATAGATTAAGGAAAAAGATACACAGAGACCACCAACCCCAAATAATCGAGATAAGAGCACGCGAAATACGAATATGGTAATGTTTTGAGTAATTTCTGTTATCATTTAAAAAGTCTTATTTTAATAACATTAATCTAATTTTAACTTTTAACAAACTATACATAAGTATAATTATAAATAGGTAGATTTTTATTGAACCTTATTTCATATTCAAATCACGTTGAAGGTCGACAATAAAGATGGATCAGAGTGAATTTGTCCTTTAACTGGTGACTATGTTCACCTAGAGAATTTACTTAGTAGTTTATTGCATTCATTTTCGTGATCGCAGTGTTAAGTTTACTGAGTAGATCTAATTCGGATTAGAGAACAGTCTTATAGTGGGTTTTCACTGAAATAGCGAAAAAACTATGTGTTTGTAACTGACTGTGTTTGTTCTTTGTATTAATTTTTGTTCTCATCATAAACTGAGGCAAAAACTACCGTAATGACTTCAAAGGTATCTTTTGTAACCAATTTATTATTTGTTTATTCATTCTTTATTGCACCAAAGCTTATTAATAACACTAAAGTTGTCCCCTTTCGCGTATATATATATCAATTATCTCAATATTCAATTTGGTGAAGCAATCAAATAATAACAACTTAGTGTTTAAGCTTAAACTTTTCTACTCGTTTTCAACACTTACGTAGCTATATAAGTAATAATGAACATGTGAATATGATAATGAGTCATCCGTATGTATAAAAATCGCTTACATTCGCGTCGTGGGTTTTTGGCAAAACGACAAATTTTGTAATGTGAGCTTCAATTGTACGTTGCTACGTGTACGATACGCATACATCGTAAAACTGTTAATCATCTAAAAGTGCTCAGATCGTTGTTCGGGGTATACGGTCCGGGAATGAAGTCATGGCCGTCGCGTTGTTTATAACAAATTATGAGACTTGTGTGAATTTCAAACAGAGTCAGGAAGACGAGCTAGTGAAATATTTACTTTGTCGATTTCCATAAATTTTTTACGTATAGAGTTATCATGTAACAGAGTTTGTTAAGTAGTTTATTTAATCAAACAGTCATCTCGTAAAACGCTGACTTTATTCGTGTAAAAAATAAATATAATGTAGAGGAACTTAGATTAAAAAGTAATTTCTCCGCCACATATACATACGTGTAGACTACCTACATTTTACATCTCGCACTGGAATAGCTTGGTGGAATAAGCTCCTTAAGAGTACTCTCCGGTCATTATACAGCTATGAGAAATTGACGGGTAGGTACAATCGTTTTATTTATAACCACATTAATATTATAAAGAAATCATAAGTTATTCGATTTCACGCAAAAATACAAATCTTTACGTGAGTATAACCCTACTAGTCTGAGTTTTTTGTTATACATTGCAATATTTCCAGAGAAAATTATATATTTTTTTTATCCTATATAATTTGCAGTCAATTTATTCGACTTTGGTGCTTTTCTGAAGAACCTTGGCAAAACTAGGAATATACTATGAATAATCTTTGTTCCGGAGATTTGTAGAAATGAAACCTATTAAACCACATGGGCAGTTCGTGCAGAAATAATAACTACAGACTTAGAAAATAAAAGGACTTATCTGTTTGTTTATATCAAAATGTAGGAATAAATCTCTTGATCAAAGGGCGAAGTCAAGGTGGGTTAGCTGGTAAATATGTAGTTTGTGTGCCGCAGAGATTAGAAACTAGGTTGACCAATAATCATTACAAAGCTTGCCAGTACCTCAAATAAAGCATACATTTTTCGTAACAATATTTTCATAAAACAAAATTATCTTTTGTCTCTATTATAATTGGCCTTTAAAGTTTTAAAGCAGCTTTTGTTTAATTTTTTTCCTTCACATAATAATTTCGACGTCGATTAGGACGTCGAACGACGTCGTCACTTTTATAAAAATAATTTAGAATATGACGCAGAGGTTAACTAAATAATAAAGACAATTTAATAGTTAAAGCAAAATATATGCATTGGTTTCAAGTACACATTCTAAGCTATACTTGGCACGTATGAGCTGTTGAACCATCTAACTAAGCATTATACAATGTTAAATATGTTAATGACGCAGGCCTTTCCGTGACAATTATGCGTTATCTTATTATTATTTTTTAATAAATATAATATATTAAAAAAAACTAATTATTTTTTATTACAATAATTATATAATTTTCTATTTAAAATTATGTTGGTAATTATTTGTATATTAATTATTAAACAATAATGAAATTAGCGATGGACTAATAACCTTGTTATACCGCGTAATTGAATAGCGAGTTTAATACAACAAATTATAGAAAAGTACATTTGAAAATAAAATTATTTATATATCTAAATTCTTGCAATACGCCATTTGTTGATACTGTCGATCGTAAATCATCATTTCCTAGACTTTGTCTAGGTCCGCAGTTATATTTTTTCCCAAAATTACTTAATATTTGCCAAATTATTTTGAATGGGCCCAACGACAAAACAAAAACTACAAGATGTAAAGTTTATCATTAGACCTATTAACAAGAGTAACGCAACATTTTCCTAGAATGCCGAATACCTACTACCTACTCAGTAAAAAACGAATACTCGGTCCAACACTAAAACAATCGGAACTATTAGAGGCGGTTGACTATTTTTTTAAATTATATGAAGTAAATTAAATTAAAATATAAAATTCATAATATATGGTATAGGAATACTTAACTCTGTTCTGTCTGGTACATGTTTTCAACTTTAGAAAACAAAAGACTTGTACACGGTGCACATATATTTAAATACTTTTGCGGAACGTCCCACATGTATTGTAGTCTTTAGGTATTAAACTTTCAGTCTACAAAATATAAGTCTAATTTTATAAAGATAGGACTTTTAAGATTTAGGTTCACGTATTAAACGCCATCGAGGAGTTTTTATTTCATTTATATTTATTTAGATAAATGTTTCAAAAACTGTTTAATGTTTGGGATAACAGATTTTAAATCGATGAATATGTCCTAATTACGTTTAAACCTTTTTATGCGGTTTAAATCTGAGTATATGTATCTGTATCGAATGACATCGCTGAATTTAACAAGTACTCGGTTCGACGCAAATAAACCAACTATAGATTGATCTGACTAATTAACTGACGATTCGTATATTTATATTTGCAACTGTTATGGAATATTTAAAATTTAAATTCCTTACGTTACAGCAACAATTTTAAAGTACTACAACAATTTGTTGTAGTAAAATTTAATCATCTGTTTTGCCTGTTATGAGTTGTGACTGTTACTTTGTCGGTGTACAATTTGCGCAAGAGTCAGACATTCCGCGTACTCTTAGTACGAATGTACGCGACTTGCACTCGGCGAACTGTCATCGCCGTTACGGAAGTTTGATTTGTTGTGGCTAACTTCTCTTCATTAAGTTGTACTGTTTGTCTTCTTTCTTGTCATTGGATCGATTTGAAATTGACGTTATAAGATTTTACATTATTATTTTGTTGGGAATATAGAAATCACTAATCTTAATTACTTACTAGACGTTAATAAATAATAAACGTTAACGGTAATTAATACGAGGAAGGTCAATTCGTGTTAAATTCGATTGTGTGGTTGTATTTATACGTAATTAAGTACGATAAAAATATAAGAAATTTAATCAATTAATATTTACTTAAAATATTAGTAATAAAATTTTTATAATAAGTACGTACAGCGTAAACCGGTGGTTTAACAGGATGGAAATTTGACAGGAATTATTCCTTATGGAACAGTAAGCATTAAGAGATATTTTTGTCAAAATTTCTCTCCTACGGGACTCAAACAGAGTATGAACGTTTGTATTGAAATCTGAATGGAAATTTTTAATGTTAGATATATGAAAATATGTATTAAGGCTTATGTTAATGAGTTAAAGACAGATGTTAAAGTTTTTTTTAATTTTCATCACCCAAAGGTATAAGAATTACTTAATAATATTTTACTCGATATAATATGTAGAAATAGTTGACTAGATATTGGAAACAAATTAAAAATGGCTTATTATTTAGGCTAATTTACATGCAAAAAAATTAGCAAAATACGTGTCCGTAAAGTAAATAGGAATTTAAATATTTAATAACATTACTCTACTATTTATTTATTACATTGGTAACGGAATTTTAAAATTAATTGCTAGAATAGAATAGAATTGTCTGGCATGAGAAACCGTGAAACATAATAATAGAAAAAACGAAGGAAACCTAAGGAAAAGAGGTATAAGTCTGTATAGAACTCCTACTCACCTTGGGGCTTGCTGTGTTACGTACGCAAAATACATACTATACGCTACGCTATCAAAACAGTTTGTCTACCGCAGCGTCGCGAGTCGCACGTCCGTAGACCACGCGCTGCGGACTTTGTTAATTTAAGCGAAAATTCATATCAAACCGAAACGATATTAGTGCCTTTAACGTGATTTTATTTACAATTCCACAGAAAATATCTATAATTTAAAGGTAAAAGTGATAAATATTACCTCGTCTGAGGTCTTAATATCTTTTGATGTGACTTGTCATTTAATTTAGGTTAGCCTCAATACTTATTATTTTTTGACGACAATTAAATGCTATGTGGCAAAAGCGGTTACCAGTTAATTTATTTTATCACATGTTTCAAATATAAGTATACATAATGTTGTCTTCGACACTATAACTTTTATAAATTGCAATGAAACCTAATTTAGTTTTGGAAGTGTAACTGTTGAATTTTTTTTAATGTTTCTCATCTTTAAATCTTTTTTAAATAATTTTTTCCGAATTTTTTTGTAGTACAGACCAAAAGTATGTTTATCTCGATTTATGAAATGACTACAATGGAATACTTATCTATAAAAGATTTCAGAAAATAATTTTCTTAAATTATTTATCGCCCAATATCCAAATGTTTTTATTCTTGAACGATTTTATGGGAATGTTAACGAAAGTCATGTAATTTTGTATTTTAATAAACTATATTATAATATTATATCCTTTGGTATTTTATCAAGTACTCAAAACATTTCCATAGCTACTGGCTGAATATCTAAAAAACAAATTGTTGTGTTATATTTATTCGATTATTTTGAACTCAACAACATAAACATAAATACTATAATAGTATACGTAATAGGCAAACATTTTTTTCTGTAAATCCTTTTACCGCCGTCATCGTATGTTTAGGTAGAGGTTAGCCTTGACCGACAAACATTAAAATACTTTTTATATTTGCCAATCCTCAACAAAACTAGATATATAATTATGTATAAATCTATAAATTTCCTATTTAATCACTGAAAACGTGATTGTATTTGCATATTTTTAAATATCTTGTATCTTTATAAATACTAGCTGTGACGCGTGATTTTACACGCGTTCAATAATATAAAGTGAGTATTTATAGCGCGAATATAAGTTAATAAAAAACGACAATACTATTTATTCTAAATAGAGGGAATTTCGGAACAATCCCAAAATAGTTTTTATGAATTATAATTATGTTCCTTATAAAACTGCTTGTATGCTTAAAATAGCGTGAACTTCAAGATCTTTTATTTTTTTATAAGGTAACCTATTTTATTAAAATGAAATTTATCTAAATAAAATAACTAAACAGTAAGTTTAATTGTTCCCTATAAATATACATTTTACAGTTTTATATGTTTGCAATTTTACCTGTTTTGAAGTAGTAGTTGTACCTAATGTGGTTGTTTTGGTTTTGATAACTTGCGAATATACTTTAAAACGGCAGTTGTTTTAAAAACACAGTATTCAATTAAATATATTTGTATAGAGTATTTAAGTGTATGCATGAAGAAACTGGTTTCGTGTCTGCGCCATCACGCAAAACAATTGCTCTTTTCAAGATGCAAATTTTAATTTTTCTATTAACCTAGTCCAATGATAGTTTTAATATGTCTAATAAAATGTGTATATAACTAATAACCTCAATATACATTAACATAAAAGCATATTTGTTGCTCGAATGCTAGGCTCGGCGGTTGAGCGTGTTTCTACATTATTGCTAAGAAGTAACACGCGGGCGAGGTCAAGACTGCTAACTAGTAAGAAATGAAATTAAACATTTAGTCTACTTAGTCCCAAAACATCAAATAGAAGAATAGAAGTAGGTAAATAAGTGTGAGTAACACTTTATGTAATGAAAGACAAAACTAAGAATATGTCTACAGTCTAGACGCAAATTTTGTTACGTTTCATTTCATCGTTTATTTCGTTCCACGTTTTCATTTACTATATAATATTTTGATAGGGTTACCTAATAATATTGTTTAGTACTTTGAAGAAATTATCTTACATATAAAATTAATAACACGGTTATCAAATACGGTTCCGCCTTTAACAAGTTTTAATAAAAGAAAGAATGAGTTATAACGGATTATTCGTTAAATACAAGTTTACAATTTTCTATTTGTAAGTAATTGTAAGGTTATTGTAATTATTGGAGGCCTGAAATGTTGAAATCTTATTGGTGTATGTAGTTTTAAAAAGGATAATATCGACTTAAAACAGCGACATCCGCCGCGTAATAGCACAATGAATAGCATATTAAGGTTTCATTAAATTCGATTCGCCAGTTCTTTCTGTAATAAAAACAATATAAAAAGTAGATGAATACCGTCTTTAATATCTTAACATAAAAAGGAAGTTAATAGTACGGAACGACGTACGGGTTAGTAGACGATTCGTATCCCAAATGACAAGTAAAAGTCACCTCCTGTTTCGTGGGCACTTATTTCCTTACATCGTCAATGCCGTCAATGGAATTCGTGCTGTTTTCTCCCTTTTGCCTGTAATTTGCTGACTTTCGTCAAGACGTCCTATCTTGAAGGAAACGCATTCAAGTTCAAAGGATTCAGACTCTGTTTCCTCAATCTAATTCGAAGGTACAGGAGAAGAGCAGCACTAAAAGCTAGTCGCTAGACCAACGAGACCCCTTTACCCTGTAACCGTATAACGGTAATATGTAGAATTACATTTTAGGGAGTTACTTGTCAGTGGGTCTATCCTAGTCGAGCGTGCTCTTTTCAGACTACCAGCCTAATATCGTTCCACCTACAATTTTGCACAATTTCACGTGTACATACATATATTTAGCCAATCTTACAAAGTAACGAGAAGTAATTGGAACGAGAAGTAATTGAAAAATAATTGGACGAAGAGTAATAAAATGATTAGATATTATTATTTATCAAATTTTGTACAAGCGCCGAACCAGCTCCAGTCGATAAACAAGCCAACTCGATTAAGACTTGCATAATGTAATATTTTCAACGTTGGAAATTGGAACTCGTAATCAAGTTTGAATGAAAAGCTCGTTCAAAAATTTATGGTCACATCGAAACTCGAAGTTCGAATTAAAGCCTTTCAAATTTCCAGGAGCCTGGATCAGATAAGAACTCTTTTGATCAAGTTTTTTTTTTATATTAAAGGTTAAAAGGAAAATAAACATTATATACCAATCTCAATAGACTAATTACCGTTGTTGCAATGATATACGAGGAAGATAAAGATTGTAGTTAATCTTTACATTTGTAGTGTTTACTACATACGGTACCACTCGATAGATAATGTAACGTTGTTTTAGTCATCACATTGGCGTGTAAAAAGTTCTTGTCCATTGAGGTATTATATATTATAAAAAATTAAAATGACAGTAGATTATATACATAATCTAATCGTGGTTGTATAAAAGATAAAATCTATAAGAACTATTCTTAAAATTCTTGTCGTTTCGTGTGATAATTATTTTTATGTTGAAAGTAATTTCACTAACATCGGATAATGTTTGAACTCATTTTATTTTTCAAGTAAAACAGTTTTTTTTTGTTTTAGGTCTTTGTTTTAAGACCGTCTGGGTAATTACAGGAACAAGTGACATAACTTGGTTCCAAAGGTTGGTGACGCATAGACAATGTAAAGTATGGTGAATATTTCTTACAGCGCCAATACAAAATTACAATTGGCCACCAAGTTTTCCAATTGCAATTCCGCTTACCTATTTAAAAATAATAATTGCAAAAATAGTAGTCGGTTTAACTTACATTGATAATTATTGTATAAATACAATGGACATTAAAAATTATTGGAGAAAAACACACTTACCTCATTGTCGTTTATCCCTTAAAGCAAAAAAAAAACGCCGGTATATCATTATCAAGTTTGCATTACAACGGATGTTAATACATGACGTAATGTTACTTATCTAGGATTCTAGAATTTTCTGTACATTTCTAACAAATTTGAATTACAAGCTTCATATCTATGGTGAAGTTTAAAAAAATATCCTTAATTGAAATTTAATACAGCAATTTTATCTATGATAGTTAAAGATGCAAACATTGATCAAAGGAATCGATATAAGCTCCTACTTCTTTTATTAATATTTGATTTTACCGTTTTGTAATTTGTCCTCAAAGAATTATTGTACAATATGGTAACTGATATTATATACTTACCTTTTTTTATTTAATTTATGTCTTTATATTGATGACAGAGAGTTTTTATGGTTTTTTTTTATTAAGTAGGTATATATAGCCCGTTTGTTGAGAAATAGGGCTATATAGCTTTACGCGCAGCAGTAACCATTAATATCAAACATTTTGGCAGACTGTAGGCAAGTACTTATCAGTCCTCATCTGTATAAAACGGGCTCTGATAATCCAAATTTAAAGCTGGTGTAACAGCATCGTACGGCTGTGCCAGTTGTAATATAAAATTCTGGATCTAACGATCATCTTTTCCAGCAATGAAGATTCGACTCGTTATTGAAAAGATGTCATGCGAATGTATTTAATTCTGTTTAAGTATTGAGAATTGCTTCATTCTATTAAATGAGTCGTTATCAATGGAACATTTAATAATTAATTTACATGTAAATGTATTTTATAAGTGGTTCTCGATATACATCTTATCTATGCATAAATATGCAAAGACAGAACATCAGTTCAGTACCTCTCTCTCTACTTATTTCCAACTGTTTTATTCTTTATATGTTTAGCTTAACTCGTATGTTTTCCGCAAAGTTTCAATAATAGTTATTATTAAATTTCAACAGCTGAGCGGACACTAGTAAAATAAATATTTCCTTGTAACATGAGCTCCTTAACCAATTATACGAATTAGTTAAAGTTTTGTATATCTGTTGTTAACACTCGTGTGAAGGTTTCTGGTAGATTACCATCAGAGTAAAGGTAGCGCGTGAAACATATGGGATATTTAAATATTAGCAAAAATTCATGGTAATTGTAACGCGCGCTGGACATTAGCTAGTACTAAATATATACAATGACAATTTAATTACGTTAGTATAATTTAATTTCGTTCTAATCTCATTTATGGTTTTAAAGTTATCACAGCAATTGTACGGTAATGGTAAGCCATCAACTAGAACCGGGATGATAGGCTTAGAATTTTAATTGTTTATGTTGTGTTGCGGTTTACAATGATAAATCCAATGGCGTGTTTACTTATTGAGTTGGTGGTTCTGCAATGATTATTTCATACAATAGACACAATAAACAAGGACTAGTAAATATGTTGCAAGGTCGAGCCGCTAGTCGTTAACACATGTCGATAAAATATCTTCTGAAGAACTTACTTATCATATTGAAATTACACGTTTCCCTACGTAAATATCTTATGCCGTTAAAATCCCATAAAAACATTTACGACGGCAGACTCTTTCTCTTTTGACACTTCAGAAATAATTAAGTAGATCACAATAAAAACACTGAACTAATAACAAAATACGTAAAAATTCTGCAAAATCTTTTTCATTGAAGTTTTTAATAGCATCGCGAACTAGAAACAGATTGCAGTTCAAGGTTCGAGCCTCGATATATGATGTCACTGTGAAATATAGAGGATCCTTGTTCCGCATCAATTAGGCTAATTTGTGGTACTGAAGTACGTTATGATATAAATGAGATCAATTATTTTAATGCTTAAAAATATTTCTATTTGTTGATTAAATAAATATCACGTCATTTAAAATCAATATATTGTATCCATTTACTCTTACTAACCTTCTAATTATTTTATTTATGCACCACAACCATTTGCACCTTCTTTTGAATGTTCTTCGACAATCAATAATAATCTAAAAATACAAAAATATATTCAGATGAATCGTGTGAATGCTTTGTGTATTTAATTTACTAATTAATATATTAATATTTAATTTTGGTTTATTGTTGTTGATTATATTTTGAATCTTAAAAACAATTTCTCGAAAAATACCTTAAATGTTACAGGGAATATTTTTTTTTATTATAAATGAATATTTTTACTTGAATGTTATAGTAATATTTATAGATTAAAGTCAAATCAAAAGTTATAACCTACATTTCTGAAATATACTTATACCGATTTTAACGAGAACTTGTGTTCTCCTTATGTATTATGTAAACTTGTAGCCCACAATGTGTGACACACATAACGCAAATGTTTCCCATAAATGTATAATAAATAATTGATATAGATTTTTATATTTTAATCTAATATCGTTTATCTCACTTGTTAAACTCTTACAAGTCTATTTAACGTATTCCATGTTTCGACGTCACATGAGCTAGTTAAATCACGATGGATTAAACCCTCTGATTATATTGACGCTATAAAGACTCGCATAAAAGACGTCACCTGTGTGCATAGATATAAAACTTAACCAGACGTAAAGTGGTATCACTAACGTAAAAGATTTAATTTTGATTGTATATATTTTTCGAGTTTCCATATTTTTTGTTTTCTTAATTAAAACTAAGTATTCGTTTTTATATTATAAAATTCATTAATTTGCTAATGCCATTTGTTATTAAAACATTTATTTTTTTATTTAATTTAATAGTTTTAACGGCCATGCAACACTAATTCAAGGACACGAGTTCAAGTTTACTCTGAACTACCTAGTCAGATTTTAAAGTCGCTAATTCTCTACCATGACACGATCAATGTCAAATAAAAACTCCATGATTGTTCTACCTTCTAATGTACCTTAACGACTACTTAAATAAAAACATTCAGTTTTAATAGCGACTTAACTCCACTTTAAATAACAATTAAATAATCGTATCTAGAGTGATTCCAGATAATAATTATTGTAGTTTGTTTGTTTGAACGCGCTAATCGCAGTAACTAACAGCGCTAACAGTCCATTTTTTTCAAAACATCGCGATTCACTCCCCGTTGTCGTTAAATGCAGGTGAAACCGCACGGTGCAGCTAGTATTCTTATGTCCTTCAATCATCACATAGCTACGGGAGCGTCTACGTTGTAATTTTATGAAGAGCACTTATAGGACGTGCGATTGTGACAATATCGAGCAGCGCATCTCAATTCTCTCAATCAAGTTTAATTGTCTCATTAGGAACTGGTTGACGTTCTCTGTCGCTAGGCCTCGACCACATTACTGCTTATTTACCTACGTCGAATTTATTTTATTTTTATTATGTAGCGTTCAATCGGCTAGTACGGGGTTTTTGTTTAATTTCGAGTTCTAGACAAAACATAAGTCCTGTTTAAACGTTAAAGTGAGATCTATCAAATATTATAAACTCGTTTTCGCTCACGGCTGTTCTACGGCCGCGTGTAAGTTGTGAGAGGGGAACTACGTAGGTTTTAGGTATAAAAAGTAGTCTCCGTCCTTCCTTGGGGTTCGAGCTTGTTTCATACCCAATTTCATCCAATTCGATTTAGCCCTTTAGCCGTAAAAGCGTAACAGACAGAGTGCCTTTCGCATTTATAATATTAATGATTACTATAGATAATGTGTACTAATGTGTATGATTACAGGTATCTAATTAATTAGGTATTTGTGTTAACCACATGCAAATTATAAACATTTAACGTTAATTAATTATGTTTACTATAAAATGTTATTTTATATCACGCAGACAAACAATAAATATAACATTTTGATAAATTGATCTTCTTAATAAAGTAACTAGATAGCAGTAGTAGTTAACCACAATTCAACTATTGCACATTTTCACCAAATATATTTATTTTTTACTGAGGTAATCCCATTTATTAAAAAAGGTATTATTTTTATGTGTTTTTTTTTTGTACAAAATTCGATATAATTTATTCGGACCCGCCTAAGTATGAGTGAGTGACGTTCGTGCTTAGAAGATGTCTTAGTGTGCGAGAGTTAACCCAGAAAAAAATAGAAATTACGCTATGTAGGCTATTTCTTCTATTATAAACTAGTCGTCCCCTTGCGTTTTAGGGGTTGGCGATAGGTGGCACAAAAACCCTATATCCGTCCTTGTGGTGCGAGCTTGCTTTCATCGAATTTGGTTCAATAGATTGGCCGTGCAAGAGCTACAGATAAACAGGCAGACTGAGTCGTATTTAAAATATTAGCATAGATGTTGTGTTAGCATGATGTATAGATTAATTCATTAATTATAGAGGGGTGCGCCTTATTGAGTTAAAAGATGTACGATATAGAATTAAGTTCCTATAGATTTATAGATTGCGAAAAGATATTGTTGCTATTGATAATCTTCTTCAATACATAAATAAAACAGCTTTTCCAACCGATTTTCTTTTCTTTTGTTTAGTAACTATTGAGGAGACAAGGGCTATAACCTCAAAAAAATAAAATTCACATCAGTAAAAAACATTAGATAGGAAAAACTTAAGTTTGAAACATATATTTTTTTTAATATGTTTTTCTTAAACCTTTTTTAAGAGCTCTGTAGTTGAAAATCGATCACCAATATTAATAAATGAATACAAAGAAAACAATGGTTAATATATTAGTATAATTTTATAGCGGAGCCGAGATGGCCCAGTGGTTAGAACACGTGCATCTTAACCGATGATTTCGGGTTCAAACCCAGGCACGCACCTCTGAATTTTCATGTGCTTAATTTGTGTTTATAATTCATCTCGTGCTCGGCGGTGAAGGAAAACATCGTGAGGAAACCTGCATGTGTCTAATTTCAAAGAAATTTTGCCACATGTGTATTCCGCCAACCCGCATTGGAGAAGCGTGGTGGACCAAACCTTCTCCTCAAAGTGAAAGGAGGCCTTTAGCCCAGTAGTGGGAAAATTAACAGGCTGCTAATGCTAGAAAAAAAAAGCTAATTTAAAACGTAAATGTATTGAGCGTCAAACGAACTAAACCGGTTTTTTATATTGGCAAATAATAATTTGGCAAAAACATTTTTTTTCAACTATCGATTGTATATTTATGAATTTTATTCATTATATTGATTAAATTAGTAATTATTTCTTTATTTGCAGGAAATTGAAGTGCAAGATTGGTTCGCAGGATGCCGATCGCACCGCGTGGCCCTCCGCACGTTTTGATACCACCCTACCGCCTGCGACTCCATAGGAGACCTATCTCAACCCTCAAGTGGCCTTAGATTATATAAAGTGTAACTTTTATACGCCTCTTTTACACCGACCTAATAAGTTTAAGTAGATACACAGTGTTTAGTGTTAAGTGTCGCGTGAGTGTAAGTTTATATGTGTGTCGATGGTGCGGCCGACATGGGAAAGTCCTCGGCGAGAACACATGGCCAAGGTGAGTGTGTTGTCCAATAGCTATTTCTAACCGTGCACCTGGCCTATCTGAGGTCGCTCGAAATTCTTGGTAAGTAGGCAATATATTAGTTATGATGGCCTGGAGGTTAAACACGTGAAACTGAACCGAAGATTACGGGTTCAATTCAAGCATCACTGTTTTACGTGCTTAATTTGTGTTTATAATTATTCACCTCGTGCTCGTGCTGCATGAGGGAAGTCATTCTGAGCAATCCTTACCTTATAGCAACATAAGAATCGGGTGATTTTTTGCTACGTGTTTCTAGAGCATGTCCCGATGGTAGAAGGAATAAAGATAAACATACTTTCGATTTATATATTTCATGCGATTTCTAGGAGTCCTATTATATTATACAACGAAAACAGCTCTTGATCAATATTTATATATATTATAGTTTCTTTATTTAATTTTACTTTCAAAGTTCCGATTGCGAAGTCGCCGATATTCATAACGTAATCTTTCATATGATTTATATTTTATTGCACTCAATTCTTTCATAACTGAAGATTACTATGATGATATGGCAGGTTTTCAGTTTGCAGATAAATACAACGATCTCGTAAATGAGTTCATCTCGCTCTCATCACATCCAGTTTGCAGTTTCCAGTAATCAGAAAACATTATCTAGCATAATATATGCAATAAGTAAAACTTGGCAAACGTTGTCCTGTCTTTGTATATACTGTGTATCTCAATTAACGTAGTGGTCGAGATAACTGTAGGATGACGGGCTGCACCGTCATCTGTAGTCTATTTCGAATAGTTCTGTTATATTGTGCACTACTAACAGCTCTTTATTAATATATCTGTATTTATAATACAACACAATTCCACTTAACCACTTATATCCAATTCAATTTTACTTCCAATATTCCGATGATAGTTTTGTAGACGTTCAAAACGCCATTTTAATCGCAAATTTATATAATTAATATAATGAATTATTTAAGCTCTCGACCAATGACATCGCCTCATTTCGCTGTCAAATGTTGTTTATTTGGCTTTTGTGCTCTTGTGGTCGGATTAAACTATATAAAGCATACTCTATAAAAAATACATAATATACATTCCATTAACTTTCATGAATATCGGTAAAAATAATATAAAAAGTATCAATCTGAAAAACACCAACATCCATTTTATATACATTTTTTTCGATCTGGTAAGATTTTTCTAAACCCTTACTTACCTTAGATTCATTTGGCAGAATATACTAGACTCATGAATTATATTGACATCTTCTTCTTAATAAAATTCCAAAATGACTGACTAACAACGCACAGCCTATTAAGCCGACGGGTCTAACAGGATAAAATTTCGCACAGGAATTCCTTATGGAACGAAAGTAAGCGATAGTTTGTATGGTAATTCGTGACATATCTGATGTTATAAATATGATATCTTTGACAGAAGCCTCTGTTAATGAATTGACGGCAGTATTCAAACTTAATTTTTAACTTATCATTTAAGAGGGTGTAATTTAGCATGAAAGTTTGTATGAAAGCTTATTTTCTTTATAGTTAAATCGGGATCTGTATGTTTGACCTTCTACTTTTGAGAAATAGACAGTTGTTATAGTGATTTTTAATAATCTAAAAGGGTAGAATTCATTATGAAAGCTTGTATGGAAGTTCTCTATTGGTATTTGAAATTAGAAAAATGAAACTTTGTGTATGTTTATGAGTAAAAAATGTTAATGTTTTTCAATATGTATCACCTGGGGAAAATAGTCTAAACTAAAGACAACATAGATAGCCCAAAAACCTTTAGTACTTAAGAAAATTCAGTGGGGTTCTGTATAACGTTTCTTATAAATAAGCAATGAAACATTTCATCCAGCTGTAGATTACAACCTACGTTTTCACTTGTTAGTTTAGTATATTTTTCGTAGAAATTTTAATCAGAAAGAATAATAGTAAAATATAAACGTAACGAAATTCAAAGACTTCAAAATTGATGATTACAAGAAGATAAAAAAATGCTGTAAAAGCAGATTTTTCATCGAAATAATCAAATTGTCGAAACTAGAACCATGAGCTTGACCTTTATTTTTTTACAACTACACGTCCCGTAATAATATAATGCCTTCGATGTCTTCCTCATAGATTTTCTGCGTCCAAATGA
The DNA here is from genome assembly GCF_905147765.1 of Vanessa atalanta. Taxonomy (NCBI): domain Eukaryota; kingdom Metazoa; phylum Arthropoda; class Insecta; order Lepidoptera; family Nymphalidae; genus Vanessa; species Vanessa atalanta. Next base: position 7,742,315 of record NC_061882.1, read on the forward strand.
TTATTTTGACCATTAGCTCCAAACGCAATATATGAGCCCATGTAGTGTTTTCTTAAAAACTTTGAAGTGCAGTCGAAATATAAAGCAGCAATTTACATCGATTGGACAAATCGATTGATCTCAACTTTAATGCTATCGATATGAAAATTAAGCAAATCAAATACTGCTTCTCAGATCCCTAATTATAATGCCGCTCCGCTCGCGAAGCTTTAGAGAGATATGTACACGTTTACTTGTAAATGTTTATTTTTTTCAAAGATACATCGTCTTGTGATAAATTATGGAAATGTTCGACATGAGTGCGTAATCACGTTCGTGTAAGTGTTGTTTGTCCTCTAGCAGCTTAATATTTAATTTATTGATACCTTAATTGTTCTTAAAAAAGCCTAAGCCGCTGTTTACCGTTTGTGTAGGTGTCATTATCTAGGGTACATAGGATAATAAAGCGTTTGTTTTATCCTTCTGTGATGCCTCGTAAAACACGTACTGATTACCAGATGTTTCAATGGGTCCTGCACTGTTATGCGGATTATCGTCCCATTGGACTATGAGACAAAGGAAGCGTAGCTGTTATTTATTTTTCACTTTATTCTTTAATATCTCGTGCGCAATTGCATAGCCGACCAATTCATTTTTAAATAGTAAGTATGTATTTTTAAATACAAATATGGCCGAAATGGCCCAGTGGTTAGAAAGCGTGCGTCTTAACTGCTTACTGTAAGATTAACCTGGCAAGCACTGCTGATTTTCCATATGCTTAATTTGTTTTGGGAAACGCCGTGAGGAAACCTGTCTAATTTCATTAAAATTCGGCTACATTTACTTTTCATCCACTTATTTTACATGACATCCGCATTGGAAATACCTGGTTCCAACACGCTTAGCTACAAAACACGTCCTCAAGGAGAGGACTTAGCCTTAGCCCAGCTATGGAAGATGTCCAAGATATAACTTTTATTTTAATAAAAAAATTAAAATAAAGCTGTTTTTTTAAACCAATTTTATTTAACTTTAATCTAAAAGAAACCTTAAGATACACGATTGGTATCTCAAAATGAATTTCGTATTTTGGTAGATTTTAACTGCCATTTAGTCAGGCTTCAGTCGTATCATATAACATGTATACGACTCATGTAAAAAAGACATATATTAAAACACCTTTAAAAATATTCTTTAATTATAATAAATAAGTTTTTCAATGCGTACAGAATTATTAGGACAATTATATTAATAAATTACCCAAAGGAATATAATATTATTAATTTTCGTTATTTATCTGTTTAAATTTTATTTTTGAAATCGAACTTAAAATTTTCGTAGGAAATTTTCTTCTTTTGCTGTTAACACTGTATTATTGAAGGCAACACCACTTCGAATTGTGCATGCGCGCGCCGTCGCGAGGGCGCTAGTGTATTTCGAAGAGGAGTATCGGTTCCGCGGTGAGTCGAAGCGCGCGTGTAAAGTCCGACACGATTCGTGTGGAGCGTGGTGCGTCCGTGTTTCTCGCTCGGTGAGCCGGCGGGGTGGCCGCGCGGAGTGGAGCGCGGCATGGCGCGGCGGTAGCGGCGCGGATGTGCGCGCGCTCGGAGGCGGTTGAGCTGGAGGTGCTGGGCGCGGAGGGTGGCGAGGCTCGTGTGCCACCGCGCCCACTGCGCCTCTCACTCCTCGAACTGCTCGGCAAGTTGGTACGCCGTGACCAGCCCACCGCGCCGCGCCGCCGCACCAGGCACAACCATCGTTTTCGCACCTTTGTATCCTGTGGTCCGTATTTATAGTTTTAATGCTCTTTCGATCCGTAGCATTGCACAAAGAATCAATTTACCGCATAACATTTGATTTGGTACCTATCATTGTACTTTCTATTAGGTCAATGCGGCAAAGGAACATATAAACATTTTTTACTCTCATGAGATACCATAGCAATGTATAAATATATTAGTGAACTTGTTATGGAAGTAAAAAGATAATTTCCTGCAAAAGATTGCACAATGAGCAAGGTCGGAGTCGGCGCGCCCCCGCGCACGGTCAACGGCCGAGGCGGCGGCGCCGTAGCACTTCGCGTATGACCTAGCGTGCTCTCTTGTTATTGATTAACTGTCAATATTTTGCTTTTTAACCGAAAATATGGTTTTAATAATGATAATATCCATACAGAAGTCAAAAGCAGTCGATGATTAATATAATTAAAAAAACACTAAGTAAAGTTGGAATAACTAGCTTTTTTAAACTGACCGTTCCAACAAATTGGATGTGGATATGAGGTTATATTACTCGTTGGCTAACTAGTCGAATGCAGTTTTATCCGGAATGGATAACGATAAAGATTAACGTGCAAAGAAACCCTATGAAGTACATAATATGTCAACGAGTATATGTTTTTTGTGGGAATATTTTCTAGATAAATGCCTATATTCGAACTCGGTGTTTAACTAAGTTAAAAAACTGAATTATATCCAGTCTCAAGCAATAGTTTTATTAAATCTTCACTCTTCACATAGAGTAAATATTTTAGCTATAACATTTTGCATTTAAAATTATTAAAAAATATATATATATAGTAACCTTAATCCTTTTCCAATTGAAATACTAAATTTCAGAGGAAAAATACTTACATTTATTTACACGTTGGTTTTAATTTAATTATTTATTCATTTATATTGAATCAAACGTTAGCAATAAAAGCTTATCGTGGCAATCGGTATTTGGACGGAGTAATTTATATTACGTAATCTTAAAAATGAATGAAATCCGCATAACATTTCTGCATAGTAGCATTCAATGAATGAACCATAGGCGTGGGAGCTGTGAGTATATTTCGTTCCACCAATCATTTCGCACGGCGCTGCTAAATTTAACAAACAGTTGACGTTTATTATCACCGTCTGCTATATTCGATTAGCGAGATGTTCCTGATCGATGAGATGAAGATTGGACGAAAAATTTAATGTGTAACCTATATCTTTATTTTAAGAATTCCATTTCCGTTTATCATTATTAAATATGAAATATCTCTCGTACGCATACATCGTATTAATCAAAATCGAAATATACTTTATAAATGTAGGATTTTTGAATCGTCATTTAGATTAAATTGAATGTTAAGCAACTATCGCGCATTGGTTTGTAATGTATCCATTACAAACATTACAAACATTACTGCTTAGAAAAATATCAGTAGTAACTCGTTTTTAAAAAAAATAAACGATATGTTTTTTTATTATTTTAATATAATGATGATATAGAATGAGTTATTGTAAATGATCGCTCGAACGGATCGAATCTAATGATTTTTTATAAAAAGGCGATTATGATATCGATTAGGATATTGAATACTTTATTTATTTTATGAATAATAAGCTGTTATCTGCAGAGTTACAGAGTTACAACTCAGTATTAAATGATCAGTTCGGCCGTCAACATAATCACATCAAAACGACTAAACACAGTTAATTGCTGTAAGTGGGAATCGATCAATAAAAAAACTGCAACAATATACCCGAAATAAAACATTTAAACGAAACTATTTCTTATCAAACTAGTAACTGTTATTACGTCAAATACAAACCGCAGGTTGTTATCCCTTGAACTTTTAAGTTTGACCCAATAGCTTAAAAATAATACAAGGCTGTAATTTACACGTAAAAAACTGTATGTGGCGTGAGATTTAGCTTTTTTTCACTAACTGTCGACGTTAGGACCGCTTGGCGCCCGATAACTTTGACTGATTAGATCATTTTTAATAATTAAACAAAAAAAATACATATCCTTAATTCTCTTATTAGACTGAATCATGCATAATTGACTCGGTAAGATGATTTTATAAATTTAATTACTAACTAAGACTAAGGTTTTATGGTATTAGTACGTAAATATACTGTCTTTTGTTTTATTTCTTCTGAAAATGCCTCGTCTTAAAGGTATATCTTCAAAGAGGTAATTACGTAGAAAATATAAATTGTATGAACGTTGTCATTTGGTGAACCAAGCAACATTGTTTGGCTTGTTTAATAATATAGGATACGAGATAAAAATGTATATTGTATACGGTAATTAAATAATAAAAAACGTAATTAGTCAAATTGTATGTAAAGGCGACGTACGACTGTGTGACACATTTTGTTTATTTTCGAGAGATAATAAGTTACTTTTAGTTTTGCTCCGCTTTTGACGTAATTCTTTACGCAGTATGAGTTTGCATAGACTATGATTATAATGGCCTTCGTAGTTATGCCATATCCGTTCTTAATGACGTGTCTTCACATCAGTTTAGTTTTATGTATAAATATGAAATACTTATGTTGCTTTAACAGTAAATTAAATTTCTGTAACATTCTGTAAATGTTTCTCTACGAAGCTAAGCTCTCTTTTCTATTGTTCTCCACGAGAGTATAGGAGAGGCCTTGGAGGACGACGAGGTTTTGGAGCTTGTAAATTAATAGTCTGTAAATGCCTTGCTGCTGGGTTCCACGATAGCAGAGGTGGATTTAGAGCTAATTTCACTCATGCAGGTTTCCTCACGATGTTTTTTTAACAAAGTAAGAACATGAATATAGTGGTCAATTAACAGGTTTGAATCTTCGGTTAGAAATTAAAATTCACACATTCTAACTACTTGGCTATCTCGGCTCAGTGCAGTAAAGTAAAGGATAATTATGGAAAGTGAAATGTCCCTGAGAGTGTTATTAACCATAAACGAGAGCAGATCGATCGTCGTCTCCGCGGCGCCCGCTCCGCCTAGACGCTCTAATAGCTTCCATCATAATAGTAAACACTTAAAATCGACCCTTAAATACCCTTTCTGTTCTAACTACTGAAGTGGAAGTTCAAGTAGTAACTTTAGCATATCGTTTGTATCAAACAATTCAAAGAAACTACTTCAAAAGTAACGATCCAGCCAGGAGCCGATACGAACTAAACTGGTATAAGCCTACATTAGCTCAAATCTTACGTAAGGTGCTTGTATCTAAACCATTATGAGTTGGAAGTTTTTCTAATTTACAAGATATATCTGCATTCACTCACACAAAATTTAATAAAAGAAAGCATTAAACTTAAGAAAGAGCTTGATCTTAAATAGACACATTCCATTTATAACTTATAAAATAATAATTCATGGTATACTTACAATTTAATTACAAACTTTTTATAAATATAAAGAATTATGAAACATAACATCCAGGATACCTTAATTAAAAAACCATTTGCTAAGCAAGGGAGATAATTATATTTAAAATGCACAAATTACTATGAATGAAAAAAACTTAAACTTAAATTAAACCATGATTTAACATTGAGACGTGTGTGTAGGCGTACAAAATATATAATCCTCCACATGACTGGACTGACATGGAGTCACTGGTCTCGAGGAAATTGAAAAATTAGAGCATTATTACTGTATTTGCATAAATAAAATGCTTTTGTGTGCCTTTATTAAGATAATGGACAGCTGTTTAGTGTATCCGTCTTTCGCTTAAGCAGTAATGTCTTCGTTAATCTCGTTCATTCAAAGATGGACACGTTTGATCATTATTTATATGATTTTAAAACTCTTATATTATCCGGCTTGGATGCATTCAATGTGTAAGAAGCGGCATGTATATGAATATATTTCGTGTATATTTTTCTTTTGAACATTTGTTTACATGTTGATAAAGTGGAATATAAAGATAATCAGACAAAAGGATAAGGAGTATTGATAACAATATAAGCATATTAAGTGATTAATATACCTAACTCTGATAAATATTCTTTAAACTTAACTCTGAGAATTCAAAGTATATATATTAAAAACATAATCATAGTTTAGATCAATTATTAAAATAGTCTCATTCATACCGTCTCTGTATCATATAGTAAAGAATCGCCAAATATATTTTCTACTTACCCAGTTAATAATGCGTCACTATATTATAATATTAGTTTCCTAATGTAAAAGTGTAACGCACCAAAATCACGTTAAATTTGTCACACATTTTAATTACTATTCAATGTAACTGTGACCGGACAGCTTTGTAAAATTAAAATAGCATCAATATCTATAGTTACCCTAAAGTACTCCAGTATGCCATAACACATAATACTTTGAAAATAACCAAAATATACTAAATGAGCGGTATCTATATCAGTTAGTTGTCTATTTTTTCTAACCGCGTACGTTGCTCAGCTCAGTCTTCCTGTTAGGGACGATAAATGAGATACAATTTGTATCAATCTCTTACTTTTGTGGCAGAAATATATCTGGTCTTTCTTCGGGTTTTCTGAGTCTATTTCAGCTTGGATTTAAATCCTCTATCCGCTGTTAAAATCCATGTGCTATCCACGTTGATGTGATTACACTCCACTCGATCATTCCTCGGTTATATATATACTAGCTGCAACTGTGACTTAAATCGCCCAAAATTCAGCCTCTTGAGGGGTGAATTACTGCCTATGCCCTTCCCGGGGACTCAAAGTATCTGCAAATAAAATTTCATCTTAATCGGTTCAGCGGTTTAAGCGTGAAGAGGTAACAGACAGGGTTACTTTCGCATTTATAATATTACTATAGATATGTATGTATATATAATCGTAATGTTTAGTTTAGACTTGATAGTTCTTGATAATAATGAGTCAATCGGTGCGTCCTCGGTCCATCGGTCCCTGATACGTCATCAAGTATAATATTTGAGAGTCTTCACACATGTCTTGTAATGTAAAGACATTACGTAACTATAATTATTATGACGTGTTTATTAACACGGATTTTATACATTGCTTACCCGTTATGAGATAAGCGCTACTAAAAGCCTGGAATGTTAAATTATTAAAGTATTAAAAATTAATGATGACACGAAGTTTTGTTTTACAATACAAAAATTTAGCATTTCACGATGAATCTTAAAATGATTTGTGTTTAAAATGCTATCATGTAAAAGAGGAGTATGCAATATACTAGATTAAGAAAAGCAAATATCCAACTCAGTGAGAAAGTCATATTATAACAAGTTTATTGTATGAAATAAAATTCTTTCCCTCATATCAAAAGTATTTATTCATAAATTTGCGCAAGCTATTATTATTAGATATATATAATAATGATATATATATATATATATATATAAATATATATACATAATACTTGTAATTAATATATAACTATAAATAATTTGTTTTAGATGATATAAAAACTACTTGAATAGATTATATTGTTTGTTATTTTATTAAAAGAAAAGATACCCAATTCGATTTCATGTACTCCTCTGTACTTAAAAATGTCTCTGAACTTCTGTTACCTTTAGTTAATAGTTTCGCTTGTTCATTTTATAAATTTAACAATATAAGTTAAAAAGTGTGCGTGGGTCACAGCCCGCATGCTTTAGGAATAATATCAAGATAGTAGTTGTCACGGTGATATTGAAGTGAATTCAAGGCAGAAACTAAGTGTTATTTTAGGGAAATGTAGGGGTACTAATACTATAGTTACAGAATTGTTTGCATTCGCCTTTACCGACTCTCTGGCGGTGCTGATACGGTCCCGATTAGCGGGACTATTAGCGGGTACGCAGGCCTTCCGTGTTAGCCGTTCCGTCGCTGTAACTTTTCTGACATTTGACCGCGAGTAAAATCGGGTGTTATCATTTTTATCTGCTATTCGACCAGAGACTGCCAAGAAAAGATGAGCTGTTTCCAGTAAATTTTCCGGTTCTAGCCACATATACCACCATAGCTGCCTTATATTTCAATTTTTTTATTGCATTATTGTTAAATAACTAAGACAATTCCTGCTTTGTGGTACATTATAAACGATGATAGAATTATAGTCATCTCGATGCGAACTTGCACTGTTGGCCGCCGCATCGATTTGAAATAAGTCGGTCGGCTCGGCGCGGCGCTCTCGTGAGTAGAGTATGATCAATTCTTCGGCTTAAGCAAAGTGATGAAATAGTCTGAATTTAAAATTAAATAATCAGTAATCAGATATACAGTGTCACCGTTGCTTTAATGCATATAACACTAGTCGAAATAGTGCCTATGAGGAATAATATCCTAATAAATAATCGTTACAAATTACAAGACATACCTACCTACCTAAAAAAACAATGTCACCTGTTTTAAAGAACCACTTTATTTTTATTTGATATTTCTTACGTTTAACTAACGCATAATGAGTTCTGTACACAAAGACATATTCTTTGTCTTTTACATTTGTTTAACAAAAGAATAAACAACTTTAAAATAACTTTCAAGTCATGTGTATACTATGTGCATGACTTGATAGTTACTGGATGTATGTCATTCCTTTTTGGATGATATTTACTTATATATGATACTTATTTGATACAATATATATATGGTTTTTTTACGCTATTTTAACGATGAATTCGTTACACCTGACTCGAAATTCTCGACTGAAAATAATTATTATGACTTTAAATGTAACTCATTCATTTTTTTAGTAATTGTATTTATATATGCCCAATATGTCTGATTGAAGCCATTTAACCTTTGTCGTGTAAATTTTTGTTACATAACTGTGGTATAAATTATGTGTTATATAATTATAATGATGTAAAATACTCCGTCTGTCAGTCTATAATAAATAATCAATAGGATTAGTATATTTTAAAGCATTAAGCGTAAACAGATTCAATGATCCGTTCCTACGCTCGTGTAATATTGCCGAAACTACGAAGAGTAACGTAAATTATAATTTCAGAAATCGTTAAATTGATTATGTAACTAATGTTAATAATAATTTATGTTGTGTGTCAAATAATTTGAACTGTGGTGAAGTGGGCGAACGTCAAGTAAGTGAACGATAATGTAAGCGGCAGGACTATGTAACAAAGAAATTACTGAATCGACTCCTATTAAAAAATAAATGATTTTGCCTACTGGCCTTCTCTCCTTTTAAATTGGATGGTTTGAGACCAATTCCAAAAAGCTCTGAGTATCGGATTTTAGGAGAATTTCATCGGATACATATAAATTTCCTCACGGAGTTTCCTTCGCCGAGCATAAGATGAATTATAAATTCAAAATTAAGCACATAATGATTCATTGGAGCTCGCCTGCGGGCTTGAAGCCGCAATGTTCGGTTAAAATTCAGATGTTTCATCCTCTGGGTCAATTTAAATAAATTATAATCGGAATTAGATAACAAGTATAGGTGAACAAAACAAATCAATGAAAAAGCGTACACATTGATGTGAGTCTAATAAACGTGGTCTATCCTGATTTTATAAATAAAGGTACACCTATTGCGTATACCTAAGAAGAACATATGAAACCATCTGAGTACCTCTAACACTATAAGAAAGTTTAAATCAAATCAAGTCGCCTTTAATCTTACCGGTTACTACAACAAAATATAATATAACAGTTTTTTCGAAGTCAGTTGCAAATACGTTGTTTCATTAATAACGTATATACATAATATAATTAATGGTTATTTAAACTTATAGTATTTTGAAATTAGCATTAATTAGTATTAGTAAGCCCCATGTCGGAAGCCTTTAGATCGTAAGATAAACTGTTTCTGTAATTATAATAATATAGATGCCGCTAAGCTATTTACTTATAGCCTATTCCAATAGCAGTAGAAAACATTTATAAACTGCTTATACATACTTCGACTTTTAATTGACATGACATCATTAGTCCAGCTCTGAAATAAACTACGGTATTCATTATTGATTCGTGAGAAAATGCCATTTTGGAATTTCGGCGAAGTTGTTTTTGGATCTTTCGAAGTCAAACAAAAATTAAATTATTATAATTGAGTATATTTTAATCAATAGTTGTTTGTAGTGCATAATATACCTGTAGAAAATCGCATGGAATAGGCCTTAGTAAATACCTTATAGCCTACCTGTATATCTCATAATTTATCAATACTATAAATATTCGAATCCTTAAATTGGCTTGTTTTAATAAAATTATCCAAGACTTTATTTTTTAATGCCGTTATTTCATACATCGTAATCGGTTCAGTGAAGTAGAACATAATGCATGTTATGTCTCGCTGTCAAGTGTGGAACTTGAGGAAGCCGAGTAAGTACGTTTACGTTGTGAGCACGCTTCAATTGAATGCATTGTATTTTGATGTGCCTCACTTCTATATGAATTATATTTTATTTACGTGACTCAAGCGAGCTTTGTTTTCATGTTCTGACTCTGACTTATTTTAGCGTTAAGGTCTGCGAATGTTATACAATCGATTCGCTTGCAGTGCAGTATACGTTCAGATATATTTATAGTACCTTTATGTAAATTGATATCAAGAGTGTGTTATTGTGCTAATGTATTGAACTCTATATTATTTACGTTTGTAATTTCCTATGCGTAATTCTACTGTATACTACTAGGTCATGTGCACTTCGTCACGATTGTACAAGTTCAAATATAAATAGTAATATGCATACTGTAAACAGTTAGATAAGTCAATAAAATAATAAGCTGATTTATGGTTTTCGTAAATTTAATGATTATAAATTTTAATGTATTTTACCGAATCCATTACGGAAAACGGTTTCTCTAGTCTGCATTTATTTAAGTACTATTTGTATAAAGTAACAATCGCTTGAATCGCTTGAGTTCTTTGTTGCAGAGAATGAACGGAGAATCAAAGCCAACAACCGAGAGTACAACGCGCAGTTCCGCTACGCTGTAAGTCAATGATTTTTATATCAATTTGTATTAAACTTAACTCTGTATTTATATTAAAAATCATAAAAAATGTTTAAGTGCTGATTATTATATTCAATAACTAGTTGGCAAAGACTGAGTTTGTTTTTACATTCATGGTATTGGGGTTTATACTCAATGAGATCATGAAATGGCATTAAATTTTTTGGCATTAAATAAGATCGTTAGATTTCGTTACAAAAGGTTATAATATGTAAATGTTTACATTATTTATATACTGTTTTATTTCAGAATAACTATATCAAGACCTCGAAGTATTCGATAATCACGTTCCTGCCATTGAATTTGTTGGAGCAATTCCAGCGACTGGCCAATTTCTACTTCCTTTGTCTGCTAGTGCTGCAGCTCATACCGGCTATATCCTCGCTGACACCCATCACTACTGCAATACCCCTCATTGGTGTGCTCGCTTTAACTGCCGTTAAAGACGCGTACGACGACTTCGTAAGTAAATTGAATTCCTTTGTTGTATTTTTGTAATTAATTAATTCATAAAATATATATATATATATTTAAACACTTTACATTAGAATAAATACAAACGTATAAAGATTAATAATAGGCCGAAATGACACATCGCGTGAGTCCGTCAGGCCGTATGTCCGTGTGTCATAGTTGATTACCTCAGAAGCTATTGTTGTTAATGTTACTGGCAGAATTAATTTGTTCGAAAAAATCTTAGTTTAATGGCCACCATAATCTGAATAAATAACTGATGACATAATTATATACAGTTTGTCACTGCGATCACGATACAGAATTTGATGCGCTACAGTGTCCGCTGGCGGCGAGTTAACAAAAAGTGAATAGTATAAAATACTACATGAATAAATATAATAAATATTATATTTGTCAACTTTCATGGTTACCAGTCAACAGTATCGAACTTACTCTCGAACAGATACACCAACATACATTTTATATATGACAAATTATTCTAACTGAATATGTTTTAATTTAATCTTATCGGACAATTTTAAACACCAAATTTATTCTGAATATTGTATCAACATCAAGACGCGCGAGGCTGACTCACTTGCTTATCTAAGAGATCTTGCTTTTCGGAGCTTTGGAAGGCGTTACTAAATCGTTTCAAGACGTTTATTTTACTCATCATTTATTTATCAAAATTATAACACTTTATAACCATTCAAAGTAAAACAATCTACATATCTATCGATCAATCCGTCATATCAATAACGTACTAATGAGTGATGTGTGACTCATGTTCATATCATCCATGTGTACCGACATTGAACTTATGAAGGCCTTTTAATAAACTAATGGTAATATTCTGTTAGTTGTATAAAGAAAGCAAACACTCTGTTATTACTATGAATTATTAAAAAGTTTGTTCTCTGCTTACAAATACTATGACTTGCCTTAACAGATAGTGATTTATTTTTTATACTAGTTTGTTTCTTTATATGACAATAATTTTTTACTGTCATCTAAAAGCAAAAGTGAGATTAATTTTCTAGTTAAGACCACAAGAAAATCCGTTCAGTAGTAATAGTATAGATTTTTTTGTTAGTATTATATTAAAAAAAAAGATAAGCCTAATTCTTAGATTCAATTTAAATTTTAAAAGTTTTTATTTCACAATACGTCCGGCGATGAAACAAGTTTTGAAATAAATGTTTTAAAGAAGTTCAATTTCTTATTAAGCGATATTGTCTATGATTTATCTTCATAATATTTACAAAAAAAAATATGATTTTTATAAATAATATTTTGTTTTTAGTTTAACTACCTGTAAGATATGATTATGAATCTAAATAAAATAATTTAGCGTTTTCGCTAAAATCATTACTTTCATAATTTAAAAAGTATTACAACAGAAAAATTGGGATTTTTGTGTTGTTGTTTAAATAACGATGAAACATATCTTTAGAAATCAAGCGCTTTGAGCGGCACTAAGATATCATAAGTAATTAGAGATGAATATTTACTCCTTCAGCATTCTTCGTCGTAGCTTGTCTCAAATAGTTTCCCACGTAAGATGGAGATACCCATCTCCATTTCCGGGGCACGAGTGTCATCTGGTTAATTTACGCCCAATACCAGTGGGCACACTAAAAGCAGGAACGATGAAGATAGCGATTGCCTGTTTTATTGTTATCTTTAAAGATACATTCTTACATGAGTTCATTGGAAAAGAAATATCGAGAAATCCAAAAAAGTCCACCTCCTTTCGACATGGATATCTGTGTTCGAAGCACAGCATTGTTCCGGCTAGAGGCCTATTGTTGCGTGAAAATATTCATAGTCTCGAAAGTGTCCCAAGAATTTTAGGGGGTATTGCATCTAACCAGTGACCTGACTCTTTATGTATATTAAACATATTCTATTGTTCGCAAGAAATCTGCGAATAGTATATTTACTCTTCTATTCATTCCATTGTAGGTATTGTAGGTAGGTATATATTTGTAAGGATATGAGTAACGTAAGATAACGGATGATATTACACGTATAGTGAGAAAAAATAGTATCACATATTTGTACAGTATTACGACATAAGTGTTGTAGTTGCCCAAACTATGTATATAACAAAATCGGCCAGGAGAACAAAATATTGTATGTATGCAATGATTTATGGAAATCTTAATAAAAATGTTTTTATACAGGTTTAATAGTTCTCTGTGTAACAAAATATTTTGCGTTACTACTAAGAGTTAGTATCAGAAATATTTTTATGATTATAATAAGCAATATTAATATAACAAATCAAAATGTTGCAAAAAAACGTCTGCCTCATTAAAAGTAAGGTATTCTTAAGTCATTGAGTTCATATTTTAACGAGACATGTTAATTACAGCAACGTCATCAGAACGACTCTCAAGTGAATCACAGGCGGGCGAAGACATTGCGTAATGGCAAGCTTGTGGAGGAGAAGTGGGCGTCTGTTCAGGTGGGAGACGTCATCCGGCTGGAGAACGACCAGTTCGTCGCGGCTGATATTCTACTGCTTAGCAGTTCGGAGCCTAACGGGCTTTGCTATATAGAGACTGCAGAACTGGACGGGTATGTTTATCAAGTTTAATTAATTATTTTTCAACTTTGTATGATCAAACAATATTACCTTACTCGTTCTGTTTCTTTGTGTTTATATTTTATGTCATAACCTTAAATATTTATAAGTAGCAACAATAACTGCGGTGTCATTAAATTCTTGGAAAACTGTTATAACTGTTGTCTCACGTCACAACAAATATAAAATTGCTAATGGTTCAAATGCAAATATATTTTTTTTGTTTTCAATTCTTATTTCTAATATAATTCTGTGTGAAAATTTTATGTTTAGTGTATAAGAGACTTGCGTTTATTATTTTCTGCAGTTAGCAGTTACCAATTTTGATATTAGTATTTACGATTTAATAAAACACATCATGGCAGATGGCGTAAAGTAAATGTTGCGGTTGCCAAAGACGTCGTCATAAGGGATATAAATAACTTAATTTTTTTGCGCGGAATTTGAACGTTAATATCGCTGACGTCATAGGCCGTCGTATTGGCAACCTTTATCTACGACGAAATTTTCGTCATTTCGTCACACCTCTTGATTTATACATCAATGAAATGTCACACCTTCGCAATTTATTATAGATATAGTTACCGTATATCTGATCATAAAGTGACCCTTATAGGATCACTTTAGCTTATTTTTTCCATAAGCCATTTGGCAAAAATTCCAGCTCGTACACAGATAAGGAATCCAAACGGGCGTTAAACGAGCCCATATCAAATTTGATTTTGGAGATTTAGGCGGTAAGATAGCAAATAGGGAGACAAATATTTTTCGATTTGATCACGTAGCTTATACGCCTATTGATAGAAGAAGTGTCTTTAAAACAATCTTCAGCGTTTGTTCGAATATAAACCGGGGCAAAACATAGATGCGAGGTCGAGTAAAAGTCAGACGCACCTGAACTGCGATCAATTTAGATAATTATTTATATAATTTTTCTGAACTTTTGACTTACGATTTCTTATCATATCATTAGTAGCTTCGCTTGTCATTGGGTCAAATTATACGTAATTTCCCACCTCGGTTAATTCGAAAAACATTCTAACTATAAATTAAAGTCATCCGTTCAAGCCAAACGTCAAGTCCAGGAAGTATAGGAATGTCTTTATCCTTTATCAACAAAAACTGAGTCCTAGGCCGCTTTGCGAAATCACACTTCGCGATTTATGGTTTGCGCCTTAAAGCTGCACCTCCCATTATCAAATTCGTAGCGGCCCAGCCCATAGCAATAAACCGCATTGCGAAAAGAACTTTTTTTTTTCCTTTTCCCTGTTACATGTAATCACGTGAACTTACATGTACTCGCAATTTAAAAGTTTGAGATATGATTAAGTTACAATAAAAAAAAAGTATTTACAAACCATACACAGAGAAATAGACAAAGTAAACATTACTTATTCTAAAAAAAAAAGTAATAAAAGAAACAAATGACTGCAATCCTAATATAAAATTTTATATTACGATATAACTTAGATTATGAATAATACCATGAACAGCAAAGAACTGACAAAAAATGTAATTCCGTACACTAAATTTAACTGCTAAAATAAAAATTGCCTCGTGTGATTTCGCAGTGCGGCACTAGTCAATAATCGATTTATCAATTATTTTGATTTTGTCCTGATTCTGTCCTATTCCTTTATAACGTAACGCTTAACTAAGAAGTAATTTAAGGTACTAAATTTATTAACAGATGTTTGTCAATACATGTGGGATATACATTTCTCGATTAGATTGGACTTACATACATCGCATATGTATGTAAATCCGTAGATTTAAGTTTTTTCTATTGTGAAGTTTATACTTTTAATACAAGGAACAACCATTGTTACTTCTGTTAGTCGACGCATAAAATGCTCCTAAAGTCTACTAAATTTTGTCGTACGAGAAAAGTAGGACTTTTTTGTAGGAAATGATATTTTCTATTATTTCTTTAATAGTTGGACCATTTAAATTGTTGTTTTTTATCTTACATCGCCTTGATTTTTTTTTAAATTTATAAACATTTTATATTTCTTGGAATTGTTTATATTTGAACCTGAATTCAATGTGTTTCTTGTAGTAGTTACTGATAACAGTTTGTGTTAAAGTAAAATATATTATGAAAAATGTTTTGTTGGCTTACTTTATATTGTAAATTAATAATATAAATTGTTGGTTTTTAGGGAGACAAATTTAAAATGTCGTCAGTGCCTTCTGGAGACGGCCGCGATGGGCCAGGACGACGCACAACTCGGCGCCTTCGACGGCGAGATCGTCTGTGAAACGCCAAACAATCTACTTAATAAGTTTGACGGTATGTTCAACATTCTAAATGTTTTTTTTGTATTTTTGATACATTTTACAGTACAGTGACTGAAAAAAAAGTCATACTTTTATTTTTATTTATTTATATTAAGAATTTAGAAATATATATGAATTTATGTTCTATTTAAAATGTGTACTTCATACATATCAGATCATAAAAACTGATTATTTCCTAATGTTCTTTTAATATATTCATGCTGTATCTGCTCTTCTATACAAATTCATAATATAACGTAACGCTTGAAACTATATCGACCTTAATTATAAACATTTAGCTAGTATTTACTTAAACACTCAATACCATCGTTCCGTCTTCCTTCCGATTTGTCATTTGACAAAGACAAATATAACAGTTAGTAAATGTTAAAAATACGGTAACGGTTGTTTTTAATTGGAACGTCATGTACATATACGACTTTTTATATTAGCAAATTCAGTAAATCCTAGTGAATAAATAATGTCCTGGTTGATATCTATAACTAATACGCAATTGAAAATTTATTAGCATTCATCATAAATGCCGCTAGCGAGTCTCTTCGTGTTATTTTATAGCTAGGTACACACAATCACGTTACAGAACAGCGCGCGCTGCAATCTGCGGTTTCGTAACTAAACGATGATTTTACTGCAAAATTAGATAGTAATTGACGGATGAAATTGCTTTTTCCCTTGTTAGCTAAAATTGCCTTCCTCTGTTTATATGCTAACACTACAGTGTTTACATTAATTCATGTTAAATTTCAATATTTTGCTATAAACGTTTTTTTATACAGTTATGTATGTATTATTTGCCCACAGAATATTCCCCTAAATACCATACCATTGTATTGTAGGTATATCTAAAGTTGATAAAATATGAATATATATAGTATATAAATAGGAATGAAACGTTCGCCTTCAGGTCGTTTAAATAGAAATAGGAAAAAATGTATACACAATTGATGAGAAAAATGAAAGAAAATTCCCGCTCAATTTCTTTCGTCGGTTCCTCTCAGGTGTTTTTTTTTCTAGATAATAAACGAGTGTGTGGTGTGCTTCCAATTAAAGATTTTTGACTTTTGATATATTTGATATATTTCAAAGATAACCTTTTGAGTGGTGGTGACTCATCAGGTGGCCCATTTTTCCGTCCGCTTATATATACCATAAAAAACCCTTGGTACACCTAGCATATATTTTCCTTTTATCTAATGATTGAGACAATACCAGTTACTATAATAATGCAGAAAATAAAATACATCTGGAAAGTTAACAAATCTTGAACGATGGGTACCTCATGAATTGAGTGAATCGAACTGCAAACACGCGTCGACTGCTGTATTACTTTGCTCAACCGACACAATAATGAAGGTATTTTAATTCGAAATTACTTGTGATGCAAAGTGGATACGGTACGATAATCGGAAGCGCTGGTCGCAATCGGTGAACCCGGAATTTAGACAATTTCGTACAAGGAAAAAAATTTAACTCCGAGGCGACAGTCCAAACCGTCTTCGAAGAGTTTATTGATTCTCGCCCCCATGGTTTTTTTAATAAAGGGATCAATGAACTATGTATGAGATAACAAAAGTGCATAGATAACAACGGTGCATATTTTGATTAAGTAAACATATTTTACAAAAAAAATATGACTCTATATTCCTCTGTACCAAACGTCAAGTTCGTATGTAAGGACCTAATAGCTATTGAATGTCTAAGCGTATATAAAAGTGCATTTGGTTAGTTGTCTACGCTAATACAACAACCATCGAATGGTAATAAATATTTTTTTTACGACTACCGCTGTATAAGCACTTTATCCTTATCAGAGTTTTATTTCAAGTGCTAAAACTTTTTATTTCTAAATACAGTGCAAAAATGATGCAGTATACCCACAATGTTAACTATGTTATGAGTCTGAGTCGCCATTATATTACAAAGTTGAAGCGTCTTTAAAAATATTTTTGGCAGAATAATTAATACTAGTATTCGTTCCGTGGTCAATCGACCGTAATAATTATTGTAAATATTTGATATTATATTATATAAATTTGCTTGTATAGAAAAATGTTTACTCTTATTTCTAACGTATTGTAATTAATAAACATGCTAAACTCGTCAATAGCTGCCAAAAAAAGGAAAAAAAGTCGCTAGACAAAGTTGTAATGCCCCATTTTATGATGCAATTACTAATATTTCAATTTACCTCTCCAAATTAGTATAAAGCTTACCCTAGAAGTGGGGACGACAATAGCTCATGGGGTTAGGATGAAACCTACGACATTTTACATCACTAGGGCCGATACACTATTGCGCTATTTTCGCTTCTTTTAGCCAGTATATATTATTTTTTTAACAAAGTATATGTTATATTAATGTAACATAACCATTCGAATTATAAATTTAACAAGTTTACAGCAAATAATAAAATATTCTACGTAAAAATTGCTTAAATACATTTAAACAAAGTAATAGCTAGAATTATAGTAAAATAAATACCTCGGAAAACACGTAAAGCCGTGCATCCCGCGTCTAATATCTATGGTCGTGTCACATTAACTTCGACGACGATTTACATGAACGCCTTGATTATTATTATATTATATATATATTGTATATTGTAGGTACGCTAAGCTGGCGCGACCAGCACTTCTCGTTGGACAACGATAAGATACTGCTGCGCGGGTGCGTGCTGCGGAACACGTCGTGGTGCTACGGCGTCGTGGTATTCGCCGGGAAAGACACCAAACTCATGCAGAACTCTGGCAAGACTAAGTTCAAGCGC
Organism: Vanessa atalanta; assembly: GCF_905147765.1. Taxonomy (NCBI): domain Eukaryota; kingdom Metazoa; phylum Arthropoda; class Insecta; order Lepidoptera; family Nymphalidae; genus Vanessa; species Vanessa atalanta. The sequence continues at coordinate 7,761,100 of NC_061882.1, forward strand.
ACCAGCATAGATAGATTACTTAATTTTCTTATTATAGGGGTAAGTGGGGCTTGCTTTTTAATTGTGCACGAGATTGTTTTTCTGCGAATCTTATTACGGCTTGTTGTTTCCGGGTATTAAAAGTATTATAAATATTAACTAATAGTGTTAAAATTTACTTTTTTACTTTTACTATAATAAATGGTTACAAACAAACAACGAAGATAAATGAAGTTTTCCAAACAGTTAACATTTTACGATACGTTATTTCGAATTTGGAACCTAAATTCGCTGAACGTGATGAGACGTGCGCTGGCCCCACAGATAGTGCTGTTCTTGCTGTCGATGTGCGTGTTCTGCACGGTGGCGTGCGGCGTGTGGGAGTGGCTGGTGGGGCGCTACTTCCAGGTCTACCTGCCGTGGGACACGCTGGTGCCGGCCGAGCCCGCGTCGGGCGCCATCGTGATCGCGCTACTCGTCTTCTTTTCTTACGCGATCGTAATGAACACCGTCGTGCCCATCTCGCTTTACGTCTCTGTCGAGGTATCGTATATTCTTGATCGTTAGCTATGCTACAGATCGTATCTTGTAAATAAATTGATTACTTTGAAACTTTTGTATTTTTGTAGGTCATAAGATTTGCGCAGAGTTTTTTAATAAATTGGGATGAAAAAATGTATTACGAAAAGACTGGAACCGCGGCTAAGGCGCGAACAACAACGTTGAACGAGGAGCTGGGTAAATAAATATTTAAATATTAAAATGACTATTATTATAATTAAAAAAGATGGCTTAGACTGAGACCTCTTCTGACTTAGAAGAAAGTTTGGAGCTTATCTCACCACGTTTCAATGTGTTTCTTCGCCGCCGAGAACGCAATAAATTACAAACAAAACTAAGCACATTAAAATTCTGTGTTGCTTGCCTGGGATTGAACCTGTTAAAATCATCAGTTAAATTCTCTTGTTTTAGTCATTGGACCATCTTAGCTCATCTCATCACAGATTGCTTAGTTAATTAACATTTTTAGTACTGATTTGGCTTTTTTTTCAGGACAAATCCAATACGTATTCTCAGATAAAACTGGCACCCTAACACAAAACATAATGACTTTCAACAAATGCTCGATAGGCGGATTGTGTTACGGCGATATCGTCGATGAGAACACGGGCGAGACGATCGAACTCACCGACGTAAGTGACACAAGATTTAAGATAACAGTTTAACTCATACTTATCACGAGTAGCCAGGCACTGAATTATTTAGAAGACACGGCGTAATTGCATGTAGGCTGTTCCTAACATGACCAGCACTATAAGTTGAACATGCGAATAGTTTTCTACAGATTGAAAATAGCACGTAACAGATTGGATTTATTTGCATGTTTTCAATTTTTTGCGGTTTTAATTGAATTTTAATTGGTGATAAGATGCCGTCCTCGTCTTATCAGCTTGTGTTGGACATCTCATTTTTGGTCCGTTTGATGTGATCCACCGACAGACCTATTTGTTTGTTTGTTTTGTTATATTGTTCGTTTAACTAAAATAAAAACACATGTTTGTACCTGTTTTTCATGCATTTACCATCATTCGACCAGTCGGACCTAGGCGTCGACCCATTGACATCAAACGTTTGTAAAAACCGATATGTGCGTCACTGTGTTTTTAAAATTTTCTCGCAAGAACGTATTTCACACGTGACTACCGCCCATTTATATCGATCTGTTAGCATATAGACTTTTTACGCAAGGCTTGCATGCACAATATCCCAACGCAAACAATTTATGATAAAATTTGCTGTACTCTTTAGAACAAAGTAACAATCGAGACAACGGACACTAACCTCAACACTATTCATCGTAACGACCGATCTCATCGAGGAGCGAATTGAGTATCAATACAGTGTACGACGACACGCTATCACACGAGACCAATGTTAGGACACGTTAGTCTCGCGCGGTGCGGGCGGTAGGGCCGAGAGTGACGCGAGTGTGCGCAGCGCGGGCGGCGGCGCGCGGGCGGCGCGGGCGGCGCGGCGGCGCGGGGCGCGGGCGGCGCGCGCGCGCGGCTGCTGGAGCTGGAGCACGAGCAGGGCCGCAGCACGCCCGGCGCCACGCCGCACGCGCACGCGCACGTACGCCCCAGCCCTCTACACCGACGCCTCGGCTCATGCGAACCGTTCGGAACGGCCCCGCGGTCCGGGGAGACGTGCGTACGCCGGGTACGCCGTCTCGGTGCACGTTGCGTACTTTATAAATTGCGATCTAAACGGTTCGTATGAATCGAGGTTCTATATGCAATCTAGCTTGGTCTCTTCGTAGTACGATGTGTCGGAGCCGCAATATGAAATTTCTTTTGCTAACGCTAATAACATTTATTGAATTAGATTAACCTATCGACGAATGTATAAGCTATATATGTTTAAAAAATGTAAAAAATAAATTTCCTCCTGTAATAATAACACTGCGAAACAGGCTATCTTGTAAAACTTCTTATTCCTCGTGGTATTTAGTGGATAAGTCAATTGAATCGTTTATACCTCTATGAGTTAAACACTAACTAACCTCCCAATTTAAAATATACTTTCAATGGATTTAGTGCTAACAATTGATGTGACTAATTCTGCACATATTCGTTTTCTTTGTACACAAATAAATAATTAATCATTAACATACTTCACAGAGCTGCATGGTGTTTGTGACTCGCATATTATTGTATTGCATGGTTTTGCATGAGAATATATTGTGTCTAGTTGTGGTTTTGTTTTAAATCAATTGTATTTTGTGTAAATAATAGTCGTAAAGAATGTTATGTTAAATTGTAATTAATATTTACCAAAATGATAAAAATAACAATTTTCATTTATAATTCAAGTAATTTTGGAATAATGGCATTTAATTATTATTAATAAAATATATATGGTTAAAAATATATCTCACCGAATAATATACGAAAACAGGAGACGTACCGATGAGATAATATAATACTATACAATCTCGCGCAGAGCACGGAACCGCTCGACTTCTCCGACAATCCCGAGTATGAGCCGGAGTTCAAGTTCTTTGACGCGAAGCTGCAGAAGGCGGTCCGTCGTGGCGACCGGAACGTGTACGACTTCTTCCGGCTGCTGGCACTCTGCCACACCGTCATGCCCGAGCAGAAGAATGGCCGGCTAGAGTACCAGGTGTGGAATTGTTTCATTTGCTCAAAAACAACTCGTATAACATTAAATTAGATTTCATCTCTTTCATTTGCAAGGGACCTACTTTTTTATAGAGCGTTGTGTGTGTGTGTTGATTAAGAGAACTAACAGCTTTTAAAACTTAAACACTTTAATTTCTGTGAAGGATTCATAGAAATTAAAAAAAATCAAAAAGTATTAATTATACGACGATGACGAAATTAACGTAACGTAACTTTGTCATTAATCTGTATCCCAAGCCGTACTCGTTAATTCTCCATTTTGCACATATAATCTTTCACGCAATCCTTTTTCGGGCTTTCTATTGCATCCAAATGTAGTATTATCATAGCGTCAAGAAAAACTATGAGTAGAACATCGCCTTTGAAGTCTCGCGAAATGCCGCTTTTCGTCGTTGACCATGGTTGTCACATTTATTTATCATTTATTGTGAGCGAGTGTATGGCAGCTTGCTCGCTACAGTCCCTCTCAAGCTCGAACCTTACACGATTGACGTGTTAAGACATCTATTTCTTTACGCTATAGTGTTATAGTCAACCAAATGCATATCTACCAACACATCTCTACAATACATCTCTACCATCATTCCCATACTAGGGCTTCCCCCTTATATACTTATTTCATATTTTATCCGTTCACGCTAGTCCACACTTCCCGAAACCACCTCAACGTCTTGTACCGTCTGAAGCCGGGGTGGGTAGCGAGTATTTTATAAAACGAAAATAGTCTGTTAAGATCATAGATAATATATAGATAATTCCCATTGCAGGCACAATCGCCGGACGAGTCGGCGCTGGTGTCGGCGGCGAGAAATTTTGGCTTCGTGTTCCGAGAGCGCTCGCCCAACACTATTACTATAGAGGTTATGGGTAAAACAGAGGTGAGGTGATTTGTTTACATAAAATCCATCTTTAATATTTGTATGAGGTAAACTTTTCTTTAACATATGTGAATTTGTTCCAGGTGTATGAGTTGTTATGTATATTAGATTTTAATAATGTTAGAAAAAGAATGTCCGTGATATTGAAGAAGGATGGTGAAATTAGGTTATATACTAAAGGTGCTGATAATGTTATATACGACAGATTAAAACGTAGCCATCAAGAGGAAGTGAGATCAAAAACACAGGAGCATTTAAACGTGAGTTATAACAACATTATTACACTACTTTAGACACATATATATATATATATGTATATATATATATATATACATATATATATATATATATACATATATATGTGTATATATATATATATATATATATATATATATATATATATATATATATATATATACACATATATATGTATATATCTCATTCTATTCCATTGCATACATAAGTAAATGATGTATATTGAATGAAGTTACATAATTATATAATTTGAATACGTTTATAATAGCACTTTTGCGATACTATAATTAGATTTGAATTAGTTACTGTATTTAATTATCAATTATTAGAATGATATAATTACCATATGAATAGGTTACCTTAAACTTAAATTCAAAGAATCCAAACACGATCGATGTTCTGTTAGTCACTATGATGCCCGATGGCCGTTATCATCATATTAGTTCGATATTACAACAAGATTATATTATAGAAATTAATAACCAAATTTTATAAGATATAAGACTGCAAACACAGTTTTACTACAAGAGATCAGAGTTTATACATGACACACTCTGCTCAAAGTTTTGGTGACCTTTTAACTCAACACCGTATTACCTCGGCGTAGAAATTCGCGGGCGAAGGTCTGCGCACGCTGGCGCTGGCGTGGCGCCCGCTGGAGGAGCGCGGCTTCGCGGAGTGGAAGCGCCGCCACCAGGCCGCCGCGCTGGCGCTGCGCGACCGCGACGAGCGCCTCGACGCCATCTACGAGGAGATCGAGACCGACCTCATCCTCATCGGTCAGGCCGCGGCTTGGTCGCCTTACCAAACCTCAGATTTATTCTAACTCCTTTTATTTGAGTTTTTATATAAATATGTTGGTAATTAATGTCCTCGTTTTCGTTTCAGGCGTTACGGCGATAGAGGATAAATTACAAGATGGAGTACCAGAAACGATAGCGAATCTTAGCATGGCGGGTATCAAAATATGGGTTCTGACGGGAGATAAACAAGGTAACTGGAGCTAAACGGTCACCCAACCTAGACAACGATTGAAATGTTCACAAGAATTTATATTATAGTTGGGTTACGACGACGACGTAGCGAGAAATCGGTGCAATGGCAATGGCATTTATTTAAGCTTTCGTTAACGTCATCCTCAGAGACTGCGATAAACATCGGCTACTCGTGCCAGCTGCTGACCGACGACATGGCGGAGGTGTTCGTCATCGACGGCGTCGCCCACGACGACGTGGACCGCCAGCTCGCCAAGTGCAGGGACTCCATACGCGTCGTCAACACCTTCCTCCCGCACGGTACCCACGCCTCTATGAGTTACCTCGACGGTCAGAGGACCGCCCGAGCCGACCACTAACAGAGCGACTGCGCAGGCCCGTCGGAGGCGAAGGGCTCCCGCTCGGAGACGGCCAACGGCGGCGCGGTAGCGCGGCCTTCGCCCGGCCGGGCCGCCAACGTCAAGCTCAACGCGCCCGCCGTCTCCGTCGTCACATTTAGGTGGGAACATAACACACTCGCACACGACAGGTAGACACCGACCACTTACTCGCTGCCTGCCGCCTCGCCCCGCCCCGCCCGCCTCCTGTCCGTACTGTTCGTAGCTGTGTGTTAGTGTCGTTGCTGACCTTGAACTCGTCTTCGTAACCTTGCTTTGATCAAATTTTCGCCTACTTATCTTTACGTTACGTCCGTACGTATAGTACGACACAGCTTAGATATAGCATCGGCAAAAATCGTAAAACCGATCACATCCGAATTAAGTACGCCTTCAAATTTTTTTTTATTTCTTATGTGAAAATGATCTTGATGCAAACGTATTTACTTGCAATATCATATAACCAAATATATTCGTCAAATTGACGCGTAGATTTACATGATCACATAATTAAATCTTTTGAAATTAAATTGATTTGTTTTTAACTGAAACTTTAAGTATAGAAGACTGAGTAAATACGATACGGCTTTTAAAATAAAACACCTGATATTATAAAAACAGTTTATTCTTATGGTTACTCTCTCAATAGCTCCACAAATCATCGAATGATTCATCGCTATCTGATGACGTCTCCTTTCTGAGCTTTGTAAGTGGGTTAAAAGTTGTTGTTAATTGTCCTTTAAAATAGCGCTTATATACGTACCTAAATATTTTTGAATGTTTTGAAAGTGATCTTCCCCAAAATCTATATTTTTGTCTCGCCTCATAAATTGATAAATGATGGAAAATTGTTTCACGAGTTTGGCTATTATACGGTCTACCCAGTTTCAATGATTCATATTTAAAAATATACCAAAAAATAAATAATATTCCCTTTACCATTTAATTGTCAAGCAGTGTACGGAATGATTCAATCATGTGAATTCCCGTTGCTGTCTTGGGTTGAACTGAAGCGAGAATTTATTGCGTCGAATAGCGTTGAATGGCGCGATAGGGAGCTATTTCTATTGGTTGTTTAAATCGGCAATAATCAGTTTTATTGAATTTGCCGATGCTACATCTAAATTGTGTCTTACTAACGCGAGCCTTAAAACAGAGTATGATCTGACCATCGGAAATATGTAGATGTCTTATTTATAAAATTATTTTAATGAGTCCTTATTAGAAGAAGATTGTTATTGATACCAAGAAGCTGCCTCAATTGTTTCAATAAACAAATTATATTTTATTTTCCTTTATAATAGTTTCGTAAACCAGAAAATATCTTCTAAACAATTACCCATATTTTGTAACAGATCATTATTCTACTCCTGTCATTGACTGTGTTTCTTACCTACTTGCACTGAAACTACCTTAATTTTTCTCCTATTCCGTAATTTTCAAATTAAACCAGACGAAACACGACCTGTCACACTATTTAATAAAACCTCACATTACACAAATATTATTAATACCCTCTGTAGTTTAGTTACTTCATGTTTTGCTCGCAAACGGTATAAGGTCATTAAAAAACAAATGATTATATGTTTTTTTTTACTTTGTGAACTTGCTACTGCTGTATTGCCATAAATGTTTGTGTGCGAGTTTTTTGGGATATTTTTTAGTTGAAATTAATTTAAAATGCAATTATTAATTTTGTTTACCGAATTGAATAGTTTTATTATTTTATGCGACGAAGTAAATAAAATAAAATAATGGAATATTCTTAAAAAAAGGTTACTCTCTAACATAATTATGAAAGATGTGACTATTGCTTCGTAAATAAATTTTGTAAATAAAAGTCTGCCCGCCTGCGCTCCTCGAGCGTCCCGAGTGTCGAGCGCTCCGTGCTCACGCGAGTTGTGTTGCAGCAACGAGTACGCGTCGGGCGGCGCCGCGCACGCGCCGGACTCGCACGAGCACGGCGACGACTCCAACGGGTTCGCCATCGTCGTCAACGGGCACTCGCTCGTGCACTGCTTGCATCCCAAGCTGGAAGAGAAGTTCGTTCATTTGTCGGCACTTTTGTAGTTTCAGGTTAAATTTAAACTTGGAACTGTCATTTCAAATTATTAATCGAATTTGCGTAGTGGGCTGTTTAATTATTCTTCTGTTCGATTATTATTTTAATTTGTTTGTTAAAGTTGCAATATTACACTTTTTGTTCCTGTTTTCAGATTTCTTGACGTAGTTCTTCATTGCCGATCTGTGATATGCTGTAGGGTGACGCCATTACAGAAGGCAATGGTCGTTGAGCTCATTAAGAAAAGTAGAAAAGCGGTCACGCTTGCCATTGGCGATGGTGCCAATGACGTTTCGATGATAAAAGGTACATCAAATGTTTTATATGTAAAAAAAAAACAAGTTTATTGATTTTTGCTGCTTAAATTATTTCTTTTTATTCTATTTTCGAAATAAAATAAATATTATTTACATTCCAGCGGCTCATATAGGCGTGGGTATATCCGGCCAAGAGGGCATGCAGGCGGTGCTGGCTTCCGACTACTCGATAGCGCAGTTCCGGTTCCTGCAGCGCTTGCTGCTCGTGCACGGCCGGTGGTCGTACTATCGAATGTGCAAGTTTCTACGATACTTCTTCTACAAAAACTTCGCATTCACCGTTTGCCACTTTTGGTTCGCGTTTTTCTGTGGATTTAGTGCACAGGTAAGTCTATTAAAGATACTTCATACAAACGTTGTTCGAGTTTGTCCATCAAAAAGTTTTCTAAGTAATCCGTTGGTAGAACGTTGGCTCGTAAACCACGTGAAATAGTCGGTCTGCACTGCACGAAGAGAGTGAGAACAGAGATTGCACTTACATCTGCGCGCTTACACATTTGATGCAATATCATATCATATAATATCTCCTGAGCAATTAGCAGGCGAGAATCAATCAGGAGGACATCTTCGTATCTATTTCAATTACTTCTATTAAGTAAATTTAAATATTGACTTTTTTTTAAGTTATTCTTTTACTATATCATTGTTTTATTAATCACTCTAGATATACGAAATAAACCATACAAAAATTACATAAAATAATAAGTACATTACTAATTGGCAAAGACATGCTAAAACTATCCAACACGTTAAGTAACATGGTGTTTTTATAAGTAGACTCTTATACTGTATTGTCTATACAACTCTTACTTGTCGGCAAGACATCGCTACAAAATCTATTTCACATCGGTGGTTTTCCGCAGACCGTGTTCGACGAGATGTTCATCTCGGTGTACAACCTGTTCTACACGTCGCTGCCGGTGCTGGCGCTGGGCGTGTTCGAGCAGGACGTGTCGGACGCCACGTCGCTGCAGTTCCCCAAGCTGTACGCTCCCGGGCACACCAGCCAGCTCTTCAACAAGACGGAGTTCATCAAGTCCACGCTGCACGGCTGCTTCACTTCGCTCGTCTTGTTCCTCATCCCATACGGTGAGCTACGCGACACTAGACTTAAAATATTTTGATTTTTCTTCTATACTTTTTAACGGTATTATTTGATATTGACTTTTGCACTTTTAAATCTGTTCAGGTACTTACAAAGATGGACTGGCACCCGACGGCAAGATATTATCAGATCATATGCTTTTAGGGAGCGTAGTTGCGACGATATTGATCATTGACAATACGACGCAAGTGAGTATCGTTTTATCGGCTAAACTATTCAATACGCATATTTTTCATTTAACTGCAAATTTTCTAATCGTATTTCGCTCTGCTTCCATTTTAGATCGCATTAGACACGACATACTGGACAGTGTTTAACCATATCACTATTTGGGGTTCGCTGGTGTCGTACTTCGTGCTGGATTACTTCTACAACTACGTCATCCGCGGCCCCTACGTAGGGTCGCTGACGGTCGCGCTCACCCAGGCCACCTTCTGGTTCACCGCCGTGCTCACGGTGAGTCCCTCGTAGCGTTCTGTCCTCGAGCTAGGCTTGCGCCTCTTGCGCCTCGTGCGGCTCGTGCCAATCGCCACTCTGCGCAGATGATGATCCTGATGGTGCCGGTGGTGTCGTGGCGGCTGGCGTGGTCGCGGCGCCGGCCCACGCTGGCCGAGCGGCTGCGCGCGCGCACGCGCTGGCGCCGCGCCGCCGCCGCGCCCGCGCCGCGCACGCCGTCCGCCCGCCGCGCGCGCCGCTCCGTGCGCTCGGGGTACGCCTTCGCGCACCAGGAGGGCTTCGGCCGCCTCATCACCTCCGGCAAGATCATGCGCCGCATCCCGCACGCGGACGCCGCGCTGTCGGCGCTGGCGTCGCTGCCGGGCAAGTTCCACCCGCGCTCCTCGACGCCGCCGCCGTCGCCGCCCTCCGCCTCGCCCTCCGCCTCGCACTCCGCCTCGCCGCCCTCGCCGCGGGCCCCGAAGCAGGACCTCGATTCCGTCGATTTATGAGCTCCCGTGTGGCGCGGCTCGAGCGAGCGCGGTCGGACTGAGTGAGAGTGCCGGACTCGTTGGTCGCCGCGTCGGGCCCGAGGAGTCCTCCCGACGCGGGCGCCCGTCGCCTTCCTCGTTGCAGGTGTTCATTTCAGAAAAGACGAGACGTGTACGATGTAAGAATGAGAGTAATGTTTGTAAATAATAAAGTGGTTACAAACGAACCATAATTTTTTATTAGACGGCATAATGTCGTCGCAACTCGTATTGTGATAATGTTAATAGATTTAAAAATTCGTATTATATATATTATTGCCTATATTAAATTATATTTGTTGATCGAGAGTATATATTGATAGATATTTATTATCGTACGTAATAAGATTACTCTTTTATATCGGAAAAGCGTAGTTTTCTCCTAATGTTCCTTTGTATGTGTAAATTATATAGTTCCGGTTACTGCGAGCACGACCCATCGATTGTATTCTTTAGCTCATTGTCGCCGTAAACGTAAACTTGGCAAAATGATATCAGAAGAACTTGTTACCGAGATTTGTATTTTTTGTTCTTATGACATAGAATTATATTAGAAATTTTCTCCTTTCCAATTAGTATTTTATTTGTTATTTTATTTATGAAAAAAATGTTTTTTTATATGCTTTTTAATGTCGTCAGTGTCGGAGACCTTAGTAAAATTTGCATTTAAATTTATGTCAATATGGTAAGCAGTTAAAATAGACACGAATTGAAATAGATAAGTTGCATACAAATTATTAATGTACCGTCTTAAGTCTTGACATTGTTTATATCATGATATTTTAAAAAAATAGTTTAAATAAACTCTTTATTATTGTGTAAATCTTTTGATAGATATTAAAAATATGTTGAAATATTAAATAGAAAGATACTAATACAAATCAAAACTGATATTCGGTGTTTTAACTGCATACAATATACATTTGCTTTGGTATCAAATTTTAATAAAAAAATACTCTCTTAAATCTATTTTTATTTATGCCTTTGCTTTTAAAAAGACTGGTTCCTTTTTCTAAAACTTTATTTAACTTCAGTTTTATATGCACAAGTTTGAAACAGTATGGTGTATAATGAATATTGTATATTTAATTAAATACAAGTACGAACAAGGATATTGCAAATCAATTTTACCCTGTACAGTGTACACATAATAAATTATATTAGCTTAAAATTCTCGCTGTCTCTCTTTTCACTCACTATCTGCTGGATAATAAAGTGAGAGATCAAATATCCGTTATCTATAGAAAAATTAAGTAGGTATGTCTGTTTGGTCCTGTCTCTTGGTATCGAACGCTGCGAGAAATTTTATCAGTGTATATACAACACCGAGAGCGAAGCGCTCAATATGTGCACAATATGTATGTAAAATATTATTTAGACAATCTTTTATTGACAAAATAATTAGATACGAAACTTGAAGAAATTTCTTAACTAAGAACAAATTGATTATATATATGTACATTGATAAATGATAGGACGCTTATATTGAAAGAAGGTCTATAGTATGATGACTGATAATATGTTATTTATTAATTCGGAAATTATTTAAGAAAGTATTATTTAAAAAAAAGTTACCCTAACATGTTCTTCCCGTTCCTATGTAGTAGATTCTAGCTTGATTTATTATTACTCGGATAGTGGTGCTATATGTTTTTCTTATAGCAACAAAAACTTTTGCTGTCACATTTCATATGTCACTTCAAATGACATCATTTGTCAATATCTTGCCAGTTGCCTTATATGTATTATCTATATTTGAGATTGAGACTGTGTGACTGTGACAGTTGAATGTGATTGACTCTTGACTGAATAGGTTATAAAATCGAAAATGTTAGCTGGGTTCCAGGTAGTTCCGTGGTATAATAGTCAAGAGTGGCAGGAAGTTTATGAAAAAATATATGCGCAAACTACGACACTTTCTTCAAAACAGAAAGCACTAGATCATTTATTAATTTGGAAAGCCAGGTGTCCCTCTTTACCTTCCGGTATTGAATCAACACTGACTTTGCTTGAAGTTCACGTTCAAGATTTAAATAAAAACAATGAAATATGTACTGACCATCTCTTACGCTTAGCATATTCATCAGCATTAATGCGTTTTGTAAATCATATGCTTGATAAAGAAACATCGAAAGGTCTTACTTTATATCAAGCGGCCAAAAATTCAGGTATCCCAGATTGGATTATAGAATTGCGGCACGATACTGCACACAGTGAGAGACTTCCTCCGCTTGATTTGTTAAGAGAGGCGACTCTTACAAGCATACAGTGGCTACAACAAAATTATTGGGATAAGCATAAACAATGTATCAATAATTTAGTAATTGGGAAATTACAGGATGGAGGTTATTTACAGAATAAAATATCGGTTCTTATAAATTTTTGTATTTCTTTAAGCATATGTTCTCATTCAAAATGCAACATAAAATTCATATCTGAAATAAAGGATGCTACAATCCGAGAGTCATTAATAAACGATGCTAAAGATTTGTTTGATGAAAGTGTAGATTTTACAAATTTAAAGTTAATTTCTATACATTTTCTTATTGAGACTATGAATTCAAAGACTAAAAAACTCCTTAATAATGATTTAGTTTCAAATTATGTCAACAGAATACTGATGGCTGATGATTCTTTGTTTTTATCTTTGGAACTTCACAGTTTATTAGATAATTACAATCTTGACTGTTCAAAATCACTTTGTAAACAATATGTGCAGTGTTTTGATGGATTGCTAAATTTTCTTCACACAAATGATTTAATACAAGACTTTGTGTTAGAATTAATTAAATATACAAACTCTGATGAAAACATTAATAGAAGACGTAAACTTGCATCACAATGGGTATCAGTTATATTTAAAGCTTTGAAGAAAAACCAACTATTTATGGAAAAAGTATATGAGTAAGTAGAATGTTTATATAGTTATACCAAAAGTTTTACATCTATCTGAAAATATCTGCATAAATCTTGAGAATTATGACTAAAACATACCTCTCTATAATATTGCGTATACACAGCAAATCAGACAAAATACACACACATTATGCTGAAATAATTTATTTGTGATACTAATGTTTATCTATGTTTTGTAATATGCTTCTGAAAATGATATTTCACATATTTTTACTGATATATAGTATTATTCTCTGTTGGAACTGCTTAATAAAAAGTGTGTTTTATTTCAGGACAGAAACTAAACATGTGAGCTTAAAAGATAAGAAGGAAATAAATTCATTATTCTATCACTGGTTTCCAAATAAAAAAAGGTCTTTACTTTTGGATTTGCGCAAACCTGTACCTAAAAACTTAACAAACATTACTTTTATTCAGCCAATAATATCGACTTATAATCCTAATCTTAGATATTTCATTAAAGATTTGCTCTATTTAGTACAACCCAGTCTACCAGTTTCTATCATACGCAAAATATGCAAATTAGCTGAGGTAGTTGCTATACCAGAAAAGTTCTCTGCGGTACCTCCAAAGATATACACAGTGGAAGATCTAAAGGTTACAGATGATGCAAATGTTTCAACTATTACTATTAATGACGATGAAATGTTAGAAGTAAATACTACAAATGAAAATTGCATAGAAGAAGAATGTTATCAGAAATATGGCATTTGGCAAAGTTCTTCTAAAAATTATTCATGGTCTACGTGTGCTATAGGACAGTTACCATGGCAAGTAAACCAACCAGAAGAATTAATGGAAATTTCTAATAAATAAAAAAATAAAAAAATATCCACAGCAATTGTTTATTTTTTTTATCATATTTTGTATACACTTTAATATTTTGGTTACATTTTATTAAAATCATAATATTGACATATTACAGGACCCTTAAAACAAATTGATTAATATACATATCATTAATATATTACAAATTATTACCATATTAGATTCAAGGAATATCTTTGCAGTCTATAGATTTAAAAAAAACATATGAAAGCATATTGGTCCTTAGAAAATACAAAAATTTAATTAATATAACATTTACTGTATTAAATCACTGCCTCATTTATTTATTTTAAACAAATTATAAAATATCAAATTAATATCTTATCAAAATTTTATTTCACATAAGTGTGATCTCAGACTCCTAACTTCAAGACAAAAAATTTACTGTAATTGTTGTACATTTTATAACACTCACATATAACTGTCAATTTAAAAAGTTTTTGTTTAACAAATCAATTTAGGCACCAATTCCAATTTTAAAACACCATGAATCATAAAATACTCTAAGTGTTAATCAACTTAAAATAAATTTGTATAATATGTATAATAATATAGTAATAACTAAATTGTTAGGCTATTAATTATTTACAAAAATTTTACAAGGATTTTTTTTTATCTACATGGACTTGTAATTTAATTATTCTAAAATGGAGCCATAATGCACAATTATCAAAAATCTACAACATACCACATAAGCAATAAGTTTTTATGGATCCAGAGTAAAATATTTCAAAGGTATATTATATATAAAATATTGTTGTAGATATTTAAGCAGTAAGTGGTTAACCAATACTTAAATCTAAAAATCTGTAATATACATAATATGATAGGATAGTTAACATTTAGTAAAATACAACATCATCTAAACGCTTATAGACATGAACTGCTGCTTGCTGAAAGCAAAGAAGTTGAAGGCACAGAAAGTACAGTAAAGTACTGTGACACAACCTCCAATAAAAGATTTTTATATATATTTTTAAAGATTAAAGAAAATTGTTCGGCACCTTTGCAACATATTTCAAATTAAGTAGCATTATTGGTTTGTTTACCAGATAAAATGTACAAAGGTTTAATTAATTGTGAGATTCAAATAATACAAGTATAAAAATGACTACTACAATAACCTATATG
Source organism: Vanessa atalanta (assembly GCF_905147765.1). NCBI lineage: Eukaryota > Metazoa > Arthropoda > Insecta > Lepidoptera > Nymphalidae > Vanessa > Vanessa atalanta. The sequence goes on from NC_061882.1 coordinate 7,776,111, forward strand.
TTTTGTTGTGAGTTTTTAAATTACACAATATCTTGATATAAACTTAATGCTACAAGTATGCTTTAGTAGATAAAGTTACGTTTCACAGAGATATTCGTTGTTTGAATAGTAAGTATAAATATAGTAACTAATTAAAAGCAGATAAAACTTTTGTGACTTAACAATAAATTCAATAGCTTAACAATAGACAGTCTTTTAGATTATGAAACAAATAAAATACAAGCAAGGTACCATCGATAACACTAACAGATATACCATGCATAAAATTAATATTAAATGTTCCTAACATTTAATTTTTATAGAAAAAACTGTACATACACTAGTTTTTATGGAATACTTTTTGATGTCTTTCAAAAAATAGTATTTTCTTTTTATCGTAACTTGTGATCTTATTATAATTGCAACTTTAAAGTTAGTAGACATTCTCTTAAGCCTCTACTAGTAAATTATGTGTGTAAAATATGTTAAGTAAGTAATCTAAGCTGTTCTTTTTTTTTATTAATTTCTAGAAACATCATTTTAATTATCACAATATCTTTACCTTGATATAATCTGATTGAACGTGTCATCATGAAAACAACCAGAAAGTTTTAAAATATTTAAAATGCACCATAGAGAATTTATTTAGTTATTTTATAAATATTTTTTTTTGTAAAACTCTACAAATTTGCTTGGAATACATCTGCACGAACAAAGCCCGCCATAATAAGTGGTCTATAAAATGTCCAGAACTTTTGAAGTTAACAACAACACATACCGAGTGATGACATTCAATGTGAACATTATTTAACATTCAATAACAATAAATGTATTATTTGTCTATAAATAATTGTATAGATAATTTTTGAATACAATACAATTTTGAAGTAAATTCAAGTTTAATACAATATTTTTGTAACTATTTTTTTGTACATTAAAACCATATTTGAATCAAAGATTCAATTTTTTAAATAGTAATTGAAATTTTTTATTTTAAACTCAACTCATTCTTAAAAGGCTTTAAAACTTAACTTCAATATTTGACTAAAAATTCTTGAATTATTATCATTAAAAATAAATGCTTAAAAGTGTACCATTTTAGAAGTAGAACAAAGAAATTTTTTCGTTGATTGATAAAATAGGAATATTAAATATTCATTTATTGAAATATAATACTATACACAAAATAAACGCTGAACGAGGAATGATTATTGTTTGAATGCATGTTTCGTTTCTCTTTTTAGATTATTTTCGTGTTTGTCATGAATGATATCGAAAATGTATTTACGACATTACATGAAGTGTAAAGCGATTAGGTACTAATTATTATTTATTTATCTAGTTTTAATGTTGCTACGAATCTAATATAATGAGTAACGAATGTAATATTATTAGGTTTACAAAAGGTATTTTTGTCTACGTATTTGATCTTTTTCCACACTATTTTTGTAACATTTTAAAAAATAAACAGTAATTTATTTACGAGTTATATATAGTAAATTCCGTTAAAATTATGTATCATGGCAAGATATAAATACTATATATTTAAGTGTTGTTTTCGGTTCGCTCACAAAAGCCTGAGTGTCGTTTCTGATTAATGATCACGGCTAATGAAACAAACCAACAATCTTCAAAAGTTCAACGATGAATGCGTTGTAAATATCCTTTGGTGTTTAGGGAATTTCGTCTACACCATTATAGGGTCGTCTGAAGAGAGCTGGCGATGTAGGAGTCGTTGTGATCGCAACGAAGAGGCGCCCGTGCTGACGTCATCGGTGCTGCCAAACTCGCCGTCGTGGTCTGTAGTTGATAGCAAATCGTCGTCTGATGTCGCCCTGAATTGGTTAAATAGCGAACAGTGTAAGGCCTCATTGTGGTGTTTTTATTTAAACCTAATATTTGAAGCGATTGTTTGTTTTCGTATTATGCTCCCATCTGAAGTTAAAGGGAAGGCTAAGGGAAAACTTAAAGAAACTTTAATATGAAATTGCTATAAAAAAAGATATTTCTTGGATTTGCTTGATTTGAAGACTATTTAATATTTTACTTACAATTACTATAATATAAACAATAAGTTTCGTCTCTCACCTAATAAGTGTAGGCAGGTTGAAGGTAAGATTCCTCTTCTCCTTTTCGATTTCGTGTATGTGTCCTTCGAGGATTTGCTCCTCCTGTCGCGGAGCGAGACTTCGCGCGCGGATTATGGTCAGTCGATTAGACGCCGTCTCACATGCTTTATCCAAAGTCGCGATATCCTCCAGCGTACCGCGCGTCTGGAGCAAAAGTATATATTAATATTATTATTTAAACAATTGAAATAAGCATTATAAATAGTTTTCCTATGTGTCAAAGGGAAGCTTTATTTAATATATGAAGTTGAATTTACATTGCTTATTTTGTCGATGAGGATGGCTTCGAGGCAGGCGGTTTGTCGCGCGATGTCATGTAGCGAGTCCTGCGCAGGCTGTACCTTGTGTGTGCGCAGGATGCATGGGGCGAATACGATAGCTAACGCGTTGGGACCCATTCTGCAATTACACGTAACTTTAAGCTTATATGGCTTTAGAAATATATCTAAATAATTTAAATTTGTTTGTTATAATTTTTTTTATTTTTATTTGAAGAACAATTTATGCTTTTAGTATAATATTGCTTACCTATTGTGATTTTCTCCTAATGCTACCCTTGCCAGATGAAATATTAATCTTTCAACTAAATCATAATTTGGTTTAGGTAGCTTTTTTAATATTGTAAAAATACTGGACACTCGTTCCTGGAATTAAATTTATTTATATGCTTGATTATTTCGATAATCAACTTATAATTACATATACAAAAATCTGTATTTTATGTTAGAAAAGCTTGTTTGTCTTTAGCAAATGAATCAATTTAAAATATTTTTATTTGTATTTTACAGATAATAGTCACCAAATTAATCATAAGTTATATTTAAAAAAATATGTATAGCAGTTTATTATTATGTAAAATTACATATTTTTATAAGTACCTGCGGGTCAGATATTTCTGCGGCAAGAATAAAATCGTCGTAGAGGTCGAAAGTGAGCAACGGTTCAGGTAATTCGCGGAAGAATGTTTTAAGTACGGAGGCGCGCACGTGCACTGCGTACGCGTCCAGTCGTTCTACGCCCTCCTCCGGCCGCTCGTCCAGTAGGCGTCGCAGCTCACGCACCTGAACACAAAACCACACATTCCACTTTTTTTCTTAAACACCAGGTTAACAAAATATTTTGTATATGAAATACTAATTTTACAATGGCCAGTATAATTTTCGTTTGTTTGCTCTGTAAGTTAGAAATGATATATTATAATAGTTAGTAGGATAAGTTTTTAATGTACCTTAGAACTAAGTCCACTTTTTCTGTAAAGACCTTCAGTGTACAATCCAGTCATTTCAATAGTAGTAATGAGTCTGTCAACAACGATCGGTATGTTTCCTTCCCCAGTAGGCAACTCGCTTAAAGGAATGCCGAAGACCTGAAATATATCGAATATAAATAATGTAATTGCAGGTTGTTACATTAAAAATTATTTTCATAATTTTAACTATTTTTTAAATTATATAAAACGTCACAAAATGTCAATTCGCTAAAATCCGTTAACCCATTTCCCACTTCTCATATATCGGTATTGCTAGCCCAATACATCATTTTGGCATTTTCTTTGAATTCAAATAATAAAATAAATTATATTTATTTATTATATTATATTTAATAAAATAAATTATATTTATTTTATCAGTGCAGGGAAATAATTATTAAAATTAGATTTTATTATCTAATTCGTTTGTTGTATTTGTTGTTGTAGTCATTTTGCATCGTTTCAGATTAATTTATTAGCTGTCATCCAATAAAGGGTTAGTATTTATTTGAAAATATCGGAAATTTATTATGACAGATTTATTTTGCCTTATAATTGGCTTTTATTAAATAAAATAATTATTTCTTTGATTTAAATATGGATATAATGGATGTTGGTGATACTGGCCACACTCCCGCACCTTTCAAAGTTTCAAGAACTATCGATTTCGTTTTTTTTGCATTTTTACATTTTCGGTTTAACATCGAATTCAAACTTCAAATTCGATATACTGAATATATCGAATATATTAATAATGGAGTTTTGAAGTTTGATAAAACTTTATACAACATATTTCTACCGACTTTAAAAACATTGATTTTTGACCCATTGGAGTGATTCTCCGGAGTTGAAATCATCATTTAAAGTAAGCAGGACTTTAAACCTCCAAAACGAGTTTTTTTTATGCCCACCACATGAATAACTGCAGTCGTCCACACTTAATATTTGAAATATTAATTGTGGACGGCTGCAGTTTCCTAGTTGAGTGTGTTCAGATAGCTGCTGGTGCAACTCCAAGGATGGCATGCCTGTTCCCTTATATATAAACAATATCCACATTCAAGAAATTTGGTGATGTACCCACTTAAATTTTTTATACAAACTTAGTTACACCACCGGCCTGGCAAACGGTGTACTAAATAATTAAATATACAATCTTTGAATCGCCAGTGGCGCCTAAATTTTAATATTTAATAAGATAATTTATAATGCGTTGAATTTTCAAATATTCCTTTTATCCCAAGTGACCCACGCTTTTTAATTATCTATAGTACAAAAGCTGTAACTAAATTAAGTAACTAAACTTATTGTAAGATTTATAAATTTTGGTTTATACAATTAAATAGTTATATTACAAAACTGTTTTCTTCAAATCCATACCCACAGTAAAAAGGTAACAAGGTCGTTAATGATTAATTTGCCAAAAACATGTATTTTATTGTAATATATTCAGAGGTAAGTTAAAATTCGATGTAACAAAAAATAAACCATTAGAAAGCAATGACGGAATGTCCGAATAGGTAAATTTTACCTTTCCACGTTTGAGCACGCCGAACTGTTCTCGGCCGCCCGCGTCCACGGCGCCGACGATGGAGGCCGACGGAGTGCCCGAGTCCTTGCGGCATTGCGTCGACACCTGCGTGACATGTACTCATCATTTTGTATTCTCGACGATGTGATAATAATTAATAATGAACTTATATTATATGCATATTTGTTTTTATTTAAACGTATGTATTAAATAGACATTTGTTTAAATAAAAATATTATATCATGGGCGCATTATATAAAACTTTATTGATACTATTTATTGCTTTATTTCTTTTCACTATTACTTTGTCTTGGTGGGCTATCCAACTATTTAAAAAAAAAAAAAACAATAAATGTAATTTCTTAAACCGAGTTTAAGTACTTGAAAATTGAATACTTTATATTTGTAATTAAATTTAATTACCTTCATATAGCACTTCTTATGTGAGGCGAGTTTGCAGGTCTGGCAAATGAGAGAGCGCTCGATCGGCCACATGAAGAACGTTTTACAGATCTCGCATTCCGTGGGGATGTTAATCATGGATAAGATGAATGTGTGCCCCTTGTACTGTATCGGATCGTCCACCTGAAACCGAATGGACAACTAACCAAACGAATAAGTTTTGCATGCACTAACTTACTAGTATTAGTCTTAATCTACATAAAAAAACTACATTTGATTAATAATTAGGTTTGATTATTGATATCGATAGGATTCGGATCTATAACATTTTCTTGGTAGATGACTGTTGTGTTCAACAGAAAATAGTTAATGCTAATAACAGAAATAATGTTTATAACACATAACTAATTTACCTTTCTTTTCTTATCCTTTTTTCTCTTCGTCCTAGCCTTATCTGTTTCGTGTTGGCTCATAAACTCGTCCATGAATCCCCTAAAGGCGTTAACACCCATCGTTATGGAAAGTGTGGAACCTTCTCTGGCACAAACCGTTTCCATCACGTGAAGGAAATTACCTATCAAATCTTTGTACTTCAGTGCTGAGCCTCTTGTTTCTACAACGCTGTAAGTGGCTACTAGATTGTCTTTGAACTCTCTTAATGCATGTTTGAATACCCTGTCCACCTATAGCAAGAAACAAGATAGTATTGTTTAATAAATTAAAGCCAGTTTTATATACATCGTGGTTTCTCCAATGATGAAAAAAAAAACCAAATTGATAACATTTTTACTTACTTCCGACTGTTTTTCATTTTCTGAGGACTCCATAAGATATATTTTCTTTGTGATGAAATTTTGCATTGCCTGTAATTCCGTGGCATCTGATATGATTTTGTCTGTTCTATCCATGAACTCGGATGTACCGGTCAAATTAAAATTAGAACTAACGGGGCCCTTGGAATGGTCTGTCGTTAAGCTGTATGGGGAATCTTTATTTAGAATGATCCTCTTTCTGTTTTTATGTCGTCCTCTAGATGCAACGGTAACGGGACTGGGACAGGGCATGGTGATCACTCCCTTATTCTGAATACACTTTGTGTGATAAAGCTGTTTGCAGTCGATACATCGTTGTCCTTGAGTAATGAACGCATCGATCGCTTGATGGCAATACACACATTTATCGCCTTTAGCGAATCTCGTACCTTTACGAAACCTGGAAAGATATTTAATATTTTTTTGTATTAAGTTCTATATAAGCCCAGAATTTATTTTGAACAGAGGCTTTCTCGCTCACCAATACGTGAAGGATTTTGATCGATGATATGTTGGCATATAAGAGATTCGATCAAAAATACGGAAATGATGTTAGAAAAGTCACGAGAATTAATTTAGCAACCTGTGTCCCGCGATCCCGAAGAGCCCGTTCCCGGTGTGGCCGATGTAGTCGGGCGCGGGCGCGCGCGGCTCGGGCGCGGGGTCGGAGTTGCGCCGGCGCAGCGCCTCGCCGCCCGCCGCCTCCGACGCGCAGCTGCAAGGGACATTCGGAACGTTACGGCCTGCTGCGTCATCGTCCTCGGAGATTATTAACATTGATGCATATAATTGGATTTAAAATTTATGTTTGGTTTTATATCTAAGTTTTTGCAGGAATTTAGTTTATTTCATCATTAACGTTAAATATCATATATATTAATCTTTTCATTGAAACTGTTTCTGGCGTAACACAGGGAGAACCGGATATGATAACAATGCTCAGTGGTTATATAACAGTAAAAATAAATACCGTTTAATGTCCAAGTGGTCGGCGGGGAGCGCGGGCAGCGCGGACAGCGGCGCGGCGTCGGGCGGCAGGCGGCGCGGGGAGCGGCGCGCGGCGCGCACGGGCGGCGCGGGCGGGCCCTCGGCGCGCGCCGGCGGCGGGCTCGCTGCGGGCACACGCGCTGCGTTACTTTGCTAATGTTTGCCTCGTAAGCGATCGACCGGTCTTATTTACAATTATTTATTTTTTAACTTACCAAAGTAATAGAACACCAGTGGTATTAACACATCGTAATAACTCCTCACTAAGAACCACACCGTGCAACCTAGACAGCCTAAAATATTCTCAAATTTCTCCTCTAATTCATAATTATGGCTACTTATTTCGGTTAATATTACTGAAAACGAGCACATCCTTTCGGTATCGATAGCTATTGACGAATGGCAGCCCCGAATATTGAAAAATAATAGACAAAAGAATCATCTTCACGTGTAGTAATTAGCATGATATAAACAATAATGTTTTCGAATATGCACCGTATTAGTGAAGAAAATATTGATACAAGTCTTAGAGACTGAAGCATTGATGACATTATTACTTGTATACCATAATTACTCTTTAACGATCGTTAATTCCATATTTAGACAAACACAGCAATCATTAAAGTTAATTAATATATCTCAATAGCAATATGTAATGTTAGCCATTTTCAAATTAATTTTTAAGATAAATGTTATGCATTCGAATTATTTATTTAATTATGAGATAAATTCATATAATTAAAGAAAGGTATCGACGACTTTGGACGTTAACGCTAATCGATAAGACAGTTACCCGGTTCAGTATTGTTTTCCGTTCGAATAGCGGGCACTGAGTCCCGGTGGTCCCGCGATTCTCGCTGGTCCCGCGGGTCCCGGCGCACGGGCGGCAGGCTGTGCAGCGTCCGCACGGGAGGCTCCAGCGTCGTGCTCGACAAGCTGCGCTGATACACTTGTGGTGATGTTCGTCTAACATAACATGCAACAGGACACAATAAGTTCAACTTATTATACTAAGTGTATGTTTGTGTTATTGTTAATGTCAATTGAGGTATATAATGTATTAGATACAAAACCTCTGTGAAAGGGATTAGATATTAGGTATTCAGAATAAAAGCTTACAAATATATTACATCTTAGGTACTGCAAATGACGGCGCATTGTCAGAGGAAAGAAATGGGTAAGATTTATTACAGTGCTAATGTCCATTTACCACGATTACAATATATTTTCAATAATAAAATACACTGGTTGTAATTTGCCACTTTACTTTAGGAGTTAAAGAAGCGACGAATGTTCAAAATAGGCGATTAAAAATATTGTTAGAAGAATATTTAATTATATTACAAATTTTAAATTATTTTCGATAACTTTTGAGTAAATAAGCTTTTAACAGTAAATATGGTAGGTTGAGCATTAACTTTTTTTTAACGAATTGCAGACAAAATATTCAGTATAATTAAAAATCGTATAACAACCACCAAAACTACACTTAAATATTATCAATATTTATTGTATTTGTATAAATTATATTCATTCATTCACATAAGAAATTTAAATAAAGCATATTAGATTTAATTGTCTGTAAAGGTCATTTTGTTCAATGGTAAGCTATACCCTATGCAAAGATATATTATGTAAGATACATGACATTATGTACCGTTTATTAACGTACCTCGATCCGCTTTTAGTAGTGTCGGAACTTTCAGCTGGACTCCAGTCGCCAACCTGCCGAAGGTACTCCTCACTACTGCTAGCTATCGACTCGGCCAACTCACGTTCTCGTATCTATGAAAGTAAACGATATTCATTTTTGTTACTTTAGATATAATATACTGAAACGTAATATCGATAGTGTAATACATTTTAAACCTGGTATAATAAATTGAGGATCAAATATTTTGACAAGTTTTACCTTGTTCTTTTCAGCCATTAGATAGTTCTGATCTATCCTGAGCCACAGCAGTTCGTTGGCTAGGTCTTCTGCTGTAATTTTGTTTGGCCAGGCGACTATGCCTTGTGGATATTTATTGGAGTTTACATTCCAGCTGTCATCTGGCGATGACTCGTTTGTTTCTTGACTAATTAAACTGAAATAATAATAGTTAAATAAGATTGTTGTTACCTTAAAGTTATTCAAATTGTATTCAAAGGTTTATTTAAAAAAAAAATACTATTTAACTTTGTGTAATATAAAATGGTAACTGATGTGTTAACTCACATTATAAAAATTAAAAAAAAATCTTAACATTATTTAGATCACAGCTTTGTCAGATACATTCCCCACTGTTCATATTGGCTTTAACATTACAAATTTCATTATTATTAATGACATCAGCCAAGTATAAGCCATACTTGGCTGATCACATAATTGGCTTATCTTAAAAAAGTAGGTATTTTCATATATATAATATGTTTGAGAGTTCATTATTTCAATTCGAATAAGGAGCTTTAATTATTTCAAACCTTGGATTTGATTGTTTAAGCGGTAGTTCTGTTATGTTTTGTGTTTTGGAAACTCTTCTTTTGTTGTACGTCTGTGCGCTGGAGCTCTCCAATATATTGTCTCGTTTTTTCTCTAAACTGTAAATGACAATAATTAGCATTTAGCATTAGCAGCCTGTAAATTTTCCCACTGCTGGGCTAAAGGCCTCCTCTCCCTTTGAGGAGAAGGTTTGGAGCATATTCCACCACGCTGCTCCAATGCGGGTTGGCGGAATACACATGTGGCAGAATTTCGTTGAAATTAGACACATGCGGGTTTCCTCACGATGTTTTCCTTCACCGCCGAGCACGAGATGAATTATAAACACAAATTAAGCACATGAAAATTCAGTGGTGCCTGCCTGGGTTTGAACCCGAAATCATCGGTTAAGATGCACGCGTTCTAACCACTGGGCCATCTCGGCTCAATAAACACAGACAAATTTAAAATGAAATATAACTAAAATAAAATATATAATTTAACAAAATATTGTGTATATTTTTAATTAATTTTACCTCGCTAATGGCAGTGATTGGGTAGCTCGCAGCTGTCTTGTTTTTTCCGCCTCCTCCTGTATAAGCATGTTCCTGTAAAAAAATTCACTAACGTTACACAACATGCGGGTATATCATATGAAAAGATTCGTATTATATTCTGTATTCACAAAGACAAGCACAACACAAGGGGCACTCACAGCTGTATGTCAATAATATTCTTCAATTGCTCAATACTGGGCGGCCGCTTCTTGAAGACGCCAGTTTCCGGCACGAGCGCCGCTTTAGTCTCATGCTGTCAACACAAATACCACCCACGACTCGTAAATACAGATGTGTTCCACAACACTTTGCCTGCGCACGCACACACGTTAGTCGACATGGAGTAGTAGGAGGAGAAGTACCGTGGGCAGCCGGCGGGCGGGCAGCGAGCGGCGCAGCAGCCAGCCGCGCGCCGCCGCCTGGAACAGCACGGCCGCGGCGCGCAGGCGCACGAACCAGCGCCGCACGCGCCGCCCGCGCAGCCATGCCTGCACTCGCAGTGCCGCCTCCTGCCGCTGCACCAGCCACTGTCTGCAAGCATGCTGCGGGTTGGTGGGCGCGCTCCACGGGGCGGCGGCGCGGCGGGCGACACCGTACCTGCAGTATCCCTGGATGACGACGGAGGCGCGCCGCAGCGCGAGGAAGCGCCGTCGCTCCAGCACGGCTCGAAACCAGCGCTGGATGGTAATAATTGAGGCCATAATTTGCTGATGTAGCCGGTACTCCAGCTTTGTCTGCTCACTCTCGCGCATGAAGATCTTCGTCGCACCTGAAACGTCCAGCATTTTCGCGTGCATTTCGATCTTTCGCTCTATAAATTAATAAGCAATAAAAAAAAATTAGTTTACCTAATTGATAATTATCCCTATCCAAATTTAACGTAGCCAGGAAGTGTCGGACGTCCGTCTGCGAGCTTAGCAATCCTTTGGGCAGAAGTATTCTGTACAATTGAATAAACTCCTCGTACGTGAGCCGCACGTTGTAACCCGCCTGTCTGATCCGAACCGTCTCCAACATGCCGGTGTAGCGCAGCTGTCGTTGGACCGTCTCCTCGTCGAATACGTTTGGCACTTTGTCGCTGTTCGATTTTATACACCTACATCATAAGAAATAAGACTTAGAATTCGTTAGTCCGCGCGGATACATTGCGTATTAGGCGTATCGCAAGTTACCTGATGAAGAAGGGGTTGGCTTGGTTGAGGGTCTCCATGAGCGCGGCGAGCGAGTGCTGGAACTGCGCGGCCACGGTGAGCGGCTGCTTGCGCTTCCCGGCGGGCGCGGCCGTGCGGCCCGCCAGCGTCTTCACGCTCTGCAGGTTCTTAAGGCCCTTCTTTGCGCGCTCCCGTGGCCGAAACGATTTGTTCTTCCTGTCAATCGACAGACTTTCAGAATTTTTAACGATACGGCGGAGGACTCCCTTTACCAAAAATAAAACATTCATGCGGCTAATATAACCCTGCTATATGATAGAAGCTAGTAGTCGGAGAATAAAAATTTACACATACATAATTATGTATATACATCTTATAAAAAATTTATAAATACTAAATTGTTCCCTGTAAAACCAATCATTAAATAGGTGCAAAGAAAGTTATAAACAAAAAGACCATCACCGTAACCGATCGACCCAACAATTTTTCCAAAATTCATCAAACAAAATCATTTAATAATCAAAAGAAAAACAACAAGTATTATTTCTTACGATAGGACTAAGATAAGCTACTCGGACAAAACTAAGTAACTATTGAACATGCACCACATATGAATGATAATTATATTTAATGTGTTTAATGAAAAAATTAAAACAAATCCACGCAAAAGTTTAAACATTTTCTTTCTTCGAATAACTCCGTCCCATCTCCGAGATTTGTTTGATGAACGTAAGAGCGAGCGGGAAAGGGATAGAGAGCGGAGAGAGAGCGGAGAGAGAGCGGAGAGAGAGCGGAGAGAGATAGAGAGTGTAGAGTAGAGAGCAGAGAGCTGCGGGAGAGGTCGGCGCGGGCAAGCGGCAAGCGTGCGCACGTACATGACGATGAGGCTGGCGCGCTGCAGCACGTCGGCGTCGTCGAAGCGCTCGTCGCGCTCGAGGCGGCGCGTGCGCGTCTCCGCGAGCCTGTAAGGTTTGCCCGCGACGCGCTGCTTGCTATCGGCCCGCGCCCTGCCCGCCCTGTCGCGGGTCGGGGGAAACAAGGCATCCGCGGAAACAAAACAAAAGTACAGTAACGGCGCGGGCGGGGCGGGCGGCGCGGCGGGTCGGCGCGGCCGTGCTTAGATGTGCGACGACGGCCGCACGCTTCCGGAGCGTTCCGGAGCGGCGTGAACGGCCGCCGTTCTGCTTATCTTTAATTCTTCGACGTTTCCATTTCGCGATAATTGTGAAATACATCTAGACACAGCCTCGTGAACGTAATATTAAGGATGATAAAAGTCGAGAGAAAAATAAAAAAAAACATCAATATCCATGCGTAAAGTGCACATAGAACTGAAAGCATGCCATAAACGGTGACTTACGCAATGCGGTTGATCGCAAGATTGATTGACGATACTGTCACCAGTTGGCTGAGCAACAAGACATTTTATTACGTCACATTACAGTATTAGCAAAGCTTATATGTAACATAGTATTATATAATTCGAGGTAAAATTAAACGATTTGGGAATATCAATATATAGAACATTTTCATGCCTCGTTCATGTTAATGGAACTTATTTTTGCACTTAATTCTGTTAACTGTAGACAAGCAATTTCTTTTTACTATTGATGCATTTTTGAAACAATCACGTAAGACATAAATTTTAATTTAACATCAACTGCGATTCTTACCTGATAATACTGTCATTCGGCGCATGTATAGATGCTCGCTGTACCCTAGACGCCCCTTCGACCCTGTTTACCCGATGCCGTCTACCAGCTTCTAAGAAGGCAAAATACCCCCTGCAGTGAATAGAACGCATTAAAGAATTGTACTAGTATTATTACTTAAAAATTACATACAGAATTTATGTGTAAATACCATTTATATAAGTGAAAAAATATTTATTTACCTAAAGAAAGCTCGTACAATAGCCCATCGGAAGACAGCAACTGGATCTACACCCACTAATTCTCTCACAAATGCCAGAGAAGAGTTCTTTAGAACGCTTACTATGTCCTGTCGCATTAAGTCTAAGTTCTTCTCGCGCATTGCTGTCACCTAAAATATAAAAAAAATATATAATGATATCAAATAACATCTCAAGCATAAGTTACTCCAATCACAATTTTTTTTAGTTTTAAACTAAATAAGTACCAAACGTCCTCAAAAAATGTTTCATTGCTTAAGTTCCACTGTTAAGAAACTGCAGTGGAAAGTTTACTTTTAAGTGTATTTTTGCTTTACTCGTATTTTATGCATGGCTACATATTAAGGCTACCTGATATTTAACCCTCCCTGCGTAATGTCGCACTACGAATGCGGGCTCTCGTCGCTGTGGTTTCTCATAAAAGGGATTGTCTTCATGCACAGAATTAAATTTTTGCAGGAGTGTCTCGTTTGTCGCCCACGGGAAACTGTAATAAAGGAACATGTTCAACTTTAGCACTCGCAGTGTAGTCGCATTAACAGTTATTTCTGTTTTTTTTTTTTAAATTATTTTTTCTGTTAATAATAAATAATTTTAATCTTTTAAGCGATTTTCGGCCATGGCAGGATAAAGATTATCTAAGCACGGCCTCATAGTACACGAGTCGGTCACGGAACCCACTTGCACTGGTCGTCCAGCAGACACAGCAGGCCGCCCGGCTTGCCCTCGATGAGCTGCAGACAGCCCGTGTTGTCGGAGAAGCCGATGTCCGTCCAGCGGATGCCCTCGCGCCGGTACTCCTCCTGCTCGTACTTGAAGACGTGCTGGTTGAAGTAGTACTGCAGGTGCTCGTTCGCGTAGTTGATGCAGAGCTGCTCGAAGCTGTTGCTCGGACCGAAGTCCTCGAAGCCGAATATGTCGAGGACGCCTGGAATGTATACATTGATTCCTTCGTTACGATTTTAAAATCGATTTTAATTCGGTACATAATTCTCGTCCCGATAATGTTTTGGAAAGTTATTGAGCAACAAAGACGTCTACTCCTCCTCGATGAAGGATTATATATTATACTCATGCTCGCGAGTGAAGTGATAATATTGTAAGGAACATGTGACTAATTTCAATGGAAATTCTGCCTCATATATATCCACCAATCTGCATTGGAGCAGCATAGTATAATAAGCTCCAACACTTATCCTCGAAATGCGAGGAGGCTTTAGCCCAGCAGTGGGAAATTTACAAGCTGTTACTTAACCGTTATTTTTCTTTACATTTTGAATAGAGCACTAGTATTACCTATACTATGTCCTTGGTGTTCCCTGAGTGTATCTTTTTTTGAGAGCAATGCGTGATTGACCTGCATTACTATCCAGTCGAACAGAGCACCGTACAGACATTTTGCCATCGCATCTCTCGTGGCAATCGCTTCTGGCAACCTGGAATGTTATTAATAATTTGTCAATATTTGTATTTTTCTGTTGCTTATGATATATAATCTACTAGCATAACATATGTGTAATGTTGTAAATGAAATATTTGAAGTTAATATCTCAAGGTTGACCGTGTTGTATCTTAAGGTCCATATGGTTTAAGAAATTAGCCATAAGTTAGTGGTACAAACTACGACGGTATCATTCGCCGCCCTAAGTTTCTGACACACACACAGGCAATCCGATCCGATATTCTGTCGAGTTCGTTGAACAAAAATTTGCATGGTTTATTTAGAATAACCACAAACCTGGTTCGTTAATACGAACAACTGCGGTAAAATTAGACAGTAAATCAAAAGCCTTTAAACGTAGACATAACAAAATGCATTACACATCTTAAGCATATAACGTGGCACTGCTGTTTATGTCTCTTATACATTTAATTATTTCGTACTGGATTACCGAAACATAGACCTTTGCTGACTGACATTAAAATGTGTGGTTAAAAAGACATTTCCAGTAAATATGTATTTTGCTAGAGAGTATCATTTGACTGTAGACACTAAAAAAGTATCCACATTGATATTTCATGAACTAAACATTGAACTGGGTTAGAATAAAGTAGTTGAATAAGGTCCTGAACAGGACAAGAAGCCTTTTGTCAGCACTAAGACGTTTACAAGCTGTACATACCTATAGTTAATGACAAGTGTCTCCCCTGAGGCTCTGGCTCGTTTGGATGTGAGCGCCGCGAGTAGAGTCTCCTGTTTAACTCGCAAAAGTGATGATATAAGTGATACCACTTCTGGGTTCCGCACTCCCACTGCTTCGTCATGATGGTAGGACTTCCTTTGAGGTTGAAACTCCACATTGCCTTTTTAAGAAAATAAAAGTATTAGAATATTGTGATTCCATTTACTTGGATTCAGTGACACAGGGAGTCAATGCTTTACAGCACTGCAAAAGCAATTTCTATATTCAATGATTAAATTAATGTTGCTAAGTTTCTTTTAGTCAGCAACTTATTAAAAGAATGCGTTTTAAACCATAATTTATCCTAATTAGCCATTTTTATTCAAGAAATATAAATAGACATATTATTATTGCACAAAAAAATTGTGAGAAAACAGCACTGTAAGAAATACGACAAATAAACGTCAAATTGAAGCAATGAGACAAATACTTAAAACTATAATTAAATTTATTGAGGAAAAGATGAAATACTGTATATTATACAATATTTTAAATAAGAAAATTAGTTTTTGTGCTTAGTCCTTAGATTGTATGGGCAGCAACCTCCTTTTCTAGTTTGGACAAATTACTGCATTTTAAGAACCCCAGCTTTTTATTCGAAATATAAAGTGAATCTACTTCTATTTGAAATAAATTAAAAATCAAACTCACTAAATATTTTCTCAAATTCACTATTTATAATAGAATGGAATAGAAGTATAATTGTCAGCATCTTGTTTTACGTCATTTTTTATTTCTTTCCTCATTCTAATGGAAACTATATTTTAATAACATTTAATCAAAAAATAAACACATATATAAAAAAAAAATTATTAAATATTTGTAGCAATGGTTTATTAAATATATTGTCGATTTTATTGACTTTTATTTTATTTTAAAAACTTTTTTTTAGATATCATAAAATTATCAGCAAGGGGTCAATTAACTGTCTGATAATATAGTTTGTATCTTATCACAATGTTATAACAACTTAGGATTAGCAATTTGAAAAGTTTTACTAGTACTTATCATACATTTTATGATAAAAGTATATATCATTTATTTGATAATAATTTACATAAAGATAAATAAAATTAAAATTATACAATATTGTTAATAGAGACATATATTTATAATAATGAAAGTATACTAGATATAATTTATAGATTTTTAGATGTAGCCATGCTTTGATTCTTACTCTTTTGTTTTTTCATATATCATAGTGGAAAATCTGTGTTGAAATAATCATCCCTTAAACAGCGGATATAAGTAAGGCCAATAAGGTTTAACACTTACCTAAAAGGAGTACCGCAGAGAGAACAGCAAACAACCGCCGCTGCTTATCCAGTGTGAAACCAACCATGTCCATGGATTGTTTCAGACGTGAGAACTCATACTGTTCATCAACACCAGGCACTACACTACAACCAGTTTTTGATAAATAATTGTATTTGTCCACACTGAGCAGATGCAACTGTTCCTTTTCTTGTTCAGAAGCTCCCGCCAAGAGATAGTAAAACACATGATAGTTCCTTTCGTTTCGACCTTGACTACATATTCGGGATTTCTCTAGAAGATATTTCTGCACTACAGCACCGTGAACCATACCATTTTCCTTATAATTCACTTGTATAAATTTGCCAAACCGACTGGAGTTATTGTTATGAGCGGTTTTCGCATTACCGAAAGCCTCTAGCACTGGTCCTGCACTTAATATAGTTTGTTCCACGCCACTTCCATGAGATCCTTTCTGACTGAGGGCGGTGAGATGATGGAGAAGAAAATTTGTACTCTCTGTTTTCCCTGAACCGCTTTCGCCACTTATCACAATACATTGATTCGTCCGCTCTCGTAGCATACAGTGGTACGCCGCGTCAGCGACTGCGAAGATGTGAGGAGGAAGGCTCGAGCCTATTCTCTTATTTTGATACAGCTTAACGTATTTTGGGTTGTAAATAGGATAGAACTTGAAGGGATTGAGGGCTATTAATATAGAGCCAACATATGTGTAGATATATCCAGCGGCGAATCGAGCTCTCAAGTTATCCAGGAGGGTCTGTTCGTTTAACTCTGGCAGCTGGCACAGGTCGGGATACTCCCGATCCTTCGGCTGATAAAGAAACCGCTGGAAGTAGTCCTTTATAAGTTGCGGGTCCACTGAGAAGTTTTCCATCCATGGTTCGTCGGGAATCTTTTCTCGCAGATAGAACCTGCACAAACAACATTGACATAAACTATTCTCACACATACAGAAACAAAATACAGACGTGAGTTTTTACATTTGTGTTATTTTAAAATGTCGAATATTATAAATTTACCAAAAGGCACTTTCAGAGTTCATGTTTACTGCTAGTAGCAAAAATTTCAGTTTGAATTTGATTGGCAGGATGGTTGTTATCACGCCGCGGCGGCGGCAGGAAGAGTGACTCACGCGCACCAACAATATCCCTAACCACTGTCGTAATACGGCCCTTCATTAAATCAAGTTTATTTCAAATACGATATTTAGTCGACGCACTAGTTTTTAGTTGCTGATATTATGGAATAATGAAAATAACCACTATCAAACCGAATTGCTATGCATACATATTTTAAATGAATATTGAGGATACGAGAACAAAATTACAATAATTAAAATAGACGCAAATAATTATATATGAATCACTGTATGTACAATTATTATAAAGAGCATTGTAGTCTACAAATAGCTGCTCAGTGACAGGATAATTTAATGAAGCAGAAAATATTATGGCAAGATTATATACATCATTTGAGTGAACATCGAAAATTGTCGTATTAGTCATTACTGTATTGGAAGTAGATTATGTCGAATACTTGGACGGCGTTTTTTTATCGAATTTCGCCCAAAAATGGCGGTAATTAGGACTATTTATTGTTTAAATTAGGGCAGAGTGAATGTAAATGTGATAAGTATGATATAGTTTTTAGGTACTGTCCCCCTATATTTTTTTGTAAGACCCTCTTTGGTTAAGTATTAATCTAATAAGTACAACAGTGAGTATATTTTTCTTTTATGAGATACACAATATTAATAAATTAAGAAATGAAAGCAAATATTTGTTTTGGACGCTTTATCATTATGATAATAAAATAAAAGAAGCCGGAAGGTGCGTGAAACATGAGCGAGCTATGTGTCGCTGGTGATAAAAGAAAAAGACCTCAGAAATCTCCGGAATTTATTAAAATATTTGTAAATGATATACGTATATAATAAAAATAACATGAATCAATAAAGCTTATATACATAAATGACAAAGTACGACGCGATAGCACGCTTATATAAATAAATAATACGGTAAAAAGACGTTTCATTTAAAAATAATTCTTATTCGCGATGATATAATTATTCAACGCCAGATACATGTACAAACAAAGCAACTGAGAAAACCTAAGTCCATATCGTGTTCGAGTCTATTATAGGTAAAGATACCATTCACATATTGAATGTAAATAAATATGTTAGCAAGGTTATACCTGTAACGCTGTACTTCGATAATTACACAGCGGACCGGCTACTATGCATTGTTGCTAATTAAGTCGTAGAGGAAAATATTTATGATAGGATACATTTATTACATTCCGAACGTTTGTAATTTTATTTTGCAATCTTTTAACGACAAAATTATACGTCTTTTACGTTGGATGACAAATGTTTTTTTCGGAAGGAAGTATGAAAGGCGAACTGATAAAGAATCGACTAGCAGTCTACCGTATTCAATGCGTACTGAGCCATAGGACACGTAATCGAAAATTCTAAATAAATAGAATAGAACAAACGTGAATAATCTTCCCCTTGACATTTTCGCGATTAAAAATATTAGTCAGTTGTTTGTGAGGTATGTCAGTCATCGTCGCTGGGGCGATGTTTGTTTTCAAAGCATTACTGGAAATAAATGCCAACGTGCCGGCAGACGCTCTAGTTATAGAACGTGGAATATTTTCACGCCAACAATATTTATATAAAACTTCATGAAAGACGTCTTTATAAATATTTCTAATTTTCTAAAGCTTCTAGAACATCAGTTGGATAGCATGTTGTATACCTGTAGTATTGACCGGAATTGTTGTTGGGCCACAACATCATGACTGCGACCGGCGACTCGTTGGGTCCGAGACGCCTTTCCTTACATTCTCCGCTGACCATGTCTCCCACCACCTATTTTATTGAACAATAATTTATATAATTAAAATTTATTATGATATTATTTTATATAAGATAAATTGATAACAAATTTTTAACATAAATACTAGGCTCACTTGAACTTTGCTGGTATTCAAAAATTATTAATAGAATGCTCATAAAATAAAGATAATATATTCATATTTCAGGATATAGTTATAGACGGATTCTTAATACTAATAAATAAACTAATTTAGAAATCCATTACTTATTAAACATTTACAGTGAAATAAAACACTATCACAACATCTGTTAGGAAGTTATGTTAGTGTGGAATTCACACAAGTAGCTTCTAGTAATGCAGCAAAAAATTAATTGATGGTATTTATCATCAGTGACTAATCTTGTCTTACGCAGAGATTGTATTACTATTGTTTCTAGTAAAACATTAATAGTCTTGTTTGGGAACGACGAAGGTCAGATTTTGGATTCAATTATATTTGTTGCATTGTTCTTACTGCTTTTGATAAGAGAAGAATATTATTTTAAGAAAAACTATCACAAGACTTGTGTAATATAATTTTGATATTATGAATATTAATAAGTAAATTTATTATTTAATTCTGGTTCTATTTCATAAATCATTAAAAATAACTTTTAAAGCAGGATTTTTTATTACAGACTCATACAAGAGGGCTGCTTGTATCTACACCATTAACAGCAATAAAATAAACAGAATTGATTTAGTGAATAAATTTGTATGAAATCAACTTCTACCACTTCCAAAACACATTGATTTTTTATCATTTTTAAGAGTTGGATGGAATAGTCTGAATTAATAACCACATGTACCTGATCACGCTAAACTAAGAAAGGAATGTGAACATACCTCTGCCAACTCATAAGGACCTCCCGATCCATCATTTAAGCTGAGTTTATCAGCAATGCAGCAAACTATCTCCTCAGAGCTTGTTTGCTTAGAGGCTTCTACTGACAAGGCTTCATATTGTGCAGAAAGTGCTCCTACAAATACCTAGAACAATATATTTTGAATTATAAAATTGTATTGAACATTGCATGCTTTCAATTTAAATATATTTGTAATTAGTTTAGTGGATATACGTATGGAAAATTATATCTCATGCATGCTTTCCTCACAATGTATTCCTAGACTGCCAAATGCAAGATAAATTATAATAATGTAATCCTGACCAATTTAAGCCACAGCATATCTCGAGAGACGTCAGCCGACTACACAGGAACATCATAGTGCAGACACATATCAATACAGGTCTACACAAACACAGGTGCACTCTATATTCGCTTTCTCTAATAAGTTAATGAGACAGTAAATCTAACAACCGGAAAGAGTTTGGCTGCAGGACCAATGGCTTTACATGCTTCGAGGCATGGGAAAGCATGTAAGCAATTGATCCATGTCGTCCAATTGAATAAACACTGTTTCATCATCCAGACTGAGGGCTGTTATTGAGAATGTTTCTATAGAAAAACCCAATAGCATTTATTGGTAGCCTCTAGTTAAACTAGGCAGTCAATTCAATGAATTCTAAACACAAATTAAAAATAATAAAACTGTTAACCATACATTGTGGGTTTAAAACCCAAAATCTTTGGTTAACGTAATCTATACTCTAACTAATGGGCTAGTCATTTATCATACCTAGTATACATTTAGTTTATATTTTCCAATAATAATATAATAGCAAAATATAGAAGTACTTTTTCTAATTGATTAATTAAAATTGACATGTATACTATGTAATCTCAATAATATTTAAAATTTGGAGGAATGCTATATTTGATTCTAGCTTAGATTCTAGTGAATACCTTTTGCTTATGAATATATAAAATTAGTCATTTCTTTTTGAATCTAGTGCAATTTTTTTACAACAGTACAGAGAGTATGATAATTATTAAAAAATATATGTTAAATTTATAATGTTTGATAATATTGAGTAATGTAAATGAATATATAACTTAATTCTCAGTTAGAAGAGCCACATATTATTTATTTACCTTTCTGTTATGTATCTTTAGTCTTTAATTGAATTCAAAAACAATTATATCAAATGTGTAATGTGTTTTTGGAAATAATAATATATAATTGTTCATATTAAATACACTTTTTTGTACATCTTATATTATTCTGTGTAGTGATACAATAATAATGTAAAAATGATTTAACTTTTCTATAAAATAAAGAGAACTTTATTATATACCATTGTTTATATGTTAACTCATTTCAAAGTAGTGATAAAAATATGAACAAAGGTCAATTTAAAAGTGTACTATCAGTAAAAGTCAGCCAAATAGGACACCAATTCATAATAATGTTATAATGGTAATTAAATTATTTTTAAAAAATGCTTGCGGATAAGATTTTTATATATGTATAGTATTGTTTTTTATAATATTTTCTGTGAAATCTGAATGTATGATGCCAGACAAAATAGTCTGCTAGATAAATAGTAACAGAAACCAATATATATTAAACTGACCTGCACAATGTATCTATGATTTTCAGCATGAGCCATCCTGCTTCATTCTACACACTCTTGATACTTTAGTAAATAATTTAATTTCATTTTGGTACACTACACACTTCTTGGAATGTATTTTAAACTTCACTTAGTTTTATTAATAACATTTGGGGATAATTTATTAGTTACTTTTTGACGATCCTAAATTTTAAGATAACACGATTAATCTTCGTCGAATTCAACGATGTTTTCAAAAATCCTGGTTTGTGAATATGACCCCCCGAGAGCTGCACAGGTTGTAGTCAACCGTGACAAGATCACAAAATGTCATGTCTGATATTCATGTAGTTTCTTCCGTACGACTTTACGGTGAATTCTTGACTTTAGCCGGTCTGATGTAGTATTAAATGAATTGATATTTTAGTTTGAAAACAATATACAAGGAAGAGAAATCTCAGATGTGGGTCACATGCTGATTAAATTGAAGTTGCTCAGCTTGTTGCTCTTTTAACATATTGACATTTTCACTCAATTCAAATAATATACAAAAATGTAGCTTTCTTCACTTCCTTTTGCAAGTCTTTAGTAATAGTTGAAACGAACAATGTAACTACACAAAATCGCAACGAAGTCGGTGTATTCAACAACCTGTTATTTGTCATACACAACTCTCGCTTACGCACCACGTAATCGCACCAGATGCACAATTACAATATAACTATCTTCAAAATCATGTACAACTTATGTGAGGCTCTTTAAGGTTTTATAACTTAATTCAATTTACTAAATATTCTATAGAAATTGAACCACCATTTTTATTTGTATGTAGAGTTGAATTGAATCGTGTATCTATTACTAACTTAGCCATGGCAAGAATTTCTATTTTTCATAGTAAATGCATGGAAACTGCTTACCACTTATTTTAGTCGCATTATACAAAACCATAGACTAATCTATTACTTTACCGTAGACATTATTTCTTTTATAATATTGAAAAAGACAACGGTACTAATTTATACAGCCACATATTGTGTTTATATATTTATTTTATAATTTATTATTTATATTAGAATATTAATGTCTTCTTATATATAAACGTAAATTAAACCTTCCTTTTGTTTATATTGTTTTTCACACAGTCAGACAACAGTTAAATGATGGTTCATGATCAAGTTGATAAATGATCCTTTTTTTGTTCAATTATATATTAAAGTTGACCTTGCGCAAGGAGAAAGCAAAAAATAGCTTCCACGAACCATTTTTAATAAAATAAATCATCGTTAGTAATTGTGAATAGAATAATTTCATCAAATAAATAGTTAATATTAAGTTAAATAATCACTTCGTACCTTTTATTTAGACTGTAATAAAATGTTATAGAATTATGTTACCTATAATTTTATATTTATTAATAGAGGATTAATCTGCTATAACGATATAAAAATACTTAATTACATTAACTTAACTTGGTTCGAATGTAAAACACAGATGTTTTTGTAGTAAAAATTATTCAATTTTTTAAATTATTTAACCGGTTTTCCATAACAAACCCGAAGTGTTCGTTTGCCCAGTGGTCGAAATTCGAACAGAAGGAACAAATAAGTAGTAATTTGCGCATTTTTACGTAAATTATGAGCTTGTAAGTCTGTAATTTATATTTAAATACAAATATATTTTTATTATTACTTAATAAAATAAAACAAATCTCAGGTTCATATAATATGATTAATTGAGTATTCGTTTTGCCGAATTTAGGCAAAAAATACAAATCAAATTGATATGTTTTATTCGTAACCTATATAGACTAACCCATATAGGTATTAATATTATGACGAAATATGTCGTACTGATACGCTTTCTCGGCTAAACCACTGAACCGAATTTAATAAAATTTAGTATGAAGCAAGCTTAAACCCTAAAAAAGGGAATATACTTTTCTATATCTAAAACCTTCTACCGCGTTATGAAAGGTGGTATAAACCGCAGGCTAAAACTAGTACTTTCTAGTTTCAGAACTGACGTAAACAATTGTATATAGTATAATTATATATTGCATATTTTTACGAGATTTACGTTATTTATAATGTCGTTTAATAACATATAATAATTCAGTTAAATGCTATTTAACTATCGGAAAAAAGTAACTACTTCTGTACTAGTAACTCTGTCTGTCTGTAAAACTGAAAATAAATTATCAGTTTTACGCCAATCCAAACCGGTGTTACATTTAAATTAAAATATATATATCTTATAATTAACAATTTTAATGTGTTTGAAAGAGTTTACTTGAATAAATTACCTTTTGACGTGGCTTTTTGTTCTAGTCGGAGACAAAATAATTGGCTTTCAGCGGCAAAATATTTTATCGGTAGGTATCTGATTCTTTGCTTATTTAATGTGTTTTTTTGACTAAACTTTCTTTTGCAAGTCACTGCATTCAAATCGCATCCCTATCAGTTTAAAGGCTGATTTAAGTTTAAGCTGTTAGAAATATATGAAACCATTAAAAAGTACACAATTTTTCTTTGTTTATAAATTATTGTTTTTGATTAGTTGCCGAACACAACAATTACGTATATTGTTGAATAAATAGTTAAGCAAGACTTATAAATTCAATTGTGATAAAAATTTAAGCCACGTAGAAAGTGAGGGCTGGACCCTGATTATTACCACCTGGCTGAGTCAATGGTGACAGCATTATTTATCTCTTATAAAGATGTCCATTGTCCAGTATTTTTAGATACATTACAAGATATTTGATAATGAACGCGTGAGAAACGCAAATACACATATTAATAGATGCTTTGAAAAGGAAGAAAAAGTCATGTCATTGAAAATTATGCTATTGTTCGGTATGGGCTGATGCTACTGCTTACATTATAGTTATTTAGTTTATAATTGAAATATTTCTTAATATAATTTTATAATCATGTGAAGTCAGGAAGGTGTGTCTCTTTTAAACTTTACCATGATTTAAATCCAAACGATTAACTATCAACAAACTTTCAACTATTTTTTTTTCACCAGTACATATCCAATTTTCGAAGGAGTAAAGAAAAATAAACTTTAAATTTACATCTAAGATTTATTAATGACCCATTCTATATTATACAGTACAAACAGCTAAATTGATTAATATATCTTTATTTTTGATACAACACTACCCCACTAACTACTTAAATGCACTCTAATTTTACTTCCAAACTTTCGATAACAACTACGCTGAAGTTCAAAGTAATTTTTTCGCGAACCCATACTGATAATACCATTGATTATTCAGATTTCGATGATGTCGCGACCATTCAATGTCAAAGTTGTTTAATAGTCTACTTTTTCTTTGGTTAGAATAGGCTGTAGGCACATATTATTATTTAATTATCAAGAAGAACTTATCTAGTTTAATTTTTCACACGATGACTTGGTCTGGATGACTGAGTCTACAATTAAATAAGTAAACTTCCAACTGTACTGGAAAGACCTTTCGATAAGGTTTGGAGCTTACTCCACCACGGTGCTCTAATGTCAGTGAATCATTAAATTTTTTAACCAATGTGTGAGAAGAATACTATAACTATTTAAATATTACTTATGTTTTGTGTAGTTCGTGTGGATTGTGACAACAGATATGTCGTTTATAAAGACCTGTTAAAAAGTAGCCACATTGTAGAGGAAGTAAATTATTATTTTATTATTCTAGCTTATCTAAAGACTAAGTAACACAACAGTAAGTTCTTGTTATTATATTCAAGTATACATAAAGTACATGATATTACAACGAGAATAAAGTTAAAAGAACATCTAACTAGTTTGTCTATTAATCATACAAGATTTCATAAATTATGCTTAGCGCAGGTCGAGATTCATACGGTCAACGTATATTAAGAGTGGCTTAATTATTTTAAATATAAATTACTTTAGTAAACTTTACTAGTTCAAACGATTACTTCACTAATATAATCTAGCTTAATTATAACTAATATAATAACACAAAATTCGTACAAATGTTATAAAAATATATTAGAGTTAATATTACTCAGAATCGCATAAAATATCGTAAAAACTACAACAAATTTTAAGTTTTTAACTGCACAATTTTTTTCCACATATTCTTTTGTATGTATCCTTATTTGTACTTAATCAATAAAACCAAACGCGCCAGCGCGATTATAGTTTCATCACACACTTTAAAAGATTATATAAATCACATTTCACATCAGTCTTCTAGTTTTATAAGAATGGTTCGAAGCTCGTTTGGCGGCCGCGGCGGCTGCGGCAGCGCGGCGAGCGTGGACACGTCCATGTTTGGCAAGATGGTCCGAACGTGCAAATCTCTTGCCGCATTCGCTGCACCGATAGGGCTTATCGCCTGAATGGCTTCGACGGTGGCGCGCCAACTCATCTGACCGCGCGAAACGCCAACTGCAACTACCCCATGTGCATCGGTAGGGCTTCTCACCACTATGACGACGCAAATGCGCGCGAACATGTGACGCTTTTGCGTATAGTTTTCCACAGTCTTCCACCGGGCATCGGAACGCTCCAAGTTCCGGACAGAACGCCGGCTCTCCCCATGTTTGTATTTTAGTTTCTGGTATAAAACTTCGCACTCTATCATTAGTTTTATTTATATTGTTAGACGAGTACTGATTGTCTTGTACATAGGTTGATTCCAGATCAATTCCAAGGACAGAAAGTCTACCGAGCGCTGTGTCACTATCAACATCTGTAGAATTTGGGCTAGATTGTAGCACATCGTTGGATTTATCACTTGTTAATGCTTCTAGAAGATAATCGTCTAAATCTATGTTTTTATCCAAATCGTCGAAATCAAAAAGTATATTCGAACCGTCTTCGAATATAGAGTTCTCTCTGTTAGAATCATTCAATCCGTGAACAAATGCATCACAATGAAAATCTAAATCATTAAGTTGCCAATCGTTGAGTTCAGAGTTCAAGTTCGAAGGTAACTCAAAATTGATGAGACTCTCTGCTGGTGAATACTCGAACATGAGCTGATCGCTTAGAGCTTCATTTAGCAAGCCGCAGTTTTCGCGGTACATTTTGAATCTAAAAGGTACAGAAAAATTAGTTAAATCCCTAAAAAATAAATTAAAAAATATATATACATATATTTATACTTACGAGTTCTCAATAAGGCACGAGCTTTATTTATTACATAAATGTAGTATCGAAATTTGGAAGTTGTGAACAATATTAAGAATGCACGTACAGGCGCATACGGCGCGTCCTGTGACTAGAGTGAGTGATCGCAGCTACTCCGGACAGCGCCACGGACGCGCGATAACAGCGATCGGCGATTATCGGCCAGTCTGCGCCAGCGGGAGGACTATTGGTGGTGGTTACAGTGCACATAACACGCGCTAAACTTTTCACTCTATGATAGCAATGTTAATCTCTATTATATTAATAAACCACAATGTTGCATAGTTGTTTGCGCATTGAGTTATATTTTTTATATATACCAAAGCGTTGTTGTGTTAAAATCATGCATATTATTTAAATTAAAAAGTTGTTTATTGAACATGATGATATGCGGATCATTCACTTTTATTCTTATCATTTGTTTACCCGACCTACCCGACAGTTCTTTTACCTATGATAATAATTAATAGATATGTATATATGTAACTGAAAATGTTTTTAAACTCAATCAAAATAATATGTTATGTGATTTTTTTTTCTGTTTTAGTTATTAATAATTTAATAACCAAAAACATAATATCCAATAATCAATTAATCGTACAACCATTTGCTTTATATTTTCCTTTGTAAATAAATAAAATATCTCTTGAAGAATTTACAACTTAAAATAAATTGTTAAGTAATTAATTCTTAAAGTGCGCGGCTTAAGTTTGAACTCATCAAATAAAATCACAACGGAAATTCCGATTGGAGCGGAATAGATAGTATTTTTGCAATGCTTACATCCCCTGATAACTAGTGATAACATTCCTCGGAAGTGATGCTGAACAATGGACAACAACAACTAACCCAACCGTAATAAATAACGGAAACTATCGCATGATTTTAAGGACAAGGTTGAAATGATTATCAATAATTTTGTAGGTGTTTCGGGGATATAAAAATAGTAGATATATATGTAGAAATAATATATGACTTTTTTTGCAATAGTTATTGCAACATGATTAAGCGCTTAAGGTTGGGGGTTTCAATGTAAGTATGTATGTATTGACATACAAACAACAAAGGATATTTGTTTTTTATTTTTACTTCCCTTGTGTTATGGTTATGCGAAGTGTTTTGATATGGGGTTTATCTGTGAGCTTTTTCAAATGTAAAACCGTTTGACTTCCGTGTGTGTAGCATGTAAAAAAAAGCATTTTTTTTGGTTAAAAAAAACCAAGACCATATAATTACCTTGATTTTTCCATATGACATTTTTGTTCTTATATATTATTAACTTATATAAAATGGTCATTAAATTAATTTTAAGCATTATTTATAAAAAAATATCAATCTATTGGCGTGAAAAGCAAAATTTTAAGGTTGAGTGATATTTTTAAAACGTTAGCTATTTTAAATACGATTCAAAAGAATTAAGTTAGATGTAGGTCAAACTGTTTGGTTTATCCTAATTAACCAACAAGTTCTGCGTGTAGAGTTGACGACGGGCGCGGCGCAGCGGCGCTATCACATCGGTGGCTGGCACCGCCGGCATCTGGTGCGTGCGCGCCTCTACTCGTGTTACATGGCAGACGTTGACAACTACGCACGTATATAACAGTACGCTTTATCTAAAAAAAATACTTCGAATTAGGTATTCGGGTTTTTCATCAAACTATTACTTTAACGACAGGGAAGTTTAGACGATTATGGATTTTATTGACAAAACACTTTTCATGATAGTTTAAGTTCTTTTTTATAGAACAACAACTAGAATAGAAATATAACTATTTAATGATGCGTCATTTTAACTCATAAGGCATTATTATTCATTCGTGAGAAATCGGCACGTAGGACACGTGTCCGCATAAGGCACAGGTAAATTGATAAGTTTAACGTCACGATCCTTAGATGCAAGTTGCATAATTAAATTAATGATCTTACGTGTGTTACAATTTACAAAGGTGTTGTATGTAAATTGTTACACATACATATGACGATTGCGATTAGTGGCGACCTATGATTGTATGAAGGCGATAACGTACGGTGGCTGGCAGTGCCAGCGTCTGCTCATTGGATCCATTACGTATTGGCATTCGTATTGGTGTTTTCCTACAACAATGATGGAAAATACCTTAGCAGTAAACACATGGAACAATTAAAGTAGATAAATCGTAATTTTTCTGCTTACTACTTGTAATAGAGTACTTGTAATAGCGCTGCTCAGTTTAGATTATGTATACTATTTTGAATACTATTGATACTTACAACATAACTATTAATCTATTGAAAATAAACGAATCGCTAATTTTCGTTAGAAGACTATTAAGGCCTATATTACCCATCTATAAATAAAAAAGTGAAATTAAAATAGTTCACTATATTTCTCCTCTTTTTGTTATCCAATTTTCTTTTTTTTATTGGCTATTAACGACTATATGTATACTGACATACGGTTTTCATCAATAAACATAATATAAAACATTCATTTTATAACAAGGAGAAGTCGACATTCCTGGTCAAAAAAAAAACAAGAATTTTTCTTTTTATGTCTGCTCTTCAATCTATATCTTACTATATATCAACATATAGACTATATTGTACCCGTGTGAAACCGTAAAAGTAACTCTATAAAAATTAAAATGATTAAATAACAATTCAAAAAAGAGATGTGTTATCATACGTTCGATTGTCACAGTTGCATGAAGCTATTTCCTTAAGCGCTAAGTTGTTTTATTAGCTTTTGCGTCCGTAGAGAAATAGAATTTTAAACTGATTATTATTTCATTTGCATCGTCAGGAAGTTAAAACGCAAATCTACATATTGCTCACATCGTCATAAATTAACGTTGAGAATGTCGAGATAATAGTTAACTTAAATAAATAAAGAAAGCGTTATGGCTATGTGTATATAAAATACATGGTAATCTATATTATTATTTGGGAAATAGATAAATAAACCAAAATGTTAAGCTTTATCAACGGTGTGGCGATAATATTCTCGTTAACTAAGCACATGTGTTTTGAAAATTATTTACAAAAATACTTTATCAATAGAAATCCATTGTGTCAAATTACAAATGTTGGAATTTGATGTCGATCGTATTGCCACAAAAAATTACCTTTTTATCTAAGTTTTTTCCTACTTCTATTATTTGTGAAAGTAACGCAGTTATTATCTGGTTTAAGAGCAGATGGATTCCACTAAGAAGAATAAATTAACAACTATTTAGAACCTACTTAGACGTTATTGTATTAAAATTTTTTTTTTTCACAATTTCACAATAGAATGACTAATTTTGAAGACACATTGACGGTCCTACAACCCTTGAATCTAACCGTGTTTTAAGTCTACGTCATTATTATACTTACTTTTTTTCTATACTTTTTTTCAAAGTACAAAACAAGTTTGGCAGTAGATATAAAAAAACAAATAGAAAATTCAAAGTGCACCTTGAATCAAAAAATAATACCCAAACAATTCTATATGTTGCCGAAACGGAAAGTTAAACGTCAAGAAAAAAATAACTACTTTTATAAATAATAAATCTATTTTTTAAAATATATATTAATTGTAATACAAAATAAGTCTTTTAGTACTTTGGTTTTTTTTTCTTTACTATAAAAGTTGAAAAAATTTTCAATATACAGAATTGAATCTATTAAACTGTTCTTCTTAAACTGTTCTCTGTGTTTTAGTAAAATGCTTAGACCGTAAAGCACTGTCTCTGATTTGATACTACGCATCATGAGTAGTGTATTTTTATAAAATCAAAATAGTTATTGAAATACTTTTAGAATTTGTTGCTATTCGAATAATAAACCCTAATTTGTTCAAATTTTATCTGTACTATTTATTGGGTTCATTGTCATATATTCTACGATGTATATTGAGCTTGAGAACATTAAATGCTTCACCTGATAGTAAGTGGTCACCACCGCCCATAGATGCTGTATATAGTTTATTACAGACGAAAATTAAATAGTACAATGGGCGGGCTCAACGTTACTGCATTATCTATCAAACTGAGATTTAGCAAGACAAGTAGTAATTTTGTCTATGTTTAAATCTTGTCGTTTTTGATTAGATTATATCATATTTACCTATATTTGATTATATTTACCTCTTTAAAATATTAATATACATTCGTTTAACTCTTACAGCTCTTGCAGCGCACGTCACAATAATTCGCAGGTGACAGATTCGTTTTTCCGACTCATACAACACTTATGGTTATATTTTGGCCAATTTCCACAATATCTTTATAAATTATAGCTTATGTGTTAATCTGATGTTGATATATTGTATGATATGATATTATTGTAAAGTTTACAATCCAAACAGTCGTTTTGTGAATGAGTAACAAACATCCCTACATCCTCACAAACTTTCGCATTTATATTATTAGAAGGATAGGATTTGACAGTACCCCGGAAGGCTATGTTAGAGTAGGATCTATATCGGAGGACTCAATTATATATTTCGCTCACATGATAACACCAACTGGGAGAGTTGTCAAGAATAAGATCAAAGTTGCAGATGAACTGTAATAAGGAATTGGACTTAAAATACGAATACATTAGTTATTAAAATAATATTTGGGTAGAGGCCTAATCATTTATAGAATATACCTTTAATTCCTTACAATTATATCTTAACATTCCGAAAGGTTTACCGCAATGCGATGCCATACACATAAACCACGATGAATTTTGCATAAGATCCGTATCGATTGTTTTGCTTATTAAATCCTCAATACGAAACTTATATAGAAAAAATAAATAAAGTCCATTATTTATTTAAAAAACACTTAAAATATAGAACCTCTGGTAATAATAAAATTATGAAGCAACTGCCACTGTCATGTAATAGAAGGATCGAAAGAGATCAAATATTGTTATACAAGATACTGAACAATGGAATCGACTCCAGTTACTGACTCTAGACTGGATCTTAACTGTCCAAGATTAAATTCTGGAAGTAAACCTATTTTTAATATACCGTGTACCCGCACTAAATTTGCAGGAAATGGTTTTATTATTAGAAGTGCAAAACAACAGATATGTTTCATCTCTCTCTCCGTCAATTTAAATCTGCTGTAAAATATTTATTGAATGAATCTAAATGATATTTAACATACCTAACTATATATTGCAATATTTTTTAATTTAAAGTTAATTTTAATATTTATAATGATAATGTTTAATTTATAATAATAATTATTAATATGCTTTCTACACTCTGAAAGTTAATTTATGTATTTATTGTCATAGGAAACTGTTTTGGTTTAAGGAATAATTATGTACAACATTTATAATTATTAATAGCACTGTTTGTTTCCAAAATATAAATAAATAAATAAATAAAGTCGTCATTATAAAAGTGGTAGCGTAGGGATATTACAGAAACGATCGAATTACTAAACAAATAAACAGTAGGGGAGATAAAATACTGTCTTGAGAGGGTTCCTCACTTAAGTCACACCGATCGGAAAACCTTTAACAATGGAAAGCCATTGAATAGTTAAGTCGGAGATAGTAATATTTGATAAGAATGCAAGTAACAGATTATTAACAGCACTGAAACATTACTAAAGTCAATCAGCTAGGCAATTCTGTAATCCGCATTTTCGATTTCACAACCCCTATTTGATATTCTACTATCTCGAATAAACTGCTTATTCTCCATTACCTTACGATTATCTTCTGTTATGAAGTATTGTTGTTTTAGTCATATGTCAAACTCTAAAACCGGATTGGTGTGGATTCAATAAATAATGCGATTTGCTAATAGCTCAGCTACATTATACTGTGCTCTACTAAAGTTTTTGATTAATATATCTTTATGAATAATTACCCTACACATTACACTCAACTACTTATATTAATTTTAATTTTACTTCCAAAGTTCCATTAACCGTTTCAAAATGCAATTTTTTTTTAAATCCATAATGAATATTATACATTAATATTCAAGATAGCATTTGTCTGATTTTAGTACATGACACAATGTAGTCTGTAACAACGTTTTCCACAGTAAGTATATCTCTTCTTTCGTTTTTTAAGTAAATTATCACAGTTCACCGCACTATATATATCATCATTACATCACTATTTACACTCAAATAAATTGTCTTTAATATGCAAATTACTCAGTATAATATCAATTTTTAATTACCTATTTGTATTGATTGCAGACATATAAAGCTTAATTACAGCTAGCACCACGCAATTTAGTAAATATTGTAAGACTTTTACCTCATCATAAGGTGTCGCTTTAAAGCGACTACGGCATCTGGTAGGCCTATATTTTTACGTTGATGATGGTTTTAAATAGATTTCAATTGAGTAATGCGTCAAGAAACGAGCTTATTTTTCATTTTAATTAGACAAGCTATAGATATGATAATAAAATAACTGTTAAAGTAATCCGTTACAATATTTCCTGTAAATAAAAGGGTCAAAAGTCGTGTCGTTGGCGGTCTAATGCAGGCACGACTAGATCTATAATCATTATAGCAACTAGGTAGATTTCTAAAACTATTTGTTGTTTTTCGAGTTATTTGTTAAACAGTACCAATATCAAGCAGAGTGTAAGATAATGGAACATTTCACGCCCTCAAAAAGGGATGAAGAGACGACCGGTTCTTTAAATGAACTTCTATCAAAATTAATTATTTCCCAAGTACAAATTTTTGTACTTATATATTACTAGTACTTGTATTCTATTTTAATTTTCCATTTTCTTGCATATATGTACATCAAGGTCATTAGTTTTTCAAATATTTGCTTAACTAAAAGACAATTGAAGAAACCTGTTAACTAGAAGGGTAAGACAAAAAATTTGAAAATATTTCGCAATAGCGGGACTCAGTGAAGACTCGTGCCAAATTTCAAAAATATGTAGTAACTTCTTTATAGAAGCTTTATAGCTTATGCTACCTGTGACTATTACCGTATAGTTCACAAACCACCATCCCAGTACTGACATCGAACTTTGCTCATTTAAAATGTAATGTAAATAAAAAAATAATAACAAATAGATTGTACAAAATAAAATACAGGAATCGCCGTGCATTTCCTAAAAATAAATATATATTTTTGTATTTCAATTTTTTATTTTTCTTGAATAATCTTTGTACGATACAATTGTATTATTATACTTGATTTATATTATATTTGTCTTTATTATTACATTAGGGTAAAAATAAAACGAGACATGTATAATTTGCGCATATCTTTTCTTTAATATGAGCATTTTACAACAATATTGAAACGAAATCATCATTTTGAGATCTGCTGCCAACATACACTACGGGCGCTCAACAAATAAACATAAACCGCGCTCACTAATCTATATAAACAAGTCGCATAAGTACATACAGGCTTCCCATATATTCTATACATACACTAAAGCTATATCACCACTTGCCACGCTACGTTCGCAGAACGTCCGCAATCACTAGTCACACGTCACTTTGATCTGTTTTGTTCGCTTGTTCGCTTGTCCGAGTGTCCGTCAGTTCGTCGCACTAGTAGATCACTTCGTACACTGTGGCCTTTTTGTCGCCCGAGCCTGTCACTATGTATTTGTCGTCCGATGAGATGTCGCAACTGAGCACCGATGATGATTCTTTCGACTGTAAAGATAATCGTTGTGATTAATATTTAATAGTTTAGTTAATTTAGCAGCTTGAGGTATCTTGTTTACCATGTTACAATATGGTATGACAATTTTTAAAATTCCTAAAGTTTTAAATAAAATTTTTAAAGTTTTTTTTAAAAACGGGCCACTGATTAAGCTTTTTAGACATTAATGGTGCTTTTTCAATAATATAGTAGAATTCTTATATTTCTAGTAAAAATATTATTCTACCGTAAAATTAATTGCTATTTAACAATAACCCAGGGACCTATGCAGACACACGAGATGATGACTCACTTGGAATATACTAGCGCCATAGGGCGTGCGCCAGGCGTTGAGCAGGTTGTCCTTGCCGGTGGACACGAACCACTTCCCGCACGACGCGAACCGCAGCGACAGCACGCACGACTCGTGCAGGTGCAGCTGGTACTTGTCGGGCTTTACCGCGTGCAGCACCTCCACGTTGCTGTTCTCCATGCCCACCGCCAGCCATTCACCTGAAATACAGCAAAATATACATTACAAATATTTCTTTTCAATTTCGGATAAGTCGATTCGGACTTTATTTGGATTTGTTTTATTTCTACCGTATACGTATTGTATACTAAGTTTTATAATCATTTTTCTTTGGATAAAGAATTTAGATGTGTTGACATCATCAGAGTTTTTCTACTTTTTATATAATTTATGTATGGTTCATATTGTAGGTTAGTTTACCCGTGGGACAGTATCCTAATGAGAATATCTGTGAGCTAAAGTCGTGTTGCTGTAATTGTCTTCCTTCTCTTAAGTCCCAGGATCTGAAAATAAATAGTTGAATTAACATCCGAATTCATATAATATAATGTATAATTTTTCACAATTACTTTGAGTATTTAAATTTATAAATGTAAACTAACTATATATATATATCATAAGACAAGACTATGTCGTAGATACAAAATTGGTTGCCTATATACCTAACAGTGTTGTCGAGGCCGCCGGTCCAGAGCTTGGTTCCGTCGGCGGAGATGTCGATGCAGGAAGCACCGTCTGTGTGTCCTTGGAACTGTCGTACCAACGTCTGGTTGTGAAGGTCCCAAACCGCGATGTTGCCGTCTGAGCAACAGCTGAAGCACACCTGCAATCAAAATAAATAAATGTTATTATTCAAATCAATAACATACATACATTATATATTTTTCATTTTGTAGTCTTTGTTGAGTTTTCGACACACTACAAACTCAGGAATAATTTATAGTAAGGATGCTACTGATAATTGTAAGAACAAAGTACGCATGTATGTATATTTATTTAAATTTTATTCAATCATCAATCATATTTTGTCTGTCCGTCCGTCTATATCCAAATTTTATTTTATTTATTGACCAGTTAATAATTTTTATTCAACTTTTCAACAGTAACACTTAATCCTTTCCTTATCTCATTTATTTAGAGAGTCCATGACACTATATCGATGGTTGAGAGGCTTACGTGTTCAATTGACGGTAACTCTAATTCCTTTATTTATTGTATTATCATCCTAAAGTTAAATTTTATTTATTGAAATTACAATGAAGAAGTAACTTTTTTGATTAGATTCATTTTAAAAAGGAACTCAGTGAGTCATTGTAAATTAATTAATGTACATAGTAAGATCGCAGGGATAACTAGCAAAAACTATATATAATATCGAAGGATTAAAACAGTTCGTGGCTGCGTCGCCGCGGTACCTTGGAGTCGGGGCTGATGGCGAGCGCGTAGCACGCGGGCGCGGACGACGTGAGCTCGGCCTTGATGCGCGGCGTGGGCGACGCCAGGTCCCAGATGGACAGGTTGGACGCCTCGCCGCCCACGATCAGCGTGCGCCCGTCCGGCAGCAGCTTCACTGATCTTATGTAGTTGTCTCTTTGCTGTAATACGATTAAATCAAAACATAAAACTTGATTCTATACTAAATTTTCGGGAACTTCAAGGATCGTACAAAAAATATCGAATGCAATCGATATGTTACTCGGAAATATGAATAAAAAGGAGCACGTAATAAATGAGAGTCGCCGACAGTTACCCACTCACCAAGCAATCCAGCTGGCTGACGGGCGCCTTGCTGGGCTGGCTGATGTCCCACACCTTGACGCAGCCCTTGCCGCCGGTGTAGACGTACTTGGTGGGCGACGAGACGGTGACGGCGCAGACCACCTCGCCGTGCGCAAGCGCAGACACTTGGCGCGCGTGACGCGGGATGCCGGGGCCCATCAGCGCGTCCGGTGGGAATGGCACTGGTTGCATCTGCCCCTCCGCGGACACGTGGAATGAGTACGCTCTGAAAGTCAAAACGAATTCATAAAATGAAAATCAGATGAAAATCGCGACTGCATGAAATTGTTTAAATTTTTTTTTGCTATGAATTATCTTTTCATTTGATTAAAAAATAACAAACATTACATTCCTATATAAGCATACTCGTGTGTATGTGAATCGAGTAAAATCAAACTTACGGTTTGCCACCGGGTATCGGTGCGAGCGCAGCCGGTCCGATGGGCGGACGCAGCGGCTCATACGCTAGCGCAGCTCTCGCGGAGTACCCTGCGAGACCGTACGCGTCGTGTGCACCGTTGCCGAGGTAAGGGTACTGTAGCGCCGGAGGCTTCACTGCGGCCTTTAGTGGCGCTCCTGCGGACCCCACCCCGCTAGCACCTGACGTTGGCGTTACTGGCTTAGATATAGGTGTACTTGGCTTCTCGTCCAATTTCTTTGCTGAGGGTGTTGATGCGTTACTCGACGTTCCTGATCTGTAAATTAAACGCAAAAGAATGAATTAAAAAAAACAATAATATTCAGAACTAGAATTATTATTAATATTACATATTGATGTTACTATTATGTAAATGAAAATGTAAAAACCTAGCACGCTCTTAATTATTAGAGAATTTAATTGTACCCGCCCATTAAAATGTATTGAGGTTATTTACATATTCAATTCTTTTTGCTAAAAGACCTGAATGTATTTTGTATCGTCATATAAATGATGTATTTAGGTCGTGGACTCGTGATACTACGGTAAAACATCACATTTTACCATGAAGATATCATTAAAATTGGCAATTATAAATCATGTGATTATTTGAAACACAAGTTTAGGTGCTTGAGTACATTATGCTTGAATATTTCTAGAAACAACATTAGAACTAAATCATCAAATAAGTTTATTAAACAGTTAACATAATCCGTTTTAATTAGGGTACACTTTAATAAGCCCCTACAAGGTTAGACTGGAAGGCGTAAGTCGGCGTAACCATAAGTTTTCGTGAAGATTATTATCATTGGTTATCCATCAGGCGTGTCTAATCTCATCGTCGTAACAGGACTAACGCGCCGCTTCGTAATTGATTCAGAGAAGGAGATTAACTTTTGACTGTTCAATCGTCGCTGGCACATTGACCTTCCGCAAGAAATGTAACGGATAGTTTACAAACTACGGCTTCCCTTAAATGGATGGAGCGATTATCATGAATTTATCGTGCACAACATCGGACTAAGGCGCGACTGGCCCCAATACATGTTTGTTATACAGATTATCGAGCGCTATAAATGTTTTACGACTCTTTGTAATGATTCTTTTGGAATGTTAAACTTTATGGGTAATTGAACAGTGATCACGTTTTGTTTTCATCTGTTTTATATCACAACTTTCAATGTGACTTTTAACGATCCTAGTAATCAATTCGTTTCTTTGAAACAATATGTAAGATGACGTAAATGTTACCTGGGACTGTGCGGTGGGTGTTCTTTCTTAGGTTGTAATTTGTCCAGTCCATTTTCTCGTGGAGAAGGTGCACCGTTGTGAGGAGACGTCGGCTCTTCACTTGCGTCGTCTACTACCAGTTCCTGAAATAAATATTTATGCAAATTTATCATATTTCTGTCAGTAGTCTAAACGATTAAACACGACAGAAGATAGCTATAATTAGTTTTTTTTTTTATGTAAACGACTATTTTCAACAAAAAACATCATTTCGTAAATATTATAGCGTGTAGAACTAAACAATTCAGCTCCGTCGGTTGGATGGAAATGGGTTAAAATTCACTTTCAATGTTTGACCCACACACTAACAGATGAAGAGTTCATTAAAAGCTTGTAAAAAGAAATAGATTCAAAATAGTTAAGTTCATCTAAATAATGAATTTAAATAGCTTCATTATATTTCAGAATGTCAACATTCATAAATTACAAAAACAAAACAATAATATATTCGTAAAAGAAACTAGTTAACTTACATGGCCCATATCTTTTTCCTCCTTTTTAAGTTTCTTGTGATCTGGTTCTGCTGGACTTCTTGTTCTGTACTTTTCTCTTTCACCGGGAGATATTGAATTTCTCTACGACAAGAAAAATAAACCAGTTAATACAAATCGCAGAATGTTTCAATATATATGCATGCGGTATCTGGTTTTGTTGATATAGCAAATAAGAGTAGGTAAACATAATCAAAACGTTTACGGGCGAGCTTACGTACGTATAGCAATCAATCGATCATTGTTCGCAAATAAATCGGCGCGCAGCGATGCGAACGCTACAGTCAATATCAATATCAAAACACGCTGAGGCAGAACAAACTGACCGCATGATTAGCTCCGGGAGTGGTCATCGCCCCCCTCACGACGCGCCGGGGGACGTGGGGCAGGGCGGATGCTATATTCGAATGAGTGCGCAAATACGAACTAATGAAATAATCATATACGTGTCGAACGACCGTCGCGCTTACTGATTCAGCTCGTGTTGACATTGCGATACGAAATATATTCGCGGATGTGCACAGGCACACTTCAGTCTCAGTATGGATTCATGCATCAATTAAACGCTTTATAAACATTTAGTTGAGTGTTCATGGCGACTTGGTTTTATTTCACTGTATAAAAATACAGCTTGTAGAAGAACTCTTATCAGATAATTTATTTCCTTAATATTATTCGAATGCAATATAAATTAAATAATTAATTATATTAATATACATAAGTGATTTAAAGTTTGTTATTAATTGATATAAATATAACTGTTTAAGATTAATCCGTATTTCTGCTTGAATCGTGTATAATACAACTATACAGCAAGGTTCGTAGGCCTGGAGGGGTCTAGTGGGCCTAATTTTACGAGGTACTAAGTTAGAGGATAGTGGCAAGCTGTTAATTTGCTCGCCACGCCGTCAACCTGTCGCCGCCCGCTGTGACTTACAACCCTCTCGTACACAAGCAATATCGCTTTATGTTCAGATTCAAGTTTATTTGTGCTCGGAGCTCAGCATTACGAATCACGTCAGCAATTGAGCTCGTTTTATTGTACATTTTATATTTCATTGGACAAGTAGCTGTTTCAGAAAGATAAACATTCAGTTTACATCCACACATTTTTTTTATAGATTAATCAATAAAACGAAATAAATTAATCGAGATTGCTATTAATTTCTACACGTTGCTATATTTTATGAGTAACTAAACTCCACGCCATTTGATATCCAATTTCAAGTAGGTAATGCTATTTCGAGAGACCCACGGTGCGCGCCATAAAGCGACGTGTCGGATTCGATTCAATGTATATTATGTTGCCCCTACGAGTCATTCACTCTGGGGTAAAGCTCTTGTGGCTAATCGTTAATTTAATAGTCTTTGCGGTCGGCTGCTATTATAACATGAATGTGTAATATCTCTGGCCATTTGGCTGATACTACTAGAGTAAATTTTAATTTGTAATATTAATTATTTTATTAGGTATGTATGAAAAGCGAAAACAGTCAAAGAAATTTTAAATGAGAAAAAAAAACTAAGAACATTTTACATCATAAAATTAAAATGTTTTATTTTGAGTTGAATTTCTGGAGTGTATATATATAATATATATGTATATAATATGTTGAAGTACGTTAGTGAAATCCAAAATTTATTTTTGTCAGTAAAGCGAATATAGCTAATCTGTACGTACTTTATCTCATTACTTGGGTCGACCTCAAGAAAAAGGCAATCGAGCCGGGCACAATAGTCGGCGGGGCAGGGCAGCAACATTGCCGCTAAACAAGGCGCTACAAGCTCCGATAACACGACTTATCGGCTCCTGTTCGTTTCGAGGAGGATGGAGGTCACGTCCTCCTGTCGCATGAGACACATGTGTCGAGAAGAGGAGTGCGAGAAGCGGGTGGTGAGTCGGGCGCGGGGATCGGGTCGCTCTGACGTAACATATAAAGTGGCAACACACAAGCGCGCTGTTAACGCCGCCCGGGCTTATTGTCTGCGGTCACGCGACGAGCCGTTTAGCCGCGCACGCCGCGCCGCCCGGTTAACCGGAAGGGGGGCGGTTAACCGGACGCTTGGGGGCGGAAGCGGGGGAAATAGATAAATAGACCGCCCACCGCTCGGAAATGTACGGATTGAGTTCGGACTATATTTCAGGCATAATAGTTTTGAAAAGTTACTCGATTTTCTACAGTTATCGCGTCAGCCATATCACAGATGTCTTAACCTTTTTATTTCATCTAAGATGTTTTTGAATACTGTTTTGTTTATTTTGTTAATACTAGTTTGCCTTTTATAAACAAGTTATTATCGAATTTCGTAAGGCAATAATTTGCGTGCCATTAGTTATTCGGAAGCGAATTACAAAGAATTAATCGCCAGCGATTGTGCATACTGCGGTGCGCAGCGCGACTTTAAAATTAACTTCACCGGTTCATTCGTATACATAAATAATGAAGGAATTTCTGAATACACATTAAACTCCTATAAAGAATACATTAGCATAAATTTATGGTAGCCAGTCGGCATTTCGAGCGTGTTTTTACGTGACTCGTAAAGTTTATAGTCGCGAGTGGTGGATTGCGTTTACTGCGCTCGCTATCGGTTTATGGCCGACCCCAAATAACCAAATTGTCTGATGATCGTTGGCAAGCTGACGTGTTTCGCCACCCACTCAGCGCTCATCGTTACCACTGCGCCATCACCCTAACATCAACTTGAACGTCTAAAACAGATCGCGCTTATTATTTAAGTGCCCAGGTCATGTTTATTAAGTTGTGCTTTTTCCTTAGTAGTAACATATGTTTAAGTAAAAGTATAAAAAGCAGAATTAAAGTTCATTAAATGTGTAAATGAACAAATTAATTACGATATATTTGACGGGGTCTGGGAAATGTAAATAATATATATCTTTGGCGTGCCAAGTTATTTGTATGCCCGAACAGTTTATTCAACGAACTTGTTAGTTGTGTTAAATTAATACTCTGCCTAAAATACTCGCAAATATAACATAAATTCAGTGGAAGCCGTCGATAAGTAATCTCATTCTACCCTACACCATTTCAAAAGTAATTAGCGCAATTAACAGGAGGGGCCCGGGCGAGAGCCGCGGGGAGCGATCGCTTTCACGCACGCAAACAAATGTCACGTGGCATGGCAGCGCCTTAATTAAAACGATAATTGAGTTGACTTGCGAAACTCATCCGCCATTTCGGAATTCTGAGAGAAATTTCACGGAACTCCCCTCGAAACTACGAAGCCCTTAAGTGTCGACGACTTTAATTTTGTGTTAGCGTCTACTTTGTGGTCGCGACTCAAATTTTAATACGATGTACGCGGCCTCGCTTTGTTAAAATTGCTTAAATAAATTACCTCGAATGGAGTTACGTCGCCGTGTTGCAAGTTAACTCGTTCGGGAAATTGGTACTGAAGAAGTAAATCATCAAGTCTGTGTTACAGCGATTTTTATTTAATCTTTTTTTTCAAAGTTGAAATAATTGTATTATCATTGTAAAAATAATAAACATATTAGTTTTTATACAAAGTTTGTGATGTGGATTCAAATGAAAAGAAAAAGTAAAGTCTAAGTACCTATTGTTGGAGTAGAAACAATCATCCTCAATTTATTCACTTGAAGGTACTTTAACAATTCAACATTTTTACTCAATATTTCATCATCTCAACTAAAGTTGGTATTCTAATCACTTTTTCGATTGTAGAAACATCCGGTTTAGTAAAACTTTAAATATTATTATTTATTTGAGTCAAAACTGAATGTTATTCATGTTTTTAAAATTAAATCGAATATATTAAGATCATTTTCACATAAAGAAAGATTAATATAAAACAAGTAATTACTAATTAGGAATATTAAAATAAATATAATGACAATATTAATTT
This sequence comes from Vanessa atalanta, assembly GCF_905147765.1. NCBI lineage: Eukaryota > Metazoa > Arthropoda > Insecta > Lepidoptera > Nymphalidae > Vanessa > Vanessa atalanta. Next base: position 7,819,038 of record NC_061882.1, read on the forward strand.
TTAAACTTTGATTGCGTTTTAATTATTTACAATTACCAATAAATTGATATTAACTATAATAATATAAATACCTCGGTATAGTCTGAAATAAACTTGTTTTATCGTTAAGTCTCATTCTGTATAGTTTGTTTACATTATAGTTGTAAAAAGAGACTAATGTAATCGCATTAACGGAAAAAGCAAGTTATATAATATTCCGAAAATAAAAACTATTGTAACTATTTTTTGTGGTTTGTCTATTCGAGCGACAAACCAAAATTTTCACTAGGGTGAGTTCAAAAGTTTATATTTAATATATAATAAGCCGTCAGCATATCACGACCGTGTGTTGACAAATGCCAGCTCATTTAACCGTGATCCCTCGAAGGGAGGGCGCGTCAATCCCTCGGAGATTCCTTCGACTGCAATATGTGCGTCGACACTCCAGCTACGACTTAATACCGGGGATAAACAATTCGTTCCACCTCTAACGATTCGCCTCCACGGAATAATAGATCGAAAAATTAATTTGTCAGGGTGAACGACCGTTTTAAATACGAGTTTATCAAAAGTTAATCGCAATTGTTGACGTATTTTTATTTTATGCTGGTGCTAGAGCAGTACTGGTTTCATTTTTTTGAATATGAAATTTTCTATTGACCAAGAAATGTGCGTTATTTGTATTAAATGATGTTCCATGAAATTATCATAGACACGTTTGTCGCTTATAATTTTTTATCTACATTTCGAACTTATACATGATTTGCTTTGTTTAGATATGTACCTACTTATAAAATAACAATCCAAAAGTGCAAAAATCCAAAATTCAAGTAAGCTATTTTATAACGAGCAGTAGGCCTAAAGATTTAAGTAATATATTCATACAAGTAGTAATAGAATCACAATGACAAAAATTTGGAAATAAAACAATAAAGTAATTAAGTATGAATTATGTAGTGACTATATAACCTATTACATTGTATTAAAGCGAAGGATACAGGCGGTCAAACCACTAGGTCATTGTTAAAAGGACGCGGATTATTCCTCTGTTATTTAAATGAGAGCTCTCTTGCCACCCGTCAATAAAACATTAAACACGTAACAAGTTTATGCGCAGCGACAACCCTAGCGGATTCCGCCACTTCGTTAATCCGGGGCGGGGGCAGCCCTAAATTAGGGTCGAGACAAGCCTTAATCCCCCGCTCGGCGCGACGGGGGATTTATATTGTTATTGCTCCGCGTCCGGAATTATACGAGGGTTGAGGGACTAATGAAAGGGGAAATTTAATTCCTAATGATTCTCGTCTTAGCCCGTAACGAGGAAACTTGAAAAAGGGCTGCGAGTCGCACTCTTTTTATGACAAATCGTTTTAGACGAACCGGAGATTGTTCGTTTCAATTCTTCATCGGCGCTGCCTTACGTTTAAGTCTGTTTTCATTAGCAATGACCGATGTTAGCGTTCGTGTCGATCGAATAAAAAGTTAAGCTCAGAATTGGATTACAAATTTATTCATGAAACATTTTCAATGCTCGAACACGGCTGCGAGCACCCGAAGCATATGTAAATGTGTGATAAGCACGAAGGGAACGACGCGGCGTGCATAGAAGGCGAGCGGCGGTGCGGCGGCGGTGCGGCGGCGCGGCAGTGCGAGCGTGATCCAAGTACACGAACAAGTCGTGTCGAGGCAATATGGGACATACCGCACGCCGCCCGCCGCACGCCTGCCGCATTGTTAAACACGCCGACGACTACCGCAGAGCTGCACACTCGCATATTCTCCACTATACGGCGGCCGCCTCCGCCTCTCTCGCCTTTGTCGTTTTGAACTAATATCATCGAATGTAGCAAGTGCTACGGGCGAAACCACAAACCGAAACTCAATATGTTCCTATACTCACAGCTGGATGAAAGGCTTAAGAACAACAATGCAACCTAATCGTAAGAATAATGCATCATTCGACTTCAATTTACATTATTAATTGAAATTAATATGTAAATAATACCATTCGCAGAGTTATATTTGTTATCTAATTAACTACTACTTGAATTTGTTCATAAATTGATTTTTTCTCTTTTAAATGCATAAGTGAATTTACTGTTTACAAATACTAATATTAATTGGTATTTAGCTACATTATTGTTTGAGTTTGCGAGATTTAATGTTAAGTCAATTCATGATTAAAAAACAAGATATATACAAATGTAGTTAGGTCATGGACTCGTGGTGTACTACATGATCTGCAAGTACGAAGTGAGCGCGTTCGCCGCCCTTCCGCCCATTACGCTGCCAACTAATTGAGATAAATTATGAAGACGTGAGCCGAGTCGAGAGCTATCGCGCCCGCCTAACTGCTAATTACTTGCAGCGATTTCAATTATTCGAATGTTCTTTTTTGTTTATTTCTTTATAAAATACTGCTTATTGGAAATTAGCGTAATTAGTGGAGTAATACAAGCAATAAATAATTGTACCATGAGAATGCATGCTTGCGTTGCATTATCTTAATGGCATGGTGGTCGCCACAGTGCAGGACCTCACACGTTGCGACGATGTAGTGCAGGCCGCAACCGCAAGTCCGCAACATGGGAGAGTACGGCGTGAACGTCTGTGCTCGATGCACGCTCATTACACTTGTGGTCTAATGCTATCCACGCTGTTCTAGACATGGCTTTATGTCTGGACTATGCGTTGTTATGCATCAACAATCAACGAAATAAAAATGAATATCGAGGAAAACAAGAAAGTGACAACAGTAGTTTTGAGGACTAAATATGACAAAATTGTCATCACCTATGATGTAGAAAAAAAAGAGTCAAATGTTAAGTTAACTTAATCATTTATGACATCGAAACATATCGAGTTAGAAGATTTCTTCTTCTGAAAGTTTCACTGACTAGTGTGTGCGTAAGTTTTTGTTTTTAATAAAATATTGCTCTTTTTACGTTAGTGAAACCAATGGGTATCTGCATATTCGATATTTCAGTGGGAATATTGAATCGATGGGTGTGTGGGAGCGCGCTGTTACGGCTACGGTCGGCCGGCTATCCGTGCAACAATGAATTGATAAGCCATGATTGCATTTACAAATGGAATTTTAGCGCGAAAAGTCGGACTTACCGTTGCGTGTTTCCAATTACAAGTGTTTCATTTAAACGAAATTGCGTTGATTTTAATTTTTAACTGCAAGCTTTCTGGGTTATTAATTGTATGTCTTATTAAAATAGCGATTTCGAAATGAATTTATAACTTTCATATAACGCTTATACTTTGTTTTTACTAATTGGTTGTATTTGCAACGTGATCAATTTTATTTGTTATATACTTATACGGAAGGTATAAACATTATAAACTAGCATAAAATGTATAAAAATAACACTGGGTTAATCTATATATTTAAAATGTATAACAAAAGTAACAAAAAAAAACCAACAAACTTTTTTAACGATGATGTACCTACATTGCAATGGAATTACAATACAGAGTTTGAAAGGCGCAAAGGTACGAAATGAAATCGAAATATATAATCGTGTAAGAAGCGAAGGTGTAGAGGAATGCAATATTCAATTTTGTCACGTGAGCAGAGTGGAGGCAGCAGGCAGTAGGCAGGTATTGTTATAAGAGTGGCGGTGGGCGCGATTCGATCAAGCCTGCATAAATCGATGCGATACGCCGGATCAGAACAAAGCCACACAGCTGAGACGAGCACTATCCTAACACTGCGATGTAACTATATGTACGACAGCTCTTATGAAAGCTTAACAATTTAAATTGGGGTTTCATCGCAACGATGTCTAGAGAAGGGCGATCGTTCTATAAATATTCAATTGTTTGTGTGTGTATTAACAATTGTATATGTTTTTAGACTTTGCTTTCATACGGTAAATCAAATGGATTATACGTAACTTTGTTGCCCCTCAACTAGTTTTTGGCCTTTTATCGTACGATTCATAAATTCAAATCATTTGTAAAAAAAACATTAATATAAAAAGCATACCTATTATTCAATACAAGATGATAAAAAATCGTGTAGCTACTTATTTACTTCTAAACGGGATAAATTATATTCATCTATAATTGTATTTAACTAACATAACTTTGTATTTTAAATGTTGGAAAAGAGTAACCACTGAGTTTTTGCCGGTTCTCGGTAGAATCTACATTCCGAATCGGTGGTAGCTTCACTTCTTGAATAAAGTATATTTTGATTATTTGGGCTAATAATTAGTAATACATAACGGTAAAATAACGAAATACATACCTGATTACTAGAACCGTTGGGAGGTGTACTAACTAAGTAGTTCAATAATGACAATCATTGCCTATTCAAATTATACGGTTTTTAGATTTTTACTTATTGAAACGTATACTGCTAACAATGTTTTTTTTTTAAATGTTTCAGTAATTTTTTTAATGTATTTTGATTTATAATTGTGAATTTGTATGTTTCCACAGACGCTCTTGAATTTTTGTACACTATATTTTGAAAAAATCCTTTAACTATTTACCTAAAGGATTTCTTAATCTCTGTCTACTAAAATCTTTGAAACGAAACATTTAATCAAGATTATTACTCAAACATTTCACGATTGAGTGTATTGACTGATCTTATAAGCACAAAATATGAAGATATCACAAAAAAGTAAGTTGGTCGAATAATAAATAAAACGTGTTATTAAATGTTATTCATTCTGCAAATACTTCTTATATTATTTCCTAAATGAAACCGCAACTTAAAATAATTTATATTTATCAAGACATTTAAAGGCCTCTTACACTTTATTTTTATTCTCAAGAGAAAAAGCAAAACACAACGGAGACTACTATCGTGCAATCTGTTTCACTTTAGGGCGTCTTAATAATTACAAGTGGCCATTCTTTCCAATTAAGGGAAGTCTCGAGCGATAAATTGCGAGGGTTGTCACTGCGGAGCGGGTGGCACGACTCTACTATGAGAATGAGTACCGACCGCGCGTAAACATCTCTGTCACCGTAACACCAGTGTAAAAACATTTTATAAATTTATGCTTTAATCATTTAATGGAGATTTCACCCCTACCTTAATAAAAACATCACGCAGTCATTATTCAATTATTTATTAACTTAAATTGAATATGATTTATAATTGAAAAAAAAAATACTCTACGATATGAAGGACTCTTTAAAAGATACGTTAAACATTTATCAAATAATCCCTATTTCAAAGTACACATATATATATTATATATTATTACGTATTTGTTAAGTTTCGAAATTTTACGACATTTAGAACAGGTAAAATCGACCTTCTATCGTTTCGTATTGTTTACATACTGACTATGTTGTTTCACAATACAAGTAAAGCTAATATAAAGTCTGTAAAAACGAAACAAACGAAGTATATCCAAATAAATTGCAAATTTAAAGTGATCGAATTTTTTTGGGCATCTATTAAGCAAAGAAGTTGAAGAGAATGCTAAACAAGGCAGGGTCCTCGCTCTGTGAGTTTTCCACTTGAAGTGGTGAGCGAGAACCGGGCGGATTGGGGGTTATGGGGGCGTTATTCAGAGTAGCTTAGATAAGGTAAGGAGGATGAAGAGGCGAGATGTGCGGCGTAATGAACCGGCTTCGAGCAGTTTTTGTGTGGTTTGGGCGCTAAATTGAATATTAGGAGTAATTCAACAGCGAATAAACGGGCGGCAAAATAAATCCGTGGTTATTATATTAGCAAAATGAGATCGTGAGAAGGACGGTTCGAGAGGCCCGTTCAATTTCGTGTTGGTGTAAATTGGCAGTCATAATCCCAGTTTTATAGTGAAAATGGAAGTAGCTTTCGCAATTGTGTGTGCCTACATAAATATCTTTCTCTATTTCAATATTAAAATAATGTAACATTTAGTTTGTTAAGTAAGATATTTATAGCGTATTTTTAAGTATAAAATATAACCAAACAAAAACTTAACTTAGGAAAGTATTTTTATAACATTACGGTGTTATGCATAAAACGGTCTGCGCGGTATGCGCTGTTGTCAATAAACTCACGACTCGCTTGCAACAGTGTAGCGCCTTCGTGATTTACAGTGAAAACATTCGCTGGACAAACTAGTGAGGTACGAACAAGGAGTGTAACCTGACACCCCCTCGGCTTGCACGAAGCCGAAGCCAAGACGGTTTATGTAAACTTTATTAAGGCGTGCATTCTCCCTACGCCCCCAGGACCCCCTTCGCTTCGAATTGTAAGACGCGTCGGTGCATTACTCAGCTCGCCGCGTGTTTGCACAGATCGACGGCTCCGTGAACAGACTGCTAACATCGCCTTCGCTACTACGTATCGGTTTCACATAACACCGCTTCGTATAGCCGGAACCAATTCTCCAAAATAACTAATAAGACTAGCTAATTTTTTTAAATAAGATTTTAAACTTTTAGTTTTTGAATACATTTTATTTAATTTACTCCGCGTGGTTTTGCATAAAAAAATGTTAGACGCATATACGCTAGATTGTTTATGTTTTATTAATAGAAATATCAAAGCAAATTTCATAAAACAGAATGGAAGTGGGGTAAGCAAGACATTTTGAATTTTGGTCTTGCATGGATCCGTATGCATTTGGCTTGCAGAGATCGCGCGGGTTGTTGGCGTAGCGGCAGCGGTGGTATCGCCGGTGAGTGGCACATCTGTGTGGTGTGCCGCCGCTGCGTTCAGCGAGCATAACAGGGTGTCGCCACCCACCGCCCGCGCCACCACCACCGCCGCGCTAGCACGATAGCCGACATTCGCAACACCTCGCGAACGACGCACTCGGTCGCGAGCTCACTTTAATATAGGGATGAAAATGATATTCGATTTCTTGAGGTATTTATCCAACTATACAACTTTTTTTTTTATTTCTACCTGTATATTTAAGATTCAGAAATTTAATTGATTTTATTATTACAATACATTTATAGTCAAAATAAAAACTCGTAGCTAAGGGTATATAATATGGCAATTTTAAATATTCCTAGTTAATAAAAAGTAATAAATTAATTACAATACTAAGAATACGAGCCTAGTCTAACATGAATTCGAGAAAGAATAATATTAATGTACCTAATTAAAACGTGCAAAAAAGTCAAAGTTCATAATAGAGCAATAAGTAAAGTTCATTTTGTTGCGAGGGGCAACCCTACGCGGGGTGTGCCACTTGCACCACCCACTTGTTTCAGTCAGGGCCGTGTTATGAAATCAACGCGTTCGAGCACAACACTCCTCTCTACGTTCGCATTCCCAAATGGAAAAAGCAGAACGTGGAGTACACCTCTACGAGAATTTTTCAAAGCGAAATTTTGTTTGAAATTTTAACAACTTCAACTTTGTGAAATTGGAATTCTGTTGGTACTCACATGCCGTTCCTCTGCTGAACTGATACCTGCGAACAAGGAGCGCGATGTTAGAACGTATTCATCTTTTGTTGTTTAGATTCTATTAAAGCATTATATGAGTAGTGCTTTCACTTTTACGTTTAAATACAAAATTAAAAGTAATATGTACATACCTAATTTAAAATACAATTATACAATATTAATAAAATAACGAGAAAAAAAAAACATTTTTGAATTGTAGGTACATGTTGAAATTGTAAGAATTAATTGAAATTACGAATAAAATAATTTTTTAATTTCGGAAAGAAAGCATACATAAACGTACTATTAAGTGATTATAAAATAAGGATGTTCATTCGTTTGTGTAAATGCTCTGATCGGCAGGTGGGGCGGGAAATAAATATTGCAAGCGCTGTCGGCGCGTCACGCAACTCTACGAGGTGTAATTTAATTTGCGCTACTAGCATTTGAAAGGTTTAAAGCATTGAATATATGTATCAGAGCGAATGTTTACTTTTTGAATTTGCTCAACAAACATATTTTGATAGTTAGCAAAAGCTTGTTTTCGACTTTAAAGTAATTTATTAAGCTATAAATCGTATCTATATTTGATGGCGTAAGTAATATGTTAGTTATAATGTGCTTTTCGAATAGTTTAACCAATTAATTATAATAACACATATTTGTCAAATACGGTTTAAAGATAATTTACCTATTCGGTAGGTGTAGTATTAATAACTGAATTTTATGACAATGAATGAAAAGTAAACACTTCAAAACGTTACAATAATATTTACGAGAATTTGTCTTAGTCACGTTACACTTATTTATTTTCCTTTAATACTTAAGTATTGTATATTTATATATCACAGGAGTCCTTGCAATATATTTCATTATCTTGGGTAAGCTAGATGCATATGGAAATAGGTAGCAAGGCAATTGCAATATCAAATGATAACACTGCTATTCCTCTAACGTACGCCGAGATTATGCAGCACACACGTCACAATAATTTAGCACTAACACAAGCGAGGCCGTGCCGTCCGTGCCTACTGCGACAAATTAGTCTTAGATTCTACTATTGTAATTTATTGCATATTGCCATGAACGAATCCAAGTCAATTTTGGATATAATGTGAATGAATTATATACCTGTTTCGTCAGGGACTGAATACGAATGATATTGTAAAACACATGCATGCAGCCGAGCGTTTTATATCGTATAAATATTCATAAGATAAACCAACCAATTTACAAAGAGGAAAAAATCTTAAAAAATTAATTTAAAACCTAATTGTATAACTTGAGCGCGTTTACCCAACAATAAGCGTTAATTCCACCGACCACACGTTCATACTCACATCTACTCGTATGTTAATATTGAACATCAAAGGCATTATCTTCTATCGGTTAATTCGTCTAAGTTTGTGAGCAATAACCGAGCCAATATGTTTGTGATTATGTGCATATATTGCATACATATTAGGTTGTTAATACATAGCATAGGGCGCGGCAGTGCATGAATTGCTTCAATTAATTTAAATGCAATAGCCTCAATTATTGGCCGTATACTCGCTATCTATGGATACACGCAAATTCGGAATGCGCGCATGAAACATACCACAACAATAGGCAAGCGATACTGAATGTGAAATTAATCAAATGATTATGGATATCTATACAGATTAAAATTTAATACAATTTGCTAAAATTGACAATATTGATAACCAATTGCTAATGCCGTTTACTAAAAAACGTAGTAAAATTTTAGCCAAGTGTTTAGAAACTAAGCAGATTATGTTTCAAATAAAATATCGTACTAAATCAACGGCGTTACTTTAATATAATATTGTATGCAGCATGTATTTATAATTATAATTAGAATATACGAATGTACATGTAGGTAACATAGGTATTTAATTCAGTGAACGTTAAAACGTAGCGCTCGAGTCAGTCCGCGGTGAGGCAGCGCGACGCGGGTGTACACTCAAGTCACCCGCAAAATTACGTTACTAATTGACTAAAACACGCGACGCTCACACCAGCAAGGAATAATTAATTGGGCGCGGGCAAGGTGCGGGGCGACGGGCGAGGAACGGAGGGGCCATCTGTACGGTAACTCTTACATCAGTACACCGATAATGGCACAAATTAGCCAGGGAAGTGGCAGGCGGAGGAGCGGTTGGGGTGGCTGAGGGGGCACTAAGCCGGAACATCCCGGAGCGCAGATTACCGCTTGCTTTTGTAATTAACCGGAGCGACGGGCGGCTTCCAAATCCATTTCTGTGTTACATTTTCATTTGCGGCGCCCTCTTGTTCCCAGTTCGTGTGGAGTATTCGTTTAATGTTCGAACCTACTTTTATGTTTGTGAAGCTAAAAATGTTTAGATAACTATTTAAATATCGAGTTCAAAGTGACGACGACAACGTAAAACAAGCGTTTTATATGCCATGTCAATTTAGTCGCCTATTTACATGCCCTACCCAAACATTACGATAGGTAGACATCAATTCTTAGAAGTGACTTATTCATACTCGGAAAGTAATATCGGAGAGCCATAGCCGTCAGCGATCCGAAAACACGCAAACAGCGGGTTCAAAAAGCCTCTCGTAGGTGGTAAATATTGAAACAGAAGTGGGATCGGAGACGTCTGCCGTGGTAGCGGGGCCGTGGGTGAGGGGGTAGGGGGACTCTAATAGTCTCCAGTGAGTGGCGCATGGCAAACAAGACGAGCATCACAAACACACGACAGCTCTTAAAATATTCATCTTATGTATTGATCCGTTATGATATTACACTTCAACAGGTTTTTTTAGAATGAATTTATAGAATTATGCCTACTGTAAGGTATAAAGGCAAAAATGTACATGTTAAGCTACTCGTTTTCCAAATGAATACCGAGAGACGGACGAAGGAACACGTGGTAAGTTTTATATAATTAAATCCAAAAGCTCGTGTTAACGCACATTAAATAAATAGTCCTAATATTTTATATTAAGTCCTTAATTAAAATATTTAATATAAAAATATTAATAAAAAATAAAAATATGGGAAAATATAGTTTTTGTATAAATAATTTGAAATTGATTAGAAGTTTTCTTACCGTTGCCTTTATCGTCTGGTCGGTGTATATCTGGTGGTTTGGCTAATACGGATAGGGGGTGATGAGGTACGCCAAGGCCTAAAAGGCCCGCAGGGGGTAGGGCACCTTGCCCTAGTAGAGGTAGAGGTGGCGCGCCGTGGGCTGGCAGATGTGCTGCATGCATCTGCTGCAGGAGTCGCGGCAAGTCTGGCCTTTGTTGCTGGGGACAAAATGATATATTTAAAAAGTGGATTTTTTTTACCTCTAAGCATTTCAATGTGATTGTTCAGTATTCTTACCAGTGTCTACATTATGGTCATTATAAGGCACATCATTCCTTTCAAATAGCAATCGGTTTCTATTCTTTTTTTAAATTCAAATCAAGCGGCACATATTACGTAGGTGTGGAAAGTACAAAATATATTCCAGTTAATATTTAAATTAATAGTCATAAATATGTAGGATACGCGAGAACTATCTAAAGTATAAATGTATATTCTAAAAGATTTTTATTGAAGTCAATAAAATTAATATATACCATTTTTTTGACAGAAAAGTTGTTTTTATCGAGTGATTTCAAAACATAAATGTGACTTAACAAGATACATTCGTTTGAAAATAAATTATTCAACATTTTATCGGACAAAAATAGAGTATTTTTTTAAAACTTTGTTTAGATCAAATCTTGTAAACAGAATTTGAACCACCTCCTTTTATCTTACGAATATAATATTTAACATGTAGGTTCATTTCCAACAACGCTTTTTTATGGTGACCATGACGCGATGTATATAAAAGCTTGTTGAAGAATTAACATAAATATAGGTATGAATAAAGTGCGACACATTTTAGCCTTAACTGTCGACGGTCAAAGTGAATTGATGTGTCACCGCAGAACGCCGTGCATTTTTAAAACAGAGCCGAGGCAAATTAAAAAGTCCTCCACGGACCCCGGCACCGCGGTGTTTTAAAATTTAAATGAGTGCTTCGCCGCCGCCGGCGACGACTGTGCGAAATTGATTACTCCTTCTCCATTATTCCCCTTTTTCCACTTCCCTCGTTTTCCCGCGCTTCCCGTTTCTATCTCGTCACGTTTAACTTTATTATTATACGGGATGGTTTTGCCTGAGCTTCGAATAATCGCCTCCGCGAATCGCTTCCGCTTTCTCGCTCGCTCGTCTCTGTTCACTACGGAAATTTTTCCCGCTCGGGCGGTCACGATCTTTTATTTAGCCACCGAAAATTAATTGGTTTTTCGCTGAGGGCGGAACATATTTTTTATTGGCCGCTCATGGTTCTGATTTATTGTGTGTCAAAAGGTGGCGAGCGGCACTTAACCGTGGTACGTTCATCCTAGGAATATTATTATTTAAAAGGTTCTTATTTTGCATTTCACTTTAAAAGTTAAGAAATCTTTAAAGTCTATTATAGTTTAATATTCTTTTCATTCGCTTAATCACATTTACGCGTTCGATTAGATGTAAAACATTCTTCTTTAATATATAATTTTAAATTAAGCTAACCACAACGTAAAATTGATGTAATCAATGAGTACAAGGTAAACTTAAGAGTATCTACTTTTTGTGAAAAGGTGTTGTTTCTGAAAGTCGGGTGGGAAACCAGAGATATCTAAACAAAGCTGAGTCGCGTCGAAACGGCTGGCATGACACGACCCAGCTATTGAGACTCACGCCTCGCGCCTCACGCTCAAAGCTTCAACTCCCTTCCACCCTTCGCCCTCTCCACTTCACTCGCTTGTTATTATGAATGACAATAATGTGCCGTTCATATCTCACCGCCATATTTTTTTCGAAGTGCATTTTACTTTAGAAGTGATTAAATACCAGCAGGTCTCGGGGGATCGAAACTCGTTACCCCTAACGACTACGCTATCCGTTTACTTATCTCGCCGCCAACTTTCGGTGTTTATATTAACTACAAATTAAAGTTTGCTCAAGTTTCGGTTATGAAAACGAGGGGAAAAGATTATTTTTCAATATAATTTAGGGTAGGTACTTTGAATTGCGATAAGATAAAAGTTTTAATGGATAATATCTTTATAAATATAAAATGTATATTTTGTCGTATTATAATTACAGGAAAAATTTAAAAGATTAAAATTTGAGAATTATTAGATTTCTTATTTAAAAGGTTATCAAGTTGAAAGTAATAATAATCCACAGCAACATCTTTAATAAAAAAAAATCATAATCATAATGAATATAGTAAAGCAAACGCTTTGCGTGGAACGCTTTGTCATGAAAAAAATGCTTCTACGCGTTTGGGTTTCACGGCACATTTACTCTGTCTATACACCCGCGAATAATTCTCCATTTATAAATGGATGATGTTCGCCGAGCGTAGATTTTTACGCTAAATATTTCCCTTCGCATCAAATCTCGCTGGAAATATTTTACGGTAAGCATTAACAAAACGTTAGGTAAAATGCTACTGTTCGAAACGGAGTATTGCCGCGTTTTAGGATTTATTTAAACGTTTTGTTAAACTTGTTTCATTGATATCCTGTTCAAATATTTGTCCAATGTTAGGTGTTGAATATTCTGTTAAAATTACGGTCACTTTCACGGCCAGCAATGACATATTGTTGCTTTTAATTTACGTAACTTGATAAATAAATTAAATATTATTTTGTTTTCTTTACAAATAAATTCATTTTACCTGAGCGAGATTAAATTTACGCTCAAAACAAGATGAATTTACAGTGTCATTTCTGCACTAACGTTTATTAAAAGATACAAAGGTTAACGCGATTTATTTACAAATGCTATGAAACGATACAAAAACGTTTTACACTAAAAGAATAATGTCATGTGTCTAGACAGCGCAGATAATATGTGATTAATCTTAATTTCCTCAGTAATTACCCAGCTGTTACCGTCGAACAACTTCGTTCGTAATAATCTATAATATTAACCCACAATCAGTTAACTTTAATAGCAACGAGAGGAAAGTTTCTTAGAACATTTAAATAAATTAAGGCCAGTTATTTTAGAGTTACCGGCGCATTAGAGCTATTTAAAGATTCATTTATAAGAGATAATTTGAGTTTATCGTCTTATAATTCAATTGAGTCTTTCATTTCTAATTTTATTAACAAAGTGTTAATTTTATAATTAAATATAAAACTATAATATCTACTTATCCCAATGATCTTTGTTTCGAAGTTTACTAGCAGTAATGAAAAAAATATATCATCTTTTGCTTAATCTCTTTCAATGGTATTTTTATTACGCTCGGAAAATCAATTCTAAAATGAGATTACTCTAACCAACTGAATTAAAGAAGTCGTGACTTAGCGGTCTAAACGTTAGAGTTGATCAAATTATAGACGTTTGTAGTCATTTATATGACGGTGTAAGCTACAACGAGGGTAGAGGGTGTGGGGCGGAGATCTGAACACGCACCATTAGACGCGGAGTTCGAGCCCGAGGCGCAGGCACGCGACGCCAACACTTGTTACAACATCAGCTTTCAACATAATTGCGTCTAATCACATACAAATACGTATCAGAGTGCGGGATCCTATAAATCCGAGAAGGCATTGTGTTTCACATCGATGGGTTTATTTTGTTATCTGGTTTGTAATAATCATTCAAAATGTTATAAATAAAATATCATATTTTTAATATATGATATATTTAATTAATAATCAATATTAACATATTATCTTTTAAGTAGGCACAAAAATAATCATGTTTATTTATTTTTGGTTAATGGTGTGTAATAAAAAAACACTATAAGAAAACTGCAATAAATTTGCATTCAGAAATCGAATAGCTACCACGGTAATGGATATGAAATATATGCCATTCAATAGTTTGTATCATATTAAAGAAAACTTAAAAATAGACTGTATTATTTACTGTAAATAAAAAGGTTTACAAAAGATTCAGCAACAGAGTTTATTCCGAAGCGCTAGATAGCGCAAAGTTAATGGTCACAAGAAACGCCGAACGGCTGCAATGCAATATTTATCACCCGGCCGCGAACGTGCCTAGGAAAAAATGACAAATTCATGTTTCCCACCCGCCGCGGCCGCCCCGCGCCCTGATTTATGCCCGTCGTAATTTTTATCAGAGTGCGGGACCCGGCGCGCGACGTAAACTAGATAGAAATGTTTTCACGACTCGCTTGTTTATAAAGCCATCGACGGGGAAACAGATACGGTCTATTTACACTGCGAGCACTCGTGTTTGTTCACATATCTCTTCAGATAATATTGCATAAACTACGCATAATACACTTACTTATTCTATACTTATGTCAACGATATAGCTTATCAATTACTATCGAAATAATTAATGCGGATTATTTACTTATATACCTATTAATAATGAAATTCCTTATCGGATTCGATACGCGTATCTGTGACACGAGGTCGCACGTCTCGTCTATCTGTTGGAGTTACGTGAATATTTTTTCAATGTGAACAATTGTGTCATAGGTGAGCATGAGGAGATTGCATCGAAAAGCTATTACATCGTCGGAGGGCGACATCCACCCCTTGGATTCGACGACGCGGAATAAAATCAGAACGAGAATTGATGAGCTCCCAAAATGTATCGACAAAGACGCTACAGGCTTTATCTATTGTAACAGAATTTACGGACGTTAAAGCTTTTCAGAGATAATATTACATTCGATATGCTTTAGATATCCAAAGATATGGGATAGGGCGACAATATGAAAATGCTTGATGTTTAGACGTTGAAGTTTTTAAAATGATTTAAGCAATACGAAATGACAAAAACAAAACAAGTCGTTTCATCGAGACACTCAAAGCGGTAAGTGATTTTAATAGACGAGCAAACAGTCCCCAATTTGAGAAGTATTCCCTCTTCACAAATCGGCGCTCGACGGAATGGTCGCAAATCAGACGAGGAGGGCGAGGGCGCTCTCAAGGGAGAGCCCCTTTGATCCCTAGCTGACCCGAAAATAAAAAAGGTTCGTAATAAAAAAGGACCGACATACGGAAGGTGGCGCCGCTTTTTTATTTAAATTAGAGTGTTTTATAGGGGGAGAGCGATATTGCGTTTTGCCGGTTTCTCAGGGACCGTTCAGTAATCTGTATAAAAAGGTATAGATAGGTAAATTCTAAAGTCCCGAGGACGTTGAACCCGCACTTAAACCACTCCACTAAAATTTAAATCATATGATGGTTATACTTTTTTATATCTATACTTTGCGTCATGTAATTGGTTTTTATTTACTAGGCATTAGCTCTGGAGAGCGTGTTAAATAATTCATGAGATTGTTGATTCACGGCCAAAACTTACAAATCACATTCAGGTGCTAATATAAGTAATCTTCTAAAACAATATTATCGCCAACTATTTGACTAACAATAATATAGCAGTACTTAATGACTGCGTTAATTTTTAAAATAGCTTTAAATATAAATCAGTGTCTGGCAAAGGTGGAAACATTGTCGTCAGTATGCGAGCTCTAAGAGTACTAATCGAGTTGGCTCGGCGCCCAGGACTCGAGATTAACAAGAGTCTATCGGCCGCACTCCGATGAGAGACGAGTGAGTTTCACCGCTTTATTTTCGAACTCATTATCTTTGAAGTGATTTATTTTGGAAGCCGTGCCTGTAAGCCTTGTGCTCGTCGCTCTCACTTTACACATCACGAGATTAGGTCGCTCTAATGACTTGGCATCCGACTGCGAAATTAACGATTGAAATAATAGACGGCAATGAAGTCCGTACAAATACAATCGAGAACACTATTAGAGTATTGTTAAATTAAGAAATACTATGGAGAATTGATTTACCGCGGCACTCGAAACTTATTTGTTACCAGTCAACAGATTCGTTTTTAGTAGTAATATGTTATCTTTTACACATATTTTGAAAGTGTGAAACATGTTAATTTTATATTATATAAACGCCAATAGCGTGTTAAAAATCAACGGCCATCGACTTTATAAATTGAATTGTATTATACAATGAACATAGAATAATTCTACTCGGTGGCAATTTTATTAATTCGACGTTGTTGGCTGGCAGCCAAGTCGAGTAGCGCGGCTTAGATCGTTTAATTAACGACCGTCGAACTTTCGACCTGTTGAAAGCCGCGTGCCTTTACAAAATGAACTTACTTTACACATTCTTACAGCTTTAACAAATAAAGTTTTATATTGCATATTTTAGAACTTGTTTGGTAGCGTTCGCTCGGCGCGAATAGACCGTGTGTTTAGATAACTTCAAATTACGTTTACTTGCTTATCCGTTATGATATTTTTAGGAAATAGTGTAGAAATAATCACATCTTGCCACATTGTTGATCATTTTAATTTTTAATGAAATAGTTGTTATATTGACCGGATTGATATCCGTTCGTTAAATCAGTACAATAAACTGAATGTTAACGAGTAGTTGAGAGACGATGGCGACAGGAGGCGTGAACTGTTTGGACAGTTGCCACAATCAGCGGGCTGAGCGCAATGTGGCGATAGCATTGCTAAACATTCCACGGCATATTTACAACACACCGATGTAGTACTTCAGAACTGTACAAACAAGACACGTGTTATTTAAATCGAATTTAAGCGAAATGTTACTAACTATTAGTATAAAATATACGACATTATAACGTACGAACATAAATAACACAAGGTAACATCATACGAACTCGAATAAATACAAGGTTAGACTTTTGGTTTTATTATCTATGTGGAATTTTTTGCAGATAAAATATTACTGCTAAATTCTGTTTGTAAATACGTATGTGTCGCTTGAGTAAACGTTCTTAAAGTGTCGAATTTACTAAGCGGTTAGTTACGTAGGTATAAAATATCTACAGGTACATATACAGGATTGATGTTGGCTGTTTAGTCGATTAACTCAAAACGGTTTTAATACTTAAACACTGGTATAATATGCTGTATCATTTGTATGGACATTTATTATATGCAGCATACTAATTCATTTAAATTGTTTCGATACTTTTTATGATATTATTTTAATAACATAATTATTACATATCTACTTTTAATGTTGAAACCTATAAATTAGCGTTAATGTAGAAGGTAATTGGATTTAAATAGCTCGTATTTATATTTATAATAGACGTGGAATTTAATTAAAATGCTTACCCCAATGATAGCATTGAGTTCAGTCATGGTGACCTGCTTCGCCCGCTCCACCGCCGACGCTACTTGCTGTTGGTGCTCTTGTGAGAGAAAAGGCAATATTTGCGCAATTATAGCATTTAACCTCTTCGCGATCTCCGTCTGCAAGAAAATACATGGATTGATTTCTAAATATAGGTACACTTCTTAAACTTTTAAGTAAATAGTTTACCTTGTAATGTATAACTGCCAGTGAGAAAAATAGTCTTACATTTATTTAAATACGTTAGTAAGTATGTACTCCGTTTAGTTTTAAAGAGAACAACGTGTAAAATAAATTAAATTTCATTTAACACAAACACCGAAGACACACCAAGTACACAATTAAAACAAATGACAACAGTAATTATCTATATCTATGAATGAATTGGACATTAACATTCAATAAAGATGGGGTAATCAATTATTAACAGACCGCTAACAGCGGAACGCGTTTTACATACAAATAGATATTCGAAAATGTTTCCACATTCCATCGCGGACCGGCGACGAGTCGATTCAATAATAGCGTATTATAATTGTAGCCGACAAGTTGGCCGGCTCCGGCTAACAAATAAAATTAAAACTATAAATAATATGCATGCGGTCAAATGAAATGATAAATCGCCGTGTTACCCGAGCCACTCGCGTTTATTGGCTTTGTTCGTATTTTCCGTTTAAATGCACATTAATTTTATTCACAGATTCGCAGTGAATCGAGAACGAATTAACATAATGAGCCTTTTGAAAGTGGTTTTACAACATGACACCTTATATTAACATCACCTTGTGTATATTTTTATTAATTGTTTTGTGTTAATCGGTATTGTTCTGGTCGTACATATATATTTCATAATTCATGTTTATTGAGAAAATAACGTATATAATAAATAGTTTTATTCATATTTACATACTGTAATGAAGATAAATTTGCATAGATAACCTACATAGGGTACACTGTTATGGAAATCAATCTTAAAATATATTTTAAATCTGTCGAATAGATCGTACATCAAATGGTGAACACGGTAATGTAATTGATATTATATCGATATTTATAATTCTCCAAAAATTGATGATAAAGAAACTGAATCGAAATGAAATCAATTTATAATAAAGTAGCGTTTTGTTTAAAATACTTTTCCAAGCTTAATTATTAATCAGCAACATTCAGGATATAGTTGTTAATGGAAATAGAATTGCTTGGTTTTAGTTATTTCTATACGATTTTAATTCTTGTTTGCATTTAATAGTTATGTACATTGTACACGGCGAGCAGACCGCAGCGAGCCGCGCCGCCACAAATTGTACTTTCATTCCACGCTAAATGGACTGTTTGTCGCGACCCGTGCTTCTGGTAATTTATACCTCGCTTTGCTTTACTTTACTGTTGCAGCGGTGCTTTCGTTTCATTATGTTACGCTTTACTTTGATTAATTCTTTGCTTTTTTTAATTATATCAGTTACGACGACATTTGAAATACAAAACAGATAAAAAAAAACAATCGTATTATTTTCAACGCAATTCAACATACCCACACATTTTCAATATATTTAGAAATAAAATGTTCGCCGAACTGAAAAATTAAATGTTCATAGACCGCTTATAGGTAAAAATATAATATTCAAATCATGGAATTTCAACATGGACACAAGTACGAAAATATTTGTTCGAATTGTAAATAAATGTATTGTCGGTTGTATAACACGGGCAAGTGACGCGAACAAGCCGCGACGCGCCCGAATTACCGCAAATTACATTACATCCGCCGCGCCATCGCGCCGCATCGCGCTACCCGAGACCGTACGATATCAACGCGCGAAACATCTGCTCGCTTAAATGTTTTTATTTTTATCCTGTCTCTATTTTGCTATCATAATTGCATGTAGTTAATAGTTTACGATATGTGAATATTAAGTACGGACTGTGCGGTAGTTCTATCGTTAATAAATTACAAAAAATAATGTAATAAGGAGCTTTATCCGTTGTGCTTACTTCTTATTATCGGATTCTTAGAATAGAATAGTTAATAAAATTTAGCTTTATTTAGTGCCTAATATAAAAAAAAATACAGGATACATATATTACCTGGCCTTCTTTCAATTTTATTATTTAAAAATTCACTTAATTTTGATACATTAAATTGAAATTTTATTTGTACAATTCATGACTTCTTTCTCAAAACAAAAAGACAAGATAAGGTTGACGAACATTGTTTTAAAATTTATTTTATTTCATCGATAATAATGTAACTTATTTTTATTTAAAAAATATTTTTTAAATAAATTTTAAACCTCTTAGATTTTCAAACCGTTTCCCCTTACAGTCCGTAGTTACATAGATAGGTAGGTAGACGGTATAACTCCCGAACAACAGCTGCGCACAGCGCAGGAATAAAAAAGATCGTACAAAAGGGCCGCAAAATACGTACTTTTGCGGGCTCTTCACAAAAGATATAGTAAGGTTTGTCATTAAGGAGTTCATCCCCGCGCGAGAAATAAAAGAGGTACGTGAGGAGGAAGGGAGGACGGGGTGAGAGACATGGGAGGAGGGCGCACTAATGGCTCCGACACTCATCCGCTAATGCCGCGGGTGACTTCTCTTTTTGCACGATTTTCACGTGGTTTAGTCGGTCGAGCTTTTAATCTGGAGTTGCATCTTGCGGTGACGCTCCATTTGTTCAGAGATCTATCTCTGCTTATATATATTATTATGTATGATGTATATGTAGCTCAAAAATATTATTTTTACAAATTATGATAAAATACATGAATATATTAACAACGAACATTTTTATTGAATTATCATTAAATGATCGTTTGTTTAGAATATTATGTATTCATTTTATGATAAGAATAAGCTTTACATAGACCATTAAATTGTATGGTATTTCGAGTATATTTGACAAATGTGAGAATTCATAGCACAAATTGGTCTGAGTGACTCCAGTGGCTGCAGTGACTATGCAGGCGGCGTCACGATGTGGTTCGGTTCTGCTCAGCGCGCGATGCAGAGTGCATGCATAAGGCGAGGGCGCGGTGGTGACCTAAATGCAGGTCTCGCTCGCGGTTGCACGCCGTAATTTATTGTCTCTTAGCTCTCTCGGAATACTCACGTCTGACCCTAGAGTATCATGGTGAAGCGACAGCGGATTAAAATGTATATACATATTGATATTCTGTTCGAAACAAGTAAATACACATCAATATTGTAAGGGATAGTTTGTACGCTAATTTCTTAGTGTTTAGAATTTCGATTAATTATTTAAATCCTTATCACATAAGTAAGTACTAAAGCATTAACATTTTATACTTTCTATTCGCACACCAATAACCCGAGCTCCATTATCAATCGTGTATGCAAATTACATTTTTGTTAATTACATGCGATGACCGTTTAAGCTGGGCATTTGGACCTTTCAATTAGGTCTAATATATTATCAAACGTCGGTATTAGGTTTTATATATAAGCTCATTAAAATGTAACTCAAGTGATTTTATATCAGATCGGCACTTGCGATTCTAATTAAGAGCCATTAGTAAAGTAACGTTATAGAAACAACACAAACATTGATAATGCCAGACAGATTTAAGTAGGTAGTCGACAGTTGGCAGTCAGTAATTCAGTAAGTTACCGGTCTCCCTCGAGGCGAGCACTCCGCGCGATGAACTTTTACCGCGATTGTATTCGCGAAACAAACCAAACGGACGTAGAGGCAGCCGCGGTCGCTTCCAGAGATTTCGACCTTCATTAATGGATGCCAGCTCTTTTATGAATTATTTATGCATGCCGCGTTCAGCTTATCTTACCCGCATCGCTCTTGCTAAGTTTCCACTTTATTAAACAAAACAGTCGCGCATAGAGAAGGCTCTATTGTATTGTAAGCGACATAGCTCTTATAGCAAGGTAATAAATAATTCTCAAGCGAAATGGCATTCGAGTCGATAAATGGGCTATTATTGCAGTAGACAGAGGCCAACATTATCATCGATTCGTATCGCATTCGCAGAGTAATAATTGTTTAAACATAGCCTGCCGCGGGACATTATTGTCTGGCACATCGATAATGCAATCCCATGGCCACGTCGCCAACTCCTGTCGTTTCTCGCTGAAGTTGAGGTTGTATTACATTAATAAAAATAATATATCGTAATCTATTCGGTTTAATATCAGTTCTATGTATTTGTTATTCGATATTAATAATCGACACGATGTCTGAGCGAGGGTCGAGGCGTGCCATTAATATTCATTAAAAACAAATGGATAATATAATTATGCGGCAAAAACAAGTTGATTCGAGAGATGTCGAGAGGGTGACTGGTGCGGTGCGAGAGACATCGTTATCTTGATATCGAGAGTAGTGACTGTATCGAGTACGTACTCTCAATCGCGACTTGTAACAGCCCGGCAGCGTCGCGTCGTAATCAGATCGTAATTGCGCGACCAACGAAAGATGGAATTACAAAAAAGTACCGCCTGTCAATTAATGACTTGAGAAATGACTTGTCGTTGCTCTACAAATATAAAATCGAATGTATTTTTTTTATGTTTTCATAAATAATAATTAAATACACGCGTTGTATAAATTAAAAAAATAAGTTCGAGAAGCAAGTTACACCAATTACATTTAATCGTTTGTGAAGCACCATAAAATTAAGAAAATTAAAGGGAACATCGACCCGTCATTAACATCAATTTAAAAGCCATTTATTTAGAAATATGTCATTAAAATGTATTAAGACGTAATTTCCATAATGTTTGACTAATAGGGTCACAAAGATGTTTGTAATTGACATATCGATTCGAGAGTTGGTAATATACCGGCGACCGGTACCTATTCACAATTGGACGACTCTGTGTTCAGTGTGTTGACTCTCATGTTTCTCGCCAAACAAAGAGCCAGCTTCCTAGCTACCCTTGTTTGTTTAGGCCCATACCGAACGTTTACTGCCCTTTGTGTATCCTGCGTCTCCTGCCTCTCGCTAAAGCGTGAAGCCTTTTTGACTCGGCACTTTTTTCAAGAGCGCTTATAATTGCGTGTGAACCAACGACTTACGGAATTGTTTGGAACTGTGTCTAATCTAAAGTGTAAAGAAAAAATCCAATATTTAATATCATTTAATGTTATCAAATACGATAATCGATAAAAAACATTTACCTAATCTTACAATAAATAGATATCAACTTTTGTATTAGACATATAATTCTTATAAATTCCTCATATTCGATATTCAGATTTTAGTTGTTTTGCTACTTTTGATGTTTTTTTTTTAAAGTAGATGCAGAAGCGATCGTATACGGCATACATTCGGTTTTTTTTTGTTAACCAATGCGTCAATCTTTACGTTTCGTATGATACGAGTCTCGTAAGTTAAGAGTGACTTGATATTTTTTTATTATCTTAAATGATTATCTTTAATTTGATGTAAAGTTTATTTTAAAAGTTTTAATTTTAAGCTTTGTCTTTGACAATATATAACTTTAAAGTTCATTACAATGCATTCCATTGTATTATTTATTAAATCAGTTATAAATTAAACAAATATATTTGGTTACACTTCGCAATTACTACCTTATGCAATATAAAATACAAAGTGTTTGCTCAAAATGGCTTTTGTGACGTATTACGTGTACGTTTTTTTTTATTAAAGACTTGCCAAATATATTGCCTAATACAAAGAAGAATAACAATTTAATTACTCACACCAACCATCAATTCAATTATTAAGATTTAAAATAAGAATATAACAATAATTGACCAATACGCTAATATTAGGTAAGGACAGGTTTGGTAGACAAATCAATCAGTGGAGCATACGCGTAACTTTTTGTCGGCATTAACGAGCCGCCTCGGCTAATGACTGCGCGTTTCTGCTGCCTTGTGAGTTGTGAGAACATTGTGTACCGGCACAATGGGGCGCCGACACAATACAACTACAAGTCTATTTTAGTAGTGCTATACCGGCAATTAGTGTAGTTAATTCAAAGTCTAAGTTATACAATTATTCGACGCTCCACCACTTTCTATGCAAATGAGACTATACATAGCAGTATTATATTATAACTAATATGAAATCTTTAGAAAGTATATCATTTAAGATGATAAAATGAGGATGATCTAGAATATTTTTTGTAAAGAACATGGTAGCTAACACATTAACATTATAAGATAGCGCCGAGTTAATCACTATCTTAAGATTTCCTTGCACTGTCCGCTTGTCATGATATCGTCGGTATCATGGATTTGCTACAAAATTGATTGGATTGATTACAACAAATCGTAACAATTTTATGTGATAAATAAATATGATACACAATGTATTATACGATCAGCATACGAATGATAAAGTACCTGATAAAGGCGTGTTAACTTGAGATAAACCTGATATATAAACACTTATATAAAACCTGCCATAATCTCCTGTTAATAAAAGAAACGTAGTAAACGTTCTCTGACACGTAAGAACATCTCTTAGATTTATTATAATGATACCTTAAAAAATCTACATACAAACAATTTAAAGAACATAATTTTGCATGTCAATTTCTAATTTGACATGTTCATTTAAAAACTATGTCATAACCAGTTATTAACCTTCGTGAAATTAAACACTATTAGCAAATGTGTTATTCATTTATGGTAGACGAGTTCATAGCTTTCTCGTTTATAACGGCGAAGTTTGTCCGGCGATAGCGCGATGCGAGGAGATTGAGGCGTGTTTGTTTACATTTGCAGCGCTGTTTGCCAGCTCGTACTGCAGCGAACAAATATTGCTACCCGGCCTCTCGCAACGTAACGAATGCGAATAGTTAATTTAAGATACTATATACATCTGCAGCTTTTAACCTTTATGAATATGGATAGCTTGTCATTTCCAATATGTATGGATTTATTTTTAATTTAATTTATGTTAAATTTTGTATGTATTCATTCAGGCTATTGATCGTATCGTTTACCATTTAATAAATTATATCTAATATAACTTATATGAACTATTAACTACGTTTTAATTAATTAAAAAATTTAATCAACAGAATTATATATATTATATGTACAAAAATGTAAGAGGTTTTCAAATAGTGACTTAAATATATTATATACGTGTACTTAAATATATTATATATTATGGCAACACTGTCATTTAGGGTGTAAATTAAACAAATATTTGATTTTATGTATATGAAGCATAACGGTCGCAGCGCGAGCGACGCGGGCAGAGCGGAGGGGGAGGCCGGGGTGAGTTGGTATGTTTACTCGGTGTGTTTGCGCAGGCTGTTTGGACGCCCAGCTATGCTTATTGTACGCGTTGCTTCAACCTGAGCTCAATATTATTTATTTTATCTGACAGCTTTGTAGGAAATGGAATAGACGTCAGAGTTTAAATAACTTCTTATCGAGTTTAGTTACGGTTACTGAGCAGTTTGCGTTTTAAAAACATATCAATATGTTACAATATTATTTTGTTAATTAAAAATTTAATTTGACGTGTATAAATAAGTGGTCAATCATTTCTTCATATTTAATAAGGTTTCACAATTTAAATGTTTAACATTTTAAATTTCCCAATTATTAAGAGAACGCATGTGTTAAATAAATATTATGTTAATTTTAAATGTCAATAGGTTCACGCGTATTAATGATTCTATTATATGACTGGATTTTACGAGATATCATGATTTGCACACAAATTTTAACAACTGGAAAGAAGATTTTACATAATATTATGAAACATAAAAATAATTAAGTTTTACACATTACTTACTAATGTTGTTTTAAGAAATATTTGAAGTACTATGGCATATTTTAGATTTAGACGTATTAAAATATATACTTAATTCTTAATTCTTTTAAGCACTTTGATTGAGTGTATGTATATACCTATTTATGTATGTTATGAAGTTCGTATAGAATAACCATAATCAAACTGTTTTTATAAATTTTGATAAAAAATGTAAACATTAAGAACATGAGTATTAAAATATTTTGATTATAAATAATTATAATATTACTAAAAACTACATTTCACATTCGACTTATTTAAATCACAAAATGAAATAAAAAATGCTTTTACCGTATTTAAATTCACGATTTACAAAAACAGAATACAAAGTGTATATTCGAAGCGGCGGCGGCGCGGATTGGGCGACCGCGACCGCAACCACAGCGCTGCGGACAGCCACGTCCGACCCACCCTAGCCTCCCCCGCTAAGCTCCACTTGTCTTTACATACAAGCTGCGATAAAGACAGGGTTATGTTAAATTGTTACTACAAATTACTGTATTTAAAGAGTCTATTAGTAACATTATTATGCTCAATTATTCATTGATTCAAAACAAACTAAATATTTTTTTAATAATATCCTAACTTATTAAGTATATTAAGTATGTACGTGATTTAAAAATGGAAAATACAAAGTGTATTTTGGGAGCTGCAGCGCAGATTGGTCGGGCGCGACCACAACCGCAGCGCTGCGGACAGCTACGTCCGACCTACCTCAGGCTCCCCAGTTAAGCTCAACTTGTCCTTACATAAACTAGCAAAAACAAAATTATGCTCAATTTAAAAAACTAAAAAAATTGCACAATATTTAATTTTATATAAAAAAGTAGTGTAGTTTGATTCATAAAAACAAACGACATCGTTAGAAAAATATGACAACTCAAATATATGAGATATGTATCATTAATTTATAAATACATTTTAACAGGAAATGTCTCGAAGTGAACATTATAGATTTAATGAAAAATCAATATTACACGAGAGCAAAGCAACAATAAACCGCTAGTTATTCATAATGTGTACCTATTGTAGGTACCTACAGGGCCTTGGTAAACATAATCCCATCCACTATTAACACGTCACAAACAAAACCGGTGTTTTAACGTTAATGAATCATTATCAAACAAGCTATGTTGTACGACATGTGGTGACTCTGTGTGGTCGTGGTGACACGGTGGCAACCTATGGCCATGTTTTCGACACGTGGCGCCGCACGCACTACCATAATTACTGCACCTCTATTACATGAATATAACTCCAGTTTGATCGAAACGGTGCAATTAATAATTTGATGTTAACTAACTTACAAAAAATATGAAATATATATGTTTCTTTCGATTGCTCTAGTTGGTTACTTAGCTTACTGATATTACAACAAGTAAGTATTAGCATTGCAGATTGTTCACCTGTATATTCAATATTAACAAAAAAACTATTCGTTGTGTTTATATTACCTATAAGATAATAACAATAGGTAACTTCATTTACAACTATTCGAGACTTAAATAAACAATGTTTGATTTGTATAAATAGTTTTAAAATCTTATCAATTCGCATTAATAGCAAGAAAGTTAGTGCACTACACGATGAAAATCTAGCTGATAGCCAAAGTACAGTAAATAAGTATTGACGAAGACAGTACCTAATAGGTAGGTGTTTCATTCATTTCATATTTAACTGGACATCCACTTGTATGAATCAATTACACCTACTAGCACCTACGATATTATCACATAAACACCTATGCTGAACATTTATTATTAATAGTATGTAGATATGGTAAATTATTACTGTTACCGTCTGAGAGTTATGAGAATAAATAAAGGTAGCGGATATTTAAATATCAAATAAAGATCCATGTTATACGATAAAAATAAACATTTCTATGTCACTGTTTTAAATCGTCGTGATAAAATCACTCGTTATGAATATATAAATAAAATAACACAATATATTTTTAAACCGGAATTCGTCGCTTGTAGTTTCAATTCAACTTAAGTCGAGAACCGTTATTACACCAACAGCATTTTTAATTGTATAATTATCGTAAGCCACATCGGCTGCCTATTAATAAAATTCAACACGCCTCGCACGCAATTACTGTTAAATAAACATATCCTTTTTTAATTACCTTGTAAATAGATACCTTTTTACAAAAGACAGACTTTTTATAAAAAACAGTTTTTCGTTTATTAATTGTAACCTGATTCACTAGGACTGCTATTATGTAATTACTTACTACTCTCGAGCGTTTCACCCTCGTCGATGAAATGTGAAGGAGCAAGTCATCGTTATTCGTTATATCGAATTTAAAACTTTGTTTTCATCGTAATTACACTTCGCCCCAACCCCGTTTAAAAGTGTGTTGTACTACAACGCTCAGATTGTGTGGGATTCAGCCGTCAATAGCACCGCAGGCTGCCACCCTCTTTATTTGTACGTGTCCCTTCCCCCGTTGGAATTGTTTCACTATTTGCAAAGACTACCCGGACCCATCACCGCACAACTGTTATACTGCTTTCATGATATGTAAATGATGTTTAATGACACCGGCGGCGGAGCCTACTAGAACATTGGTATACTGTTCGGCATCTTACACATAAATTAAGCATGCAGAGCAGTAACGATAGCTCTCGAAATTCTCACAAAGCCCGGGCTGCATTTTTACGAAGTATCACGGTGAATGGTAAATGAGTGAGTCATGGGCGTGTGGTTTACGAGTGGAATAGAAATCGTCTGTTTTAAATGAAGAGTCAAGGAGCGAACAAGGCGTCCATTATTCATGAGTGCCGTTTCACGCCCGACCATCGACAGACCCCGGCCGCGGCCCTCCGAGTGAGGCGGCATCAACGCAAACTGTTTCGAAATCAATATCCGTGTCTCAATCAGTGCAATTAAGGCGGCCCCGTAGCGGAGGCCGTATTTGGTGTAATTAGTTTCGCGCCATGTGCGTCGCTGCCGGCAAGGGGCGTAAATAAATAAGAATAAATGCTAGATTAACGTTAACGTGTTCATCGCCTGCCGAGCGGACACTGCACTGGCTTCTATGTAACGCCCATACACGCTATTTGTCACGAACAACATTATTTGTTGATAACATAATACGATTAGTTCTTACAAAACGTTTACTAAATGGTCTTTCGAATAACCTACAAAAAATCTTCAAACTGATTACTTATATTATTATTATTAAGTCAATATTTTCCTTCTATGGTAATCAATTAAACTCAGCGCAGATTATATTCTGGAATTTAATAAATCCCGAGGGACACGTACGCCCTATTTTTTTCACATGGCGCACAAAGCATCGCCGGTGTCATTATAGGGTCCGAATTTGAAAACACAATTAGACTTAATACAGAGGTGATTGTTGTCGACTAAGGGTCGCAGGCGAGGGGTTACGGTAAATCCTTTAATTTGGCTCCCCTATCAAATAATAAAGCGAAGGGGCAGCGAGCTCTGAGCGAACGATATCGCGTTTAGTGGTTTTATTGCAAGCGCCATCTGCCGCGCGCGACGTACTCTGTAGATGGAGAGATAATTTCGCTTTTACAGTGAGGGGCGACGGAGCGTTCATTGTGAGTTGTTGCGTTCATTTAGACAATTCACAACGCGGTACCCGCTTGTAGATATAGCGAGATAGCGCACCCATTATTATACGGGACCCTTAACGACTATCTTTATGTGGATATGAACACACAGTTATAATTTGATACGGAAAGCGGTACGCTACACTGCACACGAAATCGAAATCATCTCTGATATACAGAACAAAACATAATGATGTTGTTTTATCGTGGGTTTATTGTTTCTTGTGTTGTGTGAAATATATCTTCCAATCGTATAATTTAATCTATTCAAAAGCTTTAAGCTTAACATCATTGCACGCATTATTTCTTAATTCATTATTACCTAAATTATTATATGCGTAATGTGTAAGAATTTAATCAGTATGTAAATTGTATTATCTCTGCTAAATTGTATAAAAAATATTCACGATAAACCTAAAAGGTGGGTATTTACATTTAAAAATAATAGGCATATAAAGAAACATTATAATACAAAATAAGATAATATGAATACAATTTAGTAGCTACGAACGCTGCAGTATTGTAAAACAAACAGGATTAGGGACATCTCGAGCGTCCCCGAGCCCCTGTTGTTTCATTATAAATAGTAGCTAAGCGGATCGGGCACGTGCAATGTTTTTATCAACGAGAGCTGGCGCAGCGCGGACGCCCCTAATGCAAGGGTAAACAATCCTCCGCCCCGCATATGAATAATTTCGCATTAAGGGTGAGGGAACATTGGCGTGGAGTCGCAATAAACCGTAAATTATTAAATTATGCCGACGAGCTCAATTTTGCTTCTTGTTTTCGCCCACTTCGTACGTCGGTCAACAGTTCGCGATTTATAAATTAATCCTGTAAAATGACAAAAGGTCGCGATCGATATATTTTACCTATTTAAACATTATTTTTGTCACTATGTAGACATGTCTACAGGTATCCTTTGTGAAAGCAATATTTAAATAATCGTAACGAAAATTATGTTTATTTTAAACATTGTACTGTAAAGCTCACGAACAAATATTTTACAACAAACGAGTACCAGATATAGGGGAAATATGTGCACTGGAGCGTATAGTGTAGGGGTGTCAACGCTCGTAAAACACGTCGAAGTATTTTATCGATATCCCGTGGAGCGTTGAGAACATTGCACATTGCACAACCCTATTGTTTCGCTGTCGCCACTCGTGACACTTCATGAAATCACTCCAGCGTTATGAATTTATTGCTCTTCAACTATTGACTTCCATTCGAAGCGCTCTATCAGCTCGGCACATGATAATTTAGTAGAAGGCGTGTTCGACCTAACATTACATAGATTATTTCTAATATACTTTGTTTATTTAATGTTATACTCATATTTTATATAGTAATACAATGAAAATCTTTTTACGCCATAACGAATAAGTAATTGTGTGCGACAAAATGTTAATAAAATATATGTCCTATATGCTTGCTTGATTGAATATATACGGAAATAATTATAATAATTGAGAACGTAAAGCCGGTTCGGGCGTGAATAATGGGTAGAGGAACAGAACAATAAGACTCCGTGTCGATACAGCCACACAAAGACGAAACAATCAATTCACGACGTAAGTAGGTGTAATTCGGCACGGTCTGACTGCGGTCCGGCCCCACGACTAACAAAAGAAAATCTAAGCAATTAGTCGTCGCCAGAAAGAGCGGAAAACGCGCGTTAGACGCGGTCACGCCGACCGACACGATGCGGTCACGACGCAATCCGTTCAAACGAAACAAATTCAACCTTATTGACTTTCCTATTTATTTTTATATTACTCTACAGAAATAAATGTGACGACCTTGAATATTCAGTGTAATTAAATTACACGTAGGTATGGCATTAAAAAAACGCATTCGAGTGATTCGAAATGGATATTCCGAACTCAATATCTTGCTTATTGAGCGGTTAAGCTTCACGCAACGTTGGCGATAAAAATAAGCATGAAGTTGGACAGAAAAAATATTTGTTGTTGTTCTAATAATATCGTGCGATATCTATACATGGTTAAAGGGGTGCATTTCTGGTTGCCGTTCGACTGAGCGTGTTAAGTGCTAATGTAATAATCCATTACAATGAAGCGCTGCACTGTACTGTACCATGTACGCTAAATAGCGCATTCAAGCATTGAGCCAGCGAGCCATCTGTCCGCCGCAGCGCAAACAATACGACCCTTCTAAATCACCCTCGTTGCTTGTTTGCCAGAACCTAAACAAACATAGTTTCATGCCGTTCCAACTTTGAATAATTTATGAAGAAACTTGTAATTTCATTATCTGTTCTGTTTGTTTAATCCGATTTTAAGTAAAAGTAAGTAAATGACGACACGGAATAACTTAGAGGATATTTATCTATCATAAAATATTTACGTGGGAATATTTCTTAAATACCAGATGGACTGGTTTATATGAGGTTTGTGTGGGTACATTATAAATTGTTTTTTCCGCTTTAAGACGTGTTAAGGTAGAGCTATTATTAATAAAATAGGGGATCGAGTATGGCAACTGACGGTTCTTTGAGCGTAAAATCAACAGATTACTACAGAGCCCCATCGATTGCCCCTACAGCGCAAGGAACCCCTGTCGCACAAAAGTAATAACTATTCGTTACCAAAGCTATTGATGCCCTGTGGTAAGGGTTGTCAAGTACACTATTGAAGAATTAAATTTATGAATTGAAGTTTACTTCGTTTATTAGGGTTCGTATTTTTTTTGTATATTAATGGAATAAAAAAATATTATTAAATATATTAGAAAAATTTAGAAGTTTACTCGATTAAATCTTCATTTATTGATTAATTTAAGAGATTATAAATAAAATTAAATATTAGGGTGAAAGCCCAAAAAAAATACTACAGTCAAGTTTTCTACGCGTCACTAACATAAAGATATATCGCTAAGCATATTACGAGTTTCAAACGCACACTTTAGGGGAGCGGTTTTAATAATCGGTCCCCAATCACAGTTTCAATATACTTTATGGCATCGAAATAGGATCATAACAAAGTTATTACACAGGCAAGGTTTTTTTCTCAAGCATTATTAGTGAGGGGAAAGAAACGCAAATCTTGATTGCCTGGTAAACAAAGAAGGCTATAAATTAAAAAGGAAAATGTAAACAAACGGTTTGACCATACTTCGCCAAGCGGCCCCGAGTCCCCAGCCTCCCCAACATTGCCTCCTGGACCCCCGGCCTGCGGGCTGCTGTCAAACAACGTTTATCCAACAAGCGGGCGCAGCAATAACACTTTTTTTTTCAATTTTACAACATTCATTTTCCCCGTGCGCCACTTTGCTCGGCTACTAATAAAATATCGCTAGTTTTCACCTTCATCATACCGTTTTAAACATCACACAATATATCGGAATGTGGAAACATTTTTTACTTTTTGTTTGCTTTAATAGATTATGGTAACTGACAGTTTTACTATTCGGCTTAAAGGATTTTCTGTTTTGCAAATGTAACCTATTCGTATAATAATATAACAAATGTTTTAACATACCTGTTTGTGCATTTCCACATTGAGTCCATACGACATTTCATAGTACTGAAACATAAACGGCACAGATTAAGGAGATCAATTACATTAGTCCGTTGAAACAATGTTTATGTGACACAGAAAGCTTTTGGCAGGGATTAGCTTCCTCGAATCATTTGAGGCGAGTGACTAAACATCCGCAATGGCACATTCTGGACCGCCGCCAGAAGTGTTTCCGACACATAAAAACGCTCGCGAAAATTTCCTCTAGAGCGTATTAAAATAAATTGCAAGCGATTTGGCAACACTTAATCGTGATTCATATCAAACCGGAACGACCACGCGGGGATTAAGGACTGCCAAATAATATCTATTCGCTTTTACTGAAAAATGTTGCCACTTTTAATTTTTACATCATCTTGCAAAATTGATCCTAATAGCAAAACCATATGGTTTCATTCTATTCTCAATTTATTTAACGGTATGTCCGCGCTTGAAAATTTTCTGAATTTTTAATGGTGAATGTAGTTTAAAACTTTAAAGTTTCACGTGTGTAGTTAACGGTGACGTATGAACGGTAACGTTCTAATAAAAAAATCTCAGATGAACAATGTTTAAAAACAAACTTAAACGAATTTGTTTTATACGATGTAACATTACGAATTCCTGTAACTTGTTAATATGTTAACAATTTATGCGTAATAATAGATATACAAGCGTAATTTATCAAAACAGCCGGTCTTGACAAGTGAGTGTACACGCTACACATATTATTCACGTCGACGATTATCTCTAAATAACAGGGGGGCACTAAATGTACTGTCGGTTCCAATAGCCTCGTTGTCGATGTGATACGTCGTACGCGCCATGCGGGCGTCGAACAAAAGATACATTTTATTGATTGTGCGTACACACACGAACATAATACGATAATCATCTAACACAGCTCGTTAAAAACAAACATCGATTATGATTTAATACATCTCTATTAAGTAAGAAGCGAACAAATATATTTATTTCTTAATACTCACCATAACGTAATGCCTTTGTATTTCAATTTTTTCACTAGCCAGTTTCTCGCATTCTAATTTTAAACTGAAACAATATACAATAGAAGTGAAATTTCGTCAATTATTCTTTTAATTTATAATTCATACACAATTATTTAAGTCCAGAATTTACAATCGCAAATAAATAAAATGCGTTTTTAAATTATAATTTAACATAGTTGTAAATGTTTTGTAATTGAAAGTAGAGGCTCAATAAATCAAAATTCACATTATGTTTAAAGAGCACTCCATATTATACAACGAGATAAGCGGTTTTATAACAAATAGCTTGTTTTATAGCTGTTATCGTCAGTAATAGGTCAAACTTGTAAAGAGCTTTATCAATGCTCGACTGTTCTACTTCACGATTCTAAAGTTTAAGAACATTCTTAAGAGACTTGAAATTATAAAATACACAGTCCATTAGTATTGGAATTATTTGTTACGCTTCATAATTTTATTGAACAATTGTTGATATTCTAATTTTTTTAGAAGAACATGTACAGAATATATAGTGATTTTTTTTATTTTTACCTGTAACAGATTTTTTAAGTTAACAGCAAAGGGTCATAAAGGGTCTGCTTGTAAAAGGGACTACTTAGCTCACAAAGGGGCTGATAGGGGATGATTCACTGATACTCAGCGACAGGAGAAATCCCGGATGAGCCCTTTTTAGCTGATTTACTTTTATATCCTTTTCGAGATGTATGTCTAATGTTCTTCAATTTCGTATACCTTTGTAATATTTTTAGTTCGTATCTTTGTTTTTACTCTTAGCCAAAAATGTGTAAAAAAAAATCAGTATAAAAGTAGTTTCTTTACAAAGTAAACCTAAATACAATACATAAATCATATTTATTTGTTAAAATCTTATATATAAAAAACCTTCTGTTTTCTATAATCATCATCGAATTTTATTTTTACATAAAAAAATTATTAACATTTGCGGTTTTCACTCTAATAAATAATAAATAATAATTTTTATTCAAACTTATATCAAATTATGTTTTACAATACGAACAAACATCATGATAACCATGAAGTTCATTAAAAAGTATGAAGTACAAAATTGATTTAACATTTATTGTATCGTCTCGATGTCGACACAGATAACAAAAAAAATGATTCGATGAGATAACAAAAAAAATGTATTGCTTTTAAGTAAGTAGTATACTAACTTGTGATATTGAGCTTGAAGAAAGTTGAACTCCTCTTTAATTCGGTCACAAGATTCACCTACAGTGAATTTGATAGGTTGCCCGGGTTGCGGTGGACCCTGTAAGAATAACGCTTTTATTTATTTGTACACAAAAAAACAGTTGGCGTCTACATTTTTCTTTACTTAAGAACTACAAAGAAATGAATCGTGCAAATATAATGCATTTTTTAAATAGGTAGGCAGATTAAACATAATCAAATATGATATCTGATTCTGTTTAATCTGCTTCAAAAAACAAACAATTGATTTGGACCAATAAAATTAAGGTTATGATCATTTGTTATTATATTAGTGAAGTCATGTACCTACGTAATATTTCTTGTATTAATGTTTAAATGAAATATTCATACAATCAAACAAATTTTTAATTGAAATCAATGACAATTAACAATAGTTTACTTAACACACCAATAAATGCATTTGACTAGTTGAGCAGATTGTCAAACATATGATGGAGAGAATAATAGCATAACTCATCAATCTGAACATTGAACAAAAACGTTCCTATCACGAAACAAAAATTACACGCATCCCAAATTACCATAATACAAATTATCCTATAATGACCATAATTCGGTGTGAGGCTCGATTAATGAAAAAAACAACAACGCCGACTGCTCGCCTCTTAACACAAAAATAAAATACGAACACGCAAGCACCTAATAATAAAGTAAAAAAATAAATAAAAAACCAACTCCATAATAAGAAGCAGGAAAATAAAAATAAAGCGAGGGACACAACAACACACGGTCGCCGGGAGGCCGGGCGGCAAAAAATAAATAACCGTCGCTCGCCGGCGCGCGAGGAACAAACGGACTTTAAAAATAATAAAAGGAGCGTAAATAAAAGCGTAAAAGGAACTGGCGCGGCGTGTAGACGTTGTAAATGGAGCTGCGGACAATCGGGCTCGGGAAAAATGTGGCCGGGAATTTAGTGAATGTAACCGAGGAGATAGGTCTGCGGTCGCATCGACCTCGGCCCGCGACTCCTTCTCGGCTGCGATGGGTGATCACACTTAATAACGTAATACCTAACCACAACCGCAAGTGAGTCCACTGAGTGCATAGTTTATTGTGTCTCGGAATTCACAAACATAAATTACAAGCTTTACAACATTGCTCAAGTTTTTAAATAGTTCTACTTAACCAGAATAAACTTAATAAAAAACTTAAATGCAAACAATAACACTTAAGCTGTATTATCTATTGATAATAAAATTAATTGAATTTAAGAGTCGGAATCTTAATGCAATAAAAGTAAAATGTCAGTCTCGGTAGCCGTTCGGAGGCACGCCGAACGTCCAAACGGCATGCATGATACATGGCCTGTGGTGCCCTTCGTTTTGTACTCTTATATATGCTGAAAATACTTAAGCTTACTTTGTATCACATTTTTCCTCTTTACAAAGACTTTTTATTTAAAAAAAAATAATGTAAAGATATAACGTTCAATGTTTATAGAAATTTATATTTAGAGTGAGGTCAACCATTTTTTTTACTCTATTATTCCACTACTTCAGTAATATACCAATAATAAATATATTATTACTTGAGATATTATATATTCACATGTTAAAAAACGCTGTTTAACACTTTTCTTTATGACTGATAAAATATATTATAGCAACGTTTAATGGATACCGGTTAACCGCAATTATATCCTTTAATATGTCAATTTATGATATACAATATCAAATTAATTGACGATTTATGTAATTAACATTTGATTAATTATTTTTATAATTAGATTTAATTACTCTTATACCACATTGTATTGAAATCAAATTCATAACAAATATATTTGCGAGACAGCACATATTCTGTTCAACATTTATCAAAGCAGCAAGAAATTATACATCCCTCGAATCACTTACAATATTTAATAGTCCCTAAATTCGATCGCCCCATCTTTAAATCGATCACAAAAAATTCTGACAATAATAGACTGAGTAAACGTTCCCCTCAAGAAAAAAGATTCTCATAAATTATCGCCGAAAAGGTCAAATTAAAATACAATGAAGAGTTTTTGAGTGGCAGTATTGTGCGGAGGGCCGGCCGCCCGGATGAAAGGCCCGCATCCAGCGACGCTCACAAAAACAAAACTAAACAGAATGCGTTTAAACGGATATAAAAAGAAATACGTGTTCTTATTTCAAATTATTGAATACGTCTGTCTGCCCACGTCTACCTGTTCACTCGGCGAGAGGACTTCTTTTGTTGGAATTTAAAATTCGAATGAACTGAATGAATTCAAGCGAAATTTTATCCGTAAAAATTTGTTGAGACGCATTTTGCTTTTTTTCTTAATCGTTTAGAATATAATAAATAGACATAAATGTTGTTGATTTTTATGTTGATGCCATTACTTTAGAAAATTTTTAATAGTTATTGATAAAAATGTGATGTCCCAAGTTTTTTTTTCAAGCTGTATAAGATAATGTATATATTTTTTTAAATATTTCCTTATTACTCTATCTTTATTAATTGAATCGAAATACGTTTTTTTTTTTTTTGTAAGAAGATAAAACATGTTCGTTTCCTCCAATTATTATATATTTAAAGGTAAATGTTGAATTTGCATAATTTTCCATAATTGAAAGAGTCACGCGACATACGGTGCTACACGCAGATTCGTTGTTTCTGTCACGAACTTATTATCATCTCCGGCTTCTCAGAAACAGGAAAATAGATCGATGTCAAGTGTTTATTAGTGATATTAGAAGGCAACTCCGAAAAGCATACATAGGTTCAGCAGCACTGTAAACAACTAAGCACTATTCACACTTACAGAGCAAACAAGCGTAGACAAATATTTAAACTCAGAGATTGGTTTTGAAACGTTATGGTCGAATATCATAATGCAGGCTATTTTGAACTTTATATTCAAAACCTTAGGGTGTGTATGTACAATTGGATTTATGAATGCAAGTCTAATATGGTAGCACAGGGATCAGAAATCTGATTTTACTTTCCGAGAAACAGCGCTTACACTTACCGACGAGTTCGGTTAGAAAGGTGATACCTGCCTCATTGTAAATCGATTGAATACCATGAAATGTTAGGCTTTTTGAACTATATACAAAAATTTAAAATACTAGCCATCATTTTCGTACCAACTGGAGTTTTCACATCGCAATTTGAGTCTAAATCAATTATGAAATTATTATTTAAGTATTTATAGCAGATAATCAGATAATTTCTTTTAAAATAAAATAACTATCGTTATAACAGAATTTAAGTTTTTTTTTGTTATTTCTCAATTTCCAATACATGGAAAGTGGAACTAAAAACACACGTGAAGACTACAAATTGATGGTGCGTTGATTACGGCGGACACTGTTAGCATACTCCAAATGCTGTGTTTGTGCGAACTGATAACGACGTTATCAGCACGAATGTGGGGAATTATTTCAGAGCATTGACTCAAGAGTGCCCTATCGTCAGCCCTGATACGTAATCCTAACAAGATATGTTTCCGTTGATAAACGTGAAAGCATATCACGGGAAGTATTACAAAGGTTACATTGACGAAACGAAAATTTACCATCTTTATAGAAAATATATAATATTGAAGTTGTATATCTTAGAGGATATAATAATATTCTTTAATGCAAATTAAATAACATCAGCGTACGGTTGACTTGCTTTTATAAAGCGATTCAACAAAAAACAAGTAAATAAAGCGGTTATTTGTGAAGACGTGAAAACGCGAGACGCCATCATTTGTTCGTAGCGGTAATTCCGTAAGTCAAATATTGACCGAGCGAGAGAGAGTACCTAGGACGCGACACGGATTTCAAGCAAACATACAAATAGGCATTTACATTACCACCCGCCCCCTCTAACCCCTCTACCTCTATACGAGTCATAAAAGTGAAGTCGTAAAAGAGTACAACTTACTGTCATACGTAATACAGTTCACGCCTTTTTAAGTTCTGAGGGCCCGTAAGTATCCCATATGAAACTGTTTCAGTATTAACTTATTGTAAGATTTGAACTTATGTTTAAAACATAAAATGTCATCTAAACTATAATGACATTAGACTTTCAATGAGAAAAAATGTGATAGCTTTCTTATGAAGTTACAAAAATATTTGATATTTTTTTTGTTTCATTTAATCTGCTTTTGGAAAGTGTTAAGTTAGCAGTATTTTACATTAAATAAATATTAAATTAAAAAATTTATTCATAAAAGGAAAAAATACCGCAATTTGAAATAAAATACACGGCTCACGTGATGGCAATAAATATACGTAGGAATGCATGAATATTAAATTCAAATTATATTTAACTAGTAGAAGGATCACAATACGTAATTGTTTATGGTTTAACATTGTTTAATGATTTGTAATGTTTAACAATGCTTATAAACCAATGTGTAATAACGATAATACATTTAAGTCATTCAACTATAAATAAAAGGTTAAGCTTTAGTATTTGATTTATATGTTTAATACAGCTTATTCAAATTTATAAACATCCTTCGTTAATAAAATAAATGGATGTTTTTTTTTTACAATTAATATATAATAATATTTAATCACATATAATGATAGCTTTGACATTGATTCTATTAAAATAAAAACTTTACAAGAACATTCGACAGACGAAGTTTAAAGATTTTTTAAGTAATAGGTATTCAACATCATATGAATCGATCTTTAAATATTGTATGAGCTCCGTCGGGAGCAGCGACGTATGTGTGATAGTCATGTGAAATTTTATCTTAAATTAAGTAGAAAACTTTAATTGGACAAATAATGTTCAATATTTCTTAAAGACCTTGGTTTCATTTTTTTTTCTAATTAAGAGTGGTAGAAACATATATTTGTGAGTATTTTTTCTACAAAAAGTAGCTAGTCAGTTGTTAAGTATAAAAGTTAACAGACAATTACACGGGTAATTGAGTGTGTCCGACATCGCTCCGACTGCGAGTCGACCTCAGCGGGGGGCGCATTTGTTTGTACCCTTGCTTTCTTTATTATTACTATTTCCAACGGCCATATTAGAAACAAAAACTTTTCATTGTATTTCGTTTTTTTTTTTTTTATGTAAGTAATATAACGCTCGAGCGTATGACTAAGTTTAACATTTAACATTTCCCATGCAAATAATAGAAACCGTTAAACATGAACGCTACATTTAAATATGATAGACTTTCCTCAAGCTTTCACACCGTAGGTGATTTATCATAACAATGCAACTTGATAATGGAAGGCAAGTTGATTATCTCCGCAATGATTTATGTAAGTATGTGTGGCTCACCGGATGCCTAGCGGCCGCCACGGCAGCGGCGGCTGCGGCGGCGTTCATTGCGCCCGCGCTAGGATACATCCCCACGTCAAACACACGCGGTCATCGTCTGAAGCACACAAAAAAACAGGACACAACACTCACTTCACTTAAGCCACAAGATCAACACAAATACGCGCGCAAATCCGTGCAATAAGTAACACGCGACTCGTAACCGTAGTAGAAACGACACACAACCGTCATACACAAGAGTCGCAAGTGAACTAAAGCGAACGGCAGCGGGGGGACCGCTACAATTCCCCCGGTACCCCACCTCCTCAACCACCCTTTGCATGCCGCTGCCATACATATTTTCTCCACTCGAATTTTTCGCCGACTATCTTTATGTTTGAGGAATACTTAGGCGAATCGGAGATATGTGCTCTAATAGATACGTATTATTTGGGAATTCTCTAGTAGCTTTGAGGGAATACGGCTATGTAAATCTGGAACTGTTTCGCAAGTTATAGGTATTAGATGTTCGATTTGTATAAACCTTGTTATTAAAAGGGTGATGCATAGAGCAACTTTTAATACGAAAGCAGACAGCTTCTTTTGTTTCAAGTCACGCAGTAAACTTGCAACAGAATAGATGAGTCGGCACTCGGCAACGCCTAGAATAGGACAAAGTTTGACAGATATCTACTTTAGCGAAAGTTTAGAGTAGATAGGTACCCGAGAAACAGAGACAGATGTACACCCACTTAGCTTTATTGTTTTCAGCAAAGTTAAATAATAGGGCAATTTATGTCAGGTCTGGCAAGAAAAGAAAGCCAAGATAGGTGGAGTTACTAGGACACTTTGAGATTACGGACACACCTTAAGTGTGTCACTGGGCTTAAGGGTGTGCGGAGGCGTGTAAGAAATATTATAAGCTTGTTTTCTGTTACATGGAACTCGCTCGGTTATCCAATTGCTGTGGATATTGTAAAGGATTTACTATGATTGTATTATTAAATAACGTAAGCTCATTATTTTTAATTCTTATCCGTATTCTTGGAAAATAACTATTGCGCATATTTACGCTAGAATTTACAAGTATATATTTAATAATTGTTTAAGTACGTATTTATTAGTGAATTTAAATAAAGATTTCTTTAAGAATAACAAATTATCTCATTTGATAGTCCTCGTGCATATGCAAAACAATTATTTATGTAAAAATATAATTACTCTTGTAGTCTTGTAAGTTTTAATAAAGTTAATGAATATAACATGTACACAATAATGCTAATAAAAATAATTAGACATTATTATCAATTGAAGATAATCTACGGCCTTTGAACGAAAAACCAATGTAACGATATTACAATAGACTCGAAACGGATTTGCAAACAAACCGCAATTAATAATATCCAATGTGTAGGAATGTTTAATGAAATAATCAACTCAGAGACACTTGAACATAAATCTATAGAGTAATATCATTACTTACTTGACAGTAACCGCAACTTCTGTGATTTTAAGTTTTAAACAGAAGTTTTTCTGTTTTATTTAAAGTTAAATTGTTCTATAAAAATATACATACATTAATATCGATTTATATATAGTATGTACAACTATAATATATTATAAATTAAAACCTTTAAAATATTAAATATATACATTGTAATTCAAAGAAAATAACAGGATAAATAGATATGATACATAGCTATTTCAAAATCAAATTGAGCGCATATTACAAAGTGACGTTCAATTGATTCTTTTGGAACACGTTTGCATAATGCCTTACAAAATACACACTTAATTTTTTTTAATATCTCCTTAATGTAAATAATTTACGGGAATTATAAAAGTATTCGTACGTCTCGTAATTTACGGAGCGCTTACAAAGTGGGAAGTAACGAGCCTTGACAAAAACCTTAACTCCTTAATTCTTGTCTCGAATTTCTTCTTTTTTTCTCGTTTTCTTAATTCTTCAATCCTTTTTGTTCAACGAAGATATGTCGCGCCCACAGAAGTGTGGGACACGACTCCTTGACAATGGACGCAGTGTATTTTATAGCTTTTATCGTCTGTTTGTACGTTTCTATTTTTACGTTTTCTTTTCGTTTTTATTTCGTCCCACTAAGCTTCTCGATTACAGCGCGATATAAAAAAATAATCGTTCGCTCGGGTTTAAAGCGTAACTTCACAATGTGGTCTCCTAAAATAAAGTTTATAGTGTTTTCCCGTGGAATAGGTCCCTCGACGAGCGCGATGGCGGTGCGCCGTCGTCACGATAACAAATAAACAGCAATCAAGCGATATCGCGGAGACGTCACCAAGTCGCACCCTAAGCACTATTTTATCGCCACTGTCCAACAACAGGCAATTCCTTTTCTTATCTATATGTCTATAGCTATACGTACCTGTCGAGCGTCGATCTAGAACATCATATTAGCATTCGTCTATATCTATACACGAGTGAGATATTATTTACAATACTAAAATTCACTGGATATTCCTTATTTCATTAACTTATCATCAAAAGTCTGTTCTCCATTGCGTGTTCAAGGATAAATATGAAAATAAATGCAATCTTACCTACCCGAATATCATAGAATTGCTTTCGAGACGTGTCTATCATCTATTTATCATAAACATTGTATATCACAGTGTTTTCTTCCATCGCTAAACCTTATAAGCAATAATTTAGCGCACGAAGGTACACAATGGTGCTGAGATTTGAACTTGATACACGTTATTTTCTTTGCCTCATCTTATCTTCATTTTTAAATATTTAAATAAATAAATAGTCGTTGTATTAGTCTTAGTATTATCTATAATGATTATATTTATAGTACCCATAGGAAGACTAATACTGAAAACCATAAACTTACGATAAATTAAAGTCAAAGGTGAATAAGAAGTAAAACAATATTGTCTATGTACATATATGTTATCAACACAGTATTCCTTATAGTAGCGATCAAAGATCAGTCGGTTCATTACGACAATGTAAACAGGCGATTAATTGGCAAGTCAGCGGTCGCCGGTCAGCGACAAACGTTGGCGAGCCGCGCGCGGGCCGCGATATCGCGCCCAACGCGTCGCCGACTCGCCGACTTGCCGCACACGTAGGGTTGCTTGGACATTTTTAATTACTTCGATTTTTTTATTATTTTTAAACTGATATTAAGACAGCAAATAACATAAATAACTCTGCTCTTAAAAATACCACAAATAATAATGTAACTCAGAGTATTATTAAACAAGGCAATACAAAATCTTCAGCGTGTTACTTATCAGCAGGTGGTCGAATAAATTACCGATTTTATAGTTGATTTTATCTTCTGAGAAATGTTTATGTGTAAAAAGGTAGGTACCTATTCATATTTAAATATTACAATCGTAAATAAATATTTAATTTTGTCAATTAATGTTATTAAAGGAGAGAAACGAACAACTCGCAGTTGTAAGATTTCATCGCGATATTTAGGTGGCGGGCTTACACCGGCGCACACTTGCAAACAAAACGAGCTGCATTATTAACCGGCGCGAACAATTAGTTGTATAACCCGGCCATTGTGCCAACGCCAGCCTTTGAAACCTTCCCGCGATTCCCAGAAGGCACAGATTCCATTCCATTCTTCTTAAAGCTTTTTTGTTTGCGAATTAATGCTTAATGGCTGTTGAGATTATTTGACATAGAAAACTAACTATGAAGATAATTTCTTTGATCACAATCGTGCCAGTTATAAAAATGATTAAATGATCTTTAAACACGATTTAGAACTCATTGGTTTGTTATAAATGTTCATCACCATTGTAGTTGTCCAGCAATAGGTTATATTCTTGAGAAATTACTCGAATATTATCTCTCCGATTTCGTAATTACAATTGCTTGATTAGTGCGTTTGT
Organism: Vanessa atalanta; assembly: GCF_905147765.1. Classification (NCBI taxonomy): domain Eukaryota; kingdom Metazoa; phylum Arthropoda; class Insecta; order Lepidoptera; family Nymphalidae; genus Vanessa; species Vanessa atalanta. The sequence goes on from NC_061882.1 coordinate 7,862,831, forward strand.
AAATCAAAGCTAGATCGGAGCGAACGGTGTTTTTGATTAGCGTTCTATTTAAACGGCCGTAGCGATTAGTCGAACGTTTTACTAAGAATTATACAATCGAATACCGAATTTATGTGCAATTTGTCGTTAAAATAATTGAAAATTTTGTTGATATAAAAGGTAAGTTTACTTATAAATCTGATGAGCCAATAATTTGCAACAAGTATTTTTTTTCTTTTAAAATTCAATTGCATACGCATCATATATCCACTTAAAATTATAACAAAACAAATGAATAACTAGAATTGTAATAACATTGCAATAGTATTGAATATGTAAAACGTTATATTTTTTTAAGTGACGTAACAAACAGTATAATACCTACCTAATCTGAAAGAATAATACATATTTAAATAGCCTAAAACAACTATCAGCATAACGTACCAGTTAAAACAAGAAAAAAGAACTTGAATTCTATGCAAACTATACAGCGTGTTTAAACAACATTAATTTATAAATCAACACATTCTCCGTTCAAATAATTGTGATGGGGCAGTGAGTGTAATATCGCACTTATAGCGTGATTGACACTCAGCCGCAGCTCGCCTGCTCGCCCGCATTAAACGTTGTGTGAACGTGTACCTATTACGTATACATCATGTACACTTGGCACGAAATAGTATAATTAGTTAAATAATTATTGCTCGCTAAAAGGTCTTGAGACAATAATCATTATAACGATTTCACATGTCAGATTGATACATCATATTTAATTGTCGTTTGTTTACTTGTATGGCATTCGATTGAAATTGGTAGTTACGATCTCAGCCCAAAGCCGAGATGGTTTAAGCATGTAAATCTTAACCGATGACTGCGAGTTCAAACCCAAGTAAGCATCGCTGAATGCTTATGAGCCACCAACCCGCAATGAAACAGAATAAGTTCCAAGCCTCCTCGAGGAGCAAACGATACCTTAACTCAGGAGGTATTTACTTCACTTTATTAAATTAAAGCAGTAAGAAAAACAAATCATAGAAAAATCTGAATTCAAATTAAATAGTTTTACGTTTTATACTTTATAGCGGCAAATTCTGCTTACTTACAAATACACGATAATAACAAATACACAAGTAGCAACTAAATTGTACCTAAGTAGGTAGATATAATCTAATTAGGTGTTTGATACAAAAATTATCAAAAAAATATTCTTATCTAAGATAAATTTACGAACAATTTTATTTAACGATAATTACTCTTGTCTCCAAATATATTAATTGCGAACGAGGTATTATCAAGGTGTCGAAGTCGTAAAGCGTGTTGCTTATTTCTTGGCGTTGAACCTATTTATTAATTTAACATTATAATTAATATGTCCGACATTTGTGATCTGCCGTGGGCGTGGATTTAAAAATTACTAACTTCGACTGTTGATATATGATAATATTATACTTACTTATAATTACTTTTATAGCGTGTTCTTAATTTAAAATTTAGTTTTTTGGTTGTTGTGTAAAATATTTACTCTATTTAAGTATATAAGTTGTTATGTCTTATGTTTAATTACTTTTTTATACATTAATAATATCATGAAAATATTATAAAGTCAATAGTAAATATATTTCTTTACGAGTTAATATTTTTGATTCTAACTAGTTGTAATACAATTCTTGGGCGTTTCGTATACCACAGCCACTATCCAAATGAAGATACTGAAGTGGCGGGCTAGTGCTAGTGTTGTATAAATCATAGCGACTGCCGACTGCCGACTACACTGTTTAATGTGGAGTGTACACTGCACAGTGAGTATAATAATGTTCGTGAAGGAATGCCATTTTAATGACCGCGGCATTGTTCGGGCGGCGGCGTGCGTCATCGTAGTTTAAGAGCTGCCCAAGTATTTCACTTGATTCTCTCCTCTCGGTTTGGCTTAACTAGGCGATTGTTCAATTTCGTTCACTCTCTCGATCGCAGCCTGCTCGGTAAATTTGTGCAGAGATTGATTTATGATTTGCTTTGTTGTGACACCCCCGTACCCGACCGACTCTTAGGTACCTGTTATTAATACACCGTTAAATGGCCTTTCAGGTAATACAATTTGCAATAGATTGTGACACTGAATATAAACTTTACTTTGTACCTACAACGTACATTAATATTTTTTCTACTTATTTTAATATATTACTACATACTTAAAATGTGTTCTAAATACTTCTTGTCAATCAATTTGAAATAAAAATGAGTACAATGCGCGTGCACACATGTTGCAATTTCTACTCGCAGCGCATTGTAGTGTGTGTCCGCTGCGAGACGAGGTGAGCGCTGGACACTATGTAGCGAGTACCTAGCGGTAGGTATCATTAATTTTTTAGACAAGACGCTTGTGTGTTGAATAGCGATTGCGGCTACCGGACAAGCATACTTTATCGGATGGCGGTCGACACAATACGCCTACGTCGATAGCTATCTTGCGTTCCACCGGCATCGCTTGCTTTTATTTCCTTTTAGACAGGTTTTTACCACAGCCGTTTTCTTCAACGAATATAAGCGTTGCTTTAGATTATTAGAAATCTTACGGTTTTTATTACTGGTTTTCATATTTATTTCGAGGGTCTTAACAAGTTTTTTTATACAAAAGTCATACCAAGTTAACAGTTTAATAATAGAGTTATGTTTATAATAGTATGGTAAACGTGAGCCGCCAAACGAACGGTGCTCGTTGTCGGAGGAGCAGGAAGTGTGTGATCGGCTGAGCACGAGTCGTGAGCCGCGACCCGCGACCTGCGACGTGCCATTAGCGCCGCGCATTCAATAATAATGAACGAGCCGCACCAAAATATCCCCTGTTTACACCCACTCGTTCGCTCGATCCGCCGCCGCACCGACCGACCGCATTTTATTTTTTCGCTGTCGCACATTTCGCCGTCATAGCTATTTCCACTCGAGGCATTATACTCACGTACGTGTGTGTGTCAGTCCACGTGGACTGCTTCGTCGTCGTCGAGCGGAATCCGTCAAATACGCCCCTCTGATTGGTCGAAACGGCCGGATCGCTTATTAAGGGCGGAGTTACACGCGATTCGACGTCTCTATTGGTGCGAGAGCTACGTGGAGTCATTTCGATTGGAGGAGGCGATTTTTATAAGCGCGGCAGTCCACGTGGACTCGTTTATCTATTCAGACGCCGGCGGCGCGGTCGCGGGGGGAGGCCGGGGGGTATACGGGCAATCAGTAAAGGCGGGAGGAATACGGCCATATTTATAAGAGCTGCGGGGATGCAATCACGAAGCGGCGCGGGGGTCGGCGGGCGTCCGGGGGGGAGGCGGCGGCCATTTTGAGGGCAGCTCTTTTTATTCGTTTTTCGCGCGGGGTGCGTCGGCGACGGGAGCGCGGCGTGCGCTAATTGCGGGGGTAATGAGGGCGCTCCACTCGGCTCGCTCACTCTATTAAACTCGCTCGCTATCGACTGCCTTATTGATTTGTCCTTAATCGAACCGCGGTGAAGCGATGAGACACGGCTCGGCATAATGTAAACAAAGCGTCTCGACCGCCTCGGCCGCGGCACCGCTACATCCGCGCAAATTGAATTGCAATGATTGGGAGCAGCGGCCACCGCAATCACTATCGACACCGGCGCAACACTAGCCTACACGAGAACACGCTCACGCTACCCACATTCTGTCCTGAAACCATGTTAGAACGCAATTTTAACGCTCTTCGTAGACATCGTACTTACTCTGCATACCGATAAAGGAAGGAAACGTTAACATCGTCTAGTTTTATTCGACTGTCAACTACAATTTCGTCGAATGATCTGTTAAATCATCCGTATTTTTATTAAGAAATGAATTTCTAAAATCACGTTCCTACTTAGTTTTGTTTTAGCACCACAATTGTGTTGGATTACATGTTTACAACTAATAATAATAGTATTTACTGACCTGCTGTAATTAGGTATAAGTAGGTAATAGAATTTAATGTGTTTGAACTTTTTTATCGGATGGATTGAAAGTTTTATGTTTTCAAAGAAGTTAGAATATACCTACTATTATTTTGTTTACGTGTTTTACCTTCTAGATAGATACTTCGATAAAATACCTTAACAATGATAGAATTTATGATGGCTCATTATGGGTAATAGGTATCACATAATATATACATATGTATTATGTAGGTATATGTACAAATTTTTTAATGTTTTTATTTTTATGAGCGATGAATTAACTTCTTGCTAGGTTGCCTATGTTCTTAATTGAGCACTATAAAATTGTTTTAATTGAAATAGATAAGAATCACACATGTAGTCTTCTTACGACGTTGTCTTACTCACAAATAGCTTGTTGATAATTAAGTACCTACCTAAGCTCTAAAACATGAAACAAATTGTTTGTAAGCAATTTAATTTACTTACTTGTCACGAATTTTGTTTAAATACGTCTATTTATAACAGGTCCGGTCTTTGCTCTCATACGCAGAGTTTATAATTAATTATTTTTTCAGCTCAGACAACGGCCTTGACACAGACATGCGAGTGCCGTATCTGATTGAAGATCAGATAAATGAGAGCATTGTGACATTAAGATCAGTTTGACTCAACTACCTGTAGAATAGACGGCAATACTTTAATTTTTTTACACCTTGCTTTACAGATATCTTTTTTTGTTTATTTTTAGAACGTATAAAAATATTTAAACATACTAAGATTAAGAACAACAATTAAAATAAATCACTGAATTGTATAATAAATACAAACTACGAAGGACCGTACCTCTATTCTTTAAAGTCGATTAAATTACTGAACAACGTGTACGAGTTATAGAGAAGCGTGAAAGGCGCAATACGAGCCCGCATATTAAGCGGGCGAATGCATGCGAATGGGTAAAGGGCGGCTCTCGGCATGCGGTACACATGCGGTCCAACGCATGCGAATAATAAATGCATGCCAGTGAGCTCCGAATACAAGTGGCTGGATATAAAGCGGGCGTACGTGAATAACAAGATACATGTGAAATGAGGACGAATTGAAAAATTCAGAATGTTGCGATGACTTGCTTTTCCTCTTTTGTTTTTCTTAAGATATCGTTAAAATAAATAAAAAAAGTTAAAAAACGAAATATTTCCGAGTCTAAATTTGTACAAAATAATTATTATAATGCTCGTTTAGTACAATGAGTAGATATTAAGCCTGACTAAGTAGTAGTTAGGGGAAGTGTGGCATTAAAGAACCGTGTTTTATAATGAAACATTTGTTTGTTCGAAACTGACTGTTATCCGCTCGGCTGGGTTTGGCGAAAATTAAATTTAGTAATGACTTTTTATGAATCATTAAAACAGTTCCCTCTATCTATTCTTCAGCATTATTGACTTAGAATTCGTCAAACCGTTCGATAAGTAAGTAGATATTAAAATAAAACGAGTTATAATTTTTATTACTTCTAATATTACCTGATTCTGGTTACCTGCGAGATATTAATAATAAAAAATATAAATATAAATTGTAGATGAAAAGGTTAATTAAAAAAAAAATCTTTATACATATATATATAAGGTATGCAAACGGGCCACATTACGGTAAGTGGTCAGTCATTGGCGCTGTAAGAAATATTAACCATTCTTTTCAGCACAAATGCCCCACTCACTCACTCACTCAGTAAATATTTTGAAGAGATTTGAAAATTTCAAAATATTGCATGCTTCTGAGCGGTAGAATTTTTTAATTGTTCAATCAAAATGATTTTCTAAATCTGCTCATTCTACATTATCTCATTCATTCACCCCTTCTTACATAATCGACCTATCTGCGTTGTCTATAACGTGCTATAACACTATACTAATCACTACAAAGCGCGCTGTGGGCGTGCAACTGTGTCAATTGTGAGCAATTGTACCGCGTCATTGTCTCGCGACGTCACACCGTAGTTCATTGTTTCTATTTCTTGTTTACCCACTCATTTATACTCAATATTAATATTTACAATAACGCCTTCGTATATTTATATCTACATTCCTACTTTTAATGGGAACTATTGTGTACATAATTCAAGTACCTATTTGCAAATGATTAACTGCTCGGTCCTTTATCATTGAAATAAGACTGCAGGTTTTTATCGTTTAACTTGTTGTACTCTACGTATGGAATACAGTGTTACTATTCGGTCAATTTTATTAGTTTTAGGATACTTATTATGCCCTAGAAATGTATTTTTCTCAAGGAACGTCCGATATGTTAAAAGTTCACACATAGTCACGGGCGATGCTCGTGGGCACTTAGAAATAGCGTTTAATGTGTCCATGTATTAAACCTCGTCATGTTTACGATCAACTGTACGTACATCGATAAATTCGGAAATGTTATGATGCGTACCCAGATTAGATAGCGAAGCATTTAATATTTATAGACACTAAGCCCGTTAAGCTTGAAGCCGATTTAATGGTGAAATCATAAAGTAAGAATAATTTTGTACATATTATTCGTTTAACCTACTTGCTTACAGTTTCATATGTAACAATCGTCGCCTAATTTCTATTCAAGTTGAGCAAACATAATAGTCTTTCTCCACAGTTCCACAGTCAAGTGTAACAATTCGGCTTATTCAATAGGCAGAGAATAGGGTAGTGAGCGACTGGCAAGAGTTTGAGACTAGTGAGCAGCGACAATAGAACGAGACGCGGCGGGCGAACGATATGAAATTTCATTAACGAGGGTCGGCGCGCACCACTCCACAAGACGGCGGGCAAACAGCGCGCGTGAACCCACGAATAATTCACACGCGAGCCCTACAAATAACGCTGCGACCCCGCTCCCCGCATCCCCCGCACCCACACGCCGCAAACTGAGTTATTTATCGCCCCCTCCGCCCTCGTAGCCGCGGGGACAGGAAATACCCGCACGTATTTTTACTAGCGGCTGAGCAGCGCGCGAAACCTAGCGACATCTCTCGGGGGGCGAGAGCGGTATCAACTAGCGGCGAGTTCCACTCCACTTAACAGTTCTGCTGACTTATATCTAGGCTCACATCTCGAACGTACTAGTCACTTTACGCCTTATCAATTTACGAGTGCGCTTCAAGGCGCAAGTACACTCTATATATTGTTGGTCCGACTAATAGACGCGTGTCATTATAACACATAAACATAATGGTGTGAGACGTGTTTTTCAATATCATTCGCACTTCGAAACTCGAGTATCGAACTCGTTTAGACATTTTAATAAGCAGTTAAATTAATGTTCTAATTATCGAGCTTCAATATTGAGGATGTAACTAATTATGAAAATTATTTATGTTGTGTAAATCAAAAAATATGATGAAGTTAGTTTATTTCTACCTGCGTTCTGTTAATTAATAGACGTATCAATATTAATAGAGACATTACATTCGATACGAGTAGGTAGGTACTTAGTTTAAGAATGAACTATTGTATGAAGACCGAAGTTGTATCTAATAAGCTAAAATATGTTACCTTTAATGGCATAATTTATATAAGTAATTAAAGTTAACTTTGTTAATATTGATGATTAAATACTAAAACCATATTTGTAATATTATACAAACATATGTTTCAGTATAGTTTAGATTACCTATGTTTTTGATACTGCAGTAGTATTAAAGAGCGGTGTTCGTCTAAACTAAATCGGAAATGATCGTGATTCTGATGAATTGAGGTGTCCGGCCGTGACTACATATGAAAGATCTCATGCAATGCTTTCCCACAGCTGACCGCAATTATACTGTAACTCCAAAGTTATTTGATACACCATCTCACAACTTGTTACAGCTTATAAATGGACATTCGACTTTTATTTTCGCTGTTTAATATTTAGTTTGGTTAAAAGTATTAATGGATTCGTGGAAATAGTAATGTATCTTATCTAGCTCATTGAATATGGACAAAAGTACTATATCAATATACATTTTTGACTCTATAAAACTTAGTTAAGAATTATAATTAATTTCGGCTATTATCTTTTCAATTTTGAACAAACTATTGTTTTGATGTGTGCAATTTAATATACATAATAAATCGTTTGTATAATTGGTACTTTCTTATCAATAAATTTAATAATAATACTAAGCGTTTAAACATTATTGATTGACTCAATCTAATCATTAAACGATTGATCTCCCGATCACAGCAAAACTACCTACCTTTAACAATAAGGATGGCATGTGACTATCTAAAACCCTGATTAAAGAACATTGTCATTTAGTTTCATAAAAAATATTCTAATTAAAAATTGGGTTTAATCCTTTTTTGCTTTTTAAAAAAATGTAAAATTCTCATTACTTATTAGGTACTACTGCTTTGAACAGTAGGTACCTAATATTTTATAATTAATAATTAGTATATACTTATTTTAACAATTAAAATCTCCTTGTCTAGACTTACAGCTTTCAGTCTGATTAACAGTCTAATAACTCTATTAGAATTTAGCATTGCGTTCTCAAGTGTATATAAGATGCAAGTATAGGACTGTAACTGTGTCAATTGTACGCAATTGTCGCCTGAGCTTTATTGTCTCGGGCTGTTGAGGAGCAAGGAGCTACGAGCGACGTATCGTCGAGCCAACAATTGAGCTGTTTGTTCAATTTATAAAGCCAACTTCTTCACAAAGCATCCGAGTTACATGTGCCTAATGACGCATAGAGGGCTCTTATCCTTGTCATAAGAGTCGTAAACATTACTAACACATTACCACTGGAGTATTACGTCATGTGTAGCAATAATTCCTACAAAACAAATATGTTTGGAATGTACCCATGTGCACAAAACAGGAAAACTAATAAACGATAAAAATAATGTTAGGTATGTGTCCAACCTACGTGGTATTTCTAATTAACTCAAAATAATACTGCAAACATTAATTGATTTCTCAATTCTCATGTAGATTTTATCCTTATACAAATATGCATGTCTGTTTGAAACACGAAAATACTATTTGCAAAACAAACCAATGCTTGTCCGTCGGAGACATATGCAGTGCACTTTATGCGAGGTGAGTAATAGCTCAACAAAGTCTGGAGTTACTGCAAAACTAAGTAATGTCAGCTCAGCGTTTCTGAGCGAAGATGATTTACTTTAGCAATAAAACACACAAACTGTTATACTTTTGTTCAAACTTCCACAATGAGAACACGAAATCCAACAATAATAAGATCGAAAGAACTGAACATTAAAATAGTAAAAGTTCTAACATAATAACAACTTCGTTGATGTCTAGTTTTTTTCATGGCTTTATCCATGTTGAATTGCCAGCAGCTCAATTCATGGAATTTAGCTTTTGGATTCGATGTAAATTGTACTCTTTTTTCATTCGGTGACTTTGAAATTCACTTATCTAAGTCTCCTCCAAAAATTTACATAGCGATACTAAAAAAACGATCAGAGAGTTGTGGTTTTAATTGTATATTATGTATACAAATCTTGAGAGAAACAATCAAGTAATCTCAATTATTATTTATTATAATTATTATAGTTATGAAATAAAATATACATATTATGTTGTTGGATAAGTTAATATGATCGTGGAGAAGGAATAGTTTCATTAATATGTTTTTACGCGGCAGCTACTTACAATAATGAGTCATTGTTTAAGTCTGAAGCTTGAATATCACTATTTGTGGTTTACACGAGTAGTTTTGCGTGTCAATTAGTGGCTTTAATTTAATAAATGCGCGCCCAACGGAAACACATTCAGAGATTATACGAAGGTTAACTATTATAGTAGAAAATTTAGTAATAGGTACCTAAGGTACTTTTGTGCTTAATTTGATAGGAATCACTGGATTGTATTCACTAGGTATGTAGGTTAAGTGGCGCGCGTTAAGGTTATCGAAACAATCGTAATAAATTAAAAACAAAATCCGTGCTCCCTGTTGTAGAGTGGCGAGTGGCGAGGGCGTCGGAGCGCGGTAGCGGCTCACCCCCATTTTTTGCGGGTAGGTAACGTGCTCGGTGACACCTCGCGCGGGTCAAGTGCGGGCCGGGGTGGGGGCAGAGAGGGGAGCGCTAATTCCGTGCGCGTGACCGCACCCCCGTCTCGCCCGCACCCCGCTCTCGTCCTCTTCGTTTTCCCGCCGGATTTGCGTTCATGCAGTAAAATAAAAAGGGCGATTTGGCGCCCTCCATCGCCGTTGCCCGATTAGCGGCGCCCGGGGAAATTAAAAGTATTTTATTCCAGCATTTATTCCCTTTTTGTTTGTGTTGAATAATGTGAGCGTCGTGCGGTGTGTCCGACACGCGCGTCGCTGTATGACGGATGAGAACATATTGATAGCCGTGTATGTTAGCGCGAGATGTTCGTTCTTCCATTGCGGGCTTATTGCGGATGTAATAAACTTGACACCGCTGTTTTTTTTATTTGATTTAAATATGAAATAGCATTTTTATATGTTTTAACATAATTTGATTAAATTTATAGTTGCGAGTTTTTATTAATATTTTCACGTCTCATTTGATAGATTGAAGATAACGTATTGAAAAGATGGAATTACATGAACATAAAAAAAATTAATTCATTATTAATTTTATAGTGTTTTTTTTAAATAAAATACCTAGTTCCGTGTAAGTTTTAGATAATCTATTATAATGCTTAAAGATTTAAAATATTTAAATTGTTTTATTATTGTTCGGTAACTACATATACGTATACTTTAAGCCCCTGAATCTTGTATTCGAGCAAGAAATTAAGTTCATTAGTTTGCGTATTGCACCCCTGTCGTAGCCCCCTAACTCTCCAAGGGACGTTGGTACTGATTTTTCTCATTTATCCGCGCCGCTTCGTCAGATCAAATTCGGCTAGATACCATTAACAACGTTTCACTTCCCGTCAAATTATATTAAAGTAGGAGTGTATTTAGTTTCAGTTTGTCTTCTCGATTCCACGAGACGAGGTCATTTTTGAAGTAGGTATTTTATTTAAATTAGTATTGAATCGTAAACACATTTTTTTTTTCATTTGTATAATATACTTACCTAGGTTTATCTTACGAAGTTTAATTTTTGCGGTTCATTTGGTAGGCTTATAATTTTTTAGTTATAATGTAATCGGTACTATAAATGAAAAAAAAATCTCTCCAATAAAATTAAAAGTTGCTTAATTCTTTTTAATTAAAAAATAATTTATTACAAATTTAAGAATAATTAATTATTTTGTATTTCATTTTTTAAATATTCTTTATGTTAGGGTAAGATAAGTGAATTTACACAGGACCGGACTCGCTTGCCGCATGTGTTCAAACAAAACAGCCCTTCGTGTATTTTTGCATTGCTTAAACAAATAACAGAGATTACTTGCGCGCACGTTGTTTAATATGCTTAAGTATATTTACAAATAGGTATAAATATTAAAAAAGTGTTGTATGGTTAATTGTTTGTTATTTGCGTGACTGTCTTTAAGAATTAGAATGTCATATTTAATGGTCCCGTAAATAATTTCACAACTAAATTGAAATCGATGTTTACCTATATTCATGTAAGTATATGTATAATATTCCCTATTATTTCAACTTATTAGTAGATTCCAATTTTGTTTTAGCTCTATGTTAAGATCACATTTTGTAATTACTTTTCTTTAATAAAGAGACCAAAGCTTCTATTAGAATAACTATTGTTACTAAGCGCTTAGCAAATGCAAGACCTAGAGCTAATTACTTACCCATTGTAAATCATATAGGTACTTAGCTGACAATACCTACTTTAAAATTTTTAATCAGAACAGAAATGTATGCGAAAGTAACTTTTTCTTTCTATTGGGCAACTCATCCCACCCAAAATACAGAACCGATCGTAATTAAATTTGTCATAGAGGTGGCTGTTCCAGGCTACCTCGCCTAGTAGACAAGTATAAATTAGACTCGCAGAAAACAGTCAGTTCTACTTAATATTTACAATTAGATTTAATCTATAATACAACATACGTATAAACAGGTATTTTTTTTTAATTTGAATAGACAGTAACACTCATTAGATAATTTAGATAAAAAATGATTTGAGTTTATTCGCTACATTTAAATATCTAAATATTTATTAAAAATGACGTGATACAAGTATAATCGTGACTCAAAAGTAAAATCTGACACCGCTTAACGAGTTTAATAAGCAAATAGAGCGCAGTGTCACGGCTGGCCCTTTAGGACCGTCACGTGAGCAAGGGGCGCCCTAATATTTCCGTCGCTACCCCAACGATCCCTTTCATTGAATCAAAAATACCTATAATCACGATCTAGTAGACGTGTTCAAAGGACCCCACTTTATTACCGCTCATTTGTTATTTTTTCCTCTTAAAGAAGTTAAATTGTTTTTATAAAAGAATACGCTTTGTCCCCTCTGTCTCCTCTACCATCTATTAACGGAATAAAGTAGTGACGAGATTAAGTTATTTCATAAATTTAATTCGTAATAATACGAGTATCCCATACTTACTTAATTTAATTTCATAGGTACTTATTAACTTATATTTATTCGAATGCTTATAAAGTTTACGTAGGTAGATAGGAGTGGATCTGTCTATACATTTTATTCAAACAAATATTTTATTTAGTATATGAGTGGATCGCTGTTTATTTTCTCGGTGATCTGCTAGTAAGACGCCCACACTGAACAAACAAAAAGCGTAATATTGCAACAGCAATATATTGCAAACATCGAATGCCGCGGCCGCATGCACCTCGTAGAGCTATGAAAACGTCGTGCCTCAGCACAACAGTTGACTCGGAACAGCCATACACACACGTACCGTATACGCTGAACTTACTACAATAAAGGCGGGAGAGCACAGCGGGGTGAGCCGGGGGGCGGGAGCCGTTGTGACGAGACGATGCAGTTTGCACCGCGGCCTCTTCCAACCTTCATCAACTTGCGCCCGTGTTCTTGGGAATCGTTTTAAATTCAAGAGCCGCAGAGCACTTTGCGAGCGACAATCTGCCTTATTTACTAGCCTTACGTACGAAAATGACATCAGCAGGATGCCATAAGTCATTTCGAAAACGACCGCGTAGACACGATCGCGAAACTTGAAACCCTAGGCGAGCCACGGAAAGTTGAAAATCGTATAAATAATTCAAAAACAGCAGGCGACCTGGGTGTGAGTGCGGAGGTGAGAAATACATTAGTGGTACCGTTTTCCATTGGTCGTTGCTCCTGTGTTGATATTAAGCAGTCCACGTGGACTGTTCCGCGGTTGCTTGTCTCGTTTTTTTCGGCGGGTGGCTCGCTATCCATCCCATTCTAATCTACAACGAAACGTGGAATGTCATGTCCGGAGTCGTTCAGAAAGTCGTGAGCGTGCATCGTGCTTCGAACTTCGTCCGTATTGCTAAAGGAATTATGTTTAAACAGGTGAACTTTAAAATTTAGGTCGAATGCCTTCCTATTATGGTTTATATTTGTATAACCCTTTTTTGTGTTTATTATTTTTTAAGCATCACGTATTGATAAGCATTTTTAAGTCAATTAAGGTTGTAAGCTAAAAGCGGTTGTTGCTACATTTAAATTATCGTCCGGCATTCAAATAACGCCATTTTTTCGTGTCGGCACGATTTTATTTATAGTTATGTGTTATGGTGAATATAATAATGCAGTGTGGGCGATACGATACGTCCCATATCGAATTCAAATAAAGGGTAGATATTTTGTTGTAGTTGAATAAAGTAATATCCATATAAGAATATATTTCTTTTTCCAAATTTAATCTCATATAAGTATTATGTTGTATATTGTAATACACTTAATACTCATTATTGAATAAAAAATCGCTATGTATATAAAAATGGACTTTATAATACCTACTTATTATAATTTATATTTATGTTATTTACTTCCTGTGACGACCACCCTTGAATATTATATATAATTAAGAATCTCATAAGATTCTTAATTTCTTAAATTTAACGTAAGTACGTAATGGTCTAAAATAAATATAAAGTATATAATTATTTACATTTATATATTTTATATACTTACTTATCTATTTAATATTATCATCTAGATCATTATAAAAGATTTTCGTTCATCATAATCAAAAAAAATATATACGCCGGTATAAGGATAATATATAATAAAAAGTATTTAATATTATTTTTTTTTTTTTTAATATTTGTAATAAATTCAAGAACGTTTTTCGTATCTACTTAATGCATATTAAGCAGTTGACGTTGTGGTTATTAGAATGGTAAAATCGTTAAATTTTATTCTCCACCAAAGTGTAAAGTAAATATTATGTTTCTTTGTTTCAAAGTTTAGGACTTTTATTATATTTTATCTAAAGTATCGTGCGCCATCTAGTTTACCTCATGTTAAATCTAAGTGGTGTTGAAATAAATATTGCAATTGTCACGCCATCTGTATATTATTACTCATTCGCGCCACCTTTTGAGAAAGCATTGAAATCATATATGACATAATTTAGTAATAGTTCAAAATGTACAGGAAAGATGGCGTGAAAATTATATAAATAATAAGTGATGTTATTGCTATAGTATATATTTTGAGTTTTATTTTTATATTTAGATTAATTAATAATGTTTGCATGAAAATAATCAGCTATATATTTAATGTATAAGACTTTTGGCGTATTTTTTTCACAAGTTGTTCTCAAGTTTATTTTTATTAATATTAAATAAAACTTTAAATCGTGGATTTGCTGAGTTTACGGTAATTATACTTATTTGGATAAAATAAACTGTAACATACTTATTTAATATTTTAACGATTTTCACTTTCATTTCAAACAAATGGCAACCAAAATAGACATTTTAGTTGTCATTTGTGACGATTTACATTGAGTTAAGTACCTACTGTTCAATTACTGACGTTCTGAGTTTGAAAAGCTTAAAAGTAATATTTAAAAAATGATTAAGATTTAAGACAAGTATAACGGAAATAACTATTTCAAGTTTTATTTATAGGTATTTGTTTAGTTAAATGAATTTAAAGAATATAAATGCTTCTACTTACTATACTTTCAAATAAACAATGACTCCAAAAGTAATTCTATTATTTAGTGGTAAAAGAAAGTGCGGTAAGGACTTTTTAACAGATCATTTAAAAACTAGGTAAGAGATTTTCTTACTTAAACCGAACCTCATTGGATTTAGTTCATGAATAACTTAATATTATAGGTTATTCTTATAAAAGAAATATAATTAATTTGCAGATTCGGTGATGAGTGTGAGATTATAAAAATTTCACAACCAATAAAAAGTCACTGGGCTAAGGAGAAGTCCTTAAATTTAGACGAGCTATTGAGTGATGGTGATTACAAGGAACAATACAGACTAGATATGATCAAATGGAGCGATGAGATGAGGGAACACGATTATGGATGTTTCTGTAAAGCAGCTTGTCAAAATGGTAAATAAATGTATTTGTGTTTATTGAAATTTATTCTTTAGTAGATTATTGATAAGTTAATGTATATTAAACTAACATGTTCAAAAGATATCTAAGTTAAATATCACAAGTAATTATAAACATTCTTTGATTATATATATATATATATATATATATACCTTATGTTTTTATTTTGTATTAATTTATTCTGAACAGAAACATTTATTTTTAATTTTAAGCAACAGACAAACCCATATGGATTGTCAGTGATATTCGAAGGCAAACCGACATACAATGGTTTAAGGAAAATTATGGGCATTTAATAAAGACAATAAGATTGATAGCAGATGAAGAAACAAGAAAAGAGAGAGGATTTAAGTTTAAGAGTGGGGTGGACGATGTTGTCTCGGAGTGTGGTTTGGATGATTACAGTGAATGGGATCTTATTATTGATAATGGTAAAAATAGAAAGACTTTAGATAAACAGTTGAGTAGTATTATGGCATTAATAAATAGCTTATGATCAGGGCTTCTTTATAAAGCAGATAAGATATGTTTTGATACTTCTTAGTACAGGGTTATAGTGGTGGTATTATTGTAATTGCTAAATTAATAATAAATAACCTTATAATTGTAATTTAAATGAGAAGATTAAAAAGTTTTTGTTCTTTTTTTCACAAATTGTTTATGGTGTAGGTTTAATGCTACTATGAAATAATAATCATTGATTAATAATAAGACCTTTTTTCAGCCCAGTGCCTAAAGGCAGTCAATTTATTTACAGCTTATTTCATGTGATTGTTTAATTTTCTTTCTTTGACTGTTAAAAATAGTCTTTATCTTTATTGTTTGTTTTACACTAGTGTGAAAAGTAACACACATTGTTTGTAGTGAAAAAATGTACTGTGGTTATGTATGTATAATAGATTATATTAATTATGTTTATTAGTTATTTATTTTGATACACTTTACATGATCAGAATTCTTCAATGTTCAAATTATATCCATTTTGGTTTATTGTATTAATTAATTAATTTATTAAAAATAGTATATAAGATTCTACTTTATTCCATATTTTTTACTGATACTATAACTTTTGTTGTTGTATTTGGTAATAAATAAATATGTGTAAAGCAATGTTTTGCCATTTGTAACAACAAAAGTATTTAATCATTCAAACTAAGTTTTATTTCCTAGTTTTTATGGCTTTTTTTTTTAAATCACATAAACTCTCCTTTACAAACACAATAATTTAAAAATAGTTGTTGTATTTCAAAGAGTTCATATTCATAAATGTAAGTTAATGCTCAGTTATTGCAATGCAGTTATTTATTATAAATTAAGATTTTCTCAAAATTGGTATCGAATAAATAAATCTAAAGAGTAAAATACTATGTAAAATAATTCTATAAATTGAATCGTCTTGAAATAACTCTGACTCATTGATTAGTGGTCTCCATTTGTACGCTTTATAAATAACATTGTATTGGCCAATAACATAAATTGATAATGCATTTAATGTCTTATGTGAACAGTGTATATATCATATATTGAGGCATACATTGCAAGTCAGTAAAATTGTATGAAAACCAAGCGTGCCAAGCCTAAATGAAATACCTGGACTTGGATGAACTTAAGCTTCTTAATGCTACTGCGTACTTGATAGACTTGAAATGTGGGAGAAGCAGATTCGCTCTGTCGACGTACATGCATTGTTAAAATGCAATCCATGACATCGTACGGGGTAATCATATTGGTAGATGCACCCATAAAGATGACATCAATAATGACACGCTGAGTCCTGGGAACTTCAGGTGGAGTTGCTCACACTAATGTATAGATTTCTTCTGGGCGGACATGCACGTTAATGACTAATTTAACGAACGATTAGGGCTCGTTGTCCCTCAATCAGCTTTTATACGAACATAGAAAAAGAATCTGGGGTTTATCTTCATAAAAAATCAATACTACCATTTATAAAAAGACTAAATAAAATTGGAACGAAGTGAGAATCTTGAGAAACATTGGTCTGTGAGGTAAGATGTCTTTTTACAGATTGGATTTTTTTTTTATAAAACATATCAAAGCAAGACAAATTACTACGAAATGAAGAAAATATTGTGATATTTCCACAAAAGAACGAAAGCCTTTATCAAACGTATTACTGGGGTCAGTATGTATAGAATCTATTTCAGCATCAGCATCTACAATTTTACACTTTCAGCAACACATTCTAATTACTTAAGTAAGTTTCTAATCACTGACTTTGCACTTTGAAATCCATGTTAATCCGCATTGATAGGGTTTATTGTATGAACTGTAATTATTGAACAGAATAATTAATAGTGTCGATCGATTAATAGTGTGATCGAAGGTCGATGCTATCATACGATACGACTACATTCTGAAGCCGAACCCGAGGGTTAAGAAATTAAGTTGAAGATTGACTCAAAGTGAATAAAATAAGTAAAAATAACGTGAGATATTTAATAAAATAAACATATGTTAGGAATATAACAATTACTAAAAGACAAGGTTAAAAGTTAAGGTAGTATTTTTGATAGTAGATGACTAAGTTAACTTGTCAGAAATAATGTTAATTATAATATATTTATATAATAAAATAGTAATAATACATATATATATTATAATAATTTTTTTCTTAACTTTGGTCAAATAAAGGCCTATGTAATTGAGGAAATTAAAATTAAAGTAATAAATTGGTGCAATATAAGTGTAAAACAACATGTTTCACGTTGCACAATTTCACATGACATTAGATCGCGTTAAGTGAAATTTGCTGCAAAATAATTGTAATTAGCCTTGTCAATAACTTCTTGATTAAAATTAGGTTGAATAGATAATAATCTATTGCGCTTATGAAGTTGTTTTGTTTTGATTTTCTACTGGCGATGGCGGCAGGCTGGCGCAGCTCTAGAGTCATTCAGGTCCTCTGCGCCGCGCAACTCGTCTTCCAATTTCAACAAACGTATGTTCAAATTCGGTACTTATTGAAAACATTCGGTTAGGTGATTTTTTTGGCCAAAAGTTGTTGAGACCGAAGCCAATATTCGTTCAGACAATAAATAATTAATTATAAAATTTTAGCTGCATTACTTAAAAATTAATAAATAGTGTCAGAGGCCTGGCCTGGAGCAGAGGTCTGGTGGTGCTAATTTTTAAAGAAGGGTGGTAAAACTCTTCTGAAAAACTACCGTCCCATTTCACTTTTAAGCAAAATTTATAAGGTGTTTTCGAGGGTAATTAAAAACCATCTTACTTAAAAATTCGTTGACTTCCAACACTTTGAATGGCCTGGGTTTCGAAAAGGCTTCAGTGCCGTAGACTGTACACACTTAGGAAAATAACACAGAAGAACGAGGAATAAAATCAGCCTCTATGCTTAGCGTTTGTGGACAAAAAAGCCTTTAATACCGTTGAGACTTTCGGTTGTTACATTTGGAGGTTATGTCATATTTTTGAATCGTCGCTTAAGACCAGGGTCTTTAATCAGTGTGTCCTTGTAATGACATACGGGGCCGAAACGTGGATGCTCTCCGTAGGACTGGTCTGCAAATTCAAAGGTCGCTCAGCGAGCAATGGAACACGCGTTGCTTGGGGTTTCACTGACTGATAGAATCCTAAATGAGGACATTCGCCAAATAACTAAAGCCACTGACATTGGGCATACTATTAGCTCGCTGAAGTGGAAGTGGGCTAGTCATGTGTCCAAGCGCCATGATTACCGAGGAAGCCGACACGTGTTAGAGTAGAAACACGCTTAAGCAAAAACAAACGTAGCGTAGGACGCCCTGTGCAGATGGATGATTTAAAAAAGGTGCCAGGTACGGGATGGATGCAGGCTACCCAAGATGGTTGGCATTCTATGGGGGGGCTTTCGTCAAGAATTGGACGGCACAAAGTTGAGTAGAAATAAATGTCGAAAAAATTTACATGGTCTGTATTTAAAATAGACCGTTACAGTTCGTTATTATTAGATAGCACCCATCGCCTTAACAAGTATATTTTTTTAAAAAGTCTATAAGTAGTGTTTCGCAATACATGCGCACGGTTTAGAAACTTCACAATTAATTAATGTTTTCTTTAGTTCGATGTACGACCAATTTTTAATTTCCACTTATCTCGAGGGTTATTGTGAAGCCGATCCGATTTCTAAAAAATTTAATCAGATCGAGGTTTATTTCTTCATCATCCACTTGTAGATAAAAACGTTCTGATATCTAAGGGTAGTTGAATTTTGTCAATTTAGCAGATATTTTCAGGTGATTTCACCGTAGTTACATTATATGTAATTTTAAGGAGTAAATCCAAGATTTTAAGGAAGCGAAAACCGGACGACATTAAAATTATCACAGAATTAGCGTTATGTAAAAAGTTATAAAGGTCATACCGTCTCATCATATTTCACTTCTTCTAGTAGTGAATATTGAACAGTTGTTAGTTATGCGTTATTTAACTGTTTAAATTTTCTACTATATTTGAAAAAAGAAAATGAAATTTACATTGCATTGTATTTTTCTTCCTTTCTCGTATAAATATTTTAATTTTGAGGTTCATACAAACTTTGTATAACTTGTGTGGTAGTTATCAATATTCAGATTAGTAAACGTACATTTTTTTACTACTTGTTCTGACTCATTGCGTTGATATGATATATCTCATAACGACGACGACATTACATTTATTATTAATAATACCCTGGCAATACCTCATCCCCTGCCACCGCATAACTTTTTAATTCTGTACATGGGCGGTTATAATTATTGTCACGTTTAGCAACACGGAAATAGCCAACAGGGTACAATGTCTGAATCTTCAATTGAAACAAATACCTACAATCGTACCTATGTCTTTGCTAAATCAGACTTATGTTCTCGTAAATAATTTATTTCCTTGTTACATTCTTGGCAGTGGAATATATTGGAAATACGATGAGGTCTCCCACTAATTATTCCAGTGATTTATTCCGATTTATCTCGGTGAATTAATTTTCCTTCGTAATAAGGATGATTAGGTTCGTAAATTGAGAATCTTAAATGTTTCGTATAGCTTTTTTTCAAAACCGAGGTGGCCGAGTGGCATCTTAACTGATGATTTCGGGTTCAAATCTAGTTAAGCACAGCTGAATTTTCATGTGCTTAACTTGTCTTTGTAATTCATCTCGCGCTTGGCGGTGGAGGAAAAAATCACGAGGCGAGTATGTCTAATTTCAATGAAATTCTGCTACATGTTTGTCCCCTAACTTGCATTGCAGCAGCGTGTTGGAATAAGTTCCAAATCTTCTCCTCGAAAAGGAGAGAAGGCCTTAGCTCAGGTAAGTTCTAGCCTTTCGACCAGCTCGTCTCTCCATTTATATACCTATTAATTTTGAATCTACTGAGTCATTTGTCTCTAAGTTTATTACGTTACCAATGTAATTGGAGGTTCTTCAAATAAATTAACTGAACGCATGAGTAATCAGTATCAAGTTTTACACAGCGTTAACTTTGTATGTACTCAAACATTAACTGCACTTAATCTTATTGTTTCTTTCCTGCTTTGAATGAGGTAAATGAAATAATTCGCTATAAACTGTAGGTAAGTAAATTAAAGCATTTTAGCTATTGTCAGTTTCAGTGAGAATGTGTAACAATACTTAGTTAAAAGTATAATATGCAGTCTATTATATTTATATTCTTAATATTTCGTAAATTAAACGTAAACATTATATAACTACGTTGTTTTAAGACAACAAGATGCCGGAAATGGCCATAATTTATAAAAAATTAAAACGATAACTCAAAATGAAATTAAAATATTTATTAAATATATGTCGGAGAAGCAGGATGCCGAACAGTTGGGTTCGGGGATTGATCCGACATTTGTAAGACTATGTGGGCGTGCAATGGAGATATTCATAAAAAGTCAAAACATAACGACTCGCGTTGCCATGACACTTACAACTCCATTCGGGGTGACCCGCTCTTATAAGTAAATCAGCCATCAAACATTATTGCCAACTATTCGATTCATTAATTATCCAAATCAACAACTAAAGTAACCACGCTCCGATATATATAATATATTTTCTTATTTTATTACATTAAGTTACATTTGAAAACTTCAATATCAATGTTTTATTATCTGCCGGTTATACATTGTAATTAATATTTGCAAAAATTAAAATAAAACCATATACAGTTATGGATAGAGATAGTTAATATAGCTATTGTACCTTTGACCGACTGCGGTTATAGCGGTCATTATCAATTGAGACTAGTCAACTGCGCAGGAAATATTAAAGTAGGTACATACATAAGTACGTACGTAAACGCAGGTGCATTTTCTTTTACCTCATTCTTATAATCCGATGGGACGTCGTTCCGACGTGTTCATAGAGACTTCAAACATACATATCAATGCTTTAAGTGCTTTCTGAGGCACGGAAGAGAACAGTGACAATTTTCAAATTCCGTTCTATTGATAGTTCAACTTTCAAACTTTGACTTACATTGACGTAGCCATAAACTTCATCGAAGTTCAGGATTACTTTCGAATTAGTATTTTTGATTATTATGCAAACTTTTTAGATTCAATTAAATAAAAATGTAGAGACTGTCCATTAATCATTAAAAAAAACAGTAAGTCCTTAGATCGGTTCGGAAAGTAGATTTTACCGGGAAGAACCGACAAGAAACTCAGTACTATCTACCATTTTAATTACTGATTAAAGTACAATTAAATTTTTATATAACCTGTCCAGAAATCATAAATATTAAGTTCACGCTTTTTTATCTTTAATATAATCTTGTATTAAGTAATATTCTTTCTATATCAATGATTTTTTGGCATAATCTTCAAATTTTAGAAAGGCTTAGTTAAAAATAGCTGAGGAATCTTATTATATTAATGAATACCGAGCCCCAAGAAGTATATATTAACTTTGCGAAGTCGGGAACTAGTGTTAGAGACTAGCCCTAGCCTCCAATACGGTGCTGCGTCATAGGATATCATAATTAATTATATCATGAATAATATCACATTATTATTATTACATATTATAAAACTATAGTTAATATTATTTTACATGGAATAACATTTAATACTGAACATGCCAGTATTTCTTATTTTAAAAATGATGGAGCTGTCATAAGGAAAACAAAAGGAGGATTGTGATCATTGTAAAAATATAGAGAGAGATTGAAACATCATTGCACAACATAATTTTATTTTGCCATCCCGAACTACTGAAATTACACTAGGTTTTGTTAGTTTACCTGTCGTCCTCGTGTCTATACAATGATTGTCACCTTTCGAACAGATCTATATTATTGTGAATATACATAATATTGTTGTAAACATATAGTGAAGTAACTCTAAGTATATCCACTTATGAAAAATATCCCGAAGGGAGTCTCGGGCTCCAAGGTTATAAATAGTCCGCACAGCTCTATTTTGCAGTATGAAAATAGTTTCAATAACCGCAGCGTTACCCCAAAGCAAAATACCATAAGACATAATATTTTGAAAGTAACCTATATACTACTGTAGTATACTAATCGAGCAGTATAAGTATTTAACTTTTCTAACCGCACATTAGATAAGGCAAATAGGAAGCATTGTGTCTTATTAGCATTTAGAAAAAAAAATAATCGATAAATACCTTTAAGTATAAAGCAATGAGATCAATTGCTTAACGAAAGCATTTCGTGCTCTACACAATAAAATGCTTTGGATAAATGCCTTAGTAGTGCGATTCTAGCATCAGTTGTGGAGCGACCCCCTAGTAAAACCGAATTGTTCACTATGAAAAATTGTGTTTATACCAAAGTGGATCAGAAGTTTTTTTAAAAAAAATTCAATAATGTTTTGCACAACGACTGATGTATGGAAAAAGCCCTATAATATACGGAGCGATATCATAAATAATACTATTGATTAGGTGGACGGAAAGACCCGTAGGTCATTAATTCTTTTTTACACTTTTAAACACCTTTATAATATCTAATACAGTAGCTCGTTATATTGAACATTTAATGCTACAGTTGTAAAAATAATTTGTTACTAATTTATTGGCTTCTAAAGTAGATAATTTTAAGTGGGAAGTTATTTTCGGTGAGTATTTTATCGAAATAAGTTTCAAAAGCATTTGCCACTCCCAAATCCTTCCTTACATCACCTATGCGCCACCAACCTTGGGAACTAAGATGTTATGTCCCTTGTGCCTGTGATTACACTGGCTCACTCACCCTTCTAACCGGAACACAACAACATCCCAAGTAGCCTTGATTTTATAATCTGAATGATTTTATATCTTTAAATAAATAAATAAAATAGATTTAGCATAAATAGAAACTAATTTAAAAGTTTTCGAATATCGTGTAACACGTCCACAAAGGCAGTCCTGATTCCACTGCTCTCATTATATAATTTACATTGATTACTACTCTCGTAAATATCAATAGTAGCCCAATCGCTAAACTTCAATTTTACATTTCTACAAAAATTTTTAATTTTAAACTTATTTCAAATTAATTTAATATTAATTTAAAGGATACGGTAGAAAGTTTATCTGTATCCTGTGTTGTTAATTCTTGGTAAGGTTTTGTAGACCTGACAATGTCCTTTAAACAATTAACTTTTTTAACTGTTATAGGTCTACATATAATTTTCCTCATCTTAATCCTATTGAGCATGTTGGGGACAGTTTAAAAATAATGCTGTAATTGTGTAAAATCCTGTGCCCACAACAGCGGCAGCACTGAGAACAATAGTTTAACAAGAATGGAACAATTTAAAAAAAATATTAATACCGTTTATTAACCTTAATCAGATCCATGCGGAACCGAATAGAGTCTGTAATAAGGGCACGTAGAGGCAATGCACTTTATTAAAAGAAAAAAAATCTGTTCCACTACTTTTGTAATTGTAAAAATCAAATTGTCAATAAACCAATTAAAGCTATATTTTAATTACTTTAATCGTTTTGTTCAAAAAAATTAAATTGTATGGTCCTTTCCAGTATACATACATACACCTAAGGCTATGATACTATGCTGTTATGAAGTTAACGAACCAAATTATAGGTTTCAATTTAAATTTGTATAAAAAGTTTGAATGCTTGGTTAAAATGTTTTATTTCAAAGGCATCTTGGACAGTATTAATATATGTAGTTAATTCAGTATTTTTGTAAAATATCGTGTGAATTATATGTGATATTATAAGATCTCTACTCTACACCCTTTTTTAATGTAAGGTGTCTAACCCCTTCGCTATTAAAATAGATGTGGGATTTTAAGGTACTTTTTATTTAGTTGTCTAATGAATAAATAATTAGGTCGCCAACTTTTAGCGTCTAACAAACGTCCATATATTGTAAAACAAGTTAAGTTATTGTTAATAGGACACAGCAACGTAATAATTTATAAGCAACGAAATTTGTGATATGTCTAGCTATTTGTTCTAATAAGTATATCAACTACATCTATAATATAATTTCAACGACAACTCACTTCATATTGTTATATTTTAAAAGGTTATTTTAGGTTATTGATTATTGAATGATCGAACACAAAACTTTCTTATTATTGTCCTCAAATATATATATAGAGCTTTCATTGACCATTAACTGAAAGCTGTTATTTGAGGACTGAAGGTTTAACATGAATGGGGGAACCGGATTCTATTGAATTCCTAGTTACTAAATCTGCAATGGCCCTATTCGGCAAAATTGACAAAAATATGACACGCAAGGCTCCCATGCATCAACGGCCTCAGAGTCACGGCCTATCGAAATGCTTATATTCAAAAAAGTGTTGCTGATTTTTTTCTCATTTTTGGAATGTTGCCCATTTTATTTTTGTAAAAAATAAGTCCTTATTATATATATTATATATTCAAAAAAGGCAAATGGAGTTCGCGGGACATTATTGTAAAACAACAACAGCGAATACAAAATCTTAATTGACTATCAATTGGTGGTAGGGCTTTGTGCAAGCCAGTCTGGATAGGTTCACCCACTCATCAGATATTCTACCGCCAATTAACACTACTCAGTATTGTTGTGTTCCGGTTTGAAGGATAAGTCAGCCAATGTAACTACAGGCACAAGGGACATAACATTTTAGTTCCCAAGGTTGGGGTCCCATTGGCCTATGTGAGGAATGGTTAATATTTCTTACTTTATAATCTGAGCCTGGAACCCGTCTATATTGGATTGGTTTATTTCACTCAAACACACTCAAAGAAATATCCTCGATCCTCGAATCGATTCACATACATGTCACACACATGTGCAGATGAATTATATTAATAGAGTCAAATATCAGTCAATTAAGACCAACTATGAACACGATATGAAATACAATAATTACACGTAAATGAACCTTGAATTTAATTACCTACATGCAACTCTTTTTTGATAACGATATACTTCTAAATATCTTTTAAAATCGCGCTCGATATATTTTTTCATTATTTATTATAACTTAAATTGGGATGACTTTAAAGTTTCCTAAAGGTTTTACAAAGTTTTGAGCCAAAAACAAAAATAGTAACCGATTATTAGTAAAAGTAAATATAATTAGACAATATTCGTTTAATTTTAATTTCCTCAAAATAAAAAAAGGTAAAAGTTAAACTTGTGCAAGCATTTTAAATATAAAAGGTTACGTAAAAAGTTAAGATGTCGAGTTAGGCCTTGATTTATATAAAGGCTTTAGAGATAAAAAGTCTCCGCGTTGAACAGTAACCTTCGTTCTATAGACTTATTTTACTTCATGCTAAGATGAGCTTTCCCTGAACCTTCAGCGTCTATACTGTAATGTCAATTGCGGGTAGTGGTCGGTATGCGAGGACGGGCGTTGCGGTGCGGTAGGCGCCATCGGGCGGGCGGGCGCCATGCACCTAGGAACTTTTAGTATCGTTCCGAAAACTACCGCTTTTGCGGACAGAGGGAGACGGAGCTAGCGTACATCGTTCCTCAATCTTCTTTCAACTGTGGAGTCGGTTGTATGTGACGATCGCAGCGACCGATACGGATTCGCAGAACCGCGGTGAGCGAGGTCGCCTACCTACGGCACGTCCTCGTATTCGTAGGTCTACGGGTGGAGGGTATCGATGCGGTTGCGCGCGCACGCTCCCGCGTCCCTCGCGTTCGATTTTCCCGTCCGGGCGACGGTGGCGGCGCGTTGCATAACCGTGCGACGGCACTCCGCGCGCGATCCCGCTCCGAGCGCCCGCCGCGAGCGCGTCACACGCGCAAACACGCGCAACGTCGCGCCCTTTACGTAACGCGCGACCATCGCGCGCGATCCCGCGACTCATCAACGATCGCCTGAAAGGATAAGGTTTGGAGTGATACACAATAAGTGTGCTTCGTTTTGGCTTTCAACGCTTCTGGCTTTATATTTGGAGGAGACGGAGCGGCGGGCCGACGGTGGGCCGGTAGGTGTCGCAGTGCGCGCTCTTCTTTGTTCGGGCGCGTGGTGACGGTGGTGGCGGTGGCGGTGGTGGCGTCGCGTGCTGAATAATTGACGCGGAGGCTGGCCGGTGGCCGCTATCGACCCCGCTCGCGTGACTCGAGCGTATTACCCGCGGCAAGGACGCCGCGCTGGCTGCGGCACTGCTCCGCGCCGCTGCCGCCGCCGTCATCGCCGTCCGCCTCGCACGCTCTTCTCGACACTATTATGTTTTATGTTATCGATTCCTATTGTCATATTTGCAACATTACTGATATTAGCTCTTTAATTTTATTCAACTTTTTCAGGTAAGATACTATATATTTTACAAATTTTGTCTTTATAGCATGTAGTCTTTATATTTATATAATAAACGATTACTGCTCAAAAAAAAAACCTTAACCATATATGCTTATAGTCAAAATATAACACTGTAGCTGTTGTAACGAACCCTCAGGTTCTAAGTCACTTTGTTCACACAAAAATGTCTACTACGATGAAAGAGGTCAATATTATTCCAAGGTGACTTATTTTTATAGTTACATAAAAGCTAGGGTTATGATAAGATAAGTCTAGTGTCAATTACATAATTGAAAGTTTCAACGGTAAATGAATGAGTTAATACTAAACTTAACAAGTAATTTATTTTACATTAGGCTGTTTCATTAATGATCTTCCAGGTATTGATGAACCATCAGTTACTTAACATTTTCGTAGTATTCGTAGCAAGTTCGTAGCGGCTCAGTACCATGTAATATTTTTTTGTATACTTCAATATATATTGAACTATTACAACAATCAGCAAGATTCCCAGATGGTGACAAGTAATTAATTTATTATAGCTTAAAAACTTTTTATTTTAGCTCATAATACAAAAGGCTATTGCGCAGGTATGTCGCAAAGCAATCGCTGGGTTTGCTTCATTTACTGGCATGCTATTATTCAACCTTACGACATCGTGTAATTATATCATTTAAGCCTGTAAGTCCATGATTTTTTATATTCGTTATTTTAATTATGAATCAAATAAGACTTTTATAGATCATACCTTAATTGCTGATAAATGCATTCTTACGATGTTTTTTATGTAGATACAGCAATTGAAACATTTATGTTTGGTAAAATACTTCGTGGTAAGGACTTTTATCGTAATACTTATATACAATGGGTAATACAGTATTACCTATAATGGGCGAAATGTATTAGTTACATATATTATACCATGACAATCTGTAAAAATACGTACTACAATTACATTACATTCAAATAAATGATTACAATTATGAATAATCACATATTTAGAATGTAATATTGTGTGTATTTTTCGACTCTTATTAAATTTTACTGATGAGGCTTAGACCACACTTCCGAATAAATAATTCTATAAATACTTAAAAGTCGTTTTCTGTCACTGTATGTAGATAGTGGAGATTCGGTTACTTCTTCTAAACCAAAGGATCTAACTCAATGGATTTTGATACAGTTTTACAAAATTTGATATGTTCCACAATAAAATTACGACTCAGATCAATTTTTATATTATTCCTTTTTTCATTTATGACCTACTACTATTATATAAATCAATATATATATAAACGTCAAATATATAAATATAAACGCTACAAAATAAAGTAATTATATATTTATTATATATTTTCTTTCTAAGCGCTATTCCTTTTATTAATCAATTTCACACTTGCGAAGCCAGGACGTGACTAGTATTAGACTAGTAGTATATAAATAACCATATATTTTTTTAATACCTACATTTTTATTTAGTAAAAGATGAAAAGTACGATCATTATTCTGATTATATATAAAAAAAATGCATCCCAATTTCAAAATAAGTTTAAATTATTTTTTTTATTTAATATGTAATAACAACTTCAATAGTGTTGTCATTAAATTAGTCCATCCACAATAATAATTTCTTAACACAGACCAGAACTAGAACCAGCAAATAAAACTTTCGTTACGAGCTTTTGACTCAATAAACGATGAGATACATAAAATACGTGTCTCAAAACGTTTTTGTAAAGAGTTAGGTTGTTAAGTTAGACTTCGTCGGTCCCATCATTGATGGGCCCAATAGGACATTGAAAGACGCTCGTATCTCACTAAACACACGTGCTATATTACATCGACCCGCCATATTTCCAGATATATTTGTCACAGACAAAGTTTAAGGGGGTAATTTCAAAAGTTCGAATAGCTCTGATAATTATTTATATCACAAATAATTTGTCTGCATTTTTTTAATTACATTGTCATGTTCAACAATGCTTTGTACATCACAATTAAATGAATTTATAAAAAAAAAAAGAAAAAATCTAAATTAAAATGAATAGTTTGGCACACAAAATGTTGTCAATTATTATTGTTTAAATTAAATATATAAATACAAATAAAAACATCCTCTCGAAAAAAATGTCGTAAGTAAGTTTGATTACATTCACAATCACTTTTTTAGCAATGGTTAAAAATCGAATAACGCTAACTTACCTTTATCTTAAAAGATCTTTACTTTCTAGAACTAACTTTATTTCTAGCTTATATACTTAAAATTATAATCGTGATTCAGTGTAAGAAATAAGTTAAATATGTTTTTTATTTAAAAAATGTATGCATATTTTAAAAATGTTCTCATAAATGAGAAAAAATATAAACGATTAACAAATAATAGCAATAATATTATAACGAATATTTATTTGTCATACAGTATTCTCCTCAAAATAGTATATTATGTGATTTAGTTTAGGCTTAGATAAAATGTGTTGATATATATGTGATTTAGAGCGTGGTCTACTTAATATATTTGTATGTGTTTGTTATATTCCATAATGTATTTGCGTAAACTGACTGTAAATAACTAGGTTTATGAATGAAATACCATATTACTTTACACCCACAAAATCTAGCCATTAGGCGCAGCTTATTAACTAACTACAATTCTCAATAGTAAATCATTCTAAGAGTTATTTGGTGAACTTCATTAATAACATTATGACACGGTCGCTTCTTGTCGAGAGGTTCCAGCAGAGTAGCCCCAAGCAGTATTCTCAAGGAGGTGCCAGGTGGTCGGTCGTAAAAGTCTGCCAAATTGTTTTTCATACATCGAACAAATAAATGGAATGAGGGTAAGCGAATTATTGTGATACATATCACTCCGCGTTCATAGTTTTAATTTTTGTCTAATATTGGGAAAATATGCATTTTCGATTTTGTTAAAATGTGGTTATGCAACAAATTATCAAATTAGAAATGGAAACAGTGCATAATTTAGTGTATAAGCCTATGTTTCATATTTCGATATAATCTTTATTCATCCCGTCATTAACAATAATATTTTAAATAAATTTATTGCCCATTTTAACACATTGCAATAATATTGCGGATTTTGTATGGATCGCCCATACTTGTCTTTATTTTGTACAATTTTTTTCTTTATGTTGTAAAAATGTACTAGAAATAAAAAAATGAAGTGATCTTCGTAGGGTGAAATTACGCAACCCGCACTTAAAAATCTTTACACAAATACTGATGTCTATATTTTAGTTATTTTCATAATTTCCATCATGATCATATCATCACACATAATTTAAAATTAGATGTTATTATAAATATATAATCTGTATTCGTTTTCGTCTCTAAAAAGAGGCGTCCGTTATATTTTTAATTCAGATTGTTCAGGAGGAAGACTGATATTGATTCACAATATATTTTCAACAATATTATGTATATACATTATATAAAAACTTCCGATAATACTTAATAAAAATAAAAGTGATAAAAATTCGAAGTTTTAATCCTATACTTTGAAGGATATGTATAATGTTAAATGTAATTTTAAATTCTAAAAAGAATAAAAACCTTTAATTGAATACTAAAATAGCAGACAATTATTGATTGAAATAAATAGCTTAGTTACCAATTTTACTGACTGAGTAATTTTCACCTAAATATGTATAATTATAATATTCAAAACTCTTGACCTATAAGGCGAGGGCTGAAAAGTTATATCACTTGACCAAGCAAGCCAAGTAGTCGATTGAAAACCGATGACTTTCTTCGTGAAGGATCTCATTTACTTGCGACGCATTTCGAGTTAAATAACTGATAAAGTACTACTACAATTAAACTACGAGCTACATTATATAACTAGATATTTCGCCGCTTATAGAAGTTGTCGACCGCGGCTTCGCTCATGTTTTAGGGGTTGCTCGTCAGCTGCTAGACATAAAAAAGTAGCGTTCCATGGAGCTCAAACTTGCTTTATACTAAATTTGATCAAATTCGGATCGACGGTTGCCATGAAAGAGCAACAGATAAACCGACAGACAGGCAGACAGAGTTTCTATCGCGCTAATTATATAAGTACATTTCAAAATCTTCCGTTCTATCTTCCGTTAAAAATTGTATATGAAACTTTAATATAATTGTAATTTTTAATAAGTTTTCGGAAGATATAGGCTTTGTGATAAGGATATGTCAGGTTTAATTATTTTTTATATATTATTGATATTATTTGAAATATTTTTATGGATGATTTGTATATTTTTCAAAACGTCTACAGAAAAGTCAGCAAAAGTATATACATATGTTTATCTTCATTTAAAAAATATGTAAATGTTCAAAAATAGGGAAAAATTAAAGATATTCAATTCTTTATTTCAATTTATTTATCACGGGATTAGTCCTTATTCAATTAAATAACAAATATATTTTAGTCGCTTATTTTCTATAAAATAACCGTTTACATTTTTAAATTTGAATCGGCAGCTTTAGAGGTATTACGTGGTATTTGAATAAACGCATGAGTAAAAAAATGTGGGGCGTGTAGGAAGTTGTATTAACAAAGTACAAGTGTGTTGAGATCGTTTGACTCTAAACTGGTTGTTTTAAAAATATATTTTATATTTTTACAAATATTTAACAAATGTCATTTAAAAACAGAAGTCTGAATGAGTGGCTAATAAATAAAATATTAAAAGGAATAATTAATATTACCATTACGGTCTTTAGCTTGATAAAGTGAAAGCAATAAGTCTTACTGATATAACTTCATCCGTTTAATTTCGTCATCCTTTCATTTTTATTTTAAAAGCAATATTTCATTTTTGTAGAAGATACGTTGATGGTATTGAGCTTCTTTGTTTAGTATCATTTTGGTTGTACATGTACATTATATGATCATTGTTGTCTCTAGTAATATAATAAATATAAATATTGGACAACATTACTCAGATACCAATGTAAGTAGCTAAAGCACTTGTGTTATGGAAAATCAGAAGTAACGACGGCACCACATACACCCAGACCCAAGACAACATAGAAAACTAATGAACTTTTTCTACATCGACTAGGCCGGGAATCGAACCCGAGACCTCGGAGTGGCGTACCCATGAAAACCGGTGTACACACTACTCGACCACGGAGGTCGTCAAATATGAAAGCAGCTATTTCAGTCTGTTATGCATTGGTGGCTAAACTACTAAATGATAGTAAAAATATCAGTACTGTTTTTACTTTATATCAGTATTGCTCTTCTAAGTAGAAGATATGTTATCCATCACAATGACCGAGTTCAGATTAAAAGTAGAACATATCTTTGAGAATTACAGCGTGTCTTTTTTCACCGATAAAGTGAGGAAAAAATCACTAATTAACACGGATATAACTTCGAAGAGTTCGAAAAGTACTTGTCGTCGATGGGACTTTTGCGTTGCAGTTTAACATTTTCTACATTAGATTATCGCTGTTTCCTAATAATTAAAATAACTTATATCTATAATTTAACTTAAATGTAATTAAATTAATTCAACTTGGAAGACAGACGGGCAAATGAGCTACTTGATGGTAAGTGGTTACCGTTGTCCACATAAATTTCCACTATAAGAATCGACACCCGCAGGCCAAAAAAAATTACGTCATTGTCCGTTTTCAAAAAGAGATCGGTTGTAGTAGTACCTATACCTACTATGTTCTATACGAATCTCTTTAGAGTTAAAAAGTAAAGTAAAAGTCAGTAATGTCCCATTGCTGGTCAAATTAATCCTTCCTATTTGAGGATAAGTTTATTTCACAACGCCATTCTTTTTGTTTATTTGTCCTTGTCTTTTTTTCAGCTAGCATAGTAATCATTATTATTAAAAAGTAACAGCTGCAGAATATTTGTAACAGAACCGCAGCGAGAGTGCTGATCGGTTCTTCTCTTTCCTCTGTTTATTGGTGGTATAAGTACTTTGTTTCTTGTTTTTCTTTCAGTTCTTGCCATTATCTGCTTTGTAGTAATTGTAAGAGTGTCTATGAGAGTCTTATTTTATTGAGCACTTTAATCTACTGCGGTTCTCTTTTTCTGAGTTTTGTTCCACGCAATGACCATGCGCAGTAGGCATTCTAATATTAAGCACGAATAATTTCAACGAGTTACTTTTTTCGCATCTCTTTTGACATAATTCATATCGTTAAATATATATTATTTTTTTAATATCTGTTTTCGTACTACTTAAAAAAAATATACACATACAAAGAGAAATGAGTAATAAGTTGCTAAACTTGCTTCTAGTAAGAGAATAAATAGTTACAACTGTGTGGGATATGTTGAATAAAGTAATACGAGCTGTAAAGTGTAGTTACCACATTATTGAAGGCAACCGAGCCGTTTATGAATGGTTAATTAGTCATTAGTCTAATAATAACCCTTCAATAGACGGTTTCGGTCACAGCAATATTGCTTTCCGTATACATTTATATTGTTAGTTATCTTTTTTGTTATTAGCTTAGGTGCACCAGTAATTAAACATGTGAATTTTAACCGGTGACTGTGGGTTTAAGCCAGGGCAAATACCGCTGAGTTTTAATGTGCCTAAAATGATATGTTTATAATTTATCTCACGCTAGAATAAACCATGACATAGCAGAAAATCTGTCACATGCCCATCCATAACTCGTGTTGTAATCTTTCAAACCTTTTTACATTTAGCTCAATCCGGACTTTGCAAAGTTTATCTAAAATTGACTTGGTTATTTTGACTGTCTTTATTTGTTGTTATCAACAAATAATTTTTATTTTTTGCATCATTAAAAAACAGCTTAAAAATGAAATTGAATTCCGTATAACATTAGTTCGACATGTACAGAAATACAATTTATTCCTGAATTCTGATTCTTCTAGAAAACATTGAATTGCATTCTATGTAAACAAAAA
The DNA here is from genome assembly GCF_905147765.1 of Vanessa atalanta. Classification (NCBI taxonomy): domain Eukaryota; kingdom Metazoa; phylum Arthropoda; class Insecta; order Lepidoptera; family Nymphalidae; genus Vanessa; species Vanessa atalanta. The sequence goes on from NC_061882.1 coordinate 7,896,804, forward strand.
AAAATTCAAAAATATTTATTACATTACTTATAAAAAGAGAACTTATAAAAAATCACTGATTACATTTATATCTCTCTAGCCAGAATTATTATACCTCTATCCTATAGAAGTATAGAGGTATAATAATTCCTACCTCTGTAAGATAGACGTAAACAGGTCATTAAATAAGAAAAATAAAAAATGTGTTATAATTTATATAAAAAATATACCTTTTTTGTTTTACAAAATATGATAAGTAAATAATTGGAACCATTAATTTCGTAAGAATATTGTTCAAGGAGTTACTTTTCTCATTTAAGAAATAATAGAATAAAAAAAATTCCTTTGATGAAATCGGTAGGTGTGTGTGTGCGTTGATAATCTGTCAGGAGAAATTATAAGCTGAAGAGTTTGTTTGTATGAATGCTATAGTTTCATACTGTTAAAGATCTCAAGATTTCCTATTTAATCAAAATTTATTTATTGAGAATGGAACCGGATCAGTAGCGTCTAACGCGCGTAGTAGCTAGAATTTAATATACATTAAACGTCAAGAATGTCTTTACATTTAACATTTGTGACGTTCAATGGAACACAAGACCATGTCTAAAGATTTATTTTACGCTCTCGTCTGGAACACCAATTGCCGTACACTTGTAACTTTTCGATTAACTGTTTGTTGATTGGTGGGCACAGTGCTAACTTTAATTGTATGCTGCACGAGAGTTCCCGAGTACACTATATGTGTGTGTGTATGTTTCGAGTTTGTTATAATATCTCATAATAACTGCATACAATATAAGCCATATTTAGCAAATAATAAATGTTTATTTATTTATTATAAGATAGTAATGTCTTATTTCCATTAAATGTAGACCCAAATATTATAATTTGAAATAGTCTAAACTAGGATTTACCAGTTTGCGAGGAATCCAGACAGAACACGACACTACGTAGACGACGCGATGTACGCGAATAAAAATAACTAACAATGTACAGTTTGTTCATTTAATTATACTTAGTTTTACAAATGACATATTATATTATAACAAGCAGTATTTTTACATTTATTTTTCTTTCACTTATAATATGATTAGTAAAGGAATTAATTTAATTTTATGATTTACGACATGACTAAAATACTTACTTTTACTACATCTTAACGTTATTTTAATAACATTAAAATTTATCCAAATTATTATTGTCTTAGACGCGGTGGTTGAGCTGTATGCTGGCTCATTCGGGTTGGTACCATTTGATCATCGGCTATTTTACTTTATGCTTTACTGGCCCACGCCAGTGTTATTATAGGCTCAAGTGTCATAACATCTTAGATCCCATGTTTGTTAGCATATTGACGGTGTAATGAGTAGTTTATTTATATTAGTTGAAATGAAATACATTACATTACGTCCGGTTTTCACATTACATATTCTTGACACCCAAAATCAAGGTAACAATTTAATTTTTAAGTTTAGTTTTATTAGGTATATATTCGTACTTTCTTCATCGTTTCAATCGATCGAGAATTTATTAAAATCATTTGCCTTGTTTTCTGAAAGCATATTACACAAGAAATAATATCAAATTATCTACTTATCAATGCCAAATATATATAATTACATAAAAGAGAAATTGAAGGTAGAAAATTTTAAAAACTTCGGCACCAATCAAGATCACGTCAGCGTCACCTACATCTTAAGCTGACCTGAGTTGTCGCTTTTGATGGGCGATCAAGTGCCGCACACCGACATCTAGAGATGTCGGATGAGTTGAGATAAGGGCCCGATCGATACAACGTGATGCTACGCCAGTCCCACAGCCCTAGCGTGATATATTAACCTTTGGAATTCTTTGAAACATTATTTTTTCATTGCTTGTTTGAACTGGTTTTAGTTTTTTTTTTAAACACGCAAATGCATGTTTCATTTGACTTTTTATTTTTCAAACCATTTTGTATAATGAAGCTCGGCCTTGCTTAAGTTATAATTCGACCCGCGGCCAATTATTTAACTATCGTAATTTTCTAGTGGTTGCACCACTTTATATTTGCTATTGCCCGGCATGCTTTGCAATGACTCATCAAAATTTTTCCATTTACAATTTGGACACTATCATTCCATGTAACACTGATGGAATATTTCAGAATCTTTAAGTAAATGTCGACAACACAAATACTATTCAAAGTTTGAACTAGATCGGATGTTTTGAAACATATGACACAAACATACATTGATTGGTATATATACATATATAATCCAAATACGTTTTGTAAAATCTCAATCGCTTTAGTTTTGATATATATACCCAATGTATATATTAAATGCATATTTCGAAAAAATCGATATAATACTAGGTATTAAAGTATTTTCATTTAACCGTTCCCGTACAAAAGAATCCGCTTCAACATAAAATACTGCATTATTCTATATAAGAGCCGAGATGGCCCAGTGGTTAGAACGCGTGCATCTTAATCGATGATTTTGGGTTCAAGCCCAGGCAGGCACCACTGAAATTTCATGTGCTTAATTTGTGTTTATAATTCATCTCGTGCTCGGCGGTGAAGGAAAACATCGTGAGGAAACCTGCATGTGTCTAATTTCAACGAAATTCTGCCACATGTGTATTCGGCCAACCCGCATTGGAGCAGCGTGGTGGAATATGCTCCAAACCTTCTCCTCAAAAGGGAGAGGAGGCCTTTATCCCAGCAGTGGGACATTTACGGGCTGCTAATGCTAATTCTATATATTAAATAAACTAACTAACAAAAACATAACACACATCATTTTTTCAACCGAAATCAATTCTATTTTTGATATTTCGATTTGATATGAGGTCTGGTATTTCAACGAATATGTTTATACGTAATATTGGCAACACTGGTTTATCATTTACGTTTCGGCATTGCTTTTATTTCTTAAAACGTGATGACACTCTTGATATGGGTCTTTGTTCAAATGATTCTTGAATTGCTTCCAAGTAACAAAATTATATTTTATATTATTCTAAATATATTTTGTTTCTTTTCCATGTAGTTTATCAAGACTTTTAACATAATATAACCTTCTTAATCATCTCTTTTGACTTGTACCTAATATATATATTCGTATATAAGCTCAGTAAGCGTCCTTTGTTGTTTTTCATGCGTATATATTGAACTATATTAAAACTGTAAGTAAACATTATCAATTGATGTAGTTGCAAAATAAATAATAATGATGTACGTATTACATTGTATACCAAACAAAACTATCGATACATTTCGAATATTTAAGACAGAAGTAAGATCGTTGTTATGAGTAATCTGAAAGTAGAAACTATATTAGTGGATGAAATAATGAAACATATGTGATGCCAACTATTCTATTATATAAAAGCGGTTTTCAAGACGTATGAAATGTGCCGACGATAAGATACGGTTCACATTAAACACATTGCTTTATAATTATGTCTTGTACCTCTAGGTTTACCTACTATCTCATCCAAGTTCAATGTAACATGGGAACAAAGTTTTAAAAGACAAACAACATAGCAATATCAATATGTTACTATGAACCGTCTTAACTTATGTAGGGTCAGATTATGTTAAGAATTTTTTCATAAATATTTAGTACCTAATAATTTTCCCTTTAATACTACATTTTCGGAGTATTGATTACATAAGCTGAGCTCGAGGTAAAGCAATTTAGTTGAGAGGTGACCCTAAAGCGACTTCCATAGTGACTGCATAATACATACCTACATATGTAGAAAGATGCATCGCTCACATGTTTAATGTCACAAGATGTATGTATTACAGTTGTAGTAATTTTAATTTTGGTTCTTAAGCTCATATTCGACTTACATTTGGTGTAAACAGTAAATCCATACTTGTTATATATTGATAAAATGATCATTGAATGTATATATGTATGTTTTCATTTCTTGTCAATAATCCAAGATGTCCCCCTGCGGTTAGACCACGTAAATCTTATTTAATGATTGCGGCTTTAAGCCCAAGTTACTACACCTGAATTGTCATGTGAATTATTTGGGTTTTTAATTCATGTCAGTGCTCAGCGGCGAAGGCAAACATCTGAGTAGGCTACATGTGTCGGATAAAAATCTGCAAAAAGTGTCTCCATAAACCCGAATCGAACCTGTGGTACATTTGCAAGCTGTAGTGTACTTTAGTTCTAGTTTAGAAATAATTTTCTTTTTGTTTTGAAGGCGTTCCTATAGTACTCATCCGATTTAGTTGGAACCTTGTACAGTTATTGTTGAGACCTTCGTAAAGGTTTCCGGCATTGCTAGGCCACGCATTAGCTTACATTACATACAGTGTTATATTATAATACTTATGCTTTGTAACCTTTCTCAATAAATGGCCGATATAACACAAAATATTTTATTCAAACAGGTATCAAGTAGGTTCAGATATTAATTCATATAAACAAACAGACTCTTCAGTTTTACATAATAGTATTGTTAAGGCAGTCATATTATTCTGTCTGACTAAAATATCTTTATGTATGTAAAATCGCCCTAACTTTGCTATGATTTATTTAAGGTTATATATATATATTTTTAATGAAGAGGTTTTAACAGTTATTACTCGTAATGTATTGGTTTTGTGAAATTCTAAATATCTGCATGTAGTTTAATAGAAACATTTTCGCTCGCTCATCTGTTTTTATTTATGACTTCTATCAAACTTTTAATTATATTTATTTTTATTTATTTAACTTTTAATTATATCCAACTCTATAGTCGTATAAAACAGCCCCCGCGCAAAAGTAACATTACTAACTTTCGTGTTCACAATACCGAAGATGTTTGCAATTGCTTGCAATTACTTATGACACGAATAATAACACTACATCTTATGTATATAAAATGACCAAAGAAAAATAATTCAGTACCTTATTCTTCTCTGTTTGCCAATCAACTTTCTTTTTTTTGTTTAGTTGCTATTGACAAGACACTAGTGTTATCAATATTTGTTTTTGAAATTAACCATATGCATTCATTCGAAATATGTAAATTCATATATGTTTTCCTCAAATGTACATATTAAGTATTTTTTTTAATGCTATAAAAAGGCGGACAGACAAATGGTCTATCTGAAGAAAAGTGGTCACCACCGCCCATCGACAAAGAACTATAAGAAATATTAACTATCCATTACATTGCCAATGCGTCACCAAGCTTGGGAACTAAGATGTTATGTCCCTTCTACACGTAGCTACACTGGCTGACTCACCCTTCAAGCCGGAACATAAGTCTTGCTGTTTGACGGTAATATTTGATGAGTGAGTGGTTCCATCCGGGCTTACCGTAATAAAGCCCCATTACTAAGTACATGAAAGATGATTAATTTATTATAGATATATTATTTTACCATTATGCGAAAACTAGCATATTGATTTATTTATTTTTAAAGGGGCACCAACAGAACGGTACGACATTAATCATATATAAAGGGAGACATTTTCAAACGCTGTTCCTTACAGGATGCGAAAAAATATAGAATACGAATTCATAAATTCTTCTACGCTAAATTAAACAACTTCACAAATACTAACAAAAATAAGATAAAAAGTATCAATACCAAAAAATCTATTAACAATAAGACCACAAAAGAAATATAAGCACCATAAAAATAAATTACAAAATGAAAACGAACTATATTGAGTAACGAAATTACAGACAGGAGCATCAAAGGCTGTGCACAATGTTTGTTCCAGGGTTTGAATAGTCGAAATCATGAGTCAGTTATAGAACAATCGTCATCAATTCATAATGACAACACAAATAACTTGTGGTAAATCGTATATAGAGCTATACCGGATCTTACCTAGATATTTTAAGACTAAGACTAGGTAAATATAATATTTGTATATTTTCGAGATTTAGTCTAGACTAATTTTATCTTGACTCATGAAACTTACGTAAAAAAAATTAAAATGGACTTAACAAACTAAAAAAAGTTCTATAATATATAGAACATTAGAAAAAACTAACTCGAACGATATTGATTTAATTTTAAATATTTATTATAAATTAGTTTAAAATAAACTAAATATGTAATAAATAAATCTAAAAAAAAAAGTGTTTTATGTAAAAAAAAAATAACTGTTTTGAATAGATTATGTGATAAATATACTATGATGTATAAAATACGGAGGTCAATAACATCATGTTCATGAGTTAATATTTACAAGAGTCTAGATTTTTACCGTTGTAGGGCTTCGTGTAGGTACTGGTTAAGAGCCACCTACTCATCAGTTATTTTATCGACAAACAAATAATTTACATTGCTACTTATGTAAGTTAAATTGTTGGTCTATAAGTGCGATACGAGCGTGATAGATAGTTGTATAAAATTATCAATATAATTAATTATTGTGACTTAATATTATTAAAATTTTAATAATATAAAATAATAATATAAAATTAATATTAATAATATAAAATTAAAATTTTAATAATATTAAATATTAAAATTTTAATAATATTAAGTCACAATAATTAATTATATTGATAATTTTATACAACTATCTATCAAGCGCAAGGAAAATTTAAGAACGTTTGACATTTAATTGACGAGATATCATTAGTCGAGGTCTCGAATAATTTAAGATATTCGCTATGGATTTGCGAAAAAAAAAATGGTGTTTTGAGCGAAACTGTTATCGGAATTTTGGAAGTGAAATCATTTTATGGAATAGTTTTTTATTATAAATAAATATATATTAATCAAGAGCTGTTAATTGCGCACAATATAGCTGATTTATTAGTAAATTGCATGGAATATGTAAATCTAAAGTTTATTTATTTTTATTCCTTGTTCGTTTGGTATAGACCATGTGGTTGAGGGTTCATCGACGATGAAATAAACGCTTCATATGCCGTGCCCATATATATAGGACCAATTAGCATCATCAATTGATCAACCATCTAAACAGAATATTGAAATGTTAGCTTATACTAAAATCATCTTCAGTTATCAACTAACAAACTATTATTTTAGTGATTCAATATTTAAACTAAAATTGTTTCAATAAGTTTGTTTGACTGCAAGCGTTAGGTCATGTATGCGGATAAATGTTCAAATACTTCTACATATTTTTATTATACATTTATTTTATCCGTCCCATTTCCTAGCAAGCCTTTTAATCGTCCATGAAAACGCCAATTATGAGTTTATTTTTTGCGCTCATGAATTTCCATGGAAAACTTTTCAGACTTTACAAATTACGTCATATTAATAGTTTGTACTTCGTTGAACATATTTTATTGATTTTTTGTTGCCGTGACTTCTTATATTACGCATATATACTTAGACATATTAATAAAATAAGTAGTTTTAATTATTTAAACGGTAAAAGCTAATGCGTAATAAAATTTCTAGATAATTTGAGATTAAAATATATACTTTTAACTTTTTATAAATATTTAATTTTAGTCATGATTTTCTTTTTATAATTGAATTAGGTATTTTTTGTAGTGGTTTTGCTTTTTCGTCACTAGTTTATAAAAATAATTATGATTTATCTAAATAAGCTTTAGTTCCTTTACAATTAAATTAAAGTTATTCATTAATTTCTTACTCTTAACGCTTCTAAGCCTCATCTCTAGTTTGAATGTTACTCAAACGACATTAATTTTACTTCATGGCAGCTTAAAACTGATAGCTTTTTTATGTGGGCTCAAGGCATGCAGTGTAACTTTTTTAGGGTTATTATAATAAAGTCATTCCATAATACTTTGTTGTTTACCAGATGTAAATAATGTGTTTACATTTGTAGGCAACACGCACACACTTCGTAATATTACCGTTACCGTAGAAAATAAAAGCACCCGAAAACATGAGTAACTTATTCATATTATTGTCTTATTAATGTCACAGATCAGGACGTAAATGTTATGATAATGGATTAAAAAATAATTAATTAATATTAACTGCGCGGTCGTGTTGACTAATTTTGTGGAATAAATGTGGAATTTTAATTTAGTCGGGTAATACGCGTAGATATACGCATAGTCCCGCAATGGCGCCTGAAACTTGGAACCTTGAACCAGCACCCCCTCACTCCACGCGATGCCTCACGCCCCACCCACTCCGGCCTCGAAAAACTCTCCTTATGTTTTTCTTTATCAGTCCGACAACTAATTTTGTATAACTATATTCATACATTAAAATTAAATATTCAGTTATTTGTTTTAAAAGGTATCTTGTAACGGTGTACATGGTGTACATTTTTACATTTCCATATTATTTAACAATAACAAATAAGTGGTATATGTACGTTTATTTTATTATTATTTTTAAAGTTTTTAGACTTAATAATATTTTTTTATTTTTTTCATATAAAATATTACTATATTTAGATAAATTATCTACAAAAACTTGAATCTAGAATACAAAACAATTTTTACTTATATTAGTTGCGATCGTTAAATTTCGTTTCAAAGTTTCAGTTTAAATTTTATTATTATTAATCAAACTTTACATTTAGAATTAGAAAATCATAAAAAAAAATAAAATTAAAAACAACTATCGCCATTAAAAAGAGCACTAGTGGATTACATAAATTTAATTTTACTTAATGTTACGTAGCAATGTTAATTGATACACTTGTTTTTAATGCCTAGATATATTCCACATTTAAATGGACAATTATGTTTGAATTAAATACATAAGTTGTACACGCATTTCTTCAATATTGACAAAAAAAAATTACATTGCAATGCAAAAAAAGAAATGAAAATCTTTTTATTTTTTGCCTAAATATCAGATAAAGACTTGACGACTGTCATTTCTAACATAATGTAGATATTATTCAACGCTTTGACCAACTAAAAAGATATCTTTAAGTTCTAACCGGCGCATTCTGTAATATTATCACGCTATATAATTAAACATTTATAATATATGTACATGTGTAATGGATTGAGTATAACAACACTAGTCATATAGGGTAATTAGAAAAAAATCACGTTCTAGGAACTCCCCTGTTTTGCGGCGACTTAGTTGTCGGTGCGGCTGGCACGGTTTGTAACTGGGTCACCGATGTAGGCGAGTGTACTGACGGCCGAGCGTGATTAGTATCACCTTTGATTTTGCATCTACATTTATTAAGACTATCCGTAGACTTTTTTTAAAGAATTTTCTAGAATAAAGGTTGTTATCAATTTTAATATTTACAAAACATATCTTATTTTTAATTTTCTTTCAATCTGATTCAATTTTTATCTCTTTCTTTCTTTGCATAAATAATAAAATAAAAATATATATTCATAAATAATTTAAATTTAAATTCTTCTCAAAATCGAAATTGAAATTCTTTTATTTGAAAAATTTCTTTTTTTATATAATTTCCAAATGACCTACATACATTTATATCATATATACAATTTATTTTTAATAAGGCCATTCCAATTCATAGAAACTTAATTCAGCCCGTCAGAGCCGCATAATATGAACAATAATAAGTAATAAGTTAATACTGTTATTCTTGCTAATCGGTATTTATTTTAACGCCAACAAAAAATAGAAAATAAAACATTAATAAAGATCCGTTATCAAAACAAAACATCTGCAATGCAGATAGCTTTGATGTCGAATGATTCAAAAGAAAGAAAAATGTTTGTATTAAAATAAAAAATTCAGACACTCTTCGCTTGTAATAATTTTAAAATGTATGTCCCTATCCGAAAATGAGCGTAACTATATTGGAATTGTATTAATATTTAATTTAGGTCCAATGAACCTCATAAGTTAGATAAAAAGGTATGTTTACAGAACGTACCGACATTTGTGTCAATGATTCCATTAGATTAACATTTGATTGCTTTGTTCCTTCACTAAGCTTAATTATATATTGTCTTAAAATATACTTAAAGTGTTCAAATGTAATAATGTAATTTAATAAAATGTTATTTGTATAATAATAATAATAATTTATATAGTAATAAATTAATTCGTATACGTAATAATATCTTACCATTCAACTATGGTGAAATATATTAGACGTAACTAACAAGTTACGAAGATGAAATTGACTCGATATTACCGATATTACATCTGGTTTGAACGCAAAATATTATTGAAAAGATTATTTCTGCATATATTCCGATACATTCTTTAAAAATACAACGCTTCAAAATATTATATTCCATCTCTGGAGGGAAAAGTGTCCAGTTAAAATATCCCGGGATTTTTAATATACATATTTAAAAAAATAAACTTAACTTAAATATCTAGAAGAAAATCAAAAGAAAAATAAAATTGTTGCGACATCTACTCTTAAAAGTTGCCGCAAATTGTAAGAAACCTTTTCATGAATGTCAGTTTTTTTTTGCTTAAAATAACATTGGCTATCGGTGAGACAAGGCCAATGAATACGGTACGGCATTGATCGAGCAATGTCAGCATCTGCTTGCTCTTTACAATACCGACGAACCAATGGCGAGGGCTCTGCAGTAGGCTTTGTATACATTTTATGTTACTGAAAAAATGCCACGATTTATGGTTCCACTTATTTGTGGATTGCATGCTTACATTTACTCTTTAAATGAACTCAGAAAAGTAAAAATTTATAGGTACGTAGGATTATTCGTTAATAGCTAAATAATTAAATATGTCCTAGTGACCTGAAAGTGGCTTGAACCGATTTTACGTCATGCGATTTACAATCATCAACCATGTTGCTCGTATCTATAGGTAATATTATGTTCTATTATTAAATTAATGTTTCTAAGCCTTAAGAGGGATGCATTATATATTTCTACAAATTTGTAGATTAATTTTTTTTTAAGTAAATCTGATTTAAAATAAAACGATACGGAGAATGGAGTTCAATATATATACAATACATGTAGAAGATTGTTTTCTGAAAGATTAATCGTCAAAAGAAATAAAGTCGTTATTGTGTTCTTCTTGAAATTACGTTTATGTCAATTTTATTTAATATTATCCTTTTTATAAGTAAAATTACGTGTATTATACGTACTATTTTTCTATCTATGTCCAATCAAGTAAATATTAAAAAGAAAATCACTAGATTAGTTTCAATAAATATCGCGTACATGATTTCGTAATAGAATTCTGGATTTAATAATAGTCTAACGTAGGTATGTCCCTACATACTATAAGAAAGGGTTCACCGAGATAGATGGGCAAAAACAGTTTCGAAATTTCATACGAATATAGTTGGGGATAAAGCAGCTCCCATCGTTACAGAAGATATTTGCTTAAAATAAATTTTAAAATCTCATTAAGGGTTAAATATCATGAGAATAAAAATACTTTTAGGTATTAGTCTTATTCATAAAAAAGATTGTGGCGTTTGGCTTTTATCTTTCCTATTTGTGAAATACATAAATATTTAAGGACAGTTCTATTTGAATTTTTTATGGTCCACCTGAAGGTAAGCGGACACATTCGTCTATCGACACAGACACTGCAAGGAGTATTAACACCGCCCACATCGATCAAGCGCCACTAACCATTGATTCTAAGATATTACATCCCTTGTACACACACACGGGCTTACTCACCCTAAAAGCCGGAACACATCAATACATATTATTATTATTGAGGTTTGTGGTGGTCTAATTTATGAGACAATCGTATCTAGCTAGGTACTCATACTCGTACTGCACGATACCTTTCTACAATTTAGGATTGGTTGACAATTTTGGAACAATGGTAAAGTACCGTCAGATCTACGGATCATATCCGGTTGTATGGCATTACTATACAATTCAGTAGAAATAAATAAATAATTTAAAGTAACTGTCGAACAAGGCTGGATTAGAAAATATCTGTCAATCTGTAATTAACTTATAGTTGTCAAAATATTCATAACAAATTATAATCTTACAAATGTATATATGTAACTATCTTACAGAGCCGCAAAGTTCATATAAAGGGTTAGATGATTCTAGTTTGTACGTCTTTGTCTAGAAAGCAAAGGCGGCTCTTCCGCCAACGCCACTGCACCATGCTACAAAACGTTCTAGGTATAGCACAGGTGACACTACGGAATATGGCAGCCGCGGGTATTCAAATGAATCTCTTTCAGATACCCTTTGAAACTCAAGCTTTTCATGTTAGGCGAAAACACATAACGCTTGCTTGAAAACAAACATTTCCAACACGTTCGTGCATTAAAATAATACAAGATAAATTCATTTAGAATAAAAAACATTTTAGTGGAACGGTGCGTTCGAATCAATATAAAAACTTTATTTTATATAGATATAAAACGTCAATTAAAAAAAAATGTTAAATTCCGTTTTTTTTACATTTGCTTATACGCCTCTTCATCTTCTAAGCCTCTTAAGCCAAATTGTAATAGTTATTATATCTGTTTATGAATCAAAAATAAAACTGAAAGACTGATCCAAAGAGAAGAAAAAAGGCGATTCGAAGTTAGAGTTTAATAGCAGCTTTTCTTAAGTCGGTGTGAATAGTAAATGACAGCGATCGATACCGCGCCCACGTGTCTATTCCAAGCTCTCGCTTTGAGCGAACATCGCAGTAACTAGCTCTTTTTAACGCGATCTTCAAACGAGCTTAGGACATACTCCATGCTTATATACATCACTTATTATATAAATCGCTTTGTTGCAGACGATATATTGACATCGTTATATATTACATAAATATAAATAAATATTAATATAATAATAATTTCCGACGAATGAAAAAGGAAATATTTTTTTAATATTGCAGAATTTCTGAATGTAATAAAAAATGGCGATAGCGTGACAAATAAAAAAGCTACATAACACTATACGGTGTTAGTTAGAGTATTTCATATCGAAACTTTTTATTGTTTAAAGAAAATGATTATTTTATTGAATTAATTCATAAATAAAGATTTACTTATTAATTTATTTACTTAAACATAAGTGTTATGTTAACATCGATCGATTCGAAGAATAGCATTGGATAGCCTATTTATTGACAAAATGTACGAAATATTTAACATAACACTATGACTCAAGGGGTTAAAGCAGTAACGCTTAATGCGGGCAACTAAAGCAAATATAAATAAAACAAATAAAATTTGTAGATATCACAAAACTTTTCGGTTTATAATTATCAAATTTCCACTTAATATTTCTATCGTATTTATGACATAGCGTGTGTACATCTTGCTGATGTTGAATCTCACTAAGCATGGCACGATGGTAAAAGTTTCAGTGTCCGATTACTTCTTTGAACCCTTCCATTTCGCGAAGCTGAAAGTTAAAACCCCCGAGCCAACGTATATATTATGTACCGAACTATTTCACTTATGTATTCCTTTTTATATAACTAAAGTATAAAATAAAGAATGCGAGTCAGAAATATTAATCAATGTTATCGCCACCAGTCTTAAAAAAGTGGAACTCAAATTATCGTTTATTGGAATAAACTAAATAAAAAAATGACATGTAACACAATAAATTACTTTATATTTCAAACCATACTGATAATGTCCATAGCTTTACAAACGAGGAGCTATTCATAGAAGTTTTCAGATCAATAGTATCTACCTGAGACAGCCACGAACGTACATGTACGTTCGTGAAGTTAAATTTATGACTTTATAAAACGTTTGTAGTATAATTAACAAAATGTCTGGATATAGTTCTCATTACACTTCTCGTCTCTATTAATAAAGAATAACGATTTAAAAAAATACAGTTTGTTAATATCATTTTGTTTCATATAATTACGCTTTTGAACATTAGAAGTGAGCCGTCTACATTATATTTAATATAATAAAAAGTACCTACAAGGTAACATTATGTGAAGAAATAAATGAGATTCTATTTCATTAATACAGGACTTTTCAAACTCTATAAAAATTGTTTTTATACGGCAAAGGAAATATGGTTCAAAAGCGCGTCGCCTCTTCATTAGGAACGCGGCGGTCCCTCGACGCGCAAATTTAAAGAGCCAGGTAAATAGAGAGTTCAACGACATTTCCACGATTCATGCGATGTTTATTACGGAAAACATAGAAGTTTTTTGTTTTTATTTTTTTTTCATTTTAATTAAGAACGTTTAAATACACAAATACTATTTCAATTTATAGTACCCATACGATGTAGCCTAACGTCTACACCTGAGCCTGATGTCAAAAATAATTACTGTATGTTTCTTTGTTTATAAATTAATAAAAAAAAATAACGTGCTATTTTATTTGTAAGATACCTATATGGTCGAGTTGTTTGATTGTCACTACTTTAGTTATCTTTTAATTTAATATTTATTTGGACTTAAGACCTGCCAAATGAATTATGATTTTCGGACCAAATATTTTTTCAACTACCTACTTATAATTTTTAAGTATTAAAATTAACACTGTACGCCATATTTAGTTTTCATCCTTGGGCTATTTTATAATGCTCGATACATGTACAAATCTAATATAACAGTTACGCAATAGTTAAATAAAAAGAGAATAAAAATGATTGTTCTTGATACTGACCGTTCCCATCACTTACCATAATAAGCTGAATGACTAAGTTTCCTGTCCAGAAAGTGCTATCGAGCGTAAAGTGAACCCGCAAATACTGGGGTCATGCATCAGGTTATCTACCGTTGACCGGGTCGGGGATCGATCGCCCCGATCGTGACGAGCCCTGCGAAACTACAACAGCGGTAAATGCCAACCGCTTTATACCATTTGTTCAAGCCCTATTTAACTAGGCTTTACAGCATACGAACAAAAGAAATCGCAACGTATAGCTCATGAATGTCCGAGTTCTGGACTTTTTCCGTCCATGAATTTTGTTAAACAAAAGAGTTCGATATTCAAATTTATGTAATGTATTGCTTAAGTCTGAAAGCGACATCGTTCGAAGGCGTAATGGAAGTTGTGCATTTAGAGTGTAATTAGTTCTTTTTACTCCGTCGCTAGTTTAAATTAATTTGCATGTGTACTCAGTAGTCATTTGCTACGATGACTTTGTGTTGACTTTGGATTTTTCATCCATTACGCTTCGCTGTCATTTGTTAATGATAATTGACTAATCGTTAGTAATAGTATAATTAAACTCAACACTATTTATTTTATGTTACGATACAACTATAACAATATAAATGAATAACTTAAGAAGGGATTCACTTCAATATTTCTGCTTAATCGATGATTAATATCTCTCACTTGCTCTTTCAATGCATTTCAACTGAACTCGCTCAGTACATTTACCAAATCAAAAAAACAAACAGTAAATTAATGTATTAGAAGGGCAACCATTTGCATTTTGAGGTGACTAACGTAAGAAGTGCCTTGGTATATCTTACGTGAGAATTATTTAAAAGTTCCATTGATGGACGGATGGATGAAAGAGAGAAGATATAAGTCTTTTTAAATATTAATACAACATAATTAACCGTGGCATCGATTTAGCGCGAAATATTGTAGAAAATATAAGTTTACTGATTCAAAATGAGACGATGTCTATATGTATCTTAGGGGTATAATTATGTGTATAAAAAGAAAAATTAAAATGAATAATATATATCAAGCGCAATTGAAAATTAAATATCATGTGATAAGTATACTAGTATGCAGGGTTCAGGGTTTTAATATTTCTTAGCCTACTTTTTCAAACGTTCAATGAGTATACAAATTATAAAAATATTTTAACGTATCACTAATTTTGATACACAAAACTATTAACAAACAAATGGAGTTTCCTTAAGTTATACGCTATACTGTCTCGGTTGTATATTGGTGTAATTTTGCCAGCGTTAAAAAAAAGCTTTTAGATCGCCAATTATCATTCCGGCTACGATAATATATCATATAAGCTATTTGTAAACTGGAAACTATTATTTGATTTAGCCTTAAAGTCAATCACATTAACCTGGTTTTATAAAAGACACATAGATGCAATATTAAATAATATATTTATCACATTCATTATAATACATTGCACTATTTATGTGTCAAATCAAACCGTAAGGAGGATACTATTTTATACATATACACAATTATTAATTAATTTTATTAAATCTATAAATATCTAATAGACGTTAAAGTAATTCATGTCTCTGATAAATACGTATTAACGACGTTTTTATAACATTTCTTTTAATTTCATTTCTTAATTCTTGTTACGTGAAAAGAAAACAAGCGGTTGGGTTATAGTACAACATTTAAAAAAGTAAACAAAACGGAAGTGTTGGATCTACCTCTGAGGCAGACATAAGCAAATTATATAAAACCTATTTCTAATAAACTCAAAACGCAATATTTTTAACTATCAGCTCTACTATGGCAGACGGGTCCTAATTATTTTTCATTGGACAATTATAAATATTAACGACGAGTCCCATAAGAGCTAATATCTAAGAGGAATTAGCTAGCTAGCTATAACTGACTAACACTAGCAAAATCACTAATACGTAAGAACATACGGATATTTCCTACATTATTTATAACACCTAACGAATGCTTCCTTCGAACGCAGACTTTCGAAAAACCAAAATCACACATATAATAGAAATATATCCCTTTATAAAATGTTATATTAGACAGGAGGACTGATTAATTTAGCCAGAGGATCGGAATTACGATTCAACGAGAAAAATAGTTACATATTCCAGGCGGTCATGACGTAAACAGTAAGTATTTTTAATTCTCATTGCTATATAGAACAGGCCTTAATGTTATTAATTTTTATGTAAATAAAGCTTTGTAACATATTACTTCAGTTATTAGTATATATATGTTGACATTTATAAGTCAACACTTTTGTAAATCTCTACATCTCAAATAGGTTCTCTACGTTTTTAGTAGTATTTACTTCAATATTAAAGATAAATATCGTCTCTATAAAAAATTGTAGATAAAAATTGAGCGAAAAAAGAAATATATTTGAGTGATTTGTTAAAACGCACTCTGATTGAATTTGTTTAATACATTATTAGTCGTTTTATTAAATATTTACACGGTTAGTTTAACAAGATGAAATAATAATAGAAAGCCAATTCTTGAAAATCAGAGCTACCTACAAACCTTATTGCCTAATACAAGAGAATACCAAAAAAGTAATAAAGAATTATATCAAAGTAGAATAAATAAACTAAAAAATTTACGCTAGAGAATTGTTATATTGAAATTGTGAGCCACCCCGCTAGTATAACATACTCGTATAATATAATTTTATACATTTAAGCATTGAACACCTACACACGTAACTGTTAGAAAGATTATTTAATCAATTTAGTAGTTTCATAGATTACACTCGTATATTAAAAAATCGTTTTATTTTTTAAATTACTCAATACTTTTATTGCACATCAAAGGCAAAAGGCTTTAATCAGTCCGTCCTCCCCGTAATGACACGCGACATGATGCGACTGATTCACTAATTCAAGGTCGCATAACGAGGTACAAGTCTAAGCTTTGAGCTTCTCTGAAATATCGCATCAAAAAGTAAATGATTCGACGAAGAACTAAAATAATTGACATCGTCCAAATTATCAATAAATCTAAGTGATAGTAGGACGGTCACATCTTTTGTGACGGAACCAATGTATTAACTGGGTGGACTAACGACTTAAGCAAACTGATTGGTGAAATATGCCTTGGATGACGTACAATGACGTAAAAAATACATATCAAGATAATGGTCGATAAAAATATGTGTCCTCTTTTTTTCTACTACTTCTATAGATACCTTTAATGCAAAGAGTATGGTAGGAGTCATTCGCTCTGTTATTAATTTGCACTAGCACTTCCATTTGCACTGCAAGCAAAAAAGTAGGACGTGATGTGATGATTTGGTTTTAAGATAAAGAACTTTCAGTCCATCTGTATGTTGAATCGAAGTTATAAAATATAGTTAAATTCCTGACCCGAATTAGTTCGGGGTAATAAACCAAATCAAGGACAAAATCGATCACAAAGATTTGTACCGAACGGTCATAAGAGCCATCTAATATTATAATATTGTCTTAGAGCTCCAGGTTATGTATAAAATTTCTAGTCTCTAACTCATTAGGTCTCATCGATTAAAATTGATTGCCAAATTTATATCGAAAAGACACAAGAAAGAGAAATCGAGTTATTAAAAATATATCATATAATATTTATATTTATTACTATATCATATACTTAAAGATTCTTTGATTAAATTTAGAATGTATTAAAATAGTAGGATGAAGAAAGTATATAGTCTGTTTATTCGTAAAATATAGAGACATTTCTTTCTTTTCATTGATAATAATGTAGCGAACTTTTAATATTTCAAAATGTTTTATCAAGCGCTCGTCTAGAGCCATTTTAATATTAAAAATTCTCTTATTGCAGTTGGCGCTAAATTACAGTTTTTACTTTTCACTGAAAATGTGAGCGGCCGTGCTCAAGTGTTCCAAACATGTTCTCGTTAACCGATTTTAATGACCTGGATTCTGGTTTTAATTATCTGTTTCGACAACCAATATTTAAATCACTTCAGTATTTTATTCAAACGGTAATTATTTAATTCTAGTTGGAGTCCTAAAGAATTTTCGCAGCAAGAGTTCGTGATACTTTTTATAAGACGTTTTATAAAAAAATGTTCTACAAATAAAATTAATCGTAATTTGCCGGTAAAAAGTTTTGTACATTTTTTTCAATTTAGCGTTGCGTGACATTTCGCAAAGCTATTAAAATTAAGTTAAAATAAGTAAGATTCTGTAAAATATAATTATCTATTTATTTAATATTAATGTTTATGAAATAAATGGAAGATAGAAGAACAATGTTAAGTATTTTACGTAAGTGATTTGATTGTAAGTATTTCTATATAACAACTAATGAATAAATTAAAATGAGTAACATATTTCTATAAAATATTAAACAATAAATTAAAGAAGCGTTTATATAAATTATAATATCTTACAACTGTACGGGAATAAAAAACACAACAAATAGCACATTAAAAAAATTTCATATCATTTTTATTTGTCATTATATTTTATTCTTTATTCGAAATTTTATGATTTTTATTAATTAATATTTGTATAAAAATAGCTTCATTATAAAATATCTGACCCTTTATTCTATTACACTATAATAAGGTAAAGTTTTTTTTTAGTTTTGATGAAAGATGCGCAATGTTTATTTTTTTAATAAAAATTATTGAATATATTTTTAATTTATTACACAAAACTAACGACAAAGTTAACAACATCAAATAGGAATAAACAAAAAAAATTAAATGCAAAATAGATACTAGATATTATTTCGCTATTGAACTCAAATCTTTTCGAACCTTATATCTGTAAATATATTCCTTAATATCGCTATTTTGTATGAATCTACACGAATATAATAATGCACTGTAATGCGTCACGTTTCTATAGCGCTTATATTATTCTGTATGCCAGAGTTCAGTGCCGGTTTGTTGTAAAGGTCGGTGTGTCACTTCTAAACGACGCGACGCTATGATACTCCATAATTTATTATTTTTACTTCCAAATTTTATCGTAATACATTCATAATATTCAATTTTACATATCATGAATAGACTTTGATTTTAGAAAACTTAAAGATAAAAGACAATATAAGAGACTTCTAAATGGTAAAAGTATTTTATTACTGAAAATCGTGAACGTAATATTATTGATATGAAACTACTATTGGCGTTATTTGGGGGTTAGACCGACTCGAATGCCGTGAAGGTAAGCGACATCTTGCACTATCTCCGCCTCCGCCCTCCCAGTACAAAGCGTATACTATTTATGTACTTTGTTTCTAAACATTATTATAATAATAAAGATAATATTTTTATTTTACTTACGGAACTCTATGTTTATTTCATTAATTATTAAAGTCAATATTTATTTATATGTTTTTTTTTTTAATGAAAAAATATTTTACATACATAACATACATAAGCAGCCCGTAAATGTCCCACTGCTGGGATAAAGGCCTCTTCTCCCTTTGAGGAGAAGGTTTGGAGCATTTTCCACCACGCTGCTCCAATGCGGGTTGGCGGAATACACATGTGGCTGAATTTCGTTGAAATTAGACACATGCAGGTTTCCTCACGATGTTTTCCTTCACCGCCGAGCACGAGATGAATTATAAACACAAATTAAGCACATGAAATTTCAGTGGTGCCTGCCTGGGTTTGAACCCGAAATCATTGGTTAAGATATTTTAGTTACCCTAAATTGCCAAGTATTACTACTGCTAGGCGTCCCGTGATGGACACATATTATTATTAACAGTTCCTTTTTAATCCTCTTAGCGATATGATTTCGATACGTCCACTGTATTGTTATACGATTAAAAACACACTATTCCCGAACATGCTCAGTATCTCTGCATAAATAACTTAATTGCATGGTACATTTAATGCTTAAAGAATATTACATACATTTTATATTTAATAGCAATAGTTTCCTCAATAAGCTACGGAGAAAGCAATATTGGGTGTGTAGTAGAGCGAGAGTACAATGTTGCAGAGGGAGTTAAAATATAACTATGTAGATACCATATAGCTCATTGAATCGCTGGGGTGTTAATGCCCTTAAATAGAGCCACACACTGAAAAGGGCTGCATATAAGTGTTCTTACAATCTGCTACGGACATCGAAGGGTTGTAAAAATACGTTAAATACTAGTGGTATAATGATGTTTCTTGCGGAACACATTGGGTAATGTCTCGAATGATTTGGTTTTGATTTTTGTGGAACGAAATAGTACCTCACATTGACATAATTTAATATTTTAACAGATTTAATTTTTTATATATCCATACTCAATGGTCAATAACTTATTTTGTCAAAACAACTAAGTAGTCTTAGGTTGCATGCGTTCGAATCAAAATTAGTCAACATATTTTTTACTTTTTCTGACATTTTCAAAAAATTAATAAATGAAAATAATTTAATAAAGAGTACATGCATATGATAAAATTCTTAACGAACAGAAATATCTATACTATAGGAATAACCTATTGATGTATATATAAGTAAACATTTTAATAAAGAAGATACAATTAATCCTTTGAATAACATAGATTTTAGTTACACTTTTTATTTTCCAGTAAATGGCGCCATAATAGTTAATACGCTTAAGTAATATCTTGTAAAATAATAAGTCGTAATATCTTGTAAATCGTATTGTATGCAACGCGTGTCAAGCGGGTTAATTTCCATTATGCGGCTGAGGAGTAACACCTTCGTAAGCTTAGAGTGAATACATAAACCTCTTATTTCTCGTGATACTTTAATATGATTAGACGTGTTGGAATTCCTATTAAATAAAGGGAACATGAGTACCGAGGGCGGAGACTGCTGCATCGAGCGAGATCAGGGATTACAACATCAAAATGGCCATAAAAATAGAAACCCAGAGTCAACTGAAACGCATTCTTGAAGCAAAGGGATGGCTATAATATCGCGAAACAAAAGTTTTTCATTACAAAAACCATAATAGAAAATATTAAATAATTATGTGGAGAAAACTAGAAATAAGGAATTTAGCAAATTACAGTTGTAATTATTATTATTTATTGCAAAAAGGTAGAATAATAAGGGGTTTACCTATTGGTATATCACTAGTGCCCATAAAATTTAGCAATTTAAGAAATAGTAACCAACCCTTGCATCACCAATGCGCCACCAACTGTACTTACATTGGCTCACTCACCCTCAACCTGACCATAACAATACTAAATATGACAGTAGTAATATAGAGTTAATAGTAAATTCAGAATTAAGATTTGCATCCTATATCGTAATGTTACTAAACGGGCTTTGGATTGGTGGCATTTTTAACTACACCTGCATTTCTAGATAGTTCAGTTTAGAAAATGTAGTTTTTGTTATTTGAACTGCCACTAAACACATTTTAATTTGTTATTAAAAAAATCATTAATAAAGGCGGTTACTGTATATTAATAATTGTCTAATAAGAATGCTTTTTGTAATACTAGAAGATGCAGCGCTATTCATAAAATGTTTTAGTACATAATATTATTATGTAAGTACTTCACTCACTTTCACTCACTTTGGACTATTGAAGTGACAAGTGTGAATTCCGTTCTCTGTATCATATCATGAAACAATTGTTTACGGTCATGCGGGCTTACGGTCGGATACTGATTCTATGTAATAAAATGACCTTTGACTATTATGTAATTATAATGTAATTTAACTTAAGAAATGTTCATAAGAGTTTATAAAAGCGAATTCATAACTGATATGTGATAAGGTATTAAATTTTTCATATTTGTTATTTAAAAATTATCAAAATCATGGTCATTATTGCATTCGTAACCATTTATGTATATAAGAAGTAACGCTCAGAATTAATAAATGTGTATGATGTCCTATCAATCGATTTTTGACACTATTCTTAATGGATATTATCATTATCAGGCCATTCCCAAGATGCACCGAAGTAGCCAGTTTTCTGTCTTTCACGACCCATTTCCAACACCATCTTTAGGTCACTGATCCACTTGGCTAGAGGTTAATAGAGTCTAGAAGATAATATAGTATAGAACTGTCTACAAACGCAGGTTTACGCTGTATTATCTCATTCTTATAGTCCGTTGGGAAGACAATTCGACAAAAATGGAGAGAAATCAGGAAGAGTCAATTCACCAACGCGAGGTTGTTACTGAGGATTTTGTAACACAAAAACCAAAACCTGTACTTGGACGGATGAGAGGGGTTTAAAACCGACAGTTCGTAGTCAGCAGCTGTAAAACCTACCCACTAAACTAACGAGACAGATATTTTTGTATAATCAATTTCCGAAACGGAAATAAAATGTCCAGATACGCTCACACACGTATACTGCATATCTATATAACAATGCTACCAGTGAAATAAAATAACGTTACTCTTACTCCATGTCTAGCCGCTCCAGACAATTGTCGCCGCCTTGTCTGGAAGGACTTGGCTAGTCCCCGCTCTTAAAACAAATTGACATGCATACTCATCCTCTATACAAATGCGTGCTTACACAGGCCATTGATACTTTAGTACAAATCAATATGTATCTTTTATTATTTTATAGAATAGATTAAAAATAATTTTGTATAATATTAGACACCTCGTACATATTTTATTTATTAAATTAGGTAAAAAATATATTCAGGCATGATACACAGTTGTTTAACATGTAAATTATTACATTAGTAGTGTCTTTGTATATTTTTTGGTATTTGAATTTTTCTCACAGTAATAATAATGCGCTGCCATCGCGAATACCTGTTTAGCTTAAAGGTTGACTAGCAGAATGTCTTATAAGTGTTAAGTCCACCTTCTATACGTACCATGTACCTATGTATTTGCTTGCTCATAAATAACAAAAATCTCGCTTTGTAATAGTACTTATTAATATTAGTAAGAAGGTTTTATAGTGGAGCCAACAGATACTGGCAAAATAAACTATAACAATAAAATAATTAGCAATAAGCTAGCTAAATGTAACGCTACAATTGGTATGGAACGTGTTTTTAGCATGTATTATATTGTTGTAAAAAAATACACAAACTTGGTTAAATTGTCTTTATATTATAATTATTAATTAGTACTTTCGTATGGGGAGATTGATTAAACCGAGAACAATCTGTTTCGCTTAATCTAGATGCTTAATAATGAGTAAAGTCTAAGAATTATTATCTGCATATTAGATATAACTTATACTGAAATTTAATGGCCATTTTTAAGTACAGAATTATTTATTTTGCAATTACTACTCAACTCTATGAAAACATTTGCTAAAATTGTTGCTTATATTATTTTTGTATAATTTACCAGTTATTTAGTAATTCTGAAATACTTCTAGTATTTCTTTATAAATAAAAATATGTAGTTGCTATTCTATTTTCATTTTGATTTTTTTTGCGTTTTGATAGCGTTCGTTTCGAAAGCGTAAGTTTCGAAATTTTTTTCTGCGACTAGATTAAATTAAAAAGCAATATCAATGAAAAATTTCAACATAAAACGTACATATTTAGCGTCCTGTCCTGTATCTATAACCCAAAATAATATAGAACTTATGGTATAATACATTTGATATTTTGCCAAAACTTCCGTAGTTCGTAGCGTGGCTACTCGATGTTCACAAGAAAGTTATGTTTTTTATATCTATGTATACAGTTAACATTATGTTTCGATCCCAAATTCTTCCTCATCAAATTCGCATAAAATCATTGTTTTCTGTTAGCGATCTTTATAGAAAACAGGATTCTGTGTATAATTTAATGATATTAGATTTTTTATTTAGTTTACAACATCCACGGGCTCACAGTTGCCCGTGCCTTTTTTTATATTTTACTTTTATATATTTTAGTGATTTATTATTTTATAGTTTTACTGAACATCAGCAGATCTTCGCTGGACTTCAAGGTTGTCGTCTTCTTTGAAGACGTGGCCCACACTGACTTTTTTTTATTTTAAAATAATATTCATAATCCATAATAAATAATATATAATTAATTCCTTTAATGCTATTTACTGCAATCCAGCGGGCCCTGCTCCGCGCTCGATCAGAGAGAGTAGAGCCTTGGCGACACTGATGTCGCGTTTGTGTATAGATATTATATTTTTAAATTTTACACAAGAAATATAAATTATATTTATATATGTACGCAGTAAATCTAAAACTTTATTAGTTCTGCTTCACCTGTAAAGACAATTTGGGTATGTTATATAATTGTAATTTTTATATTTAGGTACAAATTCATTGAATTCTAATTTTATTTTAAAATTTCTATACAAATTAAATTTCTTTAATATAAAATAATTTACCATAGTAAATGAATGGAAAATTACTACATTACTTTGCTAATTTAATTTCCAAGCATTCATTCAACATTCACTTTTAGGGATATCCTGTAAATATTTTACATAAACATCAGTGGTCCGGACCATAAGTTTAGGCGGCCCTGGGCTAATACTTCTTAGGGGCCACCTAAGACATATCTGAACGTAGATTTGAATTAAATTAATTGAATGGGTTTGATAAATTAGAGGGCTGCAAACCATACGATCTGTTTTATTTAATAAAGTTATGGTTTCTTTCGCGTTACCGTCAATTTTTGACTTTTGACTTGAATCCACGGGGCCCTGGGCTGAGGCCCAAAAAGCCGTATGGTAGATCCGGCCCTGATAAACATACTGCGAGCGACTAAAGACGGTCTACGCATGCGCTTTGCTTGTCAGCAATTGCGGACACTCGCGGCGGCGGGCGGCGTTGCGACGGCTTCAGACCAATACGTATAGAGTACTTGTAGTTTTTCATTACTCATATTGAATAGGGTTGGACCATAATTCTCATTGTTGTTACATTAAAGTCATGGTAGCATGATTTTTTTAAATACAATGAAACTTAACTACAATTAAATATAGCGTTATTTAATACTTAGTAATGTTATAGGTTTTTTTTACGTTTCAAACTCCCCAGACGTGGGATCAACACTTTAGTTATTCCACTGAAGAATGTCTTAACTTATATATTATTAACAGCATTAAAATGCGTAAGACGAGTAAACCAGTGTAATTAGGGGCACAAGAGGCGGAACAATTTGATGTCAAACTTGACAGCACTTTAGCACTGTAATTTATTTACTGTCTTGAGAATCGTCTCAAAAGAATCTTACGCTAGAACATTTTATTATTCTTTAAAATATTGCCCATATATATTGGCACAGCAAAGATATATTAACCATCCCTTCATCGCCAACGCGCGAAAACATTGGGAACTAAGATATTATATTACTTCTGCCTATAGTCACATTTGCTCACTCACCAAGTATTCAAAATAAAAATCAAAATATACTTTATTCAAGTCGTCCTTTACAAGCACTTTTGAATCGTCATTTAACATACTATATTAAGTGAAGCTACCATCGGTTCGGAATGTAGATTCTACCGAGAAGAACCGGCAAGAAACTCAGTAGTTACTCTTTTTCAACATTAAAAAATAAAGTCATGTTAGTGAAATACAATTATATATGTATGTAATATATCCTGCCTGGAAGTCAAGAAGTATTACTCACTCAATTCTAAATATCTATACTATATTCCAACCATAACAGGAAAAAAGCTAAATAAACAACATTTGACAGCAAATTGCGTCGATATCATTGGTCGAGAGCTTGATTAATCTATAACATTGACTATGGATTTGTGAAAAAATGGCGTTTTGAACATCGACGAAACTGCTATCAGTATTTTGGAAGTAAAAACAAAGTGAAAATAAGTAGTAAATTATAATACATCACTATTACACAATAGTGATGTATTATAAATAATGATATATTAATCATAAACCCTTAGTAGTGCATAATATAGTTGATTTATTAGCAAGTCGCATGTAATACGTTAATCTAAGGTTTGTTTATCTTTTTTCCTACTTCCATTGGAATAGGCTGTAGACTGTCATGACTTGATACCAATCAAGATACCCAACCTGATACCAGATTGATACCCAGACGGGCTTGCAAAAAGCCCTATGACCAAGTAAATTCATATCAAATTGAAAATATAAATTATATTTACAACGCCCGTAAATCCCCAAGGTTTCGTCTCAAGTTGGAATAATATTTATCTTTTTCCGACCTGAAAATTAGTTTTTGTTAAAATAAATAAATTTATATAATATTTACTGTACTAAATATTTTAACTTTGACCTAAATATAAAAACATTTGTCATCGTTGTTATTGCTTGCATATTCATGTTATGGTAGTTTACTTTCCAGTATGTTCACGTGTTTGTATTAAATAATTATTCGTATTCAGCAAAAGCGTAGAGGCCGTATTTGATAATATTCCTGTTGGACAAATATGTCAATAACGTAAATAGCAAAATTCTGCGTCCACCTTTGCATCCATTGTTTTGTGAACAGGCAAATATTTTTACACCCCTGAGCTATTTGTGGAATCAGTCTGTGTGTGGATGACGTGTTTGTAATATTTAAGAATAAACCAAATATTTGGTCGAAATCGATTACTACGCTGGGTCTTGTGAAGTGCCATTATAACAAAATACCGATTACATAACTATGCAAACAAATTGAACTTTCAAAAGCACTTCATTAATACATTGAATTGAATAAAAACGAGTAATTTACTTTAGTGGGATTTAGTCTGTTTGTTACAATGTACTTGCTAACATCAAAGGAAACCTGCGGATTTTTTTTATGACATAGGTAGGGGTCTGGCAAATGTGCCACCTGGTAATGGTTACCACTGCCAATAGACATTGAAACTGCTAGTAATGGATTTGAATGTTGCTGTAGTTACACTTTATTACTCACCCTTTAAACCGAAACACAACGATATTATATATAGTTTGACAGCAGAATTTCAGATGAGATGGTGGAGACTTGTGTGCATATCTTTTACTTAGGGGTAGGGCTCTCAAATCCAGACGGTGGTAGGGCTCTACATGTCTCCTGCGATAAAAGCAAAAACACTGAATGTATATTTCCAATATAAATTAAAAACCATACTAATCCAAAATGGATTCACGCATCGATGGCACCATTCAACGTCCAGTAAAATCATAAGACTTTTATCGTCTTTGATTAATATCGGTTACTGAGAAATATCATCGATATCGATATTAAATTCACTGTAGCGTCTCTTGGTTGAGGACCTTAGTAATAAATATTTTTCAGGCAACCATTCTTTATAGAAGTATTTCTTTTTAAAAAATTAATCCGATTTCAAAACTAAATGATTAAGCCACACGATAAATTCACGAAGTAATACCATCTTGTAACATTTGAAACATATAAAATGGATGTTTGTGTTCGGATTCTATGCGTTCGCGTATCGATCATCCGATTGAGTTCAAACTTCTTACAGTTTTTGGCACGTGCTTGAAGGTTTCGAATATAGCGCAATAGATGGCAGGCGAGTCGTATCGGATAATTGCTTACAAAAAGAATAAACATTTTTTAATTACCATGTGAAAGCGAGTACTTTCGATTTATTTTTTATAAGTCTGACGAGATTAAATTATTTTTCAATTTTCAGCAAAAGTTTTAATTATTATTAAATGAAACTTTTCTTATTAAGTAGACCTTAAGTGCATTTGGCATTGTCACATATCAACATGATTATTAAGATTTTAGAATCGAGTTAAAATCATTATAAATATAGTAATCTAATTGTGTCAATGGAGGTCGCTTTACTTAGGAAAGACCGACCCGAATTAGGCTAGGGGTCAACGACCCTGTTGTCAACAGTAATTACAAAATATGGATATTTTATAAATATATTGTATAAAAATTATTACTTAATATTTTAGAAAAAAATGTTCACTGCAAATACCAACAAGTTACTTTATGTTGACGATCAAATTATTAAAATATTTATCCCTGTTCCGTATTCCTTTATCTTTTCATATAACGTTAATTACTATTACTAACGAACTATTATTAATATTATTCTACGTATCAATTAGCCCAGTATTTGATACATAAAAATGTATCTAAAAATGTTTATTGTTTCTATTTCATAATTCATTGAACGGCCTAGTTTATGAGAATTACTGTTACGAATGGCAAATGCGCTCATTGATATATTTTTTACAATTTTTTTTAATTCTGGTAATATATGCTATTAAGTTTTATACTATAACTTATATGTTTATTTTAATTTACAGTTACTAGGTACAAAATAAATTAACATATGATCATATTCTCAGGAAAACGTTAAGTAGGGCTTTTAGCTCCCAGTGACCTAGTTTTTCGTTACTACGCGATGTATGTCGTAGTAAGCACGCTTGTGAGCGTTCTTTAATTTTTAATAAACACTAACTGTTCCTCTTTTTCATAACGATATTTTTTATACTATCTATTTTTGCACCGTTAATTTAAGACGTCTATTTTTTCCAAAAACTTACATTGAATTCGTATACAGTTTCATGAGATTTCAAAAAGAAAGGGTTACATTTTGTGTATTTCCCTCAATTTCTATGTTAGAGTTAGCAAAAGCAATTATTTCGGATAAACACCGACTCCTACTTATATTAGCCCTTATTATTATTTAAACAACAACCATTTTATACATACTTCGATCTTTATTAACTTAAGTTAAATTTAAAACATTATTTTCCGGCTTTTATATGACACGACTTTTTTTTCCTGTTGTTGTTTAATCTGTAATACTTATTTTTTTATTCCATACCACAGCGATGCTATGTGTATTACCATACAATCACTAGATAGTTTCATTGACGTCATGTCAAGTAATAGACTTCATATTTCTAACAAAGGCGGAAAATACCAGACTTGTTGCTGCCAACAACGTAAAATGAAAACGATAATCAATGTAGTTTTAGAACTCTACGAACTAACGAATACCTTCTATTCGCGGTAAAAAAAAACATTATTTCTCCCAGGAGAAAGCCTGAATATTATTGCTATAAAGCAAGAGTTCAAGCACAATATATGTAGGTTAGCTAAAATTATACTAAATATACCGAGTTTTTGAGTCTATATAACTAGCTGTCACTCCGCTATTCGTTGGTTATTAAATAAAAAAAGGCGAGGAGGATCAGCGGAATTCAAAAGATATTTTTACGGAAGATTGCGCGTCGAGTGGTCGTAGTCTTATACTGATACATTTATTTATTTTTGATATTTTAGTCTTAAAATTTAAATTTATTATATAATTTCAATTCAACTCATCTTCATCGAAATCTATACATACTTAATCGATAATTATTATTATTATACGTGTATTTGAAATAATATTTAAACCAAAAAAAAGTATAGTGCCTGTAAAACTCCGTATTATTATATATATATATAAATAAATAGTAATATACATCACCATCATCATCACTAGTTGGTAACACAAACTACGATATTTCGTGATATAAGCTACTGAACTATATAATTCGCGGGCTGTGACATGAACTCGTTCAATGATCTCTATGTTATCGACTCTCTAGAGATTATTATTAATGAAACTGGAATTTAATAATTAGTTTAAATTTAATTTACCAGACTTTATAGATAAATATTTCGCTGACTTTATACATCACTTGTACATCATAATGTAAGAGGGCTTATATTACAAATAGGGAGGGAGGAATAGAGAGACCTTAAAATTAATTCAGTTAAATCAAATAAGATACACTTGTATTAACTACTGGCAGCTCGCCCGACTTTGCACTCGTACAATTATGACTTTATATCGGGTTAAGGGATAAGTCCCTTGTACATAAACAATGTTCAAATCAATAAAATGTTAGCCCAAAACCGCATTAACTAATCAATATGTTGGCTATGTACGTTTCAGGCTAGTACTGCAAACATTGAAAATTGCAAACAAAGGCAGGAATAACATGATTGAACTAGGAGTTTAAAAATGTTTACATTTGTGTGGTCATTACTCTTATATTTTTCTTTATTCCTGCAAGGGATTTGACATCATTATAACACGTATATATGTTATATTTGTTATTATTATTGCTTAATTTAATTCTGACGTATATTTATACGTTACGTTCTACTTCATGAAATGTGTTATTTAAAGTTGAATACAATGCTCGTTTTTATAAATAAATGTATTAATGCCGTTTTCGTAATTAAATAAAAATATATAGCCTAAAATAAATTTGATTTGAAATGGCAACGAAAAATCCAAATTTTAAAGCTTATAATAATTAAATATATACTTATATATTTTGTCATAATAACGACTAACTATACTATCCTAAAACATCAGTTTAGATTATTACATTAAAAACATACTTGTAGTGAAACTAATATATTCTCCTTTTAGGAGATGAATAAAAAGGAACTGTACCGAATTTGTAACCAAAACAAAAGGAATTCGTCTAATAAAATATTGGGTAAATTTCTGCCACAAGCGAATACATACTGGTAATGTTTACAACTGGTCGTTATAACTTCTAAAAATTAACTATACTTTAAATGATTGTCATATATCAAAAGTTCAAAAGGGTCGAACAAAATGAAACTTCCTACGGAAAACGAAATATGTAAGATCAAACATTTATTGCGTATGATGAATCATGAACACGTTTAATAGTATTTAGAATGATTTTCTTAAAGCTAATCAAAGTGAGTGAAAGAGTGATCTCATACAAACAAAAACAGGCGTAGCATGCAGCGGCTTAGTCATCGGTAGAAGAACGATCAAGGCACACGAATATTTTAATAGAAGCCAATATTTAGCTATGCGTGTCCATTTTTCTAAGAACTCAGTATAAACGAGTCAATTTCCATTAGGTAACAGCAGACACTGGGTATTATTTTATCTTTCAATATTATAAATGTAACATTTGTGAGTAGATTCTAACGAATTGCCTTTACCAGTGATAGGGTTTGCACTGGACTATCAGTGCTGGTGCCACCAATTCCACTTACCAATAATTATAAAAATATAAAGATCTTGGGTGGTGGCAAGTGTTATAAGCCACAACGGGATTTAAGAGGTTTAACTGGCGGTATAGAAGTAAGAACCTTCTTACCATCATTCATTATTGCGATTTTTTAATAATTATAACGTTAAAATGGGTAATTTATATTTAGCAAATAAATAATTTTATTAGTGCTATTAAAATTAATTTAGTTAACTCAAATAAGATACACTTGTATTAACTACTGGCAGCCCGCCCGACTTTGCACTCGTACAATTATGACTTTATATCGAGATACATTTCAAATATGGAACTGAAAACAGCTATTATAATACAATCAATATCACGTCAAGTGCATTCTCTGCCCGTACTCAGCCAACCTACACAGTGCTAATATTATCTCTTGTTGCGTCCTATTCTTGCAATGTTTTCTGTAAATATCATTGAATATTATCGTAATTACTCAATACAATTGCGTATTTAAATTAGCTATTCATATGGTATTGCTTCAAACCATTATACCATTAATTTAGATAGGAGAACCGTATTACAATAAACCAAGTATTGGAATTTGTCTTTTCAAATAATATAACTGTTTACTGTGACAAAAAGGACCGGACTTGGAGATCTAGAGATCCTGGGGCAACGGAGAAGTGGAGGCCCCTAGTTATTTATATATAAATTAATTTTAAGAAATTCATTTCTGTCAGTAAGGTTTGTTTATAATTTATTTACTCTTTGTTCCAGTAAGTAATCTATAATTAATATGACTATATCTAGATATTTAAATATATAAAACATTAAATTCTTAACTGGTCGGAACCTCTATTGTGGGGGACCCCTCTTATGTGGAGACCCCAGGGTCGTTGTTTCGGTAGACATAAAATCTTACCTATTTCCAACTAAAAACTCAGAAACCTCGAGCCAAGGAGATAAAACTTACCTCTCTTTTGATGTTATATTATGAACAATGAACATATATTATTTGTGTGTACAAATGCAGTAGGGATTCTATAAAAGTTAAAGTAAAGTATCAGCTTCTAAATTTTGAACACTACTGTTTCGTAGAAGGTATCTAACCATGATTTCCAAAAAGTCTTGCAACTCAAAATCAAAGAAAATATCTGTCAATTTTTTTTCGTGTTCAGGATGAATCAAATGAATATGAACAAATGATTTACCGTCCCGTGCGGAACACTGTCACGTGTCAAAGGGTCATAGAAAATTATTTGGTACGCTTTATGTTGACAAACTTGAAGCATCGTAATGCAAAAAAGGAGTGACGTAAGAGCATAATTTACTCGAGCAAATTTATTCGTATTGATCTGAGCTTAAGCCCCTTTGTTATGAAACATGAGAAAATCGTAAAAAACGCTCTCAGCTCTCTAACCACGAAAACAGTTTAGGATTTTATAATATTTCTTATAATTTTGATATATGTTTTCTTTCAATTTCCTCTAAAGTTTATTGGTAAAATTGCATAATCTGCTTTACTGACTCATTGCGCTGACGTATATTAACAAAAACTCTCGCAATTTGCTAGCTCCCGGTGTTGCAGATGTCTATGGGCAGTGGGGCACTTTCCTTTAGGTGAGCCTCCTGCCCGTTTGCCAACTACACCATAAAAAAGTGCGATATCAATAAGATTTTTCCTCTTTAAATTTTATCAGCATTTTTTTACGTGTACTATTACGTGTACTATATTAATATTACGTTCCTTTACGTCTAGCTTCAATACAAAATCTGAAACTTGAACATTTGATTGCATAACATTTTGTACAATTCGTGCAGCTGCAGCTTCTTTGGCGTAATGAACAGAAATGTCTCA
Source organism: Vanessa atalanta (assembly GCF_905147765.1). Lineage (NCBI taxonomy): Eukaryota > Metazoa > Arthropoda > Insecta > Lepidoptera > Nymphalidae > Vanessa > Vanessa atalanta. Next base: position 7,929,963 of record NC_061882.1, read on the forward strand.
TCTCTTTTTAGCAAAAGACATTCTAACTCATAATAAAATGTATTCTTTGGTCATATTTTATTATACCTTTATCGCAATTAATGATATAAAATAAATGGAATTATATAAAAAAAAGAGCTTCAATAAAGTAATTTTAATTTGGTAGAGGTTTGCGCAAAACCTCTCGCGTCAAACCCGTTTTCGATTTGTATTTTTTTGTCTTAGATAAATGATCCTTACAGACGTGTTAAGCCCATGCCTTTGTCTTTCGTTTTGATTAACGTTTTTTTACATTTGCCTAGGTTTTTTTGGGATCCAATACTTTTATTCGAAAATTGTAGGTTAGAAATCAAATTATATCCATAAAAGAGCCTTTTATAGAAAATGAAACCCACGACAATTGTATATAACATTTTGTGGTCTTTGCAAAAGCAGATTGATATTTATTTGATTTTTTCATCCAAAGCTGCAGCTTTTAAACATTTCGCGCTTGCATTTTTTTAGACTCTAAAACACAAGTTAATTCATCAAACATTAGAAATAGTTGTAAAGGTACAAAAAATATTCAGTTTTGCAAGGTCAACTTTGTTTCTTTAATATACGTGACCGCTTTGTTAATTACGAATACGCAATATTTGTATTCATAAAAACCTTTTTAATAAAACGCAGGGTATATTTAGACGATAAATAACTGCTATTATTTGACAATTACTTTAGCCAGACTAAAATTTTGTTATTTTCCCAATTATACCAATGGTCTGAATAAATAAAAGTAATGTTAATCTGATAATGCTGGTTGTAGTAAAACAGTATATTAAAATTTGAAGTATTATTTAAATAAAACATATAAAATGAGATTTGAGAGCTATTTTAATAGATACGATGTTAATTGCAGGCGCAATTGAAGTGGTATCGCAGATGTTGCGCGCGCGCCGAAGTAGAAGAGAGGAGCGCGCGCGGCCTGCACGCGACGCGGCCACCACCCGGCGCGCCCTCTAGACAATACCCTGTATTTTTATACGGTACCTAATACACTTATTACATGCTTAACTATGTCAACTGCTTTCGAATAATTAAATTTTATACTGGTTTGGGAACTCGATTTTTTTTTTTTTTATTAAAATATTACATGGTACGAGATCGAAGTCCTAATAAACACTTTAAATAGCATAGACAAGAATTAGTTCTAGGAAAATTACTTATTACTTAGTTAAGAATATTAGCGTTTATAAATAACTGTGAAAGTCCAAAATATTTCTGAAAATCTTGATAAACTAACTTTTTATTATCTAAATTATTTAAGCACAAAAGCTTTTAATTTGCTGTATTTTATCGTATAAATTTTAATATTTGGTTGTTAATTATAGTTCGTTATGTACAGGCGCTTGTTTCAGGTCGGACATGAAAAATCTCGCTCATTTGCTGGCTGTCCCTATCAGCGAGTACGTGGTGACGTTCATCTCTTTAGTAGCCGCGGCCACACTGCTCACGAGGACGACAGGTCTGTTTCAACGAACAATTTATTTTCTTTGGTTATTGATTGTCCAGATAGACTGTCAAAGCGTAGAATGCATCATAAATGGCAAATATTGGCCAATTATTGGTCAAGTATACGCACACTAGTAAAGTGAGTGTCAAGCATAGCTGTCACGCTCCAAGATAATTAAGTTGGCCCGTTTGTTTTATTCTTTCCAAAGTGCGATACTCTTTCTAGATATACACGTTTAATTTATTTTATTAAATAAAACTTTTTGAACCGATAAATTATATTTTTTCTGTAACTTAATTTTGAGTAGCAGCTGACGTTATTATTTTAATAAATGTTTCTGAAAATCCTGAAAATCTAACTCCTCCTAGGAGATTCCTGTCGTTGTTCTATGAGTGGAAAGGATTAGGTGGGCACCTTTGTTTGCGCATACACTTATGCTATTATATTGCCTGGAGAAAGCTAGTCGCATTTGGGAAAAGTCGTCGTTGTCCAAATTCGATTTGGAGTTCTATATCTAATCATCCAAATACTATATACTTATTTATAATATTTTATTTCGTTATAACAGATTCCTTAACTAAGAGACTATATGAAAATAGTATTTTGTCTTATAAGAATAGAATAAGATGTACTACAATTAAAAATACAATTAAAGAAATCTCATATAGTTCATTTAGGAGAGTGACAATAAATACTTAAATAACAGTCCTATGTAACAAGAAGTCATTTGATCGTGTGAATGACTCTCCATTAGAACACTATTCACCTTTTGTGCTACCATGTGGACAAATCATAAAATGCTAATATAAAGAATAGTGGATATGCCACGTTATGTCATTTAAATGCCAAAAAACTATATTATAATTAATCTTAACTTTTTACTGGTACAGGAGGGCGCTCCGCCCGTAGGTGGTCGGCGGGAGAACGCGGGCGCAGAGTGTACTGCCGCACGCGCTTTCCCTACCACACACACCCGCCCATTCACTGTTAGCAGGTACAAAACATATTCTCTTCTCATAATAATTATCTATTATTCATTATTGATTTCATACTATCATCTATTTCAATAATTTTATGATTCCCGTTTAACATACTTATAGCTTATTTCAATTATTAATTTCAGTAGGCAGTTTACTCGGGGGGAGTTCGATAGACAATGTCCGAGGACTTGGACTCGATCAGCGAGGAAGAACAAAGCTTGTTCCGACCCTTCACCCGAGAGTCATTGGCCGTAATCGAGGCCCGCATAGCTGAAGAGCATGCCAAGCAAAAAGAACTTGAGAAAAAACGAGCGGAAGGCGAGGTGAGTCACGCGTCTAACACTAATGCAACTATGGGCTCTTTGCCACAAGAGTGTTTACTGCTGGCCCAACAATCACTGTACAATATACGGTCTAAAACAAACTTTAGGTTAATTCAACTCCAATAAAACAAGCGAATAAGTAAAATAAAGAATAACACAGCAAAATAAACAAATGCTTAAACAATAAACTTATTAAAGAAGAGCATTCTATTAAATATTAGCTCTGACAGATAATTTTTATTTAAACCATTCCAGACCGATTTGGGGCGGACGAAAAAGAAAAAAGAAGTAAGATTGCTTGCTTGCCCCTTTTACCTTTTTAAGGCTCGTTTTTAGAAAGATTATTTAGCAAGTTATCGCTGGTTCAAAATTTATTTTGTTACGAATATCACATACTCCGACAAACATTGGCATGACAGCAGTCAAAGTGCGATAACTTGCATTGCATTCTAATTTATTACTAATCGCATTTTTGAACACATCGCTTTGTCAATAACTATTAAATGTATCAAGATAACCCGAAGCTTAGCTGTTTGAATCATTTAGCAAATTCTTAATGATAAATGTTCAGTAGTTAACGAAACGAAAGCTTATCATATTTATTTGCATTTACAATTAATAAAGGTATTTTCGTAGAAAATTATATGAAGATACCGAAACTAAATGCAGAATAGTCAAAGCCCCTTATCATAAATAAGCGAATTGTCCCCAATCTAAATCGTAAAATAGACTCCAATGATCCTTGGTTAGAAATAAATCTAGATAACCTTGAATATGTTAAAAATGAGCCTAGTGTTACTGTCTATAACCTTACACCAAGATTACATACACGTCACTTGTTCCCAAACTACGAACCTCTTTTTGCCGTAACAAAAACAATATCCTAAAACTAATAATAGTGTAATTAGTCCTAATGAATAGCAAATGAACTACACTAGCACATAACATATTACCATTATCATGCATTGCACACGATTGGCTCATGTCTGCAAAATCATCGGCTGCTGTCATTTAGGTCTAGCATGGTGTTAACACCTAGCTAGTTTAGCGCAAATATACGAACGATCCCCTATTTTGCTACCTATTAACCTTAATAAATATTTGTAAACTTATTTAAGGAGCTTACAACAAAAAACTAATCGATTTGCTTAAACTAAACTATATTTTTTGTTCCCAATCACCCAACTTCTGAATATATATTTAGTTCATACATAAAATAAAACTAAATTTTGCATTGATACTTTCCAAGATTATTAAATAATGTAAGTTAAATAATGTATATTAAATAATGTAAGTTACGTGTAAGTAATTAAAACTAGAAGAGATAATTTCGAATAAATAAATTAATCTCATCAACTTATAAAACTTTAGTGATAAAACGGTAACATGATAGGGGGAATCGTTCTGCAATCGCTTCTAGTTCTGCCAAAATCGCATCATGGTTACACGGACAGCAGCAGCACAGGAAGCAATAAGCTTTGAACGCTCACGAGCCATGCTCTACTACCGTAATAATACTAGTTGCTTTAATAACCAGTGTTATTCTCCTAGTCCTAGCCAAAGATGTGTCGCATAGTGGAGTAACTGCGAGAATAACACAACCTAGAATCAACAGTATTGTTACACGATGCCTTGATTTAGTAGTGTATTGTGATTATAATATTAATATTGTCATTAAAATAACACAATAATTGTAACAATGTACAAATAATATTAATTTATTGAAATTGAACACACTAAACTGCATTGAGCCTATTACAGAGTAAGTAAAATGGTAATTATTGCAAGTAAGTATCACATACATACTACGAATCAAATAACGGTGCCATGTATACAATTAAATTCAGATTAAAATATTAGTAATTTATTAGTAAACGCTAAAAGTAAGAACAATATACGTATACTGTCAATGTAATCTAGGTTGCTGCGTCGAAAGTTCCAAGCGAAGGATCCTCGGTGATACAATGTGTGTTATGTAGGTGCGGTACGACGATGAGGATGAAGATGAAGGTCCCCAACCAGACGCGACCTTGGAGCAGGGCCTGCCGCTGCCGGTGCGGATGCAAGGCTCCTTCCCTCTCGAACTCGCCTCCACACCACTCGAGGACATCGATCCTTTCTACCACAACCAAACAGTAAGAACAGTTTTTAAATAAATCTCGTTAGCTATTACCCGAAACGAACTTGTTTCGTGTATATAAAATTAAAATACGTTTTCGCACATTTAGTATTAGCTAAATGAGGATTTTTAAATCTGATTGTATTATTGTTTCAGACATTCGTAGTCATAAGCAAGGGTAAAGATATCTTCAGATTTTCGGCGACTAATGCCTTGTGGATACTGGATCCATTCAATCCAATAAGAAGAGTGGCCATATATATATTAGTGCATCCTTTATTCTCTCTGTTCATTATTACCACAATCCTTGTGAATTGTATACTCATGATAATGCCTACCACACCAACTGTCGAAAGTACTGAGTAAGTACCAACATATTTATAATTAAATTAATTGCTAACGTTTCTAAAAGATTACATATATATATATAAAATTATAAATTTATATACCATCTAATCATTAGTAGAATGCACGTTAGTTTCAAAATTATTAGACTTCAGTTAGTTTTCGAATTGTCTAAATGCCCTATAATTTAGATAATCGGAAGTAAACTTTTATATCTATTATTAGATTATTACGTGCCTAGTTTATTATATTTGAAAATATAAATTTTCGTCTGAAATGTATGAAATATCTTTGAAAATAGAATTAGTGTTATCAATGCAGTTTACTCATAGTTAGAAAGAATATTATTGCAGAATAACTTAGTTTATCCGATCTTCTCGATATCTTAATAATGAATCTCACAAACTTTTCTAACGGAAATAGCAACTCCTTAATTGTTTAAGTAATGAATAACTTTTTCATTATGCATTATTTAATTCAATTGCCGACTTCGGTATGATATGAGAGTAACGTAAAACGACCCTGACAACGACAGTAGCACAATATTACACATCATTTACCACGACACAGCGATGCAGCGTCCTTTAATTAGTTATCCATCTCTTCTTAAGATTTTCTATTGCGACACTTACTTACTAATACCATAAAATTGTAAATACATAGGTATGTATTTCAATTTCATTTAGTAATAGGTGTATTTAGTAAATCGTATTGTTACCGCCACCTTACCCTTCATGACTTCAAGTTAGATGTTTTGTTTGATTTCGAAGACCTAGAATTGTTTTATTGTGACAATTTTGTCTACTTTTTGAGCGGCGTTCCACAATGGAGGTGAATTTTTACAGAGTTATCTTTACCGGCATCTACACCTTTGAATCGGCGGTGAAAGTAATGGCCAGGGGTTTCATACTACAGCCATTCACATACCTTAGAGATGCATGGAATTGGCTTGACTTCGTAGTTATAGCTTTAGCGTGAGTAGTAGACAATTTTAATATATTTATGTAGCAAAATGTTACAAATGTTCAATTGTAGATTTTCGTTCTTATATACTTAAATATTTCTTTAATAGTTATTATATAGAAGAATATATATATAAATTAGATATTCGTATGTTAAAATTATTCTTTACTACAACGATATACGGGTAGTGAGGCAGGGGAACTCTATAAGAATTCCATTGTTCGAAGATTCGTGATATAAACTAGTTCAATTGTGTAGTTAGATATTATTAATCTAGATGTTGTGGTTGTGGGTGTGTGTTGCAGTTATGTGACGATGGGCATAGATCTCGGCAACTTGGCCGCTCTAAGAACGTTCAGAGTTCTCCGAGCTTTGAAGACTGTGGCCATCGTACCGGGTAAATTTATATTTGTATAACTTTATCTTTAGGAAAGTTTAAATTTTGAAACAGCAGTTCTTATCGATGTCTAGAATAATAAAGTAGGCAGTAACAAAAAGCTTTTAACAGTAGATGTATGAGTAATGAATCATAAATAGTAAAAAATAAGAATGGTTTAAAATGAAATGAAAAGACAAATGTAAGTAAGTACATCGGTTTGTTTTATTAGCAAATTTAAAATGAAATGCAGCACCGTGTGATATAATATACGTATAAGTAGGCGTTTTAAGTTAGACTGTGTTTGAACAATGATAAAATAAATCCGATCCACAGGCTTGAAGACTATTGTCGGTGCGGTAATAGAATCGGTGAAAAATCTTCGGGATGTGATTATATTGACGATGTTTTCACTATCTGTGTTCGCACTTATGGGTCTGCAAATCTATATGGGGGTTTTGACACAGAAATGTATTAAAGTCTTCCCGGAAGACGGTAGTTGGGGTAACCTCACTGATGAGAACTGGGAAAGATTTTGTCAAAATGAAAGTAAGTCTGGTCTAATATCAAAATGTTTTTTAAATAAATAAGAAGAATATGTAATTATACATTATTTTGTTTTTAGCAAATTGGTACGGTGAAGACGGAGACTATCCCCTTTGTGGAAATTCATCAGGAGCAGGGTAAGTTCTTAACTTCTATTATGATTTGTTTAAAATTTGAGTTATAGTTATGAAGTTCTGTTACTAAGGCGAATTTCTCACTTTATAGACAGTGTGAACCAGGCTACATATGTTTACAAGGCTATGGACCAAATCCTAACTACGGATATACGAGTTTCGATACTTTTGGTTGGGCTTTCCTATCAGCTTTTCGACTCATGACACAGGACTATTGGGAAAATCTGTATCAACTGGTAATGGGCTAACAACATTTATTGAAATATTATAATATTCATGTTGTTCCTTTTTCAAATATAGAATTGATTATATATATTTTTTAAATTGTGTTACAGGTGCTAAGGTCGGCGGGTTCATGGCACGTCTTGTTCTTCGTAGTGATCATTTTCTTGGGCTCATTTTACCTCGTCAACTTGATTTTGGCCATTGTCGCCATGTCATATGATGAGTTACAAAAGAAAGCTGAAGAAGAGGAACAAGCCGAAGAAGAAGCCCTTAGGGTATGTTGTTGTAGTTATAATGATCGTAGAATGACGTAATGTATTTTTTTTGTTTACTATAAATAAATTTCAATCTTACAATTAAAGGAAGCGGAGCAAAAAGCGGCAGCTAGAGCGGATAAGCAGGAAGCCAGGGAAGCCCACGCTCGAGAGCAGGCTGCTGCGGCAGAGGCGGCAGCTTACGCCGAGGCACATCCTGCTAAATCTCCCAGCGACTCTTCCTGTCAGAGCTACGAGCTGTTCGTGAACCAGGAGCGCGGCAACCAGGACGACAATACGCGCGAGCGCATGTCCCTCCGTAGCGACCCCTTCCAGGACTCGGTGAGCACTCAGCCCACGCACAAGCCCACCGCCAACGAATCGCACCACGAACCGGCACGCCGACAGAGGAAGGTCAGCATGGTGAGTATGCGCGCCTTTCACGCCTCCATCACGCTGCCAATGGTTTATCTAAATTTGTTATTATTCGGACGAGTTTTTTTATAATTGATTATTAAACAAGATATCTCACATCTGAAACATTATTCTTGCATAATTAAAATACAATATTATTTCTTAACAAAAATGTAATATTAGAAAAAAACATTGTAAGTACAAAAAAATAATTAAAGTATCTAAATAATATCTAGTTATTAGATAGTGAAAAAATGAATTATCTCATTACAATTACTTTAATTTAATTGTAAATATTGCAATATTTATTTTATGGAACTGTTGGCAGCGGAACACATTCTTTTCAACTTGATTTTATTCTACGTTCACGCTGCTTCTACGCAAGAACTTAACTTCGATTTTAAATAAATATTAATACACGATTTAAGCATCCATCTCTCATCCTCACTTTTAAAACACTCGACGTCACACAATAACAAATTCAAGTTGAAAAGAACAACCAAATTTATTTATTGATGTAAGCTTTGATCTAATTATTTATTCTCCCTTCAAATTTGCTGCTGACGCCAAAATTCAGATTTTCCTTCAATTACAAAAGATAAATCGATATAAATAAATAAAAAGACAGACTCTACTGGTTATTATTATTCTGTATATAACGAGAAGTATGTAAATCTGAAATTTGAGTCAGAATTTTATTTAACTTTGTTTTATTATTTTTGAACATCAATTCTGTGGGTTTATTTGGATATTGGTTTCGAGGCATGCTATTAGTTGAACCTACCATCTCTACAATCACTTTCATTCGTTATCATTCTCATACTATTATGCCTGCAGCTGTACTTATCTTTATTTCAATTCGCATTACTAAAACAACTGTATATGCAAATAACGGTTATTTTAATGATTTATTTGATTAGAATCATTTAGTGTCTACTAATTTATGTTTATTTACGGTAAAGTAATGAGAAATATAACCAATACACTATGGGGTATTCATTATGTGAGCATGATTTAGAAAGAAAATTGACAATTTAGCTTATAGATTGAATTTAGTGCACTTTAGTTTAAATTTTGTTTTCGAGTATCTCAATCTCCAATATTATTTTTTCAAGTAGATAATTTAAAACGGATCAATGACCAATTTAATTAGGGCTCAGAGATTAAACGACTGTATGAGTCAGTCAGTCAGTAAATAAAGGTTATCGGAATAAATACTATTGGAGAGAAGGAGTCTATTGTCATGTTAGATTGTTTCTTTCGTAATGTGAATGTACGAACGGGCCGAGCTGAGACTGAACATGTCACCGGTGGAGAGGTAGGTTCGGTCAACATAACTAACTTAACATTACTAGTAACTTGTAAGAACATTAACACAGTTTAGTAATTCCTCAATTTCGATGAGTGATATGCGGAGGCTAAGTAATTTGGTCATAAAAGAACAGTCCTCATGACTATAGATGTAGAAGTTAAAATATAGCTATGGTAGGATTTAGTCATATGCAAAAATGCATGAAATTTAACCCCACATTACTTCATGTGTTTATAAACAAAGTTACTTGACTAACCGTTGCTTTTATCATTGCCAATGCTTGTCTTTGGTTCTTTGTTTATGTGTCTTTACAATAAGAGTATTGTAGTTAAAATCAGTTACCACAATAATAATATTAATTGATACCCTTCAAGCTACAAAACCTTATTGTAAATTAACTTCATTTTAAATTTGTTTCTTCTTTTATTTAGTTAGATTTTTTAGTAGTCCTGTTTTGATTCATTTTAGTCACACATTGGTTTCACGTCTCGTATCACTTTCTTGCAACTTCCTTATTCCAAATTATTCTTGGTAAAATCCTTTATCCTCTTGATTAATTGTCTAATTATAATCTTATTGTTACTATCTCGATAATTACAATATCACTTTTTCTGTGTATTAAAGGTTCCCCACCCTGAACGCATAAATAAATACGGACAGTTGTCATATGGGCCACTGCGCGAAGGCTCACAGGTTTGTCCTTGTAGCCACATTGGTGTTTGTGTTCCCCTTCCTTTTCCTTTACTTTAGCTAATTTTATTTTCTTTCTCTTCCTCTTCTATAAAACAAATTATTATGTTTCTTGTAATAACTATTTACATTTCATATTGCAACAATTCATGAAATCATTTAAAAATATTCTTTATTAGTTTCACATTTTGATTCAGAATAATGTTACATTCAACGTCATGCATTGCTGCAATTGATTCGAAAGCACTATTATTTTTCTAATCTTCATTATATTTCTTCCTTATTAGTCATTTTCTTGACTGTGCGTTTTATTTACAATTTGTTTATCGGCACATGAAAGTAAATATTAAGTCATAGTAATGTAAAAGAAAAACGAATGACTCATAATCGTACGTACATAAGTACTTCAGAAAAGCCTTAACCAATGAAGCCTCTGCGAACGACTCCCAATCAGAACTAGTTCATCTGCATTTTCCATACTCGATCCGAATTGAGGAACGTTGTATTTGAAACATTATAAAAAAAAAACTTTAGTATTTCTCGAATCCAAATAAAACAATAATAACAGTAAATGAAAGATTGACTTAATAAATAGGATTACTTGTGTTGAGTTACTAAGAACGTTTTTAAAATTTAATATGACTTTAGGCTTCATTGTCACTCCCTGGATCACCGTTCAATTTACGCCGAGGGTCTCGTGGATCGCACCAAATGGCTCTTAGACCGAACGGAAGAAATCGATATCCACCCGGAGCTGATCGAAAACCACTAGTTCTTTCAACATACTTGGATGCACAGGAACATCTGCCATACGCTGACGATTCAAATGCTGTTACGCCAATGTCTGAAGAAAATGGTGCTATAATTATACCTGTCTACTATGCCAATTTAGGTAATTATGTTCCTACATTTACACTTGATCTATTTGGTTTGTATGTTTTAGATAGAATACAATAGTGATACTCCGTCATAACCCGTGCGTGCAATGTGAGGCGACTATCAATTTGTGTAACTTACAGTCATCGATCAAGCTTGTAATTACTTAAACCACATGTAGTGGGAGCTAATCCACGAGCAAATGCCAAAGAGCACGCGACCGGTCGCAAAAGTTTGTCGAATCTTTTCCATACACTTTTAACACTATGCCGAACATAAATAAACGAAATAAGGACGAACGCTTTGATGATACCTAATTTAGATTCAAAATAAGAGAATTTTTGTAATTAGCATTTCCATTCTTGTTTACTTAATTGTTCTATTTTTAAATTCTTCTAAAGCAAATTTTTGTTCAAAATTGGTAACACTTCAAACTATTTTCGCCGCCTTGGAATATGTATATTTTCTTAATAATTATTATAGGTTCGAGACATTCTTCTTACACGTCGCATCAATCTCGATTGTCGTACACTTCACACGGTGACTTATTAGGTGGAAAAGCGCAAACGAAAGAAGCAAGGCTAAGAGGACGATCTGCATCCAGAAATCACAGCGTAACGTCACAACCGCATGCCTACCCACTGCCAAGACAAGATTCGTCGCTCGCATCTAGACCGCTTAGAGAATATGTAAGTTACTTTATAATAATACTTATTAAATTATATACTTTATTAAATTTAGCTATCTTGACAAAGATTCACAATTATTAATGTAATCAAAACAGTTTTGTTTTCTAATTTTTAAATGGTCGATGGTATATTTCAGGAAATAAGCACAACGGAATGTACAGATGAGGCTGGCAAAGTGTTAAAACAATCTAACGACAACCCTTTTATAGAGTCGCAGCAGCCCAACGTTGTAGATATGAGAGGTAAGAAATTTCAGTTCAATGACTTCCACGCATTCTCCTTTAAAACAACGGGTATTATAGCTCTAAGCAGCGTAAAAGGTTATCAGTGATACAAAGTTTCAAGTGTTATATATAAGAAACTCAATCTAAATAATAGAAAGATGTATCAAAACCACGGACATTATATCTGTGAAGATTTGTTAGTTTAAAGAGAAAATTATTGTACTAAACTATAATAAAATGTATGTATGATATCTTGTATAATTTCAGATGTAATGGTACTAAATGAAATTATCGAACAAGCCGGGAGACAAAGTAGAGCTAGTGAGCAAAACGGTAAGAGTTATAAAAGCAAAGTTAAATTCGTAAATGTTTTAGTGTTACGTGAAACTACTTCAAACCGTCGCATATAGTTTCAAAGTTTTGTAGATATTTCCTTAAATGTGTTTTATTTTTCCTTAATAATTACGCTTATGTTTAAAATAGTTTAAATTGAATATAATAAAATGTGTCAATAACTAAATATATATATATATATCCATAATCACGTTTACACCGTTTATGTTATATGTTATATTTTATACATGAATATCCGCATATACACCACACAACATAACAAAACACAAAGGTATTTGCTCATTATGCAGCAAAAAGCATAATTGGCAAAATGAACCATTTGTGGGTGTCATTTATTAATCTTTAATAACATGTAAAGCCACTTGAAGCACAGTTTACAAAGTTATGAAAAGCACGCACCAAAAACTAATAAACGTTTCACATTTTTTAACCAACCCTTACACAATATCAGATAAATAATAACTGAAAAAACTAAATTACTTATTTTGAACTATACACAAAGCTTTGCTACGCTTTTGTTTTATTTTTTGAATAGTTAAAATAGATTACCATAAACGTAGAATATATTTAGGGATCTGGCAAACAAAATGTGTCGTTTATTCGGAATTTTAGAGGACATTCAATTTAACATTGACAACGCTTTCAATCTTCTTTAAAAAGGTTTCAAGTTATTTGACCTCAGACCTTAATTTAGTAGCGCAATTCGATTTCTATGAATTGGACTTCACTTGAAAGTCACGACAGACAATCCTATATCAAAGTTCTTGCCAGTTCCCTTACCATAGATATCGTTCTAATTATTTTTAATTACGGGAGCAGTACTTAAGGGACACTGATCAAATGCGCGCGAGATATTATAATACACATTTCATTTCCATATCCGATGGGAGAGTATTCTGACCCGATCGGTAATAGCTCACGTGAAGCTTTCCGAGCCAAAAGACTGCCATATTCCGGGTTGCTACTGAGATACCAATAAACATTCTATTGGTCTGCTGTATTATATAGGTACAGCATGGTAAGCTAGTCCCTAGAGATGCAAGACGGAAACAAATAATGAAACATTAACCTTAATGGCTTCAATGTATACGAGTCGCCTAGTGATGCTAAAGTCACAGATTCGATCCTTTGGAAAATTGACGCCCAAACTCCTAATGCAAACAAAAAATGAAGAAATAGTAGCAAAATTAGAAATTCTTTAAAAAAAAATAAGTTGCCACAAAAATATGCAAGCACCGCTCCAAGCTTTACACAATATTATTTTTTTAATATTAGAAGTTAATGTACTATATTCAAAATATAAATGTACATAAAATAACATTATCAATATAAATTTGGAAAATACTACTATAACAGCAAAATACTTTACGTCCTTAAATAAAAGTTTTTTGTACATATAAGGAATTAGCTACATATTTTGCAATTAATACCCAAGTTAAGACAAAAATTGTAATTATTGCTTCAAAAACGAAATAGATTTTTTCAAAATGCACACTTATGTTTACTTTTTAGTACTGTAATGTAGCTTGAACTTTATAGCAAAAACTATACGCATGTTACTTTTGTTGCATTTATTATTATTAATGCTTAAAATTTACTCTTAGTCATAAATTAATCTTATTTCCAGCAAACCTTCGTAGTATAAGTATAGGTATTTTATATCACTTAGATTGTATTAAAAAATCACGATATTCATATTTTTTGACCCTTAAAATTTAAATTAGACTAGAAATGCAATAATGACGCAACATCGCCCTCATGTAGATAAGCTAAAGTAAGCTTTGATGCAAGTTTGTGACAAGCCTCTAGTTGAATCGTGCAGACCGCTTTCGACGTGGTTTATGGTGTGAGCACAGTAACAAGCACCAGTATTCGTTGAGTATCCTTATATGACATTATAATTGAGATATAAAAATCTAAAAAAATGTCAATACAGTATGTCGTCCGATAAATGACAGCCAACAAAATTCAAAAAATATGAATATTGATGTCTAAAAATTTTAAGATATTGGCCCTTCAAAATCCATTTTATCTGTGACATGTCAAGTCCTGTAACTTGAATGGGCTGTTATTGGTTAAAGTATAAAAATAATGAGCGAATACTAACAAAATATTTCTCTCTCTCTCTTCAATACACAAAACACACGCTCTACGGTAACGCGACACAACAGTGTCAGTGTACTACTTCCCAACAGCCGAAGACGATGAGGATGGACCCACCTTCAAAGAAAGACTCCTTGAGTGCTTAATGAAAGGAATAGACTTCTTTTGTGTATGGGACTGCTGTTGGTTATGGTTGGAGTTCCAAAAATACGTGGCTCTTCTGGTGTTCGACCCGTTCGTAGAACTGTTCATCACGTTATGTATTGTGGTCAACACTTTGTTTATGGCCTTGGACCATCACGATATGGATAGAGATATGGAAAAAGCGCTGAAAAGTGGCAACTATGTAAGTTTTCTGAGCAACATAAATTGGTATAACATTTAATTATAATTATTACATGATAATATTTTTTTTCAGTTTTTCACCGCTACCTTTGGTATTGAAGCCATGCTAAAATTAATAGCTATGAGTCCGAAATTTTATTTTCAAGAAGGTTGGAACGTTTTTGATTTCATCATCGTGGCCTTATCATTATTAGAATTGGGTCTGGAAGGTGTACAGGGTTTGTCTGTGTTACGTTCATTTCGTTTGGTAAGTTCTATTTTAACTGACCTAGTTATATTTAATTACTATTAATGTATAAACGGTAAATATAATTATACAAGTAATACTACAACACAAAAGTATTAAATCAAAAACAATAAGTATTAAAATTACAGCGATACCATGTACTCTAAACTTATTTTAAAGAAATATATGTAAGTACGTACCTTACTTTTTATAGTCACAGTATCCACATGCATCACACACCAGTATGATAACATATATGTATTTATGTGTAATGAAATATTTTCAGCTGCGTGTATTTAAACTGGCTAAGTCTTGGCCGGCGCTAAACCTTATTATATCCATAATGGGTAGGACAGTGGGAGCTTTAGGGAACTTGACCTTTGTACTTTGCATCATTATATTCATATTTGCGGTGATGGGAATGCAGTTATTTGGGAAAAACTATACAGGTTCTCTTAAAAAACAATTTAGCATCTCTAAAGAATTTAGGCTTGATTATTGATTATTCAGCTTCACACTCCCCAGTATTTCACACAGGGCTTGATTAACCATTAATATCATACGGGACCATTCGGTCCTCGCAGTGGCTTTATAACACGGAATGTGGCTCCATCACACGAATGGGCCTGAGATGAGACACGTTATAAAGCTATTCCACGCAGCTTGTGATTATAAGTTAAGCTTTGCATCAAGTAATATAGAAGTAACATGCAGCTTCGCTTCCCGAGGGTATTTCGATACATCAGGTCGACAACTGATGGGATCTATGTCAGTAACATTAGGCTTAAGAGAACATTTATGTGACTCTGCAGAAAATATCAAGTCACGCAATGATATGCAATAACTTATAAATCGAAAAGCTCTCACATAACAAAGTCATAGAAATAATAGAATATAGAATAACATATATCCCACTCATACAGAAATAATTCAACGCACATTTTTGATAGGTTACTCAAGCACACATTTGCTAACCCTAGTTTAATTGACCTAGAATTGCTCAAATAATTTCGGAAACAAAAACCATGAGTTAGAAAGATTTCGGAACTATTTGAACGATTGTCGGTCTTCAGAAAGGTGCCGCAGTAGCATAGGTGAAGCGCCGGTAAGCGAGCTTGTGTGACGCCTTGTTTCACAATTTGTACTTGCAGCTTCGAGTATTCAAATTGGCAAAGTCATGGCCGACACTTAATTTACTCATCTCTATAATGGGTAGGACGATGGGTGCCTTGGGCAACCTGACCTTCGTATTGTGCATCATTATTTTCATATTTGCCGTGATGGGTATGCAACTATTCGGGAAAAATTATGTTGGTAAGTCGAATTGGTGGGAGTCTTGCATGTTCGTTGGTGTATGTTAAACGTTAGTGACGTGAATGCCCGCTGAACTTGCCAATGAATCTACTTCAATACTGTAGAATACATGAGTGACAATTATATTATCATTTAGAGTTAGAAGTGTTCCATTTGTGTATTTGCAAGACTAGATATTGTGAACATAATAGTTGCTATCTATGTTGAAGTAGATTCATTGAGAATCAAGTTATTTGTTAAAGTGTGGATTGCGTCATAGAATTTTGGTACGTATGTCTCTGGTGACATGTTCGACTCCACACTTTAATTCGGGCTCCGGTCACAGTTAATTGTAACTATTGTGTTGATGTGCGTCACACTCTTGTGCTCATCTTGTTAGGTGATTGGCAAGAATCGGTGTTATCTTTCCAAGTGAGCTTTTATTTACTTTTAAGTATATTGTATTAACTCTGAAAGCCCCCAACAAAGGCGCCTCACTTGTGAGACATTCATTGCCAGCTTTTCTGATATTCTCAAATTTAGCCAGTTATATCTATATATTATCTGCATCTAATTTCTTCAATTTCAATCAAAGCCATCAAGCAATATATTATAGTATCCTAATTACACCTCAATCTATAAAATAACAAACTGCTGAGTAGAATTTGTCTATTTGCATGTATTTGCTAGAAGTTAATTATCTTCAGCAAACATATTATGGGTTTAGTAAAAAACCTTGCAAACTGTTAATGCATGGTTGTTCTTTACTTCTATTACTCCTTACACTATGATCACTGCATAAGCAGAGATTTCGAGTTATGGTACAATTTCACTTCAATAATGGTATGCAAATTATGACATTCAAATTAATTGTACGGTCAATTAAAATATTAATCTCTGATATTTTATTTTCAAACAGCAAAATTTTGATATTAAAAATTTACTCATACTTAATTAAATAATTCATAACATTTAGTCTTGTCAAAAAAGTTAATCTTTTTAACTTTTTGAATAATTCATAAAATATAAAAGTCAAAACACGAAATCTCTGCTGACAAGCCAATATGTATTGTAACTTTAATATTCTTATTTTATTCCTTTACAAATATTTCATGATCAAAATCTTAATCAAAAATATATTTAAATGAAGTATAAATTGTTCTAAACTATCGCGCCAGAAGCATATGAACAGATTTTATTTATCTTACTAATTGATAAAGAACCATTCTTTACAAAATAACTTTTTAATGTTTTTAGATTAATTTAATGTTGTTAGATTCACGCTACTGTTTTGATATTGTATATGATGTTTCAAACTTATCAGATACCATAGCTAGTTACTAAATTATTATTTTCACCGTATGTGCACAGACTATGTAGACCGTTTTCCGGACGGAGATCTTCCCCGTTGGAACTTCACCGACTTCATGCACAGCTTCATGATAGTCTTTCGAGTACTATGTGGAGAATGGATAGAAAGCATGTGGGATTGTATGCTCGTTGGAGACGTATCCTGCATACCATTTTTCTTAGCTACCGTTGTCATTGGCAATCTTGTGGTCAGTATTTTGATATTATTGTTTTTTGCCAAATAATTTAATTTCTTGTTTTTTGTAAAATCTTTCACATAAGAGAATCGATAACAATTATTCTAAAAATATAATTTATTAGGTTCTCAACCTCTTCTTGGCCCTGTTACTGTCAAATTTTGGATCATCAAACTTATCGTCGCCGACGGCCGATCAAGACACCAACAAAATAGCTGAAGCATTCAACAGAATATCGAGGTTCATAGATTGGGTTAAAAAGAACGCAGCAGACGTCTTGAAGTTGGTGAAAAATAAACTCACAAACCAAATAGCCATACACGCTCCCGGTAAGATGTGTTACATTCTAAAATTATGTTGTGGCATGTTGTTGTTTGTCAATGTAATAATTCAAAATACGATTTTGAAGTAAATATAATTGCGGTAGGAAGTTTCACTTTTAAACAGCTTTGCCAACGTTGTTATTGATCAGATTTGTGAGAAATAAAATCTCTGTTTAAATATTTTATTAATGATGCCTATTTTCTAGTACATGTAAATAGCTAAACTATGCCTTATAGAATATTTAAAAAGTCGATAAGGTGTCATTTTTCGTACTCATAAGTTGTAGCATGATTTTACAATAAAAAAAATATAAAAATTCTGTTAATAAAATAATCGATCGTGTATAGAGCATGATGTGTGTGTTTATCCTCTATTGTATACTTTGTGTACACTGTGCGTTGCTTGTCCCCTATAGCATTCAAGTGTAGAGCTCCAGACCTTCGTGAATTAGTTTGATTTTATTCGATCTTGTTCTCATTGTGTTTTTCATTTTTATTCGACCAACTTTCTGAGTGTTGTGGTTAACTTTATCGTAAGTACATTTTTGGCTTTTATTGTCGTACCCTACAACATTTCATACGCTTTTCTGTGTTTTGCATGTAGATGGAAGTCATGTGTTGATGTAATAAGTATATTGAGTTGGTTACAGCTATATCGTTAAACGTGTGGATATCACTTCCAAATACTAAAATACTACACTAAATATTTTATTGAATTAAATTTTTGTGAGTTCTATAATTTAATATGCTTTGATATAATATCATTTGTACCATCACCATAAATCGTTTCAAAATAAATTTTTTTGAATGAAAGTTTTATTATCTTATATTTTTCGAAAATTATAACTAAGTTACTCGCCTGGTCTGATTTCTATGCTTGGGTGCTGCGCCTACGCACGGTGGACAAATGACGCGCGACATGTAGGCTTAAAGGCGGCTTTATGCGGCCGCTGTGTCTCCTCAGAACGGGTGGATAACGAGCTCGAATTAGGTGCCGACCTCGATGACGGAGTACTGTATAAAGATAAGAAACTAAAAGACCAAGTAGAAGTAGCAATCGGTGACGGAATGGAATTTACAATACCAGGTAAATAATACTTAAGAAATATTAATGAATATATTTTTATTAAATGCTAACGGTAAAAACTTATTTTTCTAGGTGACAATAAGTACAAGAAAGGTAAAATACTAATGAACAATATCAATGCAATAACGGATAACCATACGGACAATAGAATTAATTGTGATCTTAATCATCACGGGTACCCCATTCAGGTGTGTAATATTTATTGGAAAATTGACTAATTTTATATTTGACTATATATATGTACATGGTATATGTAGGTATTTATATATATTTTGGACTGTCTTTTCAGGACGATGATACTATAAGTCAGAAATCATATGGAAGTCACAAAATTAGATCATTTAAAGATGAAAGTCACAAAGGTTCAGCTGATACGATCGACGGTGAAGAAAAAAAAGACGCCAGTAAAGAAGAATTGGGGCTGGAGGAAGGTAATAAAGATTAATATAATTATTATCAAGAGAACCTTTACCTTTCAACAGTTCAAATACATATGTATTACACACATTTATCTTATTTGCGTTACAGAAATGATACCAGAAGAAGAGGCTGGACAAGTAGATCTGGCTAAATTGGACATAAAAGCCGTAGAAGGTGATGGAATCCTTGAAGACTCTCCAGCTGACTGCTGTCCAGAACCTTGTTATCAACGCTTCCCGTTTTTGGCTGGAGATGATGAATCACCATTTTGGCAAGGATGGGCCATGCTGAGACTGAAAACCTTCCGACTTATTGAAAACACATACTTCGAAACGGCTGTGATAACCATGATTTTACTCAGTAGTTTGGCTTTGGTATGTTAATTAATTCAAACAATATTATTACTGCAATTATATTAAAATTGCCATATTAAATATGTAAATTTATTACTTTCCAGGCTCTAGAAGATGTCCATTTACCACATCGGCCGATACTTCAAGATATCCTCTACTATATGGACCGAATCTTTACTGTTATATTTTTCATCGAGATGTTGATTAAGTGGCTTGCCCTTGGATTCCAGAAATATTTCACGAACGCATGGTGTTGGCTCGATTTCATCATTGTTATGGTAAACGACAATTGTTTATTTATTTAACTTATTTTTTTAGGGGTTATTTTGGTTTAGTGACATGTTTTTAAAATATGGATAATCAACAGATGTTTAAACGATAGGTATTGGGAGTTATTAAGGCTATGGTACAAATCATGAATACTCGTATAACAAATACTTATTAATTTTATAAAATATATACTTAAAAACGAAATATTTTTTGCTATTAAGTAAAAAAATATATACAATATAAGTAATGTTATTATTTAATGTTTAAACTATTTTATAATAATTAATATTATATGAATGACAAGTGGTATCGTTAGTTGTCACTCGTAAACCACGGAGCCGTGATGGCGGGTGCGGATGACATCCCAGCATTCCGTTCGATGCGCACTTTGCGCGCTCTGCGGCCCCTCCGCGCAGTTTCCAGATGGGAGGGCATGCGCGTGAGTAGAGCGCGCAGTCAATACTGGCTGGTTGATCGCTCAGCAGATGGTTACGTCGTGTTGCCTGCCAAGCTGGCAATTTGTTACATTTTTTAGAAAAGTGTTATGATAGCCTTACATGATGCAGGCAGCGCGACATAAAAGCGGAGCTTTGACTGTTCGATGTCTAACACAGTGAAGGCCAAGACCGGTCCCGCTGTTACAGCTCTCGATGTCGTCTTGTTGTGTTTGTGGATTTGCTTTCATGTCTTACCCTCGAAATAAGTACTAAAACCTATTATGAACTTATGTTAAATACAAAGATCTCTTAATATGCATGATCACGGTTATTTAATTTTTCCTTAAGCCTCAACTGTGCCGTTTTTGATAATGTTAAATAATAAATTAATTGAATATATAATTAAATTAATGTTATAGACAAAAAATGGTACATCTCCTTTGTTGTGTGCTGTCAGTGTCTTGAATATTATGATCCACTTCTTTGAAAAAAATAAACATGTGCCTTAATTGTGGATGCAAAATTTATGAGAGATCCAGGAAATTTTAATTGGTTTCTTTGGTTTCTCAAGCTTTGTATATTTCTTGAATGTTAATAACACCTTTACCTATATATCCAACCTTATTAATTTATTTTTATTGCTACCCTTTGTTCTCAGCGGGTTTGAATGTGATAGACATATCATCTTCACGACATTATAGTGTCCTATCGATTTGACGTTGGGGTTGTAAGTCTTCATATCTGAATCATAGATATATCAAATTTCACTACTTAGTCATTCCCATATTTTACTCTAGGTACCTTGGAGTATGTAAACTTTACGTGTTGATATTGTGTGTTCTCAAAGTGCTACTATTGATTTTATCAGGTCTCGCTTATAAACTTCGTAGCGGCGCTTTGTGGCGCCGGTGGCATTCAGGCGTTCAAAACGATGAGAACGCTTCGAGCCCTTCGACCGCTCAGGGCTATGAGCCGCATGCAGGGCATGAGGGTACGTACCTCTGCCTCGCGAGCTCTACCTCTTTTCTTTATTAACTAACCATCTATCACTACACAATTCGTTCGACACCAACACATCAGTACAGAATCATAATCACAAAAATATATAAACGTAGTACATCCACTCAATCAACATCATTTTGAAACTTTTTCAAACGCAACCAACTCATTGGCATTTGTCGAATATTGGTTATTATTAAATCATTTTTGAAGTCTTCGATGGCACCCTTGAATGGCTTAGTATCATCATGACTCGTTACATCCTCTTTAAAAGCTGTCGGTTTTAAGTCGTCAAAGTATATCACTATCATGTTTTGGTCTATATTTTTCTCTTCGATTACTTTTGTATTTTTAGCTTAGAGATTTGTCCTTAGATATTTGGAATGTATTTTAGATTATGCACCTTAGATTAACTTCTTTCATCAATGGCAAGAATTATTGAAGAATATCCAGCGCGCATGCGATAGATCTTAGTTCCATTCCCGTATTTATTGGATTTATTTTCATTTCGATTGGTAAGAGAGCTTCTTGTTTAATAGTTGCATGTAATTTGTTGTTGTTACACATAAATGCTTGTTTTGCATGTTTTGTTGTGATTATAAATAATTTGATTTTTTTTTTCATTGTTCAGGTATAATACGTATATGTATAAAAAACAAATATAGACACCCCTTTTTAAAAACTTAAATGTTATATGAGATTAATTGTTTTTTTTTCGACATTTCGTCGCAAAGACTTCGCAAGTTTGTTGTAACAAAATAAAGAGTGGTATGTAATTAATAATTGCATCAATTGCAACATTGTATTGAATAATTACAAATAATAGACGTTCACTGGCAAAAATGCTACACAGTCAGATAATATAATAATTAATTAATTAATACTAATACATACATATTAATTTCAACAAGTTATCCATTAATCTTTTAAAAGCATTTTTTCTCTTTTTTATAATAATCAATATAATTGTTAAAGAACGTTACGTGAAATATATGACTACTGTTTAATTCTAGGTGGTAGTGAATGCTCTGGTGCAAGCGATACCATCCATCTTCAACGTGCTGCTCGTGTGTCTGATATTCTGGCTTATCTTTGCTATTATGGGTGTACAACTCTTCGCTGGAAAATATTTTAAGGCCAGTTTAAAACATTTTTATATCATTTTATTAATTGTAGTTGCTTTCAGCGTAATGACGTACTGCTACACACATAATGACTTTCGTGAATAATGTGGTTTTTGAGTTATGATTTACAAATATATTAAATTTTCGATTTAAACAATGTTGCTGTACTTGAATTCAAATTTTATTTCATTACAGTGCGTCGACATGAACCATACAACTCTAAGCCATGAAATTATCCCTGATAGAAATGCTTGTATCTTAGAAAACTACACCTGGGAAAACTCTCCAATGAATTTTGACCATGTTGGCAAGGCTTATTTATGTCTGTTTCAAGTTGCTACTTTCAAAGGTTGGATTCAAATCATGAATGATGCTATCGATTCACGAGAGGTATAACTAGTTCTAAATTCAATCGTCAAGATCCTGTTACCGTTGTTTAAAGCATGTTTTTAATATGAATACTTAATAATTTCAGGTTGGTCGACAGCCCATTCGAGAAACCAATATATACATGTATTTGTATTTCGTATTCTTCATTATTTTCGGCTCTTTCTTCACTCTTAACCTATTCATTGGTGTGATTATTGATAATTTTAATGAACAAAAGAAGAAAGCAGGAGGCAGTCTTGAAATGTTTATGACAGAAGATCAGAAAAAGTATTACAATGCCATGAAAAAAATGGGTTCGAAAAAGCCCCTTAAAGCAATTCCCAGACCAAGGGTGAGTATGCGTGTTAATTGTTCTCTTTAATTTTTATTATCATAATAAACATACCA
Organism: Vanessa atalanta; assembly: GCF_905147765.1. Lineage (NCBI taxonomy): Eukaryota > Metazoa > Arthropoda > Insecta > Lepidoptera > Nymphalidae > Vanessa > Vanessa atalanta. The sequence goes on from NC_061882.1 coordinate 7,953,559, forward strand.
TGTACTATATTTCTTTTATTGTTTCAGTGGCGACCGCAAGCAATTGTTTTTGAGATAGTAACAGACAAGAAATTTGACATGATCATTATGTTGTTTATTGGCCTTAATATGTTAACAATGACCCTAGATCACTATCAACAATCAGAAACATTTAGTGCTGTGTTGGACTACCTTAACATGATATTCATCGTAATATTTAGTTCAGAATGCTTACTCAAGATCTTTGCCCTACGATACCATTACTTTGTAGAACCATGGAATCTATTTGATTTTGTCGTTGTAATGTTTTCTATTCTTAGTAAGTATTATTTTGTTCATTTATAATTACATCGGAATCTAATAATACAACCATTAATAACTTTTTAATCTTCAGGCTTGGTGTTGAGCGATATCATAGAGAAGTACTTTGTTTCACCTACTTTACTCAGAGTCGTAAGAGTGGCAAAAGTTGGTAGAGTACTTCGACTTGTTAAAGGTGCAAAGGGCATTCGAACATTACTGTTCGCTCTGGCCATGTCACTGCCAGCTCTCTTTAACATTTGTCTGCTGCTGTTCCTTGTAATGTTTATCTTCGCTATATTCGGAATGTCATTTTTCATGCACGTTAAAGATAAAGGAGGCCTAGATGATGTGTACAACTTCAAAACTTTCGTGCAAAGTATGATTCTACTATTTCAGGTACGATTTACGATAGTTACATTTTAAAAGTATCTATATATATTTTTGAAATATATGTCACAGCAAGCACAATACGATTTTTATAGATGTCTACATCGGCGGGTTGGGATGGTGTATTAGACGGAATCATAAACGAGGAAGAGTGTGATTTGCCGGACAACGAACGTGGGTCACCTGGCAACTGTGGCTCTGCGACGATAGGCATTACCTACTTACTCTCATACCTAGTGATCTCTTTCCTCATCGTTATTAACATGTACATTGCCGTTATTCTCGAAAATTATTCTCAGGTAAATTGAACATATGATGTTATAAAAATTACAAATAAAATTAATGGATTCTGAAAATACGTAATGTGTTATAAATTTTCAGGCAACCGAAGACGTACAGGAAGGCCTAACTGACGACGACTATGACATGTACTACGAGATATGGCAGCGTTTTGATCCCGAAGGAACACAATACATCAGATACGATCAACTATCTGATTTCTTGGACGTTCTCGAGCCGCCTTTACAAATCCACAAACCTAACAAATACAAAATTATATCCATGGACATACCTATATGTCGCGGTGACATGATGTTCTGTGTCGACATCTTAGATGCGCTCACGAAGGACTTCTTTGCGAGAAAGGGCAACCCCATCGAAGAACCGGTCGATGTGGGAAGGCCCGATGAAGTGGGCTACGAGCCCGTGTCGTCGACTCTATGGAGACAGCGTGAAGAGTACTGCGCGCGGTTGATTCAACACGCGTGGCGGAGGCATCGAAGAGCGCAGTCACCCGGTGGCGGCTCCGCGTCGGGCGCGGAGGGTGGCGGCGCGAGCGGTACGGAGGCGGAAGGCGCCCCCACGGCCGTGCTGCTGGACGCGGGCGCGGGCGGCGCGCACCGCGTGGTGCTGCAGGCAGCGGGGGCGGCGCCGCGCCCGCCCGAACCCGCGCCGCCGCCCGCGCCCGTCTGACCCGCGCTGGCGCTCGCGCTGCTGCCCGCGCTCGTCGACGAGGCGCCGCTGCCGCTGCCCGCACCGCTGCCCGAGCTCTTGAGCCCACCCAAGCGCACTTAATTCTTTTTTACGCTAGATGTTTCGAATATGTAGTGTCGGCGGGCGAGCGAAGCGACGCGAGTCGGCGCGCCCGCGCCCTCTCGCGGACGATAGCCTTGCGCGTGTGGAGACGTGAGCGTTCATCGGAGTGTTTTATATTCGTGTGGCCGAAGCTTGCGAGACGATTTGTTTTGCGACCGATGTTCGCATTTACCGAGTATATCTTTTAGTGATTTACTTTGACGCGTTAATCCCGTTCTCGAAGAGGAACCGTGTATCATTTGGAGGAAGTCTTTTTAGCGAGCACGCCGTTTATTTGTCACTAGTATTATAAGATATCGGATAAAGTTGAAAAAACATTAAATGCTTATTTTTGTATTTGACGATTGACACTTTTTCTGTGTAAATGTTCATAAAGCAGATCGCTACGGAGATAAGATTGTCTAAATGTAAACGACTGTGGGATATCATTTTTCTTCCCCAAAATGGTATTCAACAGTCACAATGTGTTAGTGCCGGAGAGCGACGCGGAGTGACGTTTGCGTAATAATGCTTCACTCGGTCGTCTCCGCCGGTAAGTCGCGCTGCGCGCTGCTGACGGCGGACAGACGGCGCACTCAACTAATCAATTCAATTACATATAATTTAATATTACAACATCGACACATGTATGACACTATTATTTTATTGCAAATTCGTCTACTGCGTTTGAACGCTAGTATAATTGTATTAAATACCTAAACGCTTAAGAAAGCAATGGCTTCGCCCATTCATATCAATGTTGTCCATAATAATTTTGAATAGTTCCAATTTTTAATGCTTCTTACTATACTGAAACAAGATCGTCTTTTAATCGAGGTCGGTCGACTCGAAATTAAAAAGGTTAAGGCAGTTTTTGCAAATATGTCTGTGTAAGCTTAGCTAATCAACCGTGAAATTGGTACCAGAGTTCACTTCCGTCCTAATTCAGTACGCATCATAGGAATCGAGCCATTTTACGTAATGCGCACCTTCTCGAAGTTAATGTAATTTCCTTCCCCTGAATTACATTAGCTGCGGCGGCGGAGCGGTCGCGCGTCTTCCCCGCGCGCGGCCTCACGCCGCCCGCCCCCGTCTCTGTCGCTGCCAGCAGGCTGGCACTGCTTCTATTATATTTAAAGCTATCTCGCACCTCATTTTTAACAATGTCGACTACAATATTGTAACTCTATCGCGTGGTAGGTGCATTACCGTATATGTAATCCCACTTGAACGAAGCGAATGGGCTATTCGAAAAGCATGAAATTAGCAATAAGAGATATTATTAAATACCTAAGAGATCGAACGTCCCTTACCGAGTAAGGTAGATATTATTAAAATATTTTTATTTTTCGATTGACATCTCTCTAGATAATGGAAGTAGCGCAATTGTGAAGATGATAGAGCTATAATCGACCGCAGCGTCGGAGAGTTCCAAGTAACACATCTCTATTGGTCGAAATTGTGCTCCGTCAGTATTGTCTATTCTAGCACAAGAAAATTTATTAATCATTAAATTTTGTATATTACCTTTGGGAGTGGTCCATTTTCTACTTCTCTGTACATATTCAGAGCTTATAGCCGGGAGGAGCCCGAAACGCACGTCGCAACACATACTTTATCGTGTTACTATTGATATCAGCGAGTCGCGCAGCGATACGTAATACGCTTGAAGCAATAACGTTAAAGTGTGGTCGATTTCGCTTTTATATTATGGATCATGTCACTGAATAGTTGTGTGTCGGTTGTTTTTCAATTCGTTTTTATAAAATGTGAAATTTTTGGAAGTGCAAGACAATCTAAACGTTGCAAAGTTTTAAGAGTCGGTGTATTTGTAAACTAAGATGAGACGCTTAACGTTTTGCACCTATTTTGCAATAATAATAATTACGATTACAGATAATAAATACGTAGATACTTTTATAAAGAGTTACCAGAGCGCGGTGCATGGGCCAGCGAATTTCCCCGTCGCGAGCGCACGCACCACGCCGCCCAAGCGAAACCCAAATGACTTGGTTATTTCAGTTACTGGTAACCGTTGACATTGCCATTCGAGTTTCGACCTTACTCGTTCAAGCTGACGGTAGCATAGCGCCAAGGAACGGTTCATCCATTTAAAATTATTTCATTTAAAAGTTTATATTCGAACGTGATATTAACGTGATATTATCCAGTTTCACGTGTTGCTAAACACAATAGTAATCCATAAGAAGATTATATCAACATATATATATCAAAATAATGATCGCTAGATATCTGTAAGTAGTTCCTTTATTATAAATATCCGCTTTCGTGAGATAGATACCTACGAATTAACCTTTTGTCAAAAACATTATTGTAGAGTAGAAATAATTTGTTAGATGAAAATAAATGACTGAACAGTTCATCTGGCGAATGGCTCAAATCTCAGTCGCAGTTTGAACCGCTCCGTGACGCTCGAAAAATTTATATCGTTATGTTGATTTCTGATTATGAAGTTATTGTTTTGGTAAAACCAAATATTTTATCTACTATTAGGCATATTGGCACAAAAAAGTTGTGTTTAATTAAGTTTAGACAATAAGTTACAATATCATTGTATTATTTCTTTGACTAAACTTATGACAAAAAGTGAGTTCAGTTTGCTGAATGATAGAGATTTAATTGAATATTTATTATATATATTGTTGAAGTTTGTACAAAATAAATTAAGTAAACGATAAATATAGAACTTGACTGCTTTAATTGATTGTTTAATTTATTTATTCATCTAAATATTAATAATCTATTAATACATGAGAGCTTTCCGTTCCCACAATCATAATGTTACTCTTACAATCTGTATAAGAATCATGTGTAACGGGTAAAAGCGATTGAAGGAATATAGAATATAATTAGTAAAATTGAGAATATAATTTATCATGACGCTTTATGCAGAAACTTATTCAGCTATAATTTATGGCAATATATTTTATCAGACTTAAACAAAAAGTTCCCAATTCGATTGTAAAATAAAATTTTATGATAGATTGCCTATATTAATAAATACATGCGCAGTCATAAGCTTAAAAATGCCACAAATTGATAAGCGATTGGAATAAGCGTTCTTAAGAACTAATCTCTGAAACTACGAGCCCGAATAGTTGTTTTTTTTTGTATAGTACTTATATCTCATTTATTGACATTATATTAATATGCTGTCTAACTGCAAGCTACGACCCTAAGGGAAACTGTTACCATAAGAATACTTATCTGGTAGATGAAGCTCCAATGAAAATGTTAAATGTGAGTAACACAACCAGATTAGAACATGAAACCACTGGCCTCGTCTTAAAATGTACAAAATTTTATTTTATATCAAATTGCAGTATAATCACTGTCTAACTTTTTCTATATTAGGCATGGAGTCTTAAATTTAAAAATAACTGTAGTTGAATATAACAGGAAATATTATATAAAATAAAAGACAAATAAATAAATAATGGACAACATCACATACATTACTGTGATCCCAATGTAAGAAGCTAAAGCACTTGTGTTATGGAAAATCAGAAGTAACGACGGTACCACAAACACCCAGACCCAAGACAACATAGAAGACTAATGAACTTTTTCTACATCGACTCGGCCGGGAATCGAACTCGGGACCTCGGAGCGGCATATCTGTGAAAACCGGTGTATACACTACTCGACCACTGAGGTCGTTATTATCGAACAAAGAGGTCGCAAACGACCCAACGATTAGCTTGGTAGCCCAATTTTACTATGGCCACTACAACTGGCCAGTATGACTGACAATGAACACTTTGGTTACTTTTTGATTATAAACCTCGTATAAACATATAATCGTATTGAAAAAATCCCAATAAATTAACTTGAAATTTTATTAATAATATTTAATTATATTACAAATAGATTAAAAATTCCGAATAAAAGATCATTGTCTATTTTTATTTTGTTTTATATTTATCACAAAAACGTGTTTTTTACATTTCTATAAACATACCTATCGTTTCACTAACTAAAATTAAATGTAAATTATAAAAACATATACGTAGCATTTATTTTTTCGATTAATTTATTAGTATCAACTAAAACAGCGACCATTACCAGGACCTGTAACATAATCAATGATTATTATGGAAGATTGAATCAGATAAAATAGTTTTAAAAACAATATTACAATTGATTGTATTTAATCATTTTTAAAGGCATTTAAGGGTATATGTTATAAAAACAATTTTTAAGATCTTAACCAAATAAATACTTTCAAAATTAGTTTTTGTTTAATCTACGAGTAAATATTAAAATCCGATCAACATACAGATATATATGACAGAGACTTTTAATTTAAAGGGGGCTTCGTATCGTAATGGAAGACTCTTATATATAAGAATATTGAAGAATTTTGAGAAATGTATATTTTCAGGAGAAAGCTGTACCGCATACAACTTGAACCACATCCAATCGAGCCTTCGTGTGTCTTCTTTATAAACCGAGACAAATAAATCCCTTGTTATTAGGATTAGATAAATGTGTTGCGCTACAAACGCACTATTCTATTAAACCTATATTTTTCAACACAACACGTAGTGCCTGTAATAATAGTAAGTAGAAGACAATACTTCTACTTACGTAAAGTACGGTGCAGAGGTATTTGGAAGTTAATTTTTAATAATTAATATATGTTATTATATTATTAATTTGTATCGAACGTTTGCAAGCACTTTAAAAATAAGCGACAAGACGAATGTTGAATAGATATACTCTGTAATAAATAAACAAATAATTAGTTTAAAAGTACGAACCAATTGTTAATTAAGCTTTACTAGATCTCGTGGGAGAAGGCGCCAACGCATCCCTGTACAGAAACGTTTATTGATAAATGTTATTCCTTTATAAAAAGTTAATATTATGAAATTACTGTAGGCGTTTTATATATATTTAATGTTTATTATATATCTTGTGAAGTCGAAATCGGCGGTGAAGGAAAACATCGTGAAACCATCATATGTCGAATAAAAATCTGTGACGCATGTGTATCCAGTAAATCGTTTTGGAGTATCGTGCTGGAAAAAGCTACACTCCTTAACCTCAAAAAAAGAGGAGGCCTTAACCCAGCAATGGGCGTTTTTCACTTTATGGCTTTACTTACATACAACATAACTATATACCAAATTTTTTATCAAACACCACACTCTTATTTTTTAATAGTTACATAATATTATGTATATTTCTTTTTGAATAATGAATATAACTCATTTTTGGGAAAATAAGGATAGAAGGAATTATAAAGGGAAAAGAATACAATCTTCGATGTTACTATTTTTATTTCCGTCTTACATTTAAGACAAATGTGTCCTTGCCAAGACACACATACAAGATGCCCGTCAATACACAAGAGTTGCGAATACGTTATCAATATAAATATTTATACAGCATCTATATATGTACAATTTATGTGTGTGTGACCGTCCTCCGAGCGCACCGTGAAAGTAATTATTACGACAGAAGTGACGGCGTGAGGGAGGACGCTTCTACGCTATTACCGAGTTCACTATGTGAACACACACCAAGCTTCGAGTTATTTGAAGTTACCACGCTTACTGGCAGTGCAAACGATTAATTCACAATCCGTACCGACTACGAATACACAGTCCAATGACAGATATGTAGTGCTACAATTATTATACAAATCAAGCAGAGTTCGGCGTTTCGAAACTTCCATATTTGTTTACGCGTCAAATTTTATAGGAGCTATTTTTAATAAAAATACGTTTGGAATTTGTCTAAAAATTTTCGAGCTTTATAATTAAAAATGAATTTATTTAGTCAATTATAAAACATTCAAAGTAATAATACAATGCCAGCGTGTTGGTTCCACGACGGAAATTTTATTCGATCAATTAAAAGTATATCAAGCCTTCGAGGCATCAAAAAAAGTTGATCACAGAATAAAAAACACACTATATCTTGAACTAGCTTAATGTTTAGTAGAAAAACAGTATTCTAATAAAAAAAATAGGATATTTGGTAAAAATATTTTTTCGTTTTCTCTTAACCGATAGTAAATATTTATTAATGATATCGTCCACTATTTGATTTAAAAATTTAGTTTTTATTAACAGAAAAAGCTTATGAAGCCAACGTCGTAAAAAACTATTCGCGTATCATTAGAACTACAGTGAATGAGGTCAATAGAATACATAAATCAGAGTACAATGCGAACATTGTAACGTGTGCTCCTCTGAAGTTGCAACAGCTTGTCGCAATATTCGAACGTTTTTAGTCTGTTCGATCTCGTCGGTCAATATTTAAAAATTATGATAATGTTTGTGACCATTATATTTAGATATTTTATATTTAGTTGACTATCTTAATAAAAAGACAAAATAATTGTGTTATGACATGCAGAATTAAAATAATAAATAAATACCATAATAAAGTATATTCAGTTGACAATTAAGTTGGCTTTAATTCCAAAAAATATTTTTCTGGTACATTGAAGTGTATTCACTCTTTTCAAAGTATAATTTAATTTTTTTATATATTTTATAAGTTAAATTATTCATTTAAATTTATCTTCGAAGAGCACGGGGCAATGCTTGCATTATACTAAACATCGGAAAGGATGTTACTTACTGATTGATTAATGTATTAATTAGACAACAGACGCTATGTCGCGAATAGCGTCCAAACCATTAATTATTGTCTCAAATAAGCGAACGATAATTTTAACGAATATGACAAGTGAAAAATATAATTTTATAAGAAAGCAACGTACCGTTACAGATCGACTAGAAAATAATATTCAAAATATGAAATCATTAGATGATACGATTTCAATATTTATTTTTATTTTTCGACTAATTTAAAAAAACAATAATGTAATACGATGTTTGAAAACATTTCACGTATATTCCATTTGACACTCGTCGCACACGTTAAAAATATCTCATAAATAAACTCACGAATGAAAACCTATCGTATCGTTCGACAAGACCACGTAAGAATGAATAATAATTAAAGTAAGCAAGTCAAAATTATTATGAATACTATGCTATTATATATAACGATTTCGATTACAACATTGTAACTGACATATAGAATTTTAACTAAATATCATGTCATTTTAAACTGTACGTATAAATATTCGTCTCACAAAGTGCGACATTCTATTTTCAAACAAATTTTAATCTTCAGTATGAACACATTCATAATACATTTTTTTCTGCAGTCTCTATGATTAATAGTTATAGCTTAAGTTGATTGTTTTTTATAGTTTATAAATTGTATGTGATTAAATGGGTTTTATTATGTTTAGTATTTTAACCTTGAGCATCTGAAGCGCTGATCAAGATAAATTATTTCGACTTCGATAAATGAATAAATCATTGGTCGATATTGATGACGGGCAATGAATGAACAGTAGTAAATGTCTAATTAAAAATTTTAGAAACTGGCGATAAATATTCATAGGTTAATATATATTTGAATGCTATATTAAAATATTTAATTTTAAAGTTTGGGTACTTAAAGAGGTTTTAATCGGTCAGCCACATTGTTGTATCCGAAATAAACTAAAAGGGAGATCCGAGCCTTAACATTTACTAAAATAAGAATCTTGCATGAATAAAATTTGCTACCTAACAATTTCTTACCGTATATTATTTTAAAAGATAGTGTAAAATGAAGGATGTCTTTGTTACAGGCTAAATTAAATTTAAATAGACGGTATCTCTCATACAAATGTCACGTAATACCAAACTCCGTTTAAAATACAATTATTGTTTACTATTTCACAATTTCGACTTCAACTCTTTGGAACTAGATAATCGAATACAATTAAGGTTTTGAACAGGTTACGAAAATTCCAATTTTCTCGTTTCACATGTCCTAAGCCTGACCAAAGTCATATCAAAGAGGAAAAATTCATTTCAAAATCTGAAAAAATCTATACTATCAATGGTTAGATGTTTCAACTGTTCCTATTTTAGTACATGTTTTACAAAAAATAAGTTTATATCCTCAATACATATGAAATTTAAACTCAGTTGATCCTAGCCAACATTACACAAAATTTTACACGACTTTTTACTAATATTACCAAAGTACCAAACACATGATATATACAGTAACTGTATATCAGACATATGAATGAGATCGTTCATCTACTATTAATGGCAAAAACTAATAGAAAAAATAAACGAATGTAATCAATACACAAAACAGCTAATGCCTTGTCAAAGACGTGAAAAAAAAAAAACGATTTATTAATATTACTAGCGCAATTAAATCCATACAAATCAGCAGATTCTTTACAACGACTAATACAACGAAACTAATAATTTTCTAAATTATAAATCTATCGATCTGCTCTTTTTCATCTCAATAACTATTCAAAAATTATGACAAGAAACGAAAATAAACTTTGTCGTATCTTTTTTTTGTTTTATTTTTTTATATTTCAGTTGTCAATTTTGAGGCAAAAGGGATATTTAAAATTGTATATTTTTTTAAGCTCCCGGCTCATATGTACAGTTGTCACAATTTTTGGCATTGTCTATGCTTATCAGTGGTTAGCGTGCAGTCATGAGTGGTGCGAGAGTTAGATAGATGTGACAGTTTGATGGACAGAGAAGGAAGAGGTTTACTCTGTGTAGTCCCAGCAATCCTTTTCGTAGCCTTCGTGAACGTGTTCGAGTAAAACCTTACGCCGGCTATCGCAATATCTGAAAAATAAACGCCCTTGTTTATACAAAATAGTATTATTCATTTTTATGCAGTCGTTTAAGCATAATTGTAATAATGGCTATTCTAATTAAATAAATATTTTTAAAAAATCATTTGCATCATTTTTTTTTGAGTGTGTAAAAAAATTTAAACACTCAACTGTTTTAAAAGTAAGTTTTTGTCTATTGCAATGTTAGATGTTTTTTGAAATTCTACTGAAATATATATGGATTGTATATTTGTACAAAATGCAATAGAGTATTATTTAATTACCTGTATTTGTCTTGCACTTTTTGTTTAATATCAGCCAAGTTCTCACTAGTGATGTCTCTCTCGAGGTACTCTGAGAGTGTTTCCGTGGCGGACTCCAGGTCGCGCTGGTTATCTTCAAAGATCACCGACTGGTTGTTTTTCCGCAAGTAGTACGCGAACACGTACGTGTACATCAACGTTTGCCGGCACTGACAGAGTATATCTACAGCTTTTTTTAAAAATTGCACCTGGGAACATAAAATATTTTTAGAAATATAAAAAATGAATCATTCAACGTTGACACGAGAGTTTATTTTATTCAGTAAATTTTGTATATATAACACGCAGACCTAATCGCATACAAGCATCTTGAACATGTTCATGTCTCAATATTAACATATTATAAGAAATGTGGGACACATTTCTTATTTACGGCAAATTATAGTATCACTACAAGGTACCTCGATCCAGCTCATGTTGTGCTGCTGCATCTCCTCCATCTTCTCCTTGATGGAGGCATAGAGCTTGGACTCGAAGCGCAGCGACTGCATGTGGTTCATGTATCTGTTGCAGTAGAACAGGTAGCGCTGCAGCGCTGCGCGCGAGCGCTCCTGCGCGTCGCGGGCGGCTTTTGCCTCGTCCTCGTCGTATCTGGACAGTATTCACTATATTGTTGTTGTTGTAACACACCATCCAAATTAATAAAAAATATCTTTTTACTATACAAAATGTCTTTATTTAAATTAGACGTATAGTATGCAAATAAGCAAGTCGACTTTGCAATTACAAAAACCGACTTTGTGTACATGTGTAACTTCGGACTGCTACCATAATGTATTTAAATTTTATATGTATTTACTTACAAAAGTAGCGTCTCAAAAAAAAAAATTGCGTCTACCTTATCAATCTATCTGGTATCATAAGATTTAAAAATATTAGAAAATCTATTACAAATACCTGTTACAGTTGTACCAGCTGCTGCCGTGAGGTTCCCAAGGTCCGAGACATACCCAACAGAAGTCAGCCTTACAGTTCTGGTTCTTGCAGACCATGTGATTGCAGCCGCCGTCCTTCTCTATCGTGACGTTACACTTCGGACACTCTTTCGTGTTAGCCGCTATCCAGTTAGATGTTTCAGAGTCGTCATCGCATTTCTGCACAATAGATTACAGTTTCATGCCATATAGTTTTTTTCATGCCGACTGACAAATAGGCCAACTGATGGTAAGTTGTCAACGTTACCCACAGATATTATCAACGTAAGAAATATTGACCATTCCCCGCCTCATCCATCGCCGATGAGCTACCAACCTGGGAAACTAAGATATTATGTCCCTCGAGCCTGAAGTTACACTGGCTTACTCACCCTTCCATCCGGAATACAATCAATTATTGTTATTTGGTGGTAAAATATGTGATGTATGGGTGATACCTACCCAGATGAGCTTGCATGTAACCCTACCATCAAGTAAAACTATAACAATAACAAGTAAACCGTACTACGAGTACACTATTTACACAACTCTTGTCAATACTCAGTTCTGTCTTGTAATTCGCGAAGGTATTTTATTTTATTTATACTAAACTCATTTTTAACTTATAAGTAAGAAAGTGTAAGGTAATTTCAGATATTCTTCTCACTCATACCAGAGGTATACACGGGATTGCAACGAACCACTAACCGTTTCGAGTGCACCCGTCCCTTTCTATCCATACAGGGCGATCGGTGACAGAGGACGGAAATATATTAAGGGTAGGAGAAAGTTTATTTCAAATAGAATCAGAAATGAGTAGGTCCCAAATTATGATTATTGAAAAGGAGTCTGAAGATAGTCACCTTAATCCACTTCCTCAGCAAGCAGCAGCGCACGGGGTCGTGCCAGTTCTCCCCGCACGCGAAGCAGAAGGTGTGCGCGCAGCGACACGTGACGGGCGCGGCCTCCACGTACGCCTCCACCTTGATCGCGTTGCTGCAGTCCGGGGACGGGCACCAGCGGAGCAGTCTGTTGCACTGCACGTGGAATCGTCGTTAGTGATATCGTTTAGATTTTCAATAAAATAAATCTCAGAAAAAGCTTCTTTGTGATTATTAAAGGCATGACGCGACTTTCTCACTAGTCTAATTAGTTACTAGGCGATCAATAGCAATATTTGTGTAAAATAACATGCTAAAAACCAAAGTTAATATCAACCACTGTAGAATTTAATAATGACAGGAACAATACTACAATACATAATAATACATTTTATACTGTCTTTATTCAACAGATAGGACCTGCCTGTGTAATAAGGTCAATTTCACTATTCAATTTAATTTCTACAAAACATTGTACTATAATTGTACAGCAGAAATGATTCTGATATAAATTACATATCCCTAGAAACATGTCTCATAATAAAAATAATTTCTACTTGCTGTACACTACCCAAAGTTATAATGAAAGTTTTAGTGGTTTTTTCTACATTAACATGCAAAATAAATCTCAGAACTGGAGGTCCGATTGAAAAATCATTTTAGTGTCAGATAGCCTATTTATCGATTAGGCTATATACCATCATGCTACAACCAATAGGAACGGAGTATCAATGATAAATCTTGTAAAAACAGTCCAAAATTATTTCTTTTGAGAGGTTCCGTGGCGTGCACTAAATAAACGAAGGTTTGGCGTTAAAATTTCGCAAAAAATCATGTACGGCAGAATTTGTAACATAGCCAAGCAAAGTAGTTACAAGCAGCTAGTAAAAAAATTCGTATTTACCTCCACAAAACTATTGGTAATGATGTGTTGATATTTAAGTTTGACGCGCGGGTCGCGCACCAGTCGCATGACGGTTGCGTCGTCCACGAGGATGTCACACGCGTGCGCCGCGCACGCTATCGTCTGCCCCTATAGAAAAAACACGCAATAGAATATTTTAATATTTTTAACTATTAGTGTTTGGTCATGCATAAAATTATTTGTTATTGACACTTGAAAAGTTTAAATTATATTTAAATTATAAATAGAAAACTGAAATTCAAAACCAAAGAAAGCAAAACTTAAGCAGTTGTAGATACTTTAGTGACAGCTCATAAATAAATACTTTACTGGACACAGGCCTCCTCCCCCTCTAAGAAGATATAATATGTATATATACACTGTTAATTTATAAGCACTTATTAAAATCGAAGTTTTCTAATACTGAATATTACTTTTAATGAGAAACTTATACCTACTATTTTTTCTAAATCATTACAATAACCTCTTATATGATTTTAAAAATATTAAATGAACTTACTAAGCCCTCTTCCATAATTTTAGTAGTCAAGTATTCGCACCAGCACTGTGTGCAAAATCTGTGACCACACTCGAGGCCTGTCATCATCTGTAATTAGGCAAATGTATATTCATACAGGTTTAATAAGCATTCACTTTACACAAGCAAAACTGATAACTGAGACTTACAGATGTGGGGAGAATTGAAAAGCATATCTCGCATTCTTCCGTTCCTGATGTTGATATTCGTCTAGGTAGCTGAAATAGTTATAGAGCAGTAAATTATTCAGTTCAAAGCTGCAGCTATTTGCAATAATTTAAGTATAGAGTTGTCATTATCATTATCCAAGGTAGTTCACTGTCTAACTAGACATTAAATTCTCTTTAATTATGTATTTTTAATAAATTAAAATGGTCTTTCATAAAGATTGAATGACTTTTCATGAAGTAAAATGTGCATCTTTACCTTTGGTCTTTGTATGACAGGTTTCCTAAATGGGTTTATAACTCTAGCCTCAGCAAACAACTGGTCCTGATCCCCGTCATACAATCTTTCCATTAGCTTCTCCTTGTCCCATTTAAAATGATTAAGAAGGATACGAGTTGTTGTAGCGGGAATCTAGAATTAAACAAGATTAATATAATGACTCACTAATTTATATATTGGGATCAATTATGCAAAGGCTGACTAAAATCATTTCATTCTGACTTTAAAGTATAACAAATAAAACTTTTTTTTTTATATATTAAAAAAGTATTCATTTAATATAATATGTGTTAGATAGTAAATTTCAATAACCACTTCCTTTCATTCACTTATAAGTAAACATCAACAACTTACACAGCACTTTCCAGTTTTACCTGACCTAGTTTAGTCATTGTTTTATAAAACTATCAGATTATTATATTAATGAAGATTTTTAATACTAACTAATTATCAAAATTATACAAAACTCTGCCCTCATTTTGAAATTATGATTTCTGTTGACATAAATTAAATTTATTTTGAAATAAAATCTGAATGTGAATGCATTTTTATCTATTTGACCTAAATAATTACATCCTATCAATAACTATGTTACTATAACATTTACAAAATAGCAGTATAATAACAGCTAATAAAACATAACTTTGAAAGATTTATATAAAATGTAACCAAAACTTATTTATTTACATCCAAACATTTTCTACAAAACTGCTGACAGTACAAATAATACAATAACCTTATCTGATTTTGATAAAAAATAATCATCAAAATTGTATTCTATACATTTTAAAAATTACTAAGGAATTTGTATTTTTAAAACAATAACAATTAAATGGAATTGATAATTTCTCTTGTAAGACTGCTATAAGATGGCCTAAATAAGTATTCTATGCATATGGAATTTCCACAGCCTATACTATAAATCTTTCTACTTGTATTAAAATGAACAAAAGAACAGTTTTGTTTTTGTATGACTCATTTTCCTTTTTTTGTTAATTCGAATTAATCTTTAACAATAACATAATTTGGAACACTAATTCCAATTGATCAGAAACTTAACACTGTAAATACGAAAATTTGAGTCTTAAACTCTATACTCTTTGCATCAACAACAATTTATATTGACATAATATAATATTTTGGAAAACCAAATGATTAAAATCAATGAAGTAAACCAAAGTTCGAGTAACCTCATTCAACCTATCCATTGTTTACTACTAACATACTGACCTCAACTACTGTGTTCACATCTTTGATGCAATCAACCATGTGTTGGACGATTTCCTCCGTTGATAACACTTCATATGGATATTCTTCGAGTTCCGTTTGCCGTTCCCTTGTACTGTGAGTCTCGTCCATGACAAAGTCGACATCGTCTCCGCTTGATTCATTACCAGAATCCACATCATCCTTTGTGTCATCTTCCGAGTCCATTGTCGAGATAAATAAATGATTTGCTAGATAATAATGGTACTGCCAAAATACTTCTTATGATGAAATAATTACACCTAAGATTTAGGAAAGGTCAACAATGAAGAAAATAGTTCACCCACGGGCTGCCAAAACCTCTGACGTATTTGTTAGTGTCTATGACGTCACTCTCTTGACTCTTTAAATAAATTTGTCTATGATATTTTATAAACTTTATCTAATCTACCAAAATGTTTGCATTTTACAAAATTATGAAAAGAAAAGTTTAATAAAGATTGATCGAAATTAAAATAAACTTGTTCTGTTTAAGTTTTTGATACATACAGATTTAATAAATTAAACCAAAATGTTTGTTTGCAGTTTGTAAAATTATTACAATGAAGTGTTAAATAAAGCGCAAGTCTCAAAACTAATATTTCTAATATCTATGATAACCCAAAGCATTACTGATTATATACTACGTTTGTAGGAATTAACAACGAAAATTGTCGTATCAAATTACAAATCTTATTTTGTATTAAGTATTAAATTAAAATACGCATTTATATTAAAGGAATGTTAAGTGTAATAAGCAATTATTTAGTAAAATAATTACTTTTTTCATTTATACATGTAATTGTACTATTTGTTATGAAGATGTTGTCTACCCATTTTTGTATTTATAGATAAATCTATAACATTGTCTTATATTGTGCTGAAGTTTACTGTTAGTTTGAATATAATTATTAAGTAAGTAAACTATTCCAAAATTTTAAAGTACTACCTGTTGGAGTCGTTTTTTTTAGAACATATCTAGACCTTAAAATAAACCAGTGTCAAATACCCATTAAAATTTAACCTAATCTGGGTCACTTTTTTTTAATTACAAACAATAAAACCTAATTTTTACAATAATGAAAAACATATTTCTATATAAAATAATCATATTTTAATCATAACAATCAACAAAGAAGGCACATTTTTAAGACAATAATAAACATTATTACATAAGATTATCTAGTTCATTTTGAATAGACTCAACTTGTAAAAAAATTGAATTTAATTCTTGATGTGTTAATTCTACTTCAGTAACATCACATTCACCAAAAAAAGATAGATAGGCTTTAGGTACTTTACATTTTTTATGATACTCTGAACTTAATTCTGTATTTAGCTTCCACTGCAAATCTGGGTTATCTTCATATTTATTTAGCGAAGTGGATGTCAAGTCATTTAGCGTTAACTTTGTTTCCGAAGACCAAATCTTAATAAAAAAGTTAACCTTTTCATCATTGAAACCAATATTCGACAAATCAGCTTTTAAGTTCACAGGCATGAAGATGAATTTGAGAATTCTTTTAAAAATGTAAAGTATAGATTTAATTGCTAAGAGTAATTGTTCATCGTTCACTTTAAATATCTTTTCAAGTTTTCTTCTTTCCTCTTCTGTGAAAATTTCTGTGTCTTGATTTTTTAATTTGACTACGATTCTTCTAAGAAACTGTTCAAATTTTGTCTCTTCCAACTGATTAATTAAATCAATACCTTTCCTCAAACTAAAAATATATTAAAAAAATTGTAAAATTAGATGTATTTATAAAATAACAATGTAATTTAGAAAATCGTTAAATTATCATTATTTTTAATAACTAACTCAAGAAAATAAAAAATAATAATTATACCTTGGAGAAGTTTTCAGCCAATTACACTCCATATTTGTGTTATCTAAAGATTTGTCTAGTTATTGACAACATAATATTAATAAATAGTAAAAAGTTTTATATAACTTCCTGCACATCGGTTGCTTAACCATTATAAGTACAACAACATTAGCAACAAATGATAATAAGTAAAATGTAATAACTAAACAAAAGTTATTAATGAAATACCAACACCCATAGATAGGTATGTAGATATTTTAAAATTGTTTAATGACTGTGACATTGCGACATTAAAAGTTGTCAACTTGTCAATAGGCCCCGTGCGCATCGCATGTGGCGCCGCCCTCGCAGCTCAATCGGAAAGTTAGTAGATGCCCATTGCCCGTGTGGCCATGTGATGACAACAGTCGTTCGGAGTGAGCTCGTGCATACGGATTGAACTTGTGAAAATACATAAAAATATCGGAAAATAATGCCTGCCTAAAGATATTGTTGTGATGTTGGGTGCAACAACTCAGAACAAAATAGTCGGCAATTAAAATTTTACTCGTTTCCGAGAAAAAGCTATGAAATTGACCGAAGGAAAAAGTGGATACAAGCTGTGAGATGAGTGTAAGTAAATTTTACTCAATATTACAATTATTTATTTATTTATTTCTCAATATTTTTTTTTCATTATGCGTTAGTTCATATTTATCTTTTAGTAGTGCAGCAACAAACCGTGGGAGCCGAACGTAAACAGTCGCATCTGCAGTGCTCATTTTGTTGGCGGTGCGAAATCAACGATTGAAAATAGCCCATCGTATATCCCGACGATTTTTCCACCAATCTATAAAAAAGGGCTTTATCACAAGCAGCCGCTGCTCGATATGATCGACTCCGCAAACGAAAGATTTCAAACCCATCGGAGGTACGCGTGGAGGCTGTAGCACAAGAAAATATCGAAACAGGTTTGTAGAAATCCAGAAATATCTTTCTTCAAAAATATGAATACAATGGAAAAAAGCAAACTATAAATCGGGAATTTTTCAGGGTTGCAAGAAGTTGGGGAGACTTCTACTTCTATAAGTTTAGGCTGCCAAACAGATGCACATAATTGTCAAGAACAAAACAACACAAAAATTATATTTTTAGTCACACAAGGACCACAGCACCAGTGCCATACGAAAACAGTGGAAAACGAAAGAGCAAAGCATTAATTTATTAGTGCAAGAGGCTAGTGAAATTGCTATGAAACTAGAATCTACAATTACTCTAAAAATACTTATTTAGTTTAATCAAAATTTGAAGTAACTGTAAAAATTCATGATTTAGTGTCGCTTGCATCAGATCTTAATAATACAATTTACAATAAAAAATTTTTTTTTCTTATACCTTCAACGTAACATCGTACGGAGGGTTTGTTACCCTAGTTTGTGGTAAAACTTTTCTTTCGATGATACGTTTACCATCTACATTGATAATTTCTCTAACGTTGGAGACATGCCTGCTTTCGAATAGTTTTTTTACCTAAAATTCAATTCAACAATAAGCGGCAACACATTCACTTTAAAGGGTTAGATTTCTAAGTTTTTTTGGTACATTAATAAATAAGATACTTAGTTGGACCATATAATATACAACATTCGAAGAGAAAGAAATATATGCGATGCCAACATGCGAATTTCCTCAGTTTTTTTTTTTTTCTAGTGGATATCTATTTCTACAGATTGTTATAATTTTGACACTGGTAGCTATAACAAAATTTTTGACCTTCGTGTCAATTTCCAATATAACGACTGCTAACTGACGTTACATTTGACAATTTGTGGACGAAGTATCTGTCAGTGTCAAATTGCTGGCATGTCGTGATTGTTCTCTGCGTGGAAGTTTTAAAAAGCGATATTTCATCATGTCGCTAAAAGTAGATAGGGTACCGGAAAACATAGATTTTCCTAAAGAAGAGGAAAAGGTGTTAAATTTTTGGAAACAAATCGATGCTTTCCACACTTGTCTAAATCAATCAAAAAACAAACCCAGGTTTGATATCCTAACCTACATAATGAGACAAAAAGTAGAGAAAAACCTTGTTCTAATTAACTAACTATTACAGGTACTCTTTTTATGATGGACCTCCTTTTGCAACGGGGCTACCGCATTATGGACATATTCTCGCAGGAACAATCAAAGATGTAGTCACTAGATATGCTCATCAGAAGGTGAGATATAAACACAATAAACCAGATTTATTATAAATGATAATTAAATGAGTACCAATTATCTTATGTGTAAATTTGAACATTTCAGGGTTTTCATGTAGAAAGGCGTTTTGGCTGGGATTGTCATGGCTTACCTGTTGAATTTGAAATTGATAAAACTTTAGGTATAAAAGGACCTGAAGATGTTGAGAAGATGGGTATTGATAAATATAATGCAGAATGTCGAAAGATCGTAATGAAATATGCCAATGAATGGGAGATAATTATGACTCGTGTGGGTCGATGGATAGGTAAATAATATATTTCTCTACACATTTATATATATATATATATATTATTATATAAAAATAATCTTCCTCATTTGTTACAGACTTTAAAAATGATTATAAGACCCTGTATCCTTGGTTTATGGAATCTGTGTGGTGGGTATTTAAAGAACTTTTTAATAAGGGTCTGGTTTATCAGGGTGTAAAAGTAATGCCATATTCCACAACTTGCTCTACACCATTATCTAATTTTGAAGCTGGACAAAACTATAAGGATGTTGTAGATCCAGCAGTTGTTATTTCTTTTCCTACCCAAGAAGGTTTTTCTTTACTTGCGTGGACTACTACACCTTGGACACTCCCCAGCAACTTAGCACTCTGTGTTAATCCCAAACTTACCTATCTCAAAATAAAGGAAAAGTCAACAGATAATTATTATGTCTTACAAGAGAACCGATTTCCAGTTATATTCAAAAATATTGATGACTTTGAAATCATTGATAAATTTTTAGGGGAAAAGTTGAGAGGCTTAAAGTATACACCACTTTTTAATTATTTTGTGGAAAAGTGTCCTAATGCATTTCAGGTACTTACTGATGGATATGTTACTGATGATTCAGGTACAGGTATTGTACACCAGGCTCCATATTTTGGTGAAGATGATTTTCGAGTTTGCTTAGCTGCAGGTATCATAACAAGAGATCAAGACATTATCTGCCCTGTTGATGCTAGTGGAAGGTTTATAGAACCAGTAAATGATTTTCTTGGTCAACATGTCAAGGATGCTGATAAAAATATCATAGCAAATCTGAAAGCATGTAAAAGACTGATTCAATCTGGACAGATAAAACACAGTTATCCATACTGTTGGCGCTCGGACACTCCTCTTATCTATAAAGCTGTGCCATCGTGGTTTATACGAGTGGAACAAATGAGTCAGGATCTTTTAAAATCTAGTGAAGCTACATATTGGGTACCTGACTATGTAAAAGAAAAAAGATTTGGTAATTGGTTGAAAGATGCTAGAGATTGGGCTGTGAGTAGGAACAGATATTGGGGGACCCCTATTCCACTTTGGATTTCTAGTGATAAGCAAGAAGTTATATGCATAGGTAGCATTGCAGAACTTAGTGCTTTAACTGGTAAAGAGATTACAGATATACATAGAGAAAGCATCGATCATCTAGAAATACCATCTGCAAGACCTGGGCATCCACCATTGAAAAGAGTGACTGAAGTATTTGATTGTTGGTTCGAATCAGGATCTATGCCATATGGTCAAAATCACTACCCATTTGAAAATAAAAAAGAATTTGATGAGATCTTTCCTGCTAACTTTATTGCTGAAGGTATAGACCAAACCAGAGGTTGGTTTTACACATTGATTGTCCTATCAACAGCACTATTTAATAAACCTCCTTTCAAAAATTTAATTGCAAATGGATTGATTTTGGCAGCTGATGGTCAAAAAATGTCTAAAAAAAAGAAAAATTACCCTGATCCTTTAGAAGTAGTTACTAAATATGGAGCTGATGCATTAAGACTCTACCTTATTAATTCTCCAGTAGTTAAAGCTGAAAATCTTCGTTTCAAGGAAGAAGGAGTTAAAGATGTTATTAAGGATGTTTTCTTGCCTTGGTACAATGCTTTTAGATTCTTAATGCAAAATGTTGAGAGAATTGTTCAAGAAGACAAAATAAACTACAAATACAATGAAAATGTAATTAGAGAAAATGTGATGGACAAATGGATTACTTCCTTTACACAATCGCTTATTAATTTTGTAACCAAAGAAATGTCAGCATATAGACTGTATACTGTTGTACCAAGATTGACTAAATTTATTGACCATCTTACAAACTGGTATGTGAGAATGAACAGAAAAAGGCTAAAAGGAGAAAATGGACTTAAGGATTGCCAAGTAGCATTAGATACCCTATTTGGCGTTCTTTTCGATATGGTAAGGGTTATGGCACCCTTTACTCCATTTTTGACTGAAGTGATGTACAAAACTCTGCGTCAACTTTTGGTTGGAAGTTCTTTGGAAAGTGTACATTATAATATGATACCAGAACCGAGACTAGATTTGGTTGATACAAATATTGAAAGAGCTGTTCAAAGGATGCAAGCTGTAATTGAACTCGGTAGAGTTTTAAGAGATAGGAAAACCATCCCTATAAAGTATCCTCTTCCAGAAATGATAATTATTCATCAAGACCAAACTTATTTAGATGATATAAAATCATTGCTCACTTATGTTGTAGAAGAAATGAATGTAAAGAAAGTTGAATTAACTAGCAATAAAGAGAAATATGGCATAACATTAAGGGTTGAACCAGACTATAAGATCCTTGGAGCTAAATTAAAAGGTGATTTCAAAGCTGTAACACAAGCATTAAAAGATCTGAATAATAGTGACTGTGAAAAGCTAATCGCCAATGGATTTGTTGAACTAAATGGACAGCATATTGATGTTTCAGAAGTTAGAGTAATTTTCCAGGCTAAAGGCAGTGATCAATATGAAGCACATAGTGACAATGATGTTTTAATTTTGCTCAATGTTACACCTGACCAAGAAATGCTGGATGAAGGATTTTCTAGGGAAATAATAAATAGAGTGCAGAAACTTAGAAAAAAAGCGCATTTGGTACCAACTGATGAGGTTGATGTTTACTTTGAAGTAAATAAAACTAGTGACATATTACGTATCATAAATTCACACCGTGAATTTATTGAAAATACTGTAAGAGCACCTTTAAAATGTATGGAAGAACTTTTGCCATCTAAACCTCTCATTATTCAAGAAACACAGGAATTAAAAGGTTCCCAGCTAAAATTGATAATTACTTGGAGAAAAGATATAGAAATGCCAGTTAACCCTTGGGCGAACATAATTTTACATGGCATCAAACCACGTTTTGGAGTCACATCAAACAATGGTAGCATCATTCTAAAAGGAAAAGATGACAAATATCTGTCATTAGATAGTTTGTGCCAAGAAGTTGAAATTTTGTTTGGAATTTATGGAATGAAATACATGTTATGGTGTGATGGTGCTGAAGTAAAAAATACAAGCGATCTTAATGGTAAAACCATTGTTGTATCACCTTCAAAACCGATCGACTTATCGATTACTTCACAAAATAATCCATTTTGTAAGTTTGTAAACATAGCTAATGGTAAAAAAACTGCTACATTTTTCATAGAAAACCCTGTTGGAAAAATAACTCTTAATAAAGAACAAGCAGTAAACTTTGTTGCAGAGTATTTGGAAATTAATCCAACTGACGTTGATACAAAATTATTTAAATAAGTGGTTACTTATATATTTCCCTTTGTAATTTCTCATGTTATGTGATGTTATTACTATGGAAAAATTGCTTTTACAGTTTTTTTCTTGGCTTCAAACTTACTTTCACTAGCCAAAGCTTGTGAATAGATATAGATATTAACTGCAGTATTTCACCACCTCATCTGTAGTTTATAGCGACATTGTTATTTATTTCAATAAATGCTTTTTATACATTTGTGTTATTTTATTTATGCTTTCTGGTCTCTGTCAGTTTTACGAAATTTCAGTAAGTTATATATCATATGTTTTTAAGTCATAATAATACGATGAGTAAATTTTCAACATTACTAAGGTACGAAGTGAATTAGTTCGAAAGATTATGTCAATTCAGGCCAATAATTGTAGAAGTATAACGACATTTCCATAAACGAAAAAGAAAACTTGGGTAAATAGAAATTACTCTTTATACTTTGTACTTTTTGCCAAAAGCAATAGTTATCATAGAATAATTCAAATGAATGCCTAGGGGAAAAAAAACGGGATTAGCGCATTAGAAGCGTATTATTCTAAAAGTTTCAATTGCTCCTGATCATATCTGAGATGATATCTCACAAAATTGAGTGAAATCTTAATTTTGTGTACCTACTTTCTCACTCTAATATTTTCCATTATTTTAAAGTAATTATTTAAAAAAAAAATAGATTTATAAATTACACATATTTATGATAATTCTTATTCTGAGTACAATTATATATAATGCATTTTTGACATGCCTGTCAAAAAATTATGATTAGTATACAAAATGGAAACAAATAAATTGAGGCTTCTTATTTAAATGTTTTTATTAATTTTTTGAAACATTTTCCGAAGTAAGTGTCCTTAATGTCTTAACCTTAAATATGATGTCTTTTCCTTCTAAATAAAACACGTAAAATTAAATTAAACTTTATTTTAAACGTTCTCTCATAAATAAAACAAAATAAGCATTAAATATGATAATTGTCTATAATTCAATTATTTTGACACTTGTGTAAGTGTAAAGAGAATTTATTACACCTTAATAATTCGTGAATATTGATCTAAGAGGTAATTGAAAAAACATACTTCGCCGACATTGTAGTAAATATTTATTTGTAATAACAGTTTATTTAAATTTTATTACGGATAAAACAAAAGCCGTTACTTTTTAAAACACACTGACTGTTAAATCATTGATTTTATAATATATATTCATATATGCTTAGGATTTCGATATTTTATTTACATAAATCGTCACAATGAGAATAATAATTATTTCCTTTTTAAAAATCAAATTCACTTTTAGAATATCAAATTAATTGAACTAATATTTAATTTATAAACAATACATACAATTAGGTATTTACATTTTAAACAATTTTCCATTTATGTATAATTCAAGTAAATCACAATTAACATTTTACAAAAGTTAACCATTTTTATATTGGAATTTATTTCTTACAAACTTGATCAATCAAAGGATTGTAGCAAAAATAATATAATTCGAATACTGCACACTGAAGAATATATAAATTGAAGGTAATTGTAAGGCAGACTGTTTAGAGCTTTTTTTTTAAATGAGGCTTTTGTTTGTGCCGAGAGGGCACAGTGCGATGGAGAAGACACGATGGAGATTGAACGGTACGGTCGAGATTAATTCTTTAGAGTAAATACTGGCGTGTAATTTTTTCTTATTATTATTATTAGGTAAAAGCACTTATGCATCGATCTATTCTTCTTTTATCGTCTGATATTATTTCGTGGCTCTACCAATTATTTGAAAATAATTAAATTTTACATATATTCTGAATATTTTTAAATTGAATTTTCGAATATGACATTTATTTAAAATTAAAAGCTCTATACAAACAAAGTTTACTTACGAGATTTAACATGATTAGGAAGTGATCTGAATTAGATTATTCGACGTGAATTGAAACGAGTTTTGAATGTTTATCATGCTTATTTTTTTAAGCTATTGTCTATGTGATAATTGTGCAAATTCAAAACAACATGATCAAAAATTTTGGTAACTTATTTAAATTGAATTTGAATAGTACATGCTGTACATAACTTTGGTGATTAAATAATATTAACCTATAATATTACAATTAGTTAACCGATAAAAACAACGAAACCGTCTATTGACAGTGTAAGACGTGTAGTAGATACGTATATATTTATACTATAGTATGCGTCTTTTATAAATTCATACATTTTTTAAAATAGGGCGTGCTAAAGTATACTATATAGTGCCTAATTTGTTTATAATAAATTAATAAAAGAAAAGAAAAATGCTGAAGTTAAAAATACCGTAATTGTGAGCGTACATAGGATTAGTTTTATAAAACCTTACAAAATAAATTAGATAGAAAACTAAGGTTCAGTGAAGTTATAAAAATAAGTGGTATAAGCCTTTATTATAACCAAATAATTAGTAAATAAAAATAATTTTGTATTTTATTGGAATAAAATGCCGGTCTGACGTCTGTTGCCCGATTATATCACAATACAGACACACGTACATGTACCGTTTGTGGCATTTATGTAAAAATAGTTTTAAAAAATAATATCGCAGCCACCTTTCATTCTGTGATCAATAATACTGTTCGTCAGCGTAATGTTATGTATATTATTTTTATTGCTTATTTTTATGATTTTAAAGAACGTATTGCTTTGGAAATTAATGTGGACGTGTAATTTCAAAAACATCACATTCATATAAATAATTATAAACACTTATACCTACTAATATAGGATGTGCGAATTAAAGAATATATTTTTTATTAAATGTTATAGATTACAATGAATGTTTCGAAATGTTCGTAGGACGCGAACGGACAATATAAGTATATAGATAGACATAAATATATTTAAACATTACACATATCAAGCCACGACAACAAACGTACGGTAAATAGAAGTATATATTTTATTATGCGTCAACAAGTTACAAGTATAAGAGTATGTGCACTCGTATAAGCTAAATATCTCAAAGGGTTATCGTTAACAAGGTAAAGGCTCCGACCGCGGTCGAATTCATAAGTTTGCAAGTTATTGCACTCGAAGAGTTCCCACTCGGCGCCCGTCCGCGCAAGGACGACGCGCTAATAAATAATCGTTTATCTCATCTAAGACGAGCTTAAGATAAAAATAGCGAATATTTCGTACTAGATATAACTAAAGATTCATAATCATTTGTATTACGCTATAAGATACAACATCGCCTACTCAGTGACTAGTCTAACGGCGTACAATCACGCACGGCATGAACAGCGAAAAATAAACACATCACATCGGGACTCGGATCGCGGCGTCTCGTTTTCATATTCGCCACACCTGAAAAAATATACACGCAATGCGTATAATAATAAAAACGAAATATTCTAAACGTAACTTGTCTATTTCATTGTTATAAGTTAGGTCTATAAAAAGATAAATATATTTTCATTTACGTCGTAAAATAATCAGACAACGGTTTTCATAATAGTCCGAGCATGTAATAAAAAGGCAAACAGGCCCCTGATGGTAAGTGCTCACCAAAGTCTATAGACATAGGTGTTGTACGAAATATTAACCATCACACCAATGCGTCAAGAACCCCGGATGCTAAGATGTTACATCTCTCTTGCCTGTTATTAAACTGGGTAACTCACCCTTTAAGCCAGAAAGCAACAGTAGCAAATATTGTTGTTTGGTAGAAAATCTGATCAGAGTGGGTAGCACCTATCCAGCCGGGCTTGCACTAAGCCCTTCCACAAGTCATTTTTAGAATTTTTGTAAGGAGCAAAAATCACGAATAACTATCGTTTTATGAACGTTGCTTGGCTGACTATTAGAGGTGCTCACTATGTGTAGTGCGGGTGGTGCGCGTGGTGCGGCACGTCGCGCTCGGGCAGCTTGCGCACCTTCATGGTGCCGTCCGCGCCGCACGAGAACAGCCGCCCGGCACCATCTGAACACAGAATAAAAATGATTTATTTCAGATTTCTTCAAATACTAGGACACCTGATTACTGGTTACGTATTATACACGATGAAGTTACCTATATGTATTTGCGTTACGCCCTGGCCGATGTGCTTGAAGAACGAGCTCCGCGCATGTTCACCTGCGAATGTGTGCAGTAGCTGATGCGTCGCTAGCGAGAACACCTGAAATGAAAGATAAACAGTACATGTTCCTATGTCAAGTTATCAAGGTTTTCACTATTAGTTGCCTCAAAGACTTTTCAACTATAATTGCAATAAATGATTTTCTTTTCAATCAAATACATTCGTCATCACTACGCATGCGCCACAAATTACGTCTGTGGCTGTATGAAACGTGTGTGACTCGTTACTACAATACAGATAGCGTTGATGTTTTCAATATTATATTAGTGAAAGCGTCCCGCTGCCTTCTGCCAAGCGCACGGCGGCGAGCCCTCAGCCGCAGTCAGGAGGCGGTATAGCTGACCTTGATGTCGCCGTCGGCGGCGCCGATGGCGTAGTAGTCCTCGCGCGGCGACAGCGCCACGCACTTGATGGGCGCGTGGTGCGCGTTGAGCTTGTGCCGCGGCACGCGCGCGCGCAGGTCCCACACCAGCACGTCGCCGCGCCGCCCGCACGACACCAGCGCGCCCGCCTGCCCCGCCCACGACACGCACGCCGCGCCGCCCTCGTGGCACGTCCACGCTGCGCACCGATGTACCACACTTTACGATCGGATACCACACTTCTCGCCTACTCCACCCGAAACTTTAATTTATCTATTTTAAATATTTAATGCCACTGAATATCATGATCTACTCACATACTACTAGAGCCTTTTTGATCGGCATCAATGTGTCCCAAATGGCGACATTCTTACTCTCGGAGCTGTGGCCCGCTGAAACAGGAATAATCCTTTTTGTAAAAGGTCTTTCCAATCATAAATTTTCATCATGACATAAATATGAATTACCTGTCGCGACTAAACTACAGGAACCTAGGAAAACGAAGTCGCTTATTCCTTTACTGTGACACTGGTGAGTCTGTAACAGATTTACGAGGGTCAAATTAAAAACTTAAAAGGCTCAGATGAAAAATATCTCACAAGATTAGTATAAATATGGAGACGTATACGGCCGTCACGTCGGAATACTCACAAAGAAGGGTCTGGGCGAGGCGTGCGCCTGGTTGGCGACGCCGGCGGCGACGGGCGCGGACGCGGACGGGTGCAGCTGCCACAGCGCCAGGTTGCCGTCCGCGTCGGACGCAGCGAACTTGTTGCCGTAGTCGGAAAAGCGCACGCGCGTCACCTTGGCGAAGGCGCCCGGAGCCCGGGGCGACCAAACGCACGACGGGTGGCCCCACTCCCACAGCTGGACCGAGCCGTCCGCGCCACCCGTTAGGTCTGAAGGAAAACAGGAAGGGGTCACGGTGAAAGGCCACAATTACTTTTCCGTTCCAAATCGGTATATATTTTACATGCATTTTCATCATATTATTTTACTAAGACCTTTAAATAGTACTAACCTTATTCATGTATTTTTTTTACCAAATATAAAAATGTTTACTTACATAATGGTTGGGAAGGATGTGCTGCCATTCGCTTAATATTGTCAATTTTGTGTTTTAGTACCTGAATAAAATAAACGTTTCATTATTAATATGAATTATGTAACACTCTGGAATTTTAGATGACATCGAAGCTTTTTAAGATTTCCATGAAATTTCATAAATTTTGAATATATTTTATAACGATTTAAGGAACCGAAGCTAATAATCACAAAGCGATTACTATGACATAAAAAGCCAGTTGAACACATTGATACATACTAACGATAAGCTCCAAATAAAACGATAAGCAACCATTTATATACTTTACATTTAAAGCCTAATATCTAACTGAACAAGAATTGTAAAATAAAACCACTATAACTGCTGATTTTTTGTAACACGGGCCGCAAAATCTACAATGAGATGGATAAAATAAAACAAGAATGATTTAAACCAAAAAGGTAAAGAAACCAATGAGACTGGCTCATAAAAGAAAAAAATAATATATCACAAAACGAAATAAGAAAAAATAACAATAATGAAGACCATAAATACTGCAAATTGAAACATTCATTAAAATAGGGTGCGAATCCGGTAAAGAAGAAAGGAATAATAATTAAAATGAGAGTGCATTTTGGAGGATGTCATTCAGAACAGTCACGCTACGCAAACATAATGAATTCAATATATTTCAAGATCATAAAGAGCGTCGCGTAGTGTTACAAATCCTGGCAAACATCGGTCTACGGGGATAATTGACAATTTATTCGTACGTTCGGGATGGAGGAGCGTGGGAGGGGTAAGGTTACCACTGACCGGTTTCATGAGAAGCTTGGAGCGATGCATCACCAGACGACAGTATTTCGCGTCGTGGCAACCCGGGAACTGCAGGCCCTTCACCTGCGGCCAACACTCGGTTACATCCATACATCTTACACTTACACTCACACTCGCATTATCTCATTAGGAGGAAACTAAACACGACCTTGCTGCACTTGATATCTTATCACCTAATTCAGGAACGAATCGTCTTAAAATATACTTACTAAGATCATTGCTACCTCCTAAATAGCCCTCTCACAAAAGTCTAAGCTTTCATAAATGAAATACTTATATGTATGTTTATAAATGGCCGTAAATTAATGTTATTCGCAGAAAGAAGAGTTTTAGTTTGTTAAAGTACAATTAAAATAAAAGCGAAGCGCTTCGGCGACACGCAACAAGATTACGTCAAAAACAAACACATAACCCACACCATACCAACTGCCCGATGCTACCCGAATGAGTGAATGTTAATAATAATAACAAGTCAAATCACGTGCATATATAAAATGACAAACGATATTTAAATGAATATTATTTCATTCTCTTATTCAGGAAGACATATGCCGTTAGTAAATACATCGTGCACGTACTGTGACAACGTACGCTTCATGACCAGTTGGTTTTGATTGACTTGCCCTTCGCTCGTGCTGTGAATTTTATATAAGTCCAAATTGAAGGAATTAGTAAACTAATTTGTTTGTATAAAAATATGAGACTAGAACATAATAAGAAAAAAAAAACATGTTTTTTAATTGCTACGTTTGTATTATACTGTGTAAATTTGGTCGCGAATGTTGTACCGTGTGATTTAGATATTTAGTATTAAAATTACATAAATACATTAGTTTATTAAATATATATTAGTAATATTATTCTTGTTAGTAGCTTATCTAATGTAGCATTTTGTTATATAGAAATATTTATGTTGAATACTTACCACACTAGCACCTCTTCCAGTCTGGCTGGCCATGCCCACGGGAGCTTGTGGCGCGTTGGGGTTGAGTGGCGAACTGTTACCAGTACCAGGTACTGAACCACCGTTACTTCTATACCAACAAAGAAAAAAATAACAAACAAATGAATATTATATAAAACTTCGAACATAACTATTAATTTTTTTGTGTTCATTATCACGGGATGATCGTCCATAATTCTTATATTATTATTACTAATAAGACGATTAGTTGTATCTTCAGTGGTATTTCTGAGCGATGTGCAAAAGCATTGACATTATTTATTGTAAATCAAAAATATATTTTCTCGGAAATACTGACTATATGTGTGATGATTATATCCTCCTGACTTACTGTAAGCCGCGACAGTTATTCTCAACGGAGATTAGCCGACTCTTTCCAGAAAATAATTTGAGCAATCCCTATATTTATTTTTGATTACAACATTATTAACTAAAAAAAGTAGGTGATAAATATGAGTTGAAACTTTGTTTTTAAATTTGATGATATTCGTTTCGAACAGCACAATTCTACTAACTTATCTTGGTGCTGTATGAGCAGGAAACCGGTGTCCGGCAACGACGCAGGATCCGAGGAGAGAGCTAAGAGATCCACTTCACACTCATCCTCTGCCCAGCAGGCACCGCCTCTCAGGAGCAGGGAAACGTCCATCTCCTGAACTTCCCGAGCCGTAGCCACCGCGAGCAGGCCGCCGCCCACCTAAAAACAACCCACAAAAGATGAAGGTATTTCCTTCGAATATAAATTAAAACGAAAGACATGCAGCACGTTACAGCAACCGAGTCAGTAAATGGTGTGATATAGAGGTACGCACGCGGTTGAGGCAGAAGGCGGCGATGGAGTCCTGCTCCTTGTGTATGATGCGCACGGGCCCGTGCTCGTCGTCCGCGCGCGCCGGCGCCGAGCGCGCCTCGCCCGCCGCGCGCCGCCGCGAGAACACCGCGCGGATGAACACCTCCTGAGGACACGAATGGAGCGATGTCGCAAACCGGTCGTATCGCATTCGTATTTCCCCATTGGATATTTTATAGAGAAATATATTTTCAATGTATTATTTTATATATTTAAAATTATAGAAACACATTTGGGCCCTGAAATACCTTAACTTTAAACTATACAATTATCGTAAATCTCGTAAACTACGATGATGGACGTACTTTAGAGTATATGTGTTTGCTTCGTATGATTGTACAAATATTCAGACTATAGTGACTCACTTGAACTTGTTCTTGTCGAACTAAGAAGTTCCACAGTCGTTGGGCCGGTGCCGTACTGAACAACGCCGTATTAAATGGCGTGTTATGTTTTTCCAATAGGCATCTAAAAATATAATACAAATAATTTATTTATATAATTACGATACTTTTTACAAAATAATATATGAAACCCTCATTAAAATTTAGCGATCTTTCGAGTCATGCTCGAGTACCTGTATTTGTTGATGGGCGGACCGGAAGTCTGCTGGTCGGGGAAGCAGCCCGGGATGTAGTCCGGCGGAGGGGCGCGGGACTCCAGCGTCTCGGTGAGTTGCTGCTGCCACTGTTCTACGCGACGGAGCGCACCGTGTACAGTGGGGCTTGTTGTTGCCAATTCTAAAACAGTATTATTGACGATTAGTTGGTTTGAAAACTAGCTAAAAATTGTATTAAATAACACAAAATTACTTTATTTTAATACACTTAAAGTAGACTGTCGGCGGCAACAAATGTTCAAGCTATTTTTTTAACAGTTGATGGAACTGATTTCAAAGTCGCAATATTTGACCCACTCGTATTAAATTAGCACTTGAGGATAAGATAAGAGTTTGTTGTTTTCGTACGGACAATTTATATATTTATGTGCAAAACCTTTTATATAATATTTATAACAGGATCTGCCACGCCTGATGACATACCCGACATCTCGATCCCGCAGAGCTGCAGGAAGTGCTGCAGCTTGTGCTGCGCGAGCCGCAGTACGGCGACGCGCATCACGTACCACGAGTACGAGTCCGCCTCGCTGTGCTCCGTGTTCGGGCCCTTGCGACGCTTCTCGTTCCTGAAAGTTTTATTCATCGAACCAATTTAACTATGCACGTGACGAAAAGTCACGAATTCAATTAATGCGACAATATTAAACACCCACGATACATAAAAAAAAGATTTACTTTGTATTCGAAGTGTCGAAGATATCATCATCATCTGGTTCACTTCCACTTTCATCTGCATCTTCAGCTCCTGATTCGGCCGAATCGTAATCATTGTTTTCGGGGTCTTGTTCAGCAGTAGGCTGAAGAAAAATTATATATGTATTTACTTTTCATTCAGTATTATCATACTACTCTAAGTTAAATATGTTTTATTATAAAATGGTACCTTTGTGAGTAGAAAGGTCAGTATGCTGCATAGTGGTGGAACAAACTGTTCCCTGTATGTAGGCCGGCCTTCTTGAATGTTCTTATGCGGCGCGGTAGGCCCTAGACCTAGTAATCGCATGTGCAATAAAGCTCGCTTTTCCCGCAGGGATGACCAAACCGAGGTGCCTTCAGTTCGCTCCACTAATTTTGGCTGTAAATACATTTAAACTATAAACATAAAAGAAAAAAAGGGGCTGGAGGAAATGTTCATAATGTCCATTTAGAAGATAAAATTAAACATTACAAACAGAAATTGAGAATTTAATATGTATTTTTGTCAGAATTCTAATGATATGTAGTTAGTCATCAAGCTGACATGTATGGATTGAAATTTTGCATATACAATTTAGAGTTCTTGACAAACTACGTATTTTCGAGTCGTGAATTATAATATAGCAGAAAAAACGCAATTAATATAAGCCACTAAGCAATAGCGTGGTTCTTCGGTAAAAGCTTATGAGATCCCTACATTTAGTATAGAACGTCTCAATACATAAATAACGGAACTTATTTAGCAAAATATTCGGGCATGAAATTACGTCACTTAGTAATGTAGGATCAGAAAAACTATTATATTTCCAATTGCTTAGCCTAACACAAACTTGTAATATGCAAATGACCTGTGGCTGAGCAGGTGCTGTAGTCAGAAGTCTTCTAACACCTCCACCGAAGAGCTTCGCGTGAGCCTTATTATCTGCAGTGTGAGCCGCTAATCTGTACAGCAAGTGCGCGTCTCGAGCCGCCAGCGCCCATCCTAATAGGGCTAAGTAGACAGCACAGAAAGCTTCCGCCAGAAGGACTGGCAGTCTGGGAGCCTCTTCTTCCTCTGCAGCGCGAAGAGCTAGACCACGTAGGGCTGAGACACCTTAACAAAACCGAATTATATTTGTTTTTAAATTGTAATTTTAAAACTTAATTAAATGTCATAATGTCACCAAATACATATAATGTATGTATTTTGCTTAAAAATATATTTACCTGGCCATTTGTTAGGTGGTGTTGTTACCGTGAGGTCTTCTGTAGAATATCGTCTCGGTCTCACGAGGAGATTAGTAGTACCGGGTGTATCGGCAATCATACTGAAAGCAAAATTAATAATTAAGAAAGCAACTCAATTTCAGGAGAGTCGGTACTATAGATCAGGTTAGATGGACCTCACCCGTCATAGTGCTGCGTGTGCTTCACGCTGAAGGTGTCGGAGTCGCAGAGACTTTGGTAGATGCAGGCGGACAGCGCCACGGCCAGCTCCCTCAGCGTGTGCAGGATGCGCGTGGCCGAGCCGCCCGGGATGCCGAGCTCGCCGATGGTCCCGAGCATGTCGTGCGCCACCGCCTGCGGCACCATTTGGTGTTAAATCAAGTGACCACTTTACGTCCTCGATTTGGGATAGCAATTAATTGTCACCAATAACAATACCAAATTGTTTGTAACAAAGAGTTTGTATCGATAAGCAATTCTAGAAGAATCATTATATCATGTTGTCAATGTATTGTACGAATATATGTTATCGAAGTAAGTCAGGAAAAAAAAGAGAAGTACAAAGAAAAATTACAAATGTCGCGAATTCATTTTAAATTAATTCAAGTAATAAATGTGTAAAAGTGAGCCAACGAACCTGCAAATGTCTAACAGGATCGGCGACAACGGTGTTGTTCGTGGCCACGGCAGCGGCAAGCAGCGGGAGCGTGGTGGGGAAAGGCAGCGGCGACAGCAACTGTTGGTGCTGCTTGTCCTGACCTAGCTCTTGTAGCAGCAACACCAGTTCCATGCGCACAGAGGCGAGGCCGCCACCTCCCGCGCCATGAAGCGAGCAATACGACAGCAGAGTGCGCAGAAGGGTCTCGTTGGCTAAGATTGTGTAATTTTATAATGTATAAATCTAACCTCATATCACAAAACCCATAAAATATATAAAAAATAGCGTATTACTTTAAGAACGAACGTTCGATAAAGTCACTAAACTTATCATATATACTGTACATTGTGACTTGTAAGATCATACCTTTCAACCACTTCTTGCGTCGTACCGCCCTCTGCACCTTGGCTTCGAAGTCCGCCTTCTCCCGAATGAGCAGCTGGTGTAAGGTCGGCTTCTCGGGCAGCGGCAGCGACTCGGCGTCGGCGCAGATGAGCTCCCCGCCCGCGGCGGCGCCCGGCGCCGACACGTACCCGCACAGGCGGTGCAGCGCCTCCACCTCGCGCTCCAGCCAGATGTACAGCTGGTAGCGGAGATGACCCCCTATTGGAATATTAAAATGCATCCTTATTATCTGACAGAAAAGATAAGGAATTGGAATGTGTACATTAAGATCGTGTTACAAGCAAAGAAAATTGCGGCATATGCGCACTACACTACACACTTTAAACCCCACTATCGTTTTGAATATACTCTATCGAGCTCACCGTCAACTTCGAAGCCGGTCGCCAGTGTACTGAGCTCCTCCATCAATATCTTGAGGCAAGCGACAAACTTCAGTTGTTGTGCCATTATATCGACTGTGGGAGGCTCTTCCTCCTTTTCCGTATCATTAGTTTCGTTTACAGCTGGTTCCTCTCTCTTGCCCATTTTCATTTCTAATGGTGGCGTAGACGCTCCTGAACCGGCTGACCTAATTATGTGCAATGAATTAATTAAGATCACTTAAAAAACTAAAAAAATTATATATATAAATTTTTACTAGTAAAATTTATTAATATTATTTGTTCATTAAATAATTGAGTAATATTGAATTTGTGTAGCGAATGAAAAGGATCAAGTCCAAGCAAAACGTAATTAAATGTTAAGGAATGTCCATGATCATCGCTATGATTAATATGCTTGCAATTATTATTTAATATTTCTTACTTTTCTTCTTCTTCATCATCCCAACTCAGAACAAGTTCATCAGTCTTAATTGGGACTGGTGCGCCCCAGTCTACGTCTATGGCTGGTTTGCCCCAATCCATAGTATCTTCTTCCTCTGTTAAAAATAATAATTTAATATCTAAATAAGAGAATTAGTCCTGTAAATGATAATAAAATGTTTAATCATAAATTTACTTTAAATAAATGAAAAAAGCAACAAATATTCTGAGTACCTATATAGTGACAACATTTGACTTTCTCGGGAATATTATTTATATTACTTTTTTTGCAATGTTAATACAATAAAATATTTTTTATATAGTATTAATAGGCAGTCGAACAAATAGGCCACCTGGTGGTCAGTGGTCACCACTGCCCAGTCATTGGCGATGTAAGAAAAAACATCCGTAAATCACTACGTACATCGCCAATGCGCCACCAAAATTGGTTACTAAGTTGTTATGTCCCTTGTGCCGTCATTACACTGGCTGGACTTCCAACCGGAGTACAACATAAGTATTGCTGTTTGTCGGTAGATTAGTGGGCGGCACTCAGGCAGACTTGTGCAAAGCCCTTCCACCAAAAGAAGTATGTATGTGTGTTCACCAAAAGAAGTTGAATTTAACGAAAACATAATTAAGATCTAATATATCAAATCTGTCATAGAATTACGTACGTCAAAATTTGGTTTTCCGAAATTCGGACCTATTATAAGAAATCCCGATTATAAAAATAAAAATAAATAAATAAAATTGTATCAACTGTGTTAGCATAAGCCAAAACAAATAAAGACACAACGACGTACAAACGGACGTGAATGAGTCGTACTTTTGACAATCGTGTCTTCGACCAGCTGTCCCGTGTGTATCACGTTGTCGTCCACGGAAGGCGCAGACACGGGCGGCTGCCGGACCTTCTCCTCGCGAACTCGCGCCGGGAGCTTGGAGAGCACCTCCAGAGCCAGCGCCGGACAGCCCGCCTTGAAGTGGCCGTGCGCCGTTTGGAAGTACAGGCGGCGTTCGAGCCGCGTTATGCCCTCGTCCGCTTCCTGCTGGAGGAGGGCTAGGGTGCCGCCCTGCAACCGACACGGCGTTAAGACCACCGCCACCGTCTCGGAGCGCGCAGAGGCAGGCGCCGGCTCACCTGGCTGGGCATGTTGTTGCGCTTGAGGCGCGGGTGCGTGCGCAGGTACACGTAGAAGTTGAAGACGCTGGGCATGGGCTCGTTGTCGCGCGCGGCGTGCAGGCGGCCGGCCGGGTTGAGCAGCGTGTCGAGCGCCTCGCCGTGCCGCTTGAGCTCCCACAGCGCCATGGAGCGCACGAACGGGTCGGGGTGCGCGCGCTCCAGGTCCACCTCGCCGTCCTCGGTGTCGCCGCTGCGATCGGGTGAGCTTATATTATACCTCGCCACTCTCTAGAAACTACTCCGTCGAGTCTGATGTGTGTATTTGATGTCTCGAAAGAGGAGGAAAATTAATTTATTTCTTATGCAAGTTGCACTTACCCCAGTATCTCGTCCATTAGTAATTTCCTCAAGCTGTTCGGCAAAGTGTTATCCGATTCATAAAGACGTGCCACCACCATTGCCAGTTGCAAGTCTCCTAGCCGTGTCATGAGTACCTAAAGTGTTATTTATATTTTTTAAAGTTAATAATTACATTTAAACTTATTTTGTTTGAAGATTATGTTACCTCCAGAGCATCTTTCAGAGCCCCGCCTAGTAAAAAGAATGCCGCCGCATGTTCAAAGCGTTGCTTTCCTAGTAGAACGAACGCATTTTTCAATGCTGCTTTGCGCCATCGATCTTCACCGAAGTCATTTGCAAAGAACTACAAATAAATTATAACGTCAATAATTGTCAGTATGTATTGCTGCTTTATAAAATGACTTCTTAAGTTTTAAGTACCGCGGTCATCTTATCGTCTCGGTTAGAGCGGAACAGCCCCCATAGCAGCGTTTTCTTCTTCATAGCCAGATAGTAGAGCGCGGCATCCATGGGGTCCTGCTTGGCCATGTAGGAGGCGCGAGCGAGTCGCTCCACGCATATCCGTAGCAAATCGCCGCGCACCCACCAACCCACGCCTTAAATCGTATATAATAATTAAGATTTTTGTTTGTTTTTAAACACAATTTATTATCAAGTACAAGTTACCCAATTCTCTCATAGTCGACCACTTGGGCTGCCCCTTGGTGTATCCCGGTATGAGAGCGAGCAGCTGCTCGTGCGTCTCGGAGTGGAAGGCCCACACGAGGTTGCAGGTGCCGACGCCGGTGCGCTGCAGCGTGGCGCGCTGGGCCAGCGGCAGGCAGCGCAGCAGGTAGCCGTAGTGCTTCATGGCGAGGAGGAATCGCAACCCACAGTCGTCTAAGGAGTCTGTCGGAAGGCCACATCATTAAAATGCCACCAAGATTGTCATAAAAAATATATATTTTTTCAATGATATGGCAATCACACACACACCTCTCTGGTGATAATCAAATTTACAAAATTCATGCAAATTAGGCTTCCGCCAAGATAACTCTTCCGGAGGCAGACTATTTTTTTTTCTGTGTTTTTACAAAAGTAAAACAAAGTACCAGGTAATATCTCCTGTCCGGCACCCTGAGCAACATCTACTCTTGCGTTGTTCGTTAACCGCTCTGCGAAGTCCGCGTCGCACGTGGACACGGTGTCTGCTAGAGCGAGCAGATGCATCTGGTCCAGTGAGCTCAATCCGGGGAGGTGGGTATGAGTTAGAAGTCTCGAGAGAATGCGACCTATACACAAATGAAAGAGTCATGTAGAACATCAACTTTCATTAAGATGTTGTATATTTATCGAACCGGATTATTCAAAAACTTTAAATATTTATTCAAATAATATGTAACATATTCAAATAATACCTTGTCTTGGTCCAAAGTGTGAAAGAGGCTGTCGTTCCGGCATCGAAGGTCGACGGTCGATGCCTTCATCTTCACCGAGCAAAAGAGCATCAAGATCATCTTCTACTTCCATTGTTCCTTCAAATAGTTCATTATAATCCTGGAATAAATTTGTTATCTAAATTAAAGTTCATATATCTTAAGAATATTTTGAGCGCTTTATTTTTAACATTTTATTTTAATGTTTAAGTAGTACTAGTATTAGCCTTTAGCTTTATCCTATAATTTATATTAAAGCATGTTAATTCTATTTAAAACATATTTATATGAACGTGTGGTTGTGTGTGTGTGTGTGTGTGTTAAATATATAAGTTTTTACCTTAGCTTCTTGAATAGTGGACGGATGATGTGCGGACTCCTTGTCCGCGACAAGTAGGGTCCAAAGAGGTAATGGCGGTACCGATGTCAGCTCTGCGTAATCCAGCTGCACATCTTCGGTTATCTATATGTTAGGATTGTTATTAAAATCTAATATTTATATACTTAATTTTAAAGATTATTCTGTGTAAAAATATAAAATAAAAAACCAAGATGCTTTTGGTGCGAATATGTGCAAGATATTCTGAAAATTGTTAATTAAAAATAAATTCCCAAATTTACCGAAGCATCAGCGAATAATAAAAAGTAAATTAATTTCCAAAATTGGAAGTACAAAATAAACAACAATTCGCTGCCTCGGCCACTAACGAAAGTAATCGTATTTCGGAACACCTCGAAGACATTTTTCTCCTCAATAACTTAAAGAAAAAAAATGAAACGACAGCAAAAAAGATGCGTAGTGTTTGTTGTAAGCGAAAGTGAAGCCGATACCTGTGCGACGCCGTCTAGCGGCGAGGCGGCGCCCGCGGCGAACGACACGGACAGCGTGCGCGACCGCGACCACCCGCGCTGCAACACACGTACACGTGCACCACATGCGCATACACACCTACACGAAGCCATGGCGGGACCCGCGCTATCGGACTGGGACTTGTGCCATTATGCGATTTCACGCACTCGTTTTAAATTAGAACTGCCATACTACTACGGTTTTTAATGGATAGTCTCCAAAACTCTTCAAAATCAGAGTACCATTGATGCATTACCTTCTTAACCTACTCCAATTTTCTTTGTAATTGTAACAGTACTAATAATATTTTTATTCTGCTGTGTTTCAAAAAATGTTTATTCGGTCGGTCGTATAGCAGTTCTACAAGTAAGTGCATTTCGATAAAAAACATTGCCAGAACGGATATAAAACGTTCTTGATCACAGTGTAAGCGGTACTTTGGCGGCCATTTGCTTTTATAACATCACAGTGTAAATGCTTGTTATGAATATATGACACGCTTGACATTATTATCACTACGGTGAAAGCAATACGATTGAATACCATTATAAAAAAATAATTTTATATAATGTAAATATTAAAGAACGATGAATGTATCTCTTATTAACATAATCATTTATTGA
This sequence comes from Vanessa atalanta, assembly GCF_905147765.1. Lineage (NCBI taxonomy): Eukaryota > Metazoa > Arthropoda > Insecta > Lepidoptera > Nymphalidae > Vanessa > Vanessa atalanta. The sequence goes on from NC_061882.1 coordinate 7,993,783, forward strand.
TCGAATATTTTTTGTCAAATGACTAAAGTGAACTAATATAACTTAAGCTTGAAAATTCCAAACAAACATATGAAATAACTATTGAGATAAGTTAATATTTGTAAGAAAACTATGATCGAAACTTGTGATAAAATAGTGACTTATAGTTTTATAACAATGCATTTAAGCAGCATACATGTGACACGCATATTGACACAAATAAAAAAACTTTTTATACCTGTCTAGACAGACTGTCCTCGTCACCTTGAGAACTACGACTCGTGTAGGTTCCACCCATGCACCTAATAAAATAATTAAAAATAAATTTAATGAAAAAAAAAACAAGGGAAACTAATGAAACATTAGCTCTAAATTACCTGACTAAATGAGCGAGAATGGCTTTGACCCATCGAATTTTTCCGCTATTAAGTAGTTCCATCAGTTGCTTGGGATGATACTGTGGCAACACCGGACAAGCCATTTGTGATGCTTCGAATAAACCGTAGTCAGGCATGTAGTCCAAGAGAGGCTATACAGAAAATTAAAAATAAAACTAAAGTACAAAATCTTTTATAGGTTGGAATTTATTGTGTTATTTACATCTAAGGTCTAAGTCTAAAATAAAAAATAAAGTATTTTAAAATGCGAATCGCAAAAGATTTCAGTAACCTGTCTCCTTTGTTTGTTGAACGATTTTTATTTTATTTGGAAGTTATTGAAAACCTTTAGTATGGTTAATAAAAAAAATATAGAAACTGAAAAAAATGTTTTAAAGATGGAAATTCTTGTATTTTGAGTTTCTCAAATATTGATCGCACGGCGAACATTAGGTACGTAAATATAAGTATGAGTACTGTCACGTACTTGCGGTTGATCCGGTTGTGTTTTATTTCTTCTTCTAGCATCTCGTTCTAAAAGCTGGAGATTAATAGACGACACTCGCTGTAAGTGCGGTGCGGACACACGTAAATCAGAATCACGCAGAGCACGCGATTCACCGCCTTCCTCTTGTTCCTTTATTTAATTAAACGCCAAACATAAATTTAATTAAAAACGAAAAAAAAAATTCTTTTTAGGAAAAAGTTATTTAATATTTTACCATTATTTAAGGAACTAATACAGACAGACCGATCTAAATGTTTTCAAGATAAAATTATTAAATTCATAAGTTTGTTTAAAAGAAAGTTCTTTATAGAAATCTGAAGACTATTGTATGCATTGTTATACCTGATTCGTTGTTTGTCCAGAAGTAATCTGAGGAGTTTCGGGTTTCCACTGTGAGTAAACATGCATTTCTGAGTCCATCCCAACAACTAGTATACCATCTCGGACCCAAGATATCTGCATTGGTAAAGGTGGCAAACCGTCAGCCGTCTTCAACTGGATTCTTCGTAGCTGCATCCATCGTATTTCCTCCACGAATAACGGTGCGGCTAATGAAGACGCTTTTCGGAGTATTGGGCGGTTATTATTTATCGATTCTTTCATAGCCTAAAAAAATATTATTGTATTTCTTAAAAAATATTTAAATAAAAGTTTTTAGTTATTTTTTTTAGCTTTAAGTGGCGTCAACCAATTAACCTTTAAATTAGCTTGTGCCAAGTCACTAGAAACTGGCGTGAAAAGGAGCACCCGGGAACCAACGGCAACCGTCAATATGTGCGATCCATCTTCCTTAGACACCCAGTCGAGTTGAACTAGATGTTTCTGGGTGAGCGGACACGTGTTGCCGTTCTCCATTATGCTCCTGCGCAACGACTGGAGAGTACTGAACGACGGTACTGCTAGAAGACCAGCCGACTTGCCCGTGTCGCCTTCGCCGTTGCGGTTGTTGCGGCTCTCATCGGACGACAGCGTTTGTAACACCTACAATGTGGCAATATATTATAATTTTTAAACATATTCCTAATCCTAAGACGACGCCGTTCCCTATTCCGATTCCGACCTGCGTCAGCCTCTGCTTCTTCTGCATGAAGGAGGTGTCGTGCAGATAGGAGAGGTCGATCTGCGTGTCGGCGCAGACGCCCACGCGCGGCAGGCTGACGTTGCGCAGCGGGATGGTGTCCTCCAGCAGCCACTCGGCGCCGCCCGTGCTCTCGCACTCGTACACGCACACGCACAGGTTGACGAAGCGCGCGTCGGGCGCGGCGCCGCCGGGCGCGCGCGGCCGCGTGAACGAGCGCCCGCACTTGTACGCGCACGCGATGCGCCCCGAGTACGCCGCGCTGATGTGCAGCGGCTGACCTGCGGCGGGCACGGGCGCGTTACAGACGGGCGACCACGCGACCGCGTCGTTCGATAAATGCCTCACCTGGAATGTCTATAGTAGACTCTTGATCCTTGTTCATCATTTCCCATTCCTTCCACGAGTACTCGAATTCGTCGTTGTCTCTTTTGGTCACGTTACACTTCCAAAACCTGCACGAGAAAGTTACGCTGGTATAGTTTTTCAGATAATTTCTAAAAAATTGTTTGATTTTGCTCGATGGGACGTACCTTAAGGTGCTATCGGAACATGCCGTTGCTAATATATATGGTGCTAAACAAGCTGGATAAATTGACGCTGAGCTCAGATGTCCCGCAGCAGGAGTTGCGTGAATAACATCCACGCCGTCGGGCAGCGACAGCGGACACTCGCATACCTGTTAACAACAAATAATATCAATACTTTTTTATGTACTTTCTAATACAACATAAGTTTTTTTAAATATATTTTTTTATGTTATAATATAAAATCATAGAATTATACCTTTTTAGTTGTAATGGAAAGATGTGAATTAACAGCGGGAGCGGCAGGTCGGTCTGTATCCATTGAGACAGAATTTTTCCTAGATTCTCCCTCCTCTTCTTGCACTAGGGCACTGTCCGGTACGTACATCATACTATTTGTGAAATCATCTAAAATAAATATAAAATGAAAAAAATTATATCTTATAAAAACATAATATCTATTTACAATTTTACATATTAAATATATATAAATATTAATTAAAGACGAATGCATAGTTCTATGTGTTTAAGTAACAACTAATGATAACAAGAAAACTTTGTATTTTACCTGAAGGGTCAGCCTGAGATGATACAGTAAGTCTCCACATATGAACTGTAGAACCACCATCAGTTCTTTCTAAGACAACGATATAGAACGGTTCATTGAAAACCGCAGCCTTTCGCAAATCTACTATTGCTTCTAAGCCAGCTTCCGTGATTGTGTTCACTTCAGAACCCTCTACACCTGAATCTGAACTTTCTGTATCGCTTGTTGTTCGTTCACCTGTAAGAACATTTATGTTAAATAATAATTTTATATTCGTTACGAAATTAGGTGCATAAGATACGAAAATAATAATATAATATATAATTTAAATAAATATCTATGACCATGTATGGTTCACGCTAAACATTAAAAGGAGTATTAAATTAGTTTGACAGCTCATTTTTATATTAAAAAAAATATTTAGACGACTATATCTCTGTATACAGACATAATGATATATAAATTTAATTATATTATTACGGTTACCAGTAATTAATTGCTCTTGAAACACGTGCAACAGCTGTGTGTTGTGCCAGTCGTGTGTGGCGTCGGCGATGGCATGCAGCTGGATAATAGCTCCAGGTCTCGCCGTGGACTGCTGGGACACGATCTTGATGCGGTCGTGTAGAGGCACTCCGCCATCTTCGATCGTTGAATCCGACGACATCGACATGGTGTCGTGATGCTGACGGAATATTTTACTTTTAAGTTGAAAACAAATCCAAAAGCGCGAAAACCAACGAAGAAGAATATCCGATACTGAATGTTTAGTTTTACGAACTTAAATAGAGCATTAGTAGGAAACATATCGCATACCATATAATATTTTAGTGTGTAATATCTTGCAAATAGATAGCCCATGATCATGTTAATAGTGACATGACTTACCAGTACATCTTTATGGCGTCTTTCGGAGGTGGCGATCTCAGCTAATAACGTCCGCGCGTCGATAACCGCTTGAAACAGCCTTAAACTCTCACCGTCGCTCGCCACGAAGCAGGCAGACGGAGAATTTGACAGATTACCGAGTGTAGTGCTACAAAAATGATTATAGTAAACGAATAATTAAATGAGTTTGAGGCAGTTACGACCGAGATACCAGAATAGAAGCGCGTACCTCGGCAGCAGCGTGGGCAGCCAGGCCACGTTGCTGAAGGCGGACAGGTGCGGCGAGTTGACGCGCGCCAGCTCGGCCACGCCGCCCGACTTGCCCAGCGGGCCCACGCACTCCACGCGCCACATGATGAGCTCCGAGCACAGCCCGCCCGCCGCCGCGTCCACGTCCGCGCCCGCCGTGTCGCGCTCGTTGTCTGCGCACACAGCCACACAACGATACACGTCTCACTCGAGTCACAGTCGGCACAGTGTTTCCAACACGCAGGTTTAAGTCAATGTCATATGTTACCTGATATGTTGTGGTGACTCGTAGTGAGTAACAGTGGTAATACTGGATGGCATGTGATGTCGTTAACTCTAAATCTATGTCCGGACGCTCTAGAAGCGTGTCCGATAGATAGCACCTGCAAAATTTAAGCATTTTATTAATAATAATTCTACAAAATGTATACATATTATCATGTATAGATATTGAGACATATTTTACCTGTGAAAATTTGGATTTGTCGTCAAATGTCAATTGCCACAAATTCAATGTTCCATTCGTGTGGTTCGTGACCATTGATATAACGGGCGCGGATTCCAAAACGTCTCCGTCTTGATTTTCATTGTTCTCTTCTGTAGCAACGCTCGTTTTCCTCTTCATTTCATTATTATTCTCCTCTCGTGTCCCTATAAAAAAATAAATAGTCAAATAACAGTAGTCGATTACGTGAATCGATCACATATAAATATGAATACCATTCTCCTGTTGCGTAGGTTTGTCATCGCCCTGAGGCCATTCCGTTTCCTCTTTTTCTTCTTGTACACTGGCTAGGGGTGTCGTCACGGTTTCCCCTTGAGTTTGACCTATTAAAAATATCATTATATTATATAACATTTACATTACAAGTATCTTTATACATCATACGGTAACCATAACGGGCAATGGATACGAGCACGCACCGGGCGACACGGGCTTGGTGCGGTGGCGCACGTAGAGCGGCTGCGCGGCGGCGTGGTACAGCGCGGCCGGTGTGCACATGGTGGTGGCGTCGCCCAGCGGGAAGGCGGACGGGATGCGCGCCGAGAACGACACCTGCGCCTGCCGGATGGCGCCCGCCTGCAGCTCGTCCAGCCACTCGCACACCCTGCCGGACATTCGCCCGATAAATACTCGATATACTGGTCCGATTTGAAAAACCTCTCAGTGTCAAGTAACCCATTTATCGAGAGAGAAGATTTAAAAATTGACGAATTATATACAAAATGACACCCTAAATTTCATTCTCTTAGATAATTTTCAATTATATTATTTTCTATTATTTTGTATACTATTCAAATTTTATCTCACCATATGAGAAAACTGCCGTCGACGGGATGTATAGAAAACAATAAATCGGGACTCTGATGCCAGTCCCGCAGCAGGGCCTCTATTTTAGCATCAAGCGAATCTGGCAGATGCGTGCAAGTGACGTCCGTCGCTATCGAGTTTATTGATGTTGTGTTCGATAAACTGGGATGACTGTGGTTGCCACTAGCTGCAAAATTAATACCCATTATATTATACGTATAAAAATGACATATACTATAATGTAAAATACTCAACTGTAATGGTTTTCGTTATTTTGTGAATAAAAATTATATATTTTTTTACTGTCAGGATTTAACAACCTTTTTTATGAATAACGTATAAAAATAAATTATAAAACAAGTTTCGAATTATATATAATTCAAATTTTATTATAAGCACTAGAGGCAATAATCATATGACGTCTATAGCTGCTACATATATTTTACCTGGTTGATCGTCACTATTGCTGTTATCTTCTGATAGAACTTTAGTTAAATGTTGGCTCGGTCGTCTATTTCCTACATAGCAGCATGAAATAGGCAGTCGAATAAAATACAAAGCAATTAATCGCTTTATAACGCGACCAAATATATTGACAGGCGATTACTCAATGATTGCGTTTTATTTATCTAAGGAATGTATACATGTATGCGAGTAAAGCATGTTTGATTGATAACTTGAATACAACGATAACATTTAGACTATAATATAAAGACGTTTAAAATATTTTACGAAATTACGCCTATATTTTTTTACCAGCTTTTATTTAGCAACACAAGTTTAATCCAATTGCACTTTAGGTTAAATTTTACCTATTGGTACTGGAATCAAAACAGTGTATTAAGAGTAAGTACTAGTTACTCAATTGTATTAATTTTAGTACTTGTAGTAGTTAGTATACCTCGAACGCATTGCGTTTCGTTAATGCTGTTTTTTCATCTAACTCACATTCCTATTTATAAAACTTACTTAAGCTTGTGTGTTACAAATTTAACAAAAATGGTGGACATTATGATATTAGCGCATAGAGTATACAAATATAGAGCTACGTATGGTACAAAACTTTTGAATGTTAATCTATAAATATAATTAACCATAATATAAGGCTTATATAATGTTAGCTAAAATAAGCTCAAATAATTAATTGCATACTTGTTTCATTCTCTCCGTCCGGATGTGTGGTGTGATCTGACCCAGAACCTCCCTCATCTGTCTCTTCCTTATCTAATATCTGAACATAATAATACATTAGATATGTTATTTTAAATATAAACTATATCATTAACCAGTAAAGCAATTTCATTAGATACCTCAGTCAGTAAGTAATTGGGTATATGTAAAATGCTTTTTGACAGTAGGTATGTCGTATACATTTTTTAACACGCCTACTTTACTTACTTTTTTAGTAAGATCGTGCAGTATCGCCTCAGCTTGGCTCGTGAAGTGCATCTCCTTGTTGTGCAGCCAGTGCAATATGAAGCGACCGCCGCCAGCGAGCGACGGAACAAGCGGGATGTCGGTTTCCGCGTTGATAGATGCCGCTAGATGGAAGTGGAGACCTGAGAAAATATTACATTATGTTTTCAAAACTATTGATTGTCTTAATACTAAAGTTCATACTAAACAACTACTAGTACTTGAAAGTAGGGTTTTCACTTAGTTATGTATGTTATTGAGTCCTAATTCTGACCTCCGGTGTATGATGTAGAGTGGTAGGGATTGTGAAAATCGTGCGCGCTGTACGTGGAGGGGAGCGTGGGTATCGGCGCTCCCGGCTGCTTCGACGACTGCGCCGTCCGCCGGATGTGGAAACATGTTCTGTGTTACAACAAAAGTTAATGTATATCAATTTACAATAAACCACAACTACATGTAAAGTCATATGAGTCATATATTCAATTTTAAAAATGTATTTCACATCTCGATTATTCCCTTCCGAGACATTACCACGTCACGCAGGTACTCGTATAATCAGTCACTTGATCTATAGCGGCCCGTGCAGGTACTCACTTCATGTGCTTCAAGCGCTGCATGAAGCGGTGCTTGTGTCGGTGCGTGGCGCGCTGGCGGCGCGGCGGAGAGCGCGCGTGCGCAGTGACGCAGCCGCCCCACTCGTCCTCCGGGAGCAGCGTCTCCGCCCACACGCGACATATGTTGTCCACGCATGACGTCACTAGCACGTTGCCTACGCTGCCTCTGTAAAGATAAATGCCGACTATTAGTGCTGAAATACTGTAGCGAACTCGTTACATGAGTGATATTGATTAGTATATTAATGCATAGATAGATTGATTTGAAACTTACTTGGGCATGTATTTGCTGGTTTTGCGCCATGAAAGATGTGTGACGGCCCGCGGGTGTGCTACGTAAATGAATGTGTAGTTCAGCTCGGGCGGGTTGTGCTCACTATGAGCTTGAACTAATACTGCAAAGGAACATAACGACCATACAATTATAAATAATGTACATATTATATATTTATGTATGTGTGGATAGCCTTAATTAATCGATACCAAAAAAATATCTTGTCTCATCACAAGTCATACCTTTATTTTGATACCATATCTTGACGAGCCTGTCATTGACGCCGGAGGTGGCGAACAGCACGCCGTCCGGTGAGAACGCGAGATGGTGCGCAGGCGTCGCTGTGTGACATTGCCATACACAAATCCAACCCTACAACATAACAAACTAATATAAACATTCATATAGATTTAATACGATATCGTTTCTATAATTTTGTCATGTAACACGGGGTGTTTAATCCTGTATATGAAAGATTACTTCATCTTTCAAATTTCTATAAATTAATCTATAATAAATAAAACTGACAAATTAGTACAACTGGATCAAGTCTTCTACTACCGTTTAAAGAGAAGATTTGAATAACACATGTATACTTCTTCCAGTCTGTTTTTGAGGAACGCGAAAGGAATTATGACTACATATGAAGGACTTGAAAATTCAATAATTCCAGGCCGGATTTGAATCGGTCATTTCCGGTTAAGTTTTACGCGTGATATGCACTAGGCCATCTATTCTCTATTCTCTCTTACTTCAACGATAATCTAATATTAACATTTCTTCACTATGACATGACATATCAATGCTCATATCTGTGAGATATCATTGTTTTTGATACACAATGTGATAACTATATGAAGGAAAAGTATTCTAACATCTAATGTTAACTTTCGTCCAAAATTAATTTCTTAATAATTATAATTTCATAAAAAAACTGTTAAAACAAAATGTAATGACTAAAAATATTATGATATTGTTATCTTTAAAACATTCAAATTAGCATAGTTCCATAGATAAGCAGTTGTATGATCATCGCCGTAACACGAAGTTTAAACAAAGCCGTTTGTAAAGTTGTATGAAACTATAAACTCTAGATAGCATTATAAATATTCGTGAGTTAAGCCAAACAGAGATACCAGCGTGCAGTTGTATCTATTTATCTTATCAGATAGCTAGCGATCGCCAGATTTCAACATTATACTCACAGGCTCTTCCTCTTCGGGAGGTTTTGTTTTTTCATCTTTATCCCCACCTATTTGGAATGTAACGCCTGAGCTTGCTGAAATTAATTAATATAAATGTCAATATTTTTATTTCTAGTCATAGCAAAAACAATACGTACTATAACAACCTTAATCAAACCTGTGTCGTTAGAGTTATGTAAATAAACGGGTTGACGCAAATTGAGATAAAATAGGTTTGACGTTGAATTACAGATTGATGTTAATTAATAGCCTTATTTTTTTCATATACATGTACAAGGACATCGATCGCATTGATAAACATTTAAGAAGAAGACACGAACAAAGTTTTCCATTATATATATATGTATTTTTTTTAATTGTAATACTTATACTTTATTACTGATACTGAAATGCCAATCAGTGAACCGTAATGTTATAAAATCAATGCAGATTGCGCATGCGCAAACTAAATAGGAATAAAAGCTTACATAATTAGAATACTCAAAATAAAAATTTGAATCTAACAATGTCACTAAAGTTTTTGTTGTTGTTGCAGTCAGTAAAAGACCCACAATTGGGAAGATCTCCGCTTAAGTAGAAGGTTTGGAGCTTATTAAAGAACACTGCTTCGACCCCAATGCCGTATGTGACAGAATTTCGTCTGACACATAGGTACAGATATCACGATATTTTCCTTCACCATAAAGAACTTATGAATATAATAAAAATTTAGTACGTGTAAACTCTGGTAATTGGATAGGTTTGAACCCACAATTTTCGGTAAAAAATAATGTTTTCCAGTCACATCTTTTAATTACATGTAACGTAAAAAGTTCTTTTAGGTTTTTGTGATTCGAAAAACACAGTACTTACATAATTAGTTAGCTTAATAAGAAAAACGTAACTAATTCTAAGTAACAACGAATTCGTTTCTTATTTCAAATTTAATTTGACTCAATGCTGCGAAATCGATAAAACTGTTACCAGAAAACTTTCTGGAAATGTGCCAGTGCGGCAGTTTATTCATGATATGGCTTTTCGTCTCACGGCTGGAGCCGCAACTTAGGTAATCATTTTATAAAGCATCGCTCCGAACAAAGGGATCGTGCCAATACAGCTTATACTTATAGCTAAGAGCATACTATATAATGTACTCGTCTGCAACGAGACAAAGGGGTCTGAAGACTTCCATATAAAGCTTCTATTTCTACAGCACATCATTCTCTAATTGTATTATATAGTGCTAATATTTCTACGCTATCATTAATTAATAAAACGTCGAGTATCAAAACTATTTAACTATATCTTCGATGTATTCAAATTAACCTTTGATTAAATTTCAATATCAAGTATAACGTAGATATAATAATATTTAATTTCTTATGCTCTACCTAGATTAAGGTTAAAGTTTTTCAGTATAAATACGGAATCATTTTTAGTATATTTCTAAAGAACAGTAGTTCATGATAAACTTACGTTGACTGTCGTCCTGATATAGCGATGCTTGGTGCCATAGCTGTAGGATCTTGCCTCCGGTAAGGAGCCGTGTACCTTCTAGATTCCATGAAAGAGCAGTGATCGGACCGTCTGCCACCAATTTGCCTGTTTGCACCCACCTATATTCTAGTCCCTATAAAAATAAGAATATATAAATCGATAACGATAATTTTATTATGATGATGTTTTAGCATTGAAACGCATACTCTACCATAATATTAAGTTACCAAACTATAGATCAAAATTGCTGAACTAACTTTAGTACAATATTAACCAAAACCTATGACGACAATATATTTTACGTAGACGAAATAAATAACATTCAAGTGTGCATGATATCGTTTCTCATAAAAATCCACATAGCTTTACTTAAATTTGGTTTTACAGACATATCTTTTAGCGAGTTAATCCCTTTAAATAAATCGTAATGAATTTCATTGACTGTGATAAAAAATTGTTTTTGTTGATACATAAGATTAAGAAAAAATATATTAAAAACAAGGCGTGGTTAATGCTTTAGTTAATGGAACGAGTAATTTAAGGCACGCGCGATAATATTAACTACCTACGTCGACACTTATATGTTTTTAATACCTATAAAATTAATTTCTCCAAAACGGACGTCTGTGCTGTTTATTGATGTCCAGTTGGTTAGGGAAAAAACAATCAATTATCAATAAGTAATTTGATGATATTAATAAATAGAGCATATTATGCCGCAGATTATATCAAAGAGCTTGGAGATAGTATTCGTTTGTTTTCATACAAATAACATATAAATGTAATTGTATATAATTATTACATGTAAATATATGACTGATGAAAAAGCGTGATTTTTGAGTTTTTTGCATTATTCTCGGTAGAATCTATATTTTGAACTGTTACCAACAGTTCCAACACCTTATATTCAAGCAAAAGCAAGGCAAAAGTACTTGTACCTACTTAAAAAAAGTATTTTAAAATTTAGAAAATATATCCCTTTTTAAAAAATACTTCAATCCAACTGGCATAAAAAAATATCTTTCAGTTTCATTTTCTACTACAGTCTACAGTCGAGTAAATTTAATTAATTGAGGATCCTAAACATAGTCTGGAAGAAATCTTTGGGCGATAGCCTTCATTCTCAATTGGTGTTTCTATTTTTACAGTTATCTTTGCATGTAAACTGTTTCCAATACATTAATTGACTAACCGAATGTAATCTGAACATTGTAACGTCAACTAGAAAAGATTTGATTTGTTTATATTTGAAGATTATTACATACCTTCCTACCTAGATTCCATTACTTTTAGATAAGATATGGCACGTATTTTATATTTACATTGTAATAGATCTGAAAAGCGCCAATTTAAAAAAAAAATTAATACCATTCAACTTTTTTGAAGAACACCCATACATATTATTATAAACATAACGTAATTTATTAATTTGTACTCATACAATAAATGTCCTTTTATGTTTATGATTTTTCATATATCCGTAACATTGTGATGTAACTTCGAGGTGAGCAGTATTACTATGCATTATTATGAAGAGCAATTTAATATACCTACAATTGCAAATCATGTGACTTACGAGAGCGTTGAACGAATTGAATACATGCAAACTGTTTCATCTATATTTATTTATTGCCTACACGTATGTACAAGGTCTCTTTATGAATATACTTTTATTTATATTGTAATGATGAATGTAATAGCCATGCAACGCTAATGAGCCACTAAGAATGAGACGCGCATAGGCAATTAAATGGCAACCGTATTAATTTCAATTCACGAGTATCTTGTAAAATAATTTATAACCAAAAAGCGAAATCATCGTTCAACTACACAACTGTATTTATTTAAACAGTGATTTCGCTTCCTTTCATCATTGATTAGACATTCGAAAGGCGAAGACCCATCATTATTTTACTAATCACCTCCCAAAATAACGTTTACAGGTAAAACCGTACCTTACGCTAAAAACAGCTAAAAATAAGAATAAAAACTATGACTATCGTGTAAAATCGAGTGTCTTACACAATGACCAAACATGTCACTGTGTATAACTTTTATCATTAGCCTAATTTTAACAACGCATAACTGAAAGAGTAGTCACGTGTTCTTAGCGTGTAATTGAATAGAAAATAAACATTTGATTATTTAGTGTCAAGGTAAACGCTTCAGTGCGTTTTTGGCATTTCGAATTTACCTAATAAAACGTCGACTGTTTTATATCGTGTTAAACACGTTTATCGGGTAACGGGTACCGTACGAAAGTCGCGTAAGTATAATGTTATATTAGTGCCATATGTTTGTTTGCCATAATTATCGAAATAGTTTTTCTATAGACTACAAAATATATTTATTAAATGCGAAAGTAAATTTAGACAGAGTTACTTTGTTTGTCTGTCTGTCTGTAACGCTTTCTCTGCCAAACCACTAAGCCTAATTTCATGAAATTTGGTATGAAGCAAACTTGAACCCCGAGGACATAGGCTACTTTTTTATATAAAACACCCGATGACCCCTTCGACCCCTAAAACGCGAACGAAGCCGCGGCGACCACTAGTTAATAATAAATTATTAATTGTAATTAATAAAGCTGTCTAAATGGAAGAAAACACATCCTAAAAAAAATTATTGTGTTGAACACGAAATTATTACAGCAATTGTTGTTTTGAGTAATTTCCTTTGAATTTATACCAAATAAAATTACCAGTTAATAAGAAAAAATAATCAATAATTTACTAATTTAAATATCTTATATAAAATTATCATGATATAGATGAGTTCCAACAAAAAAAATAATTATGCAACTATGTTCTAGAAGGAGAATAAAGGCTTTACATAACCCTTAAACGAGGGTGGTACTGACAGTTACATAAGATTTAAAAATTTCATATCTTTTCATGCATAACAATAAATATGAAAAAACAGGTAACAGTTGAGGATTAATAATATAAGATGACTTACTTATTATGAAATATTTAAAAATGTTACTTACGTGAGTAGTGGCAGCTGTATGTATTAGGGGAGTTGGTTCAAAAATACACACTTCTGCACCATAAGCTGCAGCAATTTTTCCCGTATCAGTGCTGCAGTCAAGAGAGCTAATACGAACGTAGCCATGGATGGCACCCGGAATTATTTGAACACGTTCAAAATTTGAAGCAAGAATTACTATATTACATCCTGCTGCATAGGCCTACAAATAAACATAATTCAATGTCAGAAAATAGCATATCTACACTTTATTGTTTAAGACTATATTAAAGGTATTACATAAATGATAGTTTAAATTTTAACAGACCTAAAATTGTTTATGTAATAGCTATGTTTTATTATTTTTCAATTAAATACAATCCATTTAAATGAAGTCATTAGCACTATAATTATCAATTTAAAAATAATTTACCTGCTAAGGAAATTGTATTTGTTTTAATATTATCATATTTTATACTTAAACATGGTGCGCATTACACTATCCATCACTACATAAACACAACTTCAAGGTAAACAATATTTTTTACAATAATAATAAAAATACTCAAGTTATGAAAATTATTGTTCACAGAAATTAATTTACACATTGACCATAATTTAGATTCTATTAAATTGTTTATTTATAAAAAGCACATAAATGTGTTTTGTTCACACCTAAGACAATAAATATTATATTCTTATCATACCAGTCTAAATTAGATTTTCCTGTTAGGACTATTACTCTTAAATTACCACTACAAGGATCTTATATATTTGGTCACGAGACTCGCACCGTAATCAAAGCTTAATGTTTGCTTTATATACTTACTGTAAAAGGTATCCCTTCGACTGAACCAACAGCAAAACATTGATCTCCTGAATTACAGGCACCACTAAGTACTTGATGACAGTTCATAATGAGCTATTTTAACTAAAATTTTCTAGTTATATTTGTAGCAAGTTACCGCACAACACGACCATATTTTTAAAAATGTAATACATAGTTAATATAAGAAGTAAAATTCAGCATTTGGAATTAGTTTTTCTGCGAGTTGTATGATCACGAATATTTCTCTATGACACCACACATCGAACGTGAGAGAATGACGTATGTAATACTAGAAAGAGATAACAACAAAAAGTAAACCAATATTTGTGACATTTAAGAATTTTTTTTATATATTTTACATTTCGCAAATGAAATGAATTTATTATGCACCTATTTCTGTTAAGGTTCTAATTTCTGTTTATTTTTAGAATGTTGAAATAATATACTAAAAGTTACTTATCGTATCAGAACATCAAAAATATTCTGTGAAAATCGACGTACACGTTATGATAAAAAATAATTTACGTGTTGTAAAGTTACGAGTAATTAATTAATATCAATGAAAAAAAAATGATAAAAATTCATACACGCTGTGGGAAATAATTTATATATAATCACAATTATTTCTTCTATAGTAAACTATATATATATAACTATAATTTGACTAAAGATGACATTTATTATTATTTTTTTTATATTTTTAAAACCAAACCATATTTTTTTTAAATATATTACAGCAAATAAAATTAAAACATTATTTCAAAAAATTACTGGAGATAATTAAAATGTATAATATAAAAAGAAACCCAAAATCTAATTGGAGTTGCGGAGTTACGAGATGACAAGTTACGTTTCATTTAGTCGGTTGATGTTATATTGTATGTGTACATACGAGTTCAGAGTTGTTTTTGTGTATTGATGGGGTATTGAGTATTGATCTAAAATTTTAAAAAGTTATTTTATATTATAAAAACATAGTGGTGCTAAGTGAACCCAGTTATTAATTGTCTTCAAGGAATCATAACGAATTAAACGAAAAAAAGGCAAAAGCTACAAGAAGGTAAGATGAAAGTGTTGAACGTTCACGTTTTACTAAATTAAATTCCAACTACAATTTTTATTAACAATAATAAGCCTAAAAAATTTGCAAAGGGATTTGCAAATTTATATAGTTTTGGCGGCAACGCTCACTCAAATTTCTAATTTCTCTCAACTATTTAGTAGCCTATGATTCAAGTTTTCTAATGCTGAAGATACTTTAAAATGTAGCAGAAATATATAGAAACAAACAAATTATTATGGTTTATTGTATTGTATATATCTAAATTTTAGTAGAGCTTAGTATTTCGTAGTACAAAGCTATATGAAATCTTACTATTAGTATGACTTAGTTTTTTTGGACAAAAGTTGTATGTTTTTAATGAACCTCATATTTACACAATTAATTATATTTTTAAATTTCTTTATTTTTCTGTGAATATGATGATATTTATGTTCACATAGTATTTTTAGTAAGAAATATTCTCTTCATTTTTGTATTAAAGTAATATTCTGTAAATTCTCTTATACAAATGTCATAATTAGCTCAAATATATTATTTTTTTAAATATCGTGTTTCTTACAATAGGCTGTGTATAAGATATTTTTGTTGTATGGATCATTGAACAATAGCATTACTTAGCTTATCAGCAACTATAATAATAATGGAAGCCAGGAATTATAGATAAAATGTTTTAATTGGTAAATGTCGATGGGCTAAATTGACTCGTCACTTTTTACTATGAAACCGAAAGTTTAATTAATTGGAATATAAAGGGAGATTGTTTTATTGTCATAAATATTTTAACAAGAATTATCTTTTAACCATTCTATAATCCTTGTATTCTTGTGTTTGTTTAATTTCTTACAATGTATCAACATCAATACATAACATTTTATCAAAGTGATTCATTTCATACTACTATCTCACACTGATATGATAAAATTGGAATCACTGGCCTTAACTTCCCGCCAGTGTTGTTAACGAATGAAATTTTATTTTTGAACAGGCACTTGTTCTCATAATTGAGACTAATAACTGACGACACATAATTGACTGAGTATTTCAATTAAATTCAGACAATATTGAACCTTATGGTTTAAATAGCATTAGATGTTATTAAATTTTTTGAATGAATTACTGAACATGTTTTACTATGTCATAGATATTTTTAGTGAAATACTCAGTAGACTTGTGTTATCTAAAGATTAAGTATATGATACAATGGTCCAAAATAGAAAAAAAAAACTGTGTGATATTTTTTTTTTACTTGTAATTATATCATAACAAAAAAATATTTATGTAATTTATTTATCTATACTAAATGTATTTGTTTGTGGTGCACTGAAAATCTGTATATTAAAATATATATACACTTGGAATTAACACTTTAAAGAGATGTATAATAAAGCTTTTTTCAATATTGTACATAGTGACAAGAAAATATTAGTCGCCATATAAGAATACAGTTAGAGGTCTACTGACTTTCATTTGCTGTAAAGATTATATTATTTACCTACTTCCAAATTTAACGCTGTTCTAAATTTTAATCAGATTCACTTTCATATCAAGTTTGTTTTAATGTCGTAATGAAAGATGTCACAAACAATTATATAAGCGAAACAAAAGATTATAATTATATAACGAGTTGATCACAGATAGTTTTCACTTGTATTCATTATGTCATATATCCAAAAATATATTTTAGTTAGGTAATTTTATTCTCTCAACAAACATCCTGCATGTTATGAATTTTTTTTATTACTTTCTTGTTGGATGTAGTCACTCAGCGGTGACGTGAAAAAGAAAATTAGATCAGATTATTTTAAGGAGAACTGGCGTATTCTCGATTGAAATATGTAGTCAACTACAACTCTAAGTAAACTAGATTGTATTGCTGGCAAGAGAAGTGTACACAAAATTGCAGCTAACAGTTGTGTGAAACTGGTTTAATAAATCAGCTGAGTTTCAAATTTGACTCATACATACCATCAAAATTTAATAATAAATGCTTGTAAAATAATAAGATTCAAATCACAGCAGGTTTAATGGCAGAAACAACTATAAAATGATCAACTAAGTTTAAATTTCAACTAATTAAAAATTTGAACTAAGTTCAAATTCTACTTCAGTTTTTTGTGCATTAACCATTCCTTACATCGCCAATGCGCCACCAACCTTGGGAACTAAGATGTTATATCCTTTGTGCCTGTGGTTACACTGGCTCACTCACCTTTCAAACGGGAACACAACAACACTGAGTAATGTTTATGTAATTGTTTGGCGGTAGAATAAAACCAAGAAAGCTTTAAAAATTATAAACTAAATTAAAATCGACCTAAACCCGGAATCTCGTCATCACATAACTCTAACCGAATGATGTAATCCTATAACGAAACTAACAAGTTAGTACATAACACGTGAATTTGATTTTAATAGACATTATTAACTTAAACTACATAATAACTATATCAGTGCCTCAGACCTAAAGTGGGCAAACTGCATGTAGCATATCATTAATAAAAAAAAGCAAATAAAGGATCCTGAAATACTTTAAATCTCGTACATTATTAGGTGGTACCTATTTGGCTCTTCACTATTAAGTTTTTACTTTTAAGTCATTGTCATGGGTCTCACCGCATGTTTACTGTCTATTTCGTTATCAACTCTCATGTAAATCATATTTTTGTGTGTGTGTTTGCTGACAATTAATACATACAATCGATCAGACGATGAAAACAATTTCTGACCGCTTGTCATTTAAACTCGTAATATTTCCTGTAATCCCCCGGGATTTCGTTAATTTATATGCAGGATTAGTCGTATAGTTGTTCAAGCGGGATACCGGTCTTGTATTCTCTTTACTGGATATTGCTGCAGAAGGGCATAATGGAAGGACATTATAGAATCCGTAGACTCGTGTTCGGTTTTTTTTTGTGGAATAATGTGTATTAGCTCGCAACTAATATGAATTATTACGTAGAAGCGCCATCCTCCAAATGACTTAGAGATAATAAATATGCAAACATTTTCATTAAAAAACGATGCATCACCTGTTGACTTTAAATTTAACACTCTATTTATTAACTGATATCACAGTTAAGCCTCATTATTTTTGGTTATATAATATTTTCCATGTTATATAAATATTGCAAAAAAATTGTTTTGATAAAGAGTCAAAAGTTGCTGCTTCCATTCAAGTTTTTATTACTCGTAATCAGAGTTATCGACAATAGAAGATGAATGCAGTCAGTTAATGCGAGTGCACTCGCTCCTCGAGCGCTGGGGGTCTGTCTATTTATAGAAAGCTCTCCCGCTCTTCAATTAGCACTATATCTTGCGTCCTTCATATTAAAAAATATACCGTGGTTAAAATTTTAATTAGTAAAAAAGAATAATTATAAGTTATAACAGACAGCGAGTCGAGATTATCTTTAATTGTAGCTCTTGAATTAATCTTTGAGTCGATGTCTATAATAAAAAAGTAGGTAAGTACTTTTAACATAAACATATTTATTGTCAACATATAAAAGGAAACACATATTTTTTATTCGTTGTTTTCACATTAAAGGAAGATAATAAAATCCTTAACCTATATTAAAGGCCCTTTGGCTTATGCCATATAAATCTTTATACTAAGCGAACCTTATTGCCTTAATACCTTATCCAACAAGAAAGTTAAAGGTCAACCTAAGCTGGCGCATTCATTCATTTAGTTATTAATTTTACTTATATGAATATATAAGTACTTAATGATGAATGATAAAATCATATGATTCAACAACGAGGGGACAAGTCATGTCTCTCTTTATTAAAACGATATTTTAAAATTAGAATTATAATTAGAACTATAGATATGTAGGTCTACTTAACCTATTTGGCTGTGGACCCATTTCTGGCTGAGTAAGCCGGCAGACTGTCGGGCGCCAACGTATCACTGTTACGACTAAGCATTAACACTACTTCAATCATTATATATATATTTTTTTTTGATAAATTTGAGGGGTGATTTAAATTTTTACAAATTCTGGTGTTGATTATGATTGTTAAATATAATCAGAAACAGTACATATTTAATACTTTATCCTAATAAATATTTAATTTTGTTTTCACTACGTATAGATTGGCTATATCAGATTAAGCAATTAGAAAAAGAAGGAATTCAATTTTCCTTCAGCCGATATAGATCAGTAAAACACGTAGATGCCAATAGACAGTTGCGAGGTAAAATCTAAGATAACACTTGTGCTTAGAACTCATGTGTAACAGCGAGCAAACCTTTATGTGGCGAGTGGCAAATTAATGAAACATGTGACCTTTTAAGTCTAATATTCCACTATATATAAGGATACCGGCAGATTGGAGAATATAATAGACAAAGGCGACCTTATGCAAAAAATAAATATCAAAGGCGTGGAATAAGTACCTATCAAAGTTTTATTGTGACCATTAAACGAAGAAATCGTACTTCGATATCTTCTGAAGGAGCTATAACTAAGTTCTATGAAGTTCTACAAATGACAGTTAGTGCTAAAACCATAAGAAGAAGATTTTTAATACGATTTGTCCGTTAGAGAACACTATTATTTAATTATTATTTATTCATTTTTTATTAAAGAAAATTTACTTATCAACTGATATCGATTAGCTTTGTATACATTTGGTTTAAGATTGTTTTTATCGATTGTCTCTAATTATATCCATGAGTAAAATTATTTTGTGACTAATGGTACCATGTAACACAATAAAGTAATTACAAAAGTACCTTTCCAACACAAAGCTTTATTTGGCGGAAATTTTTATCAAATTACAGTATTTAATATACCAAATTGTACTCTTATCATCACAAGAAACGTCTGCAAAATTTCATTTCATGTTTGTATATGATTATCTTTTTGTGAAATATCATAATGGTAGGATAAAGGTCAAAGTGATAAGGTTACCAGTGATCACATAATATTGTATGTAAATCTATACCTAATATTTTAAATGCGAAACTGACTGTCTGTTACCTCTTCACGTTTAAACTGCTGAACCGATTGAGATAAATTTTGGTATGGAGATAGTTTTGAGTCCCGGGAAAGGACATTGAGTAGTTTATTTTATCCCCTTATTCATCCCTTGAGAGAGAGGACGTGGGGGTGACGGTTTGTGTGCTATAGGTAGTTTTATAGATTTCGCATGGGTAAAGCCGCAGGTCTAGCTATTATGTTGTAAATAATAATAATTATATTCGCTTCGAATTTTGAAACCTATACCTTGTTGAAGTTTTTACATTTTCTTATTACTTTGCCAGAACCGCAGATCATTAAACGTAGCAGCTTATTTGACAAATAGCTGTAAATGATAATCCTAATTAACTTTGAAATGTATGTTTTATTTTAAAATTAGGTCATATTACAATTGTGTTTATATACTTAGTAATATTATTTTTATAGTTATAAAGTTTACCCTCCAGGGAAAATACTTCTCACCTCTCATTTCAGACGATCTAGTTTTCAGTTTTCGGTCATCACGCCATTGTCGTCTGGGTCGATCTCACGGTCGTTTGGTATTCGGCGTCAGAGTTCGATACCATTTCAGCTTTCATTGTAACGTCCGTAATTTGTGTTTATCGTGTTTCTTATTCGGTATGTTAATTTGACTCCTAGGTTACTGCGCTCTATCGATCGCTGGTTAGGTATACATAGAGGAATTAAATACATGATTCGGTATATTAGATTTTCTGGCATAGAAACATTAGAGACCTATAAGTGGCGATGGTATAAGTGGTGTTGGTAGTAAACTAGGAATATCATAACTAAAACCAATTTATTTATATAGCAGTTAATTATTCTTATTGCAATTTACGGTGTTAATATTAAGTATTCGAGGTGTATAATATCATACATTATATAAATAAATCAAAATGTCGAATTCTATGGTCTTATTGGACATTAATGATATTGAACGAATTGGGGTGAGGATTACGGAGGCGGGTGGTAGAGAAGGGTGAGAAGTTCACAAAGTCAGAACTGCCTGTGACATCGACGAATTCTGATAAAAACTTCGTCGTAATCACCTATTTTATATTTAAGCTAATATGCTTATCATCGCGGCTTTGCTCGATTTCATTTTTGCTTGATAAATGTAAAAGTCTTGAAAATAAAATTTAATCAGACAATTTTTATAAAGCCTATATGACTATGGGATTATTTAATATTTTTTCTCTAAAAAAACGTCCCTCTAATCAAGTGATATTCAGCATCTGTTGCACTTTTGCGAAGCTTGAAATAAATAAACACATCTTATGCTATTTTAGTCTTGTGATCAATTGATTCGTTCTTCTAAACTGAAATGAGTAATCAAATGGCTTAAGAGGTACTTTATTAATATATCATACAGTAATTATTTTTATATTAAGTCACAAACAGTATACACTATACTTAAAGAAATACTAAAATTATTCAAATATCAATTAAGTTACCACTAAATTAATAACACAATAATTGGAACATTAACAAACGTCTGAACATCATAATATGTTCGTTTTTGTAACAGCAGTGTGATTCTGTAAGAATTCATTTCGTATCTCACTCTTGAAATTTTGACAACCGACTTACGATGATAAGTCATTTTGATACGTGTATCCTATTAAATTTATAATTATTATAATCAATGTCGCATATAACTTTCTGACATTTGACGTTCGTTTTCTGCTTTCGACTTTCTAACAGAATGCCTCTACTTCACACTATAAGCATAGTGTTGACGTTTTACTGATATTCTTAATAATCTGAACTTAATTTTCAATCATATTTTTATTAATACAATACGTCATTATATTATTGTTATAAACGAATTAATCTTTAGATAACTACAATATCATGCTTCTTCATTATCCTAATCCCAAATACTAATGAATTTACACACAGCGATGTGACCTTTATTTTATATTACGTTACAACAACTGTTTATGAAGATTAATAGAACTATACGGCTATTATTAATGGGTTATTTATTATTTGAAAATTATCGCAATAGATATAGTACACATACACATACATATAGGAAGATATGTATATACATATTTGAACCAAAGTAAAGCAAAAATAGTAGAAATTAATATAATTATAATTTTTTTTAATGTGCGATCTTAAAAAAAAATCTGAGCCTTACATTAGCTTAGGAAGTATTTTCTAGTATAAGGAATGAAAATACACAATATAAAAAACTATTTTATTAATCATAAAATCACTTGATGGTCTTAGGACACACAGGTCAGGATGGTCTTAGTCCAACAGACTTAGTACTAATTCATAAAATGTTTCTTCTTCACGACACTCATCGTTTCATGTTTTCTTACGTAAGGCTTATTCTTTTATCATCATACATCTTTACATAGTATAACACAAAGTCGCTTTCTCTGTCCCTATGTCCCTTTGTATGCTTAAATCTTTAAAATTACGCAACGGATTTTGATGCAGTTTTTTTAACAGATGGAGTAATTCGAGAGGAAGGTTTTTGTATATAATACATAGACAATATAGTTAAGTAACACTGATAATTTTAAAAGTTTCTAATGTGATGTCGTAAATTTATACATTTTTTGCGCTTACATTGTAAACGCTGGCTGAATCCTACGAGATAGATCAAAATAATGTACTTCAGTATTGTACACCTTAAAACGGTCTTCAAAAAAGTCCGCGATGGTATATGTCTCTTAGGGATTACCCACATTGCAGCCGTGCGAAGCCGGGGCGGGTCGCTAGTAATATTATAAAACAAAAAGTCCCCCGCTGCGTCTGTCTGGATTAAGAATTAAGAAGTTAGTATTACCAAAACATAATAAAACATAAGTATAAATTTGTGGGGCTGGGCTTAGAAGCTTGAGGTCCGTTGTTATCAGATACTAAAAAGAATGTATAGACCTTTCTAAGAAACTAATCGCGACTTGGTGACCAGCTGGCGCTTAGATTGGGCCCTGCAATTCAGAGTGCCAGCGTCTTGTGTACAAAATACAAATTCTATAGGACAAGGTTTTAGACGATGTATTTTTTTCTATAATTTGTGTATAATTTTATTATTGTTTTATTTATTACCTGTATTGTTTTATTTAAATTCTTTTTATTATTAACTTCCATAGCATATTCTTTAAGTTCATGCCTGCTTCACACTCATGTTTTTAAATCTTATATTATTTAATTTATCAAACCAATTACCATTATACCCATATCTAGATTATTTATGCACGTTATTATCTAATATTATTATTATGTTAATTAATTAATGTAAATCATAATTAATTTTAATTTATGCGAGAAATAAATTTATATTCTATTCTATTTTATGTTTTAATATACAATGTAATAAACGATAAATAATATATTATCAAACAATTTATCTCGTACCTACATAAAAAAATAGTAAAAATCAAATAGATGTCAAAACACTCCTTATATTTGTTACGTCACATGTGCGCGTCACGAAACAGCAACATTTCATTTCACCAGCTCATGCCTTCCCTTACACGCCCCTCTCCGTATGCGATCTCATTTCGATGCCTTTTCTATACCACGACCGGTTGCACTGTACCTATTTTTGTTGGCGTAAAGAATATCGTATAACTATTGCGATTAATTCATACATTCTTTCGAACTGAATTGTTATTCAAAGATTATTAATCAAAGGCAAACTCATTTTTGCAATAAATGACGTACCTTAACATAATAAGTACTTGCCCGAAAAAGCAAGAGTACAACCTCTATATGCCGTAACGGATGTCACTTCAAATGGATTAATTGAACTTAAAATTAGTAGCCACTTACGTAAATAAATATATAACATTCATGTGTGTACTTTGCGTCACTTTTGTCTAATGTCCAAAACGGATTAGGAGCATCTTGGTTGGCTAGAGAGAATGACATGCGACATTAAGAATTATTGCTCAGGCTGTGCGTTATATATTCAGTCAGTAAGGAAGACATTGCCGTATTTTCTACATGTATAATATTTATAAATATTATATTGTTAATTGGTTTTCGCGTTATACGTTATATTTGTTGATAGTGTGGCCTCATAAAAATACTAAAAAGTACTGCAAAATTTATCAGATTTTCCATCATACATGATTAGTTTATAATTGTCAATATAATGTTATTATAATCAAAATAAAGCTAGCCAGTCTGGGTGAAGTAAAAAAAAATATACTTTCCGATCGCAGCGCCATCTACCGGGTTCAATCTAAACAATTCACGGACTCTGGAAATTATGTTTTGAGAACATTTTCCAGCGCCTTGAGCTCAAAAATAGCGAGAAGTTGTAGGGATGGCCGGCAGGATCAAACATTTTTTACATTTCTTGTTTAATGTTTTATATATATGTATATACAGACAAGAACTTGAAATTCACGCTTGTCACGTCTATAGTCTAAAGCGTAACTTCTTATATAACAATATCATAGACTAAAACCTTCAAGACGCGCAGCATCTTCTGGTTTAATTTTATTTAAGTTTCATTACAACAAAAACGTCTTCTCATTTATTACGATAGATTAATCATTACTTTAGATAAAGAAATAAAGTAAAACTAATATCGCTTCAAATCTACTTCGATATTCCAATGGTATTCCACTGATGTCCTTCTCAAGACATTTCTCATCCAACGCGAATACATCGCACGTCGTGTGCCATTTTCCTTGTGTCTTTTAAACAGTTTTTAGTATATCTGAAACTTGTTGCTTACAGTATAAAGTTCAAAGATCAGTGACCATGAAGTGATTATGTGTTTGGTTTGATAAGGATTAATAAATGTGTTACTTATGTCTATGCCTGGACCTACCTATATGTACTTATACTTAATTTAAACTTAAGCGGTCGAGATCCGTGGATAGAACACGTGGATCTTAAGCGAAATCGCGGGCTTAAATCTGAGCAAGTATCATTTAGTTTTTATGTGCTTATTTGTATTTATCACAAAGTAACCGGTGATTATACCACATGTATTATGTTACATACATAATAATATCTGGAGAAGCTTGGTGGAATAGGCTCCAAATCTTCTAAATGGGAGATGGTTTAGTATGCAGTATTAATTGACTGTTAATATTAATGTATCCTTACAATTAATATCTATATATTCTGCGTACAATATACAACCTTTACAAATCTACGTGTTAATCTTCTCTACGAACACTCCAGAAACTGCGATTTCCTTCAACTGCATTGAGGTAATATACTACAACTGAAATCAGGAAACTACAATCTAATATGATATAAATTTAACTCTCATAGCTATTTGTAGGTTGCTGGTGAATTCATAAAGTATAAACAAAAATCAATTTTCCAACAATAGCAAATTTTAATGATAAGTGTTTGTACAGATTGTATTACCCCAACCTTTTATCTACTCTGACTAAGTGGTACTTTAAAAACCCAACATAAAAAAAAAAACTGGTTGTAAATAACGCTGGGAACAAGAAAACGATATTATGTAGATTTTAATTGTATTCACGTCCCAACTGACTTGTCGCTAAATAAATTACATAATTTAATTAGAGTGCAAAGCGTTTTCTTTCAAAAGAAATGTGTTCATAATTCTCTAATTATGAATTCTGAAGTATCTATAGGTACTTCTTATACCACAGATTATTATTTATAGCATAGTATCGGTTTGAAGGGTGAGTGAGCCACTGTAACAACAAGGGACGGTTGGTGGAGCATTGCCGATATAATGAACGGTTAATATTTCTAACATCACATTCACATCACAGGCTGACATCACCGCGTGTATCTACACTTAATCGAATTTAGTCTTTATCATTTTAGTTGTTACGTGGTATTTGTTTATAAATACATGTGCAGACATAAAGTTCATTGTTGTGTGCAAAATGAAAGAAACTCACAAACTGGTTTGGAACGAGATATAATTTCGGATAATTTAGAAATGGAGTCCAAATTATGTATTTCCTATAGATAAAAACGAACCGTGATGATCCAGTGGTTAGAGGATATGATTGTCATCGATGATTCCGAATTCAAACCTAGGCAAGCTTCACTGTATTTTCATGACGTGCTTAATTTGTGCTTATAATTTATATCGTGCTCGGCGTTGAAGGCGGATGAAAATCCGCCACGTGTATCCATCAACCCCAATTGGAGTAGCGCGATGGAGTAAGTTCCAAACTTTTTCTCAAAAAGATGAGGATGCCTCAGCCCGGCCATGAGACATACAGGCTGTTATTTGACTTTTTTTTTCTTTTTACCTTAGACCTTTAGAGGTGAAGTTATTCCATGGTTTTTGTCTTGACGTAAAATGTAAATTAAGTTTCTTAAGCTTTAATCCGCACACTAAGTTTCAACACTGTGCAGGTTTCTTTAAAATCCGGTTAGCTCTTTTTGTAGATAATACGAATAAAGAAAAGACGAAGAATTTTAAAAGGACGGAC
This sequence comes from Vanessa atalanta, assembly GCF_905147765.1. Classification (NCBI taxonomy): domain Eukaryota; kingdom Metazoa; phylum Arthropoda; class Insecta; order Lepidoptera; family Nymphalidae; genus Vanessa; species Vanessa atalanta. Next base: position 8,020,493 of record NC_061882.1, read on the forward strand.
TTTCAGGAAAACCCTTTTGTAGTTTCGCTATTCATTTTGACTTTAATTATCACACGTTTTAAGTTATATTCTATTTCATTTCTCTTTTATACCAGGTATTTAATTAAATTAATTCGCAACAAAAGAAATTATAATTGTAAAGCTTTTTCCTTGTTATAAAATAAAACCAACCTTCGCTTCAGTATTTCCTAAGATGATTCAAATCATGCCGTAGTTACATGATCAGCTGATGTGAAGATGAAAAATATTTTGAACGGAATTTTTCAAATGTTAGTACTATTTGAATACATAAGAAAAGAGAAGTAAAATTTATAATAACATGCACATTATATATATAGCATTGGTACTCGTAAAGCATTTCGTACGCTTTTTCTTATTGAATACGTAAAATAAAAGTCGTAATCGTTTCGAATCTTATACGCAAATATGTAATCTTAATTCGCTTGACACAAACATCAAAGGAATTCTTTTTTCGGTCCACTTACTTTTCTCTCATTTTCTGACCAAAAATCTTTATGAAGAGGATCCAAAGATCTCGGCAGATGTTAGGCTGATGTAGCAAAAATGAGAGTGCGCGCGCATCACGCTTCGATCCGTGTTAGTCATTTGAATGAACCGACAGTCAAAAAGCGAATACCGTCAAGTGTGTTGTCTGAAACGTACGCCGTAAATAGCTCAACGTAAAGCCATAATAAGGACTGAATGAAACCAGAATGATACTATTTTTGTATCGGCCTCGATTGTTATATTATTCCTGTCAACTTATATGTTCACATATCATACATTTTGCACATATAACACAATAATAATAATAACTTTATTTATAATTTTAAAAGTCGAAAGTTATAAGTTTTGGTACCTTTTAAAGGGTAAATCGGCATCGATTACTGTAGTCTACATTAAAAGTATTTATTTTGACATCAAAATCGGATGATCACGTTATAACATATTATATTAGGACAAATTGTAAAAGAGAATGATGTTAAATAATTTGATATCTTTTTAAAAGTCTGTTTTGGTTATTACGCAGTTAGTTGAAGAATTCATCATTGGAATAAGTTTTATTTGTATAATTTTTTTTATGAATATTATTATTTGAAATTATATTTGATCGAAAATAATGTTATAACTTATAACACACCTTTTTCTTCAAGGATTTTTTAGAGTAGTTAACTGTCTGTAATATATTTGACTTATATATATATAATTCTGGTTCTGATATGCTTACAAAGCAGTTTTGAAGTAATTAAATTAACAACACAAGGAAGGGAACAAAGGGTTTGTTATAGGAACGTACGTACAAATATTCAATATCATTGTTATTTGCAAAATGAAAGAAACTCGATGAATATAAGCGTACCATTTAGTATTGTTTTTATTTAATAACTTTCTTAAAATAAAAAACATAATTACTAAAACAAAAATCATTAATTTAAGTTTACTTAGTTGTAGGGTTTTGTGCAAGCCCGCCTAGATAGAACTCCAGTCATCATATATTCTACCGTTAAGAAGCAATACTTTGTATTGTTGTGATTAAAATTTAAATAAGTTTATATACATTTATTTCGGTGTTTATATACATGTCTATCGACGATGGTGACCCCGTACCATCAGGTGGCTCATTTGGCCTATTGTGACCACCTGTTTTATACAAAAAGGCATTAATATAATTGAGCAGTACAATCTTTAAACATAAAAAAATGTTTAAAAACCCTTAAGATTACTCATCCTCTCGTCTTGATTCATCTGTTGCTATATTATTCTCTTCCGCTCAATTTACGTTGAGTTATATATATATATATATAAATTTTAATATAAATTATATAAAACAATATTCATTAAAAGGCTGAGAAAAACTTTACGCGGTACAGATGTGTTTAGCTGCTCATATCTGCTGGCGGAATTTAATAACTAGGTACGAACATGATTTAGTATGAAAAAAATATATATTATTGTCAAAATATATAAAAATCTTCACTTAAAGAATTCCAGTATACCGTCGGTAAGTCGTCTTCGATCGATTTTCAAATCTTCAATAGACCAAGCCACTTGTAAATTAAGGTTTTACCAGGACAGTAAGTTTAATAAACGTTTTTATTTAGTAAATATGGTTTGAAGAAATTTTTATTACTCGGTCATGAGATAGTACGGCTTAAGGTTCCATTTAATCCCTTATTGTAGTTTCGATCCGGATAGATTAGTCTTTTGAATGATTATACGTAAATTAGTGACGTCATAGAGTTAAAATTTAATGAATTCCTAATTACGAAGATACCAAGAAAATAAGCCTAGCCCCTCCCCTTTCTCTCCCGTTCCGCGGGTTTAGACCTCCCTCGTAATACTTGGAAAAAGGCATTGCTATTATAATATTAAAGAAGGGTGATTTCTACAGGGCCGTAAATAAAATGTGTTAAAAATAAATCTTGGAAATGTCGTCATCGATAGAGAGATAAAAATATATCTTTTAATATTGGGCGTCAACCACTAGGTGAATTTGCAGCTTTGATTGTCGAATATATAATGGGTAGGTATGTAATGATAATGTTCACAAAAGCGAATGCACGAGCGAAGTAACGAAGTTACATGTATGTAAGTCGATTGCGTGCACCGAATACTGGACAACATCAACAATAACAAACGGATATCTTCACTCAGTAGCAGAATATGCTATTTTAAATATTATATGATTATAATTTAAACAAATTAAATATTCTTGTACTTGTAAGACTAAACTCATGAACAGGAAAGTTGTACACGTTGGTATAAGTCGCCACTAAAATGTTACTTAAAGGAAGAATGACATAACATGTATTTTTTTTTATTTCACCTATATCATAATATAGATGAAATTTAAAAATATAATCGTGTTATCACGTACTTAGCGTAGGTCGGCAAAATAAATCTTAAAGGTTCCACGAAATTGTTACGTGACGAAACATTGCTACGTGTCGTGTTAAAAAAAATACATAAGACATGGCTTTACTGGATATATATACACCAATGAATATTGTTGTACTTTATATTACAAAAGTACTACTAATACAAAAGATTAGTTCTCAAGCCATTGTCCCATCTGCCAATAGGTATAACCTTACCTTTGATATCCAAATAAAACGACAAAGCATCTTTGTTTAGTTCTTAAATATGCTATGAGTGAATAGATCCTAACATTTTGAACGAGTTGTCAGGAATATAACATCGATACTTTTTTATTAGAGGTTAAAATAAGATTTTCGACTTAGTTATTACTCGTATGTAATGGGTAGGTGTATTTTGGATGTTGCCTTGTATAGTTTGAATTACGCCTTCATTTAACTCTTCTATTATACCTAATTACCTTTGAGTATAAACTGAAGTCATAAAGTCACGTGTTCTATAAAATAATATAATTTATTCAGGATTCAAAAAGGTTTCAGTAGGTAAAGGAATACATATATATACAAAATTTTGCTTCTACTTTCTAAATATTAAGCTTTATTACAATTTTTAATTGATATATTTTCTGCGGATAGTAAAAATTTGTATTTGGTATATAAATTGTATACTTATTTCCGCTCACGCCTTCACTCGAGTTTTAGGGGTAAGTCGTCAGGTGTTAGACATTAAAATGTAGTCTATATTCTCCTTGGAGTTAAGTCTTGCTTCATACCAAGTTTTATCAAATTCGGTTCACTGGTTTGACCGCGACAGAGTATCAGACAGACAGAGAGTTATTTTCGCATTTATAATATTGCAATAGATTATCTCTAAACAATAACATTTTCTACATAAATAATATATTTGAGTATGAAATAGGAAGTTCTTATAAACGAAGAAGTGTCTAACACTCGGCCTAATCTAGAGTGACCAAGTAGTACAGGATAAGCACAAGCATAAGTAAATTCATTATTTCATAACTTGAAAATTTATTACGTTTAATTTAAAGTTGTTCTCGGAAGACATGAAACTTAAAATGAAATTTTAGTATTAAGTAAAACGAATGTAATAACTAGGTACTTGTTCGCTTGGCGACAAACTTTTCGATAAAGTCCGACGATTTACAAACGAAGTTAATGTTCAGTTTATACATATATACTATATAAAATATATAAATCGTCGAGCTTCAATAGGTCAACAGTATTAGTACCGATTGTCGCTAAAAGTCTCAGATTCGAACCCCTTTTAAGCTGTCGCTATCTCTATTTCGAAAATAAGGTTACGTTTAATTATTTATAAAAAAATAGTAATATATATTTATTTCTATAAAACAGATTATTTATTTTAAAACTAAAATTGGAATGATAAAAGATAAGAACATACAATAAAATTATTCGAAATACAAGGTTATTCTTCTAGAAAGTTCGTATAAAGCTCTTAGCTTGTATATCGCATACAAAAGAAATACCTCTATTTAATATTACTTCTTGACGAGGTTACGTAGACGAGTTCAAGTTGACTTGAAGTTGACTATTGTGGTAAATCGAGAAATGTAAGATCGATCGATTTTATTACTTGCTAATTTGCCTTTAATTCATTTTTCATTAGTCTTTGGTGGCTCATTGCTAGACAAAGCCTCCCCTAATTAACATTACTCTGACCGGTCTTGTGTCCTCCGAATCCAACGTCAATCCGTGATCATCCTTTGCTCCATTTTCCTAGTCATTGTCATCATGCGAGAATTTTTCTTCTTAATCGGATTAACAGAAAGAACGATGTGACCTGTACATCACCACTTCAGCATACTAACTACGTCGGTTATATTCAGTAGTCCACGGATTTTACCCATATAAACCGCGACACAAATTACCGAGCATTGCTCTTTTCATATCACGCTAAGCTACATTAACCTCGCGAATAAAGCCGATGGTAAAGACACATCATTTTCTATCGGCAAGATAATATGAAGATAGCCGAATTGGATAATAGTTTCACTTTTTACAGCTCTAGCGACTTTTTATAAAATAACATTTAGTGGTATTCAATAAAATATGAGTAAAAATACGCTTCATTGATGAACATGAGTTTATTGGGTAAAGATTGGAAAGCCTGCCTAATTTTAATACCTCGTAGTCCGACTTTTCCCCGTGAGACCGGCTACCAAGGTACGTACAGGATGACGTTAGCAGGTGTGACCGTTGCCTTGAATGATGCCTGTGATGAATGACTATCGCAACGTCACGAATTGAACGGCAGTTGGAAAATATTCCAGGATGCCGGTGATCTTGTACTTCGGACTTAGAACCTTTCGTTAACACAAATTTATTGACACATATAAACTAGCTTTTCTCTGCGGCTCAGCCTACGAGTAAACGTGACCCACATATTAAAGCCAACAATATATATGTACATACATTTTGATGGAATATCACTTCAGAATTATCCAAAGGCAATCGAGCGCAGCGTGGGCGAGTAGTACCCACATTTTAATGTAATTTTGGAATTAAAGCACATAGTTTTAAAAAGCGTAATTGTCTGCCATTTAAATTTTACAGACCGTCATGCAAACATGGTATTATGACCGTTTAACGCGTATATTTTATTAAATAGTTTTAATTCATGATATAGTCAGGCAGTTCTATTTATGATACTAATTGTTTCAAAAACGGTAATACTAATACCAGTAGTTTTTATATATTGATCGCCTGTGTTAGTTAAACACTTGATATTGATAATGATATTGAAAATTGAACAAATTATTTTAAATTTCATTTCAAATAAAGATACTTGAAAGAAACAGGCGCAGGTATCTAATCTGAGCCTTTTCTTCATTGATATCATGTTATATATTAATTGTAAGTGTTCTAATTACAAAAAAAATCGATACTAGCTTTTATTCAAGATATGTTTAATGTGTTTAAACAACTAAGTAATCGGTCTTTGTAGTAAAAAAAAATTGGAAAATAATGACCGTCGATTTGGCACAGTTTAAAGTAAAATATAGGTAAGTTATTTGGAAATAGAATTGTGGATTGATATCGGTCCATGTAGTGAGGGGGCGGTGTTGCGCGCGCACTTGCATGACACTAAGACCGCCTCAGTCGCCTCCACGCTACGAGCTACGTGGACCGCTACGCTCTCGTAGCACTAATATTTTAACTCCCTCAGCGTCAGTCTATAGTGACAAAAGAAGATTAGAGCAAGGTATGGTTTATTTAAAAACATTAAGATTATATTATTGCTACATCATATATTTCTTGTTTGTTTTACAATTGTTGAGAGTTTTCTTTATTAATAACCTTATAACTGTCACAGTATGAGTGCTTATAATCCCTTTGACATATACATTATTAACCGTAGATACAGATGTAATACTGAATATGTACAAAACGAACAATTAAAATTTGTAACCACGGATTTCTTTGTATAAGCGTAACAAATAAAATTATTAATAAAAATATATCTCAGAATTTAGTTTACAATGTCACGAATATGTACATATAACGTTGTAACGGCGCCATATTTAGTGTTATTAGGAGAGTCAATTACGTTCTGAATTCAATTTCAGAGATTATTTTAGAACGACGGAGACGAGAGCACTATGCGCATCGTTGAATAGTTATTGACATTTTAAGTGCTACTAAAATATCTATCTATAGACCTTACCTCGATATGAAAATGTTAATGGATACGTTGAGAGTAATTCTTACCCTCAACATTATTTTGTGTGTAAATTTGTATAATATATACTGGAGTTTTTTACAACTTAATTGAATAATAAGAAAGTATTATATAAGATACTGCTCTCGTTTAAATATTACGACATATTTTATTGATTTAATCTGCTAAGAGTGCATTGTCTCGAGCTTGCGAGGATGTAGAAACTAGTTTGTTTGAAACCTTCTCTTTTGTTATTTTCTTTTTCAAGTTTCATTTCGCAGTTTATTGTAGTTTTATTTTATTTTTTAATATATATTTTTTAGTACTTGAATTTCTTTTCGCTTCGTTCGTTTCTCAATTAGGTAGTATATATTATAACAAAGATGATGAATATGCATTTATATAAGATATTTGAATTGTTAAAAATGATATTTAGTAAAGAAAATTGTGTGTTTTCTGAAAAGTTTAACATTTTAAATAACAATAAAAAAGTAGCTGACATTTGAAAAAAGGCTTTATTTCATCGTTTTTCATGTGACATATTTTTTGTTTTTAATTATCATTCTATTAATGATGAGCGTATCTTCGCAATCTACGCTCTATGAATAATAATTCTGACATTGTATATGTTCAATTTGTCTTAATAAGGTCAAATTATGTCCTCGATACATTGAAGTTCTCGCGCACTATACAATGTAATGTATTGTTTCAACGGTCATTGTGGTGTTCCACGGCATAATTTTCAAATAATTTAAGATAAATTAAAGCGATAGACTAATCATAAAATCATTACACTAGACTACAATATAATTGATATTTTTAGATATTGGCAACTTTGATAGGTAGTTTGTAAATTTATCACAAAAAACAATGTGAAAAACACGTATTTTAAATTTAGTTCTTTCCGGAAGAAGTGAAAATAAATGTCCCAGTTTACAGATTTTAGGCCGTCTTTATTATTTCCTCCATAAACATTTACTGTGAAGGTAATTTCGTGTTCTAATTGCTGCCTTTGGTATAACAGATATCAGTATTAATTGCCTCAAAGGGCACGCGGTCGCATCAGTCAACACGTTCTAAACAGAATTAATTATCTGTGAAGACTGTTTTGTTTTAAATTACATCAGAGAAGTAGAAGAAAATAACTATGTTTTTTGTGAAGAGATAAAATAATGGCACAATTAATAATAGCTGATATGGCTACTATATGTGAATTTAAATCGAAGATTGTGGGTGTAAATCTGATCAAGCGCCACTGAATTTCACACGTGGTTAATTTGTGTTTATATTAATTTCATGCTTGGCGATAAAAATAACTCAAAAAAGAAACCTGTATATAAAGAAATCGTCGTAGACAAACCTTGAGAGAGGTCGTTTTAAATGTTCTATGTGTGCACTGTCTAATAATATTGGTAATTTTATTAGTCCGCGCTGAGTACTGTGATTAGACTTTTTCCGACCCAACTATTGAGAACGAATAACTTTTACCAGGAATCACGTTTAATATTTATTTTGCTGAAAGCGTTTTTTATATTGTATTGCTTTGCAAGTGAATTTATCGTAGGAGTAACCGCCCACAGTGCTGGGTACTGAATCTGTATGTGGGTTGTATATGGGTTACTACTATATGTCATTTGCAAAGGTCAATATATTTGTTAATCTGTAAAAGACAAACTGTTACGATTTAAACACTAAACAATTAATAAAAATTCATAAAATTATTATTAATTCATTCTCAGGGAATAGGTACATTGCATATACATATATACCTACAAATTATTTACAAGGTTCCGACTCCCAGTGGTCTTGACCGATAACGCCAGTTAAAGTGGCATTAAGCCATTGAAGCGTCAATTCACAAACGTTATTGTTGACCCGACACTATTACATAATGTTACTTACATCTGCGTATCGATCCGCCCGCATGGCTCGCTGCCAATAACAAACTAGTCTACGCTCTGCTGTTCTAGAAGTTAAATTTTGCAAGTGTATACAATATATATGTCTTATATAGCATGTGAATCTTATCCTCGCTCTTGTACTCGGCATCTATCCTATATCGTTTTAAGGTCATTAGTGCGGTCCTTTCTGTTGTGCTATCCAATTTCAGTGAAAGGGTAGATAAGTCTGCGATATCTTATTTAGGAAGTGTTTGGAATCGTTTTTGTATTATTATATTTTTATTTGAGTCATTTATTATGCATTACCTATAACTTAAAAAAAAGTAAAAAATCAAAATGTATCAACTACAAGTTTTGATTGTTCTAATATATTTACTACACTAAAAATTCCATGGCTCTTCAATCTATGATTACCAAGTCGCGTAGAGTTTATGCGAGTTACTGTTTTACCATCAAAATAGTTTAAATAGTGAACGCAAAGTAATATTTGAGCGCTTAGTCGAGATTACTACCTTTAATGAGAAAAATATTTTAAGCTTGCTGGTTCAAGCATGAAACGATGATTTTTAAAAAGATGTATTAATAGAAATTTCTATATATTATTTCAATCATATTTTTACTTTTCATATGGATGTTATTATAATGATTAAAATTAGTTTTCGGGAGTACATATTTCGAAAAATATCTTTGTTAAAATTTAGGTCACCAGAATTAACTCAATTTTGATTCGAAAATTTCTTCGTTGCTCGTATATATCAAAGCAAATGAAGATGTCATTTATATGCCAACATTATTAGATATATTATTTTGAAGCAATTTTCGTATCATGAATACTTCATGTGTTTTTCGTACGCTTAAAATTAAAGGTGTTTTATTCCTATCATCAAGAAATTTATCGTTATAATTCAAAATCAGGTTTATAAATATTATCCTTTTAACAAACGATATGGCAAATGTATTATTTAATACTTACTTAGCAATAAATCGTCTGGCGGTTTTATGTAAATATTTATCAATAGAAAATAATTACGGTCGAATCTTTTACTATAGTTTAATATCCTAACTCTCTGCACATTTATTGAGAATTAATAATTAATTTATTACATGAATGAATGAATATGGGCTCGAAATACCAATGTCGCACTCCTTAATAGTGGTTCTTAAGAAAAGGATGCTGTACTTTTTTTTACACTGCCGTAGTGCTTTTAACTTAATATATATATAGAGCATAATTTCTTCATTCACATAATGTATGAGTACAAAACGAATAAAGCGTGGTCTAAATACAACAAGCATCAGTATCCACATTCCTCGATCTACGAGTATTCACAATTGGCCCATTTCGAATATATTTTCTTCTTTATAATATTTTATTATTTTTATATTTTATCGGATCAGATCAGAGGAAATTATTTTTTAAATTGATATCGTTATATTAATTATTTTTAATGTTGTTTTATTTATAATACAATTCTTTTTCAGATTTTAAACGAACACATTGATTGGAAGAGGCAATCATGGCATTCGCTGGACTCAAGAAACAAATCAACAAAGCTAATCAGGTACCTTTTTAAAGACAATATTTAACTTTTCAGAGGCGCCGCTGTTTGGCGATATTAAAACGTAATATCCGTGTAAAAACGGCTAAGATGATTATACTTTCCTTTGAAATTGGCAAAACTTCGCCGTTGATAGGCTACAAGTGCAAGTAGGTCATTATCGAAGTTTCATATCGACATTCTGCCGTTTGCTGTTTTTTTATAGTATTTTTAGTCTTTGTAACAAAAATAGAATTCATGTTTATCTAAGCTGAGATAAAATAATTAATCTGTTTATATGGTGAAATTGACTTATTCTATTGTAATTAGAAATAAAGATACAGCACACTATTCAAATTAACTTTTAATTTAATTCTGAGCTTATTTAATTAGTTGGCTGGTTAAAGGCTGTATGGGCCATCTAATGGTAAGTTGTCACCACCGTCCATAGACATTGGCGCTGTAAGAAATGTTAACTGTTTCTCACAATGCCAATGCGTGCCACCAATCTTGGTAGCTAAGATGTTATATCTATTGTAACTAGTTACATTAGCTTACTACCAGTCAGTCTCAACGAAGAGTCTATCTGAAGTATAGTATACAAACGTATTCGCAGGCTCTATTGCTTCTTTGTCACAGTCCGATGACAACCCAACACAACCTAAAAGACGTGTAGCGCAAAGACAACTGCTTTACCTACTTTCCGGGTAATAGGAGCGTCGAACTGCTATTTTAAAACTTGACCAATAAAAGTCAATAGATATTCTAATCCGGGGTTTAACCCACAAGCCAGGAATCTGTATGTTTATAAAATAAACACTATACATAATAAAACAAATCAGTATAAAATACAAATATATAATAGGTAAACTTTGTATTTTGGTTGTTACGGTTAAGCTGTTATTATTTTATTGTTTTATTAATTGCTCCACCTCTAGGAATTATGTTACCTACTAATTTACTAATTTAGAAGCTATTTTGTTTTACACGTTATTTGATATTTGCTTTGTTCTAGCTTAATTGTTTATTGTAAGAATATTCAATTTATTTTTAGATGTAACACAAACCATTAATTTTTTTACGCTTAATGACGCTCATAAGTTTATAAACAATTCGTATTAAAAACAGACATGTAATAAATCTTATAATATGTATTAGTAAAATACGAAGCCAATCAAAAGTGGGAGCCGTAAGCGAAGTTTTTTGTTTTAATAACGAAATGGTTGTTCGCGATCCATTAAAGATAATGGCGATATTGTCCCGATTCAGCAGTCATAATTTCGGTGGCTCTCTCGTTACCGTATTGATGTCGAAGCTCGTTCACAAATACATGTGTACTTTAATTTTTTTTTTACTTGTATGATGTAATCGAACGCCAGTACAAGACACTGTTTTTAATTTTAGTAGAACTATATGCATATAGGCGTAAAATAAAAAGAGATTATGAGCTGTATCAGCTTTAAGCTTACGTTACAAGATTTACAATTTTCAAATCGAATCTAGGAGTTATTCGTTTGTGTATTATTTATTTGCAAGATTGTTGAAAGAAACTTAGAGAAAAATTTTAACTAAAATTTTTTGACTAAGTTACGATTATCGAAACGTTAAAAAGACGACGCGCGGTAAGTAGAGTGAGTGACTCCCGTGCTTATGATTCGTCTTAGTGTGCGTGTGACGACTAAGAGTAAAGTCAGCAAGAATACAAATTAGATTAGATTTCTTAAGCTTACTTTATTACAAAATATATTAATTTTACGTAGAGAAGCGCACCTTCGCGAGTGAATAGGACTATTATATGAGTTTTTTGTGTAAATAGTTTTACCACATAATTAAGATGGATTTCTGTCAATCGTTTAAGTTTTAACGTTATTTTATCTATATATTATAGAACACTGACCACAACTCGCGTTTTATTCCAGATACATATTAGTGCTACGTAAAAACGTAGCTCTAGATGGCTACATTTTGTGTAGTGACTACTACAGCAGCCTTATATAAATCATATTTGTAGGAATTCAAATAAATACACGTGGAACTAAATATGTTTATACTGTTCGATATATTCTTAAAATACACGCAAAATATTTAACGTTACATGTGTCATTTTTTTGTTTTAAAAATATTCCGTTCGTGTTCTTAAGAGTACATACGAATATGTCTCGTATGTCGTACGTGATTGATGGTTCAATAATGAGGCAACTCGCTACGCTACGCCCTCAGGGCTTATACTACTATTGCGGTACTGATATGTAGGACTTTATTAATGAGAATGATATTTTGATAAATCATAAACATGATTGATGACAATGACAACTGAACAAATAATTATCAGGTGTTCTAAAAATATATTATAATTATTATATTAGTATTAATTATTATTTTATGGAATAATATTGTTATATATTTTAAACGAACGCCAAGAACAAATTATCTTTTATTTTAACAGTAGTAAAGTCTGTCCTGTATTTTAAATAACTACTAAGGGCGAATTATTACGTAACTTCATCTCCTGATTTAGCTTTATTCATGCGATTTGTATACGATTGTAACTCGTTATTCTCATTTCATGAGCTGCTTTCAGTGTTGCATAATTTCCTGAATCTGAACGTGATCAGTTAAATAATGTTACAAGGTTCAAATCATAGCGTGGGGGATGAAAACCGACGCGACCGTGACCCACAGCCCCACCGTGTCCTATATTTTCGATTTGCCCCAATTATAACGGCCTTCGTGGCAACTCGCTACAGAGTCCTGTGACAATGTGCGTGGATTATTAACGCATGAAGAACCTTATTCGAAATTATTACAGACTATATATTCTTTGTATTTTGTATACAATTGTTTTCAAACATACATATGTATACGTACTAAAATTAATTATTTTGAAATTATTGACTTTCTCTTCGCTAGATTGTCGTTACGTCATCGTTCCATTGAGCAATTGACATAATGACATGACAAATTAAATTGATACAAAGTATCAAATTACCGTCGAGGTCTTTAAATCTTATTCTATTGATTATAATTTAGTAATTTCTATATACATGTATAGAAATAACATGCTGTCAATCGGTGCTTTCGAAGCATCTTAGGTACTACTTTTGCCACATTTTTTTTTTGATATGCAATAAAAATGTTTTGCGCTAATAATATCAATATTTTTAAAATGTTAGGAAATAATATAATAAAAATGATGAATTGTAAATTTACAAATTAGACTTTTCGAATTAGAGATTTTATTTAATTGTCAATATAATTGATTCATTCTATTTTATTACGACATATGTAAAACCAAGTGCTTTAAATGAATTCGTACAATATTTGTATTTTTTCTCGTTTAATTAAAGATTTAGAAAAATATCGTAACTAATATTTTCTTTTACAAAATATGGCATTAAAAATGATAGGGTTTTTTTTTTCTAAATTTCAATATTGAAATGGCAATACTAATTGGAAGTATTCAAGCGGCAGAGCATTGCGGTGCAGTTTAAATCTCCTATAGGTGGAAGTTTTCGCCCAACTCGGTCAAGGTTAGACCCCGACCAGAGCTTTTGTATTCGACCGAGAGATCCGATAATTCACCCCTTTTGTATGAAATATTGCTTGCTTTAAATGCACAAAGCGATTATTTTATTGAAATAAAAAAAAGGTTATATACGTTTGCTTCACTCGATATTTTCTTTATGATAACAAAAGCTAATAAATACGGCTTGAAAAAAGAATTTTGACATTTTAGGGTATAAAAATTTAAAAATATTGTTTCTAGGGCTGAGCTACCCGTTACGAGATACGTATTTGACCTACTTCCGTGGCTAATTGATAAGTGCGTTTATAAAGTTATATAGTGCCTAGAATGTGCCCAATCCTGTATTATGATGAATCAATTCGGTAAAGGAAATTTATAAATTTATTGTAATAAATAATTGTTTAAAAAAACAACTCATTAACCTTAAGGAAAGCGGGAGTGCCTTGGAAACCGAGTAAAGGTTTGGTTCACTTGTACTTTTGCACTACTGACATATTTCTGAACTATAGTTATAACATCTCATGCGCAAGCTACTATTCGAACTTTGCTGATGTAGACAAAATTCTATCAAGACGTTATTTATGAATATTATAAGAAGTACAGTAATTAATTAAATTTTTTATTTGTATAAAATCAAGGCCTTAATTATTATAAGAATTTAAAAGTATATTTTTTGTACATTTGTAACTTACAACCATTATAGGAAATTAATTAATCTATTGTGTCTCTTTCAATCCGATTTACAATCGTATTTTGTTATATAGACGCGATTAAAGAAATTATACTATCAATTTCGACTTCCTATCGTCTTTGAATTCTATTTTTGTTGGTGTGTATTATATGATTTCCACAATTACCTTTAAAAAGGTCGATGACCTCCATGTTTGTGGGTATTTGAGACACGAGCAGGAATTGAGTGAACGTTGGGCTAATTAAATTCCGACTGTTATATTTTTTATAATGATTAAAAGGCAAAATTGTATGTAATACATAACCCACATTGTTTTCGTTAAACCAGTTTCGCACAACACATTTTAATTCACGACCTTCGAACGACTTTTTTTTTTAATAACAAAACTCTTTTATATATGTAGATCACAGTAGTTAGTAACTATTACTAAATTTAAAAAGACATGAAAAACAATTAAAGTTTGGATTATTTTCATTTATTTGTAACAATATAATATAAAAAAAAGAAATTCTGACAATCGAAAATTACGAAGGTATAAATAGATTAAATATTGAATATAACGTGAATGAATTCAGAAAGACCTATTAATAATCGTTCTAAAAATAAAAGTACATATTGTGATAAAACCTTAACAAATCCTTTTCATAAAATGAAAATAATTACTTTATATTACAATTTTAAACCAGACATTTGAAGACTGGCCCGAGGCGCTAGTGAAGCGCTGAATTATGTAACTTACTTGATCGGATTAAATGTCTGCTTTTATGCCTATATTTAGATGGCTTTTATATCTGTATTTGATTTGAAACTTATGTAATTATAACTTTTGTGTCAGTTTTAATAAATCCGACAAAAATCAGTGACAGTCCGATAACGTTATATCAATGTACTGGTATCACATAACAGCAAATGTTAACGTTACGTTATTATATTTTTTTATTGAATATAATTACGTTTTGTCATATGATACGTTACAAGCGCCGCTGATCGGCTCACGGTTATATTATAATTTCGTATTTTCAACAATAAATACATTTCTAATGACATTTTCTCTTACGTATTCAATAATCATGATGAGATCGGCAATTGACAAATGAAATGAACGGTTGTTTATATTTTATAAAGTTCATATTGCGATGAAACTGTTATAAAATTATTACACAGATATACTACGCGTTGACAACCGACTTCAATCTTCGTATTTAAGCTCTAGTCTAATAACAAGGGATATAGCATCTTAGATCCTTTGGTTGACGGTACATTGACGTCGTAACAAGTGTTTATATTTCTTACGATGCCGATGTTTATGACGATTGGCCACCATTTATCAGAAAGCAATTTGCTTGGCTGGTTTTCTCAAAATAAAATTAAAACAATCCATTATCTTTTTCATTTCGATTGAATTTGTTTGTTAATTATCGATGTTATTTATGTAGAAATCGTTTTACATACGAAATAAGAAATCTCTTCTCATTGTATCGTTTCTTTTGAATATTTATAACGTGGTTTCACCATTAAGTAACATTACTTTACGGTTAGTTGTAAAATGATTTGTATTGTACAAACAAAGCATATAAACCTCTATATCCTTATGCTTTATAAATATAGCCATATTTTTATATTTGTTATTTTAACGTTAACCTTCTTTAATTAAATTTAAAAATATAAAACTACATTTTGAGGTCTTAAAAATAATTTTACGTACGATGCTTTGGACACGCAAACGAACACACGTATGCTCAATAGCTATAAATATTTGTCCGAATTTTGCAGCTTAAGCATTACATAAGATTATTTTCATCTCATGCTTAATTTCCAATTAATTTTACCGTCCACACAATATATTACTATAATCTTTATGGTAACTAAAATTGCTTTTAAAACTATTTCGATTTTATGATGCATAATCATTTAACACAGTTCATATACGTGTCTCGTGTACAATATAAATGGCGTTTATTCGTACAAAAAGTACTCACGCTAGAAACTCATTAAATATAGTTCTGTGTAATTTTTTTAATGTCATTTAGAAATAGTGTTGACCGAAAAAATATAACCTGCTTAGAAACGTTTTAGATGTGATAAAGTGATTATAAATTTTACGCTTTAACATTTTTTTTACAGTATGTCACAGAAAAAATGGGCGGTGCCGAGGGCACAAAGCTTGATCTGGATTTTGTGGAGATGGAAAGAGTAAGTAATAAAAATACATATTATATAACTAGTTTCCGCCCGCTGACAACTTGTGTGCAAAATTTCATGACGTCCGGTTAAGTAGTTAATCGATAAAAGTGAAAACAAACAAACTCATTTTCGCTTAACTGAATGGATAAAGGAAATCATTTAATCTGCCATTTAGCGTCTCAGAAATCATTACAAGATTGATATTAATCTATAATATAAAAATTCGTTTAACTAGAAATTAACGTTTTTTTTTTTTTTATCGTACACATCACTATGTGTCAATGACCTATTCATACAAATGTAATGAAATATACGATTACTGAGGGAATTAATTTAAAATGGCAATGATTACCTCGATGTTATTGAAATAGATTTATGATGCATTATCCCTTTATCGCATATAATGTAATTGAATAGGCGTCTGGTATCTCAGCGGTGTCCGCATTGCGGTTGGCACAGCCGCTATTCTTATATATTTTCTTACCGTGCCAAATTGATACCATACAATAATACTTCACACGTTTAAAAAAGAAAACGTAGATTTTTTTATGATTTTTTTTAATGAATACATCACTACATAAGTATGCTTTCTCAAATTTCAACATATATATTATCTCATCAGAAAACAGACGTTACGTGTGAGCTGGTTGAAGAGTTACAAACGAAAACAAAAGAATTTCTACAACCGAATCCAACTGCACGTGCAAAGATGGCGGCCGTGAAGGGAATCAGTAAATTAAGTGGTCAGGCTAAAAGTAACACTTATCCGCAACCCGAAGGCGTGCTCGGTGATTGCATGCTGCTCTATGGAAAGAAGCTTGGAGAAGATTCTGTGTTCGGTATGTATCCAATATAATAATAAAACAATTGTCAGATTTTGAAACAAAATAATATAAAAGTTAGCCAATGATAAGAATAAACTAAATTGTAAAAGTCTATTTCACCTGAAGATATTCATACAAACCTGTCTAAATTTAATTTTAAGCTGAATAATCGTATTCAGTTGCATTATTAGTCTTTGAAAAAGTCAATATTTCAATCTGAATCACTGAATGAATATATGAATGGTGTGATAGATAGATATACAAACACACAATTGTAATGTTCTTTTATTTTAATTCTGTGCAGCACAATGTTTGATCGAGATGGGGGAGGCACTGAAGCAAATGGCCGACGTTAAATACTCGCTGGACGATAACATCAAGCAAAGCTTCCTCGAGCCTCTTCACCATTTGCAGACCAAAGATCTCAAAGAAGTTATGGTGAGAAAACTTAAACAATAATTAAATAACTGATCAATAATGCAACCGCCCTTGATTGTCCTATTTCTGGGCAAAGGTCTCCTCTCATCGTAAGGAGAAGGGTTTTAAGTTCATTAGAGAAAAAAAAAAAAAAAAAAGGACAAAACCATAAATGTATGTTAATCATAAAAATAAACGTATAGTTCAATTCGTGTAATATACTTAACAATGATACCTTTCATTTAAAATGGCAACTCCCGTTCAGCAATACAGTTTTTCCTCTTTATTTATGTTTAAAATATTTAGAAGGATTTTCTATAATCTAACCTTTATACATAGTATAATACGTGTAAAAATTAATTGGATATATTATCAGCTTATGAAATTATTTCAGCATCACCGAAAGAAATTACAGGGACGTAGGCTGGACTTCGACTGCAAGCGACGTAGACAAGCGAAAGGTAATTATATCAATTTATTTTCCCCGAATCGAATGTTATTTGTAAAATATTTTATTATGATTTTTCTTTCATTTCGTATTGTTAATTTATTTTGTAAATATTAAGGCATCCTTAAAGGCCCTTACATGAGTCCAAGCCATGGTTCTCCAAGACACGGTATGTTAGACTGGATTTTAGGCTAAAGCTAAATAGAGCACTTTATTTATAATCAATAAAACTTTATTAAAAAATAAGGCTAGAAACACACCAACGGTAGTAAAAGTATGAAAAATAATATTAAAACACGAATATGATGTTATAAGAATAAAAGTGCTAGATAAATTTCGTACCGCTAGTCTGTGTTAATAGTTATTCAATATAATCTTTATTTTTTATTATAACATAAGCTCGTTTCTTACATGATCTCCTGTCACTTCTGCGACGTCCACGCAACGCTTCCTTACATCGCATAAATTCAACTTCTTTATTTCCTACGTTTGGTCTGTATTGTTTTCCTTTTTTTTTTGTTTATTTATAATTTTGTTTTTATTTTTTAATATTGTGCGCCGGTGGTTCGATTTATTATGAGGTGTCGCTATGTAACGTGCATACATCAGGCGCTCACATTCCAGACGATGAGATCAGACAGGCTGAGGAGAAGTTCGCCGAATCGTTGACCTTGGCTCAGATTGGAATGTTTAATCTTCTTGATAATGATGTAAGTGATCTCTCACAACATCTATATTTTATTTCTATTACTATAAAGCATGAAAAACTATATATGTAAGAAATATTTGAAATCTACTCTGAGAAAATGTAAATAAATCATTGCAGTTACTGTAAAAAAGGAAGCTTTTATTGTAGTCTCTTAGATGACGTATCAGTTGTAATAGAGATTATGTAAGCATGATTAAAGGAGAGAAAATTGCAATAACACAAATATATAGGTCGAGCAAGTGGCACAAGTCTCTTTCTTCGCGGAGGGCTTGCTGGAGTACCACCAGCAATGCACGGAGATTCTCAAGGGATTGGTCTCCGCCCTAATGGAGAAGTAAGATTCAATTATATAAAATATATAAAATTCTAAATTTATAAAAACAACTATCGTAATCTAATCAATAAAGACATAAATCTTCGTAATTTAAATACGCCAAGTTTAATGTATTTAAATACCAACAGGAAAGAAGAAGCCGTTAACCGCCCGAAGCTGGAGTTCGTACCCAAAACTCTCGCCGATCTCCAAATAGAGGGCATCCACGACTTGAACCATGGTAGGCGGTACGGCTCCGCGCAGAGCCTCTCTCGCGCGCGACTCCCCCCCACCTCCTCCTTGGGCGACATCCATACCACCGATCCCCTCCGCGCCTGGGAAGCTCCCAGGATAACCCCTATCGCTCCCGGTTTCAAACCACACCCGGCACCGAGGTTACAGAATGGAAGAGATCCATGGACAGGTGAATTCTATTTAATTTGCGGGTTTTGTTTTGGTTATGTTTTGTTCGTTTATGGTTTTGGATTACGGTTCGTAGCTTAGTGTGGTGGAGGATTTTAGGAAAAAATAATATCAACACTAACACGTAGAGTGGGTGAATTTGTGCAAAAGTTACTGCTCTGTTTCTGACCCGGTTGTTTTTGGTAGACACGTCATTCATAACCGGCAAACAGGTTAACAAGTAATAGTGATGATAAACGTGTATAATTATCCAAAAATACTTGTAACGTGATTGTACTCGTTTGATATTAATTAATAACCAACCAGAAAAAATCAATATAAACCGACAAACCAATGAAAGTAATCCTTTGCCAATATTTTTTCATTTATTTTCATACATACATGTTCACTGTTCACACACGGCACTGCACGATGCACTGCGGGCTTGTGTCACGAGGTCCGAATTGAAAGGGTGTGACATACTAAACGTAAAACGAAATGCTTTTATATTAATACAAAAAAATAACCGACTCCATATAATATCTTTTAATTTAAATGACCAATGTCTTAACGGAAAGTAAACTAAAAATTATTTCTAAATCGGACTGATTTAGAAATAATTTTGTTAAATTAATGACGGAGTTCTTAGGTAGGAAACATACAAAAATGCATCCAAATTGATAAACCCCTTTAAAAATATAGTTTCCACTCCACTGGTACGGAATTCATATTATAATTCTCACTAACTCTCTTCTGCTTAAGGTAATAGAGGTTTTGAAGAACAAACTTCTCAATTGGGGGGTGGTAAGTTTGTAAACAACATATACCATACATATTATTCAAAGAATGCCAAAAGGACCTCGATATAATTGAGATTTCTACGCGCAGAGTATAGTGTAGAATAGACGAAAATCAATCGATTCGATCGACATATCTTCAAACATAATTTACAATACAATTTTACACAATATACACTTTTCTCTTATTTGTCTAACACGTGATTAAATTTATTATATTTTCGCTGTTTATTTTTGCTTCTTATGAGTGACTGACTGATTTTTTTTTTTGGACCGGCGTCATTAATTCAGATATCGCATGGTGCTGCGAAATTGGCAAATTGTAACCTTAGAAGGTGCTAGTTTTGTTCCTGTACAGAATTAGGGTGTGGTCGAATCTAAAGAGATACCATAACATCTTATTTTTTTCAGAACGGACGAAAATATCAACCATTTCCTATCCCCTCCCATATCCATGTTTATTTTTATAGTCTTAAGATTTTAATGTCTAAAATTATATGCAAAAGTAAATGTAATTAAGAGGAATTGATTTAAACTTTGCATATAGTTTTATTATAAATGTTATCTACCAATTACACATTGTCAATGTTGTAATTTATATTTGGTACCTCTATTTTTAACTTTTCTTCCGTTACCCTTTTAACGAGTAGACAGTTCGGTGTTGTCTTTCTTCCTGTCAAAATAAATGTGTGTGTGTGTAGTTAATTGAATTCAACAATTTCTCACACAGTGTTATACTCTATATATACATTTTAAAGTCCAAAACTTTTCGAATTCTCAATATCGTGCGAAACATCTTACCGAGTTCTTTTAAAATGTCATCAATGAACGGTAGTCAAGGAGAAGTATTCACCAACACGAACGTCAGAGAAATGTCGAGGGTTTGAATGTGTCAGTAATATAAGAGGTGAATTGAGGCTGGGTATTTATTCGTTTGCGTCGCGGAGAAGGAGGCTCGCGCGTGGGCTCCCCGGAGCACAAGCCGCCCGGCAACCTCGAGCTGTTCCCCGCCGGCGCCAACGCGCAGCGCTCTAACAACGGTAACACCACACTCACCGCTCACCACACACCGACACACCGATACACCGATACACCGACACGCATACACACTACACTTTCACAAACGTCAGTGACCATTACACTCGTAAACTACTCTCGAACATCCTGGTTTCCATACGCCATACTGGGACTGCTATTATTTCTTTTATATACTGAACACGAACTTCTGTTCCCGTTAGCTTACTAGTAGTAATAAAGTAGGCTTCATCCTCAGCATTGAATGTTAGCGCTACGATAGAATGACAGTAATTTTATCGATATTTATAGAATTGTAATTAATTCATTGTTGAATTTTCATTCAAGATCATATAAATATGGGCTTTAGTTTTTTATAAAATAATATTTATATTATATTAATAGGTTAATGAACGTTTGCTAAAATGGACCGAGTGGATTATTACATATAATTTGGAACACGAACAAACGTGAAATATTTATTAAGTATTATTAACTATACACTTCTATTCGAATCTATTTAGAAGTTATCTAGTGTTTATTTATTTTTTTAATATATTTTTTTATTTATAGACTTATCATCATTAGCATGTTTGTACGGTCCAGTGTTTTTATCGTGTTGTATGTTAAATATTAGCATGTCGCGATGTTTAACTCAAGCTTCATCATCAGCATAGAATCATCGTTTCATCCCTATCGTTAAAATACAATTATAACGAAATTTTACAAATCTCATATTTCACCATTATATATTTTGTCCGTAGAATGTTCTAGCTATGCTTTAAGGATATGTTTGTGCGGCTTTATCATCAAACGCAGTTGGTTTCATACGGTACTATTTTTGATTCAAAATATTCACTGATTTTTGAATAAACCGATAATGGTATATTATAATTAAATTTTCTTCATTTTTACAATAAATCGTAAGGTTTTATATAATTCAGTGAATATTCAACCATTATATGAATACATAGGTATCACGACATTAAATTGACTGTGTTTACGATGATATCTTCTCGAACACGAGTCCGGATACACTGTGTAGTCGGATGGCACTAGAAGTAATCAAACGTATTGTTGCCAATGTTTATAACAATAATATGATAATATAGCATCGCCGCTGCCTTCGCCGGTGAAGTCTCCCGCGCGGACGCCGGTCGCCGCCGCGAAGGGTCCCTGCTGCACCGCGCTCTACGACTTTGAGCCGGAAAATCAAGGCGAGCTTGGATTCAAGGTAATAATATTTAAGCCATTATAGATTTTGAGTGATTTTATTTTGGACTGTAAATATTACCCAAAATTTTAGTTACCGTTTTTGATAAACATTTAGCTTATAGTCATAAGGTATTGGTTATTTTAAGGTATTTATACGTATGTAACTATATAAGTTTTAACCTCATTCTTCAGGAAAACGACGTGATCACACTGATCAACAAAGTTGACGACAACTGGTTCGAGGGCTCCGTCAACGGCAAGACGGGCTACTTCCCAATCAGCTACGTGCAGGTCACCGTACCCCTCCCAAATATGTAAACACTCTAATGGCAACACTCTTGATTTAAGATATTAAACTTGCCAGTTCTGATAAAGTATTTCTCGTTCATATCCATATTATTTATAATAATAATTTAATTATACATACGAATAAAACAGTTCATATCGGATAATCATTTGAAACATAACTTTTTTGTTTAATTTATTTATAAACTTAATATGAAGGAATGAAGATTGTTGCTAAGGAATGACATTTAAAACAATTAATATATTGTCACTATTGTTAAGATTAATTCCGTGATAACTTTCTGAATATATATTAGAAAAATGAAAGTTTCTTGTCAGATCTGGCAGTTTTAAATAAATAAGTACGACCACACACATAAAACTTAAATTATTATCTTTGCGTTAATAATAAAATTGTTTTATTTATTTAAAGTTAAAGCAATTTTATTGTATAAATGATATTAAGGCCTAAAACTGTCCTACAAATGCGTCTATACTCTATTGCATCTATGGTGCGATATTATACCAAAGAGTAATTTATATTTTTTTTTTCTTAAGACGTGTTTCGTTATAATAAGCATCTGTATGCGCTCCCTACACGTGTAATAAAAATGGCAATAGTTAACGTGTGTGGTTGGACACAATTATGTTGCAAATAATCAAATATTGTTACACCATGTCGCAGTATTACATATAGACGACTTTATTCGAATCTGTAACTGTGTCAAAAGCTCAATGTTGTAGTTATGAAATATTTTACCCCTTTACAAATATAACATAAAATATTATAATACCAAGCATCGTTTCTTAATATTATGTTTCGATCAGGTCTTCCATTTCTTTGGTACTTTTTGTGACCTATTCTATAGAAAAAATATTTTTATGAAAACCAGAACGAAATTAATAAACGAATATAACGTGTAATCTTGAAAAGGAACATTATTTTTTATTGGCGAATAATATTGCCTCATTGAGCCTATTAAATTAATTGTTGTTTTTTTTTTGTTTTTTTCTATGAATCGCAATCATGAGTTATTCGTGCATACTTTTTTTGACTTAGCTATAATTTAAAATGTTCATTCCATGTCTTCATTTTATAAATGGACGGCTTTTATATGGAAAACGAATGTTACAAGCATTAATTAGAATTATAAACATAATAAAAAATCTCTCGGTGAATTAAAATGGTATAAATTAATTATCATATTCATCTTGAATGTTGACATTTTTATCATTATTTGCATCTCGTTCCAACCTTCCAAGACAGAGAATTATTTAATAGTGATTTCACGTAAACTAGATAATTATTATGAGATTAGATTTTATAGTTATAACTGCGGGTAATAATTTATCTAAATGGAGAAATGTATACAATGTAAGGTATGTTATACACGAGACGGTGAGGAAGTTGTAAGCGTTGTTGAATCTTGCCAGATATTTGTGGCATTTTGATGTTTGATGTATTATTGGCAAAATTATAATTATACCAATATATTATAAAGTCATTGTGATAAATATAGATGTCATTGTAATCGGTGCAGCGTCCCTTATCGCATTTTTACGTTTGTATTCAATAGTTAATTTAGCATAATTTTTTAAATTAATTTCAACGTTTATAAAACTGCAATTGTATTAATTTAATTATTTCCATGTAGATATTATATGTGGCCTCTACTAAATAGTGTCGTTTAATGTATTCCATTATAAATGCATGCACTTTGGACTTTAAAAAAAAAATAACATATGTATTTAACTTTATCTTAAATATCGGTGTTGCAGTAATATTGTAATGTATTTTTCTAATAATGCCATTAGAGTCGTTTAATGATACGGACCCCGATGTATAACTCTTCAGACATACAAAAGACAATACCTAGATCTAATGTTAGTTGTATGTAAGTTCATAAATAAATTATTGTTCTATCTTCAAGTGTCTCTTTAAATGTAAGTATTTTGAGCAATTAAATTCATCGGCGTTACGAGGGAGTCATGTTTTGATGTATATTTCGCGGTGCACGGAAACTTAGCGAAGTTTATATAATATACATAAATATATATAGATATCTCACTTCTTGAACATACAATCTCTGCTCAGGAAGTCGAACTTCGTCCTTCTTATATTGGCTAATCTATTAAACGTTACAATTTGTTTATATTATAATAAGACTTAAAATAATTTAAATGGTTGAAATGTGAAATTGTAAAATCGTTACAATATGTAATTATAGCTACACATATATTTATCGAGCGTTGCTTTTTTATACGGGGAGATTCGTTGGAGCCAGTGAGTAGTAGTCACATATTACTGCAACGCGGCGGCGGATTGGGGCACGGGACTTCGGCTGTAGTCACCTTCACTTTGGTTTGTTAGTGTTGCCAGAAAGAAACGTACTAACGGTCATCCATCGAAAATTAATAGGCTTGTTAAATAAAACATTTTTTATCATCTAGGAAATCGAGCAGGATACGCTAACGTATTAATTCTGCATTTTATATTTAACATAGTATTATCAATAATACAATTGTATGCATTTTATTTCCAGTTTAATTTAGTTTTATTTATTTAATTCTTTTTTTATAGTCAAATGTTGAATTAGTTACAATTGCGGCCTGGTTTAACACCTGCCCTGTCTTAGTCTGCTAGTTCCGCCATTTTAATAATGAAATTGTTATTTTATGTATTAACTATTATGTGCATTAAATATTAATATTTAATAAATGTACAAGTAGAAAAAATATTAAGATTTCATGAAAACGGCACCCGCTTCAAAGTATATAACTGTTGGCGCGAGTAATTTGGTGTGATGTAATTATCAGGTAAATGTATTCTTGTTCATGTTACTGTAATTTTAATACATATAATACCTACTGTAATTTCATAGATAAATTGACAATTTTAATGTGTGACATTCATTTGTATTTCTCCTGAACTTATTGCTCGTTTCGCCTCCTAAATAAAATGTTACAATTACACTTGTGTTTCATTTATACATACATATATACTAATGACTAAATTTTATTGCTTAAATAATTACAAGATTTGTCAGAATTTAAACTATAGTTACATGTTATAATTAAGTATAAAAGTGAACATATTGAGTCGTTTCAAAAATGCTTATAGAAAATTTGTGATGATTAATGTGATTGTTACAGATGACAAATCTTTACACTTGGCCTTGTTCATTAATAATTAACATAAAAAGTACATTATCATACAATTACTTTTCTACAAACCACTATGTTATAAAAATATTACCTATTTATTTTCAAATATGTTACTATTCAAATAATAACAATTCCGTAATATAAAATATTTTTTCTAACAACGATTAAAAACCGAGTTCACGAATTTTTCTAAATGTGTGCTACAGTGAAAACTTAACATTAAACAATATAAAATACAATTAGATAGGAGTATAGCTCCACGCAAAAATATGAACCAATAGATGAAAAAGGTTTATTTACTTATATTATTCATGGACGATGACACCATTCCAATTACTTCCGCTGGATTCCCTCCTAAATCCAGATAATCCTACAGTATCATTATTGTAATGTTAACGTAATAATAGTAGTAAAAATATTTACGTCCAAATTACTAGCCTAATAAAATTAGTACTCAAGTTTAATAAATTCGAAAACCCAATACATAATTTAGAATTTAAATTAAATCGTAAGTGTTGTCTTAAGCTTGAATATAAGTTATTTTGAGTATCAATACAATGTTCAAAGTAATACTAAATATAAATAACCCAATCATTTTTGGAACTTCTTAGACATCATCTAACTAGTTCTGGATCAGAAATTGTAAATCTTCTCGCTTATCATTTTTTGTTTTACTTTTTATATATATATGAATTATAATAAGTCTATGTCGCATAATTTAATTAATGCGGTTATACGGTTTCACCTTGAGTTTACGTATAAATTATTATAGATAACAGGTTCACTTAAACCGTAATATTAATCGAATTGCTTTGAAAAAACAATAGTTTTTTATCAGAAAAATTAGTGCTGCTTAGAATAATTAAAATATTAGGTTATGTACGTACTTAAATAAAATTTTCATATTTACTTGTACTAGAGTAGGAACCATGCCAAATGGAAAATGTTAGACATTGTTAAGCCATACATGATATATTATATTTAGATATTGTTTTAATAATAGTTTTCTTTTACAATATTATTAAAATGTCAAATTTTAAATGAATTAATATAATTTACTTGTAAGAAAAATAGAGAAAACTAATAAGGATTTCTTTAAAATACCTATTATATGAATAAAAAAGAAATGTGAAGCAAACTGTTTATTGAATATTGAAATTGGAATGATTACATAATACATTGAAACATTCTAAATATTTAATACTGCAATTAAATAGGTTGCTGGTTACATGTTCTCATAAATTTTGCATAATTTTAAAAGCCACCACGGAGACGCAATACTAGATGAAGGGTAGACTCTTTTTGAATGTTGTAGTCTGACAGGGTACGGCCATCTTCTAGCTGCTTGCCGGCGAAGATCAAACGCTGCTGGTCTGGTGGAATGCCTTCTTTGTCCTGAATTTTAGCCTTAACATTTTCTATGGTATCGGATGGTTCCACTTCAAGGGTAATGGTTTTGCCCGTGAGGGTCTTCACGAAAATTTGCATACCACCACGAAGACGTAGTACAAGGTGAAGGGTTGACTCTTTTTGAATGTTGTAGTCTGACAGGGTACGGCCATCTTCTAGCTGCTTGCCGGCGAAGATCAAACGCTGCTGGTCTGGTGGAATGCCTTCTTTGTCCTGAATTTTAGCCTTAACATTTTCTATGGTATCGGATGGTTCCACTTCAAGGGTAATGGTTTTGCCCGTGAGGGTCTTCACGAAAATTTGCATACCACCACGAAGACGTAGTACAAGGTGAAGGGTTGACTCTTTTTGAATGTTGTAGTCTGACAGGGTACGGCCATCTTCTAGCTGCTTGCCGGCGAAGATCAAACGCTGCTGGTCTGGTGGAATGCCTTCTTTGTCCTGAATTTTAGCCTTAACATTCTCAATTGTATCAGAAGGTTCCACTTCAAGGGTAATGGTTTTACCCGTAAGGGTCTTTACGAATATTTGCATACCACCACGAAGACGCAATACAAGATGAAGGGTTGACTCTTTTTGAATGTTGTAGTCGGATAGGGTACGGCCATCTTCTAGCTGCTTGCCGGCGAAGATCAAACGCTGCTGATCTGGTGGAATGCCTTCTTTGTCCTGAATTTTAGCCTTAACATTTTCTATGGTATCGGATGGTTCCACTTCAAGGGTAATAGTTTTGCCAGTGAGGGTCTTCACGAAAATTTGCATACCACCACGAAGACGCAGTACCAGGTGAAGGGTTGATTCTTTTTGAATATTGTAGTCTGATAGGGTACGGCCATCTTCTAGCTGCTTGCCGGCGAAGATCAAACGCTGCTGGTCTGGTGGAATGCCTTCTTTGTCCTGAATTTTAGCCTTAACATTTT
This sequence comes from Vanessa atalanta, assembly GCF_905147765.1. NCBI lineage: Eukaryota > Metazoa > Arthropoda > Insecta > Lepidoptera > Nymphalidae > Vanessa > Vanessa atalanta. The sequence goes on from NC_061882.1 coordinate 8,048,828, forward strand.
CTATGGTATCGGATGGTTCCACTTCAAGGGTAATAGTTTTGCCAGTGAGGGTCTTCACGAAAATTTGCATACCACCACGAAGACGCAGTACCAGGTGAAGGGTTGATTCTTTTTGAATATTGTAGTCTGATAGGGTACGGCCATCTTCTAACTGCTTGCCGGCGAAAATCAAACGCTGCTGGTCTGGTGGAATGCCTTCTTTGTCCTGAATTTTAGCCTTAACATTCTCGATTGTATCAGAAGGTTCAACTTCAAGGGTAATGGTTTTGCCCGTGAGGGTTTTCACAAATATTTGCATACCACCACGAAGACGCAGTACCAGGTGAAGGGTTGATTCTTTTTGAATATTGTAGTCGGATAGGGTACGGCCATCTTCTAACTGCTTGCCGGCGAAAATCAAACGCTGCTGGTCTGGTGGAATGCCTTCTTTGTCCTGAATTTTAGCCTTAACATTCTCGATTGTATCAGAAGGTTCCACTTCAAGGGTAATGGTTTTGCCCGTGAGGGTTTTCACAAATATTTGCATACCACCACGAAGACGCAGTACCAGGTGAAGGGTTGATTCTTTTTGAATATTGTAGTCGGATAGGGTACGGCCATCTTCTAGCTGCTTGCCGGCGAAGATCAAACGCTGCTGATCTGGTGGAATGCCTTCTTTGTCCTGAATTTTAGCCTTAACATTTTCTATGGTATCTGATGGTTCCACTTCAAGGGTAATAGTTTTGCCAGTGAGGGTCTTCACGAAAATTTGCATACCACCACGAAGACGCAGTACCAGGTGAAGGGTTGATTCTTTTTGAATATTATAGTCTGATAGGGTACGGCCATCTTCTAGCTGCTTACCAGCGAAGATCAAACGCTGCTGGTCTGGTGGAATGCCTTCTTTGTCCTGAATTTTAGCCTTAACATTCTCGATTGTATCAGAAGGTTCCACCTCAAGGGTAATTGTTTTACCTGTAAGGGTCTTCACGAAAATTTGCATACCACCGCGTAGACGCAGTACCAGGTGAAGGGTAGACTCTTTTTGAATATTGTAGTCAGATAGTGTACGACCATCTTCCAGCTGCTTTCCAGCGAAGATCAAACGTTGCTGATCTGGGGGAATGCCTTCTTTATCTTGAATTTTTGCCTTTACATTCTCAATAGTATCGGATGGTTCGACTTCAAGGGTAATAGTTTTTCCCGTGAGAGTCTTCACGAAAATCTGCATTTTGATAACTGCAATAAAAAGTACAGATGAGAATTAAATCTTAAACTTTGATTTTTTGATTAATAGGTGGTAACGGGTGAATTTGAAGGTGATGGATTCAAGACAAAGAACAAAGAACGATCTCGATAACAAAATGGCGTCTACAATGTCATGACCCACAAAAAGTAGCGCAATGCGCAATAGACATAATCTAATTAAACCACCTCAGTTTACTTACCACTAAATCAGATTCCAAATTAAAATTAATATCTGAATTTCTTTACAACTACGAATTAAATAACGTGAACTACAAATATAAATCAATACTAGACAAAATCTAATCACGGGAAAAACTAGCTTGCTTCTTAAATTGATCACACAAGAAATGCAAGTGCAGGAATGAGCCGAGGAATGTCAGGATGAAGAACGTCACTTTATTTATTATTGACATGCACATTGAAGTGAATAGGAATGACGAAACAAAAAATGTCTATGGCCTTTATAATTACAGTCTGTATGAAATTTAAAAGAAAAGCTTATTTTAAACTCAAAAGAATATATAAATTAGTAAAAATTTTTCTTTGAAAAATATTATTTGTATGTATAGTTTTAAATGGGATAAATCAAACTGACTTAGCTTCAATGTTATAACTAGTAACAGTCAACTTCTTTAATTAACTTTAAATATACATAATTATATATTTTAAAAGATATAATAAATTTTACATAACCAATCGAAAAATCGAACAAGTGAAAAATGAAATTGTTAAGAATTTAGGTTAATTTTTTAAGCATCTACACTTCACATTAGTATCGATCAAATAAATTATAAATACGAAATTAACCGCCAGTCTGTTTATCTACTTAGTTTTTGATATTCAAAATTATGTTACTAAATTCGTTTCAATAAAGATAACATAAATCTTGCAGAAGAACAAAGGCTACTATTTCATGTTTTAGTATCGAAATTAATTCATTATAACATAATACGAGCAAAAGATAAATTTAATTATTGTATTCATTTATAAATAAGGGTTTCCAGAGACATGTACTCAGTGATAAAATTAAGTAGAACTAGTGCCGTATTAGTAACAATATAAATAATAATTAAATGTAAATATATAAATATTTATTGAACATTGAATTTCGTTTAAAGTAGTGGCATACAAATATGTGGATCTAATGTGTGGCGCCTAGTTACAGTATATTATTATGTAGTTTATTATGGCTACACCGTAGTCAAATGAAACTAACTGTCAAAATTAATCTATTTTGTGACTTTTGTCTGATTATCGGACGGGCGTATTGATGTGTTCAAGGATAGTAGATTCTTTCTATTAGATTTCCTTTGGTCTTTTAGTATAATCATTGATTAAAAAGTAGCCAGTTTTTATAACTAAAAACGTAACATTACTGATATTAATATTGCTGTACTGAATAAATATTAGGTCGTATTCGTTATTTGGTGTCATTTTATTTTGTTTCTATCATAAACACATAAAGATAACTTAAAATTGTTGTGTTACTGATGTGAATAATGTATGAATCATCTTATTCCAAATAACAAATATTATTTATTAAGATTTTTTGGTGATAAGTTATAAAAATGGCTGATCTTATCCGAGCAATGGGAGCGCCGATAGGACCCCCTATAAAGGATAAGTTGGGTTCACCGTCGACGGAATCTGAAGATGGTGGTGTCGATATTGGAGAGTTAGCGGCGGATTTAGAGTTAGATGAAGCTGATGGGCCAAGTACTAATGGTATGTCTAAATTTAAGTAAAATATCAAAATTCATATGAGCAGAACATTATTTCGATTATTTATGCTTATAAGATTTTCTATACGTATATACTTATAAGATGATTTTTTTATTATAAATGTCATTACTTAATATTGATGAAACTATAGGTGAGAGACAAGCTGTGCTAGCACCACCAGAAACTGAATGGTATCATGGCCGTTTGGATAGATACACTTCTGAAGAAAGACTATGGGCAGCAGGGAAGCATGGTAGTTACTTGGGTGAGTTACATATTTTCTATTATCTATTACCTTTAATCTCAGTTGCTTGGTGGTTTCTTGATTATTTTGTCTTAAAATGATTGATAAAATATATATTTTTTATTATATATACTTGCCAAAATTAGGCATCAACTTTACTTGAAAATAGGAAACAGGAACACATAAAGTAAAATTACTAATAGAGTTTTTAGTATTAGAAATACAATGTTTATATATTACCTAATTGTTAGTCTTTTAGTTTCTATATTCAAATGGAGATCCAGAGTCTATGATCTATCACTTAAAATTAAATGCATGTATGTACAAATAATTGTAATTTGTTTGTATGTAATTAAATGTTGTGTAAATATAAAGTTTAATATGTTTTATTATAAAAATAAATACTGTAAACAACAAACAGTCAGCATGAATGATTTTGTAATTTTTATATTGATTTATAGCTCTATTTAATTTATTACTTAGTTTGGTACCATTAAGTTAATCTGGTGATAGAGCTAGGATATATCTATCTAGATAAGGGTAAATCTTTGATGGGTTTTAAATACTAGTTTTTGAGCTTGTTCACATTAAACTAACATGACATGTTTATTTTTTTTAAACTATACATATACATTTCATGATTAATTTTGAATTAAATAATTTTTTGTTCTACTACTAAAGTGGACAACATTAATTTACAAACATTTGTCTTGTCAATTTTCTGTGATTTAAATTAAGTATTGTTTTTCCATTGTAACATGTTTAACAATAGCAGTGTTTCCCTGTGTAATCTCTTTTGTTAAGTCTGTGTAAAAGTACAGCTACTTACACTTACAAAAAAACATTTATTACACTATTGTCATGCAAGCACTTGTTTATTCAAATAAGTAAAGACAATGTCTTTGCATCTTCAAAGAAGTTTTCATATTTATATTGATTGCATAACAAATTATAATACATGGCCTATGTTTTTGTATGATTTATGCAATCATTGTGTTGCTTCTAGGAGTTAAGTGTTAAGTTTTAGTACAAGTACCAATTGTACTTAACATTATACATTTTTATGTTATTAGTAATTACAAAGTAATGTTGGCCTATTTTATAGACAATTTAAACAATGGTGATTTTATTGTACATAAATTTTGTACTAAACGAATTTGACATAAACTAAAGACTTGATATACTTATTAACATAAAAAATACAAGATATCTTTTTTATAAAAATGTACTAGCCGAGAAATGAGTATTTACAAATAATTTAATATGTGGATTTAAAAAAAAACATATTTAAAATCTACTTAACTAATCTAATTTATCTTACTAATCAGACAGTATGATGTGGTAGCAAGAATGCTACCAACAAAAGATGATATGATCATTTTGACAATATACAATATATTTGAATACATTTAAATGCACATTGGTTGACATAAAACCTGACTCAACTTGCATATTTAATATGTATGAATTAATACAATGCATGTTGATTTTGGTGAATATGTTGAATCACTACTCAACCTCAAAATTACATACATTTTTTTCACTAAACAATAGTAACCAATGTATTATGGTGGAGTACTTCCTGGGGTTGACTTTTAACTTGATTTTAAACATATGAGATTCTAATTGGTTTTATAATCAGAAATAAGTAGAAATGCTCACAGTGGTGTATTTTAAATAAATTGATTTTTATTTGTTGCAGTTCGTGAAAGTGATCGCAAACCAGGATCATATGTGTTAAGCTACTTGGGTCGCACAGGAATTAATCATTTCAGGTATTTTATTTGCCAAAAAACAATATTATGTGTAATGTTTATTAATTTAAATTTTTCCTTGTACTTAAGTTATAATTATATATATAATGGGTACCATTTTGAAATTGAAATTAATCCTTTAAACATGCTATATTAAAAACATTCTTTCTGAAACACACATGTTACGATTTTTATTGATAATGTTTTTTTTTTCAATTAGAATAACCGCCGTATGTGGTGATTACTACATCGGGGGACGTCAATTCGACTCCTTGACTGAATTAGTAGGCTTTTATAGTCACTGCTCGGATCTGCTAAAACGCGAGCGATTGGTCGAACCCGTACCTCCTCCTGAACCAGTTAATGACAAAAAGGTAAGTTTGGAATGTTAAATTTCGTTTAAAATCATCAAAATGCCAAAAAATGCCAAAAATAAGATACTTAAACAAAATATTGTTGACGCTATAATATAGCTCAAACACAAATATATCCTAGATACGTGTGATGTTTATTAAATTAAATTAGTACTTAACTAAATGTTATTTTTATATAGCGTGTGGTGGCCATTTTACCGTACACCAAAATGCCCGACACGGACGAGTTGACCTTCCAGAAGGGCGACATATTCTTCGTACATAACGACATGGGCGACGGCTGGTTGTGGGTCACCGCACACAGGTTTGACCTTCAACGCTAATAGACTCGTTATTCTCTATAAATGGTTCTAAAACCTTGCCGTAATAATGTATTTATCGATAACTTGATATAAATTGAAAAATATTAATGTGATATGGTTGTTCGTAACACATCTAACATGTGTTACGAATATTATAGACTAGTAACACGTAGATAACTTTATATTTTCCCGAACATTATAAGTACTTCACATAAAGAAAACTAGTTTTTAGTTGTTGAAATGTGACTGTACTTAATTATTATTATTGAAAATTTAAGGAAAACTTAAATAATTACATATTATATTACCCACATAGATAAATGTTCGAAAATTTTCATTTTTCGAACATTTATTTGATTGATAACACTAAAGCTCGTATAGTAGCTACCGAATAGAATAAAAGAGAATCGTTTGAGAAACCGAGGAGAAAAGATACTGAACATTTTATTTCTTTGCCTAATTATATTATATAAAAAACAATAAATTAAGAAGAAAAAAGCATTTCAAACAAGGAAAATAGTTCTCGATATTTGTTTACATATTCTAAATTTGTTTCTTTTTTTTTTCGTGGCATATTTTGCCTGTTCGTATTTATTAGTGCGTAATTCCTTCCAAGTCAATGATGAGTGTGAAACGTAGGATGTGGTTACTTATAATAAAATACTATAATGGAATGTATGACTCTTTTTTTTAAACAGTAACAAAGTAAGTAATTTGACTCGTTTTTTTTATTATTGGAATTTTATAATAATAGCATTTCCTGTTGTTTTGTAGGGATCTGTCGATATATAAATATCAAAGATATTAAATCACGCCTGCGGTTCAATATACACGAAAATATAGATGTATAATTTTCAGCTTAAAACTAGCGTCTTTTATGTGTATGCTGACTACGATACTATTAATAATGAAAAACTATATATTTTTGTATTATTTGATGCAAATTACTAAAATTTCTTAGCCTGGTATTAATTTACGATTAGATTAAATTTTTTTAGCCATTTTAAACAATATAGTAATAAGTATTTTAAATAAAACAAGTAAGTGCAGTAAATATACGTTTAGTCGTAGCTTTCCTCGTATATGGTCATCCTTAATAATTCATGAGGTCGCGGCAGGTCAAGTAGAACTGTCAAGGTAGAATGATTACCCTTCACGTTCGAGATTTATATTAAAACTGGTACAAAATTTAACAAATATAATTAGGATCTTTATAAGTACTCGATTGTCACTTTCTTGTCCTGTAACTTTATAATACTTATATATTTTAGTCTATAAAGGTACAATGAATATTTTTTAATGTCACAGACAATCAAATTTAACATAATTAATATCTCCATAAATAATTATTGTTTTTTAAGCGGTTGCAATACTTTTTTTTAAACTGATAATGACTTAGGATCTGGACAGCACCTTTTGTAAGTTCTAGATACTATTCCAGAAAGTTTGATACATATAAATATATATATATATATGTACAGATTAAACACATGATTACGCACATGTTAAATGTTACTGTTATATGAATAATCTTATTATCTATACAAATATATTAATATGTCTTATCTATCAATGTTTTTTTTATATGAGCTGTACATTTTTTAATAGGCCAAGTTAAAAATAACTATGTAATCTAATTATAGAAAGGAATACCGTGCCCCAAGACGGATGTATTAACTTTTCGAAGCCGGAAACTATGTGTTATTAGTTTATCTTTCCTCTTCGTGTCTAAGCAGTCATAACAAAAATCGAAACAACTTAAATTTTTACCTGATACGGATTATATTGTGTTTAATTAGATTGTGTTTCGAAATTGGTTGAGTTAAACAAAAATTTGACGTTTATAAAATGTCGGTAATTTTTTTGTAATGATTTTTTTATCAAAATCATTAAAAAAAGTACGTCTTAATTAACTTCTATGAGAAATTGTATTGGTCGTTAATTTTTATAATTAGTATTTATTTAGCGAAATCAAGTTATAAATGCCTAACACATAAATAGTCGCAATTTATGTTATAATTAAGATTTATTTATTAATTTATAAAAAAAATAATTGACAGAACGGGGGAGCAAGGAATGATCTTCAGAGAGTTAGTCGAGGATCTGGACCCGTCTATTGATCCGAACACCGTGTTCTCTTGGTTTCATCCCAACTGCACCAAGAGTGAGGCTGTCGATATGCTCGTGAAAGCAGGCCCTGGCAGTTTCCTCGTCAGGTATATCTCATCAATACATTATTTTTATACTCGTAATATATGTGTATACTGGAGGGTTATCCTCAAATAATGTATTTTTTTGTTTAAAAAAAATTTAGCATTATTTTCGAATGACATTTATTTATATGATAGAGCTTTGAGCATAATTTCCACGATTAAAAAACTTTTATTCATTTTCGACATATTAAATATTGTTATTACATTATTTATTAGAATAAAATTAAAATATTTTTTGTATTTACGTAATGATTAAGATTTTAAAATTTGAAGCAAGTCACGACAATTTTTTTTTATATCCACCTATTTTCCAGACCCTCGGATAATTCTCCCGGAGATTACTCCTTGTTCTTCCACATCAACAATCAAATCCAAAGGTTCAGAATTGAGAAGAAGGGGGTGAGGTATCTTATGGGTGGACGGACGTTCGAATGTCTCGATGCTGTCATCAATAGATACAGGAAGGAGCAGATTGTGGAAGGACATACGCTAGGGCAGCCTGTGAGTTATATTATAAATTTGGCTATGATTAATGTGCTTATATTGATACAATGTCAAATCTGTGTACGCATCGAAAGATATAGTGTACTAAGTACACGTACACTAGTAAAGTAGTATGACGTCACGCACACCAAGATAATAAAGTTGGCTCCTTTGTTTTAGTTCTGTCGTAGGGCGACACTCTTATCTATATATAGAAATAATCTAAGATTTTTTGTTGTTGTTTCAAGATGTGCCGAGATTAATAATAATAATAATCTTTATTTGAAAAATATAAGCACTACTGTATTTACACCAATTCGCTTATATCTACAATAATTACTAAACAAATTTTATAAAATACTTTTACTAATTTAACAAAAACATACTACTATGGACAAATTAAATAAAATATAATTAAAATATGATTGCGGAGACGATAGAATATGTGGATCTCAATTGAATATTGTGTGCTTAAACCCAAACCCTCTGTTTATCTTGTGCTCGGCAAATAAAACAAAGTCGTGAGAATATCTTTGTGTCTGAAATTATACTTTTGTATTCACCGACCTGACGTAGACTAGACGCTTTGTCTTTTTTATGCGTTTTTCAAATAAAATCTTATAATGCTGAAACGACTATTTATAATTACAACAACCTTTAAATTAATTTAATAGGGATTAATTTTTACTGTCTTGACAAAAAAAAATATGTCATAGATTGTCCTATAGATAATAATTAAAGATCAATGGATTTTGCAGTTTTCGCCAATATGTCATAAATCTTTGCGGCAGTTTATCTTCTAAAATTCGTAGACTAAATTAATAATTTCAAAATTAAAATTCACAGCTGATCGCCGAAGGTCATATAATAGAGCCACAACAGAACGCGACTGGTGCTGCGGCTGAGAAAATATACGCGACGCTCAGGGAATGCAGGGATCAGATAGGTCTCAAAAAGATGAAAGGCATCAAACATCAGGGCTACCTGCACAAGAAGTCGGACAAGGGCGCTAAGAAATGGAAGGCCCTATACTTCGTTCTTTTACAAGAGGGGACCGATACACATCTCTACTTCTACGATTCTCCGAAACGAACAAAACCGAAGGGGTTAATCGATCTATCCTGTGCATACCTGTATCAGGTAATGGGACGAGTTATAATTTACAAATTTCTTTAAAATATTCAAAGAGAAAGCTGCGATTTTATGTAACGCCGTGGATGGTTGTTTTGACTCTGGCCGAAACAAAATTACCGTAACACTTGAGTTTCTTGTCAGTGTTCCAGTTTTAAAATGATAAAATATTTTTACCGAAAATATAAATGAACGACGTCAAGTAGCAAACCCCTCTGCGCGCAGGTACACGAGTCGCTGTGGGAGCGCGAGTTCTGCTTCCAGCTGGTGGAGCGCGCGCTGCCGTGCCTGTCCACGCACACGTTCCTGGCGGCCGCCGCCGCGCACGAGCTGCGCGCCTGGCTCGACGCCCTGCGCCCGCTGTGCGTGCCGCAGCAGGCGCGCCACCACTGCAAGGTGAGCACGACCCAGGGAGGTCGCCGGAGCCACATGACTGACGGCTTTCATTTCTCGCTTAGGAAGTTGAAAGCAGACTTATTATCTCATTATATTATCGCCCACCCCCGGGTCCCGAGCTCGCGACCTAAGGATGCAAGGATGATCTGCAGGAGGAGGAGCCAGCCAGAGTAGAGAACGCCGAAGCCCGAGGGAGAAACGGCTCGGGAATTTCTTGTATTTAAAAACATAACCTTTTTGAGTGGCATGTCATGTCATGACAATCGCTGCGACCCCTGAGCTGAGCCCGAGTGGCGGCCGCAGGTGGCGCGCGTGGTGTGGCTGCGCGCGCTGCGCGTGCGCTGCGTGACGGCGCACCGGCTGCCGGCCCGCCTGGCGCCGCGCCCGCACCTGCGGCTGGCGCTGGGCGCGGCGCCCGTGGCGCGCACGCGCGCGCGGCCCTCGCCCGACCCGCACTGGGACGACGAGTTCGTCTTCGAGTGAGTACCGAACTCTGAACACTGCTCCGTTTACTTTACTTTTGATTACCGGAAAGTTCAATCTATACGTTAACTTATGTTTAGATTCTTAGGCATGAGATCACTCAATGAATTCAGTTTATTAATTTTCAATAAAATGACAAATCGAGAAAAAGATTAATGTATCAAAATTCTACACCATTACGTGTTGAGCGATGTAGTAGTTTTTTTTTAAATTATAAAAATAATTTTAATTGTACTTGTTTCTAGTGATGTACCTCCAGATGTAACTTCGTTTACGATTACGGTGCATAATACCGGAAAGAGAGGAAAAGAGTCTGAAGTAAGTATAATTACAATATATTTGGTTTCTCTAACTTTAGTTCAGTAATGAGTGATTTTAAGAACAAGATCTTAAGCTGTCAAGGTAGATCAATCTATCGAAAGATAAGTATTATTTTTACATCAATTTACACGTTTTGTTTTTAATGTAAGCGTAACACAACAACACATCGATACAAAATTAATATCAAAATAAAGATAAAGTTAATTCAAGAAACCATTCTTTTCGTTGAGTAAAATTCAATAAGTCTTGCTATTCGTCTTGGTTTTCGAAACTGGGCAATAAAGTATAATTCAATTGGCAACATGTGCTTTTTAAGTCTATTGCAAATTAGTATCACCCTATGCCCTGGTTACATCAAATTTGTTTTATAAATTTAGTATATCGTTTTGTATAAATATATGCATAATGTTCAAAGTACATAGTAATTTTAAATAATGATTGTTTTGTTCTAAATAAATATTTTGTATGAATTCAACGTTTTGTTTATTTTAATTAGGTTGCGGAATTAACGATAGAATTAGCAAACTTAGCTAATGGTGAAGAAATCGAAGAATGGTATCCACTCGCAGGCATGACTCCTATTGGGGAGTGGGGTTCTTTAAGACTTCGAATAAGGTAAAGCAGAATTTCTTCACGAAATTTGTAGCTGATACTTTTGTGACGTGTTGTTTTATAATTATCGAATCATTATTGTATATCAGTAACTTTTTAATGTACGAATAACAACTCTTTGATGTCTCTGTAAAAATGTTGCGTTACTCAGGTGTGACTTTAAAGCTTACGAATTTATTAATTCTAGCAAGTGGCACGATGCCCTTTCTAATGAAACTAAAGGTGTGAAGGTACTTTAATGCTTAAAAACAGACCGTAGAATTCCATGATTGTAAATTTTAAAAATCTCGTGTTCATATTCATCATTGGCATTTATTAGAACTATTTTGTTTTTTGCACAGATATATGCAAGAGTTGGTAATGCCTCGCGAGGAATACAACCCACTTCGTCAATTACTTTTGGAACCAGGTCTACCAGCAGTGAAGGCCCTGGCTGATCTATGCCGTACTGATAGACAACCTCTGGCGACATGTGAGTTCTTCATTATTTGAAAATAGTATAAAGAATTAAAAATTACCGTCATACCATCTCGATGTCCGGAAATCCACAACAGGGCGATTTTTAAGGCATTTTATGCCTCGCTGATCCACTGTGGAACCAGCTTTCGCCGGCGGTTTTCCGAAACGATAGGACTTCGGAACTTTCAAGAAAAGAGCCTATTTATTTTTTAAACGCAGGCAAGCCCCCGGCCGAGTAGATGTTCATTCGCGGTGGTAGTACTGGTATCGGGATAGCTTTCCATTCGGCTACAATTAACTTATTTTGCGTACTCATATTATAAACGTGAATGTGTCTGTTATATTTTATGAACCAACGACTTAACTGATTACTATAAAATTAGCTGTAGAGATAGCTTGAACACAAGCATCGGGTTCTTTAATGTTTCGAAACCGTCCTTACGAGTGTGGTTGCGCGCGCAGCCGTGCTGCACGCGTTCTCGGAGTGCGGGCGCGGCGCGGAGCTGGCGCGCGAGCTGGCCACGGCCGAGGTGTCCCGCGAGCCCGACCACCGCGCGCTGCTGCGCGCCGCCTCGCTCGCCACCGCCGTGCTCGACGAGTTCATGCACGCGCTCTGCAAGCCCTTCCTGCAGGTGCGTCTCATTATGTTTCTTCAATACTAGTCTCGTACGCGTTTGCACAGTAGGAAAAATTTATATGACATTTGCACTGGTGACAGTGTCCGTGCGTTTACCATCTTCGCATGTTATAAATAAAAAGATCCTTTTGTTACACAAGAATAAGACGCAATACTTCCCGTTCGGTAAAAATACCATGTGAATTATCCAGTAAGTCATTTTAGGAGAAATGTAACATTAAATAATTTTAAACTCTTAAACATGTGTATATGTTTAAACTATGAAAACGATAATTTTAATAATTTGTTATTGATTTTTTAGGCAGCTATAGCTGAAACGGTGCAAAAATTAATCGACGCGAAACAGTCAGCTGAATTGAATCCAACGAAAATGGACTCACCTGACGATGCTTGCAATAATGCAGAATTTCTGCTAATGATTCTCGATCAGGTACCGACATCATAACAAATATGTTAAATTTTTTTTTTCGAAAAACAATATTTTTATAGTATATCTTCTTGTCCACAGATCACACTGTCAATATTCACGTCTCCGGAAGCGTGCCCGCGACCAGTTCGTTATTTGTGCGGTTGCCTGCAACGATCCGCCGTCACCAAGTGGCCTAATGAAAGATTTGTACGCACCCGAGTTGTATCAGGTTAGATTTATCAATAATTTATGATCAAGTCAAAATATAATAATTGAGTTGAGGGGGTCCAAGCTGGTCGTTAAAAAACATATTTTTATTTATGGTAATTTTGGGAATCACAAAGCAACCAGCTTATAATACCTCTCACCCGGCCAGCGTTTATATTCCTGCGCCTGATCTGCCCGGCGCTGGTGGAGCCGCGCGCGTGGGGCCTGGTGTCCGCCGCGCCGCCGCCGCACGCGCAGCGCTCGCTGCTGATGGTCGCCAAGTGTCTGCAAAACCTCGCCAACCTCATCGAGTTTGGAGCTAAGGTAGAAAATTCATATGACATTAGTCTCCAGCTAGTTAGTTTATATTATATAAACTACATAAATTGCTTAAACGAAATATTATGACAACAATAATAATTAACAAAAAATTTTTTTAGGAACCTTATATGGAAGTTGTGAATCCATTCATTTTGAAGAACAAGGAACGAATGGTTGTGTTCTTAGACCAGTTGAGTTCCGTGCAGGATCCTGGTAATACTCCGTCGAACTCCAATAACAACTTTGATATCGGTATGATATAATAAAAAAATTAAATAATATATTGACATCATAATTGTTGCACTATGATAAATGTTACTTTCTCATTTGCAGCTAAAGAGTTAGCAACTATCCACCACATTTGCGTCTCACATTTAACAGAGCTCCAAAACTTGTCTAAGACTCAGCCAGCTATAAGGAAGTTGGTAACAGTGACTGAAATGCTTACCAAGCATAAGCATAAGTATCTCGAAATGATCAGATAGGATACGCCTTCGAAAAAAACAGGTAAATTATTTTTAATAGTTATTTGCTACAAAAGAAATAACATCATTGGTAATAAAGAGACTTTAATAGCATATTAAAAACCTTATCAATAAAAGTTTTGTGCACCTGTTAGTAGATATATTTTAATCTTATTAAAATGTTTTATTGTAAGTGAATTATGAGTAAATAAATAAATAACAATGATATACAGACAAAATAATAGTAACGATATAACATGAGCAATTAATTATATATATTTTTCAGGGTAAAACACTAATGGGACAGCGATAGCATTAGGCGATTCTCCGCGCAGGACTGAATCTTAGTCGTACATGTGTAGTCATCCTTAGCTTTAGCTTTGTCTTAGTTTATTCATATGAATACACAGAACATCGTAGCCTTCTCGTGCCAAACATGTATTCGTCGTTTACTATTTTAAATATTATTTTGTGTATGACAAACAATTATTTTATTGCCTATTTAGAGTATTTAAGGCGCAAATGGACAAAATAGCTCTCTAGTATTTAGGTCGTATTTATTCTTAGCGATTATTATATGTTTAAATATTATTTTAACTGGAAAAAAATGTTATATGACTAAAATATGCAAACACCAAGAACCGCTTATGTAATTGGACATATTTCTTTATGCATCATACATTGTATCCAGTTATGTGGAGCATCTCAATATGTTATTAATTTGTCAATATCATAATAATCAAGCTCATATACTATTCACATAGTCTAAGATCAGGAGGAAGCGAAGAACAACAATATGATTAAATTGAGTAGAAATTACACAATATTATTAAAACGTAAATGGTAATTTTGCTAAAATTTTGTACATGGTCCCCCTTTATACTCACTTCGAAGTGAGTGAATACGTCAACGTCACTCAATTTAAAGTCTCGGAGTAATAAACTTGTTACATCACATAAGTATTACATTAGATTTATATATTTTACTATCTCCATGCTCTTAATTCGTATGTTAAGTCTAGGTATATGTAGTAGTAAGATTATTCGACCGTCGATTGTGAGACACCAAAAATGTTTTAGAATGAAGAATTGAATGTGATAGATCTTTGTCTGAGTAGATATTAGAAAAACGTGTATGTGAGTCCCTTTTTATTTCTTGTATAATAACTGCACATTTTACAATTTATTCTGTGATAAAAAAGGTCTTGAAATGTATCTTTTTTTATATTTGGTTATTATTACTTACATTCTTATAATGGCATTTAGAAAATGTTTTTGTGCCTCATGGCAAGGTTTTTGTTTTTAAAAAGTTACGACTGTTGTATTTTTCGTGCTCAACTAAGAAATTAATATAGTGCCATATTTAATGTACAGGCGGCCCTTTTGGCTTGCTTTTTTCTTCACTGCTTTCATTTGAATATTTTATAAATCATACTATATCACTTAGCTTATAATATTTTAAGTAATATTTATTGTGCACACTTAATCCGATTGCATTTAATATTTCGTTATTATTTACTATTTTAAACTTTTACTAATTAAAAGCTATTTTAAGGTAATAAGATATTTGATGGGTAACATGAACGAAACATTACTATCATTATGCATATTGACTGGATTTTATTTTAACTTTTTAAAGTATTTTAACACTTTAAACTAGGTAGCAGTATGTTTCGTCTCACATAAATTAGTTTTTAGATCCCAAAATTTATATAATCAAAACTATGATACAGTTTAAGAGTTACACATTGAAAACAAGCAATCATTTTTTATAAATATTTTAAAATTTGTTTTTGTAACAATTTTTTTTACAACACAGACTGTATCACTACTAATTTAACCGCCTTTAAAAAAAGGAAGTTATCAATTCAGATGAAATAGTATTACTTTGATATTTAGTATTACTTTAGCCAGCTTATGCTCCAAGTTATTAGTTTACACTCCGTCATTATTATTATTTGGTATAAAATAACATAACGAACAATCTTTATCTCATTATTAGTTGTGTGTGTTAATATATTAATCTTTATTATAGTTTTTCATAAACAATTTTAATATTGTAACCAGCAAGTAATTATACAAGGGTTTTAGTGAAAAAAGAATCCAGAATAATTATTAACATTTAAACTAACATTAAACACCACAATATTTTTTGTTTACTCTATATATAATTGATAAAATCATAAATTGGGTAGTAATTTCATTTTTAATAAAAATATAATATATTTATAAATTAGTAACACTTTTTTAGTATTAGAAACTTTTTATCAGGGGCATTATAGAATTTCAAGAACTAACTGTTTTATATGGTATTTATTTTTTGTAATTATTTATAATAAGAATTCATAATGACGTATTTTCTAGTGATTAAAAGTCTACAAACATTAACACCAGTCAATTTATTGTTAGATTATCAATTAACATACTATGAACATTATTAAAAAGAAATCTTATGTTATCTTTATTATCTTATTTTTTTTTTTTATTGACTATAATTATTCTATTGTTTTATCTCTCAAACTAAATATAATATATATTATACAATATATACCATTAACTATACAAGAAACACAATACACAAAATCCAATCATTATAGAGTCAATATAGTCATTGGACTTTTTGTATTCTAATTGCTAACTCATACTTGGCTCTGTAATCTGTACGACAAATAATTGATAAATTACCATGATTAATATTAACTAATAGATATAACAAGTCCGTCTTTGGCAACGCAATTTTTTGAGGCTAGTCTCATATCCAGAAAGGATCTTCTCATTTACACATTTATCAAGTAATTTGTTACTATATACAAACACCTCCATAACAGTTGTAATAATATGACTCAATGCATCGAAGTTAATTACATATTTTTTTAGCAATAGCTTGTAGTTGTATGTGTGTCGCTGTATTTAACTATGTTAGCTATTTTAGAGGACTATGTCTAGACTGATTTATGCTCTAATTTATAGATATGTTAGAGTTTTAATATGCACTAGGTTTTCAAGACAACTGTAATGATAATATTACAATATGATTGAACAGCTCTTAATAAGAAATTTTGTACTTCAATTAAAAATAAAGTTATTATTTGAAATTGTTTGTCTATTAATGTTTTAGATTTTTTTACGGCATTTATATAATCTTGTATCGTACATACAATTTCATATTTTCAATCCAATTTTGTTACCTCAATGATATATTCATAAAAATGAATGTTCAAAGCAATGCTGAAAAATATTTTTCTTTTAAAATCCAAATATTTCATCAATCATAATTGGCACTTGTTAACATCAGCATGTAAGACTGTTGCTTTATTGATAAACAAGTTATTTTTATTTCGAAAAATATTTCAGTGTTGATTTTAAATTGTAGCATTGATTACTGTTAGATTTTGTGACTGTTTTATAATCTCTTTATATTATACTAGTATGTACTGTTTTTCATTAAATTTTTATCTGTGCTAGAAATGATTCATATAATAAAAGAAATACATAAATAAAAAGTTTTTTATTTATTTATCATAGTATATTTAATGTTCCTTAATATAGATTCTATAATTGATCTATTACGTCAGAAAAAGTATTGTAAAAGCCATTATCACACAACAAGTTGCCACATAGGGAGATTTTCGTTCACCAATTCGTGCACATTTCCAAAAGGTTCCAAAAAGCCTGCAACAATATCATTATATGATTAGTTACATGATATATATTATTATACAATTAACTCTTATACAAAATATATTAAAAACAACAATCAAACAGAAACTTACCCAGTTTTATTGCGGTCTATGATACTAGGGAAGAATGATCTTAAGTATGCACAAGTGCATATTAAGAGTAATATTACGGATAATAAACTTTGAAAGTTGAATATTGCACTCTGAAACAGTAAGTTAAGTTATTGACAATATGCAAATATCGTATAAATTTAAAAATCCAAACTTCAATTTTACTTACCATGCTAACTTAATGTAAATATTGTTATATCAAAATATTTGAATATGCTAATTAAAAACAATTAGTAAAGTAAAGTACATAGAAATTGAACTCAATTCGTCATTAAGTGGGTCATTCAGAAAATATAAAACTAGAACGAGTAAGGGTTTCAGATTCAGACATTTAATGAAATAAACAATTCTCAATTATCAATATGACAACTTTTGAGATTTGACACATTTATTGACATTGACATAATGTTGACATCGTAGTTCGTACAACGTAGTTAATCATGACTACTAATTATTAAATACTGTTTCTATTGTCTTTGATTTTTGATCAAGCGAAAATTGTTGTTTTAAGTTTTAGTAAGTTGCAATTTAATAATTGCAAAATAACCTGTTAGTTATAATTTTTTTGAAAATGGTCGTATCGTCATGTACTAAATATCAAACCAAAATTTTATCTACCACATTAGAAAATTTCCGTAGAGGGAAAAGTTGGACTGAAAATGAAATGTAGATTAGAAGTTTCAGCTTGACATTAAAACAAGTACGGCGTGGCATACTGTTTACGCCTACATTCTACTGTTAAACTGTTTCACTCGTGCCTTACATTCAAATGCTTTTATTTTTCAGTAATTAATTATTGTCTATGTTACTCTTTTCGCAGTGTGAACTTCGCACAAAATTTGTCTCAGTCTATAAATGTTTATGGAATGTGTTAAAAAATAATAAACATATATACGTCACACATACGAAAATCAAGACAAAAATGGGTTAGGGTAGCTTTTTAAGCATCTTATCTTAACAAATAATTAAGGGTTAAATTATTTTAGTAGTAGTTCCTAAAAGACAAGATACACAATGGAAGAAGATAAATTTGCTTTAGTGGAGAAAATAATAAAAGACGTACATAATGTTTTGTCTAAAATAGCTGATTTGTAAGTAAACAATTGGCAAAATTTCAATTTCTTTGTTTATATCTTGAGTTTTTTGTTTTTTTTAAATGATATATTTTCAGGTATGCCTTTGATGTGGTTCCTATGGATATTAATTTTCAAAATAAGTCGCCTGTCCTACATTTGGAAAACTGCTTAGGCTTAGAATCTTGGTGTGTTAAGCATGTGTATATGTATTGTTATTCAGAACTTATGGATAAGTATAGCCCTAAGTTCAAACGCAAGTCGAAGAAGATCTCAAATATAGATTCTGATCGTTTGATCAGATTGCTGAATGTGACAATTTTACTTAATCCCGAAATAAATTCTTTATGGAACAAAAGACGTGATTTGGTGCTTGGACTCTTGTTAGATAAGACCGTTGAATTGCATTTCATAAGACTCGTTCTGTCAAGAAAACCTAAATGTAATGAAGCATTTGTGTATCGGAGATGGCTTCTGGAATCCATTTTTCAGGGTATGTACCTTTACAATGATGAATAAATATATTTTTAATAGTCTATTTCTGAATTGTAATTGTGCGTTTGTTTCAGAAGAGAATTATGAAAGGAACAGCATTGAACATTTAATTAATGATGAATTAATTATTTGTGATTTAGCTTCAGATAAGAGTCCAAATAATTATCACAGTTGGAATCATCGGATATGGTTGTTAAATAAAGTAAAAACAATCTCAACATATTACGATCCTAATGCCCTTTACATTAAAGAATATAATTCTTCAGAGAAATGGACATCAAAACATGTTTCAGACTTCAGTTGCTTTCACTATCATCAATATTGTATTAAAAATCTATATAACCTCTGTAATGACTCTTGGAAAAGTCTTGAAAAAACATTAAATATTAATTTTAGAAAAAACCTTGTTAGAGTTCTGGCATCAAACTTTCCAAAGGATGTAACAATTCAGGCTTCAGAGGAAAATTTACTTGGATACTCCGAGGAAAACTTAATGAACCTCCTACTTTCTTATTCTAATAAAATCTGTAATTGTAATGTGAATTATGTGCAAATGTGTAAGAAAATAGAAATTTTATTTCATGCATTGGTATTGAATAATGAGTTGATATGTTTCTATAAATACCATGAGACTTTGTGGTATCACAGAAGATTTATTTTGCATGAAATTATTTCAATCATGTATGAACACTTTGGTCTTGTCAGATATAATGGTGCACTTGTCAAGAAAAACTGCAAAATTTGCAACTTCGATGATATGAGACAAAAGCAAGCTAAAATTGGAAGGTATGACACCAACCATATTTACTCGAATGTATTGTTTAATGTTATTCTCTCACATGAAAAGCAAATCATTGAAGAGAGACAGAAAGATGGAGATCCCAATGCAGATAGACATGAGAAATATTTGAAGTTTGTTGAAGGTTTTAACAATGTCATGTAAAATACATTTTGTGAGAGTTTTATACTAATTCATATTTTACGAAATGTCATACTGCAGTAGCAATCATTTTGACATCTTTAATGGTTCCATATTACAAAAAATATTTACCACTTTTCCAATTTTCTATTATAAAAAAGATTATATTGTAGTCATGTAAGAAAAATATACTTAATATATGAGTTTTAATATATAAAGAGTCACATTTTAGTTTTTTTAATTTTAAGTGTATAGAAAAGACAAACTTTTAAGCAATGAATGATAGATGGTGATATATAGATATTACATATAAAATGAGTTAGAATTCTGCTAGATATGATAATTGTGTGTTATTTAATTACACAGTAATTTGTATTAAATTTTATTGCTGTAATATAGAGTTGTGTATGATATTATGTTTCATTGGGTGTATTTTATTTAAAATAATAGACATTTCCAGAAATTCAATAACTGTTTTATTAATGTAATCTATTTAATTTTTAATATCGGTTGATAAGACTATTAAAAATAATACAACCGAAACATGAATTTTGTTAAATATTCAAAAAGATACCTCAGTAAGTTTCTTCAATTCAAACGTAAGTTATTTTTTTCGCGTATTAGTTTTTCAGCATAAACATTTTGTTGTATCACGCCGCTAGATGGCGGCGTATATAGCCGACCGCCATTTTAATATATCTATAGGCAGGACGACGTCGCGTCGGTCGCGTTTTGCTAGTACATATTATATCTTTATATGTATAATTCTTCGATACATGCGTAAATCACTGAACTAATAAATGGCTGGACCGATTTTAATGACTTTTTTGTGTTCGAGTGGGTTTGAATTGTTGAAATGAATAGGGGGGATGGCGTTGTAATTGAGTTAAGGATTTCTTAAAAATAAAAATTAGAACGAGCAGCTTTTCTATATGTTATACGAACTTAATTACAAAAACCATATTTATAACTCAATTTAACAATATCACTCACCTATATATCTCGACATGAGGAAATCGAAACTAGCGATTACATAGGGAATAGGAGGATATTTTGCTATGCATAAGGTACCTACTTCATATTTTTATTGTGAGGCTTATACCAATAGATTACTTTGAAATGATCTTTTTTATTTTATTCGGATCTTATTACTTAAACCGTTGCGACATTGAGACGTTCTTATAAAGATAAAGCTCTGTTCGTACATTATTAATTGTTAATGATACCAGTCTATAGCCTACAATTATTTCTTACCCCTTTTACGAAAGATTTATAGTTTTTGCATGGAAATTATGCTTTTTTCGTAAGTGTTAGATAGAATAAATTAATTTTCTTTCGTGATCTTACATTCAAACTTCGTAATTTCATATCACAGGAGAGAATCGTGGTGTTAATTTAAGAATACTTACTTATTTTTTTTTTATATTGTGCCATTAATATGATTAAGCGAGTCGAGAATATAAAATTCTAAACCTATTCTATTAGTTACAGATAATGTTCTTTGTTCTCGTGGTCTTTTTTGCTGGGACCTATTTAAAGTTTTCCTGGACAAAATTATTAATTAAAATGCATCCAGTAGTTTATATTTGAAGATTTTAAACATAAAATCAGCATATATATTTTTTTTAGAGTTTTCATGTAATTTTTTCGATATAGGTATAAATAACAGCTTAGAGCTTATATGTAAACGCAGCGTTATACATATTTATCTAGGTATATTAGATAAATACGATTTAAATTTTAAAGATTTATACTTAGTAAGTTTTCGTTCTATCAAATTTAATAGACGCGGTGTGGTATGAATCCATAAATAAAAACGTTTGTCCAAATATTTTACAGCTTTTTTTTTTAAATCATATGACTGCATACGCATTACGCAGTTTTAGGACAGTCGAGTACGTTCAATATGGGTCAGGAGGCTCGTACATTGGGAGTATCGTTGGCAGCACCTACTACATCCTTACAACTGATTAAAGTTTAACTCTTTATGATACAACTTTGAACTCTAATACTGTAGCAAAGGATCGTATTTACAATAATGGTCAGGTGCACATAGCATCGTAGGAGTTTAGTCGTTTGTGACGTCACAACAGTGTCGCGCGTTCGCGGGTTTTCGATCGATATTCTTATTTGAGTTCGAGTGATTTCGTGGAAAGTCGGTAGGGCCGAGTGACGCTGACACCACGTGCGAATTACGTAACTGTGTTGGCAGGTACAACAACTCATTGACAAAGATTTTATTTGTGTAACGAAGCGCTGATGTTATTGATAATTTAAAATGGCAAATCATTGCTTAGACTTGTTCAAGTAAAAAATAATAATGCACATACATAATGTCAGTGACACCTACTGCATAATGAAAGGATGTCTCAAGTAGTAGAGATTTTAATCAGGCTTACTAAGTTAGATAGGTTTCTCATTATGCATGAAAGTAGAGAAGGGTTACAGCTACGCAAAGGAAGACATTTTTACATCATTATTAGAAGGAACACGTTCGCATATTTTTATAAAAAACGGTACCCATGAAAGATGAAACGACACCAAAATATTGCTACAGTTGGAAATGAGTAAAAAAAAGAAACTGAGATCCGTAATTTATAATTATTAATTTTTTTCTAGTTTCGACCATATTCCACAGAGGCAAAAATCATTCCTGCTGTCATAAAATAAAAATCTTTAAATAAATAAATATTCTAAAAAAACTTAATGTTATATTGCCACTAATTATATATTTTTAATTTTATTAGACAAAAAATTGTAAGAGGAAAACTATCAATGACATTATTTCTTTCATTACATTAGGTAAACCCTAAACCCATCAATAAGTATTTAGCTGAAATGACAGTTTTTATTTATACGTGCTACAGAAATTTAGTAAGCATCTTGTCTAACACAAGTAGACTTCAAAAATGCCCATCATGCGTCTACGTGTCAAGCAAAGGGAGACATGAAAGTATTTTATTTTTAAATTTACTTATATAATGTTTTACCATTTTACACTCACACCTAAGCACATAATTTTTTTTTTCGTTTTTCATATTTGGATACTAAGTACTCATTATGTATTGTCTAAAAGTATTAAATAATAAAAACAATTTGTAATTTTATTTTACTATCCCCGTTAACAACATATGTATAACAGCTGTAAAATTTACATGAATTATTACTTAGTAAGTTACAAAGTAAAATACACTTAGAAGTGGAATAAACATGGTTCAAAAAACTTGTAACGATGTTATGGCAAATTCGAACCTTATCTTAGATATAAATCATATAAAATCATATTAATTAAATTAATGTACTTGTAGTATGGGTAGCAGCTTTGTACCTACGTCAATTAACGTTTTGCTACGACTCATGCTACGAATATTTCCTTGTTTATTAATATTATTAGTTTTAGGCTATAAAGTAGGCATTTTAAAAATTACACTCAATATTCGTATATCCCGACATCGTTTCTAAAAATGTAACAGTAAGGAGACTAGGCCAGTGCAATAATTGCATCCAGTTTAACCGGGTCCGATCGATGTGAGGGTATTTACCTCGCCGGGCGAAAATAATCCGGGTGCCGGTGATGTCAGAAGACGTTTCTAGTGCGCCTGCGTAGTGAACGTGAACGTAAAAATGTGTGGATGCGCTTTCGAAGCCTTATTACTACTCGGGCTAACACGACGAGCTTTCGTTGCCTCCGAAATCGTGGTGGCGCGGTCGCGAGTGTAACTGTATCAGTGGGAACATATCAGTGAGTTTTCCATGTGCGCGCTCGTGCCAGGCTTGTGATGAGTGGTAATCGTGCCGTCTGCAGGGGCGCCGGCCGGCGGAGGCATGTCCTGCGGTTTGTAGGTTGATGGCTCGGCGGCGAGGCGCCGGGCGTCAGTCGGTCGCCGGGCCGCGTAGAGCCGGGCGCGCGTGTGCGAGATATGGCGCCCCGCGGCGGCCGGTGAGGCGCCGGCCCCGCCGACCGCCTCGGGTCGACGGGCCAGCCAGGCCAGACGGACACTCGTCCCATCATGTCCTTGCTCAGCGTCACAGGTGTGTAAAGATGTTTTCGCGCCACTTTCTGTGAATCTTCGTGTCCGCTCTTTGTTATCGTCTCAAGGAATTATTTTCGGTAGTTAGGTCGCAGGTACTTACTCAGAGAAAACCTTTATTGAATGATGCCGTCCCAAAAATATTTAAAAACTCATAAGTCAGCAATAATTATTATGAATGGGAAAATGAAATCACAGTAATATTGTCACATATTTAATTACTTTTAATTAATTCTTATCTCA
This sequence comes from Vanessa atalanta, assembly GCF_905147765.1. NCBI lineage: Eukaryota > Metazoa > Arthropoda > Insecta > Lepidoptera > Nymphalidae > Vanessa > Vanessa atalanta. The sequence continues at coordinate 8,073,138 of NC_061882.1, forward strand.
TGTATTTTGTGTAAACGTTATTTTTAATTTTGTTGATGATTGGCAGTACACACTCTTTGTTAGTCACAGGTGTAAGGCCAGCATACACGTTTATTTTTAAACAATACAGTGACTAATGCAGATTTATCACATCACAGCTTTTCATATCGACCGACACCTTTTAAACAAGGCATTTTATTCCGTATCCTTTCATCCTTTCAGCGAGCAACGCTTATATAAATAGGTTGCTCGAGGCTCTACATTCGCTTAATGGTTTCCCATATTTGAAGGTGATGAAAGACGAGGTCGAATACCATATTTCCAGAAATCATTTTTATATATTTATTGACGATTTATTATAAAGTATATACCGGTATATAATTTGTAACAAATTTCATAATATAAATTAAAAAAAAAAGTTTTAAAAATTTAATTTACGAAAATAAAATGATTTTTAAGTATAATTGAAAATGAAAATTGATAAAATTGTCAGGTTAAATTTTTGTTCAAAATAGGCCATGAGTTCCTATTGAACCGTTGCTTTATATCTATTCCAGGTTCCGGTGAAGTTTTAGTCTACTATTTGTATCAATCTATCACGTATCTAATAACAAATGCAGCGGAGTTGAACGACCTATACGAAAACGGAATATAATTCCTATTTATTCGTCTAACTTGTTAGGTATTCTCCGAAAATCCGCAGTGCAACGCATTCATTGTAAAAGCTAACTTAAAATAAACCCATTAGGCACAATTTCGGTTGACGTTCTCTAAATTGTGGGTTTGAAAATTGCTACGTTATTCGGTGCATTTACGAACAGCAACGTCTGGCTTCCATTTCTGATTAATTGAAGCTTACATTTTGAACGGCAATTAATTATAAAATAACATTATGCTAATAAATAGGCCTGTTATTATAAAATTAAACTATTAAGTCTCTATTAAATTAACGAGTTCACAATATTTATTTATAGATTTTATTTACCACAAATATAATTTTTAATTGTATTTTCAGATGAAGTATTTTTTTTTGCTATGAAAAGATATGTAGTTTATTTAATGTTAGCACAATGTCTGTTGCTTATAGTTAATGCAAGTTTAATATTGATTAGTTTAGTTACCTAATGGTTTCCTATTAAACTGTGTATGAAGTACCGTACCGTTGTATACATATTTAATTATAAAATATCTCATGTATGTTTGTAGTATATACTTAGGTTCAGTTAAGTAACGTCGATCGTTAATAGTGTACAAATTATATAAGTATTTTTAAATTACATTTTCAGAGCAAACGCGTCGCAATTGGGGCACGTGCTAGTGACGCAGGTCTTGAGAGCAATTCGTGAAGCGTTTTTATTATTTCAGAAATTAATTTGGGATAAAAAGCATTTAGGACACTAAAAAAATTATAATAAAATAAATTTCGCTGTATTGATTTTTTTCAAAGTAATTCTGAATTTTAATAGTCATAAAAAAAGAGTTACATATGTATGAAGATTAGAGGTATATAGTTGTTCTTAAAAGGTCTTATTAATATATGATAGAAATAGTCACGTATCACATAGATAACGCTATTCTATGTTTTTTGTCGAGATCTTAAATGCTGGAACTAAGTCTCCTTCACACAAGTTGAACATTAACCATGTTTGGCCCCTTGCCATACAAACCTGATAAATTATTTAATATTATAGCTCTATCGATATACCAGTACTGTACACACTGTATTAAGTTCCTAACTTCGATTTTATCTTTTAATTCTAAGGTTGGGTATATCATAATAATAGCTTTTGATTGTAGTTTTAATAACAAATTGTTTAATGGATTTGATACCTCGTTAAGCATGCGCGAAGGTAATATATTTTAATTGTATATTTACTGTCTGTTTCTATTAAATATAATCAATAAAATATTAATAGATAGATAAGATAGTAGATAGTAGTAATTGTAGTTAAAGATATGTTAAAGTTTTTATAAGAAGTTATACTAATAAATAAAAACCAACTTATCTAGATTTTTTTTGTATAGGAAGTAAGTAGTAAAACAATGTTGTGTCATTTTCTTTTGAATATACAATCAATTACGTCAGAAAGAGACATCGGTGTTTATCTAAACACCTGCTAAACAAAGCTTATAAGGCTCATTTTGTCTATAGTTATGAAATTATTTGTCCTGACTGACTGACGTACACCCAAAACTGATTCGAGACAGCTGAAATTTAGATCTTAGATTTATTTGATAACGCATCCGCTAAGATTTTTTGGAAATTCGCACTTTAGGATCGGGAAATTTGGCGTTGTATGAACTTTGCCCGCACGAAGTCGGGACGGGCTGATAGTTATATAGATAACCACAAAAAATTGGATCTCCTCTTTTCCCAATCAAATCAGTAGTTATCACTTGTCATTTCAATTGTCACAATCCATGTCTGAGTAAGTTTTTCCTTTTATTCTTTCCCTTTGAAGTCTGTGAAAGCGTTAGATTTCTCCAGGGAGAATAAGAAGCTTTCTTTCATATCTGAGGGCTTTAAATGCATGAGTAAGATTTATTTCAAATACAAATGAGTTTCTATATTTATGCCTAGTCGATCTCCTACTGCTATCTAAGTGAACATTTACTTGGTATAAAAGACATGGGCATTGAACACATAAAATATTTAAACCTGCTAATATGTTTCCGTGCGATGCTTTGAGGGGAAAACTGTCTGTGAAAACTGGGGATTGATTAGTTCGAGTTTTTCATTAGCCCTAAAAATGTTTCTGTTTCAACTGTTTAATTTTGAATTCAATCAAATTTTTAATATCGTATGTAAAAAATCACGCCAAATTAATCTTATATTACGATTGAATAATATTTTTCTTTTATTTTCTTTTTAGTTCTCGCTCTTTCGAATTGATTTCAAAGCGTTATCCGAATGTTAATGTCCACTTCCACCTGTATATTGAATGAATGAAAAATTAAAATTGTTTTGTTATTTATACAATCACGTCTCGTCTCTCTATAACCATTTTACATCTATATACTATTATACTACTATACATGTTAGATGGGAGGTTCTTTAATGTTGTACAAAAACGTATGACAAATCATCATTTTACAAAAAACTTTTCAGAAACTATTTAGCTGACCAAAGTCTTATTTGGCAAAAATATCGTTTTCTAAAAGTCTGAAAATCAACGGATACTAACTAATCACATTAATTGTCATTTTATAATTTAGTTGACTTGAAATTTAGTAAACTTATATAGTCGTGTTTTTAACATAATATTTTAAAGGCTTTGCTACCTTTACCAATAAATCTTTTGTAGTGACTGAATGGAGCTGGAGAGTCGGTGACACATACAGGTTTAATACAGGTTCAGAGAAACTTATAATATGTACCTAGTTTAATATTTCATGAGTTAAAGAACGGTAATGTCACGGTAAAGGTGAAAGTCATATAATGTTCAGGCAGACCCTTTTCGGACCGTAAATTAATGGTGGTCGTCCACGTCGCCCATGCCTTAAGCCGTTAAGCCTTAATATTGAATCTATATACAATATAATAAATGTTCAACACAAAGTTTATATTGAATAATTTCAAATAGTTAGTAATATTGTTTACAGAATTACTAACATTTAGATTATATACAAGACAAAGGTATGTTTTATAGTACAGACAGTCTTCAGTTGCATTTAAAATGTTTTTATTTTTTTTTGTAAAAAATATTTTATGCTTCGTAAAAGTCAACGTTAGCTAAAGTAAAAAATTTTCTGATAAATTTTTCAAACCAACGCAAAAACCAGGTCATTATTTGCACGTGGCTATAAAGTCATAGGTGTAAATAGGTGACATTGTCTTTAGTTACCTAGCATTCTTTGGAAGGAAGCGACTGGCGAATTAGCAATAAAAAGTCACGTAAATATAAAGTTAACAAAGCTCTTTGTAATAACTCAGTATCTTAAAGATAGATAAAGATACTGTCTTTCGTGACAGAATAGAGTTCAAACTTTAGAAAAAACCGGATAGATTGAATACTGCAAGATAACGCTATGTAGCATTTATTAAAATTATATATATATGTATGTGTGTGTACACTTTTAAAAACTTTTAGTATACATACATATGTGTCCGTCAGTTGGCGCAGTTTTTGATCTGAATAAGCGTAGTTCCGGCTTCGTAAAAAAAAATCTCCAACATAAAATGTTAAATAAATGTTGATCATTTCTAGAAATAAAAACGTAAGTGTTATTATTTTTTAACGAATATATGTTATTAATTTATAAAGTGTTCTGTTTGTATTTATATAATTTTATCGAGTATCGGATGCAGTGGAACTAAAGGCTATTGCATAATAATTATTATGAGCATGCAGATACAACAAATTACGAAAATTATTCATATAACAAAAAAATTACACCAAGAGCTTGGAGTATAGAATAAAAAAAATACAAACGATGGAAGTATCATGGCGTGTTTGTTATCTGGAATACATTTTGAAATGAAATATTTTAAAAGTACTGTCTTTGATTTCGGAACGTTGTGTTGAAAAAAACGTGTATAATTCATATTGCAAATATTACATGAAGTTGTAAAGCTTTATCATGTTTTTTAGAATATTTTGAATTTAGAATCAGGAACAATGAACCTTAGTTAATGTTGTTTGAAAGAAGTTGAAACTACATGTGACACTGCGCTTCCTGTATCGTGCCGGGATCGGCGTGGGATCGAACATTACATCCCTCGCGCGTGAGATAACCCTGAAATACTCAATACAAATACACTTCAATCGGTTTTTATTTTTATTAATAAATGATTATTTTAGTATACAATGTAAAATATATTTTATTTTTATTATTATTGAATTTATGCGATATTCATACTAATAAAATTTAACGTATTTTTAAATATATTTCGTTTTATTATTAATATAATTAAGTATGTACATAAAAGTAATTTCTAAATATTTATTCAACTGTATCAGTTCAACGGGACTACTAAAATACATCATGCTCAAAATAAGGTCAAGTGAGGGTTGGATGAGAGTCTAGTTGAAAATTAATTGTTTTTTTTTGGCAAATATTAATACGATTTGTATATTTTAAGTAAATATTTGATCAACAGATATAATAAACATAGATATTGTTATAAATGCTGGCTTATTATTATTATTAATTTATAATAGCAATTATTTTGTATTAAAATGATTTTATTGCAATCTCTACGCCGACAGAAAAGGAAAGGTGTTTTCAGAAAAATACCCCTTAGTGCAAAATATATTAGTAAAAAAATATATCTATTAGATTTTGCTCAAATAATTAATGTCCACCCGCGTTTTCGCCCCCGGACGTAGTGGTAGGTATATACTCTATAAACATTCTCTACCCTTGTCAACGTGTATGCAAAATTTCATAATGATCTGTTAAGATGTGAAAGTTACGAACAAACAAACTAACTTTAATGTTTATTATAATATTAGTTAGGATTGGTTGGCTTGATAAGCCGATAGAAATTTTTGTTTGTAAATAACACACTTTGTGTTTTTTACAAACAAAAATCATTACTTTTAACTATACTTTATTTTTTTAGTCTGGAAGTATCAAAAGACGAAGTGTGTCAAGATGAGACGTTTTATAACGCGACTCGTCGTAAAAGCGTAGCACTTGAGGTGATTCCGTTCATTGTGAAACAACCATCAACCTACGATATAACCTTTACGAAATGTCTCGGCTTAATTTGTAATAAGCATTTAGACGAATAATTCTTATCTATTTAAAGAAAGTTTTGCACAGAAATATCATTTTATTTTATTGAAAGCAACAAAATTCAATATGAATTATGGAAATAATATCTCTATTCTAATATAAAATAAAGGCCAAACTTCAATTTATAACCAGAATCCTGATATTTAATATCTTTTTTTTATATTTGGATTCGACAACTATCGAACTTGAAGGAAGGATTTTTCGTTAATATTCAACGTTGAATTTAAGATCTATTCTCAAAGGCTGGCCAGTTGCATACAAGCAATGAAGAAATCCGACAAGGAGAAATTTTAGAGCTCAAAGCTAGTTGCAGAAAGCGTTTTAATACTGCTTCAGAAAGAAACTGAATATTTATCGATAATATTTTACAACCACACAGTATTTGACTCAAGGAACAAACAGTACACTGTCTATCCCCTTACTTGATTATAAACAGATTAGAGTATATATATAATACTATAAGCTGTGTTTATTCAATTAAAAAAATGCAATGTCTCCTGCAGACTAATGCTACGCTTAAGATTGGAGCGATGGTCAAAATAACATCAAAATAATCTTTATAAAATGAAATTTAAGATATAAGACTCTTACAAGAGTGTCGCCATTATCACTTTATTTAAAATTAATAATTTTAACATAGAGAAACTACCGATTCCATTGGGAGGAATCAGAACGAAATACATAATTATATTATACGGTTCTTGTTTAAGGAAAAGTACTATTTACAATAGAATTTAAAGTTTATGATGAGCGTTTATTTTAAATATACAACTAAAGAATATTATATAGTAATTTAAAACATATAAATTTAATTAAGTTTTAATGTTGGTACAATATCATTTGAGTTCGATCGACGTAAAAAAAAGGTTTAAGATGATAATATTTTTTGAGATCAACAACACAAAATACCACATTCATTTAAAGGCGATTGTAGAAATATATTAGGATGTGATTTATTCGATTCAACACGACGAATGAATGCCTAACGCCAGCGAGCACGCGTAATATTGATAACCATCATATCTTGCCACTTACATTTAATAGGCAGGACGTGACCAAGGCTTGAAACCAGATAAATGAGGGCTTCAAGTTATCCTCGGTATTATGTTCGAAGCTAGGTGTTGTATAACACAACTGTATTGAACATTTTGATGGCGCTTAAATACGTTGTACATTACATGATGTACTATGTATTAAATTAGTGTTTTAGTGCAGAATTTTATATCAATTTTATCAGTTTTTAAGAATATTAGTTTTTATATTTTTATTTTGCATCTATACGTCATTTAGTTTACGATTTGATATTTAAAACACATTTCATACCAAAGTGTAGACATTCTCGTGGAAATGTTTATTTTTTAGCGAACTGTATAAAAGAGAAATTCTGTCTCTCTTCTTTTTCAGTATTCGTAATCCACGCAAAAGAAGAAGCTTACACGAGAGCTCGTAAAATATATATTGTTTTTTTTTCGTTACTGTACTTTTATAGTAGTTAAATTTCTTTCGTTCTCTTATGAATTTCAGAAATATCCCAATCATTAAATGTACTATTAGGAAATTACTAAAATACAGATTTTACCACGTGTTCGTAATTTTTTCATATATTTTTTTATTCAATTTTTATGCTATATATAAAGATGTCACATAAATAATAAGCTGTGTTATATAATTAATTTTAGACTTTGTATCTAATAAAATTCTATACCTTTATTCTAAAGACCTTGAATGAACGGCAGCGCTAAATATTCATTCATTTAAAGTGCACTACTTTTACACTTGAGAAGAAATACGAATTCTAAAACAGAGTAATAATATTGCCTTCACACTTTATAACTGAGTAATAAAGAGGTTTTATATCCGTTTCATTTTCGTTATAATAAGTATTTTTAATGTCATTAGTACTTAGAAAAAAAGACCGAATTTATCGTAAGGTATAACCGCACTGTCAAGAGCCATTAAAACGAAGTAAAAATAATTAATACCATATTAATCCAAGATAAACATACTTAGTTGACAGTAATTGCACTACAACTGTGTAATTAGCCTATTCATAAATTATGTTACGTACATGATGGATAGAAACACATTACGTTTGTTTAAATAGAGAATAGTTAAATATAGCTAGCTGTTTGATATACGCCATGCTTACGTATAGATATAATGATTATGTAACATTAAAATAATAAAAAACTATATGAATGAACACACAGAATATATTACTTATTTATGAATTTTTTTTTAATCTTTTTTTGTTGGTAGAGATTTGTGCAAGTTCGGACGGGTAGGTTTTACCGACTTATTCTATTATCTACCGCCAAACAGCAATTTGATGTATGGCGATAACTGTGTATTGATGTTTTCCGCTTTGAAGGGTGAGTGAGCCGGTGGAACTATAGGCACAAGGAACTTCTTAGTAACCAAGCGGATGGTGGTGCATTTATTGTGATAATTATTTCTTGCAGTGTCAATATCTAAAGGCGGTAGTGACCAATTATTATCAGAGAGGGTAATAGCCGGTCTGTGAAATCAATTATTTTTTTTTTAATTTTTTGATTTATGTCTTACATAATATTGCACCAATAATCTATTTGCTTAGGTTAAGTTATTGACCTCAAACATATTAAGCTAAAAAAATTGTGATTGAAAAATTCCCATTATATCCATCTGAGCAATCAAAGCCCGCATATCGTGAATTTATGTATAACCATAGAGCAAACTAGTAGAAGTAAGTAAGCGAATCCACTGACCTATTTGGCTTTCAAATGAAACGTACGGAACACAAAGAATGGTAAAGGGAAGCCCTGAATACGAAATACTGAGTCAACGCCTCTCCTATTATGCGAACGAAGTAAATGTAGCGCCAGAAGTATTCGTATTTTGTTTTTGGTTTATTATAAATTTGAAAGGGTTGAATTTGTAATAAATATGTATTGGAAACTGTTCTGTAAAATTTTATATATATATATATATATATATATATATTTAATTTTCAAGAACGAATTGTTTGTAGCAACTAGTTAACTAGTAAGCTGTTATAGAATGTAGTCGTGATGGCGGTTAATAAATTAAAACCACGCCCTTCTAAAAATGGCTAGTAAAATAGCAGAATATAACTAAACTTTGAAGTATAGTGCTGTTAAAATATTATGGTTAATTATTTAATTAAATGTAACGATGAGTGTTATACTTTTCCTTAACAGGAAAGTGAAATGTTATATGTTCATTAAATATATATTATCTGTGACAATTTAATCCTATTAAATTAAAATATAACTTGGGTGTTATAAAAACAGTTTTAACGTTAATAAAAAAGGGTCGAAACATATATCTGTGATATTTGAATAAACCGTTTCTGACGAAAATTTTAGTTTGTGTTTTATAAGAAAATATCTTTATATTTTTACAACTAATACAAGTACAACTAATACAACTTTTAAGAATAATAATAGAACAAATTAAGTACTATTGTAGCTCCAAAAAGGAACACTATAACAGGGTCAAGAATATTTCTTTTTTGACAGCACAATAGTAACCGGAGATAGCACGATAATTAATAGTACGCGGGAATCATTGAAAAGGTTGAACAATACTGGAGTTACGAGTATTCTGATAATAATAACTCTGTTTTTTAATGAATTCGTACTCATAATATTACACGAGTGGTCGCTTGAATTGAAAGTCTATTGTTTATGCATGAAAAACGCACTCGGAAAAATATAATTTAATTAAATAATTTTTCAAAGCTTTTTAATTACCTATAAATTCTAATTATTCGCATTATTTAATGCAAAATCCTACTTCAAAACGTATATAGGAAATCGTTTTGGTACCGACATGATAGTATTAAAACATTTTTAGTACTTCATTCTTTAATTAAAGTTATAGAAATATGTCTAAATTATTCTGCTATTTTCTACATATATAAAGCGGTGAATTTGATAACTTCGAATAAGATAAATGTAATAATAAATTGTAATAAGAATAGAGTATTATAATTTCAACATCTGCCCACGTGTGTTTGAGCCACCAACGCAGAAAAACAACTTTCTTTGACATTTACCAACTTAAAGAAAGGTTAAAGTGTCTTAACATTTATTCTTAGTAAAGTATATAAGTTATATTTAGTCGAAAAACGTAATATACAGTAAATTACCAATTTGTAAATTACCTACTGCTGGTCAAACGCCTTCTCTGCCTCTCGAGGAGAAGATTTGAAGTTTATTCCTGCACCAAGCGTTTTAGTAATTGTAGCAGAATTTATAATCTTAGATTAAGATTCATGAGTCACTTTGCCATTTAGTCTTATCAAAACAAAGTTATAAGAGGTGTACGATTTTCTAAGTAAATTATGCGTTTTTTTTAAATATATCGTTTCATTCTTTAAGTTCAAACTTACATTGTGCTTAACGGAGAATTCTAAATAAAGAATTCACCTTTTGTTTCAAGGTTTTTTGAAGAAAAAAGTTTTCCTAACAAGGCTATTAGTAACTAAGCAAGTTTGAAATTGGTTTGTTTTGTTTAAAGTTAATATAAATAGTTATAGAAATTGTATACCGTCAAAAGTTTTGCGGTTAAAAGTTTTTATCGTAAGAAAAGTATTTTAAAGTTGTATGCGTATCACATGATTAACAGGAAAATTTACTTTATTACTAACTTCACAAATTTTATTTTCAAGTGACGTTATCATGAAGTTTCTGCAGTAAATTCCATTTTATAGTCCTGTTTGCTACGTTTTATTTGTGCATACTACACTGCATTGTGTTAACTTGAAAATAGTTTTTATTCTTGAGTAGTTTTCACAATAAAGATACTTTTTAAATCGCTTACATAATAATCACAAGGGAATAATTATACATAGATATTATTTATTTTAATTCAGTTTCTGCTTAATTATACAGCCGGTTACGTACATTATATACAGATGGAATAATTTTGTACATTTAAAGCAATGTCACTTCATAAATCCAGCTATAATATGCAAATGAACGTTTCCAAGTGCGCGTGGTACTGCGTAGTATGAAATACTGCCTGGCTTTAGCTCTCAGCCTTAAAGCGTGTGATTTGGGGTAGTGACGCAATTATTGTTCATAATTTCCACACCACTACCTACTACCTACACTATACTAAACAAAGGAAATACTTGTGTTTGTTGTTTACATAGCGTGAATACAAATAATTCGACGTCAATCTCTTTTAAAATTTTCAAGTTTTCTATAATATTGTAGAAGTTTTCAAGAAAAAGTTTCAAGTTGCAATGAAGATTTAAATCCGAGATACTTCGAAGTGAAAAAGTATAATAGAACTTGCTCTTGCGGTACCTTGCATCATTTTTCTTTGTATTTTGTGTAACTTGCATATCTGACACTAACTGACATTTTTTTCTATTTTAATTATTTATAATTATATGTTATAAAAAATCAGACTATCCTACTACGTAAATTACGACGGCTAAGCCTAACTGGCTAAGGCTAAGGCTAACTGGGTTCTCTTCTTAATAGGCAAATATATGTATCTAAAACTCCCATAGTTCGAAAGAAGATTCTACTGAGAAAACCGACAAGAACCTCAGTAGTTACTTTTCTTTTAAAATCAAGTAGTAAGTACAAGGTACTGAGGTAGGCCCTGTAATTCACACTGTAAACTCCACACATTTTATCGTTTATATATTCTTGTATTGTGTAATAATATTTTTAAATCAAAATGCACGAGTGTGTGTGTGTGTGCAAATACGAATGCACGATCTATATGCTTACTTTTATAATTTAATGGTAATAATTGCAATCCGACAAGATCGGAGATCACTCGCAAGACCAATGACTTCTCTTTCAGAGGCACGAGTGTATAATGCTGTCAACTTCCAACTCCGGGAAATTCTGAGAATTGCTTGACAAATAAACCTCAGGTCAGCAACCTTATAAGCTCGCTACGAGACCAACGAGACTATTAGTGATGTTAAAATATATCAAATGAATATCTTGTAACAATATTAAATGTCAGCTACACGGATTTTCGTTTAATATAACAAATTTGGCATAGATATGAAACCTAAGATATCGTTGTAGTATAATAAATTTTACTCGGCTACTATCGTTAGGACATTTTGGATTTGGGTTCGTACTTTAATCTCAACACGAAAATGCATGTGGCTTCGTACCGTCTCTTAAAATCTATGAAATCCCCGCAGCATGTATAGCTTTTATGTACGATTTATAACGATTAAACACGAACGTTAATATATATTTTTAGAGATTTTTATAATTGTAAAGAGAAATTGGAAATGATTGTTTAAATATCATATATGGGCAAATGGGCCACCTGATGGTATATGGTCACCAGCGCCCCTGGACATGGGCTCGGTGAGAAATATTAAACATTCCACAGTTAAATGGCTCACTAACCCTTAAACCGGAACACAACTATATAGTATTGCTGTTTGGCGGTTATTATATTATGTATATTTGTAGTATATTAGATACAGATCTCTATACAAAGTTATCAAATAATTTTTATATTATGAAAAAATAATGTATAAATGTTTTTTTTTTTTGTTATTGGAACTATTTAATTTTTAGTGCGTCTTTAAGATATTTTTTAAATTAAATGACGATTGGATAATGGAACATTTTATATTAACTTCATTGACTAGTATCTTTAAAAAAAATGTAGTTTACTTAAGTGGGAATTTACTAGAAATTTAGAATCATAAGTTACTTACAAATCGTAAGTTCGGTAATTTTGTAAGATTTAAATTTACATTAAAAAATTGAAACCATTTCGTAATATAGTTTCTACCGAGAACAATCTCAGAAGTAACTCTTTTTATGACAATTGTAAAAATGTAAAACCTTTACTAGAAGTATAACATCTTACTGCCACCTCTGGTGACACTGGTTCATTGTCGTCCAAGACGATCGGAATTGCGAACGAGGTCCGTTCCACGCGGTCATTATTTATACATTAACTATAATTAATTTTTAACAGCATATAAAGTAAATAATTCATTTTAAATATATAAAAATATATATATTTAATGCGATTATTTTATTATGACTCCTGGCTAAAATATAAATAAATTGTTATATAATATATATGTGAAATATAAACAAAATGGACAAGAATATTTGTATAAGTTGTACAACGTTAGAATCCACCCCAAGATATAAATAGTGTAAAACGTGCCTATCGTACCTAAAGCTCAGAATTTACAGCATCGATTTCCTAGATAATATTATGGTTTGATGCAATAAGGTTCTTTATCTGATACAATATTTTATGCTGTAATATGCAAATATAAAACAAGAGATGTTTGGCGATGCACTTTGAATATTATGTTTCTTTAGCGTGTCTTTCCTTAGACTTGGATACTTTTGAATATAATTTGTATTTATAAATAAAATGTAGTTTACACGTGGATTATCCATGCAATATGAAATTTCTTTGAAGGTTGAACGTTAAAATTGGTTAGAGAAGAATGTAAACAATAAAAAAAAACACTTTATACGTTTTTTAATAAAAAGTTAAAATATTTGAACATTTTACTCGCTGTCCACTCGTGTATTTATTTATTTATTTAAATGTTGTTGCCCACAGAGATAATAGCATATCATCACATCACAGGATATTAATAAAGTTTAAAGTCACAGTCCTATTCTCACAGCGATCTCATCTAGGCAAACTTTGAGACAAAATCTTAACTATAAAAATAGAAGACATTGTAATATGTATAATATTGATTTATTCCTTAAATTTTTCACCAAAAATAAATTATAAGCGCGTATTCTGTATTCTAAAAAGAAAATTTACTGAACTTCATAATACTACTGTAATATGAAAATGTATGACGTAACGATAAACGAATTATTTATAACAAGACAATGGAAGATTAAATAAGGATCCCATTACAACTGATCAAGATGATATTTCACGTCCAATTTATTTTAAAAGAGCGATTTCTTTAAATGCCCTTAACAATCGAGAATTCTCTGCTAATGACGCTATTAAATCAAAACGCTTTCAGTGAGCTAGGTAGGTAGTAGGCAGGTAGTACCTTTCACTAACCAATTAGTCAAAGAATGCGAAACTCTTATATGCATGACTTAAAACGTTGCGTAATAAGTCATCGCATTTCTATTTGTGTCGTTCTCGGTCAGGGTCAGCTTTTCACGTGTTTTTATCTGAGAGTTTCATACTTTAAATGCTACTGCCATCTGACCTCTATTGAAATGAGCGTTATTTTTCTCTTTATGAGTATTTTAAGTATACTGCATATTAAAGAAAATAGCTAGTATGAATTATATTGATTCAATGTATTTTATATTAATACTAAGATATCTTGTTTTAGTCAAGTTAAACATATATGGAATATGATTCATGATTTCAATCGCCAAAGTAAGGTAGATAGATATGAGGCCGTAAAACTACCAAGTTTCCGTGTAACCTCCTATCTGAAACCTTTAGGAAACTATTACACCTCTAATTAACATGTGCTACGTCGTAGCCGTAGTGCTACAAAATGCTACGTACGTGAAATCATTATTAAGCAATACGATTTTTTATTACAATAACGACTGAAAAAAAATTAATTAAAACGCAGCTACTTTGTCATTATATTTTAGTTAGTTTAGTCATTATATTTTATTTGCAATAAATATATATTTTTATAATTACGTTTAATATTTACTTAAACGTATGGTTATGATTTATGTAATAAGATATACAATAAGGTAAAAGTTAGAAAACTCTTTATAAAAAAATTGTTTATTTCGCTATGATAAAGGGACTTTCAAAATTATCTTACTAATATTATAAATGTTAAACTTTATTGTTTTTCTACGTTTAGTACTCAATAACGCTGGATTAGCTGGGCGAAATAAAAATTAGTAATAATATGTGGACATTATGTGATCTTTAACTATTATTAAAGACCTACTTACAGCAATTTAATTTAAGGCGAATCAAGTGGGGTGTTAATTGCTAACTTGAAATAATGAAACATATAAAATTATACGAACACAACAATTGTCTTTAAAGTGATTATCGATTCATTGATAAATAAAAAAAAAAAAACAAAAACACTCGAGATGAAACTTGCTGCTCCCTCGCATTATTATTAACGTTGTGTATCGTTTGTATAATTATATATTGTATAATTAATATACTGATGACAGAAAGAAAAATCGGCCCGTTGCTGTTCAACCGCCGAATATCGTTTATTTCTTAGTGTTTTGATAATTTAATCTATTAAAGCAACATACCAACATACGATTATTGAACTTATCTCAAGATTCCTTAATAGTACATTTATTTTCGAAATCAAATCACAAAAGAATAACATGATCGAAGAAAGCGCTCGTTTCCAAAAGTTGAGGATACAACAATGCATCCATTGACGTCAGTGATATAACATGGGGTGAGGAGGGGTGCGAAGGGTTGGTTAAGGGCGCTATGGTCGAAATTCCTCACCCGAGGGAAGGTGAAGGTTAAACGTCGTCTTGCGTCATGCGGATCCGCATTTGTTTCATAACTTAACGTTCTTTACAATGTAAACAAATAATTAATACAATTTTTCGTCATAGTTCGACTTCCCACATATATATTTTAAATGGTTCGCCAAGATATATTTTCAAATATAGTGACAAATAGGTACAGTTAGTTGCTACTAAGAGTGTCTTATGTTTATTTCACGATATGTAATGTTAAAATGTATTACGTAATAAAGTGTTATTGATAAGCCTAGAATATTTATATGCTGATCACGAGTCTTTGAATATTCACAACGTAAGAGCAAAAGTCTCATTTAATCTAAACTTATTTGAAGTAATTTTGTAGCAAATTAAAGTTTTAGCGTTAAGTTTGTAACCAACAAATGATTTTAGTTCAAGGATAATAATAAAGAAATATTTGTTTATTTTGGAACAAGAAACTATTACAGTGTAGAAGAATTAAAATTAAATTAATGACAAACCTAGCATGATATTATTATACCCAGTTATCAAAAAATGTAACGAGGCACTTCCATTGAATTAATATCAATACTCAAATGTCAACACGAAAAAATGAAAAAGTGTTATGGAACTTTATTAAATGATAAATTAAATAGTCCAATTATTATAGTATAAATATGAATTTATACTATAATAATTAGAGTTATGTTGAATATTTAGCATATTATTAATGATATTGATGAATTTACATTATAAATTAATCAATAATATTTATCGAATGTTAAAGTAAAATAAGAAAGAGACCGTAAATATGCAACAACTAGTCTTTGGTGTTTTTTACCTCTGTAGGTTTGGAATTTATATTATATTATTAATTCCACTACACCACTCTGTTGCTCGACGGTAGATAGTATGTGTCAAAAATTCATTGCTTATGACTTCTTCCTTCATCGCTGATAAATGGATGGTCATTGAAGGTAAAATTTAAAAAATGATCATTGAACTTATGATCTCTTTGAAAGTAATCATTAAGAAAATGAGTCATCATGGCAACGGGAATTATAGATATAAAATATTCTTTCCTATTGAGATTCATACTTCTTTTAATTGAGAATGAATTGAGGAAGAAGTAAAGCAGCTTTAGTATGCTATGCAAGTTTTCTTTAGTGAGGAAGTTTAAGTAGTAAAGGTGCTCGAGGAATTCTAATGAATTTGAGTTGCGTGACTTACTCTGTACCTCAGTAACTTTGTGACGTTGATTAGATGACTTCGATATTTCCTATCAGTTTAGTTGTTTCGCAATTTATACTTAATTCGCATTACAATGATTAACGGTCTAAAGTTTATCGAGACATGGTCTTTCTAGAGACAAATTTTAAGCTTATCTTGGCATGAATCACAACTGTATACAGTACAATCATATTATGCATAATTGCACTAGTAAATTTATAGAATAGGGACGGTATAGTATTAGCTGTTCATTTTAATATTAATTATTAATACGGATGATTCATTTCAAACGAAATTACAACTTTATTCGGTGATAATCCATTTTGTAGGTCTGACTCAATCGTTCTCGCTAACTCTTTGTCACCAATTCATCAATGAATCTATTACTAAATATCCTCCACTAATACTGTTTCCATTCTTGGAAGCGTAATGACGATTTAAGGAGTAGTTTGTACTTTTAACAGTGCCCATGAAGACCCCTTGCCGTCAGACCGCATAAGTGTGCGTCTAAAATAATAAAAAGATATTCTAAAGTTATAAATTTGAAATAATAAATTCAATTCGGGTTTTGTTTTACAAAGAATCAATAGAAACTCAAACTTTTATCACCCTTTATATTCCATCGTATCAGAAAAATAAATTTTGTGAACTGTAACGCGAGTTTTCTATAATGTATAAAATGGCGTGTAGACGACCGAGGCATAATTTGTATAGCCCGCTGGGTACTCGCTATTGTTGGCAGTCTGCCATTACCCAACTTACCCAATATTACAAAAACTTCCTGCAAACCCAAAGCCACGATATTAAACCAGAATCTGTTGAAGATAAAATTATGATATCCTCTTTAATACCTTTAATATCGCAGTTAAAATATTAGATACTTTCCATTTTACTCGAATGTACTACTATTATTATTAATATTATTAATCAATAAAGTATCCCAGAAAACTATTAAATTTATACAAATAAATACAAATATCCGTCTGAGACTAAAAGTCAATTTGTCGCTTTTTAATTTACTAAAACAAACATTACTTTTATTTTTGTTTACATGCATGTCTGTTTATCCAGGGGTAACATTCACATTCACAACAGCTAAAAGTTATTATTAGGAGTTTTCCAACGATATATGACTTAATTAAAAAAACAGTTTAGTCCAAATGAAATAACGACTAACAGTATACAAATTTAAAGCACGAAAAACTACAGGGCAGAGCTCTTAGTGTATATTTTTGATTTCTTTTATTTTAATGGTAATTTGGGCAATAGTTATATCGATTTATCAGAGATAAATAGTGGTGCTGGCTGCTGGAGAAGGCATCATTTACTCATACCTTACGGTCAGATACAATGGTATATTATATTGATGTCTTCAGATTTTAGTGAGTATAATAGTTTAAGTAGAGGGAAAATAATCTTATGGAATTATCACATTTTCTAGTTTTATGCTTCCAATGTATGTCAAGCTCGTTGCAATCGTCTTTTCCTTCGTCCGTCATTTCCTATCCTTCTCGAACCATCCGCTCTCATTCACCAATCATAATCCTTTCTTAGATAGAATATTAATTGTTTCTTTTATATTAGAAGTATAATATTACCGACTCAATTCTTACGGATATTTTTAGAATTCGTCGCAATATTTGAATAATTTCAATAACTTTTATTAAAGATTCTTATTGCTACCCTTTATTGTTTGGTAAAATTAATATTTTTTTTCAATTTTACTACATGTGTCGCAAGTTAAATGGTGACTACACATCTCTATTTTATATTGTTTGATAGATATGTTGACATTTTTCAATAAATGGATTGTCTAACACAAAAAGAATCATTCAACTCAGTCTGATAGTTCTTGATTTTTCTTAGCGCGTTCAATTATATAAGCGCTCTAGTTTTATAGATATATATAATATATTTATAGATAGAATAGATAGAGGTTTGGTCTATTAGTACAGTTTTTAGGTTGATTTTGAGTTATACAAAGATTAAAAAGGCTCTTTTTTCTCAATAGACGGGCTATCTAACATAAAAAGATTGATTTAAATCAGACCAGTACTCTCTGGGATTAGCGCGTTCAACCATATAAAGTTTCTGTGTTAACAATATAAAAATGTAGGTATACGTTGTGGTTTAATGTTTTAACATAATATTCTCTTGTTAGGAACTCACTTAAAAATACCTGCCTCGTTAAACGTAAGACGTGAAGTTTCGTTGTTAGGGCTAAAATATACTTTCTAAAGAAATCTACCGGAGCAAAGCTTAAAAATTTTTCATAGACAATTTAATATAAATATCTTAAATTTAAATTTGTAATATTTTTATATAAGTTATTCAATTTACTTAATTGCTATATCATATTTGATGAGATTGATGAGATGAGCCAAAAAAAAAGTTGACGTCGTCACTTAATTTTTTTGACTTATTCTCAGTAAGTCCTTTCATTTGATATACAAATTGTAAAAAAAAATTAAAAAAAAATAATCACCAACTTGGGTGTTCCGCCTAAAAGGATATAGAATGATGTCACACAGTCAACCATGCATTGTCACCCAAACTGAACGTGTATACAAAATTCCAGCTCAATCGGTTATAGATATTTGCTTATAAATTGAGTTGAAAGATTTCACCGGTACATTGTAAGTTCAATAAAAGCTTGTAAAATAGTAAACGTATTGTATACTTGTATAATTGTATATTCATGTATAAGCAGAATATGTAATAGATCTGACGTAGCCTTACACGCTTTATAACGAAACATCTATAATATGCGCGTCACCCATTCATGAACACATGACAATACATCCTGTAGCAAAATACGATTCAATAATTGTAATTTTACACAAAACATGTTACTGTAATGTATTAAAACGTTGAAAAAAATCTATGCAAACATTGTGACAAATAAGAATGTTTAAAGCTGAAATACACGTACCCATTCGTCTAAAGAAGCAGTAAACTTGAAAGGCTGCATTTCACTTCTAAATGAATTGCAACAACCTACACAGTTAATTGTCGCGTAGAGCTAGCAAAGATACCTGTACCTGGCATAAATTTCAAGAGTATTTTATAGTTAGCTCAGAGCAATGATAAGGATCTACATTCGTTTGTTTCTCTAGTTTTTATAAGGTATTTTTTCGCTTTCAACTGAATGCCTTACTTAACCCATTTAATTATCATTGAATTTTTCACTCGGTCAATTTTAGAGAAAAACACGCTATTGTCTATGTATACGATCTTTTTATATTGAATACTAGCAAAACCAGTAGTCCTAAGTTAAGTATTTTATCAGAAATTTAATACCGAATACCTGATTGGTCTAGTGGATAGTTTATATGGCCGCAGATTCCTGATTCAGATCCTGGGTTGAAGTCGAGTCGGATTTACTGACATCTGATTATGAGTGCAAATGCCTGTAATGGTGTATCACATTATAGCAGTCCATGTATTTTTGATTACTTTGTTTTTGTGAATATACCGATGGTGTTTCATATAATAAATTAGAATGTAGAAATGGATTGTATACTTGTATTTGCACTGTTATATTATGTCTTGCTCAGTTGGTTACTCTCTTTTAAGAATAGACGCCATGGCTCGTCGGTCAGAAAAACTACATTGGGTTTTAAAAGTAAATGTAATAAATGTCTATACTTTTATGCGTTTAAAGTAACTAGATACAACTCTACGCTACACTAACTAATACGATTAGGGCATGCCCTGTGCATTAAATAACGTTTTAGCGTGAGCAGTAGTAGCGTTTGAGATTCAATCAAGCTTGCTCCCATACGCTATCATTGACAAACTTGACTATTGAAATTTACGGTGAATTAATCTATTAATAAATTAATTTCGTTTTAAATAAAAGTATAAATATGTTTATTTACATAAGAATTATTAAAATTAAGGCCTTAATTGTATACAAACAAAACTTTAAAAATTGTCACAGTATTACAAATCATGACCGCGTGGAACGGTGGCAAGTTGAAAACGTTATATTATACGTTATATAAAAATATAATAAATTGTTTTTATATATATAATTTTTATCCTAACTTAAATGTCTCACATTTAATTAACAAAATTGTAATGTTACATTTAACGGTAGTAATCTTGATACAGCCGAGGCTATAGTTTAGGAATCTTGTTTGATTATAGTGGTTTTTCTCTCGTACTTTCGAAATTTAAATTGATATAACGAATTTCTTTCTTTCGCAACCTTTTCAACACTTCGATTTGTTTTACTATTTTAATGAATTTAGGTTTATTACGTTGATATAATATGTAGGTACATATTGCTTCTTAGTTGTAGTAAAATGTTTGTTTTCGAGTGGGAGAGGACTCGGTATTGTGTTAATTATAAATACAATCCATTCATTAGTAGTACTATCGCGTAAGAGCAATCGTTTATTATGTTTTAGTATGAAGGGTGAGTAAATCGTTGTAATTATATTGTTCTAACTCGTATATATAAAATATTAAGCTATATTTCAAGTGGAAATGTTTAATCAGGATTTTAGTTTAGTTAATGTAAATTTAGGCAAATTTCGTCATTATGGTATTCGGAAGTTGAAGGAACCTTTTGTTTTCTTTGTATATCGCAAAACCTGAATTACGAATTACAAAAATAATGTATTAAAATAATATTTTTTGTTTTACTCATAATTAATTAAACTAATATTTTTTTACATTCACAAGAAGACAAAATTTGTGTACGTTTACAATTAACATAGTAAAGTAAAGTTTTCAACGGTTCTGTAATTTTTTTATACAATATCCTACGTTCGATATTTGAAAATCTCAGTCAGTATTACTATAAAAATAGATATAACAAAAATAATATATACAATTGATTTAGATAAATAGCAACTAATCTAATATTATACATAAATATTATTTTTTTACCAATTACAAAAGTAAATAATGTTAATTTGCTTTACCTTATTTTTAATAATTATTGTTATCTGTCACAATGGTTGCAATGGTAAGAGATTGCTGTAAACGATAAAGTCGGTTTTGCACGATTTTTATTCATTGTTTATTCTGCTATGACGATTTATGTGTGTCTAATACATATACTTATGAATAAATTCATACGGTAGCGATGAAAAGTGACATATTTTAACGTTTCTCGATTATTTTAATAAAAGTTTTTATCACGATTTTCCGTCCCGTGAGTTTGAAAAATTGCTAACTTGATACAAAAGTTAGTGAGATTGCTTTATATTTCCAGTTATCTTAAACTTTATGCCTTATTTGTATCGCACTTTTTTAAAGTCTTTTGATTTTTCCAAAGATAAGAATATGTAATCATTTTTAAAAATACATTTAAAAACCAAATAGGAACGTATATAGTCTCTATATATGAAGGTTAATATCTTTGTCTATCCAGAGAGAATGTATTTGTCTCTAATTAAAAAAAATACATGACGGGTTATAATATTTTTAGTATTGGTATGCTCATAGTTTAATTTTTTTATAGCAATACTATTTTTATTACCACATGTGTTTATGGTATCAAATTATTATTATATAAGCAACATTAGTTTTAACGAGTTTTTAACTAGTTGGTGTAAATATTTTGAATACAAATTAATTTACAACATAACGCATATTATTTGAATAGTTTCACTATCCTTTAGTTTGGATAAGATATACAAATGTATGATTATTCTTGCGTATATTTATATACCTGCATTTTTTTATTCATGGTCCACATGCTATGTTATCACTAGTCCTATTCGGCCTTTTTTTAGTTAAAATGTCATGATATTTATACGAATATATGTTTATTTTAAAGAAATTATAAGGAACAAAACTTTATATTGTACCTGTGCAGCTATCACGTATAGTGTACACAAACAAAGCTATAAAATATGAAATACATATACTCAGGATAATTTAAAAATCAGCGTTATATTAATAATTGACATTCGTTTATTTTACAATATATACCTTGCTAGTAGAGGCACCAAAACGTCTTAGATTCCAGTCTTGTTAAAACATGGACAAAATATTAGTTTATATTTCAAACAACCCCAATCTCTATAGAAAAATGTAAATACTTACGAAGGTGGTCTATATTTCCTACAATTAATTAAAAAAAAACTGCAACATTGTAACAGTAAACCAACCGGACGTAGGTTTATATAACTTTTTTGTTAACTAACATTGTCACATTAAATATTTTACACGTGTTCCTTATGATCCAGACTTACCTACGTGAAACTTTAGTTTGCGAATTACTATTACAATGTTTCAACGCGATATGCATTATAGTTTATATAATGTTAAAACTTTATAGTGTTTGACGCACGTGCTACTCTAATGCCTGGCTATAAATGGAGGATAAATGTATGAAGATAACAGATACCAGTAATTCAATAAAAAATGTAATCTTTATTTAGATAATTTCTACCCAATATAAATTAATAAGAATATTCTAAATTAAAGTAAGATTTGTATCTAAGGGAAATGTTGTTTTGAGTTCAAGATTATAGATATAACTATTTAATTTTTTACCGTTTCTATATTGAATGGTGTTTATCCAAAATGTAAGTATGTTAAGTATAGAACTGTTTTATTTCGCAATAGATCAGTATGAAAATTATGAATTTGTTACAACTATTAGGTAGTTTTATTCTTATTGTAATTTACTATTATTCATATGATTTATTTTCCGAATTCATGCAAGAACTGGTAACCTGATTGAAAAAGGTTATTTTCACAATTGTTTTTGATTTAAGAAAAGGTTTACTGAAAAGGATTTACAGCATACACTTAGGCCTTTATGCAACTGGGTAAAACAGCAATACTTAGTAGTTGTAGGTTTAGTAGGTTTGAAGGGTGAATGAGTTTAGTAAGAATGTAATAAAGGTACAAGAGTCATGATATTTTCTAGTTCACAAGGTTGAATAACGAATGTCCGTTTCTTAAATCGCCAATATCTATTGATGGTGGTAACCAGATGCATTCACAATTCAGACTAGCCTTAAAAAAATATGTATAAGTTGTATATCTTTGAGATACAGATTATTATGCTATATTACTTTTTACATGATTACATAACGGAAATTGTTAGTCACCGCACCGTAAATGCAATCGCTGAATAAGGGCGTGGACCCATGTCTACGGTGCGGCGCCGTTTGCCGTGCAACGGTACGGCACCGCCACCGGTAGATAGCGCGGCGCCGTGCCGCGCCACAGCGTCGTGTACCGGCACGTGCTCACTATTATTGTGTTGTCAGTTGCATAGTGCGGTAATTTTTTGCATAAAATGGCGGACGATTTACATTTAGACTTTTTGATTTCACTAGTGGAAGCACGCATAGTTTGGTATACGTTTTGAGTGGGGTGCCGGTACACGACGCCGTATCGTTGCACGGCAAACGGCGCCGCACCGTAGACGTGGGTCCACGCCCTAAGCTATTACACGTAAACAGTATATGTAAGTTTGATAGACCCTTATGTCTACAAAAATATGCAATAGGTGAATATAGTATGGTAACATACATTAGCAAAGATCGGACCTATAGATGCCTTGCCCCAATACTGATAGAACGTGAAATGACGATGACTAATTTGTTTTATTTATTATTTCGATAAATATCATGTGCAATATCGTACCTTCATTGATAGCTAATATCGAATAATTCTATACTTAAAAATAACGGATCTGATTAATAACGTTGTTATCTGATTAATAAGTAATTGTTCATAGTTTCATTAATTAAAGAACGTATGAATATATGCACAGACTTCTGTGCAACAGCTCTTATTGGGTTTACAACGGATGTTTTATGATATTAAATAAATTTATTTTTTCATCATTTTGTTTTCAGTAAGTGCACTGTAGGAAAAATTCCGGGGCGCCAACGGTTACTGTATTCGACTTAATATTTAAGTACAGAAGGTACTGAGTTTCCTCGTAATAAGATTAAAACACACATAAATTCCTGTGTAAAGGAAATAGGAAAATCGTAAGTGGAATGAAGACGGGAATTGTATATAACCTCAGACTAAGCATTGTATTTATCTTAATGTTTGTTTTTATGGAACTATATTATCTTGACGGCACTTCACTAGTCGTGTTTGAGTAGTTTTAGTGGTTTATTTGGTGTATTTGGAACATCTTATATATTTACAATTTTGTACAAGTCTACGACAGACCCGATCGAAACCTATTCACAATTATAGATCGTTAAAAATAATGGTTTTCGAAAATGACTATTATAGGTGTTTCATATATAATATGTGTTTCATATATAATATGTGTTTCATATATAATCACAACGTTCTATTTATTTTACACGAGCGAAGCTGGATTTTAACCTAGTGTCAAAATATTTTCGTATTTAGAAAACAAATTAAATCAACCGCTACTGCGTCTAAAGAACAATTAGACCGACACATATTTGACGAGCTGAAAAGTGGATGGAAACACATATTTGCAGTATTCTCCATATTTGTGCGAATAAATGGAATATAATCAAATAGATCCTCTACGCATTGCTCTGTTCCGACAAATAATGACAGTGTGTGTACACGGTACGCCAAGTGAAGTGCCGCTATAAAAGGAGAGCGTTGCAAATGATAAAACGTGTGCGTTAACACTGTGTGAATGCATATGTTTGAGTGAAATATTATCACATATACGAGATGAGCTAGTGTGCCCGCAACGCGAGCTGAACTTGGAAGTTAAATGTGGCAGTACAATTTTAGTTTCACGATTTATATGAAAATTCCTTTATTTCTTGGAGTATATGTATGGATTTTCATACAACTCAAAGCCGTATCTGCTATAGTTATGATTTACCCTCTGAAGATAGAAATCCTGCATAATCCTATTGATATATACTCGTATATATACACATTGTACAGTCGTGGTGAAATGACAGTCACACTGTTTAAGTCCTGTTTAATTGTTTTTCATAGAAATTAATAATTGGCACTCCAATACTACTTTATTGTACTTTAAAAATAACATAAAAAATATGTTCTTCGACTTGAACTAGAAAACGTATCAAGTTTTGTTATGAAATAATTAAATAAATGTCTGATATTAAAACTTAATCCACTTGCGCTAAGTATTAAATACGAACCATTAGCATCGAATCGCGTTCGTGGTTAGAGCCTTCCCTACTTTCGGCTTCAGGCGTTTCGAGTTGTAATCGGCGGTTTCAAACCGCAATCAAGATATGTGAAGGAAATAGTGAAAAGTTCAAATACATAGTAAAGAAATGCAACATGTTTAACTACAAAAAATCATTAATTCATAATAATTTCACACACATTAATGTATGACACAACATATTTTATAAATACATATAATAAAAGGTAAGGTATAGAAACAACTGGAAGCCGTAGGCCTCATATATATTTATGATATGATATATTTTACAAAACTGCTCCAACGCATGTTGTAGGAGCGTGGATACACATGCCGAAGAATTTAATCAAACACAAACATTTTTCCACGATGTTTTCCTGAATCGTGGAGTTACATATTTTTCTAATGTATTGAATTGATTGACGTAATCAATTAATTAATGAAATGATATTTAGTTTTGAGATCCAAAATTTCAATGTATATAACATATATAATGTATGTATATGTATGTACGAGTATAAACAACAACAAATATTATTTAAAAAATCTACATATAATAAATTTCCATTTTACACAAATTTATCGTATAAATAATAGTTACCCTTTCGAAAAGACTGTTTTATCACTTTTTTTTTTTAAATTAAGATAGTTCGTATCCCATAAAACTTTATAGAGATACGTTAAAACAACTCAGAAAAATAACCACACGTAACGTTTGTACTTTCATATTTTAAAAATTCTCATGACTCAGGCACTCAGATGAACTTGTAATTTATGTATGTAATATTTGCATCGAAAAGAATCTTAGTGCACCATTTCTATAAGTAACGTATTCGAGACAAAAAAGAAAATCACTCTGTCATGTGTACTGAGCAGAAAACGACCTTTTTTATCTATTTGTGCTATGAGGTCTTCCATCATAATACAATTTTGTAAGTCAAAAGATTTTAGAGGTAACTAGTTCTGATTGAGTGTATAAGCTATGAGTATATATTATCAAGTTGAGCTATGAACTTCAGTTTTACGGTAGAATGTGATCTTAATTCACGTAATAAATTAAAATCTATTTAGTTAGACAGACCGACTGATGAGAACGTGCTAATTACAAATTTCGTTAAAATATCTTTACTAATATTATAAAATGCAAGAGTAACTTAAATTAGGTATGGTTTGAAGTAAGTTTGAATCCCAAGGAATGCGTATACTTTTATGCGTAATACTTTTTATGCGTAATACGTGACGACCACCTCTATAAAGCGAGGAAAGCCGCGGTCGACAGGTTTATAAGAAATAAGTCATATTATTTGATTAAAAAACATATAGACGATAAAAAGGTGTGGAGTTATATTTTGATGGTGACCTTTAAAATATAAGGTTCACAACTCACAAATTTTCATTAACTTTAGGTTAGCTTAATTAGAATTTATTGTAATGCGTTATTGTACTTCCCATTTTAATTGGAAAATGTAGTGTCCCTGTACATTTGAAAATATTGCAAGGAAATAAATGTGATATTATCATTATATTATGATTCATAAATATTTTTATTTAAGGCAATTTTTAAACTTGAAATATAATATCAATTTTCTTTAGGTAGGATTAAAATGTTGCATGTACAAATATTATACTTATAATCTATCATTAATAATAATAATAATAATCTGTAATAGCACGAAATTTGATATATTTATTTATAAAGTGGTTTATAATATTTTAGAATAGTTATTATATTAGTATTTTGCGAATGGTATATAGTTGTCCTTTATTTATCTTAATAAAAAAAGTTAAACAAGAACTGTTCACATAACGATTGAATACTTTTGTTCTATTTAGGACGTGTCCGTCCACGATTTATGTATTCGTTTTTTTCTTTTTTTTATTCCATTTTTATACGTTTCATTTTATGTCCAAAATATTACACATTGAATACACAGACATATATGAAGGTGAAAACTTTTATTTCACGAATAAAATGTACAACAAAAATGCACGTTAGTTTAAATATCCTTCAGAGCGATATTCAGTCACAGTGGGCAGTCCCAAAATAAACAGCCCAGAAGATATTATATTGCAAAAGCATGTGCACAAACAGAGGTGCACTTTTTTTTTCTTCACGATACGACGAGACACAGATCAGACGCAAAAACTTCAACATTTGTCTTCCGTAACTAAAAAATCACTAAGTATTTAAATCTTATTTAAAAAAGTCTTTAATAAGGCAATACCTCTATAAAAAACACAGTTAATAAAAAAATCGTGGAGATGATATGATTGACATGATTTAAAGGCTGGACACTAACATTTTATTGTTTTTTATTGGCATGTTTACATACATAGGTGTAATTGTGATGATATAGATTTCATTTACCTAAAAATATTGACTTTTGAAGATGGATAAAGACAAAAATTAAGATCTGGAACTCTATAAAGTTAGTAAGTAGCTACGAAATCAATGAGGCAATTGAGACAAATGTACGATAATATTAAAAACTCAATTAAATTTTATTTCAAAAATTGCAATTTCTTAAAGCAGAATTGCTAAAACTAAACGTCGTACTGAGCTCCAAGGCTACATACTTTCCATAGCAATTTCTATTACCTTTATAGCGATGTGTGAGTGAGAAAATTACGGTACGCGCACGATAACGAGGTTACTCATTTATATGCTAGCCTTTTTTATAAATTTGTCCTTTTACAAATATGGTTAATATAATTTTCGTATGTGTGCTGTACGTACGCTATTTTTGATCAGTAATTTGTTTGAATGTTCCGAAGTTATATTTTTCTGTTGTCTGGCCCACGTGGCTTTTTCGTTATTGTTTAATATAAAAAGCGCATATTTAACGGATGCTTTTATTTATATTCGATTCTAACGTAGCAAAACGTAACAAGGAACTGTTTTTTAACTAACCATTTTGTGGTATTCGTGTGATGCTGAATTTTATTACAATACAGTATTGTAGTTTTATCAATTTAAGTGTCAGTTCATTGGTTCCATGCGATAAACTCTAAAGTTTTGGGACATTTTAAAATTATGAATTATTTTGCATAACAATAGGTCTTCGAATGTTTTGCGTTGAGAACAGTTGACTCTATGAAAAGCAGGGGGACTTTTTGGCTTATAATTTAATTCGTAACTAATAATTAATATTTTTGCCATGATTGTCTAGAATGACAATTATACTCGTACACAATAACTGAGCTCTTCCAAACATTGATTTTCCTAAACTTATTGAGTCTTCTAGATAATGATGACAAAAGATCTAATGGACTGACAACTTCCCTGGGAACAGTGACGGGCACTATTGTATGTCACGTGGAAGATACGTCGATAGATTATTTGCTCCATTTCATATTTACTCATAGGAAAATTGTATTGGCAACAGTTAATGCTAGCCCGAATAGACATCACTAATACTTCTTCGAAATTTTATCTTTATTATTTTAGTAGTTACAGCACTTGTGCCTCGGAGTTATAATACAAAAACATTTGTAAGACGTATAACACAGACTTGTTTAATTAGGTATGTACGATATCTCACCATTCACCCTGAGAATTGGAATTGCGATTTAACGGCGAAATGCTAGAATTCTCGCCACCATTGCACGGAGTCATGATTTATAAAGTAGTTATTTTTTAATTTCGATTTGGATAGATTTAAGTTCTCTAATATACATTGAAATTAATAAATTGTTAAAATTAAAAAATATTATGTTATTAGCGTTTTGGTAACACGATTGTTCCTTATAATTGAGCATATTCGAATATTACAACCTTATACAGTTTTGAGGTCAGTAGTAAACATTAATCTTGTGTACATAATTAACTTTTCTTGAGTTTAAGAAACAAACATATGTATAGGGATCGTTGACCTAGTTATTTGTAAATAGTTTGAACTACTGAAAATGGTCGCGTGTTTCGTTGCCATAATACAGAAATGGCCTAATACAAAATTTACAGTTGCCTACGATCAAGTCTTTATTCATCGTGGTTCTGATTTTTTATAACTTTAGTATTATGAGCGGCATTATTGGTGTTTTTACTTACAAGTATATATTTATGAAACAAAAGGAAGACAAGAGTGTGCAAATGTTGGTTAGTTACAAATAATTATTATTAGCAGCCTATAAATTTCCCACTACTGGGCTAAGGCTTCCTCTCAAACACACGTAGTAGTCAGTAGTGTGCTTAACACATAAAATAATAAAACTCAGCGTTGCATGGAAAAAAATGCGAAAAACTCTATTATTTTAGATCAGTCCATTCCGGGAATTGACGCCAATATCTTGGAATCAGCAACCTTATAAGCTGACAGTATAAAAATTATAGTCTATAAAATTGCATTTTGATTTAAAATGAAATTGAATTTAGAAAATATCAAGATATCACTCGATTCCTATCTTCGCCCACTACTACCGAAGCTCGTTTACTTCAGCCCTGCGATTGACAAGCGCGAAGAAAAAATGTTTAAGCTTCTTTACAACTAGAAAATTAAATGGTGATTTCTCTTTTTCTTCATAAAATCTCTGGAGAATATTTCTTAAGGAAATGCTCAGTATGATAAATTAATGCCTTTTAAAAAAACGCTGTCAATTAAAATTATATTTAAATTACATAAATGATCTACAGAAAAATCGAGTTTTTGTAACTTGGAAAAGTTATATATACATACGTATTAAATTTTTTTTATAGTATATAGTGTGATTTGGAAATATTTTAGATTTACTAATCTGACTAAATACTTAACGCTCATTGATCGTCGACTGTATCATTAGGTAGAGCTAACCAATTAAAAATAGGCCTAACTTGAAAGAGCCGATATGGCCCAGTGGTTAGAACGCGTGTATCTTTATCGATGGTTGCGGGTTCAAGCCCATAGTAGTATGCAAGTAACTCATAATATAAGTATTTATAATTTTTCACGTGCTCGGCACCGAAGAAAACACCGTCAACCCGCATTGGAACATCGTGGTAGAATAACCTCCAAAGCTTCTCCTCAAAACGGAGAGGAGAACTTAGCTTGGTTGTAGGACACTTACAGGCGGTTATTTTTCTTTACTTTACTAATTTGATATTAGTCAGCGTTTCAGAAACTGTAGGTAAGTGTTTATGATAGAAGTATTCAGTAAAATAATCGCATTCACTTCAAAATGGCGCTGGGCGTAATTTTATTTAGGTTGGACACCCATTCACTCCGTATTCCGCAGCAAAACATGAAAACTTTTTATTGCTATGTTCTCGATTGAGGAGTGGGCCAGTGTGATTAAATAAAGGCAAAAGGGATCTGTGATCCCTTGGTTGACAGCGTACTATTGTAGTATAGTGTATTTATACTGTTAATTTCTACAGTTGATTAAAAAGGTAATTTCAGCTTAGCTTAGATAGATTGACAGATATTAATAAAAGCATAATAACACAATGACTATGGATTCAAAATATTAAAAGTCAAATACATTGTCGTGTTTTATTTGGGTGTAAACTTTTACGATAGATTCTATCTTGCTAGTTTTATAACTTGTTGCTTTTTGATAGTTGTCTAAAAGAAATGAAATCTTTTACGGGTTTCAAGTATGCAACATAAAACGAAACCGATAGTTTAGCGTACTTTACATCTTAGTATGCCAGTCTTCGTATCTGATCCATGACTGGAACGAATTGAATTTGTTATATTATATATTCCATTTGTAAGATTTAAGTCACACATAGAAATAGATGAAGTGAAATAAGCCAGATAGTAAATGCTTACTTTCACCCATAGACGTAGGTGGTGAAGAAATATTAAATAATCCATTTATTACACTGGCTCACTCATCCTCCAAACTGGAATACGACAATACTACGTAGTGCTGTTTAGCGGTAGAACTTATTCTATGATGAGATGAGTGCTAATCTAACTTTCCGAACTTTTTACAAAGTACTAAAACCAAGTAAACATAGTATTTTTTTACTAATAATAGTTAATATTATAAACCAAAGACATCCCTTTACTTCACGGATACAGTTTATTAATAAAAAAAAAGTTCATTAATAGATATAATTTATACCCTATAGCACTCAGGAATACTTAAGGTTGCTATCTACCAGAATGTTTTTTTAGAATTGGATCATTCCCACTAATCACCCCCTAAAAATAAATAAATGTTGCCACTTTATAAAATTAGCATAGATAATATTGTGATGAGCTCATATTCTGCTGTTTATAAATAACAAAGATTATTTGCAGAAATGTAACATCAGCCACTGTATTTGTGTAGGTCTGGAATTCGTGTGGGCATCACAAAGGTTTGAGGGATTAAGGCTGTCATGGCTAAGCGTAATAATTCATCAAATCCTCGTAGATCGCGCTTTTGGATACAACGACCGCGAGATTTTATCGTTTTGTTAACAGATGTATTCAGTTCGGAGAATCGGAAACAATAATCATTAACAGAATAAACGAACACACTGTTAACGTTTCATACGGAACACCCTTTTTGTTTGAGTATTAGTAATTAAAGTCATATTAGTGATTCATTTTCAAATACAACAATTACCTATATTTGATTAGAGCTGGAAATAATTAAAATTCTTTACTTTGAAATTCTATTATATTCATATGATGAGGTTCTGGTATTAAATACTATTCAATTGGTTCATCTTTACATTTTATAGCTTTGAAAATGTATACATTATATTATAGGCTTATGTTATATCAAAACTGTGATACCAAAAAACCTTTCCAAATTTCTATCTTGACAAACTACTACTTAAACCTACTTCTACTAATGGAATTTCAAAAACAAACTATAACCTAATGAATATTCTTTTCTACACCGTATCATATAAATTATCATATTTATCCTCCCGAGAGGAAATTGAAAAGAAAATCATAAGAACTGAACTATTTTTTGTAAAAAACTAAAATATTTTTGTATATTTCTAATTTAGTTTTCAATTCATTATCAAAATTCTTATTACTAATGAATTATTAAGATTCGCGAGTATAATATTATAAGCAATTTATTTTACTGACATTTATTGTGAGGACATTTTTGTTTATAACGAAAAACATAAACATTACAAGCAACATAAAATAAATAATAAATAAATTTGACTTCTATAACTTTAATAGTACTTGCCGTGAGATTTGAACTAATTCTGTAATATAAAGCAGTTATAGGTTTCTATGTAAGTAGATTCGTTAATCACATAATACTAATTAGACAAGTTAGACAAGTAATTTTCGCAATAACTTAAATATAATACGACCTAATTTCTCGTGTTAATTTATAACAGTGTGCATGTTGCGCCAACTCTTATTCCGACGCGGTAATTAGGACGCGGCTTGATGTATCTCTGGAAACAGGCTGACTGGGCTGCACAATACGACATAAAAGCATCCATTAATGCCTATCGCAATCGATTTTCTACATAATGCTCTATTTAAGTCATAACATCATGGCCCATTTGAAATTGTATTTTTAAATTAAACCAATAGCTTGTGCGTCGATACAGTATTCATATACTTTTATATATAAACATGTTTACAGTAATTTCTTAAGATCTTAGCTAAGAATATGATGTAAGAGTTTGATATGATTACTACATATTTTAAAACAAAGTCCTCCCGACCTGTCTATCTGAACGATAAGTCAAATAAGGAAGCAGATTGCCATACTGTTTTCACCTTTAGACGGCATGATTTATTGGGAAGATTTAGGTGTAAGTCAATGAGGTTTCATGTTATTGGCTTAATTATGACAATGATTGTTAAAGAACTCGGAAAAAATCATACGTAATCCAAGCTTTACTTGCGTGTGCCACATAAATATAAAATAAATATTTTTTCGTCGTAATGACTACCATACCTACCTTTTGGAGCATATTTGTGTTTATATTGAAATCTTGTTCAGTATAATGTAGCAACAATTTCATTTTTGGAATTTCATTTGTTTTAGAAAGTCAAACAAGGAAGTAGGCTGTCTGTGATAAATTTTCGTCAATAGAAAATGAACATAATTTAATCTTAAGATCTAAGATGTACCTTTGATAGCAATTACTAACTGAATAAATATTAATGATTTTGCTGGAATTAATATATCAAACTTCACAGACTGACAAACTGAAATACAGAAATACCGAGTTCACTTGGTGGTAGGGTTTTCTGTTAGTCCGTCTGGGTAGTTAACACCCACCGTCAAGCAGCAATACTTAGTACGGTTGTGTTCCGATTTGAAGGGTGAGTGAGCCAATGTAGCTATAGACACAAGGGACATAACACCTCAGTTCCCAAGGTAATGGGATGGTTATTTTTTTTACGATGCTAAATCTATGCTAATCGATATCTAAATCAATAAAAACGAGTGTTAATGTTAAGTGATAGAGTAGTTGAAGAGTGGTGGTGAAGAAGAGATGGTGAAACCCAGATCCACAAAGGTCTACCGGATGTAAAATAAATGTATTTTATTCAGCTTGTTTGCCGTGTTACTGTATAAATAATCTTTTGTATTAACTTCGCTGACTGAAGTACTCTTTAAAAACAAAACCAGGTTAATGAGTCATTCAGATACTGTGAATTATGCGGGTTACTTTGTAACTATATGATATTATTTTTTTTGCTATCTGAATTAGAACCTTTTGGAACTTATTTTAGAGTTTTGAATTGATATTTCCGTATATACTTTCGAAATTTAATTTGGCTTTCATAGCGTTATTGTACACCTTAAACTTTCGAGATGTATTGTTAGTATTTGTGATATAGCTGTCCCGCTTTCGCACGGGGACAACACGGATATGAAAGGACAACTGTACAAAGAAAAAAATCTAAAGTTTAATCATAAGCATAATGATGGGGCGAGTTCTAGGAAGGCAAATAGAAAAAAAACATATAAACCTTTTTTTTTATTTCTTAACAAGAAGATTAGAATTTTAACCACCGTCATCTTTTTATTAGCATCCTATCTATCATAGTAACTAGGTGAATGAGTGCAAAAGAGTAAATGAAGTACAATCGTGTTTAAAGTAACGTTACACAGCAAATAATGGTTTTGATAAATAATGTTATATTATCTAAGTATGAACGTAATGAAATTTGACAAATACAATAAGTTTTTTTATACATTATACAATTGAATTTACTCCACGTTGACCCGTGGATGTCAAAAGAGTTGACGAAGGGATTTTTTTATTAATTTATCTATCACACTACATATATACATTATACATGTATGTAACCTACTCACCCACCCTTACTCGGCCAGATGATATTATGTTCTAATCTTCCTTTTGATTGGGTTTTCTGGCAGAAATTATCCATTAGACCGCCCCTTGTTCTACGCAGTTAGTTTAAAGTTCAAATAGATAAATAAAATAAATGTCTCAATCCCTAATTAGGTGACGGGGAGGCAATCTACTAGCAGAAGCATTCCCAAGGAGAGTTGGGGCTAGGCAAGAAGCAGACCGTTAAAGTTTTTGAAATTTTAGTTCATTCGCTTTAGGTAAACTACTACGTTGATACTATTGGGCAACCGTGGGATAAGTGATTGATTTGTAATCTTAACAAGATATTTATGATTACCTCCACCGGTGCCAGGAGTCTGGCTCGTTTTTTGCCCAGAAGATCGGAAAAATGCTGCTGTTAGCACTTTCTTGCCACCATTCCACTCGGTCATGATTTATACAGTAACAATTTTAATTATTATTTTTACATAATAAAAATTAATGGTATAATAAAATATCAACACGATGTAAAATCCCTCTGGTAAACCTTTACACATTTACCGGCTGCTCCTAGTAAAACCACTTCATCGACTCACAATACGCCTAATGGATGGCTTAGTAACCTTAGCGTAAGGAAAGTGTTTTGATAGGTTAATGCAAAGGGTTCAACCGTATATATTTTGTTTCTCATTGCCTAAAGCTTATATGAACACTAGGCTTATACGTATGTAATACCTTTTTAAAATTTATATGTGAACTATTATCCGATACGATTTGCGTAAGTATTCTCCGCGTCCATGTATACCATTCATTATGGCAATCGGTTGAACTACTTAGAAGTGATTTGATGCAGGCTATATCTAAGTTATAACGAAGTGAATAGTAAAAGATAGAAGTCGATAGAAAGGTGTGTGAGTGTAAATTTAATTGACAAACATAAATTTGTATTTCAAATGTTGGTAAAGAGTACTGAGTTTCATGCCGGTTCTTTTCGGTAGAATTCATATTCCGAACGGGTTTACGTTTACTACAGTTCTGTAAAATGACGATTCAAAACAAAATTATTTTTAACTACTACCTACTTTAATGAAGTATATTTTCATTTTGAATTTCATAAGAACTGTCTCGATTATAAGACAGCTTTCATGGTGGCTATTGTTGCCGTCTTTTATCTCTAGCCGATATATTTTTTTATATATTAAACTAGCAAAATCTCGAACGTCCGACCTGTATACCGTGTCATTCGTTTTGTTGAACGGCTTATAAGTTGATGTGCTATAGCGCCATCTATCGGCGAGTTAGAACAATATGGAAAGCATAAAAACATCTCGATGATCAAATACATGTTCGCCTACTTTCATGGTAGTTAAACGCTGACTGAGTCTAATGAAACACATATAAATATCTCTTTATATATAATATGAGTTAATGTAATCACGACTCTATGTGTAAACATTAAAAGTAATTGGATAATTTTCGCTTATCCCTTAACCACAATATTCTGGAATTATGAAAATTAATTAAAAATCCCCATTGCAAAACCTTTTTTTATTGAATACCGTTCATTGATTTATGAGTGATATACACAAAGATCATAATCACCTCTATGAATTTATAATAGATGTATACCAGTTTTATCGGTAAATATTTTTGGTTTACAAATTTGTACTACCATAGATTATATCTGTCTGCTGAATCTTGATATAATTAAATTTGAATAAATCCAATCTTTGAAGTATCAAAGACGTAAGCCAGTTTTCTTATAAATTATGTAAATGGTACAGAAAATCCATAATAGTTTTGTTGTTAGTATATGGGATTAGGTAAGGGATGGTTAGATAGCGTTCGTCGAATGTACGAATTTACATAGCTCGTATTAAATTCTTTTCTTCGTATTTTTCCATCGGCGCACGAATATTATAGTAAAATACTTTTCGGTCGTACCTCTATTTTTTTAAATAATTGATTTGACCCATTTTTTCGTTTGGAGACAATAACAGGCCGGCCAAACTTTGTTTGGAATTTTCCAAACAAAATATTTAAATTTAAATATTTGTGTTTGGAAGTTTCGAATCCGCCGGCAACAAAAAAATATAACAACGGCTTTATAGTCAGTCTTTTATTACGTTATGAAATAATTATGATAGTCTTGAATTTGAGAGAGAACATTTAAATAAAAAAATACTCGGTAAATGACCCACGGACACGGCTCGGCATATGTCTAATTTTAAGCTCATCACACTGCTCTGAGTTGGTGGAATATCATATACAGATTATATACAATACACTAGATATACAGATTTGTCCATCATGTCCATATGTTAAACTTAAAAAATATTTTTTATAAAAAACAAATGTGCGTAGATACTATAATGTAAGTTCAAATAATTAGTGATTGCTGCTTGTCTCATTTGAATATCGATTTCATCTATTATGACTTACTTCTAAAACGTATAAGTGTGGTAGTATTACATTGTTTTATTGATAATTTTGATGTTGATCAAATAAATAAATTAAATAAATATCTTCTTATACCTCCAAATACGAGATAAATAAGCTTATGAAAACTCTGCAGTCCTTGGTTTGAATTCGTAATCTTCATCTTCAAGTTTTAACCACTTTTCTATATGGGTTCATTTAAATAATTTAAATAATTAATATATTTCTTATAAACAATATATAAATGTGTTTGTTATCAACTATCTTTTGACAAATCTCTCGACCGTAAATACATAGAATCGAACTCCGTATCCCATCTTAGCCTTCATAAAAAATGACATTGATTTTTTGTGTTTTTTTTTGCTATAGTGTCGAATAAACACATTTCATTATACCAAAATGTTTTTCTTATCAAGAGCGAAATTACTTTAAGATGTTGTAAAATTATTTTATAGATACTAAAAGCATCTGTTCTATAACTTAGTTTGTTTTTGTTACTCGCATTTGCTTCGATTTAATAAAACAGTTTATTAAACGTTTTAACTTGCTGTAATGAAAACTTCGTTTAAAATAACTACGACTAGTTTATCTTTCGTTCGGAAATAAAATAATTAGTGTTTTGAATATTCATATCTTAATAACTCGTTTACTTTTGTACCTATTTAATATGGAACTGGAGTTTTTATGTTGGAAACTAATTATAGTAACATAGTCATGACCAGATGGAATGAATTCTTGTTAGTTAAACTTTTTATTGGCTCCACCTAGGATTCGAACTCGGGACCTTATTTGCAGCCTTCTAAGCTAGCTTAGACCAACAGTTGATAGAAATTGCCTAACTCTAAGAAGAAAGTTTTGTTCGGTCAAAATAAAGACACTTTGCAATTCATGGCAGGTTAGTGGTTGATAAAAAAAATAATTAAATCAAACAAAATGTTCTCTTCAGTGGCGTAGCTAACGCCATTGTAGTCAATGAGGTCGCATGGGGCCCTTTGATAAAATCAACAATTGTGATTTCAGTTTTAATTCACTTATTATACAACCCAGTTTTCTGAAGGCTTCTGCCTGGTGACCAACTTTACGTCCAACGCTCGACAGTCCTATTTCGTTTTCATAATAGTAAAAGTAGTCCATCCCTTAAATTTTTTGCATTGGGGCACGAAAAGGCTAGTTACGCCATTGGTTTACTTAAAAAAATAAACGATAATGGTTTAACTATAAACCATTAAGTTTGTTTGTAAAAAATATAATATGATATATGTTAATTAAATTAGTACAATAAGAATATATTTTATAAATAATTGCTTGCAATATATTGAACCCTAAAATCATTAAAAAGACGCGCTTATATGAGAAAAAAAAAACGTTTTGATTGAGGGAATTATGAATAAAGTATATTTTTGTGCTATTGTCATAAGCATCAAAAGTATATGCAAAATTTCAGGTAAGTTCGTCAAGTAGAACTGGTATACTTAATATAGTTATCACGTGAAGTTAAATACACGTTTCTTAAGTAATTATTTCGTTTCAGATTTAATTAAAACATACAATACATTACTGAAATAAAAATTATGTAAAGCAATTGCTACGTTAGCGTCGCCTTAACCTAGAAATGTTTCTTAAAATGGATTAACATTGGATAATCTTTAAAGATTAAAAGCGTAGGCCTTGTTATATTAAATTACTTGTGATGCCGTATTTAAGGTAAAATTTATTTGGTATAAATGATGAAATTGAGTATTATATGTTTAATGGTTATGATTTAGATTTATTACGATAAATTTTAACGTGGCTTGAGTATGAATAAGTTTTTTATATCGTATATTTTTTATTTAAAAAAAAGAAAAGTTTTAAAACGAATGGTGGTTTGATGTCTATAATATGGTAGTCAAGGGTTTGATAAAGTTTTCAAAACTAATAAAAATACATAAAGACTATAAAGAAGTATCAGGAATCCAAAAGGTATTTTCTAAATAACGTATTTCAAACAGACTATTTTTCAATTGCTCAAATTCCTCAATAGCTAAACGGGCTTAGTGATCTGTTTTTTTTACACAACACAACAATACTGAGTACTCCTGTTTAGCGGTGGAATATGTGATGAATGTAGATGAGTGAGGGTGGTACATAAAATAAACCTACCTAGATGGGCTCGCACACAGTTTTCTAAAAGACTAAATTGCGGTTATCGAATTTAATTATCAATTTAAGTTATAGAAATTAAAACATATACATAGTAACATATTTCATTCGTTTTACATTATGCCACAACTAAATATAGTTGTGTGGTCATGTTGTATTTTAAATACTTGTAAATACAAGTGGTAAGAATTAATAGGCGTTACGTGATAAGTTTTAACAGGCCGTGTTCCTATTTTGAATAATAAGCCGGAAACTACGGAATATATAAAAAAATCAACTTAATAATATAATTGTTTAAATTTAATATTGTTTATAACGTTTAGTCAAATAATTTGGTCTTGGTAGTTGTAACACAGGCTTACTAGAGACATTCCTATAGCTTTGCTTGTTCAATATAAATTTAAATGGCATATTTAAGTAATAAAATAACAAATATTACAGTCACATGTTATAGCAGCGAACAGTAAAAAAGCTCATTCATCTTTTCTAAAATTGTTTTAGGTTTATATTTAAATCAATGAATACGAAGATGATTTCAGGTGTCAAAGTAAGTAGTGCTAATACATTTATAAAAAAAAAAACATTGTTAGTTTAATGGTTGATAGTATTGTTAAACCCATATAAGAACATACGCTGCTATTATAAACAATGTAATTAAACATTTTGTGACATTATTGTAGTTTTTAGGCTCGAAGCCAACAGTCGTTATCGATTCTCGGCTATTCTAGTAAATTTCGTGTAACACGCAAAACGTTTCATTACACGTAACGCGTAAGTCCTACGTAAATATCAAGCACTGAATGGATTTCGCATTGTTGTTCTAATGGTTAAATATTATAATGGTTTAATTTAGTATATCTATAAATTGAAAGAAAACAGGTTTCAGGTACAATAGTGTCAAATAATTTAAAAAATAAATAAAAATAGTAATATTGTCTAAATACATTTTTTTTTATTATTAAATCAGATAATCTATATACGAGTGTAGGTATGTACAGCTGGTATATTGTATTTGTCGTAAGTCGTTGTATTCTAATATTTTTGACGCACATCTCCTTAGCGAGATAATATCTTTTTTTAAGTTACAATATGCTTTAAAAACAACGAGATTCATCAAAATTGCTTCAGTAGTATTTGTGTTATATTCGAAGTAACAGATAGTTTACCGTTTAATACTGTGAGTCTAGAAACTCTTTTATAAAGAAAAAATCTTAGAGGAGCTAAATCCAAATTGAATTGTAACGTAGTGGACACAATTAATACTTTATAAAATTAGAAAACTTTTAACTACAACACTTTTAACGAATTATAAACTGTGTATGAAATTCTATTTGAAATTTTTATCCGTAGCGATATTAGGAAATGGTGTTTACCAAGCGTGTTTTCCAATCGCTTCGAATGTAATGAAGTTTCCATTTGAAACATAGGATAAATAAATTGCGAATCTAAAGGTTATATTTTAGTCGCGGGAGGCACGGCGGAAAAGATTGAAATGAACCAATAGATGTGGATGCGAAACGAAGATTGTACTACTGAAATATGTCTGGGATTTCAGCCGAGACTGTTGCATTATATATTTTATTCAAAAATATTTCTAAACTGAAAGGGAAATCTTTTAGATAATTGAATTTTTGAATTTTATAAAACAGTAAAAAATAAAATATACTAAATTAAAAGTAATGAAATATTTTTAAAACAAACTTTCATCAAATATTCAAAATGGCGTATCTATGTTGCTGAACGTTGAGGAGTTCCTTCTTCTTAAGCTAATCCTGACAATACACTCAGTCCAGCTGCCATATGCCATAATGCGTTGCCATTGAAACTGAACGACCTCGAAAACCACCATAGGATTAAATGAAGTTGTTTAATTCAGCTTGCAAGATTTGACCAAAGCCTTATATTTTAAGAGAAAAAAAAACTTGTAAACAAAATAATTCATACGCTTCTCTTTTGTTTAAAGATTTCAGTCTTACATCCCATTTTCATCACAGTAACACCTGGCGCGCTATGGGAAATACTAGCTAAATTTTAATGTACGGCCTGCTTATCATAGTTATATATGTTATCATAGTTTACGCTAGAACGAGTTTCATGTTCTTTATTGGCCCGGAAAATGAAAAAACTTTAAGCTATAAGTCAAAAACTGTTGTTTACATAAACTAAATTTTAAACTTTTATATATAAACAAAAATATACTTACGATAATTTTGGAATTTAATCTAAATATATCATGATCTTAACACTAAATATATATTGGCAAAGAATGCGTTTTACGCATTTCGAAAACGAAATTCAACATTCATGCGGATTGTGATTATAAACGTCCGCTGATTTTTATTTCGACGTATAATTAAAATTTATCGGGGACGCTATTTATATTTAAAAGATGACGTGGAAATTTATGATTGGTCAAAAATGTAATTGATATTATTTTTTGCTCTTAGCATGCAGTATACAAGTACGAACGAGTTGTTTAAATAAAGTTGAAAAGAAAGGGGAGACCATTTCGAAAGAAATAAAAAAAAAACTTTAAGATTGCGCTATACTTTAATACACGATGATTTCCGTAATATTTAACGGTTTGCGATATATTTTGTCTGACAATCGGGGCAATACACATAGACAATTAGAAGAGGATCTGTTCCAATATGTTTTATACTAAATCATTTTTTTTCTTTAATATTAACATCGATTACAATGAATGTTATGTTAAATTGCCCACCAAATGATAAAAATGATAGTAAAAGTGATTTTAATTTTGTAAATAATTATATACTGAGCTAGAACAGTTCATTATAAATATATTTGTTACTGTTTGCTATTTATAAGGCTTTGAGTAAACCCTGTAATGTATTGCCATCGCAGAGTATGATTGTGTTTCCGTCACAGTCTCTTTAAATAATAAATAAAAAAGAAAACGAGCTCAATAATACAACAATTTAGATCCCAGGTCTATTGGTTTTGTGTCGGAATAAGCCACACAGCACACGCACCCGTCATATCAAAATCGAATTTCGCTGTACGGGCGTTAAATGTCAACCGCAAAGTCTAGCATTGAATAGTAAACCAAAGATCACGCACAGTAATATAGCCTTAATTATGTTGCCATATTATTGTTATTTACAAACAATAATTTAATGACACTGAATGTCGTATAATATACATAAATATGGTGTGACTGCTGCACCTAAGTAATTGTTTAACTTATTGCAATAAATCTGTCGTATCCATCTGACTTTCTGTTAAAACTAATAGTCGCTCAGTTAAAATTAATAAAGTATATCATAACATATAACTAACGAAGTTATTGTAAGTCATTGATATACATACGGGTGATTTTAAAGCGCCGTTTAAACGTTAATTTAATAAAAGTTTCGAATTAATGTTTGACCTGTACTAATATGGTAAAGAGTTTATTTGTTTAAATGCGCTTATCTTTGGAACTCCCAGGTAGATTCGAAAAATTCACTTGGTATTTGATAGCCCAATTCTTAAGGAAGGTTATTAAAATTACGTTTTAGTCCATGGGAACAGGAGAAGGAGCGTCACGTCCGCTAGGCTGCTAATAATAAATAGCAATGATCTGCCATTTTAAATTCAATTAATTAATATGATTTTTTCTTTCTTTACAGTAAAAAAGGCGCGCTATGTTGGTTTACAAGGTGAGTTAATATTAATATATATAATTTATTAGAACTTATTGGTTAGTCTATTGGTAGACTAAATTACCAATTAAATAAAAAAAAAATTAAATCTAAAGAAACTTGCTTCTATTTTAGATGCTACAATTCAAGCGAATAATTACTTTTTTACTACGAAGAGAAAAAGTACGTAACAAAGTCCCGGAATAACTATTTTTAAGTCTTTTTATGTTATTTTCTGTTCATGAAATATAACTTTAACGTTTATAGAAATATGGTTTATTTTTGTTTGCAGCAACTCAATTCAACACATACGTGACACTCAAACTACAGAATGTCAAGTCGACGACGGTGACAGTGAAGGGCCCGACTCCATGCTGGGAGCAAGACTTCCTTTTGTGAGTGATGTTATTGTGTATACACCTCTATTATTTTTCGTGTCCTACTTTATTAGTCGGCTTACAATAATTAGTAATTAACGTGATTGAGGAACTGTGACAGATCAAATATTTATGTTCTACAAAATAAGCGAAGCAAAACTTCACAGTAATGGAGGAAGTGGTTTATGTAATATTTAGCCATTTAGCAAAATCTTTTAAAATTAAGATACGGGGAATATCTTCCACTAAACTTTTTATTTCTTCTACACTTATAAATCTTTTGTCTTGTTCCTTTGACAGTTAAATTACTGATGAAAGAAAGAGAGAAAACGGCAAACGACATTTAGTAGCATTAGGTGGCTTGACTCATTTGTATTTACATTAAATACTATATAATTAACGTAGATGTCACTCAATTATAATAAAGTTTTTTGGAATATTGTTTAGTATTTCAACATAAGACATCTTAAAAAAATTGTTCCTTGAAAATTAATTTCAGTAACTTGTTAATACATTCAAATCTCAGAGAGTAGTATAAAATCGTGAATTCATTTTGTCTTTCTTTCGTTTGAACGTCCAATGTCGGAACGAAATTCTTCAGACTTTTTTACGAGCGTGTACGTCTTCAAAATTTTGTGCTACGGTTCATACTTTTTTGTTTTATTACCTACTGCATTGCTACGGCTACGACTTGTCTGCTACGCATAAGTACAATAACGATCTTCAGCTACAGACAACGACATTGGCGGTTAGAGATTTATTTTATTTTATATAGTGTTACATGTTCTACCACAAACAACACTCACACAAATAAGTTACTTTATATAAAATTTCGACCAATTATTTTATCTCATCATATTCTAATTACGGAACTTTACTTTACGGAACCATTTATTAAATGTTGTTATTAATTATCGTATAACGCAACATGAAATAATTTATAATGAGCGAAAAAGGTTTGAATTTCTTGTTGTCTGCTGATTACCGAAAACCTTAAAGGTAATAAAATTCTGCAAGTTGTTTCGTCATTAATACCGTCTTATTATTTCGTTACAGTCTCTAACAATAGCTCGACGACCATAGACATTATGTAATTCCTCGATTCAAATTATTTTCTCAAACTTAATTTTTGAAGATTCTATAATTAAAGTATAATTAATCAACTGTTGATAATAACTGAACTGTATAATTTAATTAATCAAAACCTGAAATGTATAATTTTAACTATATCAAGTGTGATGAAATTTAGGACAAAAACTGAAATCGACTTTTTGATTATAACGTAGATAAGAGCGTTGTTCGTATACATTTCCTTGCCAAGTATATCATATAAAATTCGTAATATTTTGGTACATTTTTATCGTTTACGCACAATGTAAAATATTTTGGCTAGACATGACGAATAAATCAGTAGTTAGTTACCTATTGTGTCA
Organism: Vanessa atalanta; assembly: GCF_905147765.1. Taxonomy (NCBI): domain Eukaryota; kingdom Metazoa; phylum Arthropoda; class Insecta; order Lepidoptera; family Nymphalidae; genus Vanessa; species Vanessa atalanta. Next base: position 8,117,872 of record NC_061882.1, read on the forward strand.
TAACAACAAATTCTAGAAAACGTTTTCACTGACGATGTCTTTTTACGATTCTATCACATGAACAGATTTGTTATACAACACTTTTAAGGTAACAAGAATAGGTACAACGACGCACTTTATAAATAGTTAATAGATTTTCCGTATATATGATGCTAACGATGAAGATATCTTATTTCTAAATCAGGAAATTTTACAAGCGAAACTATAATGGACAGAATTTAAATAATGTAATTTTAGACAAAACGCCTTAAAATTTATATCTCTTCACATAAACAAACATACTTCAAATTCCACTTATATGTATTCATACACTGCTGGGCTTACTAAGATAAATTCGTTTGAGGAAGTAAATTGTCATTCGACACTTGCTCAGTTTCCTCAGCATATTTTTCTTTTCCTTTTACACCAGATGAAATCTAAACTCAAAATAACCAAATGAAAACAAAGTGCCACATTTGAACTCAATGATCGGCTAAGTTTACGTATTCCAAAATATTAAAACCACCGAATGGAAGCGTATCTGAGCCAGGAGATATCTTCTTAATTGGTGTTATCTTGCAAGTAACAATATAAACAGAAGGATGGTGCTAATGTAATTGCCGAATGTTCAAAGGCAGAGGACCATAAAATTACACTTCGTTGGTTATACCGCGAAATACAAATGACCAACTAAATAATTTAATTCAAAAAGTCTAACATTACACATATAAATATTTGATTAGCTTACCAAGATAAGAATGAGATAAATTATTTGCTGTAATCGCTAAAATAAACGGATCGTCATGAAAGTAAATAGAAATGTAATATATTTTTGATATTTATTTCTCTTGTGTTCTTAACAATCATGTTAGAACTAACATGTAAGTATTCCTTATAATTGTTAATCAACATTTATTTTTGTTTATATAACATTTTCTCCAACTGAGATAATGATATTAATATTTCTTTGTACTCATATAAACAATGCTCAAAACAACAAAACTCTAATTTAACGTTTTAATTACGTTATGAATTAATAGATTTAGATTCGAGAGTTAGATTTTAAATATTGATTGATGATATTAGGATTAATAATTTATTAAAAGCATTATTATGTTTGTACCAAGGAGTATCTACTAAACTTATATTAATTGAATCATGTAGCAGTAGATACAATGATTTAAATAAAAATCGATTAGAACATATGAACAAGTTATATCTTTGTTCCATTACATGCAAATCTAAATATAATATTTATTTATCGTACATTCAAAATATATCATGAAAATTGTGTTAATTTAGATATTATTTACGATAAAATATATACTTTTATAGAGAAGGTATCTTACAGTTAAAATAATCTTTACTAATAAATAAACTTTAAATTGTTTTTGTTGATTCTTTTGTCGCCATTACCTTTGGTTTTGTCTTCTTATTTTATATTAAGTAATTGTTTTATTTTTCTAGATATTATAGCTATTAGTGGTAAACTAATTCATTTTTGTCCATTATTTAAATAATCATTTCGTAGAATTATTGCAATTGTTCGTTTTTAAAATTAAAAACATATTTAGCAAAAATATTTTCACTTTGTAAGTACACTATCTATAATGGAATCTAATTAAATATAGTTATTAAAATTATTGGTCTAGTTACTTAGTTATTAAGATCTCTGTATTAGTTTATATAGATGATAAAATAAATATTTGTACTCTAACCAGCACTAAGTCAAAAGGTCTGTAAATTAATAGTTGTTTGAAAATCATATACAAAAGAGAAGTTATGATTTGATAATATCTGCACTAAGACTTTAAAGAAGAATACAAGACAGAATAAAGAAAAAAAAACCATAAACAATTAAGCACCAGAAATACACGTATATTTGGTGGGTTAGGTTGAACACAGAAAACTGTTTTAAAAACATTAGTTATTTATTAAAATTAATAACTAATGTTTTTAAATATCAACACTTGAATGTAGAAGTTAGCTTAATTTTTTTTATATGAATTCTTACAAAATTTTACAACTGGAAGTGTCAAGGTTTTTCCTTTCATTTCCTCTTTAATAAATGCACATGACAGAAAGAGATAAAACGATGTGTACTCATCCGCTATGCAGCGTTTATTATTACAGCCGTTTTATTTGTTGAAGTCGTACTGAGTATAGACCAAAACACAATGGCAACACAGAAATAGAATTATTTATTTAATTTGTAAAAATATTTAGCTCAACTTTCATATATTTATTTTAATATTTTATTTCTTACACTTCAAACATAACTTATAATTTAATTCGTTTCACATTTGCATTTATTTTACACCAATACTAATTACAGAATATTTATAAATATTATTACAATAGTCTAGAAGATACTGAACAAAAATATTGAACTTTAAGTATAATTGATAAATACATAAATTAATAAAAATAGTCTAGAAGACACTAAAATATATATGTATTTAATTTTAACTATAATTAAAAAATGTATAAATTCTTATTATATTTTTTAACTTTTTGACGCTGACGCCACATAACGTATCTTCCGATGCGGCAAATTGGAAAATAGAAATACGGATTTAGATGAAATACTAGAAATTCATTGTCCCGCATCGGAGCTGTGTGGTGGAATAAGCTTCAGACCTTCTGCTTAACAGCAGAGAAAGAGTTTATCATGTAATGTTCCACTTACAGGTCGTTACTATATTTTACATACAACGCGATCATTTTGCATATTGTTTATTTAAAAAAAAACATTTAACATACTTGTTTACTATAAATGAAACAAATATTTTATGACAGTTTTGTTTGGAATTACTTTCTATGGACGTGAAGGCAATAAAATTGATTTAATAGAATATTCAACGGTTATCTGATATCGTATTGATCGGTCGGTCGCTGTTTCTTATCAATTGCAAGTTATTAGGTATGCGATAACTGCATCACTTATCTATGTGCGCCATATAATATATTTGCATGTAGTTATTTTTTATATATAAGTAAAATGTTACAATTGAAATCAAATAACTATGGTAGAGACACTGTTGTATATAAAAACAACCTTTTGTTAATTTTAAATGTTAACCATATAAATAAACGGATATATTTATTTATTATACGTTTTGTAAATAAATATAATCATGTGAACCAGTCATTGACCTTTCGTGTGTACACCCCTACCAATTATAACCGAACAAAATTACTATTTTAATTACTTTTAGTAGTAACCATTGAAACGTCATTTCCCGAGACTTTAATGAAATGATGATAATAAGCGATGAATTACTAAAATACAAGGAATGAACTTCGATATTTCCACTGGTTTCGAATGTGCATCGAAAAATCGTATATCTTATATATTAAGAGAGTAAGTCAATTTTTGTCCCAGTAATTATGGGACGATAACTGCCCATAAAAAAACGGCTGTGGCTTCAGCCTTAGACGTGCAGAAAATTAAAGATGATTCTCGATTGCATTTTATAAATTGTTACAAATTAACAAATAATTAATATCAGAGAGAGGAAAAAACTTACTGACCGATGAGACAATTTAGTCTTATCTAGACTAACTTACTAAAAGGCTTACAGACACTAAAACATTAATAAGATTTTTTTTAATCCATATTTTAAACGCAAATTCACCTTTAAGATATCAAATGATTTCCTTGAGCTATTGAGCTTCAGCTAGTCGTGTAGAACATTGGGTTTTTAAAAAAAGGGCTCACTATTTTTTGTTAAGTTTTTTTTTAAATGAATGTTAACGGAATTGATTTTAATTAAGATTAGATTGAGATTTACCCGTTCTAGTCACTAAGCCATATCGGTTTAATTATTTATTCTTGTACATTTTATAATGATATACTATTGTGAAAGTTATCAGCTTGCTTACCAATGTCCGTGGTTAGGCGCGGAAATAGCTGTCAAGCTGTCACGAGCGCCGCCTGCGGTTCCTTCGTTGCTATTTAACACAATCATATACATTGAATGGGCCGTTTGAGCCAGTGCATATTTAATTTCAAAACGTTTTTTTTTTATGATTGTCACTTATATTTTTTAATATAGACTAAAAGTAAAGGGAACTGATTATTACTAAGCAAGGCCACCGCTTCTTTCGTTGCAATAGCATGGAGCCTCCACCACGCTGCTCAAATAGGCGTTGGTTGGTAAATATTTTGCCGTTTATGAGTAATATCATTACATAAATTAAGATATTTGGGGACAGGGGTTTAAGAGTATAGACCATCTAGTTTTTTACCGGCAAATATACATTTAATGTCGAATAGGCAGTATTTGACCTTTTTAATGAATATAAACCAACTGTGCAGGAGAAATTATAGTATGCGTAAAAACCTCTTATAATATTTATGCCGCGTGACTGAAGTGAGTTGTAAATACCTGCTGTTGCCATGATAGAAAAACTAGGCTCAAAACGTAGTTTGGTTCCAGAGTCTCAGGATCTGCCTGCCTGTATGGGCCGCTAGATTAAAAAATAGATGGCCCATTTAATGTCTACATAATGACTATCGTAATATAAAAAAGTCAACTAATTACTAAAAAACAACACATACAACAATGCAGTTTGCGATTAATATAAATATGTATATAGCGTGCTAGGTAGTTGCACCTATTTCAATATAAAAATCGTAATTTCTGCTTTCGTCAAGTGACGTAATAGGTATTACAATTTAAGCCGAGATATTGTGTTCTTTCCATGTTTATTATGCTATTCGTATCGACGTGAGTATTTAAATGTTTGCAATAATTACTTAACGGCCTGTTTGGGAGACTTGAAACACATTGCTGTGTGATTCTTGTCGTGAATTACGAGAATAATTTAATACTTATAACAAAACTATATTCAGAGATTATTTTTGTACACAACGAGATGATTTTTTTCCGAATTATTGTCTGTCTATGAGCTATGTCTATGTATGTATGTCTATAGCTGAGTCTATGTATGTCGTGGAAAACAATGTATGGATTTTTTTAAAACTATTTATAAATAAAATTTCTTAACCTATACACTTGTTTATTCGTATGTTTTACATGCGTCTTAGTTACTAGAAAGCGAAATAAATTATATAAAATTAAATAATAATTAATTGAAATGGCTATAACAATGAATAGTGTATAGATTCATTAAAATATACATATAAAAGTAACGTGTAAAACGTTCTTAATTTTAATTTAACTTTTGCAAAAGTGTGTAATGAAACGACGTAGCAACAATTTAAACTCGTGAAAATAAACTTGTATAACTTTTGAACTCATAAACAACATATACCGCTTATAAACTAACGCCCAAAGCTATTTTCTTATAGACTAAATTCGCGCAATTAATAAAGTTGAAGATATATTGTTAAATATTAACTGATTATATCAACGAGTATAAAGACGCGTGGTTTACCGCAGATATCTCGTCTTTATCCATATTTGTCAGAAAAGCTGTCTTACGGAACTTTTATTTTAAACATGGATACTTTAAAGCCATTAGCAGAAGCGCTTCATATAGTTGTTGAAGGTTCTCGAGACTACCGTGACTATTCTTTAATACATACAGGCAGCAACACGTCTGCGGGGTTTTGCTGTTTATGCTATACATTAAAAGGACTTAAAATAGTTTATGTATTTCTTCATTATATAATGTTCAAGTGCATGATAACATTTTAAAGAGCTATAAAGCAGCTAATTATTATTTATAGGGCAATGCAATTACTATTAAGTGAATTAACGTACGCGTATAACGCCCGCTTGTATATTTGTTTTCGTTTTATAAATTCGATACCGAAGTTTAATATTTTCCCGTTCACAAAATATTGGTTGCAAGGAATCTAAATTGAATCGTGTTTTGGTACTCGCTTGTCTATCACATGTTTATTGGCATTCACGCAGTTTAAAAGATTTACAGCGCTAAACTGGAATAGAGGCCAATAAATTCAAGTTAACAAAGCTGAGTGCCAAAAAATACGTATTAATTTGTTCTTCATTTAAGATAACGACACTGATTGGAGTTATTATTTTTGACCAGTTTTGGACTCGTGTATGGTATAAAATTATACTTTTTTTTTACCTAAAAATAAATTGGTATGTATGACAAAAAAATAAAATCTAAGTAAGAACTTATCGGCTTGGATATATCTGGATCTTACGCGCCTTCACTTCAAAATACAATAACAGTACTTATATTTTAGTTCTTTGTTTAGATTTTTCAGGTTTCTAAGTCGACTAGTAAAAGAACAGCCTGTAAATCCCTCACTCGTCCTCTTCCGAATTATATCCTAAATATGGAGAGTTCCTTAACTATGTTTTCTTTAACCGTTAAGCACGAGATTAATTAAAAACGTCAAGCATATGACAAAGTGCTTGCCTGGATACCCAGGCGAGTATACACTCGCATACAAGTAAGACAATTGAACTTAACTCCTGTAACTATCCCTTGCATAAAACTCTACCCAAGTAGCGGAAGCCGGTCTGGATAGGTGTCACCTACTCATCATATATTTTACCGCCAAAGAATATTTAATATAAACATGTATGTAAGTAAGTAAACTTAGTATTGTCAAGTTCCGATTAAAGACTTACTATTAAGACTTACTTCTAGGACTCAAGTCCTGGTGCTGATTGTCTGTACATGATTGTGTTACGTGTATGCGAGCGGAAATAAAATATAAGTGACATATCTTTTGAAATTATACAACTAGTTTATTTAAAAATGAATACATTTTCTTTAACGTTGTCTTAAAAGAATTATTCTTAACTTTTAACAGGTTTTGTGCGATAAAATAAAGTTAAACAAACTTAAAAAGAAAAACATTAATGTGCTTACTCCCGAACGATAAATATTTGTTTAATTTGAGAAGTCTCGAGAGTAAAGTCTATAGAACCTTACAATTGTACTTTTTTATTGGACGATGTATTAAGCTAATTCATTGTAGTACCTACTATTTTACTAGTACGCCAACTATCTTTAATTTGTTATATATACATGTATATTTATTTTTGTATCTTAATCATGCTAGTTTTAATTATATAAATGGTTCCGTTGATCGACCTAGAATAAATAAAAAAAGGTTATAAGCGTTAACTCTTCCGTGCTTCGGAATATTGGTTGTCCTCCTGAATGAGAGTACAAAAAGAGATACCTCCACTATCCCTTTTAATCCCTTTTTGAACTATAGAATTTATAACACATTTAGCTTGTCGAGTATGTTTGCCGTGGTCGAAATCGGCCAGGAAGACATAATCATCACATTCAATTACATACTTTTCTAGCTATGTGTGTCGACTTCACACGGATGCGATAAAGATATATAAGTTTTGTGATTACAGAACAAACATGAAAAGCAAAATTCTTTATTTTTCAGACAAGGCAATTAAAATTTTTCGCTTCCTTTCTACTATAATGTGCATTTATTATAAATCTAAACTTTTCTCTTGAATCACTTAGTTTTATTGATGAAAACCGCATTAAAATCCGTTCGGTAGTTTAATAGGTCTAAGCGTACAGACGGCAGGGAGCGACTTTGTTTTATACTATGTAGATAAATTATTAAAATGAACATTATAAACATACAGGTATGAAACTTTTGAATAGTTTACGTTGTTAAAGTTCAGTCAGTAGAAAATAGTAGTTAATTTATTCTTTTGTGTCCTTACTCAAGCCAAGTTTGACCTGCAGTAACTTGCCCACCAGTTGCGAGAAATTGTGGACGTTTAAGTACCCAAGTATTTAAATTTCGTATAATTATACAATCGTAGAACTTTGCTGTGGTCGTAAACAACATAACGTGCAAATAACTATAATAAAACTAAACTGAGAACTAAATTTATAATATTTAATTTATATCAAACGAGTTTCAGCTCGCGACTTCGTCTGCTTTTTAGAAAGGGAAGAGAGGACGATCTCCTCTATTTCTGTAAATGACAACATGTATGCAATATTTTATGAGTTGAGTAGTTATGACATGAAAAAACAAACAAACACATATTCGAATTATTTATGTAGTACATTATTTAGGCTTAAATTTATGTATGTACACAGAGATATATGTATCATAGTGCAGTAGTTGGTACTGTAGAAGAACTTTGTGCTTACGTGTTGTGTGTTCGTAAGGAGCCGAAAAGGTCCACTACAACACGATTATTTTAATCGAAGATTACGGATTCGAATTCAGGAAAACACAGATTACTTAAGTGCTTAATGTATAAGAAAATTATCGCGAAAACGAGATGTAAATGATAATTAAACCGGAGTACCGAAAATGAAATCCAAACTTTAAATATTCAAGATTTTTTTCAAAAGGCTCTAGTAAACCCAGAAGTGGAACATTAATAGGATTTACTTTAGGGCTTTGGGCTGACAAATTTATTCTAGCACCAAAAATCGATACTCTATATTGTATGCTTTGTTGGTCCGGTTTTAATGATGTGTTCGCTAGTATAATTTCCGGAATACGATAATAATATCTTAAATGATTCCACGGTGGAGCATTGTTAGTGTCTTTACACTTCAGATCTTTACAGTAGTTTTATACTTTTTACACTGTCAATGTGTTCAGATAAATACTTTATTCCTTCAAGTGGTCTATTTGCTCGTCTAGTTTCGTAAAATAAATAAATAATAAATAAATTGTTCGGATATTTATAGCAAATTTTGAAAAGGAGGTCATCGATTAGATTTTTTATTATATGTTTCAATTGTGAATCAATTTTAAAGTCTCTTCGTGGTTAATTATCGATATATAATTAAATTGAAACATACAGAATAAAAACTGTGAAATTCTGGCTCATATTTATAAATGAATATCGATTTTAAAAGTAATTAAAATAAATTAATGTAAATTAAAAAAAAACTTTATATATTTTTCTAATAAACTACAAAAAGTACTTATTTGATTGACATATTTAATTCTTATGTTGGAGTTCCTATCTATTTGTATACTAGAATCTCTACCGTCCAATACTTGTACCTATGTCAAGTGGAGCGGGAACATTATTACTACTGCTCCAAGAGTTAAATTCACGGATTTTATATATGTTGCTCAGTGATTGGATTATCGATTTGGGAAATTCAACAATATTGACATTGGATTTATCGTAAAAGTTGGAAATATTTATTTTGATAATGCTTTTAGCATTTGAAAATACTGTATTATATCGTTTTTATTTATGTAATGGATTTATTTTACAATGCTTGCATTTGACGTGTTATTATTCGCTAATTACATTACGTTTAAATCCATTCAAGGTAATATTTTCACTATTCAGTATTTTTACTATTACATGTTCGACTGTACTTGTTTCGTTATTTACAAAGATATTTTGTTTATCCATTTCATATATGTGCATCTAATCTTCCAATAGTATTATTAACCAGTTGAAACCAAACGATTGGTTTGATGTTACTTATTTAATGAAAAATAATAAATTTGTTTGGCAATCGTTCTGTTATACCAAAAACAAAGTTATCAAACTTATAAATCTCATTTTTGCATTTGATGTCCAAAAATAGCTATCGAAGTGCTTATTGAATTTTTTTCGAAACAGAAAATAGACAAAACGAAGCCTTTTGTCATCTGCTGTTTAAAGTTCAAGGTTGATTTCGTTTGTTGCATGTCACGCTGTCTCTCAGGAGTAATATACAAGCGACGCGGGCCGGTTCATGTTTTAAACAAATGTTTATAAACGTCCTATATTTTATTTTCGCGTGGTGGGTACTGAGCTGCAGGGTAAAAACTGTTAACAAGAACGAAGATAACTTTTTTATTCCAATCTTTCATTCTTTTAAGCGAATGAATGATAAATAATATTATCTTAGTGTAATAGACGTGTTACATTTGCTGTAGTTTGTATTATTGTATTATGGTTTGAAGAGATCGAGTCAGAGTAACAACAGGTACAACGGGGATAACGTCTTAGTTTCCAAGATTGTTTTCGCATTGAGGATGTAAGTGATGGTTAATATATTTTTTATTGTCAGTGATGGGCGGGCTCACTACATTATATTTATGTATTGAATAAATATTTTTTACAAGTGATTTGAATTTATGAATCGGCAAAGTTAAAAATATCTGCGGATTTTTATAATATAAACGGATACCTTGTCCCAAGAAGGATTTATTGACTTTGCGGAGTCGGATACTTGGCGTTATAAGCTTATCCTTATGTCTCGTGTACCTACAATGATTGTCACTGATTCTATCAAAGTGATCAATGTTACTGTGAAAATACATAATATTGTTGTAAACATATTGTGATGCAACAGTACTTTGTTAAAAACATCCCAAAGGATTCCCTTCGGGATGTTTTTAGCTCCAAGATTATAGAAAGAACGCACTGTTCAATATCTGTATTCAATATTTTCAGCATTACCCCAAAGTAATATGCTATATGACATAATACTATGAAAATAGCCAAAATATACTAGACGAGAGATCAGTCTACCTACATATAAAACAAAAAAAAAATCATACAGAATGTATGTATGTATAGAGAGAAAATCCTGAGTTTAATGTCGGTCCTTCTAGGTAGAATCTACATTCCGAACAGATGGTTGCTTTATATTTAATTTAATCTTATAAAATGACTGTTTCAAATTTTATTTGAATAAAGTATATATTGTTTTTTATTACCAAATATTCAATTTAGTTTTACGCTATTAAGTTTATTCAATTCTGTATTTCAATAATTTTATGTTTTAGCTGTGCCCACGACTTCGTCCGCGTTGTTTAAATTTAAGTTATTTGGATATTGTAGCGTGACTTTATTTTTATTCTATATATAATTCTAAAATAAAAGTAACCTATTACTCCTTATTACATCCGCTATCTGCCAGTGAAAGTCCCATCGAAATCGGATCAGCCGTTCCAGAGAACGTAGCCGTAACCGTAGCCGGAACAAACAGACAGACAGACAAAAATGTTATTTTGGTATACGCATTTAGTAAAAATGGGTTATTTTAATATTACAAACAGACATTCCAATTTTATTATATGTATAGATTGACATTATTTTAATATTATACGATTATATTGAAATATTTTGTCAATTAACCAAGATAAGAATTTTATCAATTCATTAATTACAAGAGCGACTTAATTTAAGATAAAAGAAGGGCTTAGTCGCGGCACAGCTTTAACGCCGCGTGCTCATTGAAGCCAGTAGTACTCGTAGTTGCTTTTGATATAATCTAGCGAAATCGGAGCCACGATAGAAACTCGGTTAAGTGCTTTAAAGTTTCTAAGATCGCTTTACCGCTGCTGCTGTTCTCTGTAAAATGGGGTTTCAGATGGTATGAGAGAGTCATGTTTTTTGTTATGTATGTGTATGTACAGTTGTTGTATTTTGAGCGTAATATCGCGTGAGATAAATGAAACGGAAAACAGAAGGTGAAAAATAAAATGTTTTAGAGTAAATTATTTCTGCACGTACGTATATTATAAAATACCGTGGTCAATGAAGGTTCTTTACCGCTTTATGTTAACGGAATTTTTTTATCGAATAAATTATTACTAATTATAAACTACCAGCTACCTTATTTTTCACACAGGTATAATAAGGATCTATATACAACTTGATTGATTGAAAAAACTACATCAAAAAGAAAATTTTGTTTTTTTTCGCCTTGGAAAGTTTTAGTTCTCGGCTTTTCTCAACAATAATATTCTTGTATATAAACATTTCTCTCGAATCGCTCTGTTTAACGATGAAAAGTGAATTAAAATCCGTTGTGTATTTTAAAGATCTAAGTGTATAGACGTTGGGAAGCGACTTTATTTTATACTATCTAGATTTATATTAAAATTTGTCAGAATTGTGTAGAGTACCAAGTCAGAGATCAACTCTTCCTGATAAAAGTAGATTGTATATCTAGCAGAAAATATTTAGAGCGTTTAAGCGACAATAGCGTATATTTTACGGGTCGCCTAACGATGTAAAAAGTCGCACGATCACAAGTGATAAGCTTAAAAGGAGGGGTAAATAGGAATATTAGTAATTCCTTAATTAATTTTGGGCATTGCTAATAAACTTTCCAATAAAAAAAATAGGAACTCATAAAAAATCAACATGTTAACGAAATTATTTGATTGTTGTCAATAATATGTTATTTTAAATTGTCAAAAAAAGTTAATATTTATACTGTAGCGTATTGTATATATGTATTGTTGTTCTAAATCTATTAATTTAGAATGTGTTTGTATTATAGTTATGTATACATAATATTTCAGTAGTTTGTTTTACTTGTATATACATATATGAGTCAGGGTTCTACAAGAAAAGTAAAATACCTGAAGTTAACAATAGCATTACGATCGTCACGCCAAGCATTGTTTAACGTCATTCTTAACAATTCATATTAACTGTAATACTACTGTATTGCAAATCGTATATGCGCTGAACGTTTTTATAATTTACAGTATAATTTAAAAAAAGTGATTGAAATAATACAGCTACGAACTGAATTCTACATCCAATTTCCTTCAAAGATATATTGAGATATATTTTTAAAGGAAATACGACTATTGTCCTTCAAAACTGTGTCAGCTAACTTTAAATAGAATTACTTTAATATAGTAAAAAGTAATGAGCCGAGATGGCCCAGTGGTTAGAACGCATTCATCTTAACCGATGATTTCGGGTTCAAATCCAGGCAGGCACCACTGAATTTTCATGTGCTTAATTTGTGTTTATAATTCATCTCGTGCTCGGCGGTGAAGGAAACCTGCATGTGTCTAATTTCAACGAAATTCTGCTACATGTGTATTCCACCAAACCGCATTTCAATGCAGGTTGGTGCTCGCTGCTCCAGCAGCGTGGTGGAATATGCTCAAAACCTTCTCCTCAAGGGAGAGGAGGCCTTTAGCCCAGCAGTGGAAAATTTACAGGCTGCTAATGATGTATGTAAAAAAAATGTATTGAAAAGTAGCAGCCTGTTTATGTCCCAATGTTTTGCAAAAGTTTTTTCTTCTTTTTCGAGAAGAAGGTTTATTGTATTATCCTGTACTTGGTGGATGAGAATATACCACCTCTCCAATATGGTTTGATGGATTTCCTCAGGATGTTTTTTTTGACCGCCGACAAAATAATATGATAAGGTAATTTAAATAAAATTCAAATAACGGAATATTTTAAAGAAATACTCGAATGACTCGAAATTACATAATATTTTTCGAAAGATAAAAATACGGTTATAGCCTAAGTCAGGAAAGTACAGCAATCACATTTACATACGACAGTCACACGGGCTAAGTTAGTTTATTAATAATATTGTTATAAAACTATGTATTTATAAAAAGTATCTGAATTTAGAATTCAAGATGTAGATTAGGTATAAAAAAACTTCTTCTTAATTAATTAAAATGAATGTTTGTATGTTTTTCGTCAATGTGTTCTTAAGCTATTTTTTCGATTTTAATTTGGTGAGGTGTTCCGCGTAAGCCAGTGAAAGCACTGACCAAAAATAATTAGTTTTTTTAAACTTAAGTTTTATATATGGCCCATATTCTAATTGTACAAGTGATAAATAATTATAATATGATTATGATTTCTTTTTTCATAGTGAAATCAACGATATCAATCTGGGGCTGCTGGTGGAGGTGTGGAACAAAGGCGTCATATGGGATCGCGCCCTCGGGTATCACTACCTGCCTCTCACCTCCGTCGCTTATGATGAGGTAAGAATAAATTGCCTAGACGTTGTTTTAGCGGGTGTTTAATTAAAAACTGATTTTTCTCTTTTTGTCATCATTTATTTTATATTTGAAAGAAGAAGACAGTATTATTTTAACTAATCACATCCCAAACAGCATTTTTAGGAAAGTATATATATATATATATATATATATATATATATATATAATGCTTGTTGACTTCACAGGTAGGATATATAACATACATATACATAAGTAAATAACTATCATGATTGTATTTTTAGATGTTGAAAAAGATATCTACTGAGTTTCTTGCCGGTTCTTCTCGGTAGAATCTACATTCCGAACCGATGGTAGCTTCACTTAATAAAGTATGTTAAATGACGATTCAAAAGTGCTTGTAAAAGACGACTTGAATATAGTATATTTTTATTTTTATTTTGATATATTACAATACAAAATGTTAACAATTGGTGATACACTACTTACAGCTTTTTTGTCAAATAAAAGTTTAACTACTTAGTCCGTTGCAAAGGATCAAAATTAATTTGTAATTGTGTGTATGGAATTATTTATGATGTTGATTTATTTAAAAATATAGAGTATATTTAACTTTCCTGCGCTCGAATAATAATCATAATAATAAAGGTATAGATAAAATACTCTTTCCAAGGATTCTCTTTGAGGCAAAGCGCCAAGAAGTCTAGCAAAATTTCCCCTTTAGATATTAAGGCAAGTTCCTAGAAAAAAGAAAATGCAGACTCGCGCTCATCAAAGAGTATTCATCTAAACGGCTTTAAGACCTACAGATTCCTATTACAGTTATTAAAAAAATATATTGAAATACTTATATCTCTTATCGTCATACGTTTACATTACGATTCGTTATGCTTAGTCTTAGCAAATGGTAGCTTTTAAATAACGCCTCGTGAACATTGCTACTATCGTAAACATAACAATTAGTTTCTAATATATTTTAAATGGATTAAAGAACTAGTAACTTAATATTTGACAAACGTGACATTTCAAAAGTCTGATACTATAATTGCACAATGTTCTGAAGTATTCAATGACAGACAAAACTGTCGACGAAACAAATTTTGTTAATTATGCTTAAACATTTGATTTTTCATACATATTACTCGAACCTAAATGAAAATAAAAACATTTAAATTATTTTATACGATAGACGTAAATAATAGCGTGTAACAAAATTATTAATAAATATAATCTTGACACACTTTGTAATTGCTTTTGTTACGACATTTGCATGTTGAAGCTTAATAATTTTTCTAGTTTGATAAAAATAATTTAATCACAATAAACTCTAATAACACAAGTAGCGGCCGTCGAAGATTTGATTCGAAAACAAAGGGACAAGATTTTTATGAAGCTTCAAGGTGTGACAATGACTTGTTGATTTCTGTGAGCGCTTTCCCATGTCCATTAAACAGCATTTAAGTTTTCACAGAGCGCTATAAATACTTTTTGCTCGTTTACCTTATTTTTATTCGTGGACAATTTAAGAGTTTTCATGTAGTGTTTTTTTGTAACGGCTAACTCAATAACTTTGTATTGGTCCGACCTGGAGCTTGAACCCAGGAATTTGGGGCCTCAAATTAATATAACCCCTAGATCAAAGTTGACGATCAATTAGAGTGAAACGCAACAACAATTTTAAAATATTGTTTGGAAGGATTTTTCATTTCAAGAAATACTAATAATAGATATTCTAGTTTTGAAAAGTTTCTATTAGTTTTTCAAGAAACAGTTCCATAACGTTCAGGTTCTCTCCAATGACACATCGGCTTTACACTATTGTAGAACTCTAGAAAATAATTCGAGTGAAGCTAACAGCTGGGCCACAAGACGTGACAAGTTAGTTGCTAATATATTTCAGACATCGTTTAGCCTATTATAGTTTATACTGCTAATTTAATAGTTCTAGTTTTAATCTTTAATATGAGAAATTAGTTTAATTGTCCAGACCGTATAAAATCGTTCGTTCGTATAAATAACGTATGATAATTTATCCAATTACGAGATATTACAGTTTTAATAGTAAATGGTATTTTTTATGCAAAATGGAACGCAAATTGCGTTGAATTAAAATTCTTATTAAAATTACGATTAAAAAGTACCACTGAAAAATAATTTGAATGAAGTTTTAATATCGTAAAAAGTGACGAGCATTGGTCCACTGTTCAGAATTTTTATATTTAAGTAAAGCGAAAAGTATGAAGGTACGAAATATAGTATTACTTACACTTAGTTTTTTAATGGATACAGCAGATAAATAGTAAAAAATAGTAAAAAAAATCTTAAAATTTTACTTTAAAAAATTTTTGGTTAAGGATTAAAAACTAAAACATAAAATACTTAATTTTTAGCCTCTTTCAGAGGTTCTTAATGTTTTAGAGTATTAGAGTACTCTTAACGAAAGCTGTTACTAACTATTTTGTTTGAAGATAAACAAATGAGCAATCTCCGAAGTCTCAGACGTCTTTTATACGGATACAAAATCAATTAATTCTTAACAATTATTTCATTGATGCTACAGCAAGAGTGCGGCGGGCGGTGGGTGGAGCTGGAGGCGCAGCTGATGATGCGCGGCGGCGCGGTGGTCGGCACCACCGGGCCCACTGGCCATGCCTTGCTGTTGGACTGCCGGTTCGAGCCGCCTTTTGGTAAGTAGCAATAGAGACTATGTAATTTTGCAGAAGAATGGATACCAAAATACATTAAACCTTAAAAATATCAACTTACTATTGAGACTGCTTTGACTGGTTTGACTGGCATCAACTAATTTAGAACAAATCTGATTTATTTTTGTAAGGTGCCGAGAATTAGTGATTCATTTTAACATTCTTATTAATTAACGTACAATATCTTCAATCTTAGTATCATATTTGTATGTTATTGTAACTCACTGCACAATAGTGTTTTATAGAAAACTAAAACAATTTCGAACAGGTGAAATGTATCCTTTAAATAGGTGAATTCGTACAAATATAAATCGAGGTAGTCTGTAATGTTTTTACAAATAATACATAGTTGTGTTTTAAAATAATTTTATTCATCTCGTAATGTATGTTTAATTCGAGACATTTAAAACATTACTTGACCTAGCTTTGGCAATCTCAAGACTACACGAGCGCAGCTCGAGCGTAGGAATGGGCTTTCGTTGTATATTTCATTTTCTTAAGCAGAGTAAGCGATGTGCCTTTTTCGTAAATGAGGGCAACCTCTTGTTTTATGACTATTTATGAACACGTATGCTACCTAAATGATGCAAGGTTGGTGTCGGTGACAAAAGACCTAGTTATGCTTTGGATTTTTTTGTTCTTTGTTTACTAAGAAACATTTTAGTTGATTTTTCTTTTAAGTTTGATTGTAGTACTTTTGTTTATTGATATAAACCTACGTGTATAGAGTGGTTTATTTTAAATGGATGTGTTTTCCTTTTTTATATCTACATACATTTGGAATACAAGAAAGTTGATTAAAAATCTTATGCTCACTTAAAATATAAATATATTTTATTACAATTTAATATTAGAAACATTTGATCCTTTTATATGTATAGGTTAATTTTACATGATCATTCGAGACTATATGATTTACTCGTATATTTTTTAATACTTATAATTGACAAATAAACAAAATTAATATTTTGATTATTAATTTTCATTGAAATTTTAAGATATTGAAGTAATATATGAAGGGTTACACGATAGCATGAAAAGACGAGATATTATCCTTACCAGCTACCACTTGGCAGCATCAATATTGTCGGGCTGGCGCCGGTCGAATGGACGGCCTCGCCAATTTTATTATGTGGCTTGGGACGGTTTACTTCGTACTGCTTAATGATCTTGTCCTAGATTAGAAGAATTAAATGAACTGTTATATTCTGCTTGTAAAATGTAACCATGACTGTCGCGTATCATGCGAACTATCGTGGAATACAAATAATGATATCATTAGTTTTTAACCGACTTAATTAAAGTGTCACAATTCGTTTGTGTATATCGTTTTTCTAAAATTATAAGCTGATTTTGATGATTCTTCAAGCGTTAGGTTTATTAGAGTTGAAATTAAATGGTATTGGACATATTTTAGTTTATATTTTAGGAAAATGCTTAAAGTTTTTTTTTATTTATTAAAGAAAATTATCATAATTTGACCCGCATTTTTGCCGCGATTAGATAGTAATGTCTCATTTTATAATGTTAATTTGTTTGAATCAAATTTATTGACTCATTTATGAATGAGTCTCTAAGTCATCAGTTATCAGTTTATGAACCTAACAGCGAAAAAAGTTCTTCGTCATATTGCGTTTTTTGGTGACGGGAGGACTGGTTTAATTTAAAAATGCGGATTCAATGGAAAATGCTACACGTCAATCTTGTTACCGTTCCGCATGGTCATGATTTAAATATTAGTTATTATTGATTTTTGATATTAAATTTAAGGGTACTACCAAAACTTTACTAAAACTTTACAAGTTTTGAATGTACTTCTAAAAGTATCGCTTCATCTACCATTTCGTCATCCCACTAGTGACCTTTATAAAAGAGCAAGAGGTAGCCAGCATTAGAAAACTAATTACAAATCAACGGCTCCGTAGATATCACAGGCTTTCTGTTCCACAATTGATAAAAATCTGCAAAAGACGTGATCGCTCTTCGCAAAGGCACTACGAAAGAACCGCTTCAACTTTACCATAAATTTAAACCACAGTAGTAAAAATATCTATCCAACCGCTATGTTAGAGAAGTTTTAAAATGGCTTATTACTTTGACTTATTTTAAATTTGAAATATAATAAAGGCAAACATACACACATGCTTGTGCGTTTAATATTATTATTAATTATTTTTCATAACTTCCCAAAACAGTTAGGGACGGTACTAGTTCTGGAAACATAGTTATCTAGTTCCGTAGCTCGGGCTTTATTATACTCTGCATGGTTTTACACAAGAAAGTCGATTACTATTATTATTATGTAAATTCAGTATTGATAAACAATTGACCTTTATTTTTTTCCTGGATATTTCAATCACTGATTTCTTGGCGGGATGAGATGATAAGTTTTTATCTATGAGCCAATGGCGCCGTCTGGCCGGGGATGGCAGACTCGTGGGTGGCAAGGTCAACTTGACATGAATGGAAAACGTTACGGTTACAGACGATCCGGCGACAATAACAATTGAAATGTACCGAATAAATCATATTAGATTCTAGCAAAAACATCATATTTGATAGATGTGTATGTGTGTGTGTCATCCTATATGATATTATATAATCATATTATGGTAAAAAAATGCGTAGATAAGACCGATATTTTTATTTTTCTGTCTAAGTAACATTTCGTTAGTTTAAGCGCAAAAGGTCTTGTAAATGTAAATGTAAAATTATTTATAAAAAGTGGAATATATCTTTGTTTTGTAATAAAGTAATATCATGGACGTGTACGTAAAAGATTTGGATTAAATCTAATAAATTCTAATAATTATATATTAAAGTATGTTCGATAGGAACTTACTTTTAATAAAAGACTGAGATACTCGTATCTAAAAGATTATTCACAATAACATTTATATAATTTATTAATGTGATGTAAACTATATGTCAATTATATATTATATGAACATATTTCTGTGCTACTTTTATGGTACACATTGAATTGATATAAATAATAAAGTACAGTACGATATTTCCACTAAAAGTATTTAATTACATCAAAATTAACTATGTTTATTAGTCTTTGTTGCCTCCGAATTAACTACACACACCGAAACCTATTTAAATATTCGATATCATAAAGAAACGTCGTTATTTCACATATTTCGCAGTTAAGTCTATACTAAATTAACTTGTGGTTTTCTGTAAATTTAGGCCACGTTAAGCTTGTGGCTATTTCAGTTCAGTTGCGCTGCATATTAAAGTATTTGGTTAAACAATAGTGCCTTGTGGCGAATTATTTTCATATCTGAACAAAACTATCTGAAAGAGCTATGAATTTGTTAGTGTTTATAAATACTCTTATTATTATTATGACCAGTCAAGCGAATATTTTTGAAATATTCAATATATTTATTCAGGCAGGTAGCTGGTTATAAGCAATTTTGAATTTTACAAGTTTCATTTTAATATAAAGCTAGTACCGGTTCAAATTTCTACCGAGAACCGGAAGGAAACAAACCATCAATCAAAAATATACTTGTAATAATCATATACAATCGTATCTTTCTTTTCTGTTTGAACATCAAATGTATAAATAACCTATTCTAATATTCAAATATTCTTGTAAGCTCTAGATCAAAGGTGCTTTCAACAGATGATAATCTGGTAAAGAGTAACAAAGCCGTTTTGGTTCTAAAAAGCTAATCCTTAAATATATTCTGCAGTGTCGTAATATTTTGTAATTATATCGAGTATATGAATTGTATTGTAAGTTAGTTAAAAGTTACAAAAGGCTGGTATATAAGCGAAAAATATATTGTTTTTTGTATCGAAGAAAATATGTTTAGAGATAAGACTTTAAATAGGCATGAATTATATTTCTTCTATCAAAGAAAATAAACAGGACTACTACGCCGCTTGATTCCGATATGAGTACTATTTTATTTTAATTTATTTTCGGGAAACACAGCATAGTATACTACACAAACATTTGACACCAAAAAGTCCATCATAAGCCAACAAAGTTTTAACTGTTACATTAAAACATGGAATTAATCTAAATCTAATAAGATAATTAATATTATCTTCTTCATCAAATCGAAGTATATAAATTTAGGTATTTTTTTTTAAATAAATTATTTTAAACTGTAACAAAAAAAAAAGAAAAACAATCACAACAAAGAATATTAATGTCAAATAGTTTATAATGATCTAAATAATTGATGGATGACTCGAATTTAAAATATATATGAAGTACTGTTTTGTGCAATAACGACGGCACCACACAAATCCACACCATAATATTGTCTGAAATTCCAAGGTCTTTATAACTATAAAATTTCTTCGTAATTCATCAACATATTAAATGTATCTGCATGAGTTATAATAGAAAGCCAAGTTTTCACTTCCAGTTATGTAAGACGGGGATAGTGTGACAGCTGTCACACGAAATAAAAGTGTTATACAAACACTCGAATTAAATTTATCTCACTAAACATTATGATTATTAAATAATCTTAGGTATCAGCACTTGGAACAAGAAACGATTTGTTTTGTTTACGGAAAGGAGAATTTATTTCGAGGCTAATTTAGAGTTCAGAAGCTACCATTGACTTCAGGAATGTAGGTGTTAATGTTCAAGTAAGACACATGTTAAATTTTTAATAAATTAATAATTGTCAAAAAACTTCATAGAGACTATTCTACTTGGGGAAACAATTTTGTTTTTAAACAACAACAACTAGATTTTAGTCAATTGACATCCAAAAGGATGCTCGAATAGACATCCAGTAAAGACTTATTTGATGGAATGACTGGTAGAATATTTATGTAAAACATCTGAGGTATAATAATATATATTTTTTAAGAACAGATGTATTCCAATTTTCTCTCCGCTTCCTTTTGATATGCTTTGACGGGAAGTAATGAGGAAATTTAACTTTCTTATGTGACTTTTCAGACAAACAACGATATGTAGCTAAGAGGAAAGGTTAGAAAATACTAATGTTGCGGCATATGATGTAGACTTTTTAATTAGTTTAGGTTATCTATCAATGTATACAAATATAAAGCTTGCAAATTAGTTATATATAAAGCTTGCATAATAGTTTTACGATATCTTCTAAATCAAATACCTCATTGCAGATAAGAAAATCTCTTCTGTGTGAACCGTCCTTTTTATCGACACCAATATTTAAATGGGTTTATTTCCGCTGAAGTTTCCGTTGCGATATTCGTATAAAGTTTTCTATAGTTGTATTGCGTTGCCAACGCGGTGTCGTTGTTTCATTCAGCTCGGGTGTTTTGAAAATGGATCGCCATTTTGTATTATAACTGGCATATCTAGTTCGTGTTTGAAGATAAAATAATACACTTTATTTGATAAGGCCTATTGAGTCTTTAAATTTACGATTATATTTTGTAAATCATTCATAAATCTCCTAAGTTTATTCATTCAATTTGAATAAAGAACATTTGTTGCTGGTATGTTTTTCATTATTAATCTTTATTAGGTTTTCTTCAACAATAACGCGACAATTTTCTTTATCTGACAGCATGACTTCGTTGAACGCAAATTCCAATTTAAGTATTACTAACTGAAAATTACATTCAACTTTTTCCATTATCTTAGCGTGATGAACAATGAGCGATTCAAAAAGTATGTTTCTCATAATACCCTAAGGGCTTGTACAAAGTGGCTGGAAAAATTAATCTCTCAGTTTTTATGTATATTTTAAATAACAAACTTCCGCATTAATTTCGATCGGAGTCCCGAGACCGGGAAAATAATAAATAGGATTAAAAGCTTAATTGAAATGAAATGATGATACTGCGGTAACTGTAATAAGGAAAAATTACATTTTTTCGTGCTAACGAGTAAGTATTGAAGTTCAGTTTCTATGAAATTACATCACTTTATAACTTTATCTGAAAGTAATAAGGACGTTGTTCCACATAAGAGTTATTACGTGCGTTTTTATGTTAATACTGTAGACGTATATTGTTATCGATAACAGTTGCATTCAAATATAATTGATTTTGTTAGTCTTCTTTTATAACTTTTGTTTTAACTACTAAAAGAATTAGTAAAGGTTAGGTTAAATCGAAACAAATATATATTTTTTGGATTTTAATTCTACTCATTGTTTAAAATCTATATAGGTGAATTTACAAGTGGGCTCAACCCCTCAACTTCGCATAATTGTTAAAAGGTATTCAATTGCTGGTACCGTAAAAGTCACTTGGCAAAAAAAAAATTAAATGAAAAATGTTATAGACAAGCGCTACTGAGATTTGAAGTGCTTAATTTGTGTTATATTGTAATTAATCTTGTAATGACAAATAACTTTAATAATCCACCGTGGTAAAGGAGGCTTTAATATATTTGTTGTCTGTTACTTTTAATAATTATCAATTATATTAGCTTATGGCCATCAATATGCCGGGATGGTCCAGAGGTCAGAACGCGTGCATCTTAACCGATGATTGCGGGTTCAAACCCAGGCAAGCACCACTGAATTTTCATGTGCTTAATTTGTGTTTATAATTCATCTCGTGCTCGGCGTTGATGGAAAACATCCTGAGGTAACCTGCATGTGTCTAATTTCAACGAAATTCTGCCACATGTGTATTGCACCAACGCGCATTGGAGCAGCGTGGTGGAATATGCCCCAAATCTTCTCCTCAAAGGGAGAGGAGGCCTTAGCCCAGCAGAGGGAAATTACAGGCTGCTAATGTTTATGTGTAATTAACCAACATTTGCACACTTTTGTCTTCCTTTTGTTTCATAAATATATACTTGTAAGGGAAAACACTATTAATGCCGCTCCAAAAACCTTCTCCTCAAAGGATCTTAGCCCAGCGGTGGTAAATTTACAGGCTGTTAATGGGTCCATGAATATGTAAAGATTACACGTTAAATTTAAAACAAGAATTATGTACAGAAGTAAATTATAGAAGGTGTAAGAGCTCTCTATCGCCATCATACTCTCATCACAGCGACACAAACATTCATCTCGCGAAGAGAATACGAATTGCCATTTCTTTTTTTGCCCGTTAAAGTTGCATTTGCAAAAGTTGTAGTTGTGCTGGCACAATAGCGTGAGCGCCGGCTGTAGGCACACTTTGAAACGTGGGTTACGCAAGCCATTATTTCCAACCGATTTTTAAACGTAATTCTCTCATTACTAAGTTCATAGAGAGCATTTTCCGCTGAATCACTTTACACATTGTTTTAGCGTTGTAAGGCTTTTAGTTTTGTAAGAGTTTGAAATGTAAGCGATGATATTCTTGACATTGTTACAAATTATTCATTTCAATATCATAAACTTTATTTAAAAGAAAGAAATTGTGATTTTTAGTAAGAAAAAGTATATTGTTAGGTCAACGGTTATGTAACCCTTTCATAGATATTATTATAAGATTATAAAATGAAAATAAATACATATTTTCAGAAAAATATATCATGAACTTTTCAAACGCAGCGGTAGCCATTAACGATCTCATTAAGATCGTTAACGTTTGGTTTAATAGAATTCAATCCACTATTCAATTCAAATATAAAGATAGAATTTATATGATATAATAAGAAGCAAAATTGAATTTATGAGCCCCTAGATCATTATTTATTTACAAAGCCGTTCAAAATAAGCATTATTATCCAGAAAAGTGCAATATACCATAACGATTATACACGTTATTTTGCTACGATAAAAAATTAAGTTGGATGGTTTCACGCACTGTCAAAGAAAAAACTCAGCGTCATACTTCGCTTAATGTCCAGTGTAACATAACCTCTGGCCTATTCAAAAATAGTTCTAGACAAAATGAAATAGAGTCACACAGCGTTACTCTCAGAGTCAAGTATAATTGGACGCTTGAATGGTTGTTTTACGATGAAATGGGGGCATCTTCCGAGCTGTCGCGATGCCCTCCGTTCTAATTATACTTTTCTAAAGCCAGTTCTGCTACCTAGTCGGCCGGCGTTCTATCGCTTACAGAATTACTGACGGTCTATGTAAGTGTCTTAGTTGTAACATTAAGAGTTAAATCGAGTCATTGTTTTTATTTTTACTGTTATGTATGTATCCGTAAATGTAGATGTGTTATATATTGTCTCTTTCTATTTTTCTTACACGTCTGAGTTATTTAATCAATATAATGTAGTGCAGTATGTTGAACGATGTTAGAGCAAGCGCTATTATGTTGTGTCGTGTCTTTGACTGAATGAAACTGTATTTCGCAATGTGTTTGTTTATTTTTAGTTTTGAATAATTTCTTATGAATTTTCTTTTTATTTAAATTAAAACTTTTTACATTTTCTATGAGAGAATGTGGTAATTATCTCGAATAAGATTAGTCATGTATTGTATTCGTTTTGTTCATTATAATTCAATGTGATAGAAATTATCATACTGAAGAATAGACGGCCAAGGTTGAGAAGGATTTTAATTGTATTTTATATTGTGAGTTAAAAAATAAAAATGAAATCAATTGTAATATAAATTGGAATGTATTGTTTAAATTAAATTATAAATTAAATAAAAAATAAAAAGTTAGCTTCAAGAAGTTTTGACTTACTAGGGACGTAGAGACAGTTGCGTCTCACATAAGTGTTCCTATTACCTTGTAGACATCCAGACATATGAGCATTATTGTTTATAATCGTAATATTATTTAGTACGCTATATCGTTAGAATCCTTACATAGACGTGAGTGACAATACATTGTTTTTAAATCAATTCGACCAGCACTACGGTTCCTTTTTTTAATGTAAAAAAAATATGATTTTTATATAATAAAATGATAATTTAAAAATGATCCAAATTTAAATATTTTATTTATTTACTCAAATAAAGAAGACGAGATGTGATGTGACTCCATTGTATGTGATCGTCGGGATATTGACGTTGTATAAACCATTAATCTTGTTGTGTGTAATAATAATATTTACAACGTCTTACTAGCCTTTAAAACGACATATAGAGTGTTAACGTTTTGTTTAGAAATCATTAATCATAAGGACCAGTAAAATATCAAAATCAAAATTTTTATTCAATATAGATTGCATAGAGACAATAGAAATGTAATAACTATTTTATCGGGCGTGCGATTCTGTAGGATTTCACTTCATAGCCCATTCGTGATAGCCGATAATACTTGTATCATTAGAATTAATAAAGTCAGTGTCGCAGATAACATTCTAAAATTTGAACGCTCGCGTTCTACGATGAGTTTCGAGTTACGGAATACCTCCACATGTAAAATACTAAAAAAATTGTCACCGCATAATAACGTCGCACTCACATACTGTGTACGGAACGACTTACTATCTACAATTATGTATGCTGTTCCACTATGACTAGTATGAAGTATAACGATGTAAAATAAAATTCATTGAGAGTTTTATTAGAATTCAGTCGATATCGTGCTATGCACAGTCGTTTCTATACATATATTAATGTCAACTATGAATAGATGATTCGTTATGTAAAAATATAGTCGGAATAACATTTCTAATTATTCTCTACAATGAATCATAAAGCTGGTGTTAGGAGTGACATTATTGTCGTACAAGAGGTCATGATTACT
Organism: Vanessa atalanta; assembly: GCF_905147765.1. Taxonomy (NCBI): domain Eukaryota; kingdom Metazoa; phylum Arthropoda; class Insecta; order Lepidoptera; family Nymphalidae; genus Vanessa; species Vanessa atalanta. The sequence goes on from NC_061882.1 coordinate 8,143,774, forward strand.
AGTTATTATGATACAAGGATGATTGAAATATTTATTTATGTTTTAAATCATAAATATCTTTAATTATCTCTGCATGGAGCAAGGTCGATTATTCAAGATCAGTTAATCTATTGATTAATATTCCAACGGACGGCTGCAACCATGAATGTTCAAACGGCTGTGATTATCCAACTGAAAGGATTTAAGCGCATTATACGACAATAATCAACGGTTCTACCCTTGTAATTGACAGTCTGATGGGTATACGATACGTAAAGCAATATTTAGATACATTTGCGTTTCAGTTTCGTTATGTTAGTAAAACAGAAATTCAGTTACGCAATAATAATAATATAATATAACAATAATAATAACTTGACCATATATAATAATAAATATATAATCTTTTTATATAAGGTATGTTATGATTATGTTTGATGTTTTAGTAGTTTTTAGCGTTTTAAATTGTTTGTCTAGTAAGATAAAGTCATCAAGGAATATCGTTAAGTTATTTCAAAATAGTATGAGTTGTATTATACAATAATGTTCCAGCTGTAAGATAAATCACAAAATGTATATGTAACTATGATATACTACAATAGCTTACATTATGTATTGCTTTTCAAGGTGTACTTTTATTACGGTGGCGTGATTCAATACCATAAAATTAAATATTTAAATAATATAGTAATTTTATATCTATAAATAGATTCGAGTATTAAAATGTTAATATGTTGAAACTAAACGCGAGTTTATTAAGTCTTTCATCTCACTAGAAATTTAAACATGTACATTAAAGTAGTTTGTAAATTAATTTATTGCTTAATATTACACTTATTTAAATTAATTTACATTAAAAACAATTTGTTTAAGCAATGGTTAGTTGTACAATATGTTACTTTTAAATATATTAAAACAAATATGATATTAACGTGATTATTACTAGTGTAATAGAGCTTTCAAAAGTGTACTTAAATAATATTATGAAGTTCAAAATGTAACGTAAATTTTCACCCCAAATTTTATGATAAGAGTGTCAGGTAGGTTGTTATTTATTAGTGCTTAGTACTCTAGTAGCTCCTATTACACTTTTGTCACGCGATTTCTCGTTAAAAATAGCAAAAGCTCTTATTTAACATCGGTCCATTTTGTAACAACGAAAATATCGTTAGAAAATTTCATAGAAATTAAGGTGTCAGTTTTTCAACTTGTTTATTTAATTGTGTCGACGAAACAGAATAAAAAAATCAAATAAATTAACAACAGTAGTAATTTGAGGGATATTTCAAAGATTCAAAAACATTTTGTGAATAATGTTTATGGAATAGTATTTTCGACATATAGGAACATAATCTATATATTTTTCGTAAAATAAATTGCAACGTATCATAAATATTTGAAGTCGTTTTTAAATGTAGTATTTTTTTGGACACGCTGATAAGTAGTATTGGTCATATCTGAATCGAAAAGCATAGAAATGATGAGAAAACTGTCATGTTAGTTGTTTAAAAAATGTGAACCAGCCACCGAGACAATGTGTTTTTAAAGATTCTTCTCAGGTATTGTTTCTCGAGAACTTTTCATCTTTAAAGAAACCTCTCCCCTATTGAAAGAAAAGTTACACGTGTATAAGCTATAATGTTTGCTTAGTCCAATGTCTAAAACACTCGCGACCAAGTTTCCGAGTATTTCTATCAATTAAATAGTTCCTACATAGTAATCATGTAGATGAGCTTAAATATTGCCGATTTTTAATGCCGTTATATGAAAACAAACAAACACACACACACCACGCACACAAATTGTCCAACAAATTAACCAACATTATATTTAAGCATTTGCAAAATCAAAAAGACCACTAAATACCGTCTCCTTGAAATTTCAGAGAACAAAATAAATCATTGTGATTAATTATACTTTATGATGAAATATGTAAATTGTAGCCTTTTATAGAAATAAAGTCGCTGTAAAAAGTAAATTACATTTACGTCATCGGCTTAAAACATTTGCCCTGCGGGTATGCTGCTTAGCTTTATTTACATATGTAATTTATATTATAAGGAGTATAACTCAATAATTTTGCTTTTACTTATGCTCTTATAACATCTGTTGATAATATGCATCTTCTGCTTCCAAGAAGGTTTTTCTACTTTTTACATTTTTGACACCTTTGTAGAATTGGGTAGAATCTCATCCGAAATGAGCGGGTTTAGTACCAATGTTAACGTTATGTTATTTAACACTATTATAAGTAACAGTAAAAAAATAAGATTTCTATAAAGTATATATTTGCTAAAAAATCATGCTTATGCTTTTAAGAGATTTCTTCCAGTACAACCAAAAATGAATAGTCAAAATTCAAAATTATTTATTCAATATAGAGGCATTATACTTCATTATTGAATGAAAAGAAGAAAAAATAATCCACCGGTTCGGTAAGAAACACCACAGACCTGAGTAGAACCGGCAAAAAAACACAGAGATACTTTTCTTCTTTTTTTAGAAATTGTATTTACAATGTAATCTTTCATATTTCTATTTGAAACCGCCTGGAGGCGATCAATTCATTTACAAGTTGTGCTATCTACGAAGTCAATTATATTATAAGGGATATTGTAAAACAAATGTCTTCTTAGAAACAAACAAACGTTCCTTAACGTTTTTTCTCAATTGAAAAAATAATAACATAGACGAATAATTTACTCTTGGAAAAATCTAAATATGAATAACAATCTTCAGTGCTGAGCGCGAAATGAAATATGTAATTAATTTAGGAAGACGAAAAATCAATGGCGTTTGTGTTCTGTCTCATCTATAATTCCATTAATAAAACAAATTGATATTAATTGAACAGTTCTTACAATGTTGGGACTTTTTCATTAATAATTCGTTCGATTAGGTGCTAGTTATACTGTTAATGACACTACAGAACACGAGTGAGGTCATTTAATGAATCGTCATTATTTTGTTAAAACTATTGAGATATATGCTATTAATGGTAGCGTGGCAACTTAGACAAACAATAATATACTTTATTACTTATGACACTTAATAGCAAACACACCTTTAAGTACATTTATTCCCCTCGAGGGTTGAATTAAAAAGAGTAGCCTTATGTCTTTTCTTGGGGCATAAACTTATTTCATATCGTATTTTATCAAAATCTGTTCCAAGGTTTAGTTGTGAAAGCGTTACATACAGACATATTTACCTTTGCGTTTATAATGTTAGTAGTGTATCTACTACATATTAATCTCTTAGGGGTAGATACTTACAGATATAATTAGATTATTTGAATTATTATTTCCGTTATAAAAACTCTGTCCTACCCCGGGACTCAGTCTATCCCCATATCATAGTTCATCTAAATCGGTACAGCAACTTAGGCGTGAAGAGATAACGGACAGAGTGACTTTGTATTTATAATATTAGTAGGGATAGGGCAGCCCCTATCATTTCCCAGCGGAAATGCAATCTCAAATTATATTCTTCACACGCATTTTACTGTACTATTTATAAGCTCTAAATTTGTAAATGTAATGTTACAATAAATTTTGATTGATTGATTAAATAAATTTTGAATTATAATTATATTTTCATATTCTATATTCATATGAAAATTTGACTTCATTGTCCTCAATTAGCTGTATTACAGTAGCATTTATTATTAATACTAATTTACCATAATCGTACATAAGTGTGGTTTGATTTTTTAAATTTACGCAACAAATAAATTGTAATAGAATATTTAGATTATGGAAATGGTATGAAAATAAAGTTGAAAAAATCCAGTGGTTTCGTTTAAATCTTAATGGATCCGGGTTCAAATCTAGGCAAGCGCCACTGGATTTTAATGTGTTTAATTTGTGTTTATAATCTTGCTTGGCTATGAAGGTAAACATAAAGAGAAAACATGCATGGGTCGGATGCAAATCTGTCATATGTGTATCAATCAACATGCATTGGAGCAGCGTGGTGGAGTAAACTCCAAGCCATTTCCTCAACTGGATAGTAGGATTAGACCAAAAGTTATACATTTATAGGATGTTAAAAGTAACTGAATAAAGATTCAGTTTATGATAGTTTAAGGAGGCTAATATACTTTAAAATATTTATATGTTGTATATTTTTGAGATATAGCTTATTATGTCCAAGTAGTCGGAAGGAAAAATGTCGTTTCAGGCGCTTTCCAAGCGTAGACTGCTTAACTTATACTCTTTACACGAACTCCTTATACATAAGATTTGTAAATTGTCAAGATGTCTAAAGAAAAATCCGCAACAACATACATTTTATAGTCACAATAACTATTTTTATAACACTAAAGTTGACTTTTTCTCGTTATATTTATTGACTAACGTTCAATTAATAATATTATATTTATTATCAAAATAAAAAGTCATGTTCTTATTATTAAATTGGAGTTCAAACTTCGATTTTACAAGTGTTTAACAGATCATTAGGTTTCACTAAACAAAATTTGTAATAACAGTTTCTGTTGCGGTCGACCGCCTTATTTAACTTTAGAAACTATTTTAAGCGGTAGTTCATCATGTTTTCATTTCCCAAGCGATTTTGTTCGGGACAAACTTCTCCGGTACTCAATTGCATTGCCCGCAACTTGATGGCTTATTAGCGATATAATGACGAGGAAATAAATTAATTTTCAACAAATTAGGTCATGGATAGGCTGTAACAAGCCCTTATTTATATTATTAGTCTTGTTAAATTTTATTAATGGAGCATAATTTATATTAAAATATAAGACCAATGTAATCACGCCGCGGACGTACATACTGTGGAGAAAATGATTAATTAAAACATATGTAAGTTTCATTTTCTCTTTTTCTTTTTTCTTCTATTTTAATAGTTCAATAGAAGAACGCGGAAGTATTTATTATTAACGTTTTACGTGTAGTTTACAGTTCACTATAATTCATTGAAGATATAGCGTCAAACTCCATATGTCGCAGACGGTGCGTAGGTTTGAAATAGTACAGTCACATTCCGAAATCATCAAGATACTAGCAGGTTTTCAAGTACAGACATAAGCTTAATTTTATATACATTTAATACACATAAGAAAAAACTTAGTACGTGGATTTGAATCTGACATGAAATAAGCAAGTCGTTCAACCGGCTCTTATGTCTTTCTGGACTCTTATATATTCATTGAAAATAAAATGCATATATACATAAAGATATAACCAATGAAATTTTGTATTGAATATCATTACTTAGTTGATAACTGAACCTTTTTCATTTAGTCTTATAACAATTGGGGTCGAATCCCAAGTCGGATAAATAACTCTTATTTACAAAATATATATTGGTAGCTCGAAGTAATAAAGTCTTCCAAGGCACGGGATTGTTATTGTATATACTACATAACTGTCCCCGGAAAGCAGACATTGGTGCACTACAATGTCATCTTTGAGATTAATCTTAGTGGCCGATTCGGTCAGGTGGAAGTTTTAAGTATTTTGATACGGTCACTACAAAAATATTATGAATTTATGATAGTATTTTTGTCCAGCTTTTCAGTTTTAGAAGCAAACAGCTTGGGATGCATAATATATTGCGATGAAACAAGTATTCTTTGTTGTATAAACCGTGGAACGATACTTTTACAAAAGAATCTGTTTTACATTTTCAGTTTTTAAAATGACTCACAAAACATTTATGGGCTAACGATATTTTCTCTCGCAACTGTTACGGCACGCTAGGAAACTATGTAACTTTTTTAAGAAACTATTTTAGAATTTGTGTTGTGATTGTTATTTTTACTTATAATTCTAATGATGCATTATTTTTTATATTCAACTAAAGTACTCTCTTTGACCTAGAAATATTTTTTTAATAATCCATATTATTTTATGTTTTATCCCCTTTAATATGTTATATGGGACATTAAAATACCTTTTGAATATCATTTAAACTGGTTGTGTCACCAGATCTATAACCAATCCGTTCATTTTCTAGTTTTAGAAGTTCAGTTTTGAGTCAAAATTATAATATTTTTGTTCAGGTAATATTCTTTCAAGTATTTTTGAATGTAAATCTAACACCGGTTCGCAATATAGATTCTACGAGGGAAAACCGTCGTGAAACTAGCGGAATTGACCACAGATTAAGTTACCCGTGCCTGTATTATTTATATTTGTCTGTAATCTTTAAAAACAATTAAATTAATTTTATATCCTGCATGAAAATCAAAGAATACAACTTCACGCCTTTTTATCTTCTTTAAAGTTTTTTATAGAATAATGAGCTTTAATAATTAATATTTTATAACAAGATTTCTGAATATACTTATAAGCCAAGTAAAAGTTATTTAAATAATAATAATATATACTCTAACGTATAATATCAATCACTATATATAGAAATTAGCTTTCCACCAATAACCACTATATTCCAAGGGGATATCCTTATTAATATAGCCTTTGTCCATCATTAGGTTTCATTCTAAAAATTGGTGAAATAATTTATTAATCACTCTTAAATCCAACATATCAACTTATTTATAAAATGGAGACAATATGCTACGTATTTGTTTAGTTTTCATTTATATACGTATAGATTTACTTGAACAACATGTCGCTTTAGTTCCGTTTAATATTGCGTGTAGGGCAACCATTATGATGACATGTAATAGTTCAGAGGGGTTTCCCAAAATAATACATCATCTTCGTAAGCGATTTTGTTTTGTTCATTCTATATATTTTTGTTCGCAAAAATGTTTTTGTAAATCTCGACTAATTCAATTATTCCGAGAAAGATCAAAACGAACGCTGTGTCAATAAATATTTATTTTTTCTAAATGATTGGTGATCATAACTTTATATATATATATAAATATTTACTTTCGGAATACTTAAAATGAGCCATGTGTTCCAGATGCGGAAGGCACCGGAGGCGCCGATCTTCAGCGCAAGCTGGACTTGCTCAACGGCGCCCTCGATGCTGAGCGGGCGGAACAAGCGCGCCGACAGTTGCAGTACGTGGCACATTGTAAGTGTAATCATTATTTACAACAAGTATTATTACTTATTAGAAAAAAATTAGTTCATTTTACATGATTTTTTTACAAATTTGTATTTAAAATACTAATTTGTAGTACACTGAAGTACTGTTCTACTTTCGTTGGAACTTTTTTTATGTTAAGGGATGGATTTCAATCAGAATATGTAATTATACCAGTATTGAATTTTTTATCAATTTTTAACTTATTTAATAATTTTTGTGATAAGTGTATCGCCAAGAGACATTTATATCAAATAAAATCAATAATATACTTTAGAATGCTCTTATATACTTTAGAATTGTAAAATAACGGTACAAGCACTTTTGTATCGTTATATTACAAGATTATATAGAGCGTAAAGTACCATTACTTCGGAATGTAGAAACTCAGCTCATAGTTTTTTTCCACCAATATAATCAGATAGCTATGATACTCAAATAAAAAAAAATATACATATTCATTATATAATATTTGTGAAACAGTTTTATAAGTAATTATTTCAAATTATAGTTTATTTTAGTGGTAGAAAAGTTTTCTAAAAGTAATAAAACTTATCACTTTAATAATGACATAAATATGATTTAGTTTAGATATTTGTTTTTTCAGCTCAAGAGATTCATATAACCTCATAAAGTTTATCCATGTTTTGCACATTCCAATATAATGTGTTTCAAAATGAATGATATATGAGCGTTTTGGGATAACGGATGATTTATTAGGCCTAAAATACATGATTATCGCATTACAGATTTTATTTCATAGTAAATAATAAAAATATATTTTTCTAAAGTGTGTATTTGATAACGTTTTTAATCAAGAAAGTGAGAGTTTTATCTGAAAACCCGTTCGTTTAATATTGCTATCTCGATCAACCTAGAAAAGCCGTTGAACCATTTTATTATTAAGATTCAGGATTTATTAAAAAATATATTTAAAATAATACTTTTTTAAAATGAACTGTTTGATTTTTTCTTCATTACAGTGCTAATAACGTTGTTGATCTGTATAATAATAAAAATAATGTACTAATTAACTAATCAATATGTTACTATTATTTTATTTTTTAATTTAATTTTATTATTTGGTAATAAGAGACGAAAATAAATGTTTTAATGTCTATATAACGTATCGACATTATTTTTCAAATTGTTTATGTTATGGTATTTTCTTAGAAGTAGAAGTGAAAATTATATTGAATTATACTTCATATAATCATTTTCACGTAAGTATTGTCACGAGTTACACCGAAATTTTTTTAGATTCACATAACTTTGTGTACCTTTCGATAAAAACATAGACTTTTTAAAGATTTTTTTAAATTTTAAGTTGGTATGGTTATATCTTATACAACGGGCGTATATATGATTTTATCTCTTGGCATATATTCCTTCTTGAATTTGTAAATGTATAATTGCTGTTTTCTAAACAATAATATGGAAATATTCGCATAAATAGTATATTGTTACTGATTTTTCTGTAGATACTCTGGAGGCCTACAAATTTATAACGTATAAAGTTCTTGTCTGGCTATTATAGTTTTGGCAGCGTTCGCTTCCAAAGAATACGTCAGCATTTTAAGACTTATCTAAAAAGTACGCAAAGTATTAAAAACTATATAGCATATAGTTTTGAATCTATGTAGAAGCAAAAATAGATCAATCTTATATTTAACTATATTTTGTTTAAAATACGTCGCTGAAGTCACTGGTTCAACTGTATATATATTAAATTTAATTTTACAATTTGAATCTATTGACGACATCATAAGTAATTCTGCATGTGTGTATGAATTGAGCGTGGTACCCACTAAAACGGGCCTAAATATAGGCCCTACAAATAGTTTGTAATAATTTATGTGTTGTCAATAAAACATATTTTCATTTTTCATCTTTTACAGCGGGTTACTCAGAAGATTCAGACTATACGTCGGATCTAAACTACCCGGTCGGCCAACACGCTAACTGCAGCGCATCGCAGTTCAGAAGCGCCGCGCATCAGATGCATACTCCACAGGTTAATGTTGTTTTTAATTACATCAAATTACCTGCTAATTAAAATGTAGTTCAGTTGGACGAAATAAATAAATTGAGTAAAACTTTTATAAAAAGAAACATCTTGTTTTGGAGTTGAGTCAAAAAAAGAATGCGTTTAAAATTTATTTTTTCTGAACTGGTTGGATTTTTGATAAAAACTATTATTCAACTACTAAGTATTTCGATTAAATATATGTATATGTCGGAGAAATACACACCACTAACTCCTACAACTAACCTCCTCTACATCATCATAAGTAGTTAACAGTTCTGTGGGCGTCATCGGGATTGATTGCAAGCACACATATGTATAAACTGTTTCGTAAAATTTAATGAATGTTTCATAATATTTAATCGTTACAATTATTACTTCACAGTTACTAATATAAGATATTAATCAAACAGCTACAATAGAGTAGGGTTCGCGACACCGATCTATCTCTTTTCAACAAGATTATTATTCAATATTAACTTTTCGCTTTCCGCCATATTGTTTATTACGTACATTTCCCGCCAAAACGTTAAGATGGCGCCCCGACCCCGCTCCAAGGACTGTCTTCGACTCTGATTGGTTGTGACGTATTATGCAATATTAGTAATTTTGTATGTATCAGTAAAATAGGACACAATAAAAAACGTATTTAAAAACACAAATAAAATTTAAGAAATTATTTAAAATTTTGACAATAAACAATTCCGTCATATCCTCCGATATATGTATATTACAATAATAAAAAACTTTAACTGAAATATGTAGAGTATACAATTTTAGATATAAATGCTACTATCAAAACCCGTCTAACTTGGCCTATCTATCTAAAACGAACTTCAAGACTTAAGTAAACAAAATAAACATGTTTAGTTTCAATTCAAACAAATGAGTAATGTATCAAAAATATTTTCCTTTCAGAGGTCTTTGGAGGCATCTCGTGAAAACTCTTATGAAAGAGATGAATATCACCTGCACGGCGATAGTGACCCTCTCTATTACAACAGCCAGCCTAGGACTAATAGGTAAATAATTAGATTAATATATAATGTTCAATGATAAATTGCTTGGTGGTGTAAGAAAACACCGTGAGGCTACTAGTGTACAGTATTCGGCTATGAATATTTTATCCCTATAGCTTGGTGAATATACCATCAACCGATACTGTAGTAGTGCTTTTGTATAACCACTAACTAACTATTAAAATCATGTATCACCCGCAAGGCAGTTTTCGTGTGTGATATATAAAGTTAAATCAGACAGAATTTCACTGGTGGACCGAATCCTATTCTTTAATGGAATTTTACAGTTTTTCTGATTTAAAAGAAGAAAATTATATCAATAAGTATGTAATATTAACAAAAGGTAAAAATTATTTCAGAATAGAGACGTGGTCGCAGTTGCACGCACAGGCGAGTGTGGAATCCGCTATATCATGGCGGACGGCGGCAGATTGGCAATCTGGAGGTAAATGTTTCAAGTTATGGTAAATACAATTGCATACACATCCATCCATCTAAAATATACGAAATCGATTGTTTTAGTTGAATTCATTCCAAAGATTAATTGATATGGTTTAATAGCATTTCCATAGTTATATGTACTTTTTTAATATTTAATGGAGGAGGTCAGTCGCTATATTTTCTTCATGTGGTGTAATTAATAATAATTTAACAATTTAAGAAAGTCTACGAATTTGGTAGAGGTTTTGTAATTTTGTTAATTCGAATTTTGACTCACCATTAAGCCATTAACGGGGAAGATTCCGCATGAAGTTTTTGTACTAGTATCAGCTAATCATTTAAATTTACCAATTCCACGTTTCTACTACTGTTATCGACATAATTATATTTGTTCATATATTTTTAACTATAAAACTTTTGGAATTTTCAGAGGAGCAGCGAAGGCCGAGTTTAGAGCGTCAGAATACGTTATATGATGACAGCATAGGATACGGGTACGACTCATACACCGCTAGTACGCACATTAGGTGAGATCATTTATATATGTTTCTTGAATAATTACGCCCAAGTTATATATTCAAATGAGTTAAGTTCTATGGTTACGTTACAAAAAGGTCTTGAATGAATTCCCTGATTTCCCTACCTCCTAAAATTCGTCAAGCTGTATACTCATACATACTCTTAAAAGTCCGCATAATATGTATATTTTGTGGACTTTATCGTCTTTAGTTTTTTTTTAAGCTGTGAGCAATAAAGATTAATTTAAAAAAAAGACCATATGGACACTTGTGTCATTAATAAATTCAAAGAGCCATTATTACTCTTTAAATGGGTGTCGATAATGACGATATATTTCCACATTTTAAACGGATTTTTTTTTACCAGGGACCATTCACATATATCGCAGCAGGCCAGCTATGAAGAGTATTATGACTCAAGTAGCTACCAGTACCCCGCGTATCAGGCGCAATGGGAGAACCGTTACTTCTACGAGGAGTGTGGTCTCACGCCCACCGAGTATGAGAACATCGTTAACAAACGTCGTTCCTCCGTTGTACAGTTGCCTCAGATGCCGCCTAAGCAGGTACGACGCAAAATGTTTGAAGGTTTTTAATTTTCCGATCGTGAAGACTCACACAACAATAACTAAATCACTTTGGTTGTTCTAGCTTCCACCGTCGTCACGATATTCTGATTACAATGAGATGGCGCCATACAGACCTCGGCCGCGACGTACAGCCGCTAGTCTTCCAGGTAAGATATACTTTACTTTGTATAAGTTAATTAACTTATTTTTAAACGTGATGTGAATAAAGTGATAACTAAAAATGGAATCATAATCGTAATATTTAGTACTAGTGGTCGCCCGCGGCTTCGCTCGCGTTTGCTTGTCATGTGTTAGGCAAAAAAAGTAGTCTATATACTTCCTTGGAGTTCAAGTTTGCTTCATACCAAATTTCATCGAATTCGTTTCATTGGTTTGGCAGTGAAAGAGCGACAGACAGACAGACAGAATTACTTTTACATTTATAATATTAGTTTAGATAGTACAGATTAAAGAATTGTAAATTCTTACCTAATGGTCTTTAGGACCTGATATCAAAAGAAACCCAGCAAACTAATTTTACATGAATATTGAAACAGTACATACCAACAATAATAATGTTTAATCAATTATTTGGACGTGGAAGTGAATTTGAACAATATATTAAATCAAACTCATACTGAAGAATTTCCAGTAATATAAGTACCTATTCTAGTTGGAGATATTATTAATTTCAATGACTTATAGCAACACCATCATCAACGCCAAAGCGTGGTCGAGCACTGCCCGTACCACCGGGTAGCGAGTCAGGGTGGGGTCGTCGTGGTCGCCGGCTGCCACTCCCGCCCGCTGTCACGGCGGCGCGCCTGCCCGCAGTCCCCGCACCGCACGCCCCGCCTGCGACCACCCACGTGCCTTACACACAAGGTGACTCATCAAAATATCATCTAACTCTTAGATGATTCTGGAGTTAAACATATATTTTTTTGAAACAACCATAGCTACAGGGTTGAATTAGTTTCCGATAAATCAATCAGCAACTACAATAGGTCCTTTAGGGCGCATTTTCATTGGTCGATAAGGCCCGCATTCGGGGTGCGGGAGATTTCTGTAACGCATGCCATAGGGCCCGCAAAGAGTTTATCGTTTTCACTGGTCGTCAGAGCCCGCATACGGGGTGCGGGTGATTTCTATAACGCATATATAAATATCAATATATGAATGCGGATATCACCCGCACACGTTTAATCGACCGAGTTATCGACCAGTGGATTTCATTGGTTGTTAGCTCGCATGCGGGTACTCCCCGCAATCGGGCTAACTACCGACTTATCGACCAATGAAAATGCGCCTTTAGTTGTATTGGCTTAATAAGCTTGTATGTGCTAGTCGACGATTAAAATATATCCTTTAAGTATTTAAAAATAAACTTAAAATAAATAATTATTTAATTTATGTGAGCCCAAGGGGTATTTTGAGTTTTACTTGAGTGCAGCAGATTAACATAAGGGGCATTTCTTGCATTTTGTAGAGTACCTCCAAATATCCAGGCCTTTAGAGTTGTTACCAAAAAGCCTATAAGACTATTTAAAAAAAAAACTATCGTCATTAATATTCAAGCACATCAGATTAACTTAAGGTGGGTAAGTAATTACTAGATGGGAATTCCTCTGATAGTACGAAATAAACTTATAGATATGAGGTCATCGACATACTTGTAAAACTTTTGTAATAGTCAGATAAAAAATATTTAGTAAATAAATAACAACTACTTAAATGTAAATTATGTTGTTACAGAGCCCGCAAGAACGGTACCCGATGTTAGTTATGGTTACGATAGCGGTGGTTATCAGCCGCAGTTCCAAGACACTGCCAATGATCAGTATCAAGAAACCAATTACAGTACCGGGTATGTGTCATGTGTATTATTTTTAGTTTTATTTTGTCTGTATTAATTATGCTGAAACGCTTTTTAATCTTAAATCTCATTTTTTAATTAATTACAAAATAATTGTAATGTATATAATATATAAAATTACAATTGTTTACTTTTCTGTTTTAAAGTTATGATGAGGATGGAATGCAGCCTTTCTTTGATGAGACACCTCATGCGACACCTCCAGCAGCGACAGGTAGAGAATATTATTAAAACAAATTGCCAATGTATTGTAAAATGTTCTACTACTGGCACCCTCTCCGGTAGAGGAGAATGTTAGGAGCATATTCCGTCACGCTGTTTCAATGTGGATTTGACAGTTATGTAGCTAATATTTATCTAACATATACAGGTGTCAGAGTAAGAGATAAATTATAAATACAAATTAAGCACATACAAATTCAGTAGTGCTTGCACGTTGAACCCATAATCTTTTGAGCAACCACTGAAATGTATGGCTATGAAATGTAGCAATTTTAAAGCTTTTTCCGCTTAATTATGAACTATATATCAACATAACAATTTAGATTTTGAGAAAAACTATATTCTATAAAAATATATTTATAGAAACTTCATGTCATAATTTATCAATGACATTGAATGCTTCAATGTCCTTTGATAAAAACTTCCGTAGTACGGTCAGGGTTACTCTCGCAGATTCATTTGTTAATCAGTTTATTATTGAATCTTCGTTTAACACAATGTCACTATTGTTTAATAAATTTTATGACGAATTTATACATTCCATTTTTAAAAATCTGGTTAAACTTCCAGCTCAAAAGACGACTTGGGCGGAAACGGAAAGTTCAACGCAATTTTCTTATCCAGTTACAAGTGAAGAAGAATCTGTGATACCTAAATCAGTGCCATCAAAAATTCATTCATATAGTCAACCGCCTGTAACTACTAAGCAAGATGTTTACCATGACCAAAGTTATCAGCAATATGATACACAGTATGAAGCGACGAAACAGCATCAAAAATTCGAGCATCAAGATGCGAGTTATCGAGATAACCAAAATGATTATTTAGATAAAAAAAATGGTTATCAATATCAGTATGATGATCAGTATAAAAATGAACAAATTTATCAACAAACTGAACAACATCAACAGTATCAACAAAAAACCGAGCAACAAGAGTATCGAATGCAACAAGATGTGCAACAGGAACAACAACAGCAAAATTATTTTAGCGAACAACAACAGTATCAAGGAGAACAGTATCAACAAGAACAACAATATAATCAAGAACAACAATACCAACAGGAACAACAATATAATCAGAATCAAAATTATCGACAGGGCTTACAATATGAACAACTAGACCAAAATAATCAATATCAACAGCAACAAAGTCTACAAGAACCTTATGATAAATCACAACAAGATTATTTTGATCAACAAAAACAACAGCAGCAATACGACCAACAAACTCAGCAGGAACAGCTCCATACATTACAATATCAACAACAACAACAGCAGCAGCAACAGCAGCTGCAGCAACAACAACTGCAGCAGCAGCAACAACAGTACAATCAACAACAACAACAACAAAAAATACCCGCACAGCAACTTCAATCGACTGTTTTAACTGGAGCAGCGACATTGGGTTCATTAGTAGCGGGGGGAGCTAAAAAATTAGGTAGCTTTTTTGGTGCAGCTGCAGCAGCTGTTGCCGCTCCACCAGCAAGCCAACAGCAACCACCTGCATCAATATCAACAGCTCCTCACACACAATATCAATCTACTATACCATCCGTCACGCCATTCACGAGCACTACAACAGTTTCCGCCACATCATCCGTCCCTGATGAGTCATCAGTTCCAGTGTCCAGTGTGACTACGTCAGCACCAACGTTACCGAGGACACCATCACTTAGAAGACAAGAATCAATACAAAGACCCTCAGTGCGTCGAACACGGACTTTACCTGATGCTCCAGAGGATTATTCCACGGGGAGCTTCGATGAAAGTGCCTACGAGGACGAGTACCAAAAGACTGATATCGATCAAGTAGATCGCGATAGGACATCCTTAGACCGGTTTCGTGATGATGATTTAGTACACGAAACCATCCAAGAGGATGTTACAGAAGAAGTAAAGGCGACAGAAGAATCTAGTATACAAAAAACTGCATCGCCTACCAAGACTATTGCACCAGTCAGAAAACCTTCTGTTGATAGTTATCATAGTCAAACGCCTTCCGTACTTGATCGAAAAACTTCACAAAGTTCTTTTATTTCGCAACACGAAGAAAAACTGACAATACCTACAACATTAGAAGGTAAGATGCCGTTTTTTTTATGTTACTTAATATTGATACAAATATAAACTAATTACTATAAGTACTTAAAAATTGAAAAATAATAAATTTTGAAATGATATTTGATCAATTCTATGATATATTTTAAGATAGAAAATATTAAAATTAAAAAGTAAGGTTTGTTATATTTATATTACTAAAATTCATATAATGCAAACTACTATGTTATGTATATACATAAATAGCATTTTGGTTTTAAACCTTTATAATAAATAATTTTGTATTAATATTTATGATGAATAATTATTATGTAAGTGAAAATCAATATATTTTTAAATAAGAATACAGTAATCATGTATATAAAATTATTTAAAAGATTTAAAAGACATTATTTATTTATGTAGAGATTTAACATATTATTTATATAATAGGCACAAGCTATAATGAATTACTGAATGAGTCTAATTTTTAATGTAATTGCGATTATTTTCATTCTACCATTCGGAATAAATTAGTATATTTATTTGATGCAATAAAAACCTCTATGTCCGAATCTAATGAATAATCAAGTTCTATACAAAAAAGAATGAAGCCGTCAAGTTAAAAACACACAAACTAACTCTTAACTAAACTTTAGTAAGTTTACATTTGATATTGGATATTAGAGATATTTTATTTAATGTCTGTTCTATTTCAGAACAAATGCAAGATAAGTCAAAAGTAACGTTTCAAGAAGAACATCCAACTTATCACGAAGTTCCCGAAGATGATGGATTCCAAAGACAGGAATCGTTCGATCAGGACGCGGAATATCCTGAAGACCAGGAGCAGTATCCTGATGAGACATTTACAGAAGACAAGTTTACCGATCAAGAAAGATTTGACGAAGCAGATGAGCAGTATAATGAAGATAGTGTTTTTAACGAAGAGGAACAAAGACACGAGGAAGAACAACTGGAACAAATGGAGTTCCAGCCGGAACAGCCCAAACTTACGCCGAAGCAGAGGTGGCATCGAGCGTACAACAAGATTGTGATGCAGCTAAATGTGAGTCCTTTTTTCTATTTACCGACGAATGAAACAGATTATTTTTTAATTTATTATTTTATTTTATTTTATTAAACAACACAAAGAACTTTTTCAAGACAAGGTTCAAGCTTAACAAATATATGTTGTTTTTTATATATCTGTTTTAATCGTCTATAATTTTACTTATAAAAAAATTATTTTATGCAAATGGAGAATTAAGTTGTTCAGTGTCTAATGTTCTGGTTAAGGTAAGTTATATTGTTTTAATTATAACGAAATACATGTTTTTAATTTAAAAACAAAATTGCCTTAATATTTATTCCATTTCAAAAAATTTTTAGTTTAAAATTTCGATGTCTTCTTTCTGACGTATAACGTGCTAATTCTATTCAAAATATCTGCTAAGAAATATTGAAATTCTACAGAGATGTGAATAGCTTATAATCTTGAATCTGATGAAGCAACAAGACCGTTACTCTGTGATAGAATTAATTCAGTTTACGACTGTCTGTGCCCCTAATCAAGTTCATACATATTATTGAACTTAATCAACTAACGTCTGGCACCATTGGTGTCCAATTTACACTACTGCTTTTATATAGTCTGTGTCTTAAACTTTTATGACATCTTTAATTTAACGCGATTCTTAGATAACGAAATATGTTTAATTAATAACATGTAACTATTTTTATAGCACGATATAAGTATTTCATGGAGTTTTTGTTTGTTTGTTTACATATTTTACTATATATTGTAAGAATATATCCAAATAATATTATCACTTACAAACTATAGTGTTTTAATCCCGCTGTGAAAAAACGTTAGTGCGCAAACTACTGCTGGGAAATGGGAAAATGCTGTTACGTTGCTGAACTCTTAATGGTTTGACCTTGCACATAACTAAAGCTTTTCGAAACACAAAGGATAGGTCTGTAATTCGGTGAGGCTATCGTCCTAGCGATAAAATCTCTTATATTTATTATTTAAGAAAATAATATATTTTACTTATGTTTGTTTGTTTTTAGTATTAATCCTAAACTTTAAAATAATTACTCATTTTAGGAAATTTTATCATATTTTTTATTTTTATATAGTAACAATAATTCTTAAAATAGAAAGAACATTACATATATTTAGAAGATATTCTGAAAGGTGACATTCTTTATCATAACGAATGTAAAAAACTCTCGATCAAGGTGAACTGGATCTAAGCTGTCAATAGTTTACCTCTCTATACAAAATTAAGCATAATTGATATTAGGTTAGTATGGGAGCGGGACTGATCGAGCCCAAATGATTTATCTTGTCTTTTATCTATTTTATTTCATAGCTATATAAAATTAAGTATTCTCATGAGTTTATTGCATAAAACTTTGTCAATATCGATATATAAACGGAAGTAAACATTACTATGTCAAATTAAAATCTTTTGCAAGTATTTTTTATTGTTCTAAATATGGTATATTAAATCTTCAAAAAATATTATAGAAAATTTTTGTTTATAAAAGAAGCTTTAAAAATATATTCTTTCATACACTTGTTGTATAAAGCCTTACATTTATCATCACCTAAAATGTTATTAAGATTTCGTAATTTAAAATACGAAAGGTTATCAGTGAAGATTATCTTGTTTTGATTTTAAATTAAATAGAGTCTTCCTTTGAATTTGTAATTAATTAATTATTATTACCCTGTTTTCCTTTATATTAACTTTAATAGGTAATATTTTTGTATTCAATTTAACTCACTCGTCATTGTTCCAACCGTCCCGTCGCCTGTTGGCTAAGTGTACCTCCCGTAGTACGGACCTCCCGCTAAGTCCTATGACGCCTTTGAACCCAATTACTTTATTAGTTTTATCGAGTTACTCTAACCACGCTTACACAAATCTACGCACTCTCAGTCTGCAAACAGACTTTGTATCGTACGCACATCAAGACAGTGAAAGTAGAAAGTAACTAAATACTTTCAAGTTAAAATGAAAACGCTATAAACTATGTTACCGGAAACCTGCGAGGACGCGTTATCGCTATCCTGCGGGCGACCGTGGCACTAATGATTGCGACGCGCGCGCACCTATCAGCTATTTGTATGCAAATTTTTATTACTTCAGGTGTAAACCTTCAGTCTTAGTGTAATTGCTGCTACGGTCTGTGCTTTGTAAACATAAAGTATATTGACTCATGTCTCAGCGACCATGGTTCGAAGCAGGAAATGTCAAGCGGTCAGCGAAGCTGATGTGCGCTGCGATGCTTTTGCGTCAAGCCGTAGTAATGTTAGTGGCTCTCGTTTGCGGGTTCGCCGCGGGTCAAGTTTGACAGATTTAGATAAGTTACGATGCAGTGCCGGTTCGAGTGGTGGCGGGTCCATCGGGGACTTAATGAATATATTCAGTGGTAGTGCCAATTCCGTCGGAAGTGATACATTGGTTGCACGAACAGTTCCCTTGGAGACGGTTCGCCGCAATATGCCACCGATGTCAACGCCTCCTCCTCATCCACCACCATCCCCGCTTATACATGTGTCTCGACCTGTAGGTCCATTGACTATGGCGCAAAGAACTCTTAGGTTCAGCAGACTTTTGAAGTATCAGCCTTCTTCGACTGATGTTGTTATATTGCTGGTAAGTTAGTACATTTATTGTTTGACGAATATGTCTTTAAAGTATTTTACTTAATGTAACTTATAGTTATAGTATGTGTGACATAGTTTTACTTTTTTTCTGGTGAAATTGTAAACTGTACATAAATTAAAGTATAATCTAAGTACCGTGAATCAACCACCGCTTTTATCAGTAGATACACTCAGCGATGCATACCAAATAGGTATAATTTTATCTATAAAACCTCTTTAACAAAACATAGCCTTACTAAACGCTTTTTAAATATACTGTTTTAAAAATATTATCTTTTGATGTTTCACATTTAATTTCAAATCGAAACTAGAAAAAAACATTAGATAGTTAGCTATATCAGTCTGAAATGGAAAGAAACGAATTCGATTACTGCTTGGGAAATACTTGGTTTGGCTAATAAATTGACTTTTGCCGTTCTCAGGCAGTAACAAGAAATATCGTTAAAATGATAACAATATTTATTAAGAATACAGACATTACAACAAATGTATACATGGCATACAAAGATTTAAAGGGAAGGTAAGGGTGGAAATAGAGGTCAATAATAAAGTTATCATATCAGTGGGTCATTACTAAAGTAATAATGTGTGATGTCGTCAAATCGCTCCACACGATATTCAGTGAGTATGACGCCATATTGTATTTCTGGAATTAAAAGCCAATATTTATGTCATTTTTTATAACGTAGTTAATTGGTTTATTCATTTCATGTTAGGTATTGAGGGATTGTGTTATTTTTAATTCCACCTGCAATTCGACGTCGACATATAAAAATTTTACAGCAAAAAACGTTTTGTATGCGATATTATAAATATTGTGCACGAATTTTATTGAATTTGCATCGGCAAAATGCAGGATTCATTGGCTTCAATTGAATATATTATGAAGAAAGAATCTGCATTAACTGACGTGAATTATTTCATAAATGTTCAGGTTCCATTTTTATTTAAATATATCAATGCAAATTGAATGGATTTAAATTGTCTTTGGCGATCAAGAGTTACGAAATTGTTAATTATGTAATTCTAAAATATTCTTCCGAATTTAGTACGAATTAAAAACAAATAGTATAAAAGTATCACTTTAATAAAAAATAATGTTACTTAATTACAAAAACTATTATATTTACTATTATATTAGTTATTTCGTATTTCTGCTTCCATTCAAACGTTATTAATGTTTTAAAATTTATAGTTCACATCTTATATTCCTTCAATTATGCCTATACGGAGATTACTTAAGGTGATCTTTTAAATTAAGTACTATGAAAATGTTTTAAGCAAGAAAATAACTTTTCATGCATACTTCTTCATGAATTTCAGTAAATACTTAAGTTTCGGCATCTCAATGTTGTGAATGCATCTATTGAAGTCTCCAATGACTTTGACGGAATGAGTCATCATTCGCGATATAATGTCCTTGAGACAAACACTTAAATCGGACACTTCTTTGAAGCCATGTATCGCGATTTCTGCCATCACGACGGGAAATGGTGACGTTTCATATAAAAACTGAAATAATTTTTTTCGGAGTATTATTCATTTATAATTCAATAATTTTTAATATTATTATATAATAAACCTTTAATTTAACTATAATAAAGCCATGCGAAATAGAAAAAACAAAATGTACTATATATTTTTGTATAATAACATAATATTTCTTATCATAATGTTCACTAAAAATAAATTTATCTAGGTATTACTTACCACTGTCCTTTCAAGGTCTTGACTTTCATGAGAACAGTTTCCTCCTACTTGCTGCTGTTTCTGACATTCGAATAATTTCGATGCCGAATATTTCTTCAGATTTTCCAACGTTTCAAAATGTACTTGTAACTTTTCTGTAATATTAATGAACTAAATTAGTTAAAGTGAAGGTTCTGAGGTAATATCGGAATTCAATTAAATTTATTCTGAGTAATGTTTCGTTTAAATGTAATATATTTCGAAAATGAATTTATAGTTTTAAGCTCGATAATAATATGAGTCGTGTACCAATCCAACTCTAGGGTAGGAAAAAATATTAAATAGTAGAATCTATATACTTTAAATGGCGGTCTTATTTTATGATAGAACGTTTATTGTGACACTAGAAATGAACTACGAGTGGAAAATGCACTACAAATACACTATGAGTGAAAATAGTTTCACACTGTCAGACATTATTATTGTACAAACATAGTATTGTTTCCAACACATCCTGCGCTGTCTCAGGCGGAAAGACATGTACGAAGTAAACAAGGAAGACACCGCCAAAATAAAACTATGAAAAGTAGGTTGAGCATCATATCTGTCAACCTGAGATCGTCCTGTAACTATGAGAGGAAACATGTCAGAAATAATTTATTTTCTAATATATATGAAATAAATTGCATTTTAGTACTTAGAACCTTTTTGACCCCGTAAGTATTCTGAATTTAATTTCATCTCAAGTAATATTTTAAATTATAAACCCCCCAAGGAAGAGATAGAGTTCTGATTTACTGTACTTGGAAACAGTTTGTAGTTAGGTTGTTAGGAAACAATAATATTTATCGCACCTGGCAGCCGCTGTACTCGTTGATAGCCCAAAGCTAGACATAAGGTTACGTTCTCATCAGCAAGCTGCAAATTCTCCCCGAGCAGTTTAACAATGCTCTCCTTGCAGTAAGTGCCGTTGCGGGGTTTGCGATCGTGAATTATTACCTGAAACGTACGTAAATCAGGTGGAGATTGCACAACTGCTACAAATTCTAAGCGGCTTTTTGCTGGTGGTGGTAAATTGGTGCCGCTTTAAATTAGCTTACCGAACATATTGCTCTGCATAAAAAATATACAATATATAGTCTAATTTTAGAAAGTTATAGCGCGTAAATGTGAAAAATGTCGAATCTTAATTCGCTGTACCACTGAAAAATTTACAAGGGCTAATTTACAATGTTTCCAGCCTTCTAAAATGTGTTTTGTGCGTCGACTTTCCTACGTAAGAGCTCTTAGAATGTTGTACCAGTGTAGTTGCCGACAGCTTGCTCGTGTATATAAGTCCTTAGGCTAAGAGGCAGACTGCCGGTTAATGGACCGTTCCTATTTCACATTTCTCTCTTTTCTTTCACGAATAGACCTCAATTTTTTGTTTTACAGTTGTTTCGTTTGTTTAATTAACCTAATATTTTTGAAAGCGAAAATTGAGTCCAAGGCGTTTCGATACTTAAAATTGTATATTTAGCTAAAGAAGATTAATATTTTTTCCTAAAAATATCGAAAATCAACAAAAAATCTTACACTAAAAATTAAATTGAAAAAAAGAAAAAGAATTATATCCTGGTAGTAGTCGTTTAGATAATAGAGTATATAAGAGTAATTATACTAGTTCAGTAGTATAAGAGGTTTAATCTAATAGTAGGGCATTTAAAAGCCGGTATTTATTTTTCACTAAGGAATATAACAACGTCGATACGATAGTTAGCGGCGCATTGACGGTGTAAATAGCGTCATATATTATAAAGTCAATTAATAAAATACTTACTTGGAAATACATAGATATCTGTTCCAAGTAGATAGTCATGTAGTTTATTGCTTTGTCTGCTTCATTTTTCATGAGTAACTTAATCTGTGAGACTAGGGTGTCCATGTCTTCGCGAGATTTTTGAGTTCGAACCTGGATGTCCGCTATCAGCGTTCTATAGCCATTTATGAGGTTATCCTGGAAGTCTGTCGTCTGAAATGTTTTCAGTGAATTTATTAAAGTGTAGCCCACATTGTTGCACAGAAAAACTGTTTGTACAATTAATTCTCGCCGTCTTTATATGCCATTGTAATCGATGGAACTTGTAACAATGTGTGTTTTCAAAACAAATAAACATAATAGCCTTTATTATATGATGGAAAATTAATCGAAAATTCATATTTAAATCATGATTTAAAGAAAATAATAGCTGACTAACAATTAGTTAAACTTATAATTTAAGTTTCAATTTTAGTTTGTAGGTTACAACCTACTTACATACCTGTATCGTGATGACGACAAATGCAGCAGAGAGTAAAAAAATAATAAAACGATTCATCGTTCGTTTTCAACAATTCGCATGTCAACTACACACACAGAACATGCTAATTATTTCTACACGTTAATTATTTCAGAATAATTCACAGACTTATGAAAGACTTTAAGTTTAATATTGTCAATAACTTCTAAGTCTTTATATCAAAAATATAATAAATGAATTGCCGTTGTATGTTTTGTAGTATCAAATTGCTGATCGCTTAATGACTGCACATTTCTGTTCCGTCTTGTTTTGCTTCCAGTCTCTGATCGAGCGATTGATTGTTATCATTAGGGCTTGACATACTGGCGTATTTTAAAACGGAATTATACACGTTATTAAATAAAAAGAATTATAATTTGCAATACTGATAAATCCGTTGCTCATTTTTTTTAGAGTAAAGTTATTTTGTGGGGCTTACAGCAGAGTGAACTGACAAAATCGTCACGTAAGGAAAAACTCTTATGCCCCCTTCAGGCGACCTTTCCCTCTTTTTCTCTTTCTCTTTGTCTCTATTACATACAGTTTTGTTTAATATTAATTAAACTCAATTATAGTTATTAATTTAATTCAAACGAGATTTTAATAACAATTTGGAATTATTTGTCGTTTAATATTGTAGTTATATTATTTAGAAAATATATCTCTCGTATGAACAAGACTTTACAGTAGAAATTCTATGACGATTATATATACTTTTCATGGCACTAGTTTACATTCGGTTATATTGTTATCGTGTAATTCATTGCTCATGAATGCCCATTCTCTAATGTTTTCACGTATTGTTAATGTAATGATTAATATTAAAAATATGCTTACAAATATATGATGTCATTTGTTTCATAAAATAATAAACAATAGTAGTTTATTTAGCGATAAATTAACAAAATAACAAATTATTTACATATATATATATATATTTTTAATCACAATTATAAGACTTGGATTATTTCTTATTACACAAACATATCTTAAAATTCAGATTTTATCATCTTTTTAATCTTACAGACAATTCCATTCTAAAAACAAATTCAGCTTCCGTATAAGCAATTACATTACGATAGATGCTTGTATATATAGTATATAAGGATGAAATTGTGTGTTGTATTTGTGGAGAATACCACATATGATAGAATAATACAATGCTGTATTTGTGTAAAGAAAACATCGATGCAAAGCAATGATGCCTTCAAGTCTGTATGTCTAATAGAATATTGTATTTAAATTATATATTTGGTACACATTCTGTACATTTTGCAGTAAAATTTTACGTAAACGAAAAGCTATTGATATTATTCATGCATTTAAATTAAATTGAATCACATGTAAAGCAGCGCCATCTATTGAGTACATTTGGAAACATTAGAACAGCGTAACCACAGATCGGTTTGATCTGTGGGCGGAATTTAAGTGTATTGTAGTTTAGTTATGAGAGAGACAGATGTCGCGGTAGTGTTCAAAAAGTAAGTTAAAAAGATTTGAAGTTAAAACATTTTATAAAACGATGATAAAATGAAAACGACTTTTATAAGTTCGATTAAAAGCACATAGATGTATTGGTATCAATAAGTATTTAAGGAAGAAAATTTAAATATGTTTTAAGTTTTAATTATGAAACCGATGAAACCCATAGATTAAAAATGTATGTGTTATTCGTCGAAATATCCATTGAAGTGTAAAAGTGAACGCAATTTTTCAAATTCTTTGTCTGATCCATACGCTTCGGCAACAAATACCTTCGCACTTGAGCGCTTGTTATTGCATTTTGCTTTGTACAGTTCCTAACAAAGCTTTGACTAAGAAAAAGAGGTTCTATGCAAGATTTTATTATTATAAACTTTTAATATGAGTAAATATTTATGGTTTTATACTAGACTATGAATACTGCAGTTACGAGAACAAGTAAAGTGAAGTTTAGTTATTTTATAGTTTAGTTTCATTTTTATTTTATTTTTAAAATTTTTCCTCCATGTATATATAGAGTATATAATATGTAGATAAGGTATGTATAGGAGTTCTTAGTTTTTAATCAATACAAGTCTATCGTATCTCACTTATATTTTAATTTCATTTACTTTACTGTAATCCTTTACTGTGTATATCTTTTACTTGTTAACATTATATAAACTGTTTATTTGTATTACATACAAATAACAAGCAGTTTACATTACATTATATTTTATATTAATAATATTTGTACAACTAATGGGTCTCACATGCCCTTAGGTTGTATAGCTGTCTATTTGCATATCTTAATTCGGCCAGTCCATCTTAAAATTCCATTAATAATAATAATCACTAAAATATATTTGTTCACAATTCATTCGCTTTGGTGTCGGATGAGATTAAATAGACATATTATTTCCAGTTTTTTTTTTTAAATATTTTAATATGGATAACATATTAAATTGGCTTTAAATTTTCTTTGATTTCATAATAAAGGTCATCATCATGTTGATTTACTTTTCTTTAAGAGCTTTATATAACTTATCTTGAACTTTGGTAGCCGACTGTACAACAGTTTGTCCGACAGTCCCCTGGTACTAATTGGACGATTGGTACGCAGCGCGCATGCTATTGTCGAGGTATGCATGCACCTGCGAACTGCAAATATTCCATTTGAATGCATCAAATTAAACACACCCGTGTGCTTATTCAATTTTTGAGGGATTTACGGTCAGATATCAAATTGAGAGTATTGTTCTTTAACCATTATAAAAAAAATAGATTCATGGCATTGTACATTTTGGGGTTTTTTGTGTATGATATTGTCTATGGTTATATTACGAAGATGATGTAATCTTCATTGATATTATTTAATTCTCTTAGTCCAATGTATGGCAAACCAAGACGACTGGACAGAGATCAAGCGCGGAATTGGAAGAACCATTCCGAGGTACGAGCACGTACACGTCCACTACGTAACTCCAAGAAGCATCTTGGAGTTACGTAGTGAGTAGTAGTAGCAAACCTAGGATTATGATTTGCAACGAGATTATATCTTATCTTTACTATAGATTACATAAACTTATATTATTATAAAATATTGTTTTTTTATGATATCGGTAGGCGGACGAGCAAATGGGCCACCTGATGGTAAGTGGTCACCACCGCCCATAGATAATGGCGTTGTAAGAAATATTAACCATTCCTTACATCACCAATGCGCCACCAACCTTGAGAATCAAGATGTTACGTCCTTTGTGCCACTCACCCTTCAAACCGGAACACAAAAATACTAAGTACTGCTGTTTTGCGGTAGAATATCTGATGAGTACCTTCCCAGACGGGCTTACACAAAGCCCTACCACCAAGTAAAATATTGTGTTAATGTAAGGCTACAACACAAGAAAATAATATTTAATAATAATTACTCTTTTTTTAAACATATGACATTAGAGGATATTAAATACTATAACCGTACTAAAAAGTCAATGTAGGAAACGGTATATTAGTCAAATCTTAATAAACGATATTAGAGTGAATAAACACAAAACGCTCACTCCATAATACTGTAATGGAGTTACCGTGTATGATATTTTAAGCAAAGTTAGTTTAATTTATTAAGAGATATGCGCCGCATAAATATTAATAGAGAAACTAGAGGGATGAAATTTCAACGGTTGCAAATCGGAAGTCGTAATACAGAATATAACGTTGCAAATTGTACGATGAAAAACCGATCTTTTTAATAATTATACGTAATAGATTAGGAATAATATAATGAAATGTTTTTTATTTACGTCATCTCTGGCTTCGTACTCTTTGGCCTACTTTTGTAATGCTCATTTATCAACTTCTAGACATCGAATCAACATAAAATTAAACGAATTTTCCCATTAATGACACAGAGTACTTACGCAATGAATACGTTTCAACTTTATTAAAAAATGATTAATGGTTCCTTTTTTAAAATTTTCAATCTTTATTTTCTTTTTGTCAATTAGCTCCACACCTTCTTTTCAATAGGCAAAGAGGCCGAAGCCCTTATTTTACATATTTTTTCTTATTGTAACAAGGTTATATATTATTACTGTATAATATCATGTCCCTACTTGTACCGAGGCTTATTCAAACATACATACATAAATACATAACTTGGATTATTTGCCAAGTCTCTAAAATAAACAAATACATTTTCGTACACTAATTATGTGGTTGTTTTCAGTAAGGGATCACGTTGACGTTGCGCAACCGACCACCTAGCGTCCGACTTATCTATTTCCAACTTTTCTCTCAAAAAGAATTCTAACAATCTTAAGACATTTTCCAGAAACTTTTTCTTTTTACGTTTCGTCTTCTTATACTAAATGTGAAACTTCTTTATCGTATTGAAAATTTCAATTTGTTGCCTCGGTGTTTAACTTTTATTGTTCTAAAGAAATAACTTAATCAGGAAATTGAAAGATGTGAGCTCGAGAGTTTTATTATTGTCTTTTCAATCTTTTGTTGGGATAGTTATTGATTCAGATAGCTAGTTACTTTACCAACATTTATAGTTCATATCGAGAGTAAAGATCTCATGGCAATTTCAAGTTATTGATTTTCATGTTGGTTTTACGCGTCTGTTAATACTGATTTCTATATTTACCGAAACGTTATTGTAAATCAATAATCGATAGTTCCTGAGCCTGTGAGCCTTTAAAATCAAATAAAAACACTTTCGAAACTATTAGAAACTTTTTATAGGAACGATTGTAAATTATGTGTAGTAGATTATTTTACTATTCGTAAGTAAATACGTTTCGTTATTGCTATTATAGTCTATAAGGATTTTATAAAAAAATCTTCAGCAGTTATTCTCTGGTATAAAATTCAGTTCATATAAAATAAACTTCGTTTACTACCAATTTAATACTATTCGTATTGTCGTAGCATCTGTTGTCATCATTTAATACTTTCATTTCGGTTCAATGTAACTATTATATTGCTCGATTTTCACAGACTGCATATTTTGAAACCGACAGTCAAAAAGCCTCAAATGAATAATTGGTTTATGCATGAGCTACAATCAAAACGTTTCGACTAATAATTCACAGAATTTTATTATAAATTATATATTTTATAGTGGTCGCTCATTTATCGAAATTGGAGCGGATTGGATTTTAATATAAATTAGAATAAAGAATAAAATATGTTATTTATAAAAATGTTAAATATAAAATAAAAAGCCTAGACAAATTGAAAAGAAAAAGTTGTATTTGTAAAACATCATGATATATTTATTTATAACTTCTGTATTGTAATTTTAATGATCTAAAATTATATATTAAAAAGTGAATTTTAAATGTATTACGTGTATGGGGGTCGAAATTTGGCATGCTTAATTTTTATAAGGAGTTGAGTAAGAATCTAAATATACATATATATTATTTATTTATATCATTAAATTTACAATACAGTAGTTGTTGTTTTTATAGTTGTTTGTAACAACAAATCAAATCGAGCGTTGGTTTTGCGACGGAACTGCGCCTTGGATGCGATGTTAAATCTATTATGGTTTGATCGGTCTCAGCAGTGAACTAACAGCGAATTAGCATTCGTAAACGGCACAAGCGATTTGTTAGGTGCACCATCTTTTATTTCTTGAACACATTACACTTAATCATGCTTTTATTGTTACATTACAGACGAGATAATGCACTAACTCTTCGAACAGAATACTTGATAGAAAGTTAAACGTAAAATATCGTAGGAAGTTAGCGTATGTAGCAATTCGTAAGCCCAAGGGTTAAATAAGTAAAGTTTGTTTCACCTATGAAGTTGTATAATCAATCACTGTTTAAATTAAAGTTGACTAGATTTAAGGTTTAATTAAACTGACTTGTCTAGAGTACAAAATGAGCAAAACATACATACATAGTTTGCATAATGTTAAATATATATTAAGTATTCTATGTTATCATATGTATTAAATCCTAAAAGGTTGTTAAAAAACATATCTTATTATACAGTTTTTATCATAGAGCAATTGCGCGGACTTCGTACGAGTAAAGTTAATTAGGTACGGCATGGTACGGTATGGTATGGTTCTAAATATTTTTAAGACCATACTGAATTACATTAATTTTAGGCAACTTTTATTACTAATTAGTCAATATGTTATTTTAGAGCACCTCTTAACGGCATGAACCTTTCGTAAAAAATAATTAAATAATGGTGAAAACAGGGTCAAAATTTTGTTTAGATTAGACGAAGTCAGCTAACAAGCAGAACGTGCAAAGAAATTTTATTTTATTTTATTTAAATTAAGCCACCAACATTTCCAAACTTCCATTTAATCATAATACTGAATAAAACAGTAATTTAATAAAATTATCGCATTAAATATCTGAGAATTCATTGATAGCTCTTATCAACGAATTCGCTGTAGATATAGCGGGTGAGGTTTCATTAATTTACAGTAGTAAAAGGTTTGGAAATAACAAAGTAACAATTGTTTCTTTTTTGTATGTTAAAGTTTCATGTTCACGTTTTTATAGTTAATATATTTTTCTACATATAGATAAGATTCTTCTGTTATATTTATCCTTGATAAGAAGACAAAATACTTCGCAAACAGAGCTATTTTGTAAAAACTTGATCGTAATAAATTCACCGTAGAACACTATTCTGATATTCCAAAAAGTAATAGGATATTCTCATTAAAATATATAAAATATATAAAATTATGATACAAAATCAAAATATACTTTACTCTTGTAGGCTTTTACAAGCAAATGTGAATCATTTTACAACTTAAATTTAATGTAAGGGCTCCTTATTGGTTCTAATTGTAGTCTTTTATATCTTCATATACCAGTTTATGTATGTAAGTTTTTACAGAATTTTATTGATGTTGATCTTTTTTCTTTTTGATATTTTTATCTTATTTTTATAAAGACATATGTACGTTCCTCATGTATAATTAAACTATGTAACGACTTCGTTATCCCAATCTCAAGTTTGTGTTCACATTTGATCGTTAACAGGTTTCCCATAACGACCATTAAAAGTTTTACGCTTTGATTGGGATCTCATGTTATCCAACTTTATTTTTGTACATGGGAATTATACTCTAATTAATGTAATTATTTTTTATTTGTGCAATTAGGTAAAACTTTGAAAATATTATCAACAAAAACTATCATAGCGCAATTTTTAAGGCATTTTCTGCCTCGCACAACCACTGTGAAACAAGCTTTCAAGAAAAGAGCCTACACATTTCTTAAATGTCAACAATGCGCCTGCAAGCCCCTTTGCATTTCCTTCAGGTGAGCCTCATACACGATCTGCAATATTAAAAAAAAAAATTACATAGGTCATAAATTCGCCAATTATGGTTCCATATTATGTTGTATAAAACTTAGACGGCTAACAATGCAACGAGAAATAAGATGAATTGTAATAAATTAAAACAGAGCGATTCATATCTATTGAAGTCACATTTTAATTTCAAATCAAATCAATTTTAGTCAAGTATACTTCACAATGAAACGTTTTTGAATTTCTAGACTTAAGTTATAGACAAATTCAAAAATTGTGACATATGATACATTTTTTATATGAATTAATTAAAAAAAGCCAATAAATTTTATGTGACAAGATTATTTCCATATATATTTATGTTAGAAAACTTAATGCAATAAATCTTGCTAATTATATTACTCGTGGTCGAATTTCAGATTCACGACTAAAATGTACTGAATTATAAGATAAATTACATTTAGTATGCAGCTAAAGTATCGTTTTATCTAGCTCGTGCGACTGCGGTGCAAATTGTAATGCCAGCTTTAATATACCTACAAAGGCGAGAGCACTGCAGCTAAAATATCTTTGCATGCAATCTATAATACTACCTGACTTAAGCGAATTATATAACACGTAGAATTAAAGCTCCACAGTGCTAGGATACCTGTGAAAATACGTATCTATCCAAAGTGCTACTATCATAACAAAATTGTTTACAATAAACAATGTTGTAATAAATACATGTATATTAGACACACAAACCAATTCTTATACTCACACATGCAATGAAACACACGAGCAATAAACGTGCAAACGGTGAACTTATCTGAGGGAGTAAATGAATTCAGATTTTATTGTTTTATAAGACATGAATTCGAACATTTAAATTAAAAAATAATTGTGTTCTATTAGTAATAATCATTAGCAGCCTGTCAATTTCCCACTGCTGGGCTAAGGCCACCTCTCCCTTTGAGAATAAGGTTTGGAGCATATTCCACCACGCTGCTCCAATGCAGGTTGGTGGAATACACATGTGGCAAGATTTCGTTGAAATTAGACACATGCAGGTTTCCTCACGATGTTTTCCTTCACTGTCGAGCACGAGATGAATTATAAACATAAATTAAGCACATGAAATTCAGTGGCGCTTGCCTGGGTTTGAACCCGAAATCATCGGTTAAGATGCACGCGTTCTAACCACTGGGCCATCTCGGCTCGAGTAATAATCAGACAATCACAATCAATGCAATTAAACGTATGTCAATACAATGAAAAGGGCATGCGGTATATTATAAGATTATATGATCGTAAGTTCTAATTTTACTTTTATTTGGTTTCAGTAAATTATAGTTAGTACTTTATATATAAATTCACATTCTCTTTGAACGTCTTATTTAATTTTGTATCAAAGATGATTCGCACTCACCGAAAGTAAAATGGTACATCTTTTACAGAACATTTCTTATGTAATCTCGTTTGAAATTCCCATTTGGAAATATCTCTGCAATTTCATTATTAAATAAAATTTCACTGTTCACGGCGCCATAATTGATTTAATATAGATAGTATCGTTCCTTCTTGAATATTGCTTTATCTTGCCTTTATTAGTTTCTAGTGGTTTCAATGTGCCACTGTGAAATTTCTGACCACTTCTAGTTCAGAAATAATTCACACCCGTTTAGAAACCCGATTCCGGAAACTTCAATCTATGCGGTAAATTTGACACTTTTCGGTCGGATTATTCAGCGGATATTGGTCGCACGTATTTGTTACGTAAATTATATAAATAATTTTATGTATAAATATAGTACCTTTTTGTAATGTCTAATTGAAAAATCTATGATACCAATATATGAACACAACTCTAATTTATTTACTAATATATTCTATACTCATTACATTTTAGCATATAGGTACATGTATGTATATAAACAATTGAATTTTTCTTGTAATATTATAAATTTCTCATATACTAAGAGATGTAGTCCTTTTGTTGGTTCGTGCTTTCGTATTAATAGTTTAATTTACAAGATTTCTACGATTGCTCAGTGAGCGTTCCACCACATACTTTTCCTTCAGGAGCAGGAAAAAAATATGATACATGATACCTGCACGTAGAATCAAATTCTGCCAAATTATACACCAACTCGCTGTGGCCAATGCTTTTTTCCCAACCTTGGAAAATTTACATATTACTATTACTAGTATTTATTTACAGTTACTTTATCAAAGTAATTCGTTAGTTTTTTATTTAATTGATATTGTTCATAAAATATTTATTGATGTACATTTTGATTTGTAATATAATTATAATATCAATTCACAATTGTTATTTAATATTGTCAAACTAAAATGACTTGCCGTTCATAAAATAATTTTGCAAGAAATTAATCACTCTAACCATCATGTTTTTACAAAATTAAGTCGCAACAAAAGGAGTATGTAATATATTAGTATGTTCATATGTTCCCATGTTGCTCCTAAGCTACTAATCATATTTTGACAAATTATGTGTCGTTAGCTTCGTCTCAATGTTCCGCGTATCATTTTAATTCCATAATGGCGGATATGACAAAATTAATACGTAAAGCTACAAAAATATAAGTTGGTAGAGTTGGAAGATTAAAAAATAAAATAAAATTAATCTATATAAAAATTGGTTACGTAGATTTATGTTAAATATTTTCGTATAATTATATTGTTATATATAATTTATGTTAAATGTTTATACTTGTAAAAGTTTAGGTATCTGTTTTCCATAGAGGTCTGAAGATATCTTTTTTTAAATGTTTTCGGTTTGCTAATTTACATAATAATAATTTAGTATAAAGTAACTTAGCACTACGATCGATAATTTCAAATGGTTCTAAGCGTATTATATAAAATGTTTGTTTCAATTTATTTATAATGGCAGCTTGCTATCGTTATTATTTAATTAAACTTAATAAATAGTCTTCTCATACAGTTATTAAATACATGTCGATGAAAGTCTTATTAGTTCTTAATTAGTACGAAGTTCTCATTAAGAACAATTTATTAAATTTATCATTCGAATGTTTCAATTTATTCTGTATTTAATTTAAAATTATTAAATTGAATTGAGAGATATTAAAATGTTTTATTCAAAGTTCAAATATTATTTTGATTAATTACGTTATAAGATCCAATTGAGTTGGCATAATTTAATACCTAAATAAGCAGAGATATTTCCTTCAGTAAATGTCCGTCATAAAGATATTTGTGAGTAATGTCAAATTTTACGCGTAATCTTTATTGCGAATAATGTCTTAGGAAATAGTTTAAGGAGATTGATATGTAAACACGAGTTTTAAGAGAAGGTATTATTTTATGTCGATTTAATTGTTAAGTTTTCTATTAATTATATTTACTGGAAGCGATTAGAAATGTTTTTTTTTTTATTCCGTAGACTATGTAATTGGATTTTTAAAAAAAATATATTATTCAAAATTCAGGGAACACTTTAAGGTAAGTTGTTACGTTGCATATGTTATAGCTTTATTTATTATTTCACGGTTAAATTTGTTTAGGCCTTTGTTTTGATTACAAATTCAATATATTTATAAGATTGTTCGAAATATTTATATTAAAAATCCCTTGTTTTAGTGAAATTTAACTGATATTATAATAAAGTTTATCGGTACTAATATTATGTAAAAGCAGATCACTCCTTGTAAGCTGTTGTTTGATGTACAAAGGTCCTTGCTACTTGGTCTATCCTTTGATATATAGCTCGGAGGCATCCTTTGGGGAATTAATTAAACAAAACGTCGGAGCCGGCAATCAGTTTCCCATTATTGCATACCGAGTAAACTAATTTGCGAAATCGTTATCTTTTATTTATCTTTCATTGGTTTATTATAAATTATTTCGAAATTTGACACAGCGAATAATTGCTCGTTCACATGTAAATATATATAAAGACATTTAAAGCATTTTCTGTCTCGAACAACCACTCTTAACAACGGACATGCTGTCCGGTGTTGTGCGTGGGCGATGGTATTAGCCATCAGGTAAACTTTTTTACTCCAGTTCCATAAAAAAGACAAGTGTTAGCAAATAATATTTTATTTTATTTATAAAATTGATTTGGATTGTTAATTTCAATTCATTAAATTTCATTTCCATGAAATTTTACATTAAAAATATACGTTGAAATGATTTTAAGAGCAGCCTTAATGAATGAATACATACACAACTATAACAGCTTCGTTTCTACTTTTCAGAGCGTATTGGTTGTTTCTACGAGATTTTTTTTACATCATAGCTTTAATATGTTCAGTTCAAATGGGTATTGCATTTTTATATTTTCTTTGAAATTAATAATAATTATTAATGTTATGAGTGTGAGTTATTCCTTATTTAAAAATTATTACAGTATAATATAATTAAAAAATATATACAGATACATATTCAAGAGAGGATTATTTCACGGAATATAAACTAATAACACATGTGTCTATTTATAAGTCGTGATAATCCATTCAACGCAGATCTTAGCTGATGATGGTTCAATTTCAAACACCGCTGAGTTTTCATACGTTTGTTATAACAATTCATTATTATTAATGTACTAGCTGTTTAAAAATTAAGAATAACTCCAAGTAATATTTGCCTGAATTTGATTTTGTGAACATCGTAATTAGACTAAATACGTACTGTAGTGTAAGTTTAATAAAAGTGAATACAATGAATGTCAAAAGGCTCTATGTCATTCATTTTAATAATTAAAGAATATTATGCAAAATAAGCCTCATATAATAAATTAAATGTGTAATTCTGGAGGACTTTTACTTGATTCGGTCGTAGTCAACTTTATTTTACACCGAATAGCACTTGTGCCGCTGTTGTTGACAGACCATTAACGTTAAGCACGTTCTGTAAGTGCGTGTACATTATGCTTCGACCACAGTTGACATTTCTGCTTTAACAGAATGTCAAGTTACGACTTTATTAAAACAAGCAACAATTTTGTTATTTATCGCTGAAACAAGGTTTATTATATTGCTGTTATAGAATATATCAAGCGAAAATATCATTTGACGTGTTATTCTTTCCATTACAAATAACTTTCCCTGTATTTTATCGTACACCTCGCTGGTCTAGCGTTAAATTTATAAGGCTAAAGTTCTTTTGAAAACCTCGGGAAAATTACGTGTTGAGAAATTTATTGAATAGCTAAGACATACGAGGTTGGGAGTTTTACAGTGGAAAACAAGTAACATATTTGATCCTTTGAAATTTACATACTCTCGGATTATGAGAGTATTAAGTAAAGACTAAAACCGTCATCCACGTGCACACATATGTGAACTATAAGGCCTTTAAATTAAATTCATATATTTTGTATAAACGCTCTAAGGAGTGTAATTCATATTGATAATCGGACTAGGAAACTGCGGTCAAAAAGTTCGAAGGCAAATTTGCAACTTTTGAGCTATTGAGACTCTAACTATGCCTTAATGGTTGCTCTTATAACTGTTCCAAAACTATTAACAATGCTAGATAAATCTCCCTTCAGATGACATGACGTATTGTCTTTACTTACAAGTTTGTAGACTTGTTCCAGAATTAGATTATCTGTGCTATCTAGACCAAACTTATTATAAGTCGATCCCGAAAGTGCCTCAAAAGAGTACCTATGTATTAAACAAGGAATTAAATCAGCTTAGTCTTATATAATCTTAACATAAATCAGTTAACTGGTTGTAATAATAATTTTTTAACCTTGGCAGTTAAAATTATACAAATTCAAATGTGTAAACCATTAAATAAATAATAAAAAATATATATATATATACTACCTATGACTGTCATTCACTATTTTATAAAACTATTTAATATATAATAAATCGAACATAAATGTATAATGTTTCCTATTAATTAAAATCATTATTTTATTTAAAACTAATTATTTTGGTATATTGCGGTTTTTATGGTTGTGTTGTTAAAACATTATATCGTTTAAACAAATATATTGCACGTACGTTAAGCAATTACTGAAAGTTGAATTTCATTCGCACATTTTGAGGAGTATTTTTAAACAAAGGAATTAGTCCTCGAAAACGTGGTTTGCAGTTAAACGACTTTGAGTTTCAAGGCGATTTAAGCTTCAACCGACCATTTCTAAGCCGAATAAAAAGGGTTCGACGGATTACGTTGGTTCCTAGAAATGCCTCGATTAATGTCAAAAAAATATTTAAATATTTTCTTCGTTTTCAACATTGGCGAATTTTCTTTTGTCTTTTGTTTTTCTTGATATTATTATTAATAAGCAATATTATTAACTTATTCTTATTTAAAATTGTTAATTTGAACATTGGATTTAAGATATAAGAATGATATTCATTGCTAGGAAGTATTTATCTTCATAGGTTTTTTTTCTGTAAATATATTATAATATTTATGTACCTCAAATATATCATCGTATATAGCCCTGTAAGAATCTTAATCAAAATTTCATATATAATTTTATAGTAACAACTGGAGTTCACAGTTTTCGTCTCACAAAGAAAATTAATTAAGTCAAATGAATTGCAGTTTTGGAACACGTTATAAATGAAAAATTGTTTGCAGTGTATATTATTTCGCTTGTATTAAATACAGGTCTTTAAATAACGTGCTTGAAAATGGACTCTTTTGAAAATACCCTTGAAATCTTAACAACAACTTTGTAATTCTTTGATGGAAAATACTAAGGAAGATTAATTATTATTGGTCTCGTGGAAATAATAGCTTGAAATTAAAGTTTCTCCAGTAAATTCGCTGATACAACTCTATTTAAACTTGGAATCAATTCTTTCTTTTAATTTTTAAATGTAAAAGATCTGTGTTGAAAAAAATGGATCTCTCTTTATATATAAAGTCTAAGGTCAGAATTTATTCGTCGTAAGTGGAGTTTATATAAGTGATAACATGGACGATGAATATGTATGTACTATATTTTACTATTGATATAGCTTTTCCCAGAAAAATTGTTATTTAAAAAATATATATATATACACGTGTGGTCTCAATTAATATGATATCGTCATGCCAATTCCCGTGAAAATCATTTCTAGTAGTAACGTACGCGTAGTCAAACGGATACAATAAAAAATATACAAAAAAAAAAATTTTTCGTTCCAATTTTTTTTTAATACAAATACTTTTTTTTTTTACTTTAAGACCAGTATTAATTATCGAATTGTATAAACGAGTATCAAAATTGTGTATCTATAATTTTCCATGTATTTTGTAAACATATTTTGCGGTCTATTTTGGAGCAAATCAACTGTTTTATTTGCCTTTTCGTGGATCAAAATTATTCCGTGGTGTCTTCGTTGGCTATACTTTTTACTAATTTTCGTGCTTAAATTAACTCTTAACCGCAAAAATGTTAGTATTTATTCTTTTTCCGCTTACAAATACTATATATAATTAAATGTAATATTATTTAAAAAATACTTTTCTCTTAAATCTTTATAATCTTGTGTAAGGTATTACAAGTTTAAAATGTATTCATCGACTTTGAAAATACAATACGAAGTTTTATCGGGCGTGAAGGCAATAATTTACATGAACACTATCACCCGTTGCTAGTTTCCGGATAGATAAGCGTTTAACATTTAGCATAAAACAACTTGATTATGAAAACACTTCTCACTCTATTAAATGGTTTACTCGTTAAACATTACAACAGTACTAATTTTAATGAAAAATGTTATTATTGTGAATAAAATTGAATGTTTTTCTTTTTTAATTTTCTCCTTGATACTTTTTTAAACCAATCATTCGATTGTTATAAAATGTTGGAGATTTGTTGCGCTAGCCGCGAATATTTTTGGCCAAATAAAAAAGAAAATTTGACGAGTAGTTATTATTATATAACAGCCTATTTATGTATGTATTTCGTAGATGCTGTCTGAGAATATCATAATGTTGGTTCATTAAAATAACATCAATCAAATTATAAATATGATACAACAACGACACGAAAAATGAAAAAACTGAAGAAACTTTAAAAAAATAAATAAACTATACACTCATATTTTTATATACTTCAACAATCCCAGTCGTAATATGCATAATTATTACGTCCTGAGAATATTATTGTGTATAAACATTTATAAACACAAGTACACCCTATTTTTCTTCATAGTCTGATGAGATACGACCAAAGAGAGATCAAGTCAGATCAGGGTCAGATTAACGAGTTTACGTGTTTTTCAAGGGAATCTAACACCAACTGTGTATTGTGAGCTATTATTTATTGGACTCGGATTTAATACCTGAACTTCATGATCTGAAACAGTACAGTGAACAGACAAATGAGACTATCAGCTATACCTTATTATTACTACTGATAATATGATTATTTATGAGAAGTGCAATATGATTATAATTGGCTGGATGTTATATAATTTATATTTTCAAGAACAGCCTAAGGTGAATTATTGTTATAAATATAAAGTGAAATTTATAAGAATTTTGCACCAAGCGAACGTCTTGCCGACATTTTCTTACCGACGCGGTAGATTTTCACAATAACAACGTGAACATACCATTATAGAATAA
The DNA here is from genome assembly GCF_905147765.1 of Vanessa atalanta. NCBI lineage: Eukaryota > Metazoa > Arthropoda > Insecta > Lepidoptera > Nymphalidae > Vanessa > Vanessa atalanta. The sequence continues at coordinate 8,183,003 of NC_061882.1, forward strand.
AGAAGGAATTCAAACAAGCGCTTGTTCCTTAAATCTCCAACATTGTTCATAGTGCATTCGAAACTAAGTTTTAAAATGTTCCTCTATCTAGTTTTCCGATCGAACATCGAGAAACGGTTTCTACTTAAATTCTTAAGTTCAACAATGACACAGTTCGACTGAATCCCACCCATTGTACAAACCTGCTTCAAGCCTGATAATGTAGAATTAGTAGTTCCGTATATGTAGTACTTGATATCACATAATAAATTCTTATTCTTATTTCAATATTCTTTGATTTATTTTACTATGTATGATACCGGATCATCGTTAGTTTAAAGTAAAACTACGCTGTATTTTTAATGCACCGGACCAATTTCAGATCAATCATTAAACACACTAACCTTATCTAAAATATTATAAGCAATTGAAATGTTATACGTTTTATTGTAAAGGGAATTCAGCGTAGTGTGGTTCGAAGTATAGAAACCGTCCAAGTTCCTAACAACTAGACCCTTTGACCGATTTAAGCAATGTGAACTATTTCAGCTTTCTCAAAATGGCTTCAAAATAACTTATAGTTGAAAGTTTATAGATGCACTTTCAACCATAAGTTTATCATTTTGAAAATATAAATAAACTTAATAAATGGAAACCATTGTTAAACAATATTTAAAGAAGTATATATGTCTAAAATCAGCGGTTGCCGTATTACAGTAACAGCCTGTAAATTTTCCAAACCTGGACCAAAGGCTCCTTTCCCTTTGAGGAGAAGGTTTGAAGAGCATATTCCACTAGGCTACTTTAATGCGGGTTGGTGGATACACATGTGGCAAAATTTCGTTGAAATTAGACACATGCAGGTTTCCTCACGATGTTTTTCTTCACCGCCGAGCACAAGATGAATTATAAACACAAATTAGGCAAATTAAAATTCAGTAATGCTTGTTGGGGTTTGAGCCGCAATCAACGGTTAAAACGCACACGTTCTAATCACTAGGCCATCTCAGCTCTCACGTACCATATTATTTTATATAAAAATACAACTTTTTCTATTTTATAACATAATTTATTACATGTATAGATATCCTCTAGGCACATCAAATTTAATCACAAACTGTTGGGTCGTACAAATGTTATGTAATAAATAGAATATACAATGACAATTGAGAGTAAACCGTGAAATTTGCGTGTTTATAAGTATGATATACTGATGCTTATGAATATAAGCTCGTACATATACAAGCTAAGTTCGTAATTCTATAGATTATAGAGCTTTGAGCTCTCTCGGTATGGATCGGAGTATCTACATTTGACCTAATTTATATGTTTCAATACGAATTTATTCGCAGTACTTTAGCAGCGAGAATTTATATTGAAAAAGTTTTTTCATCATGAGGAGGCATCAAGGTTAAAGTTTCGTGCAAAATGTATGAATATTAAATATATGCAGTTTCATATGAATTTTATTTAAAAACCTATGTGAATTATTTAACGAGTTAAATTATTAAAACTTTTTGTGTGTGTAAAAGAAAAAAATTAAATTATTTCATTCAGTTAAGACAATGTATAGAGAAGAGAGAACAGTCTCCTGGTTATTTACCCGTGTTCAATTCATAGATATTATTTTCAATTTAAATAAGATCAGATGCTAAGCTATATATAAAATAATATAATATTAAAATCGGTTAACAATCGGCGAGTCTAAGGCTTAACATAAATAAAAAACACCATCCCTTGTTTAAAGCCGTGCAAATAAATCACGAGAAAATTAGATGCTATCTCTAGATGTAGGTATTGCTTACACGTCTCAGAAATATTGCGATGTTTTCATAAAACAGCAAAGTATACCAGCATGTTATGAGATGTAGATACGTTTGCTTAAGCAGCTGTGCGTGTCCGGCATATGAATATATTTAGAATACGTGTTGAAGTCGTTCGTATGAAAGCTTGCTTGTTAACATTTGAATTTTATGCAAATGATACAAAAAGTCATATAGACCCACATGATACCGGCGACGACTTTGAAATTAAGTTCTTGTTGGAATATTTAAACGTAACTAATATACTCGTAGCATCTTGTTTTTTTTTAATATAATATTAAATTAATGCAATGTTTTATGCCTCGATGTTACGCCTTGGATTAAAAAAAATGTTTTATACTACTATTATAAAATATTTTTAGTGTTCCAATTTTAAAAGCTTATATACATATATGTATATTGTATGTGTGCATAAAAGGAACGATTGGTTTCTGTTTACAGATTTATCTCGGTGTCAATAATAATAAACACGTGCTGAATAAACAATCATGGATGTATATTTATTTAACCAGAAACAATGTACATAATAAATATTTATAAATACAAAAATAAAAATGCAACACACGTGCATATATATTTTCGAGCTAATAATGTTCATTTATTTCCTAACAATATGTAAAATCGTCGTAAATGCAGGTGCATTATTTCATGATAGCAATTTCAAATAAAAGTGTAACATTAGCCTTTAGGGAAGCCATTAAAACTTGTTGGTCCATATGATGACGGCATGCTTTTCTCGCAATCTTCTTAGTTACAAAGTCCACAAACGCCACTTAAAGTATTGACATATTTCTCCACACTATCATTACCTACTTTAACAAAGTAGCACATTAAGGATTTTTAATTGTCTGATGTTTAAGTAATCTGACTTTATTTTTTCTTTTAATGAAACATCGTCAGGCAAATGCATGCCTCTATAATTCCTAATATTATTTTATAAAGGCTAAGTTACTTATGGTTATTTATTGTGTGTTACAAACGGCTTAAGTACTTTTATAACATCTTAGAACTTAAATATTCTAAGCATAGTCCTCGGAACTTTCATTATTCTTGTAGGTTTTTATATAATTTAAGCGTCAAAAGTACAATGGATTACGGGCCCCCTAGCGATGTAAAAGTCGCAGGATCGATCCTGGCTCCTTGGGCTATTGTCGTACCTACTCCTAACACAAGCGATGAGCTTAGAAGAAGGAGTAAATAGGTATATTAAATTATTATATATATATATATATATATATATATATATATATAGGATTATTAAATCCTCAATTAATTTGGGGCATAAATATTCTTTTTATATATATAAAAAAAAAATGTTCATACTCTTTTGAACGTATTTCTTTTATCACGTTATATTGTTTTATCATTAAAACGTCTTAAAATAATACTTAGGTACGCAATTTAGATTTGATAAGACTTTGCTCGCATAATTCTCGTTAAATCTGAGTTCATTGTAGTAAATAATGGTCAAACTTTTCGATTGATTACGGCTTCGATAGGTTAACCTCTTGGTGATCGCGTACGTGTTGTTTAAGTTAATATTGTTACTTAATCTCGGATTAACATGCGACAACTAGTAGGTCGAATTTCCGCTAGCGTGCCACAGTGGATTATTGCTTTGACATAGTTAAGTATGTATAACTTAAACGTTTAGCATTCCTCTAAGTAAGCCTAGCCTTTGAGACTACTTTCAAGTTTGCTTTGAAGTATTTGTAATATCTCGATGAGCGTAAACTACTTTGTAAATAATGAAATCTTGATCATAGTATATTTGTATAGATTATTTTCTTTATAAAAATTTAAAAAGGTACACGGTGACAAAATGACTTTCGAAATATAGAGATTTTCATTTTTAAGTTTACGTAACTTGTACAATGAAATATATAATGATAAAAGGCGTCTCGTTATAATAGTTACGTTACGATTAGAAAATGTATTTGTAAGAAATTAAATAAAATTTTACTCAAATTCAAAAAAATTATGGAGAAAGTGAAGTTACATTTAAAAAGTGTGTTTTCGTTGAGAAATAGAATAAAAACTTAAGAAATTGCATCTTTTCATATATGTATATTTATTTATATACATAGTGCTATAGACATAGAAAAAATATAAAATATAAGTATGTCTTAGTAGTCATAAATCGTAGATGGTTAATAAGGAAAAGGTTCAGTAAAGCATCTTCGAAAGAGGCTGAATTATGCGATTACAAAAATATCTACTAATACTTCGCCTGGTCATACAGGTAGGAGAATAAAGTTATTTTAGCCCAGTGGAAGAATCCAAGGGAGCATGGAGAACCGCCTCATATAATATGGGCTAATCTATTTACAGTCCCGCTTTCTCTTTTTATATACAATATATGAAAGTTATTTAATGGACATTAATGTTGAAACCCCGAGATCAAAATAAACTAAACTTAAACGAAATCTTTATTTGTCAATTACTCTTAAACAGCTGAAACAATTCTAATGAAATGTGTAGAAGTTAATTACGTAGTTAACATTTTATTTAAAATATATTGTATCTTCTTTTAAGTATGTTTTATGTAATTATGCAGAATCAACAACTTCAAAATTAAATTCACTAAGTATGAGTATTCAAAAGGAAAATTAGGGATCTAAAGCCAGTCCGCGGAAAGTGGAGCAATGTATTCATAAAAGAAAATATTTAATCCGAGTTAATTAAAGCGTGGAGAAAATAATAACAAGTTTTTGAATTGTGCAAAAACAGGTGAGGATTAAACTTTAATTACTGTTAACATATATAATTACATATGACATTTTGCGCAAAGGTTTCGTTTGCGAAATACAGAGTACGAAATATAAAATAGAAATTTTATTCTTAAAATGGGTAAATCTGTTTATTTAATGGCATGGTTATTTTTAGAAACAGATTTATTTATCTTTGTAAGTTATGCTTTGCGGTCAACGTATCATATAATTGAGATATTAATATTTTATAAATTTATTAGTAGAATTATTTTTTCAAAATTACAAAATATTAATACCTTTTAAAATTTCGCAAAATTAAAATATTAGAATTTTTTGCATATCTGATGTTAAACTTCTAATTATAGAAAACTTCACTTTGAGAATGGTTCGGTCTTGTACCAAACCTCCTTGCGATCTCCTTCCATACTACTCCCACCAACATTTCTAAGGAAAGTTGGAGCATAGGACTATTTGCATGATCCATTCTTCTATTTAGAGGAGTAGCAGGAGCGAGGCGAGGCATATGGCACCGTCATCAGTCGTTTTAGATAGCCGGCAAGCAAGTAGAAATGTGATGGGTACCGACTGTGATACCCATGGTGAACGAGAAAAGTAATGACCTGCATCCCATGTCCTTAGAATCTAGCAGAAAGAACTGACGTGATACCTAGATTTATATACACAAAATAGATTACGGTTTGTCAGTAGAATAAATGGTAACTGGATCACTAACTGGATTGGTTTGCAATGGATTTCTGTAAAATATTGACATAGAGACAAAGTGACTGTCTAAGTTAAAGATAAATCGATCGTGACCGATGCATTTGTTTTAATGACGTGTGCCATTTCTTTGAGTATAAACTAGAAAGAAAACAGATGAACGAATAGAAGATTGGAGTTGACTCTACATACATACTGATTTAAAATAAAATATATTATTATTCAAATGCTTTAAATTTTCATTCATGATTTCAAACAACACTATTTGCTTTGGTAAGACAATTTATCGCAACAGTTGTTTTACATTGAAAATAGAATGTAAATAATATGAGATAAAATTTAATAGAATATCTTATTGGAGAATGAAAAACAAGTCTTTTTGAAAATAAAACTGATTTCTGATACATTTACATTAACGTAGAATGAAATGAAAGTTATGATTATAATTTATACATTTCAACCAGAGCAAAGCAAGCAGAGTCTATTTCTTATAAAGGCAACGAGACAAGCATCTGCTTAAAATATTATTAATTCAAGAATACTTTTACAACCTTTGTCGATGTTACAGTATTACTTAAATGAAATGAAACTCTCGTTAGAAACTATTTTAGCAACCACTGATTCCGAATACAGTTTCAAATGGGAAAAAACTGCAACAAACCCACTATATACTCTATTTACCAATTGATATACAATTTAATACCCATACTTTTTTAAATTATATTAAAACAATAAATCTTAAGATAAGAGCAGTAGGGTAACTAATAAATATCGGCGGAATTTCAATATAAAAACGAATTTAGTAAAAAGATTTATTAAATCAAGTCCTGTACCTTTTAATTTTCGTCGTAAGCGAAATCCCACAAAAGGGCATCCAAATAAATATTGTATTATTTACTTAACATCCCATTCACCTTGAATGTGTTCAGTACATAAAGTCGTATTTACTTAGGATCAGTATAAATTCGGTTTTAAATAAAGAATGAATCTTTCCTGATAACGTCTACTAATCTTAATATAACTGTAATAAAACAAAAGTGATAAATTATTTATAAACATAACGAGTTGTTTTGGAATTAATTTGATTATTATAATCGATCTTTTATATCTTATTAATTTGCGGTTAGATGTTATTCATGAATTTGTATTATATTTATAAATAAGGTATTAAGAAATCTAAAATACAAGTATATATAAAAAATAAGAATAAGAAGGCTGCGTCGTTAAATGCCGTTGCCTATCTCGAGTTTGAAAAATGAAACAACAAGAAGTAATATACGTCAACTCTAGGACTCTTCAACAGTGAAATGGATGTTCTCGATGGCTCGATCTCTGTTTAATATACATAAAAGATATCCACTTTGTTTCTATACCTTTAAGGTTTTATTTTATATATTTTTAATTTTCATTTTATATATACATAATATATTAAACAAGTATTATCACACATTTATTGCTGAATAAGTAATATCTCCAGTTATCAATGCCGTAATCTTTATTCGAATACGATGCTAATGAATCGGAAATAAAATAAAATATATTATTATATTTAATACAAATTTTCGAGTTTCCATTAAATATATTATTACGTATCTCAAGTTTAAGTACATATATCTTGGATTAAGGTAGTACTATCGATTTTTATTTTTACAATTTATATTAAAATTTTGGTCAATTAATTTTTTTCAGTTAACATTTTTAACTGAAAAAAATTAATTGACAACTGAATGATTGAAGTATCGTACGACTTGTTTTTAGGTAGGCGATATACCTACTTAAATACATGTCGTGATACAAGTATTGAACAAAGTAATGGCCTGACTAATAATATGTCAACGCACAGCAATTACAAGCATACTGAATTAAAATTTAGATGCCATGTAAATCTTCAAACACAAGATTTTTATATCTTTAACAATTTATCAGGCATCTCAAGAAAATAATCGCGACTGAAAATAACTTTATCAAACATATCTTAGTACGTATGTATATGCTGTATATTGATACTATAACTTAATTTGAACCTACACAATCTACATTACGTGGAAGTGAGAGGTCTAACTTTTTTCTCAAATCGATTTTACAAAAACGAATAAGACTATTAAAATCGATATGATTAAAACTAATTATTCATCAAATGATGTGAGTGCGAATAAATATATTTGCAAGAATCTACAAAGGCAAGGATGTAGCCAGGGATATTGGTTAAAAGATACTTTTATAAATAGAACACATCTGCCCTATATGCGATATTAAAAAACATCCGATACCACGATCTCTGCAAAACATCCCCAATATTTTAATTCTGAAAGTGGTCTCAGGAGGTTTTTCACACCATGTAAACGTATAATATATTATGTATGTGAAACGTACATAGCTAGATGTTTATATGTGTGTTTAAATGACCTATATTTCCCGTAATTTCGTGGCACATGTTCCCACTACACTTCACCAGATCTGTTTGTAATTTGTTTCTAATTAAAATATTGTTAGCGCTCGGGAAAACCTATTCCAGCATTTCGATGTATTGGCTTCAATTTATGGCAAATTAGATTGAATAAAAGTTTATGTTTTAAATGTTTGTCTTGCTGTGCATGTAAATTATAATATTTATTTTGAGATTGGCGAGATAGAACAGTTATTGAAGTACTTAGATTATTTTTGAACGGTGGTAGGTTATCAATTCATTTCATGTTTGGGTATTTACATGATTTTATTTCCTCCAGTTCGCAGTAGAGCAGCTTGTTGGAAAATCCTCAAGGCTTCTCTTTAAGATAGGGAGCCTTAGTTTAGCCTCCTAAGGTCTTCACGTATCCTTCGTATTAAAAATCTCATTATAGCATCGCACTGTTTATTTCTTAGACTTCTAGAAATCTTATCATGATATTTATCATAAACTATGATTTTTTCCATACTTATAGTGTGATTCGTTCGTCTATTGAATTAAAGTAATTTGATTATCGATATCTTAACATTTTATAAAATATTTACAAGATCACAGGAGCACTTACCGATTATAACTTCTTACTTTCTCAGTAGAAATTTCTGGAAAGATTAGAATCGAAGTAGGCGGAAGCTTGAACAATCAGGAAGATAACAATAAAAACGGCATAACTTTAGGCGAAGTTTATGTATGAAATATGCTAAAAAATTTTATAACAGACAAGAGATTTTTCTCCGCAATAACAATGAACTATCGAGATCAGGTGTAATAATGAATGTGTTTTTCTACTGCCATTGAAAAACTGAACGGCCTTCAAGAATTGAGCTTACAGAAACTAGTTTTACTTCATTAAAACACGACGAGACGGTTTAAACTGAAAGCTGACGAGGTTTTAATTTAGCTCAGCCTTTGAATTACCAAAGGGAAGTGAAAGCCTCTTCGGAGAGCGACCGGAATGATATAGCGGATTTGCAAATTTTGGCACTCAAATAGCGGGAACGGTACGGCGAGTATTTCGATAAAGGTAGCTAATTTTCGAGTTATAATTTTATATTGTTTGAAACGGATTTCCTTATTTTAAGTCAAATCTGATTAATCAAATTCAGTTGGATACGCTTTGAAGTCATATTTTTATAGATAAAATAAATTTTAGCAATCTTTAATTTATCTTTTAAGTTCAGTAACAAGCTATAGGTTATATAGATGTATATTTTGTAGGTTTCCTGGAACTTGAAGGTACAGCTCTGTGCAGGGCCATATGGGTTGTACCATCAAATATTCTACCTCCAATCAGCAATATGTAAGGGCAATATGCTGCAGTCAGTGCTGCAGGGTGTGTAAGTTAGGGTTAGCTAATATAACTGGTAGTTACCAAAGTTGGTGGTGCATTGCTTTTATATTATAGTATCTATTGAAAGTAGGAAGCTGTTTATATTGCGTATGTTATTTCAACTGAGATATTTGTAGAGATAACTGGGACACTTAACATGCTCTTTGAGGTGCGAAGGGAATGGAAATATGACTATTAAGGCAGGTCAATGTCGGTATCTGTTGTTGTTGATTTAGGTTACGTTTGATAAATAAACTTAACATTATATAAAATATTTAACTAGGTCATTATAATCGATTACAAGGTTATATGACTATAATAGGTAACTTTTAGATCTGATAGTCTGATAGTCTGCTGTAAAAAAGTATATTATGACTTTTGTTTTGTGTTTTCTTTAAAATATTCCCAAGTATAACACAAAACACGTCTTATTAATTACCTTTTTGTACAAGTAACATTTACAATTCAATTATCTAAACTAAACATTCCAATTCATTTGTTTCGGTCACAGAATGTTGTAACTTCCATAGAGTATTTAATAAAGTTCTTTAAAAGTGTAGTTAGTTTCAGAATATCGCTTTAAAAGCGATTTAAAGTGGTACATATCGTTCTTTTATGACCGAGGTTTTGTAAAAATTTTTTCGTTTTAAAATCTTTTCCAGTGAAACTGAGAGTAATAAATCTCACAAAAACGTAACCAGCTCGAATGTATCTTTCTATTTATAAAGTATCAGCTAGTTAGCAACCCACTGGGCTAAGGCCTAGTGTCCTATGAGAAGATTTGGTGCTTATGACAATTTGTCTTCCATGCATATAGCTTCAGAATATTTTACTTTACCGAGAATAATAAGATAATTTTAAATAAAAATTTAGTACGATAATTCAGTGAAAATTATCTTCAAAAAAGGTATCCAAAGTCGTAATCCATGACAATTTGAGATAAGATGAGTTGTGACAGACACGAAAAATATAAATATCCACATTGATAATATTACCGTATACAGAAAAAAAAGAATGATGCGTAATGGAAATAAAAGATACGTTGAGAAGGAAATATTCCCTCTAAGTTCTTAGAGTATAAACGATCCTCTTAATCAGCTTTAGGATATTTATTTTCGACTTTCTTTACGGATAGCAACTGGCAAATCTTAGGATTTGATTGATTTCGATTCTTGAGGATACCACGTCGTTCTACTATAAAATATAAGTTCAAAGCGAGGGTCAGTTTTCATTCTTGAGTTTTGCTATTTGTATTATATTTATTTTTATATAATATTAGATAATTTGAATTGGGGTATATTTGTTAACAGCTATTAGTATTAGGTATTAGGTTATTTGTGTTTTTCATTTTAATTGACGATACGCTTACGCTCGACTACTTTACTGATAGTAAGTATCTACTGATGTATTCGAAGAGGGAACGCGCTTGCCTAGAAGATGCCTATTCACACTTGCTCTGAACATACCCAGTTTGTTATAAACATGATGTCTTGTAATAGACCTTATTATTCATTCATATGTATAAATAAGATCATAATTACATCTAAATAAAGTTCTCAGGGAATTACATAATATTAATTTCATATGTTTTACGTCAATGTAAAGTAAGGCAGAATTTTCTACAGAAATTATTTTGGTCCGTATATTTTTTTAGTCTTTTGCCGCATGGATAGTTTGTATCTTGAGTGATTATAAATTATATTATTATATTTAATAAATTATTGCAAATAATTAAATAAATTGTTATTGTGTTTGTGTTTGAGAGTTATTAATAAGGTTTACATAATATTATTTCTTGGATTCCGTTTGTTGTGATATGAGACATACTTTGATAATTTGAATCAAGGTACTTTAAAGTTTCTTTAACCATAAGAAACCTTAGTAACTTACTTACACGTTTTTATAATTGAATGCTATATTCCTTCATGAGAACCCTAATAACATTTATAAACATTTTGTCTGGGAAAAATAAATATAACTACAATGCCATACAACTGAAAATATTGTTAAATATAGCATATATTAACTATGTATTATATCAGAAAAATACATACAGATATATTTATTGTAAAGAGTGGTTTAAATAATTTGGTTAAGAATTATATTAATCTTAGTATCTTGTTAAAATATAGCTTAAAAATCAGACGGAAATAAGATACTTTAAAGCTCTATATTTAAAATGAAACTTAATGAAAGAGGCATTGATTTGATTTCAAAGTCATCTTTTCAAAGTAACCTCACTCCAAGACTACAAGAGAAATTTCCTTTCAATCTCCTATATAATTATTGCTTACAAAACAATTACTTATAAAATTCACAAATTGACTTTAAACTGTTAAAATTGAAAAAGGTTAGAATAATATATTGGATGAAAAGAACATCATTAAAGATGGCTTGTCGACATAAAATTTAAAGTAGATACTGCATGTGCACTTTGAGAATATATATTTCCCAAGTAACTACAAAAGGGTGGTCTTGAAGTAGTGTCGGACTTAAAACGCCCACTGCGTCAATTTCAAACCGACTTCCAATAGGTAAAATTGACACGTCCGTTTTCTTCTTTAAATGTATGTAAGACTCTGATATTAACTGCGGCTTCGCTCGCATTTTAGAATTTTCTTTGAGTTCAAACTTGCTTCATAGCAAATTGTATCAAATTCGGTTCAGTGATTTGGCTATGAAAGAAGAACAGATAGACAAACATACATACAAAGTTACTTTCGCATTTACAATATTAGTACAGATAAAAAGACCCGAGGCATGAGATAAGATCAGGTAGCTCGTTTGGTTGATGCTGATTGCTATAAGATAAATAAATAAATATGTGTAGGTGTATTCTTAGTAGTAATACAATAAAAAATAAGTTAACAACAGCGAAGAGGTTTCATTACAATTATAATGATGAACATCAACATAGTTAGTACAGGCAAGTAAATTATTATGAATGGTTTCTAAGCAATTCAAATTAATTTTTTTTTTTTTCTAAATTGCAATGCCTTTATTCCTAATATTGACATGACTGGTTAAAACAAATTAAAAAAATTATGCTAAAATGAATTCGATAGTAAAGAAAATGATGAAAATAATAAATTTAAATTGGAAAAATAAGTATATAGGGCCGATCAATTGTTATTTTCAAACATTGAAACTGTTTTCATAAAGCTAAAATGAGTTATCTTTTTACAAAATCTAAGCTCGTGAGTCCCTTCGTGGCATTATGTAATATAAAAATGTTTTATTTTTATAAACAAAATTGAATTTATGGTACAATCAATCAACATATAATGGTTTTTTTAACATTAATTACAAATTATATTATTTGGAACTAAACTAAACTAAAACTATTTATTGCTTAAAAATAGCATAAACATTTTTATGACAAAATGCATATTTAAACTATGTATAAACATAGTTTAAATGATGCAACATTATTTTAATGAATGAAATGAATAGCGCCATTATTATATTGACAAATCTAAGAGATCGGATCGCTTATATATTTCATAAGTCTAGACTATTTTTAATATCATATGCATATACGAGTTATATTGGTCTAAATATTTCGAAAAGAGAAATCTATAATATTCAAATTTCAACAGAGCGCTAACTATGTATAAAATTTTATCGCTTCGTAGGGCTTTAAAATTTTTACGATAAAAAGAGGAGTCAACTTATATTTTATTACTTTCGAATATTATACGAGGAATATAAATAAAAATCCAGAAGCACATTATTAAAGTAACGCCTACGTCATTGTAATAAATATTAGCTACTGATTAACTGCTCGAGTGCTTCAAGTATGTGTACATTCGTTATAATCACAAAATGTTCTCGTCTATTTTAATATTATTGGGTACACAGACACTTGACGAGTTGCCGGTAAAGGTCCAAGTTCATTTTTAAAGCCGAGATAGCGATCCCTGATGAAAATATTACTCTTCTACCGCGAACGCCATCGGCCGTAAAGTAAATCCTTTGTTAGGGCTCTGACTGACTACAGATATTACCGCCACTTTATCAAGGAGATTGGTGGCCGTTCTTTTTATTGGATAGAATTCTGACGTCGTGATGAGCAGGAGTGGCAATATGTGAAATAAAAAATGGACCCGATACGTTTTATGTAGAAGCGTTTTATTTCAGAAATCTTATGGAACTAAATTATCCAGACAATTTAGTTATTTATTAAATTATTTTATCTAGTTATTCTTCAATTAATTACGTAGTCTAAGTAATCGAAGTGCAACTGTTACTAATTATCATATAGCGTGTTAAAAATTAACCTTTTTTTTTGAAGATTTTCTAATGTACTTTTGTTTGCCCATTGCTGTGTATAGTCTCTATCGAACGAAGTGCTCCAGTGATCTAGATATCCGGTTCTTAATTTTGAAGCAACCATTATTTCATATAGCAAATACTTAGTTTCTTGTATCTACATTTCGTCTAGTAAAATGACGATACAAAACTACTCGACTGGCATATTTTGATTTTGTTTTGTACAATTAACTAATCTACCAACTATTATCAGTTGCTGCATTTATTAATTTAGACCAATTGTAATTGATTTTTTTTCAGGTTATTACAAAAATAATCATATTATATATTATTTCAAAGTTATATTTTTCAATTTTCTTTTAGATAAAATAGTAATAGTTAATTATGAAAGTATAAAGTAGATACTAACGGGAAAATATTAAAGCACTTCAGACTCGTTAATTCCAATTTCCTTTGCCAGAGAAAATATTATTCTAACGAGCTATCTCCTTTAGATCAACCGTATTCTTTTATCTAGTTTCATGATAATTAAATTAAACTAGCAACTTCGAAAGATCTCGAAAGATATAAAGCTATTATAATTTTCGCAATTTTTTTTTTTACCGAATTCAAGGAAAGTGTATGTGATAGCTGTCGGTAGGTTCTGATTGTATCACGCGTTATCATTTTTAATTACCTGTTAATACCTTCTACGTTGTTACCATATCTTCCTGACACACTAAGTAATTCAAATTAGAATAATCCTGTAAAATTTATCAAAGCAAAGCGTATGTTCGGTTGTTTCGAAAACTTCTTTCGACATTTCGCAACTTTGTATTTAAGGGTTTCGAAATGTTTTTAGAAGTGATTTATCGTTTTCGATAGTAGCGAAGACTGTACGTGTAGTATGGAGTGAATTTCTGCACACTAATGACACATTTCAATGAAAAATTGTACATTTTTATATTCTACATTCAAAAGCTTAGCTCGGTCAACCTTGCACATAAAAAAAAATGTAACATCTTATTTATGCTTATTTTCAAAACAAATGTAATATACAAATGTTATTCCTTGTATAATTACGATTTTTTTTCTAGTAAATACAATGCGAATTTTCTCTTTAATTGTTGCGTAAGACGCCATTAATGTTTCTGAATGAGGAAGCAAGATTATTTTTCGGCTTAGCAATGAATTATTCACAAACCCTGATTATTTAAAATAACGAGTTCAAAAAGAAGCGACCATATTAATTTAAATGTCAAAGTCTACTTTTTTAAGCTGACGATGATTCCTATTCTTTAAGTTGAGTTGAGTTGAATTTTTATAATTTGCTTCAAATTTATCTAACTCTATATAAAATATATATGACTAGTTGTCGTCTGCGACTTCGCTCGCGTTTTAAGGGTTGGTTATGAGGTATTTGGCAATAAAAAGTTTATTTCCTTCCTTGGAGATCAAGCTTGCTACATCCAAAATTTCATTAAATTCGGTTCAGTAGTGTGGCCGTGAAAGAGCAACAAACAGACAGAGTAACTAAAATTTATTATATTAGTATAGATTTAAAACTTATAAAAACAAAAAAAGAATATATATATATATATATATATATATATATATATATATATATATATATATATAAAAAGACAAAACAACTGAACTAATTAGTGATTTGTAAATAAACTTATTATTAGATGATTGAAATAATTGGATGTACTTTTGTTTTTGTTTATTTGTATTTAATGTAAAACGCTTTTGAGACGAGGCTATCGATCTATTTTTTTTATGATATAAGTTGGCGGACGAACAAAGAGGCCACCTAATGGTAAGTGGTCACCACCGCCCATACACAATGGCGCTGTAAGATATATAAACAATTCCTTACATCGCCAATGCGCCACCAGCCTTTGGAACTAAGATTAACATCTTGTGCCTATAGTTACACTGGCTAACTCACCTTTTAAACTGAATCACAACAATACTGAGTACTACTCCTTGGTGGTAGAATACCCGATGAGTACCTACCCAGACGGGCTTACATAAAGCCCTACCACCAAGTAAGATGTCTACATAATATGTTTAATATTTTCACTAAACATCAACCCGTTGAGAGCGTTTGCCGTCGTACTGTGCTATATGCTACAAAATTACCATTTTTTATTACCATTTTTCATAACTATTTTATTATTATTATAATTATTATTTTAATAAAGTCTATCGTTGCTATAGTGACTATGCAAAAGGCCACGAGACCAAGGTCTTTAGTTCCAGTATTCGTTCGGTAAATAGAAAAGTAATATATTTTGATGCTAACTTCTGAGCCTGGACTAGCACGTAAAGCGCAAGACCAAGCGCTTGAATTCTCTGATGCGGAGTGTTATAACACGCATCTGTTTCTTAACGCTCACTTGTACTGTATAACGTCTCTCGCGAAGTTGATTAGTCACTGAGATTGGAGATTTTAAAATAGGCTACCTGATGGTATGGATGGTGGCCATCATCATCAGACGATAGCGCCGTAAAAAATATTAACAATTCCTTATAACGCTAATGCGCCAGCAACCTTCAGATCTAAGAGCTTATGTCTTATGCCTGTAATTATTGGCTCACTCACCCTTTAAACCGGAACACAACCATACTGAGGATTGCTGTTTGCCAGTCAGCAGGGCATTATTGGTATGATGGCTTTCCATTAGATTTGTATAAAAAAAAAGGAGAGATGAAAGAGATTATTATTGCTGATAAATTTATTCATTTCTTTTTGCTTTAACGTCCATACGAATGAATTAATATTGAATAAGAATAATTATTAATGTTATGAAAGTAAATAATCGGGAAATGATTCATATTTAATTCAGTTTCTCAAATGGAAAAGTTTTCTCGCTTTTATATTTCCCTTGATACTTTTATGAGTAATATAATTTTTATTTTACGTTAAAAAGTATTTGTTTTTAATTTGTAAGGCGATTTGAATTATTTTTGAATTATTCAACCTAAAATAAAGTGTATAAAAAGTTTACGACGATTCAAAAGTATGCACGACACAAATATAAGCTACGACGACCCGTATGGCTCTAACAGTTTTTTTTGTAGCGGTGATTGAATTCACCTGGTTCGTATTCGTCAGCAAGAGAAACTGAGCCAACCAGCTGACGTCATGGTCAACTGTAAATTATTAATCACAGTCGAATTATGAAATTATGGGTATATTTTAGATTGTAATATAAAAACAATCAGTTGCGGTTTACGTACATTAACTAAAGCTACAAAATTTCCTGAAAAGGCTAATTTAATTGTGAAAATATTGAATAAGTTAAGTATTACAAAGCCCACGCGCACTGAGAAGTTTGTTTTTTGTTACAAATATTTGTATAATAGGATTTATAATATGCATTTGATATGCGTTCTCACCGTTTCATTGGTCTACCTTATAATGTTGCAAATCCTGATCCCGAGTTGAAATCAAATTCGAATATAGAGCTATTGGGTTTATCGGTCTGGAATTAAAGAGATTACCACCGTATAGCTCTTAGACCTCGATAAGCACGTAAAACCTTTAGTTCTGCGCCTGAATTTACTCCAGTCGAGTCCAATTTTGAGTGTGAGAATAGAGATGTGTGTGTGTCTACTATCTTTTGAGCAGTTAACGCATAAAATTCGTATTTTACGATTCACATAATTGTGCTTGGATAAACATGTTGTCATACGTTTTCTTGTGTTTGTATTTATTAATATGAGTAAAATATTATTAAGTATTTTTCTGTAAAATATTTTTCTTTAAAGAGGAGTGACTGACTCGCATAACGTAATGACAAACGGCATGACGCTCTCTTGCGCCTTCACGCTTCATCACCGTCGCCGCTCTGTCCTCTTGAATGCGTATCACGTATACTACATACTTCATTGTAATATTGATTATGCTGCTATATAATAATAAGAAATTCATTTTATAAAACGAAACTCTATGTTTTACTTACATTACTAAAATTTTTAATAACTGGATTTACATTTGAAATTCTTATACCAACCAACAATTTTGATAATCGGATTTACTAGACGTTCCTTCTTAAGTTATAATTGCTGTTTTGTTTTTTTTTATAAAATGTACGTATAAAATTTAAGTTTTTTTATTCTATTTCTATATTTTTTCTTACTGTTATTGGTTTGTAAAAATTTACATTTCAATTCAAATACAGATTCCAGATTCGTTTTTGCAATATTGCCAGCCAACCCGTTACGTCGCTTGAGGGTAAACCAGAAGTACTCTTGATATCCAATAGAATAATGTTTATGAAATAGATTTAATTATTATCAGATAACATTACCTGTTTTCCGTACGCTCTAGGGCACGTTAGAGAGAACCCACAAAAGTAATATCAAAATACGCGATCTAATAAAAAATAATTATATTAACACAAAGCTTTCTGTTTTAACTAACTATTCTTGTGGGTATTGTAACATTAACGGTGACGGGTCACCGTTACGAGAAGATTATTCGATTTTCCTTATTATAAGCTAGCTGATCCTGCGGCATCGCCCGCACGAATTTATAATATTTTACATATAGTACACAAACTCTATTTAGCTCCCTAGATGAGTGATATTAAAATAGCCTATTTCGTCTAGAGGTTTAAGCCTGAAGGGGTAACAGACAGAGTAACTTTCGCATTTATAATATTAGTATACATATACATTTATACTGTGAAGGTTTGTTTTGTCGTCTGTATTATATTCTACTTTTAAGTATCTAGAATTAATTTTAATAAATAAAAACTTACTACATTTTGACTATATACATTGGTAAGTTAGCTTTGATCGTAACTTTCTTTTATTAATTACGCTTCAGGGCTGGTTGAACAAGGGATGCACTTGATACTTCGTTGCCCTTAAGTTTGAAACTAATAGCTTTTCTCCAATAAAATATAGTAATAAGTGAGTTATAAACATTCGATGGTTTCCGCCCAAGTTACTCGTTCTTCCAGAACTGTTGTTATTTCTATGTTGTTAGTTTACGTAATAACGTATTTAAAATAAGCTATAACATGAAACTGCAAGAGAATCTTATGTTATATTATCTCGTTTAACTATTGCTTAGTGTTTAGAAATGTAAGTACTCTTCATAATTACGTATTTAAAAATACTGTTTGAAATCAAAATCATTTTCAAACGAAGTATATAATTAATTATTCATAACATTTTTCAATGGATATACGAGTATAAGCACTTAGGCGATTCAAATTAGTTTCCAACGTAGGTTTATTCGTTAAAAATATATAAAAATGTTTGGAAAGCTGTGACGTTATCAAAGGAAAAATAGTGGTGTTGTAAAAAAAATTGTTTACCTTAAGTCATCAATAAAAATGTACGATGTATAGACTTGTCGGTGATCTGAAGAATTGCAAAATTAAATTGAACGGAAAAACACAATTTACGTAATTAAATGTTATATACATTATATAAATAATGATTTTATTTTTCTGTTCCGTTTTTTCTGTCGAGTTTACGGTAAGTAAAGATAGTTCTTAAGTGCCTAACTTCTAATAGTTACTGTCGCTTGTGAGTAGTGAGCAGCTGAGTCGTCACATACATTAGTGATGTTCTTCCGAGCAGATGCATTAAACTCGTCATTATCTTGTTCTAAGAAACATAATAAAATCTTTATGTATGTTTTTCAACGATCTAAATGATCTAAGCGATAAGAAGAAAAGACTCCAAATGTAATATTAAGTATTTTGCTATTTTCTAACAAACGACAAATAAAAATTATCTCAATAATAAAAACAATTTTTGGACTTTTAAGGATTGTCGACAACTTTTTTTTTTAGTTGAATACAACCAAATAAATTGATGAGCAATCCATTATTCTCAATAAAAATTGAACTTTAGCAACATCTGACGATTCAAAGTAGAAATATCTTTTTAGAGTTGTACTTGAATGAAAAAGAAATTCGATCTCATTCGTCATTCAATCTCAACAACCCGAAAAAAATCCACTCCAAAGGTTCTCCTATTATGGAGGGGGATTATGATCTTAATCTGTCACGCTATTTCATTGTGAGATGGAGGGAGAATTTCTCCCATGCTGCATGTTTCCTTATGATAGCTGTCCGTTTTCATTAATCAAGTTTTATAGTTTGATGTTATCATTCATTTTTTTATTTACACATATAGACGTGTTAAAATGTACCTGATTAATGAATAAATCTACTACTATATAGTAATAAGTAATAGTCTACGAATGTTTTAATTTTAATATTTTCCAAATTAATCGCGTCTTGTTTATGAAATTTCTTAAACATAAAAAAAAACATTAAGTAAATCGCTTCTTGTTCCATTTGTAACATTATATATAACAAATTTTAAGATTATATACAATGTTTCATAAATCACGAAACAAAGTAGATCAGGTTTAAGTGTACTGCTTTTTCATTTGCGTATTACAAATTTCTTTACAATATATAAATATCAAATAGGGGTTGAATAAGATTATTCGCTGAGGTATATACGACCTCTTTTTAAAATTTCTTCTTAAATATAAGTTTGAAGAACTAGCTTAATGCCACTTAATTTACTATGCGGATAATCGTCCCTGGAGTCGCATTGAGAACATTTGAATTTAGACTTCGCAGTGCTTTAGTTTATGCAGTGATAAGAGTTTGAATTTTTTATTACAAACATTCTAAGAAACTTTATATTTTATTTTTCTGTATTTTAGTTCTATATTTAAAAAGTTTAGAAAGGTATTTTTCAGAAAATTATTGTTCACTATCTGTTAACGTCATTGCCCAATTATATACAATATTAAAAAATCAGCTCGCCCCATTTGCATATACATCTTTTGAAATTGTTGGTGAATAACTGGACTATTCGCTATATAGATCAGTTATTTTTGTAATAGAATAAAATTATAATTAGGTATTTAATATTATTTTTAATAACGGTAACAGTAACTTACTGTGCTTTAAACCGCTATGTTAATATTTAAAAAAAGTTATTCTGCATGGATCCGATCAGATCTACCCACTTATTCGCAGAAAGGTCGAATTAATTCTCTGCTCCCTTACAGGACGGAAAACTTGTACCTAACGGTGGGTGGGTTCTGCATTTATAGTAGTTTATACATCAAATTTAAGCATGTTTAATTTTTGATAGCTATGAACGAATTCTTAGAGGCGGTAAAAAAATATTTCCATGCAAAAATCCAATGAACAAAATCACGGACGCAGTAAAAAACAAATACAGAGAATACATTTTAATTAAAGCTTGTATGCCCGTATGAGTAAACGTCAAACATTGTAACATTGTATTGTGTGTGTTATTTAATTTTCTGCATGAAAGGGAATTTAGAGACAAAAAAGTAAATGAACTAAATTTTTTAAAATTTTCGTCTTGTTTTTTTTTGAAAGTAATAAATGATTTATGTATTATAATAAATTGATTAGGATTTATACTTATAATATGTTAAAATATATTTATATGTTGGTTTGAAAACATAATAGTCTTATAATTTAATTTGTTGCCAGTGCAATTTCGTTATTCAAAACGAGCTAGTTTAAAGCATTTTTATATATTCCCTTATATTTTCAATAATAATTATGGTCGAATTTCCACTGTCGGTGAACACTTATTAAAACGAAATACTAAGGAACATTTTAATCTACAAAAGTGTGTAGTACTCCTTACAATGTCTTTAATAAAACCTTATTTGTAAGACAAAGTGTTCAGATGACTCATCGTTGGTCTAGATTCTCTTAGTTCTCCAGACTCAATAATGCGAACCGACATCGTCTGATGGAGCACTTAATAAGACGAAGCGATTTGTTGCTGTATAAATTATATTTATCAAAATATTTTTATATGGAAATTAGAGCGAGAGCAATTTGTATAGTTCTATTATGACTAAGTTCAAAGACATTTTATTAGAAGCTGTCTAAGATTTTGTATTTCGAAGAATGTATAATTTATAAGTAATAAGTAATATCTCTTCTTGAGACGAGACTTCAAATTATTCCAACACGATGGTCTAATGCGGGTTGGTGGATACACACGCGGCTTATTTTCATCTAACCCATAAGGGTTTCACGGTGGTTACCTTCATCATCTAGCACAAAATGAATTATAAACACTCAGGGTTACGAATATCAATGGTTCTTCTCCACAGTAATTGACAAATTTGCTCTGTTTTTTTTTGTTCGTTCTATATAAAAAAATCGTTTACTGTACAACAATCCTCCTTCAGAACCTAACGTCATCGTGTTGAAGAAATAATAAAATCATTCTTACATAGCGAATATAATAACTGCTATACCAAAGCACAAGTAAAACTGGACCACGAGTTCTTATAGAATGTTTTTATGAATAATAATATAATTAAATTCATTAAATAATAAATTTGAAAAACATGCCTTTCTGAAATCAAATACAATTGAAAACTATAAGTAAGATATTTTTCATATTATTATTAAAAGTTAATAAGACTTATACTACGGGTAATTTTACTAAATGAGCTAGCTTTTTGAGATGAATCTGCTAATATAAATGAAAAGTATGGTATGTAATGCCGAGTAGATACGAGATAACGAGTGAGATAATAAAAACATTGTATATAGTTTATGAGCTAATTAAATTTATTTAGTTTCAGCTTATTTCATGAATTACAGTGGTTTTGCGGTTTGACGCAACCGCAGGCAACTTGCGGTTAATCTGACATCAATGCTCATTAATAAATAACATTAATGTCACCTTATATAGTATCATGATTAGTATTATATTTCTATTTATTATAGAGTTTTCTGTTTGTCTCATTAGTCTCGGCTAGGTTTTAGGGTTCGGTCAAACCCCAGAACAGTCTACTCATTTTTTTTTTCTGTTAAGAAATTTCATTCTTTGCCTCAAAAATCAGAACTAACTAATCTGTTTACATATACTCGCATGTTAGGAATAGAGAGTTGTGTTTGTGCACACATTTGTGTGTGTTATGACCTCCACTGTTGACTCTACTCCCTTGATAATGGGCGCCGTGGCCGAATCGTTTACGAGAACATAATTGGGTTCTTATTATGGTTTTATTTCTAGCCAAAACTTTCTAGAAAAAAACTTCGAACTTCGAATAAGATTGTTATTAGCATATCAGAAGAACTAGAATCTTATAATTGTCGACGTTAATATATGCCTTTATATCCTTAATAGATAGCTTATTTCTCAGGCAAATCGTGTATAGCAATCATGATGACGTAACAAACTGACAGAGTTATTATTGCATGTAAAATAATATAATATATGTTGATTAAACTTGTAAGTTACAAAGATTCCACCAAAAAGACGTACAGTATAAAAGAGTAACGACAGAATTCACTGTATTTTTGTTCAGAACACTTTGCAATTTCAAGTTAACACTTTAGCTGTTTAAATGGGCTAAACGCTGATGTTGAACTCTTGTATGAAGTCTTAGTAATTATGAAGTTCAGCATTCAGAACTGGGTCAAAAGGATGGACATTCTCGTGCGTGAGCTATGTAATGTGTAGGGGTGGCATTGCAGTGAAAACGTTTACGTTTTGAAACAAAGGAAATTTTTCTCAGTAATGGGAATACGATTCCACCAATTTCCAGACGGAATTACTGTGGCATAGGTTTTTATACATGCCTTTCTCATGGAATTCACTTGATTCTTATCGATTCATTAAAATAGAATATAAGTTAAAGCTTGCGTACAATTTACATACTAGTATTCATATTTTTAGTATTCAAATAAAATATAAAAATATATTATATAAAGAAAATTGTAATATGTTTTAAAATATTCTTGAAGGGTTACAAGACAAATAATTCTCATTTATAAAAGAGTTGAGACAATGAGTTTCCTATTTTCAACTCAATTGTAACTGAAACCGAGCAGTTACCGTAGCGTGTGTTTGACCAACAAACATGTGAGTAGACTCAGTGTAAACATTGAAACAATGTCGCACGACAAGCCATGCAATTGTTCCGCTCATAGCCAGAATATCTCATGTACATTCATTAGGTCTTTTTTTTTCAATTTTATAATAAAACTCTGCGCATGACATTTACACCAAACATTTTAACATATAAAGGGAATTAGTACAATATTTGAATAAAATTACCGTTTTTGAGATAAAAAAATGATCCTTGTACTGATTCTGATTACACATTTTTTTGTTCAAGGGTAACCTTTGATAATAATTGCGGGCATTGTATTAAAATTAATGATTACATTTTCTTTGTGAAAAATAAACAAAAAATTATCTTATTACATTCATTTGTATTATAATATTATCTTATTATACTGTTTTTATAGCTGACTTCCAAGAAGGATGCTGCCAGAAAATTGGCTCTCGCTCTCTTAATTTTAATAATCAATCAAATCAAATCAAAATATACTTTATTCTAATCATAATAATCTAATCATAATAATCAGTTTTGAATTATCCTTTTGCAAAATTGTAAAGACAACATGCTCGGCTTAGGAATAGTAAAGATAAGATAACGAATAAGTCAATAACTGTAAAAAACGTAAATTAACATCACACAAATACCACACTGTTGGTCTAATCACCAGACCATCTTGGGAAGTACTTGTGATTTAGTCCCCTGTGTGAGTTTCCTTTCCAAGATTGTCGTTTTTTAAAAAACGCAAATCTCAAATCCAGCTCACAAGTGAATACGTTTGATTTGGCATTTTTAATTTTGTATTTATGATGATATTGAAATCATGGCCGATTTCGACTATGGCTGTTATATCAAGGAAGACTAGCCAACTAAGCAGGACATACATAGTACATAAGTGTGTGCACTCTCATAATCCGATGGGAGAGCAAAACGATACGGCCGGAAAAAGTTCAGGCGCTGGACCAACGGCTTTACGTGCCCTCCGAGGCACGGGAGACTACGTGCTGTTACTGAGGAATTTTCGATTGAAAAACCCAATCATTTCATCGGTCCTACCTCGGGCTTAACCCAGGATTGGCGGCCTTATATCTAGCCACTAGATCAACGAGGTAGTTAATTTAGTTTTACTAAGATAACTGCCTGATACGATTTATTTATTTTAGTGTGGTAATACTTGGTTGATTTTTTGTCAACAAGCAACAAGTAACTCGTGCCGCAAAGCATTTTAACATTAAACACTTAAAATATTTTGATAGATAGTTTTAATCTAAATTGAATCCTCCTTTTGAGAAAGATTTCAATTTATTTGAGAAGAGCGAGCATAACAAAATAAAAAATAATCGAATACTGCAAATTTTCAACCGTAAAATTAAAGTTTATGGAAGTTACCGCAGCAAAAGTTAACGCGAATGCCTTTTCTTTTGTGCTATTTTCTTTAAAATTTCTAACTCCAGTTAAACAATGCTCATTTCAGCAACATTAATATTCCTGCCTTTGTTTACAAGCATACGTAATGAATGTCTCGTTTAGGGGGCGAATGCGTTTCTATTATTC
The DNA here is from genome assembly GCF_905147765.1 of Vanessa atalanta. NCBI lineage: Eukaryota > Metazoa > Arthropoda > Insecta > Lepidoptera > Nymphalidae > Vanessa > Vanessa atalanta. The sequence goes on from NC_061882.1 coordinate 8,207,718, forward strand.
GCTGTTAGGAAACGCCTTTAGATTTTTACCGAGATGCCTTTATACTTATAGATGATAAATAGAATATAATAAGCAATTGCATTACCTTTAACTGCCTTAATGGGTCCTTGGTCCAATAAAAAACGTAGGGTTTTTCTATGAAAAGGTCCTCAGCAGAGGACACAGAGTTCATCTGTTCGTGCACACATTTGAAGACAGTCTTGGTTGAGTTCAGTCGCCGTGTCAGAAATTAGACAACACTCAGAAAGAGATATTGTATTAAGAACATTTTCTTCTACAGCATGTATTTTTTGTATTTGATGTGTAAAGTAGATTTTATGATGTGATAATACTGACAATTTTGTTTCTCTTCATAGCTAGGATTGATGCTCTCTAGGGTCTCAACGCCATTCCAATCCAGATGTGAAAGCTTTTACATAAAGCAATTGCTATATGACCTACGCAACCTTTTACGAACGAACTGGCAACACAGACAGTCAACCACAACGGGAGTAGAATAAACTAATCAAATTTATTGTTTGATTTTTATTTTTAGAATATTGCATTATACGGTAATATAATGTAGGTAAGCGAAATAATTCCGTCCGTGTTATTCGAGAGGCAAATATTTTTTTTTGGGCATTGCTTGGTAATTGGATCTGCTGTGAAATTCGGAGAGTTATACCTAGAGTAGGAAATAGGACCTCGTAGTTTTCATCTATCCTTTTTTTCAAGGGAGCATATGTCCAGTATTATAAAATTTACTAGTATTTACTAATTAAAAATTAAAAAACTTGACCATTTATACATTTTATAAAAGCTAATCTAATATTTAAAAAAATAATAAACTGTTACATATTGTGAAAATCTTCTGGCCAAACACTTTTTCTGTGAAAACTTTAAAACAGATTCGACCGCATATTTTTTTTAGTTTTCAAACTCCGACGAACTGGAACAAATAACGGAGCCACATGTTACGCGTTTAGTTCACTTACTTCCTCCGTCAAAATGATTTAAGAACTTTTTAAATGTGACTAAAATAGTATTTGTTACACGTAGAAAATTATGTCATTGGTAGGTGGATGGTAAAATGGAATAAATAGTAAGTTGTCACCACTGACTATTGACTTTGGTACATATCGTATCGTATAAAATGTTAACCATTTCTTACGTACCCATTAAGCCTGCGTGTAGTGTAACTGGCACACTTATTCTTCAAACACGCTCAATATTAATATGATGAGTGGGTTGGTACCTACCCAGACGGGCTTGCACAAAGCCCTACTAATTACGTCTGTGGTATAGTCAAAATCTTTTTAAATGATTACAATGATGTGAAACTATTATTTAGATTCAATTAAGTGATTGTTCGTAATTTAAACCTGATATATTTAATTTCAATTACTTCTCAATGCTGCCGATGTTAACACGCAGTACAGACTTGAACCATTTGCCGCTTAAATTAAAGTGATCTAATGCAAATTTAATCAAGGTACGTACGTACATATATTCTACGCGTTAGCGTACATGGTACTTAAAATGTAAGCAATAAAGACTAAAATTCTCTAACATTAAAGAGAATATAGCCAGGTAATACTAATTATATGCCTGCAAGCTTCTCGGACGCGTTTGAATAAGCAAGGATGAATTATGAGACGCTTTGCTAAATTTCAATATAAACTCAGAATATTTATCAGATATACAATTTAAATGATCAAAAATAATATAATTATTTTAAAATATTGTATTTTTTAATTTAAATTTTCTCTTTCTATCTTTAGCAGATGTTTTTATTTTTAAAATAAGAATATATCTCAAATTCGAACAATGTGCTCCTGGCCGAATCTAAGTTCAGAATAGTAATCTATGCTGGAGATATTATAGTCTTCCAATCTGTTCGCAGCCTATGAGTTTTCTATATTCCCTCCATCTCATAAACCGATAGAGCGGCTATTCGACACAACTGGAAATAGTGCTGGTGCTGGACCCACCGCTTTACGCGCATTCCGAAGTATGGCAAATGTTAACACATAAAAATATCGGGATACTATATGTGTATACCTTGTCAGATAGCAAAATAAGTATTTACTTCCACGGCGCGGAGTATGGAACCAGGACCTCGAAACGTGAACTAGTCACTATATTATCAACAATCCAACAATGACGTACATATATACGTTTAAAATATATTGCAGGCAAATCGATAAAGCTGTTATATGCGTAACATTTACACAAATGGTTGTCTATGGCAGTAACTATTATTTTAATTTGAAAACATCACGGGTCCTGCCAAACACAGGCGCAATCATAACATTCATTCTATCAGTTAAATCTGATGGTGGGATTATGAAATGGTACACTGTTCCAATATTTCGATATACTCGCAGTTATAAATGTATTCAATTTGAATACGATCCTGGTGGCATTCGTGTTCACGAATACGATTGCAGGTTGTTAATATTAGATGAAAAAATCAGCTTTTCCCTATTTAGTCTTTGTATTGACCGCCTCGTTGGTCTAATTGCTTGAACGCCACAGATTCTGAAGATCAGGATACAAACAGGTCAAGTCGATAAAGTAATATTGGGTTATTCTGTCGGAAAAATTTCAGTAACAGCCCGAAGTCTGGAAGTTGGGAGTGTGTACACTGTATGTCTTGGAATGTACGTAGAGCCATTAGTCATGTGCTTGAATTCTTTACGGACATGTCAAATTTGCCGTCCCATTGGATTACGAGAGTGTCGGAATAGAGAGAGCTCCTACGTTTGAGCAAACACCCGTATACCATAATATGTCCTGCGGTTCTGTATTTAAAATATAATGGTTCAGTTATGATTTAGATACTTAAGAAATACCTAGTAATTGTGTTTATTGTTGGTTCATTTAAAAATACTATAAGGTACTCAATAGCATCCACTGTTTACAAAGATAAAAGTATAAAACTTGTGATTTGATATCACAATATAAATATATTAGACTGGCGTAATGCTTGGGAGTTATTCTAAATCTCTTTATAAGGAAAAATAAGCACATTAAACAAAAAATTGTTGTGAGGGAAATGTAAAATCCAATTCTAACAGAGCGTAATATACGATTCTATTTCAAGTTCCTTTACCTAAGTAATGTTTAGAAAAACTAATATTATAAACATACGTTCTATCTTTACTTATACTTAAAGAAATCAGTTTTCATGAAATATACAAATTTATTATTATTTTTCAAATGATTGTATTGTATATATATGTATAGATTTAATGTAACAAAAACCTTCCGTTAAAATGAAAAATTATCTCAGCAAAAGAGTAAAAAAAAAGGATGCATAGTTTTTGTAAAATCGTGTACATCAAAATATACAAATAATCGGAGAACCGATGCGAAAATTTTAAACAAAATACAGAAAAAAATCTGATAAATTAAATAGAACAGTGGATTTAGTGGTGCAAAAACTATAAGTACAACACATTCTATTTAGGATTTAAATATTTCTCAGCCGATATATCGTATGGTAGTGGATAACAAATATGAATAACAAAAAGATACTAGTAAAATCCTTTATTTACAGTCTCTGAGAGAAATCGTTTAAATTCAATACTATTTTCCACCTGCTGCCATTTCACAAAGAAAATAACACGTCCACATATTATACAGATATTTTGATTCTTATCTCTAAAGGCATAAAGAATAAAATGCTGCAATTTTTTATCTGAGGTAGTATTCAAATATTTATATGTTCAATTTATTTGCCTATAGCTTTTGTTGTTCTGTTATGTTATCTAGGCTAGTTTTTAAATTAAAGTAATATATAAAAAAAAAAACGAATACGTATTAATTTTAAAATGACATATGTATTAAAACTATACCATCGTATGTTTTTATATTTTAAGAAGCGAACAGTTTTTCTTTAAAATGCATTTGTTCCTGTCGTATTGCACTGTTACATTCATCCGTCCAAACATAGGATAGCAGAAGTATAATCGTTTGGTAGTGATATTATAAAAACTTTTTTTTTAGATAATCATATTTGAAAGCAAAGACTCTTTTTTGTGTATTAACGGAAATCTATCGACAGCAGATTTAAATGAGCTTGCCAATACCAAGTCAATAAAAGGTATGGGGTCCAGTTAAGAAAATCGTCGTAGCAGCAGTAAATAGGGTGACAGTGTTAGTGGGACTCCTGTGTCTTATTGCTCTCCGAACGGGTCAAATTGTTTTCCCATCGGGTCGGAAGCTGAAGGACTGAGAGCGCATTAGTGTTTGAACACACTTGAACAAATAATATAAACTGCGCAGTTTGCCAGTTCGAATTTGGTTGGCTGACGTGGTCTAATTTCGTTCAAAAATACATCATGATTAATCTACTGTTAGGCTTATATTTGTATTTGTAATAAACTTTTTTCCTTAATTAACATGAAACTTTAAATTAATATTACCATAAATTGTTATTTAATTTTAGCTTCGAAGTAATCAACATTTGGAAACACTTGTACGAAATTGCTCCAAGTTGCTAATCATGTCGGGCTATTTGTTTATGTATACAGCGTGTTTCATTCGTTATAAGTCAAGTATAACTGGTTGTTTAATTAAAACGTTCACAGCAGTACTAAAGAAGACTTGAACTTCGGTTAACATAAAACTATGTTATTTAACATGATCTTGATTATGACTTTTAGTTTGTTTCTCTCGATATTATTCTTACTGTATATAATTCAAATGTATATTGATAAGATAATTTAGTTGGTGGAAAGAGTTACTATTCTCTTTTTCTGGTTGCTATTGGTCGAATTTAATAATTAATCCGAGTCGGTGGTACCTTTACATTAGTATAATTTTGTAAAATAATGATTAAAAAATATGCTTAAACAAACCTACTCGAATAAAGCATTTTGATGTTGGAAATAACATATATATTCATAAATCGATTCTTCATTAAAAAATCATCTTCATCATCATTATCATCTTCATTATTTTATTCAAAAGTAATACAATTTTGTACACTTACAGACGTACTGGATATATAGTACTGACAGTAACTGGTTTTATAGGCGATAAATGCTTTAAATAAAGACTAGTGCCCCCTGGGAGTTTTTTATATCCTTAGAGGAGTAACAATTTAAATGTAATTTAACTAGGAGTTAATTTGTTTTGCTAATAATGTTTATAGCACGTTTGAAACACACACGTGGATAGATTATTATTAAATGTATAGATTAACGTAAACAGACTTCGTGTTTCACTAGTAATATCCGGTTATGACTGGTATTAATTAATTTGAAGAACATACCTCGGTACGACGAGCGTTGCCCAAGGGATGAGTAATTACCCTTGATGCTCTTGAGCGCTATAATTACGAAAGTACAACCATCTTAGCATTTGAGAGTCGAATAAACTGTGCAATGTTTTATAAAATTTATTTTTAACGTTAATTTAGCGAAACAAGTTCTTGAATATTATGTTTATATTTTTATAAATTAATGTCGTGGCTCAAGTCAATGTTTGATGTGAAACATCTGTTGATAAACTTCCATGGCAAGACCGTTTCGTATGCCGTTACGGCAAACGGCATGATTCTTTTGTATACCATCATAGATCTCCCGCTGCTTTCAACCCGTTTGTACGTGGCGCGTTACTGCATTTTCGTTTCTATATATTATTTTTATTAAAAAAGAAATATAATCTTTTTACTATATGATTACGTTTTCATTAATTATAAATTCTTTCAATAACCATCGATCAAAATCTACATCATGGACGTCCCGTGATGACGAGATTTTTTGTTATATCGCGCGGTATAGGTTTTACTGATGAGTCAGCTTTCTTAATTATTGTAAAATATTGATACAAGAAACAAATTTTCTTTCATTATACGACTAATCAACTTATAGAATGTGAAGGATATAATATACTTTAACGTAATTGGCTTAAATCATTGTCTCAAAATAAATGATATAAATAATGTTTATCTTCAATTGGAACTTTAAATCAATCACTCCCGTGTTCGTAAAGTCATTGGTCTAAAATAGTATTAAATTGAGAGAATAAAAATGCATCTGTGTTTGCATACAGTTCTATAATATTGCAGTGTGGGTACTTGATCAACGTATAAAGTGTTCTCGACTCAATTAATACGCCTAATAATCTTCATATCATAATTATTATAGGCTCTACTAAGTCTGAGGCTTCTATTATCGCTCGATAGTAATTAACTCAATTAATTATAATATTGAATTGTAATTATCAATTGGCTTCATATTAAAACATAATTGGAAATTATATTAAGGAATCATTCAAAACATTCATATAAAAATATATGAATGTTTTGAATGATTTCCAATTTTATATGTTCACGCAAAATTTCTTCCATTGTTATGGTATAAAAGTTTTTGGTATAGTAACATCAATATACAATATTGCGGTCTGTAGTTGGCTCGCATAAATGTTTACAAAAAGAAAAAAAAGAGGAATTACTTAATAAAAAATTAAGAAGGTTACTTAGACTTGAAGTGGCTTGTAGTTAGTATAAAATCATTTACAAAATACTCCTATTATATTTAATTTATAACCATCACACAATAGTACTAAATATTGTTGTTTGGCGGTAGAATGTATGGTTTGTGAAACTACCCAGACGGACTTACACAAAGCCTTAGTACCAAGAGTCTGTTCTGTATTTAGTTCGACATTTAAATTTATTAATAATATGAATGACCTACATTAATAACCTTTAACAAACCTGAAATACCACAGCTTTATCATATTCACAATAATCAAAAATAGCTTTAATATTATCCACACTTAACCATAAATATATTGCAGAATTACGAAACTTATCACATGTTTATAATATGGTAAGACGTTATGAATCGATTCTTAAACAGTCAATGATATATTATATATTTTTGTTTTTGTAAATACAATGGTTTTTCGGGGTTTTTACGCAACCCTAAGTTTGAATAAACGTGATCTATCTACATTGCCGTGATTAATCACAATGACCTATTTTCTATTTACGTTACGTGTTTTTTTTTTAAATAACATCCGGTTATAAATGACGTTTCCTAATTTGCATATCCCATCATGAACTCGCTTTTTTTATAACAATTCGTTTTAAGGTACTATCGTTGTTAGAAAATTGTTATTATTTTACATTTCCTTTGTCAATAGCGTATTAAAACTTAAACGCAATACCTTAAAGAGCATGTTAAGTGTCCTAGTTCTTTCCACAAATATTTCAGTTTAAGAACATGCGCAATATAAACAGCCTATTCTCAATAGATGATTTTATAACTACAGTGATTCATTAAAAATTAACTGTAGCAATTCGTTATTTTTTATATAGTATTGTTAGGTGGACGGGCAAATTCTCCTCCTTGTGATAAGTAGTCACTAATATCGCGACACTAATCCTGGGAACTAAGATGTCCCTTGTATTTGTAAAAACGCGCCTTATTCAAATCGTAACATAACAACAGTAACTATGTGTGATGGTGGTGATGTGGGTGGTACCTCCATAGACGGGCTTCCGCAAAGCTACCGCTAAGTAAATAATATAATCAAATCATTGTTTATTGAGTTATTGATGAGCAAATTAAAAAGATTTATTTAGGCATATTTTTCTAGTGTTTATGTTCCGCGATATCTCTACCATTTATATAGTTTTAATAATTACACCTACATATGCATATATATATAATTCCACCCTGAATACTTACGACGACGTATTCCTAGAAGTGATAAGTTAACAAGGACCTTCCCAGATTTAATACAAAAAAAAAATCGCTAAAAGTTAAAAATTAGACTTCAATTGGATTCTATCAGAAAACGCGTTTAAATAATAATAAGCTATATATAAATATGTAAATATATGTTAACAGTATGTAAATATTTTCAGAATAACGAAGGAATAAAATAAGTTGAAACGACAGTGCAGTAGTTAGCGCTGTTAGTTTTACAGTTACGGGCTTCGTTATTTTTATGAAGGTCTTTATATTTCAGGCTTTCAGGCTAGTTTTGTTATTATTTAACATAAACTTTTTAATGTATATTTAGTTAATCGTTAAAATAATTTAATAATAAAAAATATTTTAATGTGTATACTGTATAATTATCGCATCAGACTTTTAAGTACATTTTATGAAGTGTTTTATTCCCCTGTGCTTCGTATAAAAATCCTTGCTCGTTGTAAACGTTGAAAGAATTGAGTATAACAAGTACATTTTATTTCAGCAAATTTTCTCGTAAAACTTTTATTTTGTAGTATTTTATAAGATTATGAGAGTAGAGGTACAATGGATATCTTATTACAGTAATATAAGGGCATTTTTATCATTGAAATGCATCAAAAAAAGTCAAAATTAAATCGCTTGCCGTTACGTAATATGTATAATTCGATATTTACATTTATAACTATTTTTGAGCTTCTATTTAAATAATGATAAATATTATTTTAACATATATACGGAATTATATTTAAAATATTATTTAATAATAATATATAATCATGCCCTACTTATACGCACGTCCAATACTTTTATTATTAAATAATATATATTTTTTTATTATCATGGAGCGCTTTCAAAGCTTCCAGCAACTAAAGCTATGTTTTATGATGATTCTATTTGATTTCAATATTATCAGAAAGAGTAATTTTAATAAGTAAAAGTCCTTGACTGGAATAACTTATCTTTTAAATATATAAGGACTATTTTATCACCGGAATTTCCTTTAAAAGTCACGTTCTTGCTATTGAAGAATTTATAAGGAAAGATTACGCTCGGATTGTCTTGACGCACCTGACAGATAATTAATTCTATGTGAATTAAATAGTGAATATGTTGAATGAATTCGCATCTAAATCATTTGAATTCAAAGATTATAAAAACTACAAGAAAGTTAGATACATGACAGGCAGACATGACAGGCACTGACCGATATGAATTGAGATATTATCCTAAATAGCAAGAATTTAAATCACATATCTTACAACTTCTAATAATAGTATCAAAATACATACAGATACATACGTAATATTAACATATTTACTATGTTTGTGAGCAGAGAGAAAGAAAGGGATAGAATGAGACAGAGTCTCTCTCTGTATACACAAGTAGCTTATTTCGCACCCGTTACCACTAAACATATTCTAATGTGTGATTCGAAATGATCGAGCCGGTAATTTAATTTATTCGGATATATTTACCACTCTCATTAATTCAATATCACATCAACTATTCGCTAAGCTTTGATTGATTAACGAGTTCGCATTTTGACGTATAAATTTACAACCGCATACATTAACATTTTATATATGGTTAAGCGAGATTACGTTATATATTATACATTGTGAATATTAATTATATAAATTATAGTCTTAATAGTTACGATATTTATAGTTGGGATACTTAGTAGAACCTCGGGTAAAACTGACCAATTAGGAATCGGAATCCCTTAAGTATTTACTCGTCTAATGATTCCTTACCACGATAGTGCTTCGATTTTATTATTATTATTTGTCGTGATAACGGTTTATCTTTAAAAAATCCACCAACCCGCTGTTACGGCTCCAAAGAAACAGTTCTTCAACAAACAAACAAACAAATGGAGTAGATTAAATATCTCTTCCAGTGTAATATAAGTTTGTTTAATTACTGTATCCTTGACATTTGTTCGTGCATTATTATTATACTGTTTTTATCCACGTATCATTTTAATTGAGGTTAATGGAACTAGTTCTATATGTTTTTGTATTAAAGTTTTACATTTAAAAATGTTATATATATCAACAACAACAATACGCAATAACAATAAGATAACATCAATGATGTACAACAAACGCGTATTCTTTTAAATTTATATAAATTAATATACATTTAGCATTTTTATTAAACGTAATGCTGGAAAGTTTCTGACCCAGTTTTAGAATGCTATTCTCGCTGGTTGAAATTTAGTTTTTCCTGAACTTGCTTTTGTTAACCAACTTCAAACTCTTTAATTTCAAGGTTCATGATTGCATCGCAAAGATCTGGTTGCATTTGGTTTTAATAAAATTCGTTCGTGACCGCTCAGTCTCATAGGACTTTGTTTGAAAATTTCTTTCACAGTGTCTAAATTTTTGAATCTGCTGTTTTAAAACAAAAGATCCTTTCGTTAAAAATAATTGTCTTATTCTTTTGACGATGTTTGAAAAAATTTAAATGTTTGAAAAGTTTCGTTCAAAAAACTATATTGCGTCTAGTATATATACATACTTGTATATAGCAATTTTAATGTTAATATTTCTCAATGAAAAAATACATATACCTATGTACAGACATTCATGGTAATAGGCCAAAAATATATATACGTATAAATTTTGCATAGTTAAGTTACATTTTAAATATCCCAGGATTAACATGAAGAAAATGGATACAGCGAACGAAGCCCACAAAAGTCACACATTTAATCATAAGAGTGGGGTATTTTACAAACAGCGTAAATATTAAAACAAAAGCATAAAAACTACTATGAGATTTTATATCCATTATGATAAAACAAAAGTGTTTTAAGCCGCATTATGGCTGCGAACAAAAGTAAATCTCACATAATAAACATTTAAATTTTCGCTTAAGATTCAAGCTTTCACCTCCAATTAATACAGGTGTTTTTTATTAGGGTTCCGTTCATAACGGGTAAAACGGGACCCTATGCCTAAAACTCCACTCTCCGGCCGTCTGTCTGCCTATCTGACACCAGTCTGTATCTCATAAACCGTGGTAGTTACAGTTCAAATATTCACAGATTATGTCTTTCAGTTGAATGTTTGTTGTAGTTATAACAACAAATACTAAAAAAAAAACAGAATAAAATAAATATCAAAAGGGGCTCCAATACAACATACATGATATTTTGCCATTTTTTATAGATAATGGTACGGAACCCTTCTTGTGCCAGCCCGACTCGCACTTTTCATTTTTTATTGTATAATTAGCGTAAGGCGTTCTAAAGTTTTCAAAAAACAAGTTTATTAAAGTACTAGTTAGTTTTAACGTGAATCAAGTATAAAAATCGTTTCGGGGTTATAGTCAGTACATAAACAGTGACGGCCAGCGGTATGACGCGCATAAACAATAATATACTTTGTTGCTATACAAAAAATATTTTTTTTTCATAACGAAACTTTGTTTTATTTAATTTAATTTTCAATACACATTATGTCCTATGTTTCAAAACTGACGAACGTCTTATGACAGCCACATTTTCTAGTGGTTTTTTGTTATGAGATGCACAAAGCATATGAGCTATTTTACGGTAAGTGGTCACCTTTGCCGATATATATGAGGCCGACGAAGCGCCACCAAACATGAGATCTAAGACTTCACATCCCTTGTGACTGTAATTACACTGGCCCACTCAACCGTCTAACCGAACACCGCAATATTTCGCATTCCTCTACCTATAATAGAATTGTATTTGTATAGAGAAATGTAAACATAAGTTATGTTTGATATGATCTGGCATAAAATAAAACTTGCATCGTAAATTTATAAAATCAATTAATTAACAGTGGTTAGAAAAATGATGCAAACTCCACACGTCGGATGAAATTCTACCACAGTGCTTAATTCTACCAACACGCCTTTGAGAAGCGTGGTGGAATAATCTTCCTTCAACCATGGGCTACTTTATTGTTCGCTTTTTTTTTAATTAATAATTAATAATAATCTAAACATTTGAAAGAATTTACAATACGGAATATATATACTACTTTGATTACTATCGATAATCATATAAGAGTTTAAATCCATTTTTTTTTATATAGTTTGTTGCACACAAACACAAAACTTTGCAGTTTTAATATTTGTATCGATGATCTACAAAGCCGTCTTAAGCCTTTTTTAATTAAGTCTCTCCAACAACATACCAACGAATTCGGAAGGTTACTTAACGAGTTATTTTATATAAAATTAATTCTCAAGTCAATTTCCTTCGAGATATTAAATACTTAATTACATTTTTCGGTTCGTTTAAGCAAAATATGTTCTTAATTATACGAGCTTGTGACAAATTGTTGAAAGTAAAACAATTACATTTAGTTATTTCTGTTAACATTATAAAAGAGATCTTTGACTACGTATTTTTAATTTAAAACTTTTTATTGCTTATTCGATTGCCAAGCAAAATTATATAAGTATATACTTAAAATTAGTCAGTTATCTTGCTACGATGGCGATAACCGAAAATATACCAATTAGATAATCTCAACATTTTTGCCACTAAGTTAACATAAGGTGCCAATATATGATGAACGGAAGTAAAGTGAAGTGAATAGAAACGGAAATTTCAACTAAATCCATATTTATGGGGGTCTGTATATATTTTGAAAGTGCGTATGTATGTAGGTTTGGTTTTAAAGAAGTAATAAAGTAATCATTATCTCCCCACATTAAAATTTAGCTAATGTTATATTTTTAATTATAATTTTATCTGTGTGTAACTCTTCATAATAATTGCAATTAAATTTGTCACAGTAAATGTAAAAGTTGCGTCTTATTACAAATAAGAAGAATGATAAAATATACATTTCTTTGTGTGTGTGTCACTAACACTTACACGCACATACACAATGTTGTTATTCTATATACTTGGTTGGAAAACTATACAAAAAAATGTATCATAACTAATGTTTTTTTCTTTATCTTCTCACTTAGTTATAGTCTAGGGAATCATCCAAGAGCTAGTGTTATAAATACAAATGTGAACGAGATTCACGGTCTCGGAAGTTTCCTTCAGACATTAATTGCGCTCTTGCTAATTACGAGGCTTATTTGATTTATGAGGCAGCCTTACTGAGATTTGCGTAATGACAAAAGACTCGGTTGTATGTAAATATAAAAAAGTATAACTAGATAAATATACGTATATAATGTATCTAAATATATATGTGTAGAATACATTCTACGTATACATACATGGATAATATTATAAAAATTTTATTTTACCGTAAAATATAAATCCCCCCTTGTACTATTTGTTACATATATTTTTTTTATATATTGTGTATTATAGAGTAAATGTAATAAATGTATAATTAAATGCTGCTTATATTATAAAAAGCGTAGACAGTTAAAAAATATATATAAATAAAAATAAATTAAAAATTTGAACATGAAAGTGAATAAACAATAAATTATTGATTTTATTTAAGTACTAAAACAAATCTACAAAAAGTTATAAAAGCAGGTTAATTTAACGCTTCACGCGTGCATATTACCAAACGCCTCAAGCTAAAGTGAATTCCCAACCCAACGTGCCGTCGATGTCATTCAGTGACAGCTTTAAGTGCATCGATGTGCCATTTTTAGTCAAATTAAATCCTTTATTCAAATAAAATAAAATACTACAAATATATTCTGTTATGCCTATTTAAATGAAGATTATTATTTATTATGAACCTGTTACGCTAGACGTAAATTAAAATGCATGCACGAATTATGATTTTTTCCTATATATTAAAAAATGAGCATATTTTCCTAAAAATATTTAAAATAATTTTTAAAACATCTTACTCTACTTACTCTACTATATGTATATCCAAACTAATTCAGCATTATTTAGTGAAAATTCCTTTTTTAAATTTCATAAACTATTGTCTCCTTACGTGTAAAAACAAAGTTAGGCACGTAGGTGCACTCTAAGTATATTAACAATAATTAATAAATGGGCGAAGCTGCGACAAACCTTTAAATTTGCATATTTCGAGGTAAGTTTAAATTAAACAGCGTAAAGGTTGCTTAGAACCGAGATGGCTTAGCTTGGAATGCGAGGGTCTTAAACGAATATACCGGGTTATAATCCAGGCAAGTACAGGATCTAAGGATTTTTAGGGGGTAGTGGCTCTTGGTGTCGGTCTAGTGCCACATACCACTCGGTTTTTATGCGAAGGAAACGTGTAAAAGTTTTTTACCAGCGAAAAGAAAGGCAAGCATAGTCTTAAAGTTAAGTCAAGCAGATTTATTTAAAAAATCATCTTATGCTCTAATGCATGCTTCAATCTGTCAACCCGCTATATGGTGGTAACTCCAATCTTATCCCTTATCCCTCCGTGTTTATTGTTGTTTTAGTTTTCTATGTTGTCTTGGGTCTAGGTGTTTGTGGTACCGTCGTTACATTAGATTTTCCATAACACAAGTGCTACTTACATTGGGATCCGAGTAATGTATGTGATGTTGTCCAATATTGATTTATTTATTTATCCCAGCAGTAAGACATTTATGAGCTATTATAAATAACTACGTAAAATGTGTCTGCATAAAATGTTGTTTATTTAAAGGCGCAAAGGTAGAACAATGTATCGATAATTGTTTATACGAATTTCACGGAACCCAACCATGTAAACCAATTACTATAATGATTGTAGTACGTGTTCCAAGCTCATGAATATTTTAATGTTGAATGACCGGTTAAAATTAAGGGCATACGATCTGAAAATTACTTTGTCAAGTACTTCTGTAATGTTTAAGCAGTAGATCGAAAAAGAAAAACGAATATTATATATATAATTGAGTTATTTAATAATTTCTATTTTCAAATACAGAGAAAACTTTTCTCCATTTCAGTATATTTAGATATGAAATGTAACTGAGAGAAAAGTAAATATGAGAAATATTCGAACATTTTAAATATATATTAGACACAGGAAACGCTACTGGTAAGAGATTTAAAATGCAATTTATAAATATTTCGCCTTATTGTTTCCTAGAATTTGCTTTTCTTCAAAATCAAAACGGGTCGTTCGTCTTTACATTGTTCAGATTTTATAATATGTATCAAATATTAAAATCAATACCGTTAAATAAAACTGAAGAGTCTATTTTAAAACGGTAAAGTTCATGCTTTGAGGATTCCTAAATTCAATATGATAAAATCTTATTGCTGAATAGATCCAATGTATTTGGAACTAACATCACGCTACAACTTACATGGGCTGAGCGGTATCGGTCACAATAGGTAAAAAAAATAAAAATTACTCTTTTTGCTTATTACTACTTATTGCCATTACTCAAACTTAAACGATAAAATATATGTTAAGATACACCACACAAGGCTTATGGTTTTTTATTAATTATAATTATATGACATAGAGTAAGATAGCCGTTCGCAATTGTGTTACTATTTTTTTTTTAGAAAAAATATTAAAAAAAATTGACATTAGTAAATTTTTGCAAATTACTAGTTTTTCAGGTTGCACACAATTTCATAATTTAGAGAATTTTTTTATTTCTATCACAAAAAAACAATTGGTAAAAAGTACAGAATTGATATCTTTTAAATTATGTTTACAACGGTATTTAACCTATCTTGAACTAACAAAAGTATAATATTAAAAAAAGTTTCGGAAAAGAGGCGAAAACATTTTTCTTAATTGTACGGCAATAACATTGTAGAGGAATTTATTAATATTACTTTTTATTTACCGTGTTTCAAAAATAGACAATTTTCTTAACAATGTTACTATTAATCTTCATTTTATTCGTGTAAAGTAATAAATAAATGTTATATCAAAATTATCGTAGTTGTAAATAAGTTAAATAGAGTCGTTATAAGACAAAGAAAGCTAATACATAAGTAAGTAAAGAATACTAAATATAAATAAATCAATGAAGCTTAAGTTAAATTTACTTCTAAATCTAGTTAACAAACGTCTTCGCGAGCTTCAGTATAGTAATTGGCTGTAAACCTACTTTATCTAGACCTAAGTTTTCGAGGCTAGATTTTTAAGACAATTTGGCAATTCAAGCTCACTCGCATATTCAGTGGGTCTGAACATTATTCTTTTTGTTTTATTTGTACTGCAAGTCTTTTCAATTGCACAGTTAAAGAAAAAAGGTTTTACTGAGTTTGAAAAGTATATTATGAGGCTTGGTAGGAAGAAAAATTATAGAATATTTAGTAAAAAATCTACCTATAGAGAAGTAGCAGATTATATTAATGATTACATAAAAAAGTGTGGACTTAGTATTTGTTGATTTCTAGGCGGGATATACATATTATATACATTTAATTGTACTTAGTTTCTGGCCGGTTCTTCACAGTGGAATCTACTTTCTGAACCGAAGGTAGATCTACATTGAATTAAGCTCTGTAACATGAAGATTCTAAAGTATTTTTATAAGACTATTTGAATAAAGAAAATTTGATTTTAATTTTAAAAGAAGCGTATTTGGACCTGGATATATTGACACACAATTAGTACTCTTTTTCATTTTTTAAATCTATATTATAATTTTTTTAAATTAAAATATTTCTTTTAAATCAATGTTATTTGTTTCTTCGGGAAAAAAATTATGTTTATGTGATAATGATTAGGGGCTAATTGAATACGAATATGAGTAATTTTACATTTGTTCATACGAATATTAAGTACATATTGCATTAGTTTACTCGAATAAAGAGCATTTCTATTGATCAACAACATCAACGGCCGTGTCATATTATTGCACACCTCAAACTCGGAGCAGCGTGGTATTTATTTTTGAATGCATTTACAAATATTTAGAAAGGTAAGCTCGTTCTACTATCTCGGTATATAAATTCGTTTACAAAATGCTAAAATCCCGCTTAATGCCCAAACCCAAAATCACGGTGCGTATCAAAACAAAGAGCGTTAATCATAAAAGGTTCATAATACATTCGGCCGTTGTAACGTGTGAAATAGGGAAAATATTGGGGTACGCATTTTAGTTGAAATATTTGAAGCCCACTGATACTAAATGCTTAAAAAAAAATGATTTCAAGTTATAGTTAAAAAAAAATATGATAAAGTTTTATATAAAAGCTGAATTATGACTTCTGGGGTATTCTTGGTATTTTCAGATTTATTTCATGTTATAATCGTCGCTTGGTTTGTTACTTATGTGGGAATATCCTAGTCTGTTTCTTAAAATGGTGTCTGACTAGCTTTAACGACTGCATGCCTAACTCCAAAACCTCCTAAGGGATCCTTAAGTTGGTTGGTTTCCCGCCAACATCCGGTTGGTTAAAGCGCTTACGTGTTCGATTGGAAGCGCTTAAGTCGGTTCCTAGGTCATCCACGAATCGAACGATTTGTTTAAAAAAAACCTCAAATTTAATTATAAAACGTTCAATGATATTTATAAATGCCTATATTATTTAATTATTAGTGCGAACGAAACAATTATGTATAAATTCGAATATGTATATATATATATATATATATATATATATATATATATATATCTATCTATGTGTTCTAGTGTGTCTATGTGTAAATTTATGAAAGATTAAAGCCCTGTTAATTATTTGTGAAAAAAAATGGATCATATAAAACTTTATAAAATTAAGATAATAAAAGAATATATAGTAAACTTTTGAATGTATTTTCTCATATGACGATTAAGTCCATTTCAATAAAAACTTGTGGGTAGACACTCCATATCCCGGATCAATAAAGGGTGCTTTCCATCTAAAGTTACGATGGACCTTCGGGAATAATCATTACACGATAGAACATTCGCTGCAATTCATTGCGAGCGCGTTGGCTATAAATCTAGTATACGATACGATACGATACGAAGCCTTGTTATATATTTTTATTAAATTATACAAGATAAGTAAAATTGATTATTATTCATGCCTATATAATTACTTTTTATATTCATATGACTTTTTCAAAAAATAAATAATGTAAAATTAATTTTAAAATTGAAAGTAAAGATGATCCCATCAAAAACATAAATGTAAAAATGAGAGCTAAGTTAAATATTATGATATATACCTTGGTTGTTGTCTTCAACGACAAAAGAAGTGAGATCTAAATTTGTGCCAAGTTAAATAGTCCTTTCTGAAATTTATTTATAACTACATAGAATATCATTTCTTCTTATAACTTGGGGTAATATATTGTTGCCTAAGGTCTGACTTGGCTAGTTCTTATATGTTTATAAACTCAAATTGTAGTTTGCGTTTAGAATAACAAATTATAACTCAGAACATCTAAGAAGAATGGAGGACAACTCAGTATTGCTTAGTTAGTATTAACGTACATTAAGAGCTGCGACGGTCCAGTCACCAGAAAACATGAATCTTAACTAGATATTGCGAGTTCATATCCAGACAAGTACCATTGAATATTTGTGTGCTTAATTTGTGTTTATAATTCATTTGTAACAGGCTTGCAACTTACGAAGGCTATAATATAATTCGTATATGAGAACTAGCCAAGTCAGACCTTAGGCAACAATATATTACCCCAAGTTATAAGAAGAAATGATATTCTATGTAGTTATAAATAAATTTCAGAAAGGACTATTTAACTTGGCACAAATTTAGATCTCACTTCTTTTGTCGTTGAAGACAACAACCAAGGTATATATCATAATATTTAACTTGGCTCTCATTTTTACATTTATGTTTTTGATGGGATATCACTACTTTTTGTATATAAATTATTAGTAGGTACTTATTAATAACAAAATGAATACCAAATGGTTTTTGTTAAGCTATTCTATTTTCTTATGTTTACGGGGTATAATTGTCTTTTTTTTTATACGTTCTTATTTTTCTTGTAGGTACCTCTTAAATGTTCGAGTGAATTTCTCATTCAGTGTTCGGATATTTTTTACGCGTTTTCTGTTTATACTTAATTTGCCCAAGTAGGGGCGGTATAACGTGCGCAGACGGTTGTACTCTACAATAGAGCTCTCTTGTGTCTTGATTTGACTTGGACCTAAATTGATAAGATGTACTCCATCTAAGTTTTTAACTCTAGAGAGGCCAACGTAAGCCTGCTCTTTACTTAATATACAGGAGCCTATGTCGAAAAGAGCACCGTCAAGGCGAAGGCCTTGTGATTTGTGTATAGTAGTAGAATATGCTAAGCAAATAGAGAATTGTTTCCTTTGAACATATATGGACATTACTTAATATCTGTAACTTGGTTTGGCTTCTAGTTCGCAAATTAAATTATGTTTAAATTGAATTGTTATTTTACGTGCGCTATTGCTGTTGTCGACGTCCTCAATGTACTTTCTCTATTTTTCCATTGGATCCATTCACCAGTCCTTTGCTGACATCAGCATGCTCGCTCGATACTGTTCTTCCAAGCAATAAGGATCCCCGTTTGAAGCGCTAGAGTACAAACTTAAATCATTCCAGTTACGATATACATACTCTACTACAGTCTCACGAAACCTATTTTATTGTTGTATACTAGTATACTCAAACAAAAAATATGCAGTCGAATAGACTAGGCAGCTTCCATCGGAAGGCATTGAAATAATTCTTATGAGTGCGGTTGCCACTCGCTCAGACACGTCCGCGTTAAGGTTTAATCACAACGCTTCTATCCCCCTGCTTCGGCGTCACGTTAC
Source organism: Vanessa atalanta (assembly GCF_905147765.1). Lineage (NCBI taxonomy): Eukaryota > Metazoa > Arthropoda > Insecta > Lepidoptera > Nymphalidae > Vanessa > Vanessa atalanta. Next base: position 8,227,061 of record NC_061882.1, read on the forward strand.
GCGCCGTGTACCGAAATGCCTATTATTTTATTTCTTTGAAGTATATATATATAGATTTTGCACCATTGATGTGCGCTAAATGCTAGTTAATAACGTAATAAATACCAAAGTCGGCTATACTAATAAGTGATAAAATGGAAATATTTGGATTTAAAAAACTTAAGGGTGGTATTCAACTTGTTATGTATTCACGTGAAGACCTTAAAATCCACTTGAAGACCGGCTGTCATAAGTTTTGATTCCTGGTTCTTACATCATTTTTTTTATTATTACAGTTATTACAGGAACTAAGTATATAAGTGTTCCTATAGACCCAATAAAATGAAAAATTATAATAAAATGATAAAAAATTACCAGTTTCAGATTTTTTCCTTTATATTGGCCTAATTATCTACCTGCATACCAAATTTGAACTTTCTAGGTCACCTGGAAGTAGGATATAGTTTTGATCTATAGGTCAGTCAGTGATAAAAATGACGATTTTTAGACGTTAATATCTAAATAACCATTTGAGATGCGTTTATGAAATTTGGAACACATATGTATCTCGCGAGTCTCAATATATGAGCCAAATTTGACACATTTATGACAAATAGTTTATGAGTTATGAGGAGGTCAAAAGTGGCTCCAAATGGTTCGTGTAATATTACACACGGTGCTGCACGCCAGTTCTGTTACTAGAACTTGGCTGACACGCTACCGCGTGTCTAGATTTGCTTTTATAAAGGAAAGTGTCCCACTACACAAAGGCCTTATTCCCTCTTTAGAAGCAGGTTAGAAGCTTATTTCACTAGACTTTTCTAATGCCAGCTTTATCCGTCACAATACCTTTGGATGTACATAAATATTACATTTATTTATAAATTGCTCTCAACTTGTATTGATCTCGTAGTTGCTTGTTATAAAAATAGACTGTAGTTTCCGCAAAGCCAAGACATTGTGGAAAAAGACAACGCCTTGAAGGACTTATTAAGATTCTAATTATTTCAATTAGTATTTGAAGTAGTTTTAATTTCATGACGTTACAACTCAAAGCTAGAATCACAATGTTTTAATTTTCATAAATCGAGTTAAACAAATCTTAATTTAACAATTTTCTTCTCCCGTAAAACGGCGTAATAATCATTACGTTTGCGTACACTTCTAACGGTCGCGATCTCTCAAATTTTATTAAAACGGTTTCAGAGAATTAAAAGTAATTCAAGAAGTTCAGAAAAGCCACTTACCCGAAAGGCCGGGCCGAACCCAATATTCTTTATCTTGCTTTTTGTTTCACTTTTTAATCTTCTTTAAAAAAAAAAACGAGGGTCTTACCTGCGCGACTGAATAAAATTTCAATATGCTTTTTAAATAAACACTTCATATACGCCATTCTCTAGATAATTATTTTTAACAAACTGCTTTTTTTTTATTTATTACATAATTATATTTTTAATTCATTAACAATTATTTCTTTATTTCGTTCATATTGTTATTAACACATATTATTTTTCATAATAAATTACATATTTATTAGAAAAGGTGACGTGATCAAATATTTGATACCTATAATATTTTAAGTGAGCCAAACATCCTTCCGTCCAAAACATGTAATTTTATCTGAAGTTATTATAACGATAATATGTTTGATTCATTCATAATTAAACAAGTTTCAAAGAGACGTTGCCGCGGTTACTGCGTTATACAGACAAATACAATGATAGTCGATATTTTAACCTGTAAGTGTCTCACAGTTAGGATAACCTCTACTCTCTATGAGAATATTTTGGAGTTTATTTCATTAGCCTGGTTATTGAACCATATGAAACATGCAGGTTTCCTCATGACATATTATTACAGCACCGAGCATGAGATAAATTGTAAACACAACTAAGCAAGTGAAATTTAATAATGTTAGTCCGGATTATACCTCATGGTCTACATTATAGTATTATTGCTAAGAATATATTTATAAATAAAAATTACGAATAATGTATAAAGTACAAACCGTTTCTTGCAACATCAATGGATGATGGAAAGAGGCGCTGCTAACCATGGAAGTCAAAATCAAAATAAACTTTAAGTAGGTTTTTAAAAGCCTTTTTGTATCATAATTTTACAGAAATATATTAAGAAAAGCTATACCTGCACGTGTTTGGAATTATTATATACTTAAATACATATATATGTTTGTATTATATATAACATAAAATATTACCCGCATTGGAGCAGCGGGGTGAAATATGCTCCAACCCTTCTCCTCAAAGGGAAAGGAGGGATTAGCCCAGCAGTGGGAAATTTACAGGCTGTTAATGTAATATAACATAACATAACATAACATAACATAACATAACCTGCCTGAACGTCCACCGTCACGCTTTAGATTCAAAGTTGTTAAATCCATTGTGGCTGTAGTTACACTCTATCAACCTTTAAGCCGTAACACGGCAATAAAGGGTATTGATGTTAGGTGGTAAGATTAATCGATGTGTCAGTGGTACCCCCCAGCCCACTGCCAGCATTATTATTAACCTTTGAATAGTGAGTTAATAAATAATTAATGTTATTGAATAATTTATATCTGACATAACTCCGAAGTACCTGTATGTAATATTAAAAAATATTGTATGGATAATCATTTTATGAGCTGATTTTGAGCGTTGTGGTATATTAATAATATTCATTGGAACGCGCAATGAATATCAAAGATAAATATTGATTTTTTTTAAATAAATAGCATAATTATTTGAAATATTGCAGTTCAATTGAATTTAAATACGTGTGATTGTGGAGATAATAATTTCGAATCGTATCCCTTCGAATAACATTTGACAAGTATTATAGTTCAAAAAGTATTTTGTGGTGCACTTACGCTGCAGAAAGAAACCTTATTGAACATTTTTTTTATTAACTTGTTGTTGCAAACATTATTAATGTTTTAATTTTATGTAACGTTATTTAACATTAATTTTATGAAACAATAATTTTATAATTGCAGTACCATTTTTATGAATAGTAATTAGTAAAAGTATGTGTTCTAAATTTAGGTTTATTGTTAAAATTACCCTCGTGCAACCTGATTTATATGCGGCTAGTTGAAGGCGAGTAACGGATTAGTTTTAGCTATTTCTCTGTGGATCGGGCTTGCTATTGTTAACACTGGAACATGGTTGATTTGGACTGTATACTTTGTAACTTGTACAGTAAAATAAATTTATGCAAGCAATTAAAAGTTTTTATTGCTATAAAAATAACTATTTCTATTCAGATGAATTTAGCTGTTATAAATAGATGGTTATAGTTTTTTATTTGGATATGCAATTTTTGTACTAAATACTGGAATTAAATATTTATTTACTTATGTCTTTAGTAGATTAATTCTTTGGTTTATTCGTCGTTGTTACCCTTAAATAATATACCCTTATATTTTATATACTTATTATATACAATACGCTTCTTTTTTCGAATAATAATTGACATATATTTTACTCTTTCCAAAGCCTAAAGGCGTTATTATATATTAAAATGCAAGATACATATTTTTATTTAGTATTTAATTTCATATCATAACACCGGATGTTATAAGTGTGTATGTACATATAAATATTTGCTTATATGTATGTGTACGAATAAACTAATTCTCGGTAAAACCTTTATCTCTTTTGGTCCTACCAGCGTTATTTCCTGCACTTCCTATGGTTAGGTTATAAATATTTTATGTTGTACAATAAATATTTAATAATAAGAAAACTATTCTTCCAATACTGTATAATGCACAAAAATATAAAGAATTTTACTGTTCCAAATTGATTTTGAATTTCGATTCATGTCGTTACGAAGTTAATTTTTCATATTCGATACACGTTCTATGTTTCAAGTGTCGAATGATACTAAAACCATTATGGCATTAACGGTATCGGGTAACCGCATGTTTCAGTGTGAGTCGGCAATTTTACACATTTCGATATAAATAACCGCAGGATCAATAAATCGCCACCAACGCTGGGGTATACCAATAACAGCAATGACGTATTTTCACGAAATGTGAACGTTCGTTGTAATTTAAAAAATATTTCAGTTGTACTGCGTTTTAAAATATGCATTTATGTTGTCAATGATATTTTTATCGATTTGTTATTTTATTGCAATGTAATAAAACACCGTTTTTGAGTAAAAAGCGCATACGGTTTTTGTTTCTTTTTTTTTTTTTAAATAAGTAAGTGAACGGGCAAATAGGCCACCACCGCCCATATACATTGGTGTTGTAAAAAAATTTAATCACTCTTTACATCTCTATCGAGCCACAAACCTTGGGAACTAGCTAGGCGGTAGAATATATGATAAGTGGGTGGTACCTACCCAGACGGGCTAGCACAAAGCTATACCGCCAAGTAAAATACTTAAATGTAGTGACATTTTGCAGATGCCAGATCTGCAAAATGATACAGTACCTGTAACTAAACTTGTTTTGAAATCTATCATGTTGTGTGTGTTTTAAAAAAAAAATCCTTACTTATTCATGCATTCTTGACACACCTAAATTAAATTGGGATATTCTACTTTAGTGCAGTTGTCGAGTTGATTTTTGGTCACAATTTTACTTTGCAATTCACTGAGGCATTGTGATTTTGCTTTATTATTATTTAAAACAAACGCGTTTGAGTTTTATCTTAATTGTTATTCTACCTTTTAATTCAAAGTTCAAAAGGGAGAAAAAAAATATGAGAACCGAGGTCATAATTCATATAAACTTGTAATGTTACTAATCACACCAAACGTCAGTGTCCACGCGTGTAATTCCAGTGTTCAGCGACCGTAGGGGTTAATTAGTGAATACCAAGCGCGCTGTGAAACCCACAGATACGCAGCTCTGTGTACTTGGTCTCTTTGTATTACTTTGTAATCGTTTGCAACATCACACTCTACACGAGTCATTCGCAATTTTAATTTTTAATTAATTTTATAAAAATATATTCAAACGGATAATGGATGAGTTTATTTCTGATACGTTTTAAAAAAAGATATTACACAATGTAATATAAATAATTTATAAATTATTTTTGGTTAATTATAATTGTTAAGATATTAGGAAAAGAAAGTTCCTGTAATCGGAAAATAGTAGCAGCCTGTATAATATGTCCAACTGCTGAGCAAAAACTGAATGGCCCTTAGGTAGGTAATGATTTGAAGCTTATTGCACCTCGATCCAGTACAGGTTATGTATACAGATGAACCTAGACTTTCACCTGACTCGCGGACGATGTCCTCACGGTGTATTTACCACGGAGCATGAGATGAATTTAATGCAGTAGAACTTCTCAAGGATAGAGTATAAATACTATTGCTCTTAAATAACAGCTAAAATATAGCCTATTAACGGCTAATTACACAAGTCATTCTAATCCATTTATACGCTGTGGATATATTGTGGAAATGCTGGATTAATTGCTGAACACTCACCAAGTCGCGTCACGGTTGACACAGATATACAATCTCGTGTGCTATTTCCTTTGTATTGCTTTCTGATCCGCATATCAAATAAAGACGACTTGTGATCTTTTGACTTGAAAGTATTTTTTTGTTTCTTCAAAGTTGGAATGAATTCCATGATGTTGATATACAACAGAAGTGGCGGCTAATTGGTGAACATCATTCATTCTCTTGTGCGCGATTCTCTTTGATCTTTGTCATCTGCATACGTGGCGAGAGACGACAAGTTTGATTATTGTTTTTTTAACAGTTTATTGATTTTACAAGATCCATCGTAGTGTAATCTCGCAGAGCTTGTATTTTATTTCGTATGGAATTAATAAATTTTTTGTGCACAAAATTTTACTAAAATAATAAATTTAATCTTGTCATGAAATTAAATTCAAAAGACGGTTTTTGCGTTAACGTTAAGATATTGATAGATAGACATATTTTATAGTTCTATAAATTTTACATACACTGATTTGTAAATATACATACAAAATAATAATACGTGTATATATATTACGGACCCGTTCACACAAATAACGCAGTAGTAAGCATTAATTACCTAAAACTTACCAAACAATATTGTATGCAATCGTTTAACACATTGTATTTCGAATCGTTGTTTGTTCCACAGATTAAATCAATGTGTCTAGTTAATTTTCGATATAGTATAATGGCTTATAATTCTGCTTAAAGTAGAGTAACAGCCGGTAAATGTCCCATTACTGGTCAAAGGTCTTGACTACGTATTAAGGAATACTACTTAGATATTATTCCATCACACCACTCTAGTGTGAATTAGTAAAATCACATGCGGCTAAAATTTAATCTACATGCATTAGTATTATATATATATATAATTTATAGTTTTTATTGTCATATATTTTTATTATATGACTTATTATAAACACAAATTAAGCACATGAAAATTCAGTGGTGCTTGCCTGGGCTTGAACCCGAAATCATCGGTTAAGATGTACGCGTTCTAACCACTGGGCCATCTCTGCTCGTAAATACGTTTATGAGGCGAATATTCAAAATAAAATAATATATAATTTAAAGCGCTGGAAATCATTTTTGAATCGCTTCAATCTGATTCAACCTCGTAATGTCTTGACAGCGCTTCGATTCTCTGGATGACTAAAACCATGGGCTATTGTTTACTTGCACTTCTCTCGAATTGCTTGTGAATTCAGTTTTAGTTCGTGTCACCACATTTTTGAAAATGTTCGCCCGCTTTCAACCATTATTACACTTTTTCCTTTGTTTTCCTCCGACAAGGTTACTCTGTCAATGTTACTTTCATACGTGATCTGCATCGCTCCAACATACAATTTAGTTAAGCAAGTGAAACTGAATAATTCGCCCGTGAATTCCATTTCATTCTTATCATGACCTTGATAAAATGCTTTTTTCTTAATTTATAAAATTAAAACATATTTAATTTTACATGATTTTAAAATAAATTTAAAGGATCGGAATGTAGTTTGTAGCTTTTAATAAAACAAAATAGGTATGTGAAACAAATACAATTAAATTAATATTTACCCTTCGTGAAAATGAACGAATATAAAGTCAACTTTTATCAAGTATTTCGCCATATTGATAAATGTTTTAACATATGTAGATATTCATAATATTGTTTTAATTACAATAAGGGATAAATTACTGCAACAAAGTTTACTATGGCATATCTATGTGTAGTTGTTTTCACTTTATAACACCTTATACTGACAATTGCGAGTGACGTACAGGTGTTTATTCTGAAGTCGACATTATATATTTAGAACTTCAAAAGAATACCTAAATGTTATTCTTAATTTGAATCTGCGGCATCAGTAATAAGAGTATTTTACAATGTTATTTCATATACAGGGTTATTGGTAATTCGACGTATTCCCGTAGGTAATAGGGGTTATTATTTGATATAATTTTAACCCCCATATGCATGATGCAAAAGCGAACCATTTTTTATTCGAATTAACCTGTATAATAAGTGAAATTACTTTATTAGTCTATACTTACATTTTTTACTGGGAATCTTAGATTTGTTTTAATAGCGTTAGGTTTTGAAATGAGCATACAGATTATATTATATTTAAAAAAAAAAAACTTGCAGATTTATGTTCATTTTACATAGTTTAATTCGCTGTATCTTCTAACTTTTATTAATTATTCATCCAAAGTATATTATGTAAATCTTAAAAGAAAAATATTGTCATGTCAAAATTTACTACGAAATCCTTCAATATCACAACGAAACGGAAAGTTTTGGATTCCAAAAAGGATACTACTACAGCTACTATTCTAAGGTTATTATGTTATATACGTTATATACATAGGGTATATACCTGACGTCACGTTTGTTTTTTTATCAAGGCAAAATCTTGTCTTCTAATCTCCTGCTAAAACTTTTCTCGTTACATTTCTTTACAGTGTAAATAATAAACTCTACCTCTTTAAATAAAACTCACGGTTATTAGTTCTATAAAGGTATAACTGAATTCAGTTTATATTCCATACATAAGTTCGAAGTTACTTCTCGTTGCATGCTTATTGAATGTTGCATAGTCATTTATATTGCAAGGAAATTGTAGTCATGTACAGTTCAACCACCCATCATATAGAACAGCCAAGAGCGTTCAACAAAAGTATAACATTTTAAACCGTGTATATAAAGTTAACGTAAAAATATCGCTGCTGGCAACAATAACCTTTTAAATCGCTTTAACATTTTATTTATAACATTGGATGGATGATGAAACATTTTGGTAACAATTATGCAACTCGCATAGTTTAAATTATTTAAGCTGGAATTTTCCTTTATAGATAAATAAGCAATATACCTAAATGGCGGATGTTTTTTATTTATGTTAAAATTAATAAGACCTCATTTTCGTTGATATTTCATAAAACTTATAACTAAATAAAGCAATATCCATATTTTCATACACTTTGAGTCTCTGTTCTTACAAGTTGCGTTATATTATAGTTAGTTTTAGTAGTTCTAACAGATTTTAAATATGGAATATTATAAAATGTAACATTAAACGATGTTACATAGTAATTTTCCATTATTCAATAGTTTATATGCAATAAAAAGGCTTGAACACTTTTATGTACACACTAACAACTGGAATTGTTCGATTGAAACGTAACTGTTTAACAAATAAAATTCTAGTTACTGCGAGTCTTATTGGTTGTATGTATGCTTTTGAATCTCTCTTCGGTCTAATGTATAGTTTGTGATCAGATATCAGATCAGGTCTAATATTAATGGCACAGATAAGTTATTGGTAGTAAATACGAGACTGGAAGGTAGTGATTGCACTACACACAACACGTCTTGGAAAGCACGTACGACCAAAAGTCCTGTGCCAAAACTGTGTGTGTTTGTGTGATTTTTCATATCGGATATGACATTCCATCGAATTGTGAGACTAAGAAAATTCCCTTATATTCGCGTATGCTTATACAAATACAACTCCTTCTACTTTTCCGACTTTTAGTTGTATTTAATTGCTAGCATGCAATTAAATACAACTAAAAGTCGAATTGAAGGTTTTTAAAATATTATTATAAAGGTGATCTTATTGAAAATACAACTACCAATAATAATACGTCAAAAACAAGTTATAATAATAAATGCATAAATACTCCAGGCTATTTTTCATCGATCCGTACTTATCTAAAGTGTGATCGAAGTATTTTTTTCGTTTGGTCAATTGACTACATTCAAATACGATTATGGCCTACGAATGAACGATTATTGATGTCTATGTGAAATAAAAAATATCACCTCGTACATTGCACATATGTAGGATGGCCAGGTATTAAAACCGAATAAAAGCTACTTACCAACAAGTTTAGCACGATATTATTAGTAAGGATTGCATAGTTACAATACAAAAATTATTTTATGTAAAACCAGTCCTCTTTTTTTTTTTAATGATATTTGATTAGTAGGTTAGGCGAACGGGAAAATGGGCCAAAATGTAAGTCACCACCGTCCAAAGACATTGGCGTTGTAATATTAATCATTCCTTACATCGCTAATGCGCCACCAACACTGGGAACTAAAATGTTACGTTAATTGTACCTGTAGTTACACTGACTCACTCACCCTTCAGACCGGAATACAGGTTTGGCGGCAGCATACCTGATTAGTCAGTGGTACCTATCCATACGAGCGTGCACAATTTCCCCCACCAAGAAAATTTTATCAAGATTATTTTATGAATTACCATAAAATTAAAAGTTCATTTTCCTTTAAAATTTAATCAAAAAACTCTACAAATTCTTTAATATTACAGCACTTACTTATAGTGTCTGGTCAAATTTAAAAAGTCTAACAAAAGTAGTACATGCCGGACATTGTCTAATTTGCCCAGACACGCACTCAAAAAGCCTAACAATATCCGGCTTTATCCAAACGCCTGGCAACCCCACACATACATAGATACACATTGTATACAGTGTTACGATGCAATCTTAATGTGCACTAAGTTTATCGTTGGTAATACCTGTATCAACTGCGCGAAATTGCTTTTGAAATAATTGAGTTATAGGAAACTTATGCCTTTTACTATTAATACGATCTCAAACTTAATCTACTTTGTAGTCGAGTACGCCTGGATGAACTTAGTTGGATTTAAAATGTTTTTTAAAACTCAATAAGCCTTTCAGTTTATTAGATTTCGTCGTTCCTGGAGATTTGTTTTAGATGAATTCGATTTGATCAACTTTATGATATTTACTTTACCCATACAATTCCAAACTAACATATTTAATTAAATATTTTCAGTTTTAATTCAATCCTAAATGGTAGTACTACCAGTTAATATAAATACTCAGGATTTACTTTCTGAAAGTCTTGAAAAATATTTATCTAAATAACTAAATAAAATTCAAGTTTAAAGCTACCGGCCCGAAATGGTGCGGGAACGTTACTTTAACAGTTACAGCTACAGAAAGCTAACTTAAAGACTGTCCATGTATTCTGTCGTGAAACTTATGATAGCAATCATACTTTTTTATTACGAAATAAATTCGAAACGTACGAAAGACATCGTCGTGGTCACATTACCCCATGATTTTATGTACAGCTGACAGTCAAGAATATATATTATATAATATATATGTACCCAGTAACATGGTCAGATTAACCAATAGGCAATGTGGGCTATTGCTAAGGGCCTAACGTTAAACAAATTGTTGAAATCATACATTTTTTTCTATTTGAAAAGGGTGATGCATACCTTCTCTTGATGGTGAGATCTCATTCTCCCTTCTAAAGATACGGAGATGGAGAAAACCCGCTGGTTTTTTATCAGCAAATTGCACATACCCATTTCATAAGGGGTAAACGCGTAAAAGCGGCTTCCCAGCAAGATATAAAAGGGTAAAGAGGTCTCGAGCTTTGAATCACCTAGGGGCCAAAACATGGGTTACACATAGGTTAGATTTATCTTCTGAATGTAATTCGAATATATTTAAATTTATAGCCTTAACATGTGTTCGTTAATTGTGATAAATGATTATTAATTCAGCTTGTATGGAACGATGCACTCGGGATGACCTTTTACAACGTGGCAAACAGTGATATCGCAAAATATAACATTCAAAACTTCTACTATTATAGATGTTTATGACTTTCAGCTTGTGTGTATTTTGAAACACATGCTCCTATTAAAGACATTTGTGAGTCAACAATAATATCAATATTATAAATATTAATTAGTCGAATTTCTCAAATTTAACTCAACGTTTTGATTTGCTTAGGAACGTACTTAAGTTATACATCTACGATCCATTTCAACGGACGTTTCATTTGTTGAAAACCTTTATAAATATATATAAAAATGTAACATAATAGATTATATAAAAGTAATTTCGACTTAGATTTTAAACCTATATTAGTTATATAGGTTTCATATAAAATAATATTATGTATGGTCGTAATTTACGATATTTATAAAATATGTTAATTTTACCAATGAAAATAATAATCTTTTTGACTCAACTAATGGATTATACTTTTGTTTATACAAACAATTTAAATGCAAAACGCTGTTTTGAAAGTTAACGTAGTGTGTGTATTTATCATATTATGTGATCCTGTAAATTAGTGTTAGCTTCTTTTTCAATTAAGAGAATTTCATTTCCTTTTTCCAGTGAAACGTGAGTTACATTATGAGTGCTCCACAAGTATTTACGTTTATTGTTAAACCATACAGAGGTCGGATTCTCTTCATTGTTATTTTATGCGTATCCACAACCTTTTGAGCTAGATAACGACGATTTGAACTATGATATACACAGTTATCAAAATAAATACATAAATTATTAAAGGAGGAAAATTGGTTTGTTTGTATGTGATACAAGGAATTTTATTCTTGAGGAGGTATAAATTAAAATTATAATTTTCTAAAAATGACACCCGTACATAGCCGAGGCGGGCATGTTCTATATTTTTGAGATAACTTCCCAGTTATCATCTTGAAAGTCATTTTCTTACTTGAATTTTGGATTGCATTGAGATAGATCTTGGCTGGTATATTTGATGTTGGTTTGTAACTGACTTCGACCTATCTTGCTGTTTGTCCAATCAGAATAAGCATTGGCATAGATTATTATGAGTATTTCTACAAGGAGAAGATTTACTTACAATTCAATTCAATTGTTATAATTCACCGCTAGATGGCGACACATCAATTTTTATACAATAATATACCAGAATTTATTAGTCCTATAGTATTTTAATATTTACCTACATTTTGAAATATTCTATAATATTATATTATAAGTAATTGACTACACATCGTTAGCATTATTTCAAAAACTTTTGAATACCAATTATTATTCAGACTAAAAGGTTAATATTATATTGATTTATAAATTACATTTACAATTACTAAAGTATTGCAATGAAATAAATTTTAAATACCCGTAAAAAATTGGAAAATAATAAAAAAAAAATATCTTGACCAAATAATCTTTGCAAGTGTAAAATCACGGAATGAAAGTTTTATCATATAAAATGCGCAATCTAAATTTGCCGGCCTGCAGTTAGACTATCGAACGTTACGTTCGAAAACGATAATCGACTGTTCAAGTAATTGTTGCTGCAAAATACTTTTATATCTGAAAACGCTATCAGCACATCGACTCGTAGATAATTTGTGACTGGCAAGAAGTGCTTTTTTATACCAACAACCATCAATATTGCACGCATTTTTATGTATGGGCTCGTTTAAATACAGGAGACCACATCAAGCATATTAAATATTGATTAAACTGGATCTAAACAAAATAAAAATGATGCATAGTGGTATTTAATAAATCAAAATCAAAATATACTTTATTCAAGTAGGCTTTTACAAGCACTTTTTAATCGTCATTTAACAAACCACCGAGACGAGTACCATTAAATTAAAACGAGAACTACAATAACCTTTAAGTAATGATTATATTCTTTTATAAGTATTGTATTTTTATTGTAGAGTAATTTTATGCCAATTTGAAATTATGTATTACAGGAAAGAATATAATTGGAGCCGAAAGAAAATCGCATATAATACTAGTACTACGATAACATTTAGAACTGTAAAATTTACTTATGTGACAAAAAACCATGATGCATTTCTCAGTGTCGTCCATTATGATCATAACATCTGCTTTACAATGGCCATTCGTTAAAATAAAATCCCAACTGTGCTATTACAGAAATTGTCTTAATATTATTTCCGGCAATAAAGTTGATGTTAGTCGACTTCGTTCCGTTCGTATTTTCCGGAGAAGACATTTGATTGAAAATTTATAGCAAGTAAATAAATCAGCTGCGTATTATTTAATATAAGATAATAACTATTTTTATTCGTGGATAATTGTTGTTTAGTTATAATTTAATTTTTAAATGATTACCATTTTTTTATACGTCACAATTCTCCATTAATATAATTGTAATATCATGTCGCTTCGATTTTGAAGTGGGCAACACTGTAAAATTCTAATGTTGGCGGGATAATCGCGAGGACTCTCTTGATACACTGGAACCGAAAGCATCATGTTAACCTGATATTACAATCATAAATTGTTTTTTTTCGTTTATCTCACTAGCTACTGCAACTAGCTGCAAATTCACTGATTTGTAGCAACAGTAATAAAAACTATATCATCATCATCGTTATCATATCAGCCGTAAGACGTCCACTGGTGAACACAGGCCTCTCCCAATGACTTCCACCTTGACCGGTGAGTAGCGGCCTGCATCTAGCGATAGCTCGCGGACTATAAAGATTATATAATACACAAAAATTTATACTAGTATATTTGAACACAGTAACGAATTTAAAGATTATGTTAAATAATATTAATTATTTAGGCATATATTTTTACCATCTCACTATTGATATTATGATTCTTATACAAGATATGTAAAATTAATTGTATAAGATCGATTAAAAATAGTAACTACTGGGGTCTACCGGTTCTTCTCGTAGAAGTTTTTCATTAAATTGAATCTTGTAAAATATCGATCCTAAGCACCTACTTGTATAAACTGTACTTTGTTTATGAATATAATATTACATAAAATATTTTTAATGTAAAGTAATATTTATTTATAAATCCTTTCTCTTCGCTTTATGTTATTAAGAAAATAACATCTTATAATAAGAAACATTTCAATAGTCCTTTAAAACGTTTTAAGTGAAAAGAGTTGAGATAGATGAAAAGATAAAACGCATAAAAGACACGCTTTCTTACTTAACAGGCTTAGTAATTAAAAAAAGGGTCCAATTTAAAAGCAAGTTTAAATAACATGTTATTAATACAAATTATGCAAAGTATTATGACTCATAAAATTGGTCGGTTTATGTTTTAGTACGTTATTATTAGTGACGTCGATACACTCATGTTACATTTTCAATTAAGTGCATGAAAAAGTATGGTTACTTCGAAAGGTATAATTAGTTTTCATGTCAAAATAATGTATATTATGTTACTTTGAGTTTTGTTTTCACACTATTATAATAGAATGAAGTTTCGCGAATGTCAAGCGTAGTTTTCACGCACACTTAGATAATGAAGTTGGCCCGTTGGTTTTAGATAAATCATTCTAAGATTTATGTACTTTTTTTATTTTTCTAGAAAACAGTTCCAAGACGGTTGTTACGTTATGCGTAGTAACGATGTTGAGATAATTCAGTGAGCTCGTATAAAAATATATAAATATTATATTTTATATAAATTGTCAAATGTAATTTAATAACTTTGACGTTCTGCTAATTTAGATTCAATCTCGTTTCGTCTGTGAGACGAGATTTAGAACGATTTTATTAATTCAAGGACATTTGGTTAAATCGGTTGATGTGTTTCAGCTCGAGGTCGTAACACCCATATATATACAAATTGTCAGTAACTTTATTGGCTTCAAATAATCAGGATTTGTTATATGAAAATACAAGTATAAATTAAAGATAAAACTTGGTAATAACTAAAGCTAAATTTAAATTTAAAAGCTGAATTTAATCAAACTAAAGAATATCATTTTGTAATTTATATTTTTACTTCATGTTATAAAGGCGGGTTCTGCGTGTTTTAAAACCTGTTAAAATAAAATAAAAACCAAAAATTGGTTCGCTTATGCTTGAATTTACGCTTCGTATAATTTCCAATATCGTGAGACATCTTGGGGCTTTATTAAAACTAATCATGTTCTGGAAAAAAAACGTTATACAGGAACATATGTATATACATAGGTATATATATATATATATAATATGGACGAATTGAGAAAACTATATATCTTTTATTTTAGAAACAGTTAAAAATTGGCTAAAATATCTTGTGAATAATAACTCATTTTGATGAGTTGCAGTTCGAGTTTTCCTTCTTAAAACTTTTTGTTAGGATTT
Organism: Vanessa atalanta; assembly: GCF_905147765.1. Classification (NCBI taxonomy): domain Eukaryota; kingdom Metazoa; phylum Arthropoda; class Insecta; order Lepidoptera; family Nymphalidae; genus Vanessa; species Vanessa atalanta. The sequence continues at coordinate 8,242,435 of NC_061882.1, forward strand.
CGACTTATTGTCAGAATTAATACTGGTGAGTTCTTGATGTTTAATTTTTAGAAGGATGGTTCCCTTGTGTCAGAACTTTTTAAATAATTTTATCTTATACAGCAAACAGGCATCTCAAAGAAAAAAAACCCATTTATTAGTTGCGTTGAAACTTTGTACGGATAGGTATAGCCTTACCGGTTTCACACGGATATAAGAAACCATTAGTTGTTAAGCCTAAACAACTTTTAGATTGAAAAAACAAACATAAATAGAAAAAATCTTGTTATTTTCCAACAAGGAAAGTTAAGATTCTTAGATTTTCTCTCTTATAATAATCAAGTATTATATATATAAACCTCTTTTAGTTTAAAAGATTTAAGTGTACTGACGACGGCTGGAAGGGAACTTGGTTTATACTATGTAGATATATTTATTCTTATATCTAAGGATACTTTCCGTATTTCCGCCATTTATATTTAGGGTCCCAGTATAAAATATTATTTTATGTAAAGACGATCCGACAGTCGTTTCAATGGGGATATGTTGTCCATATATCTCTATGATATGTGAACATCGATGCAAAAGCCGCAAATGCTGTTATGTAACGTATTGTGGTAAAATAAATTTAAATGAAAATACAATACGATTATCATGCAAAACAAAAAAATAAAATTGAATAAATAACATTTAAATTTCATTGCATCTTTATTTAATTTGTAAGTTTATTTATAATCTTAGAGCTCGAGAAGCACTTCGGGATGTTTTTAATAAAGTTTAGTAACAGTTGCTTCTCAATATGATTACAACAATACTATGTATTTTCACAAAGGAAGGCATATTACTCAATACAATATAATTCTAAGTATAAAATGCATGGACTTAGTATTCGTAGATTTTTAGAGAAATATAAATTTAATTGTACTTTATTTATTTATTTATTTATGTACCAACAGAGTATACAGAAAATTATATAAATGAAAAATGTGTACAAAGGGATAACTTATCTCTAACAAGAGATCTCTTCCGGAAACCCTGAATCTAGTGGAGATTACTGATGTGCTCTGTAAATAAAATGGTGGAAAGTGTTCGTAAGTATTGAGTTTCTGGCCAGTTCTTCCAGGTGGAATCTACTTTCTGTACTGGTGGTAGTTTTACATTTAATTCTATACTGTAACATGATAATTCAAAAGTGCTTTTATGAGCTTATTTGAATAAAGAATATTTTGAGTTTTTTTAGTATCCTTATACTACTAAATATTTTTACAATTCAATTATCATCTACATCCTTGACTCAAATACGTTTGATGAAATAAGAAAAAAAAAATTTCGATATTTTCAAAATAGTGATAAATGACATGATGCGCGACACAGTTTTAATAATATAGAACGAGTTGAGCTCTCTTAACATCCTCATAAAGTACGTACGTAGAGCTAAAATTGTAGAGTCATAAACAGCTGAACATTTCGGTAGTTGTAACTGAAGTCATACGTCACAACACGCACTTGACCGTTTTTTTTAATATTTACCATAGTTCTAATTGAACTTGAATGAAGTTTGCTTACCTCTTGCAATGTAACTAGGCTACGACCCCAGTAAAAGATCTACCTGAGTACAAAAACTAGGTCTCGCATTTTATTTCTCTCCATTTAAAGCTTTCTCTTTGATCTAAAAGTGAAATTACTTTAATATCACGCTACATTTGAGCTGCAGTTTCATGCAGCCCGAACTGAATTATTTTATGTCTATAGATTATATTTTATGAAGCCGATGTAGCCCAGTAGTTGGAACACGTGAAATTTGACCGAATGTTATGGATTCAAATTATGCTCGGTGTTAAAGAGAAGAAGAAACTTGTACATATTTGTCGTATAAAAATCTGTCAAATGTGATTTGAAGTATAAGGTCACATTATCCTCCGTCTGTCTGTTTGTTAGGCTTTGCAGCTGAACCACTGAACCAAAGACGAAATTTGGTATGATGTAAACTTGAACTCCAAGGATAGACTGAAAAGGATTCAAGGACTCAAGGATTTTTTATACCTAAAACCTACGACCACCCCCTCTTACACGCGACCGTAGCCGCAGACGAAAACTGGTGGTATACATTTTAGAAACTAATTTCAAACATAATTATTGTCAACCTAATATTTACAAACTTAGGTTAAGTTATAAATAGACGGTAAAATGTCGTATCTAGGTCACAATGTTCTTAATAATGAAATAGTGCTTACCCAGATAGGCATAAAATATCCTAGTTTATTGCCAAAGTAGCGACGCAAATTTGCAATCTCTGTGTGTCCTTGTTGCCGAAGGACGTTCGGCAGCATTGAATATCCTGGAATTGGATAATCGATAAACAGTTCTATGGTAATAGATTTAGAGTAAGAATTAGATTAAAAAACATATATCGGCCGCAACTATAGCAGAAATATAATAGAATGTACATATTGTAACCTTGGATAAACTAAAATATATTTTCTGTTTCGTTAACGTTTTTCATACTTTTGATAAGCGAAAAGGACGAAATTATAGATCCAGTATAATTATATTTTTTTATACTGCTAACCAAAAACTGTAATAAAAAAGATAACGCTGAATAGATATTTAGTTAAATTTTTATAGTATTTCAGTTTATGTTTAGTATGTTTAACATTTTTGAATTTCTCATATCTAAAACGTAGTGTTAAAAAAGTTTAGATAAATAATTGTTCTACTGCTTATTTTAGCTGTGGCTCAAGCAACAGTTGTGAGATGCGTGAGGGGTGAAGAGAGCGGGACAAAATCAATAGACGGTTGGCTCCCACCCTCTGCCGAAACATCCGACGGCCGTTGATGTTCGCTCCTACATTTTTCACATTACGAGATTTTCGGTTATTAAAGGGTTATCGTTCGTTATAGATCGTGGGACGTTAAATAAATGGCTGAATCGTTTTGGAAACTGGTTTAATTGAAATCAACCTTATTATATTTAGTTATACGACCATTATTCTGTCAATAAATATTCGAAGCTTAAGAAGACGAGATAAATAAATGTAAATGTAAATTGTTCTTTTTTTTATATTTCTCTTATTTTAAATTACAATTATTTTTTTTTTTTTTCTAATAGCCAATTAACATTTATTGGATACAAAAAAAATAAAATTTTAAATACGATGTTAATAATAATTGCCACTTATACGTTTTTGAGGAGATATGAGTATTAAATAAAACATGTATTCAGACAACTAAATAATTGTTATTTTTATGCTTACAGTATTAATATATTTTTGTAGTAGGTAATAAAGTTTTTATTAGTGGATCTAATTAAAACCGTTTCGTTAGATTTGCTTCTGATCTGAATAAGATAAAAAAACATTCCATTTCCACTACGTACGAGTAACGATCGATCGAGTTTAAAGTTAGTGTGTCGGTCAAATAGGGCTAGCGAGTGAATAATTTATACCCATCCCGAGCATAAACGGAAGCGGTTGTATATATGATCCCATTGTATAGTACTTCTTTACAGACAATATAAATGACGAGGTACAATACTTAATATAAGGATAACATTAACATTATATAATATTTATTTTAAAAAATTATTGCTCAAATAAATCTTTCAATTCTAATAAATTAATAAATATCAATTTTATTATTATATTTATTACATATGTTTAATAATAAGTTAGTATATAGTATACCAATTTATACAAGCAGTAAAAGATTTTGCCTCTTTAATTTTCGTGTACGACAATTAAAGAGGCAAAATCTTTCAGGCAAAGTCCCGATTCGCCCAAATTTTTCATTGTGTCTATAACTTTCTGCGCTTTTAAAATATTTAATATAACAAGCAAACTATATGGAAATATTAATTACTATCCTGTCATAATTATTAATCTGTAACACGTAATATAGCCCACAGCTAGTCTCTGAATAGCTCTGCACTGCACACTGCTCTACTGCGGGATGTCATGTGGCACAGTTTCATCCGAAACTTGCAGTATTTCACGATATCTTCAATTTAAGCACTGTCTACAAACATAGATTCTATAAATTATAATATTCTAGTATCTGTTTTATAGTATAATATTTATTATTCTTGTTTCTTGTAAGTTGCGTGTGTTAGTAAAGCAAATACAGCTATAAATCCGTTTTAAATATCCTAGTTTACCATTATATTTATACAATCGTAATCTATAAAAAAGCAGATGTATACGAATATTCATTTGTAAATAATAAAAATAATCCACTTGAATATAAATTAGCAAAAGAATGCAATTACCATTGCTCTCGTTTTCTTAAACATTATTTACATTCAATGACGTAGGTTTAAATAAGCGTTCTTCATTATATATATTAACAAATAGCTAGAAAAGTTATTTGTAGCAATAATGATAACATATATTTTTTGTAAGATATGAATATGATGATATCGATTGCAAATTCCAGACATTATTAAGGTTAGTTTAGATGTGGTAGAATTGATTACATACATAAAGATAATGGTAAGAGAATGATCATGTATGATGACTTAATATACGTATAAAAAAAATATTTAGTGTTAAGTATATTAATTAAATAAAATCATATTTATAATATACTAGCGACCCGCTAGGCTTCGCACGGGCACAATGCATACATTAAATATACTATAGAATATGTCTTATAACGTTCAAAGTTTTTCAGTTGTTAGACAATACAAACCGCTATGTCCCTGCGTTTTAAATCTGTAATATCTTCGAAAATATTCATTTAAATTACATGCTGTAAAGAGTCATGTTGATATATATTAAATGCACAATGTATTTAAGGTGCTTAATTGGATAAGGATTAATGCTGTATTGCTTAAAATCGCTTATAAAATAAGCCATTATTTCTAGTAAAAATGAAAGGATAAAAAATGGTTATTGTGGACTATCCCTAAGAGATAGACATATTCTATTGTGGATTTTTTTGGAGACCTTTTTAAGGTGTACAATACTGTAGTACATTATTCTGTTCTATCTCGTAGGGTTCAGCCATCCTTTGCAAAGTAAGCGCAAAAAATGTGTTTATTTATGACATACCTTCAGAAACCTCTAGAATCATCAGTGTTTCTCTACTATATTGTGCATGTATTATACATATAAACCTTTCTCTTGAATCAATTTATCTATTAAAAAAAAGCATCAAAATCCGTTATTTTAAAGATCTAAGCATACACAGGAACATTTAGCGGTAAGCGACTTTGTTTTATACTATGTAATGTAAAATACTATAAAATATTAATATTTTATTTAGTGATTAGTCTTATTTTGCTTTATCAAATTAGTTGTAAATGTATCTATTAATTAGTAGGCAAAACACACGTATAGAATAGAGAGTATAAGTTCTCCAATAACAATAATATCATTTTAACTCGACTTACATTTCTGCAGCGCTCTCAGACGTAAGATTGTTTTTTCTGTAAAGAAAATTATTAGGAGTACCTCTGCAATTTTTCCTTGAGAACTCTTTCTGCGCTTGACGTGAAAAACGTATAGGAACGTGATAACGTCATAATATATATGATGTATAAAGAATTGCTTTCGTGGCCTCTTTGCAGTCTTCGAATAAAAGACTTGTAACGTTGAACATGGTAATGGTCTTTAATTTTTTCTTTAATTTAAACTATAGTGACAATATTTCGCTGTATTATTTATGTGCCGAATAATTTAACATAATTTCTACACTAAATTTATAAATACATTATTTGAAACTTTCTAGACAAGACAAGAATTTTAAAGTTCAAATCCCATGTTGGATCCGTAAAATTTATTGAGGTGTCCTGTCATAAAATTCTAAATAGCTTTGAGTTTAGTTGACAGTGTTGCACTGTATCTCGGAAAGCATTTGACCGCTGGAAGTCCTACGCCTTGTTTTACTGCAGTCGTAACACATAATATCATCGTCCTATCAGACTATGATGGAAAGAGTGTGTTTGTTCACACATTTGTGCACTAATATCTCGTGCAAAGAGTTAGTCTTTGAGATTGACTGCCACGAGAAGTTAATTTTTTTAGTAACAGATGTTATGTAATCCACATTCAAGTTTAAAAACATGATTAAAAACTTGATGGAGATGTATTTGATGAGGTAAATCTGAATATGTTTTTATATTTTAAGTATTTTCCTGTCTTAAAAAACAACTAAAATATCTTTGTTGCAGTTATAAAAGAAATCTTAATATGTTTTTATATTTTAAGTATTTTCCTGTCAAAAAAAAAAACAACTAAAAACTCTTTGTTGTAGTTATAAAAGTTCACGTTTAATGTAATTAAACCTTGAGGCGAAGATCAGCTTGTAGGAATGAGTATAGAAAATAAACTCAATCACTGTTCATTTATATCAGTATATCTCTGAGAAAACTCTAACCGTACGGTATAAAGTATTGACTCTGCACTCAACGTATCAACGTATACTGGCTGGTAGTATAAACACTTCTAACTTTCAGTTTCTGAAATGTTTTTTAAATTAATTTGTCTTTAATATCAATGTGTATGTCTTTAATACCAAAGAGCATTCAGTTCAGAGCAATATTTAAATACATTAAAAAATCTGACATTGCTTATCTCTCAAGTTAAATTTATTAATTAATTTTTTTTTTCAATTATTAATAATTTTTAAATTTTTGAATTAAATTTCTAATACATATTTTTGATATTTTAATAATCAAATAAATATTTTATTCCATATCAATATTCAGGAAATAAATATTCAATATTTGTTTATTTGGTAAATCTTAGAATTTTATTTCTTCAATAAAATATCACAATTTAAATGCAAACAGCGATGCATCTGAAGTAACTTATAAAATAGTTGGAACAGTAACCCAAACGTGTCACAAGACTCAAAGTATAAGAATTCAAAGTCATAACGTAACTGTAGTCGATATTCAAAGACGTGAATGGTTTTAAAAGTCAAAAGTCCCCAGAATCTTACCTTTACGTAACACGGAACTCGGTAGAGTGCATCTCGCGTCATTGAACTGTACAAACCCCTCGAGAACACTGCGGCAGTGAGGCTGGTTGCCTACAGGATGAATAGCGTCAACGCGCGCTCACATAAGCGGCACGTTATATCACTCGTATCTCCAATACATAAATAAATTATATCACAGCATAAAATATGCTTAAGTGCACTAAAGCATGTCGCTTCGCTATATGGCGATGTGTGTGTAGTAGTTTAGAAACCTAAGGCTGGCATACCAAACTTTAAAATATACTCTTTGAATCTGAAAGTCGCGAATCAATTTCCGCATACTGTCGTGATTTATTTAGAAACGTTGGACCGATATAAGAGGTGGGACATGCGGTGCCGATTGGGAGTCATATTGCTGAATAAATTGTTAGATATCTTTCATAAAATCACATCGGGGCTTTTGAAGTATATACAAACCGTTCATTATTTTTCAAACTAAAATATTCAACGTCGTATCGTATTATTTTAGGTTGAGTTATGAAAACAAATGAATATCTCATTTTGTTTTTCATGTTTGATTCGTTAATTGTATAAAAGCGAAAACGATTTAGTTGGACCCGTCCAACCGTTTATAGTTTGAAAGTTGACCTTTTCCCCAGAACTCGATATCCAATAAGTTTGACTGTTGTCCGGCTGATAAAGAAGTCTAAACTAACACTCATACTCTACTCTTCTCTTAACGTTGAATAAAAGAACGAATTACCTAAATAAGATAAAATGCGACCATTGGAAGAAATATTCAATTTAATGATTTGCTTTTTGATGGTGTGTAGCAATTTAGTTTATCAAGTATAAACTGTTAAATCATATAAAAAACATCACATTAAAGCTACTAGGTAAATTTTATATCGTACAATAATGTTAAATTGGATTTCTAACATCGAATAAAATTTTAAAGAATTACTAAAACTTTAACAAAATTAGAATGCAGTTGAATATCGTTTCATGACAGTCGCGTCGTCGTTATCATTTGCCACTTTTTATACATAATTTAAATAAAGTGTAAAAGTATTTGTATGCGCTTTTAACAATAAGTTATTAACAATACAATTAATATTTTCTAGAATCGTTTAGAATTGCATATTATTCATATTTCCATAGCGTTCTGTAAAACGAACAAATTTCGGGGCCACACGTTATTTTATTATTTATTCATCTTCCTTCGCTTAATACGTTACACTTGAATACATTCAAATCACGTCTAAGGTGATCATCAAACGCTTATTTGGCATCAGTTCAATCTAGACCCATTGGCCAAAGCAGTTTGGCGGATTAATGGTCGACATTACACGATTAATGTGATGGACTTCAGTCAACCCAAAATTTCATGCATGGAGGTCTATAGGAATAAGTATGTATATTTTTTAATCTAGTATTGATCATGGTCCGATTTATCAATCTATTCATATATAAGACGATGAATACAAAAATCATACTAAATATGGAACTTATTCCAGATTGAACGTGTAATTCCATCTCTTATTCAACGATATCGTATCATTTATTCGAATTTCATATACATGTTAAATGTTGAAATAAAAATAAAATTGAAACTCCATTGAAATTGAGTTAATGTTGTTAGTTAAAACGAATGAATGAAATCTACTCTCAATACAGTGTAAAGATGTTAAAGAAGCACTTATATAGATGAAATATTCTCTAATTAGTTTCTTAACGAATGATGGCTTGAAAGGTTAGATTCATCACAACTTAAAATGAAACTGAGCCATGTTAATATCTTTTAGAATTAATTTTCTAGGACACGACATAGATATTAATGAATCTAAAAGTGAGGTTCGACTTTGTATGAATACTTTTAGAGTTATATACTTGTGTTGTTGTTTCTGTTTTATTTAGCTCTTATCCCAAACCCCCGAAGTCTTCTCGAAAGGTATTCTTCGATGTTAATAATAATTCCATTTACATAAATACTTCGTTAAAACTTTAACAATATTTACTAAACTTCGAAATACGGCGTTGTTCTTTGCTTTATTTCAAAATTCGTCTGGCCAGTTTTTACATTTTCAAAATATAATTTATTTTTATCATATTTTAAGGAATACTAGTATTAACCCGTGTGCTAGGCGGGGCGGTTGGCCTTAGTATTCAAGCTTGCTTCATACCCAATTTTATCAATTTCGATTCAGTGATTTAGTCGTGAAACCGTTATAGAAAGAGTTACTTTCGCATTTATAATATTAGTACAGATGAGTTTAATCGTTATGATGAAAAAGTTTTCAGAAAACTAGGCTCACCAAAGGTACGCTTTATTGTAAATTATTTATAAGAAATGTCCTTTGGTCATTGAAATTGACATTATACACAAGCTAATTATTTATAACAACGCAGTGCATCAACGTGGCAGGGGCCTTAATTCTCTTGCGTAATTCTAGCTCATCATCAAAGTTCAAGGTGGTGTAAAATTATCTATCATGTAGGTATACTTATGTATAATAATTATTATAATGATGATACCACTGGTGATCTAAATTGTAGTCTACTACAAATAATTACATCAAATAATTACAAGTGTACAAATAGTCTCTTAAAAGAGATTTTTTAACCCAAATATGTTTTTTTTTTAGCATTAGCAGCCTGTAAATTTTCCCACTGCTGGGCTAAAGGCCTCCTCTCCCTTTGAGGAGAAGGTTTGGAGCATATTCCACCACGCTGCTCCAATGCGGGTTGGCGGAATACACATGTGGCAGAATTTCGTTGAAATTAGACACATGCTGGTTTCCTCACGATGTTTTCCTTCACCGCCGAGCACGAGATGAATTATAAACACTAATTTAGCACATGAGAATTCAGTGGTGTCTGGGTTTGAACCTGAAATCATCGGTTAAGATGCACGCGTTCTAACCACGGGGCCATCTCAGCTCTTATAATATGAATTAGTACTTGAATACTTTTACAGTTAAAACTCTTAATATATCAAAACAAATTCTTGTAGAATTTAAATATATTATGAAAAAGAAACAAAAGAGTTTTGATTTATAATCTTTTTAAAACTAAGAGATGCACCTAGCGAGATATTAAAATGAAGTAGTTGAACACCACTTCATTGTTCCTTGGAAATAGAAAGTATTTTCTAAAATCTTCATGTTTAAAAATTCCTCTCAGCTGTTTTAAAACCGGAAGGGCACGTCAACGTTTACGTTTTAAGTTTGAATAATACCGGAACAACTTGGATGAATCTTTAATTCTGTCCATACAGAAAGTACTGTCAAAGCGGTCATCAAATTATAATTATAGAACGTGGAAAGGTGATTTTATGAGTATATATAACATTTTTCATTTTTTTTTACATTATCAGCTTATAAATTTCCCATTACTGGACTAAAGCCTCCTCTCCCTTTGAGGAGAAGGCTTGGAGCATTTTTCACCACGCTGCTCCAATGCGGGTTGGTGGAATACACATGTGGCAGAATTGCGTTGAAATTAGACACATGCAGGTTTTTTCACGATGTTTTCCTTCATCGCCGAGCACGAGATGAATTATAAATAAAACATTACTAGGAATTAATTATGACTTAACGCTTTGTCTAACATTATACACTTATTTATTTCCATGTTGTTTCTACTTGTTTTATAAATATACATAACACTTGTTCATTATAAAGAAAATTCGCTCCCCGAGGCGTTGAAGTTTTGATCCCTGATAATTCTTATTCTTGAAAGAAAAGATACGCAGTTATGTAAGATTAAGCTAATACATTTCTTTATATTCATTTCAATGATAGACGCTGCTTCTATTTATTAAAAGCTTTTACTTTATTAACAAACTAAATATAAAAATTCCAATTGAGAAAACCATTACCTACTGATTTTTAATTTTCTTACGTAAAATATATACCCCGAACTCTGTAACATAACGATTTAAAATTGGATATTAAATATATAAAATTAAGAATTATATATAGAAGTATCTGTATAGAAAACTTAATTTTTTTTTTAATTTTACAAGTGAATTAAGCTTGATATTTTTTGCTCTTGCTTCTATGGGAAACAATAAACAAGCGAGTTCGTAGAGGTTATATTAAACATTACCTCATTTTCTCTATCAGAGAATACTATCAAAAGAAATTACTATTTCCGTAACCAAAATTCAAACGATATCATCTAATGGAGGGTAATATTCGACAGCGCTGGCTTATTAAGGTAAAGGGCCATTAGCTGTAACATTGGGCTTAAGCGTTTGATATGCGTGCCAACTTGTCAGACTCAGTTTGACTCGACTACGATATTCCATAGCTATTTTTTTACCCGTCACTTTTTAATTTAACTGATATCGACTGCCATTAACTATCATTTAACACAATCTAACAATGAAGATGCCATTTAATAATTAAAATTATTTTCGAAGTTACAGTAAAACAAAGATGCAATTTAATAATTAAAAAAAAATCTATATTAATTTTATTTTAATTGTAAATATTATTTATTATCTATTCAAATATTATAATGAAGTAAAATTTGTTTATTTGTGTGTAAGGGGGGGTGGGGATTATTCCCCCAAAGTAATCGTCTAATTCTAAAAATATTCTCATTGGTAGAAAGCTACATTATTCCTGAGTGCTACAGGGTATTTCAGTTTATTTCTATAATAACATTTCTTTGTTAATAAAGTGCACCCGTACGAAGCCGGGGCGGTTCACTAGTATTATATATGATATTACAGCATGCGTTTTTTTGTGATTGTCACTAGTTGCGTTGGTAGATATAAGGATCGCAATCGAGCATACAGTTCAACATCGATATCTTCAATATTTTGACGTGATAAAATATGTCGCTAACGATGACATCATTATAAAACATGGACATATCTGATTAAAATTTTAGATTAATACTCAGTAGTTGAGCTCATGTAGTTTCTATAATATGAGGTGTTTAATAAGGATTCCCCTTTTTACTCACAATATTGATTCATTGAAGTATTTTTAGTACGTAGCATCAATTAATTATTTCTGATTACAGTCGCGTCGCATTGAATCCATTTAATGAACGGCGGCGCTTATTATATTTTAATATTTCATATGAGATATGCATATTTTATAATGTTTTAACTTTTGTCTTTTACAATACGATTCGGATTAAAAAATTAAGAGCATCATAATACATAATGAACGATACATTTTTTATTTACTTATACATTATTCATACATAAAAATCAAATTTATTAAACTATATAGATTGGCGCTAACCTTATGTTATATGGATTCAACAAAAAAATGTATGTATTTTGTTAAAAAAATTTAGATAATTTATTTTCTTCTTTCATTAACTACACTTTCATACAGCTTAGCATTAATAATGAAATATTAATTATCTCTGTAAACAATTAAATATATTTCGTTATGTATACCTTTACTAAGCCTAAGGTTACTTGGAACTAATTAATTATATTTAATATTAATTTATGAGATCTCATCAATTAATCAGTCAATCATTTAGCTATTTCATTTAAAATTACTATTACAATCAGATAAAAGTTTTCTATTACGTTCAATTCAAATGAGTCTGCTTAGCAAAGTCACGCTAACAGCTGACAAACAGCCTAGTTACCTACATTACGATTCCTTTAATAGAGTTCACAGCTAAAGCTTAAGGGATTGATCTCGAGTAATGCTATTGCAATACGACGTCCGTCCGCAGTGTTTTAAATTAAGCCAGCCAGTAGCATTGAACTCGAAGTGAAACGTTATATTTGTACGGGTTATCTGATGTTCGTTTATTGAAATAAATAAGTTTAATTAAAAACGGCATTGCTACAAATTTGAATATAATACTGGCTGAAAAGATAAAAAGACATTGCTACAAATTTGAATATAATGCTGGCTTTTTTTTAAATAATGTTATGAATTAAAAAAATATATAACAACCGCCACCCTTTTATTTATTGGCTGCAAGAGAATATATTATGATTTGTGCGGGCCATGCATGTATTACTGCCCTGGTTCCAGTGAAAAATGTACTTGCAGTGAAAAATTATCTGGTTTTGTTTTGTTAAATTAAAAACATTTTCTCTTGCTAGAGTATGTCATAAAGTATACTCGGAGTTCAATTAAAGTATGAATTTTAACTGTTAGTGCATCTATTATTAATCGTATAACTTGACTACGTCTTGATCTTTGGATGTTATATTCAGATAATATGATGATATCATCTTGACCGATTTCGGTCACGGTGGAAAATCTCAAGCAAGCAACTACGCAGAACTTATTATAGATGCACAAGTTTGGGTGCAATCACAGGTCATTCTCCTGCCTTTAACCCAATTTTATTTGGGGTCGGCGCAGCATGTCTTCTTCTTCCATACTTCTCTGTCTGATATCATCTCACAAGTAACATTCTTTCCAGCCATATCGTTTTTCACACAATCCATCCATCGTTGCTTCAGTCATCCCTTTCCTCTATATCCATCCATATCCATGCTCAAGACCTCAGATGCACTCTCAATTCCCTCGTTCTCAAAATCCGATGGTATAGCAAATCCGACATGACCGTTAAGAGTCCAGTTGCAGGACCAAAAGGTGCGTGAATGTACACAATTTCAAACTCTAGACTCAAGATTGGAAAAAACTTTTATGCCAAATAATACTTAAACCTGATCTAGTATTGAATGCATGACCCTCGACCAAAATACAGATCCTCAACCGACTGGTTTATTTCGCCTCGTGACGAAATATAAAAGAAAATATGTTTTTGTGAGTTCGCGTGTTCTTGTTATCTATGGGTTCTTTCAAATAAGGCTTTTCATGCCAGCATTTTATTCTCCGCATAGTGCGTATTCATCTAACGGAATATTTTCCTCAATATTCTGAACAAATTATGTTCACATCGTATGTCATGCAACGTTAAGTGTACGTTTAATAGAGTTTCTGGGATATATATTTCCAAAACATTATAATTTTTGCATATACTTAAAAATATTCATAACCAGACTATTGCATTTAACATTTTATCTTACTTTAAAGAGATTTTATTATTATTATTATTATTTTATGAAAAATTGCAAATGTACGGTACATATAGTCAATACTGACCACCAAGGTCTCAGGGCGGCGATGACCCAAAGATATTAAAGCAGTACGATTTTTAACCATTCCTTACATCACCAATGCAGAACTAGCCTTGGAAACACATCTGTTATGTCCATTGTACCTGTAGGGTCACTGGCTCAATCACCCCCGACACCAGACTACAAAAATCAAAACAACCACCAGATTACAAAAATACATATTATTGCTGCTTGACGGTAATATATATGATGAGTGGTACCTAGCCAGACGGGCTTACACAAAGCCCCACTACAACTACAACAATATTTTATTAAGATGTTACATACAAACTGATAATTAATGTTCCTATGTATAATTCAATCTTTATATTTTCATTACGACATTTTACAAATTCTAACAATGTATTTAAACTCACATTCGACAATTTTACTTAATTTAATTTATTTTTAACATTTTGACATTAATTTTATAACGTATTATTTTATCAATTAGCTTTTTACAATGTTGACTTATATTCCAATTTCCAAGTAATCTTAGAACACCTGTAAAAAAGTAGGCAATTACCCATTTACTTATTATGACTTTTGGTTTACTGTGTGTTTTTGTTGTACTGCTTGTTGGTGTTGTCAAATAAATAAATAATAAATAATAAAGGGTCTATATTTTTTCAAAGACCAAATAATATTTATAAATTTAGAAGTAAATTTTAGTCATCCATAAATGACTAAATGTCCATTGGAATAACAATGAAACAGTCGCGAAAGTCATGAAATTCAATTCAATTCTTCCATTTCAAAACTGAACAAAAGCGATAACAATACAGAATACATGACAGAATGCGCTTTTATTGTGCTGAAAATCATGACTAAACAAAATAAAACGTTCAATGTCACTTTCTCATATTACATGTTGGACATATTAAAGTTATAAATAGCTTGTTCCGATGAGAACATAAGAGATCAATTGATTGGAATGTTCGCGATACACAGTAATGACGGCTTTATCCGACGTCATTCGTATTAATTAACCAACAACTCTTAATATTCATATCGTTAAAATAATATTATGAAAAAAAAATATATAAATAAAAAACGTTCCATTTTTAAAATTCTCATAGGTTTGAGGTAAATTAAAATGTATACGTTATGTGTGGTTATGTATTTTATGAATGCAGATTCGAAATTTAAATACTATTTATTATAATGAAAAATCGCCTTTTCGCGTCGTTCAGTCTGTTTGATCGCTTGAAATTAAATACTAGCAAACTGATTGTCTTCACCAATAGATAGAATGATTCACGAGGAAGGTTTAGGTGTATAATTAATTAGGGTTTAGTGTAAATTGGCGGAAACATGTGCGATGATTGTTTGAAATATCGGAAAAAATCTTGCCGACTGCGAGCTTTACTGGAGATTGCCGCTTAAACAAATAGAGTTATATTCTTGAAGACTTTTACAAAACCATATTGTGTAGTCAGTTTTGTAAAATGATACAAATAATATATTTATTTCACTCGACATTAAGTCCGTTTAAATAAAACAATTACGATGTTGTTTAAACGAGTCAACCCACCCCAGTCGCCTTTTCATCCATTTGAAACATGGTTCTCCAAGAAAACTAATTTATATTCATTACTTCAATATTCTAAAGGCATTGTCGCTACAAAGTAACCAGTGGAGCATCGTTGATATTTTTCTACGAAGCCGAGTAGTTTATGGATGTTGAATTTGTTAGCGGTCTTTATTCTTACGACTGGAAAAAGGGATCGTCGTAAAAAGGCCGACTGATTGTTTAGCTGGAAGATAACCGATCCACGTTTTATTTCTGCTGATAATTTTCGAAATTCAGATCCGATCATTTCTTGGATCAAATCAAAGGCAAGATATTAAAATATGTATTTGTTTTTAAAAAGTTAAAAAAATAAATTGTAACAAAAAATTTCATACATTTTTTAAAAGTAAATTTGAGTATCCGTTGCCACTTTCGTAAAGGTAACTGGTAAAGTACGTATAATTGGTTAAATGATATCTACTAAGGCAGTCCATAACATGATTACACCAGACTGTGCAGCAGAGATAAGTAAGGCAAATAACATCTCCCAGAAAATATATCACGACCGCTTTAACAAAACTGATACAACCCAGAGAAATATTTAATTGGTAATCTGCTTGTTGTGTATAATTGCATTTGCGAATTGGACTGTAATTGGGGTTTTAATATCATTTAAATCTAAAAACAAAATTCAATATATCAGAAGGATAAAATATTTATGTCTATTTGTTTTGATGATTGTTAAAAAAGATAAAGTTGTATTATTTTTATTTGAATCATTTAAACTACGTCTTTACTTTCCATTTTCAAATAGCCAAAGTAATCTCTTGAAACAAACGATCCCATAAAATAGGGATGACAACAAAGTGTCTCGTAAAAAAACCTCATTATTATTTTTTCGTTTTACGATTATTGTGGAAAAAAACATTTCCTTCGACAATATAAATGACCTACATTTAAAAAAAAACATGCTTACACTGTTGTTGTCTCTTTGGAAACATCTTGATTACACTTCATTTGGAGCAAAAACTCGACGAACTTTGTCAGGCCAGAAAAAAATTACCCGTAAGTTTCATTACAAAATATACTTAGAAAGGAAGAAATATATGTTTAAGAAAAGGGCTTGAGTACGCTTATAAATTTATTTCATCTCAATACTGGGTCATGGCGTTATTTTATCACTTGACAATTTTTTTTTTTAAATTACTTGTGAATTCATAAATTTATTTTTATTTGTAAGATCAAAAATATTTCTATTCTATATCGAGAAATTAATAAATATCTGTATGTTTTCAAAGACCTAACACTATTTGTCACAGTGAGGGTAATCTTCTTACCATAACGTTAATCGGTTTGAAGTAACCTTCATTTCACAATCCGTTTAGAGAAAAGTGAACAATTTAACACGTGCAATATAATCAGATATAAATTTAAGTACAATACGACACGAAAGGCTTATTAGAAATTAGTACTTGATTAGTATGTTAGCATTTTGTGCAAAATTAAAAGTAAGACCTCATAAGTATTACACTGTTAGTCCTGCTTCTATAAGGTTGAAGTCTTACGTTTTATTAATCAATCGTAGCATTATCACATTGGCTGGTTGCAACGTAAAGTATTGTTTAATATAAAATAAGGATCTTATAATTTGAAGCTATTGTTTTAAATTCTTGTATTTAATCTTCATTTTAAATTCGCTCACCTGTTACAGTGGTAGTGTGATAAACAAATGAACGTATAAAAATATACGTTTAAGTAAGCTATGCTGTTAGTAAATTAGTTACCTGTACATAAAGTCATCTGTCCTAGTGATATGACCGTCTCCCGTATAGCTTTCCGGTTTGTTCTATGTTTATCTTCCATTTGAGTCCAATAAAGTGCAATTCTTTTAAATTTTATTATATCATACGTTTTGGTTTTACTATAAACTTCCATGCTAGCTTGTTTTTCTAAAATATAAAATAAATTCAAGTAATATTTCTATGGATACTGTCTTGATGATATTGATTAGAACATAAAGACTATCTGGTATACGTACTGTTGAGTCGTTGATATACTAGTATAAGAGATTTCTCTGCGCGAACTGAACTTTGTTAATTATGCCTCTGCCTCAAGTTCCAGGAAACTGTTGCTGTTTGAATGCTGGGTGAGAAATCTTTTGTAAACTTTAGCCTACTTATTGGAACTTGGACTTATTCCATTACAATTAATCAGACGCTTATAGTTTCACGAAGTAACACTTACGATATATTAACTTAGATTCTAATAGTTTTTTTTTTATTTATATCATAAGCCAGGCAAATTTGTAACTGTGCAACAATACAATACATGGAATACAGATAATTTGTTCGGTTGAGATATAAATACCAACTCATTCTTGACGTTTGAAGTGATAAAAAATCTTACTCAAAAAATAATGAGTTTTACTTCTAAGAACATTTCTTATAGAGCTTAAATGGCTCAGGGCAGAGTACGTGAACTTTAACCGAAGACTACAGGTTCAAAACAGGGACAATACGATACAGTTTTCAGGTGCAATTTGATTTTCTTATTCATGTCGTATTCGGGTGTGAAGGAAAACATCGTGAAGAAATCTCCATGTAGGTTAAACAGTTTTAGAAATGTTATATATATCATTTCTGAAACTCAGACATTTCAGTAAGTCAGCAAAGCACAGTATTTTTTGTATAACAATGCAAATACGTAAGTAATTACTTTAAACAATTTTAGTAAAAAATACTCGTAGTTTTTTTTTTAAATAAAATACATATGTATCAGCAAACGGGTCACCTGATGGTAAGCGATTACCACTGCCATTGGACGTTGAAAGAAATTTTTAGATTTCTTACATCGCCAATGCACTTCCAGCCTTGGTTTACACGGGCTCACTCAGGCTTCAATCCAGACTACAACAGTACTGAGTATTGCTACTCGGCGGTAGAATATATAATGAATGAATAATACCTACTCAGACGGGCTTGCACAAAACCCCAACACCAACTAAGCAAAGCAAGCAAGTTAGTATTCAGAATGAATATAGGGCAAGAATTGAGTTCTAGCTCTACATTTAATATTAATCCAAAGTACATTTAATATTTGACTCGGACAAAGAAATTAAAGAGAAATGACAAAGAAAAAGATAAAGTAACACGGAAGAGTAAGCTGTCACGAATCACAAGTTATTAACCACGGAAAAGCGGAAAATTAAAGTTATTTTTCTCGTAATATTTCTTTTGATTTCATGTAATTATGTGACGGGTAAATGGTGATAGTTTCATTAAGAGTTGAGCCACGAGGAACTTACACACTTTAGACGAAATGTTGAATGATATTTTTTACCTAAATATTATAAATATTAATCCCTTTTAAATTTATAAACCATAAAGCTTCAATAAATGTAACCATACATTGTTACAAATTAGATTGGAAACTATAATAAAATCTTTTCATCAGTTTAGGTAGTACGAACGCACAGATAGTCACATAGGTCAATGATGTACACTTTAAACTAAAAAAGAGTATTAATTAATAGAGAGGTATCTTCTTTCGTCGGGAATAAAAATAAAAACTAATGTCCTCGAATAACAAACACTTTTATAAATCTTGAATAATATTGAAAATCAGCTAAGGTCTTATAATATTCACAAAGAAATTTACAAAGGAGATATAAATTTTTAATAATATATATTATAAAGTTGTGACATATTTGCATCTAGCACTGAATTTTATTTCGGTATACTATCAATACTAAAATCAAATTGTACAATAAAATGTGACCCATTTGAATAGCCTTAGTCACGTTATGAATTTTATTGCACGCGCTTAACTAGTTAAATGATTAACATAAAACAATTATGTTTATGTATGTTATGTATGTCACATACATTTGTGAATCGATTTTATATACCAATTAGCTGTTTAAAATAATTTGAAACATTTCTTAAATCGACAATGCGTCAATACGAGTTTCAAGATAATAAAATAATAAAAATAAATAGTCTGTATACTGCCTCGGCCTTATAGCCACTAGACCAATCTAGTGGCTATAAGGCCGCAGATTCTGAGTTCTTGGGTTAAAACCCCGGATCGGGCTGATAAAAACTAATTGCTTTTTCTATAGAAGAATTCTCAGTAACCGTCCGGACGTTGGTCAATAATTATTATTTATTATTATCAAATATAGTAAAGACCTACACATGTGTAGTGAAATTTTGCTAAATATATTGTAACACAACCCCAATGGGTGTCTGTTTGGTGGAATTAGCTTTAAACCTTCTCCATAAGAGATCAAGAATTATTTGATCAGCACTGAACATTTAAAGACTACTTAAATATAGTGTGATTTAAAAAAGTATCAGTCAATTGATTGAGAACCTTAAATTAATTTATAGATAAATCATTAATTTATTGGCTAGAAATACTTGCTTGTGAAACGATTCAAAGCAAATTGAAACAAGAAAAATAAACATTCGACATCGTGCCGCTTCCTAAACACAAATATTTGAGGTTGCAGGAACCCGATTCTTTGTTCGAACATTTAACATTTCAAATAGACAATCGACAGAATACAGGAAGTATTCGTTTTAATGTATATTTTAACAATTTTCAATTCCTTCAAGCTTTACCTGCAATGACCGCTTCGAAGGGATGTGTTAAAACTGTCAATTGAATTTTAACCTATTAATAGATGTATCAATTCGTTTAATGCATATACTTAATGCAGTTATATTTATTCCCTATGTGGTAGACTTCATTAAGCCAATGTTTATAATTATAATTATAATTAGCATTTGATAGTCGTGACCAGTTTAATTGATTTATGAAAACGCCTTAATGAAATATGACGTCGGCTCTACCAGTTATTTGCGAAGATTAATAATAATTCAGTTAAAACTTATAAAGCTGTCAGATCCTTATCAAGGTAAATCATAAACTATGACGCCTTGTTTTATAATAAGAAACCCGCCTCTTCGCAATGGTGCAATTTATTAATAAAGGAAGGTCAAAATTTTATTGTTACACCTAGACCGACCGTCCATTTCGAAGCGAACGATTCTTTAGTTGCACATCGTTTGGAATCGGTTCTGTCCTATCTTAAGAGATATTCTGTTTCAATTAGTATTTCTTTTCGACTTGCTAAACCAAAATGTGATAGCTCGACTTGTATGTATGATATAATATACATACCATATATTATTCAGGAATTATATAGCACTCTATCAAAGATTTGGGAATTGATCAACTGTTCTATACAAACAAACAAATTTTAACTATTTATAATATTATTATTATGAGTATAGATATACATTTGAAATTGTCTTTAAATTGAAAATAACTTTTTAATCATGAAACTTAACGTTATTTTGTTTTTTAAATGTACCACTGATTGCATAAATATTAGAAATGTATTCTTGATCAACGTTATTTCAATATTGTCTTTTAAAATATATATTTAAATAAAAAAATATAATTAATTTCATCGAATATTTAAATCCAAAGAACATGTAAAAAATTACATATTGTTGGCTTTAAATAAATAATTTTTTTTTTTTTTATTTCGCTATAGTTGTTTTGGTACTTCAATTGTAAATGTTGCTCAGTTACTTATTATTCAATCCTTTACTTTTTTAAATTCAAAACCGACCCGCAGTGTAACAGCGATGCGTAGAGATAAAATCTTTTTCGTTAATATAAAAAAAACTCACATCTATGTGACATTTAATTTCACATTAATTTACATTGTAATTAACTAATTAACTTTGTTTGTGATTTTTTATCATTAGATACTAATATTTTTTACAACCGGTCTCAATGAGTAAGTAGCTTATAATTGACCGAGTTACTCAAAATATCGTTGAACATTTGAAATAATACTATATATATATATATATTATGTGGAGACAATAAATTTATCAGCGTTATAACGTGGAGAAATGATTCTTATAAGTTATAATGGTCACGACCCTTAAATAAATAATCCTAACGAAAATTCTCCTTATTTATGTACACACGCTCTTTCATACCACATAAAGACGAAAGAAATATAAGAGGTATTGAGTAATTTCGTTGGGTTATCATTGGTATGGGAAGGAAAGTTAGTAAAATAGAACTCAGAATACGTATTGCCTCTTTAACGTTTTATTATTCGTATAAAATAAGATGGCATTCCTCTGGTAACTAGGGCATTCATGAGTGCAAATTGAATTTTACGTAAGTTCATTACGGAATTCTTTTTTAAGGAGTTTCTTAATAAGTTGCACAGTTTTAAATTGCAAACAAGTTTATTTTCGTATTTTTTAATCTAGTTAATAGTAATGTGATAAAATATTTGAAGTTAGTTCAATTTTATATCAGACGTAATTTTGAAAAAAAATTAATGAACTTATGTATTCTTATTGTAAGTATTTTTCAATAATTTTTCTTTCGATCTTTGAGTAACTAGTGTTATGTGTGTATAATCTAACGACAGAAAAGTAAATAGATCTTATATTAAATTTGATATTTGATTGGCATTTAATAATTCACATGATGGTAGGGCTTTGTGTAGGCCTATCTGGGTATGTAAATCCTTCTCATAAAATATTGTTGTGTTCCGGTTTAAATGGTGACTGAGCCAGTGAAACTAGATGCACGTCATTACCGAAGGTTGGTGGCGCATTGCGTATGTAAGAAATTGTTAAAATTTCTCTGGACAGTTGTGTCTACTTATCATCAATTGACCCATTTCAAAGTCCCGATCCAATAACAAATATATTTGCATTACCTTTACATGGGACGATAGTGATAGAAACTTTTTCTCGTAGTTATGTTAATCATGAAGTTAATATGAATATGACCTGTTAAAGTCCCACTATTGGGAATTTAAAGATCTTACTCTGCATTCATGTATATTTTAGTTATTATTCAGTATAAGTAATTGATATGTTGTAATTCTAAAAAACATTTCCATAACCAGTTATTATTGGTAAAAACAACATTCCGTAATAATAATCTACTTATATAAAGTATATTTTGATTCTGTAACGTTTGTACGATTTCTTTGAAACAATTTATCTTATAAGTTACACGACTTTAATGCACTGCCCATTTAAATCTCCTTAAAAATTTATTCAGTTCTGTCTCAAGCATTACGCCATGATAATGTTCAGTAATGCAGGAAGACTCGGTGTGAATTATAATGCAAGTTTCAAGTAAAGCCCGTTGTAGTTTGCATTCGAAGGCTTTTGTCGCCGACTTTATCCTGCACCGCTCGCCTCTTAGAATACCTTCTTCTATTTAATTTTAGCAACGTAATGTTTAAGCTATTTTCTGCTTTAATTTATTTGTTTATTTGACACCACATTTCTGGATAACTCAATAATGTTTTAGTACGCAATCTTAGCTCTAATCTTACATTACATTACATTAACATTAACAGCCTGTAAATTTTCCACTGGGCTAAAGCCTCCTCTCCCATTGACGAGAAGGTTTTTGGAGCATATTCAACCACGCTGGTCCAATGTGGCTTGGTCTGGCAGAATTTCGTTAAAATTAGACACAAGCAGGTTTCCTCACGATGTTTTCTGAAACACAAATTAAGCACATGAAAATTCAGTGGTGCTTGCCTGGTTTGAACCTGAAATCATCGGTTAAGATGCACGAGTTCTAACCACTGGACCATCTCGGCTCTAATCTTACTAAAATATAATGCTTAAGAAAAACAGATCATTAATAAACTTAAATCTATCACAAATTAAACAAACTTAAATTAATCCAAGTATGCTCTAACTATTAGCTTGCAATATAAGGTCGTCAGTTCTAGAAACGTATGATCTTTGTTTTTGCTCGATAATTATGTTGAAAATAATAACTGGATACCGTTAAAACTAATTATAAGCATGTTCATACGTGTTCACACTAATCTATATTAAAAGTACGTTACTCCATGTGCTATTCCAGACTTCATATTCGTATTTATAAATATATTATATACATATTATATTTGGAGATAAATGTTTTAAATAGAATATGAACAAAATAGAAGCAATATCCAAGCATTTGTTTTAATAAGCCTTTTGTATTTTTTTTTAATAAATTTTGTTCTGAAACAACTAGTCTAAAGATTTGATATGATTTGATATTACAAATGTGTGGTTTACTGTTTCAATACCCCATAGCGCTATGAAAGCCCTTAAAGTACTATAGCAGGAAGACATTCGGACAAATAGTCCACATGATGGTAAGTGGTCACCTCCGTTCAAAGACAATGGACGATAACGAGGGGGCAGAAGCGACGCAGACGATCTTGTACAAGTCTCTACAACCAGTTGGTAAACTATGTCCTGCCACGATGCTGAGTTTATAACTGATTCAGATTTTCGGTGATTTTTGAAGCATAAACTGTATAATTATATTATAATGACGTAGTAAGTATCTTGTTATCTTAATAAAGGGATCCTCTTTTACAAAATTTGAACAACTAACGTTATCATTACACGATAAAAAACGTTCTACTCATATTTTATAAATAAATTAAGGACTTGATTTGGTTTAAAACAGAACGAGGCATGTCTTGGAATATATTTTCTTTTATATATATATACTAACAAAAAATTAAAGTTTTTTCGTCGAAAGTTCTGGACCAATTACGATGAAACTGTATTGATAGCATTTTTTTTAATGGCATTAGTTGGCGTACGAGCATATGGGCCACCTGATGGTAAGTGGTCACCACCAAGTGGTAGACAAAGGTGCTGTAAGAAATATTAACCATTCCTTACATCACCTATGCGCCACCAACCTTGGGAACTAAGATGTTATGTCCCTTGTGCCTGTGATTACACTGGCTCACTCACCGGAACACAACAATACAGAGTACTGTTATTTGGCGGTAGAATATCTAATGAGATTAAAATTCCATCTCTATAGTCAAAATCAAACTCAAACTAAACCAGTATAAACTGAGCTTCCATTCCATTACAATATAATACATTAGAGTATAGATGGACACATACATTATAAATTCGAAAATATACTTTTTGGTTATATGGTCGATATAATAATGTAGTTTCTCAAAACTGGTATACTATCTTTTATTTCATGAACTTACGATACCAATATATTGCAGTGACAACGTTTTTACTTTTCGGACCTTTTTATATACAGCTCATCTATCAGTACGGTCCCAATGTTCATAACCCATTTATTTCGCACAAAAAGGTCAATAACCTATTGAAACCAAACGAAAAGAAAAACTTGCGTTACTTTTTTACATGTATTTTTAATATAATGCGGCTTGAATGAAAAATCGATTAGCTTGTATGCAAAATAAAAAACGTATTTCGTGATTAAACATTACTTAAAAGGAAATTCCATAGATATAACTTCTGGAAATGAAGTTTCACAACTCGAGAAAGAATATAATAAAATTCAATTGAATAAAAACGGTAAAAATTTGTTTCCACATTTTTAAGTACGTATTCGAAATACTCCCTCAGAATTCGTTTTGCATTTAGAAATCTTTTCGACATGAAAATTTTAACATTGCTGCGATTTGGAGACATCTCTTTGCATTCTACGAATTATTAAAAAATAAACTATGTATTAAAATATTTAATTTATTTTTAGGATGGTAGACGAGCAAATGGCCTCATTAATCATTATCTTAGACAATACCGACTAACATTAAAAAAAAATGCACTTTTCTCTCAATATCAATAAGTTGCCATTACTATTATCTTTTGTGTGTATTACTAATTTATTATATTATAATTAACTAGCAACACTTGACAGACGTTATCTTAGCCGTTTAAATATATATTGTCAGTGTGATTGGTTGAACGATGTAATATATTTCGGCGATATCTAGCGGCCAATAACAACAAAGTAAATAGTATAAATACCTTCTCCATAATATATGTATGTATATATATATATACTAGTGACTCGCCCCGGCTTCGCACGGGTGCAATGCTGACACTAACTATACTACAGAATGTCTTACAACGTTCACAGTTTTTCAGTCATTAGACAATACAAACCGCTATGTCCCTGCGTTTTAAATCTCTAATACAGGCAGGCTACAGGCCATATTGATCTATATTAAATGCACAATGTCTTTAAGGTACTTAATTGGATAAGGATTAATTATGTATTGCTTAAAATCGCTTCGAAAATAAGCCATTATTTCTCGTAAACATTAAAATATAAAAAATTGTTATTGTGGATTATCCCTAAGAGATAGATATACCATCGCGGAATTTTTTGAAGATCTTTACAGTAGTAGTGCATTATCTCGAAGGGTTCCGGCGTTTGCAATATAAGCGCAAAAAGTGTGTTTATTTACGACATCACTTCAGAAACCTCTAAAATTATCATTCTCTACTATATTGTATTATACATATAAACCTTTCTCTTCAATCAATTTAAGGATCTAACCATACATAGGGACAGAGAGCGGTAAGCGACTTTGTTTTATACTATGTAATTATATATTTATATAAGCCCACATTTGTGATGATTGATCTATCGAGTCTATTAATCACCAACAGATAACCAGTAACCATTTTAATATACCGGGATTACACTAAATAACTCACAATAAATTTGTTAGCAGAATAACAACTAAAAAGGAGTTGGCACTATGTAAAATATATAAATGTAAATTGTAACTGTGTATACACATACATAGCATCTAAATTTATGCATAACAAAGGGTTTTGTAGACTTACTATATTACTTAAAATATATCGTTGTTTTATTCCTTTAACATTTCTTAAAATATAATAATTAAAACAAAATAAATTCTACAATTAAAATTACTTCTTCAAATAGTGTTATATATTTATTGGCTAGCTTAGTTGCTTCCGTTAATCATCCGAAGATTGAGTTATTAATTCCCAGAGCCGGTTATGGATTTCACCAATCAGTAATGCTTCTGTTTAGTGCCGTACTAATATACAGAATTACATTGTAGACTAAATTCATTTAGATTATGACTGACACAGACCAAAAACAAGATTACAAAAAAATTGCTTTATCGTAACTGTATTGTTACTCTCTGCTCTCGTATGCTCTGTGTGTAGAAAAAGACAAGTAGCGCATAGATTTTATTTATTTAGATACATCTACTTCTCAGAGATAAATACTTCTTCTAACGTTTTTAAATGTAACAATGAACTTTAATTGGCTTTTGAGCGCCTCTCTAGACTTCCGCCCCATAATAAAGTGGGAGGGAGTCGAAAGAGGTACAATAATGTATCGCCTTACCCTTCTACCGGGTGTTAGGAAGGCCTCGTGCATTGAATAAGCGGATCTACTTTAAAATTAGATCACATTTAAGTATTTTCCATTACCTTACGAGGATTTAAATAAAGTTGAAGTATATCAGGTGTTTTAGATAAAATCATAATAAATTCCATACTACACATTGAATCTTTTCACAATATACGTATAAACAAAAAAAAATTATCAAACGAAACAAAAGATTTAACATGACGATATCATAAAAAAATATATTTCAAAAAAATCTTTACTGTTTTGCTCCTCTAATTTGTTTTAAACAACAGTTATTTGTACAATATATAGTATATAAGTAACAATAGCTCCAGTTGCACTAGCGGTACGAATATTATTCGAGTAACGTCCAATGAATTTTGTCGCATAATCCGGCGCTCGGAGCCATCTGTCATGTCGTATAGTTGTCGCTCCTTGTCGCTCGGACAAGTCGTACTGTAAAACTTTGTCTTTTTGGTGTATGCAGATAATTTGAACGTTTTCATTTAATGTAACGTCTTAATAAACCTGTTTTATATTCATTGTCATTTTCGGAATTTATTGACTTTTATTTATTTAAACAGTAACTGCGTGTTTACGTTTACGGATTACGAGCTGCTGAATTAAGCACAAGCCAATGAAGGATCAGGAGCTTGACCTAATTTGAGCCCGTGATAGGTTAAGATACAAGATGGTGTGCCCACAATATGACCTCTGCCTTCTTTCTACAATTAACCGCAAATACAGGCGAAATTACCATTCCAAATTTTTACATTTTTAGTAAGCTTATTTTCTAAATAGTAACTTTACAAAAAGTAGCTCCATTAGGACGCCCGGTTCGGTTTTTAAGCACGCACAGCTTATACACAACATCCTGACCCTGGAAAATACCATTATGACCTATATAAATGTTAATTAGCGCAGGCGTATTTACGACCATTAACATAGCGGGTGGTCGCAGTTACCACTTTTCTCACGTCACGTCGTCCTCAGAGGACGAGATAGTATCATAATCACACTAAAAGATAGATATTATTTATTTTAACCGATTTTTATAAACATTAGACGTAGCTACTAAAATATATTTTTCTAATTTTGTGTTTTTAATAAAATCCTTAGATACACTTATCTTCACCCCGAGTGGACAATGGCTCGGGAGCAATAAAATCGGCTCCTCTGTGTGTTTCACCTTTGACATTTACACAATTTGTCCGATTTAAGCAAATCCACCTTAGTCAAATGTTTTTAGGTTTCAGACTTTTTAACATTTTGAATTCTTCATGCATATTCGTTACTAAATTGGGTAGTATACATTTTCTTTTAACTGATTCATTGATATGAGTGGGTATAGCTTATAAGGCTACGGATCTCAAGGTCATTAGTTGAAATCCTGAGTGTAGTAAAATGTTTATGAGTTTTTCATACAATACATTTTCAGTTGCTGGTACTGAATGTTTGGATGTTGTGAGTATTTACACTTCCGTGCCCCGAAAAGCACGTATTTGTCGTTAGAATGAGAATGTCCATGAAGTTGGCTAGACTCCGTTGGGAATGGTCACTGTTACTAAAATCGGTCAAGCAGACATCATTTGATTAAAAACTGAGTCATATGTGTATATATATAATTTAACTTATAGTTTCTGAATTTACCATTGTACTCGCGTAGCTTAGAAGAATGTATTAAGAGGAGTAAAAAAGTTTTACTTCCTCTAAATCCGGAGTCTTACACGCGAAGACTTTTATATATTATAGATCACTATTCTTTGTGGGCGAGCTCTCTTGGTCTTTACATACTTACACAGGAGACAACAGATGGATGATAATATTTATTAACACTACAATATTGTACTTATTAGATTTATAATTTCCATTGACAATGTGTGCGACTTAAAATTTTTCCAAAAACACATTTTTCGTTGTGACTAATTTTCATAATACTTTTAACACAACATAAACGTCAAAAAGTAACCTCTTAAGATTTCTTTTTTTTTTTAGTTGTTTATTTTACTTACAATAGTTAAATTGATTTTTGTTATTTTAGAGACAGTAATACATCTGTATTTGACCTTGAAATGATCTTTAAAAGTATATGACCTTGAAGTTACTGACAAATGCCAATACTGAAATACCGAAAACAAAGCATTGAGGCTATTGCGATGTGTTACACGAAATTGCACTTGTGTGATACAAGAACTTAGGCTTTCATTAGAGGTTCGGACCAAAACAACACAAATAGCGAATCCCCACACAAAGACTGCATGCCATTCATTCCGCCTTTATGAGAAATGTTTATATATTTAGCTATACGTAACACGGTTTTTATAAGGTCGATAGTTCACTGGATTTTTATTGATACAAGTTTTTATTTAACTTAACCTATAAATATATATAGGTCAAATGTTGCAGCTGAATTTTAAGGCAGTTCTAGTCGACTGATTGAATTGAAGTTTCGCACACACTTCTAGTGCTGGGAAAAATACTTTTAAGTCTTATTTTACATCAAATAACTTTTGTTGCAAAGATGTTTTTATAATATCAACTTTTATAATTGCAATTTGAACTATATCTACGTTGCTTTATAAAAATAAATGCTTTAAAATAATAAGCAAACGTTCCATTTATTCTAATTTGTATAAAATAATATTCACAATTCAATAATAAATGAAACAAAACTATGATTTAGCTCAGACAATATTCTCTTTGCCGTTAACTTTACATGGTTCTACGGGAGTTGACGTAATTTATATCACATTGTATCGAGCTAAGTAGAGCTGTAAACTACGTGGGCGGTAAACTTTACATATAGTTGTAAAATGGTTTTCCCGCGCTACACATAAAACACCCAAAATCTCAACGTGGTCTACTGTGCTAGACCATTTGGCGTTATTTATGCAAAAGTTTTACATACTACTAGCAAAGTTACACTTTGTGTTAAAATTGTCCATTTCCAAAATATTCTCATTATATGAAATGGTGTATTGTCCTCACTTCTAGAATTAATCTATGAAAAATGTATGGACAGAGATTAGCTAAATGAACCATCCAGATAAACCTAGGGATCCAGAATGTTTTTTGACTGTGACGCTCTCTGGAAATACTCACTACCCAAACAAACTAACAAAATCAAAATAATAGATAGATACACTAAAGCAAGGACTATCTGTGGAGATATCATAGTTTAAAGGAAAACAAGCACACAATTTTGCAAAATTGAATTAGGAATTTGATACAGCATTTTTGAGATAACTAGTAGAAGAATTATTTTTGAATTTATTCTCCGTGAATTCCGTATTTCGAACCGCTGCCGCAAGCTTTATGTTTTGTTATGAAAGTCTTGTAAAGTTACGTTAGGTGCTTGCAAAAGTATTTTAAAACTATGTTTTAATTTTAAATCTATTCATCGGAATTTATTATATTTATGTCTACTTTTTATACATATATATTTATATAGCCTTAAAGAATTAATAAATATGTTGGTATTCTAACATTTTGTTATTTCATTTAATCTAATCAATTGACTTTATTAATATTAATAAAAAAATATCAACATTGATTTTAGTTAATCTATACTAATATTACGTTAGTTAAAAACTCTGTCTGTTGCTCTTTCACGACCCAACCAATGAACCGAATGAATCGATGACGTTTAATATGAAGCGAGTTTACCCCAAGAAAGGACCACTCAAACGCGAGGTAGGCCTGGGTGATAACTAGTCAATTATAATTCGTACAAGAACTGACTTATAGTAAAGAATAAGCAATCAGTTAGCTGTATAAAACTAGTTCTTGCCACACCCAAGCCAAGAATCCTCACCAGGTTTCATTCCTCGTTGTGTTGGTATAGACCGTTGTAGCGTTTCCTGGAACATAGCTCTGTATTAGACTTTGCCTTGAAATTGTATTTACTCCGGAATCTTAACGATGTCCATCTTGATGGTGGATAGTATTGTACTCCCATAAGGTGAACCTCGGTTCGGGAAGTCACCGCTGCAAGCGGAGATCATCTCTGCTCCTTGCAGATAATGTAGCCTTATTTAAATAAAAAAAAATATAGATAAATCATATGAAGCACTTGCGGTTTTCAAAGTATAATCTTTCATATAAAATGTTTGTTAGATACAGCGTACGACGACGCTGCATACTTTCTTATCATATATGAGCGATGCTTATATGCCATTGAATGCATTATACTGATAATAAATCTCAATATGCACATTGCAGGCATGTCGCTTCATAGCGTGCAATATTAAAACTCAAACTTATGAAAATATTAGATCCATTATATTATAAAGCCTTATTAATGAATAATTTTATTTAATAAAAAATATGAAGTTAGTTGAAAGTTGATATAGATGCATACAATGGAAGTAGGCCACTATTCAACATTCTATAATATTGTACATTGTGTTGGCTTCCTATTTAATAAAATAAAATAAAATATTCTCTCCACGCGCATTCAAGACCCCTCTGATATTAAAAGGCGTGAAGGTTTTTTTAACGAAATATAAATATAACCCACAGGGGATAAAAAATAATAATACTTTTTAACTTATTTGTTATTTGATATGTTAATTATTAATACCAACAATTTAATGAATACAAAACATATTTTTATTTACATTATTTAAAAAAAAAATGTATAATAATATCAATTTTCTACCCGAGTACTAATAGTACTTAAAAAATATTTCAAATAAATGTAGGAATATTTGTTATGTCATTGTTATGTGAGAAATTTTATGAAATTTAATAGTATCAAAATCTTACTGTTATGTCACGTAATGGTTATTATCCGTTATGTTTTAAAATATAACAACCCGCATAGACTTTCTTTCCACTTAAGGAACACACTTGGAACTTTTTCATTCACATGTGGTAGAATTACATCCGACTTGCATTGTTTCCTTACGACATATCTTTCACCTTTGTGTATTTAATCCATTTATACAATCAAATATATCTAGTTTAATTGTTGAAATATTAATATGCATCCATCTTTTAAAACTAAGGAGAAAAGTGTAACTACAGGCACAAGGGACATAACATCTTAGCTCCCAAGGTTGGTTGCGCATTGGTGATGTAAGGAATGGTTAATATTTTTTACAGCGCCTTTTTCTATGGGCGGTGATGACCACTTACCATAAGTTTGCCCATTTGCTCGTCCGACTACCGATATCATAAAAAAAGAAACGATAAAATCTATAAAGTAATTGTTTATTATATGATTTCTTGTATCTAAACTGAGACTAATAAAATGTATTCCTTAAACACTTCTCTCTACTAATTTATTTTATTTATGTAAGTAAGCTAACAGGACGAGATCGTTTAAACAGCTGATGTCGAGGTCTTCCTGTCTAAGGCGACTATTTGTTATTTAACTGCAAGACAAATGCAGCTTCGTAAATCGGTACTAAGAAAAATGCCATGAAGTAAAAGGCGTGTCCGACAATGCGTTCACATTTATACAGTTTAGGTTCCCTTGGAAGTTTCAAAGAAGATAGCGAACTCGTTTTAAATTGCTTCTATTTGACTTGCCCTGAAATTGATCGACGATTTTATTTACGTAAAATGATTAATAATCGTATTTTTGTTCGTTCGTCTTCTTTTAAATATATCGTTGAAGTTTAATATTGATTTTAAATATATTAGAAATTGTTTTCTTTAATTTTAAATAAAATAATATGTACTACTATGTACGCTAATTAGATTCTAGCATGGTTATAAACCATCCATCTCGGTAAAAATGTATTTCTAATAATATTTTACATGACAGATGCATAATGTAATTTAATATTTATATTATCTATATGCGTTGTAATATGCTTAAAATACATAATATGTAAAAAACCATAAGCGCCATCTAGACTGTATAATGTGGTTCCTTTGACTAGTAATATTTAATTGTCTGCTACAATCTCTTCCGACTTAGACACCGAGCTCGTTGTTTTAACGTTAAAATACTAAATTAATTAACACAACAAATAATACTATATACATATATTCCATGATCTCATTTCTTAATGTTCAAACGAAGCTTAATAGCCAAGTTTGTAATTTACCAGTAATTTCAATGCATGTCGCGTCCCTCTTACATTATCCACGTATCCTAATGACGTCACGAGCTTGGAAAGCGGGAACTAGTTCACGAAACACAACCCGTGAGGTAGTAAATCGTAGTAATACGTAAATTATGGTACCAAAAATGGTATAATTTAATTTATTTATATTAAGATGTTATTCTTATTTTATTTATTTATTTTAGGATAAAGGTAGCGGACAAGCATATGGGCCACCTATAGGTTATATAATTCTTGTCTAAAAAATGGACTACTTTACGTTCAGAGGATATAATTTTGAATTAGTACTCCTTTTAGTGCACGACTCGTATCGTGGACCGCACCTACTTTTACTGTTTTTATCCAAGTCTTCGATAATTGTCTCTTTATAAAGTTTTGATCTTCAAAGTTTACTTATATTTAAACGTGATCTAAAAATATATATAAAAAGCGAGAAAAGGTCACATAGTAATATATATTTGATAGAAACTGTTTACTAATATAGTGATGTTTCTGTTACTTCAATTAAGATTTTTTCTATTTTTCAAATTGGTCTGCTGACTGACAAATCCACAACCTTATAGATAGTCAGCGTCATCAGATATTAACAAATTAATTCTTTTTGGAACTAAGATGTAATGTATCTTGTGCTTGTAGTTGCAATGCTCACTCACACTATGAATCGGAGACCAACAGTAGTAATTATTTCTGTGTGCTGGTAGAATATGTTATGAGGTGTTTGTAATTACCCACAGACTTGCACAAAGCCCTACCACCTAAACTCGATCACGATATATCAATTGATTTAAGCACAAAGGAAACGAAGAGCAATAATTCAATCAGTCCATGGTAGGTCTAGTATTTGCTGCTTACAAACAAGTATTGTTTGAACAATGAGATATCATAACTAACAAGGAAAGTTATGAAATAGTCTGATGGTTCTATATTTTTTTTAAATTAGGTTTTAGATTTTAATAAATATTGTTTTAAAAATAGTTAACTTTTTTTATTTATTCTTATTACTTGTAATTTATAATTGATTCACCTCAAGCTTATATATAAAATATACATGTGGCTGTGGTATAATTGTGCCTGTTTCACAATATAATTATGGCCCTATTAGTTGATATTAGTTGACGTTTGAATTAAAGTACTGCTCCTCTCCTAAGATATAATACCTCACGTTATATAGCCTACAGACCTTGACACTAAACATACGTTCTAACGCAACAAGAGTTAATAATCTAATTTGACTATTTGCTTCTGAAATCAGCACTATATATGATATAAACTAGATAATTAATATTTGCCCACAAAAATTGTTATCTACGTTTCACAATGCGGCCTAGCCTAGCCTCTCCGTGCGGTTTCATCCACGTTAAACGTTATTTCATATTCGTTATTATAGTCTATTTCTCAATAAATGGGCTATCTAACATATTTTATTAAATCGAACTTTTAGATCCAAGGACTAGTTTAAACAACCAAACAATCAAACTATTCATCGTTATAATATTCATATTTTTAACACGTATACTGTTCAACGTTCAATGTATGCAGTTTATCTTTCATATATTTCTCGTATAACGACGTGAGAGCTGTTTTTTATTATACATTTGTATCTACGTCATAATAATTGTCATACTTTCGTGAACTCTCATTATATTCTTCTTTGCTTTCGGCACGTAACATAAAAACACATACAATGACATTTGTTCCATATTTTTGTGTAGCCGAGTCGTGTCAGCATATATCATATAATATCCCGTATTCAGTAACCGTGACCCGAATCAAAGGTTAAATGAATATCAATGTTGTTTCGAGTAATACTTCCTTACGCTACCTTTACACCTTTTTTTCTCATCTTGATAGCAAGCGGGACTAATAATACTTTGTTTTTAAATATGTATATGTTTGTATTTTATTATTTATAAACGTTATTTTTTTTTTTTTTTATAAATAAATATTGGACAACATCACATACATTACTCTGATCCCAATGTAAGTAGCTAAAGCACTTGTGTTATGGAAAATCAGAAGTAACGACGGTACCACAAACACCCAGATCCAAGACAACATAGAAATATATGAACTTTTTCTACGTCGACTCGGCCGGGAATCGAACCCGGGACCTCAGAGTAGCGTACCCATGAAAACCGGTGTACACACTACTCGACCACTGAGGTCATCATTATTATTGATGTCAATGAGTTTGAATTTGAATTACGATGCCATTTTAAATATTAATAAAAGCAGTTTTTTATTATTATATTGAAAAAAAAACGTACTTATAAATTTACCGCCTTACATAACATTGTTCAGCGAGTGCTTAGTTGAACAGTGCTTTCTCTCTTTCTGTGGCCATTGATTTGATATAAGAAAGAAAAAGACCCAGCATTGTTTAATTATCCATACCTTATTATTAGAATATATGTATGAATATATGCTTTTGTATATTTTGAATGTGGATTCAACAGATCTTTATTTCAGCTGATCCCACGTTAGTTCGATCCGATCTTGCCTCAACCTCGATTTGACTATCGTGGTATAGGATTAAAAGGCTTTTAGCTTTCATCCACATTTGGTTCGAACAATGCAAGTTTTCATGCTTTAAAGTCTAGCGTCGGTCTTTTTGATACTTGTACTTATTTAGTTTTACAAATTACGTTTTCCTCATGAAATAAAATACAATATTTTATTTGAAATTACAGTAACATTTAAGTAAATGTTTTTATCTTTAAATACATTACGACCCAAATATAATTTGAAGAATTATGCAGATAGTCTTTGTCTATAAGGATGTTGTATCCACTGACTGACTGATTTAACCCAAATCGTAATAGAAAGGTAATTCATAATGATTTTTTGTTCTCAAAATGCACCACAGTGTAATAAACGCTGAACTATAAATTAGTCGGCTTCATAAATAAACTACTTTTACTACTCTGTCGTGTACAGAAATCGTTTTAGACTGTTTACCACTCAATTACACGCAAAGTTAATAAAAAATTCACCCCAAAGAATGTACAATATTTATAGTGCTAGCAGCAGGATTCTGCTAACAATATTTTGTATTGTAAGGCTATAGAAATTCAATATTTTATATGGAAATTTCAAATTAATGTACGTCGTAATTTTAGCCGACTTCTTAACAGGAGGTTATTTCGGAAAATCGGGAAAAAACTGTGATTCATATTTGTAACAATGTCTACTTTTCACGGACTTAGTTTTGTTTCCAAATGACGATGTTATTAAAATTTGAGATATTAAGGGCAAAATGATTTACATTCTGACAAGGTTTGAACAATGCAAGTATTCATGATATAAAGTCTAGCTTCGGTCTTTTTGTTACTTGTACTTATTTAGTTTTACAAATCACGTTTTCATCGTGAAACAAAATAAAGTGTTTCACTTGATAAAATTAATTGTTTTAATCTTTAAATACATTACAACACTTGAATATTTGTCTAGATTTTTTTTTTTATGATATGTATAGTAGGACGAGCAAATGGGCCACCTGATGGTAAGTGGTCACCACCGCCCATAGACAATGGCGCTATTAAGAATATTATTTATTAAGAAACTTACTTAAACATATCTAATATGCGTGGTTCACTTGTTGTTATTATAAATTAATTTCATTTTGACGTAACAAAAAAATAACCTAATAATCCTCAACGTTATTAAAATGTTTCTATACTACTACTATAATTTATTAAATAAACATAAATTCAATGGTAATAAATATACATAATAAGACAGATGAGCCACAAAGCCGTGAGATATGGGACAACCATATCATTAAGAGGATATACGCTTGCTCATATAACACAAGATATATTTACTATCATCAATATGAATCAGGAGATGGTCGCTGACGTGACGTCACGACGCTATATGTTCTCATTGTAAAGCAAGATAACGGTATGTAGCATAAAACGAGACAGCTCACAGAACACGCCTTAGATGAATGTATTATACCGTCTGACAAATTATAGAGACGAGATCTGTTATCGGACACGAGTGAAGGGAATGGCTTGTGTACGAAATACGTAATAATGAAATTGATATTGCCACTCACAAAAATACAGAAAGCAATTAACATTGCAATCCTATACTTTCGACTGTGTTGCTACTTGTAAATTATAATAAACACGCACGTCTAAATACTTAACTCAATCAAATAATATAAATATTTAATAAGGGCAAGGAAAACACGCCTACAGAGATTTTTTAAAGAAAAATAATATTAGTTCAGAAATTTATTAAACGTGGTGGTTTGATTTATTGGTATCATTGTTAACAAAAAATTCGTTTCGATAAATAACTCGTTATGATCAATAATATTAAATAATTTTAATTGGATAATAATCAATTTATTATTTAAATCAAATCTAATTAAGCTATTATACGCGTTTCGGAATCGTCGTGAAAATCGTGAAATTACTTAATTGATGCCGATCGATCCGACTGTAGATGCTAACAAGAGGAACCGAAAAATCATATATTATAACATATTATTTATTATACTGTATATCTATACTAATATTATATATGCGTAAAAAAACGCGAGCCACGGGTGACAACTAGTGTACTATAAATGTTAAAAAAATTATATATATATTACTTAAATAAATTAAAAAGTAAATATTTTTTTAGTGTGATATTTCTTTATCACTAAAATTTTAGGTGAAAAAAAAAATCTAGACTGTGGTTAGTTGGTAATAAAGAACTATGTTTATAAAGTAAAGTTGTAACTAGGGAAGTCTAATGAGACTTCTTTGTCCTACATTAAACGCACTGAATTTATCATGTTTTACTTATTAAAGTTTAAGCAAAATGTTTTATTTGTATTAATCAATATTCTTGGTCGTGAGTTCGTGATCGTTAGTGATCGCTTAACTTTCGATCGAGTTGACCAAGTACAGTCATATTCAACATAATGTGTTCACTTTTTCAAGACGAGATAGTTCATAAAGTCATCTCAAAATGTTTGATGGAGATATTCTACTTAACTTTAAAATTATTATACTGTAAAACTACTTAAATGTATTCAGCAAATAAGACGTAACTGCTTTGATAAGCTTTCACGAAGTTTCGCATATGATTACTTTGACTTCAAAATTGAGATTAAATTTTTAAACGGATACAAAGTTTTGTAAGAAAAACATTGTATATTAAATGTATATATTATTTAGTTTATTTAAAATATAAAGTATTGTTCATGTAGATATTAGTTGTCTCTGCGAAAGTAAGAATAATGTTTAATGCAGAATCAATTAATTAATCAACATTTATGTAACATGATTTAAAAAAAAAGAAAAAAAAATGCTTAAACTATATTATGTACGAATATAGTAAGTATTGTTTTAGCATTAATCTTATACTAGTTACTGTTTTGTAATATCTATTTACGCTCCCCTTATAGACCAAAATTATATTTACAACTTGACCTACAAAGTATTCATATAAATGAAACTCGAAGTGAATTAATTAAGTATAGGCAAAACTTTAAATGCATTTCTTCAGGAACAACTTTACCTGCTGAGAAGACGAGTATAATAGGGACAATGAGGTAACCGCAATACATAGCCGGATATTGACTATAGATGTGCGGAAAACGGGCGGA
This sequence comes from Vanessa atalanta, assembly GCF_905147765.1. NCBI lineage: Eukaryota > Metazoa > Arthropoda > Insecta > Lepidoptera > Nymphalidae > Vanessa > Vanessa atalanta. Next base: position 8,280,906 of record NC_061882.1, read on the forward strand.
AAGTGCCATGTTAGTATGGACACATAGAACGGTGTGAATTATTCGGTCACCGCAACCGTAAGCGTTTTCAACCGCTTTGACTGAGTATAGGGCGTAACTCGCTTTTCACAAACATTAAACTTAGAACTGTATCAAACCACGGACACATGACAAACCGGCGTGTATTTTGACAAGTCAATTTTAATGAATAACTCCATTTCGTTCCGACTGTACGTACTTAGACTCAGCAATTTGTCTGCCTGCAACTGAGCCCCAGTTAATTAACGATTGTGCTCGCTATTGAGCGTTTTTAGAGCTCTGACTTTGCTTTTTTCCATTGTTCAACTCTTCGATCTGCGTTGGATATTCTTTTGTATTATGTAACTACTGAGGCTACGTGTTATACTTGAATAGTTTCATTAATTATCAGTCAACTCTGTGCACCGCACAGTGGCAATTGCTTGATAAAGTAATTGCGACTTTTAATTGTTATATCCAATTAATCTCTTTACTTAAATGACATAGTAGAGCTCTCTTTATTCTTACGAAAATTGTAGTATAGGTTAGCAATTCGTTGGTTAGTTTGAATAATATGATCTGAGTCCGATTTGAAAATATCCTTTTGCATTACATTTATTGGGAAAAACAAACATGTAACATCGTTAAGTATGTGTTTGAGATAATAATTAAATAATGTATGATATTTACAAGCTTTATGCTTTCGAGGAGAGACTATGAGTATTAGTCATATATACAAATAACTTAAATGGAGGCATGAAATCTCTTTATTAAGCAGTATTAAACTGTTGTTCCTAGTATTTATAAACAGTACTATGAGACAACTATGTTTTGTGTTCAAGGCATTTATTATTTTAGGTCGAGAATAAAACCGTATACTATGTACAACAACCTCACAATAAAGCCATCTCTTCAAAAGAGGTCACAAGGGTTTTTCCTCGTAGTAATGTATCCAAGAGTTACTTGAAGTAGTTGTACATTTTTGGTCATATCGTATAATTATATGGTTATGATGAGACATTTTTATGGATTAAGGTTACATAGACCTTAAACATAATAAAATGAATAATATTTTAGATTATTATTTTAATAATTATACGTTTAAGAGCTGAGATTGCCCAGTGGTTAGAGTATATGAGTTTTTACTGAAGATTGCGGTTTTAAGCCCGGGCAAGCATCACCGACTTTTCGTATGCTTAATTTGTGTGTAAAATTCGTCGCTTGCTTGTCGAATGAAAAAATCGTAAGCAATATATGTATCGAATCAAAAAATGTCATATTTATCCACTGAATCACTAAGCTCTGAGTGAACTGAACTAAGCATGAAAATTCTCAGAAAAGGGCCATAACCAAACCTTAGCCGATACTGAGCCTGGTAATGAAACATTTGGTCTCATTATACTTTTACCTTACGCTTAAAGGTTGAAGTTGTCTTTTCTTCTAGAAAGTCTTATCTATTATTTATAAACTTAATACCAATAAATACACTTAGATTTTAGAATAAAAGTAACAATTTTCTCGTACATAACTTCAGACTTGTTAAAAATCAAACTTTAGTTCATACATATACGTTTCAAATTTCAAACGGATCACAATAGGTCTCGAATACGGCAAAGAGTGATGGAGACCGTACTAAATAACGAAACCCGTTCCTCTGGAACTGTCGAGAATTCCAAACTACTCGAGCCTTTATAATTTTAATTACTCAACCCATTCTTCTCGGTGGCGGTCCGGTCGACTTTCCCATTCTCATTACTGTGTGGCGCAGGAAGGCTAGCTCACAGACGCATTTCCTGGACCGGCTCATATTATAACATTTTATATAATACAAGGGAATAGATTCGTCATATAATGAATTGCGTTCTCTCTGTTAAATAATTTTCAAAATCTCGTGATTATCGTATTAATCGATATAATAAATTACCTCTCATCCACGATATATATCTGATATAGATTGTAGTAGTAGTAGTTGTAAAAGCGAGCTTATTGGTGACTTAAGAATTACTTCCAATCAATCTTCAAAGTCCCATCCGATAATAATTTGATATAATTTGTTTACTCTAATTATTTTTAAATTGAAGTATTTTGAAAACAATCGTAAGTCCGTTGTCGTAGAACGAGTATTAATATTAACAATTTACTCATAGCAAAAACTTGTTAAGGAGTTGTCGTTATTTGTGAACGTGTTATGTATTCATATTTCTCTGTTAAAATTATTTTATTACAATTAAAGATAAACATATTTTGACAATGAGGGTATACCAAAATATATCATGGAAGTTAAAAAAGCAACGTAAGCTACAGCCACTGCATGTATGATTCAGCCCTTTCAAGCCTAAAGTATTGACGCGGTAGCAGAGGCTACCGATGCTGAAAAGCCCCGGTAAAGATAAGATCCTCCAGGCCCGTACCAAGACTATCCTTTAGACCAGTCAGGAAGGATCGTACTACTAGAGGCAGGTTCAGACATCCCCTCTTAAATTGAAGGTTTGCTTAACATCTATCTATATACCAAGCGTTTCAGTGCGGTTTGATATTTACAGAATATTCTCGACTTTGTTTTCACTGTTCAGCACGAGATAAAAATATATAAAGGCGAATGATCACCTTTGTCAGGATTAGCCATGATTTGTAACTTGTGGTTGCAATCGGATAACAAGATAAAACTTCCAAATCTATTGTATAATCACTTTACTTATTAAAAAAAATTAAAATCAAAGTTTAGTCCAAAAATCAATTTAATAGTATCAATAAACACATTTATATCACAAATCAATCGACATTAACAAAAACTATCGTAAATTACACGGAACAAAAGTGATTCGTCGTATTTGTGGTGTGCTCACCATGACGGTTGTTCTTCCAGTTGAATGCCGTCATCATGGCCGCGCTAACCATCCACACGACGCTCGGCTAGATTTTGACAGTTACGAATAGTTGTCAAATCTAGTTCCGACGTAATTCAACAGATGGTGCCACGAATGCGCCGTTATATATATATTATTTGAACACACATTTGGTTGAGTTCATCGTGCAACATAATCAAATTTTAATTAGGCACTGAGTACACAAAATGAATCAAAACTTAAAGCAATTTCTAAACAAGAGTTCGTAGTTTGGAATCCACTTAACATACTTGTCGAGTCGTTTCAACCAAGACCTGATCAATTGCTTCCATGTCACGCGACGGACTTCATTCATGCGATGCTTAATTAATTTGAATTTCAATGACTCCCACTAATAACAATTCTGGACTCTATTGGACAGCGTAATTTACTTAGTCTTGCGCTATTTATTGCAATTTAGTTACTTATGCTTCTAAGTTTAGGCTTTTAAACTGTACTCTTAACAAAGTTATTAAAAAAATTACCGTATAATGTTTTTATCTCTAAAAACGTATATATTTATACATTTATTTATCAGGTTTTGTTTTATGATTGTGATTGTTTCAGCTAAGGTGTGATAAACATATTATTATTGATATTTTTTGCTGGAAGAAAAAAAAAATAGCATTTGATTACTAGCTAAACCTGCGGCATTCGCATTTATATATATATATATATATATATATATATATATATATATATATATTTATGTCTTGGAGATATATCGTTAGAATTGTATATATAGTATATTGTGTAATTTTTCTTATAAACTTTCTGATAACCTTAATCTATTGACATACATACAGCTTTTGTAAAGGAGGAGAGTGTGTGATATAAAAAAAAAACTACCTAAGTATACATCCTTTGAAATTGGAATACTTAGATTACAGCGCGTAGTTCATGTAGGCGATCTATGTGCATTCATACAATTAACATGACAATAGATGACACTCATGGAATATGATTGTGGGTAATTTGTTAATGCAATTTCTGTAAAATAAACTCTTAAAACGTTTACTAAACATTTACCATAACTTATGCAGACCGATAGATTTAAAGAGCCGAGATAGCCCAGTGGTTAGAACGCGTGCATCTTAACCGATGATTTCGGGTTCAAACCACCAGGCACCACTGAATTTTCATGTGCTTAATTTGTGTTTATAATTCATCTCGTGCTTGGCGGTGAAGGAAAACATCGAGAGTAAACCTGCATGTTCAATTTCAACGAAATTCTGCCACTTGTGTATTCCACCAACCCGCATTGGAGCAGCGTGGTGGAATATGCTCCAAACCTTCCCCTCAAAGGGAGAGGAGGCCTTAGCCCAGCAGTGGGAAAAATTGACAGGCTGCTAATGTGATAGATATAAATATTCAAACTGAAACACAACAATACTAAGTATTCCTGCTTGACGGTAGAACTTATAATGAGTAGGTTGTACCTACCCAGAGGCTTCCTCAAAACCCGAGTTCATTGATATCTGATATAAGGAAACGTCCATACCAAGATAATCTATGGTAAATTTATCATCTAAGTTTTGAGTATTTCAACAGTATAGAGGGATAAGTTTCGAGTTCATTCAATTAATTTTATTGAGTTGGTTTTCGTCGAACCGAAATATATCATCGGGTAAATGCCCCTAGGTATAACATCCGTACAAATCTCAGGTGATATTGTCGAAGAAAATCGTAATATAATTTCATGTCATTCTTTGATTTTACTCGTTAATCCGCTTCGTAATTTAAGATGAAAAGATATTTATTTTTACAATCACAAAGGGATATCAAAAAACCAAAGAGAAAAAAAACATACACAGAGACAATATTACATTTATTCCAATTACATGAGCTAATATCATAACATTATTAGTATACAAAACACTCTGTAAACATCCCGTAAATCAATAGTCTTGTCATATATAAGGGCGAACATTCGGAGTTTATTCTACCACAATACGTCACAGTGGATATATCGTTTTTTATATATTTCTCAGATACATTGTATCCTGACAATGTTTTTCTTTGCAATGAGGACGTGAGTCGCATATTCTATCAATCCACGATACAGCTAATTTAGTGTATTCACTTATATAACGAACAGGCGACTTGACAATTTATTAATCTATAATATATTGTTCTAAATTCAAAATAAAGTGTCAATTGGAGGGTACTCATTAAAATATCTTATATATTAATAGCGTAAGCCGATTTTTGTCTCAGTGATAATGGGACGATAGTTGCACATAAAAAAATGGTTATTGTATCATTTTAAAAAGCTCTAGTCGTAGATGTGCAGAAAAATAAAAAGAGAGATACTTTATTGCAATTTATTAAATTGAAACGATTTAAAAAAAAATTTAGAGAGCGGAAAATTGTTACTGGCCGGTTATAGAGTAATGTATTTGACATTAAAAATGTTTCATCAGTTCACAATGAAATGCAATCAAAACCAAACTTGTCACAGGTTTGAAATACCTAAATAATCTTTGAACAAACGCGAAGTTTCGCAAGCGACCCCACTAGTGTATATATGAATAGGAAAAAAAAACACAAGCAGTACGTATGTTTTTTACATGACATTTGTGTGTCAATTATTTTATTGCTCAAATTATTTTTTCTCAGTGCTATAATTATTTTTAAGAAATCATTTATTTTATTCATTCAAATACATTCATTGACGTATATATACAAATTTTTTCATTGCATCCAACTACTCTAGGAATATTACCTATAACTTGATGATTCTCAGAGGGATCGTTTGAAGTAAACTCAGTTTTGCTTTTACTAAGTTTCGAACTTTGGAGTTACCCGTATTAATTGACAACTCAATAGAAGGTTACTTAGAAGGCGAAATAGATTGTCTTTTGGGCTTACGTAATAACGTTTCTTGCTCGTCCGAGATGCCAACGTAGCGGTCGGTTAATTTCGGTATAAATTATTGTTTGCTATAAAGTTAACAATTTCGATATCAAACGAATTTCGATACATTTTTAATCAAAGTCTTAGGAACATAAATTAATGAGATTAACGAGTCTAAAGTAGTTTTTGTTTATTTCGTAGTAATTTCATAAATTATACAATACTGCTTCTCAATCTTTAAATAAAATCTGTGTATAAAAAGGCAAAGCTAACAACAACAAAAACAGTTAAAAACCCATCTCTCCACTGTTTGCGAACGTTTTTATTTATTTGCTCGATAAGGAGTTACTTCAGAGTTATCAAAGAATGCAAAGTTGCAAATATTTTTCATGCCTATTAATATGAGATAAGTAAAATTTTGATCAAAATTAAACTGCTTATAAAGAAAACAAACGAATGATGAAAAGTTAAAAACTATGCAGTTTTACTAACCCAAATCGAATTTTTTCTTTTATTCAAACGTATTTTTACAAGTACTTTTGATTCGTTAAACCTATACATGTGCAAGTACCAAATTTATATTTACCAAATACTACGTTCAGTCGCAAAATTTTAATTAGGTCAAATAAACAATCAGTTTTATCGTTGCCAAGTAAACTCGCCTTATCCGGCCGGAAAGGGAAACTTGTGCTTGTCAGAATATGGCGTCGTAAAAGTCACGCGGGTTTACAAAGCCGTTAATAGAGACAATAAAACACGTAGGAAAGCTAAATTGTTGGCACCTTCGTTCAAGTGGCACGAAGCAGGACTTGTTGCTTGGACAGTGTTGCCAAATATACTGTATAAACAAAGAACATTTGCGAAGTATATTAATAAATGTAACAACATATTTTAATATTAAAGCAAGTAAACTTAAATAAAATATATTTAATAATGGAAATTTTAATTTAATATTTGTATATTTATAAGACTATTGGAGGTAATTTAAAACTTTTAAATACGATGTTAAAGTTTGGCTTTTTAAGACACATTAAAGAGATGAAAGGCCAAATTCTTGGCACCTCGGTGCAACTGGCACGAAGCAGCACTTGTTGCTTAGTTGCTGTTGCCAAAAATATTGTTCGATATCGCATTGGGGACTTAAGGAATAAAGCGAAAGTTTTATTCATATTCCATAAAGGAATATTTCAACAATGCTTTATTACTCAGCTGTGAACCAAATTTAAGCAATTATATAATTACTAATCATTTATTAATTTAGGATAAGTAAATACACATTTAAATGTAATTTGATGTTGATGTCATCCTGATGGATTTCGATCACGGCGCTAATCTCAAGAGACCAGCCAGCTACGCGGGAAGCATTATAGTGTAAAAGTGTACGCGCAAACACAGGTGATCTCTCTATCTCACTCTCATTATTTGATGGGACGACAAGTCCAACTCGACTAGAATTATTTAAGGCGTTGGACTAACGGGCTTACGTGGTTTCCGAGGCACAGTAGTGTACACACTTCCTACTCCCAGACTCCGAGCTGCTACTGAGAATTTTTGAACAGATAAATCTAATCACTCTTTAACCGCCATACTTGGGTTTGAACTCAGACCCTCGGGATCTCTGGCCTTATATCTAGTCAATAGATCAACGAGGCAGTAAAATCTTATATACTAATAGCGTAAGCCGATTTTTGTCCCAGTATTTATGGGACGATAGGTGTACGTAAAATCGTCTCATTTTGAAGAGCTCCAATCATAGATGTGCAGAAAAATAAAGAGGAGTCTCGATTGCAATTTAATTAATTGTTACGATTTAGCATATAATTAATTTTTGAAAACGGAACAACGTTGCTGGCCGATGAGAAAATGGTACTACAACTGTATAAGAAAAAATAAGTATACAAAATTAAAGTAAATTGTTATCGATAAACTCCAATTCTAACTGAACTAATGTACTAACTATTAAAAATTTCATTTAATCTAGACAAGTGACTTGCAGTCAACAATGAAATCAAATCAGCTGTCATAGGTTTCAAAATTCCTAAAAATCTTTTGAATAAACGCGAAGTTTCGCGGAAGACCCACTAGTATTATATAAAATTAATGCAGTTATTTAACTGCATTAATTATTTAATATTTATAGTAGTACTGCAGTTATTTCATATTTATTGTAGTTATAATATTAGTTATATATTTGTATAAATAATATTATTACTACAATAAATATTTTGAATTCAGGATCAATTGGTACAATTTAAAAAAAGAACATAATTACTAGAACGTAATGTTGTTAACAAGGCATAAAGCTTCTTAGCCCAACTTTTACTTTTACTTTTACTTAGCAATAATAACGAATTGATTATGCCTGCATTACATCAACGTTTTTATGTTAAAAAAACTTATCAACATGTTTTCATTTTAAACAAGAATATTTAAAATAAAATTGTTGGAAAATGTAAAGTTCATTGACCTCTAGAGCTTATATTGATATTGCAGGGTTTATCAAAACTATTACTTTACTGAACTCGCCGCAACATGTAAGATTTTATCTTATACATCGAGATATTTCCAAAACGATTAGTAAAATAGATAGATAAGCGCTTCTACTAAATGAAACCATACACTAACTAACTATTGATCCAGGATAATACAGGACAGTGTGTAACAAACAAAAGATAATGAGTAACATATTTACTACATTTAGTATTGAGGTTTTGACCCCATTGACCCTGTTTGTCTCGACCCTAGCCATCCTGTAGAATGAGGAGCGATGTGTGCGCTTAACCTGAAATTTGTCTTAGCTTAATAGTGCTTAAGATACGGTGCTTCAGAACACCCGAATACGTTTAAGCCTATAATCATAATTAACATACACACATCGACCAACGATCATTAAGCAAAGGAAATGTTTACGTATTAAAATTATTTTTTTATATTTTTCCATCCGTAAACACCCATTGCAGCAGCGTCGTGGAATTAAATCCAAGCCTTCCCTTCAAAAGAAGAAAGACCCAGCATGGGTCCATACCAATGGGCGTCTGCTACTAAGTGGTCCTAGTAGCCGCCATATATGGGCAATTGTATTATACAGTCCTTGTGCTTGTGATAACACATCGATATAGTGTCGTACACAGACAGTGATATAGCATCTTATGACAATAGAGTATTTAATTAGATAATACCCACCATTCCTGCTAAAGCATAATTTGCTTGTTTTTATTATTAAAGAAAACATCGTATAGAACCTTGCATTACTATGTCTAAATAAACAACGCAAGTAGTAGCGGTGAATACGTGCAACATAGTTGGATATCTGGATCCCTCTTTTTCAAGGAAAGTATGTCTTGTCCAATAGAACTTTTACCAGGTATTACTTTTATATATTTTTACGACAGCAAAAAGAAAAATTCAGTTACTGTGTTTCTATGTATGAATATAACTAATCAACCTCTATATGTTTCATTCTGTGTATACAATCGTGTTCAGGAATATCAATGAAAGTAAACTGTGGTAACCACCAAAATATTTTTCATAGTTTTAGAATATTTTTTATAAAGATGACAAAAATCCTCGAATTTATATTTACTGAATTTCATTCAGGTCAAAAAAAAATTAATCTTGAACACTGAATTAAATAATCCGTATAAAAAATGTAACTACTAACTTTCTTGGCGAGTTTTCTTAATATAATCTAGACGCTATACCGGTAGTGGCGTAGCGTTTAATTAATTTTTATAAAACGATGATTCAAAGGTACTTTGAAAAGCTCGTACAGAAATATTTATTATAATTTAATATTCAAATAATAAAATTGTCGATATGTTGAAATTGTCGAATCCCGATTAACAATTAAGCTGGACACGTCTGTTGATTGATTGATCGCTCACCGTTTATAGTAAAATTAATCGAATTGTTCAAAATTGTTACATTTACCCGTACTATATCTATATATCTGTTTAACTGTAGTATCTGATATAAAATGAATATATTTCAAACATCTATACTAATAACAGATTTAAAATTAACATGGTTATTTTTATTACAACAAGGATTTAAAACGGGATTCTCGTGAATAAGACATTCGTAGATAATATCTAAATATCGAGCTCAACTATATCAAATATCCCGTTTTAAATACTTGTAGTAATCTGTACTAATATTATAAATGAGAAAGAAAGTATATCTATATATTTTTCTGTTGATCTTTAACGGCCATACCAAGGAAGTGAATTTTGTATAATTTGGTAAGAAGCAAACTTGAATATACATAATACAACATAACTCTACACCGCGAGCGAAGCCGCCGCTGACAACTGGGATGTGTTAGATGTTAAAATTGAATGATTATTATAAATGTGATAGTCAGTTTGTTACGTTTTCAAGTCTTAACTAATCAACTGATCATCTTGAAATTTTGTATACACGCTATCAGGGATAAAGAAAATAACATAGGGTACCTAGAACCTGGCTTTAAAAAACGTGGGTGAAGCCGTGATTGGAAATTAGTTTATAGTTCAGAAGTGCGATAAGTGCTTAACGGATATAAAATATCTTTCTTAACAAAAAATTGCAGATTCAAAACTGTACATTCTCCACTCCTTTTTAATGAGCTCACTTTGTGTTTATTGATTTTATAATGCTACATGCTTTGAATTCCAATTAGGTGGTGCCATTCATTATCCGCAACATTCGCCTCAAGGGGTGAAATAAGTATCCTATGTAAAATCGATTCAGTTATCTAGCCATGAAAGCGCCATAGACAAACAGTCTGACAGAGAGAGTTACCGTTTCAATTATAATATTAACAGAAATTATTAAATCATACTCAGTGGTAAAGGAATGCATCGTGAGATAACCTGTGTATGTTGATTGATATATTCTGCCACATAGTATCCAATGAGGCCTCATATACGACATAAAACTGACAACTTAGTTTTATTGCAAGACCAAGACTTATCGAAAATAATATATTTTATCCAAGTATACTTTTCAAATTGATACTTCCAATGAGCGTATTGTACCTAGACGGCCTTGCACAAAGCTCTACCGCCAAGTGAGATATTTAAATATACCTCTATGACCTTAAAATAACGGATAAACAGAACATCTGTCTTCGTTCTGATGAGTGGATGGTACCTACCCAGACTCATTACACAAAGACTTACCACCAAGTAAGATATTTAAATATATCTCTATGAACTTAAGCTAACGAGTAAACAGAATATCTGTCTTCGTTCTGATGAGTGGATGGACCCAGATGGGCTAGCACAAAGCCCTACCACTTTCGGTAACGGCTTAAAAGAACATTCATATTCGTGGCTTTGGATAAGAAATCAGGCAGAAATCTTTTCCTTTATGAAAATGTTATTTTTTATATTTCTATGGTAATTAATTCAATGTAAATGTTGTTACCTTATCTCACTTTGGGATTTCATTTTGTTTTTATTACAAAATGTTATATATTTGTTTCTTCCATACATAATATTATTCAATATACGTTAAAAGAAAAACTTTTACTTTATAAAGATAATATTTTCTTGTAATTTGAATTTTATATTGAACAAGCCGAGATAGCGCAGTGATTAAGACTATGAAAATAACCGAAGATTGCTTGTTGAAATCTTGGCAAGTACTTTTCAATTTTACTGTCCTTAACGTATGTTTATAATAATTCCTGTCGAGCTCGGCGGTGAAGGAAAACATTGTACGGGAACTTAAGCTTAACAGTGAGGTTCTTACAGACTGTTCCTTAGTTTTAATTTTACCTAAAACATTAATTATTAAATCTTACACGCAAAATGAATTATCAGAAGCAAGACTTCGATTCATCTTTTACTTGGTGGTTGGGCTTCGTGATAGTCATTAGCAGCCCGTAAATGTCCCACTGCTGGGATAAAGGCCTCCTCTCCTTTGAGGAGAAGGTTTGGAGCATATTCCACCACGCTGCTCCAATGCGGGTTGGTGGAATACACATGTGGCAGAATTTCGTTGAAATTAGACACATGCAGGTTTCCTCACGATGTTTTCCTTCACCGCCGAGCACGAGATGAATTATAAACACAAATTAAGCACATGAAATTTCAGTGGTGCCTGCCTGGGTTTGAACCCGAAATCATCGGTTAAGATGCACGCGTTCTAACCGCTGGGCCATCTCGACTCATCTCGACTTCGTGATAGTCCGTCTGCGTTAATACATTAGTACTGATGGGTGGGTCGTCGTTGTGATCCGGCTTGAAGAGTGAGTCCGTGTAACTGCAGGCATAAAGGTCATAACTTCTTTACTCTCGATGTTGACAGCGCATTGGCGATGTAAGTAATGGTTAATATTTCTTACAGCACCAAAGTCTATTGACCTTTCACCTTCACGTTCCACATGGCGTCCGCCTATCTATTTATAAAAACAATATGAGTATTTATTTCGATATATTTTTAAAGTAATTTCTTGTGCACTGAAATTGCTAATTCATTTTAGCTTATGACTTTTTTAATATGCTTTATGTACGTAATTTGTTACAGAAGCATTGCAGCATCGAAACGAGCTGCAATGCTGATATCTCATTCTCTCTACGAAGGGTTAATAGTTACGTTACTGCTCCCGCAGCGAGTGTCAGTCGAGATAAAATGTACTTTTTATATTGTACGCTAATTGAATCGCCCTGGAGCGAATTCGGCTTTATATCTAAACAACGTCGAACATTTATAAAAAAATATGTACACAATAAAGAACTTTAAGAAATTGGAAGTTAAAAATGCGATTGTTTTTTGTTTAAATATTCAGATTAACCAACGAAAATGTATAAATTAAATTTGATTATTATTATTTAACTTTAGTTTGATTTTATGAATTAAAAATGTTGTATCACAATAAATAAAGCCTAGACGTAAGAGTCGAACACGTGAATCTTGATTGAGGTTTAAGGGTATAAATGTGTTAATATATTTTCATGTACTTTGTATCTATAAATCATCACCTGAAGGAAAACATAGTAAGGAAATCTGCACGTGTCTTATGAATATTTACCTCACGTGTATCAACCAATTCGCATTGGAGCAGCGTGTTACCAACGCCAAGTCTTCTTTTCAAAACGAAAAGAGTGTATTTTATTACTTGCTTACAATAAATGAATAAATTGTATTTAAGTTTATTAAGACGTATACCACATAGATTAATAATAGTAAATTTCGATTGCTTGTATATAATAAACCAATCACTTTTGATATTTGCTTCGAATCTATAATATTTTCATCTTGATTAAAAAAATAAGTCTTAGTACTTACAATACGATAAGTTAAAAAGAAACACATTTTCATTAAATATTATAAATGAGTATTTGTACTCTACATATATCGCGTGTTACATACAATTCAAGATTAGTGAAAATATACGTAAGTTTAATCATTTGCATTTATAAGAGGTTTATGCTAATCTTTAAAAACAGCTTATTTACATTTAAATTAAACGATACCAAAAATAAGCTTAATTTATATTCGTTGAAAATTTTACCAATTATTTAAAACTAAAGATTTTATAGTACAAAGTTAGTCGTAACTAACATTATATGCCAGGATATTTTTTTTCTTTTATAAATTATCAATTGGTTAATATTCTCATAACCACAAATCTTAAACTGAACAAATTATTTTTTATAATATAATTTTATATTTTTGCTCTAACATCAAATTTGTCGCTAATTTAATTAAAGCAAAAACATAGGTTTAAGAGTAGTTATATAGCAGAACATTTATGTAATTAAAGTCAATTATAATCTGTACGAATTAATAAGGAAATGATTTTTTGTAATGATACACTATTAAATAGATATACATAGAGCGAATACTAGCATATTGGAAAGTATATAAAGTTATATAAGTAACAGCGCTTCACAAAGTCTAAAGCGAGAGACTATCGACGTGAGAACCGTAATTTTCGTATTCTTGTATTCCATATTTGAAAAATAAAATTCAAGATATGTTCTTATTAAAATGGTTGCAATTAAATTGTCTCCTTTATTATGCGAAACGTTTCACTTAAATTCGACATTGATTCTTTTTACCATTACGCTAAGCGAAGTTTGTTTCAATCGATCGATGATTAATAAAGCTATACAGCAGATAATCTGTCGACGGTAATGTGCGAATGCAACCGCATCGATCTACGGATTAAACTCTGATGTTGAAATTAAAGTTCAACTTGATATGTTTAACATAACAGCCCATTAATCTGAGCTCGTAGCAATATTGACGTATTGATATAAATACACAGTAGATTTTATCTTGTGCAATTTTCATTGGAATCTTTAGAATTATATAATACATTTTATTTAATTAAATAATTTAGAAAAACCTTCTCGAAAATTTAGTTCTCGGTTTAGTAGTTTCAGTAAGACTTTATAAAAAAAACGTCTCCTCCTTATGGGCGTACATTCATATTATAGTTTTTAAAATAAACCTATTATTTGTCGATGGTCATATTATTTCGCTAATTAGGTTGTGATTTATAAAATTACCGTTTTTCCAAGACTTATCCATTAGATATGAGGTATTATATTTATAAAACCGATTATCCATTGAACGTTATGTCTGATATTTTCTTTTGAGATTAAGTATGCAGCTAAGGTGAACGAAAAAATCTATCATTTAATCACTAAATACTATAAAACAAAGCAACTGTCTGTCTGGATTTTGTTACGGTTTTCACCAATGGATGAACTCCATGAGGAAGATTTACCTGTATAATAATAATTCAATGAGGTTTTGAGTAAATTTTCTGAAATATAACGATAAATGTTGAAGGTAGAAAAATGATATTGACGGCGAGCTTTATTGCGTATTAGTATAACGATATTAACGTTCTATATAGGCCCTTATTGTACCCCTTCAAAGCCGGGAAGGGCAGCTAGTACTTATTAAATAAATACGTATCCCTGGTTACTATAAAAAATCCAATACAGCTGTAGCGATAACAGAATTTTTCTCCTACCCACACAATCTTATCTGATAGTTCATTGACCCTCGCAGAACCATTTAACGTACATATGAATAACTAGGGCATGACTAAGCTAGATTCAGCTTACTAATCTCGCCGCTCTTAATTAGGTCTAACAATCACATTATAGTTTGCTCTAAAATACATGATAAAGACTGGGTAATACGTGGTTCGATGTTCGGGAGGATAAATCTAGTCCCGCTTACATATTGTACAGTTTATATCGAACATGTTTACGTCATTTGATTTTAAATGTTTGTCGAGTTTGATATACATACATATTAGTGGCGTGGCAAGGTCATTTGCGTTAAAATTGGATACGCAAATATAACTTTTGACAAGCTTTCATACAAAATAATCAACTCATACTAAATTATATAATATAATTTAAATAAATAAATTACTCTAATATTTTAAAATTTATAAAGCCATTCTGTCGTACAAGATAGAGTTGTTGCTTAATAATTTCTGCTGAGTTCCGCAGTGATATTTTTATTTTATTTTTTTTTTTTACTATTCGTGAAATTTATAGAACATGTACGTTATATTTAAAATATATGTGAGTATTAATTTAAATAAACAATCAAGAACATTTTTATATTTAGTTAGGATAAATGTTGTCGTAGTAGATATGTGGACGGATGAAAAAGACGTAAATTGTAAGAGTTCTATGTCTACGGATCTAAAAAATTAAACTCCAATAGGAAAGTGTTTGCAACTAAAATTATTCCCGATCCCCGGAGACGCAAATCCGGCTCAAACGCTCCGATCCCACGCCGTACAGGATCGGCATCAGCTTCAGCTTTATAGATTAGCTATACGCTTCCAGACACTTAGAATAAACGATAAACTGTATTGGAAAATAAATTAGAGAATTGTTCTAATAAATATACGTTGTAAGACGTTCAAAGTGTATTTATATAAGTCATTGGTGTTACAAATACTTTGTTTTAAGATATGTGCGTTAAATTAAAATATATATAATATACTCTACTATTGTAAATCTATAATACTATTTGTCAATCGATTTTTTTTGTTTGGTATCTATTTACGACATTAAGTTTTAATATATTTTTGTTTTTCTGAAAGTATCTTTATTGATATTGGTTTAATTTCAAACAATAAACAGCACAAGTGCTTTATTTAGGTAGGTTCCTTCATACACGCGCTGTTTAACACATTTTATTATACGTAAACCGTAATTAGAAACCGACGAAAAAACGGTAGTTCTATGCGGATAATACATTAACTAATTGTTATTTGCAATTACATTAAATGGACTTTTATATAGAAAAACGATCATTAATGATGATGATCAACTTATTAAAATGCAAAAGGGCTTAAGTATACAAATAATTTTTCCAAAACATTTGTTTTGGAAAATACGTAATTTAAGCCTTGATTCGAATAGTAGAGTTTTGCACTGGATGTGGTAAGGATTTGTGCAAGTCCACCTTGATAAGTACCACTCATTCACCGACTATTCTACTGTGCCTTAGTTTGAATGGCGTCCTTTGTGTGAATGGTTAGTGAGTCAGTGTAAATACAGTTTCAAGGCACATTACGTCTCAGATTCAGTGGCTGTCAGCGCATTGACGGTAGTACTTTATAAATAACTAGGCGACATTTCTAATATATTACGATTATTTCTACTTTCGGGGAGTCTACTGTGTGATTATACTGAACACAATTATTGAATTAGCCTAGCTAGGATAGCTAGTACTTGATATATATTTCATTTAACGACTATATTATGAGACCCAGTAAAACCTGTTAGGCCATAAAAAATGTGGAATAAATATATTATTATTATTTTATATATATTATAGAATTTAGTAGTTTATACTTTTATATTTACTCTATTTAAAGACACTTACCGTCACTTGTTACCACCTGATGTTAACTAGGTATATTTGGCAATATGCCATCATCTAACTTCCTATATTATAAAATATATATATATATATATATATATATATATCTAAAAGTATTCGAACACTTTTTAAGCGCATATTTATAATTTACTAATATCCGTTCCAGCTTCGCATGGGTAGAATTGGGGTCGACATAAAATGTTTATATTGAAGGACAAACATACAAAGCAAAATTCTTGCTTTATGGACCACGGACCGTCTCGGGCGGATGTCCCCGCAATGAATTTTGGGTGAAGTTGTAACATTATTAATGTTATAGATTTATATCTGTAACGTTTTAAATTAAATTATAATATTTCTT
This sequence comes from Vanessa atalanta, assembly GCF_905147765.1. Lineage (NCBI taxonomy): Eukaryota > Metazoa > Arthropoda > Insecta > Lepidoptera > Nymphalidae > Vanessa > Vanessa atalanta. Next base: position 8,297,862 of record NC_061882.1, read on the forward strand.
TATTAATTTGCTAATAAACAATTAATGAAAGTATAAATATGGTACAAGTTTTATATGATAAGCGTGCGACATCATTGACTTAATTTACACGGGATGATCTCTTATAGCTCGCAAGCATCTAATCTTGGACGAGTGTATTATAAATTAACATATTAATTTTTTGTAGGCCACTATTCTGTATTTTAAATTAAACTCTATGGTTAAAGTCTTTTAGCTGTAAATGTAGTCTGTAGGGTTATAAAATATTAATAACCTGTTTGGTTCAATCTATAGAACACATGGTATTAAATAAAGTTTGGTTTAATATTTTAAGGTAACGTAAAACGAAAGAATTGAAAAAATACACCAACTATATTGAGATAATTGAGAGAAAAGCCATTAATATTTTTTTTTTAATATTTTATTTCATTGATACAGTTTTTGAATAAATGATAATTATGGTGTCGTAGTCCACTGCTGGACTTAGAATTCTTATCCTCTTGTGGCCACTCTACTCCAATAAGAGTTAGGAGATATACCTGTGCTAGAATTTCATTCGAAACGTGCACGGTTACTTATGTTTTCCTTCACTAAAGAAGATATGAAAACTCGGGTGTTAGGTGTGATTGAACAAAAATCTATTCATCTTAATTCTTGCTTTTTTTATAGATAATAATAGATTATTTGTACGTATAAAATATAAAAGAATCTTTACTATGTCTATTTATCTCTACAATATCGTATTTACAAAGTTTTATCGTTTAAAAATCTCGTATTACCTACTCGTTGTCAGGCGCACGGCAACAGCGCTTCGCCGTTTTGTCACTAGTTCGTTAACAAACTCTCGTAGCGGCTTATATAACACTGACGACCGTGCGTACAAGCGATCAATCTACCATAGACTTTCAGAACAATTTATCCCAATAACAGGACAGGATATGATATATAACAATTACTATGATAAACCCTTATCTAATATAACGGAACTACTGGTTTCGAACTTTACATTACACATAGATTGCTAAGTATATCTTATAAACAAGCTTATATTAGCTTCACTTGTTACTATGTATGTAAGAAAATCTTGGAATTTTAATTTGACCCACTTCCCGGTCTTCGATTAGGGTGAAATGTTGCACACGCTCTGAGTTCTGATGACAATACATGACTAGTTAAGAAACGTCATTACAAATCCAATATGGCGGCCTCCCCAAGATGGCGGACTGGCTGTTTGAAAACCATGATATGGATATCAAATGAAAGGGTTTGCTTTTGTAATTTTTAGTGCGTGCTAAAACCGTTTTTTTTAGTTTTCTAAACTATTTATAATTTTATTTTAGTATCAATAATAATCAACGTAATTAATTATTAATTATAATCGCTATATAGTATTTAAAAAAAAGAACAAATTGAGATTTGTTTGGTTTTGTAAAGATCTCGAAAATATAAAACTGGATGAATTTAAAATAATATTGTATGTATATTAATATAATAAGGTCACGAACTTAAATCTGTAACAAATGACAGAGTACTTTTTCATGTTGGCCTCTCAGACGAGGTGCTCGAAAAGTACCGCCGTAGAAGTAGATGGATATATACCAACATACAGGGAGAGAGAGAGAAGGATGGTATACACAAACCTTATAAAGTTTCCAGTAGAGCGTAACTTGAGATGTTTCGTTAAGATCGCGATAAGCGATACAATGTGATGTATATACATATATTATATATTATGTACATTTTGCGAGTACATTTTAAGCGGCAATCGTGGGTTGAAATGCCGCCTAAGACTATGTTTTGTGTGCTAAGTTTTTTTAATCCAAAAATTGGGCTCCAAAGACTTCCTAAATAAATTCCTCGAACAAATGACATAAATTATCTTATTCTATGTATTTGCAAATAAAATATTAAAACGCCTGTTTATAGCCTTTCAATGAAAATAAAAAACCTTTGGTGTTCTTTACAATTGAAATTTTATAACCTTGGATCCATAACGCTCGCAAATTTCTTAAAGAACTATTCTTTCCTTAATGTTTATGACCTCAGGGCTGGTTGTAGGGCTTTTAACCCAAAGAATTAACCTCGCTATTCAAGAGCAATGGCGCATTCTTCAGTATACTTCAAGCGTTGGGTATTTATATGCTGTTTTGTTTTAATGTTCTTTCATTGTATATATGTTAATTGAAGTCTTCTACTTTTTAGGATACATAGCAATTTGTAGACTTCTTATTACTATGTTTTTCCCACCCGTTAAACCGAAATACTACGCATTCTTAATTGGCGGTAGAATATAGTGAAGTATGGTCGTACCAATCCTTAAATTTGTTGCCAATACTATATAAACTTATCACGATCTTAAAATATTAGTAGTTAATTATTAATATAATATGTTTATACGTATATTTAATAATTAACCTCTATGTCATTAACACAAGCCTTACGTAAGCTCGGTAGAATTACTTCAACAAAAAAAAAAAACAGTTGCCAAAAATATATATACAGGGTACGTACGTAATCTTGGGATTTTCAATACATGAAAACGAAATTCCGAATGCTGATTGGTTAACATCGGCACGGTACAGTCGAATATTACTTCCTTATGAAACTCTCGAGAGACCGTGTTTTATATGTACATATGTATATCAACTACATTTTGTACAATACAACACTAGTATGAGACCAACCAGCTCTAGGGTAGGGATGAAATCAATTTCAAAATACCCGAAAGGATGTCTGTCAAACACGTTTGCCTATAATTTAATATTGGTTTTATATCGTGGAAAAAAATTACATTTATTTGTTTGAGAACACAACAATCTACGTTTTCAAAATTTGAATATTTCAAAGAAACAAGTAAAATAATGTATTCGTGTGTGTGTATGTGTTAACTTTCGATTGTAAATTATTTATCACATATACATAATATATACGATTCAGCTAAATTTATTTCCATATTTAGGTCAATGTTTACTTTTTTTTTGTTTACAAACACGCTATCAAGCAATTAATATTATCTAGAGACAGTTTTAAAAGCAATTATAAATACTTTTCTATAGGTTACATAAAAAACACATTCCTAAATATTCTGTATTGAAATTAATCCAATTAAAAAAGTAAATACTACTAGGAAAGAGAAAATGTTTCTGTATTAAAAAAAAAAATTCAAACGATTTAAATATTTGAATACGATTGCAATGTTTTCATTAAATGTCAAGTGAATTGAAAAACTTATTTAAGTAAATTAAAATGTAATAACTTCGATGTCTAGATTGTATTTCTGGACAGGGACTCAGGATAATCTGTTTACATAGCGAAGGACCCGCAAATATGCATATCTGATGAACAAACATACCCTCAATCCTTATTATCATATATAACGAGTGGTATAACAAACGCCATGTTTAAATTATTTGGTAGCGTTTCAATTTAAAGATGGCGGTCTTTTAAGAGCAAAAACTTTTTTCAGTTCTCTTTCATCTTCTTTGTTTTTATTGACTCAATTATTTTACTACAAGCGATATGCCTTCAAGACAAACAGAATCGTATTAGTAGAGATTTAATTATTAAGCCTTCAATTCTATAGAAGAGGACGATTTAGTCCAGCTAAGGAAAATATACAATTAATGAAAACACAATGCAATAAACCATGTCAGTTAAAACTTCCGATAAATAATATTTCGTAAAAAACGAACGAAAACGACATAACGTATCTTTCACTTTGTTTAAATATATGAACAACAAAACACTCCTTTCGATTATCGATCGGACACCATTTCCTCTAACGCATGAGTAGGAATTGTTCCTTTGGGCTTTTCAAAGGAATATCGAAATGAGACATTCCTTAGAAATGAATGTGTTCTATGTTTTCTTGAGTAGATACAAATAGTTTAAGCCATATTTACGATCCCATTTTAATTGTGAGTGATAGATAGTAGCTGAAGCTGTTTTACGTTATAGCACTCAAAATATATTTATTCAATAATAACTTATAAATATTATTACAATTAAAATTATATAGCGTTTTATTTATATTACCCAAAGCGATTAATAAAATGCAATATATAAGTTTTGGGTTTAATAACTGATTACCAAGAAACTAATGGGATCTCTGACTTTTTCAACAAAATGCGTCGTCACGAAGACTTCGTATTTCCATAATACAAGGCTCATTTACCTAATTTAGCAGTCCATGTAACTAAGGGTTGGAAGAGACCCTAGCGTTAAAATGTTCGACGTTAAGGGCAAAACTGCGCGTTATAAAAAGACATAACATCGTTAAGCATTTTAATGTTCGCGAAATGTCAATAAAACAATTTGTGGATTTGTGAATTTTTCGAGGTTATATTTTCTTTTTATAGCTGAAGATCATTTTACATTAATAAAAATGTAATAAAGTTACTTAATGACATGATAGGATTAGGTACAATATTTAAATTAATATTTTTACTAATTATTTTTGTTACATAGATTAAAAATAATATATGTAGTTTCTGATAAAAATATTTTACAATTGAGTATATTAAAATGTGACACACAAATGAGCCAAGATGGCCCAGTGGTTAGAACGCGTGCATCTTAACCGATGATTTCGGGTTCAAACCCAGGCAGACACCACTGAATTTTCATGTGCTTAATTTGTGTTTATAATTCATCTCGTGCTCGGCGGTGAAGGAAAACATCGTGAGGAAACCTGCATGTATCTAATTTGAACGAAATTCTGCCACATGTGTATTCCGCCAACCCGCATTGGAGCAGCGTGGTGGAATATGCTCCAAAAACCTTCTCCTCAAAGGGAGAGGAGGCCTTTAGCCCAGCAGTGGGAAAATTTCCAGGCTGCTAATGCTATGCTAATGCTATATTAAAATGATTACAATAAAATACGTAGTCGTTAGCGTCTATATAAAATCATCGCTATAAAGAAGACACATTAGGTTACGCGAATCCGATCGCGTGGAAATAGCAATATTATTTATCGAATAACGCAATATTTCGTTGGTATTTTGTTTGGTTTATGTTTTCCTATTAAATTAAATATACCTTTACGTGAAATATCGTATACAGATACTGGTTTCAAAGTAACCTTATTTCTCAATGGATACAAACTTTATTTACTTAACTTCTGTATTATTAATAATTGGATTTTACTTTATAGTATTAAAAGCAGACATTTTTAAAATTTCACGTTGAATTTAATGAATTGGCTGATCCAACACTGAACCTTAATATTATATATAATTAAATTGTTCTTGCATCTTAATTAAATGAATACTATAGGGAATAATGTAGGTTTTAAGCAAATATAATACAATTTTTCTCTTCATACTAATATACGTTATTTCACTGGCCATCAGTTTGTGATAACACTTGATGGTACCACTTTATAGGTTTAAACTATCGTAAAATCCCAAGACTGTAATAACCATTTGCAAAGCGAAGATATAACCATTTTCTCTTGTTTACATAACGATAATATCTAAGTAGATTAGACGACGCCTTCGAGATCTTTAAGCGTTACCTTAATGTAAAATTCCGTAAATATCATTCTAGAATACTGTTAAAGGAAGACCTTTGTGGCGTAGATTATAAAGCCGGCCGCTTAAAAGTTTTCTTGTGTCAGATACTTGAAAATCTATTTCTGCATTCGTCTGGTTCGTATTATTTCCCATTTAAATAGAAAGTCTATATTTTATCAGAGAACTAGACGCCAGCCATGACTTCGTGCGCTCGTTTTATTGTTGTTTTCGTTCATGTGGGACAGTTTTATTTTGTTTGGTTAGTTTTGAAGGAGTAATAAAACATCTATCTCGTGTACTATTTAATGACGTCATTAAAATTGCGATAAATTTATGACAGGTCACAAGCTTAAAGCAAATATTTCTTATAAACGGTGTTGGGGAATTAGATTTTCATCACTATACGTGTTTTCAAATCGCTATATGCTGTTGATATTGTAGGATTTGCTACATAAGGAAAAAAACTAAACTCGGCGGGATCAAAATGGCAGTACATTGTAAATTCATACCCTATTAAGATTATAAAAAGTAACTTTCTTTCTCAGTTCGATATTTAAAATACCATTTTGATTAATAACATTCCAATAATTTACCTAATATTGATACGCTTCTTTTATTACAAGTGTAATCATTTATTTTAATTACGCTTTCAATACAATGCTTCAATTAAAATTAAAATTAAAATATTATTTATTCAAGTAGGCTCCTAAAAGCACCTTTGAATCATCATACAACAGGATTCAATTGAACATTCAATGCTACTAGTTTGTAAAGTAAATTCTACGAAAAACGCTGAAACAAAAATGAGGAATAAAGACTGAAATTAAATTACACCTATGCTAATTGTATAAAAATTTTCACCATATATGGATATAAAAGTATACTTGGCCCTTTTTACAATCTATAAATACTTATATTTTGTAATAAGCCTCAATTAATTGAGGTTATTTATCAATATAAGATTTAAAATTAATAGATAAAGTCAAATATTTCAACGGAATTTTATCAAATAAACGAACACCTTGCCACAGGATGTATTGACTTTGCGGAGTCGGAAACTTGTTGTTATAAGTTTAGCTTTATTTATCGTGTTTATACACTTGTCGGTTGTATATAAATGATCTATATTATTGTGTACATACATAATATTCTTCTAACTATTCGTTTTGTTTGTTAAAAAGCATCCCAAAGGAAGGAGAAGGGAGGAAGTTTTGAGCTCCACGTTTACAAATAATAAATTAATTCGCCGTTTCCATATTCATTAATATTATTTTAGGTCAGTGATTGTAGCACGTGGTATAAACATATTAACGTATGACATAAATTTAAATGAAGGCAGAGCTCACGCTCCGTTACAAATTATTAATTATAGTTTTACAATAAAGTTGTGTTCTAAGCCCGTCTTTGTGGGGATTTTCATGTATATAATTTAATTAGCCTTATATTCATAATAGGAATATTGAGCCCTATCTTAAATACAATTAAAGATGACATTGTTATATGCTTGGCATGGCATTTTTAATTGAGATCAATATCGTAGTAAGAGTTACATTTCGGTGCACTGAAATAAAGTAGTTTTGTAAAGGTTTAAAAATATTTTATAATAATTGGTAATTTAATTAATAGGTTATTAATATATTAAATAATTTTATTAATTAATTTTATAAATATATTTTTTTACTAAAATTGTAATGACTGTAACATATATTAAATTACACTATAAACAGTGATGTTTACTATCGAGTTGACAAATTCGCTGTTGTGACGAGCGCACAGGTGGACGTGGGGCGCGGCGCTTAACGTATCGAGCGATGACGACGGCGCGCGCAGTGCCGCCGTAGACAGGGCCCCGGCCGGTTCAGTTCCATGCCACCACCGGCCGGCGGTCGACCCGCCACCACTCGTGGTACCCGGTACCTACCCGTAAACAACGCGCCCATGTGCTTGTGTTGTGGAGTGATTTATTTTCACAAATGGATTTATTGTAACCTATATATTTTACGCTGATTGAACAATCCATCACATTATTTTACCGTAATACTTGTAATTAGATAGCTAGTTCCCCCTTCCTAAAAATCGTGTCACACTCGTATGGTAGCAAAAATCTATTTTAATAATAAATACGTTAACAAAGGCGTTCCGTAAATACCTATTTCATTGATGATAATTAATTTACACGAACACTACATCCGTGCGGATGCAAGCTACGCGCCGTAGCCACATGTAGCGTAGACCCTACGAAAATCATTGAAGATAAAAAATGCGAATAAAAATATGGTTTCTATTAAATTAAATATATTCAATTAAATGGATATGAGCTTGATTTTTCTATTTCTATATGAACTATTTCCAATACGTACTCAACTCAATGTGACATACAATTATAGTCCTTTGAATATTTAATAACTTATAAGGAAAACTTGTGTATTTCATTTTCAGTTCTATGTATTGTGTTATAATAAAATCTGTTAATGCCGCAAAATATATAACAAATCAATAGTTTTTCTAAGGTTTTATGCCTAAATTATATTCGTGTAACAGTAAAATATAACGGTATTAATATGTCTCTCATGCAAAATCATAAATAATTTCTCGTTGAAATTCCAACATCATTGATTTGTTGTAATTAAATATTATATTCGCATATTAAAGTAATTTCTAAATCAATGAAACGATTACCATATCATATCTGATCTTTCGTATACCTACAGTCAGAGATCAAAGTCTGCTTACATGTATATATTTAAAATAATTCTTAGAGCGCCCCGAAACAGTACCCTGACTTAGTTAGGGTTGGATAAGATGCTTTGAAATTTCGTCTTCACCACGCCGTGCGAATATCTGCATAAAAAGTTTTTCTGCTAATAAACCGATCCTTTTTATTGCCTCTCTAAAGTCAATGCGGCTAAAATTGTTCCGATAAAAACTTTTGGAAAGAGTGTTGAATAATGTGAACGTTTACAGATCGTTACACGGCACAGGCGAGGTCGTTAGGACGTATCACACTGAGTCACAGAGTCAGCTTAAATCAAGAACACACAGAGTCTTTTTGATTTTATTCTATGATCGAGCTCAACTCTACTAAATGTAATAATATTAAAAAAAATACTTTCTACAAATAAATACAGTTAAATATTTCTTCGTGTAACACCTTTTACTTTTATCACAAAATTTATCGTTAGATTAATTGTTACTTTGTTTCACCTAGAATTATATTTTTCTACATTTCTTTTAGGCTATAACTATTCTCAAATTAAACGTAAGACGTAAATCAACTACCATATATTAGGCTTACAGCTTTGTTGCGAACCCTTGGATTTGGAGATGAAATATTACTTATCGATAGGAAAACTCTTCCCATGTCGGAAAAGACGTAGAGTTTTTTATATATTTACTTAGTATTCATGTCGGTTTATTCCGAAACATTCTTTGTTCATTATTTTCTTATTAAGCTTGTAATTAATTTAACGAAAAGCTTAGAAGATTCTGACTCAGCAATATTCGGCATATGTTTCCAGTTTAAGTGATTGCTGTTCAATATCTATGACATCAACTTTAACGCAGATAATATACCAAATGATAATAATAATTCATTGCATTATATGTATATATTAAACTGCAACGCTTTATATATTAATGATTCATTTTAAAGTAAGAGAATGTAATGAAACTCTACTTACAAAATAATCACCGAGAAAAATTATTCAAATAATAAAAATTACACAGAGATGCAATTATTTACATTTACGTAACTCAACGTCCAAAATGTTTCGTCCGAGAACTTTTTACTGTGAACCCTTTTCAACCCGTAAAATATTCAACACATTTTTGTTAGCGAAAAAAACGTTGTTACGAAGGAAAGTGCCAGGAAACGTGCAGCACTGTTCAACTGTATCATAACCAGAGAATGGGAACTGTAATTCCAGCTGGTTTATGTGTTTTTATTATAATCACAGATTTGTATTTGCATTATTTAAAAGCGACGATTTTTTTTTTTTTTATAATTGTACATATATTTTTCTTACTAATAATTTATCATCCCAAATGTTTTACAATATTTAGTAAATATGAGTATATGGAAATTGAAATAATTGAGTAGCTGATGATCTACATGCTTGTTCTTATCAGATGAACTCGCGTATCACTATATTGAACTGACGTGATCGATTTACGTAATGACAATAATTGATGACGACAAACCTGCTTATAGAAGAAACTTACATAAAGTATTTTGATTTTGATAATATCTTATAACAAAAAAATGAACAATACCAGTTGAACTTTTTATGTGATACTGTAACTGTTTTAATTTCTTTTTCTCTTATAAAATGATATTTATTATTTATGATAAAGTATGAAATATCAATTTCAAATATAATCAAATCTTATACATAATATTACTCTGACATTATTTAATAAATCAAATGTTGCATGACATACAATACTAAAATATATACAATCGCGACCCCGTCAATGTCTGTGTTATTATGAATAGTTACGATGTATATGGCGTTTTAATAATAATAAGTTAAATATAAAGTAATACCTTGTACATATATCGTCTATTTTCTACAATTAATTTTATTACTGGTAATCAGTTATGTTATAAATGTCAGAAGCAGTTTGGCTTGGTATAACGCTGACCTCGGTCTTAAGGAGATTAAATTGCTACTAATCGGGATACCAAAGGCTGGACGGAAGAGGGTGGTCGACGAGTTGATTGATGATCGATTTGTTCACTACGATGTATTTAACTCTGACAGGAGAGCGAAAAATCTTGCTTTGTTAAGCGTATTTCATTGGCCGAATTTTTTATTCAGAGCTTTTAATATATATTTATATTTCATGACTCGCGCACGGGGGCTAAAGCTTTTGGAAGAATATCCCCATTTACTTACCCTAAGAGAATACTGTATCTATATTGTATACAAATATTCCAGAAATATCATTTTTTGTTTTCAAGCGATATCTTACTATTACATGCAAACATACATATTTAAAAATAAATATGAATTAAATTTATTTCTTTTTATATACGAGTGTACATTTTACGAACTTGGTGTAATCTTATACTACGACGCTCAACTTCCAGTAAGAATATATTAAATAAACTGGGCATATCCCATAATAAATTCCATTAAAAGTTCAATAACTCATATTCCATTTTCGAAGAGTTGTAGCTTGAACAGAAACATCGCAATAAAATTTCGTTCGTTTGCCTAGATTGAGGTCAATGTAAAGCCGAAGTCACAACTTCGAAATTGTTAGCAACTGCGCCTCATTAGTAAAAAAAAATCGCTGGTTACCGCATATCTCACAATGCCATCACGACGACTTCCGCGAGTCGCTTTTCTTCAACAGCACCCACCTCCAGGCATCTGATAATGAGAAATCTGTGGAATAACACCCAATATAGAGATATATATCTTATTCCAAAGTTATAGGATGCAAAATACATTTTCAATTTTACGGAGCTAGCAGCTTCAAGTAATAATGTTGTACTTTCTCTCATAATGGACTTCCATTCAACCGGCACTCCGGCCTCCATTCTGTATTTGATGAAACAGTCGCAATGTTTTAAATTTTTATAAAATAAAGGTGAAATTCGGAGAGTTTGATGGTTTTTTATGAAACTCTATTTTTAATTTACGCTCGAAGAATCAAAATGCACTTATTAAAAATCAAACGTATCAATGCTGTGTTCGATAATGACTTACTTTTAACAACTTGACACGAATTTATGTTGACCTGACCTAACCTTAACGTTGACCCGAATATAATGTTTGTTCAGACGTTTGGGGTGACAAAAATAGGCGTAGCCAGAACAACTCGTTAAGAATAAAAGGGAATTTTAAATCTAAATACAATGTGGCAACGTATGTGGGTTAGTTATACATAATAAATGTTCAATATAATATGTTAACATCAATTTCTTTGAAATAGAAAAAAATAATTAATTAAAACGAAGAATTCAGTTTCAATAGTCTTTACTTAGCAATGTTTGTTTCAAGTATGCTGTTAAAAACTCCAATTTAGACAATATTAAATATTTATTATTTCACGCCTATCTTTTGTACGGTTTCATTCGGAGTACCAAGTTTCAGTAATGCATAAAATACTTACTTTTATGAAACTGGGGCGAGGAACGCTGTACAATCACAAACTATTTCATACTAAAATCGTAGGCGAATATCATTTTATATGACTTCTTACTCTTCGCATTATTCAATTAAGTCCTTACTTAGTTTACTTACATTAAAATATAAATAAGCAAATAAGTAACAAAGTTAATACAGTAACGGAATCTTAATGAATTAATTTGGTATTTTATAAAAAGGAGAATAAATTTAACAAAAATAATGTAGCGCGGACTATTTGCTTCGCGTGCGTCTTACGACTTTTTCTTAAGCCTACACCGCGCGATAAAATCTTATGGAGTTTTATAACTTTTAAGCATAACTTTGCACGACATGTCGACGCGTAATAAGTTCAGTTAGTTAGCTAAGTTTTGTTAAAAGATGAAGTTTTAAATATATTATAATAGTATGATTTTTCAATTAAGTCTTATCTTTTAGTCGTTTGTCTATGTAGCAGCAGGGAAAATGTTTACTCTCTTCATATGTGTCGGAGTTTCTTTAAGATAGAATGCGGTCACATATTTATCAGAATTTCGAACAACATGTTGCAGAATTTCTCACGATATTTCCGTTCACCTCAAGTGCCTAGGGATCACATTGTATTCTATATATTATATGTATTATCTTACGTAACTTTCAAAAACTCCCAAATCAAATATCAAAGAAACCTGAAAAGAATGCAAGCTCATAACATGACGCAAAATTCACTCATCTCGTATGACGTCACGACCCCTTAGGGGGTATTGTCAAAGTTATACAAGTGTACGGTGTGAAAACATTGAAATTTTCGCCTCACATAAATCCAGTTTCTTACGCCGTTACTGACGACGTATTCATGGTACGGTGTAGTTTAATTTATGAAATTGCCGCACTGGAAAACAAGCCTTCAGATAACGGTCGCATGGGACAAAGGTTCAGGATCTTTGAATCTTGTTAACATTTTAAAATGAACCATATTGCGACGCGACTGAGCTTCAATTGCTACGTTAAGGATGACAGCTTTATAGGAAAGTAACACTTATGCGGTTTTACGCTCATCCGAATAAATTAATGGTGATGCAAAATTGAGTATTGCCTAGGTAAATTAATTTATATAATTCGTGAATAATTGCTTTAGGGTAACTAAAACGTTATTATTTAAAAATATATATAATCGTTTTGAGATTTCTTTTTATTTCAAATATGGCGGATGGGCAAATGAACCATCGGATGGTAAGCGTTCACCACCACCAATAGACTTACCACTTGCAAGATTTTTTTAACGCAACCAACCTTAGTTACACCGGCGGCTGGTCCTTTTACTTGGAACATAACAATAATAAATACTGATGTTTGGCAGTAGTATGAATAGTGCGTTGTTGCCACCCAGACTGGCTTTGACAAAGCCCTTACTGTTAATATCAAGTAGCTATACTAAACCAAATAGAAAATGAATATTATATAACTTTGTTTAAGTAGGCGTTACAAGCAATTATTAATCAACATTTATGAGAATAAATTGAATTTGAAGGTACCAGCTTTGCATGAAGATTACTCAGAAAAAACAGAATACTTAATCTTTATCTCAACTGATATCACACCAATCTAAAACAAATAAATGTATCTTGTAACGCAATCAAATAATATTAACGCTTTTATTGTTATGAATAATATGGCATATTTATTGTATACTAGTTGAACTTGCTTTATCTGCGCGAATTTTAATACTTTACCTTTAGCTCACAAACCGTAAACCATATTTTTTCTTAGCTCGAGGAAAATTAAAAGATATCGTCTATGTTCTTCCCCTGGATTCAAAATATCTCTATACAAAATTTTATCTAAATCGGTTTAGCGGTGTATGGGTGAAGAGGTAACAGACAGTACTAGCTACTTTCGTATGTACATAGAACATTAACCATACATACGAATTCTTTTTTAAATTTTTACTATTTAAATAATCAGCAAATATAACGTTGTAAATATTAGCAACAATTAAAAAACTAAAAAGGACTTTGAACATGTCTCGATTTGTTGTAAACGGATAAAGTGGTTCTCGTGACTTCGACGTGGACGTTTGCTACGAAGATACAGTTTTATCTCCTACACAGCTGTTAATTTACCGAGACACTACTACCTAAATGTTGATCTAGGACGTATCTTTAAACCCCGTTTTGTTGCGAGTTTACTTAGTTTCTGATCGGTGACAGACTTTGTAGTGTGACGATGTTGAAATTTGTGTAAAAGAGTTATTCTTTATTTGTTACTATTATTGAATAATTTTTGCCAGTTTTCCCGATAAAATATACATTTCCAACCAATGGATTCAATGCAATTCTAGTAATAACCTTTATTATCAACAGCACGTTTCTGTAACGAATGTCATTAGAAACTAGAGTCAATTAGATTATAACATAATATAGCAATTATAGACACGCCCAATAAAATATATATATACTAATCGAAAACATAATTTGTACAAAAAATCAATTATTTAAATCCGCTAAGTTTCTATCACAGGCTCTTCTCGTATCTGAGATTTTTCTTTGCAAACCATGAGAAAATACCACTGAGGAAGTATAATGCTAATTATATATTTAATTCTATATTCAATAATGAGTTTGATTTATTTATATTGGTAGTCGCTTCGATATAAACAATCAAATGGCATTTGAATTTAAAACTAATTCTATTAAACTATTTAAATGACCTAAAAAATATTATTTCATAGTCTCGCCTCATTTAATGTGATAATTCAGATCTTTTAATGTATTTTTACAGTTTCATTGATTTGAAGCATACGCTCATATTCATAAGTTCAACGTACGGATAACTTAGCAACGTGGTAGTATTTTATTCAATCTTGACACTTTGGGCTACTACTGCCAAAAGCCTAAAGTATCGTAAGTTTTAATTATCACAGGAAATATATGCAATGATTAAAAATTTAAAAAACGATATTGGTAAAGAACACTAAATCGAAAGACCTCTTTTCAAAAAGTGATAAAATTCCTACGTATCACCTGTGAAATAAAAACTATTTCAAATTTAATTCGAATTCGATTCCGACCATGCTGCAATCCATTTTATAGGAAAGACAATCTATTTTACAGACATCTCGACACTCTTTCATTTGGTCGCTTGTTCTCCTATTTTATTTATAATCGGACTTTTGCTTGAAGTTTAATTTTTTTGAGTGGTACTAGATTTTTTTAGTTTCGGTAAATTGGCATAAAGTTAAAGCCGTCTATTGAGTACTAACGAAATAGTTTTAGAGCTGTATAAAAATGTTCAGGTTCACAGTTTGACGGATTACTTGATTAGTTTCATTGGCTTTTCTACTAAAATAGATTTATAAACTTTTTTTTCCCAATACTATACTCGCTTCAATATTCATTTTTTTCCGAAATTTCCGTAAATTATTATTATTAAGTCGAGTGAAAGTATCATAAGCTGTTTTATGGTTTATTTGTAACGAAGTAAAAATAACCAGATGTTTTTCTCTAAAGTACTCATGAATACGCCCGTTAATATATATATGCTGCTACAGAAAAGCCTCTTTTTCTTTTACGAAGGCTTGAAACTAATTCCATCATACTAGCCCAATGCAAGTGACACAAAGTGAGACAAATGAGACAAAATATCACCTGACATTTGCAGGTGCCTTCATATTGCTTTACTGCTGAGCATATCACAAGTTACAAGCGCATATTAAGCACATGAAATCTTAATGGTCGTTCCAATTTCAACCTGCAATCTTGATTAAAACTGACATGTTCTATCATTTTATCCTGGCTTTTTGGTTATAAAAATCTCAAAGGATATAAAAACAGAATATAAAAGTTAAAAATTGTCAGTATTTGTTTTGAAATTTCCACATAAAACTGCTTGAAATAAAATATAATAATACATAAATTAATATCATTATTTGTATACAAGTGTTGAAAGATCTCTAACGACATCCTCATTGCAGAAAGTAAAATATTCACGGTATTAAAATTTGCTTATATTTTGTATGAGTTTTATGGCTCTCTTAACGAAACGCGAAAATTTAATCAAATAAGATATGGCATAGAGATAATCATTCGTACATTGAGTGCTGATTACATTTTCAACTCATACCAAAGTTGCGTGTTAGCCTTGAGGTCTAACATTAATAATTTATTACGACATTTATTATTATTGTTATAGTAATTAAAATAAATTAATAAAACTTTACTTTTACAACTGTACTGTATAATCCTATCCAGTTATAGAAGCTCTTTAACTATCACAATACTTGTTAATACTGTTTAAGATTGACAATTCCAAACTTTGAAATGTTAGGTTTTGTTTTGGTCGCTTAATATGTTTATGCTTACGATATAAAACCGTTAAGACAAAAGTTGCCCTTACACAAACTTCTCCTTCGTGTTTTTTTACACTGTAGAGTGAAACTTGACATTCATAACAAAACCGTTTTAATTTTGTATCAGTTCACTGTTTGTAGTCGGCTTTCGTGTTGACAGATACCGTAGGGCGTTAGTTAGTACAATGTACGTCAGCAAAGGGTTTTTAGGCAAAAGGACCAAGGGTTCGTATAATGATATGAAAGGACAGGTCAGGGTGGTGACTGGCAAAACATAGATGAACTTAGCAACTATTTTATCCTTAAATGATATTTCACTCACTAGTGTAATATGACCTCATATTGAATTCATTTAATAATAATATATACCGGTACTTAACAAGCTTGAGACATTTACATAAAAATCGACTGAATCTAGAATAAATGTTTATGTTTGTTAGTCTAGTGGGTTAGTATAAGATTACAAGCCAACAAGGTCCTAAGTGAAAACTGTCAATCTGAGATTCTAAAGAGGTTCAGTGCTAGGATGGAGTAAGGATCTTGGCAGTATTATATCCAGTACCAGAAACCGAGTAGAGCCTGTGTATCTCTCTGGTAATGGCCGCTTGTCTTCCACTGAAAATAATAGAGTAAAGGAATGGAGTATATAATAGATGAAAGGAGATAGTGTATCTAGATTGGCTGATTCGTTGCTGAAATTCGATATAAGCTTCATTACATCGAAATATCAGAAAAGCCTTCATAAACAATAATACGATAGAATTCACGTAAATAGAAACGGAAATTGCATGTATTTTTAAATCAAGTCCATTATTAAACTTTTAATTGGCAAAGTTGAAATTCGGTCAAATACACAGAAATAGCATCATTGTAAAAAATATTTTGTTCATTAAGTACTTCATTAAAGAGCTAAACATTTTAAATTGGCTTAATGATGTATAATTAAATAACACTTAGAACTTAAGTAGATTATATTATAGCTGGTTAATTTAAAATTAAGTTACATAAAGAGTGACTTAATTCAATTATTTATTTAATTTATTTATTGTTTTTGTTCTTTAGGTGTTACAAATTATTCCACATATTTTATTTATATATATAAATAAATTGCTGTATTTTGTATAAAGAAATATTATTATTTAATTCTTTATATCGTCCGAGACCTAGTTTAAAATGTACGAAATTGTATCCGGTAGTTACCCTGCACCACTGTGAAGCTGGAGCCCTAGTAATAGTAGTCATCGTTTTTGATTCATTTACATTTTATGAAGTAATTCCTTTAAAAAAAAGTGTTTGTTAAGCGGTTACGCCTCGGAATTTGTTGCCAAAAGCACCTTTGTAATCAAAAGCGAGGCAAAATAAACCTTCACTAACTAACCTATATATGTACGTACACGAACAGCCTATAAAACCACATAAACGACCTCTCAGAGCGTTAAAATGTTTTTTACAAGACTTTGCGGACATATATATTATATCGGATACTTTATTTCAGAGAGTTATAAAAAAAAATATTTTTGAAATAGATTTCCAGAAGTAATACAACTATATTTACATTACTAAAACCTACAAATACGGCCATATTTTTGTGAATTCGTGTAAATAAAATACCTAAATCAGAATAAGGGTGGAATTTAAAAAAAAAACGTAGGGCTTACGTCGCAAACATTTCGTGTGAAATCACTGTGAAAACGTTCAAAACGGAACTGAATGGAATGGGGCTTGACTCGTCGTGATGAGTTCACGCAAGATATACTGGTATTCATATAGCACCTCCATTCTCTATCGCGGCAACCGAATGTATTTATTGCCATAGAAAATAAACATTTCATTTCATCCAATTTCATTTTATTGATATTCTTCTCCTTTTATTAAAACTGTGATGTTCCTTTGTCGAAATTATGATGGAACTGATGAATTATATAATGTAATAGCAATCTTGAATTTAAAGTTACAATTTTGAATCTAGATTCTATCGGGAAGAATAAGAAATTCCGTACTTAGTGTTTATCACGAGTCAAATTATTAATAACTACAATCACTTGGTGGTAGGGCTTTGTGCAAGCCCGTCTGGGTAGGTACCACCCACTCATCAGATATTCTACCGCCAAATAACAGTAAACTGTATTGTTGTGTTCCGGTTAGAAGGGTGAGTGAGCCAGTGTAATCGCAGGCACAAGGGACATAACATCTTAGTTCCCAAGGTTGGTGGCGCATAGGTGATGTAAGGAATGGTTAATATTTCTTACAGCGCCTTTGTCTATGGGCGGTGGTGCCAATTACCATTAGGTGGCCCATATGCTCGTCCACCAACCAATGCCATAAAAAAAAAAAAAAAACTGGATCAAATCCCAACACAATGGAATCACGCTATTGCTCAGTGAATAAAAAAGTAAATGTTTAAAAAGAACTCCTCATTTATATTCACAAAAGAGTACCTTAGTAATTACGAACTATCCTCTTTGACTTTACAGATAAGCGACGATCAATTTGCAATACAGTTATTTAATTATCTTAATTTGAAGCCGGCACACTCATAAGAATTTCGAAATTACTTATATGTATTGTTAAGTTGTGGTTTAAGTCTTATAGATGCACGTTATATATTTTATTCGTTAAATATAAGATTTAGATGTCAAGCTTAGACCACATTTGCCACCTGGGTGGATCGCTGGCCAGCAATACTTTGTATTGGCGTTAAGCGGTACGATAACCGATAATGCGATGGAACTGAGCCAGCCAAATTCGTATCTTATCTTCAAAATCGTGTACAGACACAGCCACTGTTTTGTTATACGTAAATATCAAACATTAAACGTAGTAGGTTAGAAATATGCATGAAATTAAATATATCTAAATAACCATATCATTTAAACAAACTGAGAATTTTTATATTTAAATTTAAATTCTGTGTTTTTAATATTTGTTTTTCAAGCATTTTTAACTAACATTTTTTTGTACTTTATTATAATATTTTTAAGTAATTTTTAATTATATTGAAATAGTTGGAGACGGTTTTCTCGTAGAAAAATGGAATGTTTTTTTTTATTTATTTAGACATTTTCAATGATAATGAAAAGTTTCAATTTAACTTATTTATAATATACGAACTGCTGTAATGCTAATATAATAAATAATAATTTAATCATTTAAGATGCACACATGGAGTTAGCAAAGTCAACAATGCTCAGTGGAGCGTTAGAATAGTTCAAGTAATATAATAACCACTATTAGCACAGCTGGGTCGAGTCTGCATATCTATGATCAAAGGTTATGACGTATGTCAGTTTAACCAGAGCCTCCGCCATGAATGACAAATATACATTGAAAAGTGTTAATTTTGGAATATTTATTAGTCTGTATTATTCGTCATTTTTAAACTAATATTATCATTTAAAGTCTCCCTTTTGATTTGGTAACCATAAGATCTAATCTACCCTTGTACTAAAATTAATTAGTTTGAGCATTTTTCTGTACTATTTTCTTGTGGTGTTAATATAAATGAATTCATACTAAAATAATGTTTATCGAAATAATTGTACAATTTTCAAATACAAACTAAACGTCAACTGAGAATTGATCTGATTTCTGTAATAAAATGGAGCTATTTGTATGAGAAATTCCTCAGTTCAATATGCCTTCGCTGAGGCGTGAGATTTACGTATCGCATCCCATATCTGCCGTGATTGGACCGTCGTGGCGTGCACTTTACATGGGAACGACGCGACATTCAATTTTCTACGTTTATTGTTATTGTGCAAACGCGCTTTTTCGTTTTTGTTTTTGTGGGTAAATTCTTTGTTTATGTGATTTTACTGAGTATGAAAAATTTGTACTCGATCTTTTTTTTCTTCTTGGCATGTACATATTACAATTCTATGTTTTGTTTAACTTGGAAACTGGAACAAGGATTTTTAGTTATGGCAATGGATTTGAAATTACAATGAGGGAGATTTTTATCTGTTTTTCTTATTTTTAAAAACTGTATATTTTAATTTGATTGTTTGCATATATATATATATATATATATAAATACATTATACTTAAAAATTAGAACGACTTGCAAAGCTTAAGAAATAATAACTTCTTTGTAACGCAACTCTGTAGTTAAGAGTAAGTAGCTCTTAATAAGTGACGTAATTCTAAGAAAATCACGTGCGTGTAATATTACAATAACTGTTCGTGTCACGTTAAGTCGCAACGTAGTTCAATAGTGTGGTATCAAAAAATGGAAGTATTCGATTTTACTTGGAATTTTCAATCCTAATTTTATTTTTCTCTACGTAATTACTGACAAGAATTCATAGTTGTAAACTATTACCACAGGTAATTTAAGATAATTGTGTAATAATGATATTTTTTAAATATATCGAATTAAGCTATTCAATATACTGTACATATTTTGAGTACACTATTATTTCTATCATCATGATACGTCGATGAAATCACGAGCATTAATCGATATTACAATAAACTGAATTAAATGATGAATTAATAATAATAACTAGTAAGGAAAAGTATCATCTCGTTAGTATCTCACTGCTGCGCCATGATCTCATTATCATTCTGAGGAGAAAGTTTAAATCTCGGCTATGGTCATGCACATGGACGAAGGACTTCACTGCCGAACACGAGATGAATTTTTATTACAAATTTAGTACATTAATATCAAGCGGTACTTGCCAGGGCTTTAACCCCCAATCTTTATCATTCACATTTCAAATACTAACACTGAACCATCTCGAATTTCGATAATATTAGTAAAAGACAAGAAATATTTTTGTACGTTTCCAGTGCCCATCTTGAAGCACCACGTCATATAAGTTCGTGACTTATAATTTCATTTTATTCCATAGAAGCTAATTTAAAATCTAACGCGAAAATATCTAAATTAGGATATGTCTACTTATATTAATATGAGTAGCACTCGAGGTTATGATTTATAACACTGGAGTTACTTCTAAGGAATACACGAAAAATATTTTTTTATAATCGATTTGCGATCTTTGGGTCTAGGCGGTAATACAAACTCAAACACAAACGGGGTAGTATGCTATAATTGACAAATATATCATAGATATCCGATTGACTATATTTCGAAAGTATACTCATACATCAAAAAGGTCACAGCGTAGGGTGAGACGTCAAACGAGTTTATTAAACCGCAGCTTTGAAACAATCTAGTCTTCTGCAACATCTGGTCCCATGTTTGAACGGTTGCCAACAGCT
Organism: Vanessa atalanta; assembly: GCF_905147765.1. Taxonomy (NCBI): domain Eukaryota; kingdom Metazoa; phylum Arthropoda; class Insecta; order Lepidoptera; family Nymphalidae; genus Vanessa; species Vanessa atalanta. Next base: position 8,319,047 of record NC_061882.1, read on the forward strand.
GCATTTTCTTTCTCAGCCACCCTTCCATAATAATCTGTAGTCCATTTGTACTACATTGATGTGGCGGAACTTGGCAAGCGTTGTCTATATATTCAAAGGTGATTGGTACCTTTTCGGCAACTGAAATTTTTTGGCCAACTATTGTGTTAGTATTTTCAAGTGTGTTACTAACAAGATTATTTAGAGTTGTGGTTTAAAAAATGTTTACTTTCTATGTATGTACAATGCATTCCATATGTATATTTATGTGTGTGTGTATATAGTGCATGATGAGCAAATACAACAAAGTAACAATTATTATAGGTTGTATTAACGGTATATCTTATTTCATTATTTGTTTTAATAGCAAAATAATAAATACAGAATGTATTTATTGCCGCTAAGGGTAGCTCTTTGTTCGTTAGCTTTGTTGAATGATATATAATATCACATTTATTTATTTATTCATAAAATCGTTTTTTTTTTTTTTTTAATTAAGGCAACTTTTAATTCATACACTTTTGGTCAATGATTTCAAATGTTTTTTAGCTGATGTTTATTGTTTAGCGACCAAAGATATAATCTTCTTTTATTATATTTGATTTGATTTTCAAAATTAGAATGTTGTTTAACTAATCGGTAATCACCCACCGAAGTAACGTATATATAAAACAACGTTCGAATTTTAAATACACCCGTGTATGTCATTTCATACAAAATCTTTTTACTACAGTTATTGTTGTACATAGTACACGTTTTTAGCAATTTATTTTTAAATTAATGGCGCGTTTCAGTCATATTTTACCTTTCATGACAGTGGATTTATGGTGGCGAGTCTCACGCAGGGTTCAGAAACTGCGAAACGTTATTTAAGAAAAACGAAACGAAAATCGACTACACGTGAAATTACGTATTTTTTAACAATAGAAAATGTACTTTAGATATAATTATCATAACTTTAATTGAGCAAAATGACATTGATATGCACTTAGTTCAGAAAAAAACAATTGACGAAATAACAATGACGCTTAGTTTAATTTTTGTTCAGATCATTCAATAAATAGAGACACTAGATTTATTTTTGGTTTAGAACAATCGACAGCATCAGGTCTAATTCTGGAAATCTCGTCACGAATTAGACCCATAATAGCTCTAGGCAAAGCTCGATTAAACGACTACGACTAACATAGAATGATACCTAAGCAATTATTTTATTATTAAATATTAGACCGTAATCAAGAAAAATACTGAAGAAAGTTATTTATATTCGATATTATTTATAAAAATAATCTCAAATAAGTAACATAACATTAAAAATACTTCTTTTTCTTCATAACATATACAATATTTTATTAAAAATTTAAATAGATATCATATATTTATTTATGGTTTTGTTTTATCCATATTATAATATAAAGGATAGAAATATTATAAGTAGGTAGGTTCAGTAAAGATTTCGATATATTCCTTAAAAATGTTTTTAATTTGTATAGTAATTAGGAAACAATATCAAATTAATTGTAAAATAAAAAAGTAGAAGAAAGTAAATATCGGTAATAAGTACATACAAATTACTGCCATTATCTATTTAGCCGTACCGTAAATAGTCCTGACAAATAAAATTGGCTTCGAAAGGGGCAGTCTGCAACCAAGTAAATATAGATCGACTGAAATGGAAGCATTATACATTATTTACTACCTAATTTCTCAGCTTGCCTTTTCAGTTCAATTATTTTTACCGTAGCAGACATTTATGGCGTCTATTTTGGTTTAAAGTTTTGCTTACAGTTGGAAGTTGTATCTTATCGATTTGAAATAGGTACATGAAACATGCTCTTTACCTTAACAAGATTTAGAATATATATTAATATTAACACTTTAGGATCTTGAAAATAATAAATTACTCATGTAAAAAAGCATACTTCTATATATAAGAGGACAAAAAATTAGAAAAAGATTAAAATGTTACAAAGTTTTTTATAGAACTATTTTTTTTTTTGATACAGTTAAAATTAACTAGACATCAGTGCGTCCTAGTTGCTACTAGGGTCTTAATGTGCAAGACTCACTGAGTTTTCAGGTGTTTATCAATGTAAATAATTCATCTCGTATTAGATGGTAAAATAGATGGTGAGGGTCATTGGATATCGTGTGTATCCACCATGCTACCTTTGTTAGATAATATCAGAATACTTTTCTTTATTATATCCTATACATATTATGGGTCACAGCAAAACACAACACTGCGATGACGTATATTAAAAGCGTCAATAAAATATAACTAATTACATTATTCACTAATTAATTAAATTACTTCTTTGTATATTCCCTGTGAAGTAGACTACAAATCTAATTAGTGTTGAGTAAAAGTTCCAGTGGGTTTTGGCCAATCTCCAGCCATTTCAATCGGAGATTGCTATTCTAGAAACTTTATATCCCAGTTCATTGCCACTAATTTAGTTTGGTGTCGTGAGACGCAAGACAATTACTAAGGGATCACTTTGCATCGGTCGTAAAAGACCTTTAAATTGAGTCATCGACTAACTTGACTTAAAGCGTCCCTTAAAGCCCAGTTATATCAATAATAATAAAAACAAAAAACATTGGAATATTTCAATTCATCAATTTACACCCATGATTATACCAGCATTTAATTATACCATCGATAATTATATTCATAAAACATTACATAGCAACCCCAATGACACCATCACCATATAAAGAGTAGTTACTTACAATGAATAGTTTTAATTAAGTATCAATTAAGTTCTAGAACTTCGTCTCGTAATTTCGTGTGGTCTTGTCATGAGTTATGGGTGTGTTGAAGAATCATATTAGACTGACGAGATTCGTCAATAGAACAGAAAGCAGATAGAACGTTCAATATATTTAAATGATTATCAACAACGATTTTATGTTTTAATTATTCTATTCAAATTAATTATTCGCAATTAGTCTTGTTTATAGGGTAATTCCGGTTTAGTATAACTTATCATAAAAATAGGATGAAATGCATATTGATACATCTGTTTGAGATTATTATACTTTGACATCGTTTGACTTATTGACATCAAATGTGGTATATATTTTACATTTTGGTGATTTTAATGCGTTATCTTTAGCTGTAACTCTAGCCACAAGATGGCACGGTAGTTTTACAATTTCTATATCGTCCGGCTGATAGTCATGACAATAATTTAAGATACATTTAAAATATTTAGAAATTAAGTTAATAATAAATTTCCTTATATCCTAAGTGAAGCGGTGGTTGAACCTGGTTACCCCCCTAATTCATATCCCGTCCCCTCCTTAGCCAGGTGACGCCTTCCACCTCTGAGATTTATATACTCATGTGGAATCTTACTCGAACCGCTTAGCTGCCTCGTTTAGAAACATGTCAACTCTTCAAGCTAATATAATAAATTAAGTGTTTTTAATAACTATAAAATATAGCTAAAGAAAATAATTTTTGATATTTGACTAAAACAATATAGTTTACATGTTTCTATGAGGTTTATATCACTCCTTCTACTGGCTTGTGCATAAATCCGTTTATGAACAAACCAGTGTTAACTAGCAGTGGCACTGATACCCATTTTTGTCTTTTTCAGAAAAGTGTTTTACAGTTTTCAATATTAAATAGTATATTTTTGATGAAAGATAAATTAATTTAATTCCGTCTAAGTACAAAGTATACATAAAGTGTTGAAACGTTTTAATAGTTATAAAAGTGAACTAAAGCTAACAATATGTGTTAAAAATTAAAAGTGATAAAATGATCTTAAAAAGAACTGACCGTTACAAGGAACTGTTTTATGTGAAAAGTGTTAAAAGTAAAACGATATGGGATGAGTCATAGTGAGAGATGTTATGTCCAACCCACTGTCCATACAAAAGATGATGCACGAAATTCACGACAATGCTGGAGCAGGTGCAAACGACGTGATGGAGGAAAACGAGGGCGGTGGGAGTGGGGATGCCGAGGTCGATATGGACGATTTCGGCTCCCTCTCACTACCCCCCGATCTTCCTCCATATTCAGGCGATTATATTATCAGTGACTACATGGAACGTCTTGGAACACGTCTCAACATCTTGGAAACCGAACTAAAATATGCGTGGCGAGCTCTTGATCTACTTAGTCAAGAATACGTAAGGATGTGGGATCGATTAGAGAGGCTCGAGTCATTACTTGCTGATCAACAGGGTGTAATATCGACTCTTCTTGATTTTTACGCGTGTCGCACTGTCACATCCAGAGATCCTATGTCCAGGTTAGAGGTAATCAGAGAGATATTAGGGAATGGTACGGTAGAGGATGGTATAGAAGAAGGCTTAGACATAGGAAGGAGTGCTGTACTACTTGACTCTCAAGAAGAAGCGATGGAATCCAATGAGGCCTTTTATAGAAGCTTAAATCAGGCTTATAGAGAAGATTTGGTGTGTGATGAAAATTCAAGACCACCTTCACAATTGGATATGATCTGGGAAGCACCAGAAGAAACTGATGTAGAAATTATACCAACTACATCACGACAAATTTATAGTGCCAGTGATTATAAAAATTACTGTGGATTACAAGGTGGACCCGGTATAAGTGAAAGAGATATGGTACATCTCTCTACCTTAAGTACAATAGATCAAATTACAGTAGATAAATTACATGAATTAGATAGGTTGACAACCCAATTACATAAAGATTCGAGAGAGTTAAAAGACTTGAAAACTAGACTTCTTAGTCCGGAAATAAAGAAGGCAGCAAAGCACGACAGAGATATTGAAGCTAAAACATTGGTGGAAGATGGAAATATCATAAACGAGCAGTTAAAAAATATATATACTGGTGGTGACAACTGGGGTATAAATGACATGATGAAAAGTTTTGATGATTTTATTTTAACAATACCCAAAGAAAATACAATGAGAGACAAATCTCCATCAAGGTTGTCTCTTTCCGAACATTCGGGAACGGATAGGACTTTAGATTATTTGCCACCCACTTTATCTCCTCGACGAAAATATGTACATGAAAGAACAACAACAGAACCATATACAACCGTAACTGGGCGTTTAGCATATAGTTCAGCGGTAGCCAATGCTGAAATAGCAGCAAAATCGTCAAAATCACCTAGCGCAATATCAAGAGAAAGATTTGATTACACGCAGTATCAAGGAACCGATGCGACAAGGCAAAATTATTTTTCCACGAAAAGTACAACTCAAACTTTGACTGAAATATACAAAACAAGTACCGAACAACACTCTCCAGTATCTGTTCATGATATGTATACTGTACCACCAGAAAACATTATAGAGATAAACTTTGAGGAAAATAGATTACGAAAATCTCCCAGTCCACCGCCACCTGCACCTCCTAATGGAACACAACTATTTTCGTCAATCGATAATAACAATGAACTTTTGTCAGCTCACTCATCTATGTTAACAACAACAATACCAACAGAAGGTATGCGTTTAAGCCCTCGATCACCTAAATCTCCTAAGACTTCTCCAAAACACGTAAAAAGAGATAGTACAAATATAGTAGCAGCAAAATCTGATTCCGGACTTTCTTCAATGAGTGGCTGGTCTAGTTTGGAAAAAAGCCCTGGTTCCCCTAAAACAGGTAAAATTGGTCATTCTGTACATGACAGTCACAAGACTAGAATTTCTTCTCCACAATCTGTTCAAAAAATGAATTTTGAATTAGATTCCAAGCCGTACTTAGAAACACTTGTGGATTCATACCAGTATGAAGACAAAAGTGTCCAAAGAGAATATAACTTACGAAAAAGTGACAGCTTTAAAGACACTACTATAGATTTAAATAGGTTACAGGAAAAAATGGATTCTAGTTTTATAAAAAGTGATATTCCATATTCAATAACGGATGAAAGTACACTTAATAATATAGAATATTATTACCAAAATGAAGCTCCTTCAATATACTCTGTGGCCGGAAATAGGCAACCAATTTTTACTACAGTTTATAGTACGCCTAGGGGAATGCTTTCAGAAGATAGACATTTTTCCGAGTTATTAGATAGAAATGAAATTACGGAGCCGGTTCCTAAGCAAATAATTGACTCTTATCCGCCTGAACCTAGTTACCATGCCCAAACTGTTGTTATTTCAGCTTCAAATGTAAATAAGAAATCTTTGACAAGAGCAAATACGGTTGGGCCAAACGATGTTCATTTGCATCAAAATGGATATAAAGCCCAGAATCATCGTTCTGGATACCCAACGGGAAATCTTACTGATGCATTGTCATACTATCCAACATCTACTCGATACGATTCTCCTAAACGTGTTTCTGTTGATGATCGAATATCGTGGCAAAGCAATAGATCACCAACAAGTTCAATGGAAACATCTAGTCTAAAATCTCATTCATTGAATATAACAGAAAGGAAGCAATTTCAAAATCAACTACAACAAGAATACTTTAAGCAACAACAATATGATCAACGAAATGGTAATGTTATGAATGACGTGCAAGATGAATATGATAAACAAGCTTTAGATCATAATATAATGAGGAAAGAACAATATGTTGATTCTACAGGCATATTGGTTTCGGAATCAGGATATTTATCAATTTCATCTAACTTAAAAGGAAAAACACATGATAAACAATCAAAAAAACCGAAAAGAACGTCTTCTTTAAAATCCGCCATGTCTTCTATGAGCCATTGGCTTCCGGATTTACACTTACCAAAAAAGCATAGATCGCATTCTTTGCCTTCTGGAGTAGATACCGTAGAACAGACTCAACAAGAAAAATCTTTAAAAGAAAGAATATTATCGGCTCAAAGACGAAAGAAAAAATATCATTTAGTTGCATCAATGTCAGGGTTGTTGCAGAAAGCTAGACGAAAACAACAAGCTAGTCACCAATCATTATCTGATCCAGAAACTTCTGAAACGGAATGGTCAGGTGGCCGCTCGAGTGCTCAATCAGAGGATTCTGATAGTGTATTTTCTGATTCAACACATGAAGGAAACGTTTTTGCAAAAGTGCCACTAAAACCCAAGCAAAGAAAAGTTAACCACCAAGAAATAATTGAACAGCAACAAATGATTCAAGAGTTACAAAAGCAAGGTGCGGAGTTTCATGAAGGAGATAATGGTGAAAATATAATGGAAGAAACCGAAAAATTCCAAAGTGGAGTATTGCCACGGGATAAGAGTGATGATATTGACTTTCATTTCGCTCGTGTCAGTCAAATGAATCAAGGTAATATAACGGATTTGGAAAAACTGGATATTGATACGGATATATCAAATATAGATCCCTTTGAGGAGGAATTAAAAGATGATAATAGTGGGCCTGCTTCTCTATTTGCAACCGTAGGTGACGTCAAAAAAGCAGCTGCTTCTTTAGATGAAGGATTGCTTGAAAACAATAAACCATATAATGGGAGCTCTCAAGAATTCGCTGTATCAAGAGCATTGGGCAAATATCGATTACGCAAATCTTCATCCGTTTCTGATGATCAAATATCTGACACCTCCCCACCTAAGGCTGATTCAGTCATACCTGAAGAGCCAAGTCATTCAGTAAATCAAAAAGTCAAAAAACCAATGAAAACAAGTCCTCCTGAAATTATCAGTAGCTCAGTTCCTGAAGAATCAATGACATTTTCAGAACGTAGTCCATCTATTCAAAGTTCTCGAGGTATTCAAAATAAGTTTCAACCACGACAACAACAAAGTTTAGATATTCCCAATAAGCACGATGATGACGATAGTAAAAGTACTCATTCATGGAGAAGTGGTTCTCGTGTGTCTTCTAGACGTCAAAGTACAGAAGATAGCATAGATTCCGAAGATGAATGGTATTGCTATGAATTAAAAAAATTAGAAGAAATGGAACAGCAGTCGCATCTAGAGGCAGAGAGACAGAAAACATTGGAAGAAGAACCTGAAATTGAAGAAGAATTACCAGAGGAACCGAATGAAAATTTAAAAGAAAAAATGTCGTTTGTATTAAGGGAATTAAAACTCAAAACAGCTACGATAAAAGTAAAGTGTGATGAAGAACCTGCAGAAGATACATGGAAGGATGTGACAACATTTCCAGTAATAGATGAAAAAGCTGACAGCGATGTAACTCCAGAAAGAGAATCAGATGATGATAAATCGTATGCGGACTCGGGATCGGGTGAAACATCTGGCCCTGATAGCCCAGTCCAAAGTGGTGATGAGTTCGATGAGGATTACGATATGCCACAACCACATCAAGACCCTATCCCAACTGAACCAATTCCACAGCAAGATGCTCCAGTTGGTAGTAAATGGAAATTACTAAAAGCTTTAAAAGACCGTAAAGCCGAAGAAAAAGCAACTGAAACGCCTGTCGCAACTACTCCGTCTACCGAAAAGGATAAAGTTAGCGCTGGTGTAAGTTATCTCATGCAAAAATTTCACGAAATTAGAGTTAAAAGCTAAGACATAAGCTCTTAAAGCGAATAAGGTAGTTGTTTAATACATATTATATGACAGCTTTCAAAAATGTAATAAGTTAGTTCTACAATATTTAGCAGAAAACAAAATAAATTGCTTAAATATTTATACACATATAGCAAACATAAATATAATGTTAACACAAATTAATATCAATACGTGTACATTTACGATACTATTTAATCTAATAGTTGAAGATTTAATGTATTAATACGAAACCATTTCCTTATCACTGATACGATATGATTTCAAGGCATTTGAAAAATATAATTGAAAACGTACTTAAAATTAAAGAACCAAATAAGCAAAGGTTGTGAATTTGATTTATTACTCAACAAATACAACGCAATTGATAGTTAATATTATACATTCATTGAGTCTTAATATAGAAATAAAAATGCATTTACTATTTCAATAAGAATGTTCCTGCCAATATTGGTGTGTAATGATATTCAGGACGAATCTTCCGTTATTGTGAATTTAAATTTTGATCAATTATAAATTAATAATTTAGAGATTGAGCATTATTATTATTATTATAATATACATATAAAATCTGCCATTATTACTTGATAATAAATACGATTGAGGCAATAACTAGGTTTTACCTCCGCAATCCGTACTAAAGACTTTCTATGATATACATTAATAATATTCTTACTAGAATTTTATAAAAGCTTTAGAAATATTCAACTTGAAAATGTTTTTACAATAACTCATTATTATACATTGCTTAAAGTAATCGTATAACTTAATTATGAAACTATTTGTAACAGTATAAAAATAACGTAGTCAGTATTAGATATAATTTAACTACTTGGTGTTTATTAATAGTTAGTGCCGAGCGCTAATTCACAGAGTAAATGAGAAAATACATATGTTCATTTATTATTATTATTGCTTCATACAAAAGTTCGTAAAGCATAAAGGTACAAAATTTTTCGCCGTCATATCACGTCATATCATAAAGAGAAATTCTTCTTTTTATTATAATCAAAATCAGAAAATGTCATATATTGCTTCTATTGATCACATGATATATTTACTCATAAATAATAATATTTTAAAAATAATAATCGCAAAATCTTATTTATGAATACATAAATGGAAATGCTTTAAATGTCTATACAATTTATATTTGTATACCATAAAATATAACAAGACAGTTAAGAATGTTTGATTATTAAAGCTTAAAAGTGAAAAAAATACTTAGCATAACGTGTGAACTTGATTTATATTACGTATCGGTTAAAGACATAAACATAATTAGTTTTTATTGCTGAGGTATTAAAGTCCATTATCATACAATAAATTTACATCGTGTAATGTAGCCTAGAATTAACATTACATAGGTCGTTCAATCATATAGTTATCGACACCTAAAAACTTAGAGGGCACTAAATGTACTATCGTTATTATATCTAGTAAAAATTAGATGTTATACATTATTCTCTGGCCATGGATTTAAATGATTATTAAGAGCATTTGCCATTATTAAAGACGCTTTCGTTAGAAGCAATATTATTATGGGACGCTGTAACAGATCCCGCTTTAGCCTAATAAACTTATTAAAGAAACCTATTGCTTTTAAACGAACTTATTGGAAAATCTATAAAAAAATAGGTACTTCAACAGCTAACACATCTCCATGATAATTATGTTTAGTATTACTTTGTTAATAAGTTTAATTAAGTATGTTAATAGTTATTAATTCTCCATTTGCAATTGTGTGATTAATTGTCTATGATAAAATGTTCATACAATTCATTTTAAAATAATGACGACGTAGCTGATATTTGAATTTTATAGTTGTTCTAATACAGCTAACGTTTACAACAACAATTGTTTTTGGCGTAAGAAACTTAAGAAATGTATGGAAATTATATCTTTATTAATGTTGAGATTATTGTTGTTTTTTTTATTTTGTTATCAATAAATGTTAGCGTTTTGTTTTCTTTTTCTTTTTTTGTTATTAATTGTTATTTTTATTTTTATTTTAGAATGGCACCGGCGGTTTCAACGAGCAAGGCGGCAGGGGGAATGGGTATGATTAGTTTTAGTAAATAAAGAAAAATAAAAACAATTTTGGAGGTGCTTGTAAACATTTTTTTTTTTTCGTTTTATTAGACACCCCGGGGATAATCCTTTCTATAGTAACATTGACAGTATGCCTGACATTCGGCCGAGAAGAAAATCCATTCCATTGGTATCGGAACTTGTAAGTAGCGATTGTAAATGTTTTATGTTATCTAATAATTCTAGTAAAGATCAAATGGAGCTATATCTTTCTTTCTTTGGCCGGTTTCAATTGACTATCTTAACATTACATGTTTCAAATGATAAATGGGGTCAGCTGTTTGCAAAAGGTAGATATTTGAAACTGGTCGTAAATGTTTACAGCTCGCATCGACGTGCGCTTCCTGATGCTTAGTAACATTAGGCGCGTAATAAATGTTTTCTTCTCAACGGGGAGTTTCTATATAATAATTTCTTAAACAATTCACGTACAGATCTTCTAAAGCTGTGACTAAACACATTTCAATATTTTTTATTAATTAATCTCGGATCTGTACGTGTATTGGTTTAATGATTTTTGTTGAAGACTTTCGACGGTCTATACAAACCCTTCTATTTTCTTTGATGTATTACTTTATATCTGTGATTTATGTGACTCCCTTCTAATGCTACTTGTGTAGGTGGTCTTTACCTACGTATTTTTAGAGGGCCTTCCAACACCAAATCACCTGCAAGATATAGTGGATATAGGGGTCACCTGAAATTTATAATAGTGTAGCGGAACCATATAATGCAAACGAAAATTCCTGATTAAAATTAATAATCTCATTGCATTTTACCCCTAACCGTGGACCCGCAGGTTCTCAAGGTATATCTCTCCCAATAACACTTTCTTCTATGCATGGAACTATTAAAATTTAATATAAATGCTTTTGATATGCAGTTTTTGTTAATAATTTTCTAGATAAACTGCTTTTGATTTTTAGTTTTTTCTTAAAGTAAGATATTGTGATGGAAATGATCGCCTCAAGCAATTGCATGAAACTGCTACATGGCTAATGACTTTTATTTCGTTGACTTTATAATTTAATGATGTAAATTCAATTGTTACAATTAATTATAATTTTATTAATATGGATACAATTAACGCAGTGCACGAGCTTCATATTTTTTTTGTTTCCTAGTCAAATATTTTTTGATAGACAACAAACCAAAGACCCGTTCACGTCGGGTGTCAAAGATGCCATTTTTTTATTCTGCATACATTTTATTTTAAAATTTGCACAAAATTAAAAACTTTTTAACGCATTTGTACCTACTTTGTTTCACGAAAAATCGTGCAAAAGCTAAACTTCGATTTTAGAATAATAGTTAAAAACTACATACAGGCTTAAAGAACAGCTTAAATATTATAGCATGAGTAGAATAAAGAAATCAGAATACAAAATCTAATACTAGAAAGTGTTAAGAAAATAAATAATTTCTTATTATTCCACGTAGAACTAATATTTAAAGAATCAAATGAGACATTTCGTTTGATTTGATGATTGTTTGGATGAATTTAAAGCAAATATTGTACTATATAGACGATGGCAGCCACAAAGAGGAACGCAGGTTTAACATCAGCGGTTCATCGGGCTACTTTGAATGATGAAGAATTGGTAAGTTACAATATTCTGACTCCAGTTGGTATTCTGTATTTAGAAACTCGAAACTCAGTGTAAAATACGAGCGTGAAATGTCAAATATATGATCAAAACTGATTGTAAGTTGGTAGTCAACATTTTACGAGTAATATACGAAATTAAATCTTCCAACTTCCGACCGACTTTATAACGTATAAGATTTTAGTACTCAGTCGGATTAGAATATTTGATTTAGCTTGTTATTTCAAAAGCTGGCGGTTTAATTTGGTTGTTAGTATATCTATTTAAATTTGGGTTTCTTATTAATAATAATTACAGTCGAAATGTTATGGATATATCCACAACATTTCCATTATAAGTACTAAAGTATAAAGCGATAATCATTTTTATTTTACTCACTACGGGGGTGGATTTAAACTTTGAAGTGTATTACAGAAAATGCACGTTTACAAGAAGACATTACAAGCGTTAATTTATCCAATATCATCAACGACACCACACAACTTCGTCCTATGGACAGCTACGTCACCGACATACTGCTACGAATGTGAAGGCTTGCTGTGGGGTATTGCAAGACAAGGGGTCAGGTGTACAGAGTGCGGTGTGAAATGTCACGAGAAATGCAAGGATTTGCTCAACGCTGATTGCCTTCAGAGTAAGTGTTGGATCAAAATTATGGCTTATACACTACGTACTGTTGACAATTGGTTTTATTAATAATATATATCATACTATTGAGATCTAATATCAATATAATTTAATTAATGATTCTGTTTTCTATTCTCGTATGATGTTATGTTTATAACGTTCTTTCGAACCTTAAATATAACAGTTACGAATCAAAAACCAATTTTCAAATAAATTGTGAATTTAATGAGACAATTAAAAAATAGTGTTTTTTGAGAAGAATAGCAATATCATACTTTAGATTGTAATTTGTTATTGTCACAGTAAAACACACCATACACTAGGAAGTCGACACAGGAACAAATTGAATGCGATTTACCTAAATGACGGACCCGTCCTCAATGCTAAGGTCGTTACATCATAAAGATATGTTCTACTTCGATGTTTCTACTTTTCTGGCAGCGGCAAAGCGCCGTTCTCCTTATTAAGTTGAAGTAGTGTCAAGATGTACTCGTAGCGGGTGACATCGCAGACAAGATCTTTGTTGCCGAACGACGCCGAAGGCGATCACGTTAATTTAAAAGATTTTATAAATACTTTAATAGTCGTAATGTATAAATATTTAGAATCATTATACATAATAATAACATTTATCCTTTACAAACTATAAGTAGTTCTAAAATAATCGCTGAACAATTATTTATCGCAACATTAAAAATATTTTTCATCGTCATCACATATGACTAAATTTGTATTCTTTTAAAGGTATATTATAATATATCTCTTGACATAATTTTGACACGAAAGTGCATGAAGATAGAGCGGATGTTCAAAGAATATTCCGAACTCTTTTAAACTTAAGGAGCTTTGAACAGCACTTGACAGGTCATCTGACTTCTCAAGATCTTTGTCCTTAACGTTTGACATCAATTAAAATTTATGGTCAGTAAAATAAGTTTAATTATCTGTGCCCAGCTGGTAGAACTAAAATCAATAAAGACAAATACTACAATTCAATGATTTTAAAGTGAAATAAGCTTACCAAAACACAATTCACATTTTGTTGATGATGTAACGATCTCATGTGTATAGTTTATTTCCTACATATAATTAGATTTAGCAATCTAGATGACATCTTAATATAAGGTAACATTAACATTTGTTGTGTGTTTATTGATTGGTTCAACATTAAAATTGTCGTCGTAGTCTAAATTATTACTATTTACAACAAAGTTATGCATGATTTAAATTCCTGCATGATTGTCGGTGGCTATTTGTGAATCAACGGCCTAGGGTTATCATATAATACTATTCAGGCCAATAACATTTTCACATTTTTTTTAATACTTCGTCATCTGAATTCACGTGATTCAAGATACTTGAATTATTCTAATATTTTTTTCCTATTGACGTTGTCTTTTAATTTTACTGTTTCCTTCTTTTATGTGTGACCTCATATAATAAAGCATGAATTCCTCCTACAAGAATATGGTCCTTTTTGCTTAATCGGAGTGCATGGCTATCGGTATAAAGTTCAGTACATTTTCAAAATTCAGATTCGAATAACATTCGTCTAGATTCACATTTGCACCATCATTTAGGCGGGCAGTCGGTCTAGTATTATTCAACTAAATAGTTGTTCTCAACCTTTTATAAATTTGGAAAAAATAAAGTCGACTGCGCGTCATCGTCATAATAGTTTACATTTCAAAAGCATTAATAGTAAATACATTTATCTATTTAAACTTTTCATGAATAGAAATTAATTAATTGGTTTTATCCATATTCTACGTATTGTATTCATTTACTTTTTATTTGATTATATTTTTTAATGTTTCTCAACATTTTAATGTTATATAATAATCTTATTATGCAATTTTATTATTTTTAATAAAGATGTTTGCTTTTCTTAATGTATATGTAGATAGGTATTTTCATAAAATATTTGAGATATATGATATGTTTTTGAAATGTATACTATGATTTTCACTTAGGTAGGGATACCGACCCTGTTTGTTCCTCACGGGTGCCCCGCCCAGCGCCGAAACTCGTCAAGAGCCCTTGAACAGTATTTTTTTTTAATTTTCTTTATATATTACTCAACATTCCACACTTATTTACACCGCTCGTTTTTTTAATAAAAAGAGATGCCTTCAAGCTTCGTGACACAAGCGCCCCAAGTGATAAAAATCCAAATTGTGCCTGTTAGCAATGTGTGCACGCAGTCCAAATTTCTGTCCACTTCAATATTATATGTGGTCTTAGTTTAATTTCTTACGTGTTTTTTATTTATAGACTTCCGCGTTTTATGTTTATTTTTATTATTAGTTCTATGTTATATTTATATATTATCTTCAAAATATTGCATATATTTATGCTGATATTCGTTAACAATGAGCACTGTGACAATATTTAAAATTGGATAAAACAAAAATACTTTTACAATTAAACGCAAGGGGAGTACCACTCTTGATTATCTTAACGCTATTTTCATCATTTTCTTTTGTGAATTATTGATATTTATTTCGTCCATCTTTATTGATAATACACAAAAAGTGATTAATGGTTACTTTGTAAATAGCTTTGGGATACTTTTTATTAAAAGGCGCCGTGCTCAGGTTTGCTCCGGCTGGCGCCGCTCTAGGTCGTCGACTTGATTAGATCCAACAGTAATCAAATCATTATATTATTACGGTTCTAAGTTGGAATCTGATTAGGTTGTGTCCTATGGGTTGTCGTAGCAGGCCTGACTGCAGGGCGGGGAGCCCTCCCGGCGCAACCCGCAGTTTTTAAGAATGGTATTTGCATCGCCTGAGCAGTGTGTTTCGCAGGGGCCGCTGAAAAGTCTTCCAAACATGGCGCCGAAGATAAGGCCAATTCCATCATCACTGCCATGAAGGAACGAATGAAGCAACGAGAGAGAGATAAGCCAGAAATCTTTGAATTAATCAGGTACATCAAATTAGGTTAGGTTATTATTGTGGTTCGGAACATTGAGACTTTGGAATTCTTCGTCAATTTGCCTTAGTTTATTTATTATAATATTATTTAATTATTATATATTTCTAGATTTAATCGCAGAAAAAACAGGTATTATGAAGCAGTGCCTTAAACAAATAATATAAACAATTGTTAAATATTTTTTTATGGTCACAGCACTCACCGAATAATTCAAAATGTGGTTTTCATATTTAAATAAGAATAAAGTCACCGAATACTAATTTCATACTTTCTTATTATATATGTTATATTTTATTAACTAATAACCTTAAAACGAATTCATTTGCAAATGGATAAATGTCTGCAGGAGCTCTTTATAAAAGGATATTTGAAAACGTGGAATGGAAAATTTTGTTATAAAATTTAATTTTGATTTTCAATTTGGAACTGTTTTTATAAAAATATACATGTATGCATGGTTATACATAATATGCTTGTATCATTTTCATTATTACTTCAGATTTGCCATGCCGTGCAAAACCATGCTAAACAGAGCTTAAAGAAAATATAAATCCCAAAGACCTCTTTTGTTATATTAAACATCATATTAACTGCGTTGATATGCGTTGCCGCAAATTATTATGCTTTAAGACATAGGACCAAGGTAATATCTATCCAGCGGCAAAGCCAAAGTGATTTCCAAGAATACAATATACTAAATCCGCTATTGGCGCTATTATTTTTGTTTTCGTATTAATCTCATGTTTATTTAAGGAAAAAAATACAAGTGTAATGTTTTAATTTACCATTTAGTAATTTTCTAAAATAAATTTCTCAAATAGTTCGGGAACACGTAACCGTAATATAAAAGCAGTTTTTGACATCTGTGTATATGCAACAGACAGGTGTTCAGCATCGAACAAGAGGGGCATTCAGCACACATGAGCACCGTGAAGCAGTCCGTCCTAGATGGCACGTCGAAATGGAGCGCGAAGATCGCCATCACAGGTTCGATGATGTGTCGTGGCTAATCACTTCATTTTCAGATATTCTAGGTCTCCCGTCCAGTCGAACCGGTCAAGGACATCACAGAAACACAATACAAACACGACACTAAATTGTTTCGTGTCTTTCGTTTCATGTGGCGGCCAGGCGGACTTTTAACGTCGACCCCGACACTCACATAGACAGCCTCGATCAGGCTGAGCAAATCACTATTGAAGGGACTTCAAAATGGTCCTGCAAAATCGCCATCACAGGTTTGCAGTGGTCTTTTGCGGATACAGACCGCGCGCTCGCAAATTTGATTCTATTAGAAATGACTTCGCCTAATTTCTCTATACCACTTTTTTGATGTTTGCTCAAATTTAATAATACTACAAGTATGTGACCACAACCACAGAATATAAAAATTTTAGCAAATATCAAAACTCTCTCTGCAACCTTACTTTACCTACCTACTAACCCAGTCCATTCACGGTCGTTAGTGCACCGCCTCAACTCACTAATTCTCTTGATAAAATATAGCTTTAAACAACCATTAACACAAGGAAATTCCACGAATCTGACACAAATGATATTTAATTATAGCTACAATAAAAACAATAATATTATGCACACACAAATTTTATGGTATTTCCTACACTCAAAATATTCACATTCAATTTGATCATGACTGCAAACCATAATTTGGTAACATATATTTAAATTGACACGGTTGCATGAATCACATGTTACTAATAATTTATTACTATTACTCACTTCCAGACCCGACACTGTTATGCGGACGATAGTATTGGTTGGTGGATTCACACCAAAATATCAATAATTTATTCCCTTGTAGATTTGTACCAAAATAGGTGAATGCATTTAATTTTAGCGACGAAAGCATGCAGGATACGAAGCCTGTAAGAAAAAAATACCTTTTCTCTTCTTCCTTCTGCTATCTCTTCTAAACAACTTTCGATTCGTGAAAATTCCACTTTAGATTTCATCCCCGTGCATATAATTTATTCATATTTTGAATTTTACTTGACCAAATTTGCATTAGAATTTGCGAATGTAGTCGCTATGTTCAAGTTGTTTTAGACTCGAATTTGGGCATATTTACATAGACAACATTTTGGTAGATTTGTTGCTAGTGTCCTCTTTACGCGTATCGAACAGTACAACAGGATACCAGCATTTAGCCATCGCCGTTTGCCGTAATATTACCATCGTTCCGGTAATAAGGTAAGTAATTTTGCTAGGAAATATTATATGTATATTGGCGTAATTGAATTGCAAATCTCATCTCATAATTGATAAAAGATAAAGCGCAGATTATAATCCAGTGTCATTAATTTGCGTATATTTATATTGTTTTATGTAAGAGCCTGAAAATTGTGTTGCCTATGCCAACAGCTTTGATATTTTTGCTAATTGTAAAGATATAAAGGGTTATACAATTCAAATTGTAAGAGGTAATAGTGATGTAAGAAATTGACTAATATTTAAATGTTTTTGTGTACAATTTTAAGTTTTTGAATATAATACTAAAATTAGTTTTTCATGGACAGTTATCTGCGCTCAAGGGCTGATAGCCAAAGATAAAAGTGGAACCTCGGATCCGTACGTAACCGTCCAAGTAAGCAAAGTTAAGAAGAGAACCAGAACCATGCCTCAAGAACTAAACCCAGTTTGGAATGAGAAGTTTTACTTGTTAGTATATCATTTTAAAAAATATTATTTTATATAAAAGAGTAGTTTTTATAAAAGAATATTACCATAGCAGTTGAAGTTATCGATGTCGCTTTTCTAAAATAGCCGGTCTTTTTTAGCGAATGCCACAATTCCTCGGATCGGATAAAAGTAAGAGTTTGGGATGAAGACAATGACTTGAAATCAAAACTTCGCCAAAAATTGACAAGAGAATCTGATGATTTCTTGGGTCAGACCATAATTGAGGTAAGCATTTAAGACGCCAATAGTTTGAACAAACTTGAAAGAAAAATGTTTTTACTACTTTGGTTCACATTTATTAAAACTGCATTTTATATGTTACACGTAGTATATCAGACAAGGATTTTTCTTTTTTGTTATGTAACAAAATATGCAATGCATATGCAAAATGTGTTTTTTTTTTAGAAAACACTATGCGGGTGTAGCATGTCTCTCGTGTCGCCTGTATTTATAAAAAATGACAGGAGAGATTGCTGTTCCTGTTGTTCGTTTTGCATATGTGTCATGTCACGTTTGGTGTATGACTGACATAACTGGTACCGATACTATATCCATTTATGATATTTCTACAAGGCTGTACCATTTAAATCGGTATATCGTTCCACATAGCAATCTGGATAGTATTTCCAGATAATCTTATGAAAAACAAATGAAACTGTGCATTTTTGCGTTAGGTTCGAACATTATCCGGTGAAATGGATGTCTGGTACAACTTGGAGAAAAGGACAGACAAATCCGCTGTATCCGGAGCTATCAGACTTCACATCAACGTTGAAATAAAAGGAGAGGAAAAAGTCGCACCTTATCACGTCCAGGTAAGTGTTAATGTTACGAAATTAAACTTGGATGCAAAATACTTAATCAGAAATATATGGTATTATTTAGCCGTTTTAAATTTTAAATTAGCTTACAAATTACTGATCAATGGTATATTGTGAAGGTACACGAAAGCTATGAAACCTTTGTGTTCATTTTACGGTTAATTCGTGGTTTCCTAAGGCATTTTAATTGGCATTCATGGTGATGAAGTTTACATTTCATATGAGAAACTCAACAGGTCTCAAAATATTGGCACCATGCCTTATGGCTTATTGCCAACATTTCGGTAATCACTGAGTAGTGCAGCAATTATTAACTTAGAATAAATATCGGAGCCGGATCATGAATAATGATATTAAATGTAGATTTATTTTTTATACTTTGTCCTAATTAGATGGACACCTTCACTTTTTAAACCGAGTCGGCTAAAACTCGTGAATCTTAATTAAAGATAGCGGGGTGAAACTCAGTGAAACACAAGTGAGTTTTCATATTTTCAATCTGTGTTTATGGAATCACACAACTTGAGGTTATGGTGAAAACAATTTGATAAGAATCCTGTTTCAGATGTAAATCTGTTGTCAGATGTAATCAGCCTCACGTATATCTGAGTTATTTGGCCTGAAGTGGGCCACTTGCTGGCTGTTATTTTATTTAATTTAAACAAAATAAACTTTTACCCGAAACTACACATTTCTCTTAACCAAATAATAATATTCTCTATGAAAATTTCAATAAGTATACTATAATCAAAATTATAGGTTGCTGTAAATATGAAATTACGTAAATATTAGGTTTAATCCACGCGGATTGTAGAAAAATCTGTGCCGATGAAAAAAGATACTCTGATAGTTAAAGGCATAAAGTTTTTATTACAATTTTAAGTACTTATAAGTATTCAACTCTTATATATTCTAAATTTCGATAATAATAACCACGACTGATAACAAAGTTTGATGGGCGAACTTTTCATAAATGCTAAAAGTTCGTAGATGCGACTAAGCCAAACTGCTGGGCTGCCGGATAATATTTAAGTATAATTTAATCTCTACTTTTGGAAACATTTAGATGCAAATTTTAATGCGCCAATGCTTTAGTGCTCGGACTCATCAATATAAATATTTTACTTGGTTTTGTATAGATTATAACAAATATACGAATTCTCACAAGCTCCGAAGGCCAGTAAGTAAAGTGTATAAGTCATAAAATTTACGTACAATCACATGTTAAATAAAGTCTCGTTGGCTATTAATTGAATAAATCTATAAAACATTATTTAAAAATAGAACACACGTTTGTATGCCGCTGTAATTGACATCGTCGAAACATCAATACATAATTCTCTCAGGATAAATAAATGTGATTGGTTCAATTTATTTCTGGTCTATTTTAATTAAAATTATATGTTTAAATGTTTTGTTTGATCACAAGAAAAAACAAGCTGATGAACGTATATATTAATATTGTCAAGAAAAAAAAGAGATAAAATTTATCGCAAGTTTAGTTCGTGTGTTTTATTAAAAACCAAAATGTTTAACTAAGAAATTGAATGGCTAAAAAGGATTTTGAATAAACGCAAAATTTTATTAACAAACCCAAAGTGTATCTACAGCATGTTCTGCAATAAAAGCTAATAACATAGGGCGTTGCCATCTTACATCTTTTATTATATAAGAAAATTATATAGCATCCCTCCACTTAGCGGTGCAATGTTCGCGCTCTCGACAAAATCCAATATTATTAAAACTTACACCAATGAGCTGAGTACGAGTTTTAAAAACTTCGGCCTCGCGGACTGTTGCTTCGAAAATTACAAAGTCTGGTTCAGAGAGACGTGATTAATCTTTTTTCTTGGCTTGTTTTCAATAACCTATTATTCTGTTAGTGACAAGCTGTTTTTCAAGAGTTTAATTTTTATCTATGCTTTCGTCGAAAGTGAACGTCGTGAAAAAAACACTGCACGTTTCTTTGTCATGTTTGCCAATAATATTTAAAAACAAAACTGGCCTCGGTAAATGTTTTGAAATTAGAACGTTTTTTCAAAAACATAATATTTCTTTTGACATAATTATAATAATCTACTTTTTAATAAGAACTCACATTAATTCGTTAATTATTAATTTAGGAATTAATTTCACAAAACATATATTTTAAATAACTCGTAAAAAATTTAAATAAATGTGATAGTAACATTTACAGCTGTAAAATGAAAAACAAATTCGCTGTGGTCTCACGAGTCTTGGCGCTGGTTAATTTCTGGATAAATTCGTCCGGTAATTAAAATTGTAATTAAGACCATTAAACGTTTTCTCGCTACAAAATTATGATTTTTAATATAATTTTATTTACGTTTGCAAAAACGTGAAATAAGTATTTTAATCATTACGCATTTTAATAATTTAATAACTTTTACGACTTTATACGTTTTAAGCTTATATTGTAATGGAAGAAAAACGGTAATATAAAAAACGTAAAGTTTACTTTGATTTATTTTATAATTCTAGGTTTTATTTTACCTTTTATAAAATTTATTACGAAATTATCAAAATGAAATATCAACGAAATTAAAAGCAAATTTTAAGCTATAATAAAATATTGTGTTACTTCATTAAAACCTTTTATTTTCTTTAAACATTTCAAGAAAAAATATAAAATACCTTTAAGAAAAACGATACATGAGAGAAATATTATATAAGGATGTTGGATATTTTTTTGCTGTTTTGTGTTCCGTACTTGACAATTTTTTATTTTCCGGGATATAAAGTTCTATTAGGATTTCGCTAGGAAAAAGTGAAGCAGGATTTCACTAAAAAACTCCTCAGACGTACAGACAATAAATATTAAATGTTATAAGTAAAGGTTAAAATTGAAAGACTTATATAATATATTTTTCAATTGATTATTTTTTAATCACTTCTTCGGCCGAATATCAACACCGATTCATTTTAGATGCGAAAAACAGAAATGTCTATGTGTTATATGCTTCCTAATTTTAAAACTAGGTCGCACTCAGTTTAAGACATCTCTCAAGTGGATTACGAACTAAATACGAGTTCTAAAAGTGAAAAATAAAACAAAAATTCCAACGGATATCCGTTAATTCGAAATGCCCCACATCTAGTGAATTACTTTTACAACTTAGTTAAAATAATTCGAAACTAAATTCTTGAGTTTAACTACTAAATACGGCTAATGTGGCGCGGTAAGAGGAGCGTATTCTCTTTTACTGAAACAACATTGTTAACTTAAATTCTCAGACCAATATATTTCTGTTCCAATTGATATTGGGACATGTATATGTTATAGTTTGGATTCGGATTCATCGGGGCCATCTGATAATAAGTGGTAACAACCGCCCATAGACAATGGCGCTGTAAGAAACATTAACCATTTCTTACATCGCCAATGCGTCACCAACTTTGGAAACTAAGATGTTATGTCCCTTGTGCCTGTTATACACTGGCTCACTCATCCTTTAAACCGGAACACAACAATACTGAGTATTGTTGTTTGGCTGTAAAATATGTGATAAGTGGGTGGTACCTACCCGGATGGGCTTGCACAAAGCCCTTCCACCAAGTATTACTAAGTACATGGACATAGTCTGTATATAAATGAATTTCCGTATGTCTGGTGTGAGTTCATATTTCCTTTCGCTTTCCGTAACCTGCGAGAGTGATATCGTGAAACGGACCAATCTAATGATCGGGCGTGGTGCTAGTGCTGGCCGTCGGTACCAGTTCTTTTTCTGAGTACATAATAGTTAATGTTGCTTATTGCTTGCTTGCTTGTTCCCTATTGATAAGCCAAGACAGCCCAGTGGTTGTAAAGCGTACATCTTAACCGATGATTGGGAGTTCAACCCTAATGATGCACCACTGAATTTTCAAGTGCTTAATTTGTGTTTATTCACCTCGTGCTCGGTGGTGAAGGAAAAATATCGTGAGGAAACCTGCATGTGTCTCATTTCAACGAAATTCTGCCACATGTGAATCCACCAACTCGCACTGGAGCAGCGAAGTGGAATATGCTCCTAATCTTCTCCTCAAAAAGGGAAACAGCTTAGTTAGGCCTTAGCCTAGTTGCTGCTTATTGTCCAGGTGAATTGTCAGATATGTTATAGATGTTATCTCACATAAGGTACATAGGTATAAAAAACAATTGTTCGTTTTTCAATCCAAAAATATCCCAAAATCGAATACACCTGATACTATGGTATTGGGTTTAATGTAAGCACGTCAAAACCCTACCTACTTGGCGTAGGCTTTGGTTGGAATGGTATTTCATTCTCTGATTAGTTATTTAAATGATCCTTTATAAACGTTAATACTTTTTTCGTGGTGTGTTCCAAAACGAAGGGTAAATTAATTAGTTTAAGTTTAGTCACAAGGGATAAACGGATACGCATAATTATGTAAGTCTATCTTAAATTTTCGGCAACGCAATTGCGGTGTGGGGAAGGGTATATTCAATTACATATAGCGCCAACTTTCAGCGACAGATGTGTCTACTTACATTGTATCCCTGTGTATCCCTGTGTATCAAACACATTGTAGCCCTCTATACTTGATATAAAAAAGGAAAATTTCAAAACCAAATAATCATATAAATTAGATTTAATCATTGTGTTCTAAATATATTCGAGTTGCTTTCTTTTTTAAATATACGTAGGTATCTTACGGACTATTTTTAAAACTTTTTAATAACAAGTTTCAATTATTAAAGCAAAAAAAAAGCATCAATCATTAGAATGTTTTAGGTCAGTCAAAAATATAATTTAATAATTGTATTCTTTGAAAAGGACACTCACACATTTATGATATAAATTAAAAATGTATTTTAAAAGTTTTCACACGGAGTAACGTTCTTACATAGAATAATTTAGAGTTCATTTCCGGTAAGATATGAAATGTAAGTACTGGTCGGACTTGAAATCGCTTCGGCCACTTCCGCAATCAACCTATATTTATTATAATACTTATGCTTTCCAATTTACCTTTTAAAATGTTCTAATACGTTTTTAAATCAAATACAACATCCTTAGTTTTCCTCTTATTAAAAAAAAATTAAGAATATTTCTTAGGGTATAACTAGTGTTTCAGAGACCTTTAAATCAATGCATTAAACATTAATCTTATTTTATGTTATATATTTTATATCGTTATATAAATGTATATTTATATATTAATCGATATAACGATATAAATTTCCTATAATTCTAGAATTATTGTAACTACAATTCCGTAAAAGAACCCGAAGAATCCGAATCCAAGATTTATTTTAATGGATGTTATTGACTGGTATACATTGTAAATGATGACATGTAAATATAAACTTTAAATTATTGTATCGGAATAAGACGTTGAACATCTAACTAATACAAAATAAAATAAAATACATAAGAAATGTGCAAAATTAAAAAAAAAATACTGTAATTCTCATGTATCCAGTATAATAATGTTTGTTTCGAATAAAGATTTTCTGTCTTTCTATATATAATGATAGAAATGCTAAATATTTTCCATTATTAAAACCAATATAAGTAGATTGGGATTTCCAATAAAGAATAAGTATTTCACAAATGGGAATCTTAATTTTGACCTCATGTAGAGGTCAATCGGTTTATGGATTAAACTTCGATTCTTTTGTCACAAACTTAAGAACCTTATCGAGTGATTTAAAAAAAAATAAACGTTTTCAGTTTTTTAGCGTATGTGTACTAAGTCTGTGTTAATGTAAAAACTTTCAAACACACCGACTGGAACTTAATCTACAATATATAGGAACTTATGCAACACATCTGTTTTCATAGTAAGTCGTACCATACAGTCGACGGACGACTTAAGTCAAGGTCTTATAGGTTTTTGAAAACTTTATTCAGAATGCCCAACACTTTTCTTCCTTATGTATTATCTAGGTGGACTCTCAAATGGGTCACCCGATGGTAAGTGGTTACCATAGATTGCGTTGCACGAAATAATAACCATTCCTTACATCACACCAAGCGCCTTGGGAGTTAAGATGTTATGTCCCTTGTGCCTGTAGCTCCACTGACTCATTGTGATCTAAGTGATCTAAGTGTAGCCGTTTGGCGGTAGAATATCTGATGAGTGAGTGGTACCTACCAAGACGAGCTTGCACAAAACCAATAATAGTTTACATTTCAACAAGTCATAAATCATGAGCAAACCGGTTTAGCGATTGTTAAATCCTTAGCCAAAATATACGATACATTTTATTCAGAGAAATGTATGGTTCATTCCCTGGGGTGAGTTAAAAAACTATATCTTCATATTTAACGTTCACGCGATCGAAATCTAACACAGCTAGCCTGCAATAAAAATGGAGCTACGCATAAAAAAGAATTTCAAATGTATCCGTGAACAACCGAAAATGTGTCGATAAATGCTGCGTCAGGATTTAACAGAATATATTCAGCAATAAAGAAATTTGATACTTAATTCGGATAGTAAAATATAAAAAATAAAGGGATACTATTCATGCTCGAAATTTAAAATGATAAATTAAAATTAATCTAGTGTAAAAATAACTGGGCTATTCCATTGACTTTTAAAGTTGATGTCGACTTTTGAATTAGTTCTTATATATATAAAGTCTTTAATTATAAATAATAATCATTGTTATTTATATTGGTATTTTATTAAATAACATTATCTTTATATAAATACTACAGAAAAAATAGTTCAGTACATTTTACTTATCAGTGTTTTCGCGTTTAGACCCATATATGTAATAGAAGTAAAACTTCTTAAAAAAACTACAGCACAATTCGTGTCTGGGGCATATATCTATGACGCGAACATGCGCGACTATTATGTTCTATCCCTTTGTATCGTTGCCGTTGAGTATATATCTAACTGTTTCACTCCACTTTCAAAATTGTTAGACACGTGTCTAAACGTGACGCGTTTTGAAAATATCCTCAATTTTCAATCACTTATCGTATATCGAATCGCCTTCTTAGAAGCTACTGATTTCTAAATGTGTGGAAATCATATAATTATGCAAATTTATAATAAACTTTTTCCTATATATTCAAATTTAATGATCAAACTTCGACCACTAGGTAATCATAACGATTGCTACTACTTTTAATCGCATCTTATTTAATTAGTATTAATTAATATAAATATCATAGAATATAATAAGACTATCCTATATAATGTATTTCATCAATAAATTTAGATAAATTGAGTTCATGATTCTGAAAATAAACTCCATTTTGCTTTTCATTTACAGTATATAGTGATTACGAATATTCGCTTCAAAAACTCTAACTCGCTCTGACAGAAATGAAATTAGTAAGTTGTTTATGTAGCAGTTTCCTAACAATGTTGACACAAAACATTTCATTTCCATTCCAGGACTCCAAAGATTATAAAACCAAAAGCTATTTGTAAATTTATATTATAAATTTAGTTAATATTTAGTCTGGAACGCCTACCATTTCACTACGTGGAAACCAGGAAGTTACCCGTGTACGTCGGGGGTGCAATCGGGTTATGTGGATCGGGATTTGCATTCACTAAAACTAATACGATGACCGTCTTCAGCATAGATCAGAGAGGATACGCCGCGGCTCTTCCCGTGCTGTGCTCCACTCGTAACTCGGCAGGACTCTCCTTATAGGGCAAAGATGATTTTTCACCTAATCTGGACCCGTCCCGCTTTGCCATGAATGCCAAAAATTATCTTCTTTTTTTTTCTTTATATAAAGATAGAAATGCTAAATATTTTTCATAAGTGGGAACCTTAATTTTTGACCTTATGTAGAAGTAAATTGGCTTATGGATTAAACATGGATTTGTTTCTCACACACTTAAGAACCTAAACAATTAATTTCCACGTTTTCTATTTTTTATACTTACGTGTGTATTAGTTCTATGTTAGTCGGAGAACTTTCAAACACACCGACAGGAACTTATTTTCGAGTATATCGGAAATTATCCAAAACAACTGAACTCAGAGTATTTCGTACTAGACAGTTATCAGACGGCTAAAGTCAAGCAGTCCAAAATAATATCCTCGGTACCCTTAGGTATACAATTGGAAAACTTAAATATATATATTTTATAACTGAAAATGGTCCACCTGATGATAAGCGGCTACCACTACCCTTAGATTTTGGATTTTTGATTAATTCTATACATCGCCAATGCACTACCAACTTTGAGAACTAAAAGATATGTCCCTTGTACCTACGGTTACTTTCACTCACTCATCCTTCAAAGTGGAACACAACAAAACTAAGTATTACTGTTTGGGGGTAAATATGTGTTGAGTGGAGTTATATTAATTAAATATGACGACCGAGGTGAAGTAGTGTGTACACCGGTTTTCATGGGTACGCCACTCCGAGGTCCCGGGTTCGATTCCCGGCCGAGTCGATGTAGAAAAAGTTCATTAGTTTTCCATGTTGTCTTGGGTGTGTTTTTGGTACCGTTATTACTTCTGATTTTCCATAACACAAGTGCTCTAGCTACTTACATTGGTATTAGAGTGATGTATGTGATGTTGTCCAATATTGATATATTTATTTATATTTATATAATAACTGCATTTTAGTAATTAGTGTACTTACTAACATATATAAGCAAACATGTAACTTGGTAATATATTTTTAAATTAATTAGATCTTCAGAGTATACAATATAATGTACATTACTTTTAAGTTACAATATTTATATATTATATAACTGCTTCGTTGATCTAGTGGCTCGCTTTCGTTACTTCAGGTTCCAAAGTCCTGAGTTCGATCCCCGAGTCAGAGCAACAAAAGCGTTATCAAGTTTTTCTGTTAAGAAATTCTCAGCAGCATCACTGAGTTTGGAAGTTCGCAGTGTTTAAGCTCTCGTAACTCGGAAAGCGCGTAAAGCTGTTGGTCCTCTTGACATCTTTACAGTCGTGCCGGATTTGCCCTCCCATCGGATTACGGAAGTGAAGGAATAGAGAGAGAACATGTGTTTGCACACACAGATAAACTGCGTTTTTGTCAAATCGCATATGTCTAGTCTCGCTTGAGAATAGACAACGGTCGAAATCCGTCAGGAGGACATCATCGTATTAAAAATATTAGTACTTCCTGCTGTTATACATTTAAATACAAGAATATAAATTTAAAAACAAGATTTGTTAGATTTTTCAAAACAAGTACAATATCGTCTATTTAAAAAGCTACCCGTTACGTATCGTTTCTATTAAAATTCGCATTACTTCAGTGCCTTGGGTGTTTTCGTAACAAAATATGCGAGAATTTTATATTATTTACTGTTGTTTATTGTTTTCATAACAGTGTACTAAATTTTACCTCACAGTTTTAATATCAAGTTGACTTTATAAAACAGTTATACAATATTATATTATAAACATATTATACCCTGTCCAAGTTAGCTTGATCTTTTTGACAGACGGGCTAGTGATGGGAAATAGAAAATATAACATATAAAAAAGTCGATGAAACGATGGAATGCGTAATTCAAATTAGAATTCAAATGTTTTTTGCCTTATTTTTCTAAAACGAATACGAAATCGAAAACATTATACCAGATAAAGAGACCCCAACCACTAGCCAAAGAGACTCCAACCAAAAGGACCCCCGTTCGTAAGAATAACTTAACAGTGATCTTTAATAATTATTTTTTGCAATCGATATTTGTAACAGTTACCGCCTATCATTCGCGTCCCTACCGTCCGACCGATGTAACATTGTATAAGTATTATTTTCTAAGTTTCTATTTAAATTTTACTTTGAAGCAATAAAAAGTCATAAAATATTCGGATAACACTTGAATCTTTAGGGACTTTTGTATTTTATTAAATATTGTTACAATTTTTAAAGTCATTAAAGTAAGAAAATAATATATTCGTCATTGCAAAGTAATGTCGATCAGAAAAAATTGCATCTGTCAAAAAGATAAAGCTAACTTGTACAGGGTATAGTCGTTTGTTTTAGGACA
This sequence comes from Vanessa atalanta, assembly GCF_905147765.1. Taxonomy (NCBI): domain Eukaryota; kingdom Metazoa; phylum Arthropoda; class Insecta; order Lepidoptera; family Nymphalidae; genus Vanessa; species Vanessa atalanta. The sequence continues at coordinate 8,348,241 of NC_061882.1, forward strand.
TTAATAGTTTAAATTTTATACAAAATCTATAAACTAGATAAACAGAATCATTATCCTTAATCAATACTTACATTATAAATGTGATAGTAACTCTGTCAGTGTTATTGTTTGTTGCTCTTTCATGGCCAATCCATTGAGCTGAATTTGGTTTGAAGCAAGATTAAACTCCAAGGAAGGACATAAGTTAGTATTTTACGCCTAAAATCTAGTTATTCATAAATGTAAAGCCAAGATACCAAGCGTTTAGAACAATGAATAAAAAAAAATTGCTGATACAATCCCGGGTAAGCACTACTAAATTTTCAAGTGCTCAATATGTGTTTATAATGCATCTCATGCTTAACGGTGCAGAAAACCTGTAAGAGTCGCGTGAAAAGCTAGCACGCAATGGGTCAATTACAAAATGTTACTTTAATCTTATTATTTAATTGAATGTTATTTTTGTAACGTATTATATTTTATTTTATTTTCATTAGGACAACCAACAGTAGATGCAATATCACATCCAAAATAAAAAATAAAAAATACATTTCAAAATTATCAAGGCAAAAGTTCTACTACTTACAGATAGTCTGGTGAGACATGCATTATCATATTACACAATGTAATTATTGAAAATATAAATTAAACATAAGCATAATAATTAAAAATTAGAAATATAATACATTTTTAAACTATTATATAATAAATAATAATTAATAAAACCAATAAGATAGACCATATGATTAGAATTGAGCACAAATAAAATGCTTTATTTTTCGATTGAATTGAGGGCGACTATCGTGACATATGTCTAAATCTTTTACTTTAATACTGATGGTGATGTATAACAATGATAATCTCGATATGATGGAAATCCTGCCAAGTTGCGTTTTATATAATCTGATATAAAAGAAATGGCTCATATTACGGGAATTAATGTGAGGGACGTTTAAATAGAATATATTTCAGACTTGTGATTTCGACTCATGACAATGGGAAAAATAGTTATCTATTATATTTTGAGTTTTGCGTCTATATTAAACTGAATTTTAGAAATTGACAATCTTCAGTCTAGTACTTCGGAGACCAGTTAAATTAATTGGCTTTGAACCTAATCTCTTTCTATCCCTATCGGACTATTGTGAGTAAGAAAATGGAAATAAACCTGCACTCTGCACTTACATTTGCACTTTAAAACTTCTCAGATGGCTAATCTACAAGATTGACCGTAATTTGGCTAGAACATTATTAAACACTAAATGCGATTATACGAGTAACGGTAGTTACTTACGTACAAAACTGTTACTAAGTTCCTTAACAAGCAATTAAGGTAATTTAATTAGTATCGCATCACTTAAAACGAGTACACAGAATGTCTTCGTCGACAATCTTGTTAATCGATGTATCGAACTAAATAAGTATTGTGTTTGGAAAGTGTTGTAACGTGATTAAACGTATTTTTATTCTTTTTATTTCATGTTTTGGAATTCAATTCGTATGATTTATAAGTAATTTATATTCAATATTGAAACCAACACAACGAACCACATAATATGGTGTCTTTAAATAATCAGTAATTTATATTAATATTTAATATATGTAAGCACTTTTGAATTTTGAGGCTGTTAATATTTATTTCATTTAATTTCCACAAACAAATATAATAACTTAACTAACTTCTGCCACATGTGTATTCCACCAACCCGCATTGGAGCAGCGTGGTCGAATGTGCTCTAAACCTTTTCCTCAAAGGGAGAGGAGGCCTTAGCCCAGCAGTGGGAAATTTACAGGCAACACAACAATACTGAGTACTACTGCTTGGCGGTAAAATAATTGGTGAATGAGTGGTACCTACCCGGCCGGGCGGGCACAAAGGCCTCCAAGTAAAGTGGGAATTAAGACTAAATTTGATCATGATATTTAATAAATGAAACTTATAAGTAAATAATAAACAAACTCAAACTATTATTATATATCGTCTAGATGATCATACGTCCATGGCACATATTCTATTTAAAATAACACATCCATATATGCACACTCAATACAGCAATGATTTTAAACAAATATAAACTTAAATTTCTCACATTGGACTTCGTCGTATGATCTCAGCATAAATAATATTAAAAAAAAAAACATGTACACGGTGTCGCTACAGTTTTACGTGTGTAGATAAAATGTACTGCCTCATACTAGGTGAGAAGTAACGCAATTAAAACTTGCTTGCGTGCGACACTCATGACCCCTTTTACGTAATTAGCGTCAGAAGAGCTTATTAACTTCTATGCATAGTAGGAATCAACAAAAATTACATCTTAGCCAATTATTAAGTGCGATGACTTCATTAGGTTCGTAATCACTTCTTTGCGTGACAATTAATTACGTAATATTTAGTAAAAATGTTTTTAATTTTGGTATATTACGTTCTATCATGCATGTTAGGACTAACATTTCTTGACAGATTTTATTTATTTTTATGTAGGGTACCTGATGATAAGTACTGCCCATAAATATTGGTAATGTAAGAAAAAATACCATTCCGTATATTATAGTCATGTCACTAGCGACATGCGCGGCTTCACATGGGTTCCATTTATTAACAAAGAAAATGGTATGATATACTCTATAGAACTCTCTATGTAATATTGCTGTGTACTATTTTTTTATATAAATTTGGTTTTTATTTAGATTACATATATACAAATAAACAAATTTTAACTCTTTATAATATTATATTATAAATGTCGGATCATCAGAAGGGCCTTTAAAATGTTCTTGGTTGTTATCCTCCATGGTGGACATGATATGTGATAATGGCAGAATATCAGAAATAAAGATGCGTTGTTATTGTTATAAATACATAAAATATAATACGGTTAGGTTGATTTATTTTTTATTTTATTTGAACCTAGATTTATATCTATAATAATATATCATATATATTATTATATTATAGACCAACTGTCAACGCTGATAATTAATATTAAAATTGTCACACACACACACACATCATCCCGCATTCATCCACTGCTGGACATAGGCCTCTCCAAATGCACGCCACTGTGGTCTTTCTTCGGCAACTAATTAAAATTGTCACTATAATCAAACTATCTCACTAAGCCTTAAAAACGAAACACAGATATACAAAATAGTGCAGCTTGGTGGTACCTACACAGTCAAATTTCAAAGCCCTACCTGTATGTACACTTACATAAGGGTATCATCATTCATTGACTTGCAGCGAGAATGAAATCTAATAAGGATATATACATTTTTTAATTAATTTATGTGGACTCTTGTACACATCCTCACCGTAACTTTTAGTACAAGTCCTCTACCCAAAGGTCGCCTGAAGGAGATCGCTATTTAAGACTGCCTTTCGTACACAATTTTGTAAAGTTTACCTCTGTTTGTTATTTTATATTTTTAGTGCAATAAAACATATTTGTACTTTTCTTACTAATAACACAAGATATCTTGGAGTTTTTATAGATGTATGTATTTTTGTACGTAATTGTTGTGTGTATATATGAGTGTATATATAGAAAGTATTTTTCGCATATACACTTGGAAATAGTAATGGAGTAGTTGAGTATATATTGAATTTATGTATTGTATAATATGTAATTTCTAATTTACGAGTATTTACTTGATTTCATAAAATAACCTGTATTAAAAGAAGATAATTTTTCTTCATGGGCATCTTATAAAAACGAACACACGATTGTGTGGACGTACCAACTTGCACTCAGACCAATTGACAATATGTTACAGGTCATGAGACTTGACGTTACAAGTCCACAACACATAAGTTGATACGTATATTGCGGGTTCAAATCCAGACAAGCACCGCTAAGATTTTTTGTACTTAATTTCTGTTTATAATTCATGTCGTAATTGGCGGTGGAAGATAACTTGGTAAAGAAACTTGCACGTGGAAAGGTGGAATCTGCCTAAAATATTGAAGAAGTGTCTTATGAACTTATCCCACATAAGTACTTTTGAATTGAAAAGAAAATTGTACCGAATAAACTTCAAACCTTGTCCACAAGAGGAGCTCTTTGCTCTGCAATGAGACGTAATAGGTTGTTACTACTTTTTTGTATCATTCATGCATAAGTTGTTTTAATTCAAAATATCACTTTGTCTTGCTATTTTTGGTTTGAAGAATGAGAAGTTGGTCAATGAAAAGAGATATAAATAGCTTAAATCGCACGCTTAGCAACATTATAAGAATTTGGAAAAATAATACAATTCTTATAATTATGATTCAGGCAAAAAAATAAGAATATTTCGTAAGGTGTTAAAAGGCAAGTCTGCCTTTCTAACCAAACGATAATCCAATTTAAATTCTTAACATCTTAGTTATAATTCATGTATTCTCGCTAGCCTATGGCGGCAAATGTTCGCAGACAGCAATTTCTGAACGCTGTTTTTTTACGGTCAATATATTTTACTACAATTAATACTTCGATATAATAATTTTTGTCGCATTGTATGTGATTCTACTAAACGTCTGCAGGCGCTTCAATTTTAATGAAATATTGCATTAATTAATTAAATTATATTCTTTTTTTTATTAATTGTAAATAGACGGCATTCTGGTTCAGCTTACAGGCGGTTTCCATAATTCTCAGTCTCAATTCTTCAATAAAAACTTTGCAAACTTTATTCTTCTACAAAGATTATTAAGAGATGCTTTTCATAAATATTAAACAGTAAAATTGAAATATCTATGAAAGAATAACAGAAAATTAAAAAGGAACAATGCAAGTGTTGAATATAAATTTTAATAACGTTAAAAAAACAAGCAGCATATTCGTTGGACCCTCATCACCGAGCCAATATTAATTCTTACAAAAGAATGTCACGATTTTTTATATCGAGAGAGGTTGAAAAATTCGATAGAGATTTTTTTATGAAGTGAACAATGTTAATCATAAATTTTTTTGCGAACAATGGGACGTTTAATTCTACCAATTTGCACTCTAATTAATTGTTCTGGTAACACAAATTATTTTGTGGTTGGTTGGACATAATCACTGGACAATTTTTTTTTTTTATTTGTGAAGACGACAGTACATTCGTTTATGAATATTTCATTTGATCATCGTCTGTTCAATGTAAATGAAAAACATCCAAAATTGTAATTTAATATTATGTAAAAATGTGAAGTAAATAACGTAAATTACTTGTTCAGTAAAATCTTAAGCCTAAGTAAAGAACGTACGTAGCAATATAATAACATTTTTTCGCTTTAAGTATCCACATAAATCACACAAAACACGCCAACGACTGTCAGGCGTTCGGCAAAACATACTCCTGACAAAGGAAATAAGGTTTTTTTGAACATTTCAACAAAAATCTCTCAACCAGCATTTCTGTCTAGTGAAGTAAGATGAATGTGACATAAAAAAAAAGTTATAAATTACCGAACGTACTAATAGCAGTATTATCTGTAAAAATATTATATTGCACGTGTACTTGCAATGTTACTAATTAACAAGCAACCCCTTCTAGTAAGTTCTTCTGAGAATCTTTTTAAATATTTTCATATTAATTATACTCTTAGTCAGTGTTATACGCTGATCAAGTATCATTTTTCACAGTAATTTTCAAAGCGCTGGCAACGATCGATGGTGTGCAACATTTATGTCGTTCAAAGCCTCTTGAAATGTCAAGTCTGTACGTTTAGAAGTCGCTGAAATTGCGTGGCGATATTGGCTTCAAGCCTGGCCGAGGCTGACTAGCTTTTGACTTTATTGACAGCAATATACCACTATCATGGCACGAAGTTCGTGTAGACAGATTTTGGAATTTTAAAGACAATACTTACTTATAAAAGTCATTGTTTAATTTTATTTATTTTTTGGCAAGTCTTGTCAATATAAAAATATGCGGGACTGTGCGAGTGTACATTAAAAAGTTGAGCTTCTTTCACGCGCAATAAAATTATACTAATATAAAAAAAAAACATGAGACAATATGACTGCAGCTAAAGTTGTTTTATGTATAAATATATGTCTGTATAAACAGTCAAAGCTGAGAACAAGTCGAGTAAAATAGTGGCCAACTGTTGTCCTCTAAGTACACGCACACTGCTAAAGTAGCATACTACTAACGTACATTACATAGATATAAAAAATTTGGCTCGTTTGTTTTAGTTTATTCTTTAATGCAACACTCTATCTTCTTATAATATAGAAATAATCTAAGCTTGAATCCGAGAATCCGATTAAATAATTTAATCGAACACGACTGACAACTATGGAACTACTCTTTTTGATACGATGTTCTTTTACGTGGTATTCAGTAGAATTTACTTGCAGAAATCGTCATGTATGGAAGAAGCGTTATGCCCTCTCTGGGCGACTCTTCCTATTACATACGGTTTTATATATATTTTTGATCTTGTTTTTCATTCACACGGGATATTTTAATAACAATTTTCTTTCTTATCATGAAAGTATTTTCGAACCTTGTTAATTAAAAGTTAGAATAGAAATTGAATATTAAATATTGTATGTTATTTAACATACAATATATGGCGAAAGCAACTTCGTTCCAACTGCGTCCCACGATACATTTCTTATTTTTGTAATCTGATAAAATTACCCTCGATTTGTATATTCGTGTAGATTTTCATACGATCCAGGTAACATAACTTGCTTTTATCTGGAGACAAAAGTAACGTGAGTTAAATAATTCGTTTTTAGATATGAAATAAGGAAAAAAAGCGATATAGTAACACTAAAATGCAATGATTTTGACCCAAACAGCCAAGATTAAAAGGCGCAAATGGATCGAAATATACTTTTAAGTGAATTAAAAAATAAGCGTGTTATTCCCGAATATTGTCTATAGAAATATATTTTATGTTAAGTAATAAAATAAAATAGATACAGTTTATTAAGAAAACTACGAATAAGTGGCCATTATGATAATAAATGTAGAAAGTTGAAATAAAATACGGTACTTATCCTTAAATTGAATCTCTCCTCACTGATGTCTATAAACTTGAAACATCGTTTAATTTGCTTATAGTTTTGAAGACGCGTTAAAAGTTAAAATTAATTTTATTACACAAAGATGCATCATATAACAAGTACTTAAGCTGTGGTCTGCGCTATATCTAGCAAATGTAAACACTAAGAGTAGCCACATAACAGCAATGTACCTAGTAGTACAGTAATCACTAGTTTTATTAATTTTTTTATTGAAAATGAATACATGTCAAAACATAAAATATTTTAGTAACAAAGAATAAACCACGGGACAGTGTAATAAAACCAAACGTAGAATGACCTAGTGTTGTACTGAGCTATTTTGCGGTAGATAAGGTTGCTTATTCTAATACGCTGCCCCAATTCGGGTTGATAGAATATTTGATATGCAGGTTTTCTCCCAAAGTTGTTTGCAAATCCAGATCACGAGAATAATGAGCTGCTGTCGTTTTTAGGTACCCACGCATCATATATCATACCGCAAAATAGCTTGGTATTGTTGTATTCCGCTTTGAAGGAGTTAGCCGTGTAACTTCAGGGGACATAACATCTTAGTTCCCAAGTTTGGTGACACATTAGGGATATGATGAATGTTTCATATTATTCTAATAATCCCCCTATTATTATAAATCACATACTCAATAGTATATCTATAATGCGAAAAAGTTACAGTAAAGAATCAACGGCGAATATATACGATGACTTATAAAAGCTTTGCAGAAGACCGATCTGAGCCTACATTTTCCAGAAAATCTTTAGATCCCAGATTTACATCGTATTAGATTACGAATAAATTTGATCTTATGCTTGAATTTCATTGAAGTTTGAATCCTGATTTATCAGCGTCAGATGCTAAGTGCATCTAAAAACGCATTTTATTGCCCAAATTTAATGAAGCAATAATTCTATACAAAAATCCTTTTAGCGTATTGAAGATGTCGATATTATTAACCTCTTAGCAATATTAAAAAATACGGGAAGTGCGTTTGAATGTGCAGAAGTATTTACTTAAAGCCCCAAATAAATTAAACTACGTCACTTACTTTGGATAGTTGAATTTGCAAAAAATAACGTAATAAACATCAATCACTCAGGATCGAAGGAATGGATTCTATTAATATTGCATAGGAATAGCTTATATAGTGAAGTGGGACGTTTTATAAAAACTACTTTTGAACAGAAAATGTGCGTTAAGTAAAATAAATAAAGTTCGTTAAACTGAAGTATAATGTGCCATATTAGATTATATCAAATTTGATGTAATTTAATCATACTTGATTTAATATCATTTAAATAAATTATTATTTTTATCACGAAAATATAATTAAAATATTTTATAAAAAATATAATCACTGCGAAATTAGGACTCCGTTTAAGCCAATAACTTTAAATATTCTTAATTTTGTAGTTAAGGGTAATTTTACATCATAAAGCTGCAATGTCCGTGTGTTTAAAGGCGTTTACTCAATTGTTCGTATGAAATAAATATTTAAATATTAATTACCGCATCGTACTTATTATCATTTATTTTTATATAAGAATGTATCTAGAAGATTATTTTCAATAAAGTTTTTTTTTTTAAGATTACGAATTAAAATAGATCCATTTAAGTATTATTTACTCTGTGGCGTAATAGATCATCTATTATTTGTTGGATAAGAAAAATATTTTGAATTTTCTTGGGTTGGAAGTAATTCTCAAACATAAATATCATCCATTTCCCAGTGAAGCAACGTGATGGATATGTTCCGCAATAAATCGTTTGTAAGGAAAAGAGACACTCGTCACACAATTTTACATAAACTTATCGTACAAGTACTCCAAATTTGAGCATTGTTATTGAACAATCATGATTTTAAGTCTAAAATCTGTTTTAATCATCGAATTATTACATTATCAAGAATTATTTTTTTACCACTGGTTCGGACCTGACCTCAGACCTGAGAAGAACAGGCGAAAGAAACTAAGCGGAACTTTTCCTTTTTATATCTTCTTTTTCAACAATTGTGTTTACAATGTGATTACACAAGAATCCTACCTACCTAGTACTATTATTTATCTGTCTTTGATGGCAATTATGATGAGGGTCTGTTCACTCAAGATGATGCGTCCCACCGAGTTAAACTGCCGCAGTACTCTAGCAAATCGCAATTGCAAATAAAGAATTAATCCTTTATTTGTTAATTAGTTACAAGAAAACTTTATTAGGCCTGTTAAACGCATTGTAACACGTAACAAGAATAGTTGATGAATCGAATAAATTTGAGGCGCGAAATGTGCGTATATTAAAACACCTACTTCGCCTTCCCGTTAAGGGGTTGCGTTTAAACTAATTTATCTTCTCTTGATTTATAAAGGTTCCTTAATTAAAAGCAAAAATATCGGCACGACTCCTCCGAGGGAATTATACGAATTAAGAACATGGATTCCTTAGACTTGGACTTCTAATTGCTATTTAGTTTTTTCATTTAAATACTTACGATTTTTTTTTACTGAACTAATCTGAAAATATTTTATTAATTATATGCATCACTGTTTAATTATAACATGGACTTATTAGTTTAATTAAATCATCTTTAGTAAGTATTAAATAGTATTATGATAAAACAAAAAAAATCAATTATGAAAATAATATTCTGTTAGGGAAGCCAATATTTTCTAGTATTTTTAAAGAAATGTTGTACTTAAGGGTAACTACATCATATAGTTGAAAAATACTCAATATCACTTATCGTTATATAATTATATACATAGTGTAAATACAGGCACAAGGGACATATCATTTTAGTTCCTATAGTTAGTGGCGCTTTGGGGAAGTAAGAAATTGTATATGTTTATACCAGGAAACCTATTCTCGCCTATCTCAAAAACAAAATCAATATTCAAAACAAAAATCAAAATCCTCATAAATTCCGTACATATATTTAATATTAAACTCACACAATGTTTTATTTCACATCCTTATATATTTCATTACAATCAATCTCGATTATCAAATATTAATAGTATAATATGTCACTGTGATAAAACATAACTAGATTTTTAATATTTAAAAAAAAAATCCATATTTTGAACCCGCTAAAAAAATACGCTGATATCCTTTGGCCGGTTCTTTTTAGATCTGAGATATATATTTCCAAGCGTAACTTGTAATGTTTTTTTTGACTAAGGCATTGTTTAGGCATATAAAAATATATTTGAGAGAATCTTTGATTATTGACTGTCTAGATAGACAGTCCAAACTCGTCGAAAGAAATTCTAGCCAACGGCTGTCAAGCAAACCAAGATAATAAAGTTAGCTCGGTTGTTTTTGTTGTGTTGTAGTGCATAACTCTAAGTGAGGAGTTTTGTTTATAAGTCATTTTAAAAGAAAACGAATTTGGCTCTCGTACTTGAACGTCATTAAAACATTTTTCAGAATATTAAATAAATAACAAAACTAGTATAGTTCGTTAATTTTAATGAACTCCAATAGCGAATGTGTACTTCAAATGCTAACATTCCGTATTACTCGAAACATTTGCAAATTATTTAACCTATTCAGAGAATTTAATCGTTAATTGCCACATGCTGTCTAAGGCGTCTGAGAGTTATATGACTAAAGGCCGGCAACGCACCTGCAAGCCCCCCGGTGTTGCAGATGTCCATGGGCGGTGGTAGTCACTTTCCATCAGGTGAGCCTCCTGCTCGTTTGCCACCTTATGACATAAAAAAAAAAAATAAAGAGTGATAGTTGAATCTAATGAACGATTACAATTGAAGCCAAAATTAATCAATGTGTGCGTTAGCAAAAGATAATTATATTCATCCACTCACACTTGTGTCAACGAAAGGAAATTTTCGGTAATAAAAACTTTACACCCAAATTTTTTATAAATATAAAAGATAGCTTCAAGAAGCTGAAAGTATCTTATCATCAAAAACCACATCAAGTTTTTCTTTTATTATCTTCAGAAATATAAACAATACTTGTCAAAATCTGCTTAAATTGTCTAAGAGCAAATAAAAGCAAAGACGAAGACGACAGAAAGAAAAGAAAAACGATGACGAGAAATGATATAAAATATTCCGATATCTATAAATACTGTAATTGTAATGGCGTCTTTCACTTGTCACTCTTGCAAGTCTGTAGAATTTACGATTTATTTATCAGTTTGAATGGATGTAAAAGTGTGCGAGTTGTCCTAAGCGACAGGATTTTAATACGGTTTTCTTACAACCCATGGATCTAAGTCCATTAATTATTACTCAATTGATCATCAACTATAATCAAAGCGTGTTTGGTAACACTCTAAAATAAAAATGATATCCTCCTTAAAACGATTAAGCGTAATGAGCATTTATAGCATTAATGAAATATAAATTACCCACAGTCGTAAAAGCTCACACGTAAAGCAATTAAGAGTTGACGCAAGCAGCTGCTAACTGTTATTCCAGAAGAATAATTACAAAAGATAAAACTCCTTTTTAAAATGTCTCATACTGAATAAATTACTGGGAATGTACTAATTGCCTACGTTTGTTTTACAGAAATAGGAAAGAAATAGCCGAAATTAACATTAAGCCTTTATGTAACAAGCAAATCCAAAAAACTTTATGTAAATAATCGTTTTGAATAAAGTGTATAAATAACAAAAGATTTTCGCTTCCTGCATAAATTAAACCAAATGTTAACGAGTACTTGGGAACTTAAAACAATAAAAATATTTAAAAAAAAAAATAAGAAGAAAACGTCATATTGGAATGATATAAGCGATCCCTATAAGCTTACTAAAACAATTGCATCAATCGTCTTATGAAAATCCTTTAGCCAATATAAGTGAGGAAGTCGAAACTCAGCGCAAAATATGACTTTGAAATGTCAGAAAGTGAAATGCGACATCGACAATTATAATTATAACATTTAACGAATGTATAAAATAGCGTGACGTTTTCAACATTTCAAAAGTGAGATCGAATTTAGTTCTTACAGAATGACACTGCTCGTATCTTTTGTAGTACTAACAATCTACTATCAAATTTGATTTAAAAAAAGTGTTCCAAATGGCAAAATTAAAAAAAATAAATAAAATATATTTCTTACAAAAAAAAACGCTGCAACCAAAAACTTCGAATCATATTTTGATTACATTTTCCATTGAAGCGTACCTATATGACATTTTCCAATTTATAGTTGCCGAAAGGACTGCAATATCTATTATATTTATTAATATGTATGTAATGTAGTCCATTTTAACGCGCTTTTCAAATTAAATGTCGTGTTTTATAAGAAACAAGTGTCGAACTCCACAGTTTTCCACCATTATAGTCCCGAGTGCTATAGTAGTAACTATTTTATTGGAACGAAGTCCTTTTACACGACTAACAGTCGAGTGAACTAGCATTATACGTCACGTAAGGAAAAAGCATTGTACCTCTTCAGGCGAATTTTCCCTCTCTTTCTCTCTCTCTCTCTCTCTCTGTCTCTTTCGGTTTTGTATAAAATTATTTAAACTTATTCTTTGTTGTTGTTTTAATTCATACCGGATTTTTAATAACAATTTTATTTCTTGTTATTGAATTATTCTTAAACGTCGTTTGTTTTTTACGTTACGTTACGTTTACGTTATTTATCTAATTGTCTGTTATTTAATATATACTTTATAACGAAAGCAAAACCATTCTAATCCACGACAATTTTTTTTTCTTAATTCAGGTACGACCTCGCTTCTCCGAAATACAAAAAAATAATATCCACAATTTGATAACCTCCTTAATTTTTTAGGTCAATTCGGTTGGTAGGTAATTCGAAGATGAAATCTTCCATATTCTAAAAGGTAAAGTTTGTAAGTATGGATGTAGGATGTGTCATCCGAATCTACTCAATCGTTTTTATTAATTATTTCCTCAAAATTTATAATGCACCTTCAGAGTAGACAAATCTATATACTAACAAATAAAAAGACTAGAAAAGGCTGGAGACTAATATTGCAACTTAAGTCGACTAAAACGTCTGACCTATTCCGTTATAAAAAATACCAATGCTCCTCAGATTATGAACATATTTTTACTGCGCAAAACATTATTGAATAAATAAAAGTTAACCACAATTGGCTCCGAATTTGCTGGATAAATTAAATTGAAACTTTGCAAACTTTTTTTTTTCGAGATACGATCTTTGCGCAAATTGGTGTTTACGAACTTTCGTCCCAGTTTGATTTGCAAGTTGAGATATCTTTTATTTAACCTTTATATCGGGGGGGTTGGTTTTATTGCTATAATATTTTATTGTGATAACTAACTTTCATTTCTTACCGGCTAAAGATTTTTACATTATTTGCCTCTAAAAATTAGTAAGTATTTTTTATCCCACCAAATTTCGTACATAGTACCCCAAAAATATTACGTTTAACATTTTATAGAAGTTCATAAACCGTTGCTCTGTCTGTTGTAACTAATTAATTGTCAAGGCGAATGGTATTGAAGTTGAACTGCTGCTGCAATCTAAAAACCTTCTACATAAATACGTTTAAGTACCAAATTACATGATAATCGGTATTTTTCTTTCGAAGAATCTTTCGTTTATTTTCTTCTTCTTTCTTCTCATCTTTCTTTCGAATTATTTCGAAGCCAACATCCATTTTCATTAACTAGTGTTGGCGCAATGGTCGAAATTATTTAACTAAATGTTACGGCCTTATTATTTTAATTACCCAAACTGCACAACACTTTATTTTTCACTAATACACTTGACTTTTTGACTTTAGGATTTTAATTATAATTAAAATCATTTACTACTTTTATAATATAGGTATTTATTTGTCAGTTCACCTTTCTTGTTCGTATCTAGCCAAACGAAGGACTGCTTGTCCGACTTAAATTTCTAGTCAAAATAAAAACCATATTATTAATCAAATAAATATTTAAATCTAAACGGAAAGAATCAAATTAAATACTAAAATTTTTGTAGGAAACGGTAACATAACTAATCATATTCGAATGTATCGTACAACTTTTTGAAGTTATACTTCTATTGAAGCGTTATGAAAAATTTATTCGAGTTAATATATTGTACACACGGTATGAAAACCACATGACAAAGTTCGTTCTCGTCGTTCGAAATAGATAACTTCACGCATTATTTTATTTTACGTTTGTTTACAATTTTAAATTATTTAGATTTCAATTTGTGAGTGATTTTTTGCCACTGCTATAACACAGTAATAGTGTAAAAAAAGATATTACATCTATCATAATAAGAATAATAATGTTATTATTAATAAGTGAATTATTATTATTTTATTCTAATTAATTATTTGCATGAAATGAAAATCTATTTATAATTACGAAGTAGTACTTTTTTCCTAAATTTAATTATAAAAAATATTGTTAGCTACAAAGCTCTTCAATGGTCAAACGAAATTAAATCGGTTGACAAATACTCGATAAAAAGTACTGACAGTTCTGAAACGTAACGTAAACAAATACAAATAACAAATTCGTGTATTGTACGTGTAATGTATTGATTTTTCGTCGTGGTTAAATAAATTGTATTATACTACGAAACATATAATTATTCATAACTCAATAGCGGCATCACGCACGACACGCAGGGCAATTTTAATAACGACACTTTATTGATTAAAATATTTCGAAATAATGTTTCTTGGTAAACAAACAAAGTATTTACTTTTAATATTGTACTGTAAAAATATAACATCGTACATCAAAAGTACTGAATGAAGTATGTTAAATTAAAATATTTTAACAGCATTAAAACGACAATTAATTTTGTTTTAAACGTCCTTTTAGAACCTGATATTTTATTATAAGTAGGAAAGTGCTTTTGCAGGAAACAATCAACTTGCCGCCTTGTTTAAACGCCTCTGCTAATTTATTATTATTTGATTATTAATTCCAGGACCCCATCGTTGGATTTCCATAATAAAAGACGTAGCTGCCAAATTTTGTTAGTTACAAAGTAGTAAATTTTTAAGCAAACGTTTGGCCACGTTTATTTTTGCTGAAAATATTTGATAAGGTTATTTTGGGTTATTTTGTGAAAATTAAACGTGACAATACAACCTCTTTGTTCATTTGAAGTTACCTAAACCTTTTTTTTTTAGGTAATGTATTAAGATTTACAACGTTCATATAGTTAAACGTCTTACAGTTTCCAGATTTTGATTAAAATCAATCCAAAATTTTTTTATAAATTAGAAATGTTTACAATCTGAAATAAGGTCCTATCATTTCAAAATTTATTATTAATTTATAAAGTCCTACAAAAATCATAAAAGTATATCACGCATAAGTTGCTGAACTAATTTGTATTTTGATCAGATTTGAATAGAGATAGCATTTACCCAGATTTAATATATCTAAGTCTATTTAACATATACCAACACAACAACCCCGTCCTCCTCACCACATGTTTGTAGGCGAAGCAGCGTTTGGAAGCAAAATAAATAAATAAAAATTATAATAAAAAATACTGAAGCATTTCTGATTTAACTATATATCAGGTACCTACAGAACGATATGCCCTTGGAGTAGGTACCGAATAACTAACATTTGACAATTTAAATAACTTAATTTCACAAAACCGCATACAAATATTTAAAGTTAAATTGATATTATTTTTGTAAAACTTATAATAATAATCGTAAGAATTAAAATCATTTAACGCTTCAGCATAAATGTGACCCATTTGCAAAGTGACTAACAATTTCGTATTCAATAATAAAACGCTAGTCAGCAAAACAAAATGGTAGAATACTTGCACTATCATCAGTTTGCCGCATCGTCGTTAATCCAATCATGAACACGTGACACAAGTTTGTCCTTTAATTATAAAATGTTTCACGTATTTGTTTTTGTAACTGACATTGAAAGGAATTTTTATCATTCACTAGCTATGTCCGCAATGTGTATGAGTGGATTATGGAGTTATTAAAATATTAATCTACTAGATGAAAACCCGTTTCACTCGGGTAAAATAAATAAAACTATACAAATACGGTTTATCATTTATTAATAATTTATGCACGAAATTATTATTTGGAACACACTTACTGAACGCACCCGTAAACGTCAAACATGGCTGCCGGTTGAACTTCATGTCATTTAATATTATGGATTTAATATCGAAATATCTGGATTATACGAATTTTGCGGATATATGTTGTCGACTAAAAAAAAAACCAATATTTTTTTAAGGATCTATAATTTTGAATAGATTTCTATCGGGTCTATCTTAGACCTGCACGAAATTATTACTATATTTTAATATATCGAATTCATGTAATTTACAAAGTAACTAAAATAACTTTAACACAATTACTTTTATTAACATAAGAATTGATAACATTAAGTGCTTAAGTACATATACAAATATGAATTAAAAATAGTTACTGTATAAACCTTATTTCAAACTTACGGGCATAAAAATTAATTAAGCTGATTGGAAGTTGGATATATTTTCTTCTTTCTTTTTTTAAAGATTATGAGCATATGTTCAATTTGATATCATATATCTATTAGCATCGTATGCCGTGACGGCAGATGACATGACATTTACTCATGACGTCATACCTTGATCCTTGACTTAAGACTTAATAACTTATACGTTTCAATGTAATATTATAAAATTTGGAAAAATATATCAAATTTATTTCATTAACGAATCTGAGTTTTTATTTCTTATTTACTTATTGGTTTTATTTAATTATAAATTTAAATTTATACATTTCACATCAGGCCCGCGTCTCGTGTCGGCCGATATACAAAATTAACTTACAAAATAAATAATAAATGTTTTTTTTTTGTGTTAAAGATTTTTTTTTAATAAAATTTTAATTCGTTCACACTTCGTTCTTTAACTATCAAGGTTAGTGTTGTATTTGCGTCTTTTCTTTTACATACAATACAATAATCGTAGGGTAGGTGACACGTAAGGTAACGCCACTTTATCAGGCATTAGGTAGTTTTAAATAATAATGGTCGACTGTAACAAGTTTGCAGATAGGCAAGAAGAACTTAGTTTATTTCAATGTAATTTAAATGAACATAACATATTTAAGCATTTTTCTGCTTATCTTCAGTATACATTAATTTTTTATTCAATTATCAGTAAACAAAGAGTATTTGTTCTTTCCTTCAAACCGAATATCCCTCGTCGATTATACGGCAACGAATGTTTTTTTCTCATCCATATGTTTATACTATGATAATACATGTTCGCTTCTTCAATATATTTTAAGGTCGTCCTTCATATAGAAGTAAAAACAGCCTTTGTAACGTGAGTAACAGTTGTTTTTTTAGCGCAAATTGCGTGGTGTCCAGTGTAATGGACGATCGATAATAACTCAATTTCTCAACATTGTTGTCGCGTTTCCATCACAGAACGTACTGTTGCCAGTAAAAATAGCATATTGTCAATCGCATTTGAACCGCAATCGTTGACAAATTGAAAGCAATTCTGATTGGGAGCGTTTCGGTAAATATTTACATTGTTTCATTTTAAATGAAACTTCTTCATTTATATTTTTCAATTGATTGTATATTATAAATACGGACACGCAAAAAAAAAAAAAAAATAGAAGTATACACTTACTTTAGATATATTTAAAAGTCTTCGTTCGAATAAAATTATAATGACTCCGATTTTTAATTTCAGCAAATATTTTTTTCATTTTGAATTTTCTATAATTATAAACTGATATTTAGATACATACGTATATAGGTATGTATGTATTTGTAGGCATATGGATGTATGTAATCTTAAGCGTTTCATTGCAACGCTCAAAGCAATCTTTATATCACCTCAATTTCCCGAAAATTATATTCAACGGAACTAGATAAATATAAATGAACATTTGTATGCGGGAGTGATCCCGTGACACCCTACCATGGTGGAGGTATTAGTGAGTAATTTGGCATTCAGTGAGAATTCCCACATAAGCCAATAGTGTCCATAAAACCAGTTTTAAGGAAAAAAAACCGATTTCAAATACGAAATAATAGAGCTATATAAGATTTTAAATTAACATGTTTATTTTTATTATTACAAGTATTTAAAACGGGATATTTACCATGTGTTTTTATTTTTATTTGGTGGAGCTCGATATTTCGACATTATCTACGAATGACTTGTTCACGAGACTCTCGTAAATGGTAAATATCGACTTTTAAATACTTGTAGAAATAAAATAGCTATGTTTAGTTTCTACTTTTATGTACAATTCAACGTTTTATCAGAAAATAAATAATTGTACGGAAAGATATTGCACTAAAGATATTGTTATTAGTGTTCGACTAGACTAAGACTTCTCTGCTTTTAAGCAAAAGCTTTGCCGCTAATTTCACAACGGTGCTCTAATTTTAAACTGTGGATAAACGTATAAAAATTTATTAACTAAGACTTCCCATTGTTGCCTCTTTAATTTCCTACGCAGCCATATTTATCTATATATCTATATAAAAATAAATTAAACAAATTAAAATTCAGTGGTATTTATCTGAACCCGTAATCTTCGGTTACAATTCACCTGCTCTAACGACTGGACTATATCGTCGCTACTGCGGTATCATGCTGTATTTATTAAATAACTTCATTTCCATATATAATTAAATTATTAACGTTTGAAAGCGAGTAGCGATATTTTCAATTTATTGAAAATATAAAACATAATAGCCGAATAATAAATTGAATCGGTTGAAAATAAACGTTTTAATGCATTTATTATTACGCTTTTTATCCATTTCATTTATCAATTATCGTGATTAATGAGTTCAGTACAATTTCAGAATAACGAATTATGATTTAAAAACATTATACCATATTTCAACGTTTTGTTTATAAACGGCCTGGAATGGTCCAACTGCTGGGCGAATCTTTTGTTGAATTGGAGCAGAGCGGTTTGATTTACACACGTGTATATTTCCTTCTCCTATCTTCTGATAAGTAGTCAACACCGTCCGTAGACATTAATCATACCTACATCGTCCAAGCGCCACCAACCTTAAAAGCTAAGATGTTTCGACCCTTGTGCTTGTAGACTGGCTCACTGAACACACAATGAAAATCCATGGCATATACGCTTGGTCATCTTTTTTCTTAAATTGCACAGTGATATCATTTTTGATTCGATTCGATTGTTACGCATAAAAAGTCTACGAACTTCCTTGGGGATCAAACTTGTTTCATACCAAATATTATCAAATGTGATTCAGTGGTTTGGTCATGTGTGAGTAACAGACGGACGTACAGAGTTACTTTCGCATTTATAATTACTATAAATAATGTCTCATTAATACTTTAACTTCGAAAATTATCGTTATACTCAATAGCAATTATTATGAAAAGAAGCGAAATTTAATTTGTACATAATTTAAAAGGCACCGTCCCTCACGTATGAACATAAACGAGTTACGCTAACTTTGACACAGACAATATATTGTATAAAATAATTTAATTTATTGTTAGGTAAACAATACAGATATTGAAACAAGTATTTACTTAACTGTATATATTTGAATGATACATTCGTAAATCCAATTTATTTTTGGTTTGCGTTGTGATTTCAAACGTCAATTTGAGTTTAAGTAAATATATCGATATATATGTAGGTATATGAATAAGTTACTACGGTCATTGGAATGTTTAATCTATACATTATCTAAATGCGATACAATATAAATTTGTATAAGACTTCTTCGTTGGTGTAGTGGCTAGCCTATAAGGCTATAAACGCCGAGGTTCTAGGTTCAACCGGGTCGGGGCAATAATAGTTTGGTTTTTCTGACGAGAGATTCTCATGAACAGATTATTCTGGATTATTCTAGATTTGTTCAGTATTTACACTTTCTTGGCTCAGCACGTAAAGTAGTTAATCTTGCGCTTTCACTATCAGGTCCAGGTTAAGAATTCCAAATTCAAATTTATAAATTAATTTAGCTGGTACATTTGAGTTTTTAAAGTATTCATTCATTTGCTATTTCTTCATTATTTTTTTCTTTCGCTTATTACCGCACAACGAAAAACATGAAATATCGGTAGCTGCTAAATAACCGAAATTGGTCCATTGCTCTAGACCACTGTTGATTCACGACAAAGCAAGACCACACACTGCACAAAAACAACCACTGTGTTAGATGAGCTACAATTCAAATATCTGTGACATCCACTATTCTTCCCGGATCTTGCTCCGTTTTTTCCGGAATTTGGACAACTTCTTACAAGGAAAAAAACAAATTGAAGTTTTTCAGTTGAGCCTTCAAAGAGTTTATTGATTCTCGCCCCCATGGTTTTTTTAGTAAAGAGATCAATGAGATGGCAAAAGTGCATAGATAACAACGATGAACACTTTAATTAATTAAATATATTTTACAAAATAAAAAAATGGTTTTATATTTCTCCCGTCCAAAACGTCAATTTCATATGTAAGGACCTAATATTTATAGTTGTGTAGGATTTGCCGATCTATCAGCTTATGAGAATGAAGGGATTGCGCTTGTGAGAATGCACTATACTGTCACATGTTCTGGTGTTGGTGGTGGAATAACTCAAACTGACTTATCTCCGGACTCACCATCGTTTGGTCCGTGAACATTTCACAGTAAAGCGTTTTCATTTATAAAAATGGAAATCACATTTGGTCGTAAATTGTCGCAGTTATGAAACATTATGATCGTATTAATTCAACAAAACATTTTTACATTAAAAAAAATCAAATAATAAACATATTTTTATCGTACATTATCGTTCTTAAAGATTGTCGAACAATCTCTAAAAAACAAGAAACGTAAGTCAAGTTTAATTTTTTTTTATTCACAGTACACATGCCTTCACGAGAACCTATTCCATTATCTCTGTGAGGAAAACGGTGGCGCGGTTACTTTGCCCGCCGCGAGAGGTGACGACGCGTGGAAGATCTACTTTAATGATATACCAGAAGAAATAGTTGATGAATTTGCAATGAGATACGGAATAGAGGCTATTTATCAGGCAATGACGTAAGTTATTTTTTATATGTGCAGTTATAATTTATTACAATTACAATGAACGTCTGCAAGGAAATTACTATTAACATAAAATAAGATCCGCATGTGAAGAATCAATTATATTGTTTTAATTGTAACTTTTTATGTTTTAGTGTGTGTGTGTGTTTTTTTTCCCCTTATTTTATTTTAATTGATAATTCATAAAAATAATAGATTGTCGATTTGTAATCCGTATCGCATAATATTATTAAACATAATTTAATTTGGACTTGAATAAAAACATAATTTTGCTTCCAGACATTTCCACTGTCTCTCGACGAAATACCTCTGCGCTGGAGTTCCGGCTGTCATGTCTACGTTGCTAGCTAATATCAATGCTTACTACGCCCACACTACTGCCTCCTCAGCTGTATCGGCCTCAGACAGATTTGCCGCTTCCAACTTTGGTGTAAGCTCTTTATTATTGTACTCTACAATGTTTTTCATTAGACATGACTAAGGATTTAGCCATTGAAACATCTGTGACGAAGAATACGCAAACAAAATTGGAGCATCAAAATATTTTTTGTCATGCGTTTATTGAAATATCTTGTGATATTATAGTTAATCAAAGATTAATTTTGATATTTTATTACCAAAGAAATAATGACACTTATGTATTAATTTTGGTGAAGAAAATTTGGCCAAGGATAACTCTTGCGCCAGGTCAACAATCCCTATATCCCTAATATAAAAAATACAATTACAAACAACGTTCTCAATTAATTTTCATTTACAGTAATTGTAATAAATAGCATCATTGTATAGATATAAAGGTTCTCAATTTATATTATAATGTAAATAAAGATACAATAATATTTTAAATAAAAGTATCATGAAACGACCAACAACCAAATTAATAAGATGAAACCATTTGACACCACTTAAAGTCATTCTATAAATTCCAGTTTATAATTACAGGCTGAGGTTAAGTTTTATTGCGTAATGGGAGGCTTCGTGAAATTATCCCAACCCTTTTGAGTGTAAACATAATTTAAGATAGATGAGGTATCTAATTTCCACTCCCCTGGGCTATCGTCCAATAAAATGTTTAATTAACTCAATTCCTGTGTTTAAGTGCAGTTTAATCTTGCCAACTAGTGCAAATTATTTTATTTTAGAAATTGCAACTCAATATTGTTTTTTAAATTATTATTTTCACGTGATTTCTATCGAATTTACAGAAAGAAAAATTCGTCAAGCTACTTGATCAGTTACATAACTCTCTCCGAATCGATCTATCAATGTATCGAAATAACTTCCCGGCGTCGAGCGCTGAAAAACTTATGGATCTTAAATCTACCGTCGACTTATTAACGAGCATCACTTTCTTCAGGATGAAGGTAAAAATCGAGTGTATATAAACACACTATAAGACATCTAAAGGTAATTAGATCTGATATGACGTCATAACCAAGCCACAGCTAAATTTTAGTGGCTTTATTCATTCGTTGTAAATTACGAACAATTTTACTATTTTAATTATATTTTTACTTAATGTCTCAATAAAGTATTAAATGAGGTCCTAACACTTTGAAATGAATGACTTAATATACTAAATATTTTTACTGATTTTGCTCTAGTAATAAAGTTTTTTCGTTATTTTAGGTTCAAGAGCTCAGTAGTCCACCAAGAGCTAGTACTGTTGTCAAGGATTGCGTTAAAGCCTGCCTTAGATCGACATATCAGTTCTTATTCGAAAACTGTTATGAGCTCTACAACCGTGAGTTCCAGGTAAATAACAATTAATAAAAAATATATTTAAGGTAGAAAATAAAGTAACAGTAATTCTATTTCAATATTTTTAAGAATATATCCAAAGATACTTTATTACAATTTATGTAACCAGGTTGATCCAAACGAAGCCAAACGTGATCCGTCTGATCATGGGCCGCAGTTGGATTCCGTGGATTTCTGGCACAAGCTGATAGCACTCATCGTATCTGTGATAGAAGAAGATAGGAACAGCTACGCTCCTGTCCTTAACCAGTTTCCTCAAGAATTAAATATTGGACAGGTAATTATTTACACAAATACAATTAATAAATGAAATTGCAAACCAAATTGTATGAAGTAACTGCTCAAATGTTAACTAAAGTTACAGGTACTCAAATATTCATGAAATTTATCTAATACCATTATAATATATTTATTTACCATTTTTCTACATACGTAGATTCTTCCGAGAAGTAAATGGGAATTTGTACACGGCTGTCTAAATACCCACTCATAAAATTTGTTCTAATGCTCAAATCTTTCTGTAGCATCAATACTTCGTATTCCAGTTTGAAAAATAGTGACCAATTATTAAAGACATACGAACGGACATCTCAGATCCCATTTTCAGTAGCACTTTGTCAGTGTAAGGAGAAAGTTAATTTTCTGGGATTGCCAGTAATTTGCACCGTATCGTCTTTGTTATTTAATTCAAAATTCTGTTTAAATCCCTCCCGTAGTTGTCAGCAGCAACAATGTGGTCTCTATTTGCCGTGGATATGAAGTACGCTCTGGAGGAACATGAACAGCATCGGCTCTGCAAGTCTTCCGCTTATATGAATCTGCATTTCAAGGTACAGTAATAATTTAATATCTCAATTTGCGCTAAAAAATTTGCAGTGACATTTCCATTTACAGAGTCTGTAACTTTAACCAAGCCCGTATTTTAACTTATTCTTAAATTAACCTAAATTTTATTTTGTATGCATTTGGCATAATTGTAAGCCACGAAAAGAAGAAATTCCTCAATTAGAATACAATTTGCTGGATTGCATTTACCAATGCATATATTTTTTAAGTTATGAATGAATACAGAATTCAAAATGTTTTTCATTAACGGAAGTGAAATATAATTACATTGCGCTTTACCGTGAAAACTAAAGTAGAGATATTACATAAGAATACTCCATTAAAATCTGTTTCAAATTATTTTATTTCAGAAATTATAAATTAAGGAGCATTTACATTTAATCTTTGTAGCTTTAGTTTTGAGAGATTTTTGTTTTTAGGTAAAATGGCTGCACACAAACTATGTAAAGGATGTTCCTCCATATCGTAAGGCAGTCCCCGAGTATCCAGCATGGTTCGAACCGTTCGTGATGCAGTGGCTTAATGAAAATGATGATGTATCCTTGGAATACCTGAATGGAGCCTTCAATAGGGATAAGAGAGACGGGGTTAGTGCTGTATTTTGTGTAATTTATTTTTAAGATAAGTAAAATACTAGGTTTTTTAAAATTTCTATAGATTTATAATTGTTTATCATTCTTTAATATTGCCCTGTTATTCTGAATGTATTTAACCCTTAATATTATCGATAAGATGCCTATGCCTATTTTGAATATTCTTATGACTAATAAAAAAATATAGAGAAAAATCTGTCATTGCTATAAAAAAATATACATATGACTACATACTACTAGGCAGTAGAGAGCCGAGATGGCCCAGTGGTTAGAACACGTGCATCTTAACCGATTATTTCGGGTTCAAACCCAGGCAGGCACCACTGAATTTTCATGTGCTTAATTTGTGTTTATAATTCATCTCGTGCTCGGCGGTGAAGGAAAACATCGTGAGGAAACCTGCATGTGTCTAATTTCAACGAAATTCTGCCACATGTGTATTCCGCCAACCCGCATTGGAGCAGCGTGGTGGAATATGCTCCAAACCTTCTCCTCAAAGGGAGAGGAGGCCTTTAGCCCAACAGTGGGTAAAATTTACAGGCTGCTAATGCTAATGCTAATACTACTAGTGCAATTTTTTTCTTTTTCAAAAATATTATAGTCATACGTTATTTCCAAAAATATTAACATAAATATTTGTTTACAGTTCCAAAAATCTAGTGAGCATGTACTCTTCAGTAACTCAGTGGTGGACGTCTTCACTCAACTCACTCAGTGCTTCGACGTGGTATCAAAACTTGAATGTCTTGATCCGGAAATTTGGAAGAGGTATATGAAGAGATTCGCCAAGACCATCGTAAAAGTACTCGTAGCGTACGCGGACATCGTGAAGAAAGAATTTCCAGAACATTTAAAAGAAGAGAGAGTGGTATGTCTTAAAATAGGAGTACATATAACATATTTGCTAAATATAAAGTAAATTTCAGTTATCTATACATGCATAAAAAAATTGGTGTCTGTTTATAATATTAAAATAACCACTTTTTACTAAATGCATTTTTACATTTTTTACAATTTTGTCTGTCTGTTTGTTCCGACAAATCTCTGTAACGTCTGGACCGATTTTGACGGGACTTTCTCTGACAGATAGCTGATGTAATAAAGAGTAAATTAGGCTTCAACGATAACTTATTTGTTAAATTTAAACGCGCATGGAGTCGCGGGCACAGCTAGTATATTATCAAAATGTAGTATAATATGATAAAATTATAGTTATAGCAATTGTAAATTCACAAAAAACGTAAAAATCAAATATTATCCTCAATATGATTACTTTTCAAACTCAAAATGCAGTTAAAGCATCAGATTGAGTTTACAATCTACAAAAGCAAAAGTTAAATATCTTATATAAGATGAAACGAGTCGTTCTCATTTGGGAAGACGCATTAAATTAAATGTAAATATTGCAGTTTTTAAGTATATAAATAACAATTTACTTTTCTCCCATTACAGGCTTGTATTTTAATGAACAATATCCAGCAATTGCGTGTGCAACTTGAAAAGATGTTCGAAGCCATGGGTGGAGAAAACCTTGAACGCGATGCAGCCGATATCCTCACTGATTTACAAGCGAGCCTTAATAGCACCTTAGATGAACTCGCTTCTATGTTTGCTAACAGGTACGAAATATTTTATAATGAAATCAATCATTTAGTTTGACAATTTTACGGTGAAACAAATAAGCAAATAACTGTTTCACAGTTTGGAGACGCGAATCACGGCGAGCGTGAAAGAGCTCGGTGAGTTACTGCAGAAAGTAGGCGGCGGTGCGGCGGTGCCGGGAGCGCCGCAGCCTCCCGCTCACCACGAGGCGGACGAGGTGCTGCGACCTCTCATGGATATACTGGTCAGTACTCTACAGCCAGCTCACCAGGGTATTAAATAAAGGCCAGTCTTTTCTAGCTCGTGAGCATTAAAACATATTTTATTGTCATAGATAATACCAGAAAACTTCAAATTGCCTCTGTTGCTAACTTAAATAAAAAAAAATTAAGAAATGTCTCTGTGAATTTTAATATACACACGTTGGAATAAAACTGTCGTCCCAAAGTTATTTCTTTATATTGAAACTTGCAAACAATTGTTAAATTTGACGACACTAAAATCCCGCTAGATTTCATATGCTGATGCACCTCATGATGCTGGTAAATTAAACGTTAGTGTTAGCTTTTTTTAACGGTGATAGTTCTTACGTTGGCCATCAATCAGGCGCATCCTAAGTGTATTGTTTCTTAAATTAATAAAGAAATTTAAATTTGCTATTCATTCTTAAGTCGAATAAATTAATGTAAATTCCCCTATTTTGTCGATTTACAAACGTGTGTAACCGTGACCCAATTTTTTTTAATAAAAAAAATTGGGTCTAGAAAGTATACTTTTACTTTTTAATTAACAATGGTTTTTCAAATATGAATTTAATACATTTTTTATAGCAATGGTTTTATTTTTAGTCTGAAAAATGATAATTATGATGAGCTATTGTTTAAATTTTTTTTTATAGGATGGCTCATTAACTATGTACGCGGTATCTTGTGAGAAAACAGTCCTCAAGAGGCTTTTGAAAGAATTGTGGAAGATCGTAATGCAGATACTTGAAAAGACTGTGGTCCTACCTCCAATGACCGATAAGACGGTAATTATAATTACTACAAGTTTATACTATAGCCAGCATATATGTTTATCTTCATTTCATTACGACATTTATAATGACCTTAATAAATATGTCATTAAAATCCTATTAATGATTGTACCAATTTGAGTTCTTTGAAGCCATCTTAAACCTCAAATAAAAACAATAAACATAAGTATGTTTTAAATAGAAACAATAAAATATTCATAAAATAAATTTAACCTCATCGTTTTATATGTAGATGATGTTGAAGAATCTGACAAACAATGCAAAGAATTTAGCAGCAAATGCGAAGATCGAAGATATGACGCAGCTTTTCAAGAGCACGGTCGGTAAACAGGATGTCAAACATGCACTTTCCGGCGTTATGGATATTTCGAAGGAGGTGAGTCATTATTCAGCTTCTCCGAACCAGTCATATTCGGTATACAGTAATATCGATATCTTTGTTAAAACAAAAACGGTCATGTATATTGATCGGATTATCACGAAACATTATTAATAAATAAGGGTCGGAGGTTTTATTATTTTCTGTTGTTGTTGCTTTTAGTATTGGTCCAAATTCAATCCTTTCTTTCCAGCACTTATCGGCAGAGAAGAGTCTAACGCCAAAGCAGTGCGCGGTCTTGGGTGCAGCGCTGAATACCATCAAGCTTTACTTCCACGCGGGTGGTAGTGGTCTCAAGAAGAATTTCCTAGAAAAAAGTCCAGAGCTAAAATCGTTAAGATATGCACTAAGTCTATACACTCAGACCACTGATACTCTCATCAGAACGTTTGTCACCAGTCAGCAGAATCAAGGTAACCAAATAAAATTTAAATTATGTTGTCCACATATTAACAATAATTTACATGTAAAATGTGATGACAGGTGAAAGAAATCTATATATTAAAACTATGATTTTAGATGCAGCGGTTGCAGAGGAAGGTAGCGTAGGCGAAGTTTCACTTCAAGTAGATCTGTTCACACATCCTGGTACGGGTGAACACAAGATAACAGTGAAAGGTTAGTAATTTTTTTTGATTTAAATTAAAAACAAAGCTAAATGCATATTGATCGACTAATCTAAAAAGTATTTAAACTTATTTACGCAACACAATTATTTCAATGGTCTAATAGTATGATGACTGTTACAAATTAAAGACAGGTAACATAATTACTGAAGAACTTTTCCAATAGAAATAGTAGCTTTTTCTAAATCCAGAAAATAAAAACTCACATACAACAAACTATTTATAATGAAGTATATTTTTAACACTATTTGGCTACAAGTTTTGTTCGAAATCACCAGATCCCGGGATTTTATTTCTAGTCGGTCCGATAAACAGTGTTGGGTTTTTTGATTAAGAACTTACCTATAAATATTAGCAATTGATAGTGTCACTCACGTAGCTAGGCCCTAATACCTCCAAATAATATAGTTAAATGTAATTTAACGTAAAATGTAATGTCCAAAAAATATTAGTACCGACCACTTCAAATTAGCCAGGACAACCAATTCAATTGAATCTAAACCATTAAATCCTGTCCTAAGTGCCCGTAAAGTAATCAAAGCTATTGAGCCCACACCTGAACTCCTGAATTTCTTCCAGTAGTGCTGTTTCATAGAACTTTGAAGTGAAGAAATGAAGGAAAGGAAATTACATCCGTATTACACGTATACAAACGCACACTTGATTTTACGATTTATCCAGCGCAGGTAGTAATAATGATCATTATGAATTACTGCCGTGATTAAAACAGCAGGAGGTCATTATTACTACAGATTTATTTCAAACTGTATCTAACACTTTGCATATATAATTTACAGTGGTTGCGGCAAATGATCTGAAATGGGTGATCGCTAGTGGAATGTTCCGTGCATTCATTGAAGTGAACCTGATTGGACCACACCTGGCTGATAAGAAGAGAAAGTTCGCCACCAAGTCGAAGAGTAATAACTGGAGTCCTAAATTCAATGAGACTTTCCACTTGTAAGTTTAATCAACCTTCTTGTTGAACACTTATCTATTTTAAAATAAAAAAAAAATATATTTAAAAAAATACGCTATTTAGTTACTCAGACAATATCTTGAAGAATTATAACCGTTATTAATGGTGTATTTATTTAATTTACATACATACAATTCTAGTATGGTGAGCGCTACGGAACAGCTGGAGCTGTTTGAACTGCACGTGTGTGTTCGAGACTACTGCTTCGCGAGAGAGGACAGGCTCGTAGGCGTCGCAGTCATGCGTCTTGCTGATATTGCAGAACAGGTAATACGAAAGAACTAAGACTTTTCCCCATAAAAAAAATCATTTAACACCACACAGAGCCTTAGATCGAATTTGTAAATTTCTATTTCTTTTATTCGAGTTACTTTTTTATGCTAATTAATACATTAACATATGTGGTTTTAAAGGGAGCATGTGCGTGCTGGCTTCCACTCGGCACTCGCGTGAAGATGGATGAGACCGGCTGGACAATACTTAGAATCCTCTCTCAGAGGCATAGCGATGAAGTAGCGAGAGAGTTCGTCAAACTAAAATCGGAAATGAGAGCAGAAGCACCTGCCGGTAGCCAAGGACCTTCGTGAAGACCTCCGTAAGGAATCACCGCGTGATACATTTCAGCAAGCCATTCCATTTGGATCTTCCACACCTAGGATTACGACTGGAAAAAACCGGTTGTGATATGTTAAATCATAGTGCTAATGGGGCGACCTCAGCGTTTTGTCCACGTCGGACAAACCGAAGATTAGAAGACGAAATTCAAAGCTATTTCACCATCAAGAGACAAACTCAAGATCGAAATATTAATAACAATTCGGCGCTCCGGCGGTTACCGGTCAGTGCTCGTACGTTTCGTTTATAATCTCGACGTCGAGAGAAATCGTTTTGTAAATAAATTTACGATGTTAAGTTACGCGAATAGTAGAATATTTTGCACAAATTCGAATCATTAGCCAAAAAGACTGACCGTAGGCGGCCGGGCGCTGCTACGTCCGCCGATCTTAGGCATACAGCAAAATAAAGATTGTTCAAATATATCGCCATTGAATTGCGGAAAACCGTATCCGTTTGCGTTATATCCATGAAACTATTCAAATCGAGCACAAAATTTATCTATAAACAGAGACGTATTTTATTTCTTCCATTACGTATTATAAAAATATGTATATATTGTAATCGTTGATGCATTGAAGCTTGAAGCGTTATCTTTCAGACTCTGAGTTTCATGGATGTTGACATTGTGTAATTTTGCTGCATACCTAAAGTTTTGTGTGGACATTTCGACACACGATTAATGTATTAAATATACTACTTGTATGGACCAAACCGTCGTTAATACGGACGCATTACCTATTTCCTTAACCCCTAATATTAAATCAACATTATTTATCTACTTAATCATCTTATCGTTATACGTGTACAGTAAATAATATATGGCCTTATGTAAATTATTTCCTTCGTTTGTTGGTATACATAATATGCTTCTGTCGAGGAACATGTAAAAGTATTAACGTATTATTGAGTGTTCGGATGCGATGCGAGTTATACGTTTTCCGTTACCGCGTGGTGTTTGTCATGCTCGAGTAAATGCACGTTTAGGAGATGAGTGTTCTAAAATTGGATTAATATAAGTAGTATGATTTATCGTAAAATGTACGGTCTTGTCATCTTTTATAAAAAAACTCCTTTATGTCCCGTTTTAAGTGATCCGCATTGTACTATGTGATCTTCAATTGTATATAATAACAAATAAAATGTTAAAGAATACGTATATCACCTATTTGCTCTTACTTTTTACGCTTGACCTGTTTAAACATGTTATTCTAAATCTCCTGTCTTTTGTATATTATTGAAAATTGTGATATTGTTATAAAATGAGAAACAGTTATCGTAACTGTGGATATTTATATGGACTTGCTTTATAAAAGTTCATATTGTGTGTTTATTGTTAAAATTGGCTTCTAATTCGTTTGTTGTTCCGAACGGGACCTCGATACTATATCCGTTTTATTCACTTTCTATATAATTCTAAATATTGTTCGTAAAATCCTTAAATATTATATCCTAATGTTAGATATTCAGTGCTCAAATATTTTTTTTGTTTAAACGTTAGTATCGTTATTGTAATGTATTCATTTGCGATGGCAAAATAATATTAAAAATTTACCCACTCCAGGCCAAACGGTTAGCGAATTACACGGAGTTCGATAAATTCACATAAAAAAAACCATTGTGTTTTCAATACTACATTTCACATTTTACTCGCAAACAACCGTAAATAAGATAAAAATCAGTTTTTCTGAAATATTTTGTCGGAGCTGTTTGACCTTCACGCGTGTCGACTCATCGGAAAATAAATAAAGCTTATCATGTCGGTAATTGAAATATTACTTATAAATAATAAGCACACGATTTAAAAAGGATCGCTTCTTTTACACAAAATCGTATTATAATAAATCGAGGTGTAGCGTTGAAAACACAAAACAGCACATCACTTAACAAACACGGGAATTAGATTTTCTATATATTAGTATTTATCATGGATTACATATCTGTAGAATGTGGTTTGTCTAGTCCAAATCTCAATAATATATTTAAAGATATATTTACTCGTCTTATTAAATAAATTAAATCATTTCTTGAGTGATTTTAGTGTTTTCGGACTGAATACGTTCGTAGTTTCATTCTCCTTTAGTATTTTATTTTAAAGCACACAAACACAATACGATTACGTAAAATGTTATATAAAATGTAATTATCGTTTAACAGATAATAAATAAAATATATCTCGTGTGCTTTATTATTAGGAGTTGTTTAGAAGAATTGTTTTAGAAAAATGTACCTTATGAATGGATAGAATTGATGTCAGATAAATTATGTATTCAATGTTTATCCTCTCAAAGTAATTAATGGATATTTGGTTAAAAAATTCATTTCAATAAATGGTGACTATCACAAGGTCGAATAGTAAACTTTTCAAAGTCAGATTTCTCACTTTAATTAGATATCCAATACGGGATAATAGATTTCCTTACAGAAAAAACGTTTTGCATTGACGATAAATCACGACTGTATAATTTTGTATATAATTGCAAATGTACGACCATCGCATTGATTGTAAACAAAGATCCCACTATCTGCATAAACTTCCAATTTCATTATAAGTTTTCTTTTTTTTTAAGATCTTTTATATTTTACAGTTTTTTATTTAAATTAATCGGTTTATGAAGATACTGCGATCGAGCCAGCAATAAAGAAAAGCGCACAGCCTTCATTCAACTTCATTAATATTTTACTCCATATATCATTGACACATTAAAAAAAAACCTTTGCCATTTGACAATACTTGGTAAATATTATTTTTAAGTGTAAAATGTGATGATCACGTCATCATAATCATTATAAGACGTTTACGCTCCAATTCTAGTATTAAATCACTAACATTGCATGTATCTTTGTATAAATGCATATATGTAAATGTTACATGTTTAAACACATTATTGAATTTAGAATTTTTATGAAAAAAAATAAATAAATATCCGTATTTCAAATATAGCTTGGTGTTTTCTTTTATTGAACATATTTATGGGTAAATACATGTATAAACAGTAATTTCTGGATTTTTTTTAATAATATTTATCTATATAAAAATAAAAATAAAATGTTTGTTCAGAACTTTTTTATGTGTTTAGAAATATAAGATATAATCATACATATTTATTGTTCCTTTATGATTTTATTACATGTATTACATGTGCATTCATTAGATAATAATTTTTATTTTACCCTTGATTTTCATTCTGAATCTGCGAACACAGAAACAGCAAGAAAACTAAAATAAACATAATATTAATTTACACTCTCATTAAGGAAGAAGTATTGAAAATATGTATTTCAATCTACCTAAACATTTTTTTTAGTCTACAAGGACCTTCAAAATTATACAATTAACCATTATTCATTATTCTAATATTATATCTAATTATACACACAGTTATCTCTAACAAGTACATCTTATAACATTTTATGAAATAATTCGTTTTATCGTAAGACAATGAAACTTTCTCCGAAACCACGACTGATATTATGGTTATTTGGGTAGCATAATGGAACGTAGACACTCCCACACGCGCGTCCGGCCAGTGACGTCACGGAGAAGTGGACCAAAGTCGCCTATTTAAAAACGTCACTCATTCATAAACCGAACACATCACTGCGGACTTGACCATCGCGAGATACACACGGCTTGTGTTATTTTTATCTAATAGTATTAACGTTGGTGTTGTGTACAATGAGTGGAAACTTCCTTACTATTCCCGGCGACAGTCCGATGCAAAGACGATCACGGGTAAGGCTTCGTTTATGTAATTGCATGTAAACATTGTTGTTTATTGTTATAGACGGGTAATGTAATAAAGATTTGCTACTTAGTAGTCGAGAACGAGATGTTTTTGTTATTATAATTAAGTTTCTGTGCGATATGCATATTGGTTTTAAATATTTTTTCAATTAAATTAATAAAATTTGATTAATTTGTTTAAATATTCATAAGGAAAACACGCTCGGTTCTGTATCCTGTAGATTTACAAGTTTGTTTAAACAAGACGTGACGGTTACAACAAACGAACACTTATTAGAATTTAATTGAATATAATTCATGCAATTGTCTGCGATCTACAAATATTTTCAAACAACAGACTGTTTTCTTTATAATTTCTAATTTATATGCATCTGAGTATTTGAGGATTACCTTCTCAGAGTAACTTAATTTGATAGGAAATAAATATCAAAACATCAGTCGGATTTGTGAACTTTTATCTCACAAAATTGAATTTTGTGTAAATAAATAATTATTATGTACTAGCTATAATTTGAAAGTATTATTTAGAAACCTATCCCTGCTGATTTTATGATAAACACCAAAATATGTTTGTTAATTTGTCCTTCTTTGACTCAGTAACAATATTTTTTTAAATAATTAGATAATTAGTGGCTAAGACATGATTCTATCCCGTAAAAGATCGTTATCTTCTTGACAATAATACAAAAGAAATTTAATACTTTAGTTTTGCAGAAAATTGCCGCTATGTTTTCTATACTTCTACACCTAAGTCTGTCTTATCACAATCAAACCATTTAACGGATCATGTTGGAGATTGAGGTTTGTAAAAACATTACATGAGTTATGGGATATACCGAAAACAAAATATGATTTGGTCGAATCATACAGGAAGTAGTTACAAAGTTTTATATATTCGAAGTTCAGAATAATTTGCAAAATTTATAAAAGTAAAACAAAAGCCGTTATAGTTCGCCGCGCTCCCATTGTGGCTTCGCGATAGGTTTTAACTAATAATGTCATCTCAGATTGTTCCATTTGATCACATTTCTATTTCAATCAAACAAAAAACTTAATTAAGAATTCATTGTTCAGTATTGTTTCTATTTATATTATATTCTAGTGATAGGATTCTTAGGATAAATAGAATATCATGTAGTCCAAGTTTATTAAATTGACTGCGTCATTAGTTATTTTTCATAGTATAGTACCATAGATGTTTACGGTTATACGGATAACCATTTATGGTTATAAGGATTTTTGTAGGTCTGCTACCAAATAGTAAGAGTTTATATTGATATTATTCTGTATGAAGGGTGAAGTACAGGCACGAAAATATGTCATCTTCTCGTGCCTGAAAACGCGGCAGGAAGAGGATTACCAGAATTGGTTTATACTTATCATAGTGTGTGCCAGAGTTAATGGATGCTTTAAAAGTACTTACCATTAGCAGGCCGCTCGTTGGCCTCCCTAAAAATTATTTATAAGAAAGTAAATAAATTATAATGACATTAGGTCCTATCATTGTCAAGTTAAAAAGTTTTAATGGGTAGTTGTCTGTTTAATGGCAATGGCATAATTTGTAAAATCAATTTTGTCAACAAATAACTTTGCAATTAGTTTAAAACTAAATTAAATATTGATCAATTCCGTGTTCCTTAGTGAATATTACAAAGAAAAGTTAACTTGCGTCTTGTTTGAATTTTGACGTTTAATTCAATAAAGAAAGTTCAGACGGAATTAAGTCGGTTACTGTCTCTTTGACTAGAATCTTAGGGTGAGAGTTGAGATGGCCCAGATCATAACACGTGTGAATATAACACAAAGATCACAGTTTCAAAGCAATGCTAAATTTACATGTGCTTAAATTGTGTTTATAATTTATCTCCGGCTCGCTGGTGAAGAAAAGCATCGTGAGAAAACCTGCATTTGTCAGATCCAAATATGATATACATGTATGTAGTCAGCATTGCAGCAGTGTAAAAAAAAGCTCTTTTTGAAGAGGGAGGAGGTCTTTGCCTCCGACTGTTTCTTCTTTTAAATAAAAAGAAAACTATATCCATGTTACATTTTAAATGTGGAAGTGGACTTTGAATTGACTGTTTGTTTGACCTGCTTTTACGACTCATATCTTATACCGATCATTATGAAATTTAGCACAAGGATAGATTGAAAGACACGAAGAGATGGATATATACTTTTATTAAGAGAACACCAGGGAATAATAATAATTTTTTAATTAGCATTTCTTTTTAAATATGCCATTTATCTGACCTCTGATCAATTCGATTCCTTTATGTTTAACTTAAAACGTAAAAAACTGATTTGCATGGAATTTTCCGCACCGAATGCGATACTACTAATACTACAAATATAACAATAATTTGCAATACTTGGAAAAAGAGGCCAAATCATTGATTCATATTAATTTTGTAGGAGTAATTACGCACACATTATATGATAGTCGTACTGTTACTTTAATTAATATTATAAAATAATATAATAAACTTGTAACCTTTTTAATTGATACACATAATCACTGAATTCCAACAATGACACGACACTGAACTAGACAACTATTTGCTACAACGCCGCATAGCTATGGAACTCGGCCAACAAACGAGATGTGCGCCGTCGTTTGATTGTCGCAAATAAAACGCAAAATCAAATACAATTTTTTTAATTACAAAATATACAAACGTAGCTTTAGCTTAAAATACAATCACTATAATAAACATCTATTTGTAATTAACCTTAAATCTTCAATCCACGGTGAAATATTTTTACACAATAATATGTGAACTAAGTTTGTGTTACTATTTCTGGTTTTTTCGTTTGTCTAGTGACAAATTAGGTTTAGAATCTAAAAAGATGACATGTTCACAACTAGTACGGTAACCCCCGAATCTTTCATGCCATATGCATGCCTATATTTAATTTCATCAGAGATGTTTTCCTTGATGAGAAAATATCGTAATCCGAAAATATGTAGAATGATAATCTGCTATATATTAAGAACATGCAGTCCAGCAATGTGTTAAAATATACATTGAACTTTCTTAACTGAACTTTTAAAATACCCTCGTATTGTCCTGCCATGGAGCATTTACCCGTCAGGTACTGTATATTAACAAATTCACATATATTATCATATAGTATGTTATATCAATAAACTTAAAGCAATTACATATTTTACAACATATTTCATAAATAGTAACCATGGCTTATAGGGAATGTGTCATGTAATGTTTCATTTGACTGATCTATTAAAATTAGACAAAGTTATAATCGATTTAAGATTTCCGAGTAAGCGAGTGGAACAAATTGCTTATAAATTCGTGTTCCACGGGTAACTATTAATTAAAATTTAGTTGTTACAGAAAATTGGATCGAAGCTCGATCGAATATAGTCTGGTCAGGGATTGTGGCAAATTATGACTATAAATTATTTTTATCTATAGCTATGTTAATGGTGTGTTTCCACAAAAAAAAAATTATCAATTTCTGTGTTTGAAACTTTTGCAATTCATTATAAAGTCGACGAAAATTGTGTATATATATATAGTATATATATATATATATATATATATAGTATATACACACCATTAAGTTTCGTTGATAAATTAATTACCGCAACTGCAGCATGCAGCGTGTTGACAACACAAATGTTTCCAATTTTCTTCTTTCTTACTTCTAGTAAATCTTTACTTTCTGAACCACATGGAATGTTGATAACAACGATAAAAATCTCAAGCAATTAATATAATCATCACAATTTACGAAGGATGACACAAAGGTTATTCGTTGTACAGAACTATTTTTTTATTTAAAAATTTAAAATAATTTCAAATTCACTATTGGTAAATATATCCTTAATCGTTGAAACTTCAAAATTAAAGATATAACAAACAATTCAAGCAAATTCCATAATTTGCGCAAAATCTAAACAGAAAACGATTTACGTAACAAGGAACGTATTCAAACGCGTAAACATATTAGATGCCTAATTTTAACTTCTAAATACCAGAAACATTCCTGTTAACGCTCCAAGAGTCGGAAGTTTGAGTCATCTCTCGTCGAAGTGATCGCTCTGAATACAAGCCGTGCAAGGACGGACAATAATGAGTCATATTACCATTCACCCGGGACCAGTACAACTAAGAAGACGGCAATTCGATTATTTCGGACTTTTGGACTAATAACTGCAGACGATAGACCAGATTGAAACCACAATTACAGATCATTAAAAAAATAATTCGATAAGATATTTCGATATTAAATCCAAAAAAAAAAATTGTTTGGGCGGCCATGTTTGATGTTTATGGGTGATGTTATAGCAAAATAAAAAAGTTTGTTATCACAATGTTTGAAATGAAAGTTTTATTTCTATTTTTTTTAGTTCCATTTATTTCACCGAGTATACATGTGCATTTCATAGTACCAAGAACTCATATGAAATTGATTAAAAACTACTATACTAAAAGTGAAATGAAATAAAATATATACAAATGTAAATTTATTGTACGGTTTTTTAAATTTTTTAATATTGGTTCATGTCATTAAAAACTATTATTGTTTTATTTTCATAATAATAGAGAACGAGGGTCATCTTAAAATTAAAATTTTAAATTTTCAATAAAAGAAAATATATCAGTTTGCATCAAATATTTCTGCGTTATATTTTCATATAATACGTGAGTTTCCAACAATAACAAACTCGCTCGGTTTGTTTATATTAAACTATATATGGATTTGAAATCCATTCAATAAAAGAGCAACAGATTAAACAAAATCATACCCACAGCGCCCACGCGGCTATGTTCAGGCTTACAGCAGTTTATGTATCACCATATTAATTTAGATCGTTTATATGAAATGGTTATTAACCTTCATTTAAAATCGTTTACAGACTAAATATTTTATACGCCATTTAACATTAAATGATTGAAAATTAAAGCTTATATAATCTATATATAATGTATTTTGATCTGAATATTCTCACATTGTTTTTAGTTTTAAATTAATAGAAAAGATTATTAATTATTTTTATTAAAAAAAAAATGGTAGAAAAAGTAATTACTGATTTTCTTGCTGGGTTTTTCTCGGGATAATCAATTTTCCAAACCGGTAATGGGCTTACATTTAATTAAAAACTGTAACAGGACGATTCAAAAGTGCTTCTTGAGCTGAGTTGAATAAAAAATATCTTGATTTTGATTTCATAATCTGTTATCATATAAATTTAAAGATCTAAGAATTGTATTAGACAATTCAATATAATTATATAATTATATATGATTCAATTATTTTTTGTTCGTCATATATCGCTTACTCGTGTAATATGATAATAAATTACCTAAATTTAATTATACAATATATAAACGCACAACAATACCGTAAGCCTTATTCATTAGATAAATATTTATATTGCAATAAGTTCACGGATCTGACTTACCTATCTCATATTTACGCAACGGCCTACGGCGCTCGAACACGTTGAGTATAATCTTTTACGTCAACATTTCAAATGCTTTACATTTTAACATTTGAATGAAATGAAACTAGTATTCATTTTCTAAAGTAAAATGAAATATCAAATGAACAACGTCATGTCATATTAATATATTATTTTATATCATCATGTTTTATTTCTGTCTTGTTGCTTTTAAACATAATTCATATTTGGATAATTTTATTTTTGCTGTAAAATAATTGTTTCATTCTTGTTAATCCGCAGGGCGTGTTTATAAGCCAAAAAAACAAAAAATACGTGGAATAAATATTCGTAATAGTTAAATTACGTATAAAAAATTATATAGGTATATATAAATAATAAAGAAGAATGGTAGCAATGCCCCATTATAAGGAATTACTAATATTTATACGTCAATTTAAGCTTAAGTGTCAGGATCGATCCTGCGACTATTAACGTCGCTAGGCGGTTCTTAAACCATTGCGCTATTGACGTTTATAATTTAATTTAATTAACACACATGTCTGATTTGGTGGAAAAGAGTAGACCTTTCTTGTCTGAACGTTTTATTATAATCAACTTTCCGAAACAGTAGTCGAGCTACATTTCATTCAATACTCCAACAATGATGCTTCGAAAGTGCTTTTATAAAGAAAACTAGTTAAATCCAAAGCGATCTTGAGAAATTTATATCCACTATATAGAATGAATTATCTTTCGAGAACAAACAATTAATCTTCCTCTATATATGAGAAAAGTTGTTTATTGTACTAGAGGAAAAAAAATACGAATAGTAGTGAAACTTCTTAATACAACTTTCCTTCTCTCTCTCTCCGTCGTATCTATCTTCTCTCTCGTGTGATTAATTTACCCTAAACGTAACGCGTTACAAGTTTGATCTTACTTTTCATGCGCATATTATCGAATCGCTGCCCAAGAAGTTAAAATTCAATAATAATAAATTAGACCGTACACATAATATATAAATGTCATTAATATGTGAGTATCGTTCTCAGTAACTCTATAGGTTATGTTGTAAAGTGTATTAATATGATACTATTGACAAATTGGAACTCTTAGCATGTGACATTACGAAATATTTAGTTTGAGATTTACACATATTAAGTTTTGAACGCGTACTTTTATCTAAAATGAAAGGTAGACTGGTAAATTGACCACCTGATGGTAAGTGATCACCGTCACTCTTACGTTGCCATTGCCAGAAATGTTAACTTTTCTTAAGTCGTAAATGCAGCACCAACCTCCTAAACTAATATGTTAGGTACATTAATTATAGTTACACTGGCTTACCCTCTCAAAGCGGAACACAGCAATACTAATCATTGATGTTTGACTGGATTACGTAATAAATGAGTGGTGCAACTGATAGGGATTAAACATTAATCACCTTATCTTTTATAAATTGAAATATTTTTCACCAAAATGCATTCCTTATGTTCCGTCAAACATGTATCAGATGTTAAATTAACATGGTTATTTTTATTACTAACAGTATTTAAAACGGGATATTTACCATGTTTTTTATTTTTATTTGTTGAAGCTCGATATTTCGACATTATCTACGAAGATAGATATCTACGGTAGATGTTAACGGCATTAGAAGTGTCCATATCGGACTAGCTCCTTTCTCGTACGTTTGCTGCGTAAACACTGGTTACCACTAACACTGTCACGTTCACCCTTACTATATGTTTTATTTGCACTCGAAACTCGATCCCATGTTTTACAAACGAAACTCACCGTATCGATTTGCGAATTTTTTATATTATTATTCAAGGGTTTGCATAACTTTATCACTGGATTCCATACTTTCGACAGTTGAAACCCACCTTCCCTATTGAAACGCAAACGTCAGTCTCGTGAACAAGACATTCGTAGATAATGTCGAAATATCGAGCTCCAACAAATAAAAATAAAAAAATATGGTAAATATCCCGTTTTAAATACTGTTAGTAATATATCAGATGTTTGTGAATTGACTATTGAAAAATTGAAATCTCTTTTAAACAAGACATTGGTAAATAAGGCATATTACTCTATACAAGATTATATTTAAGATAATTAAAGATAAAAAAGACTTAATATTAATTGATTTCTCAGCAGGTTATATATGAAAAACGTAATTTTACTTTACTGACATACTGTAATTAAAATGATGGAAATTAGTAACTACTGAGTTTCTTGCCGGTTGTTCTCGGTATCTATTTCCTGAACTGGTGGTGGCTTTACGTTTAATTCAACACATGGCGATTCGGAAGTGCTTTTATGAGCTATTTATATTTCTATTTTGACCGAAAAGTATCATCAAAACCAGAATGTAACAAGAGCCAGCATTGCCATTCAACGTTATAATAAATGTAAAATTATATTAGTTTAGTTATATTTATTTGATAAATGGTATCACATCACAGTCATGTGCTTAGGAGCTAACTGTTGTATAACTCGCTCGCGTTTCATTTTAACGCGGAGATGAATTGCTCTCACGTCCAAACGAATCTACAATCCCGCACGTATTCCCGGATATTATTAAACACGTCACAAGACTAAACTGTCAAGATATTTGGCTAACACGAACAATAAGTAATTCTATCTGTTTCGCTTTGAAAAGTTTGTTCGAAATATCTTGTAGTTTAATATTTCGATGTGATCACATCTATTAGCATCGATTCGCATTTTATCAATAGAAAATAGCTATTTTGTTTTAACACCCATTCATTCATTCTTCAGTCTGCATTGATTCTACTTTGATTTTTTTTTTTTTTATTCTCTACTGTCTAATCTACCTGTCTTTTTGTCAAACGCCAACTGCGATGCGGTATGTAGAATACATTAGCAGCCCGTAAATGTCCCACTGCTGGGATAAAGGCCTCCTCTCCCTTTGAGGAGAAGGTTTGGAGCATATTCCACCACGCTGCTCCAATGCGGGTTGGCGGAATACACATGTGGCTGAATTTCGTTGAAATTAGACACATGCAGGTTTCCTCACGATGTTTTCCTTCACCGCCGAGCACGAGATGAATTATAAACACAAATTAAGCACATGAGATTTCAGTGGTGCCTGCCTGGGTTTGAACCCGAAATCATCGGTTAAGATGCACGCGTTCTAACCACTGGGCCATCTCGGCTCTTATGTAGAATATTATAATTATGTGGGTATGTAGAATAGGTAATACTAATAGGTAACTCTTTACCGAGTTTAGGTATATTATATAGCATCTTGTAGCTCCGCCTTTGACTCACGATGCGTAAGTAAGCCCACCTTAATGCGAATCAATGCTGATGCGACTCAGGCGTTACTCAAATTGAAACTAAACAATAAATTTCTTAAGAAGTCTTAATAACTAATTATCATCTAAGTGTTTAAATAAGTACATCGTATAAAAACTAATAATTACCTTATAGTTTTAAAGACATTAATACTGTGCCTAAACATTTGAACACCGATTATGATAATTATTTAAAACTAGCTACTCGTCCCGGCTTCGCACGGTTAAAATAGTCGTTTTGAAAAGTTTATATTAAAGGACAAACATATAAAATAAATCTTATATTTAATTCAAGGAGGTTGAGCTACTACAAAGTTACATCATAATTGGATCAATGGCTTAGGGACCTCATAGAGGAGAATCA
The DNA here is from genome assembly GCF_905147765.1 of Vanessa atalanta. Classification (NCBI taxonomy): domain Eukaryota; kingdom Metazoa; phylum Arthropoda; class Insecta; order Lepidoptera; family Nymphalidae; genus Vanessa; species Vanessa atalanta. Next base: position 8,390,516 of record NC_061882.1, read on the forward strand.
ACAAACTTAACATTTTGATAGATATTTGGATTTTCATATTATATTGACATCATTTTTTGTTAATTTTTAAAGTCATTGAACTTCCATTTTATATATTAAGGTATACTCGAGACTTAGTCTTTTTTAAGTACTATAAAGAAGTCAAGTAGTCAGTAGTTTTTTACGAAACTATTATCATTAACATGATATTTCAACAAAAAAAAAAAAATTCCTTGTTTTTAAAGACTCGCTATTATGCCAAGAAGAGTCGTACAATTTATATTATTTTCGAAATAGGTACGGAAGTCGAGTAATATTCTTTTAAGATTAAGTAGAAATCATTATTTTGTAGTATCAGGCCCGACATTCTATGAATATTCTCCCTTTCCCGTTATACAATCAATGCTACAATTTATAAAAACAATGCTATGACAATATTGATTAAATTTAATCAGCCATATTTATTGTTATTATAGAAAATGATATTTCAAGTAGTGATGAATTATTGCGATCACCAAGTATGTATTTTGAGTCCAAACGTCGGCAGGTGTTGGCAACCCGTCAGGTATAAATCTTTCTAGTTTTAATTAGAATTTATGATGAAAACCGTCAATTACTTTGTTATTCTTGTTGCATATTTGGATGAAATAAATTCCAAACGAAATACCATTCTACAGTTTATGGTGTAAAATCATAAACCGATACTAAATTTTAATCCGTTAAACAAAATAAACTTAAATAAGCTGAAAAGGAACTTATTTAAATACTTTTTTTAATTAAAATAATATTAGCAATAACCCAATTTAATTTAACTGTTTATATATATTATATTACCAACCTATTTATGCCTTATTTTAAGCTTAAAGTTTGTGTTGGGAGTAGGGACGGCAATTGCCCAAAGGGTCAGGATCGATCCTGTGACTTTTTACATCGCTAGGCGGCCCTTAAATAATTGCACTATTGACGCTTAACCTTAATACTTGATACTAATAATTCAAATAATTAAATTTCATGCATGCATTGAATTTGATGATTTCTTAATATCTTAATTTATTTTATAACAATACGTTTCTACAGAACAGAAAATAAAGTAAATAAAAAATGCAAAGCTACCTTTGCTTAAGTAATAAAAATATTCTTCAATTGCATACAAATAATTAATTATAATAAAATAATAATAATCTAATTATTAATAATACAATTATGATCAATAACAATGATCCGAGATAAGAGCCGAGATGGCCCAGTGGTTAGAACGCGTGCATCTTAACCGATGATTTCGGGTTCAAACCCAGGCAGGCACCACTGAATTTTCATGTGCTTCATTTGTGTTTATAATTCATCTCGTGCTCGGCGGTGAAGGAAAACATCGTGAGGAAACCTGCATGTGTCTAATTTCAACGAAATTCTGCCACATGTGTATTCCGCCAACTCGCATTGGAGCAGCGTGGTGGAGTATGCTCCAAACCTTCTCCTCAAAGGGAGAGGAGGCCTTTATCCCAGCAGTGGGACATTTACGGGCTGCTAATGCTAAAATGCTAATGCAATAACAATTTTATCGTCACTAGTATGACACTCGCTCTTTAAGCATTCACGATTTAAATTTGTAAGATAACAATGAGATTACTTGGAATTGTCTATTACGAGCGACTTGACACTTGATTAAAAGTTTAGCGAGCAACTTCATCATGAAGTTTTCAAGTTTTCAATCATAAGAAGTCATTCTCATCATTTTTTTTTTTTATAAAGCTCATCAACAAATATCACTTCAATAAGTAAATTAAATAATTGCATTTCGTGCATATGAATTAGAAGTCCTTAATTATACATATTACTTGATTAAAAACTGATCATTAGTTATACTTTAGCATTATTCTGTTCCGATTTGAAGGGTGAGTCAGCCAGCTGTTATGTCCCTTGTGCCTGTAGTTACTACAGAAAGAAGTCAAAACTATTTCGTTCCCAACGTTGTAAGAAAGGTTTAATATTTCTTTCAGCACCAATGTCTATGTCTATACCTTCCTATATGAGATAAAAAAATATAATAATATTAATTATAATAATATAATAATTATTAATTTGTATTGTACTACAATTTAACCAAGTCGCCTCATTAATATAATAAAATTAGTTTAAAATAATAATTAGAAATTCAAAGATATATTGCAAACATTATAATTTAAATTCTTTGCTTGCCTAAAAAACTCATGAGAAAAAGTTGCAGTCTAATTTTGATTTAATTAACGTAACTAACTATAGCTGAGAACGAGCTGCGAGTTCAATTAGCCTTTTATAGTTTATCATACATTTATCTTTAGAGAAGATATTTAATAAAAATCATGCTTCAACCGGATTCGAGCACGAAGTGAATTATATGTAAATATAAATCAAGCATATTTATTGAGTAATGTCCCAGAATCATCGGTTAAGATTCACGCCTTCTAATAATTGGGCCATTACGGACCTCAATCATCATACTTTGCTTCATGATATTCATGGGTATGTTTTCCCAATGCATGTTAGGTTGGTTGGCTAAAACCATACATATAGATCAGGTGACAGCTATTTGTTTGATAAAAACAAAACATCCAAAATACAAGAGCCGATGTGAAGTCCCCTGATGTAAAGACCAGACCAGACCAGACTGACATAATAAGCCACTAGACCAACGAGTCTGTTCTTGTTCTTTATGTCTCTACTATACATAAATAAAATGATTAATTGTTTAATATTAAAATCAAACAATAATAATGATATATGCATTTAGAATTAATTTAAAGAACGGTACGTCTTGTTCTAATTCCTAGGAAAATTAACTTACTAGAAACATTATTGCATAGTTTAAGTTACCATTAAACTCGGTTCTGGAACTCCTTTGAGCTATGTATTGATTTTCCTCGTATTTGAAATTTTATCAACTAACCACAATTTCGTATATGCAACAAAATGATACACCGATTTTTAAAATATCAACACTTTCAACAATCTTAAGATTACAAGTTTTTAAAATATTTATAATACTAAAAAACCGAGCAAAGATGCTTGCAATCGCTAGTTTAATATTTCAATAAAATTTGTTTAAATTTTAGCTAAAGCATTAAAGGTTTTAAGAGATTTACACAATGTAGGTGCTGTTAATTTCGGGATTTCGGCGTTATCTGGCTTTAAATAATTTTTCATTAAAATATTTTGCATTAAGATAATATTTTATGTATAAAATAAGGTAGACAAAGTTTATTTAAACTGATATATAGAAGTGCTAATTAGCTTAATAGATAATTATATTTTTAAATTGTAAAAATATAGCAATTAATACTTATTTTTATTTTTTTCGTAACGAGCTCTTCATTCACGCTCGAACGACGAACTTATTTATAATGCTTATTTTGAATTCTAATTAAACAATTGAACGTCTCTGAGATTCAAACATAAAAAAAGTAAAAATTAGTTTTTGTTTGCATTAATAAAATTAAAATCAAACTAATTTCAAAATTTAATTCGAATATGTGAATGAGATCACGACCTTGTTATATGTAGACTAAATTGTTTACAATTCGCTACTAAATTATCAGTTTCTATTTCCTTTAGACAAAACAAATCAATCGCTCGGAATCGGTCGTGGTCAATGTTTAATGAATCTAGAGAGTTGATAATTAATCTTTGTTGCACATCACTGAGAGGCGTTCTTTGTTCATTATTATTCATCTGGTGATCTGCATCTCTGTTTCTATATTCGGTTCTGAATATTTTACACGTGAGTCACTTCATTTTAAACGCAAGCTGTTAATAATAGTGACATAGCTTGTAACTGCTTAAAAAAAATACTAAATAATTTATCATACTTGAAAATTAATTTCACACGCTTTTTATAGTCTAAATCTATGCGCTAGATGCGTTGAAATTTTTATTAAATTTGATTTGTAAGAAACACGTCTTAAAACGTAGAACGGCGACGCACCGGAAGAATTATAGTACAAGAATGAAATAAAACGTGGTTGGAACGTAACGTCAGACAGATGTGGAACAACGTAACTATGGGTCACTAAAAGAATAAAAAATAACCAATAAATAAGAAATATAAATTTATTTATAAATAAAATATTATTTTCTTATTATTGTGACAATATACAGAAGTAGAGAGCGGCAGCACTGAATGTTTATGACAGCATATGATCGTCATTCGGTAGCCGTCACGGCATACGAGTTGCTTTTACCCCCGAGGCACCTCGCCAACATCCCAACAACAGCTAATCAAAGTTTCATCTCAATCGGATAAACGATGATTCAACGCATATAATATGAGCAAAAACCTTGCTTGTTTAGCTTATAATACTGCAACCATGATTATCATTAGGAATAATTTTTGGTTTTACATATATTCGCAAATTACACACCGATATGTACCTAAATAGGTTGTTGAACATGAAGCCACATTTATTTGGTTTCAGACGAATAAGTGAATATGAGTTATAAAATTTTTCCTTCAATCGCATTTAACTTTTTCTCGTTCATCTTTTGTGTTTTAGAATTATATTTAACTGAAGTGTAGTCAAAAATAAGTAAAAAACTTCGTACCGTATTTCGTGTTTCACTTTGTAATAGTTCTTATTATAAATATATTTTAAAATTATACCGAAATTTTGATATAAAATTTCGTTATCATAGATAGTTAGGTGATAAAAATGTCGTTACGATAACACTAAATACTAAGAAAAGATGCATTATAAAATATGATTAATACAATAACAATATATTTGTCATTTTTATAGCTATTATTAAACGTTAAACATATAAAACGCTGCCAGCGAATTTCACACAGTATCTAATAATAATAAATTCCTTGTTTACAGAGTTCGTCGTTAACGGATTTAATATCAGCATTTGACAACAAAGCGCAGGCGCATACCGAATTACAGAAAATAACCGCTTTCAGCGGCCATTTTGTCAAAAATGCCAAACCGACGTTTTCAAAGGATGAATATGGAAAGTGAGTGAAGACTTTATTTTATTCTTATATTACATTATAATTTATATATTTATTTACATATATAAAATATACTTTAACTACCTATGAGATATAACTGTATTGAATTCATATATTATGTTTATTTCTGCCTTGTACACCCCTACCTCTTTCTATATCTGTTTCTTTCCTCTACCCTAAGGTTGCCTGGAAGAGATCGCTGTTCAGCGATAAGGCCGCCTCTTGTGCATCTTTCTTAAATGTGATTCAACTTTTTGTTTACTGGTGTACAATAAAGAGTATTTTGATTTGATTTGAATATGCTGTACGGATCTAAACAGTTACTCTTAAATAGAATGAATGTAGCATTCAGCCGTTGAATTAAAATTCTGTTAATTGAATTACATATATTGAATAAGCTGTAATAATCTTTTATTATAAGTTTATTATTTGAGCTTTGTAATTTTGATTTTAGTATATTTATGATCCGGTTTGAAGGGTGAGTGACCCAATATAACTACAGGATATACTCACAAAGATCATAACATCTTAGTTCCCAATGTTAGTGGTGTGTTGGCGATGTAAGGAATATTTCTAACAGCGCCAATATTTATAGGCAGTGGTGATCATCTACTATAAGGTGGTCCATTCATTTTAAACTATTGAAAACTTTAATTAAGATAAGATATATTGATTTAACACATAAAGTCGGGGCAACTGACTAGTCCTTATTATAGAGGAAGTAATCATATCTTTTATATTATACGCTATTCAAGTCCTATCCATACACAATAATAATATATTAGAAGTTATTTTCTTACATTATTACAAATATGAGATCAATTTATAAAATGATATAATATGTTTTTGTAATATAAAAGAAAAATAATTAAGTCCGCAGTATGAAAGCTTATTTATCTAGACACGCGGTAGCGTGTCAGCCAAGTTCAAGTAACAGAACTGGCGAGCAGCACCGTGTGTAATATTACACGAACCATTTGGAGCCACTTTTGACCTCCTCATAACTCGAAAACTATTTGACATGAACGTGTAAAATTTGGCTCATATATTGAAACTCGTGAGATACATACGTGCAACAATATATTATCCTAAGTTATAAGAAGAAATGATATTTTATGTAGTTATAAATAAATTCCAGGAAGGACCATTAAACTTAGCACCCATTTAGATCTCACTTCTTTTGTCGTTGACGGCAACAACTTAGGTATATATCATAATATTGGACTTGGCTCTCATTTTTACATTTATGTTTTTGATGGGATTTAATATACTCATACTTTTTCTAATACACTCTTTTAGATGAGAAACCCTCATCTTTTTGTTTAAGAGATTTTTGAATGTGTATACAAAAAAATGTTATTTATAAAATATACAACTACAAGATTTTGAAAATCATTAAAAATTAATTATTATTATTTATAAAAAATAAAGTATAGCTTGTAAATATCTAACTGCTGGGTCTTCTCTCCTTTACGATTTTATCCTTCACCAAGCACGGGATGAATTATGAACTTAATAATCATATGAAACTTGTGCTTTTTGGGATTTCAACCCGTAATCTTAAGTTAAGATCACGTCTTCTAATCACTGAGAACATTCAGCTGTAATCTAATATAATATTATTATTGTATTATATAATTTATTTTATTTGAAATCCAGTAAATATCTCATTACTGGGTTAATACCTCCTTCCTTTGAAGAACTGGTTTGAAGCTTAATTCAACTAGCTGCTTCAATGCGGATATTGGATATTAGTGGAATAAACTAAACAAACGTGTGGCAGAATTTCAATTGACATAACGTGCAGGTTTCCTGACGATGATTTTCTTCACGACAAAGATTTAATGCGTCACATCTTTAGATGGTCCGGTCGTTGTGGCGATCTTTGGGGGAGGCCTATGTCCAGCAGTGAACGTCCTTCTGCTGAGAGATAATTTTCAGGTCATATATGGAACAGATTTTGTTTTGATTAATAATTATTTCGTGATACAAAGTATTTCTGTTCAATCGTGAACAAATTAACATACAATGATACACACGATCAAATGAACAAATAATGAACGAGTGAACTATTCGAACGAAGATATTTTTTAATATTTTTTTTTCTGCCAAGTATAAATAAACCCGTCCACTATATATAAGTGGTCAACGATTCATATTTTTATTGTTAAATAAAATATTCCAGTACCAAATAGGAGCGCGTAATCTTAACCTTCAATCTACACACACAGAAACAGATAACCAAACACACACAAAAAAAAGAGCCCATATGGACCAGTTGTTAGAATGCGTGAATTTTCATGTGCTTAATTTGTGTTTATAATTCATCTAGTGCTCGGCGATGAAGGAAAACATCGTGAGGAAACCTGCATGTGTCTAATTTCAACGAAATTCTGCCACATGTGTATTCCACCAACCCGCATTGGAGTAGCGTCGTGGAATATGGAATATGCTCAAAACCTTCTCCTCAAAGGGACAGGAAGCCTTAGCCCAGTAGGGGGAAATTTAGCTGCTAATGTAATGTAATAAATGTACACAAAAAAATCATCAAGCGTTGTTTAAGAGTAATTCACTTACATAAACAGTGCTAAAAAATTATATAAATAAAAATTATGAATCAAACTTTTGTTCGAATAAAGATTTCTATGAAAAGGACGTTGCAAATAAAAAGTCGTAATAACATATAAATTCAGCTGATAAATAGTCGTTCTGATTTTCAAATACGATTTGGTGAAGGTTAATTCAAAGTTATGCGAAATGTAAACAGTGAATTACATCAAAGTTTTTTTTTTATAATCATCTCTTGTCACTATTTCCGCGATAACCGACTCGGTTGCCAGCTGTTCTTGCTTTGTTCGATAAACATTCCTTTGTAACCTTGAATTTTATTTCTCTTCTTCCGTTCTCGAACGAAAATAACGAAACAATAACAGAGTAATATCTTAAAGAAGCGTTTCGGTTTTTTGTTTCTTATTCATGCCAAGAGTTCTCATTGAGTTTATTTATGTTAATGGAATCTTTTAATACGTTACTCTTTACCTCACCGAACAAATGGGTCACTTGATGTTGATCATTATTAAACTTAATAATCGACAATCAAAAAACTGCAAGGCGTTCGGAAATATTTAGCAGCATTTGATTTTTTTGTCAATTTTTGCGAACAGTGTAATTTATATATGTGTGTGTGCATGTATATTTATACATTAATTTGAAGCGTTTTGGAGGCGATCGTTTCAAGTTATAAGTACTTCTTCTTCCAGACTATAATCTATAACTGTACCAAATTTCATAAAAATCCATTCAACTGTTCTAACGTGATTGAATTACAAACAACCGTCGATCCAAACTTTGTATGCATGTATTAATAGTTTACAATTTTTTACCAAAAAAGCCATCATGTTTTGTAAACTGTATAGACCTAATTACTCAGCGATCGGACCTAAGTTTTGCACACACATTTGGTGCTGGTACTACGTTCAACTGTACTGTTTATTTAATTAATATACAAATTTATTTGCATAACATACTCTGCAATTTTAATAATTTTAGTATGAATATTATTAATAGTGATTCTTATCAATTGTGCATTTCGGAAACCATGAAAAATGTAACAACTTCAGCACACCCATTTAGAATTCTTTACATTATATCAAAAAATAAATTAGTTGTAAAGTATAATAGATCAATTGCTAAAACAAACGTAAATGAATTCGTGTTTACATCATTAATGTCTAATTTTTATTCATTATCTATTAAATAAACCAGTTCTTTAAATACACGAAACTTATCTTCAAAACATATTTTTAGTCTGCAGTTACTAAAAATATTTAGAACATTTACAGTAATGTACGTAACAGCAAATGTCCCACTACTTCACTAAGGCCTTTTGAGAAGGTTTGGAGTTTATTCCATCACGATGCTCCAATATGGCTTGGTGGTAAATTTACATCCGACATATACACTTTTCTTCACAATTTTTTCTTTCCTCACGAAAAAGTTAAGCACATGAAAAATCGATAGTCAGTAATCATCAGTTAAGATTCACGTTTTCTAACCACTGGACCATGTCGGCTTATGCATTAAAATAGTTTTATATTTTAATCGACTTTGATATACTTTCTGAAAGCTCAGACTATATGTACAAAACAATTTTGAAACTTTATGTTTAAACGTGTGGGATATATACATTTAATGAGATTTATAATATCACAAAAGTCTTGATTGCTCTTTTGTGTATAAGTAATTGAAGTGTTTTCGTACTCAAAGTGTTACAAAGGAAAATTAAAGGGAAAATTTTGATCGCAATCTTAAAACAATAAAAAATATCACCAAGAATAACGTCTTGATGTAAATTTAAAATTGTTTTTTCAAAGTAATACGATAATTGCGAAAGTGTGTACGCTATACAATCACAATTTTTTTTGGACGAATTCTTATACGATATTGTATATAAATCGATTATGTTTTGGAATAAGATTACGAGCACATTTTAATTCTTCTTCTTGTTCTGTCTGGCACTTATTAATCCCGGTTATTGCCAGGGTCGACCTTTCGACTATGTTTACTCCACTTTGCACAGTCTTTAGCTCCATCCTATGTAAGTCCATTGGCTCTCATGTCCTGCTTCACGAAATCCAAATTCCTTCCTTTCTTCCTTAGGCGGCCCGAAGGCCTAGTTCCAGGGTCAAACATATCAAGGCACTTTCTTCCGACATAGTCCTATGGTCATACCAGTTCAGACGACGCTCTTGCAGCTTATTCGCTACGTCACCGACCAGCGACGAGTATTATTAAACATATTATTTTAAAAAAAAATTTTTGCTTGTTTAAGACCAATTCCGGGTTCGATGACAGAGTACAGAGGAGCAGAGGCACAAGCCAGAGTTTGCACAGAGATGAAGGAGTTATGTGAAATTATTCACGAGTACGGCAAATCTCCGTGCAAGAGTCTTCTCCCGCCTGAACTAAAAGATGCTACTAAAGTTATCTCGTTTGGTGAACTTTTCACGGTGAGTATTTTTTACGTATACGTGAAATTAAAAAAAATGTTTTTATTTTATTTGGTTGTATATTTTAGTAACCAAGTGGCTTTATATACATCTTATTATATTGAATAGAATATATTAATATTTAATAAATAATAATCTTTGTACGATTTATGTGTGAACACTATCAATAATCATCTCATAAGCTTGTATGAAAATTTCCCTATAAAACGGATATCAATATCATAACGTGACCTCACGATTAAAAAAGAAAAAAAGATATATTCACAAATACATAAAAGTACATACACAAAACACACAGAGACGTCCTTGCAAAGCAAACTAACTCGAAAATAGTGGAATTGTAAAAAAATCTGTAAAACTCAAGCATCGAATTGGACTTGCGAAAATCAGACGAAACAACTTCGGAATATGAGTTAAAAATTGCTGAACCTCTATATTTTCTCGGGTATAACGCCTAATTGCTCTGTCAATCAAACTATTTGACAAAGTGAATATAGAGCCGTTTTTTACGTCAGCTATAATTTTTTTCTTAAAGAGTCCGTTTTGCCATTCAAAAAAATTTATAGAAATCATGCGCCTATCAATCACTACGTTTATGCAATTCATTGAATTTAATTGCATACGAATATTTAATTACCTTAATTAACTACTAATGAATAAAAAATACATTATATGATAAATGCATATAGGTAGACATTTTATTGCCAATATCAGGATTGCTCATGTTAAGCGGGCGTATATTCAAATTATTGTTCACAAATTCAATAGGTTTTTAATTGAACAAATCTATTAACATGGATAATAGCGCAGTAGACTTAAATATCGTTTTATTAAAATATAGTACACAAAAAAATATATAAACCCACTGGTTTATTTATTCTTTATTCTTTTGTAGTAAATTCAGTAATTTACTACAAAAGAATAAAGATACTCTCGGAAATGAGCGATTCGTCGCATACGTGGTGCGCGGGAAATCTTGAATGTAACCGTGCATTCAAGATGGCTGCCTCGCTACCATCGACGCGACGCTTCACTAGAGTGCCGTTCAACTCCCATTGACACTCTTTCCAACTAGTATGAAAAAACAAGATGGCGCACCATGCGCCGTCATGTATTTTTTTTATTTTCAACACTACGCAACAACAATCACTCGCAAATTTTAATATTCACAAATTGAATTTGTATAAAAATAAACACTGTTAAATAAGACAAGGTATCAAGTATTCTATTTTGAGCAACTTGACACTTAATTGGCGGCATAGCGAGCTACTTGGTCATGTAGTTTTAACGTCACCCTGTGCGAAGAAATAGAACTTCCAATAATTAAAAAAATTAATTGCTCATAATTATGTCTCAAAACCTCTTTGAGACTTATTATTAAAAGTATTTCATTCAGAAGATTCTAAGACCGGAAGAAGAAGAATAATATTTTAACTACCCACTTCATTTCGGAGAAAGTAGACAGATTATTATTCCTTAATTAAATAACTTCGTGTTTATCATAGAGCTGAATTGCATTAAGAACAAAAACATTTAACATAACTTCGGATAAAGAACTTCGATTAATTGAAATTGTTGAAGATACAACAAAAACATTAAGAATCTTGCAAATATATTTTTGCAAAGCTAATTTTACAGACTAATAATATTTTATCGCGTTACAATTTCAACCGATAAATGTACGTTAGTGTGCTATAACAATTAACAGCGAACTATTTTCAGAAGTACATTTTTAATAGACATGTTCGGCCACTAATATTTGGTTACATTTTCTAAATTTATTTTTGGAAACGAGCAAACGTTTGCGTTTTCTCGCTTGAAAACGCTCTTACGAATTTTCCAACATAAAGTGAGTGTCGTTATTTGGTACCGCGGTTCTTACCATTATAACCTACCACCAGTAGTTTTTGTAAAATTTCTTTAGCCGTTGTTATGTTTTATTCTTATAACAGTAGTTGCAAACTATTCGCCCATGCGTTTTAAGGAAGATTTAATTGATGAGTATTTAACCAACTGTTAAATCAATATTAATTTATTTAACGAAACTGTGTGAACAATATCAAATAGATATATAATATACAGTAAATAATATTTACTTTAGAAATCCCTCATCATTTGACTTTATATATAACTCCATTACGGTATTATATGGATTATTAAGTTTTTGTATTTACATTTATATGTATCGTGGTCCGTCATTCTTTCATTTTCTCGACCTTAAGGCTATGTGCTTACAATAAGTAGTATTTATATTGTTTCTGAACGAATTACCCTTTAATTTATCATATGATAAAAAAAATATTGCTCCATATCAAAATTAGGTTTGCTTTGCTTATGTCTTGGTGTTTTCTGATCTTTGATATTATTAACCTTAACATATATAATATAAATAAAGTTTATCCTATATACATAAACGGTCATATGGGGACTCACGTTGCCGAGAAGATAGTACACGTGAATTTTAAATGAATTTTGCAGCAAATAATTATATCTGCATTTGTCGACTTTAAGTCCACCTCGTATGTTTACACAAACACGCACTGGTGCGCGCCTAAGCCTTCCTTCTACAGTAGACGAATCCTTAGCCCATTAGTCAGACATAGAGAAGCTGTTACTATTATGATGAATTATTATTAGTTTTTTTTTTCGTATTGTTAAAATAACAGGAACGTTATTCTAATTCCTGGGTGGTTCATACCGCGAACATAAACTCCTGGCTATTGTTTTATAATATTTGGTGCACAGATTTTCATATAAGATTTGCATACCTGAATAAGCGCAAAATATTATTAGCACCCAGTTTGTAAAGAATAAATTAACATTTTGACAACAATAAAGTAATTTAGAAGTACGTGACTTCTATTTTAAGCCATTCTTAATTTTAAACTTCACATTAAAGGATAGAATCCGACACTAAAAATGCTTGTACATGTTATCAAAAATGTATGTGTACCAAGTGTCTTAGATATAAAGAATATTATTATTATTAAAGATCTATCAACAAGTATTAAACTAATTCCATTCAATACGCATTATATTTAATAGCAAACAATGCATTTGGATATCAACCTCAATTTATTATCTAATACTATTAACTAATTAAACATTTTAATTAATTTCCACATAAAAGATATCAACAGTTAGATGCCGTAGTTAGTTGTTTAAATGTGTGGGTTGTATAATATACCTGTATCATATAATATATACGTATCTCTATGAAAGTTTTCAAAACTAAATCGAAATTTATTTATATATTATTATATGTATAATATCATAGTATATAAATGAATTAGAAATAAAGGTTAACTTCCACGAAGTTTGGAAATGGGTGGGTGTTGGAAATTGAAAATGTGTGTTGTCTTAATCGTTTCCAGACATATTTAGGGTTTCGTAGCCAAATGGCTAAACGGAACCCTTATAGATTCGTCATGTCTGTCTGTCTGTCCGTCCGTATGTCACAGCCACTTTTTTCCGAAACTATAAGAACTATACTGTTGAAACTTCGTAAGATGTATTCTGTGAACCGCATTAAGATTTTCAGACGAAAATAGAAAAAAAAAACAAAAAATTTTGGGGTTTCACATATTTAAAACTGAAACTCAAACTCAAACTCGTGTAGGGTATCTATGGATAGGTCTTCAAAAATGGTATAAAGGTTTATAATATCATTTTTTTCTTAACTGAATAGTTTGCGCGAGAGACACTTCCAAAATGGTAAAATGTGTGTCCCCCTCCTGTAACTTCGAAAATAAGAGAATGAAATGAAAAATTATATGATGTGAAATGTACATCATCATTCAAACTTGCACTGAAAATTGGTTTGAACTAAATCTAGTAAGTAGTTTTTTTTAATACGTCAAAAATCGTAAACCGCAACCTTTCATTCAATCAACTCAAATATAAAAAGAAAACATTGAATTTCATAAACATAAACCTTGTTACTTGCTGCTACGGAACCCTTCATGGGCGAGACCGACTCGCACATGGCCGCTTTTTTTTCATTTAATTAATTTCTATGCATAGATTATCCAAACATCATCCCTTACTACTCATAAAAGTTATCACTATTCGCACTTCTATAGAAGTTCGTTAACCAAGCGACAACAAAAGGTATTATGACATCATTTATATTGTAAGCACGTTTACATAAAATTTACCACTTTGGTGTATTGTTTATATACTCTTGGTTTGTTGGTTATTAATCAAATCACTTGCTAAAAATAATATCATCTTAGTTGTTTTAAGACGTAAATACAAGTTTATAAGTATATACCGTATGCTGTAACTCTGTTCACATGAAAAAATAAGCTATAATAATAAAAATAAAAAATGAAAAGAGGTCGATTATGAATCGATTCTCTAAACGTGCGGACAATGCCTGTGAGTTAAAAGGACTACTTAGTTAATTGTATCTTCGAATGAAACGACGAACATATAATGGCTTTTGTTGTGGGATCTAGATATATATATATATATGTCTTATTAATGTCACCTAAAATGTCCCCCGGGTGAATAGAAAGACCTTTACTTTTTATTTTCCATCTCGGTTAGACTAGTATAAATGGCAATAATTCATTTGATTTGCCATCTTCCTCTTTCAAAACCTAATAAGTGAAATATTACAATGTAATATCGAATAGAAAGCAATGTTTGAGAAACAGTGATAGTTGCCCCAATGTGATGCACACGTAGCAAATATCCATCTATCTAACATGCAGGTTTCCTCGCAATGTTTCTCTTCACAGCCAAGCATGAGATTGAATATAAAACCAAATAAGGACATGAAAATGGAGGTGCTTGCCTCGGTTTGAATCCTTTGATTAGTGCTCACGTGTTTAAATGCGATGTGAAAATATATTGTACTACATTTTAAACACCCGCACCACCTACATGTCCGAAAATCCACAACACCGCAATTTTTAAGACATTTTCTGCCTCGCACAACCACTTTATGGAATCAGTTTTCGCCGCCGGTTTTTCCTAACCGATACGACTTGGGAACTTACAAAAAAGAGCGTACTTCTTCCTTAAAGGCCGGCAACACATCTGCAAGCCCCCCGGTGTTGCAGATGTTCATAAGTGGTGGTAGTCACTTTCCATCAGGTAAGCGTCCTGATCGTTTGCCACCTATAACATAAAAAAAAACACAATTTCGTTCGTACGCATACTCCTACATAAAATACTTTACGTACGTCGTTCTGTGTATATGTGAATCGTACAGAATATTTCGAATTTATAAATACAAAAGTATCTTTAATGGTATATTAAATAAGATGAATAAAATCAAAACGCTTCAGAATAAATGGTATTTGCTTAAATTTTAAAACAATAGGCAGATGGGGCGCGTGAACCTTTGTAGTGAATACACTATATCGTAGGACTTTGTGCAAGCCCGTCAGGGTAGGTACATTACATTATTACATTAGCAGCCCGTAAATGTCCCACTGCTGGGATAAAGGCCTCCTCTCCCTTTGAGGAGAAGGTTTGGAGCATATTCCACCACGCTGCTCCAATGCGGGTTGGCGGAATACACATGTGGCAGAATTTCGTTGAAATTAGACACATGCAGGTTTCCTCACGATGTTTTCCTTCACCGCCGAGCACGAGATGAATTATAAACACAAATTAAGCACATGAAAATTCAGTGGTGCCTGCCTGGGTTTGAACCCGAAATCATCAGTTAAGATGCACGCGTTCTAACCACTGGGCCATCTCGGCTCTTCTAGGGTAGGTATTACCCACTTATCAGGTAGTCAGCCACCCAACAGCAATATTTGATATCGTTGTGTTCCAATTTGGAGGGTGAAAGACAGTGTAACTAAAGACATAACATCTTAGTTCCCAAGGTTTGTGGCGCATTGTGCGTTGGCGACCACTTAACATGAGGTGACCTAATTGCCGCCTACTTATTACATTAAAAAAATAATACAATTTCCCGATAGTGCATCACGGCTTTATTAATACGTCATGTAATGTCACTTTAATAATTATTATGTTCCGTTACTCTGCCTGCCTTTTGTTTTATGGTCTGAGGGTCCTCGCTATAGAAATTACCGATTGAATGAGAACTGTAGGCACCCACAACGAATATCGATATAGTCATGTACATACTCGGTATATATAGGATATTTCTTCGTGTTCTTCTGAAAGATTGAATAATTTTACTCCAATATATGGAAGTGCATTTACACAAATACATTGTATTGTACATTGGACAACTATACATTTGTATTTTAGATAAGTGTCGAAAAAGAAAATCATAAATCTTGATCCGGTTAGTGGTTTTGAGTTCAAATCTATTATTACTATATAAATAGTACTAAACTCTTTTTTTTTGTGGAATTTCGTCACAAATATTCGTTTTGACGCATATCATCACGACGCAATCAGTCTCAGATCTCTATAAAATTTGGTATACAGTAAGAACATATGATTATGCAAATGATAAGCTATATATCTATCTATATCTATACTACTATCTATATAAATAGTATACTACTATCTATATAAATCTGTATAGTATGTCTGTTCACTCTATTTTTTAGTGAATTTTTTTGAACGAGTGACAGTTGAGGCAGGTTCAGAGGCCGAGAAAGTTTGTCGCGAAAATTCAATTTCTTTTTAAATTTGGTGTTCCTGTTATTAATTTTATTATTTTCACAATTAATTATTATTCTATTATCTTATATGTTCAATAAATGTATTCAAAATTAAAAAGTATGGCTTCCATTTATAATAATAATAATTATCATAACTAGTTTTAAATAAATTTTAAAACGACCAGCGAAACGGGCGGTTAACAGCTAGTTACCTTAGTTAGTTTAGTATAAAGTTCCTTATTTTGGGAGTGAGTCCGTGATGTCTTTTATTAGTATTTGAATATTGTATTATATGTTGTATCTGTAATAGTACATTTATTGGAAGCGTATAGTTATAGTATATATTTTAGTATAACGACATGCTTCAAGTGCATTGGCAAAGTAAGACCAGATGTCAACACTTAGTTACCGAATGCGCAGTAACTCGTCTACATTTACACTATAAATCAAATCAAATAAATTCACACAAGCTCAAAGTATCAAGATATAAATAATTTTTATATAATTTTTATATAAATAAATACATATAAACTTTTCTTTAATCTAACCATCAAACGAGTAGGTTAAAATAACATAAATAAAAACTTTGAGCTCGATAGAGACATTTGCTTCGTGAAATGTCAAAGGTAAAAATTAGCAAATATTCTATCCTCTCTCAATCTTCACCGACACCCAATCGACCCGTTACAATATATATAATATAATACTATATGTGTCATAAATATTGACACATATATTTTTAGATATATTTTTAATACTAATATATTACTTTAACTTATCTAAACTTACATGTATACAGAGGCTTAGGTGAGTTAATACTAGTAATATAAAAATACATGTAATTTTCATCATCTGATGGTCAGTGGTCACCACTGCCCATAGATATTGGTACCGTAAGAAATATAATAATTCGTCACAACACCAATGCGTCACCAACATTGGGAACTAAGATGATATGTCACTTGTGCCTGTAGTTACACTGACTCACTCACCCTTCAAAACCGAAACACAACAATACTAAGTATTAATGTTGATATTGATCTAAGAACCTACTCATCATAAACTAATATACGATGAGTGGGTGGTACATAGACGGGCTTTCCCAAAGACGTACCACCAAGTTATATTAAAAATCAAATAAAAAAATTAACGCACGAACGCCTTTATTCTTTTAAACTATCCGCAGACAAAGACGCTACGTTTGAGCTAATACTATACTATATAAATAAACGTCTCATAGTATCGATTCAAAAATAGATAAACAGGTATCATATGTGACGGTAATTATCTTGGCAGCTGTTGGTATGATACACGTTTGAAATATTCAGCGTTAGAAATGTTCTTGAGAACGCTCATTGTCTTTTTGGACACTTAATTATAGACGCGTTGTCAGTAGTTTATCTGTTATATCCGTGTTGCTTAAATATAAATTCATACGTATAACAATAGAGCTACACGACAATAATTACGTACAGGGTTCCATAGCTGACAAGGGGTAATGTGTACCAACAAAATTTCTTACTAGTTCAACTCGAACTGGTAAATAATTTTGTAAATAAATAAATTATGCATAGTGCATTGGAACATAATTATTCAATAAAAATAATATAGATTCGTACGTAATGGTTTTATTTTGTAAAAATTAATTTAATTAATATGATTTAAAATGCACCGAGTAAGCGCCTCCTCGGTTTGGTTAATTAAACTCGAACGTAGGGGACAATTAGCAGTGGGTAGAATTGCCCCCACTCTCCTCAATCCCCTCTGCGGATAAAGCGGCCACATACAAGTATATTAAAATGAATAATATGAGCTTGACGTAATGAAACCATATTATTACTCAAAACAAATGACTGCGTTATTAATGCGTTAATTTTTCATCGGCTTTCGCAGCAGTATTTGCAGACACATATAACGGTTCCCAGAAAAACATACGCCAATAGTATATACATCAGTTCTTCCTTTTAAACGGTAAAAAAGTCAATGTATTTTTAACCAAAAGGGATTATTCGTGGTTTATATTACAAATATCAGCAATATAGGTAACTCATTTAAATCTATCATTCTATTTATAGCAAAAAGAACGCAGTACTTGTAGTTAAAACAAATATTTACTTATCTTTATTTGAATATTTAAGAGGAAACAAAACAAAAATTGTACTAAAATTTTTATACTTTTTTCTTATATGTCCAGCATCAATTTTATTAATACCTAAATACTTAAAGGGTTAAGTAACTTTTATATTTTTCTAATATTTAACTTTCTCAGTGAGTGATTTTTGTATAATATTTTGAGAAAATAACCGTAATAAACTTTGATAATCAAGATATTATTGCCAATGGCAGACTGACGAATGTCGGATTAACTGTACGTTAATATCAGGTTCTTACATATTATGAAATTGGCAATTTGTGTTGGAAGAATATGTATATATATATTGTAAAATATATTTAATTATTCAAAGTATTAACCGGTGATATCTATGCATTTTTGCCATATCATAGGTAGTTCATTGATCCCTTTACAAAAAAAAATATTGGGTGGTTTTGACTGCCGCATCGGAGTTGAATTTTCTTCCTTTTAAGAATATGTCCAAATTCCGAAAAAATGGTAATCTGTTGGAGCAAGGTCCGGGGAGTACGGTGGATGTCGCAGACATTCCAATTGTAGCTCATCCATCTTAGAGGTTGTTTGTTGTGCAGTGTGTGTTCTTGCGTTGTTCAAAAGCCTGAGTTATCTCTGAAGTGCTTTGTGATGGATAGCTTCCACAATAGCCTTTTATTCTTATTTTTCCACTTTGGTCTCCGGCCTCCACGGGAAAACGTTGAAACCAAAAACGTACCGTACTTTCTTTTGCGACACCAGACTTCGATCTGCTTCTGCAGCACTGGTTCCACGGTAGAACACGTACTCGTAAATATACTTCATGTTTTCCATTGTGCTGTAATAAGCGACGCCAAAGAAAAAAAAAAAACAAATGAATAACAGTTTTCAAAATTCAAATAACCAGTTTGAATTTATAAATTTGAATTTGAAATTCTTAACCAAAGAGGAGATATTTCATATGAAAGTGGCTAGTACGACAAAACGCTAATTTCATAGATAAAGACCCAATATATACCACGAATATATTTTATTTATAAAAAGAAAAAGATTAAAAAGATAAAATAAATAATATAATAAAATAATAATAATAATAATAATAATATCTTAATGATAATATATTATTAAGATTTTTAGATTGGTGTAAAGATTTTATATATACATAAGTTGCAATAAATATGTTTGAAGTTGAAATTAAAAGAAACAAACATGTCAATATATTTCATTATTCTTAATAAATACAAATGTTGTTTATGTAATTCCATAAGAATTTATTCATTGAACTTTTCTCCGTAATGTCAATTAACAATGTGAAAGAAAGTTTATAAAAATAACTATTTTTGTTTTTAATTGTTTCATGGAAATTTATTTATTCAATGAAGTAAATTCAATATCGTAATAAAATTAAAGAAATTTGTTTTAAAAAAATCCTTTGATCCTTTGTGATTCTTTTTTAATAAAACGAAACTTCTGATTTTATTATTTCATATTTTTTGAAACTATGAATTTTACTGTACAATTTGTATATCTTAACCAGCAAGGAATATCTTGTACCTATAAATAGTCTATTCCAGGATTAATTAAAAATAAACTTTGTCTTTGATCCATTATTATTGGTTGAGATCTAGAATTATTTATGGTATTCATTATGCATTCGTATTAAGTGGCGTTTGAATTTCGAAATTGTTATAAAAACTTTGGAAGTAAAATTAAAATGGATATAAAAATAGATCGTATTATAAATAAATAAATATTAATTAAACCGCATGGAATAAGTAAAACTAAAATTTGTTATCAGCCCTTCCTTATAAAAAAACTACATTTTCTACCTCACGTCCTTGACCCATACTTTTAAACGATTATACAAACATATAAGGATGTTAAGATTTCTCTTTTTTAAATAATTAATAATCACACCAATAAAATAATATAGGCAACAATCTTTATATCCTATCTCCTTGTAATAAAAAAAAAACTCTCGATTTAATCTCGATAAGAACCAATTATTATAGACGTGATCAAATCGTGTTCATAATTCATCAAGCGCTCGACGTAACGGAAAATATACTGAGGAAACCAGCAACATATATACATATTTATATGTAATAAATTGTGTCACATGTATTTCCGTCATCACGCAATAAAGCGTACAAAAAGGTCAAAATCAACTGTATTTAAATTAAAAAAAAAAATATGAAAAAATTTTTTTTAATTTTAATGTCTCTTAGCGATAAAACTATTAACAACTTAACCCTAAAAAGATTCTGAAAAATCTAGTATTATACGCGACGGAATATGCAACAAAGACCTTTCTTATAACAGATCAATTTAAATAAACATTAATATATGTGCTAAAATTTTGCCTTTCCTTTATATTGAAGATTTAAAAAGTGCTAAGTGGTTCTTGGCAGGATTTTCTTCGGTTAGGTGTTGCGAATCTCGAGCAAAGTTGATTTCGTAGACTATTCGTTAACAAGATAACTTATATATATCCCATAAGTGCTTAATTACAATATCCAATTAAGAATATGACAGGCAATAACACAACTGTTTACCTATAGGTACTCAAGAAAATATCGTAGAGTTTTCAATAAGGTAGACGTACTGACAAATGGATCTTCTAATTTAAGTGGGCACACTATCGCCCTTAGGTATTGGCATTTATAATAAGTATTAACAAATCCTTACATGACCAATGTGCCGCCAAGCTTGGGAAAAATGTAACCTCCCTTGTAGCTATAGTTACACTGGCTATCCTATACAAAGTACATCCTACCATAATACAAGATATCATACCATACTTCATATTCGTGACGTCACTTGACATTCCAACCGTCACGGCCGAGAGTCGGCCAACATCGGCCAAGATTTAAATTTGGCATACGTATACTAATGACCGCCGGTCCGCTCGTAATTAGCAACATAAACATTACTTGCGCAACCGAATATGGAAATGGGAGCGTGCGGGATCGAAAATAAGTCTGGAGCTCTTTCCGGTTCAACTTGTTTACGATCAACGGTTCAATGTCAGGCGATTGACGTTAATACGAAATGAATATTGATTTATTACGACCATATTGTAATTTTAGATTTTGTCTATAGTTATGTAAACGACAATATCCCGAATAATGACTATATTAATACTGACATAAAGACTATATTTGAGTGCTGCAACTTTTACAATATAAAGCCTATAATAATATTTTATTGTAAAATTAAAAATATTTACCGTATAAATCTTTACATGAATATTTACTAGGTAGGGATTTGTGTAAGCTCCAATTCCGATCCTCAGGGCAAAAAACGAACCAGGCCTCCTATCACCAGTGGAGACAATAAAGCGAGGTGTTAAAATATAAGGATTAGACTAGACTAGACTTTTTATTGAGGAGTTTATTGTACCTTCTGATCGTCAGCTGCAATACTGTTTAAATTTTCATTATTTTAAGCAAGCCAAGGTGAAAAATATTCTTTATATTGTTTGATTAGACAAAAGTATCACACTCAAACAATTTTACAGTCACCGTCTTTATAAAATTGCAATATATATTTTAAATATAACCAACATTTATTTACATTAAGCTCTTAATTATATACAAATAATAATGAAAGAAAACGTCATGAAAACGTCATGACCGCATATGTAATGACAGCGGCATTTCGTTGAATCGGAATTCCATTCCTCTGTGTGAAAAATGTATCATTATACCCTGTACAAGATAGCTTGATCTTTTTGACAGATGTAATTTTTTCAGTTCGACATAACTTTGCAATGACGAACATAATATTTTCGTAATTTAATTATTTTAAAAATTGTAAAAATATTTAAAAAAAAAAATACAAAAGTCCTAAAGATTTAAGCGTTATCCGAAAATTTTAGGACTTTTTCTATTATGTATTATTGTTTCAAAGTAAAATTTAAATAGAAACACTGAAAATAATAGACGCTTATACAATGTTACATCGGTCGGACGGTAGGGACGCGAATAACAGGAAATAACTGCTACAAATATCGATTACAAAAATCCTTATCAAAGATCATTGTTAAGTTGTTGTTACGAACGGATTATTGAATTCAAATTTGAATTACGCATTCCATCGTTCCATCGACTGTTATATATGTTATATTTTCTGTTTCTCATCACTAGCTCGACTATCAAAAAGATCAAGCTAACTTGAACAGGGTATAGTGGTATATGTAATGTAGGCAATATTATTAAATATCGCTTGACAGCGGAGGAATTCGTTCGGAGAAAATACATTAATATATATTTTACTTAATAGTGTCAAGACTCAACTCCCGAGATACGTAGACATCTATCTTACAAAGTGAAACTTTATTACAGATCTACACAGTAATCTCAGACAAACTCGTCGGGATCTTGCTGAGGACGAGAAAACATCAATTAACTTTCTTCGAGGGCGAAGTTCTATTCCAGGTAACTTAGAAGTTTAAATTATAAATAATTGATCGCAGTGAAGTTTGTGTGAATTTTTCTAGAAGAAATTTTAAGAAGATCACGAGAAAAACAAAAACCATTTAATATACAGAAAGTCGAGATAGTCCAGTGGTTAGAATCTTTTATAATTATCTGTATTATATGTATCTCAATTTTGTGTTTATAAAAAATTGCGCAATCGGCGGTAAAGCGTGAGAAAATCCGCATGTCTTGAATGAGTTGCCCTTTAGGCTCTAACTTTTACCCGTTGCTTCGCCTGCTTGTGATGGGAGAGGGTGTTTCAGGTATTACGTTCAGTTTCTCTACTATAATTTATATTTGTGCCAAATTTAATTCATATCCGTTCATTCATTCTTGCTTGATTGTGTGACACAGGTAAAAGTGAAAAATATTTTTTTTTAGAAATTATGCTAATTTTGTAAGTTATCTGTGTCAGTCCTCTGGCATAACTAAATAAAATCTCGTATTCGTCTTCCTATCTGTTGTAGTTTATTATTTATTTAAATAAATATCGAAAGAGAAAAATGTACTGTTAGCTTATACCTATACATTAAAAGTGTATAAAACTGTCCATACAACCTTTTTGGATGGAGGCAACTTTCAACATAGAAATACAATGAATATTTTATTTATGATATAATCTATTTTTCAGAAACGAGACGACGACGTGCCCGTGTTCCTAATGCAGCCCATCAACGACATCAGGGAATATTGTAACAACAAAGCCTTACAAGCTAGGCGATCAGTGTCACCTATGCCTAATTAAATTCTATAAATATAACTATAATAAAACAAATAAAGACCGACGCCGACCTACGGAGCATAGCTCACATAAATATTAGACCTTATGTTTATTCGCAATTAGTTCAAAATTGCTTGTATTTATCTCTTATAGAATTATGCCAACTCTTCACATGTGTACTGTTGGTTTAAAATAGGCCGAAGAAACTGATATTGCCATTAAGTCTGCTAATAATAAAATAAGAATATGTGAAGATAAATGCCAAGAATGCGACGCGGTTCTGTCTGCATAGTGACAGTTGTAATATGGAAATAAGTGGACAGTCCCTATGTTCAGTTCAATAGAAATAAAATGTTTTTTAATTAGCAATTACTCGCTGATAGCTGTTGCTGACTGAATGCGAAAACATAATTAAATATACCTGTAGTTATTTGTTTATTAGATAAAGCATATAAATTATATATAAATATCGTCTTGGCTATATATCATTAAAGTATAATTAAGAATGAAGTATTATCGTTAATGTATTCGTATATAACATTGAACCTAAAATTCTTTATCGCTTCGAATTGCGTAAAAATGCTAATGTTAAATCGATGAGAGAATATTTTCAGACGATCTGTTTTTATCCGAAAATCAAGGAAGAAATTTATTAAGGCTAAGAAAAGATAATTTTAGATATAAAAAGATAGATAGAATGTTAGAAATGAAAAGAAGGGACCTATCGTAGTGCTTTGTTATCTTGTTGTTTTACGTAAATTTATTTTTATTTCAGTTTAGTGAACGATGTTCTTTTAACATATTAACATTTCTTAATTCATTTTTGTAAATGACTTTCTCGTTAGTTATAAGAAAATGTAATTAGTTATTCTAGTCATTATTGGTTATTTTAGATTATATTTACAATAAGTTAATGGAATGTAATCAATCGCACACGACAAGATTATCCTAAAACAATTATTATTAAATTTAATTTGTTATAAAAAATATAATAATTATAAAAAAATAGTTTCTTTTTAAGAGCAATATTTTTATTAGCGAGTCTTTAGTTATTTCAAAGATTTTCGTCTTATTCTAATTTTTTTTTTCCAGTTTGGGACTTTGTAGGTAAACAAAATGTTTTCTATTTGTAAATGTCATATGAAATAGACTAAACTAAAAATTCGATAAACAAAGTCTGTTTATAAGACCATTTGACATTGACAAATAACGAAAATTTTCTTTATATAAAATTACCACTCAAAAACCCGAACCTATGCAAAATTGTAAAACAGCTCAATTTAAACATAAAATTGATAAAATTTTATGAATATCACAAATAAGTTTTAAGATAGTTTTGTGCGTAGGTTTAAACTAAAATATGTACATTTATTTAACATGTTAAAATAATATGAAAATATTTTTAAATAAATACTCTTAAAAAAGACTAATCATTTCTGAAATTATTTTAACCCAAATAATATACATTTCGAATCAACTAATTGGACTGTCTGAGCTCCCTCGTTTATCTAGAACAATTATTATTTTAAAAAGGTAATTTATGCAGAGTTTATGTGAACCACTATCCAAGCGTTATAATGGCGGCTCATTTTGATGTAACTTGACGTGATTTTTTTTTTTATGGTATAGGGGGCAAACGAGCAGGAGGCTCACCTGATGGAAAGTGATTACCACCGCCCATGGACATCTGCAACACCAGGGGGGTTAAAGGCCGGCAACGCACCTGCGTTGCCGGCCTTTAAGAAATAAGTACGCTCTTTTCTTGAAGGTTCCCAAGTCGTATCGGTTCGGAAAAACCGCTGGCGAAAGCTGGTTCCACAGAGTGGTTGTGCGAGGCAGAAAATGCCTTAAAAATCGCGCTGTTGTGGATTTACGGACATCTAAGTGATAACACATGATAAGGTTCATTTATTAAAAAATGTACAATTACCTTAATTTCTCGCGCACTTCAGCATAATTTAGATGTATTTGGAAATCAAACATCATATAATGAAATTTTAGAAAAATGTTCACTTTATGCTCCACCCCAGTATAAATGACAAAGTAAAAATTGTAAGAACCCCAAAGCTGGCTCTGCTACACTGAAACTTTTTTTATTTTGTAGGGTATAATATATACATTAGTAAACGTACCCTTATTCTATACCTTTGGATTTCTCCGAAATTATGTAATAATAATAAAAAAAGCAATTTATAATATAAATATGTTTATGTTTATAAATATTTGAGATTTATACTATTTGAGATTCTTAAAAATGTCACGTGACCACCTATTTGTCGAAATTCGAATATAACTCATTATAGAATAAAAATAAGTTTTTAATTCTAAAGACTTACACACAGATTATAAAATCATAGTACTATAATGTAAATTGGTAAATACATCAATAATATAATCAAAGTATTTCATTTGTTCAACAAATTCATTTTGCTCTACCGAGAATTACGCTCTTGATTTTGCATTCGCTTTTGTTGCTTCACTTTAATAGTAGTCACGCTCCATCTACCTTTTGTTTAAATCTGAGGGCTTACATTGGACTTCGGTAAAGTACAAAATTCAACTAAAGTTTCAGCGATTATCTGCTACAAAGCTTATTAGCGTTATAATAACTTTTCTATACGAAAGATAGAAAAATTGGCTGAGCTGAATGAAACCTTATCATTGTTACGATAAAAAAAAATCTGGATAAATTAAATATACGGGGATGTTTTTGTCACTGGCACTGTAAATGTTTTATTTTATTGTCGAAATAATCTGTGCCCTCCCACACAAAAATGATGGTTTATTTTGTACAAAATAATGTATTTGTAACACACGCCTACATACATTTTAGCTTTCTGTAATCCTACGCACAAGTGTCGTCGCCTTAACAATTTTATGTTTGATATGTTATGATAAATCAGAATTGCTAAATTATTATGACTCTGTTTTCCGATAAGTTTTCAAATAAGTTTTACTATGTTGGAACAAACTGTTCAATAAAGCAATGTCTTACTTTTGTCGTATAGCATGTCGATGTGCTTCGAGGCTGTTCAAATAGACTGCATAACCAGCTGTATAAACTTCCGTTTAGCCCAACATTCAACTTATCTGAGTTTTCTAAAACATATGGATTAGACGTGCTGATAACGAATACGACATACTTATACGAGTATTTTGCCAATCATATACGTTACACATGTATACCAAAATTCTGATCAATCGTAGGTATGGTAGCTTTACAGAGTAAATACTTTAAGCAACATTTGTATAAGATTCATTTTGTAACATTGGAACACATAACAAAAGTTCATTCAACTTCTTAATCTTAGCCAATAATATCATTTGTGGACCGGTAACATTTCGATGCTAGTAATTAGACTCTTTCCACCATATTAACCTGTACTGCAGTAAATTCCCTGTTAGTTGAATATGATTGATTCCAACAACTTTTGTGCTGTACTGCTCTAAAATTAAAATGAGACCACAACCGATTTTTTTATGTGTTGATAAATAAATGTTGATAAATATTATTTGGCAGTACCTGTTCCATTGGATGGGATATTACATTTTATATAATATCCCATCCAATGGAACAGGTAATGTATTATAATAGAAACGCAGGCTGCTCATAACCATTCCTAAGCGCCTCACTACTATTAGTAGCAGGTAATGTTGTAACTTCTAATATGCTACTATTATCAATTTAAGCCTATATTTGGTAGTAGGGCTTTTTGTAAGCTCGTCTAGGTATCATACACTCATCAGGAATACGGCCCCCTAACAGCAATACTGGGTATTGTTGTGTTCCAATTTGAAGGGTGAGAGAGCTAGTGTAACTACAGAAACAAGAGATATAATATCTTAGTTGCCAAGGTTGGTGGCACATTATTTTAAGGAATGGTTAATGTTTCTAATAACGCCATTCTATGGGTAGTGGTAACCATAGATAGGTGACCCATTTGCTCGTCTGCCTACCTCACATAAAAAGCTCACTTTTTAACTATCTTACAGCTGATATTTAATAGACTCGACAAACTCGGTTAAGGTCATGAATTTACAAAAATAATATCATGTGTATCAAAATCTTCTATAAAGGTGTACGTTAGAGAAATCCTTATACCGTCTCTACGAGTGGCTAAGATTGAATCTGGTCGGTGGCGCTACGAGAAGTAGTAAAATTCTTATCTCATGCAGACGAAGTCGAAACGTGCAGCCAGTTATTATTTTAAGATGTTGTTGCAGTTTTGAATATTATTAAAAATAATTATATGCAAAATATACAGAAATATACAGAAATGATTACCTTGTCTATATTTTGTTCATATTATCTTTAGTAAAATCTTAATTAGCATATCTAAATTATCTAAAATAATAGTTATCAAAATTAAAATACAAACATAATATCACTTTCAAAATAGACTAGATGTATTCTATCTAGTCTTTGATGAAAATAAAAATAAAATAATAAAAATTAATACATATCAAATGAGTAGAGATCTGTCTTAATCAATCTCAAGTATTCATTTCATAGAATATTTTATTTCACCTTTTTTTATTGAAATAAAATATTCTGTTAAACTAAAACGTTTTTTCTTATCGAAGGTATTCTAACTTTTATTTTTATTTTAAAACTTTATCCTAATTAATAATGAGTGAAGAAAATATCCGAAAACAACCGATTAAATTATATTGTACAACTTTTGACCTAATTTATTATAATTTGAGACATTATTGGCATTGATTGTATAAAAATAACTATCAGCACTGCATAAAGTATGTTACGAACGAATCACGATCTAAGCTTATTATGTTCGCGTATTATATATTGATAGAAAATGCAATAAATTTTAATATTACATTGTTATTAAATAGTGAATAATCCCTTAAAAAGCCTCATTATTATCGAAGGCTTTCTTTTTTAAATTACCCTACACAAATAATAAAAGATTTATTTATTTTTAGTGTGACATATTTGATTCGATAAATCCTACTTATATTCTAAATGCAGGGCTTGTCTGATTGTGTGTTTGTTACTCAATAACGCGAAAACGGCTGGAATAAAAATAGCTTATTTAATACCTTGACTTAACATATAGCCGTACCTCTAAGTAAATGTCTTGATATGCTGAAGGAATAACAAACCAACTGTTACAAGTGAAATAAAAAATTACCCACAACCAATTCCAAAGTGCGCGTCTGTGTTATAATACGATTTTTTGAAATGTCTCCTTGTCACGTAGTGTAAAATAACAGCGTGTAAGTGCTCCACTTTCGAACTGGGTCATACACACTTGCCGACAATACCGCTAGCGGGCGACCTCTCGCGGTATTGTCGACAAACTTACGTCAATGACTTACGAGACGTTTCATTTGTATGTCTGTATAGATTTTTGCACATAATTTGTATTCTCTTAAAAAAATATGGTTGTATCAGTATTTTCCTTATAATAATATTATTGGTTGAAATTATAAAGAAGAAATAGAGGTAACATTTTGAAAAGTTATTTACAGGATATAATTCCTGCAGTTGAACAAACATTTTTATTTTTAGAAGTTTTCTGTTGAAATATTTATTTATTTACATATGAATTATTAACATTAAGATTATTATTGTGTATATTTAAGAACTTCAACTTAAGACTAACTGGTAATATAGTTTGACAAAGTTCCGTCCCATTCTCATAGCTAGAAGGAAAAACTTTTAAAAAGTGTTAAATATAATAAACTTTTATTATTTATTTATTTGGAAACATCGGCATTTGACATCGGTATATTCACTTAAACACTACATGGAATGATGCATAATTAACACTAATGTTGAAATAATTTAATACATAATAATTTGTTTACAGTTTTAGGGCGGGACTACACAGTATGTTAATATCTTGTTGCATATCTCTTGAGATATAATTTAATATGTAAATATATTCGGTCTTGTAAAAAGAGAAATTTTCGGTGCAGACACTTTCGAAGCGAACGCTGTGTTATGAAATATACAATAAATTTATGTGAGATTTACTAGTCTCCAAATTATCAAGTGTAATATTTTATTTTAGACGTGCGTCGGGATTAGTAGTTACAAGATTATTTTAAATAAAATAAAGAAACTTTAAATAAATTAAAGAATATAATTTTTTTTTAAGTATTTTGAAGTTTTTCTTATCAAAGGGCTGCCTTTTTGAAACAGTTTGAGTAATTTATACATTTTTAGAATTATACTTAATACATAACAAATGTTATATACTTTCGCGTGTATTTATTTTATTTTGGTTAGGTTTATTTTTGATATGCCTGCATTATTTTATTATCAGGTAGCATCACAATCGAAATTTTAGTATAACAAAGAGCGCAGTATATACTGATGCTAATTATTAATCTGTAAGTACCCTACAAACTCGGGCCCAATCACAATTATTATACCATCATAACATATAAGCATGTATTAGTACTTACTATAAATTGTAACTGTTCATTTTGTATTAAACTCTTTTGGCTTATTACATTTTACTTGATACTGAATTCTATGATAGTTTTCAACCGATTATAGAAATAAGATTACCATTAGAATTTAGTTATTACTTGGACTTCCTTTTAAATTTGTTACTGCTGCGAGATTAACGAAATGCATTGTGAGATCATCGCCAGGCAATGTTCCATGCAACACTCTCCATTAGGGTGTGGAAGGCAAGAGCACAGTACCTCGCACCTCTCAATACCCTGCAGATACTTACCCAGTAATCCAATAAGTACTTCTGTTAATCCAGGGACTCAAGTGGAGTCGTATCACCATCACTATCACTAGATCGGCTTATGGAACCCCAGGTTTTCCTCCCACTGTTGCCTGTCGCAGTATACTGTTCGGTAACTACGTATACACGTAATCGCTTTAGCTCTGAAATTCTGAGTATTCATTAAGTCAGTCTAATAAAAGAAGGCTTTTCGGTTACGAATTTATTAGTGGCAGCACGTGAAAGAACGTATAACTGTGATCCTGCTATTAAACTCTATTCGGCCGCGTCGGATTTCCCGTCCTATTGTACATGAGAGAATGCAGTGCCTGTACTTTATTTTGAGGCATTTTGTTTGCGCACATACTGGTGCACCAATGCACTGGTGCCACAGTTGGCTGAAAACGACCGAGCCGGTAAGAAAGAGATCTTTGTTATTTCGATTGAAATTATTTATCTATTTTTTATTTTATACATAGAGGCACATTTGGTGTTGTACTATTTATTTATTTTATAATCCGTTTTTAATCTCTTTCGACTGCATTTATAATATCTTGTTTTAACAGTACATCCCACTCTCAATCAAAAGGATATTCCTGAGTTTGACAACCAATATTGCAAACTCCAATGTATCCAACAGTAAGATAGCGACGATTCAATTGAATTCACTTAGCAACTATATTTGTCCGATTTTCTTCACCGGAAAATACATTTTTTGTGATTCATTTTCATTATTTTTTACAAACTCGTATGAAACTTCCACATGCCAATCGAGACTATATTGTATAAGAGGAGTATGTGCCGTTTTATTTAAGGCTCAAAAACAATAATATTTTTTTTTAATTTACAAACAACTTTAGAATATTCTATATTTATTTTCACTGCCTCGTTGATCTTGTAGCTACATATAATGCCACAGATTCGGAGGTTCTGAGTTCAGACCCCAAATTGGGTAAAATTACGTTTTACTGTCGAAAAATTCTCAGTAACAGCCCGGTGTCTGGAAGTTGGAAGTGTCGTCGTTAAGCCTATAAAAAGATACACTTCATTTTGTTATAAATAAATAATATTTTGACAACACGATAGCCAGACAAATTTTCATTTCATAAATATAATTTGACAAACAACTATTTAATAATTATATTGGTAAGATTGAGTTACAACATATTTTTTTTAAAATAACCGTAACTTTAATTGAGCAAGTGTATTTGTGAAACAATTTATTTTTTAAAAATGTAAGATTCAAATTTTCTCGTTTTCTTAATTGTTATTGTAACTAATTACATTTTACTTTCCCAGTCGGTGACCTACAAAGTGCTTATAAAATAAACTATTAATAAAAATTTGAAAGTTATTGTAATTTATTTGTTGAAATAATAATATTATTTCAAAATTAACATTTATTTATTATTGTACATTTAATCAATAAATTATTGTTTACAATTTATAGCCACATTATATTTGAATTTAAATTTTATTACTATACTTACATTGATATGATATTTCATTACATTGGAATAACCGAATTTGGTTAACCGCTGATTATTAAGATCAAAGGTTTCTTTTGTTCATTTATCAATCTACACAAATAAATAAAATTAAAAATTGTCTGTCTGTGCCCTAAAATAATTGCCCTTTTAAAGTAATATTCTATTCGTAAATTATAGAGACTAAAACACGTATTTTATTATTATTTCGTGTGTCCGCCCGGAGGGTAATCTTCATAAAATCAGTAGTTTCTCTTTTTTTTAAATACACACTTTTTTGTATTTAGAATCCCGCACCGTTGACCACAATTTAAGCACATGAAAATTCAGTCATACTGGCCCGAATTTGAATCAACCATTATTTACTTGGTGTTGTGATGTGGGTGTGCTCACATGTAAAAGCCTGTCTAGTCCACCCACGTATAACAAACTCTACCACCAAACAGCAGTAAAATGGAGTTCTGATTTGAAGGGTGAGTGAACCAATGTAACAAGCACTAAGGACATAACGTCTTAGCTTCCAAGGTTGGTAGCACATTGGCGATGTAAGGAATGGTTAAAATTTCTTATAGAGCCAATGTTCACTTACCATCTGGTGGACCACCCACTAGATGGTATGGTCCCACCTGCTCATGACGCCTCATTACGCCTGATATAAACCAAAAAAAACTTCATTTAAGCTTCATAATATATTTTAACCATTGCGCATTTCGCATTAATTTTGACTCAATTATTTACCCAGATTACCGCAGGCTTATTAAAATGAACAATAACTTTTATACAATAATTGTAACATAATACCTTATTTAAATGATGACAGTAACGATATATTAAAATTTAATACATTATATTAAAAAGTATACATGGTAATAATTTTAACTTTCATACAGCTGACTGGCTACGACCTGAGGAAATTATTGCGTGGGTTAACAATAAGTAATTAAAATCGTATTCGTATAATACATATACCTTTTGGAATAATTAAAGTAACATAAAATATATAACATTTATAAGAAGTATTTAATAAAACGAACGTAAAAAATATCTTTTATTTGGACATTATTTTATATAACATAAGTACAGATATATTTACTGCAGCTTATTATATAAATCATATTAATTTAAGAGATTACTCTTTGGTTTCTGAAACGCTGGTTAAACTCGGATACATTAAATTTTAATACGAATGACACTGATCGATCGCGTTCGATTGCATAACTACGCATAATTTATTTTATTTTATTTTAATATTATTTATTTATTAAACAACCCTCAGAGTACAACAACAACATACATCAGATATTGCACATTTCTAGTTACAAGTTAACTACTTTAGATCAATACATTCATTGAGTATAACACTATACATGACTATTAAATTGAAGTCAAATGATATTATCTTACAGCATCAAGACAGATCAGTAAATCTGTCTTTGATCAGCGTTTCAAAAACCGAAGGTATTGTTTATTGAAATGAAATACTTAAACAAATCAGCCAAACAATTGAGGGTTATTATATACTAATGTAGTTTGAAAGAGATAAGAAATTTATCATTTCTGTAAGAGATTAGTAGAATTGTTTCGTAACAACCTCTCAAAGCCTTAGATACCAATAAGTCAACGAACCCTCGAGCAAGGATGTTTGATCCAAATAACAATATTGTAAACCTTAAAGGGACTTATTATTTTATTAATGTCTTATTAAATAATATAACATAAAAAACGTATTATTTTTAAATTACTATAGTGTTTTTAATACAAAAAAAATAAAATATTTAAGTGACGTAAATATTTTTTTTTTCTTTGTTTTACAAGAACACTAAGACCATCTTAATTTCTACTATCTATTTTTCTTTGGCAACGTTCTTGGAGTCGGCATTTTCTGTAACATCTAATATCGTTTATTTTTCGATTGTAACTCACTTCTCAAACACGTCTATTTTAGATTGTAATGTAAACACTTCACAAACTTTCTGCGTCTCTAACTCTTTTGCTTGGCCATTCCAACTTCGTACAGGATCTGAATGAAAACTGGGCACAATCAAGGAACTTTCTTGAAAGGCTACGGTGTAATGACGCTGATATTTTGAATATGCCTGAAAGTTAAACCATTATATATGAAGTTGTTATTATAATTTCAAAAACTTCGTAATACAGTGAAAGCAAATTGATATTCGTTTCTAATTTAATAAAAAAAAAATATAAAAATAAATTAATAAATATATATAAAAAAAAAATTGTATCGGCGGAATGCTTTTACTAATGGTCCCTACAGCGCCACCAGACGGGGGTGAGTTACAGTTCTCAAGGTTGTTAGGAGCCCAGTTAAGAGCTCAGAATATTCGCGACGTAAGACTCTCTACTATGAAGCCGAACCTCGGCTTAGGACGCAGTCAACATCGGGAATGACGTGTGCATTCGCCTAGATGTCGACGAATCGAAATTAATGCAGAACCTCGACCGGCCGGCGGTGTACTGTGTGCTTCCTAATAAGTTAACGTTGTCGGTATTGAGTCTTTTGGTCTGTATGTTGGTCGTGTAAGAAGTGCTTAAGGCGCCTAGGGATCGGATAAGATAAATATAAAGGGTTATACTTGCTCGCCTCGGGCATAAGTTTGTTAGAGTGTTGCGACGTTTTGTCGACTTATCTAATTAAGAGGTCTTTAAATAGGTTAGCTATTAAATCTATCTTAAGATCCCTAAGGACGTTACGCATGTGCCACGGGCAGCCCCAGGCCACGTGTAGGAATGTTTTCTGGATAGCTTGTAGCCTAGCTACGTTGTGAGGGTTCGAGTGAGCGAACACTACGCTAGCATTGGATAGAATTGGCCGCATGTAAGTTTTTACGTTGTAACCTTATATATATATCTAAAGGACAACTTACTTCGCTTGACTTACGCTTGCAACGGGTACAATCTACTAAGAAGAACAAAGGCGACTTTATTCCTTATATAATATATACGAAGCGTAAACAAGTTCGGTCTAGAATTACACCTAGGTATTTGACCTCTGATTGCCAAGGGATTACCTTGTCATACGGGGCTTTTGACACCGGATGACGACGCGTTGAATGTGAAAAGTACAATGCTTTACTTTTAACGGGATCGACTTCGATTTATCGAATTTACCGTATCTTTTGGTAGGAATCTATCCTGTTAGTATATACTCCGATATGCGGTACACTTGGTGGACGCACGAGTCTCTGGAACTGAATCCCAATTGCTTGTTTATAATCAATTTCGGTCGGGCTAATATGATTCTTTTGTATATTTTACCCATCGAGTTTAATAGACTGACAGTCCCGTTAGTTTCGGCTGGAACCTCAATGGTAGGTTGTAAGGCTTGCCTGGTTTGTTAATTCCTCTCAATATGGCCTCCTCCTGTTTTAGTCAGGGAAGGAGCAACCGACCATTATATATAACTACTGGTAAGCATATTTGATGTCGGACATGAGAATACAGTGACAATCAATTTTAAGGTTTGTCGAACATTGATCGAATCGCATGCACACGATCTAGGCAATTTTCGTTATATGAAAGACAGCAAATTATATGCATTGTAAAAATATTGTGAAACAAAACGCAAAAGAAATCGCGAAATTATCTCATTTTAAAGTGGTTTTTAAATAATTACAAGTCTGAAGATTTACAAAATTCTTCAATTTCAAATTTAATTGCATATGTTTAGAGAGAAAACGTTAAACTATTTTAATATTCCGAGCACCACGAGCTTAAACTAAAGGAGCTTAAGATAAAAACATTCTGTATTAAAATAAAATGAATATTTAACACTTTTAAAATATTTTTGAATACATATTATATTCTGTACACATTACTCGTACTTACATATCCCCCTTAGACCCCAGATCTTTCAAATATAATTTATATATTTTTATTATCACCTTGAATGCCACGCCGTTAAGTATTATTTAAATTCCAAGTACATAATATTGA
Organism: Vanessa atalanta; assembly: GCF_905147765.1. Lineage (NCBI taxonomy): Eukaryota > Metazoa > Arthropoda > Insecta > Lepidoptera > Nymphalidae > Vanessa > Vanessa atalanta. The sequence continues at coordinate 8,426,544 of NC_061882.1, forward strand.
CTTACACAACAGTTTATATCAATTTAAGTGTTTCTGTCTTACATTTTATATTAAGAGGACATTCCTTGCGGAACGCTAAAATAGCGCTTACTATTTTTAAGATATCTTAAAACTGAAGCATTGATTATGGATAAAAAAATACATTCAGTATGTGAATAGATATATCTCAAGTTTCACCGGATCATATTTATAAAATATATATCAATAACTTAGTAAATTCATCGTCAACATCACTCCAAATACTGAAATCGACCTTTTCTATTAACATTTTTAAGCTATTTAGCGGCTAGTTTATACATGTATTTTTGGTTAAATGGGGACACAAAAGTGTAAATAATAAATTCACCATGTTCAATTTCTATTATATCACACAATATTATAGTAATTTTTATTTAAATATTGCTTACTATTTGGCATTCGTCGTCCATACTATTTAGTATGGAGAAAATAATTTGACGGTTTTGACTTATTATTCGACATTTCTTTCAATAATTTTTCAGTCCCTCCCCAGAGCCCAAGGTGAGAGCACGTCAGTTTTTATTTCGAGCCGAGTCTTATAATTTCGCGAAACGTCTACGCACACATAGATAAGTTAGCATAAGGATGGGGCGCGAGTGTCGTTTGATGCAATTGTTAATTTTTAATTTTTTATAATAGTTTTGGACTTTTTTGTAACAAACTATAATATATTTGTTACACTTAAGTACATAAACTAGGTAAATGCGATAATTTATCACATAGTAAGAAAATCAAATCTAAAAAGTGTACGAAGGGTAACCTTTTTCCCCTAATGTCGAATTAAAAGTACAAAATTGTAAGGATGAACATAGTGAATACCTGAATATACCTGAATGTAATGTAATGTTTGCACTATCCTGCTTATTTTTTTCTCTAAATTCGAAATTTAAAACAAACGCCAACTCATACCATTACTCATGTCGTTTAGTTCGTCTGGTTAATTTCTAATTATTTAAATGCTTTATTAAAATAGTGCATAGTGCTAAGAAAAAACGGTTGATATACATTCCATTGTGTATTGATGCTATACTTAGTATCTTTCATGACCAGATACCGTCAACGGCCCACTCCCCTGATTTTTGTGTAATATAAAATAATTTTAAATGAATTATTTCATAAAAATACGTAATTAAATTTTTAATAATAAAGACTTGTTTAACCAAGAAAAAGTATTTTGTCTTTAGTTTTTTGTTAGTTAAAAAAAATATTTGATTAATATTTTGGTATAGAAATTATTTGAGCATCAATATAGAACTTAAGGAAGAAGTTAAAGATAGATGTGAAAACAGCAGCTATAGGTCAATATTCGAAATGATAAGAGCAAATACGGTCAGAACCATCCGAGCTGCTAGTTAAGATATACTTCATGACATCATATAAAGTGAAATGGCTAAAAAATTAAGAAAAAATACTAAATATCTATAACTAACTTAGTAGCTTATATCATCATCAATATAAAAATCTGATTGATTTGAATCTTGCCGTTTGTCGTTACATCGACCATAATGGAGAAGAAAAGTAATACCAATTAAGCTATATATTCAAATTTGATTCCCGTCATGCTTTTGCTACTTCAAATGTTGGTAGTAGTTTCCATAGTCTAGAATAATCATCATCGGATACAGAATTAATAAAATAAACTATTAATTTTGTAATCCAATAGTGGATAATTAAATTCATGAAGAGGAACGCGGTCAAACGGCAAAGATTGAGGTCCCATTCGGTTGCTATAAAGTGATACTTTATGAGTAGAATTCGCCCCCCGGCCTCTCGACGCTTACTTCTATGCGAAGCCCTTATGATATATAAAAACAAAATTACCTTTTATCTCGCTTTTAATCCTACTGTCTCATTGACTTATCGTCTAGACTTTAATATAAAATCAACTCTAAAATGAACTTTCTATTTTAAGAAAGTTTTATTTTTATAGTATTGTAATAATGTTCGCTAAAACGTTGAGTGGTTTGTGTTCAAGTTTAATAAAGAAGTTAAATATCGTGTAGCGAAAACTGAATTCGTTTTTCGTAATCGCTTACTGCTACTATACGCTCTAAAGTCGAGATATGTATGCACCAAAATTCAATGATATAATAATATAAGTCAAGCGACTAGTACAAATGGCATATAACACGACCTTTAATAAGTCAATTATATATTTGTTTACTTCTATTATTTTTAAGATACAAACAATCAATGATCATAGCAGAGGATCATAACAGAATCATCATCATCCTCCTGCCCTTATCCTAATTATACTTGGGATCGGTGAAGCACGTCTTCTTCTTCCATACTTCTCCGTCGGACGTCATGTCACAAGTACTTTCTAACCATATCGTCTTTCACACAATCCATCCATCGTTTCTTTGGTCGTCCCCTACCTCTATATCCACATCCATGCTCAAGGCTTTCCTCACAACATGGTCCTCATTCCTCCTTGATTCATGATCGTAAAAACATATATATGTACATATTTTTCTAACATTTGCCATGGACCAGAATACTACTAGCAAATCAACGACCCAGCTGCGGCTCGGCAAAGTTGGATCGGGATCATATCGTAACCGATAAAAATTAAAAAGAAGAATTGGTCCTCAGTTACGTATTAAGTTTACTTGAGGCTATTTTTTGTGAGGAATACTTGAAGATGTATCGAAATAAAACGTATTTATTTAATTATTCTTATAAGTTAGTAGAATGAACCCCAGGCATTGGACGAATTAATTCTAACAAACATTATTTACGTTTCAACTTAAATATAGTTAGTTGCTGAGTATCATAATTTAGTATTTTTATAAAAATAACATGCAAATTCTATTTTAAACTCACAGTAATCGGCCGAACTGTTTCTTTGGTTGTTTTGCTGCCATAGTTCTCAAGGGTCGATAAATCTGCGTTATAAAAATTATTATTATTCATTTGTATTTAACTAAACTTAACTTAATAATTATAAATAAATAGAATGTAAGTAATTTTAATCTTCAGCAAAAATAAAATTCCTAATTTAATGTAAATACTAAGGTAAACAAAACATATTAGGGCCCACGTAATCGTCCACCTGAATGTCTAGTTTTTGATGTATAGGTATCATAAATGTTCTATTAGTTTCTATGTCAGTACCTCTGTCAATATAATATTATATGAACATATTTCTTTAAATAATATACATGGTTAATTTATTACATCACATAATAGAACACTGTAAAAAAATTAAAATTCCAACTCTACAAACGGAAGCGAGCCACGAGTATAAAGCCAATGCCAGAAATTTGACAGATGCCAGCCAATGATAGAAAAAAAACCTTTGTGGTAGGTTTAATCATTTCTATTTGTAGTACAATTGTGACCTTGATATTAAAAATATAGAAAGAACAGCCTTTCAGATATAATTAAATTAAAAAACATACGGTTAGCCTCGCAGGTATTGCGGTGTGTTTTGAAGAATTTCCTCAACTTCTGATTAATAATGTTCATATCCAACGTAAATGAGCCGTAGACCAGCGGATCCATGCAGGAATTTGAAACAGCCATGATGAAGAACAGATCTTGGACCTTAGCTGATACATGCACTGCTGACTTGCGATCGAACATATACCTATAAAAAATTACTTTATTGATAAATGGTAGCAAATTTATACGAGTATATATATAGTTAATCTGTTAGCTAAACAGAATTATTGGTAATTACCTATTCCCGATAGCACGTCGTAGGGATGACTATTTGTAATAATTTTAACTCCCATATGATTTATGCAAAAGTGTACCATTTTTGAACTATCACGTTTTTTAGCTTATTTTCAAAATAAGTTTCAAAAATGTATTGTATTGTAATGTAAAATTTATTTAAAATAAAAGGATTCAATTGAAATCTCGTTTATTCCGATTTATAAAAAAATATTAAAAACTTCGTTATTCGTGAATATTAAAACAACAATTGTCCAAATATAAAACTTAAAAAAGGGAGCGGAAAACATTATTGCTTTAATATTTACATAATTGCTTTATTATTTTGGAAAATGCCATAAAAACAAAAAATAAACGTTGTATTCATATTCTACTAAACTTAAATTCGCTCTTTGAATGTCTTGTAAATATGTTTAATGCAAAAACCAAAGCAAGAAGCAAAGTGGCAGGTTAAAAAAAATAAACCATATTTTCAAATAGTTCTTTTTCCAAATTGGTGCCGTTTCTTGAAGTACCTACATTCACGATTGTTTTTTTAATTTGAATTCACTACTTATTACTTATTTGAAACACGGAAGAAGAGCTTGATCGAAATGAACATAACGTGTAAAGCTGCTCGTCAAGATTATTCACGGTCGATTTCCTAATCGCAGGTACACTCCATTAAAACTGACACATAGAGTACCATATACCAGTTTTTAATGGAGTGTATAGGCGAATCCAGAATTACCAATAACCTTATATATGCTGCTCCGTGGAAGCAACAAGCCTATATGAATAAATAAGCCTTACGCCTTTTATTATATTTGTAAACAAACCCTGGTGGTAAGTGGTCACGGCCGCTCGTAATTAGCATAATGTCATAATTAGCGCTGTAAAAATTTTTCACCCTACCTTACATCGTCAATGCGTGACCAAACATGGAATCTAAGATATTATGTCCCTTGTGCCTGTAGTTACACTGGATCACTCACTTTTCAAATTAGATGATAATATACCAAAACACAAAGTTTTGTGGTAGAATAGTTGATGAGTTGGTGGTACCTACCCAGACGGGCTCGCACAAAGCCCTACCAGTATGTATAGCTCCGCTATTGGTATTTGGTGATGATAAATCTTCATTAGACATACAACACTATTTTACTAATTCACTTATATCCACTGCACTGAACTGTTTGCAGTGCATAACATAGCAGAACATTAGCAATTCGTACGAAATATGTAAATCTATGGTTTGTTTATCTTTACCTCTCATGCCCATGGAATATTTTCATATTGATTTCTCTTGGTGTGCTTAAAACAATACTTGAACATGTCGATTGGATTCGACAACGAGTTAATAAATCACCTAAATAGATAATCTTTGATCTGCTATAATTAGTCAATGCGACGCTAATATATACCTTGGTGTGTGTGCTTGCTACCTTTAATAAAAAAAAAAAAAACATAAACGCTATGAAATTACAAAGGCATTGAATTATAAAAGCATTTTGGATCAAACTAAAAAAAAAAACGTAACTTGATATTTTAAAAACTTTTTCACATTAATATGTGGTTTGTTATAAAGATTGATAAAGGTTTAGCTGGTAGTTCAGAACTGTCTAGATCTTCTCCCTTGACGATGTCTAAAATTCGAAGACGTTATAAAAAAGAAACGATTTAATAATAGTTAACAACTACCTAGTCTTCCCTTCGTAATAGGCTTCGCCCGCATGAAATTCAGTTCGTGACTGTAAGGGTACATACGTACTGAAATCTAATAAGATTTATTTGTAAAAATAGCTTATCATCGTAATGTAACCAATTAACAGTTCAAGGGCGTTTGTGTGCTAAAGGATATTACAACACTAATGACTTTTTAGTTGACTGCACACCTTGGGAATGAAATGATCGCCTCCGGGCTGTTTCAAATAACTAAAATATAATTATTATTAAACATGCAAAATGAAAAAAAAAACCAAAAAACAAGAAATATCCCGCTGAGTTTCTTTCGCCGGTTCTTCTCAGGTCCGAGGTGTTAAACACTTCTATATTGAATAAAGATTTTTGACTTGACTTTGACTTTGACTTGACAAGTCAGTAAAGAGATAGTTTGATATGATAGAGATAAAAAAATATTAAAGCTATTAAAATGTTAAAATTATATATTGATATATAACTACAAAAAATGGCTACCCCTTTTTTAAAATTTGTGCCAAAGTGCGCGCCGTGAGGAAAAAAGCGAGAGAAAGACTCTTATTATTTTGAAGATTTTTTTTTTTCTTAATTAAATTAAGGCTAATAAATGCAACAAATAATACAATCCATATTAACATTGTTTAATGTATATTATATAATTATTCATATCGTTTATCTTTAAGTCTGTTTAATCTGCAATTAATTACAACACGTGATGTGTTATTAATTAGTATAATTATTTTCATCTTAATTGACACCTCAGCTTAAAACATACTATATGTCTGTCATGGCGAAAAATAAAGTATAAATTATTATTTTATTTTATTGTTATTATTTTCATCTTGACGCATCAGAGAAACAAAAACTAAGATTGGGCATAACATATCATCCTTTATACATCCTGCATAAAAGTAAACCAACACTAATTTTACATTATTATTTCGTGTATATAATCTTAAATTGAGTTTATAATTAATTATATAACTTACCATAAAGTCATGGTAGCATAAGGAAGCCAGCAGCAGGCAAAAACACTGACTATTGTGACAGTCATTCGAAGGGTGCGACGTCGGGCACGGGCTAGCGGACGCTGGTCGGACCGCCGCAATTGTATTCGACCACTTTCGTTTGACAATGATTTTCCTAAAAAATTAAAAAGTATGAAATATTTTGTGGGAGTGTGAAATCTCTTATTAATTCAGTGTATCTGGACGCGAATTTGACTTAGATTCGATTCTGACGTATGTTAACCGATATGCGGTCGTTGAAGCTCACCGCAGATCACATTCGTAAAATGTCAGAAAGTAATATACCCCAAAAAATTTAATTCTAATTTGAATTACGCATTCCATCGTTCCATCGACTGTTATGTATGTTATATTTTCCATTTCTCATCACTAGCCCGTCTGTCAAAAAGATCAAGCTATCTTATACAAGTAAAATATGTGACATTGACTGAATATTTACAACATTTAAAATGTATTAATTGAAATATAATTTCAGACGTGATTTAAGAAGTGAATAGTTATAGAACAGGTATTATAGTTATACGTGTTATAGGTTACGTATATTCCAATAACTGTAATAGTTTCATTTTAGAGTATATCATTGATTTTATTCTTTGTATTGCGATTATACATTAATTATTTATACAAAAAAGATTGTTATTAATGATAATAATGTTTGTGTATAGTGCATCATTATTTGGATTATCATTGCGTGCGGTCAATTTCCTTAGAGACATATTTATATGCTTAATAACCAATGCTCAATCATGATAAATATTCATATAAAATAAATTAAAGGACATGCAAATTATACAACGGTGATATGTTAAATTTGTGACGGAACGTAATGGACACCTTGCATTTATATCGATACTCTTATTACGGACAAAGAGCCTTTCAATTAAAAAAGATCCCTCGTAGTAATTACAAAATAAAGCTTAGCGTTTGGTTTTTATTTAAATAATTTAATTAAGTAAGCAAGTAACATGTTAATGTTCTATGGGTAGTGAAGTTAATGGGCCGTGACTTTTCCACTGCTTGGCTAAGTTTCTCGAAAAGTTTGGAGATTATTCCGCCATGCTATTTGTGATGTGTCTTATATTATGTTCTACATATAGAAGGATATCACCTTATAGATTCAGTTTTTCTGTACCATCGAGTTCGAGATGTATAATCAAAAACTAAAACAAGAAAATGGTAAATTATTAAACGGGTGAAAAGTAAAATTGGCGACTGTTACTGGAATACTTTTATACTATGTAAGTATATAAGTAAGATAAGTTAAGTAATCATAAACAAATGAATACTTACTTATTAATTTTATTCGGTGGATGTTTAATTGAAAACAAATTATTTATTTCTGGCATAATGGTGTTAACATTTGAAAGAAGAAGACACTACATCGTTCCACTGATCCCCCTAAACATTTTTATGTAAAGTCGATCTTATCAATCAAAAGTATTGTAAATAAATTACTGTAACTATAAAACTCAATGTCTACTTATGATTATTTAATTATACCATTTCAGGGTGAACATTTTAAACGTTTTTAAAACTCTAATTATTTTAATAATTCGATATAATTACAAAAAAACATCAAATATCGTTATTAAATTTAAATTACATACTCATATATTAACAAGAATTTATTCATGTTTTTTTTTTAATATATTCGTATTAACCGGAACGCTTTGATATAGTAAATAAAAACAGAAGTAAAAAATAAATAGAGCGGATATCAAGCAATGAAATTTATGTACGTGTAAATATTATTTCACAATCATCATAGAATTAGTTTATTTATTTATGTATTGAACAGCTAATCACCAGGCAAATTAAATTAACAACGATATAAATAACATTATAAATGATACGTCTTTAAAGGTGTAAACAACATTAAATTTCACAAATATAAATATTACTGACCTAATTATATTAAAATAAAAAATCAAATTTTAATAACTAAATTATTTAAAAAATAAGGTAAAAGTTATACTTGTTGTTGATTAATTTTATTTACAAAAAGGAATAAACTGTACCTGTTTTCAAGTGTTTGTCATTATAAATAATTTTCACTTCAAGTGAAAGTAAGTTTGAGTTTGAGTTTGTGTTCGGAGCTGATATGATATTGTTGGAGGCAAGACTAGAAACAGCGACTTTATCATTCCTATTCAGCAGCGGCACGGACAAGCACACAGCTCTACAACCAAGTCTAACTCTACTGGTTTTGAAAATGTTTGTTGTTATAATATACTTCGTACTTGATGGTCAATGAAAAAGATCACGAGGATACCTGCAGCTGATTGATTATAATCAGCTGTATTACAGCAGTAGCATGGAATAAATTCCAATCCTTTTCTCTGATAACAGAAGATGTTGTCATAGCCGAGCAATATGAAATTATCCGTCATTTTAATTTATAATAATAATAATGTGGAACAAAATACAGTTTAAGTTTATGTATCTATTTTTTTAATGACGTTATCATTGAGTTGCAAAAATATTGAATGAAATAAAAATGTACATTTTCTAATTGCAATTTAATAATAATACAAAATCTTAATGTATTTTAAGATAAAATAGAATACGCCACAGTGTTATTTTTATTAAAAAATCGTTTAAAAAATTCATAATAAAAGTGGAACGGCGCCATGTCTGGACGTGAAGTGTTTTTAAAAGATTAATGCTTGTGAACGTTATTATAGATAGATAAAGAAGCCAAACATTTTTCCTTTTTGGTACATCCATGTATCCGTATGTATAACGGAAACTATTAGTTGAAACATCCTGTGTTCGAGATTTTTTTTCCAAAGCTTTCGAGGTAACGTTCAAATAATTTCCACAAAACTCTATGATACTAGTTCATGTTTCTGATACTATACTACATCGATATGAACATTTTTATATACTAACAACATCATATATTTTAATATTTATTGGAATTTCTATTATGTCAAACTTCACGTATATTCAAAATTTATATATATAAAACATTTTTTTTTCAGTTCAGTTCAAGTTCAGTTAGAATTGGAGTTTATCGAAAACAATTGACTTTAATTTTGTTTACGTTTATTTTTTTATACAGTCGTAGTAGCTCTCTAACCGGCCAGTAACTTTTTTCCGCTCTGTAAAATTATATAATTTGTTAATTTGTAACAATTAAGTAAATTTCAATCAAGAATCGTTTTTAATTTTCTGCACATCTACGGCTGGAGCTCTTAAAAATTTGGTCATAATCGATTTTTATGTGCAGTTATCGTGCCATCATCAGTAAGACAAAAATCGGCTTACGCTATTAATATATAAGAAGCCTGCCTCATTGTTATAGTCGCTGAATATAAAGGTCACAGATCTCGGGGTCCTGGATTCAAACGTCAGATCAGACCAATATAAGTTAGTGTTTTTCTATTGAAAAATAAATAGTAACTCATTATCTTGGATGTGTGTACACTCCTGTGCCCAGAAAAGTATGTAGTCAATGGCCGTGCGCCTGAATTATTTCAGGTCGTTTCCATTTTTCTGTCTCATCAGATTATAAGAGAGTCTGCATCTGTGTTTGAGTACACACTGATTGACTGCCGTGCCAGAACTTCTTCATCTCGCGAGATAGATTCTAATCAAACGGTATTTATAAATGTATTTTTTTTATTGTATTATAATTACTATGCCAACCTGCCATCGACTATCGCTCTTTGCAAACTGACGTATTCAATCTCGCCTAAACGCTGATTGTGAGCTACGTTTCATGGAATCTGTTTATTATTTGCGATTTAGTTAGTGATAATGTGAAGCATATTTATGCTATATAATCTATATAGGCGACCATTTGGTCCCTGTATAGATTATCTAGTATCTATTAACAGGATGTGTCTATATTATAATGTTCGACGCAAACTCTTCTCGCTAAATTATTTTTAGAATCGAATCTCCCTAAAATTACATTGTAAGGAAACACTCCATTTTAATATGTTTAAAATAAAGTACCTAATGTTATTTAAAAAAATAACTTGCCCTTAATGTCATTATTGTTCTTAGATTTACTAATAAAAAATGTTTTAATAGCTTTTGTTATAATTATGTATATATTATTTTTATATATTTTTACTCACCGTTAAAAATTCTAAAATCTGACAAAGTTCTATAGAGTTGTGAGAACTGTTTATTAATCTCTATATTTAAAAAAATAATATTCTAGCGGTTTCCGAACTTGAATAAAAAAACTTCACGTCCAACAAATCACCTCTTTTTATTTAGTCGGTTTAAATATGCAGATAAAATATGCTTGCATGCTAACTATGCAACTATATAATATTAAATAGATATTTACAAACTTTATTGCACCCAAACACGATAGTACATCACAAAAGCAGAGGATGTTTAGCAAATTTAAAGCGTGACAAAGCTTATCGCTAAAATGATTGCTTCCTTCGTGACAAAAACTAACCTATAAACAATTTTAAGAAATGGCTGTGGAAGTTGAAACAATAATAAAAACAATGAAAAAAAGATGAACACAACATCTAATGTAAAATAATGTATATATGTATGTGTGTGTCCGTGTGTGTGTGTGTGTAAAGAAAAAATTATCACGTTCTGTTTTATTTGTGTAATACAAATATAATGAATATACTGACCCGATATTTCCTTCGAATTGTTATGGATTTCCCAAAATATGCAAGCATAACACACAGTGATAACGATCAATGGAAAGAAGTACATTGCAATCAAACATGTCACGTTGTAAGCGAGCTCCTGGTGTTGATTGGAAAATGCTTCGAAGGAGACGCACTGTTGAAAATCTGGAACTGTCGGATGATGGAGAACACGGAAAACTAGACTCTAAAACAAAAGAAAAAACACATGAAAATCAACAGAGCTGCAATTATTATAACAAAAATTACAGTCATGACTAATCCTTAAATATGTTATAAAATTAGATTAACAGATTCATGTTAATTCCGTTCCATTTAGTGCTACGAGTCGCACTCCTAGGGAACAAAATACTCGCACCTGATTGGTCGATGCGTTCGGCTAAAGATAAGTGAAAAATATCTGACATGTGAGCACACAAGATGAATTTTATACGGGAGCTAGTTTCGTGAGACATTTTTGAAAAATGTCTTCAAAAGCTATGTGAAGGTAAAAAAAAGTGTTCTGTTTTATTTAAAAATAAAAACCTCTTTACTCCAGGGAAGACTTCTAAAGAAACAAGGATCTTGTCTTTGACAGGGGCCGCGCGGTATCGTATGCAATATTAATTACTTTGCTGAGTAACCTATATTTATCACTTACTTTAAGGTTGAACATATTTAGGATATCAGGCACGCTTAATGAGTAAGATATATTTTGCTAACATTTCTCTTAATTAAAATTGCTGACTTCTTTAATAATATAATACTCAATCACTAAAAACATATTTAAGTGTTAATTAAATTTTATACTATATATTATATTGTAAAGAATATGAAAACCTAATTGACTGTTAATTCTATTAATATCTTATAAAACATTCCTTATTTATAAACAGCCAATACTAAAATATATAAATTCACAGTAAATCCGCATCAAACCTTCTTCATCTCTACAGATCACCCAGCGGAAAATGACTTTCGTCCCTCGCTCTCCGCAAATAATTTTTCATTTTCTAGTAAACCGTTTTAAGTGTATTGCAAAATATTTTGTACAACTATAAAAACTTCATCACCTCGTTAAACGTCACTGTTTCGGCCCAATGGGGAACAGTAATGTTAATCTTAAGAGTAACTTTTTTTTAAGTCGACACTGGCCATACATGACATATTGGTCATGCCTTTGGTGTATCTTTCTAATGCTTTGTGGAGTTTGGTAGTTGTATGGGCCTGCATGTTTTTATTTCCAAGCAGTATGACACTTAACATTTTTGAAATGCAGATTGATTTTGTCTTCTTCTTCAGTCAGGTTGTTTTTGCTTTATTGTGATTTCTTAATTCCTAGACTGGTATTTTATTCTTCAAACCTATTTGTGATGGGGTTACTCTGGATGCCATTGTAAAACATGTCCAGAATCTTCTTAGTAGTCACCGTTCATAAATTATTTACCAGTTTCCTGCCGTTTCTTCACGTCGTCAGAATATACGTTCTTAAATACGCTGTCATGCAATTATAGTTTTTTTTGAGATTGACCATGTTGACCATGAGATGTTGGATACTTCCACAATGTCTCCTTCTACGTTTAAATTGCATCCAATTCACGTTATTTTCCTGCAACCTGGTACTCCGTTTACCCACGTTATATTTATATCTCCTAGTTGTTCAGCTCTTGCAAAGATTGTATTTTCTAGCCATATTAGAACTATGACTACGTTGGGGTCATTTGAAGAAAGAATATTGTTGATTTTTAACATATCGTGGCTTTTATGTCTTGGAATATTGCTACATGATGGTGCTGCTCAATATTCTTGAGTACGTACTCGACGTTGAACATGTAACTTGTAAATGTCAACAGTTTTGACAACTCATTAAAAGTTGGCGCTTTGACTTGACGTATGTTGCTTTGGCTCTCTTTGTAGCTGATGATACGTTTTTGAGTCGCTTAAATAACTCCTCCATTAGCACCGTTGTATATTTGTCCTCTATGCATTCCTAAGCCGATTGTCTATTATATGCATTATGTTGTGAGTTTCCTATCATATTCCCTTCAATTGAAAGAGTATTGACACTGTTATTCTACCGTGCTTCTTGACACAGTCATATAAACCTGGAGGTGTATTATACACTTTCGTTTCATATTGAATGGATTCTACGAAGTTGATGGATCTTCTGTTTATTCTGCAGCATTCTGAATTGAATACATGGAGCATCCGCATTTAAACTGTTTCTTCATCTCCTTGACATAAAGTAAAAAGTAAAATATAAAATTAATAATAGTAATAGTAATATAAAGAAAAGAAAAGAATATGTTATATTATATAGATTACTATTTTCACGTAGTATACTTTGTATTTATTTGTATTAACACTCAAAAACACCTATTGAATTAACCTATTATGTTAATTTGGTAGTAAATAACATTTAGTAACCTTACAATAGTTCTACTTTTTAGATCAGCAGTTTTAACACATTATCCTACATAACATCAATGCGATTCATTTCCGAGTTTATAAATATGACGTAGGTATTTTTATTTAAACTCAATTATCGAATAGAATCGGTCATCGGCCTATACCATTTCAACATTAATTTCTAATTCGATACGAATAATATTCGTCTGATCATAAGTTGGTACAAAGGTATTCGTAATTACGTCTGATCTTACATTTTTAAAACATTATACATTTTATATCGTAATATCAAACGCAGCTTTATTTATAGAAAACATTAATTAAAGATTTTTATGAGACTGAAATTATGAATTTATCGGGAAAATAAGGGAAATTGGTAGGGATGACGGTTGTACGATTTCAAAGTATGTAGTTCATCGATATATTTTTCTATCTATAAACGCTTTAAAGATATACTTTTACGCCAAACTTTTTTTTCCGATATAAAAAATGGAGGTTGTCATATCTAGAATATTTCATGAGTACGTATAGACGTAAAACTATAGAGTTTTTAATTAATTTTCTATTTGTTTTTTAATTTCTCTCTTGTTTATAATGCTTCTTCTTAATAACTTCTTGACACAAAATATTAATTGGAAACGTTATTACGTATTATGTTACCTTCGCATGGGCTTCTATTATTTTAAATAAGATATTATAATTAAATTAAGTACCTACTCAGAAGGTGACATTTAACTTGTAACATAGCTTAGGCGTGGCTTGGGCTGACCTTTTTATGAAATGTTACTTTAGGCTTTAATGAAAATGTTTTATCTGGATCAAATGAGATAAAGTAAATAGGAATTTATCTCTCCACCTGTTTATTCCATACGTGATAGTTTAAGTACAAACATATTTTTTTTACGCAAACCATATAAAAATTGTATGCGTGTAATAAATATTTCATCGGTAAATATTTTGTTAATTTAATAATATACTATATAAAATAAGTACGTCTTGAACATAAACCTCCTTTTTTTGAAGTCAGTTTAAATAGGCCCACTGATTTTATAACGAGGACATGCTACGAGAATTATGGTCACCATTTCATGGAATGGCATCTCTGTTGACTTTACATAAAATTTTGATTTAAATAAACTTATTTAATTCTTCTTACTTATTAAAGATTCCTTATAAATAAATATTTCAAATTTGATACAAATTGTATATTACACTAGATATTTTTACAAATCCTATAAAAAAATTTAACTTATTTTTAGGTTTATTGATGAACATACCTGTGGTAAACTGCATAGGAACGCAACCAGCCATGCGAATAGCAACATAGTTTTACTCCTATTTCTTGCCACCGCCAAGCGTAAAGGATAAAGTACTGCGAAGAATCTAAAACAAAAACAACGTAATTAAAACCTTAAGTTGTTGCAATAAAGACGAAGCTTATTAAACAATATGTTTTTTTAAATATTAATGCAACTCGAAGTTGTTTGCCGAAGGTTGTGGATTCAAAGCTTGTGTACTAAATTTGTATCTATGCTGAATAATGAAGGAAAATCTGCTTAAATGTTTTATATAATCTTATATTATAAATATATTAATTTGTGTAGGATTAAGTTACCGGAAATTCTTTGACTATTATTTTTTATTAGGAAATTAAATTAAATTTATACAAAAGTTATTTAACGAGCTCAAATTTTATATAAAAATTAAACTTTTAATTATATCAAATGAGGGCGAAACCGCTTTTAACACAAACTTGTTGCTATTGAAATTTGTTTTTTTCTAGTTATATTACAAAAAGTATTTGAAACATATTACTTAGTAAATAAGTCGTACTAGTATTTGTGGTGATTGTATACAACAATGATAAGATTAATCTAAAGAAATAACTAAGTTCCGAGGTTATTAACAAAGTGACAAGATATTTCCGCGTATAATAAGTTACCTTTCATAACTTAATATGATATCATTATTACATACTTCACTTGATGTCGTATATCAATATGATAATATTGGAAATGTCTTGATACTGTTATAATCGAGAGATCGTTACGATTCAATGATACAAGAACGACAACATTTTTCTATATTATATAGGATTAGTTGTCGCCCGCGGCTTCGCTCGCGTTTTAGTGGTCGGTTGTCATGCGTTAGGCAAAAAAAGTAGCCAATGTCCTTCCTTGGAGTTCAAGTTTGCTTCATAGCAAATTTCGTCAAATTCGGTTCATTGGTTTGGCAGTGAAAGAGCGACAGACAGACAGACAGACAGACAGAGTTACTTTCACATTTATAATATAAGTATAGAAGTATAGATTATTATTATTTGCTTGAATAAAATCGTTGAGAAAAAAATTATTTAATACGTTATATCCTAGTATTTCAATATGAACAGAATGAAAAAATAAATAAAACTTAAAGTTCAATAAAAACAAGCTGTTGTCCCGGTATGTCATTCGTACAACTTCCTGTTATTTTCGAGCTCAAAGCGTTCGAAAACATATTACTCGTCGTATATAATATATTTCTTTTTTTTTTGAGCTTTCCAAGCTGAAAATATTTTTTTTTAATCATTATTAAAAAAAATCTACTTGATTAAATTTTGATAAGAATAGATATATATTTAAATATTTTAAATAATATCACAATAAAATATTAGTAAACTTTATTATAAGGATAGGAAATAAATAATTTATTATTACTGTGAAATACTTTTAACAATTTGTGATTTAATTAATTATCATTTTTATTTCTGTCTAACATTTTGTTCATGTTTATTTGATAAAATGAATTATTATAATATTTATGACTGTAGTTGTACATTTGTAATCATCAATAGTGCAATGGTGTACAGGCCGCCTAGCGATGTAAAAAGTCGCTGGTTCAATCTTGACTATCATCGACCCCTCTTAGGAATATTAGTAATTCCTTAAAACGTGATACTATTCTTAAAAAAATATTGGATGTATGTAAATATAATTGGAATACCTTGAAATATTCAAACATAAAAAAGTGTTTTTTTTTTTATATATATATATAAATCTATTTTATTTCATTGCTTGGAGATGTTTTGCGTATTTTTGAGCGTATATAACATTAAAATAATTGTTTGGAAAATTTCGAAATTTCTTTCGAACAACAATTATCTGGAAATTCGTTAAATTCTGTTTTGGTTATATTCGGTTACAGCACTGAAGTGGTCACTCGTTTTTAAAGTTGAATAAAGTCGTAAAACTAAAATTTAAGATATTTAATATAAATTGGTATTTTTTTTTTGAAAATGTTAAAAATCGAACTACGCAATCAAATGGTACCGCTATACATTTTAGATGTGGCATGTGGCATTTGTCGCAGTTTTCCAAAAAAACAATGAAACCGTTATTTTTGTATTTGTTTAAAAAAAAAATCCATTTTTATTTTTCAAATATGTTTCTATCATTTTATCTGGTTGACTTCGTAATTTATTTCTTGTTGAACCTTACCCAACGTCCTACTTACCGTGACATTATGATAAACCCCAAACACACACACAAGCAGGAAAAATGTAAATGGCTTCCTAGGCCCTCAAATAATACAGATACCATTGGTGTAAAAGAATGACTTGCCATTTATTTCAATCTTCGAGTGTTTCTCTATTCTTCTTGCTCTCTTTTATCTAAATTCCTAGTTTATATTTATATTTACTTGCAACTTAGCATCACAATGGCAACGCTAACTATTTGTCGAGAGCATCTGGCTAAAGGCCAAAGTTATCCGATTCCTGGAGCCCATACAATTTCACAGGATTTTCTAAATACCGAGACGTGGTGAGTAATATATTTGGAATATTATAAAATACATAAAATAATGTTTAACATATATTGTGAGGAGTTTTCATGCATATGTAAGGAGTTTTTATGCAATGCCATTAACCACCCGACGAAAACTACCTCAGAAGTAAAGTGACATTTCATTGTCGTCGGTAGAATTGTACGGACGGTGGTGGACAAGGACTGTTGGCCATGATTAAGGTCACGTAAGACATTTTGATTTGACTTGATGTTATTTTATTATCTGCAGTATTTGTTTGTAATATTCTTTTGTGTGTTACCTCGCTTCTGGAGGCAAAAATATAGTAATCGCGTCGACTACATGTATTCATATCTTTTACGAACAAACTTGAATTTATCGCCGAAAAACAAAAAAATTGTGACACATTCATACGTTTCCCACAAAATACATAAGTGAATTAAAATGAATTGTTCATTCGAAGGCATCATACATATTAATTAATTTTAAAATTTCCAAGGCTTTATATTCATGAACATTTAAAGGTTCATAATAAATTTAATCTTATATAATTAATGATAATCAGAAACCTTTATTGAAAAGTAGTAATAAAGTTTAATGAAAAGCTTTTATATAACGATTCATCGTTAATTTTATAACAATATTACAGTATTTTATAGCTTTTTTTTTTATTTAATTTTCAACATCCACGGGCTCACAGTTGCCCGTGCCTTTTTTTACATTTTATTTTTATAAATTATGGCGTTATTTTATATTTTTACTAAACATCAGCAGATCTTCGTTGGACTTCGAGCTTGTCGTCTTATTTTTTTTTAATTTAAAATAATATATAAATAATATATGGTAATATATAAATATATAAGTATTTTATAGCTCTTAATGTTCCGCAGTTTGATCAATGTTCGGTGATGATTCAACCAAATCGTTTTACTGCGTATTAGTACATATGTATATAGGTCTAACTTAATCTGTCAAACGCTGGCTTACTCACGATGTTTTCCTTTATCGACGGGTACGAGATTAATTATTCTCAGAATTTATGCAAATTTAACCCAGCGGTTCTTGTCACTTGTAGCATCTTAGCTTCTACTATTGCTACAATATTAAGTGGAAATCAAGTATATAAATAGGCCTTGTTATATTATTATTATTATGGATATAATTGTCTTTAAGACTATTCTCACAACGTCGAATATCGTTAGATATAATGACAGTCAACCAATCGATCAAATGGATACTGTAATGTTCTCATAAAAGTGAACACTACAGATACATATGTATTTTTAAATACATATCAACCCTTTTATTTCATTAGTTTAGTTATGACATGCCAAAAGATATTATTATATCCATTTTTTTTTTTACGATCAATAATTTTGTAGAGAAACGCCTATCCAAAGTTTCATTCCATTCCAACTTGACCTGACTCGATGGCAAGAAAAGTTATCTCGAAATATATACAACTTTTAATGGTTGATCTGTAAGGTACGTATTTAGACTGAGCTATTATCGAGTAAGAGAGTGAATTTCGTTCACCGTTTTTTCTCAGAAGGTTATTTTAGAACCGGTAGTAGAATATTTACAATCAATATGAAATTATACAATGTGTAAAAAAATAACTCTAACAATAGAGTTATTTTTTTACACATTGTATAATTATAATTTATTAGAATAATTTAATTAATAATATGTTGACTATTTTTAGAATATGTTGTTATGTAATATTTTAATTTTTCACGATTAATACTGGCCGAATGTCTGATACTGGCCGGTACGAAAAATAATGTCAAGAAATCGAACGCGGCGGCAGTGTTTTGTTGTAATTCTAAATATTTTTAAAATAATTAGAATTATGGCCGAGATTTTGGATAATACAATACATCCCTATTGTGAAACGGATTAGTGGGTAAAATAAATGTGAAAATAGTGTTAATAAATGAATCTGGAAGAATATCGTTGTTTAAACTTTCGACCATCCTAAGACTATATTTTGATTTTCAATTTGTAGTAGGATTATTATTCGTGTCTTTAAGACGCTACAGCTCACAAATGCTATATTAGTTAAAACAATAATCAATCAAGCCATGTTTGAAATTTTAAATTTCTAAAGTTTATTGCCTTTCAATATATTGTAATCAATAATACTTCATTACAAATAGAGTAAATTGGAAAAATATACTGAAAATTTAAGGAATAAATTACGAGGGACGCTATTCGTTGACTAATTTAATGTAATCTTTTCATTCATGTCTTTCTCCCGAAAGAATATCTCAACTGTAAATATTATTAAAGTTTAACAAGATTTTTAGATATTTTATTTTTAACAAATCATTTCATAAATTTCCATCCTTTATATTATGCTCCATCATTTTTGTAAGCGCTTAGTGCGCTTAGTACAATGATGTTAAGAACTGCTCAACTGTAAGTCAAGTTTACAAACAGATACAATGTACTTAAAAAGTAGAAAATATATCACAAACAACTGTGACAACAATTCCGTCACGAATGAAGAAATTCCATTTTTGGATGTGTGATAAAGAGAGTTTGTTACTCTCTTTATCACACATCCAAAAATGGAATTTTCTACCAGCACACGTGTTTCTTCCTCTTTTAACCTGACTTTTTTGACATGGGTAGGGTGACTGGTTCAGTTCATTCAACCTGACTGTACTAGCCATCTTCGCGTGTCCACTTATCATCAGGTGGAGTGAAGTCATATGCCTACCTGAATATATATATATATATATATATATATATATATATATATATATATATATATATATATATATGTAATCCCAAAACAAAAGCCACTAATAGTTGGGTGTAACTGGTTTAACAATCAGTGGCGGGACCCACACTTAGTAACATATGAAATTAACTAAAAGCAACATTATGCCCAAACAACTATTAATATATTTAATATTTGATAAAATAGATACAAAAGAAAAATCAAAAAGATTATTCGATAAATGATTTGTTTCCAAAAAAAGTTTCACAATTTTTATAAAAATATTTAAATTTAATAGAGACACAAACTACACTCAATATTGTCGTATGCGCTCTGTACCAATATGTTTCTTGTCGGCGACAAAGTTTTCCAACTCTTAACAAGGTGTTAAGTCGCCGACTAATCTACCGACAACATAGCGGCGTGTGTACACTACTTTAGGCCACTATTATTAATTATAAATTTTCCTAGAACTCACTGGAATAATATTTATTATATTATATACTAATTTTAGTTTCGCGAATATTATCCGTTTCCCGACGGAATCAAGACGAAAAAAACACATATAAATTTTCCTTTATCTTTGAATAAAACTCTATGTTATAATATATTTTTAAATATTACCATTTCAATATTTTCCAAGAAATCAGAGATAAATACAATAATTTTGTACATTTCCTTTTAATATCTTTTAAACTATGCAGTTTAAGATTTGAAAAAAGTCATTAATATTTGCTACCGTGGATAAAATGTGAGTCAATCAATCAAGGAGTCTAATTATGATCTACTGATTTTATACTTGTAGGTATTTCATTAATCCTCACCTGTCTAATGATATACAGACTAAAACGTTTGACGATAGATAAAGTCCGAAGGCTCGTAGAACTAAAAAAACTTTGCACGCCATATTCCCAGCCAACCATGCGTTCGTCGTTCGCCATCCAATCTGAAAGAAAAACCAATAATAAATGTAAAATGCTTTCAAACTTCCTGAACCCTAAATAAACATCCTTGATACAGGATTTGTAAAAAACCCATACAGGATAATAAGTTTTACTCTTTTTAAAGAGCTAAGCTAATAGTACCTAATATTTAATTATAGTCATACTTATTTTGTAATCTCATATATTAACAGCCTGTAAATTTCCCACCGCTGGGCTAAGGCCTCCTCTCCCTTTGAGGAGAATGTTTGGAGCATATTCCACCACGCTCCAATGCGGGTTGGAACTGAACGAAATTCTGCCACACACATGTAGAAGTCAGAATTTTGTTGGAATTAGACACATGCAAGTTTCCTCACGATTCTTTCCTTCAAAGTTGAGCACGAGATGAATTATAAACACAAATTAAGCACATGAAAATTTAGTGGTGCTTGCCTTGGTTTGAATCCGCAATCATCGGTTTTAGATGCACACGTTCTAACCACTGGGCCATCTCGGCTTATATGAGATTATTTTTGTAATATTTACTTTTTGCTTATTATTATTATAAATGTAATGTACCAGAGAAGATGAAGATATGAAAAGGACGTGTACGATACATCCAATATCAATATATCGTACTTGTTTTGTCATGTGGTTTATACATAACTAGCTATCACAAGAGGCTTTGCTTGCGTTTTAGGGGTTGGTCGTCACGTGTTAGGCAAAAAAGTAGCCTATGTCCTTCCTTGGAGTTCAAGTGTTCTTCATAACAAATTTCATCAAATTCGGTTCAGTGGTTTGGCAGTGAAAGGGCGAAAGACAGACAGACAGAGTTACTTTCACATTTATAATATTAAGTATAGAAGTATAGATTATTGGGAGTCGTGTAAGTAATACGGTACCATATTCTCAAGGTCATGTTGTAGTAGCGAAACAAGGCGCGGGATTGCAGTCTATTATAATTCGGAAATTAAATCTTATTGTGGATTTCGTCCGCAAATCCCTGTCAAAAGCAATAACTTTAATATGCTAGTCTCTTTTGCGACGTGCCTTTATCGACTTAGCACGATAAACGCACGATCAATCGTAATAGTTTTAAGACTTTTCAAACATATTAATTTTAGACTATTAAAGTACATATATATTATAACCTCAAACGCGTAAAACAAATCGTTTGTCAAATATCAGTTGTGTAAAAAACTATTAACAATCCTAAGTAATCAATTTAGGTAGTATTAAGGAAATATACCATAACTTCGATATATTATAATAAGTAATAACTCGTTAGTGTTATAGTCTAATACTCTTGATTATATTTACGCACCTTACGCAAAGCCAATGAAATATAAAAGAAAAAGATTTCCAGTGAACCCTAAAATTGTCTTATAATATATATAAAAACCAGCGGAACCTGCAGCTTAACCCGCGCGAAATTATAAGAATTTAACTTCAGCACCCATTTACGAGGGGTGAATTGAAAAAAGTAGTCTTAATGCTTATCCGGGACTCTAAATATGTCCATATGAAATTTTATCTAAGTTAATCGGTTAAGGTAACAGACAGAGTAAATTTCGCATTCATACATTCGTACATGCTTGAGACATACACATAAGACATACATAAGTATATTTTTCATAATAACGGAAGTATATATGAATGAACTTAGCCCACACACTCAGGAAATTAAATTCGGGATTTGTATACAGAAAGACTATTAGGAAATTATTAGAGTGTGAATAGTGATAGCTTTCTATTTCAATGGGTAATCCGGTAAAAAAATTGGGAATGGAAATCAGAAATATAAGATTAATTACGATGTAACAGACTATCAGTAGCGACATAAAATCATTCAGAAAATCTTGAATTTGAAATAGCACATTATGTTTTTTGTTTTATTTATTATAAATGATACGCATACTGGCAAATGTTTTTGTTGGGAAAAGATCACGCATATAGAAATTTGAACAAGGAATATGATTATGTACTTTGTACACGTACACTGGCTCACACACCCTTCAACCACGAACAACTATACTAAATATTTTGCTATGGAAACAGGAAGTATAGTCGTATTTTTTAAAGTTCGAAAAAGTTGGATAATTTTTTTTAAGAACGTCATTGATTGATTAAATATTCCGAGATTTTTAAACAAGAAATTATTGTGTATAAAAAGGCAATACAACTTATGTAGATAAAGGATTTTCATCTCTCAACAAGGCCGGCGATGGATCTACAATTCTTCCAGTGTTGCAGATGTCCATGTGAAAGACGCTAACTTTTCATTGAAAATGAAGTAAGTTTGCCGCCTAAACCAAAGATTCTTTAAAATAATGGAAAAGACATTTATTCCAAAAGCCTACAAGGCTAAACAGGGATATGCATATATATATATATATATATATATATATGCATATCCCTATCATATATATCCCAGCTCCTATAGTTATAGGTTTTCTCGTAGAGTTATGAGTTCTGAATGGAGAGCAAGATATATCAATTATGCACTATAGATGTTAAAAGAAATGGGATCAGCCACTCATCGTTACAATTATTTATCAAAGGCTCGTATAAGACTTTAAATATTGGATAAACAATATATTCAACGGATAATAAATTATTTATTTTAACTCGGAGTTCATTGAACACACTTTGAATCATTAAAGATACAATATGTTCATTACCATAATAAAGTTAAAACGGGCCACAATAAGGGTGAAGATAAACAAATTTATTGAAAAATATGAACATGTAAAAATTGTATTCATATTTTCAACATCAAAGTGAAGCGGATGTTTTAATCAATAGAAAGAATTCAATTACCGGTGCGACTTTTTCTAGTTATGAATAAAAAATATCTACAGGACATTGCCCTTAATACATTCTGATTGACAAAGATACCTGAAATTCGGTGAAAACCTTCGTAATAGATAGGCACAGTAAAGAAAGATATTCAACTTATTTTATCGACTCGTTTAAGTTTCGCTATTTTTAATATAAAACGCTTTTTTGAAGTTTGACAAACATATAGGGCTGAAAACAAAGTCCTTCCTCCTCCTACTTCGCAGACAAGGCTGCAACGGATAGGTAGGTAAGTAGATATTTATTTTATTTACACTTGAACATAGAAAGACTATATTTAGTCTGTAGTAGTTAACAGCGATTTTCAAAATTATTTTACACAATAATGAATTATTGGTTAACCAAATTATCGTATTTAAATTGAATAGTTATTTGGCAATCGTACATCGTTTAGGTTTCAACCGATAAATACCGACCGCATTGTTAACATTGTACATAGAGAAAATAATAAGAATACTTTTATGTCACGAAAAAAAAATTAGACATCTATTAAGTGTAAACTGCGTTATTTTATTGACTAATGAAACTTGGCACTTGGTGGAAAATAACAAAAAGTTGCAAAACAAAATTATTTTTATCCCACGTTTATTATAAATTACGCACAACTACCAACTGTCTGCCTAGAGTCAATGATCTCTTTTAATACCAGTAATCGTGAGTTCAATACTCCGCTTTAATCAGATGTTTATGATTATTGTATATACGCGTATAATAACGTGAATGTCCGGAAAAATTCAACATTATTTTTATATCAGAGAAAATCAAAATATTCATTATTCAAGGAGGCTCATAGAATCACTTTTGAATCGTCATATTAAAGTGTTGAATTAAATGTAAAGCTATAATAAATGTATTTTTATGTTTAAGTTATTTGATTTTTTTTCGTTTCTCTTATGTTCACTCATATGTTGTGTAATAAACATTTAAATATTAAATAATGTAAATTAGTGCGTCGCCCGCGAAACTTTTTTAATTTATTCAACAGATTTTTAGGAATTTCGAAACCGACGACAGGTTTTGTTCTGATTGAACTTCATTGTAAACTGACGACGTCTGTTCGCATGTATTACATTTGTTTTCCCGGCCAGTACTTTTTCCGCTCTCTATAATACATTATTTGTTATATCGTAACAATTTAGTAAATTACAATCAAGAATCCTCTTTAATTTTCTGCACATGTACTAGCTGGCTAGAGGTGGTCTCATAATCACTGGGACAAAAACCGGCTTACGCTTTTAATATATAATATAATAAAATCTTACTAATATTATAAACACGAAAGTAACTGTCTGTTACCTCTTCACGCATAAACCGCGGAACCGATTAAGATAAAATTTGTAATGGAAATAGATTGACCGGGAAAGGACATAGGCCACTTTTTTAATTTACGTCACGAGAGGGTAAAGTTGGGTGTTGGTGAAGGTTTGTGTGCTATTGCTAAAGTTTTATAAATGACACGGGGTTAACGCCGATTCAGCTAGTATTTCAAATAACATAGGTTAATAAAAACCCATAATCAAAATAAACAAAGAATGTTTTTTTTTTTGAGAATCTAAGCTACGAGCATGCCTTCGTATAAGCTAACTCACCCAAAAATGTTTTTACAACTAAAACGTTCGTAAAAGCTTTTTGCTGTGGACGTTGGGTAACTACGTGAAACTATGTTTTATAAAAAATATAGAAATATGTACTGCGTAAAGTTATTGCTACATTTTGAACTAGAACTGTGAAATTAATAAACCGAAAATACTTTTATTTAATACGTATAATAATATAATTTAATTTCATACGTATAGAATTTTTGTCTGGGTTGGTACCGTGGGTACAAGTGTTGTTCAACCTTAAAATCGTTTAATTTTGTACATTTCAATAATTGAACCAGTATATGTCAATAGTTCCATAAAGTCTTAGACCTCGTGGTTAATCTACATACAAAAGCGACCACTTACGAACCATTGGCCCACTGGCACTTATGACGTTTATTACTAGACGAACAATATAAGTCTTCCCTTGTTCACAAGACTATTTCAAATTAAGAATATTAAAGTTAATAATAAACATTAAAAAAAATTTAGTAGATTTTTTTTTTATTGTAAATGATTAATTACTTGCTTTATGAATTTCGCGGAAACTGTTAAGGATTGGAATCCAGATTCATATTAATCTTTTAAAAGATTATCACCATTACCTTGATTACAAAAATCTTGTCAAATTTTTATTATTCGACGAATTTTTAATACTATAATTGAATGATTCTATATAAATAACGCAGGCTTATAAAAAAAAATGTACGTATTTTATGTAAGTACTTAATAAAATTAAATATTGTCATTTTTGTCAAAAGAAGCCCTTGAAAATAAAATTAAGCATACATACTGATCTTGATCTTTACAGAGAAAAACTAATTTTCCTTATATTTAAAAACCGGCAACCGACTTACTGCAAAACTAATACGTATATTCTATCTTACTGTCAACAAAACACTTAAATAAAATAATTATTTTTCTCTTGGAACATAATTAGAACTATTTAGCTTTCATGTGTGTGTGCGTGTGTGTGTATGTGTGTATGTTTTCGTATTATAATCATTTAATTATATTATTCATAAATTTATACAATTTCATTTTACAAGTTACTGATAGTGCAAGGCAGTTTTAATTTTATGAGATACCTATTTTCAAGTTTCCGTCATAAAAATAACTGTAAGTAATGATTAATAATTACTTGTTTGTCGCGAGCTATTACAGTTTATGCATTAGTTTGCAATAAAGCTATTAAACTTTCCATAAAATTAAAAAAAAAATTTTGATGACGTCATTAAATTAAATAAATCGATTAAATCGCAATGTTGAAGCAAGTTATACGATATACCTGATGACTCGCTTAATCAATTATGATTCGTATCTCAATGATAATTAAATAGATTCTTAAATGTTTCCTCAACCGATAAATAGCCAACCACTGTTATTTAAATATTTAACTGTAAATAATAACATAATTATTCTATAATTGATAGTGTAAAATTTAACAAAAAATACGTGCATTTTTTTCATTTTGTGCAAGTGACATTATATTATATTGTATTGCCAAGAGTCCAAAAGAAAGACATAATTTCAGCTCATTCGGTTACTTCGATCTTTAATTCAGTTGCAAGACTGGACCCACACGTTCTAACAAACGAAGTTAAACCGTACAAAATTAAACTTTCTGTGGGGCTTCTCCTCGATTTTTCGCAGTAGAAATTTACTTCTGTAACTTGAAATATATATTTAAGTATATTATAATCTCACCGGCCTATAGTCATACCAACCCTTCTTGGTAATACTTTTGTTGGTTAGTTATCTCAAAACCATAGAATGAACAGGTTGATCAATTTATTGAACGCTTATCACAGGTCACCTTTTTATATAAGAGTAATTCAGGCATTTATATAAATACATATGTATATAATTATATTTAACTAACATAACTTTGTATTTTTAAATGTTGAAAAAGAGTAACTACTGAGTTTCTTGCCGGTTCTTTTCGGTGGAATCCGAACCGGTACATTCCGAACCGATGGTAGCTCGAGCTACCGTTCCTGATGAGAGAACGTAGATCAGTCATCACCACTTTTTTGAGTAGTCATGATTTAGAGACTAAATTTGATATACATATAAATGTGTGTATTATATGAGAATGTTTTGATATTTATTGAATCGTTGTGTCTTTGTTGATTTATTTAATCTGTCTGCCTATACAAAAAAAAGACTTTTAAATAACGAATAAGTTCTCTAGCTAAGTGTCCAAGTTTGTAATGTTATAAATGTTCTTATGATGCCTGATTTCTTGTAAATGTTTAACGAATAAAAGAAAAACATTTTATTATCCTTAAAATAAGAATTTCATATATTGTCACATGTTATCATTTTTATTTGAATGAAAACAACATTTTTTAAATAACATGTTACCTCCTACATCCTACTAGGCACTTATTGTATTAAAGAAAATATACAAGTCTATTTTAACCGTCCCTCTAATAACACTTTGAACAGCTAATAATGGATGATGTTAACAACTCTATTATGTATTTAGATAACAAAGACTATATTTATAGAGAAAAAGTGTCTTAGTAGTTGTACTGCAATATAATTTATTAATAAAAAGTATTTAAAATTTAAATACTCGTGAAATTATTTGTTCGTCGTTCGTCTTTTTTTTTATTATTTTATGGGCCACGTGATAGGAAGTGACCTTCACTGTTCTTAGACATTTGCATTGTAAGAAATATAAAACATTCCTAAACTCCCTGAGCCACCAAACTTGGGAACAGAGATGTTATATCCTTTGCGCCTGTAGTTACACTGGGTCACTCACCCTTCAAACTGAAACACAACAATACCAAGTTGCTGCTTGGCGGCAGAATATGTGATAGGTGGTAACTACTCAGACGGGCTTGCACGTAGCCTCATCGCCAAGTAAAATTTCTTAATATTCTTGTTACGAGATAAGTTACTATAAATAAAATTTAAGTAAACTTCAATCGGAAATCCTTTTAATTATCATAAATTAATGTAGTTTATTAATTTATATATTTATTATTGCACCAATACTTAAAACTATTTTTTACGTAAGACATAAGTTGCATGAGTGCAACGGGCGTAATTTAGTTGAATAAAATGATACTAAGTTTGACAAATAACTAAGTTTTTAAATTGTAATACAATATAATAATAATATATAAATATAATTATGATACAGTAGGTAATTGTTTTCTGGTTTACGCTCGGTGGTGAATATTTTTATAAGCATACGGGTTTTAACTATCGACCGGGTGTTAGACTGAATTTGGTTTTACTTGTTTCTGTTTTCTTGATATATAGGGGTAGGTTTCTAAAAGAAAGTGTTGAGTCCAACCCATTGTAATTTCTTTATATTAACTTTACTGTATGTAAACGATCGTGTTAAAAGGATTGAGGATTTCCTTTTTAACCCTTAAAACTTTTAATTGCGGTATTGATTTTAAGCTTTTCAATATATGTTACACGGATCATAGTACAATTTTAATTATGTTGCTAGGAGATGTATATATATTGGAACTTTTCAAAAGTTACTAGAACTTGTTATGATACTTTAAATCATATTTTTTGGTAATAACAATTTGTTACGTTCTTATCTATATATTGTATTCTTTTATACTAAAATTATTTGTCGTTTGAATGATATAAAGGCAAACTATGACAATTTTTGGGATGTAATATTAATAGCAATTAAAAAAATTAAATTTACCTCGAGTGGAATCACAATGAAGATCACTATCAAGTCCGCAACCACTAGATGTGTCATTAGGAGATTAACCCTTGATTTTCGCCTCCGTGAGCGCACTAAAGCCACAAACACACAAGCATTTCCAACTGCACCCACTACAAACAGCGTGCTGTATATACCCACAACGAAACCCTGATCGGAAGCCGGCACAGTGTCGACGGTATCCGTTGCGTTGCGTACATCATTGAAATAGTCCCAAAATTTATTATCAAGTGATATGTTTGATGTTATATTTTGCATAGTTATAGATATTTTGATACTTAAAACTAAATGTTTGTTTGTTTAATACTTTTTTTTAAACAAGCAATTAAAAATGAAAGAAACGTTATGTCAGAGTGTCACTATTATTTCATTTATGATTATTTTTTAATTTATAAGTGTTTAGCACATATTTTTTTTCATTTCACATTCACTTTTTTATTTTTAATATTAGTACATAAAGCTAATTACAACAACGTTTTCATTACACACTTATCTAAAATATGAAACAAAATTCAACTTTTAACTATGACGATATAATAAAAACATCGTAGCGGCATGTAGTGCTACGAAATGAAACGTGCGTTCTGCGTAGCGTCGTAGCCAACTGTGCCGTATAGACACTTTGAATAATCAAGTCTACGACTCCGTTAGTGATATAAATAATATTAAAATCTTAATAACTCTATCGAAAATAAAAATAAATTCAAACCTTCAATCAAATATTTGTGTAACAGAATTGTACGAAAAGAGCTTGACACTAAACAATTAGTCCGGCAGCTGAACAAACTTTCTATCCAATTAAGAACATTTATTTTAAAATTTACTTACCGAGTTTTATGTTTTTCTCATGCATTGGTAATTTTAAACATTATTTAAAAAAAGTTAAAACTATTATGATTTTAAATCCTAAAATCAAATCGAGAATAGAATAAATTCTAATCCTAATAAAAACGCGTTTGTATTACTAGCTATAATATTGTATTGGGTGGTAGATTTTTTGGTGATTTCTATTTGCGTGAGTTTATATGTGTATATATTAACCTGTTTTTTGCTTGCATACCTTGAGAGCAATCGTTGATAAGGACTCAATATCCATTTTATTATAAGCGTCATAATCAACGCCCGGTTGTTTTAATTAACGGTTTTTTTATCATATATTTTTACACCTATACTATATTAATTATATTTCTATATTATCTTTAAACTAATTTGGTACCACCTAATCCGAAATAATTTAAGGTCATTAAGAATAGGTACATAAGAAGGATGTGTTATACTTTATATATACGCTACGGTAGCCTAGCTCCCTCTTTTTGCCACACGTTTAAATTAAAAGTCATTTGACGTATAATGTGTGTTTAAAAATGTATAATGTAAAATAATATTCATAATAAAAAATAAAAAAATTAAAGTTGTACAGGTCGATAAGCCACCTTATGGTAAGTGGTTGCAAGTTAATCGGTTAAATGTCAGGTGATTAATCAGACCGTCAAAGGGATCTCCGTAATAAAACGATAATGAATAAAGAAAAATGCAATAGTTAAATAAAGAAAACCTATAACCTATAAATATAGAGTAAAATAATTAACACATTAATTTCGATAATAATAATTAAATAAATATCGTTTTCTCAGCATTAGAATAATAATAATAATAAATGGCAACGGTATAATCGCGCTAAGCACATACAGCCTACAAGAAACTCTGAACCCTAGATTATAACCTGCGTATATTACCACTGGCACAAGTCGATTTTTTTTTATTCGAGCGCCTAGTAATTTATTTAGAGCAATATGCTTTCTTTGCAATTTATTGACGATGTTGCTTTTTAATTAAAAAACAAGATTTATCTGTGTTACCCTAAAACATGCATTAATATGAGTAATCAATATTTACTGTTGCGAAATTTAAAAAAATTGTTAAGGAACGCTTGTGTGCGAAAGGTTACTATACAATTAGTGAGTTTATGTTTGATAGCACACCTTGGGAATGAAACGATCGCCTCCTGGCTGTTTCTACTCATATACAATTATGTATATAATTAATTTGATGTAAAAAAAAAGTCCCGCTGAGTTTCTTTCGCCGGTTCTTCTCAGGTCAGGATGTTTTCTTTTTCCGAACCGGTGGTAGTGTTTAACTTGACAATCAATAAGAAAGTGTAATACTTCTATATTAAATAAAGGAATTTGAGTTTGAGTTTGACTAAAATACATTTATTCCTCAAGTTACTATATTAGCAATTTAATACTTGGTTTTATTTATAATTGCAATTTTGATAGTTGCTTTGAATTTTCTTCGATATTCAATACCTTCGACAATAAGATAGTAAATGCCGACACACTTTAAATACATTTTAAGTCGCATTATCTGTTCGTTTCGTATTGAAGTTTTAATCTTATCTTAACATTTTATCTTAACAATTAAATCAGAATTTGTTTACTGATTATCGGTATTCACAGAACGTCAATACGTTGAATAATTTTATTGATAAGAAAAACAATAGATGCGTTATAATTAATAACATTACTGCAAAATAACCTCGTATTATTTAAAAAAAAATCAAATAGTTGTGATAAGTGCGTTTTGTGTACCAATAAACGTAATTATGTGTGTGCTTTTATTTTATATTAATACTTTCTTAATATGATGATCAATTTATGTGCATGTTCCTTGTGATTGTGACTACCTTCGTTTAAATTAATAAAACCAATTAGTAATATATTATCAATATAAATATACAACGTGTTCTAAAATATTAAATAGTTATTAATTCTTTACCGTGTTTTTAGAATTTCAAGTGATGCCTGACAGTGATATTATTACATCATATTTTCAAAGTATTTAAATATTATTAATTATGATTCCGCATATTAAAGAACCCCAAAACGAGTGGGATGACATGGAGCTAAATTATCAGTATCAACAAGTGAAAAGTAAGACTTAGAATATAATTAAGCCAATCATAACAAATATATATATATATATATATCTTATAAATTGAAAATGTTATTGTAGGTAATATAAAACATTCTCTTTCCAGAAATAAAATGGTACCATAACATTTTGTTGAACAGGCCACTAAAAGTCGCTATCGTTTTTTTACTTTTAACTATAGTATCACCTATAGTACTCTATCGATTTATATTTTTCACAAGTTTAAGCCTCCCACCATCAGATGGATACTCTGTTGGTTCCTGTGTAATATCAAGAGAGGCAAGACTGCCATGCGGTGTAGGATTTATGACAGAATCAGAATGCCACACTCATTGTTGTTTCGACCGTAATTTACACATGTGCTACCATCGCATACCATCAAGATTTTCCTATATAATGGACCAGCCTTGGACTGAATACACTGCCCTACAACCTAGGATAGCAACAGTACCATTTTCGTTTCAGAATAGTTTACCAGAAATTAAATTATCCATAAATGAACAATCTACTACGCACATGGTTTTAACTTTCTACAATTCTAGAAACATTTCCATAATTGTCGGAAATAGAACATTTAACACGGAATATTCGTATGAAGTATCTTCACCAGAACTTAATGTAGTAGTGAATGCCACGCAAGGAACCATTTTTGATATGGCAAGAGGACCTCTAATTGCATCTAATAACATTTGGGAGATAGCATTTAAGTTAACAAACGAGTCTATGTACGGATTGGGAGAGATACCCTTGAAAACAAATACTACAAAAATGTTATACAAAAATGACGGAAGTTTTAGTTCAATTCCATTAATTTATGCCAAACTAAATGATAATTTTCATGGTCTTTTAATTGATGTGAGCGATCCTACAGAAATTTCTATAAGAGCTGATAATCAAATTGTTGTAAGAAGTATAACAAATTTTGGTTTCAAATTTCATTTGTTTTCTGGTCCGGAACCCAAAAAGATTATGCAGGATGTTATGAAATTAATAGGACATAACAAACAATTAGAATATTGGATGTTAGGTATTCATATATGCAAGTAAGATTAGAGTCATAATATTTAATAATAAATATTACTCGCGACCTAAATTCCCTACTCTTACATTATTTCAACTTCTTTTTTCAGTGAACTTCCTGAGATGGATCTGTCTAGTTTCATCTCGAACGCCACGAACGGGAATATGCCATATGACAGCCATTGTGGACATGAACCCATAGTCTTCAACAGCAACCAGTGTAAAAATAGCGAGATAAGTAACATCGATCGTGTGAACGCTGGCGCTTCTTTAGTTAGAAATGCTAATAAGAAATTTGTACCTCACGTATCACCTTATGTAAGTATTTCCGGTAAAAATGTTATTGTTAAAGTATTTTTTATCTTTATCTATTCTATAAATATTATAAATTAAAGTATCTTGCTGAAAAATCGTTTGTTGTGAAACTGATGGATAAACGACTAAATTTAAAATGTTGATTTTGACAGTAAGTTTAAATATAGAATCATGGACCAAATTTCAATCTATGTTCCATAATGAGATTACCGCTAAAATCTACTTTGACTTCATTATTGAATATAATTTCACATTTAGACAGTTCTTTAAAGTAATGAATAAATGAACGTTATAAAATAAATATACCAACTGAAATCTTGCAACGCGCACTTCTCCTTTTTCAATTAATACATTTCTCCCGAACTATGCCAGTCGTGGAAAATGTGAGTGTTTTTTTTGTTTGTCGTGCTTTCACATCTTAACTACTCAAACGATCTTCAATAAATTTAGTATACTCGATTACACGTACAGGGAATACAAAAAAGGACATAGGGTACCTGCCGTATATGAGCTTGGACAAGCGCAAAAGCTAAAATAAATTATTATTTTCAAAAGATATTGTAGGGTGTACTTGGTAACAGAATAATAGTTTATTTTTTAAATAAATGACCGCCTCAATCGCTACCCTCGTCAAAGTCTAATATCCTAAGAGATATGATTTATAATTTGAATAAAAATGAATTATAAGAACTATGATTTGTTAAAGTATTATCCCGATAGGTATTCAAAAGGTATCACATTGATATTAGACAAAACTTACTAATGTATTTTAAACAAAATGATAGTATAAAAAATTAAGAAAAATATATATTTTTTTTTAAATAAATCGATGGATAATAAGAACTAGGGCATTAAAAAGAAAAGGTAAATTACTTATCAAATATCCATTCCCCTCAGATTCGGTATATTAATGAAGAAACTAATAAAACAATGTCTAAAGAAACAGAAAATCTTGAAATAAGCGAAGAAGAAATTATAGAAAGTTGTAAAATTATACCTACATTTAATGACATCATGTATCGTTCGCAAATAAATTCCGAGTTATATAAAGGAATTATCAATGACTACGAGGTCTTGTACCCAAGTTACGATGCGAATTCTGAAAATTTTATGGATATTCTTTGGGCTTATAATACTGAATTAGATGGCATTATTTTGGAAAATAATTGGCCATTAGATCACACAAATAAGACTTTTGAAGACATAGACTTATATTTACCATATTTTAGTAAGGTTTGTATTTTTAATTTTAATTATTATTTAATGAATATTTTCCTTTTGCTACTTTTTTAGTTGTATGGATAAATTATATGCTAATGAGAATAAAGCGAATTTTATGCAAAAATTTTGCCATTTACAGAATTTCGAAGATGCATTTGAAAATACACCAAAATGGAACTTATCACTTGTCAATAGCAGCGAATTATACTTATTCAAACATATCAAATATGGAAACAATTTTGCCAACGCTTTTAGTAAAAAAACGAACAATACACCCATTTCCTCTAGTAGCTTATGGATGAACGGTCGCTTTGCAATAAATAGGCAAAATATTGATGTTTCATGGACCAATCTCCATAGAGAGCTAATTGCAACTGCAATTGGAGGAATATCAGGATCCTGGCTTTGGTCATCTCCGATCTGCGGTGATACCAAAAATTATGACCCAGAAACTCAGGCGAGTCTTTGCGTCAAATGGTACTTAGCAGCGACATATTTTCCTTTATTAAAAATTCATTCAAAAGATATTCCAAGACACCCCTTAGCCTTTAATGGTACCCATAAAGCCATAATTACGCAGGCATTAAATCGGAGATTAGGTTTATTGCCTTATTTTTACACCACACTTCAAGAAGGACCCCTACTTCGACCTATGTTCTACCAATTTCCATCATCAGCAGCGCTTCATGATATTAATTCACAATTTAGCGTTGGAGAAAACTTGCTCATTGTTCCCAATTTGCAACCTTTCCAAAGTCATGTTCATGTCTGGTTGCCTCCCGGAACGTGGTATGAACTTTGGGGCGGCCTTAAGTTAGAAGGAAATGAAGGAGATCCGGTTACCATATCAACAACAGAAGCGGATTTTTTAACTTTAATCAGAGGTGGATCAATATTAATTTATCAAAAGGTAAGATAACTTATTTTTTTTCATAAATATAATAATATACCATGTACATGTACATTGTACATGGTTATGTTTTGTCACGTACTAAGCTGATTTATATATATAATAAAACTGAAATCCTTCTTATACTGTTGATCGCTGCTTCTCCTGTGTTAAGGATAAAGACACCTGAGTTTAAAGCCACTCTGATTCTCACGTCTGTAAAATTAGCATCTCACAAATTAACTTCATTTATAATGGCGTCCAGCATAGTTTGACAGTTCCAAAACCAAATTATAACTCGCTTCTCACTCTGAAAATTCATCCATCTGATCTTAAAATATATGTAATCTAACAACTACTCTCTTTTCGGAATGTTTTTTTGTTGAAATACGAATACTTATGTGTCACAATATATTTACAGTTATATCTAGTATATCAACATCAATGATTTCGGTAACAACAGCGACAAATATTGTACAAACACGAGAAGTAAAGATAAACATGTTAAATCAAATTTTCTACTTGACAATTTAGTACATCCTTCGCGAGGACCCTGCCTCAGGAAGGATGTGCTAAATCTGGATCTACTATTCGACTCGTTAATAAAATTCCGCAGAACATAGTACATTTGTTATAATATATAGCTTAATTTAAAACTTATTTTAAATAAAAAAATACAAATAAAGTATGTTATACTGTATTGGATAATATAAATGATAGAAGCGCTTGTTGTAAATATTCGTAGAATGTCGTACTTGATAGCTGAATTAAATTACATGAGTATCTATATGTTTATTACTTGGAAATGGTTTTGATTAAATTATTTTTATTAAATTGTAACTAATAAGATTTTTGCTTGTTCCTCTCAATAAACTCAACAATTTGAACCGGTGGTAGCTTGACTTAAGCTTAACCAAGAAATGAGCATACTGATATAAAGCATATTTTGATTCAATCTTTTCTTATGATTTTTTTTTTAAATATTAAGATTCTTGTTTATATAATAATATGCCTCAGATATTTGGAAGCATCTCGACATACAATTTCGTCTCTAGATGTATTAAGCTATATCTTAAAAAATGTGTAATGTATTAACGTACTCTATGACATATGTCCTAATTGAAAATATGAAGTTACTAATGGATCCATTTGGAAAATCAAACGAAACTTATCTTATACTACCAGTATAAAATAAGTTTCGTTTGATTTTCAAATCAAATATACTATAATACCAGTGTGATTGCAATTACGCCAATTTTAAATTTCAGGAAGCTCGATTAACAGCAGAAGAAACGCGTTTAATGATTCCATTCTCAGCAATAATTGCTTTGGAATGTATAAAAACTAATTATACTGAAAATTGTCAAGCGTCTGGAAAGCTTTATGTTACGCCTGAAATGTCATTATTCTTTGAGGCAAACGAAAAAAATATAACAATAACAGCAGAAGGTAACGACTTCGATCCCATTTGTGATATCAACACCGGAACGTGGGCTTACGATTTTGAATATTTTACTGTCTATGGTTTGTATGAGGAGTTTAATAATTACGATAACTATAGAGAGGTCAGAAAATTTGTTGATTTGTGTGTTTTAGAAAATGATAGCGAGATTGTCATAGATTTGCTATAATAACCGATTACATATACTATTTTAGTACATTGTGGTTGTTGCACAAATGTTTTAAATATAAATTTTATTTTATTATAAAATATGCAATGATATCGTTTATTTATTTTATTTATTAAACTGTTTTGAGTTGGTTTTGCTTTATTCACTTCCCAATCAAAGCACGCATGTCGTCCACTCATTTATTGAAAGGCAAAATTATGTTAAACTCAAATATGGTAATATGGAAATTTTAGATTTCCACAAATAATATTATACTCATAAAAAAAATAATTATGTTATTATATTATATGAAGATGCTTCTAAGCTTTTTCAACTATCCAAATGAATTAGATGACAATATAAATTCATTTCGCCCACACGGTTATAATTAAATTTTAGTAATAAATAATTAATTATAATTATTGACAGAGTCTCAAAAGGTCATAAAAGTACACACAGTAACTAATATATTACGCTTTTATTTTTTTTAAAAAGCAATTAATTACTCCATAAAAATAAAAATAAGATTCGATTTCGGAATAAGGGCACAGATTCCGATTTCTCAGAATTAACGATTTTATAATAATCATATTTCACTCATATTTATACACAACATCAAATTAAAATAACAAAAGACAGCAGGAGTAAATGTGTGCTTTTAAGTAAAATATATATTAGAATATATATATATACGAATAACATCTCTTAGTTATTTTTAGTTAAATATAAGAATGTAAATAACTGTGTTCATCGCTCGCATATAACTTAGTCTGACCATTCCTCATGTTACGAGTCTACACGTGTAATACGTAACAACAACATAAATTATATTATTGTTAATCGTAATTTCTTAGAGCCGAGATGGCCCAGTGGTTAGAACTCGTGCATCATAACCGATGATTTCGGATTCAAACCCAGGCAAGCACCACTGAATTTGCATGGGCTTAATTTGTGTTTTTAATTCATCTCGTGCTCCGCGGTGAAGGAAAACATCGTGAGGAAACCTGCATGTGTCTAATTAAAACGATATTCCGCCACATAAGTATCTAACACCCAGCATTGGAGCAGCGTGAGAGAGGAGGGAGAGGAGTCCTTAGCCTAGCAGTGGGAAATTTACAGGCTGTTAATGTAATTAATTTCTTATATGTAAGGAGCAAATAGATCACGTGATGGCAAGTAGTCCACAGCACCCATATAAATTGGCACTATAAGATATATCAACCATCACTGCGCCACAACCGTGGGAACTTACATCTAATGTTCCTTGTAAACACAACACAACAATAGGTATTTCCGTCTTGCGGTAGAAAACGAATGGTTTGTGGTACCTACCCAGACGGACTTGCACGACGTCCCACCAAAAATCAACGACAAAGTAAAGCAATTCCTCAAACGGATCATACCTCTAATTGCAAAAGCATTTGTAAGTAAAATGCAATACATGAACACAATTTTAAAATTAAATATTTTTAAATGTTCAAAAACAATAATTATGTTAATATATATCCTATATATTAAATATAAAAAACGTTAATAAAGTCTAATAATTTTACCTTATTGACGTTTTTTAACGTATAATCAGAAAGCTCACTATCTATAAATACATTTATTTTACAACGTAACACTTAAAGTTAATTAATTCGACATAAAATATATGCCTGTAATTTATAAATACAAATTAAATTAACACTGAATATTTAATATCCTTCTTGGTTCAGTTGCATTTACATAGAGCTGTTTAAGAACACACTGTGGAATTGTAACATTATTTTAACATACTTATAGTTTAATGGAAACATTTTTAATGAGATAGAAATATAAGTTAATAGTTAGTAAAGTTAACCTTTAGAAGTAACAAAGTCTAAAAAATATAAATTGCTTATTTCGATTTGCTAACAAACAAGAAACGATTGCGATTAAAAGTAAAAGTAATTAGTAACGATAATTTTAGCTTGTTATATAAATATTGAATATGATGTAATTTTGTTTGTCTATATCGTTATTCACTTGTTGATAACAAACAGTATTCCATTGCGGGGATGCTGAGATATGATTCGACCTCATCTTGAACTTTGATAAATCTGTTTGCGGCAAATAACAGTTCATATACTATCGCGATCACTAGTTTCGGCATACTTTACTTGCATCAGTCAGGCTAATGACATCAGACGTAAATAACGGAAATCCAGTAGACTTGAAACAGAAACAAAAAGAAACGAAGACCACAGAACAAACTCCCAGAATGCCAAACATCAAAGTATTTACTGGAAGTTCGCATCCAGATTTAGCGAAAAGAATCGTCTCGCGACTTGGTTTAGATTTAAGCAGAGCTACCACTAAAAAGTTCAGTAACAAGGAAACGAATGTTGAAATTGGTGAATCCGTCCGGGGCGAAGATGTGTACATCGTGCAAAGTGGTTGCGGTGAAATTAATGATAACCTTATGGAACTCCTGATTATGATTAACGCTTGTAAAATCGCATCGGCTTCCCGAGTAACAGCAGTTATTCCATGTTTCCCGTACTCAAGGCAAGACAAGAAAGAAAAAAGTCGTGCCCCGATCACAGCTAAACTTCTAGCTAATCTTATATCAGTTGCTGGTGCTGATCATGTTATTACAATAGACTTACACGCATTTCAAATTCAAGGTTTCTTTAACATTCCTGTTGACAACTTATACGCAGAGCCAGCTATCACCAAGTGGATCAAAGATAATATTCCAGAATGGAAAAGCAGCGTTATGGTTTCACCTGACGCTGGTGGTGTAAAGCGTATGACATCAATAGCAGATAGACTTGATATCGACTTTGCTATCATTCATAAAGAAAGACAAAGAGCGAACGACGTAGATTCAACTGTTTTGGTGGGTGACGTAAGAAATAGAACGGCTATTATGGTTGATGATATGGCTGATACTTGTGATACCATAGTCAAAGGAGCTGAAAAGTTACGCGAAGCTGGTGCGAGTAAAATTTACGCTATATTGACTCACGGTGTTCTTGCTGGTAACGCTATTGACAAAATAAACAATTCATGCTTGGAAGCTTTGGTGGTAACAAATACGATACCTCAAGATAAAAATATGAAACTGTGTCCTAAATTACAGACGATGGACATATCAGTGATGCTAGCAGAGGCTATACGAAGAACCCATTACGCGGAGTCGGTTTCATATCTTTTTACAAACGTCCCATATTAATTTTAAATAAAAATAACTAACTGCTCCTAACTAGAATTAGAAGCTTAATTATTTATAAGCTTCTAGCTTTTTGACATTCTAAATACATTTCGTATGATTCAATGATATTTTTTAATGAACAAATACATTTTGTTATTAATTAAAACATTAATTTCATTCATTAATCATTACGCAACACTTAATTCAACCGAGGAAATCTGCTCGCGATTATGTTCGTTATTATTATAAATTATCTAATGACGCCAAAACAACGGGAAAGTAAACAAACTAAGAATAGGTTGTAAATCAATACGTCAAGAGCAGATAGAGGGTTGCGTATGCACGTAAGATCACAATGAACTTGGTTTATTCATATATGGAAACAAACAACTTTAAATATAAAGGGTACGTCATATATATTACTGAAAACAAACAATATAATATATCCAAATTTAAGTTCGTATATTTATATAATATATAGTTACTTAATGTATAATCATAGCTATCAGTACAACAACCCTTTCATCAAAGATCGTCTGGAAGTAAATTGTAATTAATTTCAATATATTTGTTGTATAGTAGTTGTATATATTCTATAGTACGTATATTATATATACATAAATTTTATCATGTTCAAACTGTATTTATTTTATGTTTGCCTTGATAGATCTTAAAGCTAGGTAACTTACCGTTTCAACGAGTCTTTGATATAAACAACATATTAAAATTTGATTAAATATTTAGGTTGGATTTTAATTCCTTTTTTATATATTAGTCCACAGTACAAAATATAAGGTCCTTGTACTGTGCCTTTATACATATAATAAAAAAATCTGTTTTCAAAAACATATTATTGAACCGTTTTATTTTTCTTTTGATTTAACATGATGCTCAGGGATGAGGATAACTACAGCCCAAGGGTTGAGTTTGATAAAACCTGCGACTTTCACATCGCTAGGTGATTCGTGTAACGTTAAATCTTTGACGCTACGATATTGCTATTATTTATATTTTGATCCGTAGTCGAACTTAAAATAGTTACTTAATATTATTGCATAAAAAAACTTAAATAGATATATATAATTTAGGCTATAGGAAGTTTAAGTTAGTAAGTAGTAAGTTATAAGAAGTAAATATTTTAAGCCGTTAGTCAATAACGCATTTACATTATTCTTAAGTATTCTTAGGAGTATTCTTAAGCGGGGGTACCGGCACCAATAATACCCACTTCTGCCACTGAGATATGTGAGAGCAGCTTCAAGTCTGGCAACCTTTACAAATTTTAAAAGTAAGTGAATTAACTTACCTTAATACTCTTTACTTCAATATGAAAATTCCAATTTTATTACTATTAGTAATTAAAGCTAACCCATTTATTTAAAACTGAGGTCGTTATATATAATAACAAAAAAGAGGTTTCCAAGAACACTTCGAAACCACTTTTTTATAGTATTATCGCCATTAAATATATTATGTCTTGCTTACCTAATCAAAGACAATGAGCTTTAGATATAGTCAATTTTACTACTTTAAAATTATTTGATATATTCCTAACTTTTTTAGGGTTTGTAATCGTTTTGATATTTTTCTATCATGCCATTAGATTAAAGTGCCTCCGCGGTATATCTTCAAATTTGTCATTTATTGTTTTATTCATATGATTCAACTTCATTACTACAACATCTATAATTTGACAAAAATCTAATTAACAAAACATGGTTGACTTGATTGATTTATATTCAGGGCCGGAATAAGAGGTCTGAAGACCCTGAGACAACAAAGGAATGGAGGTCCATAAATAATTTATTGCGTAACAAATTCAATTCTTTTAACAAACATTATACATATATTATGAATTAAACTAAATACGTATATTTCACTGCATCTACATACCAGTTATAAAAATGGCTTACGTTACTTGTGGAGTTTTTTTGGACATCATTAAATCTTACCAACCCAAACACATAATAAGCGTAACAATTTTTCCTTATTGATTTTTACTTATTTATATATTAGACATGATTTTTAAAAGATTCAAGATTTAAGTCAGACCAGACAAATGAACGACAGCCAACAGTGTAAACGTTTTTTATTTTTATTAATTAGTAACATCCCTCCAGGGCTCACAAGTTGTCCGTGCATTTTTATAACATTTTATTTTATTACAGTTTATGTTTTATCTTATTACTAAACAACAGCAGATCTTCGCTGGATTTCGAACTTGTCGTCTTCATGGAAGACGTGGCCCACACTGACTTTATATACTTAAATATATGTTTTTTTATTATACATTATAAAATTACAATAAAAAGGGAAAGTTTTTATGGAAAACAGCTATTTTTTTTTTATTGTTATGAGTGTTTATATATATCTATATATACATTTGGTCTCATGTTTTTGATTCACACAATTTGAAAAAGTCATTTTTACACTTTGTTATAGTATTCTTAAGTTTAAAAAGCTTTACTGCAATCCAGTGGGCCTTGCTCCGCGCTCGATCAGGAAGTATAGAGCCTCGGCGACTCTGCAGCGTATTGATGTCGCGTTTGTGTATAGATATCTTGCTCTAGGACAATATTTTCTGAGGCACCCACCGCTCGGCCGATGAATCTGCCGATGGTGTCGTCACCGTCATCCGTGTAATAGACACAAGTGTTAGTGTGTCTAGTGATTGCCACAACTGCGTGAAGAACACTTTCGTGAATACAGAGCCTCACATTCTTCGAATTCCTCGATTCTGATAACGTCACCGTAAGTCTGTCCCTGAAATTCGTAGATAGTCGTGACGCCTGACTTTTCACCTTTTCCGTATCCCTGGTCCATCAGGAGTTACTTTTCTTCCTGCGTATGGACCAAATATAGGGTTTTGGTTGATCGGATGGTATGTTGGCGTCGGTGAATCTCTCCATTTTGTGGGAGTGGACGATGGTGCTTTTAGAGTAAATGCTACGGTAGACATTACTGTCTTTACTAAAGGGCACATGGGACAACGTGCCCAGGGCCCCCATCCTGAGAGGACCCCAAAGAACCAACAATTTCCTTCACACGTTTGTGTTCACGTTGACTGCTATTTAAAATAGCCATAAGATTGTACAACCAATCAGAATCCTACGAATATATGAAAATTACCGTTTATTTGAATCTATACTGAAGGCCTGGCCATAAGCAAATTATTTGTACATGGTAGTAAATATCTACCAAAAGGCACCAAATTCAAGGGTGCCCCAGCATAGCTTGAGACCGCTCTGACGGTAGACCTCGCTAATGGCGTATGGG
Source organism: Vanessa atalanta (assembly GCF_905147765.1). Taxonomy (NCBI): domain Eukaryota; kingdom Metazoa; phylum Arthropoda; class Insecta; order Lepidoptera; family Nymphalidae; genus Vanessa; species Vanessa atalanta. The sequence goes on from NC_061882.1 coordinate 8,469,992, forward strand.
ACGTCGTGATTCGGTGCGTACAGGATAACTCACGGGTAATGTTTGCTGTCAGGCTTGGCCAGCAAAACCTCATTTCGAACTGATTTTCTCTGTCGATATAAGGCAATTGGTTGATATCTCCGATGAGGTTGTTGATATCCACCTCGTTAGCTCCGAACAGTGGTGCCGCCATTATTATGGCTCCGAAGTGGTTCATGAGGGCTTCGTCGACCGACAGTCGGTTACACTTTATGCTCTCGTTGAACCCGTTCACTAGTACGGATGTCATACGGTCTTCACAATGAGCAATGATTTTTCGATAACTATACGTAACGTACGTACGTATGACTATACGTAAAAAAAAAAACAATATGTAATTATAAATCAGAGCCTCGATTCAAGGAACTTTATCGAGAAATTCAATACAATACAATAATATAGAATAGAATAGTATCGATACTATCGATAGTACTATCGATAGCTCTGCAACACCTCTCCATAATATCATTAATCATTATCTCAGGACTCAGAGTGTATGGGAAATGTATCTTTGAGTATAAAAAGTGTCGTTCAAAATTTATAAAACTTAAATAACCCTGCTGGAGATTAAGGGGGCAATTTAAAGGAATCCATTAACATCCAAGTATAGTAAAACGGAATTAGAGAAAGAAATTTAAACATTTGCTTTCAAAAGGTGCTATTCCCATATCATTCTGTTCATAAAATCTATAAATCACAATATGAAAGGCGGGTACCACATGTAAGATACTTCTATACTCTATAGTCTACGGCTTGACGCTAGAGATAAGAAAATAATTAAATAAATACCTACCTAAATGACAAATGTCAAAATATAAAATTTGATGACAGTTGACATGACGATGGCAGTTCGAATCTAGAATAATAAGTACCTAATATGATTTATATCGGAATTAAATCGAATGATTCATATTTATTACGTCTCTACTTATAGTATGCCTACTTTATTATCCTGGCGATTACTTTTTTAGCTTTTCTAATATATCGAAAGCGAATTATAGACGTCATCAAATATTAAATGTCCTGTAACTAATAAGTATGTAAGTAAAAGTTTTTAAGTTACTTTCGATACATTCATATAATATATTATAATAACTATAATACAAAAAAAAACCTTGTTAATTTAATTGATATATACAATAGATAATATTTGAAATAGAATTTAGATATCAGTATTGTTTAAAAAGTCAATAATTTGTCATCTCTTGTGCAATAAAGTGCAGGATAATCATCATTGCACTTCTTCACAAATTGTTTTTACAAATTTACTTTGGATATCGCTGCACACAAATCTGATAACCGTTGCTGTTGTTTAAATGACCTAATGTTTGCCACATTAGCAACAGCAGAGATGATGAATACTTTTTGTCAGGTGTAAATCCACACACATGATTCTTTTATAAAGAAGAAAATTCCATCATTAAATTTATTAAGAAAAACTTTTATGATCATTTTATTATATTATAAAAATTTATATGATATCAAAGCTTATCAAATACTTTTATATATTTCCCATTTCTATATGATACTAGGTGTCGCGTGCCACTTTGATGAGTTTAAGGGGTTGGTTGTCAAGTGTGTTTGGTTCAGTCACTGAACCATACCACTGAACTTTAGTGGTTTGGCTGAGGAAGAGTAACAGAAACAGTTACTTTCGCATTTATAATATTAGTATTGATAAAATTATATAATATAGGAAAATTATGTTTAATTTTATTCAGAACTTATTTTCTCATTTTTATTCAATTTAAAATTTTTATTATTCAATAACTTATTTATGTTTTAGTTTTTGTTTGACTTATTATAAACTATTGTTGCATGGTTGCTGACCTGTTAATTTACTACAATCTAAGTTTTTAATAATTAAACCTTCTTGTTACTAGACCCTACTCTCTAAGATATGAGTATTTCTAATTCTGCTTGCAAGATTTGATCAAAACTAAGGTAACAAACATTGCAAGCTTATATAAATATGACATTCCAGTTATATTTTTGGCCACTGCATTATTAACTGAATTGAGCCTTAAAGCGTTTTAAGGAAGAATTTTTATATTTATATATTGAAGAAAAAAAAATTAACAATATATGTAACCTTTTGTGTTATAAAATCTTGAAATAACGATTGAATACTTATTTAATTTGTTCACCATCTGCCATAGTAAAATGTCCACAACAATATACAAAGTCGACGCTAGTCCCCCAGCTCGTGCTGTGTTGATGGTTGCTGATCTCCTCGGTATCAAATATAATGCATGTGATATAAATCCCCTGTTACGAGAACAAGACTCTCCAGATATGACGAAGGTAATGTAGTTTAAACAAATAAATATTGATTTTGAACTTATGTTTATAGTCAACTGGACTTGTCTTAAGCAAAAGCTCTGGGTAGCAATCATAAATGAGGTTTTAAGTTTTAAATTTATGTTTAAGTACCTTCTCATACTTGGTGATAAAGAGAAGTATGTAAGCTTGCTTGTGTAATAATAAATTTTGAGATCTCTTTTTGCATTAGGGTGAATTTTAACATTAATTAAAAAATTGAGAACCTTTGTCTTTTTCTTCTAAATTTTTGAAAAAGACAGCCATCACATATTAACATATTCTTTGAAAGAAAATAACTCGTTATACAATATATTTATCGTAGTTGCTATTATAAAATATGTTTTACTAAAAGTCATTTGTTATTGTGGATGCTTTAATTTCAGAAAAATCCTATGAGAACTGTTCCATTCATAGAAGAGGATGGTTTCTGTTTAGGTGACAGGTTAGTATAGAACCCACAACAATAAAATTAAAAGAATGTCACATGATTATAATAACTATTTGTTTTTAATATACATTCATTCTAACAATGTTACTTAACTGAATTTTTTGTTTACTTAAACAATCTTTTCATTACTTACTATTTATTGTAATATTTGTATAGACCAGATGTATATTTTTACCATACCACTATATTTTTAAATACTAAAAAAATTTAATCATAAGTTTTTAAAAAGATTGTTAATATTACACAACTATAATTATAAATTGTTTTTGCCATTACATACCTACAATGATTTCCTTTTACTAATTTTAATATTGGATGAGAAAGTGCAGGTGTATTGAATTTGAGTTTAATTTATAGTTTTTTTATTGTGCAAAAAAGCATTCTAAAAATATAAATAAAACTTATCTTATCAATAGTATGATATATAATGTTATATACAAGTATCATAGTTATGTAAAATATTTACAAATTGAAAAATTATATTTCCATTACACATTATTTTTAGTCACGCCATTATTTTATATTTATTTGATAAGTATGGAAAGCCAGAACACTCGTATCTTTATCCAACTGATAAACGGAAAAGAGCTACAATAAATCAGCGACTATTCTTTGATTGTGGGATTTTATTTCCAGCTCTAAGATCAGTAATGGTAAGAAATTATTCATACACTAATTGAATACACTTCTTGAATTCGCAGTAATGTTGTATTTCATGTTATTTTAAATATTTATAAACTTTAATGTAACAAATAATATACAATATTAAAAAAAATAAAACATATAAAATGATTAGTCTTAGATATTGATGAAATTTTGACACAATTCCAGGCACCAACTTATACAGGAAGACTGACAGAATTATCAAAGTCTATGGTAAGGAATATAGAAGACGGGTATAGGATGCTGGATGCCTATTTGTCTGATTCTATGTACTTGGCAGATGATGTTATGACATTAGCTGATTTGAGTGTGATTACAACTATGTCGACCTTGCATGGTTTACTTCCTATAAATAGTACCAAGTTAGTAATTTAAAATTTACTAGAAATTTTTGCAAATTATTATTTGTTAATATAGCTTATTTGACTCTTTTTTTGTGCATATCTATGAATGACAAATATTCAAGTTTCCTTTTATAATAAATACTAAAAAAAATTAGGAAAACATCAAGAATTATTCAATGTAGTTCGTAATGTATTGATTAAAATAAACACCTATTAAAGAGCGAATTTTAATATTGTTATACTCAGTAACTGTTTTTTCCAGATATCCAAAGTTGATGAATTGGTTTAAAAATATGTCAGAAAAAGAAATTTGCAAAAAAATTAATCAACCTGGAGCAGACCAACATGTTGCCGGACTTAAAGCATTTATGGAAAATAATAAAACTAATCAGAAATCAAAACTATGATATTTATATTTTGGCATCATTAATTGTGAAATAAAGTTTGTTCTGATGTTTGAGTATTTTTGGAAAGTGGTATAAAATATAAACAACATATATCGTTACGAATCACAGGTTTTCTTTTATTTCAATAACTAAAAAGAAATGCAAAGAATTTTCCAACTTTACACTCCAGTAACGTCTAGGGCTACCATATGGATAACTTTATGAGAAATTAATGATTACAAAAAACGTTACACATTAAACATTTCCTATAAGTCTTATAAGGTTTCTCGTGTCGCCCGTCGCACTCAGAACATTAATAGCACTTATTATATCGATTAAAGTACACAATACTATACCGAATCTTCCACATGTTGTCCATCCATACACAACACATACCTAATGCGCGCAATCATACAAACATTTATGGAATAAGAGACTATGTTCAACGCGAACTTATCAAGTCACTTGTCAAATTTTGAAGGATAGTGTTTGTATTTGGGCGTTACTGACGTATGTTGCACGTTAGTCTTATTTTAGGGCAAGAGCGGCCTGGATTAGCCGTCCTCCTTCGGCGGTGTGAACCAGCCTGAAAGCAAAGAAAATATAAAATTACTTTGTTAAACAAGTCACACATCACAGCATATTCTGTTAATACAATATTCTATCAATTCATAAAAGTTTTAGAATGTCAATCACTCATGAATAATAACTTAATAAAAAACGTTAAGCAAAATAGCAGTGTGTTATAAGTTATTACAAAGTTTTGTGATTGTCTAAATTTCGAGTCATTTGAAAGTGTGGTGATCATATATATACTCTATTCCAACCATAACAGGAGAAAAGCCGAATAAACAACATTTGGCAGCGTGAAAGTGACGCAATATCAAATATTATAAAAGTAGTTCTTGTCTGTTAACTCTTCACACTTAAACCACTGAACAGATTTATTTACTTTTTTGATTTACCCTCGAAGGAGTAAAATGGAGGGTGACGGTTTGTGTCCTATAGGTAAAGTTCCATAGAATTCGTGCAGTCAACGTCGCGGGTTTAGCTAGTCTAATACTCGTTTAAAAAACTAACTAGTAAAGAATAATCAATTTGTTTAATCACTAAAGTATTTTAGAGAGTAATTATGTACCATTTTTCTCGTGTATTTGCACCAAGCATTTGAAGCTCTGCTGTGCGCGTGCCAAACTGTACGGCGACTGTGAGACCACCTTGGTCGCTCCAAACTGGATCCTCGCTTTTCCCTTCACAAGAGTAGCGGCTATCTGCATAATCACAGCTTCCACTGTGTATGCTGAGGACCAGCCTTGCTTCGTTAGTAACTCCATGCATATTGCACCACCAACGAGAACATAGCCACCTGAAATACATAAAAAACTATATTTAGTTAATTTACTAATTAGAATTATTAAAGGCACTCAATAACGTAGCATACTCTGAACTTAACGAAACTTAACGAAGCTTAATTCCCCAATACGACTAGTAAGAAGTTCTAAAATTTAAAAAATCAACAACGGTGTTTTTTAATTTCGACTCTATAGTCAAGCAGCTTAAAGTACAAATTGCTAAATTAGACAGAAATTTTACAACCCAAGAGTGGAGTGGAGTTTGAGTGGGTCTTGGTGGTACTGGTAGTGGACACTTTAGTTGGTTCTAAATTCAAATAGTATCAAAATATTTTGTTACGATTGATTAAACTAAATGTGGTAAGAGAAGCCATGATTACAAAGCACTATTATAAATATCTAAGCTTGAGGAATGTTGACTTAGTTATGTTTTTGAATAAATAAAATATGTATAAATCATTATCTCATATATAAAATATTAAAGATAAAAGCATTTAAACCCAATAATTATATTATGGTTTAAGGTGACTCAATATGGCTATAAAACCTCACCTGATATAATAGGATATACAACACGTACAAACGGCGGCTCGAACGGGTATGTCTCTTTGAACATGATGTTCAATAGGATAGAGTCCTTGCCCTCCTTCTCCTTGAGCAGGAGCAGATCATTGTGAAGTGGACTGTCTGGATCTACCGATCGCAGTCTTATGTTCCACTCGTAAAGTGAATCATTAACTAACTCTGTAAAAAACAAAAATGTATTTGTATTAAAATTAATTTATACATTTCTTCTTTCTGTTAAAACAAAAAATATATAATTAAATGGTCTGTTGATAAAATAACCAATGTCCATAACACTTTTTGTAATAAGAGTAAAAACAATGAATAAAGTTGGTTGTCCTATACTCGTTATTATATTCGTATAAATATTGTATTTTTAATTTTTAAAATGGCAATGTATTTTGTTTACATTTTACTCAAACATGTACTTAGGCTATTTTAGCATTAGACCACATATTTTCGGCTGTGGCACAGTTAACACTAGTACAATCGTCAGCGTAATCTCTCTTATCTTAATATGTATATTCATTGCTATTGTTTAACTTTGATTAAGAGATATTTGTAAAATGATAAATAAATCATAAAAAATATAATATTACTATTAAAAAAAAGCCACAAATAAAAATATACTAATATACAAACCTCATTTACTAAAATTAGTTATTATATATTAATATATAAACACTTTTTTATAAAATCTTACCTATAGAATACATATTATTTTTAAAGGAATGCGAGCGGTATATATCACGCAGTTCCTTCATTAGACGGTCAGTCGCCTGTAGACTGCCGGACACGCTGCCTGATAGGTAATCTTGCCTCTGGTTTTGCCTTAGTCGTTCTAGTGTCGCTAAATGCTCTGTTTCCATATCATCCTGAAATGTATATTGTTTTAGTAAACCAATAGTATACATTGGTGACATTAGCGACCCGTCCCGGCTTCGCAAGAGTGCAATTTATACGGTATGGTTGTACCATATAGCTCTCAGGAATAATATGACTTCTACCAGTGAAAACATTTTTAGAATTGGATCATTAGTTCCTGAGATTACCCCGTACAGACAAACAAACTTTACTTTGTTATTTTAATGTTATTGGTATTGGACCTTGAATAATCTATGACATTCAGTATGGATTTTACTAAATTTGGCGTTTTCACCGTCGAAGAAACTGTTTTCAAAACTTTGGAAATCAAATTAAAGTGGATATAAGTAGTTATTTAGACGTATTATTTAAGAACTATTACTAGCACACAATCTATAGCTGAGCTATTAGCAAATCGCCTGGAATAAATAAATAGAAGGTTTATTTATATTAATTCCTATTCAATGATTTCCTTTCGATTGAAATATACAATAGATTCGTATATATTCTTATATGCACTTTTCAACAATTTTAAAGGGTTAAGTTCAATGTTAAGCTACCGTTTAGTAATCATTTGAATATTCATCGACGAATTGAAGAATTGTTGTTTTTGAACTGCTAACGTAACTCTTTTTAATAGTAATAATGGATTTATTTGAATGAATATGAAATCATTTTATTTTTTTCTGTAAACTTCCAAGCCCCGCAAATATTATCGTTTATGTGATATTTGCGGCTCTGATTACGTTTAGTTTTTCCACTATTCATAGATCAAATATTAACGTGGTTAGACTATCCGGCTTTTTATCAGAAGCATACAATAACGTAGTCGCTGCATCGTCTGCAGAGCGAACAAGCAATGTCGAATATTACTTGAAAAACGATATATGGGGTTTGATGGCTAAATTTCTAGCCTTCATTTATACCAAGACTGTGTGTTGTATTTTACTTGAGCTGTTTTCTTTAATTAAAAAAAATCTTTTCGGTCCTGTATCTAATAAAACGTGATTTTAATTATGAAATGAAGTGTTCATTACACATCCACATTGGACAAAATTAGTTTCGGCGTAAATTAATTAGTAATTAGTGAAATATAGTCTCAGTAGTTTTGGTTTGCACTCAAAATATTATTATTATTATATTATATATTTTTTTTTTATAAACAATCTAATATCTTATTTTAAAATTACAGTCAATACGTACTTTGTTGCTACGACCAGCATCATCAACCATCTCAAGCGGCAAGTCATCCTCTCCCTCTGATTCGTCCTCCTCGGCAGCCATTTCCTCATCTTCCTCCGTGCCTGATTCCGCACCATTTGACGTTACGCTCGGTACTCTGTGAAAATAATAATAATAGCTTATCAGAACCTAGTTTAGCAAATAGGCTAACGGGCAAATGGTCTGAACCAAATGAAACTGAAACTGGAAATTTATTCGGCGTCCTTTTTTTCGGCCAGGGTCGGACTGAGATGGTCAATTCATGGTCAAATGATTATTATGAGTGAGTGGTATAGTTCTATTAACTTACGAACATTAAGAACTTGATTCAAATTACTTGATGGTAGGACTTTGTGCAAGCCTATCTGGATGGGTATCACAAACTCATTAAATATTCTACCGGAAAAGAGCAATACTTATTATTGTTTGTGTTCCGAATGGAAGGGTGATTAAGCAAGTGTAACTACAGGCACAGGGACATAACATCTTAGCTCCCTTGGTTGGTCACGCATTGGCTATGTAAGGAATGGTTAATAATTCTTACAAAGTCAATGTCTATGAGCGGTAGTGACCACCTCCCATCAGAAGGCCCATTTGCTCGTCCGAATAGTTTTGTGCACACACAGATAATAAGGTGAGTAGATATAAATACATAAACAGATAGATATATATGTGTGTGGATAGCTCATGTCAATCATTACCTCTGCTGCGGTGCTGGATGGACGGGAAGCGACAAAGAATCCAAGTCTGGCGGTTCTGGGACGCCGTGTAATTTGCATAGCTCCCTCAGCAGAATTCCCACCTGTTAAAAATATATTTCAAAAATTAATATTTTACCTCTTCAGAAATAAGAACCAATAAAGCGGAGTGAACTCAGGTCTTTTACAGGAAAGAAATATGACCGAATTTCGAACACGCCTACTTTTTTTAACAGTCACTAGCCAACTACGCAGTAAGAGAACAGAAGTGTGAACTACTCAAACAAAGGCACAATATCGTAATCTGACACGACCGGACTTTCAGAGGCACTGGAGTGTAACACTGTCGACTTCCAAACTACAAACTACTGAGAATTTACTTGACAGAAAAATTCAATGATTTTTGATGGTTCAAAATAATTTAATATTATAATTGTATATTAATACGTAATAAATAAAAAATATATCACAGTCGAAAATATAGTAGGAACTAAATTATTCATAAATTCCAAATTGAGATTAGCGATTGGACGTAGCTTTAGGCAATATTTTTATACGACGTCTATGGATTGTCGTCATTTTAATTTCGAAAGAATGATAATACGGTTAACAAGAAAAAACATTTAATAAAATTAATACGTTTTTTAAAGATAAAAATATTACAGTGCAGTGAATATCTTTACAATACCGGCTTATCTAAATTAGAACAATAACCAAGCGATCGACCCTATACAGAATTATTACAAATCAATTTCCACATCTTGGGAAATAAACCTTATTGATCGATCTATTTTATAGCTTTAGATATTTATCATATAAGTATATCTCAAAGTTACCTGATTTATAACATGATTATCCCTTCCCTGTGTATTGCTTAGGATCTGGACAGCGTTTGTCACAATGGGATCTTCGCTGTCTGCGAACCACACGGGCGGTGTGTTTGGGTATGTTTCCTGTAAAAATACAATCGAAAAATAAGAACCCGTTTCTACTTTCGTTTCCGCTCTGTTAAACAAATTCCTTCTTTATAAATATAAAGGATAATTATGAGTTTATTCTATCACGATGCCTGAATGCGAGTTGATGTCTTAGAATGTCTGTAACGCATAAGGGTTATTTAAGATGTTTAACTTCCCCGCCGACCGCAAGATGAATCGTTCACCCAAACTTACACGAATAACTCAGTTGAGCTGGTCAGATTTAGAGTTTAGTATTTCGGTTTAAAACCAACAACTTGTGTACATTGGAGTCATCTAAGCTTAACGTCAAATTAATATTACAATCCGCAAACTATTGTTACTACCTTCCCTCACAAGAAGGTGCCTTACTATGTCTTCTTAGCCACCGAGCACGAAATAAATTATAAATTAGGTACATGAAACTCAGTACTGCGTACCCGAATTTTAGCACGCTATAATCGATTTAGATCACGGGCTCTATTCACTGGACCATCTCAGGGCAACAATCATTAATTAAAAAAACGCTTATTTAAAAAAAGATTAACATTTAAACGTGATCAATGTTTTTGTAGATTGTATGTTGTTTCGATACAATTTGCAAACTTAAATACTGATATTTAAAGTTTTATTTCGATCGAAGGCTTCATCTTATAATTGCATACATTAAAATATACTGTAACAATAAAGTTAACAAGTTCGTTTTAATAATATCTGAAACTGATCTAAATATAATAGGTAGGCTAAATTTGATAGGTACGTTCTTAAGGAAGGTTATAGGCTTTTTATTATTACGCTATGGGCTATGAGGGTAGAGCAGGACCGTCTAGATCGGCGGCAACCGGGCTAGTGGAATTAATTATAAAATAGTACATTTGCGCTGATAATTATAAGAATTATAAATATATTAATTAATGGAAAAAAAATATATTTATACAATTTAATTATCTGTAGAATTACATTGTTAACAACTATTTCCTAAGTATTACACTATTTCTTTTGCAATTAGTGTATTGCTATTTACGTATTTAATTTGTATTATTAAATGAGACAATTGGCAACACTCACATAGAATAAAAAAAAAATATTCACTCATAGCAAGCCAATAATTCATGTTTTGTTTTTGTAGTCTGACGTAGTATGTGTTTTGTCGCGAATTGCTCAATTATATAATACAAGGCGATCAATAGAAATATGCACGTATAAAGTGCGGCAATCTAGATTAGAACCAATTTTGACCATCTTCAAAATTGTACTATCTATATACGTCGAATAACCACTGAAGATTTTTATCTTTTAAATCTTCTTATATATATTACGTTATTTAAATTTACCGCTTCATTCAGTGGAAGCAGTTCTTTAACACATTTTCATATTAAATACCAGACATTATATTTAAAACAAAATTAAAATAATATATTTTTAAGTTTTAGAAGTAGTTTTGTATTTATAGCACATATGTATTATATTTTTTAGAAATAACATTGTCTATTGATTGTAAAACTTAGAGTTAATTTTGTTTACAGTGGGGTTGCGTAAATTGAGTAAATGTTGCATAGGTAATAGATGCAGCTACATACATTCAATTATGAATATATTAATATAAATATACGTTATAAGTTATAACATTATATTAAAAATCGAATCATTACGTATCAGGGTAAGCTGTAGGGTTCCGCGGTCGTGTAAAATTGTTTGCGCAGTCACGTAGTACGTATTTGACATGTGCGCAATTGCGTGATTATTATTGGTAAACGAAGGAGGTTCGTTGGTTGGTCAAACTGCATTAATTTTAAAGACTTGATGCAAAACTTCAAATGGTCAATATATATGTACATGTTCTATGCCGATATTTATGTGTAAAAATACATGATGCTTAAATGTTTATCGTAATAAATTAGTAGCGATCGATTTCGAAAAAGTTAGAAATCATTGAGGTAAATACATTTAAATAAACTATAATATATCAACTATATAAATAAAGTATAATTTGGTTTAATTAAATCAATTTAATTAAAAAAAAAAATTGACAAGTTTTAAAAAAACCTTCAGAAGAATGTTGGACATTTAAATTATTCATAACATAACAGACTAATAGGTTGAGAGAAACCCAGTTTTTTTATGAAAGTCCCAATTATATACAATTTCATGTCACCGTACAAAGCCGAATGGCCCATATTTAAAAAGAAAGATGTCAGGAACAGATGTTTTACTTGACCTAGTAAATATAACAATGAAATCCCATAGGCTGAATGTACAAAGTTAACATGAGAAATTATACAATGGCTATAATACTCTAAAAAGCTCTTCAAAAGTAGGTTCTGGCTCAAGGCAATATGGTGGCTATGACAAAATATCAATCTCTTTTGTTAATAAATAAACGTTTCTCCTTCAATATAAATCCAAGATGGGGAATTATTATTACTATAACAAATCAATATATTGATTATTTCTAAAAAGTCAAGTGTAATTAAAAAAATAAATTACATATTGTCATCTATTTGAAAACAATAAGTAATATAATAATTAAAGGTATTCTTGTATAATAAAATGTGTACATCTTTTTAGATGTACACAGCTGATTTTTCAACTGTTACAAAAACTACATAAAACTCTGTGGTAACCTTTGTTAAAAAATTTCTTTTTAGAGAAAATCAAATAAATTAATAACATTTAAATGTTATAATAACTATAATTTAAATTTTAGTTATTTACAATGCAAAGATCATTATAGATCAACTGATGCAAACTGGTGTTATGGATGCGCATTCTCTTAGTGTTTGATATGAATTTATATTATTGTATAATGTATAATTATAAGTAAATTATGAGTTTTATTTACTTCAAAAAAAAATATTTTTATTATTTACCACTGTACTATATGTTGTTTTTGAAAATGTAGTTTTTTTTATATTAATTTATATATTAACGAAGACTTACTAACTATAAAATAAATATACCTAAATATAAGATTCAAACTCGGTTTCAGTGTGGCAAGTACCTACTTTGCCTCTCAATACTCTATTCATGTGAGATCAGAGTTATATATTTCTAATGTATTGATCTTTAAGTTGAAACACATTTATAATAGGTACTGGTAAGTAAGTATTATTATATTTAGAAAATTTATTATATCTAGAAAAAAATTATGTAAATTGGATTTTCCTTTAAAGAAATATACTTATTTTTTCATTAAATTATTTGATCAGTCTTTAACCCTTTCTAGTTCTTAGAGGTGTATAGTTTTGGTTATTATGTATCAGAAGCCAGCTCAAGAAAACTCATTTTATATGTATTACACTATTTAAGAGACAATGCAATTACTTCTTTGATTAATTGACATATAGTAATTTTTTTATAGATCTTCTTCTGTTTACTATAGGTACTAATAATAATAGTATTATGTAAAAATTTGAATTGAGATTACACATAATAATAATTATGGCTAGCCATGAGGTTATTTCACTATATATACACTTTATGAATCTAAATGGATAGTATGAATTAATGACCATTTCATATTGAAATAAATGTTGACAATCAATGTCTAAATTAAAACAAATATTACATAAGTAAACAAAAAGAGAAAGTTGAATTACAGATATTGATTTTACAATAAGTACTTGGACAAATCTAAAGAATTACATATAATGGTAAAGTTGTCACAAAAAGCAGGTAGCCAGCATGACTAAGAGCCTTTGTCCCAAAAATCGCGCATCAATACCGTTATTTAAACAAAACAGATGTTACCCTCAATAAATATAGCTGTAGTCTCACCTAACACGAATAGAGTACTGAAACCTGAGTAATCGATACGATGATTCGTCATGGACCCGTAAAATCATCTAAGATAAAATGTCATATTATGATGAAAAACATGCGCGTACAGCGAAAACATGGCTAACTGTACAACGTAAATAAACAACTTTGTTATTTTTCAGTATTTTGAGAAGCAAAACACGCGTTATAATCAATTTCACTAGGAGTATAATCACTTCCGTAAACCTTTTGTTGACAGCCCTGCCCTCATAAACACGACCCTTTGTCCTAACAACGATAATCAATACGAGCTATCATTAATCTCACTTTCTTGTTTTTACTCCGAAGAAAAATTCTATTGAAGGAGTTAGCGTACTCACCGTGATATTTGCATGTATTTCATATTTCTTTCCATTTTTGCCAACGAATCTGCAGGTCAGTTCGTCGACACTAGCTGACATTATCTGAAACCGCTCATGGTTTTTTGGAAACACTTGTTCTAGAGTCTTTATTTCTAACTTAAGGGTATTTAAGCAAGCCATTAGTGTATTGAAACACTAATTTTTAAACTAAATAACTATTTGCCACATTAGAATACATAAAAATAGTTTTACGTTCACTCCGGACCAAGCAAAATGGCGGAGCGCAATGGCGGACATCTATAAATACAAATATTGACGACAGAGGGCGCTTAAAAAACAACATTTATCTTCCTTTTCATTTACTTTATAGTTCTGAATCATGAAATAGAAACTGTTGTAATCTTAGATTTGCAAAATATTTATTACAAAACAAAGGCATTATAATATATAATCCTAAAATTATTATTATCTTGTTTTGTACATACTATTATATTTATATTTTAAAACTCAGGGTTCGTAATTCATAGTGTTCCATTCTCGTGTTGATATATTAGAACGTGTATTTACATTATAAAACATTTAGCCCTACATTATAATCTCCAATTTTTACAGAAATCAGCTGTTTTTTTAATCGGTTGGTTATTCTATACACAATGGAGAACAGAGACCAATTATCGTAAAAACATACTACATGTTAAAATTATCTGATTTCTATTTGTAATCTATTTATGTATTCATATTTTATAATGTGATATATAGTTTCACATGAATAAAATTAAAACTTTAAATATTCTGATTTGAAATTTAATTCGGGACTTCTAAAGAAACATTGTATTTTTTATGGAAGGTAATTTAGGTAATTTGGTGAAGGGTAATTTAAATTCAATTTGCATTCTTCATGATTTTAATGTTTTTTTTTTCATATTTTATATATTTTTTGCTCAAATTATTTACAGATTCTATTGAAATCAAACTTATTGATTCTTTCGCTGTGTCAACGAATGTTATTGTTCCAAAAATGACACATTTTTAAATGTCAATATCAATGTCAAACGTCAAAGTATTGATAACAAAGTTTTGACCTATTTTTGTTGTATGCATATTATAAAAGATTAAATTACAATACCAAAAAATATATTCACGTTATAAGGTTAAATTTTATATATCATTAGTTTAAAACATTGATGAGTCAATGATATGTCGTACGACATTTTTTATAAAATTAGTCTAATCTACAAGTTTATACAGTATGTAAATAAGTTAAAAATTTCAATTAACAATAGGCTAACTCTCTTACATTTAATTGTCCGTTGGTTACCTTAAATGTATCATGTGTATATAAATGTATTATATATATTGGCTTGCATAATATTTCAATGGTCAATCAAAAAATTAAAATAATTTTCACTTTAAAAACTTTTTATATCATTATTGTTTTGAAAACCTTAATTGAGTTAGCCTAGTGTTTTTAATTATGTTGAGGTACACCTTAAGGCATACATAACGTTTTTATTTTTGTTATTCAATTTATAATAATTTATATTACATCTGCATTTTTGACCCTTGAAACTCTTAAACTAGACTTTATAAACATATTTGGTTAATATGAAAAATGTACAACATTAACTGTTATTTGGTATCCACAATCAATAAAATTTATTTATTACATGTATTTGGAGTTAGGCTAGCATTTATTTACAAAGTAACACAATAAGTCAAGTAAAGAAAGCTTTAATCTATTACAATTCGAAAAAACCTCTTTTTCAGTTATAATTGACTATGGATCACAAGTCGAGAGATCATCACAAATCTTCATCAAAAAGAAGCCGATCTGATTCACTTGAAAATACCTCTAGAGAAAGACATAAATTACGAAAGCAAAGTCCCCCAAAACAACCCAATGCTGTAGAGTTCAGTTTTCTAGATTACAAAAGAAATTTGAACAAAATGATTACATACAGTAATGATTCTAATACAGTTATAAATAATCTTGACGATTTCTGGGTGTTTGTTAAAAAATATGAAATGACATTAAAAAAGGCGGGAAAATCAATTATAGAGAATGAAAATGAAATAGAACTCAATGATATTGGAATACCAATAAATTTTTCCAAACATAATTGTATAAATTTTTTAAGTAAAATGAAATTTATGGATAGTGTTTATGATGAAAGGGAGAAGAGAAAGCTAGACAAAAAAATGTTCGATGCATTCCTAAATATTGTGTCGATTTATTTAGATTTTAAAAATAAAGAGAAATTTGAGAAGTTAAAAAAATTGAGAAAGGCACAGAGTGAACTTCCTGTTGCTAAATATAGGTTTGTATATTTAAAATTAGAAAATATAAAAAAAAAAATTATATAAAAAATATGTTTTCTTTACTGTTTGCAGGAATGAAATAGTATCAGCAGTACAGAATGAGAAGGTAGTCATTGTTGCTGGTGATACAGGCTGTGGAAAATCAACTCAAGTACCACAATATCTACACACAGCTGGTTTTCAGAATATTGGTATTTTATATTTTAATACATATTATTATTATAACACATAGTCAGGATGGTACAGTGTTTAGGGCATTTACATATTAAATAAAGATTGCGGCTGTATAACTCAAGTACCACTGAGTTTTCACATACTTATTTTGTGCTCATGTTAGGAATATTACATATTAGTAAACATTTGTAAGTTTGTTTATGTCTAGCACAAACTAATTAATCAAAGCCAGTCCTGGCTTTGATTAATTGTCATCTACATTAAAGTAGTTTCCATAATTTTGGACTAATATACAGTAACTAAACAAGAACAAGAAATCAATAGTGCTAAGTCGTACATAAATGAGAATATTCTATAGAAATGTTTAATGATAAATTTAAATATTGTGAAGATATATGTATCTGAAGAATTTTTGTCACATGTTCATTTACTAATACAAAAACGAATAACTTTCAAGTTTCCTTAAATAAAATTAAAGGCATTTTCATTTTGCCTTTGGCCAATATATATTACATTTATAGGGCAGGCTCAGTTGAAAAGAGCATCAGCTTATTTTGTATTGCATGAGTAGGTTGAGGTGCAATTGGCCGACCTGATGGCCACCTCAATTGATCACCACTGCCCATAGACATTGGCACTGTATGGAACTTTAATCATTTCTTACATAACCCTAGAAACAAAGATGTTACTTTTCTTGCGTTTAGTTACACTGGCTCACTCACCCTTCAAACTGGAACACAACAAGTGAGGTTTAGAGTTAAGTTAGTATATCTCATTTCCTAACAGTACCGAGTATGGGTACTTTAAAAATAAATAAATATCCAAAGACCCCAAATTTGAAAAAATAGATTATATGTTTAATTTTACTTTTTTTAGCTTGTACCCAGCCGAGAAGAATTGCGTGTATTTCTTTATCAAAACGAGTTGCTTTCGAAATGTTGACTCAATTCGAGAGTAAAGTTGGCTATCAGATTAGATTTGAAAAAAGCAAGACGGCGGATACGAAAATTTGTTTTATAACTGAAGGATTATTGTTAAGGCAGGTAATATTACCTTCATTGAATAATCAAATAAACTGTCTTTAATTAATATAGGAACTTTTAGACTTAATACGCCATGCCTGGTAAAGTATTAAAAAAAGTATTCCTTTTTTAAAATAAAAATTGATAAGTTGTCTTTTTTTTTCTTAAAGACTTCCTTCAGTATGCTCTTAAAGCTAACAACTTTTTTATAATATCGGACATAGCCGCGCTCTTTTGTAAGCATTCTGTGATAATAATATTCTGGACAGAAAACTTATAACGCGGATACGAATGCCGGCAAGAATTATTGCGAATTCTTATTTAAATTGATCTCGTGCTTGGCTGTAAAGAAAAATATTGCCAGGAAACCTGCATGTGTAAGCTTTCGTTCTGTGTGTATATTTATCTACCTGATGTTGACCACCGTTGTGTAATAAGCTCTTTTTCTAAATAAGAGGGGCCTTACCTAAGTCCTAGACGATTAGCTAAAATATATACGTAATTATGTTGTATTTTTATTTGAAATAAATTTACATAAAATTACAGATGTCGTCGGAAAATTTACCGAGCTACGACGTCATAATCCTCGATGAAATCCACGAGAGACATTTAATGGGAGATTTTTTGCTGGGTGTCCTCAAGTGCTTGATACACTCCCGTAATGACATCAAGCTAGTACTCATGTCAGCTACGATCAATATTAAACTTTTTGAGGATTATTTCTCAGCGGAATCGGCTGTCGTTATTCAAGTAGGTATTCTTTGTATACGATAAATATTATGCATGTGTGTATGGACTGCACTTGTCAACATTTAGATCAATGCCGATAACAATAACATATTTTGTGTGTATTTGAGTACATACTCATGTTTAGATTGGACCCGTTAGGTAGGATCCGGGCGATGTCAGGACGGGCACCTTGTTTAATGCATATAGAAAGAATCTTTGAACGAATTAAATAATATAATCAACTAAAATTTTTTTTTATTAACGAATGCTATCTCCGTGATATTTTTTAATTAATCAGATATATGATCTTGTTTTGAAAAATTAATAATGATTTTTATAACAAAAAGTTAAATTTATTAATTGATAAACTTCATAATATCTTCAATACGATTTTACAATATTATAAAAATACTTAAGCACAAAAAAGGTTTTTGATTTTAATAAGTCAGAAACGAATTGTTATGTACTACTGTAAGTCTTTATTTTGCGAGTTCTTAAGATGGCGGACTCAAATGTACAGTCAGAGTAAGAAAACCTTCGTCAGTTTTCAAATTCATTCCTTTATCAAGTCGTAAACACTTAGGATATTTTGAAACTACAGCATTAAACAGAAAACTGCACATAAAATTAAACTAACATAGTATGACAACTAGGTTCAAAATAGTGTACATTGCAACGCAATATGTCATACTCAATCGGTAAAGCAGATTATCGCGCATACTGAGCACACGAAAATAGATCTTAAGGTGACGAACCTTTTCTTACCTCGACTGTACAATGAATGTCACATTTCAGGTACCGGGTCGGCTGTTCCCTATAGAACTGAAGTATAAACCTATTTTGATAGAAGATAAACCTACTAGAGATGACCGACTCGATCCACAGCCCTATGTACAGATCATGCAATTAATAGACAGCAAATACCCAAGTAAAGCATTTTTTTGAATTAATTTCATATTTTAGGTATATTTTTTTTTAATCTGAGTATATATAAACAGGCAAAGACACTTTTATAGTCTGTATATTGACGGTTTTTTTATATTTAATTTTATCCTCGTAGTCTTGTCTGCCCAGAAGTCATATAAAATTATTATGGTCGGCGTTAAATGATAACATCGTGAGCATACTTGATTGCATCTGATGAAAAAAACTACATATGTATTAACCATTCCGCGTTGGAAAAGTGAGATGATACAAGATTGTTTTACCACACTTTGAGTTGGAGCCTCCTCTCCTTCAAAAGGAGGAGAAGCTCTAGCCCAGCAGTGGGTAACTTTAGTCTATTATTAATAGATATATTTCCGGTCTTTCAGGTGGCGAAAGAGGTGATCTTCTCATTTTCATGTCGGGTGTGAAGGAAATAACAGCGATATGTGACGCCGCTCAACAGTATAACGAAAAAGCTAAGAGTTGGATCATTTTACCCTTACACAGTGCATTGTCGCTCGCTGAACAAGATAAGGTAATCTTGTTACTTTTTTTTTTTAATTGAAGGGCGAACAGTCATATGGCTCATCTGATAAAGCGTTATGATCAAGTAGGTAATAGGCATATGGACAGTTAGTAGTTTATTGCATAATTTATTATATCATCTAAGTACTAATAACTAAATTAAGAATAAGATATGGTCATAATCCACCAAATCCACACTAAAACCCAGTACCCCTTCCGGCGAGTACCAGCAATAAAGTTTTAATTCAAATGTAAATATTTATAGTTTTATATATTTTATTTTTAATACAAAAAATTAAATGTATTTAATGACTTTCTAGGTTTTCGACTACCCACCAGAGGGCGTTCGGAAATGTATTATATCAACGAACATCGCGGAAACCTCCGTCACAATAGACGGGATAAGATTCGTCGTTGACTCCGGAAAGGTATCCATACTATGATAATGTAATATAATGTCGGAAGAGATCGCTTTACATTATGATTTATCACTTAATCCAACATGAATACGTATTTAATACCATAGTAGCCCTAAAATGTCGCACTGGTGTGCCAAGGCTTCATCTCTTTTCAAGGAGGAAGTTTGTACCATTTTACGATCTGTTTGTGCAAAATGTTTTAAGATAATTTATGACAAATGTAGATTATTTTTAAAAGGTCAAAGAAATGAGTTACGATTCATCAACGAAAATGCAGAGGCTGAAAGAATTTTGGATATCAAAGGCAAGTGCTGATCAGAGGAAGGGGAGAGCTGGGCGAACAGGTATCGATATTTGAAGTTGTATTAATTTAGTTCATTTATCTTGATTTCCTACTATACGCCTCCCGAAATTTCTCTTTCTATTGAAAAAAGTAAACTTTTATAATCTGTTTGTAAATCATCTAGTATTATGTTTAAGTTCGACTGACGTCCTATAGAAACTGAAGGTGTATAAATTTTGATTCCTGAACTGCCTAAGTGAATTAAAACTCAAGATTCTTCTGTGAAATAGATTAAAATGTCGGGCAGTGGGATATTTTTAAGTGTTTTCGCAAATGTGCAAATCAAAATATTGCCATTGATTAACTGTGAATCCGAGTGATTAAAACTTTTCATAACTGATTTAGTTTTTAATTATTAAGCAACTGCTGCTAGATGACAGTAACAGAAAAAACATTTAAGAAACTTTACTAGAATACCTTGCCAGTAAGCCAATGTAACTACAGGCACAAGGGACATAACATCTTAGTTCCCAAGGTTATTGGCACAATGGCAATGTAAGAAATGGTTAATATTTCATACAGCGCCATTGTCTTTGGGCTTTGGTGACCGCATACCATCAGGTGGCCCATTTGCTCGTCCAACCTTTCCCAAAAAAAACCTTGCCGTTTGTGGCATAAACGAGCTGATTATATCTAGGTCCTGGAGTCTGTTACCGCATATATTCTGAAGAGCAGTACTCGGATTTGGAAGCGTTCAGTACCCCTGAAGTGTCGAGAGTGCCGCTCGCGTCGCTGCTGCTGTTGATGAGTTCGCTCGGTGTTAATGACGTCAGAAGGTTCCCGTTTATTGATTCGCCGCCGGAGGAGGCCATTGAGGACGCGCTCTTAGAACTTAAACAACATGTAAGTAACAATAAAACTATAATACTTATAGATCTTTTAATTCGATGAAAAATTTAATCTAATTTGTATTTTTATGCTGTCACTACTCATAGTAGTCATCTCACGCACAGTAGACATTATGTAACACAAGCATTACTCATAATAATTAATGTATTTAATAATTTAAATGAAAAGATGTCTATTACGTATTTGAGTCACGACATATAGATGTCGATGCGTTCATACAGTGCAATGTCTAAGGGTAGTGAGTACCACATACCTAATTTGCTTCTATGAGAAAATTGCAACCAAACATTAAATAAAAAAAAAACGACCAAGTGCCAGTGGCACGCGCACAAAGGGTTCCGGTCCATTATCTATAAAAAATATTTTTTTCTGTTTTTAGTATTTTTTGTTGTAGCGGTAACAGAAATACATATAAATAGTTCCAAATATCAAGAGGAAGTCTTTTATTCGCCTTTATTTCATCTTATCAAACTATTAAAATATAGCACTACATCGCTTGTAGAGTATTGATATCTCGCGACCAAAACCTCGGAAGCGCCGAGATATTTATGGCACTTACGCTTTTCGTTCAAAGTAGTTTAACGCCACACTTAAGTCAGGTGAACAGTCTGCGGTTCAGATCAGTCGAACAGAGTAATTGTTCGGGATGCCATATCTAGAGAGTAGTACATACATAAATGTCTGTATAAATGCACTCGCGCGTCCAGGGCGCGCTGTCTTCCAACGAGAAGCTGACGGCGCTGGGCGCGGCGCTGGCCAAGCTGCCGGTGGAAGTGTCGCTGGCCAAGGCGCTGGTGGCGGGCGCGGCCACGCTGCCGGCAGACCGGCTGTCCGCGGCGCTGGCGCTGGCCGCCGCGCTCGGCTTGCGCTCTGTGTACACCGCGCGCGCGCATCGGGACTTCGACTGCGAGGTACCGCCTTCGCCCTCTCCTGTGTTGTGGCACTCGTGTCTGTAACTGTCCCACTGCACTCTTAAAAATCCGATCATAGAAAAAAACGTATTGATTTGTGGCGTTTGGACGATTGATGCGTGAGTATTGATGATTGAAAATTAGGTGGTCACCCCAAGCCACCACCGGTAAAAGTTGTGATGATAAGCGATCACCTCAAGTAGACATTGACTCCATAAGAAATGTTATTCCTTACATCACAAATGCGCTCCCAACCTGCCTCCCAACCTCCGGGAGGTTGGGAGGCAGGTTGGGACTGAGATATTATACCCTTTGTGCATGTAATTACACTGGCTCACTCACCCTTCATGCCGGATCCCAACAATAAGTATTGCTGTATGGCGGTAGAATATATGATGAGTGGGTGTAACATACACACGGGCACTATAGTAGTTGTATATCTTATATGCTATAAGTATTGGAAACATTTAAATGTATCACATGTGTTGGTGAATGTTTTTATGGCATAATGTTGACGTTAGTAACTTTTCCAATTCACGAGTGTCTCATCATAATTGAAAAGCAGGTAGACCAAAAAAATTTTGACTATTATATTGGTAAAATAGTTAGCTTAAAATATCCCTGCCTTTTGAGCAGCTTTGACCCCGACGTGATTTGAACACGCAACCTTCTGATCTGGAGTCAGACGCGCTACCGTTGCGCCACGGAGTCGATACTCTATACCGTGAAATGTCTAAAGATAATAGAATTTTCTTTAATAAACTACAAGCGTAAAGTATTATTTATTATAGAAAGTTAATTTCGCAGGCAAAGATCAAATTTATTTATTGAGAAATATTCTTCTTAATCATTATTTATTCTATTAGTTGTTGCTTTTTCATTGACTATCAATAAGTAGAGGTATTCCCATTAGGAGGTAATAGGGGTGACTATTTGTCATCCTTATTGGTAAGTTTAACCATTGTGTACAAAAATCGCATCAAATATGGTGCCGAATATTTTGACTAGTTCGGTATTTACAACTTAAGAAAATAATGCGACTTCGCTTATGCAATAGGAGAAGTCACTTCGAGGAAAAACTTTTTAGACTAAATTATAATAAAAAAATGTATTAAATCGAAATTTGTTTTTTTAAAACCATTGCTGTTATTATTAACGTTGACTTCATATAAACGGCGGCTAAACAAGAGTTTAGGTGTTTTGACTTCGATAATATAAGATTGCTTCAAATACTAGTTAAACATTTTAGATGATTTTTAATTTATAAAAAAAAACTTTATTTCATAATAACTCTTGTCAAAATTTCTTCTGAATTTTATTTGTTTATATGTTATATTGTTATATGATTTTTCAAAAGTAACATAAAGTTTCATGTCGTGAACTCAATTATTTGCATATTCCAAACTGGCAATACCTTCCCTAGAACTGTTAATGAATACGCCGATGAAAAATTATTTGAAATCTTTCCTGGCGTTTGTTTTTAATTATAAAAGTTGACAAAGTTTGAGTGCTATGGAAAGTAAAGTGAATTAATATTTTAAAAATAAACTTAAGAAGTAACTATTAAAAGTTCTCATACCTTTGTGTTTAGTTATTTCGCTGCTTAGAGCATCGACTCCGTGGCGCAACGGTAGCGCGTCTGACTCCAGATCAGAAGGTTGCGTGTTCAAATCACGTCGGGGTCAAAAGATAATATTCGTTTTACCTCCTTTTTTTCTATTATAATATAATTTTACGTGGACGTTATAATTATTTACTTGCTTGGTGTATATTTGTTTTCATATGTGTTAGTTTTCATGTTTTGGCTGATTGCGACTAAATTCAATAGAAATTTTTGAGTTTACAATATAATTTTGACGTTGTTTTGTCTATTAACGAACTTCAGTCAATATATTTGATAAGTTTAATTTTCTTGCGGAAACTTCGGAGTTAAGCCTAACTGTCCTATATTATTATCATATGATAATCTACATATATAAATTTATCAAGCACTTTATTATTAAAAAAACTTTGTTAAAACGTACTATAGTATTAATTACATTAAGATAAGATTAATAATAACGCTCTTAATTGTCTTTGTTTATACAAAATACTAATAGTAAATGATTTTTTAATCAATGCACTATTTACACTGTCATATTCGTTTTTTCTGTTAACTTTAAAAACAATTTTTGATGTACATAAGTCTATCTTGCAATGAATATAAAACACGAATAAGGACCAAAGATTGACCCTTGTGAAACGCTTATTTCTAACAAAGATGTTTTCTGAAGATTGAACTTCATTCATAAAATGTACTTAACTTTACTGCATCAACATCGATACTGTAAGTCGTAGTACACACTCACGCTGATAACTTAACTGGTGACTGTCCCAGAACGCCCGGCGCGCCGACGAGTCGGACCACGGCGACCCGGTGTCGCTGCTGTCGCTGTACAGCGCGTGGCTGCGCGAGAAGGCGCGCGGCGGCGGGCGCGCGTGGTGCCGGCGGCGCGGCCTCGAGGAGCAGCGCCTCTACGAGCTCACCAAGCTCGCGGCGCAGCTCGACAGCCTGCTGCAGGTGCCGCTTGTTCCGACTCTGAATCTACTGCTTTTGAAACGTCAATAGCGCAATGGTTTACGGACTGCCCTTCGATGTAACAAGTCGCAGGTTCGATTGTGCCGTTGAGCTATTGTCGACCCCACTCTGATCACAAGCGTAGAGCTTAATTGGAGGGGTAAATAGGAGTATTAGTAATTCCTTTAAATGGGGAATTAGTGTGGCAGAACTGGTCATAAGTTTTTATTTATTTCAACACTGTAACACGATTCAAAAGCACTTCTATGAGCTTATTTGTTTAAAGAGTATTTTGATTATTTTATTGACAAAGGACAGTATGGTAGTGTTGCAATTGTAAATAAACATTCTAATACTTATCGTGATCGTACTTGCCTAAATAGGATTTCGAGTGCTTCCAAACAATTAAATCTTAATGTACCATTGATGTGTTTGCGGGTAGTTCTAAAACTTATGCTAGAGTTTAAACAGTTTCAAATTTGACTATTTTATTCGTACCACTTAATCCAATCGAATAAAATTTCAAATAATGAGTGAATTTTAGATTTTCGTTGGAAATGAGATACGACATTAATCCATGGTAAATTTATATGGCAAAAATTATTTCCAGGACAATAACCTAACGGAGGCTCCAGAACCTGAAACAATGTCGTCAGCGGAGAGAGCGCTACGACACGGGCAGATAAAACAATTGAAAGATATGAGAAGGTATTACAACCTTTATTATTTTACATCATTATTACGAACGTTCAGATAACAATCAATCAGTATTCAGATTTTACTTCTAGTTTATTTATTTATTTTAATGAGGTAACCTGTCAAATGGGGCAACACCCCCCCAATTATATGTGTGTACTTTAAGAAATATTAACCGTCCCTTACATCGGCAATGCGCTACCTTGAGATCTTAGATGATGATCTCCCTTATGCCTATAGTTATGCAGGCACAGTCACCCTTCAAATCGGATTTTTTTTTGCAGGCAGTACAAACAAAAAGCGGCTGAAGAATCGAAACGTCGTAAGCGTCTCAAAGTCGACTCGTGGGAGATAATAGACGACAAAGACGAGGATAATACTGTGGACATTCGCGACATAGAGTTCCGCATGACCAACGACGCGGGCAGGATACGGGCTTTGATCAACGGCTCCAGTACGAACAGTGGACGGGATCTTATCATGTTAAAGGTGAAAGGATAATTTATATATATTTATTATCTCCTCGTTTTATACTAACTTCATTCACGATAAACTTCATTATATAGCACAAATATTATTTTCAATTTAGTTAGAAACATCAAAATTTAATCGAGAAATTAACGCGTTCATACAAAATTATATTTATTATATTCGTATAGATGAATTGGATTGCCTGGTTGGTCTAGTGGCTAGATGTAAGGCCACCGATCCCGAGGTTCTGGGCTCAAATACCGTTTGGGTCGGTAAAAAGTTATTGCCCTTTTTTGTCAATCAATTCTCAGTCACAGTTCTCTGAGTCTGGAATTTGGAAGTGTGTAGACTCCCGTGCCTCTGAAAGGACGTAAAGTCGTTAGACCTGCGTCTGAACTCTTACCGCTCGTGTTTGATTTGTCGTCCAATTGGATTTTAAAAGTGAGGGAATATAGAGAGGCTACTTGTTTTTGCGCTTTTTTGCGTTATTTAAAATTTAAAATTTTAGTTGTTTTAATTAGTTAGTTGAGTTACTAACTTAGGTACTAGGTATCACAGGTATAAATATAGTGGTAATTGAGCCTCATTGATTCCATTTAATTACCAACTTTCGAAATCTTCGAACCATGTTATATTTCAAGTCATAGTTACCTTATCGTGTTCTTTCAATATCATTGAAGTAATACGGTACTAAATCTCGAATGTTTAGGACATATGGAAGGTAGTTAGATACCCTCATCAACTAACAAAGAGCTGATGACTTTCAAACGGCTGAACAGATTTTCGGGATAAAATAATCTACAACACATAAAGAACTAAACGAAAATCGGTTCATCCGTTTGGAAGCTGCGATACCGCAGGTAGATATACAGACACGTTAAACTTATAACCCCTCGCTTTTTGCGTCGAGGGTTAAAAACAAAAGTAACGAGGATCCTCTGTCTTAGTTTCGTAGCCAAATATTTTTTAAACGAGAATAACAACTCTAATTATATTAAATATATATATATATATTTATATACTTCCAGTTGATACTCTGCAGAGCTTTGTACCCACAAGTCGCAGTAGCAGACGAATACAATCATTGCAAGGTACGGACTTTTATTTTATTTCGTTAAATCAATATTAGACATTAATTGTGTTAAAGATCAATTTATGTGTCCCGAAGTTTAGGGCTCAAATCATTTAAAATATTTTGGGTGGTACCACCATCAGATATTTTATCGTTAAAAACAAAATTGTGTTCTAGTGTAAACGCCGCATTTACAAACAGTACTTCATTTCGTTTCTAAGCATGATTTTGTCATTATTACAGAAAAAAAATACGTAACATGGCAGATTGTATTATTGACAACACATTGAAAACTTTTGGATAAATTAAGACTTGCAACCATTGGACCTTAGTCCTTAAGATGTTTCATAATAAATTCGATAATAATTTCGCCGACATTCAGAACGCAATTCTGTTACTAATCCATAAGCAATACCATTAATCATTCCAATGGTATGACGTCAATTCAAAGAAGTAAAAATTGTTTTGGTAAATGTTTTATACAAAAATAATTCCTTCGTTCCAGTCTGTATCCGAACAGCTGTTCCACACATGGAGTAAGCCGTTCGTGTTTCTGCACCCTACGTCCATCTTCGGCAAGAATCCAAAACTTCTGCAACTCACTGAAGCGGACATACAGACCGAATTACCGAACGGTTATAAAAACAGGCTACCGTTATCAGCAAAACATCAGATACTGTGTTACTTGTAAGTTATTGGTTTAACTAATTGTTAATATTTTTACAAATATTATTCTTTTAAACTAGTACATTATTTATTTTATTTATATAGTTAATTACATTAGCAGCCCGTAAATGTCCCACTGCTGGGATAAAGGCCTCCTCTCCCTTTGAGGAGAAGGTTTGGAGCATATTCCACCACCCTGCTCCAATGCGGGTTGGCGGAATACACATGTGGCAGAATTTCGTTGAAATTAGACACATGCAGGTTTCCTCACGATGTTTTCCTTCACCGCCGAGCACGAGATGAATTATAAACACAAATTAAGCACATGAAATTTCAGTGGTGCATGCCTGGGTTTGAACCCGAAATCATCGGTCAAGATGCACGCGTTCTAACCACTGGGCCATCTCGGCTATATATAGTTAATTGCATTAGAACAATTGCATAGCAGGTGAACTTAACGCTTCTGCAATCTCTACCAGTTCACCTTTAGTGGGTAGATTATTCCAATCGAATATTTAAGATTTCCATTTGATTTTCTAGTAGTTCAGGTATTATACATAATACTACTATATATAAAACTACTAACAGTTCTTGATTAATTTTATTTTACGTTTATTTTCAAGTTTAATTTTACTTCAAAAGTTCCGATTGCAATAATCGATCTGATCGAAAATCGATAATGAATTTCATAGATTATTCAAGATCTCGACCAATGATATTGCGTCAGTATGATGTCAAATATATAGCCTTTGTTCTCTTGCTGTTGGAATATACTATAGGCGGTTAAGTGGACTTTTAACAATCGTTTAAAACGAGAAATTCAAAGATATATATCATATTTATATGATAACAAATAATATTGTCTGCCTACATAATTAAAAAGTCTGAATAGTGTATACAAGGGCGCAGTGAGTAATCTACTCACTAAAAAAAACAAATAATTACTATTAATAAAAATTTAAAAATTATTTTGTCTTATGCAAAAATATATTAATAATTTTAATTTAAAATGATATTGTTTAACTCAATTTCAGATCGCTGTTAGAGACAACAAAACCCTACATAGTTAATTCAATGCGAATGCCAGCCGCCCAAACGTTGCTGCTTCTAGCACATTCAATAGACACCAACATTGGTTTCACAAGGTATTAAGAACGTTATAAATTACATTATATAACTCACTTTATTCATTTGAACTTAGCATTGGGATTTTTTAAAATATTCTCTTGATTGATCAAACTTATCTAATGCAATGTCCAGCAATTTTTTTTGAGCATTGGTACATAATCTCTTATAGGTTGTGTCAGAGGACATATTTTTCTTGAGACATGAGGGTACTGTGTGCCTAGTGGTTATTCGTGTAAAGGATGGTATTATACAGGTTCAAGACAATCTTGGTACACTTATAACAGGTTGGTACCATCGACACGTTATATGTGACGTAGTAGCCAGTTGTAGGCAACGTCCGCTAGATGGCGCGTTTTCAGTATTCACATATTGTGAACTTATTATATACATATATGTATATGTTACTGTAAAAGCTCGAACTACAGTAAAACCTAAGATTTACCGATTATGAATGATAAATGTCCATAAAACTTTATGATTCGCACTTTTACCACCATTCACTTGGTAAGTCTTAGGATTTACATGTTAGATTAGTTTAGGTTGGAATGGTAAAAGTCCGAAAAAGTCGTCCCTTTATAATAAATACTTACATTTACCAACTCATGCCGGTAAATCTTAGGTTTTACTGGAAAATCTTAAGATTTACTTTAGTTCGAGCTTTTACAGTAACATACATTTCTCTAGCTTAGTCTTCTATTTATTTGTCATTCGTAGGCTTCAAAATCTTGTTTATTGGTTCAGTTGTTAAGACATGACACGATATAGTGTAACAAACAAACATGACAAATAAACAAACTTACTTACTCATTTAGTTAAGATTGACATAATTTGAGTTGAATGGCCCTTTGCCTTAGTGACCAATACATTTACTTTGCTAGTAAGAGAATTACAGTTGGGGACTTAGGATTGCCGTTTGGGGACCTACTTGAGATTTTTGCAAAGTGAACTTAACACAACTTTTTTTTTTAACTAGTGTAATTGCTATAAATTAATAAGAATAAGGATGATTACATTTATTTTCAACTAGCTACCCGTCCTGGCTTCACAGGAGTACAATAATGGCTTATAGACCACTTTTAGATCGAAGAACAAATAAAAAAAAAACTTATTTTGTCCGGATAGGAAAATTCAAATTCTCGGCTTTTCTCTAATATCATATGCATGTATTATACATATAAATTTGTCTCTTAAAATATTATGTTTATTGATGTATGTCCGTATTAAAATCTAAAGAAAAATCTTAAGTACAGACAGTTACAGTTTTTTATAACATATAGAAATTTGTCACCGAAGAACTCTTCTTGAAAGGTCGCTGCAGGGCTCAGCACAATATATAAGCTTTGATACTACAACAATTTCTTTAAACCGATAATATTAATTAATTTCAGAATACTTTGTGACTCTTGGCTGTTATTGGAGTTTCCGTATCCCGAAACCGGATTGAGTTTATTAATGAAAGCCGTTAAGTTAAGACAACGTTGGGACGCACTTATTAACAGGCGACTTCAAGGTACAGTGTCTATAGCGCATTCCAATCGAAAAAGTACATACAAACAAACCTTAGACATACATTTTCAACGATATTTGTTAATAGCTCTCTTATATTATGTACTTACTACAAATAGTAGTAGTTTAATATATATATTTATTTATAATAATACAATATTATACTATATACTTACTTATATACACTTTTTTTCCAAATTTACGATAACTTTGTCAACAAACAAGTGGAGTTAATGCTTGTTGACTTCCAGGCAGGATATATTACATATGTACATACATAATTGTATTTAACTAACATGACTGTATTTTTAGATGTTGAAAAAGAGTAACTACTTAGTTTCTTGCCGGTTCTTCTCTGTAGAATCTACATTCCGAGCCGGTGGTAGCTTTACTTAATATAGTTTGTTAAATGACGATTTAAAAGTGCTTGTAAAAGCCTACTTGAAATAAAGTTTATTTTGATTTGATTTGAAACAATCAAGGTGTAAATGTGTGTGTGCGTGTGTGCATCCTGCGGTTGGAATAAGTGTCCCTAATATTTTAAATTATTAATTTTGATGAAAAATAGCTTTTTAATTATTGTACTTCATTTATTGCACAAGTCTAAAAAACTAGTTAAATTAAAGCTCCTTTCTCAAATTACCAAAAAAAAAAAAAATTTCGTTAAAGGTTTGATTAGATTCAATTTAATTTTAACATCTATAATAAACGGATTTAATGAAAAATAGAAAGAACCGCTTTTTTAAAGTATTTTATTACATAATTATATTACGAAAATTATATACATATTAGATATTTCATGAAAAACAGTATCGACTCCGTGGCGCAACGGTAGCGCGTCTGACTCCAGATCAGAAGGTTGCGTGTTCAAATCACGTCGGGGTCAAATTTCATCAATTTGCCAACTTTTTATTTCGCTTTCTTTTTAAATTATATTTTTTTCATTGATTATTTTATTAAACTTTTCTCATAGGTATTTATTTATAATTATTAAAATTTTCAGATGCAAATCCTAACAAGTCCGTTGAAAGTGAACTTCAAAAATCAAATCAAACTAAATCATCTTACGAAGAAGAACAGTACGAATTATCATGTGATATAAGTACTTATATAAACAGTGATATATATTATACGATAAAAAGATGCCTGCCTGGAGACCTCAAAGTAATGTATGTGGGTGCGGACGAGGTACACCCGAGTATAGACCCTAATCCTTTCGATCAGGGCTTCGAATGCCGTGCACACGAGAAGAAGGGCGGTGTGTATGTGACGGATAATATTGTTTTTAATTGGTAAGTGATTGAAATGATTTTAGTTAATTACCAAAGTATCATCAGGGTGCCCAACTAAAAGCATTAATTATTCTCCATATTCCTCTGTGTGGAAATCAGGGCTGTCAATACAAGGATGCGATATAAATATTATTTTTTATATAGTATGAAGGGATAAGAGTAATATTAAATATAATTACATAAGTAGTTGTAGATGTGTATTTAAATGATGAATAAGAATTTATAATAAGAAACAAAAAAAGACTTTGTGAAAAGATATGGCCTAAGTCTCTGAAGAAAAATTAATAAAAAGAAAAGAGAAACAATTACTATCAGAAGTAATACTAATACTTCACAAAACTTATGAAATAATATTTTTAGCGTTGTAGATACGGACTGGAGCTACCAAAGTTATCAAGAAACCTACAGCCTTCCATGGACCTGTCCAGACTGCGAGATATCAGTCTGTTTATCACCTCTAGAAAGGATACAGCATAAGGAGTTCACATGCTCTTCTAGAACCGAAAAGAAGGAAGTGCAGACTAAGGTGATAAGGGAAAATAAGCCTAACACCAAGGAATATGAGTGTGAAAATTGTAAAAAGACGTTATATTTAACGCCTGTTGAAATATTGAAGCACAAAAATGCATGTAAATAAAAATGCTATTAAAAAAGGAAATCGGTGTTTGCTTTATTTATAAATAGCCTAAAATAAAATGTATAATTGTTGACCGTGAATCGTGTTATCTTGACAATCATCTTTCGGTAATTTGATAAATGACTTTTTATTATTATTATAGGCAATGTCGCATATCACATTGTGACATTATATTAGTGTTTCATAATCTCGCTTTCAATCACAATAAAAAATAATTATCTTTTAAATAAATACTTTTTAGTTGTTGTCTGTGTTTTAATGTTTTTATTTCTTTTATATATATTTTAAAAGCAGAAATGTACCCACACATTTGATTGCGCCAGTGATTTTTCAAATAGTTTTAAGCTTTTTTTCTTTCCAATTTTTCTTTCCCACAAGTTTAACGGTAACTGTTATTAAGCTAATAAATTATAAAACTCCATGAAAATTATCTCTCCTATAATCTATTTCTGAACAGTCATTTTAACAACAAGTCGAACAACGCTTCTGAACGAAGACGAGTCACGAACTTGTACCATTGCGCTGATAAAATTAAAACTTTCAAAGTAGGTATATTATATTCTGTTCCTCTATGTTAGTGTTCCGTATCAAAGACAATTATATAATGTGCAGAGTTCTTACAATCTTTTACTCGTTTTTAGACATTTTGATATTGAAACGAAATAAAAAAAATGTAATAATGTATTAATAAGTCAAAATATTTTTTTACTTAAATTATTTATAATTAGCATATACTATGAGGCAAAAAGTTAGTTAACGTTATTTTAAAAAGCTTTTAAATGCATAATACAATATATTTTTACCTTAAACAGCTTTTAAGCAATAGGACTTCCATTTAAATTAAATTTCTAATTTTCAAAGTTCCATTATTTTCCATATGATACAGATAAATTATTTTATATCGATAATACTATCCTGTTTCAATTTCGTAAGTTGTATATAAATTTCGAAAAAATGGAATCCCAATAAAAGGGCGCGAAAACCGCGCAAGATGGCGTGAAGGATCGTGCCGATTGTCCGCTGCGCTTACCACAGATAAACTGTGTTCCATTATTTGAGTCTAAACGTAATCGTGATTATGCTATTTGTGAACTTATTTATTTTTACAATTAACCCACGGATCAAATATCTATTGAAATTGAAAGAAGCATTTTAGTGATATTCGGCATGAATTTGAGTTTGATAAGTTCTTAATGGAGTGAGTTTTAAGTAATTAATTTATAAAAGGAGAATATTTAGCAGTAATAGTTGATACCTACGGTGTAATTCTGTAACGCTTGTGATATGCTGAAAACCGACTTAAGTACAGGGATAATCTATTTGGATGTATTGTTTAAATATCGTAATTATTAGTCAATGTTGCTTATCATTTTCTGGCATTCGTGATCTCCGTTGAGTTTTGCGTTTGCTTTTACAGAATACCAATACTGATTCGTAATTTTGCCAAGATTTGAAACGACCTGCCTGGGTCTATTTTTCCTGATAAGATGAACTCTGAAGCCTTTAAGATTGAACAGGTTTCTTTTGGATGGGCGTGTACCACCTTCGTCTTCATCTACACTTTCTCACTTTTGTGAGATAGAAGACGAACGCCTATTCCATTACAACTATATAAAAAAAGAAAATTAGAGGTTTGCGTTTCAATGTTTCCGCCGTGTGTCTTTGCAACGTTCGATCTTCTCCGCGCACAACCTACACTAATGCTCGGTATTATAACCCTTTTCTTTCTTATATAGATCTGCAGTTACTACCGGAAATATTCTATAGCAGTCTAACTACATATAACCTTGTAAAAAAATGACGCATAAAGAAATAATCCGTGGAGACAAAACTGTTACGTTTCGTGAAGTTTTTAAGCAACTTTTATTCACGATTTTGATAATAATATAATTTATTTTATCACCTTACATTCTATAGCTCTTTAGTCCCTGGTCCCTATTATGCAGTAGGTACTTATTTTTATTTCAATGCTTATTTATAATTTTATTTACAAAAACTTGCGTTTCGTTTGGTCTTACATATACCTATAGTTACGTGGTGTTGTGTCTGTGCCTGTTGCTGTTTATGTACGTATTAAGGCTTTAATAGGTTTATATGATGAACGACATTGGTTATAAGCAGATTCTTTGGGTATCTATCTACATTTATTAATAAGATAAATATTAGTAATTTTAATTAACTTTCCGGTATGTCTGCTCTGCTATGAGTTCTATAGGTAATATGAAGAGAAACTGCCTTCTGCAAAACCCACAGGAGCCACTTTCGTATTAAGGAATAGGATTTTTTCTCAACAGCAAAGCTATAGGGTACATATTACTTATGACGATGAAATCGCAGGTAACAAATCGGCGAAGGTGAAATTTTCTTACTGCCACCGACTTATTAGAAAAGAGTAAAGAACCGGCAGTATCTTTAAATTTAATTCAACATTGTAACATGACGATTCAAAAGTGCTTTTATGAACTTACCTAAATAAGGAATATTTAGATTTTGAGAATAGATTTTGTAGCGTTTCCTGCGATTCTATTAAATAAAGTAAGTAGATATGCATTTTTACGTCTATGTTCATAGTATTGTATTGTTCCCAGATGTTGGTATATATTATAGTTGCGAGAGAAATATTTTTTTTCTTTCAAAACATACCTGAAGTAAGTACCTACCTATATTTCAAAAGTAATCAGTCTTTATTAAAATTAATTAACAGTTAGGTAGGTACATGGTTTTTATGCCCTAAGTTTGTACTTACACGTTTTAAAATTAGTTTGACTAGAATGTATCATTAAGATAAATAGGAATTTTTAGCCTTTCTCGAAAGTACTCGTAATTATTATCTCCATAAATATCCAGTTCACGCATAGCTATAGGTACTAATGACACATTACAGGAAAGCTTTTTTTCACAATACCTGCTTAAAGCAATTTTGTTATTAAAAGACAAAGCAATTTCATCCACAATTCTTACGTTAATAAGTCCCGTTCAACACACGCGCGCTCGTCATTAAGGCTCGCACACACGCATCGCATCGTGACCCGCCCGCCGGCTGCCGATGCCGGATTGCGATGCCCTTTTTAATTCGCACAATAACGCACCGTGCGTTGTACATATGACGCGTTTACACGAGGCGGTTTTTTAAATGAGAATTATTTAATTACTTGGTGGTAGGGTTTCGTGCAAGCCGGTCTGGTAGGTTCCACACACTCACCTATTCACCGCTAAAAGTATCCCAATATAAAAGTGTTATTGTGTTCCAGTACGACGGGAGAGTAAGCCATTATAACTTCAGGCATAACGGTCCTAACATATTAGTTACCAAGGTCGTTGGCGTGTTGACGATGTAAGGGATGGTTATTATTTTAGTGGTAGTGACGGTAGTTTTTTTTTCCTTACGTGATGTTATATAACGATAATCCAGACATATGTAGGTATTAGGGTGTATAAACGTGTGCATAAACACAGGTGCACTCTTTATTTTCCAATCCGATAGACTTGCAATCTGATGCGGCCGGAACAGTTCAGGAACAATGGCGTACTTGTAGGTATATGTACTTCCAAATTTGACGATAGAAAAACCAAAAACTTTTATCCGTCCCGACTCACAGTTTGTACCCAGGACTTTAGGATCTACAGCTTTATAAACGAGCTACTAGACCAAGGAAGCAGTCAACTCAATCAGTAAAACATTGCACCTTTGATAAGTACGTATAGAACGGAATGTAGTAGTGTAGTTCGACTCACTTTCGTCCAGCAGTCGTAAGAGATGCGCTGCGCCCCGCCCTCGCTCAGCCTGACATTAGAGGACCATTCGCCGTACGTATTCTGAGACCGATACTCTTTTTGCCTTTGTACTTTATTAAACGCACGCGATGCTTTGAAGATCGGAATTTTAATTTATTTGTGGGAAATATTAATGAATTTTAATTAGTTTTGATATTATAAACATATCTAAGTTATTTGGTTATATTTGGAAAGGTAGTTTTAATTTGAGGCACGCGTGAATTTGGAGTAGGCATTTCCTTTTAAGAAGGTTGTATACGAAATAATTGACACGGTTCTATTACATGTTTTAATACTTAATGTCAATAATAAAAAAAATAAGTACATATTGTATTTTGATTTATATTTTGAATGATGTACTGTAGGTAATTGTAATCCGACATTGACAACGTGTACAAAGCTAATGTAAATTGTTTCTCGAAATGCAAGAAAATTATCTTGGGTAATGCATGGGTATCATGGGTGACTTATTCACCTA
This sequence comes from Vanessa atalanta, assembly GCF_905147765.1. NCBI lineage: Eukaryota > Metazoa > Arthropoda > Insecta > Lepidoptera > Nymphalidae > Vanessa > Vanessa atalanta. The sequence goes on from NC_061882.1 coordinate 8,506,444, forward strand.
TGTCTGTCTGCAAACACAAATGCACTCTTTATTTACTAATCGAAACATACACGGTGTATCAATGGCTGTATGTGGTTTTCGAGGCTTGGCTTTTAAATATAGTCAACTCAAAACAATGCTGGGATATCTGAGAATTTGGTGACATTAAAAACATTTTATTGATAGCTACTCGGGATTTTAACCCAATATAGCAGTCGTATAAACTATCTATCCCTAAAATTACGACGATAAAAGTAAATCTAATGTGAATATTCACATGATAATTTAATTTTTATAATTGGTAACGATATTTAAAAAAAAATATTGGTAATTTCATATGAAATATTAAAACACCGTGTTAAAGGTGAATGTGATACGGTCGGTAATCATTCTCAAGATCTTTGCTGCATCGCTTGCACTGATTCACAAATTACAGCTGTCGATTAACGACCTCGCGTCACGTCATATTAACTCTGCAGGAAATACGTCTGTGACCAATATCGATATTAAGTCGTACTTAATACTAACTAAAAACTAGCTTGTTGACTTCCAGGCAGGAGACATAACATACATATATAATTATTTAACTAACATGACTGTATTTTTGGATATTGACAAAGAGTAACTACTGAGTTTCTTGCCGGTTCTTCTCGGTAGAATCTACATTCCGAACCGGTAGTAGCTTTACTTTAAATAGTTTGTTAAATGACGATTCAAAAGTGCTTGTGAAAGCCTACTTGAATAAAGTATATTTTGATTTTGATTTTGATTTTGACACAAATATTTGGGACGATGGTAAACGACGGTAAAGGTCGGTAAAGGAAGGTAAAGGTTACATATTTATTTGATCTTGCAAAATGTCCGCCAACACTACACTGATAAAGATTGTTCACTAGCATTAGCCATAATAAATTTAAATATAATTATAAAAACTCTCTCGAAGTTTGAGAAACCCAAAACGTGAACATAAGATGTTCGGTAAATGGATAACAGAACTATTACTTCAGTATCCACATGACAATTAAAGTGCTTATTAAAGTCCTCAGTCAACTTTGAAAGAGATATTATTGGTATAAGTGCATATGCGCGCAAACAAAGATAAGCTCTGTGATTTAACAGCATGGAACAGCAACCTGATAAGACGAGGGAGAGATATGGAGGAACAATTGCATTTGTTGACATAAAAACTGAACAATTTCTTATTAATCCTCCGCGGAAGACAATTATTCACTTGTTCTCATATCTATTCCTTAAATGTAACAATTATATTGTAGTTAATAAAAGGTAAAAGCCGAAATGGCCCAGTGGTTAGAACGCGTGTATCTTAACCGATGATTTCGGGTTCAAACCCAGGCAGGCACCACTGAATTTTCATGTGCATAATTTGTGTTTATAATTCATCTCGTGCTCGGCGGTGAAGGAAAACAATCTTGAGGAAACCTGCATGTGTCTAATTTCAACGAAATTCTGCCACATGTCGCACATATTACCTCAACCCGCATTGGAGCAGCGTGGTGGAATATGCTCCAAACTTTCTCCTCAAAGGGAGAGGAGGCCTTTAGCCCAGCAGTGGGAAAATTTACAGGCTGCTATTGCTAATACTAATAAAAGGGTTCCCAAAAGTAGACAAGTGACAAAAATTATATATCATGATTCTGAGTCAAATTGAAATCAACAGTTATCTTAAAACGTAGTTCTCTTTAAATAAAATGCCATTTTACTAGATGGTTGTAGGTAATCGCCGTCGTTATTACCAGTTATAGTTTTTAGCGACCTTGTCAACCGAACGTTGCTTACTTACACGATAAAATCAAAGTCAACAGAATCGTGATTCGACTCCTAAGCAGTGGTTAACTTTTGACCTCCATCTTATCAACGTACCATTGTAAAAATACATCTTCAGTTACCTTAATACAATGGCACAAGATTTATTTTTGCTTGTTTTTGTTGAGATTAAAGTTTGTGAAGGTAACCTGTCAACCCGTCACCGTGTAGGAAGCAAAGCTAGGGCATCTGCTGTGTTGTTTAATGAAATTATTTCGTGGAGGCAAGCTTGTGTGTGACGGGAGCGATCGTAGGGTTAAACGAAGTCGTGGCTCAGAGAAAATTTAATATATAACTGACATTCATTTGCAATATGGCTGCCCCTTTATAATTAAATTATATTAACTGCCACCTGGCGCAGTGGTCAATTTTCTAGGGGAATAATCCTGAATTCGATTCTCGTGACCGTTGTATTGGCAGTACAAACATTTGATCTGAACTTAAATAAGTCGTCATATAAAATATTAAAAATGGTTTTCGTCAGTGTGATTATTGGGTAAAATGGAGCTCGCTAAAACAAACCAAATTATTCCAAATGAGCCACCAGTAAACGCTATGTATTTCCACTATTAGTCTCCACACTTCTTCCTTATATCAGCTCAATGATACGTAGGAAATCATTTTATTGTCCTCTGAGTTACTCATAATGACAATAAAGGCTAAAATCGATTTTCTAGATTTGTTAACACACTGATTTGACTGATTTGACTGAGACCTATTTGGTTATATATTAACAAAACTAACTAAAAGTGCTTAGAAAAATTGTTTAGGTATACTTAAATGAAAACGGAAAGCAATTTCTATAAGTATTAGGTATATAGTACATGATATTAATATGATTAAATTTTATTTTGATGAAACAGGAAAAGTGAACGTTTATAAGTAAAAAGAATAAAACACACATTAGGTACTTATGTATATCTCAGGGAATAAGTAGGTACCCTGGGGAAAAGAAACATTAAAGCAATATCAACGCATTCGCCAACGGAGACTCGAGCGTCTTATATAATTAAAATTCTCAATAAACAGTGTCCATTATCTCAGCACCAGGTCCCGACACGGGCGGTCACGAGGTTTTTCAATTTACGCGCGACCGTCCCGTACTAACGTTACCGCTTGAAAGACGATCGCGAATCGCCAAGTGTGGAGACGACTTTAGCTATCCTATAATTTGATTGGTTATTTTGGATAACATTTAATTTAATTTGTCATATTTATTTATTATTTAGTTGATTTGTTTTTAATTCCACATTGTGTGGCCATTGTTTGCTGGATATTACTCATCAGATATTCTAACGTCAAACGGCAAATCTTAATATTTTTGTTCCAGTCAAAGGTGTGAGTGACTCAATGCAGCTACAGGTGCGAGGGAGATAATAAGGGATGTTATCATCTACTTATCATCAGGTAGCCCATTTGCCAGTGGGCCATCCTATTTTATGGATATGTAAAAATAACAAGTTATAGGTATAATATAATTTACAAAAGTCTATCATTTAATACAATGATATAGATAACAAAAAAGCTATTATTAAGCATCCATAGGGTTTTTTTTTACTTTTATTAAATATTTAAGCATAATATCGACTCTACATCTCTGTGCTGCTGTTGTCGGTCGCACGGCAGTCGCGATGTATCGTCCAATAGAGCAGTAAATCGTGCTATATCTGTCGCGACCGCGTTGGTCTAGATACACTCCCAGTCGCTCTATCTAAGCACATATTTCGGCCTAATGTAAATTTATTATTAATGAAGAAATCGTTCAATTATCTTACTGGATTGTCCTCTACTTCTAAATGTGCACTCGAAAATCTATTTGATTTTACTTTTTTTTTGTTTCGGTAGACAAGGAAAAATATTATAAATTATTTATTTATAAATACATAGACTAATTTGAATTTTCTTTTGCGTGTTGTTATGATTATTCACTATTTAGTATTCGAATCAAATATGATTACATCAATAAACTGTAGGTAAGTATATACCTACTTATAGATGGTCTTAAATCGTGAAACGTTGTCACGCCCTGCAATTTATGTACGACTGACAAGAAACTTAGTATACTAATAATCAGAACTAGTATGTCTTTTTCAAAAACTACAAATACATTTATTTTTATATATAACTGAGAAATAAAGTTATAAAAGGAACATACCAGTGGTCAGGTGGGTCTGGCTCTTAGGTCATAAGGAGAGTCACATTTTCTCGAATTACGAGGAAGGTGTTTTACGTAATTAATGCGTTTGTTATCATACTGATAGTTAAAAGGTTATTAAAGTCGCCACAGACAATATAATAATTTGTAAAATAATGTTTAGTAATATACAAAGGTTGCGATAATGTACATTGAAAGGATTCCTAAATATCGGGGTAGTAAATTAATAATAAATACTTAACGTCGTTTTATTCCTAATAATATAATTTGTTTTGTGTTTATTCTTCCTATCAATAAAAATCCAATACACAACGTCGCCCATTTTTTTACAATCGATTTATTTAGGCCAGGTCTCCAATTTTATTTTAATCTATATTAAAAGGTCATTATCAAAAGTAGTCTGAATTTGTCGGCTAGAACTTAATAAGGTTTTATTAATTTATGTACGTCATGTATAGACTTAGTTGCCTAATTTAATTGCTTTAACGTTTAAGTCCTGATGTAGTGCATGATATGATATATTTGAAATATAAATAGCATATTTGCATTTATTCTTATTATTATAATAACAATATATATAGCAATGTTGTCATGCTAATCACAGCGAATGGATGGCCATTTTGCGTCAGGATCCTTATATTATAATTCATCTCGTCTTTGGCGATGAAGGAAGACATCATCAAAACATAGTCGTTTGTGTGATGAAAATTCATTATATTTCTTCGTCTCTTCAAAGGAGAGGAGGTCCTAGTCCAGCAGTGGTATATTAACAGACTGTTCTTTTTAACTTTAATATAAAGAAGATGTTCTAAGTAAAGAATAAGAATTATTATCAACAATAACACGCGTTCAAATCATGAGTGTCCTTAAACAATGCAATTGTTTTGTGTTATATCATTTATTTAATTAAAAGGCCGATTTGAACAAGTATGTGTATTTGACGAGTAATTACAACTACTTTCACTTTTGAATGTTTAATTATACGTTTGAAGTTACGCTACCTAAGTAGATATATAGCTTATATTACATAAAAAAAAACTATCTATGTATGCTTTTGAAAATTGACGTTTTATTTGTGTTGTATACTTTCACATTTGTGTGATCGTTTCTTACGTATGTACTGCCATTATGAACAATAGACGCCGTGCCAGTTGTATCGGGTAGGTATACGTTCCACATAATTACAACGAATTCCGGGGTATTAGTTAGCTTGTAGGTATATAAAAATGCAATGAATATTGGACAACAACATCACATACTCTGATCCCAATGTAAGTAGTTAAATACAAGTGGTGTTATGGAAAATCAGAAGTAACGACGGTACCACAAACACCTAGACCCAAGACAACGTATAAAACTAATGAACTTTTACTACATCGACTCGGCCGGGAATCGAACCCGGGACCTCGGAGTGGCGTACCCGTGAAAACTGGTGTACACACTACACGACTACGGACATCAAACTAAGAATCAAATGACAACTTCATAATCGAAGAAATTTAATAAAAAAAAAAGTTTTTTTATTGCTTTTTCTGTACTCTGGTCAAGCTCAACATCCAATGTTTTTCTAAACCAAAAAACCTATCATGATTTGAGGTGCAAGGCAATATTTTCGTAGCGTACACTCGCTATCTACACCTAAAGCCCTTTTCAGATTATCTAGCTCGGTTTTAGCATCTGTAGCACGGGCAGGTAAGATAAGGTAGACGTTTACAAGGTTTATAGGACGGCGGCACGCAACACTCGAGTTCCCATAGAATCGATACTGCGCCCGTAAGTAGACACCTCGTACTTACGTGTCCTTGTTGAGGTTACGTGGCATAAAATAAGAAAATGTAAAGAGGGTTGGTGCCTGTTAGATATTAATAGAGTTCGACACTGTTATCAAAATAAAAGTTGACACGTATTACGTGTGTTTTTTCAATTACTTTTATAGGTGCCGTTTAACATCTGTTAAATATGTGTAATGGCAAGATTGCCATTATATAAAATGTAGATAATGAAATGAAATCATGTATTGTTTCTTTTATAGCTTCTGTAACGCATGTCAGGAATTACCTAGTAGGTACCTACTTTTATGATTGTTCTACTACTACTTAGGTGTTGGTCTAGTTTATAAGGTTTTGTATAGGTTTTGGGTTCAAATTCCGAGACGATTCATTTTATAGTTATTGAGTTTTTTGTCGGTAAATTCTAAGTAGCTTCGGAAAGCGTGTAAAGCCATTGGTTCTGTGCCTTAAGTCTTTCCGGTTGTGTCCGATTGCTATCCCGTCCGATTATGTGTGAGTATACCTATGTTCGACACTTGAGCACAATAATATTTCCTTCTCGTCACAATAAAGATCACGATCAAATTCGGTCAGGACGAGATCATCGTCTACTTACATAGGTATATATGTATAACTCAAATAAGTATGTTTTTAAAACAGCTAGTAAGTTAGAGGTAATAATTTTATTGTATAGCGTGTTTGCAGTAGTACGATAAAATTGATAATTTATAATAAATGTGCCAATCGTGCATTGTATTCAGTTTTGTAAAATAAAAATAAAAATATATATTTGGTATTGAGTTTAAGATAAATTGTTATTGATATTGCAAAAGGTCTTATGTAATAAATACGCAAATCGCAGTGGTTTATAAAATTAAATGAATATCATCGTTAATTCAAAACAGCGGGAGCAAGAGGTAACCGTGTTCTGAAGACTTTAATAGATACGATTCTCTAATACCTAAACATCACTCTATAAAATTGATAGGTTCGTTGACAAGTGAAAACTTCAATTTGACCCCTTCGAGGGGTTAATAATAAAAAGTCCATTTTCTTCCCCAGGATTCGATCTAGCATTTAAAATTCCATCTAAATCGGTTCAGCAGTTTAAGCACTACGGTCAAATGGATGTGGATGCAACTATATCCATCCACATCCCCACTTTTTTCTTTGGTCGTCCCCTACCTCTAGGGGATGACCAAAGATACAATGGATGGATTATTAGGTAAGAAAGAATGTTACTTGTGAGATGACGTCCGAAAGAGAAGTATGGAAGAAAAAGACATGCTGCGCCGACCCCAAGTAAAAATGGGATGAAGGGCAGGAGGATGATGATGAGTTTAAGCGTAACGGACAGAGTAACTTTCGCGTTTATAATATTAGTATAAATTTGTTTTATTGACAGAGCGCAACACACATATATTAATTGTGTCGAATGAAATGAGAAAAAGGAATTAAAATATGAGCAATAATCAGTTGTTCCACATCGCAGACACGAGCTTAGTGCTAATACGATTTGTCAACTTGCGATTATATCTACTCGTAACAAACACCGAGACAAGAACGAATGTAGTTATATAAAAGGGGTTCCGCATTAAATGTTTTCTTGTAATATTTGCTTCAGCTTTTACGTTTTGGCTGAGTTTGAAATCTCAACATTTATAATTATAAGCTATATTTTGTGGCAAGCCACGAGGTATTAAAAGAGTCTAGGTGACCTAGTGACTAGAACGCATGCATCTCAAATTAAATTGCAAGTTCAAACCCAGGCAAGCATCACTGAATTTCTACGTGCTTATCTCATCATGTGATCGGCAGTGAAGGAAAACATTCTGAGGAATCCAGCATGTTTCAAATTCAATAAAATTTTGTCACCATGCATTGGTACAGCCTTGAACACGGAACAGCCTTTAACCCTTCTCCTCAAAGGTAGAGGCCCAATTAGCTCGTTAACCTAATAGTGAGACATTTACAGGCTCTTGCTTTACTCTCTTTACTTTACGAGGTAGACGTGCCTTAATGCAGCGACTACACCAGATAGAGATAGATGTAAAAATTATCATATTGTTCTTATTTATTTTGATTACACAAGTATCAAATATGTATGTGTACGAAATTGTGTTCAAATATTGTATAGGTATGCAGATATGCAGATTTTCTTGCCATATGCCAAAACATACTTATCATAAAGGCTGACAGAGAAATTAGTCAATAGATTTTGGTACTGCCAAGAAATATTTAAATATTTACCCAGACGTTGCAATTTTCTTCTCGTCTATTACTATTGCTGTGTTCTGATTTAGAGGCCAATGTCTATGTGCAGTTACTCACCATCAGGTAGTACATTTGTCCGTACGCCTACACATAGTATAAAAATGAGAACGCCAATCACGGAATTTAAGATGACACCCATGTTATTTGTGCCTGTAGTGGACTAGTTCACTTATTTTTTAAATCGGAACACAGCATTTAAAGTATTGAAAATTGACGATAGGATAAATAATGTGTACTAAAGAAGTTTAGATAAACCTAAAAAACTAGATAAACAAACATCGATATAATATTAAATAACTAATGCATGTTTGCGTGTTTCTAAAACAGCGGTGAATTCCGAAAACGGTTACGTTAACCAATATGAAAGTAGCAACCCTAGATTCGGTCTGCTTCTGGAACACCGTGATGTCCCATAATAGCTATTTTCAAGTTATAACCTTTTATCGCGTTGCTTGGAGTAGAGTTGGCCATCCTTGTTTTCATGTAAATAAATGATAACTAGTTAACTTTGATTTAACATGACATAATCGGTATATTCATGATGTATTCGTGAAAGCATTGCGGTTTGATTGTCGGCGAAGTTAGTATCGGAACTTTGGGATAAGGATATTGGATATTAGTCCCTACTTTAGTTTAATAGTGTTTTATTATTTATAAACATATATTAATCAACAGCGGTATGTAGTGCATCATTGACTTAATCTATTGCTTTAATATTAATTATTATTAAAATTAATAATACTAAGTGTAATTCTAAATTTTCTAAGGAATCCTAGAATATAGCTCGCGTGTCGGAACCACACGATCTGCTACTGAGATCATCGCGACATGGCGGACAACGTATATTTTTTATTGTTTCTTTAAGCTATAAAACTAAATGTCGATGACAATTAATCTGTATTTTATCTGTTTTCAAGCGTAGAAGTTTAACTTTACTTTTTAAGTGTATGGTAAAAATCTGTATTTAAGTAAGTTCCAATCGACCTACTGACCTGAAATTTTGCACTCCCTTCCGTTGTTTTGTCAGAACAAACACATATTAAACTCAAAATTGTTTATTGAATGTAAAAAATTATACTCGCTCATTTATTGTCAAATTAAAAACCAACACCGGTTCCGAATTATATATACCCTTCAGGTAAGAGAAGAACTAGCGAGGGTTTATTTTATTTGTCCAGGAAATGATCGTTTAATTATAAAGGTTACATTATTGTTTATTAATTAACCTGATTTGTAGAAACTCGAAATAACAAAAAAAGTTCTAAAAAATTATGTATTTTTGTTAAGTAATGAAAGTATTCACTTAATTAATATGGCAATGGATATGTGTAACCTTCTCCTCGAAAGGAAAAAGAGGCTTTGCCCAGCAGTGGGATATTAATAGATTAATTTTTTAGATGTGTGAAAATTTAAACATTTATTAGGTAAACGAACATTTAATGGGCTAATAAGATAAAGATCATTTTATTTTGACATATTACTAACTCAAAAACATTTAAAAAATCATGTTCCGTTTTAATGTTTTAAATAGGATAAATGAGTTTTATGGATACTCGTTGTATTTAAGTTTGTTCAAGAGTGCATTCGTGACCGATGTACACGATAAAAACGCTTCGTTTCATCGCTGAAGCTATAAATTAACACGATTTGTCAACTCCCGATACGAAGATTACGTGTTAAAATATTGTTTTCCTATATATCTTGATAATACTAACATTTTATACCTACACTATTTTATTTGCTAAATAGAATTAGCTAAATATTTAGCCAGCGGTTACGGTACTGTGCTACCCAAAATAATTGCTCTTTTTACAGAAGCAGTTTAATTATATTTGTGAAAGTCCTTTATATACAGACATGCTATATTGGTACATATATGAGCAACTTTATTTGGTGGTTTGTGCAAGCCCATCTGGGTAGGTACCCATCAGATATTCCACCGCCAAACAGCAGTACTCAGTATTGTTGTGTTCCGGTTTCAAGGGTGAGTGAGCCAGTTTAACTATAGGCGTAAGGGACTTATCTTAGTTCCTAAGGTTGGTGGCACATTGGTGATGTAAGGAATGGTTAATATTTGTTACAAAGGCATTTCAGCTCGTCCGCAAAAAAAAACTAACTATATGCTCTATTACGTTATAAATATTACAAAAGTTTCTCGATTATTAATTAATTGCAAATTGCAGTTTATTTTTTTAATTCGATACCATTGCAATTATAAATGTTATTATTAAAAAAAAAAAAGAAATACATTTCCAATTACATATAATTGTAACTTGTAAGATACGTATACCTAATCGTCCAATCCGTATTCAAGCTTGCATAAACACCGGCCTTTGTAACCATAGAATGGTAATACAACAAAATATTGCATTTCTCTAAACCAATTACTTACCATTGTGATGCAATTATATTTTTATGATATTCACTGAACAATAAATGTTTAGCACAATGGGAGATATGACAAGCTTTGACGAGAGGACCTCCCGCCTTGCCTAGCTGGACATCGAAACTGCTACACGATTGTAAACCTTAAGACCATTACTATAAGTGCTTCGTATTCAATAAAAGGCAAGTGGCGCTAAGGTTCTGTGGAACGAAATTTCACGCATCAATAGTGTTTATCCTTTTATAAATATTGAAGTTATTGAATATGAAAATGTTAGTATTGTTACATAAACGATTAGTTAGTTTTAGGAAGTATTTTTGAATTTAGCTAATTACGTATTTGTTATAAACTTTTAGTTTAGTTTCCGATTATCTATCTCTTTCTGATATCATTGATTTGACACACGAAAGAAGAGGCAACTTCAATATTTACTCTCTGAATTCTTTCTCTCATTTGTCTAACTGAAAATCAGATATCGTACTTTCAAAGCAAACTGCCAATTATTCTCGTAATAGATTAGAAGGCAGTAAATTTAATATAACCCAATGGTCGTTATATGGCTTGTATTATATCTGATAAAATAAAAATGTTGTGAATATTCTTTAGTTTTATTGTAGGATTATTGTAGTAGGTACTGCTCGCTTACCGTAAATATAATTTCTATGTTAAGACGATCGTAAGGAAGTTCGACTAAGGAAGTTTTATAGATGTTTCTTGCTGGTTTTATAATTTTTTTAATATTACCGTAAACAAATAATATTTACTATTAGTTTTTGTTGAATCGCTATATTATAAACTTAATGTATTTCGGCATTCGATTGGGTTATTAGCATCAAAGGTAAAAGATATATTTTTGATATAAAATGAGACAAACCCTCCTTAAACAGCCTCAAGTTGCTTAAAGTAAAACAAATTAAAAAAGCAATGTCTCGAAAAGAACAGCGGAACAGTGCAATTTCGTACGACGTAATCGCGGTAAACGCTATGACATGCGTGAGTATTAATCTGGCCAGGTTGCTCCCCGCGTGGGAACCCGACACACGGTCATTACGGCTGATCACTGAACAGCATTTGCCTTTTGTACAAAATAAAAAAAAAGTAAAGTCGCTTAAAATACTCGACACGCTATATTGAACCGCCAAAAATTAAGGCGTAAGAGATTTCGCTTGTTCTTTTTTCGAATATTAATTAATGTATGTTCGTAACTGAAATTTTGGTGTCGAAAACAAGTATTAAGAAGGTTTTATATCTTGTTATTATCTTATAGCTATCATCAATATCACTGTAAAATTACCTTATATGATTAATTGTGTTATCCTTATTCTGTAGCAGGTAGGATACATTTTTGAAATGTCTCAGTCAATCTTCATTCAATTTCAATGAATTGACATTGTTTTTAATTAGCCATTTTTTAAACTATATACTACTAGCTTAAGTTTATGCATAGCAGAAACTTCAGGCTCGCATGGTTTTACGTCTTGCGGTATTTAGCATACTTTAAATCTGGTAATTACAGACACAAGATAGATTCCATAGTGTATGACGGTGTAAAGAATAGGTTATACCTACCTATAACAGTACTAAGATCTATAGAAAGAGGTGACTTATTATCGTCAGGTAGCCCATTTAAGCGTGTGCTTAATATCAATATAAAAAAAAAAACTAAACTTGAATTAATAAGCAGTTTCTAATACTTGGAAAATACTAGCAAATAAGATATTTAATTAAATAATTGTAGACATTAAATAAAAAAAAAAGCTTAAAATGACTGTTATTTTCTGTGCTATACCTAGCACGCGCTGTTTTTAAGTTGGCATTTTTTACTCAATTTAACGTTCGTTTTAGATAATTCCTTGTTTGTAATAAGGGGTTGTGGAGGGTTAGATAGTGGACCATAAAGTAGCGAATCCATATGCCACAAGAAGATTGCTTGCTGGTATCATATATTTTTATACAGGGTGACCATGATATTACATTAAAATGGACTGGATTCGTGACTTATTTGCTTTAAAATAAATGCAAAATCTCAAATGATCAACATTTCTTTAACGAGTCCGTTATTAACACTTATACAAAGTAGGTACCTACGTGAAAAATTTGCGGTGCTTAAATATTTACAATTCGAGAAGAAGATGTATTAATTTTTAATTGTATGTATTGTATTATGTATTGTATTATGATGTATTAAGATTAATAAAAACTTTTTTATCTAGGTAAATTAGTAAATATAAACAACTTAATTTCAACTGTTATAATATCAATTTTTTAAGTCTTCGATGGTATACAATCTTATCAATGTGATCTAAGGCTGATAATTTATAACTATTAAGAAAAAAAAATGGTATTAAGCACTGTCATAATATTATCTTTTGTTTTACATATGAATCATACGTGTAATTTCATTTATTTATTTAGTATTTAAATGTACAGCTGCTCAGCAAGGGGCTATAGACGTATATACCTATATATATGTATGTGTTATGGTGTGTATGTGTCCTCTCGAGGTTTGCTTTTACTGGACAAACCAATAAGAAAAATTGACAGGATTTGAGCCTTCGATTAAGATTCGAAAGATTTATTTATTCACTGGGCCAACAACGTGAATATTATCAATAATATTTAACCGAGCTGTTTCGGGTATACCAAGAAATGTTATTATTTTTAATGCGACGTCCACATAACTGTGGTATGTATGTCCGCCCTACAGTCTCGTCTCTAACGACGGTCAGCGTTCTTAATCTCCGTCAGTAATTGCTCCCACTTTGGCCATCATAAATCATATATCTAATTAGATATACCAGAGACCTTAGGTCGTTACGATGATAGCAGTTTTTCTACAAACTTTAATTTCGTAGCGATTTTATTGTATTGACGTGGATATATTACGATGCATCGCTGGAAAAATTGATAGTCTTTTGTTATAAAAGTTTCGTCAATAACCTTTTAAGGTTCCGTGGGGTATCAAAGCTAACCCTTTTTTGTTGTAAAACAATCGTAGCATATTTTTTATTTTTTTCCTTAAAAGAAAAAAAATCTTGTAAGAATTTGAAAAGGTACCTACGAATAGTAGTTGAAGATTTGCAAGAATTTACTGAAAAATATATAGATTTTTTAGTAGGTCACAACACTAATATTTTTAAAGTTCAAGAGTATACTTATATTTATTATTTATCTTTTACCTAAGTAAAATAATTAAAGGAAAGTTGCGAGCGCTTTTAACAGTTAGACTAACTATAGTCAGCAGAATTATTTCCATAGATTTTAAGCCTTAAAACTGTAAGGAAAACAAGGTGAACCTAGGTGCAACTACTTAAGTATTTAATTATTTTTAATAAATATGCTCATATATTTACAAAATATAACAAAAGCAATCTAATAAACAGCTGAAACAGACAATGGAATGTAATATTTCAAAACGGTCGCGATATCTGCGCATCGGCATTCGGCACGTACGCGCGCCGCTATCGGCCAATCGCGGCCGAGGGCGGGAACTTGGAACGTTTTGAAAAAAGAATCCCGATTGTTTGAAACGATAATTTCTGTTCCAAGCGGTCTTGTCAACTTTTAATAATATAATGGATTATGTTAATATTTTACTGTCTTTTGAACGAATAAAAATGGTTGTTGTTAAGTTGATTTTAAGAAAGAAAGAAAAATTCGTAGTTAATCTGCTACTTACCTACTTACTAACTCCAACAGTCTAGTTAATGATTTAAGTTTTACATGCTTGGGTTACATGGCATGTATTTTTTGCTTTAAGTCGTGATATTATCCATATCCAGCGTTAACAACATGTGTTTCAGCACTTCGCTGATAAAATATGATATCAAAAATATCGAAAAACCTCACAGTCATTTCGTAAAATTTAGAGAATTCGGAAAATGTAGTTACATAATCTTAATAAAAAATATGTTATTTCAAATAAATTCACTAAATGAATTAAATTTGATACAAGTAACATCTCCTTATATAAATACTTTAAGGGCTAATAATACACGAGCCACAATATCTAAGTAATTGTTGTCCTCGATATGCGTTTATTATCCCAAAAAGAGTTAATTTATGGTGACGCCCAAAGTTTAATAATGCATTCCAATGTGGGAGACGCGTTTGGTATATTGAATTATGCTACCATACAGTCATACACTTTAAATATGTATAATGAAAACCTTAACCATATTTTTCCTTAAAGAAACAAAAAATGTTTAGCCCTAAATACAGTAAGAGTAGGCCCTAATTTGGCTAAACTGGACTACACTATCTAGTGTCGTGTCGGCGTCAAACCTACACCCCATATCAGTTTTGTGAGTACATTTGCTTATTTTGCATTTGTAAACAAATATAATATGTAAACCTGAGAAAAGCTGTCAGAACCAACAAATTTTGGGCTTAACGTTTTTTATATTTGATTTTTTTGGATAAAACACTTATATAACCAATGAAAGTATTTTAAATCTCATTATCAAACCGGTTGATTGTTTTTAAAATATCTGTTTTTATTTCTGGATAACTTTTTAAGTAAGTTTGTCAATTTTTGTACCTACTTATATGATTATGATTTTGGGAGTGTTATGACCTGTTATATATCTACTTACTGCAGGTCATAACATTATTTATTTCTCAAGTACCTACTGTTAAGTCTAATAATATTACTATGTCATCATGCCACTTAATATAGGTTCGTAAATATTTAGCTTAGCGTCGGTTTTTGGGCTTATTTTGCTTATGCAAATCATACCATAGAACTCTGTCTGGTGGACGACGTTATTTCTATTCCTCTCTCCATAAGATTTCGTAACAGTTTGAAGTATATTTTTAATTCTTAAGGTACACACCTTCCTAAAAGGTAACTAATGCTAGGTATGCTCCTTGAACTTGTAATTCTATAATTTAAAAAAAATCGATTCACTAGAGCTAAAACGTTTGTCGAATACTTATTTATGAAAAGAAAGTAAAAGGTGAACAAAAGTGGTAACTCTTGTTTTGCTGACGATTACTTAATAAATAGAGAATTACGATAATAAGTATAAGGACTTATTATTTTACTTAGTTTTTTGCTACAACATGATCGCCTATAAATATCGACAATATGAGAATTATGCCCACATTTTCTCAAGCCATCAATACGTCGCCAACCACAGCATCTAAGATATATGGCTCTGCTTGTAATTACACTAGCTCAGTCACCCTTCACGCCGGGAAAAGCTATTTCAGTAACGAATACAGATTTTCTATTCCGATGTGAAGGGTGAGTGAACCAGCATAATTATAGATACGAGTATTATGGCGTTATAAGGAATAGCTAGAGCCTCAACAATGTTTAATGGGTATAAACATCTTACCATAATGACCCATTAGCACGTCTGGTTAAAAAAAAAACTTAATATTGCGATTTATATTTCGCGTATTTAAAATATGTTGTTGCTGGTGTACTGTACAATTTAAAGAGCGTAAGTCACGGTGTAAAATTTTGCGGTACAGCCTTAAGAGCTTTTATCTGAATAAGGATAGTTTATTTATATATGAGAAGTATAAACTAAGTTTATCTTTATAATTATTCTGTTTGACATTAAAACACTTGGACTCCTGCAGGACATATTATATAGTACCTACCTACATAAGTGCATAAACAGATGAACTCTATTCCTTCATTCTCATAATTCGATGGGACCGCAAGTCCGACACGACCAGAAAGAGTTCAGGTGCACGACCAACGGCTTCACGTGCTTTCCGAGGTACCCTACGGGAGTGTACAGGATTGTTATTGACAATGTATCGACAGAAAAACCCAATAACTTTTTATCTGCCCGACCTGGGCCACGAATTCAACGGCCTACTACAACTATGTATAGCTACCATACTAACCAACGAGGCAGTCATTATACTTAAGTAGTATGTATATATACACATATGTCGGTCAATTTGCTGCTAGCTGGCGCAGCATATCAATTCTACAATTTCTGAAGATTATATTATTATTTTACTTATTTATTGTTTTAAAATCAAAATATTCCTATCATATTCAAGAAGATTTTTATACTTTCTCATTTTTGAATGATTAGGTACATATAACTCAGTATTTGACTACATAAATACATCAAGCCACCACCGGTTCGAAACGCAGATTCTACCGAGAAGTATCGGAAGGAATTAAGTATTAGTTTATATTCTCAATTTAAATAACAAAGTTATGTCAATTAAATACAATTATTTTTTAATATATCCTGCCTAAAGCTCAACCAATAACTCAACGCTTTCTTATCTTTATTTATAGATAAATATATACCTAATTTCTTTTTCTGTATCTGTGTATCACATTCTTCCTAAACGGATGGACTGAAAATAACAAATTTTTTTTGAGTTAATTTCAACTGCCGAGGCCAATATAAAACATCCGGGGTTCCAACGTTCGCGATCCACGATCAATTTAAATATATATATATCTTATAACCCCTATGAAATCTCCTATATAGGTACCTAATATTTTTATGAGTAATGATTATATACTAATGATTTTACCTAATAGTTAACAAAGTAGTCTACTCATAGTTGTTTTTACGATGAGGTGAAAAATAGATACTTATAAAGATGAAAACATAATTTTTGATATTTTCATGTCTGCTAGTGTTACGTCGAATATTTGATCGAACCTTAACATGAAATAAAAAAAAAACACCAATCTTAACATAAAACAAAACTACTACGCGGTAGAAAGACCCGTAATATTTCGTTTGTCCTTCTCAATATTTGAACCCAGAACCTCGATATACGCAGCCTTAAGAGCCACTAGACCAACGAGGCTGTCAATCGATACGATGTAACATGGTAATGTATCCCGTCTGTCAAAATGATGTACGCTAATCTATCATCTATTACATGAGACTAAAGATGCAATTAGATTACGCAATTCTAACAGAAGGTTTCAGAGGCGTCTCGCATCGTTCGTATGTACCGGAGCACGCACAAAAATCATTACTCATTAATATCCGGCACTTAAACGACTGCCCGGTTTTTGTATGTAATTTTTGTAATTGCTTTAATTGTTCGTTACAAACAACATTTTTATACAATCAAGGATAAATGATAGACGGCCGAATTGAGCAACATCCTATAGAGTGTTCAAACCTTAGCAATGTTGAAGTTGAAATTATGCTATCAGGATTTTCCTATACAAAGTTTTGCAACTAATTCTTGCTAAGATTCTTTTATGGTGTTTTAACATGTCGAAGTATAGCCATATATGTAGTCCGAATAATTGTTTGAAACAATTTTACAAACTTTTTTTTTTTTGGTAATGATTAGCGTTGTTTTAGGTAGCAGCAGCGTAGTAGGTATATGTAGGTATAGTAAAAATGTTGACACAGGAATTTAATAGTCAGTTTCCAATTGTTAAAATTTAAATAACTTATCCTTTACAAAGTATTTGCTTAGGCATATTCATAGATACTCAGGTATATTACTATGACTTATTTTATTTTTTAATTATAACAATATCAAACAATTAAATAAATTAAATGCTTATTTTATATATGGTGAGAGAATATCTCTTAACCCTTATCGCTAAAATAGCGATCTCTTTCAAACAAATTTTGGGCATAGGTCTTACGTATGCCATACTGTGGTATGGAAGTGTAAACACAGTATATTCATTAAATATAATGTAGTAGGTACAAATAAATAAAATATAGATATTTTGCCCGCAACGAGAACGTGCCCGAGTGCAACCAATGTTAGCCTGTCAGCTTAACACTGCTTGCACTCGGGCAAGAGCAGTATTCTGCCGAAGTATCTTTTATTACTATTACTAAAATTAAGACGACTTGGTGGGACGCCTCACCGAGGGTTTGTGCACCTCCTGCACCATGGATTAAGTCTGTATTTTTAGAATACAAATATATTTAAATAGTGAAAGTAATCGCTATTGAAATTACGGCAACAATTCACCGATAATTTCGTAGTTGCTATACATTGGCATGTAACCGGAGCGATAATCGCCCATCCGAACCGTTGTTTGTCAAAGCCGTCACTGAGTCAATGCAATCAAATTTGGAACGCGTCCATTAGACGCGTGCCAAGATGGCGGCGGACGGCCGTGTTAGCACATCGCTGTATAATACATTGAGCAAATGTCTGCTGCTAAACTGATTGGCGGCCAATGAGTGCCATTAGCGTGGAAATGCCATATTCGGGCCACAATGACTCAACGTGACATGAGTGCGACCAGCCGATCTTGAACCGTTACAGTGAACGACCGTCTTGTATATCTATACAAATAGGGGATCTTTTATAAATTGGCAGCTCTAAGGTTGCAAAAGCGCAATTAAAATTCATTAGCGTTGTGTGTTGAGCGCTTGGTAGAGCGGTAAATTGTATGTCTGTTTTGTTTTTTCTTTTTAATGATTTTGATACTTGTTGTCTTTCTTAAACCTTGAAATGACAATCACCTTAAAAGTGCGTCATTAATAAGTTCGTTTCCGTCAAAATAAATTAGAAATAAATAAATAATTTCATTGCGTATAATTATTAAAACATAGTATCTTCATTAAATTTTTATATTACCAGATATTCAAATGAGTATAATTACCAAATGCATGAATAATAATCCAACCACCCAACCATCATTATCTATCATCCGAAATTTAGGTACATTCCGCTTTACTTTTGATATATGTACTTAGTTCTCTAAAATGACGATTCAAAAAGTGATACTCAAATGAGTGCAGTAGTTATGGTTTTGGTTTTTATTTAACCAAAAAAATAAAACATATTTATTCAATGAATCTCGTAAACCGATATAATACTTACTACTTAGGTATATTACAAGTAATTTAGTTTTAAAAAATAATGTCTTTATAATTAATATAAATTAAGTATATTATAAGAATCATATTAAGATAATAATGATGAGGCATTCATGGGAATGTTCGTCTATTGGATGGTTTCGTATGCGCTGTGTTAATTGTCAGAATATACCTAAACGCATTACGCTTTAAATCAGATAACAAGGGCTGGCATATTATGTTATTTATTTTATTTTGAATTGAATTGACACTTCTTAAGAGTCGTTGTGATTTGAAATTTAATTAGACGAAAATTCGCCACGCCAAAAAGGCAAATAAAAAAATTAAATTATTGTGAATGCACACACATGCACAATTTTATTTTATAATCTATAAAATGACAATGTTATAATTTGATATATTTTAAATAATTTATAATAAAATACTTGTACTTAATTATGCAAATATCATTTAAATATATTTATTATCCACAAATCTTTACACGATTTATGGTTATTTGATGTGTGCATGCACAAAGATAGGAATAGAAACAGCCATACAAGATAAAATACAAGAAAGTTCAATAGTAGGTATATGTGATCTATAATTATGAGGATTTACAACATACCCGACCTCAATTATCTAATCACCATTAATTACCTTCACATCTCTAAATCCGCAAGTCTCACAGAGCCTACAATGGTACATTACCTACCTCTGCACCTACAAAGCCCACCGATTCCCATCCCATCCACTAGTCACAGTAGTTTCCTGCTCACGTGCTAATTGGTAATAATTGATCTAGCGAGGGCCACCCGCGTCGTATGTATTTTTAGAAGCAAGTACAGAAACCACTGTTGTCGGTTTTAGGATTACGGAAAAGAATGCCATAAAACGTACATATTGTATTTGTGCATTCTTTTTTGAGTGTTCTGTTTCACTTTTATGAACTTTAAAGTTGTAAATAACTAACTTATTTGTTTATTAATTTGTTTTACTTTATAATTGTAGCATTGATTATAAGTATATACCTATTTCTTGTGTGGATTTTTTTTTCTATGTCAGAAATGTTTTACGTGAAGGCATTTGAAATACCTACATTCTTATTTTAGTATTGAAATTTTTAAAGCCCAGATTTGTTAATAAAACCTTTACCTACGAATTTCATTAACCATTACCTTTACGAAGTCCATCAAATGTAGTAGGTGGTACTTGGTACGAACATGTGTATAAACTAAATTACGTATTGTTTGTTCAGTGGTATGAATGTTTTAAATTGTCACTGGTATCCAATAAAATGTATAGAACACTCATCCACAACGCCAAGTTATGACAAAACATTCTTCATTCAAACGTAAAAGCCGGGTTCTCAACGACATCGACAGCTTAACAATAACTCATGACATTGCCGCCTCCCTCGTTAGTGTTCTGTTCCGAGTTCAAATTTTAAATTCATCGCGAGTCATTTGCTTTTGCCGTTTGCGATTGCGCTGCGCGGGACACATGACGTCATTAGTCAAGCCGGTATTGAGCGAACGTTACATTTTGATACAGAGAAATACAATTTTTATTCCTTGATGTTCTTATATTAAAAACAGCTTAAGCAATTATTCTACACGGTACAATTATTAATCTCTTACGCTACGAAATTAACATAAAATAATAAAAATAATCCAAGTAAAAATTAATTAAATTTGGACTGAGCTACTATCAAATACTGTTTCGTAAGATTGGTTTATGTGCATGGTTATTGCTCTATTGTTTAAGATCTTAACATGAACTTATACAGCATAAAACCGTTCTTGCACGTTTCCAGCATTACAATGTTTGTGTACTTGTATGTTTTACAGAATGGTATTTACAATTACGAAATACCACTGACTGACTTATCACCAGGACTTTCATCATTTTAAAATTTGCAAAAATATCAAAACTTTTTTTTGCGCTATACCACGGAGTATCGGCGGCTGAATGTCGCGGGCGCGGCGGCGACATGACGAATGGCCGCCGAACGTTCCAAATTTAAAATCTGCCGCGTAACGCTTGTGTTAATGGCATTGTTTATGGAAGCGTTCCTGCGCAAACCTGCCAGTGACTTACAAATTTACAAGGCTGAACGACCGTATTCCTTTTGCCTTGAGATTTATTTAAAAATAAACGGCAGAACTATTTAAGTTAGATTGCTCCCTAGGTCTATACGACATCGCTCTTGTTATTTTAATATTAGATAAGAATAAACATATATAACATAAACGTAAAATAAACAAGTACCTACCTATTATTTTTAAATATTATTTATATTAAAAATGTAAAAATTATACCTAATATAAGAAGGTATACAGTACCTTGAGGATTTATTTAAAAAAAAAAAGAATATCAAATATATATTTTTAATTTCAGTCATCTTATACGAGTAAATTATTTAGATCCGGATAGCTGGCCTTGACCTTAATCAGGTCCTGAAAACGATACAGTTTCCCAATTTGTGGTTGCATTAAATTGGGTAGAATTTAATGCAGAAAGGATTCATGGAAAATAAAGTCTAGCTATATTTAATAGTACGATTTCTTAGATCTGTTTGGTAGTTGGAGTATCCTGACCCTTTCAAAGTCACTTTAAAATAGCAACAAGGTTATCTCGTTCACAGCGGGAAGCGTGTTAGATACGCAGTAGAACCGACGGACAGGCAAATTAGGTAAGATAACTAGAAACTTAGATTAACTCGTTGAGAACTGTTATTTGTAATATAATCTGGTTTTAAATCGGTTTAATTAAGACATTCACTGAACATTTAACTAGCAGAAGTTTTGTTTCTGGTACCAAACTTATTTTGTACATATTCGTTGGTTCAGGTTCAATTTCTTACACAACAGATACCTAAATACCAGGTTTTGGATTGCCTCGTTAGTCTCGTGGCTAGATATATAGCCGTAGATCTCGGCCGATAAAAAGTTATTGAGTTTTCTATCAACATATCGCAGCCCCGGTGCGAGACCAACACTTTTGCAAAAATTGAAAAAATGAATTAAATGCGTAAGAAGTTTCCTGAAGCAACCCTTTACTCGGTGTCATTATGGTTTTGGCGCGAATCATGGCGACGCTTGGAGAATGTCAAAGTTTTAAATGCTTCTCCTGAAAAATTGCATTTTTGCAAAAGTCACGGTCTCGCACCGGGGGTACGATATTCTCAATAACAGCTCTGAGTCTTGAAGTTAGAAGTACACACTCCCGTGCCTCGGAAAGCACGTGAAGCAGTTGATTGCGTGACTAAATTCTTTCTGGTTGTGACGGATTTGCCGTCCCATCCCATGAGAGTGAGGGCGTCTCTGTGTTTGCACACACAATTGCGCACTATAATATGTCCTTCGTAGCCTCATATAGTCGTAGGCTAGTTTCACTTGAGATTGTTCGGTCAGGACGACATCATCATCATTTTTTTTTTATAATTATAACCTTTTAGCGATTATTCACATTTAATGTTTTATTTTTTAATATACTACTATCTATAATATATTTTTTCCGTAATTGTTATACTTCCTATTTTAATTAAATCTCATCATATGGAAAAAGTATTTTTATCAAATACCTAAATAATTTTCAGGCATACGTTCTGATCGCATACTACCTTTAACCTATGTTTTATAAATCGATGACACAGATTTAAAGGCTGTGGTTGAGAATAAAAAAAATGCACGATTTACTTATAAGCAAAAGTTATCTCATTTAAATGGAAAGTTAGGACGAAAAAAATCTTTATTCCTCTTTTTATAACACCACTGTTATCCCGAGCTCATAAACCCCAAAAAACAAACTGAGCAACCCTTACCAAAGTTAACCCTCGGCATAATAAAAATAAAACGACAATAAAAAGAGGTATAAAAGTGTCCGGGAGTCGAAATGAAATGGAATGCAAATGTGAACGAAATAAATAAACCGGGTAGGTGAAGTAGCCACTTCAGTTAGTTACGATGGTAGGGGTCTAAGATTTGTTGCCTAAGGACCAATCGCTTAACCAGTACAGCGGTTTACAGCACGTGTCAGTCGAGTGCCTTGTATTCAAACATACATAGTTAAATTACATCTAAACGATTTTTTATATTAAAAATATTAAATGATACCTACTCACTATTTGCATTTAAATCGCTGTTTTAATTTAGCCGGTTAAATAAATTGAACTGGTTTTATATGAAATCTCGTGTAAAACTTATCGTTTTACTCCATTGAAAATTAAATCGATTTATAGATATCACCAGGTGATAGGGCTTCTTGGCCTGCCTGGGTAGGTACTGCCCACTCAACGTATATTCTACTGCTATACATCAATATTTAGTATTGTTGTGTTTCCGTTTTAAGGGCGAATGAGTTAAACTAACTACAGGCATATGACATCCTTAGTTACCAACATTGGCGTATTGGCGTTGTAAAGGATGGTCAATATTACACAGCCAATGTATATAGGCGATAGTCGTCTTATAGGAAATAACAACTATGTTAGCCAGTATAAAGTTAAGTTCATACTAGCGTGTAGTTTTTTTCTATTTGAAGAATTAATAAAGATAAACAAACATTAGTTTCACTTCAATACACATTAATTTTATTTCCAAAGTTCTGATAACAGCTTGGTGGACTTTCCAAACGCTATTTTTTCGCAAATCCATAATTAATATCATAGATTATATATTATTCAAGCTCTTTTACCAATGACATCGTGTTAATTCGATTTTAAATGTTGTTTATTTGACATTTGTCCTCTTGTGGTTTAAATAGACTTTATTTGTTATTTTTGTTGTAATCAAGATATCTTGTACACTAGGTACGTACCTATATTGATTTTTTAGGGTTTTCTTCAAAGCCTTAAAAATATAACATAACCTTTTAATTAAATTTAAGTAAATTATCCGCGTACTCTTTAACTGTATACAATAAACACGTTCAATTCAAATGAAAATAAACTGAAAGAGGGTTCAGTGATGTACTTAAGAAATAGTGTTCAGTATAAAATTTTATGCGCCAATAAGGACGGGCTATAAGTATATTAGGTTTTAATGTACTGCATGCGTTAATGCAACATTCTAGAAAATTAATTTGATTAGATAAACAATTTTTTTTTTTTGGAAAATTACATAAAAGAATCCTTTTAAAGGAGGAAAACTCTATACTAGTATGCTTTCTTAAGGAAGCAGAAGCTCGTCTGAATATTTACTATCCGCTCGTTACTATTAGGTATTCCAACAGCATTTTTTTTGGTATAATTGTTACGGTTTGGAATGGTAAGTGAGTCAGTGTAAGTACCGGCAAAAGACATATCATCTTAATTTTAATGGTTTGCGAACTGTATAAGGAATGTATACTTCTAAAAGTAACAATGTCTATGTGCGGCACGTGCCAGCCTCCTATATAAAACATAAATTCTGTTCTGTCCTTTTAGCGGACAAAAATTCATTTGACTATTTATACTGTATGACTTTAGGATACTTTCTATAGATATAATACTGTCCGAGGTTAAATATTAAAATTTTGTAGCTATATTTTATATTTAGACGAAGGTCCATGCTGTAAAGTCAAACATCAACGTTAAATGTAACAAGGTGTAAAATCATATCATCTATGTACCTAACTATCTAGATAGGTACATTAATATATCACACGCGTATTATACCTATGTCATAAGATATTGGTTATATGTACTTATATATAATTCTTTATAATCTAAGGATGATTTAGTCATACTGAATTGAACCGAACTCACAAAAGTCACAATGCTATGACCATTTATCTAAAAGTGCCTTAAAAGCCAAACTCGATTAAAGCTTTTATATGTATTTAACATATTTTTATTTAATTTATAATATAATTACTAACTATATCAATTATTTTAATTGTCTCCACTCAATTTTATATTCCCGAAAATAAAAATCACATTAAATTAAGCGTTTCTTATTTTATTTTAGTAAAATGAATGACATTGACCTTTTCTCTTTTTTGCCAAACAATAAACCATTCATTCATTCAATTGGTTTAATTAAAGTCGAATTTCGTAAATAAAAATAGTGAGCTAAAGTTTGAAGTATCGATTCGAGTTGGAAAATTTTCGTTGGCTATTAATAAGCGGTGATTTTTTGCACTCGTTCCCTCCGAAGTTAATGTTTGTTGGTTAATTGGAGTTGCGCTGAGTTACGACAATTTGTTTCGGGTGCTTCAAATGTAAGTACGAAATTAGTTCTGCCGGATTCAGAAATTCCTTGAAGAGGTTAGTCTAGTACCTACCTTTATGTTATTATTTATACCTAACGTGTTCTGTGATTTAGTCTGAACTGTTTTATTTAGGAATACTTACTGTAACTAAACATTTTGAAACTATACCGATGTAGATCGTATTTACTGGACTGGATTGGTTATAAGGTTAATTAAACTATGACAAAGGCTGATACTTGGTTTAGCCCATAGGCATAGCCCAGCTCAGCATTGGGAAAATGAACTGTTATTGTTTAAATAATTTTATTTATTTATTTCCTCGCTGCTTTTGATGGGAGAATTCCTCGCTTCCAGACGAATTGTACAAAGACTTAGGTACGTGTTCGATTAATGAACGCGTCTAACAAAAACCTCATAGTTGGCTATTAATATACCTACTACACCTATGTACATGTTGAGCTGAGGTGGCTCTATCCTATTCTGCTGGAACTATAGCGCTCTATTATAAGTAGGTAGGTATTAGGTATAATAACAAATAACAATAACCTTACTAGGTACCTAAGTATTCTATCGTTACTGTCCCTAGAAACCTAGGCACCTAGATAGGTAGGGGAGCGGGGGGCTAGTTGTAACAATAAATCGCGTCTTGGCTATGGAATCTTACTTGTCTGGTATTTATGAAATCTAGCAGTACTATTCCAATTAACAACTATTCAACTATCGATTCCATATAAAATTTTGATCAAACCTGTAACGATCTTTTGTAGAAACTGCTTTGAAAAGAAATTGACGAGTGTTACAACTTACCCCGTGATTGGGGTTAGTTGTAACAGGCTTGAGGCAAAATGTAAGATTAGGAATTGAAAATCAGTTTTATATTAAATAAAGATTTATTTGGCATATTTAGCATAAGAAACTACAAACGCTAAATCAGGTTTAGTCTTTTAAGTAAAATTTTTAATAAAGCCTTGGTTTTATTAAAAGATGTTGCGCAGCTTAGGGATGTAGCTTTAGGAGTCCTCAGAGACAGTCTTGGTTTCATTGCCATAACATTTTTGAACAAATCTAGTCCAGTTGATACATTTTCAAGCCAGGTAAGTTGTTCGCTTCAATCATAACAGCACACTGGTATGCTAACTTACTGACTTCCAAAGGAAGCAATCCAAAGTAAATGTTGGAACAAGTAAGCAAATACTCGCATATTTTAGCTTCTTCTTCCTCTTTAAAAAAACAATCTGGGTTTGACATATCCGACTGATAAAGATTTGTCTTTCTTCTTCTTTTTCCCGTATCTAAATTAAAATGGTTACACTGGTTTTCTTTTCCAAGACTTCAGCAAAGCAAACTCGTAATCATCTTGGCTTTGGGAAGTACGTTCAATTTTTCTTTAGTAGTGTCTCATTCTAAAATAGATAAAATTAATAAAGTCACCAAAGGAGTATTCGATATATGAAAACAAAGAATTTAAATACGTCCACCGTTATTTCATAGAACTTATAAATAACTAAAAAGATAGAAGTTACAACTTGCCCCCAAAAAATGTTACAACATGTCCCATTGCGATTTTTTTTGAAATAACCTCTATTAAAAAAAAATCACTTACTTGTTGTGAAATTCCATTTAATATAATCAAAGTAAACAAACACTAAGTATATTTGTACAAATCAACAACTGCTAAGCAATTTGAAATTTATGATAATCAGTATTGAATAAACAAAAAAAAATACATTACCTGGCATAATCGGAGCGCCTGCACAACACCACTTACTGCCCCATCCGGCGGGGTACTGATCACGCTTATGTGACAAAATGGGTATTACATAGTAGGTTAGGTTGAGAGCCAAATGAATATTCTTTTATTATGTAGGTAAAAAAGGCTTGTTACTACTTGCCCCTGTTACAACTAGCACCCCGCTCCCCTACGTACCTACTTAGGTTGCACTTATAACAAAAAAACGTTTTAGTTATGTTTAGATAAGTATTTTTCTGTTCCTACATAGGTAGGTACCTAACTACTTAATTCTCTAGATAGGTTATCTTATCTACATAGGTAAGTAAAACCTGCTTAGTTGTTGCCTACTAAGTTCATAAGCCTTTTTAATAATTACGTATCAATTTTATTTATTCTATGTAGGTAATTAATCGTTAGAAGTTTAAATAAGTCTATATGAATATTGAAAATTGGTATAAGGTATGAACAGTATTATTATAAATAGGTTCTAAAATTGAGATAATGGCATTACGAAGGTTTTCAGTGTCGCAGTGAGCAGTGTGCGCGGCGTGCGCGGAACTATTGATTGGACGCGGCACGCCCGCACTCGGTGACAAATGTCCCGGCTAATTCGCGTTATTAGGTCATCCAGTACTATACTAAACTAGACTAAGCTAATGTAACTAAAAAAATAATTCAATTAAGTACCTACGTAGGTATATCTTTGAAGACTTTCGTTTTTTTAAAACAAATGATTTCTCTATTTGAAAAAATTACGATTAACACTCCAAATCGAAATTATGTTATAATTGCTTATTTAAAATAATTTCAAAAAGGAATCTTTTATTTTACATTCATAGTTTTAGATACCTACGTCTAGATATTATAAAATTGGTTATTTATGTTAAACTAGTCTGTTTTATATTTATAAACATTGATTTTGATACGCTTAGTAGCGTTTACCTTTACCAGGTTATTAGAGTTTATATTTGAATACGGTATGGTATTCTATCTAAGATAACGACACAGCTTCCCAATGACCGATAAGAGATTCTTAAATTTAAAATTAGAACACGCGTATGGGCGTGGCCGGACCAATCGGGAATGTCACGCACTGCGACACGGTGACATTTACGACCAATGGCGTAAGCGCGGGAAGTTGGCGGTGACATTTCCAACCAACCGACGGTCGCCCGCCCACGACATTTGAATTAGAATGAGCATTCGTGAATAGAATACGGAATGTGGGAGTTTTTCAGACGTGAAGAAAAATATATAATATTAAAAACATCGTCGAAAGATTCTATGAAAACTTGGAGAGATGTCTACATATTCGTTTTTTAAGTTATTAAATTAAACACAAAGGTAAGCTACCTATGTACCTTGGTGCTTAGTGAGGTAGGTATATTATTAAATGACCTACTAACACATTTAAGAACTAAAAAACAATCTTCAAAAACTTTGCATATTGAATACCTATAGATACCTCGGTATGCACTCTTAAAGAAACTCTTTTTTTTGGAAATATCAAAATATTTCCCATATTTAGATTAGGTGATGAGGAAGCAACTGAATAAATCTTTACAGTATTAGGTAGGTACCTACATAGTATAAGTCTTATTAAAGTAAGTACCCACTTAGTTTATACCGAATAAGATTCTTATTATTCACACGACTATTTAAAATTAAGTTTACCTTTTTATGAGATGCTAACTCAAATCTATTAACGATTTTGGAATTTTAATATCGACTGTTGCTCGTTAATAAATATAAAAAAAGTAATTAGTTTAGCACGAAACATATAAATGTCAATGTGACACTTGTAACCAATGGAAGCGAGCTCTGCTGTCATTGGCTAGACGCAACAATGTCAACTAGATGACATTGTTTGTCACACGTCACAATCCATGACAACAATCCTTTTTTGTCAAATTTTGTTTCTGAACACTGAATCAAATAGTCGAAACATGGCAAACCAATCGTTTGCCATGTTTCTATTATTATTAATAATTTTTATATTAATATCTGCACACAAATCTTTGGTTATTTAACTTGTCTTTTTTACTGAAATAACGATTAATTAAATTTAAATTAAACGTAAATATCAAGAAAAATTAAAAAAATAATAAATTATTAGGTTCCTATCTAAATATTAGGGACAAACATTGATTACCTTTAGCTTCGAAATAAAACATTTAAATAAAAAAAAACCTACAAAGTCCGAACCGATAATATAATTCAAAAATGGAACACATCAATTTGAACACTGAAACGGTTGATGTTTATATGTTAAAAAATATTTTACGAGAAAAAAATATATAAAATTGCGTGAATAGGGGAGCGTGTTCAAAAATTTATCAAATTGAGATCAATTTGACTATCTGGGCTCGTGCTTCTGATTAAAATCGATATCGAAATTGGACTAAATTCACAATTCGGCTTCCGTGTGGGAATTTTTGCGTGTAAGTTGATTAGGCAGGCTCGATGTTTTATTTTAATGTGTTGAACTGTTCGCATTATCAATACATTTTGATATATATACCTGTATTATTTATATCATTGTATATAGTTATATATATCAAAATGTATTGATACATACTTACTACAAAATAATTTATTTACATAGCTGAGTATAATACCGACAAGTCTACGGAATGCACTCCCCTTACAATACGTAACCTACATTTTTACTCATAAGTATTTTCTTGGAATGAAAACAGTCACGATGAATACAAGTCACTGAATAGTGAATAAAATATATGATATTTTTTTTTAACAAACAAAACACAGATAATAGGCATTATTGCGAAATCACGAAGACCCTCAAGGGTTCGTGTCGATGGTGAATATTTTGAAAGTTCGGTGCTTTTGGTAACCTTACAGGAACAATACTGCGCAGATATTTTTATATATTATGTCAAGAATAAATTTAAACTTATTTAAAAAAAAACTAAACTTTAGATAGGTAATAAGTACCTACTAAGTCATGGTAGAAGGGATTCGTTTTTTTCATTCTGGATATAAAAACTTTTCTAGGAAAAAAATAACGACTAAAGACTCTTTCATTTCGTATTCGTACATTTAATTAAATCTATGACAATAATCTCTTTTATACCTAATACCCAGGTATATCCTATCACAATTCGACAGACTAGGTACCTACTCGAAAGCTAAGAACATCTTGGTATGTACCTATTTGATAAAGTTAAATTAAATGTATAGGTACCTATATAAAAATACCTACTCATGTATTGCAAATAAAATAATCATTAACTAACATAAGAATACTTTTTACGAATTTTTGGATGATCTGAAATAAAATAAAAAATACTGTTTTTTTTAATTTAAATATTGGGACACGACAACAGATTCTCACGGTTTGTCAAGCGCTTTAGGCACGTTCCTACTTGATGCGAATAATTTGAATATTTTTATTGAATTATTTAAATTTTTGAAAGTAAATTTCAAATTTTTTTTTTAAATTGTAGCCGAGAGCATTGTTGGATAGCATACTGGCGCACTTCAGTTGCGATTATATCACGTTAATCGATTTGAATTCGTTTTTAATAGGATAATGATGGTAAATGACAAGGAATTTTAAATATTTTTTTGCTCCTGGCTTTAAATACACCAAAATAATATATTTAAATTGCTTATTTTAATATTTTAGAATTTCAAATGATCGGAATTCGGTAGGATTTTAAAAATCGTTCTGAATTTAAATTTCTTTTTAAAATCGTCGAAATCTTTTCTCACAGCTTGTCATTTAAGAATTTTGATTTCAAATTCGAACTAAGTATCCATTTTTTTAACTGAATTTAATTAAAGACATACTTTGTTTTTCGCACGTAGGGAAGCAGTCTTTTTTAACATCGTATTTTAGAACTTTATGGGAGAACTTTTGTTTAATCTCATATTCCAAAGTAATTTGTTTTTTTTTTTACCAACCTATTATTTAATCCCTTTTGTGCGAGAACGACCCGCTGCTTCCTAGGCAGGTGTCGCTTTCACTGTACTTAACAGTCGTCAACTTTAACTACTTTATATGAAAGTTGGTAATTATTATGTAGGTAACCTACACATAATTACGTTATCATATTTTTATTGAATTAATTATATGTATCATTTTTTTTAATGTATTTTGTTTTAAGAATTTAATTATGATGATATAGGTATCTACCTAAACTATCGTTCATTCAATATTTTTTACACCTGACAGTTGTACCTACTACCAAGCGGGGTAGATGCCAATTTAATTCAACTGAATAAAAACCGTGTAAAATATATCACAAATAGCGCAGTAGGTACAAAAAAATAGTAAACTAAATTAACTAATACGTTTTATAGATTATCCAATGAAAGAATTTTAAAATTTCGTCATGAAGTTTTCTGAACAAACAACATAGGTAACAAAATATTATTTAAAAAACTTATCTACCTACCTATATTAATTTTCATTTTTATAATGTCATGAAGTCGCGTGCGATATGAACGCAGCTCGAACATGCTTCCAAATTCAAAATAAGAATTGCCAGAATTCGATTGTTTCGCGCCTTCCCTGCGGCTAACTATCGCGTGATCGTTTTGAAACAATGCTAAAAAAAATGTGCTTTATGGTTCTTATTAGGGTCTCATATTGTTAAGTGGACCTTGATTTGAAACATATGATAAAAAGCCATAAATTTATTTCAAAACCCTACAATTATATTGTCTATGATAAATAACAAATATTTTAGTTTTTTATTTTGTATCTGTATGGCATTAATACGCAACTGTAAGTGTATCTGTATCGACTAAAATGTATGTAATAAAGTTGATAATTCAAACTGTTATTTTATATACCTTGCTTACATACAATTAGTCGAGTAATTTATGAAATTAATTAATATATAGATAACTACAATGGAATTAATGAATACAATTTAGGTAATATTTGTGTAGCTGCCAAACAGGTATCGAAAAACAAGATGAGAATGGGCTGGTTAATACCTATTTACTACGATAATTATGTGAAATCAATAGTGATTAGTGATGTTTTTTAATGAGGTGAATCTGATGCATTACCTACAGTTGAATTACATTTTGCACTAATTATTGTTACATCATCGGTCAGTTCGCTATCGACTAAAATTTTACCTTTCAAATAAGGCATTGGATAAATACATACGTACTTTGGTTATGTTATTTTTTAATTTGTTTTTTGTGTAATGCATCACGCGCTCGGCAATAAATAATACCCGTGAGGTATCCTTTCTATGTCGGATGAATCCGCCGTGGACAAATCCGCTACGAAGCAGCTTCTCGTCATATGGAGAGTAGGTCTTAGTCCAGCAGTGGGATGTTTACAGGTCTATTTAATGGTAAGTGGTCATCTGACATTGTCAGAAGGAGAAACCATCCTTACCCGAACTCACACTAAGCGAGTCAGTCAATGAAACAGACACAGCTAAACAGCAATACAAAGTATTATTGTTAAGCGGTAGAAATTAGTTGGTAGAATTACTGATGACTGGATGATAGATACCCACCCTGACGTTCTGTAAGCAAAGCTCTACAAAATCTTAAAACCAGTGTTTATGTGTTTATGTCTTTCAATAAAGTGTCATATATGAAGTAGGTATATATTTTACTTTTGCTTATTATATGGCGGATATACAGAGAACAAATAAAGAACGACGATATCAAACTCACGACTTAACCGTTTATCCGTTTTGTCCATAAATGTTGATTTAACTAAGAACCTAAAATGTGAGGAGCAAATTAAGGAAAATGCAGAAAGTTTGCTTTATAATTTGTCAATTTATTTACTGCTGTATAACACTAAGGCATAATATATTATAATAAAAATCAAATATTTTACTGCCTCATTTTTTCTATACTTTGAGTAATTAGGTGAGCCCCTAAGTAGTATTAGCCCAGGGCCCCATGAACCCACGGTCCGGCTCTGTGCTTACCTATATAATAAAGGTCTTCGCTTAGAAGATACACAGTATGTTCAGGAAGATATAAGCTAACTATTTATCGAGAGAACCATTTTTGTACAAAGTTAGGTTCGGTCTGGTTAAAAGTTAACACGTTCAGGGTCTAGTTACAGTTCTAGTATATAGATATACCTACTAGATACAACTCATTAATTGTTATGACGTCTATAGGCGTTTACTATACCAAAGTCTTATAGAATATATTGAAACAATTTAGCATGACCTTACATACCCACCTTTCGACATTACCATTTAAACAATACCTGTAACAAAATCTTTCTCGAATAAGAAATCATCAATAGCCGTGCAATCATTAGTAAAACTTAAACTCTAACATTAAAAAGATTCGATTCTACAAAATTTCAATACAAAATTACCTATGGAAATAACCCTGCTCCCTAAGAAGCCACACTCATTAACGTTGCCTAAAAAGAATAAAAACGTCTAGAAAGCCCCATTCTTAACTTTTCATATTCAAATTTCGAATTCGTAAAGACACGTTCACATTTGTGTTAAAATTAAGACGTACGCTGACTATTTATTTTCTAAAAATATATTTTTTATTTAAGAAGATATTTGTCATATAAATATAAATATTTTGTAATTTTCTGTTATAGAGACAGTTAAACTTAATAATATTAACATAATTCCATTATTGTAATTGAATGTAAAATGTGTATTTTTTACTCTCGTGTATGATAAGACAAATCTATAAGCATAAATTAATTTTATATTTACAATACCTTTATTTAAAATATTATTTTATATTACGGATCAACGGATCTCGGATTACGGAAAAGTGTACATTTAAAATGTCCTTAAAATTATCTATTCAGTGTGATCGCAACCTATAGACTTCGCGTGACGATACAAGTACTTTTTAAACATAGGAGCGTTCTTTTTGCGAATTAGAAGTGTTCTCTCTTCAAAACAAATTGCTGACAAGCGAGACGTTCTGATTCTTATTTTGAATGCGCCAACCGCATATCCCGCCATTTAATAAACATTGGACTTTAAATGCTATGACGTTGTTCTAAAGTTTATTTTCGATTAACAGTAATTATAAGATCTGTCGGATCTAGTGAAAAATAAAAGATATAAGTTTTTTTGATAGCTGTTTAATGTAACTTTGGTTTCGAAGTAAACATATTTAAAGATATTTCAATAAATGATTTTCTAATTTAAATTTTAGCTTTTTCTCATACGATATAACGGTTAACAATTATCAAGCGATAAAATTGTCTGTGTGTAAGACACATAAGACGGACATTCTAAAATCGATCTAAAGATTGTATATCGTTTTAAGTCATATCGGACACTCTTTGTGTTCGAAATACAAATTTATAAGATGATTTTTTTTTTTTTTTTTTAACGGAGATATTATTTGTGACGTTATTGCTGCTAGCATGTAGAAATGTTTCAAATTCAAATTTGCTATTTGTGTATCTAGTACATATACATCGTTACGTCAAGTTGTTGATGCTTGAAGACGCGGTGATTTCCATGAAGTATTTGTTTGCGTGACTCTTATAAGCTGACTTGAAAAGTGGAAAGGCGTACTTTATTTAGACGCCTGTTGCTTGCGACATCTGGTAAGATCGTCATAGTAAATGTCAATAGCTATATTAATAAATATGATAGCGCAGCTATTCCTGACTTTTCAGAATAATGGGGCTTTCTAGACGTTATAATTTTGACATGTTGACGAACATTTTCGCGATACTAGAATCAAAGTTGCGATACTTGAATCAAGAACGTTACGTGTTTGTGTTATTTTCAATACATTCCAATGTTATAAGGGCGTAAGTTAGGTTTGTTTTTTACTGTACCTATTTGCATAAAACTTTAAATTTTTGTAAATGTAAAATCGAATTAATATGTTCCTATTTAGTTTATAGTTTCAGGGTGGACAGACATATTGTCGATGGCCATTTATTTTTTTGTTCGACTGAGCGGGACGTCAACATCATCAGTAGCTTAAAAGTTCTAAATTGAAATTTCATGAAGGCCATGAATTAATACGTTTTTGTTTTAAGACTTGTTAAATTTCTGACATTAGGAACATGTTGACGGAAAAAAATTTGAATTGTTTTTAATGTAACATTGCCATGTATGATTTGTTTTTGAAGACAGTGAGATCCGGTTGAATGTCAAAAGTTGGGTTGTCCCACTAAGCACGAGACGTATGGTCACATTAGTTACATAGTACCTATTAATCAACCAATTATTATGTCAACGTAATCGTAGACAACATGGGCGATCCATGAGATTTTCAAGCGAATCTTGACGAAACTTCAATAGAGACATTAACATTTTGTGTAAGTAATTTATAGACCTAAGTACCTACCTAGTCACAGAAAAACATTATATAAAAAAAACCTAGGTATAAAGGTAGGTTCTTCATAGAAGACTGCTATGGGCTATTTAATTGATGAGATTTTACTTTAATTCATATTAGGTACCTATTCATAAATAATCCTTTTTTTTATTCCTTAACTTAAAGAAAAATATCCTTTAGTGATAAACTTATTTCTTAGCGAAGAGAGTATTGTAGTGTGAATAATCTGTATAGGTAACACACACACAAAAACTGTATAGGTAGGTAAATGAACTTTAATAAAAAAAACTTTTAATAGCTCAGTTGGTACTTAAAGTACAATGATACTTGGTAATCATTTTAATTTTTAAATCAATGTTTAGTTTAAAAACAGGCCACAGTAATTATTCCTTATTACCAAGAAGTCCTATTACTGATTCAATTTAAAGGCGATAGAATGTCGTTCAATAATAGGACGTTTAAATATTAACGATCAAGGCACGTCACGCGATGTCACGCGTGACACGTGACAGTGAAATGTCGCGTGTGACGGAAATGTCACTGGAGTTGAACTGTTGATACTTCAATGTTTACAATCAATAATGTGTCATCAAATGTCATCGTTATTGAGCACAGATAAACAATAGTTTGTTGTGCGAATGATAAAATTGTTTTCGAATTATAATTATTTTTTATTATTTTATTTTCGAAAGCACATTTATCCCTAATTTTATGCTATGAATTTAGACATTTTGTTATATAAATTTATAAATACAAGTAATTTTAATAATGTATCTAATATTTGCAGTCTTGAACAGTTTACAATAAGATTATTATAAATATTTCTTTCATTTGTGTATTATATTTTTTTTTCGGTAAAATTATAAAATTCATTTGTTGGTAAAAATACGTGGTTTTAATAGTTTTTACATTTTTTTAATTTTATACGATAAATGTTTTATTTCATTTTACCTAACTTGTTTTTCTTTTTACTACTAGCAACTTAGTTAATCAGATTTATTGAATATCTGAGCATGGGAGTACCAAAGGAAGTCATAGGAATTTACACAAATTAAATAAAAAAAAAGGAATTGCTTTAAACTTTTTATTTTATACTTATTAATGTTTGGCAAAAGGAAGAATAACATGCTTCTCAGAGGGCAGCTGTAACTAACCCCGTCTTAATAATTAATACTTTTTGGTTCCTATAATTTAAATTATGTAACAAAATTCACACTAACCATACGATATCTATTTGAAATAATATGATATTAATTAGATACGATAGAATATACATAGAACAAATTAAAATTTTGTTTAGCACCAAAATAGCTAGATAAGACTTAGGATATGCAATAAATACTTATAATACAAATGATCCATTACAGTTTGAGCCATTTTACA
Source organism: Vanessa atalanta (assembly GCF_905147765.1). Lineage (NCBI taxonomy): Eukaryota > Metazoa > Arthropoda > Insecta > Lepidoptera > Nymphalidae > Vanessa > Vanessa atalanta. The sequence goes on from NC_061882.1 coordinate 8,543,219, forward strand.
AATATCTGATGACAATACAATATGGTAGGATAGTATCAGTAAAAGTATTTGTATGATTTGAAATATACGTAATTAAATACATCGTATTTAAATTTAATTTATGAAATAATATATGACGCTATATATAATTGACGTCACGTCAACAAATTTTTTGTAAATGCCAAAAGTTCATGTTATGTATCTATACAATATTTTTACATTTAAAATGAAAAAGATCTCTACTTAAAATTCTGCCATAATTTTGTACATCATTACGCTATTATATACAGTTATATTGCACATTATTACTATGGAATGTTGTTTTTTTAACAAGTTATTAATACCAATTAATTACAATTAACATTATTAATATTTGAAATACGCTAAATACATAATGAATTAAAGTTCAAAGATATAATTTTTCAAATATATACAAAGCTATTTAAACGAAATTACAAATTACGTATTATTGAATAGTTTACACCAGGTACCCCTCCACTGTTGCATAATGGGTTGAGAATTTGAAGGTACTGGGTATACAGATAACTATACTATTTATAAGTACTATTACTAAATCTAAATGAAATCACAAATGCACTGGATAATCTGTAATTAACAGTCTGTAAACACTGGTTACGAGAAGTGGGGTCACGATAGACTCGTTTGGACCCTGCCATTTTGGCGTCGATTAACATGTGCCTCGCTATGAATATTTCTCTTAGTCCTTGAGAAGAATGCAGCGTTGCATCCACTAACTGAACACCGATGCAATAATTGTACATGAACACTTTCACAATGCATCTTCAGACTAGACAAGTCCTTGAAACACTCCCTACAACCTCGGCACGAATAGAAACCATCTTTGTTTGGTCTTGGTGCCTCATCTTCTACGCAGTAGTTGACTTTTTGAGTCAAAGGCGGTGAGTAATTTTGGTTTTGACAACCAAAACTATTAAGACTAGGTGGCAGAAATCCGAATGGTAAAGGAGGAAAATTTGGGAGCATACCAAACGGAGTAAATAGGAAAGGATGCTGACTAAACATGTCACGTCCGTTTAAATAGGATTCTGGCAAAGGTAGTGGTGGATATGGAGCACTGAAAGGCATTTGCCCTAAATGACTTTTTAATTTTTCACTATCTCTGGCACGGTAATACTTTTGTGACTCGATATAAGGAACGGCTCGTTCGTCTTCGTTCAGTTTTGAAATCTGCTCTATTTGTTCTTTTATTTTATCTAACAAACGCAGATCGTTATATATTCTCAAGTCTTCAACTAGTATTCGCCTATGCAAGTTAGTGTTTGCACTGTGACGATCCCTGCTGCGACGAGTATTGAAAGCTGCTCTACAACCATCGGTGTTACATTTGTACATCACTTTTAAATGTGCATTTTGGTAATGTGTCTTTAAAATATACATGTTTTGAAAAAACTTATCACAAACTTTACATTTAAGAGGATTGTCCATATCTACGGGAACATCTGTAGTTACTATAAAAAAGCCATTATCAAAGTGGCCATAGATTTGGCCTTGGTTGTCATCTGATGCGTATTCATAGCTTGAAACTGATGACGAAGGAGATCTATCAGAATAATCAATACCTTCGTTTACACTTGGATTATAAGGACCCGATGAATGGTGTGTTTCAACTTTCTTTGGAGTGTGGGGAAAGTCGCCTTTCGATAAGCTTTCTAGTCTTTTTAAAGAATTTTCAGAAGAAAAGTGGTCACTGCTCTGGTTAAATATTTCATTTGATTTGTTAGTTTCCAATTTATCCGTGGGTTCTTCCTTAACTCGTAAATCTTGGGCACAATAATTTATCTCATTTGCCTCTTGTTTTATTGGTTGAGGTTCTTGTTTTATCTTAAGATTTTCAACTTTCTCATAAGGAACCGAATATTTACTACTATCAACGTCTGTTTCCTCACACTTGACTCTTTTCAAATTTAAAGCTCTGTCTTCGTCTTGGTTTTGATCGTCGTTCTTGTTTTCAAAATCATTGCTGTCAATTACATAATTATTTTTAAGTCTAGTAGGATTAAGATTTTTACGTTTCCGTTTTATTACTTCAGGACTTGCAACGTCTTTAACAGTGTCTGAATTTTCATTATTATCACTTACACTTCTTTGGTCATATTCTGTTTCTGATTCATCTGCAGACCCAGTTGACTTATTGAGATTGGAATAGTAATCACTAGTCTCGACCTGATCATTATCGTCATCGTCATCGTCACCAGCAACAACAACAATTCCATCATCTTCATCAGAGTCCCCTTGTCCTTCATGATCTTTATTTTCTACGGAACTAGATTCACGTCGTAAATGATGACCCTGATCAATTGTAGGTGAGAAATTAAGGCCATTTTTATAATCTAAGGGTATGTTTGAAGCGTATGATCTCATGTTTTGTGATGGATTTAGCAGTGGGTATGATCCAAATGGATGCATAGAACTTATTACTGGTGGCATATTCAAGCCTGCACCAGGTGGTGGAATTAATACAGGATGTGACTGAGCACTTCTTCCATCGTGTGGTGAGATCTTCCTTCTTAAATGAGGCGAATGTAATTTTGGGTTTGGGTTGGCACTGTGTCTGTTCCTTGACCTTCTAGAACTAAACATCATACTACAACCTTCAACTGTGCATTTGTGCATTTCCCTTAGATGTACCGCCGAAAAATGAATTTTTAAAGCACCTTTATCACAAAAAGTTTTAAGGCACACGTTGCATTGAACTCGTTTCTTACCGGTAGCGGGATTTATAAAATGTGTGCCTAAATTTAATGGCATCTGAGATGCACCCCACTGTCTCTTCGGTGGGCTTATGCATTTACCCAACATCATGTCTCTTGTTTTTTGTGCAGCTTCCACATAAGCATCTTTACTTAAGTTAAGAACATTGTCATCTTCACTTCGTAAGCTTTCAGATCTTGTCTTACTCAAGGCATTGTTCATTCTATTATCTGTTGCTTCTGAAGGCTTACCTGATATTTGTGGAAGGAGTGCTTGTAATGATGCCAACCCCATTGGATTTTGGCTTAAAGCAGCAACCATTGCTGCAGGATGTGAAAATGAAGAAGGTAAAGAAATAGGAGGAATAGGCATATTGTTTGGTAACTGGAAATTAAAAAATTGATTTCGCATCGCATCCATAGCCGCTTTCTCTGCTGAAGTCATATCATAACCACGTTTTCTATTTTCATCTTTAGTATGATTTTCGCTGATTTTGTGTTTTCTAAAATCGAAGGGTTGCATATTTTGTAAATAATTTAAGGGTGATGAATTAACAGGACTAGTAGTTGAGAGAGGACTAGATGAGGTAGATAGATGGACACTATGATTTGGAGAAGCTTCCGCAGATGAGGTTCTTTGCGGTGAGTGCGTTTGTTCAGGTGAATATCGGTTATAGTTCGGTGATAGTTTTTCTGTCTTAACACTCAAATCCTTATTAAAGTAATGATTTCTAGCTTCTTTCTCCTGCGCAGCTTTTAAATAATCAAAACTGTTTTTAGCGTCCATAATATGTTGAAAATATTTGAAAGATTCATCATTTCTGACATCTTTGCCTGAACTCTCCATGAGCCTTTTAAATTCAGCTTCGAGTTTTAATTGATCGATCGCTTTTAGTTCCTCGTTGTTTTCCATATTTTTATCTTTGATTTGTTCGTACTCGTGGCTGACTTTCGGAGGTGATGGAAGACCGTTTTTCTTGTAGATCGGTAGAAGAGAAGTTTTGTGAAGAGCTCTGGCCTCCTGTAGTTTGAGAATTTGTTGGAGTGCCAGGTTGTGCTCTGGACCACATCCACTCCATCTTTCCGCGCTGCCCGATTGCGTTTCCTGTAACAATTATAAGAAATTTTATTAATAAAGGTGCTAAGCAATCAAAAATAATCACAAAACGAAATCCAAAAGCTTGGATTATTGCATAATATATTTAACGAGTGATGTTTGTATCATACTTATGCTAAATCAGTTAAAATCATAGCCTTATAAATAACGCGAAGCTCGATTCGATTAAATTAATTTCAACGTATCCGCCTATTCATATGAGATACAGTCTAGAGCTATTTTAAAGACAGGTTGTTCTAATGTATCTTCAAACTAACTATCGGGTCGACACAAAACCACACCTTGCGTTTTCAAAGACTAATATCGAATTAATTCCGAGAACGGAGAGCAATTGGGTAAAATTGTGTAAAATGACGGTTTCGAGTCGACTCGAGAATAGAAAAGTGGTTTCTGTCGCGTGTTCGGAACGATTTAATCCGAAAACTAAATTACTATTCATTTGGTAAGTATTCGGGGCCGGTTCACGTTGTCAAACTCGAGTTTCAGTTAATATAGCCACTCCTTAAGCTGAGTTTAATTTGGCTATTATTGTCAAAATTAACTTTCAAAATATAATGTTAATGATAGTCAACAATATGATAACTTTAAGAAAATACAATGTATTTACAACAATACTTCTAAAATTAGGTACTCAGTCATTTTTCTGTTAAAGCACTTGAGGGTTATTATGTAATATTACCTATATATTTAATATACATTGAAAGTCATTTATGAGGTTTTAAAAAACTGTATTACATAAATGAATATAAAAACAAAATTAAGCTTTGTTTAAGCAAAATGTCGCTTCAGGCCTTTCCGTGTGTAAAAAGAGTTGATTATCGTTTTAAAAATCGTTTGTCACTCGATTATACCGTGTAACTCGTGTAAGCGATGGGGCGGCCATATCATTATACATTTCTGGGGAAAATTATATTGTCATTTGCCGCGCCGGCGCGTCGGCAATTTCGTATAATCCACACTAAAAAAAAAGTCTCCGTGAATTATTTTCTAATGCCACAAAACGGATAAATGCAGGATAATAAAGTGTCGTTTAAGTAAAGTATACGTTTCGTGTTCGAATGTAATTGAGGGCGGTTTTAAAGTAATTTCATGATTTTTGTAAAGATTAAAATTTCATTTTTTGTGATTTCGATGTCGTTGTTAAGATAAACGATTTGGGGCAGTTGTCTGATGATTGCGCTGTGTCCGTTTACAATATCAACGTAGTATTTACAGCGGTAAATAAGTTTAGCGTATGTATTAAAATTCCCACACGTAGTAAGCAAAACAAAACAAAAAGTGACTAAAGTCGCGATGGTAAGCCGAGGTGATTGACCGACCAAATAAACAACAAACTATATTTAAACCTTAATACGTACTATTAAATACCATTTTTAAATAAAAACAACGCAGTATTAAATATGCCTCGTATTTGACCCACGCCTACCGTCAGAGCAATGGACAAGCGGACATATTTCACAGGATTTTTCATAACTTACATCAAATTATATTAAGCTATAATTCAATGTTTTAAGGTATATTTTACTTTGACGACGGCCTCGTTTTTTTATATGGTCATTTCGCGATGATCGCTTTTGGCTCGCTGTCGTGACATGCCATATTGTTCAGTGTATGATACGTGCAGTGAGTAAACAGGTTCCATACTTTGAAGCGCACTGTTTTACCTTTTTTCTTAATAATCTTTGAATATAAGTCATTGGGAATTTTATGATGGGAGAAGAAAACGACGAGATTGGCTTGCTCTGTTTTTATGGGACATTTAAACTACGCACCAATCAACCGGTCATCACGCAACGTTTAATTTTTTTATTTTACTTTACATTATACTAATTTTTAGAAACGATGTCTACTTATGAGCTAAATTAAAAAAAAAAAACAAAGAATTATACGGAAAAATTTTAAATAAGAACAAAGCTTGGCTGTTTATAAATGAATATATTTATTTTTTTGAATTGATGCATGACTTAAATTCAGTCTGTAGAGCAAAAAATTTTATATCTAAATTGAAAAATAAATGATTTATACTAAAATTTTCTTATAGGTTCCTATTTCAAATAACAATTACCAATCTAGTGACATAAGTATAAGTTATGGAGTCTATACCTATCATATAATTAGTGGGGGCCGTAACTAGATAAATACTACGACGGCTATGTAGGATAATTCCTCTATTACTAATCATTACTAGAATATAATTGTTCGGAAATTAAGGTGTGCTTGTACGTTGTATAAACCTAGAAGAAACCTAGGTACCTATATAAAATTGCTGTTTATATCATATCGATAACTTTTATAGATTTCCATAATAAGAACGAAAAATGCGAGAGAACTGATAATTAATTTTTTTTTAATATAATTTTGTTAATACTTTTACTCTAAGATTCTTTAATGTTGAAAAAATAAAATATCTCTAAGCCATTCACTTTCATTCGTTCGAAAAATATCTACATTAATTCGAGGTAATGTCGAAATCAGGGACAGTTTATCAATATTTGTCGTTCGTTCAACAACGACATGATGGCGTGGGTGGGCGCTGTTTATTAATATGATTAACATATTACTATCGCCATGAATGAATCAAATGAGCAAATACAGAGAACAAAAAACTTGCTTATTTTTTTCATTCGACATTACAAAGCCTGGATTCCAAAACATAATAGTTAATTATTTTTATAATATGTTACATTATTTTAAAATGCAAAATATGCTGACCCACTATCTGAGTAATGTTAAATATTCTGAATACATTCTTATATTGAGTTCTTACTTTTGTTTTTCATCTTGAAAACTCTAGTTCGTTATAAGATATTGGCTTAAAAATTCAAGAACAATGTCGAACCACTTTGTTTATTTTTATATTTGTCGCTCAGATTAATATAATAAGGCTTAGCGCCGCACTTAGATATTTATTTAGCTTATTAGATAAACCGGATGCAGCCGTAAATGTCTCTCAACATATAAACATATCCTATGTAAGTATGGTCTATCATTACAACGACACGGCATATCATCCCGTCCCATTATAACTTTTTGATACAATTTAGATTCTATATAAAATTATCTCCGCGGTCGTTTAAGTTAATACGCGTAATGATATACCGTGGACAAGTATGGAGAGCTTATCTTAATCTGGGCTTAAGGCGCCTCGTAGCGTTTATGGGTATTAATAATAATTGGATTACGAGCAGAGGTCAAATATCGATTTGACTTTAGTTAGTGTCCTTAAGATGTTTGGGTATTGGATAAGTAGGTACGGCGTGTAACTTCGGTTGTAATCTGTTTTAGTTTTGATTTAGTTTTACATAAATAGTTGCAGGTTCAGAACAATTTTCAGTATATATTTGTATTTTCGAATTTCGAATTGTACCTACATTGTGCAGTGATTTATCTTATATGACTTTATTTTATTCGGATTTTAATATTAGTTTTTATTTTAATTACTCATAATTACGTTATATTATGTAAAAATCACATTGAAGAAGTTTTTTTACTGTAATATTAACAAAACATAAATACATACTAGGCACAGACTCCAAGTTTGAAGAGATTGATGTACGTTAGTTGATCTTGAAATTGAAATGAAATTTGGCAAAGCTATAGATTATTCTCTGTAAAAGCATATATGATACTTTTTATCCTAAAATAAAAAGTATCCAACACCTGGATCAACAACTAACCCACGACAAGTTGGGTTTAGACCAAACGAGGGGACGTATTATATTGAATCAATTCGAAACCATTAATTTAGATCATTTTTAAACTATATAAAAACTATAAATATTGATGTTATAGGTACCTATATGCCTACATACCGTAATAATATATACCTAGGACATTTACAGTATACAAACTGAAGTACTTATTCTAATATAAACTAAACAAACCTTCTGGTAATCATCTTCCCACCAACGCTTCACGAACTGACTTAACTTACTCAAATTATCGTCAATATCATCACTCATTTTGCTAACTCAAAACTCAACACTCACACTTAACGCAAATATTATATCACTAAATATTGCGAAACGTACGTCCAGATTAAAAGCTAAGCCGACTGTGACATGACCAACTAATCCTGTGACACCCGGAGATCAGACGCCACCGATGGAGGGGTAGGGTTGACCCCTGACTTCTACCTGATAACAATAGCCGTCTACCTGTCTAAGGTACAACTACTGATAAGAATTGGTATGACCCGGACTAATAATAATATCGTCACACGTGATTTAAGTGTAAATTTAAGATCAAGTATTTAAGTTATATTCATTTGCTGTAGTAGGTAATTGTAAGTAGTATAAATAAGAACTTAGCGGTAGAGGTATAGGCATATTTAGTATCTTTAATAGTTATTTAAATTAATAAGATGATGATCGATGCTGAATTGGTCCCTTGCAATTATATTATACAATTATAAGTATCTATATTAAAGTTTAACAAATTTTAAAGGATATTGAACTACTTATTTATATTTTCTTAAATATAATTTCTGAGATGAAACTTCTATTTTATACTGTATACATCCATTATTTGGAAGGTAGGTTATTAAAATTTTCATAACATTTAGTCTTCCCTATACATTTTTAACATATGGTGATGGAAAATTTACATATTGCGGTTTGAAGTAAGTTGCTATTATTACTATTTTTAAAATATTGTATTGTATAATTAAAGATAAAAGTGATTTTTATTAAAAAAAATTCTTAATATTTTTGTGCGGGTTATAGATTATTCAACATTTCGCTTAGAAATACGTCACAAATTGCAAAACATTTCAAAGAGTTCCTTGAAAGTTCAGATAACAACGAAACAAACGTTGAGTTGAAAATGCTGTTGTTTTTTGTGCGAATTTATTACACCCATACAATTTACACAATGTCGGCTTTTCGTAAAGGGTGCCGACTTTGAAATAGACCGTATGTGAGACACATAGATAAGTATGGCACGCTGCCAACAATAAGGGTTGTTACTGATAACAGACAATGGATCCGGTTGAATAACCTTTGCCATCTTTAGACCATTTCGCAAAAACTTTTGCAAGACTGAAGGAACCTTGCTTGTTTTGTGTTTGGGTAATACCGAGATTTTTGTATAATTACTTATTTTTCATTACCAGTTATCTAGACCGAGCTCCATGTAGCTATTTTCTACTGGTCAAAAAGAGTATCTATTAGTTGTAAGTATAATCTACATTTCACATAATGTGAAGTATTTGTACGAGCTTGAATAAAAGTTATCTTGTATTTGATTTGTTATTAATAACTGCCTTATTAATAATAACTGTAACAATGATTAAATCATTTTCAGTCTGTAATCATCACGATTTATCACAGCGATTCAGGTGTTTTAAGGCTTTGTGCAACATCTACCTAATTCAATATTGTTGTGTTACAACATGAGTTAGTCAGTGTAATTACAGGCGTTGATGGTACGAGGAATTAAGTTATAAGTATTGACTTACCATGGCCTTAAATTTAAAAAACAGAACTGCTGCTTTTGTTATCAACAAATGAAATGCATATATTAGGCTATTTACATTTTGGTGTATATTGTTCGTTATATATTATAAGAAGGCAGGCTAAGAATATTTATATACATATTTTAAATATTACATAAGAACCGATATAGCATAGTGGTTAGAACGTGTGCGTCTTACCATTATGATTGCGGGTTACAACCCAGGCAAGCACCGCTTAATCATCTCGACATCGGCGGCGAAGGAAAACATCGTGAGGAAACATGTATGTATATAATGTCGATGAAATTCTGCCACATGAGTAACCACCAACTCACATTGATGGAATAAGCTCCATACCTTCCCCTTAAAGGGAAACCTTAGCCCAGTGGTGGGGTATTTAGAAGCCACTGTCACTTTTACTTTTTTATTATTATTCGCCTATTTATTCATTTGTTTAAACAAGTCTACGTGTTAGTTAACACGACATAATTTATATAGAGAAAATATCTTCCCCAGTTATGGCTAACATATTCATAGGTATTTTTATATCGTGTGTCTTAAATAATATAATACAATAGTTAATAGTAATTTATTAATGTTCAAATATGTTACTAATATTGTTTCGACAATATTTATAAGTTACGTTACAGTCTCATAAAGAATATTATAACTGTATAAGAATTTAACAAAATTCATTGTTTAATAAAGAAACTCGCTGTACTACTTCTAAATATATATATATATATATATATTTATATACTTCTACTATATATAAGCAAAGCGACCTCACTAAGATATGTCTTCAAGACTAATCTTGATTTCCAAGTATGTACATTATAATGAATCCTACATAACATTAATTACAATTACTCTAACTCCGATTTGAACCTGTGATATTTGAAATGTATTTGTTCTGCGTGTCACTTGACCTATCTCGGTCTCTAAGCCTCACGCCTCGCAATTCACACCTAATAATTCAACAAGTAATTAAAATTTCGTCTCACGACAACAATTTATAACGCTTAATAGTTAATTGTGACTCAGGACTTGAATATTGTAATAATTATGAATATTTATTTCGAATCGATTTCTATATTATAATTGTGATAATTTTTATAATAAACTTAAGTAATATTAATAATTAATTTAATTATTCAAATTTTAAACATAGGAAACAGCTGTTTCCATGTTAGGCAATGAATAAAACTATTTTGCAATTTTTTTTTGTTGTCGGTACGCAATAGACATAATTATCAATTTCTAGTATTATATATATATTATAACATTTCATATTTTGTAGCCCTGTATATTATAACAAATACATGTATGTCATAGTAGGTACATGTGTGGTCGTCGATCGCGAATAAAATAAATTATATTAATAAGTATTGGTAAGTTTCTCAGACAAATTCCAAAACGACCTAAGGCGTAATTGTTATCTGCTTTTGAATTATATATCTATAATAAGTTCCCAACATATAATCTAAACTAAAAGGGCACGTAGGTATTATCAAATGCTTAGATAAATTATGTTTCGATGTGAACCGTGAACAATCTAAGAACGCGTGTACATACAGACAAAAATTCTTATAGGTAATTATTTGCAATACCTGGATAGTAACCAAAAAAAAGCAATTAAAACATATCATGGTGAATGGTTTTGGAGATTTATTACGCTTCAACAATGCGAGGTAGGAGCTTGTACTGGTGACCGAGTATCACCTGAAATATGGTTTCCTCACATGGTTTCCTTCTACGTATATAACAAGATGATAAACACAAATTATCGGTGCTTGTCTGGGTTCGGTAGTTGAAATATTCTATCCACTGGATTACATTTTAAGAATATAATTTTTGTTTCGTACGTACTTTGTCGATATAACAAAATACGATCGTTCTCCTTAGTGTCCATGAGTCACTAGTTTGGTTCGATATTTTTTACAACACCAAAATCAAGATATACATCACTAAAGAACTCTTACAACCATTTTTAATCAACAGAAATCACTAAAATGTACTAAAATATGAATAACTATGAGGTTTTATTAAAAGGCTTCATGTACTACAAAACTGACTGTAGTCAAAGCCAAGCCCAAATAATAACCATACTACTAAAAATTACTTTGTATAAACAACGTAAATTAATAATAACGAATATAATTTTAAATAAGTACTTTCAAAGTATCTTATTGAATAATAATGATGAGAGCTTGAGAGTGACGGGATGGCTTAAAATGCTTAAAAATCTTCAACACCTTTGCATTTTTTGTTACTTCATAAGTCGGGTTGATGTTTTTTTTTTAATCTTTATAAATATTTAGTAATGACATTAAAGGGATTAGTGCTTATAGATGTTTATAGACATCTATTTCAACCGTAATATTATCAAGTGTCAAAAATGACAATTTTAGTTATCTTGCCCATTCTAAAGTATGTGTATTTATTTATTTTTAAGTAAACGCGTATATTAATATAGTAAAAACTAGAAGAAGCGTTGCAATTTTCAAATAAAAAAAAAACAGTAAATCTTCGAGCTTCGACGGTAAATTCTGTATTAAAGGACGAATTTATATAAAATACCAAAATATATAAAGTGACATACCTAAATGTATCTACGATTTGTCATCAAACATTTACGAAAGAAAGACGAAGTATTCGAAATGAATACCAAAAGCCCGCTCAGACTGAACAGTGACACGCGATCGGCTTCGTTTTATACTATTATAAATATAATCAAATACAGAGTTTTACATTTCAACTACTGAAGCTTAAATATGGAACCGGTTCATCAAACATCGTTCAACGATTCCATATCGGAAACCAGTCGAAGCCGCAGGCATTAACTAGTCTATTCATTATTTATAACATGTATACTGCTTATTTATAATTTATAGCTCACACTTAGCTCAAGCCGCGTTACGAAATATATATACCTAGTATAGTTTATGATAGAATCAGTAGGCGTTGTTAGTGTCACTGGGGGTATAAATAAAGGAATTAGTTACGGCTATTATTTGTTAGCTCGATAATATTGATACATTGCAACAAATGCGTTTTACTTGTTCTGTACCTGCTTGGATTTATCATTGATTTCAAAAATGTGAGGGTAGAAAGTTGTTCGACGTGGAACAGATTAAATTAAACTTAGGTTCTATACGATAATTACAATATATTATGACCATCAATATTGATAAATATTTAAATTGTGGTTGGTATTCGAAGACACGAAAATGTAGAGCTTTTTTTAGTTGGAGCAACTTTCAAGAGATGGCGCTGTGTGTATCTAAGATTATAAAAAACATGTTAAAATTAGTTATGGAAAACATAAGCCTTATATAAATATCGAAGTCGTAGCCTTAACCTTATTTTTAGATTGTAAAATTATTTGTTTTTTTTTTTAAATAAAAAAAAACATAAATATTTTTTTACGATATTATTCGACAACAGTGACAAGTGTTAGTTAATCTTATTTTCAATTATAAATTTCTATTTTGCGCCATATTTATATAAGTTTTAACATTGCGTCAAAATCCAAAGGCTATCAGCAAAAGGTTTAACAAGCTTCGTATATAATAAAGTAAGCCCGGCTCTTGGAGCAAGGGAAAAATAATTTGTCTAATGGAGCGCCGCGGAAACTATGCGTTTCTGACGAGCATCGATTTATTTCAATAAGCCTGTACCTTGGTGTAGATAAAACTCTATTTTTATGAAAACTGTGAAGATAGGCAAACAACCTATTTGGTAATAGTTTAGTTTTTGTTATTGTAGATAAGTATACCTGATGATGAGTAGGTACATACTGATGTAGTCTAAAATGGAAAGCGCTTGTTTAGATGATATGAGTTTGCAATGTACTTCATAAATATGGAAATTAAAAATTTTGTTGCTTCAATTTCATTATTATGTCTGCTTAGACGGTTAAAATCACCTTAAATGCAGCAATTGATAGACGAAATGATACTCGTCTAAGCGCGTAAAAACAAAAAATTCTAATAACTGATATTTTGACGATGTAAATATGTAGAAGTACCTAAGCTAGCTCGGTTTTGAGGCCCTTAGAATGATAGTAATTTTAGTAGGAAAATAACAATTATTTTAAATCAGAGAACATAGCATAGAGCGATTACAACGATATACTCGAACAATATAATCGAATATATAATAATATATTCATATTTCGTATATATGTAAAACTCCGAGATACTATGATGGCAATAAGTGTAAGTAAGTATATGAAATGATTTAACTTTAAAAATATTGAACTTTTATGAATTATTTATATTTGTATGAACGATATTATTTAAATTTTAAGATAAAATTCATTTCTAAAAAGAATGACCAAAGTTGAGGATTTTTCAATTTGTATTTGTAATATTTTCATGTCATAGTTATAAAGTGTTAAGATATGTAAAGGTTTGTTGTAATGAAAGGCGAAGAGCCGGCGGCTCGCAGTGGATCACGACACTCTTGGGATGTCTCGCTTTTCCGCATCCTAATAAAATTACTTGAATATCTAATATACTTTTGCAATAATAATAAATCAAAGACGTAACGAAGATATTAAATTATTATAGAGAGTTTTTGACATACGATTTAAGTATGTCTATGAAGTCACTTTTCGTATTCTATTTGGAAATTTGAATAAAAAACTTGAAGCTAAAATGTTCGGGCTTACGCATTCGTATATCCATATTAGAACCACGGCGCTGCATAGTGTTATAAACTCAAACATAGCTATTATATAAATAGTTAAAGAACTTTTAATACACATAAAAACGTAAAAATTTGGACTGTCTATAAATTTGTAATACATTGTGTCATATATGTATTTTTAATTGTTTCTTAATGGTTCAATATTTGAATACAATTCGTCGAAATTATACCTACCATTTATATGACTCAATTTATTGTTACCAAAGTTTTTTCTTTCTTTGGTTTTAATGAAACAAATATAAATTAAGCTGATATAAAGAATATTAAACATATGTTTTATATCAAACAATAACTAATTTTAAAACAACGATGACACGCACGTAGCATTAAAAACACCGGACTGAACCTCACACGAAAATATATTCGTAATATCTAGGCTAGGCTTTACTGAGTTATTATCTTGCTATATTTGCCTTTATAATACATATCTTGCTCAAAATCATCATGAAAAGTTTTCATGAGTTTCGACGAAAGCTTGGAAATGTTTTTCCGTGAACTCTACAAGATATTAGTTTAAAGATGATAATTATTTATTAATTGATGTTATAGCTCGCAATAATATTTTTGAACATGAATATGGGAACAGGAATTCGGAATTCGGTTTCTGTAACATTTTCCTGTGACATGAAAAACCAATTCATACTTAATGACTTCAGCTGATAATCGGGAACCTAAATTTTTCATACATTTCTTACATTACAAAACAATGAGTACGATATACCGAAGAAATATTGTAGAACATATTATTGTTAGCGCAACAACCGATCTGTTCAAAACCAAAACACATTATTTAAATAGGCTTTTACAAGCACTTATAAATCGTCATTTTACAGACATTATTAAGTAAAGTTACCAACGATTCGAAATGCAGAGTCTAACGAGAAGAACCGGCAACAACTCAGTAGTTACTCGTTTCCAAAATTAAAAATACAAAGTTGTATTAGTTAAATACAATTATATGCATATCATGCTTGTTATTATATAGGCACTATCATTAAAATTTACTATGATGAATAACTTTTTTAAAAATAATGTTTTAATCTAGGGGGTCATTTTGAAATAATAATAAAAAAACTAGTTGCAATAATAACGCGAGAAGAAAAATAAAAGCTTGTAAAACATCTATAACGAGCGTTCTCTGAGCCTCGGATTTATATAACGTCAATTTGTTTACAATTCACAATTCAATCTCAATTGGGTTCTGTTTTATTTCAATCTGCGAAACACCGAAACCCCTTTGTATATGATATCGTAACAAATAAGTACCTAAATATCTACATGTAAACGATATTACAGACTATTAAGAACTTAAAAGGATTATACGAGTTGTGAAAGAAGAAATCAAAAAGTCTGGTTCTAATCAATTTCGATTTTTAAAAACCGTTGTTAAAGAGACACTTATGGCAAAAAAGTGTTATAGATTGTAAGTTCTACTATAATAATATGTACTAATAAATTTATATGTATATATATGCAGATTGATACAGATAACATAATATGCCATGAAAACTTGGCTAGAATTATTGGTTACTCTCGTCCAAAATCATTGATGCTGTCAACGATCGTGCTAAACAGATTATAAATAAATAAATTGAAATGGCACAACTAAAAGTCATGAATTAAATAAAAAGAAAGTTAATTGTAAATCGTGTCGAAAAATAAATCTCTATTCTTTAAACAGAATACGTTGTGCATTTACAAAAATATATATTTTTTAAATTAAACAAGCACAGATTAAATTAAAAAAAAATACAAAAGACCCGCCTACACGTCCTTTTACAATAGCACATGCAGAAACAATTATCGCGATTAATTACTTTCGCAATATTAACGTCAGTTAATGAAGTCATTCATTAATAATTTTAATTAAAACAACATTTGAGAGTCCATTATGACACCTACGTACTTTATCATTGCGATTTGCAATCGAGAGTCCTCCAAATTTATCTATCTGAATTTTTTTAAATTTAATTTAATAGTATCTAAACTATTTTTAAATCTATTTAAAATGTATATATTTTTTTATATAGAAGCTTATATTAAATATGGCAAATAATGTTAAGTGACTATTCAAACTTTGTCCATTTGTTAGTTATCCAATAACAAAAGAAACATATCCTTTTATCTTCTTTTGTTTAAAACAATAGGACGACAATGAAAACGCAACGCCAAAACCGAAGGCAATAAAAATAAAGCAGATCACTTCTTATCAATTTACAAACAAAGGTTTAAACGAATCGAAGTTCAATTAAATTTTTATCAATCGCACTTTTCTTATCCGTAATTAATTAAAAAAATAAACTGACCTGAATCATGAATGCTTCTTTCAGTTCACAAACACCATACACTCCACTACACAGTACATTTCACATCTAATCCTCCAACATGTAGTACGTGATACAAATATAATCGGAATTATATCGTGACTGTACACGGCACACACGACCGTCTAACAGTCTGAGAGACCGGCCACTGGCCTGTGAAGAGCGGGATGAAAGATGTGCGGGGGAACATGCACGCTGAAGGATGCCAAAGGAGCCGGGCAGATGCGACAGGACCTCGAAGAAAAGAGACGACTACACTGCGTGACATTTAAAAACTGTGTCTTTACAGCGCCACTAGTATAAACACGACGTTTTCCTACTTACGACTATGTTAATAGCGGTGAATTTTGCGTGGATTTCAATGTGGATCGGACGTTTCGGTTTTGTAGACGAGTTGTCCTCTAATGTGTCGCACAATATAGAGCACTAGCTCTAAAACTAGGACGGTAGAGGTGATATTAGCGCGTGCGGCTAATGTCGCTTCTGTCGTCTTCGGCGGCACACCCTGTGTCGCGCTGTGTCGCTTTCGGTGCGAAGGTGTGGGAGTGCGAGCGGGACGGGTGCAGGGTGGGAGGGAGGTGTCACCAGCTTTTTAGGGAGCCGGCGGATGAGGCGCGGGGCCGCGGATGAGGATTTTGCGACGCGGTAATACTAATGCGAATGTTTTAGATAATATAGCGGGTTGTGTCGGCTGCTGGCTGTTTTAAGTTCATCCTTTGAATATACTCGTTTTATTGTCGAATACTTTCAGCATTTTGTACGTTGTCGGCGGGTTGTAACGTAAAGCTCGTTTCATAATTACATTCTGGTAAAAGGGAGAAGCGCGTTTGTCTGAAATAGTGGAGGGATACAGTATTGCAGCTTCAACGTTAGGAATCTCCTTAACATAGTTAAAAAATATAGAGTTAAGATATTTAAGTCACGAATAATTGCGATTGTTTTTGGTATGTTAATGTGCGCTCATATGAACATATGATAATAAAGTATATAATATCTATATATATATATATATATATAGGTATAAGTCATTTAAAGCTAGTAGACGAGAAAGTTATGACGGCTGTTTAAGTACATTTGTCCGTCTGTTTACGACAATTCAACTTTTAATTAAGTAGTAATTAAAAAACGGGTTCAAACCCGAGCGAGCACCACTAAGTTTTCACGTGCTTAATATATAATAATAATACGTTCGTACTCTACGGTGAAGGAAAACACCGAGAAAATATGCATGTATATTAAATTGTGTTTTATTGCCACCACACCGCGTAGTGAATGATGCACTAAATCTCAAGAAAAGAAAACTCAACAAAGCAGTGAGATTTGTATAGGTTACCTTAATGGTTTAATTAAAGGATTTTGACAGAAATTTTATGTATTCTATCGTATCCATTATAATGATTATGTAAACCATCAAAACAATTGACACTTGAAACGTATGTAGGGGACGATAAATGAATCGATTCAACTTCTGAATGCTCTTAGTATCCGTATTAGTTTTTTATTGATCTACATTGAACAAGGAAAACGTATTCATAGAAACTATGTTACGTTTAGCTAATGAATTGGTATCTTTGGTAAGAAAACTTGCGTTTAGCACACGTGTTCGTCTGCGTTATATTTACGATGAGCATTAATATATCTTAAGGCTAGTTATTTTTAAGAATACTTTAAAATAATACAGAATTATTTTTCTAATTCACTTGGTGGTAGAGCTTTGTGCAAGGCCGTCTGATCAGATATTCTATAGACAAACAGCAGTATCCAGTATTGTTGGGTTCCGGTTTAAAGGGTGAGCCAGTGTAACTACAGGTACAAGGGACATAACACCTTAGTTTCCAAGGTTGGTGGCGCGTTGGCGATGAAAGGAGTGATAAATATCTCTTACAGCGCCATTGACTATGGGCGATGGTGACCACTTCCAAATCCGAATCCGAGGTCCGACGACATATATCACAATTTTCATGATTTTAATTTTCCACTTTGAATTATAAAACATATATTCCGATTAAGGCATATTATCCTCAGTACTATAAATGTACTTATACAAAGATCTACTGCATGTTATTCGTATTTAATCTAAAAACGTCACGACTATAGTGCTAGTGATCCAATTAACATTTCATCACATGGCAAAACCTGCTATATCGATGTTTTGATTTAAAGGCACCTCTATATATCTAACTTCATTTTATTTTTGTTATCAATTTTTTTTTTGTCTCAGCTAAAAATGAGTAAGGAGTCAGCAAAGAGCCAACCGAATGAGCTTCCTTTCGTTTCAACAAACAATACGACACCACAAATATCGTTAATATTTGTGATATTGTATTGTTTTCGATGGTCATTTATTTTCTTTTGTTGTCTGTTAATATCCAGCTATGACGATGCAGACAATTTATACCGCTAATATAAATTTGGTTTTAAGCAGCGCCTTCTTTAATTGTTGCCGTTTTTAATCAATATTGTAATGTTTACTTTAACCAACTTACAGAGACTACATTACAATTTATAAATAGCACGATAAAGTTAGAACAACTGTTCGACAGTTTAGGAATTAAGTACTTTAGATTCAAAGCATCAGTGGAATTCTAATTTGTAATCCCTTACTTCGGCATACTCTATAAGGGAAAGTAGATAACAAACTAACTGTGATACCTATGGGTCGATTAGGGTTTTAGAGACTTGTATTTTACAGTGGTAGGTGTATTTATTATTTTACACATGCACATTTAAATTAATAATGTATAATGATTCAGACGTTGATGTAAAACCTCCTTTTAAAAATATTTTCTATCGCGTATGACAAAGAAGTTTTTAAAAAGTAGGTATTATATATACAATTAAAACGTCTAAAAGTCATATCAAATCTTAAATATATTTAGAGATAAATAGGGGCATAATTACGAGTAGTAGTTCATCTCGAATATCGAAATACCTTATTGTAATTATTTCTATATATTCATAGAATAGACACATGAAATTATAAATTTGATTAGTTCTTAATTAAAAAAGTATTTTTAAAAGGTCAATAATATTTAAAAAATTAAGACATTAAAATATTTTAAAACTAGTTTTGATTAGAATAATTAAATAGTCTTATCAATAATCATTTTATTGATTGATCGACCGACGATTGATGAATATATAAAAATAGATATTGATGATGAATAGGTATGTACCTACTTCTACTACCCGCAGGTAACTACCTAATTTATAGTGCTACCGTTCGTTAAAATATGCGTCATTTATAAGAAATATCGTAACATAAATCTATTAACTGCTCGCATTTGTAAAATATTACATTCTGTTATAGATTTTATTAGTTTTATTGTCTGCATTATTTATCTGTGCAACTGGATACTAGACTTTATATATGTACATTCGATTTTTAAACGTAATTAGTTTGATTCTCTTGTCTTTTAATTAAAAAAAAAACATAAAAACAAATGTACAACTTTCAGATCTTTTCTGATATAATTTAATCAATTTAGATAATTAGAATCGTATGTTTCTTGTACCGATAGGTGTCGATATGTAATCCCATCTGGGTGTGTATCACTCCATTTAAGAATTATTCTACCGCTAAATCAGAACCAGGAACATTTTTGTATCTATTGCTTTTTTTGGTTTCGAATAAACAACAACAACAACAACAATCGAACAAGTAGTATTTACCTACGGGCACAGGGTACATCTTGGACCTATGTTTGGCGAGGTACCTTTATAAGTAAAATTTGATTTATATGCTTTCAGTATTGGTACTGTAGGCGGAGGTGATCACTTATCAGCTGGGCTATTCGTTGATTGATTATGGGTAATTAATTATGTCTTCGTGTAAGCAGTTGTAATACACATTTATTTATTTTTAATGACGTAGAGTCGAATGGCAAGATTATAAATATTAATAGATATTTTTATTAATTTGGAGGTTTAAATTTAATTACTGATTTAACTAAAAATAAAAATCATTGCCAGGCTAAATAAACGGTAAATAAAAAAAAAACTTTACTCTCTTACGCTCTATGAAATTCTTTTACTCTAAGCCTGGATTAATCTGGTTACACCCATAGTGACGGTGACTTTGACGGAACCCGAGTACGAAACGACAAAAAATGACTTTTTTCGCTCGAATACTCTTACCTAATTTCGTTACAATGTGGTAGCGCCACCGCAAAATTACAGGACAATGACTTGGTGACATTTCTTTTGTCCCTTTGAGTAAGGGACGGTCGGTGTACTTTAAATACAAATCCTTTTATGCCATTGTTGCATTGTGACCACCTACGTTGAGACGGGAGCGTGAAATGGATCTAGTGGAATACAATTATGTGCAAATATGTAATAGGCGCTGTCCTTTAGAATAACAATAAATATAGATAACTATCGTTCCTAAACTTTGGCTGAGAATCGAACTTGTTATCTTCAAAGGCCAGATGTACTTACTAATTATTATTGCATATTAAATATCTTGTCTTAGCTGTTTAATTAATGGTGTTTAGATTAAAAAATATTATTCCAACAGAATCGACTGTGAAGCAGATTTGTAATTGATACGAGTGTCATAAAGTAATTTAGTCAAGATAACTAATATTTTTAATTATATTATTTATTAAGCTTAGATTGAAATACTCTATGATAGTCAATTTATTTTTTTATTTCTTCCAATGGAAGTAAAGAATACAGCGTTAACTTAAATTCAAATTATGAAAATAAATAATTATGTTTACATTCGAAATTCAAAAATTGTCATGACATTATAATATGAAATAACACGTAATTTGTATAAAGAGTTACAGCATTTGATTTTTCACCATAACACAAGTGATGGTGGCTAATGGTACTTTAATAGCTGTGTAGCGGGCGGACCCCGTGCATTTAGGGACATGTTATTTATGACCGCGATTACTATTGTTTCAAGATTTGACTGATGTTCTCTGATGTCCATGTAAATAATCACTTAGAAACTTTTTATAATGATATTTCCACAGACGTTTTGTAGGTTGTGTGTCTTATGTATTTACTTTATATTTCTAGATAGAGTGTCGGACTACATATAAACTAAAACAAACGAACCAACTTTATTGATGTGTGTGTGTGTAATTTCAACACAGGCTAACAGTTAACCGAAGGTCCCAAGGTTCTAGGCGTATTGGTATTGTAAGGAATGGTTAATATTTAAAACGCATCCAATGTCTATGACCACTGGTGACACTTGGTGACCACTTGCCATCAGGTAACCTATTTGTTTGTCCACCAATCAATTATGTTTAAAAAAATATATCCTGTTCTTATAAATAAAACTTTATAGATGAATGAAATAGATTCTCAGAAGACAAATTAGACTGTACCTATGATAACTCTACAATTTAAAATTAATTTTGAGTTCATTTTTAATCTAGACTTAAAAGAAATATTCAGGCCTAAAAAGCGATTAATTTTAGATAACTTAGTTATAACGGAATCAAAATGTTTCACAACGCTTACCAGATTGATGGTTGGTTGAGTATTGCAGTCTAATATTATTGAAACTTAACAAGTATCAAAATAAAAAGGGCTACTAAGACCCTTATCTCCAACATCTGTTTTCAAAACTAAAACCCAGCAAATTGGCCCGCTATCATTCCCATCACGATACTAGCTGACACGCAATAAAATGTATAACGATTCTCTCCTGCCCGTGTATTGTAATAAAGCGAAAAAGAAAAAAAAACGGCGTCACCTGTCGTGTCATTTGGTTCCAATAAACATGCCGCCAAAGAAAAACACGAACTTAGAAAAAAAATTGGAATCGCCGAAAAGTGACCGAACTTGTCTTATGACAGTTCGTCTCGGACCCCTTATAAATGTTCGCCACACGCAATAATGACCTTTATCTTCTATCAGTTAATGGTTAATTTGGTCTGATTGAACGTTTATTGTTTTATAGTTACCAAGGGACAGTTTTTTGGACTAATCGTTTTGACTGACGAGAATTTATTATGTGATACATTACTATGGACGAAATAAAACGCTGGTCGGACTTCATTAGGCGTGTTTTTGTTGCTACGGTTTCGCATTGTGAAACTTAATAATAGGTTTTTCAGACTGTCCTCCCTTGACTTTGATGATGCCTTCCGAATTTTATTTACGGAATCGTTAAGGGCTCGCCTGTTCACGTCAACTTGTAATGAATGTGCGTAATTAAATTTGCGGTTGATTTATTTTAGGTTTTTTTTTTGCGTTCAATACACCATTAAATATTAAGTTAAGAGCAATATTATTTGGCTTACTATTATTTATTGTTACGAATACCAAAACTACCCAACTAAACTAAGCCCAGCCGTAGCGTGCGTCAAATCAGGGTTGACAGGTAATAATTAGAGTATCTAAAAATGGTAAACTTCATGCAATTTGTTGTATGCTCGTCTGTCAAGTGTCAAATTAAGTTGATATCAACATTGTATGCCAACTACAACTTTATCGAGCTGTAAAGGTTGAAGTTCTTCGTCCAACGTGACAAAAAATACGCAAGTTCTATATTAAGTAGAATTGATGATATGTCCTCAAGGTATACCATACAATACGCAGGACATGATTTAGTGCAGAACTGTGTCACTCTCAGAATCTGACGGAATTACAAATCAGACACGACTGGAACGATAAACGATTTTACGTACTATCCGAGTTAGATTTAGTTATTTAACAAACAACCTAAAATTTATTATTTTATCGGCTCGACTCTGGGATCGAACCTAGTAGGTACCTCAGAATAATTCTTATAAGTCAGTCACTACAGCAACAAGTGAATTAGTGTAGATTAACCATTATCTAAACTAATAAAACTTACTCCTATCTAACTCCCTTCAGGGGTGAATTAAAGAAAGTAGCCGATATCCTTTCCTTACTCAAACTATCTCCATACCATAGCATATTTAATCTTTTTTTATGTTATAGGTAGGCGGACCGGCAAATGGGCCACCTGATGTTAAGTGGTCACCACCGCCGAAACTTTAACCATCCCTTACTTATCCAATGCGCCACCTTCCTTGGGAACTACGATGTTATATTTCTTATGCCTGTAGTTACACTGGCTCACTCACTCTTCAAACCGGAACACAATATAAAGTATTGCTAATTGGCGGCAAAATATCCGATGAGTGGATGGTACCCACCCAGGCTGCAAAAAGCCCTACCACCAAGTAAATCATCTAAACCAGTTCAGCGGGTTAATCGTGAAGAGGTAACAGACAGAGTTACTATAATTATATAATAAATAAAAGAATAATTCCAGAATAAATTAACTTTTGCCGATACACGCCGATACTATACATGCGATTATAGGACATGCAGTGCGCGAATTATACTTGCACTTGACCGGTTCTTTTGTATGCATTTCCATATTCAATTGTTTTAAAACATATTCAGTAAGTTGATGATTAACACAATTGTTGTTTGTGTATAAGCGCTGATGAATAAATGCATACACTTACAACAGTAATTTTAGATTGCCTAAAAAATTATGTGACGATTGCGTCATTCAGCCGTATGTGTAGGCCTTCCAAATGTATTCTAAGAATCGCACTATTAATTCCAAGTTGAGGTGTTCATTTTATCATATTAATATGGCTGAGATTACGTTAGCCTACCATATTAACCCAACTACTTACTTGTAATACTTTTGTGTGTTATAAATGTACCTATATATTAATAATACATATTTACAATGAACAGTATCTGTTTTTTTGTTTAATAAAATATATAATAGAATAGATAATTTAGCTAATGTTCTGTGATCAGACGAAAGAATACAAAAGTTTCGTGCCTCGGATAGCACGTAAAGCCGTTTAACCTGCGCCTGCGCGTTTCCGATCGTTTCGGATGTGCCGTGACGTATTCTAAGCGTGTACATGTGTTCGCGTGCACACTTGAGCGATACAATATATCTTACGAAGATATCTAGTCTCCATTTTGAATTTCCGATTGAATAGAAATTCTCCAGGAAAACATTATTATCACTGACATCAGCAATAAGACGTATAAGCTTTCCCTTATAAATTGCACAGCCATCCAGGAGTTCAGGGGTTACAAGAGACATGTCAATGTGTCTCGTACCTGTTATAACACTGGCTCACTAACCAAAACACAACGGTAGAAGATTTTATTGTAAGTATTCCACAACACCCTACCGCCAAAACGAATGAAGTACCACAAATTTATTATCTTATCTCAGAGAAACTTTAAAGCTCTTAAGGCAATCAGCATTCATTACCAAAAGTGTTATTTAATTGATAGTTCAGTTCAATTCAATTGTTAATTTATCTCATAGTTAATTGTGACCTTATCGACATAAATGACGCGTGTTACGAAGACAAGTATTACTTAGTACGATAGTCCACTTAACTGAGAGATACTGTGTGAGATGGTCGAGTATATATGAACAAATTAATTACTCGATGGGTGTGTGCGTGTGTTGCATACTGATATAAAAACAAAATCATACTAATATGTAGATATTATTTTATTATTATTTAATCCCGCTTCGCGTAGTATTTTTTTTATTACGTTAACAGCCTGTAAATTTCCCACTGCTGAGCTAAGGCCTCCTCTGCCTTTGAGGAGAAGGTTTTGGAGCATATTCAACCACGCTGCTCCAATGCGGGATGGTGGAATACACATGTTGAAATTTCGTTGAAATTAGACACATGCAGGTTCCCTCACCATGTTTTCCTTCACCGCCGAGCACGACATGAATTATAAACACAAATTAAGCACATGAAAATCCAGTGGTGCTTGCCTGGGCTTGAGCCTGAATTCATCGGTTAAGATGCACGCGTTCTAACCACTGGGCCATCTTGGCTCGGTTGTAATGACTCTTTAAAATACATGATGTTATTCACGCGCTACCTATTGTTTTTTGATCGTATTTTATCAGAAACAATTGACGCAAGCGCCTACAACTGTACTAAATTTCAATTCACTCGGATAAGCCTGTGCGCATAGAATAGATACAAAAGTAATTAAAAAAAAGAATAATAATTAATAATTACAATTAAACGGGACGCTTCAATCATTAAGGAATATGAAAATCACCTATAGCAACTATCATAGAATTTTATACGAAAATAGCGAAAATACGTTAATCTCATTAATTAATTAATATACTTTATTGTACACCACAAACACAATATCTTAGGACTAAAAAATGAAAAAAAAAAAATTCCATCTCCATCTCCAGCCATCTCTTCCAGATAACCCAAATCTGAAGATTGCGGGTTTAACCCTAGGCAAATATCATTGATTTCAATAGATAATGTTTATAATCGATGGTAAAGGTCTATCCACCAACTCGTATTGAAGGAGCATGGTGCAATAAGTTCCAAGCCTTTGCAAGGGAAGAGAATTATATTGTTTTAATTTAACTTTACTAATATATAAATGTGTATAAAATATGTATATTTAAATTACGACTCAAAAGTGTAAGAACTACTTGTACGAAGTATATTATAATTTTAA
The DNA here is from genome assembly GCF_905147765.1 of Vanessa atalanta. Taxonomy (NCBI): domain Eukaryota; kingdom Metazoa; phylum Arthropoda; class Insecta; order Lepidoptera; family Nymphalidae; genus Vanessa; species Vanessa atalanta. The sequence goes on from NC_061882.1 coordinate 8,569,028, forward strand.
TTGGTCTTAGAATTGGTTACACGACCCCCTTTTTTTTTTTCTCGCTGGAAAAACGCTTTACGCGCTTCCCCCACGTGATGGTAAGTGGGGGGGTGTGTGGGACTCCCCGGGGCCCTGGACTCGGAGTGCGCCCAGGTACGCCAGTTTTACCCACTAAAAAACCAGCGGTACCCTCTCCGTCTTTCGGCGGGCGCCACGGGATCGTTTACGCATGCTACCGTGACGCCCTGACGGTCGACCTCCAACACCTAGAAGGGGTTCTCAGGGTACTGAGACCCTCCTAGTCCCTGCGACGCCTATAGAGGCGGGGGGAGAAGGTGCGCGTAGCGCTTGTTCCTCCTCCCTGGTCGTCTTCGGCGGAGCGGGTCTGCAGCGGCATCCTCTTCCCGCTCCCGCTCCGCGGCTTCCTTCTGCGACATCACGTTTTCGCAGAAGGAGCGCATCTCCGACCAGAATTACACGACCCCCTAGGTAGGCATAGGTAGATACAAGTATCTTAGTAGTTATTCTACGATTGATCTAACGCTAAGCGTTGTAATGTTTTTGATATAAATTAGAAAGAAAAGTTATAATTAGATATTGAATATTAGGATTAGTGAGACATGTGTCTAATGTTATGTACATTTTTATAATATGTTAAATAAATAAATATTGGACAACATCACATACATTACTTTGATCCCAATGTAAGTAGCTAAAGCAACAACGGTAACGACGGTACCACAAACACCCAGACCCAAGACAACATAGAAAATAAATGAACCCTTTCTACATCGACTCGGCCGGGAATTGAAACCGGGACCTCTCGGGAGTAGCGTACCCATGAAAACCGGTGTACACACTACTCGACCACGGAGGTCGTCAAATGTTCTATTTTATTAGTGTCTCCTCTGGTTTAGGCTTAAGCTTTAAGAATGATCATAAATCCGATCTGCCAATAGTCCATTGATCAGAATTGAACTCAAAACTTTCACATCACTAGCGCACGAATCCATTGAGTTATCGAAACAAACATTCATACCTTAATTATAAGTCGTAATATTTAATTTATTATTGTATTTATGTCGTCACGTGATAGTAAATTATCGGGACACCCGATTGGTCGGTGTCGTGACAAAAGGTTATAAAATACTGTTTCGGTTTTATGGATAAACTAACATATCGGCTCGACGCACCTTGCTCGATCAACTTTACTACTTACTTATTAACAATTATGTCGGTCTATATTTACATATTGAACTACAATACTTTTTGTATATAAGTCATTATTAGTTTAATATATACTGATATATAATTACTGATGATTTTGTTTAGGTGTTCTGTAATTATTTACGTATATTTTTATTGATTTGAATACACTCACCAAGCTCTGTAAGGTAATATATATATACGTATATACAATATACATATATAATAATTGACTTAATATATACACAGGTATTTAGACAAAGTCGCAAATAAATAAAAATAGCTTATCATTTATATTTTTTAAAACTTATTCACATACCTATATATCAATGTCACACACAAAACGTATATTCAGTTTTAGCTAAAGATATTTTTAATAACTAACAAATATTCTCAAACCAGTAAAGACACGTTATAATACTAGTTTTCTCCATGGAGTTCGTGCTTAAAAAGGTCCACCTCGATCTTTCGTCACAGTGGTTGTCACCATACCGTGTACCGCCCCGGGAGGTAATGGATCCAATGATCGTTCAAACGGCGCCGTCTTCAGTCGAGGAACAAGAGATTTTATTATCATCCGATCGATATTATGATTTTTAATACGCTATTTTATTGTGACAAAGTGATACGTTTTATATGTTCATAAATGTAGCATCTACTTTTTAGTTATGATATACACGTGACAAAGACTTAACCCACACTCTCGTTTTCGAGAACCGTATTACAGAGTGTGTAGTCGAGAACATAGTTCACATACTTTTATAAATAACTTGCTGTTATACCCATGATTATTATATGATAATTTAAATTTCTAATTATTTGTATGTGAAGAACTAGGTGCTTATTACTTAATTTTTTTGTAAGCAAAATGATATACCTACAACTCGTCTGCTTTTTCGTGACATTCGTTTGCTGAGTTTCTTTCGCCGGTTCTTCTCAGGTCAGGGTGTTTTCTTTTTCCGAACCGGTGGTAGAGTTTAACTTGACAATCAATAAGAAAGTGTAATACTTCTATATTGAATAAAGGAATTTGAGTTTGAGTTTGAGTTTGCTACCGTTTCGTTTGTGGTGCTATACCAGAAACCTTCACGCGAGTACTAACAACAGCATCTACAGTACAATGAAATTATAATAAATTACATTACAATATACTTACAATAAATATATTAAATAATTCTTAAAATATCTATAAGTATAATATATAATAAGGATGCTATTCGCATCTCACCCATACAATATATTTTAAATGTATTAATCAATATCGTATCTCATTATCTAATTTTTCGTGTTCGTGTTCGACAGTGAATTTCGAGTATATTTTTAAAGAATATCCTTACAGTGTAAACATTTTAATGATCGGCAACAAAATGAATAATAAAGATTTTTTTTTTTATAATTCCAGTACAAATCACGATAAAGACAAGTATTAAAGACTGTCAATCAATAAAAGTATACTTTATTCAAGTATTTTTGCAAACACTTTTGAATTGTCATAACACACATTTTCAATAAAAATATAATTCAAATGGGATGTATCTGTATATACGTACATTATTATAACTGTTGGTTTGCACAAGCTCCATACGACATTTTTAAGACGTTTTTGACGCTGAGCTACATCCTGTGGATATCCTGATTATGTCTCTGTTCATAGTACATTTAAGAGAATAATCATTAACAAGGGATATCATTAAGGAACTCAATTTACGATAAAGATATTTTTATATATCCTGTCATCTTGTTCGCGTTGCGAATTTTTCAATAAATATCACGCCGACACCAAACATTTCAGTTAACAGTACTTATAAAGCGATTTCGTATATTACTGGCCTACATGTATGCGTTTCAATGCCTTTACGATATCGGCTGCGCATACGCCGGCGTTCAACACATCCCGTGTTGGTTTAATACCGATGTTCTCCTCCCTGCGGGGTATCTTCGTTCCTTTTAGCCCTTTTTTATCTCCCCTTCCTTTTTTATACCGACGGGCTACAAAGGACGGCGACGTTTGTTCCCTTGTCTCGGTCGTTAATGATTTTTACGAATTATTAATTGTGCCATGATAAAAAGCGATTGAATAATGATGAATGTTAGACGATTTGTACCTTTGGTTACTTGATATTCGATTCGAACATATGCTATTGTTTAGCGAATAGACTCACGTTATATATCCTGTTAAATATAAGTTAGTCTTATATATTAATAGTTAGTTCATTCGCGTATCGTTCATCCGCTCGAGTTAGACTTTGTGTTTATTGTTGTTGATATTTGCGTAATTTTATATCAGATATAGTACCAGCAGCCTTCAATAGATGGCATGAGAGCTAATGGATTCTTTTTTTTAAAGTAATTGCAACGTAATGGACCAAAACTTAAAACGATTTTTTAAAAGGACATAATAACTTAGTTTATAGTTTAATCGTAATGAATGTTATCGTCGCGGATAATTCCTTTAGATAATTATTCCTATTACTTTTATATATTACGTTAAATTATAATATAATTGTTAAGGGACTAGAATTAAAACGAAGTAACCAAACAGCGTCAATAATATAATATTTGATTTATATAAATACTGAAACAATATTATATATTGTGAACATATCATATTTTTGAAAAACATATTTATGTTCGGAAAATATCTTTATATAAAAAAATCTAAGTACATTAGGTTTCAGAGTAGATATATGTACCTACCTATATATTAACATATTGTTACTATATTATAATATTATTTTATCGTATCATTGAACATATTACAATTACATAAGATCTTTGCCTGATTTTTTTATAACATAGGTTGACGGACTAGCAAATGGTAAGTGAATACAACTGTTCCTACACATTGGTGCTCCAAAAATTTTTAATAATTCCTCAATTAACCAATGTGCCTCCAACTATGGACTGAGATGTTACGTCTCTTCAGCAATAGTTAGACTGGCTCATTCGCCCTTCAAATAAAAACACAACAATACTAAATATGTTTGGCATTGGTATGATGAGTGGGTGGTACCTACCCAGACGGGCTTGAACTAAGCAAATTACTATAATATATTTTTATAATACTTGTGTGCTTCGTAGACACGTCACATACCTATATTGCTAAGTGAATCTTATTATCTCAATATTTACCGTTTGCCGGTTGGTTGACGTTTATGGTTACTGGTCCAATCTGTAGAGTCATAGCATAGAGTTATATAACCCTCAAGGAACGGGCTATATACATATATATATTTAATCTTTCTCATTAGTTCTCGAGCTTAGCGCATACAAAATTTCCAGTTTAATAATCTTGATGTTAAATTTATATTAGAATTAAGCACATTTTAATCATAGCTAGTAGGTATTTCAAAAAGTCATTATTATACGGTTTAACAAAATTACCTACATACGAACTATTTTTACCTACATTACCTTTAAAATATTTAAATTTATATTTCCGATTCAGTTCAGCTGAGTCCTCACTAATGTCTGCTTTTGTTAGGCGCGTAATAAGAGCCGTAGTAATTTCGTCCACAAGATATACGGCTGCGACCCGTCCGCTGTAATGGCTGGGCGTAACATCGATATTTAGGGACGTCCCCCGACTTATTCCACGGTGAAATAAATTAAATAAACTCCTGTCTAATAATTAACTTTGGTTAGTTTTGATTAATAGTGTTGTACGAAAATAATTTGATTGGATTTTTATTTTAGTTGGATAGCGTTTTAGTTCATCTATAAAATTAAACTAAGTATTTTGTTCTTATGTTGAGATTTTATAGATTTATTTTTTATTCATTTATAAATTTATTAAAAAGATATTATTTAGATAGCTGATAACAAAAAAAAAAAAAAAGCTTCATGGTTCCTTTTATAAGTAAAGTTATATAATTAATAATTGTTTTAAAAAACTCCCTTTACTTTTTATACAAATAATAAATAAAATACTTGTTTCACTTTGCAACAACCAAAAAGTATTTTTCTACTTACTTAAGTTCAAAGTTCGAACTTAAGATTCGTTTTAAGATATAATGTTTCAATTAACTATATATAATTAATATAGTATATATATTAGACGGCTGTGCGAGATGGCGCCGTGACCACATATTGCACGAGGTGAGACCATCGTCCGAACGGTTTATCGTTCACCATCATCTATAACACTACGAGATACCACAGGTAAAGTAACAGATAGACACGGCAATATAACGTTCACTTTTTATTTCACATGCTTCGACCTATAAACTTTACAAACTTGAAACTCAAATGGAATATTTGATGATGTCAAAGGTTACGTTAAATTTACATACTGTTTTTTTTTTCTAACCGCAATGACAAGTCAACAGATATACTAGCAAATAAATATTTTGCAAGATATTTTGTGTTTCTATTTTTTATACGAATAGACCACGCAAAACAGCTCGAAAATATTAAAAATATTAAGTATGTACCATCCTATTTAAAAGGTAATTTTACATTATGAATGTGTTGCTATACCAGTTATAAACACAGTCACCTCTGCATGTATGTAAGTCTGTGTAAAGGATAAGGACGCTGGCCGCGGCGGGCAGGGCGAAACATCAACCATTTTAATTATGTTCGGGACACCATTAACAATAAATCTGTTGTTCGTACACGCACACAGATAACACACTCACACAATAATCGATATATAATCGAGAAGTATCGAGAATCGATCGACGGTCGCCACGGTCCGATTTATGGCTAATTATAATTTCGTTTTAGCCATTCCCACTCGTAAACTACTCTGTGACCAATTAGTTAATTATTACGTTATTGCTATTCAGTGTTTTGATGACATTTACATTTGATCGTAAAATTAAACATATAGTTGGTACAGAAATATTTACCGATGTGTGCGAATTGTTTTTTTTCTACGATCGTTGGTAATTAATTTAACAATTGTATTAAATACGATCCGTGTAAAATTATTCAAATACTGATTACACATTTAATTCGATTGCGTAATAAATACAATACAACGGCAAATACGTACCTATATGGTTGTTTAATAAGGAATATAAGAATCGATTTTCTGAAATCTTAAAATTAAATCGGATAGCTTCAGACACCGAGGACAATGTTGCCGATTCTTTCCCTTAAATATTCCTGGATGTAGGTGTACGGAAAATTATTTTAACTGATGACCTTGAAGCTGTTTTGATGTCGAATTGCAAGAATCATTCAAATGGTTCAATAAAAACTAACCTTTTACCATTACAATCAAAAAGTTACACCTGTAACTCGTTGTTTTAGTCTATTTTTAAATAAATACGTCATGTCGTATCATATCTTCCTTGTTGTTGCTTTAAAGCCGAGATGGTCCAGTGTCTAGAACATGATTCGTAATCGGTGCTCGTGGGTTAAAATCTGGAAAAAAAATCATGAAGACAATAATGTAATTTTGTTATTAGTTTTTCCTTGTTTCATTTGATTATGCCAATACCATTCTTAAAAAAAAATACACAGATACTAGTTATTATTGTTTGTCCAACGCTGTAAGCTGTAATTATGCTTCAGGCGGTATCGTATCTTAAAACATCAGGCGCAGAATCTTATATCAGATCAAACTTCTCCATTAATTACTTGACAACTTAAGGTTTAAGGCGAATATCAACCTTGTGCTGTTTTTATGTTGAAGGTATTTATTAAAAAAAAGTATTAATTCTAAACTATAAAGCGACGAGTTATTAGAAGTTTAGAACCGGCAATTTTTTTTTGTCCGTGTGACGTAAGTTTTTATTCAAAGATCTTACAAAAACACAATTATTATTTTCAAGAAATCTTTACCGTTTAGGTTAAATAAAATCAATGTTCAATTTAAGTATAATGGTTTTGAAAATTCAGCTTATATTTATAAATATTTTATATGAGAAACAAAGTCTTTTATATAGGTATTTGTTGTTACAAGACGACACTTCAATATTTTATCTCAAGACAGATCTAAAGATAAAATATCATACAAGTTTTACATGTAAAATCTGCGTTCGAAGCCAGAAGCCAAATACTTGATTAAGAATAACCCGCTTCAGAATCAAGATATTGTCCACGATCCGGGAATCACAATTGACGCTAAATTAAGATTTAACCTTCGAATCGAAAATATCTTTAGATCTGCGCGTAAAACTCTCAACCTCGTATTGAGGAATGGTAAAATATTTAAAAATCTTTAAGCAAGTTTTTTCTCGAAAATAATTAAATAAAAAAAAAATTACCTACACGCTATAGGGTCGTTATAAGTACTACTATATACGGTCTTAGAGAATCATAGACATCGGTTAATTAAGATCGCTTAGAAAGCACATACTCGTAGAGACAGTTCATAATGAATGTTCGACAGTTGGTTAAATTCTCCATTTAGGAAGATTTGGAGAATATATAGAATAAACTACATTTTTGATTATTTGAAAAGTATAATTCTGAAACACAAACAGTCGTCGCATTCAAATTCGACCTTGAAATTAAAATAAAAAAAAGTTTGATTTCCAACAAATAATTACAAGTCATGAATACGTCAATGTGGTATCTGATAAGTATCAAAAGTCACAAGTCGATGTCGTCATGAACTGCGACGGCGTCCCGATAACCCTGTCTCGCTGATCTAGAAATGTTAACCTAGGTCCTAGAGACACACTGAGGACCAACAAACAAGTCTTTTATCTACACCGATTGCGTTATCACTTTCTGAGAACTAGACAATTGTAACACACATCCGTCAATCAGGTTTGCCTTTTGTCGGCTTAAAAGAAAGTGAACTGTGTAAACATTTGTATATTTGTTTGTTTGTCTATTAAAAATAATCTTAGTTACGTTATTCTATGTAAATAGAGCCCCTGGATTCTATGTAAAGAATTGTTTCGTTGGTAATGAATTTTCATGTGCTCAATTTATGATTCTCTCGTGCTCGATGGTAAAGGAAAAAGTCGTGACGAAACTGCTACGTGTCTGATGAAAAGTCTGCAACTTGTGTATATATACATATATGGTGGTCGGGTGGAATGAGCTCAAAACCTCAAAAGAGAGGAGAGCCAAGCGGTGTGACATTTGCAGACTATTAGTATAAACTTTTTCTTTAGCCAATACTCATTGTTTACTTTATCTTTTAAAAATCATTTACAAATTCTTTAAAAAATATCTCCAATAGAAATACATTATGTGGATCACGATGTATTGTGTACAATTCATTGAATTACAAATAAACGCTTCAAAGTATAATACTATCTCGGCATAGTTAACCGTGTAATTATGATCTACCGGCTATGCACATAACGACACAAAGGACAGACATCCCTTCGTACATAGACACATATCACAGAAACATGGTGGCTCAATAGAAACATAATCCACATCCTACATTTGACAAAGAACATGTAATTGGATTACGCAGCACTTAATATCTCCTTTCCACTTCTAGCTGAAATATTAAACCTTATAACGTGATGTATTTCAAATAAAAATGAACTTTATGGAGTTATTAGTTAAGGTTAAATTTTATTTGAGTGAAGTGTTACAGTTCGAATGTTGTAGATATGGCTTAGTTTGTGCGACAAAAAAATATCACCGCTCGAAGAGATGTCATATTAAGAAACATGTCAATCATATTTTTATGACACACAATAGGGTCCTTGTTCACTTGCGCAGTGCATTTTTTTTCCATATTTCACGCTCAGTTTGAGTGGTCCCAAATTATTGTTTGCTCCGTTTTCGAGGGCTGTTTGGAAAATTGCTCGAAGTTTCGTTTTCGAGTTTTTTTTTTCAATTATTTCTTACAATATCGATGCTTTATCGAGTTCTCGAACATCGCAAACATTATTCGCATCCTGTTAGCAAATTAGATTTGTTAGGAATTGTGTAATATTTTTTTCTCTTTCAAGTAAATTGTTTTGTTGTGGAGTTGTTGAATATTGCGTGTAATTGTTGTTATTTTGCTCTTAACAGACCGCAACTTGTAATTATTGATCTAAGTATATCCGTTTTCCTTTTTTTTGGTTAAAGTTTTTTATTACCAATAGTAGTTTAATAAGACTAGAAATGAGAGCAGTTTGATATCATAGTGTTTGTTGTTTAAGACATTTATACTGTACTCAAACTTCAAAACAAGCACATGTTAAGAAATCGCTCCCGATTTGGTGTGAATGAATAATATACGATTGAACGCACAGTGACCTCGTTGTATCCCTTCACAATGGCGCGTCAAACGCTCATGACTCGTAACGCTTTGTCTTGTAATTACGACGGTTTCACAAAATTTGGCACTACGCAACGACCGGTCAATGTAGAGCCGTCTTTACAGCTGACCTCGCGTTCTAATAGAGGACGAGCAGACAAAAGATAACAATATTTAAATTTAGAACAATCTTAAATTGATAACAAATTTATTTAAAACGATAAATGTTCTTTAACTTTTTTTTTTTAAATATTTGTGTACCAAAAAGTTTAAAATTATTATATTAAGTAGTTCTTCTCGTTTTTTAGTTGCATATATTTGCAAATTAACGTTGTCAATTTTTAAAACTTATTGTATAGGCGAGCTTGCTAAAGCTAGAAGAGAACCTAAACTCGATTCAAAACAAATAGATACATCACAGGCAAATAAAGTTTAATCGAGGCTTATGAAGAGTATTTTCATTGTCGACGCTCATGGCCGATGGTGACCACTTACTATCACGAAAGCATGTAGACCAGAATTGAAAAAAAAGTAAAAAAAAAGGATATGAATTTTATAATCTTTCTGGATGTGTCTGTACTAAGAATACAATACAATACATTAAAATGTTTTAAAATAATTATAAAAATAATTCTAAAATATTCAATGCAAAATTACAGATGTTAAGTAAGCTCTAGATCATACAGCTTTAGGTATAGTTGTGTACGGGTTCTAATTCAAACAATTAACCAGAGTTCAGCAGTAATGGTTGCCGCGTGTAATTAGCAGTGTTTGTCGGATTGCATCGCGAAGTGCTGCTAACACGTTATGCTTTTTGTTCCAACTGCTGTTTATGTGCAGACAAGGGGTCCTTGTGGGAGGTGAAATCTGATCGCGCGCGACATCGCCCTGTCAAGGGGAGCCTGGGCACTATTGGATCTATTTAAAATAATATATTTTTTAACCATTGTCTTTTCACATTTCTCGTTATATTTTAATTTTGTTTTTTCGTTCAGTCATCAGTTAAGACTACAGTTTAGTTCATCAGTTAATATAACAATGGAGATGAAACAGCGGTGAAACACTAACCTAAAAGATAAGCTCAAAATGAAGACGAACACAATTGAAGACTTTATGTATAAATGTCCTACTGCTAGGCTCAAGCCTCCTTTCCTTATGACAAGGCCTAGAGTTTATTCTACCACGTCTACCATCACGTCCATGATACATTTTTTTCTTCAACGAGCACGAGATCAATTATAAACACAAAGTATACACATGCAAATTCAGTGGTGCTTAACCTTTAGTCCTAATCATTGGTTAAGGTTAACGTAACCAATGACTCGTCTCGACTATTTATATTATTATTAAGAAGTATTTCGCTTTCAATAAGGTTATTTATCGAGGAATGATTGATGTGTCGGTTAACATGATATTACCAAAACATTTTGTTACATGTATGTACGGGAAGTTATACGAAGTGCGTAGCCGGTGTGTTACGAAGTACGGTCATTATATTTCGCATTTAGGTCGAGTTGCTTCAACGCAATGACAACGAATCCTTGTAAATGAAATTCGATAGCACGCGACATCGTCCTGTTCAGGGGAGAGACGGCGTTAATGATCCACAATATAACAAACTGCATATTAACAAAGTATAAAGTGGAATGACCACGTTTTCTGTCAAAACATAGTATCTATTATTAATTTTGTGCATATTCAAGTATAGCTACGGCTAATTATAGTATTTTTACTTTATCCTCATGCAATGCCATTAGACCCCAATGTGCCAACAAACAACTTCCTCTTTTTTTTTAGAGTACCTACATTAGTTCGACCTCCTCACTCGCGACAAACATTTGCGTGGGTCCTAAAGGATATTAACTTCTGTGCGTAGGCGAACTCCCGACATACGTTTTTATTTGTTGCCTATTCTGAGAAACGTTTGTTTACTGAGTCTAAAACTAAACCTCATTTAATACATATGCTATTAATGTACATATAACAGTAATTTAATTAATTGCATCCATGATGAATATTCCGTTCGAGCCCAGCCTACCCATCCAACTCAGTACAAGGGTTCGTTGTGTGCGACAACGCAGCTCTGTGCCGCTAATCACTTTCACGTGCCACTGTCCTTTGCGCCATTCGACCTGCACTTCCTCACTATCAGATCGTAATGTATTGCACATATATTTACACTAAGTATACGACGTGCTATTTGGTTTCATAGCAATTATAACTATAACTAGTTAGAATTTATATTAGTCTAGCTACCCGTCTCGCACACGGGTATAGGGTTGCCAGGCATCCGGATAAAGCCGGACATAGGCTTTTTGATTGCGTGTCCGGCTTATCCGGATTTTGTTAGGCTTTCACGTTTTATTTATTATTTCGCAAACGAGATATATTCGATCTTATTTATGTTTCATTAGATTTTTTTAAAATGTTTAATTCAGAGACACAAAATCTTCAATAATGTACGATATCCTTTTACCCCAAATGTCCGGCCAAACTAGCTAGTCTGTTCGGCTTTTAGGTTTGGCGACCAAGCTACCTTACACGGGTACAATAACACAATTTCTAGATTGAAGAGCAAACAAAAAATGGAAGTTGATACGTTTTCCGGCCAGGAATGTTGAATACATAGAATCTTCCTCTTGAATCACTCTGTTTATTGGTGAAAACCTCATTATATTCCGTTGCGTAGTTAAAAAGATCTAAGCGTACCGACGACAGGAAGCTTTGTTCTATAATATGTAAAGATTATGATCTTGATATATTTGTAAATCGCTCTTAGTGATAAGGTCGCCTTTGGATACAATTTTTCTTTCTATTTTTCCAAAAAACTTATTACTTTTTGTAATTGAGCGCAATATGTTACTATATATCTATCTATATGTCCCTTTAAATCATATTTTTGTTTGTTTTGTTTCACTTTAACAATAACTATGAAATATCTTATAAATCTAGTTATGTAATTATAATTAAATTGTTGTTATATAACGCTGAGTTTGATTTTAAAAGTGTTTTGCGATAAATGTGATTTGATTTTTTATATTTTAACTTTTTTATGTTTTATTATGTAGGTAAGTATATATTACTGTAATTTGTTAATCTAACAAAGGGAAACTCTGGGTCAATAAAGAAGTCGTTGTCGTAGATTTCAATGCTAACTTTTGGACGTCAAATTGCAATCGAAAAAATCAGATTGTGATGCTGTCTGATAACATTAAAATAACATATTATAATATAATATATTATAATTGTATCTTGAAAAAATATGTTTATCTGCCATGGTGTTTCTCCGTGAAGGTACTATTAAAATAAATAATTTACTTGTTATTAGATATGTAAACTGCACGCCCCGACTTCGTTCGGATGAAATAAGAAATAATATTTTAATTTGCTTCCCGATCACTTTTCCGCCACTTATCGGGTTAAATCTTAAGTATAAAAGATAGTGGCCAAAAGTGCAACAAAGAAGGCGTACACTGAGGTTTGGCAAGTAGCTGTCACGCACACTAAGATAATAATGTTGTCGCGTTTATTTTAGGCATGTTATACTACGACACTCTATCTAGATAAACGAATAATCTGAGCCCCCAAGACTCACTAACAGATGTTCTAAAGAAAACTAGTAAAATAGCTTAAAGTTCGGTTTTTATGTTATATTTTATTGTTTAAATTTAAAAACGTGTGATTATATATTAAATAAAAGAATAAATAACACGTTTAAAGGTCCGAATTATGTTGATTTAGTAATTTAAAACTAGGCATACAGGAATGACGGCATACCATCAGCGATACGACCGAGTGTAATTGGCTAATGGTGACGTGCGCCTCAATAATCCCGCACAATATCCCGGCACCCGTTCCCATGGCATTCCGCGGACCAGGGACAAGACCTTATTACTGACATAGACCAACGAGCAGATGTGCCCAGGCTATCTTTAAACTAGGATTTTTTTTCAGAGGCTTCTAACTCGATAACTAAAATAACAATGATTTAACTTTAAAACTCTAATAATTCAGAGTTAACATATTTAAGATAAAGTTATAACAATACTCTCGGTTCCAGCGTATTCCGATGAGTTAATTTACCTGTCATAGTATGTTATTTATTTTCTATAATGTTGATTTTTAATTATATTAATCATATTGTATTATGAAAAAGTATAGTAATAAAGGAAGTATATTTTCTGTACTAACAAATAGAATATTTAAAATACGTGACAAAAATACGAATATTTTCTATTCAATAAAATTTTTTTTAATTATTAAATGTCAGTAGTATCAAGTTTAATTGTCAATTAGAAATATTTAAAAGGTACGTTGTTATTAAAATTACTTTGATACCTAACTACACATCTGTCTTTTTGTATTAAAACTAGGCTTCATTCCCGCGAAATAGGGACGTAAATGCGAGTAGACAAAGAGAGCACGCAAGCAAGAAGGCAGGCATAAAAAGTAGCTGTCAGTGCGGTCACGACGTGCTCTATGAAGTAAATGTATATGAACGTTATTACGTGCGCGCGCAGATACGTTCGTGGGAGACCTGCACCGGACAGTTTTACTAAAAATATATACAATTTATGAACAATGTTTGGTATAAATATGTTGTTATGAAATAAATTAATTTTTAGTGATAAAAATTAATGTTACGTTTAAGTTTTATTTAAACGAAATGGTATATGGTCATACTTATAAACGACTATGTATTTATATTGTGTCTTTGTACTTATTTATCAGTACAAATACGTTTAATCTTCGCTATAAAAAATGCCTAGGCCTTTGTTAGGGTTGTTATTATTGATAGTAGGTAGGTACCTACATTATTTATACAAGATACATTTAATTCCTAAGAAATATTTTGATGTTGTCTCTTGCACTCAACAACAATACAGTCTCAGTGTTGTCGTTTTTGCAGTCTTGAGTTTTATTTGTTTTTACCTAGTTTCTCGATATGTGTACCTACAACAAACAACTTAAACAATATTTTGAATTATTCTGTGGTCTCTCATTATATATTAAATATTGTTTTAGGCAGAATCTTTCTTAAACAGAAACAAAATGGCCGCAAGAAATATTGCAACTCTGCAGCAATAGGATGCAACTTTAGGTTGGAAAGATTGCGAGAGTTCTACCTATAGTAGTCTATCCTAATAATATAAATGCAAAAGAGACTCTGTTACGTTTTCACTGTGAAACCACTGAACCGAATTTGATGAAATTTGGTGTGAAGCAAGCTTTAACCCTAAGGAAGAACCCAGGATTTATTTTATACCTAAAACTTGCAGACCAACCCCTAAACAGAGCGAACCGCGTGTGTCTACTAATATTATCACAACTTTGCCTAATAGTTTTGACGCGAAACGATGATTTTTAATGGTTGTAATGTAACTTTTAGCTTTGTTTGCTGTCCTGATATTGTTATTAAAATATATTCAAACATTTTAATCACTTTTATTTTAAATCGCTGTTATATACAATACAGACAGACAAATTATCTTTGAAGAGTGATGCAGGAAGTCGCGTACGGGCTTATTACCGAATGTATATATCACAAGAAAGTACCATAATTGTTAGGAAACTATGCATCCAACCGTATATTTAAAACAGTCTCAAATGTAAGGTTCTGTACTCACATTGAGGTTACATTAAACAAGTAGACGTCAGGTGGCGGGGCCGGGCCGGTCACGATTCTTTGACCGATGTCGACTTGAAATGCTAGCTCCATTCCGACGCTCCACAATCAAAATTACACTCTATTACTAAGACAATTAAGTTTTTATACCTGTAACCAAATTGCTAGGATTTTAATCTCGTTTTCATTTATATTTAAACTCAATTTTTATGGCGATAGGGTTGGTTTTTCTTTGACGAGGGTTAAGGATTGGAACACAACGCGTTAGTTAATGCTCGGCCTATGATCGTAATAAGTAGATGGTGTGTTGAAAAATTATCGGTGCGATCGGAGGCGCAATGGACGCGTCACTTTTTTGCCTATTTATATTGAGTTTGAAATTGATGATATAATGATACTGGGTGTGGCATTCCTATTTGTTATATTTAATTTTCCTTTTACCTTTGACTTTTGAAGATATTGTATTTTAAGAAATTATCTCAAATTTCTTAGTTTAAAGCAAGCCCTTCGAAATAATTAGTTCAATATTTGTTTGATGAATATACCAATTTTAATCTTGGTTGAACGACACGGGAATAAGTGAAGTTTATAACTATTACTTACTATTTTGTTTTATTTGCATTGTTCACTATTATAACGTCACTCGTATCTTTGAATTATGATTATCATAATTAGAAATGTGTATTGATGACGTCATAATAATAAAATTATTTGTTATAATTATATTAGATACTTTTTTTTATATATATAATTCTATTGTGCGTGAATTTCACCTAAAATGCTGGACTAATATTGATATCTTTTTTGCAACCTCCTTGGTTGGATAGTTTATATTAGACCCGGTAGGTGGTTCTGCGATAGGATTTATTTTGTTTTTTTGTAACAAAAGTAATAAATCTTAGTATGACCCGAATGAAGTCATATTAAGAAGTTAAGTACCTGCGTACTTAGACTTTTTTTTGTATTTTTATTTAACTTTTTTTTCTTTAATTGCATGCGATAAATAAATTTTACAGGGGAGAATTAGCTATTGAACCTGATCTCCATAAATGCATATATTTTTGAGATATAATAAACGTCACTTCTAGTCAATTTACATCATTGATAAACAAAATAGAGGCCTGCTGCGTCGTAATAACTGAACAGCAAGTTCGGTCCGCATCGAAATGTCATCAATGTTTTCGGTAAATACTTAAGGTAATCCACAAGTAATCTTGTAAAATACAATGGTACTAATTATACTAAAATAATAAATTATATCAGCTTGGACGAATTTCGGTCTTCAATCTCAAAGAAGTGCCCTCTGCACAGGAGATGTTATCGTGCACAAGTGTATGTGCAAATCTAGGTGCGTTCTTCATTTCCACAATATCATATTATGAAACGGCAGTCCAATATATCCAACCATAAGGCCGAGTATAAGGCGTAGAATTTTTTGAGCTTTCCGAGCCTTCTGAGTTTCTATAACTCTATCAAGTTCCTAAGTCCGGACGGCGTCTGAGAATTCTTTGACTAAAAATTGTAATGTTACGTGAGAGACATTTTAATAAATTGAAGTCAAGTAAAACTTAGGACACGTTTTCATAAATATCATAATATTTTAGCTACTGAAAACAGAGAAGTTCAAAGAGAAGTTTGTCAAGTCCTTTTTATTTCTGTCTTAAAAACGTACGACATCAGCCCGTAATAAATGCGATAAGGTTAAACATAATTGCGAATGTTAAAATATTATATATTTAAATTAAAAGCAAGACTAATAAATTTGAATTGTCTCTCACCCACCAAAAAAATGTAACTCGTAATATTATCGATATCGATATATATTTTAAAAAACAAATATGTCGTTCTTATTGCAAAATGATAAGTCGTCAAGAAGAACGTCAAAAATTCCTTCCGCCTATTACAGGCAAATATAGATTTAAATACACAACGCCTTGTAATAAATGGTACCCATTTGATAAATAAAATGTTATTGTTAATAGCACTTATAACAATTATTGTTTTTTGTCTCTGTGATCTTAGTGTTGATAAAATGTTAACAAATATGGTGTTACCTCGGGCGTCGATTAGCATAATGTAATGCTTACGTCACTAACTTCATGACGTTTAAGATCAGCCATTTCAAGTCATAATATTATAATAAATACGAATTGTTTGATTAATAAACTATATTTTATTTTACTCGCGTTGATATGACAAGCTAATTAGAATATTTAAGTCAAGCGCTGTAGCTTACATATTGTTAATGGGTTCCTTATGATTCACTTTTGTTGACTTTAGAATTAATAACAGAATAATCCAATATAATCATCTCGTATAATTATTACAAGATTTATAGTTGAAATTGTCATCAAATTTTTAATATCGGAAATCGGGCCTGTTTCTGGGCATCTTAGTACACAAAACTCGTGATCATTCATGTAGTACAAAAAATAATCTTTCAAAAAAAAAAGTACGCAAAATCAATTTGACAATGTGTTGCCTTCACTACATTTTTAATGTGCAGTCTTGACTACTATCAGAAGCGATTGTAATGTATGGAATTGTCAATTGAAATGTCATTTCAATTGTCTCAATCAAATGACAAGCAAGAAATTATTCACTTATAATATATATCACTTAATAATTGTAAATGTCAAACACATAATAAATATTGTAGTTTAAGCACTATCTTCTTTATATAGAGATAGGTAGAGGTATATTGACTTAAGTTATTATTAAGATAGAAAACTTACAGTAACAGTCAGCAAATGTTATACTGCTGGTCGAATGCCTTCTGTTTTTTTTTTTAACTTTTTAAGAACTTCATCTTAAATTTTGTAGATTATTCCACAACATTGTTCCAGTGTAGGTTGATGAAATGCGTGGCAGAATTTTATCCGACACATGCCGGTCGCCTCAGCGTTGCTTACCCGGGCATAAAGCCATGCTCTTCTTTTAAAACCCATGCTGTCTCAATTTAAAAAACAACATTAAGTATTTGTTTAAAAAATCCTATTCAAAGTCACAAAGGTAGACAAAATGTAGAACCGTTTTATCATAGATAAACGAATATTACGGATCCCTAAATGTTAAACAAAAATTACTATAAATATTTTGACTTGTGATTTATATACTACGGTAAATAAATTATTATATATTGAAATTGATCGATGATATTATCTTACATAACATTCGTTTTTGCCGTGCTAACGAATCAATGTCACTGTTGTATAACTGTTTTTTTTAATGTTTATCATATTATGATAGGTACAAATATGTTTTTATTAAATAAAAACCAAAATTATTTGGTTTGAATTGAACTTTAATCTTTCAAGGTATTCATTTTCGTATTTCTATTATACATACTGGTGGAATTGTGGGTATCTGCCTACGTAAGATATGTATATGATAATGATGTTAGGCTATACTTAAGTTATTTAGGTACACACAGATTGGAACCCTCTTAGAGAGCAAAACAAAGGTGCGTGCACTCATGTACGCGCGTGAGTTTCACTTCTTCGGTGTAATCAAGAATAGTTTTTAATTGCAAATAATTATTTACAACACAATAATAAGAATCTACTTATTAATAATAAATTATTATTATGAGATGAGGTGTGAAGTTTTCTATTTCGAGCGACTTGACACTTGTAGTTTTAACGAGCAACTTCACTATGAAGCCTTCGTGACACGCTTTTCAAGCGCATCACGCACGAACGTTTTGTGTTTCAGCAGTTCATTCCTTCATCAGGCCGGTCATGGACTATTTGTTATGCAAGAGAATACTAAAAACACACACTAATTCCATATGGGAAAGTTTTAAGCTTTTCCCTTAGTTTAAAATTACCTAGGAGATAACACAACTATAACGTAAAACACTTGGACGCAAGTACTTCTTGATAATGTTACAGAACATTACAAGAGTAATGTAGTACTGGATATATAATATAAATTTAGATATTATTTTTATAATAATCAATAAAAATGATTAATCACAAATATTTATAACAAATAAATACACCAAAATTAATAAAAAAAAGTATTTATACACAATGGAAACCATTTAGTATTGCTTGATAGCTGTTCTCTACTAAACGAAATTAATATATAAAAAAACGTTTAAAAAATATATAGACATTGATAAATTTAGTGACATATTAGATATACAAATTTAAATATATTATATGCGAAGCCGTAACAGTCCGTCGTCGACGCCGTAACTATTATTTACTGTCGTTTTTTTTATATAACTTCAGTTTGCACACTGGTCATAACTTCTCATAGATATTGGCGCCATAAGAAATTTTAACCCTTCTTTTAACAATGCACCACCAACGTTGGGAGTTAAGATGTTATGTCCCTTGTGTTTGTAGTTATAGTGGTTCACTCACCCTTCAGAAAGGAACACAACACTACTAAGTATGGCTGCTTGTGAATATATGGTGGGTGGGTGGTAGACAGACGGGCTTAAATAAAGCCCTACCTCCAATCACTATATTACATATGTTAATTGTTAAATTTATATCTTTGTTTAAAAATACTCTGTTGATTTTATATATTTAGTTATTGTCCGTAAGTTGAGAAGCTATTTATGAAGTATTTCCAAAGTTTAATTGAATATTACTATGCTATGGTCACTTATAAACATCAACTTATATCTAGGTATAGTGTTCCAACTACAAAAGGTCATAAGTGAACTAAACAATATTTGGCATCGAATTGACGCGCTATTATTGGTCGAGAGCTTAAATAATACGTATTATGATATTCATTATGGATTTGTGAAAAAATTGTTGAAGTTATGGCAACTTTGGAAGTAAAATTAAGTTGTATTTAAGTTGTTAAGTGTTAAATATAATAATTAAATTATATTCTATTATAAATAAATATATATTAATCAAGAACTGTTAGTAGTGCACACTATAGCAGAGTTATTAGCAAATCACAAGGAATACGTAAATCGGTTTGTTTATTTTCTTTCTTAATGACATTGGAATAGGCTGTACGTTTATTTTCTTTTTTTTTTATAAAAAAGGGGTTAGACTATAAACATCTTATGAAACAATCATATAAGTTTCCTCGTCAATTTTGTAAGAAATATTAGGTATATGTGAACAGCAAATCTCGTATGAAGAATATTGATTTTAAAATTACCAGTCACATATTGTAGTTGTATTTCTTAACCAACTTGTGTAATCACGAAACTGTACTGTCGTACCAAATGACAGGCTTGAACCAATCTTCATGTAATTTTCTTGTTCAAACTCACCTCTATTAACTCGAAAATGTCCAATAAACGAATCACCGATATCATGTGTATATTGTACTCAATTCCTAAAACGATCTACGCGATTATGATCGCTATTGTGAAGTTCTTGAGGATTCAATTCGTGTGATTTATTATGTCCAAGGATGACGAACCTGTTTGATTTCTCAGAGGGTCACGTACTTCTCGCCTTGTTTTGTACTATTCGATTGGGACGGTTTCTTAAATCACCGGTGATTGATGGTTGAAGTGTTGACTTCGGTTAAATAGGTTTTGTAGGTATCGACTTTGATTTGAACACACTATACGCTGACTGTTTCGACCAATAACAAAAGGTTTTTATCATTAAAAATGTAAAATTGTCAATAGATTTCTAGATATTATGTGATTATTTATGATATTTTATTTATAATATTTTATTTATTTATAATATTGTCTGCTACAATATTGTTAAAGGTATATGTATATATAATATATTACTAACGCATAATAATATGTACATATTTTAATCTTATAAACATCGGATGACGTCGATACGCATGGCTAGTTCCTCTTGCAAAATAAAAAATCCTTTTAACGAAGTATCTGTTTTAGTTTTTCGTACTAAGATAAGTATTCTCATTTTTGGTTTTACCTTCAAAAGGACTTAAGATCATAATTAAATTATATGTAGATATATCATATTAATAATACATCAAATGGGTATATACTTACTATAACTACTCATTTTTTATTTTAAACAAATTTAATAGTAAAATTAAATAAAATGGTTTGAGTATTATTTAAGTTTAAGCTTCAAGTTTAGATGTGAGTATCAAAATCCACGTCACACTTGTCTGTTACGAGAAAGAACTGTGAGCTGTGCTGTCAAAAATAGTGAAATTTTGACTCAGCACGATATATTCAAATTTACTCATGTGTCATTCGATATCAAGTGACGGCTGACATCTTCATTGCTACATCGTTAAAACTAGAACATCGTAAAGGCTTGAAATCGCCACAATCGAAAACAAATCCAATTAACTTATCTTAAAATCCAATTTCACATGGCAAATATTATCAGCGATAGCACAAAGGAATTCGTCAAGTGACTATCCGTCATACGTTTCATAAAGACCGCCAACCTACCAACATATATATGCATTCTTTTTGAACTCTATTTTAAAGACATAAGGGTGATAATTGAATGGTGTTCGGGATTTAACCCTTGCATGTCGGGGGGTCTGAAGGCGCTTCGTGGAAGTGACGGCGTCAAAACGGTCGGAGCGGTCAAGTGTGGTGACTTCTTGTTAGCAAGTATGTTTGTGCGTTGCAATGACAAGATAATGTTAGTCGCATTTATTTTGTTGATAGATGATTGAGCTTGACTTTAAAATAAATTTATGTGAGTAAAATAAAAAATAAAAAAGAAATTCGAAATTCGAATTTTATTTAAGTCAAATTTGACCATAATGTAACTCCCCAGTAAAACATCGTTAAATGAACAGTTGACGATCTTTTCCTATTAAACAGTAATGTACTACCACATCACTACATTGAGGGTGGGTATGCATTTGGCGGAAATTCATCCGACGCAAGCAGATGTACAACGCACGTAAAGGTAATGCATTTGATTGTCAGATTATTAATTAATCTTACTAATAATATGGGTTGGTATCCTTCATAATATTGTACCAAAGTATTTTTCGTTTCGTAAAATGGTTTGGATAATATTAATTTGCCAATTCAAACTCTAAGTTCTGGAGTTACTTACTGGTTTATCTCGTTGAGAATTCGATATTACGAACTTATACAAAGTGATGATTCAATATTGCTTTCTTAAATGAAGTTTGTTTTTGATTTTACCCAAATCAAACACGCGACATAGGGCGTAGGTACGAGCGGTCACGTAGCAGTAAAACTAGCGTAGTTACGTGGTTACCCAACATTTGACATTCGCTTCAAATTGCAGGTTCGATTCCTCGGTAACGTTTTTCTCACACGATCCGGAGAGCAAATAACTGGGTGCCGATGATATGGCCATATCGTTACGAATCGTGCCGTAACAATTGTGATTCACAGCCGGACGAACGGTGAACAAATTTATAAATATTTTATTAAAACATTTACCAAGGAAATTCAGTGAAATTCATACAGTTAATATATTTTATATTTAGATATTATTGCCATAGAAAATATACTTTTATTCATGTGTGTTAAGTACGACCGTTCCTGAGTCATATGTTATCATGAAATGTGATTTAATTTTGATTATGATGAGATTATTTTTTTTTTTTAATTTTAAATTATATTATTCGATTTTAAATATTAGTAAACACGTATAGTATTAGTAGTGAGTATTCTTATTATATTTATAGTCTTTACTAATCTCACCATTGCGGAAGTTACTCTGTCTGTCTGTCTGTCTGTCTGTATATCAGTTACTCAGGGAAGGACAAAAACTACTTTTGTTAAACCTAATACCGGACGACCACTCCATATAAAGCGAGCGAAGCCGCTGGTACCAAATAGTTTATTTATAAAGGAGGTTGATACCTTTTTGAATGCTTGAAATAAGACAATCTCCTTAAAACTAGCTGCCACTTGTAGCTTGTAACGGATACACAAACTAATAGTTTTGTTATCGTTTTTATGATAGTTTCTTTTCCTGAGATTTATGATGAGCTGTGAGTATCATACAAAGACCCTATAAGGCTAAGTTTCACCTCATTGGTAGCATGTAAGCACTCGATTGTACCGTCATTTTGATTTCAATTCTGTCCCGATTCCCTGCACGAACTATACACATCCCTTTCCACACAATACAACCAGACAAAGACAAAGGACCCGAAGCTATACAACTCTGAATGGAGTTGTTCAGTCGTGACTCCCGCAGAATGGTCTTATGTGTCAATTTTCCATTCGGCGGTGGCTTATTATTGTTGAAAATTCTTTATAAACGCGCCTCCTTTGTAACATTCCTGCGGAGATTGTCTGAACGCAATCGCGGGATTGTTTCACGATTTAGATTTCTTAGTCCGCAGATGAAAAGTGCCTTATTATTACATAGATTGACCATCATTGACGCCTTGTTGGCAATTCTGACAGATTGCTACAAATATCTCTTCGTTAAAAATTACTAGAGTGAAAACTATTGAATGCTAAACAAATCGAATTCGTCTTATTGAATCTGAGATTGGAGTTAATGATTTTTTGAATTAAATAACGACAATATGAAAATCCCTGATTGTATTCATCCCTTTCCCATTAAAACTCATCAGTTCTTTACTCATTGTGATTGTATTTAATCCTAAGGTTCCACAATGTATATTATTCTCAGTGGAATTTTTAAAAACTATTACGGGTTTAATTTTAATAAAAAATATGTCTTAATAAAATAAAATTTAATGTTAAATCTCGCTTTATTACAGCTAAAATGCCTTTAAGTAGCTCACTTAATGTTAAGCGAAAGAAAATTCCATATAATACGACTACGATGCAATATAATTTGTTTTCACGAAAAGCTTAAGAAATTATAATAAAATCTGGAAGCTGAGACCTTCAAACCTTTTGATTAAGATGAGAGTCCTTAGAGCCTCAGCAGTAGAACGGCAGATCGCCATTTACGTTTGCTCGTGCTCATATATACATATTACGAAATGAAATCATCACGTGACAGATATTTTCCCAGCAGTGCATACGCATCCGCACAGTAATGACATTGCGTACGTGCTCAATCGCGCCCGGTACCGCGGTACGTCACCGACGCGCCGTGCGCAAACACACCTTGCGCCACCGCCACTTTTCTACGCGATTGTACATTAATGACACGCGTTGATTCGCGTCCAAGATACGTGAGCAAATCTCCGGGAATCATTACCATGTCTGAACGCTACTGGGTCTACGGAATGGATTCTGAATTGACGTATTACTCGGGCATTTATCGTTGGAGTGTGATGCTATCAGATTCATATTATATTGCACGGGTTTTTTATTGAATTAAATAAAAAACAATTTACCATTTTTTTAAATTAAAATTGAAATAAAATGCAATAATATCCCAACCGAACTTCGTAACCGCTAAGCCTGATACACAGATACACTCGTGTAACAGTAAATTTTCCGCTATGAAAACTCCTTACATAAAGTGCTATACAGCTGGTCAGATGTACGGGCTTTTGAAGGTTTTAAAAAGATAATATTTGACTATTTCCTCCATAATACAAGGACGTCTGTAATAACTAAGTAAAATTGTAGGGATGGAAAAAATCGAAAATAGGTTTACATAAAAGTATGTTATTTTGACCGGGTTGTCATGAGCATTGACTAACAGCGTTTTAAATTAACGAAATTTAAAAAAAATAACATAAGAAGAGATCCTCTGCAAAATTGTTGACATCATTTTTTGATAAAATCAATAGAAAAAGGTTATTTCGCAAAAAATGCTTTTTTTCACGTTTTTGCTCATAACTTATTAAATTTTGGATTTAAAATCAAAAAATGGACATAAAATTACATAGACATAATTGTAGGCAAAGCGATTTGCTACAAAATATGTCTTTACAATTTTTTTGTAAGATTGATAGTTTCCGAGATATCGCGAAAAACGATTGGCCCTCAAATTGTAACATTTCATTTCTAAACAAATAAAAAAATAAAATGTATAGCAAAACCAATGAACATAAATAATATTGATATATTGATCTAGGTGAGTATTTTTTTTTTACAAATTGTCAGTATTGCTAACGTACTTGTGTGCACGATCATACTTACTCCATTTGACGGTAATGACAAATCCGGATGACGTACGTGGATCAATCAGTCGGACGTGGACAAATACGAGTCGGGACGAATGGTCCCGCGTCCCGACAAATTGCTGTCCCGATGCAATTTCAAGTCTCGCTTGTACGATTTAAATGCAGGAAATTGGATTCATTGCTAATATATATTTTATTGTACATATACCTACCTACTTATTACGAAAGAGAAACCATTAAGTAAAATTTAATTTAGGTAGCTCTTTATATTTTTAGCGTTATCTTAAATATCCTGTCATAGTCCCTTATTTTTCCAAAAGTTTGAAGAATTTGAATTTGAATTCTATGAATATCCGGAATTTTAGTTTCATTAAGATAATTGGCTTTGAATACAATGTAAATTTATTTTATGACACACTTTGTTTGCCAAAATAACTTTTAAAGTAGGTATATATACAACATCTATACCAATATTATAAATGCCACTAAACTCTGTTTGTCTGCCTGACGAAAGATAGACTAATAATAATTAATATCTATAAGTACTTTAAATATGAATTTTTATTAGAAAATAAATTAAACATTAAAATAGCACGATGGCAATGGATTTCGTGACGTGAAATCGTGGATTCATTTAGTTATACCAGTTTTTGCACATTACATTATATTAATAAGAAGACCACATATATTTTATAGCAATTTCTTCCAGGTAAAAAGTTTTTATTATGCAAAACAATTTATGTGTATAACGTGTACTACGGGCACTTGCCGCGACATAGCCGAAACGCGGCCAACCGTTTCCAATCCTGTGCTCACTGACGCGAGATTTAACCCTCTAATACAATTACACAAGCCTCCTCGATATGCATAGCCCAAATATTTGCTAGCTGATTAAAAGTCAAAGCTGTCGTGCCCGGGGCCACCGCACCGAAACAATTGTCTGCTCTGAATAATATTATTCGAGAATTTTCCAACCGAAAGATCACAGGCGGCGACCGTTTAAATTACGCGACAGTAACGTTTCGTTTGCTTATTGGATGTTTGATTAAAGTTTCGATGGTCGCGTAGAATTTGCTAGAATAATTTGTTTGTTCAGAGGGCTGATCTGCTATGACATTTTGGTAATCAATTAACGGAAATTATGACAATTTTTTTTTCTAAGATGGAGTTGACGTATCATTTTAAATATGCATAATAGTTGGTGAAAATAATAATTAAAAGAAAAATCATAAGAATTATTCACGTAATAAACTTACATGACGTACGAATTTAAGTAAAACTTTTGTACTCATTATGACCACGTGAGAATAATTACCAGTATTTTCCTTCGAAAAAAATATTTCTAGTACCTTTATAATCCTGTAAAATAAAGATTTAAGATTCGTAACGTGTAACATTAAGTATTCGTAAGATCTTACTTGTATAAAGGAAATATCGATTTCATTTAATTCAATTATGAACCCGGAAAATATGAAGAAATGTGAAAATCTCTTGAAATAATAAAGTTCCAAGTAGAACTATGTAAATAGGTATTGTGCAGTCGAAAAATTTTTTTTACAAAAAAAATGTATGTTTAACCGAATCGTTTGAACATCGCATTTGAGTCATATTATGACACATGGAATTGCGTGAAATGAAATCGTTCATTTATATCATTTAAAAATAAAAACATGGTTTTATCCGATCACATTTCAAGAGTAGCGAGTTCAATTTCTGCCGCGCTGTCGTTTAAAAATTAAGCCGCTGTAAGCTTCTTCTTACTTTACAACATCAAAAAGCATAAACTATACATGTGAAATTAATTCTTATTGCTATGATTTTTAATATTACATTTCCATAACAGTGTTGCGATAAAAAAACTTATGAATGATACGATATTTATTAATTTGTCTTTTAAACGTATATTTTCATACACAGATAATATTAAATTTAGACAATTTCTTTTAAGTAATTGGGCATGCTTCGCTCATTTATCTATTAAACGAGGACAATTTGAAAAAAATAATTAAAAATTATAGCAACAAATTTGTGATTAGAACATATGTATCTTAAACAAGATTACAGGTTCAAATCCAGGTAAGCAGCACTGTTTTTTTTTTTAAATATTTCATATCATAATCAGCGGAAAAGAAAATATCTGAAGGACCATGTTTCGGATGAAAGTCTGATTCATTTGTATCCACTATCCTGCATTGAAGTAGCGTGGTGGAATAAGCTTCAATTTTTTTTCAAAAGGACGTACAGCCCTAGACTAATCCAGTAGTGGGACATTCCCATTATTCTCAACTTAATTTAGCACATGAAAATTCAGCGATGCTTGCCTGGGTTTGAACCCGAAATCATCGGTAAAGATGCACGCGTTCTAACCACTGGGTCATCTCGGCTAGAATTAGAACTATTAAGAGATATCTTTAATCTACACATATTTATTCATAACAAGTGGATTGCGTATCTATGTATCTATACACAGGTTCAGTCCGTTTTGTGTAATACTAGTAGGCTGCGGCTTCGTTCGCGTATTAGGTGGTAGTTGTCACGTGTTAGTTCCTTGGGGTTCAGGCATACCAAATTATACCGAATTTGCGTCAGTGGTTTGGCCGTGAAAACATAACAGATAGGCAGATATACAAACCGACTTACTTTCGCATTTACAGTATTAGTATAGATGATTATGATCTCTTTGGTCTAGTGGCTGACTGATACGATTTCAGGGGTATAGATTACGAGGTACGAATTAAAGTTCAATAAAATTTCAAAACCAGCCTGTAATTGCCAGTGACACTCCGCAAATATTAAGAGTAATTGGTCATCAGGCTTATCTGTCCCCAGTCATATTGGGTTGCTGAAGGGCTTATGAGAGTTAGGGAATAGGTGTACCTGTGTTTTCGAATAGACCTTTGCAAATACAAAATCTCCTGTGCAGTCGAATCGTATTCCTCGTAATCATTATCATTTACAATAGCAGCCCGTAAATGTCCCACTGCTGGGATAAAGGCCTCCTCTCCCTTTGAGGAGAAGGTTTGGAGCATATTCCACCACGCTGCTCCAATGCGGGTTGGCGGAATACACATGTGGCTGACTTTCGTTGAAATTAGACACATGCAGGTTTCCTCACGATGTTTTCCTTCACCGCCGAGCACGAGATGAATTATAAACACAAATTAAGCACATGAAATTTCAGTGGTGCCTGCCTGGGTTTGAACCCGAAATCATCGGTTAAGATGCACGCGTTCTAACCACTGGGCCATCTCGGCTCTATGATAATTATCATACTATGATTCAATTCAGCGCGTAAAAGGCACAGCTGTACTAATCTTTATTTATAGTAAAAAATCAGTTGAGATCAAAAGCGAAAAGCCGTCATAAAGTCATCTGATACAAACCAAATAAAATTCCGTAAACGAAATCTTAATTTCTTCGTAAATAAAAAGAAAAACGTTTGGAATGGCAACAATCAAAACAGTGTGTTATTCCCATAAACAAATATGTTTATTTAATCGACAGTTTATTTGTACGTCTCGCCAATATCCGTTTCTATTTAACATTTGGATTAGACTATCGATTTGTTATTGTTTCACTTAAAACGGTCCCCATATGTGATCGTTATTGATTTTACTAATGTTTGAATGTGTGTGATTGTTCCTCTGCTTGGCCTAGGTCAAGCGGGATATGGGCCTCGAGGCATGCCTCCTTACCCGGGCGTGTCCTCAACGGTAGCACACAGCTACCGTGTCATATGTTTCTAACCCAATGGGTCAGGGTCCTGTGAACCCAGTGGTATGTCCAAATGTTTGAATACCATCTGGTATAAACTTAGTTTAATTGAGACTCACTTGTTCTTAGAACAAGGTAATCTTGATCTAATATTAATCTAGCATCCACTGGCGACGGGAGGGCAGGTTCATTTCTTGCCCAGGGGATCGGAATTACGATGCAAGAGGACATGCTGCTAGCATTCTTGCATTATACGCGGTCATGACTCTTACACTAACTACTTTTAATTCTTATTTGTATATAGTTAAGGCCTAACTGCTATAAATATATTACTTACATGTGTCATATGAAATTCTGTTACATTATTTGTATTCACCAATCCGCAATAAGTAGCAGCGTGGTAGTTCCAAGCAGTCGGGTCAGGCCCTAATTTTTTTTAGCATTAAATTGCCTAATTCAATCATTTTATAACATAGCACCATCTTGTATAGTGTTTATTTAAATTATAGTCATTATTAAAGATTAAATCTAGTTATTGATTTCTTAGATTTTTACGATAAAGATGCATATATCAAGATAAATCAGCCACCTGATATTAAGTGGAGTAAATATAGTAGGTACAATCTGTCCAAATCATAAGTACAAGAATGCTGTCACCTCTATTTTGTTAAATAGCAATTCCATACGGTTTTTCATTGAATAATTTTGGATATTGAGCCTCGACTACGGTGACTAGATCAGCAATAAATTAAAGTCCTATCGCTTAATTTTAGGTATTACTTTTCTTAGTGTATGTTTATGCTAAATACATTGCCAAATCTCTATGCAAAATGTCAAATCAACAACGAATTCAGTTAAGATTCGTCACACACATATAAACCGAATATAAATAAAAGCTTATAACAAAACATCGATAAAAGTGAGCAACGCAATCGTGTTCACGTAAAACAATGAACCAATTACGATATCCTCAAGCTCGGGTCCCGTAATCCCGGGAAGGGAAGGGCAATAAAAAGAGCAGTCCCCCGGGATTGCCGTTAAAAGATTTTGGCGAGGGGAGAAGAATTAAGCGTGTGATACTTTGTTCTTTTAAACGGCTTGCTCTGTTTAATACGGAAAAAGATCTTTTTTTAACATTCGTAGTCTTTATTCTTTATTCATCAGTGTCTCTAACGAATTCGTTCTCTGTGAATTTGCGTCTCTGTAATTTTTTTTTTTTGTTGATCATTTTTTTTTTTTTAAAGACTGCTGATAATATTTGAAGGAAAAATACTTTAGTCTCAATATACTTAATAGTTTTAATACATAGACTTTTTAAAGTTTGTTCGTCGGTTTATCTTTTTAGTGGCTTACCTTATAACATTCAAACAAATAAATAAGAGAACAATTGTATTGCATATTCTATGAGGGAAAAACATTTTATTTAAATTTATATTATGTACTTATATAGAAAAAAAATCGTATTAAATTAAATTTCACGAACCGTCAACTATCCTACAAACTATATCTAGTTCGTAGAATGTTTTATTGCAAGTTGTAATACACTTGAAAACCAGGAAATCGTTTTGTTCGCTAGTTGAAAAAAAATCCTGTATTTTTTCGGGGAAATAAAACGAGGGAGATGGGAACTCTCCCCGGGCGTATTACGATGTGACAGATTAGCGCGTAATTTCCTCTAAATTGATATCTCAAGACGTTTTTATTTTTCCTTCCTTCTTAAATGTTAAGTCATCGCCCGTTTATGGGATAAGTTGGGGGGTTGATATAATGTTGACATAAATAAAAATATTACTGTCTTGTTAATTGTAATTTAGTTTTAAAAACTTCATTGTTTTTTTTAAAAGATATTTTTAACCACTTGGTGTCTTTCGAATGTAGTGAACTGCGAAAATACTGAAGCTGCGCCTTTCTGTGCTAATGGAATACTAAACATAGTCTCTAACATATTATATTCTATGTAAATGGCGAAAAGTACACCACGATTACAATTATGGTGAGAATGGCAGTTAGATTTAGGTAATTAGGATGTGTGTAAAGCAGGGATGTTATGGATATGTCATATGGATACTGATGTACGAATCATATGTAACCGGCTTCAGATACGTTTACCGATAAGAAATTATTTCGGATCATCCGATTTTTTTCGCCTACTTTCTTTAAGTAAGTATATCATCATGCGAAAACAATATTGTAATAAATATATATTTTTTATCGATTTCGGTTTTGGTTACAGTTACGGATATATTAATATTTCGAATATCCGATAGTTTCGTTTAAAAAGTATGTATAAGTATTTTCCGTTGTAAGTAAACATCTAAGCTTCACAATGAAAAAAAAAAAAACCCATTAAATTAAAGAATATTGCGTTTTAAAGGTAGTTTATAACACGGTTCGTGAATATTTGGATTTAGCAACCTGTAATGACAAGACGTTAAGCTAAGTAACAAATGCTTTAAAGACATCCGCAGTTTCAACACCCAGGATACATTGGCCTCTCTGATAACCAGAGCGCATCAGCACTCATCGCGTATAAGCCGCCATTCTATCAAGACCCTCTAAATATATAGTTACCATATACAAAAACACGAGCCTTGAATCTGCAGCGAAGCTCAGAAAACATTGGTTATGTGGTTGCGCAAATTGTTTTATAAGTGAACGTGTATTTTATTGCCTCGTTTGATACAGAATACAAATTAATGTAAGGCATGTAAGCCATGAATTAATATCGTTAAGTTTATTCATGCGATATTCGTTCTTATTTATAATAGTTATTGAAGCGAATACAGCGTGTTAATTATAGTTTCCGCGGTTACTCCCGAGTGGTACAGCGTTAATGTTGAACGATGATTAATGTAATTTTCAAATGTCGATTCTGTTGATGCATGTTATGTAAGAAAGAGTTAAATTTCACACTGAACTTAATCAATTATAATAAGCGGCGGCCGAGCATTCCATACAATAAAAATCAAATTGTTTGTATTGTTTGTTACGATAGTATAAAGCATTTGGTTACAAGGGTGTGAGTACTTCGACTGTTCGATGACTTATTTAATTTTAGTACATTCGGCGTTAATTTAGTTCTGGTGTTAAGTAAATTTGTCCGGAAAAGTAACCTAAGTGATATCTGCCAAATATCATTTACATCCGTTCAGCCGCTCTGGCGTGATTGAACCAGAAACATCCCCCCATAAAAACTTTCGCACTTACAAATAAAGAAAAATTAAAAAAGAATGTTTAGTTACTTCGTTTAAAACAAATGAATGTTTATCACAACCCACATAAGACATCATTTCATTCATCATTCATTCACTCTATTTAGAAAGTCTCGTAATATATTGTTCATTGTCAAATCTATGATTCAAAATCAATGTCAATTATTACTTAATCAATAATCATCCTATTGGTAAGTATTCAATGTATCAATTCTAATCCAAGTTTGGAAGAATTTGGCGCTTCCGATCAAAAATCGCAAGTTTTTTTTTAAAACCTTGAGAAGTGCTTATGCCTGTTTTA
This sequence comes from Vanessa atalanta, assembly GCF_905147765.1. NCBI lineage: Eukaryota > Metazoa > Arthropoda > Insecta > Lepidoptera > Nymphalidae > Vanessa > Vanessa atalanta. The sequence continues at coordinate 8,601,223 of NC_061882.1, forward strand.
ACACTGGCTTACTCACCCTTTAAATCGTAACGCATATTGCTGTCTTCAGGGTGGTACCTACCCAGGCGAGATTTCAAAAAGCCGAACCACCAAGTAATATATTTTACGCAATCAATCAATCAAAATATACTTCATTTAAGTAGACTTTTAGAAGCACCTTTGAGTCATCGTTTTACGAACTATATTAAGTGATGCTACCACCGGTTCGGAATGTAGATTCTACCGAGAACAAACGGCAAAGAAATCTCAGTAGTTACTATTTATCAACATTTAAAATACAAGGTTATGTTAGCCAAATACAATTATACCTGTTTATAGTATTATATCAGGTCTGGAAGTCGACGAGTCACAATTATTAATACAAATGTATTGATTTAATAAACAAATGAATTATGAGAATTCTAACAACGATTCTACGATAACGTAAATAATTCTCATGTATTTAATTGAACTATTTCAAATGATCTTTAACGAGTGATTATTAACATTTGCCCATTTGCTATCGAAACACTTGGCCCTCGGAATAATGGTGCAAAAAACTTGATCAAAAGTATAACACCTCGCCTTATTGCTTCCACTGGTGACAGGAGGGCTGGTTCGTTCAGACAATCGGAATTGCGATTCAACGGGTAAATGCTGCTAGCATTCTTGCCACCATTCCACGCGGCCAAGATTTATACAGTAACTATTTTTAATTCATATTTGTATATATATTTAAGCACTTATTGTTATCAATTCTTATGTTAGTGATTATTAACTAGATATAATGTGAAAGAATTACTATTGTGGTATAATTGACGTGCCGTACTCTGTAGCGCCCCTTGACACGGGCGCCGCGGGCGACGGTCGCGCGTTTGATGTCCTGTCAGACACAATGTCTGTACCGGGCGTGATTGGTATGAATAATGATCTGTGATATTAAATGTTGATTTGTTATAATTTTAAATTGTAGGTATTAGGTATACATATATTTTTTCTTTATACAAGGTAGACTTTAAGACTTGAGAGTTTACTTGGTTGTTTAATTTACGAAAATCTTAATTAACAGTGTCTACCAATTCTGTGTATAATCTTACTATGAAGACAATGCTTAGAGCTTAATCCGTGTTGCCCTAGTGTGTGTTGTTGATTACAATTAAAAATTATTTTATATTAAAGAAATAAAACTTGTATGTATGTCTTACAGCCTTATCTTATAAAACAAAGGTCTCTCTTGTATCGTTACATGTGCACAAAGCGACGATTATTGTCTAGATTATAATACATAACAACACTGATTGCAATACTAAAATTAAACAAATTTGAACCTTATTCAAATAGAAATAAGACAGCAAAACTGCACTTTGTCATTGCAAATTTTGCCCTAATAATTAAATGGAATAAAAATATTAAATTTTCAAAATGATCTTTCAGTAACTTGCAATAAGAACGTTTTTTCTGTCTCCCTTAAAAAGCATTACAAAAACAATGACGTTAAGCGAAAATGGTCTTTATTGCAATGTAATAAATGAGTTAAGATTAGTACTATTATATTTGTAAGTGTAGGTATTACGAGAAGCGCCCACGCATGTCAGCGTGTCCGTAACGCGATCATATTGCGCTATTGTGCCGACGATATCTGCGGTTAAATACGTGTGTAATCTTAACTTACAAAAGAAAAATAACATCTTTCGTAATTTTACTCTAATAATTCCTTACGAGAAATCGATTCTGAAGATTATTCTGGAAGTTTTCAGCTTAAAAAATTATATTAATTAAAATGAAATATTGACTAAATGTAAAGTAAAATTGTACTTTTTATTTGAATTAAGTAATAAAACCAACCCGCATTGAAGCAGCGTGGTGGAATATGCACCAAACCTTCTCCTCAAAAGAAGAGGCCTTGGCCCATCATTAGCAGCCTGTATATTCCCACTGCCGGGCTAAGGCCTCCTTTGAGAAGAAGGTTTGGAGTATATTCCACCACGCTGCTCTAATGCGGGTTGGTGGAATTCACATTTGGCAGAATTTCGTTGTAATTAGACAAATGCAGGTTTCCCCGCGATGTTTTCCTTCATCGCCGAGCACGAGATGAATAATAAACACAAATTAAGCACATAAAAATTCAGTGGTGCTTGCCTGAGTTTGAACCCGAAATCATCGGTTAAGATGCACGCGTTCTAACCACTGGGCCATCTCGGATCTTAGCCCATCAGTGGGAAATTAAAAGGCTGTTAATCTAAAACAATAAATAAAAGGTGAATGAAATGAGAACTTAAGTAGGATTTTAATTGCATGGATTAAATCAATACGTTTATGTCTCGTCTGTCATCATTACGTTATGTAATATGAGCATATAATTTATGGGAGAGAACGCCAGCACTAGTTACGTCATATAGCTACAATGCTATATGTCATATTGTACCTATCTTCGACTGGCTGCTGCATCAAGATACACATGAACTCACATGTAACAGTGTTAGTAGTTACCACTAGTTACCTAGCTTATAGCTTTACTGGTATATCTTAATTTAATTAGAAGTTAATAGCCCAAAAACAAATTAACAGAAAAACAGTATTTTTATTTAATTTTAGGGAAACAAACAATGAGATGACACTTATGGCATAAAAATATACAATATTACATACATCAGCTAAGTTTCCACTGATACAATGTATTCTGGTGTATCTACGAAATTATATTTCAAATCAATTGCAGTAGTACGTTTAAACACATCAAAAATACGTATATAGTTCCGACTTCCTCATAGCAAGACCAATTAAATCATAGTAATGTCTTAATTAGTCAAAATGATACACGCTATTAATTACCGGCATATAAAGATCAATGGTCATCATTCGAAGTATATTTTGATACAATAAAGCGCTTATTAGCTACCTCGTTACGACTGTCATCTCATTTACGATCTCTAATGACACCGCGTTCTGTTTCTCAGAAGATGACAGAGATGGCGACTCCACCAATAAACCCGTAAAACTTGCTTAATTGTTACCATAAACATCGATTAACCAATCTATTTGCAAACCTACAAATCTAATCCAAGCCTTATCGCTATTGAGTTAAGACACAATTTATAATAACTATAATTTTACCGATAGCAAAAGTATGTTTGTCAAAATTAAGTCCAACCACTTCGATCGACTGATTCGAAAAGGTAACTTAGTATTTAACGTAAGGCAATAAGGACGTATTTCGTTTGGTGTGTAAATTGTTAGATATCGGATAAAGTTGTGAATTGTTCAGCTCGTTAGTGCGACAGAATCCTGATGAAGTTTAGGGTGTAAAGATTTCCTAGTGATAGCATCAGAATTGATTTCTCACGGCTACTGATATTGCGTAATAAATTTGTAGATCAAGCTATCAGCTATAAATAAGATCTCTGGAGATTTACTTATACATCTAAATTAATCGAGTCTTTAGGCGTAACGTGCACGTCTCTTAATCATTATTTACCTGAGTTTGTATATAATATATGCTATTTTTGATATAGAATACAGTTTAATTAATTTAAGAATTCCCAGCTAAGTTCAGAACTAGTTCAGTGCAAAAATGTCGTAAATAAACGTAACTTATATCCTTTCTAGGGCGGGACAATTTCTGTTTTTGTTTATTTTGTATTAGCCGTGCATCGCGATTTTAGCCTACGTTAAATTTTTATTATAGGTATACAAGGAATAGTCAATCTTGAAAGTTGATTTTTGTTATCATAGGTAATTACCTATTTACGCGTAATAAGTCCTAAATGACATTAAACATAATCATATGTCCACGCAAAACGATTTTAATTAAATAAACACTAAACAATACTTTGGCGTACTTCCTATAAACCCTACATCCCTATCATCCAATAATTTACATTTGTACATACAGAAAGACGAAAATTATATTTTGGTTTTGATAACTTATTCCTTTAGTATTAACCCATAAACCCACAACTGGATAAAAACTTCGACTTTTAACGGAATAAATCCACGTAGGAGAAGCTTTCAGGAGAGAATATCTCATGTTGTGAAGAGCTTGGGAAAACGAGTAAAAAAGATTGTAAGTGTACCATATTAGTACTGGGACCACCCACACTGCACCAATAAACGCAGCGTTTTATGGCGTTGATAATAAACGCATGTTTACAATGGGTTGCCTGCGTTGTTCTTGTCAACCTGCGCCTGTGCAGCTCGGAGTGTTCTCAAGCAGATGGCTGTGGGAGTTTTATAGGGTAATGGAGAGATATACGTAAAATTTTTACTATACATAGTATAAAAAGATTTTTTTTGATTATTTATATATGTTCTTTCGGATATTACACATATATAACATTCATTAAAATATAGTATGTGTCGTTACATAGAGGGATGGTGTACGTCTACGCCTTTGTTTCTGTTGTATGTTATCTTTTTTTTATTTTAAATTAAACTAAGTTTAACATTGTTAGCAAAAATTTTTTTGTAAAAATTAATTTTACTATGTCTATCTCTTATAAATACTAGTAATGTATTCCAGTTGAATTATATTTACAAATAATAGTAATGTTTCCAAACTATTCATTTCGAAACTGGATAAAATTAACTTCCAAGATTTGTTTAAATACCTAATAAACTAGCTTGTGTAGCATTGTTTAAAATATAGTTTTTATTTAGTATTCACTATGTTACAATACGTTATAGTCATAACAGACTTTTAACTGTGTCTCGCTGAATTTTCGTGTGCTTAATTTGTGTTTATAATATTTTACACGGTAGTGAAGGTACCTAAATATTTCAAGGAAACCAGTCTGTGTCGGGTGATAAATTAATTTTAATTTTAACTAAAATATTGTAATTATCTGTAGATAATTTTATTTGTCTAATAGGGAGACTTCTGATGTTTAATTGTCATTAATTATCTGTTCGTTTTGTGAGACGGCAGCACTGCATTGTCTACACAGCTCAAAATTAAAAACAAAATATTCCTCATTCAAGCAGGCTCATAAAAGCAAATCTGAATCGGCTCGTTACAGTGTTAAATGTGAAGCTACAACTGGTGCGTGAAGTAGATTATACCGAAAAGAACTGGCACCATTTTAATTACAGAGCATGTCAGTAAAGTAGGTACAATTAAATTTATATTAGTATAGGAATATACATTAGAAATCAACAAATATTAAGTCCTCAGTTTTTATCTTTAACATAAGTCTCTAGATCCAGATTATAAATAGACTAAACAGCTCTTTTTTGCAGGATGAAAACAATTTCAATATCTGTAGCGTTACCTCAAAGCAACTGCCCTAAGACATAACACTATTAAAGTATTGTTCACATTAGTACATTTCATTTATAAGAAACAAAATATATGTGACGGTGAACTAAATATATATAAATCGACTCTTTAAAAATATTCAGATAACATTTTATAAGTAAATAATACAATTAATTTTATTGAATTAACGCAATTAAACCTTCTTTCACATCTAATTACGAAACAGCGTCCCTCGATAACTTTTTACTTTCATTGGAACTAGGCTAATAATACAACACTTAGAAAATACTAGATTACACTACAACTTAAGAACCAAGGTTTCCTGTTCCCACATTCTAAGTTGTTGGGCTGAATACAGACCTATATCATTTGCGTCATTGCCATTCATAATTATTATTCAGCAATTAATGTCAAAACGATCTCTTTAGAGACAAATGAACAAAGACTTAGGTCATTAATCATATTTGAAACAGACTGCGACCTCGCCTGTTCCATTATATTTTTTATATACATCAGAACGTCCGCTTAGTTAATAATATATACGTATGTTTTTATTGTAGGTGTTAAGTTAATATTTATACATAATTACAACATTGTTTAGTGGATTAAACACGCGGTTCTAGACCGAGGATTCTATTCTGGGCATTTTTTAAAACAAAATTTAGGAAATGTTCATCCGCTAATTCATTAATTTATAATCTTTACCCCACAGGGGAAAACGTTGGTTGTCGTAACGTTCACATCCTTGAGAAGAAGTGGAAGAAGTGCTCGAATGTTACAGTAACACTGGCTACATTTGCTGGACTTCTTATCTGCTACTTTCGGTGAATAGGTCATAGAGTACTTAGATAGGACATTTCATACAGCAGTAGACAAAACTTCACTTCATATATTAATAGTATAAATTTATGTGAATATAAATATCGTGAAATATCTATTCAAGTATTTGCAAAAACGTAATTCGTTTTTCTTGTTTCCTACCAGCCTGTTTTTTTTCGATCTTTATTTTGATTGAAAAATGATTGAGTTGGTTTATTCAGATATTTAAAATAAAAAATAGTAATTAGCAGGTACTCATATAAATTCCCTTTTCATATCCCTTGTCATTCCATAAAGTCCAATACACTCAACAAATCCAAATCTATCACATATTACATACTAAAGCTATTCCCTTGTTTTCGTTACTTATGTTAGCTACTGATTAATATTTTGAAGGGATAATATATGTTATTCCGTTAAATATATAAGAAAAATAGTATAATGTTTTGCAAGCGATATTAAATTGTTATGACAATCATGGTTTATGTCTCAAGAGTTGTTAGATTTTGTCCTCGGAGTGCGTGTAAACATATCGTATGTAAGGCCTCCCACACACGCGACAAACGTGTGACTGACTCACAGTGTCGCAATATGCGTCGGTGCTACGTGGGTGGCCGTGATAAGCATCTAATTAAAACTTTTCTTCTATCTATCCATAAGGCGTGCTGTTCAAGATATGTTTTGCGACGAATTTAATTGATTTATTCAGAAAAAAAAAAATAATATGATTTATATTACTCTATTTCCTATCTATGTCTATTTACTACCGACTTTTAAAAGATCATTTTTTAAATATAGAATTTTAATTAATAGTCAATTTATATTTGAATTTGGAAAGAGATTTTAGTGGTAGGTATAATTTTATGTTCCATTATGAATGCAAATTTTCTCTGAGTAATTACCGAGTAAAATAAAGTTTCATTTCCGTCACGTGTTCCGTGTACAGTTGTACGAGTTCATCTAAATACCTAACTATCTTTTGTCAGTACGAAGCCTAATACTTAAGTATACTCGACATCTCGACTCGCTAACGAGGGTCGCTCGTCTGTCTTATGCCTTAGAGTGACAACGACATTATCCTATTCTTGATCGACAATTGTTTATTTTATAAACATCGCCTCCTACATCCAATATCACTTACATTGAACACTATTTGTAGTCGCACTTAAATCTATACAAATAAGATCTATTTTGTCGAAGCAATCACTGTCAAGATGGTATATTTGTCGTTGCAAGACGATGAGGACATGATGTTTTGAATAGAGGTCAAAGACATGTCGATGGGAGAGTGCCGTGTGAGAAAATAGATTGTTTAAATTTATCTATTGCTTTTCAATCAGATCAAATCATAGTTATATTTGTTAATGTTTGCTTTGGATATGTTAAACTTCCGACGCAAAATTTAAAGGAAGGATTATACTGTCGAGTTGAGAAGTAAGCGACAAGATTATATTGTCCATTGGCTTGCGAGTGAAATTAATTGTGTTGGTGATATTCTTTTGTTGTAATGATTATTATGTTTGATGGGGTAGTTTAGCCGAGTCCAAATAAATGGTCTATGGTCAAGCCAACTATTGTTGGTTAGGTTTTAGGTAGTTTAAAATGAATATGTACAAATACGTCTTATTTTTTACAATTAATAAATTTATTCTCTTTGAATTTGATATATATATTCGTTTTTAATTCGATCTTTTTGGAACATGAAGTTTGTGGTTTAGTAAGATATTTATATTCTATCCACTGGGTCACCTCGGTTATAATAGTCAACATTATTTACGATTGACACACAAACAAACCCTTAGTTCGTATTAAAGTGCAGATGTCTGTATATAAGGAATACTTTTAGCGATTTCTATCAACAAATTAGTTGCCCCACCCCTCACAACAACGCTTAGCGACACGCGAACCTTGTGTTTATAGTGACAGTTCCTGTAATTCAGTGCTGATAACATTTACACCCGCAGTGAGCTCATAATACACCAATCTAAAGATACCTTTTCAATAATACGGGTTAATTTAATAATATAGTAACTTTAGATTAAACATCATAATATAGGTAAACCTTAAACAATTTAAAAAAATAATAAGTTTTAGTTTTATTGGATCGATAATTTTATTAATACTTTGAGTTATTATTGTTATATAAATATCAAACTTTGCTAGTTATAATTGAATTGGCAACTTAATGTAAACTAAATAAGTTTCTATAGTTACCTGAAGTGAGTTATTTGTGCGTAAGGTTAGGTAGGTATAAAATACCTACTCTTGTTCGTTCAGTCTGTCCATGTTACGAGTTAATTTATTATTGATAGCACATTGCATTATCATTATAAATATACCGCCTGAATTTCATTCGCATCGGCCGGTGTTCTTACACGCGAAGGCTTCACTTTGTATACAACTTCCGGCGGCGCGCCATTTCCGGTCAACGCGACCGGAAGTGAGCCGTTCCAGCTCCATGTCACCTTAAGTACGTGTTGTGATTGGCTAGATTTATGATCTTCGTGCTGTGAATTGTTGTAATTACCGTTTACATACACTATAATTATTTTAAAATACTTTTTATGTGTCGACTAGGTAGATAAACCTACCTACATACTCGTAGGCGATATTTAAAAACATAAATTGATTTATATATCCTGTTCTTTATTTATAAACTCAATCTTTAACATTCACAACGTACTTTATTTGCGTAATTTCATTTAGATTTAAAAATCTATCTTTTCATGCGATATTGTTCTAGTGAGTTTAATTTATCGCTTAGCAAACGAGATTTACTAAATATTGGATATCGAAAGAGATACGAGATAATAAAAAGAAATACACAAAAGATATTTTTAATTTAAAACACTTTAAATTATATGTTGTGTCACCTATTATCGTGACGTCAAAACTCAAAGACAAGAGATTCAATTAGCCATAGTCCAACCTTAAGTCTTAACATAACTTTTAAACACAGTAAATATATATGACATAAATCAGAATCATCATAAAATAATACATCAAAAGTATATAACAGCTGAATAAGGCTCGTCATACTAGATATAGGTTTCTTTTGATCATTACCGTGTATAGAGAATATGTCACCAATCCCACACGATTTATTCACATAATCATCTCAATTGTTGGTGATATTCAACACCAACAATCGACGAATGACATTACGTTTCGAGTGTACATAATAACGACATGTGGTTGACGTTGAATGTGTCTTTATTTACACACCAAACAAATGGTACCCACATGTCACGGCAGGGAATGACAAGGTCTCAGCCCACCACGATAGCTTGGTCTCTTCGCACAGACCGATCACCCCTCGTTGTTCTACAACATCACGTCGAGCAAAGGACGAGGTGGGTCGTAATATATTTGTCGTTGCAAATAAATTTGTGACACAATAAACAGTGGATATATTTATTTATCTACAATAATTACATACAGCAGATGTGCTGAAGAATTGTTACCGAGACGTTTAAGTTTTTAACTTAAGTATTTATATATCCAATTATAAATGTAAAATATATAATTGTTATGTATTATTTTATTTACAGTTATCTGGTAATATGTTTAATTATTTTCTTTACCTGTAATTTATATTTAAGGCAAAAGATATAGTTTACATTTCAGGATTTAAGTTACTAAAGAGGTACATACTTCGATGAAATTCATATTTTATTATTTAATTACTGAACTTATCTAATTTGTAAAGTTCATTTACCCAATATTATCTATACCTACTCTGAGACTTCGTTCAACCTAAATATGTCAATATCCTTAATTGGTTCGGCTGTTTTGTAAGAACAATCTCGAAACTCACCGCTAAGGCGATCGTAAACTGTTAGAAAGTAGGGAATTAAAAATCGTATCATAATAGCAAATGAACGTCTTTTAATATCACGAGTGATATAAGTACGGCCTACTGTTGCACTGTTGGTTTACAACTACTTTAAGGTAAAATTATATGACACCAGTTCAATGATTTAGTCATGATAAAATTACATATATTTATATCATATTGAAAACCATTTTTCAGATCTCCAATTTTGCGAATAAGTTTGAACGGAATTTAATTAAATTGTTATATTACGTTTTTCTGTAACTCTGTTACTGTAAAGCCGTTGGTTTTGTTTGAATTATTTCCGGTCGTGTTGGACTTGGAGAACTTTAAGCCATGATAGTTTGTATTTATTTATTTATTTAAAATACTTTATTGCACCACATATATTAGGTACATAACAATTATTAAGTACATTGCAACAAATGGTGCGCAAAGGCGGCCTTATCGCTTATAGCGATTTCTCACAGACAATCTTTGGTGATAGAAGCTTAGAACGAAAACAGCTAAGTGCAGTTATAGATAGAAAGAGGAGATAATAACTGTAATTAAGGAATACTGATATTAAAGTATAATTATAAACTACACATAACTACATCCGAATAATACACATATAATAATATAATATACATATCAAACTACATATACATAGTTATAAACTACATATTATCATACTTGTATACGTTATTTATGTAGTTTGTAGTTACTCTAATCAGCCATTTCGATTAAGAAATGATATTCATCAAAATCATTTATCTCCTGTACACTAACAAATACTAAACGCACGATGTTTTATCGTCGAAGTAAATTGTAATTACCAAAGTTTAAAGTTGAACTCACTTTATATATTTATCATTTTTTAAAAATACATACAGTCTTTACATCTAGGTACTTATATAGTAATATTTCATACAGGCTCTCGTTTAAATTTCTCATTTCCAGACGTTGTATGGTGAAACTGACAAGTCGATCAACAAACAGGAACCTCTAAACATTACCAAACAAGTATTTCCGTGGGACTGTCAAAATATTAAACTGTTTGTACGACCAATACGTACACTTAGAGCACGCATGATATCGATCATTAGCGTACCACCATTAAAACCTCGTGATCTACCATTTTGTTCTATTTGCTGGTGTCGGTCGCTAGAAACTGTGAGTCTTCCTAATTTCGGTGGTTAATATTTAATCACACACACACATACACTTTATCGGAGACTTACTGATATGTCGTTTCATAAACGTGCCTTTTGTTTTAAATCTATAAGTATTAATAAACATATCTTATATCAAAATATAAGTAGATCTACATTGTCTTTGATGTCTACATTGTATTGGGTACCTAATACTGTTAGTATTAAAAACGAAATAATCGTAACTTTACTTGTATAAGAACTATAGCTAAATTATCATCAAAGACGTGTAAGTTTTTCTTTTAAATTGGATTTATTTAGAAAATGTATATAGGTATAACAATCTTTAAAAAAAACAATCCATGTTTCTCCTCGTATCGACTAGTTCTCAACACTCAACCGTAACAAAGGCTTATCGAACACAATCTATATATAATAACGGCAATCAACACATTTCCATGTCAGCACGGACAGACAAATGTAACAAATGACATTCCGTTATCTTTGATCTACACGAGTGGCGCTATGAGTTCCTACTTTTATAAAAGTCACGTTTTGTTATGATCGCTATAGAGACCTGACAGGGGTGACGTTTGAAAATAGAATTAAGTCTGTCTGTACAGCCGTAAATGTTCCACTGATGGGCTAAGACCTCCTTTCCTTTGGAGGCTTGAATCCCACACATGCAGCCTCTTCACCGTTTCACGAAATGAATTATAAAGAAAATTATCCACATGAAAAACCGTATTTTTAAGACGTATTTATATTACGTATTATATTCTTTTGTTTTGTAAAAAGATTGGTTCACAATGGAATAGGTCTTAATACTAAGAACTTAGGTACTTATTGATATTGAGGGATAGGATAATCAACGAGGATGTAAGTGGTGAATATCTTTCATAAAACCCTACCATCAGGAAGAAAAATCCAAGTTTTTTAAGCAAAAAAAATTCGGGGATTCCCAAAATATTTCTTATCTAAAATAATCAACTCAACATCTATTTCGACAACTTAAAAAGCTATAACGTTTTTATTGTACAATATCAGATAAGGGTAGCGATAATATCTCTTCTAGTTGTTTGACCTAACCCGGCCTACTTAGGGGACCAAATTGAGTGCGAGCGCAATCTTAACGGCCATCGCCACGACACTGTGTCGATTTACGAGCCGTGTTATAGCGTGTAATAGCAGCCGATAATGAAGGATAACCGATACGGTTTTCCTGCTACGGACACGCGACACAGAATTATGTTCTAAGGCGCGGCCGGTGTCTTAAGTAATAAGAAAGTGTAGAACATTAGGTTTGTTTTGAATTTGATTTTTATTGCGAATATACCTAATCAAAGTTAAGTAGGTACAAGGTAACAGGTAATCTTATTTGTTCTATTTATTATTTTATTCAACTTTATTTATCAATAGGTACCTATATGATATTAATAAGATCAATATCAAAAGTAACGGCAATTACGACATTGTAATATTACTGCATATAATACTATACACTAATTCAATTCAAGTAGAATTGAAATCCCGTTATCCTATTGGACGTTTGCGTCTCCATGTCACCCATTTGTCACCAAGCCCCAACCAATCAGGAAGCGCGTTTTGAAAATGGAACGCACAAAAATGTCACCGCGTTGTCGCCTTATGTACCGAGCCTATTGTTCGAATCTCGTATCCCTATTCAACGTAGTTCATAATGGCGCCCGTTTACGCATTTAAAAATAGAATCAGGGATGAAATTATTTGAAAATAAATATGATGAGCGTTGATAATTTCTATAACCGGTATTCATACGTAATAGTGAAAGTTTTTTTGTATGGAGATGATTGTAACACTCATCACGCAGAATGAAATAACAAAAAGGACACAGTTTCGCCCCAAATCAAGCGTGACTTTTTACAAAGGGCGATTTATATGGGCTGCGCTATCGTTTATAACTGAACGAAATCGAGAAGGTCGCGTCCCAATACGAGAAGCGAAGGATATTCCGGACTTTTTCATCGGTAGGGTGCTATCCCAGTGTGCCAATTGCCCGGGGTCGGTGGAAATAACATGGCTGTATCATTGTTATACAAAAGTGCAGCTGTTCTCTTCCCTAAGGGTAAAAAGACGTTTTGTGTGTTTTTTTCGATACGCTTCGCAAGCCCTTTTAGCGGTCACCGGGACAGACGCACGCCTCCTGTTTGTGTTGTGATACATTGTATTTTTTAGAATATTTCGATTAACTTGAATTGCTGTGTGAGGTTTTGTTTTAAAAAATCATTAATTTACTTTTTTTCTTTTTCCGTTTACAGCTTTACAATTACATTGTCAGATTTTTGGAAGATTTAATTTTGAGAGTTCGATCGTGTACATGTGTGTACTACACATAAATGTTCGTAATAATTTATTTTGCCTCAAACATATCAAGATTAAATTTTTGTATGAAGTTCAAACATATATAAATATTCATGAAAACGTATTTCGTAAAATTAGATCCATCAATTTTACATACTAAAAAAAAGCAGATAAATTAAAATGTATTTATGTATAGGTACATACCTATATCATAAGTACCTAGGTACCTACGTACCTACACCCTTACAAAAATCTTGCCTGCCCGTAGGTCTGGCTAATCATAAAGCGGATTAGCTTTACGAGCTAGCCAGACAGACAAACATAAACACAGCTCGATCTCCCTAGGTTCACCATACTCCTAGTCGCGTCACAGGTTTTTCCGTCGACCCGTAGCAACTCGAAGTATGGAAGTTGGTAGAATTAACCCTCTCGTAGGTATGTAAAGCTGTTGATGCTTTTGAACTCCATCTGATTCTGACCTGTAAACCTGTTAGCGCAAACACTCAAGCACTATAATATCTCCTCCGTAGTTGACTATTCTATACTTAGAATGACCGCTGTACCCGAAAATCGGTTGTGATATCATAACCACTTATTAAAATCTTGTACAAAATCTTGTAAAAGGTTACTAATCTAATTGAAACCTTCTTTGGAAAAATGACACGGGTATATATTTTGTGTCAATAAAGTCACACCTAAATTTGGCCTTTAAATTAATTTCAAAAATAATTATATCTTATTTCAAAAGATGTCATGTCTTAAAATCTTACGTAGGTAGGTATGTACATACCAAATACAATCTTGTTTGTGTTCTTCAATAATAGATACAGCTATTATTCGATTTTTAATAATAACGGTTTAACTAAACGTACGTATAAGTATTTACCCTTTATATTAGTTCAGAAGCGCATTCAATAAAAGATTCATTTGAAAGAGCCGGCATTCATTCTTCGAGTGTCTTCAAGCACCCAGCCGCCATTTTGTTTTTCATTATTCGCCATCTTTTTATTGAAAAATATGCATTAATCCGTTGATCAGCAGATGTATGCTTAGGGCGCAGTGTTTCTCAAGTGTTTAAGGACGACAGTGCTTTTTTTGGAACGTTCGTGTGACAGACGGATAAACATTTTTATAAATCTAATTTGAATATAACTTCAAGTAAGTGTGCTTTTTATTAAGTTGTATCTATAATTTATTTTTATTATTTACGTACCTCTGTGTACCTCTGTTTCCAAAACTTTTAACAGTCATTTCTGATAGAGTCAATAAAGCATCGTAGGTATATGTTTATGAAGTACATTGTACCATATAGGTTAATTAATGATATAATTCGTAATCAGGGATAAATAATCCTTATAATACTAATTGCTCAAACAATAAAATACAATATACAAAACAATATATTTTAGTATCTCTATCGTAAATAATATCAAAATCGATCAGCTACAACACAGTTCTATTCTACCATTATATGTTATTTATATATTAGTACATAATAAATAGGCAGATACACTAAACTAATAGTCATACTTTTGTCAGTGTGGTAAATGTAATGAGAACAAACTACAGGGGCTTAACAGAGGTCGTTGAAGAGTTCCACTATCCATCTCATATGGTAATGTAGCTCAGTGCCAATCCTCATAATATAAACTCCAAATGTTCTCTTTAATAGGGTATGAGGCGTTTGTGCTGTTGTCAATGATACATTGGCAGGTTTTACAATTTATTAGGTCATTACTTACTTTTTCAGCAATGTTTCTACTATTTAAAATACGTTAAAGCAGAAATTTAATTCTGTATAGAATATTATATACTTTTTTATATACTTATATCGTAGAATTCGCCTCAATCGGCAACACTTGAAATAGGTCACTCCATTGGGCCAGTGGGGCGCACACTGCAATATTGATACACACACACATGCATTATGTAATCCTCTCTACGTGGCAGTACTGTTGTGAACGAAAGTATTAACAAAAATATTCTTCATTTAGTCTCGTAAAACCAGATTCGAAAATAAAAATAAACAAATGCAAGTATCATATTCCTGAAATAGCTTTTGTTACATATTGCAAGTATAAATGATATTTGACTTGAATCAAATGGGTACAATTTTTGTTTAAGTATCTTTTGACATATTCGATATATTTTATGAGAGTCACAATCAGATAATTCGTTGCGGAAAACGTATTTTCTTTTTAGTAAAATATATTAAAACTAGTTTTCTCCTGCGATTTCGCCCGTGTATGAGGAGAGTGCAGGTATTAGGGATAAGAAGTACCTACCTTATGTGGTATTCCAAAAAATAATCTATCTCTGCCTTATTTCATTTAGATCCGCTCAGCCGCGTGTGATTCAGTAACAAACATCCATCCATCCATCGGAATTTTCAAATTTATAGTATTAGTAAAATATTCGTAAACGCTTATCTGACTATGTGTCCAGGGTTGGCACACCCTTTGCGCGCGGACAGGCAGCTGAAACTTTGATGTGGGTGCGTTGACGCCAACCCTAGAGCTCCCGGCGCTCTGCATATGTAGTACAGATTAAATATACAGTTACATTTTGAGTATAATCTGTCATGTTATTACACACGTGTAGTTGTATCTTTTATATCGTATATATACGTCCTTGTATTCAATGTATTTGTACCTACTACCTACTCTTATATGTATATCGAATTCACTTAGATATATGAAAATATAGATTTTTTTTAGACTGCTGTTATAAAAGTTTAAATGCTACAATGGGATAATTCTAGAAGTGTCTATGTATCGATTTTCCGACTTTTACATACCTTCTAATCTTATATAACAAAAATCATTCACACAAATCGAAGATTTAAGAAAAACATCTGTACAAAATTTAGTTATTGATAATTTTACTCTAATAACGCCCAAAGCGGTTCTGCTTAAAAAGTACACAAATTCTTATGCACATAATAATAGTTATCCTTAACAAAACATTTAATATAGGCTAATATATGTATATTGTCTGTACACAAGGCTATAGCGGAGGCGCGTAAATCTAATGATCAACAATTACAACAGTTGCCACGTCGAGTTTTTCTGAGAACAATCACGACCGACCCGCCCTCGCTTCTCCCCCTATCAAGATTACACGTTCCAAGTCATACAATTCCAAAAACATATCAGAATGACAAACAAATAAGTGAGTCTTTACTTAATTAAAGATCATGAAGGTCTACAAACCGATAAGGTTCCATGTGCTCAATTTGAGTTTATATTTCAAACCTGCATCTGTCGGATGAAACTCAGCCACTGTATATAAAGTCCACACTGAAGTTTTAGATGTTGGATCACTTTGCATCTTCTACCAAATTTTTTACGGGTAATGTCCCGAGGAATTGTTTGGACTAATCCCGGCTGCTGAATTTCACCCTCAGATATCTCGCTAATGTTAAGTTTCACCCGCACCACCCAGATGTCCGAAAATCCACAACAGCGCGATTTTTAAGACATTTTCTGCCTCGCATAACCTCTCTGTGAAACCAGCTTTCGCCGGCGTTTTTTCCGAACCGATACAACTTGGGAACCTTCAAGAAAAGAGCGTAGGTACTCCTTCCTTAAAGGCTACAACGCATCAGCAAGCCTCCCGGTGTTGCAGATGTCTATGGGCGGTGGTAGTCACTTTCCATCAGATGAGCCTCCTGTTCGTTTGCCATCTATGATATATATCATGTTTTGATGATAATGTCTCTTTCGATTGCCTTTTAGATAAGATTACTTGATGTTTCAAGGTAAAATTTGAACTCAACGTCAAATTCATATAGATACGATTCACTTACGAAGGAGCGCCCCTCCACGATGAATTGTCGACGTGTATTAGTATGAGTGAAGATCGTGCTTACAATATGTCTTAGTGTGCGTGAGACAGTTGACACAAGAGTAAAGGCAGCAGAAACAACACAAATTAGACTATATCTGTAATAATTAAACGAGAAATTAACGTGGAGGAGAACTTCGTGAGCGAATAGATTTATCTATACATATAATAAAATTGGAGTGTCTGTTTGTAATATTAAAATAACCACGTTTTACTAAATGCATATGTATGTATACACGGTACATATACCTAAATATTTTTTTTTACTATTTTTGCCTGTCTGTCTGTTTGTTCCGGCTAATCTCTGGAACGGCTTGACCGATTTTGACGGGACTTTCACTGGCAGATAGCTGATGTAATAAGGAGTAACTTAAGCTATTTTATTTTAGAATTATATGTAAAAATAATAAATTCACGCTTTTTTATTAAATTCAAAGGCGCACGAAGTTGCGGGCACAGTTAGTACCTTTGTAATAAAATTCTTATTATTCAATTTGACAGATCTGAATAGAATAGGTAAGTTCTATTTTCGAATTGTAAAAAAAAAAGGTAATTAATATACAAACGAAACGCTGCCGCCTATGACTTGACACGATTAAATCCAAAAGCAGAAAACAGCCAATATCATCATTAGACATAGCGGGTAATGCCCAATGATTAATGATAGCTTTATTGTCTCTAACGAGAGATTGGCCACGATTTCTTAATTCGGTAATTAGATGAGGCAATGAGAGCAAATTTTGAATGAGTGATTGCTATTGCGATCGTGTTTACGATTGCTTATTGATCGTGTGATGCGCTGACATTTCGATCTACTTTAATTTTTTGTTGTTAAACTTAATTAATAAATTTAGTTCATACTCTGTTGTGGTATATATACCTACAGATGTAATATTTCGATGGACGTTTTGAATTGTGACATGTTCTTTATGATGTTACAATATGTTGACGTTATTATGAAAAGCAGATACATTTATACATATATTATATATAGCATTTGTGTATTATGAATTTGTCTTTCGGTGTCGCGTGTTATTGTACAGTTTTCTGTCACACATCTATGCGTAGACAAACTTCGTACGGAACTATGGGTATAACAAATGTATATTAATTAAATTTGAACCAATTGGTATTGTCAATATCGGGTTCAAAATTTATGCGATTTCTTTACATTTAGATGTTTACTACAAATGAATTCGTTTATCGAAAACTAAGCTGAGACCAAAACAGCTTATTATAGTATAGATAATTACTAATTTTATATATATATATATATCGTCGCATATCATTTTATGCTTTAGTTATTTTCGAGTTGGTTCAAACAACGGTCTCATAGTTCTGCTATAGATAAATGGTGCAAGTTCCGCGTTATGTCATCGCTCGTCTTCCGCCCTAAATACTTCCAACACTCGTCCATAACTTACTCATAATTAACTACGTACGAAATTTTAAATAATCAATCTCCAAGAGGAAAGTACAGTTAGACGCAGTAAGTAAAGGTACATAAAAAATAATGAGCGCATTAGAATATGCGAGGCGTGTTAGAAGCTGTAATGTGATGGTTGGGCCATTAAAGCGACGTTTTTTAAATCAACAGCAAAATTTAAATGTCGTTAATAATAACTCTGAATGAGCAAAGTTCAAGTTTGTTTCTTATCGTAAAGTTTAACCTATAAAAAAAGTATGAACGTGGTTTATAGACGCTTTTTTCAGGAAAATTTTAAACTAACGTAACTGCCAAAGAATTCGTTCTAAGCAAAATATATGTAACTATTAATAAATTTTAAATTCAGGGCAAAAATGTATGTATTATTAAGAAACTAAGGCATATAAAACCACTTATACGAAAACAATTATAAAAAAAATCACCTTTCATTAAAAAAGTACTCAAAAGGTTGTTATTGTAAAAAGTTTTTACACATACACATACACATACTTAGATTATACAATAACGCCAAATTGGCTGCGTTGGTATGGACACATAGATACCTAATTACTAATATTTCCTCCGAATGAACTACTTTTTAAATTAACTTTTCATGTCTCAAAATGAACAGGCAGCAGTTGAAAAAAATAAAACGTAATTTAGTCGATTGATATAGTCGATAGATAAATTAATTAGTGTTCAATTAAAGAACCGCTCTTTTTTTTAAACGACACAAATATTTTAATCAATAGGAGGAAACGTTGGTATGTGATCTTTATTTGAAGTTTTATTAAGTACGTAATTCGTAATAGTCTTTCAAATTATTTAATGACGCTTATGTATCATACAAAATTATTAACATATAAAGTTAGTTTATATTTGTATTTATTTATTTATAAAGACGAAACTTCAAAAAGAACAAAGAACACTGATGCTTAAAATTTAAAAATAAACATAAACGTCTGCGAAAATTCGTAAGATAAATAAGTTTTATTTATTTTAGAGAAACAACAGTGTAAACTAGATAAAATAATATATTTAAATCGCGTATTTTATTGCCTCGTTTAGACAAGTTGCATGTATTGAAGATCGTGACAGATGTTCGGATGCGATCGTGTGAATTTGATAGTGAAATATAATGTTTTGAACATGTTACTACTGGTATGGTTTGTAGGCAAAGTATCATTTATAATTTCCCGAGCTTCACTTCTTATAATTGTTCTGTTTTTATCTCGACGGGACACAAATGGGGCTGATGTCGATTTTTATGACGAAGGTCTTACGCGCGGCTAACAGTAACTAGCACCCTAAGAACTCCTAGGATTTGGAGGCCCGCAGGGTTTGGCCTACCGTCGGGACGTCACGGTAGTAAAGAGATGCGCAAGAGATCCCGTGACGATCCCCCGAGTGGGTACCGCTGGTTTGTTAGTGAGTTTTCCGGTGTTATCAGCGCCGGTAAGACCCACATAAGAGGAAACGCGTTTTTCCAGCGAAAAAAAAAGTGGGAACTAGCAGAAATGTTCACGTAAAGAAAAAGCATTATGCAGACGACCTTTCCTCTCTCTCTCTCTTTGTTTCTCTCCGTTCCTTTCTATTATTTACAGTTTACAATGATTTAAACATATTTTTGTTTTTGTTTTAATCCATAGGGAATATTTAAATAAAAATAATAAATTTCATTTGTTGTCATAATTTATTCCAAATGTTGTTAATTTATTTAATTTATTTTGCTAAATAACAGACACGATGTAATAATATACTACATGAAATAGCATTCATACCTATAGTGAAACATGGGGTATATCTTACATTGCCTGTAAGATATATCCCTAAACTATACTCACTATATTGATTCCAATGGGATTTTGGATGTTGTGTGATATGTGCCTGTTACTCCACTGGTTGAAACAACATGCAAAGTATTTATTTAGTGGTTAAATAACAAAGCATAATAAAAACGTGGATTTTGTTATTTCCAAAAACAACAATAAGTTTTTTAAATGTTTCATTGTATTTTTTATTTTTGTGAACGAAATGTCATTTTTTTAATATATTTTGATAACAATACATCGTAGTTATATAATTCGTTATTTAACTAGTCTCTTGATGTAAGTCGAGTGAAAACCTATTAAATGTCATTGAACTTCGTCTCAAATTCTATATTTCCACGGCAATCTACTGAATTATAATGTGAGCGGCGTACAAAAAGAAACGCTTGTAAATAATAAAAAACAACTAATTATACCATCAAAACATTCAAGATTAAACAAATTATTCGTATATATTATATAAAAAAGGTGACAGCGTATTAATGTTGCTCTACTAGGCAAATGCCTCACTCCGTTATGCCTTTTTAGTCCGAGAGACGTACAGAGAAACGTACTTCCAGCTGAAAATTAATTATACATTTTTCCAGAATTATTTTTCATTGCCGACCATGGACTAGAACTTCCAGTTTATTTGAATTTTCATTATCTATTCGAAATAATAAATTGTCAAAAAAAAATACATATTTTAGACAAATATTTCAATTGTAAATTTGTTTTTCTGTCCCTACTAACTGCCGAAATTTTGAAGACGTCTCTCGACAAAATAATCCTTACCTGTCTTATAGTGTTATAAGGTCGGAAGTCGTGTAGCAGACATTTTTAATTATACTAATGCTCACTGTTTCTTATAACCACTTTCTACTCACGAGCTGACACCGCGTAAATAGGTACATAAATATGTATATAAAAGATTCTACTCTATAGCGTCCTATTTTAATTCATCGCTGCCTTATGCATAACTTCGATAAAATATCTATCTTTTACATTATATACAATTATTTCTATACTATGTTATTTCGACTGAGACTGAGAATAAAATCGATATTCCTTATTCGAGTAGATTATGAGTAGCAGCAGTTGTGAATAGTTTTGTTTTTTAAAAGAAAATTTTGTTTTTTAAAATTATCATAGGAATAAAGATTCTACCGTGAATCGGAACGTAACTCAGTAATTATATTTTTAATTATAATATTTAAAGTTTTATTATTATATCAAGAGCTATCTTTGTTCATTTCAAACAATAGATAAATCAGGATATTCGACGATAGGAAGATGTATGAAAATATTTCTTGAAAAATATAAAAATAACATAAGCTAAGCAAAGTGAATCAAACGTTTTAATTAAGCATAAAGACGTTTGCCTAATTTATTGTACTACGCTCTCAAAAAAAAAAACAAAATCAAAATATACTTTATTCAAGTAGGCTTTTACAAGCACTTTTAAATCGTCATTTAACAAACTATTTAATAAAATATAACATATAACTACTATTAAGTGACCACCGATTCGGAATGTAGATTCTACCGAGAAGAACCGGAAAGAAACTCAGTATTTTTTTTTTTCAACATTTAAAAATACAGTCATGTTAGTTAAATACAATTTTATACCTATGTACCTACGTAATATAATGCTCTGTAGTATAGAGGTTCAAATTATTGCTATTACTTTAAAAAAAAAACATTAAATAAAACCTTTTTCTTTTGGTAAGACAGGTCTAACGATTTTCTTTCTAATATATATTTTTGTATATTAAATATGTAGCTGTTATATACATAACTTCAATAACAACAAGTTATTTGCTCAATCTGTGTCAATAAAATAAAACTTTTCTTTTTATCTGCTTTGATTTTTAATATAGGAATAGTTTTATATTAGTTTAGTTATTTATGCTTTCAACATATAAATTAATTTGCTATCTTTATTATTTAAACCTATATAGGTTACGTCCCTACTTATTATTTAAAAAAAACTGTTAATATCTAACCTAGGTACATTAATTGGTAAATTAATTTTCAGCAAAATTTATTAATAAATAAATGTTTTCCTATGTGTGCATAAAGTATTCATTCTGATTACACACACATAAAATCAAAACACATCGGTATAATTTTCTATGTCAAATAACGTTACCCTTTCGTACGTTCATAGGACGTAAAGCGACCCTGTTTAATTACTGATGAGAACAAAATATTAATGAAGTATCTGATACAGACATGTTTAAAGGTTCCTCGACTTTTGGGATTTCACATGTCTGAAAGCATTTTGGTAATTTAATAACCGAGGGTGGAGTTTGCGAGCGGAACTATTTCGTACGAGCTAGTCGCGTTATGTTATTATTTTATAAGTTGAAGCGATATTAAATGCTATTAAGTATAATTAATCGTAAAATGTTTTCGTTCAACATACCTTATGTTGAGCAAACAAACGATTTAATATACGTATTTAATTAATTTAAATATATTTATAATACTAGTTTTTTATTTATAAAATATTTATGCATAAGGAAACAAACAGGTGCAAGCTGGATAAAGGTAGTTCGTATGATCAAATTAGTAATTAGTAAGACATAATTTATTATATAATTAATTAAACATAAAGAACAAACAATTTTAATCGCTCGAGATATCATAAGTTATAACCGCAATAGGTATGATTTCAAACGCTTATAATATATTCAGTAAATGAAAAAAGTTTGCGTTCAAAGTTCAAAATCGAACGCCCACGCAATTTTGTCAAAATTCACGAGCATTAATATCAATATGTGGGGCAAAAAAGGCCCCGTAATATCCTCCGGGTCCCTCCCGCTTTATTTATCAAAGCCGACCCATAACCCTTTCGTCGTTACGCGAATTAAATTTCTTTTGCCGTCATTTCCCGTGCATTATCTCGGTTAAAATCATAATGGGACGTGAGTCCCACAATGGCGGGGCCTGTTTAGCTCGGGCTTCATTAATGTTGGCTGAAGAATTTTATTAAAATGTAACGTCGCGCTTAAGGGTTAAAACGTGGATTAATAATTTGAAGAATAGATGCGGTATTTTGTTTCAAAACGATCGTTTCCTTTGAAAATATTTTATGAGCTATAAATCATTTGAATTAAATAATCATTTGAAGTTGTTGATTGTGAAATTGAATTTTATATTTTGCTATGAATCGTTTTAGATTGTGACTGATGGGTGCTACGAGATTAGGGCGCTGATGTTGTTGTGTTTAAAATGATTTAAGAGTTTTGTTTAAATATATATATATATATATTAAATCGAGTCTCCTGAATTATTTATCTCTCGGCTCTCAACAAAGTTCGCTAAGCTCAGCCAACTGGCGCACATTATAATAATGAGTTTCCCAACAGCGGCCGTTTTTTTTTTTCTAAAAAGACGCATTAGCAAGCGACTTTAAGTAAATGCCTAAAGTAATATTTTATTTAAATTGAATAAACTTATATTTAATGAATGAATCTATCATATTAACATATTTATCGTAAAGCAAATATTACCTTTATTAAAAAAATATGTATCAGATTGATATTAATACCTTAATGCCAAAGTATTTCTGTCTATTTTCTCGTTCCCTTATCAGAAGTAAATAATTTTATTTATAGCAGATATTTAAAGTCTTTTTTAAAGATTTATAAATAATTTAACAACATTATTGGTACAAGATAATCACCAAACTCGAAGACGTTGTTAAGGTGTACCACTAGTGACTCGCCCCGGCTTCTCACGTGTGCAATTTATTAATAAAGAAAATTATGTATCATAAATACAATTTAGACATCATAGCTCTCAGGAATAATGTAACTTTCTACCGGGAATTTTTATTTAGAATTGTATCATTAGTTTCAGAGATTACCCCCTTAAATACAATTCAAATTTTACTTCTTTTTAATAATGATAAATTTAAAAACAAACTTCAACTTTATATTGGGCCACTTATACACTTTTTGAGATCAAAAATCGTATCAACGTATTGCAAGCTGATTATTATAAAATTTTAGAACTAAAAGCAAGCCCTCACTAAATCGCTAAGAAAACAGCCCAAAGATTCCAATGTAAACACTCGAGATGTCTTCTCCCTAATCTCCCCTCCCAAATAGCCACCGTCTACAATATTTGCATAACTCATTACATTGCATCCATATTTAATTAGAATATTTCCTTCTTTCAAACAACTTTACTCTCGTTACGAACACTGTATTCGATGCTGTTTTTTTTCTCTTTTAAAAGGATTTTAAACGTAAATATTTCTCCTCTTATAAACGAACACATTGTGGTTTTGTCTGTCCTTAAGCCATCAAGGGATTATCCAACACCTGATTTTGTGGTCTTCTTACTTCTATTGACCTTGGCTCACTTACCTATTGACCCAGAACTCATCAATACAAATATAGGTACCTATATACTTATACTAAAACGTGTGAAACAGTCGATTCGTATGTTTTTTTTTATATTTAAACGCTTAATTTTAGTTGGTATTTAATAACAGGGAAATTTAAACAATGAAACATTTTGTACGGCTTAAAATATTTTCCCATTAAATATTTCGCCGAATTATTATGTAATAACTACTTAATTAGTATAAATATTTTCAATTTAATATGAAAAATATTATTTGTATCATTTTTTGTTCAACTTAAGATTGATTGGAAGAGTCGAAAATGCAAAGGTGAAAAAAAAAGCGAAAAAATTGTCATTTGGCATTATGTCGACCTGCCTTTGCATAATTTATGCAAATAAAAATGCTATTATTATTATGTGTGATTTGATTTCACTGCACTTTCTCCATAATTATGCAATATATTAAAAGTTTCTCAATAATCTGTATCAATTAAACTAAAATATATATTATTTAATAAATAGAACAATTATTCTAATTCGAGTGTCATTAACAGGAAAAAAAATCTCTAATTTCCCCAATAACGAGCTCTTGAAATCGATTGCCATTTAAATCTTGGAAACTTCTGAAGGGTTCTTAAGTGCCCAGATATAGCTAATAGCTACGCAAATTTTGATAAGAATTATCTAAAAGTGAATACAAACGAATTAGTACCTACGTGGAAAGTAAGTAATAATATTTTTAGGGTGCCATACTTATACTGTCGTAACTTAAGTCTTTAATATAAAATTGAAAGATTATATCACATAATTAATGTATATTATAATTCAAGTTCTACTAATTAAATCTTATTTTAATATATTTACAATCATTATTTACTTTATTTACTTGATATTAGATTTTTACTTATTTTTAAATCATACAGTTACTTCAACAGTAAAAACAGTTACTGTTATTTGTTTGAGGAAAAACCTGATGATTTACGAACAAATTAATTTCAAATTGACAAAAACTTTATTAAAAAAAAAAAAAAAACGTGTGGTCACATTGTTCTCGTATAGTGTTGATTTAATGAATAAAATTCTAAATCAGATACGTCAAAATAGTAATGTTATGATGCCTTCGATTTATAATTAAATTAAAAAGTAAAAGTGTTTTAAATTTAGAATCAAAATAAATGTTGTTCAACTTCACACAACAGCACTCGTCTCGTAATATCCGTGACTCATATGAACACTATCCAGCACGCGGAAATCGAGAACTAAAATTACATAGGATTGCTAGGAGATCTAAGCTAATACGTCTGAATTCTAGGAACCGCGCGGTTCGTTTTCACTAAGATTAATGTCGATCCATAAGTTGCCTCTCGAAAGCTGTGAATCGTGTTATTTTTTTCAGCAAGCTTTTTTTACCTAACTAATTATTACTTTTTCTCAATAAATCATATTTAATATTCTTACGTTTTATATAATAAATCATATTATATAATATCTTTGTATCATTATCGAATCGCCGTAATGGCCCAGTGGTTATAAGACTTGAATCTGAATCGACGATTCTTAGCTCAAACCCGAAGCAAGCATCAGTACACGGCGTGAATGAGAATCGCCCACGTATATCCACCAAGCTGCATTGAAGCAGTATGGTGTAAGTTTCAAATCATTTCCTTAAAAGGGAGAGGAGGCCTTTAGCAGTAGTAGGACATCAAATCGTGAGAACTCAAGTGAAGTCGAGAAGGATTTGGCAATAATTCGTCTTGAGTTGGAGCAAATGAATGGTGACGGTATAGGAAGTTAAAGCAATTACGAATTCATTAGACGTGTCTACTATTTTTATTATTTCGGTTGTGTGGAAGAGACTTAATAAGGTAGTCGGGAATAACAAACACCCTTTAGAGGAAAAACAGATGAATACGCATGTGGCCGAATGTCATCCAACAGGTACAGATGTCCTCATGACGTATTCTTTCACCGTTGACCAACAAATTTATTGTTCACATAAAAATAAAAAAAAATTTATTTACATATTAACTTTAACATTTAAAAACGTTTATAATTAATCAATTATAAGTAATACTATAACAAAAGCATATCAATCACGCTCTAGGATTGCTGGAAGTAGCCCTATTATTATATCGATTTTTAACACAGTATTTGTAGGTATGTTCAATATTCTTATGAATATTATTAGTGTTAAATAAATTTTATACATTTAAAAATTGCATAGAAACTATCTTTATTTCTACGAATACTTTAAATGCAAAAGTATCTATCGTGGCCTAACTACTTAATCGAATTTGATGAAATTTGGTATGCTTGCTTGCTAGCTTTCAAGATTGGATTCCAAGGATGTCTACTTACTACATTTTAGACCTAACTCTTGACGACCAACACCTAAAACGCGACCAAAACGGCGGGCGACAACTCGTCTCCAATATATCTTGTAATTCCGTGTCCCGTTGCGTTGTAACATGACTGTAATTATAATATATACATTCAAAGGTATTTGATCCTATAGCCTATTCCAATTGAAGTAGGAACAAAGATAAACAAACCTTAAATTAAAGTATTTCATGCGATTTGCTAATACCTAACTCAGCTATATTGTGCACTACTAAGAATTTATGATTAATATATCTTTACTTATAATACAACACTATTACAAAAAGTTACTTCCAAAATTCCGATAACAGTTTCTTCGACGTTCAAAACGCAAACCCATAGCGAATACCGTCATTAATAGAATAGGTATATAGAAGTCTCGTCCGTATCACATAATAATACTTAACGTAGATAACTTAATTAGAAACAATTACATGATTAATTATTCTATATGAACATCAACGAATACCAAATCCCAGAATTTAAATTTATGGTCTTTTATCGTACGTATAAAATAAGTATACGCTCTTAAAAAGTTTTTCAAATATATTTTAGTGTATCGAACATGATACATTATCAAACAATTACATACGAGTAGGTATATACAGCGTGTAATTTATATGCTTCCATCTCGCAATATAATATTTTATTATTACATCGAATTATATATATAGTATATATATTTGTTCAAACCACCCTTTGTATTGACAAAGTGCACTTACAGCTAGGATTACAAAATGGCAGTGCCGTTCTCGTGCCCGTTTTAACAAACTATTCCAGACAAACATACATTAGCACTTGATTTAGTGATAGGTTTTGTAATTTGAATCTTATATCTTTGTAATATGGATGTGAATTGTATGTCGTTGAAAAACCATAGGAAAATGTTTAGTATTTGAATAGATTGAAAATGTATGCATATAGTGAACTGGTCGAGCATTGAAAAGTGCTCTCGTAAGCGGATTATATGCAATGGGTAGTGTCGTGTGACGGTTTTATGCAATAAAAAAAAAAAAACAACGAATTTTACTTTTTTATTTTTTTATTTAATATTTTTCATTCATTTTAATAATGCATATATTGTCTACATTTAAAACTAGAGAGTTGTTACATTAAAATCTCTTTAAATAATTATTACCAAAACAAATTTCGTCTTAAATAATTTATTTTGTCTTTATAACAGTGACGATTCCTGTTTTCGTATTCAATTTATTTTACTAACTATTTTCAATGTTTTATAACAGATGTAGTATAGTGTTTTTGTTACATGAAAATTTTTAAATAGTTATTTAAATATTATTCCTTAACTATCACAACACTACGAAAATGCGAAAGAATTTATAACTATAACAATTTATTGCAATACTTGTGATATCACTTATTTTCTATAAGAAAAATCAGGATTCATTTAAAATAATTCGTAAGTATATATATTTCAATATATCTAGTTTTTACGGCATAATGCTATTCACATGACGACATGGTGGCAATGAATTCAATTTTACGGCGTCGCTATGGGAACAACTCCCCTTATTGCGATTCATGCTTCAATATACAAGATGTACATAATAACTATGTATATATTTACTCAGCCATTCCAATCGATAGATAACAATATCAATTAAAAATATTTATTTTATGTATCCAGAGATGTACAACAGTAAATATTCCTTTAGAGTGGTTGGTGTAGCGAATATCATTTAACAAACATTGGTTATGTTGGTAACCAATCTTGGCCCTTCAGAATTCTACCATCACACAATACTTCGTTCTACTGCTTATCAGTAGGATAAAGAAGGAGAGTTAATTAAGTAGTTTATCATTTAGATATTGTGCATGCATACTTGCAATATTATGTTTTTGTTTAAATTTATTCTTAGCAGGCAGATAAGATGTTGACAGGCTTGCTATCTTCTAAAATATTAGAGATATCGCATTTTCTCACTGCACATTTTCGCTTTACTTTTGTTTATTTTAATAAATTTCATCGTTTATTTCATATTTTTTCATATTTTTTCACATTTTAATTTTTCTATTATAATTTCGCTAAGTCCTATCCGTTACGTAGTATTAGATTTTTTCATATAAAATTTTTGTTCGATTTTGACCGCAATTTTTCGTGAATCCTACTCGGATCCACCCCCAGATCATCACCCCGCACTCGTTTTCTCGATTTCCACTCGGGAAATCGAAAAAAGACCCCCCACCCTCCCTCTTGTCATTTGGTATATCGACTCAGGTGACCTTGTAAAGGAAATTCAAAAATATTTTTCTATTTTTTCCAAATTAGACTCGTTTCAGTTACACATTAGGCTAACTTTTAACTTTTAATAAGGTCATTTTCTTCTCCGGCTGATAATCCCTACACAAAAATGACGTAGCAGCATTAACAGAACCTATGGACCGTACCTGTCGTGCGGGATAATCTAGTCTGGGACAAGATTTGTTAAATCCAGATGGACTCGGAGATGGAGACCGCTTCGGAGGCCTCTGTCGAAAAACATCGACCGCTGGAGTCGGACGACTCCGACTCCGGAAACGAGGGAGTCAAGTCGGCGAGACCCGCTGCCCACCGCCGAGGCGAAGTTAAAGGTAACGGCCTCGCCCGGGCTAGGGCCGAATTAAAGGAAAAAGAGGAGGAGGAACGAGAAGTTGCCTTCGAGAGGGCGCTCCGTAGCCGTGCCTTTAAAAAGGCACCAACCGAAAAAAAGGACGCAGTAGTGCCATCATCGTCGGTAACAAAAAGCATGGCGGACCCGGCGACGCTCGGAGCGGAGGAGCTGCACGCGGAGGCGGAGCGCAACGTAGCCGCTATCCTCACGGTTGCCAAAAAATCGGGCAACCTCAAGTTCGGTTATATTAAAAGCCTGAAGGAATCGGCTGCCGCCCTACAGGCTATAGTCAAGGTCCTCTCTTCTCGCACTGAGGCGGAAGAGACACGGCGTCTGCAGGCGGACAATAGCCGCCTGCGCCGGGAGGTCGAAAACCTCAAAGAGGACCTGAAGGCTCACAGGAGGGAGTTTGCCGACATGAGGGCGACCATGACGGCTTCGAGTGGGCCTTCTCTGGCCACTCCATCCACCGATGCAATGATTGATGAACTGAGAGAGTTCATCACGATCTCGATCGGTGCGATGCTGGACGCCAGACTCCCTCCCCCGAGAGTAAGCAGTCCACCAGCTACAACCGTAGAGCTGGACGTGCCGAGGCCTTCGATGCCACCCACGGCTTCTGCTCCCAAAAAGCAGAAGCAGTCCAAAAACAATAGGACAACCCCGGCTGCAACGGTACCACCGGCAGCTAGGACACCCATCCCTTCAGCTCAAGCTGGTACGGGGCAGGAGGAAAGTTGGGCCACTGTTGTCCGGAAAGGGAAAAAGGATAAGAAACCTTCCCCACCAGTGGCAAACAAGCTCACAACCACCCAGGCGGTAACATTGAAAAAGGGCAAAATATCCATGCCCCGCACCGCTGCCGTCATTATCTCTCTGCAGCCTGAGGCAGAGGAAAAGGGAGTGACGTACGCCCAGGTGCTAGAGAAGGCCGAGCAGAGCGTCGACCTGGTGCAGCTGGGCATAGGGGAGGGCATCAAGATCCGCCGCGCTGCCACCGGTGCTAGGGTCCTAGAGTTGCCTAAGTCGCAGAGTCAGAAGCAGGCTGGGCGACTGGCGGATAAGCTCCGCGTCGCCCTGGATGGAGTGGCCAACGTCGTTCTACCCGTGAGGATGACCGAGTTGAGGATCACGGGGCTGGACGACTCAGTCACAAAGACCAAGCTGGCCGCAGCCATAGCCAGGGTTGGCAATTGCCCCGTTGACTCTGTCCGGGTCGGGACTGTCGGCACAGGTCCTGCGGGAGTGGGCATGGCTACAGTGAGGTGCCCAACGGTGGCGGCTAAGACTCTCGCCAACAGTGGCAGGTTCCTAGTGGGATGGAGCTCTGCTAGAGTCAGGGTACTAGAGCAGCAACCTCTTCGCTGTTTCCGGTGCTTCGGCCTCGGGCACACGAGAGCCCTCTGCCCGTCAAAGGTTGACAGGAGCTCGCTGTGCTACAGGTGTGGAGGTGCGGGACACCTGGCACCGTCGTGCTCTGCACCAGCCCACTGCGCAGTCTGTGCAGAGGCTGGGAGGCTCTCAGGGCACTCGATGGGTGGCAGGGACTGCAACCCTCCCCACACGAAAGGCAAGGCGGTCCAAGGAACCAGGGCCGCCCCAATTGAATGTAGCCGTCAGGCCTCGGAGGAAGCTCAACGAACCAAAAAATGCACGGACAACTGAGCTTCCTCCAAACGAACGTAAACCACTGCGCCAGAGCGCAGGACCTGCTGCTGCAGTCCATGGCGGAGTGGCAGGTAGACCTGGCGGTGGCCTGCGAGCCCTATTTCGTCCCTCCCCTACCTCACTGGCTGGGGGACTCGGACGACACCGTGGCGGTTCTCACGAGGAGCGGAACGGGCCCCCCCCCTCTCACTCATCGAGAGGGGCTCGGGCTACGTAGTGGTGGGGTGGGGGGAGTACGTCATCGTCGGTACGTACTTCTCCCCTAACCGCAGCCTGGCTGAGTTCGAGACTTATCTCGGCTTAGTCAGAGCTGCGGTGGCCAGGCAGTCGCCGAAACCTATACTGGTTCTCGGCGACTTAAACGCAAAGTCGCGTGCCTGGGGCAACCCCGCCACGAATCCGCGAGGGAGGGCCGTCCAGGTGTGGGCCCTGCTCTCCGACCTGTCCCTTCTCAACAGGGGGCAGGTACACACCTGCGTGCGACATCAGGGGGGTTCCGTGGTGGACGTTTCGTTCGCCACCCCTGTCGTTGCACGCAGAGTGGTCGACTGGAGAGTGGAGGAGGAGGTGGAGACTCTATCGGATCACCGGTACATCCGATTCGAGATCTCCACCTCTCGCAGGCCGGCGGAACCCCAGAGGGTGCCGACTACGCTGCCGAGGTGGTCTCTCGGCCAGGTCGATCGAGAGCTGGTCAAGGAGGCCGCCATCGTGCAGCGGTGGGGTTCCGCAGGGAGGACGGAGGGCGCCAGCGCAGAGGAGCTGGCGGGCCGCATGCGCAGTTCGCTCAAGGAGGTCTGCGATGCGGCCATGCCTCGGACCCGGCGCAGGGTTCCGCGCCGGCACGTCTATTGGTGGTCGCCCGAAATCGCCGACCTTCGGGCGACGTGCTGCCGGGCGCGGAGGGCCTACGTCCGCTGTCGAAGGCGCAACGGCCTCGACACGGACCTGGAGGGACAGATGCTGGACGCTTATCGCCAGTTGAAAAAAGATCTGCAGCTGGCGATAAGCAAGGCCAAGGAGAAGGCCAGGGAGGAGCTTCTGGCGGGTCTCAATCGAGACCCGTGGGGGCGCCCGTACCGCGGCGTACGCGGAAAGTTCCGCACCCAAGGCGCCCACGTGACTGAGACGCTGCCACCGAGACTCCTCCTGCGCCTGGTCGGGGAACTCTTTCCCCATCCAGGCGAGCATGTCCCTCCGCAGATGGCCCCCCGCTCCGTGATCGAAGACGCAGTGGCTCCACCACTGATCACAGAGCGGGAGATGGAGATGGCCCTCGGCCGCTTGAGGGCCAAGAACACGGCGCCGGGTCCGGACGGGGTTCCAGGGCGTGTTCTGTGCGACGCCCTGGAATTCCTGGGTGCAAGGCTTCGGGAGCTGTTCGACGAGTGCCTGTGCAGCGGGCAGTTTCCGAAGCCTTGGAAGGAAGGAAAGTTGGTCCTGTTGCCGAAGGAAGGTCGGCCGATGGATTCCCCTTCGGCATACAGGCCAATAGTGCTGCTGAACGAGACGGGCAAACTCTTCGAGAAGGTCCTCGCAGCCCGTCTCGTTCAGCACCTCGAAGAGGTCGGTCCGGGTCTCTCAGAGGCTCAGTACGGGTTCAGGGCGGGCCGGTCGACGGTCGACGCCCTGGACGCCCTGAAGACTCGGACGACGGAAGCGGTGGCCCGGGGGCAAGTCGTCCTGGCGGTGTCGCTCGACGTGGCGAACGCCTTCAACAGTCTCCCTTTCGAGACGATACGGGAGGCACTCCGATACCATGGGGTGCCGACCTATCTCAAGAGGCTGCTGGAGGCGTACCTCCAGGACAGGGAGGTCCTC
This sequence comes from Vanessa atalanta, assembly GCF_905147765.1. Taxonomy (NCBI): domain Eukaryota; kingdom Metazoa; phylum Arthropoda; class Insecta; order Lepidoptera; family Nymphalidae; genus Vanessa; species Vanessa atalanta. The sequence goes on from NC_061882.1 coordinate 8,634,502, forward strand.
TGGGCGGGGGTCGATGGGAGGTTGGTCCGGCGTCGGGTGGGCTGCGGCGTTCCACAGGGGTCGGTTCTCGGCCCAATCCTGTGGAACGTCGGTTTCGACTGGCTCCTGCGAGCTCCCGTCCTTCCCGGGATGGGGGTGTTGTGTTACGCTGACGACACCCTCGTCACGGCGACTGGGCGGGACTTTCGGGAGGCGGCACGCCTCGCCGAGGTCGGAACGGCTCTCACCGTGGACCGTATGGGAATGCTGGGCTTGAGGGTCTCCATATCCAAAACGGAGGCATTCCTGTTCCACGGTCCACGGCAAGGACCCCCACGAGGGGCGAGTATCACCGTCCGGGGGACGGTGATCAAGGTGCAGGCCCAGATGAAGTATCTGGGCCTCATCCTGGACGGTCGATGGAGCTTCGGGCAGCATTTTGTCCATCTCGGCCCGAGGCTCATCAACGCCGCCGCCGCTCTCGGCCGCCTCCTTCCGAATGTGGGGGGGCCGGGATCGCTATGCCGGCGTCTATATTCCGGCGTAGTGAGGTCGATGGCGCTGTACGGTGCCCCGATCTGGGTCGACGCCCTCACCGCTGACAACCGGGCCCTGCTGCGTAAGCCGCAGAGGGTCATAGCGGTGAGAAGCATCAGAGGGTACCGTACGGTGTCGTGGGCTGCGGCGACACTTCTCGCGGGCGATCCGCCCTGGGAGCTCCAGGCGGAGGTGCTCGCGGAAGTGTACCGGTTCCGGGTCGAGGCGAGGAACCGCGGCGACCGTCCAGGGTCGGCGGAGGTCGGGCGGATCAGGGCTCTAGCCCAGCGAGCCCTGATCGCCCGATGGCAGGAGGATCTGGGGTCACCCACGGCGGGCCTGGCGACAGTGGAGGCGATCCGGCCCCACTTGAGTCGCTGGGTCGAGAGGAAGAAAGGCACACTCACCTTCAGGATGACGCAGGTACTTACCGGGCACGGATGCTTCGGTAAGTACCTGCACGGGATAGCGCGGCGGGAGGTGTCACCCTCCTGCCACGAGTGTGGTGCGCCAGTCGACACGGCGCACCACACCCTGAGTGAGTGTGCTGCGTGGGGGCCCCAGAGGCACACCCTTGCGGCGACTATGGGCGGAGACCTCTCGCTGCCGAGCATCGTCAACGAAATGCTCGGTAGTGAGACGTGTTGGTCGGAGATGCGCTCCTTCTGCGAAAACGTGATGTCGCAGAAGGAAGCCGCGGAGCGGGAGCGGGAAGAGGATGCCACTGCAGACCCGCTCCACCGAAGACGACCGGGGAGGAGGAAGAAGCGCTACGCGCACCTTCTCCCCCCGCCTCAATAGGCGTCGCGGGGACTAGGGGGGTCTCAGTACCCCGAGAACCCCCCCTAGGTGTTGGAGGCCCGCATAGGCGGGCCGACCGTCAGGGCGTCACGGTAGCATGCGCAAGCGATCCCGTGGCGCCCGCCGAAAGACGGAGAGGGTACCGCTGGTTTTTTAGTGGGTAAACCCGGCGTACCTGGGCGCACTCGGCGTCCAGGGCTCCGGGGAGTCCCACACACCCCCCACCTTCCATCACGTGGGGGAAGCGCGTAACGCGTTTTTCCAGCGAAAAAAAAAAAAAAAAAAAAAAAAAGGCAGATAAGATGTTGCATCGGATGATAAGTGATCACTTCTACCCATAGACAATGGTACTGTAAAAATACCACTTCATTTGTCGTCAATGTGTGGTGGCACATTTCAAGTTATCTATGCTGTTATGCTATTTTTTTTTTTTATTTAAACGTCAAACAAATCTCCACTAACTTGTTTAGTGGAGATTTGTTCTTATCTTACTTTATCCTTGTATTATTTTGGTTGACTTTAGTTGTTTGATTTGTCTATATTTACACTGGCTCATTCACTATTTAAACCAATAATTTTGTCAGATAAAATACCAGGGAAAATTGTTCGCATTTTTCATTGATTCAAAATTTATTATTTTCTTTTATTGTCAAAAGTAATAAGCGCGTGTATGAGATTGAAATAAAACCCGTTTCGGTCCCCTTATTTGCCAATTACATGTTTTTTGTTTGTACCGAGGGTCAGCGTTTTAATTCTGCGCCGGGTAGGGGTGGTTTTTGACGACGCGTCACTTTTTATTTTAAATATGGAGACGGTATTTGCGATGTGTACCGGGTGCCTTTATATATTCATCTGTATATATAACATTGCTATAGAGCTGTCTGTGCTTGCAGTTGATTTGAATGCTACATGCTCTTGGATATAGCTTTAAGGACATTATTCTTAATAAAGGTATATAAAATAATAAGTAAAATAACAATTAGTAAATAAATATCCTATTGATTGATAAATGTCCCTTACAGAAACAAACTTGGCTAAATACGTAAGAACACAACCAGGGCCGGTTCCACCATATGGCTTTTTGGGCTTCAGCCCACGGCCCCGTGGATTCAACGAGGCCCCAGCTTAGTCAAGTCAAAGTAAAAAATAGACGATAATGCGAAAGAATCCATAACTTTATTAAATTAAACAGATCGTATGGTTTGCAGCCCTGCGAGTCCTGCAATGAATCAAACCCATTCATTTAATTTAATTCTATTCTTCTTATCACGAAAAAGCGTTTGGATTGATTGTAGTGTAATTTATTTTTTGATTCCAAAAGATATTTTAAACTCTAAGCGAACAAAGTCATAGCATATTTTAAAGTCTGTACTTAAAGTCTTAAATTAATTAGTTAGCATAATTAATATGCATCTAATTATATTTAATATTTGTGTGAGAATTTGTTGACAATGTTTTGTCGTTTTTTGTTGATATGACTAATTATTACGTTAACAATTGTCTTTCTATATTATCATGTAAAAAAACTAGAGAATTATATAAAGTAAATATATGGTTATGGGAACATTCGACTAATTAAAAGTAGGTAATTAATGAGTGAAAAGTCGTCAGCGATCACAATCTCGCTCATTAAATGAGTAAATTTTTTTTACTGCAACGTTTTATTTTTTATGAATCGTCTGAAAATATTCAGATAACAATATGCATTTAAATATCTGTATCTATTCTAATATATAAAGTCGAAGAGTTTGTTTTTTTTTGTTTGCACGCACTAATCTCCGGAACTACTTGACAGTCTATAACTACTTGACAGTCGATGCCAACTGCCAAACTCCGAGATGTTCGTGAGATTTTATTAAAAAATATCTAAAGACTTGGACTTGTAGTCTTATTAGTTGTTTACTAGATTCATGAGACTTTCTTAATTAATAGGCGTTATATTCCATTAATGAAGTAAACAGTTGAATATTTTTGCTCTACAAGTTAGTCCCTTATGTCAATAACTCATTACGGAGGGCCCTTGACCATACCAATCGCAGCCCTCCGTGGGTTCCGTGAGGGTTATTATTTTTAATCCCATAATGGCGTCCCAGATTTCATTACAGGGGTTGCACTGATTAAAAGGGTGGGATTCGTTTTTATTTTGTCGATTGTCAGCCGTCATTTTTAAAAGGTGATTGATAAACTTGTGTTTTATCGTTGGGGTCTAGTCTGAAGCACATAAACCATTCATAATGTATTTTACTTATCAGAGATGTTTATTTGCATGAATCGGAATACTATAATATAATTATTGTATGCAATATACCTAAGTATAGGTAGGTACTTACTTACAAATTTTGTTTTTGTGTTGTTACGACATTTTATACTACAAAATCATTTGAAAATCTCTGTAAGTATTCACTAACGTTAATATTAGGTTCACAAAACCTCAGCTGCAAGTTTAAAATTATCGTGATACAGAATTAAATTAAATTGGATGTAAAGCTGCTATGCGTGCCTCATAGGTATATCTACTTTGTACCGAGAAAAACGGACACGAAGCTAAAAAAAAAATTTGAATAGAAATGGCCCGAGTTTGAAAACGCAATGTTCGGCAAAGATTCCCTTGCTCTAATCAAGCGACCACGCCGGCTCTTATTATTATCTATACATATAATAAAATTGGAGTGTCTGTTTGTAATATTAAAATAACCGCGTTTTACTTAATGCATATGTATGTATACACGGCACATATACCAAAACAACATTTTTTACAATTTTTGTCTGTCTGTCTGTTTATTCCGACTAATCTCTGGAACTGCTGGATCGATTTTGACGGGACTTTCACTGGCAGATAGCTGATGTAATAAGGAGTAACTTAGGCTACTTTTATTTTAGAATTATATGTAAAATAATAATAAAGTCACGTTTTTTATTAAATTCAAACGCGCACGAAGTCGCGGGCACAGCTAGTATTATAATATATCCCATCGTTACAACAAATATAGGTAAGTATATTAAAAGCGGAACACCTACGACTATTACTAATAACATAATTTTTATGTCCACACATTACTAACTCATTGTTAGTGTAAAGCGCAGGGCTGAGGCGTTAAACATCCTTCGGTGGTCCTGCACTCTTGTCCACTACATCAACAAACATTAGTCTAAGCTATATTTAAACAACTTGTGTCAAACTTGTGTGAACACGTTACTTTACATGCTGATAGATAACTAATTTTTTTATAATCTGGATATTAATGACTAACGTATTTGTTCGTTAACTAAAATAATTTAAATAATATATCTTTTTAGTAATCAATTTTCGTCCAAATTGTTTTAGTTATAAATATATTAATTTATTGAAATTTAATTCAATCGAGTTTTCCTCATCGCATTTTATCTATATTTGCATGAAATACAATTTTTAAATAAAGATTCTATTCGAATTATTATTATTCTATATTTGAAAAACACAGATCTCGTATATTTTTTATCTATATGGTGTGACTTTACGACGTTTCGGTCTCAATGTTTCGCGCGCATTAGCTCGCCACAGATAAAAAAACAAGTGACGTATCTTAGCAGCAAGTGCGGGTTACTTATGTCGTTTTTGTTAAAGCTATAAGGTAGTGTATATACAGTCGGCACAGTAAAGGTAGCGTGTGTGTACAAATAATTAGTGGTTTCCAGGGACCTCCGCTGCGTGGCGCTACGTTATAAGTGATGCGTTCGGCTCTTTTAATAATTAATTATTATAATAGTATGTGTTATTAACCTATATCTCAGTAGAAACCAGAAAAATATGATTAATACCTTAATATAAGACCTAATTGTTGCTTATGACTGTTGTCGATGCAGATTCAAAAGAATTTGCGTTTATTGTTTACATTTTTTTAAGATTTGTTTTATGGATGTGAGTGAAAAAAGTTGTATGTGAATATATGACATAGATTTGTTGTATCTCACAGGATGCGACGTGACTTTGAAAAAAAAATTATTGCAAAATGCGCTTAGATCTTTAAATGTACGCAACAGATTTTAATGCGGTTTTCATTAATCCGAGCCGAAAAAATAACAAGTACTTTTTTTAAGTTTGTTTTTCAATCTAAAAGTTGTATATAGACACTTATTGTACCCGTGCAAAGCCGGGATTCTAAGATAGAATTAGATAAGCAGTAGCATAAGAAACACATATCTATAAAAATAAATATATAAAAATATCTGTCTGAATATTTAATATGCCTCTGATGTAATATTCAAACGACAGAACAATGCGACTTCACTTTTTTCCACTCAACCCTTTAATTACCACATACCCATTCCCATCCCAGCGTCTCCCAGCATCCCTGTGTCCACATCACGGGCAAACATTGACCGAGCGAACCCCGGTAGCTTTTAAACTGTTTGCAAGACGCTAATAGCTGTCTCGACCAGATGCCGACATCGTCATTTTGAAAATGGAATTTAAAAACGTTTAAAAAAAAGCGTTAATGTGACGCGAAGGTGTTCCAACAGACCTGAGATCCGATTAGTTTGGATATAGAGAGCAAGTCTGAAGCCGTGACGTTACAAATTGTCAGAATATAATTATTGCCGATATTCAAATGAACTATTTTATATGTGGATACTATGCCTAATATAAATCAATTTATTTTTTTATTTTAGTATTCGAAATTTAAAGTTCAACATATCCTATAATCATAGCGTATTAAATATTTAAGCGTCAGTGGGGATATACACTCTGTATACTGAAATAGAATGCGAAACTTTGCAATTAAATTTAAATTGACATAATTATGTTAACATGTGTTACCTGTATTAAAAGTGGCATGTCATAACGACTGAATTAATTAATTTTCTTGTATTGATTTTGACATTTTAATAATATCTTCGAATTATTTTGACAAACAATTCTATTTATTGGTCTTGAAAGCTTACTCTTAAAAATAACAGCCTGTTAATATCACACTGTCGGGTAAAGGCCTATTCTTCCTTTTGAAGAGAGGGTTTCGAGATTATTCCATCACGCTGCTCCAATGCGGGTTGTTGGATACACGCGGCAGATTCTCATCCTCCACATCCAGGTTTTCTCGCCATTTTTTCCTTCAACGAGCACGAGTTTAATTATAAATACAATATTGAAGCAATTAGAGATGCTAGCCCCGGGTTTGAACTCAGAATTATCGGTTAAGATTCTCGGCTTGTAATCACTGGTCCATCACATCTGACAATTTCACAAGCAAAGGTTAATTTCCGATTGGAGACACTATTTAATAAATACATATTTATCTATGTAGAATTTTCCGTTCGTCAAAAGTGTCAAAACAAATACATTAACCTCAAAGTCGGTTTTCTTAAAAACTGTCAAGACTTCGAAAAGTCACATACAATAAAATCCTTTTACTACCGTTTTTTAAAACGACGGTCATCATTTTAAAATCTTTATTATTATTTTACCAATAACCATATATCTTCTTTTTTTGGACAAGCAAAAAAGAACTTTAACTACTTGCAATAAGGATTAATGAGATAGTAAATTGATAAATCGGTCAATGTTAAAAATTCGAATGATTTACTTTGACGCATAAAAGTTACGAATTAAAAAGGACAACAACGGACAAAGAGGCCATTTTGCATTCTACTGTGACAATCTTCCTTGAGATGCCGCCCGAAAGAGTTAAGAACTTTTAGAGGTGGCACTACAAAAATCTCAATTAAATAGATTCAACATTAGTATCACAATAATTAATAATTAAAGTGACAAGTTGACGTATTAAAAAAAAAGACGCGCATTTCATGCTAAGTATTTTGAATTTTTTTCTTATTTTTTGCTGGTTGTTGCTGCATTATAATATTTCGCGCGCTCTATTTTTTACCTTTTATAATTGATATTGGTGTATGTATAGGTATGTATAATGACTACACATATACCTACATACATGATAATTAATAAAGGTAAAAATATATTTGTCTTTACATCACTATAATAGGTATACCTAACAGGTTTTTTTTTACAAATAGTATACTAACTCAGACTTTTTTTCAATCTATAATAAGAAGATATATGATAAAATGAGAAAATTAAATGGTGGTATTCCCCCCTTTACGTGATGGAATTACGTCAACGCGTCGCCAATTCATATGAGGTCTAACATGTTATGAGTAGACAGTTTTCCTTTCCTTTCGATACATATAATTTTAATTTTAGTACATTTTTTTGTGCTGTCTATTTATTCGTTAGTCTTTAAAAAATGCATCAATACTTCTTTGTGCGATGTAAATTCGGGTTCACAGTGTCGCCGCGGTCGTTTTAACACTACACTGCTAATTGGACACTTAAGGGTTTACAGGCAGGGTTTATCCAGGGGCCGGAGGGACCGGCACGGATCACGTAATGTTGCCTGCGACTGGGATGTTAAATGAAGAATTTTAAATCGTAAGCAGATTATTACAAATCATTATAGATTGTATAATCTGTAGTGGTTATAAAATGTTAACGATAAATTGTGTTCGAATTTCAAATTTAGTCGTATTGGAATCTGAGAGTTTTTGTATTGTATAGTGAATTGTGTTCGGAGTTTAAATTTTCTATTATTTATTGCATAACAGACGTTGCAATAAATTAAAGTACATTTTTTATTAACAAATTTAATTGAAACGAAAAATTTACATGCAAATACTGTGTCTCATATGAATTCTTAAAATAATCTCGGTTGCCTTTCATAAAATAATTCTGTATACAAAATCGAAACATCCAATATACTGGGATACAAACTATGTTGTTGTGGGTTACTACGTTTTTCATCAAAGCGAAACTACCGAGTTTCTTGCCGGTTCTTGTCAGTTGAATGTAAATTCCGAACTAGTACTAGCCTTACATTTAATTGAATTCTAAAACCCGTACGTATGTTCAAAAGTGCCTACATGAGTAAAGAATATTTAGATTTTATTTTGTTGATTGAATCAATGATAAGTCAAGAACTAAGTTAAGAACTTGCCTAGGAATTTAGGTACTTGCCGATATTACTCATATATTTTTAGATTTGAGTTATCATTTCGTGAATATATTAATATTTATGTATTAAATGGACACGTCAGTGTCTCAGGGGCAGTAGATTTGATTATATCCCTTATTTTATTAATATATTCTATAGTCGTTGTAATTTTTTTAAGTTGTAAGTTAAGATTAGGTGAGTAACATTTTAAAGGTACAAAGAATTAAAAAAATAAATTGTTATCCTGTTGCTAACGAATTAATTTACCAAAAAGTTCGATTATAATGTGATAAAAAAGTTTAACTTATTTTTATGACAGCCAGTGTCATAATTGTCGTGATCAGTTTACTTCGTACCTTTTTTATGACCGATATTGTTTCGACTATCTTAAATAATTAGGTGTTAAAAGACGCAACACGCTTTGACAGTTGAATACAATACCTTTATAGGAATAACGTTCTATCTGTTATTTAAATTCCAATCTTATTGTATTACGATAAAGTTGATTTTTGCTTGAAGTTACTAAAAGGTGTATAACATGAAACAAATGTCAAAATAATTGTATTGACGTAATTTATTGTAATTTGGTTTCTATGTATGTTTATATGATATAAGTATAGTCTTTGACTGTACCTGTCTGCCTCAGAGTATGTACCTAATCAAAATTAAATCAATTTTTATCGAATAGACTTATAGAAGTACCTACTTTTGAATTGATTGCAATTAATATTGCAATAACGAAAATCTACTTAATTCCGATACGAGATCCAACGATATCAAATCCAATCATTCTGTCAGATTTAAAATATTCTGATGCCGGGTACTTTACTGAAAAGATTATTTTTTTATAACAATACTTTGTTAAGTATTTGAAACGGGATATTTATCTTGTTTTTTATTTTTATTTGGTGGAGCTCGATATTTCGACATTATCTATGAATTTACCTCATCTCTCGTGAACAAGACATTCGTAGATAATGTCGAAAGATTTCCGCCGAGTTCCACCAAATAAAAATAAAAAACATGGTAAAAATCCCGTTTCAAATACTCATAAGTAGTAATAAAAATAACCACGTTAATTTAAAATCTTAAATACTTTGTTAAGTGCCCGTTTAAGCATATAACTTTGCCCTTAAAATGAATTGTTGTAAACCTTATAATGACGAACTCTTGGATTGGTAAATTTGATTTATTTTTAATATGATTGCACCTTTGTCAATTTAATTTAAAAACATAAGCATATATTAAAATATTGATAATATATTATAAAATATAAGATAAGATAATGAGAAAATATTTTATGTAGACACAGCCTTACAATTCCATTATAGATAGATAAAAGATATCACAAATGTCTTCAAACCCCATAACGGCATAATTCAAGTATCGCATGACACTATGCCATAGTAATAAATAACCACTGTACCAAGATCTATCATTTGTATACATTTATTGGTAAATTCAGTTACCAAAAGGTCGTCATAACTGGATGGAAAGTTGAGCCTGATTTTAAGGGATTGGTTGATTCATTTTAGGTAATTGATAGTTTAATTATTTTTGTAAATATCCTACTTATTTGATGATTTACTGTTTGGGACTTATAATATAAATGTGTATGAATTACATATACTTACATTTACTGCTTTTTATTCTTAAAGCTTGGTCGTTGATCATGTCCTGGCCAAGCTCCACTTGGGTAGTACCACCCACACATACACACACCGGTACTACAACATGTTGACCTCTATATATATATATATAGAGGTATTATAGAGGATATATAACCTCCTTTTTTTGAAGTCGGTTAATACTGATATATTGTGTGTGAAAAAAAACCCGTGCGTACTCTTTATCCTTCAGTCTCACAATCCGACAACAGCAGGAGAGTTGAGTTCTGAGTTGAGCGACGGTCCAAATAATTCACGTGCTTATTCAAAAATTTCTAAACAGCGCAACTTCATAATATTTTTAATGCCCCGACTCCTAGCTTGAACCGAGGACGATACGCATAACGTGTACATACACACAATTTTCAAGATATAATTAAACTATACGGTTTTATTCAGGGTAGGGGGTAAATAACCCTTCCTGTTTGAACCGCGTCACCCTCAATTTGCAAAACAAATTAGCGCTCCTTGACGACGGTGCCTACGCCCCCTCGTCAAACTTGCTTACGAATACTTTGATTATTCCGTTAATTATTATTTTTTAAATAACCTATTTTACGTAGAAAAAAAATCTTACAGACTGTTAGGTATGAATCATACATTATATAATTATCTATTTAGGTATACTTGACAGATACTCACAGACAGAACCGGTAAAATAAATCTAGAAATTCATTTTTTTTAATTTGCTTCAATCAAATTTTGAATGAAAAATAAATGTCTGTGTACCATTTTTTTGAATTTTTTTTTTTTTTTTTTTTTCTCTTTATTTTGACACAAACAGTCATTAATCTAAAAGTACAATGATCTAAAACTAAGTAACATAAAGACAAGGAGTGTCCAAACTTGAATACATTTAGAATATACATATATATTTTAACAACATCAGTTTGAAAAAAGTGGTGAAAGTCGTCTAAACAGAAATGATACATACCTTAAACTATTAAATAGAGAACAAGTAAATAAGAAATTATATAAAAAATAATTTTAGTCACTAATACATTTAAAAAACACAAAAACAAAAAAGAAAAAACGAAAAGAGAAAAAAGAGATGAAATATTTTAATATATTATAAGTGAAGTTTTCCTGCGATTTTGGTTTTAAAAGTATTCAAGGAATTATTGAAGAGATCAATATCATTAAATTCTTTGTTATAAGTTGTAATGCTACGTGAAAAGAAATTGTTACGGGTGTAGTTTTTATGATATCTGGGTGGTATGAGGGCATGTATATTTCTCGAGGGGCGACAAGGAAGTCGAGCTTTTATAATAAAGTTTATTTTTGCAAGTAAATTAGCAGAGTCAACCTTATTATTTATAATATTAAAAAGTGTAACCATGTCAAAAAGTTTCCTGCGGTTTTCAAGACTTAACAATTTGTAATATTTAAGAGATGAACTATATGAAGTATGCGATTGCTGGTTACGGAAATTTAGTATTTTAATAAATTTCTTTTGAACTTTTTCCAGGCGATCAATGTATTGCTTAATTGAAGGGTTCCATACGGAACAACCAAAGTCTAAAATTGATCGAACGTAACTAAAATAGAGTAATTTAATGGTAATAAGTTTTTTGAAAGGTGCAGTTATTCTGTTAATGAAACCTAAATTTCTTAACGCTTTTTTAATAATAAAATCAAAGTGTGCTTTAAAGGAAACCTCTTGATCCATTATAATTCCTAAATCACGAATGCTCTTAACACGCGAAAGAGAGTTGCCATCCAAATTATAATTATATAAAATGGGTTGCTTTTTTCTACTGTAAGTCATTAGGCAACATTTTTCAGCGTTTAAAAAAAGTTGGTTGTTTTTACAATACTGAGATAATCTATCTAAACCTAATTGTAACCTTAAGCAGTCTTCAGGACGCGTAACAACTGTAAATAATTTTGTATCGTCAGCATAATGTAAATGATCGACATCTAGAAGGACGCTACTTATATCATTGATATATATGGAGAAAAGAACGGGGCCAAGATGCGAACCTTGTGGTACACCGGAAGGTACTGGTAAATAACTAGAACAGTACCCTTTTAAACAAACAGCTTGGCTGCGGTTACGTATATATGACTCTATCCATCTTAGCAGATTACCGTGTATACCGATATTTCCAAGCTTTTTCATAAGAATATCATGATTAATTTTGTCGAATGCTTTGGAAAAATCGGTGTACACGACATCTACCTGATAATTGGAGTCCATTGCGTTTAACAAGTAATCAGTAAAAGTCAACATATTCGACTCAACACTACGTGACTTGATGAATCCATGTTGTTTATCCGATATTAGATGGCGGATGGCGTATACTATATGCGATGTTACTATTTTCTCCAATATTTTGCCAAATATACTTAACTTAGAGATAGGTCTATATTGTGTAATTAAGTTTTTTTGACAATTTTTAGGGATAGGTGTTATAAGTGCTAGCTTCCAATATTCAGGAAAAACGCCCGAGGATAATGATTTTTTAAATAAAAGGTATATGGGTTTTAATAGCTCTTTGGCACACTTTGATATAAGAATTGGATGAATACCATCAGGCCCAGCTCCTTTGTTAATATTAACGTTTTTTAGTTCTTTGAAGACAATTTCTTCATCAAATGATACTGAGTCAAGTAAAGTAAGTATTGAAGGATTTGAGTAAGACATGAGATTGCATGAAACGAGTGTGTTTTGTTTTTGAGGCTGGACAAAAACTGAATGAAAAAAATTATTAAAGCATTCACAAATTTCCTGACCATCTGTATAATTTATACCATTAAATACCATTTGAATAGGAATTTCTTCTGATTTCTTTTTATATTTAACATAAGTATAAAAGAATTTTGTATTTTCTTTAATTTTATTTTCACAGAAAGTTATATAATTGTTGTAAGTTTCATTTTCGTTTTTACGTAGCCTAGTTCTTAAAAGAGAAAATATTTTATAGTCATTTTGATTTCTGTAAGTCTTCCATTTTTTGTGAAATTTTCTTTTTTCATTGCTTAGCTTAATTAAAGATATTGTGTACCAAGGTGGGTGTTGATTATTGTTATTAAGTACTTTATATATTGGAACATATTTACTAATTAAGTCATTAAGGATTCGGTAAAATAATGAAATTTGTGAATTAATGTCATTGAAGTGAGAAAATAATGTATCCCAATCATGCAGACTAAGTTCTTTAGAAATTGATTCAAAATCTGCTTTGTAGAAGTTATTTTTATAAATGAAATTATTTTTTAGAAATTCTGGTAACGTAAGGGAAATTTCGATCTCTAATGATTTATGATGTTGATCTTCTAAGACCAATGGATTCTCAGAGGCTTTTACAAAACATTGTTCATTGCAAAAAATGAGGTCTAATAGTCTATTATTACAATTAAATTCATTATTAAATTGATACATCAAAGCAAGGCTCATAAAATCAGATGTAAGAGTCGAAAGTAAATCGTTATTTGTATTTATCATCATACTATTAGTCTCGTCGTCATAAAACCAATCCGCGTTTGAAACGTTAAAATCTCCTAAGATCAAAAATAAGTCGTAAGGATTAGAGTGAATTAACTCGGTTACTCTATCATAAAAACATGTTATTAAGGTTTCATGTTTCGGCCCATGTGGCAAATAGGTACATAATAAATGCAGGCGTGATCGTTCAGCCGACAAATTCGCGGAGGCGTCAACGGCAGCAGCGCGTGCGCGGCTATGAATAGGTATAGTTACATACAGTTCGTCGGCTGGAGCCGGTGCGCACCAGCTCAGGTGCGCGCTCGGACACAGCTCACGGCGCAAGGCAACTACTACACCACCACCGCGACTACACCCGCTAAGAACTGTGTCGCGGTCACATCTAAAAACCTCATATCTGTTATCAAAAAATTCAGAATTGTAAAAGGAGTCGTTTAGCCAGGATTCTGTAATACATATAATATCATGATTACAATTTAATAAATTAGTAAAAAATTCATGCGATTTCGTTCGCAAGCCCCTCACATTCTGATAGTAAATAGTTAAAGAATGTTTATTAATCATTTTAACAGAAACATGAAATTAAATAAGTAATTAAATGATATCAAATATTTTGTAATAAACGTACAGAACCACCCAGATTTATTCATATAAGTTTTTTGTGTTAATTTATAGTAATAGTAACATGTGTAAAGATTTTTAAATAGTAACGATTTAAATATGATATATTCCTTGAATACTTTTAAAATAACAAGCATGAAATCAATTATACTTACAAAACTTATAATAACAATTATAATCTCATCACTAACTAAGGGAAAAACAGGATAAATACCGATTCGACCTGTTGCACAAATTAGTAGAATAGTTCTCGCCCGTCACTTTATTTTACTTAAATCACTTTCATTCGCAATAAAGATTACTTTAGAGTTGTCATTCTTTCTTAGGAATATTTTACAGTCATTCAGCCAGATGTATCTGAATCTCAGCTCCTTGCCCAGACGCCGTGCACGGCTATATAATAATTTGTTTTGGGGAGAAAGGTGGTCGTTCACAAATATAGGTTTCGAAGCACCGTCGATATCCAGGTCCGTTGTAGTAATACCACGACGGGCGCGCACTGCCGCCAACAACTCGTTCTTGCGTTTGCGCTGAGTAAACCTTACGATAATATTCGGGATTGATGGAGATTGCTTTTCGGTAACAGTGGTTACGTCTTGAGGAAGAAAACGTCTTACTCTGTGTATAAAGTCTATGTCCTGCGGCAACATTGTAAAGCCTACTTTTAATGATAATCTATGTAAAATGTTGTGTAGGTTCTCATTATGTGACATCGGTATACCAGAGATTTCAAGGTTATTTTTTCTTCCTTCTTGTTCTTTAAGACGCAGCTGATCGGCCAATGTCGATACCAAGACTGTTGTAGCATTAATATCTTTTTTGAGACGATTAATGTCTAAATTTATGTTTTCGGTATCCTTTTTTATTTGGGAACAATTGGTTGCTATTTGCGAATACTCACGTTGCAAAGTAAGGTTATAATGTTTTATGTCCGAAACTTCAGATTTTAATGTATTTATTTCGTCGTGCAATATTTGTATGGTCTCATTTTGCTTTTTTAACATATTTTCTAAAGACGACATCATATTTTTTTGAAATTCCGTATACAATTCACGCAACTCTTGACGATAGTTCGCTAAAGAAACCGCCATGTCCTGTCTCAAGTCATTCAAAATATTGTTGTAAGAATCAGGGGTTTTTCTTTTCCTTAAGGTTACTTGGTTTGATGAGTCATCATCGGTAAGCAACGGAAGATTTGGAAGAGAACCAGCGTTAGTGTTATATTATATTTCGTTCTTTGTGCATTTAAAATATAAAATAAGCAATTAATTGTATCCAATAATTAAAAATATCTACGACAAAACTCCCCGTAAGGAACCGAAATCACGTAACAAGAGATAAAACAGTTTGATAAATGTTCGGAAACTCCATGGGAAAGCGCAGCTGTCGACCATGATAACAGGACCCCGTTAATGTCTTCCGAGATTATGAACAATGTACATGGGTATATATTACCTACGGGTCTTACAATATACGACAAGATGCAATACGCTACGGCATTTATTTTATGTAAATTTTTCGTAGAACTGGTATTTACAGCCCTAAACTATATTTTTACAAAAAAAAAAACAAAACGAACTTTTTCTTGAAATTTTAGCTTACATTTATTTAAAATTAGAACAGTTTTTTCACGCTTTGCATCCCATTTCGACTATCCAAACATCAGAAACGATATATATCTAACAAAATTTAAAAAATTTGAAATGGAACGTTAATTTGAATTTAATATTTTAAAATTCGAATTGAAATAATCCTTGAACTTTACATACTAACGTGCCTACCTAGATCACGTTTTCGTAATCTACCCTCTGCTTACATACCTACCCTTTTCCTCTGCAGTACATTCAATACGCGTCACAATTTCATATTTACCGAGACAAAGCATGATTAACAATCACCCCTGAATTAATAACCTTCGTAATTGAGATGTTTGCGTTCCGCCCCTTGTTTGAACGAGGATTCTGATTTAGTCAACCGAAATGCTGAGACGCCATTTCATAATCAGTTATTTCGGTGAAGGATTGTTCTATGTGAATTATTTACCTCCGTTCAGGTTTAATTCATAACGAATTTGACTAAATTTTTTGTTGTTATAATTATGACGTCATTCGAAAATATGGCAATGATCGTAGATTCAAATGCCACATATAAATTGTGTGTTGATTGTATAATATGTAGATATTCTAAATACATGTTAAAAATAGATAAGAATCAACATATAGGTATTACTATTGGAATTAATGAATTCTAAACATATTTTAGTCAATAATTTTGCAG
Source organism: Vanessa atalanta (assembly GCF_905147765.1). Lineage (NCBI taxonomy): Eukaryota > Metazoa > Arthropoda > Insecta > Lepidoptera > Nymphalidae > Vanessa > Vanessa atalanta. Next base: position 8,650,812 of record NC_061882.1, read on the forward strand.
AATAAACTTCCTCATCGAACGTACACTTTAGATCATCAGATACCTACTTTGCTAATGATAAGAAATATAAACGAAATTCCCATTTAAAAAATATATAATGTCCTAATTTTTTTAATTGTGCTTATTATTTGAACTTAAAATTAAACGCTGTTTTTTTTAAATTAAATTAAAAAAGTAATTTGTAATAAAATACAATAATAAACAAAAATATCATCAGCTGTTCCGACTCATTCTTGTTACCGATAAAAATATCCATAACTTTTTACTTTAAATGTCGTCAAAGTTAAACAACGATACGTAACGACGTACGTTAAATCCTGTTTACGATCCACGTTTTAATAAATTTCAACAAAACAACGCCTTTTGCTATTTAATTGAATAAATGCGTAAGACAATAAATATAAGGCAGGCAAGTAGGTGTGAACGCGCCATCTCAGTGTGTCAGGCGGGCAATAAACGTAAATCGAACTTATTGCGATTGTGTGATCATAGTAAATAATAAATTCAATTATATACCGTCATTGAGAACAAGAGATATCCGAGTGCGTCCGTTAAATAATTCAATAGATTATTTTATAATTATTGACTTAAGTTATCTGTGCCTAGGTTACTATGTACGATTCGATGGAACATGTTCGCGATCAAGAAGCATCCGATACGTGTCGTTCTATTACAAAATTGAAATTGAATTTGAATTTGAAATTAGAATTGATCGAATGTCTTCGAATGAAGAATGACTTTGTGCGTAATTTCTGAAAATATTAAAATTGCAATTATTTAAAATTCATAAAGGTTTAAGGATTTGGTCTTTGGATATTGTCTTTGGAATGAACCAGTGACGTCATAATTCCCTACTACATTTACAAATGTCTGCCATTTTCAGCGGGACGGGAAAACGCACACACTTCGATACTAAGTACCTATTGCTGTTTGGTGGTACTGATGTTGGGTGGTACCTAACCTTGGTTTGCATAAAGCCCTACCACTAAATATATAGTATTGAATCAGACGAGTCCTATGGTGGAGAAGCCAGGTGGTGGGAAAAATCACCTATATTTAGGCTCGGGTTCCATCACAGGACACTAATTATCGTAAAAAAACAGCATATGTGTTTATTTGAAAAGAGCAACTATACGAGTATCTTGTCGTTTCTTCTCGCTGGAGGCTGCTTTGCGAAACGGTGGTAGATACCTATATAAATATAGACGATTCAAAAACGTTTAATTGTGAAGTTTACTTGAATAAAATTAATTTGATTAAATTTGATTCGAAAGCAAATGTCAAGCAATTGATTATTATGATATTGACCTCAAGCGCCTGATGTTTGTATTTTTAAATATCATTTTGTTATTTCTAACAAACGCTGAACTGCTCCCTAATTGAACTGGATTGATCTTTATACTCTGTTTTGACGTTGACATTCTGGAAGTACTTCATTTATTTAGTTAGGTATAAACATAAATTTAGCACGTCATAATTTATTGGTGCCTGGGTTTGATCCTGTAGTCATCGGTTAAGTATTATAACTACTGGGGCATATAGGGTCAAATAACCGATAACCATGTATGGCGCCGCCTTTAATATGTCATCATTACGTTATAACAAAATGGACATAGATACTTATTTATATCGCGTGCATTGGAACAGCTGTCATCGGAACTTACGACTAAGTTATTAACAACAAATATAATATAATTTACTAGATTACAGAGAACAAAGGTTCCAGAGACAGTTAAATTAACCTTAATATAATTAAAAGATTATTGTTTTTTTTTATTATTCAAGATAAATTTTAGTTGTTCAATAAGGTAACAGCGTGTTAATGATCTTATTCCATCTCGTTTCTCCAATACGGGTTGTCGGACACACATGTGGTAGACAACCCATGAGGTTCTTAGGTTTTCTCATGCTTGCCGAGATTTCAATGTGCAATATTTGGTGAAGATTAATGAGTTCACTGTGCACACTCTCTTACAAAAAAAGTTCAAATATAATGTTTGTTAAAAAGTTAGGTTGGATGTATTTATTTCATAGACGACTAACTTATTTAGCCATTTAAAAAAACAGCCTAGTCTTTTTTAGGCACCGAAACAATGGCCTAACAAAAACAGTGCTGAAAGTTTAATTTATAAAATTGAATTTAATCAAACCAATATAAATATTTTATACAGTCTAAAGCTAATTATCTAGGTTTTCTATTCTACGAATGGATGAGGTTTTGGTTGGATGACATTAAGGCCGCTGTTTGTACGACGCCGTTCGCTAAACTGGCTAGATTGTTAATTGAAAGGCTATTTACATTAGTTGTAGTTAGACTGCGACACTTGTATAAAACAAAATTATTGTACCTAGGTGATCTAAACAAAGTAATACCTACATTAAAACAAAAACGTAATATATTTATATGTAACATGATAAATATACCTACTACTTAATTGTTATTTTTTTAGAATAACTAATTTAATAAGTCATAAGAGAGTTATCCAACAAAAAAATAGGATTTTTTAACTTATTGCCTTAATACGTGAATTGTGATGCTGTCGGGTACCTAATGAAAACGCTAAAATAAAAAATACAAACTAAAAAGTAAGAAAGTGACATGTCTGTGGAGATACAAATATACCAATGTTGAAAAAAAAACGAATCTATTTCCTTTGAATATACGTAAATTTGACAGTTAAGATTCGATAGATACATAATAAAGTACCTACGTTCGTCTAAATGAATGTCCGATTGATGAATGAAGGCATAAAGGCATGAATGTAAACTATTCAGTCATAATATATTTTTACTAATTGCATATTTTCAATAACAATTTATTAATAATAACTGGTGTGTAATAAATTATTATTCATAAGCCACATACAAAGGTAATAAAAACAAAATTCAAAGTCAAATCACCACTCGAGTTCCACACAGAACTGAAGCATTTTTAAAAGCGTTTAAGGCCTGTCATTTTACCATCAACCATGTTATTACCCTCGCGACCCCACCACTTCAAACTATACCAAGGATGGGGGTAAAAAATTTAATACACCCACTTTTAATTCAAACTTCGAGTTGACAGTTGACACAATAGAGTATTAAAGGGTTAACAAAGGGCTGCGACAGGCATCCGAAGGGTTAATTGCTATGGGTGCGCGTAGGGATGTGTACATACGGCAAATAGAGCCATGAAATAAAATGGCGTTCTATTTATGAATTTGAATAACGAATGTCTATTGTCTGAGCGAATATTTTGTTAGCTTTCAATTTGAGTTTCAATTTGAAAAAACATTCCATTTTTAAATTAAGGCTTAGTTTGGTTTATTGTTTTTTTTTTTAACATATTGCCTACAAAGATCTATAATAGACATCCCAATAAATATATTTTAAAGTGAAAACAAATGTATAGATACTATTAAAAATGTAGATTCTATTTAGGTTAGGTACTTTGAAGTAAAAAGATCGTGTATAAACCCCTCTTTATTACTAATCATTATATTATAAAAGAATTACTCATATTTAATAAAATACACTGTAATTAATCAATAAACGTAAAGGGCACTACACGCACGAATTATTTACGTCATAATTATTATATTCCTTGCACGAGACAAAAATAACGTCAAAAATACGTACACATTATGACTTTTTATAATGTTCGTTCGATAATAAATTATTCCTCACCGCGGCCACATAAACTACAGCAGACATTTATCGCGTGATCTTAATATGCGAAACGTCGTCAATATTGAAAATTGTCCTCCGTTAAGCCCGACTGTCCACTTACACGTAAAGCTATGCTATGCTATACGAGATATGTCTTAGGACACCCGATTGGAACGAAGTTTCTTTCGCTATATAATCTGTATTAAAATAACAGACACAAATGAATAAATTTACAACGTTTAATAATAATTCAATAAAATTGTTACTAAAATCTCGTGTGAATTAAAACAATAACAAAATGGTTCTATAATAAAATTATATAAAACCGTATAAAATAGAAAGAACTAGGGGAAAAGGTCAATCGACTTTTCCCTTAAGTGACAGACTCTCAAAGTTCACATTACTGTAAGCCATGTAAAAATAAAACTAATGATTTTCTTAATATTGGCGTTTAAAAAAAATCTAGAAGCTAATATGGCCGATTTTCGAGCCCTGGGGCGATATTTAGTATTAAAGTGAAACTTATATGAGCAGAATGAGTGTAAGATGTTCGAAGTTGAATTTGTCTTTTTATAATTATGTAAGTTTAAAAAATGGAACGGTTTCGACGAAAAGTTACTTTTACTGATGCTCGTACTTGTAAGACACTGAGTGTGCGTCAGATAACTAAGACTAAATATAGGAAAAAATTACAAATAAGATTATATTTTTAGTATATACAAATGCACACCGATAACTTGACTCGAAGTTATGTAGTATTTCTGAAAAAAGAAAAAGTTATCTCATAAGAAGTCAAGGAAATGGAAATACAAATTAAATAATACATTTATTTAAGATAGTTTATTATTACCGTATGCTATTGTTTATAAATATAATTAAAGTAGGTACATACATTTTATATACTTACTATTATAAACGAACTTGCAAATAATATGTTAAGGTACCTACTCATATACCTAATTGTTATTTATACCTTAATTCCATTGTTTGTTTCAATGTTACAATAAACATTCATACATAAATAAATAACTACATACCTACGTCTACGTATTTTATAACAAATATGACCTAGATTTTTTAATTTTGACATTTTCAGCTGCAAACCTCTTTGCTCTCCAGAATACTTATCGGTGGACAGCTGACTTTATTTTAATGTCACAAATTACGCAGAATTGACATGCTGTGCGGTTTTTGATTACCAATTAGCGGTTGGCGTTCGGTTATCGATACGTCGTTTGCGATTGTTGCGGTCGATGTCGCCTCATGATTGTCGCGTTTAATCCGAACATGTTGTATTGGCGACATGTGTTCTCCTAACTTAGTAGAAAAAAACATCGACTTTATCATACATATATACATCTATAAAGAACGTAACAGAGAAATTAACGTCATATTTGTTAAGATATAGGTGTACTAATTTATGCTGTAGGAAGGTACGTTGTTGAAAATATTTTTTGCCAATATGAAACTAAAATTATTAACCAAATGAGTATTTAATTTTTGAGTTTAAAGTTTTTTGTTGTCAAAAATCTAGCACCGGTTCCGAAGAAATACCTCAGGCTGTAGAAGTATCTGCAGTCTGGCTGGATATCTACTTTTCAGCAATTTTCTTTAACAATGAATCCATTTATATTTATATGAAATGGTCTGAATCTTCGTCGTAATATAAAAATCATTTCTTTTACAACGTCTTTTGCCACACAGACGTTCCTTAACAGCATTTAGAAACAGATATTAATATTTTATAATGGTTCATTTCTTCTGGGATAGTAACCTTGGTTACTATACCTATCTATTTTTTATTTTATTTTACGAATATACATAGTTTGTGCACTACCACTGTTATTCAATTAATTCACTGTTACTGGCTGTTATATAATTCCACTATAAAAAGTAATAATAGATTCATAAATGGAATATCGTTAAATAAAAATTAAAACCGCAAAACTTTTATCGGGACACAAAAGTAAGTGACTGTTATAAGCGTAACGACCGGCGACTCATGAAACAATTACCGGCGTGTACGGCAATTTTCCGGCGAATTTGCATAATTGCCGGTAACAGCGCGCCGGGGGCGGACGTCGTCACATCGCCGGGTGACAATTACCCGCCACTTTTTTTTTTAATGTTTACATTTTCAATTAACTGTATGACCGTTTTGTGTGATTTAATAACTATTCACACGCAAAAATCTGATTTATTAAGAATTATTTTGGTAATTGTTTTAATGTTAAATTAGTTTTTGTTTTATATTAAATACTTATTCATATGGCTTATTAGCATTAGTTAAGTATAGACGTCATTAGCGTATAGGAGTATATACTTTATAAAGTTCTATTACCTTAACGACAGACCACTGATAGGCCTTTCTGGTCTAGAAGTCGAATTCCGAATGAAAAGCCGAATAGTTTTACTTCGGAGACGGCCGCGGTTATACACGGTACCGAAGGTAAGATTAACCTGCTCAACAAAATGCCCAAAGGACCCGGACGCTCTTAATCGGGTTGCAGATAAAATAGATATATTTATATATAGGTATATTTGTTCTGTGAACGTATTTAGCAAAATCCCCTTGTATGTTATATCTTATGCAATGTTGAGACTGCGTTTTCGCAGTGGTTTTATCCTGTAATGATAATTGTAAGAAATAATAAATTCTGCAGAGGAGTTCCTACACATATAAAGTACATGAGCACTAAGCTAGGATGTTTGAAGTCCATTGTCTACGGATGACAGTGTGATATATAGAATTTCGTTTTTCTTTTTTAAGGTATATTTTGGCGGACGGTAAAATAGGCCATCTGATGGTAAGTGTTCACTATCACCCATAGACTTCAGCGATGTAAGAAATATTAACCATTGCTTAAATCGCTTATGCGCCACCAACCTTGGGATCTGAGATGTTATGCCTGTAGTTACACTGGCTCACTTACCCTTAAGACCGGATTACTACAATAGTAAGTAGGTATTGCTGTTTTGAGGTAGCAAATGTGATAAGTGGGTGTGTACTTTTTGGTTGGGCCTAGCCAAGTAAACTTTTTTAACTTCTGTCTAGATTTATCTTTGTAAATAAAATTCAGTTATTTCTGGATTTTGATAATAAGGCAATTAGGGTTACTTTTTAGTAAAACAGGTAACCAAATAGATAGGTACCTATTTTAAATCTAAAAAGTTACTAAGATATATTCGTATGTATTTCTTAAAATACGATGTCTGTTGATGAACAATACAAGTTTCATACTAGATAATGTTAGTTTGTTTGTCCTGCTTTAATTTGAGATAACAACAAAAATATTATCAAACAAAAATCTACCTAATACCTATCAGTCAAAGGTCTGATTTGAAATTGGTCCATATAAATTATGTAAGTACTTACGACCTAGTAATAATTGTTTATATTCACAATATCGTTTACATCCACGTATATATTAGGTAATTATTCTGCTAATTATGCGTACGGAAACCAACATAAGGCGTGTTCACACGAGCCCCGACGGACGGCGACATCGCGACACGGGGACAATTAATCAAGTGTTGTCACGACGACGTGACGCCAGTCGACGCTTTGTCACGTTAATTGCTTGATTAAAAGGAAGAATTATTGCATTGAGTTCCTGAAAATTAAACTAATATTTTTTTAGGAAAGTTCAAATAAAGAATTACAAAAAATATATGTTAATAAATACATAAAAGATGTTGAGATGATGAGAGCATTTTTTTAATATTAATTGTATAAAAAAAGTTAGTTCAGTAAATTTCTTTAGTAAATTATAATTACGAAACATAACACCTATTTGAGTACCTACATATCTATTAAGCCATAGATTATATTAGGTATACACCATTTTGTAAATTTGTATTGGATCTGCAGATATCGTCAATGCATAATATGTTCGGTTTTAATTTCATTTTGTATTCATATAAAATTGTATATTACATTTTGCACCTAAAAGTATATTAATAATAACATTGCAAAACAAAAAGCGTCATGTAATAAATTAATTTCACTTCCTTTAATTTAATTTAAAAAAGGAACAATTTAAAAATATTTCTTATAATTCCACGAATTCATAAAGCACATTGCATACTGTTTACTTTGCATAATAAGTTTAAAAAATAGAACAGTAACTGTTAAAATACATCTGTTACGTGTGTGGGGAGCATTTGAATGGCCATAAATCGATATAATATGACCCTTCACAATAGGTTATTACGTAAAAGCAGATGTAAGCGACACCTGATGTAACGATGAGCTGAATCATCTATCAACTCATTTATACTAAAACATATTGACATGCCTTTTAATATTAGATTTTTGATATTATTTCTTGCCTTTGCGTTATAAATGTTGCCATCCTATGATTAGATAATCTTTATATAGCTATGAAGAGATTTTTAAAATAAAGAAATTCAATTTTTAAGATAAATTTAACTTTTTTTAACTTTTTCTAAATTGGCTTTTTCAAAATTCTATAAGTAAATAATGAAGGAACTTTCGGAATGTTTTATCTAGTCATTGTTAAAAAATCCTCTAATATGCAATAAAAAAAAAAAAAACGTATTTATTTATTTACCTATGAGATATAATTTGAAACAGTTATAAAATAACTTTTATCACGATGGTAACGTGAAATCATTAACAAAGGACCTTGAAATTTAATAGCAATCCTTTTCGCTCCAAATCATCAATCTACAGTCGATAACATGATGAATACGTGAATAATGTATAAAAAATAAATAACCCCGCGACAAAGGGACCGTTAGACGCATTAATATTACACATTCCCTGTTTTATTCTAATTTTTTTTACGATGACAACACTGAATTTCGATTGTCATGCCTCGTTCGCGGGAAAATAAACAAGACGAGACTTTTTTTGACTAATGATGATACTCGGTTTTGCTTGTTTATTTATTATTAGTTTTATTAAAAGTAGGTAATGTTGAGTTATTAAATAAAGTGGAAAATTTCAATAAATATCTATAGTTAGGTAGGTACATATTTCTCTAAAATTAGCTCGTATATAAATTAATTAATTAATAATATTACAAATGTGACTCATTTCAATCAACAGCATAATTTTAAATTAATCTTTGAAAATAGATTTTACAGTTTAAAATAATAAAAAAATATTTTTATACACACAGATTTATTTAAAAAATCGTGACTACTTAGTTGATTGTATCGACCGTCATAAAAAAAGTTTATTTAAGTTTCAAACGCGTATGGAAACGTTCCGTTACATCCTCATTTAATCTGAGGATGCGTTTCTCTACGCATTAAATTTTATTTTTTGTTTCGTTTTGTCATCAAAGCCCGGACATAATCGAATTTTTGACAAACAATATGGGATGAAATTGGTTCCTTTATTGGTTCTCCTTTTATGGTGTCGGGATTATTGATTGTGTCGACTTCGAGACCATGTTGTTATCGAGTTTAAGTATCGTGATGAAAACATTTTAAAGATCTTTAGATCATTAAAAATATAAATTAAGGTAAATGACTATTGAAGAACTTAATTATATTTCAAAGAAATGTCGTTATAGAGAATATAAGTAGGTATGTTATGCGTCAAAAAACTTTCGTAACCCAGAAGTCTTGAAAGGGCCTCGCATTCCCGACATCTCAACCGCCCGTGGCCGAAACAAGCGCATAATTACAGAGATCACATTTACGAATGTAAATGCGCTCGACTGTACCCCGTCATAAATCATGTTGCGGTCATCTGCCGCCCGCGGCGCTGCCGACGCGCCACATCACTGGACCACCGTTATTTGAACCACGAACTCGCTTCCATGTGGCTAGACTCCTTCTGAAATATTAAAGAAAGTTTGAATTTGTAGTTCAAGGTATACTGGGTGGCGTTTCAAATGTGTATCAACGGAACGCATTGTGTTCTTTTTTTGAATCGCGGCGGGCGCGCCTGACAGATGTATGTAATGTTGCCATGTGCGTTTGGGATTTATATCTGCCTACTTAAAGGGTGGGATTAATATGAACGATTAGATGACTGTATACAATAAATAAATAATTAAGTGCAGATGTATTTCATTCATAAGTTCATAATACTTACCTACTAAAGTAAAATTTACTATCATCAACCTGCCGTTTTGAGATTCAAACAGGTACAGCCTACCATAATTCTAAATTATTTAGTTTATGCAGATCATTTCATTAAAAAATCACTGAAGTATCAAAAATCACATACCTATCTACAAATAAAAAGAAAACATAAATATAAATAGGTAGTGATATGGAATTTATTATTTCAATTCACCTTACAAAGAATGAGTTTAAAAATAAATGTAGTTATTATTTATACATTTATTCTAGAATATTCCAAAAACATATACCTACCTAGCTGAAACAAATTAATTCGTCATTTTTCGTGTTTCTCTTACAACCTGTCGGGTACCGTTACAAAAAATTCAATTTAAACTCATTAAAATCGATTCTTTTAACCTTCTTATTCATTTTCTCGAAACTGTCAACACTGGACGTATTGAATGTAGCAAGGCCTTTTACAGATATAAAACAAATAAAAAAATAAAAAAAAACAAAAGTCGGTGCAACACGACGCAATACAAAGCTTCAATTCCGAGAAGGTAGTTATCGTTATCGCGAATCTCTCGTGTGATAAGAATCAATTTCTTTGATTATAACGTGTCAATAAAACATTTCATAAACCGAATCGTTTTGTATGATTTATATTCAAATTAAAATTACTTCTATCACATTAGTTCCATATTCGAAAGATATTTTTACACAAAGTAATGGTTTTTAATTTTTAATTTTATATTGTGACGTCATTAACTATGTCATTCGAATTTTGACATAGTTCTAAGTAGTTTAAATTCTTTAAATTACCTACCTTGTATTTACAAATAAATTTCAAAATAACTTTACAGCCTAGTTCTTACCTACCTAGTTGAGGTTGGTAAGACTTTTCGAACGTTATTATAAAATTTGCAGGTAGGTTCCTAACTCAGAGTTGTAATTACATATATTGAAACGCTACGTTATTTAAAACTAACTTTATTTTTTTATAATCAGGTATCTCGATAACTAAGTCTTCTATGAAAAGTCGTAGGCTGTAGTGGTTTTAGTAGGTACTGTACACGATCTAATGTTAAGCAGTAGCGCTTTTTAAGTACTTAGGAACTGTTATTTTCTATGTAGTGATATGAGATGTGAGAGACATGTATCTTTACCTCTTTGTTAAGTAAATTAATGCATTATTGCAAAATTATAAGTAATAATTTTAGCAAATTCAATGATATAATTGATTAAAAAAGTGGCGACCCTAGGTACAGTGACTTAGAGCCGCATACCTAGTAGGTACACCTACTCATTAAAAACTATAATCTCACATTTGGTTGTATATAATTAAAAGCCGTTTCTAATATCTAGGCATAAGACACAATCTTTCATTTTAAAAGATTAATTTAACATGACGCTACCCGTTCAAAATGTAAACTCCACCGAGATGAATTGTCAAGAAGTTCAGTTGTTTCTTTTTTATACGGATTATACATTGCTACACTACTACTTACTGCCTCGACTTTTTTACACAGATTATACATGAATGTATAAACCTACTTAAACTAATATACCTCCTTAAAACATTTGTATACCTACCTATAGGTACCTTTTACACGTAATAGCTTTATACAGATAGATATTTTTTTAGTTTCACCTTTACCACGTCGTCACTTGAACAAGATCTGATAACCGCGTCCAATAATTGAATTCAATTTCTGGCTTATTTATATCTCCTCGCCAGATACAATCTTATTTGACCAATTTCAAACATTTTGGTCAACGAAAATCAACCTTAATACAATACCAATAGAGAATAGATTAATTATAAATTTTATCACTCTTCAAATTCAATTTTAGAATAGTATGTTCGATTTTTGAATTTGGTCAGTGTGATGTAAGTATACTTTATTCATACAGACGGTTCGCTGTTCTTTAATTTATTTTGCGTCTTAATAGATGGTGCTACGACATAAATTTGTTTGTGAAGAAATTGTTTTTGTAACTTGTAAAAACAAATGCCAACCATGACCGTTTCGACATTTTGTTGTTAGCTCTTGATCTTATAATTTAATAAAAAAGTTAAAAATGTGGTTAGTTTTCTTTAAATTGTTTTAATACCTAATAGGTAGATACCTACGAACCTAATAGGGAGTTAGTTAATTGGAGGAAGGAGAAATACACCAAATAAGGTGAAGCAAAGTCTTCTGTGTTTTTTTTATCGGTAGCTACACGTACCTAGGTATAGGTATCTGTATAGGTGGATTCTAGTAAATTTAATTCGCAATTACTTATATAAGTGCATATAAAGACATATAGGTAGGTAAAACTACAAATTAGCTATATAGGTACCTATATATAATATATATAGGCACCTACCTAACTAACTAGTAACCAAATAGGTACCTATACTTATATCTACTGTGTTCAGCTTCAACTTTTTTTTCTAGTCTAGAAAGCAACTCAAAAGTGCCCATTTACCTATCTTATATCTATAATAAACTTCTTCATAATTCCGCAACCCCGGCGTCGCTACTGCAAATATATTGATGAGTTTTATACCGCGAATCGATTTTGGAGTTGTCGTTACACCGTCGTGTAAAAATTATGTTCACTGTTATTGATAACTATTTAAAATATCTTCTTACATATTACCTATAGGTAGGTACCTATATATTTTGTTTCTAAATTTTGTATGAAGGCATATGAACAAATCGTCCACCTAATTGTAAGTCAAAATTCATCTCTTTCCAAGATATTGTAAGAAGTAAGAAGATTTATGTATCCTTATACAATAAATCTTATAAATAAAATAAAGAGCCGAGATGGCCCAGTGGTTCGAACGCGTGCATCTTAACCGATGATTTCGGGTTCAAACCCAGACAGGCACCACTGAAATTTCATGTGCTTAATTTGTGTTTATAATTCATCTCGTTCTCGGCGGTAAAGGAAAACATCGTGAGGAAACCTGCATGTGTCTAATTTCAACGAAATTCTGATACATGTGTATTCCGCCAACCCGCATTGGAGCAGCGTGGTGGAATATGCTCCAAACCTTCTCCTCAAAGGGCGAGGAGGCCTTTAGCCTAGCAGTGGGAAAAATTTACAGGCTGCTAATGTAATACATTAAAGACACTGCCAATCACATAAATCCAAGATGTTCCAAGTCTTATATCTTTAGGTACTTAATTACACTAGTTCCTTTCCATTGATTGATATTGGCTACCTATCCAGTCAATCTCGCACAAATATTAACACCAGCTCTATCACCATGATGTAGGTATTTAGGTACATTATAATATAGTAAAATTATGATGTCATAAGTCGCTCATTCATTAATTCACAACAATTTTCATCACTACAAATACCTAGGTACGTTTGAAAAACTAAGATAAAACTTGCCCGCTTTTAAATCATGGTTGGTTACTTAAAAGCTGTATCCATAGTCTAAAATAAACCGCTAAATCTTCAAGCCAATCACGCTATTAGCACACATCAATCGATTATATCACTTAAACGTTCATAAATAGAGTTGCAATTCCCTTGAAACTTCATTTCACAAAGTAAAAAGTAATTAGTTTCTGTGAATGTGTTTATGTGTTTCGATAATACAGAAGGATGTCGTTAAATTGGAATGTTTATTAGGTCGATGCGTTGTGTCCCAGTGTTGTTCGCGACGAATCGATTTTAAAATCATTACGCGTCGGTGTGATAGAGGGAATTTTATGGGAGATTCGCATTCGTTTTTGTTTTATTTTAATCGTTGACTCAATTGCGAAATTAATGTTACTTACATTTTAAGTTCTAATTCTATTATAAGAATGTTCTAGAAGAGTAGGTATCCATCACTTTCTACATGTAACTGCATCTTGATATATCTACCTCGGATACGTTGGTATGCATAAGGTTACTACTTTTAATAGGCGTATAACTAAAAGTATAGGTAGGTAGGTATAATAATAAAATCATCTTTATACCAACCTAAGTACCTACTTAAATATCTAAAGGGATATCTTTTAAAATACCTAAAAATAAAAGATTTATAAATTATTTTCTCTACTTATCTATAGACAACTATAAGTATATGTAGATAGGTACCTACTATATTTATGTAAATATCTAATAAATAATTTTAAACACGGTGCATATAATAAAATAAACGTAAAATACGACTAAAACAGGCACGACAGACAGCTGCAACGGACGGACGCGATCGATACAGCTCTCCTGACCAGGTGACTCTAACTTGAATTTAATACGCCCTCTTTAGATACATTCGCTCGTACCTACCTACCTAATGTAGGTATTGTATATGTGTAACTTTATGGAACATGTATTACCCGTAAACAGGTAGGTTCTATGTACCTATGTATACACTTGTAATAAATATAAGTAGTATTAACGTTACCTAATAGTATTGTTATGGAATCAATATCGCTTAATTGAATTTCATAATAAGGCCGGAAGTTATGCAAAGTATTGAGTACCGAAATAGGCAGATACTATACTATGTACTAATGAGTATCATTAGTACCTATATAGGCATAGGTACCCACCTAGGTTACCTAATATTAGTTATCTACCGTTCGAATTTAAATTTGAAGTAAGAAAAACAACATTTTATGAATTTAATAATATATATAGGTACATATCATAAAGGAATAATAATAATGATCATCGCAAATGCTAATAAATAATACAACTCACGTACACGAAAATCCGAAAAGGAATTCAAACCACGTGTCTATTTAAAAACAGAACGCACTAGCTCCGCCTATCCTGTGACAAAAGCGACCAATCAGCGATGTCGCATGAACGCCCGCGACAAAACCAGCCAATAGAAAGCGTCGTCCACGTCCAATGACATCGGGTTGACAAGAAAAGAGAGGTCAACGCCTTGTCACGTGGTTGGTGAATAGGTTTTTAATGCTAGTTTACTTTTTTCAATTGATTGTTACACTTTTATGTATAATTGTAAATAAGCATTAAAATTGAATGAATAATAATAACAGACATTTAAAGAATAATATAATCACAATATAATTATCATTTTATTGTTGTTTGCTAAACATATCTACGTAATTATAAAGATATTTCGCTGAAGTTCATTGAACTTGCGTTGACTGTGCGAACGAGTTTCGCTAATAACATAACTGTCATAGTAGTTGGTACCTAGGTACAAATGTTAAGCTATTCTTGCTTTTATCGTAACAATAGATTATAACTAAATATACCTACCTAGTATACCTAGTGCATTGTAGGTACCTAGGTACCTAAGTGCATTTAGTATGTATGTATTAACTTTTAGGTATATCATGTATATCAATTTATATAAACACATAGGTGATTAATGTCTAGACTTTTAATATTTACTGCATCAACCTAAACTTTTCTAACACATGTCCTAGTTTAGAAGACATTTTTAAATGGTAGGTAAACTTAAGAATATAAGTAGGTGTAGTAGTTTAAATATGTCCAAAGCTTAAGTGGAGGTTCTATTTCCTACAGATCCATATAAAAAATCGTCTTTAATTACCCAATGTAGGTAACAACAGTTCAAGAAGCTAGATTTATGTAGGTACAAGAAGCATATTTCCCTGGGCATCTAGTAAGTACCTAATATTTTAAACGCCTGAATGAAATTCTTATATGAATTTAAAGCTTATTTGATAATAATTAGAAAAAAATATATTTGATGACCATAGAGCACCGCACACACAGATAGAAGATGTCTTTATATTTAAGCTATAGGTAGGTAATCTGGCAATCACAGACATCGGTACTTAATCAATAGTAATCATTCATTATATTACCAATGCGCCAGTCTTGTAACTGTTTCAATCAACTTCAATCAGGCTTGTAATATTTACTCGTGGTTAGGTTTCTAAATATTTGTAACAAGCAATTTTTCTTATAAGATAACTTACTGAATATAAGATATCAGGTACCTACCTATTTCTAATTAGAGTTAGAGGTTAGGCTATTGTCTCGATATCTCATAAACTTTTCGCCAAACAAAGTTTATTTGATTTTGAGCTGTTCTTGCAATTTCTTAGTTTAGTTAAAAACGAAGATATATGTCTATTCATAGGGGAAGGCGCGCCCTTCCACTTTAAATTTTCGGCGCGTATTAGCACGAGTGACGTTAATTTAACGTGTCCTGTGTGTGCGCCAGTTATTTTAAAATAAAGAGAGCAAAAAAAAAAAATCAAATTAGAATAATTTTGTTAAGTTTATTTTAGATTTTAGATTTTTTAATAAAAATAGTTAATGTTGATGTTTATATATAATATGAATATAATATTTATCTATATATACCTATAATGTTATGTTTAAAAACATGTGGGTAAATACCCACATGTTTTTTTTTCTTCTGGATAGGTATCTATCTACCTACTTAAATTCTTTATTGATTAAAGGATATAGATAGAAAGGTTCCTAGTGAGACACGATACTTACGAAGATAGGTAACCTACCTTTGATGCTATTAAAATTAATTCATTTACTTGATTACCTACTTATTAGGTGCTTACCAACTTAAGTTAAGAAATTTCTTACATTCCAGACTTTATCAAGTAGGTATTCCCTATAGTTCTATTATTAATTTATTTTAATTATAAGTGTAGATTAAGTCTTTCGAGGCTTGGAGTTTACACCACCAACTTTTTTTCCTAGTTTGTATGTATATTATAATCGACATAGGTATTACTCAATTAAAGATTATATTAACGATACAAAAACTTGCATACTTATATATTAAATTAAAAAGAAATAAATAAATTGTACTTTATTGATATACTCTGTAATTAAAATGGTGAAACCACTGAGTTTCTTGCCGGTTCTTCTCGGTAGAATCTATAGGTATACTTTCCGAACCGGTAGCATTTAATTCAACACTCTAACTTGATATTTAAATTTGCTTTTATGAGCCAACTTGAATAAAGATTATTTTAATTTTGATACATGTGCCACAGTACCTATACCTTTTTTTTTTTTTTAATAAAATTTGGACAACATCACATACATTACTCTGATCCCAATGTAAGTAGCTAAAGCACTTGTGTTATGGAAATCAGAAGTAACGACGGAACCACAAACACCCAGACCCAAGACAACATAGAAAACTAATGAATTTTTTCTACATCGACTCGGCCGGGAATCGAACCCGGGACCTCAGAGTAGCGTACCCATGAAAACCGGTATACACACTACTCGACCACGGAGGTCGTCAAGAATTATTAATCATTCCTTACATCGCCAATGCGTTACCAACCTTGGTAACTAAGACGTTATGCCTCTAGTTACACTGGCTCACTCATCCTTCAAACAGAAACACAACAATACTGAGTACAGCTGTTTGGCGGTAGAATATCTGATGAATGGGTGGTACCTACCCAGACGGACTTGCACAAAGCCCTAATACCAAGTAAATCGTAATCGTTGCCGTTTTCCTTTTCTGCTAAAACCATGGTCCAGTTGCTTTCTATCGAAGTTAAAAATTAGTAGAATTGATTCTTATAAGCCTCTTAATTCAATCAGGAGAAACGAACCCGTGATTGCAACGAAAGTGTCTTCAAACATAAAGTTTTTATTAACAAAATAAGTTAGTGTTAACGTTATTTAAAACTATCACACTTTGTCATTGAATAGTGATAATCTCCAACTCATAGTATGGCGCCATCTGGTGCTAAATTGCCAAAACGTGATTCAGCGGTTCTTGAGATAACGCTGTCTTACAATGGATGCATACGGAGTAGTTGATTTAGGAAGTTCTATCGCTAACTGTTTATGTGGAGTCGTCTCTTTGATTTATTCAGCTTTGAAGGCTTAACTACATTGAAAGTAAAATGTATCAAAGTTAATTAACTATTTTATCATTATAGGTAGATTTTCCTACTAATTGATATAAACGTACTACCTACTCCAAACACTTACCTACCTACCTGATATGATCTATAAAACAACAGGCGGACTGTTATTATTACCTTTGCCTTATGCAGAAAAAAAATGTCACATTCCTAACAAGCTCGAAAAAGTCATTTCATGCAAAATTAACGTCCCTCGCTTGGTGTGAACGTGTCCTTCTTTAATGACAGTGCTTTAGTGTAGACAAGCCTTTATTAACTTTTTTTAATGACAGTTCTTGAACCGTCAAAGGCATTTTTCGTAAAGGTTATATTTTCAATATCTTCGAATATCTATAAGCGATCTTATATCGAAGGTATAAAGGTGGCTTTTAATTAACAGCGAGCATTAAGGGTTGAAAAAAGTAGCAATGTCATCATTTTGAAATTGATTCGGGGCAGATTTTTTGTTATTGTAGTAGGTACCTATGTGTATCGGAATTTATAGGGTTTGAAAAGATATCACACCTTTAAAAATACCGGTTTAACGAATTTCAGTTTAGATTATTTTTTAAGAATAGATTCGAAATTTGAATATAACCTACGTAAACATAAATTATTTAAATATTATAGATATGTTTAAATACATTTTTATATTCAATTTAATACATTTTATTTAATTTCAAATAAAAAAATGAATAAATTCGTATATTAATTGTCTATTAAAATCTACCTGAGTAATAGATATTAGGTAATGGTTGACTTTTATTTTTTTTGTAATTTGTTTTTTTAAACATTAAGTTAATAAATAATTGTTAGTTTATCATAAGTAAATTAAATAGTAGTTACCCAAGTAACAGAGAATTGATTAAAAAAAACACTCTTAGCAAAAGTAGGTAAGTAGATAGTACAAATTCCCAAATCGATTTTGTTGTAGTTTCACCAAAAGTAACGCTGTCTGAACCTCAAGAAAGAACATAGGCTTTTTATACCTGATACTTAAAATCTAAGCTACCCCAGCCCCCCCTCCCACACACACCCGGCCGCATCCGCGAAAAGTAGTAGTTCATGAATAGGTATTAGGTATTGTTGTAGCTGTAATAGTATTAGTCACACTGCCCTTGAGGAAAAGGGTTTCGACCACCTTGCTCCAATGCAAATGCACACACGTGGCATATTTGCATCCGACCCATGCAGACTTCAAATAAATGAATAGTTACCTACCTACTTTAAAATGCAGAAACAGGCATAACTTGTCTGAAAATACCTTTATTATTAAAATCACATACACAATAATGTCGTGTGTATGTCGGTGTTCCACAAGGCGTCAAACAAAAGGGCTCATCATGAGGAATGATTGGACAAAATTTTTTTCAACGATGACACCACAGAACGCGGTCACATCATTGTGGACATGGTACCATTGTCGCTTCGCAATTATAACAGTAATGACGTTGATTAGTGCGGCTAAAGGACTACAGCACAGCTTAAGAACATGTTTAGAGATGCCATCGAAGTTATAGCTAGATTGTATTTTTGTGTCTAGAAATTGGTAATGATACATGATAACTGATCAGTTACTTAAATATACTTAAGCATTCATTTATATTTAATTATCTTACTTTTATCTTATATTAATTTAGAAAAAAGCTTGAGAAGTGGTCATTACTTTCGGATTTAAATATATGTATTTAACAATGAAGAGTTACAATTTAATAGAAATGTTTGCAAATAAGTTAAAATATTTCACGAATTCTAAAAATGTTAAAATAATGTTTAGCTTATGTAACTAATTTTTATTAAAAAAAAATGCTGTGCTGTGTTCCTGTTTACAAGATGAGTGAGCCATTTAAATTACCTACACGATGGTACAAAGAACAGCACTATAGATATGTCGCTATAAATGTTTAATAAAATTAATTCCATCCTTAAAAACTTCAGTAAATGTACATATACCTACATAATTATAGTATGTACGTAGGTATACATGTCACTTCTATTGAAATAGGTGCTCTGTGGTCGGCTTGGATAGATCTTTGACATAAGATGGGTGACGTAAGCGTTTTGGAGATTAGAGTGTATTTCTAACAGATCGTACGGATTGTTAGATACATTTATATAATTTTCATATCAAAGTATGTTTATGCTTGTGCATAAACATACTTAGATATGTTATGTGCTTGGAGCACATAGAAGAACATTTTATTCAAGAAACATTTTTTTAATACATTCATACCTATGTAGTATACCTACGTAAATTATTATCAATGACATCTGTATACATAAAACATGAATTCTAAGCCATATTAACTAAACATTAAAAAGTCAAATTAGTAACAAAAAGAACAAACTATTAAAAAATCGCAACACCTGTCAGAAGGACCTTTTAAAACACAAAGGCACCGACGCCCACAAAAAGCTTAATCGATTAAGTATATCGATGTAACATGAATCGATTATCCGATATCTCGTCTGTGTCACCCATAACTAATCGACTATCGAACAATGGTATTTCTTCATCAACGACAAAAACGCAAATGTGCCGAGGCAAAATATGAGATTATAGATTACCGGCTATTCATAATCTCGTATACAGGTTGTTGTAATTTGCATTATTTAGAATTTATTTATTCATCATATTTTTTTTTGTTTTAAAATATGTTTGTTATTTTATACACATATAAAGGTCTAAATTAAATACATACCTACCAAAGATAATAAAAAAATAATTACTATGTTTAAAAATTTAACAAAAGTACAATAGTAGATAAACATAAAGAAAACATTAATGTACTTTATATTCTATTTAGTTTTTGGTAGGTAATATTGTTTGTTGGTAGCTAATATGTTTCCAAATTAAAGTACATAACTATACATAACATTATGTTTGTTAGTCTATTTAGCTATAAGCTAGTATTCCAAAGAACCTATAGTCGATCCAATCCAATGAGGAGTGAAGCGAATTAAATAACTAACATTGAAATAAATGATATTGATCGAGATCTAGAAAAGACAATAGGTATGAGCAGTGAATTGGAACAGAGTTGTATTAGGTATATCTATCATATAGGTATATTAGAGCTACTTAGGTACAAAGGTCATGTATATGCTACCCGATGTACCTGCATGATAAATATAAAGTTCAGATATTTTAATGTCTCATTTAAAATTTTCAAGGAATATGTTTGTTACAGATCATTTTACGTTCAGTAATCGAGTCATCGAGTGAAGTGAAATATTGTGAAGAGACTTGAAATTTAATAGCGGGATATTAGTATTACCTATAAAAGGCGATCGAACCATTAAACGAAAAATTAAAAAGATAATTAACACCAATTTATTTTTATATACAAAAACAATTCGTGGCTATTTTCTCTATTTTTGTAACACGCTGTACACAGCGCGCGTCCGAGCCAGCGGGCGAGGGCGTTAAGAGCGGCTCGCCAGCGGGGCGCGGGCGCCGGCGCAACCTTTGTGTTTTCTCCTTCTTCTTTCTCTTTCCCTCATCTCTCCTTTCACTCCCTCGATGCCTCTAGGTGACGGATTGTGAGTGTGGTGTGTGATTAAGAGTGTGATTTATTTTTATATTTATATAACATATTTACATATAGTTTTCAATCATAACTATGTTCGTTTATGTAGATTGGATGCCATTTCAATAAGTTAATTCGAAATTTGACATATTTGAGCTTATACTTATTTTATAAGGATAATTTGTATTGTAAGATGTACCTAGGTGTAGGTACCTAGTTTACTTAATTACTACCTATAGGTATCCATAGCAAAGCAAAGCAGTATTTGTTTTGATGATGCTATGTTTATGTTAAGTAGCAGCCGGTAACCGGTAAATGTCTCACTGTGCCAACGCAGATTAGTGGATCATTCGTAATCACATGCTATATAGTAAACAATGCAATACAATGCACATGCTATACCTACTATACTTAAGTACTTCATGATGATGCTTCTTCGCCGTTGAGCTTAACTGAATTATATTATATTAATACACAGAAAATGAGATGACGTGAAAAGTCAATGGTATTCGTATTTATTTGAGTTACAACACACAATCGTCGGTTAGGATTAACGTATTCTAGCCACTTCCAATTTTGTAGCAACCATAAAATCTACATTTTTATTTTATACTACCTATGTAAGCGACTTTGTTCGCGTTTGAATTTAACAAAAAAGTTATTGTTGCTGCCTAAGTTGCTCCTTATTGCATCAGCTGTTTGCCAGTGAAAGTCCAGTTAAAAGCGGTTTAGCCGTTCCAGAGATTAGCCGGAACAAACTGTCAGGCAGACATTCTAAAAAGAATGTATTTTTTGGTTTATGTACCATGTATACCTACATACCTACATATGCATTTAGTAAAAATCGGTTATTTTAATATAACAAACAGACACTCCAATTTTATTATATGTATAGATTCACAAAAGTTATATTGCATGCTGATATACCTATATATCTTTATATGAAAAAACTATATGATTAATAGTAACCTTTTTATTTTAAACGTACGTAATTGCAACCGGAGTGTGCTTTTTATATGTAATCTGTGACACAAATATAACTAAATTGAATAAAAAACAAAATTAAGACCCGGTCATCCAACACCGGTGAAAGTCGAGCTTTTAACGTGACGTCGTGTCGTGACAGCGTGACAAGTTGACACGGACGTCCGTCTGAAACGGTTAATTTAAACGGCAGTTAATGTATGTACGTTTTCTTTGTTTAGATTTGCATGTTCGTAAACTTTCTATTGAAATTATTGTTATTATGTTATGACCGTTTGATTATAAGTTTTATTTTTAAGTAGTTCTTATGAACTTCCACTTTACTTTCACGATAATTGAAGCTGGACAAAGGGACACCCAGTTCCATATTTTTATTAGAAACTTGTTGTGCCTCGCGACTTGGCTCGCTTTTTAGAAGTTGGTCGTTAGGTAAAAAAAGTAGCCTTTGTCCTCCCTTGGGGTTCAAGCTGGTTTCATTCTAAGTTTAATCAAATTCGGTGCTGTGGTTTGGCCTTGAATTTATAATATTAGAATACTCTTAGATAAGCGGTTCCTGCGACAACATCAGCGTCTAAGGGTAAGTGTATTAATTACCATATTTAGGTATTTTTCCTGTAAATCTCGTACCATGGAAATGGACACCATTTTCCAGGCTACGACAGAATTATGAAACAAATCATAAAGATCTTGATTCAATGGCTTTTTTTTTATTGGGGTAAAATTAGGTACATAGATATGGATACACTTGCATTATTGATATAAGTTTCGATGGCACACTCAGCTAAAAACAGCAATTTATTCTATGTTGCTAGTAACATAGCTGACATAGTGGCCGTACCGAGGATTTGCGTCACAATTGTTTGACTTTTACGTCACTTTAACTAAAAGCAGGGTGCAAAATTTACTATTAATTTATCGCTGTCGAAACGAAACCGTTGCCGTTCAATAGTTCCTATTTTACTAAAACAAACAATCCAGTTGCGTTTAAGTCGTTGGATCGTAATAGAATAGGAATCGTATCGTAACCGAAAAGAAAAACTAAAAAAAGTTTATAGTTACGATTAAGCTGGGGTCTATTTTTGTGGAATTGTCGAAGTTGGTTCGCTATAGAATCGGGAACGTAGAATTGGCCCCTTAGGTATAAGGTTTGTTTTGTATAGTGAATTGTACTAGAAATCACTTAACACACTATTTAAATGTTACAGTATATATAGAGATTACATTGATAATTAATAAATATTAATACAATTCTTCTAAAGTAGCATAAATGTTATTAAAACATAACAGATTTAATTTATAATTATAATCGATTTCGATTATTTATAAATATAAGCAAAAAAAATTGTTTCAGAAACAAATAGTAATCATAATTCGTTTATGAACGTATGAAAATCTCAAGTTTTGGAAGGGGCCCGGAAATTATTAGAAAAACAAAGCGACGCTGGCCCCGCCCGCTGGAGTTTGTCTGCTCGTACGCATACAGTTCCCACGTTTAAGTACGGTGGCCACACGTTTCGATATAAAAAAGGACAACTGTACTAATTCATGTTATATTAATAAGAAAATAGTAGGTTACATTTTTTGTCGATTAAGGTATATGAACTAGTTTTCGCCCGTTGGTTCGCCCATATGTAAGAATGGTGAAAATATATAATACCATTTATAGGTAGCCTATGTCCTTGCTTATGGTTTAAGGTTTCAAATTCGGTTCAGTAGTATAGCCATAAAAGTGTAACAGACCGAGTTATTTTCGTATTTATAATATTAGTAGATTGGTATAGATATACCTACTAGATAGGGTAAAAAATTTAGTACTTTTTCTCCTCGGTTTGACAGCTGGATCCTTTTATTGGAGCTATTGACGAACCTTAGGGAGATAAAATCAAGGGAGGTCTAATATGTAGATAATATTAGAAAATAGTATGGTTTTATTAAATCGAACTCGTTCAAAAAACTCCTTGAACAACGTTTATGTATTATAAAAGAAATTCCGTGGACAATAGAACAAATGTTTGTGTTAATTAATTATCCAGAAAAAATCCTATAATAAAACGAAATCATGGTCACATTAGCAAGGAGCTGGTGTAAGTCGATGGGCGTCACTGAGGCTCCGCCGTCGAGCATTGAGTCTTGCTTATTATAATTTAATGGTTGACGCTAGAACTGTCCGATGTTACCGTAATAATGAGACAAACTAATGACTTAACGTGTAAACGTACCAGCGGGTGTGGTCACTTTAATTATTTACGAAAACTGATTACTTTTTAATTTTTATAAAGAAAAAAAACATCTATTTCACAAACAGTTACAATTTAATGTTCTCATGGAACAAATTACCAATACAATTACTTTTCATTATATTTAATTGTATGTGGTATAAGTACCTATATATATATAAATTACATATATATTTAATTACATATATATATATATATGTAATTAATTGGATTCAATTGGATTGTAGTTGCACATTTAATTTAATAATGTTAATTGAACTGCTTGTAAAAATTTAATAAAATTTCTTTATGAGATAAATATAGTTTAATTTGACCACGTAGAATACCTACAAATACAGCCAAGATAAACATAGTCTAAGTCATTGTTGAGCTATCTACCCGTCCCGACTTCACGAGGGTAAAATAAGGGTCTATATATACAACTTTTTGATTGAACTTTTCGTTTATTCCGACAAGGAAAGTTAAAATTCTCGGGTTTCAGGTATATTATAATATTCATGTATTATACACATGAACTTTCCTCTTGAATCACTCTGCTTATTGATATAAACCACAATTAAATCCGTTGCGTAGTTTAAAACATCTATGTGTACATACAACGGGAGGCGACTTTTTTTTATATAGATAGTGCAGAGAAAACATAACTGCTTAACAATCTCATATTAAAGAGAAGTATCGTAAACTATTTGTAAAGTTCAATTTTTTTGTCTACTAGTCTATAGCCTCCACATTAAAAAACAAATTAAGCCTTGTCGTACATACTTATCGAATAGAAAGGACCCGACATGATTTAATCGAAATTATTCGAATATAATTAGTTATCGATTCATCGTCAGTGGAAGCCGGAAAACCGTCAGCTTAATCATAACTATCTCGTCCAATGTATTAAAAATGTATATTTTTAAATATGGAACACTTACCGGCGGACGTAAAACATCGATGCCTCTAATACATCGTTATCAAGTGCCGCTATATTGGGACGACTTGTCGTGCGGTACGGTTTTTTATATAAAAATACTGGAAGAGAATAAAATCTTTACTTATTTAAATATATTTTGTGCAAATACAGCTGTATGTGTAATTTGATTAATATAAATATTGTAATATAAAGTATGTAAAATTATTAAATTAAATGTATAACTATACGGTATTCGTACTTAGTGATGTAATTATACAATTGAATACATAAATAGGTAGGCATTATTTATTTTATGTAATGAAGCTTTCTTTGTGTACCTATATATAGAAATATCACGTGCCTTCTGTTCTGAATGCGAGTGGATATTTTTGTAATTATGTTTGTATAAAAGCTGCATCTAATTAACCAAGTACGTGTGGTACTTGACGCTTATATATGTAAGTGTTTGCGTGAGTGGATAATAATTTACTCTAGAACCACGATCAATATTATCTTTACTAATCTGTCTGTGGTATTAAATATTTATTGTAAGTCAGTTCCATTATTCGCCTTCCCTAAAATATTATGTTTTATTAATAAACGTATGGTTCATCAATAAAAAATACAATTAAACACTACATGAAACAATAAGTGCAATAAATTGTTTCACTCAAACGTTGCAAACAAATTCAACTTGAAATTATACTCATCACTTCCAAAGGATTTACAATTATTGTCCGCTGC
Source organism: Vanessa atalanta (assembly GCF_905147765.1). Lineage (NCBI taxonomy): Eukaryota > Metazoa > Arthropoda > Insecta > Lepidoptera > Nymphalidae > Vanessa > Vanessa atalanta. Next base: position 8,676,742 of record NC_061882.1, read on the forward strand.
GCACTAAGTACCTACGAACATTAATAATACCAGTCTCATCCAGCGACGTTAAGTCAATGTATTGAGCAGTGCGGCCGCGGGCATATTTATTTATTTTTACCGAAATAGACCGAACGGTCGTCGAGTGCGTTCGATTTTATAGAATGCCTGAGCAATTTCACTGGAATCCAACGCGTGTTTTATGTCTTAATGTAGTCGAAACGGTTACTCGATGTACGGGAATTACTCGGGATTCTGTTGGAAAAACACATGTTTTATAATCGTTAAGAAGGGTTAGGGATTAGGGACCATGAAAGTGTATAATGTGACGTAATTATTGTTTCTGCTTAAATCTGGATTTAGCCGGTTAATATTTTTTTTTAAATAAACATGACGTATCATAGACATAATCTTAAAAGTCGACTTAAAATACTGAACTTATTTGAATCTAGCAGATCTATATTAAGGATAAAACATGAAAAGGAGAAATGTATTCTAACGTATAAATGAATAAGTATTTTACATTGTAAATAGTCGCACGTCATACTAATCATTTTGTGATAAAAAAATCAATCAATCGCTGACATATTTCCAATTTCCTTTCACTAGACTCGTGAAAGTTATTTGGGCGTAATGTTTAATTTTATATTGACATTTTAATTGCAATACAAATAAGAAAAAGTGTTTTCGTCAAGTACTTATCAACATTATTAATGAAAAAAAAAAATGTAGATAAAGAAGTTCTTGGTTTACACTCACGAATTATTAAAAGATTAATAATGTGTTATCACAATCCACCCCGAGTACAATTTATTAATAAAGAAAATTGTATGATAAATTTCCCACAGCTGGACTAAGGGGCGCCTTAGCTCTCTTTGAGGAGAAGTTTTAAAGCATATTACACCACGACGCTCCAATACTGGTTGATGGATACACATGTAGTAGAATTTCGTTCAAAATTAGACACATGCAGGTTTGTCACGATGTTTCCCTTCACCGCCGAGCACGAGATGAACACAAATTAAGCACATAAAAATTCAGTGGTGCTTGTCTGGGTTTGAAAACGCAATCATCGGTTAAGATGCACGCGTTCTAACCACTGGGCCATCTCGGCTCGCGATAGCGATCAGGAATAATATAGATTTCTAACAGTCAATTTTTTTTAGAACTTAATCATTAGTTCCCGAGAAAGTAACCAAACAAACAAACATACATTATATACAAACAAACAAAATTTACTTCTTTATAATATCAGTTTACATTTATCATCGTGAAACTTGTTGAAAATATGAAGTGACTAATGGAATTTTGGCCAACTCAGCCAAACTCAACATCTAGCCAACTGCGTAGTACAACTGATAAACACAGGTGTAATATCTACTCCATCACACTTATAGTACGTTGGGTGGGATCTCATTCCACTGGAAAAATGTCAGGCGATGGAGCAATAGAGCTACGTGCATTTAACAATTTAAAACAAGAGGGGTGTCGTGGGAAACCCGATCGAAACGATGCTTTCTCTATATGACAGACACAATAAAATAAATTGACAACCTTTGTGAATAATTCAATGACAAGAAATAAAAATTGTTATTAAAAATACCGTGTAAATTATTTAATAGAAAGAGACAGAGCGATAGAGAAAGAGAGCAAAATTGAAGCTTATTCCTTACACGACGATTTCTGTCTGTTCTCTCTTCTGTAAGCCAGATAAAATAATTAAAAAACTTTTTTTTTACTAATTGTTTTTAATATTTGAACTCGGGATTAAGCCATAACATAACATAAACAGCCTGTAAATCTCCCACTGCTAAGGCCTTCCTTTGAGGTGAAGGTTTGAGGTTTGGAGCATATTCCACCACGCTGCTTCAATGCGGGTTGGTGAAATACACATTTGGCAGAATTTCGTTGAAATTAGACACATTCAGGTTTCCTCACGATGTTTTCCTTCACCGCCAAGCACGAGATGAATTATAAACACAAATTAAGCACATGGAAATTCAGTGGTGCTTGCCTGGGTTTGAACCTGGAATCATTGGTTAAGATGCACGTGTTCTAACCACTGGGCTATTTCGGCTTTTTTTAAGCCATGTACGTCCCTAATACCTATATATAACTTAAGCTCATCACTTATCTTCTTCACGCGAAGAATAACACGGTATATTCGCTCTAAAACTATGAATATGCAAATTATTTTCATCTAAAGTATACCATTAGTACGTATAAGCAAACCAATATTATAAATAAGTTTGTCTCTCTCACACACATGATTAGGAATTAAGCAAAAGCGGGATAGAACATTATGTCACGCTTTTCCACAAATATATAAATCTTGATAGTGTATAGGTAGGATTTTATGATGAAATAGGTCGCCTCAGCTTCCGCGCTAAATAAAGCCACCTAAAAGCCCGCCTCGATAGATTTACGACTATTTAATTCAAGTAGATATATAGCCCATAGAGAGGTTTATGGTTTCGCCTTTAAGATTTCAGCTGAGCGTCCTGTAGTCCGATCTGTGTTTATGTATGTTTATATATCTGAGCTGTATGCGTTGAGGTGCGTGGAGATGTATTAAGAAAGTCTAAATTTTAGGTTTAGCGTCTCGTATCAATGTCCTTAATAATGTTTTATTTAGCTCTAAATTTAATTTCGCAATTTTGTTGTTGTCGTTTAATTTGGCGCAGTGTAACTACAGGAACAGGGGGACATAACATCTTGGTTGCCAACGTTGGTGAAGCATTGGCGGTGTATGGAAAGATTACCAAAAAAATCTCAAGGAGTGTCTGTGAATGTCAGTTGACGCTATCAGGTGGCCCCTTTGCACGTCCTAAACTATAATAAAATACAAGGCGTAATTATGCTAATCAACAATGTATCAATTTTTAACATAAAGTCAGGAAGTGTCAAAAATTCGTACCATTTCTTGAAAGTGTGATAATCTGAAAGTTTAACAATGAAGATAAAAATATTTAAATATTACATAGTATTAAGCCGAATAAAAAATTGGCTAGTGATATATAATTTCTTGTTAAGTTACAACATATAGTTAGGTACCTATATTTACAGGGCTACTCTGTAAGAACTCACTCCGTACCTCACTCCTGAAATGTTGATAATCGACTAAGTCCATATCACACCCATATCATTCCCAACCTTGTTGTGCGTGAATTGCGAATTTGTTGGCATAGAATATAGATCTTCTGTTTAGTACAGAAAATATAACAATACTTAAACAATAGATACGTATATTGTAATAATATCAGCAAATTTGCAGTTAAAGATCAACCTGTTCAGTCAATATTACTTTTGCCTATTTTTTCAGTTTAAAGTACTTTTGGTTATATAGGTAATACTTGGCATATATAAATACGAATACAAAGCAGAAAGTAATACGTAGCAGGTATGTTTTTTCACGTTATTTTCCGTTAGTATCATTACAAGTTTACGACGATATTCTTCAAGATTCATTTATTTACATTTATTTTATCCAATACATCCCGTATTCTCCAAATCTCCCTATAATTCTAATTATTTAAAAATAATTACCATTATAACAAAACACTGCCCCCGCGTTCGATTTCTTGACATTATTTTTCTTACCGGCCAGTATCAGCCATTCGGCCAGTATTAATCGTGAAAAATTTAAATATTACATTACAACAAATTTTAAAAATATTCAATCGATATATTATTAATTAAATTAATCTAATAAATTATAGTTATACAAAGTGTAAAAAAATAACTCTAAGAATAAGTTATTAATAAATAAACTCTCAGTGGGACTATTTTGTATTTGAAACCGCAATCTTTGGTTAAGATTTACGTGTCATTGGACGATCTAATAAAAATTAAATAAAATTTAAATAATGTTATTATCAAGCAATGAATTGTAATTACGTATAATTTTTCACGTCTAGCAACACCGTGACTCAATGGGCGCTGATTAATAATCTGTCATTTTGTCACACGGCAGTCCATTGTTTCATTTGCATGCCACAAGGCTATTATTAGTTACCTCATTTACCTAACACTAACTCTGCTTACGTCTTTACTTTTATGTTTGAATATTATTACTTTTAATATTGTCAATAGTTTCCATATGAGTGCGCAAAGTCTAAAATAATTAAAATGTACTATCTAGTCATTTTATCTCATGTCATACGTTAGGAATAGATGAAGCGTATGACGTCTTCTTCATCTTTTATTAAAGTTAGTAAATATATATTAATCGTCAAATTTAAAATACTGCGGATTTTAATCATGACAATGAATATCTTACCTCAGTTATATATTGGATGTTAATAGTAGTATATTGACTTTGCGACGTCTTACATTGTAATTTTAGAAGACTAAAGACCTCAAAGACTCAAAGGGAGAGGAGGCCTTAGCCGAGCAGCGGGAAATTTACAGGCTGGTAATTTAAATTTATGTAAAGACCTGCCATCCCCTCTTAATCTCGTATTACAATAATCAAACGGAAAACGTAAAAAAAAAGATTCATCTCTAGTTATCATCATCATAATCAGCCTGTATTAGTCCACTGTTGGACATAGGCCTCCGCCAAGGCGCGCCACTAAGCTCAATCTTCGACCCTTCTCATCCACTATCACATCACACACACATCCTGCCTGCCACCTTCCGTATATTACCACCGTGCCACATGGCGTTTTACACTACGCTTGCCGATTCGCGGTCTCCACTCTAGAACCTTCTTGTCCCAACGGCTATCGGTTTTTCGACAGATGTGACCGGCCCACTGCCACTTAAGCTGGCGAATCCTCTGAGCTATGTCGACTACCTTCGTTCTCTGTCGGTATATGTATATATATATGTTTTCACCTGTAGTATCTGACTTAAATACAATTTTATTTTAATACTGGTAACCCTAACCTAGTATTGACGTCGATGAATAGGAAAATTACTAAGAACTTTGAAACAGATGTATTACTAATTACGCTGTGAAGTAAACTTAGAAACTTTCAATATGAACAAAATAAGGCTTATAAATTAAGGTTAAGTAAAAGAGGGAAGAGCAAAGAGTGAGAGAAGAGTATCATTTGCCTTTATACTTTTTACAGGATGAAAAAAAAATTATAAAAAATACTAAATTTTTAAAGTAGATTGTTCTAATTTCAAAATTTTGTATTTTTATTATATTCGGATGATATTGTACCTACTCTTACAGAGTATACATATTCAGACTTGCATTAGCATTAGCAGCCCGTAAATGTCCCACTGCTGGGATAAAGGCCTCCTCTCCCTTTGAGGAGAAGGTTTGGAGCATATTCCACCACGCTGCTCCAATGCGGGTTGGCGGAATACAAATGTGGCAGAATTTCGTTGAAATTAGACACATGCAGGTTTCCTCACGATGTTTTTCTTCACCGCCGAGCACGAGATGAATTATAAACACAAATTAAGCACATGAAATTTCAGTGGTGCCTGCCTGGGTTTGAACCCGAAATCATCAGTCACAATCCACAAGTCATAGTAACATATGATCAATAGAAGCGATGCTTTTTATCGTCAAACAAGTTTCACTTAAACTTTGCATCTAACTATTCCACAATTTAGGCACAATGATACAAATTATATTATCATTATAAACCGACGCTAATTCGGTCGGTTTATTATTAGCGAATCATTTACATCTCGAAGGCGTTACGTTTAAAAAGGCTTTATATGAATATGCATCGTATGTCTTTGGAAATAGAACATCAAATGCGAGAACAGAGTAAAAAAACGCGACATTATAATGTCAATGTTACGACCTTTTAACTTTTTTTTATTGAGATGCAAATGAGATAATTTTATAAGATTATTTTATGTTCTGTAATTATAACATTGTTTCTGCGACGTTAGTTCGCGTAAACACCGGATGGGGATACAAAGATTTGACTAAGATACTGCTTATTCTGAATTCTTCAATTGTTTAAACATGTACCTTATACATATATTATTGAGGATAATTTTACCGGTAGTAGTTGTAGGCTCGCCAGGTTGTGGATCACCTGCTCGACGAATTTAATTTACCGCCATAAATGAATACTGTGTATTACGATTTGTAAGATGAGCCAGCCAGTTCAATAATATGCTCAAGGGACATACCATCTAAGATCTTGTGGCGAAACTATGACATAAATGACACAACTATGCCAGTACGTAGTAACACCGTTTTTTTTGTATGTACTTATGTCAAGAACACTAGTCTTCCAGAAACTTCTTTACGGAAATGTGTCTGTAATAGATTGATGTACCTTCATGTAATTTGGAAGGTATTTATTTTGATAGTTACCTTATCTATTTTTTGGTGGTTTTCAATCTAGTATACGCCCCTTCTTTATTTGATTGAGTTGAGTTTGCGAAAAGATTAAAAAATCGTCGCAACCTTTGATACGATTTTCGATTTCATAAACAATATTCAACATTATAATTTGCTATTAAATTCGAGCTCTCTAACGTCCGCCCATCGACAAGACATAGACTTGAATGACGTGAAATATACATTTTTACGAAAATTAATTGAACATATCGTTGAACAATATTAATTTTTTTGTTCATATAAATAAGGTTTAAATTATATCGTGTATGATAAGACGATATATTATAAAATACGTTTTCACCGCCCGCCCATTTGGGACCGAAAATTAGTGCCTTTGCGTAGATGTCACGAAGTATTTATTAATTTTATTATAGAAATACATTTTAATGTGTTTTTTTATAATTTATATTCTTTCCAAAATATTTAAGAAATAATTTAAAATAGAAATTTACTATAATATGGCGCTTGTTGCCTTCGCTCGCGATTTAAAACACTTATTCGAGACCCTGAATTAGTAGTATGTATTAATTTGTGTATAGAAACTTAAATAATGTACTAATTATTAAAACAATCTGTAAGGATACAACACTCCTCTGGAACCTACCAGTAAATACTGCTTGAAACGCGATAAGGGATGACAATATTAAAATTACATTAAATTCCAGACAAATTGTGGTGTTCTAGGACTTGAGCATACATGTGTTGCATGGCTTGGAAACACATTAAATAGTGTGTGAACTAAATAGTGAAATAATTAAAAAATAATAACTGGTTTCATTTATTTAAATTTTAAAATTTTATGCTAGCCTATAGCAACACATTAGTGTTGGTTCATTTTTCAAAAGACAGAGGACAAATGGAGTCAGGTCGCCGTCAATTTAATTTAGGGTCCAGACGAAAATAAAAAAGTCGACCGAACTCATAAGCAATGTCCCGCCCTACAACGGTTCAGGGAATCTATTTAAAATTCGCTTCTCAATTATTAACTTTTTATCTTCCATATTTGAATATTGCCTGTGGATTTTTTATGTCCTTTATGCTAATCTGTAGAAAGCATAATGAATTGGTGGGAATGGGAATTTTGAAAATAGAACGAGTTCTTAAATAAAAGACACTTTCGTAACATACAAGTAAATAATATTTTAGAGAAAAATGTAACATCTTTTTTATTTTTAGTTTTATAACTTACCACTTAATTATGCTCATTCCTTTGTAAGCCAAACATAAAACGAAAAGAAAAAAAAAACGACCGTTACAAATAAAGACATTTGCCGACCAACGTTGAAACTAAATTCAAAAACAATTCAAATATGGCTCCGTCACCGGAAACTACGTCACGTCGGGGCGTTTGTTTTTGAAATTCGAACGTCTTGCGATTAGTGTTTACAGCGGAAAGCACGCACTTGGCGCCAAAACTCTGTCGCCATTATGGCGTGGACAATGTTGCTAACTTGAAATAGACATTCCTAAAATTGATATTTTCAGTGAACAAAGAGAAAATAAACTATGTATTAGAATTTTTATGTATTTTGTTTATAATTATTCAAAATCAAATTGTTTTTCTGTTTATTGTTTTGTCCTTGCTTCGTCTTTTACTAAGGTTAGTTGATATCCAGGCAGATTTGAATTTAAAATTTGGAGGACCTGGGGCAACTAAATTGAAGGCACGTAGCTTAAGCAGGTTTTTTTTCAGATTGTCAATAAAGTCATTAAATAGCAATAGGAATTTTTCCGTATAAAAATGTATCACCCCAAGCGGCTTGTGAGTATTTCCGAGATCGAACTCATCAAGCTAGCTAGCTAAATCAATGAGGCAAACAATTATTCAGGCTTAAACAATTATTTAAATAAGAGTCATTCCGTGATAAGACTAATTGATCTCGTAATTGAGGTAAACATCACTCGTAATGCAATTTAACGAGATCTTCTTGCATAAATATATGAAGCTCAGTGTTTGTTTGTACGTAAAATTAAAAATTACTATAATGTATTAATTCTTGGTAGAGCTTAATACAAACTCAAGATTTTAAAATAACTCTTAAAGAGAGCTTAAACCGTTGGCTCTGACAAGGTGAAATTTTGCTCAGGAATTATTCAAAGGAGGATTTTCAAAATTACATACTCTCGTAAGGAGGTTAAAAAGGGGTATGAAACTTTATATGGAAATCCGTCATTTTTGATGCTAACATTAAGGTTTAAGTTAATGAGTTAAAGATAGTCATTAAAGCGTTTTTGAAAATTCTTTACAACTGAGCTGAAAATTTGTTTTGAAAATTCGTCATATTTTTAGGTTAGAAACATCGTAATCGGTGTTGAGGCTCTCTGTTCACGAGGGAAGCAGAGTTAGAGCATTTTCTGGTGGCATTTACCTACATGGTATACGCGGCGAATAGTATAAAAATTTTACAAAATTTTGTTTAAATTCCAACTGTTGGTTCGATCCCCCACCATTCCATCGGCTTGTATGTCAAATATTGCAATAGGATTTTAGCAACCAATCGGTTGAGCTGAAATTTTGCAAACATTTAATGCTAGTAATAATACCTACAATATATAACAGGAAATAACAAAAAAAAAACAAACGTAAATAAAATTATTATTATTTATTTGACTACCAGTAATAATTTCACTTATTAGATAACGATATAGACGGCATAAAAAAAATAAGATCTCATTCACACCGTGTTCCTGACCTATCCAATCACTCTCGATATGCAATAAAAGTGTGGCTTAGTTGCGCAATCGCATTTGCATATAATGATGTCGCTGGCGTTGTAACTACGTAATTTATAGCCCTGTTTCATTGTTATCTTCCAATTAAGTTAACAAGTTATTACTTATATCAAGAGATAATTTCTCAAGTGCGAGTGGAGTTCAAGAAGAAAATATATTATTTTTTGTTAATGTTTTAAGATTTTTGTCTGGGCCTTATTTTTTTGTATAGAAAAGTTATTTTTATTGAGAGTTTCTATTCGTGTTATAAAGAAGATTATATATATATATATATATATATATATTTATTATAGATGTTTTAGAGTTACATCCGATCGAGGATTTATTTCAATGTCGATTAATTCTCAAAATATTTAACATACGCAAACCTAACAACTGAAAACTCGGCTTTGTATGGTAAGACTCATGAGCTTGAAGTTCAAGTACCACGTGTTTTATCCACGGGGTCACCTCAATGCAGTATGTTATACATAATAAATAAGAATACATATACAATACATAAGAATCAAGTAAATGGATACGACCAAGTGTTTTTTACATAATCTAAGCTATGTAATCTATACTAATATTATAATTGGCACGACCAAACCACTCCATCGAAATGGATGAAGTTTTGTATTAAGCAAACTTGAACCCATTGGAAGGACATAGGCTACATTTTCATACCGGTTTTTCTGTCAAGAAATTCTCCGTATTAGCCGGAAGTTTGGCAGTATCAATACTCCCCCAGTCCCCCAGTACTATAAGAGCAAGAGATTAAAGAGTATTGTGTTTACCCTACAATTGACTAGGTACTATAGAATACTAGCACGCGAGAGCGATTCTGTGGCACCCACCGAAACGACGACGAGGGTCGGGTGGTTTTTATTGGATATTCCGGTGTACTAGTTGTCGTCCTGGGCACCGACGAGTCCCACATACCCCTACACTTCACGCGGGTGAAAGGCGTAATGCGTTATTCCAGCTAAAAAAAAAGTACTATAATATACTCTATATACTGCGTTGCGTTATGCGTTTACGAGGACATCATCATCGTCGTAATCATCATACAAATTTGTATTTTTTATTTATGTGGCTTATTGAGTCCATGCAAAAGAAGTGGCCTACACCCTCCTCCTCTTTCATATTAGGGATATTAAAAGTCAAAAAGATAAATAATCTTACTATATTGTGTTAATAAATAAGATTGTATCTCTTAATCATTTTTTAGTATAGCGATTCTTGAGTAGGTTCAACAAACAATAGAGATTAACTAAGTTCAGTAGAGTACTTTCTTTAGCACACGCAGAGCAGAGCAAAGCAGAGCAACCCACATTTTCATTAGAATCGCATTGAGGAGAAACAAGCAAACATCATGATCTTTATTTTTATTGTTTAAGATTGCCGTAACGTCATTTATTTTAATTTAGTTTAAGACACGCTGTTCTAGAGCATATTGTGTATGCCTAGACATAAATTTAGACACGAAATTAACCATTGTATAATTTTGTTGCATCCATTTTTCGTTATAAATAATGAAAAATATAAGTTATTTATCAAAGAATAGAGTTTAATTTTACTTAACATTAAATTTGTATGTAAGTCTAATTACCAGCGTAATAAATACGGTATCAATGTTCAAGTGTCAACCGTCGCCACGCATGTGTCCCACCATTGTTGTTAGGAACATGAAGCTACAAATTAAATAGAGAGTTTTATTATAAATTAGAATATTCTAACAAAGAGCTTTTTTTTAATAAGTTTTTCCTCTTGATAAGTTTTTGGTTTACATTATGTATGTATATTAGTATATTCCTAACGTCAATCAAATTAAAACTTTATATGGAAAATACATAAAAAACTAGTTCTTCACAAGTGACGATTCTATATAAATATTAATTATTAAAATAAAAAATAATTAAGGTAATATTGGAGTTTTGCAATTATACTAAATAATAATAATTATTATATAGAAATAGGGACACATTTTCTCGTTACATAATTATAAGAAAATTGTAACTGTGTGTATCTGTCTTTTATTAGTCACTGAATTTTAGTTGAAACAAATGTCTATGTATTTTTTTTTATACGACGTCCACAGTTTGCTTACAGAGTAGTTGATTTTAACCACTGAGTTTTAATACCTTTATAATTTATCTTGTTCTACTAGTATGTGATGAACGAAAAGATAATAAGGATCCGGTCAGGTCATTCACTAGCATATGTCCACCACGCTGATCCAATGCAGTTTTTTGCAGCATGCGGGAAAAATCACCTTCTCCTCAAGCTGTCTGTTGACCAATTAAGAAAAACTACATTTGCCGCATCCATAAAAAAACAACATTCTTGTAAACGTCGAATCAAAGACAAGCAACAAATTAAGAGATTGAGTTCCCGCGGTTTGCATACAAATTGTTATATGAGACCGTCCATTGTTATTCTTATCAATGGCCTTATCAGCCAGTCGAATTGAAGTTCCGTGTTCATTTCACGAGAAATAATGTCCATGCGTAAGGATGAGGTTACACTACATCGTTGCGTAGTACGAAACATGATGTCTTCTCATTTATTGGTTTTTTACCACCTGATATACCACGTCCGCCCACGTGTACTGTTACTATAAGAAGTACAACTATTTCTTATACACCTCTTTACTCCACACCGCCAATCACGAGACCATAACTATGAAGAATTGTTATACCTACGTGCCTAAATTTACACTAATAGCGTACTCACAGCAAAGACAGTAGAATAAATGATAGCCGAATAAGTTTGTGATGTGTGTGTGTGTTTGTGTATCACATAAGAAAAGATTTTGTTGCACCCAAAACTATCTGACTTATGTGCCAAGACTAGAAATTAATGTTAATAATTTTGTTTGAATGATTAAATAAATGGGTATAAAAGCATGAACCAATAGAAAATACAATTATCTTATATTTCATTTAATTGTTAAAAATAAATAAAATACACTTGTACTATTAATTTATTTATATCGAGTGACATTGTCTAGCTATGAATCTCGCTGTGTTCACAACCTAATATGACCATTCTTTTGAATGTTACCGTAATAATAATTTTATGGGAGCGACCTCAGAAACTTGTCTTTGTCATTCATTAAAAAAAAAAACAAATAACATCATTGTAAAATAGACTCTATAATTAATATAATAAAAATGAAATTAACTTATTGATAATATCAAACAAATATTTAAACAGAAGCGTATAAATTTAGCGACATTTAAGATACATATATTATTTAACTAAACGAAACCAATCACATGAAATTTAAAAAACTTCATTTATCGTAAATTGTTCTTTGAGTTGGGAAATATTGAGTTAATGTTACGTCAACACGTAGTTATCTATTTATACGAACAGAACAGCTTAGTACTTATTCTTTCCTTTTCTTCGTTTGGTAGGTACAGACGAGCGTTATTTATTTAAAAAAAATCGAAATGAGAGTAAGAATCAAAGTAACAGCCTGTAAATGTCCCACAATTGAGCTAAGCCCATCTCTCTCTTCGAGTAAAAGGATAAAAGCTTATACCATCACGCATTTTCAATACGGATTGGTTTAGCAGAATTACATTAAAATTGGACACATGCAGGCTACCTCACTATGTTTTCTTTCACAAACACAAATTGAGCACATAAAAATCAGTAGTGCCTGAGTTTAAACCCGCAATCCTCGGTTAAGATCCACGCGTACAAATCACGGGGCCATATCACAAAAATAAAAAAATAAAACAATTTTTTTTTCTCAAGTTTTCAATAATGTTTATGATCACATAGAAATAAACATAGCTATCATACAGTCTTCTGTATGTAAATCTCGTTTATGTATAGACATACCTACATTAGCAGTCCGTAAATGTCCCACTGCTGGGATAAAAGCCTCCTCTCCCATTGAGGAGAAGGTTTGGAGCATATTCCACCACGCTGCTCCAATGCGGGTTGGCGGAATACACATGTGGCTGAATTTCGTTGAAATTAGACACATGCAGGTTTCCTCACGATGTTTTCCTTCACCGCCGAGCACGAGATGAATTATAAACACAAATTAAGCACATGACATTTCAGTGGTGCCTGCCTGGGTTTGAACCCGAAATCATCGGTTAAGATGCACGCGTTCTAACCACTGGGCCATCTCGGCCCAGTATACACCTAGACATACCTAGATATTTATTATTTTCAATCATATCACGTGGTGTGTCAGGTGAACTGCCTATTTTGAAAAACATTCGTCATTGATTATTTACATATTTTTTATAATATAAAAACAAAATCATGTTATATATTATATTTAAGTCACTTAATAATAAATAATATCAGTTAAAGAAGATAAAGACTTATTTTGGAATAATTAATATAGTAATGAAAAAAAAAAATGTCTATATATGTATATCTCGATGTATATATTATTAATTATTTATATTATTTTAGTTTTCAATAAGGATAAACATAATATTGTCGGACGTTTGTCTGCACGATTGCGCACACGCAAATAAATTCCAGTTTCTCGTCCATTCGCCTGAGGAGTATTCAGAACTGAGACAAAGCTTTAATTTGGAAAGGATTACCGAAAACCCGAATCTAATTAACTCGAAGGCCTCTTAATTAGTCCCCATTGTAACATGACAAGAGAACCGGCAATTTTGATACAACCACAAACATTGACACACTGCTCTTAAGAACTGCGACCTACTGATATTTTAATTTAATTTAGTTTCACAAATGTTTTATTTAAATTTATATGTATTAAAATTGATATTGTTTGACATTAATACACGAACCGTGAATCGTGAAACTTAGAATATATAGTCTCTTCCAACCACCCTAGGAAAAGCCCAATAAACTTCATTTGACTTCGAATTGATGCGATATCATTGGTGGAGCGCTTGATATAAATTACGGATTTGTGAAAAAATGGCGCTTTGAACGTCCACGAAACTGTTATTCAAATTAAAGTGGATAAAATAATAATAAAATAATAAATATTAGGCCACATCACATACATTACTCTGATCTCAATGAAAGTAGCTAAAGCTCTTGTGCTATGGAAAATCAGAAGTAGCGACGGTACCACAAATACCCAGAACCGAGACAACATAAAAACTAATGAACTTTTTCCACATCAGCTCGGCCGGGAATCGAACCCGGGACCTGGGATCTGAGTGGCGACCTACTCGACCACGGAGGAGTTGAATAATTTTGTATTATAAATAAAGATGTATTAATCAAGAACTGTGAGTAGCGTACAATATAGCTGAGCAAATCGCATGGAATACGAAAATCTTCATTCCTTTTTCGATTATAACGGACTATAGATTTATGTGTTTTTCCTGGAAAAAGTTTTGTAGCTCGTCAAAGCGCTGCAGCGCATCAAGATTTATACTGTTCAAATTACCATGGGTCATAGGCTGGATATAAATTAAGTTACGGCATTTTACTTTTGGAATTCACATTCGGTATCACTAGCAGATGTATTAGTCAATCCACCACCAAACATCCACACTTAGCTTAGATATAAAGCAGCAGATCCGGCGGTCCTGTAAATCAGGTTGAAACTAACATCAGACCAATAAAAATTTTTTTAACATGTTTATGTTTATTACTAACAGTATTTAAAACGGGATATTTACCATGTTTTTTATTTTTATTTGGTGGAGCTCGATATTTCGACATTGTCAACGAATGTCTTGTTCACGAGAACATGGTAAATATCCCGTTTTAAATACTGTTAGTAAAAAATATTAAGTCCGTAGTTGCTTTCGTCCCGTCGAATTATGAATAAGGGACAGTGCTCTTGCACAAACTCAAGCATTCTTATGTGCATAGTTTGATATGCTCTTTTGAGATTGGTTTCCTTAACCGAAATCGCTTAGGAGCTTGTCGTATTCTAGGTGTTTGAGATACTTTTAACACAATGTGTTATTTAAAAGTCTTTAGGATTTTGTGTAAGCCCTAGCGCTAAGCAATGATACTCAGTATTGTTGAAGAGTGAGTGAGCCAGGGATATGACACGTTAGTTCCCAATGATGGTAACGCATTGGCCATCGCCAATAGATCTAAGCGATGGTAAAATTTCTTACAATGTATTGTCACTGTGCGGTGGTGACTACCCACCAATAGGTGGACTAGTTGCCTTTCTGCGTAGCTACTAAAAAAAAAACAGTCATTGTAACAAACTTTTATCGTTCTGTCAAAATACTGATCCTAAAAATCCGTGTGTCCACCGTAATGTTTAAGCAACAAATCAAAAGACTTTGAAAACGTTTAACTAAACCATCGTTTCACGAAAATACATGGCTTAGATAATTACAGCCTCCTGACTCGAGTTTCTTTCACGCATGCATTCTTGGGAACTAATCAACATGAACGAGAGGACAGATCACGCGTCTCTTTCTATTCACAAAATAATGATCGTAATGGAAATAATTGTTTCAAACATTTGGTAGTTAGTGAGTGATAGCTGTGATGCGAGGAACAACTTTAATAACCACTTAACTGAATTTAAAAATATTCATATTTGATTTTGTTCGAAAATTTAGACTAAATACTGGTTTTTTTTTATGTAATAGGTAACTGGTAGCTGGGCAACTGGGCCATCTGATAGTAAGTGGTCTCCACAGACATTCGGGCTGCAAGAAGTATGAACTTTCCTATTAACCATTTCTTACAACACACCTGTGCGCAGAATCACTATCTCAGAATTTCTGATGAGTAGGTAGTACCTACCCAGACGGACTTGCACAAAACCCTACCATCAAGTGAAGTATAACATTAACAGCCTGCAAATTTCGCACTGCTGGGCTAAGGCCTCCTCTCCTTTTGAGGAGAATATTTGGAGCATATTCCACCACACTGCTCCAATGCGGGTTGGTGGATAGTGATAGTGGTAGAAGTGAAGTACAATAATACAAAATTAAGTTTATTTACTTGTATCTAATTATTGGTTACTAGTCGCCCGTAGCTACGCTCGCGTTTTATCCATAAAGAAAAGCCTTAGACCCTTCGTTGAAATTCAAGCTTGCTTTATACGAAATTTCATTGAATTTGGTTTAGGAAAAGTAAAAGACACACAGACGGACAGAAAGAGTTTTTTTCCTATTTATAACATTAGAATAGATTTAGTAAAGCGGATCTTCGCCGGTGTCATGGATTTTTATTTCCAACTATAACTCGTATAAAGATGTACTTTCGATCAGATTTAACTATTATATATGTGTAGATATACATAGATCTGTAGGTATCGGCAAAATCTATTTGACGTTGCCTGTTTTTATATTATAATTATAAAACTTTATTGAAATAGTATTTTGTTAATACCTACTAAATGTCACGACGACCGCCAAATTTGTATAGAAGTTTTTAATCCACCGTCTTAGAGCAAGTTACAACAAAATGTAGTAAAAAAAAATATTCTCCATGAAAAAATACATTAATGTGGTTTTATGATATAAGTCCGGTACCATCAGATCACCGGTCCACCGGCTGGAGTCCCTATGCTGCATTTGCTGATGCACGGTCTCCAATCTAGCACTCGCTTGGTCTGTCCGCCATTGACATCGACTTATATATTTACTATTGTTAATTGAATAACAATAATTATCGAATATTTGAAAATTTATAGAGACTATATACACTTATACGTTATTAAAGTATTTTGTTTATTAGTTATTAGACATATTTGAGTTATAATTAATTATATATCCTTTATATCGTTGCTGTATTATGTGTCTATTTAAGTGTCTTTCAATATCTATATGAATATTATAAATACGAAAGTAAATCTGTTTGTTACCTTTTCACGCTTAAATCGCTGAACCAATTTAGATGAAATTTTGTATGCAGATAGTTTTGGGAAGGATATAGGCTTCTTTTTTTAATACCCCTCGAGGGGGTAAATTGTTGTTGACGGTTTATAGGCTATTGTAGTAAAGTTTCTTAAGATTGGCGAAAAGCCGTAAATGCTTGTAATATATACACTTTAAAACATTTTTAATTCCCACGTGTAAGTGTAGATCCTCCCTCAAATGTCAACCTTGTTTTACTTAGAGCTAATTTACATTCAAGCCGCGCGTGCACTTAGCAACGATACGGTGGCGTGACGGCGATCAATCCTGTCACGATACGGTGCGAATATTTGTGTGTCGACTCTTTATCGCAAGTTAGTTTAATATATTATGTATATTTAGGCTGATTATTTATTGAACGGTATTGATTGGTAAGATTCACACGTCATAGACATTGAAAAATATGGTCTACGTGAGATTTGGTTAACGCTACCAGTTTAAAAATATTAGTCAATTAATTTAAAAACATTGGTTCCGAGTAGATAATGCGAGATATATGTAAATCACAAACAAATACGTAAGGGAATTTATAGTCAGAAAAGATCTAAATAGTAAGAATTTTCTAAAAGACTTAAATGTAACCTCTAAATGTATACAATTGCTAAAATATCTTATTAAATAGTTTCACAGTAGAAATAATAGTCTATACATGTCCCACTGGTGGGCAAAGACCTTCTCTCGTCTTGAGATTTAGTTTATTTAACAGCAATACTGAAGTGGAAATACTTTGGATATAAAAACTATTGATTAGATACGATACTAGATCAGTGAGCCAGTGCAGTGTAGATGTTCCATTAAGAAGCAAGTCAGCACGCTTCTTGCTAAAATATTACTTAATACTAATATTTGTGACTATCTTATTTATATCGATTAAATGTTATCCGTTATCAAAGAACATCCCTATTAACACTTTGCATACATTGTAACGTTTAATTTAAATTTATTATCATATATATTACGTTTTTACGGTTATGATATTAATTTTACTGTTAATTTTATCGATATCGATAGCTTTATACATAATTGATGTTGACCAGATAACATGAGCAAAAGCAAAATGTTTAACTTGGAATAATATTTGGATGCATCTTATTACATTGATTGTAAATATATCTGTCTGTCTGTTTCTTTTTACGGCTAAGCCACTTAACCGAGTTTAAAGAAATTTATTATAAATTTTAACTCCAAGTTCAGATACACCTAGGCTACTTTTTTACGCGAGCGAAGCCGCGACAACTACCTAATTGATAATATTTTTGACTACCCAAATATTTACAACTATGCAGTTATTTTATTACGATAAACAGCTTATTTTATTTAGTGTTCATAATATCCAAGTTATTATCAAACTTTCAATCCTCATAATAATGAAATGAAATATATTAATAAAATAATATCTTTTATACCAACAGAAAGACAACAGAATTATATGTATGAAATAATATTATTATTTTTCTGTAGTACTAACCTTTTGAACCCTATTATGTCCCTTGTGCCTGTAGTTACGTTGGCTCACTCACCCCTAAAACTGTAACACAAAAATACTAAGTATTTATATTTTATAATTATACGATTTATTTCGTCTAGACATAGACCTTTAAATGATATTATGTATGTATTTAGCACCTAAGGTTTTTTCTAGGTAGATTCCAGGTAGGTTTCAGGTAGATTCTATTGAAAATAAATAAATAAACATACATTAAAATCATATACTTAATATCAAATTTATATTTGATAGGGAATTATTTAAATGTTATTTTTTTGGGATTGACATATAACATTAAATTACGTCACCACGATAACAAGATATTCAGGAACAGCTTATTCTAACACAAGTTGGTAGATAGATGTAAAATGTTCATATACTTAGCAGATATTTTTCTACCCGTAACTTTTCTCAGTATGTTTTCCTTCACCGCTAAATACGACATGAAACTTAACCACGTAATATATTCTCGTAGCAGTTTTAATTACCCGGATTTGAACACTGTAACGTGAGCTGAAATCAACGTTTATAATATCCAACGGGCCAATAAAAATACATTTGAAAACAATAGACCAGAGAATCTGTCTCTGTCTGTAAAGAATATTTTTTGTGCTTGTTTTTGTTTTTAATTTAACACCATCACTAATAAGATGTAAATAAGGATGTCACGCAGAAACGTCGATATGTCGATATTCCAATCACATCGAGTGTCGAGTGCGTGCGAGCGTGTCCGTTATCACCTCATGGTTAGTTATAAGGCTTCAAGTGACAGCTATCTGAGAGTAAGTCAATGTCAGGGTGCTGATATGATATTGAACAGTGAGTTTGGTGGGAATGGTATTATGTTTATTAAGAACTAGTGATGGGATCTAAATTCTAAAAAAAAGTGTATCCTTGTCAGTTCATCATAAAATTAATCTCTGTGTTTTTGATGAATTATTTAGTAATATTAAAACAATTAGGTACACTGATATTGTAATATTTGGTGTAATATTTTTCGTTTAGTTAATTGGTAATTTGATTTTAATACCTATACAAAGAATAAGTAGGTATTATACTTTTATTATGATCTTGATGTAGCAATTTAAAAATAGAACGTATTGTTTATAAAGTTTTGTATTTATTTCAAGGTCGACTGTGAAAAAGATAGCAAGAGATATATTTCTTTTATAAAATATATTGTTACGCAATACCAGATGTCACCTCTACCGCACTCCCTGTTCGGAGGACATCTAAATAGTGTGACAGAGATATCGCGGCCGCAAATTGAGTCCAGAATTAACACCGTCTGATTGAAGTTGAACTCTTAGGACACGTTTTAATTACTTACGTACTTATAGCATTAATAATCATTAAGGGTTTATATAACCACATCTAGTCTACATTTATGTTACAGTCAGATTGTAATATACAGCGTATACTAATTAAAACATAAAGGATACGCATCAACATAGCGCATGTATCAATGTAAAATCAAAATAAAATTTACTTATAAAATGTCTAAAGTTTACAATTGTGTGTCCCAAATATATATTCATTATATTTCGAACGCAGATGCTGGTGTTACCCTTGATTCCTCCAAATGACACGGCATAAAGTATCCTAAAAAACGATCAATACTATACGAATTAGTAACGAATTGATCTCGATTCGGCGTGTAATGTCCACCTGTCTGACATCTGGTTACGAAGCAACGGATCAATCGGAATGAAACCAAGGGTATCACGATATGTAAAGTGCTCTAAAAACTTGCCGTCGAAGCAATGTTTATTATATTTAATGTCGTATGAGAGATGAGATAATTTATAACATGGATTGGCGGACGAGCGAAGGGTTACCTGGTGTTATGTGGTCAGCACTGCCTATGGACGTTGATGTCGTAAGAAATTTTAACCATTCCTTACATCGCCAATGCGCTACCAACAGTAGGAACTGATATTTTATGTGACTGTAGTTAAGTTACTTATTTAACATTCAAAGTTGAACACAACAATGCTCAGTGTTGTTGTTTGGAGGTATTATGTGTTGAGTGAGTACGTACCCGGACAGGCTTACACAAAACACTGGCACCAATTAAATCTAATACTTACTAATGGTGTATGGAATCAAATCTAAATATCGTAAGGACAAATGTCTCTTAAGAAATCTGAGCTTTGTATATTTTTCTTAATAAAGTAAGTTTGATACAGATCTGGAATTTTGCTAACCGAAAGATTTAAGCAAAGGCCAACCATCAAGCCACGAACGTATTTAAAAACTTAGAAAGTCACGTCGATTTCATGGCTGCGGATTCCGAGATCCTTACATTCGTCCCCACGACCAGTACATATGGAAACATGGTACAGGTTGACATAACACTGTCGAGGCAAATATTACACCGACGACGATAAAAACAAAAAACACGAATACATCGAATTATTGATTAGAAAACTAAGGGACGTAAAAAAAAAAATGAAATCTTTTCACGGATAACAAAAATAAAAATTATAACATCTCTTTAAACCACCGTTTGGATAAGCCTTAAACCTAAACTAACTCTCGATATTCGCGGTACTATAATATATAAACATACATATTTTCAGATACATAGAATCTTGTCGTGACGTCTAACATAACTTAAACGACTAGCTTAACATGGCGAAGGGGAATGTCGGCAAGTTAACACTCATTTGTGGATAAGACAATTGCACAGAGCATTTGTTACTTTTCTCCCCGGTCTCCCCTCCAAGTTGTGTGTTGGTATTATATTACCTTTGGTTATTTTAAGCCCCATAACCTTCACTGGGGCTCGTGCTTACTTCTCAAACTTAAATGAGCTTAAAACGGTGTGTTTATGTAACGCGTCCGTTTCGTTCGTCGGTTACTAAAAATCTTTCTTTACTCATCTTTCAAGTGTAGTTCGATTTTTCGCAACCGTTTTTAATGAATAACTTTAAGAGCCACTGTTCAGTAATTAGGTTGAAGGTTTGTTAATGAGTTTTCATAAGTTGCCTGTATATTTAGACAGTCATATTTTTTTAAACATTTTTTATTTTATTTATATTATTTATTTAAAAATTTAAGTATTAAAATAAGTTTTGGTATATTTATTGGCACTAGTTCAAATCCAAGTACAATATAACGTATTTTTATCGAAGTATTTTAATAACGCAGATATATTAAGCCTCTTTGAAATATATGATAGCTACTTAAATGAATCTTTAAAAAATAAATGTAATTTCATTAAAAAAAACATTACGTCCTGGTATTGATATTTAAAAAAAGAACGAATTAAGAAAGTGCCGAATGAACAATAAACGTAAAGGTAGTTCCACACGGGAAGACAAAAGGCTCTGCGTTCAACTGAATAAATGCCAACCCATTTACAAGAGTGTAAGATATGACGTGATATAGATCACTCACTCCGTAATAAATAAATAAATAACATAAGAAAAATTACACCGTAAAGCGAATGTAACCGGAGGCGCTACGTCTTGCTAGATTTGAGTGGATACGCCATTTATTTAATTTTTTATCGATACTAATTGTGTTTTGTCTGTGTAAACTTATGTATCGCTATAGATGGTTGGACTTCTATGGTTTCATAATATGTACCAAATATTTCAAAGAAATTACAATAAAACAAATGTCAAGACGTGATTTCATATTACTTAGAAATAATTGATAGATGCTGAGATAAGAAAGATAAAATATTTTTTATTTAAATCACAAATTATCATTTCATCTCCGTACTATATTAAACAAAAAATGACAATGAGTATTTTTACAGTATTAAAACGACAGCTTCTAATCATGTATAGGTATAAGTATATATACAGAATCAAAATAAAATTTTAAATTTATTTAGCATTAAAATAATTAATTATTACAGGATTCTTGGCTGTATCACCGAAACACTTAAAGAAGCCTTTCATATAAATAGTAAATACATAATGTTTACACAAAATTGTGAACATGTCTTATCCATGCAATGTCGCAAGCGCCTGGCGCGAGGGAGCGACAGGGACGGATGATTTAGAAACCCCTCGGGAGGAGTGCGACGCGACCCGGTATTAATATTGTGACTGATGCAGTATAGTAGAAGTGATCAGATGAAGCTGGTAATATACTTATTATAAACAATCATTTCAATTTAATTTTTTTTGTTAACTTTTCACATGTCTTCAACAACGACATAGTGAACCTGCTTATTATTTGTTTCTTTTGTAGGAAAAGCTGCTTTTTTCTTTTCCTTCTAACTATTGTTTGTTTTATTGAATCAATCAAACACATGGTATGTTTGATTGATTCATAAACAGTTAATCACAATTACGTTTTTCGAAATTTGAATTTTCTAATATTAAGTAGGTATATCTTTTTGGTCCTATAAAAATAACATTCGGTGTAGTATTGAGCTACGAGCTAAACAAAAGAAATATTGCCATCTACCACGCTGCTCCGATTCGGGTTCACCAAATAGTTTGTATAGGTTTTCTATTTTCCAATCGAGCATTGCATCCAATTATAGAATGTACGAAATGAAATTGCAATTAGCCGATCGCTTTAGGCGCCATCTGATCTCTTTCCATATACAATACAATTCGATCACTCCTTTCCCACTACGTTTCGGTATCTGTCGCCTTGCACCTCAAGCTAAATTGGTACCGAAAATTCGAAATTCAAATTCGTTCCCATGTGTGCCCCGCGGCGTCACTCCTTTAACATTGTAATTGCTCCTCGGTGATTTGGTACTGGTCCCATTTAATGCGTTCCTTTGATCTGGTTCGCGCTTGATTGGTAACATAACAGTTATGAAGTTAAACTGGTACCAAATTTTGTGCCCCGTATTACGTATTCAGGTGGGGCAGGTCGGGGATTTGCATTGTGCTTGTATGGAGTTTAAAACGGTTTCGTTTTTAGTGGATGTTGTTGTTGTCCTTTGTAGGTATATTGTGATATCGTTTGTATTGTTTAAATGATTTTACTTTAAATAATTTTAAACATTAAAAAAGAAATATGCCCTTTTGAAAGAACTAAAAAATGACAATAAAATCTAAGTATTTTTTGTGAAAAAATTAAAGAGATTTGAGTGACAGGAGCAAATTTAAAGCACAGAGGGTTACAGGTCTTAACTACAAACAAGACGTCATGAATATCAGATTTAAAATAATTTTGTCTGAAAATCTAAAACTCGATTATTTTCACAAACATTTGAATGACCTGCTTGGAATACGTAATTATTTTGTAGTTTTTTTTTGTTTTTAATAATTTCAACGAAATTTATGTAACCTCATAAGAAGCTAATTCTATTCCAGTAATAGTATCCGGAGGCTATGACACATCTCCCTATAATCATATAAAACGTATATATTAAACGACCGATTTAAATAGACACATAACTACAACAGATTACAACAAACTCTGGTG
Organism: Vanessa atalanta; assembly: GCF_905147765.1. Lineage (NCBI taxonomy): Eukaryota > Metazoa > Arthropoda > Insecta > Lepidoptera > Nymphalidae > Vanessa > Vanessa atalanta. The sequence goes on from NC_061882.1 coordinate 8,700,506, forward strand.
TCATCTTTATCTAGACTACTTTTTTATAATCTACCAAATTGGTGCTTTTAACATTTTAATATAGTAAAAATTATGTGATGAATATTTAATGATGTCAAATGGTTTGTCATTAAACATGTTAATTTGAATAATAATAGTCCGCGGTTGATCAACCTGAATTCTACGTCTAGAATCAAAATTCAAAGTCAAAATAGTTAAGAAAGCTCTTACTCGTCGTCGTGTCCTCAGCTAAGAAAAGAGTCACAATTTTATATCTTACAATAATCCGAAAACTTGCAGACTTTATTATAAATGCGAAAACTCTGTCTGTTACCTCTTCACACTTAAATCGCTGAACCGATTTAGATGAAATTTTGCATAGAGATAGTTTGAGTCTCAGGAAAGGACAAAGGCTACTTTTTAATTCACCCTTTGAGGTTTGAAATGGGGGTGACAGTTTGTATGCTATAGGTTGTTTTATAAATTGCTAAAGCAAAATCTCTTCATAATACAGAGCTCATTCCTCAAGCTGTTCCTCTACTCATTAGTAGACATACAGATGTCTCATCTTAACACTTTCGGTTATACAGACATACCTTGTCTTATACTGAACATAGACTTTAGAAACACCTAATATATTAATTATACTATTAATATCGTTAGATATAAATATTGAGAAAGATAAATATAGAGAGAGAAATAAACATTATTATTATTAATATATTTTTGTAATATTTGTTGCAAATGGCTTTTAAAACTATGAATTTTAATTTGAAACACAACAAGAAAAGCTGAATTGGTTAATTTAGGTAATAAAAATATTGAAGATTAAAATCAATTTTCTCTTAATACCTGCCATGATAAAGGGACCTTATGTTTTGACTTATAGCCAACATCCTATATGTTTAGTATTAGACTGTAGTTATATAACTTGAGCTGTATAAAAGATTGATAACAGGATGTGATAAGAAATCGAGCGATGATAAAAACCTTTCAAGACATTCTTTTTTTTAAATTAATTTTATTTATTCGACACTTCGATACGTTAATAATACAAAATAGCGTTCCAGGAGTTAATTGAAAACCGTAACGGGGAAAGGTTGCTCCCTTCTTATTTCATTTAAAAACATGCCTATTATTTCCCGGGGGAGGAAGAAGGTCGCGAATTTCATAATTTAATATTTACCGGTCGCAGGATATTGGATAATTAGATAGGGACGTGATTTGGTACGCGAAGGTTAAATTAATATCAATGTTCCTTGTCCTATACTTGTAGTGATGTAGTCGGTATCGATGATTTTAAGTGACCGATTTATTTCAATATTTTATACTTGAAAGTAATATGTCACAAAGTGCACTATGTAACGAAAACACGCTTATATTATACTAGTTATCGTCCGCGTTTTTACTCGCGATGTAAAGGTTCGTCGTCATATATAAGCAAAAAGTAGCCTTCCTTGGAGTATAAGCTTGGTTCTTATCAAAATTTGATCAAATTCGGCTTCGTGGATTGGCCTTTAAAGAGTCAGAAAAACTTACTTTGCATTTATAATATTAGTATAGATTTATAGGATTGATAAAATTGTTATGTTTTTTTATGGATTTTTAGTTGTTTTTATGTTATCAAAGTACTAAAGACGGGTCTTGTACTAATAATCAATATAATTGTTTTACGATTTGATTTCCAATTTTCTAAAATCATTTAATAAATATTATTTTACTACAAAGAAAGAACTTAGAACCCTCAATATTATTCGCTCATGTGCTGTTCCTCGGACTTTGCAAATTAAGTTTGATATTTATGATCTATCAATGCCAGCAAACCAATCCGCAATGTTTTTACGAATTTATGTTCGTTTTTACTTCATTTGTTATCATTCATTATTTAAATCTCTAACTGGTTATTGGGAAGAAGCTGAAAATGTACGTTTTGTAAGAGTGTGCTTCAAACAAACTCTTCCGAACTAAAGTCACATCCTGATTATGTCTCGCTGGTGGACGTAGATCTTCCATTCTTATTCAATATTGATACTCCAATGCGTTACAGGAACGTGTAAATGATTTCAATTTGAAGTGATTCGGTTTTTCGAACAATGTCTACTTTGATCGCCGAGAACGACATAAAACCGGACCGTGTTATGCTGACATTTTCAAATTCATAGAAACAAAAATAAAAGTTGTGTAATTACCAATTTTACGAAATAAAAAAGAAATGATATGTCAGCAAAATAGTATATATGATACTATGCAACAGACTTTAAACACAAATGTCACAATAACAATTCTTTTCTCTTTTGAATCATATATTATAATTAAATTAATTTAATTGTGTTTCTGTTTATTGAAACATTTCTGCCGAACACAATCCATTACGGTTCAATTATAAGCATAAATCAAGCGTACAAGAACTCAAATACGCAACCTACGATAAAATTCACGTGTGTCACGACTAATTTTTAATATCGTATTGCCCAAACCAGATATAAAACAAAACACTTTTTCTATAAATTGTATTATACAAAATTACTTTCTTGAATACATTAAGCTAGAATAAGTTTTTCTTCTTCGTATCTTTGTTTTTACTATTAATAATACTATTATAACAACAATACTAATAATAATAATCCCTATTGCTAATATTATAACAAAAAAAATTGCAGTAATAAAATATTAGATATTAATTTAAGTAGTATCGATATCGATAAGACCCATACCTTCGAAGATTAAGTAACGAAATCAAGACAAATGGTTAAGCGTCGCATGGGGCCGGGGTTCGATTCGGGCGACATGACAAACAATGTATGACACACATAACTTGTAACATCCCTTCGTAATTTAGTCATGAGCTAGGGGAGCTGTGACCGATATATGATGGATAAGTATCCGTGTAATAAACTATACTTAATAATTAATGGATTAAGATTATATTATTTTGAATTATATTTAAAGCCTCCATTGCTTAATGGTATAATCTATCTAGCGATGTCAAGGTCACAGGTTCGAATCTCAGAACTCAGCAATCCCTGATCAGAATCCTACATCAGACAAAGTTAAATCATTATGTTCTCTATGCCAAAGGGAATGACTAATCGCTTAAGGTATTTGCATTTGGAGAAGTGGGAGGGAAAGCACTGCCAGCTGCATTAGAAAAACTCCAGATGAAAGCAGAATTTTTAGGCGAAACGAAAAAAAAATATTTACCCAGGACCTAGGGATCTGTACCTTTTTAATCTTCCTTCTGAACCAAGGCAGTTCAAAATAATGGAAAGAAAGTAAAACTAAAGCTCCAAAGGTTATTTTGAAAAATAACTTTTTTTTATCTAATAAGTAGGCGGACGGGCAAATGGGCCACCTGATGGTCAGTGGTTAGATATTGGCGCTGTAAGAAATACACCAATCCTCACATCACCAATGCGCCACCGACATTGGGAACTAATATGTTATGTCCGTTGTGCCTGCAAATACACTGTTCACTCACCCTTCAAAACATATGACGGTGGAATATCTAATAAGTGGGTACCTAAGCAGACGGGTAAACAAAGCCCTGCCTAGTAAATGCCTACCTACCACCAGGCTTAAAGTAGCTACCATTTAGCCTACATAACTCAGTTAAAACTCATTTTATATCAGGCTAATAATGATCAGCAAAAGCAATCTTGCTTGTACTTAAAATATACTCGAGAAGTTAAATGATACAGTTGATACAGGATATTTATTAGTTATAACTTAGCTCAGTTTAATGTAGTAGGTCCAAATTTGCAAAAGCATAACTGAATTTTGTATGGACAAAATTATGTGGGGTCCAGATAGTACGTCGTTTTCAAATGTTGATGCAAATAATATCGCTGTACAGGTTAGGATATTCGGTGTACCTATTAAAATTAGTTAGTTAAAATTCGCGTACTTTAAAACAAACCAGAATATAAATACAGACAGTTTAAAAAAGTTATGAATTGACATGTCAAGTGTTAAGCTTAAAACCTTTTTATAGAAGGGAAAAAAATTACCACAAAATCGCGTGACGGCAAAGCTCTAGTCACAATGATTTGACGATTTAATAAAAACTTTTCAATTACTACAGATTTGGGTTAACCTTGATAGTATATCACTCCGTGCACAGAACAGCGAGTTCAATGGAAATGAGCAGAGTCAAAATATATATTCAATGTAAAAGTATTTTAGTTAAGAATTTAATAACCACTAAAAATAATGTTAGTTGAATTGCTATTACGACCCTCTAATCGAAAAATGAGCTTCCCTGTCACCAGTGAAGGGAATACAAGCAGTTGTCATATATTTTATAAAGGCACTATGACTACAAGGTCCAAGTGTTTCATTTGTACACGAGGAAAATATATAATATTTAATAAAAGCATTTTATTTATTGATTGATTGAGTTATAAATCTGTATAATATAATTATAAAAATGGTAAAAATTTAATAATAATCAGATCATTCTTACCGAATATTATAGCTTATTTTGATTTAATATTTTATTTAGAATGAAAACTATATGATACGGCGTAGAATATATTATGACAATAATACTTATTATATTATTAGAACTATTATTATCATTATGCGTTAAATAAAAATATTGCAACGTCAAAATTGTTTCATACATTTTACTTAAATAATATTAAATATAAAAAGTAACTTTACATTCAAAAGAATGGTACAGTTTATACCTGATTCTCAAATTAGGATAATTCGTAAATCTGCTCGTATTTGTGCAATGTAAATTAAATTGAGTGATATGCTCAGCCTAGCCCATTGGTTTTAATATTTATTTAAAATACTTATTTTACGTGAACAACGACAAAAGTTAACTTTTCAACCAATGAAAATTTTAATTCCGGCAATATGGAATACATTTATGATTCTAAGGTGTGACATTTACGTCATTTCTAAAAATCTTATCGTTCTGAGTGCATGAACTAGTGATGGGGAATAAAATTAAAAGTCGAGTGTTAATTGGACAGTGGAGTGGTGCCTGGCACCGACTCCGACACGTGAGGCGGGTGGTAATCGCACAATCAACACAACTTTGTCCAACACTTGGGTTAAATAGAGCTTATAACATCTAGATGTGGACAGTTGATATTTAGGTATATAATAAGAATATAATCTGTTTATTTATTGATTTGAAATTTCTTTGTGATGAGAGTAATATTTAAATCCACATTACTACCTCTGTAGATATACACTTTGCTTCTGGCGTATAATGAGTTCCTAATTGGTTTAATTACGGTAAGTAGTTCCAGAAGCATCGACGGCCTGCTGACGCTCGATATTTGTAAATATCGAGCGTATAGTTTAGTCACGCATTATAGGGCTATTAAATATGTAACATATATGCATGTAAATATTTAATTTATAAAAACGATAAAAATTATAATAAAACAACAAAAACTTGTTTATTTGTGTAGAAAATGTGTAAAAACTGTATTTATTTATGTATATCAAACGAATATATACTATGTCTAATTAATGTATCCTTGAATCGAAATGTTAATTAGTTTCTTGAGTACTTTTATTATACATATTATCATCAATTGCGGTTTTATAAAAATTCGAATTATACAATCCATTCTGGGCGTTTCGTAGTTCTATACCGAAGGTTGAGAGCTAGCGGCTGTCCCTGTAAGTTGGTGGAGTGAATTACAAAACTTCGACGAATTCGTCAGGCGATGTGGATTGATTTTAGATATTCGAACAAACAGCAAAATACGACGTCTTTTACTGTCTTCGTAATACCCTCAACTAAGCCGTAAATCGAATACTTTCGGTAGCATTTTGCTGTAACCCAAATGAACTAAAATATCTCAGAGAGTACGAAATTTTAAGCTGAAGATTACGAATTAAAATTCGGTCAAACGATCGTGTTGTTTGATTTTGTATTGTTTAAGGAAAACATGCTTCGTTAACAGTATAAAACGTACATATCCGCGAACCCGTAATGAAGCGTAGTTGATTATACCTGCACCGAAATTGAATTAAATTAATATTTCTATCATGTTTTTTATAATGACTTTTAAACGCCATGTGAATCTTAAGGGCAGAATCTTACATATAATATTATAAAAGATTGGATGAATGGATGTTTGTTACTCAATAACGTCAGAACGGTTGAGCGGATCAGAATGAAATTTGGCACATAGATACATTATAGTCTGGAATAAGCAAATAGGTTACTTAATATACCGTAACAATGGATAGAATATCTGCACCTTCACCCTCACCTCACAAGTTGGTGAAGCCGCGGGAGTAAACTCGTTATAAAATATATAGTTATTCCGGGAATTCAGTAAGTTACCATATATATTATTGCAGGCTATCCAACCCACCTACAAGCTAATAAGCATTTTGCGATATCTCACGTTGTATAATTTACGTGTACAGTCACATAAATATACATTAATTATCAAAACGATGTTTTAAAGTATGAAATGGTATTTTGTTTTTTTTATTTTCATCTATAGATTAAAAAGCAAGGCGAATGACAGTCAGCCTTATTACAGACCATAGATGTCCCGTACGAAATGACATTCATTATTTTTAAATACCTCATAAAACAATATTACGGTCCGCGCACTATACTTATACGCTGTTCCCTCCCAATTATTGGTCGTAAATGGCGGTTCGATTCCCGTCGATAATTATTAGTTTTCAGTCAAAACATATAGGACATAAATAACTTGGTCGGTGTTCGGGCGTTTTTCTTAATTGGCTTTGTCGTCGTGGTCACAATCTGACGTGATCTTGTTTTTGTTTTTTTTTTATTATTATTATTAAAAATACATAAAGGTTTATTTACATTGAAGCCCTAATTATATTAAAATAAAAATTAGAAAATATTTACTGGACAAATAATGACATAATGGTGACAAAATTTTAGCAGCATATCCCCGATGAATTGCAATTACGTTCCTCTGTGCAAAAAATGTGCAATCCCTGTCACCGGGTTTCGTTCAGATATATGTAAGTATATACAGATTAATTTAAAATTAACTTAAGGTTGATACGTATGAATGACCTTAGTTACTAACGAAGCGGGATTATTTTTTTAAAATTTAATTTTAAAGTTCTCTATCTATTTAATTTGCGAAGATATTTTTGTATAAGTACTTTTACTTTAAAAAAACTCTGTAACTGCCATTACATATCTACCAACTAACATAATCGTATGACTGTACATGTAATTTTCTTGGTGATTGTATTTCAAATAAATACCGAGGACACGGTAGTTTTATTTTTTGGAGTAACAGGATACAGTAACAATTTAAGGGCACGTAAAAGTCTAAATGTTTTTTTTTTAATTTGAATTTGTACAACGATAAGGATAAGTATTTAATGGGAATATTAAAACGATTTAATAATAACCAATATAGGGTACGACACAATTCAATAGTCGCTATAACATATAATAAAACAAAGTCTTCCCTGCTGCGTCTGTCTATCTGTGATAAACTCAATCATTACTGAACGGATTTTCATAGAGTTCTTACCAATGAACTGAGAAATTCACGAAGACGGTGTACATTTCATTATGGTTTAATGTAAATTTGCTGTAACATCATTCCGACTAGTAACTATACTGACGCCACAGAAAACCAACACAGTAGAGATGTAGGTACCTATTTCGATGTAAACGTTTTAATCTATAGACCCTTCTCCCTCTCCCGTGTGAAGCCGGGACGGTTCGATAGTAATTATTTAAATAAAACACTTTTACTTTAGTTTCAGACAAGTGTATTTAGTGTAATTTCCAGAGCGGTCTGCGTGAACTCATAGCGGGCAATTGAACCGAATAATTGATTCTTCGTTCCCACCATTGTAAAGCTTTGATAGGTAATCGACTTGTGAACTACAACTTCTTCTGATACATTTAATTTCACCTCTAATTAGCTTCAAATTATACGTACATTTGCTAATGTAAGGAATTATTCTCTCTAATTTCTGCTTCTCCTTTCCTCCAAGTCAACTCGTGATAGCTTTCGGTTCACCGTGTGTGACATACATTCCATCGCGCACGAAGAAATTTGGCAGCACTTTTCTTTGTGGCATCGCTCAAAAATTGAATTTGGTAGAGAAACCAGCACACATGTTCACCTCCTCTTCTAATCTGGGTTCCTTCTAACGAGGCGTGAAGAGCCTTGCGGGCCAGCATGGCGAAGGCGCCTCGTGCGGTTCATTCTTCCTGATGTACTGCTGTCTTCGCGTCTGGACTTCATTACCACTTACCATGAGATGGAGTGGTGTCATATGTCTATCCGGTAAATATATATATTATTTTCAGAAAGTTATTTGACGTGCAACAGAACACTCCTTGTCTCAGTGTTTGATTAGCCAGGCTTACGTGTAAAATGGTTCATATTAAATAATAAAACGGAATTATCGTGCTCAAAGCGCTCAAAAATATTTCTGTTCCTCCCGACCCGTAAAAGTACAGTCAAATGAGAAAATTAAACAATATATATCCAACGACCTTATAAAAATAACTTCTCTGAGTAGATATTCTTATCTAGGTAAGTTTTTCTGTCTCTTTTACCCGAGCCCTATCCGGACTATTTTAAATATTATTTGCGATTTTTATATATATTTGTGCGGAATCAATTATATTTAAAGACATTTTATCTCATTTATAAGTAACATTTAATGAAAATAATTAAATATCAATAATTGTTTGAATCTATATAAAAAACTAATTTAAATACAGATATTATGCGATTATTTTTATACCTTAAAGTATTAAAACAGGTCATAATGACGTATATATGAAACAGATGTAATCATAATAACATATTATATAGCGATATAATAATGAGTACATGACTCGACACAGGGACAATACATGCTCTGTAGAATTATAGGGATGTGAATTTAATACTTAGAATATCGAGGATTTTTTTACGTCCGTCATCAATCAAAATTTATTTTTAATAACATAGATTTTAATAATTGCGTGAATTAATATTAATTATTTATCATAACGATAATGAGATGAGATTTTTGAAATAATACGACAGATCGTTATTAAATTATTTTATCAAATAAAATATTCGTTTTACTTTATTATTTAAAAAAAATATTGAGCATAATCTTAGAACAATAAATCTACAATATTTCTATAATACAATAAGTGTTTAATATTTTTATCGACTGTAACATTTACCCATCCCTATCCGCCACCTGTGATCTAGCTGCGCGCACGCACCCGTTCATTAGGTCGCGGCGCGTGATTGTCATTTGGCCCCGCCCCCCTCGCGCTTACACAATTATCGTAATTCGTATCATTACTTCCCATATGAGCGGAACGTGGCGTGGAAATTTCCGAACTTGTTTTTGTTTTATAGGTAATGAGATTAGAATCAAATTCGTGGTTAGTGCGTTGCGATCTCAATAAAAAATAATGAAATTGTCTCCTTGTCTTCGTTATAGTTCACCTGACAGCTTTTGATACTTGTACCTATATATAAATTTTAACGAAATATATACGAATATTAGAGAAATTTAAGTAATCAGATTATGTTTTTATAATAATTATGATTGGTTAAGTGAATATCTTTTTAAGAAATAATAATATGCTGGGATGAACAAAGCCTTCTATCCTCCTCCATCGTTCCATCAAGTCAATTCACTGAGGGTTGGAGGAGATATATATATACGAAGAGTTTTATCCGATGTATTTTGTAACCTTTAAACATATTATGTAGGTTTTCTCACTATGTTTTCATTAATCTCACACTAATACACGTGAAAGTTAGTGACAAAGAGAAAAAGAAAGAGTCTAACATTGATTATTATTTATTTTCTATTCACATAAACCTCAAGTCACTAAAAAAAAAAAATAGTTAAATAAGTTAACGTTAATAATTTTAGATGGACGACATAATTAACTGAACAACGGAAGTGAACAGAGATTACTGTAAGTCGATATACGACCTTTCTATATCCAATACGTTCAAACAAAAAACGACTTCGTACATATTTTGAACTTGAAAATTGATGATTGTGTAATAATTTGTAATATTGAGATCCTATCGTTAGTTGAATTAGAAAGTAATGTTATACAACTAATTTACTTTAATTAAATACGTCGTGTTTTTGGTGAATCCGAAAATTGAACATTTCATTTTATATAGTTTTAGTATTCTTTTATAAACAACGGAATATATTTCTTACTAAGTACCCTTTTTAGAATTAAAATCGCTTACGTTTTGTAGTGTCACATATGTCAAATTACGATTCATATCATAACAAATTTTAAACGTACTTTAAAGCACAGACAAATCACACAAGCACAGACATTTTCAATTTGAGGCTATCCTATGATAAAAGATTATTCGTCCAGCCTTACGATTCTGCAAGAATTAAGTTCGTCTTTCACTCTTGAAATGTTGATATCCGACTAACAGTGATACGCCATTTTGATACGTGTGTCTTATACATTTTATAATAATCATTATACCATAATAAGCCTATGTCGCTTATCACATTTTGACGTCTCACACTGTGTTCTGACACCACAAGCTCACCAGTTTCGAGCATCTTCTTAGAGAATAGCTCTACTCCTTTAGATATGATATTTTTACATTAAAACTTAATGTAATTGCAAGAAGAGTTTGAGGAATTGAAATACAGTCAAATCAAATCAAATTAAATCAAAATATACTTTATTCAAGTGGGCTTTTACAAGCATTTTTGAATCGTCATTTAACAAACTATTTAAAGTAAAGCTACCACCGTTTCGGAATGTAGATTCTACCGAGAAGAACCGGCAAGAAACTCAGTAGTTACTCTTTTTCAACATATAAAAATACAATCATGTTAGTTAAATACAATTATATATGTATGTTATGTCTTAGTATCTTTGCTAACATATAACATAAAGTGAGATGAACACTGCGTTTATTATATATTTATTAAAGGACTGTATGAACGCACATTATGTGTACCATAATGTGTGTTCATTAAGTTCCATATTTAAACTTAATAGGAAACATTTATTTAATTTATTTCCATTTCATAATATCAATCTCATTTTTTCGAAAAAAAAAGACATTCTAATCATAATCGTATGGAATATTATTTCATGGTAATTATTTGCCGAAATGATATGAACCCAATCCTTAACTCGATACAGTTCATATTCAAGCATCAAATATTCGGTCAAGAAAATTGTCCCCGTTTGTCGCAAGAGGAGGCGTGGTGGTCCACTAAGGAATGAACATCAGACCACATTAGGGAAACAGTTAAATCGTCCTTATTTCAATGACATAGAATTCAAATTAAACATTCGTTTTGTAATTATGATTTTGTGAACGGAAGGCGAGAGGTAGAAGCAATTTGGCCGACCATTAGATTGCTCGTACATGTCATTATGCGGCTCAGCCGGCGTGAATGTAATGACTTGTGCAATGTTCCTAGCTTTGTTCTTTTGTTTGGTGATGAAGTGTCATTGAAGTGATGGGTCACGGTGAGACCTGGTTCCGCGAAGATTTTAAACCATTCACGTTTCATTGTGAGATGAGATTATGAGATATGAGATGAATTTAGCCGTTTTGTAATATTGTTTTTAATTTAAATTGAATTTTAATTATTTATCTGTTTAAGACTTCAACGTCAAAGTAATCTTTATTTATTTCGAATCTGATGAGTTATTTTGAAATATTATGATATTTATCAAACTTAATTAAAAGTAGGGATAGGCTGGTGTTATTGGATCAACGTATTGATTGGACCACAACGCAACACAACGTAACAAGATAATAAGAAATGCCATACGCGACAAACCTGTAAAAATATCAATTGATCCAATACAAAGTAAGTACCAGGTAGGTAGAAGTTATAAAAAGGTAACATCATCATTCTCCTGCACTTATCCCAATTTAATTACTACCCTATCTGACGTCATCTCACAAGTAACATTCTTTCCACCATTAAAGTGATTTATAAAACATATAACTACTAAACCAATGGGACTGATTGCTCTAAATTAGATATAGTCCATAAGCAATGTAGGTATGTAGATAATAACTTAGGAAATAGCCTAGAACCTAAGAATGTCATGGGCGTATCAATTTTGGGATCTAAGTGAACTTGACGCGGATAGAGTCGTGGGGAACAGCTGGAGAAGAAATAAATATAAAACTACAATACTTCACAAAATACTTGCTGACTTATAGAAAAGTCAATGTAGATTGTGGTCTTATACTTATGAAACAAAAACTCTATTAAAAAAATTGCACAGCGCTAACATTAAGCCTCGATATAAATTGACATAAGATTACTTTGACATTTGCAAATGAAACGCCCGAGACACAGTTATTTCAATGTTTTTCGTCGTAAGTATTAATCAAGTTTAAAATATAAGGTTGGCATTATAGACTTAGAAACTTAAACCTTCAATGTTGATTCTTAAACTGTACTTTCTAATGTTTCAAATACTTGTTCGAGTAGCTTAATATCACTGAAAATCACAAGTGCTCGGATTGGTATCCTAGGGGAAGCCAATAAAAATATATTGTTTATTTTCTATGATGATGAGATCAGGAGATCACGTGTCTTGCATGCATTGATGTGCACCTCTTGCATGCATTGTTTGGAAAGGCATATTTCTAGTCGATCACTATTGGCTAAATTATAATAAAGATAATTATGATAATGGTTTTAAAATTAGAATTTTGGCAATTGTTTGCACATAGCCACATAAAATCATCTTGATCTTTTCCACAATCCTTAATTACCTTTCAATTGAAGTATGAACCCTAAACGAACATGCACACTGTCCTTAATCATTTGTATTTAAATACTTTGATCGTTATGAAGGTATCCAGTCTTGGAGATTTTACTGTAATGGCTTTCTAAAATAATTAAGTGAATGCTGAAATTGATAACTTAGTGTTATTAAAGTTTTAATTTATTTGAAACAGTAAATAGCATTCCTGGTATATTATTTATTTTGTTTATCTTTGTTGTAAATGGATATAATTGAGGTACATAATCCTACTAAAGGCCTCAAGTTCAAATCTGTGCAGAAATTTGATATTTTTTTGCATTTCTCTGATATGTATGAGAGAAATTGATGTTTAAGCTTAGATGTAGTAAAATGAGTCTTATTATGTACGAAATTTCAAAAAAATGTCGGTGTGGTTCAAATAAGCAGGAAGGTAGAATGACCTTCAAATTTTCTCTTTGAGAAAGATACTTTGGCTAACAGTGAGCTATTGGGCAGCAACTTTATACAACACACGCATTAGCAATAGTTTTAAATATAATATCAGTGTGAAAGACTATGAGCGTTATGAACTTTGACGTGTGTCCGTAATATCCCCTGTAGATTTGCATGCCCACTTTCAGGATAAATATCATTTTTAAGAGTACAGAGTGAGATGTTTTAATTGATACTTAATCACAATTTTTGTAACATTATTTCCCGTGTTTAATATTTAATAACCAACTTTCATAAAGTGGAAGCATCTGTCTGGACTATTAAAACATCTTTTTTATTTCGTTATATGTAATATATTTGTTGTGCCATTAAAATAACCATAGTGCAGAGTCCTGACAGATGATATAGTATTTTAATAATGTCCTAAACGTAATAAACGATTAATAATATGTCAACGCATACGACAAACGCAATACAGCGACATAATACACACTATTACATTATATAACATGTATATTACCCGGCTAATAACCATTTAGGCGGCCGGCGGGCTTGCGCGCGCGCATCTGATTGATGCGTTTATAATTATGGCGGTTTTGCGCTCGTTGCCAAGGAAATATCATTTGCAAACGCCTTAATGCCAACGTAGAGGTACGCCCATTAAAATACGGTACAGGCCATAACGTTAAATACGCTAGTTTATTCCTAAAGAACGTCACGAACAAGATATCTCATAATATTTTAAGATTTATGCGTGCTTTGTAGGGGTTACGTTGAAAGTTAAAGTTTACGAGCTAAATTGAGCATCAATTCTTTTGTTATAAACAATAATATCGTTGTAGACAAGGTTTTATTATAAAGCGCTGTGAGTTGTAGCGTTCAGCGGCTTTTAATATTATATTATTTAGAAATATTTGTCGATGTATCACACAGTAAAGACAAAGATTGTGATCGCGTAATTTTTAAAATCAGAGACATTTAAATTATACACGATTCTAAATTGTAATTGTAAACTTATTTGCTCTACTGTAAAAAACTCTACTGTAAAAATAAAGCAACGTATCCTATCTGTCTGACATGTCTGTAGTGGATTTTTAATAAAAGGCTTTCAGAAGGTTTTCAGAAAAAACCAAAGTTTTTTTCTGTTCAGAAAGCAAAGAGAAACAATGCAACGATTACCGCTGGTGCTGCGACTGTGCAATTGGGTCGGATTACCGTTCCATTGATTACGAGAATATTGCACTTATTTCTTGCATTATTATCCAAATAGTTTAAGAAGTACATCCTTGAATCGCATATCATCGGAGTCACATTATAATTTCCTACTCAACTATAATGTACCGCAGCCATACTGGCGAAGCTTGATAAAAACTCAATTTTATACATCTTAGCAATTATATTTTAAATCACTGCAAGCTTAATATTATAATATTCATACTATTCTATATTTTGATTTTTCTCCTCTCTAGAAATGAAAGCGACTTTATTTTTAAATCTGCATGATGTATCGGCACTAGTTTGATACGGTGACCGCACACCGCGACGCATCCGAATATTTATTTATTCATAAGACTAGGGGACGATGTGTGAACAAAACGGGATAGTGTGATTTCGGCGTTTTGGTTATAGTGGGTTTCAAATTACTACACGCTTTCATGACTCTTAATCCTCTAGTCGAAGTTTACTTTATAGTTGGAAAAGTCTCGAAGTATTAGCGGCAGGAATTAAGTTATTATAAAAGTATTACATTTTTGTCAAAACAATTTTATAATCAATTAATTATTTTTATTATATTTTATTTATTAAAAATAGGAATCAATAGATATTCAGAATTTCTTAGTTATAAAAATGACATTAATCGTATTGATATGACTCAGGGTAACTCAGCATACTTAAACGTAAATTTATAATACTAGATACTTGTCTTTCAACAGATAACTTTTTAAAAAAAGTTGTCGAGCATAATTTAAATTTAAAAGGTTTAAATATTTATTAACTTGAAGAAGTTTTGGATCCCATATTGAAAAAACGTATCTAAAAATTATTTCATTAAAATGGGTTATTGTTTATTTTTGCTAGGAATGGATAGGAGCATTCTAATACTAAAAAGACATATTTTTTATACTGTTGCTAGGAAAAGCAAGTAATAATGATAATAAGTGATCACCACCAGCACCATACCGTTTATGGCATAAGAATAAATATTTCTTAGATTCAACGTTGGAAAGTAAGATGTTGTGACACCCTTATACCAGTACAAAGTGGCGGTAGAATATGTTATGAGTTGTTGCTACCTCTGAGGAGGGCTTGCACACAGTCTTGCCAACCGAGTGCAAATAAACAAAGTTTAGGTCAACTAAAATCCAGGACATAAAAATACTAACCTACAAATTTCTGTCTATTTTCATACTTTTACTTATTTGGCAATTGATTCATTAGTGACTTTGTGTTCGGTAAAAACAAATACATTTAAGATTTATTATTGATAGTTGTTATTCAATAACCTAAACTTTATTCCAAAGACATAGAAATCATTTTTTTTTTATAAGATATGACATTTTGAAATTATTCAATGTATAAACATTTTTAGCATGCAAATTGAGGAAAAGGTCGAGTTTCGGAGATAGATTTGTTTCGGTTCTATTTGATTTTGCATGTCATTCGATCGGACGTTGTTGACACGGTTACGCTGGATTTGGTGATAATTGCGTGATAATATTTACATGTTGCAGTTAAATATTTACATTAGACCTTTTTTATTGTGTCTAAATATTTAATTAAGAGTTCCCATATATTGTGACTTTATTACGAAATATTACGATGCTATTATTGTTGTAATTATTTACTCAATTTGTGTGAGTTACGTATGTATCTCCATATATTTGAAGTCGTATGTACTTATTTATTGTAATATTTATTCTGATCAATAATTACAGCCAGAACTTAAGATTTGGCATAGCATAATGAAAAGGCATAAGTTACTCGTCTCTAATACTGAGATATTATATACGTATATGCATTTTAAATATTCAGAAGATGAAGCCCATAAAGAGCGATGTAGTAGATGTTTCAACATTCCAACTAGAAGTACTTTAGATATTCAATAATCGTCACTTGTATTGACAGGGTTATTTTACTTATTGCCGGCGCATTTGATAGCGATGATTTGACAAAACGCAGGCTTTTTTGACACCGACCTATCAGAGAAATCTTCATAAGCGACAAGTGAAAAAAAATATTAACCACAAAGGCCAACTCAATCGTTAATCGCGAGGGTGTCGGCTACTAATGGGAATAGGTGTAGAACAGCGAAATGCGTGGAGGTTTCTAGAACATTTGACCTATTTGCTTTTGTATGTTGTATGTTGAAGTATTACACTCGAACTTAAAACTACTACCACCGTTTCGGAAACAACTAAAACCACTCAAACCTACAACAATCGATGCAGCGTAAGAAACTCGCTTTTGGACAATTTTATAATTGTTTACAGTTTTCAATATGCCAAGAAGTGATAGCTTTATTTGCAAGGTGTGCTATCATCTATAAACTCATTAATTCTATAATAGCCTCATGCACGCAAGCGTACCTTTATAATTAAATTTAAATTTAGCATCAGACAACATATATCGTATAATCATTAAGCAATCAATAATTTTAGTTTAAGGGGCTCTCTAATGTTTTCTTAGTCCGTTCGTTGTCAGCGAGTGCACCCTAATGAACTTCCAAATGGAAGCTGCGTATCAATGCCAATCAGATTTTTATTTATCGGTACTATCAAGAGATTTTAATGGTAGCCACGACTAACACCGATGAAGCTTTTACAAAGCGACGGTGTGAAGCATGGTGAAGAAGCCGACGTCATTGTTAAAGAAAACTTTTAGAAAAGTTAATTGATGAGCTTATAGTAGTATCATTATTTGAATGATACTCTATCGTAAGCGACATAACTTTTGAGTCCATTTGCGAAGATGCGTTTAAATGTTCTAGTTTTATTACTTCAAAACTCTGTAAATAAATTGTTACTACAGACACATACACATACAGACACACATTAAATAGGGAGCGCCTTTTTGAAGTCAATTGTAAACTATATAAGGATGACTGATTTTATTTCAGTTAAGTTTTAAATAACGACAAATTTATTCGTTTATCATTGTTTATGATAAAATTTATATCTCTAAAAACATATAATCTAGCATATGCAAAATTAATAAATTAAATAACATCTATTCTTATTGTTATTACAATGCGTTCGCTTCGCACGTCTACTCAATATGTTTATAATGTCAAAGTTCAATTTGTTAACCAAAGTCGTTTCATAGATTAAACTTGATATAAATGATATTATATTAGAATTAAAGGCTTTACACACACACACCTTAGTCACTCGCGATAAAATATTTGAAACAAACAAGTTATCACCACATGTATAAGTTTGTGTACGTGAACAGGAACGCTGTGTGTGTGAGTGAATTAAAAATTGAGCTGAGCACAAATTCATTATTGCAAATTGAAAATGGTATCTCGACACGCAAGCAAACACAGCGCAACTAACTAATATCTTAATAAATATATTTATTATTATAATTAATTTAATTCACAGTATACACAAACCTTTACTATAATCATACCGAATTTGAGTTTCACTTTGTGTGTTCACTGTAAGAAGAATTAGAGAAGTACCTACATCTGGTCACATCCAAGAGGGGTTAAGGTAAATCTGATGGGAGGGAAGAGTTCCATTGCATTTTTTTATTAATATTATTATGTATTATCGCTAGAGCAAGTTAGTTGTAATAGAAGATTACGTACAAGAGCCATAGAGTGTTCATGTGCCTGATTTAATTTCACGATCGGCCCAATTGCCAGTCTACCCAACAAAGTTAAATAAGAAAATAAAAATTTACGATCATTATAAAACATAATGACGAATCGGTGATCAGACACTTCTTAAATAAATGTCATTTTTTCTTTGAAACGATCGGGATGAGTTTCGATTTCCCAAATCCATATTTCATGATTCCTCCCCCCGGGCTCGGATGATTCTGCTGTTTCTGATAAATCAGAGATCAACGTTTTTAATTATAGCCGGTAATGACCGCGCGACGTCCGCTCCGAGCTATACTTATGTTAATTTCTATAAAAGCTACCGCCTTTATATTTCTTTTGTCATTTCAGTAGAGACGACTATGGAGACGGCTTTAGAAATAATATATTTTTAAACATAAGGAACTGATATGGTTCAGTAGTTTTTGGTACTTTAGCGAACTTTTATGAATTTAAGAAAGGGTTTTATTATGTAGCGTTTATCGTTTGTACTCTGATTCTCTCATGATATACATTTTCGTATTATTAACGGCTACTTTTTCAAATTTCTGCTGCCATACTTTATATACCTCTACCTATCTATAAGTTAAGGGATATCTATAAGAAATCAATAAAGTTAGCATAGCTATGTCTAATGACATCATATTATATATATATTAAAATATACAAGCAAATAAATACTAATAATTATCTTACTTAGCCTAACATTAATCTTTTTGATATTTATAATATAAATAATATAATAAAATGAAAATAAAAATACAATTTTAATAAAGCTCCTTCCACATGAAGTTATCATTCGTATGTAGGGTCTGAGATGACTTGCACCTCGAAGGCCTGACGATGATGTATGTGCGGCGCGTAATGAGGGCCAGGATCTGTCGGCAGCGGCTCTGCGTTGAATATACGATGGACTTATGTGGGTTGGAAGTTTCGCTAGACATGAAAATATAAAACGAATGATACTCTACTTTAATACATTACGAACTTGTTACGTCAAACGGGTGCAATTACTGTATTCTTTAAGAAACATGTTCACATGGTCGTTGCCACTGTCAAGGGTTTAACCCACCTATGTTAAAAGCTTGTGTAGTCTGTCCATAGAGTCAGTACTACATAGTACATATGACGTCATACCAGACTCATAAATTATAAGTACCAAATAATGCACAAGAAAAATAAAAAAAATCTTAAAACCAATATCTGAGGATATTGATTTTAAGAATTTGAATCTGTGCTTCTCGTTTATGAGTTTCAGTCCGTGATATAAGTTCCATCCAGTAACGTAGTACCGCTCTATAGAAGGGTTGCCAATTAAAAAAATACCTTCGTTTAGCGAGTGCTTAGTTAAACTCATATTACGATATTTTCTGTCATCATTGATTTAAGATTCGGAAGACTAACTAATCTTAATCAAAAAATATATAAAATACGTTAAAAGTTAGTCATTGTATTTGCAAAGATTTTTTTTTATAAACTAGGTATTCAAATGCACCACGTGACGGTAAGTGGTCACCACGTTGGCGCAGTAAGGAATATAAACCACAATTTTGAACTAAGATGTGTCCTTGTTTCCGTTACGTCGGCTCAATCACCCTTCAAGCCAAAAAATAAATGAATGAAAAACGAAAATGAAAATGAAAAACCAAGGAATAAATCAATGATAAGTATTACTGTTTGCTGGTAGAATAACTGATGAATGGGCCATACCTTACTACCGATAAAAAATATTGTAAATATTATTTTAAACACATAAATATTTTAATGAACACATTGGATAGTCATTAATAATATTCAGACTTGATTTAAATTAGAGAGCTAAGCTCGGTTGCTAAATTAATCACAGTTGCTATTAGCAAACTTTCTCCATCTCGCCACCCAAGATCCTCAACGACAGATTATACGGTAGATCATCTTAATACGTTCTGCGTCATTAACTATCATTTGTCAAGGGCTCCATTAAATCTAGCCGTTGGGACAAATCGTAGATAAGTTTCAATAGATAGATTTATGGTTAGAGTTAATTGTAAGGATATCGCCGGTAGATATTTTAGTTAAAATATAATGTTTTATTTATCAAAATATATAGTAACATATGATTCCGGGTTCAAATCCAGGCAATCACCACTGTGTTTTCATATGCTTCATTTGTGTTTATTTCATCGTGCACAGCGTTAGGGAATATGCATGTGTGTGCAACGAAATTCTGCCAAGTGTGTATCCACCAATGAGCATTGAGGCAGCGTGGTGGAACTAAAATGGTGGTAAATATTGCACTATCAGGCCCGACAGACGTTATCCTGTCTTTGAATATGTATTTACTTCTGTATTTAAAAAAATATCTGAATTTGGTGATAGTGGAAGTCAGCATCAGTTCATCAGATTTATAGTTATCACGACTAATTCCAGGCTGATTGACACCCGTCGTCGTCGAGGAATGTCGTTGGTGGCAAGAGTCCTTATTATATATTTATCTCTTATTTATTTTGATAAATCAAAAAGGCAAACCAATTGCCAGAGGATTCATATATTCGGTAACAATATAGGTACGGTTTATTATTTACAAACGATTTTGAAAACTACCTCTACCTGATTTTATAACGTCTACCCGTAGTTAGCAAATAAATATTAAAATATAGTTACATAAATCTTGTTAAAGATGAATTAATGCTAACTCTATTTAAATCAAATATGCTTACTATTAAATTAATGACAGTACGAATGATAACCGGAAAAAACGGTGATGGAATCGATGCCTTAAAAATAATGTCTTTGACTAATTTATACAACGAAAACTTAAGCAAAATATTTATAAGTGCGAAAATATACACATTTCCTTATTATTACAAAAGTTAAATCCAAGTAGTAGAAATCCGATAAATTAAAACCGATAAATTGAAACCCTTAAAACGTATTACGATTACGAATATCACTTGATATACTTTCAGGGTATATAATTATAACATCTTAAATCGAGCCCGATCGTGTTACGTCATCACTTCACCGAGTCCACCGGAGCGCGGATGAATAGTGAAAAAGACATTATTCCAAATTTGAACTGTAATTTATCAAGCTGATCCATTCCTTTGACCCACCATGTTATGACATGATGATATATATCCGCCGATGATATTCCAAATTCAAATCTTAGATACATTTGTGTTCTATTTTTAAATGTTTTTCTTCTTTTTTTCGGGGGGTCGGCTACAATAGCCTGTGTCGTATTAGTGATGTGACATCCGCCGCTGAATGTATCGATGAGTGATGGTTGATGACGATATGCCACCTCATTGTCAGCTTTGGCATTGGGGTTTAATAAATTGTTTTTTTTTTCATCGGCTACTGCATGTCATTGCTCGTATGATCTTTCCATTTTCTATTTTCAAAGTATTTCTTAATAAAAATACGTAGGTGAATTTGAACGGAGGAACGGTAAAATTCTAGTTAAACAATTAATATATAGGTGACATACATTACAATGTTTTATTGACGGGGACATCAAAGGTGAAAGGCTTGCCTTAAATATATTTTGCAAGCGATTTAAGAAAATATATAGTAATAAAATAAAAATTAATAGTTGATTAATTTATAACATACTTATATTTCAATTTTAGTTTTCTTTTTAGTATATTTTTTTGGGACATACGACAGTTTAGGCAATCACAGTTCAATAAAAACACAGACAAAAAGTCCAACAAAAATTATAATTAAAAATATCGGACGACAACTACTTGTAACACTTTAAAATTGAAAGGCCTTTTTATATTATAAATAATTTCCTTTTTTTTTGAAAATAGTGGTAAAGCGGTACACAAATTAAAAATTGCTGTTAGGTGGTAGAATATGTGATGGTACCATACAGAGTAGAACTTGCACAAAGCCCTACCGCCAAGCGTGCACCTGATAATGAATCGATCAAATGTTATAAGTCTGTAACTTGCGGCAAAATTCCGCCGGTTAAGTATAAAGGGACCGCGATCGTTTGCGGCTCGGCCTTCATTGCTTGTGATGACATTCACAAAAACAATGCATTTACAGTACATGGATGATATTTAGATTAATCGTCGTTATCGATGTTATTTTATTATAACCGATACAATTCTAGAATATACAATTTTTTAAGCGAATAAATATGCAATTAGGTAAGCTAATTATCAGCAATTATTTCGAAAGTAAACATCGATTTTTTTGTTGTATTGACACAACACTAGCTTCGAATCTTGCTCATGATTTTGGAATTTGTGTTTTTAATGTATTCCCTCCATTATAATATTTAGTCTTAAAACATCGTCTTCGAATCTTAAATCGAATCGAGTTTAACTTCATATGATGGCTTTGTAAGTCAAATCTTGCAACTGAATTTAACATTTATATACATATATAGATTTATTCAATTCCTACCCAACAGATTGCTTTGATATTTTGTACATACTTTTGTCGTTGACAATAAAGTCTCGTTTTGTTTTAGAACATAGAATAAAAAAAAACGATTTAAAATGTGTTTCGTAATTGAACTTTTGCGCTGTTATAATATCATTTCATTTTTTTCTAAATTATAGTCTCGTATAAAAAATTCTTTAACCTTGTTATAATACATAGTTATCTCAATAGTACAATGTACTACTTATCCTCACGGAATAAAAATCCAAATTGTAATTTCCTGCAACGGCTGATCGAGGGACAACAATTTGCGGTTACCGAATGATTACCGATACAAAAGCCTAACCAAAACCATGCATAATTGTCAAAAGACTTTGAACCTTATGGTATGTTGTTAAAGTTGATTATTCTCTAGTCAACATTCACAAGTTTAGTTCCTATTAGGGTAGTTTCGTTTCGTTAAAATTCGTCACGTTCTCGGACATCTGTCGCCGGGTGTAATCGAATCGATGCCCACGAATCAATCGACATTGCATAATTCCACGATGACAATTCGGTTTCGATATTTGGAACGTGATTATATGTTTTATGATGAACACATTCAAGCTATTATAAGTTTTACGAGTAGACTAGTAAGGGCTATAGCAGCGTGTTCGTGGGTACCAATCTGCGAGATTGCTTTCATGGTTTGTTGATGACACATCGATTATTATGATTGGCCTTTTTCAATTTGACAATTTCATCAATTCTTTTCAAAATACAAAATTGGAATTCGAATGCTATATATAAACATTTAAAAAAAGAATATGTGGAACGTTATAGGATATTTTTTATACAATTACGTATCTATTGTTTTATAACTAGTGTCGTATGTGATCGGAATACGCGCGTTATGGCACAGTACTTCTTGAATGATAAGTGAGTTTCATTATCATTTTTTTAAAGAAATACTATAAAGTACGGCCATTTTTAATATTACCATATAATTTTTAAAGTATAAAATTAAAAAAAAAAGAGTGTATTTAATCAGTTAATTAAATCGTATTAGGAATACTTCGACAAAACACTACCAATTATATTTACAAACTAATATCGTAATAAAAAAGTTAACGTAAAAGATATAATAATAAAAACTTAATAATATTTGAATTTACTTTTTCTTTTCATTCGTAAGAATAATTATAAGTATATCTAGTAAGAACATATCCGATAGCATAAACCAGAAGCGTTAAGATTCTTAAACACAATTATTAATTATTATAATTTAACAGTATTAAGACATCATTTGACCTTAGTAATAATGTATTTAAGATATTATATAAAAGAGATTTTATCGTCACGATGGCCAACATTATAAACTTCTTTGTTTAATAATTTTAGTGGCCAGTAATTCAACAAGGCCTTGAATTGTACGCCCTCCGTTGATTAATAAGCCACAAATTGAATAAGCCTCCTTTGACAGCATCAATTTTCTCAACGGTTACACTGAACGGGACCCCTAAAAATCCACTTACGGAGTCTATTTGAAATTTTGATCGACCCCGACTTGACACCTCACATCAATTTAAGATGTAAATTGTCAAAGCGATGTTTAAGGTGGCGCTACATGGCGGGAATTTTGATTAGCCTAAATTATAAATAATTGTAATTCAATATTTAATATTGAATTTTAAATTCTTATTAAGTTTAAATATGTCTCAATAGTTGAATAAAGTAATGAAATCACAGCAAAATATAATAGATTAAACGTATGTCTTAACCTGACCTAAAACGATTTCTAAGTTGGATAATATACCTAATCTATTTTTAGTAATTTGATCGTAAGGTGCTAGGAATATAAAAGTAGCGTACGGCTCCTTGAGGTTCAAACTTGCTTTATACAAATTTAATCAAATTCGGTTCAGTGATTTAGTTGAGATAGATTAACAAACAGACAGACAGACAGATGGTCAGACGGCTAGACAGAGTTACTTTCGCATTTACAATATTATTAGTATATGTGTTTTGGAATCCATCTTTTGTGGGAGTCTTTATCACGAGGAATAGATACGTTAAAAATTCAAGGTCGCATTGATTACGATAGTTTATAGGGGTTATGAAATCTGTTAGATAGGAATTCACAATAAATCGATTAAAATGAAAATAAAATTATAAAAATCCGACTTTTTTAATTTCATTATGGAGTAATTGAACATTCTTAAATTTATCCAGTAACTTTCGTATATCTTTAAATTAATTCAAGTAAAATTAATTAATATTGTAATATGAAATTGAACGTCATGTAGCCTCCGCTGTAAGGGTTGACGCTCGGTTTTGCATGGAGTCGATTGTCTCGTACGTCAAATTGTCACGGCTCGCCGACGTTGATCGATGGATGCACCTGCCAACCCTGGAATATAAACACTTCATAAAAACCATTCAGCCAATTATATTCCTTAATAGCATTAATTTAGGGACCGGTTTACTAAACCACGGTTGCAACGTCTCATTGCCGATGGTGCGCGGAAAGTTTAAGGGAAAACTTGATTTATATGATACACCGCGCCCGAGGATTGATTGTAATAATAAATGTGCTGGGCTGTTAAGTTGTATGTACGTACATATTTATTATATACTAAAGGGTCGGTTTTTAATGAGATTCCACATTGGAACATTGATATAACTATATTTGTTTAATTATGGTGATGTTTGGTTTCCTACTGAAAACCCTAGTTGAAAACTGTTAAGAGCTGTTCCAGCAATAACCCTAACCCAGGCCAAAAAAAAATGTCCATAAATTCACAGAGTCAGCTCGAAGTTGGAAAACGGCAGTGTTAAAAGTTCCGTGACTCGGAAGGCTGTTATATAGTATAATATAGCCTTTGCACCTGAAGTGATATCAAACAATGAAACTGTGTTTGGGTATAAAACTTTGCACTAATGACTCGTGCGTAGCTGGTTATTCTTTGATGACTTGATCGAAATCAACCAGTCCAGATCCATTGACTACGTTCTCAGCTGCATTTTGACAACAGAAATAAAACTATAAGTTTGTATAATTGCTACCACCTTTTAAGAGTTAAGTTATTAATTGTCACTAATAATAGTAGCATAAGGAATGAAATACCGTAGACATAATAAAATTGACAATGAGTATACCATGTTCCGTCGTAAAGTTAAACTACTGTGTTTAACAATATAAAAACAACCCATTTTAAATTAACACTATATATCTGAAATAATAGTCGTTCTAAAATAAACTTAATACGACGCAGAATTTATTTTATCATTGATGTAAAAAAAAAAAGTGACAACAACGTCAAAATTAACGCGACATTGTGACGGTGTTCTGTTAAAATCGATTTAATTCCTTGACATAAATCAATATGGCATTAAAAATCCCAAGCAAATATTATTCTTGGACCGATGTCATCGAAATAAACCAATACAATAATGAGATGACGTGACATTTATTCAGTGACAGTATATCATAATCGACACTGGACTTTACTTGAGTTCATAAATAGGTCTTATTTTCTAGGGAATAGAGATCAATATTTACGAAAATGTGTTAGTATGATATGGGGAATTTATTGAGACCACCCAAATATGGATGTACAATGAGCTCATTATATAATACTACCATCGGTATTGAGGACATAAAGGGCTTAAAATAGAAATAAAAATATAAGTAATAAACAACAACAAGTAACATCCTGTCCCAGTGCTGGGCTAATTGCACAACGCCACACAAATGTGGTTGGTTATACGCGTGGCAGACTTTCATCCGACAAACGTAGGTTTACTCATGATTATTTATTTATTCACCACCGAGTACATGAAAATTCATTGGGTTTAAACTCGCAATCTTCGGTTCAAATTAACGTGGGGCCAATTTGGCTTAAAAATACATTACAGGCAAAGTTTTAGTTGAAGTAAAATTGCTAATTCTTTGACATAATCAATAAGTTGAAAAGAATAATATATTGCTATCTCGTTTATATACGTAGAGTAAATAAGGATAGCAAGTCTTTTAGACGTGTCGTGGCTTTGCTTAAAGCTTTGCTTAAGTAAATAGACACATATATATTGTCTATGCCTTTAGCCTCGTTGAAATGTTTTTATTTCCAAATATCATCGCAATCCCCAGTATCAGATCAAATCAAAATATTTATTTATTCAAGTAGGCTCATAAAAACACTTTTGAAACTTCATGTTACAGTATTGAATTAGATGTTATCCGGCTCGAAAAGTAGATTCTACCGAGAAGAACCGGTTCTTAGCTACTCTTTCCATCATTTAAATTACAGAGCCACAATTTGCTACACATGCCACATGATTGCTAGCTAATGCAAGGCACACATTGCAATTCCTTTATGACTTTTTTGTACGCAATTTTACAGTTCTGCTCGTGCCTCATACGCGTACGTAACTGCACAGGTTAAGCTCAATCGGATTTAAGAGGCCTAAACGCATACAATACAGATAAAATAAAATAATATATTTAAAATAGCTACTCGATCCGACTTCGTACGGGTACATTTTTGTTATTTTTTTATCCTGAAACCCAATTTACCGGATCTACCAATCATCCATGAAGCATCGGTCCATCCAGTGATATAAACATATACAGAAGAATTATACAATATATAAATATATCAGAGTACCATAGAATTACTTGATTTAGTGAGGAGTTATTATTACGTTTGTCAATTGGTAATTTTATTTAGTGCTTATAATGTGTCACCAGGGGGCAAGTCCATAAATCAACGGTTCTGTTTTTTTGTATTATTTTAAATCTGGAATTGATTTATGCAGTGGTTACCAATAAATGTATTACGTGAAAATTGCACACATCCTGTACTCCGTAACTGCTGAGTGTCAAAGATCTTAGTCAGCACAAAGTTACGTCCACAGATTAGGCGAAAGAGAAGTTGCAAAGCGATTTGTGCGTACCGATCACATTAAAAAAAAAATTAAAAATATATTCTGCATAATAATTATTCCCATGTAAATAAAACCAAATATTTTTATATATAGCTTAGAAAAAAAAAACGAATAACAACGAAAACATAGGGCATTTTTATTTATGATTTTTTTTTTTTGTGAACAGTAATGATGTATAGACATGTTGGTTAACATATATTTGTTGTTCTGTTAACAATTACCGATAAAAATGGAATCAACGTAACTTAAATTTTGCTACTTCCTTAAAATGATTCATTATTGAGATTTGAATGTACTCAATAACAAGTATCTGTAGTATAGTCATCAGTACGTGCAGGCCCATGGATTGGTGATGGATGGATGAATGGCGAAAGGTGATGGAGAAATGACGGATCAACAACAAAATTTACCGTCGCAGCCCCTCGAATATCCGTTATGTAAATAAGATCAAAGCGAACTTTAATCAACGAATCGAATCTAATAATTAATCGGCATTCAAAAAATATTTATTACAAAATTTAGGAGACGACGGCTCGCCGAAGACGTTATTATTTATAAAATTAAAATTTACATGAATTTAAAATTCATATTCGTATAATTATGTCTCACTTAAGGCTACTGAATTTATAATTTAATTGCGTGTAACAGACCTACTTAAACTCGTATAAATATTATAAATGCGAAAGTTTGCATTTTGGAATGTTTGTTGCTGAATCACACAGAAGAATTAACGAAATCTAATAGCATTTTACTTTTACCGGTAAATGTCGATTTTGTCGTATGCTTTATTTTATTTTTAACCGAGTTTACACAAACTAAAGAGATTATTTATACAACACGCATGTTTATTTAGTGAAATATTAGAATATCGTTTCACAATCGTATTAATTGAATTTACTTTTGTGAAGAGTACTAACAATACTTGTTTGAGCATTACTACAAACCTCAAACGAAACATTAAGTTCAAGATGTCGTTATACGGCAAGATCAATCTAGCAGGAATTTTGTTTTTGTTAATATGAATTATAATTACGTCTTCCAAGTGACATATAAACATTGGCCCACAAAAAAGCATCCTTACATCACCAATACGCCACCAACATTGGAAACTGAGATGTTATCAAACCAACACATCATACATTTTCAGTCATAGTTATAAGTGTACTACAAATATATGTCATTAAATATTCGCCTACATTTCCTTAGAATATAAATTCAATAGTCAGTATAGATTTTGTTGAGTTATTTTTACCCGGTTAAAAAGTATTCCCAAATGCATTTCGTTCGCTCTAATATGCGATAGAAAAAGACAAAACATATTATCACATTCATAGTAATTATCTGCAAAATAGTAGCAAAACTTAATTTGGACTATTATGTAACACACTTGCTTATTACTTACTCATTCACCATCCACCACTCAGTGGTTACACCACTGTGATCAGAACTATTAATTGGTAGAATTACTATAGGTATGTTACTATAGGTCTGAGGCTGTATTCACACAGCGGTATTTTTTTTGGCGATTGCATATGACGTAAGAACGAGAAGATTGACAAATTATACATCGGTCGTTGTCACAGTTCCGTCAGTAGATTAAAAGACAGTCCTCCTGTGTGAATTTTCACTGAGTCAGACGTCTATCGCTTGCTCGCTAATGATAATATTAATGTTATCTTATCAACGATCTTTTTGAAACCATTCATATTTTGATTAACAATGGTTAAGATGTATTAAGACTTGAAACAATTGGTAAGGCGTTGTTTTGACTGTTATCAGTTGAAGTTGTTTTATTTACAATTTGATTATTATCATTATCTTTGCAAGGGTGCTAACAAATTATCCCGTTGAATTGCAATTCCGTTTGTCTGGACGAAAAATTAATCAGACTTCCTGCCAACGGTGGATACAACTAAAAGAAAAGTACAGTAAGTATGATATGCATTCAGTTAAATGTAATCATGTATGTTGATTTGGTTTTCATATAAGTCTGAAGTTATTATGAATATTAATCTAAATGAATCAATGCTTAGAGCATTTTCTGCCATCATCATTGTATATGTGATATCTATTTTATTCTATTTCTTGTCACTGTTATATTTTTCTTTATTTTTCAGTATCTTCTCTGGACTCGGGCGAGTTGTGAAAAATACTTTAATTCGATAGATATGTCTTTAAATATTTGTTTACTTGTGATGTTATTATTATATCTGGTATGTGTAATAAACGTGTCAATAAGAATAAAATTATTTGGGGTTTGTACAGGAGCTTCTGAATCTGGACGAGGAGGAGTGTGAGTAAACATTCATCAGCTATTATGCCTCCCAACAAATATCTATTTAATTTGCTGTGTTTCAGTTTGAAGCCTGATTGGGATATTAGTTACGACCCAAAGATTCCAAAAAAAAAAATTGAATTCGTTCTTGTTTTAAAAAATATCTTAGAAAGAAAAAGTCCTCAGACAACTTCCATATTGATTTAATTCTGGAAGAGGTATATCCATTATTAGGTATAATATACATACCTATGGAAGATGAGCAGTTTAATGGAATTGACTCAGGATATGTCTCAAGAAAAACTGTTATTTCCCAATAATTCATACAATAGCAGTAAATTACGATATAAATAACATCTTTATTAAAAAAAAATTTTTCGACTCGAAGCTATGATGTGGAATAATCCTAATGTCAATGTGACAAGCTTCACAAAGTATTGTCGGCGTGATGACTGGCGGTTTTCTTAGCCTACCCACTTAATGCTAATGACAATATTATCTTTAAAAGCAATCTTAGAAGATCTCAAATGTCCGCTTCATATTTTATTTTGCGAATTACTATTATATTAATGAGTAACGGAACTGTTCCGTGACGTCATTGAAAGAAATTAAAATATAATGATTACTTTAGTGCTTTTCAGACAGAATAATAATAATAATACTCAATGAATTCATGAATATAATGAATTGTGTCATATAAAAATACTTACAATTTTTTGTCGATTTAGTGACAAAATGTCATATGTACTAAACAAATATTTAAACCTTATTCGATTCGATATATTGTCTAGACTCTAGAACAACATGAGAGGTTATTTGGTAAATGGACGCTCAATATTACTGAAATATTGTTAAGATTTGGTTCACTAATTAATTTATTTATCTAACCTATTCACGCTTAATCCAATGACCTGACTTAGATGAAATTTGGTACGGAAATAGTTTGAGTTTGGGAAACACATAGGCTCCTTTTTTAGTTCACCAATCATGCGGTTAATTTCGTGCTGGTAAAGCTGCTGGTTCACTTTGTACTAAGTTATGTTATCAAAGACTTCAATAAAACTTTAACGGTAGATTTTTCTCACTCCTACCTTTTAATCTTAAATACGATAGCAACGTCCAGAGACCCGATGCCGTCCGATATCATCCAGCTCCCTCGAGATGATTCTGATCTAATGCAAGACACGAACCGAAACTCCAACTCAGCCAGTATATTGAGACATAAATTTTTCATTTCGCCCGTGGCCACTTGTGATAACCTACTTGACCAGTGCCTCCCGAGGGATGCATAAACGACTTCTCCTGTATAAGGAATCGCATATTTCATAAATGCTCTTCAGATTCTAGTGATGTAATTCACTACGTACCTATATCGATATATCGATAGTAAAATTTCGTGATTTATGATAAATGTATTTACGAGTACTTACTCAAATTATAATATTGAAGTCAAGATGGTGGCTACAAATTAAAATCATTAATTAGGCATGTTTACTTAATTCTAATGTCATATTCTCACCGAGATCTCGCTAAGACCTCATTAATATTTTAATGGCAATTTATTTATCTACCATCTGGGTTATTTTTTAATAGAAATGCTACTTATGATGATGAAATAATTAGGTACGGGCTTCTTGTATGTCACTTTATGCAAATAATAATTCCGTTATTAATGGTTGTCGCTTTACAGATTGCTTGTAATTAATATATGAATTCCTCTTAGCTTCATAAATAAACACATTTAATTTAAATGTTTAGTCATTATTTAACGTATCGATTGAAGATGTACTAAGTTTCTCATGACATTTACATAATTAAGATATACTATAACTAAAATTTTATAAACACATAATTACAATTAAATGGTTTCATTTTTAGATATTAAATATTCAATTTTGGAAAGAGAGTTTATCGACCTTGGAAATGTCGATAGAAACAGCCTCATCACTAAAAAAAGACGGTTCTGTTAACACCCCGAATTTTTTGTGCGTCGCACAAAGGGCTGTAGGGCTACCGGACGGACACAATAATAAATATTTTGACGATAACACATAAATATTCTTCCTTTATGAATAACAAAACGGCTATGTGCCACCGGTAGGGTGGTAATTTCTTTCATTTTTATGGTCACTCCTTCCTCTTATAAATCGTCAGCTATTTATTAGGAAAAGGGTCTTGCGATTTTTCGTGGTTCTTAAAATTTATGTGAATATTTTAAGAAAATGCCTCGCGTCACGGTTTTAGTGCTTGAAATTTACCCCATAAAAACACGAAGTTATCGTTTTAGATACACATATATTTTAAATACGTTTATAACTTAAATTGGACCGTTGTGCAGAAGAATACCAATCCACAGAACACTAATAAAAGTTGTTAAGATATAAAAGAGAAAAACACTTCTATAGTGACAGCAACCTTATTAAGCTATATAATACTGTCGCCTGCGGCTTTACTCGCATTTTAGAGGTCGTCAGGTGTCAGGTAGAAAGAAGCCTATGTTTTTCCTTCAAACTCACTTCATACCAAATTTGGTCACGGTTTGGTTGTAAACGAGTGACAGACTAAAAGACAGACTGAGAGAGAAGTTACTCTCGCATTTATCATATTAGTATAGCTTATAAATATATGTTGTGATTATAATTTTAAAGATGTGGAACGTATATTGATTTTATATTATTTTTTAATACTTCCCTGGTTGGGTACATTTTTGATTTTTTGATTCAGAACATGGTCTAATTGTTAATAATAATTGCACAGCGATAATTATACTTTAAAATAGAAACAGCTTGTATATATTGTAATATCCTGCTAATATATACTCTCCGTTTGAGAGGTTAAGGGGGATGGGCGGATACGTGGCAAATTTCAAAATTACACATGTAGGTTTACTGAAGATGTTTTCCTTCGCTGTCAAAAGATGAATTATAAACACAAATTAAGCACATTAAATTTGAATGGTATCGAATAGAACCCACAATGTTCGGTTAAGATTTAGACGTTTTAACCACTGAGCAACTTCGACTCAAAGGATAGATAAGTATCTGTATGCAGTATTAACATGTTTTCTATCTGCCATTACAAGTAATGCATTAGCCTATATTAAGATAACCTTTCCTGGAATAGACGTATATAGGCTGCGAGTATAACTTTGACTTTTTACGTACGTATAAATAATGAATTAGGGAAACGATGTAGGGAAAGGAATTATTGAAGTATAAACTTTTATCGTAATTGTATAAAATGCCGATAATTTTATAATATTTAATACATTGACAACGTTTCGATCTTGGTTATTATGTTTATTGTCATAGAGATATACGTAGATAGACATTGGCGCTGTAGATGTAAAGAAGTCTCTTAATATCCCACTGTTGGGCAAATACCTCTCCTTTTTAAGAAAGTGTAGGTTTTCTTAGGATGTTTTCATTTACCGCTGAGAACGAAATGAATTATAATAATGCATGAATATATGAGTGTTGCCACATGTGTATGTGAATATGAAAAGGAATAAGGTCGAAATCTTCTCCTCAAAGAGAAAGGAGGCCTTAGTTCAGCAGGGAGATATTTACAGGTTTATATATTTACTTTACTTCTTTTGAGAGTCCAGAGGTTCGGTCGCTTTGCTTCACTTTTTTTTTTCTTACGCTTGATTATTCAAACTATTTTTTAATTCTATTTAATCAATATTCGAATTTGGTTACATTTTTTTTTATAAATAACGTTGGTTGAAACGTTTATGACGAAAAAAGTTCCTATGTTACGTTTAAATATATATTCATATTTTGCGCAATTTTATGCCGCATGGAAGTCGCGGTACCGTCGCGTGCTCTACAGCTTAGCGCCTGACTCGAACTAATTTCCGGTTTTGTCACTAAGTATACCCCTCACGACACAAGAAAATATCTAACGTGGTTCTTAATTCGAAAGACTTAAGGGTTTTAATTGGAGATACTCGGCGTGTTGTGTACTGTACACTGAAAATTAAACTGAGATTATACAAGCGTTTAATTGCACATTGTGTGCATTCAAGGACTTAAGAATAGGTCAAATAACCTAAGTTACATTATTGATTTGTAATAGAAAAGCAGAAGCCCATACAGTTGCACAGTGTATAATATATTAAGCAATTTATACACCGACAATGAGCCGCCAACTTTAACTTAAATGTATACTGACTTACTCATCATTCATTTCGACACACAAATAAAATTTTAATTATTTAAAAAATATATATATTATATTTATATATACACAAAAAAACAACATTTGAAAAATTTGTATTTATGCTAATTTAATGCTGTAATTCAAACCCGAATCTTCAGTTAAGATCCACTCGTTAGGTATATCCACTGAGGATCGACACCATCTCATCAAAAAGCATAGAAAAGAAAAATATGGTAAAAATACTCTTGAATTATAATCTCAAAGATCAAAGATAGCGAATTGATTGAAAACACATTTGGACGATTGACCTTTTTGCATGTTGGCCCTTAAAAGGGCTACTTAGTGAAATTGGTCCTTTCATGTCCTGCCTTTTATGATTTTTTCTCTGGGTTCCGCAGCTTCGGTTAATCAAGTAATCAGAAACTAACATAGGGTTTTTTATATTTATAAGGTTTTAAATACGTTCGTTAGGGAGCCGCTAACAAAAAAAAACTAATAAAAAAATATTTTGTATACTTAATGTATTATACATTTACGAACGTAATAGGTACCACCCGATGGTAAATGGCTACCAACGCTTATAGAAATTGACATCGTAAGAAATACTAACCATTCCATACAACACTTACCACAAACTCTTAAACTACGATTATTCCTGTAGTTACACCGACTCACTGACCCTTCAAACCGGAACACAACAATACTGTTGATTGACGGTAGAAAGGCGGTAGAAATGTGATTGTGGTAGGGATTACCAGGTATATACATATTAATAGACTTCAACACCGCTTGAATAATCACAATGAAAGTTGACACATATTGTTTTCCTTGGAGGTTTTTATTGTATCAAATTTTATTATAACTAGATTATTTAAATATAAATGAATGCGCTCTTATTTTAAAAAAAATTATGTATCCTACGGAACCTTAGTTAATAAATAATTTTACACTTTACCTTTTTTCATATCCTGCTCATGAATCGACTTTGAATAAAAAGTTTTAATTTACTTTAAATACTATTTTGAATTATATAAGAATATTCAATATATAAGAATCTTACAAATATATTTAAACTGAAACTTTTTTTTAGTAATGCACTTTTGTTTTTATTTATTTACATTCCAAATTCAAATGTATTTATTCAATATGGAAGCCAAAACACTCATTTGTTTACAGTTGAATAAAAACTGTCATATTCTGCTGTCTTAATCCCATTTATTTGTTATGTATGCTTATCGCTGACGTCACTATTGTATCTCTACGCCGCCCATATAATTTATATGATGGCTACTTTAGTTAATACAAAATTAAAAATGTACTCATTCCAAGGCCAAACTTTACGCCCGGGTCATTATAAATTAACAACAATATTAATTACGACAATGCAGAACATAACTGTTGTTACAAAGAAGCCTTTTCATAGCCGGCTCATAAAAGTTTTGAGACTTATTAAAATTTTTTAACGAACCGCTCCAATTATGACCATCGACCAGTATAAATTGACTCTTGTTCGTCTTCTTCGCTTTGCGGGAAGTGGATTTTTCATTTACATTGTGGGGTTCTCGTTATGATGGTGAACAATTTACTGGAGTTCAAAAGGCGGGGCGTGGTTGGAGCAAAAAGCAAAGATCAAAGTTTTAGACTTTTTTATAATTTTTTATTTCTGACATCAATTATCAAAATGCGATGTTTTGTGCGCGATTGTAATGACTTCTAGGACAATCGGAACGCTATGAAGAATACTCCATTGATTTGATTTATTTCTATTAGCATTCACGACGTACAAAAAACCTATTATATACTATTTCAACTTTATCTATGTATTTCGAAAGATATAGTAATATATTATGTGCGCTGGTAGAATATATGAGGAGTAATACCAACCCAGAGAGGCCTGCTCAAAATACTACCAACAAGTACAAGTAGGTACTTCATAGTAAAGTAAAGTAACAATAGCCTGTAAATCGTCCACTGCTGGGCTGCTGCTGCTCCTGTAATCTTCATCACTGTTGCTTCCTCTCCTATAGAGGAGATGGTTTGAAGCGAATTCCACCATTCCGCTGCTTCAGTGTGTAGTTAAACGTGTGGCAAAATTTTATTAAAATTAGACACATGCAGGTTACCTATTATAAACAAATTTAACACACGGAAATTTTGTGATGCTTACCTGGGTTTGAACTCGCAGTAATCGATTAAGATAGACGTGTTCTAACCACTGGGCCATCTCACATGCATCTACGTATTTAATTACCAGGGTCTCATAATCGGGAAGAGATTCAACGAACCATCCATAAAAATTATACGTTGTGACAAAAATATATTTGTCTCACTCTTTCACGTTATATAATATATTACAGATGGATTTGAAGCTAATGAACAAGGATCTTTATTATTTCGTAAACTGAAGAGACATCTAAGAATATTCTTTATACAATTACTATTGCGAACAAAATGTATTAAATATCTGGTAATTCCGTCATTAAAATGCAAAATATAATTGACTTGTACCTTGTAAGTTATATTTCAAATAATTAATCATCATTATTACTCAACATTCGTTCGTTAAAAAATCGTTACAGTTTCCTAAGTAATATTTATTCAACGTCTTTTGATATAAAAGAAACGTCAAGTATCTGGGCTTAGGAAAAAAATATCGGGTTCCGGTAATATTGAACTTTGATACGAGTTTTTGTATATATTTTTTTTTTGTTTTGTTTTATGATAGTTATGTTTTGTGCAAAGCTATTTTTTAAATTATTAAATGGAAGATCCACCTGATATGTCATGGTCTGAAACTCAACTGAAACTTTGAGTTAAAGTATTAAAAAAATGTATACCTAGGTAACAATATATTCTGAGGTGCTCTTTAGAATATTACACTAAAAGCTTTAAATTATAAAGTTAACTTGTACTACGAGTACACGCTCTCCCAAATATCTAATATAAAGTCAGTAGATATGCAAATAAATACAAAAAAAATCTACTGACATTTATTTAATATACAGATAATATTAGGTAAGTGTTAATGGTGCCCCGACAAGCAATAGTATTTGATGGATTGACTGTGATTCTAGGCAAATAGTTTGCAAAGTGTACGTGTCGCACGTGACATTGGCGAAATAATCTGTGCCCTCTTGACACAAATAAAAGCCAGAATTAAAAAAAAAAAATGTGTCTTGGTGATATAAATAATTGTTAACTTTCTTACAATACAAATGTCAATGAGCGATGATGTACACTCACCATCATAAATAAATATACATATACTATACTGAAATATTATTCTTTTGTAACGATTTTTTTTATATAAATCAATTGTTATTTTTTAGCCGTATGTACAATTTATACTTATAGTCTTAATCAAAACATCTAATTCACATAGATAGTCAAAATGCTAATGCATAGAAGATACTATGTTTCAAAATATGATATTTAAATTACGCACAAAACACTTTTAATTAATTTTGTTTAATTTTTTATTCACAACATTTCGTTATAAAATCACCTTTTAAATTAAAATTTATGTTCGATGTTATGACATAATATGTATTATGTCATACATATATTACATTAAGAATTTTTAAACTTAGAATGAGATTTGAACAAGAATGGTTTTTTGACAAAGATTGCTGAACCCTAAAAGTGATAAGTAAATAAATCGCTTATTTCATATTGCGTGTGCGATTCTGGTCACGCAGAGTCAAATCAACACTCCGGTACCCACTGACTGACTGTTCCAATTAGGAATAATTTAAGTCACGTGTTAAATGACCGTGATAGTTTTTGTCATAGTTTACTGTTGTTTTTAAAACTGAAGTAAAATAATTTAACAGCCTATTTATATGTATGTCTTACTCCTAAGGTAAGCCCTCTCCTCTTGAAGAAGTTTGAAGATTATTCCATCTCGTTGCTTCAATGCTGATTAGAGGATACACTCTTGATGATGTCCGTCACCGCTGATAAGAAGATGAACTGTTAGCATAAATCAAGCACGTGAAAATTCAGTGATGTTTATTATTTTTATATATTAAATTAGACACATGTAGGTTTCCTCATGATGTTTTGCTTCACCGCTGAGCACGAGATGAATTATACATACAAAATAAACACATGAAAATTTAGTGGTGCTTGACTGGGTTTGAACCCACAATCACCGGTCAATAAGTACAATACAACAATAATAACTAATTAAACAAACTAGAAATTTCACTAAACGTATCAAAACAAGTAGCTCATTCAAAGATAAATATAGTTCCAGTTGACCAAATTCCTTTTGACCGAACAATTATACTCATTTCATTCCCATTATAATGGCCAGTTACTGTAAATGTCGCTCACGACAGGGTGCGCGCCGATGCGTACGCGCACCGGATTTGTCACGCTTCACGACAATTGGTGGAAAAAATCTTATTTACTCAACAGGGCTGCCACGTAACAACGTGACGAGAAAATAATTGTTAATTGTAATGTGCGTCTCATGTTTTGAAGATTGTTTTGTTATTCTTATATATTTTTTGTTATTACTATAATTCTATTGTGTATAATTTAATTTCAGACGATTAATGTTTGCCTCAATTAAGTTATTACATTAGCATAGAACATATAGGTAATAAAAGTAAGTTGTTTTCAAGTGTCGGGTTCAACACCCGGGTAGGTTAATACAAAGTTAATCGGTTTTTCTTACAAGAAAGTTTAAGCAGCTATAAAATTGCAATGATTACACTTCCGTGTCCGAGGATTAATGCAGAGCTTGAATTTTTTTCCAGTTACGTCAGAACACCATCAAAAACCATCAAAGTATGAGAGAGAAGAAACAAAGAGTGCACTTGCTCACTATAATCACCTTTGTGCCTCTCGTTTTATACTCGTCTAAGAATTCGAGTAACTTCCACGTGTTTTTATCACTAAGAAACCACTGATTTTAATCTTTTTTTTTTTTTTACTTTTAAAAATAATTCGTATTTTATTATACCTTTATTAAGTTCCTTAAAACCCTAACTGATCGTCGATACGTCAGACACTTCTTACATTGATGCATGAAGTAAGTAATTGCAAATTAGACGACCATATTCAGGCGTCACTGTAACAAAAACAAGTGAATTAAAATGGCACGGTTCAACTAATTTAAAAGCACATATTATAATTCTATTCTTAATATAAGCACGAGTCATTTATTATGAACCTTTAAAACGAAGTAAACTCATTTCGTTTTTGAATTGACATTACATATATCTACTGGAATAAATTGTCGAATTGACACATGAATTTGAATTGCAGGTCAATTTAAATTGGCAATTTCGAAGTCGATGGTGGGAGTCTTTGTCGTACGATTCCATCACTCTGCAATGGAACAGCGATAAGAGATCTAGTTTTTACGATAATTATCAATATCCTTAATGACAATGGCTATGGTACGTGCTAAAATTAACACTACGGACAGGCCCATCTTAATGTAGGGCCACAGGCCTTGCAAAGATTGGTTAAATTTTTGACCATCGGCGAGACGCCCCGGACGGTCTCTTAAATACCTTTTTTGCAACCCAAGCACTGCTTGCACCCGAGTGCTTAAGCTAACTACAAACAAAATCGTTAATTTGGACTGAACAGCTGAACGACCATCATAACAAATATATTTTGTGTTTTAATTTCTTCTTAATATACAAGATGCGAGTTTGAAAAATATTATCATTTTAAGAAAAAAGAATATCTGGTCACCCATCCAATGACTGACTTTACTCTTCGTTGCTTACCCAACACGATACGAGTAGTTTGAGTAAATGAACGAATAATATATAAATATATTTAAACTGTTTTAATATTAAAAGTAATTGATTTAATTCATCACACTACCTAAGACTACATGAGAAGATTAAGAATTTCTTATATATTTTACGTTTTAGAGTTTTTATCACAATATACAAGGTCAAATAAAATTATTATTACAACAAACAATATCCAATGAACGCGAAAGGGACTTGGAAACAAAACAAAAACGCCAAAAAGAATTTTATAACTCAGTAAATTCGGGTTTGGTGATATATACTTCGACAAATATAAATTAACCTTCGTAATAAAATACGTCAGTCTTAATAAGTTATAATAAGGTTGAAAATTGCTTGCATGCCCAATTGGGTCGGTTTTAATGAAACTTGTGTTATTATAAAAGGCTTTGACAGTTCGCGGTAAGGTCGGCAAAACGGTAGGTTGGACAATTTCGATGTCTGGTAGATATTGTAAATCGTTTTTGTCAAATGTCAACTTCTGTGGTCGCCTCCGCTTGTGACCAACGGTATTTAGAGATACGTAATTACTAAAACCATTTAGGTATCTAATTAATTAAATGAAAATAATATATTAAATAATATATTCATCATTAAAATTAATTTCTTAATTAGGACAAATAACTTCAATATTTTTTTGTGCTCAGTCGAGATGTTCCCTAGTAGGGAGCCGCCTCGTCGAACTCGATCGCAAAATGCCTGATAAGTTTATTTTGGTGTTCCTGAGGTATCTTTTTCAGAACCGATTGAAGATTTTTGACAATAATGGAGTCGAAAATTGTTTTTTTTTTATATTATATGAAATATTTTGATTATGAATCTCCTAAAACGAAATTATAAATGTATTATGACCATAAAATTAGGTCAAATTAACTGTATATATCTGTCTGAATCTCTAACCCGTATTAGAGCAGAGCATCGTTGGAGTCACACAGTTAATATAACCAATTTATAAGAATGACAATTTCATTTGGACCAAGGGTAACACATAAGGGCGTGTAATACTTGCTTATCTGTATTGAAAAAGAAGATTCACAAAATCTCCAGCCCATGACCTTACCACAGTCTAGGCAGTGCGTTGATAGCCATTCAAGGTGCGTGTTCTATTTCCTAACCAATATCATGAATGCATAAATGTTAGTTTATTTATGTAACTTAACTATTCAACCAATTATAATGAAACTTTGCATAGACGTTTTCAGGGGAACAGAAAAAATCATAACGTACTAAACTCTGACCAAATATATACCACAATTTTAGTTAACTAAAGTCGATTAAATTATTTGCTCTTATAGAACCCTTTGACCTAAAAAACAATTATTAACAGCAAAATGAATTTGTGATCTCCTTATAAGACGCCACACCAGTGGTTCACTCTCTGGTGCGTTTTATCAAGGACAAATCGATAAAAAACAAAACGACCAAACTTTTACGACTTATAGTATCTTGTGACAAGATTTGCAAAATTACCGTTAACGGTTGGTGATTGCTTAGCGATTATAATTTTAAGATTAATTCTAGATGAAGTTTTAATGTTCGATTTAATTTTAGGTATACTACCGACTAGCCCAGGTAAAGGTTAGGTAAGCTATAGGCAATTTTTTTTTATAAATATCTAATAATAAAATTATATCTTTGATTATATGTTTTTTATTCGCTCGTGTTATGAGTTACTGTCTGACTGTGTTCTAGAATTGACAATGAATAAGTCTAAAATACTTACCAAAGAGGTAATAAATGATATAAAATATATAAAAATTACCTACATGAAATCAATAGTATCTATAAGTACAAATAATAAAGAATCGGAATCAAATTATGGGGTCATGAATACTGGATTAGTTAGGACTGTTTCAGTCATCACTAAGCGATGTTTATACTAATAATTCAGTAGATTCGTATTGACTTTAAGAGCGACAAATGTAATGCTAGCAGTAACAAACAATGGACATATCGAATCTTACTGCACATTATGTTACGTTAAAGACACCGTACTTTTGCCTTAAAGCATTTTTACCTTTTCATATAATTGTAAATGAAGTTGATATTATGTATTTATTTTTAATTTTGCCTTGAACTACAAAGACATAGAGTCAATGTTTACGATACACCAAACTCTCAGAAGTACAACACGAGAATGTTAATTGGACGATTCTTTGAAACTATGTGTAAACAAGGGGGGATCTTTTTAATTTTACGTTGTAATGAAAATTTTTATACACACGGACACAGATTAAACCCTCACAGCTCTAACTCTTATTAATTAAACAATAAAGTCTGTAATCCAACAATAAATACTGCTTATAACTTCAAGATTAAATTGTCGTCTTTTTGAAGTTGAGGCTTCGTCTTGATAAGAATTCAAGAGAATATTATGAGAATACTATCTTACACACAGATAAAGTACTTTTAGTGAAAAATATATTTTTAATGTAAGGTTTTTTTTTTTATTCTCGTTGAGGTACTCTTAGATGACATATTGCTGGTAAAGGGATACTTGATGTAAAATATAAGGAAGAATGTCACGTTACGAATAAATATGATTTTAAGTGATGAAACACAACGAAAAATGAGAAGTAAGGTTTTGGTTATGAACTCAGAAGTTTCAGATGAAATTCTTAGTAAAATAAAATTATGTCAATCTTCATTAATAAAATATGAGGAGATGTTTTTTTGTTTTTACTGAAGAAACTACTAATCCAATATACATAAAACTTATACTAGAAGATACAGCAATTTTCGGAGGTTAGAGTACGTAATACAAAGCTGATATCGACTGCTGACAGTTTGCTCGTGGAAAATATAATAATAATATTAAAAAAATGTTACATAATTTAAAACTTGTCATATACTTATACATTATTTAAACAATAACCTTTGAATTGTTAAGAACGGACGACCTCTAATCGGATATCAGTCACAATCAAACTCTACATGCTTTATGAAACAAGGGAGAACTCCAAGACTCTTAAATAATTCTAAAGAATGAAACCTCATAATATTTTTTACTCAGGACATTGGAATCTGCAGCCTCGTGAGCTAAATCATCGCGAAGATATGTAAAATACAATAAGTGTAGTATACAAAAAAAATATGACTAATTTCACGGCGTCATAAGCAAATACATTATTAATAATAATGAGAAATGTATCCCAGTGTCCCAAATGTAACACAAACAGAGCAATGGTTAACACGTGTCAGTACAAAGTTCAGTGCCCGATCTAAATTCGTTCCTTCCTGCAATGGAAGGTGTTTGAGTTATTTTCATTACGATTACACCTAAGATCACTCCATTGAAAAGTGTTCTAACATTAAAGAGGATTTGAAGATTGACGTATGAAGTCGTGGCTTAAAACGTTTCGAGACAAAACGATGATAGAAAATATGATTTGTGTTTGGAGTTTTAACATGATTTTTTGTTTAACTTAAATATTATTAATAAGTAGTATAAATATAACATAGAGTTGAACGCAAATATAATTTGTACCGATCTCTTACAACAGACAACATAGAGTACAACATTTATGTATACCTACATAATTGTAACAATATAAGTAGGTTTAAAAATAAAATGCTAATTAATTAAACTAATTCTCATATCATTAATTCTGTATTCCAGGTCTTAGGATGAAAGTTAGCCGGTTGAATTACAGACACAAAAAATATAATATTTTAGAATACACGTTTATATTTCTGATAAACACGCATGGCTATCAAAGTATCACCAGATTTTTATTTACATTTCAATATGTAATTCACCGTGAGCTCTTCCTACTTTTGGTAGAAAACAATTTTTAAGGTTGGTGAGATGCGAATATGTTGTAATACAAGTAACATACACTTTCAAGCTATATATAAGACATTATTATATCAAAAATTAAATATACGATTCACTGATTAAAACATGCGAATCTTAAGGAAATATGATGCAGAGGAAGTGGAATGAAATCCGTTGACAAACACATCTTAGCTAATTTGCATACAAAGTTCATTTTGTGCGCGGTAAAATTAAAAATATCGTAAGGAAATCCGCATTTGGAGCGTAGTGGAATCAGCTCTAAAACTTAAGAGAAAACGTCTTTGACAAACACTGATACAATTATTTCGAGTTGATATTTTACACTTCCATCAATAAAGCTGTTCAAAAACATATAAACCCGAGCAAGTCCCCTCTAGTTTTAATTATCATAAAATGTATATATTTCATGCTTATAAAGCTAGATCCACACTGAGCGCATGG
The DNA here is from genome assembly GCF_905147765.1 of Vanessa atalanta. Taxonomy (NCBI): domain Eukaryota; kingdom Metazoa; phylum Arthropoda; class Insecta; order Lepidoptera; family Nymphalidae; genus Vanessa; species Vanessa atalanta. Next base: position 8,744,252 of record NC_061882.1, read on the forward strand.
CTGACTCAACTTGACCCACAACGATAAACTTTACGAGTAGACCACCCAACTTCAATTACCGTATCGTTAAAATATCTATAACAAGCAGCAATAAGCGGTTTTTGGTAATAATATACACTCGCTTCAATTGACCTTATTAGGTTTATTTTCGAACTTTTAAACAATAGGGGAAAGAGTCATGATCGGGGGACGCTGCGACTATAAACGCGAGTGAACAGTTGATAACTTGATCGAAGAAGTATCTGAGATGTACACTTAGGACTTTGCGACGTATGTCACAGATGCACTTATTTGGATAATAATAATTACGTGCCAAATCCGATTATAATCGTAAGACACAGATTTAATACCGAAATATACTGCAAAAATAAACTTATTTAAAAAAAATAATGTAATATCTTTAAACGTCTCATCGCTGGACTTGTCGAAAGATTTTGAGCTGCCTGCACAAGATGTAGATTTTCATCCGAAATATTATGCAAGATATTGTATATATATATATATACTATATTATACAGATATTTATATTACCTATTTCTAAGCCAATACCGCCCTTCAGGATATGTATTACAAACAAATTAAGCACATGAAAATTCAACTGTACCCGACCACTTTGAATCCGCGTTCTCCGGTTGAGATTATCATTTGTTATAACTATTGGATCACCTCGGCCCTTTATACTATACAAGTATATTTATATATATAATCCTTACTATGAATCAAAACAAGATGGGTAAGAATACTGCACCACAGTGAACGCGATACCATCTTTTCTCCATAGCAAAAAACACCGACAAAGTCGTAATCATTTTCGTGTTTCTTAAAAATACAATACAATATTGAAATTTAAAGAAAGAATTGATTTTATTATATCTGTTTGTATGATCCTCTCATATCAATGTATGTATATATATATATATATATATACGTATTCTTAATTATTTTAATTTAATTATAAAAGGATAACTGTCAAACGTACAAACCTGATGGTAAGTGGTCATCACAATTCACCACCTCATAGACATTGGCACCGTATACATTTTTAACCATTCCTTACATCTCAAGCAAGCAAATCTTGGGAACTAAATTGTCATGTCTCTTCAAACCGTAACACAACAATACTAAATATTGCTACTTAACATTAACAGCCTGTGAATTTCCCACTGCTGGGAGGCCTCCTCGCTGCTCCAATGCGGGTCGGTGGATACACGTGTGGCAAAATTTCGTTGAGATTAGACACGTGCCGGTTTCCTCACGATATTTTCCTGCACCGCCGAGCACGAGATAAATTATAAACACAAATTAAGGACATGAAAATTCAGTGGTGCTTGATTGGATTTGAACCCGCAATCATCCGTTAAGATGTACGCGTTCTAACCACTGGGCCATCTCGGCTCAATATTGCTACTTAACGGTAGAATATATGTATATACACAAAGCCATTATATTCAAATCATCTCAAACTTTATATCGTAAGATAAAATTGATATGAATCGCAATAAACAATAAAACATCATATATTATATGTATATCATAATACACATATATACATAAAAAATACATGAAAATACACACATACAAGTTGGTATCAAAACATTTTTACTACTTCACTTTTTTATGGACTTTGAAATTATTTTACCGGCGGTATGTTTTGTAATGAATTTGATGTGTTAAATTGTATATTCTATTAAATATATATTAGACGTCGTTTCGATTTGATTTAATTTTGTTAAAAAATATCCTATCCATATACTGAATTAAATTTAAAACATCCAGCCATGGGTGGAAAATATTGACATACACACATATAGAAGAATCAAAGCCAGCGTAGCTATCGTAGGGCCAGGTGGTGCAGTGCACCAGGGCCCCGGAGCTCAAGGGGCCTTCTAGCCTAAGCTTTGAAATGACGTCTGGATTTAGTATACTAATGATAAATTCAGCTCACTGTATCCATCCTATTCTTATTCCTATCTATAATTTTGAAGGACAATACAAGTTAAAGAGGAGGTGGAGAGAGCGGTTGAGGGCCCGAATCTTTTTCTATGCACTGGGGCCCTTGCCCACCTAGCTACGATTTGATTCAAAGCAAATATATACATAATTGTGTAACATACACAATATATACTCGTACATAATTATAACCTGTAGTTTATTTATTGTCATAACTAGTAACGCTTTCTGATTTAAAGCAAAATAATGATAGGAGATACATACACATTCTGGGTCTTTTACCGATAAATTTATATTCAATATAAGATTTTAAATTAACAAGGTTATTTTTATTACTAACAGTATTTAAAACGGGATATTTACCAAGTTTTTTTATTTTTATTTGGTGGAGCTAAATAAAAATAAAAAAAAAACATGGTAAATATCCCGTTTTAAATACTGTTAGTAATAAATTTATATTCATTTAAATCAAACTCATCACATCACAATTTAATACGAATACAAATAATTTAATACAAAATTAATAACACGATGTCCGACAAATTAAAATGATGGAAATAACAGCACTGTAAATATTAAACACTTAATAATTAATTTTTGAAAATCGAACATAAATTTGAAAACCACAATAAAAGTGATTAAGAAAGCTATGAAAAGTGAGCTCTCGGCATGAATACTGGTGAAAAATCTAAATTTGTCACGTATAATGTCCCGGTTGTTCACAGTCATGCGTCAACAAACAGTATCGTTTGAGATATTTCAGTCCGTCCCGTCATTCTGTATATGTTACGACCTCACAGAGACATCTGACGACAGCCTATCAATCTTTTAATAAATACCAGACCAACAGAACTAATTTATCTTTGCCGTTCTGCGACCGTAACCCAACTAATTCTAACTAAACAAGATACAATTTTGAACGGCACGTATCAACCACGCGCAGACTTATATTTGTACGTATTATTTGTGACTTTAATACAAGATAGCATTTTACGATCGGCACAATTAATGTTTTCACACTTTTTTCTGACACACGTGTTACATTCGCTCCACGATACATAGTTTTAATAGCTGTTATGACATTATTCGACACGAAAAGTATCATTTTTAATATCAACTACGCAGGGTTAAATACGCGTTGGAAGTTTGACAGAGGCGTTAAACCGAATCTTTCGCTTTGACAAAAAGTTAACTATCGTAATAAAAAAATTTAAACGATCGTTGTCACAGCGATGCTGAGCGAAAATAAAAAAATCATGAAACGAAACTCATAACTCCCGAGGGTTCGGTGTAATCTTTCGCTACCGTATGCACACCGTTTTAAATAGAAATTAAAACAGACGAAAATCATTACAGTTTTTATACGACAGATATTCAACGGCGACATAAAACTCATCACGATTTACGATGACACGGAATTAGAACTCTCATCATGCAATACGAATATTGTACTCTAATAAAAGAAACGTAAACATCATATAAATTAAGCTGGCGATTAACCAACATGAAGGATAATACTGATTTTATATAATTATATTATTATTATAGCCTTTAATTTTTTTTAAGAAAAAGTTTTTTACCTTTCTGACTTTCAAAACGGCTATATAAGACTGGGGGGGGGGGGGGGGCGGAATAATATACCATTCATATAGTTTTCATCGTAATTAATATCGATAGGTATATGTGTATTAAAAATAATATACTTATGTATGAAATTTTGGCAAAAACAAGTGAGTCATCTGTGAACTTAATATATATACATTTTCCGGTCACAATATAAAGGTGTGTCCATAGAAAGTCGAATGCACTTATAAGGAAAGCGGTAGAGTACTATGCGATGAATTGATCGGATGAAAATTCCATTACACGAAAGTGCAAGAGAGTGTCTTATGGAAGTTGAGGTGACGATACGATTAGTCTTCTAAGACGCAGTCAGTAGTACATAAGATGTATGAACTTATAGAATTAGCAAATATATTTTATTTTAATAACTTTTGATAAAAAACGTACCTACTTAGTTTCTTACCACTTCTCCTAGGTAGAATCTATATTCCGAGATGGTTGTAACATTAAATCTAACCTTATAAAATGTAATAAGATTTGTTAAAATTAATAACCTGAGTGAGATCAGGATATAGAGCTCTAGATAAGGTATGGGTTGTTTGACATGGTTTCGGGTTCCCTGATGTTATTATTAACAAATATATATAAACGACTAGTATTGTATGGATTTGAGTGAACACTATAATACTAGATATTCTTCGAAGTTTATGCGCCACAGGAAGCAAGAGACGAAAATTTTCGATTGTTTTGCGTTCAAACAACTCGGCATTTATTGATTGACAGTTGAACGAAAGCGCCTTGAGCAGGAAGCGTCTTCTACTTCATGAAAATAATCGTAAAGCGCCGCGTGCGACAGCTCACACTTTACTGCTAGGTATCAACGCCAATAGCGTCCGACGCTATTTTCGTACAGTTATACATCTACTAATTTATAGTGTAATAAAGTTTTACTTGTCACTCACCCGGGATTTATGCTCCGTCCGTCCTAAATGCGGTGTCTTCCGCTGACGAATTTCCTCATGTCAACGTATACTCTAAACAATACGGCTGAGCGTAGGCGACAGAGGCGACGCCGAACCATTTGAACCCGTCCATCTGTGACGGGACGCCAAATGGAACAAAGGAGTTTGTCTTCTGGAATAAAGTAAACAAAGTCTAATTTCCTGAACGTGTCTTTGAATCTAATAAATTGTAGTAAAATCACAAGTGAAATAGAACACTCAATGCAAAAACATCTTTAATTAAACAAGATTAACATTGAGGTTTGAATGAAGATAATTTGTAAATAGAACCGTCTCGAACGCAGCGGGCTTAGATCGCGCAGGCGGCGCCGGCGACGTCGTCGGACGCCACCGCTCATACAAACAGCCATCGATGCGTATCGAGGAAGGATGCTTAACACTTGCACCTCTAATTATATCCCGGGAACGTGTTGTGGAAACAAATAACACGTCTCTAGCTTGGGGTATTGTATTTCGTCATTCGACATCGGTAATTTAGCGAGACAATTTGTGAAGAAAAGCTGAAGTAATACAATAGATCACGTCTTTAATAAGTTTCGAGTAACAAGTATAATAAAAATTAGAATTTGAAAATTTTCTGGGAATACGATCGAGGACAGATTTGTTTAGAGTGCGCGGGCGCAACGAATACAGATGTCACGAATGTTGACGAATCGTGCTCTTCTAAGTGATGGAAACGAAAATAGATAGCATACAATTTTCTTTGAAAATTATTTTTAAACATAAATATCAAAATCTCACGCGTGGGTGTAAGAAAAATATTACTATTCTGCCAAACGTAACTGAAATCTTGTTAGAAAAGTATCATATCAGTTAATCATTCAGATAATATATTTTCTTGAACAATCATTTAAACGTTTACAGCTGGAAAAATGGCCTTAATATAATCATGTAAAATTTATTCTCCGCAGATATGTGAAAACTATTCGCAACGATCATTGATGCCTGAGATTTAACATCCGTTTGTAATACAATTATAGATTTCCTTCAATTCATCAAACTTTCGATAACACTCGTTGAATGATCTCATACCTAAACTTCCTGTCGGATCTATTATATTCTGACGTCACATTCCATAAGTGCCATGCCACTAATTTCCCAAGAAACGTTCATCACGTACTAAAAATAAAAGAAACCCCGTCCCACACTAAACACTACCAATTTGTCTTCTCTAAAGTAAACATCAAATAAACCACATCAAACGAGGCGTCCAAATTGAAAGGAGTGATCCCATTGACAAAATCCATTAATACTGATTCGGTATCGCAGGCAATTAGTAAACAAATGAGTCGAGTGACAGATCGAGATAGTTGGCACCGTGACAACGGGCCCGCGGGAGGGTTAGGACGACTTTAGAATGGGCGTTTTTATTGTTAAAATATGTTTTGGACGTGACCTTATTTCTCTATCGGTTAAGGTTCTGCCCTGCCTGTCTGTCCTTGTAAATATTATATTAGTGCTAGAGCCTGTCTGTGATTTAAAAATATTTGTTTCTCTAATTTATTAGCAAATTTATATTTGACCAAAATTTTCACTCTCTGCCTGTTTTTGATTGACCGAGATGTTTTTTTAGCCTATTTCATCGAAATCTGTTAAGTTTATTATACGTTATAACAACTTTAAGTTTGAGCACTTTTTTCCCATGAATAAATACTACAGGGTGACGATAACACGGGTAGAACTAGTGCAAAATAAGAAAAATTAACAGCATAGTACATACATATACAAGTATACACATATATTATATATATAGAACAAAAACATTGATTTATTTATTTATTTTTTCTATTTCGAATAGTGCCAATACGGCTAAAAATTTACAGTATCTAAAATATTAAAAAAATAAGAGCTCAAAAATTCACTGCGGATGACTGCAATGAGATACTTAATTTTCTACTGGAACATTAAAATAAATCTTTTAGGATTTTTTTTTATGAAAAAAAAAATGCCATAATTTTTAACTAATCTCTATTGAATAGTGTCACACGTTCACTTTACGTTATTATTGCTAAGTGTAAGGCAGCTTAACAATCACACGTACATATGTACGTAACGGCAGAGGTGACAGCGCTAACATGTGTCGCCGTAAAAAGATCAGGACGCCATGCACCGTTCACATTTACTGCCAGTTATTTTGGTTTAATGACAAGTCTGGATAAGACAATGACTGGATCGTTCGAACAATCCGTTATTCGATTCGTTTTGTTTTGCCTCACAGATTTTTATTAACGTACCAGAGCTGTTTATGCTGTTAAAACATTCGAAATCCTCATCATCTCCGATTTTTATATCATATTCTGTAAAGCAAGTGCTCGGAACGCGTCTGTCCGTTCGCTCGCGAGAAGAAGAAGATCGCTAATTATTTCTCTGTGCTATTGTACATTAATCCAACAGTTTTAAATGTACTTCTTCAAATAAAAACAATTTTAATGTGGATTCTACTTAAACTTAAATATTATTTTCATCCAAATAAACATTGTCTAATTAATTGTTTTATCGTAATCATATTATTTCTTTACGTTTAATATGTCACCACAACGTAATCTAAATTCGAACCCATTTAAATAAGCCACGATATTCCAGTGGATCTGGCACGCATCTGTAGGTAAAAGCGTGCCACCGTTTCTGTTCTATCGTCGTATGTTTTGTCTCGTTTTTGTCTCCGAAATGGAAGTCAATTAGTGACTTTTAGTTTCTTTTGTACCGTGTAATCGGATGTTTAACACGGGATTCGACGTCTTGTAAATGTCAGAGAGATTATATTGAGTGACATTTGTCATTCCTTGTCCTTTTTTCTTGAGTCGCTTTAGATTATGGATCGTTTATTTCATTTGAATTTTGGATCTCTTTCACTCGACGAGTGCTTTCAATTAGGTACCTAATTTAATTTATCAGCTCATTAATAATTTGATTTTGACAAACAAAGTAAGTTATAGTATCGATTTTAAATAATAAATGTGATTCGTTGATATCAGTTAACTAGATACATTTTTAAACCACAACATGTAACATTTTTTTAGTCTTAAAACGACCCATCAATGTGAGGTTTAATAATAAAGAGCTTTATTCAAAGATTTCCAGAAAAAAATATTCGAATCAGGAAGTAAACCTAATGAATTAAAAAATATAGAAGATTATAGAAAAAATCAAACATATTTCTAGTATATTTTGTGTAATTACTCGGTCGTCAATAAATAAAGTAAAACTCCAGTAAATAGTTTTAAAACAATTTGAGGTATATAAGACAGTTTCCTCTACAGGAACTAAGAGTTAATACATCATTAATTATCCTTTTCACATATTCCGTTACATAGGCCAAGTGTCGTAATACACTTTCTTCGTGGTCATAGCGCGTAACATCTCATTCCACTGCTTGAATTAATTGTGTCTGTCCATCGCCTGCGTTGCGCAAACGCTTCCGTTTTCAACTCGGACATCATTAACACCTACACTGCTATTGAAAAACTATTAAATATTATTATCGACTAATAACTATAGACATATTAATGGATGTAAATTGTATGCTATTAAAATTGGAAGTATAGCAATGATTGAGTAAATAACTTACATTTGAAATGAAGAAAAACCCCATTTTTATTTGGTCGGTTGTTTGATAAGAGCCATATTACTATTGCAATGCAGATTCATCACTTCGGCAATTGTAGAGGTGATATCTACTCAGAAAAAACCGTTTCACTGTACAATTTTGTTTGCACATTGTATGTAAATAAATATATACCTACGTTAATATTTATTGATCCATAGATTTTAAGCTTACGTATGGTATTTGTATGTTCACGTCTCGCACTGAGACATCGAAGCAGTACAGTGTCGAATATTTTCTCACAAAAATATTGTGTACAATGCATACCAGCAATATCAAACATTATGTACCTATATATATAAAAAAAATAATTGTATTTATAAGAAAAAACAAACCAATTCCGACACTGTTATCGTTGTCATATCCAGCTGTGTTACAACGGCTCCCGCATGCGATGAAATGACAAATTCTCTTCCAAAATAATACGTATCCTTTGCAATCCTGCCGAATTACGTGAATGATATCTCCTAAGACGTTTAGTATTATCCCATGACCATCTATACATGGCTGGTTATGAGGCCACCCGGGCGTGAGAGCTTATTTGTTTACATTAATTTTTACTGCGGCCGCGACACAAACCAGAGCAAGAGCTTAGCTAATTTTAGAAACGTTTTTAACCTTACCACGTGGGGTCATTGACGTTAGATATTAGATAGGTTAAAATCTTCTCTCAAATGCTCTTGAAAGTTGTTAGGTTATAAAATGAGTCTTAGGTAATATATTCGGTCTTTATTGTTGATTCAATTCGTTCACACATTCACTCAATATTATACAGAAAAGATCTACCACTTTTAATCTTTAGTGGTAAGACTTGTAAATATTCTAAACCTTTAGGTTTGACAGTATAATTTTTATTACTAATACTAATTTAACACTTTTTATTATTTGTTTAAAATTTCTCAAATATTATAAAGGATTAAAACATTATTCACTTAAGGAGAAGGATATAAAAGTGAATCATGTTTACAATTTTTCTATTATTTGATAATAATGTGCTGGCTGCAGCCCTGAACGAGTAACTCGGTAAACCAAACTGATTATTTTTAAGATTTTCTAGGTAATCCTAAAACTGAAAAAATATTTTGACCAAAATATAATTCTAATTTCAAACTGTGTATTTTGTCGAAAATAACACAATGGAGTAGTAGAGTCCAATATATTTTTTTAAATTTAAATAGACTGCAAAATGCCTTATGGTAAGTGAACACTACAGATCATAGAAACAGACTCTCTAATAAATAATCAACATCCCTTACATCGCTAATGCGCCACTAACCTTGGGAACTGAGATGTTTGTCTCTAAGCCGGAATAAAACAATTCTTAATTTTGGCAGTAGAATATTTGATAAGTTGGTACTTACCCAGATAAGTAAAGGAGGCAAAGAAGTGAAAAAGGATTTCGTATTACTACTAAGAATTCCTAGAATAACTGATAAAAGTTATGAACCTAGGAATTATATACCTAGCCACTCTAGACCATCAAGGCAGTCCAGGACCAGATTACCAATCTTATTAATAAATATATTAAATAGCAGTAATTCTTCGGATTAGTATGAATAAATTATTTACCTTATTTTATTTACATATATGTATTTATATATATAATACGAAGGAAATTCTACTTCTAAGATAATAGCTTACACATTAGACATTTAAACGTAACTATTTAACTGAAACCTGTGTCAAGGGAACTTGTCGAGTTCTCGTGATTTACGAGCTTCCGACTCACAGCTACAGGCTGTTTGTTTTGTTACTTTGTGCCATACGTCATGAGTTTGTAACGTGTCAAAAGTTGCCTTCCTATTCGTGGGAGGGTTATTTATTTAGCTATTTAACACTTGAAATTCGACATACAAAAAGTATATCTTATTGCCTAAAAGATTGTTGACGATACTTTAAACTAGGTATGTCGGTAAGACCACAACAATTTAAAATCTGGATAAAAAAAAATTAAACTAATACTACATACTTAAATTTTACTAAAAAAAGAAGACCACGCAACTATTCACGTTTAAAGATCATTAAAAAATTGAACTGTACCAATATGTCAGTATATGTAGGTATGACAAAAATAAATAATTTATTTTCAGTTTAATAGCTCCACGCTGTATAAACATTGGACATGGAATGACAATATTCCGAGTAAACGCATTGGAGACACTTGTTAAGGCGGGACGTTCTACCGAATTACTCGGGTTCCCGATAAAGCGGAATGTCCCGGTAAAGTGGAAACGCGTGTGGTCACCGGACGGACAGCTGTTAAGCAATACGCGGTAATAGTAACATCGGGAAAGGATGACGTCGATGCAGTTTCGTATTAGAATATCATATTTACTTAAAGCACGAATATAAACTTTTCTTATTAGATATATTAATATTACTTAAGCAAAATATTGATTTCGCGACGGCCCAGTTAATAGAGCACGTGGATCTTAATAGTGACTCACGGGTTTGAAGATGAACAAGCATTGTACTACTAACTTTTTATGTACTAAATTGGTTTATAATTCATCTCGTACTCGGCGGTAATAGAAAACATTTTCAGAAAACCCATGCAAGTTTTCGGATGACAATTTTCCACGGTCCTCTATATCAAACGACCCCTATTGAAGTGTGGTGGACTTTTCATCAACTTTTGGGGCATCTGTCTAAATAAATATATAAAAATTTTAGACTCGAGTTTCATCAATCTGCTTAGTAAAAATAAATAGTGCGGTCTAGGGTAATATTATTTTATAAGGCCAGCTATTACAAATCTTTAAAAAAAACATATATCAGAGTATATTATGTTTGGATGATATTACGTATAGCAAATTGGTAGACACTTAGCAAATGAGAGATAAGGCGAAATCATTAGGGACGATCGTCACGTCCCTGACTGATAGATGATAAATTTTCCCTTTATTATGTGTGTTATCTCATATACAAAGAGTAATTAACACGGATTAAAACGATAGTTATATCAATCAAATAATAGAGTTCTAAAATATTATAAACTTAACAAACATTTTACAAAATTTAAGTTAAGAAATTGATTTTATGTGCAGCCACAAAAAATAATAACCAAGACACGTAAAACCCCAAGACCAAGACCGGTTAGAAAAAAAAGATAATTAAAATATAGAAACTTCTTCATTCGTCAGTCACACGATCACCTGCCGCCGTCATTACATTAAGGATGTCATTCAGTCCGATCCAAATTAAACAATTAAAAACTTTTTCTTAAATAAGAACGTTGAATAACAAAGAGATTGTATTATTACATTTATGTTAATAAATACGTTTCATATTTTTTTAAATATGGAATAAAAATTATGAACTATAAAACATGATTTTGACAATAATAAAATAATTGAATTTGGAATGCTTGCGATTAAGTCACGCTCTTATGTTTTTTTCTCTTCGTAATATTTAAAAACGTTCGGTAACAGATTATAAAGTTTATTAATATTAATTTCGAAGGTGAAGAATCTTCATTAAAAAAAAATATCAGTTATATTTATAACAATATTATATATTTTATAAATACCTATTTATTATTCTATTCGATTTCATAAAATTTATTATACCTAATTAATTTCAGAACGCTATTCGTATGGTTTTTAAATTAAAACAAAAGATTTCCCGCGTAAAATTAGAAATTGAATGAGTCACCGAAATAATATAAATGAAAGATTTTTTGACGTTTTGATTTTATTTCAACCTCAGAATTGTCCAAAAAATTATGTTCGTGTACTGGTGTATTTATTTCTAAATTACAGGTCAATCTTTTTAAGGAGTCAGAGTCACATAAGATTGTATTTCATCGTTGTGTTGCAATCAAGATTATTATTATATTTTGTGCTTAAATTATTATTTATATATCTAGATAGAGTGAGGTCACAGTAGAAGCAAAACAAACAAACGGGTCAGCTTTATTGTCTTGGTGTACATGACACTTGCCAAACGTCATATTTTACTAGTGTGCGTGTACTTAGTGTCCAACATTTGGCCACTATTTTATTTTCGATACGTTCTCAGCATTGACAGTCTATCTAGACATACAAATAATCAAAGTTTTTATGTATATTTGCTTATCCCATTAGAGGGAAAATTCAAATTTGCAGGACTTTCTCTAAACAAAGTTAAACTTTGTTATTATTATTATTTTATATATATTTCGAATTGTAAAGGTCAGGCGTTTAGGATGTTTTAAATCTAATAGCATTTCTGTTGACTATTGAATTATGAATATGTCATAACTACCATCTATATAAATATAAGTATGTATTGATACATTTAACATTTTTTGCATTCCCGATACAGCACAAGTAATTGTTTTGAAACACCATAGGTATAATTTATTACAAATTGTTATGATAGGCTATTTTTTATTGTAAAAATATATCATGTATAATTCTGTATAATAAAATGTGAGACTTTATAAGTGTTTTTTAAGTGTAATAGCATTATTTGAGAGAACTAATCGGAACCAATTGAATAAATACATTATATTATAAATAAAAATATCTTAACAATCAATGGAAAAAACACGTGAAACAAACGTCGATTCGAAGTCAGTTTAAAAAAATATAAAATATAAAGTTTTTATAATTGAAATTTGTCAAATGATAAATAATATTTTTGGTTCCATTTATAAAGATACAAACATATATTATATTTAAATATATATATCGTATACACTATACATCTATCAAATTTATATTAGTAACTCTATTGTCTACCCCAATATATAATTAATAATATCACTACAAGAATTAAAGAAACATAAGTGGTCAAAAATGGCGACACAGCTGGGTGGATACAGATTTAAATCCCGCTGAGTCGCGTCGTTTGATATATTATACAATATATGTTTTTCTAAATGTAGTTTAACATAAAATTTCAATCAAGTTCGGTTTATCTGTTTTTGATGAATAATATAGAAGTAAAATAAGAAGAATTTATAACCATAAATTAACTATCGCCAGGTACCGTATGAAACCTTGAAAAGCCACAAATTCAGTTTTTTTCTCCTTTGTCAACCGATTTTCTTTTATTTTTTCGTTAGGTATCTTTTATTTGTACTTAGGTTTATTCTTATTAATGTTCGATATTTGAACATTTTTTTATTGCCCCATCGTTTAATATACACATGAATCTTAGGCGAAAACTACGGTTTCAAATCCCGGAAATTAATAAACTCACTAGATTTTTTTATTCTCAATCAATATTACATAGTCAATAATTGATCGAATATATTATAGCAACATAGTAAACTTACTTATAAAACCTTTACCTTAGTCAGAGATGAGATATTTAGCCATGGGACATACAGGCTGCACTAATTATCATTTTATTGGTATACCATAATGAATTTCATCTAAGTGATACTTACTAATAAGTATATAAAAAAGGTTTTTTTTTTCTTTACGCATCAATACGTAACATCACCATAATACTTTCGGCAATATTTCTTAAATAAAATTATGTCCAAAACGAATAGTTACAAATTATTTTAATATCAAAACATAAAATGAATCATTTGAAAACATTAATTATATTAAATTACTTCATTAGCTTAAACGTCGTGATTTTTCGTTGTATTACGTCATCGACCTCATTCGTATTGCGTTTAATGATGTAGCGTTAGAGTTTTGAAAGAGACATTTGTTTTAATGCAATCTTTGATAGTGGGTGGTCTCGAGAACGATTACACTTTGACTTTAAACTATTAAATACAAAATGCAGAATTATTTTTTTATTGTTTTAATGCAATAACAAAACGTAATACTTTAACCCAGACAATATATCTTTTTATATGCAATATCGAAACGTAATTGGGCTTAAGGATATTCTCGTATATTTTTGTATGGGCTCTCGTTGTACAACTCTAGCTTTACTGCGCTTGCAATAAATGCAAAATCCTTTTTGTTCTTTGGATTTGTTTCAAATTTCCGCTAAAATTATTGATCGGTTTTTTTTTTATACATAAGTCGATTGCTTATGAATTAGGATACAATAATTCTAAGAACGCGAAACGGGCGTGTAATTAAAAAGTTACTTTATAATGTAATACAGTTGATTTTATATCACCGCTGAAAACTAGATGAATAATAAGTAACATTTTACTTGGTGGTAGAGCTTTATGTAAGACCGTCTAGGTAGGTACCACTCATCAGATATTTTACCGCCAAACAGCAATACTTAGTATAGTTGTGTTCTTTTTTGAACTGAGTAAGCTACTGTAACTGTAACGAGGGATTCATAGCATCCTAGTTCCCATGTTGGTGGCGCATTAGCGATGTGTTAAAATGTCTATGGGTAATGGTGACCACTTACCATCAGATGGCCCATTTGCTCGGGGCTTGAATTTATAGCCTCCGACGTCGACGCAATGATATCAGCTAAGGTTATTAAAAAAATATGTTCGCAAATAATTATTCCATACACCAATATTACTCCTAATTAAAGCTCATCTTAAATTAATACAATAAGAAATGTCGAAAAGTACGAAATACGGAAGCATCATCTTTTACAAAATTTCTCATATAATCGATTAAAAGCCAATACATCGTCACATAGCTGCTTAAGCTACAAGAAGTGGCATTAATAAGCCATTACTTCCAACCAGCAGGCTGTTATTCGTTTCATAATCAACTTATTCAATTCCCAATTAGACCATAAAAGTATAAAGGTTCCGCTTTTAATAAAAACTGTATCATCACACGCTAGACAACTGTCACATAGCAGTACGTACGAATTTAATTGTGGCGGTATCCTTTGTGATGTGGACGGCAAGATGGCCGCCGGGATCAAAGGCGCCGCGCGAGTGATGGCGCAGTGAAATGTCACCACGGTCGGTCAATTAACGGTCTATGGTATCGGCATGACAATGAACATATAATTCGATTTTTAACGAAGCTTATGACGTTTAAAAATCAGTTTTGAAATCCATACCAATATTCTTGAAATATAAAAGTGAAAAAGGTGTGACACGGGCGGAAATATCGTTACTTACTATATATTTTTTTCAAAATAACGTTGCGGGATAGAGCTGCAAGCAAACGCTTGTATTGTGTTCCATATTTAAATTTTCATTTACATTTTTTGTTTCCTGAATAAAAGTACAATAAAGAATTATGACAGTATATTATTTCAATTAATTTACCTTTTTTTATATTCGAATGAATTATGTTTTTTTTTGACACAAGCAAACGTTCCTTCTTACACTTTCTAAGGTTGTCCGGTAGAAAATGCTTTAAGAATAAAGCGCGCCTTTTACACTTCATATCGTTATATTTTTCACAAAAATAGATATAGCGTTAATAGTTTCTGATGAATGATAACGTGAAATTATGGATTCATTGTGAGAATTAAAGAAAAGGTCATAGGGTCTACCTAATATCTGACCCCCAAACCCAGGCAAAGTAGCTGCAAACTAGTTTATAATATAAGTATCCTCTATGAAATCTCTTTAGCCCGACCGCAGTTATAAATAACAATTTAAAAGTGATGAGTTACAAATGATTAACAACATCGTATAATGATTTTCATGTAATTCGCGAATAGCAACAGAACTAATTCACTATTGATAGCACTAGCGATTGCCTCGGTCATGCCCGAGACGACTTATCTTAGCTGCTTTAATTACAAGGGCCGTTTATACCTCACGACTTAGTTTGAAAAGTACATAAATACATATAAAACTCAATCTTACAAGTTAGACAATATAAATAATAAATAAATATATAAGTATAAAATATATAAATACTTATCTCTGATTCAAGGTTTATTTGTAAACACATTTAATTAAATAGTTTTCTCAATGAATTCTATACATTGTTATCCTAACCGAACCTTCTCCTCAAATGGAGATCAGGCCTTAGCCCAGCAGTGGGAAATTTACAGGCTGCTAAAATGTAATGCACCTTGTTGCTTAGAAATATATTTATCGATATATTTAGCGAAAAATACTTGCTAAAATATTTTTAATGGCATGTTAAAATAATCAGGCATTCTTAATTCGCAAACCAATAATGTCGTTTCGATGTCGTTATCTGTCCGTGTCGTTTGTTCTAAAAGTATCCATTCCACTTGAGAGACAGATACGAATGTTCTCCATTCACAGTCCAGTTATAGGTGCCGCTACACAATACATAGTGCCTGGACATCGGGTAACAGAGCGGCACGATTTAATGAGCGCGACTGTCCAATGTTACGCGTGCGGGTGAAGACACCGTTTCGTCACTGATTGTACTCGTATGTACATGAAATTGTAGGTAAATTAGACATTTGATCCAATGGACGCAATTGTACCTTTTACTACATATATATATTTTTTTTAAATAAAGAACTATTGACACTTATGACATTTTAATATCTGAACGCGATTGTATTTACGTATACGTTTGAACTATATCATTAGACAATGTTTTAAAATATACTTATCTTGTCGAGACTGTCAACGCACACTTAAAACTGCTTGCTGCTGCTGCTAGAAAGCTTAAACTTTGAACATTTAATTTTATGACGTAAGTTTTAGTAAAGAAACGATTTTTGAAAATTTCAACTTTTAAGGTAGGGGATCGAAAGAATAAGTGTTACAATGTAAGCATTTTTACTAAAAGCTCGGGTTAAGATATCATATAAAGCACAGCGTGAGCAGTTAAAAAAAAGCACGTACATTGATAGAGAAGCAATTTAAATGCAGAGAATATTAGTCTCTTAAACTATTCTACCACGCTGATTTTCTAGATGTGCAAAAGTTAATGCACATACTCGTACCTATATTATTACATACCTATATAAATACATTATTACATAAATAAGTTATTTGAATATAACTACAATTTTATTTAAATTATTAAAATGTTTACACTTTGCATAGCATTTATTAAATTAAGACTGGGCTGTCTGGAATGAGGCCTTTGTCTAATATTGAGACTACTAAATTTTAGTAAAAAT
The DNA here is from genome assembly GCF_905147765.1 of Vanessa atalanta. NCBI lineage: Eukaryota > Metazoa > Arthropoda > Insecta > Lepidoptera > Nymphalidae > Vanessa > Vanessa atalanta. The sequence goes on from NC_061882.1 coordinate 8,761,337, forward strand.
AATGATGAATAAATTATCTAAAATATTGTTCTACGATGAAGAGCAATTACAACATTTGCAATGTGGTAAGATTGTGATAAAAGTACAGAAAACTTTCCAAAATATACAACATTCTTTTTTTAAAAAGTACAAGAGAAAAATATATGTTCTAAGGCGATAAAAATAGGTACATGTAATAACAGAGGAAAGAAAACAATGCCAGTTATCTGACTACGAATCTAGTCTAATGTCGAATATTTCGGTCGAACGATTCGAAGGGAAACTCAATTCGAAATTAGAATTCCAAAATTTGATATTAATTCATAAGATGTAGCGACTTTACTCAATTTTTAAATCAAGCTATAATAGAACCTCTTCCTCTTGTTCTACGGAGTTTATATTTAACACATATACCTAACAAACCTGACCTGTACTCTGTATTGGTTTCAGATGAAGGAACTCTTCAACGGGCAACTGCCTCGAAACAACATTTTGTATATGTATTATGTATAAAGCTTATTTAAAAAAAAAATCTATTAGTTTAATTTCAATAACAATTTTTATAATCTGTATAAACAAACAAGTAATGCTAATAATAATACCACAAGTAGTTAACGTATGTCCGTTTTAGTGTTGTTCCATTTTTATTAATATCGATAAATGTATTTTTTATTTTACGGTAATCTGTATTTTTGTTGTGTAATATGTGTTGTGTGTGTAGATAAATTTATAGAAACGCTTTTGCCTGTCGCTTAAGTCAACGTGTGAAACGTACGAGGTGTTATTATGTAAATGATGGGAGCCCGGTTTCGGCTGAGTCAATACGTCGTAAGGTAATTGGCGACACGTCCACCTCTCCATCGCCACCAAATACTTGACCTCCGTTGGTGTCACGATTGTTACAGCCGACGCATAAAAACAAGTACGTTCTCATGATTTTTTTTTTAATTATCTGTGTTTATATACCTATGTTTTTGATTATAGCTTTCGTTTGTTTTTTTTATATTCTTCAGATTTGAGTATAGATTATTATAACTGTCAGTGATTTTTATCATTTATTAATTAAATATTAAACAAAAAAAAATAATTAATTAATGGCCTTAAAACCTGATTTTGGAGTTATGTACATATAAGGTTATGAGCTATACCAAAACTTATTGCCAATGATAGCGCGGCGGAATCTAATTGACTGAAATTAACTGATAATCTCTCTCTTATCTTAATCTACTTTTAAACTATACATTTTAATAAAACAACGAATTTAAAAATCTTTAAAACTTATCGTAATATATTTTAAGGAAGCTGCAATTACTCATTCATCGTAAATTTTGCTGAATCACCTACAAAATGTCGTGACAAGAATTAAAATAAATATCTATATTAAGTCATCACACAAAAGTTGACAGATCTTGAACATAATTTGTTTATCGATACTTTGGTCATCTCTAGTAGGTTGACGTCAGGTCACGATTCTACTCCGAAGCAATTTAATCAGTGCTTTGCGCAGTGACAGTTGTTTTAAAGTTCCTTACCTATTCGACTGAAACAATTAATGTTCTTTAAGTAATTTCAATTAGAACGTCAAGTTAAACAAGACCACTAATTAAATTCATTTAAATCTAAAATAGTTTTAAATAGAGAATAATGATTTTATTCGTCTAATCACTGTGGTCAGCTTATAAGGTCTAGAAATTGTATATACTATTTTTTTTTTTTCAAATAGACTTATAAAATGTACGATATTGCCGTTTTACAACATACATTATCAACTTTAAAAGCCTATCAATTTCCCACTGCTGGGCTAATGCCAGTGGTTAGAACGCGTGCATCTTAAATTTCGGGTTCAAACCCAGGCAGGCACCACTGAAATTTCATGTGCTTAATTTGTGTTTATAATTCATCTCGTGCTCGGCGGTGAAGGAAAACATCGTGAGGAAACCTGCATGTGTCTAATTTCAACGAAATTCAGCCACATGTGTATTCCGCCAACCCGCATTGGAGCAGCGTGGTGGAATATGCTCCAAGCCTTCTCCTCAAAGGGAGAGGAGGCCTTTATCCCAGCAGTGGGACATTTACGGGCTGCTAATGTATGTAATGTATGTATAATTATTAAGTTAAAAAAAAAGTTGCAATGTCCCAAATTAATAAAGGAATTACTAATATTGCTTTTAAGCTTATCACTCGTGTTATCCTGCGACTTTTTACATCGCTAGGCAGCCCGTAAACCATTGCGCAAAGGCGCTTCAAACTCATTAATAGACTTATTTTTTATTTTGTATGAGATTATGAACACATTTGTGGCGTTTTCTTTTTTGCCTTATGGCTTAAGCAATTTGTATCAATAATGTCGAGTAGGACATGTACCGTAGGTACTGATCAAAGTTTGTCGAGATCGTGGCCGATAGTAGTGCGGTCACTAGTTCTCTTACCGATACGATCGTGGTCGCTGTTATATTGTAATGAGGTGATCTTATCGACAAATAAAATTATGATTTTTCTTATGTTTTTGCATAAATTAAATAAACATACGCGTACATTGTGGTTTACGCCGTAATAATATTTTACTTCTTTGCGTGTAATATTATGAATGTAAATAAACAGTTTTTTTTTTTTTTAAATATAGGATGTCGATCAGGCCAGTTTGCCACCTGATAGTAAGTAACTGGTCACATTTGTTACCGTCATGGAAGTCATCGACCTCTTACACCACTTCTGGACCATCAGCTATAGGGACTAAATAGCTTGTACCTCGAGTCTGTCTCTGTAGTTACACTGAACCAATCAATTACTAACCGAAATGATTTTATGGAATAGTGGACAAACGCGCAAGATCTAACCTAAATTGTAAATTGACTAGCACCATACATGACAAGCTTGTGGTTGCGTTGCTAGCTTATAAATAAAAAGTAGGCTCTATTCTTAAAGGTTAATAAGTTCTATCAGTTCTGAAACGGCGACAGATATTTCCGCAAAGTAGTTGTCCGAGGCAGAAAATTACGTAAATCGTGTAACTCAGAAATACAATTTTAATAGTAAGAGTAGGCGCTCCGTACCCAGGTGTAGGGCCTGAACCTGGTGTAGTCAGTGTTATTAAGACACACGATATTAAGATGCTTTAGTTAGTGCACTGATGTAAGAAGTTGCTTATATTCTTAGCAGGCCACTTACCAAGATGGTCCATTTGCTCGTCTATCTTAGTAATATTAATAAAAAGCCACTTAAACGTAACACGCTACAGGCACAAGGGACATAACATCTACGAGCCCAAGGTTGTTGGTGCAATTGCGATATTAGTAAGGTTGATTTTTTATATAATTTTATTTTATATTTAATGGTAATTTTTTTTAAAGAACTATTGTCTAAGCAGTTATGATCACTTACCATCAGGCAGCCCATTTCATAAACCATAAATAAAAACTGATTAAATATATTTTGGCCAGACAAATTACAATGCATATTTTTTACCACGTATAAGTCGCGCGTGTTTATCGAACACGATACTTTGATAGCTTATCCAAGAAAATGAAATGATTCAGATGTGCTGTCCACTCTTGCGGCACCAAATTTCCTCATCGCAGCGTTTTCCTGCATCTCATTACGTTATTTCTTATTATTGATAAATTCATGACGACATTTTGTCCTTTTATTATTATCTGTAAATGATTATTACAATATAGGTTAATCCAAAGCTAAAACTAGCGGCTATATTTCTTGGAAGCTTGCAAGTTATTTTGACTTTTGCCTCCCATATATAGAGGTTTCTTATATATAATGGAAAAAGTCCTAAGTGCAATTAAGTTTGCGTAAGGCGATTTGAACTTTAAATTTGATGTTTTTTGATTGAATTTTTGTCATGCAGTTTACAAAATGTCTTAACTTAATGGATGTAATTAGTCAATATACCTTCTATATTCAATATCACTGCATGCCTAGTACACACATGTCGAACATCCACAAATATCGAACGTAAAGAATTATAATTATATATTTCGAATTTTAAAAATCGAGTTAATAATCTTTTTTTTTACAACTAGACTGCAGCAAATTAGTAATAAAGATAAAAGATTTTGATATTAAATGGATTTAAATAATAATTTGTCTTGTTATATTGATATTTGATGACTTCATAATACGTTACATCATACGGCGATAAATCAATCGTTTATTTTGTGTATTGTAAAATAAAAGATCAATGTTTTCAAAATATTTATTACTATTTGTCTGTTATTTACTGTAAAATAGTTATATTTGTGTTTTAAAAGTGATTTCCATGCATTTGTTTTGATCTAAATTTTGGGCGAGCCAGATTAATTATTTTTGCAAGCCTGTCTGTGTAGGTACCACCCACTCATCAGATACTCTACCGACAAAATGATTTTTTTGTTCCGGCTTGAAGTTTCCAAGGTTGGTGGCGTATTGGCGATGTAAGGAATGTTTAATATTTCTTACGGTGTCTATGGTCGGTGGTGACCACTAACCATAAAAATAAAATACTTATATTGCACCTCATACCACGTAATTCGTTTATCTTATTACAACAATGTCCAAGATTTTATACACACTGTCTGTAATTTATCCGTGAAATTCCGTTTCATGTGTATGCTTATCCACATTGGAGCAGCGTTGCGTGGTGGAAAATACTCCAAGAGAATAGAGCCCTATTTTAGTAGGTCATTTACAAACTGCTGTTAAAACGTGCTAAATTGTAACTGGTAGTGTTACCCGCAAGGGTTCTTTGCCTATTGCGGAGACCCTGGCTGTTTTGTGATATTTTTGGTACTTTATCTTACTAAATATATTTTTATACATTTTGTGCTAATTTCTCATGGTTAAATTGTGCGGATAAAATCAACGCAAAGCAATATAATAGTTTTATATATTAATTTTTATATCTATAATCTTACCCAAAACTATTTAAACGCCTTAAACGAATTATGTAAATTAATTTGTGATAAATTATTTGATATTTAGGAATGTGAGCTTTATATATAATGTCATAAAGTGCAAAATTACTTATCATAGATATACCCGTACATATCTAAGTACGGGTACGAAACATTCGTGATTTAATAGCTTCCTAGGACTCATGACATCATCTTGACCCCAAAGTCAAGGCTCTTAAAAAGTGAATACTATTATAATTATAATTATTAGTAGTTTCCTATTTAAGGTAGTCTTTAATATAATTGTATGTGTGTTTAATTGATTTTTTTTTTGTATAATATGATACCTGATAATTTTTAAAAGCGTTGCTTTGTTATTGACTTCGAAATTTTCAAACGTCAATATCAAAATATAAATTTTTCAAGTAAGCTTTTCATCTTTTCATATTTTTCTTATTCATCCATAACGTAAATATCTAACCGGTCAGTAATTTTTAAAATTTTAAATGTGGAATTTATTTAAATAAGAATTATTAAAATTAACGGCCCAACTATATACATACCTACATATCTGTTGCTTTTTTACGACCAAACCACTTCAAAAAAAATTATGAAATTTGGTATGAAGGAAGTTTGTACTCCAAGGAAGGACATGGGCTACTTTTTTATGCCTTCCACCTGACGACCAACCCCTAAACACCAACTAAAGCCGCGGGCAACAAGTAGTTAGTTCATAAATGACAATTCTCTTTGCAAAACAATCTCCTGCCCATTCCTTTACTATATTAATAAATTTATCTTAAATTTGTATTTCTCGGAAATTAAAAGAAGCAAAAAATATCGTTAAAATCATCGTATAATTTGTGTTAATTAAATATATAATATTAATTTTAGTATGCTTAATTCTAAACAACAAATAATCTTTAATGTTTCGTAAACCACTGAATGTTTTTTTTTTAATCATTTTAATTTATAATATATATCAAAAGTTAACATTGACTTACAATACAGTATCTTTTCTATTAAAGTGACACGGTTTGTCGAACGATTAGACATTATGATAAGAAGGACAGATGGACAGAGTTTATCATAATTATTGTTAATCTAAATAATCTTTGCCGCGTCATTCTTGTACATCGACTGCTTGACTATGATCGGTAGTACATGCAAAACTTAGATGAAGATAATAAATACCGCGAAAAATTTATGATTCATAACTAATCTGAGCTCAATTGGAAAACCTATAGAGCACTTGACGAATTCTCAAAACTTAGTGTAATATTAAGAATTTGAAGACATATAACATATTTTTTATGTTTTAGGTAGGCAGACTGACAAATGGGTTGCCTGATGGTAAGTGGTGGTGACCATAGACAATAGCGCAGTAAGTAATAATAACCATTCCTTACATCACCAATGCGCCACCAACCTTGGGAGTTAAGATGTTATGTCCCTTGTGCCTGTTGTTGCACTGACTCACTCACGCTTCAAACCGGAACAGAATAATACAAAGTAGTGCGTGGCGGTAGAATATATGGTGATTGGGTGGTACCTACCCAGACAGCCTTGCACGAGCCCTTACTGAAAAAAGAGACCGAAAACAATTTTCTAATAAAAATAATATTATAACGTATTTTTGATTTACAACACAATATGTAGGTATATTTTGAATGTTATACATTTATATTTAAAAGTCGTTATATACACGCTTATCGAGACTTAAACGGTTACATTAAACAGAAGTAGATCAACGAAGGTTTCATACTTATGCACGCAGCGTAGTTTTACTGCGTATATTGTACATTGGTAAGGATAAACTTTGAAATATATGCCCACTAGTTCCATTTACTATATTTAACTGTTATAATGTAGGTATTTATAACTGTTATAACAAATATCTATTTAGATAAAATTCGTCTTAATACTTGTTCTGGGTAGAATATCTAACTGTTGTACTGGTTAGTTTTAAGAGTTTATGTGTTGTGTTTTATCAATGTCACTTACTAGCTATAAAACTCTTTTAATTAAATTTTCTTTGCTTAAGAGTAATATATTCAAAAGAACGCGTGTGCAAACAAAAAGTTTTGTTTTTCATTGAAAATATATTAATTTATTAATACTTAGAATGTTCTTGGCATATGAATATAATTAATTTCGATAGTTTATAGTTATCATTTTTAATCTAAATATTCTTGGTCCTACAGCTTTGTGCAAGCCCGTCTGGGTAGGTATGAACCACTCAAAAAATATTCTATCAACATTTTTACATTAACAGCCTGTAAATTTTACACTGCTGGGCTAAGGCCTCCTCTCCCTTTGAGGAGATAGTTTGGAGCGTATTCCACCACGCCGCTCCAATGCGAGTTGGTGGAATACACATGTGGCAGAATTTCGTTGAAATTAGACACATGCAGGTTTCCTCACGATGTTTTCCTTCACCGCCGAGCACGAGATGAATTATAAACACAAATGAAGCACATGAAAACTCAGTGGTGCTTGCCTGGGCTTGAACCCGAAATCATCGGTTATGATGTACTCGTTATAACCACTGGGCCATCTCGGCTATCAAAAATATTCTATCGCCAAACAGCAATAGTTAGTAATGTTGTGTTTCAATCTGAAAAGTGATTGAGCCAGTGGAACTACAGGCACAATGGACTTCTGGTGATGGTGATGTAAGGAATGTATTATATTTTTGACAGCGGCAATGTCTATAAGCGGTGGTGACCACGTACCATCAGGTGGCCTATTTGCCTGTCCGCCTACCTATATCACAACATATACAGTACAAAAATATTCGAATACATTAGTACGAAATCAAAAACAAGGAAAGAACCTCCATCGGTTCACATATCGGCGGCGTCTTTTTTGTCACAGATAGCATCAACCGCACAATGGGCCCGTAATTGACAAACCATGACTGGATAAAGTCAAGGCGAAGTCAATCTCACTCGTATATGCTTCTATTATTATTGGTTTAACAGTTGCATCTGTTTTTTGTCATTACTGCCTAAGATTATAAGAACAATATAGTAATTTCCTATCATTAAAAAAAAAATACATACAAACCATACATATTTTTATAAATTATTATTTATTATTTAAGGTATGGTATGGTAAAAACTTGAAATATGGCAGGTAGGTTCCTTATAGAGTGTAGACTAAGAACGGATTTTACGAAATTCTACCATTAAGGGGTAAAACGGGGGTAGGAAGTTTGTGTTTTATAAATTTCGCGCGGATAAAGCCGCACGTTCAGCTAGTAACATATAATTTGACATTTGATTAAATTTTATCGAATAAATTCCTTCCCGATAACATTGAGAGTTCACTGAAATACGAAATAGCTTAATACCGTAAATTATACCACTATTTTCTATAAGAGGCAATCGAAGTTGAGGGAACCACTTACCTTATAGGTTATGTGCAAAGTGTTAATTCAGAAAATTTCATTTATCTAAATATATGTATTATGTAAATGCGAAATCTCTTACATTAATAGAAGTCGCAAAACAAATTTAGTTTTGATTTGGTATTGAAACATAGCTGAGATGGCCCAGCTAGATCGCGTACATTTTATCCGATGACTGCGGGTTGCACTACTGAATTTTCAGATGCTTATTTTGTGTTTATAATTCAACTCGTGCTCGATGGTGAAAGAAAACGTCGTGACGAAACCTGCATTGGTCTAATATCAATGAAATTCTGTCATATATTCATCCACCAATCCGTATTATAGCAGCGTGTTGGAATAAGCTCCAAACCATCTGCTTAAAGGGCCTTTGCGCAGTAGTTAGAGAAGTGTGTGTGTGTGTGTGTGTAAGATTATATATAACTTTATAACCTTATAAAATTCCTTATGAAAACTTATATTTTATTAAAACTATAGAGCGTAATTTTTTTTCACACGATCATTATTATTGTATTAAAAATATTCAATTTCAAAACGTAACTAAAAAAGTTCTCTATTATACAGGTGATATAAAAGACACTCAATCATATTTCCGTCATAGCGACCTATTGATTGGAATAGGGCTACCAACAATCTCATCGAGAGACTTACGCCAGGACATAATAATATATCTGTAAAATATAATAGCAAATCTATTACTAACGCAATTAAAATAAATCCTACGTCTTTGAGCTTTATGTTTTATGTATTAAGTAAGAAACATTTAATCCTTGCAAACAATAATAATGGTAATAAAAAAGTATAATATATTGGCTGAATTTATTATAAAATACTTACGAAATAGTAGATACTTTTATTTTCCCATATTGTCCTGGATTCCAAGACATTGCTATGGTAACCCTAGTTCAAATGTCACGACTGCTGTATCACGATCAGAAAGGTCACGGTTAAAAGTCTATAAACTCCGTATTTGACTACGATTGTCCACATGTCGCCATTTTTAAAAATGATGACCAAACAGAATTATTGTTGAATCGTATTTGATTAATGTTGTCGGAAGTTTCCTTGTAACTCGGTTAATGAATATATCGCTTTACACTTTGGAGTTATATGTAATTTATTAGAAATGACCTTTGATACAAAGTTACTTATACATGGTGTTTTATTTATTAGTTAGCTAATAACCTCAAACCGAAATGGCCAAGTAGTTAGAACTCATGAACTTAAACGAAGTTAGCGGCTATAAATTTTTGCGGCCTTAATTTGTGTCTAATAAATTATTTCATGCTCGGCGGTGAAGGAAAACATCGTGAGGAAACCTGCATGTATCGGAGGAAAATCCACTAAATCGGAGCTAAAAAGCCTAAAAAAGTTACCCGCAACATATATATAATGTTACAAAATGTATATTTTTTAAACTAACGAATTAAAAACCAAAAAATATATATCAAACGATATGTTGATGATATTCTAATTTTTGCCGCGATGTTTTTTTTCTAATGAGATTAGCAAACAAATAGAAATGTTTTATACACAAGTGTGTGCACTTACACAGGTTCACTTTTTAACCTCAATCTCATAACCCAATATTTATTATGTAAAAATATTAATGTTATTAATTTACATAAATATGCCTTAAGTATCATTACTGCTATTGATTGAATCTTATTAACGACACACTTGATTATACGTTATAAGCTTTAACATACAAAATAATATGAAAGCAAAGGTTATATTATAACCAATCCAATCGGGATGTTGTTTTCAATATTGTTAAGGCTAATAATGAAGGAGAATTGTACTTGGTGGTAGGACCTTGTGCAAGCCAAACTGGGTAAGTACCACCCATCCATCATCAGATATTCTACCGCCAAACAGCAATACTTAATCGTTGTGTTCCGATTTGAAGGGTGGTAGACTGGCTCACTGTAACTACAGGCACATGGGACATAAAATCTTAGCTAGCTAGGTAGGTTGGTGGCTATTTAAAGAATGGTTAACATTTATTACAGTACTAATGTCTATGAGCCTTGAGATATTTGTAGTAAAATGTCGTCAGTAAATAAATTATTTTAAATAAATAGTAACAATTAATTATACATATATTAATTAAAAAATAATACCATAATTAAATTAAATTACAATGAAATGTTTAAATTCGTTTATGTCGATTACCCAAATATAAAATAAATAGTATCGATTAAAATCTATCGAGTTAATTCAATTCTACTCGATTCGAGGTAGAATCAGTCGAAGCAGTTCCCAAACATAAATGAAGACGAACATAAACAGACGCTCTGACAGATCTTTTGTGTGATCACCGTCGCAATAGCGAGACCATTAATCACACTTTTTTGTCACCTCCTGAGCTAACATGACGAAATTATGTTCTTTGTGACGTTATAAAGGGTGTTTCTTGACCATCAGAGGCTAGTCACCGCGGGCCTGTAATTAGTTTTTAAATTGGATCCCAAACAAAAAACACATTTAGAGTCACCGCGAACCGCACCGGTATTATAATTCTACGAACGAGAAATTTTGTGTCGGAATTCGTGATTTAGATTTGACAAATTACATCGGACGGGAATCGATTCGTTTGGTCATTAGCCGTCGTTGTCCGTCTTAACATGATTTTGAATGGCGACTTAGAAAAAATATTGGAGTTTTCGTTGTATGATTTACTGTTTAGAATTAATATGATAAGGCATCGCTGATTCCAGTATACATAATAGCCTATAAAAATCCCATTCTAAGCTGCACAATCTTAATTATATATAAATATAAACTTCTGCTAGTTTCAAATACTAAACAATATATATTAAAAATATAAATATGTGTATACATTATAAAAAGGATTAGTTTTTTTCTGTACACTTGTCTGTCTGAAGACACAACTTAGTGAACCACTAAATGTATTTACGGGATAAACAATGGCTTCGAAACAGAACTGCACCTAAAATTATTAATTTGTAAAAAAAATCTGGACCAAGCTATGACAGTATTATTTTAAAGATATATTCCGAGGTAATTTTATATAGCTACAATTAATTAATTCATTGTTTAATCCCTAATTTAATTGCGTACATAAGAGTCAATGCCCTACTTCTTCAATTTCATAATATTTTTAGTAAAAATTGTATTAGTATGTATAAGCAATTTTATTACATTTATATAATACTAGTCGTCGCATATTATACAATTTTTTATTTAGTCTTGTTTTATACAATTTTTTATTAAAATTCAGTTCATTGATTTAGCCGTGTAAGAACCATAGACAAATAGAGTTAGTTTCATATTTATATTAGTAAAGATGAATAACTATCTAACATACCTCTTGTGATATAAATTATAATATGAGAATAACGTACGAACAACTAGTATAAAGACGTATTTACCTGAGACCAAGGACTTCCATTCAAAGTTAATGATTTGTTGACCCATAGAGGCGACCGAGGAGCTGTCGATCAATTCCACCAATTTTATATCCAGAGACACCTCTCAAAGAGGCGCCTTTATATTCAAACTGAACAAGACGTCAAGGTGATTTAAATACATCTTTCTTACCATTGAAGCCATTAAAAATGCGTGTTTATTATAAACGCAACATAATTTATTTTAATTGATTAATGTACATGTTTTTCAAACAAGTTACATCTACAATAAGAATATAATAAAGATTTTAAACAGAAATAACTAGAAATAATACTGTGAAAAAATATTTTTGGACAATGAAGATGTCCTCTTGGCCGAGTCAAGCACGGCCGCCATTTAAGGGAGAGGAGTGATGCGTAAGTGTGTGTGTAAACTCATAATCCATTGAGTGTCAAATCCGACACGACCAGCATTGTACTAGGCGCAGGACCATTGGCCTTGAAAGGTACCACTGATACATCAGTTATTGCTGAAATTAAAAACGTTATCGTAGTATTTAATATCCAGAACCTCGCCCATTTAATGGCCCGTGTATATCAAATCAGAAACAATCGTGCGATTGACGCACCGGGGCTGAGCTCCGCAGTACTGTCAACCGTCTCGTTAGAGCCGGTGGTCACATATCAGACCTTCATTAAGCAATACGTGAGACACATTCGTGATGCGTTTTGCATTCGTCCGTAAGTGGATTGATGGAGAATGGCAATAGGTGCAATTGTTCCCTCCAATACGCGGAACTTCGCCCTATATAAAACCCGAACGTCAATTATACTTTAATTGATTACTACTCTGCATTCGCTATGTCATAGCAGTTTCATTAATGTTAAGGTAGATATATGTATCTTGAGGTAAAATTATTATCAAATATTCATGTCGACTGTTAAACTTTTTTTTTAATGTTTTAATATTATTTTGTCTCTGTTACATAAACGCGGGGAAACCCCTAGATTTTTTTAACGAAGTAGGTAGTGTGGGAGCCGCATACAACTTCAAGTAAAGCTATGTATCAATAATTGATGAGATTTAAAACAATAATTAATATTACAAGCAGTTTTGTTCATCTCAATTTTCTTACCAATGTAGTTACTCTATACACGACAGCTGATTATGTAATATTGTACATGATCCTCTACTAACGATGTTAGTACATAAGACGTTACATAGCTTGATAAACACACCTAATCAATATCATCATATTGCATGTAAAATAAAAAACACACTCTCACGGGCCCGCCATGGCCGTCTATCAACGTATGACGAATACCGTCAATTACAAAATAGCATTTAAAAAGATGTCTGTTGAAGGATTTTATTCTTTGTTACTCAGGCAATAAGAGTGGGTATATTATTTATTATGCGTTTAAGTTAATGATGTTTGTATACGTCGGGATGTCAAAGCGTCGCGAACGAGCGCCGACGCAGGACAGTCTCGTGCTGAGAGCAATCTCGCCCGACCTCGCTGTCTAGGGATGTACTATTTAATATATCGATTTAAATATTGTGCAACAATTTATTATGTATAATTTGAGATTTTCAGCAATGTGTATGCATTATAAGTAGTAGAGTTCACTTTATAATAAATAAATTTTATTAAGATCCAGTACACACGTAATAGGAAACAATTAAAAACTATGATAATACATAGAATACACCTGTATGTATTAAGTTCAGATTAATACTTTAGAGAACTTTTAGTCGGATAATTAAAACTGGGAATATCTTTGTTCGCTTATCGATATCGATATAGTTACATGCTGCACTACAGTCGCCGCGGGGCGCTCGGGTCAGAGAGTCGAGACAATCTGTCAAATGGAAAGAATCACACACGAACAACGTCTCGTACCGCCGTCCTATTAATCATATTTCGGCCTTTTTTTACCATTTCCGAACGTATGTTCTCTCGGATAATAGCTACTATTCTGACGCCACTACAGGCAACACCATAGAAACATAATCCCATTGAAATAGGGTTCAAATTTGAATGACACGCGTCATATGTGGTGGATCTCGCTGTGTAAAGCGGTTACCTTTAGACAATACTTGTCGTTTGATTCGAGATGTCATGTTTGTGACGATAATATCTTGACGAAAAATTTTTCTCCGACGGGGTCAAATAGGTACACGCTCTTCGATTACATTTGACACAGTTATCGTGATTCGTTATATTTATCAATTTGTTAAATCGTAAATATGGATCATGTTTATTTATGATCAATTTGATTTACATTCGACTTAACCTTTTCAAACAATCAAATCAGCAATTGTTAATTGCATCAAATGTCTTTTATTGCAAAATACCTAGTAACAAATAATATCCATTGTTGTTTAAAGCTCCATTCTTCTCTTTTGGAAAAGGTTTGGAGGTTCTTGCTGATACAGTACGATACAGTGCGTACATCGGAAAGAACATAAAGCCGTTCGTTCTGCGCCTGAACTACTACCGGTCGAATTTGAAGTCCCAATGGATTATGAGACAAAGAGAACAGAGAGTGCACCTGTGTTGGCACACACACAAAACAACAACAAACTCTTCAGGTTAATAATATTAGTAGGTACAGACATGTAGGTATCTTAAGAAATTTTTCTTTCACAATATAAATTATAAACACAAAGATTGTGGATTCAAATTCAGGCTCTCGTACTTGGCGGTGAACCAAAACATGGCGAGGAAACCGCCATGTGTCTTATTTCAATGAAATTCTGTTACATTTGTATCCAACCCGCACTGGAGCAGCGTGGTGAAATAAGCTCCAAACCTCCAAATCTCCTCATAAGGAAGAAGAGAGCGGTGGGGTATTTACAGGATGTTACTTTAAGCAAGTAAAAACTCCGTAGTTGATGCCCAAATTCGAACACTCGTACTTCGGTTACGATTGCTATCCACTGGGCAATCTCGAAACGATCACTACCTTTTGCAATATAATGAAACAATATTAAATGTAATTATTATAAAAATGACATTTTTGTAATATGCGCATGTCACGAACTGTTTTGAGCTTATTAAATAATTACAAAACAGAATTTTCTAATGCGGAATAATTGCTTATCGAGCTTGGAATAAGGTTCAATTTATTCTGTACTATTGAGGTTCCTATCGTGATCTTGACACAATTTTTGGTAATCTCCTGGTAGCCTGCAGCGTCAAACGTTACGGTCATAACATGTTGTGACTATTACCATAATGATTACGTAGATATATAATTGATATAAATACCACATAAATTAGCAGGAATTATGTACAAAAATATATTTGTGTGTATGTAAATTAGTTTTAGTTATATGATGACACACATTAACAATCTGTAATTTCCGACTTCTGGGCTAGGACCTCCTCTCCCTTTGAGGAGAAGGTTTTGGAGTATATTCCACCACGCTGCTCCAATGCTTGTTTCCTTTCACTGCACGAGAATGAGATGAATTATACCGAGCACGAGATGAATTATAAAAACAAATTAAGCATATGAAAATTCAGTGGTGATTGCCTGGGTTTGAACCCGTAACCATTGGTTAAGATGCAGGCGTTTTGACCACTGGGCCATCTCGGTCATATGAAGACAGTAAGTCATTGAATATATAAATTTAACTGTCAAATAAATATTCATAATAAAGGAAAGGTTAATAATATGATTACCATAAAAATGATTACTCAATTTAATTGAAATAGTGTTGAGAAAAAAGAAGTTAACAAATAATCTAGGAGCTTTAGTACTATTATGTAATTACGAAACAATACTGAGCTTATTCTCATATTTAATTGCTACACGTAACATTTCATTAAATTTGTTAAGAAATTACAAATGCTATACCATTAGGGATGCACACTGACGATTTTTTAATTGCTCGACTATTTTACCGTACGATTCGTTCTACAAATAGTTTTTTTTTAATTAAACGCTCGATGATAAGACTTCAATGTGCGATTGAAGCAACAGATAAGGATCTACAGCAACACTTTGGTAACACGTGACCCCATCTAAAGTTCACGTCTCATCTGTTTTTTGAGGTGATAAAATCTCAGAGCTGTCACTGTGGACGGTTTTAATAAAATGCATTCATCTAATTGTGACGTCATTGTTTCAATTTATCAGTCAACCATTTTGACGCAACCTTCGGGTGTCGTGCCATTCGGGGTTACAGACTTATATAAAGGATAGACACGGTTTTACTATTTTTTGTGTTGAATATTAATTGTATAAGTTTTTATTTACATTTATCGTTCGGAGTATGAAATACAGAATTGCTTCTACTCGTTTTTAGCCTGAAGGTATGTACCATACCTTCTACTGCATCGTATTGCAATCGTATCTTGATAGTATGGTATTGTTCAGTCACGTCTTGATTTTATAGTCATGTTTTGATTTCAATATCTTCTCGAAACTTCACTATAAACATATTATATATTATTTACACCCGTTAACAAATGTAACTAAATCATTCGTATTAAGTTAAAAAGAAATTATAATAACAATTAAATTATTCATATAATTTTTAAATGCCGCCTCTAAACATTTCAAATACAGTCTGGGCGTAAACGCGTCCCTGCCAACGCGTGTGAGAAAACTAATTGATTTCCTATTAATGTTTGTAAGAAGTTTTTGCTTCAATCACGCACTCGAATTCTTGTTATGTCTCTGTGGTTTTACGTCTTAATCAAGTTTTCCTTAAAACTCATTAAATGGGAGTTCCGGGCTTCAATCAAAAGTTACTGAAGTTGAATAAGATCCTTAGTTGCTAGGACATATCGTACGTTTTATATGATCTGAAAATTTTATTTATACCTTATTTTTATAACTGATATGTATATCTTAAAGTTTACGCGCTCGAAATAAATGTTGCCACAAATTTATTATCGTAAATAGAAATTAAAAAAAAAAATCTCTGATAACTGACTGATTAAAAGCACAGATTAAACGCTGTCATAAAATAAAAAAATAAATATATTTTTAGAAGGATACAAGCATTTTTCAAACCTCATTTTACAAGATTAATCAAATCTAGAGCTTGTTGGCTCGCAATCGAAAATCTGCTACAAAAAACTAGTGAAGTAACTCATTACTTCTTAATACTACCCAAATCTATAATAAGAATCAGAGAGAGAACTGAATTTCATTCATTTATACTAACCATAAGAGAAAAATCTTTTTATTACATCTCAATATGTTATTTTTTTCAAATAACTTATTTATCTGTTTATGAATGTTATTTCTACGCTCTTGTTTTAGTAAGTCTATTTCCTAGTATACAATATATATGCCTAATATATTTTTCAAATCAATAGTACCTACATATATAAACGGCTTATTGATATCAAGATAAGATTGACACCTGTGTTCACATGACCTCGCTTTGTGTTATCGTGTTTATTTAATCTTTTCCTCTTAGGTCACCGATTTTGACAATGTAATATTAAGGCTGCCTCACACTTAGTGTATTAACGTTACGTAGCTATATCGCTTGGCGGAGCTAAATATTTGTATGCTGACTCACTCATCACCTGATGATGGGACTTAGTGTAAGCTCGTCGACTAACTACTCATTAAATAGTCTACCGATACACAGCGATGTTCCGGTTTGAAGGGTGAGCGAGCCAAAGTAACTACGGATACAAGATAAATAATCTTAGGTCCCAAAGTTCTATGGGTGATGGTGAGCACTTTTCATCAGGTCGCCCAATTATCCATATCTATGTAACAATGAGTGTGATGTGCAATTAAACATCAAGGATATATAAATTTTTAATTAGACAGACTGTCAAAGCTGAGACCCCGTCGAAAGTAGTACCCAACCGGTCAATGAGCACACGCACACAAGAAAAGTAGTAACTTTCACCCACACCAAGATAATCAAGTTGGCTCGTTTGTTTTAGTTCATAATAGTAGGTACAACACTCTATCTAAATATATAAATAATAATCTAAAATAAAAAAATGCTTATTAAGAACGCAATGATTACATCAGCGGTACAAACGAGTGAACTTAATCATCGCAATATATACAAAACAAAACTAAACGCAGTCTAATGCCTTATTATTTTCATATTATGTAATCCAAACAATAACAAACGATTAAACGGAAACACATATTTGGTATTTTCGAAATATTTTTGCAGATTTTATTAAATGTGTGTGCTTGTGTGTAATTCTGTCGGACAATTAAAACAAATACGCGAACACGCTACGCCGAGTGTACTACCTCTATTGTATTCTAATTCAAATATTTCAACTATGAAATACTACTGACATACTATTTTATATGTTTTAATGTTTTTGGCTTTGATTTGAGAATTAATTATCGTTTATGGTTAAATATAACTTTAGTAAAACAATACTGAGTGTTTTTTTTTTTAAATCAATGATTTCAATAGGAGTACACACATACGTTTTTTTTTAATATAATATTCTTACGATTTTTTCTATTTGACGCATATATACAAATCTACTTAGTATTGTCATTGTGTTCCGGATTGAAGATTGCGTGATCCAGTATAATTACAGACACAGGGGACATATGTACATACATACAACTTAGCTCCTAACGATGGTGCTTTGACAAAGATCTATGGGACGTTCGTTAATCGTTCTGACCACGTACCATTATTTGGCATTTGGCCCGTCTTCATACCTATTTTAAATAATTAACGATATTATTATTATTATGACGGACATTAGAAAAGCGATTGGTGTTCAAGTACCAATGTTTTCAATGATTTAAAAAAAATACTATTATTATTTATAATCCCATGATACCGATCAAATCGGTGAAATAATTGTGTCACTATTGATTTACTCAATTCAGAAAACAAGAATAACCAGTACATTTTATCTCGGTTCTTTTCAGTAGAATCTGCGTTTCAAAGTGCTACTTAACTTTACATTTAAAACAAAATTGACCTTTTCCTAAGAATAAATAAAACTGAATCTAAGTTCGCGAATTCAAGTCCGAGCGAGCACCGATTAATTTCAAGTGCCTAAATCTTGCGTTTAGCGGTGAATGATGAGGAAGCCTACATACGTATGTCGGATTATATTTCTAACCCAAGTGTATCAGATATGCATTGTGATATAAACTTCGAACGTTTCTCTCTGTGGAAGAGAAGGTATAGCCTAGCAGTGGAAAATTACACTCTGTTACTTTTCTTGAGTTACTTTTGAATCTATTCCAAAGCTTCTTCACTTGGATAAAGTATACATTTTTAAAGTAGAGTAATTATTTAAATTATTTAAAAGCAGCTTATCGCATGTGATTCGATGGTCGTTCAACAAAACATTATAAATGGAACAATTATAAAACCTCGTTTGTTGTTTGTTGAATAGGCATACAAGACGAATACAAATCATATCATTATAAAAAGAAAGAAAAAAAAATTAATAATATCACTAGTAATGGTCACTTTAATAGTTAAATATGTTATGTTGTTTGCAGGTAACGTTACTTCATCGAGAAGCGAAACTAAATATTGTTATGTAAAAAATAATTATTACTCAATTTGCATATCGAAGTCAGAGAGACAATACCACATTAAAACGAGTACAAAACATTTTCTTATCGCCACTTTGTCGACATCTACGAAATCTAAGTGTCGCAATACGGCCGTGTGAATCCGTTTCATTGTTTCACAATGAAAAAAATGATAGTCATGAACAGATTTCGTTTTTATATAACGTGTTCCGTATATATTTTATACATTACTAGTTTATTTATTTTGTTAAATAATAAAACCACAAATGTGGTATATTAACGTGGTACTTATTAAGTTCATCGTAATAATATATAAAGTTTTAAAATGCATTAAATAATCCAAAAAAATTATCTACTCTCATATTCTGTCTGATTTACGTTTGATTTTTTGATACTAAAGCGATTTGCTTCAATTTTTAAGATATTAAGTGTACAAATCCAATTAATAAAATAAATAATGTCATATTATCTCATATTAAAAATAATCCTTATTTTTGTCGTAATACTAATTTCATTAAAATAAAAAATAGAACAAATTTTCTAATAAATAACCAACCAACAGGAGTGTTTGTAACTCAACTATGTCAGTGACATTTTTTGATAACTGAAATGGTTTTTACAATTGTCACGTCCGTCCCTAAAACCAATAATTCACTATACTTATTAAGCGACGGATCGGCCATTTGTAAAATTGTCTTGCTTAAGGCAATAACTGTTATGAAACATTGCTACACTGGTCACAACGTTTTTTTTTGTTACATTTCATACCATGCGTGCGATCTTTCTAATGCCTACTTAATAGTCATTGTCTATAAAATTTACCACACATTCATGTTTTTTTTTACTATTTTGTCGATATAATATTTATTTTTGATATAATGTAACATAAAACAACACTCTACAGCCCGCATTGGAGCAGCGTGGAAGCTATCAGTGAAAGGACGTATGGCAAAACGTTACCCGCCATAATACAAACGTTCTTATTATGTTTTAAAGCAGAGGACGAGATGAATTATAAGTACATGAAAACTCATTTCTAATTTGAATGTGAATTATAAAAAAAAACTAGGGACTAAATTTTTTAAAAAAAATTTAGGAACTTATTTCGCCACTCTACTGCGCTTCGGCCTAGTACGAGTATGTGTGTGGCCGAATTTCATCCGAAATATGCATGTTCGGTATGGATCTATGGGCTTAATTGTGAAGGAAACTGTCCTTCACTATTAAGCGATTTTTTAATGTAAACCAATTAAGCAAAAAACAGTATTCCCTGCCCAAGCTTGCGCCCGCTATCTATCGCTTAGATCTACTTGTGCTGTCCACTTGTCTCAGTTCTGACGCGTAATTGCTTATTGAACATAAAGTTTTAATTCGATTCATTAGATGTTTATTAATAAATAACTGCATAAATAGTTAATTTTTTGTCGTTAAGGGTGTCAAAGATATATTTTAGATAGTGTGCTCCGAATCAAGAATCAATTATTTCATTGACAGTAATTTAGGGTAGATCAATGACACTTATATTATGTTTACTAGTACCTATATCATATTATTTTAAAACGAATTCGCTTCACATTTTTCACCTAAAAAACATGTATGAAATTAAGACTATATTTTTTTAAGCGTACATTTTTTTTGAACACCAATTAATTCTACTCAAATTACAATGAAATGTTTACGCGATAGAAAAGGTACCAAATAAGTTGATAAGACAGAAATTCAATAAACGAACTTTACCTAAAAGTAAATCTTTTATAATAAATATGTAATTCCGAATCGATAATAAATAATTGAAATACAATTTCAACGAAAAACGAATACTTGTAATATGAAGTCGTAATTGTCGGTTTGTCACGGAAGTCATTTCTGTACAATAATTTGACGACAGATATAAATGACAAGCGGCTCACGGGCTCACGATTTAATCATATTAATAAAATCGATTAAATAAAAACCAAATGAGATCGAGTTAGCGATTATGTTCAAATAGCCGTTGATATTTTTTTCATTTTGTTATATTATTTAGATATAGGTTATTGAACTGTTACGTAACTTACATTACATCAAATCTTATGTAATAATAAGTAAATATCCCACAGCTGGGATAAGGCTCCCACTTTTGAGGAGGGTTCGAGGTTATTTCACCTCGCTGCTCTCGGATACGCATGTGGATTTTCATACGACACGAGCTGGTCTCTGCAGGATGTTTAAGTGCTTACCTGGGTTTTAACCCAAAATATTTTGTTGATAGGTGCGAGTTCCAGAGAGTTCCACCTTGGATCTTATAATAATAATGCAAATTGAATTATTTCATATTAAAATAAATTATTTTATCTGTGTCGACAATATTTAAATTCTAATTTTAAAATTAGAACATGCTCAAAACCATTTTTTGCAATAGTCATCAACTTAACGTTCTAAATCGCTCCATCGTCAGAGATTGAGGAAGTTAAAAGACATTGTCTCTTGCAATCTTGTGGCGGCGGTCCCACAAAGCGTCCACTGCGCTTGCGCCGACTGCCCGAGCTCATACCTCACTTGCGGTTTACGGAAATTGCTTTGCATGTAAGTAATTTTCTAACTTGGACCCGCGACCAATTTCTGAAGGATTTCAACAAAGATATAATACATACTAGATCAGTTCTACTTACAATATTAGGCTATATAATATAAAAAAAATTAAATTAAGTAGATGGCATATTTTATGCTTTTGTTAGACATATATTTACATACTTTATATTTATTATTTTATTATTAAGTGAAAAAACAGCTATGTATTAACTCTGTTTCCTTTGCCATTGTTGTTCTTTTTCTTACTCTCGTTATCCGATGGAACGGCTATCTGTCACAAACAGAAAGAGTGAGATCAGATGTACCACTAATAAAAATAGATTCACGTACTCTTTGTGGCTCGGGATAGTTATACTGCCAACTGTTTAATTCTGGCCTTTAGTTAGAGTTCTTACAAGACAATTAAATAATTTTAAGAGATCTACCCAGTGTTTGAATCTAGGACTTCGATCAATAGCCGAACAGGCTTAGTCCCTAGACCATGACCTCCATCAATATATATTAAAGTATTCATTATTATATAAATTGATAATGACTATTGTTTAAAAATTAGGAACTAAAATCCATTTATATTTTCAAAAGCTGTTGCCACATCATAAATATTTAATTCAATCATCTTCCCACTGGACAATCCGGCGAAATTCAATTTACGCTTTCCATCAAGGAAACCAACACAATATTCGACTTCATAATTCGCCAGGATTTCAATATGAGTTTCGTTTTTCATGAGTGATTATTTCCTAAGTCAAGAACTCTGATGATTGAGCTCAGATTAGGACTATTAGAGGTTTTGCAATTCTATCAGACTTCGGTATGCGCGTCATATGCTATTTATTGTGGTTGTGAGAATGTTAACTACGAATGAACGAAGTGAGGTGCAATTTTGCTTCCTTTATTACGTCACTAGCTTGTACTGACCTGTTTGATAGGATTTTTAATAGAGGCATCTCGTGCCTCAGAATACATGAAAACGTACTGCTCCTGTAGACAAACTGGCACCCGGGTGACATTAGGCAAGTGGTCGTCAACACCCATAAACATTGTCACTGTAAGAATTATTAAACAACTCCTACATATAACCAATATGATACCTACCTTAGGCAAAAAGCTGTTACGTTCCTTGTGCCAGTAGGTATACTCACTCACTCACTCTATAAACACAACGATAGCTAGAAAAAAGTCCATGTAAAAACACCGTTATAATTGTTGAAAGAATTAATAAGCCCCATCAAATAATGCCCCATAAACGTCATATTAAAAACGTTATCTCGTCATAAAGCTGGAGTGTCGGCATTTGTCACCCAATATTGAGTGATAGTGATAATGTATCACTATAATCACAGCCACGAGTGTCCCATGTGTTTGTTCCCAAAGAGATTTTGTTATGATATCCTATTGTAGATTAGTTGATTATTAAATCAATGGAACTGTTTCGTCAGTTTAGTAGATAGTCACTTCGGGAGGTTTAATATTCGGACCATGCGTCGAATCAATACGAGTTTTGGGTTTTCCTATCAATAACAGCCATTGGTTTAGACGCTGGTATATTTATAATGCTATAGAATTGTAGTCAGTAGTAAAGACACTTTGAAAATCAATTACGTAGAACTATTCTCCGCTTTTAATGTTGTTTCAAAGAAAATATTTTCGCTGTTAATATCTTAAGAATGTTTGATTGATCAGCTGTTCGCAATAGTAGACGACAGTTAATAATCGCCCCACGAAAATCTCTGTCGCTTGGTACAATTGATAAGCGAATTAGTAAAAAATAATATTAATATTTAATTTTAGTAACATAACAGAATGTATTCACTAAGACTTATATTTTAGTAATTTAAGAGTAGTTAGAGAGCCTGAAAGCTTATTGTGATGTACCTCACACACGGAGACCCAGTGGCTGCGTTCCAATTATTTGGTTACACTGATTCAGGAACTCTAATTGAAGTGATTTCTACTCCAACTCCATAACTATGAGCCTTTGCCACCAGGGCAAGAGAGAGTGTGGTGGTTAATAGCGGATTATTTCTGTGTCGAAATATCATTTAAAAAAAAAATTATCGAACCGTTTTTAATTGAACTTTTATGCTTTAATAGAAATATAAATTCAAAAGTTTATTTTAAGTTAGGAAGTAGTCTAATGCAAATTGCTAATATTATGGACCAATCGAACAAGTGTTTGTTGACACGCGAAATTAATATTATAAATGAGACGAGGGGAGACCGGAAGTACGCCTTTTGGGTAAACAAGAAATTTTTCACACAATAATTTTATTTGTTATGGTAGAATTACTTGTACGTCAGACTTGTTTACTTTCACTGTGAATACTTGAATTACCAATTTATTTAATCATCAAATAAAAGAATCCCTAATTATTCCAAGCTATTTTTGTCACAGGCACATGGGACATAGCACTTAGTTCCTAAGGTGACATATTGGCGATATTGGAAACGGTCAATATTTTTTACAGCACCAATGTCTGTGGACAATGGTGCCCGCTTACTATCAGTTAGCCTATTGACGAATAAACAGATGTCTTAAAGCTACGCATCTTCAGTTGGTTCTACAACAATTTTTCAGCGTTGGTATAATTACAAGGCAGAAGGAGATAATCGTAGATTGTATAAAAAAATATGCTTACCTATATAAAAAAAATAAAGACATGTTTCAGTTAACTTCGAATACTTTCGCGGGTCAAACCTTATTTGTGAATATTAATTAATTTAAAAAACGAATTTATAGCCCGATTTTTTCCGTCGAAAAAATCTAAGCGAATAAATATTATTGATTGGTTTTGGTTACTATAACTTATTAAAAGACTAATATTTAACGAAGAAATTATATTTATAGCTATAAATTTCAAAGAATAATTGTTTTAATATTAAATTCGTATAAAACGGTCGACATGGTCAAATTAGACAGACGCATCTTGCGTGCCACTCACGTGGACATTGATTGCGGTCTTGATACGGTATAAAGTAAAGTGTCATAAGTCAAATTATAAAACTTTATGTTTAATCATCTGTATAATAATAAATAGTGTAAAAAATTGTTCTATCCTCAAACCTGTATTGATTATTGTCAAAAATTCATGAACGTGACGTGAACTTATATATTTATTCGAACACAGGCAGACATAGACATAATTTTTATTCTAATATAAGAAATAAAGTTTCCGTGGCGAAAATTTGGACGTACTTAATAATAATTATAATAAACCAATTAACGTAACGTTAATTGGTTTATTATAATTATTATTTAGTTGCATTTTCATGGATTCTATATTACATAGGATATATAATATCGAAAAGCTACAGTCCAGAGTCGTGCCAGTAAAATATCAATGAAAATAAGGAAATGTCACTTATGACCAATTATTATCGAGTAATCTCAAGAACAGGCAAAAAAAGAATTATCTTATAGAAACATAAAATCATAGACAAGCAGTAGAATATTCAAAAGGCTCAATTACCTCAATACAACAAAGTTACAAAATACATGGTGAATACAAATAAAGTTTTATAAAAACTATAATTATTAGGTTATACATGTTTTCGTGCTGCCGATTATCTTAAAGGCGACCTCGCGTCCGCCCTTGCCCTTTGTAGTGCGAGAGGAGAAATTCCCTTGACATTCCTACTTGATTAACTTTAGATAACAGATAGATTTCATTCAATGAAATAAATTTTATCTAAGAATTTTATATAGGTTACAAAAGACAGTTTTAAAAAATATATTTTTAGGTACGCAATATGTAGGTTAATATTATTTATTACTTGATAGGGCTTTGTGCTCCACTAAGCCCACCTGGGTAGGAACCATCCACTCATCACATACTCGTAATCTACCGCCAAGCAGTAATACTTACTATTGTTTTGTTCTGGTATGAGGTAGTAGCTACAACCATAAGGAAGGGACATAACATCTTAGCTCTCAAGGTTGGCGGCGCATTGCCGTTATATTTATTATAGCACCATATGTATGGTCATCTTTAAAATGGACCATCTAATGGTAAGCCTATATTACTTATTATTTTTTATTATATATATTGTATAAAAAAATAATAAAAATTTGTGGTAGACAGTAGCTTTGTGTGTAGAATTTGTTAGCGAATAAATGGATTATTGTTTGTATTGTATTTTTGTCATTCTATTCATGATAATTAATTTTATAATTAAAGTTAATTTTTCTTCATTAATTATTTGTTTTTATTTTATTTCTATACTTAATTATATCCAATACATATTCAACAAAATTATAATAATAACAATTTATATAATATAAAATACTTACATATTTAGTTGTTTACGTACGCTCTTAACCTATTCGAAAACATCTACACGCAATTCCGTCACACAGTCCGTAATTATAAGTGTTAATTAATGTGGGACATGTACACGACAATAACTTAATAATGTGTATACTTAACCTTTTATACCACCCTATATTCACATAATGTTAACTGACGTACCCCTGTATACGAAAAAAAGTCTTCGATTGACAGTACTATTATCGCGAATTACCTATATAAGCTCATTGTACGGACAGCAAAAATTAATGCAAAAAATGTTATTTACTTAATTTAATAGATGAATTTTATTGTTTCAAGTGAAATGCACGCATTCTTTATTTTATCAAAATAAATTGTTTTATTTACCAACAAATAAAAATACATAGCTATTTGAGAATTGAAGAGAATTTGATTCTCTTAAGCATGTTTCCGAATTCAGAACCAAAGTAGGTACTATTTTTGAACCTAACCTATAAATTCAATTATATATTTATTTTAAGAAATCCCATACAAATCAACTGGTTATTCAAAGTATCTGCAAAAACGTCAGGAATAGACCGACGTGACACAAACTTTGATATCCATTAATATTCGTCACGACAAGCAAACGAACAAAAATGTTCATAGAGCAAACCATAAGACAGAAGTAGTTTACCTTTGATGCATTTCAAATTAAAAAAAAAATCTACAGACTTTTTTTTTAATTTATAAAATAAATTATACCCATTTGAGTTTCACCCTGTCGGTACAAGCCCGCATAATCTGGGATTATTCAGACACTGACCGGTGTCAAGGGTGCTTGATTGCTCTTTAATTAGGACGCGTATATCCAGCCTATTAAGTCTATAATAACATTAACAGTAGTCCCAGTTTATTAGTCCTAATACTGTTAATATTATGTTTATAGTGATCTAGGAGCTAGATTTTTAACTAGACAATTAGCAACTAATCAAAATCAGTTATCATAAGGACGGACTATATGTATGTACATAATTTTTAGTGGCATCACGTAGAAAGTTTCGCGTTCCTTGACGGAAAAAGCACGTAATGCTATTGATGTTTTCTTCTATAGTCTAACGCAAATTAATGTTCACTATTTTTAGTCTTGCTTTCTTAGATAATTTGTTATTTGGTAAATACGCGGTAGGGCTTTTTGGAATAGATATTCTACCGTTTTGCGGCTTAGAGGGTAAGTGAGTCAGTGTATCTACAGGCACAAGGAACATAACATCTTATTTTCCGTGGTTGGTGGTGAATCGACGATGTAAGGAATGGTTAATATTAGTGGTGACCGCTTACAATCAGGTGGTCCATTTGTCCGTCATCCGGCAAACAGTATAAAATAGGAAAATACATAGTTTTCTCTTTATAGATTTAAATAATATGATTAATCTTTATGTTTTAATTTTTTGTGACTTAGCTAATTAATAAATTCGTATAATATTCATTGCCAAAAGTAAGCTTTACAAACATTGAACAAAGAATTCTCAATTTTTATTTAAAAAAAATACCTACAGAAATTCATGTTTTTAATGTGTCAATAATATATTCTACTTAAGTATAGCTGTACGTAGATTACTTTTATTTATATATTATATAAACTTAATTTTTGGTTACATTATATTTATCAATATTATGAATCAAAACACAAACTATTTATGAAATATCCGGAGCATTTCAAGGAATAATGGTGGGTAAGAAATCATTTTAAGAAGTGTGTCGGGCACACTTATCTCGAAATGACCAATTTGTTTATTTTAGGAGACAGAAGCCGGTACCTGCACTTCAGAATCTGGATGAAGCTTTTAGAGTAGTTACCATTGATTCCTATATGGTACTTCAATACGCAACACACTCGAAATCAACTTTTAAAATCATAGCTATAGGATTCAAATTACAAATTATCGTTGCCTTGTTCTGACAAACCACATACAATTATTAACGATACAACGACAATACAATTAGCTTTTTATATACATTGACAGTTGGTCCAATTTCGCTCAGCAAATAACGGACCTGAAAATGTAAATTATTTATCAAAGAAATCTGCTCCTTATTCCACTGATTGTTAAAGTTGATTCTCCGATAAACATTTTAAATTACACTTGGCGCCACGCTTTGTCATGCCGATATAATCTGTATCCGGTGCCATTTGGGATGAAAATATATTTTTACTTATCTTAAGTGGTTGTATCTGCTTATTAATTAGCTTTTGAGGGTACATCGAGCTGTCATATCGAACACTCTGGCGGCTGTTTTGATCAATTCCACTAATAGATGATGATTCTTCAATATGAGTTTATTGAGAGTAACGTTACATTATAAAATTTGCTGTCCCTTTCTCACACGTCATGAAAAACTTTAAGGAAAGGATATTATTATATTTTTAAATTAATACGTGTAAAATCGATAATTGTCGTCGTAACACAATTTATGTGGATTATTATTTCGTAAATGTTCATTACAAACTATAATGAAACATGATAGCTGTTTATAAAAAAGTTGGTCGAATAAAAAAATAAAAAAATTAGCGAATTTTTACAACTTCCATCACTAGTATACTGGTAAGTTTCCTAGCAATATACAGCGAACATTATGATATACTATATTTTTTCTATGTATATCTCTTTAATTACTTTATTTTGAAGTAAACAATTCAACTCAAATTCAGACTCAAATTCCCTTATTTAATATAGAAGCATTACACTTTCTTATTGATGGTCAAATTAAGCACTACCACCGGTTCGGAAAAAGGAACACCCTGACCTGAGAAAAACCGGCGAAAGAAACTCAGCGGGTCTTTTTTTTTCGTTCAATTAATTATATACACAATTGTATATGAATATTTATTATAATATTTATTTATACCCAGTTTCATAATTAGCAAAACGAATTTAGATTGCCGTTTAGCATAACCATGATTTATTTGTCAATAAAATTGTCAAAGCCATCGAATTTTGAAAAACACATAATCCGTAATCGTAATATTTATTGAGTACTTCATGTAAATTTATATTTATCTGAATGACGTATATACCTCGAGTGCATGATGACTCATAATGAGTCGGATCTTTTACGAAATTATTGTCATTACAAACATTATGCTTAAAAATACCGTATTTTTAGTATTATTAATAAAACTATATTACGTTGCCATTTTTCAGTCGCAAATAATATATTATTTTCGAAGTGATAAAATGTCCCCTTGAAATAGCGTAATTAATATTTCAAAATTATTTTTGTATTCTAAACAAAATGAGCGCGTCTCACCGTCAAGCCTAATAGCTTGGTGAGAACAAACAAAATTGCTAACAATATTGTATTATTACTAAGAAATAAATAAATAAAAAAAAAAAAAAGTCTCCTTTCAAATGAACTTTGTCGTCATGGTTAATGCAATATTTGATTCTATAATAACTATCAAAATTACGGAAAATATTTAATTATTTTGCTTTTGAATAAACACAACTGTACTTTTCTGTAAAAAAAATCACTTTATATCTCACCCGTGAAATGTTGAAATCCGACTTACGCCGACTTACCGACTGACGCCTTTATTTTTAAATATTAAACTCAATGTCGCTTACTACTTTCTAATACCACACGACTACTCTCTGCGGTAAGTTCTGAAGTTTATTTTTACAGAATAATTCTACAGAATCGGTACTTTTTATACAATGCTCGGTGGACGGTCTAATTGCTCACCTAATACGTGGTCACCATCACTCATAAATTCTATAAAACACCAATGCGCGACCAACCTGAGAAACTAACCTTGTGCCTGTAGTTACACTGGATCACTCACTGCTAAAAATAATTCACATATCCAATAAACTACATGTGATGTTTCATTTTTATATATATTATATATAACATTGAATTGTCATATATATATATATATCTAAAACTATAGTTACGAAGACAATAATTGTACGAAGCAATTATGTGATATCGTCGGATCAGGCGACTCAGGTGACCGTTAAGACAATCAAGTGCTCCGACTTCCTGCATTACATGATGATAATACATAGAAATTGTATATTAAAGTCAACTCATAAATATGTATATGTTTCGGTCTGTGGTCACACAAAACGTTGCACAATCTCCCGTACGGATGGCCCCGCCGGCGGACAGGGGAAGTGTGGAGTTGTACAATGATTAATAAATTTTGTCGTGTGTAAAATGCACTTCATATTAACAAGATATCTATTGAATTATTTCACGAATGGTACGAATTCATATCTACAATATAATATATTGAATGTACACAATGTAATATTTCTCTTATTTACTTATAGTATCTATGTATATTTATGTATTTATAATGTTTATTATATGTGTTATTTTTCGACATTTTAGTTTCAGTTTCAGCTCTTATCAACCTATCTTGTTCGTTTTGAAGTTTGCTTGCAGTGAATGTCGAAGCATTTCGCGCTTTTATAAATATAATTTTGTTGTACGATTATTTTATAAATAAAGAAATAGTATTTAATTTTAACTACAAGATACTATGACTGTGTACTAATCTGGTTTTTATTTCTGTTTCATTTACGTCAACGTCAAACATTCGACAAATAGTGTAAATAAAAATGGATCAGTTAATATATTGACTACATACGTGTCTGCTAATTCAATAATTAAACGATAACTTATAGTTCAATACTATACAGAAATTTACGCTAAATTTTTTCATTCTCCTTAATATATAAATAAAACTTTAAGTATTTTATTATATTAAAATTAAAAAAATATATTAATATTAAAAATAATCAATCTATTAAATTAACAATTAATTCAGCTCAATTTAATCTCTGTTCTATATTGACGTACAGCGCCGCCAGGCCACGGCGTAATAGAAAAAGTGATACGCGGCGCACCGCACAAATACATTCTTATCATCGTTTGTTCTACGTACACTACTCCACTTTGCACGCGACAAATCATTACCCCAACCAATTTTGACATTTATCCCTACACCCTAAGGAACTATTTTGCCTTTTACGTATCAAGCGTTCGGTGTCTTCGCGTCTGATGCGTCATCGTATAGGTTGAATAAAGAAATGTCGGGCTGCGTGTGGTACCTTTACAGTCGTGTTCTTCTCAGTCCACAATAGCAGTCCACCACAAAACATTGATTCGATAAAATTACTCATTGAATGTCAATTTAACTTGGTTTCACGGTATATTTATTTCATTTTTTGCACTTTTAAAATGTTACTTGAACATTTTTCCGTTCTAATTTTACAAGAGAGGACTGTAGATTTCTGAAAATTTACCTAAGCTTAAAGTCCAAATTAGTGAAAGTACTTTAATTTACATACGAGGGCGTAAATTTTGAAATTAGTTTGGCTTTACACTAGAAGAACCCTGATATTATTGTACCGGTACTGGGACCCATCTTAATAGGTAAAGAACCGTTTTATACGTAGTCCGCCGATGTAAAATGTACCGTAGGTACAAATTCAAATTCGTAAATCTTTATTTAACATGGAATATTTATGCTTTTTTACCGATTGTCGAAATTCTACCACCGGTTCGGAAAGAAATCTCATACTTAAGAAGAGTTTTAGTTTTAACAGATGTGGTGCAATCATTTGCGTGGACGGGTATGTAAGTGCCTGAAAAATGATATTTAATGGTTTGAGCATTGAGTGAACCAGTGTAATAACAGGCAGATAATATCTTAGATCCCGCAGCTGACGGTGTTGTATTTTTTTCAGTGTCAACGTGTATAGGTATGCAACCATCTATCATCGGCTTACTTTCTCATCTGGCTTTCTATTTTATTAATAAAAAAATTACATATGCTTTGATTCAAGATAGCATACCTGTGGTTGAAAACTATTTGTTTTTTTTTTTTTTTACGTTAGCGCGATCGAACAAAAATCTTTACGATTTTTTTTATGAGATGTACAAAATTACATACTCATACTACTTAATTTAAAAACAAAGAACATACCACAACATAAGTATCGTTACTATATAGAAAGACAGAAACTTAATTTTTTTTAAATGAAAAATTTGTCATACATTATGTACTAAAATATGATACTTTATACTTACATATAAAAAAAATTAGTTAGTATTTTCGCCTAACACGAAATAAGGCCACGCAAAGTTTCACAACGAGGAAGGACGTCGGCGATATTCATACCGTAACACACTAGTTAGTGCGGAAGGAAGCCAGTTACCTAAGACGATCACGCCACGTTTAGGGATAGTATGAAAATACGTACACAACAAAAAAAAAATAAAGTTCTTGGAGTCGTTAAGATATAATAGACGTAACAACAAATCGTGTTTATTTAATATAATATTTAGAGAAAGCAAATTTCGCCTTTAAATATTGTTAGTTTTTAATTGTAATACAATAATAATATATAGAAATAAATATTTTAAGGAAAAATAATATTATTTTGAATCCTGTATATTAGACTAATATTATTAAGGGTTATAGGTATATGCATCATTAATTGCCGATTTAATACTTATTAAAGAGTTATTATTAATCAAAATAATCTCAAAACGCTTACTTTTTTTTTAAATCAATTTATGATAAAAATTTTAAAAATATATATTTTTATAATAATGTTTAAAAATGATATCTTCACGACGATTCAAAAACGCTTGTGAGAGCGTATTTGGATATAGTATATTTTATTTTTAATTAGTTAAGATTAGTATCACGTTCTGAAACGAATTTTAAACGATCACTAAATAATAAACAGCTCAATAGTTAATTGTGGGAAAATAT
The DNA here is from genome assembly GCF_905147765.1 of Vanessa atalanta. Lineage (NCBI taxonomy): Eukaryota > Metazoa > Arthropoda > Insecta > Lepidoptera > Nymphalidae > Vanessa > Vanessa atalanta. The sequence goes on from NC_061882.1 coordinate 8,794,114, forward strand.
TATATTAAATAGTCAATAAATTAACTATATTGATTGATTGTAAAATTATGATTAACAGTTAGTTGATCGTGATCATGAGACGGTGATAACTAGAACAACTGGTTTTTAAGTTGCCATATTAATCATTATATACTTATTTATCTTTTGGCTTTATGTAAATTCAATTAACCCTAAAGTTTTATGTAGGTATTTGATTATATAACTTAGAAATAACTTTCCTTCGATATTCTTTACTTGTTTTTATTTTGGTACCTTTTTAAGTAGGTATATACCTACACAGGTACGTAAAGTTATAGTAAGATCAAGTTTTAAATTTCTACAAAGTCATATTATAGACGTAAAGAATTAACCAACGAAGGCGCGCCTCTCCAAGTTAAAATATTATCGGCGTTTATGTATGAGTGAGTGACGCTCGTGCTTACAAGATATCTCAGTGAGCGTAATGCAAATACGTGTATAGACAGCATAAAAAAAATAAATTAGATGCTTTAGTTCAGTTCATTGTATTAATAAATAATTTGACGTTGAGAAGCGCGACTTCTTGAACGAATACCTGTGTATTAGAAAATTGTACATATAAGTACGATTTTTCTTAAGTTTAATTATAAAAAAAACCTTTGTCTTTGTGTATTTGGATACAAGTAATAGTAATGTTCCTCTATTTAATTAAAAATGTACACATATTATATTTTTTTGAAAATAAAAAAGTATACTGTAATCCTCAACGTTTAACGTTCAGGTCTAAACATAGCTATTGACATTTTAGTTGATATGAAAGCCTTTAATTTATGTGAAGCCTTACTTATGTTATTATTATGAATTAAACTGGCTCATTAACTTCTAACACTTCATTATCACAAATAAGAACAATGTGGTTTCGTGAAAAAACACTTGTGGTTGCAGGTGGTTATTACTCGCATTACCACAGGGTTGTGTATATATACTATATATCTATATATTTATATATATTCACACAATTCTTAACCCTTCGATTATGTTCATAAACATTGTTGCTTGTTTGTAATATTCTATCCGTGTAACAGTGTTGTCTTCCAAGCGCTGGGCTGCTGAAAAAAAAGTTTCGTTAGGTACCACCTACTTATCATATGCTTCATCATATACAAACAGTTGTAGTATTATTGGGTTCCGATTTGAAGGGTGAGTGAGCCAGTATAACTATAGGCAGAAGAGTTAAATCTTAGTTCCCAAAGTTAGTGGTCGCATGGATGGTTATTATTTGATGCAATGCTAACGTTGGTAGTGGTGACCACAAGACTTCAGAGGGCCTATTCGAAAGGCTGTGTAACTATTTCAAATTAAAAACACATATGTTGCTACGTTTTTTTTAAGCGTTATCTTTTTTTCTCAAATAATGTCCTCACATATAAGAAAGTAATCATATTTTATATTAGATATGTGAAAAAACGAATACTCTTGTTCATTAAATAACGCCTCAAGCGACACCTTGTGTCTAGTAATAACAAAATCTTTGACATAGTTATTGCCACCTATATATACCTACAAAATTATTATAAACGGTTTTCTTTCGGCATTCAAAGCTCTGGAGTATGATATATTACCTGTTTCAAATTAGTTGGACTCGCAGTTCTAGTAATGCTCTCTCGCTTAGTTCTTAACTAAACCCAATTGATAGTAAATTTTCGTAAAATTTGTACTATAGGCTGGATGACTATATAAGTTATACCTATATGAAGTTTTTTTTTTTAATTTACACTCAAACAATCTTGTTGTGTACATTGTGGAAAATTGCTCCAACTGACTCAGCCTGGAAACATAGATATACTCCCTATTCCTTCCCTCTCAATTTCCGACACCACGCGAACCGTTAACTGAACGGAACTCTTTCGTCACTAGACCAACGGGGTAGTAAAATAAACAATATACCTATTATAATTTATTTTCGTTCTCTTCTGCTATAGAATAGGTCATCAAAGTCGTTTTAAATATTTAATGACATTTTACAATAGAAAAACTTATGCTGGGCTATAAACTGTGCGAGCTGGGGTCGTTCTATCGAAAAGCTCATATCGTAAAAGTGATGTCGCTAACGATACAGCCAATAATGGGAAAAAATTACTTTGTGAAAGTTAAGGGTAGTACACACAAGTTCAATATACACGATAACTTTGAGATATATTTAAAAATTGTCACCTTGTTATTATATAGTATATTATATTGTGTATGATTAATTTTCCAATCAATATTAGTTCAGAATGGACTTAGCCTCCAAACCTAAACAATTAATACTAATTACTAACTAAGCTTTCACTTAAGATAATCCTTGAATCCTTAGGCTAGCAGTAGGACATCTGCGAACTTTTCCACACCACGATCGCAAAGCGTAAAAATACTATTATCTTTAAAAAAAAAGCAATTCGTTGTGTTATTTGCTTATCCTAATGAACAATCCTAAAACAATGATTAATCCTTATACTAAGAATATTATACTTTATAAAATTATGTTAGCAAGGGATGTCCTTTATAAATCAACCTCAAAACATTTTTAAACATATCATGTAGACATCACTTAACATATAAAAAGGCTCTCATATTCAAGTCGGTTCCCATACAATGTTAATCCTTTGCTTGCGCCGCTAGTATTAGACCGGTAATGAACTCGCCTTGTAATTATTTGCCGCTATTAAAATATCTAGATAGATGTGTTAAATATACCAATAGCAATTTAGTTGGTGTTCAAATTAAATTGAACTATTGATTTTGATCAGGCTTTAATGGAATTACATATTTTACATTGATCGTATCGTAAATAATACATGCTGAATTTAAATATTAAAATTTTGTCCGAAAAAAAAAGGTCCATAGTCTTATTCTTATAGGCATTTTATTTAATTAAAAATAAAAATAGTGCTTAAAGAATAGTGACGATTAATGATGACATGAATGAATGAATGAATGAATGACAACTTATCGTTGATAATCTCGATCACGATGCCTTACTTTCATAACATGGAAAGGCAAATCCGACACGAACGGAAAAAGATCAAGCATTAAGGATTTTAAGTGCTCCGAGGCAAGGCAGTGCACTACCTCCTTCCAAGTTCCTGCTTAAGAAAAAAGAAAATACTTTATATCGGCCCGTCCGATTCTGTACATATTTTTCCCTATATATTTTTTTGTTTTGATGTATAGTTTAAACTTGTATTTTAAATTAAGTCTAGTAACAAGTATATACAACAATTAAAATAATATACTTATTTATTGTTATTATATTGATTACTCATTTTGTGACTAAGTATGTAATTATTTAAATTATATCTTAAATACCAATAAACTATGAATTATTTCTTGTCTTTTTAGAAAAATAAAATATAATATTAAAAAAAAGGTATTATTGTTATGGCTACTTTTAACAGTTTATGTTTTTATTTAAGATAAGAACGTTTTATACATAGATTATATTAAACATACAATACTGTTAGTTATTAAGTAAATATTACAGGTAATCTTGCAAATGAATCTTTTAACTCATCACAAGATTTGATCTGGCTAATTCCTATATCAAAATTAAATGATGTTATCAAAAACATCATCTCGACATTTCTATTCGTATATTTGACTAATTCCAAGCAGATATCATCAGCCATACATATAAGACATAAAAGTATGTTCACACGGGTGTCGACCTCTGACCGGCACCAACCCGAGTCATGATTAAGTGGCGCATTACATATGCCAAAGGCTAAGTCTGACGTGACATTAGTTGATGATAATGACAAGTGAAATATTCAAGCATGAGAAATAGTGTGTCAGACACAAGATCAAATAACAGAGTACATTGATGTGTACTCAGCTTAACTATTTCTAACACGCGATTTTATTCTCGTCGTTTGCTTAATAGAACGTGAAATTGTCACGTCAATATTTTGTTTCTTTTTCTTGGTATATGTTAGCGGACGAGCAAATGCGTCACGTGCTCACCACCGCACATAGACAATAGTGCTGTAAGAAATATTTAACTTTCATAACCTCGCCAATGCGCCACCAACCTTGGGAACTAAGATGTTATGTCCCTTGGGTCTGTGGTTACACTCACGCTTCAAACCGGAACACAACAATACTGAGTACCGCTGCTTGGCAGTAAAATATCTGATGAGTGGATGGTACCTACCCAGACGGGCTTGCACAAAACCCTACCAACAAGTAAGTAATATTCTATATAAAACCCATCTTCGAAACTCCTTACTGGTGCATCGAAGGTCTAAGGAGTGCTTTGTTCGAGTATTTCGAGTATCGCCAATTTATATCGAACCAAATTGTAATTTATCTAAGTTTATGAACAAACACGAACATCGAGACATCCAACTGCATTTATAGTATGTAAATTAATGGAATATATTGTGTAATAAATACTATGTATTTACATTCATGATCCTCACTTTGAATATTTACGAAACCATTCTTGCATTGAATTCCAAATTATCAATACACATATTTTTGGCGTAAGACTTTTAGTTTTTTAAACACAGGTCTTTTTACTTTCTTTTCTTATAGCATTCGTTAATAATTTATTAAAATGATCACTGTATATAATCTGTGATTAAGTTTAACTGATTGGAATTGAATTATTAACTATTTACTAATATAGTTTAATATAAATCTTTATGTAATTTGTGGTATATTTTTCTGTTCGATCTTTGAATATCAATAAGTAAAAGTAAAAACTAACAAAATTTTTCAAAGTAATGTTCGTCAACATCATCGTGTTAATACGTTAATGTTAATAAACTTTATTGTACACACAAATATAAAATACAGAGATCTTAGGACTAAACACAAAAATAGTAATAATACTAAAAATAAAAATAAATATATGATGTGCTGTCCAACGGACAGACTTATGGCAACCCAATCTGAGAGAGATTTTTTAAAATCAAAATCATCACCTCACTCCCCTTCATTCGTATCCTAATGATCAGGAACTACAAATACGAATTTACCTTCTGAATTCCATCTGTAAACAAAACGAATTATATCTGAATATACTAACAAGTTATAAGTGTGTGTAATTAATTTTTTTTTATATAGTTCGAGGCGACAGGAAGACGGCATTAGCATTAAAACGGTCGCACAATTACATCGTGATTAGTGTGTCGCCGACGACTGAATTCATTAGTTCAGCTCACCTGATTTTATTTAATTAAAAACAACGCGGCCATTTCCACTGCAACTTAAACTGTAACACCGAACTATAAACCATCGTTTTAATCCATGGTTTATATTTATCATCAGCTAATACCTATTATAGTATCTGCATTTAGAGAAAATAATCTTCGTTAGTTTAGCATTTCATATTTCGTTTTTGTTTAATATAATTAGTAAGTTTAAGAAATTGTCTTATGATTTTTTTTTTATTAAATATTTTTTATATATTATTATACATATTAGTTTCTTAATATTCACCATTTTATTAATATAATATATTTACTGAATCATAACAAAACTGTCGATATCATTAAACTATTCATCAGCACTCACTATAACGTCAGATTGTACGACTCGTAGTATGTATGGTAAGAAATTACTAGATAATTATTAAGATGTCTTACTGTAGTTTAAATAGTACAGTGTCACTGAACCAAAGACAAAATGTTAAACGTATGGCAGTGAAATGTCTCATCCTGACCAGCGGAGCGTGCTGGGAACCCTAGCGACTTTATGGTAATTAACCTCATACGATTGTAACTAGATGCTATCACGACTTACGGTACAATGGAAATTAAAATCTTCAAAAATCGTTTTATTTTTAAAACTCTTTTAATACTCAAAACGTATATAAATATTTTGAAACTAGTCGTTCATATAGACTTTAGACGAATGAACATAAGATTGACTTTACGTTGACGACTGTTTTCAGTCTTAAATAGAAAATAAACCTTCATAAAATTATTGAAAATGTTTTACTTGATAAACGCTTTATGAAACTTAGGTATCTTTGAAGAATAATGTATATTTTTATAAAACTAGTTAAGTTGTTGCCCGTGACTTTGTCGCGTTTTAGTAGTCGATCGTTAGGTGTTAGGTATAATACAGTAGCCTATGACCTTCATTGGGATTTAAATTTGCCCCTTATCAAACTTCTACATATTCTTGTCATTGATATAGCCCTGAAAGAGCAACACACTAAAACTAAGATCGTTATTGATGTTAATAATAATACTAAAAATATATTATTATCACAAAGTAATTCTAGGAAATAATTTACAAGAAACTATTAATTACTTTAAATATGTTGATGCGTACTGTCGACTAAATTTAATTTAATAATTAGTTATAAATTACTTGTTTTTACGTGACTAACCGCGTCCGCACTTAATTCGGCGGCGTGTTGTGTTATTTCAAGGAACTGGTACAAAAACTCCACGTTCAAGTAATAATATAACTGTCATCCAATATATAATTACGAATACGAAATAGATGCCTGTGAGATTCTCAGCGGCTGCAGGAAACTGGAGATACGCTAAACATTACATAACATTAACAGCCTGTAAATTTCCCACTGATGGGCTAAGGTCTGCTCTCCCTTTAAGGAGAAGAGAATTTGGAGCATATTCCACCACACTGCTCCAATGCGGGTTGTTGGATACAGGTGTGGCAGAATTTCGTTGAAATTAGTAACATGCAGGTTTCCTCACGAGGTTTTGCTTCACCGACGAGCACAAGATGAATTAGAAATAAAAACTAAGTACATGAAAGTTCATTGGTGCTAGCTTGGGTTTGAACCCGCAATCATCGGTACATAGCCGTACCACCAAGTAAACGTCCAAATTAATTGACTGGGCAATAATTTTGACTGTAACATACAATTATTATGTCAGAAGAACAGTGAACTTATATCTTATCTGGAAAATACTTTGTCAGTTACCGTTAGTTATTTACTCAGACGAGACAATTTTTCTTAATCATAAATGGTCCCACAACTTATATTCGGTCGTGCGATGATAAATACAGTCCAAGTATTATTTATGGCCCGTTTGATCAGATAGGCTCTCTGTCCACTAGCTTGGATGTACTTGGGGGCTAAATTGACCTCGTAAATCATAGAGCAGCGCTGATATAGTAGTTATTTGGGTTTTTGAGTTAATTACCTTTATAAGGACTTGGGATGATCGTGATTACGTTCTTTTTTTGATTTTCTTTTTATTGGTAGTCCAACTTAGTGCCGCTATATTTCGATTGGTTGATTCAAATTTTTCACAAATTGACAATATTCTTATTTAACGACTAAAAATATAAGTAACGATAAAATAAACTACTACTTTAAAGGGTAGTATAAAACAAAAAATGCTATTCAATTATCTGTTTTAAAAGCAACTTATTAAGAAACTAATGTTTTGATTATCATTGTTGGTATATATTTTCTCACGAAAATGCATCCTTTCGCGTAAAATATTTTATTGGCTTGTATTAACATGAGTGAGTGACGCTCGTGCTGACAAGCTGTCGTATTGTGCGTAGACGACTAATAAATGAGATTATATTTGTATACCGTATTTTATAAAAATGAATTCATATAACATATCGGTGCGCCCCTTCGTCAATTAATAAAATGTGTTTCAGAACGGTATTTGACTAAACATTATCATACACCGATGTACAGCCTGTAAATTTCTCACTGCTGAGCTAAGGCCTCCTCTTCATTTAAGGAGAATGTTAGGAGCATATTCCATCACGCTGATCCAGTGCGGGCTGTTGCATACACATGTGACAGAATTTCGTTGAAATTAGACACACACTCACGATGTTTTCCTCCACCGCCGAGCACGAGATGAATTATAAACACAAATTAAGGACATGAAAATTCAGTGCTGCTTGCCTGGGTTTGAATCCGCAATCATCGGTTATGATGTACGTGTTCTAAGCACTGGGCAAACTCGGCTCCCTAATATTATCATACAAAAAAACCCAATATACCTATATATAACGTAGCCATGGCAACGCGTGGCCGGTCTAGCTAGTACATTATATAACCTATAACTATTAGTATATACTTCGATAAAGCACATTATCGATATCTCATACCGCATTAGCGAGTGTCGTGCGCTAAGCAATATTGACGTGTTCATTAAGAGCATTGTCTTCACGTGTAGGGTGATGTCTAGTGGAAATTCGATAAACTGATACTTGGGCCCGATATCAAGGAACTATACTAGCTTACAAAACTATCGAATATGTTACTGAAATATTACAAACGAATAAAAAAGAAAAATTGGACAAGGCTTTAAAAGTTAATTTTAGAGTTATTAATATTTCTATATTCTCCAACAGTAAAGAGTTGACGAAAGCCAAGGCTGCATACCGTGGAGTTATGAAGACTTTATCTTATTTTGTTTTTCTAAAAAAGTAATTTTACAGCTTGAATAATTGACCCAAAAATCGATATGGCAACACTGTATAACAGATATTATAAAAGTTTGACTTGTTGATATCACACTTGGATAATATTTTTTGTAATTCATATAAACATAATATAACATAAGTGGTTAAGTTTATTTCCTGTTATGAAGAAATCAAAACAATATACAATTGTATTGTAGATTTTGAGTAATTCAAAATATTTAAATTAATTAAAAATTTGAAAACATTTTATCACTGACACACAATAAAGGTGTTCCGAAGCATCAATTTAGTATAAAATTCAATACCAATGAGTCGTGACTCAAAAATTCTCAAGTCAAAACACGATGTTTGTGATTTAAAGGTACCTCATTTGTAAGGGAGCGGCAACACTGAACAATGCGCCTAATTTTCGTACAACTTTTGATTGATAGCCAATCCCATTTCATAGTTGACGCGTCAAACAGACATTTTGACGGCTCTGATTGGTCGACTTATAAGTTCTTTACAATCGACGATATTAATCTAAATAGTCATTGGAGCGTAATTGCTTTATATTCTCCTATCTAATTTGGAGGTGTAGATGTGATTGTGATGCTACTGTGATAAATATAACTCATAATATTTGAGATGGACGTTCACAAAAACACGTAAAAAAAATCTAAGACATTAATAAGATCAGGTTGGTCATACTTAACAAATTATTTACGAAGCAAAATACAAAAGGAATTGTCTAGCAATCATATTTTTGATTTGTTAATTTGTAAATGATAAAACACAATGAAACAAAAATTTCTTGTTGGAAAAGTTCTTTTATTACACGTATTACTCAATATTATTCTACTTACTCCTCTTGCCCTTTAAGGTCGCAAATAACAGTACAGCTCGTAAACTACTTGCCGCATTAACCATAACGAATAAAGGCACTAAAAGCAAGTCTCGACCGTCCCTAAGGGCCGTTTCGGCTGTCAATGCGAAAATTTAAGCCCGCCACACCCATGCACTCTGAAGGGTCAACCTTTTTGCCCTTTGTCTCAATTGTTGCTGCCTTTATACATCCAACTCCTTTATGTCTGGACGCTGCTACAGATTAAATATAACAATGAAAAAAAGGTTAACTTTCTACCACATTTTGGGTTCTTTTTTTATATATGTATAACAAATTTTTGAAAAAAGAAACCCAAAAAATTTTTACTACGTAATTGTGCTAAGAACATTTGGCTCTCAAATACTAAACTATACTAATGAATGATAAAAAATCTGTTTCATTCATTATCATTCTTCCGATGCTAATAGCTAATTAATAGATCCCAAATGTAGTAAGCTGTTTATTATATTACCTTTGCTTTGATTATTATTTTTTATTAGATTTTCACCTTCATTCCCAAACTATTCACTAACAACGGACCTTAATTCTAACATGTCTGACATCGAATGTATACAAAACATTCATCTGTTCTAATCTCGTTGTTCAAAGGAATGTGTTACCGACATCAGTTCCCATCTATCTTGCTATAACGACAATGTCTTGATGTATTTTATCACATTTAGCTCAGTAGAAATATTTACTATCACCGTCCACGGCATCTTGACCTTTCATTTCATTATTTGTTTGTGTATCTAAATGCTGATGTATATTTTCTTTAGTCTTTCGAAGACCAAGGTATGCTGGTCGAATGGGTGCGGTGACCGTAGTGTTAACGGTCATATTTGTCATCTGTCAATTTGCCTTCTATTTTGGTAGGGGCTATGAAAGCTTTTTGGTAACCGCATGTAGTCGCTAGCGTTTTGTCATCATTATTTTTAGATGTTTTATAATCGCTATTGACAGCCCGAAGCAATTAGTTTGGGGTGCTTTGTGTTTTAATGTGTTCGTTTTTAAAATATAATTTTAGTTGGAGATGGAATCATTAGTGATGATGCACGAACGTGTTTGTTTTCTAATAATAATATTCATAGATTTTATCATTTAAACTATGTTACTCAACTTAAATTTATTTTATACTTTGTTAACTATTGTACTGAGAAATTGCGACATAATATAATAACAATGGGGTGAAAAATATTGTATTTTTTTTTAATGTTAAGTGAAGCGAATGGTTTAAAAGCATGTGCATTGAGTTTCCGTTTAAAAATCGTATACAAACATTTGTAAAAATTTTACATGAGTAATCAACGAAATTAGACCTCAATCTTGTAGAACGGATCCCGTACCGGTGTTTACGCCCAATTAATAATCGAGTAATCGCTCGCCGTAGGAAAAGTTTAAGCTACCACTCATTAACGGCAAACACGGTGCAGATATAAAATATACCGTATTTTTTAATATTCAAACTTAATATACTTCCCAGAGTACCTACATATTAAAGCAAATTAATAAAATATATAAATAAATCAATTTTAAAATACTGAGCTGATTTGAGCTGATATTTTTTCTTATTTGAAAAAACTTGTACAATTATTTTTTTTATGGTAAACGTAATAATATTTCATATAGAGTATTCTAGATCACGTGATCAAGTAACTGCATTTATAATATATCACTCATAATCGTTACGAGAATATATTGAATTAAAAACGTAGCGTTTTTAACGGGTAGTGCGTGAAGTCTTAGAAGATTCGTAAAATTATGTTTAATTAAACAACAGCCTTCAAGGTGCGTTCTTATAAGTATAGTGACCGCGAAATAACAGTTTTCCCTTTCAGATACTGTATCGTTTTTTGTTTTTATGTTTGATAACAACATTGTTATGTTAATACGGTTTCAAATACATATATTTATAATATTTTGTATAAATTTTTAATCCGTCATAAACAGGTATTGTTATCGAATATTCTAAGCATACTTCAGTTATAATATAAGCGTTCATGTATTCAGTTTTCGCCATCAAAAATACTAGAGTTTAACAAATAAACGAGTCATTGGTAAAATTTACTGATCAATGTGCGCCATATATATTATTTGCGAGAGCATGGTATGGGCGTTGAACGTATATATATATATCAAATGGTTTTTGAATGAAGTTCTTTTGCGTCTTACAGTATAGTGAGCTGAAGGAATTCATCTCGTATGGAAACAGTGTTATGCCCTTTCCCTCTCTTCCTCTTTCTATTATAAAGGGTTTTATATAATATTATTTAAGCTTATTTGTTCTGTTTGTTCTAATTTAAAAAGGATTTTTAATAACAATTTTATTTCTTGTCATGGATTATTCTCAAACGTTAATTTATTAGGTATTATATAGAGCCGAGATGGCCCAGTGGTTAGAACGCGTGCATCTTAACCGATGATTTCGGGTTCAAACCCAGGCAGGCACCACTGAATTTTCATGTGCTTAATTTGTGTTTAAAATTCATCTCGTGCTCGGCGGTGAAGGAAAACATCGTGAGGAAACCCGCATGTGTCTAATTTCAACGAAAATTCTGCCACATATGTATTCCGCCAACCCGCATTGGATCAGCGTGGTGGAATATGCTCCAAACCTTCTCCTCAAAGGGAGAGGAGGCCTTTAGCCTTAGCAGCGGGAAATTTACTGGCTGCTAATGTTAATTTATTTCTACAATAATAATATGGTAACACATTATAATTACTTTGATTATAGCGTAAGCTGAATTTGATTAGTATTCCATTCCGATTCCGATTCTGCAAAAGTCCCTTGTCAGATCAATACATTACATTCGTGTAACTCAGATATACCAGTCAGATGTTATATATAAAACCTCTGTTAAAAACGATTTTATTAGAAAATAAATTACCTAATCACTAAACGCGACCAATTAAAAACTCTTTTATTTCCAGGGAATGGTCTATACCGTTTTTGGATCTATTAAAAGGGCCGATGGAAACTATTACCTGGGACCCGAGCTTCCCTTAATCCCTATAATTAGAGTCATCCCACACCGAGTGATTGATAACAACAACAATCCCGACATCAAATGAGATTCTGATCGTCATTAATGTTCGAGGTCCAAGAAAGAATACAAACGCAAACGTAACGTAAACGTAAGATTCTTCGTTTTCATCTACCGTATAAAGTTAAGACATAACTTTAAATCTAGTATTTTTTTAATTACAACATCTATAAAATACCACAAAGTCATATATATTTAGGAAATAGATTAAACTTTATTCTTTGAGCAATATTATATTATATTAGTTTAAATTGTTACTAATCTTCATTTTGACATAGGTACCTAAGTATATGTAGCTTAAGCTACAAGTTTAACATCATTATCACCAAATTTCTTCTGCGTAACATTATAAACCCTTTCACTTTGACGGTGAATTTTGTCATGATTTATGAGTTAATGCGAACTCCCTATAAATAATAATAATTTCAGAATTCATGGTAGCTCACTAATTATTACTATCAGCCTTCTGCGGTTGCGGGTTCAACCCCCAAATGGAGTCTGTATATTAGGAACGCCTATTGTTACGTTGTAAACCATTAAGTCCATGTAATTTTATAAAATGGATAACAATTTATCTATGAAATTAGAGTTTTTACCTGAGCGCCTTGGAAATTGGAGTGAAATTTCTTGACCGATTATAGATAAAGCGATTAGCCGCATATGTTCAAAATAAGGTAGCGTAGGTAGGTAGGCCGTAGTACCCACGTTTAATGAGAAAACACTTAGAACAATTCTTTTCGATCCGAAACAAATCTCAAGTCTTCCTTAATTTATCAAAACAAGTAATTTTACAACAGGATAAAAATATAAATAAAGATACAGATATTTGTAAATCAAGTTCCCCGATGTGTAAAACATGTAACTACCATAAAATTAAATAAAAAAATGGAATTTCTATCAAATTGGCCTTTAAATGTGAGCAACAAAAAATCTCTAAGTCGATTTAATTCTTTGTGAAAAATATAAGGGCATAATTACGGTCACAATGCCGTGGTTAGCGAGGCAGGACAATTAGATTTTGACGGGCGGGTGATAAATGGTGAGCTTGGTTACCTTTGAGAACAAAAAACATGGAAACGATGTTTTATTTAAATAAAAGTTCAATTTTCGATCCAATTTTTACAAGTTGACGAAAAAAGAAAACGATTAAACTTCAACGAGATCTTATATTTTAAAATAATTCATCTATTTAATTTTTTGCAATAATTAATTTATTTTTATATTGACGATAAATTTTATACTGGCCAAAAAATTTGACTTAAATAAAATTTATTTGTCATTATAAGTTTTAAATAAAAGTTAAGAATAGAATCTCTACATGTTTCCTGTTCTTTAATAATTTTCAAACCAAGTTTATTATTAAAACGATCGTTTTCCTAACCTCGAATTATCAAATTTCTTTAACTCGCCCTAGTATTATCACATAAGTCCAAATGTCTCGAGGTATCGTTATGTCAAACCGAAATAAAATGGTCCCAGTATATCCCTCAAGGGACTCCAACTGCTTCAAGTGATTACAAGGAAAATAAGGTGATACGGGTCTGAATATAATGGTTACTCAAAGGAGAACGATTAAACGAAAATTGCAAAAGATTACAGGCCGTCCAGTATAATCCGCGGATCAGTTATTGTAATTACACGTCTCCTAACTTTTTAAATGCAGCCATTAATAATTAGTTTAGCGAAGATTTAGTAGACAGCTCTCATTTCAGATTCAGAAACCCAATGTAATAACAGGCTAAGCTTTTAATAAATCTTGGAATATTTAATATTAGCCTATAATAAAAAAATTAAAAATCTAAATAATTACACAATTAGAATTTTATGTATATTTTAAATGTGAAATTGCGTTAGTACGTTTTCTTTCAACGGAGCAACGTAGAGTGATTTGTTGATATAGAAATGCAACAGCCATTTTTATTACAAGAAATGTACAAAAACAAAATTAGTAGATATTCCTGTTAAAAATAATTGTCAAACTATTATTTGAGTTTAAACCGCGGTGATGATTATTTTCAACCAGCGTTTCGACGGAGCATAAAAATTTATTTCGTTGTAAAAAAATACAACATTCAAAAACATTACCCTAAATATAAAACCCAATCAGTGTTTTAGTGATTGACACATGTCAATTTAAGCATAACGTCTAAATCCGACTTGGAACTGTTAACCTCATCGCACGTAAAGAAGTTTCACTTCAATGAATTCAAAACAGAGAACAAACAACGATTTTCTAATACAGCATAAAAAACATAAGTATAATTAGGAAGGAAATATCGTCTGTACTTGACATTTAGATAACTCACGTGCTGCATTTACCTCGACAAAGTAATTATAGCGCAAACGTTCTTCGTATCTTTCTATAATTTTTTTTTTTGTGTTCTATCAAACATTTTTTGTATCAAATACCCAGTTAATATAAATTGAGAATTTTAAGACAAAAGATAGATAAAATATTTTTTCGAAATTATTGCATATAATTCTGGAAAAGTTGTTCGTAAATTTAAGCCAATTTAATGATTGGTGATTTTGAGATTGCAATAACATAATTCTTCATATCTATATGAGCAAGAAAATATTTGGTACCGACCTATTACTTCAAACTATTTTTCTCCTAGTTATTACTAATATTAAATATTACAGAAATATGATTGTCAATTACAAATGAATGATTAATATAATTGAACAAAACCATATTTATTTCATAGTACATTCGCCTTACCATCTTCGTCTACACCTTTGCGTTTATTGCCATCGAGGTACCCCAAGATATCCCACAGGAAGGTGTCAGCGCTTTTTACACCGCAAGACATTTAATTACGTACGTCCAACGATGAATAATTCAGATGCGCGCGCGCCGGAACGGTCACAGCACGTTGCGACTAGCGGTCGTACAAGATTTGAAATTATGTGGCCATTTTTATTAGACACTAGGTGTATTACCTTTCTCTGCTTCGTTGCGTGTTGCATTGCCTTGTGAATTAGAAAGTAGTAATATAAATTTTATCATTCAAAATGAATCTCTTTTTATGGCAATTTCAGGATATGATTCAAATATAATTACAACTACTAACAACAACTAATTCTATCAAATTAAACGAGATAATCTCATATAAATCTATGCTTTAATAGACAATAAAAATGTACCCTGATTCTGAAGACTTTGAATGGAAACAATCCCAAAAAATTCAGAGATATCTAAAGAAAATGTCGACAATGTGTACGTCGTACAAAACCCGATGATCTTTTAAACCGCCTGAAAGGCAAACGTGGACCCATAAAAAATAATACAATTCTTAATATATTCAACTTAGCACATATAGTACTAAATATAAAAAGGGCTTCTAACCGACCGACACTAATGTCCTCGGGCGTACGTCATTTAGACTTTGTATAATTTTTCGTTTCGAGGCCGAACTAGTCACATTTCGAAGCAAAATTTTTGACATTCCGTCACCGCCCTTAAAAATAAATTATAGGGTTGGAATACATGGTGAATGCATCTCAGCCGCAAATTAATAGCGCAACAACCGTTTGTGTATCATTATAAAATTAGACAAATATTTCAAAAATATAAAATGGATTGTAAAACACCGAAATTATATAAATGACAAGTTTTATCACAGAGAAAGATACATAGTTGCGTTCAGGAATGTGTTTTTTATTTTATCTTACCTCATATCGAGGGCCATAGTGTTTTTTTTTTTTATTTTATCAATTAGTGTACGACCACTTGCAAAATGTCATTTGAGTATTCAAATTCAACTCAATTTTAAATAAAGGTAAATATTTTTTTTGATTTATTACAATATTTATATTATTCTCAATATTTCTGGTAAAATCATTTTAATACCAAATACATTTGTTGTGATGTAAGCCCACTATCTCATATCTCAAGTTCGTCCCCTCGGCGATGACTACAGATTTGCATAATAACTGCCTACACTCTCCCGCCTTGGGGAGATCTGTCCACTTTTTTCGTCAAATTCCATTCTTTGAAGAGGATTACTGGAATACTTCGTGGATTTACACAAGAATGTTGGATTGGATTTAAAATTACCTGTGACATTTCGTTTTGAAAGATTGTAATTATAAAAAATATTTTATGAATTTTACGAGATTAAATATTTGCTTTGCAATGGAGAAAATATTTTAAATAAAATTATATATTTAAGATACTCCGATGTATGTACATAATATATTAATAGCCGAATAAATGTAATGATATAAGAGAGTAGAGCTGACCTCCTAATAAAATACATTTCTACGACAAAACATCTTCAGTAAATTCGTATATCCAGTCAAAATCGATTTCATATGAAATAAAACCTATTAGATATAATTGAGCAAGAATAAATTGACAAAAACCACCGGTACTATAGCTTAATAACTCAATTTCACAATAAAATATGCACTTTCCGTCACGAGATTATTCCCATTCTGACTAGACTTCTGACTAGACTTGAAGAATCAACGTATAAATTAGATTACGTTAAATATAAATAAAGTAATTATATTACAATGATAACAACAACCATAGTGTACTTTTACAAATAATAATTACTTCTTGTATTTTCTCCGAGCTCATTTTAAATACCTCTTATTATTCTATACAGATTTTTTTAAATGAGTCCAATTTAGTGAGAGCTTAACTTAACCATCACATGACTGCGACAGATTTTGCAACCTCCAAGAACGTTGAAGCAACACGCGACTAACAAACCATGACGACTGACACTAACATGAAGCCAAATCACAAAACACATCGCTAAAATACCTTACCTCCTCTATGCGACCGTAATAAAGTTGAGAATCCTTTGAAATTAAAAATAGAATCTACAAATAAAAACGTTGTGTATATCAGCTTCAGCGCACATAACACACAGCCTAGCGATATGACAGTTAATTGTAAGAAACCTTTTTGTAATACTGGTTATTTTCGTCCATATTACTTTATGCTTTGTATATTACCTACCACACGGATGTCATGCTTGATGATTTTGTCGTTTACAATTGCTCAGCGAGACTGACCAATAGGCAGTGCAATACAGTGATTACAGGAGACAATGGACGGTTATATAAAGTATATAAAGGTTTTCTTTGTAATTTTCCGGTAGGTGGACACAACAATAGACGCGTGGAAATAAACAACTGAGCACGCATTGTCTAAAAAGATGAAGAGATAGGGACAATTACCCGTCTTACATCTGGTACATTGACATGGGTGTACTTTCGGAACACGCTTTGAAATGGTTTATATTCCACACACATACAATTGATATGGTCTATGTTGTTGCTAAAGTACATGGAATCACGACATGATGACATATTATTCGAATCTAAAAAACATATCTAAATCTTCTTTCGAGCTATCTCTGATCTGTGTCCAGTTGTTTCAGATTGTAGACGACACGAGATATTTGGTGAAATTTGGTCAAAAATAATTATTTTTAGTTTCAATTTAAGTGATTAAATTTCGGGTTTTTAGAAATTCTGTATAATCTTGTGATATCGAATATTACTTAAGAAAAGCTACTGCACTTGTGTAACTTTACAAATTTTAGGTTACTCCTATAAATAAAAATCTAAATAAATTGGCATAAAATGGGGTCAAACTTCAATTCTAACTTTTTAAGGTTTTAGGAACAGCAATGAAATAAATATTAATGGCTCGGCCAATAAAACCTTTATCCACGCACAATTTGTAGCTTCAACTGACGTCTTCAGAATGTTTTAATTGCTTCAATTCGAGTCGTGTTGGATACGTATTTAATCGATTTGTTTGTCGCTGTGGGGGCTTCATACAAATATGATTTTTAACGAATATGACAAAGCTAACATTTTAATTAATTTTATTGTGTAATATAGGTTGACTGTTTTAATTATTGTTTTTAAAAGGAAAAGCAAGAAAGCAATTAAATGTCTCTTGTAATTAATTTATAGCGAGACCTTGAAAAATGCAACAATTGCATATCTTCAATAAAAATAAAATTTCCACGTAGGAAACACATAAACCCGAAAAACATCAAAATTGACGACCATCTTCGTAATACCCATCGAAATTAAGGAACCAGTTAAAAGCAATTCGAATTAATGGATTTGTCATCGCTATTAATTTTATAGGAATTAATATGCGAGCGGCAAACGTAAAGACGGATTTTTTCAACAAAATTGACATTTAATGGACTACAGACGACGTATAGAGCGGTGACGGTAAATTGATTGACAAATTGCGTGACGAATCCGAAATAGGTGGATTTCTTCTCAGTGTATCAGTTGTAAAAGTCGCGCTTAGGTGAATGGCCACGAAAATGATGGGTAAGACAGGATAACCCATTATAATATTCCAAAATGCATGCAACATGCACAATCTACAAGTATTTTGCGATTTCGCTTCTGTGGGTTAATGTAGTTCTTTTTATTTCCTTCTAGACCTTTGTCTAACCAAAACATACTTTATAAATGACCTTCTCATAATAATTCACATCTCTTATTTAGATTTCGAATCTTCTTGTTTTTCTGTAATTTAATTTCTTTATACATAAACGCTTATTTTATAGCCACAGTAGAAGAGTTGTAAAAGTCGTAGCTAACAGCTTGAAGTTCTCACGACAGATCGCTCCGATCGCTGACTTGTTCATTATTAGTCAATCGGTTTTATTGAAATATTTCGAATCGGATGCCGCCTTTGATCGTGTTGTGTCAATTTCTTTTAATCGATACATCGGCTCCGTTTACTGTTTAAGAACGTTACTATGGCGAGTAATTAGTGGTGTCCATTCGATTCTAATTGATTTTTTTTTCAAACTGAAACGAATTGTTTGTCGTATATCTTGGAAAGTTTCGCTGGGCTGAATCGTCGCTGATTTAGGATATAAAAATTTATTATACAATTAGAAATCTCACACGTATAGAGTAATATTCGAGTTAGATGTGCCGATATTTTAAAATAATTTAAATGAAATAACGAGATATAATTTTTAATTTAAGCATCATTATCAACATTCGCTTGCTGTTCATTTAATTCTGAAGATTTGGCTGAACTTGACGACTTTTTTGGACATTTTTCTCTACCAAATTAGTTTTCATTCATACGTAGTTGAGACTTTAAATATTCGATAGGTTTAATATTTTCCTACGATAAGTATTTAGAATCTAATCTGCCTATTGAATAAGGAAATTCAATTAGGTAAAAAAAAAAACATTATATTAAAACAAGATAAAAAAACGACGACATTTTTAATGTTTCTTAGCATCTTATGCTCTTTTACCTTTTGACTATTTTTTTCTTTCTTTTGTTTTTCATGTAATTAATTCGAAATGTATTTCACTCGAAAAATATACACAAATAAAACATGTGTATATCTATTAGATATATATGTTTTTATTAGTCAACCTTCTATATTTATCACAGTATTAATTAGTGGTAATAACTAAGAATTATCTTAAAGCGTCAATGATCAAAACCGCTGGTCAATCTCAATTATTCCACGTTGACCAATTATGTTATTTTTGATCAAAATGTAATGAACATTGCTTCGAATTAAACTCCGTATGGCAGCTGAGGTCATCTCGATACGACGAATAATTACATCCACCAAATAATATGCTCAATACATGACAATTTTGACATTGACATACCAACATCCGCTACCAAATCTAACTTTTAATTTATTTAATACGCGCCTCTAATTATAGACAATCATCTTAGAACGTGACGCCTCTGACATACGAGGTAATCTTTTGTATTCCCATCATGGATTGTCAGACGTGTTTTGCTGTATAACCTTTCGATGACAAATATAAAATGAACCCAGACTCGTTGAGATGAGTCCCCTTAATTATCTGCTTTTATTAATCAAGAAAGGAGCGACGAAGGCCACGCTAAAATGGTTACTTCTGCCATTGTCGACAGTAATCAGTCGTAATAACAGAACTGATAATCATGATTTTCGTCATTATTTTTTTGTCAAAGATATTTTCGATATTTTTTCTATATATCTAAAATCGATATTGACATTAAATAAAAGTGATTATTTCGTCCGCGTCCTTCGTTCGATGATTGCTCGTATCCTGTTTGTGTTTTATATTATTTAATGGTTCAATTATGTTATATTGTGACAAATTATTTTGGTATTAAAATGCGGATCTTCTTTTTATATAAATGTGGCATTTTATAATTGATTACTGTCAATTATATTTATTACAATGTTGTTTAATTGCTTTGGATATCGAATTTGAATTATACCAATGATAATTTTTGTTTTTTTTTTCCATAAATTACTTTACCACCTGATGGCTGTAATCTTCGTCCATAGATAATAATTTAACTGCAAAAACTAAAAAATGCGCCACTAACAACGTAACAAGTTATATAAGTATTTTTTTTTAGCATTAGCAGCCTGTAAAGGTTTGGAGCATATTCCACCACATTTGGCGGAATACACATGTGGCAGAATTTCGTTGAAATTAGACACATGCAGGTTTCCTCACGATGTTTTCCTTCACCGCCGAGCACGAGATGAATTATAAACACAAATTAAGCACATGAAAATTCAGTGGTGCCTGCCTGGGTTTGAACCCGAAATCATCGGTTAAGATGCACGCGTTCTAACCACTGGGCCATCTCGGCTCTTTACTTTTTATATAAGTAGTTAGTTCATAATTTATCATTCGTTCTTGTAAGAATGTTTAATAAAACTATTATTTTAAGTGGTTAGTTATATTTACATATAACATTAAAAAATGTTTTAGAAAAAGAAACAAATAAAGAAATGGCTGTTTAATTTGACGAAATTGAAAGGGACAAATTAAATTCTTCAACACGTGTGGCCACCATCTCGAATTTGCAGCAGCGCTGAGGGATAGGCATCCAACCTTCTATTCAAAATGAAAGAAGAAGCCCTTGTCCAGCAATGGGAAATGTACCGAATGTTAATTTTTAGTATAATAAGTAGCTAATCCGTCTGTATTTTAGGCCCTTTATGTTTCGTTATCTTAGATTCATGTCCAAATATTTTCCTGCTCAGTAAATTTGAAACTGTTCCACTATTTCGAAAAAGTAATATGTTCGGTAAAACTGATAGTATAGTCCGATTAGAAATACTCATACACCCGATTTAACCTCGAGCGAGACATACCGTCTCAATGTATTCAAGACTTATTTATGCTTTAAAACCTTAGCAGAACTGCTTTATTGGAAATGCTATTATGTTGTTTTTTAATTACTTTGCTGCAGACAAGCTGATCAACGAACCTGTAAATATTGAACACTATTTAGCTACTTGCTATACGTTATATTTTTAAAGTTGTAGGATTTATTTAACTATTAAAGTTTCCTTTTTTCAATTTAATGGCAAGGTAAAATGGATAACCTGGTGGTAAGTGATTACCTCTGCATAAAGATTGGCACTGTGGGAATCATAAATAATTCTTTATATGTGCCGCCGATCATGATGTACCTAAATAATGACATCATTATATAAATTGTGTTTATGAGTCGATACAAGATATAGATGATAAAAAAGCGTGAAGTTAATGCTTGTTAACTTCCAGGCAGGAGACATAACAGACATATATAATTTTATTTAACTAACATGACTGTATTTTTAGACGTTGAAAAAGAGTAACTACTGAGTTTCTTGCCGGTTCTTCTCGGTAGAATCTACATTCCGAATCGGTGGTAGCTTTACTTTAAATAGGTTGTTAAATGACGATTCAAAAATGCTTGTAAAAGCCCACTTGAATAAAGTATATTTTGATTTGATTTGATTTGACTTGATTTGATTTGATTTGAATGTTATTTCACCCATTTAACAGAACACAGCAAAATAAAATATGGATGTGCTATAAGTCAACTTATAAAAAAATCATACCTAACCGGACTCGCGCCTGTTTGTAATATTAGTAAAGGCAATAGCCTCACAGCACTTCTACCGGCCTCTCTGTTCTGAGGCTATAAGAGATGCTTATACGTTTCAGAGGTAATACATAATTGTTGCTTATAAATAACGAGGGTTGGTAAGGAGGAGGTATCGCGTACTGAACAATCGCCATTGTGGTGCGCTGCCGGCGGCGCCCTGTCACTGGGTGGTTTCAGCTTCGATTCTCCGTTGAGTTATACTAGAGATAGATCTAGTGAAGCGACATTGTGTACCATCTTACTAACATTCTCGTGATATATTATATTTGCATTGAAAACTTTCTAGGATTTAAATTTTCTGTGTCGTCATTATCAAATATCGACCGGCCGACCTAAATAAAGAAACTTATTTACCTTATAATCCTTTCCGGGAATCAGATTTTAATATCAAAATAAACTATTCGAAAATTTATCAACGATATTAATAAAACCCGACGCGAGTTTTAATCAGTAAAGCTACTCCAAAAATAATAAGGTATGTTTATATTTCGCTTAATTAAGCTGCGTTCACAACGTTCTAATTATATATTTTTTTTATTACAACTTTTTTGTTTTTTTTTTTTATATATTTTACTAAAATATCTATTGTACATTGATAGTCGATCCTGAGATCCTGAGTTCAAAGCGCGAGTCGAAATCTTTATATGTTAATGGTTTTTCCGTCGAGAAATTTCCGCACCAGTCTTGAGTCTGAAAATTGACAGTGCTTTCTCAAAAAATTTACAGCGCGTAAAGACTGCGCTTGAACTTTTTCTGATCGTGTCGGTTTCGCCATCGGATTATGAAATAGAAGAAAAGAAGAAGGAATTAAGGAATATAATATCTTATGCGAATAGCTAGTCACCAAATTAGTCCACAAATCGCCATAGAAATCAGGATAATATGACATTTCGCAAAGATATACTCTATCTAATAACGAAAAATTATTACTCAATCTATTTTTTAATATAATTCAGTTGTTTCCGTGACCACTGAATTATTAAAACCTATACAATGGCTGGTACCCTTGGATTGTATGAAATATATGAATACTATTAGTCGCCCGAAGCTTTACTTACTTGTTTTATATATTATGCGTTTTGTTTTATAAAACAAGGATAGTTGTATAAAGCTAGATTTATTTAATATAGATAATTTCAGAACAGTAAACTCCGATGATATGGTCTTCATTTACACATCCTGTATTAAAACGAAGTCACAAACCAAGTTTCTCGTATCCTGCTTGCAGATTAGCATTCGAACTCATAGTGGTAATAATGCATTCAAACAACTTAATCCACAGACAAGACGTAATGATAGCTATCTGTTGACTATAAATCGTTAATGGCTATCGCTTGTCCACTGCGCTCGTGGGTGATGTACTGAGTGCGTTTATTCCGACTGCCGATATAAAATCGATATTGTCGCTTGAAGCCTATAAATCGTATTTATTTAAAGAAAAACAGGACTAGTTGGTGCTCAAACGTATTAAGTATTGTGGTAATAAATTACTATCATTTGTTATCACTGAGCTCATTGTTGATTATATTTATTTAACAGCGCCAATGTCTATGGGCGGTGTTGATCACATACCATCAGGTGATCTATTTACCCGACAGCATACATATACTATAAAAAAATGTAACTTACGTCTTTACTTTCTGGCCAGGTCACAGCCGAACCTAGAATTACTATATATTACTTCTTATTAGTAGAATATAAGATATAGAGATAAGAGATATAATAATAAAAGTAGATCGGCCTCTGAAGAATCGTATCATCATCAAATTTTCAAAGGATAAGACAGTGCACTATTTCATAGCGTGTCTAAATAACATGTATAAATTTTTAAGAAGAATTATTTTGTTACATAAAAGTTGAAAAAATAAATATATATACTGAGAGCGGTCTTCTGGCGATGTTTTCTCGCCAGGAATAATATTTTAAGAGTCCTTCTAAGCCAACTCATCTATGATCCAAGAGTTGATCATCGCCATCGCCCAGACGCCCCAGGCGCCCACCAATGCGTGGCGCCCGGGTTTTTCACCCTCTGCGAAGGGTTAAGACGGACCTTTGGAGGTAGCTTGTGATATGATATAATACAATATAAATTCATAGACGTTGAACGAATCCTGGATGGTAAAAAAGCTTTTAAATATGACCTGTAAGATCAAATACATATGAATACTTGAAAAGTTTATGCTCAAAATGCAAACGAAAAATAGAAATATCACAAGTTTTCTAAAAATTATAAAGCGAGCAAATATTTTCCTTATTAATAAATATATCAATTTCAATTTATTATCGTTGTATTATCATTTGCACTCATTACCCCATCAGCGTAGGACGTAGCCTCGAGGCTTAGCGAATGCGAACTTTCACCATGTGTCCACACCCTTAGAAGCTTAAATTTATTCACTTTACACAAAGGTGTGATCAAATCGTACCTTGTTACATTCCTTTACTTGAAATGAACGAATAAATCCTGATACAATACTTTTATCGTGTTGTTTTAGTATCGTTTGTCTTAATAACCATAATAATACTAACTATTGCCGCCGGCTTAGCAAATTCACCTTTCTCTGTGTGTCCGCGGCTTAAGACATGATTTACTTGCAACAAGGTCAGAGGTTAGTCCGTATCTTGTTTAATATATATAAATGTTATTATCATTTTTTAATCGACTTTTAGTAGCTATAAGTAAGTATGTAATGTTACTAATAATTATATCAAATAATGTACCTACTTGTGACATAATTTGTAGGTACATAAAACAATTGTAAGTATGAAATAAAAAAATAAACAAAACACATCTACAAAGAGTACGATCAAAACTTAAAATAACTATGTTGTAAAATACTAACAATGTTGATTTTTATAATACAGACAGCATGCTATGGTAGGACTGAAGTTCGTCTTAATTTGTTAAGATTCAGGTGAGCTATGTAATTTAACATCTGATAGAATATATATATAAGATGAATATGTTACGATATACTTAAATAAAATTAAATTAGTAACAAAACATATTTACAAAGAAATCAAACAATTTATAAACAAACGATCTGCTTGTAATATCAATGAGTATCTGCTAATTGAAATAAATGCTTGGCTGCCAATGCTTGGCTGCAATGTTTGCATGGAAACATTTTATTACATACAATTTTCTCATAAGTTTGTCGCAGTCTCGGTACAAGTTAGGTGTAAGGTCATCAATGTGTAAAACCAATCAGTGCTTTCTAGAATTCGAATCCATGTTGATAAAATCCTTCTGTTTCTCTTTTCTCAGCTCAGTACTCGTCCCCAGTAGAGCTATAATCAATACACGAAATAAAAATACTTCTATTCTAGGTAGATATATACTGAGTAACTATGCTCTCTCTTTCTAACTATCCTCTACCAAATCCAAACCATTATTGTCAACAAACAGTAAAGTCAATAATCCAAGTTAAATCCTGAGCTAACTCGATATCAGCACTTCCCTTTTAATTGCGGTCCAATGAAGCGGAACTAATGCCTTCTGAAAAACTTCGACCCCCTTTCGGAAGGGTCAATCAATAAAGTTAAGTGGAACTCTGGAATGCTTATCATGCTTTCTGCGTATTTCTCTACGAAGTTTTTCTGCTGCTTCGTGTTCTCCGCACCGTAGGTACCGTAATACCTTGCTAATAAACTTAATACAATTATCATAATTCTATAAAAATATAACACCAACCTCCTTTATTGGGGGTAAAATATAAATACAATTATTTAATGTGTATTAATGTCGAAGGTCTTATTATTTTTTGTATTGTATGTTAAAATTTGAACTTATTTGTGGAATAAAAATATAGAATTTATGATTTTTTTGGAAATAAAATGATCGCATTCGAGCATATAAAAAATAATAATATTAATTATTTTAAAGCAGCATTTATTATATGAATAAGAATTATATCTAGCATTAAAGCTTTAACTCTATACAAATAAGAATTAAAAATAGTTACTGTATAAATCATGTTCGCGTGAAATGGTGGCAAGAATACTAGCAAAATTTTGCCCGTTGAATCGCTATTCTGATCCTCTGAGCAAAAAATGAACCAGCCTTTCTGTCACCAGTTGAGTCAATAAGACGAGGTGTATATTTCTAATGAAGGTTTTTGCACTACGACTCCAAAAACGACATTCATGAGAATTCATGATCTAAATGATTATTGAAAAAAAATCTACCGCCAGTTTTTTTGACTGATCCGGTGGTTATCGATAGTCAAACGGCATTTAACATTGATATTAATTTAAGCATCAAGTCTATTAAGTATATTTAGTAAAATTTATCACGTATAAGAATATCGTATAAATGCAATATTTTCCTTGGATGCGTCGGTGTTGGATAAAACCTAATTATTCTAGAGTTCAACACAAGGTCAAACATAATCGTGATGCAATTTTCACCCAAATCTTTATCTTTTATTTAAATGCCTCGATTATGAATTTGACCGTGGCTAAATTTATGAATGCTAAAACCTAATAAAGTCAATAAAATAATTATTGTTAAAGTATATTGATGTGAATACTATTTATTTAGTAAATTATTTTTATCTGAATAAAATGCAACTAAAATGCAGATACATATCAATATAATAAAGTAAGTAGCGGAAATTTTTGGTCTGGAAATATTTGAATTTTTATAGAACGCTTATTATGAAAAATAAGATGTTTCAACATAAATTATTAGTTATATCTCAAACAGTATTACATCTTAACGTAATTGTTCCATCGATCTTTTTCAGAAAAGCATCCTAAATATATTAGCAACTAGTTGTCGCCTGCGACTTCGCTCGCGTTTTAGGGGGTTGGTTGTCATGTGTTAGGCAAAAAACCCCCAGCCTACGTCCTTCCTTGGAGTTCAAACTTGCTTCGTACCAAATTCCATCAAATCCGGTTAATGGTTTGGTAGTGAAAGAGCAACCGACAAACAGACAGACAGAGTTACAATATTAGTAATTATAGATTGAATTAAATATTGTACATTCTATAAATGAAAAAGATTACGTAATCAAATCTCTTTTAAACAAAACTATATGAAGGTTCTGTATAATTTCAATGTAAACAATATGAACAACTCTCGTAATGAAATCTCAGAACTCAACGGAAGATATCAGTGAGTGTCCGGTATTTTGAACGCTTCCGGCGTCTGGATCGCATTCCTGTCACGTCACTGGTCCCCTCTTGAGATGAAGTACACTGAGATCAACATCTGAGCATAGATATCTGGTTTGAAATACTTATCGGAATTCGTGACAGAATACCGATAAAGATTCTTATAACTTATGTCTTTATATTAAGAAATTTGATACTTCGTTTCGAACTTATTCCTCTACCCCGCTAAATTAAAAGCTTAGATGGTTCACTGTACAAGAAAAATAATTGAAGATTTTGATTTGAAGCCCGGGCAAGAAATACTGAGTTTTTATATTTCATGTGTTTAGTTTGTGTTAATAATTCAACTCGTGCTCAGCGTTGAAGGATACACACATGGACAACAACATGTGTTGAGCGAAATGTCACCTCATGTTTTACATCAAGCAAGGAATTGGAACAGACAGCGTGGCGAAATAAACTCCAAGCCGTTACCTCAAGAGCACAGTAGCCTATCGTTGCTCTTAATATTTTCTCAGAAATCAAGAGAAAACGAAGTAAAAATCTCATTGTTTTTTTAATCATTTAAAACGAAAATAATCAATTCATGTTGGCGAAAGTAACACTTTGCTTCTATCTTTAAACTTAACGTCTTAATTATGGTAATATTTTTTTAAATTTAGTTTTAAACCAAACTATAATAACAATGAAAAAATATCCTACTAGGATTACTAAACGTAATCAACTTCATATTATAGTGATATGTATAGATTTATCTACAAGAAATCTTTGTGGACGCACGGACGTGAGAGCTTCCGCACAATTTAGCACGACACGAGGAAAGTCGAAGAAAAACGGGGCATCGCTGTCACTGAGTAAATCGAGTCAGGTGGAAAACACGCTGCCACTTGGGGTAAGCCTGCTCTCGTGTATGAGCGGAAAGCGAGGCGGCTTAGCCTGAGACATTAGTGGTGCCTCATGGTTTTGCTAGCGCTTAATTATAACATACGATCCTGTTTGTAACCCGATAAGTAAATATAAAATATACATCAACAAATAAACAACAGTACAAATTACTGCTCTACTCATAAGAGTCAGAAAAATGTATATACAGAAAATTCGTTTTCATAGCCCTTTTTTTATTTCATACCGTTAAAATGATATGATATGAATAGGTACTGACGTGCATTATTTGCTATAATTAATAAAAAGTGTGACCTTTTATTGAATAGAGGAAGAAGAAATATTGGAAAGGAAAAAACACATAATATTCAACTAACCGGATATTTAAAAAAAAGTGCTTCGAACTTCAAAATATATGTCAATATATTTTGAAGTTCGAAGTCTAATATGTCAATGTATTTAAATTATGAAAGATTATTATTAACTGACAGTTAACAGAAAATTATAAATGTCCATTAGATATTTTTAAGTCTTGAAATTCTTGCAATTTTTTATGCACAACATTTATTGGCCAATATGATAGCTAAATTGTGATAAATGATTATTAAGCATTTTAAATTGTAATTCCTTCAAAAATACGCGTATGCCTTTCAAAATTAATTAAAAAATTGCCTCTAATATGCAGTCATTACTCAAACATCGTTTATACGGAAAACACTATAACCACACCGTTAAGAAACACAAGACATGTCCTTCAGATATTAAGCGATGGGGTGTAGAGGACATGCCAGGGCCGGATTTTGATGACGTATTGCTATATAAATTACACACATATTTGTCACGTACGTGACTGCTATTTTGACAGTAGTTAGCTATATTTTTATTTTGTACCTCAGGTGTAACACATCGAAGCAATTTGTTTTCGACTAAATTTGTTATTTTTCTGTTAATATATAACGTTTAGTTATTTATTAAAAATTAATCGAATGGATGGCATAATTAACAAGTGAGTGGTAATTAAATTCCTAACTTCTAACTAATTACATAAATATGACAGTCTTTGTTACGCATATTATATACTTGAATGATAATTAATCATAATATTTTGTTTACACGTTTTTAGGTAAATGAAAGTAAACCTAAGCCCAATCCTAACACGTTGCGAAACCAAATAACACACACGAAATTAAATCCCGAGTGAATTACAAAAAAAAAACAAAAAGTTTAAATAATTGTATTTAAAACGGATGTACTATTAAGGTGAGAAAGAAAGAAAAAAAAATTGTAAGGACGTTTGGAGGAAGCATAATGCTTTTTCCATACGTGACAATTTCTGCCAGTTCACTTTACTGTAACAATATAAAAATATATTACAGTTTACGTATTTAAGATACTATGTATCATTCGATTATCTAATTATTACTTAAACATATAACTTACCTTAGCTCCAATTATCCAACGAAGGTGATGTAGCGCAATTCTTCGAGAAACTTCCAGAGACGTCAAGAAAATACGATACCATTAATTACAATCCCCCAGTCCGTCCCCACTTCAGGGACATATGGCGTGACATCGAGAATTCGCCGCGTGCGCCGAGAAAGGTAATTACAAGCGCTTGATAGACAAACCGACCCTTTCTTGTCAATCGTCATATATTTATAGCTGTAGTTTAGTTATAGTACGTATCGTTTATAAACGATTGATGGTTTTCCATTCTTGATAGCGTTTCACTTCCATTAAACATGTTCAAATATACTCATTTAAAATGAATTGTCGTTATTTTTTTTTATGATTGACGTACTACGATGATGGTTGGAGTTAAGTTTTTTTTTTTTAATTTTGATAGTTAAATAGTTGTAAATATAATATTGATGATGTGTTCCTTCTGTCAATATTAATAAAAATATAACCAAATTATAATGTCAATCTTTAGTAAAACTATAATTGTCGATATGTACTTAACAGGTGCATACGGAATACCGTTTTTAATAACGCGACGCAACGCGTTACAAGCTCGTTCGTGTTTTCAGTGGCATACCAAACCAGGGCCTTGAGCATTGGTTAGTTTCATTGTGAGTACACTTGTTTTTTTTTTAATATATAGAATAGATAGACGGACGGGCAAAGGTCACCATGGTGAGTTGTCACAATCGCTAGTAGAGATTGGCGCTGTAAGAAATAACTATACCTTATATTGCCAATGCGCCGCCAACCTTAAGAACTAAGGAATTATGTCCTCGTATCTGTAATTACTCTCACAGTCACCCTTTAAACGGGAACAACCGTACTAAGTATTTATATTTTGCAGTAGTATATGCAAGGAGTGGGTGGTACCTTGGACGCACAATAGTGACACATTAATTACTCATACAATATGTTATATTACGAACACAATAATAAAAAAAATCATTGATACACACTTAGCATTCAAGTTTATTAAAGGTCACAACAGATTTAATTCTAATAGATAACATTGATGGTAATAAAATTAATATTTATCGACAATACGATTTAACCGGTGGTAATGAATAGACCACGAGACGGATGGCCAGTCAAAAGGCGGTGGTGGTGGCAGCTATATAGTTTCGCAAGTGTTCGTGACGATTTAACCGCGATACCAGCAGTTAATGGGTTAAAGCCTTTTAAATAACAATATGAACACGCCTACCGCTTCAAACGTTTAATCTGAGCGATCTCTCTCAGGGATGCTTAAATGGTTGAACATTTCGATTAATACAAGTTAGTCCTTTCAAGGATTTTTTTAGATTGTTACGACTCGACGGTATTGCTTTATTTCATAGTTATTTGATTTAGTTCCTTTAAAATGAATCGTAAAGTTTGAACTACAAAGTGACATTTATATACCTAAAACACGAATTTGTGTTTTTTATAAATAGGAGTGTAAAAAAGGTTATTTTTTTAATATATTTAAATAATGGATTGAGTCATTGTTTGCTTTAAAAATATCTTTAATTATTTTTTATTAACACGTTTTTAATTAGGAGCCGCTTTATTGAGAATGTTGTAATGAGATATTGAAGACATTAATAGTCATTTTGTATTCATTTTAAAATGATATTGATGTCAATTTTAAAAAAATATTCTAAATTTCAGTTCATCTTACTATTATCTAAATCTACATCTTTATAGTATACTGCTGCTGGGCTAAAGACTTCTCATATAAAAGAGACGCTCAGCTCAGTCAACTGCACTGCTTATGTAGGTACTCTCACGATGTTGATCTTCGCCGCCGTATTTTACTTTATTTTGAGTGAAGCAACTCAAAATAAAGTAAAATACCCATTTAAGAACTCAACGATCGTCGCCCTTTAAGTCTGGTAACATCATAGTCAAGTGAATTAAAGT
This sequence comes from Vanessa atalanta, assembly GCF_905147765.1. Taxonomy (NCBI): domain Eukaryota; kingdom Metazoa; phylum Arthropoda; class Insecta; order Lepidoptera; family Nymphalidae; genus Vanessa; species Vanessa atalanta. The sequence continues at coordinate 8,825,690 of NC_061882.1, forward strand.
TATTCTCTGAATGGGGTTAAATAAATAATAAATTCAAAACATTTTTATGTAAAAAATCCCTCGCTAAAAATTTGTTTCTTCTTCCATCTATTATCTAACTAATATAGTTATCACTAGCTATAACTATAGCTTTAACATATGACGTATATTTTCAATACGTTTCAAATTCTAATTGCCCTCAGATGTAACAAGCCGGGCACTTCAGCGGAGTGGAAGCGGCCTGCGGCCTCGCCCACGTGCGGATGCGTTATACGTCGCCTGTCTTCCAACGGTGCTGTAAGTCAGCCTGCATACTTTGCGTTATTTCTTCCTTTGTCTATCTATTTCATAATATATCTCATAACATTACGGTGAATAATTCTTATTTAATTATAAATATACTTTTTCAAGAATGGTCAATCATTGCAAGTGAATTTTAAAGTTTCATGAAAATTAACAGACACTATTAGAATAGTGGCTGTTAATCCTAGAATATGTTATTACCAGTGTAATCTGATACAGCATATACTACATATTCTTGAATTAAAAGCTTATTGAAAGTAGGTACATCATTATTAATTTCATAGCAGTTATAGAAGAAATGTTAATTAAATTTCTTATAAACATAGATCGGCATTTTAGGAAGGAGATTTTACGCAATCTAGTATCTTCTTGTTATGTAACCTTTATAACATAGCAGTTAAATAATAATAATAAATATATATATAAGCTAGTTTTATGGTATTAAACAATAGTCAAAAACAGTATCGATAATTACTCAATAAATTTGATATTATTATTAAATCAGAAGAGCTTAAGCGCAAAATGGTACTTTTTTAAAATGAGATTTCAATTTTGTACTTCAGATTCCAAAAGTACAACTTTGGCGCTTAAGCGTTTCTTTCTTTCATATGACAATATAACTATGTAGGTTAGGAAATACAATAATTATATTAGTTCAACACATTTTATTAACCATATATAATTGTCAAATTAATTAACATGATTGATATTGAGAAAGCATAGTTTGCAAAATGCCTAAATGCCTCAAGCAGAGACCCTTACGCGGACGCGGCGCAACCTAATAATTTCTTAATGTCATGCGCTTTGAAGGGAATTATTGTTTTGTATTACAATAATGGTGTGCTCAGATTGTTAAGTATAGATTAAGCAGAGCCGTCCTAACTGACATATTATGTAGCGAACTCGGCATTCTATTGTAGAACATCACTGCGGAAACCAGCCCGGAAGGCATGTCTTAGTAATATCAGCATAATATTCGTGATAACATTTTTAATATTATTTTACTCTATGTTAAAATCGAACCAATCTAATTAAATCGCTATATATTTTTTCAATACTAATGAATTAATTTACTGAGCACTAACCGACCTTGTCCTCCTCAGTTATTTTAATTATGTTCGCAATGCTTCATATCTTAAATTTATGCCGCTTCCTATTTTAAATTAAAAAATATATATATATAACAATAATAATATATCAACTCAAACAAAAGAGTAATCGAAACTGTTATATTTATAAACTATATTATATATATTTGCTAAGAGATAGAAAGTCGTCGATTCTTTATAAATATCTTTTGCAACTTTTAATCCAATCCTACGCAACAATTTGTAACCCATCATCGAAGTTACAATCAGCCGTTTATTGCAGATACCGGCTAAGTATAATTTGTCTAGTCTGTGGTAGACTGGCCTATAATTAGGTCAGAAAATGTCAAGCCGGCACCGAGGCGTCACGACTGATAATTATTTACCGGTTCAAGTAGCAAATCGCTCCTGTTATTATTGTGAAGTAAACGAATTTCTCTGAGACGTGATAGTACGAGAGGCGATAAAGAAGTCCCAACGAAGCGTGTTACGAAATGAGGTCGGATGTTTTGTGGTAAAATTAATGAATTTGCGATCTTTCGATATAAAATGTATATTTGTAAATTATATCTTTAAAAAATATAACTTTAATTACGAAAGCTATTGATTTCCTTTGTCATTGATTTATTGTCTTGTTGAAGGCTAGGTTCAACTAACTAGGGTCACTAAAAAGTTATTGGATTAAGCAGCCTGGATGGATTTCCCGGTTAAATTGAATTTCTTGTCCAATAGGATTATGAAAGTGCACTTCAGTTTACAAAGAAAGTATAAACTTTTATAATATGTGGTGCACTGTGAGTTATTCTAACTCGGAAGACACGCCGTGGTTGAAATTGACATATAAAAAAAAAACAAAATATATTCATATAGTTAAATTATTATATATTATTAGTAAGATAGTTAGTTATAGATAGATACTCGTGTATAATGAGTTTATGTACATAAATAAATTATGAAATAACACTACTAACACTACTTGTGTTTTTTTTTTATTAAAAGTCTGTGTATAAATTGTCAATTTATAACATTTCATTGCATTACAATAGACAGCGGTATTGTCTTTAATAGACAACGGTTACGATCTTACATCGAGCTCAACATGTGGGTGTACGATACACACGCTTGGCATAAAGTCATGATTGCTTGTATTGTACGACTAGCATCGCTCTGTAAGCTCTTATCTCGCCTCAATATCAACATAACTATATCATAAGACAAAGAGTTTTGTACTACGCATCATACTGACGAATTAAATTAAATAATCAAACAATTGCTGCATATTTTTGTACAAACACAAAGGATCTCTTGTTAATAATTACTATTTCAATAAAAGATAATTATGACTGTCTGATAAATACGGTCACGGCTTTTCGAAGTGCCTAAGACCGTGTACTGTATCAGATTATGAGACTGTAGTAATAAGTATTTAAAAATATAAACTTATGGGATGACAATCCGACATATTAAGAAACAAACTAATGTACCTTTACGTCAGATTTGAATTATAAGTTCAAGTTCTCAACGAGACATTTTCAATACACGTACATATATAAATCACACATATAAAAGCATCACTGTGTACAGATAAGTGGAGACAATATATGTAGCTTAGTAGATTTATCAATTTACATACATATTATAAAATCGATCAATTTATTAAATAGGGTTAACAACTACGTACTACTACTACTACTATATAATATACCATACTGTATATGTATATATATAGTAACACGTATTAATTAGTAAAACTATACCTATGTTCCAGTAATTGTAAATTATTATAACAATATTATATATTTATTTATAACAATATATTCCTAGACTAAGGCTACGACTCTACTTTGTAAACTTATATTACATAGAGCGCTATAATTATGGATATATTAGGGAGTAAACAAATAAATAAAACATTTTATTACCCCTTATCATCCATATCAAACAATTACGAGGCACGTACGACAAGTAATAAAATATCAAAAGAAATGGCAAGTCGACACTTGAGGCCACCGAAGGACTGTATTCTCACCGACCCTCTGGACAAAGGAAAAGGGCAAACACTCGGGACCGGAATGGCCGATGTATTGAGTCGCGGAATAAAATAAGGGCTGAACGAGTGTGGAAAGACTTACTAGTTATTTATATGGAGTTGTTAATATATATATTTTTTTAATTATTAATATCTATTGTTCTAAAATAATTTCCAATCGTAAAACTTATGTAGTACTATTATATTTGCGAAGGCACGTCACTAGAACCATACCATGTGTCATACACAACGAGCAACTAAAAAGTCGATAGATACGATATACTACAAATAACTATCCATGTTGCAAATACGAACATTTGTAACGATCGGGTATCGAACTTACGAAAGAACCGAATATACTGCTGTTCCTCCTTCAGTCACTATTACTATAATTAATATTGAAGTCATGAGTTTAAACAGATGTTTGATCATCTCAATGATCATCTATTATCAATTTTGATGTAAAGATTACATACAATACTGATTTTGCGGTAACTCATTACTCCGTTAGTAGCTGGTAAGTTTTTATTTAACAAATTATGAGTACGGTTATATTAAATAATTTATCAAAATTAAAGTTAATCCTACAAGCGCAAAGTCGCAAGAAATATGAATAGATGATATCTTATCAAGAAATAATATTCCACAACCAGTTAAACGTTGATTAGGAACGACGATATCAAAATGTCAAGTATTGTTTTATTGTGTTGTTGTATTTAAATATTCAACGTTCTACGATTCGTTAAAGTTATCGCAATTATATTTTACAAATACAAAACATGTTTAAATTAAACGATTCTAAAAATTGTTACTTGTAATTTATTGTTTGTTTAAGACTATTAATTTCTGTTTACAACCAGTTCTATCCAGAAATTTCTTAGCTAAGAATATGTACTATTTAATTAATCGTTATTAGTATTTCTATTGTCAATTTACAATCTTTTTTCTTAAAGTAAAATTTTGTTATGATGGTATTAGCAACTTTTATAAATCCCTCGCACTATAAGTGGACACACTAGGGCTAGGGTGACCACAGGTGCTCGGCTATTCGGGAACTTTTCAAATATTTGCCTTGGCGGCTTTTTCCGTGGATTTTCACGGTTTTCCTCTAAACGTCACTGCCGATAACCGTACAATTTATTCAACAGAGCGGATCAAGTATGCTTTGAAACAACAAAAAGGGTACGCTTATCCGACAAACATATTTTGTTGAAATATTTCTCGACTCACGACTCTTGGGAAAGTTTTTGAATTGCTTTTCAAAGGTTTCAATCAATGACTTCAGTTAAAAAGGTAACGCTAGGACTTTTTAAATTATTACTTTTACTGAATAATTCTTAATTTAAATATTTACGCAAAAAAAAATATATAGACGCAATGTCCCATTGCTTAGAATATGTTTTTAACTAATTAATATGAGTTGAATCCAAGGAAATATACACTTATTTTTCATGAGCTTATATTATGTATTTCTAAATCATCTCTTGCTCGACGGTGAAGACAATCAGTGCGAGGACAAATTCATTTAATGGATGACAAATTAGTCATATGATTAATGGTAGTTATTTCTATTTACTTTCTGGTTGTTGTAATTCGAATATTATATTGGATTTATTTCGATTCTGATTCCGATTATGTTTCGAACTATGCGTCTCATTTTTGTTATTCCTATGCCCTAAGCTATATTTTTAAGCCTATTGTGTATAGATTTATTTTAAGAACTAATTTTATGATTAGTAAAATATCACATTGCTATTTTTGATATAAATACCAATGTGATCTCATACCATCAAACAGTTCAAAAACTAATAATTTATTTTATTATTTAAAAAAAATCGGTGATTAAAAGCAATCAACGTATTAATATAAAACAAAGTACGAAAACTTTAAAGTCTAATACGATATGTATTTGTGAATAAACGGTACGATCGTGCCGTCTACAACTATATTAAATGCTATCTACTTATATGACTAACTTTAATCCGCGACTTTGTCTTTTAATTTAAATAAATTAAATTTTAATTTGAAGAGTACTTATAATTATAATTTATATATCAAAAACATTACTATTGTTTAATTCGACACTACGATACTTTTTTTATTTAAGAATGTAAACGAAGCCTTTTGTGACATGATCACCTGCTTCTATAGTCACTATCACTCTAAGAAATCCGTAAGATTTTGTTAGTAATTACTAGCTTTCTCAACCATTGAACTTTGATTATTTATATTTAGAGAGTCTGGCAAAGCTGTGAACGCGTCAATGACAATAGTGACCAACAGTTACACACTGAGTAAGTACACGCACACTAGTAGAGTAGTATGACGTTTGGCGAATGTCAAGCATAGCTGTCACGCACACCAAGATAATAAAGCTGTCTCGTTTGTTTTAGTTCTTTTATAGTGCTATCTAGATATATAAATAATCTAACAGTATTACAGTAGACCTATACCTAATAATTCGATTATTCTTCTTCAACATGCGAGCCATACCGTTGAAAATACTGGCAGTTAAATTAGTTATTATGGAAATTATTACTCTCCTCCATATCTCATATGTATAAAAACTAACACTTAGTAAGATTTAAACGAAACTCAATGAAACTTAAACGTAGCTTATATCTAAGAACCTCCTATATTAAGAAATCAAAATGTTTTAGTTATTTAATTAACTATAAATGATCTCCAAAGTTTAATGTTTTATTTATGTATAGTGGAATCGCATGTTTATATGGTATGTTAAATTTCGAATAATAAATATAAATATATACGTTACATTCCTTTTTTATAGAAAGTATTATTACTATAAATACATATTTATCGACAATAATATTATAAATCTAGCTAGCTCTATGACTATCTGTCCGTCTATTAAATTTTCACGGCAAAATCACTGAATCAAATTTGATGAAATTTTGAGCTTGAATCTCAAGGAACAACATAGGCTACCTTTTTTACTTTAAAACGCGAGCGAAGCCGGATGACAACTAGTTATACAAGAATTTTCAATTTTATATTGATACCTATATTTTGATATATTTTTTTACATACTGACGAGACGTTTGTATAATTTAGTTGTATATAAAGATTGACACGAACTCCGCAACATTACCGATTATCGCTTATTACAGATCGCTTGAGACATGTTGTGGGTGGTCTAAGTTATAGAATAAAGATGATTAATAAGCTATATAACTTATCTCTTGCAACATTTCCTTGCTTAGTATTTTAGTCATAAAGGTTAAGTTAGTTTGATAACAAAGATTGAGTAATCCGAGCAATCCTGCTAAGCTTGAATTACGCTCTATGTAGAAAATAAAATATTTTTATTATTCTGTGAAATTATTTTGTTTAAGAGATAAATCTGATGGACGAATATATATAAATTAAAAGAAAAAAAAAACATTCACTGAATCGAATTTATTGTATTTTATTTAATTATAATAAATTAAAATAAGAATATATATTATAAAATTGACTGGTTATTTATTTATTGCATATGAATATATAATGTAGTACATAAATTAAACTAACTAACTTAAACTTTAATTAAAATTAATTTTATTAATAAAATAATACACGTATACACATACACCTCGGTACAATATTTTTTTAATGTTATAAAAATTCTTTGTCACGGTTATTTATAATATAGGTAGGCAGATAATTAAGTAATAATAATAATAATAATAATAATAAGTAACTTTATTCACCAAGAAGAAACAAAAACAAAATTAAGGTACAAAACCATAAAAAAAGTTAACAATATGAGATTTGATGATTTGGTGAAAAGGTCGTAGTCTCAGCTAGGCTGCTTTTCAGTCTACGCCTTGTACATATGCTGCCAACACAAACGTTACAGTAATTGCAGTAAAAGGTAAACGAAAACATAATTACCAAATAATAAAAGTGAATACAATTTACACGCCCAATAGGCTAAAATAAAAAACATGCAAGCATTATTAAAACAGAGAGGTTTTTTTTTTTTTTTATTCTAGTAAAAGGAAAATATTTCATATTGAATAAAAATAATAATATTTAAAATGTATAATTAAATAGCGATATATATTTTAATAAATTACAATCAAAATAATAATTAAATATATTAGGTTTATTTACACACATTTGTACAGACACATTGCGTCTTTTGCATTGATAGAAGCCATTGCTTGCATTGTGCCTTAAATTTATTTTGAGACGTACTGTTCTTAATCGGAGGTGGGATATCGTTCCAACACTTTGAAGCTGCGAAGCGAAAGCTACCTCTAAATGATTGCAAATGTGGTCTAGGCAGTATTAGTCGCGGAACTCGACTCAATCTACAATTGGATTCATTTGTTTCGGACCATTTAAGTTTATCCGCCAAATAATTGGGAATTTTACGATATCTTAAGTTGAAAGTGATATTATTTAATTTAAGTGTACGGCGATTTTTCATATTTAATATATTCTTGGAATTTAAATAAGGTGTAATATGTGAATATCGAGGTATATTGTAACAAAATCTTAAACAAGAATTTTGTATCCTCTGTATTTTCCTTTCAGTCTTTTTATAAAGGCGGGGGCCATAAAGAATATCACAGTAATCCAACTGAGACAGAACCAAGGACTCCACTAGTTTAGATCGCGCTGATTCACTCAAAAATGGTCTAAACTTATAAATCATTTTGAGTAAAGCGTAACACTTCGAAGTAACAGATGATATGTGTTCTTCAAAGCGTAATGACCCATCCAACTTCACCCCAAGATTCCTCACTAGCTTAGACTCAACTAATGAATGACCATCTATATAAATCCTATGACATATTTGACCAATCGATACCATTTGTTGCCTAGTACCAAAAATTATGTAAGTACATTTTTGTGGATTTAATGACAGGTCATGGTTCTTCGACCAACTAAAAATTTGAGAAAGATCATCATTAACATTTTGGATAGTTTTATCATTATTTATATATGGATTGATGTTCAATAATAACTGTGTATCATCTGCGTACATGTGGACTAAACTAGTTTTGACACATTCGTGAAGATCTGCCGTATAAATTGAGTACAAAATTGGTCCAAGTATAGAACCTTGGATAACACCTCTATTAACTTTTATAGCGCTAGACCTTGTAGGCCTTCCACTAATGCCAGAGACTTCTACTATTTGAAATCTATCTTTAAAATAACTAGAAAACCACTTGCATACTAGATCAGAACAACCATAAAATTTCAATTTGGCCAGAAGTAAATCTATATTAAGACAGTCAAATGCTCTACTGTAGTCTAAAAGTATCAAAATTGAAGCCATATTATTATTAGATGCAGAAAGAATTTCATCAACAATGTGTAATAACGCTGTAGTGGAACTGTGTGACTTTCTAAAACCGGATTGACATTTCGGAATAATGCAATGTTTTTCAAAATAGGAAACAATTTGTTCATTTACTGCCTTTTCCAAAACCTTTGATAAAACAGGCAAAATTCCAATCGGTCGTAAGTCTTTCACTGAGTCTACATTTGTCTTTTTCGGAAGAGGTTTAATAATTGTAGTTTTCCACGATGTTGGAAAGTATCCCGTGCGTAAAGAAGTATTTATTATATGTGTAATAGCAACTAACAAGTATGGGAGGGTAAGTTTTACCATTTTAATAGATATGTCATCAATACCTACGGCATTAGAGACTATAGAATTAATTATTTTTAAAATGCTCTCGGTGGAAAGTTCTGTAAAAACACATCCAGAATAAATCGGTTGGTTATACTTATTTATAATGCTACTATTATTTGAAACACTAGGTACAGAGTCAAGGAATGCTTTATTTATTATATTTGGATCACATAGATGAGCTGGAATTGTGTTAGTGTGAGTGCCTAAAAACTTTTTAAGTTCACCGTGCATTTTTTTCGGATTATTAATAAATTTATTAATTTTATTTGTGAAATAAAAAGATTTTTCTTTTTGAGTTACCTCAAATACAGTGTTTCTCAATTGTTTGTATGAATTTATATCACGATCAGAGTTCGTTTTTTTAGCAATATTACAAGCCTTATCTCTGTCTATCATCATTGCTTTAATTGTATCTGTAATCCATGGGGAAGGGGGATATTTGAAACGCTTAGTTTTCAAAGGAACAAAATGATTGAAAAGGCCCAGAATTAAAAAATTAAAACAATCTACCATAGTATCGACATGGTCAAACTGTAATATCATGTCCCAAGGTGTAATAGATGATGCGAATTGGTATGTATCAAGATCAAAATTATTAAATGGTCTGTACTGAATAACTCTTGGAATTGGTTTATTTACTTCCAGAGGTATAATTGCAGTAATAAAAGCATGATCACTCAAATCATCATTATATTGAACATTAATTTCACTTATATTTAAGCTATCATTACAGCAGATAACATCTATTAGAGAGCTAGATGTATTCGTGACTCGAGTAGGTTTGTTAACTATTTGATTCAATTTATATTCCGCTATTAAGGTTAAAAATTCATTTTGAGAAATACCATGCGAATTTAAATCAATGTTTATGTCACCAGTTACAAATACGTATTCATATTTTGGTGTTAAAAATGATAGATTGTCATCTAGCCCAGATAAAAAAGTGCTAAAACTAAATTTAGGTGGTCGGTAGATGACTCCTACAGCAATTATGCATCTTTTAATCTTAATTTCAAACCACTGTTGCTCAAGTGCCGAAGAATCCACTGGCAATATTTTTACTCTCAAATTTGAACGTATATATGCGCCTACTCCTCCTCCTCTACATTGCGAGCCTGATCGTGGTTCATGAAAAAAATTATAGCCTGGGATATTGTAACTTTTTAGCGTGACATTATCAGATAGCCATGTTTCCGTGATAGTAATTATGTCTGGATCAAAATATTTTATAGTGTGTGATAATTCATCTCTTCCAGTATTTAGTGATTGAGCATTCAGCACAGATAATTTCAAATTTGTAACTTTTTTACCCATTTTTTAGTATTAAGCGTATAAATAAATATATATAAAATTACATAATATAAAATAACATAACTTTTTTTTTTTTCTTAAAATGTTTGCATGAAATATTTTCCTCATAATAATTGCAATATATTTATATTTTAATTGACCGATATCAATTTTGCAATTGCCTCTAAAAGTACCAAAAATAATACAATATTTTTTTATTTCTGCTACTATAGTATATTCGCAATAAACATAGATTATAAAAAATAGTCATAATATAAAACGACTAATGTCGCGTATGGAGTTTATATGAAAAACAGGTGACTTTGTTGATTCACGCACTAAAATTTTGCAATCTTTAACCCAAACAAAAGAAAAGTTTCGTTCGCGAGCCTTATCCTTTACAGTACGAAGGAGACGCTGATTTGCGAATGTCAAATTATCTCTTAAGAAAATTTTATGGGAAACACCGCTTATTCCTATATCCGATGTTGTAAGAAGCCCCCTTTTATTCGATTTTTGCCATTTTTTTACTGAACTGATTACTTTTTCTTTTATTTCCTTGCTCTTAAAACGAACTAATATGCGTGATGGCTCTTCTCCTTTTGGTGTTGAAGCTATATTAGCAAACGTCAAATCAGTTGTGGGTTGTTCTTCATCATATGCAGATGCCATTTGGGATTGATGTTTTCTAGTTTTCATCCTATATACACATTCTAAGTCACTGGGTAGAATCGACATTCCCGTGGTTTTCGCTATTAGACATACAGTATCCGCTAGGTTTTCATTAGGAGTTTGTGTAACACCGCATATCTCCAAGTTATTGATACGATCTTTTTGGTCCCTTTTATTTATTTCATTTTGTAAGTTTTCATTTTGTAACATTAAATCAGATAATTTCTGTTCTATTTTTTCGATTCTTTGTCCCTGATGTTCGACTTCTAAGACTTTTGTTTGTAATTCAAATAAGTCATTTTTCATCTCCATAACACAAGATTGTAGCTTTTTGAATTCATTATCTTGTTCATTGAGCCTCGCATTTATTTCTGCACGAAAGTTTCTTATTTCTGTCAATATTAAATCATTGAAGTTTTTGTTTCTCATGTCTGCTTGATCTCTTGACGTAGCTTGTGGTATAGGCGACTTGTTACTATGCAATGAAGTGTTGATATCCTTATTACTCACTGTTTGCACTCTTTTAGAATTTGTTTTACAAGTTGTACACTTCCATGTAGATCTAGCGTTATTCGAATCACTGTTAAAATTAACGCAATCCGAATGAAACAAACAGCTACAACTATTGCACTTAATACGTTTTTGCCCAACTCCTATGTTGACCTTACATATCTCACATGTATTAACCATCTTTAAATTAATTATTTTTAAAAATTATTGTGAAAATAAATGTGTGATATACCGGGGTTTGAACCATCAACTTCTCGAGTATAATATTAGAGCCGTTACCAATGCGCCAAACGTCAGTTAGTAGACGATGTTGAAAATATGCAATACTGTTTACTGTTCTGTCACTTATGATGTTTACAGAGTACGGTAACACTTATATTGTGATTTATGACGGTAGACAAATAATTATCTACACTGATCTCCGAGCCACAAAACTATATGAATGTTATTTATAATGTTAATTCACAATTTATAACACTTTTTTTATTAATGATTACGTGCATCACCTCACTCAACATATATAACAGCGAATTTTTTACACTAAGAGTCACTAATTTACTGGAAATATTTTTTTATTCGAGGAGCACTAAACTTTTACTGCGTACGCTGTGGTGGCAGCACTCGCACTCAATAGTAGTAATTATCTTTATTAATAAATTGGTAAAATTAAGTGCGAAGCCGGGCCTAATCGCTTGCTGGTGTATATAGATAGAACAACATTTGCCGGGTTGTGTTAGTATATACGTATATGTTTGTTAGTTTATACTCAGCGATTTTAAGAATTTCTAATCTTTGTCATTTCGACTATATAATCTTTTTCCGAGCCATAGGAGTGTAATTTCAACTTTTGACTTTTGCTGCTGTGTATTTCTCTATGGAATAACCCAATTATTTTTTAATAGCCTTCCCAGGGCTTGAACCTAAGACCTCAGAATCTCTTGCTAGCCAGCCACTAGACCAATAAAACAGTCAAAAGAGTTAATTATCATGAAACGATTATTGGATCATATTTGCATCTCGCTTCCTCTTCTCACTCAGACTCCAAAACTGAACTTGGTCCCACGGTTATTACGACGAGTGCTTTATCGTTAATTGTACGATTCCAAGATTTTTTCGACCAATTTGTGACGTTCGCTCAAGGAAATCGTTTTGTTATAATTCGTTCGAATTACGAATTATTGAACAATCGAATCGGACAAAAAATGCAATTTCGCACGTACAGGAAACGATTTAATATTTGGTTCAAAATTGTACGATTATATTATGCATGCTAATAATAATAGCGTTTTGTTGCAATTTATGTTTTTTCAAGTACTAGTAGTATGTCACAGCCTCCTGTGCATTCGAGAAGAAGGCCATTCCAACATTCCGGATATGCATTGAACATATATATGTTCATTTGAATCTGTAGGTATATCTTTTACAAAAACAACAAACAACAACTCCGAAATAAAAAACTTATTTTATTATCTACATAACGAGCTACAAGTCCCGACATCAAGCGGGTAAAATTCATAAAAAGTCATCTGTCCCATATTTCGCCCTAAAGTCAAAAATTTGAAAATACCTGGACCTCAGAAGATCCGAAAGAAACTTAGCTGGATATTTTTATTTTTTTTAATTTACAATTATTATTTTCATACAATAATAATATATTTTAGTTTTTTTTAAATAGCTTATATTTATATTGAATTATAGATTTCCAAAAACTCTTTCTAGTGAGCGTCTGCGCCACGAAAGAAATCATTGCGCTAAGCTTCATGTCAATTGGATTGCATGTCAATCATTGTTCCGGAGATCTCGTAATGAGTGGCTATTCATTAATATATATATCTATATAATTACTAGTCATACCTGATAAACTAATTATGTTCAACGACTTTATGATATTTGACAAAAGATTTAATATTATGTATCGTCATTTTAAAGAGACAACGTGAAATTCGCAAGTTTAATATTGAATTATAAAACGACACATTTCGTGAAATAACAGATAATTACAATAAATTGTTCTACAAATACACCAATAACATTATGTTAAAGCTCTGTTTCGTAACTAAAATAAACACAAACAGGGTAAATGCATTAATACTTAATCAGACATAATTATTTACTATATCTGTTCGCTTACATTTTCTTAAGAATAATTCCCAATAATCAAACTGCATTACAGGCATATACGTATATTAACTTATAAATTGACCCGACTCTGTTGGTATTGCTTAGAGCATACTATAATTAACAGACGTAGGTGTTATTCGATAACGTTGGTCCACTGTTGGGCCAAACAATAATTTGAATTGTATACAGAAATTAAGTACTTATTTTAAATTTTTGTTTGTTTGTTTTTTAATTTCAATGAGGTGATCGTTGGCGAATAGCCACGTGTTCTAAGTATAATACCATCTCGTGGAATTAATTTTTAAATTATTTTGTATTAATTCGAGCGCATAGGCCGTATTCAATGTAATATAGACAAAGCCAGAGTTGTGCTAGTGAATGTTATTAATAGAAGCAATCACCGTTTGAGGCCACTCGGAATTCTCACGGGCACTCCCAACCCGCGCGGCGTATTACAAATTTGTCACATTTGCCAATTCTCTTGAGGACAACTCTAAGTGATGTACTCAAATCAAAATAATCGATACCTGTAATCAAATCTTAAATAGATTGTCTAAATCGGAATGAATTTACAGATATATTATATGACAAAGGCATATTATGCCGAGAGTTAAGATATGGGCTAATAAAACTAAGGATCATTAAATATGTTACCAAGGAATATTAAGTATACTTTACACAAAATATAGTCAGGCATACCTGACAAATGTTGTCATTTGTAACTGGTACCGAATTATCCATTCTGCGGCCTTTTATAAGTTTTTTTATTTTAATAAAATAAATACAATGGTGCCTTAACTTGGTGGTAGGGCCTTGTACAAGCCCATCTGGATATATCGAGATACAAAACACATGACACCACAAAATACTTAGTATTGTTGTGTATCGGCTTAAAGAGCGAGTGAGGCAGTGTAACTACAAACACAAGAAACATAACATCTTAGTTGGTAGGTGGCAACCATAGGTTAGCGGCACATTGGCGATCTAAAAGGTGGTGATAACTTACCACCATTATTCATTAAAAAATAAAATACGGAAAATTACGAAAACATTATTGAAATATAGTAATTACTCTAAACTTTGATCGTAACGAAGGAAAAAATTGTTTTTTAGACCATTAAAAAAAGGTCAACATATAATATCTTAGTTTTTCAGACAACCTTATAACGCAAATACTATTAATTTACTTTTTAATAATCCGTAAAAGGTTAATTACGTAGTTAATAGATAAAATATATATTTAGAATGTTAACTTTTTAGATACATAACATGTCCAAAGTATTTATTAAGGGAAGAAATAATCATCTTTTTCAACGAGCATATAAATCTTAACACGCATTAAATTGGAAAAAGTATTATTGAAAACATTTTCGTACACCACGAGTAACAATTTAATTACTGTTAAATGCGTCGAATGAAAGGTGTACACTTGATAACTTACCTTCATGGGGATATAACCATTAATTTCACCACCGGTTAGAAACAATTATGGAGCGATGAATATTCAATCGGTATGAATTTGCATTAACATAAATATCGACAAGTTATTATCGACAAGTTGTTGCCATCACTAAAAACCGGTATCTTCGCGACAAAGATAAACATTGGATGTTATACGCTTATTTTGTAATCACGGACAATTTTCAGTTTTAATACTTTTGCCACGTTGGATCAATCTTTTCGAATGGATTTATTACGAGCTGAGCGTAAGAGACCACGACTTCGTGCTCGTCCACTTTTGTTATGATATTTTTTAAATATTCAAATAAATAATTTGTTTTGTTAATATATTTGGGAATTTTCAAAGATACCTATCAGTTGTGCTACTTCTGGACAAATAGCGAAGGTTTAGGGACTATCTCGCCAAACTCCTTATTAAATATAAAATGCTCTAGCATCCGAATAATTCGGATTTTATCACGAAGATTTTCGTCAGCGTCGAAAATTTTGAAGCTTAGCGTAAGTGCATGAATTAAAACTTGCGACCTTAAATCAAGTTGAACATGGACATATTGAGTCTTAGCTCCGATATGTACCTATGTATATATTGACATCTATAACACAAACATTAAACAAATAACATGTTTCCTAAAAACATTTCACACGTCTCGTACGCATTATGTACATATTGTGTATTATATAAGAGTACTAGAGAGAGATATATAGGTACTAGAGAGTATAGGTTTGAAATCTGTCTATTTATTTAATGACGAGTACACGCTCAGCGCTGGTTTCGTTCAATTTCGGAAGGTTAAGTCTTGTAAGCTATAAATTAAATATAATCTTGACGGATAGATTTAGATAGTATCGCTTTGACATTCAATGTTCTAAGTCTTTAACTATAGCTAATAGTTTGATATAGATTTTGATGAGAAAAATGTTTTTTTTACAGAAATTCTTTACAAATTTTTCTTCATATATATATATATATATATATATATATATATATATATATATATATTAATAGTACTATTATATATTAATAACAGTAATTACATATGTAAAGTAAAATATTCAGTTGAAAAGTAATTAGATTTCAATTTCGCGATTAGATTTGCATCTGAAATTACTTATGACTAAGATACACGATTACAAAAATCTCGTAAAAGCCTACTTGAACAAAGTTTATTTTGATTTTGATTTTTTGACTAACAACAACAAGAAGTAACAATACTTTACCGAAGATGAGAAACAAATTGCAAAAATCAATTTATCATTTACCTGAACACCTGATTAACTATTTCAATTTAAGCCATTTTCTCAATTTTATTGGATATTTAATATATGCCCACATAACAAAAAATAATGTTGTGAATACTAATATTATAAATACAAAATAACTCTGTCTGTCTGTTGCTCTTTCACGGCATAACTACTGATTCAAATTTGATGATATTACAATGAAGCAAGCTTGAACTCCAACCCTTAAAACGCGAAGAAAGCCGCAGGCAACAACTAGTAATACATAAAAAATAAATCATCTTGCATTTCATAATTTATCTCTAACCTTAACTATCTACTCGTTCCCATGCAAGTCGTAATCAATATAATCAATTAATTAAAATGTCATTGCCATGAGTAAGACGAGGCGTGTCTTTGGTGCAGACATCGACGGATGAACACTTATATGATACATACAATAGTAATATAACAGAAGCTTCGTTTGATCCTTAGTTTATTTATAATACTTACTACCTTTCTCTACTTAGGACATCGATAATATAAATAAGTATACGGCGATGTACAAATTATGACTGTGTGGAATGATGGCGATATTGCTGGGCTAAAAATGAGCTAGCCTTTCGGTGACCAGAGATTGCAGTCACACAATGTTAAGTTTGACAACTACACAGGCTTTCTGAACAAATAAGTCTTTTAAATATTCGACAAAATACAATTGTATACTTCATAAACTAAAACAACACAGCGTATTTACTTGAAATATAAAAACAAAATTGATTACATTACAAGCATTTTTTTTTGTAATCATTATATTATTTATAATAAGTAGAACACACAATACTATAAGTGAATAAATCGTTAATTTGTCATTATTTGTTTAGTTCTGTAGTTTGCACCAGTAAGATTTATTTTTTTCTTAATCGCTACACATTTAAGTTGAGTTGCACGTGTTACGTCTGTCTTGTCTAATGTGTGCGCCATCTCTAATTTAGGAAGACTGTTTCAAAATCGCACCTTAGTCACTAAGCCCGAACTGTGTACAAACTGCAAATGGCCGTAAATGTGAACGTAGGCGACAGTGCTAAAATTTTACGACAATTTATCTATGATAACTGAATTGACATAAATCTCCATTAGACACGCAAGACTTTATTAATTAACAAGCTGTGTCCTGTTACTTCTCCCCTCTTACACGGAGTTTAATACATCCTTCATAAAATTTTTAGATAAAATAATACTCACTTACTGACTTTCTCTCCTTTTGAGGAGATGATATGAAGATATTTCCATAACGCTCCCATGCAGGATGATTCCACATTCCAGATTCCTTCCGACACCTACGAGTTTCCCTAAGACGTTCCCCTTCACCTCAGAGCACGAATTAAATTATAAGCCCAACTTAAGCATATGAAAATTATGTGCTTGCAAAGGTTTAGCTCATATTCTTCGGTTTATACATGCGTAGAACTTGACGGTAAATAACAACAGCTATACCCAGAATTGGGTTAGTTCAATGGTGGTAGGTATTTGAGCAAAACCGTCTAGGTATCACCAAGTCATCATTATTGTACCTTCAAAACGTTTTTTACGACTGTGTACCAATAGAAGGATGATTGAGACGTGAGAGAGTGCAATTACTAATTCTAAGAAATATAACACCGTAGAACCCATAGTTAGGGGTGCTTTGATGTTAAGCCATGAAATCCCATAGGATTGATATATTTCTTTCAGTTGTATCAGTGAAGGTGACCTTGGTAACGAGATGATCTATTCGCTTGACCTTTCCTGTTATTAAAAATAAATGTAAAATAAAAAACAGGGAAATAAGTTGATTTCTGAAATATTTAAGCAATGCTGGTTTTTAAAGTAGCTCATAAACTTTTGATACAAAAATGCACCAAGAAAATAGATTTGATCTTGCAACTATTACAGATGACTTAATTGAGGGGGTAAAATGGGGTTGACGGGTTGTGTGATGTTGGTAAAGTTTTATAAAATTCGCGCGAGTAAAGCCACAGGCTTAACCTAGTATATCAATAAATAAGCCAGGCATTCAATTAAAATTAAAAAATACTAGCACAAGCGATAAGTAAATATGTATGTAATTACATTTGTTATCCATAATTTCTTACTGAAATTTACAAGTTAACGCCCTCATTTTTATGATAAAGTTTGACAATTTGTAAATATTGGTGTAAAGTTTAATACCATAATTCATATTACACAAATATGTTTAAAATATATATCATCTGATTTTTTTTAAAGAAGAAGTACAGATTAATTTAAATTAAAATAAAGGTAGAAGCAATACACTTTCTTATGGATTGCCAAAACTCTTCCATTCTTCCACCGCCCAATACTTTAATGAATCTTAAATTTTCTTCTATAAAAATAAAACATAAAACTTGTAGTAGCTAATATCATGCATATATATCAATAAAAATTATATTCGAACTTTAAAAAAAAAAAAAAAACAAATTTAAAAAAAAATATTTTGGTCGAATTTCAACCGTGGGCGAACAATAGTCATTTTTAACCACTATACAACTATGATTTATTTTGTATTCTGAACTAGAGAACTTTAACATAAATACGATTACGTGGCAACATGTGCATGTAGCGACATAACGATAAATACAAACGCGAATCTGTTTAATATATGTAAATCTTTACAATAAAACGCTCTATTCATGCATAATTTAATACAAATTCGTTAGGTAAGTCGTAAACATGATTTAGTAACGAATTTATAAATGTCCACATTTGAGAGATTATATAGATAAACATCGGGATTGAAACGCGTGGCGAAAGTCCTTGTTTATGCGAAATAACGTGCAAAATTACTTTCTAAAACTGGCGTTGATTGAAGACATATTTTGACATAAACGAAACGTATGGAATCTCGTTTATTGCCATTCAAAAGTAATCGAATAGTTCGAAATTTAAAAATTGACAGTGCATGTCAATTTTATGTCGTTATCTGACGTTTGTTCTGTTTGCCCTTTATATTTATTTAAATAATTAGATAAATAACTCCGCAAATTGTTGATAAAATAAAGAAAAGAATGATTAGAGGACCGAATATCGAATTCAAAGTAGTCCTAACAGACCGTAATCGTTTGTAACGTTATATTATACAATATTATTATTGTAGATTTATTATGAATATGACAAAGTAAGTGAGATGAATATATTTCCTTCTATATTTTTTCATAATCTTGCTAACGACACAATCAGCGAAATAATACATATGTACATCTACAACTGAGCCTGGTTTTTTAACCTTAGACTTCAGGATATATCGACAAAAAACTGGGATAGTCGAAATGTACATTACCAAAGACGTGGACATCGACAACAATCAGTGTTTTAAGTTGACCGATAGATCTGATTCATATCTCCACGTGTAAACAAAACAATTACGACAATAATGATGATATAAATATATATATATATATATCTTTCTCGCTTTATGTCCATGGACTGGATTCTATCACTTCGTTATAATAATAAATATAATTGGCAACTTCCGCTTTTGCAAAAGTAAGTTCTATTGTAGTCGTTAATAATTGTTTAGACAATAAAAAACGAATTGAGAGTATTAAACTGACATCTCGCCTTCATTTGAGAACCGGACAATGGCGTGGTGCATGCTGTGGCCACATTAGCTGGTAATGCCGTGACCGCTACGTATTTGGCTGTCTATCATAGTTCAAGGTTCTAATGGAGCATGCGCACTTGATCAATTCTTTTTATTCAAAATTGATCAAACGATTTATTTATATAATTGTTGTTGATTTATGCTCTACACATTCTTGCATATTTCATTTGATTGTTACTTTACCTATTCATTATAACATATCTTTAGACCCTCTGAAGCCAATATAGCGAGAGATTCAGACGTAGGACGCTCTGTATTCCCTTATTGGCGTAATCCTATGGTTTTACCTGTTTCCTTCAAGTGTAGCACAGCCACCGTCCCTACTATAACTGAGAACTTCTTAACAAGGAACAAGCAAGCCCGTTCAATTGGACCTCGGTAATCAATCGAAGCAGTTGTTACAATTAAAATCAAGTCTAAACTCTAGTTTATTCGCCATATTCTTAATGCTGTCCCGAGGCTTAATTGAGACAATTACACGTGATTGTGCCTCTCGGTCCCTGAGATTGTCTCGCTAAGGTTTTTTTTCTTATTATTCTCTTAACTCGTGTCGTGAGTTATGCTCAAATTACAAACGTCTATTTGATTTCGCGTGATGCATTATAATTTGCGCCTTTTGCTTAATGATAATTATTATCTGCGGTTGTCACGATATATATACAAAGTTTCGTCTGAGCCGATGATTATTCTAATAACTTCTGATGGCGACAGCTTTTTATCTCTATAAATATAAAATTTGAATATTATTGCCTTTTAAATTAAAATTTGAAATAATTTCAAGCAAAAATGTGGCCGTGTTGGGACTCTGAATGCAAAATCAAAATTGATACTTAAGAGATTTATTATTATAAGGTTAAAGTTTAATCCTTTTAAACCAGTGTCAGACAGTCAAAAAACACATAAATTCCAGTCATAGACAACTAATAGACACCACGCAACAAATTTCATAACCGATTAAACGTAAAAGGGACGACAACACTATCGGACTTATCGGATCTGATCTCTATAATAAAGCACGATACACACCCACCCATAATTAAAGTCGTAATAAGTCGCGTTCTCACCGGGTATATCAAGTTTGCACAATGCGCTTAGTCAGCCCGATGTGGGCACTTGCTGTTAGTGTTGTAACCCGCGTCACTTGACTCGGCCGTGTCAACGCACCCACGCAGAGACACAAGACGATTGTCTAGCGTCTACACGTATAAAAAATGACTTGATATTTCACGTCGTTTAATTTACTTTGCGATGACATACGACCGAATCAAACGCATTGAATAATCATGCTTAGGCATCGATATTTTTTTATTCATTAATTTTTTTAAATCTATTATTAACTGGAGAAATAAATCGATGACTTGTATAAATTTAATTTGTCCCCGTAGGATTTATTATTTTTCAAATAAATAAGACTTATATATGGGAACGGACGGAAAGCTTAACTTAGTTGAAAATAATATCAAAGTTCATTATTATGATTAAATGGTGTCTCCTTTTAAGGAGAATAAACATCCGCCGGTTATTTACAGTTAATGAAGAACAGTGGATATTAAATAAGGCTGAAGTTCTTGTAACAGCAATACCAAAGATTTAAATTGAAATATATATTATTAACAATAATAGACAGTATACCTTTCTTATGTGCAGCAATTCCACCACCTCAGCATTTTATATTCCCTGTTTAAACAGGCTAAAGCAAACCCATTTAAAATTGTCGAGCCTTTGACTGACATTTATCTAACACGTCGACAGAAATGATTGTCTCGTCAAAATTACACTTGGACAGTAAATCTATTGGCAAGGTGTGGAACTCGCGTCCTGCCATTGGAATCAACTACAGATGAGATAGAAAACCTATTGACGTGAGCAATGTTGCACTTAGACGTTGCATATATAAACGTTGCATTAAAATTCTATCTTCTAAACTGTACTCTACCCCACCCCACAATATATTTTTGCCCTTAAAAATGAACATGCAATAGCTTAGGGTTTAGATGCCACTTCTGACCGTAGGCTTAACTCTTGGTGATTCATTTCGTTCATGATGGACTGTCTCTATAATAAGTTAGATTAAGATATTATAACCATTTCAATAGTCTGCATGATAATTTTAATATGTTAATACATTATGACAATAGTTACTATTATGTAGGTAACGTAGGCGTGCATTAAATCACACTTAACGCCATAAAATTGAAAATTGAAAATTATGTAACATACAAAGCGTTTTCGAAAAAGGATATGAATCTATGAAAAATGATCAACGTTATTATATTTTACCGTTAATGGCTTTCATTGATAAATTATGATTAATAAAAAAAAACCATATGTAAATAAACAAAACACCATCATTATCGGCATCAGTCTACTCTCCACCACTTCACACCACATGGTGCATCCCTTCCCCATCCACTACGCCTTCCCGTATCTAGATTGGTCACGCTATTTTTTACGTCAACAGTCTCCAAAAATACTGACACATTTTCAATACAAAACCTAAAATAAACATACACGGAAGATTCAGCGGACAATAAGGGATAACCGGTATCCTGAATTACTAAACATGACCCTTTTATCCTGGAAATTAAAAGTCTTTATTTCTTGGTAGAAGTGCGGAGAGTTCGTCACGAATGTTTTTTCCAATGTGCAAATCCATATAGTTTACAGCTTATGTAATATAAACATCGTTAACTTTTATCTTCTCAGAATATAAATAAATTTTAAGGATCATAAAATATAAGCAATCAACATCCAACCGTAATGTGTTGGAACAATCACGACAGTACGATTTTTAGTATTTTAGTAACGATAGTAAAACAAGAGGCTAATATCAAAACAACCATCAGGTATAGGGCTTGCTACATAAACATTGCTATAATATATGCGCTTTGTCTATTGCAAAAATCATTTCGTTTGATTATATCGCGCTGATGCTCTTCGAACTATTGGCCATAGCTAAGAACGTATAACGGGGATTTTTTAAACACTCTGTGTTAACTTCCAGCCATCCGAATTTGAAACGTTCGTTGATGGCATTTAAAAAAAATATATTATTACTTAAAAAATACAATCTTTTCATATCGTTTTTGTCATTAGTAAATATACGTAAATATCCTACTGGACTAAGACCTGCTGTATTCGTGAGATATGAAATGGGTTAAACCTCATTTCACCAAACTGCACAACTATGGGTTGGTGTTTTAAAGTTTTATATTGTTTTATTTTTAATATTATTTGAAGCACATATAATTTCAGTGGATCACAGTGCTTACTATCATTTTATAATCATTCTCTAGCCGCTAAGTGCCTTGCAGAATTGTTCCAATATGCTGACCTTTTTGCCAGCTACAGTTTGAAGGTCGAATAATGATGGTTCATAGTATTTTTTAAATCATCAAGGTTGTATTGTTTCATGCGTATAAATATGAATTGAATGTTACAAAACAACTCCTGATTGACGAGAGTAGGGTGTAGAAGTTTTTGCGAAAGGCATACTCATTGGTTAGGTAACTTGGGCAGTAACACCCAGTCATCACATATTCTACTGCTAAACATCATTAGTATTAATTCCAGTTTATAAAGCGAGTAAGCTAGTATAAATACACGCATAACGAATATGACATAGGAATAATTATAATATTCACTACAGAGTCAATGGACGATGATGACGCTTATCATCAGATGGCCGATAGACCCTTAATATTTAAATATTTTAAAAATAAGTTATTTTTGAAAATATTCTATCTGACTGTGTGTATTGCGTTTCAGAAGACGAAACGGTTATGTAATACTCATTTTCCAGATGACACACTTCCAGAAATAAAACCAACCAACTTATATGTAATTAGTCAAAAATACTTTGAAATGAGAAAGGGGTCATACTGTAACATAATAAAAATCAATTGCACTAATAACCTTCAACAACAACAACAACCAATTCGATTCATTTACTTAGTGGTAGGGCTTTGTGAGAAGGTACCACCCACTAATGAGCTTTATTCTTTACTTATATTTCTAGAGAGCATTAGCTTCATAAAAAAAACAAACCATAGATCTTGCATACATCTACCTGAATACTCTAAAAATACTTCTTAAATATTTATCATTCCAAAAATGTTGACATGAGGTTGTAGTTACGCTGTGCAAGATTATAATCTAAAGGAAATAGCTACTGCAATAAAAATAAATGTCAATTGCTGAGAAGCATTATGACCAGAGTTTTAAATCCTTATGCCAATATAATCAAAAATGACACTACCAAATAAAAGGCAACTTTGCATTAGTGGAGTAGACAATATTAAAAGCAATTTATATTTCCTTAAAATGTCATATTTACGTAACAATGCGACTTGATTGATGGTAACTATTAAAAATACACAATTCCACTTCTATTATTCAAGCGAACTGTACCATCGTCCATAAACTAAATGATAATGTCCAGAAAATTATAGACCATTATATGTCTTAACTGTTATACTTTTAGTGATAAATTAGCTTGAACCGTTTTCGTTTGTTATGAACGGCGAAGTACGTTTGTACTATTAGAAAATATTTCCAAACATTAATGATTCACAACGCTCATTGTCTCTAGATTTGTATTTATGCGTTTCTTTTCGTAACGTTGTTTGCGTTTGATTTTAATAGACAGGTGTTGATTGGATGCGAATTTTGAACCAGTTTAATAGGTAAGGTAAACTATAGAAAAATGGTTACGTCTGAGTCATGAGAATTTGGGCCATTTTGCAACTTTTTTAGTGCGACTTTTTGTGTCACCTACATTCGAATAGATTAAAAGATTACACAGATTGACTAATTGACTATATATGCTGTTTAGTTACGTTTAATATAAAAGATTTTTTTTTTAATAAAGGTAATTGAGATGGTAAATAATTTTAAGCCTTAGTATTTTTTTAAAATCTTCCTATGTAAACGAATTTTAGATATCTTCAGCTAAAACATATTTTTTATTTATTTTTTTATACTTGGCAATGATTTTAAGCATTACATTTAAACATATATCTATGAAATGGCAAATTTATATTATATCTTACCACATATAACCAAATAAAAAAAATACATATAACTATCAATAAAAAAAAGAAAATACAATTACACTATTTATTACTCTCCTCCGTCTCATAATCTAGCACAACCGGAAAGAATTCAGGCTCAAGGCCATCGGTTTTACATGTTTTCCATATCACAGATGTATTAACACTAGCAACTTCCAACCTTCCAGCTGCTAATACGAATGTCTTAACAGAAAAGACACATGGTAACCATTTATTGACTCGACGCGAGTAGCCTACAAACATATACACAAACTCCGAGACAGTGACAATCATCGTCTTGTCTCGAACAGACAACAATGAGGGCAGCATGTTCAATAACCACTGCACCGTCATTAATAAAAATTGTCCTCAAAACCTAAATGTTAAAAGTAACCACATAAGCGACCTCGATACAAACGATTACCATTTTAAGGTAACGATCAACTAATGTGGTCTGTCCAATGTCACCGTAATTTAGACAAATCGAATCTCGCAATAACCAGCGTGAAGGTTGCATCGGAGCACGATCTGTGACGTCATACAAATACATAATGATTACCGGTAATTGTCGTCAACGTTAGGGCTGACAAAAGCTAATTTCGTAAATAATATTTGCTCTACATATTTTATTACTATTACATCATTTATTTTGGAAATTAGAGAGTCGAGAGTAAAAGTAATTGTTGCTGTACTAAATTTTTGTCATAGATCGAAAAGATTTTTTAAACATCGTCATCATATTAATGATTTTCAATAGGCATATTTTTTAATTTGTATATGTCTCAGTCGAAAGTCAGTGTCACCTGAGTGTACGAAAATAGTGTATATCTGTAGTGGCCCCTGGATTAACGGGCTGACTAAATATCAACCAGACCAGTCCAATTATTCAGAATCACATTAATAGATCAATTTGAGTCCATTCAACAGAAGACAAAACTGTACATTCACATCCCAAAACTTCACATCACAAAAAAAAGCCGAAAATACAAAACAAAACATAAAAAATAATGTCAATCAAAATAAAGACACTTTATCTTGCGAGATTTGTTAATCTAAAAAGAAAGTAATCTCAATTCGAGGACGTTTCGCCCTTATCGTGCAAAACTTTTTCCAGATGATATGCTTACAGACATATAACTAAAGCAACCTAATAGAATAACCTTTGCCGTGTTATCAATTAAATTTTAAATTTATTGATGACCTCCGTGGTACACCGGTTTTCATGGGGAGGCCACTCCGAGGTCCCGGGTTCGATTCCCGGCCGAGTCGATGAAAAAGAAAAAGTTTATTCGTTTTCTATGTTGTCTTGGGTGCTTGTGGTGCCGTCGTTACTTCTGATTTTCCATAAAACAAGTGCTTTAACTACTTACATTGGGATCAGAGTAATGTATGTAATGTTATCCAATATTTATTTATTTATGTTGTTCTAAGTAACTTGGTTAAGAATTAACAAGAACATTCTTATAATGTTTTTGTGTTTTATTGGTGAAATAATCTATACCGCGTTGGCACACCTAAGACCACAAAGTAAATAATAGTTAAACATTAACTGAAAAATATTACTGATCTAATTAATACAGTGAAATTTATAATATCATTAGGATCTGAAGATTTCTATAACGGTAATAATTGTCAAACAGTAAGTATACAAGTAATCGAACTGACTACTGCAGGTGTTTTATTACTTAATAAAAATGCACGCGCCGGTACGCAATGAAATGATTAATGTCCCACAATCAATATTAAAATTCTGAATATTTCTGTAAACGACTCGATCGCGTCTCATTACTTGGTTAAATCTCCTTTATTAATGTTGTTAACATTTGATTATTACTTTTCCACTTAAATATGCTACCGGTGTTGAATTTTATCTTACGTCCCATCTTAAGCCAATTACGAGGGAGTATTTTATGCATTTTTCATGTTATTTTTTTTTTCTAAATTTCACTTTAATTTTATGGTCCGAGACGCGATAAAGTCACTCTCGCGATGAGACATCAGAATCATTATGCAAAACGTTATTTGAGGAATTATTTCCACTGGAACTGAGATTCGAAAGAGTTTATAATATGGTATTATATTTACTCGAAATAACGTGGACAGCTTATAATAGATAAGACGACCGAGATAAGACATTAATTTAATACAGAAGTGATTTTAAATTACAACAAAATAAGTTTTTATATTTTATTTTATAATACCTTCGCGCTCCCAATAAAACAATTATACATTACAATGATCGAACCTCATTATTTTGTCTGTGCAATGAACAGACGGTCAAAATAATATGCAATAAATATTTCAGTCTTCTTTAATTAATCTTCAACGACAGTTTGAGTGACATGACTAAGTGTTTCCTACTTGAAAGAATGTCAACACATAATCGTAATAAAATAACTACTAATAAAGCTTTCAACTGTATTAAGAAGTTACTCATTTTAACTATGTTGTATCAAAAACAACTACAACAGTAATCAGATTGAATAATAATGTGTATATCTAAAATGTGAAAGGCGCTCGGTTACCTTAGGTTCGACAAGTGCTTCTACCGTGAGAACTAAGTTGACTACCAATTTAAATAGGAGTTATAAAAATTAGATATTATATTAATTAAATCTACATTTTTATATGCAAGCATAATAATAAGGATGTGTCTATCTTCGCATTCAAATCTTGTTAGTGTATATTATTTACCGAATTTTCTCAATATTTTTGTGGACTCATATATGATGATGTATGCCTAACTCAAAAAAAAATTATTAGTGATGATAAAAAAAAACTTTCACGAACTTCTTGTAAATGTCCGACTGTCACTGTTACCAGAATTCATCATCATCGTTGAAATTTCAAAATACGTTGTAAAAAATAAAAGATTGAACCAGGTTAATTTCTCGAAATAACAAATTTCTGGTATAATTTATTTCTAACATCGTAAACAAACTCTATGGATTAAATGATCGAGAACCCTACGCAATGCACTGATGATCTACATGACCTTGAATGACAAGTTGACAAAACAATTTCGTATATTTCATTAACAACAATATAAATAATTTAATGCGATTAATTAAAAAAGATTTAACGGTTAACGACACTGAGGGATTAATGATTTGAAAATATCGTGTCGTAAACTTTTTTCGTGCGGACTCTTTGGAATAATTAAATGGTCAACACGACATTTTAAAACCGAACCCTTTTTTTAGTCAATAAATTTTTTGTCACAATATACAAACGTATCCGCTTTTAAATGACTCATCATACAGGTGACAATATTTATTGAATTCCTAATCAAAAATGATATATTCATATTAGTAGAATTAGATTGTTATATTTTCTTAATTAAATTATTTTTATAAGACAAAAATTCAATACAAAACAACATCTTTCAGTACTTTTATTATGACAATTGTAGAAAAGATTTATTTATAACAAATTCAATTTTTAATAAATAAAAATAGTTTTTGAAATACAAATTTTAAAAACACAAATAATCATGATACGTTTAAAGATGAGCACGTCAAGCGTGTTCTCAATAACATCGACCATATTATTTGAACCCTATGTCTACTGACCTGATGACCAGATCGACATTATGGAAATCTTAATACACGATCCCAGTTCAATAACATTAAGGAAGCCGTAAATAATACGAACTAATTGAATGAGAGCCGGTTTGAAATTATTTATAACGGCGGCTCTTTTACCATTTTATAATTTAACCTCAGGCGCCGGTTCTATAGATTTATTAGGCCTTTTCCGCAAATAATGCAACTTCAATAGACACGAATGATATGATAATTTTATAAACGATATGAGAATAAAAATTACATCTACAAGTTTATTAAGCAGTGGTCACATCTGTTACTTGTATTTATTGTAAACGATTTAATGTAAAAATGACTAAATATTTCAAAATACCAAAATATTATGTTTTGTTATTGCTAATTCAATTATAAGTACACATATTACTTTGCATTTCCTTAAGATTTTATTCACCTATTTATAAGTAAAATCAAATATATATTATATAAAAAAACGACACACTAGAAATTCTATTTTCGTTAGTAAGATGGCATGACTGAGGTCTGCCAAACGTCCTTGGCATCTCTCGTGACTTAGGCAGTCAGAAGCATTCCATAAATCGTTACGCATTTTCTATGCAAATCGTGATTATTTAATTGGAATGGCCTTTACTTAACCGAAGATATTTCGCTTACGACTTTTTTTTTTCTTCAAATTAATTACTACTCATAAACCGGTCACTAATTAACGTTCTCAGGACTTATATGCCTGATTCCAAATCAATCATTTTTAGTGGTACATTCGAATGTCTCAGTGATTGTTTTAATTAAGAATTCGTCACACCAGCGATTCATTCCTGCATTAGATGCATGACATTTTTATAGTGGAAAATCTACTAATTTGCATTTAATTGTCATCAGGTGTACGGCATGACGATTTACATAAATATCTACAATGACACCGCATGTTTAATCGCGTCATCTCCTAAGAAAACATAGATAAAAACTGTGCATTATAAAATTACGTCAAAGGTTCGTTCACTGGCTATGGACCTCTTAGAGCCGACTCCGAGCCCAGTATTACAAAAAAGGTTTTAATATAAATAACATTTGTAAATTATATTTTTGTAATCTGATTAAACGGATTTTTTTATTGATCGAAAATCAAAATTATCGTCGCAATTTTTTGTATTTTGTAATTATTTAAAAATGTAAAAAATCTCTGATATAGAGATATGTCCTTTTTATCTTCAACCTTATTATATATTTATTTTAATTCTATTTTCAAATTTGACGTTTGCTTGCATAACTTCATTTGTCTCTTTTAAGAGCAGTGCAATTTCCTTTGTGGTATAACATAGTAAGACAACATTACGATAAAGTTGATTGACTATATCTATTATTGGAATACTATAATATAATGAGCGGATTATGTTAATGTATAATTAATATATGGTTTAAAAGATTCTTATTATTTATATGACATGCATTTGTCACGTATAGTGTTTTTAAACATGTCCACTTATTAAATTGCCTTTCAATTTTTCAAAGTCGAACTATTCCACGCGTTTGATTTTATTATAAGGGATGTCTGTAGTGTATATAATAGGTATGTATATATATTTATGTATATTTGTTCAGTCTCTTAAGAAAAACATTTCCACCAATACTTCAGTGCGAATTTGTGGTGGTACATAGTTGCTTAATATTTTCCATCTCAAATTAAGCTCATCAGTATCAGTGATATCTATTTTATTTAATGTCCTTATCTCGATGCATATTTTGAGCATTATACGAGCCTAATTTATCGAATTTCTATGTAACAGTTCCATTTATAAAATTGATATAATTATATAAAATTCACGGTTAACACGTCGATGGTCTAATTGTCAATTAAAACTGATGAAACGGCAAATCTCAACTCTTTCTACTATAAATTGTATTAATTTTAGTTTTTTGATAAGTTGCTTTTCAGTTAGGTATTACAAAATGAAAAGTGTCTAATAATTATTATTGTAATAAATGTGGACAAACCGTCTCGTTTAATGAAACGCGTGCTGTTTTTTTTTTTATTAAACATTATAAATATCGCGGTTTTTACAATTACAAGTATCACCGCAATATGACATAAACACATGAACCAGGATATCAGACTTGTTATTTATTCAACCGATGATAAATTTGAATGAAATATGAGGACATGTTTCTTTTCAAACAGTCATCTTTACTATTTATTTATACACTAGCGACATATCCCAACTTTCGCCTAGCATACTTAAGATTATATTTAATATTGGAAACTGCTGACGATTCGATGAAATATTAAAACGTCAGACCATTTAACCCTAGACTAAAATATTCAAAAAGGTTTTTTTTAATCAAATTTACGTAGACTTTTAACAAAATTCTATTAAATTAAAAAAAAATCGAGTTTGAAGAATGTGAATTAAGGCTACTATAATTTAATATAGCCCTATGAAGGTATAAGTGTACGTCTTGATCGTCCTCGAGCGGACGCGCAGACCAACGGATGCGGCGGATTCCGCGTCCATACTCCGCTGTCACTGAGGACGCGTACTAAGAATGGAAGCCTAGAGTACGAGCATGCACTTTTGCACAATAATATCTCCTACGTAATTAGCTAAATCTGCTGTAACTCGGTCAGGCCTTTCGAGAAACGTTTTTCTCCACTTGATCGCCTTTGTTTTAATTCTATGGTGTAACACTGATATTGAAAATATTTTCTGCTCTAAGAAACCGATTTAAAACAAAATAATAATAAATTTATTGAACAAGATATTACTAATTAATATAACTCCAATCATTCAAGAGTAATCAGCAATATGTTTTTAATTTCATATATTATGATTCGTTAAATATTTTTTAATTATTTTCGATAATGTAATATCAAAAATGATTCTACATACGGATGATTTCTCCGATTTATTATTCGAGAACCTGTCTGTGACAAGTTTAACGATGTGTACAACACTGGCTACTGTGGGAACTGGACCGGGCGGTCTCTATTTTGACACGGTGGCGCCGCCCGATATCTATGTGTGGTGTAAAACACAAGTTTAAGACTATGTTTCACATTTAATTATTGTAATTAATCCTTATATTATTCAAGAACGTCGTTTGCTAATTTGTCCTTCTTTTACAGATCCTTCTTGAACGCATCGCATAGTTTTTGGATTGGAGAATGACCAAGGCTACTATTGAATATATCTTAAGAAAAATATTGGAATAAATAATAATTAATAACATTATAAATATTACTAATATCTTCATTCATTACATATTTTATATAGTTACATCAGCAATCGTTTTAATTTTATCGCAAGACCGAACTAAATTTTGGATTGAAACAATTATATATACGGCAATATTATTATACAACGGCTTCAAAGAAAAATTCAAAATAATAAAAAATAAAATAAAATCTTTATAAAAAATAATAGGTAATAAAAGAAACTGATATACTGACATAAACATAATTCAGATAAACGAACAATCAAAAAAATTTTATTTTTTATAATATTTAAATTGATAAACGCTTGGACTTCTAACTTGTAATCCTAGCATCGTTTGACATATCTCCGGTAATTAGAAAGAGGACCCCATCCGAGTTCAATACGTGACTCAATTTCGATTCGAAATGATTTAATGACTCGTCGATAACGATGAGATGGAGACAAACGATATCGGATCAATTCCTGGTTTAGGCGCCGATTAAAATGATAGCGTCATACTATCCTATTAAATTTCCAAGGTCAGAGAACGCTTCAGAAAATCGTTTCATAATAAGTGGATCTTTATCAATGCTTTTTATGTACGTCAATACAATAAAATATTAATGACCACGTCAAATTCTATATATAAGACGCGTAGAACGACATTCAGTCGAGTGGTTTTTTCTAGATGATTCTATTTGACTTCACCTGTTACTGTAGGTCAAATGTATATCAACAGGTGAAAAAAATATTTTAAGGACTTCGGAGAGATGCTTGTCGTGATAATATTCAATGTTTGTGCAATGCTTATAAAAAAAAAACTTAGTTTTGGTCATTGGTGGTGGTGGATGGTAGATAGGTATCCATAAGTATCCATAGGTAGGAAATCCATAAACAGTAGCTCCTGTTGTACATCAAATTAGAAAAAAACATAAAATAATAGTTTTAAATAAATAAGTACGATAAAAATAAATATAATAATCAATATTAAAATGTGTATGTTAGATACATATTTTGTGTCGAATGACAAAAATAATTAAGAAAACTACATAAAAAGTATTTAGTTATCTGTAGGTAGTAATCCTATATTGAAACAGTGTAAAATAATTTTTGACAATTGTAACTTCAACGGATGTCCTTTGCCTTTACAACGAAGAACCTATTTGTCACTTGTATTGGCAAATGACGTCACGTATAAATGCGAAAAAAATAAATTGAACAATGAGATTGATATTATTCTAATCTACAACAAATGTACATTAAAAACAAGATTCGTTTCTCATTAGTTTTATTTTAACTGTGACAACGGATGTCATGGATTTATTTGCAAGTTTCATGGTACGAAGATATAGCCGTGGGATGTTATATTGTTGTGAATGAAATGTATTTTCATTTAACTAATACTTACAATTTAACAGTCTGCTAAAAAGGCTATTTTTGGCGCGACTACTTTGAAATTACTAGATAAATTCTTAACGTTTGGTCAATCCAAGAAAGATTCTGTAATACAATCAGAGATCAGAAGTTGGATAATCAACATTGAATTTAATATATATTTCAACTGTCATAAGATTATAGATCGTTAGGAAGGACACAACTTACTTTAAAAATATATATCGACCGTATAACGATTGAATTTTAACTTAAAGTGTTTTTTTTTATGGTGATGTCTAAGAAATTTATGTGAAACAGGAAGTGTCGGGAAGCATCTTAGACATAAGATTAGGATTATTCAATCAATTCAAAAAATAAGATGAATTTCTCCTTAACATAAGAGAAATATTTGCTCGATATTGGGATAAAATTAAGGAGTCAGGCATTACTCTATCTTTGTACATCTACGACAGTGTGTATAACAATTGCCAGCGTTTTCGGTTGTACGGTGCTAAAATACATATAGTATGTTCCAAACTTCAAGTTGATTAGTCAAACATTGTCGAATTCCATTGATCTCAAATAGTATGGATATCCTTACTCTTACATATACTCGTACATAGACATACTATAAGTACACACATATGTGCGAATTATAATAATTATATGTTTGTCAATATAAATAAGTCGTATACAAAAGGTTGGTTAAATTTTAGTTTCTATATTTATCTTAAATTTCAAATGCACTCATCCGTTTTCTTACCAAACATCTTCCACCGAAGGTTGTCTGTGAGAGATCGTTTTACGCAGCAAGACCGGCTTCCACAACATTTATTTTTCGTTTTTTATCGTGTTATTCTGATATGGTCTGTTTATCTATATTATGTACAATAAAGTACATACAAATAAATATATAAACGTAACAATTTGGCTATTAATTAAAATTTTCCAAGACTAGTGATCCGTTACGGCACCTGTACAGATATTTTTACTTACAAAATTAATTATTATATACATACCTTACACCCTATAGCACACTTCCTACCAGCGGATTTGTTTTATTTTATATGGATCATTAGTTTCGGCGATTACCGCCTACATACAAACATACAAATATTACATCTTTACAATATTATTATATAATATAAATGAGATGAAGGATTGGTTACATGTATTACACCTTATTATACAAACTTATTGAATCTTTACGTAGTAGCATTTTCTTAGAAGAAGTTTTCTTTAAATTTACCTACTGTTCCCTTTTGCAATTTATTAATTAAAAATAAAACTCAAAACAGATCAAATTAAACACAGTGATATGTTGTAATGTATTTGTTCTGTACAAATTTTACGAATAAAAAACTAATGTTTGCAATAAAAACTATCATTAACAGCAATCACATAAAAAAACGCCCAAATGCTTTCAATCCAAAAACTTAACACGGCTACATATTGCCCAGTTCAATCCTAGTGTTTTATTTGCAAGAGTTATTTAGTTCTAAATTTTTTACATCCCATCCAGCGATTCGCTTGCAAACCGATTTCGAACTATTTAAGAGTTAGTTACAGATAAAATATCATTGTCATTTAACAGCATGAATGGATTGATTTTAAGCCGCCATCAAATGTCATGAAACTAATTGTTTTTTTGTGATCAAATACAGTCGAATTTGTCGTTTTTCATCTATCGATCTGCGGTTAATATATTGTAGGTAATCTCGACGAAGAATTTGTTATTTTTGACACAGTGTGCTCAGTGTTATAGATTGAGAATTAAATATAATAGAGGTTCCCCGCTGGCAGTGCTATGTTAGATTGATAGATGATAGGAAAGTTGTTTTCGTTCGTCTTTTTTTGATGAGGTTTTAAGTGAGAATTGTCTTATGGATAGTAAAAAATCGATTGAAGATTAAAGCGGATTTAATATAGTATCGGAATATTTTATTTACTAAATTGCAACTTTTTGCACAGACGTAAAGTACATGAATTGGAAATATGACGGTGAATTTTAAAATACGAATTATTTAAATTTAGCAACATTGTAATTTATTATGTAATTTAATATTTTAGAATTAAAACTCATATCGTAACCGTTCCAAAATTGAATGTTTTGTGTCCCATAATATTTTTTTTATTTCAATGAAATATGGATTTAAAATAATTATTTAATTAAACAAGTTTTTAAGCAGTTTACTACTTTCAAAAAAAACTTCAAGCATTTTCTTTTATTTTAGTTGGAAACCGTTCATTCCTCAGATCGTCAATAATACACCAGCCGTAGGATCTAAGTTCCTGGAGATGAAGTTTCTGGTGTTAGTAATTATACTGATTCACTCTCATTTTTATCGAAGTAAATATCTGTCAAATGTTATTCTTAATAAATCATACGTCGGGTCAAAGAGTATGTACGATACGTCTCATGATAATCAAAGCTGTAGAGACGAAATGATCAATTATATGTAAAAACGAACGCGTATACACTCGTGACTGCCTAACAAGCATAGTACAAATTATTCATGTGCTTAGATCTTTGATTTGTCGAATGCCAGCGTTGAAAATTGAATTTAATTAAAATAATAAATATCGCTAGAATAATTTTGTGATCGTAGATAGTATGTACTTCTGTCTCGCTTAAATTTTCCAAATTCAAAATCCAAATTCTTAAACTAATATTTACCTTTAATATTCAATAAAAGAAGGAATTTTATCTCCTTCTTTTTTTTTCGAATAAATTAAGTCTAATTTATCAAATATGTTGTTATTATCTATCCATTATCCACTAACGTTATTATTTGATACTGGAAACATTTCTTGAGATTGTGCATTAAATGACAAAATAAAAAAAAAATCTAGAGTAATCAAATTAAAAATTTAGAGAAAACACCTTTGCAATATTTCTATAATAAAATGATTAATATACATGTAAACTACGAAACAAAAACAGGAAGCAAATATCGATTAATTAATAAATCGAAATACCCCAAATCGATACACGAATTGACCATCGAATTACAGTACTAAGTTTAATTGATAGGAAGCGATTACGAATAACAGATTTTATACGAATAATTCTAAAACACAGCAAACGTGACAATGCTATGTATAGTAAATATATCCGAGTCATGAATGCAATTAAACACCTGACCGACGGACGTTTATATTACTGTGCTATATACTATTTTATATACCTATTTCGTTTTATAGAATCACAAGAGGAATATTACTTTTGAATATATAACTGATTGTAAGAATCTTTGACCTGATTTCTAAGTAACGTACTTGACATTGTTTTTTTTTTTCAATTTTAAATAAAAATAATAATAAAGAATTATAAATGAAAGCGTCTTACAAATATAAAATAAAATTTATTTATATTTTTTTATTTCATAATTATGAAATATTAAAGAAATATATTTTTTTAATTACTTTAATTTAAATTAATTGTGTTGTATTAAGATATTTTAAAAAAAAATTCCCGAAATAAAATAAATTAATCTAAAACATTGTTACTAAATTTGACCGTCATTATTAATAACAAATATTACATCACCTTTAATTGAATTAGCTTAAAAAATACATTAATATAAATTATTAGCCCTCAACTAATTTTATATTACAATTCAGATTTAAACAATATATATATTAGAAGATAACAAAAACTTTTTTTCTAGTCTCCGACAATGAACATCATTATTTAAAAAAAAAAATGCAAATAAAACATGCTGCGTAATAAGGCTGTATCAATGATACTTACGCCACTATACAATTCCTTACCAGAGAAAAATCTATCATGACGTCATTTATTTAAATGGAAATCACATCTAAGACAGATAACTGATTTGAAAATCATTCATATTTCTTTATCTCTATATCAAGGTAACGAACTTACAATCTTAAAATCTCATTGACTAATGATAATCGTGAGGTTCTATCCAGCGGTCTCAATTCTCACGCGATGATGTACTTATTACCGGTAATCGTCGGTAATTATTACCGGGATTACTCATTTTCGTGATTTCATGTCCAATGACGCGGGTCCCGCATGTTAATACCGTCGTGCCGAACATCTGATAGTGATTTTTGCGTAAATGCCGGTTTATATTGTGACTAATAACTTATCTGTCTCCATTACACCATTACAATTAACGCTTATTGAACGTCAATATCGAAAAACGAAAGACATTTTATGTGTTCTTAAGAATTGTTATTTTTGAAAACTTTTCTGTAGTGGGAGTGAGTATCTGTTAGTATAGACTAAGTTGAATATAAATTATACTTTCGTTATTCAATAATTTAATCATAACAAATACCTTTATCTGTAAAAACTACACGTAAATGATGGTGTTCGTTTCAATAGATCTCGTAATTTTGTATCGAAACAAAGAACAGAGATAAACTTTTATTATGTTTTCTTTTATTATGTCTGAACGTATAAATTTCTAGTATTAATTGCCCTAAGCTGAAATTATTTTTACATTATATTTTGAAAAAAGACCATCGACAAATTCATAACTCAACATTTTAGTATTTTTATTCAAATAAACTTTTCAATTGTCAAACTTTACTAATGCACGTTTACAGAATTCACAACGAAGAATTTCCATAAAAAAAAAAAAAACATTTTTTTTTTTAAAAAGACCAGATCCAGATCACAATATCATGCAACTGAACTAACCTTTCCTAACAACTGAATATAATAATCGTACTCAACAATGGAAACAAGCAACGTCCATGTACCGAACGAGGCCGTTTGCACGCAGAGTAAATAGGATACCTAGGCACTAAGCGCATTATTACCTGTCACAAGCATAAGCGCTGCACAGGCATTGCGAATGCACTAAACACGTGCCTAGATAAGATTTGATGCCAGTGATCATAATGCTTAATAACTTGTTCCCACGAATTGTGTATATTATTTTACTGTAAATGAGCTTCAAGACTTATTTCCATTTGAAAATAAATAATTATATAAAAATAAATTTGTTGAAGTCAATCAATTCTGAGTCTGGATAGGTACCACCCGCTCATTAGATATTCTGCCTCAACACAGCAATACTTAGTAGATAAAAGAGTTATGACATTTTAGTTCCTAAGGTTGGTAGACCATGCACATTGGCGCCCATACACATTGGCGCTCTAAGAAATATGAACCATTCCTTACATCGCCAATATGTATGGGCGGTGGTGACCATGCACCATCAGATGGCCCGTTAGCCAACCTATATGACAAAAATACGTCAGAACCTGCGACTTTAGTATAACTAAGCATCTCTTACGTACGAGACATATGTTCGAGCTATTAACATTATTTTTTTAGTTACTTTACTTTGCTTTAATTTATAACTTTATTAAATTTACACTGTTATATGAACAATATAATTGTGCTATGATAGAAAAAAAATTACGGATATCTAAAAAAGATCTAAAGTATTTTTTTTCGTATATGTAATGTAATTTTACGTCATAGGTAAATTTATATGCGGAAAGTAAAATTTTATTATACTTAGAATTAGTTATTTCCCGCAACATATCTTTAAAGGAATTCACGCGAATAAAACTACCAGTATGTCAAATGATATGCTGATCAATTCTCGGAAAGCAAATTAATAATGTTTTACGTCATAATTAATTTGATAATTTTTACTGATTAAAGTCAAAAAAAAGCAGACTAAATTTTTTTTATAACGTGGCGGACGAGCAAATGGGCCACTTAATGGTAAGTGGTCACCACCACCCATAGATAAAGGCGCTCTAAGAAATATTGACCATTCCTGTATACATCAGCACCAACCTTGGGAACTAAGATGTTATGTACCTTGTGCCTGCAGTTACACTGGCTCACTCACCCTTCAAACCGGAACACAACAATACTGGGTCCTGATGTTTAGTGGTAGAATATCTGATGAGTGGGTGGTACCTACCCAGACGGGCTGACACAAAGCCCTACCACCAATTAAACATGAAAAAATTACATATTTCATTATAAACTTTTAAATTATACCCAATGTTTTTAAATAAATACGTAAATGTTTTAAAAATACCAATAGCTTCAGAATTAATTTGTAAAAAAACATTGCTTGTTTTATATAAGATAAAAAAATTAAATCAACCCCACACCATCTTAATCTTTGTCAAGATAACATATGCAGTAAGTTTAGGGTGATATGTCCGGGCGTCCGTACATAAATAATTCGATGTCCGTCGCCTAATCGCGAACCCTGAAGATCGCTTCTTTCTGTCAGACAGACGGACCGTGTTGTATAGTCGGATCGGTGTGTTTTGTACCATTTGTAATATTAAATATATACGCAAATACTTTGAAATATTATTAATTCTTACAATTCTCAAAAATAATCAATAATTCTAAAATACAAGTCTCGTCTCTTGTCGCTATTACTATTACTAGACGGAAATAAAAAGTATGTTCCATAAAAAATCAATTAGTATTTTTGATAACGTAGTTTGCGCTGAGAATTTTTTTTTTATTAATTAGTTTTGCGTTTGAAGCTGGGTCTGTGCACTCAGTGATTTAACTTTGACTTTGATAGCTAATATAATCTGTGTAAACTCATCACAGAAATAAAATTAAATAAAATAATTATGAAGTACATATGTGATGTACCTACTTAAACTCGCAAACATTTACAATAATATATATTTAAAGTTGATCGAACAAATTCTTCCAAAACACACAAATAAAATATACAAATTCGCACACATTTTCCTATAAAAGCACTACACTTAAAAGAATGAAGCCACACTTGCGATAACATGTAGATATATCAAATACAGGTGTTTTATTCAGTAGCTAGGGTGCTTCTGTGATTTATTTATTGCTATCTTGTCTACCCCTTGCTTTACTGACTCCGTCTCTATATAGGAAAACTATCCATACTATCCGTACAAGTGAACTTTTAAATGCATAAATTGCAAAAAACAATAAAATCGCAGTACAATTATAAATATTAGATATATCTATAACATTCTTAATCTGTTATTCTGTACCAATATTATACATGTTAATGTAACTCTGTCAGATAGGTAGGCGGACGAGCAAATGGACCACCTGATCGTAATTGGTCACCACCGCCCATAGACAATGGCACTGTAAGAAATATTAACCGTTACTTAGATCGCCAATGCGCCACCAACCTTGAGAACTAAGATGTTACGTCCCTTGTGCCTGTAGTTAGATAGGTTCACTCACCCTTCAAACCGGAACACAACAATACTGGGTACTTATTTTGGCGGTAGAATATCTGATGCCTACCACTAATGGTGACAATAACATTTCGATTTGATAGTGCGGCATTAATAATTTGTTAGTAGATTTTACGATCTGAATGAATGATCCTGGTCTTATGCTCTTGAAGAAAGGGTTTGGACCTTATTCGAAAACGTGGCTTCAAAATGACTCGGAAAAGACGAGACGAACGAGTAAAAGATACTCTTTAGTCTTTGGCTATAATACGTAATGCAAACGTCTTTCTATAACACTTCATCATGGAACTACAGGGTTCTTAAAATAGTAAAGATATCATCCGAAATACCGGCAACCTTCACCACGTACATACATAACGGCGATTACCGTCAATCACGACTAAAACAACACGACAGACATCATTTGCACGCCAACTCGATCCTTCATTTGTTATTCTTACAAAAATATTATATTAATATATTGCCGCTAACTAAAGTGCGCTTCGATTTGTCGGTACGGTTTTAGTAACCGATATGCGTTAGTTGTATGATGTCATTTTGGTATATTCGTCGAGAGATTGTTCATATATTTTTGTTACATTTTTATATTTAATTGTTAAAGAATGCTCGTGTACGAAAGGCCATTATACCACTAGTGAGTTCATGGTTGATAGAACACTTTGGAAATAAAATGATATCCTACTGGCAAACATTTTTAAATTAAAAAAAAAAACAAAAACCGATGGAATTATTTCGCCGGTCACAATCAATAAATAAGTGTAATGTTTCTATATTGAATAAAGGAATTTGATTTGATTTGATTTGGTTTACTTTTAACGATCCTTGATGGTACAGTAGTTTCTGAGTTCAAACCCGGAGCGAGCACAACTGTATTAATGTGCTTATATTGTATTTTAACACACTTTGTGCTCAGTGATAAAAGGAAACACAATGAGTAAATCTGCACATGGTAGATGAGAATTTACCACGTGTGTCCACCAACCCGCATTAGAGCAGCGCGTTTGGAAAAAGTTCCAAACTTCTCCTCAAAAGGAAGAGGAGGCCTTTGGCTATCACTTATTGCATTATTTAGCGGAAACTATTAAGTTTCCTGCCGTTTCTTCTCGGTACAATTCAGTTCCTGCTTAAGTGGGAGGTTTATTGTTGTTTAAACTCGTAAAATAACGATAAATAGAGTTGTACGAATAATATATTTAATATTTATATATACAAGTGATAATTAATGTTTGAAAATTCAAATTTTTCAACACCATCCAATCATAATAAAGTAAAATAGACTTTAGGTTTAGAGCTTATTCCACCACACTGATGCAATCTGGGTTGGCGGATTGTTGACGTGATGATACAGTAAATATGAATGAAGAATCTATTCGTTGATATATTTCATCGCTTTCGTAAGTCCAATTTATTTCTGTATAAAATTAGTAAGAGCTAAGATATTTATTATAAATAAACCTTGAAAAATGCCGGAAAAATAGTAAGTCTCGATCTCGATCGTCTAATATTTGACATGAATAGTACACACGCCATCGCGTCGATACCGACCTCAATTGTTTTTCATTCGCAGTTTGACGGCGAAAATAATCTGTACCAATATATAAAGCTTTACAGTCTGTTTGTTTGAACGCATTCATCACAGAGTCACCATTCCGAATTAAAAAAAAATATTTTTGTTAATTAACCTCTTTTAATAAAATAACTCCTATTAAAAAGTAATACCAGTATCAAATTGGTACTATGTTTTATATGAATCCGCGCTGCTTGGGAAATTCGAATTCATGTCCCTTTTGCCTGTATTTACTCTGGTTGACTCACACTTTCAACTGAATACAACAATACTTCAAAATACTGTTAAGCGGTAGAATAAGGAGTAGTTGGTACGTATCTTTACATAAGCATCGAGTAATTGTACTGAACCCATAAACGTATTTGACTGTAAAGAGATGCTGATTCTTTGATCGGGTTGATCGGGTGCAGCCCTTGTATTTGTTTTCACTAAATCCATTCTTACTACCTCCCTCCAGTAAAAACGGAAGGTCTTCTACAGAGTTGATGTCACTAAATGTTACAGTTTAAGTACGATTAGTCAGTCAGATATGAATTCTACTAACATAAAACGGAAATTAAAAGTTTCCGATTCTATGTCGATCCAACTTAGACTGAACCGCGACTGGATCGTTGTGTAGAATAAGAAGACGACTGAAGATAAGATAACGATAAGATTTCGATACGATTTCGATAAAATAAAAATTGAATAGTAGAATTGCCCAGGACATTACATTATGCTTCGTTGATAAATCTTAACATCATACTTCAAAGTACCGCAAGCTAAGACAATGTTCTTTTTATTTGGTTGCCTCTTTAATATATTTATATTAAAAATCTGTGTCTTTAAATCTTCAAAAAAAAACATTAAATAAATGAACGGTACCTATTTTTTCAGTATGTAGTCAAATCCTTTGTTGGTTAATAATAACTCAAGTTTTTATAAGCTTTGATAGCTATTTAAAAAGTCTAAATATAACACTTACATGTAAAAACATACATAATAACAAAATTATTTTTTTATGTTGTACCAGGAGAGCAGAAAAGCGAGCTGTTTTATTGGTAGCGATGTGGACGTCGAGTGGCAACATAACCGTCACGTATCGACACCGATACACTTGGCTCACGCTCAAATTGATATTGAATTTATTTTCAATTTTAACGCGCCCTCCTTAACGACACAGAGTAATGTCAAAACAGAGATATATTTTAAACTTTAAAATTTTCTTATTGAATGATAATACAAAAACACTAAAATACTTTTTAAATATAACCAGTAGGTTAATATATTTTTCTAATGAGTATTTTTTTCTTTATTTTGTCGAATTCAAGGCGTGCTCTTTTGGACCTGTTTTAATTTTTTAAAATATTTGTTCTTAATAATTACCTAATGCATGCCTAATTACTTATTATCTAATTATTATTTATAAAAATAATTATTTTTTTGCATATAATACACAAATCCGTATTGATTTAACAGAACATCGGAATTCATAGTCACATCGGTAAATCATGAAATCTAAAAAAAAATTTTGAAAGTAGATACCTCTATCCAAACCTACTCTATAAAGTTGACAGTGAACAGGCGCCACCGCGGATACAAGCGTCAAACGCTATTTCTGTTGCGACTGCGGTGAGCCGATACCCCGGCCTCCCCCCGTCCTCTACAAGTGCGTTATTGTATGGATTTAAAATATAGGTTATTTGCCGATAGTTATAATTAGAGGAGCGTGGGGTGATCTGGAATTTCGGAGTGTAAGGTAAGGTGAGTTTCGAATGTTAAATGAGCAATTTTGTTTTATTGCCAGTGATTTTTTTTCCATTAGAATTTCGAATGTGCGTCGTATTCGAATGTCGAATATTTGTTGTATGACCAAGATCTATTTATTGGATTTGAATTGGATCCGATGATTGTCGGACTTCTTACTTATATATAGCTATTTTGAAGATTGGTAATTTATTTATTTATAATATAA
This sequence comes from Vanessa atalanta, assembly GCF_905147765.1. Classification (NCBI taxonomy): domain Eukaryota; kingdom Metazoa; phylum Arthropoda; class Insecta; order Lepidoptera; family Nymphalidae; genus Vanessa; species Vanessa atalanta. Next base: position 8,869,602 of record NC_061882.1, read on the forward strand.
TGCAAAAAGAAGGTAACAGTCTTATAAAACAAAATAAAAAAGCCTTGAAATAAGTGTAGATCCGATTAAGACTATAAATGAAGAGCAGATTGATTTTAAATATTACTTTGTACTTACTTAAAAATAAATGAATATACCTTTATGTTTTGAACAACACATTTAACAGTGTGTATAGAATTTTCGATGTCGAGGTATGTATGTCACATTTACGCTTAAAGGAGTGACTGCTTGCATGGCGATGAGTAAAGTCGGCCATTTACCATCATGTGGTAGGTAAGGTACTAGAAAAAGAAAAGCAAACGAGCAAATAGAACACATTATGGTAAGGAATGCCAAAGACACAGTCATGCTCAGTAAATTACTTTTTCAAAATAAAATTGAAATATGTGTTTATATATAACATAAGTAATATGTACTTACATTTATTTAGATATGGTTGTTAATGCTATTTTAAACGTTTACATCAATAACAGAATCGAACCTGTAATGTTGAAATCGCAAGACGGTTTCAGCTATTGCCGCTTAATATAGATTGACTACGATAATTATGAATATATAACAAAAGACAGGTGGAGCGGACACAACGTTAAAGTAAAGCAACAAAAGCGAATATAAACCAAACCGAAAACAAATTCTGCGTAGTGTTTTTGATTTTGTATTCGCTTTCGTGCTTCACATTAACATTTCGTTCGCTCCACCTGCTTTTCTTATATAATCTGACACTGATAAAAAACGGATATTATATCAAATCATCAAAATTATTAAATAAAAATTCTCAAGCCATTAAAATAATTTAAAATTATAAAGGATATTTTCTACAAATATTATTCTAATAAATTGTCTACTCCTCATTTACGATCCAGACGTGACGTTCACGCAGGGTTTTCACTTGTCATATTACGGACTCGCATTCAAATGCTAAACAGCGAGACAGCCCTGACACGCGGAAATGATATTTTTGACACGTGCAGTCTCTATGCTACACATCCCTGTCACTTTTTTGTCCTCGAATAAATGTGATCGACACTTGAAAACCCTTATTTGTCTATTACTAGAGTACATTTATATGTATAAAAATGTAAGGGACCGTGCACATTAAATATAGAGTAATAATAACACAGAATCTTTTTTTAACATTAAGTGTATAAATAAAGGATTTTTTTTTAAATAGGTATGCGGACAGGCATATGTGTCACCTTATGGTGGTCACAAGCTCCCAAAGTCATTGACACCGTAAGAAACTTTAATCGTTCCTTAGATGTCCAATACGTCACCAACATTGCAATCTATTATGTTTTGTCCATTGTGCCTGTAGTTACACTGGCTCACTCACCATTCAAATTGGAACTCAACAATACTAAGTATTGTTGCTTGGCGATAGAATATATGATGAGTTAGTGGTACCTACCCAGGTGGGCTTCCACAAAGCCCTCCTACCAAGTTTATTACTTGGACAATATGTGATTAATTTGACTGCCTCGTTGATACACACACACACACACACAAACTTGACCACAATAATATTATACAATATATTCTACACTATTGTCTATTCTCTATAGAGAATGGCCATCGTATCTAAAATCGGATAGGATATACCATAAGAAACTACTTTTCGTCTTCGTAATTTTCTTTCTATGGTTTTTTAATATTTACAGTTAACAAAAAAATATTTACACGATTATCATCACCATTATAATCAGCCTGAATCAGTCTACCGCTGGACATAGGCCTCCCCCAAAACGCGCCACTGAGCTCGATCTTCGGCCCTTCTCATCATCCACTTTCTACCAGCCACCTTCCGTACATCAGCGCTCCACCGTGCCACAGGGCGTCCGACACATATACATATATATACATCATATAGGTATATTATGATAATTTTTTCACTTGTGATTTCAAATGTGATTGGCAACATTTTACATGATTCCTAATAAACAATATAAATATAATTCTTAAGCAACTGCCTTTTAAAGTCAAAAGTTTCAACTTATTTGACCTTTTACTATTCCATTAATTAAACTTTCATATTCTCATGGTAGATGTCGTCGGTTTAATTAATCAACATTAAAACTCGTAATAATCCAACCCGTAATCTTCATCCTTTATAAAATAACAATGAAAATATTTAAAAAGCACTAAACATATTACAATTACAATAAACATAAAGGGCATAAAACAAATGATCACTCCACACGTGGCACATTACCGACCGAGAGGGGTTTCACCCCTACCATGGTTTTATGGCTATCTGAATTTTATTGGCGACATTTGCCTTTTGAATATCACTTTAAGTGGCCTCGTAAAATATTAGCTACGGAGTGAATAAGTCTCTTGTGAAAGTATCTTCTCGGGTTTATTCTAAAATATATACTTTTATTTGTATATCCAACTTATTCTAATATTAACATAATTTATTACATAATATAAACTTTAATTAGTCCCAAAAACGCGTGCATCTTAACCGATGAATGCGGGCTTTAGCTGAAGAACCATTGAATTTCATGTGCTTAAATTGTGTTTATAACTCAACTCGTACTCAGCGGTGAAGGAAAACACCGCGAGGAAACCTAAATGTAGGTTTCTAATTTTAATAAAATTCTGCCACATGTGTGCACCAAAACGAACAGCGTCGTGGAGTAGGCTCCAACCCATCTCGTCAAAAAGAGTAGAGGCCTTAGCCCAGCAGTAGCACCAGTAGCAGTTATTCTCACGTACAATGTTATGAAACGCTTATTAACTTATAAAAAAGCCTCTAGCGAGAAATTGATTTATGAGTGAATTAAACAAATAAATGACTTATCAATTATATTTTCAACAGACGCCAATCATTGGCTTTGTATGAGTTAAAAGGGTGAAAGTACCAGAAGAATAACAGGCACACGAGACATGAAAACTTAAATATATATAATTAAATTATTTGTATTTTTCTGTAGTACTGCGTTTTAGAATATATGATGTTGATGTCGTCCTGATTGATTTTGCGACGGCGACCAACCAACAACAACAAACACAGGTCATATTATAGTGCACACTACAGCAAAAACAGGCACTCTCACTATTCCCTCACGCCCATAATCCGATGGGACGGAAAATTAGAGTTATGGAATATGTATGCGTGATTTTCTTCAATCATCCAATTTGATAAGAGCTGTGTTATGTCACAAATATAGACGAAGTGTTTGAGTAACTCAATATAAATCGTTGTTTGTGACATAGTTTAAGATAGCCTACAAATATCCCACTGTTTGTGTTAAACCTCCTCTCCTTGAGGAGATTCGAGCTTGTTCCATGCAGGTTGTTGAATAAACATGTAGTAGATATTATTCCGTCACTAACAGTTTTCCTTTCGATGTTTTCCTTCATTAGCCCCCGAGATAAATTAATTGTAAAAAAAACTCAGTCATGCCTATATTTGAGTCCACTATCTTCGACTAAGATTCCCGTGTTCTAAGTACTGAGCTTATGTACCTACTGTCTTGTATTATAAGTAAACCATTACCTAAACATATCAATTATTTAACATTATATTAAATAATATGACATTAAAAAAATCCCGCTGAGTTTCCCTCGCCGTTTCTTCTCAGGTCCGTGGTTTTTATGTTTGAACCAGGTGTAGATTTTTGACCAAGTTTACCACTACTATATTGAATAAAGATTTTTGACTTTGACCTTGTCATATATCGACCTCAAAGTTTTTCTTACATCGTGTCCAAATTAGTGTTACTTGACCAAAATGTCACATTCAAAATGTATATTAATAAGCGGTCTAATTATACTTATTCATATATAATATACGCGTCATTTATTAATGTAGTCGATAAAGGTCACAATACTTACTCAACGGAACATATGAGGTTTTTCCGAACACAATAAATCTACATATAATATTTCATAAAATATACGTAATATGCTAAGATATATTTAAAGAAACTGACGTCTAATATGAATTTAAATCATTCATAAGATATCAAGTCAAATTCTGACGAACAAAGGAAAATAATACGTGCAAATACTTTGAGCTGACGTAAAAACCATGACGCTGAACGCTTGACGTCGCGATTGTCTTTGATCACAACATGTGAATTATTCATCGGCGCCCGTAACACCCCACCCGTCACCGATCCGACTTGTATTTGCATTAGAATAGTCTAGAATCGAAACGCTTTTGGAACCTTCAAATCGTGGAGTAAATTTTAAAACATTGTTAAGTACTCGTTTCTATATACTTTTTGAGTAATGCAATGTTTTTTTTAAATATTAAATAGTAAAGACATTTACACACAAAATAGCCTGTGTGTTCCAAGTTATCTCTACTGTATTTTTATCAAAAGCGGTTCAGCAGTTTTGTCTGGTTGGACTTTGTGGGTAAGTATCATTATTTTGTTTTGCTAAGTATAATATAAAGAATGAGCTAGACGACCACTTACCATCAGATAGATATTAAATCAAGAGTTTAGTGTTATACATCTCTTAGATATTAAATCAAGAGTTTAGTGTCGAATGAAATTCGACCACCTTTTTATCCACCATCACGCTTTGAAGCATCTTGGTGGAATAATCGCCAAACCTTCTCCTTAATAGTAAAGCAGCTAATTGTCCAAATTTACCAACTACAAAACAAAAAAAGAGGAAATTCATTGCTACATTATTGCTTAGTCCCAAAAACGTAGGTACATGAAAAACTTTCTTATTAGCGCGTGTGTTAGTTTAGGATTAAAATCGAAATGTTCTCTAATTCTCCAAATATTAAGTCTTTATTTATTATAGAAGTTTGGAGTACCTTTTATATATGATACGAGCTCACTCGCAAAACAAATGAAGGCGCGTATCGCTATGTTAATTTTTTTTTAATAAAATAAACTTAACAAATATAATCTAATTTGTATTTTTTTGAGTCTCACGCAAACATAGATATATTTTAAGTACGCCGCACATATCCCACTGTTACTGGCAGAAGTTGATATGCCATAGGGACTTCTCATGGCGAGTTACAACAAAATGTTACTTCCATGGTAATTAACCAAATGTTATTAAAGTCAATTAATAAAAAATATAAGCAAGTTAATATTATAGTGTCAACTATTGGGGCCTAAACACAGATATATAACGAAATACATTTTAAATTAATCGTTTAAATTAAACGTGAAGCAATCACCATATAGAATTTAGATTATCTATAACATAACAGACAAAAAGCTCTAAGCATTTAACCTACTCTAGTGAACATGCTAGCATATTAAAATAATCATCATCCTCCTGTCCTTATCCCAATTTTACTTTAGGTCGGCGCAGCATGTCTTCTTCTTCCATACTTCTCTGTCGGACGTCATCTCACAGGTAACATTATTTCTAACCATATCGTATTTCACACAATCCATCGTTTCTTTGGTCGTCCCCTACCTCTACATCCATCTACATCCATGCTCAAGACCTTCCTCACAACATGGTCTCATTCATTTCCTCCGCATAACATACCAAGACAGCTGGTTTCCACATAGCTTCTCGGTTACCGATGCCACTTTCAAACTTCCTCTTATGTACTCATTCCTTACTCTATCCATTCGCGTAACGCCACACATTTCTCTCAGCATTCTCATGTCCGCCACATGCAATTGACTTTCCCTCATCCCTTTTGTAGCCCAACACTCTGATCCATATAGAACGTTATAAGTTTAAGTTGAATACGGGGGATCACAAATTATTCCCGTAACCTGCCGCCATTTCATCTACCCTGTGTTAATCCTGCGCTGCACCGTTCGATCTATTTCGCTATCGCCTTGAGTGAGTGAGGGGTATTAAAATAATATTGACATGAAATAGTAAGTAGTAATAGTAAGTAAGTAACACCAAAGATACGGACGTCATAACGCGTGTCTCGTGAATCGGATATAATTATCAAAGATGGTACTGCAATAACATAATATAAATATTACTCCCAATTACACGAGATATTAATAAATAAAAACGACACGGTAAACTTTACAGAGTTAACAAGAAAATTAGAATATTTAAAAGCGAAATTACTTGGAAAAAAAAATCGTAACGCGCCTGCGGCATTTATAATTTCGCTTTGCTGATCGTTTGAACTCCTTTGAGCATTTTTAAGCAGATTAAAAGAATCATTAGCTATTCCCACTAAGAAAACTTCAACGACTTGAAATTAAACAGAAGTGCCTTCGAGCGACACGTGTATTTTACGATACATTCATCTAATGTGAATACTTACTTCAACATCCGAGTTGGCAAAGAAAAACATCCTGTAAATGTGCCACTGCTGGCGCTCGGCGTCCAGCGCACCGGTGAGTCACCTCCCTTCCACTTAGGGGAAACGCGTGAAGCGTTTATTCAGCGAGATAAAAAAACTACCTACTCATGTTACAGATGTTCTACCGCCAAACAGCAATACTTATCAAAACCACTTTAACTATAAGCACAAGAGACATAACATAAGGTTCCAAAGTTTGTGGCGCATTGGTGTGATCTAAAAAATGGTTATTATTCCTTTCAGGGTGAATGTCTATGGGGGTGGTGACCATTTACTATCAGGTAACCCATTGGCCTATCCGCCTACCTGTTACATAAAAAAAGAGTAAAGTGACGTCTGACAAGTGAAACCTGTAACTGTAATAAGGCAAGTGAAGGTTAGAAGCTTATTCGGCAATACTTATCCAATGTTACACGTGGGACACATGTTTTATTCGACACGTGCAAATTTCCTTCCGAGGTTTTCCCGCGCCGCCAACTTTGAAATAAATAAAAAACAAATTGAGAACGTGAAAAATGTCGCAAGCGACGTTAAAGATTTATACATTCTAACTACTAACCATTGCTCTCACAGGACTACACCACTTCTAATCTCTCCTGTTCTATGTAACGTTTATACAAGTTTGTAAGAGACAGGGGATTAAAGTACACCCCGAGGCCTTTGTTGACTTAAAATAACACAGCTTCCTTAAGATTTCATCCTTATTAATTATGTACGTGTTGTACATTTTGATCATGTCGAGGTAATTAAATCGGGTATCGTGTGTAACACGGATACACGGAATATTAAACTAATCTCAGCTCAATGGGCTGAAATTATTATCTAATGTGGGATTTCGTTTTGATAAAGGTTCTCCGAAGATAAATTAATTCAAGAACTTTAACAATTTTGTACAAAACGTGGAAAAACGTTGACACTGCAAAAATGAAATCTATATCGTCGTTGTCAACGCTTGCTTTCAAGCCATTGAACATGATTACACAGTACCATAAAAAGTAATATATTCAAAGTAATCTTCAAGATTACAAACTTCCGCTAGGAATATAGATCCTAATGAAAATCCCGCCAAAAACTCCATTAATAGTATTATTCTCAATAGAGATACAAGTCAGGAAGACAAATAACACCTCTTCATGGACGCTTTCAGAGTCCGTGTGATGCCAGATAATTAATACACTAAAGTAAAAATTATAACAAAAAAAAAGAAATTAAAATTCATATTACGGTACATCAAAGGCCCGGACAGTATGTTTGTGGAAATACAAAAATTTTAACAATAAATATATTTAAAAAAGTATAAAGCGGGAAAAAACGACACGTTTTGACCATCTGTTCTGTATATATCGAACTTAGTAGAAGTTATTAGTAGTAAGTATTAACGAAATCTCTGAAATTAAAGGTCTGATTGTCTCAAATTTTGCATAGTTACTCCTTTCGGGACTTTGAAGCTCACTAAGAAAAGCAAAGTGGCTGGGGTAATTACGTATGAACTTTACCCGTACGAAGTCAAGACTAAGCTAGTTAATACTTTATCTTTAATGTATGTTTTTAATTCGGAATAATATTAATAATAATGTTTTCAATTAAAAGTTTCTTAAATTAAATCCATTCGTTTAATCATAAGTATTCTTCGGATAAGGACATAGACATTTGACCATTGTATTGTGACATCTCAGCTCTTCGTAATTGTATAGGTACCTACTTAGATATAAAACGAAGTTTACAATTTGTCTCCTGATACAATGTCGACGGTTAGGAATACGCCCGCAGCGTGTCTTTGAAAATGTTGTCAGCCGTAATTAACAGCTCTTTGTAGCCAAGATCTTGTAATTGCTGTTTAATTTAATTATATGCTCAAGATTAAATACTGGGGTAAGATTATTTATTATTAAATTAAATTGAAGACATAATTTTTCATTAAATATTTTATTTTATTTTTAAATATTGAAATATTTAAACATAAATATTCGTTTTTAAATAAATTAGAAGTAAATTATTTTATATTTAAATTATATATTCATATAATTCTTCATTAAAGCTAAATAATATCAATATTATACGAAATTCAAACAAAAATTATAATTCGTAAATGATGAGCAATCTCAAATTTAGTCAAATATTATGACACACAAGTTATCTCAACACAATGATTTTTAAGTTAAATGTTGTTTGTCTACGTAAATAAAATAAAGCGGATAGAAATAAACACAATTTTTCTTATATTTACCAAAATATCGACCAAATTAGGCGTGGCGTGACTTACTAACATAGAGCTATACTTACGCCCGAAAAATAGTTTTATATATAATATTAAAATATATTTAATAATTGAACAGTTATGTAATAACAGAGTATTTTTATAAATAAAAATAAATATTTGAATACGAAAAGTTTTTCTTTCAACTCACTAACGCCATCTAGTTTCTCCAACTGCAAACACGAAACTCTGAAAAAATATTATTAAACTAGCAAATATGATCGAATCTGTATATTTTAAAGCTTAATAACATCTGTTATCATATTAATATCTACCCTAGCTACAATTTCAAATCAAACAAACAAGGGATGAAAGGGATACGCCGCATAGTTTGTCAACCCTTAATTAATAAAGCTGAACTGACTTCGAACGCCCTCGGGTGATGTCTGCCTGAAGTCTAGCCGATACACTTAGTTATATGAATTATATTAATGGAATTATGTTGGATTTGTTTGATTTTTTTAGACTAATTCGTGTTAAGTATTGACCTAGTCAAACACGATTATTGTACGTCGCGTCAGATTGTCCTCCGTCGTCGTCAGTATAACATGTCTTACTAAATTGCTTGGAATTTACTAACTTGGCTGCAATTCTATTACAAAGAGATTATACTTATTAGAGAATAATGAAGAAAATTGCTTTAAAGCTAAACTACAATGGACTCTGGACTGGTAAAGACTAGAGCAAGCTGGAATATCTGGTCTTATCGTGTTTTCTAGGAGGAATAAATCCAACTTAACATCTACTGCAGTCAAGCGCCCGACAAACGTCCAATCCTCCATATCTTATGCTTATTAATATCTAAATTTAAACCAATAATTAACGTACATAACACTTCACCAATATTGTATTAAGTAATTACAAACGCACGTTATTGGTTACAAACACGTTTTTAAGCGCAAGGTTATTTTAAACAAATGATCAATTATGATTGAACAAAAAACGCAATCGTTGAGAACAAAACGACTCCTTAAATCCTTAAAGCGTTTTGTCAATCGCACAGTATGTTATTACGATTAAAACGTTATCATGCGTCAGGTGAACCTTGATGTTTCCTAATAGTGGTCAATTAGGGTTCTCTAAGACCGCAGTGAAAATTTCGCGGTATATTCAATTGACACGTGTATTTGTTTACAATATTTTATATGATTTGGAATTCAAATTCTTATAAACACCGATGTATTTTCGTATACTAAATTCATAATTACAATAGATTCCATGCTCTGTGCTTAATGTTGTAAGCATATCTACTAAAATCGTCATTGATACTTTCATATGTTGGTACATAAGAAAGCAAGTAAGTATAGTATAGTAGTGAAACAAGAGACAACACAATACATCGGCGTTGATTGGTGAAGGACAACATCAGGAGGAAACCATGCATATCTCGGATGAAAATTTGCTTAATATGCCCCGTAAACAGCATTGTATCGGCGTGGTGGAGTAAACGTCAAATCTTAATCAAAAAGAGGTTGTACATTTACAGACTGTTTACGGTCTATTCGCTCACGAAGGCGCTACCCATTTTTTATTACATAGGTAGTTTTTTTTTATTTGATTATTCAAACATACATCACATAATTGTTCTCAGAATGTACATATACAATTCGGTCATGAATGTTGTGTGCAAACTAAAATTGTCATTGATACTTCAATATGTACCGGTAGGAGTTCAAGAGACAACACAAAACGTTTGAATAAACGCACGACATTATAAAAACGGACAGATTAATTAATACTATCTTGATGATAATCGTATCATATAATTTTAATAATTGATAATATCACATTATACTAAAAGATTTTGTGGTTGACCCATAATTTGACCCGTTAAAAGTAATAATATGAATTACGGAACCAATTTTAGCATTAAAGTCTATATAGTTTTAAAGTCGGACTTAGAACAACGAATTAGCGCGATCGTCCTATAATTATGTACGGCAAGAATATATTTCGTTTGTGTTGTTCGTTCTCACGGGACTAACGTCCACTGTCATTGCGGACGTAGACTTGCATTCTTATTGTATGAAATCAGATTTAAACATACAGATATTTTGTTAGACATTTTTAACTAATGAAATATTTTAGGAATTCAGAAAATTTTGTACAAAAATACCTAGAAAAACGTTAAATTATAAATTTACTTTAGAAGAATTTTAAGTATGTACGTACTAGTTACACGTGTATGGAAAAATAATTACGAAAAAAAAAATGCATATAAATTATATATATATAAGTAAATGTATATATTTAAATATAATTAGATTATTGTAATCAAGAATCTTTAATAGTTATTATGAAATATCAGTGCTTTTATGGAACATACCGGTCATATTATATACGCCTATGATAATTGTTGCCTCGTGTATCTATGTAAATACGTTTTCTGCTCACCCTATTCGATACAGAGCAAATTCTGTTCAGGTATTGTAAACTTACTTTTGTCTCTAAAATAGTTCAACAAATATTTTTTATTTATTAATTTGTTTAAACATTTAACTGGAAATTATTTTGTCACTTCCGTTTGTTAACAGCGTGAAATTTTTCAAAATTATTTTTATCTAGTCGTCGTCTGCAGATTCGTTCGCATTTTAGGTAAAAAAAATGTCAATAATTTTAAATTTGTCTCATACCAAAATTTATCAAATTTGGTTCAGAAGTTTGGCCTCACGACCAAAGCATTACAGTCAGACAGCCAGAGTTTTTTTTTTGCTTTAACAATATAATGTAGGCGAGCAAATGGGTCACTTGATGGTGGTAAGTGGTCAAGTGGTCATCACCGCCCATAGACAATGGCGCTGTAAGTAATATTAATTTAATATTCCTTAGATCGCCAATGCGCCACCAACCTTGGGAACTAAGATGTTATGTCCCTTGTTATACTGCTCACTCACCCTTCAAATCGTAACACAACAATACTCAGTACTGTTGTTTGGCGGTAGAATATCTGATGAGTGGTACCAACCCAGACGGTTTTGCATAAAACCCTTCCACCAAGTAAACTTAAAAAAAAATCATAAAATATATAAAAATATACGTAGAGTTTCAAGAAATAAGGTGAATACACGCGGCAAACATTATCGGATACGACGCGACCGACAAATATTTTACGTAGGCTTACTAAGACCGAATCATGCAAGTGTCAACAGCAACTTTAGAACGGTTCATCTCAATCGGATGAATACTACAGGAACACATAAAACTTACTACGGATGAAATAAATATGTATAAAATAAATACGTTATCATACTCAGTGCTTATCTTCATCACAAGAAGCATTGCTTTGAATTGAAGCATACTGAACATTGATAGTATCTCTACAGTCAGTAGGTCCTAGGTTGGTAGGTAAAATATTAAAGAATAATAAACATAAAAAAGAAACACTATATATGTCTTACTTTACTTGGTGGTAGGGCTTGGTGCAAGTCTGTCTGGGTGGGTATTTACCACTTATTAGATATTATACCGCCAATCAGTAATATTGAGTATTGTTGTGTTCCGGTATAAAAGGTGAGTGAGCCAGTATAACTAAGGCACAAGGGACGTAACATCTTAGTTCCCAAGGTTGGTGGCGCATTGGTGATGTAAGGAATGGTTAATATTTAGTATAGCGCCATCGTCTATGGGCGGTGATGACCAGTTACCATCAGGTGGCCCACCTGTTCATCTGCCAAACTAAACCATAAAAAAAATGAAAGACATAACAAGCGATGTATTTATATTATTCATATTATAAATACAAAAGTTTGGATTAATAGTAGGTTTGTTAATCAATAACGCTAAAACAGCTAAACAGATCTTAATGAAATTTAGCACAGAGATAGATTGTAGTCTGGAATAGTACATAGGGTACTTTTTATCCCTAACATCTGCACAATTAGACACCTCTTCCCTCCTCACTACACACACAGTCACATCCGCTTGTTGAAACTATTAATTATATATTATATAAAGCTTTTTAATGTAAAGATAGATTTTACTTAAGTACTGATTAATAACTCGTATTATATCTGTGAAATTAAATATACGAAATATCATAAATGTACGAATGGTAACGATTCGACTACATCACTCTAACAGTACTAGTACATACCTAATCAAATTAGAAAAAAAAGCGAATCTTTACAATTTTTATAATTAGAACTTGGTTCGATGTCAACAATTTACAAAAATTTAAAATTAAAAAAATATATTTAAACAGAGAGATAAGTTGTTTTATTTTAAACTTATTCAATGACATCAATTAAGGATTGTATTTAATATACTGCGTCTTATAGATAAGTTACCGCCACGTTATTAATGACCAACAAAGGACCCCTGCTGGTCAAAAGTATCCTCTGCTCTTGAGGAGAAGATTTGAAGCCTAACTTACCGGCTGCTGCTGGTTACGCTGCTCCTATGAGTTAAATGTATATCCATACACCAAAATTTTCATCCAATACATTCAGCATTCCTAACAAAATAGATACATATGTAGGTATGTTCTTTACCACCGAGCACGAGATTAGACTTAATGACAAATTAAATTCATGAATATGAACAGCTCAGTGGTGCTTGCGTGGGTTTGAACCCGCAATCTTCGGTTACGATTAACGTATTATAGCTACTGTACTTCAACTCTCTTGATCTATCATCATCCAGATCATCCAGACATTATGCAAGGTGTTCTGCAAAATTATAAATGTTTTTATAATATTACAGGCTGATAGCAATCGCTTGAGTGCGAAGAAGTATATTTATAGAATTGAAGCTTTAAAAAATTTTAATAAAATTCTGAGATAATTGAAGATTTTTAAAATATTTTTACTTATTTAGCGTTTTATTTTTATGACCAAGAGTTTATTGAACTATTACTGTAATAGTATTGTTAGAACCAAAGGTTGTCTGGATGAAATCGCTAGTAAACGATAATGCTGTCGTTGGTGTTGCAAATATTTGCCTTTTTTGGCATATTTTTAATTTATGTAACGTAATGGATGGAATTAATTGTCGATTAAATAAAATAAATGACTATTAAATTGGAAATCAATGTTTTAACAAGAATATTATATTCCTTATTTTGACTAGTTAGAGATATAATGAAATAAATAAATTCATAGGAGGAATAGGATAGGGTTATTTATAATTAAAAAAAAAATACCTACGTAAATTAAAATTACGCCGAAAAAAGGCGTATGACAGTTCTCATTAATATTTAATGTAAACATAATTATTTTCTAATTAATCAGATTGGTTGAGATTTGTAGCAAATTTTAATTATGTCATAAAATGTTCAGTCGAGAATTCGACGTGACATTTACGAGCGATCATATAATTTCTATTCAAATACGGAAGCGTCTAGTTTCAATTTATAGTTTAAAATGTCAATAAAGATTTAACTAATTACAGCTGATTAGTTTTGTTATATTTAAATTGAATCAATAAATTGAAACCGACTTGGTATTAAGTATTTGCAATTATACTCAGCCCTCTTTGTAATTTAAATTGTTTTGAAAAAAGAGTTTATTAAAGAAGCGTGACCGCTGAGCAAGCAACAAAAAGTGTGTAGGCAGATGGTTGTTTCCACTCGACGTACCCCTCGAGCGAGGCTCGTTACCGTCAACATTGTTATTAATAAGCCGTAACCAGATTAGCTCTTTGATTCGGCACACTCACCGACCGCCGTAGAAATAAAAACAATTGTACTTTTCCTCAATGAGTTTATTGCGCCAGAACAATAATTGAAGCCGATCATTATAACGCTTACTTTCAACATCGATTACGAATACTCCACACGATACCATATCGTATGCCGCCGAGTACATTAATATTTATAACATTCGAGTCTATTGCACTTCGCTTCACAAACGCCAACTTAATACCCAAGCGGTAATATCCCTATCAACTTACAGTTCGTGGGATCGATAATTACGATATATTTGTCTAAATATCACAAGAAAATACAAAACGAAATATGATAGAATTAACACAATTAAAATTATTAACAATTAAATATACAGAGTCTTTGCGCCACGGGCTTCAGAGAGTGAGGTATCACCAGGATGCGCGGGGATTGTACGGGTTGCGTCATGACACCGGGACGTGGTGCTGGTAGAGCTGGTCCTGGCGCTCGCAGAGTGAGGTCATCTTCTTGTAGGATTCGGAGGTCTCGCGAAAAAGCAGTTTAGCGTCTTCGCGAGGGCGCGCGTGCGCAGCATCCAGCCTCCCCGGAGATATCACTGGTGGGGATGACGCCGATAAAGGGGAAAGCGACTCCCGTGCTGAATGAGCTCCCGCTGGGGCGCCGTATAGACCACCAGGCTGCGGGGTTCCATTGCCCATTAGAAACGGGCTCGGAAAAAATCCTCGATTGCCTAGCTGAGGAAAAAATCCAGCTTGCAATGCAGTTAAATTTCTACTATAAAACTTCATTGTTTCAGTCACGTAAGTAGGAAGTTGGGAAGACTCCTCGCCACCATATCTTAGGCTTTCAAGCGTCGATGCGAGACCCTTAATATCAGCATATAATTTATTGAGTAGTTCTGCGTTCACTTCAAACGCCGGCTTTTGTTCGTGAGTGGCAGGTGAACCTGTTGACAGCAAACGTCGGTGGAGATCTACGTTTGAACTATGTCTATCTCGACTCCTCCGTGAGGGAAACGCAGCGTCACAACCGCTCACGTCACATGGATGAAGCAATTTTAAATGATCATTTCTGAAGTGCATGCGCAACGTGAAGTGGTTCTGAAATATTTTTCCGCAAGCAGTGCATCGATCGGGATTTTCATCATCGATAGGAATTTCGAGATCATTAATATCCGGTCGTTCATCTGTCCTGTCGCTGCTCGCAGAAGGTGAACGTGCTCGCGCAAGTCGTTCTTCGATTGTGTGTAAGTCGCTTCCACTGTCACTCGGCGTGTAAAGATCGGATCGCAGTCTTAATCCTTCACGAACAACACTGGGCGCACTCGATTCGTCATCAGACTCACTTTCAGGCTTTACCCTTGTTACTGATTCCGAGTCCACAGTCGGTTCATCACTGTTCTGAAATGACTCCCATTTTTCTGGTTTTTGCTTTTTAAGAGATAATGGCTCCTCGTCTGCTCGACTAGAACTGGGGGTCGAAAGGTTTCTAAAAATATCACTATTGTACTCTTCATCGGATACACTGTATTCATTGTTTTGTGAACACCTTGTAGGATTGCCACTTTTTCTTTTACGTTTATTAGGAACCAAGGACGATTTTTCATCAGCTACGGTGGGGTCTGCTCGAGTACCAGAATCAGATTGTATAGGTAAGGGCTTTTCGTCATCCTTCTTTTTGTTAACACTTAAATCCTCTGGTTCATCAGTATAATTCAATCTTTCTTCTTCATTAGAATCGATCTGTATTTTTGATTTATCTTTGTCTTCATCATCAGAAATTTCTTCATTATTTTCACTGAAGCTGATCGATTCCTCGTCGTGTATATTAGGCTTAACAAGGTCGAGCGCACGTCGAGGTTCATCGGGACTTGGAATTTTTCTATACATTTTTTCAATTTCACTGAAGTTACGGAGATCATCGAGAGGAACTCGAGGAGGTAGATGAGGAGGTCCAGGTGCTGCAAGTGGAGGCGGAAGACGACTAGCGAATTCAGGCGGAAGTAGAGCAGGCGGTGGTAACGGCAAACGAGCTAATGCCGGTAGCAGTGGGAACGGCTGCGCAGACCTGCCATCGTGTGCAGAAATCTTGCGTCTCACGTGAGGGGAATGCAACTTTGGATTCGGATTAGCGCTGTGTCGATTCCGAGACCGCCGAGAACTAAACATCATAGTGCACCCCTCCACTGTACACTTATGCATCTCTCTCAAGTGCACCGCCGAAAAATGTATTTTTAGCGCGCCTTTATCGCAAAAAGTTTTTAAGCAAACATTGCACTGCACTCTTTTCTTTCCCGTAGCGGGGTTGACGAACTGTACACCCAGGCCGAGAGGCCAAGGTGCAGGTGGTGGATCACGACGCTCCGGCGGATACTCGGGAGACCGTCGCTCTTCACATTTTTCTTCATCCCGTCCGCTAAAACTCGCGCCTAATTTTCTAAAGTCAAATTGAGGCACGGGTTGGCTGACACGGGGCATCATAAAATAGTCCAAACCGGCGGGCAAGCCGGGTACCGCACCGAACTCTTTGCCCTCCATCACGTCACTGTCATAATATAGCGCGTAATACGAAGCGGGTGGCGCGCGACGCGGCCGCTTTGCGACTGAGGACGTGCGACACAGGTGACCGCGCGGGCGGCGCGCGACAAAGGCCGGCCGGGCGGGGAGACGTCGCGGGGCCGGTGTGTGGGGGTGTAAGGGGGACAGGTGGGAGGAGCGAGCGCTGGGCGGAGCGGATCGATGCGCAGTGGGGACAAGCGACACTCGCTCTCGAAGCGACCACTGTAAACACGAGAGAAGTAAAGCATCACATGTCGTTACGTAACTACATACCGCACTCGGGTAAGTGCATACGGCTGCGTGTCTCGCGTGCATCGCGCAATACACCTCGTTATACACAGATATGCTTTGAACGAATCGAGCCGATCCATGGAATTAAGTGGTTAGTTCTGCCGCAATGTACAGAGGTTTACATAAAGCTCGTTATTCTAATAAATTGTACGTACCGACGCCAATTTCAACGAAATCGAGTACAATGACACATTTACGAGATCCTCCGCAGATATCAAGTCCACATTTATATAGACATTAATATAAATATTTAAATGTATTAATTTAAACAAGTTCACTCTGAACACAATAACACTAAAGTAAGTTAAGGTCAATGGCTGTAAATAAGTATAACACGTTTGGTTGACGCAGCGATCTCTACTTTTACTTCTAATAAATAAAATCTCCTGAGATTTAATTAAAAAAAAAACACTATATGATCATCGCTACCCTTCAAAAATATACCCGGGAAAACACAATTCAATTCCAACGAAATGATAGGTATATCCCTACAAACATTTTTACCTATTATCTAGGTACGAAGATCTATAAAATATCATTTATTATTTGTATAAGATGCACTGAATAAATTAAAAGTAAACATTTATGTTCTATATAATTCGTTAATATGTATACAAAGAGGAATGCATTTGTAAATAAACAGAAGATTAACATTGTTATAACGTCTACTAAAACAGCTTGATAAGTTTAATAACTGTAGGTAGATCGTACCTTTACGAGAGCGTACAGTAGGTACCTACCGTCCTTCTAATACGGAAACGCTTCGTAAGCTAATTTTGTCTATTACCAGTGACTGCTATTTCTGTCTCCAAGTTTGTAAAGCGCTGAATCTAAACTATTGCAAGTAATAAGATATACCTTAGTTTAAATAAGTGTTTATTATTTTGTATACTTATATCAAGGTATCAAATGTTTTGACGTTTATCTTTATTAATCTTTGTAATTAGCATTAAGTAATTTCGTTATTAGGTTATTGTTATAAATTCTACTTACAATGTAGAAGTTTATTACTACTTGTCATGTACTCTTTTATTTACCTGAACGAAGTTTGAATTTACATCAGACTCTCCCCTTGTCTATTTCTCTAAAAAGTCTAATTAAATGAAAACGATAAATATGGTAGGTACTATTACTGAACTAGTTAAAACATGTACCTAATAAGTAGAAGTAAGTACCTATGTGAAAAACATTAAAATTGTACATACTTAAAAAAGGGTCTAAGCTCTAAGGTAACATAATAGCATAACATACCTTGTCAAATTATGTTATAAGTAAACAAAATAATAATAATAATACGTTTTTTTTTGTCAAGAACAGGAACTAATCTAATACATTTTAGTTGACTCTACAAACCGAATTCATCTACATATATATTTTTTTTTAATTTTGCGCAAACAATTACCTATTTTCGTCAAAACTGTTTTGTATGCAAAAAAATAATTAATACATAATATCTCAATAAAAACGACACTTAGGTATATGAATGAGGTTTATCATCAACAAAAAGGTTTTCTTGCTTAAAACTAATTACAAAAATCTTGCACACGACGTGTAGATTTTTATCTTAAACCAATTATGAATTATAAATAAGATATTCTTAACGTTTCTACGTTACCTTTATGTTTAATTTAATTTTGTTAGATGATGAATCGAAAGTGCTCAAAGGAATCTACTTGAATTTAGTAAGTATATTTTGTTTTATGATATTTTTAATACCAACTTAGTACACACTACGCGTCGAAATAAGAACTAAATATTATTTGGTATTAATTAAAATAAGGATAATATAATCAAAATAAAAGTTTTTTTTTTTCTTTTTATAATTTACAATTTCTGAGTAACGTGTTAAAAATAACATTTGATTGAATAATTTAATGATAAATCATTCACTCTGCACTTGTCACGATGTTAAAGCTATTAATTTTATTGCGTCGAGATTGAGGTATAATAATAAGAAAAAACGTCATCCTATACCATCAGTCTTAAAGAACTTTTAGTATAAATGTAGAGACGATACAACTAGCGCCATCTCTTATCGTTTTAAAAAACTAACGGTGAACGAATCTACTACCGTTGCTTAAGTTTTTGCACGTTTATGTAATTGGTATTTACAAAATAATGTAGACGTTAAGAAGATATAAATTTTAAATATTACTTTAATTAAAATAAAACAGTTAAATAAAAAAAAATATTCATTGAAAAATGTAAATTTAAAAAACCTGTGTTATAGGTATTTCACATAAGTTTTATAATTAAAGACTTAAAGACAATTCATAATTGACGTAATGATAGCGTTATAAGTACCTATCTACTTGGAAATTTTAATACATATTTTGAATCAAATACATAGTAGGTAGGTATAAGTACCATTGCTAAATAATTATCCTTCGTAAATTTTGGTTTACTGATAGCTTTAACATAAAATAAAGAAATACCATCATAATATGAAATGAATTCCAATTACTAGTACGAAACCACTTACATATTTACCTACGCAATCACAAATTTTAAAATATAATAAACCCAACTTAAGTACAGGTACAGATACCTAATACCATAATAATTAGATACCTACTGTATACATCTACTAAGTATCTAATTATTATACGTTTATATCTCAAGATGCCACCGAGATGGCCCCGTGGTTAGAACGCGTAGAGATTATGAACGGACGATTTCGGTTCATAATCTCACAAGTTTTAACGTAGACAAAGTTTGATCTTTGCCTAGCTTTGGGACTTTTCTTACAATTTTTATTTAACTATTAGCTACTGATAGCAATTTATATTTCTAAATTACCACTTGATGATGACCATTTTGATGTTGAATAATTAATATTCAACATCAAAATGGTCAAATATCCAAACGGGATAACCTGACCTGCTAAGTTTGATCTCCAAGCTGCCGGCATACGGTCTGCCGGTTCAGCTCTGCACCTGGATTGCTAGCTTCCTACACAAGCGCAGCCTTCGCGTTCTAGTTGATGGTTGCGCTTCAAAATCCCATGTAGTGAATGCTGGAGTCCCCCAGGGGTCTGTGATATCCCCCACGCTCTTTCTTCTGCATATCAATGATATGCTCTCTCTCGGGAACATGCATTGCTATGCAGATGACAGTACGGTGCACGGGGGATACCACGGACGCGCAGCGGCTGGACGGGCGGAAACTGAGGAGAGACGGAGGGATCTTGTTGTTGAGCTCGATAGGACGTTAGGACTCATCGCCAAATGGGGCTCTGACAATCTTGTTGAGTTTAACGCCAAGAAAACACAGGTGTGCGCTCTCACAGCGAAAAAGTCACCATTTTCCCCTCCTCCTTCCCTCTGTGGCACCACGCTGGAGATACATAGCAAAGTCGCCATACTGGGAATCGACGTTCGGTGCGACCTCAATCCAAAGGATCACATCGAGGCTGTTATAAAAACAGCCTCACGTAAACTCGGAGTCCTGAACAAGGTGCGGCGTTTTTTCACGCCTGCTCAACTGCTCCTGCTGTATAAAACACAGGTACGGTCCTGCGTTGAATATTGCTCGCACCTCTGGGATGGCTCCGCTAAGTACCTACTGGAGGCCTTGGATCGGTTGCAGCGACGTGCGGTTCGCATTATTGGCGATGTAAAGGTCACCAACACCCTCGAGCCTTTACAATTGCGTCGAGAGATAGCGGCACTCAGCGCTTTCTATCGAATGTGTCACGGCGAGTGCTCAGAGGAACTATTCTCCCTTATTCCTGCTTCCCCTTTCCTTCACAAGTCCACGCGTGCTGGTTCTCGATGTCACCGCCTAACTGTGACATTAATTCCATCGCGTACAAAGAAATTTGGCAACTCTTTTCTTTGTCGCACTTCCAAAACATGGAATTCTTTACCAGCGCACGTATTCCCCTCCTCTTATGACCTGGGTTCCTTCAAGCGAGGCGTGAAGAGGCATCTTGCGGGCCGGCAAGGCGGGGGCGGCTAGTGCAGATCACCTTTCCCAACTGCACTAGCCGTCGTCGCGTTTGGACTCTACTACCACTTACCATCAGGTGGAGCAGAGTCATTTGCCCTCCCGGGCAATAAAAAAAAAAAAAAAAAGTTTATGTAAAACGAAGATAACATCAGGTATGTACCTTAGGTTTTAATATATAGTCTGATCATATCTATAGGTAGTCCCAATTAATATACAAGAAATGTTTAAAATAAAAAAAAAGTTTCTAGTAAATACTTTTTCGGATAAAACTATTTTGAAAATAAAACAGAGAATGAATGTTTGATACCACAGATAATAAAGCATACGTACTAAGTTTCGGTTAATTTATGTTTAAAGGTATAATGTTCACGGAGTTAGTGCACAGATTTTAAATCAACTTTGAATGCATTTTTACGACAAACGAAAGCAAACTTTTAAAAAGCTATTTAAAGTAACCACTACACAGGGTACCGCGGTTTTACATCGATTATTTTCTTATGGTCACTTTTACTGCCGACTTTTCGTTTCATTGAAGACACAATAGATTTACTTTGCTCTCTGGTTAACCATATACCTCTGCATTACGTGGTATTAAACATAAATAGCCTCGGTCGAGGGCTTAAAATGCTTCGAATCTACACAAGAATTACATATGCAAATTTTCGGAGAGCACAGACAGACAGATATTAAGGACTAAGATGGCTATGAACCATAAAAAGTCAAAATAAAATCTGTATTACTAATAAATATTTTAACATATAAAAATAAATTTCACCGTTTTTGCTCCCAGACAGAAGTATAATTTAATTATATTTTATAACAAAAACGATTGATTTACGGGAATCCCCAAGATTTTACGAACAATGTAACAGATCTGGTTGAAACCACAAATAGGTACCTAATAAATAAATATAATTAAACGAAAAACTGTTCTGTTTTCAATACTTGTAAAAGGTAACACAAATTAAATACTACAATACTTACATCATATTCACTATTACATTGAATATTATTTAGATAAACTCAAGGAAACTTCCTAATTTACTCTCGGAACAATCATATGCTCTACTTAAACAAATATATAACTATGCAATAATCTATAAATCATAACTTATACCTATAGTATATTTTATGATTCCATCCGAAGTTTATCCATTCCCAAGCCGGTTGCGTCAATTAGACCCAAATGAAAACTCCTTCAAGAGCATTTGTTAGTTTTAATAGAGAATCGGCGCGGTTTTTTCAACACACCGATCTCAAACCGTCCATGTATCAACTGCAACGAATAGATCAGACGCTATTTTCTTTCGCCTATAAACTAACCAGCGAACGATCCACTGTTTGATGTCGTATCGCACCTTATAAACGTTCCTGATTATTTTCGATTCTGGAAACAGTTACAATTACTCGACTATCGTTGGTTCGTTCGGTGTAAACATCTCTCTTTTAGTGTGTGGTGCAAGTTGTATTAAAACTAATTAGTGAAATTGCTAGAATAAAAAGAAATTATACATTTTCTGTTTACGTTTTTATATTATTTAGTGGTATTTAAGAATTATCTTTACCCCAAAAAAATCCCCAAATCAAATAAAACTATATAATTAAGATACCTTTTCCAATGAATATACTTAAATGAAATATATACCTCTACCTATTTTGATCAGTGACATGGTACCTATATAATCTTTCCTGCCTCTTTTACCTGTCAACTATCTAGCGGATAGTTAGCTGATTCAAATTTACTATAAAATTTATTTAGTAGCAATCCGGAGTTTATTAGTTGTTTATAGATTCGGGTCGCATGGGATTTGCTGTCACATCGAATTATGAGGAAAACAACATGGAACCTCGTTGCACACACACATATATAATATCTACGACGTATGTATATGACTAAATACTTGTCACTAGAAAATCATGAGAGCTGACATAAGTGATGTAAATTCGCTCATCGCTAGTCAAACACACATCGCTAATCACACACACATCGCTACAGTCACCATATTATACTGTCCGTATCGCGGCACGAAGCGTAAACACGCGCTCTTTTTGTCCTAAGTGATCCGGCTCTGGTCAACGTTGATTTTTATATCGGATTGAGGGTACTTCACACTTGATATTACCAATATGATTTTTTAATAATTTATTAAAAATGAATTATTTAATTTGCAAATATAAAGACTTTATACATAAGGACTTAAATAAATTAAAATAGAAAAAATAACTGTACAAATCGTGTCCACATGGAAAGGGAGCAAGAATGCTAGCAGTATGTTTCAGTTGAATTTCAATTCCGATTCTCCTAGCGAAAAATGAAAAGCCTTGTCAACATTGGGGATAATAAGGCAATGAGCTATGTTAATACATACTTATTATGCAAATTATTACATTTTAGAAATATTTTTGTATCTCCAAGGTCCAAGTCTTCGATCCTAACAGCATATATTAGTTTTAATTGGACAGGATTTCCGCCAACCCGCATTGGAGCAGCGTGGTGGAATATGCTCCAAACCTTCTCCTCAAAGGGAGAGGAGGCCTTTATCCCAGCAGTGGGACATTTAAGGGCTGCTAATGCTAAAAAAAAAATGCACAGGATTTAATTATAATATTGGTCATACAATTCGATATCATAAATATAACGGAATTAATTCTCTAACAATTATTATTAGCAATCTGCTATTTGTAATCTCTTTATCAAAGACTCAAACTATAATATTTTAAGCCAAACAACATTTTCCCAAAACTATTAAGTATAAACATTTTATTAAAATTTAACAATAAAGAGATGGCACGTGACAGACGTATGAATCTTAACAGAAGATTAACTGAGGATTAAAAAATGGATAAGCATTGAATTTTCATGTGCTGTGTGCTGTGATATAATTCTCCCACATGTGGATCCACTGTCCCGAATTAGCTCCGAGCCCTTCAACCAAAAGGAGAGGAGGCGTTATGCGTTGTTATTTTCCTACGAAGTAAATCAACGGTACGAATGAAATCACTTTCAATCTCACTCATACTGCAAGCTCCCTAACTGTTCGTCCGAAATATTTATTTTGAAGAGCGGCCGCATATTTGTTTGGATTAAAAATATTTCTGGCCCCACTTGCGCACGACACACAGACACCCAGTAGCAAGTATCGCTGTGAATAGACACGGGACGGTACGCAAACAACTCGACTTGGCTTGTTGGTTTCGCTCATGAGCGGATTTAGGCCCGCTCGCTTAAGATATTTGGCGATCTGGTCAATGTACGTTCTGTATTTGATATTTCTATTTTATACCTCTTATTTCAATATACCTCTTATTTCGGTAAAGATCATTCATAAAAGCTTATAACAAATAATTATTCTCTAACCATAATTATTCGATAAAAATAAATTTTATTGCCACACACTACAAAACATAATAAATAATGACAATTTAATTTTGAATAATAACATTGTGTGATAAAAGGAGGAGACCTCTGCATCGGCAACTTTATTTAATTTAGAAAAAAAAAAAAAAACAATTGTTTATTTTCATTTTAAAATATAGATATTATTTTTAATTTAAAGTGCTATGTATAAGTAATGAATGATATTAAACTTTATCATATTTTTTAATTGCTTAATTAAGTGATTTGTACATATGAGCCCGTGTTCAAAATAACATCACCTTAATAACCGGAAACTTAACAAAACAAAGATTAGTTTTTTTTTAAAGTATGAAATTCCTTGTTCTTTAAAACAGCCAGTACTATAATAGATACATAGAATTAATATCAGTATAAATATACATATAGCAATTACAATTTTTAACAACAGCATTAGCAACGCTGTCGTAAGTAAAGATTGAGAGATTCTTAAATAAAGATGAATAGTAATAATAATAACAAAACAAATTACGTACACTGTACTTATTTCTAATATACATATATAACAACTACCTACCCATGCAGACTTCGCACGGGTAGAATAAGGCGTTTTTTGGGTCGGTGCCTTCATTGGCGTATGCATAGCACGCACACAGTTTAATCGCAATGGGATGAATAGTTTAAGGACAAAAATACAATGAATCATTTTTATTTATTAAGAAGAAAAAAAAACTACTGCGAATTCGGAATGTACAGTTCAAAATCAAAAAGATAAATTTACATATTCATCAGAATAGGTAAGTACGTATATATTTAAATTTATAAGCCGCCTTGTAATTCGTTACTCGACTGTAATCGAAATAAAAACAAAACAAATCGTTTTATCCTTCACACAAATGTGTATCGACCTTGTTCGTAAATAACACCTACATGCACTAAATCACTAAGCGCTACAAATACTTCTTAAATACATTTCAAATAAACAAATCATAATTAAAACATCTATTTAGGGGATAGCACATTAATTAAAGACATACACTTCTAATATAGCCGAGATGGTCCAGTGGTTAGAACACGTACATCTTAACCGATGATTTCGGGCTCAAA
Organism: Vanessa atalanta; assembly: GCF_905147765.1. Taxonomy (NCBI): domain Eukaryota; kingdom Metazoa; phylum Arthropoda; class Insecta; order Lepidoptera; family Nymphalidae; genus Vanessa; species Vanessa atalanta. Next base: position 8,895,012 of record NC_061882.1, read on the forward strand.
TCCAGGCAAGCACCACTGAATTTTCATGTGCTTAATTTGTGTTTACAATTCATCTCGTGGTCGGCGGTTAAGGAAAACATCGCAAGGAAACCTGCATGTGTCTAATTTCAACGAAATTCTGCCACATGTGTATTCCACCAACCTTTGGAGCATTGGAGCAACGTGGTGGGATATGCTCCAAACCTTCTCCTCAAAGGGAGAGGAAGCCTTAGCCCAACAGTGGGAAATTTACAGGCTGTTGATGTAATGAAGTAAAAAATACACTTCTATGTACGTCACTTCCTAAGTCACTCTCACATGGCAGAGAGCTGTGGTAGCGACGTTGGCGACGACTGGGTTATGAACCAGTACCATTTGGTTATAAAGAGCTGCGTTCATAAATTATCATATCACCAGGTTTCCATATAAAACTTGTATGAAAATTGTTTGTAACTCTTGGACTTTTGTCCTGCATTTAGTCTGACACTATAAGTCGCACTTTTGGGTACAATAAACTTCACTTACATGACTTTAGGGCTTTGTGCAAGCCTGTGTCGGTACTTAGTATTGTTGTGTTCTAGTTTGAAGGGTGAGCAAGCCAGTGTAACTACAGGCACAAGAGACACAACATCTCAGTTACCAAGGATAATAGCACATCGGTTATATAAGAAATTATTAAAATTTGCGCCCAAGTCTATGTGACCACTTACCACCTCCACTACCATTTGACCACTTACCAATATACCTCCAATTAGTTAGAGAGAGAGGCAATAGAGGGAACTAGTTTAAGCCAGGAGAACTTAATATTATATGTGATAAATATTAAAGTTACATACAGAGAGATAACCTTAACCTCAAGTAATTAATTTACGCATATTAATGTTAATTAATTCGTTCTAATTACATTTCATGCAGCAAGTCCGATTCTTTACACAATTATTATTCAAATTGTAACTTTAATTCGAACTAGCCTTCAAGTAACTTTGACGATACAATCTCACCGCTACCGAAATGATAGTCAAGAAAAAATATATAAAAATATTTAACATTCACAATTCTGTCGCAAATATACATATATTTTTTTTATTTTAAATTAAATTCGTTGCTTTATATCGACTTACATATACTTAAATTACTATTTAGGTAGGTACATAATAATTATATTTTATTTAATCTCAAAAAAAAAAAAATTAAAGTTACTTTAATGAATCGAATAAAATGTAAGAAAACCTATACAATTTCCTAACAAATGGAGTAGCAGAATTTCATTTAATTTGATTCAGTAACACGTGAACCAATACTAGACAAATAGACAAAAACATTAAAATCTATATAAGGTTAAAAAAGACAAATTATGTTTAATTTAATTGCCAGGATAGAATTCTTGCCAAATTGAATAGAATATTCATTTTCAACGTATTATGATAACAAATAAGATTTTAAATTAACATGGCTATTTTTATTACTATAAGTATTTAAAACGGGATATTATTTGGTGGAGCTCGATCTTTCGACATTAACTACGAATGTCTTGTTCTCGTGAAAATCCCGTTTTAAATACTTATGATAACAAATGTTGCCATTATAAACATAGGTATATTGACAAAAATATTGGGATAACATCCTTAATTTACACGTACAACCATTTCTTAGGTCGAGTCTCTTTGCAAAAACATCTTAACACCTGTTATACGTTAATGTTAAATACAGACAATAAATAGATTATTTAGTTAGTAGGTCATTGAAAATCATCATGAAATGCTTTATAATAGCATGACTCAAATAAACCGACGGTAATAAACAATTGATAAGTTATCAGTGACCGTTTCGAGAGGATGCGTCGATCACGCGATACATAACATCTGCGAATCGTCTAATTACACAATGTAAATGGAAATCGCATCCTCAGACCTCCAAATTTAATGACAGGACATATATTAACCAATTTAAAATTATAACTCTCGTTTGTTTAATAACAGGAATTTAAACCTTATATTTGAAACGATAGAGATTATTATAATTTAATAAGATTAGAATGAGTGTCAAGATATGGTTGTAAGTATTAAATTTATTAAGTAATTCGTGATACCGGCGCAAGAGTCGAACCGTGTAACGCCCCTGCGGATGCAACAAGTAAAAGCAATGATACATCGCGATTTTCGTCGCGATTTTGGTTTATTCCACTTACACTATTTATAATAATTACCGTTTTTTAACATTAAAACTGAAATTTAATTAATTACTTAGTCGTTTTAATGATAATTATTAATATAATAAAAATTATTACTAAATGCAGATCAGCTCGTAATATATGTTTGAGCTCTAATGGAAATTGTGTAATAACCTTAAAACTCATATATTTTTCTTTATGTAAGCGTAAAATGTTCTGCCAGTGTCAAGTATAGTAGACATAATAAGAATCGTTGAAAATTATCTGATCGATATTTACTATTTTCATTTCGACTCGACTTTACCTATATCTAAGTTACAGACAGGAGATAAAACATCTTCGACATTTGACAGCACATTTTTCACTTTAAGGATAGCTTACATTTACAAAATTCGTGTCTGGCACTCGTAATATACTATAATATGTACAACCAATTTGCCAGTTCCTTTTTTCCTCTTAATATTTTCGTGTAAAATCTTCGAAACTGTTTCCTAGCCTTAGTATTAAACATCACATATTATACATAAAATAATTAACAACGATTACGAATAAAAAACTTACACCAAATCGATTTAAACGGACAGACGATTACAAAATGTACAAACTTAAAAAATAAATAATAAACTTAGACGTAATAATAAAATAAACGTACCGATGTAACTTTTTAACTTTTTGAGTATTTGTTATTAAATTTTTATAAATGTTATTACAGTTTTATGAAAATTAAAACATTAAAATAGTTACAAAAATCCTGAAAATACGTATATTTGTCCTACATAAGTAGAATAAATCATATCGCGAGGACGTGTGTGCACACGGGAAGTGATTCAGGCGCGGCCCGCTTGCTCGGCGAAGCATGTAGCTTGCGCAATACGCGGTGAGCACGCGATCTGCGTTACATCCACTGACCAATTATATACTTAATAAATGGGTCTGTAGATAATTGTTTCACGTCTGCATTGAAAAAAAATTAATAGATTGATAGACAGAATTTACAGTATCCATATCATGAATGTTTTTATCGGTTATTATTGAAACGAAGTTCTTTAAGCGGCTTACAATAAACTGGTAGAAATCTTCATGTAAGAAAAAAGCGTTATGACCTCTTCAGATGACCTTGCCCTCTAATTCTTTTTCTCTCTGTCTCTTTCTTTTATATACGGTTTATATAGGATTAGTTAAACTTATGTTTTGTGATTATTTTTAATTCACATGTGATTTTTAATAATTACTTATATATTAATAATATATTAATTTATTTAATTGTATAGATTATTTAATATATAATACGATAAAATGTATCAAAAGCAACTTCTAAAGTAAAATAATTTGGTAGGCGGCTTCTTACTTCAATTAACTTTCCTACAAAACGACACACAGTTCTTCGTAATTGATGAAATATTTGGTCTCATAATTATAATTAACATTGTTAAAATAATTATCTTTATAGCCCTTCGTTAAGTAAACATTAATAATAGATAAAAACAAGATTGAATGAGATCATAATAAGAATTATCTTTATTCAAATAGGCTCTTACAAACAATTTTGAATAGTTTGGCAAGATCAATTAAAAATGAAGATAACACCGGTTCGGAATGTGGACTCTAGCGGAAATAACCGACAAGAAACTCAGTTATTTCTTAATTTATTATTAAATTATTAACTAATTATATTTTTACTTATAACTGATCAGGTGTAGGCAAAATAGACAATTTTGATACTTGAAATTGAGAACTCTACTATAGGTATCATAATAATGTAAGTTTATTTTGACATTTAACGGTCTGAAGTTTGTTTATTACCATAATAAATCGCTCGTTATCATCACCATCGTAATATGATTATCTGTTTTGGAATAGGTAATGGGTATGGAAAGGATTTGGCACTTTTACGGTAGGCTGCCTGCCAGACGCAGATGCCGCTGCCTGTTGTTACACTGGCTCATCACATAGAATATATTATGATGAGTTGGTGGTACCTACCCAGGCGGGCTTTCACAAAACCCTACCAACAAGTTGGTTTTCTAAGATGCCCGTTCTTTTTTTTATTCCTTCGAAACATTCTGGCAAAATCGTTCAAGACTTATACCTATATAAATTTTATTTTTAATTTTACAGAACGTAATAAAATTTAAAACATATATACCTAATTTATGTCAAAGGCGTAAAAGGTCTAACAATACTACCCCGTGTGTTGAAATAACTATGATTTTCTAATACATTTATTCATCCGACAGACAAATGCTTTGGATCGTATATGCATATATTTGGTCACGTGACACATCAAATACTTACGAAGGTATGTAATTTTAACATATTTTGTTGTTATCTACAAACGAGTTGAACAAAATATATGTAACACGGCTACGCGTGATGATACCCGTCGATTCTAATGTTATTTATAAATTTTAAAATATAATTTAATTAAGAAAACTTAAACGAACAAAACAATGACGGTTTACAATGAGATGACAGCGTGAATATTTATTATTCGCGTCTAAAAGCTAACACTCGTAAAACAATCCGCGCCCTGGACTGTTAGAGCCGCGGCACACTTACCGATTTATTTTCGTTAAACTTATATTGTAATTTTTGTAATGTATGATGTGATAAATATATATTATGTTTACATTAAACACAATATATTGTATTATTTTACATTTTATCGTATCGTCATAGTCATATAATATTTTTAAATAATCGGTTTGATATTTGTATTATGTATAAAAGATTAGGTTTATTACATACATACATGCTTAGATATAGATAGATAGATAAGACACACGGAATATTGACATAGTAAAAGAATATTTAAAGCGTTTTCAGGAAATTAAATAAACCTATCGGTAGCATTTTATGTGTGACTTTTTATAAATTGTATCACCGTTTGCTATGGGATTAAGTATTTTTTATTAAATAAAAATGTGATAAACATGAAAAAAAAAACACTTTTTTTATAGAAAATCTTACTACAAGTACGGAAATTTTTATTGTGGTCTCCACAACCCATAGACATTGGCACTATAAGAAATATTAACCATTCCTTACATCATACCGGATAGATATATATCAAACCGGATCACTATAATTGCTGTTTGACGGTAGAATATTTTATAAGCTGGTGGTACCTACCCAGACGGACTAACACAAAGCCCTATCACCAAGTATAAGGATTATAAATTCCAGAGGATAGGACCACTAGGTAGGTACTAAGAAAAAAAAAATGAGGAATTCCATTATACTACTTATACCTATAACAAAAATAAGCAACATTCTCATTTTAGCCTTCAGAGTTGGCTAACGAGTTATTCTACACGCTCCTTTAGAACAGTATTTGACAATTAGCGGAGCAGCGCTAGCGCCAGTCACTGGCGTCATTAATAAAGTGTAGTCGACATTCGAGTTTCATTTAGCGAGCAGCGACACTCGCTTAGTCGCTAAGTGAGTACAGTCGAGTGTGAATGACGTATGGATTTGTAAAGTCATTGTACAATAATTTATAAACATCAGGGATCGTCTTAACATTACTAGCTTGTATCTAATGATCAAGCTCTTTATATTTTGCAAGGAAGAATTGTACAAATACGCTAAATGTAAACTAAAACGAAAATGTAAGTTATTAGTTTACTTTGTTGATAATAGATGGCGTTTAGATCTTCAAATTGCGCTATAATTGTCTTAAGTTATTATTTTAAGTATATCGTAATTCAAACTAAAAACAGAGTGATTTGGATCAATAGTCCGTTTCATTCGTCGTCTAACGTAGGACATTATTTTAGGAGCAGCCAACAACAACGTGACAACTAGAATTATTGTACATAAGCAAGACGCTATCAGCTATAAATCGTTAACACGTCACGGCAAATATCCTTAATATGTCATTAAGCATCCAAGTTTCCTCTCCTGCTTCCTCTAGGTACGAAAACTAGTTTGGTTTTTCCTTTACACACACTGAAAACCGTTTGAGTCGACACCCGTAGAGTTCTAAAACAAAAATTACTGAAATTTTTTTTTTGTATATAGTTTTTCCTTTTTCAAATGTTAACTGAAGTGATTAGATTCACTTCCTTGCAGCATATTCTGAATATAGTGAGCTAGGGAAATGTCTTAGTCGAAACTCGAAGGGCAGTAACCAACGAGTCGTTATAAATGTTTTAATGGCGACCATTATGCAAACGCATTAGGAGTATCCCCTCGTCCGTTATAGGATTACGATTGGTTTAAGTTACGAGTCAACTCGCAATAATTTCAATTAGTAACATATCATTTTGTATTATTACAAAACAAACAAAAGATTAACCGTGATAAATACATTATTAAAATTAAATATAAGACCCATCAAAAAATCTGTTGTACTGTTTAATGATATTAGTACCTACAAAATAATATTGAATTTTATTTAAATACAATTAGTATTAATAAATTAAGATTGTTAAACATTCTCCGTAGATACATGAAAAAAAAAACTAAATATTTTTCATTCAATGTCAAATATCAGCTTTGGAAATTTGGGCCAAAGGTTAATTTCTGTTTTATTTGTTATTGAATTTTGTATTGCACAGTAACATAATTTTAGAATCGCTTAAGCCTATCGATTGCAGCAAATCCTATTTTATTTTTGTAGGTGATCCCCATAATGCTTTGGATACCTTCGGTTATGATAAAATATCTTGCAAACGACGCCATGACGCCATGGATAATGGGTCTCAAAACGTTTCATTTCACAATACTAATTGATTTATACGAATATTTTATAACAAATTCCATAATAAACTGTATGGTAATGAAAAACATATTCTGGAAGATTCTCATATGATTAATATTATAATCTATTACGAGATGAACCTATGCTGGAGGTTTAGTAACTAGGCCCTAGGTTCAAATCGTTTCTGTCAACAAATTCTTAGTAGCAGTATGAAGTTTGGATGTTATCTAAAGTCCCGTGCCTCAGAAAGTACGTAAAGGTGTTTGTCTTGCGCCCGAATTTCCTTAGGACGTGTCGGTCTGCCGTTCCATCGGCATATGAGAGTATAGGAGAGAGTGCTGTGTTTGGGCATACACATATATTCACTATATCCATTGCAAGTTGCTTGTCTCGGTTGAAAAAGGCTACCGTAGCCGATATTGGTCAAGATATACAATTATCATTAGCTATGAAAACCGAGCTCGGGAACGCAGGCTCAACAAATGACTATTGAAATTATTGAAATTCTTGTCTAATATGGGAATCAAAACTCTTGTCATAAGAAAACTTTTTACTTTAATTGGTAAATCAGAGTAAATACTTGACGTTTAGCTTCTTTCTCAATATCATCTGAATTAAAATCATGAGTCATATAAATAAAAATGATAATAATATTCTTAAGAGCCACTTTTAATAAGTTTAACCTTTTTAATATGTTCTATAACTTTTCTGTACAAATATATACCAAGAATTACAGTTCTAATACTAAATCAAGAAAAGGAACGAAGTTAGCTGTCTACTTTTTGAAAAATCAAAGAAAACTTCAATGTAACGGTATAAGAACATTTAAGGAAAATTTAGTCCAAACGAGAAACACTCCCTATTATATATCAATTTCCTTGGAAAAGTCGAAAGCTACAATCTCTGACAAAACACTATTGTTCGTTGACATGTCTACAAAGAACCGGAAATGTCGTGTTTTGTAACAAAACGACTCAACAAGTTGTAACATACACCCCTACTATACTTGTCAACCTTCATAGAAAATTAAGGCATAACACGCGATTTTCACCTTTACGTCATCTATTTCAAAGAAAAAACTAAAATGTCAGACGCTACATAGACTAAGCGTATTTCCGTAATTCTCGAAGAAAATCCAGCATATCAATCGTATACTGTTACAAAATGTGTTAAATTATGTTAGTCTGTGTATATTTAACCCCCCGAATATGCAAGGCTAAGACGCACGCTGCTATCAGAGGGGAGCGTAAAATTTGCCCCGACAAAAAAAATAATAATAACACGGACTTATCGCCTTTTTACCGTTCATTCTTACATAAATAACGATAAAGGGAAATTAAATCAAAGTCTTATTAGAATATTAAAAGTTTGGAAGGCGTTTTTTTAATGTCTCTCGCGGTGTTTAGGGACGCATATTTCACTCAATTTGCTAAATGGAAGGACGTGGTGTGTCAGACCGTAAAAGCTATTAGAGGGTTATTTTCTTCCTATAACATTTATATTGGATATTTTTTTAATTAGCTTAAAAATAGAAATGTAATTTATTAACTATTTTAAGAGCAGAGATAGTCCATTGATTAGAGTATCTCAATTGTTACCAAATATTAGGAGTTCATGTGATCAAACCATTTTGTTATTTATCTTGTTCTCGACGACAAGAGAAAATCTAGTGAGGAAATCTACATGTTTTGGGTGAAAATGTACTGCATTTACATTGGCGCAACGTGGTGGTATATGTCTCTTCTCCTTATGCTTCTCTTCAGCCCAACAGTGGGACATTAAAAAGGTGATACAGTTAAAAGCTGCTAAAAGCAAGAACCTTATGTTAATTTCTACTGCAATTGATACTATTTAATAGTTATTACATATATTTAAAGATAATTAAACTTGTTCAAATTAAGCTAACATCATGCAAGTAAATATAGTAATTGTATATCGTTATATCCATATAAAAATATATGTTATAGTGATATGTATTAGCTATACAAGAGGGCGTCTATCCCCAGAGAAGGCCAACATCTGTACTGGCCATGCGTCTTGTCTTTGGACAAGCTTCGAACTCGACCTATCTCATACAAGACTGCTTAATTTTGATACTTGCTATTTAAATAAAATATTTTGTAGTATTCGTCGAACCAATATAAATTGGTTTAGTGAATGAATTGTCTGTTTAAGTATTGCCTAAGCATGAGGTGCTCATGTGGTATATTTATTTTTTGTATGATGAAATGTAATAAAATTTAACTGATAAATGAATAAAATTAATATAATAATAAAATATTATTTACGAATGTACTGTAAAATCAATAAAGACACTTTCCTTATAATTTCAAATTATGAAAAATTGGCAATAATCAAAATCAATCGATCCCGCTATAATGGTCAACCATTAGGGAAATCTGCACGGCGGCTAGTGCTGTTTAATTTATTCGTCCGAATATTCTTAAACTATCGGGTTTGTGGTCGGCACGAACCAACCTTATTTATGCCGAGGTCGAATCCGCCGAATTAGCCGCTCTCCGGAGACGTCTAACTAAAATATATGCAGATCACGGGATATCAGGAAACGTAAGATATATATCAGGTGATTTGATAAGATCTATCGGAAATAGACACTGCATTTTGAAAATAGTACTTCATTTAAACAAAATAGTAGCCGCAATAGACCAGTGATTGAACACCAATTTTATCGATTGATCAATTTAAACGAAGGTCACGAGTTCAAAGGCGGGCAAGCACCATTGAGTTTTCCATTTGCGTTTCAACATCTCGTACTCTACAGAAGAGAGACTGCCAGCACATGAATACGTTTTGAAGGAAATATAAGTATACCAACCTACTGTGGTGGTGATTTGCACAATAAAAATGTAACTATATATACTCAATGAAAAAACAGAAATATGTATTCACATTTCTAAAAACAAAAAAGGGTGAAAAATGGTATTCGCGCAAATTAATTTCATTTCGTATATTTTGCTCCGAGATAAGATATTTCTCAAGTGTCGCCGAGCTGCGGGAATTCCGCACATATATCACAATCGTAGCATATGACACGTAATAGCAACCCGCCAAAAATCTATGTCGCGAAAATATTGGGGTTGAGATGAAAAATGTTTCAACTCAGTAATAATGTCCATAAAAAATATTAAAAAACTATAGTTACTAAATACAGAACGAAACAAAAAGGATGACAATTAGAATATCACGTTTGATTTAACGAAGGTTTTTTTTTTTAATTATGAAGTATTTAAAATGTGTAGGTATAGCTTTTCAATTCATATCCTACGATGGAAGACATTATCAGGAGGATGTTTAGATATTCGTCCTTATTCTCAATTAATTGCGGTCATAACTTCAGCTAAATCCTTAGCCAGAGACAATTGCGCAACAAACTTTATTAAAAAATAAACTTATGGCACTAAAAAACAATTTAATATTATATAATATAAAATTTCCAAGCTACAATTCTTCTCCCTTCAACTATAAGCGTAAAAAGCTGCCATAAGTAACTGCCCCCAGGAGTGGCATATAACTGGCATGCATAATGCCAGTGGCTGCCCGCTGAATTTCCTTACCTTACCAAATCGTTCGTGAATACGATTGTTTCACTCGCCTTTCTCATATAAATTATATGACCTACCGCTATGCGTCATGAATATATGGATGAGAGACAAATTGATATTACGGCTCTTGTGTTAGATCTGCTTTCGCGTTTCCCGAAATTGGTTTTTTATTCTCGACGGGTAAATTGTGACCGCGATGTGTGAATTATAACGGTAATGAATCCCGTTATTTGAATAAATACTCTTTATAATAGAATTAAGTTTTTTTTTTTTAAGAATACGAATTCTTTTTATAAATATTTATGTAAAGTAATGGAAAACTTTGGCTTAGATTTAAACTATAATTCCTACGAAATATATAAGATTTATTTTTAAAATCTCAATGTAACAGTTTTTGTTACATCCGTAATAATATTCATTAATTCTTAGTTTTATTATTATTTATCTCAAGCACCTCGGTAAAGAAAAACATCGTGAGAAAACCTGCATGTGTTTGCCTTCCACGTTCTTGTAGACAAACATGCACGCTGAAACGCATTTAGCATGATGAAATATGCTACATGATTTCGCCTAACAAGCCCAGCTGTGGGATGTCCAGATAGACTGTCAAAGCTGATAATGCATCAAAAGCATTTGTCGCCAACAATTGCACACTAGTAAAGTAGTTATGATGTTTGGCGAGTGTCAAGCGTAATGTCACGCACACCAAGATAATAAAACTGGCTACATTATCTAGTTATATAAATAATCTTTATAATAAATATTATAGACTCGAATGTAATATTTGTAAATTCTTAATATTTCTAATAGTTTAAATACACGAAAACCGTCAAACCTTTAATTTCATTAAAAAAAATTGAATCGACCAAAGTCACTGGCTCCCACATTAGAAAAAAAAATCAATAGTAATAATAATTAAAAGGTTTATTTAAATAGGACGTTACATTTCAGAGAAATCGAAATTCAAAAATAAAATAAAAAATTATATCGTTAAAAAAATCGCTGAGATATTTTAATTTTCGCCGAGCAAAGAGTATTTAATGGAAATGATTTCAGTGTTTACACTAGCCATGTCAAAGGGTTCACTGGGCAGTGTTTGTCCAGCGTAATGACGTTTCTGTTTACTGCTCACGAATATTTGTAAAGATAAACATTACAGCATTTTGATGAGCCAATAGTTTATTTAATCGGAAAAAATAGTAACAATCCCCTAATATCTTACTGGTTAGAGGAAGAGCTTAAGAGAAGGATTGGGCCTGTCATTGTAGACTGGCGGTTAAAAATGTAACTGAATTTTATTGCACGTCATGCAGGTTTCCTCAAATAATTAACCATTTAAAAAAAAATAAGAACTCAACGCATCTTGCCAGGATTGAAACTCGCGACCTGAGGTTAAATTCCATGTCATTTGTTGTAGTAATCCAGTTTGGACGGTGAGTGAGCCAGTGTAACATGCACAATGGACATAATATCATAGCTCCCAAAGTTGGTGGTGCATTGGCGATGTTAATGGTTAATATTTCTTACAGCGCCAATGTGGTGACCACTTACATTAAGTGGCCTATTTACTCGTCCATCTGGGTATACAAAAGGATTTTAACTTTAAACGACGACTATTTTAGGTATTTCAATAAATGTTTAATAAAAATGATGTTTGGTTGTTGATTAAAACCTCCTTTGACTCATTTGTAAGTTTCTGAGACTACTTTTAAGAAAACATCCTTTGTAGTTCATCTTTGTTTTCGTATGGAGAACCTTAAGAGACGAGTTAAGACAAAAGGCAGGGGCTGAATAAAACATGTGATTCATTCCCACGGGGCAGTGTTTAATGGGCGCGGAGACTTTTCCTATTAGTGACCAGCCATTTTTATTTCCGTCCGCCAAATTACGAATTACGTTTAGTTGTTTTTTCTTTAGCAAATAAATAAATGAAGTCCAGTTCGTTCATTTAGATTAAGGTGACACGTACCAGCTTCTTATTAAGCTTTCTTATCAGTTGGTAAGATTTTAACACCAACAACAGATGCGCCACAGATATAGGCGTATACCTACACATAAACACAAAAGGGATCGATTTAAAAAAATACCTATGTGTTTTTTAATTCGTTTACTAAATAAAACAAATAAATTAAATATAAGTACACGAACAGAATACAATCGAAACATCAAAATTATGGACTTACATAATTTTGAGCAAGATTACATTCTTTGGTATTGTGGTTTGCTCATTACATTAAAATTACTACAGTCAGGTGCATTTTATAGAATAACAAAAATAATTACATTAAATAAATTAAAACATCTTTAATTATTTATAATAAAATCACCTGAACACTACTGTATATTAGATACAATTCATCATCCTTAAAGTAATTTCATTCATCGGATTGTTGGTAATAATATGTTTTTTTTTGCAGCTTTTTGCCATGACTGCACAAAAGAGCCCATACCCATAGGATTCAAACCATTCCGATCTTTACCACCTTTGGCCACCTTTTTAAATCGTCCGTCCACCTCGCCACAGGGCGTATTACCCTACGTTTACCCAAACGTCCACTCTAGCACGTGTCGGTTCCATCGGCAGTCAAGGCGCCTGGAGACATGACCAGCCCACTTCCACTTCAGCGAGCTAATTCTAAATAATGATCAATGTTTGTTTGTAATTCATTACAATGTTTTTAAAATTACATCTAATATAACATTATGTTTGAAAAGTACATAACTCGTTATAAGAAAAGAGCCGAGATAGCCCAGTGGTTGGAACGCGTGCATCTTAACCGATGATTGCGGGTTCAAGCCTAGGCAAGCACCGCTGAATTTCCATTTGCTTAATTTGTGTTTAAAATTCATCTTGTGCTCGGCTGTGAAGGAAAAACATCGTGAGGAACCTTCATGTGTGTGTATTTCGCCGCATTGGAAATATGTGGTGAAATATGTTCCAAACCTTCTCCTTAAATAAGAGGAGGCCTCAGCCCAGCAGTGGGAAATTTACAGACTGCTAATATATGTATGCATGTTATCAGAATTTTTCATCACCAGTACAAAATTTGACTTTAAACAGCTGTAACTGGTCAAAAATTTTATTGCGAATTTCAGAGCAGCTTGTTATATCACCACATACTTGACTGTAGAAACAATGGCTTATATCACGACCTGTGTTGAACGTCAAGGAAAACTTTTCGTATAATAATTAAAATGCGAAGCTTGGAGCTAAAATTATTTCCGCTGACTGAACTTAGTAGTTGTTTTAGCTACCATCGCCTGCTATCGAATGCACGTGAATCGAGAATGTTGGATATGGTTTATGGAAATTATTTAAAGAAATCTGTCATTAATTAAATTAAAAATATATATTATTTATTCAAGTAGGCTCATAAAAAGCACTATTGAATCGTTATGTTATAGTGTTGAATTCAATGTAAAGCTACCACATGTTCGGAAAGTAGATTCTACCGAGAAGAAACTCTGTAGTTGTTCTTTTTAACTAATTTCAAAAAGGAGGAGATTATCAATTCGTTTGTATTTTTTTTCCATTTTAATTATGTACATAGTATGTCCGTAAAGTCCAATTACATTTGTATATATACCGCCTAGTAATCAATAAACACAAAGTCCACGCTTTTTTATCTTTTATTGAGTAATAAGTCATATTAGTATTATTATTTATTAATGATTTTATGACATGAGCCTTGAAATTTTTAATAGGCCAAGTTAAAAATAACTGCGGACTCTTATTATAGAAACGAATACCGCGCCCCAGGAAGAACATATTTACTTTGCAAATTTTCAAACAACGGTTATATGTAGCTAAATTACTTTCCGAAATTCGAACTTTAGAAAAATAATCCTTTACAATTATTTTTTTATGGAAATCATACCTAGAGTAGAGGCGCCTTGGGGACTAGACTGTTATGTCCCTTGTATAGTTACACTGGCTCACTTACCCTTCAACCGAACACAAGATTACTAACTACTAAGTATTGCTGTTAGTCGCTAGAATGTGATGAATGGGTCATCCAGACTGGCTTCCCAAAACGTATACCAATTGATTCACCTATATTTTATTTATTAGATTTTCAAACGAAAGTATGACTTCTCCATTATATTATGATTACATAAACCATGTTGGTGGATTATAACTGAAGCGTGCATGCTTTCACATGTTTAGGGTCAGTTCGAAGTTCAAACAAAATGATATTGACGTCAAATACCTATTACCTAAGTATTTCGCTATTATTAACAGAACTTACCTTAGATAATATAATTACAATTACAATTTCAAGTATCGTATTAATATCAAACATAAAATACTGTTTATTTAATTGAAATAAGTGTATATGTTTTTTTTGTTAATTTTTATATTTTATTATAATATAAAGTAGCCTGTCCTAAGCTATCTACTTTTTAAATGTACAAAAAATAAATGATTAAATTTCGGCATAGGCTTGGGTACTGGTACTGGCTTAGTTTCAGGTTAAAAAAGAACTTTATTACTCATAAAGAACCTTACAGTTCACTTTACAATGAGCAATACATATAAATTACAAATAAAATTTGTTTTAGTGGTAGAATCTGTGGCAGTATTCACATTGACCCAAAAAAGAAAAGAAAAAATAAATAAAAAAAAAAAAGATTGTAAAAATTTAATTTTCAACAACATTATTTTTGTGTTTTAAATATTCGAATGATATTTATTAATTTTATTAATATATATTTTCCCTTATAATTTTTTTTAGTTTCTTTTTAATTTTTTTTTTAGTTTTTTCTTGTAGTTTAGTTGCAAATACATAATATTAGGTTTATAATGTGTACATACTATTCATAAAATAACAAAAGAACCTATTTTACACGTTTTAGTGTGGATTTATAATAAGCGACTTCCGTATCTAATGTTTTTCTTTATGTATTATTTTGACAGATTCTCATTATATGTACTGACGATAAGGAAATCTTCAAAACAACTTTAGCTTGTTGTATTCGTACTGAAATATCCCTTTGTTTCATTTGCCGTTTATTTTGACGCGTTTTAATTTAAACTTAATAAATTTAAGACATCGTGTAAATAAACATGAATCAATCCGATTCACATACAATAACAATAAGCCACGAGGAGTATTCTTAAACCAATCGAGCTTTCCATCTCGAGTGCTAACAGCTCAATTGTATTGAAACCATTCATTCATCGCTTCCACGTCATAAATAACACATTGAACGGTTACATTCGTTCCAATCTCGTTCCGATCTTGTCGTAGTGTACAATTATGAGCCGTTTAGTGATGCGAAATCTTAACCCGTTCGTTCTATAATGATGCTATTTCGTTTTACACAACTTAGCAATTTTGAATACATGTCTGTTTTTTTAGAGTTTATATATTACAAAATGCTTACGACACTGACTAAGAATCTGTTTTAATCTAAGCCAAAATATAGAAAGTCTTATAAAAATATATATAAATTTTTGTATAGTATTATAATATCAGGTATATCAGTAAAACAGCAAGATTTTTTTAACATTATCACCTATTCTATTTTCATTATTTGCAACCATTTACGAACGAACCAAAAGTTGGCCCCAACGCCCACCTGCAAAATTGCGATACGTAATGTACGTCGCGTATCGCTGAACACTGTGATTTACACTAAGGATGTGCATATTCGGCGAAACAATCGACCAGATTCAAAGCGTGGGAAAAATTGTGGGCGACAAAGTGTAAGCTATACATGAACGATACACGCATCAATTATAAATAAATACATATTTATTTGGAGCTTGTTTAACTTATTTGCTAGTTTTTTTTCTGTCTAATTATTATTATTTCTAATATTTATAATCTTACATGTGCATTGTAAGCAATAACTATGATACTAAGCTCCAAGATACGTAGGTATAACTACTTAAAACTTTCTAAGACCAGTTTCAACAAACTCAATTACCGATTAGTGATTACTCAAGTTATAACTTACCACAGAAGAAATGCCGCTAATTTTAATTAATTCATTAGTAAATTATTTATCCATTTATAAGATTTTAGCTATTAGCCAAAAACTATCCATTTTTTAATCAACAAAAGGAAGAAAAAGATAACACTATTTATATGTATAATTTAAATAAAATAAGATTCACTTAAAATATTTAACCCTTCGCTCGCCAACTGCTCTTATCCTGATATAAAATTACCTTTCGACGTCTAAGAGAAAGCTATAAAATCTCGAAAAACTCCCAAAAGACGTCTAGAAGACACCATCAAGGACATAATTCATAATGAAAAAGTTAATTTTCACGGAGCTAAAACTAATTTGCATATTTTTGTGTACAATGTTCAATTATTCGAGTATGCGTTACGGCTCACTCTTTCCTCTTACCCTTAACAACGGCCCGTTGGGGCTCGTTTCAAACGAGGAACCCTTTTGGAATTAATTTTTCTTCGCCAATTAGCGAACAATGGTGAAAGGATGCTGTATTGATCTGCTTCTTCGAGTTATAAACTTCTAAGTCAAGGGTCGTTTGGTTGCGATACACTTTTGTTTTATTAAAATTTGACGCATTAATGTAGCTGAACTGTGTTTTTGCTGTCTTAATTAATTCGTCGGTTACTTTTACGCCTGCGGCATTATTTTCTTAGTATGTATTTTTAATATATTATGCGAAATTATGCGTTAGAAAACAGTTATTATCATTGTAGCGCAACGCATAAATAACAAAATATATAAATTGTGTTTTCTAAATAACAAAGAATTATTTTTGGCCAATTTAATAACAAGAACACTTTAACAGATAAAATGACAATGAACCAACAGACGAATGGAAAATTCGACAGTGATTCGATTCACCTCTCAATCTTTTATATAACTCATACATGATAAGTATCAAATATCAGCATCAATGCCTCTAAAAATTAATTAAACTTTATTCTATATAAACTGAGACTAATTGAAATAAGTAAGTATTTAAATATCTTGGTGTCATTCATAACTGCAGGTCTTTTCATGTTCATATTTTTGCGTTGCAGCTTTAGGGTTAAAATTTTAATCTACGTGTGAAATTCATTACAACATCTATAAAATCAAATTGAACAAACCATTGATAAAAATAAGTAACTCTCTCGTTGAATAAACAAAACCAATATATCGGAAACAACATAGTTTTAAACAAGTTTTAAATCAACCATGATATACCGCCATGTCGAACATACGCAATACCTCGTAGTGAAAGTTGATATTAACGTAGAAACGATGCAATATAGAGATTTGTCACGCTCATGAGACCTAAAATCAACGCAGACGGTCACAGGCTCTCGAAGATCTGAGAACCGCTTATTATATGCCATTGCCTAACGCCTCACAAGCATGAATAATTTCAATGTTTTGACGTGTTGCAAAAACTTATAGAATTGGCATAAAAACATAAATTCCACATTTTAAATAATTTAATTGTTTTTACGAGATGCATCGATTAATTAAGCAATTACCATTGTCTGGAATATATGACGTTTTCCTTATATATATATATATATATATTATACATATAATTATATATATATTATATAATTATATGTATGTATAATTTATCGACCTCCGTGGTCGAGTAGTGTGTACACCGGTTTTCATGGGTACGCCACTCCGAGGTCCCGGGTTCGATTCCCGGCCGAGTCGATGTAGAAAAAATTCATTAGTTTTCTATGTTGTCTTGGATCTGGGTGTTTGTGGTACCGTCGTTACTTCTGATTTCCATAACACAAGTGCTTTAGCTAATTACATTGGGATCAGAGTAATGTATGTGATGTTGTCCAATATTAATACTATATTTATTAACATTTATTTTACTATAAGTTAGTTAATATATTATAACAGCATAGCAAAAATATAAATACAAAGTTAAAGATAAAAAATTTAATAAGTATCTATAAGCAGTAGACTGTTGCCAGGGTGGAAGCAGTGTTCTGGAGGTCTCTACTCTCTCTAGAAGAAAGTTTTTAGAGACCTTGTGGGGCGCCTATCCGATGGTCCAAGACTTAACCATCGGCGAAGCAGCCCCAACGCGTGGCGCCCGGATAGACCTGACTGTAGAGTCACTGTAAAAGCTAAATATTTTAATAGCTGTCATAAAATAGATAAATTAGTATCATTCATAAAAACTTATACAAATTACGAAATTAGTGGCAAAATAATCCGACTATTCTGAATGAAGCTCACTATGAAATGATTTATATTCAAATAAAATATAAATTTTATTACAAAATAATGTATAAAAAGCTGAATAAGCGTTGAGCCGTCTTAGTTTTTATTTCTTCTATACAAGAATTTTGTTTGAATTTTTCCCTGAATGGGGCTTTTCAAGCCGCATCAACAGAGCACTTTAATTGAGACGCGTCTACAACGACCCACTCAGGTTTGAATAAAGTCTCGACATGTATACGTTTTAATAAATGTATCGTCGGTGAATGGATGCTTTTATCAAAAAGAAATACGCCTGCTTACATAATGCAAAAATATACAATTTAAGTGTAGGTGGCTCAATGGACCGGCGCGTGTATAAATGAATAGCCGGGCGCCCGCGTACTTTTAAGGGTTAAGTATAGTAATATTGGCATTAAATTGAGATACAGCTGAAGAATGAATCTGTATTGTGCTGGATGTTTTAAAAAACATTCATTTAAAGAAACTTAAATTATCTTAATTAAAAAATATTTATATATATATATATATATATATATATATATTCTAGTTTTAAATTTGGGAAGGATTAGAAGATAGTGTGTAGATTATTTGTATGTAGTTATTAAATAAAATAACATTAACTTACTATCGAATAAAATACATGTAGTCTAATATAACCTCATTTATTAGTAGTATAATTTTTTTATTCCATTTTTTTTTAAATTTCGAATATATCATATCAACTCAGTTTCATTGTATAGCCAATAATATTCCAATGGAAGTAGAAAAAATGTTTAACAAACCTTAGATTTCCGTATTTCGAGCGATTTGCTAATAACTATATTGTGCACTACTAAGAGTTTATGATCGATATATCTTTATTTATAATACCTACAACACTTATTAATCAAGCTCTCGGCCAATCACGTAGCGTCAATTTGCTGTCAAATATTGTTTATTTGGCTTTTCTCCTATGGTTGGAATAGAGTATTTATATCCTTGTATTTTTAAATTAATGAACATTAAATATATTTTTAAATAACTATTTGTAATTGTTAGTTATAGAAACTAATAATTAGAAATCGTTAAATTAAATTCTTTTAAATAAAATTAAAATTCATATTTAATTTTTTTTTCTTTTTGCGTCAATCATGTGAAAACTACTGAATCAGTATCGGTATAAGTCTATAACCAATCTACGCGAAATCATTCCTAGATTTTTGTAAAGAGACACAGAGATTTCTTATAGAACAAAAACACCCCAATTCCGAAGAGCAAAAACATTTAATATAATATAATATATATGTGGATATAGAAAAATACAAGGATGATTCTTGCAATTTACTATATAATGGGTACATATATATAAAAATTAAAGATTTATATAAAATATTTATAAGGATTTTATAATAAAATTTGTTCCGTAATAAATTATTCAAATACCCGAGTGAAAAATATTGTTCAATTTATTTGAAAAATAATTAGAGGCATTCACTCCTTTGTTGCCTCAGGCCCTACAGACCTCTAAATATCTCCTGCAAAACTTACATTGTGAGATTTCACAATCTAATTCTGCAGTAAGGGTTACAATTGGTCGTACATAATAGCTCTCCAGAATAAATACTACAAGGTGAAGCTAAAGTAAGCCTTAATGTCATATAAATATATACTATACAAGAATAAACTGTATTTGTTCGTAAAGACCTATTTAAAAAGAAACAAAAAAAGACGCTGACTATTCTAAATTTGACCCAAATACGCTGGCCATAAAAGTCGATAAGCCAAGCAGTTTTTCTCAACGAGTTTAACAAAGGCCAGCTATATAAAAGAGAATGTTCTCACCAACCGACCACCCGACCCCCCACCCAGCGGGGGATAAAGACGAAGACGATATTACGAGAATATGGACTACTTATGAAAACAAATGTTAGATGAACGCGCCAGCATGCAAAGCGTGATGAAATTAATAATAACCTGAAAAATATGTGTCTATATCATCAGACATTTATTTTAGGGTTTGATATATCGTACAGGCATCCTATTTACACTTAAAGCTTGAGCTGGCTAGAAATCATTATTTATATTTGAAATGGATTTGAAATCAAAGTTTTCTCTGGGAAAAATAAACAGACGATAAAATTATTAACGAATAATCCCAATAGTATCTATCCACTTTTCTCAATCCGTGATCCTCTCGCAAGAGATATTGAAGTGTTCTTTATCTTGAACACCAAATATGTACCTATAAAACCTTCTTTGTCATGGTATGCCTCCACAGATCGGACTTTTTTACGTATGTGAAATGTGTATCATACGTTTGATCTTTATATTAACATACACATACACACGCACACATTCAAGATTGTTACTGAACTTCCAGACATTTGCCAAGTGCACTATGTAGTTTAGTGTTATCTATGGTAAAAACTCGTTAAGATCACATGATCTTCTTGAGCTACATTGCTCATGATTACTTTTAAAGTTTAAGTCTCTCTATTTAAGGAAAAAGTGTGTCCATTAGATAAACAAGATGTAGTAGATTCTCATTCGATAAATGCAGTTTTCCTCGCGATGTATTCCTACATCACCGACTACAAAATCCAATTATAAAAGCAAATGGATAAAAATGGTGTGTGTCATTTGAGCCTGCTATCATAGGATACGATTCACGTTTACTGCTGGGCCATCTCAGTTTTCAGTCAGTCAGTCATGTTTTGTATGACTTTGCAAATATGTCAGTGACGATACAGCTGTGTCGCTGTTGGAACATCGAACACAAGAAAGATATCATCGGGGAAATCCCGAATAATACTTATTCAGAATAAAGTATGTATCAAAGTATATGAGACAACACATTTGATTAAAAAACTCTTTTTAATTTAGTATTTTGCAAATTAAAACATTTTAAACCTTATTCAGAAAACCTACACAATTCGAAGAATAGTACCTACTCAAAGAAATATATACTACTAGTATTATTGAAGCGACATTCGATTTTCTTAACAGGAAATGTATGTTTTATCATAATATACATTGTCATATCATTTGATCTAAAATAATATATATATATTTTTAAACTTTTATCTTATAAACACAAAGAAATAATAAATAGAATTTTAAATAAAAGTTGTGTTCCAAATTCAAATATTTTTCTTTTTTTAATATCTAAATTTCTATCAAGCCAAAATTTAATAATAAAAAGTATTTATTTTAACTAGGTTACTATTATACCAACCGTTATTACAGTATTTAAGATACGAGATCAAATTACCAGCATCGATTATTTATTGGTAATACCTAATAATAACAACCCAATAGAGTATACATAATATACTCTGTCGTAATCACATACGCGACCTAAGATCCAAGACTTAAACCCAACCCTCCCTCGGAGGCTTTTTAAAGCGACACAGTGACATCGTGTAACCACGCCCATTGGCGACAAAGCCTTAAGCCACGCCTATCGTGACAATTTCAACCAATAAGAGATGGAAGTCGACTTTTTTATAGTCACGTATCTGGATAGACGTAGTTTGAATGTACAATACGGAATTCAACGTCGTTGGTTTATATAAATAATTCTTACTATAGACCTACTCAAATATGTTTCTAGCTAAATATATAACATATTTCTTTAATATATATTTATTAATTTACGAAATACACAGATTTAATGTGATTATCTTATGTCGTTTTGGAATTGAAATTATACATGCTTTTGTAAATGTATTTGAAATAATAATAATAAAATTATCTACAATTCTAATTAATTTATATAGATAAGGATAAATAAATCAATTACATTATATACTAACTTATTAAGTACCTACCTAATCAATAATTATTTACCTATACAATAAATAAGACAATATATCGAAAGGACTTTATATTAAAACCTCCATACAAGTTAAAATGAAGCCTCACCAAGAGTACACATACATAGTAACGTAAAAATGCTCGTAATAGCGAGCAGGCGAAGAGGGGGTAAGTGGTGGTGGGGTGAGGGACAAAAAGCTCAAGTGCAGAGGCTGTATCGATCCGAGCGACCGGCGACATGGCCGGGTCAAATCTGGGGGTACGGTTACACTGTGGATTCATAAACATAATCAATAATAATGCTTTGGAACATTTTATATTTACGACTTAAAACGTTTAAAGTATTATAAATAGCATTAATATATTAGTATTGTAATAATACTATTACGAAATATTATTTCATTAATATTTAATAGGTAAATACTTTGGTAATTAATTTTATTGTTATGTTGAAAAGGCAAAAAATATTTTTTTAGTATGTAGAAAATTATGTTGATAAGTTTTAGTAATTTAGTTGGCGTAAAGTAAGGTTATTCTGCCCGTCACGCAACCTTCGCAACCTTCGCAACCGTCGTTCTTCGGTGGAAAAATGTAATTAACAAAAACGTCTCTGTTTATGTGTAAGTATTAAATATCGGCATATCAAAACAATGTTCGCGTATCCGCATATTGTTTATATGAGCGTATTAAACGGTTGGCATTGCACTGGCTTATTTATTATTCATAAATAATATACACACATAACACCCGACTATTTCTCTAGTCTACTGACTAGATTATATTATAAGCAGGCAGATCTCGAGGTCTTGGTTTCGAACCCCAAGCCGAGCCAGTATAAAAATACTTTTGTAATTTTTTTGTTTCGTAAATAAATTATCAGTAACAGCTCGAAGTATAGAAATTGTGTATGAATCTATGAAAGTACATATATGTAGCTTTTGGTTCTACGCCCAAATTGTCTTCGGTCCAGTTCAATCGGATTATGAGAGTAAAGGATGGCTCCTTTGCTTGTGAATTTTCAATAATTATATCTCCTGCGATGTTGGCCGTTTTCCGTTACAAATATCCGTAGTGACCGAAATCATTCCACAGGCAAACATGGTACACACCATCAGTTCCTGCAGCCTATTTATCAAACAATCCCAAACACTAATCATCATCCTTATCATTATCTTTAGCATACTATCTTTCTGATACTTATATAAAATAGAATTATCATTTTTAGAGCCAAAAATTATTTAAGAATACTCAAGAGGATTTGCTTTCTTTCTTAAAGAGGAAACTTAGAGGTAGGGCCACGGCATCCCTCCAGTGTGGGTTAGTTGATATATACAGATTTTAACCTTCATACATAAGTTTCCTCATTATATTTTTTCCACTACATCCATATAGTGGTAATTGGAAAGAAATTAATCTTCGTTTAGATTCCACATCCTTTGATAGTTAAGCCGTGTCAGCTGCAGTTCGGCGACAAAAACTAAATTACTTTTATTTAATTATACTTTACTTTAAAATTTATACTTTTGATTGTACACCATACTTACATAAATAAAACATCCTAACTAAAAGAAGACAACCTAAATAAAAGAAGCGTACAATTTTGGCGTTAAATTGTGTTAGTTAATAAAAAAAATACAAATTTGTATACAACTAGTAAATACATGTTTTTTTTCAGATGTTTATTCTCAAATTGAGTAATTGGTATTACTGATAAGATTATTTTTAGAATGACCATTTTTACTAAAACGCGTCTTTTTTCCTAAAAAATATTAGGTAGGTATAATAAATAAGTAATCATCGAATGGGAGACAGTATGTACCACTCCATGGAAAGTGATTACCACTGCTCCAACATTGCCATTGTAAGATCCTGATTCAATAATTAAAAACCATATTCTTATTCATTGTCTCATAATTAGTACAAAACAAAGCATTCCTGCATAGTGGTAGATGTAATAGTGAGTGGGTGGTACCCACCCAGACGTCTGCTCTGGCTTTACCACCAGCTAAGCCAGCACTTAGTAGAATCAAGTGCAGTGAACGCATCGATCCAGAGCGACACGACGGACGGACTTATAAGGGTTTTTGTCCAGTGTTAGCTAGTGCTTAATACATTAAACAAGTCTTTAATTTGATTTGTTTTTATTTTACTTTTTATTAATCTTACTTTATTGTAATTAACACACACATACACATTATAAACAGTGTAATAATAACATAACTTATCAAACGTGTTGTTGTTGTTGTAGTAGGTACAAAGAAATATCGAATTTTAAATCGATGTTTTCACTTAATGCTATAATATATTATTTAATTAAAATATGTTTTTATCAATACCAACGCAAATAACTAAATAAAATCCAAATGATTGGAATTGCTAAGAATTCGAAAAACTCATAAAACATTCGATAATTACGAAATTATCGAATGTTTTTGGGAACAGTCTCTTAATGTCACGTTGTTGAGTGAAGCTTTACATTCTCCGTTTAAATACGGATGCGACTTAGAGTTCTTCATCTTCAACTTCATCCAATACACGTAAGTTTATTCACATAGTTTCCCTTCCATACTTACAAGCTATTACCGAGTCTAGTAGTCTTTTGTTTTGTTGATTTGAAGTCAATATTAGTCAAAAATCGGATTCTGCTAAAATTTCTTGGCTTATTAATATTGTAGAGTTACAATATATCTATTGGCACTAGTATGGGCGTGCAAGGGGACGCACTTGCACATACCAGCAATGAAGAAAATGAAGAGAATTATATAATAAAAATATTTAGGCGTCTATTTTATACAAAATTCAATACCTTATCAACGGTTCCAATGTGTAACTCTAACCTTTTCCTGTGAACACTAAACATGTACGATACCACGATTTAAATTAAATTAGGCTAATGACTCATTTTATATCTATATTACACGCCTTAAATATCATATAACGCACTGCTAAAGATCATATATCATTAGTTAATATTTAAAAGTATACTGTAAAGATACAGAGAAACTTACGTGCACATAATCCTGCGGTTACCATGAAAATCCAATTAAATACCAATATTTGTACAAGTGCCAAGTCTTGAATAATGTAACCAATGTGAATACAACGCAAGAAAGAAAGTTATGAATTTTTATTCATAACTTTCTTTATATTTTTTTAAGAGAAAAAAATGTTAAAATTTCTGTTCACGCCTTGAGAATTATCAGTTAATATATCACATCAAATCGCTCCCTCGGAGACAAAAGTACATTAAGTCAAACTTCAGTAATGTCGAAAAACAAACGACTCCTTGTAAATCATTCAAAGAAGGAAGGCGCTAACTGAATTATTATCAATTTTCTTCTTGCAATTACACTGTCCGTACTTGTATCATTGTGTGTTTTGGCAAAGATTAAGTCAATAGACGTGGCGTGTTGAGTGGAGACGACTTAGGGCATTTAGGGAATTTATACAGCAATAGTGAATGCTGAAAATTGACTAAGAAGACGTCGAGGCTATACTGCAGCTGTACTGCAGGTTGGAAGGCTTTCAACTCAAGATCATCATTATGGCCATATAAAGCTACCGATCCAGAGGCTCTGGTTTCAATTCTCAGGAGGCGCCAGCAAATAATATTAGATTTTTCTGACAATACTTTCTCATTAGGCTGAAATTTGGTAATATGTAAATTCCCATTTTCCAGGAAGCACGGGAAGCTGATGATTCTGCATCTAGAATCATAATTATTTTTACTTTTTATATTTAACTTTTTTTGTTAATTCTATATTTTGACACTCTTTATTTATCTATAAAATGTAATTTCATATATTCATTTTTTTTTAGTAATAATGCGAATAGCACATCTATTCGTTTGAAACTCTATCACAATGTCTCAAGAGAACCTAATTTGACTCGCGACAACCGAGCGATTAAATTTTAATATTTGAAAAGAGTCGGCACGAGACGATTGCTGGGGTGTCTTGTATTTGTTTGCTGTTGCTATTAAATTTTATTTTAGATTCCCATTCGAACGAAATTGCTGAAATAACTGATTCTAGTATCATTTCAAAATTGAAGTCACGGACTTTATTTTTGGAAGAATATTTTTATTACTTAACCCGAAAAAACCAAACTACATTCAAAATATATTAGAGACATATGTATAATGCGAAAAGTACTAAAAATATTAACTATACTTTTGTGCTTGTTACCAATTAAACAAAATTCATAATCTTTAATCAATAAATATACGAGGCTTAACTTGCTTATTGAGTGTCAAAAATCTAGCACAGTTTCGGAAAAAAACGACTCGTACCAAAAAATGAAAAGGCGAAAGAAATTCTGAGGATTTTGTTATCTCATATTTAACAAATAAGGGTTTCATTACAATAGCTAATTACTTTTTTTATTTGACATAACATTATGAGGTTATTTACAAACAAGTATTGTCCAAAGTCTTATGTTAATACAGTTTTGTTAAAAAGTGTGGTATATATAGTAAAGGTTCTTGAGATTGATGTTAAAGCGCAAACAAAAAATCTCTTTAATGAGTAATAATAGTATAGTTACTTGGATTATTTATATGACTAGATAGATTGTAAAAGCTGTTAACGTTTCGAAAAAAATAGTGACTAAAACTACTACTAACTAAACGCACACTATTCATCAATCATTTCTGTCACACACACAATGATAATAAAAAAATAAAAAAAACATTAAGGAGTATTTATATGTTTTTCATAATTATATATTCAAAATAACGACTCATTTACAAATAGTAGATACTACAAAAAAAAAAAAAAAAACAATTTAGTTACTACAACAGTGTGTTGCGAAAATCTTTATTATTATGACGAGCTGTTTGTTTTTACAACCATATCATTTTAATATTACTTTATGCCAGCGATATAAAAGTTTATAAAACGAACTTTACAATAACCCAAAGTAACAAAAACAATTCAAGAACGATCCTTTGATCTTAAAAGTATTCGTCATAAACTGCAATTTCCTGGATTAACCGCGCTATTGAACATAAAAATAACTAGGTTAAGAATATTGCTGAATCGATTGACCTAAAACTAGTCGAAAACAATTCCGAATTCGCGGAAAAACAACGTACGATAACAGAAATCCATACTAATATTATAAATGAAAGTAACTCTGTCTGTCTGTTACGCGTTACTAAAGTTCGGCTTGACGCAAGCTGCAGACTTGAGGAAGGATATATGCTACTTTTTAACACGTAAAATTAGGACTAACAGGCGGGCGAAACCGCAGGCGAAAACTATTATGTTATATTATTATGACAGGTTCTGTTACAGCCCGTAAATGTACCAGTGCTGGGCTATTTATGGCTCATCTTCTTTTGAATCAAGGATTTTGAGCTTATTCCACAAAACTGTTACAATGTGGAATGGATACAAGTGGCAGATCTCCACTGTGTGTGCACTTAATTTAAAACACATATTAAATAAGTGAAAATTATTGGTATTATTAGGTTTGAACCAGTAATCTTCAGTTAAGATTAACGTGTTCTAACCACTGGGTTAACTTATTAACTTATGGGTAAACTTATTACAGCTTCTGGCTCAGAAATAGAAAATCATTTTAACAATGAACGATAACTTCCAGACTATTCCTTAGACTGGATTTTATAAACAATTTTGAAAGTTGATACAAAAACCACTTTTATTTCGCCAGCTCATATTAGGTCTGGGTGTTTTCTCTCCTGAACAATTAGTTATTTTTACTTTGACCATCAATAAGTAAGTTAGGTATGAGATATATATTTAATGAGATAGGTTGTCCTTAATGATGTTAAACTCGCTTAAATTATTCAAATTAAATTGGTTTCTTGTTTTTTGTCGAAGTGTAATTTCTGAGGAATTCATTCTTTCAAAAATTCATATCTACATTGACACGCGCAAAAAAAATATTCATACAGGATACTGATGCTTATTACCTGACTTTATGATATATATTTGTATAGCTATGCAGGCGGTAAATGTTCACCATGCCCATAGGTATTGGCGTTATATTTCTTGCATCGCCAATGAGTCATTAACCTAAAGAGGTCACTCATCCTATCAACCAGAACACAACAGTATTAAATATTGATAATTGGTAACTCCTACAGACGGGCTTGCACAAAGCCCTACCACCAAATGCACCAAGTGATGTATATAAGAAATTATATTTTTTATTGAAATATTTTTGAAATAATATTAACTGCTGTTCTTTCTTCTTCGGTAGAATCTACATTCGAACGGGTGATCGCTTATTATTAAAATTAAAACCTTAAGCCTACTTAAATAAAGTATATTTCGATATTTATTTAATATTACATTTAAAGACCAGTTTTGTTCGTGTTTCCTGACATCACTCATAACAGGGTTTATTGTTTTAATTATTTATTGAATATTAATACTTTGTTGTTCTCAAATGATAAGAGGAATTGCTCACTCGAGGAAAGTTTCCTTACAGTTTAATGTTAGGGTTAATATAAGTTAGCGTGCAACCCAAACCTTAGTTCCAGACAAAATAAAATATATCCTACGGCGTAAAACAGGTAGCCCGCGAATTCATTTGGACATGTCATTACTCCGTCAAAAAGTTTTGATACTTTCAAATGTTTATCAAAGTGAAACGTACAGTAAATAAAACATTCTATATTCAAATTGTATTGTATTAAATCAAATACCAAAAAGGATTTATTATATACAGATATCAATTATTTATTCATCTATCAAATATCTACCATTTCCTTTCAAAGATATAGGTAAAATTTTCTTTTTTTTAAATGTTATCTTTGCAAAATGATATCTGCCTGACATTTCGTCATATGTATATCATATGACGAAATGTCAGGCACTTGTCAATCCTTAGGCTGATTACCTTAGTAACCAGCATGGTTTATTCTGTTTCAGCCTAATGGTGAATAATTGATAAGTACCATACCTACCCAGACCCGCTTGCTAGAAGTCTTACCACGATTAAATGTCAAAGCAAATATTATCTTACCGTAACTGGAAATTATATATTTTATGTTAATAAACTAACATAATGCCAAATTATTAAAAAGTATAATATTCATGATAACAAACTACTGAGACTTCTATGTTAAGTATTGAAAACTTCAATCAGTTTTAATTTGTTTTACTTTCACCTTGCAACTATCAAAACTGTTAAAATGAACTACATTTCCTCAAAATATCGCCGGCAACAGTATAATGGTTGTTTATTGAATTGCGGCGATTATTTTAATAGGTTATCCGGTCCATAAGCTGATGTTGCCTTCATGGCCTAATGGTACAATAGACCTCATTTAAATAATATACAAACATAACCCTTATTACAAGTTAATAAAGACCATTGTGGTCAAAACTCGATGTTTTTACCGATACCATGGAACCGTGCAACAATACTTCCCCGGACATTAGAATAATGATAAGATTTGGAAACCTTCGAAGCGAAATTTTAGGGTTAAGTCATTGCTGCAATTATTTAGTGGCTTATTTTATATGCTAATATGTTATTCTGGAAATACTAAAGTGATTATGGGTTTTAAAGCAGATGCATCTCAAAGGAATCTTAAATAGATTTATAAGTAAAAGACTTTCGGATAAGATATATTCGCAATTAAGCTATTATTTTATGAACAAGTATTTCCAATGTTTCATATTATTGCAGGAAGATATGTATTTGTGCGTTTTCAGCGTGATATATTTGTCTAATCCTAAACCCTATAAAACCATATTTTTTAATGAAACTGTGAACGAGTCAAAGGATATCATCGAAGTATTTTCTTAGTGTGGATTAGCAGAGAACATTTTGTAATACGAATTCGTCGAAATTGTTACTCAGATAAATAAAAACTTTGTTTAACTCTATATAAAATTAACAACTTGTACGAATATATAAATATGTATATCATATATATTTTTAAGTAAAAATAAATAGTTAATAACAAAAAAAATTAAGCAAGTGTGAGTCGCGCTCGCACACTGAAGGTTCCGTAACACCACACAATACTGAAAAAAAAAGAATGTAAAAACAAATTAACGTATTTTGGATTTTTTCTTATCTAGTATAGGAAAAAAATCAAGGAAAACGTCAACAGAATAGGAACCCTATTGTTTGATTATTTTGCGAATGTATGGGAAATGCGACATAAACTGGCATATCTTTTTTATTGCGTAGACTTAGAAGTTTGATTGTTTTAACAGCTACAAGGAACCGCACACCTTAGTATTTATTTTTAATTTCAACCAAACGGGACAGACTGACAGACAGACGGACAATGAATCTTATAAGGGTTCCTTTTACCCTATAGATGTACTGAACCCTAAAACAAAGTAGTTAATAGATATATTATAAATACGTCCATACCAACAAACAAATTGCAAGTAGGTATTTAACTATATTATGGCGTTAGAGATAAATAAATCATGGTAATGGGAAAGTTGCATATCTTACGGAACAAATTATGCGTTAGTAACAAAACAAAACTGACCTCCTTATAACATTTGTTTAAATTTATAATTCGATTTCATACCTTTTCTCAATTTATAATAAGAATAATAACGAGAATATTATTATTTAGAATAACGTCATACAAAACTAAAAAAAAATATTATAGAAAATATTTTAAGCAATAACTTAAAAACAAAAATAATTTGACGTGTTTAGTCGAGAACAATCTATATTTAAACTCCTTTTATAAAACTCTTTCGCAATATTAAGCTATTTTACAGGGATACCAACATTCATAACGTAAAATATGTTTTATATATCCACGAGTGGGATATTCGTATATCCCGATTACGTAGTCGTACTATTTTTAAAATATATCTAAAAATCATCCATCGTTTCCTAATCTTTTGTTACTTGTAAGATTTTACTTTTAAATACTTCCTTCTTGTCTAAAATGTCAGCTAGTGGCGCATTCTTCCGTGGTTGAGAACATCTAGAACCGAACCCCAATACTCAGGCATGCGAATACCCTCCTGAGGGATTGATTTTCCCTTACAGAGAATACATACAGCCCTCACCTTCATAATATTATATTCTCTGCCTAACTGCATCAGCATATTTCTTATAGATGGGTTCGAAGATGAAAATTTATTTATAATATATTTGCGGACTGTCGAATAGGCCATCTGGTTAATGGTCACCACCGCTCACAAACAATGGTCCCATCACTGGGTAAGTATCAACTACTCATTAGATATTCCACCGCCAAGCAGCAAAATTTTCAGTCAGACACAATATCTTAGCTCCCCAGGTTGGTGGTGCATTGGCATTATAAGAAGTGGTTAATATTTTTACAGCGCTATGTAGTCTATGGCGGCTTACCATGAAGTGACCCATTTACTAGTCCACCTGCCCGTATTGTAAAATTTTTTTTTTTAATATTATATGTTTAATTAAAAATGTATCATTTTCTGCCGTGTGTATCACCCATCTCGGGATCACGTTTGTGTCACACGTCATTTCGATTGTCGCATTTCATCGCGGAGGGGACAAAGAAATTGACCCCTGGCATTTCTAAAAGTGCCCATTCTTTTTCCTTCCTATAAAGGTTATGGTAATGTCCTTAGGATGGGGTTACGTGTAACAGATGTTATCGCGTTAACATTCCTTTATGGCTTGTATTTGCTTTGAATGGAAATTGTATTAAATTGTTACTTTACGTTGCGCTTTTCAAGATTCGCAACTTTTTTGAAAATTGAAATTTTTTGTCGGATTTCATTGATACCAATTATTCCAAATTTGAATAAATTGTATAATTATAGGTATTATCGATCTGTCCCTTTTCGTTCGGTCTCGTGTCATCTGATAATGATAAAATCGTCATCGTCATCGTCAGACAATCGTCATCCACTACTGGACATAGGCCTCTGTCATGGTTTCCCAAAGTTTCAGGTTCTCCGCCTTCTACATCCAGTCGATTCCCGCCACCTTATGCAAATTATCCATATGAGGCTATAGAGCGCCCTACGCTGCTTTGCCGAACCATTGTCTCCACTCTGAGACATGTCTACTCCAACGATATCGATATGCGTGGCCAGCCCAATGCCACTTCAAATGATGTCTGCTAATTTTGCAAGCTACGCCGGTAACTCCGGTTCTTCTCCAGATAGTCGCACGCTGAGTGATCTCGATGGACTAGTTCCGCAATTAGTGTCCACGTTTCGTTTTAGAATATATTATTTTAACATTGTATACATTTACATAATTTCAAATTGAATATTTACTAACCTGATCGTGATAAAATAAATTCCAAATCTTCTCTTTAGAAGAAGAGGCATTTGCAGTAATAGTACATTAAAAGCTAGAGAGTGCACTTCTCTCTATGA
This sequence comes from Vanessa atalanta, assembly GCF_905147765.1. Lineage (NCBI taxonomy): Eukaryota > Metazoa > Arthropoda > Insecta > Lepidoptera > Nymphalidae > Vanessa > Vanessa atalanta. Next base: position 8,927,736 of record NC_061882.1, read on the forward strand.
CCTGCGTAGTTGGCTGGTCTTTGAGGTTAGCTGCCATGACCGAAATCGATTAGGACGACATTATAATCATAATTAATCCATGAGCTAATAAGATACTTTTTACTAAGCTTACCAAAATACCATATCGTTTCATATCAGAGAAAAGTAAGCACCTTAATCTAGTTCTCATTATAAATAAACTCCAGTACAGTCCAGGGAATTTTAGAATGAAGTATCAAAGGTATACATTTGTCCTGTAGTTGTATTATGAACGGAAGTTCCCGCAACTTACTGTACAAACTTATCTCTTGCATAATGGATGTGCCCTGATAGATTTCCGTAAGTGATTGATAGAGGGCGATGTGGTATACCACTCGGATTATGGTCATGTTATTCAATACTTAACAAATTAATCGTTTAATTAAAATAACTAATCGTTAATTTGATAATTATATTTTTACCCATTTAATATTTTATTTATAAACCAGAATGGGTACTAATCCGTAATGTTAGTACCTATGTGTCTACATTTAAAAAATAATGTTTTCAAATATAAGTCTAAAGTTTCTTGCTCATAAGATATTTAATCTTATATTTAAAAATCAAACTATATCTCACTTGTGAAATTATAAAACACTATTTACTGCTACGCTTTTTTTATGCGTGTGTCCTTTAAATGGCATAATTTATTATTTATTACTATAGTCTATGCCATTTCACGATCGACTTTGTGCTTACAAAGCAACTCTACAGGTCAATGTTGACATGTCATAATAAAAATCTTGGCATATAGCTAAATGATGAGAAGATCATGTGAGAATGTAAAGTATTTATATAAACAATAATTCCAACTAAGAACTATCATTTCTATAGTTGGAAGAAAACGCTGTACTATGTGTGTTTATTATGGATTGAGTATGTATCGAATTGGATGTACTTAATGAGAGTGAAGACTATCAAAAGTATATCTCCATTAAAATAAATCAGTAGTCATGTGATGACGGATCGGCCAAGCTTTTGTTGTGATAATGCGAATATTGTCGAACGGTTACTTTCCATTTTTAACGATTCTTGATATTTATTACCTCTGGGAGACGCCAAATGTGAAATTCGTGTATTTATTTAGAAGGCGATACAACAAAGACCATTCTCTCGGTAAGTTCGGACCGACGGACCACAATTCAAGAAAAATATTTGATGTACATTACGTTACGTTGTGTGTATCTCCGCTAACTTCTTCTATAACACTCATCAGATTTTGATATGGTTTTCAATAATAGAAAGAGCGATAAACAACAAAAGTTTATATAAATATATATTTTTTAATATTTTGTACAAAACTGCTGAACTATGAGGGTATTCTATCTAAAATGCCGTTTTCCGTTTTTATTGCTTGGGCTGGTTAAATATTAAGACATATATGAAACAATTTACTTAAAAATTATAGGTCTTAAGGTCACAACAGCACGTGTCCATCTTCTAAGAAACACTCACAAACACTTCTAGTGAAAACGCCTAAATATCTTTGTAAACTTCGGTGTTTAATATTCATTCAAATAGTGAATTAACACATTCAAATGAATACTTTAGAAGATATCACTGCTTGCAAATTACGTGTAAACAAGAAAACTGGTGTTCGGATAATTGCTCGGATGCCTGTAACAATATAATTTTGACTTTGGCAACCTATAATGTATAAATTTTAATCTATGTATCACAATAATTTTACGACTCAAATTAATTTTGATATCATAAACAATATAAAAATTTACTTACATACCTACTGTATTTGCAACCGGGAAAACTAGAGTGGATCGCTAGTTAAGTTAACAAAGAAAAGTATATCTTAGTCCAAAATACGCAGTGGATAGAACAAGTTTTTCTTAAACGAAAATGGCGAGTTTAAATCTAACCATGTCCTCTAGGTTTTCGCTTGCTTAAATCGTAGCATTCAGAATGATTAATTTCGGCTGTAAGTATGTATGTATGGTTTGGAGTTAATTAAAACCCTTTTTCTAAACAAAGGATATCTTTGCCCGGCATTGGGACATTTACGAGTTGATTCTAAGTATATCGTTAATCTATCTTATTTTAATTATAATGCTTTCAAAAATGTAAAATATTGATTTAATCAGTCTCACAAAAGCTTACTCAATTATCATCGAAATAAAATTAAAGTAAACCCTGACCATAAGAATGAAGTCAATGTAGTATTGATTTTCATACAAGAGAATAACTGTATTATTCTTCTCACCTTTCTAAGTTCGACTTTATCAGCGGGTTTCATATGCGGCAGATGATAGATGACCTGTCAAGGGGCGATGCAGACGGAAAACGTGCAAATTAATGTTCACACCCTCGCCTCGTTAAGCTGTTGACATCTCCAGATAATTTGTTGAAGAAATCTTACGTATTTTGCGAGAGTAATCGACTTTTGTCGATCGTAACTCACTTGAAAATAGCTGCACTAATTAATATAAGATTTTATAAGAGCATGCTAGTGAGCATAATATTAAAGACTGCGGTTCTGCAGTAGTTATTAATACAATGACTAGTAATGTAAAATAACTTACCAACAGTTTTTTTTGTTTTTTTTATTTAAATTTGGAATTACACTTTCTATAATGCCTAATCAGTAATTATTATCTAATACTAAGCAAGCTACATGCTCAGAAGTAGCACAGGTATGATAGAAGCTTCATATTGATATGGTGCGATTTTGTCGCTAACTGATTTTATGTATCCTAAGAGAACAAAATAATAAATATCCCGAGAAAACAATAATAAAAGATTTCACAGGCAATTGATCCAATTATTTTGTAAAAAAAATATAACATCGATGACTTGGTGGTGCTTAAACGCTTCGGACTCCCAGCCGTCAGCACATTTGTAAATAAGAAAATCGATATATTAACCTTAACCTATTTTATTATGATATATTTTTGAAATACTTTCCTAGTACTTACTAGAGAGTATAAAGAGTTAAATAATTCAATTAAAGCAAAAATATAGTAAAATATCAAAATGCATATATGCATTTTAAAACGATCTACATTATGAATATACACATTGGATACAAATAAGAGAAACAGAAGTTCGACCTCACACAATTTACGAAATGGAAAATGTATCACAATATCTAACTCGAAAACATTCGCAATAAAACCTCATTTCTAATCCCCGAAATGGCGTTGCTAACATTTAAATTCGATAGAGGAATAAATTGACATACAATGCTAACAAAAAGTTAACCGCAACACGAATAAACAGATTCCCGTAGTCAATTTCCAAATTGCCGACGACCATAAAGTCAACCCTCCTTAATCCAATCACACCCCGCGCTTGTCAACGTTTTGTTTCCTCTTTTGTTAATAACCAAAAAAAGATGATCCCTCCTTTAGCGACTGCAAGGCTCCTTCGCGTTTTCGTGACGGAGATCCCGAAATAACCGGGTAGGTCACGCTTAAACGGTTCATAACGTATAAAGAAACGTTTGAAAAGTACCGAGCCCCACAAAAAAAAACAAATATATTTACGCAATATAATATCTTCTTACCATAGGATAGGGTATGATTTCGTGTAAAGAAAATAACAAAGATAAAATATGTCGCCCACGAAAACAGAACAGACTTCAAAAATGGATTTATAAAAGGAACACACGAAGAAAATAATCCATTTAGTCGCGTGGCGCGCAAATGTTCGATCCGTTAAGGGAACGCGGTACTATGAGATCAAAAAGCATTGGTATTTCGAACACGGCCGTCCTTTTATTTCAGCCGGTCAAAGCCAGGGGTTCGAAATTTAAAATGTACTTAAATTCAATTCGTATTTCCGTTTCTCGAATGTTTTTTCTTTTTAATTTCCATTCGTGTCCATGGCGTGCTTGTTTTTGTCCATTCATAGTTAATGTGGGTGATCTTTTGTAAGGGCTCTCTGTAAAATTAGAGAGGGTATCGTTTACAGCTTTTTACGAAATCAAAATTGATCTTTTATTATATGCATATTCGTTTCATTCAATCTGTCTCGTGTTTTATTTTATCAATCAATAACAATTAAACTGACAAATCTGCTAAATAAATATTCACGAAATTTACACCAGGAGATGTATCTTCTCATATCGTCTAAGTAGTAGTCCTGAGTACTTGGTAGATAACGCCTGCCGACGGTTTTGCTTGTAAATACATATTTTAATATTTGCAAAAATTGAAAATTTATTTAATATTGTATTGTAATACATATATGTATATCTAACCCCACGTTGATATATATTTCCTAATAGGGAAATGTATCGTTTTTAAGATCGTGAGAGAGAAGAAGCTAGACCAAAGGCCAAAAATTGTACAGCGATCATATCTACGTTATTTAGTAGAACATATTTTCCATATAAAGAATAATAAAGTTACGTTATATACAAGTTATATTATTATAATATATACACACATATATATATATAGATTTTAGGTTTCATTTAGTGTCATATTCTTATCTGCACAGACATTGGTGTATCTTATTTTAAGTTTTTTTTTAGACCTTTCATCACCAGGCAGCATTACAAATTAAGTATAAGGGTTAAAAACTTTTTTTATAAAAATATGGTATTCATTTGGTATAAAAATATTAATTAGTCTATGAAGGGGTGTCATTTGTGTTCATAAGATTCTGGATGCTATTCAGATAGTCAGTTCATATAATCAGATCATCTCTACTATATGTCATAATTTGTAAGTTTTACTCCAGAATCTCTTGGATAGTAACCATTTGTGCGCTCCCCACCAGTGTTATCTGTAAACGCTTCTTCTCTATCGTAGGTATAATAGTCATCATTGGATTTTAACTTTAAAACGTTGGTTAAACAACAATTATTTTGAGCCTGTTATAAACATGTTGTTTTACGTATTTTAATAGACAAAAAATAAAATAAATTGCATTATTTTATACCTAAATCCCATCATAAAATGACATTACAACATTATAATTCCTTAGTATCAACATAATCTAATTAAATTCATTGTAACTTATATCGGGCAATAATCGACGTTATCTTTTGTTACTTAACACAACTTTCTCTTTAAAAATAGAATTGCAAAAAATAAAGTACAAAAAACACGTTTTTTTTGTCCTTAAACGAATCTAATCTTTTGGAAACATTCGTAAACATCACTTAAGGAAGTCCAGTGGTCACGGAAGAGCCGGAAATTTTTCAATTGAATTTCACGTCGAAGGGACGTCACACACGCTACATTAACTACGGTCAAGATACACGCACTCGTAAATCGTGTGCGTAAGTGATACGGGTTGAGAGTTTACGGGTGACAGAAATTAAAAAAAAAATGCTTTAAAAGTACAATCATTCTTTTGCCATACACATATATGTTTTAAATAAAATTCCTTCCCAGCACTGTTTGTTAATAAACGGTTAAGTAGAATTTAAAATATTACAATATAATACCAAGTATTATATAGTCTATAAATTCATTAAAAACGACACGAAAATACCAAAGCAATGCGACTTCGTGTCCGCGATATTAAAATACTAAAATCAGACTTATTATTTCAATATGCATCCACAAAATTAAAATTTTCAATTCACATCCTTATATTTTGAATGATAAGATTGAAAATCACATGACTGTAGTCGAGCTTCGAGGTGGAAGCTGCAAATTTATTTTTGTGGTGATACTTAAGGCGAATATTCACTACACAATAGCACACGCGACACAATCGCATAATGATTTGCGTATTATTAATTTTCGATCAAATAAACTATTAACCAATATCTACCACAAAGATAGACTAAAACTACAAACTACTAATACAGACGCAGTTTATGTTTAACACACAACACAGTATGCATAATAAAGTTATAGCCCATAAAGACTTTTAAGAAAATATGTCAGCATTCGTCAATGACAAATTTACTCTAATTACAAATTCCTCCTAGTACCTAGTAGGTACTCATATTGCTTAAGAGGATCGATAAAATCTATAGTCAAAAGATTGTATTCGAAAAATGTATCCATATATATATTGTACAAACTGGAACTTAGCTAAGATTTCTAAGTTTTTATTTTTTAAATATAATATAGCGCTGGACTATAACAGTCAACAGTCACACCTGATGGAAATTGATGACACAGCCTAAGGTGGAGCGCCTTGCCTAGAAGATGCCTATTCACTCTTGACTTGAAAGTTTCTACAACATTTTAATATGTATTTATAATACATAACTTGCAAAATATTTTCTGTTATTTTATATGTTTAATATGCGAATTCTGTTTTCTGCGTAGTATAGTGAATATGTAAATTACCCCTAATAAGTTACAACCTCAGTGCGACGCTGCGCTATGGATTCATCATCGCAACAGGAGGTCGTGTTCCCCGACCGTCGCAGTATCAAATATTCGCTCACTTTGAATTTTGGTATTCCCGTTTCACGTATTTTATGATACAAAAAACGGAATACGTTCAAACATTTATATTTATTAGAGAAAGTTGGTTGTTTTATTTATGTAAGAAAACACTTCCTAGCTTTGAACTTGAATAAAAAATGTATTATCGTGATAATTAGCAGAAAAACTTCACTGATTTCTGATTCTATAGGCGTTGTTTGTGCCACTCCTCAAAGTCTGCGCAAGTCTAGATTCTACACGCGGCGTTTACAATAATTAGAATATTTATACTACACGCATCAAAATTGCTTATCGTAAATCGATTTTCCATTACTAACGAATGTAAAATACAGTCAAAATGCTATAATAATTATCAAAATAACATATCATATTGCCTAAATAAAAAACGATATTGTTTATTTAAAAGTGAATTATAATAAATTAAAAGTGATTTCGGGTCGAATACTCTCGCCCTGATTGAAGTACCGTATAAAAAACATTAAAGGGCTTCATTCCCCTGTCAAATAATGGCATCCCGCAAATGTCGCGGAGTTTGTCCGCAGGAACGCGGAAAACTTTGCATCTAATATTTCATCCGCTAATATCTCTCGGAAATTACCGAGGTCTCTGTCTTTGTTGTTCGTTGTGGGCATTCTTCACGAGTGCTTTGTTCGTATAAATTAATATAAGCGTACAAAACTGTTTTAATAAAGACTGCGGCTTTACCAGCGCGAAATTTATAAAACTTTAGATATCTGTAACACAAAAACCGTCATCTCCCATTTTAGTCCCTCGAGGGGTAAATTAAATAAAGTAGCCTATGTCCTTCCCGGAACTCGAATGATCTCAACACCAGATTTCATACAAATCGGTTCAGCGGCTAAATCGTGAAGAGCTAACAAACAGACTTACTTTGGCATTTATTATATTAGTTATTATATTAGTATGGTTATTATTTACTTCAAACGTTTTTATTTCATAATATTATTGTTCTTTTTTTAATTAAATAACTAGACTTCTATAGCAATAAAGTTAAAGCAAAGGGTCGATAACAAACGATATGTATGCCTATCACAAGAACATAAAATTCACTCGTGTCACGTCAATAGTATAAAAAAGCGGATGTAACCGTGTAGAGCAAATTACTTGTATAATCTAAACTAATATTTGAGGAGACTTTTTTATAATGACTAACTGAAAACAGCTGTTCATAAATATTATATAATTTTAAGTATACTAAAACCTTTCTGGAAACGCTCTGCATCTTCTGCTACAAGTTTGATGTAGATATTTTGGTTTCGTGGTTGTTTCAGGTATTACAAAAAAAAATACTGCCTCTGAATAGAATGACGTGCGTATTTAGCGCCTAAGCTATTGGTGGTTCTAATAAAAATAAATAAATAAAAATATAACTTAAATCTAGCCGGCTAGTTCACCGACACGTCACTAATCCCTGGCGCTAGTATCGCGACATCCGGCGTCGGCGGCCGCGTCATTTCCTCTTCCCCCGGATACAAATAAACCGAGCGTGCATCACACATTGCGTGAGATAAATCGTCTGAGTGATTTGCTGAAGATTTATATTAACTAACTGTACCCGCGACATCGTTTCAATATGCGTCACGATTCAAATATGCGGTAAAGTTTTATGTCATAATATATTTATACGATGTATTGTAGTGATTCATATACTAGCAATACTGAGGATTTAAAAAGGGCCACTTTTATTAAAAAACATAAGATTTTAAAAATAGTTACCTGTACATGCTGGGCAAGGTAAGGATTTGGAGCTATTCCACGACACTGCTCCAATGCTGATCGGTGGCCACGTGTTATAATTTCAGTTAAATTCGATTCATGAAGACTTGAGACATGAAACTTCAGTGGTGCTTGCCTTGGTTTGAACCAGCAATCCCTACCTTACTGCGACTGCCTTCTAAGCCAATTCCTGTGTGATTGAACTGAAATTTCGGTACTGGCGAGAATACTATCTAGTTAATATAAAAATAATGTTATTTGTTTTTAAATGGCTCTTTATTAGATAGTAATATTTTTTGTTATATTTTATTTCTTAGTAATTTTCAATATGTATACCCATATAGTTTACTGTCATATTATATTTATAGATTGAATTACTTTAATGACGCTTTAAACAGCAATAGAAGCTTGTGACTTTAAACATATTTATACCCACAATTTGACAAGAATTGGAAAAACATCTCATATTTGTTTGTTGAATACATTTTTAATAACTAATTTGCATTACATGTATCGAATATTTTTGTAACCTTATTTTTAAAAATTAACACGTATGTATTTGAAAATCAGAAAATGGTTCGCAATTTTGTAACAAAATTTATGACATTAACATTGAATCAATAAAAGCTTGTAAAAATAATTAAACATCATTCAAAAGTAGAGAATGAACTGAATGAAAAACTGACAATAACATAATTCATACAAAATCCATTCAGTCATTATTTTTACATTCAATTACTACACGAAGCAACATAAATAATCACAGAATAATGTTACCACAAACGGCTCAATACCTCGTTAGGTAGCTATAGAGAGACATTCCATCACGCGGGTCACAAAATACGGAATAACTGACCCTTGTCCCTTGTCGTTTGCGAGGCAGCTAATGAAGTACGCATATTGGCAGGGCGCGACGAACACAGAACATTGCATACTAGAAGTGATTATAATCATGTCAAAAATCGTTTCGTAACAAATCAAATCAAATTCCTTTATTCGATATAGAAGCATTACACTTAATTATTGATTGTTAAATTAAACACTAACGCCGTCTCGGACGGTAAAATACCTAAGAAGAATGAACGATAAAAACAGAGCGGAGGATTTTTTTTGTAAATTTATGTTTATTGACAATTACTTATTCAATATGCAAAAGGAATAGCCAGGAGACGATCGTTTCTTTCCCAATGTGCTATCAACCTCTGATGAACTCACTAATTATTTTGTTCTTTATCAGTTTTTTTTATTTATTTGGCGTCAGAGGCATATTGACCGTCTTCTGGGATCCTGTTCAAAAACCTGTCCAATACATTGTCTCAGAGAGCCAAAAGTTATTATTATATACCTACAATATAATTTATGAGTTCAAAATAGGCTATTATAAATAATTATTATTTTTCTGTATTACAACCCGTTTCCAAGTCATTTTACGATCAATGAAATATATGCTGATAAAAGTATCCGATTTTTATGATGTTTTCTTTTTTTTAAATGAACTAGATAATCATACGGGCATATGAGCAACCTGATAGTAATTTGCCATCACCGCTCATAGACATTAGCGCTGTAAGAAATATTAACCATTCCTTACATCGCCAATGCGCTGCCAATCATGTGAAAAAGATGTTATGTGTCTTTCTGTTTAGACATGTCTCTTCTAGAATAAACTAGCATCATAGAAAATACTGGACACTGGTTAATTACGTGCGATAGTTGGGAGCTCACGAGAGAATGATTGCCGCTCGGTAACGACGCTTCGCCAATAGTCTTCGGATGTGTGTGGCCACAAAACGAGCGGTCTTTAAAATAAAAGGTGCCATTTAATTTATACCAGAATAGAAAATAGAAAAAAAGAAATACATCAAAAGACTACTAGATCATAGCTTTTCCAGCTGAAATTGGTTGGCTTGTTTTTTCCGATACTAAACCAAAAGTAATAGAACTTTATTTTAAATATAATAGTATATGTAGAGTACAATTAAAGATAAAGGTACATAAAACAGTATCCATTATAAAACATTACTTAACAAAAGTTAATTGGTTATCTCGTTGCCCACTGGTAACCAAAAATTAAAAATTAAAAATTCGTAAAAATATAAGAATGTGAACACACTGATTTCGTGGCCTCACCCATCAGAGCACGTATTCAGTAATGTCATTTGGTAGCCTCACAACAACTACTTTATGGCAGGCAGCATTTCGTTGTTCTATCGTCTTCACAACTCTACACACATATAAACATATGTGTTTGTTTACGTATGTGTGGAAACATAACTAATTCTTACTGATCACTTCGCTTGTTCATATTGGTCGCACAATTTGTAATATCTCAACTGATGATATGTGATGTATGGCGTGAAGTAAAAAACATACGGTTAGTCATTTTTTATTGTTTAAACATAAAATGTTTTTTTAAAAATAAATTTTCGTGTGATTTCCAGCATACATGACTTTACTTTCTAGGTTTCCATTATACAATAGTAAATATTTCCGGGTGACATATTAATCATAGAACGGTTACCAAACTGTACTGTACTGTACTCCCGTAAATCAGGTCGTCAGCTTTAATAGGTGAAAATTTGGCTGCTTTACCCACTTAGGCTTTCCCCAAATATTTATAAAAACAAAATAAATTCACCGAAGTATGCTAAATTGTTTTCAACATCAAAACCAGATTAAAAACATAAAAAGAATAATAACTACAGTCTCAAAACAAATAATAAACGGGCTGTATTCAGAAAATTAAAATAAATACGTACATCGAACATACCAATAGAAAATTATTATTCCAATTTCAAATTAATTAATCCTCGACCCATGCAGCTAGAAGTTCATTAAACTCCATTCGCCAAAACTCATTCTTCAGCCCTGGGCAGAGGCCGGCAACAGAACCCGTATGTCCCCCACGGTACTGTTTTAAGTGACAAACTCATAAACATTTGTCACAGGACCTTCCAATCGCCATTATAATCGAACCATTTTAACATAACCTAACACCACACTAACTTTATTCTAAAATTTGGTCGTGTTAAAACAGCAACAAAGGTCAATCTTATCTGGCCATGTATTACTTATTAAGGACCCGGAACGTTTAACCGATCCCGTTCTAAATTTAAACAAATAATTTACGAACGGTCATTCTTGACACCCAAATGCATTAAATATACTTTAGGGTTGTCACTTCTACAATATAATTTAAAAAAAAACTTATAAAATATTTTCAAATTTACAATACTTTTACAATTATTTAAGATTAATAGATAATTTTAGTAAAAAATTAAAGCATAATATTATGTCAAGTATGTAATTATACTTTCAGCTCACAGTTACGTGAGAGATTTGTACATTATAACGACAGAAACATAGTAATTACAGAACACAAAGACTTTTTTAAAGTACAATTCTATTTTCTTTTTAATTTTTAGTTATATCAACTCTTGCATTAATTACGATCATTGTATTTAAATTTTAACTCAAAAGTCATATATGTTAATATTAAATAAAACATTCAATTCATATTAATTAAAATCCCTCAACCCTAAAACGAATGAATAATTGCACTCATGTCCAAAACCGTCCAGTTGCGGCCATGTTATTAATGCTCAGCTCGTCACTGTACATCCACACCGACCCGCTACTATCCTCTACTACAGACAATAATAATTAATCTAATTATTTTAATTCAAATAATTTCAATTGTTTTTAACGTAAAATAATAATACCAAAAATTTTCAAATTCAAAAATCATGGTACATATTATGAATAAAAAGAACTTTTGACTAAAATTAATTGGAATAAAATATTTAATTCATAAAAAAATAATATTAATTAATTTTGTGATTGTAACAAGATATATGTATAATCGTTCCTAAACAAAAAGACAGTTAGCAGTGACGAGGAAAGCAATATATGTGAGTAATGGTCATAACAAAACTTGTGATTGGGTTGAATCAGTGCGGGTTGGAAATAATTAATGTGAAGACGATGTTACGTGTCTTGGACCCCTAGCGGTCTCTCCGGTGCTTGGGGGTTATAAGTTGGGTTTGGACGATAGACATTAATTGCGAATGTTTTATTATTGTCGTGCTATGCATTGCATTTTAAATACTATATTACAACCATTAAATAATTTCAAGGTTATATTTTAAAAATATATATTTTAATAGACAATTAATAAATCTTATTATTTACAAGATTAGATAGATAAAAAACATGCAATTAGAATTCGTTGCAGGTTTTACAAGTTTAATTGCTTGTTCAATGAAAAACGACTTGAACTAATTAGTAAGAAAGTAAATAAGTACATAAATAAGTAAATTTTAGAATAAATATTACATACTCAGTGCTCAAATTTCGTTAATCTTATCGGAAGATTGCGTATTCAAACCCTGGGTAAACTGATAAATAATTTAGGGTTTTAATGTTATACGCATAATAAAACGTTAATACAATCTTTTCAATTCAATTGAATTTGTTATTTTTTTTAATCACCAATTAGTAAAGGTGACTCCGACGTCTTAGATTCTCATTTGTGGGACAGATTCGGATTCACCCAGGCATATTCACAAAGCGCTTTGTATCCATCCTAAAATTGAAAAAAAAAAAAAATGAATTGTGACAATAATTTTCTGTTCCCCTTTCACACTTAAAGCGCTGAACCGAGAACTGTCCTGGTAAAGGACTTGGCTACAATTTTTAATTCACCCCTTATAGATAAAGTTGTACCAATTTTACGCAACTAAAGCCGCTGGTCCAGCTAGTTAGGATACATGTACTACTAAGTTATCAGATTTTTATTTTAAATAATATTTCCTACACCTATAAGAATCCTGTTACTATTTCATATTATAATGTATAATACATTCTTAGTCTTCAACTTGGTGAATACCTCATCTTCTTAAGGGGAATTATTCCAACACGCTATTCTAGTCGGAGTTGTTAAAAATACAAATGAAGCTCACGATAATTCAGTAATACTTGGCCGAATTCGATCACGCGATCTTCGGTTAAAACCACGCTTTCTATCTACTGGACCATAACGAAACCTCGTCGAATAATCATTGTTCAAATAAATTAATATTGTAAATCGATTTAATGTTTCAAAGGTTAATCATATTTTTTTGTAGAATGTAATTCATTTTCAAGTTGGAACATTCGTGAATCGTGTCACCGATCTTGTCCCCGCAGGGTGCCAAATGGCCTTCCGAGTAATTACACGCGTCCTTTGTCTCCGCTAACCATAAACAATAAAATATTTATTAGCATCAACGATTAAATTGCTCTGAGTATTTATTTATATGATTTTAATAATATTTTCTGGATCTGTAATAAATACGTGCATATAATATATGTATTACGATATACGAAAACTATATGGATATATATTTTTTTTTAGAATGTTTATAAACTTAGCGAAGAAGGACCTTAGTGTGGAACGCCCGTCTAATATCCGAGTAACAATGTTAAGAGCCGGAGCCGGTACGGAAAAAGTCATTTCATTTTTTTTTTTCTGTTGAAACTCTTGAACCTAGAAGTAGTAGTGCAAAAAGCTTTATTTAAAGTATAACACCTCGCCTATTACGTCCGCTGGTGACAGGAGGGCTGGTTCGTTTGCCCAGATGATCGAACTGCGTTTCAACGGGGAAATGTTGCTAGCATTTTTGCCACCATGCCGCGCGGTCTAGTTTTATACAGTAACTATTTTTATTATTTAAAAAAGTAAATAATTTATTCATATTTATATATTTAAGGACTTCATATAATTATTCATATATAAATAAACTATTTAACGTCACAAATCTTGCAACATTTATTCAAATTGTCATTCATTCATCATTCTAAATCCAATCCGTTGCATGACTGTCTATGTGCTTTTCTGGACTTAACAAAATACATTATGGGAAACACCAATTACAAGTAAAAATTATGAGTGTCCATCTAAACATGGAACACACCTTAATGTTAAATTAGGTGATCCATCTAAGGGCAAAGGGCGTTAAGGGCCCAATAAATTAGTTGGGGACAGCGGGGATAATAAACACGGCGAGGAAATAGCATTGCCAAATAACTTGTTAGAAGATGCCCGGACCTCCCCTATTGACTAATGACAGCGCTTTGTTCTCAAAAACTTTTTAAACTACCTACATTTACCAGATTCCATGCGTATAGATTTTCTAATAAAATACTATTATTTTAAAATTACTATTGATGCTGATCTCCATAAATAATAAAACTACACAAAAAACCTTTATCAAATGTTATATTTCCCATGAAAAATCGAATTGTATTTATTGTTTACGCATAAAGACTTACATGACGGTACTTAAAACTATAGCCAAGTTCCCATTAAAAACAACACTTCGCGCGCTCATCTATCACGCTAATCTACGCCGACGGTTGCTCGCATAAATCGGTGCGCGGGCGCCGGTAAAGCACTGTCCTACAAGGATGCCCACTCAGCCCGCGATAGCGCGACAACGGCTTATCTCACCTGACTCGCCCGCCTCGATCGGTGACACTGCGCATTGTTGATTGCTAGCCAACGAACTTCCTATAATAATATATTTTTACTAAAATGATTACGATATTGGTAAAAAACAATCATTTATTAAAAACAGAGTTCGACAACAGGCAAGCATTCTTCTTCTAATAAAAAAGCTGAAATAAAAATGAATTTCAACATGTTGCTCAACTATTATAGGCAGATAATTTGAACGGATGAAGAAATTGTGCGCGGAAACACAAAAAACAATCTTTCGTCGATTTCGACTTTATAAGGTAACGATTTAAAAAAATCAGGGCAATATCCTGAATATTGCCCTGCATTATTTGCGAAGAAATTTGGCGAAAAAATTTTGGACATTATATCAAAATCACAGGAACACCAACACTTTCTAAGATCAAATTCCCTGAAGCTTCAAAAATGTTTACAAGTACATCTACAGTTTTGTTTTTCAATAATGTCCAATATTAAAATACTAAATCGAAAACAATTTATTATACCATAGCTAAAAATTTAAACAATCAAAAAAATATTGAATTTAAAATATTCCGTACGTCAAACCAAGCCAGCTGTGAAATCCTTTATCGTAGTATGTAGGTGACAAACGCAGAGGCCGTGGAGCGTTATCGAATTACGATTTACGATGGAGAGGCTATCTTCGATGCTCATGTCGCAGGGACTTTTTTTATCTTGCTAAAGTATTGCGATGCATTGTTCCGAAATATACGACTGTCGCCAACTTTCTTAATGGGCGGGACTCTATAAATTGTTTTGACAGAAGTAGGTAAGCTGATATTTGATTTGTTAAGTGATTACCAGTGATAGGATTGCATTACTCCACAGAGTATAATGTTTGCGTAGAGGATCAGCTTGTTTGATCCTCTATGGTGTAATTGATCAATTGAAATTGCGGATTATTTTTAATGCAAGAGCTTTTTTTAACACTTGAATATCGATACTATTAATAGTTTTTAGAGTTGTTTTTGTAAATCTCTTTATTGTTTACAAATAATAATATAAAGTAAACTTAATTAGGTATATAAGAAAATGGAAATTTACGTACCTCTTCTAGTCTATTAATGTACTGAAAGAAGACTAAATCAAGAATAGAATAAAGTGTACGAACTAGAATTTAAACTTCCCTAAAAAAGAGTCAAAAGTCTTATACTAAATAATAATTCTTAGAATCAATTCTTAATAAGGTTTTCGAATGTTACCTATAAATTGTTGTAAAAAATAATTATTATTGATTTATTTCGACGTTAAACTCGTATGTTTCCACGGAAGAAAAATGGATACCGTTTATGTTTTTAAAAGACGGGCAAAAGTATTTATGTGCGTCAAATTGTCAACAAATCACGATACATTGTTGGTGACTTCCTGATAAAGTCTTGCAAACACAGAAATCGTCAACTTTTTTAGTGGATAATTCCACTATAACATAACAATTCACTTTTTCATAATATAATTAATTTGCTAAAAATTGATTCAATTTGTAAATTTTGTCCTTTCTATTTTGTAATATTAATCTTCTAATTATGCGATCTCAAAGGTTCAGCGTTAAATATAGGTTAATATATATATATATATTATATATACATCATATACATATATGTATATATAATCTAACACGCTCTCAATCTAGCTGCCGCAAAATTTGCGTATAATTGTTCTGAACGAGTTTTGAATAATTGACATTGACATCCTATGACGTATTATCCATCCATATTAAATGGAACGACACAGGACAATTTTAATGCATTGTAATTGCAATTATAAGAAAGAGAGATATAATAATAAAATAAAATGTAAGATATGAAATAGGTACGTTCATATATTCTTTTATATTCCGTGCCCAAACCGCAGGTAACAAAGTTTCCCAGGTGAGCTCGACGTGAGCTGTCTGTATGAATATTTGTACGACACCCATGAGAACCGTGTATCAAAACTCAAAAGTACGTATAATTGTAATCGTAGAACATTCTTTTAAACTTCATGATTAAACATTTTAAGCATTATAAATAAAAATGTGTCTGTATTATATCATTTAACACGTATTCACAGAGATCTCTGATGACGATAACGTTTTTCTAAATTCGACAGATATAGCATTAACGAATTTACACAAAATACACTAGCTGAAACCGCGGTTTCGCCCGCGTGGAATTAAGTTTGTGACGGACATCGAACTTGCATACAACCCTTCATCTCCAACTTTATCCTTCTGAAAGGTAAAAATAAGAAACCCATATTCGTCCTTGACTTTTGATCGTGTTTCGTACCAAATTACAACAGTTCAGTGGTTATATTGGTACAGACAGAGTTACATTTATTTGTAACATTACGCATATATAATATTAATCTAAATTATATATTTAATTTTCCTTAAAAATTGTCTTATCTGTTGGTGAAACAGAATCCCCAAAGCATTGACTAAGATCAGCGCGAATATACAGACAGCATAGAAACAACCGCGTCAAGCGAATATAAT
Source organism: Vanessa atalanta (assembly GCF_905147765.1). Taxonomy (NCBI): domain Eukaryota; kingdom Metazoa; phylum Arthropoda; class Insecta; order Lepidoptera; family Nymphalidae; genus Vanessa; species Vanessa atalanta. Next base: position 8,944,855 of record NC_061882.1, read on the forward strand.
ATATATTAAAGTGCTTAGTTATATCTTAGTAATAAAAATGCTTACAGGTTACCATTTATAACAGCACTTGGATAAGGGTAATATCTAAAATTGTATATAGTAAATCAGCTTTTATCATTTATATATGATATGAAATTTTCTAATTCAATATCACAATGCGTTTGTGTTTAGACAGTCATTAAAAATAATATTTTACTTCACTATTTTAAATATCAATCTGTAATATAACTTCGAGTCCCGATATAAAACTGTTACTGTACATACATATGTATGTACATACATAAAACATTATTGTACGTACATTTTCTACGTAAAAAAAAAAATTAATATATTTTTAGTCAAGATAGAACATTTGATATAAAGCTACTATGATAGAAGGTATGTTTCCCGAAAAGTAAATTTTATTACATAGACAATTTAACCTTATAATCTTAAAGAGTTAACTAACGACATTTATTTATTTTACTTCGGCCAAAGAAGAAATAACAAGACCCTAAGACTTGGAAGTCTTGAAGGAAAATCGAGAAAATGCGACAAGTAACACTCACTGAAATTTAAAACAAAATAGACTTTATGCATTTGAGTTAAAGTGCACAGATCTTATGTAAGTAAGTTGGTCTTGTGTAGGGTGGCAATAAATTACGTGTTGGAAACTAGAAGTATTGGTATCGGTCGCAACTGATAAAAGTCCTCTTTTGCTCCACCGGCTTTTGATTCCGTAGTGATGTACAAGTATTTTTTTTTTTTATATCGATTACGAAATAAAATTATATATAGATACATATTTAACTTTGAGAACAAGTTTTTCAGATTTCGGAAAAAAAATGGTTTAACTTATTTTTGTTTTCTACGAACTTTAATCAACCAGATTCGTAATTCATGCCAAGTACTGAATTTTTCAATTCTCAAAAAGTATAACATAGCATGACAATTTTATTTTATGAATACAAAATATACTTTTTTAATGATCGATATTTGAACACGATGTTCGTTCGTTCACTATTGTTTATAGTAGTAGTTTTTTTATTATAATAAATATAATATAACTTTTTTGTTTTGTATTTAATCGATGTCGATGAATCTATAAAATACTATCACTAGTAACACCGGTCTTAACGTTCGAAGCACGTCCTGATCAGCTGCGGGCCTTTGTCTGTTTTCTTTTTAATTACCTCCAATAAATACCCTCTGAGGTCGCTTTTCGGAGGGTCACTTGTGTCTTCAAGCAGATCGATTTAGTGCGGTTAGAATTATGTACCTACGTAGTTTCAGTATATATCTTACATAGTAGTAATACTTACTTTACAGACTTATACAATTGTACAATAAGATATTTGTGAGTATGTATTAAACATTCGTAAATTGTAGTATAATTTTAATTATAAACTTTTTAAGCGTATAATATCAGTAATTATTTTATATGTTATAGTCATTCACCACGGACCCTTTTTATAATAGCCAGGTCAGGAAAGTTTTGGGTAAATTGCAAGAGTTTTGTAAAGCAGCGACTTCAAATTATAATTTTCATTTCATTGTTCAATATGTAAATTTCAAGTACAATATGCAATATTGAAAGAATACGTCGCTATTAAAATTCTAATCAATAGTTAAATTCTTTACAACTTACATTATTAATGATTCTTTCCAGTGAAATAAGCGTCCAAGTTGACGTTTTTAATGACAAAGTTTATTTAATTTGATTTCGTTAATAGTTCCAACTTAAAATATATATTTTATTTTATTTATTTGTTGTTCTTTTTAATCCTTTTCTATGAATAAATCATTTTTATTCATATTTGAATTGTACTTTTTTTATGATTTTTTTCCATTTTTACTTTTATCCATTATTTTAGACTTTAATTTATTTATACTTTTCATTAAATAGCACATGATTTTTAAAATAAGACGAAATAAATGTTAAAAGTATAGTCATTATAGGTTAGAATTAACCCTGAACTTCTATTGAATGCAAACCACTTTACAGAGATTAAAAGTTTCTCGGGAAAACCTCATTTAATATAATGTTCGTAACCTTTTAACTTATTTCATTAAATGCTATAATCTGAAAAAGTGACCCACTGAGATTACTATAAGAAAAATTAAGTTAGCTGCTTTTAAATGTGAATCATCGATAATAATCAATAATACGAGATGATAATCACTAATTAAGCAGATCAAAATTGACTATTGCTAGCCCGATTTGAACCACGAATCTTCCTTTAAGATTCACGTGTTTTATCTCCTACTATTTCTCGGGTCATTTGATTGTTTAATCGCGACATTTCATTCTAGTTATTTTTTTTATATGTTATTTACAGATCATATATCTGCGCTAGTTATGCACAAAACATTCTGCCAAGCAAATTATTAATATATTTTAATCACTTTCACCTCTCAGTGCCAACTAACAAAAGCATACGGGTTATGTGTTTGAAGTTGGCACTGTGAGCAATTTAAGGTTTAACGATTTACAAAAATAAATTACTATTATTCTATGTTAACAATTTCAAGTCTATATACCACCGACATGTCTGTCTAGTACATTTTCACACGAAAAATACAAAGGGAAATTAGACGTGATAAATTCAACATAATTCTCCTACCAAACAGCCGTTACACGGGCAATAAAAACGCACGACTAAATGTAAATCCTATAAAGCACTAAGCTGCGGTCGTGGCGGCCATTACAAAAAAATAAAGTGTCCCATCAGAACGGCGGGCGCGTATTTGGGCACATTTGTAATTCCGGTGCGATCGCAACAACTCCCGTAGGCGATGTTTGTGTTTTATTGATATTTTAGCGTTGGAATGATTTTCGTAGCGACTGTACGACTCTCTCGGGGCGCTACCGTTAGTATTGATGGTTGCCTTAGGTGACGGACTCTGGTTATTTTTTTTGTTTTTTCTTAATCACAAATTTAAAAGTATTACGTACATTTTAATATCCTTAAATATCAATATTTTTAACTTTAAATACAGTCTACATTTTTGCATTTAAATTCTATTTTCAATTTCGAAATATATTTGATAATTTCACAATCATTGATTTCATTGTCTATAGGACAATTTTGTATTTTTGTTTCTGGCGACATTACAAAGCAACTTACATATTAGTTTAAACATTAGCTGTACAAATAGCTGAAGATACTTTCGTCCCGATCGTCTATAATAGTTAGAAGAAATATAACTCAAAAACTTTTGTACCTACTGATAATAATTATTCAGGTTAAATTTACTTTTTATTAATGAGTAAATAAATGATACTATTGGCAATATTATATTTTTACGGCGTCCCACGGTTTCAATTTATTAATACATGAGTGGAGGAATGATGTAGCTTTCTGTCAGTCATTTTTTTTTTATCCCCTACATATAACCAAAAAAAATGTTAGTGAACTCCTTCTATACTTTATTTGTGCGCGTTTGTTTGTATCCCTTGATGTTTTAAATTGGAAGATTTTTGAATATAGAAAAACTATATATATCTCATGCACGAAGTCGGTACTGCCAGCTTTAGCCAGTATTTCTATACATTTGCACTACTCTTCTCCGAAAACCTGATCTCCCCTCACTCGAGACTTTGTCTGTAATAGATCGCTATTATTAACGTTAGCTTAACATGTAATTCATTTTGTATTTTTGTATATTACTTTTGTAATAGCAAAAAAGTTTATTCGGTACTTCAAGTACGTCCCTGTCACAGGACATATCAGTGATCGAGGTGTGCCATATCCCGGAATTACTTCTACATCAGAAACGCGTGAAAGTTTCAAGGTAATGTCGGTACTGAGGTGGGCACTTTGATATGGTACCGTTTTTACAAGTTATTGCTATTTACCCTTCAATGTTGCGATTTACTGTATTACAACTTAAATGGATAAGTTTGAGGATAAGTGGATTTCGTTTAGTTAACATCTACGAGGAGCGGTTCGAATTCAGCCGAGTTTCTTTCGCTGAATCTGTTTTTTTTTTGTTTCGATTAGGTAGTATATTTTATACAATCAAGGTAGTATCAGCAGGTCAATAGTAATCAAAATTATTGTTGATGATATTTTAAGACCAAGAATTACGAGCCACAAATATATGTTTACATAAAATGTTTATTTTTTTTTTATTAAATAATAATAAATCATAATTGACCGCATAGCCTATTCCAACTACAAACCAAATAAACAACATTTGACATCACGCGATATTGGTCGAGACTTTTAGTAATAACCTATGATATTCATTATTTGCAAATATACACCAAATTTTTCGTCAAACAAACTGATATAAGTACGAAACGCTAAGCCACACTAACCACGATAAGCACCACCATAGATACGAAATAGACTGCAAAACATAATATTGACTTGGTGGTAGGTTTATGCAAGCCTGTCTTAGTAGGTACCACTCACTCGGTATATATTCTATCGCCAAACAGCAATACTTAGTATTGTTGTCATTGGAGACCACTTACCATCATTCACCCGATCTCCTGCTTTTATACAAATACATAAATAATCTTTACAAAATCATCATCCTACCTACAATATTTTATTATTATACAATATTTGGCCTAATTTTATATTAAATATGTAAGTATATTTTATACTACAGATATAGTATATGATTTTTATCACAACTAAGACCCAGTATCTTGTATCGACACTGTCACGGACGTTATTAAGCTCTCGTTCGATTTTCTCAGAAAAAATAGCGAAAGATGGCGATGAGATCTCTTGACAAGATAATATCGGACATAAATAATAAAAATACCAGCTATAAAGACAATTGATACGTTATGAGAGGTCTGAATAATGGTTAGTGGGTCCATCGACACGGCTGGGCATGTTCAGTCTCGGCGGGGAGAGAGGCAGAGAGGCTACACTGCAGCGTAATATAATGCGAATGATCGCCTCTAATGTGTGTATGGTGCAAAATATTGCAGTATAATTGCAACGACAGGAACATGACTCTACTTTGTATTAAATCGACTAAAATATCCGCGTCTAAATTGTAATATTTGTATTTTAGTGAACTCATACAATTTTTATTTATATAATGAATACAAATTTATACAAAAACTTATTTAAGTAGCAAATAAAATTAATCATTTTTGGGCTATACAAATGTAACTATGATAACAAAATTTAAAAAATATTTAAAATCAATATAACAAAAAAGCACGACTGCAATACGTAACCTAGAACCTTGCTACGAGATTTAAAAAAAAAATTAGGCGTTTTTGCGGAAACTTTGATTAAATTAATGATATTTTTAAAACGACGGTCAAAAATCTCTTATTTTTTATATTCCACAATAACTGTAAGTTTTCATCTCTCGGATTGTTCTCCAAATGCATAAAAAATATTTGTAAATTCCCTAATTTATATACTTTTGGCCTTATTCAAGTCTCGGACTACTCTTTAATACTTTACAATTGTTTCGGCACTTTAATCGTGACGAGGTAACAGACAGAGTTACATTCACATTTATAGTCAGTTTCGATTGTATTATGACTATGATAACTAATTTCTTAAGTAGAGTATATTGCAGTTCTGTCACACGTCACCAGCACCGGAGTGGTTACTTTATAGTGTTGTCATATCAGTTAATGGCCGCGCTCTTTGTCGCTGCCGGCGGCGTATATCAGCGTATCGCGGCGACATCTCGGATGCGCTGCGGAAAGGAGATTCTGTTTTATGCCTATCTCGCCTTTGATACTGATATTTAAAGACAAAGTTTTTTGTTTTGTTTATTTATGTATTGCTTACACTTTTATGGAAAACGAAAAAAAATGATAACCTAAAAATTTAAAATTAAAAAATATTTCTACGTTGCTAGTCCAAACACATATTATATTAAGCATTTTTTTTTTAATTAGTGCCGCCCTATTTTTATTATAAGCAAATTTACAACCTCGTCTTTTTACTATCGTCCCATATACGTAACAGTCAATTTTATTGCGTAAAATATCTTTTTTCATTACATAATATGTTATAAAATTAGACGAAAAAAAGCTGTTGAGTTTCGCGATATGCAATAAAATGTCACAAACGAGACACGCAAAGTTCCGATATAACATTTTACGACGACTAATCTTTGTTTGGTCAAGATTCCTCAGCATTTCATAATCAATTCCCGGAGTATTTTATGGCGTCCCCATATTCAAATAACTTACAATGTATACGCGCATATTTCTTTTAAAACCGAATACTGATGACAAAATTCTTCTCGGAAACAAAATAACACCTTTGTTCAACGAGATGCCTTATAAAATATCTAATAAAATGTCACATAAAGTAAAATGAGCGAGTTAGCAGAGGAATGAGATACGACCAGCGATGAATATTCTAAGAAAGGCATCCGATACATTGTCGCGGCTGTAATTGATTTATGTGGCGGCTTAAGCATGACACATCGAATTGTCATTACCTTGTAACCTGACTTATTTTGTTTTCGTCATAATTTCTTGATGCGATTAAAGAAGAACTATATTTACCAAACTGTACATAAAATAATTTAAATTTTGAAAAAAAAATTCATAACATACCAAACGCGATTAGAAACGGATAAGACTTCTCAATATTATTTTAAACATGAAACGGGCTCAAAGATACGTAGATAGTAGACACGAGCACCACACATCACGCGATCAAATTTGAGTATTCAAAATATGTCTAGCAAGACAGTGTTCAAATTATTAACTACAATTAATTCCATATTCTACAGCAAAGAATTACGTAGTGAAAAATCTTGTATATCTTTTAAACTTTTAATCGATAATTTGATCTGTAACCATAGTTATACCGATACCAAGTTAGACTTTTATTAATTAGTCATTCATTATCACATAACACTAATATCAATTTCATAAGATGATTATTATTTAGCATAACCGTAAAGGTCTATTTTCGTAATTAATTTAAAATAGACGACAAGGAACAATGGACATAAATATTAATTGATACCGGACCTATTTCATATCTAGTAATGAATAACTAATGTTATGACTGCGATGTTGCGGCCCAAGTGAAAATTATCAATTTCCCGACGAATCCCGGGACGGGCGACCCTTGACTCCGGGACTGTTTAAACTTGAAGTTCGTCTCTACAATATACTCGTACGCTAGGGCTGTTCCAAACCAATTATACTGCTAGTTAACTCATAGAATAGTATAAGTATTTAACTTTCATCGTAATTACATAATCTATGTAAATAATAAAATTTAGTAAAGGGCGTTTTACTTTAGTAGAAACTAAAGTTATTATTAGCAAGTACTAGTAAATTAAAGATCAGGTTTAGTTAACCCGGTTCTAAATTAAATGTAGATAAATATTATTATTAAAAAACAAAACAACTTTCAGAACTACTAATATGTAACCTATTTAATGACATTTAATATTCGAAACTGATTTTTTTTTGGGTTCTATAACTACAACCGCTAAATCATTATACGAATATTACATAATTCTCCTTGATGACTTTCGACCACGGCATGGGCGGCCAACCTAAGTGTGTTGTAGTGAACATATCACAAATCTTAGACTTCCTCTCGAGGTATCTGCCTCGACCTGTGAGAGATCAGGTACAATAAGTTCGCGTGCTTTCCAAGACACGGATTAATCTCGGCTGCTACGGCAAAATTACTTAAGAGAAAATCCCAAGCCCCTCTATTAAAATTAAACCAAACTAGAATTTCAATCAAGGATCATTGATCTAGAGACTGTGCAACGCCTCAAGATCAATAATTCAATTATATGAACTTTTTATCACTGTTAACGGTCACTCGTTTTATGTTGTGACAACCCTAACATCACCCCTTGCCGGCGGCTCATATCTCTAACAACATAAAAGCAATTCGGCAAATTGTTATTGACATGTTAATAGTTCGAAGGACTCGGTGTCGCACTGCAGCTCGGCGCTCGCATCACTGTAATAACTTATTGGTTGTCTTATGGCGGTTTAATTGTATATTTAATGTTAGCATTTAGTTTCACTTATAATAACGCTTATTAATAAAAGTTAGTTGTTTTTAAACTTTAAGTTAAGATATTCTCAAGGAAATATTGAAACGATAAAAATACCTTACAAAAAAGATTTAAAAAAAAACTTGTCTCCTTAACCGGCATTATAATACTCAAATTCCTTGAAATCCATTCAGCTGCAGTGTGCTTAAATAATAATCATTCAAACACATAAGCTTAAAACTGTAAGATTTAGAGAAATATAATAAAAGTAAATAGTATTAAAACGAACATTATTTTTTTCCAAATAATCTTCATAACAAGCTCTTCAAACAAGGTCCCAATTAGCTGAACCCGTTCTAAGATTAGATTTGTGGATCGTAATGCCTCGTTCCGACCATTTTGGCCACGGTAATGAATTTAGCCTCAAGACAGAACTGCCGTTTGCCCAGCATCCTTGTATAACCGCTAGCATCTGTCACAACCCTTCCTTGTAGGTTGCCTGTAATAAAAACAATTCACGGATATCTTTAAACATTAACTTATTATTATTTTTTTTAAATATATAAAAATTAATACTTTTTTCCAATATAAGTTTACGAAATCGTTTGCCCGATTGATTACCAGTGCAGGGCAACTACTGAGTCTTACGAAGTTTGACTGGTAGTATTTTATACGATGCTCATTTCTAACGAAGTCGATATTAAGCTTTTATTTAATAATACTGCAAAATATTTTAAATTAACACAAATATACTTACTTATAATATGTTAATTCGAACAAAATATATGTAACTTATTTCAGCAAACATGATCGTTTTATTTTCATGAAAAGTACAATATTATGTAAATATTATTATGTTGCTTGTTATTTTCAATGACAACGATTATGGCAACACTTTAGAGACTAAGTAAAATTAAAATAAATCTAGACCTGATATGAATATGGACACCGTAACGATGCGACTCCATAAATAATTCAACTCATCAAGGTTCGATTGCGTCAATGGTTCCTTAGGGCCGGTAGTCTGTTTATACGAGCATTGTATCCAGGCATGTTATTTATTAACGATGATATTTATTTATCTCATTATGTTGCTATTGTTAAAATTAAATTATAGGATCTGTATTCGTTCAACAAATAAAATCACTATAAGTAGCTAGTACTAGTACCTATATATGATATTATATCATTAACAAATAAATTTATATTATTAAATACGACAATATTTAAATTCTTAGTTATTTTTGCACCATGTTACTTTACTACGTATACATTGAACTATTCAATAAATCTTGTTTTTTTTTTAAATTAATTTTTTTTAGCGAATAAAATTATTAGAAACTATTATTTTTACACTAAATCACGATCAAAACATCGTCAAAAAGACTAAACGATTTGTAAGTGTTCCTGCCATCTGAACCCTCAAGCACATTTAATTACATGTAATTTATCCCGGACATTAATCCGCGAACGCTTCTGCCCCGCTTAAAAACCCGGCGAACTTATCCATTCCCTTGATTACAAGCTGTCATGTCGTAGGATTTTTTTCTAAGCCCTCAATTGTAATTAGTTATGTTGGTTTCACTCCCGGAGCCCGATTATGGAATTTACTCAAGTTTTTTGAAAAGGAAAGTTATGTTTTAATTATTTTCTTTGCACTAAAAAAATGTTAACATTTCGTTTACACTATTATTGACATTTATATTTTTGTGAATTATTAAAACTATTCGATGGAAATTAGAGATTACTCTGTAGAGGTCTGTTACTTGCCTCTAACTTTTTGTATCGTTAATAGTAGATATAAATGTAGTTTATTTATTTTACTTTAGTGAAACAAATGATTCCAATTTGAATTCGCACATTATCGTATTAAAAGTTTGTGATAAGAATATTTTTATCGTATAGTTACATATAGGGCTTCACATAAGTCACGTAATAACGCCGCGCCCTCAAGTGGTAACATTCATTTTCTTAAATGCGCAACGTAATTGGCCCCCACCTCGAGATGTTGCCAGCCACAAAATTTATTGCTTAATTACCTCAAGAAAACGCGTCGCCGGCCGAACATCCCGACAGATGTTTTTTATTCGTGTGGAAAAACAAAACGCTTTAAGAATGACATTAATTAATTCTTAATGAAATTCATCTTCACCCTCGCCGTGTTTTAATTTAAATGCTCGATTTATTACTTGTACAATTTGTCGCGAACTCTTCTCCCTTGGAATAATTAAACAAAACCATTCGTTATTACATTTATTAGCGCCAATTTACAAGAACAGAACGAAAACTCCGTCGAACCGTCACTATAAGAAATATTCATTTATAATTATACCAAAATAATTATTTATGTAGTTCGCTTTTTTCAAATGTCATCTTGAAAAACCAAGCGAATTACATATTGATTACAAATAATTACTTAGTACTTCCTATTATAGGGGTCTTCAACGGAGCTGTGAAATAATGAATCGTCAAATCTGAGGTAACTGTCGTCCGAATGATTCTGATCTTTGAAAGCCTTGTGAGAAAGGTTGTACAAGTTGTCTCCAGCGTCGTGGTACTGGTGACTGTTTATTGTGTTCCTGTTAGCATTTCTATTGGTACTTGTGCTGGGTTTTTTATCTTCTTTTTGAGGTAAAACTGGCGTCGGTGTAACCTTCTCATCAACTTTCTTGTCCTTATTCACGGTACTTGAGCCAGCTAAATCTCTATAACCAAACCTTCTTTCGTCTTTGCGCATGGGGACATAAGGGTACCTATTTCTGAATCTGTAATCGTACCTACCGGTTCTCGCATTATAGTCGTCGTCGAAACGTCTATAAGGATCGACCGAATACCTGTACCTCAGATCGACACTCGGCGGCGTTCGGACAACATCGGGTAGATGAGCGTAATAAATAATCCTTTTAGGCTTCCGAGGAACATAATTATCATACGCTTCATCATATCTGTCCACTCGCGGCCCGTAGCCGGGGTAGTACCTCTTCTGATCGTATAAATCATAGTATGGATCACGCCTGTATAAATCGTCAGCAGCGTAATATCGATCATCGTAGTAGGGCCGCCTGTTGTCTTCCGGATAATAAACGGCCTGCCTCGGATAAACGGGCTTGTACTGTTTTCTGTCTTCTTCTGGCCTTACGAATTCGGTTCTTAAATCATCGGTCCTTGTCGGTCTTTGTATCGATTCTTTATCATTTCTTGACTCGGAAGCTTCAAGGCCTTTGTTCTGGGTCACGAAATTGACTCTTGGCATTCGAGAATGAATGAGCTCGCCGGAGGGCTGCGGTGGGGTTAGGTCTCTATGGACATTGTCTTGAGTGGGGAAAGGCAACTTAATCCAGTTTTCGTTTGAGGCTCTTGCTCCTCGACCGGTGGGCTTATCGGTTATGCTTTCAGTAGTTTGGTACACCGGTGCGACATCATGAGGTTCGTTTGTGATGGATATTTTAGTCGTAGGATCTTCTGGCGCTAACGGTCCTGGGAGCCAAGGGATGTGTTGATTTATATTGTCTTTTCTCATATCGGTTCGGAAGTTATGAAACTTCTCTTCCTCGATAACATCGCGACGGCCACGAGGGATATCTTCAACGTTTTCCTTAAAAGAAATATTACTATTAATAAAATCTTGCAAATTAATTTGAATATGTTTCCTTTTTTAAAGCGGATAGTAAAATTTTAAATATTACTATATGAGAATATAATGATTTGGCATAGTAACACATGCATTTAATTGTATCAAAATAAATAAAAATTAACTTTATTCGAGTAGACTTTTGAATTTTCATTTTACTAGAATTGTTTTAAATGTAAAACTACCTCCGATTCGGAACAAGGCAAGATAAGACACAAGACAAAACAAAATAAAACTCAGTAGTTACTCTTTTCTAAAATGTTGACAAAGTTATGTCAATTAAATTTATTATATATCCGCTATATATTCTGCCTGAAAGTCAACAAGTATTAGCTGTACGCTTTTTTTTCATATTAATACTCTTGTAATAAATATTAGGCCTTATACATTAATGTTTTGTTTAACAAACGATTTTAATTTATGAATCGGTAAAGTTAAAACTATCTTGCCTTGCCCCAGGAAGGATTTATTTAAAAGTTTGTCAAAACCATTATTTTCTTAGGTTATACCTCCTGTTCGTTGAATGTTTGCTGAATATCAAACGGGACTATCGCTTGTACCAGCAACGCACTCCAAAAAATCAGAATCGTAGTTATCTTCATTTTGATAATACAAAAACAACTGCAACAATAAAACAATATATTATAAATTATAATTTAGCTGTGAGAGTTCATTAGCTAGATTGCGGGTTCAAACCCGACTAAGTACCTACTAGACAATTTTCATGTGCTTAATTTATTTGTATATTTAATATTGGCCTCCATGGTGACATAAATGTTATGATACATGCATGTGTCGGTCGACGATCAGTCACATGTTAAGCAGCGTGATAGAATAAGGTCCAATCTATCTCCTCAAACCCTTAGCCCTGGAGGAGACAGTTCCTAAACTATAATAAATAAAAAACAATTTCATGTCCTAACTATTTAAGACAGTATCAATTATCAATATATGTTCACACATACTCGTCTTTTGAACTATAATTAACACGAGAATGTAATAATCAATGTATTTAATCTAAATTTAATTCTTTACAATTTTAAAATACCGTACAATTTGTATACGATATTGTGGTGATTGTCAGACGCGATGGCTGACGGAAACGCGATGAAATCGACGGAAGTCTCCAAATGTCCACCTAACCGTGAATATTATCTGCCTAAATTATATAAAATCACTGACGTTACGACCTCGCAACAAAGCGCTTTTACCTAATTCTCATCATTTACATCTAACATCATGTAGGCAAACCACAATTTAACTTCAAAAATAAAGCGCTATTATTATTACATTTTATTAATCAGGGTCAAAATTGTTACACAAGGCTAGTTACTTACGACTTCCATTCAATAAAATAACTTTTTGGTGCGTCACAATACCAAAGACCAATAACAAACGAGCCAACTTAATTGTCTTAGGGTGCTTAACAGCTATGCTTGACTCTCGCCAAACGTCATAGTAGTGTGCTACTAGTGTACGTGTACTTATCAGCCAACGGTTGGCCACTATTTATTTCAACGCGTTCTTAGCTTTGACAGTCTATCTAGACATATGAATTATCAAAGCGATAACAGTTCTCTATCATTTATTAACATATCTTGTAACGACATCCACTTTACAATTTATGTCGAAGCCTGATTTATTTCTTTCCTATTTTGTAGGAATGGTATTCAAACGAAATATTTATATATTTAAAAGTATGAAAAAACATATAAAATGACTCGCTTGGCCTAAGGGAGAAGAATTAATTTAACCCAGGTAAAGACCTACAAAACTATATTTGCATAAAATTATACAAAACTCAAAATGAAAATAGTGTTTAGTTAATTGAAAAAAAAAGTTACATATTTAATTACTGTAAAAAAAGAAAATAATATGCTTGAAAAAGTTTTCATTCCCACGGTATTACATACAGCTTTCTGTATCCGTTCTGCTCCAAATAAGTTGTATTGAACCATCGATGAAATGTCGAATGACGAGTATCATTGTAGCGTTTCATGTGTAAATCAATGACAGGACTAGACGCTGACCTACATTTAAGTTCATTCATGAGAATCATTATCGATATTCGAAAACAAAATCGAGTGTTAATTTTTTATATTTTTAAAGTATATTTTTTTGGCCCTGGCAAATGTGCTACTCGATAGTAGGGGTCACAGTCGCCCATAGACATGACATAGCACTGAAAGAAATATTTATATTTAAGTAAATGATAATAATTTGTAGTATTATATATTAAAATATTAATTATTAATTACTTTATTTATCGAACCACTAATAATTTATGTCTACTGGAACCAAACGTCAATTTTGTTAATTGACTTATGATCTAACCTAAGATTATATTATCTGTGGAGAAAGTATAATTAGTTTTGGCGGGCTTTTAAGAAAAATATTAGAATGGATAAAAATAAAAATGGCGTGTGATTTGTAACTGATCACAAAGATAAATATTAATAATGAAATAACGGTTAAGTGTAACTTTTTAATAAATTTTTAAAGTAATTTAAACTGTAGAAAGGAATTTTCTTACACTTATATTGTGAATACGTCCCCTACCTTGGGTACTAAGATTTTAAGTCCCTTGTACCTGTACTGTAGATGCACCAGGTGAGAAACCCTTTAACCCGGTACAAATAGTATTGCTGATATTGCTTTTTGGCGTTAGAATATGTGTTAAGTGCTAGTGCTAGTCCAGATGTGCTTGCACAAAGGCCGGACGCCAAATAAGTTATATTAAAGCAAGAACGCATTTAAATAATGCCACTAATTATTTACTTTATCTTTATTAAAGAGTGATATAAATATTCTAACCAAAACTTAATTAAATAGACAAATTAATAAAAGCAATTTAAAACTTTTTTTTATCATACGCACGTATTATTGAGAATTATGCCGAAAGTCGAAAAGCCTAGATAAATAAAAATAGAAGTAGATACATATATTAATATAATAATTTATATATTGAAAAGGTAATATCGTATTGAAGAAATTTCGCATGATTCGTCGATAATTTTCACTAACCATAAAGTAAAATAGTGAATTAAACTTCTATTTCTAATAAGTAGTTGAAACTTTGCTTGATTCCTTTTACATCGAGATATTCTATATTTCAGCTAATATTAACATTTTTTTATTACCAGGAGTTGAGAGATTTTTGAGTAATAATTGACCACTTCCCTTAAATAAGTTAACCACAAATTACAATATAAAATTAATTAATTTTCGAATAAAATAATTTTATTAGTAAGTAAGTTAGTCGTAAGCATTTTATTCAAATTAATTGGTTTGGAATAATTGCTATCCAACGTTAAAAAACATCACAATAACGTAATAAAATTTCAAAAATAGTATCTGACCTCTACATAGTCCAGTGTCACAGGTGTCACCAACGAGGATCTCCAGCACAGTGACTAGGGTCTGCGGTTCAATGTGGGCGACGGGTCAGCGGTCAGTCACGCGCCGTGGACATTTTGTTATGGATACAATCGGTACGCGTTCCCATTACTATTGTTAATATTAGAAGAATTTGTTTAGCCGAAAACCTATATTTTTCTTTTGAACTCAATGATCTGTAACATATAGAACTATTTTAGGCTCTGGATATTGCATAGAAATAGCCTTCGGTATTTAATACAATTGTATGAAATTTCAGTAGGTAGGTACCTTCTGTGGCTAAAAACACATTCAATGGTACCGACAATTAATTTGTAATATAAATATTTATATATATAATTTTTATATAATAATTTAAATATTGTTAGTGCAATTTATTTGTATTTATAGTACAAATAGGCATTATGTATCGGAAGATTTAGAAAGGCTCCGGTCATAAACCGAGTTCCACGCTAGCGAAGCCGCGGGATTTTCTAGTATATAGAAATATAGGTGATTTTATAATTAAAAAGTGTAATGGACACATCGATGTAACGGTAATCTACAATACATATGTTAATGTAACAATGTGAACTCGTAGCCGTGTCGCCTGTCGCGAAATTAATGCTCAGATCACTTGCATTTGAATTTAGTGAGATCAATATAGATATGATATCTCTATGTTTTATAGAGCTATAAAAAATGGTTTACCAAATTTAATTTGTTTTAAATGAAACTATTATTCGAATATACAATTACCATTACATTTGAATCTGTATGAATAATTATTTCAGTTTGTTTGAATTACGTAATACGTCTAACTAGACAATATATTTTCGACAAATAAATATCAAAATATCCGGTGTAATTCCGTAGGAAGGATTTTTATTTGACTATTTAGAGCTTCTCTGTAAAATTTGATGTGTTATTATTATGGGGTAATAAAATATATTGTTGTTTCGGGAGTTCCAACTCGGGATAGGCTAACATACAGTTGAGTAAAACACTTTTTTCGTAAGTCTTTCCCTACTAAGTCGATAGTTCAACCTTGGGACTTATTAATTGGTAAAGCGAACGATGTATTCACAGTAGATTAAAGATCTTTGAAGGGTATTGGCAAATCGGCAGGGATCATAGGTATCCGGAGTATATGCGCTAACTGACCGGCTGCGGCGCCAGTGATTATAGTCGCTACAATTATTTTGTTCGTCAATTCCTTTATAAAGAGTCATGCCATTGCACATACTAGGAGGGCTTACATTTCATAAATTAAAGCATTAAAGGCATTCCAATTTTCAGCGTTAATTCATAAAGAGTTCAGAAGGGTTAAGAGCGTTTGGAAATTCCCGTGGTTCAGAACATCTTCAATATATAATATATAACATTCTAAATTATGGACTATTGAAAAGGACATCATAATTACTGCTTAAATTTAAAGAGGGAAAAATTACGTCTCCAAGTTTGAGCTAAGTTTCAGTTTGGAAAATTGTTATTCGTATTTCCACGACAATAAGGTCGTCGCATTAGTCCGTAAGTTTAAATCTGCACGCGTTCCTGTATTAATAACGGGAAATGTTTCAAATCAAATCAAATCTCCCGTAAATAAAAAAGTATACCCATTACAGCAGCAGTAGTTTTTAAGACCTTTCAAGGTTTTGTCCACAGTCTTGATATGTGCTCTATTATATTCTAATTCATCACCTATTTTATCAATGACTTTTCTAATAATCATTTAACAAGAGTATTTGTAGTTATAGAACATGTAGACCGTTAATATAGGTATCTCTTACATCCACCCACATATACTCAATCCCCACGTACATATACTCTATTCAAGTCTATTCCAACCGTAACAGGAAAAAGGCCAAATAAACATTATTTGACAGCAAATTGACGCGATATCATTGGTTGAAGTCTAGATTAATCTATGATATTCACTATGGATTCGCGAAATCGTCTTTTTGAATGTTGACGAAACTTATCGAAATTTTGGAAGTAAATTTAAGTTAAAAAAAATACTTAGGTGCAATGGTGTTGTTTTATAAATAAAGATATAGGTATTAATAATAATCTCTTAGTACTGCACAATATAGCTGAGTTATAAGCAAATGTCATGATATACGTGAATCTAAGGTTTGTTTATCTTTTTTCCTACTTCCATTGGAATAGGCTATACATTGCGACGCGACGACTACCAGACCGAATGACTGCTCCACGTGTAATTATATATATTAATATTACTATTTGCGATATATTCTAAGATATTTGTTTAAACTTTATAGAGTTAAGAGCACAAATATTATACTTTTAGAAACCAGAAGCAGAAGTTATTTAAGAAAAAAACAAGTTTGTTATCCGCTATTTATTTTTTTTTATTTTAAAAAACAAAAATAAATTATCTAACAAGGCAAAAACGAAATATAGAGAAACAGAATTTACCTACAGCCTAATGCTAATGTAATAAGGAAATACGACCGATGCGTACGCGACGGAAGCCCGGATCTAAGTGAGCGCTCGGCGGTCTACCTGCTCTTTTTATAAGAAATTGTGAGGGTAGTCGTGTCATCGTTGAGATAATTGCTGATAATCATTAAATTTCTAAAAAACAAATTTATTCAGATATAGACTAATACCATATGGCTTAAATAATATTCGCAAAAAATATTTCTTTCAATCTAAATTTCAATTTTTTTCCAAGTTTTGCCCTTAATCAATACTTAGATGCGCGAAAATCTACTAGCAAATCTAAATCGAACAGCTAAAGTATTTAGGATGGTTTGATTTATATATTATATTTTTTTTGAGTACTGTAAAAGATTCTACTATGATAATGTATAAAATCACCAACTTGAATCGAAAACATTCGATCAGTCACTAAAGAGCCTTAGAATGTAATTATATTTAATTATATATTAATTATATTTGTAATGCGACATGCACTATAATTATTATTTAAAAAATGGATACAATTACTATAGTAAAATGTATGTAAGATTGTATGTAGTCGTAAATAATATAATTAAATAAGATTATGCATTAAGACGCATTTTAAAGTCAGGCATAAGTATATTTATAAAAAGTGGCGTTCTAATATAACCGTCAAAAGTGAATATCTGTTTGGACAGGTCTCTTTTTATGTTAGGCAATATAAATACAAGGAAATTATCAAATAAAATAACAAATTATTAGATATATATTTTAATACTATTATTGTTCAATTAAAAATAGCATTCTCGAACATAAACGCGCACTCGCAAAGCGTAAACACAACAGTGTGACCATAAATAACGAGAAAAAAATTACAACTAAACATTACTTGTCTATTTTCATAGATTTCATTGAACGTAAGGCATCGTGTTAGCACTAAATTAAAAAAGCTAGTTTCTTCATAACATTATTAAATATTTAATTATGTTCTTTAGTTTTCTGAATACTTTTGACTTTTGTCGTAGATAATTAACAATGTATTTTTTTTTAAAGACAAACTAACTTCGCAGTTCTTTATACTCCTGTAAAAACAATTCAGGTCGTATGTAAGCTAAACATTTCAAAAGACCTAATAAAAGTTTTAAAGCAAAACAAGTGACAAAAATCTGATGATTTACAAATCATACGTGAAAAATCTCTAAAACTTTCTCTCGAACTAAAACAGATTATAAAAAAACAAACACGATCCTTTTTCCTTCTTCCTGCCTCTGACATAAAAAAGGAAACATGTTCATTCTTGTGCATTGAAAAATATGTTTAATGGATTCGTTCATTCCTAGCGTACAATCTAACGCAATCAGCACTTAAGGCCCTTGTTAATGTGTTAAAAATAAGGACAAATTATTATAATAACCAACTCTTACGATATATATACCGTATATGTAAAAATAGGGAAATCTTGAAATCAAATTTAATTATGATTGAAGATTTCATAAAGTTTTCAAACTCATTCTATCGACATGTTATGCATGGGTTCGCTATGCACAAATGTAAGTTTTGCTTGTGAAATTACTATTTGTAGTAGTATAGTATGGTTGCGCTATTTAATCCAACAAAGGTATAAGATACTTTCATTCCAATTAATCTCATAACCTTTACTCATTAAATTAAAAATAAATTTAGTTTATTGTTCTTGAGAATTATGTGAAATTTGATAATTAACTAACTATACATTCTAGCTGATGTAAGATTAATAAATATCATTAGTCACAGTGCAGGTTATTATAATAATTGTTTAATATATTCATAATTAAGTATTGATAGTTTATTCTTGCATAGCAGCTGCTTCAGCCGGGGCAGTGGGCTCGTTGCTGTTCTTCTTCTTGGAGCCGGATACTATGTCATCGATTCTGAGCAAGAGGATTGCGGTCTCTACTGCTGTTTTGTATACCTGCAATTTTTGTATGAAATTTTATAATTGTTGTCAATGAGTCAACAGAAGTAAAAATGTATCATTACTAAAGTTTCGAGAGGGAGGAGATGGTCCAGTTGTTAGAACACGTAAATCAATATAACTTTAACGTTAACCAATGATGACCGGTTCAAACCAAAGCAAAGACCACAGAATTTTCATGTTCTTAATTTGTGATTATAATTCACCATTTATCTTGGGGGGACCCAAGATAAATGGTGAATTATACCTTTTTGGGTCCAATATAAATCTGCCACATGTATCCATCAATGTGTAACAACCCACATTTTAGCAGCGTGAAAGATTAACATTCATAACTTTTCTTCTAAAAGTACAGGCCTTAGAAGCTTTTCAGAGTTCCATGGGTAACGATAAATAAACTGATGCAAACTAATTAATTTAATTTGTACCAATACTGAGTTACACACTACATTCACTTAAGCATACTGTAATCAATTAAAATTTACTTTTTATCGACATTTACACATATTATCAACAATAATTTAAGAAAAAGGTGGTTTACGTGGTAACTTATTATTTTCATTTACAATGTGACTACTATGGACACGATATTTTACGATACTTAGTAACAACGATACATAAGCTGTGCAAATGTTTTGTCGAATTAAATACAGCTCGTAGCATGTTTCAGATCGTGGGCGTACCTGCAGCTTGACGGCGAGCGGCTCCCAGATGCCCTTGATGGCCATGTCGACGATGTCTCCGGAGTCGCCGTCGATGCCGCTGGTGACGCTGCCGGCGGCGTGCTTGGCGCGCAGGGCGGTCAGCGTGCGGATGGTGTTGGCGCCGCAGTTTTGTGCCAGCGTGCGCGGGATTATTTCTGAAATGCGATAATCGTCATGTAAGACAAAGTTTGTCTTAGGATTTATTAGTATTCTTATATCCTACTCCAGTTCAGCGTAAAGCTTGTATTATGTGTAGAAATACAATAGTAGGAGTAAGAATCGAGTTTGAATCGAAAAATCGAACATTTTTGTAGCTAAGCAGAGTATTCATAACAGATCCGTAATCATTTTGTTGGATGTAATGCAAAGATATGGTACGACACAACTTTGATGTAGAAATAGTAAAATTCCTAAAGCCGACCACATCTGAATTAAGTGACTTCAAATTCATCAATCTTTATTTATTTGCTATGCGAAAATGATCTTTAAGCAAACGTAATAATTTGTAATGTCATATAACCAAATACATTCGCCAAATTGACGATTGTTTTTGTTTTTTTTTAATTGTCGATCTACATTTAAAGTGTCGTACTATATCGAGATTTCTATCTATAGTCGTATTTTTTATTAGACGAAGCCAGCTGACAATAATTAATGTCACTTTCTAATATAATGTCATATTTAAAGTAATAGTGATGCGTTGAGTTGTCGTTCAATCAGATGAATGAAGAATGAGTGTAAATAGTTAATCATTTCAAACTATAATAGAAAAGAATAATATTTCTATTTTATAATAGAATCGTATAAAAGTGCTTTGATATAGGCAGCACAAACGAGAACATTCCGACAAGTATGTTGTGGACGAGATGGCAATGCAGCATGGGATAATTGTTTTATGTTGAATCGGTACCATTGAATCGGTATGGGCGCAGGCTAAAGGATATGTTGCAAAAAATAATAAAACTTTCAAAATGTCAGAAGTAAAAAAACTTTTTGAAGAAAGACTTCAACATATCACGGCTGAAAAATGGAGTAGCTGCATTGCTCATATAATTAAAGAAGAGGATAAAATGTATGGTCTCGACAACATGATCGACAATGTTTCAGACAGATTTATAATTAATGTCACCGAAAGTGATAGTGATGATTTCTCACCTGATAATGAATAAATACAAATTATGTATTCAGCGTTGTTTATTATTTTCATTTCCTATCATGCATTGTTATATTTTATACATCTATAGTTTCAATTACATTATGTATTGAAAACAATATCGGCAGATTTGAACACTAACTAACTACTAAACAATCCAAGCAATTTCATTCATTTAAGAGTTTTTCAATCATTCACTTTGTCACAACACTATTTTTTTTTCACTAAAAAGTGACAACACAGTAAACGTCAGTTGACTTCGTCTAATTAAAAATACGACTATATAGTTATTCTTAATAAAAATATTTATGCCTGCTTATGACTACATTACTCTCATGCATGCAAGCTAATTCAATATATTCAAAATATTTGTATTATTAACACCAATTGACTTAAATAAAATAGTATTACACTATAGGGCTATATCCTAATTTAACAGTATATATATTACCAAACTAGCTTTCGCTCCCGACGTTGCCTATCATGTCGTTATGTATACCACAGACGTGTTTTTCATCGACGAAATTTCATGATGATCGGTTGAGTAAATTGGACGTGAAAGAGCCACAAAGAAACCTTTCGCGTTTATAATATTAATGATTGTTGTATAGTATCGGTTTGTATGCGTGTGAGCGTGTGTGCGGGTGTGCGTGTGTGCGGGTGCGCCAGTGTGCGTACCGAGCGCGCTGGCGACGGCGCGGTAGGGCGTGGCGTGCGGCGCGCGGGCCGACAGCGCGCTGGACACGGCCATCTCGCACGCGCCGCCCCCGGCCACCAGGCGGGGGTTCAGCACCTGGAATAACGACATCCTTTTAGGATTTCCGCATGGAAAACAAGATTGTATAGCATATTCCAAATACAGGAGACACGTTAACAACTTTATTTATTTATTTATTTATTTATTTATGTACCAACAGAGTATACAGAAAATTATATAAATGAAAAATGTGTACAAAGGGATAACTTATCTCTAACAAGAGATCTCTTCCAGAAACCCTGAATCTAGTGGAGATTATTTGTAATACATATTTATGGTGTAGGTACAATATCAATTAGTTTTATATTATAGAATTCAAGTAGACTTAACGATAAATGAATATATTACACACTAAATACAAATATATACATTAATATATACCATCATCTATAATATATATATACATTCAACTTACATAGATACAAAAAAATATATATACATACATATAAAATAAATTAAACTTAAGTGGCAAGAAAGTGTTGCTTAACTCTGATTTTAAACGATCTTATTGTAACATTATTATGGAAAATATTATCTGGAAGAGAGTTCCATAGGCGAGCGGCAACAACGGAAAACGAGTTACCATAGGAAGTAGTATTAAAAAATGGTACCTCAAGAGTTTTCGACGCCACACATGCGCGTACTGGTCTTTCACGAGCAGGGCAAAACAGAAAACGCTCATGTAGGTAATCAGGGCTACCATGGTTTAATATATTAAAAAGAAGCGATAATATGTGCAAGCTCCGGCGAAGTCGGATAGGAAGCCACTTTAACTGACGTCGAAATTGAGAAATGTGATCAAATTTGCGCAGACCGTAAATGAAACGAATGCACAAATTTTGAAGTCTATCTAGTTTGTCAAGTAGCTCTTCATTCGCATCAAGATAGCAAATATCAGCGTAGTCCAGGATGGGAAGAAGAAGGGATTGTGCAAGTAATATTTTTGTTTTAAAAGGAAGGAAATTCTGCAAACGTTTTAGAGAATGCAGAGAGAAATGGACACGTTTACTGACTTCGTTAACCTGAGCTCTCCATGATAAATTGCAATCTATGACTAATCCCAGATTAGTAGCTTGGTCGCTATATACAATTTAAGTTCCATCATAGACAATTGATGGTACAATGTCCCAATTAATTTTGCTACATAACATAATTTATCAGTGGGTTGCAGTAATATATTTGATCGAAATCTTTGATAACCTTTGGTACCATGGTATTCAAAAATTGTATTTAAAATGTAGGCGAAGTTATTATGGGAAATTTGTTGTGTATCCATGGCACCCAAATCCCAAGGAATATGTAAATGCAAAGTTTACTCCTTCATTTGGATTGAAGAATTGGATACTTACTACAGAAGGATTAGAAAACGAATTTATTTTCTTTTGGAATTGAAACAGTCTGCTACTAAGTTTTGTCTTGTTTTGCTCTTATGACAAAGACCACATTAGAACAGAAGATTTTTTTATCAGTTTCAAAAACTGTTTATGTAATTTTAATGGAAACTAACCAGATTTTTAGCGACATGTAGAGCGTCTTGGAGATTCCTCTCGATCTCATTCAATATGTCCTTAGAAGCGCCGCGCAGAAGAATTGTGCAAGCCTGAAAAAAAACTCTTTAATCAAAAATACGAAAATCTTGTAAAATAAATTTAATATTTTAACAACAAAAACTCAAAAATCACTTTACATGGATTTGAAATAAGTGGCACAAAGTTTAGTAACCATACATCTATTAAAGTTTATGTTCAATCACCTTTATTTGACAAGTATATTTAAAAATTAAAATATCAAATTAACAATTTTTTTTTTTCAATTATAGAAATAAGAATCAATAGAGATGTTTTGCTATAATTTATGATGATAGTTAAGTATAATTACGAAGATTAATTCGTATTAGAGCATGATTTAGTATATTTCTATTGTTTGTGAAATGATGCATTTGTCTGTATTCAATTAAATGTAAAAGCAACATAAGTTTCATCATAAAGAATGCAGATTTAATTTAAAAAAAGATTTTATCTACTACAATTCATTTGAGGAACAGCAAATTTTTTTTAATGCATTATATGGAAAGCTCCTTTATTATATGTATTGTTTTGTTTATGTCGATCTCAATGAATTTTTTTTAAACAAACTCGATCGCCTCATAAATAATTCCCTGCGTTTCATCTTCTGCCTTCGAAAATTCGACCACATTTCCCACTGTCGAGCCGAACTCAAATGGCTCCCTATCCGCCAACGCAGAGATTTACGGCTACTGTGTTCTCTTTTTTCTATTCTTTTTGACCCGCTTTCCCCTGATTACTTAAAGGATAAATTCAAATTTCTTTCTGACAATCACGATCGACAGCTACGCTCTATTGATTCTCTCCTTCTCTCTTTTCCCAGTCACTTCTCTGGTTTTCTAACTAACGCTTTCTCTGTCCAAGCTGTCAGATTATGGAATAAACTTCCGGTAGAAATTAGAAAGGCTTCTACTAAGGCATTGTTCAAGCGTCGTTTACAGGATCATCTTATTAAAAACCTCTCTTAAGTTTCTCCTTCTTTCTCTCACTATGCTGTGTTTTTAAAATTTCTATTATGTCTCTGTTAATTATAAATGTGTATTCTCATGCATATATATAATATTTTATCTGTTTCTGTTTCATTATTATTATTATCGTATTTATTGTAAAATTTATTGTTACCGCCTTCATGACTTTCTGTTTGGCCTAAAGGTTGACTGGTAGTGAATGCCTTCAGGCATTAAGTCCGCCTTTTGTTCCAACTTTTGTTGTTGGTCAATAAAGTTTTTAAATAAATAAATAGCAAAAGCTTTTGCAGTGTATCTTTAATCAATTCTTTTGTTTTACACCTTATCAACTTAACGTTTTATATGTAGTTACATTTGAATATTTTATCTTAAAAGGGGAAATATAAATTGTATGTCAAATAATTAAGAAGATTTTTTTATAAGCACATTTTTTACAATTACGTTTGATAAATTCACTGCAACCTGCCTTTTAAATTAATCATTACTACTAGTCTACTTCTGCATACTCAACAAAAATACACACCTTGGGATTCTTGCACTCGGTGACGAATGTGAAGTAATCGTCGCCGATCTTCTTGACCTCGAAGCGTCCGGCTTGCGTGCCCACGTCGCTCTCCTTTAACTCCTCCGTGCGGTTGACGATGGTGCCGCCACAAGCCCTCGCTAGACGGTTGTTGTCGGTTTTACGCAATCTGCGCGAAAAAGAAAGTATTACATTAAATTGCAAAACATAGAAATTAATGTAGTAGTCTGTTGACATTGCCTTCTATTTATGGATAAAAGTAAAGAAAAAGAGATGCTTAGGGCATTTGCAATCTTTTCACTTTTTCAACCAGGAAAAAACAGAAAAAAAAGAAGAGTTGAAAGTACAAACATAGACGGACCTACACTAAACCTTACCAATGTGTTGAGCAAAGGCATCTTAGTTAAGCTAGTTATGTTAGTATACTACTATTATTACCATATAGAGAAAACCAAGTCTAAATCAAACTAAAAACTATAGCTTGTTTTATTATTAACAGTTATAACTAAAGTTGCATAATTATTGTACCAAAATAAAAAAAATAATAATAATTGTTACATTATTGAGACATTTAATTCTCAAAAGTGTGATATATTTAGAATTTTGTTTATTTTTGATAACCATGAGTCGGTCTGTTTGCAATATTATCTTTAGCTTTTTAGAATATCTGTGTTATTTCTATAGATATAGAGATATTAATACTTTCATCAGTTGTCTTACCTGCGAATAGCTGTAATTCCAGCCTTGACTAGATAATGCTGCGCTAAATCAGATACTCCCTTCTCGGTGAACACAACATCGGGTTTCAATGCAATAATGTCTTCACACTGACGTTGGACATGCTCTTCTTCCAATTGTAAAAGTTTGGTAAAGTCCTACAAAAATAATTGTTATAAAAATCATTAATATTTATTGAATTTGTTATCTCTTTATTTTAGTAACATAAATTCTGAACTGCATTAACACTAAACCTATCAGAGCGGTCAAATGACCACTTTTGAGACTTTAATCAAAATTGTTAAATTCCAGGTTATAATTTTTCTTGAACTTACTGCACGACTTTTTTCTATAATATATAGCTGTTAAAATTTTTAATACATATTTCTCTTCATCTTTCGTTTTTCGTGATAATAAAAAGAACTCTACCGTTGTCTACCCTGAGCGGTCTTTTGACTGCTAGAATATATATGAAATTTTATGAAGTTATCCGCATTGAACTCTTATTGTTCAATTCCATTATCTCAAACTACTGTTTTTGTACAAACAGTAGTTAGTAACAAAAACAGTAGTTTTCCAAGAAAATATCATCCGATTGTGTGTGGGGAAAATGTCATATGCTTACAGCTAGTTCTATGCTGGGTACAGAGCGACTGCTGGTAACTCACGAGGTGAGGCAAAATAGTAATCATTCAAATTAGATTACTGGCTCTGTACGCGTCATTATAAATATTAGTGACGTAATTAGTTCTATTTGTAATAATAAAATAGGCTACAACTTATACATGAACAAGAAAAAATGGAAAGTATGGCAAAACTTCCACTAAAATTTCTTAAAGACGAAAAACGTGTCAAATTGAGTATTGCAAAATAATACATTTGTTCTACATGTAAAAATATGTTTTTGGAAAATGTTTACAAGAGAGACCCGTCATCTGTAAAAAGTAAGACAGTAAGACAACAAATAAATTTTATTTTAGTTTGAATAAGGATATGCATGTAAATTACTGAAGCAACATATACTTTTTAATTTTCGAGCCTTCTTTCTAAAAATGTACTCCTAAGCCCGAAATAATAGTATTTTTTTCATTTTTATATGATAATTACTATGTGTTTATTGTTTATGCTAAATTCTGTATTAATTACAATCAACTGGACAAAACTATAATGTTTATTTCAAAAGCGGTCATTTGACCACCATAGGTAGAAATAGGTATATATAATATGTTGATAAGTTTAGTTAAAAAACTAGCCAACATCCCTATTTATTATTAAATAAAGTACAATGTGTCAAATAAATTAAGCAAATTCAACCAATTAAATTTTTTATAATATGAGTCATCAGACTTTCCATTTTCTGACTGACTATGTTTAAATAACACTACATAAAAACTACAACATATTCATGTGAATAAGCTTACCTGATCACCAACAATCTCAATATTAGTTTGGCTCTCTCCTTTCTTGTACTCAAGAGGACAATCCAAAAGAATGATACGTGGATTCTCAATATAACGACGCATTTTTGGATGAGTTACATCTTTGTTGACCATCACACCATTTAACACTTTTGACTCTTCAACTGTACCTCCGGGAATCTTCTCAACTTTAGCATAACTATAACCAGATATGAGAAATTTAAAGCATAATTTAATCATCAATCCAATCAAATTTCTGATAGTATACACTCAGGGTTGGAACACGAAGTTTTTAACAAATTAGGTTACAACTATGCACTGTCACACTCAGGATCAATTTTGGTTGCGTCTTATCACAGCAATATTGACCAGTATAGTTTGGTAGTAAAATAAAATATAGACAGTGACAGCACTGATATCCCTTCAAAAACTCATCACCACTATAAATTATGCATAGTTTTTCATTCCCAAGAAATAAATATTCAATTAAATTTTCTATGTAATAGACAAAGTTATTACACATATTTAATTACATACAGATGTATGTGTATATAAAAGGTTTTTGTATTAGCAGTAAAATTTATTGGACCGAGTCACATTTTTTTAAACTATTATTATTCTGTCATTACTTCACAGAATGTAGAGTTAATTCAAAATGGGTGGTACCACATAAAACTAATTATACAAATATATTAACAACTCATTTTCACTCGCTTTGTTCGCATTATAGGGGTAAGACATAAGAATTTCCTTGACTTTCCTTGAATAAGCTTGCTTCCATACTCGATTTTATCAAATTTGGTTCAGTAGTTTGGCCGTGAAAGACCAACAGACATACAGACAGTTATTTACGCATTTATAATATTAGTATAAATATTACATTCCTATACATACTATATTTAACCATTAGTATAAACAATTAATGTGCATATTAAACATAATAGACTTTAGTAATAATATATTGAATAATAAAAAGCTTAATCAAATTAAGAATGTAAATAATATATTTCTTACACAAAATAATAACTCACTTTTTAATATCAACTTCAACACGTCCATTTTCATTGACAGTGACTGTGTTGACTGCATCAAGAGCAATATCTACGGCCAAGTCAGCCCAACGACCAATGTATTTAGTGCCTACACAGGATCGAATCTGAAATATATTAAGTATTATAGATATATTAAAAGTTTTTTAAACATTTCAGCTTGACATTTTACTTCTTAACGCACATAATGTACATATATGGGCTCAAATAAAGCACTAATTATTTTATTGCCATATCTATAAATATCTTGATACTCCAACTTTCTATAACAATGCATCATCAATATTAAAATTACAATATGAATATGAATAATAATCATATTAATTGAAATAAAACTAGTTTTTAACGGATTTAATCACGTATATTAATTATTTTAACATCCCGACGTTTCGAGCACTTTGCAGTGTTCGTGGTCACTGCAAATCCGTTAAAAACTAGTTTTATTTCAATGTGTAATAATGGCGAACATCTAAGACAACATAATCATATTAATCTTATTCTCGAACAGCAAAATTCCTTTTGTTATTATTTTGTGACAATTCATAACTTAGATCAAATCTTCATACTCACAACTTCTTTCAGCTTATCCCTATCATTAAGATCAATAGGTATAGAGATTTTCTCTTCCAGCAACTTAACGGCATCCTCTAAGGCCTGTCTGTATTCTCTGATGATTACTGTTGGGTGAATGTTTTGGGCAAGGAAGGGTTCAGCAACAACCAACATCTCTCCTGCTAATACAATTACCGATGTTGTGCCATCTCCAACCTAAAAAAATATTTTTCTAATATTTTATTTCATCCTAAGGCATTTAATTATGAATTAACTTTATATATAAAATATTGGAGCATTATTTTGTTTAGTGTTCACAGTTTATATATTTAAAATAAACTATCTTAGTTAATTAAAAATTACAATCACAGTTACTTAGGAATTTCAAAGATATAGATATTTCAACATATTTTTTAAAAGTAAATATATTTTGTAGAGTAATTAAATGTAAATGAATCTTATAAATTATCAAAGTATTTTTTAAATTTTTCTTTAACTTCTGTGCACACCCTACTGACTACTCTCCTACACTATTCTGGGTTGGCTGGCAGAAAATGCTGTTATAGCGTTAAGTCCGCCCTCTGTACATGTTTTATTTGTGCAATAAAGAATAATAAAAAAAAAAAAAAGTATATATAGACTTATTACAGATTTAAAATAAAAATTAATCATTCATGACATGACTAGTAAAATAGTAAATATATATAACCTCTTCATCTTGTGTTCTTGCTATTTCTATCATAGTTTTAGCTGCAGGATGCTGAACAGTAATCTCTCTGAGTATGGCATTGCCGTCATTTGTCATCACAATTCCACCCATCGGATCCATCAACATTTTCAACATCGCCTGCGGCCCGAGGCATGTTCGAATAACGTCTGCTATTGTCTAAAATAAACATAACACAAATCTTGTTTTAGGACCAAACGATAGGTACTGATGAAAAATATCATTATTCAAACAGTTTTAACTGAAATTCACCTTTCCAGCATTAATATTCTCCAATTGAACTTTCCGGCCGGAGTCACGTTTTGTGTTTTGGCCTGAAATAGTATCACATTAGTATCAAATGTAAACGAATAATACATACAGAGTCCACAAACTCTACTCACTCAAAACTATTATCGGTTGCTGTCCATACATTTTGATACAATTAAATTAAAATCACAAGATCAAACTAAGAGAACTTCCACAAAAGAAAATTGACCAAATTCACAAATCGCGTGGTGACTAAATTTGTGCTGCCAGTGTAAAAAATTAACTATAATATATTTTATAATAATTATAAAGATTTTTTCAACACTATAAGACATTAGTTTTTTCGGAGTAATACAAAAATGTAATTGATTCCGAAATAAATAAAAATATACGTATTTTTTTGTAAATTTCAATCTATTTTTAGAATTTAATCTTTACTTACATTTAAAAGTAAAATAAGCGAATGGATTGCAAAGTCCATTAACTATTCTTATAAAATTTAAAATTGATGTTACAAATTTTATTAATTCTATTGATATTTTGACTACTTTCAAGTTTCTTTACAATTGTTTATTAATGTTTGCTTAAATGTTGGTTTGCGCAAAAACGGCGTAAGTACTTCATAACATTTTTGAAACCGAATTTTAATGTTACGATTTTACACATTTTGGTACTTAATATTCTTATAATAAAAATATTACGATCAAATTACAATTATTTATTTTTCTTTTTAGACTTAGTATTAATGTGTTGATGATATATTTAGTTTTATATAAAATTTTTAGTAAGATAAGTGCAAATTTTATATCAACACAATCAATAGATATATGAGAGCCGAGATGGCCCAGTGGCTAGAACGCGTGCATCTTAACCGATGATTTCGGGTTCAAACCCAGGCAGGCACCACTGAAATTTCATGTGCTTAATTTGTGTTTATAATTCATCTCGTGCTCGGCGGTGAAGGAAAACATCGTGAGGAAACCTGCATGTGTCTAATTTCAACGAAATTCTGCCACATGTGTA
Source organism: Vanessa atalanta (assembly GCF_905147765.1). Taxonomy (NCBI): domain Eukaryota; kingdom Metazoa; phylum Arthropoda; class Insecta; order Lepidoptera; family Nymphalidae; genus Vanessa; species Vanessa atalanta. The sequence continues at coordinate 8,975,603 of NC_061882.1, forward strand.
TTCCGCCAACCCGCATTGGAGCAGCGTGGTGGAATATGCTCCAAACCTTCTCCTCAAAGAGAGAGGAGGCCTTTATCCCAGCAGTGGGACATTTACGGGCTGCTAATGCAATAGATATTCTTGGTAGTAAAAAATAAATTATAAAATTTGATAAAAAATTAAAATATATGTAGAAATATATACTTAAATATTTGGATATTGCGTCATAAAAGCGCATTATTAATTTATTATATCAAAATTAATTTTCTGTATATCACGTGACCTAAACCACGAGCCGCCATGGTGTGACGTCAGATAGGCAAAAACTGTCATTTCAATATTTTCAATATCATCTAGCACTTTGATAAACAAATTATCTGGAGTTTTAATGTAATTATTACATTATTCTCCTACGATAGCGATTGTAATTCATTTATTATTTTCCAAAAACAACCAAATATTTATAGCGGTTAACGTTGAATGAGTGCCGGTCGTACTTCGACTGTTGTTTTTAACAATCGTTTTTAACGTCATCAAAATGACTGACAGCGTTTTTCCGGGAATAAAATGCGTATTTATTTTGCTGATTTTTGTGGCTTTTTGTTAGGAAAATTAACATATTGAAGTACTTTTACAAACATAGTAGAATACCCTATTAAATATGAGTTTGTAATAAACTTAAATTAATTGTTTTAATTAATTCTACATCAATAATTAATTTATAACAATAAAAAAAATCATGATTTATATTGAATAATATGATTGGTTTCATTGTAATAGAATCTTTATTCATTTATAGTGTGTTTTGTTGTGTCTCGCCTCACCTCATGGTATAGGCCTCCTATAGAGGTAATCATATTCTTCTGCCTGATGCCCTTCTCTTCCATATGACACCTGCTATTTCTCTAATTATTTTATCTTGTCTATCCCTTCTTCTTTTTGATGGAAATTTTATAACTAATAATTTTGTTTTAAGCCTTGTCATTTTATAATAATTCTAACTTACGCTATGTTTTTTTTTTAATTCATAATGGTCCTCTCCGTACTCTACTAACACGCCTCAAGGTCTTGAATATATTTTTTTATTCAGTGCCCAGTATTTTTTCTATGTTATGGATATATATATTTTTAAGACCCTTTGGTGTCTGTCTGATCTATCTGATGCTGATAATGTTTTAACTAAATATTTATGTAATATGTATATGGCGGTGTTGTTAATCGCAATTTTTTTCTGTGCGTGATAGGTAATTACCGGGTTTAGTACTCTTACGGATGTAAATACTACTCGTAATATTACTAGTATGCTTTCTTTATATAGTTGCTTTAGTATAGTTTGAAGGTTTACTGGAATACCAGTTATGAGTATCAAGTTAATTCGCAAACCTAAGACGACTCAGTAGCTCCCTATTAATATTTAGACCAGGTTTACTCCAGCCTAGTTCTCCAAATAAAAATCTAGAACTGAAGAAAATAATTATGGGTGCTTGAGCGCTGTGAGCTGTGTGACTCCTTGTTTAATTTTAAATTACTGTCCTATAAATTGATACGTTATATATATGTGTGTGTATTTTTCTTATAAATAACTTGATGTAGCTATGTAACCCACACAACTACACTAAGTTATCGTCAAGACAAGATATTCATTTGCATTTTGTTCAATTCAATTTGGTTTAGCCATTACTTAGCTTAGATCTATTTAAGCCTAGGTCCAAGTATAAGTGTAGACATTCATTTTATTAATAATGATACAATATTCTATATTTTTAAAACATTATTCATTAATAACATAAAATATGATATTGCTCCGTATACATATAGAGTAACTTTTAACAAGAGTTTAGGACACGGCTTCATTTTATAACTTATTAAAAGTAGTTTAGTTTTACCTTACTTTTTAAAACTGGAAACAAAAGCGATCCCCTTAATTGTGTTTTTACTTACTTACTCATACTGACTCACTCACCCTCCAAACCGGAACACAATAATACTATGTATTGCTGTTTGGCGGCAGAATATATGTCGGGACCTAGCCGGACGGACTTGCATAAAGCCAAGTAAATGTCGTAATTATTTTAATCTTGTGTTTAATTAACCAGCAACGTATTGATATATAATTGAGTGTTTTTAATCAAGTCGTATTTACCAATTTACTAACTATAATAAAAACGGTGTCAGTTTCCTTCCTTTAAGAAAATGTTTAAACGTTTGTTTTTAATCACGTATTGTTATAACTTTTAAGACATAAATAAATTCTCACTGATTATAATCGTAAAATTTCAAAATTAGATCGCCAACGTCCATACCACGTTGAATACACCGGTTCTCGTCCGATCACCGAAGTTAAGCAACGTCGGGCGCGTTCAGTACTTGGATGGGTGACCGCCTGGGAACACCGCGTGTCGTTGGCCTTTTTTTACTTATATTTTAATAATTACAGTCATAGAGTTATTGTATCATTTGTCAAATTGTTTTCAGTCTGAATGCCATTGAAAATAAAAAAGAAAATCAAAGGAATGTAAAAACATTAAATTGAAAGACTTATATGTATACAAATATAAGTATACAATTATTATGTTGACATTCTAGTCGTGCATTGAATTCACATTCACTATGAGTACTTACTCTTTTGTTTGACCTCAAAAACCTGTTTTTTTCTCATCTGTATAAGTATACAGATGAGAAAAAAACAGGTTTTTGAGGTTTTAAGAATTGAATCAAAATATACCTACTTTGTTCAAATAGACTTTCAGAAAGTTATTGGAATTTACATTGTACAGTTGAACTAAACAGGAATCTACCACGGACTCGGAACGTGGATTGTTTCGTCAGAGAATGATCTACTATTACACGGATGTGCCAGAGCTTCTTAGCTTAATTAACATGTTTAAAGCTTACTCGATCATGATGCACTGATTGGTTGTACATTATATGCGAAATGTATACGAGGGGGTCCAAAATCCGCGCAATAATAAATAATACAAACAAATTATTTTTATTCAAAACTTTTTTAATCCTTACGAGCGCTTATTCAAATTGCCACTACTCAGTTTCTGTATTTTTTAAGCTTGTGTGCGTGTAACTGCATATCATCATCATTACATAGTATAAAGCAAAGTCGCTTACCGCTGTCTGTCCCTGTGTATGGTTTGATCTTTAAAATTACATAACGAATTTTGATGCGTTTTTTTAATAGATAGATTGATTCATTATAAATGTTTATATGTATGTACAATTGCATAGAGGTTTCTATAAAGGTTTCTAAAGTGATGTCGTAAATAAACACATTTATTGCGCTTACATTGCAAACGCTAACAGATAAATCAAAATAATGTACTTACTGTATTGTACACCTTAAAAAGGTCTTGAAAAAAGTCCACGATGGTATATGTCTATCTCTAGGGATAACCCACAATAACCATTTTTATCCGCTACTTTTTACAAGAAAATATGGCTTATTTCCGAAGCGATTTTAGGTAATACAGCATTAATCCTAATCTAATAAAGTACTTTAAATACATTGTGCATTTAATATTGATCAATATGTCCCTTTACAGCATATAATTTAAATGAATATATTCGAAGATATTACAGAACTAAATGCAGGGACACAGCAGTTTGTATTATCTAATGATAAAAAACTCTGAAAGTTGTAAGACATTCTGTAGTATATTTAGTATTAGCATTGCACCCATGCGAAGCCGGGGCGTAAGCGCGTTCTTAGTACAACTACTATAACAGCAATCGATATAAAGCATAGTGATGCATTACATTATTTATTCCGTAGAAAATATATTTGTATTTCATTTCATTTTCAATTATATGGAAACTGAAACAATTACAATACATTGGATATACTTATACACGCACGTAATATAAAAATCGATCGTCACTCTTTTATTATCAAATTTTGCCGATCAAACTTTTGTATGATACGTAAATCATACAAAAAAAAATATTACCCCTAACCTTTAAGGACATTGCTAGTCTTCCTGCCTTAAACAATCTTAAAGTATAATCGTAATAGGTTTCTGAACTTTCATGTTGTGTGTCAGTTAATTAAATTATTTTTTCTATTAAGTTTCTAATATGATAAATACTCAAAACATAAAACATTCGTATAGTAATAAATCTACAAATATTATAAATCGAAGTCGGTTTCTGTTTCTCTCTGTTTCTCCGCTAACTTCTTCTAAACTGCTGAACGGATATTGATGTGCTTGTCACCGATAGAAAGAGTGAGGGTAGTCGGATTATCGGATTATCAGATTGTCGGATAAATGTTTGTAACAATAAAAAAAATATATCTTGGCACTTAAAATAACGCAAATTTAAATAAAATAATAAAATAAGATATACAAATATTTACTATAATATAATACATATAAGTCAAAATAATTTTGATTTATGTTTCACAATTAATTTATATTACTGTAATTTATGATATACTTACTTATAAAAACGAATAAAAAAAAAGTTATGAAAAAAATATACCTTCTTCAAATTTTATTGCACCCGTTCGTAGCCAGGGTTGCTAGAAATTGATATTATAAGAGGTTGGATAAGTAGAGAAAGAAACAATCATTTACGTAATTTACGTTTAAATATTTTATTAGAGATCTAACGTTAAAGAGTTTTAGTTTAGTTTAAATAGTTTTTACAAAATAAAACGTTTACTATTCTACTTATATTTATTTACAACATTTAAGCAAGTTTACATAACAATAAAACGTCTAGTGATAAAAGACTAGCACTGATTTTTGAGATCATTTAATTAGAGATCAACTTAACAACTATCTTAAAATTTAAAATGAAGGAATTATTGAATGTAACGAGTTTAGTTGAACACCGATTTCTTTTTTTTATCGTCATTGATTTTAAATTCGAAAGAAGAAAATATATTGTTTATTAAAAATATAATTACAAGAGACAAGAGACAAGTACAAGAGAAAGTACGGAAAAGACAGATACACAAATTAGTATGAATTTTACACATTTTTTGTAAATGTTGATGATGAATGAAAAAATGACTTTTTTAAGAGCATATAACGATTTTAAGCAAATACTCATTATAAATGAGCTTCAAATAAAAAGATTCAATTTATCTCTTTATAAAGGTGTGAATTATGTAATATTAAAAATTGATTTATATTATATACATTGGTTTGACCGACTTATAGTAATGTACCATACTATACTTAGTTGATATTACTATAGAAAGAACATTATAATAACACGTGTAATTAAATTAATTCGGTATCAATATATGTAAACAGCAAATGTATGAATTTAATTTGCTACCATTTTTTTGTCTAGCACAAAAAATATCGATTTCAAACTTTTTTATCATTGAAACAAAAAAACAATATAATTGATCTTAATAGTATCATATCATTATTTATTTTGATGATATTATTGAACATCGTGAAATGATACTCAGTCCATAATATCTTCTTCCAAATCGGATGATTCACCTTTGGCCTCTTCGTTTTTGTCTTTTATGTCTTCCTTATGATCAATAGAGTGCAGATTTTCATACACACTTTTTAAATTTCTCATTATGTACGATGTCCCATTTGGTTTACCTAGAAATCTGTTACTGCGCTCAAAGAATTTGTCTGGTCCATCAGTTTGGCTATGATTTGATCGAACGGGGACCGAAAAAGCAGACAAATGACGAGGTTTCTGTCCAAAGTCCTTTCCGAGTCTTTTTTCCAAATTAGGTTCATCATTCCTAACTTCAGAGACACTGTTAGGATCTACTGCTTCTGACATGGCTCTTTTCCTGTCGTAAATATGACCAGAGACGCGTAAATCAATGAAGAAATTTAACGGATCTACTCCAAATTGAGGATTGTAAAGCGGTGGGTACCACATCGGTGGTGGAGGTGGTAATATCAAATTTGAAGGAGGAACAGCGTTAGTCTCAACTGGATTCCTCACAACACATGGTGCTGGCTTGGGAAGTTCCTCTGTACCAACATCGACAAATGTAGACTGTCTTCCAGGAGGTCCAGGACTGCTTGACTTGGGAACTTCAGCTTTTGGTGATAATCTTCTTGGGGACTGATCGCAAGATCTCGGTTGTTTATCTACGGTCAGCTCGAGTGGAACTTCAGGCCGCATTTCGGGTTCCTTCTTATCCTCCTCTTGCTTAGTCCAGTCACGTCGCCATTCTGTTTCGTTTTCAGCAAAGTATTTATGAGAACGACGCTTGAAGCGACGATGATAATGCGGTGGTCGACAGCCATGACGAGCGTTAACAAACGACCGAAGCATTTCGCTAAAGAAAAATGCATGCGGCTGGAGAGGTAAAGCGCTGTAAAGATATGGAGGTGTGGCTGCTAACAAACGGGAAACAAGTTCAGTGTTCCGTAGCTCCCGCACGTGTGTCTTAGCTGCACTTTCCGCGGGCTTTTCTTCTTGTACGGAGCCCATTATCTGAAAACAAAGGAGTAAAATTATTTAACAATATTTAAAAATATTAGAAATTACATTAGTTGGATAAATTTAACAAATTATAAAATATCGAATTATGAGGTGCGGGATCACTAGGGTTTTTGATAACACAGATGTGAGCGCACCCTTACAATTAATCTGATATTGATCACGCAGGTGCTTTTGAGTTCGTAACGTGTTTATTGCCTTAATCCGTTTTGGATACAAAAAAAAATACTTTATTTTATATTTTACACTGATTACATATTTAGTATATTAACATTTTTCTTTTTAATGAATACTTTTGGTTTTCGAAGAAGAAAAAGGCATTTATTACGGCAATAACAGAAATAACACTAAATCAGTTTCTCTTTAACATTGGATTTGATAAACAAACACGTAGACGTCTATATCATGATGTTCCCGCGTACTTGTCGGTTCGTCTGTCGACATCGATTTTTCAGCTCAACGCTGTTTTATTGCCAATATTCGAATGAAGATACATCCGCATTCTAATAGCTGGTCGGATTCGGTTGCTCGTAACATTTTTATTATGGTTTCCATTGCTTCTAAATAAAAGAAAGGTAAAAATAATTTTTATAAGCTAACTTTAGTTCTAAAAATAAGGAAAAAAACTATTAAGTCAATAAAACCCATTTTGTTACATAATACAATTTTTACTAGGTAATATTATAAAAGCGAAAGTAACTCTGTTTGGCTGTCTGTCTATTATTATTTTTGCGGCGAAACCAATGAAACCAATTAAACCAAAACTTCAACCAAACCAAAACAAAACCTTAAAGAAGAACTTACTTTTTTATGCCAAACCTATTAAACTCGAGTCAAGCCGTGGGCGAAAATACTTTTATTGACAAAAGTTTAATCATTCTAAGAGGGAATTTATAATTTCTTATAATTTAACGACTTATATGAATATTTATACAAAAAATCGTGTTTACGCTTTTGACTGTTCAGGAATTCTACCGGAATCAATACTGGGTATAGAATCAGGTCTTGCTTGACATAAAATTTAATTGTCATAGGAATCGGAAACCAACATGTCGAATTTCAATTCCGTATGATAGGAGAATTGTTCTAATTCAACTTGCGAGATTTATGACCTAAACTAACAAACATTGCTTGTTAAATAAAAGCTTGTAAAATAGTTTCGATGGAACGGAGACACACTGATATAAATAAGCATTGGTGGTAGGCCTTTTTGCAAGCCCATCTGGGTAGGGACCACCCACTCATCAGATATTCTACCGCCCAACAACAATACTTACTGTTGTTGTGTTCTGGTTTAAAAGGTGAGTCAGTGTAACTACGGCATAAGGTACAATCTAATTCCAAGGTTAGTGGCACATTTATACAGCGAATGCAAATTCACATTTTTGAAATTTTGACAAATACTTAATGATTTTCTTCGATGATTGACTTTAATACAAATTATTGAAATTTGAACTTAATTGCACATTTATTTTGAAGATAGAATAGTAGATCCGAATAATGATTTTAATTCATATCGAGGTTAAAACTTCACAGCAGCTGATAAACGAAACTCGATCGAATGTTATCAGCGATGGTACAATTGAATTTGTAACAAAAGACCTTGCCTGCTATATTAATAAAGGATCCCTCGATGATTGGAATTAAATGTCACATTACCATATCATTGAGCGAGTTCGCAGTGAAAGCGATACATTGGATTTGTGACAATGGCTGGGGCTGCGGGGAGAGAGGGGAGAGAGGAGATGTTCACAATAAATTCAGAGTGGCGTATCTCTATTCAAACAGTTGATACGGAGCGTGAAGCGGGATGGAATCTTACGTACGCGACGATGGGTAAACATGACGGCCGTGCCTCCCCTGCGGCTCCGGGGAGTACAGTGCACGGCTAAAGCAAAACCTACGTCGTTTTATATCCGGATTGAAAAAAATGTATTGTCTATGTTTTGAGTTACTTGCTTTGATATATTTAGTACTGTTAACTAAATCGCCATTTAACTATTTTTTAAAAACTTTAAGGCTTAGATTAATAAAGCATACATTATTTATTAAATTGCAAACCTAATGCTAACAAACTAACCTAATTTTTGGTGACCCATAGAGCACTGCTGTTTGGGCTAAGTTAAAACATGCGCAATTCAAATAAAGATCACTGGTTTGAATCTAAGTATTTGTGATAAGTGTACCTATATAACAAACAGCGGTCGTTTAGTTTGGCGAATAAATTAATCCTTGTCTTCAATAAGTGACAGTGGGAGTTGTTTAATAGGTTATTTTGTAGGCGATATGACTAATTTCACTTGACATCATCAATAAAATCAAATCACAATATAGGTTATATAATATTTTTTAAATGAAATAATTCTAACATCCGCCCTACGTTCATATTTTAAGTATTGCGTGACGCAAGTAATTTTCGAATTGAGATACAAGTTTGTTTTTCCTCAAAAAATGTTTGAAAACAAGATTTGAAAATGGAAAGAACTGGTAGTTAAGGACGTTACAAACGGTCGATGAGTATCTTTTAATTATCGGAAATTCTTTCGTTGCTCGGTTCCCAGCGGCTGAAACGAGTGAAATGCTTTATTGTGTTAGGAAATTTAGTGGGGAAATGGGAGCTTTTACTTTATTTACAAACCCACTATAAATGACAACGAAGAATGTTAACTTTATTTTATGCTAAAAAGACATAAGTATTAATGAAACTTTATAATAAACATCTTATACAATACATCTATATTATAGAAAAATAGTTCCCTTAAGTCGTGTCAAAAATTTACCAAATATTAATTAGTTGAAGCTTGACAGAAGATTATATTTAAAGTCAATAAACATACTGCTCAATATTGTTTCAAGATTAAGATATCTGATTTAAAATAAAAAATACTATTGTTTTCATATTATATTAAGACACTTGTAAACAGATTATAAAATCAACTTTAACATAAAAGGCTTAACCAATGAATCCGTATTCAAAAAATTTAATCACGCACCTAAATCCTTGAACGAATTTGATTTATGAGACAAATTCATTATGCACTAGCTAGAAAATATAGCAATTTCAACCTTACGTTGAGGAAGGAATATTCGTTTTAGCGTTAAATAATATGATTACCAAGGTGTGCCGCCACACGGCTGCGAACGTTTAATTTCCATATTAAAACCGCCACAAAGGAAACAAATTCAAAAACCTCGCCGATGGCGGGGTGGTAAAAGAGATTGCACTGGAGTAAGAAACATCAAAGCGTATTTATAAAATGGATGCGGTATTTTCTAAAACCTGTGTTAAATTATCTTGTTAAGTCTGCGAAACGACCGTGTACATGCCAAGTTCAGTTACAGTTTAATAAAATTAGATTTATAACTATTAACGTTTAAAATTAGGAATATTTTTAAAAGACTAAGCCTTCTGTTTTCTGCTTTTATTATTCAATTATTTTCGTATATATAATAATAGACTAGATACTACATACTAATAGAACATAATAATTATATTCGTATCAATTTATAAAATTACAATTCAGGAACCGAGGATCGACATATCGGAGTAAACCTTAAGCACACTCTACATTAAATTAATTCCTTATATTTTATGAGAAAAGTAAGTAAATAAATGTAGAAAAGCGGTAAATTAAATGAACCATTAAATGTCATCTCAGACAAACGATTAGACCAAGTCTTGTTTGCAACGAGGATGAGTAGAGCTCCGGAGTGTAGGTACGCTAGGAGTTTCTTTGTTTCCAGACCAGTCGGTAGATAAATTATGTAATTCGTTGATATATTTATTTTAAATTAAACACAATTTATTTTTCTTCATTGCAATTGAAGTAATATTATTTATTTTTAAATCCTGTTAGCCAAGAACAAATATTTAGCAACAAATAACGAAAAATATATTTATTACTTAAAGGGTATAATAATTGATAATAACTAATCAGTGTTAGGTGTCATATATCCAACTAATAGTTTAGTTTAATTTTACTCGTTATTTTATTTATTTTTTAATATTTAGAATAAATATTTTTTATAAAACTTTAGAAATTTTTGGGATTTGAAACTAAATGAAACACAAACGTGTCACAGAGCGACGAACGAAAAAAAATATAACTTAATTATTTAATTTCACTTCTACCATGCGTGAATTACACACACACACATTTGTATTTGATTCTTTGTATTTCTCTGTGTCGCTATAAACCTTGTATGCAATATATGCTCATTTCTCATTCAAACAAAACTTCGTTTCATTATCATTTTGAAAAAAAAGATAAATTTCACTAATTTTTCAACTAAAGTACAAAGTACCATATTAATTTAATCCTAAAATACCGTCTTAAATATTTCTTACATCTCAAACATCACAAACAATATTGCGCGCAGATACGGCGGGTATGATAATCGCGTCAAAACGCACGTGAAGTGCCGCCAGGGTGGGGTGGGGTGCTAAGCCGGTGACAGCTTTAAAACGTACCCGATTATCCGACTGAGTGTACTTTAGTCTGAGACGGTCGCTTGAAAAGATATGATTTATGCCTACCGTCATGTCTGTGTTAAAGCTTTTGTGCTAGAATATGCTTTAGAAAACTGATTCATGTTACAATGGTTACGACATTATGTTTTAGTCATTCACAAGAATATGTCATTCAGAATCATTTAAAATTCATTCGTTCATTTTCACAGATATATTTTACGCACTATTTTAAATTCATATCGAATTTTGTCGAACACATATTATACTTTTTATCCAACTCATAGAAGACTCAAACTTACTCTGTCAATAAATCAAATAAATTTAGTGAGTACTTGATCTGTGTCGGATACACTAAATTTATATTAAGGATATAACGATTAAATCAATTGTCTATTGAACTGTAAAGCCTGACATCAAATGTATATATATGTTTAAACAAATTGTTTTATTAATTTTGTAGATATATAAACCACATCTAACATTTAGGTATGGTTTATATATCTACAGCAATGGATAGAACAAGTTGATAGTATAAGTTACGGGTACCACCGAGTCTAATTTTGTTTTTATAAGTCACCTGTCCCATCCTATTGTTTGAGTCATGTCATTATTACGCAATGATTTGGCGTGGTGGAGTAAGCTTATAACGATCCTTGTTAGGAAAGAATTTTACGTCGACTTGAGAGGAAGTGAACGAGATATTAACGTAAATATATCGAAGTAAAGATTATTAATCTAGAAAGTTCAGTAAAAGTTTGAATACATTTACAAAATAATATATTCGTGTATTACTTTTTAAATACGCACACAATGCCCACGTAGAACGGAGCCGTTTTTAGATATCCGTCACTCTGTAAAAAATAAAACAGAGCTGAGCGCACTGTTAATTACTGATGGAAGCCGGAATGCACTGCCGTGGTTTACTTTTTGCTTTAAAACTTTTAATGGATGGTTTTATGCACTCCAGTTTATAAATGGTATTATAAAAATTGTTACAAGTTTCATATTACAAAAATATTTTTATTAATCACGTCTTTTATAATTGGAGACGTTTGTCGTTGAAAAACTAATTCGTAATTACATAAAGTAATTTTTGATTATTTATGTATTATATTATTGACGTAATCAATAAGTTATATAATTATAACGACTATTCATATACACTGGCTCACTCGCCTATTTACACCAATAGTTACACCATTAACGCGCTGAAAGTGACGATGATTAAAATGTGATATACATTTTGCAGCTGGATACGGAACCACAATACAAAGCGATTAAATGACTGCAAGTGAGTAAGACAAAATCTAGGGGTGACTTTTAATTATATTCTATTAATTAAAATTAATTATAAAAAAACACATTCACACAATAAAATAAATAAATTAACTTCTTGATCGCAATTTCAAAATACCTATAGCAATTGGGTATATGTAAGCGAATATGAAGGTAGGCAATTTCCTAAACAGATCAGAGTTACGATAGCGACGGATCCAAATGAAGAAGACCGAACGAACGAATGAGAGAATGTAATGATGCTTGAATGAATGATTACGTATCATTTTGAGATATTCATTTGATATTGTAAATTGAATAAACTGGCATTTTGTAAGCGTTCTTTTAGGAATGATTTAGTTGTATTTTTAAATTATCCTTTGCCATTGAATGCAAGAAATATTCTAACATATATATATATATATATATCGCTTTCGTACTATTTCATTGTATCCAAGCGAATACAGGTACTTAAATCTACAAAAAAATTACTAAAGAGATAACAATATTTTAATTAAATAACTCATTACATATTAATAATTAATTAATTTCCGCGCATTAGACTCCCTACATGACGAATCCCTAATTACACAACGCTTTGTAAACTTAAGACGTTCGCCTTCACTTAATCAAAGACGAATAACAAGTATGCTTCTAATTATTCAACGATATATCAAACATGAGACTTTGATTAAGAATATAAAACCACGATAATTAATCACATACATAGCAATCAATATAATATAGTACACATATTATTTATATCAAGAATAATCCTCGGGTATTGTATCGTCACATATATGTGTATACAAAATGACGTACAAACCGTTGAATCCCTTTTGTGAAGTAGGCAAACTCAACAATGCGACGAGAAAAATTTAAGATGAATCTTTATATGGTCTGGTTACTGCTACGTTCACGTGGGTCCGGTGTTATATAATACTTAAACGTTCCCAATAAATACTTTTACTTAATGATAGACCTTTGTACAAGTCTGTCTGGGTAGGTACAGTCCACTTATAATATATTCGACCCGCAGACAGCAATCAATATTTTTGTATTCTGGTTTGAAGGGTGACTGAGCAGGTGTGACTTGTGGTAAAGTTTTCAAGGTTGTTTTCACATTGGCGATGTAAGAGAAAGCTAATACTTAAAGCGCCAATGTCTATGCGCGATGGTGACCACTTATCATCAAATGGCCTATTTGCAAAATAGAAACACAATATCTGATACAAAAAGATTTATTCAATTGATTGCTACATCCTGAAATTAATTCGATCAAGCAAACGTAAACTCTTCACATTTATATATTTTTTTGCAATTAACAAACCAATATAGCATCCAAATGAAGAGCAAGCCATTTAATTCCTAGACTTCATGAACTCAAACGTCTTTTTAATGTATTATTTTTTGCACCGAAAATAAATACATGATTAAAAAATGTGTTTAACTATATATATATATATATATATATATACATTGAATACAGACATCTAACAAAAAATATCGTAATCCAAAAATAAACAGGCTTTTCATAAAAATCATATTTGCGTCAATATTTGACGTTGCTAGAGGGAAACGACTTTTATTTTATTTCTCGGCGCGGAGAGGAGCCTAATAAAAGCGTTATCATATCGTCGTACAATAGCAAACTGTCTCTGCTTCCATCAAAGCGCTGAACATTCAGCTACGAAGAGTGACTCACTTTATATTTTGACTACAATATTTATTCTATAAATAATTTTTATGATACTAATACGATAAACTTATCTGAGCCAATATGTCTGCTAATTCATTCAAATTAGTGATATATTTTTAAACATACCAAATAGTCTATAAAGAATTGCAATACAAGTGTATTGTAGATTTCAATAGAACAGTTTTACTTAATAATAACTTTAATTGTAGGTCTAAACGAATAAAAATAGTACAAAGGCAATGAAACTACATCGCAGAAAGATCGCTATTATAGTAATTATATACATTAAATATGTATTAGTTACAGTTTTTTTGTAAACTTAACGCATCCATTTTAAATAACTTAGTACATGCAATATTTTGGTATTCACGCGAGCGCTACGCGGTTTCTTTGTGTCGTAGAGCACAGGTAGCGTTGCGCTACGAATACTACGGGACTACGACGTAGAAAGAACTAAAAGCAAAAAAATGCTTTCACTGAATATTACAACCATTGAGATTAATCTTAAGCCTATTAACAGACGATTTAAAAAAACATGATTTAACGTTTTCATTAAAGGCAAAATTAAAAGAAATAATATAAAAATTTAAAAGTTTACGAAATAAAGTTCAGCTTTTAAATCACATCGAACTAATTACCCACGATAGAAATGACACATGTTTTAATCATAAGTTTTTATTAGCATTGAAACGATACATGATGTAGCGTCACTGGACTTAAATTCGACTTTTTCTCTCATCGCGCCCAAATAGCCACGAACAAATCTAAGTTTAAGTTTCAATGAAAAAAGCAATAAGGAAAGTAATAGCTAGCATATAATCCTGCTTATTTCTTCAGGTTGCTCCAATATTTATTTGTATTCAAATGAGGCAGAATTGTATTTAACATGATTGTATATAACTCGAGATGATTATAGACACAAAATAAACACGAAAACTCAATGTTACCCGAGCTTGAACCTGTATTCGGTTAGAATTGAAAGATTACTGTACAATCTCGGTTCTCTTAAACCAATTATAATAAGTAAATAATACATTAGTAAGATTTACTTTGAAGGCACGTTGTATACATAGTTTGGTTTATACTTATATACTTTCTTCCTATGAATTTCAACTTTACGTGATTTTCGGTTGTACCAAATCTTCGATATTTGTCACTCAAGTTTCATCGGAAACACGAATCAAACAAATTTATACAAATACATGTCACTCACACAAAATAACATATGCAGTAATAACAAATATTCACACAAGCGAAAGTAATCTTTAAAATTTATAGTGTAAAGCTTAAAGTCGTTTTGCTTGACATGAGTTTGTTACTAAAATCGAATATATAAAGAGTTTTTGTAAAAAGCAGCTCTACTGCTTTGGTGTAAGGCTTAAATTTTCTTTCCCTCTATTGGGCAACGCAATAAAACTGACACATGTAGACTACGCAAAGTGAGTGGGTTTGCTTGTAACGTCTATCAGAGGAGGGTTGATACGCGATATTCCCACCGTGTAACATGCAAAATAGAATTGAGAGAAAAACGTTGTATTAAGCCGATATACTTGTTATATATTGTAAAAATACACATAATATTTCTTTGAATATAATTTTATACTTCAATAAATATGTACATAAAAAAATTCTAAAACTAAATATTTTTTTAAATGAAACAAAATCTGAAAATTATGTGATTGACTCTTGGAGAAACAAAATAACTATCAACAAAAATGATATCAAGCGTAGTTTCCGAGCGTTGCGGTAGAATTTTAACAATCAATAAACAACTGTAACACTTCTATGAATTTGTCATTTTTTTATGATCAAATTTAAATAGTCGACTTATGTAACCAACATTAGTATCCACACATAAGCTTTACCGCTATTACGCTATTAACTAAAAAACATCAGAACACATATGATAAAATATATGATATTTAAAAAAATAATATAGCTATTCCTATTAATCATTTAAAATCCAGGGCGAGCCGTCGGTTGGGTCCAGGTAATGTGTAACGCAAACACAGGGAGCGAAATGAACGCTTGGACCTAGCCGCATATTTCTACATATTTATATACTTTAACAGTTATATTTAATTAAATAACAATATAACGATGGTCAAGCAAATTGGACACGGGTATTCTAAACGAAGTTCGAAATCCACGCGATCACCACTGCTTTAAAATGTACTAATTAAGGTATGTCATGGCTTCACATTTTTTTTTACTGATCCTAACCCCCACACGAATCTGTATTCAAAGGATAGTATCACTATAATATTCATACAAAAGATAATAAAGACGGACAGATAACTAATAAATTTTCAAAAATGATAGAACAACATTTGCTATAAAAAACAGTCACGTATCATATGACTTCTATTTTAAAACCTATAGAACCCTAAAAGTCTGCCTGCATTGAATACCGGCGAGTCCCGAGACAATAGAGGCGGCGAGTGCACGAAGGACTATTGTTTGTCCCACTGTGGGATGAGCGTGGACACTATTGTCGAAGTACAATCACGTCGACGAATAGACAGAAACCTTATCAATTTAATTCAAATATAGAACACGTATAGAATTGTCAATTTGTTCTTGAGAATAAATATGACTTTTATTTAGACATAACAATACGTACAAAATAGCATATTAAAATTCTGTGATAATTAAGGTGCTATTCCGTAAATATAACGAAGTTCCGCAAAATAATCATTATTAAATCTCATTGTAACTTATTTTGAGCTTAGCCCGTATTAGTTGTTATTATTTTTTAAATTCGTATTTTGTATTTGTTTTTTTTTTTTATTATTATTATTTAAATGTACTGTAATGAAATATAATAGTTCAGTAAAATAAATTAGGCTCTTTAGAAATAATGAAAATAATAAATGTATAAAATTTGTCTCCTGCAAAATTATTATTAGTGAAATTTACAATTTCTTATATTATTTTATATTTTAATCTGTATATAATTTAGACACAGTAAAACATGTAAATCTTACAACAGATTATTCATCTGTTTTAAATTCAAGCACTTGGCAGCTCTATCAATACAACTATCTACAAAGTTACGCTTTACCATTCGAAAGTATCTACACCTCGCTATAAATTCAAATCATCCGTAATTACATAGCGAGAATTGAGCTGAAGTGAAGTATCCATCACACTCGTCGCCCTCGCTGGAGTATGCATAAATATCTCTCGACAGTCGACACGACATATCAAACGCTCCCCACTTCCCTAGTTGATGCCTTGATGGTGCCAGATTATGAGATCATTAAGGCAACATCAACTGTTCTGGTTTACGACATGAATATTAACATTGCGCTTTAATATGTTGTTATACTGTAATAAAATAAAAATAAATAATAAGTCATATAATGAAATATACCTTATATTTCATTATATAACTTATTATTTGATTAAATAAATAATTTAAATTCTATTTTAGGTATATATTTTTATATCTCATATATTAATCCATAATTATCTTAATAAAAATATACATATAATATATAAAAAACAAATAGTAAACAATTAAAAATAACATAATGTCGGTAAAGTTAACATAGAACCTCCGCTTAAATCACTTAAATCCATCGCAAACAAAAGCGAAATGACAGACTAGAGCCCACAAATCTCATATCCAAATATCTGAGTAAATCTTAATCCTCCCATTGTCTCCGGCTAATAACGATTGAGTCAGCGACAGACGGCTCAGATATTAATGTAATGAGAACCCTCTCTAAGGCAATTTCTGAGAGCCCACGGCGAATGATAAATGTAATTCAGGTTTGTAAGACAGTAGTGTTAAGAAAGGGGTTGATTTCGAATCGTAATAGATTCGAGGTAGATTTTGAGTGAGTTCACTTGACTGAAATAATCATAACATACAGATATGTTTTATTTGACATGCTTTAAAATCAATTAAATATAGCATTAAAAACATTAAAATAATATACACTAATACACTTTCAGAGATCATAGTAAAAAAAAAACACAAATAGACATTACAGTAATACTTTTTCAAACTAACATAATAGATGTAATAAGGAATTATTTTCCCAATCTATGAGATATCTACCATATTGACGTTGTTGATATGGAAACTGAATCAAGTGTTTTGAAGTCAACATCATCATAGAAATGAAGTAAATGTTCACCGCGGTTGTAGAAACATACATAAATATCCAAACAATGTTAAAGACATATGATGCTGTTATTTTCATACACTAAAGATAAGTTTGATTCCATTAATTTTTTTGACTACGATACGCTTTCATAGCACTTTTTGTGTTCACTAAAGAGAAATATTTAAATCAATAAAAGTTAGAAAGTAGGTGGCTCCACGAAGTTTTCTTTGTGTTTGCACCCACAATCTTAATACTTGTTGATTCCCCCAACAAGAAAATAATAAACCCTTCCCCACGAAAACTCGTCGTCAAGAATTTATTGCTTGCCATAAATATTAAAAAGTTTCAGCGCATAAATCTCTGCTTTTAATATCACGACGCCACAAACGTATGCCGCAATATTACCTTGTTTCTCTGCATCAATGATCAAAGATTTATGCCACGTTATAAATGGTTTTTCATATTTGCAAAGACGAAAAACTTATTAAAATTGAATTACATAGGTTGGCATAGATACGTTTAATGTATAATAAAATATATTTAAATAAATCAAATACTTCCTACCTTTAAACCGAAACACAGATAATAAATATAAAGTTCATTCAGGATAAGTATTCACAATTGTATGGTTTTATCTGTATTAAAAAAAAAAAAACAAAAGACACTTTAATATACATGACTGTGTTTGCTGGCTTTGCGTAATTGTTTCGAACAACCGTACCTCACCAACCCTTCAATATAGGGATTAAAAGAACAAAAAGAGGAGCGAGTTTCAATAACGGAGCAAACAGTAATCTCTGCGGGATTACAGCAATGAACTGCGGACCCGTGGGGTGATCTGCTTTAAACAACCATTAGTCTCTATGAAATAGTTTAATAATGTTCTTCTTAAAAACGAGAAAAATTTACTATAAGTTTAGTTTTTGATTCTTAAATATATTTTCCTTATATTATTGAGAAATAAAGAACTAGTAAACTAGTAACACTAGGTTTCCGTCTCAAGTCAAGTTTCAAGCAATGTCAATTCCATCTTCCTTGGGCAATGTGTTCGTGTCGATAGTAGAATTACTCCTAATTTTTCCAATTAATAAATGTAAACGGTATATAATTTAATTATCCGTTAAAAAGTTATTCTTAGAAAAGTTATTAAATATTTATTTATTTATATTTATAATTCAGTATTTATACTGAATTAATCTTATTTAGTAACTGTACTAAGCTACTTTTATATTTTTATGCATCTTTATGTTTAAAATGTGTACAATTAAACAAAGACCCACATAACAGGTGACTGGTTTGACTTCGAGTTCAATAATTGCGTGTCTCGCTTCCGGAAGATTATTGAATAAAGTATATTTTGATTTATATTTGAGTTTACTACAATATAATAATATATAGTATGATGTCCTTCTGATCGCATTTACCTTCGATGGCTATTCTCAACGCACACGAGTGTGTGTGCAAATACAGGCGCTCTCTACTATTCCCTTACTTTCATAGTCCATTAATCAGATCAAACTCGAGCTGAATATTTCTTGGCAGAATAACCCACTAGGTTTAATTAAGCCTGGACCTCATGTTATGCAGACTGCTAACCACAAACTTATAGATAACAAATTCTGTTTCGATTAAGATTTAAGATTGTTGACATTGGATAATATCGATTGATTATGAAATTTTAAAGCTTAATTCTATTAATTCAGTGAGCATAATAAACGCACTTAGGCCTGTAGACCATGATGTCTTTTGATTCTTCCTGAGCTTTTTACTTTTCTTTTACAAAGACTAAGTTCAATGACAAAATGTGGCATTCTGCATAATTAAATAGTGGACTTCATAGATATTATTTTTTAAATGACTTCGACCGTCAGTCCATAGACACGAGCAAAAAGTTTGCAACCCTTGCTATTTTTTCAGAGCCCTGGAACGCAAAAACGAATCATAACCTATGTACCTGCGTAGCTCTTAATTAATTACACCAATATCGATTGGTGTCGATCTGAACTCTAATACGAAATATAATCAGTTCTTAAGCTGTATCGTTTCCCGCCTTCGTAACAGTGTCTATTATCATACGTGGTTGATAAAAAAAAGCTTATAAACGAGAGAGGTCATTACGTAGAACTAAAGTAAAGATGATATCCCTTGAATAATTAACAATATAATACACAGTCTATGAACACACTTTACTTGATAAAAAAAATACGAATAACCTGAGAAAAGCGCAAAAGTTGGTTATATATTATAGAAAAATATACATAAAACAGAAATTGTGATTTTCGCAGATAGAATTTCAATGATGATTACCTAATAAAAACGAAAGGAAAACAAACAAAAATTCAATCCGGAATTAATTGTTGGACCACAAAAGAAGCCATTAGCTCCCAAACTCCACGGGAGGTAGTAAAACTTGATGGAAAATCTCCATGGAAATCAACGGATGGCGACTTTTGATTAATTAGCGCTATTCTTTCCACGCTGAGACGACAGGAAGCGCCGCCATTAATCCCTACAAAACAATATGGCGGTATCCGACATTTTATATCAGGTTATATCTGGTTACTTGATCGAGGGTTTTATTTTGACCGTAAATTTTGTATTTGCCTCTAATATCTACAATTGCTTATACAAGCATAACCATAATGTTCAACAAAAACTTGTTAGATTTATTTTAAAGTCGAGCTATAACTATATATAAAATGTAATTTAAGACATATTTAATTATGATTTAACAAATAATGTTAAAATTTGTTTGGTCTCTATAGGAGAAGATGGCGCAAAATTTTGGAAAAAAAGTTACAACACTTGTAAATACAAAAAAAAACTACCTATTTTCCAGTAAGACAATTTTTTCTCTCTTTCTAACCCCAATTTTAATATTACAGTTCCTGATACAAAAACTCTTTTTAGACCTGTCATATATAAAACCATAAATGTGTTTTTTAAACTTTATTTTCATTTTAAACGATAAGACCAATTAATTTTCTCCGTAATTTAAAAATCAATCTAAAAATGTAATAAATCAATTTTTAATTTATTATAATATTAATTATAGTATAAGTAGTGAAATTGATTCTACAATAAAAAACAGAAACAACCCTATTAATTCAAAAAGACATCTCGAAGCCGATATCGGAATGATTTAAAGTGAAACCGCCTGCCGCTAATTAATGCTCGTCAACGCCGCGTTTCATTACCGCCTAATTGTTTTTAAAACAGGTTCCCGTTAATTTAACGTTTGTTGCCGGTTCGGTTTTATTGCAAGGGGGGCTTGGTTATCGCTTTTATTCTAAATCTATACACAATCCCTGTTATAAACTTTTTGATTAGTTCTCTTTTGACTTAATACTGTAAGAGTATCAAAAACTATTTTTAATCAAAACAAAGTATAGTCATTATATGTATAATCATATTGGAATTTATTTATTCTATATATACAAGCTACTCAAATACAAATATAAGTATATATATATATATATATACTTATATACTTATAGATTAAATAATTGTAATGTTACTCAAACACACTCATCCCATGTACTCATTAGTTATTTTACCGCCAAACTTTACGTACTTACAAAACGTACCACACAATACATTGTGTGGTGTATTAATGTGTTGCATCGTTGTTTATGACCTAAGGGACATAACCTCTTAGAGCTGATAGTTATCTGAGCATTGATTGCGTTCCGGTTCTATTATACTTCTTACATCACTTATGTCTTTGTGTGATTATCCATAGGCTATCATTGGCAATGTTAAGACTATAAATCGTCTGGTAGATGACACTATAACCTATAAATAAATAAAAAAATCTACAAAATATTTAGTGTAATTACTGTTTTTAAATGTCTGCCTCAATAGTGCCGCATATCAAATATTTGAAATGTGAAAGTCGCAAGTCGAATTATAACAAAGAAAAGTGTTAGCAACTACTTTATTAGAATTCAATTTAAATCATCGTTTAACTTTATGAAGTTTACTTATTCGTAGTCAGACTGAAAATTACAGGTTTCGATAAATAATAGCAAGCCCCGGATCTTAGAAACGGTGAATACTTAAATACTCCGGCGGAAGAAAACCGTAAGATCTACGATTTTACAAACATAAACAGAACTGATTAGATTCTTGTGTTATTGTCATTATTAAAAGTAATTATTGATTCTTAATACGTTTCAAATTAGTTTTTAAATTTAGAAATATATACAAAATCAAAATATACTTTATTCAAGTAGGCTTCTATAAGCACTTTGAATCGTCATTTTACGTAACTATATTTAAAGTAAAGCTACCACCTGCACCGGTACGGAATGTAGATTTTACTGGGAGGAACCAGCAAGAAACTTAATAGGTACTCTTTTGCAACATTTGAAATACGTGTATGTGTACCTATATAATATACTTATTTATAGATAGAGGTCGTTACAAGACAAGAAAAACTGGCTGTAAGCCATAAATATTAAATATCAAGAATCAGATGACCAAAACGTTCATGTTTATATTAATATATCTAACATTGAGATATACTCGTAGTAGAGTATCTTTCTTTATTCTAGAAAAATATATTTAAATTATTTCAAAAGGTTTTTATTTAAGAAACAAATGAAATATTAATTACATCGAAACCAATACCTAATACCTAAGTTCATTGAATAATTTAAAAATACATTCATTCTTTCTATTGAAGACTGACGAATGTATTTTCTCTCCCCTCAACGACACAGGCACGACATCATCTGATTTGACGTTTTTTATATCGCAGCTTGATCATATAACAACTGACAAAACTAAAAATCGATCGATATTAATAAAAAAGTATATTATTCTTTAATACGGTATAAAACACAAATCTATTTGACGTTATGCCAATTCTAGGAACTTCAACGTCAATGGTCTGTCAGCTTTAACTTATATATGTATAAGAATTTGAAAATCTTATTTAAGTTCTGTCTATTCGCTTTCCTAATATACCCAAATGATCTTATTCAATTTATTGGTTTCGGAACACAGTCTTAGTCTTCAATTCGTCTCTATCACTTGTGATAACTTCTCTTTTTACCATGTCATCCTTCGCATAATCCATTCATCCTTATGTCGTTCTTTCTTTTTTATACTCATATTACATAAAAGTTAAACTCAGATAGTGAACCTAAGATAGTATACAAATAAACGCTATACTTTTATTATTAATCTACACACCATGATGTATTCCGCAGACATATTATTAAATGTTTCAACCCTATTTATTTCCAAAATGTTAACCCTCACAATGTCAATTATATGCAACTCTATACTTATTACGTTTGAATAAGTTATTTAATCAGATATATTTTATATTTTTAAGTCAGTGACGAATTCCGGTCCAGCCCATCTGGATAGGTACAGCTTACTCTTATCCGTGGATAGTGGTGACCACTTACTAAAACATTTCAAGTACGTTTAAAAATATTTATACAAAATTTTAAAATGCATTAATAGCTCCTAGACAGTACTGTACGCACTCAAACAATGTTTATCATCTTTTAAGTATTTTATAATGTATATAGTGGTAAATAGCATACACATATGTGTTCATAAAACTTCAGTAGACTAAAAAATAATTAATATATAATATAAAAACTTCTTGTTTCAAAGAAATTATATAGGTTTAAACTAAAAGAAAATTTTGTAATTCAGCTTTAAATTAGGCTATAGTACACTGGGCAAAGGTTGTGTTGCTTTCAGCAAAAAATATATAGCGTATCTATTTACACAGCTCAAGGCAGTTAGACATCGTTTTATTTAATACAAAAGTTATTATTTTGAGGATAGATACAGATTTTTCCTTATTTGGTAGCAAGACTTTGTTCAAGCTCGTCTGGGTAGTTTCCACCTTCATCATTTATACTACCGCCAAACGGCAATACTTACTATCGTTGTGTTCCGGTTTGATTCATTGTAATTACACAAACACCGGCACAAAGGACATAACATCTTAGTTCTCAAAGTTGGTAACGGATTGGTGATGTAAGTATCCGTGTACATTTCTTAGTGCCAATATCTATGAGCGGAGGTGACCGCTTACCTCCAGGGGTACATTCGCCAGTCCTCCTACCTGTTTGAAATAAATTTAATATATATGTGTAATATGTACTAATAATAAAAAATTATATTTTATATGATGATAGATTACGTCATTAACAATGTGATATACTTAATCTGTATTTTGTATTGCATATTGTGAGTTGACATTTGTCCCGCTTCGTTCACCGCGACTAATCGCTAACCGCGATGTGACGAGTATTTTGTTATAAGCTTACCATTTACAGTTTTGACATTTATAATATTATGTCTCTGTGGATTTGATTTAGACGTGTAAAAACAAAATGAATATTAATTTTTAAAAAAAGCTACACTATAATTTAAGAGTATTTTTTTAATTTAAATTTTCAAAAATGTATGTATGTAAATTATTTTTAACATAAGTCTCGTTTATACTTTTATTGGTTACTTCCTACACGTTCAGTACTTAGTAATAACTTTATTTATAAAGACACCCATACACTTAACTACTTATATCCACTTTAAATTTGCTGTCATATATTGTTTATTTAGCTTTTCTCCTCTTATGGTTGGAATCGAGTATATATATGGTAGCAGTTGCTTGGTTAATTTTAATTTCAAAAGTTTTGATATAGGTCCCAAATTCCAAGGTTCTTTTAAATAAAGAAATGATTTTTGCCCCAGGGCAGTAGCCACGGTTGCCCTCCCCTAAATCCGGCCCTGGCTGATGAGTAGGTGGTATCTACCCAGACCAGCTTGCACAAAGCTCTACCACAAAGTAAAGTTGCTATAGTTGTCATTTAGTATAAGTAACGTGATAAGCATGAAGTTTATGTTCTCGTGTAAAATAAATCGTTTTAAATTTATGAAATATTAAAACTTAATAATTGTTGAATTTATTCCTTATTTATCGGATTGTCTTATTGGGCATCGGATCGAATTGGTAGTCAATATTTCTCAAATCACTGATAATAAAAATAAGCGGACTCAAACAAACGAGCATACGCAACACCGGTCGGATCATAAACGGACTGAAGTCGTAATAATTAGAATGCATATTGAAAATGAAATAAGTAGTTTATACTTAATCGTCGATGTTGACCGTGACTATGGAGTCTATGGACATGAATATTTAACATAAAGAAATGTTGCCATTCTCTGAAGACTCCATCAGGGAAAAAAATGTAAGAAACCTAATACATACCTAAGTTGAGTGCAATTATTAAAAATGTTCAAGTGTTTTTTTTATATAAAATTGATAGACGAAAAAGCAAATGAGAAGGTCCATTGATGGTAACTAGTCTTACATCCTTTAGATATATTTTCAGTGTAGCGCCGCCAACCTTTGGAATTGGAATTAAGATATTAATATGTATTGTGCCTTTAGTTACACTGGCTCGCTAACTCTTCAAACCGGAACACAGCAATACTAAACTATTGCTATTAGACAGTGTAACATGTGAGTGATTGTGATGAATATGGATGGTACCTACCAACATGGGCTTGCACAAAACCCTATCACAATGTGAACTAATAGTATAGGTACAATAATAATAAAGCTTTATAAAAATTTAAAAATGAAACGAACAGTAATTGTTTCATTTAAACAGACCAGATATCCAATTTCTAAATATATTTTATTATGAGATATATATAACATAAAAGAAAAGTGTATTATTTTACGATTGGCACATAATGATTAATGATATCAATTGAAACTGCTCTATTTTTAAACGAAATTATTCATATCCAGGATACTCTTAAATTTAGCCTCGAGAACTTTGGCTGATTGAAAATTGTGATCAATATAATGCTAAAATCGTTTATGAACTGCAATCATAGACATGCCATTTATCGAATAAAATTAGTGGTTAAGACAAGTGCTAAAAACGTGGGGCTCTAACCCCTCGTGTGTCATAATGATATTAGTACGTAACCTCGAATTATTTCCAATGGGGTGGGCGTATGAAGGTGGACATGTATCGAAGGGGGATCTGATTTCGGACGAAGCTCTTGCTTGAAGCTTATTGTTCAATGTCGGTTTTGTGACGTATTATTGATATACATACTAAATATGAACATTGTGTCCTTTGTAAATCATAATAAACTAAAAAAAAACTTATTATAAATAGTTCCTACCAAATACATTATATATAAACTTTTGGCTTGATAATCATTAATAGATATCAGATGAAATTTCATCCTTTACATAAGTACATTTATATATTAATCCTTTATAATTTATCTTCTCATTAGCCTTCACAACTAAATTCATGTATCAAAATATATTTTAATGTAAGATCGGTTATCTGTCCGTGTGAATTTTGAACAAACTACTATTTTTACAATTTTTACTAAAGCGAGACCACCAATAATCGTTTACAGTTTTTCAAATCAAAAATTAATTTTGTAACAAATTTTACACTTTTCTAAAAGTATTTACATAATTCGGTAAAGAAAAAACCGTGAAAGTCCAAACAGCACTCGGGAAAATAAGAGAAAATTAAAAAGTAATAAAAATACAAATGAGCCGCTTTCAATCATCCCTCTGACAACACGGCGGGGGTGGGGGTGTCACATGAGATTAAAAAGTTTGACGAGCTCCCACGGAAATTAGCATTTTACTCCTGCGCGTCATTTACATAGACACTGTGATGTCTAACTTTTAACCGACTTTAAAAAATATCTATTTCACCCAATTGTTCCGTTGCATTTTTTTTTCATAATTTACTTTTACATGTATGTTGTTGTATATGGCAATACCGTTTTCGGTTACTCCTGAGACTACTCCTTGACCTTAAAAATAATAATAATAATGTTGACGTTCGAGCATTAGAACTTTGACCGTTAAGTTTTCAAGTAGTTTCTCATGATCCGTTCGTATAAACTATATTTATAAGAATAATTCATCAAGATCATAGATATCCGTCGTATAGATTATATATATCGTAATGTTCAAGGGATTCAAATTATTGAATGAATAAGTCTTTCTGAGAAAAATGTAGTTTAGAAAATCTATGGCACTGTAAGATCAACATAGGCATTGATTTCACGTTTAAGCATACTACTTATATTGTCAGGGCTTTATAAATAATTTAATTTAAAAGTCCAACTTGTAAAAAGTATGAAGCGTATTGAAAATTTACGAAATAGAGACTGCCGTGTTGTCGAGGGGGAAATGCTCCCAGAATTTTATGAAAAATGCTTTCAATTTGACGTCGT
The DNA here is from genome assembly GCF_905147765.1 of Vanessa atalanta. Lineage (NCBI taxonomy): Eukaryota > Metazoa > Arthropoda > Insecta > Lepidoptera > Nymphalidae > Vanessa > Vanessa atalanta. Next base: position 9,002,853 of record NC_061882.1, read on the forward strand.
CTTTCCATTTTACTTACGGCAACAAAAAGTGTCTGCATTGTACATTTTACTAGAAAATCGCAAATTTATTATACGTTTATATTGTTTCGAAACGTATATTGTTTAATAAATTTAAATAATAACAAATATTACGAATAATTATGTCAATATTTGATCAATTTAATATGACCAAATGCAGAAAATATCAAAATTGATAAAAATAAATATCATTTTCTTCATAAATAACATTTAGTAGGTATTAATTCATCCGACAACATCCAATACTTGTTGACTTACAGGTAGGATATATTACATACATATATCATTCTATAACTAACTAACATGACTGTATTTTTAAATGTTGAAAAAGAGTAACACTTAGTTTCTTGCCCGTTCTCCTCGGTAGAATCTACATTCCGAACCGGTGGTAGCTTCACTTAATATAGTTTGCTAAATGACGATTCAAAAGTGCTTCAAAAGCCTACTTGAATAAAGTATATTTTGATTTTGATTTTAACACACGCATCCATTCATAACGATGTTTTTTTTCAACGCCAAAAATAATAATTGTACCTGTCCGGCTTTGAACCTACCTCCTTAAAATAAATTTCTCATTCCACTGGGCCATGAGCTAACTATCATAAAAGTATACACAATTATGTATTTATTTAGCTACTTATAATATCATAAGAATTTAATGAAACATAAGTATTTAAAAAAAAATACTAAACAGCTATAAATCTTGCAACAGTATTGAAACCTGAGTACGGTCGCTCGTGTTACCGCCACGGCGCGCCCGCGGGCAGCTGTCACATAATAATTTAATTGTACATTTCCCTCCCTTTTTCACAGCTCTTTCGGCGACAACTCCGCCGGCCATTATGGCGTTGAGAATAAAAAATAAAACATAATGTCGATGCAAATTGCACAGATACTTTTTTTCAGAATAGAACTTTTATTAAGTCTTACGAAATGATTAAAAAGGGATGAGTGCGTTGATTTATTATAGGCCCTATATGGTTTTTATCGAATACGAGTAGTCGGCTAAGTAGGTCGGTAAATTATTGTACCGAATATATATACACATTATATATGTACCATACATAATATATGTGTATGAAGGAAAATTAATTATGATAAAATGACAATGCAATAATTTCAGTATATTTTTCCACATTCGTAGACATAATTTCGAACAATTATTACATCGTTGTAGCTTTTGTATATTATTTATATATAAACTATGTTCACTATTTAAATACTTAAATTATTATTTTTAATGTGTAGATAATATTTGCTACACCAATAAATCATTAATGTAAAATATCTATATAATATTCGGTTTCAGGTTTATCAATTCGACTAAGAATAATTGGTGGTACTGTTATGAAATATGAGTTACTTTTCTATCTATACAAATAAAAAAACAATCTACTGAGTGCAGTACTTACGTAGGCAACTTAGATGGCTGACGTAAAATGAAGCACCTTTTTTTTTAAATATTTCTAAAGAATGTTTTCAAAAATATATTTGTTTAAAAATATTGTTTTATTCATTAATTATAAACTATTTTGAAATAATCGATTTTATTCATAAAAATAATTGTAATGACATGATATGACCTTCAAATATCAACAGTAAATACCGACATTGTGTAATCACAGGCAATAGTTCCCAAGGTTGGTGGCGCATAGGTGATGTAAGGAATGGTTAATATTTCTTACAGCGCCTTTGTCTATGGGCGGTGGTGACCACTTACTATCAGGTGGCCCATATGCTCGTCCGCCAACCAATGCCATAAAAAATATATATATATAATTATATACATTGTATATATATATATATATATATATAAACTATGTCGGTATATATTACAAGTAGTAAATAACTGGTAGCTCTTAAAAATTTAAAATAAAAATATTTGTTTGACTGTTCTAAAATAGAACCCTTATAAAAAAACCAAACTAAAAAATAAATCTACAACGATGTAATAAATAAAATAAATAAATTGTTTTTTTTTTTAAACAAAAAATAAATATTTTTCTCTTAAAATTAACTTAACTTTAATCAACGCTTTAGCGTTAAATTATTGGAAAATAATAAAATAATGGAACAAAGTTACTCCCATTATTACTAATTCAAAATAATACTGTTTATTATTACAATATAAATATAATAGTAATAATTGAAATACTTTAAAACTGAAAACTTTTTTACGTACCTTTATGCTGTCAGACCCCAAACGCCAAAATCACTCGATCTCGCAGCAAGCAAAGCCGTCACATTCACTGTAAAGTCGGGTACACACTGAGGGAAAATCAACGTGATCTGAAACCCGCCCAGCAGGGTAGGCGGGGCCAGAGGTAGGCGGGGCGGTATTGGCAAATGGGATTCACTCGAATACTTCTTTTCTTGTCTAGTCAAGAAGCAGAATGGTCAACCAGATTAACGAGGAGGCTGTCGCAAAGTTATCCTTGTCCTTATAAAAGATTTAAATCCGTAGATAAATGATCGAAGTGGGATAGATTTTCTTTTGCTATTTATTGTAGACATATTTGTGAACTTCTATGATATTTATATCTACGAATAAAATTTGTCGAGTGATTACTTAAAAAGCTAAAAATTGTAAAGAAATGTTTACTCTATTCAGTCTTATATTTGATTTAATAGATGTTATTATTTATTAAATGGTACATTTTTGTTTCTAATAAGCTTAGAATTTAATATCAGTGAATTATTTATCAAAAGTGAACAATCGTCAAGAACAATACCTAATGTGTAAATATTTGAGAATAATCTTCATTAAAGAAAAAAGGCATTTCACTAACATTTGCAATTCAATAGAAGTATTTTTAATTTAAAATTGAATAACAATTACTTAGGTACGAATACTTGTGCCTAGTAGTAGGTACTGATTGCAGGTTACCTCTGTACTCAGTATAATATACTGTGGTGAGGAAGGCTAGGGAAACATTTAGATACATGATTTCTCATCATTTTAACCGATAAGAATTAAAGCTCAGTAGTGCGATTCTGTAATAATTCACTTCGAATCTCACTCGTGAAATTTTGACCGTCGACTTACGGTGATATGCCATTTTGATACATTTTATAATTATCATTAGTCAATGTTACATATAACATTCTGAACTTACACGCTCGTGTAAGTGCTCGTGAGTTTCAAATTTCTACTTACGGTGAAGGTACCTCTACATCCTTTTGATTTGTAAAAAAATATGATATTAATTACATACGACTCGTTGGGCTTAAGTCAGAACTCAAAATCATCCTGAAAACAAAGAAAATCTTCGAGGCAAACGACCTTGTTTAAACAGGCTTTGCAGTATCGCATACTTATAATTAATCAACTAGGAAGATCAATTATCTGTGATCTTGTAAACCAAAGCGAATTTTCCTACGGAAACATGACGTTGAAGCTTGGGAAAACGACATGAGTAAGGCACATCTATCGGTTAGATGTTTTTAAAAAAAAACTAACATTGACAACACATCCCATTATGGTATATTTTTCGCCATAATACGTACAGGAGTAAGTCGTACAGAATATTTCCCTTTACAATGGATACAACTAACATAATTATTGATTCTAAATTGTCTCCATTCGAGAGTTGGGAATAAATTTGGTTTTGTTGAGCCGTAAAACGTAGATTTTTGCTTTCCCATAAACCTAGTGTAGCTGTTAGTAGATAATGATTATTCCTCACTGACTATGGACTAAATTTAATACTACAAAACTAAGTTATTAGAAAATTATTAATAAAGAAAGTGACATATGTTAAGCCTTTCCATTCTTCGATTAAAATAAAACCATGTTATGTAAGTAGTTAGTTAGTTACGTGGTTATTTAAATTTTAGTCGTCGATTACTACTAAAATTTAAATAACCACATACCTAACTAACTAACCATTATTTTTTCTTTGTATGACATTAGTCAAAAGATACATATATTTTTCCTTGAGTCTTGACATTAACAAAAACTGCATAATGACTTAATAACTAAGTATTAAAAAATCAAAATTGTACGTACGCTCTACCTTCCTTCATATTTTTAATAATCTGCATTACCTAAGGTATTAAGAACAAATCTGCGGTTGCACCAATAAAATAAATCACAGTAGCAGTCCAGAGTTATGAAATTATCAATATCAAGATCCTAGGATATAGATACTTATATAGAAAATCGCCCAGCGAATTTCTCTTCGCTTCACTTATACTATAAAGACTTATTATTGTAAAGGTAACTAATTCTATTAATATTTTTTTATGAAATAGATAGGCAGACGAGCAAAAGGTGGTCAACACCGTCCATAGACATAGGCACTATTAGAATTATATTAACCATTCCTCACATCGTCAATGCGCCACTAACCTTGGGAGTTAAGATCTTTATATTCCTTGTGCCAGTTTACTGGCTCATTCAACCTTCAAGCCGGATTACAATACTAAGTATTGTTGTATGGCGTTAGAATACCTATCCAAGGAGAGGGTGGTACGTTAGTGGTGGCAGGCTCGCAAAAAGCCCTGCCACCGAGTAAAATAATAATCAAATCAAATATCGTAAGTTCTTTGTTTTATTACGATATGCTATATCTATAGCAGATAGCATATCTGTAACTGTTTTACATGTAAATAAATCGGGGTAAAAAATAATGACATATAAGTAGTAGTGTTGTAGGTAAGTTTATTTGCCGAACATTTAACCCTACCCTTAACCATTCATCTTTTCTGGAACTGCCGATACCACACCCATAATTGAAGATATAGATATTACAATTTAATACAAACAAGTAAAAATTGTGCAATGAGATTTACTAGAACTTAACCAGTATTAATATATAAACTTTTTTAAATATCATGACTATAATTTTAGGTACGCAGCGAAGGCGAAGTTTAGTTGTAATATTCATAACCATCTCTACCGTTAATAAACTACTCAAGATGGATACAGTACCGACGAATAAACGTCATTACTTAGTAATTAAATTTATCTTAATAATTTTACCGCAGATAAATATGAGTGTAATTATTTTATGCTTGAAGTAAGTTTTATGATTACTAATTCTGTTTCTATTTAACATTAAATTGTGTTTTGGTTTATTTCTTATGAATATTTAAAGATTACACAAACAACCTTCTATTTAAACTACATATTTTGTAAAATACTACGTACGTACTAAGTAGTACTAGTAGTTAAAAATTATATCAATCAGCATGTTTGTTAGAAAATAATCACTATATTAATTTTCAGTCGATAATATCGCACTACGACGCCGTCAAATATTGTGGTATTTAAATTACCTACTTTCATTATGTAAATGATTAATTTTTTTTGCTTTCTTCTAAATTATACTAATATACGCTAAAAATCTGTTTCAATGCAAATATATTTTTTTATATTATAAAAAACAACACTAAAATATATTAGACTCCTTTATTTAGAAATTAGATTATGAATATAAAATAAAAACAGAGCCATCTATTGTCCTATAATAGATAATATATTAATAGATTGGCAAAGCACCGTTTTGAAACGTCACTCAACAGTTCCACTTCCATGTCCTAAATTAGCAGCGCGCTAATCAATAAGTTCATAAGATGGAGCAGATGGCGACACTAGTGATCAATTAATATACTATAATGTTAGTGTAAATTGTAAATATGAAATTATCATTATTTAATACAATATTTTTCATAAATATTCAAGACCCAATCAATAGATGTGAACGAATGGACTATTTTATTTAAATTATTTTAAAACGTCACTATATTGACTAATTCTCCAAGCGTCAGCGGTCAGTCCAACATAAAAACGTAAAAGCTATACACCGCCATCTTGCGTTTGTAGTGTCAACTTGAAGTGAATTTGGTGCAGTAATTTTGTGATGTGTGCAAGTTATTGAAATCATAGTGTTCGTATCTTTGTAGTGTAATTGGTAAGTTGTTCATGAAATAAACACTAAAAACTTAAGGCGCAAAATTCAAGTATAATTCAGTAGAAATACAATGAAAATTCTATAGTACTTTTATGCCGTCTTAACTCATGGCAATAAACAATTACAATAACGATCCATTCTGTGATGTACGGCTTTAAAAATGCTTTTAAGTTGAAATACAATGTTAAAACAATATTTTTTTAATTTCAGTGTATCGTAACCTCGAAATGAGTTAAAACATAAACGGCAAAATGTCTGATGTAAAGCAAGTGAAAGTGGACAATTGGGGAATTTACTTCCTCCAGAGGCTTAAACATTTTTTCAATCGAACAGATTACTGCGACTTGACACTCCAGTTCCAAGACAATGCACAACTCAAAGTGCACAGGCTTGTTCTTAGTGCTTGCACAGAATATTTCGAATTATTGGAGCGAACATGCGAAATGTATGAAGATTGTTTGGTTATGCCGGATGATCTGCAAGCCGATGTCGTAGTTCCCATAATAAACTTTATGTATACAGGGCAGCTAGAATTCAAAATGGATTTACTAGAAAAGCTATATCAAACATCTCTTGTTATGAATATGCCAGTTCTAACAAAGCTTCTTGCTTCACACCGAAGCCAACAATCACAATCAAATCATCAGACAAGGCCGGCTCCTAACAATTTCTACGGTAAAAGATACCTAAAACATTCAAAGGCTGTACTATCACCTAGCAGTAGCAATACCAGTAAGCGTAATTTCACAAATGCATTTGAAAATGCAGATACACCAAGATCTAAGAAACCACATATTGTAAGTCGAACTGAATCAAATGCTAAAAATGGTAGTCAAGAAGCTGCAACATCAAGCCCAAAATTTCCTATCTTTTCTGAAAAAAATAAACACTTGACAAAGGAACCTCGTCCAACCCGGTACGAGTTGCCAGAAGAACTAGATGAAGATAATATTTTTGACAATTCCTTCATGAACATATCATACACTTCAAAACCCCTTATGGTTCATCCAGAAACAACGAAACAATATACCTCTAAACGAATTAAGTTATTTGAAGAAGGCACAAGTTCTAGATTTGTGCAAGGTTCATCAAATAATGACATTGTGGAATGCAAAAAAATTTCAGTTAACGATAGTCTCTTTATAGATGACAATAGTGTTGCCGACGATAATGACACATTTCAATCTCTACATGTTAAGGACGATTCTAAAGATGCAAGTCAACTCTTTGATCAAATTATAGACAACAATGATTGTTCCAATATAACAATAGAAACAAAAAATAATAAACAATCAGGAAATTTAGATCATGCCAAAATAATAAGTGAAGTGCTGAAAAAATACCCACATTTAGTCAAAAGTAATAAGCATATTAAATTAAAGATTCTTAACACTCCAAATAAGCCTAAGAAAACTCGGGCTTCCAATATCTCAAATGAAGAGAAAGACAATAAAGTGAAGAATGAAACACCTGATTTTACTTATGAAACTGATGTTATTGACTCTAAAGAAGCAGCGAGGCTCATAGCATTAGGTGCTGAGAATATCAGGGGTCCATGGATCTGTCTTATTTGTGGGACACCTGGTAAAGCTTTACATTTTACTTCCTACTATAACTTCCGTAAGCATCTTGTAGATATACACAATGAAAAGCCTGTACCGAATATATGTGAATATTGTGGGTTGAAGTCCCAAAAAAGAAATTACCTAGTTCACCATCAATTAACAAAGCATGGAGTGGAACCCCCATCACATTACAATTTCCCAAAATGTAATTATTGTAAGTACATAGCTCTTAATGAAGCATTAATGGTAAAACATAAGTTGACCCATACAGAAGTCAGGAGTTTTAGAAGAAATGTAAGTACTACGGCATTTACAACATCTAATTTAATGTTAGATCATGGGCAGAAAAGCGGTAGTAAATATGGTGAAAGAAAACATAATTTGCAATGCATTTATTGCCTTAGAATTTTCTTACGTGAAAATAATTTATATGCTCATTTAAAAACTAATCACAAGGAAGCTGCTAAGAATGACGGTCTTATAGATGACTCTGATGAAGAAATACAAGAAGAAGAAGAAAAACCGAAATCAAAGCATAATTCAAATGAATCTTCTAATTACATCAAAGTGGAATTACCAGTTAATTATGACAACTCATTTGATGATAATAATGTGCAGTATCAAATTGAACGAAGAGCAGATGGTAATATACATGTCGTATCCAAAAAACCGCGTGTAGTAATGCCAATAACTAAGCACAAGATATTAAACCCAGGCTTCATAATGCAAAACCAAAATAACTCTTCATTGCCTAAACAACAAAAACCAAAATCTACTATAAACACTACACTAAAAAGGAATGAGTATTTACAAGAGCTTTGTGTATCCCCAACTAGTAATGTTACTAATGAAGAAATTGTGTTAATTGATAATAATGAATATATTGTTCAAGATTTCCAATTAATTCCTAAAAAGGAAAAAAATATTGGCGAGTATATAATGACTAATACAGTAAACACTAACAAAGATGAGTCGATACAATCAATCATACCTACAACGTCTATGGAATATCATAACATAACACATAATGCTAGTGGTGATGCGAAAGTGTTTGTCAAAAAACCAACAAATGCCAATCAGCCTATACAAATTGTTGTTTCAAATGAAGAAGAATATAAAGCTTTAGTATCTAACCCATCAGTCATATTTGAAGATGGAGATTCTAACAAAGCTTTAACCGTTTTAGCTCCTGGAACTTCATCATTAGAAACTGCTACAATTGACTTAGACAATACCCAATCTAATGACATGATGATAATTCAAGATGACTTTTCTATAAATGTATCTGAAACTGTTGCTGCTAATAATTCAAATATAGTTGTTGTGTATAGTCATCCAGTAGAAGACCAAAATAAACAGTATCAAATTATAACAACACAAGCAGTCGAAGCACAATTTGTTCCATCCTCAGCCATTATAACTCAAAATTACGAAACTGTTACAACTTGTACACCTGTTGTAAGTGCTCATACAGCATTAGATAATTCATGGCAGAACAATATTCATACAAATATTAATAAATTACCACTAACTTCCACTGACTCAGAATTACATACCATGACTGTAGCAGAATCAGTAACAATTTCACCTGAATCTGATTCCAATACTAATATTAATGAGTTTTCTGAAGTCCCAATAACAACATCAGAATCAGTTGCCATTAATATCAATCAAATTGTTGAATCCCAAAACCAAAACATAGAAAACAATTTCAATGAATCAAATGTTTTACCTAATATTACTGAGGATATGAATAATGTACCTGTCTGTCAGCCAAGTTCTATCATCACACTTGAACATCCTACTATTATCACTGATGATCTACAACAAACATTAACTGAAAATAATATTCAGCCACTATCATCAACTGACCTAGATAAATCTGCTCCCATAAGTACCTTTATTAACACTATTGAGGAGCCATTAACAACTAATACATTAGAACCCATTACTGAGAATGCTGATCAAGTGACACCAAGTGAACTAGGTCCAGTTTTTGATGAAGAAATTTTAGTACCAGAAAATCAAAGTTCTATTGCTGATGCTCCAACTGTTATTGAAAGTACAATAGAAGAAAAAGATGTATCTAGTGAACCTTTAAACGAGAATGTTATTAGTGAAGTAGATAATAGCATTACACATTCATCAGATGAACATATAGGAATTGAACAATCTACTGATGAACCTTTGATTGAAGAAGAATCTAATGTTGAAACTGAAAAGTTAGAAGAGCAAACAAATGAAATGGCAGTTGAGGAAACCATAGAAAATATTGCAAGAGATATTGCAGTAAATCCAAACCCAATTGATAAACCAGAATCACCTAAAATCACTGAAAGCTTAGAAGACAATTCTGTTACAAAAGTAGCAATTGCTCAAATAGAAAATCTAGCATCTGAATGGTCAGAAGATGAAAGTGAAACATTAACTGAAAATGAAAATAAGACTGATAAGTCTAATTCAGAAGCCAAAAACGATGAAGTCAGTGAAATATCTGAGGTAGAAGAATCTATTGAAAATATTCAACAGGAAATGGAAAAGCAAGTGTCTGTTGATTTAGTTCCTTATACAGATGAAGATGTAAGCTCATCACAAGATGAAAATTTACCCAAACTTCCTGAACTACAAGAAGATAGTAAAGCGAGTGACGAAATTCAAACCAACTCAAAAGAAAAAATATCCTTACTTCTCAATGATTGGGATGATAATGATTCACAAGAAGATAGCCCACTTGTCCCTTGTGAAGCTAAGATAAATGATCATGATCCGAAATCTCAAAACACTGATGACAACTTAGAGAATGATAGTGCTGTAGTAGATAAATCAGAAATAAGTAAAAATGATAATATTAAGAGTCTAGTTAGTGATTGGGATGAAGATGATGAAGAAAATAAGGAGTAATAAGGACTGATCTGAGAAAAATTAACTTAATTATTATATACATTTACATTTTCTTGTGTTTTTTTTTTTGTAACTATAATTATAATAATCCTAATAATTACTCCTATACATATTAGACATGAATTTTATATTATTTAGGAAATATTTCCTATTCATTCTTGTGTAAAATTTAAAACACAATTAGATGTATTGTTTTTTTTATACTTTATTGTAAATTATGAGATTTATTTCTGTACATTATATACATAAAAATGTACATTGTGTAATGTAAAATTATTATGTTTCCTTTGTAGCTTGAGTGTGTAAACCAATGTAATTTTACTGTAATAGTCTGTTATTGAGTTTTCTAAGTAAACAATCTAAAGTTTAGCTCATGTTAGTGTGCTTTCAATTATATATTTATACTATATACATACATTGTAATGTTAATAATTTGTAATATTGAATATTATAAAATGTTGTTAACACTATCATTCAGTAAAGTAATACTTAGTCTCTCATTTAGCAAATTTTATTTACAATAAATATGATAAAAAAGTGCATTATATTTGGACCACTTCCCATGTTAAAAATACGATAACTGCTAAAATACACAATGTATGGTAAATAATTAAATTAGATTATTATAAGTAAAACTTTGTTTGATTTAATCAGCTTTTATTCATAAGGATTATCATGAGACTATTTCTACAATAAAACAGGGCATAATATAGAAACAACAATTAAGTATAAAAAATACTATTTATTTATATATTCATTTTAGTACTAGCCAATTACACAATACTATCTTTCCTTAGGTGCATTTTAATTATTTGTCACTAAATAATTGTTAATTAAAACAATTTTAGTTTACAGACAAGTTGAAATAATTCAATGCATTTACATTATAAATGCAAAGACAATACTAGTGACAAAGCACTATTTACCAATTGTTTACATTTCTGCATAAATATAAAACTCATAGACAGACAAACATGGAGTCTGATTATTAAATAAAATTCACAAATAATGGAATATAAGTTAGATTTTAAGAACAGAGGAGTTTTCCAAGACTGTTTCTTTATCACAGTTTCTTAACAAATCAACATAACTAGGAAATAACACAAAAATACTAAATATACATAATATTATTAAAAAAAAAAATGTGAGAAGATACTTCACTTTATATAGTGTTGTACGAGAAGAATCCTACATTTTATTTGAAAGTGCTAAAAGATAAATACAATATTACCTACGAAGATGAGAAAGTTACGGTAACAGATAGAAATTTATAGAACTATGATTGACCATTCATAAAAAGTTGAAAGTGAAATCTTACCATCTCAAATATCCTTAGTTTGATTATTTGAAGTTGAGGTAATTCCTAATTTGTATTTTTTGATTCAAATGATAAGCTTATCAATATTAATGTGAAGCAATTTAAGAAATTTAGAGAAATAGATATTTCTAATTTTAGAAAATTTTTGATGTGGTAAACATTAATAATATGATTAATTTCTCTCTAAAGAATGTTATATGTACATAATTAATTACATTATTTACATTTATATAAAGTATTATTTATTGCTTAGTCATTAGATATTGAGACTAAAACATATTTGACCATATAAGCAAGAAAAACAAAACCGACAAGCACAAAAAGATTAGTCAAAATATAGTACATGTTAGACTGTTGTTCAGTCACCACTTCACTACCACTGCTATTATTTGTGTTTTCTGTATGCAGGATTGCCTCTTGCCTTTCTTTCAGTAGTTGTTCAATCTCTTCTACATATTCAGGAAATAATTCACAAAACATTTTGTTTTTTAGATTAATTTCGAGAGATTCTGCAGCTAAACAGCGCTTTTGGTAATCTGATGTCACAATGGAACCTAACGTTGGGGTTTTCTCTAGCATAAAGCTGAGTAGACCAGTCAAAATTGTAGAAATAGACCAAGCTGGGTTCCATGTGTCTGGGTGGAAATCAGTAATGCTAAGGCACAATTTTGTATTCGTCTTGAATCGTCCATTTGGAGTAATCATGTAGATAGACGGGGGCTTAAAAGGAAATTCTCTGGGAAATATAATTTTTCCATGATAGTATCCGCCTTCATATGGACTTTTTTCAGGGCCTTTTACAACGTAATGCCATTCTAGAATGTTTGAAGGAACGGGTTCCGCAGTCACATATGGTACAGGATCATTTTTCAGCCGGAGGTAATCTTGTTTTAGCCTACTAGTCGCTCCAGTAACCTTAGTTTTTGCCATTGTTTGTATAATAGAAAAACATGTAAAAGTCAACTTTTATTGTATTTATTTAAATGTAAAACACAACTATAGTGTTCATGTCACGATATATGAAGTCGAAGAAATTAATATTAGTACAAAAGTATATAATTTTCGTGTAATCGAAGAATCCTGAATGAATAAATAGAATACGTCACTGCACATAGTCACTTCCCATGTGTCAAATTCAGAGATAGCAGAGTTGCCAGTACCATAGAGAGCTAGTACTGCTAGTCTTTATAATGAATATATAATATATATAAAAAAAGGTGTTTTGTTTTTTTTAAGCTACTTAGCGGCCGTGGTACTTTAAAACTGCATACTTCTATATATATATATATATATATATATATATAGATATTTATAATTGTTTTTTTGTTGTATATATGCAAATATATACAACAAAAAAACAATTTTAATATCATAAAAGAAAACACGAAATGATTCTTTAAAATTTTATTTGTCAGTAAAATAAAGCTTCCTGTATAAAACTAGTCAACAGTCAAATGCCACAATTAATTAGCATATTTCTTATTTCATGATTAAGCTGCTTGATTGTATCTTCGTCGGGATTATCTTGCCTTATAAGTTGATCTCTTTGCATGATAAGTTCGCCGAGCTTATCGCTTGATGTAGTTTTAGTTGCATTTCTATAAAAAAATTAAATTATTTTTATTAGGGAAGAATTTTTTAAACATACTATAAATATTTTTGTGTGCATATTTAACAAGAAATCTTTTCAATTTAGCATATGTAGACTAAAAGAATAATATAATACAGATAAATACAATTGGATACTATTTTCAGAAGTCGAGTATGATAAGTTATTAGAAACAAAATACTTCATCATATACAACATAGTGATAGTCTTATATCAAAAGTACATTAAGTCTAAAACTAAATAGGTTAAAATTACTAAATATTTTTGATTTCTCGGTGGAAGCAGACAGCTTTATCAGACAAGAATTATCTGTAAATTTTTCTATTATATTATATATATGTACATAGATAGATGATATATAGAAGGTAATAATCATAAGCGATTGTTGATTACATTATGTAAATAATGTGTTAAGAGCAATACATACAAAAAGCATAATTGATTAAATGTAATATAACAAATCATCAGGTCATTAATCCATCGCCTTTTCATTATGTTAAAAATAAGAAAAATCATTAATTACTATCAAAGATATATATACCAACTCACTTCAAATCACACAACTCCAGTTCAGGGGCTGTAAAAATAAATTTAGGAAATCACTTAACAAGAAAACATCAATTATAAATTTAAGTCATTGTATAGTGAAATTGAAAACGAGCCTCGCCGATTGAAATCAAGAAGTGATCATGGATAAAGTAGAAAAATCATATGGGATTAAATGTCTGAAAAAGAAACTGCTACCTGCAATACTTGCTTATAAAAATGAACACTACCACTATCAGCTTAGAGTAACAAAGAGAAAGAAATTATTTTGAGAACAAAGACAAAAAAACGGAGTTTATTTAAATGGCTAGTTCGACTATACAATGTCAATTTTAATAGACTTCTTAGTGTCAATTTGAACAAAATATATTTTGATTCAATTCTTAAAATATGTTTTTTTTTTTCCTCAATATTAAACACTTACTCATTATTGTATGTGAATTCAATGCAGGACTGTTAGCTAGAATGTCAACATAATAATTGTCTTTCAGTTTATCGATATCTACATTGCTTTGATTTTCTTCTTTATCTTCAATGGGATCTAAGCTGAAAACAATTTGTCAAATTATACAATAATTTTATGTCTATAAATAATTAAAATGTATTTTGTATTTAAACAAAATATATCAAAAAAAACCAACGACACGCGGTGTTCCCAGGCGGTCACCCATCCAAGTACTGAACGCGCCCGACGTTGCTTAACTTCGGTGATCGGACGAGAACCGGTGTATTCAACGTGGTATGGACGTTGGCGATATTTCATCGAAATTTTACGATTATAATCAATGAGAACTTATTTATATCTTAAAAGATATAAATAAGTTACATAATGATATAAATAAGATATATATTTATTGTTTTTTTTTTGGCATTGGTTGGCGGACGAGCATGTGGGCCACCTGATGGTAAGTGGTCACCACCGCCCATAGACAAATACAACCAATATTAACCATTCCTTACATCGCCTATGAGCCACCAACCTTGGGAACTAAGATGTTATGTCCCTTGTTCCTGTGATTACACTGGCTCACTCACCCTTCTAACCGGAACACAATATGTATAAATATTTAAACAAAACAAATTTCTTCTATATTTTTATAATTGATTACTTCTGCGAAGGTGATGATTGCAGGATGAGAGGATACATCAACGTGCCCTTACCTCATTTCGCCTAACTGGCGCCTCTCCTGGCGCAGCTGGGTCAGCATTTGCCGACGAGTGCTGAGCTTAATGAGATGCAGCTCCCTGACGGCGCGGCCCCACTGCTCCTTGAAGAAGGCCTTGGATTGAACTGCACTATCCAACTTTTCTTCCAAACATCGCTGTGAAAAGCATATATCATTACTTTAAATCATACATATAGTATAATATATAGGAGGCGTGATTATTTGTTGTGGATTACAAATGAATCTTAATCGAAGATTGCGGGTTGATACCGAGGAAACACCGATGGTTTCCTTGTTGTTAATTTTTGTATATAACTTTATTGTTCATCTTGTTCTCGGCGGTGAAGGAGAATAATATGATTGTTAGAATCATGCATATTTTGAATGAAATGACACATGCATGTATTCATCAACCTGCATTAGAGCATTGTGGTAGAATTTCCAAATGTTTTTCTCAAGAGGAGAGAGGCCTTAGCCTAGCTGTGAGATAGTTACAGGATAATCCTTATACTTTTAAAAAAATGCTAAATTATTTTCCGGTTTAAGAGTTTTGTTTCTCTGTCTCTCATCTATGTATCTCATTTTTGCCATATTAAAGAATTTCATGAAATAATTAAGAAATAAGAGTACATAACTTTTTTTTTTATTTTATATGTTGTTCAAAAATTAAGGTTACATATATATATGTATATAGAAAAAAAAATATAATTACCAATTCTTGTATGAGACTCGCAGTTTGATCTTTCGTCAGTCCCGAATATTTGTTCTCAGCCGTTTTCTCGAAATTTTTCATATTGTTCTAAAAGTATACCATTATGTAAATTTAGATTGTTTCCACTAAAGATTCAAAAAAATATCCGCTAGGAGCAGCAAGTAGGGGGCTCATATTTTTTGGATCTTCAAATGAAACCGGACTACTTATAATAATTACACATCAATCATTGTAAATTGTAACGCTTTTGTAATCAAATCGCTTCTTATAATTTATTAAGTTTAAAGTTTCTGTATATCTTGTTTTTTTTTACCACTACCATTGCCATTAGAAAATTTTATCAAATATTTCAGTGATATGATTATCTAAAAAGGAATTGTATCACAGAGCATTCTATTGTGAACTATCGTACAGTAAGGATCGACTGGAATAAACGAACCATGGACCCTGACACTCTTACATAAATATAATCGTAAATTTTGAATGACTTGACTAATTCAGATGTTATTAGATAAGATGGATTTTATTTCGTCGACATTTTCGATCTGATTTTTACTTAATAATAATCAAGCCAAATCAGAATTGAACTCTATATTAGTTTATGGACCAAACTGAGTGACATTTGCGATATATGTTTGGTTCAACGCTGAAATCGTTTTGATAATAAAAATCTTCAAAAAGGCCAACGACACGCGGTGTTCCCAGGCGGTCACCCATCCAAGTACTGAACGCGCCCGACGTTGCTTAACTTCGGTGATCGGACGAGAACCGGTGTATTCAACGTGGTATGGACGTTGGCTATTGGATAATTGAATTATCAGAACAATTTCAAATATCAAAACAATTTAATTCTAAAGTAAATAGTCTGAATATTACCATGAATATCACGCGAAATGACAATATAAAACATCAAACATGGTGCGCTTACTCTCTGTTGATCTACAAATTATATTTTTTTCGATACACCCCTATATGCTTCACATCTGCCTGGCGTCTCACGTGGGTTCAACTTTTACCTTAAGGACGTCATTCTGTTTTTCCAGCAGCTGCACTTTCTGCTGTAACTCTTCAATATTCATATCTTTCAGCTTGAGTTGATGATTCATATCGTCTTCCATCTTCTGCGACGCCTCTCTTAACTCCTGATACTTAGCAGTATAGTGTGCTTCTAAAGCCTTCTTTGCGTCTAACAACTAAAATACAAGATCTGCATAAATATTCATATAAAAAAAATTAAATAAGTAATATAGTTACAACTGCACCAAATAGACAACTTATATCATGTTAGCATTAGCAGCCCGTAAATGTCCCACTGTTGGGATAAAGGCCTCCTCTCCCTTTGAGGAGAAGGTTTGGAGCATATTCCACCACGCTGCTCCAATGTGGGTTGGCGGAATACACATGCGGCAGAATTTCATTGAAATTAGACACATGCAGGTTTCCTCACTATGTTTTCCTTCACCGCCGAGCACGAGATGAATTATAAACACAAATTAAGCACATGAAAATTCAGTGGTGCCTGCCTGGCTTTGAACCCGAAATCATCGGTTATGATGCACGCGTTCTAACCACTAGTAGTCGTATATATGTTTCGGGAAAAGGTACTATACAAAAGTGGTACGGCAATGCTCTTTATTCTATAGTAGGAGCAGAAACCACAAGTTTTGGCTAACTTAACGTTAAAATTTACATGACATTTTTATTTCATTTAGCAGTTTTGTTTTCACCAATAAGTATAATCCAAACTACTACCCAGACCAATGCTTGAAAATATATTTTCTATATCCGAGCCAGTGTACGAAAGAAAACACATCCACTTAATTTTGTCTGTTTATGTAAAGGAAGGGGGGGTCACATATTTCAAACAGCAATGCATAGTACTGTTGTGTTTCGGTTTGAAGGATAATTAATTTAATAAAACTAAAAGCACAAGAGACATAACGTCTTAGTTCCCATATGTAGCTCATTGGAATTATAAATAATGGTTAATTTTTCTCACCACGCTAATGTCTATGGGCAGTAGTAACCACTTACCATCAGTTACCCCATTTTCTCTTTTGCCTATCTATTTTATAATAATAACACATAGATATATTTCACAACTTTTAAATTAAAAATATAAACATACGTGTTACATGACTGATTGACACATTTTGTTTTTTTTTTTCATGACGCCTATACAACATGTATAGAGGCCTTTTTTATTTTGCTGGAATCTCACATTATGCGTTTCCCCCGCGTGGAAGTATATGTCGTATGAGGCTGTATGAGGGACGGTACGAGGGAATCGCCGGTGCCCTGAACGCCGAGTACATCTCGGTACACCGGAATACCCAATTAAAAACCAGCGGTATCCTCTCCGTCTCGTCGGCGGGCGTCATAAGGTCGCTTTCATATGCTACCGTGATGCCACATGTAAAGAGCCAATGTCATGAGTAACAGAAAAAAAAATTGCGCAAAAGCGATCTCATTGCTTTTCACTCACACAACCTTTGGTGACAGAAGGTTTGGTTGAGAACATATTCCAAAGACCTACCTTCCTCTCTCTCTCCGTGTTCCTGTATCCGCGTAATCTAAAGTCCTCAGTGGCGCGGCTCAAGTCTGAGGCGAGGTTACGACACTGTTCGATGCCCTTGCTCAACTTGTACTCCAACTCGCTTCGGCGTTTTGACCACTCATTAGCGAGGAGGTCGAGATGATAATCCTCTTTGCGTTTCAACTGAAAAAAAAAATCAAAGAAATTACATTTTATAACAAGACTCAAATAACGAGGTAGGTGAAACAATGTATGTAAGGCAATGATATAATTTACAAAAAATTGCTGGAAACTAAATTCTGATTGTATTTTAATAATATGTTATGTCAATTTTTAATGACGCCTCGTTGGTTTATTGACTAGATATAAAGCCATTGATCCTGAGGACCTGGCTGTATATCCCATGTAGGGCTGATAGTTATTGGGTTTTTTCGCCCAAAATTCTCAGTAGCAAACAGGATTCTGGAGGTAAGGTGCGTGTACACTCCTAATCGCTCGGAAACTACATAAAACTATCGGTTTGCGCCTGAGTCGGATCAAGCCTAAGGGTAGAGGTGCATCCTGCACCTGTGCTGTGTTTATACAATACGTTTATAATGCACAACACAAGTGCAGGGTACACCAAAACAAAACAAATGGACTCAACTTATTAAATATGACATTTAGTGTAATATTTCTTTATTCATTAAAGATATTTAAATTTGAATATAATTCGTGCGCGATCAAAATGGGATGCGACATATCGTAACCCTAACGCCCGAGAAGTCATTATCGATATACTATGACAAAGTTCCGTCCCGTTCTCTTTGCGCACCTGTATTTTAAATAGCTCCTGTTGTTTCTCCTTCCAATCCTCAAGTTCCTCGACGTATTTCTTCATGACAGCGTCGCGCTCTGCTTGAGAGAGTGCGCTGTGTGTTGCATCTACAAAGTCATAAATGTTACAAAACAACAATTGAACATTGAGTCTCGTGAACATTCGTAGATAATGTCGAAATATCGAGCTCCACCAAATAAAAATAAAAAACATGGTAAATATCCCGTTTTAAATACTGTTAGTAATAAAAATAACCATGTTAATTTAAAATCTTATAATTATACAATCATATATTATCTATAAACATATTGTCTATAAACAAATTTCCGTTTGTAACTGTATCGTTAATACGCACCGCTTTCTGTATTTTTTATACTTGTATCGCTCTTCGTTGTTTTCAATTGTACTGGTTCCCTGAAAGAAATGTTACAATATATTTATGAAAATATATCAAAAAGGCCAACGACACGCGGTGTTCCCAGGCGGTCACCCATCCAAGTACTGAACGCGCCCGACGTTGCTTAACTTCGGTGATCGGACGAGAACCGGTGTATTCAACGTGGTATGGACGTTGGCGATATCATAGCCAAAATACTCGATTATATGAATAATAAAAAACAAAATAAAATATAAAAGTTCTATCTATTTTTATACACAAGCTGTTTCGTAAAAATTCACACGCTTTAATCGTGTATAAATAAAATATCTAATGCAAAAAAAAAACAAGATTTCGAATTGAGCAGAACAAACAAACTACCTACTAACTCTTCAACTAACAACTACTATTTATATAGATAAAATATAATAACATTACTGAAGACATTCCAGAGTTGTGACTGATAAACTTTCTAATATTCGATCTTTCAAAAATATTTCTACGACTTATATTACTGGATATGTTTGATATGGCAAAAAAAATAGGCAACCCGTACTGGGGGCGCGGTGCGGGGCAGTCGGCGCACTGCGCGTGCGCGAACGCCTCGCACATCTTCCTGACCAGCTCCGTCAGCTCGTTGGTCTGCAGCACTGCGTCGCCCGAAGCCGATTTATATCTGAAGTTAGTTATCTTTTGTGTATTCATTGTTACCCAATGTACGCCACATTATTATATATTGGGTATGATTTATACATTGGGAGCTTTTTAATTTACTATCACCGTACATTCTCTGTCAAGGATAACGCTGTGAAAATTCTCTGTATAACTTGGTAATGTCTTACGCAGAGTAACTCATGTCTACCATGTGTTTATGTAAAATCTAGATATCTCGTAAATAAAGATTATTTTTTTACTAATCTACACCAAGGAACAAACTAAACTTTTTTCTTTAATAATATCTTCATGAGCATGACTGTACCTGCACATTATGGGAACATTAAAATCTAATGCTAAAATAAAAGATAAATTTAAATATACCTAGTAGTATTTCCGGGTGCAATATTAGTGTAGGCCACGCCTCCCACGTCGGCATTCAGATCAGTGCAACTACCACTCTTGACTTCGAGGATGGGTCCTTTCTCCAAATCTCCATTTCCTCTTTCGCTTTCTAGTTGAGTAGCACTTCTGGCAGATAAAAGAGACGGCTTCTAAATTTAAAAAATATGTTAATGCTTAAGTAAAAAGTTTTTATAATCATTATTTTAATAACTATGTGATGGCTACGGTACAGGTATACGAGATTCTGTTACAGCGCCATCTGGCGGCGAATAACAATAAAGTAAATAATATAAAATTCAAAGTAATCATTCAAACACTTCAAACATTGTCGAAGTTACTCATTACATTACACTGAAACAGACTAATAACGCATTAGGTACCCACATTTTTAGAAGCTTTTATCTAAATTGTAATGTTTGTCACTATATTTAGATCAAATCTTGTAAATTGTGTATGTTAATTTAGTAGATAATAATGCACTATTATTATAATCATGACCAGGTAAAGGAACTCCTCAACATTCGACAAGCATACCCAAAAAAATCGTATAGTTTTCTATACTTATTTTGAATTTTTTTACTATTAACTAAGATTATAAATAAGATTTAGACTTTATTAATTTTCTTAAAAATTGTGTTGATAAAGATAATAATTACTGGCATATCATTCTTGACTCCGAGATACTTCAAACTCATTTCCACATCCATATAAGGTTTTCTGCTCTCTTTAGATTCACCCCCATCACATCTTAGCATAAAACATCTTTCATGTATAGTCAGAGAATTATCATTGTTGCAGAAATTATTCAGAAAGTGATCGATGTCATCCGTTGGAACCAGTTTACGAAGATCCATGCTGCATACACCTGGAAATTTACATTACAAAGTAGTTAGTAATAATACATACTTGCTTACATATTATCTCACACTATTATACTAGCTACTACTAAAACTGACTCAGACACGCGCTTTACCTTCTAGTATAAGTGTTATGTTTAATATTTGAGTAGTTTTGTAGTAAGGGAAACAAAAAACATCTCTTATATTGATACCTGGTTTATTCGTACTGAGAAAGATATGCTACAATATATAAAACATTTGAAGGTGACATAACACAGGTTTGATGTAAAAAAAGATTCATTATATCTTATGATGCTTAAGAATATGTTATATTATATTTTGTACTTAAAAAGGCCATCCATACACGTCTGATCAAGGAGATAGGATAAGTATAATTTGTGGTGGGTTTACCACATACAAGCTATACCAATGGCTATCTGATCACTGACCCACGTCTCCGTCGACTCGCAGTGTGGCCACGAGCTGGGGACAGCATGCGAAGTATCGAGTGAGGCAGTCGAGCGAGCTGCGCACGCGCAGCGACGAGCGCTGGTTCAGCTGCGCACGCGTACCTGACACGGGTACTCTGCGTAAAATATTATCATGCAATATATTATATCTGGTAATGAGGTTCTTTACATTTGAAATATTTTATTAAATATTGCACTGCTACATATTTCAACGATAACTTTTTATTACCTGTCAGATGTGATAGTATGTGTAAAAACTGAATATGTCACATAGCAACTTAAATCTTCATCCTTTGAATCAATAGGCAGCAACTGAAAAATCACAATATTACGTCCACTTATGATGTAGCTAAAAAATGTATTCATATTAATTTAAATTACTTTCAGCAATCACACTCGAAATAAGCATAAGAAAATGATAATTAATTTCACTCACTAAATCTAAATTCTCAACTGTCCCTATCAACAACTCCAGCACAAATAAATGGTTGTCGCTACCTATTTGTATAAGACCTTCGTCACATATAAGCTTTGGTCGGAGTTCTGGGGAGGACACTGTTTTCTTACTCTCAACTACATAATCATCTGTAATGTATACAACATTCTGACTTCCTTTATCACATAAAAACCTCACTCATCCAGGTCATTATGACCTATAACCATAAACATGTTTTAAAATTCGAAATGTACCATAATTATAAAAGAAAAGCTATAAACATGATTATAAAGACTATGATTAAAATATTCCAATGAATTGTTCTAATACCTGTTATATAGAAATATGATAATATTTTACCTTTAAAAACGATATCATATAACACAATAAAAACTTACTCAATGATAATAGCATAGTATGACTATCAGGTTTTGTAACATTTTTGTTGGAGCGTACTGTAGGAAAAGCAACTTCATTGCTATGGAACATACGTAGCTCATTCCGCTGAAAATAACAAAAAAAAAATATTCTCTATGTTCTCTCTCATTTGTAATGTTATGTAATATTAAAATGTTCTTTTTTTTAAATATCAAATTTTCATACTAACTGGTGTTGGTGTGCTTATTCTGTCTTCCACTGAGAGGCTCATAAGAAGCTGTGGATGACAGCATTTGCCTTCCGACTTCACACCTAGTAATTTGTGCCATGTGTGTTTTATCTAAAATTAAATAGTTTCTACATTTCTTAAGAAGTTCTTATACCACAGAAATTTTGAAGTATGTATTAAATATAGAGATGGAATTCATCTACAATATTCAGAAAGTTAGTTTATTTAGGCAAGTTCCATTTATGAAAATAAATTTATATTAAAACAACAACACACAGGGCAGCTAATAAATATGTAATTTAAAGAAAACTTTTTATGTACATTACGATAGTGATAAGTCATCAGTTTGTTGAGCTTTTTGAGCTTTGCTTGTGAGGTATCTATTTTTTTTAAATCAAATTTTTAAAAAAATGTTACTGTTTGGTAAGAGCTACTTCTATTATATACATTCACAATGCGGTCAACAGCTGATGCACAACATTTATTCTGAAGTAATCTACTAACATAGCAGGTAAATAAAAATAAGATTAAGTCAAACAATCATTATATATATGATGATTCAAAAACATTCAAAATAAGTAATATTACACAAATAAAAGCAATGTTCAATGATTTATTATTAATTTTTGGTTTGTTATTAACTTATGATTCTTTGTATTTAAGCTACTTACATCAATAACCTTATTGTTAGGACAGGGCTGAGCTCCAAGTAGACTCAACAATAAATAGCCAACCTTGTCTTTTCTTCCTTGTGTACTGGTTGTGTAAACCTCAATTTTAACAGGTACATTTTGAACCCGTAAACTATAAGAGAAGGTAATTTATAACTTAATAATGTAACTTAATTTTAAATAAAATAAAAATATTTACTTTATTCAATCACCAAGCCAAGGTAGTCGGTTTTTGTTCAAATTGCTGATTGCAGAAAGAAAGTAATCAGTGTATAACTACTTTTATTAATAATGCCTAGATTCACTCACCTCCTAAAACGCCGTTTATCTGCCTCCCAAACAAGTTCAGCGTCAAACACTGGTGCATGAGATGGAACAACTGGATCCGTCTCTAGCATATAACCATTTAAAGAACCACTTACTATAAATGGGCACTTAAGAAAACCGAAACCAAGTCCTGAAAAACTTTTAATATTATATAAATAATTAAATAATATGATTATAAGACAAAAAAAAGTTATTTGCCTTCTCTGACGTTTAGAACTATTTGGATTGTGGGACCTCTTAATTCATCCATCAATAGTTTATTTTAAAAATATGAATAAAATGTTTAAACTAGATTTTTACACAATGTAAACAAATACTTCTAAATTCAAAATAACTAATAATAGACAAGCAGACTAATTCAAAAAAAACACTACACTTGACGCATACAAGTAAATATTGCCCTTTTAAAAAACTTAAAATAAAACTTAGTTTAGTCAGCTTAGCACTACGGCAGAATAGATTTATTAAACAATTAAAATAAATGTATATCTATATTGGTTCTTCTTAATTAGCTATATAATTAGTATTATTACTGACATTAGATATGTCGATAATATTTATTAAATATTGTTTAAGCAATAACTGTAATAGCAATATGCAGTCGCTACTCAAGTTCTCACTATATACATGACCACTGGACGCCGAAAAAATTTATTACAATAAATTATCTATCGCTATAAAACCTTGAAAAGCACAAATTAATAATATAATTATTCGGCTTAATAAACTTTAATTATTACTACATATCAGAATCACATTTAATTGTAACAGAATATATAACTTGATCTGTTGTCTATAATAGCCGGAAATGTAAATAAATCAAATTAATATAAGAAAAGTCAGAATAATTTGAACTATAACTTTTTATTGTTTTAACTTCAAATCTGTAAAATAATTTACTGCAAGTGTATCAAATGTTTTAAACAAAACCCTACAACATTTTAAAAGAAGGCATCTAGTCTAAAAGATCAAATGAGTATTACCTATTTAATAAAGACATTCAATTGCTTATTTTATGTCATTTTCATTAATATCAATTTAAATACCTACTAATCCTACTATTCAATTATTATTAATTATATTCAATTCAATTACTTTTATATACGTAAATGTATTAAGCTAAGTTATATTAGTGTTTAAAATTACGGTAAAATAATTTTAAAACAAATAATGAAGAAATTTATAAACGAATATAAAGCTATTCGAACACGATCTGTAGCAGAAATGTCTAGAGAGCAACGGTAAACAAACAAGTATACCTTAATTTTTATTATATTACAGTATTTTAAACTACCCTATTTTAATTAAAACTGAATATTTTTTGAATAAAAACTCATTCGTCGAGTGATTGACTTGTAATTCCCGAGTGCTCAACGGCCAATGCAGTGATAGAGTGACGCGCGAAGCTCAACCGGCGTGGATGAAGTGGATCACCGGAGCGCGACGAAAAGTAATTTGTACAAAAAACTAAATTCAACTCATTGCGATTGCCGTGCTGTTCGTGATGTTTTGTCTGACCGCACAATATATCGGTGGTCATTGTTGTTAGACGTTTTTATACCGATCGGATCTAATGCGACGGTAATGTTCCGCGTGCTTCTCGTGTCGGCAGACTTTCTGTTTGAAAAAAACTTTTTTGCTAGTGTCGTGTCGTAGACGGCTTAAATGTGTAACTAAATATTTAATAAAAAGTGGCTTCATTGCAAGAAATGGGAGTATTTAAGTGGTTGCGCCGGTATGTACCTACCTACGTTTTTTTATACAATAAGATTGTAGTTTGTAACTAATATTTTACAACAATTGTAATTATTTACGTAGGTATATTAAAAGTTTTACAAAAATAATTTTGTAATTGCAGAAAATGTGATATAACTTTTTAAAGTTTATTATACATTTAGTAAAAGATTGAGAACCACCTGTTGTTAAATAAAATTGACAAAATTTGTAATGTTGTAATCTTTATGCATAGATGGTTCTTGTCACTAGGGCTTGGCATTGATTTCTGATGAAATTATTAGGTATAGATAGATTTGTATTATTAAGTAATGGAAAATGTTAAGTAGGCACCTATTTTATATCTTCGAAAGTTTACACCGATGTTTAATTTGTTTATTTGACCAGTTACCAGTCCCTAATTTTCTTCTGGTAGAATTATTAGTATATGTATTTGCCATACACGTTTTCAAATAATAAACAAAGTAATACAATCAGTATCAAGTCAAGCGTTCGGCCGATCCAACTGTACCGCTAAAACGTCACACCGTTCGGTTTAAATATTATTTCATGCATTTTTCAAATTACACCGAAAATACTACCGATCCAAATTCCAATGTATTGTCATTTGGGCAATTTGTATTTGCGGAAAAAAATATCGTTTTTATTCGATTTGTTTAAACAGAAAAATTCAATGCACAAAAAGAATACTAAAGTTATTAGAAATATATTTCCACATCAGGCCCAGTCTACTTTTGAAATATATAAAGACGTCAAATCATGACTTTTCTTTCGTTGTTTTGGGTCGGAAATTAGGCTTTAGCTCCGGACATTGAACCCTTCCCTTAGGTACTCCATATTCTACTACAAGCCAAGGAAGTATCCTTCTAGATCCTTATGATGTGCACATTTTGAACAACAAATGAAATAAGTTTTTTTTTTATTGTAATAAAGTATACCATTTATTTTATATTTAATATGAATAACAGGGTTCCCAAGAGATAAGACTATCATACATATAACTCTTTTACACAGCAAATTCATTTAAGGTGCTGCTGTTAAAATAGATAATTATGCAACTTCACACGTTTATACACCCGAATGTTTAAAAGGTCGGATACAAAACGCGAGCGACCGTTTATATATTGGTTTACGTTCATTCTTCTCCAACTAATGTCAATTTTCGTGTAGGCAACATCATTTCTTTTACTATTTGCAGTTTTTTTAGTTGTGAGTGACGAATGAATTAAAGAAGCAATTACCAAAATAATTCGCCTCACCACTCGCGTGTCGAAGTAACGCAGAGGAAACACAGTAGAATACACATTTACGGTGATTTACGTTTCAGTTCGCCTCGCCGCTCGCTGCACTACAAGCACGCATGTGTAAATTTCGCAAACTTACACGAAAATTTTCGTTTGATATTGAGGCAAATGTCTAGGAAGCATGTATTCCAATTTTAAATGCGATGTCACATAACGCACGCATACGCTAGTGGTAGGTAAATACTCTCTTTAACAGTCACAACCTAGACTAGACGGTATAGTTTAAAGTATTACAAACTTTACATAATAAACAATCATTCAATAAACGACTGTTATTATTCTTTTTTTTTTATTTATTCACTATTCGGTAATTCGATAATTTTTGATCTCTAATTAAAATGAAATGAGGAAACGTTAGGAGAAAATTAACGCGACCGACATCTTATCAGATTTTATCTAATTCATTTAAATTTAATCCAACAACAGTTGTTTCCTTTGTTTTATCGCAAGTTTGTTGTTTTATTCTCCTTGTTCTACTTTAAACACGATTGTAAACGCACTTAAAGTTATTGTCAGTTAAATAAAAATAATAAAATGGTGTCAAAAATAACATTGTTGATTGTATGAGTAGGTATTTAAATTTATGACTTTGGTAAACAAGTAGGTAAGCTAAGTTCATTGTTAATTTATTTTTAATTGGACGTCAATTGATATAATATATATGTATTCATATAATAATGATACCGTACTTAACGAGTGGAACATCATTTGCTACTATTTTCTCAATTTCAAAGTCAATAATATCGATCTTTTAAATGTAAGTTATCTATGCTTAATTGCTGTGAAAAGTAAGCCTTGAAAATAAATGAAAATAAAGTGTCAGTCACTTTTTTTTTCAGGTAATCGTAGCTTGGATCAAACTTTGCAAACCCAAAACATTTCTATTGATTTAAACTTTACTTGTTAAATTGTGTTTCATGATATATATCGAAATCCTTGTCAAGTCTCAGACCAAGTCCAACTATTGGAATAATAAAAAATTTTTTTATTAGTCAAATATATTTTGTTATTATGATATAACACATTTTAGTGATGGCGCCGATTATTATTACAAATCTTTATTCGTCTTTTATTTTCGCTTATTCTTCGAAGATATTCATTGAAGATAACAGTTACTCAATCTTAATAGACCATTGAGAATATAATCAGCAGGTATTGAGCAGTGCAATTTTATATAACGTTCATTTCAGCTTAAGTTTATTTGTCTAATTGATCAATTGATGGCGAGTGGTGACGCCTTAATATCTACTATGATAGAACATTCATAATTACAATCTGTTTTTTTTAAATTATTCAGCCAGCTATTTTATATTCGTATTTAATTTGTACAAATGTTTGATCATATATTATTATTGTTAACGAAATCTCCGCCTAAAGTACCAACAATCGAATTCGGTGCGCCTTTTCAACGGTTAACTATAGAGGTCGCATTCCAGGTGTATTGTTGGTACGAAATTTCCGGGCTTTTATTGTTCATTAATTTAATCAATTTTTATTTGTGAGTATTATTTTTATAACTTATTTAAACAATTGTGTGTGATGAATATAATTCAAAGATTACGAACGTATTTCTTTAAGATTAGTCTTTATTTATAGTAGTTATATAATTCAAATATAAAATAAAGCGTAACTAAAACAGATATCGAAAATGATTATGTAGGAAAGCCTATGTGGTCTGATTTATTTGTTGAAAGAATTCGGCTGCCGCAATACTGATTGTAACATAATATTTGTTGATATCTCGTCATTAAAAAGAATTGGGTAAAACACTGAAACCGTAGTTGTAGCGGTGCGAAATCGGAGCTGGCTTGGCGCGGCTGGGCATGTACATTTGTCAAAAGAATTTCTAGCTTTATATATAAATCTCCTTGCCTTGTCAGTTCTGTCTAAATAAATATTATGTTTTAAAAATTACGAATTATAACGAATTTTAAAAGGATTGTAATATAATCCGATCAGACACCATTAAATTAAACAGAAATCGAATATTATACCCATTATCAATGGTTTCGTTTAGTAAAATCGAAACGAAATTGACCATACAATAAAAATCATTTGTTTGGTGTAGTGTACAGATTAAAAAGAAACCGCTCCTATTGGTTCCATTTTTAAATGGCATGTGAATCGAAAGCGTATTTTATTACGACGTAGGTATAGTCGGTCTATTTAATTTCCTTTTTATTTTGTATATTTCCGTATGATGTGAATCTGTTTATTTTCAATATATTATGAGCTTTACATTTAGGTGCTTAAGGACTATAAATGCGTGTGCTCTTTATCGTATACTATTTTACGGCACTTGTCGCGCTTTAATAACTTCTTTATATTCAGCATACTTACACGTGAACAAGACAAGTGATAATGTTTTTTTTTTTTCATCTATATTCATTCAATAGATCATACGGATTCGATGCGTCACTCGAGATAAATTTACTGAATGAAGAACTTTTACTTTAGAAATTCGCTTAAATCTAGACTAACTCGATTTTTTCTGTTATTTTGTCAGTAAACGTGAATCGTTTTTACAGTTATGATAAAGGTCTTCTTATTAATTTGAATACCAAGAAATGCAACATTTGGAATTTAGAAATATATATATTTTTTTAAATATATATTTCAAGATGTATATCTAATTCAAGAGGAAGGTTCATATGTATCGATATATCGATCGATAATATAGTAGAAAAACACTGATAATTTAGAGGTTTCTAATGTGATGGCATGTAAATAAACATTTTTTTTTGCGTTTACATTGCAAACGCTGGCTGAACCCTACGAGAAAGATCAAAATAAATACTACAGTATCGTACACCTTAAAAAGTTCTACAAAAAAAATCAGGAATGGTATATGTCTATACCTTAGGGATCTTTTTACGAGAAATAATGGCGTATTTATGAAGCGATTTTAAGCAATACAGTATTAATCCTTATCCAATTAGGTACTTTAAATACATCGTGCATTTAATATATATGACCCTGAACTGTATGAAAAACTGTGAACGTTGTAATAAAGACATTCTGTACTCTGTATTATATTTTTATTTCTAGCACGAACGAAGCCGGAGCGGGTCGTTAGTTATGTATATTTTAATTAATTTGTTCTAAAAGTAATTCTTATAAGTTTAATTTATAATAAATCTTGTTATGCACTAGTATAGTTACATAAAATCTTAACTGAAAACGAATACAACCTTGATTGATTTAATTCGCTCAATGAACTAAACAATAGAATCTCCGCTTAAACCTCTTCCGTGTGATTGATACATCCAACAAAAGGCATTTCGGCAGCACATCGTTCAATGAGGCATTGTCTAAAACAGTATCGAAGTTTCACTTTCACCGCACTATTTAACAATTTATGCATCGTAATACTTTTATTACTTTAAAAAAAAATAACGAAAATTGATGGTTAGACAGCCGTGTATTTATGTAAGCTTATCTTCGTGAAACAAAAATTTGCTTGCTATCAGAGATGCTTTCTATTTTATTTTAAACATCGATTATATAAGTATCAGATTAAGTTCATAATGTATTTTTGACTTATCAGTGAGCTATTTATCTTTCGCGTAATGACTTTCTCTAATCTCTTAATCATATTCCCATTATTATGATTTTGGACACGCAATCTTGCCCTTAAGTAATGTTTACAAGATGTACTAATCTAGAAAGAAGTAATTGCGTATTGTCGTAAATATAATTTGTCGCCGATCTATATTTAAATCTATATATAAGGTTCTGTTAAATTGTTTTGGATATCGCCTGCTTTGCATATTTAAGCGAAGAAAGCGCTTTAAGATATTAATACAGCAATAAAAGTAGCTTAAAGTAATAAAAGTAGTGGAGTAATAATATATTAAATAGAATAAACGTTATTTAATTAAATTAATGCAATAATTATTGTAGCAATGAAACTCTCATTTGGTCGTTAATAAAGACTTCTATATATCTTATAACTTTCCTTGGCTTAGGCTTGATGTTTGTATAGCGATATCAAGCTATTTACACGCATTTATAACGAAATAATATTTGGTGTATTAGCAAATATAACATGGAATAAACTGGGATATAAGTCAAATATTTCGATAAGAACGTTTCGATTTCCGGATCGATTTATCCTAGTTTATTGAAGTCATCTTTGCATTATTGAGTTACAGCGCTTCAAAATAAAAAAAGGGTTGTTACATATATTATTTGCTCGAGTCACTCTGCTGACTCTCTAAAGATGATAAATCAGCCTGAAAACAAATAAATTTCGTTAAATTATCACGAAACGTAGTTTGAAAATGTAAAAAAAACTTCTTAGTAATTTGCTCATTTGGTTCTAGTTGCATCTATTCGCGTAGTAACTCGACTCGCTGAAAAGAAAAAGAAAAATGCAGACATTTTACTCACTGATTTTAAGGTCAAAATACAGACTTAAGACTTAGAAGAAAGACTTGGAACTCGAATATTTAAATTGCTCGATAATATAATATAATATAATATAATGGATTGCCTGCTTAACGTAGATTATATTTCCGTTTTTTTTAATATTCGTTTTCTCACCAGCCGATAATATTCGTTTTCCCTAGTCGCAAATTTAAGATAGCCCAAAAAAGTTACAGGGATTTCTGACGAATAATTGTAACGGGCCGAAGACTAGAAGTTGAAAGTGTGTAAACTTCCCGTGCCTCAAGTAGCGGGTAAAGCGTTTGGTCCTGAACCTGAACTCTCTCCGCTCGTCGGATAAGTTACTCCATTGGATTATGAGATTGGGGAATTAAAGACCGCACCTGTGCGCACACACTAGAACACTTTAATATGTCCTGCATAAGTGGCTAGTCTCCCTTAAGATTGGTAGCCGAGAGCAAAATATTATCCCAAATAACCACTTCCAAACTTACATTTATTATATTTACATAACATGTATTCCACTCGAAGAATGAAAGAAGATAAACAAACCTTAGATTTACGTATTCCATGCGATCAGCCAATAGCTCACCTATATTGTGCACTAGTAATAGTTCTTGGTTAATACATCTTTATTTATAATACAACACTATTCCGTTCAGTACTTAAATCCACTTTAATTTTACTTCCACTGTTCCGACAACCATTTCGTCGATGTTCAAAACGCAATTTTTTCGCAAATCCATAACGAATATTATAGATTATTAAACCTCTCGACGAATGATATGATATCGCGTTAATTCGAGGTCAAATGTTATTTATTTGGGTTTTGTTCTCTTGTGGTTGGAATAGACTGTATGTAATATTTGTTCGGGATATCATCAATGATTGTTTGTACCTGTTTTAAAAGTTTGTAATTTACTTTAGTTAAGGAAGGCACAAACGAAAAAACATTTTAGATCTCTCATGTTGTTAGATACAATCTATCCTATAGCCACTACCAAATATAAGAAAAAAACAACTTTAACATCGAATTGACGTTATGTCATTTTATTGGTCGAAATCTTTAATTATAATCTATGATTCTTATTATGGATTAGTGGCGTTTGAATTTTGACGAAGTTGTTATCGGAGCTTTGAAAGTAAAATTCAAGTAGATATACCAGCTAACCAGTCACTCAGTCAGTAGTTACACTTTTTCATCAATCGTAGATATAAATCATTACATTATGCAATTTAATCTATGTAATCTGTGTAAAATCAATGGATACTAATTCCAAGCTTCTTTATAATGTGTATAATCATGTAAACAGTAATTAACTTATAATCATTTTTAATAACAAACAAATTATATTTAAAACAAATGTCTGAACAAAATTTATAAAGAACTAGAGTTTGTGAATGTATTTCGTGATCATTGCATTAGTCATAGGTAATTCTTGAATACATAACGAATTACAAACTGATCACTGTTTTTTAGTGTTTTTTTTTTTATTTTATTTCACGACCTACCATTGATAGACAGGTAGATTATAAACACCGTGACGGCTTGTTGGCCGTTTTGGCGATTAAAACGTCTGGCTCTTGAGTAAAAGTTTAATTTTTAATACTGATATAATAGAGTATTAAATAATTTAAAAAATAATATAGATTATAATTGTATTTTTTTATTCTCTCGAAAACGAACCAAAAGAACAGTGGATTTTCTGAATACAATATCTCTTCATAGAAACATCTAAAACAAAGTCGCTTCCCGATGTCTGTATCCTTAGGTCTTTTAAAATACGCAACGAATTTTAATACGGTTTTCATCAATAAACCTTATATATATATTATATAAATGCATATAAAAAAAGCCGAGAATTTAAATTTTCACAGCTGGAAAAATACAAGATTTTTTTATATTTGTTCTTCATACTAAAAGTTGTGTATAGAATCTTATTGTACACGTGCGAAGCCAGGGTGGTTAACTAGTAATGATATTACAAATTAATTTGGATTAAGTTGGTTCTCAACCGCAGTAATACAGGTAAAAATACAAATTAATTCTCGCATCATTAAACCGAATAACTCTTTTGGACTAGTTGATCATGCATAGACTAGTGTTTCGGTAAATATTTACATATATTTTTAATATTGGATACTCAAATATCTTGTATTTTTTCCATTAAAGTGGACTTGTATCAATTCTACCGTCGTACCTAAATATTGAAGCCAAGTGAATCTCACTTGATTAACTGTCCATTTTTTATTACATAGCGTAACAAGTAGTTAAAATTAAGGCAATCATAGCGGACTTGTGCACTTACATTGTGTGGTAGAAAAGATTTCATAATTTTTCGTTTAAATGTAGCGTTGTACCGTCAAGAGTCTTTGATACTAATGATAGTTTCGTCTAATTATTTTATTGATGTAAATAAAGTATATATATATCGTTTTGTATTTTGCAAACATTATCCAACCACGATCATAAAAAGGTACATCTGAATAAATAGTATATACAATTATATACTTTATTTGTTATTTGGTAAATGAACATTTGTCTACTTATCGCTTATCAAGAGCGTTGATTTCTTCGAAGATTATCAATAAAGTATGAAAGTCAAATTCAGTCCGTATTAGAAATATCAGACACCTGTTTCAGCGATATTCTTCATTTTTGATATCTTACCTCTTTCTTAACATTTTTAAACGGTCTCAATTAAAAACGCAGTCGACAATTGCAACGGAAACCATTTTTATGTCGTCTAACATTGTATTTTGTCAAACAATTCATGTACCTACGCCATGTATAACTATATATTTATTTTTAATCAAATACATTTTAGAATGTTTATCTTAAAAGACCGAGCACAGATTGTCTCTTATTTGAAGATCAATCTCAGTAGATAAAATAAAAATAGCAGTAGAGGTTTTTTTTCTCCCTCACATCGCCAATGCGTCATCATCCTTGGGAACTAACTATACTACTATACTCTAGATACAAGTACCTGTAGTTACACTGGCTCACTCTCCTCCCTACAAACCGGAATAAAATAAATGCTTTTTGGAGGTAGAATTAAACTATCGGCGGTGTAAACGATCAACTTAATAAAACATACTCTTTAATAATAAT
Source organism: Vanessa atalanta (assembly GCF_905147765.1). Classification (NCBI taxonomy): domain Eukaryota; kingdom Metazoa; phylum Arthropoda; class Insecta; order Lepidoptera; family Nymphalidae; genus Vanessa; species Vanessa atalanta. The sequence continues at coordinate 9,037,283 of NC_061882.1, forward strand.
AATATCGATAGATTCGCTTTATTCGTATGAAATTTTTTAAATGTAATAGATATTGTTTATAAACAAAAAAAAAGCAAAAGTTTTCAACGAAAACAACAAAGGGTTATCTGCACAACACTTAATAAACGTCGATAAAGATAAGTAATAGCTTCAATGATAGAAAACTATCACGAGTAAAAGTTAGTTGCTACTCGATGGATTCACGGTTGAAATACCATTGTAGTTGGAGTGAGCTGTGGGCTAGTTCAAAGTTAATCACCGCTATGGAAATTGTTAAGGTAACTGAACAATGAGACCCGTCACAAAAACCAGTTAAGTCTCAGCGACTGTCCCACGCTGCGTACTTAATTTCTTAGATCACTGTAATTACCCGGTTAACCCGTCTTACATTTTTTTTAAAGTTTATTTATTATTTTTTTATTCTCACTAAATAAATTTTGTCAAAGAACTTGAATTGTTTCATTTAAAGTATATTAATTATTAGTCATAGAAAATATTTCCATTGAAAGTTTCGTGTGTAAGTACGATTTTATTTTATGTTTTACATACAATCAATAGATACACAGCATTTATAAATAAAACTTCACGCTAATCCTATTAATTGTTGAGATTTTTTAAAGTGTATATTTATATTAATAAAATGTATAAATTCGTAGAATATAGTAATAATACTATAATACTAATGGTGAGAGTCAAAGATCAAAGATGAAATAAAAATGAATTTCGCGCTGTTATGTTGATTTTATTGTTGAAATAAATGGGAAACTAATATTTCGAAAATAACAAAGTAACAAATAAAAAAAACACATTGAAAGCAATAAATATTTGTTACACATAATCAATATATTCAATCACATTTGTTGCCGTGCACGGATCAAATTAATTGATATAGAATTTGGGATTCGTGTCGTAACGAACCGGTGGCGTTATCTTCTGTTGTATTGTTGATCGTTCCGCTCAACATAACATGCGCAAGTGTGTCATACACATGCAAGCTACAATTTACACGTTTACTTTGTATTACAAGTTAATCTTGATTTATTAATTTTTTACCTCTCGATACAATTGTACTAATATTCTGCGTAAATAACTTAATTGTAGTTTAAATAAAAATGGTTGCATATATTTTGTTCCCCAGAGAACGTGTGACCGTCACAACCAGCCATGTAGGCCCCTCGCCTTCCATCGACGATACTCCTATACAAGTCGGAACTATACGGACAGAAGAATACAAACGTGATCTCGCTGAATTCCAAGCAAGGAGATCTTCTGGAAGCAAAGATCTGCAAGTAACACCCGTGAAGAAGAAATGCGGACGTCACTCTCTTCCCGTATCTTGCACAGATTGCACCGGCGACCCAGACAGCACGTTTAACTACGAGAAAAAATCCGCTATGAAATATAAAAAAAAGTCGCACAAACGAACTCGAAGCGCGCATTCCGACGAAAAAATTCACGAAGGTGTTCCGAACATACAGTTTCTCTTCCAAAACCAAGTCTTCATGCCGGGCAATATGTTCACAGCGGCGTCATACTCTGAGCCACGTCAAACCAACCGTCATAACTCAAATCAACGCTCGCCAGACTTCTTTATTCAAAAGCATATCGATTTTAAAGACGACCAACCCGGAAAAATGGCGGGGATAACCCCGCCATTTTTCTTTAAGAATAATTCGTTACCTTTCGACACTAAAAACTTTTTGGACGGAGCGAGAAGCGACGAAGAGGAAGTTGACGGAGTGCAGGCGGCAGGGGACGTGAAAGCATCTAGCTCAAGTTCGGGAAGTCGTCAAAATGATAGTTGCGAAGAGAAACTTTGGGAAGTGATGAGTGAATTGAATCACTTTGACCAGTGGGCGGATGAGCAGCTGCAGGCGCCATCGCTGAATACAAGCAAATCTGACGATAGTAAGGTAAGTCTCTTAGAGAATTATCAAATACAATACTGAAGGAACTGCACGTAATAACGCTTTTTTATTATTGTCTTGTAAATAATTAGCAAAAACATTCATAAAATGACGTATGAAACGCAAGTGATATTAATTCTATATGCATGTCTCGTTCATTTTTTACTGCACTATTCTGTCTTGCAAATAGCAATGTTACAAGAAACCGGTTCCAATTGTCTTGCTGATTGTTCGTAGAGTGACGTAAGCATGTTCGGACTACCGATCGCGAGTGCATGCAATTTGAATGTGACGATTGATAAGAGCAAAGCATGGAGCAACGGCAAGTGGGGAGTGGTGCCAGTGCAGATCAAAAAGCTGGCCGGAGTCACCATCGAGCATGTCAAGAAGAAAAGGAACATGGAGATAAATATACTAAGGTTACATTTGCAAGTGTTGTGTTTATCTTAGAATTATGTCCCTTTACGAAGGTTTTTGAGCTTAAATCATGGAGTACGTAAACGTAGTATACGATACAGGGAAGTTTTCTTTTGATACGATACACTTTCACTTCATCCGACAAGAGATATTAAATAAACATGAAGACTCAGGCGTTCTTCTCCGGTGTTTAGTCTGTGATCTTTGGTTTTCACCAGCTGTTTCTTAAGCACAACATACGCCCGGGTTGCAAGCAGTGTTTTGGCGATCAATTTAATTGATAATAAAATTTAATTCCCTAGACCATCTCGGCTCTATGCTAAAATATATCTTATGCCCATAATAGGTGATACTTTTTTATTATATTTAATTAGGATGGTGTAATAAAACCTCTTTTATTTACAGAAAATGTCGCCATCCAAATATAATACTTCTCATGGGACTCTATCCGGATGTTAATAGTAATATTCATATAATATGCGAAAGATGCACCGATACATTGTTTGGTATACTTCATGTACAGGTAAAATAATATGTAGTATTAAATAAATAAGTGTTATATACACTTAACCCGACATTTATTTATGGACGGGAGTTCTGGGTTATCTACATAACTACTAAAATGTGTTACGATTTGAAGGGTGACTGAGTCACTCACCAGTAGGTCGCCTGTATGACCGCCCTCTAAATTATATTATAAAAAAAATAATTACTTAATTATGTTCCACTGTATAATTTCCAGGGTCGTATTTTAAGCGTTCAAACGTCGGTCCACTACGCATTAGACATCGCGAACGCATTAGTATTCCTACATATGCAAGGCTATCTCCACACTGAGCTGTCTAGCATGAGCGTAATGATAACCGCACAAGACACTGCGAAACTGTCTGACCTTGGACCCTGTACGAAACTTCCAGCTCAGAAAGGTAATGAGGACAAGGGGTATGAAATGTATTCATCAGAGCCGCAGTACGTCAACTTGAGTGGTAAGCATCACAAATCAATATAAAGTTAATTCAAGTACTCTTACGAGCACTTTTGAATGGTAAATTTACAATGTTAATTTGAATACCGAGCTACTAACGGTTCGAAATGAGTCTACCCAAGAACTGACAAGAAACTCGGTAGTTACTTTTTTTCAATCAAAAAGCATTAGTAACCATTAAAAACATGTAGTACTCATTTATGTGGTCTGCAGAAACATCAATTAATATTAATACAAGCTCTTATGTGATTTATACAATCAAATGATATCGTGTTTATTCAATGTCAAAGTTAGTTATTAGTTAGTTATCTTAGTTGGAATAGGCTATAAAGCATATTATTTTAAACTGAAATTTGAACCGATAAGTCGAGTGTCTTTTGACGAGCTCCAGAACAATATCAGTTCGGTCAGCGGTATAGAGGCGGTAAGAGGCGGATACGGAAGTTTGCACGCTATCAGAAACTAGTTTGTGTAAAAGGAGACGGCACTTTTAGTAGTGTATTACCTAATAATTATGATTGCCTTCGTTTTCCAGAAAGCCGCGACGTAACCTCGGACTCCGAGCCGCTCCTGTCGCAGCGCTCGTCCGAGGCCTACCTCAGCTCCAACGCTGTATCGAAGCACTATAAAGCTTACTCCGAATCTGAGCACTATCGCTGGCAGGCTCCTGAACTCTTCGAGCCTGACGAAGAGGGTTTTGTTCATCCGTGTTCTAAGAGCGATGTGTATTCCCTCTCCATTATGCTCTGGGAATGCTGTAATGGTGAATATAATCGATGTATCCGTATTATAAAACTGGTAGTTTGTATTGCTAAAAGTTGCTTGGTGGTAAGACTTTGTTCAAGCCCGTCTACCAAGCAATACTTAGTATTGGTTTTTTCTGTACAGTGAGTGAATCAGATTAAGCAGAAGCACAAGAAACATAATATATGTATTAGTTCCCAAGGTTGGTAGCATGTTGGTTATATAAGGAGTAGTTGATATTTCTTTCAGCGCCAATGTCTATGATAGGTGGTGGCTAATAACCATCAAGTGTGCCATATGTCCGCCGCCGACCAAAATATAAGAAAGTGCGTCTCAAAAACTGTCAGTCCGATTTAAATAATTTTAGATATGCCGGTTATTGATGAACGTTTAAACTGAAAAAAAATATATCCCGCTGAGTTTCTTTCGCCGGTTCTTCTCAGGTCCGAGGTGCTAAATTCCGAACCGGTGGTAGATTTTTGACAATCAATAAGCAAGTGCAAACACTTCTATATTGAATAAAGATTTTTGACTTTGACTTTGACTTTGTATATATATGAGTAAACGAATCTCAAACTAAATCGCAAACTGCATGAAACAGGTAAGCATAATTGCAAATCGCGTCCCGTGCCCCTCAAATGTTTATGTTTAAGTTGATACTGTCATTGCTTGGCTACAAGGGAGACAGCTGAAAATCAGCAGAGGGATAAAAATCCCTCATAGCCTGAGCTGTCTCCTTTTGACTGCACACAAGTTTTATATTCATTATATTTTTTTTTCTTTATTATTATATCTTTCTTTGTTTATGTTGTTTTTATATCAATTTTTGTTTTTTCTTTATATGTGTGTATGTCAATTAATGTTTTCTTCAATTGTGATGGTTTTTGGTGAAACCGCATTAGTAATTTCATTTATATGCATATAGAGATAGGCGCAAATGAACTATCGATTTTATTCAGTAGGAGCAATTTATGATTTTATGAAAAGTAGCAGCGTTAACAACAGAGGAATGTACATTAGTCACTGGGATCATATCCATTTTGAAAACACAATTCGATAGTTTGTTTAAAAAAACAATGAACATTATATAACATAACACAACATTATTTGACATTAATAATGAATAAATTATGTAAGTATTAAATGAGGAGTTGAAGGTGGAGTGCTCTTCGGAGAAGGATTTACTGCTTATATTTATAATAAATAAAAAAGTTTTTTTTTTTTTTGTAACATTAAAATAAATATTATGATACAATCAGTATTGACCTACCGCACGCTCCAAAACTTTTACAAGAAAATTTTAGTATTCAAGTATCTTGGTACTTTACATTATAAGTTGTAAAGTGTATAGGGCATTTTTTTATATTTTCGGTATCCAATTATATTCATATCGTAACGCCAAGTATATACATAGTTATATTTCGTCTGACCGTTGTCTAGTTTATAGGTTTAGTCAACTAAGGTGATGGCCGGCACAAGGGACAAGTCTCGGGTCTATCGTTGATAGTTCGGTTACATAGTAAGATATTAAGATGTCCTTGTCAATGTATACGGGCGGAGGCGACCTCATACCATAATACACTCGTTCATTTAATTCTGTATTATTATTAAACACATTTCAAAAGACGCGAGTGCGGTATTAACGTACGCAACCCGAAGCTACTAATGAAAATAACTATGTGGCCCGCAGCGTCGCTGCCGTGGAAGGCGCTGTCGTACGGCCAGCTGAAGCGGCAGTACGCGGCGCGGCGCGGCGTGGCGCTGCCCGCGGACGGCACGTACCCCGGCGCCGTGCTGGGCGCGCTGCGCGCCGGCCTGGCGCCGCGCCGCCCCGCGCGCACCGCGCTGGCCGCACTGCGCGCGCAGCTGCTGCACGCGCAGGTCTGCCCTCGCCTACTCCGCGATCGACTTCGATATAGATACTTATAATAGAGGTCGGGACGATAGCCCCGTGGATATTCTAAAAAAGACATAATTCCGACTTGTTAACATTAATTTTAATGTAGCATTTGTTTACATATAGTACATTACGAGTATGGTATGCGATAGTTTTGACGTTTACATATTTATTTCATTAATATAAAAAAAAAGTAACCGGTAAAGAAAGTTTTGAAAATTTAAGATAAGATATATTTTTTTATAAATATCGATTTAGTGGCCTCCTCTCCTTTTTTTCCAAGGCCTCCTGATCTCTTAATCCGCCTTTGGTTTGAAAAATCTATCAATCTAAAACTGATTTTAGGACAACTTAGGCCGATTGGGGTGATTCGATATATTTTTACTTACTTTGATACACAAAAGTTTTTATATGTAGTTTAATACATCTTTTAAAATTAAGGTAAGGTTTCCTTCCTCATGCGATTCAAATTAGAATGATTACTTCCGAAATATATGGCTTCAACATGTTTCCACTATTCCCTGCGAGTTGTACCTCACTTAACATGTTATTCGATTGAAACCAAACTTAACTTTATTCACACAAATTACTAGGTGCCTACTTTGAATAATGGCTGATTTTGTATTCTATGTGCGTGAATTGTTTTGTGTACTACTATAACGTTTTTTTAAATTATTGAATTATGATGAAACTTAAATTTCAGTTATTCTTGAATATACTTATGACGTCGTTAATTTGAATGATAATTGTAGTAGTATTCTTTAACCACTCCAATTAGATACGATATATTCAAATATTCCATCGCCAACGTCCATACCACGTTGAATACACCGGTTCTCGTCCGATCACCGAAGTTAAGCAACGTCGGGCGCGTTCAGTACTTGGATGGGTGACCGCCTGGGAACACCGCGTGTCGTTGGCCTTTTTTACTTTATAATCTTAATAATGTTTTTACAAACAAATAAATAGACAATTTCTTATATTAATATTGTATATATATATTTTTGTTTATTTTTTATCTAAAGCGTTGACATGATTTGTTAGGATTAATTATCTTTAGAATGATAAATTATTATTGTAATTTTCTTTGTTACTAATTTTTTCAGAGTACTCTCGATGAAATGGAGTATATAATAATACCAGCTCAACTATCCAAAAATAAATTGAGTCTCAGTACTCAGCCTTGGGATACCACTTCGCCCACCGATTCCGATTACCTCAGCCCCAAGAACATTGAACACAAAGCCGAAATTCACACACGTGATAGCCCCGGCGATACCTCCAAGGAGAATAGCCCTTTGTATGAAACCATACGACAGATAAAATTACCAACTGCTCATACTACGGATAAGTGTTTTATATTGTCCGATGAGGAAAATCCACCTATGAAATTCGACCTATTACAAGAGAATGAATGTTCAAGCGCCTGCTCAACTCCCCTAGCTAAACTTCGAGCGAGAATCAACGACGTAGTTACGCCGGGAACTTTACACAGAAGTGACTCAACTGAATACTGCAGTATCCTTAGCCCGGATACGCGTTTGAACAATTTTGGTCTCACTGATGATAGCATTAAGGATCAAAGTTACGAGCGACCGACGGCTAAACTGAGCAGGAGCTTCACACCGAAGTCTTATAAACCCTTGCATATAAAAGTGCCAGAATTCAATTTGGACTCTATTAAGCCGTTGCTAAAGGAACAAAATAGCACTGAGCGCTCTTCTTATAATTTTAATATAAAGAACTACAGCTTGCCAAACACGCCGATCGCGCGAAGTAATAAGTTAAGAAAGAATGCTTGGTTGTCGGGAGAATTAAATGTAAACAGAAGTAAAACTGAGGAGACTTCGAAGGTTCCTTCCGCTATGCCGAATAATCGAGGTATGTGTTTTTATTTATGTGACGATCATTTGAATAGGTAAATTAAAAATTTCATTATAATGCTAGTTGTATTAACCGTGTAACTTCATTTGTAAGAGTAGGTTATTATAGTAGTTATAAGCTGAGTACATAATGTCATCTTTATATAATAAGGAATATATATTATTAATATGTTTTTTTATACATCTATATTAATATTCAGACCGCAAATGTACGGATGATTCGAAATTATATTAGCCAACGTCCATACCACGTTGAATACACCGGTTCTCGTCCGATCACCGAAGTTAAGCAACGTCGGGCGCGTTCAGTACTTGGATGGGTGACCGCCTGGGAACACCGCGTGTCGTTGGCCTTTTTGATATATTTTTTTTGCAGAAATCAAAATCGAAGTCTCGAATATGGTTTTGACTTCGTCGGACCCGCCTCAAGAAAAGGAGGACAAGTCAGAAATTTTATCCTCCAATCAGCCGGAGGGAAACGAAATCGTATCGAGTGGTAGTGCAGATACATTAAGGGATAGCTTTACAGGTCTAAGAAGGTAAAATACCGTGATTGTATCTCTTAGTTACATACATGTTTACCCAGTATTACATATTAGATAATTAAATATAAATTAAATAAATGCAATAAAAAAAATGCTGAACGCCCAGGGTCTCGCTGGCGGGCGGCGCGCCGCTGGAGCGCGCGCGCTCGCTGGGCTGCGTGAAGGGCGCGCGGCCGGACGACGCGCTCGCCAGCGTCTACGTCAAGCCGCTCGTCGCCATCCACGAGCGCTGGATACACGAGGCCAACAAGAAGACGGGCCGCTCCATGTCGCTGCCGGAGGACAACCGGAGGTAGGCCTCTGCTGACACGCCGCTCGACAGCTCCTCCGCCGCCAGACGTTATAACTTATTTTGTGTCTGGAGGGTGAGTGAGACCGTGTCATTATGAGCACGAGATCGCGACGTCTTAGACGTTAGCGGCATATTGACGGTGTCAGGATAACTCTTAGTTGATTCCGGGGCCCTAAAGCGCGGAGGAATATAGAACCTTGGTGGAAACTTTTTTTTTAATATATATATTTGATGTGATATCGATTTATCGATTGATGATGATGATCGATTTTGATTTTATTTTAATATATATAATAAAATCGAATATAATGTTTATAATTAATAGTTAAAAGATTGACTCCTATAATAATCATTACATATATTTGGAATTACAAATGAACCGAGAAATCCAAATTTTAGTTGTTATGTGGAGGGGGCTTAGAAAAGCTTAATAATAATTATTCGACATATTCGAATTTAATGTAGCCAACGTCCATACCACGTTGAATACACCGGTTCTCGTCCGATCACCGAAGTTAAGCAACGTCGGGCGCGTTCAGTACTTGGATGGGTGACCGCCTGGGAACACCGCGTGTCGTTGGCCTTTTTTTTTAATTTTACGTGAAACGATGTTTTATTATTTTGTTTCAAGTAAAATAATAAATAAAGGTTTATTTCGTAACACTTTCGATATAGATGATAAGAAAATGGTAAATCGACACTTATCCTTATAGATAAAGAAATTATTATAAAATGCATCTTAATCTTTATAATCATATTGACCGTACGTTTCCTTACAATTACAGTGTACGTACTCTTCATCTGAATATTTATTTGTACCGGCAATCAAAATGACTGATTATCTCTAAAACATCACGATACCTACTCGGACAAGTTTTCATGGAGCCTAATCAACAGTAAAACCATCGTCAGTCGAGCTATAAATATAATTTTATTTCCAGCAGTCGAGTGCAAGCGGTGAAGCCCGCCTCGCACTGCGTGGACACGCTGCAGACGTCGCTGCCCGCGCCGGCGCGCCGCCGCCCGCCGCGCGCCGCGCACGTCGCCGGTCAGTGCGCGTGTGTGTCTACTTGCATGTACACCGATAGCGACCAAATTGAATAATATGCACCTGTGCCTAAAGGCTTTGTAGAATCCACTTTTTGCTTAAACACTGTTTTTTTTAATGCACGTGTACCGCTTTTATTTGTTAACAAAACGAAATCTAATTCTGTTACATTAAAAACTTTGATAGAGGAAAACAAACATTAATTTTCGATTTAGTTTTGTGCATGTTCATGCATGCTAATTAAACTTACTATCATTTAATTATATTTTACTAAGTAACTAAAATAAATTAATATATTTCAAATGGTTCGACCATAACCGAACGAACATAGAATTAACTTAAAGCTCAAACTTTTCCTTCGCAAAGGGATTTTAATACAGTTATTGGTAAAGTATTTTAATATTCTTACTTCATTGATAATTGGTAGATTAAAATGGTTGATAAGTAGTATAATATTCAATTGCTGTTGACATTTGCACATAAAAGTTATCTATATAAAAAAAGCGAATATTCTCTATGCGTTCCTGCACTATTCATACGATTGATCGCCCGAGAAGATACCTACCCCAAAAGTAACTAAGATGACAACAAAGCAACTTGTATATTTAAAAAAAAAATTTCACCAAACTCAATTAGTTGATACGCACAAAACGAAAACTATAAATCTTTAGTAATAAATAAGTCTCATTGTTCTCTAACTAAAAAAAACTACTAAACAGTATGTTTCAGAGGTATCGAAACAAGATAATACTTAAAAATATATGTACTTTATTTATTTCATTCTTTGATACCAACTCTATATCCATTTGAGTTGGATACAGGTTCAACTTACAGAACTGCACTGCTATATAGAGCTAAAATAATATTTGTATTTAACCACTTCAGAAAGGCAAAGTTAAAGTGCACAGTGCATTTATATTGCAATAATAAAATGGTGATGGGCACAATGTACTAACTTTCATACATACATAAAATACATATACATATGATAAAACTTTTATTAATATTTTTCCTTTTTAACATATAAATAAATTTGTTAATTACAAAAAAGAAATTGTTTTAATTAAGTTTAATATATATTTGAAATTAAACATCGTGGTTTTATAATGGTAAGTTCTTAAATTTTATGAAATGCGAAATTGTTTTTTTTATTAATTTTTTTTCTCTATATTTAGGTAATAACACTGTTATAATATACTTGAACAAACTTTTACAATTATAATTTAAAACATATTGATTTTGCTATGACTAACTGATACGTGAAGAGGTTTAAATGCCTTCTTGTTCTAAATAAATAATTTAATTTAAATAAGCATTTAGCATTAGCATTAGCAGCCTGTAAATTTTCCCACTGCTGGGCTAAAGGCCTCCTCTCCCTTTGAGGAGAAGGTTTGGAGCACATTCCACCACGCTGCTCCAATGCGGGTTGGCGGAATACACATATGGCAGAATTTCGTTGAAATTAGACACATGCAGGTTTCCTCACGATGTTTTCCTTCACCACCGAGCACGAGATGAATTTTAAACACAAATTAAGCACATGAAAATTCAGTGGTACCTGCCTGGGTTTGAACCCGAAATCATCAGTTAAGATGCACGCGTTCTAACTACTGGGTCATCTCGGCTCAGAAATAGGCTAAAAGTATTTTCTTATTTATAGGCCACTGGGAACAATACTGTCAAGCGCGAGAAGTAGTCTCGAAAAGTATGAACTTCCCGCCTCTAGACACAAATACCTGGACAAAAGCTTCGGAAAAAGGGTTCGTAATTTATGTCATCTTTATTATGTAAATAATTATATAAAATTAGTAAAAAATATAGAATCAATACTGAAACCAATATAAATAATAATTTTTATGGAATTTTTGAGTGGTTCTCTAACTATTACTATAATTTGTTAGGAGCATTAGTTATAAAATGAGTCATAAAGGTAACTTTTTGAATGTATGGATAGCCAACGTCCATACCACGTTGAATACACCGGTTCTCGTCCGATCACCGAAGTTAAGCAACGTCGGGCGCGTTCAGTACTTGGATGGGTGACCGCCTGGGAACACCGCGTGTCGTTGGCCTTTTTTTACTATTTTTCTTAACAATTTTAAAAATAAAAAAAGCAGTCCTGAACTCTTTAATTCTTTCCTTTTTTCTACCCTTACAGGACAATAACTGAAGATATTGTAACTGGCCCACCCAAAATCGACCGTTCAACTGATACACTAAGCATTGAAGAATTCATTCGAGATTTAATTCGAAAGGAATTCCATCATCTAGTTAACGAAATAACTGACAATACTTCAGAATCTACCAACAGTCTTCAAAAAGGCGATGACTTACTAAACAAAGGCGTCGCTAACATTCTGGAATCTTTGAAAAATGCTGACGAGAGTGACCAAGCCGCTAAGAAGGATACAGTTAAATCATTTTCAAGAGTAAAAATAAACGGTAACAATAAACCATTGTTGCAAATCACATTTAACCGTTCGGGTGAGAATAGTTTGCAAGTTCTAGATAACTGTGTCAATGTGACAATATGTGACTCAAATAGCGGCAAAGATAAACTTAATTTATCCATGGAAGACACTTTAACAGGAGAAGATATTCATATTAATTCGTTGAAACGATGCCAAGCTTTCAGTGCTATTCAGGTTTGTATTTACTTAATTTTGCAAAACCATTCATAAAATAGAGATGGATATCTAATAAGTTTTGAATGATCAATAATAATTTTCTACATGATGTATTTAAACTAAAAATAATATATAATAATTTGTTCGTTTGCAGGAAGCTCGCAGCACCGAGGACTTATATATCGACGACGATCTCTCGACTCACATGCAAGAGAACTTCGGCGGCAGAGTGAAGTTGATCCCCTTACACGGGTCCCTCCACGAGATCCTCTGCGAGAAGGCGGACGACTGCTGCCTCGTCAAAGTGAAGCAGGAGAACGGCTGCGACACCATCTACTTCCGCTGTGATAACTCCGACACGGAGTCCCGGGACGCCGTCGACGGCCACGAAGGACCGAGAGACACGGTGGTCTTCAAACGAAGCATTTCCTTGATCGAGGAACGCATTCAGCGTGTATTCCCGAAGGACAAGAGACCGAATCCCGTCGTGGCTCTCAAAAAACTGAACGACAAGCTAAATGCTCGTCCCAAATCTGAAATCTTTATTAAAAACATCAACAGGGACACCCGCGTGCTAAGCAACAGTAGTCCGTCTTTATTCACAAGGGACGATAAAAACGACGAAGTCGAATTGAATATTGAGAACGTCATGTGCTACCAGGACTCGTCGTCGGAAGAATGCTTGAAGTGTCAAGTTGAAAATGACGACTTCGAGATGTTGGAGCGAGAGATCGAGGAAGATTTAGCGAAGAACATCAACTCGCTCACCTGCGGATGTTTGGAAAAAATATCAGAGGAAAATCTCTCCGTCATTAACGAGGACATCACAGATAAAAACTGATTCTGATGTCCGGAATTATTTCACCGTTATATAATTTAAAATCAAAATACAAATTCTATATTTAGGCTATAACAGAGAAAAATGAACAACGTTAATTCTATGTCTAATATATTTTATAATTGTTATTGAAAGGATTATATGCTAATATTGTGGCAGGTCTTCCACCGACGAGTACAAATTTTTGATAAATTTATCTCATATATAATTCGAATCAAATCACACGCCATATAAACTCGAACCCGTCCAAGATAGTTCGCATTTAGAAAACCCAAAGATATTTAACGTTTTAATAGGTTTTCGTTTAAGATAATAATTTTTTTTTATTGTGAAAGGCTATGTGATTTTAGATTAAGTAGCACCTAAACATTCCACTGTTGTGATTTTAGAATAGTTTTTCACAGTTTTATTTATCATTTATATTTTCACTGTTAATTTAATTTTATCATACATTTAACACATTCTTTTTTAAAAGTCTGCATGGACCAAAGGATATAAGGCTGCATACCTTGCTGTCTTCAAATATTTTTCTAAGTGCAGTTTTAATTGTATTTTGGTGATTTAGAGATTATTTAAAAAGCGTTTAGATTGATTTTAGATGTAATTGTTAAAAATAAAGTCTTGTTATTAGGAAATATGTTTTATTTATCTTTTTACATATAAATATATACGTTATTCATGACTAAAGTCAAGTATTATAAATGGCAATAGTTTCACTATTGTTAAACAGTCTCTGAAAATCTTACTTAAACATAGCGGGAAGACTTGTGCTCATTTAAAACGAAATTATTCAGTATAGTATTCTTACTCATTACAAATGCTATAATCGATACAATTCTATCACTTCAAGGAATTTCCGTAACTAAATATATTTTTTTATTATTTTATGAATTCTTTTCGGTTAGTTTGACAACTACCGCCTTGACTTCTGTGTAGTTCTTGATACCGTAGGGTCCATTTTCGCGTCCGATACCGGATTGCTTGAATCCGCCGAAGGGTACTTGGTTTCCAAACACGTTATAATCGTTCACCCAGACTGTTCCAGCGCGTAGCCCCTGGAAGTAATAAATAAAGTTTTTGAATACATTTCTTAGAACTTTAATTTACTCTTTCACGGCTGAACTACTGAATAAAATTGGAAAAAAAATTTAATGTAGCAAGCTTGAACTCCAGTGTCCTGCCTTCCTATAGGCTGGTTTTTTATGAATAACATACGACGACTAACAAAAACGCGAGAAAATAGTACGTTAAAAAGTTTCAATAAGAACATTTGGTTGCTTATTTGGATGATCCTGAACCAACCTAACATTGATTGGAACCAATTGAGATAAAGTTTCGCACTCGCTTAGTGATGGTGAAAATAGAGACTATCGCTCTTAAAACATACTTTTATTCAAAATATGAGACTTTTGAAACAATATTTTTATTGAAACTACATAAAATGAAATACACAAATTTTGTTTTATATATGATGAATAATTGTTAACAAAATATTGTGTATGTATATCATACCAAAATGAGCATAATCAATAAATATATGTACTACTACTATAAATACTCCAGTAAGATAAAAAATACTCAAACATAGTTGACAATGTCAACATTTAACAAAAACCAGTTTATTTTTGTGATATGAGCATTGCGTAATATTACGTGGGAGACGCGTGGTGTACTTTTCTTAAAACCCGCAATATTACAGCGATGGTAGTAAAAAGGTTAGCGGTTATGCTGAATGTGTCTTACAAATAAAAAAAATACACAACACTTACCCGCATTTCGTTCTACTTATAATTAATAAAATTTATTTTTTATATTCTTCTGAAATATTATTTACCTGAATGAGATAGTTAGCCTTGTCAATGTCTTTGGTAAATACAGCAGCGGCCAGACCGTATTCACTGTTGTTGGCACGTTCTAAAACTTCGTCTAGTTGTGAAAACTTAAGTATCTGCTGAACGGGGCCGAAGATCTGTTGAAATAATAAATAGATTTACTTGCAAACGATATTTTTCTAAAATTGTAAGTTATTTCAAAATGTAAGGAAAAATATTATATGAAGAATCGACTATCAGATTAAATTAAGGAATTATAAATATTAAGATCTTAAGGAAATTTTAATTTTATGTTTAAAAATAAAGTTGCTGCTGCTGACCAAAGCTCTTCTGTACTGGGAAAAGAATATGGTGATCAATACATTAAACTTCATTGCAAGTTTGTGAATATTCACAATTACGTTTAAATCCGATGAATGCATGTTAAGTTTGTTAAGTTTTAAGTTACCTCACTCGTTCTTAGCCCGAAATCGAACCGGTTGATTCAGACAAAAAAAGCACAGTGTTGTTGATATATACGTAATTTTATCTATATATCTAAAAACGTAGAACAGCAGCACGCACCTCAGTGCGCGCGATGTCCATGTGGTCCTGCACGTCCGCGAACACGGTGGGCTGCACGAAGTACCCGGTGTCGCCGCCGCGCTTCCCGCCGCACATGAGGCGGGCGCCCTGCTGCTGGCCGCTGGATATCAGCTGCAGGATCTTCTCCTGCTGCTCGCCGTCGATCTGGACGAGGAAACGTTACTGCAGCTAGAGTGTGGGTTTAGATATCGGTCGCCTCGGGCAACCTAAGCACAAAATCCGGTATACTCTTTCGTGGGAATTTTATATCCTTTGGCATAAGCTGATTTTAAAGCCGAGGGCATATTTATTAAAAATATATTTTTTGGTACAACTGTCCCACTTTCCGAGACACTCCTCAGAACAGCGGAACGCAACCGGCAATGGTCGATTCCAGCTCAGACTAGAATGCGCGTGCGCAAACACGCCTAGCGCCGGCTGCGTGGGGTACCTGCGGGCCCTGCTCGGTGTCGGCGCGGAAGGGGTCGCCCACCACGCGGCGGGAGGCGCGCGCGGCGGCCTGCGCCACGAACTCCTCGTAGATGGAGTCCTGCACGAACGTCCGCGAGCCTGCGCACACGAGATCGCAATCAAACCTTTACCTTCTGTAGTCTGTAATATTTTAGTCTATATTGCCGTAATCATTGTATTAAGTTAATGTTATGTAAGTATTTAGCCGATAGGCGAAGGAAGTGTTTTTTTAAGGTAAGTGGTCACCACCTCCCATAGACATTGGCACTGTTAGAAATATTAACCATTCCTTACATCGCCAATGTGCCCTCAAACTTGGGAGCTAAGATATTGTATCCCCTGTGCCAGTAGTTTCACTGACGACACTAAGTATTGCTGTTTGGCGGCAGAATACCTAATCAGTGGGTGGGAACCTACCCAGGCGGACTTGCACAGTGCCCTATTGACTTGTATATAATTGAATGATTTTGTTCGAATGTCTTCAGACTATCAGGTCGACATGATCGCTACGAACACGAAATTCACTCGTCATTATGGCGACAGGTTTTGGAATTTAAAAGCAGAGGGCTAAAGAGTATGGCCGACCGGCGCAGCAGCACTGCCCCATGTTGTAGAAGAGCGCCATGTGCGACTGCTCCACGGCGTAGGGCAGGTCGGCGTCGGCCAGCACGATGTTGGGCGACTTCCCCCCCAACTCCAGCGTGATGCGCTTCACGGAGCCCGCCGCGCCGCGCTGGATCAGCTTGCCCACTTCCGTCGAACCTGTAATATTTAATGAGAATATGTAGCCTTCATTACCTCCTGTCTGCAGTATTCATATTTAGTAAACTAAGGTTTCTACAAGTGCATACCAATGGCATTTTTTTCTATATGTTATACATGCGACATACCGGTGAAGGCGACTTTGTCGACGTCGGGATGGTCGACGATGGCCGCGCCGGCGTCCCCGAAGCCCGGGACCACATTCACGACTCCCGCGGGGAAGCCGGCCTCCTGCAAAACGGTAATTTGGTCAATGAAATGAATGTTAGATGAATGAGCTAGTGAATGAACGATATTAAAGGCAGCGTAGCAACGATTTTAATTTTGGTGAGATTGTTTATGTGATTCTCTTTCTTGACTCATATATTTATAAACTATATAAAATATCATTGATTTTTTTGGTAAACTGCTAAGTGGGCCATCAGATGGTAAGTGATAACCACATTTAGCGGTAGAATAAATGATGAGTGTGTGGTACCTATCACCCAGACGGGCTTTAATAAAGCCACCGCCTACCACAGAGTAAAATGTTAACATGGAACTTATTTAAAACATTAACTTTTAATACAATTGCATTATCTTCGCGACCCTTCTACTTGCCCTGAAATTTAATTACTTATGACTAAGATTAGACGACAATAATGTCAACAACAAGGGAAATAACTGTTGATTGAATGATGAAAGGAAAAAAATAATTTGACAGTCACCTTGACGAGCTGCGCGAGGTAGAGAGCCGTGAGCGGAGTCTGCTCAGCGGGCTTCAGCAGCACCGTGCAGCCCGCCGCCAGCGCCGGACCCAACTTCCACGCAGCCATCAGCAGCGGGAAGTTCCAGGGAATGATCTGACCGCAGACACCTGAAATAAAATATATAACACGTTCACAAATTTGATATAAATAGCATACATATATAATAAGTGTTACCGGTAGTGCTATTACCGCTATGGCATAGCAACCGTTGCTATCAAATAATAGTTGCGGATTGATGAATGTTGCAGTCGATAAATCAGTATTACGGAGCATTATGCTACTGCAAAGGTCCGTAATACTGATTTATTTTTGTTAGATTTGATTTGATATCAATCCATAACAAATATTTGATAGCAACAGTCGCTATGCTATAACCACAATAGCGCCATAGTTAATAAAATGATATTTATAGAACAGACTATATTTATAGAGTCCTTAAGATATATTAGACTATTTCTAATTTTCTTCTAAAATATTTCTCACCGACAGGTTCATGTCGTGTGTAGGCAAAGTATTTTCCATCCATTGGCAACACTGCTCCATGGTTCTTGTCCGCCCAGCCGGCATAGTACCTCAGATTTTTTATTACCGAAGCTAAATCGCCATGGTAAGCTGCTAGGTACGGCTTTCCATTGTCCAAGGTTTCTAGACTCTGTGCGTAATAGAATATGGTTTATTTTAATATAATTTAAGTTTAGTCCATATAAACAGTTCGTGCATAAATGGACATATTAACACTCCAATTTTTAATTGGTAAATGTTATTTAAATTGAAATTACGACTTCGTTTCTACTGCAAACTACTTTTTTTAAAGTTATGGTTTATATAAGATACCAAGAAATCAGTCATCGAGGCACATCTTATGGAAGCCGAGCCGAACCATTAGATCGAGTTTCATAATGCTCAGATACTCGCGACAAAACGCCATTGCATACATGACTGGTACGAGAAGCCATTGAAATGACTAAATATAGTAATTTTAATAGGGAGGATGGACTTCAAATGTCGAGAGTATGGAATCCAGTGATAAAGTTATGCAAGCCCTCGAACAATAATACAAAAAAATCGCGAATTGATACGGTTAGTTTCATCTGCAAAACACGGGATCGAGTGTCGAGTGCACCTAAAATAAATAACACGAGGGATAATAGTAGTGACAATGGTAGTGGTGACCAGTGCAGCAAACGTACGCGAAAGGAGGTAGTCCGATATGGACACTTCTAATGCCGTCAATATCTATCCGCAAACTTCAGTCTTGTGAACAAGACATTCGTAGGTAATGTCGAAATATCGAGTTCCACCAAATAAAAATCATCGTAAATATCTCGTTTTAAACACTTGTAGTTATGGTTTAGAATCTATGTAGCTTGTAAAAAACTTCACAACTCCTAATAGAACCGTCACTAAAATAAATATTAATTTTCCAATAGTAAGTGTAATAAATATACTTATGTAAGCGAGGTGACAGTGCATTAATCAAGATCACGTAATAATTGCTATCGTAAGTTCATCGGGATCGCTCGCTCAACTGACTGATAACATTGAACGCGATTGCAAATGACATCGTTTACGAGATACGATGACAACGCGACCATTTTTAATTGGGAATATAAACACGCTCATTTAAAATCTACATCATTGCAGGATACCCATATAACCTATTATACGAGTATGTATTTTGCCACGAACGTGATCACGAATGGTAAACGTAATGGACAATAATTATTATTACTAGTAAGTCGCACTTATAGCTTCTCTTTTACTCAACAGATTTTTACAAATTTCGAAACCTATGACAGGTTTTTTTTATTTAATTTCATTGTAAGCTGACGACGTCCGTTCGCACGATTTACATTAGTTTTTTTATGTTTTATATTAGTAACTTCTTTCCGCTCTCTAAATTTAATTATTTTTTAAATCATAATTAACAATCAAGAATCCTCTTTATTTTTTTGCACATCTACGGCTGGAGCTCTTCAAAATTTTTTATGTGCAGCTATCGTCCCATAAATAATCACTGGGACAGAAATCGGCATACGCTATTAATACATAAGATTACACCATTAAATTGCGAAAGCGTTAAGTGTAAATAATTAAATACGCATTTCTAATCAAACACTATCGTTATCTGACACAAGTTTATCCTGTGTCAGATAACTATGATGATGATTTGAATAATTATAAATTCAATGATTTGTCAAACTAGACCAGCTAGACCATCGGTATCTCTAAATACCTATATGATATATTCACCTACTTATTAAATTGAGATATACATATATTTTTTTAACCGAACATAACAATTTTGTTCTGTTATAAGAGAATACTTATAACTCTTATACTTATAACAGAACAAAATTGTTATATTGTCATAAAAAAAATTGTATTTATACTTTATTTCGTGTATAGTGGCGAAGGAAAACATCGTAAGGAAGTTATATACATAACGCATTTGTAGGCTTTAAAACTTTATCTTAGAATTGAATAAATAATCAAACTTACAGCCATATAAGCCCTATCTCTTTCAACTAGATCAGCCAGTTTGTTCAGGAGGTACCCTCGTTGTGACGCATCCATCTGCCTCCATGGTGACCCCAATCTATTGGAAAAAAAATGCTTTTAACTCAAAAATTCTGAATATATATAACCACAAAAGATTAAAATATAAATGTACGAATAAAATTTGTTTCATGCATAATCATGAACTAGATATATCTCCATGGTATAAAACAAAGATATTTTAAACCACACAACTGATTTTAATTCGTTTTTCATCAATAAACAGATTGTTTCAAGAGGAAAGTTTGTATGTATATTAAATTTATATAATATTATAGTATTGAAAGGCAGGGAATTTCAACTTTCCTAGGCGGAAAAAAGAATTTATCTTTTCATGTTTGTTTTTCAATCTTAAAGTTGTATGCAAAACCCTTATTGTATCCATGTGAACCCAGAACTGGTAGGTTAGTATTTAGTTCATATATAATATAAAATGTAAGAACACTCAATGTAAACTTCATAACAAATAAACGATAAAAACTATGAATAATATAACAACAAATTAAACACGGACCGACATTAGTTACCAGTCAACAGTACGTACACGGAGCATTCCAACGACACGAAGCTACATATACATTATACATACCTAGACAACAAAGAAATATCACATAAAAATAATGCTCTTGGATTAAATTTAGTCATTCATTTGTTATTTTAATTTTAACTATCATGGATAAGAAAGATTTTTATAATAAAAATGTTTATAGATGTTTTTCCTCCAAATATCATAACTAATGCTGGTACTGTATCCACATAGGCTATTAGAATTAAAACTTGTAATGTACGATTTCTATTTTTACTTCTTTATATATTTATAATAAAGGTAAACAATCGCACGGACGCTTAGTCTGTGGATATTTAATAAGAACATAAAAAAATCATAACTACGAGGCGATAATTATAATGTGTTGAGGTAAGATCGTACCGATCGACCCAGGCGTTACAAATAATATAACTGATTCTATCCACCATCTATTATGCCATTTGAAATTGTATTTCTAATTGTATTTATTGTACTTCAGTACTTCATTCGTATTGATGCCTTTTTTTTAATTTGACAAATAAAGCGGGGGGGATTGACCACAGACTCATTGTGAATAACTTTAAACTAATTTGTATATAAATCGAATTGATATTCCAGAAAAATAACTTTTCGCACATACTAGACACACCTTGCCACACCATTAGTCTGTAATCCCGGTCGAGTCGACCAACCCGTTTTTCGAGCCTAACTAAACAGAGTTCGAGTAAGTTCCAACTGTCGTGTGGGTTCTTTTTTATTGGCTATCTTTTGTTTATGATTTCATAAAAACCTCACACTTAACTATACATTTTGTTTGTTTTGAAGGTTCAAATTTACGAAACAGATTACAATATTGTTACTACAAATTGCCTGACTTCAACTTATAAGTTATAAACTGGTTTAATTTATGTATTTCATCAAAATCTTGTACCATAATAAGTACTGTGTAGTAACGAATAGTTATCAAGCTGTGTACTTGATACACAATTAAATTATGTTAACATAATATATTAGCAACAATATGCCAACTAAAATCAATCTTACGAGTAACGTTGCGTTGAATAATTGATATAAGAAATAATTTTATAGTAGCTATTATTGTAACCTTGAATTGAGACTAACAAAAAAGTAGACCTATCCGCTTATCCGAGATCATTTTGTAAATGTATATCTTGAGTGAGTTCATGTCAGCCTACTCATTTTTAATGTTGAATCTAGACTAGTTTGTTTTTATTTATCAGTATGCTAACTTGATAAGCTGTGATAATGTTTTCTAGACGACCTTAGGCTATGGCAATAGTTATAATATTAGACTAGGCAACTGCGCAGGATATTGGTATAGTCCGTAAGCGTATGCGCAAATATGGGTGAATTCTTATTCTATTGTACAGAAATATCTTTTCTGAGTGGAAATGTACTAATCAATTCTAAAACTTACCGTAATTTAGTAGCATCGAGAAGCTATTGAGATTTCTTTCGCAGATAAAATATTTTTATTTGACTCAACCCGGAAGTCTAATTTGCAACCAATGAGGTTCACTATGAATCATAAATTATTATATATTATTCTATTGCGGCAAAAAATTCTAGATAACAAAATTAACATTTTTATTTTTGAATAAGACGATTAAGTAAATACGAAATGCTTCTCTTGTTTTTCCCTACTTCTATTTTTAATCCATCTTGCAATGTTAACAACTATAAAGGCGATTGCAAAGTGGACATTTTAGATAAATAATTATTTATAGTAATATTATAAATAAGATTTTACACCGAATTTGCTGAAATTTGATACAAAGCAAACTTGAACTCCAAGGGTTCCTTACACTACTTTTATATGCCTAATACCTGAAAACCAACCTCTAAATTGCGAGCGAAGCCGTTGTCGGCAACTAGTTATTTATGAAATAAATTGAATTTTGGATAAAAAAATCTCGTTGTAAATAAAACATACATGTAGAAAAATAACGTACATGTCGAAAAAATCTTGATGGTAAGCCTTTGTGCAAGCCCGTCAGGGTAGGTTAGTTACCTACCAGGCTACCACCTCACTCATCAGATATTGTACCGCCAAACAGCAGTACTCAGTATTGTTGTGTTCCGGTTTGAAGGGTGAGTGAGCTAGTGTAACTTAAAACATTCCAGTTCCAGTTTAATATTTCTTACAATGGTGACCACTTACCATCAGGTGGCCAATTTGCTCAGCCGCCAACAGATATCAATAAAAAAAAGACTAATGATATAGCGACATTATTTCTTGTTGAAATGAGAAAAAAACGTCTATAGTAATTAACGAAAATGAATGTGTTCTTCACACACTCTCGTAAAATGTCCTGCAAGTGATCAAGAACTACAGAAGAAAATGGCAAGTACCAAATATATAATATAATAAAACAATACTTTCATGCTTTATAATTAATAATTACGGTTTATTTATTTATCATTTATTTTACAAATATCCTCGGCCGAGGTACAATAAATCTTTGCTATGCATTGGCAATTCGAGAAAAAAAATGTCGTCTTAAAAAGCGGTGAAGCTGTCGAAGTGTATAACACATCTCGTGCTCGGCGATGAAAGAAAACATCGTGAGGAAACCCACATGTGTCAAATAATTATTTTCATTTACATTGAAAAAAACCAGCGTTAGGATATATATCCTCCAAACCTTATTTTCAAAAGTCGTGTGTTCCAGGAGTGGAACAATTTCTCGCTACTTTTACTTAAAACATATTTCTGACTCACTTAAAGGCTTTCTTGGCTGCATCAACGGCTTTGTCGATGTCAGCTTTACCAGCTTGCTGTACATCCGCTATTATACTTCCGTTCGTTGGGTTCTCTGTCTGGAATGTTCGTCCATCTGAAGATTTCACCCACTCGTTGTTGATGAAAAGCTGCAAAAAGAAATCAGTTTAGTATATTATGATTTTAATTTGTATGGTAAAGTGGTATGAAGTTATATATATAATCTTATATTAACTTTGGACCTTGGATTACATACAGGGAGTAGGTACTAATATACAGGAAGTAATTGTAATTGAAAAATAACTTTTGACATAACTATTTAAACGTGGGACGTGGGTCCCTTTTATAAAAAATACGGAAATATATGATGCGGAATAATGTCGGTCGAAACTTGTCAAGCCTGATCTGTCTTATAATTTTAAATAATATGAATTCTCATAGTACAATAATTTGATTAATCGGGTCCTAATTTAATCGATTTGACGACGTAGTTTAATTAAACATATTTATTAATATTAGTTAGGCGAGTTAACAAAATTCTTAACTGTCAGTTCTCCGTACATTAATTATACTTGATTACTTACTTAATCTATGTTTGTAAAAATATAAATGAATTTTACAAAAATTGTGACGTGGACGCTATTAATATAAAGAACAAACAAACCTTAAGTTACCCATTTTTACCTGACTACACAGGTTCATTCATTATTTTGTAGTACAATTTACATCAGGATCACAAAAAAACGTTCATAAATTTTGTATGGTGAGGGTGGAATGAAAATTATTATAATATTAACAATTTTATGGTCCCTTCACCAGTTCTTCTCGGGTTTGAGTAACAGACAGACCGACTTACTTTCGTATTTATATTAGTATGGATATATAATAAGAGGACTGAAAAGAAGATTTTTTTTTTCTTGTACAAAAAATAATCTGAAAAAGTAATATAAATAACTATGTATAGTTTTATCGCTGTAAATGTGATAACCTTTTGCACAAAGGACATTGCTTTCTACCAACCTAAACTCGTCGATGTCCTATGAAGCAATTAATAGGTAATAACAATATCATAAAACTAAAAAAAAAAATTATTATATTATATTGATCTTCTGATATGATGTAGTGATACATACATTTTTGTGTTGTTTTATATGTTATTACAAACAAAATAATGTATATGTGCGTTATGTTATTACGTAAAAGAATATCTTGCCAAAAGTAGGATATATTGAATTTGTCGGAGTCGGAAACTTGGCGTTATAAACCTATACAATGATCGTTACTAATTCTATTTAATACTAGAAAATGCATGTAAGTACATACATGCATTTAAATGAAATTTAATAAAAGATTTTATTAATTATGTTTATTCCTAAGAGTCATGTCCTAAAAATATAGCCATTATTTTGATTTTGGAGAAATTCTACTAATTTTTAACGGTAACAAGATCCCAATTATATTCCTCACTAAATAAATCTTAGCTGAATCGTAACATTTGTAACAAAAAATCTATTTTTTTTGTTTATAGTTGTAATGGAATAGGCGTTAGTCTTCCATCTCATCTGATGGAAAGTGTAGATAAAGCCGAAGGTGGTACACGCCCATCCAAAAGAAACCTGTTCATTCTACTCTTAAAGGCTCCAGAGTTCAACTTATCAGGAAAAATAGACCCAGGCAGGTCGTTCCAAATCTGGGCGACGCTCATCAAAAACGATCTGTCAAACCGTTTAGTTCGAATTTTGGGTATGTCAACAACGTATGGATGAAACTTTTGCCTGCGCCTAGTTGTCCAATAAAGTAATGGAGATGGCTCAATCAGAGCCTTCGAGCACAGTTCTTTCTTTTTTTTTCTATCTTTTAATTTCTTATTTACAATAGTTACAATGCTCTTTCCTATTCTACTAGCACAACGATCTTTTTGTGCTAGTAAGCCGCTAGACGGCAACGACTACGTTTCGATTCGGTTCGGATTCGGTTCGGATTCGGTTGCGATAAAGTGACATTCTTTTAGTACAATTGCGAACGTTGTGGACGTAACGATTGAACGAATTTAATCTGATAAGATATGTATTTCAATTATCCAACCACTCTTTATATGATAGGTTTAATGTTATCTGTAACTACAGTTGTGTAAATAAATACATACAAAGTAATAAAATTATATAACCGATGTAAATAACAAGTTGAAGTTGTTACTTAAAATATTTTAAGTACATTTTTTTTTTGTATACTCCATGGATATTTTTAGAGAAGGCTGTATAAATACAATGTTTGCTTAACAGGTAGCTTACGATAATTACGGAATAGCCAATTTTGTGTAAATTGTTTTGGTAGTACATACGTCATATATACATTTTTTAATAAGTTATAACGCTCAAAAAATTCTCTATCAGTTAACGAAAAATTGCAGGAAGGCACGTCTGTATCATGAGCACTTATTACTTGATAGTATATAGCTAAAGTTTGGTCTTTCTCCGTATTACTGTAAAATTAAATAAATAGTTCCTAATCCTAATGGATAAGCTAGGAGCCCTATAGTATAGGGCAACCTAGTTTGGGTTCCTACCTCCCTCATACACGCAATTTTATTTATTATTAAGGCACATGAAAAATCTAAACTGAACTGTATGTAGAAGCGAATATATATAATGTACTATTATTACACAAACCCTTTTGACTATGGATACAGATTCCTACATGTTTCCAAACAACAAATATAAATATAATAATAATATGACAATTGGCGAATACAGAACCAAATTGTCATATTATTAAAGAAACATAATAAGAAACAATAACACAATAAACCACATTTTATTTGTTATGATGTTAATATTCATAAAAGGTCTCACAAAACGACGCGTCACGACGTCAAGTATGCTCAACCGCAGGTGAGAGAAAAAACAGGATATATTGCTTTTATTACGTTCGTGTGCAAAAAAATATGTTTTTAATTAAATTAGTAAATAAATATAAAATAAAAAAATTATATACGAATTTCAAATGATAATTACCTAACTAGGATACTATCTATATTCATATTGTATGTGTACCAGAACTCTATTCCAACCATAAGAAGAAAAATACCAAATATACAACATTTGACAGCAAATTGATGCGAAAGAATGCCATTTTGAACGTCGACGAAACTGTTATCACAATTTTGGAAGTAAAATTAAAGTGGAAATAAGTAGTTAAGTGAAATAGTGTTGTATTATAAATAAAGATAAGTACATACATGTATTAATCATAAACTCTTAGTAACGCACAATATAGCTGAGTTATAAGCAAATCGCATGAGGTATAAAATACTAAGGTTCGTTTATCTTTTTCCCTACTTCCAATGGAATGCAGATTCATATTATTTAAAGTTTACCACTTAAATAAAATAGCTAATTTATGAAAACAATTTAAAGGAGAATAAATTATGAAGCAGTGTTTTAGCTCAAAACTCAATGATTATATTTTATGACAATAATGGTAAGAAAAGCCCAAAAGAGCATAATTTAGTCGCGTTAGATAATTTACGTATTCAATATCATTTGAATCGAGTTATAAAATGGAATTGTTTTTGTTGTCCATACTTAAATTAATTTTTTTGATTATTAACACGCAGAAACATACTATTGTTACCTATGGACATAAAGCTTGCGATCGTTCATAAAAATAAATTACACTCAGAACGCTATATAGCAGTACATTTTTGTATGAGCATATTCGCTAAACAATATACAAAAATATCACCCATGCGCATTGCAATAAAATTAAACAGATTGCGTCGGAAAAAAAAATTATTGGCCCTTCTGTCAGTAGCAGCCCCGTGTCTGGAGTGTCGGGAGTTTGAGCACTTACCAGTGCACACACTGCCGACTACCGAACCTCTATAGACAACTCAGTCCTATAGGCTGTTAAATATATATTAAAATAATGAGGTATTCCCTCTTACTCATAAGTTACACTTATCACACACACTTGCACACTAAAATCTCTTACGCAGTTGGCTATTGGCTCCACTAAGATCGACCGTCTTGGCCAAAATCGGTTATAAACAACGTCATCATTTAGTAATACTAGTCATAGATAATACACTTATACTAGCTAATACTAGTGCAAGTTATAATACGACGCAGTTTTGTATCGTCTCGTGATTGTATCGTTTTTTCGTCTTTGACAAACATAAATGGCAGTGAGATACCACGATATTCAATCGATTTGTAACCCGTTTGAAATAGGCAATGAATCCTATTTTGCTGGGCTTAATGAACACAGTATTTTAGTAAAATTACCGCTGTAGTTGTAGGTGCATGATTAGTACCTTACTCTTGAGTGTGAAACAGTAAATTTGGCGGGACGCTACAACGCCAATACATACCGACAGGGTCGCAGGATTATATATTATAATATCTACTTATTGACGTTAAGAATATAAAAAGTAGTATAATTGTCTATGGTTAAATTTCATTGTATTTGATTAATTATATTTGATAGTACGTCAGACGGCTGTTAGATTAGCATCTTTGCCAGAGGACTCTGTACTAATAGTTAGAATATAGTGTAATTAGTAATCAACAAAACAATAACTTTAGTGTTAACAATACACTTAAATACTTTTGTATTTCAAAATAAATAAGTCAACAAGTAAAATCAATTGTACATTTTACCATGTTCAAGTAGGCACGTAAACTCTTACCAGCACATGGTGGACATAAGTAGTTAAGTTGTTTAGTGTTCTAATATAGAAAGGTATATTAATCATGAACTATTTAGTGCATTATATAGTAGAGTCATTATTATAAGGCATAGAATAAAACTAAAGGTCTGGATATCTGTTAAGCCGTAATAAATTAAATGAAGGTTTGTACTGAAAATTTGTATAAAGAAAACAATTTTCTGAATCGCGCTAACGTTTGGTTAACCCCAATATATATAGTCTCGACTTTGAAAATATTATATGATAAGCAATATCAAACGGAATAATGGTAGTGATTTTTTCGATCTTGAGTGCACAATAAATTAAATCGAGTCATTTTAAACGAAGTTATCTGAAACCATCAAATCTGAGATGCCATATTTACTATTTAGAAATTAGAACGAAGGCTCCTTTACGTGACGAATTTAAGCGACAAGTTATTTTAATCTAGGATTTAATTTCACATAATATATTAATATGAAAACATATTTTACATTTTCGTATTTATATACATATATACGTGGCGACGACGTCAACACAATAAATTAAACGACGATTAATAAAATATACAAGGATAAAATTATCAAATAAGCTATAAATAGCTAGCTATAATTTGTATAATCATTGATATTTGACACACCTACAAAGTTCTTTCTGCACTTCCTACACTTCATACCAATATAAGATTTGTGTTATGCATAGAAATATATTAAAAAAAAAAAAAAAAAATCATGAATTATGTATTTGTTTTGAAATATTATTAATAACAGACAACCATCCACAATTTTCAAGTATAACACACGCGCGGGTTAGTAGATACAGAGTAGCAGAATTCGATTCATCCGACCCATACGGGTTTCCTAATGTTTTCTTTCATCACTGAATACGAAATGACTATTATAAATACAAAAAGAGTTAATCACATCAAAACTTGGGTTTGAATGTTTCGGTTAAGACTCACGTGTTCGTACAATTCTTTATCACTCCCGGTTCGGTAAATTTAAAGGGTTTATAGATAACATAGTCTGCCCCTGGTATACTTCAAACCATCGAACTGACGCGATATCATATGAGAGGTCGAATAATCTATAATTTTCAAAATCTATAATTTGCAAAATTTTCGTTTTGAACGCTGACCAAGCTGTTATCGTAACTTTGGAAGTAAAATTAAAGTAGATATAAGTTATTAAGAAATAGTATTGTATTATAATTAAAGAGATATTAATCATGAACTATGAAATCGACGATAAAGATGATCATGGAATAAGTAAGTTTCTGGATGCGAGTTGCCGAAGAAAGACCACAGTGGCGTGCATTTGGAGAGGCCTATGTCCAGCAGTGGACGAATATGGGACGAGGATGATGATGATGATGAAGTAAGTTTAAGGTTTGTTTATTCCTTCTTCGATTGGAATAGGTTTAACCAGTTCCGTTTAAGAATAACTTTTAATATTTATGTACAGGTTTTTTTTTATAGGTACAACTTTTAAACTTAATCATTAACAGCTGATAAGATGGGACTATAGAAAATGTGTCTAACTTGCTGACTTCAAAAAAAACACGATATTATACCAAAGCTAGGGTAGATTGATATTTATTAATATCATATTTGTGCTTGCAATGTATGAATAAGCTAATCGACGTTTTAGTTTGCCCGCCAAATCGTTATCAACGGCAAGTCGATATCACTGTTTATTTTTTTATAAAATTTGTTATCTTTGTTGTCTTGCGTCAGGTAAAATTCTAATAATATATTAATAACATCTTCTGTATAATTTAATTGGGTATTCTATTATTTGATTGATTGATTTTCCTAATAACAAGCCACAAAAAAATATATTTCGGCAAAATAAACACGCTTTCTTGTCATAAAATTAAATTTAATTTTAAACCTTTTTTATTCCCGCAAAAACACTGTCAGTCATTTTGATGACGTAAGATTGTTAAAAACAACAATCGTGTGTGTACGACCGGTACGCATTCAACGTTAACAGCTATAAATATTTGGTGTTTTTAGGGAAAATAATGAATTACAATCGTATAGTTGGAATGTAATGTATAAAATACATTAAGCATTAAAACTTAGCATTAAAACTCCAGGAAGTACCAGGTGATATTGAAATGACAGTTTTTGCCTATTTGACGCCTCACCAAGGCGACTAGTGTTTTAGGTCACGTGATATACAGAGTAAAAATTACGACTTTAAATTTTAATATAATAAATTAATAATGCGCTTTTATGACTCAAAATCAAAATATTTAAATATATTTCTACATATATTTTAATTTTTATCAAATTTAATAATTTATTTTTCACTACCGAAAATCACGCCGGCTCGCCAACAGCTTAAGCCGGCAGTATAAAATATTCTGTATGCTGATAGAATAACTAATGAGACCGCCGTCTCATCCGTCAGGTCGTAAGAAAAAAACTTTTGATAATTCCGAATAATATCTTAC
The DNA here is from genome assembly GCF_905147765.1 of Vanessa atalanta. Lineage (NCBI taxonomy): Eukaryota > Metazoa > Arthropoda > Insecta > Lepidoptera > Nymphalidae > Vanessa > Vanessa atalanta. Next base: position 9,067,822 of record NC_061882.1, read on the forward strand.
TGTATTATTTTCATTACCTTGTATTATTTTCAAAACTATAAATTAAGTGTTGCTTTGCATAAAACTGATCTATATTTTAAGATTTTTTATTTCTTTTAAAATAAATTAATTCTTTTAAATTTTTTGTCTATACCTTACTATATAAAATAATAACATTTTTATTGAACATTATCTAACTTTCTATATTATATTATAATCCATATTATAACCACTTAAATAAATATATATTTAAAAAAAAATCTAAATTGTATGTTAAAACTAAAATAATATATTTTTTATCTGTATAAATTTATTCATTCCCCATTCGTTTAGCGAACATCCTTAGTGAGGCCTCCATTTTAAATGTTCGATCATCGAAAAATGGCGTTTTAAATGTCGGCAAAACTGTTTTCGTTACTTTGGAAGTCAAATTAAGTGGATTTACGTAGTTAAGTGAAATATTGTTACATTAAAAGTGAAGATATATTAATCAAGAACTGTTTGTAGTAAATCATAAAGCGGACTTATCAACAAAACACTTGTGATATTGAAAAGTACGGTTTGTTTTGGTTCTTTCCTATTCCCATTGGAATAAAGTATACATATAATATGTATGTTGTGTAATCTGTATATCAACAATAACATTGTCTATTTTAATAAAACTAACAATCAATTGTGTAAACAAGAGGCGTAAAGATAAATTAATAGCGAGTTTCCATACATTTTATGCAAGCAATTAAAATAATTGTTGTATTAAATCGTAACTGCCGACATTCCTTCCTGCCGGTTCTTAATGCATTGCTATTTGCTGGAAGCTATCACCAGCAATGGTAACACGTGTTATTATTAATTATTAAGATCTTAATAAATGACGATTTAAAGGTGATTTGATTCTAAATATTTAAATAGTTTATTTTCAACGAATCAAAATATAATAATAATTGTATCAATATTATATTTTCTTGTTAGATATTACGAAAAGAAACATTAATTAATAAGATATATTTAAATTGTATTCCTTAAATACTACATTTATTATTAAATTAGATCTACACAAGTCTAAAATTTAAGATTTAGGTAATTTTTTTATACACAAATTGGTGAATAAAAACAAAATAATCATTACATTTATTGTTTAAATATGACTAACACAAACACGACAATTGTGTTTGGAATAAATTTATGCAGATACGCGTTTTCATAAACTAGAAATAGAATCAGAATGAATAATCAGAAATATATGAGAACTTTGACCTTGAATCATATCGCTATTCCAATTTATTGCCCTATATCAAAAGGATTTGTAAACTATAAACATTGAAAAACAATGACACTAAAAAGGATGGTAAATTAAAATATTTTTTCTTTTAAATTACATAATTAAAATACAACATACCCCCGTGTATAAAATTTCTGGCTTGGTATGAGGGGCCGGAGCTGCTGCGGTGGCGAATTTCGCTTTTTGTATTTGTACGAGTTTATTTAAATTCCGCAACATTTTCCTTGATATACGTCCACACCTCACAAGTTGTAACAAACACTAATGCAAATTGCAATATGGAATTATGAATAGACTATAGAGTATATTACTACAGATACACTAATGCTATATAGTCATAAATGATAATTGACAGATGTTTTGGTTTATGGTTTAATGCCCATGATTTGACGGTTGTCAGTATCTTGACTCTTGAAAATGAATGTATATTCTATTTACGTATTTTGTTTTTTCTATTCCAATCGAAGAGAGAATAAAAATTAAAAATAAATAACCTTATACATATTCCTTGCAATTTGCTAATAATTTAGCTATATTGTTCACCATTGAAATTTAATCTGAACCAAATATTGGGTTTTCATTGTTTATAATTAGATACATGTTTTATAATAATAAAATATGTATGTATCTACATTCTAAGGCGATAAAGAAGGAGCAGCGGAATCATAGCATTTTAGTGGCATTTATGTATTTTTATAGCTTTTTCATTAGTAAATTTTCGTACAAACGCCGAGATATAAGGCAAAAAATAACTCTCGAGTGTAATTAGTATTTTTGTATTAAATAATGATCGTTTTCAACTGCTCATGACGAGTGTCGTGGACGCAAGTTAAAGCATTTGGCTTTTTCAGTCATCCCAACCATAAGAGGTCAATTTACTGACATTGACAATGACAAGTGACAACTAAATATTTATCAATACATGTTGCAACAGCGTTTAATTGAAAATATATTTCTGTAATTGTTAATTATACCGGAAAAGATTACATAAAATATACAGATATCAATTAATAATATTATTAGACTTTGATCTTTACTTCAGTTCTATGAATTATATCGAGCATATATGGATTGCGTGATTTTATTTAAATTATTATTTATTTCGAATGAGATATTATGAAAGTAATATAAAAATAATTGTTACGAAAAAAAAAATTTAAAATGACAAGAATTCTAACTTTTTTTGACTTAATTTTATCTAAAGTTGAACATAAATTAATTAGGCCTTTAAAATGTATAGAAAGGCAAATTTCTATGAATTTACAAGAAGCAAATATAAATACAAGGTGAGAAATATCTTTCACTTAACTAAGCATTGGCTTGGTTGAGCCATGAAATATTTGGCATTGAAAGGAATTCCTGAATTTATTTATTTTTTACAGGCCAGCTAATAGTAATGGGTTATGGTGCCACCTCTTACTGCCCACAGTTTTACTGGTTTACACTTGTTTTGATAATGTTACACTATTATATAAAATAACATCCCTGATATCCGTTGGCTTATTATTTTATTGTGTACTGTTCATATTATTTCTTACGACATCAAGTGTTGTTTTGAAAGAACCAATTTATGCAGGATGCTTAGCATCTAGCATAATATCTGCTGTGCTTTTAAATTTTTGTTTAGGACAAGGTAATTTTTAAACATTTCACATTTTACATTACAAAACTATAATGACAATTTTATATTAATTATATGGGATTTATTGCAGGGTTACTATTTTCAATATCTGTAACATTTTCATCGACAATACTTTTTGCATGGGTGCTTCGACTATGTATAACAAAATGCCAGAAGACATTCACTGTTGGTGAAGCAATGATAGTGTCCCAAAGCATTGTTCTGTTTACTGTAATGTCTGTAATCAAATTCCTATTTGAAATGCACAGTGATGACAAGGAAATGGAATTTATTAGTTTAATTTTCTATGTAAGTATACTTTAGAATTTATATTTTTATGAGTTAGTTAAAAAAAAAGCTACTTATGTTTTTTGTTCCTTTTTAAAAAAAAATGCTATTAAACAAATATATCAAAAAAAAAATATATATATATTTTAATTCATACTACTTACATTAGAAAAAATATGTAAATCTTTCCTATACTACATATTTACATTATGAAATCAATAATAAACACATTTACGCATTACTGAATAGTCTTGTGCTTAAATGTGTATACTTTATCATGCTTGGTGATGAAGGAGTACATTGGGGAAAGCTGCATATTCTTTGGTGGTGGGTGGAGTTATAAGCTTATCATCTTATCCCTAAAAAAGAAGAAATACTTGCCACGCAAAGCAGCAATTATTTATACAAAATACTTCATTCTGAAATAAGGATGTTTTCAGTGTTCATTTTTTTGTTATATATCTTAAATATTTTCAGACAATATTATCAACCGTGGGATTAATTGTTACAGCACTGTACTTCCTGAAAGATTCACAAAGAAATTTAAGAACACTCATATACATTGTTGGATCAGCCATTGTATTTGTATTACTCATTTTACATTCTTTATTTGGTCCCAATTTTGTGGCCATAATATTAAATTATGTATTTGTGAAGCAAAATCGGGTAAGCAATAATAATATTCATGTAAACTAAAAGAACTATGTAGATTGATTGATTAATAGAAACTTTTTTATTGACATCAGGTACAAATATTTATATTCTGGCTAATATTATTGATACTGGCAATATGTGCATTACTTGTACGCACTAAACTGGCGATCAAAGCGAGTACAGTCACAAGGAAGACATTTCACGTATTAGCCTCCCTTGTGTTTCTCTCTGGGATTATGTTTGATATATATTTAATGACATTCGCAGCGGGAATTGGCCTCGGAGTTCTGATATTTGTAGAGGTTCCTATTTTTTTAATTATTTGATTACTGTTATTATCTTATTGTCCTTAGATACTTTTATATGGTTGCTCAGTTAACAAAAAATAATCTTTTTCTTTAAGGCATTAAGAAAATCAGGTATAGAACCAATATCTTCAGCTCTACAGTCTGCCTTCTTAATCTACAGTGATGAAAAGGTATTTTTAATTTATTTTTGGTTTAAAAATATATTGCAACTTTTGTTAAAACTATATAATTTACTTTAATCTATGTTTGTTTTGACAGGATTGTGGCCTGTTTGCAATGACCCCACTATATCTATATGTTGGGTTGGCTTTTCCATTGCTGGTAGTGCCTAACCGAGAGGACAGGCAATTGGAGCTGCTCAGTGGAGTGCTATCCATAGGAATAGGTGACACGGCCGCAAGTTGGTTTGGTTCCAGATTTGGATTTAATAAATGGCCAGGTGACATAAATGGTCTTTAATTACATGACATGTATTTGTTCATATAAAAAATTACTCATTACTTATAAAGGAACTATGTCTTAAAATATTTTTATTTCTTTTGCAGATAGTAGCAGAACATTAGAGGGCACAATATTTAATGTTCTTTCACAGATAGGAACTGTATACGCCTTGGAGTTATTTGGTAAGTTATTTCTTAGAAATCCTAAATTATTCCCATTGTTCTTATCAAGTATTATTAAATACATAACATATGAAAGAGTAAAATGAAAAAACTTCCTAAAAAAAAGATTATGACGCGCACATTACAAACATGGGCTGTAACAAATAATAAAATAAAATAAAAAATGTAAAGATATTTCACTTATTAAGTCATTTGAGCGAGTATTTTAAATTGTACGTACGAGGTTATGTTAAATTGTACGTACTAAACGGACGTTGAAAGTTATCGATACTGATTTCTGTTTACAATTTCAATAAAAAGATTTAAGAGCGATTGTTATCAGTATAGTTGACAATATGTATGATGATCAGGCGTGCTGCACAACTCCCACGCGCTGCTGCGCGGCGCCGTGTGCGCGTGCGCGGCGGCGGGGCTGGAGGCGCGCACGGCGCAGGTCGATAACCTCGTGCTGCCGCTCGCCGCGCTCGTCGCGCTCCAGGCCGCTCGACTGCTCTGCTAGCACACCTCGGAGGAGAGTACCCTCCCATCTCTGTCGGTTGCCATAGGACCCGGCTGCCAATTTATTATGTAAAGCTCATGGATTAATAAATCAGATAAGATCAGAACGGTGATAGAAGAGCAGCTTATCAGAAAAAATATTCCCAGTTATTCCCAGTTACCGTATATAGAAGGTCGTAAGTCAAATCATATACATATTTAGCATTGTTAAAAAGTACATCATTTGCAACCTCAAATAAATGGCATAAGAGCAAGTGAAGTATGATAACTATTGCTACGGCTTTGGGGAAGTTATCTTTGGTTGGTACCTCGAAGCAATGCTTCGTTTTGCTGACTGCTGAATGCCGATTTGCAGGATGGATGAATCAATATAATGTCTTATATTTTTTACACTGCCAATATCTGTCAGAGTACATATGGTCATCGATTGTCAATTGTCCCATCTACCTTTATAATTTAAACGTATAACTGAACTGTAAATACATTTAAATCTATATGTATATTTGTATAAACTAATTGTTTTTCAAATATTTTATTGAGTGTCAAAAACTTCAATATTATATTTTAATGATGAAAAATAGAAACTAACAAAAAAAATAATAGTTGATATAAAATTTGTGATATTATAATAATACCAAATATTATTATAAAAAGTTAGTTAATTAATTATTTATATGTCCATTTATCTGTATAATTCATACATGAATAAAATATTAATTGTGTCTTTGGTTCGGATAAATAGTTATGAAATTCCTTTTCAACACAGTAACTTAATACTCTCAATTGAAGTAATTTACGAATTTCTACTGTATTTCAATCCCCAATAAACTTTGTCTAGCATTTATGTATGCAATTGTTGCCTTCTTCTTTTGAATGTAAATTTTCTGATGACAGAAAATTAAAAAAGACAAATCTGCTGTGTTCCGTTTTACAGCATTTTAAAATAGTAAACTTCTTTATTTATCATTCGATCTTTCCTCTCATTTTCAACTTCATAGTGTTATAATGTTTTTAGAAAAGTTTAACAACGAATTTATTTTCTCTTAAGACTTAAAAACGTTCAAGCATGTCTGTCAAAAAATATTAAAGTTAACATTTATACACTCAAATAAAATAACATATAAGATTCAGAACATAGAACATAAATATATAAGATTTTGCATTAGAGATAAATACTCTAGTTAGTGAATATATTATAATATTTACGAAGTCATATTACAGGAAAAATTAAATTGAAAACTACTAATAATCCGCGACTACTTTTGTGTATAGTTCTACTTCTACATGACAATGCCAAATGCATAGCCACGTAAGTAAGTAATAAGATTGAATCCGTAAGGTGAATAGGATCTTATCTATATTTTACTATTAAATTTAAATAAAATGGTTTATTGATTAAACATTTTTTTTCAATAATTTATTATACTTTAAGTGAATATTGTCATTTTAAAAATATAATACCGGTGTTTTTTTTTTACAATTGGCAAATGTTGTAATTCTCCTACTATAAAGGAGCTAACCATACCTAACCGCTTTAGCAGCGACTACTACTTTTAATTTTTACTCATTTTCATAGACGCCACGAAACATTATACAGAGGGCACTCTGGCGGTGCCGCATTTTTTTTTTGAGTTAAACGGTTCTTATCCGGCGTCGTGTATAAACAACCTGAAACTGAATATGCTTGTATGTAAAGATTTGGGCTTTAATAAAAGACTTTTATACTAGTTAGACTTACTACTATATATAAGTTGTTATTTATATTGTGATGCCGGATTGTTGATCATATTTTTATTTTTATAAACGATTGTCATAATGCAAACATTTATATTATATTTTATTTCGTAATAAACTAGTCATGCTGCGGTTTTTTATAATTATGTATAAACATATTATATTACGTATGTACCAGTTATTTTTATAGAATGAGGAAGTAATAAATTGTTGTAATTATGATATATATGATATGCATCCATTCATATTTTTTATATGTAATCTATTTTTACTATTAGGATGAGACTGAAAATGGTTCTAAAACTTGTTCTTTTAGTTAAATGAAAAATATAGTTCTATCATGTCATATTTAATAATAATATTACGTTTCTAGAGATACAACGTAACTGTTTTATTTACTCTCTGTACTAGCACCAGCTTTTTTTAAAATCACATGATTATATTATTACAGATATTGTGTTTTTGTTTTGTATTCTAGACATTCCATGACACATACATTTTTAAACGATTGTGTCTTATTGATATTTTTATATTAATAAATTATAATGGCAACATTATCACATTTCGTTGTTTTATTTTTATGGTTCGTTAGATGATGCTTTTTTTATTGTGGCTGTCGGCTGATGTAATTTTATTTATAATTATGTCCAATTGAAATTATTAAACAATTAATAATTTCAATTGGACATAATTATAATAAAAACAAATTAAATTTACTATACATTTAATTAAATATTACTGGAGTCTACTAAACATTCTTTTTCGTCTTCTTCTTTTATTTCCAGCTTGATTACTTTTGATTTGTCACCATCTTTATCCAATCCATTAATTATCAAATCTAGGCTGTTTCTTTTATTCTTATTTAAAATCCTTTTTTTCTTCACACCTTTACATTTAGCCTTAAATATTTTCTCCAATGATGATATATCCTTTCGACTTATTGTCCAATCGACAATAGCTGATTCAGCCAATTTAGTTAAGTTTTCGGTTTCTTTATAATCTGGTATTTCTAAACCCAGTATGTTCATGACTTTATCTAAAATATCGTCTACATAGTAATTTATAATTAAGTCTGCTTTGTTGTCCTAAAAAGAAGGAAAGTTTGCTTTATTTCTAATAGTAATACTAATAAATGCGAAAGTATTTCGTAAATAAAAAAGTAAAGTAAGTCTGTCTGTCTGTATTATAATGCAAAACTTACATGTTTTGTTGGCTGCAAATTACATAAGACTAGTTTTCCTCCATACTTTAAGGTTTCTAAGGGTAAATTACCACTAGGAATGATTTGAAGTGTTGTTCCCAAACATATACTCAAATCTGCAATGCTGAAATATAATGACAAGGTTTTCATTAGTATATACTAGATAATATCATCTGGATTTGAACTCCATTTGAGGGTAACACAATGTATCAGTCCAAGATTTATTTTACTTACGTTAAAACGATAAAAGCAAAATGATGATAAAAAACACTTGTTCTCTCTCACTTTATGAATTAAACACTGAGTTTATTAAAATAATTTAATTGAATGTAACAGAAGTGTTTGAAATTGAGTGAGTGAAATTTCATTATAATACAGATTTTGTTTATCAAAGCAATTATTTATTATAAATATTATTTATTAGTATTTCATTTTTATTGAAGGCATTGAAACTACAGTACAAAAGTATTTTTAGTTAATAAAATGCAATAGATTGAATATACCTCGAATGCCATTCTGACATCAAAAGATCATTCTCAGGTAGGCTATGCTCCCAGTCTAAGACTCCATCATAGAGCCGACCTCTGCACGGTCGTCCACCATCATGTCCTGAAGCACAAGGTATTCCACTGCATTTCTTTCCCACAGTTTCTACTGGACGACTGCGTACAAATTGTCTGTAATATTTAAATTATAAAATTTGACATATATTAATTACATCCATGTTATTAGTAGTAAACTTTATAGGAAAATTATTAAATACAACAAAGCATTTATATAAGTGTCAAAAAGTGTTGTCTATTTAATTATTTTTAGTAGATAATTAATTGGTTTTATTGTAGGTACAATTTAAACTTTTTACAAAGATTATTACCTTTTACAAAGATTACATTCATCAATGAACATATTTCCATGTAATTCAGCTAGATACTTCCGCGGCAATCCTGATTTTAAGTGCAGTCCATCTATGTTCTGACTTATAATATATTGTACTTTATTACTTTCCACAAGTTTCTTGAGTATCATGTGCGTCTTTGTTGGTTTGGCATCTGCAAATGAGATATTAATAGATGGTTTCTTGCCTTCTTTTTCTAAAGTCCAGACTCCGTTTGGACCTCTGAAAATATTAATATATTTCATTTTCATATTTCTTTAGGTGTTTTGCCTTTAAATGGAAACTAATTATTTAAATTGAATTCACATTTAGTAGATAATTTTATAAACATTGATACCAACTCTCATAACAATCCTTCGGGTTTAAAAAAGTAGGACTGATATTCATAATTACCTAAAATCTGGAATACCAGCTGAAGTGCTTATTCCAGCTCCTGTATGTACAACTATGTGCTTACTCTTTTTTATAAGTTCAGCTAAAGCAATACATTTTTCATTTAATTTATCAATAGATTCGAATTTCTGAAAAAATTGCAAGCAAACATTTAATTCTAGCGCAAAACTGCTTATTATGATGTTAATTTTATTTCGTAATAAACTTTTGTTGAAAAATTTCTGTTTATTTATCGTAAGTTTACCTCAGGGACTCCAAGAACACCTTTATGTTCATATGGTGATAAACCTTCTGCATAGTTGCAAGACATCGTATCTTAATTGAAATAACCGCTGAGAAAATATTGTTTTTATTTGATTCACGAGCAGTATAATTTAATTGTGCTTAATGACGGGAAAAGCTTAATTCTATTTTGATTTACGAATCTTAAATATAGAGATTTAATAAAGGAATCGTTTATCGGCTACTGGCATTCAGAGTTCAATTCAATTTCCATGCTCTAGAGTTATTTAATATTTAAAGTTAAACTTTTGAACCAACAACAGATGGAAACTGGAAATTTGTCAATTTGACAAGCAAAATGGATGCAGAAATGCAGACTATTATCAATATCAAGTGTCAGCCTCGCCGCAGTCTCGAGACTCGAGTACCCAAACATTTAATATCTTATTGATTTTTTACATCTTTCGACGACAGCCGTTTTTTCTATATTAGAAAAAAAATATATAATTATTGAAAGTTCTTCTTTAATCACTAAATTGTTGGTTTTTAATGACAATACATAATTTTCCAGATACACTGTCGGATTTAATATTTGTGTCAAATAGTATAGTCAAATTCAAGATTTTTAATCTGCGCATTTTGTATGACGATAGCGATACTTGGTTTGACGATAGTGATAGCCGATTTGGCTAACAGATTTTCTTTTAGAGTTTTGACTATAAATATCTACATTTTGTTTCTTTCCTTCTGTGTTTACGTTAAGTAGAATATACAATCTTAAACAATAATCATGAATCGTAGACGGGCCCATGAGGAAGAAGATGGATATGGTAAATATTACGATTTATCACTGTTTACAGGTTAAAAGTTTTTGTTATAATTATTTTGAACCTTTTCCTGATATTCCAGAGCGCCTTAATAGAAAACGTCGTCGTGTATCTGAAAACCAAGAGATCGAGGATAGATTGGAATCCCTTATTTTAAGGGTCGGTGAAAAGAGCAGTTCTAGCTTGGAGAGTAATTTAGAGGGATTGGCGAGTGTATTGGAGGCAGATTTAAGTACATTCCGTGTGAAAATTTTACGTATTTTAACTGAATGTGCTATACGAATGCCTGAAAAATGCACTATATACGCAACATTAGTTGGTTTACTCAATGCAAAAAACTATAACTTTGGAGGCGAATTTGTTGATTACATAGTAAAGACTTTCAAAGAAAACCTCAAAACCGGTAAATGGAACGCTGCCCGTTATTGCTTAAGATTTATATCTGACTTGGTGAACTGTCACGTGTTGGCAGCATCATCTTTACTTACTCTATTAGAAACACTAGTGGATTGTGCAAATGAGGATGGAGTGCCACAAGTAAGAAGAGATTGGTTTGTGTTTGCTGTGTTGTCAACCTTGCCGTGGGTTGGAAGAGAGCTGTATGAAAAGAAGGAATCACAACTAGATCATTTATTAGTAACAATAGATGTGTTTTTAAATAAACGTAGTAAAAAACATTGGCCTGCGTTAAAAGTCTGGTCTGCAGATGTACCACATCTTCAAGAAGAATACTTGGATTGTCTCTGGGCCCAGATTAAAAAGCTCAGACAAGATAATTGGTCTGAAAAGCATATACCAAGACCTTATCTTGCATTTGACTCTATATTGTGTGAAGCTTTACAACATACATTGCCAACAATACAGGTATTTAAATAATTATTTTTTCACTTTTAATTATTATTAATATTTAATTTAACTTTTAAATTGATGTTTAAAAAAATTATACTCTAAAAAGCTTATATCAGTGTGTTTATCATTTCAGCCTCCACCACACAATGATGGTGATAACTACCCAATGCCAAGAGTAATATTCCGTATGTTTGATTACACTGATTGTCCTGATGGCCCAGTACTACCAGGAGCCCATTCTATCGAGAGATTTCTCATTGAGGAACACCTTCACAATATAATAGAAGCATATCACTTAGAAAGAAAAGAATGTGCTGCCCAACTTTTATGCTTTCCATACAAAGCTAAAATACCGCTAGAATATTGTATTGTAGAAGTAATTTTTGCTGAATTATTCAATTTGCCAACTCCAAGATATTTGGAAATATGTTATGGCTCTATACTTATTGAGCTTTGTAAGCTACAGCCTTCAACTATGCCGCAAGTTTTGGCTCAAGCTACAGAAATTTTATTCATGAGGATAGATACAATGAGTATTGCTTGCTTTGATAGGTTTGTTTCTTGTTTATCAACTATTATAATTGTAAAATATAATTTAATAATGTTTGACCTCATATAAATAATTATCATTGCAGATTGGTGAATTGGTTTGCATATCATATAAGTAACTTTCAGTATCGTTGGTCTTGGGATGACTGGGAAGCATGTGCTCAGCTAGATCCAGACCATCCAAAACCTAGATTCATAAGAGAAGTTCTCGGTAAATGTCTCAGGTAGGCAGGCTTAAAATAAATATTATTTAATTTCATTCACAGTACAAAAACTAACCATTGTCATTTTATTTCATCATTTCATCTTAGTACTTAATATTAACAATTATTTAGAAAAAAGAAGCTTATAAATGAAACAGTTTCATTATCACTTATACCACTTACATTTATAATGTAACAAATCTATTTAGTTTTATTTGTTATTGATTATAATATTGATCAAGCTTAATTAAAATTATTTTAGGTTATCATATCATCAAAGAATAAAGGACATGACACCAGAAGCTTTATCAGCTTTTGTACCCTTGAAACCGGAACCTATTTACAAATATTCAATGGAAGGTGCAGGTAAGCAAACACAGCACTATTATTAACATTTATTAACTTGTATATAAAAATACTTTATTACTCTAGACTTATATAGATTATTAAATATTAAATATTTACATTGAAAAATCTGCTACAGAATTTGATTAAAGACTTACTGACAGACAATATAATTATAAATATATCTTAAATGCCTTTTCGTTTGTCATATACTAATATTCTCGTGACTTATTTAAAGCTGCAAGTGAAATTATAATTTAGAAAATTCAGTCTATGACATGGCCATTAACTCTAAAAAGCTGTAAGAGTGTTTTTTCTCTTGGTTGTCTTTAAATGACTTTTTAGTTTCATTTTTGTCTTCATCGTCTTCATCTGACTCAAATTCAGTATCATCATCATCGTCGTCATCAATGGAAGGTATTTTGCTCTCTTCATATTCTTCTTCATAGCTGTTGTCTTCATCATTATCATCTGTTTCATCATCACTTTCATAGTGATAATCGTTTTGCTCATACGACCTATGTTCTTTTTTACCATTCAACACCCCTAAAAAGTCAAAATCTGTATCGATTTTTGAATAACTTTCGTGATTTAAGCTTTCCTCTTCGTCTAAATCAGACTTTGTTTCATCAGTATCATTTACAGTTTCATCATTATTACCCTTAAAATCAAAGTTAAAGAGTTCTTGAAGAATATCACTTGTAGTTGGTATTTCTGATGATGTTTTAGGTGTAGTTGTAGTAGGGACTACTATTGTTGTAAGGTTATCAAAATCTATATCCATATTTTCTTCTGTAGTTGAGTGACTATTTTTTTTCTTTTTGCACTTTGTTTTATTTTTAGGCTGTGTATACGATGTCGAATCAACTTCCACTAATTTTTCAAGTGATGATGTTTGCTCTACTTCGTAAAATGGTGTAGTTGTAGACTGAAATATGTACTCTGTACGATCTTTGGATTCATTGTTATAATTTTTATTATCTTCATTTGTCTCATGTGACCTTTCTATTGGTAAAACACTATTACTTTCATATTGATCCGCAGTTTCTTCATAATTAGAACTGGCTTGTGTGGCGTCGGGTGTTTTAGTAGTACTTGCCTTTAAATCGAAAAAACCCGATTTCCGATCTGCATGATTATTTTTTTCTTTTTCTTCATCAAGTTGTCTAGGAGTAGTTGATGAAATATAACCATGAAAATTAGAACCTTTTCTTCTATGTAAAAGTGATGAAGGTATTGATGTAGTCGTCGTTTGATTTTTTTGCATATTTGCGGAGTTCCACCTGTCATGTTTGACTGAAGTTCCTTTATACATTAACGTTGATTGTCGGAATCGATTTTTATTTTTTGGCTGTGTCGTTGAACTGACAGATTTTTTCACTGTTGTGCTAGGTGTCTGAGTTGTTGTTGTTGTTACTTTCGTCGTAGTTGGTTTAGTTGTGGTGGTAGTTGTACTTGTAGTTGTACTCGTACTTGAAGTCGAGGGTACGATCGTTTTGTTATTTGATTCATTGACTTTAAATGGTTTCATGGAACCTGTAGCTGCTGAACTTGCTTGTGGTGTTAGGTCGTATAATAGTCTTTTTTTAGTAACACTATCTGGTGCGTTAGTAGTCGTAGTAGTTGTTGTAGTAGTGATTCGCTTGTGTTTTTTAATTTTTTCTTGTTTTACGAATTTTGGCGGAGGTCGCGTACGCTTTTTGGGTTTAACTGTTGTTGATATTGATAATGTTGTTTCTTTCGCGGCTTCTGTTGTAATTACAATCATTTTAGGGGTTGTTACTGGTACCGTTGTTATCATATGTGTAGTTGTTTCAGGTAGCAGCATTTTTTCAGTTTGAGCCACCATTGGTGTGGTTTTAGTAAAAGCTCCTAAAACGTTAGTCCAATCCATTGTTTCTATATCTTCCTCCGATGTAGACTGAACGGTTATTATATCTGGCGTCGCTGTGGTGATACGATGTGGTCTTACACTTTCATGTTTCTTCGAAGGTTTCTTTCGATTTTTGTTTTCGCTTTTTTTACTAGAATAACTAGATTCACTACTTTCTGATGAGCTATTGTCGCCATAATTCATTGTTATTGGTCTAAATGCTGTATCAGAAAATGAACCTTGGTCAGAACTCTGATCCAAAATTTGTGGACTTGGCCTGAAATCAATTGGTTTATTTGGTCTGTGTGTCTTAGACGAATGAACGAGTTTCAAAGGCGGCATCGGTTTAAATGGTTTTTTGTCCATTGTAACGAAAACACCGGGTGGAGCATTATAAATTGGAGGCCTTACATGCTCGGATAAGTAATTGACTTTAACTGGTGTTGATTTATATTTGTTGTAAGGTTTATGTATCTTCATTGTGTTAGGAGTAAATGCCGTGCTTTCTAGAGACATTGTATTCGTCGTATCTGGAGATTGATCTTTAGATGGCAAAACTGGTGGTAGAGGTGTGGGTAAGACAGCTGGCCGAGTTGTTTTTACAGATTGGCTTGATTCTACACGATGGTCATATGAATAGTGTGCGTATGGATTACTGTTAGCCGTAGTATATGATCCTACTTCCAAATATTGTTGCATTTGATTGGTCGGTGGTGCTTGTAGAGGCGGGCGTACATGTTGAACCGGATGTGGTCTATACGGATAAGGCATTTGATGTTTATCCACAGCTACCCCGACGTGTCCTATTTTTGAATATTGTGATCCTGTTTGACCTGAATATGAGTTGGGTTTATACTTAGATTGTGTTGATTCATATGAACTATTGTCGTCGTCTGAGAAAAACGAAGAAAAAATTCTGTCTAACCCTGAAAAGTATTGTTTTCTTCCTGTAAAAGATTTTGATGGTGCTATATTTTTGTGGACCCATACAGCTCTTTCTGGCCGTGACGTATGAAAAGATACTGGATCAAATCTACGATGTTCTTGTGGTCTTTCTATTATTCCTTTCGGAGAGCTTTCCTTTACTGTAAATGTTCGGATCGGATTTTCATATGGCTTCTTCTGTTTTTTAGGTAGTTGAGAGATAACAGAGAATGTCAACTCGTAATGATATTTTCCAGGCGATGTTTCTTGGTCTCTCTGTCGAACGCGTTTGACAGACCAAAATGCTTTTACACCATCCATGCATTTGTCACCACTGCATTTTTCTTTCGTCCTTTCGTCTTCAGCGAATCGAAAGCCGCCTTTGTCTTCTAAAAGGCGTCCCTTTGCCATTATTGTGACGTCACCGAAATAAGCTGGCTCCTCTTCTGGTATTCTATCGAAAGGTGCAGTTTTAATTTTATCCCACAGATCGTGATCATCGATCTCTTTAGAATCGTAACTGTCAGGTTTACTATTTGGAGATATGACGTCACCCTTGGCAATAAGCTGGTCAATTTTATCTCTAACGAGAGTAAGATATACGCTGTGTCTCAAAGCGTCTTCCCAGTAGTGCGCAGGTACTGCAGCTATAGAAGGCGGTGAGTCTGTTTTGAAAGTTTCGTGCAACGTGCCCGCGCGACCTTCTCTTCTTTCGTGGTGCCATTCGTTCAACGGGATTGGTGTAGGTCTGAAGTCATCGTTTTCTGCGCGAATTCTTCCTCTTTGTATCTGCAATAATAAGTTGTCGACGTTAATTAACACTGACATTAATAAGTTCTAAGTCGCGAATGCAATCATTACAAATACTAAAAAAAAACATTTTAATATGCGTTCGAAAGTAAAATGGCGGTTGGCGGGAAAGTGCGCGTTCGGATAGCGTGCCACAATTGTTGCGTGCTCGACGATCCAACCCTCATCAAGCGATTTCCCAATCGACGAATACAATTTAAATTTTCCGACAATATTTAAGACGATTATTGAGGTATTTAAATGTACTTTTTATTACTTTCCATCATTATTTTTATATTTATACAGAGTGTTTTTTATTTAATAGTTAATAGATTACTTTTAATTTAATAGTTCCCGTTTAATGAAATGAACTTAGTTAAAATAACACCACATATTAAAAGCTTAATAACTTTTTGTTATCTTGTTTATAAAAATGTTTGAGGTATTTTACATTTTTTTAATTTTTTCCCAACGTTTAGTAAATCGCATAATCAATATTTTTTTCATATATCTTCTACTTTCTACTTTGATATATATTTTGTATGTATCTTTACAAAAATATTTTAATACTTTATCAATTAACATATATAACGGTATTTGTATTGTATTCAATATTAATATAATAAATATAACTTAACATATAACAGTTTGCACACACTGGTGAAAATATAAACAAATTTACGTATTCAAAAATGTATTCTACACGTTTTACTAAACAAACAATATTTATTTAATACATTAATTTAAAATAAAATAATAACGGTATTCAATGGTATTTAATAAAATTTAATTTATTTACAACGACAGCGAATTACAACAGTGGGTTTCATTAGAATCTGTTCAGAGCGACTAATAAACATCCAAATTAATTTTTATATATATTATAGTAGTAAGATTTGAATAAAAGCATAAGTGCTAAGCGAAAATTATTAGAGACTAACACGTGCTAACGCTCAATATAATGTTATCTTGCTCGATAACATCTGGACCTAGATGTTTAAGAGCCGTGGAGATGCTCGTAACATAAGCGATATTAACATTCGATTTTTATTTCAAGGGTACTCTGCATAGCTTTGAATCACGTTTAGAAATATAGGCGTATCATTTTATAACGCCTAAGCAAAGTATGAAAATTAACACACGAACAAAGAACTATACTATTTACGATCGTTGATGTCACTTTTCAAAGCTATTTTTAAAATAATTGCAGATTTTCGACATTATATAAATATATTTACTGAAATTTGAAGTATTTTAAAATATATCGCACCTTTAATTAACTACTGACCGAAATCAAAATCACTAGTTTTGGTAATTGATGTTATATTTTTTGGTATAAATACAATCGTAAGAAATTCACACGTATTTGTCTTAAATATATGTTTAGTTGTAATAAAAATAAAGGTATTTTCGTTCATTAATTTTAGAATTGAGTCATTATTTTACAATAAACAATAATTTTCTGTTTTTTGTTTTCTCAATTTTGAGTTCTGTCGTTGTTTTACTAAGAGCGCGATATTTTATATTACATTTCCTTTGCAATATTAGATTTAAATTTAGAATAACGTCTATAAAGCAAGCAAAGTTAGTTTAGATTCTACGCTGTGATTATTAATAATTTTTTGAAATTCCAAATTTAAAACGAACACAAGATTTAAAGCGAAGATACAACAATAAAAACCAAGTCTATTGCCCCACATACATGAGAAAATCCCATCCAGAGACAATACATGACATTGAGGTCGGTGCTCTATCCAGCATCGTGATATTGATCTCAACTAATGATTAGCAAACTTCAAAAAAGGGGGCTTCAAGTTTTTTATAGTGCACTTAATTCAAGTAATTTCGATTATAATTATTTTATTAAATACTACATTAAATAAAAATAAAAACTTCACTTGTTTATCAGACATTAAAAAAATATTGCACTTAATAATACTATAACGATATTTATTTAAACAGTTTAAATATTAAACAAACAAGACGTATTTTGTAAATAAAATTCGAAACGCGTGTTTTCGCCGTGATCTACAAATGAAAGCGGTGCAACGTATCATTTAGTTCATTATACTTACAATTAGTGTAAAGAAAACGCAAAGCAATGCGGATCGCATCTTCGATCACTTCACAGCACGATCGACTCAAACCGCCACTGGTATTTGTATTTTATGACGCGTGCGGCGCAAGAGCACCGGCTAGCGCGAACTGACGGTGTCTCTGCGCATGCGTGGTGTAACCAACCCCACTTGACGCGGAAAATTGTGGTTTTCATGTCAGTTAGAAAAATGAAAATCAATTCTTATGTCATACATAATCATAATAACAAATTGTATCTTGTTGCATTGCAAATATGGAGATATGAATTGACCGTCTTGAAATAATAAAAAGTTAATTTAAATAAAGAATGCAAATGCTTAAGAGAATTGTGAAGCCGTAAATTTCTATACAAAGAGCGATTACGATTTTTTAAATATATTTTTTTTTCATAATTTTTGGAAATGTTTATGAAAAATTAGGTTTGTAAGTTTTTTTTATAAAGAAATATTGCTTATGATACGTTATAAGCGTTTAAATATCTAATATTTTTTTTACTTAAAAACTTCCGCGATCGTGTTTTATTTCTTCAAATTAATTTTAACTAGTAAAAAAAAAATAACGTACAAATTTAGTTAAAGATCTGCTGAATCTGAGATTCCAAAATTGTCTCATTTCGTTTAGGAACGTTATCGCTCGAAACAATATTTCAAAAAGGAAATATAGGTGTTTTCTTCCAAGACATACAACGGTCTCTATCGTACGATAGGGGTCGGGCCAAGTGGTATGAAACGGATAGCATTTTTAAAAATATCTACTCGACCGCGTATCGGCTCTTCACAATCCTCTTTATCTAGGAAATGATGATTAAGCATATATTGCCAACATTTTTTGCCCAGATCCTTCAGATACATAAGGTCTTAAACGTCGGATTAAATTCATTTGTTCTCAATACAATAAAAGAGGCAAAAGAAACAGCCGACGAGGATACAGATTAAATAAAATAAAAAAATACGTTATTGTACTTTGGAGATTATATGTTAACAAAACTATTTCACTTTACTATTTACAACAACTATCATAATAATAAGTAAGTCTAGACTTTAGAACATATTATAAGTATAGTAGTAACTATACCTCTATGAAATTACAAAAATCACGAAACAATTAACACCATCCTCGTTTGGAAATATAGATGATTATCTTCTCTTTTAAAACGATCTACGGATCTACAGACAATACCATAGATGTTGTAAACCCGTCATACGTACTTGCGAAGGAAATTGCAACCGTTTTCCTTTTCATTACTTGTCTTGAATTTGTGCAACATGTTATAGAAATACCATATCCTTTGTCAATACGTGATTGACTGTCACAATAAACTTTCGGGATCTTAGTAATATTCATAAAAAAATAGGCTTTAATTAGCCCGTTTCCGCCCATGGGGCCGTTTACACTACTCTGATAAAAAAGGACTGCAACTGACTTAAAACTTAAAGCTGAGCTTGAGTTATTAACACAGACTTAGTTAAGATATTTAATAAACAATGTAGTACGTCAAAATTGATGGAAGTCAATGCTTAAAATTTTCTGGATATGTGTAGTTTGAAGCGAAGTAAATTAGGTCATAATTTGATCTGATAATATAAATTTATTGATGTTAACCCAGCCATCGCGGCGTTCGCCTTTACGCGTATTTTGAACTACTAATCGAAGGAATTGATGGTTCCTTGAAGTTTAACTAAAGCTTTTATTATTAATCTTACTGCAAGTATGACTAAAATGCTTGTGATTTATAGACTTTTTCATTTTTACGACCAAATTCATTACGCATTATATTGAAATCGTTGATTGATGCGATTGACTCAAGACGATCGGTATATCCCTTACAGGAGGTTAGGATAAAAATAAAATAGACTCGGTTCTTAAAGACTTTTTTATTTCATTGAATAAATACTTTAAGACACGGTCACCGAAAATACTAAATTGAAAATCAACTGAGATACGTATCACTGACCAGTAGTAGGCATCTCTGTTGTAGTAAAACTCATATAACATACTATTTACAATAGATTAAGTATTGTCAATAAATATCAATTGATAGATCAACATTCGTATATGAAATAAATTTAAGCAGTATTAGTATACAGGTATTTAATAGTATATACTGTAAATGGGAATGATTACGAAAAAGTAATCATGAATATTTACCATATCTTATAACAATAAACAAAAAGAATTGCATAAGTTTCGCTATTTGAATGTTAAATTATACATGGGAATAATTTATTAACAGGAAGTATTTGAAACAATCTATTAATGAAGTTTTAAATTATTTCAATGCATTGAAATGACAACGCGAGTTGGACACGCGAACCAAGATGGAAAGTGTACTTCAGTTAATTAATGTGGAAATAGAAACTACTGGATACCTGAAAATTTATTTGTTTAATTACGATTTTAGAAGTTAACTTTGTTTAAAAGAATCCAGATTATTATTGAAAGAAATTGTAGAAGAATTATTTATTGTGAAGTATTTATGTAGAAATAAAGTCGTTGTGATTCGATTATTTCGAAATTTGAAAAACGATACGATATATTGATGGTTAGTATTCCATTATTATCAAAATGATTACAGTAGGGTTAGCATAAAGTTAGATTGTCTCTACTACGCGTGAAGGACAAATTTAAAATGTTTGTAAACATACATACAGTTAATTATAAACATTCAATTCATAAACCCATCTTGTTGTCAATGTTGTTTATTAAAGTCTGACAAAGAATATTTCCTTCAATAGATATTTAAAAATGCTTTTCGAAATACTAACTTCGTACACACCTATGCTTCTGGCAGGTGTATCTGACAATTCCGTTCTATATTTGTAAATTTATTAATCAAGACATCGAATACCAAACATGTAAATTTTGTCCTGACAAACACTATGAACAAGCCAAAACTACTGAGTGGAATGCTGAAATTTTGGAGCAAAGGTTCGGAAGGATTTTCGAAACTTTACCCATAAACGAGCGAAATGGCATAAATCTATATTAAAGTCTTTGCTTGGGTAGCTTGTTAGTCGAAGTGCCTGTCGGCTCTTGGTATATTAGTACTTCACTGAAGATCAATTACTATACATACAATTTGCTTATACAAATCACAATCTCATTTAACGTCAAGCTATGATGCTTCTTACTGTCTAAATAAAATCTAATTAAACGGAGATAGAAACAAAACCATATAAATGTGCTATTTGTTAAAAATTGCTAACAGTTTTTGTTACAACTTACTTAATACTTTTGCAATTTTGCCTGTACACCATATGCATTATCTTTTGATATTAATTGAGGCGTGTTAGATTAGAATTTCTCATTACGGCATTGTCGTTGTGTACTGTGCAATTGAATTAAGGTATTGTTCACTGGTTATCTAAAACAATTATCAAATTTTTCTTAGATGCTATTTCAGATGCTGTTAAATTACATCCATAGTATATCACAGTCAATTTTTGTTTTTTGAAAAATATATATTTTATCTTGTTTCTTAGAATTGTAGTTGGGAAACAATAATTTTTGTGGTTTAATTTAAAAAAAAAAACATTTTATATCCTGTCAACCTGTTACCGATTTCTGTCAAGGTGGTTGACTCATGAATGACAAGTCAACAGCGCGATACATATTATTGTGCATAAGCAGGTGCGTAGCTAGATGGGCAAGGGTACATAAAAAAGTAATCGGGCCCCCCTTTCTTCACCCCCTCTTTAACTTATATTGCGCTTCAAAATTATAGATAGGAATAAGAATAGCATACAAGATACAGTGAGTTGAACTGAGTTTGAGTGAAGTTAAAGTGTGTAGGCTAAATGATCTCTGTTCAAAGCTTAGGCTAGAGATTGAAAATTTTGAAGTCACTTAATTCGGATGTAGTCGGTTTTACGAAATTTTCCGATGCTACATCTAAGTTATGTCATACCTAACTTCCTCCTTTATCTGACTCCGGCTGCTACTGAGATTCTCTTGCTAAGAAAACCCTAATACATTTTTAATGGCCCCAATCTTGGTTCGAACTTTGGACATAGCTCTGGATCGTAAATCTCAAAAACAATGCCTTAGACTTACGAGGAAATCCTTAAAGAATTTTAAGAGTTATGTGAGGTAGACGATGTAACAAACCGGTGACATTTATATTCGCAGCTTCTCTACCCGGTACCGAAGCAGCACATCAGCTAGTCGTCTGTGTTCGCAATAAATGTACACCGGAAGAAGCTTTGAATGTGCTACGGGAACTGCCTAATCCTCTGCGCGAGGGAGATTCGACGGCCGCGCACACTGCCTACAACCCGTTGAAGATAGACGTGTTCGTTCAGACGTTGCTCAACTTGGGCAGCAAGAGCATTTCTCACAGCTTCGCCGCTATTTCAAAGTTCCATTACGTCTTTAAGGTAAGTTACTTTATTCATAAAAAATTACAGGCGTCAAGTCCTCAGTTATTCTTGTTATTGAATTTCTAGAGTAATTGAATGTTATACTATGCGAAAATTATTGATTAGATTTTGGCGGAATCTGAAGAAGCTCAAATCTGTGTGCTTCGCAATGTTTGGGAACTCTGGCAGCGTCATAGCCAGGTGGTGTGCGTGTTAGTGGACAAGATGCTTAAGACGCAGATAGTGGAGTGTAGCGCGGTGGCCACTTGGCTCTTCTCCAAGGAGATGGCGCCTTACTTCACGCACGGGTATCTGTGGGAGATTCTGCATCTCACCATTGATAAAATGAACAAACACGTCTCGAAACTCAGTAAGTGTAATCATTTGTAGGTATAGACATTTTCATTGTAAAAAATATTGAACATACCTTACTAATTACTTTTATTTTATTTGATTAAAACCAATCAAAGATAATGAGATTTACACTAATTTTTACACTATATTATTATATATATACCTAACACAATAAAAGTTTACATCACTGAAGATTATATCAATTTAAAAAAGTGTGTGTGCGTGTGTATAATAATTTAATTGTATTTAATTAACATACGTAATTGATTGGTGGAAAAGTGTAACTACCGAGTTTCTTGCTAGTTCTTCTCGGTAGAATCTATGTCCCTAAGCGGTAGTAGCTTTACGGTTCTTATAAACACTGCAAAATGACGTTAAAAAAGTGATCATAAAAGCCTATTTGAATTAAATATAATTTGATTTAATAAAATATATTTATTGTTGTTCCATAGGTAAAGAATTGCAAGAGGCAAGGGAAGCTCTCGCAAGAGACGAATCAAGTAGTTCCGAATCAGAAGATGAAAGCGGAAATAAAAAGAAAAAAGATCAATTCAAGCCCACCGAAGAGGTATTTATTACTGTTTTTTTTTTATTAAAGAACACTTGATCATGATGTTGTCGTACGGCCGATTTCGGACAAGGCAATCATTTGGGACACCAGCTAACTACGCGGCACGTTATGGGGGACGCTCTATTCCCAACGTGACTCAAAACCAACGAGACAATAAATTCGACAAAACTGGAAAGAGTTCAAGCTCAGGATCAACTGCTTTTCATGCTTTCCAAGACAAAATTCCAGACTACCAGAATTTTTAGGCCTGACCTGGGGTTTGCCACATAACACTTACTTATTGTACAGTCCATATACAACAGTAAAGAAGCAATCGCCTACCGTGCAATAGTAAGTCCCAATCAATAATGCAACCCAGGCAGTCGAGCGCATGGAGGAGCGGCTGGAGATGGCGCACACGGACCAGAAGCGGCTGTTCCTGATCGTGTTCCAGCGGTTCATCATGATCCTGTCGGAGCACCTGGTGCGCGCCGACACGGACGCGCGCGACCCGCACACGCACTGGTACCGCGCCACGCTCGCGCGCCTGCGACAGGTCTTCCTGCTGGTGAGCGCGCTCAGCTAAAATAATTTCATTTTAATCTCGTGTTCATTACCCCGATGTCAGGACAAGATTAGTAGATCCGTACTGTATTACAATCTGACTGCGATTCTTGGTATTACTAATACTGCTTATGTTCCACCATAAATAACTTCGATTTCATAATTTATGGGTACTGGTGGGCTTACAATACGTAAAAAATGAGTACTCATCGACTAGGCACCATTAGAAAAATTAAATCTGTGCCATATACCTTGACTTTCGGATAACATCTGCTTATTTATTTGATTTGATTTCATACTTGTAAAATGGTTTCACATAAAAACTATTTCGTTACACTGTATTAATATTGAACAGTTAGTCTATTTAAAAAAAGATTTTTTATCAAAATTATTATTGATTGAAGTCTGTGGTACTGTCCATTTCTCTATTTAATAGGTACAATTGTATGTACATATTAAAAAGTTATAATTATGTTTTCAGCACCACGAGCAAGTTCAGAAGTATAGTAGCACTTTGGAGACACTCCTATTTACTCAAGATCTGGATCCTCACATTTTGGATGTTTTCCATCAATTTATTGCTCTCACCGCTTAGTATGTCATAACTATAGATATGTAAAGTAATTTGACCTCAATTGCTGTAACAATAGATACTATTTTTATCTGAATAAAACCAATCTGTTATAGAAACGAGTAGCCTTAGAATACTTACTATAGCCTTAATATTGCTCGAGGATTATAAACTAAAGACTGTTATGTGTGTGTGGAGGCAAATTAGATTAATGTATTAATTCGGTTTGTTGAAAGTATATTTAATGTAAAGGTAAATGAGACGGATTAAGAAAAAGTAATTTATTTACATTTCAAAATTTACAGTATATAACATGTTTGAATATAAGCCAAATGTCTTTGACTTGTTTAGTATTTATATAAGACAATTGAAACCGAAGCCTTAGTTGTATATAAATAAAGTCTAATAACTTTTGAACACATTGTTTCATTTTACAATCAACATTATTTTCATTTTCCAGTTCTTCATTACATTTTTTAAAACATTATGTCATTTTTTTTAATTTTAGTACAGTAATCTTACGAGATTACAGATATCCACATAACAATTAGCTCGATGATTTATTTTTACTTTAATTCTTTGTTTAGTGCAATATTTATATTTTCATTTCTTTAATCATAAGGAACATTTTATCCGGATGTTTAAAGTGTATGCATATAATATCTTAAAGTAAATATGGACTCATTTAGTGTTGATGTAGTAGCAACACGCTTAAATAACTTTTAACAAAACAATATTTTTCATTGGAGAAACTTCAACAGTTCCTCTACATCTAGCTTGGATCCGAGGTAGCATGGCGCTCGTTCGTGAATGGAAGTGGGTTTGATGTCCAGAATGGGCTGCGAGCCGTTGGTGGCCAGTCCGCCCGCCTCCGTCACGAGGAACGCCATTGGGTTGCACTCGTATAGAAGGCGGAGCTACAACAATAATTGACATACATGAACATTATACTTATATGGCAAAACATCATTCACAATTTAATCGAGATTATTTGAATAATTGTAAGTTGTAAGTCGATTTAAAATTTTGATGTTAATGTCACTAATAACGTTGATAATTTATGTAGCACAGCTATAATTTTGGTTCTGTTTACAAAATATGATGTCGAAGAATCTTATTTTGTAATTATTCATATTGATTACTTAATTGTGCATCGTTTACATCATCATAATTAATAATCTTGTTTTCTGGTAACTTTATAATATTTAGTTATGTATCAGTCACAAATACCAATAATAGACATTATGAATTCTTAGTTTTTAATTTTGTTGGAGGTGTCTTACACTCATAACTTCTCAAATGGGCTTAAAATCAGAGAAATTATTTTTAGATAAATATACAAATAGATTATTGTTTTTTTCACCTTTCCCTTAGGGGCCGATTGTGTTGCGGGATACATAAAAATCCCGCCATATTTGATAGTCCTGTGTACGTCAGCTACCATAGAGCCAACATATCGCGCGCCGTACGCTTTGCCTGTTTTTGGTCGCTTCTTCTCTTCTATGTAATTCTTTAAGCCGTCCGACCATTCTGCTGCGTATCCTGGAAAAAGATTAAACGCACCATTAAACTTTTACGATTATTATTTTTTTATTTAAATGTAGGAATATGACTACAAATACAAGTAATATGACGTGCAAGTATTCATTACGTACATATATATAAAAGAAGGTTAGTTACAAGTAGAATCCGCCTGATAGTATAATAGTAGTTAATATACACACATCTCTATTAGTCATAAGATAAATAGTGATAATAGTGCAATACCTACACTTTTAGTTCTGTAATTACGACGAGGAACAGAGCCTATATTGTCATTCAAGTCGGGTGTGCGTCGGAAATACATTTTGTTTTTATTCTTTATAAACACTTTAGATTTATACAAATATACAAATCAAGAACGTCGTGCTCACCCTTGTCTGTCTAGGCTCGTAACAAAATCATTTTAAAATTTGATTCTATAACATGATTATTATAGTCCTATTATTACGATTTATCATCCTTATAAGATCAAGATTATAGAACATGTTCAATCGGGTTTTATCTATGTATTTGTTTGAGATAAAATTATGGTGGTATAGATTATACAGAACCAGATAATGCATTTTGATTTATATAATATCACTATAACATAAGATATTATTTCTTTACATAATTTATAAATAAAAAATATGTATATTGTTATTTTTGGTAGTAATTTACCTTCATTTATAGAATAAATCTTGCCCTTGTCTGGTATCCGCATGTTAGGGTCTGTTAGAATGAACTCTCCAAGAGACGGGTCGTACATGAAACCATTTACACCTTTTCCTTTTCCTATAGACAGAACCATCATGGTTGCGGAACCATATAGGGCATAACCAGCAGCGACCAGATGGTTGCCAGGCCTCAGAGCGTCCGCCTCTGATGGTTCGCCGCCAGAAACTTTCCTGATTGTCAAATAAGGAATTATTTAAGAGTAATAATCTAGGCTATAGTCTGACGCTACAATTAATTCGTAAAAAAAATTATGTATTGTCCCCTTAATGTTATTGTAATTATATTATTTAAAATAAGGATAATATCAATGTGAAATATAGCAATTAATATTCTTACTTGTAAATGGCAAAAATGGAGCCAACTGAAACTAAGCAGTCTATATTCGATGAACCATCGAGGGGGTCGAAGCAGACCACATATTTGCCGCGCCTTTCGGTTTCCACCTGCAATCGATTTCAAATTTGTGTCTTAAGTTAGGAATTCATTAGTGAATTATCTGTTAAATCTAGTACATTAACATAGCGATACCTAACGAGGTAAACGGACGCTTCCCAACCTTTCCACTAGGGTAGATAATATAATTCGCGATCAATAAATACTCGTGGTTGTGTATAGTTAATAGTATGTTGCGTTATATTGCGTAGGTGCTTATTAGCGTATGTAATAACTGTAATTGTGACACTTCACTTGGTTTTGCATAATCTTGTAGCGACTTTGCTAGTGGCGTTGTCACATTTGAGTTCAGACTGTCGAATTCGGATGATAATGGGATCGAATTTTGTTAAAAATTATATTGCATAATAATAGTTCTTGAGCGAATAAGTATCACCACACAAGTATGTGACCATAAGAGTTTGTACCTACAGCTGCTGAGAGCCGACCCAGTGGGTACATCGTGGCAAGGGCAACTGACTCTACATGTGCTTAATTTGTGTTTATAATTTATTTTATCTCGAGCTCGACTCGGCGGTTAAGCAAAGCAAATGACCTTATTAATTAACTTCAGGTGATAATCTATCGATTGAACATCATTAAATAATAATTAGGTACCCAATGTAAATAATAATATAAATAGCGATGATAGCCATACTAATAAAAAGTAATAAATAGCTAAGTATTATTTGCAGAAATCGGTATTCGCCGGTTACGTTCGTTTTAAAAATTTAATAAACTAATTTGGACGTAGCGAAACAATTTAATGATACTTGACGTTGATATTTAAATAATTAGCTAATATGAATTGCTAATCTGGTGGGTGTGTTTCAATTCCAAATAAAATATAAAAATAGCTAAGTTATCAAATAATTTGTTTATTGTAGAATCTTGAGGTTGTGACCTTGATATCTAATGATAATTAAAATGGTCGTTTATTAAGCAACCGAAAATTTATCTTAATACAAATATATATAAAGTCGTATATTAATTAACAATAACTGTTCTGAGACATTGAGCCAGATTTAAGTTCACCTAACATAGTAAATGTTTTTGTTTCTTACTTTCTTTTGGTATGAAATTGATTGATCATTATTTTAGCAACAGTTTTAAGTTAAAACATCTACATACAAAACAAAGATGATAAAGTTAAGTAGGTAGGGTACTATATATATCCCGGCTCACTATTCTTATTTCTACTAACTACAACTTTATTCCCGTCTGTTGGTCTATTTGCGAGTTACTAAGGAGCAGATCTTGAGATCATAAGAACTTATTGGGTTTCTCTATGGATATTTCTCAATAGTGGCCAGTTTGTTAGTTGCAGGTGCGTACACCCACCTGCTTTGGAAGGCACGCAAAGCTGTTGGTCCTACGACTAACTTTTGCCGGTCGAGTAGGATTTGCCATCCTATCCGATTAGGAGAGTACACGTGTCAACATAGGTGCACTCTCATGTGTAAGAATTGTGCACTATAATAGTTCCTGCGTAGTTTCCTCATCTGATTTGAGATTGGTCGAAACCGGTCAGCATGGAATCACCTCACCATTCTTATTTCTACTAGGTTAATTGTAGCCCGCGGCTTCACTCGCGTTATTAGGAATTGATCGTCAGGTCTTAGGTATAAAAAAATGCCTATAACCTCCTTTGGAAATCAAGCCACATGTCGTCAAATTTGGTTCAGTGTTTTGGCCATGAAAGAGCAACAGATAGTTAAACAGAGTTACTTTCGCATTTACAATATTATTATAGATATTATTTAACTTTAAACCACAGATTTGAATAAAATATAATTAAAATAATGATTTCACACGCACCTGTAAGACTGAAGAATTTTCTTCAGAAACGAGTAGGCAAGTCGTAAAGGAAGACTTCAGCATATTAATAAAGAGGTCATTTGATAATACATCCAATTTTTTTACTTCTTCGCCTTGCACGTTTGTATCGCCAGATATTCCATGACTGTAGAGAATGGTTTAAAAATTTGTAAGAAAGATAAGTCTTTTGAAGATTAATAGGAACTTTCCAAACTCGTTAACCTTTATCAACAACAAAAAAATTAAATGATAGTGAAAATGAAAGATGGTTTTCAAAATACTATTATCATAACATTTAAAAGATTTCACAGGCGGCACCTACATAAACAGTAGATATTATTCAAAATACAATAGTCCAAAGGTTATCTATTCAGCACTGAACCTGAGACATTCGAAATTCGAATCAATGTACAGGCAGTGTATCGGCTTTTACATGTGTTCAGTTAATGATAATAATTAAAGCGAATGAATAATATAAAGGCTGAATAATAAAATAACTAGGTAACAAAGGTCTTCATCAGGTAAAACTTTCATTTCAAACTCCAGACATCGTCATTTTTAATTATAGATTTTATTTAATTAAAATTAATTGACTGAGCAACAGTCATATATTTTTATAGGAAAAATTCAGCTTAAATAATATTTAGATAATATTTGTTTAGTAAGTATCATAAATAACTAGTATAATTTTGGGAATTCAGTGCAAATAACTGTAACTAATAATTATATATTATGAAAATTACATGATATATATTATAAATGTATAAGTGAGTGATATGACATTAAAAAAAAAACAAATAAAACTAACAGTTTTGCGATTCCGGCTTTTCTTACGGCAGATTGTATAGCCTTGACTGCTGTTTGTATCGAATTCAGTAGTTGTGTTAAGTCTCCGGTAGCTTCTGGTGCCGTCCTTTGTTGAGCCAAAACCCATCGGGTTAAGGTCATTGCGTTCGCATCAAACGCCGGGCCTTGTTGAGACATTATGTCGAAAAATAAAACTCAACACAAATAAAATAGCGGCGAGCACGTCCAGCTGATGCCGCGATACTGAACAAGGCCGTTGCCTCCCCGCTAAAATGTTTCTATACCTACAAAGAAAATAGAATGTAGATTGTAAGCGACGTGCTTATCATTTCTTGTCATACTTGTTTTTACGGTATTTTGGCCTTTTGGTAGTCATAACAGTTCAAAATGAATCTGTTAGGTGTAATCGTAAGGTTCATTTTTATTAATATTTAAAAGTGGGTGTGTGTATGACGAAACATTCATACTCGTGAAATATTTCAATATCTGAGTTATTATCAATGAGATATTTTTTACATTGTTACGTAGGCATATTAGAAAAGCAGTTTCATTTTTATTTATTACCATGTAAAGTTTTTCTAAGTTATCGTAATTAAGTTAAGGTTCTTATATCAAAACAGAATTGTAATTAATTTCTTACATCTTTTGTGTTAATCTATCACATAGATCGATAGCCATACGGCATATATACGGCGTATAGCGTAGTGATTATAGGTCGAATTCTCAAATAATAGGCTTTACTACAATCTAATTTTTAGTTAACATAGTAATTATTAGTAGTATGTATATTTAATTGCTCGTGGCAAAATAAATAATTTATTCAATAAAGTAACTGAGCATAACAGGAAGGCGTAATTCAGTACTTAACACACTTTAGTGGTTCTTTATAAGCAAACATTTCGCTATCTTTATAAAGTAATGTCAACTATAAATTATTACTTATAATATAACATAATAATATATAATAATAAAACAAAATAACCCTGAAAACATAATAAATAATTTTTCGGTATTTTTTTTAAACTGGTAACTTCCTCTGTTAATATGTCAAACGGAAACGCCATTGGAATTGTCAAAGAAATTATGTTATTAACGTAAATAAACAAGATTTAAAAAAATATAAAATAAAATGGCTCCAAAACTAAAATTTGCGGAAGGTATAATATTTTATCATTATAATATAAAATTAGTGTTTGAGTTTGCATATATTTATTGTCTCTTTTTTAGGTGAAAAAGTGTTATGCTTCCACGGTCCCCTCATTTATGAGGCAAAATGTCTGAAAAGTTCTGTTACTAAAGACAAGCATGTTCGGTACTTAATACATTATGCTGGATGGAATAAAAAGTAAGTAACTTATTTAATATATCAAGATCTATATAGAAACTATATCTTATATTTTCTTGTATGAAATACGATCACAATATTATATCATCATGTACATATTGCTTTTAAAATTGTAATCAGAAGTAAAATTCCAAGTCAAAGTCGTGAGCGCGCTAAGACTTTTATTTTGGTTAGGGATATTTGCTTTCAGTGCTCATTGATTCTCTACCATATTGGGGCTGATTTTTTAATCCTAATGTACTATTGTTGATCCCTTAAGTACACCTAAGCCATGTTCTGTTATGTAATTACAAATTAAACTGTAAGATCATTGTCTTTGGAGGCTGTGTGGCTTAACCCTGTGTGAATCAAAAGTTGTTAAAAAATGTTCTTACTCGAAATTGACATCTGCATATTGTCAATTCACATAATCTGAATGTCAGACTATATTTACTAAAAATTAAAATTTCTATCAATACAAATATGTATATCTATGCAAGTGATCTATGTAAATATACATGAAATGTACTTTTTATTACAGTTGGGATGAATGGGTTCCTGAAAGTAGAGTGCTGAAATATAATGAAGCAAATGTGCAGCGACAAAAGGAGGTTCAAAGAGCTCATTCTGCACAACCAGCTAAAACAAAAAAAAGTGAGTATATGTTTTAAATGGGCATACTATATCCTAGTCCAAACAAAGGAGGAAAATAGACAAATAAACAAATTTAACATTTACTTGACACAATATTATCCAAATAATCTGTGTTCATATATATGGATACATGAAAAAATCATATTTATAAGTAAATTGATTTCTGTTTACAATTTCAAGTAATAACAGTAATACATTTGCACCCTGCATTGTAAAACAATTAATATATTTTAATTTTAGACACTAAAAACATCCAGGTTAAAAGAAGTTGTCTGTAACAACCAAAGTCATCTTAATGTGACTCTACTGTACCTTATTATGCAAGCAAAAGTCATAGTTAAACTATAAAATAACAGATTTTTAAATAAATTAATATTTATGTCAATTTTATGTACACATATATTTAAAATATAAATGTGGCAATTTTGTTGTATATTGTTTTAGAACTGAACTATTTGACTAACTTTTAGTCCTTCTGAGAGATTTCATGTCCCACACAGAGCAGAAGAGTTAGAACATGTTGTTGTGTGCAATAGAATCGTATCACAAAAATGTACATTATTACTGGGTTTATTTGTTTATTAAGAAACTCAATATTGATACAGATTGATGGATGAATGAATAAATATTATATTACATAAAATAAAATACCAATAATATGCTAAGTGCACCTACCTGAAGAAATAACCTGAATTATAAGTTATTTATTAATTAAAAGAAGTACAATAAAAATATAAGCTTGGTATATTATAGTATTCATCATATCAG
The DNA here is from genome assembly GCF_905147765.1 of Vanessa atalanta. NCBI lineage: Eukaryota > Metazoa > Arthropoda > Insecta > Lepidoptera > Nymphalidae > Vanessa > Vanessa atalanta. Next base: position 9,100,432 of record NC_061882.1, read on the forward strand.
TTACTGGAGACAACAAAATGCACCAGATTATTGCCGATACCAAAAATTTATTAATGAATAAAACTGTAGTAACAAAACTATAGTAATTTCTTATTGTATAGAGATTAATACTTCATTTTGAAGGCATTATATTATATGTGTTGCAACTCACATTTACTGTATGTATTGACTTGTATAGTCCTCAGATTCGAGGTGTGTGGTGATCTGTCCCTAGAATTGTTCTACATCTATTCATCTTTAAAAATTGATAAGATTTTTAATGAGCTGTCTGTGATACACTTATGTTAATATTCTCAATTAGACATCTACTATCTTTAATATATTTCTTTGTACATGTAAAAGTTGCTATTTGAACTACTTAAGTGAATCACTATAACATCTGGGACATATTTTTATACAATAAGATAAATATATCTTTGAAACTATTTTGTATATGATTGGAATACTGTAATTTATATAAGGGCCATATTTGACAACAATATTCTATTAGCATAACAATAATAAAGTTGAATTGTGGTACATATTTCATATAATTATATCATTTAAATATTATATATTTATAGTTTTTGGTGTGTTACTATTTATGCATGAATTTTATGAAAAAAATATGTTTTTCTCTTAAATCGTAAATTATTCTTTGCCACCTACAAATGTCCTATTCTCAATCAATCAAACAAACATTGAATCAGTTAATCAGCCATTATGTGTACCAATATGGCCACCTTTTGTACAATATATAATGGTGTGAATTTAGAAAGTTTTAAAAACATAAAAGTCTTTAGTTTGAAGTGTTTTGAATAATCAATATGTATTAACATATTTTGTTGTCTTACAGCTCCAGCTAAAGGACGAAAATCTGAAGCTGCTACAAGTTCGACTCCCGCCAGAGAAGAGTCTCGTGCCTCCACACCAGCCGGTAAGATCTATAGATTAGTTGTTTGTTATTGATATCAATTAAAGGTATTAAAAATATATTAATAATCAATTAGTTAGGTCAGTTGACATGTGATATCAGTTTTAAATAATTTTATATCAAGTTATTCTAAATTGATTATAAATTTGATTTTGATTTTATGACATTAAATAAAAGTAATCAATTATTATATCTCATATAATAATCTAATTATGCTTTAAGATTATATAATTACACCTTTTGAAGATGTATATAATATCATAATAAAAACAAAATATATGCATTTTAAGTATTTATTTAAGAAAAGGTAATAATTTTGTTGTGTATAAATTAGAGCCGAGATGGCCCAGTGGCTAGAACGCGTGCATCTTAACCGATGATTTCGGGTTCAAACCTAGGCAGGCACCACTGAAATTTCATGTGCTTAATTTGTGTTTATAATTCATCTCGTGCTCGGCGGTGAAGGAAAACATCGTGAGGAAACCTGCATGTGTCTAATTTCAACGAAATTCTGCCACATGTGTATTCCGCCAACCCGCATTGGAGCAGCGTGGTGGAATATGCTCCAAACCTTCTCCTCAAAGGGAGAGGAGGCCTTTATCCCAGCAGTGGGACATTTACGGGCTGCTAATGCTAAAAAAATAAATAAATTAGATACTTTGTATTTCAGGAAAGGAAACAGAAACTACTCCAGCACCAGCTAAAGCTACGAAGACCCAGAGTAAAGACACTCCAGCAGACTCGGGCTCCGATCAGCCTAAGTAAGTTATATTAATATGATTAAACATCCTTAGGTTGGATGAAATATAGGCAAATATTATAATTCAATACAAGTGCTCTATGTATGGAGACTTGTACTACCATGATTTACCTTCCCGTACGCCCAATGTCTTAATTGTTTGTATTTATTTCTTACTTCTTGTAATATACCTAAATGTATCAGTTCAAAGAGAAAATCGTAAATGGCGTTGTTTATTGACAAAAGTACTTAAAATGTGACTTTAATAAAAATTTATACTTTACAACTAAATTAAACAAAATTTTATATTTTATCATTATTTAAGATAAATATCATATTATGTATACGGTTACTGTAACTTAAAACATATCCATGTTTATCATATAAAAGACATGCTGACCCTTCCTATAGTCTTTATATATCCACAATTAACTAGAACATCGAAATAATTTCTCATATATCTTGAAAGGATATAATAATTTTAATGACCTAGATAATATATAAGTTATAAGATTCCGAAATAAGTTTTGTAAATTACTTAGTAGCCGTCGTGTACTTTTGAAACAGTATCATAAGAACAAACGATAAGCCAACTTCTGAACGATACTAATTGTATTTGCATATTTATAATATAATTTATATAATAGATTATAAATTATAGTATGTAGAATTTTAAACGTTAGAGTTATATTATAATTTGACTCAAGTGCCCCATGTATTTCTGCTATACGAATATAAAATGATTAAATAATAAAATCTATAGTTATATGAACATTATATATACATCAAGCGTTAAAATAACTAATACTAAACACCCAAATATAACCGAAGTAAAGTTATAAAACTACCAAAATACAACGTTATTTATTTATTACTTGAATAAATTTTACACGAGTAAAATAACTTGTTTGTATGTCAAAGTTTACGCGCCACGAATACATTTCAAATTACGTCATATCCCTGTAACAGAACAATCCGAATTCACTTATAATGCCATCTATATGTTCAGGCTTGAATTACGACGGCATAAGCGACGTGAGGGACTGTTTCATTCTCCTCCCGTTTTGACTATATGTAATACTAGTTGTCGCCTGCGGTTGCACTCGCATTTTAGAGATTCGTCGTCAGGTGTTAGGTATAAAGAAATAACCCATCGCCTTCCTCGGGGTTCTAACTTGCTTTATAGCTAATTTCATCGAATTTGGTTCAGGGGCTTTACCTTGAAAGTAAACACATAGGTTAATAAAATTAGTGTATTTAAGATACTTTTTTAGACATCCCACGTGGTCGAAGTAACCTACCAACTAAGATGGTAATTAATAATTACTAGGAATGTTTCATACACCTCGTTGAAATACCCTCAACAACATGAGAGCGAAGTCAGTCTAACATTGACGTAGAGATGTTGATTTTTATATTTTGTATTAAATTTTAGTAACAATTTTATCCGTTAAATTATAACACTTAAATAATATGAAAGTATATGGAAAATGTTTGAAATAATACTTTTAAAATGTAATAGCTTCTTTTTCAATTAATAAATATTTATATAGTAAAGACACATATTATAGGCACTTTATAACTATCCTTTTGGTAAATACACATTAAATAGCTGTTTATTCTTACTTATACTTTTTTATGCCTGAAACTGTATTGGTCATATCTCTTTTAGGAAGAAACGTGGTCGTCTCGATTTGTCTATTGAGTCAGAAGAGCAGTACCTAGCAAAAGTCGAGGTGAAGATCAAAATACCGGAAGAATTGAAAGTGTGGCTCGTCGACGACTGGGATGTGATAACGAGACAGCAGAAACTGGCCATCCTGCCGGCTAAGCTGACAGTATCCCAGATAGTCGACAACTATTTAGCCTTCAAGAAATCTAGCAAACTTCACAATCAGGCCAAGGAATCAGTCCTGGTCGATATCACTGAAGGGATAAAGGAATACTTCAACGCCACGCTTGGATCTCAACTATTATACAAATTCGAAAGGCCGCAGTACAGCGAGATGTTACAAGAATACCCGGACACGCCAATGTCTCAAATATATGGTTCGATACATTTACTGAGACTGTTTGCGAAGATGGGTCCAATGTTGGCGTATACCGCGTTGGACGAGAAGTCGTTGCAACACGTTCTGACCCACATACAAGACTTCCTTAAATACATGGTTACGAATAGATCTACCTTGTTCAATTTGCAAGACTACGGGAATGCTACGCCAGAGTATCATAGAAAAGTTCAGTAATAATTTAGCTTTAAGTTTGGTAATCATCAATTATATTGTTATATATTTGAGTAATAAATTTGTTCGATTTAAGTGACTTTGTTTATTTTTTTATCTTAACTTCGTTCTACTCAGTTAGTAATATGGCATATATAAGTATATATTTGATTGCAATTTTAAGTAATAGTTAATAATAATTATTCTTCACAAGCTTTTATTAAAACACTATTTCTATTTAATTTAAAATTAAATGTCTTCAATACTTCCTGTTAAAATTATATTTTTTTAAATGAGAGCAAAACGATTTCATATTTGATTTTGTAGACACATTTAGCAACTTTTTAATTAACTTGCATAAAACATTAAGTTCGATAAAAATGGCGGGGTCGACGCAACGATACGCGACACGTTGACCGAATTTTGCATCACATCTGTATGAGTCATGTGCAAGCGCAAGGAAAAACTTGTCCCTTTTCAATGGGTCGTGAGTTCGTGACCGACTTTATATTATATTTTTTCGTTTTTACAACATCCTATATTGGCCATATGTTCAGTATTTCATTATGAGTATGAATAATTTTATAGTTTGACTGATATTTGAAGAGTTGTAGAAATCATTTATACCAATTAAAGTTTACCTACCTACATGGGTTAGGTAATGCCTAAACAATATGTACATTGTACATACATTCCAAAAATAAACATTTTTTTTAAATTTAAACCTTACAGTCTTTTTACTTCACAGATTATATCCACTGCTGACTCTATTTCAGATATGAATCTAAGTACTTTTCAATTCTCAAAATTAGATTTATTATAATATTAATTAGTTTAAAAAAATACGTAAATTCTCTTGAAACGAACTATAAATTCTTATACTCTGACGCAAGCAAGTCAAATCTATCTCGGAGCGTCCGGCATTGACGTCACAGGCAGAATATAAACACATTATAAACAAACCAATCTCTGCTCGCCTTTTTAATTATGTATTTTACTATGTAATAGTTTTATTTTGGCTCGCATCGCTCGCATAGTTATTTCCACAATGCTGACAAAAGATGGCATTAGGAGTTCTTGATCGATAATAATGAAATATGCATTGAAATATAAATATGTGCTAATTTAAAAAAATGCAACATGTTACAAGACGTACATATTGTAATACAGTTTTTATTAGTATTTAAAAATAAATAAGTTAATAAAAACCTCAATTTTATATAACATATGTATGAAAAGATTTTGCACTCATTAAAGTAAATAGAAAAATCTTTTAGTTTGAACTATAACTATTAATAGGCGATATATATATTAATAGGCGAATTCTTATGCCAAGCGTTTAACAGAAAAATAACTAAAATAATCTTTACCTATCTAATAAAGTCGGTATATAGATTATTTGATTATATATATACATTAATAAAAGAAATGATAAAACTTCTATCGATACTCAACGAATTGTAAGTATATAAATAATAGATATTTCAAAGCATTGATACTATTCAAGCATATAATTTTCACCTATTGAATAGGCCTGCAATGATTCTAGGCAACTGCAACATTGTAACAACTGTTCCTAAAGTACTGTATTTAGAGAAACAAGGTTGCCCGCCATCTGGTGATGATATAAATATATGGTTTAAAGACAAGTCAACTCCGAGAGAAGTTTAGACCGTATTTATAGTAGTAACCTTATATATATCGACTAGGTAGAAACACTGCAGTAAATATATATATATATAATAACATAGGTTTATTAGTGTTAGATTAATTATCGATTACAAATAAACGAACAATCATTTACTGCTCTGTTTAAGTATATAAGTGGTTAGAATGCCTAATATAATTTGCGATTTGTGTTCATATAATGAGTACTGGTTTTTTGTTTGGATGTGTTATTTGCAGCTTTTATTGAATAAATTAAATAAAATTGAAGTATTATTATTCGACGCCATATTATTCTCTCTTCATTTATCATTTAGGTTTTTTTTTTATGGCAAATGTTGTATAATTATTATTTGTCTTTCGTAGATTATAATTAAAAAAAACTATATCTTTTTTTTATATCATAGGTAAATATCTATATGGCCTGATACTTTAATACATTTGGTTATTGCTTAAAGTGTAATAAGCTTTGTATTATTAGATCACGATCGGATCCGTTTTGTATAAATATTGTTCTACAAAACGGATGTTAAGACAAAGAATATATATATTGGACGATATTTTTTATTATTAAACAATTTATTATTATAAATATCAGTATCAATCATTTTGTGAGCTTACGTGAAACGAATCGTAAATGTTCATAATTAAACACAGAAAACATATGAATTGCTCATTTTAATCAAATATAAAATGTACATACATATAATTAGCATATTTTATTTATTTAAATTATTATTAAATGTTATTTTCATTGTCTTTATACCCCGATTACGTATAAAGTATATTCTATAGAACTATAAAACAACAAAGGCCACTACATAATAGTTCTCTTCGAAACAGATGAAGCCATAGTATATAAGTGTTTATAAAGCTTGCTAATTCTAAGATCATTGAGAAAGCCTTTGGATATACATTATGTATATTATATAAATATAGTAACATTGTGTGTAAAATTAAAGTAAGTGTCCCAGTGCCGCGCTAAGGCTTCCTTTCTTTTTGAGGAAGGATTTGTGTTAGTAGATAAGTTGCACACGTGACTATTTAAATAAATGATACGTGTTTGGAATATATCAAATTATTAAAAAACAATATAATCGTCTATTTATTAATGTCATTGTCTTTGATGAGTTTATGGTATAACAAGAAGATAAACAATGCATTTGAATATGGAACATACAAAACCAGGAGCTGCTAGCAAGTCAACTGTAATAGCATATCTCTGTGTCAACAAGTAACGTAATCTTAAGCTTTAAAGTATCGTTGTTCTGGGGCAATTGTTATCAGGGCCTGCGACTGCCTTTAAAGGGCAGGATATGTCCGCAAGGCCGCGACTGGCCGCTGGCGCCCGATTGTTATTACGACATTACCACTTATGGACTATGAACATCTGGGATCAGAGCACTGGTTCTCAAAGTTATTACTAAAAATACATATCTTATCTATTAATTTTAATCATTTAAATAATTATAGCATATCAATTTAATAAGTTAAAAACAATCTGTTTAGATACTAAAACATACATTATTATATAATATGTTAAGATTAAAGATAAGAATTAGGAATGTATGTACTTATAGAAGTATATTTCAATAAAAAAAATATGATTATTATTTATTAACGTTCTAAAAAAACTATTAATTCAAACATGTTGAGAGCCACTGGTTTTGGAAAATTTATTGTTGACAGTACCGCCTTCAATCAGACACAGACTATATTTTATGAAGTTAGTTATTATTAATAGATAATAATTAAGATGCCTATGCACCGTTTAATACGCGTATTGATGTCAAGTTTGACATCGATTAAATTTCTTATGAGGTACTTACGATATAATTTAACATGTCAGCTCTTATAAAAATAATATCTTTGTAAAATTTTATCAGTAAGTATCGAAAAATCAAGCCATAGTTGGTTTTTTTCTCAAGAAAAAAAAAGACTATAAGCCGAATGAAGTCAACAATGTATCCTATTAAAGCCGAAAAACGACAATCACGACATTTGTATAAATAATAGTATATCTTATATAACATATCAATACTAGAATAATTAATTTAACAAAGTAACATACTGTAGGTATCTCATGGCAAAGGTTTCAATCACAATCTTAGCTTAATATTATGTATTATACCCACTGGGACATCTCTATTACAACAATTCTTATAATTGATTTTATTTTAATGTCTAGGTAATGTATCACGGAAAATAAACGACTATTACCTTATTCGTCGAGTACCTTATTAGTTTATTTGATGTTTAAGGTATCCGTTGCACTTGTTGTTACAGTAAATGGTGGCAAAGGTAGCGTGTGAACGTTCCTCTCGGCTGAGTCATGAAGGTGGATTTATCTCGCCTCTTTAGTGTCAAGTTAAACATGACATTTTCTGACGTTTGCAAGGTTGCTCTAAGATTTATTATTATATACATTTCTACGTTAAATCGATTTCGGTTATTTTAGTAGTTTTACTACGTTTTTATGAATAAAGAGTGCAGAATTAATTTAGGGTTATATATTAAGCTTTATCGAATAAATATGAAAACTTCATCAATTGACACGTTCGCTTTTTTAAAAATTGAAATGAGAAATGGTGCTTAGAAGTTGATTAGTTTAATGATGATGTCTTTTTCCATCGTAAGTCGAATCAATGCAATAAAATCAATAAACTCCCGTTCAATGTTTATAAATCAGCTGGTATTATTTTTTGATTAATGAGCTTTACATTATAGAATTATTTGCTCTTAACCAATAATTTCAGTCGTCTTCTGCTTAATAAATACTCCCCTTAGGATTTTTCGATACCCTCGCTTTTGAAATAGTATTTTACTGGGATGACAACTCAGTATTTTAATTATGTATGTTACTAAATAATAGTTTATTTTTTTAATTTATTGTCTATTTTAATTTGAGCATATTCAATTAATACGCACTGATCCTCTCTAGGATAGATTACTACTTATAAAATATTAACTTTCTATGGTTATTTCTTATAAAAAACAACTTAACACCATGATAACTAAATCTATCCAGCCGATCTGTATATGAAGCTGATTAAATTCTACAGATGTTCTGTGCAACCAGATTGTTGTGACGATCATTCTACGAGCTATTCCTGTCGCGTACCGGCGACGCTCCACAAATAACTCTACCAAACGTTCATGGGACTGGATACACTGTTTTCTGTCTTAATAGATTAGAAGAGCAATTGTATTTCGAACGACTGTATGATAACGGAAATTCTATTTATATCAACATACATTTGTTTTAGTGTTGAATTGAACCTCGAATTTAGCATACTCTGTTCGATGTACTTCATAAATTTTGACTTTTTCTTATATAAAGTATTCTTTATCGGTAATTTCGCATTACCGATTTTAATATAACAAAGTTAGACTGAAGATTAAATTATAAAATTCAAAGTACGTGGGTTAAAATAAATTAAAACCAAATTATTTTTAAATGACAGATTTAAAAATGTCTTTTTCTTTTCAGAATAATAAGAAAAAAGACAGCGTATTTTTATATAAGCGTTGTAACACTCGTTAACATATCAAATGTAATTGAACATAGAAATTAAAGAACCAGTTTCTAAATTAGATAAAAATTGTATTTTAAATTGGATATTGATGAGTATTTTAAATATATTGATAAACAGACACAAATGAACATCAAATCACTATAAATTAAGCAAACTATGTCATAAGGTCTTTGTATTAACCTGACATATTGTAAACTTGTCACCTGTCGTTATCCAATTGCAAAACTTTAATAGTTCTATATTATCTGAGGCAATGCTAACATTTTTACAATATAATATTACTTACTTACTAAGTAATCTAATACTATTGTCCATTTAATATAGAAACTAATACTTTTTTTCTGGCTTTTATTTTTGCCAAAAAGGCACAGATTATTTCGCCAATGTCACAATTAATACTTGAGTATTTTCTAAAATAGAAACAATGTTAGAAACAGGTATTTGGGTTTAAGTTACAAAAAATCTTTAAATAGGAATTCTCTATATTTGCATTATCCATAATGTATATATATATATATATATATATATATATATATATAAAATCATTTGTAACGGATCCTACATATCTATGTAACATTAACTTAGTAACATTTTATTTCAAAACTAGTTGCACGAAATTACATAATATTAATGGTGACGATAGATTTGTGTAAGGCGTTTGTTTACATTTCAAATATGGACATTTTGTGACTTTATAAGGCAATGTATTACTATAATGTGAATCATTTGGTTCGCTTTCATCTCGATAGTGATTCATTTAAACATTTCCTTAACGAATATTTACTCCATGCCGTGTATTCATTCTTTGAAGAAAAGTCCTGTTAGCTTCTGCGTCACATTTGTTACGTTTCTAAAGTACCTACAGTATTTGTTACACTGTGTTTTTAGCATACCTAACATTACTTTTTAAGTTTTTTTAGGCAAATTAGGAGCACTTATGTATGTACTTTTATCAATGCCTGTAAAAATATTTTTTACAGTTCTTAAACTATATATGTAATTCATTATTGATACATAAATAACAATATAAATACAATATTATAATTTTGTAGTATATTTACGTTGTTTAATTTGATGGTTGTGTACGTACAGACAACGCATGAAGTTTAACATGTCGTTTTAGGTCACTCTCTTACTTATGAGGATTGTAGAATGGTATTTAATAAACAATTTCAAAGATATCGTTTTCCATTCCTTTCTAATTTCATTAGAAATGTAAGCCGACAGTGTCATGCATTGATACACTCCATATTATTAAAACTCATATTACATTAATAAATACAACAACGACCACTTTGCTTGGTGGTAGTGGCTTTGTGCAAGCTCGTCTGGGTAGGTACCAACCACCCATCAGATATCCCACCGCCAAACAGCAGTACTCAGTATTGTATGATCCGGTTTGAAAGGTTAGTTTAGTTTTTTAGTTCCCAAGGTTGGTGGTGCATTGTCGATGTAAGGAATGGTTAATATTTCTTACAGCGCCATTGTCTATGAGCGATGGTGACCACTTACCATCAGGTGGCCCATTTTCTCGTCCGTCAAACTATATCATAAAATAAAAAAAGACCATAAAATGTCTTCTAAACTAACATTATTCTTACTATTTTATTTGGTCGGATAAAATGTATTTCCTCAATCCGTCGATTTACTCGCAACTTTAAAACTAGACCATTTTTATCACGTAAGTATTACAAGGCCAGGATATCTTAAAAAATAACTCCGAGGACAAGGACTGAATAATATATTTATATTGATGATAGTACATGAAAAGAAATGAGTTACATTTATTATTATAGAACCGGATCGATCGAAGTTGTCGGTGTACATTTATCGCGCTTTATACAACTGGGTACCTAACTTATCTATCGATATATTTCTACAATAACTATAGTATAGTATAGTACGGTCTGTATATAAATATTTTAAAAATAAAGCCTATTCCAATGGGAGTAGGAAAAAAGATAAACAAACATTAGATTTACGTATTTCACGCGACATTAGATTTACGTATTTCGCAAATCCATAGTGAATATCATAGATTAATCAAGCTCGACCAATGATATCGCGATAATTTACTGTCAAATGTTGTTTATTTGCCATTTTTCCTGCTATGGTTAGATTAGAGTATATGTTCCCACATTGTCGCTTTGCGTGAGGAAATATATATATTTATATTTATCTAATAAAATAAGACACTGCTGAGCTAAAGCCTTCTTTTGAGGAGAAGAACTCCGCGACGAAGCTCCGATGCAGGTGGCCGGGGATGGTGGTTACGCATGTGTTAATTTTTTTTTTTCATGCAGGTTGTCTTAAAAAGTCATAAATCTTCCTCCTACAGTTCCACAATAAAATTAATTGCATTTTTTTATTCTTAACTAGCATAATATAGAATAATAATATTGTTCCTGTGCCGGAATCACAAAATTAATTTTACGTAATTTTGTGATTCCGGCACAGCGGAATAGAGCTGCTTCCCATTTCAATTCTTGAACATTGGGCGTCGATGAGCCGACTGAGGGAATCGGTTTAAGAATTTGTAGGACCTAACCTAAAGTATTCCTATGGAGGGTTAGTGTCATGCAGGTCCTCCGTAAACATCTTTCGCATTCATCCATGCAGCTTATTCACTGCGCTGTTTAAATAAATGAGATAAGGACAAATAATAATGAATATTGATAAGTATTTTTTTAAATGTCATATCCTTGAAGTATTCTATACCTGTCGAGTCTAGATTATATCAATCAAACCATAAAGTCTTTATATGGGCTTAATAATCATAACAAGCTCGAACTAATTGTGAACGGACTACAGTAGTTAATGGCTAGGGGCACAGGGACGGCTTTGCTAATGTTGAATAAAATATTACACTAGAGTTCACTTTGTGGTCGAATAATCATAATTGAAATTATAGTATGTGAATTTGTATGTTGGAACATAATGTATTTTACAACAATTTATTTTTAAAATGTCTATTGATAACGCTAAGATCGTCAATTGATAGTTATATCAATTAAATAAATGTTTGCTAATAAAATGGTACTAAACTGTTTTTTCTTTACATTTTTATATATAGATTGTAGTATTGATGATAATATACATGTGGAAGAAATAATTTAATATTCCATTACATATTTGCATTAAAGTAAAAGAGTCTGAGCACGGTTATAGTGTTATTTTAAGTAAAAACTTTGTTTATTAAAGTGAAATAATTATACAATTCATAAATTACAAGTATGCAATAACAGAAAATGTGCGACTGTTTGGCAAATATTTCTAGAAGGCATGGAAAAATCTATTATGATTTGTTATGTAAATTATAAACCACGTAAATTATCACATATAAATTGTTTCGCCGATAATTACTAGACCAGAAGTTGTTAATAATATAATAACTATAATTATATTCTTTTTAGACATGACTTTTTCAATGTGGCAGCCCTATTTTGTATCCGGCAAGGTCAAACATGGCGCCTTAAAAGTGCCATCTGGGTCAACTATTTACCTTAATTCACAAAACAGTCTAGTGACTCAACTACTGATGTTATTTTGAAGTTTCAATACACATACATTTTCTTGTAATTAACGTCATTCATTTATCACATATCTTTCCCTAAATGGTCACGGGTATTCTTTAATTTAAATGAGCGATTTTAAATATAATTAGAAGAACTGTCGAATTCTGTAATTTTATTTATGATTGTGTATTAAATTGTCTGTGCTAATAAAAATATGTTTCTGTAGCATTTCTCTGTAATCCTATATTATTCATCCGACTGGGTCAAAATTTTGTACAGATTTTGTTGACTCTTGAGTGAAGGTTTCTGGCATAGGACCATCAAAGTACAATACGTTTTTTTTTATTTCATATAGACGGACTGCCAAATGAGCCACCTGATCGTAAGTGGCCCATAGACGTCAGTTCTGTAAGAAATATCAAAAGTGCCCCACCAACCTTGGTTACTAACAACTAACTGGGATAATTGTTTGCAAAAAATAATACTAAATAAATTTTAACAAGGCAATGGACAATTTATAGTTAACAGAGCTTCTATTCTATTCAAAGTAGTTTTGGTTTCAATTTTATGATTTTTTTGGTAGATTTTTTGAGGCTTTTCAAATAAACATTAGCTTAAAAAATATTAGTATATTTTTAAGCACTAATAATGTCAATGACAAAATTAGGAATTCAGCAGAATATTTAATTTATACGAGATTTAATTATCTTTTTCCTTTCTGGGATTGTTTTCCCTCTTGCATCATCTTGTAACTACTTATTTAAATGATCTTGCAACGATTGAAATGTGAAATTTTGCACATTATTTGCACTGACACAAGATAGCTTAAAATTTAATAAATTGATTAAATTAGGCTGCATTGATGAAATTAGCATCCGCTAAAAACTATATTTTTTTCTCAAATATACAAAAAATTTGATCACAAGTTGTTGTTATTGTACATGTACATTTTCCTAAAAAAAGTATTTGTATATAATAATAATTAATCATTTATTTGACTGTTAAATTCTTATACTGTATTCTAAGAATTTAATTGAACGCAAACAACTTACTGAGAATTTAATATTATAGAATTAGATCATTCACAACAATTAAGAATAACTACATAAAATTGTCATTAAAATTTACGGAATTCATTGTAATACGCATTAACTAATGTCTGTAATAATTGTATTATAATAAGACCACCTCATATCGTTCAAAAAATGTTGCTTTTTCTGGTACATAATTATGGCAATTAAATTCACTTGGAATTTGCTTTTACTTTACTTAATAATATATGATATAGATGGTTATCATTCAAACCGGTTTTCCTATACAGTAAAAATTTTATTACTTTTAAAAATATTGCATTTATGACGAAATGACTAAATTAATTTTATTAGATAAATAATTAAACAATGAAACAATGGAAGTTGGCAAAACATTTACGAAGAATAAATGCGATGTATGAACATTTGTTTCAATTGGCTTTCAATTAGTTTAAATGCTTATATTTAGTTTTATTTTCCAATTAAACTTTATAGATATGAATAAACCTATGTATATAACAATTATGGCCGATTTAGTAATCTGGAGCCCTGGGGCAACAATGGCGTAGAAAGCACAAATTATATTTACAAACTAATTGACCAACAATATTTTTTCAGTCGGAGGTTTCAAAACTTTATTGTTTATATAAACTGTAATTAGTTTAAAATACTTATGGAGATGTAGTTAAATACAATAATTATAAAGGTATTTAATAATGAAGTGGGATGTATTTTGTTTTTCGAAATCTTAGGGCCCTGTCTTGTGAAGGCTTAGATTCAATTATCCTCAATCTGGACCTGATTACTTTTAAAAAAAATATCTTCCATTCTTAAATAAATAAATAAATTTATTCATCCAATTTATAACTACGATTTCAATTAAACTGTCTTTTATAACGCAATTATACTCTCGAGAATTCCACTTCGAGACTTTCCAACAAAAGTGCCACTTAATTAAAATCCCATTTGTATCATTGTATTTCACGTCAAAAATTGAATTTCGAAGCCTCCCTGACGCGCGCTGTATTCTCGGAGCGGGGTGCGCGTGCGGCCTCATCTCCTTACGCGGCGGTAAGGCGACACCGAGGGATCCGCCGCGTCTCGCGCCAGTCGCACCACAGCACGCGTCGACTCGACATGTAAGTACCAAGCTCTACTCTGTCAACTACCCCATATACCAGTGCCGTAGTGTACAAGTGATAAGTGTATTTTTTATCGAGGTGCATTGCTCTAACATTTGTTTTCAATCGGGGTAAGTCAAGCGATCTGATATAAAATTGGTAAGAATTAGTTAACACGTGAAACTTTTAGATAAACGGATATTTTTAATTTTCTGAGATATTTGTGTATTGTGATAATAATCGTTTTTTTATCAGTGCTTTATATAAAAACATTATTCGATTGATCGCATTTTAATCATTAAAATATCTAATATTGTAATCGCGGCCCTGTTTCTATTTTTAAATATCGCGGTGCTCGGTTTCATATCTAATGGCCAATAGCAGCAATTCCTGTCCGAGTTTTCCCGCGTTTTTGGCAATCTGCCATCCCGTGACCAATGGCAAGAGAGCGCGGGAAGCAGAGGCGGTGTATACTTGCGCCAGACAATTTATGAACTTTACTTCTAGTTTCCTATTGCTATATTTAGTTATAGTTATGATTTTAAATTTGTAATTTAAATTGAAATATTTTTTTCCTAAATTCGATTCGATCGGTATACATTTATTAATTTATCAAATAAAATTAAACCGAGTCCCTTTTAATTAACTTTTTTTTAATCAAAGTGTGTAATATGTTAAAGACACCAAATTTTAAAGCTCTCTTTCTAGAGCGTACATATATTCGGCCATGACCTATAAAGGCTAAATTGGTTAAAAATAATGTAATGATAAACAGAATAAAATAAATAATTAATTACAGAATAAATTTAGAATTTTACGGGACGATTCCAAACCGATATTCAGGTCGGATACCTAATTCCGACCAGGTCGTAAGATCCGGGACGTTCCCTCTAGTCAATATTAGTTTTTTTAGGTCTCCACTATCTTTGAGTCGTATATAAATAAACTGTATATATGTATATATAACTCTCGAACACAGTTTGTGAGAAATTACTAATTGTGAATCTGAGCCAAGTATGCGACGTCACATACTAAACATATGGTCAATATATAATTACTGCATATGTTTTTAAAATATAATCTAAACATATCTAGTAATTAAGAACAAATAGTTTTATTTTTTTTTTAATAAACTACACAATAATTATACGGATGCATAAATTAATAGATCTTTAATGTTTTAAATATGTACTAAAAATATTTCATTAAAAAAGTCTTAAGTTGTTATAGTATATATTATATTATAAATATAAAGTTGGTCGTGTAGTTCCTGACGTACACACACATATACAATAGATACACGCATAGGGACCGAAGAAAGCGAAAAGGATTTTTAAGTCTGTTATAAATAGCACCTGGGTGAACAAGCTATGAATGAATTATACTTATTTTAAATGAAAGATATAAATAAAATTTATACATTTTATTAATATCGTTACAATGCGTATGTGTGTGCCATGCGTGTGTATGCCGAGACACGATTAGTTTTCATTACTTAATATATATTATCTCTGTAGACAAACCGTCACGTACAATACTGGGAAAGATTGTGATATAACTTCTTATATTACAATTTCATATGATTTTAAAACTTACTTCCATATGTATATAAAGATAATTTTTTGTTATAATCAACTTTGTATTGGTACTTATTCAAGCTTATATCTTATGTATTTGGGGTTCATCCATTTTGTTTTTATCTTCCATCCTTCTCTATTTTTCTATCTTCAGTTAATATTGAATTGATTTTATTCGGTTTAATAATATTGCCCCATAGCCTATATACCTACGCATTCAGTTTATAGTCAAATGAAAAAAAATAATTAAAGAAACAGTCAAATGTGTTAATTGATTGTTCATTTTTTAATACGTTTCCACAAAACGATTGTATAATAATTAATGATTGCGGCAATAATTAACATCAGATTATATATTGCATTTAAAGTTATTACCTTATAATTGATTGGTACATATCTGTAACATGTAATTTAATTAATAGACGATTTGCTTAACTCGCGTGGTCTTTAAAGATATGTCGGTATCTATTTTTGTCTATTGCTCAGCATTTATTTAAATTTTCTAGAATTAAATAACACCAACAAAGGATGTAAATTATAATGCCAATAAACTTCATATCACGTGTAGATATGTCATATCAATAAATTTATTGATATTTAAAAAAAGAATGCTTATAATTCGGTACACGTGATAGAAGTGAAAAGGCGGTTTGAAAAGATACATCTAGAAAAAAATCCTTTTAGTGCGCCCAAAGAAGTGATACTTCAAAAACACTCCAGTCACACCATTATTGTATATATACATTATACATACATGTACAAATAGGTAAGATGATATTATGTTTGTAGTTTGCATACAATAAACGATTAAGGTTATCATCATAAACGGTGCCAAGTTGGCATCTGTATTTACTTAACTAGTTGTTTCCTTGGAGAATTTACATAATTAAAATGATTATTTTATAAAACGAAAAGTTTAAATTTCCATGCGTATAAATGTTATATTCGTCCGCCCATTAAAATGTAGATATCATCTATATTGACAGATGATTTATTTATTTGGATTCAACAATCATTATGTACACATTATATATTGACAATTATTCATAAATAAATTATATAAATTCAATAACTCTTCTTAGTAAGAAGAGTAGGGCTTTGTGCAATCCTATCGGGGTAGGTACCTACTAATCACATATTCTACCTACAAACAGCAATACTTAGTATTGTTGTGTTCCGGTTTGAAGGATAAGTGAGCCAGTGTAGCTACAGGCACAAGAGACAAAATCTTAGTTCACAAGGTTGGCGGTGGTGACCACATATCACCTGTTGGAATATTTGTCCGACGTAACAGATATCAGAAAAAAAAATCAATTGTTATGTTAAATGAATGATAAAATGCTTTAAAAAAACAATATTTGTTAATACTTAAAGTCGATTACATAATACTTTACAACGTTTATAATATACGTTAATAATTTAAATAGCTTCCAAGAATGGAAATACTTTAATCACGGAGATAAATGAATATGCAGTCTCTGTAATCAGGAAGTACAATAAACAGAGAAGATACGCAAGGAACGCATATATTTGTATATATTTAATTCCATATGAATTGCTCTGCCGATATAATTATACAAAAGTCATATGTTTGTAATAACATTTAACTTACATTCTTTGGCATGAATAACTCAGGGTTGTGTGATCGTATTTTATTAAATTTAGTTTAGAAAGGCAGACGCGCAGACGGACCACTTGAAAGTATGTAAGCACCTTCGCATATACATATATAGCACAGTATGAAATACTTGTTATACAATTATTGCGCCGCCAATCAAAGGATTGGGTATATTATTATGTCCTTGGGCCTGTAATTATATTCAAACCACACAGCAATAGTGAAGAAACTGGTGTGTGTGGTCCAGAAAGAAATAAATGATCTTTGATCATATGTTATTTGATATATCGTGTGTATATCTAGCCTAATTCATTTCTTCATCATCTACATCTTGTTATTTTTTACAAACGAAACTGTCTTTTGTGCGATCTATATTTTTTCTTCGGAATCAAAAAATGAAATTAAATTCCCTCAGGCTTATTCTACTACAAACCCGTACTAGAATTTTAACAGTATTAGTAAGCAGTCGGTACGTGCTCCGAACAGTGTTGTAATATCAAAAATATTTTTAAAGTGACCAATATTGTGGCTGTTATTATTGGACGTGTTTTTTTGTTTAACATCTATTTGGTAAACAATTTAAAAATAATAATTATTTTTCTCATCATTGAGGTAAAAATATTTTATGTCAAAATTTAACTGACCTACAATCCAACTGAATCCGGTTTTATACTTTAGTTGGCAGTAAATTACATAAATCGTTTATAGCATATTCTTGTTTTAAAGTTCAAACCCTATAGAATAAACGATGACAGTACAATACAGTATTACTTTCATTAGTCTCGATATTCATGCATCTCTATGCATTTCTGCGTATTCATAAAATGTATTAAGTACCTATAATAAAATGTACAGGCACTTACGAGTATATTCCAGGACCGGTCAGGCGGTCACCGTTCAACACGCTGCATTTTTGCGAAATATGATTCACACAAAGGAATGCTTTTCCATTGAATCACTCTCTGCCTCTCAGACGAGTGCGGCTTGGATAAAGCCGTCGTTTAAATTTGTTTCTTTTTCAATCCGTTGCATTTTGCCATTATATTTTGTTCTATTCATATTTGTGTCGATATTCCAAAGAGTTTGTAGAAAGTAGTTGTGATATATATATATTATTGGTAATTTTATAGTTACTTTGTGCTTAACACTAAATTAAAAGTTAATTTACCTTATTTGTTTAGTTTTCATATTACTTCTTATTACCTTCTTGATATTGCTCACAATGCGAGTCTGATAACACACCTGTTTATTTTTTATTAATTCACTTTTCAACGAAGCGCAAAGACCAATGAAAACGAAACTCGAAATACAAGGCACGGGATAAGATTACTGTTTGCAGTACTAAAGTATATTTTATCATCTGTTTTTATTCTTTTAGGGTCATTGACTTGTGAAACAAAGGATTTGACGGTGTTACAATGTGATCAAATTTTAATATACCTACCAATTAGACAAGGTTCATTGACAGATGTTAGCATACCATTCGAAATAAAATGATCGCCTCCTGGCTATTTCTTTATTATCTTAAAAACTATACAATTAAAGAATAATAAATAAATACCCCACAAATACTTTCCGCTTTAGACATATATTAACAATATAATTGCATCGTTAAAATAATTCTGATAACTTTTACAAATTATGTAAAGCTTATGAAAAATACATATCATAATATAAGTCACTATAGTTATCTAAAACAATAGTAATTATTCATGTGAGGTATATTAACAAATCAGAAAGGACTCTCTAAACGTTTGCGAAGCAGGAAGTAAAGTATGGTGTAAAATCTATCTTAAACCGCCCATTAAAATCAAAAGCCTCAAGAACAAAAGAATACGTGAAAAACGAGCAAATGTAATGCTCACCGTAAGAAGAATACGGTAATTGTTCACGGCAATTTTATGATTAAAATGAACGTTCTCTTGCGCCATTTTCGACTAGGCTTGGTCTTTAGAACCGATAATTTGTTATGTTAAACTAGAATATATTTAAGGTATAACATTTTCTTAATAGGAATTTATGAAGTTATGAAATTTTAAAATTCGTAAGGGCTTAACTCCTCCACTAAACGTTCATCATAGTTCATCATCATTCATTGAAAGAGGACTCATATCTTATAATTTCAATCATAACTGTCAATTGGCTTGGCTTTTGTCTGTGATTATACTTGCTCATCATAGAAATATGTACAAAAGTTCTACCGAGGCAATGTTTTAGTGATTCAATTACTCATGTGTACGATATGTATCAAAACAAGTACCTTCAAAGTAAATTGACGGTTGGTTCTTGTAAACACTGTTTCTTCCTTACCTAACCATAAAGTCTGCTTTGAAGTCGGAGATAAGATAAATATGACAATTAAAATATTATCGCGCCGAAAAATGCGCATACCGTATAGACTATAGGTTAAGTAATATAAAACCCCTGGAGCGTAGGAGCAATGCACCCTCGTCGCCATAAATAGCCACCCGGTCGGGATTACTTACCGATTGAAGTTACTTATTATTTCAACTGTTCCAGTATTGTTTAGAGCGCATGTTTCATTGTGGAACATAGATAAACCTTTTCACTTTTAAATATAGTTTGGTACTTGAATTGATCATAAATCCATACATTGCCTCTAATTATTTTGTTATCAAAACTCAATAGAATGAATTATATCAGCATGATAATGTGTAGAAAATAATTAAGATACAAATTTAATTTCGTTTCTCATAGATTTTGATCAAGGGGAGTAAACACAAAAAACCGCCACCATGGATGCGATCAAAAAGAAGATGCAGGCGATGAAGCTGGAGAAGGACAACGCACTTGACCGTGCCGCCATGTGCGAACAGCAGGCCAAGGACGCTAACCTTCGCGCTGAGAAGGTACAGTTATAAGTATAGGTTTCTCTGATACTTGGAGTCACTATTAAACTATTTTGTCAAGAGTTTCATTCCTATACATGGAAGTTTGGTCTATAAAACTAAAGGCAGATGAAGCGCAAGGAACATTACGGTGAAATAACAAAAGCGAATACAAAAGCGTTTGCAAATTCCCGGTAGTGTGTGTAATTAAAGTTAATACGTCAATAATTAATAATTAATTAAAGTGACAGGCGACAGCGCTTTCGACGTATTAACAAAAGGATGCGTCATTTCGCACTACCGGGAATTAGAATTCATTTTGATTTTCTTTTGTAACACTATTTTAAAAACTGTTATCTTAGCTAGCATATTATTGGTTTTAACCTTTAGTTTTCTTATCTCTAATATCCTTAAAAAAATATCACCTACATCATATTTAAGTTCCTTTTTTCTTTCATTTTTATTTAATGTAAAATTCATCTAAGTATATTTATGAAGTTTTATTTCATATTTTAGATGCAATATGCGATTTTAAAAGTTATATCATCGATACAAAATATTCTCAATACAATTTTAATAACCAAACCAATTTATTATCATAGACTATTACCATTTTTTACGGTAATAGTTTTTTTAACTTTGGTATCGACATCGTTACAAGTAAATCGAATTGTAGGCAGAGGAAGAGGCCAGACAGCTCCAGAAGAAGATCCAGACCATTGAGAACGACCTCGACCAGACACAAGAAGGCCTCATGCAAGTCAACGCCAAGCTCGAGGAGAAGGAGAAGTCACTACAGAACGTAAGTATTTCTTAATATTTGATTAAAAGGATACCTACCTTAAAGAGGACTGTAATGTTTTTATAGTTCATTTATGTTTGTACATATGTATGATTTAGACATATAGGGTGCCGTTAGAAGTTTTACATCATCCCTTGTAATCATTAATAATTTCATACATTTAAAGCAGTTGTGTTGTTTATTATTTAAGTTTATTTATTATACCTTAAAATGAACTAGTCTTAAAAATCTGTGTACGTCCAATGGATTTAGATGCATCCACTTACATTTAGCTTATTATTAATTATACTTTTTTAAATTTAGAAAGGAACTTAATTCCGTGTCATAAAATCTAAAAATCGGATCGAATAAATTTGGATCATCGCAAAAAAACCGTTCTAACTTAAAGTATGACTCGCGTATGAGGTATCCGTACCGTTATGCATCAATACAGACAAACACGAATAATCGATGTTTTTTGGATTTTTCCTTTTCTGGAAATCATGGTTATAACGATTTTGGGTTAAAAAAACGCATAAGGTGAATTATTATCTTGATTTTGAGACAACGATAAAATAACATAAATACACAATAGCAATGAGGTATTCAAGGTAAATTCAACTTTTCGAGTTAAAAGTGGGAGATCAGAAATACCTTAAAAGATCTAAGAAAACCTTAAAAGAAGTAAAACAAAGAGTGATACTAAAACTTTTTCGTTTTTTAATATTCAAAAACAGAATTTCAAAAAGTAATTTTCAATTGTAATACATATATAACATAATTTATTATTAATATTGTAGGCAACCCTTTGTATATACCTATAACATACAACAAAAATATTTGTTAGGTGCAAAAATCTTTTTTTTTTCATGATTTGAGAATATACTTCTTCAAAATTAGAATAAATATATACGAATACTTAATTCAAGCAAGTTCTTACGAACACTTTTGTATTGCATTTTTTTGAGTTACATTAATTTTAAATCTACCACTGCACCGGTACGAAAGATTCTTCCGAAACGAATCGGCAAGAAACTTAAATACCTTTTCTAGTTTCCTTAATAATAAATTATTAAGTGATGCAATGTTAATTGTTGTAACGTTCAAAATATTATATATGTTAATATTATCTGCTTAATGTTCTACACTCTATACAATAATATTTAAACGTATTATTTAGTTCATGTAATGTGCATTATCAATTATTTACTAATGAGACACGATTAACGAAATTATTTGAAGCGATTACGTTAAATGTATTTTTAATTATTATTTCGAAATTATTTAATACCTATCCATTATTTTCGTATTAAGCAACGGCCATGGTCGGAATTTTAATATAAGAGACCAACATATAGTCCATATCTGTTTTGTCCGGTCGGTAATTTTTCGAATATTCCTGAAAAAGATTTGCTTTTCCTTTAAATTCGTTTTAAAAGTTCGTAAATGTAAAAATATATAATTTTCCCGCTAAAATACATGATCTAATATCTTTAAATATGTCACAAAATAATGATCTAGTCTTTGAAATTATAGAATGTTTTGTTTATGTAAGTTTCATTATAATCAGACTTAAACTAGAATGTTGACGAGAGGAATTTGTAATAAAATCTAGCTGGCAGCGTAATAAAAATAAAACATAATCTGTGGCACAGTGGCAACCACACCTCTTTGCAAGGTCGATGGTTCTGGTTTCGATTTCTATTCGAAATGGTTATTGTTATTGATTAAATAAATGATGTATTTAACATGAAGTATCTTTGTATGGTGTCGTTAGAAACGTGAAATGATTTGTCCGTTATTCGATCATAAAAATAATAATAATCTAAGAAACACGATAATCCAATTTCCTATTGGTTAACTTGTAATTGTAACAAAACGAGAGGAGAGCATGCTCTCCACTAAAAATACCATACGACGAATGATGAATTGCAAGATACAAAATATCTAGGTAAAAATAGTTCGTGACATTCTCATTGATGACTATGTAATTAATGTCTTATTTATTTATGTAGATTGTTTCAACTACTTACTCTATTTATTGATATGATTACAATAATAAATAAGTAATTTTGATACTCGTTAAAATAAAACATGCAAATATTTGAGTCATTATTTAAAATTGGTAATATATATAACTGTGTAATACTCGAATAAATTACCAATGTAAACTTGCTACGTAGGTAATTCTTTCCCGAAGTTTTAAACATCGTGTTCTGCGCTCGCCGTTCGCCTGATATTTTTAGCCGCCGTCACCTAATATGGGCTCGATGCCCGGTGTTTAGGTAAAATTAGACTTACGTTCATCGCTCGCTTTAACTATCATTTATGAATAATAAACTCGTTACTTTAATACCTTTACGATCATGCCCTCAATACAGTGTTATTTATATCTTGAATTTAATTTGCAAAGTTAAAAATGTTTATATATATAAAGTATATGTAGTATTATTTCTTTATAAAATATATAATATCTTATATGGTGTTTATATAAAAAAACTTATTTGAAATTTACCGCGCATACAATAATACAATTAATGCTATCAAATGTAGTCGGTCGGTAAAGCAGTGTTGTTTAAGTTAAACAAAAGATGGCGTCTGGCATGCGACGGCAGCGCCACGTTTTTGTTATTGAAAGTGACAGTCAGTCAACATGGCGGCGGGCGCTGCGCGGCCGGTCGTAGCGCGCGGAGTGCAGTGATGTCCGCGTCCGCGCCCCACGCCCACGGGCGCACCCCCGTGCGGCGCAGGGGGCATCAACACCACCCGCGGCTGAGGGGCGACCGTTTACCCGCCCCCAGCTCGCCCGCAAACACTACTCCGTCCAAACGTGTGACCTTAGACTCTCAAACAGACGATGTTGTGCCTTGTGTCAATAGTGTTAGTGAATCTCAAGAATTGACAAGGACGAATAGTGACGATGCACTTTCGAATCCAAACATACTCGAGGACTCGAATATCGATGATGATGAAATTGAATTTGATATTAGGATCACCGGTGCAGACTCGAATGGCAGTTCGGATGACGACTTTTCCTTTCGAGAGGAGAGATCGGCGGGTGACGGTGCAGAGGTAACTGCGTTAGCCTCTGATATATCAGACGATGATCCCGAAACTGCAGAACTGGCAAAACTCAGATGTCCTAGTGAGTGTACTGAAGTTTTGGCCGCCAGGGAAAATCGGAGAAGGCGAAGATGTGCGGACTATCCGGGACTCGCGTTCGGAAGTTCCATATTCTCCTCTGATACTATGATGAAATTTTCTATCATTAAGAATGAGTTGCAGAATATCAAGAATACTGCATTGAAAAGGGTAATGTCCTACATTTATTTAACTAATAGTCGAGTGTGTGAGTGAGTAGGCGTGGGCCAAATGCGCATAGAACTATTTTTAATCGCGTTCCTTCGGAAAAATCTTGAAGCTGCTCTACCAAGCGAGTCTAAATCCGCGCGTGGCGATCAGCTGAGCCATTGACATTTCGTTTGACTTGTTTACGCTGACGATTGCAATTGCCACCGCTAGATGTCGTACCATTGCATAATAAGAATAATCCTGTTAATCCTTTTTATTATTAATTATAAATAACTTAACTTCACAAAATAATTTAAATTTTTTTTGGAATAAATTTATATTTTTTATAGAAGTAAGCAGCTTCAAAGACCTTGTAAAAAGAAGTACATTTTTCTTATCATTAAACATCTTAAGTGTACAAAATAACTGGGCTATTGATAAGAATAGAAAATTATCTAACCGAGATCGTAAATCATTCACCCGGATACATAAATTCAATAGGTTTTAAATTTTGCCTTCGTGGTAGTGCTACTTTCTAAATAATTTTATTACGTGTTTACTGTAGTGATGCAGTGAGCTGTATGGCTTAGAATCGATAAATTAGTTTTTTTTTCGTCATAGTTTTATAGATTTTTCAGATATCATATGTAACAAAATATACACTTCAGGATAATCGTCTGGTCGCCATATTAGTTGATAAACGTTAATGATTTTTGAATGAATACAAAGAAATATGTCATTTTCAACTGAATATTTACCCAATTATAAAAAATAAAAGGTTTGTAATAAAATTAAGGTCGACTAAACTTGTATAATCGTTACGCACTTGATAAACTTTCGTAATTATATATAATTCGAGTCTGTAACATGTTTGTGTTAAGGATTAATTAATCAACAAGGCTTGAGTAATTTAGATACAGTAGTTACTGAGCAAATGAAATTTACAAGTAAAATATGAAAATAACACGAGTAATTGTGTTTTAATTAATAATTAATATTAGGTAGGAATTTAGATTTATATACCTAGAAAATAAAACAACAGAATTATTTTGTTTGCCTTTCCTTTTGCATAAGATTTTAATCAAGATTTAAATACTTATTTTTCTCGTTTTAATACTCAATTTTCTGAAATGGAAAAATAAGCCATTGAAAAGCAAAATCCTGTCCGACGGACTGTCAATGCGAAACGTAATTATAAGACTAAGACGAGAATTTGAATAGACGAGACATCCGTTTTGTAATGTCCTTCAATACATTCAACTTCGTCGAGTCGATTAGTGTTATTCTTTAAGCACACAGGCAAATACATGTGGCCCTAGGTATATGATTTTAGGTCTAGGCATTGTGTCGAGTTGAAAACGCTCAAAATTTTAACGACGTTATTTATCGTGTGCGAAGGTGCGACGGGCTACTAATAATAATTATAATAATTATGACAATTGTTTATGCTTTGTAAAATATTTTAAATGAAAACATAGGTACATTGTTTAGTTGAGAATTGTACAACTGTAACAATTTAAATTACAGTCTGTAGGTATATAGTTGAAATGCAACCAAGGTTAATTGGGGTTTCCTTTGTAGAATAGCGTCGAATGAATCAGGTCAGGTATGTCCATAAGTGTTAAATGAGATCACATATA
Organism: Vanessa atalanta; assembly: GCF_905147765.1. Classification (NCBI taxonomy): domain Eukaryota; kingdom Metazoa; phylum Arthropoda; class Insecta; order Lepidoptera; family Nymphalidae; genus Vanessa; species Vanessa atalanta. The sequence goes on from NC_061882.1 coordinate 9,126,930, forward strand.
TTGTTAATATCGACGAGCTCAAATACCATATAATTTGTTTGAATAGTCAAAATAAATATCTCGAAATTATACATACGTACGAATTTAATATATTGCCTTCGGAATACTAGTCGAGAAGGTAACCTTATAAGCTTATAACGGTTCAGCATAAATAGTTAAGTACATTATACCTACTACATTTTGTTCGAGTCATGCTGTGTGACAATTTACTGAATTTAAAGCAGACGCATACTTTCCAAATTGCGTCACACAAAATTCGGTTCAGGATTGTGTGGTTTGCCCATTTACAAACTTGTTAAACATTATACAATATGTCTTCGTTCAAAGAATATCAGCTAGATGGCGCTTAAAAGCAATTTGTATGAGTTTTTTTTAGGTTAAGGCGAAATGTACAAAGAAAATACTTTAAAGAAGATGAAAAAACTACTTACATTCTACTCCTATTGGTACATAGTAAAATAACTATTGGTAATAAAAAATTTCAATGACTGATTTCATTAGGTGCTTTAAATTTTTTGTCAGAATTTGTAGTGACAATAATTGTTATTCAATGATTGAACATTCATTCTATCCCAACATCCGTGGTTGTAATTGTATGTGGTCTTTGAAGCGTTTCACCTATCCCATATTTTGGTTTTCTTGTTTAAGGTCGGTTATGACCCTACAGGATGTTGTTTCTCCGATCATTTGACAGGTGGAGCTAGTGCGTGCCGCACGGTCGATTGTGTGTGACGTTTAATATTCTTGTTAACTGTGCTGTCAAAGTATCAAATAATCTTTCATTTTGTAAAATAATGTTATACTGTGTAGAAATTTAATTACTATACTTAAATATAAATTAGTCTAAACAATCTGATTAATTGATTATTAATATTTAAATACATAGAAAGGCCGGTCGTTAGTGAAGTGGCGATAAAGTTGCATCGGCTAAGTTAGTGGCGGCCATTTTATTTGCCGGCAGTGTTCATTCGTACCGAGGTATCTCTGCGATACGGAGCAGCAACGTTCGGGGCAGTCAGTTGGCATTTTCGCGAGTAGGGCGAAGGTGTCTCTAGTTTTTAGCTTTTAGACGTTCGGTTTTAATAAAAAGTGAACAAAATGACGACAAATATGCAGCAAGGAACCATTTTGGATGTACTGAAGAAGAAAATGCGTCAAACAAAAGAGGAAATGGAGAAATATAAGGATGAATGTGAGGAGTATCATAAACGATTACAAGTTGAAATAATGCGGAGAGAAGAAGTAAGAAATGTGGAATATATATGTGTTGTGTGTTTGTGAGATTTTAATTTAAAATTGTCTATCATTTGTGTCAGAAACATTGTTGTCCTGTCTCGGGAGTTATCAGTAGTCACTAGTCATATAGAAGTTACATTATTATCTACCTATAGTGAGTAATGTCCGGCCATAGTTTAGGTGTGCCGGCGACGTACGCATATTCACCTCTCTTTTCATTTCATCTTAACATAAGTCGATAGAGCGAGATAGCGAATACGTATTTTTTCATATCTACTGTGGTCTGTTCATGAAGAACAAGTGTTTTTAAAAAAAACGTGAATTGCTGATTTGTAATGTAGTATCGGGATGAAAGAATTCATGGTTTATTCTTTACATAATTTAGCGGTACACCTCGTACCCGTTTCTGCTATACGTAACAGGTTTGGTGCGTTGGAGGTCGCGTACCAGACTTGTGCCACATGATGTAGAGCGAGCCGGTTCGGGTCGTGGAACCGTGCACCCTTCAATGCATTCCTCTTATTCGGAGAGGTTCGGACGTCCCCGAAGGTTCGCGCCGGCGCCAGAAAGGCGTGTCCGACTCCTCGCCGTTATCGCTATATGACGTAATTTATAAGGTTGCAAAGCACAAATATAACCAAGTAATGAAAATTTTTGCTTATTATAGAATACAGAAAATTTACAAAAATAACATATTTAAATTATATATGTACATTAATCGTCATTCGAAAGAATGTTCAAGATTTGATGTTTTCAATTCCTCTAACCTATAATATAGCTTATCAACGTTTATATATCAAGAGCCGATAAGAAATTGTTCAGTTAAGATCGCGATGGATATAATTCTAGTACACCTGAGCTACTTAGTTCCGTATTTAATAAATAAATGTTATAGGCGTGTACTACGACTTTCAATAGATATTAAAACTTCATGAATTTTGCAATAATTTGGAACACTTATGCTCAATTTCCATTCAATGTTATAAAGCCGATTATATACGGCGGTAATATACAATTTTAAGGCACAAGGTATAGATAAATGCTAACCCATAATTATTTTACATGAAATTAGAATAAACACTTATTAAAATTGTAAATTCTTTAGCACTAATACGGTGATAAGAATTCTAGAATGTTACTAAAATAAAATGGTATTTAATTAGAATAATTAAGCCTGATGTAAATTATCAGTTGCAGCCTAAAAAAATTACAGGGATCATTTTTAATGTGAAAAATATTAAACAATACCATTACTTCATTATTACCAGACCTAAAAATGGAATCAATACTTTTCCTTTTGCCTGACCATTTTGGGATGGGTTATATTTGTTGGGCTTGCTATTGTTCGATCGTTCAATTGTTACACCGTTGGTGTCCTGTTCAATGTTAAAATTTCAAACAATATGTACTGCCCTCTCAAAGCCGATCCATTACCTTGTGTATTGACGTGGAACTTATCGTGAAACCTTATTAATGTGTAGAGGATCAATTACTACAGAAAAATTAGTGACGTGTTTCAGCATTTTAACTTAAAACGCATTAGGTTGTTGACCGCTAATATGATTAACTGGTCATTAGTCAATACGAAAATAACCTTAAGACGCCAAATTGAATACGCTGTGAGTTCAAGGTAACTATAGACAAGTATCTATGAATAGGCTATGATTTGGTTACCGCTTCACAGTTCAAGAATTATTGCTGCTAGAAATCAACAAATAGGTTTCCTGAAACGATAAATATGTACTTGATTAGTAGAAGTAAACGTATAGTTGCTAATTTAATTATATGGTTAAGTTCGATATGTTATGTGACTGCATATCTCGCCTTACGTCTATTATTAGAGTACGCGCTAATGACGACACAGGATAAAATGAGAAACTGGGACTCGCTTAAGCTTCCTCGCAACAAGGACGTGTGATGTCATTAGCATGTACGTAGCCGTTGAATATAAATGAAACTGTTAGCGAAATATTCCGAACTGCGGTTTATTCTCAGCACGTATAATGTGTCGATGTTTAACAATGCAACATTTATGTGATACAAATGCGTAAATCCTGAATATTTAGATACGTTGGAAATTCTCTAATCGTTAATGTGTGACTGTTTTAGTTTTCTACGGTAAAGTCGGCATAACAACGGTAAATTTATATAGTACATCACTAATATCCAGCAGTCACGTCATTGTACGGTCTGAATTATAATTACATTTATTAAAGAAAAATGAACAATGCATAAAAAAATAGGTATAATAAGTTTCAACGTGTTATTGACTTTAAGCAAACACAAAACTAATTAATATTTTAAGATCTAATAAATGTGGCGTCTCTTTTTTGAAAATTTACACCTGTTACTGCGATTTTTATAAATGAGTTATCTGTCATAACTATATATAGGCTTAAGTTACTTGTTAGAAATGCATTATTCGTATTTGATATAGTTAAATGCTTGCAAAATTACAAGGCCGTCGATAATTCTCTAAGATAAAATATACTTTAAAAGTGGGCATTTTTAAATATGTGCTTGTTTGCAGGCCGAATCCGAAGTTGCTGCGCTCAACCGACGCATCCAACTGCTCGAGGAAGACTTGGAGAGGTCAGAGGAACGTCTCGCGACCGCAACCGCTAAGCTCGCGGAGGCTAGCCAGGCCGCCGATGAGTCGGAACGGTGAGTCCGCGCCATTTTAGAACCGTCATACGCGCTAATTTATATGAGATGAGTGTACACATTTGATCTTGAGAAAAACAAATGTAACTGTTGTTGAGTTGTTGCTTAAATACTTTTACTAAAGTATGGAGAAAAAACAGTATATCTTTTTTTATGATCTATATGAAAATATTTTTTTAAATACTAAATAACTATTCCGAAATTAGTTCAGAATATTATAAGATTTTTTAATTATGATGATTTAACTAATTTCAAACAATTATACAAATAAAATTTTGTAATAAAAATATTACCTAGATTTTGTTTAAATTTATGTAAATTTTCAACATGTGCATGAGTGTTTATTTATTAGTGAACTCATAACCCAAGTGTTTTTTTTCAATCCTATCTTATTTTTTGTGTGTTTTGAGAATCCTTTTTCTGTACTATTCATTATTTCTAAAATATCTGATTGTGAAATTAAATATTTGAGAATTTTACGATTACATTATATTTTTCTTAGTATCCGAGAGTGATTACAAAAACAAAAATATAAATGTAATATACAAATAAAAAAAAAGATCTCGCATATCTAAGAAAAAAAAAATTGACCACAAATCATTTCGTATCTTTTATCGATGTATAACATGCATGTGTTTGGCCCCGCACTAACCAGAATACGCAAGGCGCTGGAGAACCGAACCAACATGGAGGACGATCGCGTCGCCATTTTGGAAGCCCAACTCTCACAGGCAAAACTCATCGCCGAGGAGTCGGACAAGAAATACGAAGAGGTGACCAACAGTTGACGAAGTTCAACCTCGTGTTGCTATGCTCTCTGAGATACATGAACACTTAAGTGCTTTACGACGGCAATGTGTAGTAGTATTCTACTACTAATCTGCTCGTGAGGTTTAATCTATTTGAATAGCTGGTATAGAATATGTTCATAAACTATGTGGTTTCTTTTTAGAAATAATATTGAAAGTATGACGATGAATTTTTCTTTCTTAGTCTAGCTATAGTCACCTAGCTTCGAAGTCTTACCGTAGAATTACCATAGATTCCTCATTCTTTTCACATAGTTTTAGAACATTCTATTATAAAAGTTATCTTATATCTTTAGTCATATTTAAGAGCATAGTAACACGGGATGTTTTTATTTTGAAATCAGAAGCGTATCTCCGTCTACTATCATACTCTTGAGTTTTATTATGATTGAAATGAATATCAGCTTCGTGATTTCAAATGAAATTAGTAGAATTAATAATTAGGTAAACTTATTTAAGAAAAAGACTTTAGAAGCAGCAGGTATCTGTTATTATTAAAAATTATATTATAATTTTTAATTATTATTACATATTGTTGAATGATACATGTGCTGGTTCTGAAAGTCTTACATTTTCTTCCACAGCGTTAAGTTTCGACACCAGGTATTTGTCGCTTTAAACGTTCCTTGCAACTTTTCGTGTTCGTCCCCTTGCATGTCTTCTAACTTCTGGGTCACCCTTGAAATCATATATTTAAAATATAAATTTGATTCATTAACTAAATTTATATATTACGGGGTACAGTGCCCGCAAGGTCCTGGAGAACAGGTCATTGGCCGATGAAGAGCGTATGGACGCCCTGGAAAATCAGTTGAAGGAGGCCAGGTTCCTGGCTGAGGAAGCTGACAAGAAATACGATGAGGTCGTTGAGAGTTGTGTTGTCGTTTTGACTTGCCTTTGTCTTTGAATTTTAACCTCATCCCTACTCACACTTTTGTAAAACCTTCGTTTGTCAATTAACTATTTCTACAAATTCCTGTCAAGAAAATGCCAGAGAGAAATATAATATGATTTCTCAGATCTGTAGGTTTTCTTTCGAGTGTCTCATTACGTAAATTACATGTCTTAATGTTCATCTTCAAGCAAAGACAGTTTTCGCTTCCATTTTTAATGACTTTAACACCCTTTGCAAAAATTTCGTTTTTCTAAAACATTGTTTTCAGTTTCCTCATAAGTTAAGCCCCTTGAGATCCTAACTAACTCTAACAAGTCGTTTTTTGATTTTTTACGTGTAGCATGTTTTTATTGTACTGAAACGCTAGTTATTTTTTTATTGATAAAATGATTTAAAGGTATTACGCGTTATCATTGATGATAAGATACTTGTTAATTCAGCTAATTTTGTAAAAATTTTTGCACATGGTTCAAGTCGATTTATCGAAATACAGAACATGTGGTGAAACAGATGGTTCCAATAATGTTGCCCTAATTCCCCTGACATATGACCCTGCGCAGTGAAGGCAGTTTTAAAAGTCAAGCCCAAAATGGAGACGTACCGTGCGTGACCGTACGTTTCTTTTCCTTAAAAGGACTGGCAAGTCCATGTCTCGCACACTTCGTTACATAAGCATTACTTCCATATATGAAGGGTGCAGTTGCTTAAGATTTCAATTAACCACTGACAGTTGAGCATTTAACGATTTAAGTTTTAGTCCATTAGGGAAGGAGAAAGTTTTCTTATACAATGTGATGTCTCCAGGTAGCTCGTAAGCTGGCCATGGTCGAGGCCGACCTGGAGCGCGCGGAGGAGCGCGCCGAGTCGGGTGAATCGTAGGTTTCAATTGATTTCGCTACGGGTTCCTGTTCCAATCGATATTACGCCTGATACACCAAAAATCTGTAGCCCTATTGAGATTGCGTTTCGACCGGTTAAAAATATATATATTTGCGGTGTATCGTGTAACATTGAGCGACATTGCGGCGAACCCGTGGCTTCGTTTTGCAAGTTTTCGCCACAGTTTTGCATGGTTGTTCATTTGCATTTTTTTTAACATTGCTGCACAGTAATTTGAATTATCGTCGTCGGTAATTCTAACATCCGTTCTTCGCTAATTTTTGCATGTAGTCTAGGTCGTCTGCGAAAGGGAAGCCGATATGGAGAAATTGACTTAACGATTTCTTTCATCATTCATACAATTAACGCAAAGGTGTTGTCTCTTATATTTAATTGAATTTACATAACTTATTCTTTAAGTCCCCACGGGATAGTGATAGTTGCATCGACTCTATCGTTGCAAGTATCACTACCTGTGCATCGAATGAAACAAGGGTTGCCCCATCTCATGGATATTTCTTACGCAATGTTAACTATCATGTCCGTGTGTCGACTAAATTTCTGTCTTTAATGTGTGTATCATCTTAGTGTGGCCGTAGGCTAGTCTCTGCCAGGAAATATGTGTGGTATAGGGCAATTTTCGTTTTCAGATATGCACCGCATTACACCAGAATTACTGGCCGTATGCGTGCCGCACATATGCAAGCGCACACATCACATAACGATTATAATAACGCACTAGATAGCACTTAGATATTATTTCATTAAATTTTACTGAATCTAAATTTTAGAGCTTAAATGTTTTGGGACAACCCTCGTTTTTATTTTACTTACTGAATTGCGACGCCGCTCTCGTCTCTCCCTGCTTTGTTTTATTCCTTTTTAATATTTACTCGTGTTGCTTTCTTATCCGTTGTATACTAACGAGTGATGCATTGGAACAATTGTTGAACAAAAAAAAACAAAATAATTCCAAAAAAATCCTTAACCTAACACATCGTTAGGGACTTAATTGGACTCCAAAAATAATTCCTATACGCCCGAAGCGATAGCATTCGCAAGAAAGGCGACCCTCGACCTCGTCCTCTCCACCACATCCATTGCACAATCGACGGCATCGAACGAAACGCAACGTTAAGGCACAGTAATGCGCACTGCACCGGCAAAGCGTTAGGCGAGAGCGGCGGCGGGCGTAGAGTAGTGTGTGTTGTGTGTGCGTGGGCGTGTACTAACGCTCGGCCGGCGGTAGGTGGCGCGCAAGCTCGTGCTCATGGAGCAGGACCTCGAGCGGGCCGAGGAGCGCGCCGAGCAGAGCGAGTGGTGAGTAGCCGCTGCGGCCGCGGCCCGGGCGCAGTGTGCAGCACATTGCAAACGGCTTGCTGATGCGGATTCAAAGACGTTTACTTTTGATTTTATTAAGTTTGCACAGAAATAATATTCTTTCTTGTTTATTGTTTAATAAAAATGTCTTTGATTCTGGTCTTTCGTAAGTAGCGGGAAATTAAAAAAACAATTCCCAGATTGACTATTCTATTAAGAGACTAAATATTTTGCCTTATCTAATTTTGCATGTTTTGTTGGTAGTGGCCAGTCAGTACATACAAGACATATTATGAATAGTTTATAGTTAATTTGTAATGGCAACTATCAACAAAAGTATTTATTATAACCGGCATGATTGTGCTTAGTATTAATTGTGAGCATTACTTTAAGTCTAAATTGAAGAATATGTGGGTCAAGCACTGATTCATTTTAATGATGGACACACGCCAGTATCCAAGCTATTTATATTGATGGCAATAACCAATTAAAATATTAAAAAAAAAATTACGTTTCATTTAAAAATAAACTTCTATTTTATTACTTGGACACATAAATATCTTTTTATTTTGTTATGAATAATATAAATTTGAGTCAAGTACAGGATAATATTTTTCATAATTTATATGTATAATGGATGAAATTAAGTTTCACATGTTTATTTCAGCAAAATCGTCGAGCTTGAAGAAGAGCTCCGCGTTGTCGGTAACAACCTGAAGTCCCTGGAAGTCTCTGAGGAGAAGGTATGTCGAATAATATACCTTATGACGTTAATTTTAAGAGCTAGTATCTACGAACGATTATAGCTAGGAATCTATGCTAATGATTATAAAGTTTAAATAATAGATGAACAATGAATCTCAGTGAATCTCAGTTATGATGCACCAACCAGTTTCGACAACGTAGAACCTGTTAACTTCTGCAAAGTCGTTAGTTATAAGCAATGTGTGCTATCCGATTTTAAGCATTATCTGGAAAATACAGTATAAAACACGAGAGTAATTTATTACGTACCATTCTAACAGGCCAACCAACGTGAAGAGGAGTACAAAAATCAGATCAAAACCCTCACCACCCGTCTAAAGGAGGTGTGATGCGAAGATCGGTTATTTGTGCGAGTGTTGTACGCTTGCCTAACTGCATTTGAATACCGCACACACCCTCTAGTGTAGTGTTCGTGCTCGATTAATCATAAAAATGTTACCACACGACCCAGTTTTCTTCGAATCGAATAGCCTGCCCGTACTGAACTGCTGCAGAGCACTATTGATATTTTTATGATTAACAGAGCAAGGAAACGTAGTGCGACTGTTGCCGTTTTCCATTGTAATAATCATAACTCGATCTCTATTTTTAGTTGTTTACGTTTTCTATTAACACGTACGTTGTACCTTAGTTACCCTAATAATCTTCGTACGAGTATCCGACAGTGTTGCTGTTTAAATAATTTCGACAATGGCATTGTAAGATACTGCATGGAGTTTTCGTTTTCGTTGTTTTTTATTGTGTATACTCGTTAACATAACATAATCACAGGCGACACAAAGAGAAGAGTCCTACGAGGGTCAGGTGAAGGTGCTCGACGCGCAGCTCAAAGAGGTAACAGCGGCCTCGGCGGAGGAGGAATTCGTAGATAGTTCTGGTTGCGGTTGTAGTCTCGAATCACGCTCATCTCTGTGTTCCATGAAATAGCCCCTCTTACCCATCTACCGAGGACAATCGCCATCTCTATTTATGTTACCTTGTGCTAACAATCCGGGGAGATGGGCTACTTCGACGGTGTAGGTTCGTTGTAGTCGAGTGGCTGGCAGCGGTTGGTGCTTCATCTATGTATCTTTGTATTTAAGAGGACTTTCTCCCTGTACATGTGTAGTATTTTATTTCTGTATTTATTATGTATGTATAAAATATGCGCCTGTGTTGTGATCGTACGCTTTTTGGGATTATTTTTTTCTTTAGCTCTTTACATTTTTAATTTACCATAAGGCTTGTAGTGTTGGTAAAATGCTTAATGTATATCCTCTATGATAATTTTATATCGATCCTATTTAGTATTCTATTATCTATGTTTTTTTTATTTATTCTCTGTCAATATTATTTAAACAATTTCAATGCATCAAGCTCGACGGTGAACACTCTACCTCACTAGTTAATTAGAAAGAGGGAAAGAATTAGTAATTCCGACCGTACAGTCACAACATGGGCGCTAGCATGCCGGTGGCTTGTAAGTAATGAGTCTGTGTGGCCAGGCGATGGCGTCCCGCGAACACGTCGAGGATAAGATACACAGCCTCTCGCAGAAACTCACGCAAGTAAGTTGCTCGACGTACGGGCCTTGGTCACACTTCAATTGATATAAAATTGATCCTATTCTTCAAACCACATTAAATTATTCGAATATGGGTTGCCATTATAAAAAAAAAGTCAACTCTGATATGTTATATAACAAAATGATATAGAGTATTTTTGTAAGTAAAATTCTAGATAAAGTGACCAAGGCTTCGACTATTTTGTATAATATCATATACCATATCATTTTCATTTTTCTATGAATATTGTGTCAAGGGGGTAACGGTATATTATTGTGTTCAATTATAGCCTCTGTTCAGCACATAGCTGCTTTTGGTAAAGGTAATTGCATGGTATTTGTGTCGCTTTACCTTTGTATAACATTTTGTTTGTATTTTTGGAATTATTTTGTTACAAGATATTTTCTTAATTAAAAAAAAAATTGAAAAAATAATAATTCAATAAATGTTTGAAAATTATTATTAACTAAATTAAAAAGTAAATTTTGCATGAGATTATTTTGAAAGCAGTCTATTTTCTGTGGAACGAGATTGTATGAATTCGTTACGTTTGAACGTTTTAAAAATTAAAAATATGATAAATATGTCATTGGACAGAAAATAGGCTGCTCATGTAAGACCAGTTATTAAACGTACGTCAACGATGGTTACAGGCTGAAGCTCGCGCTGAATTTGCCGAGCGCTCTGTCCAGAAACTCCAGAAGGAGGTCGACAGGCTTGAAGGTAATATTTTTTTTGTTATAATTATATCAAAGTGAATATTTTAAGTAGGTGATAAGAATACAAATTTATTGAAGAGAAGATTTATAAATTACACGATGTTCGTTAGGTAGAGGAAGGATATCGAGTACGTAATAATAATCATTTATTGATAAAGTTTTCAAGGTTCTCCAGATAATAAGTGTATTATCCAGTACAGCAGTCGGTTAAGTGAAATTTTAAATGATCTCTAAAGTCAAGTTGTAACAAAGTTACACGTTTGAAAAATAACAAAAGCTTAAATAAACGCACTTAGCCATCTCAGCCATCATACGAGCTGTTCTTCAGTTTCAAAGCTGTACTATAGATTTTTAAAGCTTATTTACTTTCATTGCGCTATGATTCTAGCTTAATTTTTTTCTTATTTTCATAGTAACAGATTTAGTTTTAATTTTTGAATAATCAACCGTGATAATTTCATATTTTAAATTAACTTTTATATAAATTGTATCATTTTGAGATTTTCACGGTTGTATATTTATTTTATTTTGTCAGCATGGAGTTTCAATGTGTCCTGCTAGACTGCTCGAATTGTCGTTGTAGATTTTTTTTATTTTCTGTGTATATTGCATGGTTTTATATAAATGTTGTATTTTTTGCCTTAACCCCGATTCAAGCACTTTCGACTCCAGGAAATGGCATAGTAATCGCTCATGACAATAAATAAGCCGATCAATGTCGAGATTGCTTGTATCGTTTGATGTGGTGTGTGACTGACCTCGGCCGCGTCCGACCTTGCAGACGATCTGGTGGCCGAGCGCGAAAAGAGCAAAGTCCTGCAGGAGGAGATGGAGGCCACGCTCCACGACATTCAGAACATGTGAACACCTCGCCCTCTCACAACCCCCTCCCCTCCCCCGCCCGCTTCACTTCGCTCGCTATCGATATCGACAAACATGTCCACCTCACTAGTCTGCTCTCTGAGTGACGTCTGTCAATTCTGACATCTGTCAATATCGTGCTGCCATTGCAAGAATACGTGTCTATGGTAGATGCGCGCTATCATTATTTATTAACTTTATACGCCGCTGTTCTTATATTTTTATACTTTTTTCTTTTATGACATGACTAGTTAATTAAAAGTGAAGCAGGCGGGTGACGAGATGTTACTAGATATAAAGTAATTGCCAGCCGCTTTTTATGTAACGTCAAAATCTAGTTCGCTACGACGCCACTGCCAAGTGCAATTTTTTTTTTTATTTCGATCACAGTTTACTAATATTTTGTATGCTATTGTAAGTGTATTTCCTCATTTGTATAAGTCAGCGCGTCTGTAGTCGAAATCGTATTAGGTAGTCGTATGAGAAAAAAAATACGACTTGTATTAAGGTATTTCGACATTCCATTTTTGGGACCAAAACGAGTCGTAATAACTTTTGTCAAATTAGTTGCACTTATATGATAGGAGTGACATTCCTGTAATTATTCCGGTGTAATATTACGAGTACTGTAGATGTATCGGGGAGTGCACTGTTTGCGATTTATAATGAACATTTTATTTACTTAATACTAGGAAAGAGATTAGTTATTTTTTATTTAATGAGTGATGGTAACAAGTAAAATAATGATATTTATGAGAATATGCTTGATATGAATTATTTTGATATTCTATATACTTTCGAGAACGTTTTCATTTCTTGTGTCATAACTACCGCTTGTTGTTATTTATTAAGAATAAATTATGACAGATTTTTAAGAACATTAGATATTCTCACAATTGGCATTTTATTCCAAGCTGGCAATTTACCTCTAGAACGAGGTTCCGTAAGCGATACAGAAAGGGAATAATACTTCATGTAATTTAAACCGATCGAGGGTAATCCGTCTTTCTTTTAAATGTTATCGATTAATGAATTGATAGATAGTTCGTGAGAAATAAATTAATGATTTTAAGAGTATTCTAACACGTGTTTATAAATATATTATATTATTATTTTTAACTCGTTGTCTTTTTTACTAATTCGTCTGAACCTTTCATTTTCCTTCAACTGATTCCACCAGCTATACTTGAAAGTATACAATCATATTCATTAAAGTTAACATTAATATCAAATCAGTATCATCGTATCATGGAGTTGCTCAGTATTAATAATCGGATAAGTTCAATCGGAAATGTAACTAAAAAATGGAATAAGAAAATCATTGTACATATCACATCTTCGGCGAAGCACGGGTCGTGTTGAAAACCCCCTTGTTTTTGTGTTGTAACGAAGTACTCAGCCCATTGTTAACGCATGCACCTTCAAGAAGACGAGGTACTATTGGGCCCGAGGACCTGACTCCGTCTTCGGTCCGTATTGTGAAACGAAGCATGGAAGAGAACCCTTCCCAGTATAGCGGCATGGATAGCGCATGATGCACATGCGGTCCGCCCGGAAGGGACACCCTTGAAACCCCTAGCCAACCAGCGAGGCATGGACTTTGGTGGTAGCGCATGTCGTCGGCACTTTGAGATACCTGACCGCCTCGCCTGCCGCAGATGACCTGATCAACGAGAAGGAGAAGTTCAATGACATCGGGGACGACATCGATGACACTGTCGTGGAACTGATCCCGGGTGTGGACATGACGGAGCGGCAAGTGGAAGCGGCGAAGAGAGCGCTCGAGAAAAAGATGAACGCTCCAGCCCCGCCACCGAAGGAGCCTACTCCTCCTCCACCGCCGCCCAAGGAGCCCACTCCTCCTCCACCACCACCACCCAAGGAGCCTACTCCCCCTCCACCTCCCCCGGCGGAGCCCGCACCCGAACCCGCACCGGAGCCCGCACCCGCACCCGAACCTGCACCCGAACCCGCACCCGCTCCGGCTGAAGGTGAACCTGCTCCGGCTGCACCGGCCGAAGGCGCCCCCGAGGCCGCGGCTCCCGCTGAATAACAACTTAAAAAAAAAATTAAACTTAACCGTGGACCCAATTTAATTTACGCGTTAATACGATAACTTTAGACTTAATCAAAATTGCGAAACCAATTTAAAAAAATGTTCAACATAAAATAATTTATTAACATGTAAATAAATATTTAAAACTTAGCTGGTGGAATAGCGTTTCAATACCCCCTTCAGTTGTGTCAGTACTATTAACGTGATTGCATGAGAGTGAATTTAACGAACTAACGAGCGAAGAGCGTGAAGCGATTGACCCTGCCGGTCTCCGCAGACGATCTGATCTCCGGCAAGGAGCTATTCCACGAAATGGGCACGGAGTTGGATGTGGCGTTCAAGGAACTGGGCATACCGCGGGCCGTGGGGCGAGTCTGCGACCGCTGCACGTGCTGCCACTGACCGCCGGCCTCGCCGCATAACGCTTATCGTTTGTTTTAAGCTTTACATGTGCATTTAAATCAGTAAAAACAATTCATGACTTATCTCTTTCGATTACCTACACCCACCCACACGAATCGAAACCGTCAAATGCCAACGCTTCTCAAAATGCATGCATTGAAAGTGTCGTCGATACGATTTTAAAGCCAAACTTACAGCTAACTTAGCGAAAACGACGCATGGCTTCGAAATAACCAGGATCGCAACATGTAAGCATTTTTAATACTTTATACACTTGTACATTTTGCCGCTAAAACATGTGCTGCAAAACTTGACTTATGGGGTTTTGTAAAATCATTTATCGGTAATTCTATGGGTTTTTCAAATAATATGAAAATATTAGTTCTGTGTAGTAACTTTAAATGTACTAAGAGGTGAAACACTTTACAGATCAATTTTATTACAAGTAATGTTTTTTATGTGTCGTTCTCTTGATTCTTTTTGCTAATATTTCTTTTGGATGTATAAAATTAATTTAATCATGAAAATGCGCAGACGAACTTGTTGCCGAAAAGGAGAAGTACAAGGACATCGGAGACGACTTGGACACTGCCTTCGTGGAGCTTATCCTCAAGGACTAAACTTGATGCTGGTCTCCAGCTCAGCAACAAGCCGGTGCGACCACCAGCCCGCTAAACGCAATATTTATATAGACGTATATTAACTTTATATTTTATACTCCTAATTTAAAGTATCACAATCTACTTTTACGGCGGTATTTATTTTCAATTATTTTAAAAATAAATAATTTATTAATTTACGCTTATGTTTTATTTTTATTTCCTAAAAAAAAACAAATAAAATTATTTAAGAGCTTTTTTGTATTTATTTCATTACAAACCCTATTTGCATTTGTAGAAGTAAACTTTCATTGCTTTGTATATAAATGTGTCGATTAAAGTAGGCAAATATATTTTTTTATGCATTCGTGGGTATAAAAAAAATCATTCAAATTGCATGTGAAAGATATATGTAAATAAATGACTTTTATCCACATTATTTTGTAGAAGTATGTAGTGTAGATTGTACAATGTAAAAGTATTAATTAAACGTATTTATTAAAAGTATAAATGAAGAGACATGCTGACACCGAACTTATTCAATTAAAAAAGTAATCATTAATGTATCTTCTATCAAATAAATACGTTTATTTTTTTAATTTATCCTATATATGTAGTATGTTCCGAGTAGTTATTTAATTTTAATGGGCGCTATTTTTTTGCTTTTAATTCTGCAAAATAGATAATAAACAAATGTACAATTTATCACAGAATTTCACTTTCTGAATCTAAGTCAAAATATTTTCCCCTGGACAGAACACGAAAAAGAGGCTATATCAAAATGTGTCGTATATAATCAATAAAATAATAAATATTTCTTTAAAATAGTAACAATATTCACGCAAATATTAAATACTGTGGAGGTTTGTAAAAAGTAGGTTTATTTTTATTTATTTATTTTTATTACTATACAAACCGATTTTATTGATATTGACTTATCTTACTTTACTAATATTTTTGACAGATGAAGTGGTTGAAGAAAGAAGTAAATACAAAGCTATCGCCGAGGAAGTTGATCAGACGTTTGCAGATTTATCAGGTTATTAAGTGATAAGCAATGCAAGAAAAAAGTGCCGCCATATTGTTTTAAGCAATATATTGAATAAAATGGCGGGAAATACTGCTTCTGTATAATTTGCGTAGTGCACATGAAGATGAATCTTTTTTGATAACCTTGTATTTCTTAAACATTATCCCTTGAATTTAATATTTAATTTAACAACAAAAATGTAGGTACATAGTTACAAAAGTTAATTAGGAAAGGCCTGATATAACATTTTTGTGCCTTTAAAATAGACACGTTGAGAAGAAAAGTGAAATAATGTTGAGTGTCTGATATAATATTAAAAGGTACTTAGGTATTAACGTCACCGCAGCAAAAAAAATAATAATCTGCGAATGCGCCAATATCGGTTAAGTTAGATTTTTTTCTTTTAAAAAATAATATATAAAACCTAAACTATATTCTCGCATTCGCAGTATTTTTTTTGCTGTGGTTGCGTTTATAATTAAATACCTATTAGTGTTTTTTTTATAATACATAATACATTCCTTTTGTTAAAATTATATTAATTTTATGTACTTACAATAATACATTTATTTCATTTTAACAATAAATATCAAAATTTATTTTGACTCACGTCACGAAAACCAGTTGTTTTATAAAATCTTATCTTGCTATTCTTTAAGATCAGTAAGATTTAAGAAATGCTTAAAAAGTGATTCGTTCACACTTTCCGCTCAATGATAATCAAAAAAATACCATATTGTACTAAGATGTTAAATTAAAGCGACCAGTGTGATTGATAACGTTTAAGGTATAAAAATATATTTAAGCAAATTATATTAATATATATATATATATATGTTTAGAACACAACCGCTATCGATTATAATTATGATTGGCGCAGAACGAAGTCTTTACTTTTACATAATTTAAATATTAATGTTATGGATTTATCCTTTAGGTTACTCACAATTATTTGTATAATACTACAGACCGTTCGTATAGGTTTATAAAATTTTGTACCTACAACTACTTATAATGTTTTAATAAATCGAGTAGATTTTTATATCAGTAACAATTGAACTTTAGACAATTCTAAAAGTTCTAATGCAAATAATGATATTGCGTTTATTTAAAATATGAATCCAATATAATATTTAAAAAAAAAAGTATATTTCTTCCAAGTACAATGAAAGTCACGAAATATAAGAAACTTCAGTATTTGGCTCTTTACGAGAAACGTATGATATATAACAGTAATGAAAAATAAAATAATTCAAAATAAAGAAAATAGCTACTGATTTAATGTATGAATATTATATAAGTATCAACTGCTTAAATTCAAGATTTAAATAAAATTCATAGTATTTATAAACTTCATCTTTAAAATATCTAACAATACTGGTCATTTTTGTAAACTCCATTCTAAGTTCGATTTTAGAATTGTCTAATTTTCATTTCCGTGTTTAATATAAGTAATATTTAATATATTTTGTATAACGCTTTCAACTTCCACACTCAATCCTTTGTACAACGCATTACGAGTTACGACTGCTTAGTTTTCTACATATAATTAGCATTTTTTATCTACAGAGTGTGTCGAAAGCTTTGAGTAACTGTTTCATTCAGATAAATATACGTTTATATAAAATTATTTTGTTTTTTTTTGGGGTCTGTCTAAGAGTTTGTTAAGTACTTGTTTATTTATTTATTTATTTATTTATTTATTTATTTATTTATTTATTTATTTATTTATTTATTTATGAGTCCCCAACAAAGGATACACACTAATTACACATTCAAAATAAAACAGTGTAAGGGTTACACAACTTATGTGCTCCTTCAATTACAGGAGACCACAGCATGCACACAACAAAAACAATATTTTTAAACATAAAGAAATTAAAAGTGAGAAAGTAGTAAATAGAAGTAAAAACTACAAATAGTAAAATTAAAATCTTAAAATTAGGAAAAAGCTTATAAACTAAAAAAAAAATATTTTTTTAGATTGTATTAATATTTATATACTTAGGTGCCGATTATAAATTAAAGAATACATAAAACGTCGATACATCATAAACTTTATATATATAATATGTAACAAGATCGAAGGTAACTTATATCCTATATAATACCTATTTTTAATGACCTTGAGTTTTTAAAATTTTTAAAGCATTGTCGGTATCATATTTATACAATATTACTTTCCGCAGTTTACGGGCATTTAAAAATACTAAAACTTAACTAAAATAAATAGTTACCCGGACAGGATTGAAACGCGATCATTCGTCGTAGCGTGCTTCTTTTATATAGATTGTATTTGTGCACTAGTTTGAAAACTAATGCATTATTTGTGAAATAAATATTTAAGTAACTTTTACTTTTACAAAAGGAAATGACTCAGTCTCACCATGAGTATTCCGATATAATCAGTGTTTGAATTTGTCCAACACTATGTATTTATAGTTAGAATAAAACGTTTAAGCATACTAGATTATTAGACTTCAACTGACAAATTTTTGTCGAACATTGAATTTAGTCCAAGGAGTTAAATCACGAAACCATTGGTGGTGGAACCAGTGGTTCCATTTATAATAATAATAAATAGGTAGGGTAAACGGTGTGGCCCCATTTGAACATTGCTTTTATATTAGTACATAATAATTAAATAACCTAACAAGAAAAAAAACACGTCTTCTTTTATATAGATTGTATTTGTGCACTAGTTTGAAAACTAATGCATTATTTGTGAACGCGCCTGGACCGTACTTATCAGCTTGGAAGCGTGACAGTAAATTATGTTATTGCTTATTACTAATTATGGTACAAAATACTTCACATTACCATGTATACATACACATATAAGTACTTCCACGATTATCCATGGACGGCGAATTGATAAAATTTATACTAGAGTGTGGGGCGTACTGAATATAAAGATATATGTATATAGTATTAATTCATTAGGTACTAATGTGTTGTGTTCTAAAGAAACCCTTAGTAAACCAAACTCCTATATTACCGATGACGCAAAATATTCTACATTATATACATGTTAAAGTTACTAGTTGCTGTTCATAACTGCTAATTCGTTCCCCTGATGTATTGTTTATCCGAGTATGTGATTTTTTTTTAAATTGATATCCTGTTCCTGGACTAGCACTGGTGAATAATGACGTAAGAAAAAATTTAACTGTTACATAATAAGAAAATATGAATACCACTTCCAGCAAACTTCGATTAAGAGAAATAAGCTATTTTTTACGCTTTTATGTATTGGAAGCCGTGTCATAACTTTTTTGGGTATTCCGTCATCATCATCTTTGACCAATAAATATTTAAGTAACTTTTACTTTTACAAAAGGAAATGACTCAGTCTCACCATGAGTATTCCGATATAATCAGTGTTTGAATTTGTCCAACACTATGTATTTATAGTTAGAATAAAACGTTTAAGCATACTAGATTATTAGACTTCAACTGACAAATTTTTGTCGAACATTGAATTTAGTCCAAGGAGTTAAATCACGAAACCATTGGTGGTGGAACCAGTGGTTCCATTTATAATAATAATAAATAGGTAGGGTAAACGGTGTGGCCCCATTTGAACATTGCTTTTATATTAGTACATAATAATTAAATAACCTAACAAGAAAAAAAACACGTCTTCAAGGTGGCGCGAGTAAATAAAAAATGATTAACCTTACGCATATTATCTTACTAAATATTCTGCTTGCAAACTTTATTCATCATAAGCTTCCTTTTATTATATCTCCAGTCGTATATTCAGCTCTTACACATATTACAAAAAAGAAGTTGTTTTTTATCTTTCTTGTCATAAATGAACGTGTACCTAATTCATGACTTACCCAACAAATTCTTGTAATAATTTCAATAATATTTTAATGTATTATTCTTCCTTATTAACCAAAATTATTTTAATGATATATTAATTCAGACGTAATTGAAGATTTCCTTTATTTAAAACGTTTTGCAACATTAAAAAATCAAATCTATAAAAGTTAAATCTGCCTCATATTATTTTTGCACTACGTTTGTTTTAGTAAATAGCACGGAAGACGTCGGGTTTCGTGACCTAAACATTATATTATAACGAAAATCGCATGAAAATGAAGCGGATACCGATGTGGGAGTGAGCAAGCACGACGTGATTGCGATGGTGGATTGGAATCCTGAATTTTTTGGCACCGAAAATAGTGCGGGCGGGCGGCGTGAGCGCAGGGCGGGCGCGCGCGCAGTGCGTGTCGCTCCGCCGTGTGAATAGCCCGCTAGGTGAGTGCCGCGCCACCAGCCTGGATACCCACGGATCTCACCGAACCACCTAACCTCCGTGTCAACCGTGTTGGGTGAAAGTGCAGTGCAGTGGTGTATCCAAGCTGATGCGTTGAGTGTTTCGCTTGCACTTTTTCAAAGTTAAGTTGCGGAAATGTGATATGGTGGAGCTTAGGGTTGTGCGTTCATCTCGTTGTCTCTCGGAGTGACTCGGGTTTCAGCGCGTGCGCGTCCTCGCTGAAAATAGTGTCCGCTCGTAGCTCCGACCTATTTGCGGACACTTCGAACATCAGTATTTATTTAGCGATATGGGGAAACTCGACTGATTTTTTATTTATAATCAAACGTGGCAAGTTTATCTGCGAATTAGGGCTTGTAAGAAATTATTAATGAGGTGTCTTATTACTTGAATGAACTCCGAGCCACATTTGGAAACGTTCGTTGTTGTCGAATGATGTATTGCACGCATATATAACACCCACACATACATACACCGCCGCGTAAGAACGTTGAAACATTATTCTTTCGGTACATATTTGGGTTTTCGCAAATACTAATACTAACGTACTATTCAATTAATTTAATTTGTAATAGAAATGACGAAATCATTTATAATCATGTTACAACTGTTATACAATTTTACAGTAATTATTTAATTCATGCATACATTACCAAATATCCGTGAATTTAATTTCATATGCAACCATTGACTTTGAATAAATATTTCTTCTCGTTTGATGTATAAAACTAAGTAAAAACAATATATATTTTTAATGACATACAGATTAGGTGCAGTTAACATTTTCATTAACGTTTTTATAAAGTAGTTTAGGTTGTTTAATAATTTAAAAAATACTTATTTCAAATACAAACTTAAGATAACTTCCACCTCTCTTAGACACACTGGTATATCATGCAACTAATCCGTATGTTTAACGGCTTAAAAATATCTCAATGGCTTATAAAAAATAAAAAACTTATATTTATGGCACTTTAGTTCCAAATATTGTCAAGACAAACTTCAATGCTAATTCATAAATTTTTAAAATAGACTAAAAAGCAATTGGGTAGTTTGAACGTTATTAATTGTAATGTGAAGGAATGTGTATTTATAAAAATATTTTTTGAAAATATATTTTATCCGGAAACTTGTTAATGGGTCACTGAAATGAGATCGTAAAATTATTGGCACTCTATCAAAACGTGTGCACAGACCACATACCTACATATGTATATTGAAGAATGAACTTAAACAACACCATAAATTCAATATAGGATAACATTCATGGATAGATAGTGTAGATTAAAAATCCCATTCTGACTCTTTATTAATAAAACAAAAGTTAAAACATTTTTTAATTAAACACTTAGTAGAGACTGGAACTGCAAATAATTGTATAGTGCAAATTATACCATCTTGAGGTAAATAATGAAAGGAGGATTTATGAAATATGTAGTTCAAATAATTATATGACAAAATATTTTATTAATTATGTATGAATTATACCTTAAATAATCAAATATTTCACAAATTATGTATCCCGTGTTTAAGCAATATTTAATCTAAGGATCTCAATTTTCATTCTTTTGCACAAAATAAACTAGCATAATCAGTTTCTATTAAAAAAAAATTAATTATTGAGAAAATTCAAAAATTTTTTAGTATCTTTAAGAAATTTAATGTCAATTAAAATTGAAGTTCGTTACAATGATTAAGAAGATTTTTTTGAATAGCAGTTTTTTAAAAGAAACACTAGAACTGTATTCTTGTAAAATACAGTAAGTAGCCTTGACCTTGAGACATGAAAAATATTTATTGAATAACTTGTTTTTTCCATCTTTTTTTAGAATAGACGTTTTATAAGATATTCAGTAACTCTACTCGGCCGTAGGTACTAAAGAAAGCAACTAGGCGAATGTTTTATATGAAACAAAAATTTACTTCAATTGAATAATACTTTTTTTTTATATTTTTAACAATATTCTTAGCCAATAAGTTAATTTATTGTATTATATTTTTTTTATTAGAAGAACGTTTAAACAAATGATCCGTACGTAACGAACTAAAACTTTCATAAGCGCCGATAACTTAACTATCTATCATCAATCTTATAGAAATGTCTATTTGGTACAATAGATATACAGCCAGATTTCTATACAAATGTACAGGTTTTTAGGAATCGTAACAATATAATATAACTATAAATATCTGTAAAAACACGTTGGCTTCATTTTCTCGATGTATAAAATAAAGATTTTTTTAGAACGATAAATTGTTCAGACTTAAACCAGCTGTTCGCTCGGGAACGTTCATTTCATCTAACAATATCGGCAACACTTGACAGCTAGCCAAAAATACACCACTGTATGTTATTTTCGCAACCTCCAGACGTAAAGCTTGCTGGTTTTTTAATAAGTTTTACGAATCGGTTTAACGGTGCCCGGAACTTTGTATTTAAAGATTTAAAGGCACATTGCTATATAGAGGATGACCTGATTACATCAACACTATTAAATCCGACATTATAGCTAAGAAACGTTAAAATAATGCGATCAAATAACATAACTATGTACAATGTAGATTTAAATAATGAACAAGAAACATAAATTGCTTCACGCTATTTCGGTAGATAATGCTGTCAGCATTAAATCGTTTTTTGTATAAGAATATTTATTATTCGTAGATTTTAAAATAAATAATCAGGATTTCTTTGCAAAATATTTTGTAATTAACGGAAGAATCAATTGAAATATGATATAATATAGCTTTTGAGCATAAATTATATTATGTTAATATTTCCTTAATAAGTTTATAATCGTGATACAATTTTGAATTTATTATTTAAATAAAAATTATCGAAGTATCATTCTTCTTTCGTTTTAAAATCTTACTTGTTCAAGGTGGCTTTTTAATTACGATCATAATATACGCTTGAGCTAAAACTATATTCTCCTAAACATAACTATAAACATTTTTAAATAGAGATTCATGTTACTTTTGTTTAACTAGTAAAAATAGATTATAGGTTAATATCACGAACATTAAAGCAACGTTTAACGTGCTTCTCGCATTTGTTAGTCTGGCTGTGAGCCAAGTATGAGCTACGGATATTATAAATTATTTAAATAACTATAATACGAACTTATCTTTCATTGACTATCTATCTCTAGCGGTATGACAAACATTTCATCTAATTATAGCAATAAACACATGAATCTTAATAATCTCATTCATCTCTCAACAGTCTCAATACAGTTTTGGAGGACAAGTTGAGATAAAATTTGACGTTATCGCGAATTTTACGAATGATGGCGACTTTTGGTCATATTGCCGTTCTTAGCGAAGATTAGCTATACACAGATGCAGTCTTTCATATATCATAATCAATAGAAGACGCGATCTGATAGAATTCAGGAGCAGATCAACGACGTTTCTTGCGATCCTGCATTCGAACTCCGGAATGTTACCGAGAATTTTGTGATTTGTTTTACTACTCAGGACTGCAATGCAGTAAGCAGTAGCGAATTATACGTATAAAACTACTCTACCATAATTATCCCACCAATATTTTCAAACTACCAATCACATTTCAGTCACTAATACTGACTACTGCTCGATATAATAATATCCTATATCCATGCAAGAGTTTCGTTAGTCATGATTTAAAGGCACTGTTTTAAATCATAGGATAAATTTTGATCATATTTTTTACTAATTGCAGGCCAGTAACTGGCGTATTTTTTCGACCGGACCGTAAAAACAAAAAGCCGCCACCATGGACGCGATTAAGAAGAAGATGCAGGCGATGAAGCTGGAGAAGGACAATGCCATGGACAAGGCAGATACCTGCGAACAGCAGGCCAGAGATGCCAACCTCCGTGCTGAGAAGGTGAGAGCATAAAGACTTCTTTAATTCAGGATTACCGTTTTTAATTTTAATTTTAATAAATAGATACTACATTAAATTGTAATTATCATCGCTTTAAAATATATATAGTTAAGCAATCAGATGTATAAAAAAGGTAATAAATGCTTAACTACGATAGTTTTAGTATGATTAAACCATACAACAACACGTTTTGCTACGAAAAATATCACAAACTTCTTACAAATTAACAATATAAATATGATATTGATAATGATTGCAGATGTTAATCGTTTGATTATTTGCATTCCAGGTCAATGAAGAAGTACGTGAGCTCCAAAAGAAACTCGCCCAGGTTGAGGAGGATCTCGTCCTTAACAAGAACAAGCTCGAACAGGCCAACAAAGACTTGGAAGAGAAGGAAAAGCAGTTGGCCGCTACTGAGGCTGAGGTGGCCGCGATGAACAGGAAGGTCCAACAGATTGAGGAGGACCTCGAGAAATCTGAGGAGAGGTCTGGCACTGCCCAGCAGAAATTGCTTGAAGCTCAACAAGCTGCTGACGAGAACAACCGGTAAGTCTGTTGTTTATGAACATGTAAAAATATTCCATGCAATCTGCATGGAAACCAAGACACCAACCAATTGTTGGTAATTCATTACGTAATTAATACAAGAGTTTGCAATGTAAACAAGTAAATAAAGGGGTATATAGTCGGTGATATTTACCTGTAAAATACTTCGGACAAAATGTTATTATTCATCACACTATGATAAATGTGGATTATTAGCGGATGGTTATATGAACGTTCTAAACTTTTTTTCTAGTATGTGCAAAGTATTGGAGAACCGAGCACAACAAGACGAGGAGCGCATGGACCAACTTACCAACCAACTTAAGGAAGCGCGTTTGCTCGCTGAAGACGCTGACGGAAAATCTGATGAGGTATACATTAGACTATATAATATCATACTATGGAAATATAAGCCTTATTCGCGTACACCGGTCATGGGATTATTCTGAAACAAAACCGTAAATAAAACTTAAATATATATCGTGACGGATAATTAACGCATTTTTTTTTAATTAACTGTATAGTTAGTTTTCTACTGTAGAACTATTAATATATCTTTGAATGGAACAGAACAAATATTATAAAAATAAACTTTGGAACATCGTTTATTTCTATTGGAGGTTTGAAGCCCTTTGCTGGTGCTTGTTTTAATTGAAATTTGGGAATTTTGACGTTTCTTGTGTTATTTTCTCAATGTCATTTCTGGTTATTCTATTATTATCAAGAACATCATTTTTAAGCAATTTCATGCTGTATCATTCATAAAATTAACTTCTATCTTTAATTCAAGGTTTCACGTAAGCTGGCCTTCGTTGAAGACGAACTCGAAGTCGCTGAGGACCGTGTGAAGTCTGGTGATGCTAAAATCTCAGAACTTGAAGAAGAATTAAAGGTAAATTTTACAATATTTAATTATATGATTTAGACACTAATTATAATATTGGCAATTAATATTAATTAGCTTGTTAACTGTTCGTTATGCTATATAATCTTTATAAATTAAACTATAGTAATACTGTATGTTGCAGAATGGAAAAAGGAATTCTTATTATACAAGGCCAAATGAACCATTATAAAATTTCGTCTAAACGTTATTACATGAAAAATACTTTTATATTTTTGGAATTCGAATGATAGAATATTGTAAATGGAGGTATGTTATAATAACAATAACTAAATGTATCATCGCCTGTAGGTCGTCGGTAACTCCCTCAAATCTCTGGAAGTATCCGAAGAAAAGGCCAACCAGCGTGTAGAAGAATTCAAAAAGCAGCTGAAGACCCTCACCATCAAACTTAAGGAGGCTGAGGCCCGCGCTGAGTTTGCTGAGAAGACCGTCAAGAAACTCCAGAAGGAAGTTGACAGGCTCGAAGGTATGCGTTTGCTAAAAGAAGCAATTATAAAAAAAACAACGTACCAAGCCACCAAAATTGAGAATAATCCGGTTACTCATGAACTTTATATCTTAATAAAATTATCTAATACATTTTTCAAAATTATTAAAAACAATAATTCTAACAAGCGAACAATGGGAATGCTATGACTTCCCCTAAAGGTGGCAGAGCTTTTTAATTGAAACGTATTAATGATTAATTTGTCTTTTCTCTTTTCTCTTTCTTCTATCAAATTTACAGGCGCATTGGACCCTAATTTCTTCGCAATTTATCTAATAACAAAATTTTCCAGACGCATTGTTCAACGAGAAGGAGAAATACAAGGCGATTTGCGATGACTTGGACGGCACATTCGCCGAGCTCACAGGATACTAACAACCTTGCACTTAGTTTAAGATTATACCGTCCCAAAACATCATCCGTAAAACCCCAAATATCACACTGTCATTTGTATAAACTACCAAATTTTTTGATCTGTTCAACTACAAGGTTTTCTGCGACTGATTACTTGATAGGTCATCATTTAGTATCTTCACTTCCAACTTCCAGTTTCTTAACCTCTTTGTATAGTATCGCTTTTAATTTCAACTTCTTACTAATCAACCCTAACCTCGTCGATATTTAGAGGATTGTCAATATTGAAATTCGGAGTTTTATTTACTCTAGCGTTTAGGGCATTTTGGGACAATCCTCTAAAAATCGTAGTCTCGAGCCCTGCTTTTTGTGTTGTGATTAATACGTCTTATGCTTTGCTGCTACCGTCGTGGGTCAATGCTTCCAAGGTACTTTTTATTCTTTAATCTCTTAAATCTTCTTTATAAACTATATCTTTAAAGCTATTCCACGCTTGCGCCATAATTATATATCTTAAAATGTTTCACTTACGTTAACATAATTAATACTCGTGACTGGTCATTTTTTATTTCCATCAGGTGTACATCATTACGTCGATACTACTTCAGCAGTATTGTATATATGCTTGAGCGGTAGTATTGTGTGTTGTCTTTACATTTATGTTAATATCAATGTGTGTTATACAGACGAGTTGGGCATCAACAAGGACAGATACAAGAGTTTGGCCGACGAGATGGACTCCACCTTCGCCGAGCTGGCCGGCTACTAGGCACCTCCACATTCACATACAAACATTCACCTGAAAGTAAAGGCAGTACCACCGCCGAACTAATGCGAACTACACTTTGTGTTCGTGATGTAATATTTATTAATATTATATGTAAATTTATTTACGATTTTGAATAAAATAATTTATAACAACAGTTGATTGTTTGAATATTGTCTTGAAAGTATTGAGAAAAATAAAATATTTTTTGATAAAAGTTTTTTTGTAGTTGATTTACGTTGTTACTGGACAATTCATCATACGTTGATATTTACAAGTGGTTTAAAACTCAGTTGCACCTCAAAGTATATCTGAGATATATTGAAAATAATCAATCCCAATTATCAACCAACTCAAAAGCTATCCTTAATTTATTTATTTCGTTGATCGTATTTCAAATTGATTCCTTGCCAAACTGCTAGGAATAATATGAGATCATTAAAAATTAATAATATTGTTTAAAAAATCATTACATCGACAGATGCTTATAGATTATATGTTAGTTGTTATATTAACATGCTTGAGTCAAGTGTCAACGGTGAGCCTTATTAGATCCAAAAATTGGAATAAAGATGGATGGCGAAACATATTTAGTTAGAAAGTATTGCACAGTACAATCGCCAGAAAAGAAGGTAAGACTAAATGTAAATTTTTTAAATTATGTCACACTGTTGTTGCTATGATTTGCCCAATCTTATGCACCTATATGGACCTTGTTATTTCTAAATTTCACAACGAAAGTCCCATGCTGTTAAATGGTGCTTCGGAATATTATTGTTGAGTAGAAATTGAACCTCAGATTTGTGCTTCCTTCTTTAACCTTAAGTAAATTGATATATGATAAAATACTCAAAAACTGCTCCTGATAAACAGAAATCATCAAAATTCACGAGGAGCTTGCATCGTCTCAGCTTGTAATGCTGGTATTTGCTAAGCGGTATAGAAACCACTTAGTCTTGCCCTCGTAAAATAACGCGTAAGGTACGAAGGTACGCTGTCTTATCATTAGACGTTTTGAAATGAACATGAAAATGTTTTAAGAAAACAGCCGAAGATACTTTATGTCCCTTTCATATAGAGATTATCTTCCATTACATTACCGGATAAGACATTTGCTTTACATACAGCGATCTTTGAGTGTAGCTGAAGGTTTTATCCCAGTCTCCTGTATGTTGTTGTATGGACTACCGGGCTCATGAATATCATTACATGGTATAAAACAAAGTCGCTCACCGCTGTCTGTCCCTGTGTATGCTTAGATCTTTAAAATGACATAACAGATTTTGATACAGTTTTTTTGACAGATAGATTGATTCAAGAGGAAAGTTTATATGTATTATACACGCACAATATAGTAGAGAAACACTGATAATTTTAGAGGATTCTATTATATTTAACTATTTTTTATCCTTTACTTTTTACGAGTAATAATGGCTTATTTTCGAAGAGATTTTAAGCAATACGGCATTAATCCTTATCCAATCACTTGATTGGAAATAAATAAATAGATACTTAAATACATTGTACATTTAATATAGATATATTAGGCTCTTTACAGCATGTAATTTAAATGAATAATTTCGAGGATATTACAGATTGAAAAAGCAGGGACATTGCGTTTTGTCTTGTCTAACGACTGAAAAACTGTGAACGTAGTAAGACATATATTTAGTAGTATATTTAGTATCAGGATTGCATCCGTGTGAAGCCAGGGCGGGTCACTAGTATTATGGTTTTTGAAAGTTGTTTTAATTTATGAAACTCAAGACAAAAATATATCATTGGCAAATGGTAAAAAAAAAATTACTTTCGTAGTTATCGTCGTAAAATCGTAATTACTTTGTGAAATCCAATCGCATCAAATTCTAGTTGTTAGAAACTATTCTTGTCAGATAGTAATTAAACATATTTAACCAATGCAAGTATTAGTAACTAAAGTATACGAAAATGGCACCGTCCCATCATACTGAGAATTGTTCTGTGAAGTCGCCTCTGTCGTATAGTTTTTTCATATAAAATGGGCCTACTGGAGTAACGAACCTCTTAGGACTTTCAGTTATTTTACTAAAAAGACAGACCTAATGACAAAACAAATGTTGACTGGGTGTTTTATGTCAAGGGTAAACCTTTGCTAGCTGATATATAGGATTAATAGCTAAAATAAAGAAAAAAAATATAGTAGATGGCAAGAGGCTGAAAATATGTTTTAAATTTTGTCAAATCGGGACAAGATTGTTATGATGTAATAACGTCATCGCAATTCGAAAGTACGCACGTCTTCCTGCTGTCATCTGTCATATGACGTCTTTCCGCTACTAGGGACAACGCATGCGCGGCAGAACCCTTAGGACGCCTGCGCGACTACCCTCCAAATATAATCGATAGTGCAGTACAGACAACAGCCTGTTGGGTTAAACATATTTTTGCGTGTTAATATTAAAATACACAGTTTCTTGAGTTCTCGTTGTATTTAAAGCTACAAGGTGTCGGTATCAACTAACGTCCTTCAAAAAGCACTCACGATGAATATTCTGACACCCCACGACGGACCTGATATTTCACCCATCGACTCCGGTAAGTGATATTGAAGTAATTTTTTTTTTTAACATATAAACATAATTAAGAGATTAAATACAAAATGATTAATTATATCATTTAATTTTATGGCAACATTTCTCGAAGTAGGATGAAAATATCTGAATAATATGAATATTCTCGATGATGCGCAATTGATATTACTTCACTTATGGAAAAACATGACTGTTCTAAAAGGTGTTTAACAATGAAAATGAATTAAGTGTGAAACTAAATTCTATAAGGAATTGCTATGATTCACGATAATGAATTTATTTTTAAGTTTAAATCAATCATTAAGTTCAATTATATATGCTTTAATATACGTTAAATTTCAAGAAAACCTAGATCGATGTCGTATCTCATCATTCTCCATCTCGATAGAATTATATCCTATATTATGTGGGTGTTCAATCTGCGTCATTACAAAGAAAGTCGGTTTAGTCCATTTTTATCGGATTTATCTTTGTAAGATTTCCATTTTTTATTTAACTATTTTTATTAAATTTGATTTGAGGTTCAAATTAAACGTTTTTTTGTAAATATTATAATCATATATTTGTAATCGCGTATAATCATATACTAATATCATGATATCCATTTATGATGGTTGAAAGTGATGGCTTATCAATAAGATAATTTCTATTGTCCATCACATCACATATCAGATCAATTACAGCTCTGAAATAAGTGTTAACAACAGTTATGATAAAAAGCCTTCACATATTAAATACATAGTCGTTCGCTGTAATTTCTTACAGTTATATAACGGGTATTGATTTATATTTTATTACATACATATATTTGTTGAAACCAACCGTATCTGTATATACATTTTTAATCAAGACATGCTTTATGGATTTGTTAAACACGAATCTATTATACCCTTTTTTAATTTGGTCAGCTTGTTTATTTTTCGGTGCGTCATTTCAAACAAACTCGATATAGCTAAAAGTGGCACCTAATAATTTAATACATTTACATATACTACTATGAAATATGTGTCTAGAAATAAGATATATTGTATGAGATGAGAGAAGTGAGCATATAAAAAAGCAAATTGTTTTCGCCTGATTTACTCCCGTAAAATATAGTTTATAATATAGTCTTATAATGTAGTGTCTAAGTTCCATCAACTAAAATGCTTTTTGCTTATTATTATTATTATTATATAAGACACTTTTTATATATGTAGATGTTCGTTGAGTCTCTTAACGTGAAAAGATTGATATCAAGTGAAGTCGAGAACGCTGCGCCAAATTTAATCGTCAAAATTTGAAATGTTTTCAAGCCTTTGGTTCGTTATGAATAATGGCTGCAACAAAATCGATAATATTTCTATGACCTCCGTTAACACGCTCGTGAGTCATACGAACGTGTGACGGATAGTTTCAAATTATATATTGTATGATTAATTAAAAAAAAACTATGAATAAAAAAATGTGATCTTTTAAAATATTAATTTACAAAATAATATAAAAGAAGAAAAACTAATAATTTACCTATTACCTTCAATCCAACCGGCCAATATGTAAGCGTGACGCGTGACTATGTTGTATATCTACTTTTAATATTGTTTTATATTTTTTATTTAATTTTTTTTTTACTATGTGATATTCAATTTTTCAAAACAACGTTTTCGATTGGGTTATTAAATGAATCTAATATAAGTGCCTTTACAATTATAGCATACAATATTTATTAATTTAATTTTAATATCCAAGCCCTAAAAATTACGAAAAGTTTTGATGTTTACTACTTTATTTGTAGATAAGTACATAGTATTATTTAGACACTCCTACACTACCGATCTCCCAGCGGGGTATTTTACGTATACAAATGAATGTTTCTTTTTGTTCGTACTTTACGTTCGCGTATCGTCCATCGGTTTGTATGGAAGCACAGTGCTGTTGTTGTGGGCACGTGCGTGAAGTATTATTTCGTAATCCCATGAACGTACAAATAGGTAGCACGCAAATCGTATCAGACTTAAGAAAAATATTTTTATCTAGTTTTTATAAAGATCAGCTTTACTTATTTGCATTTCAAAAGTAAAAGTCGATAAGATATTAGGAGCTTCTACTCGTAAGAGTAATTGTTGGCAATTGATAGTAAAGAATTAAGACATCATCATTAGTTTATCAGTATCCCATATATTTAGGATCGGCGTTAAGTTGTACAACGTTTAAAAATGAGGTTTAGGCAAATTTTTACAACCTGCCCGACGCCAAACCGCCTTGGAAATCGCTTTGTTGTGTGTTATCTCTTCTTCTTTATACTTAACATAGATTCATTTTCTTATCGATTATCAGAAATCCCGATTCGATAGCAAAACTCAGATCGTAGGCGAACCGGCAAGAGTAACTGAAACAGAATTATGTTTCTAAAATAAAAAAAAAACTAAATTATAAATTAGTCGTGTTGTTGAATAATAAAATATTTTTTGTTTATAGATATATATTATGGTAATTATTGAGTCCCCACATACAACGAGGCAGGTTATTTACTTGAAAAAATTAATTATAATTATAATATAATGCGGAAAATTAACACAAATCTTACTGCATGTTCTAGTTGTTCTTACCCCTATAGTGTTATTTAAAAAAACCAAAAGCCACCGAGTTTCGAAATTTTTGATAAACAACCTAATTTTAAATTAACAAACATATAATTAAAAAAAATAAAATTTCTAAACAGCGCCACAATAATAAAAGGAGTTACGTATCACGCACTTATACAAAAGCCACAATATACATATGTAAATGGTGGCGCGGTACTAAATATTTACCTCAAACTTATGTTTAAGTTAAACGAATAATCTAATCAACTATTCGCACAAGTGGACTTTAAACAGCTTTCAGGATTTGAGTTAAAATACACAACGAATTCTGTGGAGAATAAATCCTATTGTATTCACTTAGGGATTTTATCTATTATATACATATAACCTTACAAGTGTGACATTTAACCTTAGTCAGAGGTCAGTCTGGGCGTTTGAGGGATGCTGACTGGCCGTTTTGAAATGTAGGTTTTGTAAATATTTCAACTACATATGGATAAGGTATAGATTTTTTCCTTCTTTAGATGTTTTTCTTTAAGCCACTGATTTGTCCTTGTTATATTCTTTACTTGCCTCATTTCCTCTAGTCTTATGCTAGCTTACATTATCATACGGTCGCAGATCTCTGAGGTTCAAACCCGGGCCGGGCCCGAAATCTTCCCGGATCGTCGGATTTGTCGTCCCGTCGGATTATGAGATTGCATAGAGTTGATAGCGGTGAAAAGGAATAGACAGAGCACTTCATGTCATGTTCACATATGTGTCATAAGTGACATATGCGTTTTCTTTAATTACTTTAAAAATAACTATTAAATTGATATTGGGTAAATTCATAAAATTAAAACAAGTTAATTTGCATAAAAATTGATTTATGTCGGCGTGGAACTATAATTAACCCATAGAAGCCAGTAAACTATTTTAATTATATATGGATGTATGTATCTAGTATGATAGGTCGGTTTCACGAGTTCCTTAAACGCAGCCAATGTATGTATATACATACATCCATATATGGTATGTATATTTTATTTAATTTTCTATTATACCGTTTTATTTCCTTTGTCGGGTGGTATAAATAGAAAAAGCTTCAAAGTAAACTATGTATATTAAATTAAAATATATATTTATATATTTTATAGGCAAGTTTGGAAGAACTCTTTATTACCGAACCTTTTTGTTCTTTTTTTAAACAAGCTTCAATATTCAGGCTTCATTCGTATTATTAACAATATTTCTAACTTATAAATAAAATAATTTATGTACAACACATACCCGCATCGGATCCTAGGTAGATGTAGTATTACTCCGAGGAATATCGATTCCATTTTTTCGGGCGATGATTCAAGCAGTTTTTTAAAAAGAACTGTTTGAAAAATGTTGGAAGATAAAATGCTAGTGGCCAAATATTTAGATAAGCCTGACGAGGTACGCAGAAAAGAACATTTTGTCTGAATATTTTGTCGTAATTTTAACAATTGGAAATTGTTTATACTCATTAACAGTTTTTTGTCGTGACTTTGTTAATTACTTTCAAAAAGTCTTACTATTATATAGTTAATAGTGAAAAGACGGGCAATCAATGTGCGTTTCATTAGTGAGTTATCACGGCCTATAAATAGATAATTGCATCGTATGAAGTATTAGT
The DNA here is from genome assembly GCF_905147765.1 of Vanessa atalanta. Taxonomy (NCBI): domain Eukaryota; kingdom Metazoa; phylum Arthropoda; class Insecta; order Lepidoptera; family Nymphalidae; genus Vanessa; species Vanessa atalanta. Next base: position 9,160,710 of record NC_061882.1, read on the forward strand.
TATTCCTCATATTGCCTTCCTTATCGATGTGCTGTCAACTATGACGGCTATATTGCTCTGCCCTTTGTCTGTGGCGTTTGACATAAACATCCTTCAAACTGGAATTCAGCAATCAAGCAAGCTGTTTGTGTAGAATATAATTAGTGTTAGACTTGCACTAGATTCTATTAATTTAAACACTTTATTGCTTTTTCTCTTTGACACACTAAAGATTACTTACTCCTGAACCCCTCTTGACTAGCGGCCGCAGCCGCGCGCGTAAATGGTTAATATATAATATTCAGAATGTATTGCAAAGTGATTACTCACAATATAGGTGACTGAGAGAAATCTCATACAGTGATAAACTTTTCTGTAAGACTGTTTAAGTATACTATTTTTAAGAATATAATAACCACCTAAACATTATGCCCTCAAAAATATTTTAAACAAATTATTTCATCAAATAATGAACCTATTTTCTGTACCAAATTAATAGTGCTCCTAGAACGTCTCTTCAAAGACAATCAATACATGGAGAGCAGGTTTCGGCGAACTGATCGGTACGTCGGCGCATTACATATTATCCGGCTTTCTCATTAATTTTCATACAAGGTTGAGTGCACACCACACGGCAACAGGCTTAAACGGAATACTTATACGATTACATAAAATCGATTCTCGGTAATTCTACCGACTAAAGAAATAACTTCAAATCGATCAGAGTTTTGGAGTCATTTCGAATGGAAATAAAATTGTTTTCTTTTTAAATCTCAGTGTGTAATCATCCCACTGCTGGGATTCTTCTTATTCTTTGAGTTTCAATTCCAATGAGCTACGGCGTAGAGCCGTAGAGGTTAGAATTGTATACGCGTATGTACGTCATTTATCTAACTAATTATACAAAACAAAGTTTTTTTTGTATAATTAAACTATAAATAAATAATATAGAAATTGTGTAAGAAAATAATAATATTATATATAGGTGGATTAAGTTATTTTTAAATATCTCCGCATGAATTAGTGCTGCCCACACACTATATTGTATCGAGCTGCTTTTACTCTGTCGTAAAGTTATTTCATTAAGCAACAAATGTTGTCTAAGAATTTCATACCATTGTATGATGATATTAAAATTGATTAAAGTAAAGGCCCCTCTCTTTTAAGGACGTTTTGGAGTTGCTGTTCTACTACGGGTTTATGGACACACGTGTGGGATGTGTGTGACACATACAAAGTTACCTTGAGTTATCCCTCACCCTTATGCTATTATTTATAGTCACGTCAAGCACGTGTAAAACTCATTTGTGTTTTATTTTTAACCTTCTTTATTATCAATGTGTCAAATTACTGGGCCATTTCAGATGATTATAAAATTTAAAAATAAAAAATTAATATATTTAAAATTCGGTTTTTAAATATTTTTTTATTGTACACTCTACAACTCAAATAATTATTATTTAAAATTAACGCGTCACCTTAGAATTTCGTCAACCATTGCAGAAGCGAGTAGGAATTGCGTAGGGGCAATTCTTTATAATAATTCGATATAATTATACATCACTAATTATTATTGTTTTATAAGCATTTATCCAACTCGCACTCAAGATCTAACAACTAGCAGGTAACATTTCTTTCGAATGAACGGAAATATTCAATCACAAATCGATAAAATACAATAAAAATATATTAATTATTAATAAAATAGTACTTATGAATTAACGTTACGTAATATGAAACGTTCGCTATTAATTTATTTGCAGACGTAAGAGGATTAAAGGATTTATTCCCGAGCGCTTTCTATCCATTACTATGATTGCTAATGGAGTACGATACATACTTATAGTATTTTTTAAAAAAATCTGTTCCATTTAAAATAAATTATATTAAAATTTTATATAACATTAGATATATTTACATTTATCTGTGTCTGTTAGTATATATGTATACATAGCTTTTTCAATAGTGGACTATTTTGAATTACTCTTTTGTTATGTTACTATTGTTTGTGGTTTTACTTGTGACGTACAACAAAGACATTTTTCGATAGAAATATTTTACTATACTTATCGAACGGGTAATATTTTATACGAATACCATAAATGTATAATATCATGAAAGTAACTTTCACTGTTACCGCTTCACGCTTAAACCGCTGAACGCTGATATGGAGATTGTTTGAATTTTAGGGAACGACGTAGACTTTTTTTTTAATTTACACCTCGAGAGGGTAAATTGTGGGGAGACGGTTTGTTAGCTATAGATAATTTTTTAATCCAAAGGTTTAGCTAGTAGTATAATAAAAATGTTTTTTTCGATTGTAATCGAGATAAGTTGGAACATCAAAACCTTAAGCTAAGATGGGGTTCAAACCAGTTCAAGCACCAGTAAGTGTTGACTTACAGTTACACTTGTTTTGTTTTTATAATTTACTTCGTGAAGCGAAACGTCGTCAGGAAATCAGCTCGGCTTTGATGAAATTCTGTAAAAGTAAACAATCAAATTTATCTTTATATAAACCATCTATATATGTATATATATAAGATTTTAAATTAACCATGTTATTACTAACAGTATTTAAAACGGGATATTTACCATGTTTTTTATTTTTATTTGTTGGAGCTGGATATTTCGACATTAGAGTTTGTTCTTGATCGAGACTTGAGTCTCGTGAATAAGACATTCGTAGATACAAACAATCACGTTTAAATTATTTTTGAATACGCAGTTTAAAAATTATTCTCATTAAGAACAAAGTGTTTTCGTATGATTTTAACATACATATTTCGTGGACTAAATGTTGATGAAATGATTTATGATAAACTCGTTTGAATTAAATTAAAGCTTATCTCGTAAGACGTATAATTAAAACATCAACGCAATTTACCAGTATTATAATTTTTACAAAGAGATGTTTTAATTAATAAATCCTTCAAGAAAGTAAGGTCGCGTCACGTGGCTCAGTTCTGTGTAATATAATATTTTTACCCGCAGACGTCCTTACCTGCCCGCTTCTATTAGATTTTATTGTTCGTCGTAAATTTCGTTTTACTTACAAAATATGTAACTCTAGGACTATTATGTGATAAAAAATTTTACAACTTTTGTTTAAATTTCGAAAATTCTATTTAACTTTTTTAGTACATTTTTGTAACTTTATGCTTATATATGCAAGATGGTTTAATTTATACATATATTTATATGAAAAAATATTACGTATATTTGAATAGACGAGTGTGGATAAGCAATTTTTTTTCACTATATATAATTGATGTTTTATACAAATAAAACATTCAAGCGGCGACGATCTGCACTGTTTATTTTAACAATGTTGATTCGTATTTACTATTTACATATTTAATTATTTAACTCAGACGTAAGCGCCAAAAACTTTAAAAGTAATTGTATTACATTTACAATCACAGAGGTCATAGCGTGTTGTTTTTAAAATTAAATATTTTATTTATGTAAATTCGCATTAGAACATTTTATAGTAAATAGTTTTCTTTAAAATGTTATGTACCTTTGTGATATATCAATATACTGTCTAACGAATTGAATTACAAGGTATTGATAAATAAGCAGTCTGTGATACTTAGTAATCTCAAGTATTCTCCGAATTTTCTATACAACTCAACTCTACTCTCTGGTCAACTTTTACGATACATTAAATTACGTCCACGAAGTGATCTTGATAAGATGAAACACTTACTAGGAGTCCCTACTTAGAGAGAAGATTGACAGTGAAGTTGACGGAGGTCGCCTTGAGACTAGATACTGGTGAAACATTTATTCATAGAGAGATTAGTTCTTATAAAGATAAACATACATTTCTACATTGTACAATGTACATTGATCGTTTCATATATTCAGGAGTGTTATGTATATATATATATTTAGTTTGACTTACCTATATTTTGCTTGATAAAGAGTAAATTATTTCTTATAAAGAGTTAAATGAAGTAATAGATCATTTTATAATTTAGATTTACATTTGGGATTGTATAAATCAAATACAAAAATATAATTTTTCTATGAGACATGGATTATACTAATAGAAAACAGTTTAAAGTACCCACTACACGTAAGTTTTTATGAATTCAAATACATACATAGATATGGTGGCTTAATTAATTAATGTTCTGTTTACAGTTTGTACTCAGCTGACGTTATTTAAGGACGTAAGGGGTTATCATCTAGAGGGTTCCTAAGAAGGATTATTTGCCGTCCGTGTGTGTATATTTTACTTTCACCAATTCTATATTTTTTCCGTTCTTATCTACATTAGCATATAATCCTAAAGAGATTATATGTCTGATCGCGTTTATTAGGATATAAAAGGCCAATTTAAAAAAAAATGATTTTTTTGCGTTAGAAACATTATTTATTCAGAGAGGTTTTAGAGGTTAGGGTGGTGCGTGGGGAAGCGTGATGTTGTATAATATAATATGAGGATGGAGCAATAAGTTTAACGCGAGTAACGTAACTCGGAGCAGCTAGTTCGTAATAATATCTACATATGTTATTTTCTTAAATAAATACAATAAATAAAAGGCTTTAATAATTCAATTGTTTAAAGTAGCTCATTTATATTAAACCTAACTAATATTATAAATGCGACAGTCAGTATCTTTGTTACGCTTTCTCATTAACTCTTCAAACGAAAATCAAGAAATTTTGCATAAACGTCAGAGGTACAGAAGAGGATAAAGACCTCCCCACGTGGGTAAAGCAGCAGGCGAAAACCTGTCTGTACCTATATAAGAGTACCTGCGGAGTGTCTTTCCCGTTCGTAGAACCTCAATCAAATGCGGCGGCAATTTTAGGTTTAATTAATCTTGTAAAATGATTTAAAAGGGCTCATAAGAGCCTACTTAGTAAAATATATTTTAATTTTGTAAAGGGAACGTACCTACTGTAAATTTAAAAATGTATGATGTTTTATCTAGATCAGTTTATTTGATAAATTTGATTTGAACAACATTAAATTAAAACAAGTAAAAAATAATTTATTCTAGCCTTTAATTCTTTTTATATTCCACGTTTTATTAAGAACCTAATCTTAATTAACTGACATTTGTTCGTTTTCTTTGTAATTGTTTTAGCTCCTTTATAAAAAGAAGCTTCATCCGTGTGTCATTTCTACCGTGGGTAATTATTTCTCTTCGTACAAAAGAGGCTTTAAATATAATTATGTTATTGAAGATATTTATTTTGTTTTTAGCCTGAATTCCGACGTCTAAACAAATCAAAGTTACTAAATCTCATTTCCCAAACCTTCTATTTTGGCGCTTCAGCTTTTCTTCCTTTTCGCTACGCTTCTTTTTCTTAGCCGTGAGTTTTGTAGAGATTATATATATTATGTATTATAAATAAAAAGCAGTGTCCTCACTGGTCGACTTTCTAAGCACAGTTTACGCTACGAATATAATACATAGAGATAGAGAATCTGAAAGAGATGTTCGTTTCGTAATATAGAGACGATATAAGTTAGTAATTTTGGCTTTAGGGCACCCTCTTAGTTTCAATTTCGTACACGACTTTACATGAAAGTAATTATTTATTATATTTATTATATATTTTATATGAAAGAAAGACATACATGAAAGCAATATTTACGTATATAAAAGTATGAGTCACATATATTGATAAAAGTTCTTGGAATTAAAAAAAATATATTAAAAAGTACTTTTTTATATTAAATAACCTTTAATAGAAGGTCAATCTAAAATATTCGCATAAAAATACACTTCTTGGCTTATATATAATTAGATTAGAATTTATTGTTGACACGGCTTACTCAAGACATAATAATGATAATCTTATTACACGCAATCTGTTTCTTGTGCGCTGGAACGTAAACTGCGTAGCAATACGCCAAAAACGGATTAAGATGTACACCGATATTCTACATATACGTTTATGAATGTACTTATTATATTAGAACTTTAATCCTTCTAGTGTTAACGCTGGTTTTCAGTAGTAAAAAGTTAAATTTTAAATGAGTCGGATAAAAACACAGGTGGTGAGCGACTAAATTTGTATTGTTAATTGATTTTTTTTTTTAAATAAGAAAGTAAATCCTTACTTATATTATAAAGACGAAAGTGTGTATGTCCATAAATTTTTATAAAATAGTTATAAATCTTTATAATAATATAGCTTATACATAAAAAAACACATAGGCGTTAGGCTATAATTTATAAAGATATTGTATGAATAATAAAACAACCTGACAAATAACCCCTAAAATGCGAGCGGAACCGGGCGTAAACTAGTATTAAATATTACTCAATTGCACAACGAAAATATCTTTCTATTCTCTACCAGCCATTCTTAGGAACGATTTTAGTAGTAACTACGACTACGAAATGTAGAAAAGGGTAGTAAACATTAAAAAATAATTCAACAAATAATAGTGTAGTACATTTATTGATATCAATATAGCTTTATTCTAACAACGAATATCAAATGTGTTTAACAAGTTGATAAAAAAAATACTGATAATCACATACAAAAGTAACGTTCCATACATGTGTACGTAATAAATGCGAGCGATAACATTTCCACGGCACCATAGGGTGTCATTAGACTAGGGGGTGGACTTGGGAGGGTAAAGCTATTAACAGTTCAATATAATCAATAGGCTATAGGCAACTTAAATTACTGTACCATAAAGTCATACTATTACAAAAAACAGATTGTCATCAAACGTGATCACGAGTCAATAATATTATTTTCGATTAAGACTATTGTTTTTGATACTAAAGAAATGTTTGACATTGACTGTAATAATTGTACAATTTATGGGATATGTGTCTCAAAATGGCGCGTCACCGTAAGTCGGTTCTCGATGCGATATGAAGAATTCTTACAGAATCACAATGTTGGTCGTCTTTAATATAGACTCCAGTCTTAAATCTTTTAATGGCCAACGAGTCAGTAAGCCTGTAAATATCCCACACCTGGCCTGCTCTTCTTTGAAGACAAGGATTGCAGCTTATTCCATCACGCTGCTCCAATGCAGATTTATGGATACACATGTAGCAGAATTTCGTTGAAATTAAGCACATGCAGGTTTCCTTATGATGTTTTCCTTCGATGCTGAGCACGAAATAAATTATAAACATAAATGAAACACATGAAATTTCAGTGGTCGATGTAACCACTGGGCCATCACGGCTCAATCGGTGTACTTAATTAATATTTATTGAAATAAAATATAAGATTAGCGGTAGCAAAGGAATCATTAAAGCTTTAAAAGTAATAATATCAAATGGATTAATATATTAAACAGTATTTAATAAGAGCACTGAAAATGAAATTAGGGAGTGTATGATCACATTAATATTTACGTTTGTACCCTTGTATTAAACATTGAGTCGTTCAACAAATTCTACACAATATGTTCCGACCTCATTCTATTCGAGTTCAATTATTCAGATTATGAATTCAATTTCATTCATGTTACTGAATTGTATTTTGTAACAGTATTTCTTTATTCGGCCGCGTGTCTCTTTGATAAATAAAGGTCCCGCTGGGTGAGCCCGGCTTTAGTTCAATTTTGTCGACGATACATTTCGTTGTTCTACTGGAGTTCTGTGTCGGAACTTTTATGGATTTACCGACTTTCATAGCCAAGAAAGAAATGTGTCTGACATACATTTTATTTTGTTTCTGTTACTTTCGAAAAGTTTCTCTATAAATATGTCGCGGTATTTTATAAAATACTACTCGATTTCGTTCGGAAGAACCAATTACATCTCGGCGCTACCTATCGCATCCAGTCTAAACCAACCACTCTTATACAAAAAAAGTAACAAAATCGGCACAGTCGCTTAGGAGCTCACTAGCATATAAAATAATTACATATATATACATATATAAAGATTAAAAATAGGTAAAATTTAATACATAAAGTATTTAAAATGATTCCATTTCTAGTAATATCTAATTTTAAAATAAATCACTTTTACATAAAAAATGTTAAGATTTTAAGCTTTAACTATTAATTAAATTAAACCCCCAACTTCTGACCTTGACATTGCCGTAAATAAATTAACGCTAGGCTTTTTCTTTATTTTTCCACCTATGATTTTTACCACCGACTTCTTACTTCAGATTTTATGAATGTAGGTCATATTTTCTTTTGTGATTAAAGTCACAAATGTCGCCGAGTGCATGCGGAGTCAAACTACATTTATATAAACAAATCAAATATACTTTCAGATATTATCAGGCTTATATTTATATATTTAGGCTTTGGAGATTAAATAATTAATAAATAAAGGTGCAGTTTATTTACAAGATATTCGCTCGTTTATGCTTTATAACGTGATTTATTCGTAAGTTTAAAATTCATAGAGGTACCTCTCTCTTCCTCTTGAAGTTGAAATATCCCAAAAATCCTTTCTCTACTTTGCGAAAGGAATAACTATGCTGAATCTCAATCTCATTTTTTGGAGTTCAAGATGAGTCAGTATTATTTTGCTTTTATTTACATAATTGTATATAATATTCATTTTTAAGATGAAAAATATTTGCACGTAATAAATTTTAAATTTAATTTGTTATAAAAAATCTAGTTTTTATAAACATGTTTTATTAAGATGCTTAGAATAAACATTTTAGCGAGTAAAACAGAGCAAGTAGAGTTTTTAGTACAAGGATGTCTTGTGCTTGTTCTAAATTACTTCTGACCTAAAATTTAGTTTTCTTTACAACTTTTAAAGACCCGTCTCTGCGGATAAATGTCTTTCGAAGCCTTTTTACTTTAATTAGACTCTATAATATTCTCCCTTTTAAAACAAGTAATAACATGTTTTTAATAAGGTATTTACCATGAAGATTTTATTGTTAACCAAACCGCAATGGAGCTGTGCGGTAGAAGAAGCTGCAAGCCTTCTTATCCAATGGACAGGTTATTACAGACTGTTGCTAGAACGTCTATAAATATATAAATTGGGTGAATATCTTATTTATATTAACATTATTTAAAAATAATACGTATTATTTTGCCAACTTTACAGTACTTTACTTCTTGTTAGTTTACTTTACATAAATATTTATATAAGATTAATCAATTCATTTGTTCTAAAAAGATGCAATTTTAAGTTAATGTTACCGCTCCGGACGTTACCGTTACATCCAGGAGATTTAAATGCGATGGGACAGAAATAACAACTAAATATTGTGAAGGACACTGAGTGAAAAAGATTGAAAAACATTTGAATAAAATAAAATTTAACTTTATTTCGAACAAGGCACGGGTAAAAAAAAGAGTTCAAAAATTCATCCGCTATAATCCGCAACTGCCTAAATCTGTTTGTTTCAAAATGTTCTGACCCGAATGTGTTGACCCGATATTACTGAATATTATCCAATATTCTATATTTGCCCATATTGCATTTGGTTTTACATGTTACACTAGGTCAAGAGACTTGAAGCCAGACCGAATCGATAAATCTTAGAGACTGGTAACACTTCACAATTTTAAACACTTTTTATTCTTTGTATGAAATATCTTCCCCTTTTTTACCTACGTCTTAGTACTTGAATTCTTAGGACATTGTGTCAGATCCCTGTGACAGGGCGGATATCACTCACTTAAATTATTCTACCACCTTAAAGTAATTCCTATCGCTGTATTCCAGTTCGAAGGATGAGAGAGCTATAAGCATATAATCCTAGATCCCGTTGTTGGCGACGCATTGTTGATGTATAAGTGTATTACTTCTAAAGTGTGTATAGACATAAGTTAACCTAAAAATAACTAGAGACTTCCTAAATAAATGAAAAGTTTCTCTATGTGGTCGCATAACTGTGCCATTTTGTGGCGACAAAAACTTTTTAATGGTTAAACTTAGACTAAGCCACTTCCTGGGGTTTATTTTGATAACATTTTACGTTGCGGAAGCTAGTGTATAGAACATGTGAATCTGCACTAATAAGTTAATTATACACTAAATTTGGGTTGACAAATAATGTCGTGCTCAGTTCTATCTAAAAGCGTCGTAAGGATGTAACCATTACCAATATTTTATACTTATAATTTTTAATTCGGGGATGAAATTATCATTGGCTTAAAAACAAGATTAACATACGTCCGAATCAGTAACGATGTCAAAGCCCGAGAAGATGCCTTTGTTTAGGTCTAGTTCAATAGCAATTACATCTGTCCTCCGGGCATCAGCTATCATCAACCCAAGTTTCATGAAAGTCCGTTCAAAGACAAAGGCCTGCTCTCCTTTTAAGCAGAAAATTTGGAGCTTATATATCTAATGCGAATTGGTCGTTAAACATGTGACAGAGCTTAAGTGAAATTTGACACCGGTTTACTCACGATGTTCACTACGGACCACGACAATAATTATAATAAACAAAATGTGGCGTCATGAAAACTCAACGGTGTTACCATTGTGTCAATATTATTTCCTTGTGCAAAGCTTTTCTTTCTGTAGCAGGTGAATGGCACAGTGCGACCTTTTGGGTGTTGGTGGTTGGTGCGTCGGCCCTGGTGGCGGCGGCACTGGCCGTCTTCGCTTGTTGGATTACCCGTCGCCGCTCCACGCTTGCTCATAAACTTGGTAAATATATTTTAAAACATTTTTGCAAAGAAAACGATTAATGTTTTGATCATTGGTCCAATGATTAAGTGAATATAAATAATATAGGAAAATAAAATTTATTATGATATTTAAATAGCAAATATTGTTGAAATCAAACTTATAATATATGTAGACCATATGCCTCCTAAACTATATGACAAGTACTGTATTATATATATAAATCAACTTGTTGGAAAATATATATATTTTGCAACACATTGATTAAGATAGATAGATTATTTCTTCGTTATTATGAAAAATGCACTTAGGTGGAAAACGAGGCCCGGACAAGGCGCTAGTGTTCCAGCCTCCACGTCGTGCCACCGCCGTGCGGTCCCCGGGATCTGCTACGCACTACCTGCGCAAATCTCCATCGCCAACTGCTGCTGCACCACCGCCGACTACGTCACCACCACAGCCACAACCTCCAACTAACCCAATAATGGTCAGATTGTTATTGATATCACTTATAAACCAAAATATTGTATTTAAACAAGTTTTTATAAATTTTTTAGAACACTTTGTTTTACAATTAATCCCGTTTTAATTAATTTCCGATTGATACATTTTTCGTAAAAATATAAGATTCAAGCTACATTCCTATACATTCAAACTCGCGCAATTGATTGTGTATGGAAAATGCCGGAATAGCTTGCACATCGAGCACGATTATTTGTGTTTTAAATACCAGAAAGGAAAAAATAATAATTATTGATCCCTCCGCTTGTACCACGAGACCTTTTTTCATTCTGAACTTAACGCTATTATATTATTATATATAGAGTTCATGGGTTTATTTTAGCTGCATTGAATGCACACTCTTAAGCTTTAGTGCACTAAAATTATTAATTTTAAGTTTGATAATAATTCATACATGTATTGGTTAACAACGAATAATGTTCTGTTTCAATTACCATTTTGAAATCTTAGTGCAAGTCCCTCTGGGCGAGTACCATTCACCATTTAGAATATCATCAGATATTCTAAAGCCAAACAGCTTACTTATACTTAGTATTGTTGTGCTCCGTTTGAAGGATGAGTGAGCAAGTGTAACAAAATATACAGCGGATATAGCATCTCAGTTTCCAAAGTCAGTGGCTCATGTAAGAATAGTTAATATTACTTACATGAGCCGACTTTATCGCCGATGTCTATGGCTACATGGCCACTTACCATCAGATGGCCTATTTGCCCGTCCGCCTACCTTTATCATAAAAATGTCCATATTAATAATAATAACAAAAATATTTATATTATTTGTATGTTCGTGTAGCCATCTGGTGGCAACAGTCCGCATACCCCGACAGCTCCCGAGCCCACACCGTTGAGCAAGGAGCTCGCTGATGCCAACGCCACTGAGAAACCAAAGCCAATAGAACCTGAGACGAACGATGGAAAGCTGGGCGACCTGCACTTCAAACTGCGGTAAGTAGATAAAGTTACTATTCTCAACAAAATACAATGCAGAGTTAAAATGTAACAAACAGTTCCTTGAATTTTCCGTGATTTATTTATTAGCTGTTTCCGGTGAATTCGAAAGCGTTGTGTTAAATATTTTAGTACAGTTTCGTATTTTGTTGAATGTTGTTTCAATTGATTTACTACAGTAAATGTTTAAATTTTAAAATAAACAAGAGATTTTATTGCTATTTAAAAAATATTTTGGCTTTATAGATTTTAAATTTACCGAATCCAACGAAAAGCCATAAAGCAAAATACAATGCACAACAATTAAAATATTTAATTAGGTAGTCGATATTGATATATCTATAAAATATATATATGTAAATTTGTGTATCCATATTATATTTTTTTATATTATATTGGCGGTGGATTCTCGGAGTTTAAGTTGAACCCGCGTTTTTCAGTTAGATCCACTTGTTCTATCCGCTGAATTATCTCTGCATGCTGACATCTGTGTATATTTAAAAAAACATTCGCTTTTTGCCTCTAACAATTTATCCACATACTTCTTCTTAAAAAAGCAGTGTACAAAATGGTCGCTAAACTATGCGATGTTTTGTAAAAAAAACTTTTTTGTAACATGATTTACAAGCCGATTTTTACCTATAATATATACTTAGGTATAAATATCAGGCACATACGATGTGCGTCAATACAATGTATGTACAGTAAATTGTTGGTCTTAAAAACACCTAATATAAACGTCTTTATAAATGTCTTTTACAACATGGCATTCGAATGAAAACTTTAAAAGAAATTACCGTTTTAAAATGCGAATAACTGACTGTAGGAATTAAACTTTAACCTTGGCAATTGAAATTATCAAATTTTGATCTAGTACTGATTGATTATATTCACAATAAAATTACGACTCAACCCAGTTTATATATTACTCATATTCCTCATATATGTTCAAATATATATAATTATATAAACTAATGAATAAAAAAATATACATACTTACGCGTTAAGCGCACTTTTCATTTTCTTTCTTGCTAAGACGGAACGGTTATTATGAACGGATTCGTAATAACTGTACACAAATTATTTTTGCGTTTTAACTGTCGCTTGTCATACAGAAATAAGGCAAACGAATAACAAAGTTAATGTATTTATAGACACAATCAAAAAAAGGATAAATTTCACGATTTTCTTAAAAATTTAAAGTGTGGGCGTAGATGAGGTATTATTAGGAATAGCGTTTATTTTAATCTGTTCGCAATTCTTCTTAGAAATTATACTTCGAACTTAAAAAAGCAATTAAATTAATAATAACTCTTACAAGGCAATTTTAGATCGCTACAATAGAACTGATTGCGTCACATTATAGAGAACATTATGTAATGGGTAACTTCAATTAATTTAACGACATTTTGTTGAAACTGTATTTCATTAGCCAAGGTGGTACGGTGGTTTATATATGAGATTTTTAACTTGAGGTTTCGGTTCAAATCCGGACAAGCATCAATGCCTTAATTATGTTAAAATTTTGTTCTTAACGAGTCGAAAGAAATTCTGATAAATATAATATCTTTAGCCCCATGGAGTATTTTCCATTAATGATATGAAATGCCTTGTGCCAGTGTAATCACAGGCACAAGGCATATAGGCGCATAGGTGATGTAAGGAATGGTTAATATTTCTTATAGCGCCTTTGTCTATGGGAGACGGTGAAGAAAAAAAAAATATTTCTAAGTCACATTTTATTTCAAAGACGTACATTTTAGTCTGTTCGCAATTCTTTTTAAGAGCCATTTCTATATTTGAAATTTACACATATATATATATATATTTTTTTTTATCGTTGCACATACACTATACATACAGAGATGTATTCAGCAGTCTGTCATGTTTGATAGGAAAGGGGGAGGTAATAACAGGTTCTGTAAGTTTAAGTTAAGAAATATTTAATGAGAGTCCCCGTCTAGCTGTGTCTAGTACATTGCATGAAACATTCATGCCCTCTTACCGACGACGACGTCGCGTTTCTTTGAACATGTGCACTTTTGCTACAGAATTTTAAACACACTGACATTTTTAAACCGTTTTTAAGAATTCGATTTTATGAATTTAATTTCCGAACTTTGTTTACGTCACAAGTTATATATTAGGATTTACCGACAGGAAAATGATAGACGTCACCACCGTTATAATTAAGTCCACATGTGTACACCCCTCCATGTTAAAATAATTATTTTTTAATAAAATAAACTTAACAGATATAATCTGAAATTTGTATTTTTTTTAATGTCCTTATTCTTAATTCTATTATGATAGCCTCTCAGTTAAACTCGAATTCATAAACTGACATAATGAATGATCAAATAAATGGCAAAGTATAAGTTTTCTTTATTCTGCGTAACATTGCTGAAAATATAATTCGTGCCCATTTGGCACAACTAAAATCCATTAATTTAACAATTGTTGAATATTTATTTTTTTAAAGCAAAGATCTCAATTTGTAAGTCTTTATTACGCAAGTGACATGACATCATATTTATTTTTAATAATGATGCAAATGTAATTTGTAATGTGATTATGCCGATAGTTATTAATATTTAATAACATATAATTTATTTCAATCGTAATAAATTGAGACCTTTATGCCGTTATCATACAGCTAGGCGTAATATATTTAGGTAATTGACTTATACTCGAACTTATACTTATATAAAAATGTATATTATATTAGTCTCTTATATTTATACTATGTTCATTTGTCTAGTGATAACATTTGTGAATTAGTTACATTCTGTGGACGTTATTAGAACAATTTAAAAATATACAAATCATTACAATACTTTTGGTCTTATATTAATAAAACTCACTAAATATTGAAACTGCTTTTCAGAATGTTTATCCTAATGCCAGATATCCGTGCAAATATAATTGTCCGTAGAAATTTCTACACATCAATAATTCCGTCAGGTATCAAAGCTCAACTACGCTGACGACATTTGCTATAGCCGTACAATGTGTAACCACAAAATCGATAACGTGTGTACTAGCTTTGTATTAACCACAGGCTATTCCACACCACCTCCATCCCCTCGAGGGGGGATAGCTAACAGATTTATCAATAATTATTCTCCTCATCACTAATTGTGTTTGTCTGTTGTACACAATGTTGTTTATAGGTAATATATATCGTTGAATATACGTAGTATATTTTATTCGCGATTTTATATACACTTGTATATTATTATATATTTATAAATGTATAATTATACTTTTTAATTATAACTGAGTTATCCAACATATCAAGTATTTTATTTTATTTATAAGTATAGGCTGAGATGGCTTAGTGGTAAGAAAACGTGAATCTTAATCGACGGTTAATCTGAATTGTAACTTCCGATTAACCATCGTTTATGTCCTATGATGACGCAGGAGATGTGGATCAGATTTCTTGCAGTTAACTGCATATTCTATTACAAATAATTACTAGCGTCAACATCGAGTTTTCATAAATTATTGTCGTAATCAACGTGTTCGGTTTGTGATTTTTTATAAATCGTATGATTTTGTTTTAGTTTCGTCAATTTCAAAACTAATTTTAGTTTTTTTTTGCCACTCCATATTTTTAATTTCGCCATCCACATTCGTTCTAAGTATAAAAAACGTACCTGTACCTATGAATAAATATTGGTGTAATATACGATCTCTTTATTCGTAGTCGTAGTTTAAAATATTACTATATGTAATAGACATTAAGTAAAATTTAAATAAGAATTTTTTATTTTTTTATTATTATCTCGTATAACCCTGGTTTGAAGGTCGAACTTCATATTATACAATTAGATGTTAGATAAGCTGAACGAGTGCCTAAACTAAAGCTATATAAGGTTAACCTTGCCTTCACTTGATTGGCTCTTATCACTACTTATTATTGAGTAAAAAATTTATTAACATAAGAATTAATAACATAAAGTGCTTAAATATATACAAATATGAATTGAAAATGGTTACTGTATAATGAGTTATTATTCGTAATATAATCAAATAGTAATAAAATGTTTTGGTAAATATTTTTTTAAAGCTTTGTTTACATAGATTTCAAAATATGTAGTAATGTGAACATTTTTCTTGAAATATTTATTATTCAGGTAAGATAACCATTTACACTGACCGCACATTGCACAATACCTTAAAAGCTTAGTCTAATACTTGGTGAGGTTGTCCGGGTGGGTATCACCCACACATCATTTTTACCGCCAAATAGTAATACTCAGTATTATCGTGCTCCGATTGGAGGGTGAATGATCCATTGTAACTACAGGCATAAGGGCGTGTAGGTGATGTAAGGAATGGGGTTAATGTTTCTTACAGCGTCATTGTCTATGGGCGGTGGTGACCACTTGCCCGTCGATAAACTTGTCATGAAAAAACCCCATATATTTTTCTCAAATCAAGAATTTGAAATTAGAATAAAACTCTTATTTAGTCAACTCTAGTACTACTAACTCGTATGTAGCGCCAAACACAAATATTATTATTAAATATATGTATATGTATAGATACACATATGTATGTATATGTGTGTATATTGGGTCGGGATGAGAGAATTTCAGACGTAGAGAGAAAATAAGGCGTACTCGTAGATATAAACTAGTAGCTGGGGGTGCGCTATCAATTGAAGCCATATTAATTCCTAGTAAATGCCTACTAAAAAAAATAATCAGCAACCAGCGCCGATAAGTCACAAGACCGTCGCTTTTTATCGCTTATTTCATAATCAACGAATAGTTTATAATTCTACAATAACAATGCATAGAGCTGAACGATTATGACAGTAGCGAGATTAATAAAATAAAATAAAAAGACTTGGTCTTGGAGATATAAATGTAAACAGCACTAAAAGTTTAACTGATACGAAATGATAGCCATCGGAACGGTCGTATAATAAAGATGTGCGGTTTTACAGCTGTGACGGTGGGCTGCACGGCCGTAAAGTCGTAACGTGTTTACTATTTATCCAACATTATGTAACACTAAAGAATTGACTAGACTTTTATAAAAGTATTCGGCTTATCTACTAATACAGAATTATATTATATAAACGTATTGTAATTTTTTTTTATAAAATTGTATCCGTGCCAGACAAAAAGAATGTCGCTAATATAGAACAATGTATATTAAAGATTTGATATTGAAAAGCGGCGGGGTGCTTTGATGTCAATTTATAAAACATGTCAGCTTAATAACACAATTTTATCTTTCGTCCGACCGATTTGATATTAAAATGATGTAGAGTTTAGTCTGTTATTAATTTTAATATAATTTTTAATATACGACCTCACATTTTTTTACTTAGATTCAATTATCTTGTACGGAGACTCTAGAAATATATATTGACGACCTCCGTGGTCGAGTAGTGTGTACACCGGTTTTCATGGCTTCGATTCCCGGCCGAGTCGATGTAGGAAAAGTTCATTAGTTTTCTATGTTGTCTTGGGTCTGAGTGTTTGTGGTACCGTCGTTACTTCTAATTTTCCATAACACGAGTGCTTTAGCTACTTACATTGGGATCAGAGTAATGTATGAGATGTTGTCCAATGTTTATTTATTTATTTGTATATTGCATTGTGAATTGGTTTTTCATACCAAACAACAAGACTCTCTAATGCTATCAAATGTGATCAGTGCAATGTGACACAAGGTATAAAATTACATTTTAGACAGACCGCGACTTCGTGCACTTTTGAATTTAATAAAAAAGCATGACTTTATTATTATTTTACATATAATTTTACAATAAAATTAGCCTAAGTTACTCCTTATTACATCAGCTATCTGCCAGTGAAAGTCCCGTCAAAATCGGTCCAGCTGTTCCAGAGATTAGCCGGAACAGACAGACAGACAAAAATTGAAAAAAATGTTATTTAGGTGTATGTACCGTGTATACATACATATGCATTTAGTAAAACGCGGTTATTTTAATATTATAAACAGATACTCCAATTTTATTATATGTATAGATTTCATACTTGACGACACACGTAAGGAGTGGTTTTTACTTACTCTAGTAGTTATATTAACGGTTAACATTTACACAAATTTAAAAAAAACTTTACACTATGGAGCCCGACTTGGTATTAATACCGCTAAAAATCAATACTTAGGTATGTTTAAGTTTGAGCGCTTTAGCCGCTTAAAGTACAGGCACGTCATGAATTTATATATACACATACTATAGCTATCGATATTATCTGAATCCTGAACACCTGAAAAATATAATATATAATAGCTGGTTATTTATATATAAATAGTAAATAATACAATATTTTTCACAGATATGAAAATGAGAAGAGCGCTCTTGTTGTCTCGGTCGTCTCCTGCCAGGGTTTGCCTGGTCGCGAGCCAGCTGGACCAGACCCCTACGTCAAGCTCCAGCTTCTGCCGGACAAACAACACAAAGTGAAGACAAGGTAGAATTTATGTGACAGTTGTTTAACGTTATTTAAATTAATTATGTTTGAAAAAAATTTTTTAGCAACTCATTGCTAATAAGCCCTCAAAGAAAATATATGTGAGAAATTGTTATAAATAAAAATATTAAAAAGGCTTAACAAATATAATACATAATTAATACAAATATATCTCAAATTATATAATTTGCACATTGCGCTCGTATGTTAAGACAGAATGATGATCCTACAAATTAATTCTGTTAAATTGTATTTAAGGAAAAAACAAATAACTTTCACTATTTTCGGTTTTTATAATCTTAGAATAACTATTACTTGTTGACTTCGTGTTATAGAGTTGTACGGAAGACCCGTTGCCCGGTGTACGATGAAGACTTCACTTTCTACGGCATCGCTCCCCACCAGCTCGCTGCGATCACTCTACATTTCGTTGTTTTGAGCTTTGACAGGTAATGTCAGATATCTTGTTAATCTGTGGTAAAATTTCAAATTATATAATAGTACCAGCGAGTTTAATCGTTCCTATACTTTTGAAATTTTGATGTTATATTAGTTTTGTTCATATGTATGTAAGAGTTGTTTAGCTCCATGATAAATATAAAACAAAGTAATAAAACTCTCCTGAATATTCGAATCGGCATATTTACCCATATTATTATAATTAGAACAAAAAAAAAACTAGTGATTAAGAAGACCAAGATATTACGTTTGTTGGTAAACAAAAATATTCTAATTCTAAATTTCCGTGAATCGTTAATTGCAATTGATCCTTAAACTACAATAGTTTATAATAGAATTATCCGTAATACAATAATTCAGTAACACTTTTTATACATAAGTGAATCAATTATACAATTGATAATAATTTAAGGGTGGTATAATATCATCAAGAAAATTATTATCAGATTTTATTAAAGATTACCGTTTGCAGATACTCCCGCGATGAGATAATCGGCGAAGTGGTGTCGCCTCTGTCCACTCTTCAGCTGCACAGCGGAGAAGCTACCGCCCTCTGCCGTGAGATACAACCACGAAGCTTGAAGGTACTTAACATAATCTTTACTGATATAGAATATAACAGAAAAAGAAAATCAGCGACCAGGGCTACAATTAGTACTCTATTTTACGCCTGGTTTTTAAGGTATAGGTTGACGATACCTAAAGTAAAACACTGTGCTGTTTCTTCAGGGTTAGAATTTGCAGTGTGAATCAGGGGCTATTAAGATATTGCAGGTCCATTGTAAGTCACTTTAAAGAATGGCTCCATATGAAGTGCCCCTGTCGTTTGTACGTGTGTATATATATTTTTATAAGGATATTTTAATTTTAAGTGTTTACTATCCCTTTGTGCAGATGCGCAGCGTGGGTCGCGGGGAGGTGCTGGTGTCTCTGTGCTGGCAGCCCGCTGCCGCACGCCTAACTGTCGTGCTGCTAAAGGCCCGCAATTTGCCCAAGATGGACGTCACTGGACTTGCTGATCCGTAAGTGTTTTAATTCTCATTGTAGAGTTCAAAGGTTTGGTCATTAGAACACGTGAATCTTAACATTATCAATTAACTTGTTAAATATTAGTCGTGAAGGAAAGTACCATGAGGAACTGTGTCATGTATATCAATAAATCTGCTTTATAGCAGGGTGGTGCTATAAGCTACAAGCTTCTCTAAAGAAGAGGAGGCCATAGTCGAACAAGACCTAAAACCGACTTCTGACGTCATATCTCACACTCACAGACTTTTTTACTGTCGAACAATAATGCATTGTTTTGATATTATAAAGATTACTTTTGAAGAACGAGAGGCAACATCTTAATATTATGATTAAAATATATATGTTTTTACGTAAGGTAAGACTTATGTTTCTTACGATGTCAATATCTAAGGGTGACGAGAAGTGACCGTAGACGACAAGTTAGTGTCTTAAAATGTTTTCTTACATTTGAATCTTATTTCAATAGATATGTCAAGATGTACCTGCTGTATAACGGACAGCGTATCGCTAAGAAGAAGACGCACGTGAAGAAGCGTACGTTGAATCCGGTATTCAACGAGTCGTTCGTGTTCGAAGTGCCGGCAGCTCCCAACGCCACGCTCGACCATGTCTCCCTCGAGCTGCTCGTCCTCGACTGGGACCGCGTTACCAAGAACGAGGTATTTATAATCATAGATGTCAATTTTAGGTTAATATTAAAGAACTAATAGTAGACCATTTCATGGTGGTTTGATTCATATAGATAAATACTCTTGAACGAAATAAATATAACTATAATTTAAAAAAAGTCCTTACAGTATGCAATACTTAGACTACCGATACACAAATGTTTTATTACGATATTTGCACTGAATGTTCCGCAGAGTGACGATCACTCTTTGTGCAGAATTTGGTTAATATATGTTTGTAATATGAGTTGTTTCAAAGTGTGTTTGATACCTGTGTAGGTGATCGGTCGGCTGGAGCTGGGCGCGGAGGGCGCGGGCAGCGCGCGGCACCACTGGCGTGAGGTGCAGGCCGCGCCGCGCCGGCAGATCGCCGACTGGCACAAGCTCAAGGAGTGAGCCCTCACTGACCCTCCCCAAGCACACTTACCCGCATCTTCATTCACAATACCGCAGTTCCCCTATCCTAATTAATTATTCTATCCTCTAAAACCTTAACACTGGTCC
Source organism: Vanessa atalanta (assembly GCF_905147765.1). NCBI lineage: Eukaryota > Metazoa > Arthropoda > Insecta > Lepidoptera > Nymphalidae > Vanessa > Vanessa atalanta. Next base: position 9,181,848 of record NC_061882.1, read on the forward strand.
ACAATGCTTAAACGTTGAACATCATGAGTGAAGAATTTCCAATGTGTCACCTGTGAGTCTTCACTCCTGACGCCTGATGTGCACTCACGTTATATACCAACCTTACTTAGTATGAAGCTCAACATAGAAACGCTCACGTTCTTGACATATTTGGTTTGGTCATCCCTGACTTATGTATGAAGTCATTAAGCTATTTGGATTTCTTCCACACCACTATACCTTATAGTACCAAAAACATTCATTCTATCCCTCGTATAACTGCTGCTTACCTAACATCATCACAATTATCGTATAAATGTATTTTCAATATACCTTTTGATCAAAAAACATGTCAAAATAGAGAAATCTAAGCCCGTAAACCCAAGTCAACGGTTAAATATTACAAACAGTGATGGAATAAAGAAACATGTTGCGAAATCAGTTCCTCATTTTATGTGCAATATATATATGTTTAATTCTAGAGGCAAAAAATATATAAACACAAACAAAATCTCAGCTAAATATCTCGTAAACAAATGTCGATTTGATTTTATGTAAATTACATTAATATCCCGTTACATATGATATGTTTTATTAAAATATCTACTTGTTATAAAATAAAATACATCGTTTTAAAGTCTCAAAATGTCATCATTATCGAATTGATCGTATTATTGGACGGTCCAAATCATTTGAATATTGCACAATCGCATATATATTTATAAAATAATCGTTTTTAATGTCTTATTAATAAACGATGAGGTTATAATGTTTAGTTGAGATAAAGTATTAGATGTTCTAAGTATTATCACACCATTATACTACCGCCAAACAGCAATACTTTCCACGAGGTAGGCACGAGGAATATAACATTGGTTTCCTGACTACGATGAAAAACGGTTGTGCGTTTTCTGATAAGCGCAGTTGATCATTTATCATTGGATGGTCCATCAGCTGTTTTATTTCCTACTATAAATATTTGAAAAAATATAAATTTGTTTTGGAGGAATAATTATGAGAAAATTGCAATACGCTCGACATCTAAAATTATTTCTTTTCTGGTAGTCGGAACAAGTTACATATTCCTACTGTTTGATAAGTATGAAACTTATTCTAATTACAGTAGTCGTGAAAACCTCGCAGATAGTATATTTCCTTAGTTTTCATTGTTTTGTTTTGCACGTTGAATTCGTTCCGTGTCCTCGTATAGTTACGAAAGGCAAATAATTTATATCACATTTATAATTTTGGATATAAGTATGTAATAATGAATATGTAAACTTGTAATGGATCATCTGTTGTTGCGCACAACTTTTGATTTGTTAATGAAGAAAAAAGTATGAACCGCTCGTTTATTAATAAGACGATTATAATATTTGACACAAACGTAATTTTGAATCGAATGAAATCCTCAAACGGGTAAGTGGGATATTAGCCAAAGTCCAAAAGCAGGTGAACTCTTTCTTTAGACGTATTGAAAAAAAAGTAGTGATATTTTGTATTAGATAGATAAATTTATTTCATCATCAAGTTTAATATAATATTTTTGTCTCGTGTTCCCCAACTAATTATTGTTTTAAAACGCACATTTCTGTATGTCTGGTAGTTAATGTCTCGAACGATTAGATAATTATTAACTCATAAATGTCATGTTAAAATTTTCTTCGACTATATTTTTCTATTACGCACTTCGAAAAAATGTTTATTTTTTATGTATAGGTCATATTAATAATAATTTATCATACGTTGAAAAACACATGTCTGGCTGAATGGTGCAAACCTTTACCTATTTCAAAAGGAAAAATAATACCTAGTAAAGTAATTAAAATTATCAGATGTATCTATTGATATGAGACGGATGGATGCCAATTATTCGATTATAAATCAAATGTATTGAAGTAATAGAAAAGATTTAAACTCTATATTCTTTGATTTGCGTAATAGAAATATAAAGTTACATTGAAATTTGAAAAAAAAATCTGATCTATTTTCTAATTAATAAAATACTTAACATATCCAACGGTAAGACACTGTAACTGACACATAACGACTAACGATCCATAAAAAATATATTTTTAATCTGTGTACATTTTATTTTATATAAATACTTTTCAGTTTAATTAAAAAAAAGTTAATTAAACATAGATAAGTATTTAAGACAACAATAGATACCCAAAAAAGTATAAGCATTCTTGATTTTTTTTACATAAAGATGTAATTAACATAATTAGTAAGACGTCGACGTAATTGATTGAATAATATATGGTAGTGTCATCAAATTGGTAGCATCGTGCCTCCATATAAAGATTTTAGTATGATTAAATTGTTTTTTTTTTCGAGTTCGTCTTGCTTATAATATAATTAGACATTAAAAATAAAATGTGACAATTTAGCGTTATCAATTGTTTAACACACGCCGGATTATGAAACAGAAATATTAACATATTTTCCCAATTTATTTTTGTTTGTAAAAATATTGCTGTAATTAATAGGCGTATTAAAATTAATAAGAAAAATCATTACTATTAAAGCTATTAGATATACCGCGGTCTTACTCTCGTGGGATAGCATGAACTTTGATGAATTTGACGTGTAATACTCGTATAATAAATTGAAAAAAAAAAAAATATACTTATCGATATGATAGATGAAAAAAAATCTATTTTATACTAAATAGGATATATTTCATAGATTATAACATGTAACGGCTCATTCGACGAGGCTTGAAGCTTGTAGCCATCTGTACCTAATAGACGCTAATTCTATAACAGCTTTTTGTCTTTGGTTCCATTTTCAAATTAAAATTTTTTGTACGTTCGAATTCAATATATTTTTCATGAATCTCATTTATGATTAATTACAGTCTAAACAAAGTATATTTTCGTAAATTATGCTCTTATTATTTATTAATAATCATATTTTAAATTTATTATAATAAGTATAACTTTGTTTGTTCTTAATTTATTATTATTTTCGTCATCAAACGACATGTTACCAATATTATAGGGACAATAAAGATATAAACTGATATTTATGAAACAATTATTACCTAAATAGTGGATTTTGTAATTACTTCGATTCATTTTCGATAAATAAAATCTAACATTTTTTATTTCAACCTGTATCCAACTTAATCACTATGTAGTTTTATATAAGTAATAATGATAATTTGTGTATAGTATTAAAGATCTCATCGTAGATGTAATATGTTGAAACCCACTCCATACTTCTACTACATTCCAGATGTAATTTGTAAATATTCATCGAAACATAACGAAAACATTCTACTCTCTAATTTTAGTGTAATTAATGTTTAATCTTAAGTATTGTGTTTAATTTAAGTTAAAAAATTCGTTTATAATTTGTAAATGTTTATAATTAACGTAGTAGATGAAAATTAATGCAATTAAAATACGTTGAATAAAGCTACAAAACCACTGCACATGCTATACTCTGGCAGAAGACGAGCTATGAGCTAGATTAAAAACATTTTATTTTGTTACAATAGTAATCAATGTATATTTTGCTTCGTTTTATATAGCAGATAAGTTCTAATGATTCTGATCAATATGTTTATACTGAATCGATATTGTCTTCTGTCATGGTTTAGCAAGAGCTAAACAAAAATAAACCCTTAAAACGTATCACAGAAGAAGGGTTTCAGTAGCTGTTCTTCAAAAGTAGAATATTACTTACATATTTGCATTGGATTTGTCTCTAGATAACTATGATAATTTGTATGTTGTTCTGTGATACGCTTTGAGCGTTACTGATTGCATAGTCCAGCACATTAGTACAGAGTCACTCCACCAATATCAAATTTGTATACTAAGAAAATTTTAGTGAATAAAATATTGACTGGTGCTTTCACAATAATTGTAAGTTTCATTTAATGCCTTGTCCTATTCCTGAATATTAAAAAAAAAAATAAAAAATATATGTTAAACAATTTACATTCAAACTATTTTTCCAAATGTTACGGTTGACGTCAAATGTTATCGCCTAAAAATGTGTTTTTAAAAAGTCTTAATTACATGCATAATACAAGGGTAGTTATATGATTAAGACTGATCAAATGAAATGTTAAATACATTCAATTAAACTTTACAGTATAGCAATTTTGAGTCGTCAATATTTCAAGTCGGCCGTTTCAGAAAGCAGCCTCCAGCGAAAACAAGATAACTCGCATAATGCTAGCAAACTTCGCCGCCTTTATTATAAATCGATGGTACTGTGTCAAAAAGTTACAAGCACATATGTGTAACCAGTGTAGTAAATTACAAATTAGTCACCTGAAAAATGTGCGAGCACATATAATATGAAACAATATTAATTTTAACTTAAGATTAATTAGAAAAACAATAGTCGAAACTGCTGAGAAGCGGTCAGGCTTTTATACCAAGTTGATGATAATGTATCAAAAAGTTATATGCACATCTGTGTAACCAGTGTCCTAATTTTCAAATTAGCAACCTGAAAAATATGCGACCGCGTATAATATGAAACAATAATAACTTTAATGTAAGATTAATTAAAAAAAAACAATTAGTTATAAAGTAAAAATCAAAATATTTATTCAATAGAAGCGTTACACTTGCTTATTTATTATCAAAAATCTATTACCAGATCGCATCCAAGATGGATACGATCGCTCAAATCCCAAGGTTTGCAATCGACTAAATATTTAGCATTCGGATACTTGAGTTTTAATTTTTACAACTAAGCAAAATTAAGTTATTTATTAAGAAAATTAACTAAAAGGAAATAACTTCTAGAATTTTATCTAAGGGGCATTGCTACTATTTTTTTTGTTGTAAAGTTCTTTCATCGTAAGGCGAAGTATTGGAGTTTATATAACAATACATCAACGCGTTGGCAGTATTACATCCGACATCCGATTTTTTACCCAACTTATTTTATTTTTATTATTAATTAATTAATTATTAAAACTGTCTTATAAGCCTAGTTGTCTATTATGAGCCAGTATGTTCAAGAAGAAGTCTGACGAGAGATTCTCAAGCCGCAGCTCAGAATTGTGAATTAGACGTTTTTAGCGCAAATCCGAGATTACTATCTCTCTCCAGTCGCGACGTATTGATTTTCCTTTGGATTATTATATTAAGGGAAAGAAGTGCACTTATTTTTTCATATGCACCTGCTATAATTGCGTATAATTTATTCAGTAGAAATCCCCCCATCCTGTATGTAAAATGTAAATGCAAATTTTATGATTTAGAAGAAAGGAGTTAATCACTTATTTCAAACCAGTAATTATTGATGTTGACTGGAATAGAACTTTTTTTTATTATTTATCCGTGGAAAAGGGATAGGCAGTTTGGGTGGGCTTTTAGAAAAACATTACATTCGAGAAAAATAAAAATGGCGGGTTTTTCTTACTGATCACAAAGACAAATGTAATTCATAAATTGATGAAATAAAGATTAAGTGTGACTTGTAAATAAATAATGAATTTAATTTGAACTATAGTTAAATTTATTTCAACTACATAAAAAATAATCTCTATTTCTCTTGGACACGCCATAACTTGAGAACGACTTTGCCGAATTTATTTTACTTTTTTTTCAAGTTTTCTATAGATTCCAATAGAAGTAGGAAAAAAGAAACAAACCTTAGACTTACGTATTTCGTGCGATTTCCTAATAACTCTGCTATATTGTGCACTAATAAGAGTTTATGATTAATATATCTTTATTTATAATACAACACTCCATTTATTTCCACTTTAATTTTTCTTCCAAAATTCCGATAACAGTTTCGTCGACGTTCGAAACGCCATTTTTTCGCAAATCCATAGTGAATATCATAGATTAATCAAGCTCTCGACCAATGATATCGCGTCAATTTGCTGTCAAGTGTTGTTTATTTGGCTTTTTCCTGTTATGGTTGGAATATAGTATAGGTATGTAGAAAGTTCTTACGGATACTACAGATAACATCAACTGAGCGTTTATGCCGTATTAGAAATGTACATAGGCTTACATTTTTAAAATTATTTATTCCCGCCTGAATTTAATATTTTTGGCTATATAGGAGAATGTCATGAGAAGGTTGAATACTCAAAAATTATCAAATAAAACAAAACACATTATTTATCAATTGTATATTTGATATCAAATCTTAATATATATAACATGGCTTAGCAAATTTGAAAATATTTATTAACACTTATTCCTTCGTAGCTATTGTGAGTCAAACGAGATACAAGTGAGATCTTATCCAACTTTATTTTATTTTATTACATCATTTATTTATTTTGTAGTAATACATTACATTGAAGAAAAAAAAACAACTATTCTTCCATATTCCTTATGAATAACAATATCTTATTAAATAGTATTTAAAATTAATTAGTTGTTCATCGAAATTTGTGTGCATTACAATTAGCGGATTTACCTATAAATACTCCTTGGAGGTGGTTACTTAAATAATGCTATCTTTTTCTTAACTACAGTAAGAGATAGATCAATATTTAACTAAAAAATCTACCAAGCAATGTGAATAAATAATATATATTTCAAATCATTTTAATACAGATAATACAAGCGAAGATATGTTGGTTTGAAGTTGCATTTTTTTTTTATAGTTAATTATGGGCAGTGACTGTCATTGGGACACGTATGACTTAGCTAAATTTAAACCTTAAATTAAATACCGTTCATGTTCTATAACATTAGCTAGAAGCAACATTTTAACATTTATTTTGATATGGTTACACAGATCCATCAATAAATCATGTAAACGCGTAAAATACCTAATTACATCATAATATTACAATCAATTTAAAATATCTTCCAGAGAATCGTCGCGAATTATACGAAGCTATATTTTTACAAATTACACAATCATATTGTCATTTTAATACAACTACTCGGACGTCTCTTTGATTTCCATCTAGCTGACGAAGATCACATAACATGTAACTCATACTCGAAAAAGCCGTTTCCGATTGAAACTTCTTTGGGCGCCGCGGTAAGAGACTAATTTTAAGCTTGAATTTGTAGTGCAAAGTATGTATATGTAACGTTTGAAGAGAACTTTTCTCACCCAAAAAGATTTTACTTATCATAAAATCAAATTATAATGTTTTTTTTTTTTAATTCGTATATAATTATATATATTAATTTAATTATATGTATTATTATTAACTATTGAAAAATCTGACAATTATAAAATTTGTTACTATTCTTGTAGTATGAGTATTAGTACTCGAGATCACAATAATGTGAATGAACCAAAGTTCGATTCGATACCCGGATGATATTGGCTCAAGACCGGTGCTCGATGTGCCGTTACTACGTGGCAAGTATTGTGCAGACGTTTAAATATGGCTACCGCTACTAGATAAGTGTTCATAAACTAAAACTTAATTAGTTTATTGCTAATAAGAGAGATATGACGATAGTTCAGATATGCTTGAACTTCTAGATATTAAAAGTTTTGGTCCGAATTGTCATGTATTTATTATTCGTTAGCTATTCAATAAAAATTCTTAAAATGATTTTCTTGGTTACAATCTAAATAAATTAAAACGAATCGTTCAGAAATATATTATTAAGTTTAAATGTCTTTTATAAAAGGATATTGGATCTGCTATTACGAATATTTAGTATAAAACTGTAAATTTTTGTTAAATTGAAAATTACATTAATTATTCAATTATGTATATATACTTAGAGTTCCAGAGTTTTTAAATTTATTGAAATTATACCAACATTGATAATAGTATTATAAGTACATAACATTTTTAACGTAAACATTTTGAAATTCATTAATTTTTTTAATGAACTATTGATAACATAACATTTAAAGATATAAACAAATGTTGCCATTAATAAAAAATTGTCAAACTTCTTAAAACCCGAACATAGATGAAAAATAATTTATTGTATAAATTGCTTATCGGTAAATTAACTTTAGAAAATATTGGTAACGGTAAAGATATTTCCTTACACCACTAACCATTCAATGTACAAATATTATATACTACATTATATTTACATAATGATTAAAATTAAATTATCAACACTAAAATTGTATCGATCGACTAAAATGAGGCAAGATCTTAGTCACAACGTAGTCAATATTACAACTACAATGCAATTTTAAGATAGTTTTCGATTCGATACGAATGATTAATTCTTTCAATTTTAAAATTTTAATCTGTATAGATTAGTACATCGTACATAATAATAAAAAAAAAAGTCTTATATTGACTTGAGAACTATAGGAAAATAGAAATAAAAAAACTAATAATTTGAGTCCAAATTTCGATAATTAAAATAAAATGACACAATTATTGTGTATGTAATTAAACCAATGTTACATACATTGGTTTAATTTCAGTATGTATTAATATACTTAACTACGTGTTTTCCTCGTTTAATCTTTATAAATGTTTACTGCATGAATTTACATGATATATATTATATATTTTAACTTTATGCTATTTTCGTCACATATGCAATTAATGGTTTTGAGTGAAAGTGAGACTTTGTAATCGTCTTATACAGTCTTAAAAAGGGACTGAAACGTATATTTTAAACATTTTTTTTTATTATTACTTATGATAAACAGAATAAGCCAAGAAACAGATCCGTATTTATAATTATAGTAATATTCTTAAAATTGCATTGAGTAATCATTAAAATAAGTCTCATTTCATTTCGCATTGTAAACTTTAGGCATTATTTCAATTTTGTAGGCAAAATGCGGCATCTATAGTTTCACATTCATCCCTTTTACATTTCAAAGATACAATCACGTCTATAAATAGACTTCAAAAAGCGACACGCAACACATTTTAAAATTGTCAATTCATTATTAAGACTGATCGTCTTCTAAACCTAAGATTGTTCTCAATTACAAGAAAAGTTTTAACGACTGAGATAGTTTTAGCGTCGTTTAAACTTTTAAAGTCATTAACGGCAAGTGACATTGGAGAACATTTTATCGGCCTACAGTTTAATGGAGGCATTCTTCAGACCAGTGTGATCTCTTCTGCCATGTAATATCGTTATAAAACTACGCTTTATTATTGGATAAAAAACATTTCATAATAAACTATCCAATTAATTACACCCAATTCCGTCATATTAAAACGTTAAACCCAATCCCAAGCCTATGTGCCTGTGTGGTGCCTTATGTCATTTCCATTAAACGTTCCAAATTCACTAAAATTTATACCACAAGTACAGTGTGCGTTAACGGATACAGTGAATTAATAAATAAACGGTCTTTGTTGAGTATTCAAAACAGTCTTGTTTGTCTAAACTTTTCTTGATCAATACCATGGTACGAAAATTCTAGAGAGCTCTCGGAATACCCGCAAGTTTTGTTAGTGATGATCGAGGACACAAGCCGCTATCAACGCTATACTCTCCTTAATCCAATATTTTATCCCTTCCTAGCTAAATGTCTCGTATCAATAATAGTTGATTTAGCGCAAATACTGTTTTACCCATTGGATATCCAACTACGGCTGATTGAAATCTACAATGTGCGACATCAAACTGCAAATAAATCTAAGTGCAACAATATTTAAAACTTTTACTTATGAGTCAATTCCCCATTTATGGAGATAACGATTATGTGATCCCATTGTCGAAGCGTTCCAAGATTGTTAATCTTAGGAGACTTTAGAAGATGGTCTGTGAGCAGAGCTTTGGAGTAGGACGGCACATTTGTTCCCATATTGCTGGATTATAGCAGCCCCCTGTCTAGTTCTTTCCGAAGCATCCTGGTTAGTTTGATGACGTCATCGTCTATCTGTCCAGCGAATAATGAATCGAGGAGCTCACCCCTAGAGGCTAGTGCGAATACTCCGGCCAGTCGTGAGACTGACTTATCGGATAAGTGGCGCTCGACCACGGCCCTGGAAACAGAAAAAAATATCTAAATTAATAATACAATAACATAAATAGCAATATCCTTTGAATGTCGAACTGTTAGATGCTGCTAACGGCACCAATTTAAAGATATAATGGGACTAGGGACATGCATATCTTTAAATGAAGCTTTAATTCACCACGGCGCAATTATTGTGTGGTGTGCATTTTTGAAACGTTAAATGTTTTGGCTATACTATTAAGATGATTTTGCAAGTAAAATCACAAAATCTATGACCTGACTAATAATCTGGTCATTGATGAATGAGTGTCTAATATGACTTACTTAAGTGATTGATGTGATTCCCGAAGAGCATCCTGAAGAAATCCTCGATCGTATGAGAAGTCCACCTCACAGAATGATACCACCGCCATCAATACGGTCTGAATAAAAATATTCATACATTAGATAAATATACATGTGCTTAAGATTTAGGCGGAGCCCCACTGGATCTGGAAGGCGGAGAACCGGCATCATTGTTGCACCTTAAGATAATCCTATATCCTGTAGTAGATGGCGGTTAGCTAACGACGTTGGTCTGGTATTTAATTTATAAGACTTTAGATCCCCAGTTCCTGTGTTTAAATAGGGCTAATAAAACATGGTTGGGTAAAATAAATTATCAATAAAACCCCGGAGTATAGAAGCAGTATTTAGAATAATGTGTCTCGTAAAGGACCTAAAGCCTTTCGAATCGTTTTCCTATCCTATGGGCGTGAGATACTAGAGAGTGTACATGTTGACCAATATCAAATGCGCAATCGGTCAGTCTACGTTGAAATTGACCGGCGTGGTTGGAATACGTCAGGGGGATATTATCAGCATTATATTTATAGTGTTTATTATAGCCAGCAAACATACTAAACGAAAAGGCATTTCAGAAAAGCGAACTTGCCTATAAAACGCGGTTTTGTTGCTAAGAGTTTTACGATTATTGACATCAATTATTTTATAATGACGTTATCAATTTTTTTAATACACCACATAAAATTTTTCATTGTTGTAACATATTTTAATATTAATAATATCATTATTAGTATTGAAGTAGCAAAATAAATGTAGCGCACTAAAGAAGACCTTTTATTAGCTACGAAGTGGATCAAACTTATAACATTTTACTTTTAAGCGTGAAAAATAGTACGCCATTAAGTTGTTTTAATTAATTAGATTCTCCGTTTTAACGGGAACATAAATTTCGTAAAGAGACAGTTGATTAAAATGAGCATTTTAACTCACTTGTCTAGCGCCACTGAAAATTTACAATTATTAACTTGAATGTATTGCTTTCTTGAAATTGGTATTTTTTATTTTAAATAAAACTCACGTGAAATTTCGAGCGAAATGCAGCCAAGGCTCTCTCGTCCGCAGCTGACAGCTGTCCGTGTCGCCGCAACACACCCAGCTTCACAGCAGCTTTGATCACGTGCTTGACCAGCTTCTCAGCCTCTCGCTTCTCCACGCGCTCGCGTAATACGCTTAAGAACTGTCAGAAGAAATATCGATCCGATATTTAATGGAACGTTTAATTTACGTCGGATTGAATTAAAAGTCGCAAATAATTTATTTTTGAATATGACCTGTAAAATTGACGGAAATACCATTTTGGCTTAAAAATGTAAATTGCATTTATTATAAATTTAGTCGTTTTATAATTGTTACAGCGTAATTGTCCACTTATCATCACTTAGCCCAATTACTCGTTTGCTTCCTTAAATAAATTAAACAGAGCTACATATATTGTAGGTATAAAATAATTTCGAATAATACGATGTTCATATTATTCTAAAAGTTTAGTTACAATTAAAAATAATTTCCCAAATTCTGAAAACTATGGAAGGGACTTTGTCATTGTTACTATAGTAAAATTTATTAAGTAACTTCGATTCATAGAATTCAGTCAATGAGTTTCAGTTCATTTATATTACTAATGGTGAATTTATTTGCCATTAAATAGTAAGTTAAAAAAATATGAACATAAAAAGTTACACCCCTGTAAATGATTCATAGCTAAGCTTGGAACTTCTTCCCCTTAGAGAAGTAGACTTAAGATATTATTGATAAATCTAAGATAAATTTGCTTTAAAACTTTCTTATTGTTCAACTTATTTTACTTCCCTATTTAAGTTAAAGTACAGTATAAAGTACATTTGGTTGAAAAGATGAAATATGAGAAAAATTTATCCTCTTTTATATAAGTTTGTTTAGGTAGGAGTAATCAATAAACTCCACGGGGTTCATTTGTCACGTTCCGGTGCGCGTGTTGTACAAAACGTGTTTTTATGAAATACTGAAAAAATATTTTAACCGAGGTTGGTCCAATCACAGTTAAAATATTTTTCTTTAATAATTCCCTTCTTTCGGTTGAAATTATTCCTTTGTAATTCTAAATAATGAAATTATACATTTTTCCACTCGAATAACGTGTGTATCAAGTTGTCTGTGTATGTACAATGTACATACGTCAATATGTCGTTCAGGGCTCAGATCATGGTAGGTGAATCTATTGTTGGTCAGCGCGCCCGCTCTACCAGATTTATAACTTGTAATGTTGCTAAATCTTTATTGCTGAAACTGGAATAAGCTAATACTAATAATAGAATTTACCTGGTCTAGTAGTTTTGCAGCGTGTTCGTCAAGAACCAACGAGCGCGCACTTGCAGCGCCCCCCACACGCGAGAGGAACTTCTTCTGCGCGCGCAGAGAGATGTCGCGGGCGCACCACGCGCCACCCTCCATCGCTGAGAAATAAATAAAAAAATGCGTGAACACGTGACATAAAAACCTAACTTTTCCCATTACACAAACAATATTTATGACTTCTTAGGCTTTTCCCAAGACGGCCTCTTGTTGTAAATATATGATTCATATTAAGTTACTAGTAAACACTTTGTTTATTCATAACACAAATATATCAAAACAAGCGAACTGCTAAGTTAAATAAGAAGTAACAATCGGTTAAATGCTTGGAACCTATGTTCACCTATTTCGATCGAGGAGGTGTAAAGATAAACAAATCTGAGATATTCCGTAAGATTTCCTAACAATTCTTGATATCCTTTTTTAAAGTTTATTTAATTCTATCAATAGCATTTACATTTATGTTTACAGTTAAGATTTATACATCATTTATATACAGACTATTTCCCGTAACTTATGTTCAGGTGGCCCTTTTGCCCGTCCGCCAATCTATGCCATAAAAAAAAATTAAGTTATTAAATAAATATATTCGAAAATAGCTACTACTACTACTTAACTAACTAAAATATCTCTATATAAAAAAATCTAATTAATAAATTATATCATTCACCTTTGAGGTTGCTTGACTGTATAAACAAAAAAATAATTAAAAATTAATAGGCGATGTTTAGATATTATAACGCAGCTATCAAGAATCAATTACTAATAAAAATATTATCTAATAGGATTGCAAAACGGACGAATGTATAATATTTTGATCTGTTTTAACGTTATTTGCGAGGCAATAATTTTTTGTTTTATTATACATAATTAAATAATGATACATTATAAAATACATATCGATAATTATTTTAGTTTTATGGTTAAAGATACTTTATTTCTCAAAAAAAGAAATTACATTTCACTTACTTGAGAAAATTATGACTATAAGCATATTTTAAATTCAAACTTCGACAATCATAATATCACTAGTTTAACATATTATTCTTACAATAAATTTTGTTTTAAACAAGGAATCTAAAACATACCCTCAAAGCAACAATAATTGTGTACAAAACAGTTAATAAAATACATTGGTAGTTTTAGTGACAACTACCAATGTATAATAACAACTACCAATGTATAACAAGTAACTATTTAATAGAAAAATTAAATTTTACTTATATATTTATTTTGAATGTTGTATACATATATACAGTTACACATATAGAAGTATATATAATACATTGTAAGTAATGATTAGTGATTGACTATTAATATATAATTATTGTTAAACATTTATTTATTTATAAATATAACATGATAATACAATTACGACGAACGTTCATGGCGTTACTTTTAATGTATTTGTCATTTAAAACAGCTCTACAGACTAACGAGTATTTTGTTTAAAATTAACCATTCTATCAAAATCTTAAGTATGTATTCAGTTTGATCAACGTCACTTAATTTTCTCCAATTGAATAATAATAAATTCAGTTGAATTACAATACAATTGAAATATTTTATACACGTATATACATTGGCACCGAAAGGGTGGGTGTAAGCCATCGCATATAAAAATATATTTTTTTATTAACAGTTACAATTACTTTTGAATCCTTACTTTACGAGGTTATATTTTTATAAAGCTAAACTGGTTCGGAATGAAGATAGTACCAAGAAAAGAGATAAATTGTATCAAATAAAAATATATTATAATTTATAATCTTTAAATCAAGCAAAAAATATGCATGTAGTATTCGTGCAATTTATTATAAGTATTTAAGCTTTGACTCTGTGTACACGAAATGCTCACCATGTCTATATATTTTATATTGTATACATAGTACTTATCCTTTAAACCGGAACATAGCAATCCCAATTATTATTTGACGATAGATTAACTAGAAGACTTGACGATATATCCAGGCGGACTTATAAATTTATAAAATGTATATGAAAGTAACACCTTGCATGTGCCTCTCCTCTCTTTCTTAGTAGAAGGTTTGGACCTTATTCCACTAGGTAGTGATTATGATCTCATTAGAACTAGCGGTATCTAATGTTAAAACACATTAAATTTTTTACATTTTACATTAACCGCCTGTAAATTTCCCACTGCTGGGCTAAGGCCATGTATACACATGTGGCAAAATTTCGTTGAACTTAGACACATGCAGGTTTATTCACGAAGTTTTCCTTCACCGCCGACCACGAGATGAATTATAAACACAAATTAAGCACATGAAAATTCAGGCTTGCCTGGGTTTGAGCCCGCAATCATCGGTTCAGATGTACGCGTTCTAACCACTGGGCCATCTTGCACTTAATTATTAATAAGAAATAATTATATACAATGAAAGATCAATATTTAGGATATACATGATATAGCGGCGCGTCCATACAAAGCTAGCCGAAAACTAAGTCATGAAAAAAAAACTCGATTCGGACAATTCTGAGATTTTATTTACCATCAAAAATATTTTAGATTTCGATATTTAATTAAATTATACTAAATAGCTCGCAATCTTGTTAAGTTTAACGTAGCAAGTATGTCAATAGATAGTCTGAACTCTGAATACGAATACTTTTTTACAACAACGTGACATTCGACCTTTTCAGTGTTGCCTTTTTATTTTCCTTTACTTATTAAAGGATATAGATTTCCCTAAATATTTTATTTATAAATACTGAGGCAATACTTAGTTTTGTTCTGTTTCGGATATCGTCGTGAGTGATCCAATATAGTTACAGGCAAAAGGGTCGTAACACCTTAGTTCCCAATGCTGGTGACGCATTGAAAATGTAAGTGTTTGAGTGGTAGTGACCACTTAAACAAGAACTAATTTAATTAAACGTTAATTAGAAATAAAGTTTATAGTATCCTTTTATAATATTTTATAAAACTCGGTAGAAACTTTTAGAAGTGAAACGAGGTACTTATAACCATATTTTTTCCGATCTGCATTAAAGTACTCGGTCTTAAACCGAACCCTATACCCGACAATTTTAAATAGAACGCAAATATATTTAGCCGGTTATTTATACCAAGCCAGAGTAAGGTCAATGACCTCCATTGGTCCTTTCGCCAGACGCGGGCAATATTATAATGTGATTTTAATTTGCATATGATGAATTTATGTATCCCCAGACAGTGAAAGGTCAACGGCATCTTTGTACCCAGGTAAAGATAATACAGGTAAGGTATAATCATTTTAACCCTTTAAAGTAACACATTAAACATTTAAAGGGTACGATCCGACCCTGTTCCTCGGATAGGCATAATATTGATATTCTATAAAGGAAAATCTTTTAAAACGCTGTCTATTTTACACCGAACATATATTTCGATAACGGCCTGCGCTGTTCTTTAAGAATAAATTCGAAATTCGAAGTGGAATTCAGCTGCAAAATTAAATGGGGCATTGGCTTCGAGCATCGTATCGTCGTAAATCAATTTTCAAAACATTACGATTAGGACGATCGAGCCTAATATCAAATTTATTTTATAAGCCGCGTTTAGTAGATTGAATACGATGAACTGCTAAATTGAAAGTGCTTAACAATCTTTGCAATCAAATTACATTTACATTACATACATTACATTAGCAGCCTGTAAATTTCCCACTGCTGGGCTAAGGCCTCCTCAGCCTTTGAGGAGAAGGTTCAGTGCACATTCCACCACGCTGCTCCAATGGGGGTTTAATTGGAATACACATGGCAGAATTTCGTTGAAATTAGACACATGCAGGTTTCCTCACGATGTTTTCCTTCACCGCCGAGCTGAATTATAAACACAAATTAAGCACATGAAAATTCAGTGATGCCTGAATGAAAAACTATGAAAACCCAGGCGGGTTTGAACCTGAAATCATCGGTTAAGATGCACGCGTTCTAACCACTGGGCCATCTCGTCTCTCTAATTGGCTCGGCTCGGCAATCAAATTGAAGAAACAAAAATCTGACAAAGTATGATATCGTTCATCTTTTCTTGAATCAATTTCAAGAAATTGTTGACCGACAAATATCAGTCAACGAAAATTGAACCGTGTGGAAAAATAGCCGGTGTTAAATATTACTATTTTGGTTAATTTTGAGTTTTGTATAAGTTCAATGGTCCTCCTTGTATGTCTTACAAATTTTTCCTCGTACAATATATATAATGCGTAACTATTCAATGTATACATGCTGTACAAAACGTATTTTAGTATTTCTGAATCATTATTAAGCTATTATGAGTTTAATGTATTGATTGAATTCTATTTTAAACATCGTATGAAAGGTTGAGTCACTTTAGCGATATTTTAATATCAGTAATGGCTCAACCGTGGATGTATTTTATAATCATATACTCGTACGTGTATTATATTATGTTGAATGCTTTGTCGGTCTTTTAATTAGTTTACAAGGCCGCTGTTCTGAAGTATAGGGTATACTCTACTGTCTTCTGAAAGTACCTGAACTCTGGGCTGTCCCATCACGTAATGAGTAAGCGAAAAGAGTGTAGTTGTGTTTGAGCACACATTTCTGCAATATAACATGTGTAGTGTGTGACAAGTCTTCCTTGAGAATCGCTGCCACGGCTGATATCGGCCAAGAACAAGAGTCATTATCATCGTATAAGATTGCTTAATTATTTCTCGTTATATACCTTGTGGTTGTAATTACCGGTACTCACTCACCCTTGAAACCGGAACACAACAATACTAAGTATTTCTGTTTAGCGGTAGGATGTAACTTGAGTGGGTGGTACCTACTCGGACGGGCTTGTATAGCTCCATCACTTATGGAGAAGTTATTACTTACAAAAGTTATAATTGAAAGGAGTAAGGACATCGTACGATAACTAAAGGTTTTAAAGGAACGAATATTTACAATAGTAAAGTTTGCAAGAAGGTTCTTAACAATGTCTCACGATATTTTTAAAAACTACATTAAAACGAATGACTAATAACAATTGTACTTTCACCCTCATCTTTGAAGCAACTGGATATATATGTGAATTAGTAACCAGACTCCCACTGTTTTAAGTTTAGCGGTTTGACCTACGTTGATGAGGTCATTGTTTTTTTTTTCGTACATTTTTCCTGAAAAAGGTTTTCTATATTCAGCTAAAGCAAATAGTTTAAAATTCTTGTTTTATTGACCATATTATTAAATAATAATAAAAATATACATACATACACACATACATATAATAGATGTTTCAAATTTTATTAGCTGAGTTTTGTAACGATATGCCCAAAACTTTTTATAGTTTATTTTATGTATGTAAAAAAATATATTATTGCAGACGTCTTTACTGCCGTATGTGCTGATAGAATTTTCATTTTAATTAAAGACGACTTATGACTTATTTTGTGGTATAAAATATTTACGATGTATTATATACTTATGTGAGTTTAATAGAAGAAAAATAATATTCGTCGAAATATAAACTTAAGCGCTCGAAGATATGGAGTAAAGTTTGCAGCAGCTATTTTTTTAATTTCCTGTGTGTTTCATCAATTTATTACTTTGTCCTTGACGAAAATACGCCTCGTCAACCTGAAGGCAATTTTCTTTACATACTTAATAAAGATTCATGATATAGCGAGGTGTTGTTCACTTGAATATAACAAAATATACTTTAGGGTAATGTCATTAGGTCCAAAATACCTGAGCAGCAAAAACGCTATATTGGCCATGTACACAGGTTTGGGCGGAACATGATAGTGGTGTATTAGCATATCGCGTGCTGAAGCGGCCTTCGCTTAGGATATACAATCAAGTACAATGTCAAGTTGAATGCTTACAATGTCATGATATAAGGCCATTCTATTCTTCATCACCGGAGGTCGAGGATCATCACCAACATAGTATAATAAGGATGGACAATTTATCCGCATTGTTTATTGACTGTATTGCCGATAAGATTGCCTACTAAATTGACAGCTCTTTTAGCCTACGAAAAAACTAGTTACTTTATTGAACAAATATATTATTGTATGTTCATAATATTTATTAATAATAAGAGGAGATTTTGGACCAGCTGTAGGCCATTTACATGCTGTTAAATGAAATTTTATTATACCTTAGCGCTGTGCTGCAGTCTGGAGTTAAGAAGCTGTTACGTTTACGCGTTCGGAAAGCACGCAGAACAGATGGTATTGCAACTGATCTCCGGTCGTGTCAGATCTTCTTACTTCGATAGTAATAGTAGTAATGTGAGTGAATGATTGGATAGAGTACTTGTGTTTATTATCACTTGCTGTATCTCTCTCGTGCGCAGAGACATTGAGATTGACCGCTGTAGTACCTGTGACCGAAATTCGTTCACACACACACACCAACAAGAGCACACTCTTATTAATTCGAGTAAACTTTATTCAAATCAGGCAAATATATTTCTCTAGGCCTTTTAATAGTAAATGTTTTATTATGGAATTAGACACGCGTTTCAAAAAAATACCAATATTCGCATTCTTAAACTCTGATTTGGTATAAAATTTCGACTGATTATGATTATTTCCAGTGTATAACTCTCTACAAGTTTGTTTATCTGTAAATGACTGATTAAAATCCATCTAGTAATATAGATAAAAAAAACGATTACTTTAAATTTAACGACGACGACGTTAAACAATTTGAAGAATACTTACTCCATTGCTTTCTATGTCTTTATACATCATACAGGATAATTAACTAATTAAATTGTATTGAATTAATGTGTGCTTTTATAATCTTGTTTAGTAAACTTTTTAGAGAATATCACCGGAATACCCACTTAAAAAACTAGCGGTCACACTTCGTCTTTTTTGAAGACGTCACAGGGTCGCTTGCACAGACTACCATGACGCCCCGAGCCTTTAATGAAACTACTTGAATTAAGAATATTTTCATTTTAACGGATTCAAATTATTATGTGATAGGTCTGAGAAACAAACAAAATTTGTAAATGGTAACACAGAGCTATTACAAATATTGATAATAGCCTCGTGTGCCAATCATCAAAGCGTATGAATTATTTAATAACCGTATTACTATTGTCGAACTAACACCTCCACTCATTACAATGCAACAAACTATACACAAGACTGGACATAAAGAGAACAATCAATCTACATACAAATTACGAACAACCAAAATTATATTGTAAATCATAAATATTAGCCATAAGATAAATTAATTTAATCATTACGAATGGGATGATGGAAGATGAAAGAGAAGATGGAATTCACGCTTGTCACTCAATAGTCGAAATTTAAATCAGGCGGAACTGCGAAGCGCAGCGTCTTTTATAATAATATCATAATATGCGTAAAAACCATCTCCGAAACTGCATCTTCTGTAATACATTTTTAAGTTGATTGCTTTAATAGTTTTGTCTTTTGATTTTGACTGAATTTAATTTCTATATACATCTACTTGACATTTGAAATTTCATCACCTAAATGGATAAAACTTAGGATGAAAGTTTGTATGGAAGTAGACGGCTGATACACGACTAAATTTATGAAAAAAGTCTAACTAAATGCTTCTATCACGGCGCAGGAGCGACAGATGAAAAATTATATAGAATGTAAAACCATCTTAACAAGGGAAAAGACCTTTTGCTTATAAAGGATTCAAATATATCAAAGGGTAACTTTTGTAAATGTAACTCCGTAAATTGCAAACGTATGACGTCGCTTAAATTATTGTTTAAGATTACCGGAAATTGTATATTGAGTTATTTTCTTAATTTACATACGTATGTATACGAAAAATAACTATTGATTCAAATTTTCTATGAAATTAATGTATTTTAAATATAATTGTTGTATGATAATCTTTCGGCGTCATTAGCCGAGTTCAACGAACTACATTGATTGCAACAATTGCCATCGTGCATTACACACGTACACAATGCGGGTCTTATGATGCCATCTGTTAGTATCTTGAACTTTTTGTTTGTTACACAACGTTCATATTTCAAATTGATATTAATTGCGTTTAATATTTAAATTAAATGAAATTATATCAAACTAAACTTTCAAAAATGTAAGTCTTTTGGTATATATTTGCGTTTTGTGAAAACTTATCGATGAATTTTAATGTTAATAAAACTCATGGTAACAACATTGTATTCTGATAAATTATACAGTATACACGTACAAACATGTTATAGATTTTAAACATTTCTAAAATTAAAAAAATAATCAACTCAGACTAACAAATTTTTTTCGGCAAAATGTAAATTGAAAGAAACAATATAAATAGCAATCTCATTGAATTACGATATTACTTAGTAGATCCGAGAAACTCATATATTATTATGAATAACGATATACTTAAAGTAATAATTTAAGACAATAATAGCGCGATTTAAAATACCATTAACGCCATCTATTGGCAACAAAAACTGTTTTACTAACATGAATATGAACATCGTCTCTAACTTTAGGTATGCGATTGAAGCGAAAATTATTGGGCTCGATATCCCTAAAATTTCAAGGTCGAATGTGAGTGCAACGTTCTTGCAACTTTTTGTTTATACCTTTTTGGAACAAAAAATATACTATCACGTCAGGTACAACACAAGGTTTCAAGCTTTCTTTTAAATTCTAAATTCAAACAGCATATTTAAAATGTTCACACACGGTAGAACGGTTTTTATAAACAAGCGATGTCTTTAAAACAATGTTAATAAGACGTTTGTAAATTGATGACTGTGACGGGTTTTGATTGGCCACTTCATCACGCAACGCTTGTTAATTTCAATGGCATTGCAAACGGTCAATCCTGATTGACTTCACTTGAACTGAGCTAAAGGACTTTTATGTTACTATTGACATACTTTCTACTACAACATAGATGTAGAAGTTCAGAGTAATTTTATAATTAGGTACTAGTATGTTTTATTCAACATCAACAAGACTAAACCTATCGAAATAAAATTTGACATTGTGGTCAATTGGTGGAAAACATAAATTAGACTTCAATAAAAATCAATTGTCATAATCGATCGCATTATAGATAAGCTTTTGCTAAAACTGGTTTATTCTAGTGAAAACCAGATACAAAATCCAATCAGCTTTTCAGGATTGGCCCTACTATGCTGAGACATGCTTATATTTTGGGTCTCGCTTTGTTCTATACGTTTTAATATAGTTATGATCTGGGTATTTAGTCGTGGACAGAGTATTAAGGTACCCGAGACTCTACGAACGAACTAATGAATACTGTAGTCATAGTTTTTATTTGTCATATATTTATAATATTTATATAACAATAACTTCAAGTAAATCTGTCATCAAAATTAAAATATTCTTTTTTGAAGATGGCTAACAAAAGCACTTTTGAATCGGTTTACATTGTTGAATAACATGCAAAGCTATCGATAATCCTTACTAATATTATAAATTCGAAAGTTTGTATGTGTGTTTGTGTATTGTTTCATTTCACAATAATATAGCTATTATATTAGAACCAACAACCCCTAAAACACGAACGAAGTGGCGAGACAGAACAAGTAAGTAGATATAGCTATAATTTCATCAATTACAATATATTTTTTAGTTCTAAAGCTAAATAACTCTTCAGTAAATGAATATATATATAATTGTAGACAAGTTCCTGGAGGAGTAAACTTGTTTTATTGCACATATAAGCAAAAACTACATAACACTACACACTACTAAGGTACAGAATAATGCACGCGACACCCCGTTGCTCAAACATATGACAATGTGGGCTACGTTCATGATATAACCATTAATATTTGAAGTAGCATAACGAATGTCCATTGTTACAGAGAACGGGACAGGAAATTGCCCCCAGGGCAACCATTAACCCCTTTAATAAACGGAAAAGCGGAACACTAAAATATGTGCTTTAACGTATCCAATTTTAATATTTCTGCACAAACTAAAATATTAGCCTATTGGCTCGCGATCAAATTAATACACACACATTTAAACCAGAGTTCAACGTAACGTTTGCATTTGTTATTTTTTAGCTTAGTGTTGATAAAAGTGTGAATTTATAATAAGATATTCTGATACAGTCATATATAAATTCGAATTCAAAAAGAATAATGAATCTTTATTAAAACATAGAAGAATTTCACTTTTCTATTAATTATCAAAATTCAACCATTTAAATTTTAAAAATATATTTTTTTTATGTCATTGCTTGACGGACGAGCATATGGGCCACCTGATAAGTGGTCACCACCGCTCATAGTCAATGGCGCTGTAAGAAATATTAACCATTCCTTACATCACCTATGCACCACCAACCCCGGGAACTAAGATGTTATATCCATTGTGCCTGTGATTACACTAGCTCACTCACCCTTCTAACCAGAACACAACAATATAGTGTACTGTTGTGTAGAATATCTGATGAGTGGGTGGTACCTACCCAGAAGGGCTTGCACAAAGCCCTACCACCAAGTAAATACATTTGTTTTAATAGAATTTAAATATGTAAGAATTTTGTGAAACGAGTTTGACTAAATATATACAACAGTTACCTCGTTAACAGAATAATAGCTTTTTAATCAATATCGTCTAAGTTAATTAGTGAATAAAGAAATCATGAATGGTAAGATGTCATGGATGCAACATATTAGTATAGAGTCTACAGTATTTTGTCTATTTTTAAAAAGTTCTTTATTTAAAATATGTTAAATTAAAAAAAAAAAAAAAATTAAAATCTCCTGTAATAAAATTTACACACACTGACAAAATTAGGCCCTGTTTCAGAATTTAAATGTTCTAAGTTACTCATATTTTCAACAAACATAATAAATAAGAAGATCTGTAATTGGTAGATATCTGAAGCTCGTTAACGCTTAATTGTGCCATTAAAGGACTTAAGTGTTACTATTTTATTCCTAACTAGCTAATGGCCGCATCTGCTTGGGAACATTATAATAATATCAGTATAATAGGGATATGCTTTGATTATTTATAAGGCTTTACAGACTGTCAAAGCTGAGAACGTCAATAGTAGCCAACCGTTGGCCGTTGGCTGTTGGCCGTCATCAATGTCAAGCGTAGCTGTCACGCACGCTAAGATAAAGTTGGCCCGTTTGTTTTAGTCCTTTTGTAGTGTGACACTCTATCTAAATATAATAAATAATAATCTATGTGGAAATGCTCTGTTGAGCTTATCAGGCTAACGAAAAGTATATATATTAATTGCAGGTTATATGTTATGCCGAGATGGGCCAGTGGTTAGAACGCGTGCATCTAAACTGATGATTTCGGGTTCAAACCCAAGCAAGCACCACTGAATTTTCATGTGCTTCTAAGCGTGCGTCTAAGCAAGTATCAATTTAGTACTTGACTACAATTGCCTTTCCAACAATACTCCTTGTCCAATTAACTCCAAAGATATATCCCAGATAGAGGCGATCGTTGACACTAGTTGTGGCTTTGAAATTAAAGGGTGTCGATGCAGACGGTCAATAAATATAAATCTCCTTTTTTTAATCTTTGAGTTTGATTTTTTATTTTTCTTATGTTTCTAGGTAAGGGGAATAATTGAATACGCGATACTTAAGTTTACTTGCTTATGATTTTGTAACTATTATTATTACTACTGAGTGTCGACTACTACTTCTGAGGTATTTTCATTTAATGAAATCTCCATGTCGGACCTATGGTAGCTTTAAATCAAATATAATCCTTTAAAATAACTCTTGTCAGACATGCTGGTGAGAATTTACTTGAATACAGTATATTCTGATTTCATTTTATCGGTTAAATAGTTAAAACGTTTGAAAATAACAAAGGTATCTAAACTTATGAACAATAATGCTTACACAAATAAATTTATTCTGTATTTAAGATAACGCAAGCGATTAGACATGACGACCAGTTCTTGACACAACTTGAACTACAAATGAGCTTCAATGTCGAACCCGAAACCACAACTGTTTCCAATCAGTGCAATGACCATTGCACTAATCATTCAATTATATATTATTATCTTGAAATTATCAACGTGTTAATAAAATAAAATTAAAAAAAAATTTTTTTTTGGTCTAAGACACGTTTGTATTGTAAGCACAAGCGGCGCTTACTTATAATTATACGACAATAATAATTAAACGTGCCTTCGTGAGTGATATATACATTTGAACATATGATAAAAATAATAATAATAGAATGACTGTATTTGATGTACGAAACAAAAGCGCAATTCGCATTAATTATTTATATACAGACATCGTTACAAACGACCAGTCAACTTCACGCATTGATTGCCAAAAAAAAAAAGCAGTACCACAATGTTCTTTTAAAAGCAACCGATTTTAACCAGTCGTGAATAACCACGAGATATATAATTAAATTCCGTGGTAGTGGAACGTAATTTTATATTTAAACGTTTTCGTATTCAATATTGAATAATACCAATACCTATGGCAAAGTTTGTGTGCATCACATTTCAAAATATATTAATCCGATTGGATATAATCCTTGTTATTTTAAGATGCACCTCATGTGATGATAAGTTCTAATGTCTAGTTGACACTTGTTTTTTATGGCATAACTAGGCGGACTTGGCATGGGCCACCTGACAGCTAGCGGTCATTTCTTATAACGTCTATGCGCGGCAACCTTGGCAACTAACATGTTATATCCCTCGTGCCTGTAGTTACACTGACTCACTCATCCTTCAAACCGGAACCCAACAATACTGAGTATTGCTGCTTGGCGGCAGGATGTGATGAGAGGGTGATACCTACCCAGACGGGCTTACACAAAGCCCTACCAAGTATAAAATAATTTATTACAGCATCATAATAAATGGTTATCCAAATTAATGATACTGTTAGATGACATTTTAAGTAATATCTGTTCTGGAGTTATGAATAGTGTAGGAAAGAAAACGTCCTTAATATAAATAAAAGGTCGCCTTTGTCGTGATTCCGAGATTACATATATCACATTTTAATATTAAGAAGCGATTTAAAACTGGAACAACTCTCAGTCGTTAAAATTTGATGCTTAAACAATAACTTTATACAAATTTAGTATGGAAATAGTAAAATAAGTAGTATGAATGTTATTCGTATATATTGCTCACGCAAAGTCGGCAGGAGAAGAGTCAGTTATAAAGTCCCCTAAAACGCGTGAAAAGTTACGGGCGAAAACTAGAAACTTAAAAATTATGCCTATGTGACAAAAAAGGTCAAACTGTTATGTTTTTCAGTACCACCAAGTTATAAGCAACAATCCATTTTTCAAGTGATATGATTTAAACATCTAATATGCTATTGCAATATATACCAGGCAAAGTATACCTAGTAAGTTATATGCAATCACGCTTAACCAACTTAACAAAACATACATGAACATGAGATCTTCCCGTCGCAACTTCTTAGCTTGGTTGTGAGTTCGTTCCTTAGACAACACCAAACACAATAGTGGAATCATTTCATTTTCACATGTATACGCTCTCATAGGCGTTGCTGACCTGCGTGACCAAAAAAGCAATAAGTTTTCATGGTGACGTGAATTGTTTGGCCCTTCGTAGGGTATACAAAGTATTATAAGTTTGCGTGTCAACAATCGATGCTAACGTCCCCACCCGCTCGTTTTCATGCTAAATTGTTTGCGAAAAAATCTCAAGGTGAAACTTGAAGTTCATTTTATTAAATCGCGTTAAAAGTATAAGCGTGAATACTGCAGAGCTTTACGGCGATTTTTTTAACGTGCCAAAGAAGTAGTTCTTCATATTTAGATAATAACAAATTTCTAGTTCTATTTTCTTCTCAAATAAACACACTGGCACAGTAAAATGCATTATTGTTGGTACTTCTTGACCAAACAATATATACAACGCACTTTATTGCCATCAAGACCTGAACCTGACCATCGCTCTTGTTTTATGGGCTCGTCGCCAACTGCTAGGCAAAAAAGTAGTTAGCATTTAAGCTCGCTCCGTAGCAAGTTTCTCCAAAATCGGTTCAGTAGTTTGGTCGTGAAAGAGCAACAGACAGACATACAGAGTTACTTTCGCATTTACAATATTAGTACAGATGTATTTGATATGGGTGATGTCCACGGTACCCAAGAGATTCAAGCACAACATTCTGCCTAGATTCTGGTAGTAGTACCTTATAAATAGCCGAAATTAAAAAAACTTTTAGTATTGTTTAGATTTTTAAGGGTTCTTTGTACTATTAAGCAAATGTCATACAAATTACAAATTTTTTTTAAACGACGTTTTTGACGACGTCCGTGGTCGCGTAGTGTGTACACCGGTTTTCATGGGTTCGATTCCCGGCCAAGTCGATGTAGAAAAAGTTCATTAGTTTTCTATATTGTCTTGGGTCTGGGTGTTCGTGGTACTGTCGTTACTTCTGATTTCCCTAACATAAGTGCTTTAGCTAATTATATTGGGATCAGAGTAATGTATGTGATGTTGTCCAATATTTATTTATTTATTTATTATTATTATTTTATTTAAAAGTAACTTCGACATTCATATTACTAATAATCATATATATTAAATAATCTTTTATTACTCAGTCCTCAAATGCCTCGTTGCTCTGTTTGCTAGCTTTTAAGAATCAGCTCAGAATAGCGTTTTAAGGTACTGAAATCAAAATATTATTTAGTCAAGTAGGCTCATAAAAGCACTTTTGAATCGTTTTTTTACAGCGTGGAATTAAATATACAGCTACCAACGGTTCAGAAAGTAGATCCTACCTAGAAGAACTGGTAATAAACTCAGTAGTTACTCCTTTTTAACCCTGTATTGAACTGTTTCCTCAAGTTGATTGTATAAATGCCATAAATTTATTAATAAAACGGTAAGATGTCTTTTGATGTCTAAAACGCATTAATTCGTTAAGCCGTTCCCGATCATATACATATATGCACGTAATATATCCAAAGCTGACACTCCACGATAGTAAAACTTTTCCGTTCACATATTTCGTACACCAAGGCTTGGTTACAAAGACTCCACACGTGTCGGGAGGTCGTAAAGTCTACCAACGTAAATGGGTACCTTATGAGATGTTTACTGATCTCGGTTATAACTCTTAGGTTTTACCTATAAAACTTTTGATTAACGACTTTGCTATATATTACAGCTTAATGTATATCGTATATTAAAATATGACTTGAATTATATCAATGATTAAATGCCACTGCATTCTTGCTGTTATTTGTACAATGTACTAAATATGTTAACAAAATTATTTTGTTAGCTGAAATTGGACACTGAAATTTTTAATACCGTCCGTCGGTTCGGAAAAGAAAATATCCTGGTCTGAGAATAAATGGCAACGGTCCCTTGTTACAAGCAGAACATAAGGAATATATGTATTAAGTTAGTAATATTACAAACATTATAATACAAATGTATAACTTGTGTAATTTAATGTTATAAAGAATTCTTACACTCGTACCACGTAAAGGATCACCATAAACACGCCTTTATTACAACATAAAAAACAGAATACTGAGGTGATTATCTTAAGGTCACTGGGGGGAGGGTGGGGTTATAAATAATTTTAGACTTAATACTTATATGCACGTATTTCCATATGAAATCATTCTCAATTTAAACGCATATTTCGACTAAATTCAATTAAAATAATGATATATGAACGTCGAAAAAGTTTATTATACTATAAATTTTATTGTTGTATAATGAACTATTATACAACAATATATTGTAATTTACTGATACACTTTGTGCATTGTCAAGTGTATGTGTGTGTTACAAACAGGTAACACCTGGTCATTAGGTATTTAGTCAGTAAATGACAATATTTGAGGAAAGGGCCGGGTCACAGCATGAAGGCTCCCATGTTTGATTGAGCCAACAAAGAACGGATTGTTTTTTTCAGACAATGATTATGGGAAAATGTCAATTTTAGCTACCTATTTATTGTAATTCTTAACTTCGAATAAATTAAGTGAAAAATATATTTATACAAAACATGGTATAATATTCACGGAAATCTGAATAGCTGCACATAATAGGTATTAGCACTTGAGATGGGCTCGTTGCCAATATTCATGAGTTTGTTCATCTGCATCCCTATTCTATAAAAGGAATCCTACTCGTGGAAAATTCCTGTAATTATATAACAGATCTTTATTATCATAACAATATATTGCAACATTAAAAATAATTTGTTTAGTATTCAACACGTGTCCCATATTCAGCATGAGTATGTTTTGTATAATTAACATTTTGTCCCTAATTAACGAAAGGCTTACGTGATGTTATAGTGTAGTCATTATGACGACTCTTTGTTTTCAGGCGGATATTTTAATGAGTTTAATTTAATATGTATCACTTATGCGTAGTAAAAAATATGTAAAACTGGGTTTCAGAATCTTAAAACTATACGCAATTTTCTTTGTGTATTTTATTAAAAATTCACCTGTGTTAATGTGTGCGTGTTACAGCTAGACCGGAGGGGGGGGGGGCGGTTTCTGATAAGTGATATACACTCAGCCTTTAAGTTTTTTACCGAACTCTCGAAAATTTTCGAATGTAGCTGATGATCATAGTGGCCACCGAGCGGCTGAAGAGAATCCGTTGGCAGATTTTGCTAAGTATAATATATATACCCAGTTACAAATACTTAGCTTGCGCGATTCAGAAAAATGTTATATTTAACCCGAACCATCTTTCGGTACCGGGTTGTAGCATACGTAATTAAATAATGACCACACAATTTATACTACATTTTTATCCGTTTTCATAAGTACGTGGATCGAACGAAAAGTTATTTATAGAAAGGTTTTCTTGACATTTTATTTCATTTACGTTTAAGTTTTATTTTTAATAAATTGAATGGGTACTATTGTTGAATGTGAAGTCTATAAAAGGTCATTAGAAGATGGTTAACCAGCTTATTTTGAGCTTTGTAAACTTCGGCATAAGTATTCCACAATCTTGGGTACGTAATTACAATCTAAAAAGTTCAGCTGATTTTAACTAATATGTACACTAGTTTCCGCCTGCAGCTGCGACCGCGTGTGATCGGAGGTGGATGCAGGTATTAGGTGCATACCCCTATTACCCTTTTATTTCGGGGAATACCATACACCTCTCGGGTCAAAAAATAAACTCACATAGACTATTTCAGATTTTAATCTCTATGCCAAACTTCATTCAAATCCAACTTTAGCCGTTAATGAATAACAAACATCCATAAAATTTTCGCATTTATAATATTAGCAAGATATAAAATATAATTTCATGTCATATAACATATCTAATTTTCAATATAGCTGGTGGTTGCTGCCTTGTTGCAAATTCGACCACTCTTGATTTGCTTGCGTGCATCTGGCTCCTGTTATTGAATTTTTGTTATTTTTAATCATTAAGTTTTTTTCTAGAACCAACAACGTTTGTACCACAGATGCGCCATACAAACTTTATAAGTGGAAACTTGCTCGATTTCTAGGCGGCTGAAGTTATTCACTTAGACGCTCAGACTTGCTAGCTTGAGTTTGTCACTGGGATTTATTTTCTTTTATAATATTTTGTTTTCGTTTTTGTGTGTATTCAAAAAATATAAAATTATTAAATATTTTTTCGAAGGATCAAATGATCGCTATTAACTTTGTATGGATTCACAAATCGTATAAAAATTACCGACCTCATTTATAAACGTTGTTCTGAAAGTTTAGTTAGTCACCATTGGCTTGATATTCGAAAGAAGAAGACATAGCATTGTTTAACTAACCACCCGCCAAACATAATATATATAGGTAAAAGTTAGGAATATATCTAATAAATAAAAAGTATTAAATTTGTCTTTGTCTAAAACCTGATGTCTTTGATGGACAAGCAAAATCTATGCCGAAGAACTCTCTAATCATAGTTAGTTTAGTATAGGTATAGGCGTGATGGCCCACGTGTTACAAGACGTAAAACTTAACTGATGATTCTGAGTTCAAACCCGGGGCTAGCACCACTGATTTCATGAGCTTAATCAGTTCCAAACACTCTCCTTAGTAGTTAACAAGTTAAATAATTTGATATTGATAGCAATATAGTAAAGACTATAAAAATTATTCCAATTACACACATTTTTTTTGGTAAATTACTATTACGTAAATTAAAAGTAAAGAAGGATATGTATATTAAAAAAACATCATGATGAGGGATGACCATAATTAACTCACAAATACATTTATTCACACTAGTGGATTGGTCGAAATTCGACCTTAATTCATTACTAATAAAATATTAAATGCGTTGATTATAAAGATACGTTTGAAAAATGAGGCTCAAATAGACGATACCTTGTCATTACTATAATAAAAAATTAAAATGTCAAAAAAAATTCATTGATTTCATCTTTGACATGACGTGTGTTTTCATTGTACAGTATACATGTACTATGAATGTTTCATTTTAAATATTATGTGGATAAACGTGTACGTTTGTTAAACGTATCGAGTGTGTGTAATGTTATATTTTTTTTTATTTTGATGTATTTTTAATGTATAATTTATGAAAACATTCTCTTCCTCCACATAAAGTTTAATCGTGCTCAAATTTCGTACACTTCCGTGCGCGTCTTATTATAAAAAAGGGGTTCAAAGTTTTTTGCTTCACGTATTATTATATAGATAATAATTGTGGGAACATGAATTCATGGTGCTTGCTGCTCCCCTTCCTCAGTCCTCCCTCATCTTTGCGTATAATTCTCAAAGAAATTCATAAGGTATATCATAATACTATTATACTTAAAACGAGTGAAACCGGTTCGAAGTGGTAACTCCAGAAACTGGAACAAAGTTGTATCCTTGACACGGCTGGCCTGCTTCGTATATAACACCTCCTTGGGGCTTAGACTAGACTATAGAATTTGTAACAAGACACGGTCAATATAATAAAGGTTGTGAGAAACTTAAACGTGAATAATACGTCGTCACTAAATTTTGTTAGTTTATTATTTATTAATAGGTTATTATTCTGTACTTTAATAATATTAATAAATAAATTGATTTTCATTGAAAGAACAACATTTTTATGTAGGTAATGTTTAAAAAAATAATAAAAAAAGGTAGAAAAGAAAAACAAATATTAAATTCAATATAAAAAAAAACAATCCAACTGACGGAATATTTGTATATGTTTTTCTCTTTTAAGTAAAATAATTTATCATCTGTAAGTACTTATGTAATCAATTTATAATATTAAAGTGCAGGAGCTAGTAGCACGTGTGAGATATGAATATAAAGCAAAAATCAATGAACTCGATTTGAGCGGCTTTTTTATTGATTATATTTTTTATATAATAGAACATTAAAAACATTAATCATAATTATTTTATTAACAATAATTAATCTAATTACAACTGACTGATGTTCTATGATTATAGTATAACAAAATTAAAAAGCACAGTAGAGTATACTGATTTCTTTAAATTTACAAATAAACAATAACATTTTATTTTATAAGAATAAATCCTTACATTAACTTTTATATATATAAAATAATACATATTATATTCTAAGATAATAGTTATAAGTTGTTGCCCTATGAACTGTTTAACGGGTTCACTCAAAATAAACAGAGAGTTTGATGCCAATGAACCCGACAGACAGGTTCGAAATCTTTAATACTAATATAGGTAAAACCGCAATAAGAACAAATATTATGCGTTGAATTAGGAATTAATAAACTTACACATACATACACATACTGTACTCTATAAATGTTCTTGTAATCACACACACATTAATATAAATAACAAACGAAATACGTTTTATTCTTATGTCATAAAACAATATTGTGCTCATTTATCTTTACTGATTAATTGGTATAATTATTATGACATTTTATTTCACACTTCGTTTCGTTTCGTCACAACAAATATTTAATTTTTACTACGGACGGATAGTATTACCTAATTGGTAGATACACGGAAGTTAAGATATTGTTGTTTTTATTTTATTTATGTAAGTAAGCTACGAAAAATTTGAGACGTATATCAAATGATAGCAAATAAACATTTCGTAAAAATCTTTTGGATCCGAAATGGTAATAAGCAGTTCTTAGAATTGTACGATTAAGTAATGATATCAAAGCGCATTCGACCTTCGATTTTCTCTTCAAAAGCGTCGTCATGGCAATCTTCAATTCTCGAAGGCTTAACATGCTTAGATATCATAACATAAAATAATTCTATACAATCAATGCCTTTTAAGACCTTTTCAATAAGTTTCCTATGTCAGCGCATTTCGCATTGAAGAATGAAAAATGTTATTTATACGTAAAGTATAAAACACTAACTGCGTGCGGTTTCATCTGCGTTAAATGACAATAGTCCGCCCCCTTGGGTCATATTAATCCTTTAAATTATATTAAATTTAAAATCAATCTTCGTTTTAATGTTGTAGATTGATGTCACAATTGTAATTGAATGATTTTTTTTTATTGGCAGGCCCATTAACTTAGGCTTAGACAAAACTTCAGAATGATTAACTGTTCTTTATAATGCCAATGTGTTATCAACCATAGCCTATGTCACATGCCTGTATTTACACTCGCTCACTCACGTTTCAAACAGGAACAAAGCAACAAAGTATTTATGTTTAGCGGTAGAATAAATAATGGGCAGGTGTTAGGCAGACAGGCAGGCAAAAAGGCTTTCACAAAGCTCTTCAATACATATATTCATACATTTATAAAATTATTCAAATATTCCAAATCTCTTTTATCATAGCTAAGTAATACATTATAATGGAACGATTTTCTTCTCAATCATGCGTAACAAATGATATATTAATAATAAATTCATATCTCGAAAGGGATATGTTAAATGCTTAAGTGGTTACTTTAAATAATATTTAATTATAGGACGTAACAAAATGATTTAGAGTAAGCATATTCATCTTAATTATTCATTTTATTAAACATTAAAGATTGATGGAACATTAAAGTAATTTAATAAATTTTAACATGATAAATAAGTCATGTTACTCAACAAGAGACTATATAGATTAAGTATTCGTCGATTTACGCTTGTAAAGCTAATTATGTATCTAATAAGAGCATTAGTAACTACTGAGATTCTTGGCGGTTCTTCTCAGTAGCATCTACACTCAAAATTGAATCATGATATCATATTTGCTTTTAGGAGCTATGATATGAATAATTAGAGTCTCGAGTTTTAAATAAAAACTAATTAAATAATTCAACCATAAGATTGATGATGAAGTTATCAAGTAATAATCAGATTGAAACATAATCAAAGGATAAGTATAATGTTTCGTGTCAATAATCAAGGTAAATCAAATATACAAATTGAAGCTAACAGTATCAAGGACAGCCGCACCTACCCGCCTTGACCGATAGAATCAGGAGAACGAGGTGCAGCTTGACTTCACTTCTTATACTTAACGGTTTGTTTGTATTTAATATTGCTAAGTAAGTTGCATGTATCAACTCTACAATGTCTTTACTAATAAAATTATAAATAAAGACACTAAAGTACCACTGTCTGTCTCTTACGCCTTCACGGCCAAACCTCTGAACCCAATTTGATGAAATTTTTGTATGAAGCAAACTTAAAACCCCCGGAAGGAAACCTGATGACCAACCTCTAAAGTGCGAGTTAAGCCGTGGGCAACAACTAGCATCATATATAATTATATGTCAAGAAATATTCTCATGTTAAGAATCAAGAATAGATCGGTTAAAGATTGTTATTTAAATAAAAACAAGTGAACGTAAAAGCAGAGATAGCTCAGTGATTAAAACACACGAATCTTAAAGGTAGGTTACGGATTGAAATCCAGGCGAACACTACTAAATCTTCGGTGATGAAAAACATCAAGAGGAAATCTGTATGAGTTGGATGAACGTTTGTTACACGTGTATTTAAATGAGCTACAAGTCTCAAAAGGTGAGAAGACCTTTGCCCAGCCGTGGCGAATTTACAGATAAAAACTTAAGTGTACAAAAATAGGAGACAGTAATACGAGTTTTCGATGGGAAGGTGTTTCATTTCCCTAATAATATCCATATTAACCCAATATGAACGAGAACTATTCAGCTGTTTCACGGTCATAATTATGCAGTCACAGTCCAATAAACACGGTTGGCATACATGCAAGTTTAACATTCAATTTGACTTAGCAGCTCATAATTATAGCGTAGTGCGTATGACTTACAAATAACTTATTAATGTTTAAAAATCTCGTTCTAACAATAAATCAGGTAACACACACACTAACAGTCTTAATTTATGTTAACATATAATACACACACATAAACCTGTTACGGTAATCTTACATACATGAACACCAACTCAAGTTTCGTCTAACAACGTAATTGCTCTTACGAGATAAAACAACGAAATTATATAATCTAATACGACTTTACATTACGGATTTAAATTGCTCACTTCTATTTTATGTTACGCTGGAAAAAATCCACTCTTGTCTTTTGTAGCTGTTTATTGTCGTAACCAGAGACAATTTTCTAGCAAATATTCCCAGCAGCTCTTAAACTGAAAGACCGTACAAGCGGAAAATAAGATGAAATTGAATCCGCGTTGCCTTTGATGTAAATTAAGATTAAACTTTTCTATCGGGTAACGTAATCTGTTTAAATATTATACTAAAATATTAAACATTAATAGACGAGGCACATAATCAGTAACAATTTATGTATATGGATAAAATTAAGTAATTATTCGTACGCCTATATTTTTGATACTATTATTTGGAAGAACATACAAAAATGTTCCATATAACCTTGCTTTCTGCTTGCATACGGCACAGAAAACGTTTTTAGACAATTGTATATGCATATATGATATTGGAAAATAAAATCAACTGACCATTCAATAAATTTAAAAATATTATTAAGACAAAATTAATCAAGAAACTTATTATCAATTTAAAGAGTATTTTTAAGATGCCTTAAGAATCGGATTCCAATGCAGGATTAATAAAGAAATATATACCTACTAACATTATTGAAATCTGGTTTATTTGAAAAAAGGAATTATTTACGAGTTTTTTTGCGGTTTCTTCACGCTGGAGGCTGATTTCTGGAGCGGCGGTGTTTACATATTGACAATTCAAAAATTCTTCATTGTAAATTTTACTTGAATTAATACACTTGATTCGATCAAGTTACTATTGAGACCTATACTTGTAATCGATACCTATAATTAACCTATATGTGTTGTGTGTCGCTTTTGAAGTCTATTTATTTAGATTTCATATTTTAAATGTAAAACCGAGGTGACGAAGGAATGTATTTATTTATTTATTGGAAAAGTTACACCATCAACTTATCACTAAGCACTTAAAATTAATATCTGACTTGGGTAACATACAAAGTGATACGTCTTTAAATGTGTAAACAACATTTAAAACTTAATTGCCATTTTTGCTTACAATTCAAAATAATGGCTAAACTTTACAATGCGATATAAAAAGCAAATACGAATATATTTATTTGCCTACTATTAATGTTATCGATTCAAATTAGACTTTGAAGCGTTAAATACTTCCAAATAAAAACAATTAACACACAAAACCGCTGATTGCGTATGTATCTAAAATAGCCTGAAGTTATTGTATATTTCATGTAAATTCATGCTGTAAACACATACAAAGATTAAACGAGGAAAAACATGTAATTATTACTTATCCTCAAATAATAAAACATGTCTTACAGAATAAGCATATTATACATACATACTTTGAAAGATGAACAAACCCTTATATTTTCTTATTCCTTACGTTTTCTGCTTATACGTATTATGTACTACAAACCATTATTGATTAATTTTAAATATACCCTTACTAGCGGTCCGTCCACAGTTCGTCAGGGTGAAATAAGAATTTTATTTCGTATGATCGAAGCGCCACCTACTGGGTCTTGTTTATACCACCTAGGAGCCCACTTAAATACACACACTTAAATATACACACATAACACATACACACAATTTTCGTCTAAATCGTCCAAACTAGTTGGTTATCAATCGTTAGGCAAAAAAGTACTCCATGTCCTTCCTTGGAGTTCAAGTTTGCCTCATACCATATTTCATCAAATTCGGTTCAGTGATTTGGTAGTGAAAGAGCGACAGACAGACATACAGACAAAGTTACTTTCACATTTATAATATTAGTATAGTTTCTATTTTACTCAACCGCTTCTATCCATTTTAATTTCACTTTCCAAGTTCAGATAAAATCTTCGCCGACATTTAACAAATCCATTATGAATATCCAGTCCCCTTTACCAGATTACCTTAGATCTCAATTAATTAAGACAGGTCAATTTAAGGTCAAAGTTGTCGATGATAAGTGGCCGACATCGCCTTAAGACACTTAAAGAAATATTATATCTTATATCGCCAAAGCATCACCAACATTGGAAACTAAGATGTCATGTCGTTTAAACCTGTTCTACTAACTAACTCACCCTTTGAAACGGAACGCAAGAATACTGAATATTACCTGTTGGCAATGTTATTGGTGGGTACCCAGAGCGTCAAAATCCTATCACAATTTTATACTGCATAAATATTATAATCGGGTAGAGTTCTCCTGTTCTAACAAGAATCATCCACATCGAGACATCTTCATTGGTGGCCAAATAAACAACACGTACTTTAATTTATGGTCATTAATCACGAACTGCAATTACACATGACTTAGTGCAATTGCTACGCGTAGTGACGACGGCATTGTCATAACCACAAACGAGGACAAATAAAATCCTAACTCACCTTCTTATTTGTAAAATTATCAATGGCAACAAACTGACGTTCAGTGATAGTAATAGTAATTTTATTTTATTCTAGGAAAATGATTTCCTTGCATGTAACGCGTTTCCTTTCACGCTCATGTTTTATGCAAATATGTTTAGTGGTAACATTGCCACCATAATGGAAGAGCAGTTATCATAACTGATACCGCACACTCCATTGGCTTAGAGGGTCGCATTATTAATGAGCACCGAGATTTTACTTGGTTGCAGGTACCACTCACTCATCAGATATTCTACCGCCAAACAGAAATACTTTGTATTGTTGTGTTCCGGTTTGAACGGGGAGTGAGCCAGTGCACAAGGGACAGCATCCTAGCTCCCAAGGTCGGTGTCGCATTTTTATTGTTTGGAATGGTTATTATTTCTTTCAGCGTCAATGTCTATGGGCGATGGTGACCACGTACCATTAGGTGGCCGCTTTTGCCTGTCCGCTTACATATGATATAGAAGAAGAAAAAATGATGGCCCGGCGGATAGACACGTGGATCAGACAATCATCACTAAGTGTTCAAGTACTCATTATCTTAAACGACACATTAAAGTTTGCATGTATGAATAGTAAACATATTTTTCATCATTCGGTTTAAAAGAAAATGTAAACCTTTACATAAAATACTGTTATAATTGTTATCGAATATGTTTTAATGAAATCAAGTAAAAGTAAAAATAAAAAAAAAAAAATTAAAATAAAAACTTACAAGTGGCTACCATGAAGAAAACTTAAAAAAAACTCGTGGCAAAAAAACAGTCCTGCTCCTGAAAATAAAAAAATAAAATAAAAAAAACTATAATGAAAATAAAATAAAAGATAATAATAATGTAAATAAAATTAAAACTGGAAAAAATGGGATGGGTTTGCTTGTAAAAAATTTCGACTACACATTGATATAATAAAGGTGACCCAGATTTTTTTTTTTAAATAAATTTTAATACAAATATAATAAAAAGCAATAAAAAATAATGCGTTCAATCCGCCTGTCGTTAAAATAATTTTGTTTTCGTTAAATATAAAATTAAACAAAAGAGATAAATTTTAATTATTTTGTTTATTTTGAAATCGAACCGAACAAAAACAATTTAACTTAGTCAATCGCAATGAATTTGAAAAGTTATAATTAATTAAAAAAAAAAATACATAATACATTAACATCTTCTGTAAACAAACACCAAAAAACTGACATCATATCATGACATGACATGACAGTCTAGATGTGAAAATTTCATCACATTGATTTCAGATGTGCGGCCGTGAAAGCTATATGAGATAGACATAGACAAAGTTTTATATTCTCTAATAACATATATATAAGTTATATAGATTATTAGAGAGATACTTCTAAATAACCACTAACACCACTAGTATCGCAACGAGATGAAATTGTTACGGAAATAATCTTAAAACATAACTGTTATTACGCCGCGTTATTTTCGTATCCTTTTATCTGTGCTTCCCCGGAAGCGGTAAAAAAGGATTTGGTTGCGCCACATGTGTGTGTGTGCATTGAAAAGACATCCTGACAGGAAATATAACACGATAGTGTTGTAATACTAGTTCATTCTTAACATATCTAGTCTTTTGTTATGACTTTTTCCGTAAAGTTTATAATTTATAAAATTAAAAAAATTATACGTGTTAATTGAAACATGGTATGCACAAAAACAGTCCAATAACATCATGCCTAATTTAAGTCTTGCGACGTATTTTTATATTTAAAAAAAAAAACAACAGCAACAAAAACAAATTTTTTCAAGCAATATTTCTATGAATAAAAAAATATATATATATCCAACTATCTTCTTGTCGAGATACTTCTATCGGTTTATTTATATATGTGATTATTTTAAAACACCACATTTCCGTCTTTGTGTACTGTAAAAGTACGATAATATAAGTAACATGAGCGGGTCTGCTATGAACAGATGCATTTACCGCTTACAATTGTCGTACCAAACGAGCTAGACTCTAGCTATCGTGTGCGTTGGACAGTACCTAAACATTTTACTGTTGGGATTATAATCCTTAAAATTTAATCCTTAAAGGCTATTTTCCTTTGTAATCCATTCGTACTATTATCCGCAGACGCACGTTTTCCGCCTAATTTATTATAAGGGCCGTCGCTGATACGAACTAGTCTTTTTATAGAAGGGACGAAGAAGCTATAATATATGGGAAACTATTTTAGTCTTATCTATTGGATTCCAATGTCCATACATATTTATTGAAACTCTAAAGTAATTTCAATAAATCGATACTATTAACTATATATTTATTTAAAATGTTATATAAAAAAGATTTTAAGAACAGTTTTAAGTATAAAATTTGCTCGATTTTATTTTTGAATAAACGTTCGCTTACAAGCAAATGTTCGAATTTTATTCGAATCTTTTGCAATAACCATTCTCAATCTTTCAATCAAGCAGGCAAAATAAAACATTTGCTTGAGTAAGTATCTCTTGAATAAGTAAAGACAGGTGGAATTACCGAGTAAATAACTTTGCTAAGTGAATCACGATTGTGTTTAACCAATACGTCGCGATTTTTATCACCCGATTGTAGCGCAGCCATTATTTACTGTTAATATATATGTATAATATATTTCCATATAATGCGAAATAAATTAATACTGCTACTCGTTTGTTACTATTACTTAGACGAATAAAATGTATATGTATTTTCTAAAAATACCTTCCTTTTATTTTTTAGATATAATTTTGTCACCAAGGTACTAAATAGGTGTGCAACAATTCAATTAGTATGGTAAAATCACAATGTCACAAAACCGATGAATTAAAAAAATAAAAACATTTTTTTATATGAACCTAAAGTACATTATCACTGATATCAAAATCTTTCTTATTTTACTAAGCTTTGGAGCTCCAATTCGAAGCACTTGAAGACGAAAGGCAACCACTGTTATAAAACTGCTCCATAATACCAGTCAGCTCAGGTATATTTTATATTAGTAAAAATCATTGAAACTTAGGCCTCCTATACACAATTGTATTTATCATTAAGATCAATAAAAAAACTGAATTGTTTGTGGAAGAGAATAAATACAAAAAAAAAATCCGAACAATATCTCCAAAGCCGAATGACGAATGATAAATATTTAGAAATTAAGTCGAACTGAATACGTTACAGAATTAACATCAAACGGATCGGATGTTTTATTATCTTGAATATATTAATTTGGCATCAGAAGTCATCGAACTGCCTATAATAAGTTATAATTAAACGGGATTATCCGTCATGAGTCATTAGTCGATTGAAATGCTTTGATGAAACGCAGAGGCAGGTGCTTGTTTTAAGATTTAAATCGTTTTAATTATATTTTGGTTTTATTATCTGTGCTCGCTAATTCTTTTACATGATTGTCTTATTTAGATACTCTTTTAAAACCTTCTAATTTTAAATGTAAAAAGTTTAATAACTCTGTGTTTTCTCTCGATAACCATCGCAATCGCCATGGCGTTTTCATTTCACTTTATTCGATTTAAATGAGATTAAAAAAAAAAATACTAAAAAACCATACTTGATAAACTTTATTACTAGACCGAAAAAAGTTTATTGAAAAATGTCATTACAATCTTTAAGTTATTTGAATACGTTAATTTAGTCTTATCTAATTACGCCTTTGACAAAAAAGTTTCTAATTTGATAAATTAAAAAAAGAGTTAGGAAAAGAATAAAATTATCGATGTTAAGGCTATTTTTACCCTATCAACATTACTATATATATAACATTGTGCGTGACAATATTTAATTTTCTATTCAACCGTTCCGGTGTTGAGTTAAGATGCACTAGGAAGTGTTAATTCCAATTATGAATACTTTGTTACGCATTCTCGAATATTCTATTAGTTTCAGGTGCAAAGAGCTAAGTTAGAAAGAAAATTAGTTTGCCATATTTTGCTTATTAGTAATTAATATAGGTAGGCAAATTATTAAAAAAAAATAGTTGCCGTTTAAAAAAGAGCAAGGTCCATCTTACTAATAATATAAATGCAAAAGTATCTCATGTATTTATAGATCATTAGACTAACTTTTTTTAAATGAATCAGTCTTTACTCTTATTTTATTGCTGTTGATAACTTAATATAACTATAAAAAAATTATCAGTATGATTTTTTTATTATTTTCATATATTCATGTATTTTTGTATGCAATTCATTTTTCACTTTTTAATAATTACCTACAACATTTTTTAATTTATGGTAATTTTGCAACGGTACCTAATTATAATTAGTTAATTTAAAATATATATTAGCAGCGATAAAAACAAGGCGATTAGCATTAAGGCCAAGTCATATAAAATATTATTATATATATATATATATATATAAAAAAAACAAATTTGGATTATTAACAAAAAACGAATTTTGTTCAACAAATCAAATATGACGTAGCTATCTATCGTCTGATTAAATATTTAAAAAGTGCCTCCAATTATATTCAATTAAAATAGATCAAGATTAATATGATATGATAAGAATAGTTATTTATTTAACTAATAATAACATTTATTTTAAACCTTTAAATTCTTTAAATAGTTTCCCACATTGTATAAAAAATAATAGAAAACGAGTAATCTCGCAACGGAAGCTTGGATCATGACACATTTCCTTGTGATATAAATACAATGAAATGTGAGATTAACAACGAAGTGAATAAGTATTATTAAGAAACCTACTCTGCTTAGGGTTACCATATCAAACATTAAATTATTAAAAGATAACTTAACAACAAAATTTTTATTTTTAAAGGGTTTTTGCGAGTTCGGTAAAAGTAAGTTAGAATATTATATAATATAATATAATGTCTATAGTATTTAAATTATTATAAATAATATAAAATACATATACAGGAATGTATTCGTCTTGTACACGTGTAACTGTCCAAAATTCAGGTAAAATAATATGTGTAACTATAAAATCTGAATGACATATTTATAATGGATACTACATATCGCGAAAGCTTTGATTGATTATATAACATGTCTAGATAGACCGTCAACGATGAGAACGCATTGAACAAAAATAATGGTCAAATGTTGGCCACTAAGACACGCACACTAGTAAAGTAGTATAACGTTTAGAATGAGTCAAGGGTGTCTGTCACGCACACTAAGATAGTAAAGTTAGTTCTAGTTCTTTTGTAGTGCGATATGCGTCGAAAGTCTAGATATATATAAATACAATCTAAACGCGAAAGTATTAGAATGTTCATTACTCCTAGTACGGTTTTGGTGAAAATTGTCTCGGCTTCGATGATTTTGAATAAAATATTTATATTTAGGACAAACATTTTTTCATTAAAAAAAAAAACAGTTACGACTCGCAAGGTTAACAGTTAAATAACAAATCGTGTTTCATATAATAGCATAAACAAAAGACGTCTCTCATCAAATATCATAAACAATTGTAAATCTAATCAACATATTAAAGAGAGGAACAAATCATTTCACTCGACTTTCGAGAGGCGAGTAAAACCGTGGGATTCATATTACAATAACTAAAAAATTCCGCAACGCTTGATATTACCCAGAATTGAAATATAACGATTGTATACTAACAGTAAGAAATATGATTACATCTTCTAACTCTGCGTTTAATACAATTATAATATGCCTGTTTATAAGAAGTTTATGTTTTGACGAGTTACTGTCGGGGTCATTCTATTTTTTAAATTAAAAAGCTAACACCTTATTCTATTTTATAAAAAAAAACGGTAATACTATAAGTGCCAGCATAAAGCCTTACCTTATTTGTAGAAAAACATTCTGAAAAAGATATATTCGGAAAATATAGCTCGACGATTAAGTTAAGTACTGTATATAGAATCACGGATTGAAAGTTAATATGCATTTGTATAATAGAATTAAATTAAAACGACTTTAATCAGAAATTACTGAGCAAATTTTATTATTTTGACATTATATAAATGCTCGTACTAATAGTTCAGATTACTACAATATCTATACTAATATTATAAATACAAAAATAGATAGTAGTAAGAGCAACAGACAGAAATCTGTCTGTCCCTCTTACACGGCCAGACCAGCAAGCTTAAACTCCATAAGGACATAAGCAACTTATTATCCCTAATAACTTATGACCTACCCCTAAAACACGAACGAAGCCGCGCGCAACAACTATTTATTTGTATTATAACACATCCAACGAAAGTCATAAGCAAATGACAATACTTTATAATTTAATTATTCTTATTATTTAGAATATATTTACATGTAATAAGAAATAATAATACTTTCCATTAAAATGTCACGACATTCTTTCGGAGTAATCTCTGTTATTAATGTAATTGAATTATATAAAAGTCACGGCGATTCTGAAAATCTCATAAAAATTACTTTCGTGATGTAAAAGCCTTAATTTTAATAACTGTCACTAACTCGTCTCCAGTGACTTTGTCTGCGTTCAAATACAGATTTTACACAAAAAATATTGAAAGGACTTCTTTATAAAGATAAAACTTTATCGTCCAATGTATTCTACCCAATGTTAATTCTTTTGTAAAGGCGCAATATTTTGTTTTTACATAAAAAATATAAAAAGGAACTGATCGTTGAATATCCAAAAAACAATCATATACAAAAATAAGACGTATTGCGCAAATATAAAAATAGTTTGTATAATATACTTTTTTGGAAAAAAAAAATCATGAACTGAATAGATTATCTTATCAACGAAGCAAAATCTCTTTAACAGCCGATTATTTATATATTCAATGCTCTCCCTTAGCTATATTCTAGATGTAAATTTACTCAGGCATAAATCAAAGTTTGCTTATCACTTTAGAAGTTAACCAATCGTAATTCTCAACTCAATGACCCACTAAGTCATTTTACGAGTCTGCAGATTACTTTAATAAATTCTACATCAGGCTACAAATCGCAATTCAGCTTTAATACTATTTTAAACACTGATTTAATATAACAATTATAAAATAAGTGTCATGATGGTTTTATATACCAATATATAAATCATAACTATAAAAAAACATGTGGAAAGTACAATACACAAATATATACACTTTAATAAATAAATACGAGTACATAGGTACGGCCTTCGTTAATGAAATATTTTTTTTTGTTTTGGTCAAATAAAATAAGTCTTTTAGTAAACGTCCCACGCACGTATACGATACTCGAGTCAATCACACTTAACACCCTAATAGATAAATATTTACCAAAACCAATTAAAATTAAAAGAACATAAAGTGATAATAAACAAGTATTTAATTAATAATATTGGCCTATTTACGTAACGATGCGTCTACTTATACATGTACAACTATCATTTAATTCATATTAAATAGTCATTTTAGTTTAGGTGAACGGTGTAAATTTCTTATGAGATAAAATGTCTTTAAGTCCATTTAAATAAAT
This sequence comes from Vanessa atalanta, assembly GCF_905147765.1. Taxonomy (NCBI): domain Eukaryota; kingdom Metazoa; phylum Arthropoda; class Insecta; order Lepidoptera; family Nymphalidae; genus Vanessa; species Vanessa atalanta. Next base: position 9,226,583 of record NC_061882.1, read on the forward strand.
GTAATGGTCTCCTGAATACTTTTAACGAACTTGTTATTTCTATTAATCTTACGCTTAACGTTAAACATTGCATTAAAATTTAAAAGCTACTTTCAAAATCAACAGACATACTTTCGGGTATATTATTCGAAATATGTATATATTTAACAATAGAATCGCTGGAGACGATATGATATAACAATTGTAAAGACACATAAAGGATATACAGTGGGCGGCTGTCAAGTTTAAAAAAATAATAATTGGAAATGTATTTTGAAAAATTGGAACATGTGAACGAATTGTGTTAAAAAGTAGAAAAACAAATCATTGAACCGTATCGGTCATGCGCCGAACAAATATTGATTTTAAAATATATAAATGTCTATCTAAACTTTACTAAAGTACGGTTTTCTTGCAAGCCTTAATTAAAAGTAATTCTACCGAAAATAGTCCGCTAGTAGCACTTTTACACGCATAATTAATGTATGAATTACTCTTACTAAATGGCACTGTGCTCTAACTATTGTATTTCACATAAACGCATAGTACGTTTTTTTATCGTCTAATGTAATAAGTATTTCTAAGACAAACTTACCTTTTATGACTTTGCGCAATCGAAAAGAAATAAGTATAATGTATTCCGTATATCGTGCAATGTGTATATCAGTGGCATAGTATAAAAGAATGTTATAGCAATAGAGCAAAAGTCCTATTGAAATGTAACTTGTTAAAACCCTTTATATGACTAACATGTTGGACCAAGAACTATATTACGAAGCTCAACAAAGCATACAATTTTAAATTTGGAATCCAACAAAATAAAATTCCGTAATATGTTCGAAATTTAAACCAATTTGAACATTATAATTAGTTCGTTAAGATAATGACGTAGTTCTGCATTAAAAACATTAGTAGCCAACGTACGGGACAGAGCAATTAAGGACAAACTTACATGACATAATTTAACATTTAACTTACACGTGATGTTTTGTAATTATGAAATCTATTATATAAATGTGTTTATTCATTATGAGCTTACAAACACTACATTTTATTCTTATATTTACACGAGCATGACATTCTGTCATGTATTATGGTAAAACCTTTTCTGAAACGCGTTGCATCTTCTGGTAAAAGTTCCATGTATATTGATTTAGTAGTCTTTCCAGTTCGGTAATTTAAAAAAATCCTTTCATTTATTAATAAGGATAAAAAAATATTTACTTGCAGGAAGTAAATAAGGTTATACAACATAATAGTAATAGTTTCATGACCGCGTTGAAAAGTGATAAGATGGCTAGATCGCTAGTTCGTTAGATCGTTGAATGGCAATTCCGATCCTCTGGGCAAAAAATGAACCATCTATCAGCCTCTGCTATCACCAGAGGAGGCAATATAGCACAAGTGGCAAATTTTCTTCCACAACCTTACAATGTTTTCCAAAACCGTCGAGTACGAGATGAATTATAAAAAAAATAAGCACTTAAAAATACAATGCCTGCCTGGGTTTGAATTGTTAACTATCGGCTAAGATTCACGTGTTCTAAGCACTCGCTCGAGTAAGTAATTAACTTTGATAACACTCGCTATCCTCATACACTTAACTGCCTCAACTCATACAATGGTATTCCCATTACTATGACAACATATTTGTAAACCAACAGAGTCATAAATAAAAGAACCCGGTTTCCGTCGCGTGGAATCGTGACTGGTACCGAATTGTTTTAGCGAAGTTCATTTTAAAAGATTTACGGCGTCTGGTGAGTCAGAAATTCGAGTAACTGTTTAAAAGTGTAATAATTAACCCCTTTAATGTTTTAATTATTGTACAACATTCAAATCAACGAATACACATTCTATATTGTAAAGAGGTTTACTTTGTGAGAAGCAACTCATCGGATTTAAAAAATTCTTTCATCAATATTTGGAATGAAGCTAGAGGATGTCTATATGATGAACTGGTTGGACATACAACCACATTAGTGTCCCCGCTCACCAGTAAGAATGACATTTCGACAATTGATTTGACTGGTGATGACACGGGTTCTTCCATTCTAGTATTAAGCAAAAATAAATTCAAGAAATACATTAAAATTAATAGATATATTAAGAAAACACGAAAATTAATAAAATCTAGAAATAATTGTCTTAATTATGAAAAAATTAGTAAGGAAAGAAATACACTCAGATTAAAAATGGTTGAGTATAATAAGAATGTGAAAGATATGAGACAAGGTTATGAGGCTGATGTGAATGCTCTTCAGGCTGAGATATCATATTTAAAAAACTCATTAGAGATCATATCAAAAAAATATGAAATGTCCCAAAAGGAAATCTCTGGTCATATCGCTGCCATGAACAATCTACTAGACCTAAGTAAATATAATTCGGAGCGCTTTGACTCTCTCATAAAACACTATGCGTGTGATTGTCAGGGCGCTTCTGACTCTGGGGATCGTTCGGGGCTGTGTACTGGTATGCCTCCATCTCAGTCAACAGCTCATGTCAGCGCCATACCAAGCAAAACACATCATGTTCCTACCAAAAAATGTACTAAAATTTATAGTGATGGAATGGGAAGAGATATGGGTGTTTTGCTCAATGACATGTGTAAGGGACAATTAGTAACAAATTATAGTATGCCAGGTGCAAGTTATTCACATGTAATGAATAGTATTTTAAACTGTACTCATTGTCCTTCTACTACACTAATCATATTAGTTGGGAGAAGGGGAAATGTGAACAAAAAAATTCTTGATAATTATTACTCTAAATTATTAAATTTAAATGTAGAAAGAATATTAATGTTCACATTTCCTTATATTAAAGAAATGCCACAGGAAAATGCAATTAGGTTTAAATTAAATAATATGTTACATATAATGACCAATTGTAATTATGTATCAAAAAATGACATCAATAATAAAATAGAATTAATTGATATCAATAATATAATTAATAATAATTTATGTTTATTGACATGTGATAGGTGTCACCTATCCAATTTTTATAAGAGACAGATAGCAAGCATGCTATCATATTTTATTCTTACAAAATCAACCAATTGTTTGGTTGACCAGACAACTGCTTCTATTGAGCAGTATAACACAAGACCATACATTTTGGAACATGTTCCAAATAATTTAAATTAAATTCTAAGACAATAGAGGTAGTCTCTGGCACCAATAGTATAGTTTCCATAGAAGCCAATAAAAAAAAAAAGAAAATAGCTAATAATAAAATTGTAAACCTGGTGCACCAAAATATTCAAGGAATGTTAGGGAAGGACCTAGAAATTGAATTATTTTTAACCTGTAATGATATTGATATTATGTGTTTAACCGAACATTGGCTTCTGAATTATCAGGTCATGTTTAACTTTAGTGGGCACCAGATGGCTAGTTTGTTCAGTAGGAATAAAGCTATACGCGGTGGCTCTTTAATACTTATGAGTAAAAATTTTAAATTTAAGGAACGTAAAGATATTGTGAGCCTTTCTATTGAGCAAACTATAGAAATAGCCTGTGCAGAGCTTGAGCGTGTCATTGTTGTATGCGTATACAGGCCCCCTAGTGGATTATATGAATTGTTTGAAAATGTACTGGAAAATGTTTTATCGAAATTATCTGAATCTAATAAAGAAATTATTGTATGTGGAGATTTTAATATAAATTTACTGCATAATACAACCACAAGTATTAGATTCAGATCATTGTTAAGTTCATATAATCTGGTAAATCTGTTCTTAGAACCAACTAGAATAACAGATTCCACAGCAACTTGCATAGATAACATATTTGCAACCCATATTCCACAAAATAAAATTATAATTAATAAACTAAATTCAGATCATTGTGGACAACAAGCTTTATTTAACTTCCATGTTAAAAAAATAAGCAATTCCGAAAAAATAATGTTTGTTCCTTTGACCACTAGTCGTATTGAGAAGTTTAGAAGTAATATTTTGGCTAATCTACCACACTTATCTTTTAGTGATAACCCCAATGCTTTGTATAATAATCTATTTAAATTAATTAGAAACAAGTTTGATGCAATATTCACTTCTAAAACAGTTAATAAAAAAAAATTTTTAAAATTCAATGATTGGGCTACTATTGGAATTCATAAAAGTAGGCAACGAATGTACGAGCTTTACAATGAAAGGACGTACAATCACAGTGCCACTTTTGCCAACTATGTAAGTAACTATTCAAAATTATTTAGAAAAGTGTGCTTTTTGGCAAAGTCTTTAACTATAAAAAATAGAATTAAGAATGCACATGACAAAATAAAAATGACTTTGAAAATTATTAATTGTGAAACTGGTAGAGGTGGCAGTCGCAGCTCCGAATTAAACTTAAATTATAATAATAAAGTCATAAATAGTGAACGGGAAGTTGCTTCAGTTTTTGAACAATTTTTTGCTGACATACCAGTTTCTACAACTAAGTTACTTATTTCTTCTCCAGCAGTTGCCGAATCATTAATGAAAGAAAATGTACGTGAATGCAAATCAAAATTTAATTTTACCCCTGTAAACACCAATGACATAATTTGTACATTTAGGTCATAAGACATTAAGAAAACTGCTGATCTATGGGGTATTTCTGTAAAGGTGATTAATTCAATTATTGATCTAATTGCACCTTATCTTGCGATAATATTCAATGATTGTGTTCAACGTGGTGTATTTCCTGACCTGATGAAACATAGTAAAGTCATTCCAATATTTAAATCTGGTAGCTCTTCAGATCCTAACAATTATAGGCCAATCTCGATACTACCAACCCTCAGCAAAATATTTGAAAAAATTATTTTAAATCAATTATTAGCATATTTCAATAGATACAATCTGCTTCATAGAAAACAATTTGGATTTACGAGGGGTCGCTCGACTACCGACGCAGGTATCGAACTAATAAGAAATATCTATGAAGCCTGGGAGAGGTCGCAGGATGCCTTAGGGATTTTCTGCGACTTATCCAAAGCCTTTGATTGTGTTCAACATGAAACTCTGGTCAGGAAACTATATCACTATGGAATTAGAGAATGTGCACTCGACCTTCTGACTTCTTATCTTAACAATAGAATTCAGAGGGTTGACGTTAAAGGGACAAGGTCTCCTGGGGTCTTAGTTGGTATGGGGGTCCCACAAGGATCAATTCTTGGACCTTTTCTATTCCTCATATATATTAATGACTTGCCCTTTCTTGTTGGGAACAAACATGATATAGTATTGTTTGCTGATGATACCTCTTTGGTTTTTAAAATTAATAGGAAACAGGTACAGTATGACGATGTAAACAATGCTATGTCTGATATAGTACACTGGTTTAGCGTAAATAATCTTAGGCTGAATAATAAAAAAACTAAAAATGGAAAATTTAGCACACCAAACGTGCAAAATGTAAAACCCGATGTACTTATCAATGGGGAATCGATGGATCCAGTTGAAACAACTGAATTTCTTGGCCTTACTCTTGATGCCAAATTACAGTGGCTCCCCCATATAAACGGATTGGCGGGTAGACTGAGTTCTGCGGCATTTGCGGTCAAAAAAATTAGATTATTTACCGATGTTGATACGGCTCGCCTAGTGTATTTCAGTTACTTTCACAGTATAATGTCGTACGGTATTATGCTTTGGGGTAACGCAGCCGCTATCCATACTATATTTGTGCTGCAGAAGAGGGCTATTCGCGCAATCTATAACCTGGGAGCCAAGGAATCTTTGAGGTATAAATTTAAAGAAATTAAGATATTGACTGTTGCTTCTCAATATATATTCTGTAATGTTTTGTATGTACGGAAAAATATTAATGTTTTTATGAGAAAATGTGATTCTCATAACGTTGGTACAAGGAACAAACACAATCTTGTTACTCCTGTTACTCGACTGCATAGAGTCAGTAACTCTTTTGTGGGGCAATGTATACGCTTCTACAACAGGATCCCAGAAAGCGTTCAAAATGCTTCTGTTGCGAAATTTAAAAAAAATTGTTAAGGAACGCTTGTGTGCGAAAGGTTACTATACAATTAGTGAGTTTATGTTTGATAGCACACCTTGGGAATGAAACGATCGCCTCCTGGCTGTTTCTACTCATATATAATTATGTATATAATTAATTTGACGTAAAAAAAAAAAAAAAGTCCCGCTGAGTTTCTTTCGCCGGTTCTTCTCAGGTCAGGGTGTTTTCTTTTCCGAACCGGTGGTAGTGTTTAACTTGACAATCAATAAGAAAGTGTAATACTTCTATATTGAATAAAGGAATTTGAGTTTGAGTTTGATGGACGTAGTTAAAATAGAAGTAAAAGAGTTATACGTGAAAACTGATTGGAAAGTAAGGCGAACAAAAAATTATTCTGCAAATGCAATATAGGAATTATTTGTGTAGAAAAATTGTAGAGATTAAAACATCTGTAAAACATGGCGAAATATATCTTACAATAAATTTATAATTTGATAAAATACTAAAAATTACTAAAAATTTGCAAGACTAATTATTATACTATATATTATATCAGCTTCTAAAAGGAAATCCTCCGTTGGAGGCTTAGTCCACCACGATGCACGAGTGCCGGTTACATGTACATTTAGAGGGTGGGATTTCCTCTGAATCATGTTTATTTTAGTTTTACAGTCCTGTCTCGTACGATGTGAAAAAAATTAAAAGGTTTTTATTATTTCTTAAGCCTTTTGAGTAATAACAAACCAAAGATCGCAATTTTATTTTCTTACCTATCTATATATACCTACTTATGAAATAACATGCCCTGACTGACTGATTCATGACGATTAAAAGATGCCTAAAACATACACTGTTATTTTTATTACGAACTAGCTGTATCCGCGACTTCGTGCGCGTTTGAATTTAATAAAAAATACATATAAATCAAAATAAAAGTAGCCTAAGTTACTTTTTATTACATCAACTATCTGCCAGTGAAAGTCCCGTCAAAATCGGTCCAGCACAAAAAACAGACAGACAGGCAGACAAAAATTGTAAAAAATGTATTTAGTTATATATACCGTGTTATTTTAATATTACAATCAGACACTCCAATTTTATTATACGTATAGATAGATGTTTTAAATATATTCAAAGTTACTTAGTAAATTATATCCTTATACGTGAAAGTATTTTTATAATAGTCTGTTCTTAAATAATACCACGTTTTTAAACGATGCATCTACGTGTGTCATTAGTATTCATTGATTTATGTCGCCACCCATATCTAGAGAACAAATTACATATTACCTAGGCCTTACATTGATCTTATCGCATGCGTAATTACATAACTAACGACTAATTAGTCTTCAATCAAAATAAAAATATCTTTTAAAATTATTCTCTTTAAATCATCTTCTTTTTTATATTTGTTATTATTTCAGACAATGACAATAAAGAGCGATAGACGATGTTGCTATTATTAAAACAATATTTAAAAAACCTTACAACATCCGCGTTGACTAATATTTTAAGACAATATTATTAAGAGACAATCTATAGTTTATATGTAATTATATATTAACAGTAATTAAAGTTTAACATTAATTCAGCAATAAGCATTAGTTTAATTTGCACTTAAATTTAAACCAGTCTGTTTTGTGAAAGGATTCAATGAAAATAAAACATGAAAACGAAGAATAATTTTCATAACGAACAAAGGAATATAAATGCAGCGATTTTTGCTTTACTATTTTGGAATGATTAACTGTTTTAAGAACTTCTTTCATTATGGTAATAATCCCACAGACAACCTTAGTAAAAAAAATTAAAATGTTATAAATGGCATAATACGTACTTACTTTGGACGTACGTTTAAAAAAAAGTTATTTGAACACTCTTTTATTATGTTCTATGTTTAAAACTTATTGCGTATTAAAAAAAATAGAATTACATTAAATCGCATACTTATATAATAGGCACAATTTCCGCCCGCGGCTTTGCCCGCTTGTAAAGTACTTTGTACTCTATGTCCTTTGTACTGACAATTTGAATGCAAAATTTAATGATGATCGGTGGAGTACTTAAGACGTGAGAACGTAACAAACAAATAAATGCGCTTTTATAATATTAGTCAAAGTCAGGAGGTTCATCGAAAAGAACATGGGACGGTATCTCCTTTTTCTTAGAAAAACATCATGATTGAAATAACTTATCGGACTAAATTTACTTCATACAGTTTTACAAGAATCACGTCTAGCATAAAAACTAGTAGGCACTGAGTAAGTGTAATTAACTTTTATTTTGAATACGAAAATATAAGAATGAGTTTCGTTAAAATATTAAAGCTAAACATTGTACAGTAATTGATATTTAATCTGCTAATGCCACAAGACGGCTCGCGGTAACAATGAAGGCATCAAATTACAGTCTCAATATTTAATAATATAAATATAACTTTACAAAGACAATCTGCACAAGCAACAATCGCTTGTTCATTAGCAGTAAATTCTTGTAACTATATGAACTATAAAATAAAATCAGGTAATCATAATTTAAAAATAGTATATATGTACTAAAATACATGTTTTTTAATAAGAATCTACAAACTCTATAAATTAAGATTTTTGTTTAGACTTTCTGAGTAAATACTTAACCTTCTTTTAAATAAAATAAAAAAATGTTACATTTATATTACTTGCGAGTAACGAAATGGAAAATCTTCATTCGATAGCACTGTAAATTTAAGTTCGACAATTATAGGAATTATTCTAGAAAAACTGTTACACATAAGCCTTAAGATAACACTTTGAACGGCCGATTTTGTAGATGTGACGTAATTTAATTTAAAACGTAGCTGAAAAATATATCTAATTTGACCCAAATATAAAGCTGTCTGGAAGTTATGGCTATTTAGCCACAACACGAACCATTGTACACAACTACTAATAAATAATATTTTATATGGATAAACTACATGCGTCGAATATAAAGCGAGTATGCTTTATTTTATAAGTGTTTATTTTGAAAATCAAGTGTAATATAAGAGTCGTAAGGGATTATGTAAAACATTATATACATTACTTAAATATATTAAGTATTCTTCAAATATGTTTGTAAACTGAATTTGTTGTTAGTATCAAAAAAAAAAAGAGGAAAATAATTCATCGACCTGTTTTGTACATCTCATTAAAATACATTGACATTGCAATCAACCGAACGAGTCCTCTAAAATCAATTATCCGGTACAGAACCGGAATGACCACATCTAACAGTTATATTACTGTTGCAGATGCTGCGATACTAATTTGGTTGTGGCACTTTCAAATTGTAGCACGCGACTTGCGACCCACAAACTTTCAATTTAAAGCATTTCATTGATCTACCTTATGTACGCGATGCATTTTTTTTTTTAATGGTACGTTCTTCCCAATGAAAATATAAATATTCCTAGAATTCTTTCTTCTTTGGGAGAAAGTTTGGAACTAGTTTCAACACGCTTGGTATTTGCTTGGTGTGGAGTTTCATCCGGCTCATATAGGTTTTTTCACGAGATGAGCTATTTATAATTATTTATACAAATTAAACATGTGAGAAATCAGTGGTGCATGTCTAGACACTATGCCATTATACCTAGTGGCTATAACCGAGACCGAGAGGAATCTCGGTTAAGCACATTGTTTCCTAGCTGTCTACTGCAACTTCTTAACATGTCATTATAGCTTTTTAACAACTTACATCCCTTACCAAGCCTGTTTATGGTATTAATTAAATATATCTTCGCGGTTTCGTTGAAACTGGTCAACACTTGAATATTTCGAATATCTGAAACATGCAGAATTCCAGACCACGCGATTTCTCGTTGAGACGGTAAGTTCGTTGACCTATCACATAATATCTCATCAGTGATCAGTTTATTCATGGTCTTATAAACCCAACAAAAACGACATACATTATTAAAGTTATGCATATTTTGACAACGTAACGTATGTCAAATGGCAAATTTTTAGTGTCTTTCGGTTAAAAACAATATTCTCAAAAGTATTATTCTTACAGCCATATTATACACTTATCTTTTACAATAATTTTACTTTACACTTGCATATTTACAAAAGATAATATGCTAAGAATCTTAAGAAAAAATATTTGAGTAGGTATATAAAACACAAACACGGCTCACTCATTGACTCAGTATGTTACCAACTATTTTACAACTTATTAAGATTATATTTATGACTGATATTCTCGGTATTAATATTTTTAAAAAATCGACAAAAGTTTTAGTTCTTAATATTTTTATCGTCTAATACGCTGACAGAATTGTGGGCAACCTCAGGTATTATATACCCGGAACAAGCTTACAGGTTTTTTGGTGCCTTTTTAAATTTATTTGCTATCATTTGTTAGAAAAAGAACATGACGTAGCTATTGATCGATTACTTGTTACAAAAAGTTATATTAATTTAGGAGTGACAAATTTATTATGTGATATTTAACGAGTTGAATTGAATTTGTAACATAAAATATATAATATAATTATTAAATAGATATACTAGTTTATAATAAACAGGAAAATCTGTGTGCGATACTGCGTCACGTTCATAGGATCGAAATGAGACTGATTATAAGAAAAAAATTCTTTGTTAAATATGGGAAAGTAAAAAAATAAAAAAGATCATACGAAATGAATGAAAACTTAAGACTTTAAGAATACTTTTAATGAAAAATCAAACTATTTAATGTATTTTTAAAACTGTAAAATATAGATATTAACATACAGACTTAACTTCAATTTAAACTTTTCTAATGAAATTCGAACCTCGTGTCGTGAAAACCTATTAATTTATGGCATACCAATATTTTTTAATTAGTGTTTAAAAAAACTTAAAAAAAAATCATGCATAATCACGTGACTTATTTGCTTGAAACTTCGAAGACCTTTGTCAATTAAAATTTAAAAAGTAAAAATGTTTGTATGTACTTCAACGTTCGCGTTTAACCACTTAAATACACTACGTAGGTAACATAATTACGTCAAGAATAGTCAAACAGTGATTGTTCCCACTATTTGTATGAATCATACACTGATTCATTTACCGGTTTCCTTGTAAGTGCGGTGTTTGGCTTAGGGATTGTTAAATGTTATAAAACTCAATAAGGATTCATACTTCTTAAAAAAAAACTCATTTTTTTTTGTACGGCATTGCGTCTTTTGCGTCAGAAGCATTTTACTCAAACGTTACGTATAGAAATGTTTACATTTATATTTCAAAAAAGTGTTAAAAAAATAATCGGCCATGCAGTTTATCTTATAAGCCGTTTATTTCACATATATCTCTATAAACGATGATATAGATTATAACATTTTGGCAAACATGCAAGTTGGTACATTAAATTTATTTCGTGTTGGCATTTGGGAAAACTTACAAAAGCATTTTTCATAGTATATTTTCCTAATAAGATGTCGGAAGCATAGTTTTAGAGTTAAATAAATACTTTCACTACTCATCAAATCTATTTACAGGCACCAGCAATTTATATTAAAATTAAATATATCTATTAAAAAACCGACTCAAATAAATTAATGCATGTACGTTAAGGAAAATAATTATATTTCGATATCATTTCGTAACAATACTAAAATAAACGAAAACATATTATCAAAATCGATTTTTAAATATTATACCTTAATAAACTCGATATAAACAGACAAATTAGGTATTATATTAAAATCTTCTTTAAGCACCAGAAACCTTAGCGTAGTCGTTAAATACTAAATAGTACCCACAAAAAAGTAGTTATAGTACGTAGGATAGTACGTTTCACTCATCAATTATATAAACACTGCGTTGATTTTTGGAAATTAAAGGGCAAATGAGCCAGAAAAAATAAAGGCACAAACGACATTTCAGATCTAAGGGATGGTGGGTCATTGGCAGTACAAAGAATGCTTGACACATTTACACTTACATCAATTACCGTTCTGTTAAACATAAATAAAACAAATAATATTTAACAGATTATTATGATCAAACTCAAATATAAAATCACATATAAAAGTCTAGTACAGCCCATACGGACGCAGCTGTGGATAAAATCGGCGTTATGTGAATAATTAATCAGCAATACGAGATGTATGTATGCTGCGCGTAATTCATTATAAAATACGACTGTGGATTAATTATTATACGAACACAAGCCACGTTTATTAATATTAATAACCTACAGAGTTATCATTTAACATTATGACTCATATATTTGTGGCGTTATAACCAAATATAACTTTAATTAGTCGTGTTTTGCTTATTACTAACACAGTGTTTTGTTTACATATTTCAATTCGGAAAGTGTGACGTCAAAATAATTTTAATTTAAACATATACACTTAATACCGTATAGGATTGATTTTATTTTAAAGCGAAAGTGTTGAAGACGCTCACCTCGAGACGGCTCAGAGTTTTATAACATTTTAAGATAAAGTATTTGTCAGAAGCAGAAGCCTTGTACGTCTGTCTGATATCAACCCTTCTTGGTTTTTGTTGTTAGATTGGTTTCTCCCTGCTGTACTAGTTGGTATGGTACTGTTGCATGTGATAATTGAGACGCACTTACACCGGTTGAGATGGTCTTATTCTAAGCCGATAATAAAAACAAATTAAAAATAAGAGAAAAAATCAAATAAGTTTGTTCCAAATGTAAAAACTATAAGATTAATTAAAAACATTTATAATATTTGTGTAACTGTATTTTGTAACCACGAAAAATAAACCTAATACAAAAAGTTAAGAAGTTAATTTAGGAATTATAAATAAGCAATAATAGGAAAAAATCTTCTAAATAGATAGAAGATAGAATGAAGATGAATAGAAAGAAAAGTTACAAAAATATGTTTGAACAGGAAGATTTCCGTAGGATAAGATGAATAATTTTAGAACAGATCTAATCACCCAAAAGCAGCTGATCAAATTGTGGTTTTTCACTTAAATTTCTGTATCTGGTTGATAAGAAAAAGTGGTTCTGGTTCGAAATTCATACTAATATTATAAATGCGAAAGTATCTCTATCTGCCTGTTGCTCTTTCATGGCGAAACCACTGAAGTGAACTTGATGAAAAGTGACTTTCGAGTTTGTTTTTACAGAATAACTACTGTTTACGGTCAGAATTGTCAATAGTACCTATCATGGACAGGCCGTCGTTTCACATCGCGACACGATCTGTTGCACCGGTTACGTAGCAACTTGTAACGGTCCAAGTTTATATCTGTCGGTCATTTTCTAAGTCTTTAATTATGACGCGTAAAGGCAACGATTAAAATAATTTTAAAAAATGAAAAAAATAATATTTATTTGTTTTATTTTAAAATTTTATTTATATCTTTGTGTAAAATAGTATTTTATCTTAATAAAAATATTATAACACATATCCTTAAAGTTTTCGCTGCTTAATAAACGCCTTCAAAATTTATATAACTTTTAGGTTTACTGTTCCTTACCAAATGTAGTTCTAATTTTATATCAAAGAAAAACATATCATATCCGCCTATTGTCACGAATGGCCAAGAGTCTATATAACGATATAGAACGTTATGTACAGTCCCAAAAGCGCTTGAATTGTCGAAACATCAAAAATGTAATCCAATCTACTGTAGTGCTTTCAGAACACAAAATCTAATGGAAATTGAAGTGCTATTTCAAATCTGTCGATTTAAGTTGACCATATTTACATTATCTACTATTCAAATTGTGTAAGCAAATACTATAATGATTTTATTTTTACTAAACTCATATCCTAACGAAACTGATAGGTAACCTACTTTGATTCAAGTTGCAGAAATTAACAAGCGCTTCCTGATGATATAATTGTCACTTTGTCTTTTGGCACTGTATTAAGAAGCACACCAACCATAGGATCTAATATGTTATTTTGATAACAACTTGTTCCTGTGATTAATTCTTATGGTATTATTCCTTTTCAAACATAAAGACAGCAATACATAGTATTACGACTTAGGAATAACTCTTGAGTGGGCGGTACTCATCCAGACGTACAAATAAACAGTACAAAAAACAATACATCCCTTTCTTATTGTGTAGCGTTAAAAAAGGATAGCAAGTTTAAAAGTTGTCTCGTGATTACGGGCCAGATAGAACATATAATATGTATTTAATTTGCACTTTTAATATATTCAAGTGACTTGGACCGCCTTTATATTTTAAAATAAATACAGGTTAAAAGGTCTGTATACTCTATACGTAATGTGATGAATACATCATCGCTATTTCAAATTGCAAAGTGTTGAATCGTTCCTCGATTCAACACTTTGAATAGGTTAAATTAAAACTGACCCAATTTATCGTAATCATTATATACGACGGTTATAAAAGCTATTTTAATAATACTTTTATATAACTTCATTATATAAAATGATTCCAATATTTTCAATATTAAAAAAATCCATTTACCGATAACACATTTCTTTTCAATATAATTTTCTCTTTTCAAGATAGAATCTATCCGTTTTCTCGTTCGATGTTAAAGTTTCTTTCTCTCGAACCCTAATAAGAAATGTAATTTCGCAGGTAAATAAACAGTACAGGATAAAGGACGGCGACCGTTAACACAAACAGCTGTTCGCCCACCTGCCGTTACCGACTTACCGGCTGTGAACACATCTTTGCCTTTTTACAACGTTGTTTAGCTTGAAGGGGACTCATTGAGAAGCTTTTGAACTCCTATAATATGGTTTAATGAATACCTAGTATTGTATACGTTATTTCGTATTTATATTTTTAGTATGTAACATTTTCTATTAGATTTGTTTACTAAAAACATAAGGAATGTAAACTTCGTTAAAGTTAATCTATCAACTCACACGTATTTTTATTAATTGTTTTTTTTTTAGGTTATGTCACGTAGTTTTGATTCAACGGTTATTGAATGAGATGTAAGGTCACAAGAAGGTCTCGTGTCTTATCCACTAGACTCAGATGTCGTTAGAATACGAAAAACATTATGCTTTGAATTCAAATATATTTCAATAAAATATTATTTTTTATTGAATACAGAAATTAAGATAGATAAGGATAAAATAATTTAAATACATCGTTGGTTATTTAAAACTGTTATGGCTTATTTTTTTATTATAACGAAATAGAAATACCTATTCGCTTCGAAATAATTTCCCACGTCTAATATAATATTATCCCAGCCGTATAGGCGTTTTGTGGAAGGTCAAATAGAATACCACACGAGCCATGGAATGCAAAGTGTGAGAGCACACTCATAACTTTCAACCTTCGTCCATTCATATTCAACATTCCCCGTCGAATCCTGAAGATTATCGTGCCTACGTACAAGGACAAAGTTTATTAATTTTCAATGTCGAATAATCTGGAACATAGTAAATGAAAACGTAATTAGAATGTGGAATTAAAATACCAAGCTTTATATATATATTTGAAAATACTACAGTATAAATTAAAATAAATAAATTTTAAGTATCTATATTTTTCCTCGTTTGAATTTCGAATCCGTTCAGCAGTATAGTTGTGATTGAGTAGCATATATGTAGTTTATTATCAATAAAGCCATGTATTTGAAAGAACATGTTCATTGGACCAATACTCATGCTAACCGTGAATTCATCAAAAATATATAGAGGTCTAAATTCACTTGC
Source organism: Vanessa atalanta (assembly GCF_905147765.1). Taxonomy (NCBI): domain Eukaryota; kingdom Metazoa; phylum Arthropoda; class Insecta; order Lepidoptera; family Nymphalidae; genus Vanessa; species Vanessa atalanta. The sequence continues at coordinate 9,242,187 of NC_061882.1, forward strand.
TAGTCGTCAACTAATCCGATGGAATCTTTATTAAATCATTTTTAATAAGCTACATGCTAATATCGTTGAAGGTTGCACAGGATTGTTAGAAATTTACTTTCGTCAAAGTTTGCAAGGGATAATCTCCAAAGGAAGGCAATTTAAAGTGAATGTACACAATGAGACCAAACTGTTCGAGTTCCTAAGGACATTGACATGAAGTTGAGATTGAGCATCTGTTACAGAAACAAATATCGACAAAGTTTTAATACGCCATTGATGGCTTTTGTTTGCACAGAAACTTATGACTGTAGGCATTTTATGGGACTTTGTGGATCTTTTTGGATATAAATTTGAATGTAACTCTCTGTCTCGCTTTCTTTGACGTCTAAAGTTATGTTCCATAATTAAAAATAAATATATTAAACCGACTTTATCCACATCAATGTAAGTCAAATCTGTTTAAATATGAACACGGACTCCACAAGTAACAGATCAGGTATTGTAGATATTTTAATATTATTTTATTTGCACATAATATTATTAACAATTTATCATTTTATCTCCCAACTTGTAATGGTAAAACTAGTGTACTGATATTTAAAATGGGTAGATACCTATACGCGCTGCTCAATATGATAAAGTAAAACCTTAAGATAAATTTTTAGAAAAGACATAAGACTCGAAGATTTAGTACAGACAAAGTTTTCTTCATTTCGCTTTAAGACTGAAATGAAATTTTGTATTAATTTTAAAATTACAAATTTTCATGAACAAAAAACCTGGCTAAGCTATATAATATATATGATAATAGTATAGAGATATATTATATTAATAATATACTAATTTCGTAGTACTACCAAAATTATCGTGTCTTGGTCAAAGAATGAAAAATGACTGAACAATGAAAGGATGAAAGATTAATTTCATGTCGTTAAAGAAATATACGCAACGTTACTGCACAGCGAGCTCCCTAACCTTACCATGCATAATTAAATCGTAGAGCAGCTGGGGAATAATTAAACGACCTTAATTCTTAGATACGGCATAATAAAAAATATATTGTTTCAACATTTAGTCTCATAACATATAAAACGTATTATTAAAAAGCTTTCCTGTATGAAAATTCCTAATTAGTTACTTATTTTGTCTATGTCGAGAAATTTAAATGAGAAACCTTTATAATTTAACATTGAAGTCTTATCAAAGGGATAAGATATCAATTACTAAACATTGGTACAGCGATACCTTTGGGATACTAAACCAGTTCAGACGTAAGTACTGAAGGGTCTCGCTTCTCACGAGCAAAACAAATTATAATTGTTATGTTATTAGTTATTGCAATCATAAATCTATTATGATATTTATTACGAATTCGCTTAACTTCATTACGTATACGTATGTGAGTAATAAAACCGAAATTAATAACGTACATATTTATTAAACTAAAATATCTATAGCAATAAATGAGAAAAGTTTCTTTCTTAATTCCTAACTGAAAATACTACTTAACCTAAATAATATAATACTCATTTGGTACTCGTAAAACTTATACCCGAAGATGCAGTGTGTTCCGGAAAAGGTCGTCGTTAATATTATTATGTGTGTAGTTGCGCTTCGCAGTTTCATTAATAATATAATGTCATTGTAAGTTGCATATAAATTTTCAATTAACCCCGTGCCATTTCTTAAGACTCGTCTTCCTTAGAACAACCACAATGCAACACGAGACTTGTGTTTATATTTGTCGTAAGTCGTTTCTAAAGAAGGTTAATATTCTTCTGGTAGGTAGGAAGTTATATTGCATATATGTAGCTTTGTTTTTTATTTACTTGATTAAGAAAAGGCAAAGATATAGGACACAAACAGCCTACGGCGGACTTTAAACAAGTTATGAATTCAAGTTCCGATTATAAAAGCAAAAAATTCTAACTTTGCAATGTTTTTGTTCAATAATTTTAACCAGTGTTTTTTAGTGTGAACAAAATAAGACATCAGTTTTTTGTGAAAACTTTAATTTATGAGCGTCAATAACCTACTGGTCGATTTTGACGACGACAAGAAATTCTTTCATGCAATTTCGTTTTTAAATATATATTTTAATATGAGTTGTAAAAAAAATATCTTATATTTATTTAGAAATTGTTTTTTTTTATTTAAATGAATAAAAAATCTTTAATTCAATTACATTAACTGTTTTATAAAATATGTTTACTGTTCTAAATAAGTTTAAGACATGACATCAAAGAGACGCTTGCATGCGAAAGGGTTGACAAGACATCTGTAGTTTAGTAAGGCTATGACATTTCAATTTTATTCCTATTGGGACGCAGATTGAAAACCGATCGATCAATTGGAACATATTTACGAACGTTATAAACCTCGAATTGTATTGTAGTTATATTAATTTCAGCTGTAATCAACTATGTGGCAGGTATTTCATAGAAAATAATAATGATATTCATGAAACTTACGGTAACCAAGGCTGCGTCCTTGGAGCTGTAAGGTGTGTCGAAAGAATAAATCGATTTACATATGTACGCATTGTTTTTTTTTTGAAAGTCATTAATGGATTACCTTTTTTAGGTACATATATAATAAGCCTTTAATAAATATGTTTTATCGCTCTTTAATATTACTATATTATTAAAGTATAAAATATAATATAATACTCTGTAAAATACTGGTTTACCTATTTACATTAAAAAAATTGTTTTTTTTTTTTAGTGAATTGATTATTTATAGTACCGATATTATTAATACAGTTTTAATTTCTATCAAAGAAATATAAAGCGCGATAGTTACTTAACATCTACTTACATTAAATTAACGTTATATCTTTTATAAAACCTAAACATAGAATTAATATCATAAAAAAATAAAAATACGTCTTTATAATGAAAATAATTATGACGCTTTAATGAATCACAAGGTGCTTATTTGTTGTTTTTAAATTTTGAGGATGTACATCGGGTCTTACAAAATTTAAAAATATACATAATTATTTTACGAAATATATAAAAATAATAGATTTGGTATGGTGCGTACATATTTCGTTTTTAAATATGTTCAAAAGTAGTCTTATTTAATAAGCAGAATTTATTCTTGTTAAGACTATCGCCAATTAACTTTAATTAAGCATGCTTAGAACATTTAGTAAGCGCGCGAACACGTGATGCAATTAGAACCTTGTCTTTATTATATACATACATAATTATATACCTTTTTAGTATAATGTAATATAATATTTGAGCCAATATTTTTAACGCAGTAAAAGTTTTTACAAGATATTTTTTACGATTCGTTAATTATATTTATAAAAGAAATTGTCTTACAATTAAATAATTATCGGAATAAACGTACATAATTTTAGTTACGTATTTGCGACATGAATAAACAGGAATTTATTAAAATATAAATAATAAAATTTAAATACATACATGTGCTGGAAACATGGCACTCATTCAGAACACACTGGTAGATTATCCAGGATTCCAGTTCAATCATCGTGGATGCTGTCATTTTCCGACAATTAATAAATAACACTTCAGTCAATAAATAGGAAATACTTATTGTATCTTTTTAATTTCACTACTGCCTTTCACTTAACATCAATATTTAATAATAACAATCCATATGTCTTGAATTTTAAGTCAATATTATTAAACAGTAAATAGTCCGTCAACATACGAAACGTACTCAATGTTTTGATACCGCCCACGTCCTAAGCTTAAGCTTAATATATAAAGATGATACAATTAAGCTATCCTCTCGGCTACTAGTGTAGTTCTACGCTAACCGCCCCAGCCGGAATCGGAAATTACAATGTGAGTTGCCATGATTCAGTAACACAATTTGCCATAAATTTGAAGTGATGGAATTTTCTATTCATCAAATTCCAAAATGTCTGATATTTAAAAGTAAAGCAATATTATTAAACAATGTAAGGGGACTAATTAAAGTAAATGTGATTCAACACAATAAATATTTAAAAAATATTTAATTATTAGTTTCTTACAATATATGTCTATTTTATTCATATTTAAATTATTAAATGATTATCCAGTTATTTTTTAAATATTGCCTAACTTACAAATCTCCGAAACCATACTATATTTTTAACATAAAGTAATATAATTCATTACAAGGTGCAAATCTGTCAATCATCAACATTTGCAAATTTCAGAAAACTGACAACATTTTTTTCCATAGAGCCATGCTGGACGTAGAATATGTTAAGCATATTTTATCGAACATCGATAAAACGATAAAAAAGTAAATGAATAATAATACTTAGTTTTCATTGGGTATTTCAAAACTTATTTGTTTTTTATGCTTACATTACAATTAATAAAATATTCTTTCACAGAAATCACAAATATTTACTTTTTGATTATTTTATCGACAATTTGCGACGTTAATCAGTTGTCAAATTCCAAAATGACAGTTCTGTCTAATTTGTCTATGGCATTTCACAAGTGCTTCGCGCAGTAGAAAGTGCTCTATTTGTAAATATTGTTATATTGTAAATATTAGAAGCGAATAGTATTTATACAAGAAATCCTTGTTTTTAATATTTATTAAAGTGTTTTATGGATAAAACTCGTCGGTTGAGACAAGTTTAAGCCCATACAGGTGAGTTAATATTTGTTACGCATAATATTTATAACACCTGCTTGAGTTTTCTTTTCATGATTAAAAAAAAATAAGGAAGCCATACATTATTTTGTTACTATCAAAAGATACAAAACTAAGCTACCTTTTTAAGCCTGTTATAAAATAAATAGTGAAATTTAACGCTGTTCCGTGTAACCTTGAGCCAAAGAGTGTCATCGTTAAAAACGGCAGCTGTGCTTTACAATTTACATATGTTTTTAAATGCAAGGTGTGTACTTTGTTGTACTGCAACATTATATATCGGACAAATAATATTTTAAACATCATGATGTAAAGTAAAAATATATTTCTAATAGAATTAAAATTGTTATAAAACAACTTAAAGACGATAATGGGAATCGGAAATTGATAATGGAGAACAATATTCGGGAAACCAGTAATTACTGATTTTTTAGCAAAATACCTTGCATAAGTCTCAAATTTTTGCAGCTCCTTTAATATCTTTTATCAAGACAAGACAATAGAACTTAATATATTTGTTTTAATTAAATTCATTGTTTTTCTTTAATAATTTAATTCCAATGCATTGTTGTTCATTGTCCAAATACAAACAACAACGGTTGTCGACTTGAAATATAATCAATCCATAAATCTAATTAATTCCTTAAACACATTAATATTTAAGGAATGATGAATTAAGGTCAATGTAACTTTTCTGTTTCTTTAATTATATTAATTATATTGCCAGTAGATATTTTATATACTACACAATTGCTATGTTGTTTAGATGCTTGCTTTTATTAAAAATTGTAGCCATCACAGCCCCTGCGAAAGAACTGTGAATGTTTAAAAATTTAACTGATAATAGATTTAGCTTATAATTAATTTATTTGTTACTAATTAGAAATTAAAACCATAATAAATATTACAAGATATGTTAGGTGTAAAGAGATATTTGTGTAGTGTGTGTACCTACCTTTTTTGATATTTTTTATTTACAGTATTTATATAGTAAGTAGTATAGTATAGTAGTTGTTTAAAATATGTTATTAAATCATAAGATTTTTTCATTAATCAAAATATTTTAGTACTGTTTGATATCATACCAATGATGCAAGATGATACTTTATTGTTATTAAATTGTATCATTGAAATACTAAATTATTTATGTGCCATTAGATGTGTCATTGACACTTTTATCTATTTTCTAATCTTATTAAGGAAACAGCTAGATTTCTGCAGTGTTTGCCATGTTCGCTACTGCGAGATTCTCTGACTTTTTGTTATTCTCAGAGCAAGGATAGCATTTTTCCAGCAAAGACTGAAATGCAGTACACATTCTATTTTGACTATTATCATCAAGGATATAAAAAGGACTTTTGAAAAATTTCTGTGTGCCCTGCAGCAGTTTGAGTACTTTTATGTGTGTTGTAGTACACTATACTTTTTGATGTCTGTATTATATTAATTTATATGTCCAAATAACAGTTACAATAATTAATTTTTTTAATGTTTCTGGCCATACATGAATTCAATGAATACATATATAAAATACAGATAATAAATTATGTTATGAACATTATGCAATATGTGCATTGTAATAATTATGTAAATGCATGTAGTTAATAAACAGCAATATTACAAAAAGGTGTGATATATTTAAAAGTGTTTGAATTAAAATAAAAAGAAACAATTTGTATATAAACTTTATTGAATTTTATATTTTTTGCATTATTTATTAAGGTATATGAAGTTTGTGAATCGGCAATGTTTATTGATGAATAGACTAAATACTAGCTTACGAATAGCTTGAAAATGTCTCTATTTTCCTGTTATTCATTTTTCCACTTCATGCTATTGAGATTTGTTAAAAATAAATATCAGAATATCTCTTAGCATTTACAAGTTTCCTCCTAATATATATTTTCCAGAGTCTGTAAGCATTTACAAACCCTGGAAAACATACATAATACACACATGAAAACTCAGTAGTCGATGACCCATGGTTGAGTTGCTCACATTCTCCTCATATCTATGTTCCAAACCAGTATAAATAGACATCAATTGAAAAATTGTAATAATACTCCAACAATTAGATGTTTATATCTATGTATCACTGATAACAACTCTTCATATAATAGCTATGACGACAAACATTCTTATCAGTCACTCTGGTCAGGGCAGGGAATTTATTAGTCACAAATATTCAATTAGAACTAGATGTTAACTGATAACAATATTATTTTTAATTTTCTATTATTGAATAAACTAAATAACATGACACATAAACAATAAATTAAATATACAATAAGCATTTTTTGCATTGACTGTTTCTGCAATAAAGCATACAAACAAGTCAATACTGCCAAAACTAATTCGATATAATAGTGAATGGTAGTTAACAAAGGTCACATCCATGAACATATCGTAAATTGGCTTTTTTAATAGCACGAATACTCCAGACAAAGCGAGTTTGGTTCGCTTTTTTTTTATTTATATACAATTCCAATAAGGCACTGATGCTATTGTATAGGTAACTACATATTGTTATTGCCAAAGTATCCATTCCTTATGAAATCAAGACGCTGGCTATCTTATATTTTATATTGTAATTTATGTCATTGGTGCCGATAATTACACTCGCTCACTCAACCTTCAGGGCCATAAAAGCGGCGCGAAGTTGCATCGCCAAAATGGGCGCCTGTCGTATCGCACGAAATTTACGAAGTACCACGTCTGATGACCATTTATTTCTTTAAACACATGAATTATGTTTACTTCGTGTATTTAAAATAGCAAGCATTGACATAGATTTGTTTATGGTTTTAGTAGACAAACGTAAATGCTTTGCGACGTCTCAACATAACGTTTTTATTCGTACTAGACGAAAAGCAAGATCCCCGATCTGAAATACAGTAATATAAATTATATTGATGATTAGTAGTAAAATAGATACCTGCTCAGGGAATAGTTTTTACACAGTCAAGCCCACACAAAAGCCATCTCAGCAGTAAATAGCATTAACAAAAAATATTAAACTACGTTACAAGTGAATCTCAATTTTCAATCCTTCATTTTCGTTCAAAACATTTGTTTTCTTATTTGCCTAGTGAAAATCCACGATGGACTTTATATTACAAAGAATATGAGGTACTTGTCAATGTCGGCCTAGGCTTGGCGATAAATCATATTATTTTTGATACACCGTTGCTGCTTTCCATAACACGACCGTAACAAATCGAAGTTCATTGTAACAATTATACGATATCAACGCACTTTCTCCTACTATACGACGAGCATCCACGATGTCATTATGTCTTGACAAATATATATTATTGTGAACGATATCGTACGAGTGTACTTAATGCAATACATTGAAGTTTAAAATGTTTTCCCGAAAAATGACGTGGTATCGACTAAAACAATAGTAACATATAATTTCATGTACCTATTATATAAACCATTTATAATATATTTTAAGTAAAAACATTTTGTATAATTATATTGCCGATTTCATCACTTTTTTTTATAAATTTTACAGAAATTAAAATACTTCTAACTTCAAGTTAACTCGTTGATTCGTCTAATTAACATACCTTCATAATTGTACATACATAATATGTGGAATCTACATTCCGAACCGGTGGTCGTTTTACATTTAGTATAATATTATATAAGGACGATTCAAAAGTTCTTGTGAGAGCCTACTTGAATAATGTGCATAACATTAATAATGTTATGCACATTTTTAGGATTTTAAGTATAATTTCTTAAGTCGAAATATATACATACAGACATATACCATAGTACAATATATTTTGCAAGGCGATATAATTGTAAATATAGTAGAAGGTATTATGAATCACCATAAATGGACCGCTAAGCCGTATGTGTCTTATCAGCTCTGTTTTAGTATGTTGCATATTTATAAACAGCTATTGGTTTATTTTAAACATGCCTAGCATTATTTTAATAAACTGTTTTCACAATATTACACAAATGTTTCGAAACGCACATTATTTATAAGAAAAATAAAATTGTAATATTCTCGTTTTTTTTTGACGATGTAAACTCAAATTCAGAGCAAAATATTTTGACCATCTTGAATATATAATGCAAGATTAAATGACAATTAATATAAAATATCTAAAACCGGTAAAAACTTTATAAATATTTACATAAATCGTCAGAATCTTTGTGAATTTCTTAACACCGGAAAACGAAACCTAACATTTCGCAATGAAATAAACAAAGAAAATCACAGCAATGAACGGACTTCCTTTTTAGTTATCCTTTATTTTGCCTACAACTAGTCGACGGCCTCATCGCCTCGCCGCCGTATTAGTCGCGGACGTTCTTCCGGTTTCTCAGCGTGTCTTGATTTCGTGTCTCAATTACTGCCACATTGAATTTTTTTATATCTTTTAGACTTAACAAAATGTATTAATCTCAATAAATTTCTTGCTTTGTTTAATTTTTTTTTTTTTAATTTAATAATATAGCGTGACGTTTTATTAATAAATTTAAAAAATTAACCATGAATGTATTTCAGTATTTTAAATATTAGTATTAATATATATTATGTCGGCTATGTCTGATTGGTATTCATTTATTTCTTGACAGTTGTGGATTAAAATTCGAAATATTCAAGATTATATGTGCTTCGCATATCGCGCCAAATAGCATTAATAAAAAATTAAATATATATTCCTATTATATAGTAAAGGACAAGAAAAAATGTATTCTTTATTCAAAATCGGCTTTGGTTGATCACAACTCAATAATAAGGCTTCACGAGACAGCTCAGCTGCTTTGCTCAATGGAACACGATATTGACATCGAAGATTCTAATTCCGTCCTTGTCCCAAATACCCGTTTGAGGGCGATTAATAGTCTGACAGAACCCATTGAATTTATAGCAAAGTTTTAATCCAATTCTGTAATACTATTATGCCATTTGTGTCTGACTCTCGACTCAGGAGTCGGGGAAGCCATTAATTTTATTATTACTATTATTAATTATTTATTTCTATGTAAATAAACAAACAAACGCGTAATCGTTTTTTTTTTTCATACATTATTTTCGTGTATTAGAGTATAGTTCGCTTCGAAAGTGTACGGACCGAATATTTTCTCTCTGACTACGTTAATATAATAAGTTTAGAAAATGTGTAATCGTCTTTATCCGTCCTAAAATTATAGACACAAATTTAGTTGGATTTTTAGTGAGACCGGAATAACAAACAAAATATACAAAACAGGGCATATGTGGGTATATGCGATCGCCAAACTTCTAAGTCAATCAGTGTAATTAAATAAAACATATACGACAGTAGGTGGTTCATTTTCAGAGTAAAGAATGATTTACACCATATACCGGATCATTTTTTTTCGTTCGTCCGTTACATAGTGTATAATATGCCTAATTTTCTAATACAATAAAAAACCTTACGAGCAACAGAAAATGAACTGTATAACATTTAACGAGAGATTTTCACATATTCTACTGCCAACCAGCAATAATCAGTGTGACTGAGCCAGTTTAACTGCAGGCACTGGTTATTGTATCTTGTCAGTTATTGTTGTTAAGTTCACAAGGTTGATGGCGTATTGGTTTTGTAACAAATAGTTAAAATTTAAAACGGCAGTGGTGACCACTAAGGTGGTTTATTTGGCCGTCCGCCAACATATGCCATAGATTTTTTATTTTTTTAAACTTTTCATTTTATAGTAGGCATTTTTATTTACAGATTATTATATCTTTGTTTAAAATATATGTTCTTTGTTTATAAACATGTTATGTATGCTAAAATTTATATTAAAGTTGTTTATTAAAATGGTGCAATAGTGTAGCCTTATTTATATTTAATGTAGAACTTAAAGTTGATAAACAGATTTCAAAACTCCATCTAGACTTCTCATTTAAGCTTGACACAGAAAATCATATTAGTTTGGAGCGTGTTTTAACAACTTTTGGTTTTCAGTATGATGATGTCCTCAGGGAGGCTCTGTTTAATAGCGAAATGTGCACGTTTCGTGGAATATCTGATATAAAGTATTTTGATAACATAATAATAGAGATAGAGTTTTATAATTATATCATTATTTTTTAATTTTAACTGCTAGGTAGACTAACGTATAGTCATCTGATTTCCGTTTCTGATGCTAACAAGTGAAGACCCAGCTTCAAGTAAACGGGAACATAAAATAATTAACAATATTCAAGAGGACTACAGGAGCTAAATGCAAGTTTTATAATGCATAAAAGTATATGATCCAATACAGTAAACCAAATCAAAAAAAATATATGATAATCTTCAGAATATATGCTATTTAGATGCTGTTTTGAAAACGTGATATCGATATTTTAATACGATAGAAAAAAATCAAAATCACAAAGTTACCTCTAAAAATAGCTTACAATATTATATTTTAGTTTTTGTTACAATCATCCATTATCTTCCGTTTTTCAACCCACATTAACAATTCCCATGGCCAATTCAAAAATATTCTTTTCCTACTTTTATTTATACAAATGTCATACCAAAAAGTATCCATTACATTTATATAATTCTGTGATTTAATATAACTCAAAAGCTAGAAGCTATACAACCTTTAATGATTATTTATAAATATTTTATTTAAAATAATTTATAGGCTTACACAAGATAGACATTTATATTAAATCTTTAACGCAATACTGACCTTGGGAACTATGTTGTTATTCCCATGTACCTGTGATTACAGCCTCGCACACCCATAAGACCGCAAACCAATAATATTAAGTATTATATGAGGTATATTTAATTTGGCAGTCGAATGTTATGATTAACTAGACGCCCGTCCACAAAGTGCTAACAACAAGTAACAACAAGTAAAAAAAAATATTAAAACTTTTCTGTAAATTATTGCCTGATACGACCTACGCACTTACCAACAAGAACTGTACATTATTTTATGTGTTAAATTTGTTTTCTTATTCATCTCAAATTACGCGGATCAAGTAAAACATCGTTAAAACACGTGTGTTCCACAATCCGCAAAGAATCAAATTATTTTTTACAATAAAACGTATACCCAGTTATTATTATGTTTACTAGTTAAGCGCCCGAGGTAGCATGGTTAGATACATACATTAGTTTTATACTATACATGTATTTAATGTAAAACATCAGTGCGTTTTCTTAATCTTCAAAGAAAAAACTCAATGTCTGTTAATAAGACTCATCTTTTGACATGATTACCAAAATTTGTATAAACTTGCATCGACTCTCTGATGAGAGAGACATACATACTGTAGGTATGGTTAGTAATAGGCCATTTCTTTTTTTTCTTTTCAGGATAAGTTTGTAACCGTTCGGTATCAAGTTTCATTTGGCAGTTCTTGGCAATTAGAATTTTTACGGTTAAGTGAGCTTAAACAATGATATACATTGAATCATTCAGCCGAGATTAAAGATAAATGCCATATTATGACTTACGTGAATGCTAATGTTATTTTACAACCTTTGATTTAAACGTCATATGTTACTATACAATATGGATCAAATCTTTCAACTAAATTTGAATTTTCAACACCCAAATCTCAAACGATTGAGATGAAATTTTGTGTACATTACTGTAATTTGTTCCAAGTTTCCGTCAAATGGATTGCTTTTTTTTATTGGATATAATATACATTCGATTTTATTTTATGTAATAATCGATGTTTCAAATACGTATGACAGCTTAATTGCTCACAAGTCCTTATACCTCCCTACCTACCTACCTACCTACATAAAATATTATCGAATCAAACTACACCGCAAACGACTGGCAAATATATTAACTGAATACTGAGATAAATAATAATCAATACAAAAACTAAATTTAACAAAACAAAAGAAGAGAGTTTTTCTTAATTTCTTCACTATTCTACTTTAAATTAGACTTTAATAATTTTACACACAAGGTACTTATGATGAAAATGAGTTAATTTTAAATTTTTTATACCTATTCACGTAATTTTTAAACCTATATAAGCATGTCTTTATAAATAATATGAAAAATATATAATTAATTAATTATTTATCATTATCATCCAAATTACTATTCCGGTTTAGTATTTTAAGACTAGTGACGCTGTAGAGGCGACTTTGGCAAATAGCTACTACCAATTCGAAAAAAATAAAAAATAATATGTAGGTTAAGCAGATAGTGTTTACGGTTTAAAACGCGTACAGTACACATTTTTATTTATAAACACTAGACACGGTTTCGTATTTCCGCCCACAATATTAAACGTTTCCTTTGTAGTTAGCATTTGTTCACGCCCAGGCGCTGTGATGCAGGCCTTATAAGGTTTCGTTTAAGACCTCACGTAACATAACCCACTTTTAACTGATTTCTAGATTATGCGTTACCATACAGGACAACTACGTAACTAGTCAATGATATTGTTTTTTGTGGTTGTGTCGCCATACTCGTCGGAGTGTATTTTCTGACAGGAGGTATATAATTTAGGACCAGCGTTGGCAATTTAATAAAATTACTAAGCACTAATCGGAGTTCTATCAGGCAATAATATCGAGCTGCTGTCATTTTTTATTCATTTATTTAGACATGAAAATATGCTTTTTTTTATACAAACTAAATTAAACTGATGGATTACTTTGCTATGTAAGCGGGTAATAGACATGACATAGATCTAAACACTCACACAATATTTGATAATAAATCGTTCTCAGTTAATAATAATATAATGAATATTATTTAATGGTATGAAGCATCAATGTGTAATAGTTTACGGGCCGCCTAGCGATGTAAGTAGTCGCAGGATCGATCCCGACCCTTTAGGCTATTGTCGTCCCCCACTCCTAACATAAGTGATAAGCTTAAAAGGAGGGGTAAATAGGAATATTAGTTATTTTGTAATTAATTTGGTCCATTCATTATTTCATATTTGTGAATAAGTAAATTTAACTTAACCCTAAATTTTACAGAACGGTAGTGCTAATGACCCCGTAAATATCTAATATAAAAATTCATACCACGAACGATGAAAATTTCCACAACAACGCTTTTAATATTCAAATCTTTCTACACTGTTAAAATATTGTCATTAAAATTTAAAACAACCATGATACAATGAGCTTCCGCTCTACTAAAAATATTCAAAGGACCGAAACTGATACTAAATCTGAGAGGTCAATGTAACTGGTTACTCTACCGTCTTATTATTAGACTTGCCACGCTATTTTAAACTTTGTGTAGGAGTATTATGTGTCATCGTTGCATGCGTGTTTATTTCTTAATTTTCATGTACCATTTTGGCAAAGATCGCTGTAAACATTATTAGGGCCAAAAATTTTGTAAAATCTTTCGAAACGTAATTTAAAATAATAGGATAGTATCCTTTGCTTATATCCACTTCGGTTGACAAAATTTAATTTTCACATATATATTTTTAAATCCTTGTCCTATTTTGTGTATTTGATCTCAACCAGATGACGTCCACGATTTCAAGCGTCAAACATCCAAACAAATACTTTAATTACTTCAAAGTAACTCACTATATTCATGCTAAATAATAATTTATGTAGTAATTTACATACATTAAATAATGTTTGTATAACTTTTTCAACAGTAAAAGTAAAAACGAAACGGTCTCTATGTATTTGTGAAATAATTGCCGTGGACATTATTTTGATTATATAGACTTATTTTCAATTTCATTTAATTGAAACACATGTCTAGTCTATGAATTAACTATATTTCGATTTAAATCTCACATGATAGAGCAAATCAGCAAAGTTAAAACATTGATTACGAAAAATATAGTACATACTTTTATAGATACTAGACGTCGCTCGCTGCTTTTAGAGTTTTAAGGTTGGTCGTCTGGTCATCGTCGTGAAAAAAGCAAGATATAGACAGACAGTATTAATAGGATTTTATAATATTATTAAATCAGTTATAGACTGATATAACTTATATCTTTTGTTCCAAACTAAAGTGTCTAATGAAACCAAAAGTTGAAAACTATGTTTATTAAACATAGTTTATCGATTATGCGACGGATAAATAATGTAAATCCGTAATGACTTATGATTTCACTATTTATTCAAAACTTTATACAATTTACGTACGTTTATTTAAACGAAAAGTAAATTTAAGTCTCGGTAATGGTATACGTGATGTTTGGCGATAAAAAAGGCGCAAGTTACACCGTTAGCCCTTGGGTGCTATTATTTTCGTTTCCAAGTAGTAGTCGGGACAAATATAAAGAATGGTAATGCTCATGACAAAGAATTGGTTTCTATTTATTTTTACTTTTTTTTTTTTAATTTTGTTTCTATTGTTTCAGGGTTCATCATGGTGATGGAAGCCAATCCCATTGGTGACAATCACACAGATGGTAAATGTTTTTTCAGACTATTTTTTTTTAAATATTTTTTAGTGATTATTCATTAAATTTATTTTGTACATAATTTTATGTTTTCGTAAAATATAAATTATACGTAAATTATTTTTGTTTTAGGTTTTAAAGTATAAAATATTCGGAAAATGTTTTTTCAATGTAAATTTTTAAAAGTAGTTATATACTCTTAAAATATATTTTATTTTTAATAATCAGAAAGTTAAAGGAGAACGCGTAACAATGTAATCATGCCAGCACAAGCAAACATACATAAACAATTGTATTATAAACATTTAATCTAAATAGAAAATTAACCTAGATTAATCTGGTAGCGTATGGAGGCCGAAATTTGCTGCCAACCTTCGTCATTGAAATCCACTCACTCGGAATGTTAAATTTCGAACGCGTTCGAATAATAGTTCTTTGTGTTTTAAATACGAAACGTAATAACTAAATTATCCTTAAATTAATAATTTTTACTTTATTAGCTATTAATACGGTTTCATAAAATTATTTTGAGAGCATGATTATTCTTAACGAGACATGTCGAGGATACTTCCATAAATAACAAGTAGCGTAACTATAAACATTATTGCGCTTACGTCAAGAAAAAAAATTGAGTAAAGCTTAATAGCTCAGACTTAACTTTTTTTTATGAAATTGGTAGGCGTACATACTGTTGAGACACTTGATGTTCAGTGGTCACTACTGCCTATAGATTATGGCGCCTTAGGTAACTTTAAGTATTCTTTGCAATGCCTAAACAGCCTTGGGAACCAATTTATTATGTCAGTTATACCTGTAGTTACACTGGCTCCCTCACCTTTCAAACCGGAACACAAAAACACAAAGTATTGCTAACTCGCGATAGAATATATGTTTAGTGGGTGGTAGCTACCCAAACGATCTTGCACAAAGTCCTACCCCCAAACAGTTTCCAGGATACACCTAAATCGAAATCGATAAATATTGGCCGAAATATAATCAAAGAAAAAAACAACGAAAAGCCGAAGTACAAACTTCCTCATTTTTGACGTTGATTCAATAATATTAAACATTATCAAAACAGGATTATTGGTTTCACGATTAGTGCTGATATATTAACACACATAACTTCCTAACAAACAACGTAGAGATTAGATTAAGAATCAACTAATTTAAACTTAAAAATATACATATATATGCTATTATAAACCACTTAATCTAATGCTTCAGTTAATTTAACATAATATGACATCACTTGGGCCGTTATGACGTCATTAAATAAAATCAAAATAGACTAACAGTAGTATAAGAGATACTCTAAGACTCTTAACATCTCAAGATCTGACTTGAGCTTGAGATCCTGAATGAGTTCGTTGTTTTAAATATCTTTTGTAAAAATGCTTAGTTGGCATTGAAGTTAACTGACGTCTGTGAATACAACTGTAAATTATTTTAAATGTATTATGTCTGTCTATATATTCAGTGCGATTCTGTAAGAAATTAATTATCGTATCTCACTCTTGAAATAGTGATAACTGACTTACTGTGATACGCGATTTTGATACGTGTATCCTATAAATTTTATAAATATTACAGTCAATGTCATATATCACATTCTGACATTTGAGCTCATGTTCTATACAATAGTCTAAGAGCATTTTCACAATATCCGATCCGATGTCGGTGTCGGACGACGATAGGTGACACCTGCTGACACCTGCCCGCACGAAGCTATTGAGCAAATGGCCATAATAATAATATACAATAAAAAATATGTGAAAATAGCACATGGTGTCGGTTATCGGCTGTCAACTATCGTCGTCTGACACCGACATCGAATCGGATAATGTGAAAACTCTCTAAAACACTTTAGCTACATACAATATAAATATATGTAATGTAAAGCTTTATATTAATAATAACTAAGATGTTTGAAACCTGATCAGAATTTGTAACGTAACCGCAGGCAACAGCTAACAAGGATTGAGTAAAACAATCATATTATATCAGTTGCTATAACATGACTGAGAATAGAGCAACTGTTACCAAAATAAAAACGCATACCCTCAAATCGCCCACGGAGACCAACCGTCCTAAATATTAACATGTGATTTCTAAAAATATCAAGACGATTCATTCCCACTGACTGTTTTATTTCATAAGTTCATGACAATCAATTCCCGCCCACTGCGACGTTTTGGTCTTACATTGATTGTTTTCTTTTTTTTTATAAATAAGTCTACTTTCTCAATTTAAAACGCGTAAAATAGTTAAATACCAAACTTAGCTTTCGTCGTTTCGATACAAACAACATACAACATGTACAGCCTGTAAATAAATATCCCACTTTTGGGCTAAGACCTATTCTATCTTTTGAGGAGAAGGACAGAAACATATTTCACTACGCTGCTCCAATGCGGGTTTTTTCACATGAGGCAGAATTTCGTTGAAATTAGACACATGCAGATTTACTCACGATGTTTTCCATTACCACCGAGCATTAGATGAATTATAAACCGAAAGAAGCGCAAGAAAATTCGGTGGTGCTTGCCTGTGTTTGAAGACGCAAACATCGTTTAAGATGTACGCGTTATAATCACTGGGCCATATGAGCTCTCTCGCCGATAAAAGTAGTATAGTATAATAATACGTCGCGATACGTTTTACTTAAATCGATCCAGCAATCAGTTAGTTAGTTTAAAATAATGCGGGCAAAACAACTCATACGAACATTTTCATGTAGGGACGTTGTGAATATTTAAAAACTAAAATAACTTAAAATAATAATAAAAATAAATTTAAACTACAATTATGATTGCAGTTTTCCCGATCCATGATTTTTTTTTCTCGCTTGAACATCGTTCTTACGTGTTTCCCATACGTAAAAGGGAAAGGGTTTAAGTTTGACTCACCAGTGCCTAGAAAGCCTGGTGCACTCCAGCACTCCGGAATACTTACTAAATAACTAGCGGTATCCACTCTGTCTGTTACCGTGAGGCTCCGACGGGTGGTACACCTTTGCGGGGCTCCAAGTTAGAGGAGTTCCAGAAAACCCTACTCCTGGAACTGATTCATGAAACTACTTATGCAGTTGAGATACAACTTACAACGCGGGAGTTTAGTATATTGTTCCAACCAACATCATCCGCCAAGTCACATGGGGACAAGCTGGCGGATTAAGCTACAATCTTCTTCCGAAGGGAACAGAAAGGCCTTTGAACCTTGTACTCGAATTTACTTTAGGGTAGATTACATATTTGTCTACAAATATATTTTCGTATGATAAAATTAATTTAATTTTCCACGTCATGTTCATTACATGTTTAAGATCATAGTAATGAAGATTGATTTATATCATTTGTTTTAATAACATCGTTAAAGTTGTTTTGAGAAATGGAATGTGTTTATATAATAATATATTGTTTGTATTAACATATTTATTTACTAAAATTAAAATAAATTATAATAATGGTGATCATGTCCTCCTGTCCGATTTCGGACAATGCGGCAAATCTCAAATCGGAATATTAAGGTGCTCGAATATGTCGCTAATAACAGTGCACTCTGTATCCCTTCACTCTCGTAAACCGATGGTACGGCGTCCGAAAATAACAGGGGTTGTTCAGGCACAGAACCAACTTGATTTTTGTACTTTTTGAGACACGCAATGTTAACACTATCAAGCTCTAAACCTTAGTTTGCTACTGAGAATAATAACAAAAAAATCTCAGATATGTTATTGGCTTGTATTAAAAGCTAACCACTAAGTCAACGGAGCAGTCTAAATGCAATATCAAATCCTTTAAACTATGCTAGTGTATATTATATTACGAAATCACCAGAACAATAATCCACACCGAATTCCGCAAAACTAGATTATCATGTGATACAAATGTCACGAAAGTAGTCTTATTCGTGGAATACGTTTAAAGTATTCGTAGCAGCCCATTTACTTTCATAAGCAATTCGAGGAATTCAATTGTTTTTAATTTATTAAATGCTTCCTAATTTGTTGCTATCACGATAAGTAAAAATTGACTTCGTTGCTATTATTATACAAAAAGAAAACATTTTTTTTTAATAATGTTGCAGCTGTCGCATCCTGTTTTATCAGTTTTTTTTAAGCAAGCTGCTTAACGCTGTCTGTACGATATGGCGGTCAAAGTTAACCTTGCTTGATATTCCCTTAGCACTCCTACGATTTCAACAACATTTCGTGCATTCAAAATCATTGAATACACGATAAGTACAAAGTATTTAAATGCGCATTTACATAAACATAGTGATGTCAACTAATAACTAAATCAAGAGTCGGTTTGTATTGGAGATTTACCAAATATTACCGGTTTTTAACAGCTTCAAACCGATGTTGATACAGTTTGTCTTGAAAATGAAGCTTTATTTGTCTCTGAGGAATTAAATAGTATTTCTTAAAAATATTTATATCAAAACCTATAATTGAAGATATTTTTAATTAAATTTAGTATAATAAAATAATTCATATCTATATATAAATGTATGCAACAGTAATCGACTCATTTAGTTTATCTTCATTAATGAGAGTCATTAGAGCGTAGCTGGGAGCCAGGGCTAGCTTTGAGTAAAATTATGTAACACGGTACGCATGCGCACTGAACCGTACGTCTGTTCACGTCAATCGCATCCGGTTCTCGCTTCATTGCTTCCATTGTCTTTCATCAAAGCCCTAAACGAATGAACTTTGTCTAATATGACTCGAGAAAATTGCTTGAATATTCTAAATACATACGGCTAAATTAGTGATTAAAATTATGATAAAGTATAAAAATTATCGGAGAGCAGCCGAAACTCGAATCCTCTACTGTCGTTTGAGATCTACCTTTTAGTACGCACTCTTTTTTTAATGAAATTTTCAGGTACCCTTGCCCCTGTTGAGGGAACCGGGTTATACGAAATTCTTAGCCACTAAGACTACTGTGATGGCCGCCGCGAAGCCATCCCGGCTTTCGTGCTTAGGGCCATCGGAAACAGGGCACGCAAATAACGTATCATGCCTGCCCTATCTCTTATCTCTTAAACTCCCTGTGTCGATGCTGTTTTAACACGAATCGACAAATGTAATAATTGTCTACTGCGAAACCAAAGACTCCTCATCTTGAGTTTAGGGGCTAATTCCTACCATTCCATATATATTAGTAATGTATTTTTAATACATATGACTTACTGACTTATTTAAAAATATCTAGAATTACATATCGTATACGATGCGTCGATGCACGACGACGAGTGTTTTGGCACGAGCGGCCGTCTTATAATAATATTTTGAAGTCATGTTTGAACAACGCAACGCGTAAAGGAGGCAGAATTAAAAATATCTTCCATTATAGGTATGACATGACGAAGGTGAATCACGAACGTTCGTGTCACAAATTGCTGTGGATTGCGTCTGCTAGTCTGAGTTCTTTCATTTGCTCCCAATTTTGTCATTAATACCATGTTTCTAGGTTAACGAAATCTAAGAATAAATATTTGGATCACTGGAATTTATATCAAAGTGGATCTGATTGTGATCAAGAAATTTCGACTCCATTTGACCGATTGACATAAAAGTACATATTTATTTTTCTCGAAGATCTCTGTCGTAATTCGCTACTAGATGGAATTGCAGCACGTCCACTACTTTACCGTTCACACGATTGCCCTGACTCTCAGTATATGTATATGTATGGGCCGGTCGTCTGCTAAGTTTTGCTAGTGTAATGTAAAAAATAAATTGATCTGGTTCCAGTGTTTACAGCCAACACCATCAACTAACGGATAACTGGATCGTACATAGCTGGTTTTTAAATATAATTTAATTTCTATATCTAATCTTAGAAACTAATAGAGCGTTTTTTTGTAGTTCTTTTTGCGTTATTTACATGTATTAAGTCCAGATAATGCACCTAAATATCGGAACAGTAAGCATAAATGCCAACTTGAATACACTATCGAAAACAAGTTAGTCGTAGTTTGGCGATGCTGCTCCATTTGAGCTCTTTTCGGTCGTGTTGAATTTAACGACTAAACAGATAATGAGAATGGGAACATAGAGTAAAGTTGGGTTGCGCATACACTTGTGCTCTATAATATTCTAAGCAGTTGGCTAGTCTTCGATGAGAATGGCCGTGGTTAAAATCGGTCAGTAGACCATCATAACAAATCGTAAGAAACAGTTCAACAATCAGGTTCGACGATGAGAATTTTCGTTGTTGGACATTTGTAACAATAATATCCAAAAAGACGGGTGTTTTTAGTGGTGTAATGTAGTAATTATATACCATTTAGAAAATTTAAAAGAAAGTATAGTGGGAAGATAACAAAATCAAGATTCATAAACTACATTTGTAAGTTGCGAGACATAAAGTGTCGTTGAAAATTCACCATAATTTGGGTAAAGGCAATATATTAGACCTGAGAAGAACACTTGAGAAAATCTCAGTGGGAGATTTTTGGTCGCATATTTTGGTTTATAAGGTGCCTGAAGGCGGACGTTTTCAATTACAAGACTATAAAGTCCAACATCCCTTATTAAAAGTACATTAGTCGTTACACTTTTTTTTACTGTGCGTTACTAGGTTTTTAACACTAAATTTGTGACTGATATTTCAGAAAATTTGCTGCTGAAATCGTCGCGTATTATTTTAAGTATTTTTCCTTACTCTGTTGAGAGGTGGGAGATGGATTTATTTTTCTCCCAGAGGAATGTAAATGCGATTCAATGGGGGAAATTATTCTAACATACATTTATAGCTAGTTTTATTTTAAATCTGTAAATATCTACTTATTTATGATTTTTGTTTGTTATAATTAATTTATGAATAAAACTTATTCCAGTACCTACTCAATCTAAATAATTCTATTATCATTGTTTTTCAATGTTATAATATATGCATATAATTATTGAGCAGCTTTTTTTTTTAATTATGCATAGAATTAAAGAACATTAAATTTGACAATGAACAAAAAACTTCTTATAATCTTAAGAAGGTCGAAATTAAAAGTTTTTTTTTTAATTTCTAGAGCGAGTCCATAGCACATCCCTGCGGCCGAGAGCAGGCGGCGATGTAATCCCAGAACGTTCCGTGGGAACACTCGACCTGAACATGTCATATTCAGCGCCCTCCAACTTAGTACTAACGCCAGCCCCTGAATGTAAGTAACAATTGATAAATTTAATAATAATAGTTAATTTCCGTATATATTTTAGACATTCAATATTTAAGAAACGCTTCGTTTTGCATAGTTGGTAGAATTAACTACGAAACTACTCACATATGTTTAAACATCCAACAACACTCGTCCTGCAATGAAAACCTCGTAAAGTAAAAAATATTCCTTTAAATTTAATGATACAATATACGAAGCACGCCGTCTGTTGACGATAATGTGACACTCGAGAAACGAATCTAGTCCGGGCAATCAATACCCCGATTATTTATTGTCATCTATAAAATTACTTTCTACCTGTTTGCAATTAGCATATTTTTTACTACAGGAAGGCGTTTTCAATGAATGAAGTCAATTACTTTTCATACAACCTTTGTTTTTTTTTCTAATATAAATATAAATATTAAAAGATTACAAGGACCCGCGAAAAATTAGCACAATAGTGGTAGCGCGTACAAGTTGTAACCCGCTCAATAATGCTTTATTTTCAAAAAAATATTCAATAAAAATAAGGACAGATTACCAGGGGTCCTCTATATTCATAACTCCAAGTTGAGCTAGTAGTTGGACGGATAGAAATTACAAATAGATAATTATATACGATACATTAATTGAAGTGATTTAGCTTAAAAGCCTCAATTCTATCATCAGGTCGTAAACTGTCAAGAGGTATATCAAGAGCGACAGATAACGAGGGGCTGGTATGGGCGTTAAGAAGTAACACAGACCCGGAACCGAACACACTAACCTCCGACCACATTCTCCTACTGCCGGATATATCAGTGTATCCGCCAGATTTTAGGTAAGAAATTATTTTCAAGTTAATTTTATTATTCGGTCATTATAAAAACTATTAATAAACTATTTTTTTTATTGGACCACGTCCATATATATACAAACATACGAGTACACATACTTACAGACATACACGCATATATACACTTAACTGATTTTTCAAAAATATATACAATACCAATATAAGGGTTCAATTTTACTAACTTATATCGGTACTGTTACGATCTTGTTTATATTCCCGATACAACTTTGACCGAATCGTAACTATAGTCTACAACTATAACAGGAAAAAAGCCAAATAAACAACATTTGACAGCAAATTATTCATCGATATCATCGGTAGCTTAAGAGCGTGAGAGCTTGATTAATTTATGATATTTACTATGGATTTGCGAAAAAATGGCGACGAAACTGTTATCGGAGTTTTGGAAATAAAATTTAAAGTGTAAATAACTAGTTAAGTGTAATAGTGTTGTTTTATAAATAAAGATATATTAATCATAAACTCTTAGTAGTGCACAATATAGTTATTAGCAAATCGCATGAAATAGGTAAATCTAAGGTTTGTTTATCTTTTTTCTACTTCCATTGGAACAGGCTATAGATCGTTGATTTTGTATAATGGGTATACGACTGAACGGCAACGATTACGTTTCGACTCGATGCGATAAACTGTCAATTTGTTGGTAGATTTGGGGCCAAGGTCAAGGCGACCTGCCTAAATATTACAACTACTTTACATTTTTAATGATACTCAATAGCATATAATTAGAAGAAGGAAATAGACAAAGTTCAAATGTCAAATATTTACATATTTGTACTACCGAAATTTGTATGCGGCTTATTCAGCAATTCTCAGTTTATTTTCCTACGGATATCAGTCGTATAAAAGTCATTTATAGCCAGGATTTTTCTTGGCCTCTCGAACCAGTCGCCGTGACATTGCGTTTCCCACACGTGTCTCGGCAATTTGCCAATACAGGGACAACTAGGGGTGTCGATTTTGTATACCAAAATCATAAATCGGTTTCAAACATTTTTGGTGGTAGGGCTTTGTATCGCCCACTCATCATATATTGTACCGCCAAGCAACAATACATATCTGTGTTCCGGTTTGAACGGTGAGTGAGCCAGTGTATTTACAGGCACGGGGGACATACCATCTCAGTTTCCAAAGTTGGTAGCGCACAGGCGATGCAAAGAATTTCTTACGACGCCAAATCCTATACACCGTGGTGACCACTAGCCATGTGGTGGTCCATTTGGCCGTTCGCCAATTAATGGCATAAAAAAGACAGGACAACATATGCGTATTTGCACATCTTGAACATATTTTTCTTCTACATCATATACTTTTATTGATATTGACAAACTGAGAAAAACTGAGAAAAAAATACTAAATTGTTTTGACTAATAACTTACACAAATTGTATCTGTAATAAACGATATTATATATATTTTTTCTGAAGAAAAATAATTTCGTTGATTGAATATTTTTTGTTAGATTCTGTTGATGGTCACCTACAGATACTAAATTAATGGAACAACTGTTATTTTAATGATAAAAAAATATATCAGTATTGTAATCGTTTAATTGGACGCTCTGTGATCAAATGTGTTCCCGGTAATCTAACGGTAAATTTAATTCTCTTTTCATAATTGAGCAGATATATTGAAACATACCCATGCTACATCGAATTTGTATTTGATTAAGTAAATCATTCGTTTGGGCTCAACCCTACCTAGCACGCTACACATTACAACCATTTTCAGTCATTGATCCCTCACGAACCATTCACTCTTTTAACCTTTCGTAACTCGATTCTTGAACTTGGTATTTGTGGTCATTTACAAAAAATACCGACACGCTAAACTTTTTCGTTTAATTTGAAGTGTTATAGGTATACGATTTATTAGTTTGCTTGTTTTTTTTTTTATATTTTAACTTTTGTAAAAAAATATATCACAAATATTAGTATTAAACATATATCATTCCACCTAATAAATATAATTTAATAGACTTTTAAAAGGACTCGATCTTGTGTATAGGACATTTTTATCGCATAGCATATTAGACTTTAAACAAAATTATGTACCTTTTACATTCTCGGCAGTAATTACGATTACGATACGGTTTTATCTCAAATTATAGCATTAAATTTCCAAGGTATGTCCTTATATACTTTTTTTTAAAAACATTAATGGAATTCTGTTACAAAATATATACTAATATTGACTCAATTTGTTGCTTATATATTTTTATTAGCTTCTAAGAGATAACATTTTAATGAAGTTTCGAAATAAACCCTTTCAAATAGCAATAAATACACGATACGAATAATTTTAAGAATGTTATACCGTGTGTATTAATACTTATTTGATTTTATTGCAATGTTTTGTTTCTTTTGCTCTCAGGATATTTATCGAAAAAGATCTTCTCGAAACGGCCACACTCGTAACATTAGAGTCGGCTAGTATATTGAACTGGTGGCGCCACGGTCGCGTTCCGGGAGCTCCCCGGCTGTTGCCGCTGGCGACATCTGGCGATGGCAATTGCTTACCTCACGCGGCCTCACTAGCTGCTTACGGGTTCCATGATCGACTTCTGGCACTCCGAACGAAAGTGCAAGCCTTGTTATCCGGCGAGGGAGGTGATGTACTTACAAGTAAGTTTATTTGTTTTTCAACTTATTGGAACGAAGTTACCTTTTACTCGTTTTGTTGCTCATTGTGACTGACTCATTTTCTGTGCCGTGTATGTGATTTATATTACTGTACTAAATAGTCACCATACCAAAGAGTTTCTTAAACGGAAATTCTTATTTCTAAAATCCAGTTCAACTATTTTTCTCTATTCTGTTACAACAGGAATATGCTATAATACTACGGCATATTCCTGTTGTATATTCTTACAATGTAAGTATTTCGTCAATGTACTTACAACGCTTCAGATTTCTTTATTGATGGACAATTTCTATTGCTACTATTAGAAAAACCTCAGATGGCCCAGTAATTAGAACGCGTGCGTTTTAATGATGTTATAGACGTTCCTGTACTTGATTAGTATTTTATCTCGTGCTGGCGTTGAAAGAAAACGTCGTGATGAAATCTGTATGTGTTTAATTTCAAATATGTGGAACAGCGTGGTGTAATAAGCTCCGAAAGTCCGAACCTTCTCCTCAAAACGGAGAGGAGGCTGTTATGCATTCGGTGGAATATAACTGTCGTCTATTGCTCCTCAGAGGCCATAAAGCGGCGCTGGCGCTGGTCGGAGAGCGTCCCGCTGCGCTCGGCGGGGCTGCGGCCGTCGGAGGGCGAGTGGGCGCGCGAGTGGGCGGACGCCGTGCGCGCCGCGTCGGCCGAGCCGCGGCCGCGCCCGCAGCCCGCCGCGCAGCCGCACTACGCCGGCCTCGAGCAGCTGCACGTGTTCGCGCTCGCGCACGTCATGAAGCGCCCCGTCATCGTGTTCGCGGACGTCGCGCTCAGGGTACGTGGCCTCGCCCCTGAGTGCACTGCTCAGGGAGTATATTGTGTTTTATAACTAATATTATATCCAAGTTCATCCAAGAGTACTTAAACTGGATGTCGTTTTAAATGTTATGTATACCATAGTGTAGAGCTTTGTGTAAGCCCGTCTGGGTAAGACCACAAAGAAATTGTGTGTACTACTGTGTCGACATCGATGCGCGAATTAATCATAGTGGACCTTGTTTCCTCAAGTACATAAGAATCAAATCGAACATAGTTAAGTTCGAAGATATTCTAAAAAAATTTATTTATAATTTGTGTTTGTTGTTTGTATTTAGGATTTCCGCGGCGATCCGATAGCCCCGATCCCCTTCGGCGGTATCTACTTACCCTTGGAGCTGGACCCCGCAGTGTGCAGTAAGGCGCCCATCCTGCTCGCTTACGACGCCGGACATTTCTCAGCACTAGTCCCTTGCGAGCCCCTACCGACTGATGGAGCCAGAGTCCCGCTGGAAGACGAGGCTGGAAACCCTATGCCGATACGGTATTGATAATTCTTGTCCAAAAACTTTTTTTATACAATAAAGAAGTATGCACTTGCCTATTTATAAAATACGAATATTCATGAATCAAATAACCTAATAGTTTAACCCGCGACAACAAGCTGCCTAATTATGAGTTGTACTGACTCCAAACATAAGCTTTACTATAATGTTGCTTTAGTATTTACTGTAGGCGAATTTCGACATTTTCCCAATTGGATTTCAGCTTCAACGTAGATCCGGGGGAAGATTTCCGATGGGACGTCGAGCCGGATCAGAAAACCATCAACAACCTCCTACCGGACGAGTACCAGAGGACGGCCATGCTCGCCGCCTACCTCGACCTCGAGACCGTCGAGTGCCTGTCGCGCAGCCCCCCGCCCGAGGAGCTCCGGCGGTCGCTCGACGCGCTGTCGACGAAGAGCTCGAAGCAGCTGAACTCGGTGGCGAAGCAGTTCGGCAGCATCGGGCGCTCGATGAGCAGCAAGCTGAAGAAGAACTTCGGCTCGATGGCCAAGCTGGGCGGCAAGAGCGGCAGCCACAGCAACCCCGAGGAGGGCCCGGCGCGCCGCTCGCCGTGCGCGCCCAGCGCGCTGCTGTGCTGCCGCCTGCGCGCCGCGCGCGCGCCCGTGCAGGACGAGATGGTCAAGAACTACCTCGACGAGGCGTGGATCGGGTCAGGCAGCCCCTCTCTCCCTTCGTCACGTCTTGCTACATTTTAGTTTGTCTCTAAAATATTTTAAAAAAATGTTTCGTCTGCTTTACACAGACGAACGGATAACAGGTTTCGCTTTCCTTCATTCATTATAGTAGTTATATAAAAATAGTAATACTATATATAATGTTCATTATGATAAGAAATTGGTTTTATAAAGGCAATTAATTTAGATTAAAATAAAAATATTACTCAATTTCCTAGCGACCAAGAGATACATACATCTAAAAGAGAGAAATAGTTCATTGAGTTAATACGTTAATTGAATTAACAGGTATACAGCCGAAAAAAACAGAAAGGAAGAAAACCGTACAGCGCCTTCGCAGCCGCGCTACGGCACCGGTCGCTCGCAGTTCTACGCTGAAGCCGACCGAGCTGCTCACGAAGTCGCCAGAACGCTTACCACTAGGTCCGTTAGGCCTGCGCAGGATCGAACCCTGTACCTTTCTAAGTCAACGTTCTACGACGACCGTCCCCCCTCCCCTAAACCTTGCCGGGCCCCGCTCTGCATGTACTACGGGAGTCCGGCGAATAACGACTACTGTTCCAGGTGTGCGAAGTTACAGTGAGTGCTTCCCACTACTAATGTAGTTTTAGTCGTACTTAATAATCACAAAGTTTTTGTATCTTTCTGTCGTATTGATAAATATATATTTGTCTCGCTCTAACTCGTTACTTATCACTGATCAATACGAGACAAAAAGTACCTAACTTAAGAGCGATGTACGTAGACGATCTATGATTCGAATTCCAAATTTTATTAAACCTATATTATATCAGATAGAATATAACAATATACTAATTTATCCGAATGGAGTAACTGTATGTGCTTCCAATTTTGTATGTTATTTTTTTATAGGAGTCTTGGTACATGACACTATAACATTATCAGACAATAGTTTTTTGAACGCAAAACCCCACTAAACAATACAAGCACCAAAATAGACTAGTCTGTACAATGCTTTTAAATGATTATGTATGTATGTGTGTGTTCGAATACTCTCGTTCATTTGTTATTTTCGTAGAAAACTACCAACCAAGTATTTTTCTGAAAAATTAAATTAAATTTAGGATTGATAAAAAATATTAATAACATTGAATAAAAATTTCGGATATCAAAGTATTAAATTATACTCAATAAACTGTTGCTAGTTTTCTAGCATGTATATTTTATAAAAAATCGTTAAGTAAATTTATGGATATTAAGTTTTTTATATATAAAAAAGTTTGTTTGATACTGCTCTGTGCAGTCATTGCCCTGAATATTACTTTACTTTTTTTTTTTTCAACCATTGACAAGTTTCATTTAGACTTTCCATTTTAATAGTCACAGAAAGTTACGTAAATTAATTTTCTATTTCGTTAATATTGTTACAATTATTTATTAATATCAAATGCAACTGGACATTAAAGTCACCATAGACTCTAAAATAACTTAATACATTTTTGTATTTGAAATTTGTTTAAAATATCCCAACTGGGTAATGCTATGTTTGGTATTATTGTAATTTTGATTAATTGTTTAGTTATTATTACTTTATTTAATGACAAAATAAATCATTCAAATATCCAATTGGTTATATGTCTGGTGCAAATATTTCGATGTCTAACTATATTGTTAAAAATATTATTAAGGAAAATCTTTAATTGTTATATAGGCTTCCTAAGATTGTAATCGTGTGAATTGATATTAATAAGATGCTAAAAAAGGCTACATTCAAAAACAAATGTATTATTAGTGTTTAAAATTTTATTATATTACATAGAATAGGTGTAAATTATGAACAGTTCTTGGAATGTGTTTATGCTGTAGGAAATAATTATTCTTCACTCTTGTTCGTGACACGATATTATCACTTGATGTTTAAATATATACACATCATTTCAATAGAATACATACTATCGTATTCTTAAATCTCATGTGTTTTAACTGTATAAGATTGATTTAAATCTTTAGAAACATACAAAAAATGGAATGTAGTTACAAGGATTCCGAGTTCGATATATGATAGTAGAATATAAAAGTTACTACAAACAAACAAATAGAGAAAAATAATAATATAACTTTGAATCTCGTGTGGAGTTTATATAGTCGGAACGGTGATTTTTTATTTATTAATAGTATGTATTCCATTGATATGGAATGGCAATAAATAATAAATTTAGTATTCTTGTAATTATTATAAAGGAGTGCCAAGTTTGAATTTATGTAAATCAAAACAGACATGTACTGAGTGATTTAAAAAACAATAGATAGAAATTTTGATCGTATATGTGTTCAAAAAAATCGTATCGTCAGGTGCTATCGCGCGAAAACTATTTTTTTTCTTATATAAGAAAACGTTTTACCCTATAATAAGACAATAAATTCAATAAAAAATTAATACATAGAAAATTATAGGATAACCAATAACATTTTACTTAAAATAAATATCCTGAACATATTTTTGTATTGACAGTGATTGAAAATTTAAATAAAATGGTTCACACATATTCTTGATCAGATGCTCGGGATGAGGCTATTAATAATAGTGATAGTTACAAAGAAATCCGAAAGAACTAAGAATGTTAGGTTCTAGTTACTGACATAGACAGAAAATATATACCTTCCTCGGTTTCGGTGTATTAAATCTTAAAACAAAATATTTTATTTTAAGGACCATGCCTTAAGTTCTTGACAATTTATTATGTTACAAGTAATTCAGACAAGATATGGTGCTTCCATTGAAATGAGAATGCAGATATTATAGAAGTAAATTAATTTCAACATCTTGATATTATATATTATAAAATAAAAAATATTTTTATAAAAAAATCAGCCAACAGTCAGGGTAAATGTTTTTCCTCTATATTTTTTTTTTTCATACAAAATGAGCTTGGAGTGAATTCTCCGTCCTTATAACACATTCATAAAAAAATCGTTTGATCTAGTCTTATAATCATAGTTTAGAATTAGATTAAAATTAATATTAAGTTATTCACTGAAATAAAACTAATTTTGACTGATTGAAACATTATATTTTTTTTTATAAAATACTAGTGCCCCGGCATGTGTTGCCAATGATTTTTGATTTTTTTTTTTTAAATATATTATCCGACACCATCACGCAAGCGTTAACTACAACTGTACTGTTGTAAGTCCATCGGATGCTATAAGAACAGGACGAAACTTTATTTAATTTATATAATATAAACATTTCATAATAACGACTTTAACATTAAATTTCTAAACTTTTTTTTTTTGTTGCTTAAATTGTTTTAATCTTTCTTTGTACGTAAAGTTCAAAATAGTTTTATTTAATGTTTATTAGTCGTGTTAATTTAGGAAACACTATGTTGATTACTTTTAAACTTTGTTTAAATTAAATAAAATCGTTTGCATAAAAAAAAAACATTAACATTTCCCACCATAATTCCTTAATATAAGCTGTTGTCACTTACTAATTGTTATTTTTAGGTTTAAAGATCTGTGAAATTACTTAATATAGAAGTGAGATTACATGACATAAGATTAACAATCACCGAATTTATAAGTAAAACTATAAAGCATGTTATATCTGGTTGGTACTGTTATATTTCATATCCTAAGGGTAGATATGGCATATCATGTTTTGTAGAACAATAAATGGTTATGCAAGTTGAATTGACTTTGAATTTTTATCATTATTATATCCTGTTACATTCGATAGAAAATAAACTATTCTATGGCTTTGGGTGCGTATTATTGACAATTTTGTGTTTAAAGTTTTATTTAGGACTCAATTGTGACGCTATACGCATTAAAAAGGCGTCACATCGTGGTTTATTTTAACAAATGACCATGTATTGCAGCGTTTGTTCGGTATGTTCGTGTGTGCGTAGACGTGGGCAGCAGCGGGCGTCGCGCAGAATCTCGTGCGATTGCAGAACTCAACCCCCATACCGTCCCTAAACGAGAATACTAGCGAGGCGCCATACATGCATGTACGATGGCTCGCCCCGTCTTGGGCACCGATCTGGATATCGGCACAGGCGATTAGTGCAAAAAAAGACGAGTTCGGCAAAAGTAACCTTCTAGTGTCCGTCTCGTACAATATTCTAGTGTTCTTGGAAAGAGATATATGTTCAAATAGGTCAATATTTTCTCGTCAACGATACATTTTATTGCATTTATTTGGTTTTAATCACATTTAAAATGACCGTGACCTAATAGTTTTACAAGTATAGTATGAACCAATATTCTCGTAAATGAATAAAGTAAGGTGAAAAGAAATATCATTTAGACATAATTATATAATATATTTATACATTTTATAAATGTATTTTTTTATTATTAAAGCAGTCTCTCTGACATACATCTTATATTTATAGATTCTTCTCGTCTCCCTGGCACGTGGTTGACATCTGTAGGACTCGTACAAAGGAAACATACGAAGGGGAAACATAGGAGGTCGGCTAATCGGTCACATATAAAACTTTACTGCACAATACACTGGGACACTCGTCGTCCGCCACTTTCATGGTCGTGGTCACCGACACTATCTACTTAATAACTACAGAAACGCCATCGTCGACGCGAATTAGAACAGTAGAGATGAATCGTTCAACAGCAAAATATTCATCAGTTCGGCGCACGGCGCGTGTCACGAATCGGGAACGATGTCCGAGTCGACGATGCTCTCCAAGTCTCAACTGTCCTGCCAGTAGTTGTAGTTGGCGGAGGGGGGCGGCACGGGGAGCGGCGGGGCGCCGGCGTAGGGCGAGCCCTGCGGGGAGCCGTAGCGCGGCCGGAACCACGGCCGGCTCGTGTACTGGTACTGGTTGCTGGCGTAGGCGGCCAGGTTCTGCCCCGTCGCGTTCGGGTACGGGTTCTGCGCGCCCTGGCTGGTCGGGTAGGCCACGCCGGGCGCGGGGTAGGGCTGGTTGGGAGCCGGCGTCGTGGACGGCGAGAAGTTCGTCTGCGACGCGTTCTGCGAGCTCGGCGTGGAGGCCTGCGCGTAGGGCTGGCTGGGCGTCTGCGCCGCGGCCCCGTTGGCGTACGTGGGCTGCGTCGACGCCTGGCTGACGCTGTAGCCGGCGTTCTGCGAGCCGCTGCCGTTGGAGTAGGACTGCTGCGAGGCGGCCTGCGCGGGGTAGCCGGCCGTGGGCGTGGTGCTGCCGTCGGCCGGGAAGCTCTGTTGCGCGGCGTTCTGGACGGCCGGCGTGCCGGACATGGAGTACCCGTTGTCTTGAGACGAGGAGGAAATGTAGTTAGTTTGGTTGCTCGTTCCGTTTGCGGTGTCGGGCTCGGAGGTGTTCGTCTGCCCGTTGCCGTTGGTGGGAGCAGGGGCTGTGGCCTGATTCGTGGGCATAGTGTATTGAACGTTCTGATTGGTCGCCGGCATAGTTAACGCCCCGGAGTTTGTCTGCATGACGTACTGAGGGGGCATACCCGCGTACTGCGAGGTAGGAGTTAGGTAATTAGAATTTTGGGGTAAAATTTGATGCACCGAAGGAGGCTGCGACCCGGATATTGCAGGATTGTTCGTCATCGGCGAGGACGGCGGCGCTTGAACGATTGGTATCGTCCCCGAAACGGTTAGGTTAGAATTGGCTAATTGCTGACCGGCCAATGCTGCATTTAACTGTTGCGCAGACAACTGCGCATTGAGGTTCAGTCCCGCCTGCATATACTGAGAATTAGGAGGCATATTCATTGGCATTATTGGCATGTTATACTGAACACCGCCTGGCATTCCGAGCTGATTTGGCTGCATCACTGTTACATTCTGTCCCGATTGTAGAACTTGTTGGCCGAGTAATCCGGGGGGAAGACCTCCTTGAACTAAATTAGGATGATTGGCTGGTATCATGTAAACTTGGCTATTCGGCTGGCCGATGACTGTCGGCATTTGACTGATGTTGAGTGGATTTTGCAACACAGTCATCCCCTGAGGAACTGTTATCATTTGCACGTTCTGCGCGGCGCTCTGTAACTTATTCGTTGTCAAATCTTGCTTCTGTCCATCTTTACTTGTCTGTATTTGAATTGCATTCCTGTCTATTTGCTTTATGTACATTCCAGTACCGTCTTGGGAAACTGTTGATGCTGACACACTAAAAAAAAACAAATCCATTACATCTTTTATAGCATTAACATAATAAAAACGATCTGGAAAAACTAATTTAACAATGTATATTGACATATGACAAAAGTCAATAAAATTACGTACTTAGTCTGTTGTCCAGAGGAGACGTGTATGATGGTCCCGTGAGCCGGATTAATCTTCATACCCATGCTGACCATAGTGTTGTCTCTAGCTATAGAGAAAAGTTTTATTTTGTCAAATATTATAATTTATATATATCGTTACGCATATTTGCATTTAGGAAACTACGCATCTGTTATTATTTTTGCATGCATATTTAAAGCAGTCATTTGATTTTCATTTTGCATCTTGTAAGACGGTGAGAGATCCTTCAAGCAGCGATCTGCAATTAAAATAGGTTATAATAAATGATTAGTCGTTGCCCTCGTACCATTTAAGTAGGCAGTTTGTAGTTACATCTGCAGACTTGCTGAACGATGTGCTGAAACCTACTAAAAAAATAATTACAAACAACAACCATCCCAACAGAATCCGCATTTTTCACATCTTAAAACAGCTTTGACTTTAAAAGAAAATAGGATTAACAGATATAGTAAAATATTACGCATACGCATTAAGCCGTACTTTTACGCCATAAATTATGCCCAATATAATCCAAATTTTACGCAATCGCTTTGTATTCTAATCTAAGCAGATCCAGTGCTTCTGTTGTATTTCCGATGGCTCACTCGTACCTGGTATCCAGAATGTTTACCTAGATCAGTAAAACGAAACTTCTGAATCAGTAGCAATTATTTTTCAGCCATAGACGAAGACATTTCCTTTGAGTCTATAACAATTCGAGCACTATCGCCAAAAACTTGAAACCTGAAAATCAAGAAACGATGATGACAGAAGATGATCTCCAAACTCATTAATACAAAGTGTACGGTGCCAAGATTTTTCGCTACTAATCGTTAAAACACCAAAGAGCTCAAGATATTTTACGAAATCACGTAAAAGTTTTGACGCAAGTTGCCTTCGCTATAAAATATGTATACGCAGTTAAACGTAGCTTCTCCATAATCCATTCAAAAAATAAATTATGTGTTGAACTGTAAAGATAAGCCATATTTTTTGTCTGAGGACGACAATAATGTCCAGTCTATCAGAACGGACAAATTCTTTAGCTGCTTCTGAAAAAACATGCAATAGTGATTACAATCGTAAATCTATTTCATTTCCAGCCTTTATTCTCGATCTACAAATAAAACACAAATCATTATTCAAAAACTAACCACAAAAAAGGACAACATCTATAATCCTTCAAAGAATCTGCGGAATTCAAAAAGCATATCTCTTCATGTCATCTGAAAACAAATTCGCTGAGCTATCTTTATAACAGAAATTAAAATAAGGTACACTGGCTTCTACGCAAAATATATATATATTTAATACTACATAAGTTAAGATTAGTTATATAGTTAGTTATAACAAAAATAGAAACAATTTATATCCGAGATAAAGAGAGAGAAATTGTATAAAAGGAGTTGTTATTACCAGCCCAAACATATTTTCATAAGCCTCTACAAAATAAGACGTTAAGCTTCGCATGTACTTTTTGGTTAAATAGATACGAAAATTATGATTCATCTGGTACGACAACATGTGTATGACAATCCTATGCATGTTCAGAAATAAAATTAGCTGAAAACGTAAAGATCGTCGTCAAATAATCTCGGATATAAAGTGCAAATCATTAAATCTTCAATGTACCTGCGGCGGCTGTCCAAGACCTCGAATCTCTCGACGAACTCTTGTCCTGGCTTACATGCGACCTGCGGCATCGTATCATTTCAATACACAAGAAAAAAAATATATATGTTAAACATAATAAAACAACTATTACGTAAGCCGTCGACGAAGGCTGTTAATAAATGAGGATATGAGCTAAAATATTCGTTTATATCCTATTCAAAAGCATGCATTTAAACGTATCCTGTAACCATTAAATTTTTCTTTTAAAGATCTTTAAATTTGTATCGTAGGTCAAAATGAAAGATATATTCAAATCGTTTTAGACCAAAAATATTTCTGAATGGGCTGAAATGTTTTAATTTCCAAAGCAACGCCACCAACCATATCAGTTGCGTTGATATAAAAAAAAGAAATATATATTAAAAATGATCCTCAAATTTTCGAAAGTACATTATACAATAATTGAGGTAATGATTTTTTATGTAAATAAATTCTATGTACTTTCACGAAATTATAGATTAGAAAAAATATCAAGATCTTCCAATAGCTGGAAAAAATATATTAGTGCGAATAAAAATATAATAGAGACTCACCCTGCCGGAGCGATTGGTCGTAATTGTAATTGACTCGGCGTACCATCGGACAACCTTTTTTGACCTCTCGTCTCTTGACCCGAATTCTTAGTAGGCGTAGACGAACTCTGAAATTGTTGAAACTAATTTAAACTTTAAAAAAGCTGAAGTGTTAAAACGAATAACATCGAAAAGCCCACAAACCAATTAATGGGAAGGCTAGTGCGGGGAAATGAGACGGATGATACTAAGACAAACATTATGGGCATTATTTGCAACTAAAATTAGTGAGTAACAAATGAAAGCTGCAAAGGAATAGGAAGAATCTGTTACAATTCATTTACTGAAGATTATATTCACGTAATTCCAAATCACCTTACAACTTCCAACGATCTATGAAACAAATTTTAGCTTTCTAAACTCAATAAGTTTAATCAGAGAGCTCGGACAAACGTTTTTATAATTTTA
Source organism: Vanessa atalanta (assembly GCF_905147765.1). Classification (NCBI taxonomy): domain Eukaryota; kingdom Metazoa; phylum Arthropoda; class Insecta; order Lepidoptera; family Nymphalidae; genus Vanessa; species Vanessa atalanta. The sequence goes on from NC_061882.1 coordinate 9,278,720, forward strand.
TATTTCAAAATGAAACTATAACAAAATGTAACAGATACTTTTAAATCTACGATTAATGACGAAAGGCAAATAAACATTTCAAATATTATAAGCTAACATTAAATGGGAAATGGGGGGGGGGGAAAGAGAAGAAATTATATTAGTATGGTGAAATGCTAATGTAATATTTGCATTTGCTCACTGATATAATTTGTGGAGAGGACGCTTGACCAGTAGAAATAATATTTATTAAAGACGCACTGCTTACTATTGGCTGTTAAAAATGTAAAAGATCTCATTATAATCTCCATACAATACTCCATACTCCATACATAATTTGTGCACGCGACTTTTTTCGTTTGGACTATATCAGGATAGCATCTAACCTGACGTTTGTAGTGTTATTAGAAAAAGTGGACAGTATTTTTTAATTTGCGCCTGTGAATCAGATCTTATTTTTTCTGTGAATCTATAATTGAGTTATACTACAGTGATAGCACTTGATGTTCATCAATATTTCGATATAAAATCCTAAAAACAGTTTTAACGTCTAAAGTCCAAACAAAAAAAGCACATTGATATTTAAATCAATCATTGTTATACATTTTATTAACTAAGTGAACTATATGGAACCTTGTGAGACCCCAAGTAGTATTTACTGTAACACAAAATAAAGATAAAAATTAAAAGCATAGAGTATTTTATACCTTTTGATTCAATTGCATTATTGTGCCAGTTGCTTGTAACTGCTGTAGTTGTGATAATGGAAGTGATGTTTGTTGAAAGCTATTCGCTGGAGCAATCTGTAAAGACGAATTATTAATTCTTATTCAAAAAAAAGCTTATACAGAATTATAAATATATTCTTAAAATTGTTAAAAATATGCGACTGTGTTATCTGCATAATCTATTCATGTAATTCAAATGCTTAGTTCATGTTGTTAATACTTTTCAATTATTAAGTACTTAAAAAATTTCACTTTTTCTAAAATTCATTTGCTCTGATGTCACTCAACACTTTTATTGGTACAAAAATATTACTATGAAATCATTTGAATAAGGAGAAAACTAAAAATAAAATGTTTGATTCGGAATAGATGCTCCACATATAACATTTTACAGTATACAAACTGTGAAAAATATTAATTTGTTTTTGGCAAATTTTTAGACTTTCAAAATCAATACTTTTCTAATTGGAACAGTGTTTTAATAAGTTCAATTATCATAAAATAAATTTACAATGACTGCTATGATAATTTTTGAGTATTCCTAAAACCATCAATTTATACTCACAGATACAAATTGTTGTGGCTGAATGTTGGTAAAACCTGACTGACTTGCTGCTAAATCTTGCAACTGTTGATATGGTATTAACATTGTTTGTGATCCAGGAACTGTCCATTGCATTGTTTCTGCTCCTTGTATATGGTACTTAATTTCTTTATCACCTTTATCGGTACTATACAGGAATTTTTGTGAAGCATTAGTGCTTTGTGCTGCGCAAACTACTGGGGTTGCTGTAGCTGAACTAACAGTAGTTGTATCAGCACCTGTCAAACTTGCCTGAGGAAATGATAAGCCATTTGGCAAGATCATTGACATTGATGATGGTACGCCACTAAGTCGCAATTGAGTGACATTCACTGGCTGCATATTAGAAATATCGACAATTTGTGTAGCACCAAAATTTGGTTGCTGAATTGCACTTAATTGTTGCGCTAAAGGAAGTGATGTAAAGTTAGTGTTGGATACTTGAACTCCGGGTTGAACTATTGGTATTAGTTGACCACTTTCCTGATTTAGGACATATTGCTGCTGTGGTAGCAGCTGTAAGACTGTAGGTTGTCTTACTGTCATCAAAGGTGTAGAAGCAGGTGCAACACTAACTACTGGGGGAATGACTGATGGATGTGATGTTGTAGTCATTGTTGATGGAGTAGATAGTGCTACTGTGACAACAGGAGGCGGTACAGGTGGCGGTGCGGCAGTCGTGGTAAGGGTTGGCGGCGGCACATTCAGAGCAGGTGGTGGGCCTCCTGCTTGAGCAGCACTCCATTGCGCTAACTCGGCTCGGATCGTCTCGATAAGATTTTGAGCTAACGATCTGGCTGCCGCTAGTGCCTCTGACCTTGTATGGTGAAGTGCCAAGTGCAGAGGTTCAAATTTATCACTTTTCAAAACGGCAACCACTCCTGTCTCTGATCTAATATATTCAAGGTTTGTACCATTCTGCAATGAGAAGATTTGATACCTTAATGCAAATTTAATGTAAAAAATCGATGTTTTTTAAATCTAAAATCCAAAAAACTTACTGGCCCGAGTATTCTTGATTTAATATCAAATGCGGCAGGCGCATTGTCCAAACCTATATAAACCTTATCTATGAGCCCACCAGACATTATTAATGGGTACAATATCCTTATTTAACCTTTATTTATGTTATTTTCGAAGAATGCATCTTTTATGCAAAAGACACTGTTTTGACATTCAAAGTTATAGTTCTAAAACAAGACAGACATTATACACTTAATCCGTACATAGACATTACAGAAGCGTCCATTGCGTTCTAAAATCTTAGTTAGATATCATTTTTTCCTAAAGAGGCGCGGCAAGCGCTCAAGATACTGGTACAAAAACACTTTTTTTTTTTAAATAAAATATTAAAATAGAATTATAAAAAGAAATAAATATGTATATAATCAATTAAAATAATTGTTGTGTCATTAGCGCTTTGAGGTCATTAATCTTTAGTCTTTTTAATAAAATAAGTTAGAACTAAAAATTAACACCTGTTTTGAATATTAATATATAAATTCAATAATTATTTAAATCATATTAAAAATATAACGAACAAATAATGAATGTTGAAAATCGTTATCCAGTAACGGCGTCTTTATTTATGTTACGAGAAATAAAAAGCCGCCAAGAAAAAGTAAATAGAGGATATCAGCTACTGAAGAGAAAGGCAGAAGCTCTTCGAATTCGTGGTCGGCAAGCTGCAGCAGAATTAGCAACTACTCAAGGAATATTAGGGCATACATTGAGGGAGGCTTATATATCTTTAGCTGCTATAAAATTCACTAATGGAGAGTCGAATGCTTTGGTGTTAGAGAACGTAGGAGAGGTACACAAGAAGATACATAATTGTATATTTAATTAAATTATTAAAATAAATACTCATTTATTTATATAGGCTCAGATTCGCGTTCAGCGAGTTCCAGAAAATATATCAGGGGTGTCAACAGTATCTCTTCAAGTAGTTGAAGACACAACTGCTAATGACGCTCTGCGTTATGCCGGTCTCGGTGCTGGTGGACACCGTACAGCAGAGACCAAGAAGGCGTTTAGAAAGGCTGTAGAGTTATTAATAAAATTTGCCTCTTTACGTAACACTTGTTTATTACTCGATGAAGCTGTAAAATCAACTCTAAGGTCGAATCACTAAAAATAGTTTATGTATAGTATTGATTTTAAAATAACTATTATATATATCTTGAAAATGAATGAACAATTAATTGAGAAATATAGTATGATTTATTTTAGGAAGGTAAATGGCATCGAAAAAGTAATTATGCCCAAATTGCGGAACACGGAAAGCTATATTTTGACAGAAATGGATGAGAGGGTTACAAATTTGATATTCCGGCTATTTTTCAAAATACAATCTAATTTAAAAAAAAATAATCTAACTATTAATTATTACAAATTTTTGTTTTAAAGGAAAGAGAAGAGTTATATCGCCTGAAAATGGTAAAAGCAAAGAAAAACTTGAATCAGTCATTTTCAAAAGTAAAGACTGACAAGAAAGTCGTATGTGGAGATATTGGTGAAAATGGTCGGTTTATCTTTTCAGTAGAAATACGTTATCGTTTACAGTCTAGACTTTGAAGAATAATTCTTGTTTTCGCTTCAATTACCAAGACAATGCTTAAATTAATTACAGATAAACCAGTAACACCGCTAGCATCTCCCAAAGAATCGTTAGAATGTCTTTCTAAAATTCGTCCTTGCGACAATCTCTCTTCCACTACTGTGTCGGCTGGCGATTTTAAACCAGAGTGCTATCCACATAATTGGGAAGATGAAGACTTACTGTTTTAAATAAATTTGTAGATATTTTTCATATCCCTTGTTAAATAAAAATCTTTATGTGCCAAAAAAGTTTTATTAGTTCATTTTATACAAAATCTAACAATTTACTTTTGAGGCAATTACAAAACCCAACCGATATCTAATCTTTCCTCCATTGGTTTTGTAAAATATTGACATCTCCTGAATTTTTCTAATATTTCTCCCTGAAAAAAAATCGTCTATAAATGCGATGTATACATATGTCTTATTTAATTCAAGAGTTAGGAATATTGTGCTTAGCACATAGTTTTATGCTTAGCATTAATTCGGTCTGTTTGATTATCGTACCATCAGGCTCAATACTTATGGCTAGACATGCTCTCTAAATAAGTGAACGTATGTATAATATTTCGCAAAAAACAAATACCCTATAACTTTTACAAATTATATTGATAATTTGAACCCTCGGGGTCTACAGCCGTATAAGCAGTCATTGGACCAATACCTAAGGCCCTTATCTGTATAAGGGCCTTAGGTATTAGGTAATTGTAACTGTTTACAATTCACATCCATATAGATCATGAGGAGTTCATTAATGATTGCTTTTTTTTAACTTACGGGTCCAGTCTTTTTAATATTCTCGCTGTAATAAGTTATCGCACTTGATCCTGTTCCATATAAAGGATATTTAAGATGCATCTGAAATCATATTGATAAAATCAAATAAAAAAAAACATGCTTCACTTGCTTCAAAATTAAGTTACTATGATTTTTAAGGTTTGTTTGTGTAAATTGTTACATTTTTATCTGCAGTGCTCTCCAGATTGCGTGGTTCAAACTGATCCTTCACATAGTTTGCTTCGTATTCAGAACAGTATTCATCAACAGGTTGTGATGTTGCTAATTCATCAATTACTTCATCTAGCATTTGTTCCCAAAAAAAGTCAGTCAGCATACGTTTTCGAATACCTTTAAGAAAACATCACTCAACATATTTTTTATGACTTTACTTACTAAACATTATTTCGATAACAACTGTAAGCAAATAAATGGGTCCAAAAAATTCAGACAGAATAGTAAGTGGCAGCCCTACTCCCAATGTAATAACAGTACCTTCAGTGTGGGTCGATTTTTTAGGAATTTTATAATTATCTCGCATTTCACTGCCTTTTCCAGGTACTTCACGACCATCTTGTAAAATCCATGGTCTACTGAAATTCTTTCCTTTGGCGTATGCTGAAGGTTCAATGGGTGCTTTTGGATTAAGCTTAACTCGTTCTAAAGGTCTAATTTTTATTTCGGTTTCTTCTCCAATAGGCTCTGGTATATCTGCTTGTACTTCTTCGTCCATTATCAAAGAAAAAAATGTTTCAAATTTTAGAAAATGTTATTGAATCAATTTATAAATGCTTGTTTATGCGTTGCTAGGCAGGCCACAGGTTTTTTTTATTTTTGTTTAGTACAGACACATGCAGCTGTGGTTCTATACTCTTTGAGACAAACTCTGAGTAAAAGAATTATTAACATTAAGGCCTTAACTACACTCAAACAAAATACGTCATACCTATTGTGTACAGACAATTATACCTATTCTTATTTATAATCTGTTTCAAAATGACGATTTTTTTTTTATCGAGATTGATAAAGTTTTTGAATTTTGATCAGTTGTCAATGCCATTGTCAAACCTCAAAAATGGCTGAGGCTTGTCAGATAGCTCGAAAACAAGATTTGCCTCCTCCGGGAGGCTATAAGCCTATTCCCTTTAAAAGGCTGCCAGCGAAGCAATACTTTAGTGGTAAGCTTAATATAATAATACATTTTTAGCTATTGATTAATATGATATTATGTAACTTCATAATAGGTTAGGTCTTTACTAATATCAATTCATAAATTGCAGAACACTTGTTACAATCACAATCTATTACATTTGATACATACGCTTTCTTTTAGCATTGTAATTATCAACATAACATGTATCTGTTACCATGAAACTACCAGTCTACCGCAATGTCTTTTTAAATATAAAAAGTAACTCAAAAACTTCCTAATTCCTAACGCTTTTATTTCTAGGGTATGCTATGTTTGCTGGCTATGCTGGTATGACCCTTGTATCAATATATTTGTACAATTTGACCTGTAAAAAAATCACTAAAAATGAAATTGAGATGCGCTCTGCCAAAATGGCCATTTACCCTATGTTGTTGGCTGAAAGAGACAGGGAATACTTGAAACAGCTACGCAGAAACCGCGACGCGGAAGCAGAACTAATGCGTGATGTGCCTGGATGGGAGGTAAAGGCCTTACCCTACAAATATTTTAAAATACATAGTAAATTGACCAGTTTCTAATTTTTATTTTGTTTTTAGGTTGGTACTTATTATGGTGAGCGTGTATATAAGCTGCTGCCACCAGATGCTCTAGTTGAGCCCATCTTCCATGAATACTATGCACACAGCTCTCCAACTGAATGGTTCAAGAGGGCTTACATCAAATTGCAGTCTTAAGTGCCTGTTTTGAAATATTCATAAACTGAATTTTGAATAAGTCAGTCATTTAAAGTTATCTAATAAGCACTTGAAGAAGTTGTATTGATGTGTTCCATTGCATTGTTATGACTGACTTAAATACATAAAAGGTAACTTTAGTTGAAATAGATGTTGAACACAGTTTGATATTCAAATATGGAACAAAAATGGAAAATGTAGTTGCTTAATAAAGGCTTATTTATTAGTGAGCAAATTATTTCTCATATACTGCCACATTGTAAAAGTTCCCCTAAATACATCTCTAATAAAAAGGTTTGTTGATAAAAAAAGTCATTTATTTTCTTAAATATGTTTAACATACAAAAATATAAACATAATTGCAACATATTATGTAAAAAAGTTTGAAACAAAAATATTGTCCCTTATTTTAAAACATCAAAATCAAAAATAATTATGAGATATTTAAACACCAGAATATAATCTAACACCTTAAAATAATATTTACCTATAACCAAAATAGCTACTATTTTCCACATAATGTATGAATCTTTGTTCCCAAGTAATTAGGAAAATTGGTAATATGCAGACACAAACAATATTCTACATATTGTTGCCTATATTTATATGCTAAACACTACATGAATAATGAGACGATTGTATAATATGTATTCAGTTTAATTTATATCTGGTTTGCACATATTCTATATCAATAAAATATAAACCACAAGCTATGTATAAAAACATATATCTAATTCACTACAACTGATTATTACATTATGTTAAGAAGAGAGAATAACTATTCATTTCATTAAAATAGCCAGCAATATTGCAATGTGTGCATAACAATTACACCATAAAAAATAAAATAAAGTGCTATGTGCCACATATGCCAATATGAGCCACAAATTTAGTCTTTAATTCTTGTGCCTATTTACATTTCTTAATAACAATTTTTGGTTTCAACTTTATTTTCCTCAATTTATACATATGCGTCATAACAAAATACAATCCTGGGCAGGCAAGAATCAATAAATACATTTTTAGCATAGATGGCATGTGGAAGGTGAAATTCCATTCATTTGGCATTGCTATGGTAAACCTTTGAGTCTCTTCAAAATAGGGTATATTCCGTAGAATGACAGTGGCCTCGCATACAATTCCAAGTGGGTAAAGTGGTATCCACATTGTGTAACGCAGCCAAGTTAAAATATAAATTTCCTTTTTATACAATTGCATTATGTAATAGGGATACCTGTAAAAAAATTGCTAGTCATTATAATAAATACTAAATGTTTTCTTTTCCCATCGATTTGAGCTGATTATTTTGCATACAAACTCTGAAGTTAACTGACAAGACAAAGGTCATGTATCTTTTTCTCATGTGTAGGATAACATGCTTAAAAAAAATTGAGAAAATAGATTTAATTTAATTTTCTTTACACTTAATCCATCATCCAACTTGATAGTTGGATGATGGATTAAGACTGGGCTGATGTCCAACAATATCATCATCCATTCATTTTTGGAAATTTTATCTTTAAGCGGGGGGTTAAATGAGAGGTAACTTTATATGGATTTTATGATATTGGCATCTCATGGTTTTGTGAACGAAAGTGTTATGATTGTTTTTTATAAAATACCTGATAACTTCAATGATACTCCACATAAGGAACAGATAGAAAACAACTGGCTTTGTCTGCATCCTTGGCTCCGCATCGATCATAGCAAACAGAACAAATGCGCGGCCGCTTACTTGTAAGAATGGTACGAGAACTCCACCCTGACAAAAATAAAAAAAAACATATGTCAATATAATAGTTATTCATAACAGATAGAAAACTTACTGAAATCACAATAAATCTTACCAGTTTTCATGGATTTAATTTTAGAATATAGCATTACTAGAAATTAGATAATCTTATACCATTGCCAGAAATTACACCTTTGATTAAAATATACATCTATTATTGTAACAGTAGATAACTAAGTGCCTTCATTGGTACTAACCTTAGTATATCCAAATAAAGGGTGCATAACTTCTAGAAACATCATGAGTTGTAGGAACTTCATTGCTGAGCCCACATGCTGATATGTGTCAGCAACCGAATCATAGTCCAGCTTAATATATCTGATAGCCATCACGCACAATATATAAACAAATCCAATTAACTGGCATAGATTGTATATGACCAGGTACACCTTCTTCACATCTTCTGAAAGTTTTAACACCATTTTTAATTATTACACATAAACTACTCTTTATTAAAAAGTTAATTGGAATAGGTTACACTAATATACTAAATATATCACTATCAAAATTGTTATCTAGATCACATAAGAAATTACATTAATTTCAATCACATTTTGCTTTATTTAATACAGATTATTACTCATTGTTGATAAGATAATTGATTATTATAATATTTTATAGATTATATTTAAGATCTATGCAGAATGTTTGCAAAAAAAAAATATTAAGAAAAACTTCCTCATCTCTCTCTTAGTCCAATGGCAATCCAACAAAATTCGGTGTAGAACTAGAGGCTTAAAAATATACTTTTAAGGACAAGAGAGTGTATTACAGTGAGTCAACATCTTAAGAAATTGCCTTAACCACAATTATTAATTAAATTAACCACAATTATTAATGGTCTTGAGTCGGTTTGAACCTTAGGCTCAGAATGTTGAGACTATATAAGTTAGGTACTAAATCAACACAGTCAAACTTTGTAATATTGTAATGAATTTTACAAAGTTTGACTTTGCATAGCAAATCAGTTAAGTAAAAAATTCTTAAATTAAATGTCAAATTATGACTAAGATGATAACTCAGGGTTTGTTTGTTGCAATGTGTCAAGGGCACAATATAATATGACATATTTCATAAAGAATTTTAAATGTATGTCTTATTTTTTTTGTTACTAGGTATGATGATGTCAAAGATGTTGATGACAATTCATAACATATTATCAATCATCTATAATCTATATAAATCACATGATCTAAATTAGTTTTGAAAATGTTTTAATTCACCATACAATATTTATTATATATGTTAATGTCATTGACTAAGCAATATTGCCCTTGAATGTGTCTAGACAATCAATTATGTATAAATGCAAAAATATACAATACATAATCATTTCACACATTATGTCTATGTCTAGTATGCATAGGGCACTTTTGTTACTGAGTATAGTAGCTTTCAGACAGCCCGACCTACATACGTACATAAAGGAACAGTTGGTTTTTGAGTATGTCATAAGCAGTTTAGCTTTTCTTGAATGTAATTAAACATGCTTATTGATACAAATAATTAAACTGTTACACTTCTGTCACAGCGCATAAAGCCTCAGAGATAATATATATTTTTTCAATACCAAGTGGCTTTTAATAAAAAAAGTTTTGTTTTGTTTCAAGTTTCAAAACATATAGCTTTGTAATTGATCATATTGTAAGGATCTTTTATAAGGATACAGAAAGGTTTGTTGGATTTTTTGAATGTCCACTAAGACAAATAAGAAAAGACACCCAGAAACAGCATGAAACAACTACAATACAATATTTCTTCAACTATTCTGTAGGTTATATATTTATTACTATTCATAATATTCCTTCATGTTATAAGTCAATTTCTTTTGTTTACTTGCAGTCAGTCCATTGAATTAAAACAATATATTAATTTAAAATGAATTCATTAACTTGTAAATGACTTTTGTTTATAAACACAAATAAGGTAATGTGTTATCTATTGAGTACCTATTACTGAAATCAATATACTAGAATAATAAAACAAAAATCTATAAAACCTTTTCTGTAGCCCATTTCTTCTTTTTGTAATTTGTCATACATGCCAGGGTAGTCTAACATAACATCTCTCGTTTCCTCTTCACTGTCATGACCATCATCAGATTTCCATAAATCAAAATTTATCTAAAATTATCATATAATAATGTATAGATATTACCTTATTGATAATAGTATACTCTACTCATACATAACTCAACTATTCCAGTTTTGCACAGATATAGTCAAGGTACAGAGAAAAATAACTTATTTTTTTGGGAAAGGTTTTAGCTGGCATACAGTGAAATCCTGATGAAGTCTCTAGAACTCGTAAAAACATTTATTTTAAAGTATAAGTATTTTAGATTCGAGCCTGGGTTGTTTATGTTAATAAAATTTCATTTCTTGCTCATCAGTGAAGGAAAACATCAAGAGTAAAAACCTGCATGTGTTGGATGAAGATTAATTAATTTTAATTGAAATACATAATATATGAATACTTATTATACCTTTAGCCAAGCCGGTTTTTGAGGCTGAGCTGTAAGTCTCGGCCACCATGTTGGCTTGCTCTTTTGCAAAACCACTTCCACTCTGTTATCAAAAATTCGCACAGTTGTTGCATTTCCATCACTATTCTGTAGATAAATACTAATGCGATTATATAAAGTTATTAATTATCAGTTTTTGCATAAGATATTTGAATTAAGAAAAAAGAAACATGTTATACATTGACAACTGATAGATTTTTTTAAGGAAAATGACTTGAAGGTTATAAATAATTTTAACATTTAAATAACACCGAATATAAACAGTTTTAAATATCTTACTGGCTTAATTGAAGAAAATAAATCTAAATTGAATTCGTATTGACTATCTCCATGAGCACCCACTCCTTGCGCCGCAAACTTTATATTATTATCACATACACTAATATCAGGCTTCAAAACATTTCTTAAATCAATTTTTAGTGATACACTTTTGTCAGTTTGTGCCCAATAAACAAAGGGACTAGGAATACCCATTACTCTTGTTTAATTAAGTATAACTAATAAACAATACGAATTATTTGGAGAAACTTCACTGTGCAAAATAAATTCACTCGTACTGTTGTTAATACATTTTACTTACATAGGAATTTCATTTTAAATCGTATTTACTATAACGTTTTTATAATATATTATGAGCAAAGTACATAACCAGATTTTTTACTGATTATGAATAAATACATAGATAACAATTTATCAATAATACGAAATCTGTGTTACCAGAGTATTTTTAAAAATACTTTTTGATTTATGTTATCAGTACTTATATTAGCCTGCATAGAAGGCAGCGAAACCAATTGTTGATACCTTTATAATATATTTATTTACGCTATAGCTTTTTCAAATCGAAGAAGAAATAAAGATAAACAAATCTTAAATTTACGTTTTCCTTTCAATACGATTACAATAATAAATAAATAAATAAAAAAAACAAAAGTGAGTGCACAGTTCATATGGTAGGGCTGTCAAAATGCTGCTTAAAATACACTTTATACTATTTAGTAGAGGTTAAGGAACCCAGTAAAAGATGTGTTTTTTAATTTTAGTACATATTTTATGCAAAATATCAAATTAAAAATTCAATATTTAAATAGCGCGCGAAGACACTACGTAGACAATATTGCGTTGCAATGGGATCGGTGACGTCATGTGCTTGTATTGTAATCTGTGCCACATAATATAATCCACATACGCTATCAAGCAAGTGACGTCATCATAAGCTCGACCAATCAAGAGCGTTTTGTGTCACATGACAAAAGGCTTAAAAAATAATTTTTATTTATGGATTTTTGAATAAATAAATTATTATTTTCAACTTTCGTTAATAAATAACCATTTTTAAACTTATAATATATACTTATTACAATAATTGACACTTTATTTTTGGCATTGTCAAATAGCCTATTATTCTTAAAGTTGGCATCATATTTGAAACCGTAAAATAATGTATCATTGTTAATTTTTATAATTGTTATTCATATTGATTGTTGATGACTGATGCATTCAACAATGAATCTGCAAATCAAAACCTTGCCAAGTTTCCAACTTGCAGATTAATAATTTATTTTATTTTACTAAATTTTAATATTTTTTATATTTAAATAATGACATAGATTATTGAAAAAAATTAAAACAATAATCTATGTCATTATTTTACGTACCCTTTTTTTCATACCTTTTGTAAGATAATTTTCTTATCTGTTTTTAGAGCACCGATGGCGACTAAAAACAGCTTTTTTAACCTGTAGGTATTAATTCGTCTGTCAAAAAGCCGTTTGCCCTATTGATGGGTGTCGAGATTTCTGTAATAAATTTCTTATTTATTCAAATTCTTTGAGAATCTTTTCGATTTTATATTGCTAAAAAATGGTTTAATTACTGTAAATTCTTTTAAAATTTATTAAGTGGCTGTGCACTGACTCTTGTAAACAAATCCAAAATGTCCGTTCCCAACACTGGATTGAGCAAATTGAAAAAGAAACATATTCGCGTGAAACATCAAAAAGTGAAATTGTTTCGTGCTAATGAACCGTTACTGTCTGTTTTTATGTGGGGTGTTAATCACACGGTAATTATTACGTTATTTTTATATGATAGCTTAATGTTTAATTATTCCAACAAAATGTTGCGACAACATAAACATTATTAAGTGTTCAATTCAAGAAAAATAAATAAAAATTAAATTATTGCGTTAATACGCCGTAAGTTAAAAATATTTCCTGTAAAATACAACCTACATATATTTTATGTTATACACATTTTATAAATTTTTGATTGCTGGCAAATGATCAATAATTAAATATGTTATTGTCTTCTAAATATAGATGTTTATAACATTGAAGGATTTAAAAGCTCAATGAGAGGCCAATTACTTCTCGTGTATATGGCACAATTGTCTATTGAATTGAAAGTAAATAAAGTTAATTTTATATCTATTTTTGTTTAAAGGAAAAATAATAATAAGGAAAATGTAGTAGTAAATATATTTTTTTTTATTACTTTAATATTTTTGTTCTGATGTTGATTTAAGAATGTTATAGAATCTCAAGATTATATTTGTAGTTAATTTATCTCTCAGCTGGAACTTTACAACTAGGGAGTTAAAAAAACCTTATCATTTTTAATGATATTTAACCATAATATTAGATTTGTCTCAGAAATCTTTCAACATCATATAAATCACTATATTAAACAGCCTAAAATAACTTTGAAATGTCAAAATGACTTAATAAATAAAAAATATATTATTCTAATTAGATTATGAAAACTAACAATCTTTCCCATTGTTTCAAATTTTTAAAAAAGAAAATTCAAAAGTCAAGTCTGTTTGTTATTTAGTAAACTATATTTTATAAATTTAATCATTCATAAATTTATATTGTTAAATTAAAAATATGGTTACTCTTTTTATTTAGATAATAAAAGTATTTTACAGTCTTTAGTCTTCTTTGCTTAAAAAAATTATTTAAAGTAACAAAATTATGACAAGCAGGTGAAACTGGGAACCACAGATACTTATATAGCAATATTATATAATAAAATGTCTTAAATATGCCGAGTCTTCTGGTACAAGTTTTATGAATATATGTTTAGTAGTTTTCAGTTAAGCATTACAAAAAACATCTAGTCATTTATTCGTATGGATAGATTTGGTGGTTTGTTCAAACTAAATTTTAATTTAAAAATTTATTACAATATATATTTTCACACATAATTATTTATTGAACTCTTCAAGTCTCTGTCGTGTAACTAACTCGTATTCAAATGTTTTGTTACAGATAAATGAATTAAGTCATGTCTCAATACCAGTTATGTTGCTTCCCGATGACTTCAGAGCTTACTCAAAGCTCAAAGTGGACAACCATCTGTTTAACAAGTAAGATATATGCATCATCAAATGTTAATTACAAATTTTACTAAATAAGATTAATTATTATAAGAGCTAAGATGGCCCATGTTTGACGGAAGGAAAATATTGTGAGGAAACAAGTATGCATGCATTGCATATCAATCTGCCAGGTGTGTATTCACTAATCTGCATTGGAGCTGTGTATTTGAGTTGCCTCTTTACCTCCTCTTCAAATGGAGAAGATGCCTCAGCCCAGTAGTGCAACATGTACAGTCTGTTAAGTGAATTATAATAAAAGATGGCGAATACAAATGGTTTTATAGTTAAAACTAAGTGTATAGTTTTCTTTCTTATTTTATTTTTAGGGTAAAAATATATCCTCCAAATCTATTATATTAACATCTCCATATCTCGGCCTCCAACCATCTGTGCGCTTAGATCTTTTAAACTATGCAATGAATTTTAATGAGGTTTTCATCAATAAACAGCATAGCAAGCAGCAAAAGAGTATGATTTATATGTATAATACATGCATATTATAGTTGAAAAAAGTCAAGAATTTTAACTTACGTATCAGTTAAAACAACAATGAGAATTTTTCTTTTTATGTTTGTTATTCTAACTTAAAGTTATATATAAATCATTTTCATGTATCCGTGTCATGCCGGGACGGGCTAGCTATTATATTATTAGAAAATCAAGTGATGTGCGTCAATAATATCAACATAAATTAAACATAACATAAACATAAGCAGCCCGTAAATGTCCCACTGCTGGGATAAAGGCCTCCTCTCCTTTTGAGGAGAAGGTTTGGAGCATATTCCACCACGCTGCTCCAATGCGAGTTGGCGGAATACACATGTGGCTGAATTTCGTTGAAATTAGACACATGCAGATTTCCTCACGATGTTTTCCTTCACCGCCGAGCACGAGATGAATTAAAAACACAAATTAAGCACATGAAATTTCAGTGGTGCCTGCCTGGGTTTGAACCCGAAATCATCGGTTAAGATGCACGCGTTCTAACCACTGGGCCATCTCGGCTCCAACATGTTGCCTGTCAACATAAATTAAAAAGTAATAAATCAAATGTAATTTAAGGGCTATAAATATATTTTATATCTATTAGCTACTTGTAAAGTAAAATATTGTTTCCTTTTATAAATCATAAACGTTTTAATTATAATAAATAAATATATTTTATTATACCACATACTTCTGTTACACATAACATTTCTATTGTATAATTTATTATATACATAAAATAAATATTGGTTTACGAATTATGCAACAATGCATCTTCATAGACAGTTGTAATATTATTTTCTACAAATGTTAATAATTTAAAACAGAGAGAGACCATGCTACATATTAACCACAAGATATTGACAGTGACCTATGACATAAAATTCACCAATGACTAATCATATTATGCTACTGCAGCATCTACGTTAATATTATAAATATTATAATGCTCCGTTTCTGAAACTCCCAGTTAAATTATTACTAGCTATTGATTCAATAACGTTATGCATAAAATAAACGTTGGTTAGCTATGAATAAAATAAGCGTTTTGAATCAGTTGTATATATTTATAGCGCTATTTCTAGTCGTTTTGTCCTTTTTATGATTTTATTTATATTGTAATTTAACTTGTAATTGGTAAGAAAATGTATGATAAGTAATAAATTTGGCTTAGCTAGGCGGATAAAGGAACCCTCGCCGTCTCTTCGGCGGACGGGATAGCTTTCGCATGGTACCGTGACGTCCGCCGAAGAGATGGCGAGGCTTATGCTGGTTTTTAAACGGGTATTCCGGAGTACTAGGGCGCACTAGGCGTCCAGGGTACCGGCGAATCCTGAGTACTTCATGTCGGGAAAAATGTGTAAAGCGTTTTTCCACCTAGAAAAAAAAAGCGGATAAAAAGGCAATAAAAAAGGGCATTTCCCGAAACTGTTAACAATAGTTATTATAAATATATGACAATGTAAAAAAACTCTTTCTGTACGCGCGGAAACGCATCAAAATAATAAATATATAGATTTTTTTTATGCGAGTACCATAAATACAAAAGAGGTAAATAATATCTCGTACCAAATAGTTTGTACATTTAGTTGATAATTGTAATTTTATGTATTTTGTCAAATAAAGTTATTGAACTGATAAACGGCACAGAGTGGTCAGTTAAATTAACCGAATCTTCAACGGAATTAGTCTTACAATGAGTTTTTCGGAAAGGCACTTTCAAAAGCTATTGCCCTTACGCTAACGAATAGATCAACCGCCGTTTAGAGTACCTCTGAAACCGTTTGCTACTCGGTCAAGAGTTGTTTCTATATTCATGAGGTAACTAAAATATAATGCAAACTGAATAAGATTAGTGTGCAGTTAAGGCATTAAAAACGTTCTGTGTATAGACTCGCCAGCCGAGTTAGTGTCTGTTGTACAATTATTATATTAAACTCTTCAGTATATGAAGTTTCCAGTAGCAGTCCA
The DNA here is from genome assembly GCF_905147765.1 of Vanessa atalanta. Lineage (NCBI taxonomy): Eukaryota > Metazoa > Arthropoda > Insecta > Lepidoptera > Nymphalidae > Vanessa > Vanessa atalanta. Next base: position 9,295,433 of record NC_061882.1, read on the forward strand.
GTGATTGATGGTGATGTTTGGAAAACATTGGATTTTATGCGTGCACCTGTGTTTGTGCACATACTTGTCCTCTGTAATATCTTCTGTGTAGTTGGCTATTCTTCCTTGAGATGATACATTCTTCAAATGAATGATTATAATCGGTGGAACTTGGTACCTCAATTAATAATTGGTATTCATCATTCATTCCACTGTTAAGCTGTGAACTTTTTTAGTATTTTTGTGTTTCGGTTGATGATCCAGTATAATTTCAGGTACAAGCGCCATAGTTTTTGTTTCCAAAGTTGGTGGCCCGAAAACAAGGGTTAAACCTTAAAATTTCTTATAACACCATTACCACACTTACCATAAAATGGCCTATTTAGTCCGCCTAGCTATTATAAGTAAAACTAAATCAAATACGAAAGCCTTAGAAGTTGCTTACATCTGCTTAGTAATTTTATGAACGCGGTAATATACTCGTACACACGCAGATGGAGCTGTAGCATAATAAAATAGTCATTTATGTCTGTTTAAACTATTTGACTAATATGTATAAATATAAGAATCGTGTACAGTAAATAGAATGATTTATTTATTTTTAAAATAGTATTTTTAGTAGCAATATAATTTGTATGTCAGCATTAGCGTTGTCCTTGTTAATTAAAAATAGTTACAAAATATATTTATGTTTAAAAAGCATACATTGAAAAAAAACGAATAATAGCTTATTTTAAAGGAATTCTTTGTTTATATACTACGTACCGACAGCATAATAATTACTACACTAAGCAAGGTTTATTTCTTATTCATAGATACCTGTAGTTTATCGTTACAAGCTATTCTACGCTTCGATCGCCGTATATTCTGTTTTAGTAATCTTAATTTTGATATGAATATTTATTACGAGTAACCCATTACTTATTTCTTTTACAACGTATTCTATTTTTAAACCAAATTTATTACAGTAAGTATGGTCCTAAGCAGTCCGTTCTTCACTAATTAACGAACGTCTAATGCCGCTGACCAATAGCAGCGCACGGATACGATACTTTGCGACATTCTTTTTCGACTTGCGTGTGTAACGTATCCGTCCGCGACTGTAGGTTGCGTGTTTAATGAATTAAAAAAAAAATCCGTGTAACTTGGAACACGTATAAGTTTTGAATTTCCTTATTAAAACCGATAAGTTTTCAAACCTTTCATAACGATACGTTGCACCCAAGTTCGATTTTGAGATTTTATTACCAACGGCTCAACAGTTTAATATTTAAAAACAAACGAATCTAAATTCAAATATACTTTATTCAAGTAGGTTAACACAAAACTGCCACCGGTTTACAGTGTAATTAATATTAACAAAACAGTTTATATGTTACAGAGAAAACATGCCATCCCATTTTAAGGTGAAAGAATACTGCCCCCTCGTCTTCAGAAACCTCAGGGAAAGGTTCGGTATTGACGACTTAGACTACAAGGAGTCCCTGACAAGGTAAGGAACTTCGCCATACTAACTAGAGACTAATCGTTCACTGCTGCGCACGTGTGGAGCGCTAACGAGCTACCGTACAATGTAATTGTGATATATTTATGTATATTTATTTCTACTCCCATATTATTCGGACTGGTATCCCCGTTCCTACCACCCATCCTGTCCCTAGGTTTAGAAAGCCAGATAACTACCTCTGCTCGAGGAGGACGAAGAGGCTTAACAGTAAGCTGAGGCGGTCGGCTACAGCGCCGTCTGGTGTCGGCGAATTGAAAGCCGATGCCCACCAAGAGGGGATATTCCACGATGCGAGTGAATTCGTCAAGCGCGGTTTGACGATTAAACGACTGAGGTCAGCGGAGTTTCACTAAGCGCTGTATGATTTTTTTTTAAATAACAATATTTTAGTGTGCCTTTAAACTGACACAGCATTCATTCGCATATCACGGACACACGCTGTCGGCTGTCGCTGTGTATCGTCATCTTCCTTAACAAAGAGCACTCATAAATATATAATTCCAAAGATCATAAAGTGTGTTTTGAAATTGTGAAATTCAGTTTTGCAAGGTCCCTTTGGTTTTTTTTGTGTTTTAAATATCCTTACTACTCCCTTTGTCCTTGAAACTTTCCCGATTCTAAAACCTTTTAAAAGCAAAATCATGGCAGAATGTTAATATTATGTATTTATTTATTTATTTACACGATGGCAGCGAGTTTATTCATGATAGCACTTTACAGAGATGCATATGTAAGGTAAGCATTTAGGCACAATTAACGACACATTAAAAAAAAATGTTTGGAAATAAGGTATTATATTATTTTATGTACAAGATGCAATTATCAGTACCTTCATGCACATATCAGTACAGCACAGTTTAACTAATATTGGTGGCGATGACGATTCGAGCTGGGGTCTATGGTAAATAATTAAAAAAGAAAGATATAGATAGTTTAAAAAAAGAAATGAAGTCTGAATAATTTGACGTTTATTTTGAACATTCCTGTAATATCCTTTAATGTTTTAAAAGAACACAAAAAAGTGTTATGTTTTTGAATTGTATGATGTATCTAATAGTTTGTGTGAGTTTTTTAGCAATAGATTTCTAATTGTTGTTTATTTCTGTTTGTTAAATTCCTTTTTTAAATATTATTTATTTAAATATTTCGTTCGTAATTTCGATATTTTGAAAAGAGTTTCATTTGTTTTGATGACATGAAAAAAACAAGTTATATTTGGATAACATAAAATATAAATCTATTTTGTTTTTCAAAAACATTTTTTTCCGAATTAAACAAGAAAGCTTACATTCAAAAGATACTCTATTCTATTGAATGTTGTCATATATGTTTAGCAAAAATATACGTTACATAAATACCCCAGTTTTACTAAAAAAAATACAGACGAATTGAGAACCTCCTCCTTTTTGAAGTCGGTTAAAAGTGTCGGTAATCATTCATAGCGCAATGTAAATATAAACTTTAATGGTTATGGTCGTAGGACAAATATAAACGTACATGTATATATTTTTAATTTACAACAGTCTGTTCTTATTCTACAAAAACCTTCATTCTAAATTTAAAATCACTTCATTGTATACAATAAAGTAACAAAGTATGAACTCAACATTGTTCTACGATTATGACGCAATCGTTAAAGCTCTCAACGGAACGAGTGTTGTTTCTCATTGCTCTTTGAAAAATTTAAATTCTCTATGGAATTGTCACCAGGTCTCAACCGATTCCGGACGACTCGTCGGGAAAGTCCGGAGCCAAGTTCTACCAGAGTTACGACAGACTCTTCATCCTCAAGACTCTCACGTCGGAGGAGGTCGAGAGGATGCATTCCTTCCTTAAACACTATCATCCTGTGAGTTTCTTATAGACAATATTTATTTCAATATCTTAATGCAATTGAGTAATTGTTAACTATTGGGAAAAAACCGTTCTAGAGAAAACTTTTTAGTTAAGAAAAAAGTTTGAGTTTATTTAACTTGATTTTTTACAAATTACTATAAAAAATCAAGTTAAATAAACTCAAACTACTATACTTTAATGCATTAAACGAGCAGTCTTTCGGCCATCTATTCGTGTAAAAAATTAAAAAATTTTAATTTTCGATAGAATTGTAACCGTTTTTAAACTTTATTTTTGTTTTGTCTTTTATGACACTTTATATCAACAGTAAATAAAACTGATTACGGTATCTGTAACACAATCCTTACCCGATTACTGCGGGCAATCTCAGTCTATGATTGTTGTATGAAATCTGTTTATTTCGCTATATTTGCCGATTGGAGTATTTATATAGACGTATTGCTATTTCATTCTAAATTATAAATAATGATAACATTTTACAACATTGATCTGCTGAGTTTCTTTTGCTTCTCAGGTTACTCGATTTTGGTCTTTAGCTTGACTATAAATATGAAATTTTAATATTAAATTATATTTGGCCTTTGTCTGCGTCAGGATTATGTTCTCAGTAGGATTATGACAGAGCTCTACTCAGGACCGGATTAAGAGATCTGAAGGCCCAGGGGCAACAAAGGACTGGATTAACTAATTATTTCCAAATAATTGAAACAATTTCTGTTAGTCGGGTTTTTAAATAATTTATTGCGGCACAAATTATATTCTTCTTGTAAACAAATTATGTTTACAAATTAGATATGTTTAAATAGAATTTTATTCAATTATGAACTATTTGGAATTATTAGTGTTTTTAGACATTTCAATTGTGGTATTCCCTGGACTGGCTGGACATATTCAATATCAAGATATATGCCAAAAAACGACACAAATAATTACGAACTTATAAAGCTAAATTGCAAAAAGCCTGGCAACACTACGCTCGCATACACTCACATACATACAAAAATTATACGTTCACACAAACATACAAAATTCGTCTTTGTTATATAAATATGAAATATCTCAAATGGAATTCTACTTCGTGTATCTCCTAAAACTATTATATACGATGATCTAATATATGCAGAATCTAAATGCAAATACTTGATAAGTATTCTGTTATAAGCGATAGTGATATCTTCTATCTAATCTCATGACACATGCGAACGTATTTCGGAGAAATTTACATTTTGATATGATAATGCACAAAACTCTTTCCTCGAAAACGATTTGTTTAATACCAAACTTAATAAAGTATTTATAAGTGACCTTGGATGAGGGCAATACTTTTTAAGTAACTGGTTGTGTCGTTCGCTTTTAAGGGATTGGTCGTCAGGTGTTATCTACAGAGAAGTAGCATGTCCTTTGAGATTCAAATTTGATTCAAAACAAATTTAATTAAAATCTGTTTATTGATTTGGTCGTGAAAGCGTAACAGACAGACAGAGACACTTTCGCAATTTATAATATTAATATAGATTTTTACAAATAAAACAGAGTTATTACTGAGTACATTATTTTTTCTCATTTAAAAAAAATAATTTAACTCAATAAAAGATGTATTGATTAGAAACGCAACAACTAAAATATAATATATTTACAAGTATTGCAAAACAAATTAGTCCAATTGGCTATTTGACTAGTTTTTAAAATCCATTTTATATTATTTAGTAGAAGTTAAGGAACCCAGTTAAAGTTGTTGTTTTTTTAATTCTAGTATATATTTGCTGAAAAATATCAAATTAAAAACACATATTTAAATAGCGCGAGAAAACGCTACTTTGACAATATGGCGCAACATGGGTCGGTGACGTCACTTTCCTGTATTGTAATCTGTGGCACATATTATCCACATACAGTAGGCAAACGAGGTTAACAAGCAAGTGACATCATCATAAGCCCGACCAATCACGTTTTAAAAAATGCATTTTTATATATGGATTTTTGATTAAATTAAATATTATTTTCAACTTTCGTTAATAAATAACCATTTTATAAATAGCTTATTCGTTTATTATTATTATATTAATACATTTATTTTGTAATTACATAAAAAAATGCTCCTCAATTTAAAAATGTTTATTAGGCATTCCTATAAGTATTCATATATATTGTTAATTCTTTGAAAGTATATAATTACTTGTGATTTTACCAGATTGAATCTCTACCTCGCTTGATAAATTGAATTTTTGGGTTATAGGACTGACTAAATAAATTCGTATAATATCATTTTGAGACTATATTTTTTTTGTGATTTTCAAATATACCTTAGAAGGTTGTACCGTCTTAAATGCTTGCACAAAGCCTGATCACAAATATAATATGAAAACCATTTTGAGATAAACTCATAGCAATTGTACATTTTCAGTATATCGTTGAAAGGCACGGAAAGACTCTCCTCCCGCAGTACCTCGGCATGTACCGGCTGACAGTGGACGGCATCGAGCACTACCTCGTGGCCACGAGGAACGTATTCTCCAACCACCTTAATATTCATAAGTAAGTACTCTCATCACCAAAAACCATCAATTTATTATGTACTTCCCGTCCTGCTCATAGACTAATTAAATGGTTAAAAATGTATCATCATAAAAATGCATAAAATAGTTTTAACGGTTTTTTTTTAATTGAAGCAATGAAATTTTTAATATTGCGTATATCATTTGAACACTAAAATATAGAAGTACGTGCGTACTAATTTTATGCGTTTTATATAAAAAAAATACTGAAAATCACCAAAGTTTAGCGTCATATGATTTCATAGCATTAGATTAGATTTTTTCGGATCAGGCCAATCAACTTTCAAGATATAAAAAAAAAAACATTTAATTGGATGACTTTTTTTTTCATTAATCTTGAGCGGAAATCAAGCCTTTCGTCCTTCGTTGCCAGTTCTTTTATTTCTACCTTTTATATATATTGCAGTCGTTGACCTAATCAAACTCACGTTGTAAGGTAAATAAAAGCTCGTGTAGAGATAATTAAATATTAATGACAATATAATTGCAGGAAATACGACTTAAAAGGATCTACAGTTGACCGTGAAGCATCTGAGAAAGAGTTGGAGAAAGAGCTGCCGACACTCAAAGATAACGATTTCATCAAGCAAGGCGTCCGCATCGACATCGGCGACGCGGCCAAGGAGAAGTTGCTCGAAACACTCACCGCTGACGTAGAGGTGAGAAGGGTCATTAATATATCTAAAATTACGTCAAAGGCTAAGACTAAGGACTAAGAAGAAACAACAAAAAATATTTTTTAGTAAAATAAATTAAAAAGCTATAAGTCTCACCTGAGGTAAACACAACAACTACTGCAACTTTCTTTTTATTAATTATATTATATATAATTAAAAGTGTCAAATTTAAGACGCGTTTGCCTTTATAGACCTCAGGTGATTATATAGCCTATTCTAATTGGAGGAAAAATAAAGATAAACAGACCTTTGATTCACGTATTTCTAGCGATTTGCTAATAGCTCGGCTATATTGTGCAATACTAACAGTTCTTAATTAATATGTCATTATTTATAATACAATACTAATCCATTTTAATTATACTTGCAATGTTTCTATAAATATGCCGTCAACGTTCAAAACCCATAGTGATTATTAGAGTATAGTGGATATTATAAGTGACAAGGTTTGCTGATAATACTGATTATAGTATGATTTCAATTTTCTCTATGGTGTCCCCAGTTCCTAACGAAGCTGCACCTGATGGACTACTCGCTGCTGCTGGGCGTGCACGAGTGCGGGCGCGGCGAGGCCGAGGCGGAGGCGGCGCGCCAGCGCGAGGCCGAGCCCGACAGCGACGACACCGACACCGACACCGACACCGACAACCGCCACCACGGCGACAGGTAACCGACTACGGAAACTAGTCACTTCAAATCACACACTATTGTTTCTTCATTCCTACCTTCTTATTGGACTTGATTATATTTGTATATATTTGACAATTAACTATGATAAATATACAGATGGGGCTACAATACTCCTCCCGATAGTCCTCGAGGACTGGGTCGTCAGTCTTCGTTACGTTATGAAGGTATCATACCTGAACTGGACATCTACGCTATCCCCAGCCATGATGGTAAGTGCACACTCTTTATTTAAATCTATATAGTTCATTCTAAGAGTCGAACTCCACTTGTTGAGGAACAAATTATTCGCACCCCATTGGTTGATATAAGCGATTATGTTAAACATGTCCTAAGATATGATTTGCCAAATGAAAGTCACGCGTATCAACCAATGAGCGCAAAGAGGCGATTTCCTTTGGGAGGTCGTTTCGTGGAATGATTTTAGTCCATTCCTATTACAAAATAGTGTGCAAAGTAGACAACATTCCTTTAGCTTACATGGTACCCCCTCTTGTCCGTCAATGTAAATAAGTTCTTTAATGCAAGCGAAACCAAGAAAGAAAATACCGTTCAAAACAATGTGTGAGATGAAAGCTGTTTATGGAATACACTGTCTTAGGAATATCAGGATTTATAAGTTAAATGTTCTATTAAAATAAAACGGGTAGCTATTTAGAAGACCTACTGTGGCCACAATGTAAGAAACCGTCATAAAATTAGTATCAGAAAATGTTCGTCTGAAAAAGTAACAGCTCTGAGATTCAATTATCAGAATTTTGGGACTAAATTATTTTTATGGATTGCTTATGAATACATAAAACAAATCCTATATTAAAGACTGTAAGAATCTCAAATTATTTGAGTATATTCATAATTATATAAATCACAATACTCCCAAATATTAAAAAAAGGTTATTTATTTGATGAAAATATTTATGTATATTTAGTTAATTAAGTATCATCAATACAAGTGTATTTTTTTTTACATTACAGGTGCACCAAAGAAAGAGATATATTTCGTTGCTTTAATCGATGTTCTGACGCACTACGGAGTCAAGAAACAGGTAACAAAACTTTTCTTAATCATATAGTCTAAATAGAATCGCCTGCCCGTAGAAGTCGCCCTTAAAACGATATTAATTCAAAATTATGAATTACTTTGGTTTTTCCATAGTTTCTTCAATTACTAAACATGGTATCTAAACGAATTCACTTCAAAATTAGTGCTTGGCTGGTATTTAGAGTAAATAATTTGGGGAAGTTTTTTATTATTAAAAGTACACCAAAAGTAGAATCAAGATTTTCTTTAATATTTACAGGCAGCTAAAGCAGCGAAGACTGTGAAATACGGGAGCAATGTTGACGGAATTTCAACCTGCGACCCAGAGCAGTACGGAAAGCGGTTCATTGAGTTTGTGGCCAAAGCCATCGAAGGCAATTAAAAATAATGACAATGCCTCTTTTAGTGCACACCGTTATGTGATGGTAATGGTTTATTTATTATTTTGTTCTGAACATGTATTATAGTTTTTTATTATATTTTTAATTATAATATACATAGGTATATACAAATGTTTCAATATATTTTAGTTTATTCATTTTAATTTTGATTGAACAATTGAAGGCTCGTACCGATCCAACTGTCTTCAAATGTGAATTCTTTTAATATAATTTGCACCATTTTGTAATATTTTTACGTGCCAATGTTTAAAATTACTTGGAAGTTATTTGTTAAAAATAGTTGTTAATAAATAGTCGTTATCCATATTGATATCTTTTGTAAAACGAAAAAAAAAAAAAAAAATTGTAAACAGTCATTCCAAATTGAAAATTTACATTGGTGAAAGGAGATGAAACAATAATATATTTTAGTGTATACTTATTATGCTTTATATAAAATAAATGCGGATGTGACAGGGTGTAAGATCATATTTTTAAAATTGATTAAGCACTAAAAGAGGCAAAGATAACTCCCAAAAATGGATGGATGGTCGGTGCACAACTGTCATTTAAAAAGCTTTAATGCTTTTGATTGAGTATGTTCACTCAAATCGTTCCGAATTTGAATGTAAGCTGTTTGCTAACTATTGATAGAACATAATTAAACTTCAAATACCTTGTCCAGCTTTCATTATTAATATTTTAAAAATACAATATTAGATTTTTTTTCTTATTTTTTTTACATATACGATTTAGTCGAAAACGAATTTTGTAATCATTGTCAATTTTCAATTGTATTCAATAGCTTCTGTGCTAATGCACATATATATTTTTTTTAATAAGTAAATATCTCAATTTTAATAAAACTCAATTAGCTTTGATAATTACTTGAATAACAGCTTTTTTTTTTAAAGTTAAGTGCCATTGTCAAATAAAGAAAAAGGTTGAATTCTATTAAATCAAAATTAAATGTATTCTATGGTGACTCCTTATGGTGGTCTAAACATCAGTATATTATAATACGAGAGTCGAATGGCATAAAGCATTACAATGATTCTCATTGACAACAATTATATAAAAAAGCTGTTAGTCTTGTCTCTGATCTGTTTGAAAGTCTTGAACTGATATTTTAAATCTACAAGCACACATTGCAATAATTTTCATAACTCGTTACTAGCTTTTATAATGTTCAGCTATTGTAGATTAGTATGTAATGAATATTATTGTTAAATATCATTGATATAAAGTTTTGAGAGTTAAAATGAATTAATGTTAAACGCTGAATTCGGTGTAAAGTTTGATATACGATTAATGGCTGTTACGACTAGGCACTGTGATGTATATCCGGCCCGAGTGTCGCGGGAACGCTATTTAATCGTTGTTTTTGCCAATGTCTAAATAATTTGCTTAGTATCTGTCTAGCGTAGTGTTAAAATATATTGTAAGATTTTGTTATTTATTATTCTATAAAGAATTAAGACTTGGATTGTTACTGAGATCTTTGTGATGTTGTTCTGTGAAACTGTCAATATGTAACGCGGTGTTAATATTGATTTGTAATCTGTGGGATGGTAAGGATATAACCATGAAAATTCTAAAAACGATGTGTTCTAGACTTTTTCGATCGTTTGTTGTGACCCATTGTATGTTTATTAATAAATATTTATAGAAAAACCAGTATTCCGTTTCAAAGGTTGATTAAGAAGCCCTACACATTGGTTTTAAACTCTGTCAAAGATAATTTTTGTGATAGATATTATTTAACTTAGAATTTAATTTTAATCTAAATAAGACGATCGGTCATTATAATCTTGTTCAAATTATGCACATTTAACACACAAATAATGTAAAATTAAAAATGTAAGTGATGTTTTTTGTATTTGCGAGCATTAGTTTCACTCTTTAAAAGTTTTGTAATTTTTAATGTGTCGACATTGATTCCTGAACAATGTGTTAGTCATGAAATGATTCAATATGTCATATGTGTTGCCATTGTTTAGGTCGATAATTAATTGTAATGTTACAATAGGTTATATTTTGTTAACGGTGAGGGAGCTACAGCCTACTTGGCATATATTTATTACGGATAATACAGATGCTTCGCTAATAATCGGCATGTAAGCGACATAATTGAAATGTTATAATTCTCTAGTCTAATTCCTACTCTTGTAAAGACAATGTGTATGAAAAAAAAATTAAACTTTAATTTTTTAATTATTCGGTTTATAAAGTTTCTGCAATGAGCGTGTTTTATTTTACTTTCCCGATTAGAGCAGGTGCTTTTTTTTTAATATTAAATCTGTAATACTTGTCAAAAATACTTTTCGTTTTTTATTTTATTGAACGATTGTAGCTATTGAGCTTAACTTGTATTTGACGACTCTTAAAGACAGAAATTCATTGCAATTAATTTAAATAACTGACTTAGAAGTTGGGTACTTTGCTCAGTGGCAATTATTCCATCACTAATAAGGCCAATACTTGATTTAAATGCTAAAACTAAGTAGCTGGGACTTTTAATTTTCAAAAAATATGGGATTATGACTGCGTTTAAAAATTAGTGCTCAGATGATAGATAAAAAGTATAGTGATCTTATACATTTTCACCTATAAACAGTTTGCTACATAATAAAAAATTTATCTGTATTTTGGTTTAATTTGTTACCCCAATTTTTATTAATTTACAACAAGAATTGAAAGATGAGAATATTATTTTTAAGATTTATTTATAAACTTGTATTTTACAGTAACCTAATCCATTCTTGTTTTGACATGCTTCTCAGTGATTTTGTCTTTCTCAATGATGTAAACCACAGCACCCCAACCAGAAATGGCATCACGATCCGCCGCATTTACTAAAGCCTAAAAAATAGCAAATTATAATTCATTAGCTTACAAAATCTTACTTTCTGTCTACTCAGTTACACTTAACATACAATAAGAGGAAAAATGTGCACTCATTAAAATATTTGAATATTTTATTAACAATATAATTATAAGTAGTTTGCTACTAAAAGATGTAACATCAATAGAGTTATAGTCATAGTTGAGTCAGTTCAAAGCATAGTTTCATTCAATGTGTTATGCAAAGAAGTCAAATGAAAACTTCACTTTCAGTTTTGGTATTATGGATGGCCTTTCAGGGTTGTGGTGTACCCTTCACTTCAAATAAAAAAAAAACCATAGACTTTGCCAACAATGAAGTTTCTTTGTGTGTTAAACTGAATTTTTGTCTAAAAAAATAAGCATTTAAGTAACTTTACCTGTGAAATTGTTTCAAAGAGTTCATCGGGCTTTAGATCAGGTTCCCATAGTGCTTCACACATGCCGTACAATTGGTCGGTACAAGTACCTGACACTACAAAATCTTCCGGCTCATTGGGACAACCAATCTGAAAAAAAAAGGATCAAGTATTATCTATCTTATCACTTAGACATTTTGAGTTTGTATTTTTAATATAGCAGATCTCCCTTTCAGTGTTTATGCTGAGTAATTATGTCAGTAAATAATACAACAATACACTACAACAATATAACACTAAAAACAGCACTGACTAAAACATAAGTTTGCTAAGTTATATATATTTTTACATACCAGATCCATATTGCAGACATAAGGTTGATTGTCGATCGGGTCCAAGCCAGCAATCACTGGCTCAATGAAGTAAGGGCCAAAACGTCTTTCATAAAGCAAATTGGAGAGCATCGCTGAGAATGTCTTGGGCCTCATTATTCTGTTTTCTTTCAGCTCATACAAGTTCATTCTAGCAAGAAAAAGACATTGGTAAATAACAAAAAAAGATATATTATTATAAATGTTAAGTATTGTCGGTTGTACTAATAAAACTTTTTGTACGCATTGTGTGTTACTCAATGTGTATGTGTACTCAATATATTTTTTAACCTAAATTGTCTTTCTTGAGAATGAGTGACTTGTTAAATTGCTTATTTTCCAAAAATATTAGAGTATAGTAATGAAAATGAATAAATGTAAAAATTAATAATTAAGAGATCGAAGTCTCACCGAAATTTAAGCCTCTGGTACACTGTTTGAGTGTCAGTGGCTAAGCCAGGGAGACCAACGAAGAGTGAGGGTCCTATCTGGTAAACTTTTGGGAAATTAGTTGATACTGTTTGGGCTTGGATACCGTAGCGCTTATCCGTGGCGATGGCCACGCAGTCTTTGCCTTTCATAGCAACCACCGCACCTCCATTGTAAGCCAAAATTGACTGAAACGAAGATATAGTCGATTAACTTAGTGTACCAGTAACTTTATAAATACACATACAAATTTTATAATGAAGAAATTAATATACATCTACCTATTCATTAATGTATAAGTCAAATAAGCTTAGTAACGTTCATGACGCTATTGCACCCGGCATTAATAATTAAAAACAAAGTAATAAGTAATACGTAAATAGAAAGGTTGATCAAATTTACTCACCATCTTTACTTTTATTATACCTTTCTTATTAAATTCAATAACCCATTCGTGTTTAACTCTTAATGAAAAAACAAATTGTAGTTTTCGGAAATGAAAAATGACATATCATTGAACACTACACAGATAATAGAAAACAAAAAGTATGTAAATATAGATAAAAATATATGTAAATAATTATCGATTTTAAAAGATTTGATGCGCTATTTAATGTATATTAAAGAAATTGAGAAGTATTTAATATGATGTATAGAAAAAAACATTATAAAGAAATAACCATTATGTAATAGTAGTCATAAGTGACCTTATTTTAATAAGTTGTCAAAGCTTATTATAGTATAAAATAGCAGGTTAGTAGTAAAAAATAAAAATAAACTTTAATTTATGGAGTATGTAATTTATTCGCATTTAAACCAAAAGTTCCAGCTAATTAAAATTCGTCATCATGAACACAATTTTGTTTCAAATTATTTTTATCAATAGATTTTGCATATACATCTAAACGAGAAGTCATGTTGAACCCCCATTGATCCCTGACTTGTCGACACAAATTCAGATCTAGTTCAACGATAAGAAGGCCATCTCTATCTTTAGAAAGACCTGGTGTTCTACACCCATTAGGAGCAGTAACATAACTGGATCCGTAATAAGTTCTAACTTTCTTATCTTTATTTATAAAATATTCTTCCGTACCAACTCTGTTGATACTACAGGTAAAGTAGTGATTAGCGATAGCAGCAGTACGGGCTTCAATTCCCCAAAACGTTTCTCCAAATTCGGTGACTGTAGCCGCAGGATTGAAAACAATCTGTGCTCCATTGAGACCAAACATCAACCAATTCAATGCATGGTGCCGTCCATAACAGATGTTCACGGCGATTTTTCCATATTTCGTATCGAATACCGGATGACCGAGGTTACCAGGTGCATAATATGATGTTTCACTATAGCTACCAACACTAGGCAAGTGATTTTTACGATGTTTACCAATGTAATCACCGTTTTCATCGATCACAACAGCAGTATTCCACCATTTACCGTCTTGATCTCGTTCCAGTATTGGAGATATGATCACCATTTCATATCGTTTTGCTAACTTACTGAGGAATACCGTGCTTGGCCCATTAATAGCCGGTTCAGCAAATTCCTCCCATTTTTCTTTTTCCCCTGTGCATAGAAAAAAAGGCATCGTCCACGTTTCTTGTAAACACAAAATACGGACATCTTCGGACGCTGCTACTTCGATGATTTTCTCAACTTTCTTGAAAATTGCTTCTCTTTGTTCGCTTATTGGCTTATCAGTCGGTAAAACAATTGAATGTTGTATTAAACCTAACCTCAAAACGTTAGGTTTTCTAAGCTCCTCCTTCGTTGCTATGAAAGAATATCCCGCGACTTCGAAATTACCCTTGACACTTCCAGCTTTCGTCGACTCCTTGAGTTCCAATTCACAATTATCTTCTCTTCCATAATATATTTTATTGAATTGCCTTAATTGATCTTTATTTAAACGATTTTTAATTATATTATCTAAGCTGTCCATTCTGTTATCACTGCGTTAGTTAATAATTACGTAAGACGCTGTTAAGTAAGTTCAATTGGTATGCACTGGTTTTTAAGTGTTTACTAACTATAAATAGATTAATAGTCAATATGGAATGGAAACTTGATGTATTGGTTAAGTAAGCGCCCATACTACAAGCGTGTTTAATACACATATAAGTAAGGTCGTGTTATAATGATTGATATACATAGTGTAGGTTTTTGTTAAAGTCAATTTTTTTTTTCAATTATTCACAACTTTGCTGCGTATTGGCTCTGTTTCAAAGGGTTTTTTTTCTTAGGTTGAATTTAAATTTAGTTTTATTTATCATAATATAAAGAATATAATTATATATGTATATATATCATTTATACTTTTTTTTTCGCTATCGCATAGTATATCATACAAAGGATATAGTAGTACTAAACAAAATAGGTAAAAATCTAATGTTAAATACGCATAATTGATTGCTTTAATTTTTTTAATTTGCAACGTGCATATGACTTTATCGTACCATTTTGTCACGTATGTAAATCGAAGTTTTGTTTTCAAAGATAAACCAAATATTTTTTCTCTCGGCATTGTTTGAATCTTATCACTTAGGGTCTAAGTTCATCTTTATTAACTAACACAAACATACAGAAACCATCGTCTTTTATTCATGCAGTGTAAACGGTAGGGCTATTTAAAGGCGGGAAGGATCGAGAAAGATCAGTCGTTGACGCTGACTCGAGAGAGACCAGTTATATTTTGCAATGGACGGGGAAACACATAGCCTAGAGGCAATAATTAACAACAATCTCAACAGCCGAGATCTGGATGAGTTCAACAGGATCTACTATGGTCGAAAAGATCACAAAGAAGTTAAAATAAAGGAATCTTCTATTGCTACTGCTAAAGATAATGACTTCGAAATCGCGGCTTACGCATTTCCCGCTAAGAAGGAGTCAACAAGACCACCAAGGATAGTTAAAGTAGGCGTCATCCAACATTCGATCGGTGTATCAACAGACCGTCCAATTAACGAGCAGAAAAATGCAATTCTTGCTAAAGTGAAAAAGATTATCGACGTAGCGGGTCAAGAAGGCGTCAACATTCTATGTTTCCAAGAATTATGGAACATGCCATTCGCGTTTTGTACACGAGAGAAGCAACCTTGGTGCGAGTTTGCTGAATCTGCCGAAAATGGTCCAACGACTCGTTTTCTCCGCGAACTGGCTATTAAGTACGCGATGGTTATAGTCTCATCAATCCTAGAGAGGGACGAAAATCACGCAGACATTTTATGGAATACTGCCGTAGTCATTAGTGACACGGGCAACGTTATCGGCAAGCACCGTAAGAACCACATTCCACGAGTCGGGGACTTCAATGAATCTAATTATTATATGGAAGGCAATACGGGACATCCTGTTTTTGCAACGAGATATGGTAAAATAGCCGTTAACATTTGCTTTGGACGTCATCATGTATTGAACTGGATGATGTTTGGACAGAACGGTGCCGACATTGTATTCAACCCGTCAGCGACCATTGCTGCTGAAGCTGGAAGTGAATATATGTGGAATATTGAAGCTAGAAACGCTGCAATCACAAACTGCTATTTCACAGCGGCTATTAATAGAGTAGGGTATGAGGAATTCCCCAATGAATTCACCTCTGCTGATGGCAAACCGGCTCACAAAGACTTGGGCCTCTTTTACGGCTCGAGCTATTTCACTGCTCCGGACGGTGTACGATGCCCAGGACTCTCTCGTACTAAGGACGGTCTTTTGATTGCTGTAATGGACTTAAACATGAACAGACAGATTAGAGACCGTCGCTGTTATTATATGACGCAGAGGTTGGACATGTACGCGGAGAGCTTAAAAAAGGTTTTGGATTTGGACTTCAAGCCTCAGGTTGTTCACGAGACTGAGAAATGAGAATAAAACGATGTGTCATGAATACTTTTGTTTTTAATATGTACACGCTACACATCACATTTATAAGTTTATTGTTTTGATCACGTTGCTGTATTTTATTATCAATAAAAAAATTAAAAATGAGGTATTTGTTTCTATTGGCTCTGATTATTTTTATAATTGAAAAATAGATAAATTTATACAAAATGAAATTGCAATATGTTTATTTTAAAGTACCCGTAATTTTAATAATTGCAAAGATCTTTCGCCAAAGTTTTCGTTAATGTTTTAAGGCAGAAGCTTGTTCGTAAACTTAAGTCTCAATTTTGAATGTGTACTGTGTAGGTATTGGTAATGACATCTTATCTAATGTTGTTACTCGTGTGTGGTCCATTTGTTTATTCTAATAAACATTTAGATAATGAGATACTTATCTTATTGTTCCATACACGTGAATGATCCAACTGTCAGTAATAAAATATAATATTTAAATACAACGAATATTCTCTTTAACAGCAGTATATTTTTCTTTAATCAAATATATCTCTTTTAATTATCTTATTTAAATTTGGTAATTTTATGTGCCCGTAATATGATATTTTCAAACAGCACCATCTAAATGTCCCATGTATTTCGAAACTTAATATAATAAAATGAATAAAAAATATTCAGTAATATTAAAAACTATTTATAATTGATACTGTATATCTATGACTTGATTTAAAAAAAAAAAACTTAAAATTGACAGTTTATAATTAAAAAATATATTTTTTTTACCGAGTAGCAATCGACCCCATAAGCATTCCAAGTAAATTCCGTTGCTTGTACAAGTTGGCCTTAGTTGTGTATTCTAAAACAATAATTATATTCTATACACGTAATAATTACTTACATAAACACTGCGCAGTTACTTAAGTGAGAAATAAATATATATAATCGTATATGTTTTTATTCAAGTCTAGAATGCAAATTAACGTAAATAAAAAGACCGTAGGTCTTCGTTTAGTTGGTTTAATTATGGTAAATAAACTCCACAGATAACAATTATCTTGGTGGTAGGGCTTTGTGCAAGCCTGGGTAGTTAACCACTCATCAGATATTCTACCGCCTGACTGCCACCGTATTAAGTACTACTGTTTGGGTGGTATGTTTGTTGTGTTTCGGTTTGAAGGGTTAGTAAGCCAGTGTAACTACAGGCACAAGCGATATAACATCTTAGTTGGGTTGGTGGCGAATTAGCGACGAAATGTATGATTAATATTTCTCACAGTGCCATTGTCTATGGGGGTGGTGACCGCTTACCCATGTGCAATTATTTATCTAAATTTTATTTTTCAGTCAGTACAAATTATAAACTTTTCGGTTACGCAGGAGCTTTTCACTCTTAACCAACATTAAATCTGTCAGCTCCATAGCAACATACCTATATTAGTTACAATTCTTTTTTTATATCTCGTACGATAGTACGCCCCCTGTGGTCCAAGGTCTTTGACACAATTTTAAATTCAAATGTAATTGATAACAACCATAATGTAAATATTTTTCAAGTGAAACAAATGTAGATAATAGGACTTTAACCCTGTTTACTTTTTAAGTTATTTTGTTTTATTTTTTTTGTGATAGACGCGTTATGAAAAAATGATGAGAGTGATTATTTTGGCGCGCACACAGGGTGACATTAAAACTACGCGATGAAGTTTACTTTTTAAGCCACCAATTAAATGACAAGTCGCTCGTAATAGACAAATTCACGACTTACTATATTTTCATCTCACTCATTCATGTATTAAAAAGAACCAGGATTTTTTTGCAATTAAAAACATTTTGTTAATTACACCTACAAGAAGAATATGCATGCCCGTTCGTAAGTAGTACATTTCTTATTTCGTTATTAATTTTATACAAATAATAGAAAAATATTTTATTTCGTAGCATCGTTTCTTTCGTTTTTTATTGTTAGTTTTTTTTTGTGTTATAAAATATTTACGAAGACTATAATTCCTAAATGAAAACAATAACAGTACACTTCATTTTTTTATAGACAACCAAACAAATCATATTTCTTAAAAAGTCAGTCACTAAAAGCGCGCGAAACTCAACATAATAATTTCTGTGTAATTTTCTCACTCCGAAAGATGTCGCTAATGTGTTGCTCTCGCGGATGTCGCACCATCTAGTCATCGTCATTGCAAACTTTTAATGTAATTTCGAACATACTTATTTCGAAAGGATTAGAGTTGAATTTAGCTTAGCAAGATTTAAAGTTATGTGGTGCCTGTTTTCTAGAGCACTTGTGAAGTTGCAGCCCGTGACATCCATTACAATAATGACGTTTTTTCGTTAGGGATGCGTTTTGAAATGTACATTTTAGTCATTATATTTGTATGGGAGGGAAAAAATAGGTAGTGTCACGTCTGGTAATTATAGAATCAATTACTGTTAATGATTTACAAAGCTTAAAAGTTTCCGGATGCAGACAGATGTGTTTGCTGTATATATAACAATTATTTAAACTATTCGCGTAAAACAGTAGTACTAAGCTATTACTGTTAAAAACTATATGATGTTAAATTATTTAATATTTCCTTTTTAAAGACATGAGCATAATATATTTTTGTAAATAAATGAATATACGTTCGACATGAAATAAAATAAATTATTTCAGTCAAACTTGAATGTAAGATTAGTCTAAATTTATTTCAGCTCAAGTATCGCCAAAGATTTAAAAAGTTAAAATTTTAAAACTTTTGAGCGATTTCTTTTTCCAGCAGCCCTGGTTGCAACTAGGTCGACTGCGGCCGGAAGTCACCGAAGCACTCGCTTCGCTAAATGCACCAGACCTGATAGGTGCTTTAAATCGCGTTTTCACTGATACTGGTGTTTTAATGCGTAAAACCGCAGAACACTAATATCCATACGGACGTATAACTTGTCTCTTTAATACTGTTGCGTAATATAATTGATCTTTGCCATAATCGTAAAATAAAAATAATTGAAATGACATTTCGTTACTATTTATTTATCAGAGATAAATATTTAGTATTATACAAATATAAGCGAATGAATGGAAATAGAAAATTCCATATTTATGCTTTAAATCATACTTTTTGTCGATTCGCGAGTAATTTATAATTATTTATTTGAAAGTACTCATATTATTTAAAATAATAAAATATATATTTAAAAAATATAACGGTTTTTAATATACTTAAAATTCATATGTACACTAAAAAACTAAAACAACATAAACAAAAATTTTCTTAAAAACGTAACATGACCCACTACTGGGCAAAGGTCTCCTATTCATCCAAAAAGAAAAAATATTTTTAGAGATTATTCTGCCACGCCGCAAATATAAATTAAAAATAAGTAGTACATAAAAAAACAAACAACATAATTCATTTAAAAAGATCTTAAAATTCGATTAAAGTCATAATTATTGCGGCGGTATGTTTTTTGCAATTTGTAATTAAGGCCATTACGTTTTAGAAGAAAGATGGCCGCACTACCGCTTCCGGCGGCACTTTTTAATTTTTCATTTACGGTCGACGGTTTCAATTTTTTCGCTAATTTCTCATTTAACTTTGAGCTGGTTTTGCCCTAAGGAATGTTTTTAATCCAAATTAACAAATAAGTACCTAAAATTTGTGTTTTTAGAATAATTGATAGTTACAAAAATATGAAATGATATGAAAAAAATGAATTAATAATTATTATTTTGTACTGAACATTTTTTTAATACTATTTTTTTAACGTTTCTATTAAATTTTGTTGAAAATGATATGAAATATATTATTATAATAGTATTTACGAAATTTAATTTAGGAGCCAGACGCCATTTTGAAAATCTATAAATTGACGCTTTAAATTCCCGCCACGTTTCACAAGGCTTGTTTCGTTCAAAGAAATGTAAATACATTTCTTGTGTGTGCAATATCGACGAAATGTTTGATATAAAATTTATGTAGGTAAGACGAAAACCTAAGAAAACCTACATATTATATAATTTTTGGCAAATATTAAATACCTATCTGAATTTTAATAAAGAGTAAAAATATCGGGTAAGCATATTTCAAATATAAAACATTTAATGTACTATAGACTAAGTTGATAAGTTTGACATGCAACCTTTGTGCGATTGATAAAAAAAAAAATCACCCGATCAATGGATCACGAAACGGGAGCTATAGGTTTTTAACAGTTTGGCAACGATTCGATCGACCATGTTCAGTTTCATTTCCGGTGCAGAGGTTTTCCAGTGACTATTGAAAAAAATGTCTCACTATTACACCGACTTGATTTGACTAAGAACAGAGAAATCAATCGTTATTTTTTTTTTGTAGATGTTTTTAAGTATTGTAATCAATAACTCAGTAAGAGTTTTTGGAAGGCTCTATAATTGGTGTTAAGTTAAATTGATCCGATACGATAGACATTGCAAACGGCGATATTAAAGTGGTACTCATACTAAGTACTACTCACCGAGAGTATTCACGCAATTGCAGTTCTAATTGTGCAACAGCGTAACGTTTAGTGACGTGAACCTGCCAGATTTTATATTGAACCTGGTTGTTGTCGTAACCGTTTCTAATACAGCATAAATATTAAAAAAAAAAATATGTTTCTAGAAAAAAGAGGTTTGATAGTATTCTTCAAGTATTTTTTTTAATATGTTAACTTTATGGTAGGTATACATTATAATACATAGCAGTTGTAATGCTAAATATAATATATCGATATTAAAGCGACTGACTATCCAAGGAGGTTACAGCTCATCATTTAGGATCCGTTATTCTATTGTTGTGTTCCAGTTAAAAGTAGAATTACAGCGGTAAATTTGCAATATTGTTCAAATTGACCATGTTGTGTTTTCTATAGTCTATTGTATAACATGACACCTTCATTTTATAAGCTGGTAAGTATCTAATAAATTACATACAAATCGTAATAGTAAAATATATCCTAAAAATTAAAAATCTAGTAACCATGGTTGTTGAAAAAGCACTATAAAAACCGATTTACTCGATAGAATGTTCTGTTCCGTATTGTCGTCGGCAAATTGAAAAGCACACTCGAAAACCCCTTTAGTGTCACATGAAGGCTACACAATGACACCGACACCCCCGCATGACTACCACAGCCCTACACGCGTTGCGTTTATCGCTTTAAAAATTGACACTGCGGAAACGAAGGACCACACATGTGTACCCTGCACTATAATATTGCCATGGTAAAAAAGTGCCAAAATTATCACAAGAAAAGTTCTGTCACAATCTGTTTCCAAATGTTTTTTTTTTACCATTTTTGTCCAAACAGGGTTTATAATCTAGAGGGATTTAGGCACTGTGCACATTTATTAGTTTCTTTATTGATACGAGCTATAAACACGAGTTTTTGTCGTATGAGCTCAATATGAGAGAAATAAACAGAAAATTGCAATAATTGAAATTAAGGCAACATAATTGGATGGGTCGCAAGGATGAGGGCTATAATTTGATAATAGACTATGATGGATCACAGCATAAAACTTGTATCAAACAATAACCGCCTGTTTTAGCCCTCCGCAGTCCGCATGTTGTATTACTGAGGTGACGTAAAAATGATTATGTTAAATATGTGTTCTAGGTATTTTTTTTTTTTATCTGTATTATTAGGACAACATATAATATGAAATGAAATAATGTACAAAGTAATGCAAAATCATTTAAAAGCGTACATATCTTGCTGGAAATATATCATTGAAGACATATACATAATTATGAATTAATCAGAAAACGAAAACAGCTTCAAACTTCCGAAATAAAACGTAAGACCTTATAAATCGAATACTAAAAGTGAAATTCTATAACCTAATTTAAAAAAAAATAATAACATAAATGAAATCGATTACGCAATAAAAATAATGTCTAAAATATTAATATTAATTATATAAATCATAATTTAAGCCGAAAGCCTTAATAATTATATTAATCATTATGTAAACATATGCTATTGCTATTATTTAATTGCAGGCGCAGTTTACCGAAACCTTTTTTGTACCAGAATGTATTTACTTTAAAAATGTATAATGAACTTTACAAAATCATTTGACCATTCGACCTGCAACGGTAATTAGATTGACGTGGCCTACTCGTAAGTCTTGAATGTAAATAATAAATTGTGTTTTAAATAGCACATTTACTTTGTTTTCCGTTTCGATACAAATACTAATTCGATTCTTTTTCTGGTTTTAACATCATATTTATAATTTCCTTGTCTATAGTTGATCACTCCCCTGGGTCTCATACGTCATACAAAGGGGAGCGCCATCGGAGAGTTTAAATTTCGAATTTCATTCCATCCATTTTGAAAATGGCAGGAAACCTGATTAAAGTTTTCACTATAAACAAAAAGCACAAGCTATCTAGCTGACTGGTTGTCCAGTTCACTCGAGTTTTTAATTTCAATAATAAAAATAATTAAGCATTTTACTTTTATAATTGTTGGTAGAAAATGTAAAACACAATTGACATTAAGCAGATTAAGCTTTATTCTTTGGTAGTCATTAATGTCTATCGACAATTTCAAACGATTGTAGGTTATAAATATGTCTAATAAGTTTTGTTAAAATAATATCGTCTAGCCACTAGTATTCCTCTGGGAGAAGCAAGGCGCAAAGGGCGTGGCATTTGGCTACAGTTCGCGACCTTTCTAAACGATATGGCGTAAAAGGGCATGAACTCCATAAAATATGTGGTCTTCGTGGTGACATTTTTCAAGTCGATGAATATGCGCTAAAACTGTGTAAAATATCATTATTTGATTATTGTTTTTAACTTCTGTTTGAGGGATGTACGCATAAGTATAGTCAATTTCAATGGCAGGAGGAGGAAATATATATATAAACAAATTTGACCTTGAATTGACCTGACATAGAACGATAAGAATCTATTATGTTAATTACAGAAACATAAAAAAATTACGCATTGTTTGTCGTCGAACTTATTATTAGGAAGTCAAATTGTTGTGGATATAGATTATTAATTGTAATGTTGTATTATAAATTAATATATATTACTATAAAACTGTTTTTTTGTTTTTTTTTTTGTTGTGCATAATATTGCAAAACGTTACAAAAATCGTATGAGGGCATAAATTTAAGGTAGGTTTATTTTTACTTCTACTACCATTGGAACGTATTATATAAGCACTTGTCGATACAGTATAGGATTTTTTTTTATCTTAAGAACTAATGATGATATCAAATATTTAATTATCATAAGGAAATATGAATTAGGTTTGCATTAAATTTTATTTATCACAAAGATGCACGGAAGGACATATATGACAAATTGTAAAGTTTATGGTATGAGCAAACCAAATGACATTCAGATCCATTTTCAGGTTTTATTCGAAGAGGCGATTCTGTGCTGTATATATTTTTTTATGGTGTAGGTTGGCGGACAAACACAAACACCTGATGGCGCTGTAAGAAATATTAACCATTCCTTATATCGCCACTGCGCCACCAACCTTGGGGATTAAGATGTTATATCCTTTGTGCCTGTAGTTACACTGGCTCACTTACCCGTCACATGGATTAAAATAACTTGAAATATTTTTTAAAAATAGAAACTTTTGTCGATTGTCAGAAATATCGTAGATGTTAATTATATATAAAAACTGTCTATAAAAAATATCTTTATCGTAGACATTCAAAGGGCGGGTAGCTTTTGTAACATTAAACGAGAAACATCTACCCTTAACAGTATTACCAGGATCCGCTAATAAAGTGAGATTATCTTCATAAATCGCGAATTTCTCCTCCCAAGTAATAATTTCAAATCATTAACTTGATATTGTTGAAGCTGTAAAACATGACCAATTATAGTTGACCTTCCGTGCCTTTGTAACTTTGAAGCGTAAGATGATATTTAATTTTGATGCATTTTAGAAAGGGTTCTTTTTGTGGTGGTAAAGGAATTTATCATTTTATTCGGGATGTTATCTACGCGGATTGAAATAAGAGTTAATTCTGTGGGGGACTGAAGAACCCTTCTAGGTTTCTGGATCATTAACAGCACCTGTGATTGTTACAAAGATTTTCCTTAAAATTGTCCAGGAAGTAAATATTTGGTATAATGCTAGTTGTATTTAAAGGTTTTTACCCAAAATTTAAAATATTCACTTTTAAAATGTTCACTGATACGCTATTTTGACGTGAGCATCTTAATGTTTCATATTTTAAGCAAACCAATGTTCTATCACTTTTAGACTTTTTTATTTACTTTTAATTACGATCTTGCTCTGCGGCGAGTTTTGTGTCCTTACAAAATAGCTAGTCGGCAAAAAATATCTTTTAAAAGATAAGTGTCATTATTATATTTTCCATCGTTTAAATACGTATAATACACCTAATAATAATAATAAACACCCCGAAATATGGGAAATGTATTTATTGAAATATTAGGAATTATTTGAACAGAATGATGACAGAATGAATGATACATAGTTTATATATGTATATATGTATACTATTTAAAGATAAGGGAACTGCCTCGTTCATATTCATCATTATTATCATCATCAGGGAAATAGAAAAAAAATACCAGAAGTTAATAGAGAAGTGAACTTAAACATTTACCTAAATATTAAAGACTCTATATGTAGTAACAATTTTTTTTTTTTTTTTTAGATTTTGCATTTTGAATTAAGAAGTCACATTGCCGGAAATGGGTGGCTTTTATCCGATTGTACACAAAGGGGTTAGAGGGTTGCTAAATAATCGCCAACTCGGCTGTGAATATCTAACGGGCTGTTTGTAAAAAAAACATCAAATAACACTTTATTTTTCAGTAAGAGGGCGGAATGACGACCTGTCATTTCTTCACTTCTATTAAGTATCTACTTTAGATTTTTTTATGCAAATATTTAAGGAGCGATAGTTGTCATTACGAAATAATTGCTTGTATTTTTTTATTCAATGGTTAGTTCTATGCGACATCTGGAATTAGCGTAGGGCGAGAAAGAATGCCTTAATATTCACGGTAAACATTTATATATACATATATAAGTGACGGCAAAAATTAAGACTATCAAGACATATTGTTATTTGAATATGAATGTCATTGACATTATCATTGAATTAACATTACCGAGTTTAAATCCTGGTTTTGTTTGTCTTTTGCTTAGAAATTCTCAATAGCATTCTGGAATAAGGAAGTTGTTAGTACTCCCGTGCCCCAGAAACAACATAAAGCCGTTGGTTTTACGTCTGGGCTCTCTCCGATTCTGTCGGATTGCTATCCCATCGAATTATTAAAACATTTAAAAAAAATTAAGTTCCTACAAAAAACACATTGATAAATAAGGCAAATTACCTACTCAATATAAGATATAGTCGATAAAAAAGTGGACTCAGTATTTATTGACTTCTAGTCAGGATATATAAAAAAAGTAATTGTTGTTTACTGACATACTCTATTATTAAAATGGTGGAAAAGCGTAAATAGTGAGTTCCTTGCCGGTTCTTCTCGGTAGATTCTACTTTCCGAACCAGTGGTAGCTGTAAAATTTATTCAACAGTGTAACACGACGATTCAAAGGTTTATACGCCTAATATTTTAATTTTGATTTTATGAAGTGAGCTTATCTAGGAGAATTGCTGCTGTGCTCGATATTTCACGAGGACATCATTATCATCCGTATTCAATATTTTTAATTTACCTGTAGGAAGAAGTTTGATTAATTTAGTTGTTTTTAAATATGTTTTTTCTTGTTTGTAAATTGTTACGAAATATTTTATAAAAGTAACCAGATAATTTTGATTGATAAACTATGACGTCAACAAACCGCCATAAGTAAAAGAATCGTAACCACGATTAAGAGTGACAACTCGTGTAAAGTAAATTGAAGGAGTTTCTGACATCTGCGCCGCTGATTCAGTGTGGATTTTGTGACAACTCCTTGGAAACAGACTTAGGGAAATGTCACATGGATTGTGTGATTTAAGCGTTTTGATACTTTATTTTAATGTTTTTTTTTTTTCGCACAAATTACTACAATATTAATCATATCTATCAATATTTTACCATTCAATAAATTAATTAGGAATGATTACGGATTTGATTATGGACACTTAATACACCTTCACTACATGACGTAAAGTTACAATAGAAACAAAGCTATTGTTAAATATGGTTAAATGAGATTGTTCTCAATAATTGATTTTCTCACAAGTTTAGAGAAGTCAGTAATAATTTCAATTGAATTTAAATACTAAACTCAACGTTTGAATATGATGTCAAAGTGGTTTGCATAGATAACAAAATGAGATCCATCTGATCTATTTTAAATAATTCCTAAAAAATCAAAACTATCCGAGTGCACTACACTCAAAGCAATGCAAATGGCGCTCGAGCAATAATCACAAAAGTAAGCGATACGAATAAAAATATCGCGTAAAAAAGCATTTCGTCCCCTTGGGTTCTGAGATTTAACATACCTAATGCGATTTGCGTGTTCCCTCACACCTTGACGACTGTCTGTAATCGTTTTAAGACGTTGTTGACTTGATACCGTTGCGGGTTTTTTTAAAGAAGGGTCTATTGTGCCCTTATACTTTATCTGGCTGTGTTTTGAGGTATTAGGTGTGTAAGTGGAATTGTAATGCATCGTGAATTTTCCTACAAACAGCTTTCTGATTAATAATTAATGGTATTTATTTATTAGTTCACATAATACTCACTAATGCAATGCAATAGTATAGTATATGTGATATCGACATAAAAATTCAGACCAGCCATAATAAAATCAAAGCAAATAGCAAATATAATACAAGATTTGAGAAGAAATAAGAAAAAAATAATCTTACAATCCTAATTAAGAGGTAGTCAGTATAGTCTGTGGTGTCCGTATAAGTAGTCACATCCCTCTCCTCTGCATATATATTATCTTGACAGTCTCGTAATAATACGTGCTATACTGACAACAATTACGCAATAAAACAAGATTGATTATTTAATTGAAAGTTATTACAAAATTAATTAAATAATTAAGATGTTATTTGGGGTTCAATTAAGAATTTGTGTGTGGTGTAGGTGACATAATTCTCACGACAAAGTATCGCATCACCGATATGAATACTAAGCGAGCTATCATCTCTCGCTATGATTTCCTGAACGTCTTGACTATTGTTATAACTGTAGTTCCTGACTGATTACGACCTAATATATGCTCTGTCTCAATCACGCTTATGAATAAGTGGGAGAGACTGAATGGGACACGTGTATTCGCAATTAGTATGGCTGGCTGGATCGTCCGCGGTAGATTTATACGCTCATTTGTAAATAATGAAGGCGCCACTCATTGTGATGGGAGTTCCATTGTAGGCGACCTACCACTCCCCTCAACTAGGGTTGTAAGAATAAGAAAAAACGTAATAAAGAAACGAAATACTTAATTAGAGATCTGTATGGAGCGTTACTTAAGAAATTATGTATATTTTAACATTATAAGAAACGCCACCTTTTACCGCCTCACGATGTTTAGACGATGTTTTGTATTTGGACTGCGATATAATGTTTATATATAAAACAATTTACTCTAACTAAGATTATACTAATTGTAAAACTTGGGTTTCTTATCGAATTTTCTCTGTAGAGTAAACTTCCTAAACGGACAGTATATTCACGAAAAACTGTGACGTTATATTTGTAATGTAACTTTAAAAAATCATTTCGATTTGTATTTCGTTTTTGAATTTTCAGTTAACTGGTTAAATAGAATGTAACTTTGCTGAATGTTTTAACTACTCCCTGATATATAATATTTTTCAATCGAAGAAGAAGAATGAAGATAAACAAACTTTAGATTTACGTATTCCATGCAATTTGTTAATAGAGCTGTGTTATATTTTGTGATAGAAAGTTAATTTAAAAGGAATGTAATTGTATATAAATTTAGATAATAATGATACCGGTAGAAATGAGAGACGAGGCAGCAAGGGCAGCGAACTTCAACCGTTATTGCGTTTGCAGTTAAACATTAATGATCCTTTTAATTTCGCATTTACAAGTTTCAGTTATGGCCTCAGGTAGTGAGTACACCTGAAAAGATATAAAGAGACACGCAAGAAAGTAATCGAAATATGAAAAATCGTTATAAAATCATTGACCTACGTATATTGAAACGTGATATCTGTAGTGTCAACCCTAAATCTAGACCAATTACATGCTATTTGTTCAGTTGCATAACAGCATTACGTAACGTCTTTGAAATAGTACTTCCCGAATAGTTCTGTAGATATTACAAGTAATATTAATGAATGTGACGAGTGACAACCCTGAGGCGAGGCCAATTACTTAAAGTCAGTATGCAGATTCACGACTACACCTGCTATTGTCCGTGGCTGAATGTATCGCTTAATTCCTGGCGCCCTCTGGTGGTGTATAGAGCTCTTACGACGGAGAGTTTAGTGGAAAATGGGGTTAGCTAGTAGTGCACTTCCCTTTATTAGCAAATTATTGTAAGGAAATATTTTAATAGGTATTAACGTCATGAACGTTATGAATTGTCACTTGTTCGCGATAGTGTAGCATCAGTCTGGAATTGTTACGTTCAGAAACGTAGAAACTGATGATTGTTATATATAATTATACAAAACGAAT
Source organism: Vanessa atalanta (assembly GCF_905147765.1). Lineage (NCBI taxonomy): Eukaryota > Metazoa > Arthropoda > Insecta > Lepidoptera > Nymphalidae > Vanessa > Vanessa atalanta. The sequence goes on from NC_061882.1 coordinate 9,324,656, forward strand.
CCACTCATTCAAAAATATGTTTCATTTTATTAATTAAATATTGAAATTCGTGTTTTTATTGAAAACTGCAAAAAATCTAATCTGTAAAAAAAAATACAAAGGTAACTCGATATACTAGTACAAGTCTTAGCATTACAATTAACAAATACACAAGAGGACAAATACAAATATACGTACATACAGTAATATAATCTTAACACATAAAAACTTATGAAGTCCACTTCACTACTGGCGATGATCGGGTTTTACCAAAATGAATTTAACAAGTATGTTTGATCATAGAAAACAAATGAAAAAATTAACTTTTTTAATTATCGGTATTTTAGTACAATAAAATATAGTTGATGTATTGTACTTCATTGTATAAAGTTATTTATTTATTTGGGAAACAAACAAATACATTAATAGTTTTTTGTAAAAAAATTAAATATAAGAAAAACACAAGTCAATCAAGTTGCCACTTAAAATTAATACAAAATAACAACTTCAATTAAAAATAAAAATAAAAACAGAAAGTATATAGAGCAAGAAAAACACTTAAGGCTTAAATGCATTACGGAAAATAGTTTTGAATATACTGATTTTTCATTTAAATAAGTATATCTAACTCTACAATGTATTATATAATTTTACATGTATGTAACTTATATTATTTTTCCTATAGGCTTCCTGAGCTCAGTCTTTAGTTTACCATGTCTGAAAAATTACATATTATTGGTAGTTGAATTATTAGTAACACGCAATTCATATCGCCAGTAGTCAAAATCATTAGTATCTAAATACAACGGCGGTATAATATATTTCCTTAACATTTTCTATCGTGATTATGATTAAATTTCAATCACTGGGCAGACATTAGGTATAAATATTATATCAAGAGATTGCCGGCCAGTAACATCAAGACACTATTTTTAAAAATGGATATGAATTAGTAACTGAAAAAAGTGGTACATCTGTTTGAATAGGATTGCTGTTAATCTATATAATCAAACTGACCGAAGAGCTTGGCTCTGATTTTAAATTTCGAATTTGAAGTTGAGTCATAATTACTTAGAATTATTATTTATTTATTTATTCTTTATTGCACCCAAACTTGAAACTAAAAATTACAATATTTCTACACAAAGCTGCATGAGGTGCAACAGGCGGTGAATTGTTTTTTACTCTAGATGCTCAAAGCAGGACAAATGCGACGAAAGTCGAACTAATTTTGAGCTAAAGTCAAAGTTCTTTATTCAATGTTAATAAACCAGTACAACTTTTGTTTTATATCAATGAACACATTCATTTTTTTGTTGTAACTGCGACGTTGCCAATAAACACCGAATCTCAGGCATCTTTCAACTTGACCGGTTAATTGTTGTGACGACGTGACATTACACGCGGTGCCGCGGGCAATAAGCAGGGAATTTCATTACGCTGCCAACGGGGCTGGATTAGAATGTCGGGGCTATTGTTCATTGAGTTATGGCCGCTCTGACCGCCTGGTATTGGCGTAATAGAAGACATATCTAATATGTGAAATAGAGATTTTTGTGAAATAACTTATTATTTTTTATGTTAAGTTGGCTTTAAAGATTCCATATGCATGGGCTGCAAATATTGCTTAAGCTAATTATCTGTCAATATTGTATTTGGTTACTTATTTAAAGGCGTCCTATTATTATTTAAATGACAAAGAGTTTTTTATAGTACCGAATATTATATTCGTAAAATATGAAAGATTTTAAAGTATTTTTTTAGAATTGGTGTTGATGCAGTTAACATTTGTATTTTTGTAAATTAACATAAAATTGTTACTGAAACGGCTCGTCCGGCAAGATCCTTACAAAGCGAAATGACTACATTTTTCATTATTAGCTGTAGCATGATGGCCGGCTGGGCTCAAATTGGCCGCGATTGGTCCATCTAATTGTTTGAAATATGCGAGCGGTTGCAAGGAATAGTTTAATGGCACCGGTCTTGGTATTGGCATGAAATACATTAATTATTGAATTTTGAACCGTTTTTTGAACAAATGAATAGGAAAAATTAAGAAGAATTTTGATTTTTTTATTGATTTTTTTGTGTGCATGAACAAACTCCTCCATTGGTCTAATGGTAGCAACTAAATGCAATGTCTAGAAATTGTCAATAGAATTCCAAAATTCTCATAGCTCAGCCATCACGTCACTCCCACGGGACAGTAAAGCCCGTCAAACTATTGGCCCTGCGTTTAAACTTTCTCTAGTCGAGTCAGATTGCCATCCCGTAGTTAAGAGTAAGGAAATAAAGACTGCACCTGTGTTTGCAGCAAACTTATAATAATAATAAACTTTTATTTCGGGACTGGCCCATATAGTGTTAGTAAGAAAATGTTTTCTTAAAAATCTAGTATTATTATAATTACAAAATTTAACTATAAAACAATATTACAATTTTACTTTAAAAATTTTAAAATAGTAATACTTATCAATAATAATTTTAAAATAACCAAATATACATTTTTTTAATTTAATTTAAAACGCACCATCGTAAAAAAAAACAAAGCGATCAATTACATTTTACATTTTTTTTTACATTACATTAGCAGCCTGTTAATTTCCCACTGTTGGGCTAAGGCCTCCTCTCCCTTTGATGAGAAGGTTTGGAGCATATTCCACCACACTGCACCAATGCGGGTTGGTGGAATTCACATGTGGCAGCATTTCGTTGAAATTAGACACATACAGGTTTCCTCACGATGTTTTTCTTCACCGCCGAGCACGAGATGAATTATAAACACAAATTAAGCACATGAAAATTTAGTGATGACTGCCTGGGTTTGAACCCGAAGTCATCGCTTAAGATGCACGCGTTCTTACCACTGGGCCTTCTATATAAGATCAATTACAATAATTCTAATTGTTTGATATTTAATATTGTTTTCTGTTTATGCACTGCATCTTAATATCCTGCTCAATTAACAAGTGGAGAAAAGTCCCTGTCATCGAAATCTTTGGCTTTAAGAATCGTATTCTTATGTAAGATTATGAATCATAACACTAAGGCGGATAAGACGAATTGAATTATGTTTGGTTATTTAAATGTAATGCCGATTCAAAATGCAACGACCCGGCTATGCGTAACGATTTATTTACGCTATTTACATCGCTGTAACTAAATAAAACAACAATTTACCCAAATCCAAATATTTAGCCACGCTTTGATTACTCAACTGTAATAGTTTTTTGTTTTTGTTTTAAAATTTGTTTTTTTCTACTAATAGTAAGTCTTTAATTTAATTATTGATTGAAGGGCTTTGTATTAGCCCGTCTGGGTAGGTTGAACCCACTCATCGGATTACTGTGTTCCGATTTAAAGAGGAGTCAGCCAGTGTAGCAGTTAGTTATTAGTTCCCAATTAATATTCCAAGCTAATATTTCTATAACTGCCAATATTTATGAAATACTCGCCATCAGGCCTGTTTGTTACGCATATTATAAAAAATATTTTTTTTCATTTTATTTGATATTGTTTTCTATGTTAAGTGTGTGAAGCAGTACATAGATAAAATCATTCTTAAGATTGAGAGGTTTTAATGTTCATTGTTTGCTGGAGATAAAATAAAAAGTAAATAAAAAAGAATCATACTTCAGTTTGTAAGAACTCGTATCATGTACAGAATCTTAGTATGCTTATAATCATGTGACTTAAAACGTATATATAACTAGTATTTAATAAATAGCAGAAATATTAAGACGATGTCTGCTAGTCTATATTTAGTTCAAAGACTTTTATTAATGAATTTGTACAACACACTTGAAAGATTTTAAGGTAATTTATGACCGTTGATAAACAATGAGGAATGTTCCTCGTAAAAATAATTTATCATTGATTGTTTTAAGAGTTTTGAATATTGTCTGAGGGATATTATATTGTTAGCCTTCATGTGTGTAATTTAGACGTTGTGAAAAATAGCAACTTAATTGCATTGGGACGACTTCCCGCATCTGGAGCGTATTTCCGCAATTTGTATATTTTTATTCGTTATGATCGTTTTAATTTATATAATCGAATTTCAACGATGAATCGGATTTTTTTTAATCGGTTTTCGATTGTAATTCAATTTAGTATTTATTAAAATCGCGATTGTTACCTAGTGAATACTTTAAGAAGCAAAATAATCTGTTAATCGTATTATTACGGCTAATAGCTTACTTTTCTAGATAAGTGGTTTGTGTGAAAAAAGACATAATTCCAGTTATATATATTGGGTAGTAAATTCACTACAGAACAGACTAAATACACTACACGACAAACGTTTGATTTTTCAACTATATTAACTGTAAACCGAAAATTATGTATTCTTTAGTTCTACAAATTGCATTTAGAATTCAGACAATATTTCAACATATAGGAGAATATGTTTGAAGCATAATTTATTATCATACCTGTTTATGTCCTTAGAGATATTTTCTAACTCTTTTTCTCGGACAGTGAATCAGAGATTGTTTGAGGGTGAAACACATACCGTTTTATACACAAGGGTACAAATATATAAGGTGCTCTATAAGTTCTATATACACAGGTGGGGTTGGGTCAAAGGTTCAACCAATCGGCAACCGGATGAAGGGAACGGGAACTGTTTCCGGTGTTTTTTTTTTATTTTAATTACTTCACTGGTTTAGGTGGACGAGTTCCGCCAGGTGTGGCGAATTTTTAGTTTCGATGTCTTGTGGTCGAATTTTGTTATACCTAAATGTTGCTATTAAACATTGATTTAATTTAAAGTTTAGATTTCGAATTGTGTTTTGTTTAATTGTGTTTTTTTTATTTGTGTTAATGTGTTTCATTAAGGAATATTATTTCAACGATTGTTGACTTTTTATAGACGAAATGATACGGCGGTTTGCTGAAGAATATTGTTATTTTAATATAATAGACAGCATTATGTACAAAATTATATTAAAAGAGCAATTTAATAACGAGCAATATTCGACTGTGACGACTCTTTAAATGTTATTTTTATATTAAAATGTGTCTGTATTGAGTACAATAAATAAAATTACTATATATGTATGTTAAATTGTCTTATCCTTAAATCGAGAAGAGGAAATACGTTCCTCAGAGTATTTACAAATACTAGTTTTAGTGTGAGTAGCGCTCTTTGATCCAGTCTTGACATAATATAATTAAATATTGTCACTATTAGTTACAATTATGATCGAACCGTGATAGAAATAAACAGAAAACATATTAAAAGCGAAAACTTGCGTCGGCTGCGTTTAATTTAAAGAAGTTAACTCAAACATGACCCTGATTTTTACTTCATTGCGCTCTAAGAAAGTTTTATCTATAACTGCATGTAATAACTAAGGTTTAGATATGGAATCGCGGGGACAGTCTCGTCTAATAGTGATGTGCGTGTTGACAAGATCACGACAATAAGTGACATCCGCAAGATGTTGCGCATCGCTATTAACGACTCACACGAGTTTTAATTTGTATTTCCTTTCAAGAACATTGTGTTAAACGTTTCGTTGTTAAATAATTTGTTTACGGTGTACGCGTTTATTGTAATGAACAAAAATGAAAATGAACTGTATTTTTATTTTAATATTTACAATTTATTTGTTGAAGGATTTAAATAGCGCTAAAGATAAACAAGAATGGCTATAGCTATACAAGATTATGTCGATACTAAAAGGCATGGGTTATTATTAGTTGATTTCCGTACAGGATATATAATAACCATAAATAGCTATGATAGTTAACTAACTAAGTATATAATTTGAGATGTGGAGTTCCTACTGAGTATCTAGGTCTCGGTAGAAACTACTCTGAATCAGTGGTAGTTTTTTCATTTATTTAAATCCAACAATGAGATGATTCAAAAGTATTTATAGGAGACTACTTGAAAAGATATGTTTTGATATTGATCTTAATTACCTGTCTGGATATGATTTTTTAACAATGTTTCTATGAGGGTAGGTACTTCAAAAGATATAAAGAGATATTTTAAAGAAATGAATGGATTAAAAGACGTATGACGTGAACAGTAGTATTATTACAGGTGGATAGATAAGTAGTGATGCTCATACCTGCCACCTTAGGAAAATTATGTTATCATGCGAAATAAGTCTTTGGGGGAATTTATACATCGTACTCACTCGCTAAGCATCCGTTTAACAATTTACTAATTATTCAATACACGAACACAGTTATAAATCGTTACTATTTGTCACCGAACGACCTTCGAGTAATAACGAAATCCTACTCATTCCTACCCCGCATTGTTCCACCAAATTGGAACTGTGATTAATTTGCTCATTCCCCTAGCAATTTACCACCAAATTACAAAAACCCCTTCCTCACGGTTTTCAAAACATTCAGTTCGAATTGAATAGATTCGATGGGTCTATTTAACTGGACGCAGTATATGTTATTTGGTTAGTTGATCAAATAGTTCTAAAGGATGGTTTAGGATTGCGGTTTCTTGGAGTCGTTTCTTAATTTGTACTAATATTATAATAGGGATAATTAAGTTATATGTGTAGGATAAACCTATAAATAGCTTATCTTTTATCAGAATTGTCGCTTCTAAAGTTAAGGTTCCATGAGCCTGTGTGCGTGTATACACACAACTAATGTACCTAATCTGCACATCGAAATAAATCATCTGAAACATTTTTTTTAGTTTTTATACTGTATTGTGATTTTTAAGAGTTAAATTACAACTTGAAATATTTGATATGATGTTATAGACCAACAAAACTAATAGTATTATATTATTGTAAGTAAAAAATATTAAACATTTGAGTGCACATTCATTGTGAGATTCTGGTGTTTATTGCAATAATCATTTATCACTCTATCATAGATCAAAATATGAAAAACCCAAATATTTCTTATTTTATTTGTAAATATTATAGGTAACAATGACCAATAGATAAACATTACAGCCCGTTAATTTCCCTCTGCTGGGCTAAGGCCTCATCTCCCTCTGAGGAGAAGTTTGCAGCATATTCCAACACGCTGCTCCAATGCGGGTGGGTGGAATACACATGTGGCAGATATCTTGCTTCACCGCCGAGCACGAGATGAATTATAAACACACACGCACATGAAAATTCAGTGGTGCCTGCCTGGGTTTGAACCCGAAAGAAGCACGCGTTCTAACCACTGGGTCATCTCGGCTCAGCCAATAGATATTAACTACCTACTACATATTTGTTAAAAAAAATACAGATAAATTATATATTACATTTTTATATTAAAATATATATATACAATTGCTAAAATTGAAAATTACTGAGCAATAACTCCTCACTAATCTTAACGTTGATAACGAACAGCCTTTATTAATTTAATAAAATATTAAAAACTTTTTTATCTCAGTTCAGGTTATATAATCTTAAGAAACTTCCACGGTCGTTTAAAAGACACCTGGACTCTCGTAGGGTTGCCAAAATATTTACAAAACATTACAAGAATATATAGATTTGAAGAAAGTTAACTCATTTTAATTCCAGAAATTAATACGAGGTCGTTATATTTAATAGTTCTGTTAAATTAGTTGAGTATTGCTCACGTTAGTGCGAGTGACTTTTATAATGTCATATGTCAGTGTATAAATCACTATCATTCTATATTAATAATTTCGTGCAGGTCTACGATAGACTCGATCAAAACCTATCCACAATTATAAGTAGATCATTAAAAAATAAAGATTATTAATCGACATCCGCAAATATAATCGAGATATTCCTATATTAAATCCGTAAAATTCAATGACACGAAGTTCAACGGTCGGCAATGTTTGACGTCTACAGGTGCATTAAGAAAGAAAATAATAAATTCGTGTAGTTATTAAATATAAATAAAATTAATATATCATATGAAAAGTAAATGATAAACCGTTTTTGTTTAGTTTTATTTATTTAAGCGGAGCGAAGCCAGATTTTCATCCAATTTTATTATAAATACATACATTTAATTTAATAACAAAATACTGTTTACTCACTTTTCATCAGCAGGGTGCCGCTGCCCACTATTATTATAGGAGCTTATTGCTTATGTCGTCATATAAATATCATTATATTTTTTACTCGACTTTTGTGAAGCAAAAGACAATACAAATATTATATTAAAGTGGCTTGTTAACGTCGCACCGCTGGAAAAAGGTCTCCCTTTTGAGGTGAAGGTTTGAAACTACTCCACCACGCCGGATGTCATGGCAGATTCTTATTCATCACATGCAGGTTTCCTCACGATATTATTCTTCACCGCCGAGCCCGAGATGAATTATAAAGTTAATATGTACTTAGTCATCGGTTAAGATTTACACTGGATCATCGTGGCTCTTATATAAATATAGATATAAATATTTTTTACGTTTGTACATATTTATGTTATGTTAGTTATTGCTAGTAAACGTTGATTATGTTCAATACCCATAACATTTATACCGTAAAAATTAAAATTAATTATTAGATATTGTTATGTGTAATTATTTATTATTATTTAAAATAAATTTCTCTATTTCACAGCCCTATTATTATCTTAGGAAAATTAGTGTTGCCATATTATACGTTCAAAATCAAGGAAATAATTATGTAAGTAAGACCGTCTCTATTGAAGATCTGTAAGAACGTTTTACTATATATCGTTAAAGTTTGAGATTAAGTATTATTAAATTGCAATTTGTGTTTATTTAACGCCTAAGAATACGTTTATACTAAACTTTGGGAATTTCCAAGGAAAATGAAACGTTTGGTAAACCTTTTTGGTTCTATCTCAAGAAGTCCCGAAGGACCTTGTTACCATCCTTTAATTACAAACACACCTAGCTATTGCAATTAGAACTGGGATTTATTTGCTCGCGCGCACTTACAACCTTGTCGTATTACACTTTATCATTCGCGTCCTTTCGTTTCCTCAGCGAAGGGTAGGGAAGTACTCAGATAAGGTGGCAGATGCATATCGTGGTCTCGAGTTTCCAAACAAGGGAGAGATTGTTTAATTTACAGCTTCTACGAGTTGGCGACGTTTTTGGGGTGGTTTTGGGCAATTCGTTGTCAACGGGTTAATTTAAGGAGTTCTTTTGACATTGTTTCTGATAGCAAGTGAATGTGCTGGAATTAACAGCTTTGCGGTTCTGTAATTTACGTTTTAAGGCAAAAATAATCTAAGATATAAATATACGATGTTATAGTTATTTTAAATGGTATACATTTTTATGGTTCTGCTCTCATATTTATTGACTTGAATATAAATTAGGTATTCTCATATAGACTAGCTTAATTAGCCATTCAATTAAAAGCCTAGCCTTTTTATTAAGCGGCGCCGTTCAATCAGCGATGTACTGTACTGTATGTAATGTGCTGAAAGTTTATATATATATTTTTTAAATGTATTATACCAATAATTGTGTTTCTTACCTTTTTTATCTTTTTGAATTCGGTGGAAAAACTTATTCACTCGTTTCCCTCACACCAAGGGGATATGTGGGAGGTCATCGGTTCTGAGTGCAGAGTACAGCGAACTTTCCTAGCCGAAACGCTTAAGGGCGCCTTCAAAATGGGCTTTTTCAGCGGTGTGGCACTTTTTTCATGCTCTTGGCCTTCTTTAGTAGAGAAGACCATCTCTTTCCAGCACCTCTCACTACTGAGCATAGCATTCATCATGCTCGGCAGCGAGAGGTTTCCACCAATAATTATCTCTAAGGAATAGAGTTGGAGAGTATTTATTGGATGGACGTCATTTAGGCTACTAGTTGTAAGGCTGGCTGCGACATACGCGAGCATCCGCTCACATTCTTGTCCTAGTTTTAAGTAATTATAGTCTTAATAAGTGTTTTTTATCATCAATGTCTGAAATATTGATTCCAACGTTTATTACCGGAAGCAATTTCTATTATAAAAAGGAACAAAGATTATGCCAATCTTTAAAATCTTAATAAATACATCTGAACAAAACTTATGAAATATTAGCTAGTTTTTCTTGGAAAAATCTTCATTCCATACCAGTGTACATTCCATTTCATTTAACATGATAATTCCATACGGCTTATAAGATCTTATAGAAATAAGTGAATTTTGATGCTTTTAAAATATAAAATGAAATAAATTCGACAAATTCAGTAATTTGTTATAATATTATTTCTAGCTTAGAGATTGGGAAAGTTATGAAGTTGTAATCCCGGATTATGGAACGAAATAAATCAGAGATGACCCTGGCTCTACCCGTTTGAGCAATATGGCTATTTAATTTGTAAGGATTAGAAGTGAATTTATTTTATAAAATATTATTGTTTTAAAGAAATTTATTTTATAAAAGTTGTTGATTAATTATTTACATAACAATTAATTAATATGTTATTTTTCATTAATTAATGAATATATTCATTTATATTAGGCGAATAACAGATATTTTTTTTAGGGGTTTAATCGTTATTTTTCATAAGATCCAATTGTTATAAAAATATGTACACACAAGTAGAACTAAACTAAACTTAACAACGATGGAGATATTACAAGTATCTGAAAGGAAATTGAGTAAATTATTTTCGACAAATATTGCGATGAAATACATTTGGTACATTCAGATATTGAACTGTTAAGCTCCTCCTTTCATGTTAAGGGCTGAGGTATGTACTACTCTGTTCTACATCGAGTTGATTCATTTATGTCATTGATAAGCGTCAATAGCGCAATGGCAATAGAGGGCCGGTAAAAAAGTGCTGTATGATCCTGCCTGATCTGTCATAGGGGTCTATGGCCCCACTAACACACGCTTTAAACTTAATTGGAGGGGTAAATAGGAATGTTAGTCATTTCTTCAAATGAGGCATCATTATTGTTCTTCAAAAAAAGAAATGTTAGAATTTCGTATTCTCACGATATCATACGTCTAGCAAGCAATGAGTTACAAAATCACATGATATACCGTTAAAATTATTGCATTAAACCACAGACATCTCGGTTTGGAAAAGGTATATAAATTAAATAATACATCATTATTATCATCAGGCAATTATAATTTATTGTTGGATATAGTAGTACTCCGAAAGTGCGCCAAAGCTGCCAGGTCATCGGCACCCATCAGGTCCCGCCATCTTCTTCAGGTATCGTCAGTGTATTTGCCGATCCTCGGTAATAAATAGTACAATAAAATTTCCGAGGAAAGTTCCAAAGGAATAAAAAGTAAGGTATTGTTATGCAAATGCATTAACCCACTTCATTTAGCCCAGATGTCCATAATTACAACCGTATGGTAACGCTGACCATAAATTAGTTACAATTGAAGACGATTGCCCCAAATCCCGTGTCAATCGGGGATTATCCCGGAAAATTGGTCGTAAGCCCGAAACATTAGTCGGTATTTATAGCGAACTGGTCACCCTACCCGATAAGTCTTGGGCGTGATTGAATTGTTTACAGAAGTTTATCAATGCTCTATGTTCGTATTATCGTGATTATTTTATTGTTTTAAATTCACAAATTGGCACATCATACGTATCCGCCTTCCTTTCGTCGTATTAGTAAGTACCTAAGTAAGTACTAGTTTTTGTTTTGTACTGGTTTTGTTGTATTTACTTATTCTGACGAGTTTAGTTGTTTGAATGCGATCTGAAGATCTACCATTCTATTTGAATAGAATGTATGGTCTATTAATTGAGACAAGTATTCGAAATGACGTTACGACCTTCGGGAGCTGTAGGAGTTATATATTATTTTTGTATTAAACGGTTTATAGCCGGCTAGTTGAACCGGGGATGGATGGCTAGAACGTGTAGATCTTAACTAGTGATGATTGCTGGTAAAAATCCAGGCCCCATGATTGGCATTCATATGGTTCGGCTGTGAAGGAAAATACCGTGAGGAAATCTGCATCTGTCTAATTTCCATGAAATTCTGTTACATAGGTGTCTACCAACCCTGTATTGGAGAAGCGTGGTGGAATTAGCTTAAAACCTCAAAGACAGAGAAGGCCTTAACCCAGCAGTGAAATATATACAGGCTGTTAATTTTTTACTTTAAATACTTCCTAAAGTTGTTGATTGCAATAATTAATACCTCTTCTTTTTTCTTATGTATTTGAAAATTACTAATCTTTTACTTCTCGTAGAGTTATTGACATTTTATAGTAGGCTTATGCCCGGTTTCCGAGGTAGGTACTTTTATTGGTAGTTTATCGATTCATTAGCGTTATCGTTTCGATAACTTTTGAAAGTGCGTTTCCGAGCAGCGCAATGTAAGATATTCTCCGTTTATACTGTTATTAATAACGAAATAAAATGATAAAATCAATTTCAGTCTCTGTTTCTTGATAAGACCCTTCCAGTGACACATTAAGGAACAGACCATCAATTTCATAGTTATTGAATGGCAAGACGGGATTTTGGAAACGAAATGACATGCTATTTCTTCTTTCTCGCAAAGTTATTTTTATTAAATAAAACTTTAAAATGAATTATTAATATAATTTGATCGAATAGGATGAGATTTTGCACAAGAATTCCCGATGAACGTAAGTGAGCTACTAAGGGAGATTTTTTCCACGTTCATCTCCTAAAGAGATTATCAATAAATAGGGTATGAAAGTTTGTACAGAAAATTGTTATTTCTGATGTTAGATATGGCATTCGGTATTTAGATAGTTTCTGTTAATGATACAACGAAAATTATCAAAGATCTTCCGAGAATGTATTATATAAGAGGGAGAAATTTAAGATGAAAGTATCATGGAAGTATATCGTTTTTAAAGTTAAAAATATGGAAAGCGATCTTCTTTTTCAAACTGAAAACGGGTTGTATCAATGAAAATTAATCCCTTAAAATGCTTAAATTGGAGATTATAGTTATTGTATAAATATTATATTGTATACTAGCTTTATATTTAGGACATTTTTCGAGGTATATACTAGATGTAGCGTATAAATAAACTTTTGAATTTGAATATATGTTATTAAAATAAGAAATTATGTAGAAGTATTGTATTTGTATGTAAGAAGAATTTATGTAGATTTTACTATGTATGGAACATAGCCAAATCTACATAAATTGCCATTATATTTAGAAAATATTTCATGAAAAGCCAGACCTAAGAGATATTCCACTTACAACCGAATAAAACCCACCTCTGTCCGAGCACTCAATTTGCTAAGTGGAGCTAATGACAGATTATCGCGTCCCTGCGGCCACCTGAGCTGGCCGGGCAAAATATGCTATAACTCACACAACCCGGGTACAGCCGAATATAATTCACCCGGATCGCGCCCAATAAATTCGTCAGGGTGATTAGTACAGGTCGCGTTGGTACCATAAGTAAGGAGAACACTTTTTTTGTGGATCTTTATAATTGAAATAAAAGTAATTTATTTATTTTTAATAATAAATTATGATGTGTTTAAGTTTGTGTTATTTGTAATTCAACGATGAAAGAAAACATCGTGAGGAACCGTATATATGTGGGATGAAAGCCTGCTACCAAGCCGCATTGGTACAGCATAATCGAATAAGCTTCAAGCTAAATATACGGAAACAGCAAGAAGGTTTATTAAAAGTTACATACATTCTTAAAATAAATACATTCATTAAAATATCATATGCATAAATATATGTACAAAAAAAAAATAAAAAAATTCTAAAAAATTTTCTGAGTCGACAGTTTCGAAACTGATATCAATTAAGGTCGTAACTCCCTTCGTGTCTGCACGCAATACGCAGCAACTACTAGATATTTTGTGATGGTGATTCTTTTATTATTTACCATCATTCATTGAGGTCTAGAGAACATTTCATGCTAGACCCAACGACAAGAAGACAACTAAATATAAAGTAATAAAAAGTTATATAAAAAAAAGTGTCGATATTGTACTATGCCAAATGCAAAATTTTGATAAAGTAATTTTATAATATATATATAATTAAATAATTAATACATAAAAACAAAAAAATACTTAAACACAAATATATTAATAAAGAAATATTATAATATAACTACACTGTTAAGTTTAATTTCTTATCGATCGTTGACGTTCGTTTGATAGCCGTATCATCTAGGGTGTCCTTTAAATTCGTTTTTCGTAAAATTATTTTGGTAACTTTTGATCTTTCAGTATTTTGCAAAGAAGTTGCTGCTTTATTTTCAATTAGATGTGATCCTTTTGTTTCTCTTCTAACGGCTAGTCTCGGTATTTTACTCGGTTTACTAGTCAAATGTTCTCTAAAGCTACTAATACCTACTTTTATTTCAGTTCGAGGTCTTTCTATCCTGATGCGAAGGAGTGGCTTTTTATTTTTAAGTTTTGGTGTCCTATTGCTATCTTTTTTTATTTCATCCTTGTCACTAATCACCTTATAGGTTTTTTCATCTAGTTGTGTATGCATTATAGTCTGATATAGTTCTTTCTTTTCTTTTCTTTTGACTTTTTCCAATGTTGATTTTATTTCTGGGTTCACGTTAGATGATGTTGATTGGTCTATATTATCAGTGGTGATTATGTCTTTTCTTCTCTTCTCACACGAAGTACAAGAACAGTGGTTAAGAAAGTTTTTTGAACTTCTTACTATACAACGACACTTGCATTGTGAAATCGATTGTTTAAAAGTACTTTCTTGAGAATAATTAATTTCTTTTATTGTTCGTTCATCTTGTGATAAAGTCAACGTTCTTGTTCCTTCTAGATCTCGTTGTATAGCCGCTTCCGATTTTCTAGTTACTTTACTTAACTTTTGAATATCGTTAGGCTTACTATAATTTGTGTTTGAAAATCCAGTTTCGATACTAGAAAATTCTGGTAGTATTTTTTTCAAAGATGATTTCTTGGGCAATGTATTTGCCATAGTTTGTTCAGTAACCATGCCTTTGCAATATGATTTACAACTTTTAACAGACACATATTTGGTTTTGGAAGAAGGGTATTGAACATCTGACTTTAATTTTTTTTGCCGAGGCTTAATAAAAAGTTGCACGCCGTTCTCTGGTTTATTTTTATCTAAAAAGCTGCCTTCATGTTTCTGATTTTGTGTGTAATATGAGAAGATTTTGAAGTTTCCACGTTTTTTTTTAAAGAATCTTATAATATTATCTTTGATACCTCCTTGCCTTTTATTATAACAAAATACGTAAAATAAGGAGGGAATACACCAGATTAATTCCACTAAAAGTATAATGGTGATAATCAAGTATTTTTTTGGAGATTCCTGTAATGACGACCTGATTCCAGATAGTGTTTCAGATTTTACCCTCTCATTTTCACTATTATAAAGTTTAGTTTTTCCACAAAACTTGTTCGTATCATTCATTAAACTAAGTATACTTCCGAAAGCTAAATACAAATTATCATCATTTAAATGTGGAGCAACGTCATTTGAAAGCCATGTCTGAAATTTACGCTTAAAATTGTCAGAACTTGCAGAACTTTGTGCCTGCGTGCAATTTTCTGCAATGTCGTAATAATTAAACAGTATCTTAGAAGAATTAGGAGATGAAATTGGTACGAGAGATTGATTTTTAAGGGGTACAAATATAGTTATGGGAATGATATCCCAATTTATCACGGGTAGGGGTATTGAGAAGTCTGTATCGGTTTTTTCATAATATGCTAGATGTTTGCAAAGATTTTCCATGCTTCTCGTAAGAGTTTTACGTGGCCGAGGAAGTACATCAATTTCAACCGATTTCAGTAGATTCTCATTTGGGTTGCGCCAACTGTGTCCGTCAGTATTTAGATTTCTTTTAATATCTTCGTAAACTTTGAATACATTGATTGCTTTATCCATCGATATTGTTCCTCCGTAGTAGGCAAACTTAGTAATAGGTAGGACCCACACCTTAAAGTATCCTCCAATAGCGTCAGACAGCGCCGTGTTCATCATATTATTTATTTCAGAATTTTTTATTTCTCTTTTAACAGTTCTGAAGGATTCTTTGAAATAGGTAAGCAACATGTTTAAATAATCTTCATTTATAGTACCGAAAGGATAGGGGTAAGGAATTAGCCCCTGTATATGTTTTCGAGCCTGAAGAAGTTTAATTTTATCTTTACTCCAGTGTTTCTTTTTTAAATCCGATTGCGTGAATAACACAGTTCCGACATTCGGCGAAATCAATTCTGGCCCACTCTTGTAATATGCTAATGTGTCGCATATAAATAATATCATAATGTACACATTCATAACAAACATACTATAAAAATATTTAATAAAATAAATGTTTATAAAACTTCACATGAATTGATAATTCTTAAATAAATAATTGACAGAGACAATATCTCTCAAATAATACGTCACAATGTAACTTTTTCTATTGATTGTATTATTATTAGACTAAAATGTAACTAAACATATAAATAGTTGATATACGTCATTTTTACATTTATATTGAATCTCCTAATAGCTCGAAAAATGATAAAGAAGCTTCTTGTATTGCGTACTGCTTATAAGTAAGATTATTTTTACTAATACATTTTAGTCTGATATCTCATATCTGGACATCCCATCCTACGGATAATAATACCCATAATATGGTTCGATTCACGAGGCAGGATTTCATCTGAAACGCGGCTTCTGTTTGAGGACATACTTTAATAATATGATCTATGCATATGGCTAGCTTCCTTAAAACGCTCAAGAAGAGATCATATTTTGATATCCATGTTATTTAATAAGATATATCCAAGAATCCAAGAAGGAAAATTTGTAAGTAAGATATATGAAATCCATACACCAATTCCTATTTCAAAATAAGTTAAATTCATTATTAATTTAAATTATTATTGAAATTGCGATTCAACGAGGAAATGCCTCTTGCTATCAGTCATGAATCAGCATTTTGGTGCAGTTGAAAAAATTATTGTTCATTTGTAAATTAATAGGTTGCCGTAAAGAACTAAATTGCGTCTTGGTTTAAAGTTCGTATGTACTATCAAAATATTCAATAATAAAAACCAATTCCATAAAAATTATCTCACAGAATAAGTTCTCAAATGATAATCATACGTGTCATTTGTCGGTCGTGTCAAAGCTTCAGGTGGTTCGGAGCACGTAAATCAAAGGGAGCCACCCCCGCAAATTGTTTAATTAAACAAGGATCTTTATAACATATCAGCATATATAGCAGTATTAGAAGGGCGAAATTGATTTCGTAGGAAGTTATGAAAATCGATATGTTTTTTATGATATAGGTAGGTGGATGTGCAAGTGGGCCATCGGATGGTAAGTGTTCGTCACCGAACATAGACATTAGTGCTGTAAAAAATATTAACCATTCCTTACATTACCGCCACCAACTTTGCGAATTAAGATGTTATGTCCCTTGTGCCTGTAGTTACACTAGCTCACTCAGAGTGAGTGTGAGTTAAACAACCATGTTAAATATTACTGCTTGGCGGTAGAATATATGATGAGTGGGTGGTACCTACCCAGACGGGCTTGCATAAAGCCCTACTACCAAGCAATTTATTTTTTAATATTTCTGTACGTTTCTGACTTCATTATATTGTTTTACATTTTTTTTTACATTAGCAGCCTGTAAATTTCCAACTGCTAGGCTAAGGGCCTCCTCTCCCTTTGAGGAGAAGCTTTGGAGCATATGTGGAACACGCTGCTCCAATGCGGGTTGGTGGAATACACATGTGGCAGAATTTCGTTGAAATTCGACACATGCAGATTTCCTCACGATGTTTTCCTTCACCGCCGAGCACGAGATGAATTATAAACACAAATTAAGCACATGAAAATTCAGTGGTGCCTGCCTGGGTTTGAACCCGAAATCATCGGTTAAGATGCACGCGTTCTAACCGCTGGGCCATCTCGGCTCTATTGTTAAGGTCATGTGTAAAGGAAATTTATATTGATTGACTTATTTTGATAAGAGTAGCTTATTATTATTATTTATGAAACTGTGATATAATTAGAAATATACGGTACAAAATTAAATTGTTTCTCACTTTGATATTTAATAGTTCATATATTTTCAAAGATATTTTGTAACATTATAACTGTAAACAATCTACTTCTATACTACTATTAAAAATTCGAAAGTAACTCTGTCTGTCTGTCTGTCGCTATTTCACTGCCTAACCAATGAATCGAATTGAAGCAAACTTGAACTCCAAGGAAGGACATAGGCTACTTCTTTTGCCTAACACATGACTACCAACTCCCTAAAACGCGAGCGAAGCCGCAGGCGACAACTAGTTGTTGAATAAAGAACAAAAATAACTAACTACATGCATAACAAGTGTCCATATAATCTTGTTTTATTTACCTTATATCGAGGAATAGACGACCGTCGAATGTTATCGGGAACTGCAGTCTTCCTGAAACACGTATACCTCGATAAATCAACGCAAGTGAAAAGGAAAGATTTAACGCACACATGCCGAGAACTCATTTAACAGCGATTTTTGTAAATTTCATACATATTTATTAAATACCTTAAACTAGAATTGTGGTATTTCCTACCTCTCAGTAGTGAAAATTAAATTTTATTTTATATTGTACTCGTTATTTTAAATAAGTACATTAAAAATATATATAAAATAAAAATTACACAAACCAATTGAGATTCCACAGAAAAAAATTACATAGACAGAACAAAATACGTATTATTTATCTATTTAACAGAAAAAGGAAATAATACGACAACAATTTCATTGATAATGTTATATACGTACGTCAGAACATAAATGATAAGTCCAGAAATAGTTTAGTTTAAGAAATAGTTTCCTAGTATTAATACAAGCATAAACTTGTGACTTCAATTACCAGATTACATAGGATTAGTAACTAAATGTATATGTTTTTACAATAGGATCTCAGAAAACGTTCAAAAATATACAATTGTAAAAGAATCGTTCGACAGCGTTAGTGTGCTAAAGGATATCCAAAAACTAGTGACTTCTTAGTTGATTGCACACCTTTAGAATGAGATGATCGCTTCCAGCCTGTTTCAAATAACGAAAATATATTATGAATACGAAAATATGTTATTGTATGAAAACAATAATTGTAATATGACATTTAAAAAAAATCTCGTTGAGTTTCTTTCGCAAGTCCAAGAAGTTTATTTCCAAGCCGGTGGTAGATTTTTGACAATCAATACCCAAGTGTAATACTTAAAGATTGACTTCGACTTTACCTTGGGAATAAATAATAATAATAATACATTAAAGCCTACTTTAAATATAAAATGAACAAGTCCTAACTTGAAATATAAAATGAACACATGTTTTGATTAGATTTTTAAAGTTCTGCAGCAAACAAAAAATAACTATTTTTATTGAAAAATAATAAAAATAGCTACATGAGCATACAATAACAAGTAAGAGAAAGATCAACGTAGTATTATAAATTCGTTCTTGAATTGCGCTGACCACGAATTTTTCTATGCGGTGTTCTTATAATTATTTATTGCTTTCATCCGGACAATACCGATCCTAGAGCATTTGAATTAATTAAACGTGAAGTTGTTAGTTGAGATGGCGTGACAACGTGACCATTTGTCACGCTCGCGTGTCTTGCCAGCATGCTAATTGGAGACCGAGTTATGATGACAAATGACCTGGTCACTGGATACAATTTAAACGATGCATTGAAATAGGAATTTGTAATATTAATAAGTTAATTTATTTGCTATTTATGATTATCTTATAGCTCTTCATATCTCTCTTATGTTGCATGCAGTATACCTAGTCGTCTAATAGCATCTGAGAGGGTGTACCCCAAGCAGAACGCGCCTAGGAACATAGATGTATGTGTATACTTTTACTTAGGTTATATATAGTATTTAATAAGATTTAGTTAGGTTAGAAGCATTATTTAAAGATAAACTTTTGTTAGAACCTATTGCTAAATGAAATTTCTTTTTATTTGCGTTGATGTCAACGTTATTTCACGCGTTTCTTTAATACGACTTCTAGTTAGCCTATTCATTAAAATAAATCTTACATTAGATACGGCTTATTAAATTATATAAGAAGATATTGAATATAAAAAAGCGCATAAATTAATTTACATACAGAATAGATATTTTGTTAATTAAGAATTTCATTTGATAAGAGGTTTAATTGATTTCTTTAACACAGAATCTACAAATCGTAGCGTTCTAAAGCGTAGATTTAAACTCGATTTAATTTTATAGAATGATGATATTTCAGAATATATATGTTTTTTTTTATTCAGGCACTGATGTCAATCGCTTAATCTTTACTAAATCAATGACGGTCTATTGATACATGAGTACATTTACTTAAATCCTAACCCTTGCAGCTTCTATGATCCGGCGTCTTATTGTAAACACTCATTCTGCACAAAGCTGTCGACAATGCGTATTATCGGCTGCGGTAATCTTGATAACCCTTCCATTGTCTATTAATAAAGGCCTCTAATGATGCGTGTAACGCAATATTGTTGTGAGCATTAATGGGTTATGTTAGACGTGATGTTCCATTCGAAAGCAATTTTCAAGGATTATTGACAAATCGGTACACGCAGAAAGCTAACTACGTTAATAATAATCATTTATTTATTCTATTAATAAATAAAAAAAAAACAAATGAAACACGGATTAATATTTGTAGTAAAAATAAATATAGCAATAATTTATCCAATAACTATAACCTTAATTATTACTTGTTCAAAATACCAATACGTAGGAGGGTAATCAATGTTCTCATATTCTTACAAATATATATTTGGAATGTGTTGCCATCCACATAAATATATTTTTTGTTGATATAATTAAGAATCTGTTTTAGTAGTTGTTTTAATAAATAAACCTTTTTTATAAATTCGTCTTTTGTGTGCATTTAATCGTATTCTAGTAATATAATAAATACAAATTCATTGAACACCGTTTAAAAATATTTTCAAAGCTTATTAAAGTTATTTACACTGGGATATTTAATAATATGTTATTTTACATTTATTATACAGGTTAATTATATTTTCAATAATATATTAATCTATTTCAGCGATTTCTTAACTCAAAAAGAGTACCCGTAAAGAACCCGTAAAGAGTCTGTTCCGATCGCATATTAGTAAATTGTATTTCGTTTTTTTTTTTTTTAAGTTTTACTAAATGTAGGCACAGATAACGTTAAGATCGTACATACATCAAAATAAGTGCACTTATAAAGTGCTTCTAGGTTAATTTTTATGGCCTCCTCTAATTAGTGGGGTGGTGGAGTGGTCTGATGTATTGTAGTGGTAGAATGGATTTATTGCCTGTTTGTGAATCGCCCTTATGATTTGTGTCTAATATATGAACTTACTTATAGATTTATGGCCCACTACATGTCTTAGGTGTTTTTTAATTTTTTAATTTTGTTCCTTATAACTGTTCGTATTTCCAAGATGTATAACTTAAATATCGAACATTGTAATAGTAATGGAGATAATCATTAAGCCATTAAGCCAGTTCTAATTAATGGCTTAAGTTGAAATTTAAAAATATTTTGGTAACTGGTAACAATGCATTATTTTATAATAATTTAAAAAATAAATAAATGGAGGAAATTTAATGAAAGCAAGAGTATTAAAAATTAAATAGAGAGAAGATTCATCCTTTTGGAACTTTTGTAATTACTATAATTTTCCTACGTTTTATCTACGTTTCAAAATTACAACTATTCTAACGTTATATACATTAATAGTAAAACAACATGTCAATTCCAGTGTACTCGCATGTAATGTATTTTATAAAGTTAATTCCTAGAGAAATAGTATAAAAAAAATTAAATTAGTATTCATACTAAAAAGATAAATCGATAAGTTTTTTTTTATGGCATTTGTTGGCGGACGAGCATATGGGCCACCTGATGGTAAGTGGTCACCACCGCCCATAGACAAAGACGCTGTAAGAAATATTAACCATTCCTTACATCAGCTATGCGCCACCAACCTTGGGAACTAAGATGTTATGTCCCTTGTGCCTATGATTACACTGGCTCACTCACCCTTCTAACCGGAACACAACAATACAGAGTACTGTTAGTTAGCGGTAGAATATCTGATGAGTGGGTGGTACCTACCCAGACGGCCTTGCACAAAGCCCTACCACCAAGTAAATTAAAAGTACGGCCGATTAAGTTTTTGTCACTGCCTTGTTACATCATAGAACAGAACTTGTCACATTTTTAGAACAAATGTTTCGAATTTCGAAATAGTAGGCCAACAATAAAAAACTTACAAGCAAGAATATAATCTCTGTATTGGAAGTTTGCATGATTTGATTGAGATGATGGGCGTTCCAAAAAAAAGTTTCAGTATTTAACTAATGACTCCTGAACAACGTATTGAGAGAAAGAAAACTTCTTTATTTATATACTTAGCTTATTTTATTCATAAATATATATTTTATTTTGCGATTATGAGTGTCATACGCGTTAAGGAGTTATGCGCTTTTCAATAATGTCTGTTGACATCTATAAAAACGTATTGAAGTAAATTTTAGTAACTTAAGAGCGAACAACCTGCTAAATGTTGCCTGACCTTTTCAAAAAGATTTTTATTAATAAAGTAATATTTGATTTCAATTTTATTTTTGTTTCATACCTAATGATATTCTGGAAATAGAATTTGTACCAATAGTATTTTTTTTTTATTACATACAATTTTATTTAAATTTAGTATAATATTTTTGTCCGTCTGAATAGGCTTTCATAGTAATGGAGATAATCATTAATATTGTATGCGTCAGATAAGCCATTTCATTTATATTTATAAAGTCTACTCCCGGATTCGTTCGTTCCGTGGTGTTAAAGGATTCCTCGGCGATGCCGTTTGCATATCTGATAATATTAAATACCTTGTAAAGGTTTCAGAATAACGTTATACAGAGAGGAATATGTTTATGAAAGGGATTGTGGTCAGCTTTGATCACAAAAAAAGATTCGATTTAAAATTGGAATGCGATCGTGTAAAGGTTTTTTAAGAAGAATGCTTTTAAGGAGAACTGTCAGTTTTTTTTTTAATATTATGTCCTTTTTTTGGCCAGTCAAACAATACTGTCCCGAATAGTTTTCAGATAATTCTTATGATGAAAACTAGTTTAGTTCTATTTATTATATTTCAATACTAGGTAAGTAATGTTGTGCTGTACAGATTAATAAAAAAAATAAGAAAAACATTTATACGACACAATGTATAAATAATATTTTTTTCTATATATCAGAAACGTCAGTAAGAATTTTATCGTTTCTTCTGCATAGTTTGTAAGGCTTCAGATCCTTAGGTTCTGGGTTTGAATCCCCGAGTACTATACCGAGTACTAAGTATAGTAATAATTACTTAGTCTGAGTAGTTACTACAACATTCCGTTTATCTCCCTTTATTGTGCATTATTTACAATATTTCTAGAACTTTATTGAACCTAATTGTTAAGTAAGGCCTCTTTTGTGGAAACTTTGGAGTATAAACAATTGAAATAAATAATAATATATGTAACAAAGAGTATAACTTTAGATAAATATTGAACAATGAAATGAAAAAATCCAAAATAAAATCTCAGCGCCGACAATCTCATCATTACAGGGAGCGATTCGATCTGCGATGATTGACAGCTAATAACCACAGATTTCCCATGGGCGAGTGCAATTTGTCCCCTCTGTGGCACCGATTCATCGTCGATCTGCCACCATTGTCTGACACTCTACATCAAAATAGTTGACGTCTTAAGGCTTTAGGACGATGAACAATTTTGGGATTTTGGTTGACCTTAGATGAAGTTTTAGCAGAGGAAATGTTGAATAACTTCTGCGGCAACATTCCCTGAGCATCGGATATATTGAAACATCGCTGGGGCAAGATTCTGTGTTTCTGTTTTCATAGTTTTAATTCCATTTTTAAATATATATCGCTTAAATGCATATAATAATGCTTTAATAAACGAGGCATACTACAATGAAATGGTAAATATACTTGTTAAATCCGCAAATGATTTTCTTGATGTTTAAACTTTATTATAAATAATTAATATTTTTATACATATGTATTATAATAAAAATATTAGAGCAACAATACAGTGACGAATAAAAAAATGGCGGCTTATGGTTGTATACATATATGTATAAAAAGCATTAAGAGATAGTTTGTAAACCATTTGTGGGTGTAATGTTTTTTTTTACTTGGATCGGCACGCTGGTGATGATGGAAAGTTCAGAATATAATCGTTTTTTGTACATAGTTACCCCAGCGCCGTGTCTCACTGCCAGGTCGATACTCGTAGCATACGGCAAGAGTTGTACACTACGGTTACAAGGCAAGGACGCACACACAAAATGACACTATAAAGAGATAAAAGAACATCATATCTTCTAAGCTTCTAAATTCCATCTTAGAATATATCAATATTAGTGAAGCTTGGGACAATCGAGGCGTTAACTTCGATGGTCACTTGACAGTTCTTAAATTCATTTTGGTCCAAAATCGAAAAGGTCCAAAAGGGTTTCTTTGAAATTATCGAAGCCTAATAATACCTTCTTGGAAGTTATCAAACATGACTATGTCCGTGACTTATTGAAGATGAATATGAAGAACGTTCAATATGTCGGAAACAGCTATGGCAGGTGAAGTAAGATGGAATCTTTATTCTGTTGATGACGTA
Source organism: Vanessa atalanta (assembly GCF_905147765.1). NCBI lineage: Eukaryota > Metazoa > Arthropoda > Insecta > Lepidoptera > Nymphalidae > Vanessa > Vanessa atalanta. The sequence goes on from NC_061882.1 coordinate 9,349,232, forward strand.
GTACTAAAAGACAAAAATGCGTCCCAATATTTAATATACTTTTTTTATAATATTATATGTGTAACTTTTTTTAAATAAAATTGTAAGATTATGCTTAGAACGAAATCTTATCGCGGAGTTAAATTCTCGGAGAGAGAGATAAATATAAATACTATTTAAAAAGTTTCAAAAGCCACATTAAAGGAACTCAGAGCAAGTAAAAAGTTTCTCTGTTGCAGGAAATTGACTCGCGATTCAATTTCCAGTCGTAATCCGTTCGGATATCTACGCGTTTTAACATCTGTTAGATTCGTTAAATATTTTTACACAAATATTTTAACATTCAGGCGTATTTTATATGCGACTAGCTTATTGGTTGCGTGGCCTGCGTCAAGAATATGATTTTAAATATATTTTCAGGCTTTACTACAAAAGTATTGCAACAAAATTCATATTCAAATCGGGTTCAATGAAATCAAAAAAAATCTCTTATAGCATAACAGATTTTTATCAAATATAATAAATAATCAAAACAGTAAAACAATGTTTTGTTTAGGTAATCACAAATATGTCGGAATCTTATTTCAAACAAACTTTACTTCAACAAAAGGTTCGCTTTAAGGCGAATTAAAAACGCGATTTGTTTACGCGATAATTGCGTAATGTCCATTTTTAAATATAATACCGCAACGTCAAAATAAAAGAGATTTCATTTTATAGACTAAAATTTGTCACACAGTATTTATTATACCTAAATAAATTAATTGTGTTAGTAAGTAAATACATATATTAATATTGACATACTTCTCGTGTATGTAATAGATCGTTCTCTACACTTGTAGCTGATGTTAAATCTAAATTTTTAATACTGATTCCCACTAACTGAAAACAGACGGACGAAATGAATATTTGATAGGCTCCTGACGCAAATGTCAGCACAAATAGAATAATAAACGAGATAGGATTAACCGAAATGGATAATGCTCAATATTTCAAATAGGTGATTCGTTTCGAGAGGCCTGATCGTATTTACGAGGAAAGTTCGTGTAATTATTTGGTAAAGGTCAAACAATACACTAGAAAATTGAGTGTTTTATATATATACGTCCTGTAGTATAGATCTCTTCACTCACGAAGGAGCGCCCATTTACGTTACATTAAATACTTCTTAATAAATTGTTAAGTTAACAAATATAATCGGATATATTTTTTCAGCCACCTCATGTACTTTTAGGGCTTAGGCAGGGTTTTGTGCAAACCCTGCCTAAGCCCTAAAAGCAGCAATACTTGGTATTGTTGTGTTCCGGTTTGATGCGCCAGTGTGACTACAGGAACACCGCCTAAATATATATATATATATATATTATTTTATATTATTGCAGAAATAAAATTATATAAATTAATCTATATTTAACGTGAATTGTCATATCATCAAAGTATGAAGTTAATATTACGGTCGGTTTTATTTGGCCATGATATAACCATTACATGAAAAACTTGGAGACATCACGATATGATCAATTCCATGATCCTGTATTTAGCTATTCTGTAAGTAATTCGAGTTGACATAACTATATTTATGTATCTAAATTTTATTTTAAATTTGTATTAAGTAAGTTCTTTTACATTGTTATTATTTTAATTCAATTTTGTGGGAATTTTAAAGAGCGACCTTTAGTACGAATTCGGTCATGTTCGAATACGAATTTCCACCAGCGTCCTTTCTGATCATTTTATTTCAGTTGCTATGAAATAAATTCCTAGTTTTTATACATTTTAAAATAATATGTTTTTAAAATAATCTGCAGAACAAGTTTTATAATGTTTATTTTTTTGTTTTTCAGGCATATTTGAGGGAAAAAAATAAAAAATATATTGAAATAATATCGTTTTCCGTCTCGCATTTTTAAATTTGGACCGATAATTATTGTTTAAATATTGAAAAATATCCAGTGTTTAATCGTTTTTTATAAATCAGAAGAAAAAAATAGATTTTAATCGATACTTTTTTTAAAAACATTTTTGAAGTTGCAATTTTGACTTATTTTGAAGAAAATTAAAAAACGTGATAACTCAAAAATGGTTCACTTTAGCATTATGCATAGGGGGGTTAAAATTATTGCAAATAGTCACCCCTATCACCTCCTAACGGGAATACGTCGAATTACCAATAACCCTGTATATATGTCGGAGGAGCAAGATGCCGAAAAGGTGGGTTCGGGAATTAGTCCGTCTTTTTGAAGACTATGTGGGCGTGCAATGGAGATATTCACAAAATAAAACGTATTTAATATCGTCAAATTACTGTATTAATTGATTTAACAATCGCAATACAAAAATATCAAAGGATTACAATAATTCATCTCGATTAAGAGCAAATGGATTTGCAAGCAACCATCGCATCGAGTCGCTTTGCAAAATCTAACGACTCGCGTTGCCATGGCACCACCATGTTATCGGAATTTTGAAAGTAAAATTAAATTGGAAATAAGTGGTTTAGTGAAATAGTGTTCTATTATAAATAAAGATATATTAATCATAAAATTTTAGTAGTGCACAACGTAGGGCCCATTCATTTATTACGTAAGACGATTTAGGTGGGAAGAGGGGTCGACCATATCTTATGTTTTCTTACAAGGGGGTGGGCGGTGTCTCGATAGTTCTTACGTAAGATAAAAAAAGGCGCAAAGTTAAAATTATTAGAAAAAGCGCGGGCAACTGCGCGATTGCCGAGAAAACGATATTTCCATTTCTATGGCAACGGACGGGCCAAAAAATAAAGATTATTGTATAGTATCTTTGACATTACAAATAAACAAAAAAAAATGTGTGAAAAATAAACCAAACGTGTATTAATTTTTTCCTTTAGATTCTTACATAATAAATGTAAAACAGGGGAAGGGGGTCAAAAACTAGCGAAAATAGTCTTACGTAATAAATGAATGGCCCCATAGCTGAATTATTACCAAATCGCATGAAATCGTAAATCTAAGGTTAGGTTATCGTTTTTCCTACTTCCATTGGAATAGGCTAGAAGTAGATGCACGTCGCAGTTTCACCGGCGTGAAATTTAAACTATTGACGTGAAGTGTGAATTGCATATTCCTGTACAAGCATAAATCACAGTCTCGTATCATTTATAAAGTCGTTGATGTGTGACGGTTCTAAAAATTATTTTACATCAAAAGAATATTAAATATGAATGTAATATTTAATAAAAGTCCAGGTGTGCGTCAATCAGTGCGCAATAATATTAAAAGATTTATTTAGTATGTAATGAGTTCCGGTGCGTGTCAGTATTTGCTCTATTGGGTCGAAAAATCGATGCTACTTCTGGTGAATAAGGTAAATATTATATATTTTAAAAATGTCATGAAATGTTTTCTATATTTGGTATAAAGAAATGGATATAACTTATGGATAAATCATCAAGAAAAATATAATTTATGACAAAAGTTATTTACAAACTACGTTTTAATTGTGGAGGTGCTGGGATTTGAACCCAGGACTTTCAGCATGCGAAGCAGACACTCTACCACTGAGTTACACCCCCGGTGGAGGAACTATGTGAAAATACCAATTAGTTTTATAAACATCGTCAAATATGTTTTTTTTTTTAATTTGGTTCAACTTTTGTATTTCAAAATACAAATGAACTAGGTCGAAAAAACGAAAAATTCCGATTTATTAAATAAAGTTGTTTTGATAATGTAATCATATAATGTAATAATAAATTGTTTAATTTAAACATTTAATCGGAAAAAAGGAAATTTCCTTCAAGAGATACGTAAATATAAATTTATGTACACACATGTGATGTATATACACTTTTTTCTAATCTAAAATAAAAGTAAAGGAAAATGGACAAACATTTATGTGTGAATTCATTTAAAATTATTAGTTTTTATTACATATAAAACTTCTATTACACAACTAAATTTGAAATTTTTTTTTTTTTAATTGTTCAAGTAATGTTTAAGGCACGTATGAATAAATATAAAATAGAATATTAGTTACCTTAAAATTAATTTACATATATACAATACAAAGTACGTATTCTAATAAGTACTCCAAATACAATTTCAAAAAAAAATAAAAAGTTTAATTCTGATAGTTCATAAAGTCACCACAAGATGGCGCTGAAACATTATTCGCTAGTTATTTAAAGCTAACTTTTGTCAATGTCGATTCGTTATCGCAGGCAATGTTTTCGCAGTGCGCCCTTTTAATTAGTGAAAATATTAACACGGCTGTTGCGACAGATTATAGCTTAAAATTTAATATAAACTATGTCGGTATTGATAGTTTTGTATTAAAACAAATAGCTGCTCTATTTATACCTACATTAATATTCGTTTAAAAAATCCAAGCCTAGATTTCTCAGTAGTTTCAACATATAATCTTAACCAATGAAAGGTTTTACTTAATCTGAGCTTTTAATAAATCTCGTGTTTCACGGTGTATCCACCAACACTCATTGGAGCAGCGTGGTGGAATAAGCATGACAACATGTGCTTCTCAAAAGGACAACTGGCTTTAGCCCAGCAGTGGGACATTAACAGGCTATTATTTTTTAACGTAAATAATAAAGTAATACGAAGTATATCATTGAAAGCGACTATTCTAGTAAGTCCATTTTATTCAATCCCGTTCGATGACCATGAGGTTAAAGCAGTATTTTATTTTAAAAGTTTTTTTTTTTAATCTAACCTTATCATTTACATATGACAATATATTCGTAATAAATTAAATGTATTAAACTATCGATGAACGATATTTACATACCACAGAAAACAAACATACAAACAATTAATAAAATATATAGAAAAATATATACAAATCATGACCGCGTGAAGTGTTGAAGAGAATACTGGCAACATTGGTCTAAATTTTATTCGCAATTCTCTGAACAATTAATTAATTTGTCCTTTTATCACCTATGCAGACAAGCATATATTTAAAAAATATTTACGTATATAGTTACATTCTTGTAAAATATTCAACGCTGGTAACGCAATTGTGACATAATACAAAAATATAACGGTATAGCTTTAACAAAGTCAAACATTTAATAATATATTTTTAACCAGGGGCCGATAACCACATCCTTTGGCGACGATGCGTGAAAATCGTATCAAAATGATTACAGCACTCTTTTGTTGCACCCCTGTTGTTTCAACCCTCGGTTGTCGTCTCTATAATTATTTGTGCGCTGTGGTTTAGATGTTCTGATTTGTAGGGTTACAAAATAGGTCACTTTTTTTTAATAGAAGTTTTAGAAAAAGTACTTTTATGTCATTAGAGTTGATTATTAAACATTCAAACGTTATGCGGTTAATATTTATATATATTTGATGGTAATTATTTCATCGAATTGAAAAAAGCTACAAATAAAACGTGAAATAGAATCGTCGAAATCATTTTAAACTTTGTAATCAAGCAATTACGCGTGTTCTAGGATTTACATTTGACATGTAGCAAATGACTTGTTTCAAATGTTAAAAAAATTAATAAACGATACAGTGTATGAAACATAAAATACACTGAAGATGATTATTGAAATGGGTTCGCGAACGGGTTAATGGTCCACTCAATGGTAAGTGGTCACCAACCCCTATAGAAATCGGCGCTGAAAGAATATATAATAAATATGAACCATTACTTAAAACACCAATGCGCCATTAACTTTGGGAACTATAATGTTATGTCCCTTGTGCCTCTAGTTACACTGGCTCACTCACCATTCAAAATCGAATTACAACAATATTATATTTCTTGTTTGCACAAAGCCACCACCAAGTTAACATGATGCACACATACACGGATAACATTTCGGTGATGATACTTTAAAGGAGAACTACGTAAGTCAATTACGGCATGTAATGGGGACAAAAGGTTGTTACTGAATATTAAAAATTAATGAATATTAAAAGATTACTCATTTAATTTCTACTCGAATTTTGGCATCCGGGAATATGTGAATATTACCAGTCAGATATAGGATGGTAATTAGTACCTCTGGTAAAACATATACATGAATTATATTAATTAGTATTGAAATGACTGACTTTTACATCTGTTATGTCGTATGTTTGTCATTCTTTCATCGTGACTCGGTTTGCGAATATTGTTCTCGTGTAATCCTGATATCTCTTATTTGCTTAACTAACTGATACCCCTTCATTTCAGATTGAGGATCTATGTATTATGATTTAGCTTAGCTTTATGCATCTTAGGCCACCAATTTCCATTGCATCCTCGATGATATATTAATTATACATATTAAAGTTAATTGTTCTATGAAATAAAAAAGTTCAAATGAAGCAGTTTCGGTTTTTAATGAGTATGTATAAACAAAACGTAAGAAATTTCAAGTATGCTGTACTTTAATGACAGAATTGTAGTTATTTTTAGTATTTTACATCTGTGAATTTCTTTTTTTAGTGTGAAAAAAATACAGGACAAAATTTTTGTATGTAATTAATGTATGTCCATTCTAGGCCAAATTTGTATGGTCCGGTTGCATTACCTTTATCGTAATATTAAACCAATTAGTTAATATTCTTAATGATAAATAATTCTATGTTAGAATAATTCTATGATAAAGGCTAGTGCGCCGGTAACCGAGCAAGTAATGCGGGAACATTCGTACATCTTCCCAGTTACCACTATAACACGGCTCAGATCGGAGGCGATGGAATTTAAATAAAAATTCATACTATAAAATTAAACTGAAGAATTTGTTTATTTGAACACAATAAACTTAAGAATTATCATTTTATTTAAAGAAAACGTATTTTTTGCATTTTTATAGACCTTTTATTACGAAATATTATAGGCTACATAACGTTACGCTATACGTTTAACGCGCCGAGTAGTTAGACTAAACTATCTAGACTCAAAGATGGGTATGGGTATGTATGGTATGGGTATTGCGAAGCGGAAAAAGAATTAACTTGTGTAGCCGTCAGATACAAGGCCCTTAATAAAAAAATAAATCCTTCGTTTCTCGCTAACAGATCATTCTGTGGTTGAATGTATGTACATTACAAGTATTTACTTATTCCAAATAGACTCCACTCCACAATAATTAAGCCTTTTTGGAACTCCTGTAGCGTATCCAACGTGACGGGCTTAAATTCAAACGTTTATATGCATTTTAAAAATGGTGCCAAATGGTGCCTAGTGTTCAACATTCTGCCTTATGTTGATTATTGTATTTTTTTTGTTAATTGAGTTTCTTTTATAATTAAAATTTGAATAAGTTTAATGAAAACATTTGCGTTGTAATTATATTCGTAGTCTAATAAGATTCTGATATTTTTAATAATTCTTAATAATATTCCCATAGATAAATGTGCATTGGTTTTTAAATAAATTACTAATTTATCAAAATGCAATTAGGAAAATATTTTTATGAGAATATAAGTTAAATATATTTTTATAAATATACTATTCTTGTACCGTGTAACGGAGTGCAATTCTCAGAGGATACTCCGATCCATGCTGTATCGGATCGTGCACAGCAAGATGAAAGAGTCAGCTATATACATTACATCCTTCATCAGACAAGGACGGATAGCGTCTCGAGATGACCAACAGTTAGGGGTCAGGGGTGAACGCTCTCAGATATTCTGGTTCCGAATAAAAGTTTAAGCGCCAGAGGCAAGGTTTAGGTAACTGTGCTGGGTCATTGTGGCTTCATCAGGTGACTTTGTTCAGTAAGACTAGTAGTACTAGTTTTCACGATTGTTAGCAATTATAAACTTTATTAGTTATTGATTGAGTTATGAAAATAAATCAATTAAGCTGTTAAGTCTTCGTAATCGTAGTATCTATAAATAATGTGTTTTTGATATGCAGTGCTTTAATTATTTATTTGTATATTATCTTAGATTAATGTTTGACATTATACATACCATATATATAATACATACCAATTATAGAAGTAAATGGATTGTAGCAATTAAAATATTTTCGATAATAAGATATTAAATAGATTTCTGATAATAGGTCTTTGTGCAAGCCCGCCTGGGTACCACCCACTCTTCAGATATTCCACCGCCAAGCAACAATACTTAGTATAGTTGTGTTCCGGTTTAGAGGGTAAGTGAGCCAGTGTAATAACACGCAAAATTGACATGACACCTTCATCATCTATTCGTAAGGCCGCCTAACTACGTCATAAATTTCTATTTTTTTTAGTATGTAAAGTTTTGAATAACAAACACTAATTATATTAAACTCAATCAAAGCAATAGATGACACACCTAAGGACAACGCGTATGTGAACATTTGTTAGTTAAAAGAAAAAAAATCTTGTTGGATTTCCTGAAATATTATCAACCGTCAAATTTCCAATACGACTAAAGTTCAACCTGACTAAATCTAATTTAGGTTGTATTAACGTTGGCAGTCTTCCGTGAAATTTGTTGTAACATACATGACATTAGTATCGGTTCTGATTTACGAGTTCTGAATCGTGTTCGGTTGCAGATTTCGTTCTCGGGTTCAAACATTTAAGGACTCGGTTAGCGTAGCTGTATTTGACTGTTTATGATAGATTTTTTATATATTGCAAGCTTGTGGTTTAGCCTGGCTTCTCATTTTTGAGTACCGCTTTTAAAGATCTTTGTCATGTTAATATTAACGATATCAATAAATATATAAATCAAATTTCAAAATCTTGTCGTGATATGTCTCAGCGATTATAACCAGTGAATGTTGCTGGTTCAAATCCGGCACGACTGAGTTTTCATTTTCTTTGTTTTAAATCATTTGGTGGTGGAGGCAATCCCCTCGAGAAGAATAGGCTTTGGCCCAGAAGTAATATATGTATAGGCTGCTACTTTATATCTAAAAATATGATTCAAACGTACCTTTACCTTCTTGACTCAAAAAAAATTAATTACAAAATCAAGAGTGTACATAGTTTGTTCATTTTACTAAAATTTTATATTAGGTATATATTTATTATAATATTTATTTAAAGTATATAAATTTAAAGATTATAAATATTACTAGAAAGGCTTACCATAAGTATTACTTAAATAAATGCAATCTCCTCCGAAACTCTGCCGTATCAGCGAATTCATCTCGCGGAATGACGCAAATTTAGTCCCTTTGAGATTCAAACTACGGAGCACGTTGTTTATTCTTACTAGATTACGCCGCTACAAAAGATACTCAGAGCCATTTGTTCATAGAAGATGATATACTACTCAGCCGTGCGTGTGACGACATGTTCTCAACCAACAAATCATCGTAAGCCAAGCGGTTCCTCGAATAAAAACAAAAGATCCCTTATTACAACGGGATAATGATTAATTTTCCCTAACATGTATGGGTTATGGTTACAATTTTTATATTTGTCACTAGCAATGGAATACGACGAAGAGAGAATAAAATATAGCGAAAAAGTAGACCCCGGACGCAATAAAATATCAATTTTTTAGCATTGCACGAATATCAAACTTGAAATGGTTGACGAAATTTAAACCGCTGTTCATTGCTGGTTTACTATGTATGTATTTTGTAACTTCGAAACATTAAGAGCAATGTATGTGGTGTAATAATTGTTATCGTATTATTCCATATGTAGTTTTATGATTTTAGTAGACGCTTGCCTCCCCTTCCGCATAGTTTTAGTTTTGCCCGTATAGTTGAATATGATTGTGGTATGTAATACGAGAGAGGGGAATTCCGGTATTGTTTTTTAAATAATTTTAGATTTCCTTCAGAAAAATATTTTTCTACTGTCAAATTGTTGTTCTTAACTGCGTAGACGGTCTAGTGGCTAGATTGAAGGTTGCAGATCTTGAGTTCCTGGTTTCGAACCCCAGATCAATCCGATAAAATGTTATTGGATTTTTACCAAAAAAATCTTAGTAGGAGATTGGAGTGTGGAAGTACACTCCAATCCTTTAAAACCGTTGGGTCTGCGCCTTTTATTTCTGGATGTGTCGGATATGCCGTCTCATCGGATTATGAGTGTGGGACAATAGTGAGTGCACCTGTACTTACGCACACACTTGTGCATCATAATATTTCTAGCGTGGTCTCCCTTGACTTTAATTGTCGTAGCCGCATCGGTCAGGATGGCTTCATGAGTCCTCTGTTTTTTACATTACATTAACAGCCTGTAAATTTCCCACTGCTGCTGCGGCTAAGGTCTCCTCTCCCTTTGAGGAGAAGGTTTGAAGCATAATCCACCACGTTATTCCAATGCGGTTTGGTGGAATACAGATGTGGCAGAATTTCGGTGAAATTAGACACATGCAGGTTTCCTCACGATGTTTTCCTTCACCGGTGAGCACGAAATGAATTATAAACACAAATTTAGCACATGAAAGTTCAGTGGTGTCTGCCTGGGTTTGAACCCGAAATCATCGGTTAAGATGCACGCGTTCTAACCACTGGGCCATCTCGGCTCGACATGAGTTCTCTGTGTGGGTTCAAATCGTTATAACCATTGATCAAACGAATATGAGACTTTCTATACATGTATTGTTTTTTTATACTTACAAAGGCGCGCCAAAATTCACCTTTCACGAGTGAGATATGAAAATCACATTAAATAGTGTGTATGTATGTTAAGATTTAGGTATCATTAAAGTAGGAAACATTTTTGGAATGATATCTTATCCTTTTATGTGAAAAAAATTTGACGTCTTATGATACAAAGATTCGATATAATTATGCTCACGCTATGGAATCTGAGCATCTAATTTGGATCTTATTAATACGGGCGAAGAAGATGACATTAATTAACATTTGTTGGCGGACGAGAAACTGGGCACCAGTTGGCCCAGTTGTTGTAGGTGGTCACAATTTCACATATACATTGGCGCTGTAAGAAATTAACCATTCCTTGCATCGCCAATACACCTTGGGAACTAAGATATTATGTCCCTTGTGTCTGTAGTTACACTGACTCACTCACCCTTTAAACCGGAACACAACAGTGCTAAGTAAATCTGCTTGGCGCTAGAATATATGCTGATTTAGGTTAGGTACCCAGACGGGCCTACTTTTATTCTATACAGCACCGTTCGTCCGATTTTCCTAAAAGTTTTTAGTACCATAAATGTATAATATTTGTCGTGAGTCGCATCGGGTCTTTATTAACTATTATTATCGTGGCTATGCATGTCATTACAATGCGACTCTCTAGGAATTCACTTCTCACTTATGAAATATTGACATTTTCGATCTTGATACGTGTGTGCGTGTGATGTACAAAATTTTATAATTATTATAGTCTCTTATCACATTTAGACATTGAGCGCTCGTTTTCTACGGTGAGTTTCGAGTTTCTTCTTACAGAATAGCTAGTAATATAAGTAAGAGTCAGTGACATGCATTATTATTGACGCGACGCAATTACAGAGGGCAAATAGAAATCAATTAGGACTGTCAGCGGCCATCGGCGAATTAATTCAAAGGCTCGTGATCCACTTTCAACACCTACGCTTTATATAGGTAAATACAATGTACCACGTGTTGGAAATAAAAAACAAAACACGTGAATCTTAGCCAAAGATTGCGAGTTCGAACCTTGAGAGGACCACTATATTTGAATTCAAACTTGCAGAATGAAAAACTCTTACAAACTCGCTTTGGAACAGCTGTTGGAATAAGCTCATAACCTTTTTCCTAAGTGATACAAACAGACAGGCACTTAGAATTGAATTTATAGTATTAGTATAGTATATATCTACAGCTTGTTGGTGGTGCTTCAACTTAATGCACAAAAGAGACAGATGCAAAAGAGTGCGGGCGTGATTCGATCAGCGCTGCATAAAATTCAGCGATAGCTCGTGCATAATTGCAGTGTGGTGGGATTTATATACTCCCATTATACATAATGTGTTTATATTAAAACTCATTTCAATACGAAATCCTGTATATGTATATTCATTGATGCTTGTATGTAATTAATTTATTTTATCATGTACTATTCCAGCTGCTGATTCATTATTATCTTTGAATGGTTTTATAAATATAATAATTGTAAATTCAATGTTTTTAGCATTTCATTTGTTTGTCTAGCTGACTTGATCAAGCTGGTATTCCTCGTCGAATACTAGCAGACTATCCAGGAGACTATTGAACAAGTGTGTGATCAAACAAAACACGACACGAGAGTGTTCAGCCAATGGACTCATGGCTTAATTACTATTTCGAATTCCTTGAGAAGAAAAAGATTAATAATCATTTACTTACCAAACCGAAACTTAGAATCAGTTATTTAGTTATTAAGCCAAGGGGGCAGTTAGCCTATCACTTATTTTCTTTTATGGAAAATTTCAAACGAATAGGATGCTTACCTTATGGCACATTGCCGACCTTTAAGGATTGAGAAGCCTCTTTTCTTGAAACCCCAAGTCGTGTCGTTTCGGATAAACCGTCGGCGAAAACTAGAGGCAGGGTATTACACGGTATTTAAAAATAGATTCCCATAGGATCTAAGACGATCACATCGATCAAATTTAATCTGACTCACCCACATACAAGTTATAGTCTAATAAATCGCAAGGATAATAGTTGACCCCAATACTTGAAATAATACTACAAACCATGTTTGGACTTCCGAGACAATACTAACAAAAGGACTCCTTGCCCTACAAAGATAAGACTTGCACCTTTGCTATAATTTATCAAGCCATTTTAAACTCTAATACAAAGTATTAAAACCGACCGATTTATATAAAACGCTTGATCGGTTTTGGTATTTGGACAATGTTTTTGGTACATTTGCAATTGTTTCGCTACAATGTCGTGGGAACATGAAGACGCTAGTGACGTTTTGAAAAGCTTTATATTGACCGCAAGACACCGGTTAGTTTATAATGTGGTATTTAGTGCATTTTAAATGTAGCGCGGGATGATTTTGATATTCAGAATTATTTTTCATTTACATATTACTTATCATGGTAACATAAGATTTAGTCATTAACTATTTACGATGGCTGCAATTAAATTAATGGGTTCATTGATTTTTGAATATAAATGTAATATAAATATATTAAATCCTTAAAGGAATTTTACTTTTGAAGCAGCGTCTTAAAGAGTATTCTAATATATGTATATATATAATAAAATTAGGCTACTTGACAATTAATTAAAATAAATAATTAAATTATTATAAAGTATCAAGACCCGCTAGCAACAATATAATGCGCAAGCGCCGGCTGCGAGCACTCGGCTGCCATTGTTCACGTGCTCACGGAGAAGTGATATATCGGAGCCGACTAGTTCTGTTCCATAGTTTTGTTACAACACTATCTCATAAGTTCCTATTTTATGTGTGAGGAATTAAATTGCTTTGTAATAATTCACACTTGAGCCGAAATTGTTCGTTGGAAGAAAGAGCTATCAACTAGTTGCATGTTCATGTTTAAGCATTAAGGTTTATATATATAGAAAAACAAATCCATCTACTTGTACCCTGAAACAAAAAAAATTAAAGCTTAAAAGGACTTTCGCGCGATGGTAGGGCAATGCCAGCACGTCTGGGGAGGTACCATTCAATTATCACATATTCTATCGCCAAACAGCAATGCTCTTAATATTGTTGTGTTCCAGTTTGAAGGGCGAGTGAGCCAGTGTAATTACCGCCACAAGGGACGTAACATCTTAGAAACTAAGGTTGTTGGCATTGATAATGTAAGAGATAGTGAATATTTCTTACATTGGCAATGTCTTTTACCGGTAGTGACCATTTGCCACCAGGTGGCACATTTGCCAGCCTACCAATTTTAAATTAAAAATATTATATAATTGATATTTAAATATTTATTATGTTTAATCGGTTTATTATCAAGTCGGTGTCGTTAAAAGTAAGGCTGAAAACAATTGGCGTAGATATTGTGAATCATAAAAAACCCAAATTGATTACAAGCTTGTTTCTGGAAGTTCTCTAATAAATAAAAACGATCGATATATGGTTTGATCCTATGATTTTCAAATAATTAGTGTATGTGTGTATGAAATTCAGAGAAAAGTGGAATACAACTAAATTACCTAGTTCATTTCGACTACCTTTAATTGTAAATATAAATAGACTAAATAATATCAAAACCTGTCAATCGCAGTCAACAAGAACAATAACTTTTTTAACAGAAGATGAAGGATTGTTTACCTTTTTGTAACTACTTAAAATAATATTAAAAAAAAACAAATCGTAAAAACCTTATTCAATTTAAATCATGTTCCAACAACCGATTAACAGTAAAGAGCTTACCTACCCTCCCCAAACAGACATCTCAGTTAGATGAATTAGAACAATCGCACAAAGTCAAGCGCGAGTTGTAATCGCGTGACGCCATGTTTTTCATTACCTTACCCGTCACCCTCATCGTCCTGTCTAACCAGCGCCTTTTGTCTCTTCACCACAGAGGTACAGCATTCTCGTTAATGATACTGTAGTTGATATTATTCAACCATAAAATAAAAAGGGCGTTTAACTCCAGTATACGCGACGGATACAAAACTTTTTGTATCATAAATTTTACATATAGAAATTAATTGTGTTCATTTTATAAAGCTGATAAGTCGTAAAAAGTATTTAAGGTTTTATGTAAACCTTAAGGTTTTTGAATACAATAAACTTCAAAATATTAGTTTAAAAAGATGATGTAATATTTCAGAGACAATAACAGTTATATGCGGCGATGACTTTTATTTTTCAAATACATAGTTTTAAAATATGGTAAATAATAGAGGCTCTTCTTAGCGTTAGTAGATAATTTTACTATATAATCGTGACCGGTAGCTGGCCTAAATTACAAAAATAAATAAAAAATATAAGTTCACATCACGGCGACATTAATGGAAATAATAATACGAAAATAAAGTTTTCTGAGCGATTAGTAAGGAGTTGAAAATAAGAGTTTTGTCATCGTGGTATTGTTATGGGTTCTTTAATAACGTGCGTTCAATTGAGCCGCCTTCCCTTCATTTGTATTAGCTTTCTGTTTTGGCACTGCGTGCTTTATCGACTGAACATTCGAACGACTGATTGAATGAACTGAGTGATTATATTAAATCATTCGTGGGGCAAGGTATCCGTTTCTATACTAAAATTCCGCAGACATTTTTAACTTAGTCGTTTCATAAATTCAAATCGTTTGTAATAAATACATTGGTAAAGAAGGAATATAATTCGATACAAGATTATATATAGATGATAAAAAGCGTGGAGTTAATGCATGTTGACTTCCAGGCAGGATATATAACATACATACATAATTGTATTTAACTAACATGACTGTATTTTTATATTTGTTGAAAATGAGTAACTACTTTGTTCTTCTTGGTAGAATCTACATTCCGAAACGGTGGTAGCTTCACTTAATATTGTTTGTTAAATGACGATTTAAAGTGCTTGTAAAAGCCTACTTGAATAAAGTATACCTATTTTGATTTTTTTATTTTGATTGAATAAATTTGAATATTGATAATATCATTCATATTTTTATATATTTTTTTGCAACATATTAAATTAATCCGATTTGGCGCCATTTTTATTCAATCTCATAAATATAGCTTAATAAATACAAATAGATAAATTGTATGTTTATGATAAAAATAACGAATAAATACACAATATCAAAATATTATAACTAATAATACTAAGTAGGTGAAATAAATTATCAGATCATAAAAAAATATTACTTTTATTTTAAAGCTGTTTCAATAATTATTTAATTTGAAAGTAGTGTAGTAGTTGAAGCCAAAACAATATATAACATCGAATTGATGTTGTATTAATTATTATCAATGATATTCACTATAGATTTTCGATAAAATGGCATTTTGAACATCGATGAATCTGTTATTGAAGCTTTGCAAGTGAATTTTAAGTGGATTCTTAGCAGTTAAGTTGTATAGTGTTTTATTATAAATAAAGACACGGTAATCAAGAACTGTTAGTAGTGTGCAATATAGCTGACTTCATTCCTTCTTCAATTTTAATATGCTGTACATTGATATTTGTTATTACTAAGAGCCGAGATGGACTAGTGGTTAAAACACGTGCATCTTTACCGATGATTGCGGATTCAAACCTAGGCAAGCACCACTGAATATTCATGTGCTTAATTTGTGTTTATAATTCATCTCGTGCTCGGCGGTGAAGGAAAAAATCGTGAGGAAACCTGCATGTGTCAAATTTCAACGAAATTCTGCTACATGTGTATCCACCGACCCGCATTGGAGCAGCGTGGAATATGCTCCGACCTTCTCATCAAAGGGTGTCCTTAGCCCAGCAGTGGGCAATTTACAGGCTGTTAATGTGTACATTGATACGTCACATATTTTATGCTATAGAACTTTAATTCTAAATTATTTATTACTATTATTATTATTGTTGTTATTTGATAAATATAATTTAATTTCGTACTGCATATAGATAAATATATAGTATATATATATTTGTTTTTTTTTTAAAACGTCAAATAAAAAGTAGTAGGGAGAGCGTTTGTTCTCGCTCCATAGCACTGAGCACACAGGACCGAACAAAAGTCATTAATTAACGCTCGGACGCGATCCATCACGGGGTTTTTTACATTTTAATTAGAGAATGTGTGGTCATGTCTTTCTGTGCAGGACTATACTTTTATACATGTGTGTGTTGTGTGTCCGATCTTGCAACGAAATTTCATCCAACTACGAAGTTACTAAAAAGGGCATATTTTATAAGATTTTAACCATGTTTTATATAATTTTAAATTAAATTAATTCGAAACTCTGTAACTATACTTGATGATATCTTGACTATGATATCATCAATGAAATTGACCATATGTTTCATTCAGCCAGTAAAAATATATGGTTTACTCGCTATTTTATTAGTCAATACATATTAAGGTACATTAATTTCCACAAAACATTGAAACAAAACCAAAGTCCTCTGAGTTTACAATGGGAACGTTAATAATAAAACATCTATTCCGATGAAAATCCTCAATTCGACCTAATTAAGCTTTATTTCAGAGCAGACGGCGTTATCTTTGAACTTACCTGCTTTCAGCAGATTTTCCTTCCATATATTTTCCTACAGACGAAAAATTTTCAACAATAAACTCTATTACTAAAGACTTAAAATACATTTTTAATCGTTGATCCATTGAAGGTGCAGATTTTAAGTCACGGAGGGTTCCTTGGGAACATTAATAAGGAGAATTAAGATTAAAATGATATTAAATTTTGATATTGTGTTGTGTTCGGATTATTCTCAAGGAAATTTTAATATGGGCTTCTTTCTCTTTGTTGTTGTCTCGTTTGTGGTTAAAGAATACCTCTTTACTTTCAGACTTCCTTAGGTTAACTACCTTTAGCTTTATTTTATTGTAGCATGTATATCGCTATTGTTAAGGCAAAAGGTCTAATGTATATAAAACGATGTTCTAAATTTAAACTCAAAAAATTCGCTTCCTTGTGGAAATAAAAAAAAGTGCGTCATTTCGCTATGGCGCAATTGACGTTATTGCGCGTGATATCTACTTCATCAAAAATTAAAATTATTGAATGACATACAACGCACAATCTTAAATATTGGTTCTATCAGGACGATTTTGGATATTAATAGGAATTCTTTATGGAACTTAATCACTTATCGAAATCGGCGTTAAGAATTCTGTTTCGAAATAAAATAGCGATATCCCATCGAGTATAGACTAGCCTCTCAATAAAAATTTTACAAATATAATACAAATATAATTTATAAATTTAAATTAAAGGATTTTTAATGTTTTATAGAAAATTAGTTAGTTATTCTTAGTAGATCATATCGAATTGTATCAGAAAGTTGAAATTGCGTGAAAGTGAAAATATTTGAATAAATAAAATCAAATTATTTCCACGAGTCGCAGTCGTGCACGGAATATTCGATTCCGGTCATGAAAACAAGTCCAAACTTCTGGCAAACTGATTTACAATAAAAGGTAACTAGACGCTTCAGAAAGTCCGTTTTTCTCAGCGACATAGTTTGAATAATTAATTTCCTGGAAGGGTCACTCGCCTCACCAATCATTGTTCATCAAGTCCTATTGAGGTCCTTTTTGTAAACTCTGCATTGGTAATCATTTTAGATGGATCATATTACTTATTAGATTGCTCTGTTACGTGGTTATGCTGGGTTTATATAATATCACTACTATTTATAAAAGTCTTGATTTAACTTGCAGTTTTTGTTAGTTTTTAGGTTAAATTTGTAGG
This sequence comes from Vanessa atalanta, assembly GCF_905147765.1. NCBI lineage: Eukaryota > Metazoa > Arthropoda > Insecta > Lepidoptera > Nymphalidae > Vanessa > Vanessa atalanta. Next base: position 9,367,433 of record NC_061882.1, read on the forward strand.
CTGATCTAGAACTTCATAGGGCTATGAGGTTTCGTGAAAAGTTGGTTATTGTCATCCCGATTGACGGCTTCTTCTTATTATTATTATAGTTTTTAAACGCTATTATACTCTTTGCTAGATGCGACTTATAATTTGACATTGCGACGCAATATGTCGTACTCAATCGGTACAGCAGATTATCGCTCATACTGAGCACTCAAAAAAAGAGCATAAGCTGACGAACCTTTTCTTACCCCGACTGTACAATAATAATAAACACATTTACGTTATTTGAAATAGCCTGGAGGCGATCATCTCATTCCCGAGGTGTGCAATCAACTAAAAATTCATTAGTGTTATAATATCTTTTAGTACACAAAGGTACATTAACGATTTTTTTAAATTTTACAATTGAATTAAGTATATATGTTTTATTTGATGTCTAAAGTAATCAATTAATGCGTATCGCTTAAGATTTTTAATATACGGTCAATGTAATTATTGGGATATAATTGTATCAATCATATCAATGTTTGTTCTGGTTTAAATTATTGTTGCTTCCACATTTAGGTCTTATTGTGCTAGAAAACACTTTTTCTATGTAAGGGGTAATGTTAAAACAAATTAAAAAGCCGCTTGATGACATTCGAACCTTCACATATGACCGCGCATCGCTAACGCCATCTTTTAAATTACGAGGAAACAAGAATTGGCAGCTCGTCGGTCTGGTGAAGCGTCGTATCGATGGCTGGCGGGAATGTTGAACGCCGCCATTATTGTGTGAATGTGTGGTAGTCAACTGCAAGCGCTACCACATCTGCGACGAATCGCCTTTGTTCCTCATAATTTTTATATTGCAAATTTTATAGTTGTAATTTTTTAAGAAAAGGATAAACAAATGGCTTATCTTGATAGAGGCGGAGATCTGGCTTTATATATAATACACATATTTTTATTTTTTTACTTATGGTACAAAGCGCCGACCTAACACCACCTGGTGGTTTGATCAGGTAAACTTTAACATTAAATATTCACGATGGCAAATGTAAAAAGATATAAATTGTTCGTAGTTAATGCCTTAATGCTCATGAACGGGTTGTTAGTAATTAATATGGATATGTAAGATTTAATTTACTATGTAATTCCATATGAATGTCTTGCAAGCTCTCAGTCACTAAACAGGTTCATACCAAGTTTAATTTGTTACATGTAGTCCTTACCAGATTTTAATTATTTTAAATTAATTTATGACTAACGTGTTATATAGAATATAATAATTTATTGTACTGGATATATATTTTTTACATTTTTATTTTGTTTGGGAAACAAACAGTACGGTTAATTCTTAAAATTATATCATAAAATTACACATATACCAGTAAAATTTCCAATTAAAACTAAAAACATAATAAGAGAAGAACAAATTAATTATGAGTATTTTAACACAATAATAACAAAAAAAAAATTAATAATGACTGAGAAGAAATTTAATTTATATATATTTATAATACGGTAGTGGATTCATAATAATCAATAGACATGTGTAATATGATAATATATTTAGTGTAAGTATGTTATGAATTGAAGATTTTGACGAGGATTTGAAAGAAAAATATTCCACATAAATCAAATTGTTATGGGGCAGAGTTTAAGTGTCAGATATATATTTTTTTAAATATACTATTATTATTGGTACTTGTGAAAGCGAGGATAGTTGTGTTGGGTGCGGGAATATTCGTCAAGAGATACATATTTTTGTAAATAATCTTTTATTAGAAAGGTCTGGAAATTGGGTCGGTAGCTATAATGAAAAACTATAATATACCGCAGAGGCTGAATAGAAAAGGATCCTTTGGGATCTCCTTGCTGAACACCTACTAATAAATAATTGCAATTACTATCATTTCTGAATAAATAAGTATGAATATTGATCTTCAATAAAATCATAGCGTGCACATATGATGGCGGATCAAATTAATTTAACATTTCAATTTACATTTTTTGCGGTCGACGTGAGGAAGGGGTAACACTACCCTCTCACATTAATTGGGTTATGAGCCAGGAGGGTTATGTCTCCGGGGACAGAAGGGTTACTCCTCCGGGAGACGCGGGATTGATTGAGATGAATGTTGTCAGCGGACCTATTTGGAGACAATTTTTTTTTTGAGTTTTTTAATCGATTGTGTCTCATTGTTTTTTGGCTTACGCTATTATGTGTTGGGGTTTTTAAATAAAACGTAACGATGGAGACAAAACTTGGAAAAACGTATTATTCGTACAAGAAAAAAAAGGTGAATATCTTATTTGTAATTTTAGATAAAAAATATATAATTCTTCTTTTATGATTTAAATTATCTTTACATAATAATATAAATGTGAAAGTAACACTGCTGTCTGTCTGTCGCTCTTTTACTGACAAACCAATGAACCGAATTTTATGAAATTTTGTATAAAGCAAACTCGAAATCCAAGAAAGGACATAGGCTACTTTTTTGTTTAACACATGACAACCAACCCCCTAAAACGTGAGCGAAGCCGCGGGCGACTAGATAATATTTTTGCTTTGTATGTTTATAGTGGTGGTGAAATATTTTGATTCATATAAATAGCGTATCACGATTTATGAAGTAAGTTCTTACGAAATAATACAGAAATAAACCCACATCGCACATTTACGTATATACATATACGCATATTATAGAAAAAACGTAGCGAAAATAGGATTGTATATTTTTTTTAATTTTAACAAAGTACAAGTAATTAGTTGTTGAACGTAAATAATTTAAAAATAAAACTTCTTGAGTGCTTTTCTTATTTTAGGGTTCCGGTTGTTTTATTGTTTTCTGATTGTTTTAATTAGTTGATTGGGGATTATTAAAAGGGTTTGTCGAATTTTGAGCAAGAAAAATATTGTATTTTCTTTACATAAACACAGAATTTGTTTAAGAAACAATATAGTATATGATTTGGCTCGAAAACTGTCATCCTCTGTCCTGTCCTTTGGACAACGATAGTCCAGGGTGCTCAAATGTGCTCGAGTTTCCTCAAATCATGGATCTCAAACAAATACAGGTTTAGTGATAGAATGAATTATGAAAATAAATGAAAACAGTAGTGCGTGCCCCATGTAAACTCACAAACCACGTGTTCCGACAAATGGAAAATCTTGGCTCGTAGTAGCCATCGCGACTTCGTACTTGTAAAATTCATAGCAAGTTATCCTTCCTATTCCCCACACTTCACAATTCGACACATGCAGGTTTACTTACGGCTTGAATTATAAAAATAAATGAAGAATTATTATATCATTATAGTTTTATCCAAATATCTTTTCTTAGTGAATGTGCCGCGAAAGTAAGGAGTCAGTGGTATATCGCTTTTATATTATGTCTATGCAGAAGATAGATCTTACGAGTAGATGATTTATCTTAAGATTAAATATTATGAAATAAGTAAAATTGTAATACGCGAACGATATAAACGAAACGATAAACGCAGGGTACATCCTGCATATCTGAAGCAGAAATATTAGGTTTCAGCATACTCAATGCTAACTTCCTCGTTGACTTGTCCCTAGAACTGATTGAGGGACTGATAAAATGACACGATAACAAAAACGTTCAACTTTGCATAAATGCTTTCATACCGAGATCACGTCTTCGGTGCTCCCTTATTTCTAAAACCTAATAAAATCAAATAAAATCAATGTATTCTCAATTATATACACGATAAACATTGCTTGCTAATTATGGCATCACAAATTATATTTTGAGACGTTAACAGCAATGTATGTTATACTAGAATATAAGTCGCGAATATTTTATTTTGGATGGGATATGGTATGGTGGTGAGATGGTAAGATGTCCGATAACCTGAGATAATCCCGATAAATGCGATTTGCTCGGTAGCGGTAGCTTATAAAGCTTGTTGAGTTGAATCAATATTGTTCGGTCTGATCTGCAATCTGCCGTATAGAAAACGTTTATGGAATTCTTGACAATATATAATATCGTAACTGGTAGTTGCATGCAGCTCCGTCCACGTATTCATTTTATCGTCTTAATCGTTATAACAATCAATTGGAAATATAAAAAAGAAAAACCAGTATTTTTTCAGTCAATCTTTTTAAAGATACTAGCCATCATCTCTTTTTTTATCGATGGTTTAAAACAAATTAATTAATTTGTCTTCTTTGATAGTACATATTTATAAACAAGTCGTTATAACGTGACATTCATTGATATGCTTTCTTTGTTGTTTTTTTTTAATGACACGTGATACGTTAATTGTAAAACTTTAATGCAAGTCAACAAATAGTGGCGGACAGTGTTACAGCTCAATCTGATGAACGATGAGAGAACGTATAGAATAATACGAGTCGCACTTTTTAATACAAAACTTATATTGCTGAACTAAAAATATTTTTTATCTCTTTATTGTCTGTGGGTTAAACAGAGATAACAACTCTTATAATTTTGTTAAAGTTTAAGTCATTGTTTTTTTTTAATCTGATTGTATTCTTAAAGAAATATAAGTAAATATTAGTTTATACTTTAATAACTTCAATGTCATCATTGTTTAAACCATTCGACACTATTGTAAATATTGTAATTTTTAACACTCATGAAGTTTTATTGCATGCATAAAATATTCTACCACGAATAATAAAGAACGAATCGGATTATATAGTCTTGATCGTTCAACAGTTGAGTATCAAGTTTTATCAAATAAAGTAACAATTCTAACTGTGATAATCATAATAATATTATAAGAGAAGTTTTGTTTGTATGTCATTATTAACTCAAAAATTGTTAATACTATTTATATGGAACTTTTGTACTGCAATAGGTTATAATTTCAGGGCAGTATTCTATATGGACTGAGAATCGTGCGTTCTTTCCAAGCGAACGACAGAAAATATTATATGAGAGATTTGTAGACCTCGAAAACTATCTTGCAGTAAAATCCACAGCCGGATGTTGTACACAATTACGGTAAGTACATTTTTCAATCATTGTGGCACACAAAATTAAAGCTGACTATACAGACATATGCTTTGTATGTACTGTTTGAAGATATCATAAATTACAAACAAAAGAAAATCGTCTTTAATTGAATCAAAGTAACCAATTTTATATTTTTGTTTATGATTTATGTAGGCGGACGAGTAGGCCCACTTGATGATCAGTAACAACCATCGTCCATAGACATTGACGCCATAAGAAATATTAACCATTTTTAACATCCCCAATGCGCCACCAAATTTGGAAACTAAGATGTTATGTTCCTTGTGCTGGTGCAAGTAAGTTACAACGGCTCACTCACCCTTCAAACCGGAACACACCAATACTGCTGTTTGGCGATAGAATATGAGATGGTGGGTGGGTTGACCTTCCTAGACAGTCTTCCACAGACCCTACCATCTCCAAGAAATATCTTATGATTAAAATAATTTAAAAAAAAACATCGATAATATTATTTTGAGTTTTTTAGAGACGAGGTTATAAATAAATCAAGTCGAGCACGACCAAGGCGGGGTGGTTTAAATTGTATAATATTTTCATTGGTAATGTCAGGACACCCGCGGGGGCGACGTGTCAACTGTCAACTCACTCATTTGTCACTTCTGTCGATTGCTGGTACCCTGGTGGTGGCCGCCTGATTATATCTTAGTAAATGGTATCAACCATCTTTATTCAACGCAATTTTGTGGCAAGGATACAATATAACTTTTTATCTTTTACAAAATTATATTCGAATTTTAAATGAAATATAGATAAGTAATTTATTCTTTAGGCAACATTGTAATGATTCTTATTACTTCTTTATAAATTATTATTTTCTTTTATAGTTTTCGGTTCGCTTTTTAAATGGCTCTTCTTAAGAAAAGACTATTGGGTACAGTACTATTGGAACTATAGTTAGGTCTTATATCTTATAAAGGTGAGATGCCCAGTGGTTAGAATGCGTGTATGTTAACGGGTGATTGCGGGTCCAAACCTAGGCAAACACCACTGAATTTTCATGTACTTAATTTGTGTTTATAATTCATCTTGAGCTCGTGGAAACCTGCATGTGTCTAATTTCAACGAAATTCTACCACATGTGTATACACATGAACCCGCATTGAAGCAGCGTGGTGGAATATGCTCCGACCTTCTCATCAAAGGGTCTTCCCGGGGGCCTTAGCCGAGCAGTGGGAAATTTACAGGCTCTTGAAATAAAACTACGGTCACGGGCAGACTATATACCACGAACACTGCAAAGTGCTCGAAACGTCGGGATGTTAAAATAATTAATATACGCGATAAAATCCGTTAAAAACTAGTTTTATTTCAATGTGTAATAATCGTGAAAATCTAAGACAACATTACAGGCTCTTACTGTTGTATCTTATTTCAGACTTGGACCATGGGAGAACTTCCGATAGACTTGTAAATCTATTTTAAGCTAAGTTTGAGAAATGCTGACTGTTTTTTCTGAATAAAGTTTTCCTATATTATAAAGCCATATTTATTAATTTAAATGATACATTAAATTTTTCCTACCTTTTTCTAAAGATATCATAGTGTTGTTGTTTGTATCTATACAATTTGTGTGTAAACACTTAGAACGTTATTGTTATTATTTGACGAATATAACAATTGCTGCGAAATGTTAAGGTTTGTTGATAGAGAAAGCGCATCGTGAAAGAAATTATTTCTAAAATTGTGATTTGTTGAAACAAATTTAATTTCAAACCTCTCCATACTAAGTTTCAAGTACATATTACATTTTTCTCTTTGAAGTGAACTTATCGTGTTCTGAAACGATATTCCACCTAATATTCGCCTCACCGCATGATCCACTATTAACAGCGATTAGCCTTCAATAAAGCTGGTAACATCAAAGTCTAAAAACGGCGCAACTTTTCCAATTTCCCCCCCAAATACCCTCACAAGGATTTGCATGCCAATCGAACAATGCATCTTGTGTTTTGAAATATTTTCAATACCGCTGCGTGAGTCCGGACAACTTAGGGGTCGTTCCTTTGTATTCGCTTTAATATCTGTGGGAATGGACATACCGACTTCCATTAGGTAATTTATCATTCTTAAACGAGTGTAGACCATCCACTATTATCCTTTTGGAGTTTCTAGTCTTAAAAGGGCGAAGACTACGGCCTTTGTGCGGACATGTTCAAATTAATAGCGGATTCTGGCCCGACGGGTTCGCTTTTATTGATTTTGAGTGGTCGAGGTCCGATGTCCGATGTTTATGAATTATTAGCCGTTTGGGTTCCCATAAAATCTGCTGTGGATAGAACTATCGCGTACGGGGTCAGTTTGGGCTTAGTGAATTATTAATGAATTTTCGTAGATAGTCAAAAGGATATGTCTATGTTAAAATATCTCATGCTTAATTGAAAATATTAATATGGTTAGGTATTATATTTTCCAGGAGTCGCTTCTTTTCAAAACCATGCATAATTCTAAAGTTTTCATTTTTTTTTATTTTTTAGTTGCGTTTTATAATTATTGAAATTTATCAAAAGTAGAAAGATTAAACACTATTATACTATTATATATGAGTTACTCGATATAAGAAACTCAAATGTTGAGCAAGCAAGGGCAACGCTCAATAATATAAAATATTCTTTGTCCACTAAATCTTCGTAGGTCATGCCACCGATTAACACTATAAACTACATAATTTTATTCAAACACGAGATGAGCGCAGCTTCCCTTACTTGAGGTCAAGTTTAGGGTCAGCATCACACTCTCACCTGACACGAGTCAAACACGCGTTTTTTAAAATAATGATAAAAAGAGGGATACATTTATTGAGATGTAGATCTCAGTGACCACGTGGACAAGGGAGATTAAAAATCAATTGAATGGAAATAATTTTTTTAAAGGCCCATTGATCAAAAATGAGTATTGTAGTGTTGGGATTTAGCAATGGTTAGCATACGTAAATTTTGATGAAATATGACGTGAAAACTCAAGGCAAGTATCACTGAAGTTAATTTGTGTTTATAATTAATCTCGTATTGGTGGCGGAGAAAAATGCACATGTCACAAACTGACAAGCCAAAAATCCACTAACCAGTAATGTAGTAATGTGGTGGGATAAAGTCCAAAATCTACTTCTCCATGATTAAAGAAGGCCTTAACCAAGTAGTAGGATATTTGCGGCTAATACTTTTTGCTACGATAGTTCTTTTTAACATTTCTCATACTCGGTTTTATCCAAAGCGATATTTTATATAAAAAAAATATAAATTCGAAAGTAAAGATTGTTGATCCCATTTGCTTATTTAAAAATATATCAGATATACGTCCCAGTGGGATTACTTTTTGATGGACATTACTTAATTCAATATGTGAACTACCGATTTTAGATTCCTACCGATGTAGGAGCAGCTATAATAATCGATTATTTATTCGCCATTACTGTAGCTTAAGGGTGACATTTATTATCGATTTAAATAAAGAAGACCAAGCAAATCAGCGTGGTGCCAAAGGAAGCTGTGATTTCGGTAGTTATTTGAAACAAGTAAATCCAGACGGGAGATAGAATTTACATCATGAATATATTATAATGTAATATAAATAAAAAATAGTAGCAGAAGTTTTATAAGTTATGAATACAGATACAAATAATTTTAATAATTTAGCGTGTGTAGTAGAATGAGGTACGTTTGGCAAGACACGGCGTGATGTCTATGAGGATTCTTGAAGTGAATAATGATTTAGTTTGACGCTTCAACGTAAATGCTTCTCAAGGAAATTGTAATGTATATTTACCATCTAATAATTAAACATGTGATTTAATATTAGTTCTCATTCTTCTTGGTGTTCTTTGATATATGCCAGGTGTTTTATAAATTTAAGGTGATATTAACAAATTAACAGATACTAAAGTAATCAGCTGTTGTCGTTTTGTGTATGTAGTTATAACAAGTTATATACATACAAACTTAAACGGTTTAACTCCTAATTCCATTATATAATCAAATCGTTCGTTGATTTGACATTTATACCAAAGGTATAAGTTTTCATGTTAAATTAAAATATTTCGTCTTATACAAGAAAGTCATTTCTGCATTACTCGTTCGTCTTTAAGTTGTTAATTTAACACCAATAAAAAAAGTTACTTATAAATGCGCATTCTCGTTGAATGAATAGTAAGCTCATTAATGCCACAACCCACCATAATATAACACCTGAACGAGTACGATTATGGATAATGAGAACAAAACCCTTTGTAGCCATTCAGCCACTGATATTAATAAAAAGGGATAGTGACTAGGTCCTTTGTATACATGTTTGCTCGCTGGAATGACATGAATGTTTAGAAGCAAAAAATCGAGGCGTCGGTAATGTAACAGAGGCTAAAATCACGTAAGCGCTTGGTGATGGTAAATTTCATTTTAATGCATTGAAATAAGGAGTATTTTCCGTTGATATGTAATTTGGTTGCTAGTTAAAAAACCTGGGCGCAGGTGAAGAAGACGATGATCGGTGACCTCTGGCATCTAGTTGTGTGGCTCGATTTGATTGACGTTTGTTTGTGTTGCACTGCGAGAGAAATTTTCGGAATTTTGATTTCAGTAACTTCCTTGTTTTTATTATTAAAAAATAAACAAATATTCGTATATATTTTTTTTTTAAGTTATCACTATAGTAGAATTTTCATTTTCTTGTGATGGAGTTTCTTGGTTTCTTTTTCTCTCTTCTTCTATGCAATTATTCTCGAATTGTAACAAAAATCATCCACAGCAAATTAACTAAAAATAATGAAATACTTGTCGTAAGAAACAAACCATAGAACGAGTAGTTCATTAAGAAAAGACCAGTAAGATCATTAAAACAGACAATGGAAGCAGAAGCAGTTTGTAATAAAAAACAACTGGACATATCAGTCGTGACGTTACATGCACAAAAGATCTTTAAAAATACAATGCAATACAAAGGGCACAAAGTGACAATACTGACAATGGGAGACTATGGGAAAGACACAAAAGTCGTCCATATTTATGCATTGTTTGTTTAGCTTCTAAGAGGTGACGGCAGAAACAAATACCGCTCCTTTCTACCAGTTGTTACCCTATCTTTAAGATTACCAGACTTAAAAGATCTATGTTCGAGTGAGATTTGAAGTTGCAAGAGGTCATCGATAATTGGTTTTTGTTCTTGTTTTCAACAATACTAATTGCCTATTATAATGATACTTGATACCTTATAATAGTTTAGGATTACTTGGATTTATATTATAACTGAACTTTACATTTAAATTAAACCACAGATTATTTTTAAGACTTCTTTTTTTTTTTAAAAAAAAAGGAACCTGTATATTATCGCACAGACCTTATCGCTTTTAGTTTTTGCCATAAGTTACGGATTTAATGTTACTAGCTACCCATCCTGACTTAGTATGGGTAAAATTAAGGTGAACAAACCCATGAATATTACTATATACACCGCACGGTATAAATCTTTTTTCATATCTGTGTTCGCATATTTTGTAACATTTCTAAAACAACCAATACATTTAGCAAATATTAAATTAAAAAATAACACAGACTTTTCTCGATACAGGTACATGTTATTTATTTTCATTAATAATAATTGTCTGGTTGGTCTCCCGCGAAACTTCACGTTTATTCAAAAGATTTTTTTAGGTATTTCGAAACCTATGGCAGTTTCTGTGTCATCCTAAGTTGGCGCCAAAATAGACGAAAACGTTTTTAAATGGTTTTTTTAATGTCAAATACTATACATTAGTCCAGTTCGATGTGGGTTTTTTGATAACAATTTACTTTAACTTTGTTTACGTTTTTCATTTTTTTCTTATACAGCTGTAGTACCGCTCTCTAACCAGCCAGTAACTTTTTTCCGCTCTCTAAAGTAAATTTTTTGTTAAATCGTAACAATTTAGTAAATTACAATCATGAATCCTCTTTAATTTTCGGCACATCTAAGGCTGTGAAGCTCTTTAAAATAAAACCATATCCGATTTTTTAGGTGCAGCTATCCGTCCCATAATCTTTGGGACAAAAATCGGCTTACGCTATTAATATATAAAATATTCTGCGACAATAGACTGAAGTGTTAATCATATTTATAGTAATTATTTTAAACGTGAAAATATATGATTACCAATTAATTCTTTCAACTTCATATTTGAATTTATATCTCACCCATTCCTCTTCTCAGACCGAAGTCTTTTAAATTCCAACGAAAACAAATTCCAAATCAGCTTGACGGCATAAATCTTTCAGAACCATTGAAATCAAAACAAGAGGTAAAACTAACACTTTAATAGACTTAAAACATCGACCGGTCTAACGGACCCGATGATTCATCTATCACATTAATAAAGCTTTTTATTGAAACACCTTTGTTTAACCCTTTTGTGTCCGTACCGAAAATTATTCACGAACCGTCCATTAACTTCTTGAGTTAGCTATTGTGATTTTTGGCTATGCTAATCTTGGTCCCGGAAACCCCGGACTGTGACTGATTGGCTTAAAAAGTTTCTCATAACCGTGGAGTACCCACGGTCATCTGAGGATACGTGAATAGCGAAATTTGCATATCGTTACGTAAGCAATTTTTCGTTGCTTTGTAAAAAGTCGTATCTGTTCCGTTTCATATGATTAATGACGAAGAAAAGTGAAGTAACGGCTCGTTTAGGAATGTCGTTTAAATAAACTTGCTTATGATAATGAAGAAGGCGGACAGCTTGTAGTTTATCTGTTAAATATTATTAAATTTTCAGTTTGTGTCTCGACAAGATATTTGATACCGGCTTTATTAATTATTTTTTTTAAACTTTTGCTTAAGTATTTTTATTCTAGTATGTCTGACTCTCAATTTAAAACAAAAAAAAAAAAAACTATCATGTTTGAGATAAAGGCGGCGAATATATATATTTTTAATATGACGCTACTTATGTTTATGTGTCATACATTCGTCACTTCAAACCGAAATCTGTAATAACATAATCTGTCCCAACCCTTCGGTACCGCGATCCCGACCGCGGGGCTTTAATAATGCATCCGCCATTAGTTAACCCACAGATGCTGCGGCCATCTTCGAGTAATTCTAATTGCACGGAAAGGGTTGAAAGGATTACTCTTGTGAGTTTTCACGGCAATGTTTTTACTCGACACCTTTATCTTATCTCTTATAAATCCGCTTGTTCAATTTTCACGGGAATAAGGCTTGCGTGATGAAATAAAAACACCGCATCATTTAAAACTCGACTTCGACTAGACGATATAACAAAGCCATTAGCATCGCCAAAATTTCCATTTTAAAGGCAGAACACAACATAATTAATTTTTGACGATGTTGACAGAGTGGTTTTTTAAAGGCGACAATTCACAGAAGGTGTCCGGGCACAGCTGGGCTAGTATTACGCTAATCTCTACGCCGTCGCACTTGTTAAATATTAACGCAGTCTAATTACAACCGCCTGCCACCCCACCCACTCTAATGGCTTTTAAAACTGATTCCCGCCCCGAAGGATGCGTATTTGATGACAACTTTCGTCGTTTCGCTGGCTTTACAACGGGGGCGACAGGAAAACTCTGCACGTGGTCTTTTGCACTTTAATCTCTTGCTGAGGTTGTATCCATTCCCGTGTATAGTTAGACACGTCTCATTTGAATGTCAAGAAGGAGTAATGGATCATGCAGTGACGATAGCGCGAGCGTTGTTGGGAAATGTAGCGAGTCTTTATTGCATTAGACATGTGTAATGCTTTTAAGGCTGAGGGTTTGACACTTAGTGCGAGACGCGTTGTTGAAAACTTAATTGGCGCTGTGTACGAGCATTATGCTTTGAGTTAAATTAAAATAGGAACTGACTGAAGCAAAGTTATCCATAAAATATGTATACTTTCTATTATTACAAACGGTTGAACGATGGGATTATTATATGTTAAAAATAATGTGTTTAATGAGATTTAATAATAAAATAACGACGACTTTTCCCACACCTATGCTCCAATGAAATTTTACTTAATACTTAGATTTACGGCAAAAAGCAAAGGAATGTAATTAATGATGTCGTGACAGTTTCGGCTATTTGTTCAACTGGCCGGGATGTGCAAACAGGTCCGAGCAAAAGGGATCGTTTAACGGTAACAACTATTTATGCGTTGCTAATGGTAGTGACAATCATTCTGCACCATTAGACGTATCATTAGCGACACCGTTTTATTTGTTGTTTGTTTTCTTAAAATCTACGGTCGTTCGGACCGTCGCAGCCGCTTTCGGGTTGAAATCATTAATCAGATGGAAGACGTGAGTTTCGGATATGGGACAAAAGTTTTTTGATTAACAGTAAGCAAATATGGGAATGTGGACGGCGGAGCATTGAATGGCTCAAGTCTGGCTATGGGTGGTTTTATAAATGATTGTGGGATACTGTTGATTTTGTAAAATCATACCATTTTATTGCTTCTAATAAAATTAACGGAGCCAATTTGTAAGATAAAAAGAACTTACATTTGATTCTGTACCGAAATTTTAATTGGTAACGACAAAAATTGAAAATTATGAATTAAAATGATATAAATAAAAAAATTATTAAAATAAATAGGAGAACAGTAATTACACAAATATAAAAGAGAAGGAATTAAATATATATGTCCAATGCATGTTGCATTTCATTGCTCAATGAGTTCTAATTTAGATAATGGCTATGACAGATTCAAAATCAAGCATTCAAATACAATTGTGATAATGATTATATACTAAGTTTTACTTTTTCTACACTATTCATTTGTTTTTCGTAATTACCTTCATATTTGTAACATTTATTAAATGTTAAATATGTAACCCTATGATGAGAGTACCTTTAATGTATTCTTTCTGATATGACATTTGTTTCCCCATAGGTAAATATAATATATTTTTGACATAAAACGTTTTAGTGTAAGTTCGTATATTATCGTTGCCGATAAGTATTTAGAAATACATGCAGTGATATGTCACTGTGTACATCTATCGTACTTTATACTTATGTACATTTATATGTGATGAAATATTGAAAACCGTCTTACGGTTATATGCTATTATACTTCCAATGTTCCAATTATGATAGTTAATGTCGGATATCACTTTCTGATATTTTCGATCGTGCTTTGCTGTGAGATTTGTATTAGGTTTCCTGATGGTAATTTATAAGAACGGCGTAAATGCTTTGAACTGACAGAAAAAAATACATAAGTGAACTTATGTGGTACTTATATTATTTTCTAGGCTATATACATTGTATATAAATTTATTTACGTTGATTGTCTTTTTAAAATAATGTGAATTAATAAAAGAGTATGTACCGAAAGAGAAGTATGACGGCTTCAGGTTGTACGACGGTATCACAAACGGTGATTTCAAATTGTACCAGCTAACTTGAGTAAACTTCAATAAATCAATTTTCTCGAACAAAAAAAGGTATATAAAAAAAATCAGTGGACAAAAAATACAAAACGCGGTGCAGAGTGAGTTTCGTTCACTTGTTTTACGTGACTTGTAAATGTCATGACATCTGTCACGCCGTGACATGTCTTATCTTTTGGGGTAAAAAAGCCCCGTGGGTGATTTTCGCGGAAAAATAGCGGAGGGCTCGCAACGTATTTATGACTATGTAAATTGGTTCAATTTCGTATTTAGAATTTTTGTGTAACGTATATATATTCTGTTTTGTCTCGGCCTTTTTTTAACGGAGACTGAAGTTTTTCGTGCTGGAACTGAACGAACGTTTGTACGACGAGTCGCGATAATTTTATTGAAAACTCTTTCAATTGTAAAAATATTGAAAGAGTCTATGCAATGTAGGTAATTTGAATTATAAATAATTAAATTCTAGATTAATGTAAAAACAGGCAAAAGTAATAGCCTGTAAATGTTTCGTCGCTAAGTTAAGTAACTATAACTAACTAAGTAAGTAATTTATCCGCTTAAAGAGAAGTTTTGGGGAAAATAAAAAAACGGTTATGGTCTCATTTCGTAGAACTCTAGTCGTAGGTGTGCAAAAAAATGAACAGGGTTCTTTATTGCAATTTAATAAATTGTTATGATTTAGAAAAAAAATAATTTTATAAGAAATAAGTTACTGGCCGGTTATATAGGACTATTGTATTTGACATTAAAAAAATAGTATCAGACCTGCTAGTATAATATAAAAGCTGTAAGATTTAATATAAGTGATATAATTTACAATAAATTTAAAGCTGACTTCAATGTTGTTTACATCTTTAAAGACGTATCACTTTGTATGTTACCTAAGACAGATATTAATTTTAAGTGCTTAGTGATAAGTTGATGGTGTAACTTTTCCAATAAATAAATAAAATATAAAATAAATTATACCTGCTCGTAACTAAAGTTAACACTGTTAATAATATTTAAATATTTACAACACCTCAAACAGTTAATTATGCAATCAGCATTAGCAAAGTAATGCAAATCTGTTTCGATATGAACACCATCCCAACAGCAAAGTAAGCATGTTATATTATCATTCGTTCCCTCATCTTTGTTACGAACACTACTGTTTCGTTAGTCTAGTAGCTCCTTTATGCACGTTCCGAAGATCGCAGTTCTGGGTCACATCTATATAAAGTTGTTGGGGGTTTTCTTTAATTTCTGAATAGCAGGGTTTGGAATTTAGTAGTGCTCGAAATGCAACCCTGCGCCTAAACTGTATCAGTTCAAGTCGAATTGCCGTTCTATCGGAATTTAAGAATGTAGAAATAGAGTGTATACATTTTTGACGTATATAATCGTGCCCTTTATCTCCTGGGCAGTTGCTCAGCCTCTGGTTGAGTGAATGAAATCTGTTAGGACATCAGAATTATTCCAAAGCATATTACGCAGTAGAATTTTAGACAAATGCACTGTAATTAGCCTGCGCTATTAAATCACACATTAAGTAGGTAGGAACTATTTGCTCATTGCCTTAAGTTGGCAACGTTGCATTCGTGGAAAAAGTTTTTTCTCCCTCTTAAGTGGTGAAAATTATTTTGATAAGTGGATGAAGTCACCGCCGCCGGCGTGGACAGGGGCGCGGGACATTGTTTTTTTCTATGTCGATGTCAATTTCTCCTACTTTTGTAACACACGTGAAAGTAACTGAAATAGAGGAATTATTTCTTAAGATATTTTATAATGATATGATAAAAATAGAGCTATTCGATAACGAATTAAATTTTTTCGTTCAAAGCAAAGCGAGGCAAATCAACTTATTTTGTGGCTAATTTATAGGATTTATGGAATTATAAATTAGGCATTATATTTAGTTGAATATGTTGTAATTACTGCCCGCAATAAAAACTGGTACCTATATGATTTCAATTTTATATAAATATCGCGCTCTACGGTTTGAATATAATAGCGGAGAAGAAAACAGCTATCAAATCGATTTGGGTTAAATAAACACGACAGTATTATTCAATATACTTCGAAAGTTTAATGATATTGTTTAATTACATAATTTAATTTGAATTAATAAAATTGTTTCAGTTATGTATTTGACGCAGAGGCTGGTATTATCTAGCTATCCAAATAGCTGTATGATAGACAATTTATTTTATCTTGACGCTAAAACTTCAATAGCGCAATACTTTACGGGCAGAATAGCGATGTAAAAAGTCGTTAGTTCGATTCTGATTCTTGGGCTATTCATGTCCCTAGTCCTAGCACAAGCTTAAGACTAAAATTTGAGGGGTAGATAGAAATATTAGTAATTCCTTAAAATAGGGCATCGCTAAAATAATGTTATGTTATTATATTAAAATGGATTAATTTAAGCATCAATTTAATATTATCGATGATTTATTTCGTCTGTTCTATCTTCCGACGTGTCTTCAAACTGTAGCTCGCGTGGACCAGAGAACAATAAATTTCATTAGGGTCGCTCGGTATTTCGGCTCGAGCGCTAAAACAATGTGTTGGGGGACGTGAGATAAATTGTCACTTGCGATAGTGGCTTAGGGATACTGTTGCCTTTTTATTGATAAAACACAAAGGAAGTTAGTTTTGTCTAACAGCTGAAGTCAGTATTTCTTTTTAATTTAACTTTGGCTGAACCAAGTCAAAATATATTATATTCAAGTAGAATCGTCATATTACATGGTTAAATTGAATGTAAAGTCGATTCGAAATGTAAGATTCTACCAATAAGTAAGCAACTCTGTAGTTATTATTTCTTTGCAATTATATAAACATACATACTTACATACGTATAGAGCCGAGATGGCCCAGTGGTTAGAACGCGTGCATCTTAACCAATGATTTCGGGTTCAAAACCGGGCAAGTACCACTGAATTTTCATGTGCTTAATTTGTGTTTATAATTCATCTCGTGCTCGGCGGTGAAGGAAAACATCGTGGGGAAACCAGCTTGTGTCTAATTTCAAAGAAATTCTGCCACATGTATAATCCACCAACCCGCATTGGAGCAGCGTGGTGGTATATGCTCCAAACTTTCTCCTTAAAGGGAGAGGAGGCCTTAGCCCAACAATGGGAAATTTACAGGCTGTTAATGTAACATACTTATATAATTATATAATAAGCAAATAAAAATAATAATAAAGTTACATTGGAATTCGTTCTTAATTAATAAACTTATTAAATGAGAGAGATGGAGTTTTATGCTCAGTAAGTAAAATTGGTGTTAAAAAGAGAGGCACATATTAATCTTATAAGACATTTTTGTATGTAAAACGAGTCGAAAACGATTAAAAAACATATTCGTACGTTTCATTTTGTATAGCCATTTATAGTAAAAAATCTTTATTGAATATTGAAGTGTCCTATCTTTGCTGATACTTTTGTATGGGCTTCTAGACGAATCACTGACTTATAAGTGCTAAACTTTGTAATCGTCTGCAACAACAACAAAAGCAACAGCCTAGCCGAGTTATTTATTTGCAATTTGTCATATTTTCGCCAAATGAAGTCCATACGCATGAACACACATGAATATACAGTGTCAGTCTAAAATGAAGGAGTTCTATAAATGCGTGAATAAAAAGCCAATGATAAAATTTAGTCTATCACAGAAAATCGCCTCTTATCCAAACTGTTTGACAGAAAGTTCTTATATAATGAATGGACATCTCACATCATATATGATACAATACTTCAAAATCTTTTGATATAACACATCCTTTCTCACCGGCCTGTCAATCGTCCATACATTACTAACATTCAAAAGGAACGTTCAAAGCCTCAGACACCCAAGTCTAGTTAACTATGACCACCTACCAGTAAATATCGTTGTTCAAACTTACAGCAGACCTAAAAAATATTTAACGTTCATTGCTGGTTTTTTATTCTTTTGAGAACGCATGGGCGGCTTAAAACGAACGACGTATGTCGTGTTTTATAGGGAAATAGTGTTGGTAAGTGATGGATGTGATGGTGTGACGTGTGACTGTCAATCACAATCAGGCGCGACCACCCGCGCGATTAGGTGCGTGAAGATAACAACGACGAGTGGAGATGATCTTTGATGTTCAAAAATCGAACATAGATTTTAATTTTTAATTTAAATTTTGTAAGTAATTCTTTCTAATTCTTATGAGAGTAAAAAATTATGTTGAGTTAAAGTAAAACAATTTAGAGTAACATAACTGACATAAAGGTTTCACTTTTATCACAGAGTTGCACTTTTTTTAATTAAATAAAATTAAATTTGTAAATGATAGTTGTTTTTACAGCTTTATTATTATTATTTTGTTTTTGATGTAGTTAATAGTTTTCAAAATGTAACGTTCGATTTTTAAAAGTTGATTTTAGGACTTAATTATTTAATTATTTTTTTTTTAATAATATGTTGTCATTTTATTTATTGTGATGTGAATGTGAATCTTAATATTATAATTAAAATATTCTATTATAGATAAAAATAAGTCAACTCTTGAAGTCTCCATTACATTTCCTATCCAATAGGTGTAGCAGCGCCGTTTACTAGATACTGGTTGTCTGTCCGTCTGTCTTATCGCTCGAATCTTCAAACATACATCACAATGCCTACAAAAAGAGCTCCTTAAATCGTACCTATTAGTATGCAGTTTGTTTTCACGTATACAGCAAATAGAAAAAGCGATTGATCTGATTACAAATAATATAAACGAAATAACAAAACCAAACATTTGTAACTAATATAACCTCCTTTCTTTAAGAATCTGTTTGTAATTGAAATTTGGCTATCATTCGTCTTTAGTTTTTTTTTTTTTTATAAATTGCCAATTGCATCACGGTATTATGACATTGAACCGGAACAGCATATTGTGAAGAAAACGATTCGGAACGGTTATCATTCCGATAGCAAACATTTTCACTTTTTTTTCTTGTGTTATATTAATATACATATATTTTGATCAACCTTAAATAAAATCATCTTGGGGAAATTTGGATGTATCGCTCACATTAATGAGTTAGTTTGGTGGGATACACATCCTTGTCTTTAACAAAAGCATTTGCTCATCTGTGAGACATCTTCAATCCCACGTTTGTCATGTAAATGTCCCACTGTTGGGCTGAGGCCTCCTTTCTGTATGAGCAGGTTTGTAGCTTATTCCGCCACGCTGTTCCAACACATGTGGCAGAATTTCATTGAAATTGCAGGTTTCCTTATGATGTTTTTTTCACTACCCAAAGTACGAGATGAACTACAAAGAAAAAAAAGCAGTTGAAAATTCAGTGTTGCTTGCTTGATATGAACATGGAATCATCGGTTAATATGCATGTTCTAATCACTGGACCATCTCGGCTCTGGTTTGAACCAGGAGAGTTATATTCTATAGCCTAACAAACGTGACACTAAACTATCGCGTAGTTAAACGTACGGTGGAGAAGATTGTTATAACTATAGTAGGAAACTGTATGAAATAATAAATAAATTACTTCTTTAATCTTATGTTAGAAAATACTTAATAATAAGGCATAGTTACAAATCAATGCAAGACTATATAGGTGTTTGTTGTATAATGAATAAAAAAAACGGTATTTCTTGTGTATATCTTTATTATTCTATTTTGCTGTGTGTCATGCAATGTGTCATATTTTTTGTTGATTTGGTACAGTTGCTATGCATTTGTTATGTATAATTAGTCGACTAACATCAATACATTTTATTGCTATGATAAATTTGAAGGTGAAAAAAGAGCCAGTGTATTTATAGTCAAGGAACATTACATGCTACATCTCATGGTGGGAAGGATCATCAGATGGCCCAATCGCTAATCGACAGCTACAAGAAAACTTCAATTATATTGAATTTCTAGTGTTGGCAGGATCATAGCCAAATTCACCATATTTTTTTAATAATTCTTTACATCCATCCTTGACAACTAAGATGCTATCTCTCTTGTAGCTGCAGTAACACTGGATCAGTCACCCTTTCACCGGAACACAACCGGAACATAAGTATAATATAAGTGGCGGTAAAATATGTGATGATGGGGTACCTACCCAAATGGGCTTGCACAAAGCCCTACCATTATGTAAGAAACAACATAGTAAATGACCTAATTTGATATACATAATAATATTGTGTAAGAAAAGTTTAAAACGATTGATATAAATAATACATATAGCAAGTCGGATGATTCACATTCATCTAAGTATAACTCAATACAACGCCTTACTTAATACCTATTCGTCAATTCAGGGCGCGAATCAATCGGGTCGTGGAGTTTGCGCGCACCTCTGTAGCCTCGCGGGTCGGGGGTCGCGACCTCCGACCCCATTGGGCGACCTTTGCCACGCCTACCGCCCTATAACCCTACTGAAAAGCTGAAAATTTACCTATAGCCATGTCTTGAAACATCACTTAAACTTTATCTACCCTATTGGTACCAGCAGATTTCAAATCCTAAACAGTCCTCAAAAATCTTTTATATTTCTTCCAAAAACAATGATTTTCAAAACTGTATTGACTTTGAAAGAAAATACAAACAAATCGACACTTACTTAAGATTTTATTCGCTAGCTGTTAGCTAAGCGCGCTAATAGTCAACTGAAATATTATAATCCTTATATTTTTTTATTAATAATAAATTAAAATTATAAGAATCCGATATAATCGATGTTCATGTCTATGTAGGATTTTGTGAAAATCTGCTGAAGCTTCAAGCTTTACCTATTGACCATCCAAACAAACAAACTTAACACGATATAGAATTTTGTTTATATAGTAATAAATTCATGTAAGATATAATAAAACCTCCTTGAAATAAAAAATAGACATTTTATGGTATTTATGCCTATTATGATGAATGAGCGAACCCAAACGGGTATTTATCCAACTTTAGAATTGCAAATAAATTAACAAATCTTTACACCTAAGATTAATTACATCTGTACTAGTTCTGCTTATACTACAAGCCTCTATTATTGATAGCCCTACTTAGTTTTGTAAAATGACCATTCAATAGTGCTTGTAAAACCCGCTAAAAGTTGAAGTATGTAGAAGTAGAAGTAAGTATTTGAGAGTTATTTCCAGTGATAGTGCCCATTTACTCATATCTAACTATGACTCAATTTTAAACTTATGTTTAACCTCATTCCAGTCGCTGTTCTATTGCAGTAAATCGTAGAATTTGGATGTAGTATAACTTTATCTTACATATGCAGGATGCCTCTGGATCTTTATTTTTGTTTGAAAACGACACAAAATAAAAGTTATATTTGCCTGATTTGAATTCGCTTATATCCACGATTACGAACTTTAAATGCGATCTATTCTATTCTATTTTTACATCTAAATCTTTAAGAATTATCAGAAATATTCTGAAAGACCAATTTACGTCGAGTGTAACAATTATTTAATTTTTGGTTACGAGGACGTGACGTGACGTTACGTTACGTCAAACCAGTGTGCGTGACCAACGGTTGAAGACTTTTGACCTGAACGGATTTTGATTCAGCACAGCTGCCTATTGCTGTTACAGTTTAACGGTGGAATGGTGACAGCACTACATACTGTTACACTTTTTATTAATGTATATTTATTTAAGTATAATGATTTACATTAAGGGCTTAATTATATTCGAATTAAAATAATATATTTTATTAATAGCTACTCCACAAATCGTGGAATGCAAGAATACAAGCATTTCCTTGTTAAATTGCAATTCTTAATGGGCATAAAATTAACCAGAGATCCTGTCATCAGCAAAGGTAATATGATAATATATGGCGAGATGTTATACTTTTATTTTAAAGGTTTTTTGCAACCATTTTTGCTCCAAGGACCTTACGTGTTTCGATTGCAAATGGGACAAAGACATAATTTGGAATAAGAGAAATTATTTGGTTCGCTTATTCGCTTCAGTTTTTGCCGAGGCGGCTCCGACTCTTAACACTGTTTCACTATGAGATGGGGCAGTGTGTCAACGAAAGCAGCGTCCCAAAATTAGCGTGACTAAAATATCAAGCAATCACTTATTCTGAATGTAGATACTGAGACGAACTGGCAAGTAACTCAGTAGCGTTCTAATAAATAATTTTATTATGACTATTAAGGAGCCGAGATGGCCCAGTGGTTAGAACGCGTGCATCTTAACCGATGATTTCGGGTTCAAACCCAGGCACCACTGAAATTTCATGTGCTTAATTTGTGTTTATAATTCATCTCGTGCTCGGCGGTGAAGGAAAACATCGTGAGGAAACCTGCATGTGTCTAATTTCAACAAAATTCTGCCACATGTGTATTCCGCCAACCCGCATTGGAGCAGCGTGGTGGAATATGCTCTCAAAGGGAGATGAGGCCTTTATCCCAGCAGTGGGACATTTACGGGCTGCTAATGAAAAAAGATTTTTGGATTTTTTTTACTGTGAGTTGGTTTTTTACTCGTATTTCGTTCACTACGGAAAACGCGTTGAATTATAAGGACACGGATATATCAATATTCGTTACTCGGATTTGGGACTACGACTTTCGTTTAATTAACTTGTTTTAGTCGCTGAACCATTACAACTTAAAAATATGATGATTGAATAGTCTAAATTTGTATAATAATAATATAAGTGAGTTACTTTTGTGTTTTTTTATTCAACTCAAACCAAAAACACAAATATTTCGCGGAGAAATAATATTCTTACCCAAACTTTATTTAAATCGAGTTGATTTTCATCTAAGTTTCGTCGTAATCTGCTGTTGTTAATAATTGTGAACAGTGACGGGAAAAGTTTGTAACTAACTGCACTGCTGGGCTAAGGTCTCTTCTTGAGAAGTTTTGGAGCTCATTTCACCATGCGGCTCCAATTCGGGAATATATAATAGATACCGATTGGACATGCAGGTTTCCGTAGGATGTTTCCTTCACCATCGAGCATGAGATGAATTATAAACCGAAATTAAGCACATGAAAATTCAATTTTGCCTTTTGAACCTGCAATCATGGGTTACGATGCGCGCGTTCCAACCACTGGGCCATTTCAGCACAAATAATTGCGTGTTTACACTTAAGTGGGTTCATATCGTCAACCGTGGCGCAGGTGGTGAATTTGCTGGCAGGTGGTCGGAAGTTGAGACATTGACTTACATATTATAATGATTTTATACTGATTTGTTTCTAAATATCGATAATACGTCAGTATTATCGAAATTTTTTTTTCTTAATTTGGCAATGATAATTGTACAAACAGCCAGTGACATATATGGTAGGAAAATATTTAGTTGTATTATTAAAACAAAATTACATGTCATGTTGCTTTTCCTTGTTTCGTTATTAATTAACGTTATTTTTTTTAATTTACGTTTCGACTAAATTGACTAAAAGGGTAATTATTATTTAATTATCTAATTTTATAGGTAACGTATTCACTATAAACTCCATAGGTATGTTTTAAATATGTTGTTTATAATTATTATTCTAATATATTTTCATATTAATTTCTGCTTTATTAATAATGTTACAACTTTCCTCTTAAAATATTGGAAGTAAAATATGACTCAAAAAAAAAATGATATTGTAAAAATTGTACTGAATAATATTATTTGCGTCAACATATTATGATTACAGCATCCAGTACTGCGGTTACTTTCTATGTGCGTATGTGTGGGAACGCATTGCGTGCAACAGGTGCGCACGCGATCTCTGATTTGTACGCACGAGGCACGTGGGAACATACGTGTTAGCGATACTCGAGGCAATTAATTAGTCTTACTTATCTCTAAAGTCGATGTATCGATGGTGTGTAGTATCGATTAAATGTTACACTGACGGTTATGTTTTATGTCTCGATTTTTTTTTATGTTTTACTTTTTTTTCATCGTATAGATACTTTCAAACGAGCCACGTGATGGTAAGTGATTACCACTGTCGTTGGTACTGTAAGATATAACCAACCTTGAGAGCAATGATGTTATATCCCTTGTGCCTGTAGTTACACTGGCTCATGCACCTTCAAGCCGTAACACAACTATACTAATTATTGCTGTTTTGCAAGAATATTTGATGAGTCATTGGTTCCTACCACACCAAACACTAAATACATACAATATTTTACTAGTTTGGTCAATAAAGACTGCCATGTCAGTCTAGTTATAAAATCGCGGGTCCTCAGTCTTGGGTCATGAAAATGTTGTTTCGGATTTTCTGTCGAGGAATTCTCAGTTACAAGAGGGAGGGTGGAAAGTGGTAATTCTCATACGTGCCACAGAGAGCACGTAAAGTTGGTTCTGCCTAAAATCTTTATCGTCGTGATTTGTCGTCTAATCGGAATGTTAGAGTAAGTGAACAAAGAAAGTTATTTGTATCTGCGCACATATTTTTGTGCTAATTTCAATGTGCTACGCAGGTACAATGGCCACTGTAGCGGATTCGGTCAAATAAATATTATTATCATCGTAAAGACTTGATTGGCTGATGGTATTGAGTTATTTACGACTCAAATTTTCAATACGTTTTACGACCTCCTTTTTTATACCTTATAAAATACGATTTAACTTTTCGTAAACGAAAAAGGTTTTATTGCAAGATAATTCGATAAAATAAAACAAATGAATCCAGAAAGACATTTTTTATTCGTCAATTACGTTTTCTCATACAGTTCCGATCAAACACACCGACTCTATAATTACACCCTCTGTACAATTATTGCGAATAAATACATTCCTTCTCTTTTACATGTCGTAGATTTGGCAGGAGTTTTCACAATAGTGAAAGAGTAGAAAATATACAAACAAATCATAATAAAAAGTTACGATGGATATTCAATGATAATTTATCTCTAGATAAAACGAATTTCAAATTTAGAATTCGTTCTTAATCAATAAACATATTACATGAAAGAGACAGAGTTTATGCTCAATAAGGAAAACTGGTGTTAAAAAGAGAGGTATATATTGCTCTTATTAGTAATTTTTTTATGTCACAAGTCTAGAGATAAAAATGCATTGGATGGATTAAAAAAAACATATTCGTACGTTCATTTTGAATAGTCGTTTATAATAAATATTATGTACATTGAAGTGTTATGAATTTTGCTTATACTTTTGTACGACTTTAATTTATTAAAGAAAATAAAATAATATGCCTTAGTTACTTATCCAATTCTTAGAGAACTGAGTTTGTAGAGCTCTTAATGATATTTTTTTAAACGTAATCAATGCATTATTTACGATCATATTCGTATATAAATCCAATTTTCTAGGACTTTTGTTAATTTTTATTCTTCTGTATTTATGTTTTCAAAAAACAAAACAAAAAATATCTTATAACTGAAATGTTCTATAGAATTATATATGTTTAATGACTATTTGTGTACGTTTTTATTTTTCTATATAGTAGTATATTTTTGTAACAACAAATTCGTATCTCATCAGCGTTTTTAAACGTTTACCAATGACACAGTTCCGACACGAACGATATTGAACACAATAATTATAACAATTAGAGTACATAAGACTCAATATAGCTTGTCTGTTTAAATAACTTGTGACATTTTACTAACAAGATACGAATTTGTTGTTAGAGAAAAGTTAAAAAATAAAAAAATCTGCCACTACAACTGACTTAGGATGTTTTTAATTAAACACATTCAAAATGTTTCGATATAAAGATATTTTCTTAATACGATATAAGAAACAATAAAACACTATGAAATCATATAAAACCTCTACACACAAATTAACATTATTATTGCTTACGAAAATCTTTTAAAAAACGATACAATAAATGCTTTCTCGGAATTATACAAAGTTTGTACATTTTGACAGGTAAAAAAAAAAAGTTACGATTTTTAAAAGCACCAGTGAAAGAAAAATTTAAATCTTACAGTATATTAAACATTTACAATATTTTTATTTCATTATTGCTGCATTTTAGAATATCAAAAACAGATCAGTTCAAATAAAATCCGATAGTATTTTTATAGCACCTAAACAGAAATTCATTTATAACAGAACTTTGGGCTTGGAATATTTTATTGCATCAAAAATTCGCAATTTATCGACTAAAACCGTCCGTCTACGTATCCACGTACATCGGCCACTCAGTATTCTATTATTGCATTCTGCCAATCCAAGATTGCTAATATTTAAATTTCGCCTATATAAATTACTGCTTACGGAAGATATAGTCAATACAAAATCAATTCCAATTTAGGAATATCGCTTAAAGAGCTCTCTTATTGAACGTCGTAGAAAACATGCCTCTTTTACCTTATCACATTAAATATACATTTACAATATAATAAAAACATTTTATTTACATTATTAAATATTATCTCTAGTCTAAATATATTACAGAGGAACAAAATAACTTGAACTATGTCACTACTGACCCCAATATACCCTAAGAGTTCATTTTATGTTCGCTTGCGAACAAGACTCACTTCTAATGTTCAGGAGGTTGTCGATCATCATCGAGGTTTTTTGAGCGTTTTTTTGAGTTTCACAATTATTGCTTGCTTCGAAGACTTCGTGCTCTGCCGTCTTCGGCGGGTAGAACGCTGATATCGGATCGAATGATGGGCACGGATCGGCTCTCTCGCTGTCTCTGCTTCGCGATCCGAAATACTCTTCGGATGCTGTCTGTTCCGAGTCTTGGAACTCGCTGGATGACGTCACGGCGTCTTCGGGCGCTTCACGCTGGTACCTTTGGAAGTCGAAACGCTGGCTCGGCAGATATGGCGGAAAGCCGTAGGGCGTGGATCAGGCCGCCGCGAGCTGTCTCCACATTGTATGTCACATGGTCGCCATGTACGGCCACGAGAAGGAGCTCCCTGACAGCAGCATGTCCCTTATCAATGTCTCAATGGGGGTTTTACCCACTAGTCTAACGAAGAACAGCTGCTCTATGACTTGCGAGCTCACGGTTCGTAACGAGGGCAGTCTCAGTAGGAGCTTGCCGAAACGCGTGGGCTGGTTGGGGTACTGACTCCGGCAGTACTCTTCAAGTGCGCACTGAGATTTTTCTTGCAGGCTTTCTATGTGTGGTACGTCTGATAACCCGCAGGCATCTGCAAAGAAGACAAACATACGTTAAAACATATAACTTGAAGACACAGTGATCGATTTAAAGTTAAAACGGTTCGTTCTTTTCTATAAATATAATGATGAATATTAACGTCATATTCCCCCAATAATAACTTTTATTTATGTAAATGTAAACGACATCGTCTCCAAAAACTCAGGTAGATAAAAGTAATATAAACGCTACATTAAGCGCGGCGATGTTGCTTTGTTTCGTAATATTTAAGTTGTAAAAATAATGAGATGGTGTTTCGTTAGTTAAGACATACCTGGCTATTGTATTAGTTGGTTGATGACCAATTAACGCGTAAGTGTCAAATAATTGTCCTAATAACATATTTTGTTGAAGTAACAGTTGACAACTTTCCCGTAAGTGACGATATTTTATTTAATGGTTGTTGGCTAAAGTTACTTTAGTTAAAGTCGTTAATGCAATAATAAGACAGGATTAATATGTCTCGTCGTTTATAAAACTAAATGTTTGCGTTCGAAATGAAGTTTGAAAAACGATATTTGACAGTTTGAAAAAGATTTTTGCGTGATACAATGAGCTTTAGTTTGAATAATATTTTACATTGCAATCATTCTAGTATGTTTTGCGTATTACGTGTAAACCAAAAGATAAAGTTACTTCAGACTGCAAGTAAAGTTTTCTTGTTAATTATAAAAAAAAGACATTACAATAAACATTCACTATAATTAATTTTAAGAAATATAGAATGACCTAACTACATACTATTAAAAAACATATACGAGTATTCATATCTAATAAAATAAAACATTCTATTTTATTACATATTAACATCACATATGTTGATTAATATATTTAATTATCATAAGCCGTAAGTAATAAAATATTATATTACACATATCTCAAATATTCATCAGATGCAGAAGAAATCTACGTAATGGATGACATTTTTAATTCTTTCTTTCTCGATACTCGTTTCGTAATACGAAATAATCCTTTCCGTTATAGACCCCAGATATAAAAATGTCTTAGTATAATAGTCCGTGAACGGTCGCAGGCCGTCTTAATGCGATTAGGACCCCAGTACGTTTGCTGGAACATTAATATTTTTTATTGTTATACGGTGGCGAAATGACGCGGTAAACAAAACTGTCATTACGCTACCAGATGTAGGGCTGCCTTTGCTTGGGAAGGAAATTGAGATGAGGAATGTTTTTACGGTCATTATTCATACGAAAATGTATTTTTTGTGTTTTAAACTGTAAACGATATATCCACCAAAGAGGTTTTTATTGTGTTTAAAATAATTTAAGAATACTCAGTTATTATACTATACTTTTTGGTTAGAATGTTTATAAATATAGAATTTTTTTATCTGTTACGTTTTTTAATTATACCTAAACGTGACAGAAGTGAAAACTTATGATAGAAAAGTTTTACTGTAACAATACACATTTAACGTTTCACAGAAACTCGAACTTCAAATTGTACCCTAATCGTGACCAAAAAGATTTATTGGCTTAATTGAATCCATATAAAATAGACAACGAAAAAATAACTTTCAAATTAAAAATCAATAGTATGCGGATAACAGAATCAAATAGCTGTAAAATTGTAAATACAACATAACATACAAAGTAGGTAAAAAAAAACAAATCACCATACTATTCTTGACCCACTTGTGATAATAGGCATAATGAGAGTTATTCTCAATTTAACCGCTCATAAGATACGTGTCATAGTAATAAAGTGACCACTTAAAAAAATTGTAACTGACATGTGCGTGAGGTGTAATTAAAAATTAACCCACTTGGAGACGGGCTCAGGGATAGTCATTAGGTATATTATGAAAAATTACTAGGAAGGTCTTTGAAGATATCTATATATATACCAATATATAAATGCGAAAGTAACTCTGTCTATCTGTATGTTACTTATTCACGGTTAAACCACTGAATCGAATTTGATGAAATTTGATACGAAGCAAACTTGAACTATAGAGGCATTGACTACGCGTGTTATTCCTAACATATAAAATGCGAGCGAACCCGCGGACGACAACGTGTGTTTTATAAATTGAGAAAATACGAAAGGCAAAGCATTAGAGTGATCGCAAGTCATATTGACATAATCTCCTATATTATATTTATGAAATGTTGTGTTATCGACAATGAAGTATTTTTACTTGTTAAAGTTACTTGTTTTCTTTAACTAAAATAACGAGAGCTCTTGAATGCAAAATTAATAAAGTATATACCAGTGAATGTTCTACTGAGCGAAAGTTCTTTAGTTAGGGGATAGGAAAGTGATCCATAATAAATGGATGCATATCAGAATATAATCGGAATCATTTAGATTTCCTATGTAACCGTTCGATATATTTTTAATTATTAGGTTTTGTTTTCATTGATTCACTATTTTATATTGATAATAACATGATCATTGACTGCAACTGTGCTAGTGGTTAAACTGAAGAATTGCAAACTTTGAGCAATCATTTTGATAATTATTTGCATGTTGGTAGGTCTTTCTCCAAGCTCGCCTGGATAGGCACCATTCATTAGATATTCTGCCATCAAATAGCAGTACTCAGTATTGTAGTGTTCCGGTTTGAAGGGTGAGTGAACCAGTATAAGCACAGGCACAAGGGACATAACATCTTAGCTCCCAAGGGTGGTGGCGCATTGGCGATGTAAGGTGAGCTTAATATTTCTTACAGTGGTAATGTCTGTGGGCGGTGTGACCACTTACCATTAGGTGTTGCTATAAAATTTAATAATATATAAACACAAAAATTTTGAGAGGATTTTAATACATACGGTATTTTTAATTTTATTTTCAATCACAGAGACCAACTTGATATCTTGGGACCAACATAATTTCTTAGCAGTAAGAATAAAATTCATGTTTCATGATATATTCCAGTGGTTGTTTATTTTTTTTGGAAAAAATAATAAGGAAATGAATGAAATATGAAATTGTGATTTAGAGGTTGGGATAACATATGGTCGTTTAAATAGCATCGATGTTCGCAATCTATCTAATAGACCATTTTGGATTCTATGACGGATCTTCAATAGCAACCATAAGTTCAACAAACTGTGGGCCCTTAAACATTTGAATGTAATCTTAATCTTTTCAAACTGTTGATATTTAATAGTGGCCTCAGCGACCCAGATCACCAGTAGCTAATGCCTATCAAATTTAATTCCTGGTCCACGCCTTCGACGGTGACGCAAGTACAATTCTATTCACTTACACTAATTGTCGCCGGAGCAGCTGTTTGTGATGAACGTAATTGATAAACTTTGAATCGGTCTATGTATTACTTGCTAGCCTATATACTATATAAACTGTTATTTAAATAAATTTTTCCACGTTTAGGTACGTTTTGTTTTCGTTTATGATTTAATTGAAATCTTGCAAGAACAAAACGTTTATTTTATTCTGTTGTAATACGTAAGTTACTGTTGATACGTATAGAACGGTAATTATAATACGTACATTTTAAGTCATTTAGGCTAGTTATCTATGTACTAAAGTGTGTATATTTCAAAAAAAGCAAACTTAAGGCAATATTAGTGTTGTATTATATTATGAATATTGTTGTATTCATGTAAGGGCGCGTAACTCATTGAAATGACTTTATGGCATGAAATAAATTCGATATGACTAATGGAAATATATAAAGCTCATAAAGTAAGGATGTTGTTTTATCGACTTTTCATACGTCTATATATTTTTTTTATAAATTTATTGCTAATTTAATCAAATTCGTTGCAAGAACAAAACGTTCAAAACGAAATAGCTACTATGGGAAATTATTTAATGCAATTCAGACTATTTTATTTTAATAAATATCAATTATTTCACGATTATAGAAACACTGTCTTTTCGAAGCCTGGTAAGATTAATTTAATAGTAAAATTAAAAAAAAGTTATAAACAAGCAATAAATATAATGTTACTTTTAAAATAAATTTGTATAAAAAGCAATGTGTCTTGTTAAACTATTAACCTTAAAGCACTGAAATCGAAAGGTGCCCAACAAACATCCGAGCTGATCTTTGGTCCAATATCACGTTTAGATCGTCCAATAGTAATTAACCCTGCGCCCGTCGACGTAACAATGTAATATACTTTAATTGATACGACCCCGGTCTGAATGACCAGTAAAGAATAAGACGAGCTTAATGAATCGTAGTAATTGTGTGTTTAATGCACTCTTGTACCCGAGTTTCATTATTCGATAAAACGTAATAGATGCTGTAATAATATTACTTGTATACGCGTACATTTTTCTGTATTTTTTTTTATGAACAACTGTCACTTGTAAACATGTTTTATTTGGAATAGGTAGGCAGATAATAAATGGGCACCACCGTCCATAGACATTGTAAGAAATACGTTCCATCTTGTTAGGTCCCCTGTGCTTGTTACACTGGCTCACACAGCCTTCAAATAGGAACACAATGATACTAAGTATTGCTGGTTAGCGTTAGAATATCTTATGACAAGTGGGTGGCTCGCATGAAGCCCTACTACTAAGTTATAATACTTTTTTTAAATTATAAAATAATAATAATGAAATATGAACCCGTGATTCAGAGGTTGGAGCAACATTTAGTGGCTCAAATAGTATTGATGGTGATGTCAACAGATTTGACCCGCTAAATCAATGTCCCATCTGCCGCAATGAAGGACCGCGCGCGCCGGCGCCACTGAGACGCGCGTCCGTTACGAATTTTATTAATAATTTCAAATTTCGAATTGATTTATATAATATATTTTAATATTAATAGACCATAAAAAATATTTAAATTTTAATTTGAAATAGAATCTATGTTTAATATTAACATCGAATATAAATTGTTAATAATCGTATATAAGGATTATATAGTAAATAGTTTCGCTATGGCTTCGTATGTGTACAATTTATACGGTACGGGTACACCCTATAGCACTAAGGCGTAATGTAGATCGACAATTGAAAAATATTTAGAAATGGATCATTATTTCCGGAGAGTATCCCGTTAATACAAACAAATACACTTTAAAACAAATATTGGTCTAGAATTGTATAAAGTATTAAAAAATATCAACTAAAATTGCTATATGTGCGATTTGATTTATTCATGTGTTTTTTTCTTTTGGCACATAACATTCTCAGTATAGTTTTTATTATAAAAAGGGACATCATAAATTGAGTCAGCTGATACTTACACTTTATTTGTAATTAGAATTCCATTTTTCATTTGTTTTCCAAAAAATATACTCATATTTCGATAATATAAAATCGTTTCCTGAGAATTTGAAAATTACGGATTTATTAAAAGTTAGACTTTTATAAATTTACCCTAGTACAGACATTTATAAATATAAAAACAAGGCGTGTTTAATAATGTATTAATCTCAATCAAAGTGTCACGTACCAACATTAAAAAATTATAATTCATTATTTTAATCAAAATCAATAAAATAGATTTTTTGTAATTGAGCACGCATGACGTATTCTATTATGAACTATTAAGCGATATTTACTGAATAGTAAAGGGTGATCGAGCGTGTTAGTTCGACTGCCCGCATTCATTCATTCATTCGTTCGCGCCATATTTATCTTTTATAAAAATAAAATAATTGCCGCTTATTAAACGCGTCATGCGGGTGTTAATAACGCTTTTCATATTTTGATAAAGGGTTTTATTCTGAATTTATCTAATTTCTGAAGAAGTATCAGATTCAATCAAATTAAAAAAGATTGATTGAACGATAACCTATTTTCGAATTAATTCTCACATACATAGAAAAACATATACAATATTGCCATAATTTTTAAATCTATAAAAATTAAAAGATTTAAATGTATACAACCATACATGGTATTTTTTGGATACAGATTATAAATCAGATTGAATAATAAAGCCAACAGATAACAAATAGCGCAAAGAGCATGATGTAGGCGTGCTCAGCAGATGTTTGCATAGACGGGATCATCTAAGACTCAAAGAATGAGCATTATCGAACAATGGACCGGACATAATAGCTCTCTTTTCGACCGAATCTTATTATAACTGACGCGTACAGGAGTATAGGTGGAAAAATAAGCATGATGTATAGGTTGCTCCTAATATTAAAAAAAATTATTAAAATACACTTCTTTCAAAAAATTGCCTAAATTATAATTGTCTGCCATTTAAAATTAAAACTTTACATTGTCTAATATCAATAAAGTTAAGATGTACAATTGAACACAATGCAAAAGGAAGTATAAGTTTAGCCAATATCCCCCCCCCCCCCTTAATCCCCTTTTTTGAAATACTTTGAAGAATATCATTTTTTTATCGGAATTACGATAAATCGATAATTTAATCTTAGCTTAAAACTATGTAAAAACATAACTTGGTCGATTCCCAAAATTGTTTCTATATTGATAGCAAGGAGTCGATATTCGAGGGAGCATCCTGTACCCGCTTCCATCTTCAACAATGGCGCCTTTACAATCGTAAAATAATCTCGTAAGGAGATCGGAATAGCGAAACAAATTTAGCACCCACAATAGCCCGGTGTTTGTCACGTTGATTTCTATCACACCCTTCCCTTATCGTGATCTGAGGTGTTTATTTACGTTAATAATGTAGAACAAACTTCGTTTTATTAGTAAGGTTTCGCAATTTGTGCTAATGTCACACAAAACTCTATGGTTTATGGTATGAAGTAAATTAGACAAAGGGTTGATCATTGTATTGAGGCTTATTTTAAACTAAATAGTGGCCTAATAAAGCATGTTATACACGAGCTATATGACTATTTTGTGAGCGAGCGATTTTTCTTTAATCAATAATAATTTTTCAAAATATATCTTCTTTGACATATCCTTATAATGTTAATAATGAAGATAATTGTATGAGTTAATAAATAAGAATAAATTATATATGTATTCTTGAAGTATTCCAAAATAGATAATTTCGTTTTAAATTATTTTAACTTAACTAACCCATTTTCCTAAGGCGTATAAGTATCTTGTAAGACGTGAATTAATATTATATATTTTATTGTAAACTCAAAATAGATGCATTGATTAAAACCACATGTTAGTATCATAGATACACGACATTTTACAAAATAATAAATGTACTGACTACGCATAAACAACATTAACATAAATAATTTTAATCAAAACGTCCAAATAACGGTGACAATATTGAAAAGTAATAAATATCTTAGATACCGACAATGAATCAATAGACACAAATTGAACGTTGTAAACACGTGTCCCAAAAAAAATAAAATAAAAAAAAAGTTGATCGAAAACGTCAATTTGACAGTTTTAGAAATAGACAAGTTGCATCAAAAGAATAAGGTCGAATATTGTATGAACGTTTTGACAATTCATAGAATTCTATACTAATGGCTCGAAATAGCATTAAATGGCGCGAAAAGAGAAAAAAGGTTGCGTTCGTATTGTGTGTCGAAATTTTTAAATAAACACCTTTTGAGTGGGCGGGCGAGCGAGTATTTGTAAATATGTTTTGTTGTATTATAAGTTTTTTTTAACGTTCTGGACGCAGGACTTTAGATGAGATTTGACTCGTGCCATTGAAATAAACTGTCTTATATTTTTAAAACGTTAATAATAGTATTTTAAGAAACGGTTTTTACTTTTTGTTAAGAAAATCGAAGATTTTATTAAGACACAGTATGCGATATAAAAATACCAGGATTAAAATATGTTATAAAACTAGTTGGTATTTGTTTTATCTGTAGTTATAAGTTGATTTAAGCGTGGAACGCGAAAGCGAAAAGGCGCGAAAGCTGTAAAGACGCGTCCACAATGCGAGGCAGGCTATCTCGCGATCGCTGTGACATAAACAACACCGCGGGTGGCGCTACTTTACGACATAACAATACTTTCACGGCTACTGGTAGCTATGTTAATTATTTCATTATTGTAAAGTACTTGTGGAAAGAGAAATTACTGTCCAGTTTATTCATAAAAATCTTAGTGAAAAGCGCGTTTCATTTGAAAACGGTTTCATATTATATGCTTTTTTCATAATAAAAACCACAAGAAGTAATAAATAATAATAAAATAAAATCGTTAATGTATAGTATGTAAAAATAAATAAGTACAAAATTGTACTGGTTGATTATTACTGTCTGAAATATGATTGTAACGAAAACCAATTAAGAACATTTCCAGTTCGTTCAGACACAATTAACACAAAAGAACAATGCGGTTTACAAAGTCGTCAACTGGGTCAAAGTGTCACAAGAGCGATGTCGGTGTCAGCGGCGGTTGTCAGTTTCAGAATGTCAGAGTGTCACTGATAGTCCGGTTCAGGCATAAAGCGGCTGTGCAATCAGATCGGAGCGCGGTCACGTGTGTTCCCGGCTTATTATGTGTCATTTGTAAATGGTAACACATTTGTGAAAATTTTTACTTCAAATATTTTTTTACTGTTATATTAATTCATACGTGAAATTGCTTTTAATTCATAACTTTCTGAATTTCATAATATTTATTTAATAAATATCACCGATCAATCTCTTCTTGTTAAATAGGTATTATTTTGTTTTTAAATTCAATACGTTGAACACTTAAGTATGGTCGAAGATATTTCTTTAAATACAGCCATTAGCTTGGGGACTAAACAATCTAGCATCATACTTTAGTCCGACGCTTAAATTACAAGAGTAATCGAGGAATTCACACGATGGCAACCACAAAGTATGGTATAATCGGCTCTCAGCACAGCGGTTGGAACTATCGAATTCTCATAAACAAAACGCGCCTTAACTAACTATCACTGGCCATTCTTTACTTTCGTACCATGTGACTTTGCGTCGACGTACAGAGTACTATTTTTAACACCCCATAATCTTATTACCCTTAATATAAAGCTGATATTGCAATAAAAATATATGTTAAGGATTTTCCGCACTGTATTCACTGATAGCACTAATGACGTCGTAAACTCGATTGCGAGAAAGAGATAGAAAGAATAGTGATACGATGTTCGCAACGCGGAAGAATTAGCCTGGACTAACGATGGAGTAAATCACTACTCGGGACTTCTAAACTCTTTAGTGCACGGATAAAATTTATATTATATTTATATGGGAGAGATATTCGTTAGGCGTTATTGATTACTGCTTCGATGTTAAGACTTGAATATGTACAATTTTATTTATCCTGAATTGTAATATAACTGAAATATCGTAACAGCAACTACCCTGTGCTTATATATAACTGACCTCATATAGATGCAATACTTTTAGATAATCAATTCAAATAGTTGTCTAGGAAACTTTTTTTTTTTAACAAAATCCAGACAAAACGTCACGTAGGATTTAAAAGATAAGCTTGAATTATATGACAGATGGAGTGATAATCAATCATGCACTATATTTTTAGTTTTAACTTGCTGAACCTGCGGCTTTAACCGAACGAAATTTATAAAACACAAAATTTCAATCCCCGTTTTACCTTCTTAGGGGTGGAGTTTCGTTAAATCTTAGCGGATGCCTACACCCTATATAGGAACCTACCAGCCAAATTTGAAATAGGTGTTTTATTTTCTGAGATTTGTTCTTTCTCATTAATCAGCGAGTGGTATTTCGCTTTTACATATATAGATTTATATATCTATTAAGAGAAATAGAGATAGATAGAAAAGACAGATTTTGTTTTTAGTTTTTTCTTCTTTTTATTAAATATCCTTTAATTATTCCCCTTCGCTCAGATGGGCAGGTTTCATTTGAATAACAAAGAGCTGACCGCGGATGTGGCGGAAAAACGAAAGATTGACACATGTACACATCCATACAATTGTTTACACCGAAGGCTTAAAAACATTTTCTACCTTATCGTGTATTAAATAGGGCACATAATGCAATGTTAAAAGCATATTGTACTTGGGTAGATTGGATAAGTGTTAAGGTTATAGGATTTTGATTATACGTGCAGCATTTTTATAAATAGCGACTTTTACAAAGGGAATTTATCTCGTTAGTGTAATATTTAATAGTAGGGTTTACAATAAACTTATTAATAATTCGATAAGACGTATCGATGGTTGTATACAGTCGACGAAATCTAACTCGCAATTATATCTTAATTTAAAATAAAAAAAAAACAAATATGTACATAAAGCGTACTTCTCGCCCTAGTTTTAATCGCACTATCATATACGCCTCTAGCAGTTTTTTGATGAATGAACATATCACGGAGAAGAGCATTGAGCGATGGGTGAGAGCGATACAAAGATCTTTGCACTTTGACATTTCGCGATTTAATCACGTACGAGAGCGTTGTAGAGGGCGGTAGTGGCTCAGTGCGTGCTTGACACCGATGATACCTCTTGACAAAGTCACTTCGACGGATAACAGCGGCCCCGATTATTGTCACGTGCTTTTTAATCGTTTAAAAAAGGTTCTAGAACGCGGGAAATGAGCTGCCATTTTGGGTCAACGGTTTTCTCCTTGAACTATTATTAAAAAGTAAATTAAAAAGTGCCGATATCGGTTTAACGGAAAAGCGGTTATTTTTAAAACAGTCCTTAGCTTTGTGATGTTTTCATTTCCTTATAAAATTTCAGTTACCGATTTCTATATTTATTTATATATTTATTTATTTATTTACGTATTATGATAATGAAATTATAAAGTCGAAGAACCTTATAAAATTAACAATCCGCCGGAGTTGACAATAAACAACCATAAAAGTGTATTTATTTCCATAACTGTCGCCGCTTCTAATACGATACTTTGAAATGGGCTGTTCAGTCAACATGGGCACCATACAAATAAATAAGGCCCATGTGAAACTATATTACAGTATAAATTTATGCCCGATCTTAACTTATTCCAACGAAAGGTTCTAAATATACGATTATGATAAGGTTCTAACGATACGAGTATGTATATGTGTTTCGTTATAGTATTGCTATAATTTACTGACAAATAATATCACAAACATATGTACTTTTGTATGTTTATATTTTTATAAAAAAATTAAGTATCTCGATCGATCATCTTTAAATTTTTCATATGACAAGGTTCTACGGGTAGTTACTTTGTACTTTGGCAGTAGGCATTACAGTCGCGTACAGTCTCGTTTGTACTGTAATGGACATGACTCTAAACTTAGTTTTTAGATGAACATGACTGTACACGGAACGGGAGGACGGCTGTCCGAGTTTGAAACTAATGTTCAACGCAGGGATGTCCATATGCATTTTTATACCTACGAAAAAAGCTTGTAAAAATAAGGGATACCTTTTCTAAAACAGTACTATAAAAAAAAAATAGATTTTTTATTATTATCTTATCGTAAAATACTACAAATACAATTATATAGTATGTCAAATATGTATAACACTAGTGTGTGTAATTTCGATAATAGTAATAATCAGTCAATTTTGTTATTTAGATAAAATTTTATCTAAACTTTATTTATAGTACAATTAAAAAAATAATAAAAAAGTCAACATCGACCAACCCTAAGCCTGGGGTGAAATAAAGCCCGCCTACACGACGAATGGAGTGAAAAAATTCCAGTTCAAAAAGCCACGGTACACGATCGCTCGCAAAAAGTCCACCCATTGTCGTGTCTGATATATGTATGGTTTCCACAGACTATAAAGGGTTTTGTTTTCTTTTACACGGCTGTTTGTTATGACCTAGGCTGGTATTGTCTATGTTGTGCTTCTGGTCAAAGCGCATACGTAGTAAGTTTTTACTTATATTTTCATCGTGATAATTGTCACATAAAATAGTTATCTTATATCCATCTGTTTAATTTTTTAATAAACCTTAACGGTTTAAGGATCGCATCAATTCAGCCAAAGTCAATTAATTATGTTGGATTTTTTTATTACAACATATAATTATTCGTACTCGCCACTAACTAATGTTTCTTGTTACTCGAACCATTGATAATAATCGATGGATTGTTTAGAACGAGGGATGACACAATTGTACAAGAGGACGGTAAAAATCTCACTCTTTTGTTCGGCGCGTGTCGAAACACGACACTGCCTTAATTATATGAACCCCATTTCATTCACCAATTGCGTTATAAAAGATCATATGTGGTTTTTTTTATTGTATTAACCACAATAGTACGTTCAAAAACGGAGCGTGAAGTATTGATTGGAAATATTTTTATTAATCTTATCAATGGTTATGAATTTCCAGACATTATTTTCTTTGATCATTTTAAAACTTTATGCAGCTAACCGAGGTGCAGAATGTATGATGAATGAGTGATGGTGAGGTGAATGAATGATGTTGAAATGTGAAAGAAATTTAAGGGTCACGCGGATTATAGGAAAAACAAAGTGATTTTCCCTCAACGCGAGAACATAAAAAATATATCAAAAGAAGAGTTTCAATTAGACTTTAGAAAAAAAAAAATAATTACATTTATAAAGCAATACCTACTTAGAATAATATCATTATCACTTCTTGCAAAACGCAGCTCTAACAAATGTGTAGTAATTGCTTAAAAGGACTACTTTGTAAGTAACAAGTAAGAAAATAAATTCGCTATGCTTAATAAATATCATAATTTTTTAAATTAGTTTAAAAAATCAAAGTTCAAAATCTGATATTAATAGAATGCCAAGCGTAACTAACTTAGCATAAAGCCCGGTAATAGACCCGCAATACCGTGAAAACCGAAAAATAAAAAAAAAAACAAAATGGCGTCGCCCCCTCAGCGGCATTACACCAGCAGTCAGCACTTTCGCAAGTACGGTGGAAACCTAATTTGACGGACCGATTAACACGGTAAAAGGACGCGATTGATTCTCCGTTTTTCCTTTTATTTCGAAAATATATTTATTATTAAATATATGATTGTTATTTACAAATAAACGTGCGTAAAATCAAATGTGTTTAACAAAGAAAATTAATTCGCAGTTCGATGTATGCTGCTTCTTAAAATACTCGTATATTATTGGTTTTCATATAGAGTTGATTTTCTGATTCGCTATCAGATTATGCGTTAACTACGTAATAAGTGAGATTAGACTATGTCATTTCTTTAAGTCCATGTGCTTATTGCTATTAAGAACATGTTTTTAACTTTACCTTCGTGATTTATCAAAGAATGCTCGAAAATATACGAGAGGACGCAAGGTTTTCATGTGCCCAGTGTTGAGTCGATGAAATCACATCTGTTCACGACGTTCGGCTCCGGAATTGTTTATACATGTACATACATTTGAAACCGTATGTATATATCACCGTAAAATCATAAATACCGTTACTATCGTCGAAAGATTGTGAACGGATAATTGTTTACAACCTTTCGGTTTGTTTAGGTTAATGTTTTTATGACTAAAATTCCCTTCAATAGGTCATATTATGTATTAAATTGTAAGAAATATGTTTAGGTTCACAATCTTCCGACTACGTAAGGATACGACCGATAATATAACAGTATTTACAATTTTACGATGTCCTATATAAATTAAAAAAAAAAAAATACATCCAGTCACCTATATAAGGTGTCCTAGTATTTTTTATGTGTCAGATTATTTCATTTTTAATTCTCTTAAACTAATACCCTTCGTACCTTCGCGTACAGGAGTCGCAATTCACGCTCAACATGCTCTTGTCCAGTCGTGCTCAGTGCGGCCATTGTGCTCAATTCGGGCTCAAGTTAATTGTTTTTAATTCGCCAGTACTGTATTGTAACTCTTTAATTACGCCCACGGCGCCCGCTAATGGCATCGTGAGTGTATGCGCGGATCACGAACGTCCTTTTGTTTGGTACATTCCCGCGCTCATGTAGGATAGCTGATCTGTTCAAGAAATCTATTGTCTATGGACGAGCTATAAAAGGGTATTTAAGGTCTTGTTTCTCGGTGAGATGAGCTTTACAGACCTTACAATTAGGAACAGGAGTTCTAGAACTTTATGGGAAAATTTTAGAGACATAATGATTTCATGTGTCAGTTTATTCAATAAATTTTATAGGACTTTCGTACGTTTATTCCTCTCACTAAAATTAATTCTTTGTTAAATTGTAACAATTTAGTAAATTGTAATCAAGATTCCTCTTTAATATTCTGCACATTGATTGGCTTGAGCTCTTTAAAATAAAACCATAACCGTTTTTTTATGTGTAACTATCTTCCCATAATCACTGAAACAAAAATCAGCTTAATAAACATATTTATTTATTTATTATAAATTACCCGTAAAATTAACAAAAATACAGCAGTGTCTCTCACATTAATTTGTGCTCGATGAGGTAAGTTTTACGTTCGTGATTGTACATAAGGAATACCGGCGACGCGGGCGCGGTGTGTCGCCCTCATTTGGTTAATTCAGCCGGTAGAGATCCACAATTAAACGGACACAAAAGAAAAACTTCGACCGAACGGGAAATCACGACTCGGAGAAATTAACGATTCGAACAACTTTTTAATGAGCTTTTTAACGAAATTGTCCCTTGTACTTATTCGCAGGATCATTGGGAATACGCACTTTGATGGCGTGATTATTCTTCATTCTGCTTTGTCTTACGTTATCTTGGATTTTACAACTTAATGTGACCCATTCATTAACTACTTAGACTGACTATACTTACGTAGATACGTCACTATCAATCTGATTAAAATTATATAAAGTAGGTATAATTAGAACATAATTATTTCTTTATAGGTAGGCAGACGAGCAAATGGGCCACCTGAGTTACGTGGTCACCACCGGCACCACCACAATGGCTCTGTAGCCATATTAACCATTCCTTAAACGGCCAATGCACCACCGCCTTTGGGAACTTTTGATGTTATGTCCCTTGTGATTGTAATTACACTGGCTCACCCTTCAAATCGGAACACAACTAAACTGAGTAGTGTCTGATTATAATACGACTTTATATATATTGAACACGTTATTAATTGTTCTATAACACATAAGTATATGTCGTATTCTTATCTTAAATCCTGCTCTAATGCAGATTGGCGTATCGAATTTTTGTTCTTTGTAGTACATAAGTTATTTCTCGATTTTTATCTTATACCACGAATCTAAATGTGAATAGAGTTTTCTTATTGAGGAAGATCAGGTACTCGACTGTTTGTTTTTTTTTTTTTTAATTATTATAATAAAAAAGAAAAGCATGTCCTACGATATTTATGGAGGACTACAACAAATGTCAACTGAATCTGTTTGAAAAAAGAAACTATTTTTTTTCAATTTAATTACCGTATAACCGTTCAATGTTTTGCAGTCCTCGGTAACGGTTTGTTACTCTAATCTGCGATTACCTAAACAACAAGCCGTAGATAAACCAGCACGTAACCCTAATCTACTAAGTGCGGGGTGTTCGGTCCCCTCGACCGCGTTCGTAATCTCTGAATGGCCACGACTCTTACCACGAAAACAATGTTAATTGATTTAATCAGTTCTTATTTAACCTTTATTTTTCGTAACCGATTCTGGTGATAATCATAAAACATATAATAATAATATTAAAACATAGAACCGTAAAAATGATTCTATGTTTTAATCTTTTTAATAATTAAATTTCTGACTGGTGTATTTCTAAACTAAATTATGAAAATAATTATAAAATAATTATCGATAAAACTTTTTAAATTAATATTTAATTTATGAATAAAATAAAAAGTTAGGTGATAAGTAGTAAATTACAATATACAGTAATACACATATATAATTTCAACCAAACATGACTTATATATAATGACAGAAGTCACAATCCCAATCCCTTTTTATCGTGCACGCATTTTTTGCATCTCCCTAAGGGCTTCATATAATCGTATCTGCACACGTCACTGGAACGAAGCGTCGAGTTGACACCCTGTACTGTGACCGCTAATCGATGGGTGAAAATTAAATTTTGCAATTTAATTCACCTTTTTTATGAGTTTCGAAAGAATTCTACTATGTTTGAAGAAAAAAAATCAACTGATTAATATTTTATATACTTGTAGTTGATTTAAATTTTGGACCCAATGCCCCAAAATTTAAATCATCATCATTTTAATCAATCAACATGTTTTTGTTTTAAAAAAATATCACGATACACCAGTCAATAAAAATAGAAAATATTATTTTGAACTGGCAACATTGGGATGAAAAAAAAACAATTATACATTTTACGCTTACAATAAAATACATCTAGGGTATAAAGTAATATATATCCACAACAAAACCTCGAAACTAATAATTAGTAACCTTACACTAACCACGCGTTACCGACATTTTTAAATAACATTATTCGGCTTTGAATTTTCGACTTGCAATATA
This sequence comes from Vanessa atalanta, assembly GCF_905147765.1. Lineage (NCBI taxonomy): Eukaryota > Metazoa > Arthropoda > Insecta > Lepidoptera > Nymphalidae > Vanessa > Vanessa atalanta. Next base: position 9,411,156 of record NC_061882.1, read on the forward strand.
ATTATTGTCATAATCGTATGATTTTCGTTGACGCCTCTTGTAATCGAGATGAATAGAAGTTAATATGGTTATGTTGAAATTATTGTTACGGCTTACGTTTAGAATTTGAGTTCATTATTTAATGACAGTTGTTATTGTACTATGTGGAGACAAATTTTGTCACAAAATAAAAATGTTTCATTTATTAAAAATATATTATTGTTTTATTTGCTGTAATATTGTTAACTTAGTCAATTGAATATTTACTCTAGGTATATATTTTTATTCGATTATTATACAAATTTGTTCATACTATTTTGATTTGCAAGTCAAAAGAGATTAAATTAAACGAAGAGCTATCGGTTCGAAATTTAAAATGATATTGACAATCAACTTTATATATCTTGCAGGAAAATCTACGATACCATCTCCAATTCCACGGTTTTTAACATCCATATCGTATCTAGCTCTATTAATTACATATACATATAATTATTTAACATAGAGTTATTGTTACAGTCAATTGTGAAGTGTCAAGTGTATCAACTTTTTTAAATATAGAACCGAATACCGTGTTAAGGGAAATATTTATATGTATTACTTATTTTGCTTCGTAAATATTATTAACAATTTCATTTAAATTTTTAAATGTAAATTTCAAAAATAGAATATTTAAATGATATAGTCCCAAAATGTGCCTTTGCTTATACAAATGTAAAAAAGTTCGTATATGTTGTGAAATTCGTTCGAAATGTCAAATTGTTGAACGTGACAAGTGACAACGAAATTAATTCCTTGTATCAGTGCGCTGAATATTCATGTGGTCACAGCTCGTTAGGTCGTTGGTCAGTATCAACAAGAGGGTTGCTGAATGCTATATCAATACGTCATATGCATATGAAAATTTAGACTTGGTCATGGAAACAGATGGACTCTGTTGATATTCGGTCTACGTATTTGTTATCTAGAATAACATTATAGTGTTCTAGGAATTCATATTTAGTATTAACAGTTTCTGTCTAAACAAATGTCTAGAATTAAAATCAACAATATTGTGGTGCAAATATGTTAGATTAGATTTATTATTAATCTGGTGATCTGAAGTAATAATGAACTATGAAAGAATTAGTTTAGTTGGACATACGGAGTGCTTCCACAATCATACGATGTAAATATATTTTTATTTTAATTGAAATATACTAAAAACTATAACGGTGCCGCTGCTGAAAGCAAAAAAATGACCAAAATATTCGTGTCTTATGTCACATTACTTTTTTGTCCCATTTGCTAACGAAACAACCTTGGAGTAGTGGTGCAAGTCTTTATCAAAAGTATAACACCTCGCCTTATTGCCTCCATTGGTGACAGGAGGGCTGGTTCGCTATGCTGCTAGCATTCTTGCCACCATTCCACGCGGTCAAGATTTATACAGTAACTATTTTTATTTCGTATTTGTATATATTTAAACACTTAATGTTAATAATTCTTATTAATAAATTTATACGATTTGCTATTAATAATCGTAAGCTCATGTATTTTTAGCATTTGATTTGACAAATTGATGAGACCCCTTCGTTCTCTAATGAGCAAACATTGGCGTTGGATCAAATATGACATGTTCCTAAAGTTTCGTTTGCTTTCATTTATTTATACTTGGATCTTGTAACGCTATACAATTTTGTATAAATATTTATTCAATGATGGTGATTGATATCGTTATGAAATATTTGTATTAAAATCGTACTTCATTCATATCGTACTTCTTCATCGAAAATTCATTTTGTTCAATAATTTGTTTAATTAATAGATACGCTCTAATATATCTCTTGAGCATGTTACACTGGTTTGTCAGTGTGAACTGATTAACGGTGAATGAGATTGACATAAAAATTGTCTAGTGGAATAAATCCATATATGTAGAACTATAAAAAAAATAATCGACGTCACAAAATCGAGGTAGAGTTCTCAAAATCTTGGCAGCACTAGTTTTTTTTTATGATATCGGTAGGTGGACGAGCAAATGGGCCATCTGATGGTAAGTGGTCACCACCCATAGAAAATAGCGTTGTAAGAAATATTAATCATTCCTTACATCACCAATGCGAAACCAAGATGTTACGTCCCTTATGCCTGTAGTTACACTGGCACACTCAATTTGTGAGTAACTCAAAATAACTCAAGTTGTGTTGCCAAAATAATAAAATAACGGTTAAAATTTATTCAAAACAGCACTATTTAGAAAACAATAAATTAACAAGATAATTTTAAGATGACGTCCCCAGTCGAGATTAAATTATTTCCATTATCCGTTTGACGCGCCAAATGAGATAACCGAATCTATGTTTAACGAATTTAATCAAATTGTTCTTTCATGACAATTACAGGAAAACGTATTATTTATAAACACGTACATTGTATTCAAAATGCTTTACGTCGACAAAACATATTTATTACTTTGAAGTTTACTTTTATGAGAAAGCTTGAAGTTAATAATCGTTTAAAAACATGGATTAATTGTAAATAACTGTTATTTCAGCATGCTCTGTGTACGTACAGTAGCTCATTAATCTTCTACAAGATAGGATTGTAAAATTAATTTACTGCCGAAAAATTCGTACCTACGAAATTGATATAGGCTCATCACAAAGTTATACGATACGAAATAATTATAAGCCGTCATCCCCCGACAGTTGGACAAACAGACCCCCTCAGGGAGAGACGTCTTTTTATCGGCGAGGGACCGCAAATTTCTATTTGCATATCTGTGCACTCATAAATCTCTGTTTCACTTATTAGCCCCTTTTGGGTACCGGGGTCGGAGCGACCCGCGGTGAAACAGGGTTAGTCGACAGTGTCGTGGTTACGAATTATGTGAATAGTTAAATGTTAATGTCTGTAGTCCGAGAGATACTAATTTACTGGTAGCTGATGAGAGAACTGTGATTTTTTTATAACAAAAGTCATATTGCCGAATTGAATGAGATAAGTCAATTATCAAACTAGCATATTGTAGTCTTGTCTTAAAATAGACTAAGGACTAGGAATGCCAATCTTATTTTCATAAGATTACCAAGTAATTAATAAATCTTTGTTATATCATAAGTAAGATGATTCTTTTGTTAGACTCTATAGTTAAACCAATTTTTTATAAGAATTCAAAATCAAAATATTCGAATAAAGTATTCAAATAAGCTTTTACAAGCTCTTTTGAATTGTCGTTTTACAAACTATATTAAGTGAATGCACCGGTTCAGAATGTAGATTCTACCGAGAAGAACCGGCAAGAAATTCACTAGTTACCCGATGAGCAAACAAGTATGTTATATAGAAATAAAAAAAAAAATCAAAATTTAATGATTAGGAATATAATATAAATTTTATTACGCTGTTAATAAAAAAAAAAACCATTGAAATAAAACTATTTTCATTATTAAGTTATAATTCATTTTTAAAATTCGAATACATTCTTAAAAATAGTTTTATTTCAATTGTTATGTATCTAATAAAATAAAAAATAAAAAACTACTTACGTGTCTTAAATGTCCCCGCGAAGGCATTTGTTAGTGCATAGTTAGGTGACCTGGTTACTTTGGGTGAATTGCTCGGAACAGAAGAACAGGTTAGTGATGTGTTAACAGAATTGAGACCGCCACCAAGAGTAACCAACACCAGGGACCATTGAACATGCGTACATGTGAAATGATTAAGATTCGCGTGCATATGCTACATTTTTTTTAAATAACCATGCAATATCAAACAATAGGCAGTACTCATGCATAAGGATGTAAGGGCGCTGCCACAACAACTTGTGTGGTAACACTCTAATAAATAGGTGTATTTTCATGCAAAAGACAAATATTTTCAAACGAAGACATAACTTCCACTAAGAGTATATACCGAAAATGTGTAGAAGCATATGAATGAAATAGCAATAAATATATAGACATCAAAATAAGGGTCTATTTACAACTTTTGTATTAAAGAAAAAAAATCTCGTTGTTAGGAAAGTTGAAATTGTCGGCTCTTCTCTATTATAATATGCATACATACATATTATAAACCTACCTTATACTCTGGTTATTGATGAGAACCGCATTAAAATTCGTTTCGTAGTTTAAAATAAATAAGCGTACAAATTTTCTTTATACTATGTACAGATAAGTGTATGTCTAAATATAATAGTTTTTTATATTATTATTTACAAAAATCTACACCATATATGTATAGATATATCTTATTTTACAAGTTTGTCTTTATTCCCAGTCGTATTTATTATCTGTTGGTAGGTATTCGTACCACTGTTCAGTTTGTACCGTAGTATATCACAAAGCGCCGCCCTGAGGGCCGCCTACGTCGTGTTTGTATTATCTCTGAACAAAATCTGGTTTCACGCATGATTACTATCAATTAATTTAAACAACAAATCGGGTATTTCAAATACTATGAATGTAAATATGGCCAAAACACAAGCCCCTCCTCGCTCTTTCGTAACACAAAATATATCGGACACTTAATAAGTCACACTCTATACGTTTCCTTTTAAAGAAGCCATCTTTTTATTCTATTGACCGTCCCCCCGCTTTTATACTTAATAGTATTTCTTGCAATTGGTACCAGGCGGCCAGACGCTTTCAGGAATAAAACATTGTGGTCAAGAAGCAAAAAGCTTACGATACACCAACAATATGAGACCTATTCTATCGTAAGAAATCTCAGTTCGTATTCCCTATGAGCGGAGTTCAAAGATTATTGGACGTCTGTACGAAGGAAAAAAACTAACGAATCAAGGGAATCTAAACCTTAAAGCCTTGTAATAAGAGTGTTGTAGTTGTATGGATGTTGTAAATGCTTAATGTGTATCAATTTCAGCAATGGCCTGGGCGACATCGGGGCGAACGTGACGCGAATGTGTGCAGGACCTTTTTATTATCATTGAGTGACCGCGAACTACTCATATGATAAATGCGCGTGCAGAGTGATATTGCCTCTTAAACATAGGTACAGTTAAATTATTCTACAAAATATCCCTTAATATATACTTTTTTAAGTCCCAATGACTGCTTTAAATCATTTATGTTTTACATTTGACAGTGTGAAATTTATACTGTTGCTATAATTATAAAATAAAAAAAAATACTCTCGGTCATTGAACTAATTGAGCAATAAAAAACTGTCTGCGTCTTAAAGAAAAGTGGAGAAATATAAAATGTCGGCAACACCTCATTTCCCGCGCTTTACGCGGGGGCCGATTGAAGTCATAAATCTTGGGCGGGAAACACTTTTTGTGCGGTAAAAATAGTTTCCTCTGTTTTGTGCTATTTTTTTTTCGATTATTTTATTATTATAGGTTTTTAATTGATTAATTGAGTTTTCTCTTCTCATAAATTACAACCAAGAGAAGTAATAATCAAAATAAGATATAAATAAATTAATTTATTGAAATTGGTCATAAATATATTTCTTTGATTTATAACTTGGGTAATTATATTATTATTTGATTTAGTTAGGTAAAGTTTAACAAGATATTTTTGATGATTTATTAAGAATTCTTCAGTATCACTGGAAAACAGTTATTTCTACGTAATAAATTTTAACAAAAAGTATTTGTTCGAGAACCATTATAATTAAAAAAATGTAGCAACTGGTAACATTTGTAACTTATATAATAAAAATTGTAAGCGATGTATTAGTATCTGTCAAATTTCTCCATAATAATCTATAGGCGTTTTATTGAAATGTATTTTGTTCCTTCGTCTTGTAAAAAACCCCCCTAAATCTTCCATTTTCCCTAAAGGATGGAGACAAATGGCTGGCCCTGGGCAGTAGTTCTTTATTCATTCTGGGGGTTGGAGCGTATAAATCAGGCGATTTCACGTCAATAGCACTAGTGTTGGCCATGTTGGCATAAGTATGTTGGCTTAAAAAGGTTGTTACCAATATTGGGTCCGTGTATTCAAAATAAATAGTTCGATAAACGCCTGCTTTGTCATTTTAAAATAAGAATTACAAAAAGTAGGTAAACATTTAATCGGTAAAATAATGTCAAAAGTCTTTGTCCAAGAATTCTCAAACCACAATATACATATAATATAAATTATACTCGTTTAGAATCGAGCAAAATATTGTACAATTAATTATAAATTTCTATTTGACGTTCGTTAAATTTATGTCCTCACTGAGAATATAAATGTAATAATTCAACAAGTTATATTAAATAATTGTGTTTTACCTACCGTTGTCAACTTATTTGTAGCGACAGAAAAAAAAAACAATCTCTAATTTGTTTTTCTAGGTATATATTATTACAGTTACACTATTGATTGTGAAAAATATTATAGTAAGGTTTTACTGATATACACTTGTACTCGTATATATATATATTATTTTTATTATACTTGTTGTTTATTTTGGTTTAAAGTATATGTGTATATATTTAAAAAAAGTTAAATATAGATGATAATTTGTTTTAATCTCGCTTGCAAATACTAAAATATAAAAAAGCTGAACTTATCTAAACTGTATTAAATTTTAACATTATTCTGTTGACAGTACAACTATTAATAAACACATCAACGATCTATCCGAGATAGCAATCAGACATTATAATAATTCACATATGAATATACAACCAATGAAATCCGACCCGTTTTGTCCGGCTTGTGTACATAATGTTATTCGTTTCGTTATATTTCTTGTTTCTGACCACTAACACAGTTTTAAACATATTTAGTCAACTTATGGACCATTCCTTACAAGTTTAGTTTACCTTTTTAATCCGTATAAATAGTATTTTATATCATTATGTGCCAGCGTCAGGATGTTAATGTTTTAAGATTGGTTCGGTTGGACATTGCTATAATGATCTTAGTTTGACAATTTCTGTAACTAATGTTTAGTAGTTACTAGTTAGTCGATTTAATCCAAAAATTTTTAAGGATATTACTATCGCCATAGAGCGGGAACTTTGTTTGGAAATAATGGGATGATGATTAGAATTTAGATTAGATGAGAGCCTTATAATATTCCTATCTAAAATGTCACAGGTATATCTTGTATTTGTTGATAAATAATAAAGTACTATTAAAAAAACGTACAGGGAGTACGTTTTTTTAATCGAATCTAATCGATTAGATCTTTACGAACAAACCCATAAGGTTTTTATAATATGTGAAGAATATTTATAGGAATAGAATGTGTTCTTAAATTGAAATTATGAATCGTTAAAAATTAAAAATAATTAAAAAAAAAACCGGCGATAAGCTATGTTCTTAATTTAAAAAAAATCGTGACTGTTTTCGATATTTAACTTGGTTGTGCTTTGTACAAGACCGACTGGGTAGATACAACAACTCATCACATATTCTACAGCCAAACAATACTACTCAGTATTGTTGTGTTCCGGTATAAAGGGCAAGCGAGCCAGTGTAACTACAGGCGCAAGGTTCTTAGAGGTTGGTGGCGCAGTCGTGTGGAAAGTAAAACTTAATACATCTTACGGCGAGAATGTCTATATCAAGTTAACATCAGATCCATTCCCTCGTCTGCCTACCAATTTTATACATAAAAAAACCACACGCCGTTTAATAAATGACATTTAAATAGCTTCAATCGACACCTTTCTAATTTACGATTAGAATTTATCAAATCGACATCAGATTCGATAGATATTAATTAAGATATCATTTTAAATGAGCTGAGCATAATTACTTATTTAGAGTTAATTTTTTTATGACTTTAAATTTGTTGTTTAGGGAAATTAATCTTTAGTATATTAATTTAAGTCGCCGATTTGGATGCAAAGTTAATTATAAATCATATATTTATGTAAAAATATTCCTAATGACTTGTTTGAGCTTTAATAACCGACGGAAAAGATTGATGGCCTCAGTAATTTTACGGTAATCACTCATTTTTGTCTAGAACGATTGGTCCCGTTAAGGAGGTTTTATTTAAAAAAAAAAATTAAATACTATAATTGGGTAAAGTTTCAACTAACATTAAAAAGGATAAATGATACTATCCTATTTCGATTTAAACATGAATAAAATTTATAAAGTGAATGGGAAGATTTAATTTAAGTAACAGGATAAGATAAATTGTTTACAGAGCCTCTCCAAATGCAACTGTAAACTATCTGTGCTTGTTGTTGATTTAATTTCCCGGTCTGCATGTTCCAGCGGCCTGTTTTATCGATATACTTAAAATGTCGACAAAACAGTAAAGGCGGGTAAAAGATACAAAATAATTCAAAGATATTTTTTTTTTATTTTCGTTTCATTTGGTCTTTTCTAGCCTTATACATCATATCTTCAATGTTATAGTACGTTTATGTTCTGTACATAAATGTATATTACAAATAAAAATTGCAAATTAGAACTTTTTTGAATTTATAAAAAAAAAAAATCCTTAAATGTAAGTATCAATGTACTATTTTTCTCAATAACTTAAAGCAATCTATTAATCCGAAATTTTTTACGCTCACGTCGACCCTCTAACCGCAACACAATAAATATTGCACACACTTCACTAAAGTAAAACGCTAGCTCACTAAAATACGGTGATGAGCGGCGCGGGTAAAATTATTAGTTTATGAAGCCCCTATATCCTATGGGAGTTGCTTCTGCAATACAATACCTATAAAATCACCATTACGTATTTTTTTATTTATTGAAATATTTACACGTTCAACTTATTGTAGTAACTTTTGTTTTACAATAATAATGTTAAGTAAGATATACAAAATAGGTTGATATCTTCCGAATTAATTTACTCTATTATAAAAATAAACAAATTTTAAACAGTCATCACCGATTCATTTAATTTTAAGCTATTTGTATAATATTTCTCGTATCAATAATTTAATAGAGAGGTATTTCATTAAATCCCGATAAATATCTACAAATCATCACATTGTTATTATGGCATAAAATTAAAAATAACATTACAATAGCGATTGTTCCCGCTGGCGCTTATGACTGTAGCTGTTCCGTAACATTACGGGCGCCACACTTCCAGCGAGCGCGTGCTAGGGTGCATAAAAAATAAGCTCTTATAACTAAGTGCGTTTTCACACTACGTCCATAAGATATATAAATCACTATATGTCGCTGCATTTATATGTTAGCTTAATAAAAATAAAGGAACGACACTTCACGACACGAAATTAAATATACTTAAGAAAATTATTTAATATATTTTTTTTGTACTGATACGTTAAAAAGTAGTATACTGAGTTACTTTTGTTATCAGATAGGACGATTAATTGCTGGTAAAGTAATTCGAATTTACAAGCTTACTAAAGTAAAATACATTTAGATTTTGATAAATAATTAATAAGCACTCAGTTATGGCCTAAATTTGAATTGGTAACTTTCCTTTTAGTCTAGTAATACTTTGAAACAATTCGCATATAATGCTTAATAATCTGTATTATATATATTTATGTTTCTAATTGTATATATTTATATAACATAGGATTCATTTATTAATAATATTCTGTCCAAGTTTAGCTTGCATGGTATCTCACTATCGAAGTTACTAATGCGTTCATAATTTTAACTTTTCTAACTTTAAGTTAAATGTATCTGTTAATTTAACGGTAAACGGAACTTATCTGAATAATTTATTAAAGGAGCGATACTTGTAACAGTTGTACCTTTTTCATTTTATAAAGTCGGTATGTCGATTTTGACAAATGACTATAGATATATTTAAATCGAGAGCCGAGTTGGCCCAGTGGTTAGAACGCGTGCATCTTAACCGATGATTTCGGGTTCAAACCCAGGCAGGCACCACTGAATTTTCATGTGCTTAATTTGTGGTGGTGAAGGAAAACATGTTGAGAAAACCTACATGTGTCTAATTTCAACGAAATTCTGCCACACGTGTATTCCACCAATCCGAATTGGAGCAGCGTGATGGAATATGCTCCAAACCTTCTCCTCAAAGAGAGAGGAGGTCTTAGCCGAGCAGTGGGAAATTTACAGGCTGCTAATGTAATTTATGTAAAAATATATAAATTAAAACAAAAAAATTTTTAGCTGATTTGTGATTGTTACAATTATTTTAAAATGGCCGCTTCACTTAATTTAAATTAGTTTTATTCCATTGCAAATATTTTTTTGCAAAATCAGTTAACAATTATGAATCTATGAATTAAAAAAAACCGTGATAATTTCTTTAATTAATCAAGAAGTATTTATGATCAAATATATGGGCTCATTTCAAACGAGATAATCATCTAGCTCCATCTATTATCCTATATGGATTACGATGACTTGGCATTTAAATGAGGTACGTTAGAATACAAGGTATTAAATCTAGTAAATGTATGGGACGCGCACTTTCACATTGTGCCTATTATATTCCACGAGAAATGCTGACGCTACAGGTTGGTTCAGCACGTACGTTATAGACTTTTTAATCTGTCCTTAATTTTATTAACATATATTTTTGTTTCGTTTAAAATGACTGTCAAGTGTCAGCTGATATAGGGAAAGTGTTCGGATATAAACTGATTAAGATTAGTTAAGTCTCTTGGGAAAATTTTAATCACAATATCAACTCTACGCGTGTGTGTTAAATAAGTTTATTTTTAAATTTCTGTTATTAAGATAAGTTTAATTGGACAGAAGTATTTAAATAATATGCCTAAAAAAACTTATGACGGTGTTTTTATATGAAATATAAATATTTATAATAATTAATATGGCTTGCAAATATGAAAATACAGACTTAAAGAAGTTTAAGATGATGATACAGATGGTTGTGAAAACCACAAAAATAGATAGGTCAGTAATATAAGAGCTTGTATTACGAAACGCGAAAAGATACCCATAATATATCAAAATTCAACAAAAATGAAAGGCTTGCGAAATAATTGTAGATCTCTACTAAAACACATAATTAATTAATTATCTCATCGTCAAAAACAATATGTCTGTAAATTAAAGGTCTTTTAATTTTGATTTATGTTACCTATATAATATTTTGGAATATTTATTTTATCGGTATTAAAAACAACAATTATTAATATAATATTTTTTAAAGGAAAATAATCAATGAAATTTCGTCTCGAAATTTTGATATCCTAAATCGGGATCTGCCTAATAAGAAAGCCAGTAGACCAACGTGGCAGTTATTTGCAAAATACTAATAAAATAAAACATACAATATGATATGTTCTCTTATAAAGGTCTTAAGTGTTATTTGAAGGTTTAACTGTTTATATGTTTTAAATAGACTATTTGCGTTTTATTGGATAGCCGTTTCGTTCATATTGCGTTCAAACAGAATTGCTATGAAATTAGCATCAAAATAAACCATGTAATGATGATGCCAGGTTTAATTGACTCGTTGTGAAATGTATAAGCGAGGTCCTATCATATATATGTCATATGTTATAAGCGCTAGCGTTTTTCGTATTGTTCAGTTTCGTAATATCTTGTTAAGCATCCCATTAGCTTGAAGTTATCGATTTTGATATTTGTTAATCTATACATTTTGTTTATATTTAAGAGAATACTTCAATGTAATATGTATAACGAGTATCGATAAAAAAATATATTGGAATAAAATAATAAATAAACGCTACAAGTTTGTTAATAGGACTCCAGTCTAAATCTCATAGACCCAGCACGCCCGCTGCTTCATGCCAGCTAGCCGACACAAATTTATAGGTAAAAGTTCGCGACCGAACCAACCGGTCCAATGACTTCAAACAAAACAAAACAGCCTTTAATCCATCCTTATACGATCCTTTCTCGAAAAACCTATGCTGAGCCTTATCGGATACTTTCTTAATTGTACTCCTCAGCCGCGGTCATGGGAATCTTGACCTTATTACCGATACAGTAGGTTCAATTTCAATTAGACCTAATTTCTCGGCCTTGCCGCCGGTGGATCGCTCTCACCTTAGGTTCACGTGTGAACCTACATTAACCTGCTATGTAAAGTGGTCGTGTCAGGTGTATTCAGAGATTTCATTGTTGATGACTTTTTTAATTGGTCGTGTTAAGATGTTGAGATGGAGTTGTGGGGCGTGCGGCATCTAATTCTTTAATGTGGATTTATGACGGATACTCGTATCGGACACGCCTTTTGTTTTAAGTCTTGTGTATAATTGTGGACGGTCTATCGTTTATACGCTTGAATTGCTTGCTTCATGAAGGCTACAGTTCGTGTGACCCACCAATGTTATCAACATAATTTAAGATTGATTCTTCCATAAAAGGCTTTTAGTAGAAATCAAAATAGATAGAGTACTATAAGATATTTATGTGATAGTGAGTTTCATAAATATACCGCCTCTCAGATAACCTTACAGCCGTAATTTGGTTGCATATTGCAATTAAAGTATCACAAATACGTAATTGTTCATTAAAATAATTTTATAATGTTACAAAAAATATAACAAAATATCATCCAAGTGAGATCAAAGTCAGTATCGATAACTTAAAAGATGTTGCCATTTGTAAATATAGAAGCAATGATTCTTGCATGTGGCAACACAAGTGCAAATACATATAAGGATGACATTGATTTACTTGCAATCACCGTGAATAACTTTCGTCTGATGGGATTGATGCTGTACGAATCAGTGAAAGGAATTATTGGAAAACAAATTTAAATGTGGGAAATTTTATTGGTGATTGAGAAAGGGAAATAGCTAGACTTTACCTAGAAAATGCTCTTAAGTTAGGAATAGATGAGAATTAACTGTAAACGCATGTTGGATAAGCCTTTTGTATTCAGTGAAGTTTCTTTTACTTCCTCTATCTCTTGTCTTTTGCTTAGTATACTAACTTTCTTGTCATATCCTCATTAATTTGTTTGTATTTAATTGTTAATTTTATTTTAATTCTTATTTTATGTGGCGTTTAACTATAATTAGCTTATTATTTTGGTTCAATTGTTTATAAGTTGAAACTGTTATAAGTATATGTACATAAATGTTATAATTTGGTGGACGAAATACAATAAAAAACAATATTGTCTCTTTTTTGGTATAAATATTGTTAAAAATTCAACAGATAAGAATAAAATTAATAGTCAATAATAAAGATAAAATATCAGTCAAGATATAAAAAAATATTGTCAAAAAATCAGGATATGCGTATATTATAAATACGTATTTACTGAATTTATATGGAACGCAATCGTAAAATATGTAAATATAACGTTCCCAGAAAGAACGTTTAATAATAATGATTCGACTAATTGCATCATAGTTATGCTGTATACTGCGCATGCGCCGCTCATTTCTCCATCGATTTAACACCTGTCAACATCGCTCAGACTCTACAAGTCTACAGGATGTTGTAATAAGTCAGTAAAAAATTAAAAATAATTATGCCATTTTTTTTATAGTAAAGATCTAAGCTATTTGTTAATTTATTAATTATAAACGATTTCTTCCGTTAATAGATGTTTTGTAATAAGATAAGCTTGACCATTTTTACCTTACAATAAATTATAGCTATTGGTCTTAGTTAATTCTCGCAATGATCGTAAACGAGTTGCAAGCGACTGGTTCCCATTTTAGATGTAATTTATTAGTAACAATTCAGATATAATAACTTAATGTTTAATTTAGATAAGAGTGTTTTTTCTTCTTCTGTACAAAACCATTGTGCTTATTTCAAAACTTTATTATTTGTCGATATAACTAATAAACAGCTTAAATCGCCTCAGGTAGCACCGACATAGTAGGATCAGTTATTTTTTAATTGATTCGTGGATATTATATGTCATATAGGTGGGACGTAACGGAGTGGCGAATGGGCCACCTGATGGTCAGTGGACACAACTGCCGAAAGACATTAGTCCATTAAGAAATAATAACCTTGGGAACTTGTTATGCTTCTTGTGCGTGTAGATACACACGCTATGTATACCTTCAACTTGGAAGACAACAATACTAAATTGAAGATATATTAATTATCAAAAATATATATAAATATAAAACGCAGTATAATTAAAATACAAATACGACTCTGATAACATATTTAATTTAGTATTTTATCGCTTCCGCTTGTCCGTTACACCATACATCGATTTAGAAGATAAATATGAGCACTGTACTTGATCGAGTGAAGATAAGGTTGATTTTTAAGTAATTAAGATCACGTTATCTTTGATTTGTTAAATGTTATTTATTAATCATTGAAACACGATTGTAAAACGTAGTGAACATTATTAGAATTACTACGATTATTGGCGATATACTTTTTGATATTTCAAGGTTGAATATGTGTCCAAAATTTGAGTGAAGTTTTTGACAGGAGGAGGTTATAAAGTGACGTGCAAACTGACATAAATAAATAATAAATAATAATAAATAGTAAATATTGGACAACATCACATTCATCACTCTGATCCCAATGTAAGTAGCTAAAGCACTTGTAATATGGAAAATCAGAAGTAACGACGGTACCACAAACACCCAGATCAAAGATAACATAGAAAACTAATGAACTTTTTCTACGTCGTCTCGGCCAGGAATCGAACCCTCGAAACCTCGGAGTGGCGTGCCCATGAAAACCGGTGTACACACTATTCGACCACGGTCGTCAATCGACATAAAATTAAGTTTAAAATTAAATTTGTAATAATAAACAACTTTCCCTGTTAATATATCTCTCTAATCATATATAATGTATATCACACAATGGCAATTATCATTATAACTTACGTTTGGTTAACTATTTATTATCTACAGAAACTGATATTTAAAATGCACATTAAGATGCCTTAGTAACTAATAACGAGTATTTACCATTAAAAGGTTACTTTCCAGTTAGGAAATAGTAAATATCAGAACGAAATATCGAATAAACAGTGAGCCACGATCCGCGGAGATCATCTGGGGCAACACGCGTTATTAATCTCAAATCTCAGTATATAAATCGTATACACAATGCTTGGGAATAGTATCGATTGGTTTTACTTTAGAAATATCTCATACGATTTCGTTATCGATTTGTAGTTAAAGTTTACAAATACTAGTTGTGTTCCGTGATTTTACTCGACTATATTTAAATTAAGTTTTAAAAATTTCGACTTGGGTGTTTTAAATACTGTAAATCTTTGTTTATATATATATCCGTAGAATTGTAAATACCGTTAGATTGTTATCTATCTCGCGAAATTGTGAACTGCCGAAATATCGTGAACGGTGATTTAACTCAAAATAAAACGTAAAAAATTTCGATGCTTATGATAATTCGGCTAGGTTAGGTTAGTGATATTTGAATTAAGTTTTGAAAACTACTTAGACGATTCAAACCAAAAAATATATTGTAAAGATGGCGACGATTTTACGCGAGTTACTCTAGAGTGAACTAGTAGAAGTCGTCACTTAAGAAATAAGTGTTATTCCCCCTCCAGGTGACCTTTCCCTGTCTCTTTCTATTTTATATAATTTCAACTTATTTTTGTTATTTTTTTAATTATGGCAAAATTGACATTTAAAATCCTGTCATTTAAATATTCTCAAATATCGTTGTTAATTTATTTCTTTGAGTCTATTATTTAATACATAATATTTAGGGAAAGCAACTTCGTATCAGCCGGGTCGTTTTTACACGTTTGAACACTAGAAGACATTACGAAAAAATGCTAAAACAGAATTTACAGCCATAGGTACTTATTATTCATTTATTTTTTTGAATTTGTATAAGGACTTATTTCTCTATCAACTTCTGCATCCTTATTTTACCATTCAATTGAAGGAGATGAACAATTTAATTATAAGTAGTAGGTCGATTAGTTTCATTATAAAAGGTTTCTAAGCTCGCTAAGGTGAAAGAGGTCGCTATGACAGTACCTTTATTCATTTAAATTCAATTACTGGTAGCTGGGAAATTTGTATTGAGTGCAATTTAAAATAGATATATAATATTAAACATATGTAATACTTAGTTACTAGTATTATAAATGCAATAGTTTGTTTTTTCCTTCACATCTGAACGATCATCACGATTTTTGATATATACGTGGTATATATATAAAAGGGCATAAGGTATTTAGATAGCTTATGCTCTTTTAAGTACAGGTGTTAGCAACTGGACTTCATCACCCCCCCCCCCCCCCCTCCTCTCACTCGCAGGCGTAAACTAGTACCATATAAAACTATTATTAATCAATAGGTTCTTTGTTCTCAGTACATACTAAAGTGTATTGGTTCAAATGTGTATGATGCCTTACGTTTTAATGCGTCGGATTCAAACTGATATCAAGGCGGATCAGTGTATACGCAGCCTAATTGAGCCAATTTATAATTTCATAAGGAAAATTTGTTGTTTCTGAAATTCATCTTCCGATGTCTTACACAGTAATTATTCAAATTGCCGTCTTATCGGAGCAAAGCAGTTTTCTCGCCCTTATACGAAAGTAATACGACTGCGTTGATTTTTATTTCTAAGGGAATAAGTCTCAAAATGCTACACTGAGTTCATTTTTATGTATGTCACTTAAGGTAATTAAGAAAGAACCACGTATTTTCGTCTGAAATATACTTTCTTATCATTTATAAAAAAATACTTGGTTAAAAATGTTATATTAAAGTATACTTATAAATACCTACTTACAAACTTCAGTAAAAATCAACAAAAAAATTAAACCATAGCTCACACCAATTATCGAATTGACATTAAATCTTGAATCCATGGTATTATGGATACGTGAAAACGGTCCGCTTTGAACTTCGACGAAGCTGTTATGGGGACTTCACCAGTAAATTTTCAAGTGTTTTTAACTGTGTTGCCAATTAGAAAAAATAATAATATTTCGTCTGTATCTTTGCCTAACATTATATTATATATAGTCAATGTAGCTATTAACGTATCAAATACAGTGTTACCAGTTATATTAACCACAAATGACTTCCATAAAACTGCCCCGTTATAAGTTACATCCAGAAGCCGAGATATCGATCTAATCCATCGATTCACGTTTATCGATTGCTTCGTGTATCGATGTTCTTATCGATACTCGATTTGTCACGAACATTCAATATCGATATTAATCGGATTGTAAAGTTATTTAATAAATATTGATTTTCATGGTGGTTAAATTATTCTAGATTATTGTTTTATAACTGCGAAGGTTACGCAGTATTAAACGAAAATTAATTGTGGTATTAATGAAAGATATCTGGCCGCTTAATAAAATTATGTAATGTTTACTAGCAACCTGCCATAAATGAAAATTAATGTTTAATGTATGTGGCCGCCGAGATTTACACCGAATACTTCTCACAGTAAATTACTAATCACTGGGTATCATATGAAAACTTGAAAAAGACACAAATTAAGGTCATTTGCCTTTCCAATTATACTATATTAAACAAAAAAGAAAAGAAAAATTTCATCTTATAAATATGCTGGAGTAAAATTTTACAAATACCAAATAAAAGCGAATTTATTATTAAACAATTTGAAGACAAAGTTTCTTATCGGCCAAGTGCATGGAAATCCCGACCTTAATCAATTCATTATTTAAAAGAAAAAGCTAATTCAACTCTATTTAACACACATAATAAAATGTATAAAGTAGTTTCCTTATTAAAGTCACACTAGAAAAGAAAATAGCAATGAACTGCTGTGAGAAAATACTCGGAACTCAACATATTACTTGATCGTAAAATGTCAAAATGTGATTTACTACTATGATAAATAATTATATTATATAATTTAAAGGCATACACAGTTAAGCCCTTTATCATTTCACGAGAAGACGAGAAACGAGTGTTAAGTCGTATTCGAATATCTTTGAACTTTCTGTCACGTTAATTTTCTTTCTAGGTCGAAAAACGTTTGGACATAAAATAAATATTTTTTTTTGAGAATAAATCCTACTTATCACTCAGCACTTTGTTACTATACTAGAAAATTTCAGGTAAGTATTTCACTATTAGTAACGTAATGTAACAAATACTATTTTTTATATATTATCTTACGACGTTTTAATTATAAACAACAAGCAAAACTCATATGGCCCAGTTAATAAATTAAGTTGCGTTCAAATGATAAAATCAAATGTAAAATAGAGATAACACATACAAAGATATACAAGATAAGAAACGGCTATAAAACACATGGTAAGGTACAAATTCATGAGACTAAACCCACAAGATCGTGCATTAAAATTCATCTCGTCGTAAGGGCCGGTTAAGTTAACGTTCAGATCCCGATAACCATTAGGATCCCTTAATTTGTTCCAGGCCCCTCACCTATCCCTTCCGTATCCCTTTACAAATCGTTAACAAAGGGTTGGTATCACTGGAAATGCTAAAACTTATGGTTCCACCAGTACTGTACATATTTCATATTAAATAATGTTTAATTAAACATAATCCTTTTTTACAAAACAACGATAAAGATTTTAAAATTATCGGTTTGGCTGCATATTTAGAATTTGAAAAGTAAATAATTTCCAAAACCGTAGACTCTAAGTGAACATACTTTTTTTATTAAGCTTTGTATCGGTGCGTAGTAATAACGCATCTAGTGGTTGTATATCAAGGTGCTCCAAGGGTGTAAATGTCGCTAAGCCCTTCAGTTCTCGTATCAGATGAGATATTGTAATGTTATTGTGGGCAGAGATTGAATATCTCGCTTGATTTGTGCCTTTCTTGTACGATTCGCAAGTTTACACTGCTAATGGCTTATGTGCGTTACGTAAGTACATTATATTACTGATTGAGTTTATTACTTATACGGATCATATGTATTGTTTTTAGAGTGATGGTCTTATGTTAAGCCATTCATAGTTCACTAGTGCTAGCATTAGTTAGTTTTTTATCGATGGTTGGGGATCGTGTTTTTAATATCGTCAGTGCAATTCAGTAAGAACTCACTATATATATGTAATGCATGTATCTTTCAAATATTATAATTGTACTAATGTCAATTTTAAAATGTCATATCTCACTCTATCGTTTTGTTCAAAATGGAAAGCTATAGGAGGGACTATAAATACAATATTAATAAAACATTAGAAAATAATCAGCCGTTCTATTCTGTTGACAACATTTCATTTCGTATCACTCGTGAATGTTGTCACCTTACGGTGATACGCTATTTTGATACGAGTAAATGTTATAATAATTATTGTCAATGTCATATATCACTTTCTAAAATTTGACGATGGTGTTCAGCGGTGAGTTTCGAGTTTGTTCTTACAGAATAGCTCTAATGTAACAGAGATTATTTTTTATGCTGAGCAACATAAGTACGCATATATTTAACAATATTAAAACTAACGAACGATTTCTTTCAGATAAATGAACGAGTGAATGAAACAAGTGACTATTCATTCCCCCTTCTTTTCTCTTTTTTCTCTCGTTGCGCGCATTGAACGTA
The DNA here is from genome assembly GCF_905147765.1 of Vanessa atalanta. Taxonomy (NCBI): domain Eukaryota; kingdom Metazoa; phylum Arthropoda; class Insecta; order Lepidoptera; family Nymphalidae; genus Vanessa; species Vanessa atalanta. The sequence goes on from NC_061882.1 coordinate 9,430,499, forward strand.
TAGTATAAGTCGGGGCACAAATGTTGCCTTACGGATGACCCTTACGACATTTAGTAACTAACTTGATAATAATTAAGTCAAATATAATAGTTAACACCTATTCATAGTTATTACCAGACGTTGAAACCATGTTCAGCAAATTGATAGTTCAGTAAATGCCCTCGACCTCTATCAACACAAGACAATGCTGAATCGTACAATAATTAACCATTTTAACGCGACCTAGCACCCCACTGAAATTAAACTGAGAAGTGAAATTAACTTCGGTGTTAGAGATCACAATACATTGGTTAGTTTAATCTGTTTTGTTCACTAGCAGTTTACGGATACGTAAATATTTGTCTTGGAAATGTATACTAATAATAAACGGCTTTTGGGTACTTTTATTCGTAGGAACTTCCCTAACAATTATGAGCATTAAGTCTGTGTTCAAAGTATTAAAAATTTAAATAAAATTAAAAAAAAAAAATGAAATTACAAGGCACTTAAATCAAGTTTAACAACTTTGACTTTGACATTGACGTTTGTCTTTGTCACAGAATTAGGAACGAGTATTACCGACACAGATTCAAAAAAAAAATATATTATTATGCAACGTACAAATTCTGTCCTCATATTTATAATGAAAAAATCTATAAGTACCTTTGTAATATATGATGTTGATAATCTACAATTATTAACTTCTACGTCACATATGCCTCATCCATTTCAATGTTCTATCCCATTGGAAAATGTCAACGGGGCGCCATCATCGATGTTAAAGGTAATAACATAAATATATCTAATATCACCTAACGAGGTGATGCTGCGATGACATTTACAAGATTTTTATGAATCTTTAGTGATCTTTTAACATCACAGATTGAAATTTCTATTTGACAGATAATAAACGCTATACCGAGATTCCATTTGGTTCTTTGCGTACCAACGGGCATTTATAATATAAAAACTATGAACTTTTTTGTTATTATTTTTATACCGATTTCACTTTATAACAAGCTTTTATTCAACGTGAACTTAATATTATTAAGTGGGGTCATATCTCGTTATTGAATGAATGAAATGAACGAATTTGGAACCAGTTCCACAGTGATCGAGCTACAATTTTGAACTTTTAGTGCTGATAATGCGAATTCTAATAATTAAACAGTTTTTCTTGCTACATATAGAACAAAGTAATAAGCAACTGGCTTCCATTAAAAAAAAGTGGTTCGTTAGTATAAAGGAAGAAACTATCTAATATAAAATCAATAATAGATTTATCAAGGAAGATCAAAACAACGCAGTATATCTATATAAGTATACTTCCAATTTCGGATCTTTGATAATCGAAAACTGAAGCCTAAACTTTCTAAACAGGCCTTTCTAAGCCTTGACAAACCCAAGCAGGGGTTACAAGTCTGATAGACGCCGTTTACGTCCAAGCGAATAGCTTTTCAAATCCCTCCGTTAACAAACTTGGTCTTTCATTGTGCGTTATCTGTCCAACTTCGTGAGACAAGACAGACATGCGAATAGTTGATGTCTGTCAGATTTTCCGAATCATCGGTTTGGAGACAATTGTGTGACGTATATCGTTTTTATGGTTTCATTTGCTATTTATAATTTTTGAACCGAAAATTAATTAAATCAAATTTCGAATCTCTTGAAAATTATTGTCATTACATTTTTTCTTATCTATTCAGATAAAGGAATATGAGAATTGTTATCACAGCACGTTTGTACTAGGATAGAATTAATTAAGATTTCGTATAGACCTTACGAACTTTATTAGCACTTCGAAATGTATAAGAAACTATCATTACGATTTTAATTTCAATTTAACTCATGCATACCTGTGTAATTACTACGGAATTACACTGTGAGAACTTAACGTGAAGTCTTGAAAAGTATATACCGAAAATAATACAGTTATTTTAAAGCAAGTAACATAAAATAAATATTTATATAGTAATAAATAATTATTTAATGGACGTTACATACATTGCGTCCATAATTCGAAGCGACACGTAATTCAATTAGTGTTGGTCATCCCACAAGCTATTTCGAACCGAAAACTCCGCTGTGCCGCACTATTTGCATATCCTATTACCTATTAGTGGCTCACGGTGTGGGATCACGTGGTATATAGCTAATAAATCATTCGATATTAAATAAATTTTAATTCATGATTTATACTTACAATAATATAACTCATATTAACGTAAGCATTTTGTTCAAGGAATCACACTGATGATAATATTAATTATTATCGAATTTCAAATTGAAATAGGACTGTATATAGATATAAATAATTTTTAAGTATATGTCTGAATCAAATTTCTATTTTTATTATATTACCGTTGCTACCAATATGTATAAAAACTGATTTTATATGAATTTATTGTAAAGCCGAAGAATTTACTTGGTGGTAGGGCTTTGTGCAAACCCGTCTGGGTAGGTACCACCCAGAAGATCTATCTAGCAACAAAATATAACTTAGATTTTATTATTTAATGCACGCTGACAATTTAAAGTCTTCGTGAGTTCTATACCCGTCTGGGTAGGATACTCATAAGATATTCTACCGCCAAACAGCAGTACTCAGTATTGTTGTGTTCCGGTTTGAAGGATGAGTGAGCCAGTGTAACTACAGGCACAAGGGACGTAACATCTTAGTTCCCAAGGTTGGAGGCGCATTGGTGATGTAAGTAATGGCTAATATTTCTTACAACGTCATTGGCTATGGGCATTTGGTCCTTCGCCTACCGATATAATAAAAAAAGCCACTGTATTTGCTAGTTTCAAATACTTTTCATAATGACAATGTATACTTTTGTAAAATAGTTTACAATTAAAATTTCAAAATATTAAAATAAAGTAAAGTAAAATTAAGTAAGTAAAATAACCATGATAAGCTTTACATTTTGTCAGTTACCGTATCCTTGAATAATGCAATGAAAGGGCGAGAAGCGAGGGTTAGATTAGAAGGAGTGCCTATAAACAACATCTGTGACTACCGCGACCCCAGCCTTATTCAAAAACAAGTGTACAGTGACCGTGACACGCGCTCACAATGACTGACACTGATGTGCGTTGTTTTGGTCACACTTTTTAACTCTTACAAAAATGGTCTAAATAAAATTTGGTAAATTCATATATTGTTTTTTTTTTTATGTTGGTAGCCCGTACGCCCTTACCCGCCTGTGAGGAGGGGGGGGGGTGAAGGATCAGGTGATATGTACAACGCGATTACAATTACGTATAATGTATTGTTTTTAATTTTTTGGTGGTCTTAATTATTAACATGCTTACTTAGATTGCGCGTGTTGTAAAATTGGACCGGATTTTTTGCTTAACAGAGGCCCTGGACTAACAGTGTCATTTATTAAAAGTATTCATTTGTCTTATATTGAAATATATTATTTTATACAAAATATGTCACTATTCAAATCAAAAGAGTAAAGCAGAGAGTTATTTATTAGCGGATAAATGTTTAGATTAAAAAAGGTAATATGCCAGACATTAGCCACTATAACACAAATTAAAATAATTTTATAGAACATAAATTTAAAAATATAATATTCGAATTAAACTGTTCAAAGTTGCCAGTTCATAAAATAGTAACATATTTAAGTTTAAAGCATTCAATGCGTCGAGCACAAAAACTATCGGCGGTATAACTTACAAATAATATTTTACGCTCATCGACGAATGTAATCAAGTTAATATGAACTACGAATTTTCCAATATTAAATTGACTGAATTCAAGTTGAGTATTGAATACGAAATATTTATATTCAATTTTAAACTATTCGAACGTACTTGAAATTTAATTCTTAGAAACAAAATTGACATTTAAAATTTAAATACAGTATTAATTTTGTTACTTTATAACAATTATCGAACAAATATACTTAATATGTCTAAGTATGCGTTTAGCCGACTTTAAAAAGGAAGAGCACTCTTTTATTATTTTTGGCTGTTTGTACTTCGATTGCTTCGCGGATTATATTATTAAGAAAATTTGTAGCAAATTTTGTACTCTATCCGCTTCTAACTGTACTAGGTATGTACAGTTAGTCTTCGTGGTTAAGTCTGCACAGTACCCCATTAGCTAAAATAAGTCCTGCGCTATAATTTTCAAATCACTTAATTTTGTAAACCATTTATATTAAAATATATTTCATTAAAATAAAATAAGATGATTCAATAGTTTACACGAACCGGTTTACAAGATCCTAGGTTCAAGCTGGATCTAGACTCCACGGTGTGCCTACAAACAAGCTTTACGCAGTTGGAAGTGAAAGCTGATATCGGTGTGTTATTAATTTAATTATGTTCAAGATGGGTCAGAGCTTAGTGTATCTTAAGGCCGCATTTATAAGTGAACAGCTATACGAACTAGATATGTTTTTTTTTTTTAAATTGTAAATATGAAAAAATAAATAAAGATTAGTATACACACGAAATTTGAATTTCAAATGAAATTTTAGTTGACTTATGATTTAGCTTACTAGTAAGGTAAGTTGTCACGCATCAGTCTGTCTCAATTTGGTGCAAATTATAATACTTATAGCATTTTTTGTATTCGTCAAATTACTTTCGTATTTATAAAATAAGTAACATGGAATATCCCAATATAGATTACTTCCCTAAATTAATAATAATAACCTTCTAGTCTATATAAGTAGTTATATGTTGTTAAAACTAAGTTATAACTTAGCAAATTTGATTCAAAGCAAAGAAAGCGACAGAAACAGGATCTTATTTTAAAAGTATTCTGCTTAACTTAACATCGATATTCGCATAATTCCCACCTGCCCGTAGACTTAGAGCATAACGGTAGATCACTGGCGACCTCGGCGTGTTTCAGACTCAAAGATAGCCATCTTCTAATTAATTTCAGTTGCATATTTACACCATTAGCCTCTCGGATAAGTTATCTGAGTTTAGTGTAAGTAACTAATAAATTATGATACCGGCGACCTGTTTTATTACACGCTGAGTACGTACGGAGTACGTTAACATTTTCTTAATAGCAATAATTAAGAGAAAGCTAATGTTCTTATAGAATTTAGAGATGGGACGGATTTAAATGGATTTATTAAGATGTTCAGGGTTCAGGGCGTGTCCATGTATAATAAATTTTAATATTTATTTAGTTTTCAGCTGTTTGTGTGTGTAACTCGAACACACCTATGTATGGTAGTAAATTTAGAAAAGTTAGTAAAGAATAATAATAAACTGATCATTCAATCACAAATATACGATAGGTTTTAAAAAAACCATGAATAATTATTATTTTATAAATATAATGTAAATATTTTTATCGAATGATATTTCAATTTATTATCCAAGTAATAATATTCTCTCGTGTAACCTAAGCCTTAACTCGTGTTGTCATCTGATAAGAAGACAAACGAACGCGGTCACAAACAAAAACAAGTCCTAGCCCTCACTGACACTTATCTCCTTAATATTTCCATCCATCACTTTAGGGTTACCCACAATACTGTACAAAATTAAACTGTAATTTTAAACATATAAAGTACAAAATTGTTTGAACTCAAATGTGCAATATAACAAAATTGCATAGGTTGCTAATTTTCAAAAACGCTAACATTGTAAATTGAATCGTTTGCACCATAAAATTAGAGTTAATTTCCTTCGTAATGCGGGTGTAATATTGTTCATTTGACACGCGTAGGGTGGCGTGTTTCATCGGTGTTATATTTTTCAATATATTTGTTTCTTTTTTTTTTATTAATATTCGGCGAAAGTGACAAGAGGTGAATCTGAAGGGGATTCGGTACACATCTGTTATTCGTGTTTATTGTGATTTTATGATTTCTCGTGTAAGAATTCAGCCTGTCTGTGATTGTATGAACAATATATAATGTATATTATATGTATTTTATATTAATCTTGCGGGAAAGGAAAATTAAATTAAAAAAAAAAACTATCATACTATAGTAGTATATCGTAGAATAAAAATCTAGCGATATAAAGATTAGCAATTTAAGGATATCTGCCTAATATATACTAATTACTAACATTATAAATGTGAAAGTAACTTTGTCAGACTGTTTGTTGTTCTTTCACGGCCAAACCACGGAACTTGAAACTCATTTCATAAAATACTTTTTGTACATATCACCTGACAACCAACTCTTAAATTGCGAGCGAAGCCGCGTGCATCAAATAGTCTATATACAACATCGAAATACCACTGAGTGATAAAGAACTCTCAGAAACTATAACACTTACAACTTGAAATTTATCAGGTAGACATCAGCTAAGAACGGATATTACGAAACTACACCCCTAAGGGGTAACGGAGTTTGGAAATTTGTGTATTATAAATTTCGCGCAGGTAAAGCCGCAAGTTCAGTTAGTCTTTTATAAAAAGGAAAATGGTAAATTCAGACACAAAAAATCCGAAAAGAAGAAGTAGGTAAATTTGTTTTATAAATAACATAAGCGTGTAACCGACGTTTCAATCAATTGCAAAAGTTATAGTCATCTTCATATATCTTGACCGGAACACGTGTTGACCTTTTATGATACGACTACTGGGTACAGTCGGCTACAAATAACGACATTTCTGTAAAATTGCACCAATCAAATATTTCTTATCCTTTCAAATTATACACTATGTTCACATTTGAATATAATTATATACTTTGAAAGTTTATATTTATGTGTATACTTTAAAAATATGTATGTACGTAAAGTATATTTTCAAAATTAAAAGAGAAACAAAAGCGAAACGATGTTTAAGCTTATTTAATTTTGATTGGTCATCTTAGGTTATAAATTAAAATTAAAAAATATTAGCCAATCAGAATTGTGTGCGATCGCTAGTGAGATTATAATTTGCCGCGTCAATTGCCAAACAATTTGCAACGCACTAGAAAATTTCCTCCAGGCGTGTTTTGCCGAAAACGAATTTTAATAGAATTTGCAAGTAATCGGGACACAATAGTGCGATGATTGCCGGACAGACCCGAGGTTTGAGACCAGTGTTTATGACGTAACAATAAGACGAATTACGTATTGTGAAGTTCTTTTTAGGATCCGTCTTTGAGATGATACCTTTTGTTTATTTGTGTGACAATCTTTAGTACAGTCGGCTACCAAATAAATTACGAAGAAAAATATATTGCTATTTTTCTGGTTTTATTTAACAGAAATCATTACCTATTTACTGTTACTGTTTTTTAACGAGATAAAATAAGTGAATGTTAGTTCCTTATACTTTAATAAAATCGAAAAAAAAGTTTAGTGAAATTTCAAAATATACAGCACGTTAGTCTCTTCACTAACGTGCATAGGAACAAAATAAAGAGCCGTGTAATACTGTGATTCTGCATGCATTATGCATTGTATTGGTACAAGGCATAGACTACATTCATAAACTAAAACATTCAGAAAAACGCCTAACATGTTATGCTGACGCTATGTTAGCATCTAGCTATGAATCGTTCTTGTTACAAGATTATTATTTCATTTTAATTGTAAGTTATGCTTAACATTAATTATACTAATACTTATTCACAGTTAAAGATCGCTCATAAGAATTTAATCTTAGTTTTGTGTGAGCTTATCTTAAAACCGTTTCAGATATAATATTGACTATGGTCATAAAATGGACAAAAAATGATATTATTATTATTATGTGAGTCTCTAACTTGTTCCAAGCTCCAACTCTCGGAACGCAAGGGACCCGGGCAGCCCGGACCGTCCGACACTTTTTCAAAATCGTGACCGGCCGCGGACTCTGCGTCACGAATTCTGTACCGTTACCTAACAGACCCACATCTCACTCACTCCCAGGGAAAGTTCTACGGGGGTAAACAAGATAGATGTATTTCATATGGATACCACCTGAAGAATTGCACAAACTTCGCGCTGGTTTTGGTATGATACTCTATTTATAGCTTAGCAATAAATGTACTTATTCATTATTTGGGAATGTCAAAGTAATTCATATTTTGCCTAATTGCGGATACAATAAACAGTTATACAACATCATCGTAATCGATCGATGCAAATATTTTCCATGTATAACTGTGAAAAATGTGCACTGAAATTTAACTGCGTTTTTTTATTTGCACAAATCGGCAAAGGAATAAAATATTATGCCAATAGTTTAAAAAAAGGTCGTACATAATACATAAATTGATTCGATTATTTTAACAGATAATAAATACGTTTGGGAAAAGAGTGATGTAATAATGAAAATAAATATGGATGTAGTATAGAGTAAAAGTTATGTTCGACGTTTTTAAAACTATGACTAAGAGAGTAGCTTACAAACTTTTTATTTTAGACTAAATTAGTGTACTCCATAGATTAAAAAATTGAAAGTTTACACGACGTGTATATTACAGGGAACAATGTTAGGTATTAACATAATAAAAGATACCGAAGCTTTAACTAACAATTCCGCCAATCCTTCATTAATATTACATCCATTGTTAGGGCAATCAATTTCCAAACAACGAAACGCCGCATCGCATACTTAACGGCGTCACAATTTCGAAACGAAACAAGTAAATGCATATTTGTGAGCACGTGTCTATAGAGTTTTATAAAATTAATCTTATTTATCATTTAAGCGTCGGTCCGTACCGTCCGTACAAGCTGGAGTTGCGTCACACGACGTCTCAATGGACATCAATATTCGTGTAGGAATTACGCCGAGTCACGCTTGCCTCGATCGTTGATAGTTTACACTTTATTATCGGCCACACATATATGCGTACAGTCGGCGCCAATAATATATGAATATTAAATTCTACTAAGACGATTGTGCTTCATCTGTACGATCGTAAGTTGCGTCACTTTACTGTGATTTCCGAATACATACGTGACTTCTGCGATATGATCTTTTAACATATTTAAATATTAGAAACGTTAAATAATATTAATAAACACTAATAACATATGACGTTTCGTCTGTAGGTAATTTATAATATATCTATCTATATATCATAAATCTGAGGAGTTTATAATAGTAACAGGAGATAATGTAGTCTTTGAAACATTTTTGAGAACTACTAATCCAATTTGACAATTTGTTCGTTCTAGTTTGGCAATGAAATTGAAGTTGGAAGTTTAAGATTGAAGAAATTCTGGGTCATGTAAATATTCTATAGAGGTCATTGCCCTCTTTTGACCAATTTTAATGTCAACTCTCAAGGGTCGAGCTTAACTTATATTACGTATTAACTATCAATTACGCCTGCCCGTTGCAAAATAACTATGTCCCATTATACAGCGAGATGACGGAGAAAGTTGAACGTTTAAACATTTATTGCCGTTACATATTCATGTTGTGAAGTGTTGCCAGACTCTGGAAGATATTACCACCCCTTGTTAACATATAGGATAAAAATAAAGAATCACTACGAGTGTTCCTATCGGTGAAGTAATTTTCTATTTTGGAATTAAATATTGATTAAATTATCTATACAAATGTATACTAATATTATACATTCGAAAGTAACACTGTCTGTTTGTCTGTCTGTTGATCTTTCACGGTAAAATCACTCAAACGAATATGATCAATTTTATGAATACCAAGGAAGGACATAAGCTATTTTTTATTTCTAACATCTGACGACCAACCCCTGAAACGCGAGCTAAACCGCAGGTGACAATTAGTCTATAATTTAGCCGTGATTTCCACTGTGAACAGTGGTGCACTTATATAATCAAAATTGCCTATATTTTATTCAGCTAATTACTAAGTCCAATCGGAGATCTTCTTAAAGTGGTCATTTGTTTTAAAAGATACAACTAACTCCTTTAATATACCAACCGAATAGCAATGTAACGCGTTTTAAAACATCACTTGTGTCCCATACTTTATTCAAAGGAGGTTTTACTACCGGATAAATTAGAAGTTCGAATATATTGTATCGTTAAAATTTTACTAATAACTTTTTAATTAGTCAGTACGATATTTATGACTTGAATGTTTAGTATCTTAAATAATATAAAAGGCTTCGTGTGTTTACAACCAAGATGGCGTTGCTTACAAATAAGCCACAACATAACATTGCACAATTTTGTAAGTCGGTCATTGTATAATATAATATTCAATTACGCGGTATCGTTCATCTTTTTTTTTTTATCGATAAATGCAAAGAACGTATGGCAAATGTCGTAACAAAAACTTCCTCTTTTAATAAAAATTTATTAAAGTTTATTCTAAAATTTCTTTTTAAACATGCAGTTTACTTTATTGTTTTATTAATTCACCACTTACCACACATATTGCAAACAAACACTTGCATAATTTTATGAAAAAATCCCTATGAATAACTACCGCGTGAGATAAAATCTGAATTTAAACTTACACAAAACTGTATTGTCGATCACTGGGCTATTTCTTTTAACTGACAACGTCTTTAATAGAAATTTTGACACTTCAAATAGATAAAATGCAATCCAAAACGAAAAAAATCTATCAAATTGTTTTCGAGTGATTATTTCGGAAGTCAACTCATTAATCAACTCCGGTGATAGGAACAGCAAAAAGATTGTAAGTGATAACTGTTCTTTTTTCAATAATTATAGAATTTAATGATTTGTTACTCGTACATATTTACAATTATATTTTGCATAATACTGCATTTAAATTGTTCTTTAAAACATCTTCAAGTTAGCGAACGAATTTATTCATATATAAAATTATGGGCGCACATTTCAACGCTCTCAGCTCTTACTTAAAATTTAAAGTCTTATATCTGTGATATTGAAATTATAATAATCTTTTATTCATTTCATTCATTCTTTTATTCACCCTTTGCCTAATGATAAAAAGAGCGTTTGAAGCGACCGGTGCAAAAAAATACATCGTCCGATTACCGATAGTTTTTCAACGAATGTTGTCAATTGTATGAAAATCTTGCTTAAAAATACTTCTATATTGCTTAACCAATTGATTGAACAACCCGTGGATTGCGCCAACGTGGAATTCAGTTTGTGGCGGAAATTAACTCAAACCTTTACTCCCTCAAGGGTGATAAAAAATAGCCTTTGAGGTTAAAGCTTGCTTTGTACCAAATTTAGTGGTTTAACCGTGAAATTATAACAGACAGAAAGATAGACACGGTTACTTTCGCATTTATAATTTTAGTTCAGATATTATTGTTGCAAAACATATTTTCAAATTGATACTTATTGTATTGTACATTGCCGTAAATTGCTTGATATTTTGTCACGTCATAATCTACCATTATTATACTCGTAAATGAGCAATTTTTATTGCCCGTTTAAGCGCACCTTAACAGAAACTAAGTTAGTTGCCGTTGCGACGTATAAGGGTGTGTCTGTCGGAAGCCGTCAAGCGACGAACGTACGATAATCGCGCAACAAACTGACGTTTATGTGAACCAGATAAGAACTATTCAGTTCCGTATTTGTTTAAAGTGTTAGATTATAATACTATGTTGATACATTTACAAATATGTAATTATATATTTCGGATATTATTAAATTAAGTAATCATGCGTAAAACCTCTTTTGTGTTCAAGGCCGGACCGTAAGTTTGGGCGCTGGGCTAACACTCCTTAGGGGCCTACCTAAGACGTAGGACTTGAATTAAATTAATTGAATGGGTTTGATTAATTGCAGGACTCACAGGGCTGAATCTATACGATCTGTTTAATTTAATAAAGTTATGGATTCTTTCGCATTATCGTCTATTTTTGACTTTGACTTGACTTCGCTGGGGCCCCGTTGAATCCACGGGGTCCTGGGCTGAAGCCCAAAAAGGAATATGATAGATCTGGGCCTGGTTGTGTTACCTTAGTACAATGTAATATAGTGTAATAATTTTAAATAATTGGAATTACATGTATACTACAACTACGGCTTATTTTAATGTAATCTCATGACACATTTTATTAGAAGTTCTAATAAATTAAATAAATATAAGAACTTATATAAGAAAGCTATATATATACATTACATTCTTTCTAATCTTATATGTTGTATAAAAATATATACTTATACTACAATATGAATTTTATAAGTAATTTATAAATGTCAATAAATATATAAAACACTTACATATACACACATTCACACATTCTCATAACGCGTCACAGAACACGTAATTTTTATCCTCCCATGTTCAAAGAAGTTTAAAATCAATTTTTCGTGTTTAATTCTACTATTACTCAGTACTGGTTTCGGATGTTGTTTTAAATCGATTGTGTAATCACTATATTTATTATGGCAACAAAGTTTACAAGCGAAGTTGCGTCAAGGAAAGAGCTGATCACGTAAAAGTGAAAATCTACGTAGTACTACCATTTATTCCTCGATACTTCGAAATAAAACCTAATAAAAAATGTTATTTATGGGCTTATTTTGATAAAGCGTATCATTAAATAATGTATTAAATAAAAAATTAAAAAAACTTAAAAGGTTAAAAATAAATTTGGGACAAAAATTAAAACGAAATGAATTTAGTTTAAAAATTTTCGCGTGTATTGTTAATAAATAAATAAATTAAACTATTTACATGAAATAAATTATTAAAAACTAAAACGGCACGCGATCTGACGTCCGTCTAACAAACTATTACTGACTAATTAATAAATTATTATTTTTATATTTATAAATTTACATATGTATTTAAGTAGGCATATCACAATTTATCCAGCCACCTACGAGAACAATAAGTCGCGAACTCCCCACTTCTACTCCGCCTCTACCCGAGGAGCGTGAGTTATTATCCCATTTTACAATAAAACGTCCTACAATATCATAAAACATTGCTACGGAGCAAATACCGAAATTCGACAAACGTCAAGTGTAAACGCAAGCGCCGCCACCCGACACCTCAATTTTATCCCGCAAAAGTCATCGCTCGGCATCAACCCCCCTGATCCGTTTTGTACACCTTACCACTTCCACCTTCATACAATTTAAAGGAGGCACTAGCCTCAGGTATTCGCGGGCTGCTCGTGTAATTAGGCGGCAATCGTGAAGGAGACAAAAAGCTGCCGTAAGATAGTGAGGAGTTGACACCGAGCGATGTGTCTAAAGTTGAATAATATCCAGAGGAAGCTGCTGAAGGAGGTGGTGGTGCTGGGGGCTGCTGAACTCTTGACGCCTCAGCGTATGCGTCCAAATGAGTCCTCACTAGTGAAAAAAGTTCATTGTAATTTGTTACAGCAGCTCCCGCACCAGCAACCCTGTAGAGCAGCAACCTTGCCTCCCCAAATAAACTGTCCAAAATTTTACCTGTCGTGAAGAGTACGATGGCCTTCAGACAGGAGTACTCCGCTGAGTCCACGTGGAGAGCTTTTAACTTCTCCACCTGTTCTTGGAAGATTCTTATGTGGTCCATGAACGCCACCACCCGATCTGCCGCCATCGGTGATGCGTGGAGTCCGGCAGCGGCAAGTAATGGCGCCACGTGGAGAGGCATTGAACACTGAGATGCGTTTAGGACGAATAGTTCGGACCAGACGAGCCGTAATAGTGCTACTTGGTCCGTTACTTGCAGTTCAGGGAAGAAAGGTATATTTCTCGCCCATTCGACGGCGGAGAAGAGTAATCTTGCTGCTAATTCGCAGATATTGTCTATTCCCATGACATTGGTGGGTTGGACACACTGACCGTATCTCGACGTGGGATAAGGTTCTGCTCTGAGTAGGAGGGAGATGTACGAGGAGAGGTAGGGATGGCTGTTGAGGCCTGCCGCTGGATCGCCATTCGCGAGGGCGAATTGGCCAGGGAGTGCGAGACCGGCGGGCTGCGTGGGCGGCACTCGACCTCTTTGAACAGCTGAAACAAAGGAAAAATAATTGAACTATTATGACAATATTACAAATAAAATAAAATCTTAGTAAATAAAACTTAAATATAATATAATAAAAATGAAGGATTGTTTGTGAAATCACAGTCATGTCTAGAGTACGGTGGTTTACATAATTCATGTTCCTAGGTAGATGTTACAACAAAGTCTATTGTTTTAATGTAAATTCCAAAATAATCTATTCCCATTCGACCGTCCAACCTTAAATATACAATCGACACAAGAAATCTATTTAAACGTTTACCAATATCTTGAATTTATTTTGTTAAACAGTCCATTGACGAAAACTTAACGCAACCAAAAAAAAAATGCTGTTTTTTGAGCAGGTAAATGTAAAAAAATTTGCCGCCATTATAAAAGTAGTGGCAGTTTTCGCGAGAATCGAGTCCATTTTAAATTCAAATATGGAAGCCCATTCTTAGAGTTAAAGTCATTTGAACGCGAATCACAATTAGCATGTTGGTACAACGTCGTTATACCGTGCTCGTAATGGCGTTTATGACCACACTAACAACTGTCGGTGAGCGCGTAAATTAATATTGCTTCCTATGTCGCTACCACTAGAGATGTTGAGCTATGGGTAATTAAACTGACAATCACACACAGAAATGCCATTCCATATGTAGTATACATCTTTGTTCAACTATAAAACGCCGTATATATGTAGATCGAATTCGGCTATTCGGCGTTGTTGTTATTAGCACCATGATTTATTTAACCATGAGCCATTCAAACTTAAGAAGAATGTCACATCTTGATGGCTTTGGCACGTCTGGATAGGCATATTTAATCTGTTATTCTACCAGCTAATCTCATTAATTTGTATTGCCGTGTTCCGGGGTTTCCTATGAGTTAGCCAGTGTAATTACAATGAATAGCGTTCTTATGGCGTAGGGATTTAATGGCGTGGGAGGGTTGTTTAATATTATTTACATAGCGATTGGTCCACTGACCACCAAATTGGGACGATTAAAAGAAAGTTTGAGTAGTTTCCCTCTAAAGCTTTCTTAATAGCATAAACAACTGTCATAGCACCACACAAATATATACGAGTATCAATAAATCCTTGGATTATAATTATTAAAATGATTGAATATTCAAAAGTGGTATATTGTATGTATATTTTTGGAATACATCGAAAAACTTGCAGCGATTCATATTAGGAAACTGTAACAATTATTATTTTCATATGTTTAGTATTTCAGATTAAACAATGGGGGAAAGTATGAGAGTCGTAGTTTCTGAACCAATACTTAAACCTCAAAGCTTAATTGGTGAGTAAGATACATCTGCAATAATCTTTAATTGAATCGACCACTTATGCTAGTTTATTGACTAACATGGTAACAATATGGCGCATACAGCAGGCATGCCATTAGAGTTCTAAGATAAGTTATCTCGCGCAAAGCGTTCCGATTGGTCAAAGTCGTTGTGATAAATATTTTGTTTCCGTTCATAATGTACCAATGCTAACTATATCATTGTTTTATATACATGGATGGTTATGATTCTTGATAAGATTGGATCTTGTTTTAGTTTATTTATCATACCACAGATAATGTATGTGTACTTTTATATATTATTTTATTTTAATGTTTTTTTTTTAATCAATCAATTACATATGTCAAACAAATTATTTATATGGCAACATTATATGTTATTAGGTACTAAAAATATTTGCATTTATAATATATACAACTTTATGAAAGCGATATTATTACAAAATATATTTAAACAGTAATTTCAATAGATCTCGTGTCTGTAGAGTCAGTAATTTGTTTGACCAACATCTGTGTAATGTATTTTAAATTGTTTCGACTTAAGACAAATACGAGTTTATTTTATTTATGTATCCGTACAAATAATAAAAAAAAATGTAATTGCTCAGGTTTATATATGTAATAATATTTAAATGTTTATTCAAAGATTATTTTAAATGAACAAACTCGAAAATTCATATAAAATATTTATCTAGTTTTATTTAGTTAATAAATAAACGTTCACTAAAGTTAAAATGTATTCATATTTAAAGACGATGCAACAAAGTTACAAGTATAGTCACTTATTAAAAAAAAAATACATTTAGTATTCTTCGCTCGAGGTTATCGTCTAGAAATACTAACTTATTTATTAATAATTTAGTTTACTTGCAATTTTCATATATTTTTACATGTTTTTTTTTTTATGAAACAACGTACACATTAAACAGATAAAAGATAAACATTATATTGTTTAATAGCAACATTAAATGTATTTAATTTAATCTATTTTAAGACTTGTGGTTTTATAATTTTATCGATCGTATTTTATAGTAAGGTAATCGATTTCTTGTAACTCATAATAGCCGAGTTGTTGAACTAGACGCGTTTATGTTATCAAAGCATAGATTATAAAATCATTGATCAGTTAATTTATATCTAACGAAAAAGGTTGGTTTTATTTTATAAATATAATGATATTATTAATCTGTATTTATTTATGTCAATTTAGTTGCATTCAATGTTAGTAATGTTTCCGTTGCCTTTGATATAATTGTGAATAGATTATTTTTAAGTTATGAATATTAATCAACAATTATTTATTATGGTCATTAATACTTGTTGTTAAACTAGCAAGCAGAAATTATACCTATTAGTAAAAAAAACTCGAGGACGTTAACCTTTTTACATTTTTGGATTCTTCCCATTCATATTGTCTATGGTTTTTGCGGGTAAACACCGTGACGCCACTGCGTAGGCCAGTTAAGGCGTTATAAATCAATGCCACTCTGTCACGATTGTAAATTCCAAGAATTAACAGGTGGAAAACGGTAAGTATTTGATTTTTTTTATTTACCTTAGTAGTATTCATAATACCTCATAACAATATAATACCATAAAACATTTTTGTTGTCTAAAACTATTCTACTTATTAAAAGCTTATGATGTGGATGTTGAGTCACTTGTAGTGTTAATCACGAACGAAACTTATGTTATAAAAACAATTAACATTTTCGGTCTGAACCTTTTTTTTAATATCTTATACACGTTTGCAATGAAATGTATGACTGTTAATATGAACGTACGAAATAAATATAAGTAGGTAATATTAAATTTCTATGTATTTCTATGTTATTGTTACAAATCTTAAAACATTTTTGTCTTTTAGGTCATGCTCGGTCTGAAATGCGTCATTTTCGGTCATGGTACATACCGACAAAAATGTTGTTACAAAAATGTCAAGCTCGTCGAGTATTCGGAACGTGCACGTTTTTTGGCGGGAGACCGAGCCCGCGCCGGCGCGAATGCTCGCGCACGCGCTTACCTTTTTTTCACTTGACAGATAAAAAATAAAAAAAGGCGAAGCAAGTTCTTTTTATTACAAGCTTCTCGGACGTTTTGTTACATTTTTGTCTTTTGTAAAAAACTACACATGTTAATGTATTATTAACACTCAGAAAATAATTCGTGAACTACAAATAATCTTGAACAATGACCTTAGGTTATTTAGAACATTTTCGAATTCGATTAATGGACCTAACTAATTATTGGCTATTTTTATGTTTATAAAAAATTACGAATTCATCGATAGCAATATTTATCGTCGATATAATTTTACGTTCGATTACGTACACAGAAATTATCGAGGGATCGTTCACGAATTGTTACATCAACAATTCAATTAAAGTGTTACATAGGTAATTCCGTCTGAATTAGAGTAATTGCTGGCATGATTAGTCGGTTTCAGAGCGAAGTAGGACGCCTCACTCCCACGGTGCGTCGACACCTCGCCTAATGGCGCGTCATTACGCTATCTGCCGATACATCTTTGGTGCTTCGCTTGACATGAATTGGGCGATCTGTCAATTGTCTATTCAACGTAAGAGTGAGACGGATAACGAATATTATACACGAGTATCCTTTACTCTGTTTTAAAAAATATAGTTTAGAGAACATCCACGGTACAAGGGTCTTGGGTTTGAAGTGACGTCACTATCTAAAATCGAATTCGGCCAAATCAATTGTTTCACATAATGGTAAGAATAATCTTTTTTTTTTAAATTTGTTACGACAATTTTATTCTCTTCCTCCTTTGCTTTATTATTAACTTAAAAATATTCAACGTATAATTTACTTACACATAACAAAGTAGACTGTGCATACATAAATAATAAAATAAATATTAATATAAGTTATTGGAATGGCTACCCATACAGTTAACAGGTAGGTCCATTAACGATAATTTGCATCAGGCTGTCCTCTTTAACACCGTTTCATATTAAGCGGCGCCCGCGCATATCTCGTCGGATTAAATGAAATTAACGCGTTTTATATTATAAATTATGTTGATATTTTTATAACGAGATTGGATTCCAGTTGGTTACATTATATATTGTATGTTATTAACTATGCCATCAGCGTTTGGTTACTTTACATTTTAGAAATATCAACGCGGACTACATAATCTCAAAGAAATGTTGACACAAAAATAGAGAATACCAAAGTAATGTATGACTCATGATACGGAGCATTTTTTCGCATCATTTCGGTAACAATTTGTTTTATTATACTTTTTAGTTCCCGGATTTAAGATAGCTCGTGAACCGTTGTATCTAATTTGATGAAGATTAATTCTGTACTTTTCATACTTGGATTTAATGTGATAGAAACGAAAACAAAGATTAGATTATAGGAAAGTCCAAAAACTTTCCGTAAACCTGAACAATGTAACTTGCGAAAAAAAAAATGGAGTCTCAATTTTTTTTCAGTAATTGTAGACCACGTGATGATGATCCATCCTAACACAAGTACTGGTCCTAACTAGTAACTTACTAGATTTGGTTCCTAATCTGTTATAGATTTAGTATTGTATGTAACACAATAAACATTTTTTTATTCTGCCGTGCTGGTAGAATCTACATCGCAAACCGGTGATAGCTTTACATTCAATGTAATACGATAAAAGTGCTTGAGCTCTTATGAACACCTTTGAGTCGTCGTTCCTCCTCTAATATTTTGATTGTTTACAATGTAATGTTAACTTTTTAAATTACATTTATTTATTCATACGAGAATAAATTGCTAAACTGTTTCTAAATCCAGGCACGGTTAACCTATATACGTGGAGAATGCTCCTAACTATCCGTTTATGTACGATTTTGTAGCCGCTAAGATTACATCCTAAGCACTCTTAAGATTATGGACACAAGTGCGAAATTCAAATAGAATTTACATCCCAAATCAACAATTTTGTTCCATTCTCTCCACGTACTAATAGTGATATATTTTATTTATTTTTTTTCTTAGCTAAGGGAAAATGGATTTTATGTTTCGCTAATAAGGTTTAAAATTATCAAGGGCGTCAACGCTCTTGACACAGATTTACTAGAGGAAACTATCTGTCGTGTCATTTCTGAGATCTGTCGATGCCGCAGTAATGTCGGAAACAAAAGGCTTAGCTGTTCAATTGACACGTAGCGTTTATAATGATTATTCAATAGAGATATTTGTCAATGCTCATTAGCTTCAGTTTAATGTAGATAAGCCAACAAAATCGTTGTCAATTATTTGTTTTAAAAATTTTTATAACTTTTAAAAGATGAAAAACAAACTGTTCATTGTTTTTTTTTTAATTATCTGTTGCGCAAAGACTTTGCTGATACTGTATTCTCTGGTATCCAATCGAAAGTAGTAAGGAGATGTATTAAATAAAGGTAAACTAATAGTTAAGATATTATTTATCCAACGCATTTTTTGAATAAAAATATAGATAAAAATTATCGCCAAATAAAATGGAAATTTCTTACAGAAGACTTTAAATAATTAGACCTATAATTAATTATATAGACATTTATTATTTATTTATTAGTTAAGGATTTAGCTGCTGGTTTTTTTTTTAATCATTCTACTATATAAACTCATAAAAGGTGATTTTTATGCGAAAAGATCGACGTTTTACTTTGTTGCTACGTTGAAAAAATAAAATTAGCAAATAAAACAATCAACAGGTTGCTTCACGATTGTACCCTCTTTGCGAAATAGCATTCAACGAGAATACTGGTCATCATCATCATTATTATTACACAATTATAGTTATTTTTTATGCTAAAGAATGTGGTTCATTACGTTTGTTTGATAAAAAAAATTCAGATTTAAAAACAAAAAAAAACCTAACCTAAAAATTAAAAAATAACTCAATTGCGTTTATACATATATATTGTTGACATTTATTTTCTGTTTGTCAGGAAGAAATCGCCTTAACGATAAAAGCATTCGCTTTTTATTATGATAAATTATTTTAAATAATTTAGAGATTCCGCGCAATTTTGTATTAGTTTTCAAAAATCTTTAATAGATGGCACTAGTAAATCATATTTTGATATATCGGATGTCGCGGCAACAAATAGCAGTTTGCGTAAGTTAACAAACAAAAAGAATATTACGTAAACAATGCCGTGATGTAGGTTTGAATAAATTAGCACAAATATGAATACGGAGATTAGAAATCTTTACTTATTTTAAAGTCAAACTCAGATACAAAGCGGTCAACTAAATTATAAATGATTTCGTAAAGTATTGTCGAGATGGTTTCATTCAAATATAAATTTGAAGGGGTAGTTTTACCAACAATTACGGGTCCAAACCTAGGCAAGCATCACTGATGCATGATTTTCATGTGCTTAATTTGTGTTTATAATTCATCTCGCGCTCTGTCTAGTGAAAACATCGCGCGGAAACCTGCACATGTATAATTTCAAAGAAATTCTGCACCATGTGTATCCACCAAACGGTATTGGTTAAGAGAGATGCATTGAGCTCTAAACCTTTTCCTCAAAGGAATTTTTACATTCCCTTGAGGAAAAGGTTTAACATCTTATCTCATTCCAATCGCAGAAGAAATTGAGATAAACAAATCTTACGCACATATTCCATACGATTTTCCACTAGCTCAACTTGTCTAACTATTTAAATCCATTTTAATATTACATACAAAACTCATATATCAACTTCACCAAATTTTCTACTATTATTAAGGTCTAAGTGTCTTATTTATTTTCACTCGTCCTGCCATTGAAATGGACATAACACTTCTAAACAACTGCCCGCTTATTTGACGTTTGTAATAGAGGGAATATATATAAGTATAGTAAGTATATATAAGTCTTAATACTTTATTCTTGCAGTTTATACGTGTGTAAGACGCACATACAAGCATATACAACGTCGCAACATTAACGTTCGACTTTACAAGTCGGTAGTGAAGTAAACGGCTAATAAATCTTATTCAATGTAATTATTAGGAAGGATTTACAAGGATATTTATCTAGGTCTTAGATCTTAAAGTTTATTATATTAAAATGTGTCAATGCTACTTTATAATATTAGATAAACTTTATTGTTTATATTTGATTGATTGACGATATAAAATCGTAAGTTCATAATCTGGGTAATCACTATTTTGTTTTCATGAAGGTTTTGTTTATGATTCAATTCTTAACAAGAATTATCTCCAACCTTACTCCTCAAAAGGGAGATGAGGCCTTAGCCTAGCAGTATTATTTCCTTTACTTTAACTTTAAAATTAGACCGTAGTATTCCACAATACTTAGTTTATGGCTTATATAGTTTAAGTAGGTACCTACTTGTTAAATCTGTATTGTTTTACACAATTCTTACTGTATTTAGGTTAAATTTAATACGTTTAATTTTTCAAGTTTAACTTAAATGTTTCTTGTACATATGGTTATCTTCCACACAATAAAAGAGTATCATTCAATTTGTAATTAAAACGGACGGGTAATTTGAACGAGATAATTAAAATGGTCTATAAGTACTTAACAAGAAATATGTATTCTAGTGGTTAGACACAAATTTGCATAGTCGTTAAATTTTATATAATGTGCATAATTGCAACAGCATCTAAGGGATTCTTGTAGCACCGGCTCCGTTAATTTAAAAAGTCAATCTGTAGGTTTGTGTGTTCCAAGAAAAAGTATTATTTCTTTGTACAGTGTGTTGTGGGCACTTTCGTGAAGGTTACTAACATAATATCATTCATCAATGGTGCGCGAGTCGTATCTATCATATCTGACAAAAAAACGAGACATTGCTTCGAATACCAGGCGTTTTATAATTTCTAATTACGTCAGGTGATATTATAAGTATTTATTTGTTACTAAAGACTGGTACAATAGATACATCTTTATTTGAATAAAACCCGATGACGTTCGATGTGATAGTTTATAATATAGTAAATGTAACTATAAACGCGACTTTTAATCTTGGATTATGAATAAATCAAGGCAACATCGAGTCGAAGACAAAATCATGGGCACTACGCAAACGATTTAGAATGTCGATTATAACGAGAACAATCTAACCGTATTAAGTAAGTATCTTATAGCGTTAATAGGCTATTTGAAAATACGAAATTTAAAGTGTCAATAATTGTAATCAGTATATATTATGCGTTTAAAAATGGTAATTTAATAACAAAAGTTGAAAATAATAATTAATTTATTCAATAATCCATAAATAAAAATGCATTTTTTTAAACGTTTGTCACGTGACACAAAACGCCCCTGATTGGGCGTGTATATGATGACGTTACATTGTCAAAGTAGCGTTTTCGCGCGCTATTTAAATATGGAATTTTTAATTTGATATTTTTCAGCAAATATGTACTATAATTATAAAAAACAACTTTTACTGGGTTCCTTAACCTCTACTAAATAATATAAAATGGATTTTAAAAACCAGTCAAATAGCCAATTGAACATAATAAAAAAAAAATCTTAAGCGTTAATAAACGAATGAGAAAATACGATACATTCGTAATCGAGAACAATCGTTTGAAAATGTATTAAGAGCTTAATGAAGACTTCACAACGCTATAGGCGTAAGGGAACAAAAAAAATACAAGTAATAAATTCAACCATTAACGATGACACACTTTTCTACCTATCAAGTCGTTACTTACATTACAAGATCCGTAAGATGTATGTATGTGTGTTCGGAACATACATCACTGTTAACGTGGATATTGACTGGGTGATGTTTTATTATTTGTTATCTATACATATACATATACATTTTTTTATCATGTCAGTAATTATCAAGCTTTATATTGTAACATAAGTATATTATTTTTTTAATTTTAATAGTGCAATGCTTGTTTGTATTTACGTTAGTTATGATAAAAAGTCATATCGTCAATTCGTTTGTGTATGATTTAAGTCATTTCATCCACTGAGTTTCCTGTCGGTTATTTTCCAAATAATCTTCAGTAGTTTTAAATTTTAATGTATCGTAAAATTAAGTATCAAAAGGGCTTATAAGATATACGAAAGGGCTATTTAAATTAAGTATGCTTTTTTAATTTTGATTGTTTTAATTTGATGACTTCATTACTAGGTCAATCATATCAGTTACTATACGATATACTCATTGTTTATTGATTGTATGTAAAATATGAAAATATTTACAACTTATATCCACAGGTTTTAATAAAAATACGTACTTACATCATTTACCTTTAATCTATTTATTTTAGCTGTTACCTGCTATCTTGTTACGTCTCGATACGAGTTGATAATCCGTTATTTATGTCAGTAATTTTTCAAACGGGCCCAGCACGCGACTAAGTGTCTCCCAACAACGACATAACATCGACAAATGGTAGACCATCCACCTTTTGTTACTATAACGGTTGTGTTTTGATATCATTACAAAATTCCCGGGTTTTACGACAAGGAGAAATATAGGCCCTAATACGAAGATTGGAGATCCACCGGTGTCTAATGTAGAAAGTGTCGATTCGAAATTCGGAGAAGCGTTGACTAATGGCGCAGACGATTTGAATATCGATAGCCAGTGTTGTACCGATAAGTCTCCTTCTAATGTCGATTTGTTAATTTAAAACGGAATTCTACCAAACAATCAATTCGAATATAGAAAGCAAATATATAAAGTAAACAGAACCGCCCACATCGTGCTGCATATCTTAATCGCTATTAGTGATGAAACCGGACACGGAAGATATCAAAACAGTACCAGATCGTGTAATTAAATTTATCGAAAGATATAAAATTCTTAGAAAATATGCTAAACATTTGTATAATAAAGCGATTGGGAAGCGCGTGCCACGACGCATTCCTGCCCGGTATTAGCTCCACTCGGCCGAAGTAATTATCAACTTATTAAACGTCGTAGAAGATTTATGTCAGGGTCGGCTACAGGTAAAATCGTTTCGTTACACTCATCAATGTGACTAATGACATAAATATTAATTAAGCTCTCGAAGACAATAAATAAGTTTAAGGCGAGCTCGATTTATTGCTTGTAAATTGAATGAAGAATTTGCTCATCAGTGGCCGACGAGTGGGGAGATAGATAACACAGGAGAGGAGGAGATACTTGCAATTTAAAGTCATATCAATATGAAAATCGTGCAATAATCTCGATGTGAAATAAAGGCAGCATGCAACGAGTCACTGACCACAACAACGTATGAGAAGCGAAGCTTGCGATAATCATAATACGCTTGCAGATATGTGATTAGCTGCGGGGTCACGAAACGGTCGGTGTTAGACAGAGAGCGCTCGCTATCCCGCTCTCACCTTAAATATATCCAATAGTAGCGATCTCTTCAGACAAACGACCGCAGGGCGCCTAAACCGCTATACTAAACTGTGACCTCACGAAATTCTCCCGCACGATACCGGCGCGGGCGATGATTCACGTAATGATGGACGTAGACGGACTGACATATAGATATGGACGCTAGATGAATTACAAGCGACAGTCTCTTCTCTTTTAATTTATAATGCGATTATCATTTAATACGAACTGTCAATGAAGTGACTTTCATAATCATATAGGAACACGAAATCAATTCATCGAATAATTTGATATAATTTTGACTAAAGTATAATTATACGATCGTAAATCAGCAATTTAGTGACTATTACGGAGATATCTGCCTATAATATATGTGTTTGATATGTTAACTTCAAACCGATATCTATTTTGACGGCGGTGAGTTTAGAAAAATACCGCTTAAGCCGATCTTAAAGCAGAACAGACTTTCAAATTATGGCTTATCAGAATCGAAACGATGAGTTTAAAATGTAAAGTGAAACTATAAGGCTGTATACAAATATAATTTATCGTAAAGCACGGTACAGAGGGCACGACCAGATGAACAGGTTTGTTGGGACTACTAACGTAGTAACCAATATACATACGAACTGTGCATTACCCGCTCAAGAATTCGAGATTATACGCTCTCGAAGCGGTCGAGCCTGAGAAAATTTCACCTACAGGAAATTCTATCATAAACGTTTACTAATCCTACGATCTAACATCAAATTAAATAGTTCCAATTACTTAAGATCTCCGAGCACTTAATGTTGAAATTAAAACATTAATTGTATATAGGTACACGTTAAACGGCACAAATTAACGAGTTGATATCCAATGTTCACATTTCGGACTATTATTGGTATATTGGTGGTTAATGTTTATACGAGTATATTACAAAGAGTAACATTCCCGTAACAAATATTAAAACACGCAATAAAAACTAATCATAATCAAATCAAGGGAGAAATCCGAGTGAACATCACACGTCGTGAAGGCATTAGATTCTGAGAGTCGAGGCCGCTCTAATAAATCACCTCTTTAGTTCGTTAGGCGCACGCCGCCTGCACAGCGGGGGTTCACCTTCGATTCCCGCCGTGGCAAGTGGAACGGCAATTGAGGTAACCCCCTGTAGGTGAATATTTTGACGTGCTATATAATGTCTCGTTGCGTTCCTTGTGATGAATGGTGGAAACGTCAAAAGACTTGAATTGCTATTTTCGATTAAGCAACTCGGTTTATTTTGATACAAAATGTAGTAATCAATTGTTATTAATTTCATTACCTTAATAATAATTCAGAAGAAATAGGAAAATGTGTTATATAATAAAAAATAAAAGCTGATTGTTGTATAAATGAATTAAAGACATCCGCATACCAGACAACGGGTTTTGCGCAAGCGTGCAGATGTAACACCAACTAACAGCATTGAGGCAATTTCTCGAAAGAGTTTGTATACGAAAAAGTATATATAACACGTCCTAAATCTTTTCTTTAGAGTTTTTTATTATCGGTGACAGATTCGCAACTAACATTATGTGAATGGTTTATTTCGTTAATCCTACCAGAGATGAAGGCGTCCGTCAAAATTTAAAAGTTAATTATCGAATACTTTTACCGGCCGGAGTCCGCACCTCGATATATCATCCCCACGGATATAAATCACGAAGTGATTGATAGTGGTGTATATCTCACGCTCGTTCACTAGCTCCTTTTTTAATCCGACACAAATGATTTTACACTTTGCTTCGTTTTCTGATGCCATTTCGCTCTGGTTTTTACGAGGTGCCAGAATTGGATTTCGTTTCAGTTTTAGTGGATGTCATAATGGACGTATTGTTTTTCTTTTGTGCTTATTAACGCTACAACTAAAATGACTTGCTAAAAGATCGCCTTTAAAAAAATCAAATTATCAGATTTAAATACATTTTAAACTAATAAAGCTACTTCGGTACGAACAGTAAATTATGTAGGCAATAAACTTCAATTTAAAATATAAAGCTGCAACAAGTCTTTAGAGCGTTATTACGTGAAACATTATACTTATTGGGCTTTCATTTTATATTCAATGTTTATAATATGGAACTATCAAATATCTAACAGTTTATTTACATTCATGCGAGGGTTACCTACCAACGACCGGATCAGACCTTTCAGCGAAGATTAGCACCGTTTCTATTGTAGTTCGTCCCCAAATTCACATGCAAATCGTTGTACAAAATGTGCGGAAACATAATTAGCTTACGACGCCCGGAACCAGTATCGGCAGGTCCTAGGGGTCAGACGGTTTGACCGTAAGGTATCGGAACCGGTCTATTATTTTTTTCGTTTTTAATTAATGTTTTCGGTTCGATGTAACTCTTGACCGATGTCCGGCAAGGGTTGTCTACTGATTGATGTTAGGGGTTTTCGCGATGTGGCCGTGGGAACGCGTCGGCACGTAACTTTCGATGGTATCTTAATGTCAGACGCGGATAGTAAGTCTCAGTTTTCCCAGAATGTGGACCATTACGAGCGGCCCTGGAGCGTCGTACGAAACATGTCACAGTTATTATGCTCACAAGAAACGATAATATCTTTGGACTGTGACGCAGCAAAGTGGGTTTACCGCCTCGAGACGTTCTCGTTATTCTAAGCACTGATTATTTTGACGATTAAGTCGTAAGAATTAATCATCGAAGACACTGATATGTGCTACGAGTTTAGTGGTCACTCAATAGTTGACCAATATCAAGGACTAAATAATTCTCACGGTAGTACTGTTTGCCCACTAGGCTAGTCTAATGCAAACAGACCCAACTTACGGTCAGTTGATCAACAATGACCACACCTGGTTCAAGACGCAAATTGACACCCTCCTCAAAACGCAACGTTGATCCTTTTGACATACTCTTTGTTCACAATAGGCGTATGTAAGGCGTTTTGCTATTGAAAAAATAATAACCGAAGCAAACATTGCCATAATTTGCAGCCCCTGGGAATAGCTTAGAACGCATGATGTTTTTGACATGTCTTGTGGGCTTTACAAAGACAGTATTGTTCATGGTTGCCGTTATACATATGACGGATTTCGAGCGAGAATTGATCGAATGTAATGAGAATACCAAAAAATATCAGCTTATATCTCTCAGGTTAAGCGGATTAATATAATACTATTTTACGTTAGTATTTAGTTTTAATGAGAATATTATACATTCCATCACTTTATATAGCAAGTTAAAGCAAACTTCCAAACTAATCAAGCAAATTTTGAATATTCATTAAAATCAAATTCCATTGATGATCACAAACGAACTCCCCTTTTTGGAGTATCATGATAGCAAAAATCTTTCTAAATGACCGGTCCAGAACAAAAACTTATTAAGATATACCAAACAATGAAGTCAGTGATTGATGCGAGCGAAACAAAAGGTATCCTTTGTTAATGTCATAAGTGACGACCAAAGCAGGGAGTTTTTATAGCTTCAATTTATGCATTTATTAATAAACTGGTTTTTAATGTATCTCATTAATCAAGAGACACAACATATAATACACACGAAATGAAAACATTTATCCAGTTCGGTTGAAACAAAATTTGAAGTAAAAAAAAAATACAAATAAAAACAAAACACGTTAGATTAAAAAAAAAGTGTTAAAACTGTAAAGATCCTATTGTTTAACGCCTGAACACGATGAACAGAGAAGATAAGCCAAATATCATAGCACATTGCTGTTATAAGAATGACCAATGGACACAAAAACATATCTGTAGCAGATCATCAAAGACTTTAGTAGCGCTTCCTCGATCCCTTTCAACCGCTAAAACGTTTTAGAAAACACTACCACACGAGAGAAAAAAAGTCACAAAGGAGACGACGATTTTATCTCAACCAGATCTTTAATATTGATGTCTAAGACGATTATGCAATAACAAAGCCGCACGCTTTTTTCCTTTATAATAAACAGTTAATCTCGAATAAAAAAGTGGACCTTTTGCACCTTTCCATTGTTTGTTGACAGCAAACAAATCGTTTGTTGGACAAAATATGAGGTGAGGGTTGAGATGTTATGGGGTGCTCAAGGGTTGGATTGAGAGCAGCGGGTTACTCGTCCTTTCCGGTATGTGACCAACATTATCTGAGGAAGGGATTCTAATGATGCAAAGCAAAGGTGTTGGGCATGAACAACGACGATACGACTTACGAGTATATTCTTACTTACGAGTATATTGATTAGATTTAATTTAATGCTTCCATTGAGAAGCGGAGTTTTTATAATTGGACTTTTGAAATCGTATAAATACTTTTATTCCATGATTAAAATAATAATTTCCCAAATACTTTCACGATTCACAATGACAAAAGCTTAGGGTAATTTATTAACGTGGAATACGAATAAAAACATGAATAATGTAATATTATTGCATGCAAGTTACACAACAATGTAATTTTGACTTTTTTTTTACTTCCTAAAAAGCAAAAGTATTAAAATCAGCAGCCAAAAAATCGTACAATACTTGTGTATTAAGATCGTGAGCTGTAAGCAGGTGTGGTAATCAGTGACCCGGCGGGCGGCGGTGTTATGAACCTAACTTGCCCTCAGCGGACCTTCCTTTACGGCCGACATTATAAATAGTACGGTAACACGACGGAGATACACTTTATAAACATTTTAATGTTGATTTGAAATTCAAAATTATGAACTTATTTAAATAGGCATGAACATTTTTGATGATTTGTTTGACCAGCATTATATTCCGTATGTAATTCTGTATTGAAATTTTTCGAAAAACTAATAAATTCTGAGACGAATACATGGATACCTACAGTATAAAAGTCTGATAGTATAAAGATTAGCAATCCTATATTAGATCTGTCAAAATAAAACGCCAAACGAGACACAGTGTAATATTGATTAATCCAAAGAACCGCGGGGGGTCGTGTTCATATTACAGTCAACTTCCTCTCAGGATAATGAATACAAAATATACAAGAGTAGTTGTTAGCTTAGCTGTTGTTTAACTTATTTTTATCTCTTGCTTGGACTGATTTATGTATTACTCCATACACTTAAAAATATCTGTATTCATTTAATGCCGATAGGTAAAATTTATTTCAAACGACATCTCTCTACTATAATCCAGTTACAATTGTTGTTAAAAAATGGCTCCAAACAAAAGTTTATAGGAAATTTGTTTATTAACATATTTGTAGCTAATTTGGTCACAACTTTTTAGTTTATAAATATGTTTCTAAATCTTTTAGTTTCTACATAGGTTAAGTTAGGTTTAAAACAATTGTCTACTGATATACTGGATATTTTGACCCAAGAAATGAAAGGATTTCAAGGTTAGGCAGAAAACTTGATCCTCGTAATCAAAGTTTAAGCGAACAAAATCGCCTATTAATTTAAATTATTAAATACAAAACTGAAGGTATTATAATAATTATTTCGAAACTAAGCTCAATGTTAAAATCATTATAGTTTAATTTGATTAACACTTAAAATCTAGTGTATATCATTATTTCTTGCCGATTAACTCGATTTTATCATTAATTTACATTAACAATGCATTAGAACATAATAACTCCAACTAATCCTACCATCTAAGAAATTTAATTTGATCCCAATCTACTCCCAATCTTGACGAGATTAATAAAACTTAGTCATTAATACTATTAATCAATAGCTTGTCTATAAAACAATAACAGCGTATTAAATCCAATTTAATGATAACCTTTAAGGGTGACCGGCCATTAGATGAGCTTCAATGATGAATATAATCATTTTAATATAGCTTTTCATTACAATACGTACTTTACCTTATAAGATATTTGAAGTTTATTATGCTTAAGCACCGGAAAATTTATTTAATTGGTTATAACAAACAGTTATTACTTGCATCATTTATATATTTTAGTGTATTCTAAAATGTGGTGTTAATAGTGTTTTATTTTAAAGGAACAGTATTTTTGTTTATAAATAATAACGTTTAGCTCCTCGGATCTCGTGGACGATTATCCTTAGAGTTCATGCCGCTCTTAGTCGATCGTCAACAGTTATTTAGAATAACGCCCTTGACCAGTCCGACTAATGGTTGTATAAGATTAATGATTTAACTAATTACACTTGTGACAATCAATGTAGCTTTAAGTATGGCTTTTTGTGTAAAATGTGCACTAAAGAGGCTGGAAATTAGATTTGAGCTGTAAACACTAATTGAGAACGAGATGTCAAAATTTAATGATTTAGTAATATGATGTAAAATAAAAAAAACAATTATTCATAGAACGATGAAGATAGATGTTTATTTTATGGAATATGCATTATCATATAGAATAAAAAATATACCTATGATGCGTACGAATTTATTATTTTTATATGGTTATTATTTACCTAAAGCATCGGGAACAGTTTATTTTATCCGCAAATCCAATCATTAAGGCACTTAATGATTCAACATTATTGTACAATTTCGTTTCTCATCGATCTAATGTGTGGATCGAGGTATTGTTTCGATTTAGGTTTACAACTTGACAAATTAAATTCTCCAGTCCTATCTACTGAGCTACACATATTTCATTAAAGGAAAATATGTAAACATACTTGCTACTAACATAGTAGCGACTGACATAATTTAAGCCGCCACAAAAATAGTATTAAAGTTTTAAGAAGTAATTAAACTTGTTATGACTAGAATCGCGTCGTGTTTGTAGTGTATGTCGTAAAATTCAAAGTTACATAGTGCTTACATAGTTAAATATTATGAGAAAAATTCTATATTTACAACATTAAATGTCTCAATATAGGCATGAATTACTTTTTATTTATCATAAAATATCATTAAGTAATTATTTTAATTATAACCAAACTGCAATTTGTCATTATTTCGTGATTATTTAATTTCTAAATAGTATTTTAATCAAATGTTTTAACTCACCTTCCCTCCTCATGCCCATTTTGAGACATTTCCTCAGTCGGCAATATTGGCATTGGTTTCTATGATGTTGGTCGATGGGACAATTCCTATTCCCCCTACAGGAGTACGTCAGATTTCTTCTCACTGATCTCTTGAAAAATGATTTGCAGCCTGCGGAGTAGACACAACTATTAAACACAATAATTATTAACTCACTTAAATTAATTACGAAAAAAACGTGTAAATTTGACATAAAGTCAAATAAAAATGATTATTTGATTTTCGTTATGATTATCATTAAAAAAAAAAACTCAAGATAAGATTCTTGGATTCAAGCCTGGACATGACATTATTACAAGTCGATATTTTTTATATTTCTAGATACTACCCGTCTATCGAAATTTCGGACGGATAGAACAAGGGTGTAAATAGATGGTTTATATTGTAGGGCAAACATGCAAAGATAAGTCTTAGTTCATTAAAGTCCAGGGACTTCACTGGCGTACGCAGAACACATTAATTACATACATACACATTTATTTTGTTTGTATAAAAAGGAGAAAAATATAATATCAAGGTTGATAAGTATAAAAAAATGTATACAGTGACAGCCTTAGCTTAGCAGTGGTAAGGCTCTAGTGCTGGTTGATGGATACACATGTGGCAGAATTTCATTGAAATGAGCACGAGATGAATTATAAGCAGAAATTAACCACATCTAAATTCAGTGATGCTTGCCTGGGTTTGAATCACGCAATCATCGGTTAAAATGCACGCAATCTAACCACTGGTCCATCTCAGCTCAGTTATATAACCCAGTTAATTACTATGTCATGTACGTCAAATACCTAATCTCAAACAATGTTGCCTTAACGCATTCTGATTAAAGTCTATTTTAAATATATTTACTTTGAAAATTTAACGAGTAAAACAAAGCGTTTTTAATAAGAATCCAATTAAGAACGAACACTGCAGTTTAAATCAATTAATTAGTTCCTTAAAAGCTTTTGTTACGTAAACGTATATTAGAAAATATCGTAGGCGTTAAGACATTCTTATAGTCAGTAGTTATAAAATTATAATGGTCCGTGTTAATGCATTTAATGTATTAAATGATATTAACATAATCTCATACATCAGAGCTACTTGATATCGATAATTCGTCAATTCGTATGGAAGCATCGCCGATACGATATTTTACTATAAAGTATTTTAAAATACAAACTTAACGATATAACGATAGTTATGGCGATTCTCATGAATACGTTATGGATTTATGAGAATTATCTCCGTAAGGCTATGTCTACATTGACGCTTTTGTATTTAAAATAATGGTCACTTCATATTGTAAAACCACCAGTCCCGAGTATGTCTGTAAGTTTGGACGTGAAAAACTCAAAAACTACTGATTGGATTTTCATATGGTTTCCATCAATGGACGACGTGATCGTGAGGAAGGTTTAAGTGTATAATTAATTATGGTTTTGGGTAATTTGGTTGAAATATGATAATGTACGTATTACGTACCTATTTATAGTATTACAAACTTGTTTCGAAATATTTTAGATGCATTGTATGTTAATTTTTAATCGTAATAAAACGTTCTATTAAGTTAAGGTAAATTTTCTATCACGACCTAAAATTCATTAATTTCGAATACAAATAGTTTCATTCAAACATTTTACTCGAATTAGAAATTGAAATTTTACTCTCTTCCCAGCTAAAGATGGCTTCAAAAAACGGTTATTTTTTATTAGGGAGACAGATTGATAGGCCACGTGATGGTGATTGGTCACCACTAGTGATAGACATTGATGTTGTAAGAAAAAGTAGTAACCATCCTTATATCGCCAATGCGCTACCAACCTTGGGAGGTAAGATGTTATGTCCCCTGTCTCTGTGCCACACTGGTTGATAATATAATGAGTATGTGGTGCATTGTATATAGCCTACCCAGACGGGCTTGCATAAAGCCAATGCACCAAGGCCAATCGCAATTAATATTGCATCTGTTTATCAAACATTCACTACGAAACATAGTCAGACTATTATCTCCCTTTTTATCTTAAATAAACAAATTGAAATTTATATTGGATCTTATAATTTATCAATTAAATGTGTCATGGCGAATTAGATAAAAAATAAAACATTTCTCAGATATAATTACGTATGTTATAACCGCCTCAGTGGAAAAACAACTTTATCAATAAAAAATTCTAATCGTTTTTTATTTATTGTCTATCCAAACACAAACTACGTTTTATTAAAATTTCGCAAAAGAAATTATACTTAATTATGACGCTTTATAACAATAAATAACGTAAAAATTATTCGAATATCATAAATATGTGTTATTTTTATTATATTGAATATTTATCTACAAAAAAATCTCTATTGGTTTTAAACGATAGGGTGTAACTTATAGCCGTTTTAATATATTGTTCATTTTTATTTATTATACCGGTTTTTGAGTTCTTTTTTTAAACTATTCTATAATAATCAGAAACCGACTAATGTCAACAGATCGGTTATTTGTATGGATTATGATGATTTAAATATTGAAATTGTGTAGAAAGTTCTTTCTGTCAGTTCGTTCGTCGCGTGATCGTGAGCCATTAGTTAACATACGAACACCGTATTGGTTTAGATTCTTAAATTATCACCAATTTCGATTACAAATTCTTTTATGTTTCACTAATTTAAGAATATATAATGATTACTATTCTTTGTAAGAGTTTTCTAATATATTTTATTTATGTGATTTTTTACTTTGTTGTCGTAAAGTCGGGTTGTGATATGTTCAGTAAATTGGAGTGGAGTCTATACATTTTCAGATTGATGCATTTAGTTTACCGGCAGAAGGCCTTCAAATACAAATACTACGTATTATTGTGTTCTGACTTTAAGGATGAGTGAGCTATTGTAGCTACAGACACGAGGATATAAGCGTACAGGTTTGTTCTTCTTGCAGTCTTAGTTTCTATGGTCATAGAGTGACTTATTCAGTCATTTGTTTAACGTCATTGGACACTGACTTTATCGGTATATATTTAGGTATTGTAAAATACTCTTTTTTATTGGCTGTCAAATTGTACCGTCACGCCGGTTTGGAAGGATTTCAGGCAGATTTAAAATAATTGAGATTAGAATTTAGGTTTACTACAAACATTTTCATACATTTTTTTGAAAGCAAGCATTGTGGAAAATATTTTATTGGAACCGAATAATTTTACCTGCTTAGGCTTTTAGTATTGATATTAAAGCGCTGCAAGCATGTAACGGATTCACCGTGGAAAATTATTATAGCTTGAAGCGATGGAACATAGCTTGGTTAGAAAGTACGAGATTCGTTTTTTTTTATTTGCTTTCTCAGAAGTAGAAGAAGAAGTAAAGGCTTTCCGACTTACAGTCAAGTTAATATATTTATGTTGGAGTTTGATCTATCGATGAATGGAATCAACCTTATAAATTAACAATGAATACTTAGTATTTAATAATAACACGTAGCAACATTAAGTTGGAATTCGACCGTTATTTCCTTCCCAATATATAAAGCTAGGTACAAAATAATAAATACTAAAACCCTAGATAAATGTAAGAAAGATATATCTTAAGGCCTAAGCACGAATCCTAGTACTGTGAAAAACATTTCATTGCGTCCCAAGATACCGTTAGCGCTTCGCAAGCAGATAGCGCATGTTTGTGACACGTTGTGGGGTAAAGTCGATGCACAGGCTCGTTATATATTGTTGAAAGTAGTAAATACATTGAACCATTGCACAAATACAAGAACTTATAATTCAAGCGAATACGACAATTGTCTTAAACCGGTTGGAAATTTAGGAAGCGCATCTTATATCATGATATTATATACTAAAACCTTCTTCAAAACGCGTTCCAACTTCTGGTATAAATTTTATGTATATCGGTTTTGTAGTATTTTCGGTTGGAAATTATATACACACATTAAAAAAATATATCTATTTTTTATTAAGTGTGGTTAATACTTTAATACTTGCTTTTTTTAGTGATAATCGTCATTGTTCCGACGCTTGCTTGTTTGCTAGCAAAGGCGCAAGGAGCTGTTCCAGTGTGTGTCGGTGAATACACACGTGGCAGAATTTCATTCGGAGCATGTAGATTTCAACGCGTCAAATCAAATCTTTACGATTGAACACGAGATGAATTATAAACACAAATACAGATTGTGAATCATATTTTATTTAACTTAATATGAATATTTTTTATAATTTTTTACTCATATTTTTGTTTTTTTAGGTAATACGTGCTTTTCCAATTTATTATTAATTAATATTATACATAATTATTTAGTAAAGCCAGTATTTTTTTAAATTAATCGTTTAAGTAACAATAAAAATTACACATTTTATTGAGTCTCAATAACTTTAAGATATATCTCCTCACGTAACAGAGCAAGCGATGCGTGCTGGCTATCGCGGGTTGCGCCCAATTACTACTATCGTTGGGAACATCGCCTCCGCCGCTTGCAAATTGCGCGATAGTGCATTGACATAGAGATTTAAGGAGAAACTCGCGACAATGGTCGGGGGATACACACAGATTAAAAATTTAATTCATGTCAATTTACATATTGGTCAAATGTCAATTTCCTCGCGTAACTATAGTGTTCGAATTTTAAAAATTGAGTGGTAGTACCTAAATATCATAATACATTAGAACTTAAAATAGCATATTATTGATAATCCATTGACCTCGAGGCTATAGTAGAGGATAAATACAGATAATAATAAAAATATGTTAGTTTAAATCTTTCTTATTCCGCCTATTCTAAAAGCGTAAAGGTCGCTGGCGTAAAAGTATACAATAAACTGACTTGGAACTAATTTTCCTTATAATTAAGAGCTTTGTATTACCATTTATGCGATAGTGCCGTGGCATTGAGATTTAAGGATAAGCTTGCAACAATTTAATATATAACTATTGACATTAACCATTTTTCTAAATTATTTACTATCGAAAAAGACGAAGGTATTAGGCATACAGCTTCGAAAAAAAAACTTAAAAAAAAAACAATCACTGTTCATCTGGGACGCAATAAAACAATTATAAAATAAAGCTTTCAGTGCATTTTGCTTAAAAAAAAAATTCCATAAATAGTCTATGATACAATACAATTAAATACAACCAAGTTAGGTATGATACATGCAATTAGTCAAAATAAAGAAAAAAAATAACAGCAATAAACAAACAGACAGCATTACATATATAATATATAAAAAAATGTAAATTTTTATAAGAATAGGTTATTAGACTTGATTAAAAACGGAAAATCATTCTCATAAACACCACTTGCTACAGTTTAAATAATATATTGTCACTAAAATACGTAAGAATATGTCTGTATAGTGAACTGGTACAATTATTACTAAGAATACTTAATCGGTTTAAGATTATAGTTCGTGGACAGCATTGAGATATTAGTACATGCAAAGAATTTATCGAGATAACGTTTTTTTATAAAAAAAAAACTAACCGATTCGTTTCTGTAGAAACTACATTTCGTTATTTCTAGTATCTTTATATATATTTCAAAATGTCTTTGAACACGATTCACGAGCATTCTATGTGCCAATCATAATATAGAATAGGTATATTTTATTTTACGCATGAATTAATTGGAAAAACATTTTATATTTTTTAACTCGACTGTCAGTTATTGTGACGTAAATCGATTTCTAGGAGTTAAAGATGGAAAATGCAACGACGAACTCTTTTGTATATTTGTATTTAATTTAGGAAACGCAATTTTAAGTATTAAAGAAAACATTCTAAGATATTTCTGCAAATAAACAATCACAATTATTACATAATATTTTTCAATGGGCTTATCCACCTTGCATTGAAGCAACATGGTGATATAAGCTCCAAGTATTCTCCTTAGAAATGTTTGCTCTTGTCCAGTTGTGGGACTTTATCGTGTTACTTTCATTTGAAAAATATAATTCTGAACTTAATCCCATTTGCGTTTACTTGCAAGTGAGTTTATTAAGTAGAATGTACTCACAATATATACATAGGTATCTTTATTTAGTTTAGGTGGTCAGACGGGCGCTTGGTTCTAGTAATGCGTGCAAAGCCGCGGCCCGCTTGACGTATAATAAAATAAAATCAATCGCAAGTTCAAATCAGTCATCAATCATGAACCGTATACCTTGAAACAAGACGTCTATAATTATTTCCCAAATTACAAAGCGAATGCGTCAAATACAACAGTTAAAACAAATTATATTTTGTAAAACTTTTAACGAACGTTTTAATAACGTATTATTAATATTTAACACCAAAATTTCAAAGTGTCCAGAAAAAACATCACGTTTTAGTAAAAATAGTGATAAAAAAAACATGATACGAAATCTATTTAAACGTCAAAGAGAGCGCCATCTTGTGATAGAATAGAACTATTTAATGCAATTATCAAGTGCAGATCATTGATGCATCCAATGATTACTTCCCTCAATCATTTCATTATGCCACAAAGGGAATAATGGACGGCAAGGATTAATGACAAAATATCCGTTGTCTTTTAGGAAGAGACGGTATAACGAGAAATTATTGATAATTATTATTAACTGCTAAATTATTTCACCTTGCCTGTTGTGTTTTAGTTTTTTTATGTATTATTGTACTACAATGTAAATAAAACGAATTAACAGAATATCCGTTATACTGATTGATTTTAATAGCGAACGTAAAAAGTGACTTTAAATTTTCTATGATTTATTTTTTCATTTTATTATTTAAAATAATTCTAAGCTGAATAGTAGACAATCTTCGACACGTTAGGGTTCGATAAATTTAAAAACAGTGATGTGAATTATAAATTATAATGTGACAATGAGGTAAAGAATTTTAATTACGAATGATTAAAACAGTGGCATATTGTAACTGCAAAAACGAAGCACGTGCATTTATATATTTATTAATAAATAATTTATCTATATACGTCAAAATGTGATCTTGTCTTGGTGTTTATCTGCCAAATTAAATATAATATCATTAAAAAAATTGGAAAGAAATGAATACAACTGTTCGTTTTATTTGTCCGAATGAATTGACAGCGATTTTAAGTGATTGACAGACAATTTTATAGGAATATAATTATAGCAACGTTTAAAACGTCCAGTAACTCGTCTAACTTCGTATATTACAATGTTTTTTCTAGCGCGAATACTGCGTAAGTACAATAATATAATCTTGTATGCAATACCTATTATAATCATTATAAGTTGCACTTAGTAAAAAAAAGCGAACATAATTTAGCTAATATGTTTATAAAACGTTTTCTAGTTAACGACGTGACAATCTCTTACAGTTATACCAAATACGACACTAAATTAAAAAAAGACGCTACTTAACGTCACAACACAAATGTTTACCTTATTGACTAGTGTTGTGCTTCGCATCGTATATATTTAACGTTAAACACTCGAAATTTTCATTAAAAGATCGCATGATTCATACGATTTGAGGAGTTTATTGACAGTTTTAGTGGCGGGAGAGAGCGCCACACACGCGCCGATCACAGATTCAATTTAAAAAGTGGAATGAGATAAGAATAAATAAGTTCGGAGAGACACTTATGTTTAGAGTCGGTCGTAAAGATAGGGTTAACTGCCACGGTATCGCCGGACAAAACATACCATAAACTGACCGGTTAGACGGCGAGATAGTGAGGCGCCGCGTCGATAATTTTGCGCCTACTTAGTTTAATTTGTGCGTTTGTATTCTTTGTGATTGAATTTGAATTTTGTAACACGACGACAAGTGGGATTGTAGATAGCGTAGATATGGTTTCGAGCCGTGCTTCTGAATATATGGGTCCAGTATCATATAAATCGAGGATTACAATTTTTTGATTTAAATTAAATAATGGTATTTTCTATTTCAATACACATGATTTTTTATCATTTTACACATGATTTACACATGATTTTTTTTATTATTATGGTATCATAAAATCAAATGAAGCATAACAAAAAAATACTTGAAATATTTTTTGGTTAGTATCGTAACACTTAAAATCGACCTTCAAACGTAAATCTCGCAGTCGCACTAAAAATTGAGCATTAAATTAAATTAAAATTACTGTAATACCGACATCCATCAGATCCTTGTTACATCACTACATTCAGGTGTCAAACGCGATCAGTATTGTCGCTCACGAACGCGAGCATTGAAGTCAAAAGGAGCGCTTCGTTAGAGAACCTTGTCAACGTAGCCGCTATAAACTTTTATTTAGAGACACCTTCGTGAGTCGCTCTTGTATACTTCGACAAGGTTGCACTTCGGGCAGCGGGAGGTCCAACAGTTAATAAAGTGTATTTGTCGACATCAAAATAACAGTTTATGGGTGCGACACTAATGCAGTTTATCGATACCCGTATTATGGTAATTGTGATGAGTATTAACGAAAACATTTTGGAGTTTAGTTTATGGTTTTATTTCGTTGTAAATTTTGTATAGCACGAGTTAACCGCTGTTTGCATGATAACTACCTACGTTGCTTATAAATTCTGATTTTTTAATAAAATTACAATTTGATGAGTCGTTAAAATATAATAAATGCTCCATATTATACGAGAACTCATTAATTTATTCATATTATATCTGATCATATATTATTTTTTATTTCCTGTTTATTTATGCAAAGGTAAAACTGATTAAGGTTAAAAAAAATGCCGAACCATATTAATTTATTATTATAATTACATTTTTTAATTATATTTGCGACACAATTATCGCAAAACAGTATCGCATAAAATTCTGTGAAATATATATTAATATTGATACAGTAGTCTAACTTGTCTCCTCAATGATCCACAATAAACATATTCCGGTACGATTATCAGAACGTATGTCAAACAATATAACCGAAAGCCAGAAATAGTGACCATAATTAGACATTTCTATAATGATAAAGAGGTTCACGACCTATTTGGCGCCACTAACGATAAAAGAAATTTGTTTAAATATTCAATGAAATTATTTCAACTTTAGATTAACGACGACATAGATTATCGGAGCCAGTTATTAATGAAGTCTGAGCAAATTAATGAGAAAGAATTGTCTGGCGCCACTCGACATATCGTATGTACGAAAACCGCTGATACTGTACGTCTGAATTTGAATTGACATACTTAGATGTTGATACTTAAATAAATTATACAAGATTATCGAAATATATATATCTTTCCGGTACCAAATGTTTTATTGTAATTTTTAATGTTGCAATTTGAAAAAAAATTCAACGAATTGATAATATATCTGCGTTGAATTAGTACAATTTATTTTGATGAGATATTTAAATTTAACCCGTAATTGCACATGGGGTCGATTACGCCCCACTGAAAAAAAAGTCTTCAAAACTAAATTCTACCAAATACTATTACGGTTCTCGTTTAAAGTATTTTATCAATAAAATATTGTAAAGTTTATAGAAATCGGTGTCAAAAAGACTCGGGAAAAGGAACTCCTCAACGGTCAACAGCACAATTTTGTAGGTATATGAATGATTAAAGCTATTTCCATAACATTTTGTTATTGAGATAGCTATATCTTATTTCGAGATAGACTTAGGTCTCCCTTTTTCTCTCTCTCTCTCTCTCTCTCTGTGTACTCTTTTTTAAATATTTACTATTAACCTCTAATACGATTAACTATTAAGTAAGCGACGGCGGCAAATTTTCGAATGCAGTTTCTGCGCTTATTATTTAATTTAAAATAGGTAATACAGAGTTTTTGTTGCATTTTATTTAATTACAATAAGATTTAGTATTACTTTCATTATTCTAAATTTAAATTTTTATTACAACATAGTCGACTTTTTGGTTCAGCTTAAAGTGAGTTCATTTGTAAAACTAACTCTGTATTTATATAATAAACGCATCCATTGCCAGAGAAACACTTGTAATATACTAAATATACAATTAAATACAAACATAAACATAGTTAACCGCGATGGTCCAGTAGCTGGGCACGTGTATCGGAACCAGAGATTGTGGGTTCAAACCAGAGCAAGGACTACTAAGTTTTTGTCTGTATAATCTCGTGTCCGGTCAAGGAAAACTTAACGACTTGAATGTGTCGGACGAAATGTCACTCATTAGAGTTGCGTACAATAGTGTAGTCCAGTAGTTTGACATTTAATGTTACAAAGTCGAAGGCATTTATATATTGTATATATTTTTATTTTTAAGTTATTTCCTTAAACCTTGCAACTTACATTTAGATCGTAGGCGCGTTTATGCGCTGAAGAAGTTGAGCGTGAACTTGCAGAGGTCAAGGATCTTATAATACTTGCGTTATAGATATTATATCCTATTGATTGTCAACGTTCATCTTTCGTTAAACTTATATTTAAAGTTCGTTAGTATATAGATATTCAAATATATATTTATAAATCTTGAATGAATTTGTATTGAAAACGTTAGGTAGATATATCATAGTAAGTTTTCCAATAATAAACTTACTTTTATCACCGACGGCGATATTATAAGTACATTTATAGAAAGCTTCATTAAATTTCATATTTAACATTTATAAATAATATATATAAATTATTTATATATGTAACCGGTTTGGGTTCTTATTCATATTAAATTCAATACGAATTATCCAGAAAATAAAACGCAATACCTATAGTCTGTAAACATATTATGGGCAAAGGCTGTTTATCTTCTTGATTGGAAAACGAGGAATGATATAATTTGGAGCGTACCCCACCGAGGAAATTAGTTATAAACACAAAATAAACACAATATAGTCTGTGTGCTTGCCCAGCCTCGAACCCGCAACCTTCGGCTGAGATACACGTGTTAGATTCAAAAGTTATAATAATAAATTAAAATAATTCTATAATCTAATTGTAAGTAAAGAGCGCAACTCGATTCTTATACGAGTATAATGTTATCACGTTTAACATGCTTGTAACAATTTAACTGGAAGTGCTCAACAGTGAAAAGCCCAAGTTCCCAGGGCATCATTCTCATTTTATCTTTGAGGCTATCTGAACTCAGAAATAATTACCTCAAGTACTAACTTGTTATTAGCTGTCGATGCTATTTAATATTATAATGAGGATTTACTAGAATGAGAAATGTTTATAGCAAGATAAGATTGGACTTACTTTTTGTGTCTTTTAATTGAAATAGAATTATTTACCTAATAAAAAAAAAACATTTTTATCTTCAGTGTCTAATATTAAACGTTTTTATTTCACCTGCTTTAATAATATTTAAAGCAGTTGCACAAAATAACGCTATTAAAAGTAAATTAGGTACGATTGGACTTAGCTTCTAATTATCGTAACACAAAATGTCGCGAAAATAAAAAAATAAAACCTATTTTCAATGTTTAGATTCATTTTGATATCACTCGCTTTAGAAAACTTACAAGAAACACACGCCGATTCTAATTTTAAATATGTAATGTTGTCTTAGATTTTCGCGATTATTACACATTGAAATAAAAGATGTGTGAAAGAGTGTTCGTGGTCACGGGCAGACCGTGTCTGTCTGCAAAGTGCTCGAAACGTCGGGATGTTAAAATAATTAATATACGCGATTAAATCCGTTAAAAACTAGTTTTATTTCAATGTTTAAATATGTATTTATTTTTTAATTATAAAGAACAAATAACTTTAATAATTCGTTTTAAT
This sequence comes from Vanessa atalanta, assembly GCF_905147765.1. Taxonomy (NCBI): domain Eukaryota; kingdom Metazoa; phylum Arthropoda; class Insecta; order Lepidoptera; family Nymphalidae; genus Vanessa; species Vanessa atalanta. Next base: position 9,473,542 of record NC_061882.1, read on the forward strand.
ATTATCAATTATTAATTTAAATTATCAATTATTAATTTAATATGAAATGGGTTCATCTTAATTTAGTTGGGTAGTCTATTCATAATTTAATTGGCTATTCAATGAGTCTATCGAAAATCGATCTTGAGCTTAATTATAACCGAGGTAAAATGGGCTCCATGAATATTTAATAAAATCAAAATAACTATAATTTCGTTAAATATGGAATTAATAATTATAAGGTTATTATAAAAATGTCATATACGGATTGTGTTTATAACTAGAAAGTTTTAAAAAAATACTATCAATTTAATATAACAGCTTCGATCCCAACCGTGTATGTGCAATGATAAAGTTAATTTTTTTTTATTATTTATCAAAAAATGAAAATCATTTTGAAATTCAATTTATACGACAAAGTAAGAATCTACCTGGACTATAGCAATAAAGACACTACTGAGAATACCCAGCTATAAACTAGTAATATAAAACACGTCAATATACAAACAAATTATATCCAAGTACATAAATATTAAATTTTATAACGATAATTGTATATAAATATTACGACATTTAATTCGTATGTATTTTATTTGAATTAAGTATCGTCTTATTAGTGTGCGTTTTAAACAAAAACTCCCGAATAAGAATTGTCAATTTTAGTTAATTTGCATAAAACTGAGGAATCCCTTATCTGAAGAAGCAGGCAATTTTCCTCTTATTGCATTTTGATTAGATGTAACGCTGTTTAATTGATATTTTTGAAGTTAAGGGGAGAGAACTTGGCGTTGTTTTTGTTCTATCGAGTTTTGAATTTGGATTTATTTTCGTTATCTTAATTGTCTGTTTATTAGATTTAGTTTTTTTTTTAAATAATAATTTTTCGTTTTTTTATTGTTTAATTATAATATAATCTTATTGTTTTTTTTTTAAGTCATTTTTTTCTAATATGTTTTAATTTTTCTAGCGCAAATTTCAAATAACTACTTATATTTTTTCTATAAATTAAGTTTTAACTTACCTACTCAAAAATATTATTTCAGTATGTTTACTAATGTGTTACCTACTTTAATCGAAATTAAAATATTTCAAGTTAAAAGTTCGCACAGTTTTTATAACTTTTCAGTTTAAATTATTTTGGTTGTATTATGTTTTTTTTTTTTTATTATAATAGTAAGCGCAGGTCAAGTAGTTGATATTCACGTTTTAGTTTTTTAAATCGTGGAAAGCAACTAAATCATCACAATGACCTCCCGACCCGCCGCACAATCACACAACACTTACAAACGTATTTTATATATAACACTTTCACTTCCTACATACCCTCACAAGTGAACTGGCCATAGTGCTTCCCGGAGGACTTATCTCCGCACACGACGCACTCCACATTCTGGCCTTTATCGTTCGCGGAGGATCCGCTCTGCGTCGACGCGGCCTGACTCGCGGGTGTCGACGGTAGCAGCTCGTCTTCCCGCCAGCTACCACGGAAGCCGAGCTCCAAAGGCGGGAGGTCGGAGGCTCTCGGAGGGCAAAGCCCCGGGCCGCCGACCCCGCCGTATACTAGCGCTCCGTGCGTGATGATGCCGGTTGCGGTCGCCGGGTGAGAACGCGGTGGCGCGCGCGTGTGTCAAGGGTCGCGGTTCAGACGCGACTGAGCTCGGGTCGGGCCAGGCCGCGGCGCTCCGCCATTGGCCCGGTGGCCTGGGGGCAGGGAGCGAAGGCCCCGCCACCTCGACCGACCCCCCCCACTCGGGGGGAAAATCTTTCAGCTGTACCGTCGGTAAGAAAATCCGTTGGGCGGTATTGTTTTTGTTTATGAACATTGATATATTTTTTTTTACCTTTCGCCGTAACGTTTTTGTGTCTTCGCCCTTTGAATGCGAATGCTCGGAAATTGGTTCGTGTCGCAATATCGGTGCCGTATTCGAGTATGAATTTTTATTCACGTAATAAAATTTATTGAATAAGTTAATAAAGTTATATTGGTTTTCGTGATATTTTTATTCTACGAATAAAGCCGAATTTGTTTCAAATATCTACATTCAGTGATCGAATACTAGTGAACATATCTAAGAATAACAATCTCATTGACTTAATCTAGTCATGTAGTGTTATATAAGTTCTTAACAAATGATATTTAGTTTTAGTTCGTTTACACTTTTATGACTTGACGGTACCTGAAAATCCTACTTTGTATCAACTTTCCGACGTCCATATTTCTGCGCTACCTACTTCAATATTAACATAGACGCTATCCTTGAGACGTAGCGACTCTACGTTGGAATACAGTGAAGACACGCTCGCTTGAAACTAATGGATTTCAGCCTTAGTTTTTCTTTGAATAGCAAAAATACAACCGCAATACGAGTTAGATTCAGCCGTAGCGCTGAAATTTAGTACAAGTATATAATTTTTTTATGTACTCGGCTATATTTTTTTGATTTATAATTTCGTTTAATATTTGATTCATCGAACTTTATGTGTATTATGTACATTAGAATTTTATCAAGTAAGTACATGCTTAAATATATATTTTATGAAAAAATTAAAAATAGTTCCACTTGTTAAAATCTATTCAAAATGTTGTAGCTGCTTGTAAGTAGGTAGGTAGTCATTAATCAATTAAGGTACATATTTTGCTTCCTTTTGATTAAAAATTAATTATCTTTTTTGTTTAGTTAGTCTAATTATTATAAAAGTTATATGTTAGAGTTAATCGTAGAGTAAAACTAATTTTAATTGTTAATTATAGCCGCCGGTGACGGATCTGGAGCGAGGGGGGCGTGTGGGCGGCGCCGCGCGCGCCACTCCCGCGCATTCGACGCGCAACATCAGTGCGCTTGCGACGCGTTCACGGACGTGGAATTTTGGAATGTTCGTCTGTGGCGTACCAATTGATGGAACGCTATTTGTGACGGCACATTTTTTAACCTATTCGAAAAACAAACTATCTTTTGTTGTTATTGTTGGTTTAGCTTCTTAAGAAGTTTAAAATATACTTATTTTTAATCGATGATTATTATTTAAACTAAATGTTTAGCTTTATATTATAGGAATGGAAAAACTTATAGAAGTTGATATAAATGTCTTAGAAATTCGTTTCTTAATTGTTTTTTGTGAATTATGATTTTAATATTAATCTCATTCATTATAATAAAATTGCCTAAAAGTATATATTATAATGGGCACGCTCAGAGATAAATTGTCAAAAGTTTTTAATTTTTAAATGTTATTACATAATATATTTTATTAAATCCAATAGCAATTTAGAAACGACGTTATTTATTTTTATTATTTGTTTTATGTAATGTTTTGTGTTAGTCTGGCAGATATTTTTAATTTAAATAGTGTTACGACACTGCGTTAAGTTCGACTCCATGTAAATCTTGTAAGCCATACATTATTTACATAATTTGTATGTGTGTGTGTTTAACTATGGTTTCATTAAATGGTATCCTATGAATCTACTAACATGAGTAGGTAATCTTACCTAACTGAGGATCATGTTTCTAATACCGTACTTCTTACCATTTTTTTTAAATTTTTTGTTTTAAACTTTGGTTATATAATTGCCGGCTGGTTTGATAACATCCATCATGGGTTCGAATCCCGGGCGAACTGTAAATCTAATTGGTTTTTTTGCTACTTACTCTCCTCTGTCTTGCTTGGAAAACAAAAGTGGCTTTGTCTATCTGTTGCGCTTTTACGGGTTAATCGAATTTTCTTAAATTAAGTATGAAGGAAGCTGGAACACCAAGGAAAGCCTAAACCTAAATTCTACGAGTAGGGCCTTACACTCAGGTGCGGCCGGGGACGAAAGCTAGAGTTCAATAATTTTTGGCCAATGGCTTTAAATTAACCTACTTGAATAGGTATATTAGTTACGTAGTATGCGTTGTTATTAGACTTACCATACAATTAATTCGATATTTAAATTAATGAAAACAATTTAACTGTCGAGTCTATTATTCGTCGCGTAAATTGGCTGGTTCTTATTATTTGTAAACAAGTGATATGCGAGATTGATAGCAATTATTATACATTTAAAAGGCTACACGCGTCAAAACAGCATAACATTGTAAGTCGTTTCTCATCATTTGACAATTGGAGTCTAAGCGATGTCTATCTGTCTATTGTAAATCTTTGATCACGTGATATCGAATTACTTAAATATATGTTATAGTTCTATGTGTTTTCTACGAACTAATTCAATAAATTCAACTCTTAGTTCGATTAGTGAAACCTTTACTTTTTACAGGGCCTTTTCACAGTAATGTCAACGACGATTTATTTGCCTCTTTGAATGTTTGATGAAAACATGTGTATAGATTATTTTTCATTTTCCCCCTTCCATTTGTGGAAGGGTGCTTAGCCTATTATCACGATCTATGTCAACATCTTTCCTTGACCGAGTCTCGATCGTCAGCAGGCAACAAAAGTCAGTTTCAAATAAAACTTGCTCTTTTTGTACTCTAACTAACTAACTGACTGATTTACATACCTACATAAATTTCAATCTGTTTTGGTAACCAAATGATTAAGTATATATAATTTGTTTAATAACAAAAAATATTTTACTTTTAATTCTTAATAAATCTTTTTTCGTTCAATGTAGGAATAAGACTAAATAGATTTTACATAAACCGAAGCGGAATAGAGTTCTTAAGATTCTAATTGGATAGTAAATTAGTACGTAAAAGTTCATGTACCTACCTCATAAGTTTTAGTAGCTGGCTCTCTTATTACACCGTATCCAAGTAACAAAATTCTCTATTAATAGCTGTAAATACTGTTTTACTTACAAAGTTGTTTAAATTCTACCAGAATAAAATTTTCGCAGTTGTTTTTGCAGTTTGTTTCATATTATACAATCACAGGGGATGTCATTTCTGCGAGTTATTTGAGCTATCGTTACCTTTTATCATAATCGGTTCCACAATGTTAGTATGATATTGTCGTTAGTTCTAGCACAAGCTTTAAGCGTAACTAGAGAGATAAATTAAAATATTAATAATTTCTTAAATTTGGGCATTTTTACTCTAAAAAAATTAACTCACAAGATACATTTATAACATAAACATTAACGATGAGACTATTTTTATAATAGGTAATTTTTTTAGAGTCCTTTCACACGAAATGTTACACGTAATATCCTTTCCGCAATATAATATGTCAGTTTCAGGCACTAGGAATTTCGTGGTTTCAGGTATCACTCACACAGAGTGCCACACGCACACGTGGGCGCAGGGGCGGGCCGACCTCTGACCCGCCCTCTCTCCCCACGGTCAGGGGAGGCTTATTAGGAGACTCAAGTTTTCCTGAATGCAGAGAAATACGAACTTTCCTTTTGTCGTTCATGTACATAGCTAAATATATCTACGGTCCTGTTTATTGACGCTGTATTTACCTATATTAAATATATTTACTATTTACATAAGAATTATTTTAATAAATTCAATTCGAAGCTATTTTTAATTATAAAAATGAATCATTCATTTCATACATTTCGGTCATTCTTTCTTAATCATTTTACAAATATGAATATATTTAATGTAATGAATTTCTTAGGGATGGGACTAGATTAAATTATCGCAAGTTCTAGATATATTATAGATTTCTTTCATGACGCACACCATACACGTATCTACTAGGCTTATCCTACTAATATTATAAATGAGTAAATGAATGGATTTGTATGAAATAGTGATAGTTGAATGACTAATAGATACACGCGGAGTAATTCTCTAAAACAATATTAAAATATTCATAACCTAAATAGATCTTGATATTTTTTTTCCATTAAACATTTAAATGTAATTTATTGAACGCGTTTAGCTTTTGGATGTCCACGACGATACTAAGAGTTAATATTATATTATATTTATTTAATTTTTTTTTTCTAATCTGTATTTATGATATATTTTTTTTTATTCTTTATTCAAGTAACATTTATGAGCTCGTTAAATGATCATGTATCGGTTCGGAATATAGATTCCATTGCAGTACCGGCAAGCTCAGATTTTACTATTATTCTCAAACGAAAAACAGAATCTAATGTAGCAATCAAATTGATGCCCTTAGGGAAATTGACGAATACTTAGTTAATAATTACTGCAATGAAATTTACTTGTAAATTTCTGCAATAAAAAATATGTTGTCTCAAATGAATAACACTCCATTTTATCTTATTGAATGAAGATTCACCTAAAAAAAAATTTATTTTCTAAAGCATTTGAAGTGACACGTCTTTAATGAATATTTATTAATTTAAGGCTTAATTGCTGGTATTGAACATTTGAATAATTTAGTCTAGCACATCGTATTTAGTGTTAAGCCTGTCTTGTGTCACATAGGTCCTTCCAGCTTCCATTCATTACTGTTCTTTGTGTGAACAGATAATCCCTCCAATCGTCTTGAAATCGCCTGTCAACCTTTTTATCGTCTACCTCCGTTTCTTTTAGTATGGTTGCCACTCTGTTATGATTTGTATCAATTTCCTTCTCCGTTTCAACTCTTCCACAGTCCGTCAGGTCTTCCGCTCTTTCTTGGTCTTCAACTGTGACGCCTGTCATTCTTCATTCTATTTCTTTGACATGTTGCTAGCTTTATAAGATGTTTCTGGGTTTGTGTGCAAGTTTGGCATTGATATATAAGGTATAGTATATAATATTATTATACAATAAATATAAACTAAATATCTAAGTATATGTTTTACTGAATCAAATTTTAGAATATATTTATAAATATAAACCTATAGAAGGTAAGTATAATCTCAGACACATAAATATGCAAACAAAAAATACATCACTAAAAAGTCATTAAAGAAGATCAATCCGCAAAGAGAACCACAGACTTCAAAACGCGATTAAAATCAAATTCAATTTTGTATTTAAAACGTCACAAGTACCGTTATAGCCGATACAAATACTTTTAAATACATAAATCAATCAGATCCCATCGCAATTTAACCGATCGATCCGCAAATAAGATTAAATAGTCAGTCAACAGTCACCCTTAAATCACTCGTTTGTTTTCTTGCTTTTTTGTCTTTTCACGATGCATGTGTTAATTTAAGAACGTCTGTCGCGTGTTCTTTTGTTTTGTTCATCAATTTTGCGTCGGTTAACGTTTTGCGTAGAGCTGAGACTGTCTTGAGACGTTTTAGTAGTCGGATAGCAATGAATTAGTTTTGCCTTTGATAATACAATATTATCTATAATGTTAAGTATTACATTCTTAATTAACTTGAACATAATTTGGACAATTTTAGAAGCATTTCACGTATTGTAAATTGATACTTACTCTTTTTTTTAACAATCGTTAAACGACTATTTTGTCTGAAGTCTAATCTGTTGTCAGTACTAGCTTAGAGTATAAGAAGTTTAATAGTTCCAGGACTTGATTAAACCATTTAGGACTTTTTACGAAATTAATGTTATAGTATTTTTGTTACAACACTACCTGAATAAACAGTGCTAAGCATAATATCAACCAAATAAAAAAAATGGTTTCGAAACGAATACTAAAATAAATTAATTAAATTGAAATAGTCAAGCGCGTTACATATTTTTTCTCTTATAATCTTTGAAAGAAAACAAAATTATTTAAAAAAAGCAAAAAAATTACGCATAAGACCGAAACAATTTAGGCATTGATTTTTTTATTGCAATTTTATACTTAATGGATCATTAGTTCTAAGTTGACACAGATTATGCGTCCAATGCCACGCTTCAAGAAAGAGGTTAGTTAGGTCAAGCAACAAAGTTCAAAAATATAAAATAAAAGATTTATTTAAAAAAAAATACAAGAACAAAGTATATTTAGTACATGTTTTTTATAACAGGAGTGGTTAGTGAGCATCGACGTTTAAAGACACTGGCGTAAGAAATATTGACTATGGAACTATGACTCAGGTGCCTGTGATTTTACTGGCTCACTCACTCTTCAGACCAGAACACAAGAATATTATATTATTTTTGGTGGTTGAAGATGTGACAAGTGGTGGTAGGGTGGTGTATACACAAAGGAGCATGCACGACGTCTGAAAAGCCTGAAAATTTCGATGATAATGATAACAGATTGTTGTAATATTATTTTTGCAAAGTATGGTACGGGCTTGCTGGTTAGAGGATGTTAGGCCACGTTGCTCCACTGTGTGTTTGAGCTAAAATTTGATCCGACACGTGCAGGATGTTTTCCTCTGCGGTAATTATTCTGTGCGAAGTAATACCTCATATGAATTATAAAAACATAGAGCATGTGGAAACTCAATGTTTGAACTGATTTGAACTCCAAAACATAGACAAGAATTTTAGGTAGAAATGTCATTTATAATGTAATTATTTGAATCTTAATCAGTAGCTCTTTTGTGAAAAGTATAACGATTATCAACGCTAGATATAAATTTAACGTAAAAAGTAAATTTAATTGTAAAAAGTTATTCCCTCGTCGGCTAGATTCTATGAACTTATGTTTTGAACTTTTTTTGTTGTTTTAGGAGTCCTTTAGAATCTCGTATCCTAATCAAGATATCGAAGGTCATATTTTTTTTAATTTTTGGAACGAACTTCGCACGCTGCTTACAGTAGAGTGAACTGGCAAAAATTGTCATGTAAGGAAAAAGCGTCATGCCCCCTCCAAGCGACCATTCCCTCTCGTTCTCTATACGGTTTAATATTTAATTTAATTGAACTTATTTTTTGTTATTGTTTTAATTCAGACGAGAGATCACGAGAAGAGAGATCCATTTGTTAATAAAAAAATTGTCAGTCATTCAATTATTCTCAAACGTTTAAATTTATTTAAGTGTGTTTGTTATTTGATATATAATAAATGGCGAACGCAGTTTTGTGTCCGGGTGTCCCAAAACACATATATTTTTTTATGTAAATATCATGATTACTATGCTCTATATATTTAGTCCCCTGTCTTGCCTCATAACTCCTCTATTATAATGTCCACTGATCCTGTCGGCAGATTATCTGAGTGATCTTTTCCGATCCTTTTGTTGCTACTGTGATTATCATAAGTAAGTAAATTTCGATAATTAATTCAATAATTTTAATTTGCCATTGACTATACAAATGTATCTTTTAAATAAAATGATCAGAAACGTCCCGAATATAACCCATATTTATTGCTGATAGTGAGATCGAAGGTTATCGCTCTTGGCCAGTCTTAAGTGTATCAGTAATGGCTTCCCGATGTCATCCTCGTGGTATGTATATGTACAAAGGGGCAAGCGAGAGGTGGATATAGAGTTGGAAAGAGAAAACACGAAAGAAAAGATTACGTCTTGTTAATACGAAAGTTGGGATTTTACTATTCCATGTTTTTGATGTTTTAATTAGATATTAAATTATACTCTAGTTAAATCTATAGTATAATTATTACAACTTACATACAGATTAACATTGAAAAATCCTTTTCAATATAACGTTTCTACCGCAATAATCATAAAACAGATTTAAAAGAACAGAGTACGAATCAGCAAAGCTCTACGTAGCGATATTCGTCCGAAAATTTGTCGAAAAAATGTCCCTCAATAATCCGCGGTCGGTCAGAGGCGCGCAACCGTCGGTCGCGGTCCGGAGCCGCTGATGCGATTTCACGCTTCAACACGTAGCGATGCGGCTACTTCGACTGCTAGTTTCATTGGATGCGAAAATACGCACAAAAAATCGAACGGAATTCGAATGCCGAATCATCGAAAGATTTTTTTCTTTGTTTTATTTTTTAGCTTTTTACCGTTCAGGAATATGAAATTTGAATTTGGAATTAGAAAAATATATTGTCATGGTGCGTTATTACCTGTATGAATTGAACAGAATTTCGAAATTAAATGAGGTTTCGTAACGAATCCCTCTTATAAAACGTCACCCTAACAAGTCTAATAAAAGCTCGCTCTGATTCACAATATCACCGCATCGCGGCGCCAACGCTTTGTGCGGAGGCGACCAATTGTGCAGAACCCCTGGCTGATCACTTAATTGACTACAAAGCGAACGGTTTTCGACACCACGACATATCCTCTCGACTCTATCGCTTTGTAACCCTTCCATTGCAGATTCAATATAGCCTGTACAATTATTATTTTAATATAATCAGCAATGAACATTGTTTTAGGAAAAACTATTATAGTGTGGTGATGGGAAACCGATGATATCGGATTAAAGTGCAGTGAAAATGAGATTTGTTGGCAAGTGATAGGATTGTGCGCTTAATGCCACTTAATCTACGATTAACGGAGGGAAGCAAGGTTGCTGAACGCACGGTTACATCACAAAAAGGCGTTCGCGCGGATTGAGTTTGGGAGTTATCGGATTTGCAACGAAGCGTTCTCGAGTACCTTTTGTAGGTGCAATGGGATTATAGAAATATGTGCGTTCATATAAACATAGTATGCAATATATTGCATACTATATTTATATGAAACTAGCTTATAAGCTAGCTACATCCAATATTCAAATGTAGTCAAAAATAGCATAACTACTACGTAGGCACATCCTATGTATTCGTATTAAGTCTCATTATATTATGACCATTTTAAAAAATAGAATATTGTAAATTAAGCACACTTAAGCAGTTTCTGGGTGTCCAGTGAACTGCTTTGCGTAACATTAATTATACTAATGTAATTGATTTACCAGTTAAACGAATAATATATGAACCGTAAAGGTTGAATCTGTGATTAAATCTGTAAATCTCCCGCTGCTGGAATAAGACCTCCTTTCCTATAGAAGAGTAAGATTGGAGCTTATTTCACCATGCGTGTCCTCTGCCGTATCCTGGATATGTGACAAAACTTCTATCAACACATACATATATCAATACGAAGCTTTATTTCAGTGGTTCTCAGATTTGAACCTGAAAACTTGTTCAAGCTATTTTAGCACAGTAGTGCGACTGTATCTGCCACGCTCAGAGACACGTCAAATAGCAGTAAAAGATGAACATAATTCTCACAGTCATATGTTAATATCACTTTGTTTTATCAACTGAGAAAGATTTTACTATGTATATAGTAGAAGTTATATCTGAATAGTATATTGTATTTAGCAGTTATTGATTTTAATTTTTCTTATTAAATACTGTATCAAACTTAATTGGCTGTGCCGTTACTTCCTTAGCTTAATAAAAGAAAAAGAAAACTAAAATGAAACAAGCAAATTCGCAGAAACCTTTACGAAATATATAAGTCAGTAATATATTTCCCAGGGGAAGAAAGTACCGAATCAATAGTTAATCTGTAGGTAATAATCCGCGACGTCCGTCGACCCTTCTGATCAGAATAATCTGACTGTAATATCTCTGATCTAGATATTTCTTGTGACGATATATTTTATCGAAAAAAATCGTTTATTTTTTTGCCATGTAGTTTTTGTGACGTATTAATCTAATTATATGTGTGTAACAAAAAAGTTCTTATTCTATTTGATATCTAACGATAATATTACAAACGTACAATCTCTCTTTCATTCTTCATGTTGAAATTTAAATATAAATCAATTAACCATTAAACACATACAAAAGTCACGTTCAAGAAAGATGTACAAGAATGAAATGTACTTAAGATAGAGGAAAGAGACAGAGGTAAAAAGAGGTACTCAGGTGAGCTACAATGATCTCTCTTTACTTGTATCCAAGAAGTTAATAAATGCTGTTGGCGTAAGCTAAAAGTACGACGATCTTTAAAAGTGTGCACGAAAAATCCGCACTGTTCGTCTAGACTCTAGACGTTTATTGCTTTCTGTGCGCTGAATGCAGTGACACAGAAGCCTTTAATAATTATCATTAATGTCAATTTCACATATTTTTATTAGTTTTTTATTTTGCTATTACGCAAATGGCAAAGGTATTACAGGATACAGATCAATTACACTATTGCCTTATAAATGTCATTAACCCGTCAACAATAAGTAATACGATTTCAAATGTACCTTTATCTTTTTTAACTCGTGCGAGATAAAAAAAATATCGAGATATTTATCTTTTTATATTTTAACCCTCATCTGGCACGTGGTAGGGTTGTAGTTTACGGTTGAGGTTGCGCGATTAACCCTTAAATAGCTACGGATGCTGACTTGTTTAGAGTCGTTTGTAAAGCCGGAACCCGTTTTTTTAAGAGCTGATTTATATTACTGATATATTATATTGTAATTGGAATTAAAGTTTTTGTAAACGATTTATGTACCTAAAATTTGATGTCTATAATTATAACTTTTTATTCCGATCACATACAGTTCCATATTCGCGGGTCTACAGGGCCAAGAAATAAATAATACATACATATGTACATTCAAATTTTACAGAATATTTATAAAGATGATAAAAATCTACAGAAGTAACTTCCGCATTGATAAAGGAGTCAAGCAAGGAGATCTGATATCACCGAAACAATTTGCAGCTGTACTGGAGAAAATTTTCACAGTCTCTGAGTTAATCCATTCTGGAAGTCCTTAGCAAGGCAAGCTCTAGTCAGATTTTTCGTACGATTCAATAAATGATTTCGTCTATCATCCACTTATAGTTGGGGCAAAGGGTATTGGACACGTTGATGAATATCTCTACCTTGGCTAAGTCATATTTTTCCAAGTAAGACAAAAAAGTAATTTATTACACGTTGAAAACGCCTGGTGAATGAAATGAATGAATGAATCTAAATAAATGTCACAGAGATAATTAATCATATTTGAAATTTTTTTCATATTTGATACACTATTATTAAAATATATATTTATTGCGAAATTAAATCAATATGTATTTACAATTAAATTATTTATAAAATTAAAACAATTTTACTGTCATAGGCTATTCAAATTTGTTACTAGTTAGTTTAAAAAGGAAATCCATTTGAAAATAATATTTTATCGTTGAATATAATTCCATTTTTAAACGCGCTCATTAGGTAATTACATCTACATCTTAAAAGTATTTTGTATGACATCTGCAGTAACAGAATCCTTAAAGCACCTAATATAATATTTTAATTAAATCAAACATCAAAAATAGAAATACTTCGTAATTATTCTAAAAATTATTTTCTAAAATCAGAGCGGTCTTGTTTAAGTTGTAAAAACTTTTAACAATAAACTCAATCAGCCGTCCACGAGATCGTTTCTAAGAATGGTATTAATTTTCAATGGGATTATTTACAAATACTCGATCCTGTCTTAAAACGTCGGAGCGGGCTGGATCTGTCAATATTGTCACAAAATATTAGAATGAATAAAAAGTTTAGTTTTTTTTAAAAAGATAAAAAAATCTATGAATGTGGGCTAATTTTCGCTCTCAATACGCACTTTGTGTGTAAGCATCGGGGCGTAACACAAATTAATTCATACATCCTCGAACCTTAAAAAAAAAGTACGGAAGACCGTTATCTTTTGTACATGTTTTTTTTTCTTTTTATTTATGGTGCAAAAATTGGGTTACTTAACGGGAGCACCCTGGGACTATTGTGTATAAATCCTTGGGGATTTTTTGCACGTAAAACCGAGAAGGTTTTTTATGGTGCTTGTAACAGTCGCGTGTTTTAAGATCGTGTTGTGATTAATAGATATTAATAGATTGATGATAAGTGTTATTAATGAACGCAAGATAAATACTTCAAGATATAATTGCTCATAATACTTGAGTAAATAATAAAATATTTAAAATTAAACTTTAAGTTAAAGTCTTGAAAAACAAATGGCGGTTGAGTATTTATTTAATACCTAGCGATCCATCAAGATTTCGGACGGAAAGTACATGTCCAGTCATCTGGAATTTGATTTGAAATTGTTTATATATTATAAAATATTTTCATATTGTTTTATCGATTGACAGAAAGAGATCGAAACAAAAAATATTCATAATACCTTTATTGAGTAAAAACTTATAATTATATATACAGTAAAAAATTGTATATAGACCACTGCTGGGCTTTTCTTTTTGAGAAGAAAGTTTTGGAGCTTATTTTACCGCGTTTCGTCCGGCAAATGTAGGTTAGGTTAGCAAATAAGGTTAGATGAATTATAAACATAAATAATCTCTTGAAATTTCATTAGAATTTGCCCGAGTTTAAATACGCAATTAATTAAAATTTACGTATTTTGTTTACTATTGTCTATGATTTAAAATTATTCACTCACAAAGGCGCGCCCCTCAACGTTAAATTACACGTAACAATAAAAACTAAGGTAATTAAATAATCAAATTTGAATTTTTTTTGGTAATCGTCTCACGCACACTAACTGTAACAGAGCGATAACGGTACGAAACACACACAGACGGCATAACTAGATCTATTTAATATATACTTCTATAAAATATAATACATCCATGTAAAATCCATTTCAGACGCGTTCCATTCAAATACCGTTGAACAAGACGAGACACTTTTTTATACAAAACTAGATTTCAACCGTTGCCTGTCAAAGGGTCTCGAAGGAAGGTCATAGGTTACCGTCGTCTTTTCGACGTAGAAAAAAGTCGTTACGAAACCAGTACAAAAAAATGTTTTTAAATAAAGGGGCTTCAACTAATATTGTGAATATTGATGAAGAAAGGAATCTTGTTTTCGGATTTGCGTACATATTGTTGTTTTATTCAATCGGCTTGTGTGGTCCCACGGTTTGAGCTCACGTGTTTGAAATACGTTCTGGGAATTTATGGTTTCATAACTTGATTTGACCAGTTTTGGGCTTTCACGATGTATAATTATAATGTGACAACGATAAGCACATTAGTAGCACAGAATTCTTATCACACACATAAATGTTATGTACGTATCATAAGACGAAGGAACGAACTATTCAGCTTTATGTAAAGGTTTCGACAATAACGAGTCTTTTTATCTGAACAAAGGGCACGTGGTACATTACAGAATCCATGCGCACGATTCTAGTTCCCTAACCCTTACGTGAAAGGGATAAAGAGGGATTGTGCTTAAGATAAACGAGATAGGGGAAGCATCTCGAAGGTGGGTCTTATTGATCCCTGCACGCGTTTACGGGTTAACAGTTAGTAAGGGTTGGATGCTGCGCGTAAGCACGTGGCATTTCAACGGGTTTCTGTGTTTTGTATCAAAAGATTTTTTTATCAGCTTCATGTACTTACGAATGAAATTCGAGAACCGAAAACATTATTCTTGTAATATAATGAACTAGTTACGTACGTCCCCTTTGTGGCAACGATTTAAGACCTATATGTTATTTTTTTTTAATATATATTTATTTTTTTGTGATCTATTCAAAAGCAGTGATAATTATAAATTAAGTAATAAGTACTGCGTCTACGCCTTTTTTATCAAACATTTTTTATCTTTCAATAACTCGAAGACTGACAATCACAGAGTCTAAACGATTATAATTAAACAGAAGAACATTATTTTTTGTCATTGGGAATCATTATATCGAGTCTCATATAAGAAAGAGAAGTCGCAGAAGTAAAGTTAACAAGAAAAGGATATTTTTTATAAATAAATATGGAGTATGTGAAATGAACTGAAAAAAACTTACCACCATGAGGATCAGGGGCCCGTCAGTGTTTTTTTTTTTTTAATTTGATGCAGGCAGCAAATTGGTCATCTATGGTAAGTGGTCACCAGCCCACATAGATATACGTGCAATCCCACCAACATTGGGAACTAAGATTGTTTTGTCCCTTTAGTAAAACTGTCCGATTATTGCATTTTTTATTTTGAAAAATTATAATCTAATAAGTTAACATAATATAAGTAAAATATATGCAAATTGTTAGTTTCTTCACTTCTTAATTTTATTTAAATTTTTCCTAATATATTTGTCTTAAGATCATAATCTCAGTATCGAATATCACATTAATAAACTTAACCAAATGTCAAACAGAATTTCCGATAAAATTGAGTTAACACCTCGACTCGGCTCGATGATCTTTCACCGAAATGCTGAAAAAAAAAATCAAAATCGGTAAACCGTTCGACACTTACGGAACCCATAAAAACCGGTATTCTGACCGAAAAAGGATGGCAAAAACCGTCGTAAATTTGTCAAGATTCCCCGCCTTAGTGCCGTGTCATTGTTTTTATGCTACATCTTCTAAGTCAGGAACCGTAAAGATATAATTTCTTGTGGGAAGTTGTAGTTCAAATATGTCATAGTTGATCCTGGCCACTGTCTTACGAATTACTTTAAAAATATAATTAGCTGGATAATTTTGCCTTTTGAATTAAATTAAGCACTACCGAACCGATTGGCTTGAAATTTTGCACATTTTAAATTTGTTGCGGTTTCTTTCACTTTTTATAAAATAGATATGTCGAATGAGTGTCGATTTGTGATTTGGTCTATCTACACTGTCCACTCACCGTTGAACATCCTTCGAATACCTCATATTTCCATATACGCAGTACGCGAATAGAAATATTAAAAAACGGCATCTAAGATAATGGAACTATATTGTTGTTTATACTGTTTGAAGTCGATTTCGTATTTTTTGCGAGACAAAAGAAACACGATCTGTGAAATCAAATCAAATCAAAAATATGACAAAGGCACGCACACATACATACTTTTAAAAAACAAAATAACGAAATGTCAATAATGTGACATTTTGATCAACACCTGAGCTTCGAAAATAGAACACATTCTATATTTAATTTTCAAATTGATAACACATATAAACACCTTCGCTGTTCCTTACATAATCTGTGCGATAAAGTTGAAATTAAATTGAATATAGAACGTCTCGTGTTAACGCGTAATAAAATTCATTAGAAGCTAGCATTAACCCTTTAATTGCGATGGGGCATTCCACATAATACTTATAAGCAATTTGCACTAATCGTACCACGGCCTCTGATCCTAAAATTGTATACGTCTTCACACCTTCGGCTGACCTGAAACATTATCATAATTGAACCATACAAATTATTTAGCTAATTTAACAATTATATGGCACAAGCTTGATATCGCAAATTCGTTTGTATGTTAAAGATTTAATATATTACTAGCTAAAACAAAGATTAGATCTGATTAAGTAGAAGATTTGGAGCCTATTCCATCAGGGTGCATCAGTGCGGGTTGGTGATCCACATGTGGCGTAATTTCTCTCGGATGGTCTCTCACGGGACTGTAACAAATCATAAACACAAATTCCGTATAACCTATTCTTGTCTGAGATTGAACAAACGAACTAAAATCAACAAGCTCATTTATAATTATTATTAATTCATTCAATTTAATAAAATTTCATATTCGAACAATAACACCACAAAGGTTCTAAAAATAATTCTTGCTGTATAGAAGTCGGGTTAATTTGAATATTAATCAATCAAGCAAACCTCAAGGGCACAGCCTAATCAGCGGAACGTATTCGTAGACCTAAATAGAAAAACAATATAGTCATTGTGTGTCTTCACAATACCGTTTCATATCAATTTCAAACAAAGTTAGGTGGGGGTTAAGCATCAATCCGTTTTGAACCTTATTTATAATCAAGTAGAGTCTACTTTGCACGGTTTGTATGAGATTAAAAGTTTCTGCTATAATTTTGATATAGAATGGGATACTTGAGCCAAATTAATAGCTTATCTGTGATCAGTTCGTCGGTTATTATGTCACTCATTGCGTGGGCTTCATCGCAACCTTTTGTGGCGGATATAGGGTTGTGTCAGATGATACTTATAATTAATTTTAAATCATTATAACGATTTTTAAAAATATTATGATTTAACGGAAAAAATATAAATTACAAATGAGGCGTTTTATCAAATTTTAGCATAAATGATATTAAAAACATCGCTTTGTTAATTTGTTTTTTGTAAACGATGTCCCATTGTTGGGCAAAGGTCTCATTGGTTTGTGCCTAGATTTGAACTCGTAATTTGGTTTAGATCTAATTATACTGGTATATAATATGTATATGTGTATTTGTGCTATAAATATATTTTTAACCCCGTTGACCTTAAACTGTGCAGATACTTTTAGCGCTTATGATGCACACATGTATGCTTAATTATATATTTTATAAAATTATCTTGTTTCTTTACTAATTATTATACGTTACTGTCCCAGCGTAAATAAAAGCTTTCATTTCAGTATATAGGTTGTTCAGTTGTTAATCTTTATAAACATATAATATTAAATTAATTTCATTAGCTGTCATGCGGTTGATTGCTAAATTACAATTAACAAATTAAAAGAATTAAATTATGAATAGTTTGCTAAGTTATACAGTTTGTTTTTGGTAACCCTAAAACCGCCGAGGGGTGTAATGCGCCCAGCATTGTGGCTACCGGGTTATCTGTAACATCTAGACTTTTGTTACCGACGTAATCAGAGACCGCCCTATCGACTGAATTGTTATGAACCATAGGGTACTTTTTGTACCCACAATTGATATTCATGAAAGATATTTTTATGCTTTATAATTAAAAATATCATATTGTACATAATAATAAGCCACTAATAATATCGTTGGTATAAATGTACTTCTTTTAAATATGGATTCAAAATGTTTTCTTGAAATCCACTCAAACATAAATCTAGAAAATAAATGTACCGTACAATTCGATGCAACGTTATTTTAGGGGTTGATTTGAATAAAATTCCCATTTCGTAAAATAGAACTTAACGTAAAATGTCCAGCGAGATAACGGAACTAATCCGTTTCACTTCCGAAAACTATTCGCGACAACAATGCAATGTCGTCCAGAAATCGTAATAATTTTAGAAAAAAAACAAATTCACTCGTCATGGGAACTGTCGGCGACTTCACGGTTAAGCTAATAAGGGATTCCGTCCGAAAACTTCGCCACAATGGAAGGACATTCCGATTCGTGACGCGATAAATCGATACAGAAAGTGACGTGTGTTTTGAATACCGTCACAACTTAATTTTTTTTTATAATTCAAAATAAGAATAGACGGAGGGGCTAAGGCAATTATATTTTGTGCCAGTAGTTTGTGCAGCCAAGGAGGTCGGACAATGGGTCGAGGTGCACCTTTGCTGTGGTCGTGTGTCCTTTGCCGGCATGTTTGCTTAGAAAATAGGACTTGTCTGATCTTATCGAGCTCAGAGGTAGCCTTTGTGATATCTATCACAAAGACCAAGTTTATCTTGTTTTCAATCATATACAATATCGAAACGTATTTCACCTAGCTAGGTTATTCTAATAAAATTCTCATCTTTCTTAGTCTTTGTCAACTTTAATGTTGTTATAGATGACATTAAAATGTTTTGATATTTTAAGGAAATAAATAATTAAGGATTTAGAACTGTTTTTATATAGATACCAAGTATTACGTGTTTTAACTCTTAAAAAAGACTTAAACTGACATAGATACTCATAATCTATATATATATAAGCGAAATACCATTTATTGATTAATCACGAAATCTCGGAAACTATAACACCCACAAAATAAAAGTTTGGCAGGCAGGTTCCTTATATATACATCCGAAAACGGATTTTACGAAACTCCAGTCTTAAGGGGGTAAAACGGGTTTGGAAGTTTGTGTTTTATAAATTTCGCGCGTAAAGCCGCAGGTTCAGCTAGTAGGTATATACATATATTTATTTAATATTCTAGTTGTATTGGAGACAACAAATCTGTAATAACTAAATTGATTCAATGTGCACAAAATTTAAATGTGTTACCAACGTTACAATAAAAAGGTTATTTCGTTAGCTTTTTTGATAACATTTGAATGTAAGAAATATTTAGGTATATACAGTTTCATTAATATTAATATTATATGGATTAATAAATGCATATTTTTTTATTGTGTCTGAGTTCATGAGACGTAATAACATACCTAATGATTGTTATACCATATTGTCTAACTTAAACTAAGACAGAAGTAGTTTACCAGAAACTTTACCAAAAAAAATTAAATAAAAAAAAAACGAATTTTGGTTGATCGTGAGTGTCTCATCAAATCAATGTATAATAATTCCATTTTAAAACTACATTTATGCTTATTTAATCTTCGCATTTTAAAATAAAAACAATATTTTTTATACGGGTAACATGTTTTAAGGTCTACGCTTTTTTTATAAGAGACATGAACGAAAAAAATATCAATAGTATAAGAAGCCCATAAATATTTAATCTGTGAATAAAAAATGTTTTCTCAGCCACTAAATGTAAGTGTTGTACAAATTTGCCTACCTTTTGTCGAAGGGAAAAAAGCAGTGACCACTAACAAGCTCTATTTCAAATTAAAAAAAAAAAAACTGTCTCACGCCCTTCTTGTTAACGACTTTTTTTCGAACCGAGCCTTTTACTGCTTTTTTTAAATATTGACCAGCTGTCTTGTAATGCTACTTCGGTTTTTTTTTTAAATCATAGATCTTTCTAGACGTAATTTTATTATTATAATTATAATATAATATATCTAGACGTAATTTTATATTTATTATTAAAAAAAATTGAAGCATTTAAAAATAATAATTATTTTGCATATAAAAAAAATAAGTTATGTTGAAAAAACACTTTAATTTGATTTATTTCAACATAACTTATTTTTTTTATATGCAAAATAATTATTATTTTTAAATGCTTCAATTTTTTTTATTCGTTGGTTGTCTGTAAAACGGTTTTTCGTTCCTAATATTGTTTTCCTGGTATTGTTAGTAAAAAATACATTACTACATGTACAAACGTCCGTGTGAGTTAAATCTTGCCACGGAATTTTAATCCAGTTATTCCGAATCGATGACGTACGTGCTTACATTTGATTCTGATATCGAACAATTATAACATAATATTGTTTTTGTTTTAGATAATTGATTAAATGAAACGTATTATTCAATAATATACTACATAAAGGTTTGGTTTATTTTCATATATAACACCTCGACTCATTGCCACTGGTGACAGGACTGATTCGTTTTTGCCCAGGATCGGAATTGCGATCCAACAGGGAAATGCTGCTAGCATTTCTGCCACCATTCCACGCCGTCAAGATTTATACAGTAACTATTTTTAATTCATATTTGTATGTATGTAATGTTAATAGGATTAGCATTAGCATTAGCAGCCCGTAAATGTCCCACTGCTGGGATAAAGGCCTCCTCTCCCTTTGAGGAGAAGGTTTTTGGAGCATATTCCACCACGCTGCTCCAATGCGGGTTGGCGGAATACACATGTGGCAGAATTTCGTTGAAATTAGACACATGCAGGTTTCCTCACGATGTTTTCCTTCACCGCCGAGCACGAGATGAATTATAAACACAAATTAAGCACATGAAATCATCGGTTAAGATGCACGCGTTCTAACCACTGGGCCATCTCGGCTCAATGTTAATAATAATTATGTAAATAAATATTTTATATACATACTTCTAAAATAAAGAATAAGACAACTAATAATATGTAAATTATTACGAGCTCTCAAGATGAATTAATTCTACCAAAATTTATAATATTTAATAAAATTATATTATAATGTATAATGGAGTTGTCGTTCATACTTGACTCTTTTTGCATACACAATAAATTGACATAATCATTGTATTTTTTTTTTTAATTTAAATTTGAAATATACTTTACTTATTTTGAATTTAAATTATATTTTTTTTTTGTATTAAAAACTGATGTTTCAATGTCGTTATCGCCGTGTTGCAAAATTAAAAGTAGTTTTGTTTAATTTTTAAATTATATTTTTAAGAAACTAGAAGTAACAATAATATTAGACGAGTGTAGTCGTCGTAGTTATGAATTTTTGAACGGCCAAAAAGATCAGGGATATTGCGTCAATAACCTACCCCTATCCATCAAAGAGGGCAGACGGATGACTTTTACGAGATTAATATTTACAAAAGTGCCCTCCTTATACTGTTTATATCGTACAATGTCAATTTATGCTTATATTATTGCAAATAACTTTATTTTTATTAATTGAAATACTTTGACAAGGTATTTGCTTTTGTAATAAAGTAATACTTGGTAGGCCTTTGTGCAAGTCCGTCTGGGTACCACCCACTCAACAGATACTCTACCGCCAAACAGCAATATTTAGTATTTCTGTGTTGTAGTATTTTATCAACACGAGGTTACAATATTTGGCAAAATTGACAAATTTATATTAAATCGGTGACAGTCATTTCTTATTTATGCGGGAAAAATCTTGTATAACAAAAAAATACGTATAACGTTATGAAATCAGATACAATAAAAAAGTATGCGTTTATTAATTCATGTAATATTAGTATTAATGTAACTACATATACCTAAATATTGCTTACATTCAAATGTTATCAAAAAATAACCGTTTTGTTGTAACGTTAACAACACATTTAAATTTTATGTATAATTTAAATGTGTTGTTAATAATTTAATTTTTTATATTATTTTGTTTTTGTAATCAATTTAGTTATAACAGATTATACAATTCTGTTTATTTGATTTTTTGTTTCAATAAAAAATAATTATTATTGTGAAAATAAGAATACTTAATACGTTAACCAATGAAATTCTCGAATAGTTTTATTTAAATATCGAATACCTTCATAATATATAATCTGTCCCCGTCCACAAGCAACCCCCCGAAAATCTAAATTCTCACGCGCTATAAATAAAAAATGTCGTTTGAAATTACTGACCATGCAAAAATAGTTCGAGATATATTTTACTTGATGTAGTTTAAATAATTAGTTTATATCTGAGAAAGGTAAAAGCGAGATTAATTGAAAAAAAAAGTTACAATCAATCAATGATTTCGAAAAAAAAAATGTTTGGAAGACTTGAATCCATAGCATATAAAGCGCGATCTCAAGACGTTAAACGCACGCCCTTGTTCGTTTAAAACGGATAAGGTATTTTGAGTATGTACTCAGTTTTGCGCAATGATACGGTTCCATGTAATCACAGCCGGCGCAAAACAGACTTGTAATTCAAATATTTTAACTATTACGTATCGGTAAATGTCACTTTTTGGTTTTAGCATAACCAAAACTATTGATTGTTTTTTTTTATTACTCGAGTTAAAGAGCTTATTATATTAGACTCAAAAATCTGAGAAATAACAATAAATATATTTTTCACCACTCTGACATCCAATTTAAGGTGGACTCCTATTTCAAGTAAATCCATAATATCGGGGGGTCACTTTAAAATGACCTTTCACTTAATTCCATGCAGCCGTAATATTTATACCATACAGACAAAAATCCTACTAATATTATAATTTTAAAAAGTGTGATTGGATTGCAAGAAATGGCTTATATTAATAATATATATACGCTTAAAGTGTTTACAATTATATATTATAGTTGTAATTATGTTTACTTTTAAATATTTCATTTTTTGAACATTAGCAAGCACATTTAAAAGTGTAAAATAAAGTTTTTTTTCTAAAAGACTCAACGGATTTTTCATATTATGTGCAACGAAAGAAACTCTTCAAATCAGTTGGTCAACTGGCTGTAACAATACAATTTTGAGCTTGGCAGCTAAAATTTGAATTTCGATTTGTATTTGAATTTTGAATTTGAATCTAAAAGTCACGTGGACACATGTTTATCTGTTGCTAATAATCTTCGTACAAACTCCACCTCTCACTTTCTTTTTAATAAATTATACACATGCTTAGCCTGGACGGGCAGAAATAAAAAGGCATGCGTATCCCAAAATATAAGAGTGAGAGAGAGAGTTTCAAGAGAAGAGCTTGCAAAGAAAATGAAACTTCTCGAAAGGAAAAATGATGCAGCCAGCGCATTCATATCAAGATAAGAGAAAGATACATACAATTTTACAAAAGATAAATTACAATTATAATTTTTCCCACAATTACAGTTGTTATATCCGTTTATTTTAGCAACTTAATATTTAAATTTATCTCAAATGTAGGGTGGTATAAATAAGCCATTGGGAAAATATGTGTAGATTGAAGAGGAATGATCTTAAGATAAAATTTTACGAGCCTTGGTTAAAGGGTACGTCTGTGCGTCCATCACTGTTAGTATCCATTTTACGATCGTTATATGAACACTGTGTTATTAGTTCCATTTTACGTTTTTTTTTTGGACTAGTTTATTTGGCGATTGACTTATAGTATTTGGCGTAATAACAGAAGCTATCGAGCTCAAAATTGAGATAACTTCATCAATTTTCATGTGCTTAAAATGTGTTTATAATCTCATGCTCGTGCAGGAACAATATATACTACAAACTCTAAAGCTTCATCTTAGAGGCATGACGTTTCTTTGCCAGGTATGGGACATTATTGTTAATACTTTTGTCAATAAGCGAAGTTAATTTAAAGTCACGACAATTATTCACGTTTAAGTTTGATATTTTGGTTTTTTTATGTGGGTGAACTGCTACTGAAAATATAAAAGGTAAAAATATGTACCACAAAAGAAAAAATGTGACAATGGAAACTCACAATTACTTGTAAATCAGATTCACAAAGGGTTGGCGTGATCCGAGTAAACGGGTAATGTACGCAGCATCCGTGGCCAAGGATTTGCGTCTAACCCCGAGCGGATTACCGGGACTCAGTATTGACTCGCCGTGTCGTTTGTTTTAATGTCAAATATTACCATTTCGTAGGGCTCCTCTCTAATCTAGGTATTTTCATGATAAGATTTTCAGTTTTGATAAAAATACCAAGACTGGTTAAGATAATCAATCGCATTATAGTTGCATGCATCGTTACATTGCCATTTAGCGTGGAAGATCGCAGATATAGTGGCCTAGGCTAAATTGTACTATAATACGCGTATTATGTACTGCGCAGTTGGCTATTCTTTCTTGTCATCTTGCCACCATGGCCAAAATCGTGAGAGACGTCGACGTAAGAAATGAGGCAACACTGGTGGCCCATATGCTCGTCCACTTAACTATGTGATTAAAAAAAAACTAAGTAAAACCTCATTTATTTTTATTAACTAAAATCCGCCCCTCATGTGAGGGGGAGGGGGGGGGGTCTTGACTTAACAATGTTAAGACTTAAAAGCGTAATAAAATTCGCTTTGATTTTTTGTAATACTTAAAACGTGTAAAACCTCCCTGCTGTTTCAGACAAGTAGCAATATAAACGAGAAATCAATTCCGTCCTCTGGTTGGACATTATAATTTTGATACAGAAGCGGTCCCCGGGGTCCGATGATTAAAGTGAAGAACGGCGATCACTCATGTAATCCCATTGATGGATGGTCCGCCTTTGTGGAAAAATTTCCCTCTTTTCGGGAAAGCGGCTATCTCCATGAATAAGTTGGCTTGTTGATAGAGGCTATTGAGAGCAAACGGCTTTTGGTTATGTTGAATATTGCAAATATTGCTCTTGTAATATATTTATACTAGCGATCCGACCATACTTCCCCTGCTACTACAAATATTGTTTAGGTTTAAAGTTAGAACTTTTATAATTTTTGGGGTTAATTATGTAAGATAAAAAAAAAAAAACTAGCACACATTTATAAAAATAAAGTTTTTTTTTAAATGTACAAACGTCGTCTTCAAAACGGCAAAGTAAAAATAGGGGTGATTTAAAACTGTGTTGCGTGATATAAAAGATGAAAGTCTGTTTATAATGTTTCAAACATTTTATTAAATCAACTATTCATTTCAATAATTTCTTAAATTTCATCATAAAAAATAAACAAATGAAGTTATTGTTTAAAATTATAATTCATAATAAGATAGAAGGTGTCACTGTATCATGTATTTTTAAAAAGTTATTTTGAATTATTTCAGACGCAAGTAAGCAAGTGAGAATATTTACGTTGATTGTTTTAAATAAATACACAGTTTTTTTACTTATTCGCCTCTTGTATATTAGCTGTAATTTTTTTATCTGTAATGTTGCACTTAATTCATTTTATACGAAATTATACTGATACATTCTTAATTTAATTTCAAATGCATAATAATTAATGACGTAGGCAACTATTTATATTTTTAAATATATTCGAAACTTAAAATTATCGACCAATCACAAGACCTAAGCAGATTACGGAATCGAAGGTCAGTTCTGTTTGCGTCCGGCAGCACCTGCTCGCATTTGAATAATAATACGATGACACTGCACCGCGCCGCGCCGTACATGCGACAGAATAAATTATTTGCACACAAAAGATGACCGGTCCGCACAATAAGTGTTTTCTTAACGGACCTTACATGTTTTGAAGGGGATATTCAAATTTTAGGGTCGCGCGATTTTAAATATGGAATCATTATTTTTATTTCTTTTTTTCAGTGTTCGCTTTTCTCACGGGTCAAGCGGTGACCTTTGCCGGACAATGCTCGATACATCATAAGACCGCGTCCAGAATTTATAATTAATGGCTCGGGTTCGATCCCCGGCATTGTGAGAATTCGCGGATAATAGCGCCGCGAAACTTTGTTACGATTTATGTTCATACGTGAATTGTTGTACTAGCTGAGTAGAAAGTGGATTTTCTTGAATATTGATGAATGAGCTCGAGTAGTCGTTCGTACGGGGTGCGGTGAGCTACGGTCTTGAGAACTACGAGCGAGATTGTTTTGTATGATACTTGTCTATCATTAATCTTTAGTCGTTCGACCTTTGCTTATCCTTCGTCCAGTTTTCGATATTAGCGGTTACGAAATACATATAAAAAGTAACCGTCGTTTACTTTAAATAATCACATCGATATATCGATAAATTATTCTGTAACAAATGATTATGCTAACCCTATCGCTGGTGACCTGATCGTATAAATACCCGTTGGAGCATTGATCACAACGCACGCTTAAGCCTTTCATCTCATTGAGATGATAATGTAACTGAGGGGATTATAACGTGTTATTTATAAACGTTACATTATCTCTTGAATTAATAGGTCGGCCACGCTCTGACCACGCGATGCCTGTCTCCAAAGATCAGTTCAACTGGACGCAAGTGGAAGAAACCAGTTTCGTAATATATTATACAATTTTATTGTTCATACTTATTTAAATATTTTTAATTGCTTTTAAAAAAAGAATGACTAAAATATTCATCGATTTAAAACATATTGTCTTTAAGTCCTGTATTAATTTGAATATATAATATTTTTATGCGATGCGATAAGATCTTAAGCTTAAATAGGAAGTATGATATAAAGTAGGCATTTTAATTTTAGGCTTTTTTTCGTAATATCAGTAGGCGGACGAGCAAATGGACCTGATGGTAAGTGGTCGCAACCACCCATAGTCAATGGCGCTGTACGAAATATTAACCAATCCTTACATCACCAATGCGCCACCGACTTTGGGAACTATGATGTTATGTCCCTTGTGCCTGTAGTTACACTGGCTCACTCATCCTTCAAACTGGAACACAACAATACTGAGTACCTACTGCTGTTTGGCGGTAGAATATCTGATGAGTTGGTGGTACCTACTCAGACGGGCTTGCACAACGCCCTACCACCAACTAATTATTATTTGCCTAATATTTTTTTAACGTTTTGTTAATATTAAGGCTTTAATACTCATTAAATACAAGTAAAGCAACATATATTTGGACTATAAAATAGTACTTAAATATATAAATTAATTGTAATACTTATAATTTAAAAATCTTTTTGTTTTAAATTAAATATACCTACGTGTTTTATTTATTGTTTTACGATGACACAAACATTTATTTTCAAAGTTTATTATATTATGACGATGTAAACAATGCATTATCTGAAACATACAACAATGAAAATGGCTCTTTATACGTCAATAAAAATATTTATTTTATTGTTGTACAAGCAAGACAACAAAACGTTGAGCTAATTAGTAAATTAGTATTTGTATTTATCATTTTCTAGGCAATGGATATACTTATTTAAATGAATTTACGTACTCTGTAACTGAAATGGTGGAAAAGAGTAACAACTGAATTTTTTGCCGGTGCTTGTCGGTAGAATATAATTAAACGTTTAATTCATGCCTGTAACATGACGACTCAAAAGGGCTTTTATGAGTCCACATTAATAAAGAATATTTTGACCTTGATTAAAATAAATATATTAGTTACATGACACCGAAATGTTTTGAAGAATTTCTTTAGAAAACTCAAGCTTGACATTCCTTACCATGACGTAAGCGACTCGTGAAGTTGGACTTGAATTTTACATTCTGCTTGATTAGTAAATTTCTTTTATTTATGTCAAAATATTAACATTGAACTTAAATATGTCTGTACCTACAATTAGAATTAAATCAACTACGTCACAAATCATGAGCGCGTAGGATAGAGGCAAAATCGCTAACAGAATTTCCCTTTGTAAAAAACGTATTGAATTATTATACAATTATGTTATTCGAAAAATAATTATACAAAAATAGTCGCTATCAGAGTTCTCTATCTCTCTTCCGTATTTTGGCAAGATCCTTCATTTCCATTCTTCCATTCGACTTCATTTAACTGATAAGATAATTCATTTAAAGGTACTGGTGACTACTAGAATATGCTTCTCGATAATGTTACTTAAAATTAAGTTAGTAAGGAACTTAAATACAACTATTTTAAAAGACTTAAAAAACAGTAAAGATTTTACAAAATTTTAATATTCATTAATTTGTTAAATAAAATATAAATTTAGTTACAAGCCGAATTAAATTTTTCTCCACCCAATAACGTAAGGAAAAAAAAACAAATTGCTTTTTTAAATACTCTAAAGCCATCACTAGTTTATTAGTTTGTATAATCGAGAACAAAATGTCATTAGTGATGTGAGCATTTGTCGGAAGCGGCGACTTTCACGATTTATGTCGACAGTTACGTACGCGTGGATCTGAAAACCAAATACAATGCGCGTGTTCTAAAACATTCAAATAGGAATGTGATATGATTCGAATTTATCGATATCGACTATTTTTTTAATTAGATTTTTATTACACCTTACCCTCATCCACATTTCGATTTTTGGGTCCTTAATTTAAGAATTCTTGATGCTTATGTAATAGAAGCTATTTATATATTTTTTTTATTTATACATTAGTTGAAAATGATTTTATAAAATTTAAAGAAAATGTCTTTATATTTATATTTATTAATACCTTTATTATAATTAGAAAAGGACAGCGTCAAGAAAATCAATGAACGATGTAAAATACAATACGAAAACAGTGGAAAAGGGCTATTACAAAATATATTTATTTAAAAAAATGCAATTTATTAATTCCATCGATAAATATTCAACTGAACCGCAACACTAAACATAAGAAAAAAGTCGCCAGGAAGATATATCTCAAAAAAGGCATGTAGAGTATTTATGGAAATCTAAATAACTTTCGGCTTTTTTTAATTGTGGGGAATGATTTTTTTTACAAGATTTTTGTTTATTTTCGTGGTTCAGTGATTTGTTCGAAGCTGAATATCACGGCTGATGTGCACTGTATGAAGGGAAACTATTCTCCGGGGAGCTGTTTTAGTTTAAATTATACTATTCGATAGGGAATTATCGTAAAGAAGACTTTCAGCGTTTAAAAAACTTCTATACATTAGAAGCTCATTCGGTCAATGATAGTTTTATTATGGCGGATTTATGACTCAATAAATATATCTTTATATTCAATAAATATGCTTGAAAGCAAAAAAAACTCACCTACAAAAACAACTACAATATACAAGAAATGTTTATTAAAAGAATTATGAATAAAATACGTTAATGCTACAATTTGGAGTAATTTGCAAAAATAAAAACGAACGACAAATTTATATTAATTAAAGATTAGCAAATTCATATTATCATAGTTATTTCCAAACAAAATCAACTTTTCTTCAACCTTATATAAGATGTGTCTTATGCTCTGCTCACTCACCTGTCCAACCAGAACGCATCGGTATTGCTGTTTGCTGCAAGTCTGGCAAGAGTATGGTACCGACAGAGAACCTTAATTCCTAATCCTAACGTAATACTTCACTAATATACGTTTTTCTTTATGTTTCTATTCTGTAATTAGTATCCTATATTTTTCAACGATATTCACATTTCCTTAAAAATCAAAGACATACAAAAGTCTCGTAATCCAAAACTCGCAATCCCAATGTGGATTTATTCAACGTGCGGTACAGCCAAGAATACACTTAGTACATGCAAACACATAAGTCCTAATATTTTAAGCATAAGCAAACATCAAAATAAAAAAAAATAAAAATCTAATTTCAGAATGTTCTATTTTTAAATTAATGAAGTCAGTGAAACAGTTAATATAAAATATATTTATTCAGAATGTGTTAACTCGTAACGAGTGCTTATTGTTTGAAGTAAAGGATTAATGATCCAGTGTAATGAAAAGATACAAAAAAAAAAAATGATAGATTTGTTTGGCAGTTCAATGAATTATCATACATATTTCACGAATTCATAATCCTGAATAAAATTAGAGTCAAATTCATGGCTAGACTTTAGAGTTAGGTAACTATTTAAAGATTATTTTTAATTATTTGGAGAGTCAAGTGTGAAGAACATGATACAATAGGTACTACTTACTTTGGGTATATATAATTATATAAGTTATACAAATACAAGCCGAATAAATATCAGTACATATTAGGTATTAACATTTGTTTGTTTGTATGTAGGGGCTGAGTGCTTAATGTATAAATTTTCATTATTAATAAGTTTCAATCTTGCGAAACTAAAATAAATACTAATTGATATAAAATTTTAATTAACAGACGTATCGAATACGTTGATTAATATTAAAATAAAAAACAATTATAAAGTAAGAACTTTTCTGTCCGATCATACGACAGTACGAGCAGACTTTCAAACCAAGAATAGAATCTTTCATCTCACCCTGAACTTCTCTACCAGAGCGGGACGGGCTCACGTCGGCGTCCCGACGCCATTGGTCCGTCACCTCTGACCCCACCCATGAACAAAAAATATCACCCATTAAATCTAAAGAGATCCGTTTCAGTTTCAGATAGTGGTCGAGTGCCGTTAATGTGATATCTTATCGTCTGCCTCATCCAGACGAGGAATATAACATCTTCGCTTTTTTAAAATTGGAACGTTAATCTTGGAACATTATACACCGCATACTTTTATCGTCTATAAAACATAATGCATTACTTTTTACATTCGTACGGTTGTATCGAGTCACTAGAGCCAATTCCAATCGAAGGAGTAGAGATAAACTCACCCAAAATCTGCATATTCCATGCGATAATCTGCTAATATGTCTGATATTTTATATACATCCACAATTATTTACTTTTTCACGATTACGTCAAAATGACACCACAGAATACTCAAGATTTCGACCATTTTAATCCTGTGATTGGAATAGACTATAGATACATGAGAAGAACTGAGGTGGTCCAAGAGATAAACCATGTTCATAACCAGACTAGCATTACTTACCAAAGGATAAAATTAAATATAAAATTACTTGGTGGTGCAACTTTCTGCAAGCGTGTGATCTGGAAATGTCTCGTCATAATTATAGCGCCAAACAGCAATTCTTGTGATGTTGCGTTCCGGTTTGAAGGATGAGTGAGCCAACTACAGGAACGAGAGGTATACAATTTTGGTCCCCTAGGTTGGTGGCGCATTGGCGATTTAAGGAATAGTTAATAAAATTAAAATATGAGGTTCATATTTCTTACACTGCAAATATCTACGGGTAGTGTTACCTTACCATCACATGTTTCAAAAGTTCCACCGTTACTTTCTAGAACGTTCTAGAACACCGTTTGGAATAAATCTCAAATTTTGGCCTCAACAAAGATATTGATCTCAGCAATTGGTCATTTACTTTGAATGATATATGTATGATTGCTGTCTTTAAACCAGTTCTTCTAACTCAACGGTCACTTTTATAACGTGGGGCGGTAATA
The DNA here is from genome assembly GCF_905147765.1 of Vanessa atalanta. Classification (NCBI taxonomy): domain Eukaryota; kingdom Metazoa; phylum Arthropoda; class Insecta; order Lepidoptera; family Nymphalidae; genus Vanessa; species Vanessa atalanta. Next base: position 9,505,282 of record NC_061882.1, read on the forward strand.
TACCAATACCAAGCTCTAATATCGTAACAAATATATCTAAAAAGTTATATTTCGCACTATGTCAGTAAACAATATGTATATCAAATAGAAATTTAATTTAAATATTTATTCGTATATTTTAATGATTTGGTATTGAGCCTGTATTTGCGATTTTCATTGTAATGAATTACGTTGCGCAATGTAAAGGACGAGACAAAGCAATTAATTGATCTAAAAGGGCTTACTCGTAGCAATTGTAGAGTTATAGCTACAAAAATATATTCAGCCAAAAAACATTTATCTGTTTAGTGTTACCATAACATAAAACGTATTGTTATTATTTATTATTAAATATATTATTATTTATAAATAATGAGCTGCAAAATCAACTTACTAAATTCGGTTACGTAGATTATACGCTAAATCTTTAAATATTTTTAACATAAATTTGATACAGTAATTCCATAAAACTTAAACGTTCATTAAAATTTAATTTCAATATTAAGGCAACAATTTTTTAATTGTATTAAAAACGCTTAAGAACAGATTAAACAAATTTCATATTTTTTGTCTGTGCCAGTTTAAAAGAAGTAGTCTATAGTTCTAGACTAACTTGCCAACTGCTTTTAAAATTTTCTTTTATAGCATTATCAGAACGTACATTATTCATTTTAACTTGGCTTTCGCATTAATTTTATTGCACGCGGAATTTATACGTATTTGGTAAAAGAAAATTGAAGAAATTCGTCACAGTGGGGATGTATCAAGCGTTGCAAAGCAATAAATGCTATTTTTTTAAAATGGCTCAGGCCGTTGGTTCGATACGTTACGCGACATTTAGCGAGAGTGCGCAATATATTGTGCATGAAACTCAATCTAATGCATTAAGCAATGAGCCGTTGTGTAATAAAAAAAGGTACAAAATTAAAAAAAAAATTAAACAAAATTTTTTTATAATGATAAAAAGTAAATCATACTCACCTGTAACACTTTTAATTTTACTCGAAAAAATGAAATGATAAGTAAATTCTATTTTTAAAATAACATATAGATAATAATAAATCTGTTTTATAAATTATATATATATAGTTTTCGTAATGTGTGGATTTAAAAAGAATTCAAATATTGAATTAATTTACAATAAAATAAGACCGCGTACATGTACGCCCTAATGTGGTTATAAAAATGACACAATTCAACCACACCCCCATATCTTTGCGATTATTTGAAACCATATAATACTCCACACAAAATAACAATTACAGCACAAAGCTTACCTCTTAAAATTTGACAATCTTATTATTTAGATAACAAGGGCTATTTTTGCTCGACGTTTTTAGTCTACAGACTTTTTCATAGCAATATAAATTTTGTAAGTGAACTAAAACTATGGAAATATTATGGTGGGAAGTTGCTTACGAATCGTCTTTAAAATAAAAGGGAATATATCCAATGAATTTTAATGGGCCTACTTCGAAATGTTTTGTTTAAGCATAAGTCCATGGCCATTTCCTCTACACATAACCATTTTAGGTTCATTAGGGTAAATTAATTTTTTATTGTGAATTTTTATCCTTAAATATTGTAGTTTACTATATTATAAATAGCATAAATATCAGATTAAATATTACCTTTTATCTTTTTTAAGTTTGTTAATTTTAATAATGCATAGAATTCATTTTAAAAATATGGTCACACAGACTTCGTTAAAAAGTTGTACTAGCATTAGTAGTACGTCTTGGTCACAAAAAATCGCATACATTTGCCGAGCTGAATTACCGGGAACTTTATTTAATTTTAACTTAAGAAATAATGACCGTAGCTCGCCGAACTTACTCACAACATAAATTTATTTAAATAAAATATTAATGTTAAACTTGATACACATTTTTAACTTTGCCGTTTCATAAATTCAAATACATTGGTAAAGTAAGCATATTACTCGATACAAGATTATATAGATGATAAAAAAGCGTGGAGTTAATGCTTGTTGACTTCCAGTCAGGATATATAACATACGTATATAATTGTATTTAACTAACATGACTGTATTTTTAGATGTTGAAAAAAAGTAACTACTGAGTTTCATGCCGGTTGCTTTCGGTTGAATCTACATTCCGAACGTAGTAGCTTTACTTAATATAGTTTGTTAAATGATGATTCGAAAGTGCTTGTAAAAGCCTACTTGAATAAAGTATATATTGATTTTGATTTATACATATAAAACATATTAAAATAAAACTTAAACAATATCATTTAAATATTTGTTAATAGCGCTTGTTCCAATTGCCGCGTCTCAGAGTCTATCATTTTTAAGCTTGTGTGCGTATGCGTGTATAAGCACAACTAATATAGTCAAGCCCGTCGATATAAAGCATCGTGATACTATTACATTATTTATTATGTATATATTTTTTATTGGTTTTATTTATAATTTTATAGAAAATAAAATGACATACGAATCATAATAAATTACAGAAATAATAATAATAAGTATATTTAATATAATAATTAAAAACTTTGAGTAATATATTATGATCCCTAAAGGTTTTTTTTTGTAGTTAATGCAAAGGTTCCTTAATACAAGACACTGAATAAATATTAGCCTGACCACTGGAAGTGGTCTCAATGGTCAGTGGACGGAAGTCCCACGTGTCATTAGTGTTAGATTTCAACTTATACTTGCCCCCGATTTACTTGGGGGGTGGCCTTTTATATGTCAGGGCTTTTGTATTCCGAGTAATTCGTTATTTGAAATTTTTGTACGAGTGTCAAGACATTTTTTAATCTTATATGTAACTCGTTGTCGTTCGCGACTTTACTTGCGTTTTAGGAGTTGGTCTATGCCCTTGCTTAGGGTTCAAGCTTGCTTCATATAAAATTTTCATCAATTTCAGACAGACAGACAAGGTTACTTTCGTATTTATTATATTTAGTAAGAAGATAATGGTTGAACATTATACAGGTATCACAACGTCTGAAATTAGTTTAACATAAAACCTTTTTTTATGAATGTTTGAATTTATTTATGTCGCCATAACGTAGTAGTGGTACAAAAGAAAGTAAGTAAGTCTTATCGGTTAGGTTCATTATCATATATTTTCGGAAATTGCTACCTAAAATATTGCCTGCACATCAGGTCGCCGGGCCGGCAAGTTGTGTACTTATTAAGTACACCAACTCTTATAATGTACCTTCAAGTCAAGATTGAATCACCATAGGCTGCACCAAGTTTCAAAGCACACAAACGTGTGTATATATGAAAAAAAAGATCTTAGCGATTGTGAAAAATCTTCTACCGGTTCAGAATGAAATACTTCGGACCTCAAAAAGCCGGCGGAGGAATGTCAGCGTAATGACATATTTTATTTAACTTCGCGATATAATATTTATTTGCACAATAAAGTGCACTAAAATTATCTTAGCTATTATACTTTTTATTTAAGTTATTGCCCCGGGGGCGACCGCTTCGAGGCAAATGAAATATTTCTTTGAGATATAGATACTCCTTTAAGTAAATCATAATTTATTTTCAAAACTGTAATCATTAATTAATTCAAAATAAAATACAGTCAATACGCTGTCCACATGTTGAAATCACTTGAGGAATTTCCCTCTTGTACTTAAATTTTACACACATTTATAGCAATACAGAAATTTTAGGGTGATTTATGTAAATATTTTCAGTACATTAATAACATTTCACAATTATCCCACAACTGGTCAAAGGCAACAAGGAATTTTGAGCCCAATTAGCAGGTAATAAGGGTCGGAATAGTGTGTAGATTTTTTCGGTGGTATTGCCATATTTAGAGGAAGCGGAAGGTGAAGGTGATATCCGCCATCAGTCTAACTTCGGCACTGATGTTTGTTTTCTTTTACGTAATGGGACGTTTTTGAAAAATGGTTCGAGGTGAGGGTCACATACGTGTTTGAAAGATTCGGTTTCTTAACGAGGATCAAGGTTCATATTTTCGCGGATAGACGGCGTGGCAAGTAAACTGTTTATCTGTTATGTTTATTAAATTTATTCACAGCGTGAACAAAATCGCTCGTGTCACGTCAATAGTCTTATTCAAAACGGTTGAAGTTACAAGATACGAATATTTATATACTAAAACCTTCTCCAAAACACGCTGCATCCTCTGATACTAGTTTTATGTATATTGGTTTAGTGGTTTTAAGTAAAAATTCTCCTCTTTGATTAGTTCTTAATATTTGAGGAGGTCTTACTATTTAAGATATAAGGTATCTATTGGTAGATATAACATTAACTCAATGTATGTGCTCTTGTAAGCACTTTGGATATTCTTTTTATTATATAGTCTGTTGTATTAACCATTGGATAGTCGTCTGACCTCTTATTTTTTTTAAATTAACAATTGTCGAAAACCCGCTTTATTCATTTAGATTTAGATTTGAAATTGTTTACTTTTATTATCGTGTTGCTTAAGCAAACATCAGAATTATAGCAATGTTTTCTTGTATAGGTATGTATGTTTAAAGATTTTTATGTATTCCATGTATTGGGGGTTAAGTATGGAGGAGTGACTAAGAGGATTTTCTTTCCGTTTTAATTCTATTGCGGTACCACGATACAATTTGTACGATGGCCATATTGCCGTTTCTTTTTTTTTTAAGTTGCTTGGTAAAAATTAATACAGCCTAATTTATACTGATATTATAAATGTGAGAGTAACTCTGTCTTTCTCTTTGTTTGTCTTCACTTTCACAGCTAAACCACTGAACTACTTTTGATGAAATTTCGTATGAAACAGCTTGAACCCCAAGGAAGAACATAGTGTACTTTTTTATACCTAAAACCTACGAACGGTCCCATACACGCAGGTGAAGCCGCTGTTCAAATCTAGTATTTTACAATTCACAGTCGTTTTAATAGTCTTTAGCTGACCTCTACGATTTATGCATTAAGATTTATATATTAAATATTTTAATGTATTCAAATGAACATACGTTATGTAGTAATATTTTTTAACATTTTTTTTTTAATCTTTATATACAGTTTACACAGATTTAAAATCATTGTTACCCTTGTTAAGAAGCCAATGAGCAAACGGAAGTCTCCACCAAAGACGGAAAACGAAATTCTTACTTTTCCTATTACACCCACATACTTGAATCTTGTGTGGCTTCTTGAATTAAGTTGGATGACAGCTATTGGCAACAGGAATGGTTTATTTACCGCTAAGAGAACTTGTATTACATACCGCGACCATTCTTGATACTTTATTAACTTATTTTGTATACCTGAGATACTTATAAATGTCATAATTCATTAAACTTCACTTTTATTTCTTTACAAAATCTACGTACATATTTTTAGTATCGTACTTATTTAATTTTTTATTCCATAATATTATTTTCAAGTATCTACATATAACGGCCATAGGAGACAAAATTTTTATTTTTATACTTAAATGAATAACTTAAGACAATTATAGCGCGATTTAAAGAACTATTAACGCCATCTATTAACAACGAAATAAACCAACATTTTTTTAACATAAATATGAACAATAACTAAAGTGTTTGATACATATTAACCGACGGGCTTTAGTCGTTTGTGGAGTCCTAACTGATATGGGTTACATCCGAAACGTATGCAATTCATTGACAATTTACCGCTAAAAGGAAACAAATTATTTTGCAACAATAAATTGGTCGCATGCCGTGGGTGGACCTTTGAATATGTACAAAAAAAAAAAACAGCGGCGCAGCTGTCAACGTGATATTGAGACGTCATATTGACAAATATTTTTATGCTTGTACAAATTACTTTTAAATCCTTATTCCTTTAAAAATAAGGTTGATTTTTAATTGTTTTGTACATTTTGAATTTTATATTCAGTTTGTGAGGACACAAATGGGACAGTGGTCATTATTGTGTAGTAATTTGGGTGACACGGGTGTGAAAGTAGCTCACAATTAATTTTATGGACATTACGTAATTGTCGTGGAAAAAAAACTTATGTGGGCGGCGGCTTTGAGGGATCCGACAGGATAATAAAATAATTATTATACTTTTTCACTCCGGCCATTGATACTTTGTAATTGATACAAAGTTAGTTAACAACTAAGAAAAATGAAAAAAAAAAAGCAATGATGATATATTATTTTTACAATCTCATAAATCCATGAAAGCATAACTGTCTTTTAATATACGAAGCGTAGATTTAACTGAAACTTCTCGAGGAAACAGAAAAAATCACAAATTTATGCATTTTCTTAAAATCCACCCGCGGGACGTAAAATCGCTACCGCGCGGAAGTCCAGGTGTAATAAATCAAGCAGCGTCGTCGGTACATGCCACCAGATTAATTTCATTCCATGGCTAAACTTCACCATACTAATTTAAATATAAAACTTAGACCAATCGAAATTGAACCTTGTTACAATGAGACAAATATCAAAATCCTTTCAATTATCTACTAATTTAAACATATCAAACCAATTTGAACTTAATCTATTTGCATTAAGGTTTTGTTTCGTATAAAGGATGGAATCAGTCAGTAATTCCACTAATAAATATTGGGACTCGTGAAGTCACGTATGCGGTGCATTCGGATTTACGTACGAGTCTCTGACGTCAATGAGGTGTGATGGCCCAGTGGTTAGAAGAAGTGCATCTCAACCGATTCATTTAGAATTCAACCCCAACTTTAAAAGATATATTTACCGATGATTGTTGCTTAAAACCTAGATGAGCACTATTCAATAATCATGAGCTTAGTTTGTATTTTTAATCCATCTCGTTCTCGGCGGTGTAGGAAATGATCGTAAGGAAACCTACACGTGTCATACGTTAATCCTGCAATTTATATGCCTGTGTCAGGTAACAGGCCATCGCTATGTCAAATATCATTGCGATCGCTTCAATCTTTCAATCGTGATATTAGAAAAAAACAGGTATAGTTACTTTCGTATTTAAAAATATTATTTCGAGTGCCAGTAACTTTTGTATGAAATGATTTCCATGTGACTTTTATATGATAACTGAGTATTCAATCCGTTTGAATTTATTTAAATTGAATTATTGAGTCGCTACTCATATAGCTTGCTTCTAAGTTTACAGATCTCGAGTTCTAGAGTTCAAACCTCGGAATTGTACAATAAAAAGGTATTGGGTACAATTATTTCCGCTCGTTTACATCTTATTGGATTCTGTGAGGATACTGGGAATGGAATGAGAGTGTTTAAGCACATACTTGTGTAAAATATGCCCTGAGCAGGTTGCGCAGCGCTTTAGAATAACCTCCGTGCCCAAAATCGGTCACCAGGACATCGTCGTAATACATAATTATATTTTTTTAGAACCAGAAGTAGGAATTACTTAAAAAAAAAACATACAGGCTAACCCCTAAAAAAATGATTTTTAATTTACAACAACCATCAATCAACAACAAAAGAAAAACATTTAATCTACAACACAAACAAAAATCACACTACACAGTAATAACAATAATAACGAAGTATGATACGTCCTAATCCTGCTAGGTGATCTAACGTATCCGCAGTACAACTACCGCCTCCTTTTTAAATTTAATTTCTGTGACGCCACGGAGATGTCGCTCGGCTAAGATGTTTATTCCAACAATATCTATATTGGCATTTACAAGATTCATTATTGTATATATTACACTATCATTACCTTTAAAGGCAGAATAATTCGCACTAATTATAATTATAATTATAATTAAAAAAAAAAACAAACATACAAAGCCAAGCACCTGCATAAATCACTAATAATAATTAGTCGTCTAAATCACAACTGCACGTGTGTCCGTGGGAACGCGAGAACAGGTGTCGCCAAAACGTTCCGACTCACCAGGAAGAGGGTGGTGAGCGGGAAGTGATATTATTATAATATCATTACACAAATCGTGACTTTGTTTTCTCGTATGTAGAAATTGTCTGTTACTCCGCTTTGCTCAACGTTTTTATTTATTTAATACATGTAAGGAAATGATCACTTGATGGTAAGTAAGGTTGTATTATAGTCACGCTGATAATAAATTAAAGATAAAGCGAAATGCTTACTTACTTGGTGGTAGGGCTTTGTGCAAGCCCGTCTGGGTAGCTACCACCCACTCATCAAATATTCTACCGCCAAATAACAGTACTCTGTATTGTTGTGTTCCGGTTAGAAGGGTGAGTGAGACAGTGTATTCACATGCACAAGGGACATAACATCTTAGTTCCCTTATTAAGGTTAGTGGCGCATAGGAATTCCCAAGGTTAGTGGCAATAGATGTAAGGAATGGTTAATATTTCTTACAGCGCATTTGCCTATGGCCAGTGGTGACCAATTACCATCAGGTGGCCCATATGCTCGCCCGCCAACCAATGCCATAAAAAAATAAATAAAAAAAATACATTTAAACGGGATATATAATGGGAGTCTACGTATTCCCAGCCTTGAAACTAATATATTTTACTGTTACTTAATCAATCGTAACTATGTCATCAAATCCTTAGAGATAATTAAGCGCTGCCATCACTAACGCTAAACTTTCACATATATGTCTGACCTTTATCGTTTGAAACAATATAAATATTAAAAAGTTTCCAATTGGTATTTGATATAAGACTTATTCGATTATGAAAAAAAAAATACAATTAAACTATCTGCTAGGCACTAAGCTCAACGTTTTTATTTGTTTAAAAATGTGTAAATGTGCTTCCGTATGGTCACTTTATTTTAATTGTTGAATTTATATTTTTACAGATATATCTTCCGTGTCCGTGCGTATTCATTTCTTATTTAAGTGTGCCTGCATATTTTTAGTAACACGTCAGTGGTCACACCGTCCACAGATATTAACACTACTTAAAAATATTAACAATCCTTTATCGATGCGCCAACAAGGTTGGCAACTAAGATGCTGTGTCCTTGTGCCTGTGGTTACATTGACTCATTCACCTTCAAACTGGAACACAGCAACACGAAGTATTGCTGTTTAATGGGAGAACATGAGATGAGTGAGTGGTATGATACAGCACCAAGTAATAAAAAGCTATAAAATTAATTTGGTAATTTTAAGAACAAAATACCAATCGACGGCTTAAAAGAATTTTATTTCGAATACTAAAAAATGTGTCCGTGATGACGTATTTGTAAAAGTTTCTCTAATCAACAAAATATGAACAATTCTGCGAATTTATAACGGTTACGATACGTTCTCGATTCTATTTCGATCCCAGTTCAACAGCACTGGATCGTTGTGTAAGTAAAATAGAAAAAAATGCTATACGAGAACCAAGAAGTGGCAATTTTATAGTAGAATTGGATCCAGCTATCTACTAAATTTGATACACATACTTATGTCATCAAAGTCTTCAAAATATTAAGCGCTGTTATTACTTACGCTACATTTGCGTACATCTGTCTGATCCTTTATCGTTCGAATGAATATAAATCTTTATGAGTTTCCATTTGGTCTTTCATGTAGGATTTATTCCAGTTTAAAAAAAATGTATATAATTCGAATATTCTAGTACTGTCGAATAGATTAGTAGTATTTATAAAAATATAAATTAAATATGTTACCAACTTATCTACTAATTAAACTAAAATCGCAGTTTATAAAAATATCTAAAGTTCGCTTCTGTTCTGTTCAATGTCTGACATACATCTAAGTTAGTTTCAGGTTTACTTACTTACTATCTTACTTTTGTATCGTGTCGTATAAACTCAAAAAGTCATAAGCGACATTTACTATAATAATTTTATCATCTTAAGATACACGTATCGAAATAGCGTAAATTTTTAAGTCGATTATCGACGTTTCTCAACTGGGATACGAAGTGAGTTCTCATGGAACACCAAGTCTATCCAACCAGGACTCTAATAAAATTGATACAATTGTCGTAAAATAGTACAAATATAAGATACTTTTTTATGTATATTCTTAATTTAAATAGAGAATGTTATAGTCTAATTAAAGTTGAGTAAAATAGCCGGTTACAACGAGTTACTTAAAGTGACTTTACGAAGAGGAAATTTCGAATTTGGAATCGCGAAGTTTTCGTTTTAAATTTCCATATATTAATCGAATAGACTCCTCTTGTTAATTCTAATAATATATAACTTCAACTAATGTTTATTTAAATTTAAAAATGTAATCCAATAAGATATTTAATTTATCACTGAAACAGGAACAAAAACAAATATTTCCTGGTTGAAATGGAGTATTGGAAGCGGTGAGTTCCCACGGGGTCATGTTGTTGTATACAGCGTGTTTTCTAATGACGCTTTATAAACATTATTATTTTATTTTATTTAATTATTATTAATAATTAAATATTTTTAAAATTGGTTGCGTTATTATTAATTACATATGTAATTGTTGCATTAGTTTTTTATATTTCTCAACAATAAAATTATTAATGAATACTTTCCTTTTTTTGAAAACGATGAATAATCATTTTATTGCATTATGTTTTTTTTTATTATATATATTGGTAGAGTGGTAAATATATAGATGTTAGAAATTATTAATATCTCTAACATCGCCAATGTTACATCTACTATGGAAGCTAAAATGCTATGTATCTTGGGCCTGTACTTACATTGGCTCACCCGCCCTTCACTTCGCGATGTTTTTAGTATTTGCAACAGTATTTATCAAACATTACTTTTAGAAGCGTTTAGACGAAAATATGTTTTTAATTATAAAGTATACAGTATACTTTCTAAGAATTAAAATATTTATCGAGAGTATTATCAACAGCCTGTATATGTCGAAATAGTAGGAATTTTGGTTGAGACGCGAAATACACAGGTGGTTCCGCCCCTCGGAATTCCGCGGTTTTTGTACGAATTCCATTAGAAAAAAACATTGACGACATCCTTAACTCCCATAGAAATACAACTTATTGGTTTATTTGATTTTTTTTAATAACAACGATAATACTTTATTGATTGAAGTGGGTTAGTCGCTATTTATAATTTAAAGAAACTTATTACAGTAGATTTATATCTATATAATATAAAAAAGTCAAATTAGACAATTCATTGGCCTCTTCTTAAAAGCAGAAGGTTTGAAGATTATTCAACTATATAATTCCGTTAGAGATCTCAGTCGATAGAACGTAATATGTCACAATGGTGTTTTTGTAAAATGAGGTTTATCAATTAAACTTTAAAACTCGTTTTCCATAAGTACAATTTTGGCGCTTTCGTCTTTCTTTCGTTTTCATTGACAATCAGATTCTTAACCGAATGTGGTTTTAAATCAGGGTGAGCATTACTGAGTTTTTAAGTCCTTAAATTGTGTTTATAATTCAACTTGAGTAAGAATGGTGAAAGATTTTTTTTTAGTAATAGCCGTATGCCGGTAGGCGAACCGGCATATGGGTCACCTGATGGTAAGTGGTAACCACCGCTCATAGCCATTGACGCTGTAAGAAATAATAACCATTCCTTACATTACACCAATGCGCTACCAACCTTGGGAGCGAAGATGTTATGTTCCTTCTGCCTGTAGTTACACTGGCTCACTCATCCTTCAAACTGGAACACAACAATACTGAGTATTGCTGTTAGGCGGTAGAATATCTTATGAGTGGCTACCTATACTGGCTTGCACATAGTGCTGCCACCGAATGAAGAGGTGTAATAACTACCTCAATTTATTCTCATAAAGGAGTATATCTCAGTATAAATTTATTATATATTACTTTACCTTTTGCTACATAAAATAAAATTTGAATACCTATTTAAACCAATTATATACCATTACAGTGTCAAAGCGAATGTTAAAATGATTCACACCACAAAATATTTGCCTCACTGAATACATCAATTTACACAAACTCTTAAATCTCATACGCAAACATTTTAAACACGAGCACTGATCGAAAACGAACGGGGTGGCATTAAGTATCGTGAAAACCCGATATTAAACCACATTCAGCATAACCTGGCCTGTGGATTGACGTGGCATTACCTCGATCTCCCTTTATATTGCAGGGCAAAGGGAGAGGTAGGGGACCGTGATAGATTGGACAGAGTTTTGATTCGAATTGTCGACTCGTCAAGAGGCAGAAAATCGCATCAGATCTGAGCACGTAAGGGATTTGTGATTTTTTTGGCGCTTCGTTTGCACTGGAAGTCTATTACATATATACACATGATATACAATAATGTCTAAAGACGTGTAAGTCGGTTGCAATAAACACGCCGTTTCGATACCGTGGAAAATGTACATACTTATATATATCTAAAACTTCAGTAAATATAAAATGTAGTAATGAAAACTATGATATTTTTTACCTTATATTTTTTAAGTAAAAAGTGTGAAACATTTAAATTTTTACAATTTTGTATATTAAATTAGTTCTAAATTTGTTTCTTCGGAGGTGACGTAGACGAATTTGTGTAATCTGTTGTGTATGATGTTTTAATAGCTAATGAGTTTGCTTTATGTGAGAATATCAATTTTAGTTTTTGTTAATAATTCTATATATAATTCTAAAATAAAAGTAGCCTAAGTTACTCCTTATTACATCCGCTATCTGCCAGTGAAAGTCCCGTCGAAATCGGTTCAGCCGTTCCAGAGATTAGCTGGAACAACAAAAATTGTAAAAAAATATAAAAAGTGTATACATATATAGGCATTTAGTAAAAATGGCTTATTTTAATATTACAAACAGACACTCAAATTTTATTATATGTATAGATGTATAACTAACACTATAATATTATCCTACTGTATAATACAATACTAATTACAATATACTAACAAGTAGATGTTTGGGTGATGCTTAAGCACCAATACCGTATTTTGGAAAATAAGATTTAAAGTCCAAACATTAAACCTCATTTTACAAAACTACCGTTTTGGCGCTTGAGCTTTTCTTCCTTTCCACTGCCGATATATAATACATATATCAATAGTCATGACGTTCGGTTGAGAGCTACAGAAGTTGATGTGCCGGTATAAACAATTGGGCGGGTATAAAAATATTTGAAAATAATTAAATTTTATACGTTGCCATTTTGATACGTGTATCCTATACACGTATCAAAATGGCGTGTCACCTTACGTCAGTTCTCAACGTTTAACGAATAAGATACGAAGCGAAGTCTTACAGAATCGCATGCTGGAGGAGAGCGTTTTCACCAATTACGCGGTTTTCGTTTTTCATCATCATTTATTACTTTTTCTTGTATTAAGATCTTATGATTTATATATTGTAAATTATTAAAATTATTAAATATTATTCCTCATCTTTCCATAGTAGGTATATTTTGATATATGACGCTGATATTCTATTTTGCCACATAATTCAAACAAACAGTTTGTCGACTTTGCTAATCAATCTCGTAAACTAGCAGTGATAGTAAGGGTATAATTAATACAGCCGTGTACACACATCGTGTTCAATTAGTGTGGATCGGTCCGACACAAGACTCGGATGACTGTGAACTACGAACATTACTACGAACATTTATAAAATATATAATATTACATTTTGTTTAATTTTTTGTAACGATTTAAATAATTATAAATTTTATATAATGTCCTTATAAACTTTTTCAATGTTATTAAGAATATTAAATTAATTATTGCAGTTTTAATATTAAATTGTGTTAGGTACTTGGTAGTAGGAATTTGTTTGAGTTCGTTTGGTTAGGTAACACACACAATCGCCAAGCAGTGATACTTCGTATCACTTGTATTGTTGTTCCGGTTTGACGGGCGAGTGAGCCAGTGTAATTACAGACACAGAGATCTTAGTTCCCATGGTTGGTGGCACATTGGCGAATTAAGGAATGGTTACGACATATCGAATTACCGAATATTTCACCATTAGAAGTGTACTTTTTTTATTTTATTTATATGAAGTATGTAACTCTTGAACTATTATCTAACCATTATTACTAGATTAATCAATAATATTAGCTTATAAAATGTCAGTTATCAATTGACATACAAAGTAAAATAATAGAAGTTGTATCCCGCTATTACGACCCTGCATGCTCAGGCTTACCGGTGATTTTATTTTCAATTTCAAATAGGAGCAAATAGGTTGATTAATAAAGAATCATTAAATAAGTTCACGTCCGGCTTCTTGCTGGCACAACACTTTAGCTAGGCTGTTGTAGCACATTGATAGTGTAAGTAATTAATGTATTATTATTGTCAGTATATGGATAAAAATCGGCAGAAGGTTTCGTCGTCTGCTTTCATTGACTAAATAAGAAAAAAAAAATACTAAATATTAAGTAGTGCCTTGTTCTGAACTATAAAGGTTTCAAGCTATTTGTAGACCAAATGTCATACAGTATAATGAAAAAAAAATGAAATATCAGACGCATTCATAAGTTTGCAACTGTTAAATGTCAATTGTTTAATATATTTTTCACGATCGGGATTATGGAATTTCTCTTTTATAATGCTTTTTTTGTAATGTACTTAAGTCCACAGTTTCAGTCGATGGGTTAGATTTGGTTAGCCGATGCATTAGTCAGTTGGACGGCGTTTGTGTTCCAATCGAGATAATTAACTAAACCGCAGTTTATGTATTATTTGACTATGCAACTAGGTAAACGAAAAAATTAAGAAACTAATTATTAGTTAACGAATTTTTTAAGATAATATGATTAATTTTAAATGTCTTTTATGATAAAGGTAGGCATACGGGCACACGGGCGAACCGGATGGTAAGCGATCATCACCGCCCAAAGTCATTGTACAAAATATTAACCAACCTTTACATCACCAATGCGCCATCGACCAACACTACTGAAACCAACACGATATTACACTACTAGGTATTATGTTTGGCTGAAGAACCATCAAGTAAAACTGGTGCAGTTTGGCGCAAAAAAACTCCAAGCCTATCCCTAATAGATAAGGAAATTTTAATAATATATATGTTGTAAATAATAAAGTAGGCAGTGCCGTAAAACATATACAACATGACCTTTTCAGTACTGCATATTAGCAATATTATATTTTATTTTTCGTCAGTCAAGTTACTGAAAACAAAAGAAAGTGCACTGACTTCCGCACACAATTATGAATCATAATTTCAACTATTTAAACTTCTAACATCAATCCTATCACCTATGTATAATTAATATAACATAAGCCTGTTTTAAGCTGTATTTAAAAGATGCTTAAAAACGAATAAACGCTAAACGTATATTTTACAAGTAATTAATTATTAAATTATAAATATATCAATTTAATTTAATAAAAAACTTATAACATTAATTTATGTTTGTATATTTTATTTTACAAAAAACATATTTTTAATTTAGAGGTGGTCGGTTCGTAACATAGGGGCGGTTAAATCGCAGCCTTTGGTAGTCGGCGAGATCAAAGCGGAATGAGAAAGCTTCAGAGGTCTTTCAGGCACTAATGAGGGCGAGGGTAGTTTTTGTTTAGCCGTCTCTTGTTTGTGTTCGTTTGATGTACTGTTTGGAACATTTTTTTATGTGTGTTTGTAATTAAGCCCTCTGTAAATGGAAAGTAAATATGTATTTCCAAAATAAATATATTTCGACGACACTTCATGATTTTTTTTTATTATTTTTAATCATTTAATTGACCATTACTACCTAATTACTGACGTAGAGATTTGACATTTGATTTTATTTAAAACTTAATGTACGGAATTATTTAAATTAGGACCAGCCTTTATGACTATTTATTGTAAATAATAACTACATTAAAATCTTGCATAGGGATTTCAAGCGTTATCTATTTTAAATACGAGATTGCTAATCCTACGTATCTACATTGTAAATGTGAAAGTTTTTTTTTTAATTTTGATGCTTGTTACTCAATTTCGTAAAAACAAACAGACGGATTTAGATGAAATTTAGAATATGATAAATAGATAGCTTCATTTTTTCCTGACTAATTTCTGCCACGGCAGAGAGTTTCAAGGGAGGCCAGCCGACTACGCAGGACATATTATAGTACTAGTACACTACAATTCCTTCAAGATTAATTTCAGTTCATTCATTCATTCAATTCAGTTCAGGCAAAGGAACAGCGGCTTTACGTATTTGTTGATATCTACACACTTCCAAATTTTAGACTCCGCACAGTTAGTGAGAATTTGTGTCCCAACTTAACAGTCTACCTAATCTAAAACCTCCCTCGCTCCTGCGACGCAGGCGACGCCGCGGGCGGAAGCTAGTATATAATATAATCATATTTTAATATATTTCAGAGATATTTTGTGAGACTTCAAAGAAACAAAAGCCTTTGTTTTATTTTTTTGTGTAAAATAGAAAAAAAAAAGCATTTCATTCATTAATAAAGATTGTTTGGTCAATTAAATAATTTCTTCGATTTAATTTTTTTTATCTTTTTTTTACAGACCAAAATCAAAATATAGTACTTTATTTAAGTAGGCTAGTACGAGTACTTTTGAATCGTCATTTTAAATGATTGTATTAAATGTAAAACAACCACCGGTTAAGAATGTTCAATCTTTTGAGAGAAACAGATCAGTTTTTATCGGCAGTTACTCTTTAACACCAATTACATAAAATAGGTATATTAATAAGTAAAGTTAAATTTATATATTCTGTCCAAAAATCTAAATAATAGCTCCAATATTTTTCGACATCGACATAATTCTGTGTTGAGTTGCCTTATTTCAATTTAATTAGTTTAGTCAAAACTCCTACATACATGTAATAAATTAAACATGTATATCTTATGTATATAGAGATAAATGAACAATATAAATAAGGTGTAGTCTAGAAGGAAGGCAGCGTGGCAGTCGGCTGTCGTCTTGCGCGTCCTAAAAATCAATAGAGCGCCCTCCGCCTCCCCTTCTACCCCTCTACCTTTTGTTTTATCTCGTGTTTGGGTCAAGCGGGCCTCATCGTGGAATGAAAAACACTTGAGTTTTATACTAGAGAATATTATGTGAAAATATATATTGCCGCTAGTTTTATAAATAAAGCCAGAAGCGAGTTTTATAACGTTCATTCACACGACAATAAGGCTATTCTGTTACAATTGTATCTGATCACAAATTTATCACGTGGCTGTAAAATATAGATTTACTTTATTTAACGCAAGTAGACTCATAAGATTCTATTAAGGTTTTGTTTCGCTAAAAGACTAAATTCGATGTAAAACTATTCCCAGTTCGGAATTTAGATTCTACTGAAAACCAGCAATGATCAGTAGTTATTATTTTTCTCAAACGAAACGAATCGATACAATAATTAGTTCATCAAACGTCTCACCGACTAAATCTCAGTTCAAATTCAAATCGGCGACTTTAATCACTTCCGTATTACGAATTTATTCTGTTTATTAGTAAAGCGTGTTTAGTTTTAACAGTTAAACCGCTGAACAAATTTTAAATGAAATAATTTTACATGAAGATTATTGACGAGTCTACAGTGATACGCCATTATGATACGTGTATCTTATAAATTTTATAATTATTATAGTCAATTTAGTATATCACATTCTGATATTGCGAGTTGGTGATCTGCGATGAGTTTCAAGTTTGTTATTACAGAATAGCCTAACTGATAATAGACTATTCGTTTAAATCAAACTATAAGTATTATAACATAAGCCTGTGTTTTAGCTACTAGTTAGATCGGTATGATACATTTCAATTCGTATTTTTCAAAGTTAATATATGTAGCTCACCTCATATATATGGATATCTCATTGCTCATTTATGAAAAAAATATTAGACGGATTTTGATAAAATTTAGAACAGAAATAGCTGATTCCCTCATTTAATATATTGAATATCTAATCGTTAATTCCATGTGATAGAAAACGCGTGCGCAAGCTAGTAGGTAAACATATATCTGTATGTTGAGGTGGGCCGTGCCTAAGCAGGTCAAAGACTGAAGCCGCGTTGCACGTTACAAAGCTTAACATTTTCCTTTAAAGACGTACAACGCGTACTCTCATTATGTGGGTATAACTTGTACTTAATAACTAAATCTTATTTGAGTTGAGTTGTAATGAGGTAAGTGTGTTACATTATTGTTTTATATACGATTTCGTATAACGTCGCATTGAATGGTGAGTGTATTACCAGAGCCGTCTCATGCTATGCTGGGGCCCTTGAGCACCCATGAATTTGGGGCCCTTTTGCTATATATTTTTTGGTTTAATTTGATAAATTGTTGTTTCTTCGGGGCCCTCTCAGGATGGGGGCCCTGGGCACGTGCCCTATGTGCCCTATAGTAAAGACGGTAATGTGTATTACAATTATGAAGTCTTTTACATCCGCAAACACTTGAATCTATTACAATACATATTTTAGATCTGGTCACTTACAATTAACAGATGTATTTTAATTTGTATTTTTTTTCAGTCTCGTTTACACAGTCACCTCACGCACGCGAAGATATCTTGTAAAATCGATTCTCACTCATTATAATGTATTGATAAAATTTATAGATAGTGGAGGGGCGCGCCTTCTCGACTGTATAGATCTATAACACTCATACGGTAATACTATTATCTTAAGCTTCGTATAGTGTTGCCAGAGCGATTATATACATACTGTACACCGTGTTATATAATTTTTCAGTCGTCACGTAGAGTTATGAACAATTAGGGCGGGTACAACACGATTGGCGGGGTCGTGACCCGCGGTATCAACCAATCGGGGTGTAACCCGCCTCCTGAACCCGCTGAAACAACTCACCTGGTAATTAGAAGTTAGAAATACGTGTTTATTAAAATAAGTAATGTATAAAAACGGTTTCTTGAGAACGAATTCTTTATTTAAATTCATCTTATAGGCTCGATTATAGTATTCAAAGAATACTTTCGTTAAGTAGCACTACATAGTATAAAACAAAGTCGCTTCCCGCTGTCTGTTCCTATGTATGATTTGATCTTAAAAACTACGCAACGGATTTTGATGCGGTTTTCTTTTATTGATAGAGAGATTCGAGAGGAAGGTTTATAATTATAACACATGCATTATATAGTTGAGAAATACTGATAATTTTAGAGGTTTCTAATGTGATGTCTTAAATAAACACATTTTTTGCGCTTAAATTGCAAACGTGGGCTTAACCCTACGAGATCAAAATAATGTACTACAGTAATCTACACCTTAAAACGATCTTCAAAAAAGTCCGCGATGGTATATGTCTATTTCTTAGGTCGTCTATTGACAGACCGTTACAGCTGACGTTTTCATATATGTAGCTTCCTATACAAAACTTTCTGATCCATAAGTAGCAAGCCAATGTAACTTTTGTACTGTTAGCAAAACGATAATTACTTAAATATTGTAACCCAATATTACGCAATGACGATATAATCTATTTTCAATTAATACTAAGTATTGAAACCTTTACTTTAATTGGAATTATTGTATTGAACAGCTGGTCTGAGGCTCCAGATCATGAAAATGATTTTCATTTTGATTTCCTTACTATTTAATCGTCGGAGTTACCCGACGATGTTTTAAAATCTATGCTATTGTGTTCTGGTTAGACTTTATGATAGCTACACTCTCTCACTCAGGTTGAGTGAGCCAGGCTATATAGCTCAATTACAATGAGCTACAATATTGCTTTCCATGGTGCTCGTATCATAATATCAATGTTTGCTTAACACATTATTTACCACGCATGAAAAAAGTAAAGAGATATTATTTTACGACGAACGAAGTAAAAAAACAATCATCTTTATCTTTAGTTATAAAAAAATGCCATTATCATAAACACAATATTTCTTAACGCTTATCTTAGTCGATAATTCGTGATGAGTGATCCCCGGGGAGTGTTTCCTTCGGTAGGGAGTTTTTTAGTGGTAACTTAGGTTTGCCGAATGTGTTTTGTACTCGTATCTTTGAGATGTCTATTAAATACCTAATGTGTTTTTTTTATTATTTATGGTATTAAGATTTAATTTGAATATTTATTGAATAAAACATTTAACTAATTCATATTTTAACCTGTAGTTATTCAAAGTTGAATAAATTATGACTATTAAGTAGTTTAATTATAAAAAAAGGATAATAATAATCTTGAACAAGCCATGATGGTTTTAAAGCCCTTATTTTTTTATAATTCATATCGGTTTCTATGTAGAAAAACATTGTGGAGAAACGTATATTAAATTCCAAATCATCTCCTCGAGTGGACTGGAAGTCTGTGCCCAGCAGTGAGCGATTTACAGTGGGTGAAAATTCGTTGTCTCAATTTTATCAGATAGACAAATTTTAGTATACTAAATATTCTTTGCATTGAGTGTTATTGAAATAATTAAAATTATTTTTTTATAACATAATTTTCTCGTAAGTGTACTTTGCTTTAAGACGCCACAGATAAGCGGGATGGCCGACAATAAATGGCCTTGTTCATAAACAAGTGTGCAGAACATAGTTCTGTTATCAGCTACGATATGTGTGTGAGATCATTCCTCCTTATAGATTCTAGGACCGCCAATATATGTGGATGTATTGATGTGGAATGAATTATAAGGTGCACTTTACTCGTATATAATTTATTATAGAATATTATGTCAATGAACTCCAAGACAAAGCATTCAAAATTCGTTCATATTTATTTATATACAATGCCTATCTTTCGCCCTTAAATTTTGTATAAAATAATTTTCATATTCTTAACTAAATTATTTTAAATTATACAAATCCATCCATAGTTTCATACCATTGTTAAAATGTTAGGTATATCTTTCTGTTAAGTTTTTGTTTTTAATTATGTATTATGTTAATAACATACGTAATGCTATCGTATCGTTATAAGGTTTTAGCATAATAAGGGGTAAACAACGTTTTCATTGTTAACATATCAAATAAAACTTAAGTACTTATTCAAGACCGGATTTTAAGGTCTGGAGGCCCTGACGCAACAGAGCAGTGGAGGCCCCTAATTATTATTTTACAAATTAATTCGATCAATTTCATTTATGTCAGTAAAGTTTGTCAATAATTTATTTTATCTTGGTAGCAGTAACTTTTAAAACAGTAGAGTTTGATACATATTAAATTATTAATATATACCTAAGACGAAATTGACTAAGTATAAAAAATAAGTATATAAACAGATATACAGATATACAGTGATACCAACAAAATTATACTTGGTGGTAGGGCTTGTAAGGTTGGTGGCGCATAGGTGATGTAAGGAATGGTTAATATTTCTTACAGCGCCTTTGTCTATGGGCGGTGGTGACCACTTACCATCAGGTGGCCCATATACTCGTCCGCTAACCAATGCCGTAAAAAAAAAAATTCGTCCTTAGCCTTGTATAAGCCGCACTTGTGTCTTGTGTCTCAATAAATGCTAAAGCAGGCTAGTAACGCCTTCATGTCTTGACAATTCAACCGAATAAATTTTGGACACTCGTCTTCAGGGGTGCAGATACTAAAACCTTCAGTGGAGAGTGTACTTGCGTTTGCGCACAAACACGTGTGCACTCTTGTGCATCAATATTTCTCGGGCAGTTACTTTTGAAATTAGTCTCCGTGGCCACAAAAATTCAGAAGGACGGTTCAACTATAATAAATCTTTATTAACAGCTTATTTTCGATAACAAAACGCTACTATGCGATAATTTGTTAGTAAGTAACGCTACTATTTGAAAGGTTGTTCTATCCAAATTAGATACACACTATACACTTCCGTGCATCAGAGAGCGCGTACGTTGGTTACGTTCTGAACTCTTTCCGGTCGATTCGGATTTAGCCTCCCATCGGACTATGAGAGATTCATAAATAGTGCACCTGTATTTGTGCACACACTTTTGCATTTTAATATGTCCTGCGTATTATGTTAGTCTTGAGATTTGACCGCCGTGAACGCAATCGGTCAAGTCGGCATCATCATCATCTCCAAGTAAACTTTTTACATTTGTGTGCAGTATAATACAATAAAAGAATATGTATTTGTTTTAAACTAGGTGAACCTGTGCGAAATTTATAAGGATTTGCATATACCTAGCACACAAACTGTCCCATTTTACTCTCTCGACTCAAACTATCTATACATACTAAATTACATCTAAATCGGTTTAGTCGTTTACAGACAGAGTTACTTTCCCATCTATAATATTAGTATAGTTGACATATACGCGATGTATTACGTATCTATAAGTTGTGTTTGTATGGCTTTAGGTATCTACGCGATCTACACCGCGAGCCTAAACTAAAAACGACCATCTTAACTTGTATGTATTACACTTCGATATTCATTTGTTACTTGCAATGGCCGCTCTCATTGAAGGTAATCAAAATCACTTGTTCAAAATATCGAGGATGTTGATCATGTGTCGCATCAGTGCAACATGTGACCGATTACATCACAAGTCGTGATAATGAGGTTCTTTGATAAACTTCGACTTGCTCTTAATAATACCACGTTTTAGTGATAAAATCATTTCGATCATAATATTTATATTGGAGCAACTAAAATATGATTGTGTAATAAATTCCAATGTTTTATTTAAACATATAAAAACAACATATTATTATCAGCTTTGTGCTAAATTATGTCCAATTACATATTGTAAAAAATTATATACAACTGTACTGTGATAATACGCGAATATATTGTATTATTTGACGTAAACAATAAAATATATGTAACGATGCTTATTATAGGTATTATATGTATTAAATAGTACAGTGGTCACGCAACTCGCTTCTGTGTGAACGCTCGCAGGTTTAATAGCAGCTCATGATAAAATATTTGTTACTTAATTTATTTTCTAAAGACCGTTTTCATAATTTATTTATTTCGTTTTAATATTTACAATAAATATAACGTAAGCTTTTGAGCACCGAAAAATAATATGCCATAAATACTTACAAACTATAAATTATAATGTTTCATCGTAAAATTAAACTCAAATGTAATTTCATCGACGTATAATAATAGGTATTATTAAATACGTAGGTTTCATGTAAGAGCCCACTCGCTACGATTATTTCTAATTGATACTGTTAAAGTAAAATAACACTATGTTTACCGAGAACAAATGGCATTCCTTAAGCGTTTCCGAACATACACACAATTAGGGAGACATCCGTAATCCTCATTCATATCACTGACCGTATAATATATGACCCACGCACATTTTCGATCACAAATTAAAAAAAAAACAGGAAGACAACTTCAATACCAGTGACGACCAGTAAAGAGTCTATAACTGGTGTCTCAAATAATTATTATTTGCTTTTATATATGTAACCTTTAACAGCCCTACGTTAAACTAGGGTTAAATGATACACTTTCGTGAGAAGTCATCACATTCACCCCTAGGTCACAGCGTATTGTTCCAACGATAAATTATTAAGTAGGTGCTGTTTAATGTATGCTGTGATTGTATGGTAATTTTAATTTGACATGCAAAATACCTAAAGAGAAACGACTTACGTATACTATTGGAAAATATCGAATGAGTACTAATAAATGGGGAGACGACTTTTTTGTAATTCTTAAATGAAACTAAACTAATATACTTAAATCTTATACTAGATGTACCGTTTTTCGGTGAAGGTTTAAGAATAAAATATTATCATAAGCAGACTGCTGATGTTGAGAATCGAGAATTACATATTGTTGTATTAAATATATAGGAACAATTTACTTTTAATTTTTAAAATATTTCAAAAACGAATTAATTTTATCTAGTTTTCCAAAAAAAAATTAAGTGAGAATTTCGAATTGTTTGGTAATCAAGAAAATTTTTTAATACCTATTAAATGGCAACGCCATCTATTAATTAATATTGTAAGCTTTTCTTATTCGCTTGTTATTGTTCAAGTAACGCCAACACTATAACACAGATGGCGCTATTAATAATTTAATTGCTATAATTAGCACTAAAATAAAAATAAAATTATACTTTTATTATTTATTGATATTTAACATAATACAATGTCTACCTGATTTCTTACAGATACCTCTGATAGAACGCAAAAATATATATAAAAAAAATCGTCTGAAATGCAACATTTTAGCAGTCCTAGTGAAAACGAACACATGCATTGAACAAAAGCAGTAAGGGCGAGTGTATATTTTAACAGCAGCGCTAAAATTTAAACCATCCAGTGTTGCCAACAATCAGAATATTACGGTTGTAATTTTATTCACAAACATAATTTTTGTACTCGCCCTGAGTCACATAGAAGAAACTGCACATCAATTACTACTACACACATTTTTTTTTAATTAACTATGATTATAATTATGTCTATTCAAAATTTAGTATATTCAACGTTTTCGTCTTATATTATTATTTACAACAGATCATAGCTGCTTACCCGAACCTTTTAAATTATACATTCAAAAATTGAATCGAAAATGTACACTGATTCTTAAGATTATATAAATTTTGTTTTTAATTTGAATTATACATCAATTTACAATAAATACCTTATTAGTAACATTGATGACAAAAATGATTAGTTTCTATTTCATATAAAGTCACACAGACAGTCATTCAGAACAATAGCTTCACTACTTACCGAATAAAATTCTTCAAAACCCATTTCGTATGGGAAATAAACATAAAAAACAAGGTTTCTTTGAACGTAATACAATTATTATACAGCGTATGAATGGTGAAAAGATAAAGCTCGGTTACTATATGTAAAAAAAAAAAAACTAATTAAACATTTATCAATAAACCATTTTAAATCCTGGTCATCTGATATTTGTTCGAATCAAGATTTATGATATGATACAGCCTGTATGTAAACCTGAGCATTATATGAAAAAGGCATCTAATTAAACTTTATGGATTTTTAATATTCAGGATTTGATAATTTAAAAATACACGTCAATACTATTCTTATACATACATTTTCTATTGACACAATACTCCATGATTTTTTTATATCTAATTATTTTAATATACAATTAGCACTTTAAACTGTATTAAGAGATTAACCGAAACTTATTTGCGTTATTAAATAACTTTCTAAGAAATAATAAATACTGTTGACACCAAATTCAAGAAAAAATATATATATTAGGCCCAAAACATTTTTCGTGTTAAAAATTTGGCTATTTCTCTTCATCTTCAATTTATCCAGATTGTAAGCGAATTTTTATGTGATTCGAGTACTAATAAATATATTGTAGTGCAATTAATGATTATGAGAGTAATTTAATTCTTTAGGTTACGGAACCAAAAAATCCTTATTTATTTTGAATTTAGAACATTGATATATGTTAATATATTACCTATTGAGGTATTTTACTGTAAACAAAGAAATCCTAGTCTCTTAAACCATAATTGAATTTTTAGATTTTTAATTCAATTATCAAAAAACAAAGATGAATACTCAAAATATTTACTTTAAGTTAATTATTTTTAAACTTTTTAGGCTCAGTAACTTAATACCATGAATTAAAAAAAAAAAGCAATCCTAGTTATTTGATATTTTATCCACCTTCCGTGACTACCTTAAGTCATATACATATCCCATAAGGCAGTCTCTTTTAATAATCACGCTACTGTATAATTATTACACTGTATAATATTGAATTATTATTACGAATAGTAGTAGTACTTCAAAAATATTGTTATAATAAATAATAAATCTGGCAGAAATCGTCACGTAAGGAAAAAGAGTTTTGCCCTCTCTTTCTTTATCTATTATATAAGGTTTTATATATTATTCAAACTTATTTCTTGTCAATGAATTATTATCAATCGTTGTTAATTAATTTAATTGCGTCTGTTATTTAATATATTGTGAAAGCTACTTCTTTCCAACTGGGTGTCCCTCGACACTCTTTTTAGATATGATGGAAAGAAATATATTATATCATATTGTTTAGAGGCTTTCTATAGGCTTCGTCACAAAGGAAACTGGACAGGTTTAATTTATAGTAGATTTGTAGACTCAGTTATAGTCACTTATCAAGAACACAGATTAAATATAACATTTAACATCAAGTCTTAAATAAATCACCGACTATTCTACATCTTAATCTAAATTGTAATATAATCTAAATGAGACCATTTACAATATTAGTTACGATAATAATATTCATCAAATCTTTCATATTATAATGTCTATATAAATTTTGATTTATAATCAATAGCCTTTATTTTTTCTTTTTAATTTCCGGATACGGGTGTATAAATAATACGAGTATAGAATAGAACCTCCTTTGTGCGTGTCCAAAACGTTAATTTAACTCCCCCCCCCTGTATATCGTTCTCGCTCTAGCCTACAGAAGAGTTCAATCATTCATTGTAATATCTAGCACAGTTCAATTTTTTTTTACATTAGCAGCCCGTAAATGTCCCACTGCTGGGATAAAGGCCTCCTCTCCTTTGAGGAGAAGGTTTGGAGCATATTCCACCACGCTGCTCCAATGCGGGTTGGCGGAATACACATGTGGCAGAATTTCGTTGAAATTAGACACATGCAGGTTTCCTCACGATGTTTTCCTTCACCGCCGAGCACGAGATGAATTATAAACACAAATTAAGCACATGAAATTTCAGTGGTGCCTGCCTGGGTTTGAACCCGAAATCATCGGTTAAGATGCACGCGTTCTAACCACTGGGCCATCTCGGCTCACTGTCACAGTTCAATGTTAGTACCGAATTGGTTTCTTTTTTTAAGGCCCGTCTTGTGGGGTTTAATTCCAACTCGTATTATTTTATTTAAATGGGGCATAGAATGTAGTATGCCGAAAACACTCACGTCATAATAAATGTACATATGATAAGTTAAATTTTGATTTACTAAATGGAATGAGCTGATTCCATTCATATAACACCTAGATACAGATTATTTTGTCACAGATACAATTAGACTTACATTAATTCCTAGAACACACATTAAATTCTTTGATACAAGAAAACTTTTATGTCATAACAACATTTTAAATTATCCACATATCGTCAACCTGCAATGTAAACCTCGTAAAGTACAAATTCATTGTTTTATATCTGTTGGATTAAAATTCTATTAATTAATAGTGACAAGGGATGAGAACAGCTTTGAATTGCATATAATAGACAATGAGAGTATTGAGAATCATCAATGTTACTCACAGTTGGAGTTCATTTTAAGAAGTCAACGTAGGTAGCATACAATCAACACTGTATACATTTTTTTGAAGACTTTTCTTTTTGGTTTTCACTGAAGGGCTACGATATGAAGTTTCTTAATGCTAATAACTTAATTAATAAAAATTCAGCCTCAACCATTGTATTTTGTCTTTTTCTACCTACATGATGTAAGTAATGTGTGAAGGGGACAAAACATTTTCTAAGGCTAATATTTTTATTAATAAGTCCATATAAGTTAAAGTCTTGTAAAGTCTATGGAAATATGTGTGCATGACAGATAAGTTCTCATTTGTCCACACTTAATTAAACTCTATTACTTTTAATGCATACCTTATTCTAGTAGTCAAGTTTAAAAAAGTAGGTAAATAACCTTTTATTTTAATTAACAAAATTTTGGAAAGATTATGAATTTTTAGTATAGATTCAAACAATCTATAAATTGTTACTAATATAATTATATAGCAACTTCATTTTGCGAACCTCACATGATTCTTCCAGCATAAACAAAAAAACATCAGTTGGTAAAATTCAATGAGAAACAACCTGTCACTTGTCATAATCCTTAACACTACACAGCGTCTTATCGCACACTCACTATGTGTCAATATTCACGTATAATGAGCACTTTCCTAAAGTCCCAGGATCATTCTGGCTCTGCATACATAAATGAAAACTTATCGTGGCTGGTGGGAGCGATCACTTTAGCTTCGATCAGGCACTGGACGACCCAGGTTGTTGACACTAGAGGTATGTTGTCTTGGTTTGCTTTGTTCTGTACTTCATGCGGGCAATCCCATTCGGTGACTAGACATATTGCTCCAGACATATTCAGGTCTTCTTCGTTGACGACTCTCGTGTTTGCTCCGGCGAGAGTGCAAACTCGTTCCCAGAATTTGACAAATGTGTCTTGATCACCACATAAGAGTATAGTTTTGTCTTTGAAGAATGTGGTGTTGCGTTTTCCTGATGATGGGTTCTAGAACATCGAACACAATTTATTAATGTATTTTTATTAAAAGATTTGTAACATAATTTAATCATACATTGCATACATATTAAATACTTGTTTATTTATTACAAGTTTATTAAATCAACAATGTTTAGATATACATAATATCTTTGTCTAATTAAAGGGGCCAATTGATGCATTACGATTGCGACATAAACACTTTCAAAGTTTTTATACCTTTTATGTTTAAAACTTAAATGTTGTATAGTGTTGTTTTGAATAACAATTATTGCTCTTTTTAAGAACTTAACTACTTTAAATTCTTCATGATAAGTTTTAAATATTTAGTAGAAATTATATTTCTTTTGTGGGTTAAAGGACATACTAATTGTACAAAAGCATTCAATTATTTGAGTATTATATAATATAGTATGATATAAAACTAACCCAGTTAATAAAGCACTTCTTTAGTATTGACCAGCCTGACGGCAGTACGAACGCGTCAACATCGACCAGTCTGTTGTTGGTGCAGCTCATAATGACCCACGCGTGGGAAACCGACCGGATATCCGCTGCTAGGCATTGGATGTATTTGGCAGTAAGGCAAGGACGTGGTGCAATCAGCTTGCAGACAGTATACTTGTTCTTTGGGACATCGTCGAAATGACTGTAAACATACATTTTTTTAAATTAATAAACCTTTAATGACTGTTTATTTCCTTCACCTTAAGCTTTACTAGTATAACAAATGGCTTTTACAGAGCAGTGTTACATTGAAAGTTATTTATTATGCAATGCTTTTGATCTAATACATACCTATATACAGTACCACCACCAGCTTCCAGCTGTTCCTTGAGACGTTCCTTATTGAAGGGCCGATCGGTGAACTCCAGGTCTTCAGTGTCAGTACCAGCCATAGTCGACGTAGTTTCACCATCTTCTTCAGATGAGTAGTGTCGAGTTTCTTGACACTGAGAGGAATTTACAGACATTAGATATTAATTAGGAAAAATATTAAATATTTAAGGTCCTTAATGATTCATCGGACTACGACTATTAGGTAACACTGATAACAGAGAGTTTTCAATGTAGCGGTACATACCTTTTCAGATCGAGCCGGTCGCGGTGGTTCAGTACATGTAAGTAAGAAGCAAAGCCCCGCAAATATCTTGCTATCAGCGCTAGGGATTGGTCCCAATGTAGAGACTGTATCTTCGTCGTTTTCAAATTTCGTCAGCTTTGAGTTTTTCTTTCCTATATTCTGTTTTGCAGCTCCTTTTAGTTGTAGAGGTCCAGCTGAAATTACGTAAAATGGTTAATTTTTATTTAATTGGTGGATTTTATATGTGAGCTCGTCCGGTTATGTTCACCAGCTATTCATCACAACAATTTCGACGATTATCAAAACGACATTTTTTGTGAATCCATAATGAATATTTTTAAAATTATTATTCAAGATCTAGACTGATGGTATCGACAATTTAATGTCAAAAATGTTTGTTTTGCTATACTCCGCTCGTACATGGCATAGATTAGAATGTACTCACCCTTAACGCCGTCGATCTTCCTGGGAGTGCGCTGCACCTCGGGCTCCACGCCGGCCACCTCCTCCAGCCGCACCGGCGGCGCAGAGTTGCTGCTCTCACTCATCTCGCTGCTCTCACTCGCCAGACGCTTCCGTCCGACTGGGGTGCTCTTAGTTTTGACACCTAAATTAAATAATTAGATTATTATAATTGGACATTTTAATAATTAATAAATCACTAACAATGGTGAACGACCTGAGGTAGATGCTTTTGGACTCTTTGGTGATGCTACCCGTTTCCTGGCACTCGAATTCCCCTTGTCACGACTGCGGGCGCTTCGGGGACCCTGAAATCGTAACCAGCGATAAACGTGGGTTGTTCACCCTTTAAAAAAATATAAAAATGTTGTATATATGTATGTAGTCTTCTATGCGGAGCTCCATAACAACTCTGCTATTTACATGGCTTTGTGGACCCGCAGATATACATAAAAATTATAGACTAATAATTTTTTATAAAAAAGTACGAGGCATTATGAAATAGACATTTTAAAACTCATAATCTAAACTCGACGAGTGTGATGATTTATCAAAATCAGTTTATTCAATAATGGTAGCAATCGGAGAGGCGAGCGGGCATCGACCTGTATGATGTTGTCGAGGTCGAGCTCGCGGTGGTGGCGGCGGCGCGGCGTGGCGGGCGCGGCGGGCGAACGGCAGCGCGACGACTCCTTCAGCGAGCGCGCCTGGTCCTCCGTCAGGTACAGCTCGCTCGCCGTCACCAGAACTATCGTGTCACTGGAACCACGACGATCCGAATATACCGACTTTTATTAGATAAAAAAACTGTAGATCCCGAGGTCCTCGATTCAGACCAAAGGTCGAGCCGATAAAATTTTATTGGGTTTTTCCAATCGTGTCGGATTTGCCGTCTCATCGGAATATGAGTGAGGGAATAGTGAGTGCGCCTGTGTTGCCCTGATATGCCCTGCGTGTTGGTTGGTTGTCAGTTGGTTTGCGTTACTTGATATTGATGAACGTGGTTAGGACGAAATTATTATATCTCTCTATCATATATATTACCAATCATGAGGAATGAAATAATCCTATAATCGGTTGAGTAATTTTTGATATAATGGATAAAAATAAAAACGTAATAGGGAAATAAAAATACTAATTTCAGTATACTATAAGAATAGATTAATGTTTTCTTATAAATAATATCAATCTTACCCATCTGTAGTGCAACGGTACGTCACAGTGCCGTTTTCATTCTCTTCGATTCCAAGAACTAGACCTGGCTCATAGTTTTGTTCCTCATCGACCATAGCGTAAACAGACTGGCCTTGTAATGGTAACTTTTTCATATCTCCAAAAATTATAAAATCATCCAGAAGCACTTTGCTTTGACCATCATCGAATTTTATCAGATATTTATTCAATTCAGTTATTTCCAAGACTTTCCCTGAATAGTAACGTTTGTCCACCCATTTAGCTAGCACGACCGTATCTGGTGCAAAGCCTGGATATTCCGGCTTCACAACTACCTTTTCAACTGGCGTCGCCGGTCTGGGAGATGTAGGCCGTCGCTTTTGTTTCAATTTCGAAACAGATTTTGGTGTGCCGACTAAAGCAGACAGCGGTTTTTCTTCCTTTGGAGATTTTACAGGAGACATTTTTCCACTGTCGCCGTTAGTAGGAATCATTTCCGGAGAATTCATACCGTGCATGTATTCAGCCTCTTCGTGCTGTGTTGGTAATAAAGCGCGTTTAGTTTTCCCAGCGATTGGTCGACGTCCTCTCACCCTCGACTTTTTGAGAGAACTCTTTGGAGTTGTCTTGTCACATTTGTTGACTTCTTCTGGACTGGCGTTACCATTGCTAAAGCCTGTGTCAGACAATGTCGCCTGAATACCAACTGATATTTTGTCATCATTCAAGGAACGGTTAATATCAGAAACTGATGCATCCCGAATGTGTGAAAATATATCTTGGAGTTTTTTCATTAATGAGTCGTAGCCTTTGACTGTAGTCGAAGGATTGGATACAGATTTCCTTGGAGGTTGTGGGACTACAAATGCTCCGTCACTGGTACGGTTGCTAGATGATGACGCTGTGCTAATATTTGATGCAAATGACGTTCTGTTTTGTAAGTTAACCATTCCGATACTGGTCACGCTTGAGGGAGAAGTGCTTACGGAAACATCGCCTAAGTATGGATCAATAGTAAAACGTTTCGAGATCCTCTGGTATTCTTTACACATATCCATCCCGACATCGTTATCAGTTCGAACTACATAAAGCGATAAAAATTCGCAGTCTTCATTGTGGCTGACGTGAACATCAAAAACTGGTATTTGAGGCGTATTTATGGGTAAAGAGTGTCCGTTTTGTAAAGGAGATATTGTTGAAGGTGTCGTCGTATTACTTGCTCTAAACGATTCATTTTTAATTCTTTTTTCTTTATTACCATTCAACTTCATCATATCGAGAGTATTTTCTTCAGACCCGTGTTTATCATTGTTTGTTTCAGTTGGCGTTGATGAATTGCCATTTGACAATTTTGTGATCATTTTCGATGCGACAGTCGGAATATGTTCAGGACTATCTAGACTGACGGAGCATATACTATCCGTACTTTCTTGGTCCGTAGTTTTATCCTTCGATATGGATTGGGTGAAATTAGTCAGGTCTGAGTAGTTATATCCATCGCTTTTTGTTTCAAGAACTTTCTCAGCAGCGAGTGTTTCTTCTTCGTCTTTAATTTCTATTGGCTCGCTATTATAGTTAGTTTCTTTCGTTTTATCTTCACTAGTGCTATCTTCAGGAGATGGTGATAGGACTAGTTGAAAGTTCTGTGAATCATTCAGACTTTCAGCATTCTCCTCCGCAATGGTATCAGGAACTTTTGGCTGAATTTCTCTAACAAATTCTAGACTTGAACTGTCAGAGTTTATTTCATGAGCATCACCTTCTATAATCTTAGCTTTTTTAAAATCTAGTTTCATTTCGCTCGGAGTGTTTCGACTTTTAGTTAAATCAACACTAGCTGATCGAGATTTAGTCTTTGGTGTTTTTGGAGTAATATCAGCACTGTTGCTTCGTTTAGTAACTTTTCTAGGACTTGAGCGCCCGGGCGTACGAACGCGAGATGTAGACGGTATTTCATCTTCTAGTTTTCGTTTCGCCACACTCGTTATCTCAGATACCTCGTTATCTAAGGTCTGAGTTGAGACAGCTATTTCCTCATCTTCCAGATCTAGCTTTTGAATTTTTGCGCTGTTGTCAGGGGCTTCTTCAGATAACTTTCTTTTAACGTGACTGACTGGATGGTCATCTGTAAAAAGTCATGAATTATTTCAAATATAGTTTTTACCCTGGAATATTAAGCAAATTTTAAATTATTTACCTTTTGTTTTCGATTCAGCTGTAGTACTATCGACCTGAGGATAAATTATATTACATTATTTTATCCATAATCTGTGTAAAACTAATATTGACAGATGAAATAAAATAAAAAAACAAACCTCAATATTTTGTTCTATAACTTTAGGTTCTTCTTCTGGTTCATAAACTGGACTCTCAGGGAATAGATTTTGCGATGTGTCCTGAACTTTCACAGGACTAGGGTTGGAAACTGTTTGTATACTCCCTGTAAAAATAACTGATTCTACATCATTCAAATATTGACAAAAAATACTTTTATTATACATAAATGCTTATATTACCTAACAATGACTTAAGTGTGAAAAAATGCATTTATTCGTAAAACCACTTGACTGTTAATAACTACTTTAATTTTACTTGCAAATATACAATAACAACTTTGCTAAAAATATTTTTGCCACATACAAATACCATAGATTATTATTCAAGGTTACATATCCAAAGACATTATCTATTCAATCTCCTAGTTTTTTATTTGTCTTTCCCTGTCATTGGATTGTTATTAGTTATTATATGCCGTTTAGAAGTTATTATATGCATATATATATAGATATCCTCTCATTAAGGTATTAGGGTACGTCCCTAACATCTTTATACATAGCTTACCATAGATACCAAGTGAATCTTGACAGAGACATTCATATATATAAAACATTGTACTCTCTGATAAGTAAATCATTAATATATCTTGCTTAAATCCTACATGAAATGTGCATATTATAATAATATAATCATACATTATTATATTACTTAAAAAACAAGCCCTATCTGATATATTACCCCAGTAATATGTAACATTAGCAAAATCAAAGAGCATTATGATTTATTATTATATAGTGTGTTAATATGTTATATATTATTTGAAATATAACTTATTACGCTGATGTAATCTTTAATGCAGTAGCAAAGTATGTAAAAAAAAATCTTTAGTATATACCAATAAGATATAAACATTTTAACCTTTGTATTCAACAAAATATATTGGATGATGCATAGTCCGGACTTGTTCCCAGTCTTTTAATAAAATTGATAAGTACAAAGATAAAATAGATTTCTTTCATAGTCTAAATTGTTTTATTTAAAGTTTTAATTAAACCATTTGTTTTGATAAGCTATCAGTGAAATAAAAAGAGTTTTATATAGATACAAGCCTAAATACAAATTTCCATATTTGTAAGATCAGATTAACAAATTTCCATACAATTATATGCCTTATTGACCCTCCTTAAGAGATGAATTTAGAAAAAATTCAAAAGCTCACTTAAATACATTCCAGCCAGCTTAGGCTGTGCAATATTTAGTGGTGCTTGTTTTGGTTTGAACCCGTAACTTCCAATTACGAATTGAGAGAAAATAGTCATATTATTTTATTATAGTTAGTGGGAATATGTTTTATAACTATGTATTGTATTACTTTATTTCACACACAGAAAGAAAAAACAATCAATTAAATAAACAAATAAGTTAATTGCAATCCTTTATAATTACATCAAATTAAAAAGATTTGTGACCAATGCATATTGACAAAACTTTGTAAGTTTTTTTTGAAGTGCTGTTGCATGTGTGCGTTTAACTCCATTTCAATATAACCTCTTATTTAAAATGAATTAAAATATTAAGAAAAGGTCAAATTCATCATCATCATTTTTACAGGTAAGTATTGGTTAAAATCAATGACATTGACTAGGCTAAGGATTTTAAATTTGTTATTTGTATGAAATAACCTTTATGTTATTTTTTGTACTTGTAATAACCATAATGTACCTTGGACTAATATTTTGTTATTAAAAAAAAATTATTAAATAAGTTTTTTTAAATCACAATATTTATAATGGGTAATAATCTCTTCCATAACCTAAAACAAACATTAAAAAGATGTATACCTTATCTTATTATAATAAGACACAAATTTGTATGAAGTATTTATTCTTAGACAATAATAATGAAATTTTAATATAACAAGAGTTAAAATATTAGATAATCTATTTCCTATATCGAATGGTTCTCGTAATGGCTATGAAGTATCTCAATGTACGCTCTGTACTCCATGTCGGTTTCGTGCGCTTATTGATATTTGGATAGATTATAACGCGACCAAATTAAGATGCAATGAGAATGTTAATCCTGTTACGCAGTAAAACTGTAAATGTTGTTATAACGGTATTAGGAGTTAAATATGAACGATATTTTAGCGTTTTATAATGAAACTAAAGCACTGAAATGATTTTTAAGGTATTTAATACCCAATAATGCAAAAACCGTAGTATGTCAAACGTAACTAGTCGTACTAGTCAACTTTGTCGGTTTACATAAACTATACCGAAAAATTATAAACGATAGGTGGAGGAAATATCACGCTTACCTGGTTCTCCTGTTGTAGATTGAATATCAACGAGCTTTTCACTGGTATCCTCCATTTTTAAGAAATAGTTTCACTTTATTTGATTAAAAACTGGCGCGTTTTAGCGAAGAAACATCTGTCACTTGAAATCGGCCAAAATTACTAGTATTTCCATACGTGAGACTATAGTTGACACTCACTAGAATAACTTTAGAAATATATAGGAATAAAAGTCATCAGAAAGTTGCAAAAACAATTTAAAAAGTCCTAATTTTATATTTTTGCAAAAAGGTGAATGAAGCACGGCCGCTTGTTGATTTGGCCTGTGTTGCCAAACTAAGCTAAATATTATACAAAACATACTTAATATAGAACAAATATAAACATTTTAATTTCCACAGTTGTTTTAAAATTAATTTTAAAACGTGGGAAAATAGTCTGTCCTATATAATTTATTTTAAAATTATATAATTAAATTTTGCAAACATTCATTCTCTATCATGTCAAATTTAAATTTTTGTTTTTGTTGTACAATTTATAAAAGTTCATAAAATTGAACTCAAATCAAACACTTAAAATTATAATATTTTTGTTTACTTTTGTTTATATAAAATATATTATTATAATTGTAATATCGAAATGTTTCTGTGACATGCGCACTAAGAATTGTAAAAATTAAAATTTTGTAATTTTTATTTTTATCTTCTGTTTTTGACGGTAGCATTCATGTTTAGCTATTGATGTCGTACATTATGTTATTATGTAGGTAATTTTCTTATACTGACATTGTAAGTATATTTAGTATAATTATAAGCTAATATACAAGGATTTTTAGAGTCATTCGTCACATGAGAAGAACACCTAGCGTTCCTAGCGGTGCTTAGCAGAAATAATCTATGTGATTATGACTTATAGTTACGGATACGGATAGGTAATGCGTAGAAGAAACCACTAGTTATCGTTTACGACTTACTGTTTTTAAAACAGATTTATGTAAATTTCAAATAAACTTTTCTGATATATAAATAATAATTGTTTAAAGAAATACAAGAATCGAAAACTGACGCCATAAATTTTCAATGCCACAAAAATGGTATACTTTTTCGTATTAAAAAAATATATATAGAATACGCTAATATAAATAATAAACGCTGTTTTTAACGCATTATAGTACGACTTTAGATTATTTAAATATGTATAGTTTCGCGCTTCAAAAAAACTACAATTTTACAACAAACGAACATTTTTATTTTGGCGTGCGTAAACAGCTAAGGATGAAATTCGCCAAGCATCATACTACTTTACTAGTTTGCTTATATTCTGCGGCCAACTGTTGGCTACTATTTTTTAAGACTCGATATCAGCTGTGACTGCCTATCTAGACATATACATAATCAAAGAGTAGGAAGAATCTTTTGGCGGCTATCACCTCGCGGTCGAATTATTTATACTCATATTATTATTGACATTTGACAGGAGCGTAAAAGTTTGATGTAGACTTAGGGTTACCACTTAAAAAGATAAAATCTACTTACTTTTAGGGAACATTCTAAAGCTTATCATCAAGTTTTGTTTAATCGATGGCATAGGAAATCAGATGTAGAGTTATCCAACTGTCTGTTTTAATCTGCCTTCAACTTTTTTTTAATTTATATACTTTTGCCTTTTTTCATAATCAAGTACGTTAACAACTAATTGAACAACACAAAGTAATCCGTCTTTTATACTATATATTTCATAAAATTTTCTGCGTAAGTTATTAAGTAAAGGAATTTAGGATTCTTAATTAGATATTGTATTACCTATCTGTTGCAGCAGCTATCAATATATGAAGCTTGACAAGATTATTTTACTATTATTAGTTCATAAAACTTCTGTGCGTGTGCAAGCAGGAGCATAAATTATTTTTGTAAAAAACATAATGTAAGAATTTTAGGTAGCACTGTGGGAATGAAAGAGTGAAATAAGAAGAAACGCAATGACACAGGTACACAGTTAGACAGCATTTTCAAATGAGGACCTATCTGAGATACTTCTCTTAACCTTAAGTCTAATTTCCTTACTCTCTACCAAATTACCAATCGAGTAAACTTTTTATATATTAATAGCGTAAGCCGATTTTCGTCTCAAGTGATTATGGGACGATAGCTGCACATAAAAAAACGGTTATGGTCTCATTTTTAAGAGCTCCAGTCGTTGATGTGCAGAAAATTAAAGAGGATTCTTTATTGCTATTTGCCAAATTATTACAATTTAACAAATAATCAATTTTAGAGAGCGGAACAAAAGTTAGGGTACAGGCCGGTTAGAGAGCTACGGCAGTACAAGAAAAAAAAAAACATTTGAATAAGGTTTCATCATTTGGGCGCCAAATGCAGATGAGTGACTTGAAATTTTTTAAATTAACATGGTTATTTTTATTACTAACAGAATTTAAAACGGGATATTTACCATGTTTTTATTTTTATTTGGTGGAGCTCGATATTTCGACATTATCTACGAATGTCTTGTTCATGAGACTGACGTTTGCGGGTAGATGTTGACGGTATTAGAAGTGTCCATATCGGACTACCTCCTTTCTCGTACGTTTGGTGCGTAAACACTGGTTACCACTACCACTGTCACTTTCACCCCTACTATTTGTTTTATTTGCACTCGAAACTCGATTCCGTGTTTTACAAACGAAACTCACCGTATCGATTCGCGAATTTTTTATATTATTATTCAAGGGTTTGCATAACTTTATCACTGGATTCCATACTTTCGACAGTTGAAACCCATCTTCCCTATTGAAATTACTATATTTTGTGATTTCAATGGCTTCTCGTACCAGTCGGGGTAAGTAATGGCGTTCTGTCGCGAGTATCTGAGCATTATGAAACTCGATCCAATGGTCACCACATCTTCTGGAAGCCGGGCCGAACCATTGGTAAAAAACATGGTATATATCCCGTTTTAAATACTGTGAGTGACTTGAAGTTTCCAATTAAATGAAATCTTAGCAAAACCTGTCTAATAGGTTTTGAAATTCCTAAAAAATCTTTTGAATAAGCGCGAAGTTTCGCGGGCGAGTCACTAGTTTAAGTTAGTCATAAAACAACAACGATTCCATACAAAAAGATCAAACGACACGTGGCCAATATATAGACTTTTTATATATTTATTACGTTTCAATGCAACGTCACCGGCGCGGGCGTCTTAATTTATGTTAATTAGGGTGAGCTTGCATAAAACCCCAATGATGGTCAAGCCTTGGTGTACTTGTGATGTGTCCCAGAAGATCTCTTAAAAACTTTTTTTGGGCATCGTCGAAGACCTGACCAATGCTTACACCCGTGAGTTTTTGTGTTTAAGATAAGGTTGAAACTTTATATGATGTTG
This sequence comes from Vanessa atalanta, assembly GCF_905147765.1. Classification (NCBI taxonomy): domain Eukaryota; kingdom Metazoa; phylum Arthropoda; class Insecta; order Lepidoptera; family Nymphalidae; genus Vanessa; species Vanessa atalanta. The sequence continues at coordinate 9,543,960 of NC_061882.1, forward strand.
TCGCTACGAATTTTGAAGCGGGCAACATAAAAAAAAAAGAAAACATTGGCGGGAAATTTAAGCGCTCTTCTGGATACGCTGGAACCGGGAACATTGTTATAATATTATCTTACATTACTGTATTGTTTTACTTTCATTCTTAACTTAACCAATAAAGAAAAACGCTATTAATTAATTTCGAGAGTGATACATACAACTTATATAAATACACCGTACAAATAACTAGCAGCAGTTAATTAACAAATAACTTTCTTTTACAATAATTTAACCATAATACAAAGGTATGGTATAGACAGCGTGCCTTTATTGTATAGACTATTTACTATGATAAAAAAATCTACTACGATAATTTAACACTTATAAGTTATGTATCGAACATCAACAGTTTATTGAAATAAAACTAGTTTTTTAACGGATTTAATCGCGTATATTAATTATTTTATTTTAACATCCCGACGTTTCGAGCACTTTGCAGTGTTCGTGGTCACGGGCAGACTCCTGTCTGGGATGTTAAAATAAAATAATTAATATACGCGATTAAATCCGTTAAAAAACTAGTTTTATTTCAATGTGTAATAATCACGAAAATCTAAGACAACATTATATCAACAGCTTAGCAAACAGTAAAAGTAAAAAAAAAAAACGGTTTGTTTTATAATTATTTTATAAATCGTGCAATGAAATTAATAATATACGATTTCATTTATGAAATTAAAATAGTACTTAAAAAAATTACTAAGTTTTTTGTTAAATTAGATATACTTTTATTTTATAAATAAGTAGTTCGTTTTCATAGTAAAATCAGCGGGCTAATTCTATTAACTTAAAATTGTAATGATATCCCCTCATAAAAATTAACCTTAACTTAGTCATAACTGAGGAACAAATTTTATGTATCGGTTACGAAACGATCTCGATTATATTCCAATCTAACTTTGACCGAACCGCAACTGGATCGTTGCGTTTGTAGAATAGGAAAACAGCTGAACCTGAACTACTACGATTCAATAAACTGCCACTTTCCCAGTCCATACGCATTGTCATCGAAACCTAGCAAAAATTAAAAAAAACAAATCGGTCGTATAATAGCTTCTAATTCAGCTCGCAACAATTGACCAAAACAGATTAACAAACGTACATTGCAACGTTAATAAAAGCTTGTGTTTGTAAAAGTTAATACAATATGATTGCTGTGCTGTAATTAACACATTCTTAAACATTTAATTGAATCAAAATATACCTTTGCCAAAAAAAAAGTTTATTTTTGCAAAAAGGTGTCTTTCATCTGTAGAAGAACAGATTAGCTGTCTCCCATAACACATTTGATTTGTTAACGGTTTTCATTTTCAAATATCAGGCTTAAGTTTTCTATGATGATAGGTAAATAAGCAGCACTTCATAATTTGGTTTAGTGTATTCGTGTCGAAATGATACTTTGAATATTTTGTATATTCGAAAATATTATAGACAGATGCTTAGATGGATTGATTTTAATCAAACAAAGAACGGATTTGAATGATCTGTAGATAATAATTGTTATATATGTCGAGTTAAAGCCAGATGGCCAATAAAAATAATAAAAACCTTAAACAAAATGGTACTTTTATTATCTTGTAATAAATTCTTACAATTAACAAGAGGAAAAAGCTCCTTTTCTTGAAAGCATTGAGAGTTAATTAAAGTATTCACTTAATTTATACTGTAACAGTAAACAACATAAATAAACGTTTTAATTCAGTTCATCGCTTTGTCCTTTGTTAGGTTTTTACTAATTTGTTAAAAGCATTATTTTTTACAATTAATTAAAAATATATATAAAACCTCTTTCTATGGTGTGGCGAGATCCCTATTTCATTATCCATTCGCTAATAATAAAATATTTGAAAAAAAAAATGATTCCAACTGGATTTATTTATTTATTTATTTATTTTTTTATACTTCGAAAAATTACGATTTAGAGATGTGTATAAAAATATTTAGATGCATTATATAGTTTTCAAATTATAAGAAAACTCTTTTTAATTTAAACATTTATATCAAAATAAATATACTATGAAAAGGAATTGAAAAAATAAATTAAGGCCTTAGTTATATAAAAATAAAAATAGATACCGTACAAAATCATGAATAATTGAAAAGTTATTCCGTGTATTCTATTAAATATATCTAATCATTAAGAATTATTATAATTAAAATTAATGGGTTTCAAAACAAAACAAGGCAATTTCGGTTTAGAAACGTGAATAGAATAAATATTTATCTACCCACATAATGTAAGCTTACACAATGTTCGACACAGGGATTTTTGTTTTTGGCAGTAAGATATTCGAAGTACCGCGTCGAGACGCCATTTCTTGCCTGCCTCTCGAGGTTTCTTGGAGAATATTCTCGTAAGTTTCATTCCATGTATAATTTAGAAACACTTTAGTATGTATATAGAGTAATCCGATTAGTCGAGCGTGCGCAACGTGCTATTTTTTATTTATACATAAGCAGGGTATTTCGATTTAAATGTAAAGGATTTTTTATGTATTGTTATGTTGGTACAATTGTGTTTTTTAATATGTTTTTTTTTTCATGTATAGTATTCAACGTAACTATGAAAATTAAGGCAAATTCTAGAAGACAGATTTTTTTTTCTAAAAAATTATGTTATCATAACCTGAATATTATTGATAAAATACGTCACTTTGATAGTTTATTCAGTAAAAGTATTACTAAATGTTCAACGCCTGTAAATAAAATCACAGCTTTTTTTAACAAAGAAATTAATACATGTCTATTTTTTCCAATTGCTATAGATATTTAGACAAGGTATCCCTTCGTAACGCTTGCCACGCCAGTAAAACATGGAAAAGGATTATTATAGTCAATAAGAAATTAAGAAAACGTATTAACCAGTTCGAACTAGTTTTCAAATTGGGTTCGGAAAAAATGGCTAATTTTCACAGGCGTAACAAGAGATTGCTGAAGAAGTTGACGGCTAAAAATTATTTACCTGTTGGAAAGACCGTAGGTAGGAAAATTTAAATTATTCATTATGTGAATAAGTATAAATTACGTACTATAATAAGTTTTACCGGGAGTTATAACAAGTTGATTGACGAGTATTTTTTTTTCAAACGAAACAATCTGTGGGTTTAGATTATTTCGCCAATGTCACAAACGATTGAACGGTAATGTCAAGATTACAGATAGTTTTAAATTGAAAATAAGTTGATGAACGTTAATTCCAGAGCAAAATAATATAAAAAAATGAGTAGTACAAATATACATTACAATATTTGAACTCTTCCGTTTAAAACATTTGACTGGCAACGTAGTTAAGGGCACTTATTTTATTTTAATTTATTTAACCATAGTATTTACCATATTTATTGTTAATAATTACAACAAATTGTTTGTTTAAATATATCAAAATATACATGCATAATACAGTAAGCATTTAACGATGAGTCTACTTGTAAATTTAAATTATTTTTTTGTGTATATATTGTATATATACATACTTACTATTATTTGTTATCGTTGGCTAGGATAAAAAAATATAAACAAGTCTTTTGACATAGTATAGCTATTCGTCACGAATGTATTTTTATGTCGAGTAAAGTTTGTACATATACAGACAGCTTTCTATGTTACAATTACTAATTAACTTTTTCTACATCGACTCGGCCGGGAATCAACATTCGACCACGGAGGTCGTCATTACGACACTGATCTAACTACAATCTACATTACATTAGCAGCCTGTAACTTTCCCTCTGCTGGGCTAAGGTCTCTCTCCCTTTGAGGTGAAGGTTTGGAGCATATTCCACCACGCTGCTCCAATGCGGCTTGGTGGAATACCCATGTGGCAGAATTAGATACATTAAGATGAATTATAAACACAAATTAAGCATATGAAATTCAGTGGTGCTTTCCTGGGCTTGAACACGAAATCATCGGTTAAGATGCACGCGTTCTAACCACTGGGCCATCTCGGCTCATTTATCACATATTGCTGCTGTTTTTTGGTAGAATATATTTATCACATATTCTACCAAAAAAAAACAGCAGTTCTTAGTATTGTTGTTTTCCGGTAAAAACAAGGAATATAATGTCTTTGTTTTCAAGAAATGTGGTGAATTGGCGTTGTAATAAATGGCTAAAATAGCTTACGGCATCAACGTTTATGGACAGTGATGACTTACCATCTGGTAGCCCGTAATCCCGTCCGCTTAGGTATTTTATAAAGAAAAATAAGTAAGGTCGTGGTAACAAATTCTTTTTTTGATTTATTTAATATACGCAGTAGGGTGAATTTATCATCAGTTGAGATGTTGAAAATTACTTTGTACAGCGTTACTCAACGTGGCCGATGCACATTTATGTATCAAAAATCACACGTGACAGATGTTTTTTTTTGCTACTTTTGCGTCGAAACTTTGCGTTCAATTGTATTTAAACTCTTCGTGACCAAAGAATTTTCTCTTCTTATAATCAACATGTTTTTGTTTCAGTGGAATCAACGACAAAAACTGTCAGTAAATCAAAAAGAGGCGGCGAGGATTTAGTGTTATGTACGAAGCGATTCAAATTGTTTTAACTTTTATAGTTCTATGTATAATTCAGAGGATATAATAAATCATAACAACTGACAACGCTTTTATTATTTCTGATAACGGGATCATTGTGTGCATTTTCGACTAGACCCGAATGCGGGTTGTTAGATACATAAGTGGCAGGTATTCATCTGACACCTGATCTCACGATATTCTCCTTCACAAATTGGACCGTGTTTTGCAACCCAGAGAATCCTAATAAAATGTTAAAGTGACAGTAACTCCATTAAATTTGTAAAATGCGTAAACTTTAGTACCAATAACAAAATAAAATTTCAAAAACGAATTATTTTATTTATTTCACTTCTTATTTCCCTCATCTGAACACACTCCACTCGAATCCACTTTCAAACTCTTCTCTGCTCATCTCAATATCACAGCTACAATTATAGTTGCATATAAATATAACAAGAATTATTTAAGACATTTTAAACCTTTCTCATTTACATCACATCTCATTTACATCACATCTCATTTACTTGGTGGTAGGGCTTTGTGCAAGCCCGTCTGGGTAGGTACCACCCACTCATCAGATATTCTACCGCCAAATAACAGTACACTGTATTGTTGTGTTCCAGTTAGAAGGGTGAGTGAGCCAGTGTAATCACAGGCACAAGGGACATAACATCTTAGTTCCCAAGGTTGGTGGTGCATAGGTGATGTAAGGAATGGTTAATATTTTTTACAGCGCCTTTGTCTATGGGCGGTGGTGACCACTTACCATCAGGTGGCCCATATGCATATGCTCGTCCGCCAACCAATGCCATAAAAAAAAAAAATCTTGTACTTGTTGTCTATAAACTGAGGGAAGTTGTGTGTTGCGGTGAGGTGAGGAAGGAGAGGAGTGGGGTTTTGGTGGTCGTATATTTGAATTGTAATTTTTTGGTCCGCCAGCAGAACTTGGCAGGTGATAGTTTTAAAATAAAATAAACCAAGTATTGAGTCATTGCTAGGTACCCTACTATTTTATATGACCTTTTTTATACTCATTCATTAGTATTAGCATTAGCAGCCTGTAAATTTTCCCACTGCTGGGCTAAAGGCCTCCTCTCCCTTTGAGGAGAAGGTTTGGAGCATATTCCACCACGCTGCAACAATGCGGGTTGGCGGAATACACATGTGGCAGAATTTCATTGAAATTAGACACATGCAGGTTTCCTCACGATGTTTTCCTTCACCGCCGAGCATGAGATGAATTATAAACACAAATTAAGTACATGAAAATTCAGTGGTGCCTGCCTGGCTTTGAACCCGAAATCATCGGTTAAGTTGCACGCGTTCTAACCACTGGGCCATCTCGGCTCTTATTACTGCCATTCATTAGTGCGTGCAACAAATTAATTGATTACATTTGATAATGTAAGGTGCCCAGAAAAAAAGATATACTGTAATCTATATAAGTTATATCTAAGTTATTTCCTCTTTTACTGCAAAGTATTATATTGTTATTTATACGTGAACAAATTGTAACTAAAATAAAATAGATTATCACAATGCTAATATCTATAATACAGCAAAATGCAGAGCGAAGCTTACAGCAATAGGACGTCGCATTACCGGGACTAAATTGGTAAAACATTTCATGTGTGAACCGCGGCCGTGATATACGGACGCCACGCGGCGCTACGCATATCGTGTGGAAACTGAAACGGTACAATGAGTCCACACTAACGCGGTGCGGTTTTATTGTTCGCAAAATCTTTTTGTGTTTGCGAAAAGAGATATGGTTGTGAATTTAAAAGTTCTCTATAGCTTCGATGCCAATGGTCGGATAGATGCGAGGTTTCTTAAATGAAAAACTTGGATACGAATGCGTAAACGCTTCCATGTGTATATATTTTTTTAATTTAAAATCAACTAGTGCTCATGAAACTTCTAGAGGAATCTCACTTGCCTTAGATATCTATTTGTATCGTTAGTTTATCAATTATTACATTAAAAATTATTCGACTTCTTATCGACTTACAACGTATTATTTGATTTAATTCTTTATGAATATGATTAAGTAAAACTACGTTTACATTAAAAGCGATTTTTCTATTGTATCATTAGGTAACTTCCGGTGCTGGACAAAGAGGAAATTAATAAATATTTTATTTTATACGCACAAATCGACATAAAACTACTAATGCACAGAACACTAATATTTTTAGTGCTTATAGAAAAATACTATTTATCGTTGATAGGTTACTCGTAACCGAACCGAATAGGTTATGTAAAAAGTTTCCTTCGTGGGGTATTGCTCGTCTCCCATTTCGTCTAAATTGGATGGCGGCGAAGTAATCTGGTGCGAACCCGCACTACTAGACTTTTAGTCACGGCTAACTCGTAATCTGCATACTTGGGGGGCTTCGCGCTGTATTGCGGAAGATGTGATCACCTTCACACCCTGAGAAGAGCTCAATAGTCCAGTCGAATTTCCTATACAATCGCAAATAAGTATAAGTAGAATCATAACCCTCAGAGCGTTAGCCCGAATCGCACGTCAAACATATGGTCTCCAAGTATATGCAATTACCATAAATTCTTCTGATATTCTTAGTTCTACGTTTTAATATTGAGATTACTTAAATTTACCTCATAAGGTCCCCAAGGTCTCTTAAGGATTTAATTTAGTAGATAAACAAGTAAATTCAATAATTTCTATATATGTATCTATTAAAATTTTCAAACTAAGTAAATACGAGTAGGTACTTAAATCTCGCGACAAGCTTTTATACGATAAATTGTGTCAAATGAAAATTGATCTTATAAGTTAACAATAAAAATTTTAGTGTAAAAGATTATATTTTTTGAGCGCATTTCCATAAAAGTGTGTTTTACTTTTAATTTATTTAAATTAGAATTCGAAATTTATTGTATACTTTATAAAATTAAGAGGAATTCAGAATAATACTTCAAATGGGAGATCCAACCGGAAATATTATTCCACACGGCTTATAGATAAATATAAAATTAAAAGGTCAACAATAGATTAGCAGCCGATGTAAATTCTGAAACTTCGATCCAGACGACAACAAAAATAAGAATCTTTAAATAAATTTTAGTCAAATTATTTAAATATTGAATTATTACGTAATATGATTATTGTACATTATTACCTGTTTTTGATAAAAAATAAACTCGAAATAAACCTTTTAGATAAAATATTCGATTATCAAAAAGTATATTGACAAACGATGAAAACCATCGGTACCTGTGATGCTTATATATTGCGAGATATTTAATATTTTCTATTTATTTAATGCTAGCTGTGCCCGCGACTTCGTGCGCGTTTGAATTTAAGTTTTAATTTTTATTTTATAAATAATTCTAAAATAAAATAGCCTAAGTTACTCCTTATTACATCAGCTGTGCCAGTAAAAGTGCCGTAAAAATCCAGCCGTTCCAGAGATTTGCCAGAACAAACAGACATACAAGCAAAAAATGTAAAAAAAAAATATTTTGGTACCGTGTATACATACATACATATGCATTTAGTAAAAGGCGGTTATTTTACTATTACAAACATACACTCCAATTTTATTATATTTATAGATGTATATTGGCTGTCCAATTTTTGCAGTGTATATACTCAAGGCATAACCATTACAAAGAATTAATCGACTTACTGCAACAGCAATTTTTTTTATTGTAAACAGCACTTTAATACTCCAGAAGAAGATTTTTCATTCTACATGAACGGTTCTCGGTGTGCTTTAACCTTTTACCTTAACTTGGGTGGTATTGTAAGATTCCATTAGAATGTGATACTTGGTATTGAATATTGTATGATTTATTTTATCTGTGAACTACAGATGAGTATCTGTCACTTTTATATTAATTTTATTATAGTATTGTCATTTTAATCTGTATCATAAAATTTTGACAGATACTCGTCATGGCGGGAAATTGTGTGTGGAGATACATAATTATATGGGGCGCCGTGTAAACATTAACGATAATTATTTTAAAATACTATAAGAAAACACAAGAGATATCGTTTTATTTTGAGTTAAGCAAGCTATTTCAGTATACCGCTAAAGATGATAATTTATGAATTGTCTAAACTCTATAATCCGCTATCTCGAAACACTTTGTACAATTATAAAGCCCTTTCGTTTGATGTCCCTTTGTCATATTAAGTGGATTGAAGCGAATATCACATCTGCCATTTTGTATCGGCGGCCATCTTAGAGTTTGAATTTTTCATAGTCAAATACAGTACGTATTCTACTAATAAAGCCTTTTAATTATCAAATCATTAAACCCATGTTGTGAGGGTTGTGAAAAAAAGTGTAATCCACCATTTCGTGGCGGCCAGCTTGGATTTATAATGACAACGAATAAATTTAATTGTATTTTTATCAGAACTAAAAGTGTGTAACAAATATTAGATCAATTGGTTAATACGAAGGGGTAAAAATTCAATTACCAAATATGGCCTAAAGAATAAAAGGACATAATATAAGTTAAATAAAACCGTTTACTTAAAAAAATTTTTTATGAATACCTAACTTAAAGTCTTGTAGATAATAGAAGCAAAAAAAGCAACAAGAAAAAAAACAATCCATTCAGAAAGAAATTCGTATCATAACGTTATCAATGAAATTATTTTTGGAAATAGCAGTTTTATTTAACGTCACCACTCGAGATAAAACAGCGTCTTGAAACATCCAGGTCAAGTTTCATCTATCAAAATCCTTTCCGAGCCTCATCTCCAGCTTCAAGATGGCGTCAAATTGACACATCCGCCGGAGTCTTTGCCGCTTTCACCGGAAGTGCACTTACAGCTTTCTGATATCCACTCCGTATATCCTTCCTGCGACTGTCTTTTCTTCACTTTTATCTTTTGAAAGATTTCAGGATACTTTTTGGTTTTATAAAGTGTTACTTGAGGTCTAAAAGAAACAATGACTTTTGAAAAAAATATGAATTATGTTAATCATGTTTTTTTATTATTCTTTTATATTTAGAATATAAGTGGAAGTAAAGAATACAATAAATTAATCCAAATATTAGTAAAACAAGAAAGCAAATTGTCTTTTTCCTTTATTTATAGACCATTTGCGTTACGACCTTTTTATATCGCGAAAACTGATAAATTGCCGGACAGATGATAATAATGTTAAGAAGTAATATTTTGACAATAGAACATATTTATAACATATATTATATACAAGAAGAAAAAGCATTATGTGGTAGGCAGTTAAATACGTAACTACTTTTATTTTTTTTTCGTTTACGAATGTACTTACATTAGTATTCTTTTCACAAAATGTATTTGAGAGTAATATTAAATATTGTATAAAAGTACAGTCCTACAAATTTTACATGGGTAGAGGACGACTAGTAAATTTATGAGCTATGCAGCTATTTGTATGGATAGTCCAATGCACGATGACGCGCTTCACTCTTTTTCGCTACTGTGCAAGTGTGTGATTTAAGCTGTTGTAGTGTAAGTTACATTGCTTAGCTAATAAGAGTATTTATGTGGGCACTCACACTAAGTTAAATATGCTGAAGAGTACTTAACTGGAAATATGCTCTACTACATATTTCCGATTTCAAACGAAGATATTATTTATTTTATGTGACGTATTCTTTTTTATTACTTTCAAATAATAGTATTATTATTTACAATTCTATAAATCCTCAAAACTAGGACTCTGTTATTGATGTATAATATCAAATATAATGTTAGAAAACGAATTATACATTTCTTATCAATTTTCTGAATTAATAAATTAAATTAAAAAATATATATACAATTTGAAGTCTGAATTTCTTTGAGCATCCAAAAAAGCAACGTACAATTCATCATTGGAACAACTTGGAATTTAGAATCGGCGACCAACCGCGGATTTCCAATCGACACTCAACTCGAAGGACAATTTAGAGGAATTTCGACAATTTAAATTGTAAAAAAAGGCAAAGAATGATAAAAACTAATTCCAATATTTTTTTTTATTTTTATATATGTTTATTTTAATCTGTGATCTTTTTTTAGGAATACAATATCACGATCGAAAGTCTAAAACAATGAAGAACGAAATATGTATTGGCAAATACTATTTAGTGAGTTGGTTGAGCGGCGCCGTTTAGTAAAATGGTGAGGCTGTTATTCAATTAAATATGTTATCGTAATAACATTTTATTTAACTCATTAATAACTCTTTGTAACAAAGTAGTTCAGACCACAGGTTATAAAACTTTTTGATTAAACGATCACGAAGTTACGAACATATTGTTATTACTAACTATCGGAGCAGAACTTTTAACTATTTCATCTGTTTAGCTTCAATTTGTTTCGTATAATACGCTTGTAATTTCAATTTAAATGTAAGAATTAAGTTATACAGCTTTTATAATAATTTAGAATCAACAAAGTCGCGTTTTCAAAAGTCGATTGAGTTCTTATTCGAAGGCGATTTGAATCTTTTATACAGACTTTAATTTAAATTGAATCAATAAATATCGGTCTGTTCTAATTTCAAAATTGTTTGCTTGTATTGTCTGTAATCACAAACACACGCGAGAGAGGTTCCTTTTTACATATGACAAGAAAAAAAAAATCTTTGCGTTTATTTTTAGGTATTTCCTTTTTGTTTTTTTAATTTGAAAATCAATAAGTAAGTGTAATGCTTCTATATTAAATAAAGGAGTTTGATTTGATTATTATTAGCCATTTGGTTCCATATTGGGTCTCAATGTTAATGGATCATTGTCGCTGTAGGCGTTAAATATATCAATAACCAATATCATAGCCAATATAAAATAAATATTATTTATTTTATATTTTATTTATCTATTATAAATAAATATTGGACAACATCACATACATTACTCTGATTCCAATGTAAGTAGCTAAAGCACTTGTGTTGTGGAAAATCAGAAGTAACGACGGTACCACAAACACCCAGACCCAAAACAACATAGAAAACTAATGAACTTTTTCTTCATCGACTCGGCCGGGAATCGAACCCGGGACCTCATAGTGGCGTACTCATGAAAACCGGAGTACACACTACTCGACCACTGAGGTTGTCGAATATCAATGTGCTTTGAAGACCACTTATTGTCAGTTGGTCCATTTGCATAGAAAAACTACAATGAATAAAAAAAAACTTTAACTGAACCTTATAAGCTACTTCGGTTTTTATATATATTATTATTATAATATTATTTTAGAATGAAATGTATAATATATTTAGTTATAAAATGTTTTATCACTAACATCGTTATCAGCATTTTGATAACATTAACTGGTTTTAATGAACAACCTAATGAATAATAATGTTCAGCCGGGCACTTGATAATATTTCGAACATAAAAAGGCTGATTTATTTATTTCCTCACATTCAAGTTTCGAACGTTAATCTGAAACTCTTTTTTTTTTTTTTTGATTTCCAAAAAGTATTATGAGGCTGTGTATATTTTTTTCTGCGCTAATAGCAGCTATTTTGATAGTAGAATGTACGCACACGTTTATGGGCACAAATGTATTCAAGCAATTAGTGTATCATAAGAATGCGCGTTACAGCTCCAAGTTTTTGAGGAAACGCGTTGAAAATATCACCTTTTCCATTCCACCTTCATACGGATACAGGCGTACTATTCAGGTAAATCTTTTTTTACAAAATTTTTGATTAAGTACGTTGACTGTGGATTCACAATAACGATACAAACTAATCTTCTGTAAGCGTGGACTTCTGGTTGTAGTCAACGTCCTTTACGGAACTACTGAACAAAATATGTTATATGATATTAGAAATGCATATTTTGTTTTTTGAGGAGATTTGGGTCTTATTTGCTTACAAATAAATTATATTGCACCAGGTGCTAGTGCCCAAAATATCCAATTAAATTTCCGAACATTTCAACTGTCAAACAAGAATACTGAGTACTGTTGTTTGGCGGTAGATTTTATCATGACTCGGTGTTACTAACCCAGGAGGGCTTGTACAAAACTCAACTACCAAGTAAATATAGTATATCCATACTGTATTTACTTGGTGGTTTACAGACATTCCATAATCGCAAGAAGGCAAATAACACCAAATTTAAATTGTGATACTGCCTGGTAATAAAATTATGCAGACACACAAAAATAAAAATAAAAATTGAAGATAGATAAACAAAAGACAAAAGCTTGTATAACATTATATATACAATTAATAAAAATTATAGACGTTATTCATAATTCGCTTGCGTTAATTCAATTTAATTTAAATATGATATGGGTATGTGTACGCTGTAGCTTTTTTAAAAAAGGTTATTTTTTTAAAAAAGGTTATTAGAGTTGTCTTTTTCGAACTATACGTTTAAATGAGTTCTTAATGATATGATTGTTTTTTATTTTTTATTTTAACAACTCTTTGTCTTTAGGGTATTCTCGCCTATGATCTATCTAACTCAAGCGCGTCAGCCAACGTGACAGCGGGTGGACTCGGCTACTCCTTCGTTACGCTGCGTATGAAAAGCGCGCGCGGTAATGAAATTAATTACGATATCAACATTTTCGCCTAATTTAGATATTAGATGGTCACGAAAATAAACGAATACATCAATTAGAATGTTTTTACTTTCAATATCCCCTAAAACATATTAACAATGAACGCTTTATTCATTTAAATTTTTTATACAAGAATTATTTATTTAAATAGTCATACCATCGTCTTATAACTAAACACTTAAAATTAACAATGATATATATAGATAACATTCGAAGTGTAAAGTATAAATGTCTTTAAGGTGTAAACAACATGCAAAAATATAATTTCATCATTTAGCTCGATCGACTGCTTAATTTAAAGCAATTGACTAAATGTTCAATCCGTTGACTTTCAGTCAAATTCTTTTTTTTTTTTTTTACAAAATAGTAGCAATGCCCCAAATTAATTAAGGAATTGCTAATATTTCTACTAATCCTCCTTTTAAGCACTTGTGTTCGGAGTGGGGACGACAATAGCCAAAGGGACCAGGATCGATCCTGTAACTTTTTACTTCGTTAGGCGGCCGCGGCTATTAGATAGATATAGCGGCTATTGACTGACGCTTAAAAATTTGCGAAACAAATGTCGACTCAATAAAATTGTGTCATAATTTAAGTCTTTATTTTTATATATACAATTCCTAATTAATATTTCATTACTATTTGTGAGCAGCCAGACGAATCCTAGGACCAAACTTTCCCCCAAACACATATGGAATGCAACCGACAATATTTTTTACGTTTTTGTATAAATGACAGAGTTTTTTTTTACTCTCACTAATAAGTATGTACAAGTGAAGTTTAAATATAGAGTAGATCTTAAGTATAAGAGAGAGAGAGAGAGAGTGAGAGACTAGATGTCTCATTTTCGTTCCATCCCCGTTGAGTGCAGCTTGATGTTTATAATAGATTTAGGCTTTTATGATGTCGTCGTGATCGTTTTCGCCAATGTGACCAATCTCGAGGGAGAACAACCGACGCAGGATATATAGGTGCACTCTCTATTCCTTTACTCTGTCATAATCCAATGGGCCGGCAAGGCGGGACGAGCGGAAAGAGTTCAGGCGCAGGACAATCATCTTCCAGACTCCGGGACTCAGTAACAGAGTTTTTTCTACAGAAAACCCGGCAACTTTTTATCGGCCCGATTATTTAAACATAGGACTTCGGGTCTGCAGCTTTATATCTAGCCACTAGACCAAGCCATCTTCCCTATACCTGCATCATTAATGTCTGTTAAAGTGAACCTGCATTAAATTAGAATTATTTAAGTCTGTTTCATCCACGTTGTGGATACGTGCTTACACTAAATCAAATATAATATCACTCGTCTAGTGTCATCTATTGAACTCGTAATGTCATAAGACCAATGTCACTTCAGGCCATAAATAAAGGATTTGTTATAACGCGACTACAGCGCCTCCGGATGTTGTAAAAAAATTACAATTTAACTGAAAGTGGTCCGTAATGTTGAATCTTGATGATTGATTAATTTCCGTACAATAATTACAGTAGAACGGCTTTTATAATAGCTTAAATATTATAACACGATGTATTTTATAACTACAAAATTAATCCCTGTAAACATACATGCCTCCTCTAGCTTCCTCAATTATTCATCAGATTGCAATGAAACTTTAGTGAGAGGGTCTGCGTACGCCTGCGAAGGTTCTTGGCCCAAAAAAGGGCCTTTCTTTTTTAGCCTTTCATATATCTAAACGTTTTGTATAGAACTTTATTCTTCCCTTTCGAAGTCGAGACGGGTAGCTATTATTTTATAAAACTCGTTGTCATCCGCGACTTTGCTCGTATTTTAGGGTTTTGTCATCAGGTTTTGGATGTCAATAAGTACCCTATGTTCTTGAAATTCGATTCAGATGTTCAGCCGTGATAGAGTAACATACAGATAGACAAACAGATATTTGAAGTTACTTTCGTATTTATTATATTAGTGTAGATAATTTCTTACAGAACATTTTGACTGATATAGAATTTTAATTATGCATTGTACTGACTGGTAAGCAAATCTACGTATACAATTAAAGTTATGGTGACGTTTGGTGGCAAACTTTAGAATTAATGTTAGTGTAAGTTGCTTCGTAGTTTGTAAATTAAATAATACTAAAGTTACTTATTAAATATTAAGGTCAAAGTGACAGACGCATTGGGGTGTCTTGATAAAATTTTTAGTCTGTTTGATAATGTTCAAGATTACTTTGTACTTCTTCGGATTTTATGGTTAATCCTGTATAACGTGATACTTGCAATTCTTGCAAAATATAAGATTATGTACAGATTGCAACTGTATTTCTGTGTAACTAAATTTATGGGTCTACAGGAGTCATAGATGACCCTTTTAATTTAATCAATATTTCTTTGGTTTCATAATTAATTTCGTGAGGTAATCTGCATAGTATACTATATCCCAAAATAGTTGGTCTGAGGCATCTGCCATCCTAAGAGCAGCGAGAGGTCTGGACTACATCAAATAAAAATTATGTTATAAAATAACATTTTACAAATAAACATTCAATACTTTCACCTACAAATAATAACAGAAATAAATCTCCGTTGTATATCTGAAAATTCCAAATAACACGCATCATACATTTTTCAGCGCTTTGAGATATGCGGGCAACGTGATGAATCTGAATGATATTGGCGTAGAGGCCACACGAGAAGTTTAACGTGGAACGATTGGAATGACAATTCGTTGCCATGCCATAACATGAGGATATGCCAAATGATAACTATAGCTATTATTGAAAAATCGTAGTCGGTTTTAAAACATACCTTCGTTAGTAAATGTATATTTGTTATTATGACAATGAAGCAAGAAAAAGAAAAAAAAGTACGGTGGTGGAGAATAGGTGTCACGCTGTTTACCGTCACGGCATACGATTCGATCTAACATCATCATAACATCTTAGGGGTGGCTGTGCATCGACTATAATAAGATTATAATTCTTAAAGTACTGATACTTACAGTCTTTCTATAAATGATTTCCATCCCGCGTTAATGTAAAGCAGTTATTTTTTTTCAATATATGTAGATAGATAGACCGCCAATAGACCCTTGCGAAATGCACCGCCAATTAATCTTAAATTGGGCGCTGACCTCACAGAAGGCACCCTGGGCCAGGAAAACTCTCCTATAAAGAAAGTCCTTTGGAGCTTATTTTATCAGTCTATATCAGCGTATTGAAATACTCCTACTGCTGGGCTAAGGCCTCCTCTCCCTTTGAGGACAAGGTTTTTGGAGCATATTCCACAACGCTGCTCTAATGCGGGTTGGTGGAATACACAAGTGGCAGAATTTCGTTAAAATTAGAAACATGAAGGTTTCCTCACGATGTTTTTCTTCACCGCCGAGCACGAGATGAATTATAACACAAACTAAGTCTTTGCAGAGTCGGAAAGTTTTCATCTTATGTTTATACAATTTTTGTAACTGTTTCTATCAAAATAAGCAACACTAGTGTGGAAATATTATGTATTGCTGTAAATATATTGCAACGACAAAAATACACAAAGAATTTGTTCGAGTACAAAATTTAAATATCGGACTTAGTACGACATCGTCCATTAGGAAGATTTCTGATTTTTATATTTTTCATAAGATTTTTTCATAAGATAGGTAGGCGGACGGGCAAATGGACCATCTAATGAAACGTGGTTACCACCACATTGGCACTTAAAGAAATATTAACAACTCCTTACATCGCCAATACGCAGCGGGCAGCTCAGATGATATTTCCTTTGTGTCTGTAGGTCACTCACACACACGGAAGAAATAACAAAAAGATACTAAGTATCATCAGTCCAGTGGATAGGTACGACCCACTATCCAGATGGGCTCGCGCAAAGCCCTAACACCAATAAAAATATACAAGTCCAAACACGATGGGATTGATGCCTTTTATAATTTCGATTCAATCGAATTTTAATTTTTAATTTCAAGGCATTAAAATGTTAAAACGAAAATACAAATTGTAAAAACCAAACCTGACAAGGCATACAGAATACAGAGAAGTAAAAATGGAAATAAATCTACGGTACACTAATGGATTAGAAAACTGTATTCAAATTTTATGCATAAAATTGTTAACCAAAAAAGTATGGATTTTGGACGGAGCTTGGAATGGGTATTGTGTTATTCGTAAAATGCTCTGGTTTGGTTCGGAGTTATTCAAACATGTATAATAAAGTTGTAAGGGCAGTCTGTCCAAAATGTATTTATTTTGTTAGACGAATCACCAGTTTATTAGTATTATCAAACACTATGTGGAAAGCATATTTTATATGTTTAACTTTATTCGGTAAGAGCTTTGTATTTGCCCCGAGATTTCAAAATACAAATATAAATGTTTTGTTTCTATAAGTAGAATTACTCGATTACAGGGTTTGCTAGCCAGTCTAATTTGTGGTTTTCCATTCGTTGATTGATTGGTCGATGGTTACCACTTAGCATCAGGTAACCCCATTTGCTTGTCCGTCTAGAATTCTTTCCGGGTCCGTGGTTTACGTTTAATCATCAAATATCACTTTTGGTTGAAAACTGTTTGAAAAAACGTTTTTACGTCATTGTAAAATATTTCCATATTAAATGGACGAAGTCGCGTGGCCAGCGATTTCCAATAAACAAAGAGATAGAAAAAACTGACGTATGATATGTGAAGTTACGTTCATTGATCTAGCTGGAACGTTTACACCGAAGTTTTGCTATGGACTATTATTTAAACAGATCGTTCCACTACTACTAGAACTACAAGGCAACTTATTTATAAAATTGGCGATTATGCTCATTGGTTAGGGCTAAGATTTAGGATTTATTGAAGAAAAAATAATCCCGCCCTCAGAATTTTATGGATTGAATAATCTTCTGGCCTGATTTAAGATTTCAGGTCAGGATCTGTTATGTTATGTAAGATATACAATAAAGAATATGCTTATTCCAAGCTAGCGTCTATTTAATGTTTTCCTATATACATTTTGATTTTCACTTAAACAAGTATAAATAAATCAAAATTAATAATTACTACTGTACACATTCAGACCATATGGGATGTTGAGATGAATGCTATTAACAATTCCGATTCTCTGTCCGAAAAATTAAACTTCCCTGACCGGCCGGCCCTTTCAAAGGCCGGCAACGCACCTGCAAGCCTACCGGTGTTGAAGATGTCCATGGGCGGTGGTAGTCACTTTCCATCAGGTGAGCTTCCTGCTCGTTTGCCACCTTTTGACATAAAAAAAAGACCTGCCTTGGAAATGTCCATAGACCTTGTGTTTAAGCTTGAAACGGCAAATAGATATAAATTTCCGTCGTGGATTTTCTTTAGAATTTTTCGCTGCACCTTTATTAACATTGTTTCCCTGATATTAGGAGTCGGGGCCAATGCAAATAGAATCTTGAAGTCATCACCGTTTCAGGGAACCAATGCCAGTTTAGTACGGTATTATAAGAGCAGGAACGTCGATGGAATGATATTAAAAAATTAGAGGCTTTTTTTGTTCTCTCACTGAAAAACTTATGTCTGCTGACGATTTGTTTTATATATGAAGTAATGTGAAAAATATGTAAATATATTTATGGTCAAAAATCTTCCAATATATCCATGCAAGTGAAATAGCGGGCATGTCAGCTTGTCTTAGCTGTCACTTATAGTTTGCAAGACACGGCCCAGAATAGACAAGCTAATTTCTTGAACGCCAACGTTCCGTAGGCGTGTTAAGTGACGTTGTCAAGTTAAAAACTACCTTTATTATCCTTGTAAAACAAGAATAGTTTATTTTTAGGAATTTACTTTTCAATATAAATTATCTAAACACTCGGACACGAATAATGTTTTCACTTCAAATATTTATTTCAATACGCCTATTCAGTAATATGATTTTGATGAGCCATTTCTTTACCGATACTCCATATAGCTATTTATCTTACAACTTTTGGAAGTCCAACAATTTAATTACAGGGTTTTCTGTCTACCAAAAACTGGGAAGTACGATGATTTTGAAAAGAGTGTTCATTATTGTATTATAATAAACCATATCCCATCAAAAACATAAATGTAAAAATGAGAGCTAAGTTAAATATTATGATATATACCTTGGTTGTTGTCTTCAACGACAAAAGAAGTGAGATCTAAATTTGTGCCAAGTTAAATAGTCCTTTCTGAAATATATTTATAACTACATAAAATATCATTTCTTCTTATAACTTGGGGTAATATATTGTTGCCTAAGGTCTGACCTGACTAGTTCTAGCCAATTTGATACATTTATGTCAAATAGTTTTTGAGTAATGAGGAGGTCAAAAGTGGCTCCAAATGGTTCGTGTAATATTACACACGGTGCTGCTCGCCAGTTCTGTTACTAGAACTTGGCTGACACGTTATCGCGTGTCTAGATAATTGTTATAACTTGTTCGAGGTTGGCGCAGTCCGTAAGCTGAATCTAAAGGTTTTGTCAGACTTTTACCAGCCACCTGACGCTTTGGAAGAGGATTGGTCCACGTTTACGCAATCGATTAATGGAAACGCTTAATAAAAAAATCCTTAATAATAATTAAAAACCCTCCATCCAGACATCCACACGAATATCTATGATGATATTCAATATCAAAATAAAATATATATATATATATATATTTCATGTCATCAGTCAGTCTGTCAGTATGAAGTGAATAAATTATTCATCCTGAGGGCCTCCATGTCAGCCGGAATGGACTTGCGCTGCCGTACGCATTAGCGAGTTGTGTGGAGGAGCGTATGACTCTCGCCTCATAAAGAGCTCCGATTGAAACCTTGGAGGGACCGTCTAACTAAATCGTAGATACAAATGGATGGCTAGTGGACAAGAATCACACATAATACCAAGGTGATGGTTGGCTGCAGTTATGGTAGCTAAAATATTAACATAATTTATTATGGTTTTATTAAAAAAAAAGATAATAATTATGTAGATAATGTACTAAAAGCCATTATCATTAGGTAAGTCCTAGGTACAAATCGTCACACTACTTTTCTCATCAATCCAGGAATAAGTGGATCAGAAAAAAAAAAAGTTTCATAATGTAATGTATCCTCGGCACCCGCCATTTTGTGGGGGCGGTCATCTTGGATTTACAGCTACATTCTGAATGCATTTAATTGCATTATCATCACAACTAACGGTGTGTACCAAATATCAGTTCTATCGATCAAAAGGAAGGGGCTATAATTTCTATTACTAAATTTAAACCGAAGAACAAATATTGCAAGCTAAATAAAACCGTTTAATGAATAATAAAAATAAAAATACTTACCTGTATAACAATGGACGAATTTATAAAGTACGTACTACTATGTTGAGCTGTTACGCTACCGTCTGAGCTAACCCCAACTACACTCAAACGTCCGGCTCTAGCCGCAGGTGGTTTCAAATTAGAATTTAGTAACAACAGGATTTTTGGGTCCTGATCTCGAAAGTTTGACCGCTACCAAATGCGAGCCTGAAGCGCTTTGCCGGTCCGTAATGGAAGCTAAACTAAACAGCATTACCTCGTAACTATGACGTTTTGAAGTTTTGCAATTGGATTTAGTTTTTTTTAAATCTATGTATGATATATTTTATTTTTTTATGATATAGATAGGCAAACAAATGAGCTACCCGGTGGTAAGTGGTCACCAGCACCCATAAACAATATCGGTGAAAGAAATATTAACCATCCCTTCCATCGCCAATGCGTCACCTTGGGAACTGAGATATTATGTCCCCTGCGCCTGTAGTTACCCTGATTCACTCACCGTTTAAAACCGAAACACAGCTGTACTGCTGTTAACCGGGAGAATATCTAATGAATGGGTGGTACCTACCCAGACAGGCTTGCACAAAGCCCTAGCACTAAGAATATCCTCTATTTAATTATATGTAGATGCTCTTTTTAATTTTAATAGTTTTTTCATCTGTTTCTTTATACTAAAGCCTATTTTGTTTATTGTACTCAATTAATGTTTTGTTTTGTGGTAACTAATTAAACTTAGTTTATTTTTATTAAAATAGTTTCTGGACTGCAGTATTATTTGTTAAAATTCTACATCAACGTTTAATATTGTTGTACATAACAAATAAAAATGTTTATGTGTGTGTATATACAGATGTTTGTTGTATATATATGATATATAATGTAGCACTCTAGATATTATGTGACTACGTGATAGTGAGTCAAGTACTTCACAGTCAAGAGTTGTTCGTCATTTTAATAATATTTATAATGAGTTGGCCTAGTAGTTGGAACACGCACATCTTAACCGATGATTGCGGGTTCAAACTCAGGCAAGCACCACTGAATTTTCACGTGCTTAATTTGTGGTTATAAATCATCATCTCGCGCTCGGCGATGAATGAAAATTTCGTGAGGAAACCTGCATGTGTTTAATTTCAACAAAATTTTGCCATATGTAAATCTACCAAACCGCATTGGAGCAGCGTGGTGGAATATGCTCCTAACCCTCTCCTCAAAGGGATAGAAGGCCCTTAGCCCAGCAGTAAGAAATTAAGAGGCTGTATATGATGTTGTTGGGGTAAAATATATTATATATGACGGCGGAGGGCCATCACCACAGTTATAGTTCATGGTTTTCTTATGTGGGCGTCTATCGGTGGGTGACGTAGGATCAAGAAAACACACTTGTAGAATCAACCACAGTATAATGACTCAGTAACAAAGTTTAAGTAGGTGACCGGAATGCGCGGGGTACATGTCAGTCACCTCCTCGTGGTGTACCCTGGGCAACGGGGCCGGCTTGAGTTTGCTCGTCGGCCACGGCTAAGACTGGCGGGAGGGATGCCGCGGGGCTGCTCCTGGTACGTCCCTGATCGGCGTCAGGGCGGACCATGTGAGTGGCCTCGTTGGCTAGGAGGGAGTGGGAGGGCTCGCTACTCGAGCCTCCCAGGTGTTTTACACCGGCGGTCAGCGGCGGAGCCTACCATCTTATCCGCCGCAGGGCGTCAGCTTCGTTGACGCCCAGCCTCCAGTGGCGAACTCGGGGGAGTTCGCTACATTCTTACGTGGAGGATGAGGGGGAAGGCGCGCACTAGGCGCGCATTCCATGAATATTCAGCCGCCTTACGGCGGCTGCCGCTGGTGGGGTCGCGGTTGCATGCCCTTGGCGATCCCGTGGCCTCACCACTCGGCGGCATGGTGGAAACCCGAGGATGGTTTTAGTGGGTAGGACAGGGCATTAGCACTAGCGTGCCCTGGCACGGGGCATTAGTTCCCGGTTGAGTCCCACATACCCGTCCCGGTCCCCCGACCGGGCGGCATGCGTAAATGCATTTCCTCCTCGTTAAACAAAAAAAAAAAAAAGGTGACCGGAATGCGCGATGATTCTGTGACTGCACGCGCCGAACGCTCGGAGAGTAGTGATGTCCGACGTTCCCCTCTGGCGCATGCTTACACAAACTCCATCGAGTGCCGCTACGTAGCGCTGGCGTTCCGGAAACGATTCCATAACGTAGTCTCGAACGTATACCACTAGATGGCGTTGTCAGAAATAATTCACCCGGTTGCGACATATAATATTATACAGCATATTTTTTATTTTAGAAAAGCTTTTTATTTTTTAATGTATAAACATTAAAAAATAAAAATGTTCTTAAAAGTAAAAAAAAAGTTTTTGCTAAAATGAACTTAGGCTGAAAATAAAGGAGCTTATACATTTTCGGTGTTAAAGGTATTTTAACCAAAATATACCTCTACAGTAGGTATTTTTTCATAGTATTTTTGTATTCATATGACCATGTATGAATATATATGTGTGCCTAATTTCAGCACGATAGCTTCAGTGGAAGTGGGTAAAATATTGACTGCAAGATTTCACGACATACACACATACATATTTACATACAAGTGAAGTTAAATAAAAGCTTTTAAAAATATATATAAAAAAGACACCATATAATAGTACAACTAACATTATTATAATCTGGTAAATAAATTAATTACAATGAACAGTTTATAGTTTAACGCAGACGGTACGCTTCAAATAGAGGCCATTAGTGATTTCTTATACCTTATCAGATATTCTGGGAACAGGGTTCTACACTGTAGAACAACACATTTATTATTATCCTCGTCAGAAAAACAGTGTTTATTTTATGTTGATTTATTTTTATCTAATACGTACGAGGACGGGCAACCGAGCGCTACCGAGCCGAGATAGCCTAGTGGTTGGAGTGTACATCTTAACCAATGATTGTGGGTTCAAACCCAGGCAAGCACCCCTGAATTTTCATGTGCTTAATTTGTGTTTATAATGTAATTGTGCTCGGCGGTGACGGAAAACATCGTGAGGAAACCTGCATGTCTAATTTCATCGAAATTCTGCGACATTCATGCCACAATAATCGAGAGAATATTTCTCTCTATTATTAAAAATGAATCCGAGAAGTCGATTAAAAAAACATTAAAGTTTACATGTATTTAAAAGCATTAACCTGCGTGTTGGCTAGATGGTCCATTTGCGGCTTATCAACATAAATATTATTTTCTATCATACTATTTTGTCATATCACAGATCTTATGGAGTTCTGTATTTTTTGTTATAAAATTCTTATCTTCGCCTACGCATCTTTGCCTACGTATCATTTTTAAATATATTTTTTTTAATAACTATTATCGGCCAACATTTATTTTATTTATTTAGAAAAACATTGCAAACTTATTAAAAGTATCCATTTGAAAGAAATCCTGAACTCTTATGCAGTAATCCTCCTCCTTTGATTATATTTATATGCTGTATAAGTAATCATAAAATACATGTATTAACAGTGATCACAAGAAACGTCGATGTGAGTAATTAATCTATAATAACTCGTTGTTTGTCGGTTCGCCACACAATGTTCTCGACTTCGACAGGTATTGGGCAACTTATACAAATTAAGTTGCCAACTTAAATTGACTCTACTATCGCCTATCGACATAAAGCTGCTCTCAAACTAATGAGAATCACCTATTTTATTTGCATTTATCTTGCAAAATCGTATGAATGCACTAGGAGCATATAATATAACATATAACATACAAATTTGCTTCATTATATATATAAATGAATTTTATGTGGTTATAAATAAAATTATCTTTACTATAAAACTGTTTGGAAAAGGTTCCAATTCATTAAGTAAATCTTCTTTGCAAATTCAATCCAAGCAACTTCCCTCCAACCGGGTGTCGTGAGATACGCGGGATTAATTTTCATTACATATTGTGTATTGAATAAAATACACAATACAATAAATTTGAAAATGTATGACGTCATTAAAAAAATTGCCATTTAATATTCCGTGTGAATTAAAACAGTTGCAAAAATTAAGTTAAAATAACCGTATATGTACAATAGAAAGAGTGGGAATTGTTCCTGGAGGGGGCATAACACTTTTTCCTTACATGAAGATTTCTGTTAGATTTTACGAGTCATCTACTAAAACTAACAACGTTCCAAAAAGAAACCGTCATTATAATTTTAGTATCAAAATTCTATAGGTTTGTGATCAGCCCTTATTTATCCAAAGGTGCTTTAAGTTAAACTTCGATATTGTATGGGACAAACATTGTTCGAATGTTAGCCTGAATTACTGCTGCTTGTTTACCAAATTATGCGACAACTACACAACCACAATACGTGCACGTATTATGTACGTGCAAATATATCAAGAAAGAGTCATTTGAAGTCTTACTATTATTAACTTATCTTTTGTATTTAGTGTGACACTGTGTGTATGTGTGTATGTGTGTATGAAGGTATGATGATTACAACTGATGATATTGCAGATATAATAGTTGGACTGGCCCGTAGACAAGGCTGCCAACAATATGGTCTTATAAAACTGATTGGTACTTCGTAGTAAAATCTTTCTAGTCATAGAAAGAAAAGAGTGATTTGTAAATTGTTATATATGTTGAATGTGAGGTGGGTTAGGTTAGGTTAGGTTAGGTTAGGTTAGTAATAAAAATAAAATAACATTAATCTCATCTATAATATCAATACATATAAATTACCAGTATATAATCTAAATACACGCTATATTCGATAAGTACGAATATATACGATATATCCTCAAACATAACGAGAAAGACGGCCGGCCGCGAAGACGGTTACAGGTTATCACTTAAGGAAAAAGCTTAGAACAAAGTCTTTTTCATATTTTACTGTATCTCTTTCATATATAGTATTATTATTTAGTAACTAGAATGTATGTGCATATATAAAACCTCATTAGTTTTCAAATATCTTGAACCAAAAATTTTCTTTGAAATTGTCATTAAGAAACAAAACCGAATTTTGTATTAAATTTCTGCTTCCAGTATATTTTTTAATTTAATTATATTTTCAATTCGTGTAAGGGTTTAATAAAACTAATTTTAATATGAACTATTATTCGTTAATTACAATTTTATTCGCTTAGAATTTCCCTTTACGTATAAATTTCAATTACATCATAAAATACTAGTTACATGAACACGAGAATTTTACAAAACATTTTCTTAAAAGCTCTTTTAAAATATATCAAATTAATTACCCCTCTCTAAATGTTGGCAGCCATTGCAGTCTCTTAGAGAGATGTAGAAATGTTCGCGAACCGAAACACCACAAAAAGGCCATTAGGGGCCAGACAGATCGCTATCACTTAAACACGTGCCAAATTCTCGTGACTTTTTAACTTCATTTCCTCTCAGGCCTCAGAGTCAAATGGTCTTGGCACTGGAGACGTAACATCGAACTCTACAACTGATTTAACGGAATTTCATCAGTTGTTACCCAAGATGTGTATGAAAATAGAATTTTAATTTTACACGGAGTTTTAGTAGAATTTTTTCTTGCTAAAATTTCTGGTATGGTATTAGTACCACCAATTATTTATAAAAATTGTACCGCTAATCAGCAATGCTCGGTATTGTTGTGATTTTCTTTCAAGTAGCTGAGTCTGCCAGTAGCAGTCACATTACAGACCCAAGAGACACAACATCTTAGTTACCAGGGTTGGTGGCGCATCATGGTTGTAAGGAATTGTTAATGTCTTACAGAGCTTATATCTATGGGCGGTGGTGACCAGGTTGCCAGACCACCATTGATATGTGTATAATTCCTTACATCGCCAATACGCAACTATAAGATCTAGGATATTATGCAGTTTGCTAATGTACTACACCGTTTAATGCATTCTTAAAAGCGTACCACAGATGTTATAAAACACACCACAAGATTAACTTAAACGCGCTCTACATATAAACCTTAGTCAGTCTTCCCATTGTGATCACAATCATTATTACTTTTTCTTTTAAATTTATTATTTTTAAAAGTAAAAGTAAAAATCATCATCAATCTAATTATTCTCCATCAGTTCCGTTTTACGAGCTTATATTAACCTTACCGTGTTTGTTTGTTCACTTTGCAACTTAATTTAGATACAATTTTACATGGGACGGTGTTAATAATTCCAGAAAATGTGGCCACTATTCATTTAAAAAAAATATCATTATATGGAAGCGTTTAAACTGCTTACTGTTCTATTTAAAATTTAATGATTGTAAAATTACTAATGCATTTTGATGTTAAGCATGACCTGACGCTACACCCAGATTTGGCTCCAGATGAAGGACCTCTTCAATGATCAACAGCATAGATAAGAAATGTTGTATACTTACTTATTAAAGATCGTTTTTAAAAGTTTTTTTTTACGATACATTTATCATTAACTAGTTATCGTCGCAGCTTTGTTAGCGTTTTAATGGTTAGTCGCGAGGTGGTTGGCACGAAAAAGTAGCCTTTCTTCCTCCTTGGAGTTCAAACTTGCTTCATATATAATCTCATCAAATTCGGTTCAGTAGTTTGGCCGTGAAATAGAAACAAACCGACAGATAGACAGACTTAACGATATTATCTTTATAATATATTTTACGCAAGGAAGCAAAATGTTACATTTTAAGGTATTTAAGTTTAAATATATCCGTATAAAATACAGATTGTCAGGAGGCATGCTTGTACTTCAAAGTATACGAAATGTTTCAAAAGCAAAAGTTGTTGTATTAGTCTCAGTTCGGCCGTGTGGAAACGTCTGTTAATTCCAGATAACTCGGAAACTTTTCCACGTTGATTGTTTCTTGGTGTAAACTGCTCGGAGAATTTATTGCAGGTTTCGTGGTATTTGAAAAACATTCTTAGATTCTTTACTCTTTGCTATGCACTTAAGACATTGTTTTTAAAGTATTTACAAATGTATATTGTAATCTATTAATTTTACTTCGTTTTAGGTCTTTATACATGCCCAAGAGTAGGACAACCTTCTCATAGCATCTACTGCTAAATACCAGTGAAACCCTGTGTAACTACATGCACTAGGAACATAACTTCTTATCCCTGCATTGGTGATAAAATAGTTAATGTTTCTTATGGCTCCAAATATAAATGAATTCTATTATAATATATTTTTTTAAATTAGCACTGAATAAAAGTAAGGCTTCATCACCGACTATAGACATTTACACTGAAAGAAATAATAACCTTGGGAACTAAGGATGGTCTATTGTGCCAGTAAAACTGATACTGATTCACTTCACTTTCCAAACGGGAACTCACCAATATTAACTAGTACTTATCGGTGGAATAAATGATAAATGGGTACACCTACCCAGATACACTTGTATAAAGTCATACAAACAATTAAAACTTATATAGGTATTAAGTTTATCAAAGTAATAACAATACTTATTGTCATAGTATATTACTCTGAAACAAATAAATATTCAGACAATATGAATACTCCAATCGTGGCAGTTACCATATTTCGCTAATTCTACAAGTGCACCAGCATTCAGTGGAAAGTAAAATATAAATGTTAAGCAGTATCCCGACATTCGCGTTTGTGACATTCCTGCACACGTGCTACTTCAAGTTATAGTTTAAAATAAAACATTTAGAATGAACGTGTTCTTTATGGTTGTTGAAAATATTAGGGTTAGGTATTGTTTGGACTGATTTAAAAATACGTATAATGCTGCATAACAGTTTGACATTAATTATAATATGTATAAAATATATATTTAAACTAGACACAAAGACAAGGCAGACCAACTAAAATCCAATGTGATATTCCGGCTCAGCTTTACTGAGCAGGATTCTTTTGCCTCTCGACATTATAGCACTTACGTCAAATTTTAATAGTAATTTTTTGTTAATTTATACATTATTTGGCAACAATAAACTTTTTTATTATTTTTATGTGTTTACAAAATTACATACTAATATGTACGCTTAAGTAAATACGGTATTGTCGTTTAAATTTTATTCGATCCGGTTCATTATTGAGCGCCTGATTTTATAGAATAGCAATAATTACTATTGAATGAATTGTCGTAGCATTTGTATTTGGACAATAAGTTTCAACAGTAATAGATCTGATTCTACTCATAAAAGTAAGTGCGGAATTCCGACATAGAACCAAAATCTTGCATTTTGCGACAAAAAGCGTCATTAACTATTATAAGGTTCATTTGATGTTTTAATCCTGAAACTAGGGATCTTCTAAGCTACCAGACCACCGTGGCAGCGAGCATTTAATATATGCAATAATTTAATATTACCTTCCCACTAACGTTAATAGCGTAATTACAATAAAGCAGACCGCACGTAGAGATGAACATAACAGTATAAACGTAATGGACTGGCAAGATACGGAAGAGTTTCGTAATTTTTAACCTAATTAAAACTGTTATGGCATCAGAGACTACACTTTCGGTTGCTTATTACACTGGCACCCGTTTACATTGCGACTGACGACATTTATTTATGTAAGTGTCAAGGTTAAACGAATATCACAAGTGGGAATCCAAGTAAGCATTACTGTTTTCATACGTTTTTTTTTTATTTGAATAAATATACGCAAAGGTATTGGTAAGTAATGCCAAATGGCATACTATTTCAGCCAATCGTAATTTGAAAATAGAATAAACTAGGAAATTTATTTTTATAAATCTTTACGATATTATATAAACGGTATGTTTCATACTAAGAGAATTGCGCTGTAAACGTAATACTTGATGAGTTTTTTAAAGGATTAACGTTCTCTGGTACTTTGAGAAGAAGCCATGGTAATTTACGGATTGGGGTGATAAGAGAATGACTTAACAGAATTTTTTCTTTCGCATTTCAACTCGATCGAGTGTTTGTAATTTTTCCTTTGAATTAAGTTGTTTCAGTTTATTTATTGGAATTTTTACTGCTTAGAGTGGCAATATAGTTGCGAAAACATCTTAACGTTCATTTAAGACGAATAACTAACGTAATTATACTTAAAATAAATTATGAAACTACTCATAGAGTTTAATTTTTTTTTTGATTATAATAAATTAATCTTCAGCATATAATTCAGTATAGCAGTCCTGTTTTTATAATTCGTTATCTTTGCCTGTTTTTAATCAAATTAAAAAAAATATTCTTAATGAATATAAAGTTATTTTTATTTTCGATATAATTTTATTACATTAAAGAAGTTTAGAATCTACTAACGTGTAATATGTGTTATGTCAATGATATTAAGAAGGTTTTTATTTCGTTTATACATCAAAGCGAAATCATTTTAGATACGTATTTGATGTTAAACAGATCTCATGGAAATTAATTATTTATGGAAATATGTATCAGACATGGATTTACGAAGGCGTGGTGTAGGGTTGAAGGATATTGTAATTTCCATAAAAAATAAGCTTTTATAAAGGTCGTGTTCGTTTGTCATGTCTTTTGGAATTTATATGCATGTACATATGTAGCTTTCAGTCTTTTATATATAAGTACTTTTCGCTTCTTAAGAGTTGGGTACATGTCATTGACCTTGCTTGATTCCGTTACCGATAAATAAACCACATGTGTCCTGTATTTGCGAGAATTCTTGCACCGGTTCGTTGATCACAAAGTCTCGTCCCGCACTGATTTATTTTATCAATAGCGTAATAATAAAAAGTTAAAGATTAGTATATTGTACAAAAATAAGGCGAAGATTCCATTAGTATTGTGTTACTTTATATTCCAATGCAAATAAAAAAAAATCTTGCAACAGATAGCTTAGGAAAAAAACCTAATAATAACAAATTCAGAGGGTATTTGTAATTTTTTTTTAATCTTTTGTAGAACAAGTGGAATGTTATATATGGTGTAAGTTGACATATATTTTTTTAAGGTTTTCCGATGACGATTAGCGAAACAAAAAACAATCAATCTAACTCCAATGAAGACACTTCACGTATCCACGCCTCAACATATTTTATGTAAAGCAGAGTGTGCTATGTGCTATGAGCTATATAAATAAAAAAATACAATTTTTACCTAGATATGACTGATTATTTTTTACCGACGTTTCAATGAATATGAAAATATTTGTACCCTTTGATTAATAAAATGTATAACAATAATAAGATTTGTATGTATAAGATATATTATATTCGAAAATGCAGTTCAAAAGTCATTTAGTATGATAATATGAATCTTATTCTTAGATCCGCAGAAGAAAGTTTTATTTAAAATTAATTAAATTAAAAGTTAACAAAGACTTATTAAACACTTCTAAAGATTATTTAAATTAAATTATTGAAATAAAATTAATATTTTTTATTAAAGTCATGCTTTTTAAAAAGTATATTCTATTCAGGCTTTTTTATATATACATTTTAAAGACTTTAGTTCTATTTATAAAAAAATAATGAAGTCGTAATTAGTTAGCTCCATGATTGGTACGTTGCATGTTTCAATTCAATTAAGTTTCAATTCAATTCAATTTCAGTTCAATTAAGAATACACTGACTCCCTCTGCAAACCTCAAAACTAAGAAACTAGATACTTATAAGTATAATTTTTTTCTGCTGGGTATAAAAATATTTTATTAGTAGATTCTAGCCCAGAAGAGTATGCACAAATATTTAAAAATAACCAGTATGTTCCACTAAACTTGAATAATAAAGACACTTGGACTTCGTCCGAGGAATCCGCGTATAAATTGCTTGATCAACGGTAGTTCCGTCTATAAGGACACGAGACGTAAACTAATAATACCTCGTTTCCGAATTCGCACAGTTAATAGACCCTTCCCGGGGCACGAAATTCGTTTTTATAATAAGATATCACGGTTATTTTTAACTTGGGCTTTTAAAAAATTTAATTCTCTTGTTAAAAAAACATTGATAAATAAGGCATACTCGATACAAGATTATATTAAAGATAAAAAAAAAATTGACTTAGTATTTATTGATTTCTAGGCAGGATATATAAAAAGTTTAAAACTATACAGAGATAGTCTGTAATTAAAATGGTGGAACCTACCTACTAAGTTTTTTGCCGGTTCTTCTCGGTAGAATTTACTATCCGAACCGGTGGTGGGCTTACATTTATTTCAACGCTGCAATATGACGATTCAAAAGATGCTTTTATGAGCCTACATGAATAAAGTATATATTGATTTTGTTTTTGATTAAGAATAATTCCAATATAACTTCTATCAATTGATCATTGGAATTAAATAGTAAATCTCAGTGATCATCTCGTATCCCATTTGTAAGTTCTTCATAAAAAAAATAAGAACCAGTATGTTTATTCCCTCGTATAAATAATCCGAGGAAAAGTAAGGCATCATACATATTTACATCCTCAGCCTCTACTTCCCAATATTTTAACTTCTTTAGTGAGTTTTCTTCGTACCTCCACACGTGCTGTTAATATTTAATAAAATCGTTCCTACGAGATATGACTGTTTACAGTTGTCAAATATTAAAATCTTTCCTGTAAAGGTGCGTTTCCATTGATATTATCTTATTTTTTTTTTCGATTTTCGTTCGACCGTAATTATAATATTTGTTTTGTTATTCATAAATTTAAATTCAAAAATAGAAAGTTTCTATTTTCAAGTAGGCGTTTTTATCAAATGTGACTACCAGGTTCAAAATATAACTAATAAAAAGGCGCTGATTTGACCTTTAAAGAGGTAAAGAGCATAGTTGGCCGGCAGATGGCGCGGCAGATTCGCAATTACGGAACGTCGGGGCCAGCGCAGGTCGACAGGGATATGTTTTGGGTCGATAGGCGTTGGGTGCGCTCGCATTTCTCCGACGGAACGTTTGCCCCCGTTACTCTGGACACCTTGCTATCTAATTACTATATACTGCTGATTATTCTAATTATTGCGAATATTATTGTGATTGCTGTTATTGTTGTGTTTAAAGTTCGTGTTGTGGACTGAATTGGATTGTAGGCAGTTGTTGTGATTGTCTTTGAACCTACTCTAAAGTGTCGACAGTGTTACCATATCTGACGCAAAGGAAAATTGTAGTCGTGGCGATCTTCCTACATATATGAATATATATGTATTGAAGGATGAGTCAGATAACGTAATCACAGACACTAGGGAATTGCTATCCGACGGATCTAAAATTTTAAATGAAATGGCTGTCAATATACTTTATGTTTCAAAGAGTTGATGTTCTTTTTTTAGTCATCAATATACCACAAATTAAAAAAAAATATTAAAAAACTTGAGAGAATACCGAAAGATTTTTGTATAATAATGTCTTTGACAACCAATTCTCCATCTAAAGTCAATGACTTGCATCTCCATCTCACCTCACATCACCTCCATTCCAATTCCAATTCCAGGCTACTGTTGAGAATGTTTGGAAAGTCAATCACATAGTTTTTGTCCTGATCCAAGATCTCGATTGCTACAAGGTTCATAAATATGACAAACAAAATGTATCATAAAGTCGTAGGTACCATTCAAACACATCGAAGATTATACGACAAAATAAATCAACGCAAATTGCAACAATAACAGCACAACAATAAATAAGTAAACATAACTTTTTTTGGGGAAATAAACCGATATGGTTCGATAAACAATTTTTATTGTTTCGTCAGTAATAATAACCGAAAATAATGAAATACAATACCATATAAACTAACTACATCGGTATATTTATCAAAGAAAATGGCAGTTTCACTAGAGATGTTTTGGGTCATAAGTTTTAGGTATATATATATTATATCGTTGGGTGTTGAACGAAAATATTTATTACCTACGTGTTGTTCAGGGAATTACTAAATAACTAAACAAGCTATGTTTTTACTAAGAACTAATTAACAAGAATCAATTTCTCAGCGCTTAAGAAGTTTTCATGGAATTTTATGCCTTATTAGTTTAGTGGCTAGCTTATAAGGAAGTCAAATTTAGATCCTGCTTTCAAAACTCGTGTTGGCTTTTCTTTAGATTGATTTAGATAGCTTAACTACCTGATTCGATGCAAATGACATGCATTTTAACGCAAAAAGTGCAGTGTGTTGTAACAGACTTACGGCAGTGAGATTCGTGACGTAGACGTTACGTTGGATATTAAACTTCGGTCACTGTCCGTTGTCGTTTAAAATATTGTGTTGCGGGGAATCCCTTTTATAAATCTGTAGTACTAATATGTAAATATACTCGAACGCATTCAGACACGTTTCATGTGGCATCCTTCGTTATTTAATGACATTTTGTGTCCACAGTTACTCTCACTAGTCTAGATAATAGTTTCACCTAGAAATCTTCTTTCAAGCACTTGGTAGTAGGGCTTTGTGCAAGCCCGTCTGGGTAGGTACCACCCGTTCTTCAGATATTCTACCGTCAAATAACAGTACTATATATTGTTGTGTTCCGGTTAGAAGCGTGAGTGAGCCAGTATAATCACAGGCACAAGGGACATAACATCTAAGTTCCCGAGGTTGGTAGCGCATAGGTAATGTAAGGAATGGTCAATATTTCGTACAGCGCCTTTGTCTACGGTGACCACTTACCATCAGGGGGCCCATATCCTCTTATTTATGCTATTATTTATTCTGTAACCTAATTTGATATCTTATTTAGAATAGAATAGAATAAGTCTTATTCCGGAACATGTACACGTATACAAATTAAAGAAATAGACAAAAAAGCATAAAAATTAAAGTAATCTTAACAAATCTTAAAAGAGAAAAAAAAGCAACATACAATCATTAAAAAAAAAAAAAACAATATACCTAAAATGATGAAAAGAAAGATAATAAAAAACTATAATAAAATATGAAATATAAAAAAAAAATAATTAGGTAATGAAAATAAAATGCTTATCTATATATTTCCTTTCTTTGCACGTAGAAGACTACAATGTACCATAATAAAATTAAAACTACCTTGATTTGAGCGGTCCCTGTATCATTTGAATTTCGATATTACCTAATTTTTTTTTTTATAGTATTATTATATTACTTCTTAACTGGGTGTGTTCTTGTATTGCATTGTATTAGTGAGAATTTTTGGTGATCTAATAAATAAATTGGATTATCCTGTCTAGAATATTTATCTTTCACATCCCGAGTAATGAAATCGGCAGTGCTTGCAGCGCGTCAGTTAAGCAGTCGGTTCTGAGTCTGAACTCTTTCTTATCTAGTCTCACATATAGCTCCGTAAGTGCCCTGCTAAAAACCAGTGGTACCTACTTTATCTTTTCAGGGATTAGCACGGGATCGCTTGCGTATGGTACCGTGATATGCATAATACGTTCTGTGCAGACTAACCGTCTACCATGAGTCTGTCTTTCGAGACACGTCGTTCTAAATTGTTTAAAAAGACTTAATTATAATATATTTCATGACAAAATGAAAACAGTCACTATTTCTACTACATATAATTATGTATTCACATCAATAAAATATTGAAAAGTTATAAAACGTGTAAATTAAAAATACTCATGCTAGCTTTATGATGATGACATTTCATTTTGTAGGATAATATAGTGTACCTTATTGTGTTCACAAAAACTTTGAAGAAGATCCATCAATCTGTTCGAATTATCTGTAAACTTATTACTTTAACTAAGAAGTGGGTCGATTTATTTATTAGTCCACATCAAAGGTCCAGGTGTCAAAGTACTAACGATAAGCCCATACAAACTAAGGCTGAGGTTTAGGTAAAACTTGTTGGAACAAGTTGAAAATATCAAGATTAATTGAGAGTAGGTACTCAATGAAATGGGTCTTGCGTGACCTGAATTTTGCGATTAGTTATACAAGTATACTCAAGATACAATTTTTAAGAGAACCTTTGATGGTTTAGTGAATAAAAAAGAAACAGACGATCCTGGTGGTAGAACTTTGGGCAAGCTCATCTGAGTAGGCACTGCCCACTCACATGATATTCTACTGCCAAACGATATTTCTCAGTTTTATCGTGTTCCGGTTAAAAGGATGAGTGATGATGATGAGCCATTCTATAGGCACAAGTGTTAGAGTTATTTCTTTTACGTATTGTATAACTATAATTTATAAGAATAATTTAATTAATAATATGCCGATTGATTATTTTTAGAATATGTTGTAATGTAATATTTGAATTTTTCACGATTAATACTCGCGGAATGTCTGATACTGGCCGGTAAGAAAAATAATGTCAAGAGATCGAACGCGGCGGCAGTGTTTTGTTTTGGAGAATGCGGGATGTATTGTGAAACACGGATTAGTGGGTAAAATAGTGTTAATAAATGAATCTGGAAGAATAACGTTGTTTCAACTTGCGACCATCCTAAGACAAGGGACATGATATCTTAGTTCTAATGATGATAAGTATTTCTTGAATATTGGTTGGTGGCGACAACATACCATCAAGTGGTACATCAGTCAACCTAATGATCGTAAATAAAAAAAGTAAGCTTTTCATTAAGGATACCGCATTTTCTTATAACTTTATATTAAACAAAAACAAATTCTGAAATAAAATAAAACAAGAAAGTGTTTTTATTTTTAATGTTTAATTATAAAGAAAAATACTTTTCTTTGTGGTTAAAACTCGCTAATGGAATGAGAAATGGTGTTGTTTCAAACTCTGGTTTAAATAATCTCTCCCGGAATTCTTGTTATTCATTTCGAAGGACAAAGACAAAGACCGCGTCAAAATCATGTCAGATTTTAATAATGAAGTACGTTTAGTTGGAGTACGCGAAGAAATCGCGAACCACCATTGGTTGGTCAGGTAAATGGGTTCAATTTTTAATTATATCAGAAAATAAGTTACTCGAAGCTAAAATTCCAATCAGCTGCTACCCCATTGGCTTACAAAGGATAAATTTGTAAGCAAAGACCGATGACTTGAATTTAATTCAAGATAGGATGCCTGTGAAAAATATCAAGTTATAAAATGAAGCGATTAAGTAACAAGAATATATATATATATAAAATAAATAAAAGTTCAGTAAAATTAAATACAGGCTGTATTTAAGTCATATAAAAAAATAACATATGTATTAAAATATAAGTTAAACTCAATATCGAGCCTACTGATATATCTATACTAATATTATTAATATCGAAATTCACAACTCTGTCGGTCTGTCTGTTACTCTAACACTTACTCATAACATAATAACATAAGCAGCCCGTAAATGTCCCACTGCTGGGATAAAGGCCTCCTCTCCCTTTGAGGAGAAGGTTTGGAGCATATTCCACCACGCTGCTCCAATGCGGGTTGGCGGAATACACATGTGGCTGAATTTCAGCAACACTTACTCACCAAATCTCTAAGCCCCAAGGAAGGGCACAGGCAGTAGGCTTACTTTATAAATAAAAACTAACTTTAAACGTGTGCAAAGCTGCGGGCGACGACTAGTCATTCTATTATAGTTAGGTTAAATTTATTTATTAAATTAAGGCTAAGCTATAACAAGAAGTCAATTATTCTAGGCCTTAGTGACGATTAAGGTCTTCACCTGAGGAACGCTGTTTATTTTCTATAGTCCTAAGTAATTGGGGTTTACTTTACGTGAAAAAGAATAGAAAAACACTAACGTGACTCGCCCGGCTTCGCATGGGTACAATTTATAAAAAAAATAATTATATCTTATAATAATAAGGAATAATGTTGTTCGTTACCAATGAAAATGTTTTTAGCATTTTTTTACACTACATTAGCAGCCTGTAAATTTCCCACTGCGGGGCTAAGACCTTTCCCTTTGAGGAGAAGGTTTGGAGCATATTCCACCACGCTGTTCCAAAGCGGGTTGGTGGAATACACGTGTGGCAGAATTGAGTTGAAATTAGACACATGCAGGTTTCCTCACGATGTTTTCCTTCGCCGCCGAGCACGAGATGAATTATAAACACAAATTAAGCACATGAAAATACAGTGGTGCTTGCCTGGGTTTGAACCCGAAATCATAAATTAAGATGCACGCGTTCTAACCATTGGGCCATGTCAGCTCTTATTTCAATACTGAAAATATTTTTAAACATTGGATCATTAGTTAAGGAGATAACCTCCTACATACAAATAAACAAATTTTACCACTATATAATATTAAGTATATATTATAGACGGGTCTCAGTCGTGATTTTTCTTTCACCAGCTGTTACTGCGACAGAGACATATTAGCTACAATAATCTTTCCCATAATTGTAACCATTCGCTCAGAGTTTATGACTTCCGACGTCACAAGTAAAAGCGTGGAGTCCGGACATTTTTGGGAGGATTAAGAGTTACAGCCACTGTTAATTTATAAAGCACTTCTGTGAAATTGAGATAAGTCCGCCGTTAAGGACTAATAGTTATTCGTTTTGTATCAAATAAAGCGAAGAAATATTAAATTGTTATATAAATTATTTATAATAATACTCGTCCGCTGTATCAGGAGTAGATTAAAATAGTCATTTAAAAAAAAAAAAAACAATTACGAGTATTCTTTCATTTTATTTAAAGGCAAACATCAAAATGAACATACTTTTATATAAATGATATTGTTATGTATCTTATCTGTTTTTTTTTTTTACATTAGCAGCCCGTAAATGTCCCACTGCTGGGATAAAGGCCTCCTCTCCTTTGACATCTCGAATCTCTTTCTCATCTCGACTCTCTGATGGCCCAGTGATTAGAACGCGTGCATCTTAACCGATGATTTCGGGTTCAAACCCAGGCAGGCACCACTGAATTTTCATGTGCTTAATTTGTGTTTATAATTCATCTCGTGCTCGGCGGTGAAGAAAAACATCGTGAGGAAACCTGCATGTATCTAATTTCAACGAATTTCTGCCACATGTGTATTCCGTCAACCCGCATTGGAGCAGCGTGGTGGAATATGCTCCAAACCTTCTCCTCAAAGGGAGAAGAGGTCTTAGCCCAGCAGTGGGAAAAATTTTTTTTTTATCTGTACTTAGAAAAAATTAACAGAATCAGTTTTACTATTCTATTGTAAAAATATATTTTTTTAAGTTGTTTTCTGTAAAATTAAGTCGTACTGCCTTGGAGGTAGGGCTTCGTGCAGACTCGTCTGGGTATGTACTACCCACTCATCAGATAATCTTCCACCAAAAAGGAATGCTTAGTATTGTTGTGCTCCTGTTTGAAAGGTGAGTGAGTCAGCGTTACTTCAGGCACAAGAGACATAACATCTTAGTTCCTGTGTTTGGTTGCGCATTGGCAATATAAGGAATATTTCTCAAAGCGCCAATAGCTATGGTCGATGGTGAATATTTATTATCAGGTGGCCCTTTGTCCGTCTGCCAACCTACATCATAAAATAGATCGCGCTTTGTAGCTCACTCGTGTTATATAAAAAAATGACTTTAGGTGATAAGCTATTGTCATGTGCATCCTTAAAGAGTTCTAGTTTTGATAAACAATATTGATATCCCGTGTCTTTTTTTTATTTTTATTTATATAGATTAGTTATCATTCGTGACTATGTCACTCTGTTTGTTACACAATAAACTTTATACATTTTTATTTTCTTAAACGTGAACATTTGTTAGTTAATTTGTGTAATTATTTCTCTTCATTACGGCCAGGAAATGCCAGCAAAGTTACACATTGTACAATTGTTAGGTAGTTTTGATATGCTGATAAATATCATGTCTAAGTGACTCGCGTCGAACACATTCCACTGTATGACCGTGTTCTGCGGTGAGTTTCGAGTTTGTTAAGACAGGACAGCTCTACTGGAGAATCATTAAAATTTTATTCGTCTCTAAGAAATATTAGTTCAACGACCTTTATACAATACATAGCATCGTTATATTGGTAGTAGGAGTAATGGTTACTTTTTCGCTTGGAAGTTCGGAATGGCGATACAACGTCAAATTCTGCTATAATTTTTACCATCATTCCACGTGGTCATGTTTTGTATAACTATTCATAATTACGTTTTAAATGAAAAATATTAATTTGAATATAAGTAAATCTCGGCAACAAGCAGGATGTAAGCATGTTGTTAATTTGCATAACACTTGTATAATTTTAACACACGCAAAACATAAGGAAATGTATTACGTACCTTTATAATTATTCAAATCTCATAATCCATTTGGGTTTGAAGTGTAATACCTATATAACAATAGGTATCTACGAGGTATTGCCTTAAACCTTTTCGACTAAAATGATCGCATGTTTTTTTACGCACAAATATTTATACACAATTTAATGTCATGTCAATCGGTCTTACCGTCTGTTCATTTGATTCTTCAAACACCGTGACAGGGAAAAGTATTCAAATTGCAAATCACAATTTGTAATTGTTTTTAAAATTATACTTGTGTATACTTTTTTTTTAGGGATTTGTGCAAGACCTTCTGGGTAGGTGCTATTTAGCGGTAGAATTTCTGATGAGGGGTACCTCATGATTTATACTTACAATAATAACTCATATCATCGTAAACATTTTGTTGAAGGAATCGCACTGATGATAATATTAATTATTATCGAATTTAAAATTGGAATAGGACTGTATATAAGTAGTATGTATAAATAATTTTGAAGTATATGACTGAATCAAATTTCCATTTTTATTATGTTACCGCTGCTACTGATAAATATGTATAAAAACTGAATTTACTTGGTGGTAGGGCTTTGTGCAAGCCCGTCTGGGTAGGTACCACCCACTCA
Organism: Vanessa atalanta; assembly: GCF_905147765.1. Classification (NCBI taxonomy): domain Eukaryota; kingdom Metazoa; phylum Arthropoda; class Insecta; order Lepidoptera; family Nymphalidae; genus Vanessa; species Vanessa atalanta. The sequence goes on from NC_061882.1 coordinate 9,583,995, forward strand.
TTAGATATTTTACCGCTAAATAGCAGTATTCAGTATTGTTGTGTTCCGGTTTGAAGGGTGAGTGAGCCAGTGTAACTACAGACACAAGGAATATAACATATTAGTTCCCAAGGTTGGTGGTGCATTGATAATACTTCATACAGCGCCATTGTCTATGGGTGGTTATAAATAAATTTAAAATAAATATAAATGTATTTTTTACCCAAATAAATTGAAACTCTTTATAGTATTGTTTTTTACACTTATGTGAAGGTTACTTACAAACATATTTATTATCAATATATAATTTTATCAATTTGATACTTGATAGAACGCTTTGGAAATGATTTAGTTATACTTGTATGTTGAATAAAAGATATATAAGTATTATATATATTTGAATTTGAATAATACGTTCTGGTTCTACCAGCTCACTTATCTGTGTTAGGTTCGGACGATCTAATATATAAATATTAAATAAATATATCTATCTTTCAATCAGGACAATACAATGAAAACTGTAGTTGTCCGGGAGAACCCAAAACCGTCGACCTCGTCGTGTACCCGATTAGTAGGATACGATGTGATCCAGAAAATTGCTTGGTAATCTACAAAACGTTTATATTCAAGTTCCTCAGATTGGAAATTTGAGACCAATAATGGTAAGAAATATTTTTTATGTTGATACGAAAGTATTTAGCCGAGTGGTTAGTACGAGTTAATTGTAACAAAGGGGCAGGTTCATGCTCTGGCAATCTCGTGAGCTGAAACGCTTATATGTATCAAATGTTATAAAAGAAAACTTGAGCATATTGTAATTTTACGAATAAAACATCAGTCTATGTCAATATTAAAATTCCTTTCACTCATTTATTCTTTTATCTTACTTACTTTTAATAAAAGTAGGTATATCTAGGATTTAATTTACTTGCGAATAAATAAACTAACTAAATAAATGAACTGCTGCATTAAATAGAATAATGAAATCTTATAATAATACTCAAATCTATATACTTTTATAACTTTTATTAGAAATACTAAAATAATCTAATTTTAATTGTAGGTTGGTTTTGCTAATTGGCAGCCTAGTCGGTAAAGTCTAGCCTAGCCTAGCCTAGACTTTACCGACCATAGACGTTGACGTTGTAAGCAATACTAACCATTCCAATCACGCCAACGCATCACCAACACTAGGAACCAAGATGTAAGCTTCCTCGTGCCGGTAAACTGACTCATCCATTCTTTAGGACAAAACATAACTAGACATTGCTATATGGGGGTACAATATGTGCTACCCAGACAAGTAAAGTATCTTCTATTTTATATAATATGCTTGATATAGATTAATGATTTTATGTTTCATTAAATAGTTCGTTTGTTTTAATATGAAACAAGTTTAGTCATACTAAATTATATTTTATACTTTTATAATTATCTAAAAAATAGTGTTTTATTATAAAAACTGTAATCTATTAATTGGAACGCACAATTCCCGGATTATTCCCTTACTTGTTATGCTTAAAATACGTTAACTGGAAAAGATCGCTATTTACGATAACGCCTTCTCAGTTTATTTTTAGTCTTGAGTGTGTTAGATTTTTATTTTATATAGAGTTAATACATTATGTCAGGATTTTTAATATAGAAACTATTTCTTTATTATTTTATTATATTTTAAGGTTATAAGACAATAAAAGATTATATATGAAAAACAAATATTTATTTAGCCATTATAATAACTGTAGTAATCGTAATTAACAAAATATTTTAAAGTAAAGCTACCACCGGTTCGGAATGTAGATTCTACCGAGAAGAACCGGCAAGAAACTCAGTAGTTACTCTTTTTCAATATTCAAAGATACAATCATGTTAGTTAAATACAATTGTACTAACTTTGTATATATAATACTAACTTTGTATATTGATAATTGCAAAAACACAATTCATATATTCATCAATAATTTAAAAAGCAATAACAATTATACTATATCACAAAATTATATCGTACCTTAAATATTAGCACCTTGCTGGTCCATGATCAAAGTGAATAGTAAAAAGTCGTAGTCCCAACTGTTCTGTACCGAGCTTCCATCACTTATATAAGCCTCACTACGGATCACGTGCACTCACTCATATGAATGTAATGCATGATAATATTCATTAAACGGGAGGGGCTTCGTGAGTGAATAGATCTACATTGGTGTTTGGCAAGGGAAAATGTGATTTGATTATTGAATACAAAAGGCGCTCATTGTAGATTTAGTAGTAATTCTTGAAACCTGCAAAACTGATTTCACAGTACACGCTTCTCTAACTTGTGACCGATAAGTTGTGAAAATTTACGAGAGTATATATGACCAGGGAATATTATATTTATTATTTATACACAAATAAAGCTCTTTATAAAAATAGTTAAAAAGTACACACGAGGTATTAAGAGCGCAGGTGGATCCCTAAAACTAATGTGACAGTGTTGGGAATAAAATGTTCTAACTGAATAAAATTAAATGCAATAAAAGTTATAAGCGATAAAATATATTAAACTCTAATGTGTTAAGGTTACGGTTCAAAATTGTCTTACACGATATATACTTTTCCGCCTTTTTGGATGTGATCAAGTCATTCTTTTGAATACGGGAGAAAATGAACATCTACACGCGAAATGAATTTTGAAGACGTACAGTTATTTAAAAGGATTTTCTGTAAATAATGTAACAGATTAATTTATTATATATAGTATTATTTAAATGCTTAAAATATATTACACTAAATATTATATTCTTTGTTAGAAGTAAAGGACTGGTTAGAATTTTCTGCGAATTAAATGCATTTATAAATTAAGTAAGATACATAAATTTTTTACATCTCTTTTTAATCAAATTAACGAAAATATTTTAATAATAATGTCATCAAGCTTAATCTAGATTTTTTTATGAGTATTAAAAATAGTTAATGTATAAATCATGACCTCGTGGAATTATGGCAAGAATGCTTGCAGAATTTCTCCGTTGAATCGCAATTCCGATGTTCTGGGCAAATATAAGCAAACTCACCTGCCAGAATTATAATGAATCTTAATTTAAATCTTAAATAATTGTGAATTATATATTAAAAAAATATATATTATATTGATAAAACGTAATTCTTATCTATAAAGAAGAACAAAATCATTAATATCATGCATATATATAAAAATACGATAAAAAATATATCAATCTTAAATTGTGATGCTGTCTGGCAATAGAAATATTCGGGCACACTACAATACAAAATGTATAAATTAAAGTTAGATACACTAAATACACGGACAACATGTCTCTGGAGATCTTAACACAAAAATCCTAATGAAATTATGTATTTCTTTATATAATCCGTCCCATGTTTTTTAAACAAACCCTAACCTTAATTCCGCTCGAAGATCCAGTGAGTTAACGAACTGTCAACCTTTTCGCCAAAATAAGCAAGCCATAACTAAGTTACGTCTCATATTACCAGAATGGGGGTGTGAAAATATACAATGGCAAGTAGAATAGATAAACAGCTAGCAGTTTTATCATCCAAAATAACAATTACTCATGAACAACTAGAATAGATAAAAAAAATATTAGCCTACTTCAAAAACTGACTTCGTGATTTTTGTATGAGTCGTGCGATATCATTGCTATATTCCTTGTTAGAAGTAAAGGACTGGTTAGCTCGTTTTGAATTATACTTTTTGTACTTAATTTCTTGGTCTCATGATGGTTCATGTGGAAAATTTCAACCCTAAGAAGAAAATAATTTAGAGAAGTATTTTTCATTTATTCCTTTAAGCATCACTGCATAATTTCGCTAAAGCGCTTTTCGAATCGCGAAATTGTATTTTTATAAGAATTGTTTACATTGAGGCCTTATTATGCTAGCATCTAGCATTTCTCGGTCAAACGCAATACCGATAAATGAACCAGCCGTCTTGTACTGCAAATGGAACAAAAACAGCAATAAACATAAGAGACGAAACGTTATGTAATATAATATTTATATGAAATAAGGATAATTTAATCTAAGATCCTACATGAGTTAACACCTTTTAGAAAAACTGGCGGTCATCCTCTGGGTTCCTTCCGTTTCTACTTATTTAACATAAATACACAAATTGTATTTTCTTAATACCTGAATGTTTTTATTTTCAAGCAGCAAGCTTCTTGGTAGTAGGGCTTTGTGCAAGCTCGTCTGGATAAGTACCACCCACTCATCAGATATTCTACCGTCAAACATCAATAATTAGTATTGTTGCGTTCCGGTTTGAAGGGTGAGTGAGCTGGTGTAACTACAGGCACAAGGGACATAACATCTTAGTTCCCAAGGTTGGTGGCGCAATGGCGATATTTTATAACTTGTAATTAAAAACATACCCATTAAATAGTTAATAAAAAATCTATTAAATAGTACTATGTTGCTTACAAGTTTTGTATGTGATAATGCGTAGATATATATATTTATTCTTTCTTTACTTAAATGACCTATTAGTGATCTAAACGATAAGGTCTTTCACCTTAATTGTCTATATTCATATGTACTTGGTGGTAGGTGTGGATGCCTGTTTGGCTAGCTACCACCGTCTTATCAGATATTGTACCAAAAAATCGCAAAATATGAAGACACAAGATGTCATATCTTAAGTTTTTAAGGTTGGTAGCGCTCTACGGTATGGTTAATATTTCTTTCAGCGCTATTGTCTATAGGCGATGGTGACCACTTACCATCAGGTGGTCCATTTGTTCGTCAACTAAAACAATCACAATATGTATAATTAAAATATTGATATCCTCATTAAACGCTTAAATAAGCCTTGCAGATATTTTGATAACCGAACCAAATAAATCACGGAAAAGTAACAAAGAGCCAATTATATATAGTGTTACACAGGTTTTATTTAGTATCAATCACTTATCTTAATCATCCGAGGCTCAAGACTAAATCCACGATCCTTCATTTCCCGACTTGTAATTGGTAATGTTTAGACTAAGACGTAGACTGGACTTGATACCTTGTTAGGTCAGTTAGATAATTAAGCGCTTAGAACTTAAGCTTCCGTTTCAAGTAACCCAGAGTAGGTATACTAAGTTAAATGTCCAATTATAAATGTATGATGGACGCTTAAGTATACTAATTACTGTTAAGTAAATATTTAGTAAAACGTAGATTTTTTTGTGAGATGTCGGTACTGATTATATTTTAAGAAAATTAAAAAAAAATTGTGTTGGTTTGACGTGTGTTTAACGGGTGATTATGATGTCGTACAGATCGATTTTATCCACGGCTGCTAATCTTAAGGGAGAGCAGCCAACGACACAGAACATGCTATAGTGGAAAAGTGTGTGCATGATGTATACTATCTATTGCCTCACTCTCATAATTTTTAGGCACAGGAAAAAGTTTAGGCGCAGCATTAACGGTTTTACATGCTTATGAAGGCGCGGAATTGTACATACTTGCAAATCACAGTATCCAGCCTGTTCCTGAGTATTTTTCGATTTAAGAACCCAATAACTTTTTGTCTGTCCGGCTTGGGGTTTAAGTCTAGGACCTCGGGATCTGCGGCCTTATATCTAGCCACTAGACTAACGAGGCATTCGAGTTGAATATATTATGTTATATATAAAAACAAAGGATATATTTTTCTACGTTTATATCACATAGCAAAAGAAACGAACGAAGACTATTTAAAATTACACTTTAAATTTTTAGTAAAAACGAGCTCGTATAGTTGAGTCAAAACACAGAACCAGTTTTCAGCCAGGTTTCGCAAAAATATATCTTACAATTACAAATAAAAAGTAAAATTAACTCATTTCAGCACCTCTCACGGTCACGGTCACTCGGTCAGCCTGGACAGATCTCCGCCAACTATCGCCACCAGGGAATATCTCTGGCGTTCAGTGGACCACATAGAAGAGAGATGCGTCCCGCCCTGCAGTCCCGTATCCTACCGAAACGGGCATGTCTAATAAGTACTTGTGAATTAAGTACTAGTTAATTTGGTAATGTGCTCCTCTGAATTGTTAAGATTAATTACATGTGCTTGTAAATTAAACTTTATACACATTTAAACTTTATATTGAAACATAGCACATCTTGTAATTATCCAGTATTATATTTACCTCCGATGAACTTAACCCTGTCATCCGTGAATCTGTTCGACTTCATATTTCGAAAAACTCGTTTAATATTGAAGTCCAACTACGGAAAAACGATTTTATAAAGTAATATAAATATATTTTTTATAACTCGCCTAAATTAAACTTGAGAAAGGATTGTTGTATTTTTTATTCGATACCAGAGTTTTCGACTCCTTTAGGCAAAAAACAAACTAACTTTAATAATATTACTGGGATAATGTTTCAGGGTTCAAAACGTCGTTGAATACCAATGTAGGGTTAGTATAAAACCGGGTAGGTGCGGGGGTGTTAATAAATAAAGTTAATTACAAAACGAAAACAGGCTGTAATTCAATTACACCGTGATTGTTCTGTGCCTCGTGACAGCTACGTGGATCATTTTTCAAATTTTGGTTTACATTTGTCAATATTTCGATTTGACTGAGCATTAAGAATATTAAATCAAATTACTCGTTTTATTAATAACCGAGAAGACCCGGTGGATAGAGTGAATGACCTTAACACTAGTTCAAATCTGAGCACTCAATGCAGTTTTAATTTAATTCGTTTCTAACTTGGAGGTCAAGGAAAATGTCATGTGGTATCTTAATGAACAATTACATGGTTGATCTAGGACTGTATAGGTCTCACTGTACAATAACATAGTCATCAAACGAAATATAGATTAGGTACTGGGTATCCTAGTTAGACTAATTCAATATGCTGTGTTAAGGATAATCAGTCCTCTCCCCGAAAGTTGAAATAATCGAAATACATCAGAAATGTCGTCTAGGTAATATTTGTTAAGATAGCAGGATTTGAAGTAAATTAGTAGAATATATTCTAAATCTTCTATAAATACCGCTCCTTGCTTAATTTTGATAAAATTATAAGTACTTCACTTGACTCATAATGTCAAAAGGTCACGCAAAAGTACAAATGAAGGTGACTTTCTGAGGTATAATTTTATATTTTTAACAAAATATATAGCTTAGATGGTAAAATTATACCTAATTGGTAAAAAAGCTTAATACACGCTTTAAACTAAACCATCCACTCATCCCCTATTCGACTTTAAATAGAAACTAGTAGGTTGAACGCGAAACATCACATTTATTCAATAGATTTTTACAAATTTTTGAAGCCTATGATAGTTTTTTTAAATTTAATTTCATTGTAAGCTGACGACGTCTATTCGCACGATTTTAATTTGTTTTTATATAGCCGTAGCACCGCTCTCTACATGGCCAGTAACTTTTTTCCACTCTCTAAAATTAATTCATAACAATTTAATAAATTATGATCAAGAATCCTCTTTATTTTTCTGCACATCTACTTCTGGACTCTGCTCAAAGTAAGACCATAATCGATCTTCGACGTGCAGCTATCGTCCCATAATCACTGGGACAAAAATCGGCTTACGCTTAATATGATATGTGTTGTATGATATAGTAACCATTCTTAACATCGCCATTGCACCATTGGGAACAGCAGTAAAAAATATTATTGTTTGGCGGAAAAATATCTCATGAGTAAGACTTTACTTAGACGAGACTGTACAAAGGTCTATCACCAGGTGCTCCTTGATGATGGTCACGAATGTAAAAGCTCTATGAATAGCTAAAGATTTAACCAAAATTAAACGTAAAAATTAGTAAAAGAATTGTTCACAACTCCAACACTCTGTTTGAAAAGACGAGATATTGTTTGTGTCATATTAACTGTATTTCTATAGTCTTATCGTGCAAACTACACTTTAGATATAAAACTAATTAATTGTTAGTAAAACATTGTTTTTCTGATCTCGTTTGTAAGAATAGTGGGTACGAAGATAAACTACAAACATGTGAATTTATGAAAAACGAATTTAAAAAAAGTCTTTGAAAATAAAAATTCATTTTTATATTATCCGGTTACGGCGATAGTATATGTTACCATACGGGAAAATAAAAAGAGATTACATATGAAATCTAACCTCCTTACCAATAATAGTGCAAAACCGTCTGATCTTAGAAATGATGTTCTACAAAGTCTTCGTTGAATTAATGTTGTCAACCGTACCATACTTTTACACCACCACAAAAGAATACAATTCTTAATAACTGCTCTTTGGAATTGAGCCTTAACTTAACACAGTAGAATTTAAATTTGAATATTTGAGATGCGACTTACGTTAATATGGGAAGTTTAAAAATGTACCGTGTAATGCAACATAAAGTCGGCTTTACCGTCATGTTGGGTGCAATTGCAACAATATCAGTGTCGTTTGCGCGAAGTGCCACCACATTTTAGTATTGCCTTTAGAATCTGATTTTTACGGTCCGTTCTACGTTTTACTTGATTTGGTTAGGTAAAATTTCTATGGTGTCAGGTCATATTTACAAAAAAAAGGTCAATTATTTTTTGTTTCAACCTACGTCAAACGTCAAACGTCATGACGTCATTCCTCTTTTAGTGCGTGACGCATCTACGACATACACCTTTGATTAATTATTTATATATCTCGTCACAGTGTTGTATTGCCAAAGATCTAAAACAAACGAGCTATTTTTTTCATCTTGGTGGTACTTTACAGTAGTGAGTGTGTGAGTGAGCGTATACGCACACTGTTTACTAGTACCCTTTTCACCAGGTTTTTGTTGCTTTTTCAGCTTTAACAGTCTATCTAGACGATTAAATAATTAATCAAAGCTAATTATCTTGTATATTAGCTTTGATTATTTATATACTTCATTGATATGTAATAAAATAATAATAAGAAAAATCTATTTATTTTAGGAAATTATATTCGAACTTTTTAAAAGTTTTTACAAAATTTATTTATTGGTTTGCTTTAATTACAAATTCTTTCAATAACTATCACTTTCATGTTCCGAGATATCAGCCGAGCGTCGAGATAGATTTTTTTATTTGTTTTGTTGACAGTTTATTGCGTCCGTGCCATTATTCGAGTTTTGTTTTTATTCGTGTTGTTTCGCTTCGGTCTATCGAGATCTAGATTCAATGTTATTATTTTCCCTACTATTAGTACTTGGTGGTTTCTTCTTGTGCAAGACCGTCTAGGTGGGTACCACTCACTCATCATTTGTTCTACCGCCAATCAGTAGTTGTGTTCCGGTCCGAAGAGTGAATGAGCCAGTATAACTATAGTCAAAAGGGCCATAACATTTTAGTTCCCAAAGTGGGTGGCGCATTGGTTATATAAATCATGGTTAAAATTTCATACGTCACCAATGTCTATGGGCAGTGGTGACCACTCACGGTCAAGTGTAAAATAATTTCATTTTCTCTAATTGATTGATTTTGTATGATAGTCGTGGCACACGTAACGGAATTATAATTTTAAGATAAAATCAAACCTCGTTTCTAGTCATCTTTCCCGAAGTTCTCGAGAATCCCTTGATTTTGGCAAATTTCGATATTTGGATCCCTTTTATTGACATCAGTCGTGTAAATCAAGGACAAACTGGTTTTTTATTTAGTATGTTCTAGTATAAAGGGGGATTTAGACTAGTTTCAGGTGAGGGGTGAGAGAAACTAAATGTTAAGTTATTATTTCTGTGAAATAAAATTTAACATTTGAGTTTCTACATTCCGAACCGGAGGTACCTTTACTTTAAATAGTTTGTTAAACGACGATTCAAAATTGCTTGTAAAAGCCTACTTGAATAAAATATATTTTGATTTGATTTGATTTGAACACCTTATGGTTTTATTGGGAAGGGATCTACATTCATAAAGCCCGCTTTATTTTGGAACATAGTTTACTAAAAAAGAATATAAGTATTATGAAAAAAAAAGTTTCGTAAACCAATATGAAAAGTTACAGCGACCTCTAGTATTATGAAATCTATAAGGAAGTCTATTGTCACCACATTGGTCTATGGCATTTGATCAAATATGCCGTCGAATTCCGCCATTGTCCGCAGGCCGCGTCTGTTGTATTAATGTTGATTTATTCACCCTATCTCCTACTTTTACGTACTTCTAGTTATTATTTTCCTCCCTTATATTCTTCGACTTACTTAATTCTATTGTTGAATACAATTTTTTCTATCTTTATATATAATAATTTCTGTTGTTTATTTGATTTGATTATTTTATTATTTATGACAAATGGTCTAAAATCGCTTATCTCGTTTTGGGAGTGATTTAAAATTAAATAGGATTTGAGAGTTACCGAATACTGAATCTGTATTTACTATATTTTTGCACAACTGGATCAAACTTAGAATGGCCATCGTGGCTGGATTGCGCTTGCTCGCTGAAGCACAACATTCTGTATCCGCATTCTTCAGAACACGAAGCGGTCCAGCTGTGGGATATTTGTAAGCTGCTTGTACTCGACTTAGTTTTTAGATAAAGTAACAATTTTTTTGTAACAAAATGATTATAAGTCCGAATGGTCCGGTGAATGTAAGTGATAATAAAAAATAAGTGTTCATAGGAATTTAAATCGGATTTTAAAACGAGAATTTTCGAATGAAAAACCATCTCTTGAAAACATTTACAATTCCCCGCGTTATTTTTGTTGGAATTTCTCGATTCCAATCCAAACTCTTTTTCGATGCAAATATGTCATTAGGCTTTCAACGATAACAATTTGCGACGGCGACGAATTTTAATACATGGAAATTTCCGTTCGATGAGGGAGACTCCACTGAAGATTTTCATTTGTTTGCCCAAATTCTAAACGGGCGAAAACAGAAACTTCACCTACATCTGTATATATACAGGGTAGCGTTATTTGCTTTTGATATATTTGAGATTGTTTTTGAAGAATTTGTTTCAAATTCCCTTTTGTGATAAGTTTGATATGTCGGAGACTTTGTATTGTAATAAACTTCAACAGTTTCTTCAATACCCCAAAGCTATCAATTAATTTATTCTTCCCTATCACGTTTATTTCAATTATTTATAGATATTTTTTTCTTTACTATTAATACTGTATATTTACTTATAGAAAACTGTTTTATATATTAAGGTAGGTATGGTAAAGTAGCAGTCTGTTCATGTCCCAGATAGAAGGCTTTAGCCTCCTATCTATTTCGAGGAGAGGGTTTGGAGCTAATTACACCACGCTGTTCCAATGAGGTTTGGTTAACATGTGACAGAATTTTATTGATATTAGACATAGTGAGGTCCTCACGTTTTTATTCACTACATTTAACATTAACACAAGTGAAGAAAATGAAAATTCTGCGATGATTGCTTGGGCTTGAACCCGCAGTCATCGGTTAAGATCGACGTCTTCTAAACACTGGGCCATTTTGAAGTACCTACATTCCGAATTCATTGTCTTTTATGTACTTAGTATACACAGTGAGTCTCCATATCGACATAGCATATTGCCCGATACGGGGACTCACTGTGTCTTAGTTACGGTACAGGTAAGTAATTCTACCTTCTAGGTCTTTTCTAATTAGGTAAGGTTAAATACGAACTAATCTCAAACAAACGAACGAACAATCAAAATATTTAAAATCATTTTTTTTTTCTTTTGTGGTAAAACACCATTTAAAAATATAATTTAACAATACAAGCAAATTGAAGTCGAATGTTTTTCATGCAATGGTTATGTTATAGGAGTCGATTAGTCAAATGTTCACCTTGCAATTCGAATTGCAGCGATCGCAAGCCGGCGTGGTATAAATGTAAAGCAAAATCTATTCACGAAAAGGCCTGACGTCGCGTCTCGGCGAAATTTGAATAGTTTTAATGAGATGGCCAGAAAACTTTGTGCAATTAGTGCAGCCGGGTCCGGAGGGACTGTATAATAACGATGTTTTAATTATTGAGACGCGTGGGCGCAGCTAAAGACTCACTCGAGGGTCTCGGAGCGCCAGTAATTTTATAGATGACTTGGCTCTCGCTAGCGGGAATTCTTGGGAAGTTTATGAAGTGCTGTGGTGTAGTTTGTTTTGAAGTGGAATGAGCTGCTTGTGATGGAATTGAATTAACCGTTTAGTTCGTATTCGAGGTCGGTATTTTACGATTAATGTGATTGGAGTCACGTGTATCATGTCTCGTTCGTAAATCATTTTGTACTATTAATGCTCTTCGTATATTTGAAAATGCATGCAATTAAATCGATTCCGAAATAGTATATTCAATTCAGTGATAAATATATATGATATTATGCTTTATTGGAATATTACAAAGTTTATTGGTTGTATTTTTTTATGTAAATTTATGTTACATAGTATTTGTTTTTGACGAAATATATTTGATGCACAACGATCGTGGAACGCGTGTATCGTGTTTTACTTGGTGGTAGGGCTTTGTGCAAGCCCGTCTGGGTAGGTACCACCCGCTTGTCAGATATTATTGTATTATTATTACTGTTTTGTGGTGTTCCTGTTTGAAGGGTGTGTGAGCTAGGGTAACTACTGGCATGTGAGACATAACATCTTCGTTCCCAAATATTTGTGGCGCATTGGCGATGTAAGGAATGGTTAATATTTCTTACAGCGCCATTGTCTATGGGCGATGGTGACCACATAGGATCAGGCCTATTTGCTCACCAAACTATAAAAAAAAAACCATTGAACGACTTGATAGAAATCACATTGTTATTTAAAAAACTTGGTAAGATATAAAATAAGTTTTTTTTTAAATATAAGTATTTATTTACAAATTACAAATAAATTAGGTCTGTTTAACAGATTGTTAATACGAATACAGATCTTAAATAAGTTTTACAGTGTGTAAATTCAGTTACAATTGTTTGAGTTATTCTTTACCAAAAAGTCCGCCAGCTAGACTCAGCGTGGGTCACATGAGATAAAAGTACGTTTAAAAAACAATGTACTATAAATTGGAATAATTTCAGTTATTTAAAATTAATATTTAGGTGCTCCGTTTGCCAGGCCGGTATAAACTATCACTTTGTGGTAAGTGGTATTATTATTAAAGAAACCAACAGTACAACGGAACATAAATCTACTGATATATAACATACAATGTATTAACAGCATGTTAAAATTAAATTCACATTAGATATATGTATGATCCTGTAACTTGAGTATTTTATATTCAACAATAAAAACAAATGAATCAATTATCAAATCAAAATAAATTGAACAGTGTCATTTTACATACTTTTTCACAAAAATATTCGAAGCATTAAAATAATTTTTTAAAATTATAACTGTACCACGGAAAATTCACAATCTCTGAAATTGTATTCTGTAAAATATTCATTTTTTATTTGATATAGGAAAGAACACCCGCAAATGTGCCTCGTGATGCTGAATGAGATGAACACTGCACCTAGACTTTGACACTGTACGAAACAGTAACAATTCCTTGCATCGCTATGAACACAATATGAATACAACAAGGGTCTATAAAAAACTTTTATATTGTAGAAAATAAAAAAAAAGGAAACATTCCTTGAGAACACAGCCGGGTGATCAGACCACGCGCACCCCACTCATCAGAGTTAAATCACCTGGAAAGTGCTCATTAAAAATGCCTAGGCCTAAAAATTTGAAATGGGCCTTGTTTATGGACACCAAATATGAACGACTAGGCATTGGTTTTTGCAACGCCAGCGAATAAAAGAGAGTTGCAATGTCACCAGTAGTCGCCTTACTAACAAAAGGCAGTACTATAGGCACAAAAACAAAGGTTACAAAAAACTTTACTATAAAGTCGTTTGTTACGTAAACGCAACAAAGCAGTTGAAGACAAATCTCAGCTTGCACAAACTTGCTTGCCTCTCAATAAGCTGGCAGAAGCTAGCAGAGATCCATAAACTACCCCACGAATAATCACAATCAGCATGGATGCGATGACAGTAGACTCAGGCAGAGCTTACCATCAAGAAGGACTGCTAAAAGTTAGTATTGAAGAAGCAAACGCAGATAAATCGCCAAATGGTAGTCTGTAGTGCCATTGGAGACATCATGGAGACCTGCATGCACGACGGAACAAGGTACTTGTGATGGAAAGCGATCCTCCTAAAAACTTTGAAGTCAAAGATGACGTAGCTCAACGGAGTACAAGGTTACGAAATAACAATTTAGATTAGATACGCAAAACAGTGTTGATCTTATTGAATCCATCAAATAACAAGACCAAAATTTACTATTCTACGACCTACGACGACAGAAGAATTGTTGTGCACATACAGATGACCAGTAGATGTAGTGTTCTGTTTAATTGAAGTCTACGGAAGCATATACTCATCCAGTAAAGTAAGAAAGTACCTGGACCTAAGCACGTATAGCGTTTCGATACCCAAAACCCAGCCTAAGACTCTGTACTTGACATACACCCAAGCAAGGAAAATATCCCTACATGTCCTAGAGTACGGGAATGGAGAAGGATTCAATACCAGCTCAATACAAGAGTTACTTTATTGTAAAGTTTACTTTAAAAAAATGAGATGAAATGAACGATTTGATATGTACTATCAGCATACCTCAATAATTTGAATACGTTGCCGTGACGTCATACAACAGCAACTATAAAAATAGTCTTTTTTTTTAAATAAATAATTTTGTTTCTCCTCAAAGTTACATTCAAAAGTCAGTCTTACAGTGAATAAGTCAATTATATAAAATCAACAGTCTTTTAAGTCAATATTTTTAGAGTCGGTTTTATTAAGCCTCTGAAACGGAAAACGGTCCTTTTTAACCGATTTCTAAAAAGAAGGAGGTTGTTTTATGTATTATGTTTGTTTCCTCGGATCACCGTCATTTATGTAACGATTTGCAAAATTATTATTTTTTTGTGAGGGTATGCCTTCCGCTCGGTCCCATTTAAACTTGATGAATAATTTTAAATTCGGTTATATTTTTGCTAAATATTCTCTATTATTAAATAAATCATTAAAATTTATTAATTAATAGAATTAACGACGACTTATGAAATACGTAAGTTCTTTAAGGAGGGATACCCTTATAGGTAACGTAATTAAAATTATTACTAAACACAAAGTGACTAGTGGATACGCATTCATTTTATTTTTGTAATAATTTCTTGCCCCCTTTCCATATTCACAACACCTTTTATAATCTCTATTGAAGGTTCTAACATGGTAATCCCATTTTCCTTAAAGTAATTAAATCTCTAAATTCTACAATGTTAATTATAATTTGGCAACGGTATTCAATTTTTTAAATGCGATACAATTATTACGCGACCTTCAAACTAGACTTAAATTTTCAAAATCATATCGTCCTAAGAAAATGAGGTTGTACCGCGATATGCTTTTAGAAACGTTTACGTAAATAATATACCCAACTTTTTGCATCCTTTTAGTCAGATTTTTCCTTTGGTTTACCCTATTACACCATTGTCTTTTTTATTATATTTTAAGATTATTATTTCGTTTAATGTTATGTAGAAGCGATTTATTTTTTTCACGTGTAACTGTGTAACATTTACAAAAACATATCATCTTATGGTCGTTTAACATTAAGATGTAAACAATGGTGGTAGTTGTCACTTCCCGTTAAAAGGCAGTTTACTGTCCTTAATTTTTGAATAATAATAAACAATCAATAAAACAGCACATAGTTGTCGGCAATTTACGGTCTAAGAAGTGATATATATATCTTACAATGTCAGTATTTATGAAAGAAGAGGAAGGAGGTAGGACTTACTATCAAGAAACCCTCATAGGTCTCACAAAATAGTGTATAAAAATACCCAGACAACTATTTAATATCTTTTCATGTAAGCAATTTACCAAAATATATTAAAATCAACAAATAAATTCAACGTCAGATTTCAACGTACTGAAATACAAATAAAACAAAATGTAAATAATTAAAAAGTTTCGCACATTCTCGGCTATTTTACAGACATTAAGAAGAAAAACACCAATATAACTAATTAAGCTCTCGTAAACTGGGTACGATGTATGGTCTCATTAAAACTCGCGACGGTTATGTTCTCTCGTTACAAAAATAACCAAGTGTGCATGGCTTCATCAAAATTCCTCGCGTTTGTTAAATTCACGCGACCGAACAATTTCGTCCGTGCTCCAGTCTGCTTAACGGGAGCCATCCCATTGCGGTATTTGTATTAGATTCTACGACAGACGAGGAATTTTAAATATTGTCGGAATTTTCTTAATTCAAATATTTTAAGAAGAAACTAATATAAGTAAATAATATACGGTTCGGGAGTTTAATATACGTTACTGAAATGTATGTATTTTTGGCGTAGCGTCTTGTTCCTTTTTCGAAATCGGTATTGTGATTCAATGAAGTCTGATAGCATTCTTGCAATACGTCATGATCTGTATATTAGTAATACAATTGCACATCAGTTTGATTTTTATATACGTGTATTGTGTATTAAATTATTCAATTGATTAGTTATGATTGGAAACAAAGTTGTTGCCTAATTTTGATTTGTCAATGTAAAATTGTAAATTCACGAGATTGTAAGCACATTTAATCACATACCCATTAGAGAACTTAATGTAAACAGTTTTGAGAGATTTTATTTCATTAAACTAAGAGCAAAAAACTTTTGATATGATGTGACAAGTTGTTAGGTAGTGATTTAATTTTTAAGAAGAATTTGAATATTAAAATATTGAGAACTTAAATTTTGATTCGTTGATTTTCATTCAGAATATTTAAATAAATTTGTTATTAATTCATATGTTACAAAGATTGTTTATCGTTTTAAAAAAACCGTTCCAACGGTAAAATTATACGTATAGTTTGACTTATGTATTTAAAAGTAAGATAATGACTCGCAGTACCAAGAGTCCGTATTAAGAAACAACTGTGAACTCTGACTTCGAGATGTTAACAAAGGAAGAACGGAAGCGCCAAACGCGAGATTTCCTCGAACCAGCCAGAGACAACGCGAACAAATTATAATAGCGGTTCTGTCGCCGTATACACGTCATTTAAGTCTTGTATTAAAGTTTATTCATTGCAGTAGATAATGGAAAACGTAATTGTGCTTTCATTTACAGTTTGAGTAACTATTATTATTAAATAATATAATTTTATACATATTATGAATTATATATGTGGGATTATAGTGATTGAAACGTTTTAAAAAGAGTGATATTTCTTTAATAATTTCGGAATCAAAATCAACACGTCTTACAACGAGTTACATTCTCTGATAGCTGTCTAGTGTCACCATATATAAATAAAAATAAATCCTCTAGTAAGAAAGTGTAATATTAAAATAATTAACCTAACTATCTTAATATATCACATATATATTTGCGTTGTTGTAAATATCCCACTGCTGAGCGAAGGCTCTCGTGCTTTATCTACCACCCTACACCAGTTTGGGTTGATAGATAGTTACGTGACAGATGTCCAACAGAGACGTGCAGGTTTCTTATCGAGATTTTCTTTTCGTAAACCCTTTTTTAAATTTCTTAATCGGATAGATATTTTTGGGTAATTATTCAAGTCCAATATTAAAACTTAATAAACATTATTGGGATGGATAAAATTACGTAACTACGCATAATATAATCCTTCAAAAATGACTATTGCAAAATTTCGAATAAAGCATATTTGATTTTACAAACAAGAGCAAATATAACCTGATGTCTGTCCATTCGCCTCGGATTGCTGTCCCGTCGGACTGCGGGAGTGACGGAATAGACAGTGTACTTGGGTTGACGTCCTGTCTCCGTTCGTGTGTGTGTATGTCTTCGTGACCTAAATTCAGTTGATGTTAATTTTACATGCCTAAATAATGTCAACATATTTTCGTACGAGGTAGGCTTGATTATTGCTAATACGCTTTACGATATACGTATAACGAACTACTGTTTATAAAATACCTTGAATGTTGTAATAATTATGCTTCAGTGGTTTAAAATTTTGAATGATTACTTTTGCTTCGGGATCCTTAACAAGCCACCTTGTGCAAGTCCAACTAAGTACCCATTCATCAAATATTATACCGTCAAAAAGCATGACTTCGTATTATTGTAGTTTTTCTTCCGGTCGAAAAAGTGATTGAACTAGTGTAACTACAGGCTAAAGGGATATAAAAAATTAGTTCCAAAGAGTGACGGTATATTAATATTTCTTACAGTGCTGGTTATCACTAACAATATAAGAATGATTTTATATTACAACACAAATTAATAGAGTTTAATTAACTATTACTTATTAGTCGACTGATGATTCAATTATCACAATTGTATGATATGTTAATGATTGTATGATGTTGATGAAGGTGATGATAATGTCACCAGAATATTATAAGTATGCAAAGTTTTAAGTGAAAAGTAGGTACATTTCTCTTGAATGACAAAAGTTAGACGTTGAGCGAAGCAGAGATCTCTTGTGCCCTACACGTAAACCAATATCTTTAAGCATTAGGTTATTGAACTTGACAACCTGTAAGCAACACTAGTCACGATAATTGGTCCCGCAAATTGATACAATAATTGTTATTGTAATGTGACCGCAATCGATCCGTACCAGTAATTGGAACGCTGAATACAGAAACGCTGACCAGATTTGAAGTACTGGCTGTTAAGGCGAAGGAAGAAAACGTATCTATTTAGATTCAAGTATTTATTCAAATTATAGAGGATTTTAATTTGAACTCTCAGTTGTATTCAAAAACTGACTCTATATAAATAAAAATATGTCATATATGAATCTTCGGTGAGCAGATTGCGTACCTACGTCCTGGTCCAAGATACGAGAATCTTTCTTAATATACTTGTCCTTATATATGAACGTTTTATTTAGACACTTATACCATTTGTGCGAAACTAAGCTTGTGTAAAAGACGATATGGTTAGAAATAATGTTATGTGAGATGACGTCCGACAGAGAAGTATGGAAGAAGAGGACATGCTGCGCCGACCCCAATTAAAATTGGGATAAGGGCAGGAGGATGATGACCATTCGTGCGAAGCTGGTACGGATTGCATTTTATTTATAAGATTAACGGCTCGTAAAAGTCTTACTGCTTGGTTTGGTCCAAGCGAGATGGAGACTTATCCACACATGAAGATGAAGAGCATGAACATGAAGATATCCACATATATAGGATTCCTCACGATATATAGTAAAATTACTTTATCTTTGAGCACGAGCATTATAAACACGTCAAGCATATAAGTTCAGAGATGTTTGTATAAGATAGTCCTAATCTCGAAAATCTGAAAATAGTGGCCTGTTGGCTAGGATTTGAAGGCCTTATGCCTTAAAACGAAATTAACTCTTAATAAATTTAAGGTCCATGTATCCAATCCGCTAGGCTATCTGAGTAGTTTTTGTTGATGCAATTTATTTATTATTTTTTAGCACTTGATATTTAAATTTGTCCGAGTGATATATCTGATCATAAAACGGAGATAATTAGCACTTTTAATTCATTATTTATCTTATAATCAAAATGTGATTATATTTGTACACCCAAAGATTGAAAAAGAGGATCTAAATCACAAAGACAATACTACGACAATACCTAAAAATGAACATAACATTTCATACGAATTTACAAATAAATAAAAACGTATTTGTCAAATATGAAAGTATCGCGTGTGTAAATTCGCGACCATTTATATATTTAACTACAAATCAATAATTTTTTTTTTATAAGATATGTAATTGCAATACAATTCAATTACACTTGAAGAAATCCCTGCCTCCTAGGGAATCCCTGGAGCTAGGAATAACTTGTGTTACAGAAATCTGTCGTCTTCGCATTTAAAAAGGCTAAATCCAATTTGAATTTTATTGGTTTGGAAACCAAACGTGTGAATAATGTCAATGTTATACTATCAAAACTAACAGATCTTAAACAAACTATGTCTGCTCTTGGGTTATCCTTTGAAAGACTGTTCGTTTTCCGATAGCGATGATCTACTTTATTTTTGCCTGTGCCGGCTGCAACTTTGTTCCAGATACTATCTCAAAACTGCTCAAGGCTCGACGTGCAGGTATAAAATCGAATCCTCACTTGATACAATATGTTTTCTACTCACTACCAGTCTGCAGATCTTTTATTTTCTGACGTGTATATACTATATTTCGTATAATTATATTCTTGTATTTGTAACTTTTCATACAAAGCCGCAGCACTGCGTCCGTGAGATCCAACTTTTAAATATAATGCGACTACGCCTTTAGTCGTCAATAGAACAATACTTGTACATAGTTATTTATACACGGCGGCAATCCGACTCCCCGTGCTGGTGTTGAATGTCATTTGCAGACATTACGTGACGATCATTAAATTAATAAAACTCGGCGCAGTTTTATTCGTAAATATAAAAAAAGGGGTTTTATACTGAAAGTGTACAGAGAGAGAGTCGCAAATGAAATGTCTGGAAAGTTGAGATACAAATAATGTATTTATTTCGATCATTTTTTATGACGACAAATATATCAGAAGCAGTATTTAAAATTTAAAATAGTAACAAACAAGAGTATTACACTCTTGTTTGTTACTATTTTAAATCTTTTTATATTCGTTTATTTAAACAAGAATATTATCATATTCTCGCAATTTTTTTTGTACAGATATCATTTTAAATTTCAGCATAATTTCGTTAAAGTTCGTCAGCGGGATCACATTTGAAGTATACATAAATGAGACTGCTAGATAGATTTAGTGGGTCCAATACTTTATAAACCCTAATCTTAAAATATGAAGTATTACATCCCGATAAATACCCAAATTTTGATTAAAACTATTTGCATTTAAATTGGTACAATGCACTCATCAAATATTCTTTCGGCAAA
The DNA here is from genome assembly GCF_905147765.1 of Vanessa atalanta. Taxonomy (NCBI): domain Eukaryota; kingdom Metazoa; phylum Arthropoda; class Insecta; order Lepidoptera; family Nymphalidae; genus Vanessa; species Vanessa atalanta. Next base: position 9,604,825 of record NC_061882.1, read on the forward strand.
CAGCAATACAAAGTATCGTTGTGTTCCGGTTTCGACTCACCCTTCAAATCGGACAGTGAGCCACTATAGGCACAAGAGACATAAAAACTTAGTCTCCAAGGTTGGTGGCGCATTGGAAATGTAAGGAATGATTAAAATTTCTTACGGTGCCAGTGTTTATCTCTCGCCTATGTTAGTCTCTTCAATTATATTATACACGAACTCACTTCGTATCTCTTCGTGTTATCTATGTGTGTGACACGATCCAGGGCTTACGGAACCGCTTGCGTGCGCGGGAACTCAGGATGGATATAATTGTTATAATTTTATTATTATAGTCAATGTCACTTATCACTTATAGACAGTTCGAGTCATGTTCTCCGGTGAGCTGTAGATATATTCTGGAAGAAGAAACTCGAAACTCTACTAAATAACATGAGAGCGTATACTTTAACGTTGACAATAATAATTATATGGTTATACGTATCAAAATGCCGTAACACCATAAGTCGGTTGTCAACATTTCACGAATGAGAAAAGGTATGAGAATTCTTTCAAAAATGCACCGCTCGTTATGAAGTTTGGTCTTACAGAATAGATCTATAGACTAATCTAAATTTTATATGGCTTAATAACTAATGTCGATATTTAAATTTGTGATCTCTTATTATCATCCTTCGAAGAGCATTTCCAGAAATAAAGCAACTAAATGTATATTTATTGTTTTCAGGATATTCGCTCAGCGTGATACCTTTTGTATAAAAAACCTATTGTATTATTTTTTCCATTATCATCAGGCTCGATTCGAGGCGACAAAAAATATGTAATTTTTTTATGTTCACTGTAACTTCGGATTTAGTCATAAGCGCGTATTTAAACAAACTATGTTCTGATATTTTATACGAGAAACGAAATGTAAGCAAATCTGCAAAACAACAACAACGTCAATCAGAACCTCAACCAAAAACAGTCTCATCATAAAAATCAATAAAAAAAAACGATAAATTCACTCGAAATGGAATATGAGATTTCCATCTTTCGTTTCGACATTACATAAGAGCATTAAAGTTTCGATTCGAATTCATGGAACGATAAAGTGAGGATCAGTGCGAGGCGGGTCAAACGCATAATCGATATTTTACGCTCCAGTAGGACCACTTACCGTCACTTTCTTTTGTTATTCTAACTTATAACACGGGAGAAGTTGGGGGGATTTCGGAATTGTAACTGAAGCGAAGTGATTGATGTTTGATTATCAACGATTTGCGTATTATCATCATCGGTTTCACACCTATTAAATGTTTTTTGTTGAATGAATGTAAACAAAATTAATTATATTTTGATTTTGAAATTGGAATGTTTGATCTAATCGAATTTCGGGACGTTCTGTTTCTGGACCAAATCGACACAACATATTGTTTTAGTATTAAAAACATACATAACATAAACAGCCTGTAAGATTGCCTGGCAGAATTTCGTTGAAAATAGACACATGCAGGTTTCCTCACGATGTTTTCCTTCACCGCCGAGTACGAGATGAATTATAAACACAACTTAAGCAATTGAAAATTCAGTGGTGCTTGCCTGGGTTTGAACCCGAAATCATCGGTTAAGATGCACGCGTTCTAACCACTGGGCTATCTCGGCTCATTTAGCGCACGGTACTTATTAAAAACATACTTAATGAAATTTCGGTAAGTTTCATTATAACATTAATATAAATAAATATATCTGTTAGTGATTTTAATTTGCAATGCGCCAAAGAGAATAAGCTTGAAAGAGATTATCGAGAGTTTAATAATAATGTATACCTCCCGTTCATTAAAATAAATTACGTTTTCCTGTTCAAAGTAATATTTAATTATAATTAAAGAATATTACAGAATTATTATATAAAAATAATCTTTAGTTATTATTCAATTATGATTATTATAATATATTTAAAAAAATATATTGTTCACATAGCAATGAGCTTATCATGTGACATTGGGCGATGACTCTTGAATAGAAGACTTGTCAGTTTTTTTTATCAAACTTTTTAAATTAGATATTATTAACATTAAATTATTGAGGCATACTATGTGCCTGCATAAGTCAATTATCTAGTGCCAGTTTCCTGTTCCATATTTAAGATTTTTTCACGAAGTGTTATGTGAGCAAAACGCACTTTATTGCCTAATTTAACTTTAGCAAAGAGACTTTAAGCTTGAAAAGATTATAAAATATAGATAGTAAAGAAATCTGTCAAAAATCGTCAGACAGATTGAGACAACAATCCTTTTCTCTAACAAAATATTCTTACTTGGATGGTAAGACGACATCAAAGAAACGCTTTGAGGATTTAATGGTTTGACATTTCAATTTTTTTATTGGAAATTTGTATCGATTAGTTTTTAATTTTTGAAGTGATAACTTCGTTACGTAACGCGTTATGGCGCCAGTCCTACGGCAGCAGTAGGCAGGCAATAATTATACTTAAAATATACATACACAAAATTGAATTGTAACTAATAATAAAATATATTTTATAATCAATAAAAGATTTTATTGATATATAACCTTTCATTACATTATCATATCAATATACATAGAAATTTAATTAATAACCGAAGCTTTTCTCAAATTATACAATTTCAATATTAAATAGTTCAACTTAGATTAGTGTAAGTAATTACGGAGTCACGAGAGGCACATTTAGTTTTATTCGTTTTAAAAGTAGCTTACTGGCAAATGTGCTAACTAATGGTACTGTAAGAAATATCAAAACTACTTTACATTGTCAATACGCCACCAACCTTTGAACTAAATTGATAATGTTACGTCCCTTGTGCCTTTAGCTGCACTGAATCATCCTTTAAATTTGGTGTATTTTGCATTAATTAATACGTAAGATTGATAAAATTTCAGATGGTAGATATAAATTTTAATAATAAAAATTGGTACGACGACTCAGGAAATATACAAAGCTAAAATTATAATCTGTTAAATGAAAAAGTATTTGAGCAAAACTTAACCTACGTTTTCATCGTCAACAACGTCAGGATAGTTTGTTTTTCAATAACAAACTTTAACAGTCGGTTCTTAGTTGAGTTTCAACGATATTCATAATATATCGAAGTTCTCCAACTTTATTCTATTTTATGAAATAGAATCAGTGCGTGCATTCGACGAATTAGAAAAGTTTCCGATACACAAAATAAACCGTTTATAAACAAAGGGAAATAGTTTCAAATTCTTTTCTGCTACTAGGTCATGCTGGCAGTGTTGTTTGGTTTAATTTACAAGCGTATGTATTAAATATATTTTATTTTTTATATATAATATAAAAAAATTATAAAGAAGAGTAGGTGAACTACTATGATACTAAAAAGTTACACTTACTTGATCTTTTCCAGCCAACCTGGATTAAGGTAGGATAAAAATCTAGCATAGTGTGCACTTAACCTAAGTTATAACTTTTATTATTATTTTAAATTGTCTTGTCTTGAGTCACTTTATTCACCATCACAAATACATACCAATTACAGTTTGTAATTTTTTTAAAAACTACTATTTTCTGTTGGACAAGACGACTACAATTTTTAGTTTTATGTAAATACTCTAGGGCTTCTAAGTTTTATGCGTTTCGACTTTTATATCATATTAAATTAGTTTAATGTAACAGAATACTGGCTATGATTTAGTTCTCGAGTTTAGTTTTTACTTTTTAGGAAATTTAAATAGAAACCTTTTTTAAAATTATTTTATTTTTTTATTTATGAAGATCGGAATTGTCATTACGGGACAATGCTGCCAGAATTCCACGCGTTCATGATTTATTCAGTAGCTATTTTTGTATACAATGAAGGCATGTTATTTATATTTTTTATATTTCAATTCACGTTTATATATTTAGTCTGAATTGGATTTCTTGATATCGAATATTTTTTTGTCACATTAAGTGCTAAAGCTCTTTGATCAAAACTTATATTTTCTAATCATAATAGAGCGTTACCACGATACAAAAATTCTCAAGTTGCATGTTTAGCGCAAACTGCATGTTTAGTAATAAACATGAAGTTTTGATTAGGGACTGGAGGATGCCTTCACCCTCACATAAGAGGGGTTCTTGCATGCCTGCATGATAAATTATTGAAACATTTTAATCTTATAATTTTAAATATTATATTATATAGTTTATTAATCCAATTAACATAACTAGATTATTAATGTACATTATTATCTCAATATATATATATTATCTAAACATGTTTTAATGTAAATCATAATTAACCGTAATTAATGCGAGAAATAAAAGGCTTTTTATTTTAATTTTCATGTTTTTTAATTTATTATTTTATATTGATTACGGAAGGTTATTTAAAATGTTTAAAATAAGGAAAAATGCATTTACCAAGAAGTTTAATTCAAGTAGCAAAAATGTGTATAAACAGTTCATAAGTTTTATGTTTATTATTAAATCAGGTATTCGTCTCTTTTAACTTGTCCCCTAATGTAATAAAGCAGGACACCGCTCGGCGTTCCGATGTCCCCGTCAAGTTTGCTTTGCGGGAAATGTACATTGGGAAAAATGCGCGCATGGAATATCAGATGAGCATATACTTCTATTTTTATAACATGCACGACAAGGCCTGCCAAAAATATATTGACTATGCTTAAGGCTGCATATGCTGGATTAACAATAAGAACTATTCATTGATTTTTGGGGTATTCGCGACCTCAAATGTACATATGAAGAGTATGCGACGCATACTACTTATATTAATAAATGTTTAAGCCTTGCGTCGAGATTATTCGTCTCAAAAAGTCATTTTGACTATGAAATATATTCCATACTGAAATAAAACGTTGTTCTTAATGTTATGTAAGCCAACGCAATGGACGAGGCAGAAAATATATACAGAATTATGCAGAAACATTATTTATTTCGTCAGTTTTCATAATAAGAACGGTAACACAATACATGTTTTCATAAAGAAATCTTTGTAACAAAATGGCGGACGCTACAAAATGGCGTACATAAGTTTAGACAAAAGTATAAAGGATCTCTCGTCCGTAATGAGGGTCTCGGTGATTTTACGCTCATTTCAATGCAAATCTAGGCCATCATGGTGTTTAGAAGGCTATGTAAATTTATACCAAAAGATTTTGATTAAAATTTATTAAGTCACTAGTGTCAATCTGCCCCACCGGGACAGTTACTTAAAATTTTCATAACATACCATTTTGTTCAGTACAAGCGTACGTAAAATATTATCATATTTTTGGGGTTAAGCACATCACTATTTTGTTGACAGGCATTTGACATATTAGGCAGGTTGACGGACAAATAGGCGACCTGCTCGTTAGTGGTCACCACCGCCTATAGAAATCGGTGCTGAAATGAAAATATTAAAAATCTTGATTGTTAATACACCAGCAACATAGGAACAAAGATGTTTTTTTTTAGTTCCAAGATCTTTTGTACTTGAACACAGATCAAACCGAACCATAAGATTACTAAATATTGATGTTTGGCGGTAGAATATGTGATGAGTAGGTTACAAGACGGTTACGGTTACAAGAGTAAGACTTTGTTGTTATTAACCCCGTTATAAAGTACCACAGACGTCTACACTGACAAATAATTTATGTTTGATTATTATATATAAATACAAACACTACGATCAATTTAACCGCGACACATAATCGTGATAGAATTTCCAATTAATAATTTACATAAATGAAGTATTAACTTAACATATTGTTAGATTATTGTAAACAAGGTTGTTATTATAAGTAAACAACCCGATCGGGTGTAGTTAAGGGCACTTTGATATTTGTATAATTATATCGTGTTATCATTCGTTGTTTATGTTATTGAATTGGGAAGGGATAAAATAAAATTGATTTATTGGTGAAATAAACTAATCTCAGCTAGTTCCGAAGTTTTCAAATGAAACTCGGAAGCAACCCAATCTTAACCAAACATGCGCCCTAGTGCGATCTGTTTTCTAACGCTCTCCCCTCGCCACAATAAAGATTTCTAAGAGACCTTCTAGGTCGACTATGGCCCAAGACTTCGTCAATGCCAGTCGCCCTCGATTTGCAGCGCCTGAGATTTTAGCGTTCCTGTGATTTGGACGTGACTGCTTGGAGAAACTGATGTAGTAAAACATGATTAACATGGTTTAGGTCAGTAGAATTGATATACATCCATATAAGTACGTACTACGTATAATGTACAACGCCCAGCCTAAACTGGTCTATCGGGATGAGTTTTTATAGAAATTATCTTTGGAAAATAAGTGACTAATAAGAAAGAATTAAAACGCTTTATTAGGGAAAGCACAGCCTCGGCGACTCCAATGACGCGCTTGTGTATGTCTTGTGGCTGTGCTTTAAGAAGGAGTAGATGTTACGGTAGAACTCGTGAATGACGTATGCGACGTCTATGGGGATTTAGTGCGTACAGGATAACTCACGGGTGGTGTTTGTTTTCAAGGTCAACCTGCATACCCTCATTTCGAACAGATTTTCTTTGTCGATATAAGGCAACTGGCTGATATCTCCGATGAGGACCACCTCGCTGGCTCCGGACAGCCGTGCCGCCATTACTATGGCTCCGAAGTGGTACTTCATTGACCGTCAATAGGTAAAACCCATATGAGAGTTTAATTGAGAATGAAATTAGGTGGCCAATGCAGGTTAACAAAAACTATAATAATTAAGAAAATTGGGTGAGTTTCCGATGGGATATTCCATCGAGTATACAGATAGTATTACGATTAAAATCCAGAGTATACCTACTAATACATATGGTAATTAAAATAAATAGATTATTTTTGTTAGTATCCAAATGAGTGAGTATATGATACGGTAAATTAATAAAATATATTACATGCATTAAATTAGCTTCAGTTGTATGCAACAAACAAAGTCAATATGTAAACAAATCTAGTAAGCCGATTTTAACCTAGATTGAATTATCGATTCGATACTTTCCAAGTATGCGTAGCCTCGTTGAAAAACAGTAATTTTATACCAATAAAATGACCTGACGTTAGAGCCAGGAAATGATTAGTGGCTTCGACGGCTATTAGTAACACTCTCGAACTCGACAAAAGCGTATTTTTTTTAAGCAATATTTTTGTTATTATGATTATGTAAATCTTATCTAAATTAATATTATAAAAAAGAAAAATTTGTTTGTTTGTTACGATTTAAGTCAAAAACTATGACTGTGACGTTAGAAAACTAAATTGAGTAACAATGGCTATATTTTTTCAGAGATAATTAGGGATCCTTAACTTAAAAAATGTAACTCAAGTTGTAAAAAAATGACATAAAATGTTTTTCATCGCATGCGCTGCGAGCACTATTGATGATAGAACAAAACAATGTACTTCAATATCATAGAGCATGTCAATATTTATAGTAAAGTCCGCAATAGTATACACTACACAAGGATGAATTCATGGTTTATGCGAAGCTTATTTAACCCATTTGGTATTAATCAATATTTTCACAAATATGTTGGATTTGAAATTTAATGAAGAATATTTATGCCCTTGACTCTTAAGTTTAGTTCTGTCCGTCGCCTCGGAATATAAGTACGTGGCGATTAGTAAGAGATACCTACAATGATGACGGAAAAACTGCTCGTTCTGCTTTTAAACTCTAGCTGTCCATTTTCCGAGATTCATTTTCTGATATTTCCCAAAACCGCTGCCAAAACTTGGACAAGGATTTTTTCCCTCGTTAAATTTAAGCTGTAGTTTTGATATCCTGATATCAAAAATTTAGACCAAAGAGATTATCATAGGCTGTGTTCTAGAGCAATAATGTCTCCTAGAAATGACACTGACAACGATATTAATAATTTAATTTTACAAAGTTCCTAGCCCGGTCAAAACATATAAATCAATAGACACCGTTACTAATATCAAAGACATGGTACATTAACCTAGACTAGACTTCTACCATATGAATTAACGCTAAAAATTGGAACGCCTATAATGCTATCAAGAATATCGAGACCTTATATAGAAATTGAGTCTGGTCAGCCGGTCAGTTAGCACACACAAGCCGATACCTACGATTCCTACCGATTTTTCAATACCCTTCAAACGTCTTGAATTTCCTGTGAAAACATCGTTCGTTTTATCAATTAATAAGTCAACAGGTCAAACTTTCGTCTTAGTAGAGAATTTTATGTCCTCCCATTACCAATTCAATAAAACCCCCTTTATTTTCTTTTTTAAAACGTTAGACATTCGATCGATCCATCACACTTAATCTTAAAAGAGTGTCTTACTTACGGCGAATGCTATCTTAGCCTGTCTATAGCTCTAAATAATTAAATATTAATCCTTCTCACTGATTTACACCCGTACGAAGCTGGGGTGAGCTGCCAGTACAATATATTATACTAATTTCAAAGATTCTCTAAAACAGCTCTTATCTATCTACAAATTCAAACAAGATTTGTTGACCTAACAGTTCGAATAATTTATTATTAGCAAGGCTTTTAAACTTATCGATTAAGACCGTATTTTATAAGGCCGAGATAAAACAAATTGCCACTAACTGTATAAGAAAGTGTAACCTATTAAATGTGATTAAAGTGCCGCTAAAACGGCGCTTTTAATTCCCCGTCAGAAGTAAATAAAATGGCGGATTAGGGTTTTTTAGGACTTGGTTATATTATGGTACCCTTAATGTTATATTATATATTAAATAGAAGACATAATGAAAAATTTTTTTTAGAATTAACACAAGTGACAAGAAATAAAATTGTTATTAAAATAACGTGTGATTATCAATATCAAAAACTAAGTATAATTAATGTTATGCAATAGAAAGAGACCGAGAAATAGAGAAAGAGAGGGAAAGGTCGCTTGGAGGGGATAACGCATTTTCTTCATCTTCTTTCATCTACTGTGAGTCGCGAAGAACAACTTCGTTTCAATATAGTATTTTGATTTCATTAATTTAATTATTGTTTTCATTAACAGCCTGTAAAATTCCCACTGCTGGGCTAAAGCCTCTCTTTGAGGAGAAGGTTTGGAGCATATTATACCACGCTGCTCCAATGCGGGTTGATGGATACACATGTGGCAGAATTTCGTTGAAATTGGACACAGGCAGGTTTCCTCGCGATGTTTTTCTTCACCGCCGAGCACAAAATGAATTATAAACACAAATTAAACACATGAAAATTCAGTGGTGCTTACCTGGGTTTGAACACACAATCATCGGTTAAGATTCACGCGTTCTAATCACTGGGCCATCTCGGCTCGGCGGAATTATTGTTTACTATGTTCGATTTGACAGATTTATTTGTATTCCGGTGAGCTTCTTGACGGTTCTTTAGTAGAATACACATACTGAACCGATGGTAACATTTACAGATTTTAATTTACAGACAAGTTACATGTACTTTTAAAAGTATGTTAAATTAAAAACTGTTAAATTATTTTCTTCACGGAGTAATTTTCAAAAAATATCCGGGATTTCTGCTTTTGCCTGTATTGCCGCTAGCTTCTTTAAATCTGTTAACGAATATTCATATGGGTTTTTACTAATAGAAAGAATGATAAACGAGAAAAGTATACATGTATAACACAAATTAACTGAACTGAGATATTGTTCTCTCACCTAGATAACGGTGTCTAAAACTAGAACGATTATTTATTTTTTTAAAAGCGTTTTCCATCATTTAATAAATCTTGCAAACATATTAAATATTTTTATGGTTTATTTATATTAAATTATTATTTACGTATCTAACAAAATTTTAGCGAAAGCCGAGGTATTAAAATAACGCTTTGACGGATTAAATATATGCAACTACTTGTTCCAGTTTCTGCATGTATCGAATGGAGATTACGGGATTTTAGCGGCCCGAGACTAATAATCATGGGCAAAGGGCAAACCCCTTTTCACCCTGGATTTATATTAAATTCCTTGGTAGCAATTTGTCGAAACAATCCCCATGGAGCGAGCCAGCCACGTTTTTATTATTCCTAGCCGGCCGCATAGTTTTGTGATTATTAACTTTATATGTATTTTAATATATATATTTTTCGATAGTTAATATATTACGTTTACTTTATGGTAGGGCTTCGTGCAAGCCCGTCTGGCTAGGTACCATCCACTCATCAGATATTCTACCGTCAAATAACAGTACCCAGTATTGCTGTGTTCCGGTTTGAAGGGTGAGTGAGCCAGTGTAACTACAGGCACAAGGAACATAACATCTTAGTTCTCAAGGTAGGCGGCTTATCACATATAATCTCTGAATAGATGTCCCCATAAATGAGCTAAGATATATAAATCACTATTATTAATAACAACAACAAATATTATAATAATTGTATATTTTGTAGGTTTATTCTGATTGGTTTATGGTTGTATCGTAAAATGGAATACTTTTTAAGTTTTTAACAAATAATATTTGGATAAAAAAAGTATTCCAAATATAAATTTATATACGGTCTTCTGTCTGTACATGGATAGACCGTGTATAACTCGTGTACCCTCAATAAAGACAGATTACGCCAGGTAGGAGGGTAGCGGGTAGCTGATAGCCACTTTTTATTTAGACACGCTCATACTTATTCGACACGCGTGTAATAAAAGCTCTGAGTTGTGTGAATATATTTTTGATTCGGTAATTTTTAATACAACATCTATACTTATATTAAAGATACGAAAACTCTTATCTATCTGTCTATATGTCCGTTGATCTTTCATGGCCAAACCCTGAACTTGGTGAAATATTATTTAATGGTGTTAAGCAAACTTGAACTTCAAGCAAGGACATGGACATTTTTATGCCTAGTACCCGACAACCAATCCCTAAACCGCAAGTAAAGCCACGGGCGACAACTTGTAACGAATATATAACAATAATAAATAAAATATCATGGGGACGAGACGGAACGCAGTTCCCAGTTGTGAAAGAACAAAATAGATGATTATAGAAACAATTTATTATCGATAAAAACAATACAGTAAAACTAATTAAATACAGACTTTATTTCATAAAATTAATATTTTTTCATACGCCCACAAATGTATAGAGAACGGTGCTGAGGGTATGAAGGAATATCATGGAACACGTCTTGCCATTTTCCACGGTTTACGAGTCGGTCATATCCCCAAGGTGCATCCCATCATCATTTCTGACCAAAAAATCTTTATTACAATATTATCAGTAATAAAATTGTTTAGTTGAATGCAAATTCCCGCTAGTTTTGGTCTGAAACAAAGCGTTAATACCTCAATAATTAATAAAGACAGTACAAGAACTTTTCACGTATTATCATAAAGACAAAACGAAGTGCGTTTTGCATTACAGGGAATTTGCATTCGCCTTTGATTTTGTACTTACTTTTGTTGCTTCACTATAATGATTCGCGCGTTCCATCTGCCTTTTGTCTTATATTCTGAGTACTTAGATCAGAGAGAAAATGTTAATTTGAAGACTGCTTTCCTGCCCTTGAATTTTCTTAAAGATTAAAAATAAATATATTATGTTACATTTTATTAATTTTTTCATTAAGCATAAAATTAAGTGTACTTTACTTTTATTTTTTTCTCAAATAAAACATCCGTAGCACCTCAAACCCTTTCCCTTCATCGTCATCCATCAAGGGTCCAACAAATCCCCGTCCTACTGATCCTCTGGGACGATATATACAATGAACTTCGCATAGGCAACTCTGTCTCTTATCGGGGTAACAATAAGGGTTACAATGCTATATAAATGAAATCTACGTACGGTTGACCGTACATGTCGGGACCGCAGTTTTTTTCCACAAATTACTATCCGCTCAAATCCGCGTTGAAATGTGACCTCAGCACTATTTAACGCGGATTTGAATCGAGGTGAGGATTTAGTTTTAAGGCCGTGACAATTCTTATCGAGTTTGGATTATTTTTATAGTTACTAACTGTAAAACTAATTTGATGTGCAGTAAAACCTGTTTTTACTGAAGCCAGGGATTTGTTCTGTCCAAACGTTGTCTGGATTGTTGTTACCCAAAAACGAGTTACTATATTTAAATTCCCTTATCTTTACCAGGATCTAGAGGCAAATGCGACGATTTTCTATTATATAGAGATACTATAGAGATCTTTGCTTGCTTGTTTGTCAACGTCAACTAAAAATACTTCTTATTCCCCTTAAGTCTGAAGTTAGTGAATTTGGAAGAATTTTCTAACTAGGTATTATCCATACAGTAAGTGTTTTAACTATTTATTCCTTGCTATTTAATTTTATCAAAATATATGCACTACCGTTAGTAGATACTATTTACTTCACGCTTAACTACTTAAAATTTCCTTGACCACTTTCTACCTTAGTAATATAAATAATTTCAGCTTTTATTAGTATTTATTCCACGAGTAATTGTAAGTATGTATATTCGTGTGTGTTATCTATTGTTTGTATAAATAGGTAGCTATTGATTTTTCACGACTGAACTCGAAAGGCGAATTGAAAAAATGCAAATTATCAGAGAGGAAGATAGAAATTTCATTTAGAAAAATGTCAATTATCAAAACTAAAAGTCATGATATCGAAATTTCCAATAAAACAACAAATAGTGGAATATAGTCGCTAATCACGGAACAGATGAATTAATGGGCTTCAAACGATTCACTAACTTTGAAGCAATAAAGAAGTTTTATGAGAAGACATTGACTTGAGCCGCAAACTTTTCCCTTTAAAACTTCAAAAGCCATGTTTTTAATTTCCGAACGAGTGAACACGTGGTAGAGGAGAGGTACTTATGTAACTAATGATACACAATGAGGGATCGTTATTACAGCCAAGCAGCCTATATCTAAATATATATATAAAATTGTACACATAGAAAGAAACATTGACAATTTATTTTTTTAAAATATGCTTTTTGTATTTGCAATAATAAAATGAAAGTATGTGGAAAGTAAGGAATAGTAATTCACGTGATAATAATCGTTACCGTTATTTTATATATATATATATATATATATATATATATATATATATATTTTTATAACAATTTTAATGTCTAGTCATCTGAACATCAAATTGTCAAAACATCTTCAAAAAGATGTACCGCTTACACTTGATGTAATTAAAAGGATAAAACTTAAAGTATTTAATGACGCATTATTCTTCATGAACTCGGAAATAATAGAAATGTTTTGCAAATTATACATAGATCATTAATTAGACTATGTTATTCACAATTCCCTGGAATATATCTACAAATCTAATTGTCAGAAGAACATGACGTAATACAAGTCCAAAGACGCAAAATTTTAATTATATTATTACTAAGATATAAAAATAAAATCAATAATTAAATACTTTTTAAATACGATCTTAGAAGCACTTTTGAATCGTTTTACGAGATAATTGAAAATCACTGGTTCGGAATGAAGAGTCTATCGATAAGAATCTTTGAGAAATTTAGTAATTACATTTTTTTACAAGCTTTAGATGTTTGTATAAGTCGGTCAAAACTGTATTGAAACTGAATTTGAACACACTTTTGGAAACAGTGAAAATACTATTAATTTTACTAAATATTGTAATATGGTCAAAATTCGCACTATATAAAACATTTTAACTGTAACTTCACATCGACGTATATATGTGTATTAATCATATAAAATCAAACATATATAATAATAATATATTTTCATAAAAATAAACGAATAATGACTTTACATATTTTTCGTATTTCAATTGTTCAGAAATTAATTTAAGAAAAAATATTAAAAATAAATGTATCTACGGAAATAATATATAGATTTTCATTTATCCAAGCCGTGTGTAACCTTTCCGAAGTTGGGGCAACTCTGTTAGTGTGCCATATATTAAAACTTTCTAACCTCCATTACATTAAGAACCCTTAACATTAGTGCCGCTTTTTGTAACTAACGCTTAGCTAAACTAGTTCTGGTCCAATGTTACCTTTTTATTTACTTTAATAGCCGAATTTCGCTTTTGGGATTTCGGCTTGACGGTAAAACTTTAATTTAACGAGGTGCATATATAAAGGCTATGCAAAGGAGTGTTTTGAACGAAATAAAAGAAGCTACTTTATAACGCTTTTTTCTACTTGAATCGAGATTGTGCTTCGAAATTTAAACAAAACTGTTTTACATTAATAGATTTTTTTAATTTTAACCTTACAACCTTTAACGATATATATTTTTTTGAACACTGGAGTTAAACAGAAATGGTTTATAAATTAAAAAGAAAAAGTAACAGTCACTCTAAGCTTATTAGAGTTAATACAAAGGCGACCTATTGCTGTTAATTTTAATTTTAGATTTTTTTTGTCGCGTGTGTGTGAGTGTGTGTCACATAAATATAGCTAGCTATATGTACGTGTATTTAAGATTAGTGTTTAAATTTATATTCGTAAAAAACTGAAGCTCCAAAATGACATTAAATGTAATGGCTGAGCAGATGACGTGATTTAAAGACAGTTCATACTAAAAAAGGTTTAATATTAATTAATTATATGAATACCACTATTAATATAATTTGATGTTTCAGCTAATTCTGGACATGTAGTTAGTTCAGCGTTCACCAGGAAGGTGGATAACCTCTCGCAATGGATACGTAATTTAATAGCAATAATTTATAAAAAAAAACAATTGAGTTATATATAAATTAGACTAGTTTTACTATTTAAAGTAAAAATAATAATAACACAAACAAGAGTATAATAAATGATCAAATATTGATAATAATTATAAAAATTAAGGCCTATATAACATAGTATAAAACAAAGTCGCTTACCGCTGTTTGTCCCTATGAATGCTTAGGTTTTAAAAATTACACAACGGATTTTGATACAGTTTTTTTTTTATAGATAGATTGGTTCAAGAGGAAGGTTTATATCTATAATACATGCAGAATATAATAGAAACACTGATAATTTTAGAGACATTCTGTAGTATATTTAGTATCAGCATTACACCCGTGCGAAGCCGGGGCGGGTCGCTAGTCATGATGTATAAATAAAAATTTAAATAGTTATTATACAAATCATGGGCTCGTGGAACGGCAAGAACGCAAACCCGAATTCGCAGATAGTAGTGGAACAATTGCCAAATCTTAACAAGAAATGACTGTTATTTATTTACGATTTTTAAAAAGATTTTAATAAAATATTTTTAAAACTTTTATAACTAGATATGAACCGGTAAGATACCCATACTCTTTACCAACATTTAAAATAACATGTTATGTTATTTCAATACAATTAAACATATATTAAATTATTTTCGCTTTTTGACATCCATATAATCTTGTATACAATAATATTCTTAATTTAGTAAAGGTTTTTTTTAATAAATTATTTGAATTTATGCATGAATAAAGCATATGGAAACCGATTCGGCAACACACTCTTATCGCTCAGTCAACCCTAAAAAACCAAACCTTGAATCGTTGTGTGCCAAATTCATAAATAAGTAAGAAAATAAAAAAAAAAAAAAATAACATCGTTAATTCATATATAAATTCATAAAAAATATATCAAAGAAAATTTCAAGAAAAGACTGCCCTCGTTCATCCTTCTTGTTTCCACAGTCTGAAAGCTAGATCAGCTGTTTGCAGAATAAAAATTATACTGTTTAATAGTTCACTTCCGCAATTTGCATATTAACCTCCATAAGAATTAAGTGTTAGATGTAGCGAGTGGAAAGATAATTGGTTATAAAATGAACGTTATTTCTCTAAGTTTTAATTATATGGATGAAATATAACGTTCCCATAGTTATATGTGGAATGGAAATGATATCAAACACAATGCTCATAATTTTTAAATTGATTTCCTCGGTGATATGATTAAAATATGTTTTGGTACCAATGCTTATACCCGATGGTTACCACTTACCATCAGTTAGCCCACTTACCTACTACACTATACGCTCATAAATTTATTTATTTATTAGGCACACAAACAGAATACAATCAGAACATACATCAAAATTACGGACTTACACAATTTTGAGCTAGATTACATTCCTAAGCATGTGTACACGGCATGCTCGTTACATTATTACAGTATGGTGCTCTTTTATATAATAATCAAAAATGATTACAGTAAAAAGTTAATAAATACAGTCATTTTGAACACGCCTCTCATTGTAAAGCGATAGCAACTATGGTATTAAAGATGTTACGACACAGGGGCATATTTTTATTCTAGTTCGCTTAACTATGTGGCAATATAGCTATATAGTGTTAGAATTGTGGAACGACAAATGCAAATACAAATTGAATATTAATAATACATCAAAAGTGCTGTCATTTTAATTATTTACGAGGGTATTAACAGAAGGATGCATTGTTTCGCCTATTCGTCAAATTTGCATAGCCTAAATTTGACGTATATATATACATAGTTTTCAGATAATAATGTAATATGATCACTTAAGCATTGTGCGACTTCTCTGAGACTTAAAAATATTTTAATAAAGTAAACAATGTCTTACTGGGTTATCGAGCAATTCAACAAAAAATCTAACATTATATTTAATATTAATTGGTGGTAGAGCTTTTTGCAAGTCCTCTGGGTAGGTAACAATACTTAGTATTGTTGTATTCCGGATTAAGGGGCGAGTGAGCCAGTGTAACTATAAGCACAAGGGACATAAAATTTTAGCTCCCTAGGTTGGTGGTGCATTGGTGTGGACACCATCAGGTGGCACATTTGCCCATCCGGCTGCGTATTACAAAAAAAAAAAATTGTTCTGAGTTACGTGTAATATTTTTATTCTTCCTATAATCCGTGTTCCTTCTACGTTCTCTATTATTAGAATAATGGCATTCCGGAAACATCGTTAAAACACCGTTTGTATAAATGATAAAGCTAATATATTTTTTAATATTTTTTTTTAAATGATCATTACGAATATACGTAAATTGAGAACTAGTGATTGAATTAACGAAGTTGTTTACTGTCTAAGTATTACATTAGTTTTTCATGTAATACGTGTATTTATGAAATGGTAATGAATAATGTTTGCTTACATCATTAAATAAAAAAAAAAAAAATTACATCCGTCAGTACTTGCAATACATTTAGTCATAGAGCCATCATGGTTCAGAAAATTTCAAGACATTATATTAACCTTAACTGACGATTCTGAGTCAAACCAAGCTAGTTTTTGTTTGTATAATCCATCTCGTGCTCCGCGTTGAAGGAACGAAACCTGAGGAAACTTACGCGCGTGGCATGAGATATATGTGGGACGATATGGCCACGTGTATCTACAACTCGCTTTGGAGCAGCGTGGTCAAGCAAGCTCCAAGCTTTCTCCTCAAAAGGGAGAGGAGGCCTTTGCACAGCAATTCCTTTTTACAATAAACGCATCAAACTTCGCCAAAAGCATTTTCTGTTTTCGAGGAAAATACTTGAATTATTTTTGACCAAGTTGTATCAATGGTATTGGAGGTTTTTTTATTGAAAGCAAAAGTCAGCCTCTAACTGTCTTATTATTATGCTAAGTCCTCTCCTCGAAGACAAAATTACGCTGTACCAAGAAAGACATCAATCAGAAATTCGAAATGAATTATAGGCACAAATTAAACATGAAAAGTGTGTGTGTGTGCGTGCCGTATGTTAAGATCACGTATTTTAACATTGACTTATTTTATATATAATATTAATATTAACAATATAAATTGTTTAATTTGTACCAAGGATACCATTTGTAAAGCAATGGATGACAGAAAAAGTGTAATTATCTCACAAAGCGTCTCAGGATCGATTGTTGTCTTTGCAGTCTTCACGTTGCTCTGAGTTCAAACTACTTAACTGACATTTGACTGACGATGTGGCTTTCTAAAGGAAGCCTTCGCCTTGAGAAGGACCATTCTCTAATGAATTACTCTTTCCCCGTAACTGCCTCGTTGGTCAAACGGTCAGCTTATTACAAAGTTGATCCCAAGTTTCTAATCTCAAGTCTTGGGTCGGACTCATGAAAAGTTATTGGGTTTTCTTATTAATTATCAGTAGCAGCCCGGAATCTGGAAGTTGGGAATGAGTACATTCTCGTGCCATGGAGAGCACGTAGGGACGTTATGAGCTAGATTTTTCTGATCTTATCGGATATTATCATCTCAATTAATTGTAAGGGTTGAAACCTGTACTTGCGCAAGCCTTTGAGCATTATAATATACATCGGCAGTATTTAAGTCGATGAGAGTGTCCGCTGTGACTTAAATAAGTAAGAAGGAAATCATTATCGCTATCTCTTTGCGAACGATTTTTAAATCTCATTTGAGCAGAGCACTAATATAACTCAGAAGTATAACTTAGTGTGTTATCTAAATAAAAAATCGTAAAAAAAAAGTATGAACTTCGCGAAATTTGTTTAGATTAAAGTTTTGCACTTGTTAACATATCCTGGCTTTTAATGTAGTCCGTGGTTCATTTCTTTTTACTGGAGCAAAGTGCCGCGTTACGTCAACGTATGGTGCAAGTAAAAAGAGATTTTCATATTTTCAAAGGGGCTTGGGTAAAAATTACATGATTTATTAAACTTGCGACCGCTCATGAAAAGTATTTTATTAGGAAGAACACAATAAGATATTTGTTTTCCTCTATTAAAGTTTCATTCTAAAATGCATCGGAGCTGAGATATTTTTGTGAGAAATATCTCCCATAATTCTGCAACTTCAACATCAGATATTTCAGCTCCGATATCACTTTCGGCAAAATCATATTTTGATTTTTTATTACTATTTATTGCCCTATACGTTACCAACAATTGCATTAGTGGTCGCTGAAAAAAAAAAGACATGTCAAAGCCCACACAAAATTACCCAAACCCCTTTGCATAATGCTATGATGAATCAGTAAGGTTTATTACGAAGTGAGTAAATAATAATTGTGTTATATTTTTACAATGAATATAATTGAAGTACACGCACACTAGTAGAGTGACGTTTGGCGAGTGTGAAGCGTAGCTGTCACGCACACCAAGATGATAAAGTTGGCTCGTTTGTTTCAGTTATTTTGTAGTGCGACACTATCTAGATAGATAAATATTCGAAGTTAGCTTATAGGATTAAGATCTGGATTCTAATTTTGAATAAAGTGTCGGACCGAAATAAATTCTCATTGATAGGCTCAAGATGAATCTGAGTAAGAAGGCTATGAATATAAAGACGTATCGGATTTTGACCTCTGCCTGTTTGATGTTTGAAGTTTTTCAATTTAGTCGGATTGTTATCAAATTGGAAGATAAGAATAAAGATTTGTAGATGTAATTATATATATTATTTTTGAATTGTTCAGATGAGCAACTTAAATGTAATCTTAATAACACATCATCTGTATGATATTGAAAATATACCTATATGATTATCGAAAAAATTTAAGGCATGCCCGCCTCGTATATAATGCGAATATGATGACAATGCTTCGTTTCTTCGTAGCATATGATGAGATGTTCCCAGGAACAAACAGTTGAATGTACTTTTTATCAATCAATGATAATTTATATTGAATCGTCGTATGTTTAAGTGTAGTCTAGCTCGATTAAAATAGTAACTACTGAGTTTCCTGCCGGTTCTTCTCGGTAGAATCTACATTCCGAACCGGTGGTAGCTTTACTTTAAATAGTTTGTTAAATGACGATTCAATAGTGCTTGTAAAAGCCTACTTGAATAAAGTATATTTTGATTTGATTTGATTTAGTAAATTACGCTGATAAATGATAGATTTGTATTTTTAATTTACCTGAACGTATTGAAAGAAATCATTCTATTGACATCATCAACAAAATTAAGAGCTAAATATACATGAGAAGGTTCTGCTCAACGAGAAGATATTTTTATAAGTCCTACGCTTATTTGACCCCAACCAAAAGGACCCCCGTTCGTAACAATAACTTAACAATGATCTTTAATAAGGATTTTTATAATCGATATTTGTAGCAGTTACTGCCTGTTATTTGCGTCCATACCATCCGAACGAGGTAACATTGTACAAGCGTCTATTAGTTTCTATTTAAATTTTACTTTGAAGCAATAATATATAATAGAAAAGTCTTAAAGTTTTCGGATAACGATTGAATCTTTAGGAACTTTTGTATTGTATGTATTTTTTAAAATATTTTAGCAAAGTTATGTCGATCAGAAAAATTTACATCCGTCAAAAATATCAAGCTATCTTGTACAGGGTATAAACAAGCCAATTTTAATCAAATTCGTTTCAGTGGTTTTTTCGTGAAACTGTAACAAATAGACAGAGAGGCAGAGAGACAGAGTTACTTTCGCATTTATAATATTAGTATAGATTATTAATTCGCTCGTTACTTGATACCCTGGGGTATAACTTGAAATGTTACTTTAGTACGTTTATAAATCAAACCTAAGAAATTTCTTCAACTATCTCGGACAGCGGATGGCGTAAGTTTGACGGTCGTCTTTGAAAGTTTTTAGCGAACACATGAGGCATGATATGTTAGGGAATATATCTCTAAGTACTGTTATAAAGTTAATATACATTTACATATATGTATACTTTTCTAAAGAGTTATCGATTAATTGTTTCGTTTAAAACGTAATAAAGACGAGTATTTTATACCTATATTGTTTCTTGGAAAATGATTTATATTTGATTTAAAATTTATAATTTTAAACTTGTTACTTAGTTAGTGGAATAAGGATGATTTTTTAGCATACCAATCAGTCAAAGTTTACATAAATGTTTTCTCTACGGTTTATTATATGCCCTGTACCTATTCTCTATGTATTCGAGTATACACAGAAGTAGTACACAGATAAAAACATGAAAAAATAAAAATGTTGAAAAATAATTCTGAAAAGTTGGTTCAGTAAGAAAATTCTAGTCTGAGTACACAAAGTGGAAACATAAAGAAACAGAGAAATTATTACGAGTCTTAGAAAAATCGTAGAACATAAAACACGAAGATTAACGAGAAAAAAGTGCCGCAACGATCAAAAGGTCTCAGCTGACAACTGCAGACGGATACATGACACGCCGCAGTCCTTTTGAAAACAGTCCCGTATTTTATGTCTCCGAGCAAGACATGTGTAAAGTGTCCATTTTATGGAGACCCTCGGGAATGTACGTCTTTCAGTCTAAGTCGTAAGCGTGTAAAATAAGTGAGGGAGCGCAAAAGATCAACTTTACTTGGCGGGGCTATAAAGCGTGTTACTCAAGACACACCCGCCTGCAGCTAGCAAACCTCCTTTGTCTGGTGAAGGAAACAAAAAGTGAGCGATTGTTTCGCGCGAATTCTGATGTTCCATTTTCAAGTGGGAAGTTTTATTTTTGTCTTTTATTTGGCCAGTGCGTCCGTGTCAAAGTTAGGATGTTCATATTTTATTCCAAAAAGTTTTTACTTCGAACGTGGATAACGTTGCATGCTAAATTTTCGCGCGAAATAATAAGAACGGTTTTTCAGTGATTTCCGAGAGCGAGCTTGGAATATTTAATGAGTAACGTATAACGTATATTGTAATTTTATCGTTATACATTTTATAAAATAAGTAACATTTTATAAAATTACTTTGCTCAAAAAATAAAAGAAGAACTAAAAGTTCGTTTAAATTTTTTTGCTGAAAATGTAATGAAATGCCTTCGTACAATTTTTTGGATAGTAAATTAAGATTAGTAACAAATTTAGATTTCTACTTACTGAATATAATTCAGGATTTTATATATGTACATATTGTAATTTAATCAATAAAAATGTAAACTTCTAACGTATTTAAATTCATATGATACGAAGTGATGCGATGCGAAGCGAAGCGATGCAAAGCGATTAATACGATACAAGAATATAAAGTATATATTTTTATTTTTTAAGAGTTTGGCGGACGGGCAAATGAGTCATCTGATGGTAAGAGGTCACCACCGCCCATAGACATTGGCGCTGTAAGAAATATTAACCATTCCTTAAACCACTAACGCGCTCCCAACCTTAAAAACTCGTCTCATCTCTTGTCTCTGTAGTTACACAAGCTCACCAACTCTACAACACGGAAAGGAAACAATACTAAGTATTACAATTTTGTGGTACCTGATAAGTCGGTGGTACCTAACCAAACGGGCATCCACACCTATGAATATAGACAATGAAGGTGAAAGAGACCTTATCGTTAAGATCACACATAGGTCATTTAAGTAAAGAAATAATAAATATATATATAATATATCAACGCATTATCACATACAAAATTTGTAAGCAATGTAATTATTATTAATAACAATTCTAGTAAATAGTACTATTTAATAGATTTTTTATTAATAATACTATTGAGTGTGGTATGTTTTTAATTACAAGTTATAAAAATTTTAGATATAGATTATAAAGACATTTATTAAATGAAACCAAATTATGAAATTTTATGAATATTGTATTTGTTTAGATCAGGATTCAGATTATGTGTATAAAATACCTCACAAATAGTAAATAATTTTAAAACAAATTTGATTACCAAAGAGGTTATGGTGTGCCAATCTTAAAAAAAATAGATATATGCTCTTTCAGATTTTTTTTTCATACTTCAATTTTGCGAAACTTTGACGCAGCGCATGTAACTTAAGCTCTCAAAAGGAATAATTTTCATCCGTTTTTGAAATATTTTTCATCGATACTCCACTCCTATTACATGTAGCATGATATTATAAAACCTAAAGCCTACCTTCATAAATGTACTAACTAACACTGAATAATAAATATATAATAGTTTAAAAAACTAAAAAATACGCTTTTAGCACGCACTAAAAATTACAAATGGAGCGTTTTATCCAAAAATTATATTTTTTAATAGTCCTGACAGCAAACCCTTTCATTTGATACCCATATCATGGGTGCATTTCAAAATAGCTTGTCCGCCACCTTGGACGTCCGCCATATGGGATTTAAGTCACGTGACTATTTTTTTCGTATTCCTGACAGTAAACCCTTTCATTTGACATCCATATCATGGGGGTTGATTTCAAACAGCCAGTCCGCCATATTGGATTTGTAATGACGTTTAGCTAGTCATGTATTGTCATCAGAACTCAGAGCGTGTGCTAAATTTCCTCATAATCGAAGACCGGGAAGTGGGTCAAAATTAGGGTCCAAGATTTTCTTACATACATAGTTACAAGTGAAGCTAATAAAAGCGTGTTAAAATATTCAAATCGGACCGGTAGTTTCTAAGATTATCGCGTTCAATCAACCAAACAAATAAACTCGGCACCTTTATAATTGGTATAGATTTAAAGTTCCAATTTAGTTAAGGTTATATATTGTATTGCAATTTAATTAGATTTATTTAAGGATATTGTTGAAAATATTTCAGTTAATGTTTCCTAGTACTTGTGCAGTCTGACCGCATCTGTCTGCAGTCTAGACGCATAAACAAGACTCTTAGATAATATCAATAGTCCTGCGCTAGAAATTTATATTTGTTTTGTTTCTAGATAATCAAACGTTTTATTGTATAAAAATTATAACAATATAGTACAGTTTTTTTTTAATAAATATTAGACAACATAACACACATTACTCTGATCCCGATGTAAGCTAAAGCACTTGTGTTATGGAATGTCAGAAATAACGAAACTGTACCATAAACACCCAGACCCAAGATAACATAGAAAACTCATGAACTTTTTCCACATCGACTCGGCCGGGAATCGAACCCGGGACCTCGGAGTGGCGTACCCATGAAATCCGATGTACACACTACTCGACCACGGAGGTCGTCGAAAGTTTAAATTCATTATTATTCTTTATATGATTACTGACCGGGCTGAGACTTTACAAAAAGAGCTCTAATTATTTTTTTCATAGAAACTATGATTTACTAAAGTATTGTAAATTTTGCGTACTGTAAAATAATAATAATTATTACTTCTACAATAACAATAGTGTAGACTGAAGGTCATAATATAAATATCGTAAATAAAGTATATTATATAAGGGTCTGATTATAGCAATATTTTTTTTATCTCTAGACGTATAACTGTGTAGCGGTGCTACGGATTTATGACGTAATACCTTTACGAGAGCAAATTGCTAGTGTGAGTGAAATTAATAAGAGTGTGGGCGTTGGTTGAAGTTTTCATATAAATGACATGGGTTTACTGGGAACTAGAAATATAATACTTTGAACTTGTTCTCGCGAATTTTGCATAGAAGTCGTTATTTTGGATTTATTGTGACGTCACATATCTTAAATCGAAAATCGTTATATTATATTTTTATACTGAACATTTGACAAATGTCAAACTAAAATTTAATATATATAACACACAACATGATAGCTAATATACTTATATACATAAAATAATTTTGGGTTTTCAAAAAATGTTTTTTATTTTTATTTTATGTCATACAATCACTACATACTATTAAACAAACACGCTGCGTGGCTCTGGTAAGTTGCCTGACGCGTTAAACTCAAAAACAAAAGAATACATTTTTATACGGTTTCAAGCAATGAACGAGGAAGACTTGGGTGTATAATTTATTAAGATTTATAAATATCACACGGACGGAGAGTTGCAATAGAGCGAGTTATAACACATACCCATATTACCCTATACTCGGTAGTAAGCTCGCCAAGACGCGTCACGCGAAGCGCAATACCAGATAAATAAAATTCTCGAAAAATGTTATTAATATGAACGTCTTCAATTTTTTTTATGTAGCAAATGAGCATTATAAATATTGGACAACATCACATACATTACTCTGATCCCAATGTAAATAGCTAAAGCACTTGTGTTATGGAAAATCAGAAGTAACGACGGTACCACAAACACCCAGACCCAAGACAACATAGAAAATCAATGAAATTTCTCTACATCGACTCGGCCGGGAATCGAACCCGGGACCTCAGAGTAGTGTACCCATGAAAACCGGTCTACACACTACTCGACCACGGAGGTCGTCGTGAGGCTCACCCGATGGAAAGTGCAACATATACTTTTTTAATCTAAAACTTTGAACTTATAATTTCTTTACTTAATAATCTACCTACAAACTTTTATTTTCCCCCCAATCCCTTAAACTAGGGGCCATCTCCTACGATAAACGTTTGCTTTAGACCCTTACTCTGCGAGACGAGAGTAGATCGTTGAATATACATTGGAATAAAATATTTAAACGAACTCTAAAGAATATATATTAATTATACCTAACTTTAATCGCTTTGTCATGGCTCGTAACACCCGCGAAGGGTATTAAACATAGACGCAGAACGGTATACATATTCCGGTCATATCACAGTCATTGCCATGAAAACATACCATGAGATTAATGTAATGATATTTCATTTAATAAAAAAAAAATAAACAACAATACCTATAATATTTTTTGGATGTTGTTGTTTTTTCTTTTTTTTATGAAAGAGGCAACGACAATTGTAAGTGGACACAACCCCTCATAGACATTGTCTCTGTAAGAAATGAACCATTCCTTACATCTTCATTGCGCCATCAAGTTTCGGAACTAAGTTGTTAAGTTGTACATCCCTTGTGCCTGTAGTCACACTGAGTCACACACCCTTTAAGCCGAAACACGACAATGCAAAGTATTGCTACTTGACGGAATAATTTATAATATATTTGATAACTGTACAATTATAATTTAATGATAATAATAAATTTAACTTCAATACGTATTTGTTATTGAACCTCCGTACCCAACTGGTAAAACGGGCACGTCTTACTAAGATTCCACTGTCCGTACGTCTGTCACAAGGCTGTATCTCATAAACCATGAAAGTTAGACAGTTGAAATTTTCACAGATGATGATTTCTGTTGCTATTATAACAAAAACAAACAGAATAAAATGAATATTTAAGGGGACCATACAACAAAGGTGATTTTTTCGCCGTTTTGATATGGTAGGGAACCCTTCACGCGCGGGTCCGACTCGCATTTCATCGGTTTTTTTCTTTTATTATTAATACAGGTTTATATAAACACTGAGTTACTAGAAGACTGTAATCAAAGTTGGAATTGAATTTTTAAATTTTTATTCAAAAATAATTCGTGGAAAACTAAAATGTAACTTGTTTCCGATTACATCTCAATTTATTGAAGAAAATATTTTCATTAAGAGTTTTTCTGGTGTAATATTGATTAAAATATAAATAAAATTGATATTAAAATGTATGATATGACTTTATATTAAGATTTAATACAATATTTTCTTTAGTTTTTACTTGGTAGTAGGAAATTGTGCAATCAGATATACTAACGCCGAACAGCAATACTCAGTACTGTTGTTTTCCGGTTTGAAGGGGGAGTGAGAAAGCGTAACTACTAGCACGTAACATAACAATTTAGTTCCAAAGGTTTGTTATGGTGTTGTACTGGTGTTGTACGGGATGCTTAATATTTCTTATGGCGCCAATGTCTATAGGCGATGCTTACCATTTACCATGAAGTGGCTCATAGGCCAGACTGCCTACCTATCTAATTTTTATAATCGCTGTTTGTCGTATTACAATAATTAACGAGACTCCATATTCAATGTCAGTGGGTTTCAAAAAACCTTCGCCATTTTCCATTAAAGTTTGTTTTCGTATTCTAGCCATTTCATTCTTCTCCTATGAGCAAGTCATAATATTAATAAGTAAGTATTAATATTAAAATAAATAAAATACTAAAAGTATAATAAACCTTTTATAATGGTTAATTATATTATTTTATGTATAAATTAATTCTTCTGTACCTGATCCTCCTAAAACGCTGCATCGATTTATTTTTGCCTGCGTTCGAGAGGTCCTATGTTTATATAGATTTTCATTTCTCAAATTCCGGAAATGTCCCTAATCTCCGGGTATTGCAGGTGATCATGAGCGGTTGTCATTTTCCATCTGCAGCACTGGTAGATGGAAAATGGGTCTCCTGCTCGTTTGCTATCAGTTAGATATCTACCATAAAAAAGATTGGACCCAAATAATATTCAACTTAATAATTATTTACGTACGAAGTCGGGACGGTCAGCTTGTATATTATAACTATCTGGAACAACTCGTTAAAGTATATAAAAACCAAGAAAGTATTTAAAACGGAATAAAGTCAATCTGCGCTAATTGCGCAAAAAATAAGTGAACTAAGTAGCGGGGTAACATGATGGATTGGTTTAAATTATTGCCAGTTCGGCCCGCTTTAGTGTTCCTGTGTTTTTTTGTCCATTACAACTTTTTTTTCAGGCACAAGCGAGTCGGCGCTAAGACCCGCTATCCACTGATTCGTGCGATTTATGATAATAATTATATTAAAAAGTTTTGTGGAAAATATCCGATTGAATACACTTTTTAGTGAGTACACTCTTTATCCTCTTACTATCAAAATCTGAAGAGACTTTCTTTTTGGTTGTGCTCAGTATAGTTCGGCTAAGGGAGAAGCCTTTTGAGGAGAAGTTTTGGAAATTATTCCTCTCTGCTCCAATCGGGATTGGTAAATACATTGAAATTAGACATATGCAGGCTTCCTCACGGACTTTTCCTTCACGCCGAGCATGAGATGAATAAATAGAAATTAAGCATATAAAAATTATGTGTTGCTTGTTTAGATTTGAACCCTTAATCAAACCGGCGACATAGCCCTACCACCAAGTACATTGCCGTTTAGGGGGCTCGGCTCCGCTGAGGTTAGTTTAGGTTAGGTTAGTTATTTTGCTTTCAGTAATATAATTGCTAAAAAGTTTATTTAAAATACTAATTATCAAGTTCACATTAAGACATTGTCAAGTAGGACCTCAGATATTTTCAGTTAGTATAAATTAGTGTATTTAAGATGCAGTCAATCTTAGTGCTGGGCTATCTCGTCTCATAAAGACTCGATTAATTATTTTTGCATTTAAACATTTGTAGATCGAGGAATTCTAATGTACATTTAGGATTGAGATTTACTTTAAATGTGTAATGGAACTTCGAACAGACATTATACTTCTGATAAAAATCTAATTAATTATTTTCTCATTCAAATTTAATTTGAGAAAATATGTTCATATTCAAATATTCATTTCAACCATAACACTATTCACTAAAATAAGCCATTATTTCGGTTTTTTTTCGAAGCGATTTTAAGCAATACAGCATTATTCCTTATCCAATTAAGTACCTCAAACAAATTGTGCATTTAATATAGATCAATGGCCCTTTAAAGCATGTAATTTAAAATTAATATTTTCGAAGATATTACAGATTTAAAACGCAGGGAGATAGCGATTTGTATTATCTAACGACTGAAAAACTCTAACGTTGTAAGACATTCGGTAGTATATTAAGTAGCAGCATTGCAACCATGCGAAGCCGGGGCGGGTCGCTGGTTCAATATATAAAGGGCTGATTTTTTTGGTATTGCAGACCAATTTTCAATAATTAAGATACCACACACTGAAGATGAAACAACGAAGATGGCATTACGGAAATAAGGATAAAGAGAACAAAATGACGAGAACGTGTTTTTATATGTCATATAACATACATATAACATAAACAGCCCATAAATGTCCCACTGCTGGGATAAAGGCCTCCTCTCCCTTTGAGGAGAAGGTTTGGAGCATATTCCACCACGCTGCTCCAATGCGGGTTGGCGGAATACACATGTGGCTGAATTTCGTTGAAATTAGACACATGCAGGTTTCCTCACGATGTTTTCCTTCACCGCCGAGCACGAGATGAATTATAAACACAAATTAAGCACATGAAATTTCAGTGGTGCCTGCCTGGGTTTGAACCCGAAATCATCGGCTAAGATGCACGCGTTCTAACCACTGGGCCATCTCGGCTCTTATGTCATATAGGTAGGTGGAAATATTAATCACTTCTAATGTCACCGACCTTGGGAACTAAGATGTTATGCCCCTTGTGCATATACACTGGGTCACTGACCCTTCAAACCGGAACATAACAATACTAAATAACACAAAGTACTCCCAACAAATATAGGATGAAAATAAAGTTTTTTTCCCCGACTTGTTTCTAAAGTGTTTTTTCTTTGAGCAACTGTTCCCACGTTGCCTTGCTTAACTCTAACACACCTTTTTTTGCGTCGCATTAAGCGGACGAAGATCCTAAATTGTGCAGCGCAACTTTAAAGTTGTGTTACTCGCAAATATTGGTTTTTTGAACGCGGTTCGAATGTGTTTACGCAGATGGGAATTGAATTTTTTATGATACGATTTTAAGCGGTTTGTCCGGTTTGAATTTGTGTTTGTTTTTTTTTCCTGGTTAAAAATATTACTTCGGTTTTCTACCCGAGTTTAATTTAAATTGTTTATTTACGTACTTTGAAATATAGTTTCAATGAACTATAACAATTTAACTTCAAGAATATTGGTAGTATAGGATTTATTGGAACATATTGGTAGATTAAATTAGAATAGATTTAACGCGAATATTTTAATGATTAGTTGCATTGAATTTGTGAAACTTCTGAAATTATGTTTGTCCTGTTCAGTTCATAAACCGCAGAACAATAGTTTTTCGATCACGCATTGGATTATATTTTTAACTTAGGCCTTGTCTTAGTTTGAATGCCAGTAACTGAATGGCATTTTTACCGATGGTAATCATCAGGTTCCCAATGCAAGCACTACTGAATTTCGTTGTGCTTAATTTTGTTTTCATATTTTGGTTCGGCATTGAAGAGGAATTTCTTTAGGAAACATGCATGTGTTTTTAGATTTTTTATGAAAAACTGGTTTTTGTGCATCCCATTAGAGAAGCGATTTCGTTCTTAGCCTTGTGAGGCTAAGAACCCTGTGGGGCGAAAAAGCCTTTGCCCAGCAGTGGGATATTTAAAGGCTATTATACAATCCAAAAAGACAGTCTCAATTGGCTTTTCTTTTTCTTTGCTGTGATCGTTATCTGTTTAGCGATCATATTTTATCAGAAAAAATAACTGTTACGCCAAAATTAACGGGGACACAGAAAAAGAATACCATAAGGAATAAAGTAGAATAGCACCCTCTCCTTAAAAAGCCATATGCCTTTTTAATGGATTAATTATGTGATAATCATAAATTCTCATTAGTAAGTGATGCAGGAAAAAGTAAAGTGGATATCTGTGTATTTCGACTAATGAGGAAAATCCTTATACCGTAGGCAGATGGCTCATTAAAAGTCTATAGTGACTTTTAGAGAGAAAGTTACATTAAAACTGTAAAAATTTTTTGACTCACTCACATTTTCTTGTAAAATATAAGTATAAGCTTTATAGACTTAATATTTTTATACTGTCTAGTTTTCCAAATTAATGCGATATTTTTATACATCGAAGTGGGGAGAGGAGGTCTAAATTATATATATAAATAAATCTTTTAGAGCTACGTGTCGCGCTTAATATTCATATGAAACCAAATTTGGAACGGATTGAAATGAAAAAAATAAAATGTATTATTAGATATGTCAGTTTACAATAGTGTCGGTGCCCTAAATTGCCGAATTAACCCGTATGTGGTATTTCATTTCTTATCATTGAATTGTTCTCAAACGTTGCTCATTTATTTTATTGTGTCTGTTGTTTAATACATAATATTATAAAGCGAAAGCAACTTCGTTCCAACCGAGTTTCCCATAATAACTTTTTTTTGTTTATTAAAATAAAAACTTGGCCAAGATATTCCAAAAGAAATCCTAGGAATGTGTCAAGCTATCTGTAATTTACTAAGGCAGATATAATATTGCCTATGTTAGGCACTTACATCCCGATATACTTCGAATTTATATGAATCCAAATTTGGAACGGATTGAAATGAAAAAAAAAATTAAATGTATTATTAGAATATATGTCAGTTCACAATGG
This sequence comes from Vanessa atalanta, assembly GCF_905147765.1. Taxonomy (NCBI): domain Eukaryota; kingdom Metazoa; phylum Arthropoda; class Insecta; order Lepidoptera; family Nymphalidae; genus Vanessa; species Vanessa atalanta. The sequence goes on from NC_061882.1 coordinate 9,635,608, forward strand.
TGTCGGTGCCCTAAATTGCTGATTTAACCTTTATGTGGAGTATTGCTCTTCGTATGCAATTGAAATACAGACATATAAAATCTTATTTAAAATTATGCGGCGCTTATGAGTTTGTGAGACTGTGTTACGTGTATCTGTAACTTACAATTTAATAAATGAAAAATATTAGCCAAAAAAATATTTTTATTGACTCTCCGTTCATCAAATACATACTTTGCAGTATGTATAGTTTGAAATTTATTTTGTTTTATATATTTTAAACTTTTTACATCCACAACCAAAGTTGGTTTTAATTATTAATGACGATGCTGTACTGAGTGAGGACAGTTGTAAATCCGTGACAAAAATAATAGTACTCAAGTATATGTAAACACAAATTATTCCCTCAGTTTTATTTTGATACGACCGAAGAGAGCTCAAGTGCAGAATCATCAGCTGTACGTACATTCCGAGGCACGGAAGTATTAAAACTACTATATACAAAATTAAGGCTGTCATTAAGAAATTGTTAATAGAAAACCGGTCAGGGTTTTAACTTGAAGCCTTACCATCTATCGAATAGACGAGAGTTAAGCTATAACTACATAACTAATTACCGGATAGTTCTATGGAGAGAACTCGTACTTTTAATATACATAATAATTTGGCTATATATGATAATATACGCTCTTAAATACATGACTTACTACTATAGTTGGGATATTGGTACTCTCTTTAGTAGCATGAATTGTATCCTACATGCACCAACCTATATACAGCCTGTATATATAGTTCGTTTTCTAGTCCCAGTATCAAATATATCATTTTTAGTAACTAAGGTGGTAGGAACATCGTTTTGTTTTTTATCAATGAGTTTATTGAATCTTAGCTGAAGGTTGAGGATTCAATTTCAGCCAAGTACAATTGAGTTTTGTGCTTTGTGTTCATATTTTACCTCGTGTTCGGCAATGAAGGAAAACATCGTGAGCAAACCTGGACCTGTCGGATGAAGTTCTGCCTCATGTGTATAACTAACCCGCAGTTAGAACAGCCTCATGAAATAAGCTACATATTTTCTTCTTAATTAGACAAGATTTCTTTGCCCAGCACTGGGACAGTTACAGAGTAATTTGCTGTTTTAAATCACAAGCTGACCATTTATTAAGTCGAGACATTTTTGTACATCTCGCTTATCAGAGAATTTTTGTCCTGTATTAACTTACTGAGGACATAAATATTCGGCGCTCCCTTTTTTCGTTATTTATGAGACTATCTTAGAGTGTTAGTTTAAATTAACAACGAGACTCCCGAAAGTATAAAATCGCGTCTCGTAATTTACATTACCCTAGCGAAAGATAATAAAGGAAGTTAAGATTTTTTTATCGACGTTAGTCCGATAAAATGTTCTGTGAAAATTAATCGAAATGAAACTTCTATAACGAAAGTAAAATATCGAAATGGATATTTATTGCAAGTCGTTTTCGTCCTTTTTTGCGACTTCATTCGCATAGACTTTGAATATGTAACAGTATTCTCACAATTCAATCCGAATAAATTATTTAACCTTTTTCTTGGTGTTGACTTGGTGCAAGCTAGTCTTGGTAGGTTCCATTCAGTCATCAGATATTCAAATATAAACAGTAATACTTAATATATGTTCTGTTTAGGCTTGCAGAGTGAGTAAGCCAGCCAACAGGCACAAGGGGCGTAAGATCACCATTCTCAAAGTTAGTGGCGTATTGGCGATGTAACGAATGTGACCAAACGCAATTTTTCCTGACGCAAGCATTTGCCTGTCCGTATATGTCCTGTTACATAAAAATCAAAGTCGCGCTAACTTGTACGATTTGTTTGAATGTGGAAAAAATTCGCGAGGAAACCTGAATAAATCGCAAGAAATTACACATACATGTACATTTTTTCCTTAAAGAGAGATGATGCCAGACCTTGGGATCTATTCAAAACAATTGTACATATTTATTAACTTTTTTGAATATTTATTATTTTAGAGAAACATGAGCAAACCTTTTCTTTAAAAAAGGCGGACCCTTAGCTTAGTAAAGGGTCATTATATGTATAGGCCATTACTTTATGTATTATTTTTAAGTGAAATATTAAAATAAAATAAAGCAATCATAACTCCATCCTCGTAACTTTTCGTCGGTCACGCACAACGTAAATGATTTATAAACTGCTGGACAAATTGACAGCCAAGCGGAATTTGGAATAGACGTGTTCTTTTTTCAAATACGTTTTTTAAAAGGACATTTGATTTTTATTTTTTGGCCAGTTTCATCTGGTTTTCTACTTATTTTTTTCAAAAAAGTAAACTGGTTGCGTTGAAAAGTTTTAAACTGCGAAATCTGCTCAAAACCGGACTGCAGCGTGTGGCTGGAATTAACAATGGCTGCCTGCAAATCTGTGGCTATTGTTCAACAGCCAGTAATTGTTATTTCTATTGATTTATTTCTTATTTTGTTCGAAGAAATTTTGATTAGTAATATAAAAATGAACCACATACTCAAATCATAAATTGTAGTTGGTCGACTTCAAGAAAATATTGATAATGTAAGTACAATTAATCTCGTGAATTAAGATATCTATGTAATGGGTGTTACCTACCCACTGGACGGACTTGCTCAAAGCCCTACCACCAAGTGATATTATATTTAAGTTCAAAATAATTAAATTGATTATTATTATTCGAATTAATTAAACAAAATATTTATATTAAAAACATATTTGTATGATAAACCTGGTTTTATTTGTCTCCTCTATAGTCGATTGCACTTATAACCTCAGACGCTCTAAAAGAACACGGTTATTACACAGAATCAACGTTATATGGATCCTGACTAACTATAGGAAATCACGAGACACACCGATATTTAAATATTAAAAATATAAACTTAAAATTATATTTTAACTAAGATAGTTAGGGAACAGTCACACAGTATATATAAAAAGCATTTTTATTTTCAGTGTATCGTTTTTAAATAGGCCAAGTTTATTTTCATCGTTTTGTACAATAAATTTAATTTTATTAGTTCTTCTTTTGTCCATTAATTATCGATCTTATAAGGAATAAGAACGATAGGAAATCAGAACGAATAAAAATTGAACAATTTTATTATAAGCTTTCATTTGTTAATAAGATTCCGTATTATGATGTTATGGGCAAAGTGTTGTTAGCATGTGCTGAAATGTATGAGAAATTATGACTCGCAATTTAAACGTATTATGTTCATATATATAATGATGAACTTTATAGTATTTTAGTTCGTAGCCGTAGTCACATTTTATTCTAAACAATATATCTTTGATTGCACAGAAATTATAGATATTGTTGATTTACTATAACGATTTTTTTTTTTATATTGCTTATGTTTGATATGAAAACAATTGTCGAATATAATCTTGAAATGTTACATACTGGATTATATAATTTTAAAGGTAAGTTTTTTCATTAAAAGTACTCAAAAAAGACTAGTTTTTGCCACGAAAGAGTTTCACTGCAATGATGATTCTGTAAAAAATCACTTATAAATTTTATTATTTTTATAGGGTTTTGTCGTACTTCACATTCTGATATTTCATATTCGTGTTCTGCGGTGAGTTTCGTGGTTCTTCTTACAAAAGTTCCGCTGTTTTCAAAATATAAAGCTTGTTTTCTATTAAGACTAAGCGATCGTTTAAATATATGTTTTTCTGAAACATTTATACGTTACCTGTAGACGTTCTTGAGTTCTACGAATTCCTCATTCAAAGTTCTGGCATGTTTGTCAAAGTTTTGTCAGCTTGTGCCAGAAAAGCGCCCAGGCGATTTTTATTCTGTCTAAGTTTTTACATTTTCACCAGAAAACATAATATATATCCTATATTTGTTTAGAAACTATAATCTATCTCGTGAAAGTTAGTTAAATGGTAAGTTTAATCATTAAACAAATATACTAAATTATCCCATAAACATTTTCCTCTATGATATTTTAATCTGTGAAATTTAATTATCAAAATTTTCACTACAGATACATCACGAAATCGGCTTCAGGAACCCGGACTGGGTTGGATCGACAAACACAAGAGCCATCCAACAAGGGGTTTTTCATTGTATTTACGGAACCTTAAACAATATTTGTTTTTTTAATCTCTTACATATATAGAAAGGGGATTGTGTAAATGTGTTTGAACGCTTTTCAAGTCATTTTATTTTTGTAAATTGATGGGAATGAAAAATGAACGTAGGATTAAAGTTGAGCTTTATATAAATTTATTTTTTAATGAATTAGTAGAAGATTATAATGAATGTAATAAATTACAGCAAGTGAACTTTATCTTGATGGAAAATGCCGATAGCCGTGTCATAAAATGGCTAACGAAATCTAGTGGCGGTTGGGGAATAAAAACCTTTGTCCAGCAGTGGATGGTCTCGGGCTGATGATAGTGATGTGATCTCTAAGGGTAGTTCCTCACAGGTAGTACTTGCCTGTAATCTATGTTTCAAGTTTAAGTATTCGCCAGCAGTCACTTCATTTGTTTTTAAAATATCGGACGAAGCGGTAACATTGAGCGCGAAAAAAAAAGTGTCACTTATTTTGAAATTGGTGAATTTTGAGTCATGCTCGATTCCGAACTGTTACAATTTAGTTAATGCTCCCGGCGACCTTTCTACCGTTCTAGTAAAAAGGAATTCAAGTTTTTGGATTAAGCATAAATCACTAGTTATTTGCATGAATAGTCCGTTTATTGACTTCGTTAAAACGATTGCTTGAAATCCGAATTTTTTGAATCAAGAAAAATAGTTTAAATGGACTTAACTACTTTTAAGAAAAAATCAAGTAACGCCTACCTTTACAAATTCATTAATTAACTTAATAAAGCTTAAACAAGCTCAATTAAATCTCACTTTATACAAGAAATAAGAAATATATATTACATAATATGTTTTTGCTGTCTCTACTAATCTAAGTGGTTTCTGCCATAAATATTATGTTTACTGGCACGTCTAATATTATTAATGTCATTGTATGATAATTCACACATTTGTACAAATGTGTCAGAAAAATAAAATATATTATTTCCTAAGTAGACTAGTAAATGATAATAAAACTCTTTGGTTTTTACACAGTCACTTTTAAATAGTTAATTAACAAGACGGAGCTAAAAAACTATTTGGGTCTAATAATATTTTAACTTTAACCTGGATTCCAAATTTAAGATGAGAAATGTATTAAGATAATTTTAGAAATATCTGCTTAATTTATAAATAATAATTTATTTTACAGACAACCAGTAAGGTTTCACATAATTAACACTGTTAATTATATCAAATGAGTCACTCGGTGGGAAATGGTCCCGTCTGCTCATTAAGAATAATAGTTTGTAAATGTCCCAGAGCCGGAAAAAACTAAATTCCCTGCTTTGGAGAATGTGTACATCTTTTCTCACAAGGATTTCATCCGAAATTTACATTTCATTATGATTATTTTCTTCATTGACTGAAAAATCAAATACTTGAAACCATTTCGGATTATGCGCCTGCTAAATATTTGGTTAACATTAATATTGCCTCAATGAAAACAACAGACGATTCTGCCATCAAGACTGCATCACTCACCTTGAAGGTATTCGCGCCATTCTGTAAGCATAGATTTAGTATCTCACTTATGAAATTATGAAAACTGACAAAAAATTAAACTATATATTATAATAATTTTAGTCAATATCGCAAATCGCTCTCTGACATTTTCAAAATCAAAATCAAAATATACTTTATTCAAGTAGGCTTTTACAAGCACTTTTAAATCAATCATTTAACAAACCATTTAAAGTAAAGCTACCACCGATTCGGAATGTAGATTCTACCGAGAACAACCGGCAAGAAACTCAGTAGTTAGTCTTTTTCAACATCTTCACGATAGTATTCTGCGGTGAGTTTTGAGGTTATTCTTACCGAATAGCTATAAATAGTACAGCTCATCTGTCATCATCCGTTTATTAAATCTTATAAGTGTTGAAAAATAATACATAGAAATCTTATATTCGAAGCTTCAATAAACAGTTTACTACACTCTATATGGTTGCTTTTTTCATTACGGAACCCGGTGTGGACATAAATAATTTTATTTGGCGTGTTATGAAGCAAATGTAAATCAAAGGGTCGCGTTATTTGACGTTATTATTGCTTTGTCCGAACATTATTAGCAATGAGCGTACATTCTGACCGGTATTTAGACGTTATGCCCAAATAAATAGAATGGCTTATTATTTTCTTTCGTAATTTCGTTTCGGCCATTCGATTTTGTTTATGGGATTCGTGTTCGTTGGATGTCATTTCGGTTTTTGTTGCAGATTAAATTTTATTGAAATGTATGAATTTATTGCAATGGTTTTATTTATGGTTTTAGACGTTTTTTATACATGAAATGAATTTATTTGTTTCAATTTGGTGTAAAATAAAATAATTCGTTGCGAATATAACCGATCTTTCTGATATATTTCCATTTGTATTCGCGTGTTTTATTAAGACTCTTATACGAGTTTGTTTATGCTATATAGGTAGGACTGGCAAATGGGTATGGTACCCCTGATAGTAAGTATCACTGTCTATAGACGTTGGTACTGTATGAAATATTAATAATTCTTAATACCATCAATACGCCACCAACCTTGGGAACTAATTAACCTGTATTTATACTGGTCTTCACCTTTCAAAGTAGAACCCAATAAATATGTATTTCTGTTTGGCAGTAGAATATAATATGATGAGTGAGTGGTACCCACCCAGGTGGAAGAATTTAACATTAGCAGTAAGCAAGCAGTAATCGTGCTTTAACAACTAACTATTACTCATTTATGTCGATTGATTTTTTATTATGCAATTTACTTTATTTATTTATTTCAGACAGGATGGTTTCGACATATTTCAAGAAGACCGTTTTGTGTGTGGCAGTAAATTCCGGGTGAGATATCTTATTCAAAAAAATGAGCTAAGACGGAAGGCGTTTTTTTCGTGATGTAATTATTTTTTTCTTATAATAGCATAAGCATAAGCAGCCTGTAAATTTTCCCACTGCTGGGCTAAAGGCCTCCTCTCCCTTTGAGGAGAAGGTTTAGAAGCATATTCTACCACGCTGCTCCAATGCGGGTTGGCGGAATACACATGTGGCAGAATTTCGTTGAAATTAGACACATGCAGGTTTCCTCACGATGTTTTCCTTCACCGCCGAGCACGAGATGAATTATAAACACAAATTAAGCACATGAAAATTCAGTGGTGCCTGCCTGGGCTTGAACCCGATATCATCGGTTAAGATGCACGCGTTCTAACCACTGGGCTATCTCGGCTCAGTTCTCGGCTCTCTTCTTGTATCAATATTGATTTAAGGATAAAATTTACTGGTAAGTCGATAATAATTTAACTAATACCAAAGTTTCCAATGGCATAATATTGCTTGGTTGTTGGATCAGGGATGCGTAGAGAAGGCAACGTCACTGTAGCACGTAATAAGGTCCGCCTTAACTACCATTCTACCCTGAAAAAACAAGAAAGATAGTTTTATTTAATACCGAATATATCAAAGCTATTTTTTTGTATTACCTTTGGTTAATATTTTGAAATAAGTTGATAGGTAGGTTAATTATACCGCAATAGCCTAGTGGTTAGAACTCGTGATTCTTATCCAATTTTTGGTGGCCCCAAATCTGGGCTTATTGACCATTGAATTAAGAGTTTAATTAGTGTTCATTTATCTCGTGATTGGTGGTGAAGGAAAACACCTTAAGGACACCCGCATGTGATAGATTGAAATTTGACAAATGTGTATCTATTAACTCGTATTGGAGAAGCTTTGTATAAGAAAACCTTCTCATCAAAAGGACAATTTATCTCAGCAGCGAAATATTTACAGGCTGTGATTGTTTTATAGAATCAACATCCCTTTTCATCAAAAATAACAATAAAATACATTACTTTTAGCTTCAGTTAGTAAGAAGGTTTAATTTTCATGTAACCTGTCATTAATTTTAAAGTACAAATACATAAACTTAAAGACCACAATGTCTCTGAAGGCAGTAGCTACATGCATATTATGTAAAACTGTAATTCAACAATTTACGAACTTGGTAGGGGAAAGAACTATTAGTGTTGAACTTCGGCGTCAATGTACCGAATAATGAGCGCTGGAATCCATTCCTGTCACAAACTTTCCAATGACGCTTCAATGCTCCGAACTTTACCGACCATTGCATTGTGAAGGGTGATCAAACTATTGCGTTTTTCATAGCGAATACGCGGTTAGCATCGTAGTATGTATAGTAAGAATTATAATGGTTAATAATGCTGGAGATCCGGGGTTTACATCTCAAGACTTATATGCAAACTATTCCAGGTCCTGGTGTTGTTTACATATAAGTCTTTTTACCCTTTCATCGAAGGATCAACCTTCAATATAGGGTTAAGACGGGTTAAGAAGGCTCAAGTGATATATAAATTCTTAGATCTTTACGTAAGATATTCGTAAGCTGTTGATCTATGATGACCATATCTTTGTGTTGAATATCCAGATATTAATAAAGGTTATATGTGATTGGAAACGTGTGAAATATTATTACTAGCCATTTGATTCGAAAAACCTTTATGGCATTTATGTTGCCAGAATGTACACGTGATATTCGTGTAAGTGTATATTATTTGATTTCAACTCTGTAATTTACAGTTGAAATATAAATTGGTATCGAACATAAACGCTTAATAAGTCCAATTATTATCATATTACTAATTCACGTTTAATAAATTTCAAAATCAAGGCAGACTATTATTCATTATCACGAATAATAATTTTTCGCTTAATATTCCTTTATGAGACATCCTTGATTTTTTAGAATGACATGTACAATTGTATATTTATTTATTTAATAAGCTTGATACTATATAAGCCACTAAAAGAGTCTAAATTAATAAGTAATTCATTAATTAAATATTTTATACCAAAAGAAAACTTTATGTTTCACCTATCTTTGCGTGGACATAAAACAATGCTTTCAAATATTTTGTTAGTCAAAACTAAGTGAGCTATACCGAGTAAACATACATATAAAATATATAATATGTGTAGTAACTCAGAAACACTCTTTCTAAACAAAGAGAGTTAAGACCTAAAATAATAAATTGTCATGCTTTCCATGGCACGCGAATGTAAATACTGATCAATACCAAACTACGAAAAAAATTTCAATAAGTCTTTATTGGCTTGACCTGCGATTATAACTCAGGACCTTCAGCTGTAGCAAGTTTGCCACTAAGCCGAATAAGAAGTTAAAATACTCCATGAGAACTTCTTAATTTACAGGGACAAATAGTTCGCGAACTTTTGTCCCACGCTAAGCTATGAGTACTATAGTATACGATGTTCTATCAATCTAAAAAAATATTTTCGTACGACATTTATACAATTATATTTTAATACCCTTAATAATGTAATGAAGACCAATTAAGTATTGATTTATTTTAATTATCTATATGACATTTTAAAAAAACGTCAAGTTCGCAGGAGACCTTATTTTAGTGCCATTAGTATCATAACTGAATTTAATTGTAATTGCTGTTATGAAAATGGCTAATGAAGACTTAAAATAAGTATAATATTATTATATGAAGTCTTATAATTACAATTTTATTCCATTTGCATTTGATGCCCCATGAATTTGTAAAAAAATTTATCCATAATATAAAGCCTACTTGAATAAAGTACATTTTGATTGATTGATTGATAGATTGACACATGACCGAAAGTTTTATCCCAAAACAATAAAACATGCATTAGTTTTGTGCAATATGCAAGATTTCAAAAAGATGTTCGTATAAGCTATTATAACAAAAGAGATATATTTTATAATGAATGATTATGAAATTATTCATTGATTTTGGAATTATTATTATCAGTGTTAGGCAGACAAGGATAGGATTAGTGAAGCTAGGAGATTAGCTAACTACGCAGGAAATATAGTAGTGCACAAGTGTGTGCGCAAACAGGTGCAGGTTCAATACCATCAATCCGATGAGACCGAAAAACTAATAAGACCGAAAATAGTTTAAGCGCAGGATCAACGGCTATACCTGCTCCGAGGTGCGGGAGTATACACACTTCCCACTTCCAAACTCCGGGCTGTTATTGAGAATTTTTAATAGAAAAACCCAATAGCTATTTATCAACCGACCTGGGGTATGAGCCACGAAGCAGAACCAATTATTACACGAGTATTTAATAGATTTATTATTTATTTAAATATAAATTCGTGTGGTGGTAGAGTTTGTCCTTTAACTTGACGTTATTGACATTAAAGTCTGCAGTTGGTAGGAATCTGTTGTGGTTGTATATAATTTTGAAACGTAACATAAGTAGGTAGACTAGCAAATGTGCCTATATTTACACTGGCTCACTTACCATTCAAACTGGAATAAAACACTGTTAAGTATTGTTTGGTGGTAGAATATATGATGAGTGAATGGTACCTTTAAAGGCGGTCGCACAAAATCGCAAATACTTTTGTTTATCAGGTTTTTCGTGTATAACTATCATATAGATTCAAATTAAAAAAATTTGTTAAGAAACGCTTTTGTGCGAAAGGTTACTATACAATTAGTGAGTTTATGATTGATAGCACATCTTGGGAATAAAACGATCGCCTCCTGGTTATTTCTTTTCATATTAAATAAATTTGACAAAAAAAGGTATTTTCTTTTTTCAGAACCGGTGGTAGTGTTTAATTTGACTATCAATAAGTAAGTGTAGTGCTTCCATATTGAATAAAGAAATTTGAGTTTGAGTTTGTGATGATTCGGTTAATATGTCAAAATAACTGAAAAGTATAGTTATAATACTTTTGAGTACTGCTTACTTTAATAATGATCTAAAGGCGGGACCCGACTGGATGTGAAATACCCGGAACCGGGAGCTTTGGCGATCGTTGGGAGAGGCCTATGCCTATCAGTGGATTATGATTGCCTGACGATGACTTAAATAATTATATTAATAATACATACTACAATAAAATAAAATAAAAGTAATTCTCATTGTAAAATACATTTTTGATATATCTTTGCTAAAGAACAATTTTAAACGATAAATATTTTATCCTTTTCTAAAACCACTATTTCGGGTTTTCGTTATTTAACGATTTATTTTAATTTCATCCGCTCGCCGTACGAATTGTTTAAACAGGTCTACTGGAATTATTGTAAGAAAGTTCAAAGTAAACTTTTTTTTATATACTGTACGTGAAAATTAAAGGTTACATATTAACGCACACTTTAAAGATATATACAAATATTAATACTATTCGAAATGTCTAATAAGTCTGAGCGACTTGTATACACGTTGAAATTAAGAGTTGGTTAATTTCCCCCAGGCGGAGTTGTTTAATGAGGGTTACTCATTAAGGATTGAAACTCAAACGATTCAGACGAAACTCAATTTGAACTACGGAAATTGTTAGGCTCGAAGTTTGAGGAGCACTGTTCAGACGCTTGTTTAGATAAAAAAAAATTACATGTCTCTCATGTATCTCAGGTGGGATTAATAGAAAAAGATTTGTAAGTATAAGAGAAGAATAAAAATTTCAAAAGTTTTAGCTCTGTAAAACTTTGTTTTTCGAATTAAATAATCTTTTGCTTATCTCAGATTTAAGTGGGCTAATTTTTATGCTGATTGTCTTTATAATTTGGAAAAAGTTCGACTATTCTCGAGAGGTTACTTTAGTAACGAACCATTTGGCTCTGACGTCGCAAAACTTTGATAGAATTCGTTAATAGTTCATGTTTTATATAATTTGATTTCGTATGGAAATTTCCTAGTTAAAGCAAAGAATCTTCTAATTAGTCTCGATTCATACGGTGTTATATAATTTAATTGTTAGGTATTCGCCCAGGTTTCGCACGTGCACAATTAAGTCTTAATATATGTGCATTATTACATAACATGATTGCCCTTGTCCCTTTGTAATTGAACTAAAAAAGTCAGCTCACATTGTTATTTTCTTATTCGACACCATTAAAGGCGACCAAAGAAACGATGGATGGATTGTAGAAGATAATATGGCTGGAAAGAATGTTACTTGTAAGATGACGTCAAACAGAGAAGTGTGGAAGAAGAAGACTTGCTGCGCTGACCCAAAATAATATTGGTATAAGGGCAGGGTGGATGATGACACCATTAAAGGCTAATAATATATAAGTGTTTTACAATTTCAAGCTACTTCTAATTATCGTATCGTGTGTAAACTAAGCAAGTATAAGTCAAATGACCTTGAAATAATATGACGTCGGCAAGCTGATTTGATAACCAAGGGGACTTAATGGTGGAATCATCGACGACATATAGTAAATCTCCCAACTTTGGTCAAATATGTTTGATTTTACAGTGACAAACATTATGTTAGGTTCTATTTTTAACTGTAATTAATATTAATTATTATTTAAAAATAACAGCTTTTTGTGTGCCTCTGTTTGTACTCTCGAGGAAAAGACTATTTCAACAGCCTGCTGGAATAATCATTTTCTAAAAAAACACATGAAAATTCAGCGATACTTACTTGGACTTGAGCGAGCATTCTTTAAGATTTACTGTATAGTACCGAACTTTTAATCGTTTTACGGCAAATCGAATTCAGACCATCAGAATTTAGTGAAACAGTTACAAAATCATATCGAACGTAATATATCATACACAATAGCATTGTTATATTTAGATACCGTATACACTCACAACGCGGACTATGTAATATGGAGGGAAACAAGCTTATTATTTAGTATTCAGGCACGTGACTCTGGCTCAATACTCAATATTCTCGCTCAGATGTGGACGTGAAAGAATTACAAACAGCGTATAGCCGTTTATATGTCACAGAAGAGGTGATAAAAGTGTTGAATATAAATCAAAATCAAACATGCTTCAAAGCGTACGGTAGTGCGGGTCGACCAAGTTCTTGAACACCCCGTATACTTAAATTACACCATGTTATTCATGTCACTATAACTACGTTAGCAACTGGATAATTGATCAATATCGATGGAGATTCTGCAATTTTTGTTTGCATCTTAGGTTTCGTGGTTAGGATTATTATATAGAAAAATTAAAATATTCTACTGACTGATAGTGAATGTGCTAAAACAGATAGACTCCTTTATTCAGTCTCGTATTTATTAATATATTCTTGGTACAGCAATCTAATACGTCAGTAGAAAAATCGGGCACAGGATTAAAGCCTTTACTTTCTGAGGCTCTTTGGTGTAGTAGCACTATAATTTAACTACTGCTATAACTGTCGTATTTGGACCGATGCGATATTTCAATTCAGTATCTTGTCGTCTACAGCCTTGTAAGCTAACCACTACACTTACAAATAATAATAATAATCACATTGAAATACTTAGTCCGTATACAATAAATAACGCCAAATAATATTAATTAATTTAAAATTAATGAACATTTTATTAGCATACTTAATACATTCCATTTCCAACTTGCCTTTCACAGTGGACTGTCCATTTAGAAATCCTTAACACCGTCTAATTGCTTCCGAAGGTCGGATTAAACGACTTAAGAAGACTTAAGACTTAACTTAAATCAGGTTAAAGCAGTTGCTACGTTTATATCGACTTTGAAAATTTCCTTACTCAATACTTATCATGTGGAAGTGGGAAATAGATTTTATCGATTTCTAGTTTACGGAATTGGAAACAAAATGCTTTTAGGAAGATAAGAAAATTTCACTGGTTTAATGGCGACAGGTTTTATACAACTCAAGTCGCAAGTACCGTATGTACTTTTTCAATTCAGCTTACTTATTAATTGTGAAAAATCAATAAGTAAGTGTAATGCTCCTATAATATACCACCGATTTGGAAAGAAACTCCTTAGGCCTTTATTACATAATGTATATTAATTTACAATAATTAATACTTTTAAAAAAAATCCGCTTGCACATACATTCAAAAACGTGTTTTTAATATGTGTGTCTCATCTAGAGATTTTTGAGGAGTTCTTTCGTCTGAATTCAATCCTAGGAGTAAAATCTAGTCATGTCTACCATAAGAATGCATTGTCATCGAAATTGAATAGAAATTCCTATAAATTAATTCCATTTTAATTTTTGTTCATACAAAAAATAACAATTCTTCCCGACTAGGTACGACTTATTTACGACTGATTGCGTTATAAAATAACCTCTTAAATCAATTATGGCCTTTCTTTCTCGGTTTTACCAGGCGAACATAAAAACGATAGAAGTAAATGGTAGGAGTGCTGTTTATTGCGTTTATGGAGTCATTAATATCAGAGAAATCTAGGTTTTCCAACTGCGCCACTAGGAAATGGGGAGGGCTATTAGCTTCCATTAATGTGTAATAAAAACATTGAATAAATGTCTTTATAAATATTTAATTACTACATAATGTTCGTCTTTTGCTATGAAAGTTTATTATTATAAAAAAAAATTGCTTTAGATTCTTAATGTATTTATAGTAAAGGGATTTAACTCGCTTATAAATATAAAGTAATTAAAAAATATACGCTTACTTATTGATTTTCAAACTAAATATTACCATTGGTTCGTAAAAGAAAAATAGTTTATATAATTACGAATATAAGTACATATATATTTGATTTTTAAGCAAATTGGCGCTTTAAATTTGCGTTGAACTGTTGGATATATTAAACGACGTTCCGACAAAAAGTATATATTAATAAAAACAAAAGAGGTTATAATGTAAACACAATGAAGCGATTTTCTAAGTTTGAACATTTACAATAATTAAACGGTAGCATCCGACTTAATATTCAATGAAGGTTAAGCTTGGCTATAGGCTTGATACATTTTCCCTGAGGAGAGATCTGCCAAACCGCGGCGGATCACTGCGTGATTGCCTTATATTGGTAGGATTCAGTAGTCTTTTCTACTTTTTAGACCATCTGGTTATAAGTGGTCACCACCGCACACACGTATTTTTTTACATTACATTAACAGCCTGTAAATATCCCACAGCTGGGCTAAAGCCTCCTCTCCCTTTGAGTAGAATGTTTGGAGCATATCTTACCACGTCGCTCCAATGCGGGTTGGTGCGGTTGCGGTTGCGGTTGCGGTTGGTAATCATCGGTTAAGATGCTGCACGCGTTGTAACCACTGGGCCATCTCGGCTCTTATAGACGTATATATGTTGTAAAAAATATTAGTCATTCCTTTCATAGCTTGGACAACTTTTGGGGCTAAAAGTTTTTTTTTTAAACAATAAATCGCGATGATTCGCTGAAAAATACACGATGAGTAGATGAAACCCCAACGGACTGTCACGAATCTTTACAAATTTCCGATCTCTATCGAATATTGCCATTGCAGAGATTTCAGCATATAATTATTCCGAGATTATTAGAATTTAATGTTCCAAATTTTTTTATGTATTTAAAAGGTATGTTTGGTTTTATTTATTTTTTAATTTATAAAACGTTTGTCATTATACAAACAAAACAAATTTATCGCAAGCTTCCTAAACGGTACGAACATCAAATAGACCGTCCAGACTCTCGACAAGAACGGTGATTGAAATTCTAGTCTGGATGCGAGTTCCACTCGAACCGAAGCTAGGATGTGTGACGGAAGTAAACGGTTCCGATAATTGAGATGTGCTGATAAAGGATGAACGTCGATCCAATAACAGTGGAGTTTGATTTTGTTTTTTATTTTTTTATTATTATTTATTCTATTTGGATATTTTCTTTGTGGATTTTATAAAGACTGGCGTATAAAAATACACTCCAGTGTATCAAAATTGATACACTCAATTGAGTTACAGTCAATTGAGAGTCAAATTCTTTCATTACGCACTACAAGACTTCAACTTCGGGATTGGTCTCTTAACTTTTATTATTATTTCTCAAAATAGTTTAATGATACATTCTATGGAAATATCACTTGGATACATCTTTTAGCAAAAAGACAAGCAAACGCCGTAGCTTAGTCATTAGGCTTGTAATTTAATTATAATATTTTACAAACACAATTAAGATGTTTACATTTAATTACAAACTCTGGTAGCTTGAGGGTATTGAGCGGTAAAGCGAAAACAATGTATTTCAATTGTTGATGAATGTTGAAAGAATAGTTGAAGGTCACTCAGCAAGCTAGGGGTATTATGTATGGGGTAGTATGCTTGAGTTTTTCTTAGGAATCAGATCTGGAACTATGTCCTTCGCCAAAAAACCGGGGCTACCGACATAGCTCAGCGAATTAGTAAGCTGGCAGTGGGCAGGTCAGATTCACCGCAGAACTGACGGCTGTTGAGACAGACTGGTTATAAGTTGAGATCGCGTGGGCGCACTGATTAGGTATTTTAAGTGGGGTGATAATATTCGTAAGGTAGCGGGCAGGGATTGGAGGAAGAGATATATGTAGATTGAGTTTGGTGGCGTGCCATGGGATTATGTTCAATGGACTGACAGGGTCGATAATGATGATGATGTTGAAAGAAGTTTATTTTAATGAACTGACAGTAGAGAAACACAAAATATAGTCCTAGATAAAAAAGCCGCAGAGCCGAGATTGTGGCACGATTTGATCTAGTAACAGATACAAATTCAAGCCTTAAATTTTATACGCTGGAAATGCTCACGATTTGCTCATTATATTTTTTCTCAAATATTGACCTTATACAAAGACAAAAAGAAATCCGCGCAAATTAGTACAACGGATTGTAGAGTCGAAATAACATGAACCAGGCGTTATATATAGAATCATTATCAATTATCATACAGGACATTTTTAAAATGACTTTGGTTTTTACGCTCTATTTCTTTAAATTTATGAAATTCTGCAAAAATGTTTTTAGGAGTACAATTAAGGACGTCTGTCTCCCCGTATCACGCGCGAGCGAAGCGGCGACCGAAAACTAGCAAAATATAAAAACGCTTATCCAATAGCATTACGCAATTGCAACGTCATTATCGGTTCGTTTATTAAATGGTGATATTTAATTGTAATCATTAGTGTTTTCATTTTAAAACGTCATTCTATTAATTAGTATAGTGAAATCATTTACGCATATTATTACACAGTCATTTTTGTGCATTATTATATTCATCAGTTGTAACGTACAGAAAAATTATTAAAAAATACGATCAGATACTTTTCGTAGCTCCATCCCCCATCTTTCATAATCGGATACGCGGAAGGCTACGGTCATTTATAGGTACATCATTTCCACTCGAGAGTGAAGTGACGTGTCATTTCCATCGAACGCTAGATGACAGCGACGTATTTCGATTTTCGCTGACTTAAGTTAAATTCAGGCGGCTCGGACATTAGGTAGTCGATTTTCGATTGACGTGCATCGAATCTGAAAACGGACTTACCATTAAATAGATATGAAATCAATTATTAATGGGCCAGCTAGAATCACGTAAATTTAAAAAGTGATACAAATACTTAATTATATTGATAAATTGATTAATAAATGTCCGTAGCAAAACTTTTTAAAAATATATTTGCACAGATTATAAGTAAGGCTTTGTGCGAGCACATCTTGCTGGATACCGGCGATTAAATAGATACATTTATACAATTTGTAATGCTGAAAGGTCATTGAACCATAAGGAACTGAACATCTTAAATCCTATGGAACATGGTAAAGAGTGGTTTAAGTTTTATTTGGCGACAATGACCACTTGCCATGCCATTTCTGTCAAAAATAAGTAATACCAGTGCTAATTGCCAAGCGCCTAGATGAATAAGTGAATCTTTCGAACTTATGCAAGCACAACTTCATGTGCTTATATGCGTCGTGTTTAGAAATCTGCATGTGTCAAATGAAAATTCTGCACGTCTTTTTACTCGCTTTGGAACAGCGCGGTAGAATTAGCTACAAAACATTTTCTTCTCAAGGAGATGCGATATAATTTACTTTTATGATAATTTTGTTTTAATATTCAAAATACATCAAAATTTATACAGCCAGTGCAAAATTCGATTTCGCAATAATTAAATTCACGAGTATCATACTTTTTGCATTTTTATACAAAAGTCATTATTAACAAAAAATACGAATAAAATAATGTCGTGAATTATAAATGAAAATATTCAAGTGTTACCGTTAATATAATTCTGCTAAAAATTGAGTTGGTTTAGACTCGCTATCCATCAATAGGATATTGCTATTAAGCTTACATTATTTTTAGTTGTATTATAAGTGTCTTTACGAATTACGAAATAATACGACACGTCTTAGCATTGGGGTACATAGATAACGTTAAGTAAATAAAGATAATTTTTGTTCGCAAACTCAGTATGAACTATGGACTGCAAAATAATTCGTGCTAATTTATTTCTAAATAAACTAATTACTAAAATTATTTCGAATGAATAAATTACAATATCAATTACACTCTCTAAATAAACGATGTAATGAGATTAATTTATGCTTGTTTTGATGTTGTTGAATTAGGTTATGAAAATAAATATATTGTATAATAAACGTTTATTTCGATGTATATAAAAATACAAATTATGCGTGAATTTTTATTTTTTGCTTATATGAGAAGTTTTTTTTATAATCTCTATCTCATCTCTCAGCCGAAGGACGTCCACTGCTTTACATAGGCCTCCCACAAAGATCGCCACATTGACCGGTCTTGTGCAGCCCGCAACCACCGGCTTCCCGCGACCTCACCAGGTCGTCGTACCACCTTGTGTGGGGCCTACCAACGCTGCGTCTTCCGATCCATGGTCCCCACTCGAGAACTCGTCAGCCCCATCGGCCGTCGGTTCTTCGAGCAATGTGCCCCGCCCACTGCCATTTAAGTGTGTTTCTAATTGCAAATAATTACTAAATCAATATATATAAAACTTGTCTAAGAAAATGAAGCGTTTTTGAAAAGGTGTTAAACATTAATTAATTAATGTCTGCTGATGGTTTTTCTCGTGTAGTTATATAGGACGCGTGCCATATATATTATACATTGTAATGCATATTATTTCTGACTGATTCGTAAGTCTAGTCGCTATCTTATAAGGCTGCTGATCTCGAGGTCTTGTGTTCTAAACCCAGGTTGGATAAATGAGCGATATATGATTCTCTGTCAATGAATTCACAGCAGCATTCCAAAGTTTCAACGGAGGCAGAAAGGCCGATGATCTTAAACTTGAACTATCTTTGATCGGGTTAGATTGCCGTCCTATCAAATTATAGGAGTCAGTGAATAGGGAGTGCATCTGTGTTTGCGTACATACTTGTCGACTAATATCTCCTGAGTGTTTGCCGGTACCTACTCCGGTGCAACCGGGCACCGTGACTGAAATCAAGTCAAGAATATATCAGAAATTAAATTTTGAGTACTGTGAAACACTGTTTATTTACCTTTTCGATATAATCATAATATTGATATTAAATCTTTATAGAAAAAAATAAATAAATTTATATATCGTTATGCATTTGGTGGTTAGTAAGGCTTAAAGCGATCTTCCAACGATGCCACGAGAGATCAAACGTCGAGCCTCTAGGGGGAAAAAAATATATACACAGTATAAAATAGTAAACGCATACAAATGAGGATATGGCTGCATTTTCCGACTTTTAAATATGCAAATTTAAATACGATTAGTGCGAGTGGGACAGTATTTTAAGAATTCATTTGATTTAAACACGAGTAAAAGAGACGACGATATCGATGAGCCTGAGTGCAATTTCCGTTTTAAAACAGTTAACCTGAATGCATATTTTAACCATCTCTTACTTTATTAGCGATTGAATTTGTGAGCTTAGAGATTATTATGAATTATTAATTCAGCGCTTTGTTAGATATTTAGTTATATCTTCATTTATTTTATTATGATATATTTTTATGTTATACTAGTTGTCGGTCGCGGCTTCGTTCGCGTCTTAGGAGATAGTCGTCAAGTGTTAAACAAGACATAGCTTGATTCATAACAAATTTTATAAAAACAGTTCAGTAGTTTGGCCGCGAAAGAGCAACAGATACACAGAGTAACATTCTCATTTATAATTTTTGTGTAAAAAAAAAAATCTTTGGTGTATTATTGAATTCATAAACAGTTAGGTTTAAATTGTTGTTTTTAATGCGATTAGCGAACAATGTACATGAAGATAATTAAATTATTTGGAATATTATACCGTTAATAGTATTGGAGTAGCAAAATCCGGCAGTTTGTTCTATCTGTGTACATTAACTAATTGTCACGGCGATCGATTGAACGGAATAAAAATTGTATTGCTGCAGTGTCATGTAGCGGTTAGTTACAATAAAGTGGTCCCCGGCGCTGCGGGCGGGTTCCGGATATACTTGTTGACAAAAATTAGAAATATTGTATAATTATAATTCGCTTTTCTTATTGAGGGTTAATAAGAAAAGCGAAGTCGACAGCTAATAAATGTATAAAATCTATGTTAAATAAAGTAATGAATAATAAAATTTCCACTGGCATGGAAGCGCTCCTCTCATATTGAGAGAAAAAATGCTTACTCAAAATTAAGATGCTGCAGATGCTTGGTAAATACAAAATACATATGTATGTGTATTTAGTATTTAGCAATGTGTATTTTATATGTGTAGGATACATCACATGCAGGTTTTATCATCGTCTTTACGTTCACCGCGGATGAGCTCGAGATGAACTAAATAAGGACAAATGAATCACATGGGCAACTCACCCATTTTGAACCACCAATACGATTGAGGTCTATGTTAATGTCGAAATATCATATAATTTAACCCAAAGCTATATTTTTCTAATCTAAGATAAGCCAGATCTACCACCAAACACCAATGCTATTGCCGGTTTGAAGAGTGAGTAAGCCAGTGTAACTACTGGCACAAGGGGCGTAACAGCTTAGCTCCCAAGGTTGGTGGCGCATTGGAGATGTTGAATACTTCTTACAGAGCTAATATATAAGGGTGGCGGTGACTACTTACGATCAGGTGGCCTATTTGCCTGTATCGAGAAACACTTTTCAGTTATAGACATTTTATAAAAAGAAAATTCCGACCAATAAACTGTCCCGAGGTTACGACGGTGATGTCTCTGAATAGCGAGACTAAATCAGCTAGATAAGCATTTAATTTTACAGACTGTAATCTAGGTAAACATTTTTAATCATTGTAAGTGCTTGATTTATTTTAAAAATTGAACTGGACGTAAATAAATTTATCGTGCGGATTAAACACGTTCTTTTGTAAAGCATTTTTTTTTTTTTGGAAAGTCGAGGTGTACAGTGAAGTCTATTAATAGTGAATGGCGCCTTGTTATATACAATTTGAGCAAGTGATCACTGTACTACTATTTGTTTTATTACTAAAAAGGGTATTAATATTCTAAAAAAAATCAACGAACTTCGAATTAAACTACTATTACGTCCTTCCAAACTCAGGATGGGTAGCTAATGAACTTATATCCAAAAATCTTGGCACCGAGTTTCAGTCTCGCCTTATATTTCCAGCGTGAGATTAAAATTTTAATACATGAGTGGAAAAAGATTATTAAAACAAAATAAAACCCAAAATTGAACAGGAATAAAATATACCCGTTACTTCAGTTAATAAAATTAACCCGTTAAAATGATTGGTAATCATTTAAACCAACACGAATCCCAGTAGTTATTTGCTTTAAAACCAAAAATACATGGCTGCACACCCATCATCAGAATTTAATGTCCACTCGGTGATTTCCCTCGGGGTGAGGAAATACAGTCGACCTCACGTAGATAGGAGCACTCCATAACATTTCTTATTACTTTTAAAATAAAGATCAACATTGTAAAAATGTAATCTCATATCAAGTTTCCTTGGTGTACGGTTGCGTAAAATATTTAATTTGTTCCAGCACTACTTATTGCGTTTTGCGCTTGACGAATTATATTAGGGCTTGTTACGACGTACGTCGGTCTGTACGCATCGTAAAACTCTTGAAACGACTAATCCAACAAGTCCCTTAGGAATTGATTATTGAGAGCGCTTAAATCGAAAGGTATCGGTAATGTATACGAGATTTACAGGTAAAAAAGAAAAAATAAAGCGTGAAGTCTAAATATTTAATTTTAACCATGGATGAATCTTGAAAAGTGATCTTCCAAGGTGTCTAGGGGAAAAAACTATACGTGGTGTTAAAATCGAAGCCTACATTATTTTTTCCTATTAGTTTGATGTTTGATCTAACAGGGACATGATAACATTTGTACCTTATTTGAATTCATATGGTCTACAAAAAATCCAAAGCTATAAAAATTGATACCCCTGACGTGTTTTTACCTTTTTGTGAACATTCCTGGCAAAAGGCCAACTTGCGAATCAAAATAAAGTCATTGATATGACCTTATCGAATTACATTTAGGTGTTGATTCAATAAAAAAATTAATATTGTCAGCCTACCATAGTTTTGTTTAAAATTAAAAATTAAGTTTTATCCAGGTCTAAACATTGATTCAAACTATTTGTTATGCCAATCTAGGTAATTATTCTATGAAGTTTAACATATTACTAGTATTATTGGTTCTTGATTGGTGAAATAGAAGGTTGTTGTAGCCTAACCTACGAATAGTTTACCTATTCAAACAATATTAATACCGACTTCAGTTGAAGGGTTCTTTCAGAATCCTGAGCTAGAATAAAGTCCAACTGAATTTATAAAAAATAAATACTTTTACTTTACCAAACAGTTCTTTTTTTAAAATGCCCATTTAAAAAAAATAACTGTTTGGTGAATTTTTTTTATCACACTTCTTCAGTCTCTAGTATTTGTCTATTTATAATCTTGGATCTTGATTCTTTCTTCAGTAGGCTATTTACAATTGCGGCACAATATGCTTACAAAAATAATCACAATAACAATAATATTTTGATAGAATCAGCGATGATCATTGTATGAAAACGAGAATTAAAGTTAAACTAACTAAACCAAGTTTTCGACTTTTCAAAGTGTAACGGACTATACTATACTATTTACATAAATACGTGAGAATGAATTATTGTTATTTTAATACATTTTTATATAAATAAAACATAACATCGATCGCAGCGCCACCTACCGGGTTCAATATAAGCCGTCCGTAGACTCAGTTAAGCACATATTAAAATTTAATCAAAATTGGTCAAATTGTTTTGGAGAGTTTACATACATGCATACATACATACATATATAGAATTATATGTCATATATAGAAACATAAAAACATACATACAAATAAATTCATGAGATTGCATAGTAAATGTATACATATACATGGAATAATAAAGGAATGACATTATATCAAGCTTACCTTTTTTCATACGTTTTTGGTGAAATCGTTCGTGTATTCATGGATATGTTCGTGTATTGGCGAAGAAAATGACGTGCCACTTTTTTAAGGAAAAATCTCGACGCCAGCCTTTTTCCATACAAAATTCTATAGATTTAAGGCTGACCTGCGCCGAATGTCATACTCTCGTGAAAGCATATATAGGGGTATGATGCTTGGCAGCTCGGTTCAAATTGGACGCGTGGAGTGTTGCGCTCGCCGCATCGGCCGCGTGCAATAATGCATATCAAATTACATAATAAGAAATGATACTAGGCGGTGCAGCTGTGCGGGTTATACTGCGAGGCTGCTAGCTATGGTTGATTATTCTGAAATATAGGAGTGGCGCAGATCCGTGTGTCGGTGTAGTGCCTACTCATATATTAATGGTGGATGCATGGCAAAATATAATTATAATGAGAATGTGCTTCGTGCACTTTAACTATAAATAATACAAATGATTATTACAAATGACGGTATGGCAGGCCGTCATATGAATGAGTGTTCTCAATGAGACATTATATTTATTATATAAAAGCGATATAAAGAAGGTCGGGGTTAACCTCGAATAAAATATAATAATGAAATTAATATGATATAGAAACGGTTTGATGGTAGCCGTCTTGCGATAATATCTAATTGAGAAAAAGTATGTACTGGGCGATGCATACTGATAGTAGAGGGTTACCTCGGTGACTATTAATTATGAAATTTAAATCAAGTATATTAACAAATAGCAATAAGGCTATAAATAATGATTGAACTTCTTTCAATAATAATTAATTTGTAAAATAACTAAACATATTGCTTGTCAACTTTGTCTTCCATGTTGCAGATTCTTGTAAACCGTAAGCGGAGCAAGTTGTAGCGATATTATATTGTAAAACTGTGACGATCGACGGATGTAAGTTCGTATAGCGGTCGAAATCAATAATCTTCATGTAAAACTGTGTCGATCGACGGATGTAAGTTCGTATAGCGGTCGAAATCAATAATCTTCATGTAAAACTGTGTCGATCGACGGACGTAAGTTCGTAAACCGGTCGTTCTAAAACTCCACAATTATTATCAGTAAACAGATCCAAGTTTGGTATAACTGTTTGATACGATCACGACGACAACGATCTAATGATGTTGATGTTTTAAGATTTTTATTGTTAAATAACAAAACCTTTATAATATATTTGTACTATGCACATGCAAAATGATCGCGCACGAGTACTGTACTGAATATACTCTGGTGGATTCTTGATGATTCGACGCGTGGTCTGAGGCTGTGTGGCTCGACCGAGAGTCGCTGCATTAGTGTCCCTCGTGGCGATGTCGTCTTGAATTTGCTTAGGTGATGCAGTTGCGAGGTGTGATGTTACTGTATAACGTCTTCGGCGATACGGTAGTGTCCCTCCTTCTGTTACCAATGAGGCTGCCTACGTGAGATAGTTTCGGGGTTTGAGGTTACTGTATAATGTCTTTGGCGATACGGTAATGTCCCTCACTCTGTCTTACCGGGTTACTAGAGTAGTGTATGTGCTATGTGGTACTGAGCTATGGCTGGTTGACGTTACGATGTCTTTATTGAGGTCTCTCATCAATCGGTAGTACCGGAATCACGACCGAATGTTGCAGGGCGTTGCGGAGGCTGTAATAATGCTGAAGTGATACGTTCATGCAGTGAAGGACCCAAATAATGGATTTCATCCAGGCTGGCATCACTATACATATATGGCGCACTAATCGCTTTGTACGAGAAGTGTCGTTTGTAGCAAAATGTTCGTCCTTTTAGGGACGCCTCCTAAGCTCAATATTAAGGATATTATAAGAGTCATTGTAGTAGGACACCTAGTTTAGTAATAAGACTGCGTATATCTCTTTGAAGTTAATTATCACGTGCAAATAATGATCTGAGTTCGAAGCTGGTTTAGGTAATCGACTGTCGGGTGTGTGCCTGTTGTAGAGTTAAGTATATCCACTGTATAGTTATAGATTTAAGTAAAACGTGATACGCGAAGCGTATACAAGGTTTATAAGCTAGTTAAGAAAACGTTCGATTTAGTGATAAGTCTTAGTTATAAGTCTTAGATATAAGTCTTAGTTATAAGAAGAATACGATTATACGTTTATGATATATGATATATATATATTCATACTTTTTAACCTACTCCGGTAGGAAATATAACAAATTATGATAAATCCACTTAAATGATTCCTACGCGGTAATCTATGAGTTTAATTGAATATTATTCCACTATGTTTGGAATTAATACGTATTATCTTACGATAAAACGACACTCTGCGACAGTGGATATAGCAACGAATAACGTTGTGCTTGCATTAGGCCGCCTGATGGTCGTGCACTTGAACTGGTATGAGAAACAGTGATTTAATGCAATGATAATCCAGGGTTAAACCCATTGACTACAGATTTCCTCATCTATGACAGATTGACTATTTATGGGAATTTGATCCTTATTTTTATTATTATTGTTGTAGCATTGGCTACTTTATAAACACCGCAGTTACGACTGTGAAACCCACTGGACCACGGTCTAGTTTGTTAATTTATTAATAAGTCTAGTCGTCGATTTGAATAACATAGTTATTACTGTGCTATCCGCTGGACTGCGGTCTAGTTTTATTTATAAGACTATTAGTCTTTTATACACCTCAGCTACGGCTGTGATACCTGCTGGACTTTAGTTCTAGTTCATATATTATTTAACAAAGTGTTTGCACACTATAAAATCGCACTTCCCATGCTCGAGGAAGGTTCGCCGATCTATGGTTGGAATCTACAGTTGATGGCGGGCGCGGGGCCATTTCAACCTCCTCCCTCTTTTATATTTTTCAAAACAGTTAAATATATAAAGATGGGTAGGAGCGACATCCTTCAGCTACTCGTAAGAGGTGTTAAAGGAAATGGGACCGGTATCTCATACATTCGATTAATATTATTTCAAATATATTAAACAAAATATTTATATTAAAAACGCATTTAAAAGATACACCTGGTTTAATTTGACTCCTCTATAGTCGATTGAACTTATAATCTCTGACGCTCTAAAAGAACACGGTTATTACACAAAGTCAACGTTATATGGATCCTAACTAACTAGACGAAACCACGAGCCAAACCGATATTTAAATATAAGAAATTTAAATGTAAAATTATATTTTAACTAAGATAGGCAGGGAATAGTCACAATTGTCAATACATCTTTTTTCGGGTTTGGATACTAAAATTCTGAACGAATATTTTTAAAATGTCGATTCGAAAGTGCTTGCAAGAGCCTACAACAATAAAGCACATTGATTATAATTTATATATTGACATTATTATCATAGCTATATACACACGAATATATAATCACGGTCTCTGCATAATTATATTTACAATGACGACGACGCTCTCGGCTCGCTTGTGACGTAATGGCCCCTCTGCCGCCGCTCTCTATTCCCTTATTTTTATGTGTGTGTGTGTGTGTGTGTGTGTGTGTGTGTGTGTGTGTGTGTGTGTGTGAGTGTTTATTTAAAATTTATAGTTAAAGTATACATTTTTTTTTTTCTTTTTATTTTGACACAAACAGTCATTAATCTAAAAGTACAATGATCTAAAACTAAGTAACATAAAGACAAGGAGTGTCCAAACTTGAATACATTTAGAATATATATATATATTTTAACAACATCAGTTTGAAAAAAGTGGTGAAAGTCGTCTAAACAGAAATGATAAATACCTTAAACTATTAAATAGAGAACAAGTAAATAAGAAATTATAAAAAAAAATAATTTTAGTCACTAATACATTTAAAAAAAAAAACAAAAAAAAACGAAAAGAGACAAAAGAGATGAAATAGTTTAATATATTATAAGTGAAGTTTTCTTGCGATTTTGGTTATAAAGGTATTCAAGGAATTATTGAAGAGATCAATATCATTAAATTCTTTGTTATAAGTTGTAATGCTACGTGAAAAGAAATTGTTACGGGTGTAGTTTTTATGATATCTGGGTGGTATGAGGGCATGTATATTTCTCGAGGGGCGACAAGGAAGTCGAGCTTTTATAATAAAGTTTATTTTTGCAAGTAAATTAGCAGAGTCAATCTTATTATTTATAATATTAAAAAGTGTAACCATGTCAAAAAGTTTCCTGCGGTTTTCAAGACTTAACAATTTGTAATATTTAAGAGATGAACTATATGAGGTATGCGATTGCTGGTTACGGAAATTTAGTATTTTAATAAATTTCTTTTGAACTTTTTCCAGGCGATCATTTTGTATTGTTATTGTATTTTTACATCACTAATGCACCAATACACTGGCTCACTCACCCTTCAGACCGAAACACAACAGTACTAAGTATTGTTGATAGGCGATTGAATATCTGATGAATGGGTGGTGCCTAGCCAGACGGGCTTGCACAGAGGTCTACCACCAAGTTTCAATATTTTATTGATGGCCACGTTTTTTTTTAAAATAAACTCGTGATAAGTATTTATTACGTTTCTTTATTAAATACACACATAACAGTATCAACGATGTATAAATGATAAAATACGTAACGTACGTAAAATAAATATTCTGTAATAAATCTTTATATTTTCTAAATTTGATCTGTCACTCTAAGATGTTATCTGAAAGGAAATTTAATTGATCGATCTTCGCTAATGGGTAGTTAACGCTTCCACCGCATTGCGGACAGGTTGAAGAGTACCCATCACTGAGCCACACAAACACACTGCCGTGAAAATGTATTGTTACAGTATATATATGTATATTATAAAGTAGGATATTTTTGAACACGGATATAATACATTACATCACATTAGCAGCCTGTAAATTTCCCACTGCTGGGCTAAGGCCTCCTCTCCATTAGAGGAGAAGATTTGGAGCATGTTCTACCACGTTGCTCTAATGCACCGGATATAATGATCTACCAGAATTGTTAAAAAAACACTTAAAGGAACTCTTCATAATTAATTGATTAATGCCTTAATGACATTTTTATTTTATTTTATTATTAGTGAAACATGGATATGATACACTAGTTTTTAACTGCTGTTTCGTCTGCGTGCGAGAGGTTTGTTGCTGGTGTGATGGACAGTTTTCCGGGATAAGAAGTTACCCATATCCTATTCTAGATAATCTATCTCTGTCAAATTTAATTCAGATCCGTTTAGAGGTCTTGCGTTCTGCAGCAAGACTGCGTAACAAACACCCATCCATAAAGTCATCAAGTATTTTTATTCGCCGACAATGATAATGACATTTCGGTTTCGTTTAGAAATTTCATGTTATGTTTGTGTCTTCCGATCATAACATGTTTGTACAAATAACAACGATACACATTTAAGCGTTAAGAAAGATTAGACTTCAATTATAAAATAACGCTACGACCTATAGTTGAGTATAATAGGAACAAAACGTAAATGACTAACGACTTCCTCTCCTCCTTTTAGGCGGATATTTGGAGCATATTCCACCAGACTGCTTCGATTGGTAGATACACACGTGGAAGACTCTCGTATCACATCTGAGTTGATATTATAAATGCAAATTAGACACAAAAATTGAGCTGTGTATATTTGGGCTTAAACCCGTAATCTTTGTTTAAGTTACATCTGTTCTAACTGGGCCGTGTCGACTATACTCGTACGTATATAATATTTTATGTCATATCAAATAGAGCGCGAATTCTCTTCTTCAACAATAGATGCTTTCACATCATAATGTATGTTGTGTGCTATTCATAGACTTTCGACAAATAAATTTTCACATTAATAGACATGTCTCGAATTTGACGTCATAACAAATCTATGTATTATATTTTAATAATGTAGTGAAGCCAAGATGGACCAGCAAGCCGAGATGGCCCAGTGGTTAGAACGCGTGCATCTTAACCAATGATTTCGAGTTCAAACCCAGACAGGCACCACTGAATTTTCATGTGCTTAATTTATGTTTATAATTCATCTCGTGCTCTGAAATAAAACAGCATGAGGAAACCTGCATATGTGTAATTTCAACAAAATTCTGCCACATGTGTATTCCAACAACCTGCATTGGAGCAGCGTGGTGGAATATGCTCCAAACCTTCTCCTTAAAGGGACGCGAGGCCTTTAGCCCAGCAGTGGGATATAATTTACAGGCTGCTAATGTAATGTAAAATGTAATAATGTAGTGAATAATAGAAATGTATAGAATGCAGGTATGTCTGAGTATCGCTCTTTGTCTTTATTTATCTTATACAAGCTTTTATTTAAAGTCACATATGTGTATGTGTGGGTTAAACTTTATGATATAATTTTATCCAGTTTCATTCTTTTAATTAATTTTTTTGCACACATTTATATAATAGAGCTAGTGACTAACGAAACGCCGTGCAAAATTACAAAGGGACTATCGTGGTTAAATCCCGAATAAAATATGACGACCTTCTAACCAATTATGGTCATTGCTGTTATTCTCAAGAGAGACTCGCCAACTCCGTCGGATTATCGTCTCTCCTGTACTCTAATAAATTGTGAAAAACTCTTCAATATTATGAAGTTCTGAGAAGTTTTTACCGAAAAACCCAGAGATTATTTTGTAAACTCCGACCCGGAGTTCGAATTCAGGACTTCGGGATCTGCAGCCATAATAGCTTTCCAATAGACGAACAAGGCGATCAAATAAGATATACACATAAGATGACACGTGCGTTGAATATAGAACGTGTTTTTTTTTGTGATTTTTTATAATAAAAGAAGAAAACAAGATATAAATATATAAAATTAATTAGTACTTACTTTGATAATAACACTGAAAGAAAGTAATTTTCTATACCTTTAGAATAAAATAAATCCCTTCCATTGTTACCGTTAAGATCTCGAAGTCGAAGCAGGAAGTACGTAATCTGAGCGAAGCTGTAATGGACCGCTTGCCGCTAATTACCGCTTGAAGCGACCACCGCAATGCGGGGCCACCTTCAGGAATACGTCTTTGAGGTAAAGCAAAAATAAAACTTAATGTAAGTGCTATTAATTAATACGCCATAGTCTCGTAATAGAATTAAAATAGGATATGTTATTATCATTTGAATAATGCTCACTAATATATATTATAAGTGCGAAATTTTTGCAAAATTTTTAATCTGTTTATTTATTACGAGAGAGCACTTCTTAAAACTCAATCGATCATCATGGAATTTTGCACACACATGTTCAGGACTATAAAAACACATACAGTACCTTACAAAATCTGACCTATTTAGACGCAAGCGAATCCGAGGACGGAAACTAGTTAATTTATGTTATGTATTTTATTTCAATGTACAGAAAATGGTTTGTTTGTTTGAAGTGAATGTCAAAATGTTAAGCTTTATTAAACGATCATTCATTGTGAATTATTTCAACAAAATTATTTATGTTTTGGTTAATGTTTTATCAACACATCAAAATGTTTAATCTGAATGTTTATGTGTACATTTTATATAAACAATTGAACATTACAACTGGCACATGAAAATATTATGTTCTTTTTTTAAATATAAATTTTAAACATTTTGGTCCAAAAGTTTTAACCAATCGAATTTATTATATAGGTAGATCTGTTCACTCAAGAAGGCGCGTCCTTTCACGTGAAAATATCAGCGTGCATTAACAAATATAATCTAATTTGTTTATTTTTTGCCGTCTTTGTTCTTACATGTGTTTCACGCACACTTAGATATCTTTTAAGCACGAGTGTCACTCATACTAATGCATCGATAATTTATTGTGGAGGGCCTTTAAGTGTGAATAGATCGACATCTACATAATTAGAGATGCATATTACATTCGAGTTGAATGAAGGTTACGTCAAAAGTTTTAATGCTGAATACCAAGTCGGAGACCGTAAATATCACACAGCTGGGCTAAAGCCTCCTATCCTGTTAAGGAGAAGATCGTAGGTACGCTGCTCTACTGCAAGCTGGTAAATACTATATTATATCGTTGGACACATCTAAGCTTCCTAAATATATTTTCCTATATAACGTACGAAATGAAAAAAAAGAGTCGAGGTGGCCCAGTGGTTCGAACGCGTACATCTTAACTGATGATTGCAGGTTCAAACTCAGGCAAAAACCACTGAATTGTCATGTGCTTAATTTTTGTTTATATTTGATCTCGTGCTCGGCGGTGAAGGGAAATGTCGTAAGGATGTTTTGGATGCACATGGTTAAAATTCTACCACATGTGTATTTACCAACCCGCATTGGAGCAACGTGGTGGAATATGGTCTAAAAACCTTCTGCTCAAAGAGACAGGAGGCCTTGGCCCAGCAGTGGGAAATTTACAGGCTGTTACTGTACGAGATGAACTATAAGTACTTATTACGGATATGATGATTCTAGTTAACTCCTTGGTCTCTTTAGAATTTGGATCAGCGTACTGCAAGTCCTCTAATGTTCAGCAAAGTCAATTCAAGTAACATTTTTGCTCGAAAAGAGAGAGTACATGTATATCACCGTAGAATTGTAAATGCCGTTAGATTGTAATCTATCTCGCGAGATTGTAAACTGCCGAATGTAATGTAATGAATTGTAAACATTTCAATAGTTTATGATATTTCGGTTAGGTTAGAGTTCTTATAAATCAACTTTAATTAGCTTCGGTACATTATAATCTACCGAAAAGTAATGCGTTAAATTGTAAGCAGTATGTTACTGTTCACAATCTAAGTTAGATTCTAATCTATCTCACGAGATTGTAAACCAGTTCAAAATCTCGCGAGATAGATTAGAATCTAACAGTATTTACAATTTTACGGTGTCATGTATATTTATTTTTAAATGTGCAGATTGTGGTTTATTGATTTCCGCTGTCAATACATCATTATTTACTTTAATGCCTGGCTGTCCACGAACCACATTGTGGATATTGAAATTTTCGGAACGGAAGCGATCAAATCAAAATCACACCGTGCGTTCACTTGCGATACCTGGTTCATACGTCCATTATAAAATCCAATCCGAATTCCGAAAATGATTTTAAAGCTTATATTGTGATAATAATTTTAAACAAATGTTTTAATTACAGCAAATACAATCTTCAAGCTAGTCAGGATATAAGAGCAGATGTTCCGTGCGAATTAACTTCGTCTGTCTGTCTTTCACGCTTTCATGACTAAATTAATAAAACGAATTGATGAAATTCAGAGTAAAACAAGCTTGAATTCCAAGGAAGAATTAAGGACAACTTTTTATGCCTAATATCTTATGACCAACCCCTAAAACACGAGCATAGCCGCGGGCGAATACAAGTATTCAATATTCCAACAAAAATCGATGATATAATAGATTATAATAATATATTCAGCTATAATTTGAACACAATGAAATCGACAAACGTTAATTAAAACAAATACACGTTTAAAACGATTTTAAGTTTGAAGACAAATCTTTAACCACTTACAAATACTGCAGACCTTAAATTAGGCTTCGTTTGAACTAGCAACCCGACCAGACCACTGTGGGTGAGTTTACAACTAAGTTCTATAAAGATGTCGCTCACCTACCCGTGGCGTCGCAAAATAATGAACCATTAAATCGTGGAAAAGTTACGACAAAGTAACCGTTACACTTACATGATCGTAAAATACTTTAACGCGTTCCTTTTTACTGTACGTTAGTGTAAAATAGGGTGGAGTTTTCTTGAAGTAATTAATGTGTATGATAAAAGAAGTTCAATTTATAACAAATGTATGAAAATATTAGAATTCAGAGCTACTTTGTGAGAGTCAGACTCAGGGAGATGTTTGCAAATAGGCCGTAGATCCGTGGGTTCAAGTCCCAGGTCGGCCAAAAAAAGTTATTGGGTTGTTCTTTAGAAAAATTCTCTCTGTAACAGCTCAGAGTCTGATAATTGGAAGTTTGTCCACTTCAAAGCCGTTAGTCCGGTCTTGCCGGTCGTGACATAGCGAATCGCCATCCCTTCGAAATATGGAAGTGAGAGAAGACTCAGTGCACCTGTGTTTGCGCGCTAACTGTACACTATAATGCATCCTGTGTAGTTGTGTGGTAGTGTAAAAAAATAAATACAGAGTACGAAATGAACAAACAGTGCATTAAGTTTAACGACTGCAATTCATTTATTTTAAACACATATATTAAAAATTCAATACAATTGTTACGTAAACATATTAATATTTAAGAATTATAATATTCTGATCTCGTTATCGAAGTTATTTTTATGCACAGAAGGAAGCGACCAGCTGTAATTAAACCGCACACCGCACAAAGAGAAAGCTGTATAATTTAAATAATAAAAATGTGAATATATATTTTTTTAATTTAATTTATGGCAAAGGAGCAATTGAGCCCTCAATTTACTTTTTGTTATTAAAAATAATAAGTAATGTGAAACTAATTTTAGGAAAAGTTAATATATATTTAAATAGAGCCTTTGTGTTTGTAATATAAACTAGATTATACTTATCAACTATTTGGAGATTTTTTTTTTTAATATACTTATTACAAAGATTTAATAAGGATTCGAAACATAGGCAATTAAGGTCTTGCTATTTGCTGATAAATTACCAACCGATATGGTACTTTTCTGTGACGCTATCCACCTAGGCGAGATCCCCAAAGCCACCGACAAGGAACCAGTTAATATAATCACTGGAATTTGTTGAAACTGATCTTAGAGGGCTTGGTTGTTTTGTCTAGTATCTTGTTTTGACTTGTAGTAAAACGCCCCGAGCGTGTCTGTTTGTCTTTCATGAATTATTTACTAAGCTTAAGCTTCGTTGATGTGATCAACTCTATGATATTTATATATCATAGAGTCTATCAGATCAATTACTATATTATATGACTACTTAAAGCTTACTTACTTTATAAGCGAAATCTTTAGTCGTAAGTGGCGTTTTATTCTATTACAATTTTTTTGATTTGATTGATGTAGGTTTAAATATTCCGGTAAAAATTTTTGACATTATGACAATAATTTAAAATTTTCAATATAATTTTTTGTTGATGATGGGCAGCGGCGTCCTCGAACCAAGACCTAACACAAGAGCTACAACACACAGGTGGTCGACCCACATGCATAATGATTATGGGCAACATATCCGTGGTATATCGTAATGTACAACGCCTAATAGTTCCCGGTAGTACAGTCTCACTGCACGTGGCTTCAGCTACAATTATGAAGATACAGCATTTACATGGGCTACAGTGAAACGCCGCCAAATACAACTGACCTGGCTACGTGAAACTGACTGGTGGTGGTTTAAGAATAAAAGCCGAAGATTGGCCAGATCTGAAAAAGTCCTAAGTCCAATAGTAGATGAACACGGGCTGATGGTAAAGATATCATTGATTTTTATTTATAGAAAGGTAGATGTGTAAATGATGGCCAGGCTTTGTGCAAACTCGTCTGGGTAGATACCACCAATTTCATATATTCTACAGCCAAGCGGGAATATTTAGTATTGTTGTGTTCTGATTTGAAAGGTGAGTGAGACGCTGTAACTACAGGAACAAGGGACATGACATCTTAATTTCCAAGGTTAGTGACCACTTACCATCAGGTAAGTCTGCCTACCTCATAAAAAATTATCTAAAGGTAAGATTATCCTCATCCGTAGATCAATAATAAACAAATTATATAATTTTTTACGTCTTAAATTCGTCCATTGTACCTATGATAACAATTGCTCACTGATATATTTAATCAAGTATTATGAATTTAGCTGTAGTGTTTACTAATATTTTTGTGGTCTTCTTTTAACCTATTTTGTGGTTTAAATTAATGTTAAGTTATTGTATCTGTAGAAGTAGTAATTATCGTCGATAATATACAAATAAAAACGACTGCGTATTATAAAAAATATAAAATAATTGCCAACTTCATTAAGTAAGAAAAAAAAAAATAAACTTTTAAAAAAATAAATATATAAAGACTGATATAGAACGACATTAGACAAAGCATTGAAAAAAAGAAAATAACGCTGACCAAAAGATAGTCGAGTTACCCAGGACGCTGGTTCTATTACCTATATGAACCGATAGGCTTAATCTTTCAGCTAAGTAAGTGCCAGCTCGCCGGGTGTGCCCCCGTTTCTTAGAAAGCTCGTACATTCGTTTTGTTATCTGATGGCGACGAATGATTTTTTTAATTTAAAAATTTGTACAGAGGATATTTATTAAACTAAAATACATTAATTATAATAAAATGTTAAAAATATGCTTTATTTGAAGCAAAATTAATTTACGCTATTTATTTCTAAAATTAATTTGTTTTGGAGGAGATACAACAAAAAAAATGTTTTAATAAATTTTGGAAATCCAATTTTTTTTGGTCGAAGAATCGCTGCTAATGTGATGTCTAATTTTAATTACAATTATAATGAGTGCTACTTATTACTCGCATGGTAAACATAATAAACTAAATTAAACATTCTTCTTAAACATACTACAGTTGGATTGTCTATGGATGTAGTAAACATTAATGTGTCGTTTTGTATCTGTGGAGACGGTCTTATTTAATTTATTTATAAGCCTACATCTTACCGTGATTCAAGCGTTGGTGTCTTAGGATGCCAGGCTTTGTGGCGTGCCTGGGTCTAAGCTAGGTGAAGTTACAATGCGGTGAATAGGACGCCTTGTCTCTCTTATTTAAACTCTTCGTTAGAGTTTAGCGACAAAATGCGGTTACTGCCGTTGCCTTGCTACTGGAATTTGTATTATGTTAATAATTCTTTTCGTAGTTTCACGATGAAATTTTACATTTTAAAATTAGTTTTCATTCCGTTAAGTGTTAAAACTTTTATACGTTAACAAGAATTTATATTTATACGATATGGAAACTAATAATAGCCCAAGTCCATAAATATATTTTATACCATTAGAAAAAAAAGTTTTGGAATAAAAAAAAAATGTCATTTGCTAGCTACATGTTGAAGTAGATAGTTAGAAATTTTATTTATATAAGTAATTCTATATTGACCCTAATGGTTGAAAACAAAAATACATATTATATACTAGCATTAGCAGCCCGTAAATGTCCCACTGCTCGGATAAAGGCCTCCTCTCCCTTTGAGGAGAAGGTTTGGAGCATATTCCACCACGCTGCTCCAATGCAGGTTGGCGGAATACACATGTGGCAGATTTTCGTTGAAATTAGACACATGCAGGTTTCCTCACGATGTTTTCCTTGACCGCCGAGCACGAGATGAATTATAAACACAAATTAAGCACATGAAATTTCAGTGGTGCCTGCCTGGGTTTGAAATCGAAATCATCGGTTAAGATGCACGCGTTCTAGCCACTGGGCCATCTCGGCTCATTATATACTCAGCATATTATATACTGTTATTTAATTATTATAATCGCCTTAACTGTATTTCGGTAGCGCTGATCATCTTCAAGAGGTGCTGATGTGTGCGTTCACATAGGCATTGTAACATAATACCTTTGTCTTATTTATTCCGAGCTGATGGCAACGACGGTCGCGAAATTCGAATTTAATAAAAATCGATTTAAATGTTCAAAAACCCAAAAAAAACGATACTTATAGACAATAAAATATATAAACGGTGAACAAACTTTAACGAGCAATCAAATTGGATTCAAGTTCGGCGTGAACCTAATCGTTAACAACAGTCCAATACCATATATTACTCTACCCCTTTATTGGGGGACAAGGACAGTGAATTATGAGAATCGCTACAGAGAGATGGACAATAAAATTTATAGCTCGGATAGCGCGAGAATGTTATTCGGTTCATATACAAAGTCGACCAGATGTGCGTTCCGCTGGACCGACAATTTACAAAGTTGATTTATATTGAAAGCCCACGCCCGTCGCATTCGAATACGAAATATCTATACACATCGATAGATCTAGTCGATATCTAATTATAGAAGCGCGATCGTCGCGTTGAATTGGTGCCAATTTTGTTGATATGTGTGAATGTCGAGTGACAGATAATGGATTCATTTAGGGGATTTAATTAAGCGTAATTTGAAACTTTGCTGTGAATTAAAGTGGTAAATTTAGTCTTCGATTTAACGGATTTCCGGTGACATCGATCGGTCTGTAGAGTATTGCTTTGGTATTAATAATTCAATTTGAAAACTCGAACGATTTGTATGATTTTAAATACTATCGAAATAGGTCAGGTATTTCGTCTATTGAACTATTCAATTTCTGTGATTGGTTATCCGCTTTATAAATTGAATATGGTCAATTAATAAAAGTTCCATCTTTGGATAAGTTTCTAGAGAAGAAAGTATTTTATTTGACGACTGTATCAATAAAATTTCATTCAAAACTGGATTTACGACTATATTTTTATATAAATAATAAGATATTACTGGGCAACTACCTCTTCACCTTTTTGATGGTAAGGCTTTAAGCTTACTCAACGACTTTGCCCCAATAAGGGATGCTGGGTACACGTAATATATTTTCATCCACCATATACAGGTTTCCTAAATATAAATTTTCCTTAACCGCCGACCACAAGATAGAACACAAACTAAGCACATTAAAAATTCAGTGGTTGCTAGATCGTGATAGAAATAATCTTTCTATAGATACTTTGGATTATATAGTGTACTAACTGTCCATATCGATTCGTACGGCACGGTTTTGTCGGGGTCGATCGATCGGTGATCTTCTAGTTAACTTGAGGAATGATGATGATGGATGCATAGCGAAGGTATTTGATCAGAAACTACACAAACCTTCCTTCCTTCCTTAGGGCTGCTTGGGAAATTATGCAACCTGATCACCATCTTTTTGGCCGATTAGAGCAACATTGTCATTGTCGACAATGCATGCCGTGACTTAAATTTCCTCAATTCTTATGTTTGTTAAGGCTGTCTAGTAACTCCTACTCCATTCCTTTTGCATAATAATGACAAGCTGCAAATAAGCAACATTAATGCTATGCAGACGATAGCACTGTAGATATTTTATACACTGGCCTTGTTAATATCTTTATAGAACACGTTGAGTTGAAATAAACTTTCTTCGAAAATCGAGTTTTTATTAAACAGTCGCGGACTGAGGCTGATTAAACTTGGTCCAATTCAACCCTAATAAGACTCTAGTTTGTTCGTTGACCGCTATAAAGAACACTCCCCTGACTGATACCACCGGTATTGGAATACACTTCAAATCAAATTGGCTTAAAAACAGCTTAGTGGTTAAGAAGGCGAGATAGTAGTTCACATCGGATCATCGTTTTCTCGAACATTTCGAGGGATTGTTTGTATTAATCCCGGCCGCTCAATTTCAACGTTTCGAAATACTAAGATCCATTTACATTTCCTTGATGTCCGAAAATCCACAACAGCGCGATTTTTAAGACATTCTCACATAACCAATCTATTAAATCGATTTTCACTGGCAGTTTTTTCTGAACTGATATGACTTGGGAACCTTAAAGAAAAAGCCCTTTTCAAAACTTAAAGGCCGGTAACGCACTTGCAAGTGACCTGGTGTTGGAGACTTTCAGAGTTCCTCTTTTCTTAAAGGTCTAGTCGCTTTCAAATCGTATTGATTTGAAAGAAGCTAGCTTTACATTCAATTTAAGCATTTATTTCGCTTGTTGGTAGGGTTTTCTGCAAAACCGACCGGGTAGGTTTCTACCCAAAAGTTTTCGTACGGCGACAATGTCTATGATAACTCACCATCAGGTATTCCATTTGCTATGTGCAACAAGAAAACAATTGAAATTACTTTAAAAGAACTACTACTACTCGGATGAAATGCATTGATTTTGAATTTTTAAATGATATATTGCGTATAAGCGACGAAGTCTGATACGATAAGGATACCAACATAAGCGGTTGGTGATTATTTTTTATTTTGCGACAGATGTTTTAACCACATTTAATTACGGCTTTGTGCAAAAGGTAGTATTTACTCATCCATTAATCTACCGCAAAGTATTAATAACAGCAACCATTTGTGAAATGATATACATATCTCAACAGAATCAAAATAAACTTTATCAAAGACTACACACAACTACAACATTCAAGACTAGCGATACAGATTAAGTATTTCGAAATTGTTGTGCAGTCAATTTATTTCAAGTGAATAGTTCCCTTTCAATAGTAATTTCCTTACCTTTGTTGGTCAAATATAATCTCTGGCTAAAATAGTTTCGTAGTAAATTCTATCTTAGAAATACATTTTATATTGAATGAATTGATAATCCAAAAACGTTACGATAAAACTTTATTTGATGAAAAATACTTGAGTAAATTGGGAATATATTTTATGAGATGATTTTACTATGTTAATGATGCTCTTGGCCGATTTCAGCCTTCAGCCTCTCAAGAGAAATTAGGCAACAACATAGGATATATTAATTACACAAGCGAAAAATAAGCACATGAGTTATTTATATTTCCTTACTCAATTTGGTGTGACGACAAAACCGACACATCCGTACAAAGTTCAGGTGTTGGGCTAACGCTTTACGATCTCCTTGATGTACGAGAGGATAAACATCCAAGTTCCTACTAAGATTTTTTTGACAAATAGCCTGACAGGTCAGGATATGTAGCCATGTAGCCTTAAACTATCCACTAGACCAACGAGGCAGTCAATGTTCATTTAATTTTTTATACATTCCAAAGAGCATATGACTTTACTATCATTCTAAAGGCTCATTTTTGCCTCAATGTGCTTAACCTTAATTGAATTATAATTCTCTTTATTCGTAAAGACCAGTTTAGTTTTGTAATATTCCTAAAATAGAGTTAGCAAACAAATTATATTAAAAAGCAAATAGAGCTAAACAAATTTGGACAGACTTCCATTGGCAAGCGCCAGGCTAATTCGTGACGTCAGAGCTGTTTATCTAGTCTTTACTAAACAAGCTAATATGTTGCTCACTCTCGCTTACATTAATCTGTGCTGAATAAATTAATGATCACAAAGTCGATTTATTTACTCCTATATGGAAGTGAGTTCAAGAGCCATAATAGTTCAGAGGCAAGTACACTTAAAATCTTAACCGAGGATTGCAGGTTCAAGTCCAGACAAGAACCAATCAGTTTTCATATGTTGAATTTGTGTATTCATCTCGTTCTTAACGGCGAAGGTAAATATCATGAGTAAATCTGCATGTGTCAAATGAAAATCGGCTAACATAGTATGCATCTACATACCCGTATTGTAATAGCGTATAAGTTCCAAAACTTTCCCCTCAAAAGGGATAATGACCTTAGTTTAACAGTGATACCTTTTCTTTATATGGAAATAAGCTAATAAATCTGATTTATTTATGTGACAAGTCTTACAAATCTTCTTAAAAATCCCAAGTTTGTGCAGAAGGTTCCTTGCAAGTAATATAAACTCGTTTAATTAATTTAATTGTGGCGAGTCTCTGTCAGTAGTCGCCTGGAGATTTTTTGTTCATCAGGGATAACCTCCTCGTGGTGCACCCTGGGCAACGGGGCCGGCTTGAGCTTGCTTGTGGGACACGGCTAAGACTGGCGCGGAGGGACGCCGCGGAGCCGCTCCTGGTACGTCTCTGGTTGAGCAGGGCGGACCATGTGAGTGACCTCGTTGTCTAGAAGGGAGTTGGAGGGCTCGCTACTCAATCCTCCCAGGTGTTTTACACCGGCGGTCAGCGGCGGAGCCAACCATCTTATCAAGAGGAAGGCGCGCACTAGGCGCGCGTTCCTTGTATTCAGACGCCTTACGGCAGCTTCTGCTGGTGAAGCCACGGTTGCATGCCATGGGCGATCCCGTTGCTTCACCACCCCGCGGCATGGTGGAAACCCGAGGATGGTTTTAGAGGGTAGGACAGGGAATTAGGTCCTGACATGGGGCCCTCATGGCCTCAGTTGCCCCGGCATGCGTAAATGCATTTCCTCCTCGTAAAACAAAAAAGAGGGTACATGTGTCATATTTTTTTTAAATTTCTAGTCATGCCTGACTTTCTATGTAAAGTTTATATTTGGTATATTGTCAATGTCTATGGGTGATGGTAGTACTGATTACTTACCATAACGTGGAGTGTTTGCTCGCAAACATTGCAAAAATAATTTAAAAAAAAAAGCAATACATAATTGAAGTCGTTGTAATATTTTAGAGAAATGTTAAAAGTCATATCCGAGCCGACGGCGATGCTTTTAAATATAAAGGCACTGGCATTATTTTCGTTCCCATTTCAACACTAATAAATTCCAGCCGAAAAAGTGCGCGAAACGGTTTACTTACGGTCGGTTTAACAAAGACATTTCGACGTGGCCGGTAAAATGATAAAATTTAATAACATGGCTGAAGAACTGCGCTTTGCTACGTAATTTTTACCCGACGTGCTCGTGGATGAATTTTTATTTTACTGATAAGCGGTGTGGGATGTTTGGAGGATTCTTTGTGTTTTTTTAGATAACTTTAGTGAATATTAATGATACTAATGTAAGCATTAGTAATTTTCAATTTCCAAGTTGTGTTAAGAATTGCATCACAAAAGATTTTTTTGGACCTTATAATATTTAAATGATTAATGAATCGTTATTTTCACGAAAAAAACCTATAATAGGACTAAGAAATATTGACTAGCGTGTACTTAAATCTTTTTAAGACTATGTTTTAAAAATCGTAATTCCAAGTAGGGGGTTGTGTCATATATTCATCATATAACATAAAATGATCGATTATCGGTTGTCACTGGCAGACAAACCATCAATCATTATTTTTGCCCTACATTGTCTTTAACCCTTACTCATAAGATTATTCCGTTTACACTGAGCTACTTAATATGACAGTATTAAATTTTCAATCGTTCGTTCATTTATCATTCACAAATACATTCACTCAATGTGTATATAATCGGAGCGATTTTAATACTTTAGTGAATTGATTTATGATTTTTTTTTTAAGATGAGTTTATTTTATTTTTTTAATCTAGTCATATTTTTTTTTTGTTTTATAAGTAATATGTTTATAGGAGTTAAATCTATACCTTAAGTTAGTAATTATTAGCAGTTGGGGTGAAATGGTACAGTGAGAATAATGGACAGTTAGTATGAGTAGTTACGCTGTCTGATTTCTTTCGAAATGTTTTTTTTTCTTAGTGAAATTATTATCTAAATTGCACTGTCTTCTCTTTAAATACTTTAAGTGGAATTTTGCTAACAATACAATACTCTTCTATGAGTGTACTTATTATATAACTTTTCACAGTTGGTGGTACCACCCAACAACGAAACAGTAATCATTTGTATTTCAGATTTCAAGGATGAGTAAGATTTTAGGTATAAGGGACTTAAGATACCGTGTATAAATGCAAAAAATTATTCTCTTAGCGTAAAAGTTAAATAGCAAACGGATCGTGTACTTAATAAAACTTCAATTCAATAATTTATATAAAATACGTAAAATATAAAAAAAAACTTTAATTTATTTATATTTTAATACATAAACATTTTCTGTACGAATATCTCTCCTCATTATAGTCGATATTTTTATACACCGCTTTGAAGAAAACAACCACGGCTGTAATTAAACCGCATGCTAGGCACAAAGAGAAAACTGGATAATTTTAACAATAACAAAATCAAGTTAAATCTGTGTACATAATTTAAAATTGTGGCATTGCAGTGTTTCGCGGTGAGGCGTAAATTTTCATATTATTTATTGCGAGCGGTAGAGATTATTTTTTTAATGATTTCGTGTTCTATGTCATTATGCAATGCGTTCGAATATATATTTATATGTTATGAATTAATTAATGTCGATTATAGAATTGAGTCGTGATAGCTCAGTGTGTAGAACTAACGTTTTTTTTTAACAAGATAGGTTTAAATATATTATAATTTACAAAGACATATATTGTCACTTATGTGATAACAATAAATTACAGTAATGTTCACGTGCAGTTCATCGTCATAGCCATTATATGTAATATTATATATAATATATATGTATAATTGTATGTACGTATACAAAACAAAATGTAATAGCAACAAACAAAACAATAATGAAGTATAATTTATATGTTTAAATTTGTCCCATCTCATACACTCAAATTAAATTTAATTGTTTTATAATAAATTAGATCTAGTTATTATTCAATAAATAATCTCATAATTGTTTTTTTAAATGTATGAGGTGAGTCAACATTTTTTATATATGAGGGTATACTGTATGTAGCCGTGCTCCGTTTGTTGTTATCATTGTTCTTCCGTATGACGTGCGATGTTTCTGCTAGATAGCTGGTTGAAACCCATGCAAGTACTACTGGATTTTCATATTCTCGTGCTCGGTGTCAAATTAAACTATCGTAAGGAAATCTAATAACCTAGCAGTACCCACACCTCATCTTCGCGAGGAGCGTCACGATTCCTTCTCCAACAATCGAGAAGAAAAAAGATTTTTGCCCAGCAGTGGGAAGTTTATGAGTTATATAGTGTAAGAAGCGATTTTCTCGGCAAGAAAATATTCCACCCGAGCAATATTCGCGGAATTCGACTTTGTATATTTAAATTAGAAGATTAATATCAACATAAGCGCTTCAACAAACTCGTATTACTTGTATAGCTAAGTCTTTCCGAGAAACATTCGTATTTATCATTATTTTACATACTTAAATGAATATTCTTATGTTTATCTTATATATTAATAGCGTACACCGATTTTTGTC
The DNA here is from genome assembly GCF_905147765.1 of Vanessa atalanta. Classification (NCBI taxonomy): domain Eukaryota; kingdom Metazoa; phylum Arthropoda; class Insecta; order Lepidoptera; family Nymphalidae; genus Vanessa; species Vanessa atalanta. The sequence continues at coordinate 9,679,555 of NC_061882.1, forward strand.
CCAGTGATAATGGGACGATAACTGCACAAGATTCGTTATGGTTTTACTTTGAAGAGCCTCAGCCGTAGACGTGCAGAAAATTTAAGAGGATTCTTGATTGCAATTTACTAAATAGTTACGATTTAATAAATCATTAATTTTAGGGAGCGGAAAAGAGTTACTGGCTTGTAAGAGAGAGACGCTATGGCAGAATATAAAAAAAAAAATGTGCGAACAGACGTCATCAGCTTACAATCAAATTAAATCAAACCTATCATAGGTTTAGAAATCCCTAAAAATCTGTTGAATAAACGCAAACTTTCGCGGGCGACTTACTAGTATATATTGTAATTAAAATATCCTTTGACACAAATTTGAAGACCACAGAATTTACTTACACGTAACACGTTAGATTCGTAAAGACCGTCGCATCACGAGCGTCCGAGCCGGACGATTCCGACGTAGTGCTAAACAAATATGGGTCCGTTTGACGCTAAGATAAACGAAATAGTTTAGAGACAGTTTAACTCTGATACCGTGTTTTGAAACGTGACTAACGTCCAATACTTTTCATTCTGGAGGCGATAAACTGTTTGTAAATACGTATACACGTGTGTTAAGTCCTTAAGCGACAGTATTTTTTTGTATCTATTTTTAGTTTGTATTTTTTATTTAAGTGTACATGTTTTCATTACCAGAGAGCATCACAGTATCAGTATTAGGATTAATATGCAATACCAGGATAAGTCTGAATATATCCTTCAATGAAAAGATGTTATTTGACTTCGGGAGATTACTAAACCGGTCCGAATAGTATTCGGCCAGTCTATAATAAATCTCTACTATGAAATGGCAACAATTTTCGTGTTGTATTTCCTTATATTATAAATGCAATTATATTTGATCCAAGCGTTTTGCCGCTCCACCTAACTGTTACATAAAAAAAAACTATAAAGTACTTCTTAAATTTAATTCAATACATAGATACAGGACTATATATACACAGTTATCCCTAAAACAGGCTATATAAATAACCCTATAAGGTAAAATAAGTTTCACTCTTTGTAAAGTGCCAAATTTCATGTAACTAGTTTCATGTACTAAGCTAATAATAGTATTTAAGTATACTCATATAATTCTTCTTATATAATAATTCATAATTAAAAGAAACATTCCATTTATGAATGAGAATTTCAATCTCATGTCTCGCTCTAACCGTATATTGAGGGAGAGAGAGTGAGATATAAGGATTATTGTTGAGGCAAGTTGTTTATACACATACATAGATGTATATTGCAGTGAGAATGGTATTTACATTTTCATATACGCCGGATGCAGATGTTTATTTCACTGGACCGATTACTTAATTAATTTTAAACTAATTTCACACTTAAATGAATAGTTTTAAATTCATAATACATGATACATATATTATGAACTATAGATAACCCGCAATACATAGAGGCAGGTAGCCTTACTACATGTGATACTATTATTTTTAGAGATAAACAAATCTCTTCTTGACTTACTTTTATCAGAACTATAATATATTTTTTATTAATTTATTTTTACAGAATTAAAAAACAACGCTCTTAAAAAAAATATTATCACCCTTTAATCGTAATGAAACTATAAAATAAATATTATTATTTTACCGTAAAATTTTAATCACTAAATAATATTATACGTAGTTATAATTAGAGCACCGGTGAGCGCTCTCAGATTTACCGTAACGGTATCCCTCATTTGCACATACGTGTTTAACGGAAGAGTTAATAACTTAACTACAATATTTTATTATATAACTAGCTTTGCCCGCGACTTCGTACGCGTTTGAATTTAAGTGATTTGGATATTGTAGCGTGATTTTATTTTTATTCTTTATATAATTCTAAAATAAAAGTAAGCCTAAGTTACTCCTTATTACATTCGCTATCTGCCCGTGCAAGTGCTGTCAAAATCGGTTCAGCCGTTCCAGAGATTAGCCAGAACAAACAGACAGATAGACAGACAAAAATTTTGGTATATGTACCGGGTATACATACATATGTATTTAGTAAAAATGGGTTATTTTAATTTTACAAACAGACACTCAAATTTTATTATATGTATAGATTGAGTTACTAAAATTTGATTTTATATTTTTTATAGGTAAGTTCGGTTTATATTTTTGAAGGTCATTGTTGTTTTCACCTTTAAAGACGTATGACTATGAATGTTATCTATATCAGTTATCAATTTTAAGTGATTAGTGTTAAGTTGATGGTGTAACTATTTCTGTTCATCCTGTTCTTCTATAGATGTCAATAATAGCGCATAAATGTCTTACTGGTGTGCGAAAGCTCCAATTAACTTTATTTGCTTCTGAATCAGTTGGGACTCCTCGAAATATTAAGGAGGTTATCAATTTAGTTGAATTATTTTTATATTTGTTAACTAAGAACTCCGTTGTTTATGAATAAAATAAGGATCCTATTTAAATTTGTAGTATTTTTTTTAAGTTTATATTTTTAATATCAATGGAGCGATTTGAGTACGTTACTTACGAGTACAGTTAGATATCTTCTCGGTTTTTAGGCATTTAGATAGTAATGATGTCTATTTTATGCCTAGGACTGTTTTAATTCTAAATAATGTAATTTTTCTTCAATAAATTACAATATATCTTTAAACTACAATACGAAATTACAACAGTGTTGCCATTTTACTTAATTTAAATAAAATGGTGCTAGTTATTATTACAAAAAAAAATTGCGTGCAAATATAATATAAACTTCTCATATTAGTATATATATATTTATAGCAGTCTTTAAATTTCCCACTGCTGGGCCTCCTCTCCTTTTGAGGAGAAGGTTAGGAGCATCTTCCACCACGCTGCTCCAATGCGGGTTGGTAGATATCGTTGAAATTAGCCACATGCAGGTTTCCTCACGATGTTTTCCTTCACCGCCGAGCACAAGATGAATAATAAATACAAATTAAGCACATGAAATTCAGTGGTGCCTGCCTGGGTTTGGACCCGAAATCATCGGTTAAGATGCACGCGTTCTAACCACTGGGCCATCTCGGCTCTTCTATATATATATATATATTATACTAATTATGCACTTAAATAAAATGTTGGCTACAAGCCAACACCTTTTCTGAATACAATACACTATATGAATAATATATATAATTAAAAAACAAAAAAAAAAAACACTTTATGTATGGTAGCAGCTTCATCTAAGTATATAAGATCGTTTTACCATTGGCTTTTTAAAATTATAATATTTTTTCGAGAAAATATGAGTTCGATCGACTTGACATTTCATCCTTAAATTTCCTTACAAAATAGACTCCACCTTGTCCATAAGTAATGTTAAATAGCATAAAAATATTATGCTATAAAGAAAATGATATGTGTAATTTCAGTAGTTCGGGATGGCAAAATAAAATTATGTTGTACCATGATGTTTCAATCTCTCTCTATATTTTTACAATGCCCCCAATCATCCAATTGTTTTCCTTATGACAGCTCAATCACTTTTAAAATAAGAAATAGTGTTACATGCCAGTATTAAATGTTATTCCATATAAAATAATATTAACTAAAGTTGTACAAATTATTAATCAATTAATTACAATAATAACTTTATATATTTATAATATGTAGTAATAATAATAATGTGATATTATTAATGATATAATTAATTATTATATCCTATGACGCAGCACCGTATTGGAGGCTAGGGCTAGTCTCTAACATATGGTATAGTACTCGGGATAAGAGCGTCAAATTTTAAGGGTTGGATCATTAGTTCCGGAGGTTTTAACAAAAAAAAATTACGTCCTTATATGGTTCTTAATAGTTTAAAGAAGGACGGAAAGACCGTTGCATGGAATGATGGAATCACCAGATATCATAAAAGGTCAATATCAAATATTAGTAGCATGCTATTTAATTCTATTATTATAAATCAAATTGTATGCACGTGCTTTTCCTACTTCACGTTACATGTTTTCATCGCATTTGCGAAATAATGCCGCAAGCCGGAGCTCGAACGTTGATTAATTTTACTAATTTTAGTAAAAAGTTTGGGTGAACGTTTGATACCGAATTATGTTCACTAGTCGTCAAAATAATATGTAGCATGCTATTTAATTTATTTTCCTTAATCAGTCTCCGGCCGCGGTTTCGCCTGCCTATGAGGGTGACAGACGTTTGTTATTATGTTCAAAAGTTCGGATGGATTTTAATCAAGAGTTAATATTCCAATGGTTCGATGGTCAAAAATAAAATATACTGTTTTTTTTTTCTTTTTTGTAGGAACAAAACTTTTAATTTCAAAAATTAACTTCTTTCCTTTGTCACGCCTTTTTTTTTTTTTTTTTTTTCTCGCTGGAAAAACGCTTTACGCGCTTCCCCCACGTGATGGTAAGTGGGGGGGTGTGTGGGACTCCCCGGAGCCCTGGACGCGGAGTGCGCCAAGGTACGCCGGGTTTACCCACTAAAAAACCAGCGGTACCCTCTCCGTCTTTCGGCGAGCGCCACGGGATCGCTTACGCATGCTACCGTGACGCCCTGACGGTCGGCCTCCAACACCTAGAAAGGGTTCTCAGGGTACTGAGACCCTCCTAGTCCCTGCGACGCCTATTGAGGCGGGGGGAGAAGGTGCGCGTAGCGCTTCTTCCTCCTCCCTGGTCGTCTTCGGCGGAGCGGGTCTGCAGCGGCATCCTCTTCCCGCTCCCGCTCTGCGGCTTCCTTCTGCGACATCACGTTTTCGCAGAAGGAGCGCATCTCCGACCAGCACGTCTCGCTACTGAGCATTTCGTTGACGATGCTCGGCAGCGAGAGGTCTCCGCCCATATTCGCCGTCAGGGTGTGCCTCTGGGGCCCCCACGCAGCACACTCACTCAGGGTGTGGTGCGACGTGTCGACTGGCGCACCACACTCGTGGCAGGAGGGTGACACCTCCCGCCGCACTATTCCGTGCAGGTACTTACCAAAGCACCCGTGCCCGGTAAGTACCTGTGTCATCCTGAAGGTGAGTGTGCCCTTCTTTCTCTCGACCCAGCGACTCAAGTGGGGACGGATCGCCTCCACTGTCGCCAGGCCCGCCGTGGGTGACCCCAGATCCTCCTGCCATCGGACGATCAGGGCTTTCTGGGCTAGAGCCCTGATCCGCCCGACCTCCGCCGACCCTGGACGGTCGCCGCGGTTCCTCGATTCGACCCGGAACCGGTATACCTCCGCGAGCACCTCCGCCTGGAGCTCCCAGGGAGGATCGCCCGCGAGAAGTGTCGCCGCAGTCCATGACACCGTACGGTACGTGCCTCTCACCGCTATGACCCTCTGCGGCTTCCGCAGCAGGGCCCGATTGTGAGCGGTGAGGGCGTCAACCCAGATCGGAGCACCGTACAGCGCCATCGACCTCACTACGCCGGAATAAAGACGCCGGCATAGCGATCCCGGTCCTCCCACATTCGGAAGGAGGCGGTCGAGAGCGTCGGCGGCGTTGATGAGCCTCGGGCCGAGATGGACAAAATGCTGTCCGAAGCTCCATCGACCGTCCAGGATGAGGCCCAGATACTTCATCTGGGCCTGCACCTTGATCACCGTCCCCCGGACGGTGATACTCGCCCCTCGTGGGGGGGTCCTTTCCGAGGACCGTGGAAAAGAAGGGCCTCCGTTTTATTTATGGAGACCCTCAAGCCCAGCATTCCCATACGGTCCACGGTGAGAGCCGTTCCGACCTCGGCGAGGCGAGCTGCCTCCCGAAAGCCTTTGTCACGCCTGGCTAAGCGGGCAGATAACTAACTATAAATATATATATTTTTAGTAACATTTTAATAACATGATGACTGATGAGTTTCCAAATATATAAAGTACGGTAAGAAACATGATTGATATTGAGGCAAGCGTATCTATAAAATTGATCTTATAATTAGTTGCCTTATTATGATGAATACTTGTCGAGTCACAACCCTCAAAAACTTTGTGGCACGAGATTAGACTTCGGTAGTTAGCCATTGTTAGCCCTATAACGGGTAAAGTTAGAATAATAAACGTCTGAATATAATTTGCTTGTATAAGCTTGAAATATTGTCTACTTGGAAATATGTTAGCGTATCTTACAGTTAGCTTAGATGTTAGTAACGATGGGTCGATATTATGGACTGGCTCACACAAAAGGGACTAATGCTAAAAAGTACTATAAATTGTAAGAGCCAATCGATCAGTTGAGCGTGTTTTGATTTCAGGGCTGATGCCGCTCAATGAAGATGATCTTCCACGTCCAAGACTCAGAGCTTAAAATATAGAGCCCTGGTGACCTTGTGACCCTGGGGCCATGGATACATCAGGTAGTAGCTTCGCGTGATAGTGTATCAGACGGCCTTGAGGAGGACGACGTATGTTGGCTAGCAGCTTTGGCTGTTCCCTCTGAGAAGAGCTTCACCAAGCCACGAGCGCAGCACAGCAAAGAGCCGTGGATGGGCTATATTGGAAGTAGGTGCTTTTGTTTGGAAAATCTGCGTGAAGAAAATAAAATCGTCTGCCTCACTATCTATCAATGTCCATAGTCATTTGATTACCATTTGGTAATGTAATATTTATATATATTAATTTAACAGATCAAATTACATATATTAGCTGATGTGGCAATTATTAATATCTACAAATTAATAAATATTTGAGGTTGAATCTTTTAACGGTCATTTATTTAAACATTTATTGCATTGAGCACTACATAAGATACCATCAACAACAAAAGTTTTTCGTGTCAAATCCAATTCAGAATTGCAATTCTTTTGGGGATAAATGTACCAGTCCTCCTGTCATAATAATAAGGCAGCTTGTTATATCTTTAAGACTTTTTTTGCATTATTTCTCTAAGGGTGCATGCGAGGGTGAGGGCAGATGTTGGATAGCCCACGTGTTAAATCAGGGTATATCTATCTCTATTCCTAAAGTCATCCAAATCCGTCCGTTAATTTTGCGAGACCGCCTTACAAAATATCAAAGCTTTAAAAAACTACATTTATTAGGAGTATTAGTAGTAGTGATAGTAGAATGAAATCGTGAGGCGTTGTTATTAGTAATTGAATAAAAGACGAAATACAACTCAGTAAGCGAGTAAGCAGTCAAGTACGAAAAAAAGAACGTTGTTTTTCGTAAAATGTTCTAATTAAACTTAATATACGCCATTTTGATACGTGTGTCCTCAAAATATTATAATTATTACAGTCAATTTCGCATATCGATTTTTGATATTTTAAGATCATATCATCCAATTTCTGCATTTAAATGTTACGCAACAATTAAGAAATATTTCATTCAAATTCGATCTTGAAAAAATGTTCCCGTCCGAAAGAAGTTTTTACTTCAACGAAATTAATGAATATAAAATAAATTGAATTTCAAATTAAATTATAGCGTAAATAAAAGGTTTTGTTTAGTCGATTTCATTAAGTCCTGCCTCTTTACAGCTATAATTTAAAAATTTAACGCTAGGACACGTTTCAGTTTTTCTCCAGTGGATTTAATTCGGTTTTCTCAGCGTCCTGTTTCCAACGTCGCGTCGCGGAAAAAAGTCAAGCTGAAAAATTGTGTAAGAAGCTGTAGCGAGCGGAAAATAGCTCGGAATTAGATTATAGCGAAATAAAACGAATTCGAAAGAATATTTATTCCTTGTTTTATATAAGTTTGCTTGTATTTTATAATAAATTATTATAATTTAAGTTGTGATATAATAGATAAGTATTTTGCTCCGCTTATTAAGAGGATGTTTCTGTAAGAATAATAAACGAAACTTTCTTTAAGCCATGATAGATGACTAACATTCGTCGAAATGACGACGCGGACTCAAAAAAGTGGTATAAATTTTGAAAGCGATGTCGTACGCATTCAAGATTTGATCTGGCATTTCGATCGACCCACACCTCGCGCGGTGCACATTTGTGTTTTTTGTGTAGCGGCCCTGTGTGTGCCATCGTGCCGTGTGTTCGACGAATCGACGAAGGTTAGTATTATAGCAGAGTTATTTGTTATTATTTTTTGGTGCTATAATTATTTTGGTGTTTTGTAAACTTTGTAAACTTTGTAAAAAAATACGATTCGTTAGCTGTTATTAGATGATAATAGTGAAAAAGACAACTGCTCTGAGAATGAAAAAGGATCTTTTAGTAAATAAAATCTTTATAAACATGTTAACAAAATATTATTGTGATAAATAAGTAAAAATACATATAAATATTTTTTCCATAAGCCCATAGAATAGCCCTTTTACACGGCGTAGTCGAAACGACGAAGGTTAGTAATAAGCGTTGTAAAATAAGGTTAGTGATCTAGGGTTAATATGTAATGAAATTCAAACTTTTATTATTTTTTTCTTTCTTTATACTTTTCCACATAATGTACAATTATTAACTATTCTGCTATGAGCGTAATAAATAAATGACTATAATCTCTTTCTTTCATTATAAGTATATAAAATTAACAATGGAACCTTTTTTCTTAAATGTATTTTGATACAAAATTGTTGTTTTCATTACAAATGTACTATCTGCATTGTATTTTGCTTTGGATATTGGGTTATACTTTATAAGTATGACTTTTGATTTCAGAATAGTTAGAGAACTGATTATCAAATTCATACAAAAAAAGAAACAATATTAATATTGGACCTAAGGTCAATGAGGCAATAATACAACTCCCTACCCCTTTATTGCAGGACAAGAACAGTAAATTATGAGAATCGCTACAGAGAGATGGAGATTAAAATTTATAGCCCGAATAGCACGGGAATGTTATTCGGTTCATACACAAAGTCAACCAGATGTGCGTTCCGCTGGAACGACAATTTACAAAGTTGATTTATATTTAAAGCCTATCTCACCGTGTTCGAATACACGTAACCGAACCTTCATTAGCGTTAAACTGGTTCCATACCTAATTAAAGTGTACAGTGTCGTTGTTAATTATCTACTGTTTCGTTTATTCCTACTAAAAGTACACATTTTGAAAATAGTAATGACGAAGTAAGCTTCGGTTCAAAATTCCGTAGCAATTATTGATTGAAAATTGTAATTAGAGATTCTCAAAATGGCAGACCGATAGCACGGCAAACACACGTCTTACTCATTTCGATTCAATTTTCCGTTCGCCTCCGGACATTTTTGTGGACGTCTGAATTCAAATTGGTTGCTCTGCTTGTGGAAAATTTCATCAGAAAATTGTTAGATACATGCGACAGACAGTTTTTCCTATCTTCAGATACCAATAGAATCAACTAAGTTTGATTCATCTAATATCATATATTCGTTTTGAAAATATAAATGTTTTATAGAATAATTAAAACATACTCCATCGTTTCGTATGTTGTCTCTTTACAATAAATAAATAAAATTACTAAATAGACGAATTCAATCAAATTTTTGTTAAAAAAAATTGTACATTTCAATAAATCAAATTTGTAAGGGCCGATATTTTGATGTGATTATTTTTTAGCTACACATTCATAGGCCTTAAGTCGATGAGAATAAGTTTGCTGATTGAATACAATTAAATACACGATTGTCACTGTTTGCTTTTGCTCAACAAAGATTTGTCGTTGCCCTGTGATTTCCCTTGAGTACTATATGTTTATCGTCGTTTGTGCGCCTTTATTTCAATCACAGTAAATTTGTTGTAAACACCGAAGGGCCTGACGGCGTTAATTATTTTATAGATATAAACGTTTTGGAATAGGCAAACTCTTTCGTTAAGAGGAGATAAGGGTTTTGCCCAGTTGTGGGGTATATACAGGCTTTTATGTGTTTTCAATTGTATCCAGGTATAATACTTCTATATTTAATTCCCCTTAATTCCAAACCTTGCCCAACCCAGAACTACAACATTCATTAAATCAATGCTTATGACAAAAGTTCTATAGAGTCGTGTCTCATCATCAAAATTTTAGGTTATTTTTATTTATTTCAAGCTAATTTTAAGTACTAATAAATCTTAACTATATGATTTACGATCACATAAAACATGCAAAAATCCATGCAGGAATTCCTAGATAACTTTATCTCAAGCCAATCTCTTTATTTGTTGTTTGTTTTTCAGTTTTCTTACGTTGCACTGTAAGCATTATTCACGTGATCAGTTTGAGAAACGAATCTAGTAAAACACAATTCACTCACTCCGATATAAGTTCTGCGTAAAATGAGAACTTGTCAAAATATATATATAATAATTCTTATTAAATCAATAAGACTTCTATTGAATAAAAATGGTAAATTAAAAATTGCTTATATAATATTTTAAATACTGTGCCTACTTTAAGCAATTGTCGAACCGAAAAAAAAACTATGTAGAATTTATAATTTTACTGGCAGTATAAATTTCTTGGAAATCATCTTAAGCTGATTTTGTTTTTCCTTGTCGTGTTCGAGGTTTGCAAAAGTAAATTATCCACTGTTAATTCACATTCAGTGGGATATGGCATGTGTTCTCTTTTTGAAAAGAAAACGATAGACAATTCATCTCAACTCCATTATCGCGCTTTTAAAGTAAAACCTTTACTAAACAAAATTATAAAATTTTAGAGGAGAAAATGTTAGAAAAAAGGCACTGTTTTTTCTCAATTACTGGGTTCTATAAGACGGTTAATGAGATTCTATGGTAGATCTCTGTTTATTATTTATTTGTATTTATTTTAGACGGATCGCATTGATAACACAATTTATGAAAATGTTCGTTTAGTAACGGCATTCCTTTAAAGGGGCGTTATGACACTGTGGATTTGTCACATAATGTCTTAACTCACGTATTACGCTTTTGCTGATGGTATTATTCAGCAGACAAATGGTAGGTAAATTGCTAGCTCAAATTAATGCTTTAAAATTAATTATGTAAATTCGTATTCCTTAGTGTTTTTGTGTTGAATATTTTGGATATATCGTTTTTAGTTACATTTAGTATATAATTTTTTTTTATATATTTTTATATATTTTACTGAAATCTAAACTTAACGTGGATCGAACGAATCGTATACCCTCCAATTTTACTTGTATCACAAATCCGTTGTCCCTAAAACCAAATCAAAATAACCCTTGATCAGCACACGTGTGACCCAAATTTATTCCTTTATATCTCGACTTCCATACTGCCTATTGACATACACTACTTTCCAAGATAATAACACTATTTTATATCCCAAATCTTTTTTACCCGAACAATTGAAGTTGAGTTATCATGAAACATCTTATATATATATATCTATAATCATATAATATTTCGAAATTTAATATGATACAAAATGCGCGGGTATTTAAATATAAAAAGGAAAAGTGCGCTGAGCAAGAGAATAGTAAGAAGGTATGTTCATTTTAAATATTGTATTTATTTATTAGTTTTTATATGTCATAATTAATGCCATATATATATATATATATATATATATATATATATATATATATATATATATATATATATATATATATATATATATATATATATAATATTTTGAAAGATAGTTTTATGTATCCGTGGCTTATAGATTAAGATTTTGGTAATTTCTACTACCAAAGTAAATATTTTATTGTTATTCGACCAATATGAGTTTTTTGGTGGAACATAATTTGGAAACGGTGATCTTTGAAAGTATTTATATAATTGATATAGTGTAAAAATAATTTTAATCAATATAAGATGATCAATGCTCAAGCAATATAACGAAGAAAATAACCCAGAGACTTTTACTAATTTGTAAATGATAAAAATAGTTATTATGAATGTACCTTAAAAGATAGATAAATGCTATTGCAGAATATTCTGTAGACATTTTTAAGACCTACAATTTTCTTGTACATTGTTTTGATATATCTCCTTAGGTTTAGCCAGCGAAAACCATGTGAGCGTAGTAAAACAGTGTATAAAACACCATCACAGCTTAACAAATTTTTATAAGATATTTACAAATTATAGGTACACATTTTCCCCGTCTTTCATTCTTTCTATTAGTGAAAGCCACATCAAAATCCATTTAATAGTTCAGCAGAAGTTAACAATAAAGACAGGAACAAAAAGCAATTTTATTGTATTCTAGTTATTATTAAATCAAATCAAATCGAATTCCTAAATTGACTATAGAAGCATATACTCACTCATTGATTGTCTCACTCAAAATAAATACTACGAATAACTACGAAAAAGGAAATATAACCTAAGAAGATAGAACCTTAATATTAAGTATCAAAAAAGAAATAGCCAGTGTGCTCAACATTGTACAACAACAACAATTAACCATGAACTCAGTAATTGTATAACCTCACCTTTAAAAACCATCCTTGAACTGCTACTTTATTTTTTAAATTTTGCAACAGAGGTATTTTGAACGCTGTCTGTTATCCTGTTGTAGAATTGTATACAAAATGTGATACTCATAGCATTGGTACAGGGAACAAACACAAACTTGTTACTCCTGTTACTCGACTCCTCTAATTGACTCTTAACCGACTGATTAATGCTAAGATGCTATGAAGCAAGAGTTAATATCTTACATTACATTAACAGCCTGTAAATTTCCCACTGCTGGGCTAAGGCCTCCTCTCCCTTTGAGGAGAAGGTTTGGAGCATATTCCACCCCAAAGCTCCAATGCTAGTTTTTGGATACACAGGTGACCAAATTTCATTGAAATTAGACGTGCAGGTTTTCTCACGATGTTTGTCTTTACCGCCGAGCACGAGATGAATAATAAACACAAATTAAGCACGAGGAAATTGGGTGGTGCTTGCCTGGGTTTGAACCCGGAATCATCGATTAAAATGCTCGCGTTCTAAGATAGATATTTATGAACCTAACTTTTCATTGTTGCATTATTGAATTCGAGCTGACCCAGCAACAATGATAAAATAGGTACTACTAAAATTATAAACATTTAATGACTTTTTTAACCGATAAACTTAAACTTAATATTATAAATCACAAAACTTACCTATGTAAATAAAATTCTGTACTAAACGTGGTTTAATATGAACTGTGAAATAGAAAAACCGGTCCAAGTTTTCGAAGCAAATGGTAGAAAAAAAAAAAAACGAACTGTTTTCCAGAATTAAACTCAGTAATTTATCTTGGTCGTTCAAGTTCGTTGGAGTTTTCTACGTTTTTAATTAGTTTTGTTGCCCTCCCCCGGGTCTGGGAGATTTTGGAAATTATAATTATAACATTATAACTAGGAGACAACTTTACTTCTTTTAAATTTACTTCGACCGTTTGCGTTTAATTTAATTATATTCATGAGCTATTCGGTTAAGAGTTATGATTAAAATGCTTTTGTTTTAATATTCTCTACGTATACAAGCGCGTCCTGACTTTCTTCGTAATAAGAATCATATTTACTTTACGATCACAACGCTATCAACCAGTTCCAATCTAAACCATCAAACTCAAATACAAAAGATCATCGAAATCTTATCAACTTTTTAAGAGAGTTCAGTTATTAACACAAGTACAGAATATATATATATATATATATATATATGGATTTAGTATATTTGTTCTTGTCTTGTTTATATTTGAAAACCCATCTGAGTAGGTACCACACTCATCACATATTCTGGGGTCAAGCAGTTATTGTGTGTTTGAAGGGTGAGTGAGCATTGTATCATAGTTCCCAAGCTTGGTTGATGAGCTAAGTAAGGGATGGATAGATTTTCTTGCCATTATCACGTTTTTCTGCCTGTAGTTTATTTGTTAGCCATCCTTTATTCCTATTCTTATTTTTTTTTAGTGAGAACTTTAGTATAGACATTATAGTAAGACAAGCTATGGTTAATCATTTGTTAGTTTGTCAATGGGACATTGTATTTTGTTATTATAATATAATCCTGTGGAGAATTTTTATTGCCAATTAATACATTTAAATCATATGATCCGTCCAGATGAATCGCCAAATGGTATTTTTGAGAAAAAAACACTTAAAGTTAAATTAACAAACTAAGTAGACAAGTGCTGCAACAGAAGCATCGGTTTAAACAGTAAAAGTAACAATAAATACGGTATAGTTTTAATTACAAGATTATTTAGATTATACTAAGGACGTTATTTTAATTAAAGCCTTATTAGAAATGATATAATCTATATTCCGAATCATTGGTAACTTTCATTTATCTTGTAATATTTCAATACAAAATTACATATAAGAGTCGACTTAAAGTGTAAGGTGGCAGGTACATGCATATACGAGGTTAGGACGGACGAATAGTTACACATCGAATAAAAACAAATACCTACCCACTAAAAATATTTTACTAATTATTTTTATTTTAATATATTATAGTAGAAATAATATGCTGTAAACATATAAGTATGTATGTATATATATATACATATAGAATTCCTTGCAAAGATAAACATTTTAGATGATTACGAGGCTCAACAAAAAGTTGTTTATATAATCAATTTATTCTTATATAAACAACGAAAATCAATTAAAATTTAAAGCAAGTCATTTTATTATATTTATATTTTCAACAAACAGCAATAATTTATAAAATTTTGTTACGAAATATTTTTAAAAACAGTTTCTATTCTAATTAATTCGAAACAAACTGGTAAATGTCTCGTTACCGCGCAATAAATGCAATGTCGACATAAAAATATTCTTAATTAACGTAAAATGAAGCATCACGATATTCTGGAGTTCTTTGCGGCATCGCTTAATGAGGACTTTAAGTACACTAAAACGAAGACAACACTACGTTGGATAGAGGAATGTTTTTAAATTTACTATCTATATTATGAAAATCTTGACTATGTACAAAATACTTTCCTATAGTATTATATATATAAATACTATCCGGTAGTTTTTGAGCAAGAGTAAAAGGCATTTTCTAGGCCAAGATGATGCCTCTTAGATTATATCAGTCCTTAGTATCAGATATGAATATCGTCAAATGTAAATCTAAAGTCAAAAAATAATAATAGTTCGAATAAAAAAACACGACTATAAAAATATATATATATATTTCACATTAAATAAAATTGAAGGTTTTCATATTGGTTTTGATCAAATTAATACAATTTGATTTATAATTTATATAATTTGACATCTCACATTGGAAGTAGGAAACGTTAACATCATATCGTCTTAGAAAACGAATTTGTAACATCTGACGGCTAGTTCAAGGACGGCGCGCGCTCATTGGTCAAAACAAAAAGCGCGCGCTTTCTCGGATTCTTGTTACAATCTTCCGTCCCTTTTCACAAAATGGCTTAGAGATTGCAGGAGCGAGAGGTAAGATATTACACATAAAAAAGTAGGTACACCTCCGAGAAACCAGTTGCTTTTAACAGAACACGTGCATCTAAGTCGCGGTCATGACATTTAGAAATTACAACATTTTTTTTGTTTTATTATTCGAAATTTGAATTTAGAAACAAATAAATAAATTAAATTTTTCATATTTAATATATGTATATATATTTATATACAGACATATTCTAAAAACCACCACCCATAGACATTGGGCACTTTATGAAAAAGTACTTAAATTATAATATAATAATAAAATTATGCTAGAAAATAAGTTTTACTCACGGAACGACGTATAAGAATATGGTTGAATATATTTGCATTACGAATAACGTTTCGTAGTACGGTTCCTCGTCATTTTGTCCAAGCTGAAAGTTAACGTTCTCACAACGTTAAAAGTTAATTAAAATGGTAAGAAGTTTGTGAAAATTAAATTGTTAAGAAGGGATTAATTATCATTTTTTATATAAAAAGTTTTTGTATTGCACACAGCGCTACTAGTTTAATATATATGATATTAAACTAGTACTGCAGTGTGGTTTTACTCGTTTTAAACGCTACTTATCCACGAGGCGATAACCCATAAGAGTATGGGTCTTTGTGTTATGTTATTGCCTATATTGTATTATTGTATATACATTATATAACTTGTTTCGAAAAAATGAATATCTAACGAAAAATATTTTATTTATTTATAATTTAGGAAATTAACAGACCCGTTAAATTAAATGAATATGATAAATACAGTAAACCTATATATAAAAAGAACCAATTATTACATTAGCATTAGCAGCCCGTAAATGTCCCACTGCTGGGATAAAGGCCTCCTCTCCCTTTGAGGAGAAGGTTTGGAGCATATTCCACCACGCTGCTCCAATGCGGGTTAGCGGAATACATATGTGGCAGAATTTCGTTGAAATTAGACACATGCAGCATTCCTCATGATGTTTTCCTTCACCGCCGAGCACGAGATGAATTATAAACACAAATTAAGCACATGAAATTTCAGTGGTGCCTGCCTGGGTTTGAACCCGAAATCATCGGTTAAGATGCACGCGTTCTAACCACTGGGCCATCTCGGCTCTCAAAAAGAACCAATCCGCTCATATTATTAAACTTTTTAGCTTAAACTAAAAAGTAATAAAAATCAAGCTGAAAGAAAAATATGTCTCGTTGCATAAAAAAAAAATCTAATTAATCATTTATACGACATATAAATAATTACGAAATTATTTCTTTGATTACTCTCACAACTTATATCCTGATTCAAAGACAAGTAAACACTTCAGCTTAGTACTATTAGTCTAAATTCAAAAGGATTATCTTTACAGAGATGATATAATGTATAACATAGTGTAGATATAATGTATAACATAGAAAAATGTGTTCTAAAGCTCATAATTTTTACCTCAGTTGCACGTGACAAAGTTCTAAAAAACTATTTTTTTTCTTGTCTCGTACGCGACAAACTTTTACACACTCACTGGGTTTTAGATCACTTCTTTTCATGGAAATATTTATGATAGCCACGAAAACATTCACGAGTAATGTCTGTTAATATTTTCATGCATATAAATTTGCGAGCAACAATTTTCTCATAATATATTTCTAAAGATTGTCACCGGTGCAGATTAGAAACCACTGGGTGTAATATAACGATGTTTTTTGAAAAATAAACATCGCTTTCTGTCATCAGTGATTTAACATTTGAAAGAAGAAGACAAAGAATTAACTAGGCACCCAATTAACTGGATATTTCTCGACTGAAAAACCTAATAATATCGTAATAGTCCAAACCGGGATTGAACCTTGATTTTTGATTGACTGTCAATATATTACGAAAGATATAACATGGTACACATATTCCTAAACAACAGCAGCATTAATTGAAAACAGTCTTACTTTTAGTATTTGTATATCTCAGGTATTATTTGATTGAATACTTCGTTTAATTATAAGTTAACAATAAACTTTTAATTATGAGTTTTGTTTTCAAATATTCCTTATTTTTCCCACAATACCTTTTGTCTTTTCACAATAAATACTGAAACAAAGATGGAACGTTGATTTCATCTGAGACATTCGCCGAGGAGTATTTTGTTATATTCTCATGTTGAATTCGGTTTTATGTTAAGTTAAGATCACTGTAATTTTTCCCTGACATGACCGAAATTCTTAAATAAAGTAACGCGGCATTTCACTCGACGCGTGAAACTCGCGGGAAATCAATTCGTCCCCGCGACGATGGATGGATGACGTAGATTTGTTAACCAAATAGCGTCCTAATAGACTGGTTATCTCTGGGGATAATTGACAATCAAATATACTCGAAACTGGCTCCTTTTGTAGCTTCATCATTATGGAATTGTATTCACTGATGAAATCCTTTACTTGGTGGTAAGGCTCTGTACAAACCCGTTTGGGTAGACACCACCTACTCGTCAGGTATTTTGCCGCCTAATAGCAATACTGAATATGTCATGATCCTGTTTGAGTGAGCTAGTGTAACTACAGTCACAAGGGACATCATATTTTAGTTCTGAAGGTTGGTAGTGCATGGGCGATGTAAGAAATGGTTAATATTTCTGACAGCGCTAATGTCTATGGGCGGTGGTGACCACTTATTACTAACCATCTTTACAGAAACATTGAAGTATAATAAAAGCACTTTCACAATTTTTCACAATTTATTGTTATGTAAAAAGGGGTCAATAGCAAAAATTTAGAATGTTAATGTGTTTGCATAATAAGGTAACGGCAAAAAGGTATGGTAAGGTAAAAATGATGCATTTAAAATCAAAATATACTTTATCAAATTAGGCTTTTACAAGCACTTTTGAATACTAATTTAACAAACTATATTAAGTTCGGAATGAAGATTCTACCGAGAAGAACCGGCATGAAATTTAGTAGTTAATCTTTTTAACATTTAAAAATACAAAGTCATGTAAGTTAAATACAATTATGTACCTATGTATATATATAATACATCCAGCCTAGAAGTACGAAGTGCGCAGTGTAGTAAAGGATACGTACACGAAAAAATTAACCGAGAGTATCCTAGTAGTTAGTTACTACAAATAATATAACAATGAAGAAAAACTATGTTGGTAAAGAGGATATATCGCTACATAAATAAACTCGCAGTAGAAATAAACTAACAGCCTCTAGGTATATGCTCTTCTTCTAGTTTAAGGCCTCCTCTTCCTTTGAAGAGGTTTGCAGCTAATTCCACCACACTACTTCAATACATGTGGATACATGGCAGAAATTCATTGAAATTAGATACGCACAAGTTTCCTCACTATATTTTCGTTCACCGCCGAGCCCGAGATGAATTCAAAAACAGAATAAAACAGAACAGAATCCGAAATCATCAGTTAAAATGCATAAGTTCTAACCACTTGTCCGTCTCGGGTTTTTGGAGTATATAATATAATATAATAATAGTATATATAGATATATTAAGGCACACATACATGCATATATCATTTTATACATAAGTATAACATTCCATTTTATTAAAAAAAAAAAAAACATTTAAACGTTGGGCTTAAAGCTTTACTTGAGTGTGATGAAAGGTAAGAGGTGGCTAATGCAGATAAATCCGTTTACGGGTAAATTAGGCGTCGTAATCGCTAAAAGTAGCAATCGGTAAATAATATTGATAGATTCTAAGGCCTTTTGGTTTTAACAGATTTTTTTGAGTGCACATTTACTTATATCGTAGGATTTTTTATTTATATAGGCGTATATAGGTAAATACAAATCAAAATTTATAACATATAATACTTATTAAATGGATCAAATATGATATAAAATACAAGATATTCATAGTCTATTATCAAAGTTTTTTTTTATTATCTATTTAAAATCCAGGCTCTCACTGGAATCAGACCGATGATCTAAAAATTATGAAAAAAAGAAAACTTATAATCTAATTCTAACTATATCACGTTGATTTCGTTTGAAAATCTATCATAGGTTCGATGAAAAATAATATTGAAGTTAGGGATGTAACCCTTATTATTCTAAAACGAATAAAGTTGGATAATTAGCCCAAAAACAACCAGCATCTTATTAAAGGCGCTAATGTCAAAAAAGACGCCGGAACAGATTTGACACGGAAACCCGGTGAGACCCTTTATTCGATATTTTTATGACACGCCTAGCTGTATATCATAGGTTGTTTTTCTATATCGCTTATTTAACATGATATTAGCGGCACGCTGCTCCAATGCGGGTCGGTTGATTTGTGGCAGAATTTAGTTGAAATTAGACACATGCAGGTTTCCTCGTGATGTTTTCCTTCACCGCCGAGCACGAGATGAATTATAAACACAAATTAAGCACATGAAAATTCAGTGGTGCTTGCCTGGGCTTGAGCCCGCAATCATCGCTTAAGATGCGCGCGTTCTAACCACTGGACCATCTCGACGCTAAGAATTATTAAACAAGGAGTATAGTAGAAAAATGTAACGATTATTTATTAAAAATAGTATATTATATAGCAATACAAGTATATATTTTCCAAATTTAATTTAGAAAGAAACTTGTAGCTTAATTATTTTGCTAATAGTTGGGTATAAAAATAGAGTAGGTATTTATCCTGCATCGTGGTAGTCGTGCTATTGTAAAAAAACAATTAGGGATTTTTTTACCATTTAAGATAACGCGAGTGAAGCTCGACTGGGAGAAAATTAGGTGATCTAATCCTCGACGATGCAATCGACTTTACTCTAAAGGTGATTCGAAAAAGGATTTTTGGTTATTCGTTTCACTATTCTGTGGAAAATTTCGTTGATTTTTTTCAAATCGCATTTATAACTATTTTTGTTTATTTTATTTTTTTTATAATTTTGAATAAATATACTTGAAAGGAATTGGAGTTAGTTTATGGTATTACAATTTAAATACTGATCTGTGATTATCTGTGATCTGTGATCTTATTTTTTTTAAGGTATTTCTTTTTACATAAGCTATAGTTGCCGGTACCTATTCATCAGATATTTTGCCGGCAAATAGAAGTACTCGGTATTTTTGTGTTCCGGTTTGAAGGGTGAGTGAGTCAGTGTAACTACAGGGTTATAACATCTTAGTTCCCAAGGTTGGTGGAGCATTGACGGTGAAAATAATGGTTAATATTTGTTATAGCGCCATTGTCTGTAAGCGGTATACACCATTTACCATCAGGTGGCTCATTTTCTCGTCCACCTGTAACATAAGAAAAAGTTGAACGATGACAAGCAATTTTAATAACCTATTTCGTACTTCTGATAGTAAAAGAGCAACGCCAAGCGCTATTTTAAAACATTTCAATATTTTTTAAAGTGTACATGTACATAGTATTTTTATTTCGCTTAGTCAGTCGAACTGACAAATACGCCTAGTAGGAAACGGAAAGGAATTAGTACTGTATGTAATATTGACTAACTATTACCTACATATCTTAAATCGGACTACAACGAAGTAAGTAAGTGTTACTGATTGACGTTAGAATATGTGATGAGTGTGTCATATCTACAGAGACGGGCTTCGTCAGCCTTATCAACGAATTATTTTTACTGTATTCGATATATATATATGTATGTACATTTTTTGCGTTGATTGATAATAACTATACTTTATGAAATTAGCGACATTGCGTCTTTGGTCTACTTAATTCTGATAAACTCTAGTGTTTATCACGTTACGTTTGGGATTGTGTGTGAACTATCTTTGGTCGTGTCGGATTGCCATCCCATTGGACTGTTAGAGGAAGTAAATTAATATTATGCTTTCAGTTTCGTTGACATGACACTACATTTAATTCTTATATCAGAATTTATAATCGCTTTTGATACCACGACAAAGAGTTCGCGATATACGAACCTAGTGTGAACGCAAATATACCACATTTGCAATGTTAAAGTATTAACATATTTTAAATATATTTTTTCTATAAAAATCTTAGCTAAGGTGCTCTATGTCAGAGCTGTAGCGTCAAATAATAATATGTCAGTTCCCAAAACAAAGTTAAGCGGAACGAAAACACTCAAAATATGTAAATAAAATCCGAATGTGTTACAACGATTTTTATAAATAAAATAAATCGCTATAACTGTATAAAACGATACTGTTATTTATTAAATTAAAATAACTATTTAATAAAGCAAACAAACAACGTTGCCAAGTTAATAAGCCGTCTGCGATTTATGCTTTCATAATAGTGCTGCGGTTACCGCGGATGTGCGAACAAAGATAATACTGAACGAGGCAAACAGTTGAAACTAAATTCATATTCGCTACGTTAAGAAATTCATGAATATCTAGAAAGGTCTATATTATCCACGGCAAAATTATTGTGCTTTTAAAAATGGAACGATATCTATTTTGTTTTAATTTCTGTAAATTATTTTAATTAATTTAACTCTATATTTATAATTCTTATAAGAAAGAGATCATGATGATGATCAGATGAATAATTGCCACATATATATTATGTGACAGTTTTCATCTGACTTTTCATCCGGTAAAGACTAAATTAATTTTAACCATAAATTAAGCACTTGAAATTTCAGTGGTGCTTGCTAAGGTTTAGTCAAGGATCACTCAGATATATTTAATTATTTTATATTAATTATAATTAAATTTATTTGGCATAAAAAAGAGTTAGAATTAGTGACGTGGCCGTAAAAGGACAGAATAGAACGGACAGATAGACATAATAACTTTCATATTTATAATATTAGTATAGATAAATAATTATCAAAATATTAATTGAGCTCATAAAGACCATTTAAAAAGCAAAATTTATTTATAGCATTATAATTTATTATTAATCATTAACTTAGTTTCAGAAATCATTTGTCGATAACTCCAAAGGAAACATACAATACTTACTGGGAGTATAAAATAATGGAATTAAAAAAATATATTTTCATTACGGTGTAAACCAAGTACCACATCCAAAAAGAATACAATGATCATCTCAATGTTTTTTAACAACCTACTTAGCCGGTAAGCGTTAAAGTCTATTCACGTTATCCAACACGATATCTGCAAATCCGATATCGTAGAACGTAAATATTTAAATTTACATTAATTAAGGAATCATAAATACAGCTTACACAATTACTGCAATAATAATAGCAAACCCGATTGGAACGATGTAGTTTTATATATGAAATATTATATAACAATACAATAAATTGACAATATTTGAGAAAAATGAAATGACAAGAAACTAAATTGTTCTTAATCCCGCGTGAATTAAAACAATAACAAAAAATAAGCTTAAATATTTTTTTTATAAAACCTTTTGTAATAAAAAGAGAGACAGAGAGAGAAAGAGAGGGAAATGTCGCCTGGAAGGGGCCATAGTATTTATGGGACGTTTTCTGTCAGCTTACTCTACTGTTAGCCGCGTAAAAGATCTTGGTTACAAAAATGTTGAACATATTGTTGGCCGTTTTGTTATATAGATGTTTCGATAGTTGGGCGTTTTGCTATAAAGGTAATTTGTTAGTTAAACGTTTTGATGAATAGACACCTTGGATACCTGAACGTTTTCACCGTAACAGAATGTAAATTTCCCACTGCTAAGGCCTCCTCTCCCATTGAGGAGAAGTTTTGGAGCATATTCCACTACGCTGCTCCAAAGCGGGTTGAATACACACGTTGTAGAATTTCGGTAAAATTAGACAAATGCAGTTTTACTCAAGATGATTACTTCACCGCTGAGCACGAGATGAATTATAAACACAGATTAATCATGAAAATTCATTGGTGGTTATAAACACAGATTAATCACATGAAAATTCATTGGTGCTTGCCTAGGATTGGTTTGCACGCGTTCTAACCACTGGTTCATCTCGGCTCTCTTAAACGTTTTGTTACTTAGATTTATTGATCATAAGTCCTAAAATTTGAAATAAAACACACGCTTCTTGGCTCAATCCCAACAATATTTTTCTACCTGTCGTTTTGTTCTTAGCTTTTACAATACATTCCCGTAACAACATACTCACATCGTTCCTCACCATACAGAATACATAACATTGCCATTTCTCTCTACCCCACACGATCAATCATTCTTATATAAAACACTTTCAATGTAACAATTTATTGAAAGTACACCATAAATTGACTCAGCATTTTAAGGACGTCAAAGTCGAAATGTATGCGTATTTACCAAATAACATAATTATATTGTTTTTTATCTAAATATATTGGCGGATTGGTGGTAAATTGTCACCTGTGGACATTGGCGTTGCAAGCAATGTTTACAAACCCTTACATCACCAACGCGTCCCTAACCTAGGTTACAAATATATTTTGTCATTTGTGCTTGCAGTCTATCTGAAATACTCAATCTACTTAGCACATAAGGTTTAGCTGTTTTCTCCCAAGTGGGAGAAGGCATTGCAAAGCCTTCTATCAAGTATATTTTTTAAATTCAATGTTATGCTACCTTAAGTTCATACGACAGCCTTTTTAAATTTAATTAATATTGTTAATATTGGTTTTCAGATCTGATGAATGATGTAAAGTGAAGTAGCTCTAGACAGCTCCTAAGATTTTGATATAAAGAAATTAAATAAAGGCTTTAGAAACTATGAACTTATAAGTTTGCCATTAGACCAGCAAGAAGCAAGTTATAAACTATTGATTGTTCATAATTAAACGACTTACAAGGATGCTCTCGGACACCGGTGTTCGAAGTTTAAATATGTGCTTTTTGCATGCAAAATTTCAGTGTATTTTTACATTATGCAATACGAATGATGCTAGAATATTCTGGA
Organism: Vanessa atalanta; assembly: GCF_905147765.1. Classification (NCBI taxonomy): domain Eukaryota; kingdom Metazoa; phylum Arthropoda; class Insecta; order Lepidoptera; family Nymphalidae; genus Vanessa; species Vanessa atalanta. Next base: position 9,703,599 of record NC_061882.1, read on the forward strand.
ATAATACCCATAATACGACAAAGTGTAAACATAACTGTATTTATATATATTTTCGAATTCATCGTATCGTATCGATGAATGTGAAAATACCTTTAAAGTTGACCCGCTAAAGCGGCTAAGGCGTTTCAATAATAGAACTGATAGTATTCTCCGCTTATTTAGTATTTCGATTGCTATTGAATCGCTATAATACCTTCAAACGATACTAAGGTTTCCAGATTTAGCACCAAATAAAACGGCGATAACTTACTAAATATTAGGAATAAGCTTCTTTTATATACTTAGTAATTGAAGTTTAAACGGTATAAATCGACTAAGGAATTTTTATTACATATAATATATGAATACTAGAGAAATATATAACTTTATATATCACTGTAAAATTTTAAATACCGATAGATTATAATCTGTCTTGTGAGATTGTGAACTGTCACGGGATTGTCAACGTTGATTCGACGAAAAAAAAACCGTCGAAAACTTCGATACTTTTTAATCTTTCTGTTTAAGGTTAGGTTTTTATAATTTAACTGAAGTTTACTTTAATGCATTAAATTCTATCGAAAAATATTGCTTTAAATTGCAGTATATCATCCAATCTTTCGACAGCTTACAATATAACGAGATGAATTATAATTTAACGGTATTTAAAATGTTCTGGTGACATTATATGAGCAAAGAATAGGTACCTCGGGTTCATTTATACGCTACTTGCGTTTCGGCTGAATCTATATTCACACATTTGGAAGACGTATCTCCATCGAAAATGGAAAATTACGATAATGATCCATTTCTGTATCTGAGGTCACTTTATTGATGATTCTATTTAATCCTTGTACAAATATGATTTCGAGTTGTTACAACGTTTGACAATTGGTAATCTAAGGCGGATAATTCCGAATGGATTTATGAGTGGCCTTGCAACGGTGGTGATGACACTTTGACAGTATTATCACTCGGAATGCAACCATAAAACCATTGACTCTAAATTTAATTGAATTAATATTAATTAATATTTGTTAAATTAAAATATAATATGTTTAAATTGTTCAGTAGTTGAAGCAAAATTTTAAATGTTATATATTCGAGAGTTTCATTTTTACTCACTTGTAAGGGATAACGAATCAACAAATCAACTTATAATCGCAGATTTTCGATAATGCTTTATAGAATAATCTAACTATTATGAATTTTCTAGAAATATTTATTAAATTTATTTAATAATTTATAAAAAAATACTTTGGTAAAGAAGACATATTACTCAATAAAAGATTATATTGATGATAAAAAAGCGTAGAGTTAATGCTTGTTGACTTCCAGGCAGGATATATTACATACATATATAATTGCATTTAACTAACGTAACTGTATTTTTAAATATTGAAAAAAAGTAACTACTGAGTTTTTTGCCTGTTCTTCTCAGTAGAATCTGCATTCCGAACCGGTGGTAGCTTCACTTAATATAGTTTGTTAAATGACGTCAAAAGTGTAAAAGCCTATTTGAATAAAGTATCCCATCAAAAACATAAATGTAAAAATGAGAGCCAAGTTAAATATTATGATATATACCTTGGTTGTTGACTTCAACGACAAAAGAAGTGAGATCTAAATTTGTGCCAAGTTAAATAGTCCTTTCTGAAATTTATTTATAACTACATAAATATCATTTCTTCTTATAACTTGGGATAATATATTGTTGCCTAAGGTCTGACTTGGCTAGTTCCCATATGCGAATTATATTATAGCCTTCGTAAGTTCTAAGCCTTTACAAATGAATTATAAACACAAATTAAGCATGCAAATATTCAATGGTACTTGTCTAGATATGAACTCGCAATATCTGGTTAAGATTCATGTTTTCTAGTGACTGGACCATCGCAGCTCTTAATGTACGTTAATACTAACTAAGCAATACTGAGCTGTCCTCCATTCTATTAGATGTTCTGAATTATAATTTGTTATTCTAAACACAAACTACAAGTTGTGTTTATAAGCATATAAGAACTAGCCAAGTCAGACCTTAGGCAACAATATATTATCCCAAGTTATAAGAAGAAATGATATTTATGTAGTTATAAATAAATTTCAGAAAGGACTATTTAACTTGGCACAAATTTAGATCTCACTTCTTTTGTCGTTGAAGTCAACAACCAAGGTATATATCATAATATTTAACTTGGCTCTCATTTTTACATTTATGTTTTTGATGGGATATCACTACTTTTTGTATATAAATTATTAGTAGGTACTTATTAATAACAAAATTAATACCAAATGGTTTTTGTTAAGCTATTCTATTTTCCTACGTTTACGGGGTAAAATTGTCTTTTTTTTTATACGTTCTTATTTTTCTTGTAGGTACCTCTGAAATGTTCGAGTGAATTGCCCATTCAGTGTCCGGATTTTTTTTACGCGTTTTCTGTTTATACTTAATTTGGCCAAGTAGGGGTGGTAATACGTGCGCAGACGGTTGTACTCTACAATAGAGTTCTCTTGTGTTTTAATTTGACTTGGACCTAAATTGATAAGATGTACTCCATCTAAGGTTTTAACTCTGGAGAGGCCAACGTAAGCCTGCTCTTTACTTAATATAGAGGAGCCTATGTCGAAAAGAGCACCGTCAATGCGAAGGCCTTGTAATTTGTGTATAGTAGTAGAATATGCTAAGCAAATAGAGAATTGTTTCCTTTGAACATATATATACATTACTTAATATCTGTAACATGGTTTTGACTTCTAGTTTGCAAATTAAATTATGTTTAAATTGAATCGTTATTTTACCGACGCTATTGCTGTTGTCGATGTCCCCAATGTACCTTCTCTATTTTTCCATTGGACCCATACACCAGTCCTTTGCTGACATCAGCATGCTTGCTCGATACTGTTCTTCCAAGCAATAAGGATCCCCGTTTGTAGCGCTAGAGTACAAACTTAAATCATTCCAGTTACGATATACATAGTCTACTACAGTCACACGAAACCTATTTTATTGTTGTATACTAGTATACTCAAACAAAAAATATGCAGTCGAATAGACTAGGCAGCTTCCATCGGAAGGCATTGAAATAATTCTTATGAGCGCGGTTGCCACTCGCTCAGACACGTCCGCGTTAAGGTTTAATCGCAACGCTCCTTTCCCGCTGCTCCGGCGTCGCATCGCGCGCCGTGTACCGAAATGCCTATTATTATTATGTTTTTAAGTATAATGATTTTGCACCATTGATGTGCGCTAAATGCCAGTTAATAACGTAATAAATACGAAAGTCGGCTATACTCATAAGTACTAAAACGGAAATATTTGGATTTAAAAAACTTAAGGGTGGTATTCAACTTGTTATATATTCACGTGAAGACCTTAAAATCCACATTAAGACGGGCTGTCATAAGTTTTGATTGCTGGTTCTTACATCATTTTTTTTATTACAGTTATTATAGGATTATAGGAACTAAGTATATATTAAGTGTTCCTAAGAGACCCAATAAATGAAAAATTATAATAAAATGATAAAAAATTACCAGTTTCAGATTTTTTCCTTTATATTGGCCTAATTATCTACCTGCATGCCAAATTTGAACTTTCTAGGTCACCTGGAAGTAGGATATAGTTTTGATCTATAGGTCAGTCAGTGATAAAAATGACGATTTTTAGACGTTAATATCTAAATAACCATTTGAGATGCGTTTATGAAATTTGGAACACATATGTATCTCGCGAGTCTCAATATATGAGCCAAATTTGACACATTTATGTCAAATAGTTTTTGAGTTATGAGGAGGTCAAAAGTGGCTCCAAATGGTTCGTGTAATATTACACACGGTGCTGCACGCCAGTTCTGCTATACTAGAACTTGGCTGACACGCTACCGCGTGTCTAGATATTTTGTTTTTGATTGTGATTTTGACATTGAAATGTTCCAATAGCATACATGACGTTTGAAATATTTTATATGACATCTGAACATTGTCTCTCTAGACATCAATGTCAATTTAGTATCGAAAAATAGTAAAGAATAAATAAAATAAGATGCGTCGTAGGACACTCGGTTGGTACGAAGTTGGTGTCGCTATATATGATACATATTAAATACAATGGAATGAATTAACAACGCTTAAGAATTTTATTAAATGACAATGAATGGTTTTTTTTATTAAAATCCCGTGTATAAAACCATATATTAGGAAGGAAAGAGAGACAGTGAACAAGAAAGAGAAGTAGAAAAAGAAAGATAGCCTGGAGGGAGGGGGGGTGTTATAACGCTCGTTCCTTACGTGACGATTTATGACAGTTCACTCTACTGTGAGCCGAGTAAAAGAGCTTATGTTCAAATAAAACATCATCATCGTGTTGGTTGTTACAAAGTTTGCCCAAGCCATGTTCCGCCCGTGTTTTTACAAAAGAGTCAATACACGTCAATACAATGCTGTGAAAACAGTTGCCGCTTTGAAACAGTGTTTATAGTGGAAGAGACGACAGACGGTCACGACGCGGTCGTCGTGCCATGTGAAAAATCTCACAATAGTTCATACATTGCTAATTTACACGGCACGGTGCCGTGACCATGTGCATGTGAAAAGGCACTAAGTCTAAGACATAACATGTATTTTTGTGACATTTCAATATTAAGACGAATTGATGGTAGGGGATTGAAATATACAATGACAGCATGTTATTTAGACTTTGCGCCCTGACAGCGAGACTAAGGGAATAGAATTGGATTGATATTGTAAATATCAAAATATTAGTTGTGTTATGATGGAAATCTTGGATGTTAAATAACTTTAGCAAATGGTTTTGTCTTGTGCATATAATTGGTTGATTTACTCACTCTCACTTTTCGCTCATGCAATGGTTACTCTTTCCATAAGTTTTCATTAAATTCGTTACAGAGAGTAGATTGGCTATCTACCTAAAACCAGCAGAACTCGATGAGACATAATGAAGAAATACTTCAGCTAACTACCGTAACATTCCAGCGCACGCCACATTAGATTTCGCTTTGGGGTGACGTAATGATCCTAAGTCTTCTCCAAATTGGAATAGTAGGAAAACTTTTCATTCCTATCTAATGGGAGATATCAGTTATTGAGATTTATGTATATACATAGCTTAGCACATCTGCCAAAGCGTAATGCTGTGCTTGAGTCGACGCGTGAGCGCTTGATAAAGTGGTCGAATATGTGTTGTGCTCGAAATGACACTTTCCTTTATGGTTCTTTTTGGATCTCTCACTAAAATCCGGGCTAAATCAAAATAAGTTAAAAGTTTTAAATTTATAATAATGACTAAAGATAAATTACATATGCCACTGATGTCAACAATACGGGAGTTGATTTGACAATGAGCCGCAAGCATTTTGTGTTACATAAAACTTCGGCGGACTTGATAGGTCGGTGCGAATTGACAACACGACACTTCATTGCTAGCCGCCGTACAAACAACACGTCTAGAAACTGTCTTACGACTCACTGGTATAAATGTGTTTAAAGTGAATAGTAAATCACTTGAGTGATTCCGGATTTGTTATTTGTTATCCGTGCGCACATTTCGCCCACACAATTTGTCTGATGGACATCCACTCAGATCGACCACCTTATCTATCATATTCATCTTTAATATTATAGGTATTTATAAAAATAACCTACTCGTACGTAAATATTTATAAACATACCCTACGTACTCCTTCCTTAAAGGCCCGCAACGCACCTGCAAGCCCCCCGGTGTTGCAGATATCCATGGGCGGTGGTAGTCACTTTCCATCAGGTGAGCCTCCTGCTCATTTGCCACCTCTAACATAAAAAAAAAAAAAACAGAAAACTATAATTCTAAAGATAACATGAATGATTTGCTAATCACAAAAATATACTACATTATAATATTAAAAAAATATACAGCTTACATCTTTATTTAATATTTATAAAGAATAAGGAAAATTCAACCCGAAACCTCTCATAAACGTACAACCGCAGCATTTTCCCGACTTTTAATGTTAATGTCATGTTCACTTGCGGTTAAAACTAATATAAATTTTATTAATATTCAAACGTCGCTCGTTCCAGATACAATCTCGAAATGCCACGTATTTTTGTTTTTTAAAAAAAATTTGCTTCTCGTGAAAAATCTTTACGATTATGGTAATTCATTAAAAGGCTTCTCGCGTACAAATACTATAATGTACGGTTTTAAGTATAATTCGTAATACGGATGATAATAACGACGGCGAATTCCTTCGAAGAATTTGCTCGCTTTTATTAAAATAAAGATGATATGTAGTATTGATAAATACATTATATATATATTCGTACTTATTGTACATAGTATGTATTTAGATTATATATTTGTATTGATAATACAATTTATTTATTTATATATAATTTGTGTATTCTATATGTTTACATTTATTTATTAGTTTTAGTAATTGTGTAATTGTACGCGTCTTTTATTAAGGCTGGATCTATGTTGTATTTATTTTGTTTTCTCAGTGTGTGTGTATATTAATATATGTATATATAACATACGATTAAAAATAAAATGCAAGTGTTATGAGACCTTTAGTTAAAAAAAATCTATAGTATATCCGCGACATATAACACAAAGTTCACATTAGTCGAGTAATATTATTTTAACGACATTATCTCTAATTTATAAAAAATACAATATGTTATAGAGCGCCCATTGTCTTTTAGAAAAAAAAATAGTCTATGTAATTTAATACTCTAGAATACGAATGTCCAAATACATTTATTAATTTGTGTTTAAAATTCCTCTCATGCTCGGCAATGGAGGAAAGTATCGTGAATCTGCCACACGTGTTCCACCAAACCACAGTGAAACAGCGTGGCGGAATATTTGAATTGAATTTTAATTTAAAATAGAATCATCATTTTCTTCTACTCCCTTGTTCTGCAAATTAACTACTATTATTATTACTCTTGTTGTATACAAGCAAATTACAATTACATTATACAATGATGAAATTAAAAATTTAATCAATAAATCGAAATAGAATATAATTGTTTCAATATTGACAAATGCAATAAGATATAAATGTATCAGACTATAAGCGGAGATGACTCAGTGGTTAGAACGCGGGCATCTTAACCGATAATTTCGGGTTCGAACCCAGCCAAGCACCACAGAATTTTTTTCATGTGGTTATTTTGTGTTTATAATTCATCTCGTGCTCGGCGGTGAAGGAAAACTTGCTTGTGTCTAATTTCTGAAACGAAATTCTCCTCAAAGGGAGAGGAGGCTTTAGTCCAGCAGTGGGAAATTTATAGGCTGTTAATGTAAATGGAAAATGTATCACACTATAACAATGGTAGAATCACTTCGATTTTTAAACTGTACCACTAAGAAAGGTCCTCGAGTGCTATAAAGAAGTTTTGACAAATGTCGCGCGGTGGTTACAGTGACGTGAAAAATGGTCCTCTTAGATAAAGGGAGACCAATTGTTATATATGGTATGTTCCAACCCCTTTCCCGGCTCAGTGTAACGAACGGTATAAATGACCTACATATATGAAAACATAGACATATATAAACTTTTATATTTATCTAAATTGTGCGGGCTTTTAGTATCGAAAGTACTATTTTCAAATCAAAAATATACTTCATTCATGTAGGCTTTTACAATCACTTTTGAATCGTCATTTAATAAACTATATTAAGTGAAGCTACCACCAGTTCGGAATGTAGATTCTACCGAGAAGAACCGGCAAGAAACTCAGTAGCTACTCTTTTTGAACATTTAAAAATAAAGTCTAGTTATTTAAATACAATTATATATGTATTTAATATGATATATTGAAATATATGATAATTAAAAATACCTTGTTGTGTTCGGGTTTTAGTGTGAGTGAGCCATTGTAACTACAGGCATAAGGGACTTAATATCTTAGTTCCCAAGATGGTGGCGCATTGGTGATGTAAGGAATGGTTAATATTTCTCATAGCGCCAGTGTCTATGGGCGGTGGAGATGACTTACCTTCGGGTAGCCCATTTGCTCGCCCGCCAACAGATACCATAAAAAAGGCATTTATTTATTTATTACATCTTTTAAAATTTAATTAAGATATCTACTTGATATTTATTTTTAACAATGGAATATTTTTTTGTATTATATTAAAAGTATATTAACCAGATATAGACCAAAGCCGGTGTCCATGTACGGGTAATTTTTTTTATAATCCAGCATTTAATTTCCCATCCAGAATCGGACTATGCATTCTCATTTCGCTTTTTCATGCATTATAATATTAAAATCAAATAACTTCACACAAAACGTCATACTGCGTGCAATTGAGCTAAATCGCTCATCGTACAGATAATTAAGCGTTTGAGCCAACAAGCGCGGTCTGCCTCGATAACGATTAAGCCGCTGAGCGATCAGAGTCAGCGTCGCTTAAGCGGACAATGAAAGTGGCACCTTGTTTAAAATCTATGAAATTTTTAGTTAACGTTTTCAAAAACCGCTTGATGTTTCAAGCTTTTTTAATAATGAAGTGACGTTTGGTTTGTATTTTTGTTCAATTTCCAAGATTTGTTACAGTTACATATATTACATATAAATTCTTGATGGTTTCCAAATCGTATCGGTTCCAAAAAAAACCGCCGACGAGAGCTGGTTCCACAAAATGGTTGTCCGAAGCAAAAAAATGATATTTTGTAACATTGCGTTGGTATTAAGAAAAAAAATAATAATCAAAGTTTAAATCTTAAAACGGAAAATACCTACAATAATTAATTGAATTACATGCAGTAAATTCAGTAACAGCTGAAATATCACAGTGGATAAAACACGTCTTAAAAAAATATATGAATTGAAAAATAGATAAGAATTACTTTTTGCATAAATGTACTTTTTGTATATTATAATTAACATGAATATTTAGTAGCAGAATTTCATCCGTGTGAATCGGATGGTCTTCTGCTACAATTGTTATCCACCAACATACAGGCGCAGTGTCGTATGATAGCTCCAATACCTTTTACTTAATAGGGCAAGCTAGTTAACGTTCAATGTCAGTCTATATAAATAAAAGTAAAAACATATTCTTTTTAATCTACCTTATCGACTTAGTCTAAGTGTATCTGGCCCTTGCTTTCATCTTCAATCAACATATAGAAATAACATTAGAAATATTCGTATCATTTATACGAACCATTTATTGCGTGCTTCTGACGTTAAGCCTTATTTTTGACTTAATTGATTCTTGGCGGCACGATATATGATGAGTGGGTGGTACCTACTTTGACGGGTTTACACAAAAGCCCACCACCAAATAAATTACATTAGTTCACTCACCCTTCAAGCCGGAACACAACAAAACTGAGTACTGCTGATGGGCGGTAGAATATCTTATGAGTATCCTACCCAGACGGGTATAGAACTCACGAAGACTTTAAATTGACAGCGTGCATTAAATAATAAAATCTAAGTTATATTTTGTTGCTAGATAGATCTTCGAATATGTATATCTAAGTATTTTGTGTTCTACAGATATTTTTGAAAATGATAAATAAGTCTTAATTTTATAAAGTGTCCGACGCCTCAGAAAGGCAAATTCTTTGTCCTCAAAGCTTAGAATGAGCTAATAATTAAACTAATTATTTATTCAAGATAAGAATATTTCGTATAAACTCAGACATTCTTAATGACGAAAACTTATGAGATGCTATTAAACTCATTTAGACCCTTATATTTTCATTTATTTATATAAAATTCTTTGCATAATTCTGTACTTATAAAGGAAATATTATACTATATTACTATCTCTTTCTTTCACGAATGACGTAATACCCGTAGCTAAAGACGACTTAGATATAGTATGATAAACTAAGATATATGTAGATAATTTAAACATAATCAGTGAAATGAAAACGATAACTTACTGAGTATCAGTATTCGAGGAATTTCGATTCGAAAATATATATAAAAAAATATTTTTTTTTGTTTTTTTGTCCTCCATCGTAACCATTGTATTGAAACTATATTTGTCATTTACTATAAAGTCTAATTATACCCGAGCGAAGCCAGGATGGAGGGCTAGTATAATATTATTATAGATTCTCGTAAGAAGCATCTTCAGTGTAATAATAACGCCTGTGAAATTAAGATAGAATTATATCTAATCTCTTGAATGGAAGTCAGACGAACGGCTGAATCAACAATTGCCACACTTGTGAGTAGATAGGAGACAGTGACTGCATTAGTCACAGAATTATCAAAACTCGTGTTAAGAGCTTATCATTATTATAATATACTAGCTGAGCCTGCGGCTTTACCCGCACGAATATATAAAGGTTTATATATAGCACACAAACCGTCATCGTCCGAAGAGACAACAGACAGAGCTTCTTTCGTATTACTTTTATAATAATTTTGCATTAATAATAATATTTGTATTATAGCATTAGCAGCCCGTTAATGTCCCACTGCTGGGATAAAGGCCTCCTCTCCCTTTGAGGAGAAGGTTTTGGATCATATTCCACCACGCTGCTCCAATGCGGGTTGGCGGAATACACATTTGACAGAATTTCGTTGAAATTAGACACATGCAGGTTCCCTCACGATGTTTTCCTTCACCGCCGAGCACGAGATGAATTATAAACACAAATTAAGCACATAAAATTTCAGTGGTGCCTGCCTGGGTTTGAACCCGAAATCATCGGTTAAGATGCACGCGTTCTAGCCACTGGGCCAACTCGGCTCTATTTGTATTTTGTATGTTTGTATAGATTAAAGTATTATTATATATTACAATGAAGTAAAAACTAACAGACGGTACAAGGTATGTTGTTTCTCTTGTTTTCATGAAGTCATTCAGAGTACGTAATTGAATAGTTTTGTAGATTACCTAATATTATTTCAACCGTAAGAGAAATTAAAATACATAAACCTAATAAATGTTCTAATATTAAATAAGAGATATACATACATACATACATCATACATTAGCAGCCCGTAAATGTCCCACTGCTGGGATAAAGGCCTCCTCTCCCTTTGAGGAGAAGGTTTGGAGCATATTCCACCACGCTGCTCCAATGCGGGTTGGCGGAATACACATGTGGCAGAATTTCGTTGAAATTAGACACATGCAGGTTTCCTCACGATGTTTTCCTTCACCGCCGAGCACGAGATGAATTATAAACACAAATTAAGCACATGAAAATTCAGTGGTGCCTGCCTGGGTTTGAACCCGAAATCATCAGTTAAGATGCACGCGTTCTAACCACTGGGCCATCTCGGCTCTGTCCGTTAATCTTTCAGGGCCTAATCATTGAACTGAATTTGATGAAATTTTGTATAAAGTAAACTTGAACCCCAAGGAATGGTATAGACTACTAACTACCCCTAAAACGCGAGTTTTATGCTATTTAAGTTTATCTATGCATAATATAATAATTAAAGACCGCAATTTTTCACAAATAAATATACGATTTGTTAATAATAACTATTTATTACAGCCGATGGTTGGTCACCCAGATACTAATTATAAATTTAATTATTAATAACATAAAGCAAGCCTATTAATTACCCATATATTTTTTATGCGCATAGTATACATTTCTTGGTGGTGGGGTTTTTTGCAAGCCCGTCTGGGTAGGTACCACCCACTCATCAGATATTCTACCGCCAAACAGCAGTACTCAGTATTGTTGTGTTATGGTTTGAAGGGTGAGTGAGCCAGTGTAACTACAGGCACAAGGGACGTAACATCTTGATTCCCAAGGTTGGTGGCGCATTGGTGATGTAAGGAATGGTTAATATTTCTAACAACGCCATTGTCTATGGGCGGTGGTGACCACTTACCATCAGGTGGCCCATTTGCTCGTCTGCCTACCGATGTCATAAAAATAATATCTTAAAATTCTAATATCAACACATGTCTTCACAATCCGAATTAAAATATGTCCTTTATTTTAAATGCGGACGGGTAAGTGTTCACTATTGCCTGTAGATGGCGCTGTAAGTAATATTAACTATTCCTTTTATTAGTAATACGCCTCCAGTCTTGGAAGCTAAGATGTTTTCTCTCTTTTAGCCCTTCCATTAAGTATACACTAGTGAAACAAGGACAAACTATGTACAGATGAGATAACTTAATGCGCATTTTTTTTATGCTTGGCAAACAAAGTGTCTAAACAACTCGTTTACCATGGCCATAAGTTATGGAATGCCCTTCAAGTAAAATTAAAAAAATCACAGTCGATTTCAACATTTAAAAATGCTGTTATAAATTATTACCCGAATAATAATTTAGACGACTACAATTAATTTCCTTATATATTAAATTTTATTATATCTCTTAATATTTATTAGTGTATAATTGATATATAAAATGTACACATTTATATATGTATTAGTGTGAAAATATTTGTTGATGAATGTTTTGTTGATTGGGAGATTGGGTTGTCTGGAAGATATGGCTAATTAGCCATAAGTCCGCCCTTTGTACAACACATAAAATAATTGTTTATATTTTTGTTTTATTCTTTTTTTGTGTTTAGCCCTAAGATTTTGTGTTTTTTATGTTTTTGGTGTACAATAAAGTACATTAACATAACATAACATAACCTTGGTATGATCTTAGACTCGAAGTAGTTATATAAAAAAGCAATTAGACCAATAAGGGATATTACAAATCATTATTTATCAAAACACATTAATCAATCAAGCAGCAAATAATTAGAAGGAGCGATAAATGGCACGAGTGTCAATGACCCCAGCGGCCAAGATTATTTGTAATAAACATTTAAATGAATGCTTAAGAAAAGTCACATATACCATCGTCGAAAACTTTTTCCAAGATTCAACTATGAAAGAAAAGTTTTACAATTGGTAACGTACTTTTCGCGTAACGATACAACACTTTAAATTGTCATAATCAGCAAAATAAATAAATTTAATTCCAGGTCAGGGTCAATGACATGTTTGAAAACGATTAAGAACCGATTAAACCGAGATGGCCCAGTGGTTAGTATTAGTACTTCATCGATGATCGCGGATCAAGCCCCAGCCAATACGGTACTATTGATATTGTACGTGCTTAGTTTGTGTGGCGTTTATCCGCCTACCCGTATTGGCACAGCATGGTATAAGGTACAAATTTTCTTCTCAAGAAATGATCATACATTTATTTAAACAATTTTTACTTTTAGATTCCATTTCTTGGAACGATAAAGTTTCTCGTAATGGAACTTAGTTCTTACAAAATAACATCCAGTGTTATTCCAGTGTCATGAAATCTGCATCTTGTGTAAATTTCAGAGAATTTCTAATCAATAAAGTATATTTCCGAACGACACTCGCAATCAGCTATGGCGGGTTTCCAGAGATTTCCCGCGAGACGTTTGTTACGATAGAAAATTTGATTTCATTTTTATTTCTTTGTTTATTTTAACATTTTAAATAGATATACCGTATCTTGTTTTATGATTCAGACAGTTCGTCATATGTTCGTTCGTCGATAGTATTGTGTTTTGGAAATATCTGTTCATATTATTTAAATATTTGAGTGTGAATTTATTTGCTGCTATTAAATATTGTGTACATTTGCAAAGTGTTACAAGATTAGTACCTTACTAGCTAATATCCAATACGCGTTATATTTCACAATCAATTAATTTAAAAAAAAATAAAAATTAAATTGTTTGTGGAACATAACGCAATAACTTAAAAATGCATTTGATAACACTCAATTAATACGTCACGATAAAAAAATATCATTAATAAGAATTAATCAAAGAATAATAAATAAATAAAAACGATCGTTTGTTTGTTTGTTGTTTATATTTAAATCATATACTGTTTATTTGATGGTCTTCCAATTATGAATGTCAGGTACATTAACATACATGTTGCACCGGCCCCTGTACTACTTAGACCCGTGTTACTACACGGGTACCCGTGGGAGTGACTCGTTGTTCTAGTGGCTGGATATAAGGTCAATGATCCCGAGGGCCGATATAAAGTTATTGGAGTTTTGCTATCGAAGAATACTCAGTAACAGCCTGAAGTCTGACAGTGGGAAGTGTTTACACTCCCATACCTCAGAAAGCACGTATAGTTGGTCCTGCGCTTTAACTCTTTGGGGTCGTGTCAGATTTTTAGTCCCATCGGGTTACGAGAGTGACGTAATAAAGAGTGTACCTGTATACTTGTGTTTGCAGTGTGTATTATAATAGTCCTCCCTTTAGATTGTCCGCGTTGATTGAATCACTCAGAAAGACCTCATCAGTGGTTATCATCCGCCAAGACAAGCAAAAGTTATCTCTGTTCTATGTCTATCTGTGTGCCAATTTTCATACGGAACTGTTAAGATGATGATTATAATATTAGTAACATAATTACAGGTAATATTTTAATTACTCAAAAATGAAAGAGATTTTAAATTCGTTAATTTTATTTTATCGTTAATATAAGACAGGCGATATCTTCCCTGATTTTAATATATGCAGAATTCGTTGTGTCACTTATTTCCTTTTAACGGAAATTTGGGCAGCGCTTAGAAGGCCTACCCATATTTAATATACAAAGTAAACTATGAATAAGTATCAGTTATCAGTAAAATAATATTTTTCATTTTCCAAAAACCATTTCAAATATTTCATCATGTTTACGTATTTAACTTAAACACACACACTAGTTATATTCCTTATCGAATAATGTAAAAAAACATTTTCATTTTTGGAATTAATCGTCATGTAAAGACGGGCCAGTTTGCTAGTATACCTCTTATATAGATGTACATAGAGTTAGTTAGTTTTATGATTATTAAAGGTTACAAAATTACCAAAGTATTTTTCCACAAAAATATGAACGAAGTAATCTAATGAGTTTTATATTACGTTAAGCTTACAAACTATCGAAACAAGCGTGATATATTAATGATAGTTTTATAAAAATCGTGTAAATGTTGTGTAAAACATAGAAAATGTTCGGCAACGTGGCCTGAATATAATCTTATTGTGAACGACCATTATATCAGCCTAAATACTATTTACATGAAAAATAAACTTTAAATATACTGACACAGAGTCTCATTTCCGAATTTGACACAAATTTAGATATCGTAAAATAAAAAGCAAGAGATAAGCCTTTATCAGAAATTGATTTAACGATGATAGCACGTGAGTGTATCGAAATTTTGAAACATTTGATTTATATTTTTGATAAAAAATACTCGTGTGTGCAAAGTCAATATTAATCAAAATGAATTGGCAGTACTATTGTGAATGTGTCCTCGGATGGATGTTGAATAACAAGATCATTGTGTTCCTTGGATTATTGTCATTTTGCTTATTCGTTTCCACGTTGGCTCTTGCTGGTCAGAGGAATCGTTTGAGCCGAGAGGTTGAGGATCTCAGACAGTCTACAACTTCCAGCCCCGTGACACAAGGCCCCACGACACAAAACCCAACGACACAAAACCCCACGACACAAAACCCCACGACATCTGATAGTGAGGTAACAGTAACAACTTCTAAACCAGAAGAAGTTGATATGAATAATAATGAAGAAAAATCAGTTATACCACCAATTGATCAAGATGAAGAGGCGTCTGTCATAGAAAAATCTGACGGAATTACGAATGATTTGAATTTATTAAAGCGAAGTAGGTTTTTTAATGTATTAGCTGTTCCAGCTTAAGTTGTCAAAATCGAAATTAGTCATTTAGAACATCGAGTAATCTTATTAATTAAAGTATATTAAAGTAATTACATGTTGTTCTTTGTAAATAAGTTTATTTTAAAATTTAATGTAATTTTATAAATAAATAAGTTTTTATTTAAAAATAGTTTCATTTCCGTATTGTTGAAAAAAAATGTCATTTGTTATTTTGCAATAATTTTAAAATTTCGCAATTTTTTTTTTGGTATTTACTCTGTGTCATGTTTTTTGTGTATTGTATAGTTACCATCTGTGACGAAACATCGATAATTTTTATCATAGCCTTTATCTATGATATACATATGTATATATTGATATTGTGTCTTAAGCACATTTCGTTAGATAATCTTTAAGATACAGATATATTTTTTTGTTTAAACAACATAAGGAAATACTTGAACGCTGTCGATATTACTATATAGCACATTCAGTTTACAACACAAATGAAATAATGTTTATTTTACGGTACAAATGCAGAAGGGATATGACATGTTAGTTCCTAGGGTTTGTAATTGGTAATATCTTTGTTAAACTATTAAATTTTCTTACAATATTGGTTTGTATGCGGATTGGACTTAACGTTTACAGTACCTACGCCTACTTATATGACATTAATTTTTTTTTTTATAGTTAGCATTCGTTTCAAGTTTTATGTATATAAGGTATCCCTGGTTTACTGCTAAATTAAATTTCTAGGTGATGGTTGTCTTGTAGAGAATTCCCTCAGCCATAAGTCATAAGTCTACCTTTTGTTACAACTACATTATTTTGGTTAATAGTGTTTAAAATAAAATAACAATTATACATTAAATCTTAGCGAATGTATTTGTGATAATTTTAGTATAGTAGAACTTTTTATATCAGGAACAGAGTTTCAACAAGATACAAAATTGTCTCCTTATGCAACTTCCATACAAGCTAAATTACATGCCCTCGCTCAGACTAAACAGTGCTTTGAGCTGTGCCAGCAGTCGGCTAGCGAAATCATTTATCGCTTATGGGTAACAAGGATCGTTATTGTTAACTTAAGTTTCTATCCTATTTAGTTGAAGTACCTAAGACGACACTTCCCCTAGCGGGAAGCCATCGAATTAGAATATAAATTGAACTCTTTATATAAACATTTATAATTTGCATTTAAGGCGTCTCCACCGGCTCCATATCTTAATCTGTTGAATTAGATAGTCTCGATATCCGATCGACTTGATTTTTATATATAAATTGCCAGTATTTGAATATCTTTGGATATTTTAGACATTTAATGAAGTTCTGTGCCCTAAATGTATGTCACAGAACTAGTTTACTAAACCTGTTTTAAATAATAGCCTAGCCATTTTACTAAACGACGCTGATTAACAGATGTATGTAAGGATAAAGGATTATAAGACAAAGACGCAAAATAAATAGCTCACTGGTATTTCAAGGAGCTCTTCAAGAGCCTAGTTCAACGGATCGAGAAGGTAGTGAGTAATATTGGGGGGCCGAGAGAGGAAGTTCACCGTCTATGCCAGTGTCGTACAATCGATGGCCTTCCACGGGTCACTTGATTGGCACAGGAACTGTCCGGCATCAGAGATCTTCAGACTTACGCTGTTAATGTACGCCATGGTTGTTTCGGAGAATATCTGTGTAAGATTGAACGCATGGTCCGGAATGCCACTCACCACATGGAATACCTCTCCCTGTGAGCAGTTGTGTCGGCAAAGCACGTCAGGCATTCGGGTGAAAGGTGGTGCGGGTGCGGAGACTGTCACGGTCCTGCAGGAATATGTAGCTTGAACTGTCCTGTCTAGTCGATCCCGCTCAGCATAGACTACGCATCCTGGTGTTTGAGGGGCGAACCCTGGGGCTTACTAGATAGAGCGGTATGTCAATATGATCCCACAGCTTCTCCGATATTTTTCGAAGATAGTCATCCACTGCGATGATGTTAATAAGGATAAGATCCCAACGAAACCCGCTTATGACCCATTAAAGTTTAACACACTGGTGTCACCGCGCGTAGTACCTAATATCCATGATGTATAGAGAAATTTATATCGCTGATATGATAAAAAATCCATGTGGCTTTTTCATTTAACTTTTATTTATTTTTTCATATTATATTGCATACTCATGCATAAACAAAATATAAAAGAAATAAACAATATATATATTTTTTGCGTATTGTTCGATTACTAATGTTTTTATTTCATCGTCACGATTTCATATCACGATTTCCTGTTATAAATAAATACTCTTTCATTATAGTATTTGATCTAGAAATAAAGGATATTTAGATAAATTAAAAATAGTGAGTTTTCTTTATTATTCATAATAACAAGTATATATGTACGTCTACCGTAAAAATTGCGGAAGTCGCATACAAATTTCCGTTATCTAGTTTAAGTGGTTCGTGGATAAAATTTACAAGTTTGATATGTATGCTTATAAAATTCTTAGACTAATTCCTAGTGTCCTAGACATTAGGAATAAGCGAAAGAATTTTGATGATCATCAGTGAGTCAGTGACGAAATCAGGGTTTATTAGATATCAATAAAATTTAATGTACAAGAGCTATGTAATTAAAAATTTTATACGTTAAACTAGCGACCCAACCCGACTTCCTACGGGTGTAATGTAGATACTCAAAATATTAGAGAATGTCTTACAGAGTTTATAGCTTTTTTGTGATTAGACAATACAAACAGTTATGTCCCTGCATTTTAAATCTGTAGTATATTCGAAAATATTTTGTATAGTTCCATATTGATCTATATTAAATGCACAATGTATTTAAGGTACTTAATTGGATCAGGATTAATGCTGTATTGCTTAAAATCGTTTCGAAAATTATTATGTTTATATTGACATATAAACATTCCTCTTGAATCAATGTATCTATGCATACACATGGACAAACGGTAATCGACTTTGTTTTATACTATTTTATGGTAAATTCGCTATTAACAATATATTCCGAGATTTTTATTTATCTGGTTTAATGCATACCCAAGTTATAAGGGTTCAAAAAATGACGAAGGCGCTTTGTGAAAATGTAGGTAGTGCCGTTGCGCTTCACTTGCTTCGTCTTGTCACTTCCAAATATTTTAGTTTTATATTGTAATTTCAGAGCCGAGATGGCCCAGTGGCTAGAACGCGTGCATCTTAACCGATGATTTCGGGTTCAAACCCAGGCAGGCACCACTGAAATTTCATGTGCTTAATTTGTGTTTATAATTCATCTCGTGCTCGGCGGTGAAGGAAAACATCGTGAGGAAACCTGCATGTGTCTAATTTCAACGAAATTCTGCCACATGTGTATTCCGTCAACCCGCATTGGAGCAGCGTGGTGGAATATGCTCCAAAACCTTCTCCTCAAAGGGAGAGGAGGCCTTTATCCCAGCAGGGATATTTACGGGCTGCTAATGCTAATAATTGTAATTTCAATAGAAAATCAAAGTTATTAATTTACGTTCAACACAAAATTAAACAATATCATATTTTTCTTAAAGACAAGCTTAAATACCGACGTTCAGCTAATACATTATAAATATTCATAGTCATAAGTAGCTCCCGAGCCACCTAACGCTTAACTTAACCAGTATAACGTGACCTCCCAAGTTACACCCGACTAAACCAACTGCACCCGTAACGTTTTGTAAACTGAGGGGGGAGGTGTTTCGAGTGAAATTGGCTGCGTTCACGATACTCGGTGGGGATTCCGATACACATTATAGGTACGATATTTCAATATCGTATTTACATTTCCTTTGGGAACGACGAGCGCTAAATCTGGAGTGTGATATTGTTTTTACGCAGGCATTCTTTATGCTCTGACGTATTATACAAAAACAATCAGTTTTTTTTTTTATTACAAATTTAATTATAGAAGTAATAAAATTCATTTTCTTTGTTTTCCTCGTTTGACTTCATAATATATTAAGAAATTCTACTTTGTTCTGGACCGACTGGTTAATACTCTTAAGTTATGCTGCTTGATAGCAATATTTCGTAATTTATCTCGCAAACTCAAATTAGAAGGGTTAAAGATGCCTTAGCAACTTAGAGCATATAACTGCACGTCGCTAAATATAAAGTTATATAACTTAACAGCGCGTAAATATTCCACTGTTGGTCAAAAATATCTCTCTATTTATAAGGTTTACAAAATGGAGGTTTCCTCACGGTTTCCCTTGAATACTGAGAAAGAGAGAAATTAAGCACATGAAACGCTGTTCTCAAGGATTTGAATAAGAGTTCTATCAACTAGATATCTGTTTACTTTACCTTGACTTGAAAATTATAAAGAAACATTGATACTTTTTATAACACATATGTCTATCAACGGTCGTCACCATTTATTAGACATTTAAGAATATATATATATTATTGCATCTGAATGTTCTTCGGTTTTGTTTGATTTGACAAATTATTTACGTGGAATATATTATGGATACTTTTTACATTGGTAGGGAAAACTGACTATGACTTATTGTATAAAAATTAGTGTTGATTGGACAAAAAAAACCACGCCTAGTTCTAAAAGGTTTTATACACAAAATAATTTAATATTATAATTGTACTTTTTTATTATATCTCAACGCAGAAAGTCCTGCGTTAAGATGTTTCAGTACAGAATTGCGCGGTACATTGGAATCGGATTTCGTGGAAAAAATCTTTTATAGAAATTATACATAGTTTCCATGTACTATTTACTTCTGTACAATTATTAATATTAGAAATGCGAAAGTAACTCTGTCTGTCAAAGCCACTGAACCAAATTTGATGGAATCGATACGAAGCAAACTTGAACTCTAAGAACGACTATAGGGTACTTTTTATAATTCTCCAATCAAGGGGGTAAAATTGGCAATGAAGATTTGTATGCTATTCAATCCAATTTCGTGTATACCTGGGATAAATATATAATGGATGGAATAAAGTGAGGCCCCATATAGATGTTGCCATACTTTGTCGAGATAGAAATTTGAACCCCAATATTTAGGCTTTCAGTACAAATAACAAGCAGTGATATCAAGATTTTTATACAGTTTGATCTGAACGGGGGTTGATTAGAGAATAGGGATGAGACTCGATAAATTAAGTGTAAATTCATTTATTTAAGTAATGATCCGAGTTGATTTATTACGTGTCTTAAATATTCTTGTCAACCCCTCCATAAAAAAGATCAATAAATGGTAGAATTCCAAGCGGGTCAGCTGGTACAGCTATAATTGTAAATGTTTGAATATTTATGTATTGGCTACTCCATTATGCTCAAACGACTACATTAGCAGCCTGTAAATTTCCCACGGCTGGGCTATGGCCTCCTCTCCCTTTGAGGAGAAGGTTTGGAGCACATTACACCACGCTGCTCCAATGCGGGTTGGTGGAGTACAAATGTGGCAGAATTTCGTTGAAATTAGACACATGTAAGTTTCCTCACGATGTTTTCCTTCACCACCGAGCACGAGATGAATTATAAACACAAATTAAGCACATGAAATTTAGTGGTGCTTGCCTGGGCATGAACCCGAAATCATCGTTTAAGATGCACGCGTCCTAACCACTGGGCCCTCTCGGCTCAAACGGCCAAACGGCTAAAAAAGGAAAGTAACAGTCTGAAGGTATGTATGGCTCTTTTTGAGAAGAAGGCTTGGCTTATAGCACTTCTCCTAAGTGGATAATAGGATAATCACCAGGCAGGTTTTAATTTGATACGTGTAGGTTTTCTCACGATGTTTCTCTTCACCGCCAATCAAAATTATACTAATTTTACGTGCAAAAATTAAAATTTAGGAAAACCTGTCAGACGAGCTGCGTCTATCTTCAATTGTGGCGACAATCGGTTGAACGTTATAGAAGTTGATATGTTGCGCCATCTTGCGGTTATTTCCAACAAACTTTTGGTAATCGGTTAAAAGTATTCATTTTAAGCTATGTGTTTGAAATTAATAGACTTTAAGAATAAAAAATTTATCATTATTTATTTATTTCAAAAATGGGTTTATATATTTATTTAGTCTACACAAGAACTAACTTATGCAATAATTCAAGTTTTCAAAGACCTGGTCTAGTAGAGCTCAGTCTGGCCATCCCTGATTATATGCACAATTTCTTATATAAATTGTTGGTATAATACCCAAAAAAAATCAGAATATATATAAGATTAAGTATATAGTATTCGGAAGTTACTAATTTGCTTAACGTATATAATACGAGCTTATAATATATTTACGAATGTCAAATGAACCAATTGAACATAGCTTACCATCGCCCTCCTTAAGGGGTTCAAAGATTAAATATTCTAATAATTCCTACCAAAGCGTAGGTACTCATTGAAGGGTGTATAAATGAGATCACATCCCTCACGAATTCCTCTTATTTTCACCCTCGCCGCATTGCTGACAGAAAATTGATGAAATAAAAATTGCTCGTTATATTTATTTTCTTATGATTAGTATAATTTTGTTGACGTAAATGCTATGGAAATTTCTGATGAACTTGTAATACAGAGCGGTTTGAAATGTCAATATGAAGAATAAAAAAAAAAAAAAAACACTCCAATAAAATTTCATTACTACCTTTATATATTATTTTATATAAAAGTCAAAGACAAAACAAAACTCTGTTTGTAAACCGACTTTTCTTTAAGTAATATTTTAGAAATAAGAATAAGAAAAATTGGTCAAAACAGTCATTCTCAATAATAATAACATGGGACCACCTTGCCGTGGTGGGGGGGCTTAAGGGAAGGGACGAATGGTCATCAAGAACTAAACCATATATACCCTGTTAATAAACGAAACAGGAGATACATAAATTTAATAGCCACTAATACCTTGGCTATGCCCTTCACAACTAACGGTCCCAAACCCAAAACCCAAATGGAGATGAGTAAAAAAGAATACAATTTACGGCCGCTTCCCGGGGTTCGCCGGGGCGCATCTGGAGCCGATGCTGGATGCTACAGCATGCGAACCATCGGTGGTGAGGAGCTGAGCAGGCGGGCACTCATCAACAAAAATGTTACAGCCGGTCGCTGTGAGTTGAACAGGCGGACTCACAACGTAGAAGCTACAGCCGATCCCTTGGGCAACGAAACAAATACCCCTTCGACTCGCCCCCAGCATATGACCCAAGCAGAACACGAAAAGGATTCCGATATGCTTAACGATATAATTTCAGCTTCACCTTTACCCTTCAACTCATATGAATCACCTAGTTCATCTCCACTTTCATACCAGGTTTCATCAAGATCAAACACAATTTCACCTATGTCTGTGGATGTTGTGCAGGAGGCACATGCTATTGAACCTGCACCCGTCACAGGTACAAATCGTGCGCGTAAAAGATGGTCAGACGAAATGAATAAATTCATCTGGCGCACGTACCTCATTGCTACAAAATTGAACACCAGTAAAATATACCTTTCTCATCTACACCACGAATTTTCACTAAAATTTCCTCAGATGCAGGCATCTAGACAGAGACTAGGTGACCAATGCCGAGCTATAGTCAGAAATAAATTACTTTCTCAAGAAATATTAGAACAAATAAAAGAAGAAGTAACAGAGAGCCTACAACAAACCAACAACCAAGATAGAACACAAAATATTCAAACTAATTTAAGCATGCAAATACACAATAGCCACCAACAAGGTATAAAGCAGAGAAGAAGATGGATCACTGAGTATAATGAAACCATTATTAGAAACTACTACACAATTACAGAATTAGAAGCAAATAGATCAGCTTACCGTCAACCCCTTCATCAAGCGGTAATCGCAGAACACCCGGAATTATCAGAAGTAAGTGAACAGCGAATATCAGATCAGCTTAGAGTTATTTTAAATAACAAAATGATTAGTGATCAAAAACTTAAAGAAATCCGTGAAGAAATATCAAACGATCTTCGTTTGCGTCGTAACCATCTTGAAAATACTTCACAACACTTGACTATACCACAAAATACGGCATCCGCCGAAAACAACAACCACCCACATATATCACCACAAACACAACCAATACTAGACATCTCTACAATAGCTGAACAGGACCAAACCCCTAATTATCTAGATGTGGAAAAAATTAAAAAACAATACAACATTACATTAGAAAAATTTCAAAACACCAACCCAATTAGCCGTCCCTACATACCAAAACAAAACAGCTCAAGAAAACTAGCCCAAATTATTAATGTCATTAACACCAAAGTACTGCCTCAACATATTTCAGTCGAACAAGATTTTGTGACCACTCATACACTTACTTACTGTGCTGCCTACACAGCGGCTACCTGCAATGGAACTAACATTAAGGACATAACTAGCCAACCTTGCCAACTCCAGAAAAGAATACCCGCATGGCAGAAAAGGTTACAGAAAAAGATACAGAATCTCAGAAGAGACATCGGAAGACTCACAGAACATATTAACGGCAATAGGACAAATAGGCTTACCTTACTAGTAGAAGCGATAAAAAATAAATACAAAATACACTCTCAACATGAAGAACCTAACTCTAGTAACGAACATTTTCTTGACACCCTCAAACAAAAACTAAATGCCGCATCTAGTAGGCTGAAAAGATATTTAAATCGCACTCTTAGAAAATCACAAAACACACAATTCTGTAATAATGAGAAAAAGTTTTATAGAATCTTATCATCTGCCACACAACGCAACACTAATACAAATACACAAGACATAACACCACCACCAGCTAATGCAATACATACTTTCTGGTCTAACATATGGAGTGATCCAGTATGTCACAATACAGACGCTGCGTGGCTAGATACAGACCACGAAGTAATTAATTCTATCGAACCTATGAATTTTGAACATATATCTGTAGAAGTTTTCATGCGAGTACTCAATAAGGCGAACAACTGGAAATCACCTGGTAGTGACCATATACACAACTATTGGTATAAAAAGTTCACATCAACCCATTCATTACTACACAAACACATGAACAATTTCATTCAAACACCAAACATAATGCCGCACTTTGTTACACAGGGCCTTACCTTCATGATACCAAAAGACACTGACCATCAAAATCCAGCTAAATATCGTCCAATTACTTGCCTGCAAACCATTTACAAAATACTTACAGGATGTATCACTGAACTCCTACACGAACATATTGCCGTTAACAATATTCTTGCTGAAGAACAAAAAGGATGCCGAAAAGGTAGACAAGGTTGCAAAGAACAGCTCGTAATAGACTCAGTAACAATGAAACATGCTATTTCTAAGAAAAAAAATATTAATACCATGTATATAGACTACAGGAAAGCTTTTGACTCCATACCACATAGCTGGCTTCTTTATGTATTACATCACTATAAAGTTCACCCACAACTTATTTATTTCCTTGAAAACTCTATGCAAAACTGGAAAACAACTCTTAAAATCACGGGACATGCTAATACTGAAACACCTGACATCTTAATACGACGAGGAATCTTTCAAGGCGACGCCCTTAGCCCACTGTGGTTTTGCCTAGCGCTAAATCCTCTCTCAAATATGCTCCAAAAATCCAATCTCGGCTACATTATTACCACTCCACACAAAGACACCACTCTCACACACCTCATGTACATGGATGATATTAAGTTATACAGTAACACAATACAATCACTACATCACCTTGCAGATATCACCCAAACTTTCTCAAAGGACATACACATGGAATTTGGAATAGATAAGTGTAAAACATTTTCGGTCAAAAATGGAAAAATCGTCCCAAATAGCTACATGTTAGAATCAGGAAATATTATTGAACCTTTAGAAGAAGAAACTACTTATAAATACTTAGGCTTTCAACAAGCTCGGAAGATTAACCAAAAAGAAACAAAAAATAGCCTTAAAACTAAATTCAAACACCGCCTAAATATCCTTTTCCGATCTCAACTCAACTCCCACAATTTATTTAAAGCAATCAATAGTTACGCAATCCCAGTACTTACATATTCTTTCGGCATAATTAACTGGTCCCAATGTGAGCTCCACAACCTTCAACGTATCATTAATACTACTCTAACTGCCCACCGAAAACACCATCCTAGATCTTGTGTCCAAAGAATGACTCTACCCAGAGGTGAAGGCGGACGAGGCTTAATAGATATAGTCAATCTGCATAACAAGCAAATTACATCCCTGAGACACTACTTCCATCAACGCTCAGAATACTCTCCACTTCATGAAACAGTAACGCTCGCAGACAAACGCTTCACCCCACTAAACCTTAAAGACCGACACCCGCAAAAAAACGAACGGATTACTGACATGAACGAAAAAACTGCTTTATGGAGACAGAAATCCCTTCATGGAAGACACCACCACGATTTACAGCAATCATATGTTGACAAAGCAGCGTCAAACGCTTGGCTGAGTCGTGGTGAACTGTTCCCAGAAACGGAAGCTTTTATGTTAGCGATCCAGGATCAAGTCATTGACACCCGGAACTACCAGAAGCACATAATACGCACCTCTAATCTTCAATCAGATGCATGCCGACACTGTCATTCTAATCCTGAAACCATTCAACATATAACTTCTGCTTGCCGAGCCCTTGCGCAAACTGATTATAAACATCGACACGACCAAGTGAGCGCTATTATACACCAACATCTAGCACACAAGTATAATTTTATAGATAAGAAGATCCCATACTATAAATACAAACCCGACACCATACTAGAAAATAACAGATACAGGATATACTGGGATAGAACCATAATCACAGATAAAACAATACATTTCAATAGACCCGATATCACACTACATGACAAAATTAATAAAACTGTTTATCTTATTGACATAGCTATCCCTAACACTCACAACATACAGTCGACAATTTCGGAAAAGCTTAGTAAATATCAAGACTTAGCAATAGAACTGAAACGTCAGTGGCGTGCAGACACCATTCATATTGTTCCCATAGTCATCTCATCAACTGGGATCGTACCTAAAAGCCTACAACGCAGTCTCGATATATTACACATATCTCATCACACTAATCATTTACTCCAAAAGGCAGTAATCCTCAACACTTGCCGCCTCACCCGCAAGTTCCTTACGACCTCATCCATCTCAGCTGCCATTACCTAGCTCCTACTAGCGCTTGGCTACGGCCCGTGTGTGTAGGATTTAGTTACCTCATAAGAGAGAAAAAGTAAAATAACAATATAATAATAATAATAATAATAAGTCATTTATTTTCTCTCTTCACAAAAATACTATAGTCATCTTACATACATAATAGACATACATATTAGACATCTTACATAAGAAGACATTTGTGAGAGACTGGAGCCCGTGATTGGTATAAGAATACCTGTATTACAGGTCTCCAGGTCCCCACACCGCCTTATTAACAAGGTATGCTCAGTACATTAAATTGTTGTATGTATATTGGAGAGATTGTTAGTGTGTGTTAGAGTGTATGTGTGTGTGTGTGTGTGTGTGTGTGTGTGTGTGTGTGTGTGTGTGTGTGTGTGTGTGTGTGTGTGTGTGTGTGTGTGTGTGTATAATAATTATATTATGGCCGCATTTCGGCTACTAGGTGACCATTGTAGGTTTTACTATTTAATAAGTACGACATTCATTTTATTTACATATAGTATATATGTATATATTATTTTCAATTGGGTTAAGTTAGATTTTTTATAATTTGACTGAAATTCACTTCGATAGATTATAATCTACCAGTATTTACAATAAAGTAAATACATGGTTTGATATATATTCTTCTTCTTGATATATTAGTACGCATTATGTATGATTGTTTTGAATATTTTAGGTATTTAATATAATTAAATATTTACATTGTTAGCATAATTTATTAGCATGAATGAAATTACGAATGTGAGATAAAATTAACCACTAAGTAAACAATTTCATCCGAGATGGCCCAGTGGTTAGAACGCGTGCTTCTTAACCGATGAGTTCGGGTTCAAACCCAGGCAAGAACCACTGAATATTCATATGCTTAATTTGTGTTTAATCATTCATCTCGTATTCGGCAGTGAAGGAAAACATCGTGAGGAAACCTGCATGTGTCTAATTTCGAAGAAATTCTGCCACATGTGTATTCCACCAACCCGCATTGGAGCAGTGTGGTGGAATATGATCCAAACCTCTCTCCTCAAAGGGAGAGGAGGCCTTAGCCCAGCAATGGGAAATTTACAGGCTGTATATGTTAAACAATTTCATAATTAATTTCACATAACATTCTGTCAAAATATATAAGAATTTATTAAACGTCTTTTATTTGACTTCAATTGTTTGCGGAAAATCTTGAAACAAAAAATAAATAAACTATGGGTGTTAAAATTACCAATTTGCCTTGCAAGCGACATTACACTTTTCTAAATTAAACAGGCCTAATGTAAAGCTAAGACTTAGAGTATTCCGTAAGCGAATACACCTAACGAAAAGCTCAAATGAAACTGGTTTTGACATAATAGCTGGAACTTTGGCAGTTTGAACGACTACATGTTTTGTTCGGTTTAATTTTTATACTAAAGCGTTTTAGTTACAAATAATAATAAATGCGTTAATGTGAGAATACGAGCGATTGTTGATTTAAAAATGTTCGTGTATCGTTTAATTTTGAACCGTGTTGGCTCAGCGGTTAGAACAGATCTGAACCCGGTCGCTTCTTAAATTCCATACGCTAAAACAATTCATTCAATCAGTTAAACATTTCATAAATAAATACATCACCTACGTACTTATATTACAAAAATCAATAAAGTATTATTCAGAAAAAAATGTCAAAATCGGTCCACCCTTTCCAGAGATTAGCCGGAACAAACAGACAGACAGTCAAAAATTGTAAACAATGTTATTTTCGTATATGCATAATAGCATTGTAACAAGGAATACATAATATAATTAAGGTTTTTTAAATATTACAAACAGACATTCCCATTTTATTATATGTATAGGTATTGATAATCTGTGCACATGCTCAGGATTATTCCATAGTTCTTGAATGTTATATACGTATATAACATTCAAGCTATTTCTATTCATATTCAATATATGTACTTAATTAGATTGACAAAAAAAAGAGCCGCTGAGTTGCTTTCGCCGGTTCTTCTCAGGTCAGGGTGTTTCCTTTTCCGAACCGGTGGTGGTCTTTAATTTGACTATCAATAAGTATAATAAAAAACTGCGAGTTGAAGGATTTTTTCTAATATAATAAGAAAAAAATGTTCTTGAACAAAAACCAAAAAACCATGTTTTTTTTAAGATACACTGCTAAGCTATCTTCCATCAGCTAAGCTGTTTGGCAAAATATACATATGCCTTTTAACATTATGTGGAGGAGATATGACTGACAACAAACCGTGCAAGAAATAAAATAAAATTGATTTTCTAATGTAAGATAAAAAAAATCTATTTAGCTGAATTTGGACCTGATTTTCTGAAAAAGTAAATTACAATTATCTTACGAGAAAAAAGTTAGTCCAGTCTAGTTAACACTTCAAAAATTGCATTAAAAAATTAATACATTAAATGAAACATTGTTCTTATTAAATAGCAGTTTGTAAATAGAATAAAATAAAATAAACAGCGGATAGAGTCAAAGAATATAAAACTGCGGTTAAAAATATATCTGCATAATCCGCCTAATTAATCTTGAGATTCCATTAAATAGAACTTCATGACCCAAAGGTTCTCTCGACGCAAAAATTACTGCTGTCGCTTAGTGCGCATTATGATTGAAAATAAAAACTTAAAAGCTTGTATCTCGATGAAGGATTCATTTCGACACCAAAGCTATTATATACATTTATATTATATTTAATAATATACAGATTTATTTTTAACCTGACTCTGTTTTTTTTTTATATTGTTTATATTTTGTGATATTATATAAATTTCACAAAAGTATAGAGCCTCTGACGTCTCTCGATGGTGTAATATTTTCACAGTATTAGATACTAGAAATAAAGACATTAAAAGCATAGTCGAGGTAGATGAACAAAATTCGTACCGTCGTGTTAAATGAGCACGGAGGTCCTAGTCAGCTCGTGGCCACGATAGTCGTTTAAATATGAACAAAATTTCTAATATATGTATATGTTCAAATGATGAAAGTGGGATATAATAAAATATTGTAACTCGTATATTCTGGTAGGAATACCAGTAACCTGTAAGACATATTATATTTGTATTTTATAATATAGTTGGGACAATGATTTTATAGATCCAGTGTATTTACAGTCACAAGGGAAACAACATCTTAACTCCGAAGGTTGGTGGTGCAATGGCGATGTAAGGAATGGTTACCACTTACCATCCGATGGACCGTTTGAGTGTCGGGCTACCGATATCATAAAAAAAAACACGATAAAGCTTCTAGAACTCTCTACAAGTTCTTAACTTAAGTCTACTTCACCTGGCCTGTTCGGTGTTCAGGATCGCACACTTACCAGCCCACTCCTAATGACCAAAGTTTGGTAACTTTATATATGCGTAATCACCTGAACGGGTATTATACAATATTGTGGTCCGATGTACGTGATTCTATTATGAGTCGTCGATTAACTGGTTTCAGTACGTCGTGATAAAAATTTAAAGTTAGATTGGTCGTATAAAGTCTTATTAAAGTATAATAATATGAAATTTGAAGAGAAAAACCAAACAATTTCAAATAATAATACTCTGAGAAAGTAAATTATAAATAATTCAAAACCGAATAGCCTACACAATTTTTTTTTTTTAAATCGATTCATATGTCACGGAATTCTTAATTAACAAACATAAAAAATGCATGCAAAATGCTAATCGAATTGACTATCTCATTCTTTTTTCGAAAGTTAAAACATGGTGATAGACTAAGCCGAGATGGCCCAGTGCTTAGAACGCGTGAATCTTAACCGATGATTTTGGGTTTAAACTCACTGAATTTTCATGTGCTTAATTTGTGCTTATAATTCATCTCATGCTCGGCGGTAAAGGAATACATCGTGACGAAACCTGCATGTGTCTAATTTCAATGAAATTCTGCCATGTGTGTGTATTCCACCAACCCGCATTGGATCAGCGTGGTGGAATATGCTCCAAACCTTCTCCTCAAAGAGAGAGGAGGCCTTATCCCAGCAGCGGGAAATTTACAGGCTTTTTTATGTATGTATATAGTTGGCAAACGAGCAGGAGGCTCACCTGATGGAAAGGTGAATACCACCGCCCATGTGTCCATGGGGGCTGCAACACCACCCGGTGTTGCTTGCTCCGCCAGGTATTCATAGGCATTGCTCGTGCCTTTAGTTGCACTTTGCTAACTCTTCAAATGGGAAGATAAAAACATTTTTAAATAACTAGCACAACACGCACAACATACACACACACATGTATTTTTTGTCAATATGAGCTTTACAGTTTCGTGAACGTAAAAAGATGGGACCTAATTAAAATTCATTCATTCATCAGATTCATCACATTCAAATTTAATAATTACGGGTTAAACCTTGTTATCTATATGAATATTGATATTTATGTCCAGGAAACGAAAATATTTCAAGAATTAAAAGTCATTATATTGTTACATTGTTTTTATTTTATTTTTATTTATATTGTTACATATTTATTCATTAATGATTGTATACGTCAGCAAAGTCATAAATTGTGTTTGTTGTTAACATATTATTATATAAAAATTACAATTATATTATAATTTGAAAATTCTTTCTAAGTATATTCAAATAAAAATCAACAACGAAATCTATACTATGTTTTTTTTTTATTTTTTTTTTATAATATTCGTATACAGATGGGCAAATGGGTCACCTGATGGTAAGTCTTCACCACCGCCCATATACATTGGCTCTGTAAGAAATGTTAACCATTCCTTAGATCGCCAATGCGTCACCAACCAAGCTCCTACAGCTTAGATGTCATGTCCCTTTTACATGTAGTTACACTGGCTCACTCCCCATTCGAATCGGAATACAACAATATTAAGTATTGCTTTTGGCATTATTATAGAATATTAGACGATGGGTACCCAAATATCAGCAACCAGCCAAGAACATTTTAAAATTAATTTTTATGTAAATATATGTACTGTATAAATATATACAATGGATGCGCTATACAATAATATAATCGTTGGCGAAAATAATATTGCGATTAAAATTTTGTATGTATTCAGTCACTAATATTTACGAGGTGTATTTCATTATACATACAGATCAATATCATCAACTTCTACTCAACAAATTTCTTGAAACTTGAACATTGTATATCTATACTAATATTATAAAGCTGAAGAGTTTGTTTGTTTGTTTGTTTGAACGCGCTAATCTCAGGAATTACTGGTTCGAATTGAAAAATTATTTTTGTGTTGAATAGACCATTTATCGAGGAAGGCTTTAGGCTATATAACATCACGCTGCAATTATTAGGAGCGACAAAAAATATGGAAAAAGTGAAAAAAGCGGGAAAAATTATTCATCCTTGAGGGCTTCCGTTGCGTGCGCTGCGAAAACGGTTGAATATATCAAAAATCTATGTATGAAAGAATTATTCCTCTTGAAATAATCTAAAAAAATGTCTGCGACAGTATATGTCTATCTTTTAAGATTAACTCACTAGAACAGTTTTTATGGTAATCAAATTTGGTCGAAATCGACGCGCGGTCGGCTCCCTTCTGAGCGTTTGTATGCAGCGTTATTTGTTTTTGCGATATAATATCGTCGTGTACTATACACGTATATATACCTACCTATACCTATATACTTTTTAAATACTATTTAATTTTGTTTTAAGGATAATATTTTGGTTCTAATAATTTCACAATTATTAACACTTATTTTAGTTTGGATGTAGATAAAATTAATTATAATTAGGTGTCATAGTTTTCTTTATAGTATTGTTTGGATTAAGGATAGTATTTTGTTTCTAATAATCCATACTATCCATACTTCCATACTATATAATATTATAAATGCGAAAGTAACTCTGTCTGTCTGTCTCGCTTTTACGCCAAAACTACTGGACCGATTTAAATGAAATTTGGTATACAAATAGTCTATGTGCATGAAAAGGACATAGGCGTTTTAATTGGAAAAAATGCTGTAAAGGGTTGAAAAGGGGGATGAAAGGTTGTAAGTTGTTGAAAGTATTGTCATTTTTAGACTAGAAGCATAAAACTTATATTTTAGGCTGTACACTTATAAACTAACATATCATGACACCCACTAAGAAGGGAATTTTGGAAATTCTACCCCTAAAGGGGTGAAATAGGGGTTGAACTTTTGTATGGAAGTCCGTCATTTTTTAAGTTGGAAACATAATACTTTATTTATAGGATACTTATTAAAAACGAGTACATAAATATTTAAGCGTTTCTGCATATTCTACTCCTAAGGGGGTGAAACAAGGGATGAAAGTATGTATGATAGTCCGTAATTTTTTAAGTTAAAAACACGAAACTTTATTTTTTTGATACTGATTAAAAATGACTAGATATGTATTTAAGCGTTTCTAGATAATCTACCACTAAGGCGGTGAAATAAGTGTTGAAATTTTTTATGGGAGTTTTTTTAAGTTAAAAGCATGAAACTTTATATTTGGGATACTAATTAAAAATTAGTAAATACGAATTTAAGCGTGTTTTGATATTCTACCACAAAGGCGGTGAAATAAGGGTTGCAAGTTTTTATGGAAGTCCGTCATTTTTTAAGTTAAAACATGAATGTTTATTTTTGGGATACTGATTAAAATGATTAAATACTTATTAAAGGGTTTCTCGATATTCTACCTCTAATGGGTTTAATAGGGGTTGACATTTCTTATATAGATTAGTCTGGAAGTCCGTCATTTTTTTAGTTTGAAGGATTAAATTTTATTTT
Organism: Vanessa atalanta; assembly: GCF_905147765.1. Taxonomy (NCBI): domain Eukaryota; kingdom Metazoa; phylum Arthropoda; class Insecta; order Lepidoptera; family Nymphalidae; genus Vanessa; species Vanessa atalanta. The sequence continues at coordinate 9,737,135 of NC_061882.1, forward strand.
TGTGTTACTGATTAAAAATGAGTAAATACATATTTAAACGTTTCTTAATATTCTACCTCCGAGGGGCTGAAATAAGGGATGTAAATTTTTTATGAAAGTCCGTCATTTTTTCAATTAAAAATATGAAACATTATTTTTGGGATACTGGTTAAAAGTGAGTAGATACGTATTTAATCATTTCTGCATATTCAACCTATAAGGGGTTTAATAAGAGTTGTCTTTTTTTATATAGTTGAGTATGGAAGACCGTCATTTTTGAAGTTAGAAGTAGGAAACTTTATTTTAAGGCTACCGATAAAAAATGAGTTGATTCGCATTTAAGCGCTTTTGGATATTTTACGCCTAAAGGGAGAAATTGAGGTTGACATTTCGTATACAGGATAGCCTGGAAGTCCGTCATTTTGAAGTTAGATGCATGATATTTTATTTTTGGGCTACTGATTAAAAATGAGTAGATACGTATTTAAGCGTTTCTGAATATTTTACGCTTAAGAGGAGAAATAGAGGTTGATATTTCGTATACAGGTTAGTCTGGAAGTCCGTCATTTTTGAAGTTAGCAGCATGAAACTTTATTTTTGGGCTACTGATTAAAAATGAGTAGATACGTATTTAAGCGTTTCTGAATATTTTACGCTTAAGAGGAGAAATAGAGGTTGATATTTCGTATACAGGTTAGTCTGGAAGTCCGTCATTTTTGAAGTTAGCAGCATGAAACTTTATTTTTGGGCTACTGATTAAAAATGAGTAGATACGTATTAAGCGTTTCTGAATATTATACCCTAAGGGCTAAAATACACACCAATGTGGTATATAAAGAGGTCTTACATTAACGTAATTTTTTAAGTTAATTTGTAAATATATTTATATTCTACGCGGGCAAAGCCGCGGGTAACAGCTAGTTATATATAATAGTTTTGGGGTACCGACATGACCCAGTGGTTAGAACATGTGATACTTAACTAATTTTGGCGACTTCAAGGCAAGCACGACTGCTTTTTCATGTACTTTATTTATAAACTAAGTCATTTAGTGCTCGATGACGAAGGAAAACATCGTGAGGGAGAACTACATGTGTGTACGGGATATGTGTTTCCCCACCTCGCATTGTGATAGAATAAGCGCCAAAGCACCTTTTCCTCAAATGTAGTCTTTTACTTTATTTTAATGATAGTTTTTTAAGTATATTCATAACACCTTATTTTCGTATTAGTTTTATTTTATTATTATTAAACATTAACAGTAACATACATATATATCTCTTATTTATCCTTGTGTTAAAAAAAACTCTTCATGAAGTAAAAAGGGTAAATTATAAAGCATGCCCAAGCCACATCGTTTCCATAGATTTTAAATATATATTTTTATAAAAAATATTAATAACATGGACCTGCTTTGATTGGTCGGATATCATCTAAGCGTACTTGCCAACAAATGGTACGTCTACTTAAGTGGGATCCGCAGGGTTTCTTGCAACCGGTCATTAATCAAACACACCACGAGGGTCTGAATCTCTGACATCCATCTAACGCCTCTGTGTAAACTTAGCTTAATGTCTGAAGATTTAGATTCTTTTTTTTTAATACTTGACGTTATTATAGGTAATATGGTGATTCTCTGATGTGATTATAACATATCTTGCTTTAATGACTTCCGCAGCGGTAATTGAACTGCTATTTCGATCATTCATCGACTATAGGTAATCGTCGAAATTAATTTAATTATAGATTTATAATGATAGGCAATGAAGTATCGACTTTATTATTATTATTCTAATAAGAATAAAGATACTTAAGTTATACAGTACTAGCTACCATTCCACTTTCTACGCAGCTATATTAAAATTATACATAAATATCCTATGTATCCTAGTTGGTATGTTTTTATTCGACATCATCAACAAACATTGTCATAATCAAATATTGAAATATACACCTAAATTTTCCTCATGAATCTGTTCATTGTAGAAAGCCGTATTAAAATTCATTTATATTTTATTGCGTTCAGACACACAAACAAAAAGTCGGACGTGGTTGTTTGAATTAATTTTATAACACATAGTTATAAATTATTTATTGTACTTTATCTCACTTATTACTTGTAAGCAAATAATGATACCTATCTTCTTATTGTTGTCGGATAATACAATAATCGTAAATCACAACTATGGGGCGACTATTTTTTTAGGAACCTTCATATAGGATCCCTTTTCCGTATATATCCTTGGTGAGTCATACAATTGAATTATGATTTAAATGTAAGAAAGACAGACAATTTAAAATTAATTATTTAATACACACTCGCTCCACGTACAGCCTAATATTATAAGTATAGATAGAGTAATTACGTAAATATAAATGCTACTTGTGTAAAAGGGTTATTTTAGCAATGAAGTTCTTATTTGTTAAGTAATAAAGTTTGTTTTAGAATGGCAGGTTATATTGACGGTCATAGTATCGATCGTGTAATGTTAGAGGAGCTTTACTTCCACTACAAACTATGTTGTATATACTGTAAGACGAGAGATAAGTAAACTGTTAAATATATGAAAAAAAATATATGAAAGAGAGAGAAATATATTTGTTTCTGTTCGTGTATGATAAATAGCCTAAATAGTGCACTTTAAAAAGATCAAGAGCCGAGATGGCCCAGTGGTTAGAACGCGTGCATATTAACCGATGATTACGGGTTCAAGCCCAGGCAATCACCACTAAATTTTTATGTGCTTAATTTGTGTTTATAATTCATCTCGTGCTCGGCGGTGAGACCTGCATATGTCTAATGTGTGAGCAGCGTGGTGGGATATGCTCCAAAAATCTTCACCTCAAAGGGAGAGGAGGCCTAAGCCCAGTAGTGGGAAATTTTCAGGCTATTTGGACTACCCCTGGGCACTGTGAACAATTTTGGACAAGGGGTAGTGTAAAAGCATTACCAAAGCACCACCGACCTTGGGAGATAAGATTTAATAAGATAACACTACAACACTAAGCATTATTGTTCTCGGGTCCTATATATGACGGGCTTGCACAAAGCGCTACCACCAATAATATAATTAAACGCCAAAGCTGGGCAAACGCTTTCTTTAGAAAAGACGTTTCCCCACCATTGGGATAATTCCAGGGTGTAACTAGAAATAGTGAATAAGGAAACCAATAAAAAAGTTCTTTTATAATAATACTATCTCATCGGAACAATTGGGTGTCGTAAGGAATATTCATTAGTGAAATCCATCAATTGTTACACGGTCAATTCGAACACAAAGAAACAACCCCCAAGCCATCCTTTGTTATATTTATTAATATATAGGTATATGATATTTATTATTATATATATTCGTTTGTTGTTATATATAACTAACTAGAGATAATACCGTTAGTACTTTTTATGAATCCTCAAAAGCCAAAAGAATTACAAGTACGATAAACCTTTTTTTATGATTAAGTCTATGTATACATTACAGGCCTATACCTTAAGGGTACTAAGAATTAATAACTCCATTAAGCTACAGAATACTCTAAAATTACAAAAAATTCAAAAATATCGGCTACAAAATTTTTATTAGGTATTTGAACTTATATGTTAGGCTTTCAAATAATTATGTGTATAGTCTGTAAGTATAGTGTTATCTATAAGACATTTTCTTCTTCCTTTTACAAGTGGTTGTGCGAGGCAGAAAATGTCCTCGCACAACCTCTGTGGAACTTTCTCTCGCCGGCGGTTATTCCGAACCGGAACGAATTGGGAACCTTCAAGAGAAGAGCGTACCCATTTTTTAAAGGCCGAAAACGCACCTGCAAGCACCCCGGTGTTGCAGATGTCCATGGGCGGTGGTAAACATTTTCCATCAGATGAACCTCCTGCTCGTCTGTCGCCTATAGCATATAAAAAAATATATGCTATAAATATTATGTAGGTAAGCATCTATTGTCAATTTTTATTAATTAAAAATGATGATTGTTAGTAATAATAATAATAATAATACTTACATACGAAATACCAGTTTATATTTAATTCAATCGGATGGTTCTAAAGTATTTATGAAAGCATATTTGAATGACTTTTTTGTTTAAATATCCATTTTTAAAACGAGGAATACACATCATAAAAAAATGGAAGTAATAAAAAACAGGGATGTTGAAACGTATAAAATTATTTTAACTAACACGTCACGTTACACGAAATAATAATAGTTATCGATGTTGAATAAATAAACGCAATTTTTAATACTGTTGCATTTGAAGTAAATTGACATTTGATGTAATAAAAACAAAAATATAATTGTATTAAATTGCCACGAGATATTATTTGTATAGTACAGTTCTTAATATGTCACGGGTAAATAAGTATTTTATCCAGAGGTATTTTTTTAATAATAATTAGATATAAGCAAATAAAACAATAACAATGGCCTAAGCTATGCGAACACATATGCAAGTTAAAATTTTGTAAAACGTAAACGGTTATTTTTATTTATAGACGACGATTAATATATGATTTACTAGTTATCGCCCGCAGTTTTACCCACTTCTGAGTTGTCGCGCAGGTGTCAGGTACATTTTAAAAAGCCGGTTTATCCTAGCCTAGCCTAGGTGTTATTCCATACTTTTATTTATATCAGTGCCAAATTTCATTCGGATCCGTTGAACGAATCCATTAAAAAAAAATCGCCTATGTAACAATAAAATGTAACTAAAATGACATGGTATATGATAAAATATGAATATAGTTTCAGTATCTTATTTAAAAGAGACGAAGACATTCTCGTTGACAAGATAAGCATTTTTTTTATAAATATTTTGAATGAACAAGTTTGTTTTCGCTCCCTTGACTGGAAACTTGAAAACCAAAAATAACAGATACAATGGTATACGCAATGGATATAATTTTAATAATGATTTCTGAATTATTTAAAGAATATTTATTTTTGAGTTTTTAGTTGATGTGTATGCTAATATTCGAAAAAGATTTTATTTTGAATAAAAACTCTACTATTATACATATATACATATATATATATATATATATATATATATATATATATATATATATATATATATATATATATATATATGTGGGTGTTACCGAGCTTGCAAAAATCACCGAATAATAGTATTTTTATTCAAAAGAACTCTTTGTATATATATACTACCGCCAAACAGCAATACTTAGTTTTGTTTTGTTCTGGCCTAACTATTTAACAACTTTAACATTTCATTCGTCGACAATTTCTACAGGCCGTGGTGTCCACTTACACTGTCCTCGACGGAATGTGTCCTCCAAGAATGACAAATAGAAAAGATTTTCTTTTTGAATCGGTTAATTACAAAATAGAGGTATTTATAAAACTAATTCAAAAACGTCGTTTATTTTCCAATCTCTGTTCAGACTATTTTAAAACACGATATACAACTTACTCAACAAATATTCTACCGGGAAGTACTTAGTATTGTTGCGTTCCTGTTTGAAGGGTGATACACTCAGGGATCTATACTCTAGGATACAAGGGAAATTAAATCTTATCGATATTATAAAATAAAATAAAAATCGCTGATATAATGTTTAATACATAACATTTATGTTCTCTGTCAACACATCGCAATTGGCCGATCGTTTCAGGTCAACGAGTTACGGTGATTGATAGTGTTTTTATTGATAATCAAATTAAATATTTGTCATCGATAAAAGGTCGTATCTATTACTGGTGAATTATCAAAGGATGTTTGTTGTTATAACAACGGATATCCGTACATCAATACAAGTATATATTTGTATAGATGGTTTTTAAACGAAAAATGTTAGTTAATCAGTAAGAATTATTGGAAGATAGGTATAAATATGTAATATTAATAGATTTATATGTACTGGATGAGCCGAGATGACCCAGTGGTTAGAACGCGTGCATCTTAACCGATGATTTCGGGTTCAAACCCAGGCAAGCACCACTGAAATTTCATGTGTTTAGTTGTGATTATAATTCATCTCATGCTCGGCGATGAAGGAAAACATCGTGAGGAAACCTGCATGTGTCTAATTTCAACGAAATTCTGCCACATGTGTATTCCGCCAACCCGCATTGGAGCAGCGTGGTGGAATATGCTCCAAACCTTCTCCTCAAAGGGAGAGGAGGCCTTTATCCCAGCAGTGGGACATTTACCGGCTGCTAATGCTAATAAAAAATGTACTGGATAAATTAAACACTATAAATAAATTTATATTACAGTAAGCTGGTTGTAATTGTTACATGTGTCTGAAGAAGTTGGTTTTGAAATTAATGTAATTGAAAATTCTTTACAGTGGCCAATGTTTGTTTTACTTGTTATCGCTAAAAAATGTAAACTATACGTTAGAGTCCAAGAAGTTGTTATACAATTAGTGAGTTTTTAAATAATAGCATACCTTGGAAATAAAATGAACACCTTTTGGCTTTTATTTCTAATAGTAAAAATCAATGAGAATTATAAAATTTAAAAAAAAAAACCGCTAATCTTAAAAACAGTATACACTCAAATATATACAGTCAAAGATATTTTAGATATATATAATGTAAAAAAAAAATCTTTATAATAATAAAGAAAATCAAAAATCGAATTAAAAAAATACTTAAGTACGTAGACTTAAAAGTATATTATATTAAAGTAGGATCTAACAAGCGTTTTTGAATCACGCTACAAGGTTCGGGCTGTAGATTCTACCAATATGGACCGCCACAACTACAGCCTAATAGCAAAACTTAGCATGGTTGCGTCACGGTTTGAATAATGTCAGGGATTGTAATTACAGGAATAATTTAAATGTAAGATGTTTCATTATTGAAGACCTCCGTGGTCGAGTAGTGTGTACACCGGTTTTCATAGGTACGCTACTCCGAGGTCCCGGGCTCGATTCCCGGCCGAGTCGATGTAGAAAAAGTTCATTAGATTTCTATATTGTCTCGGGTCTGGGTGTTTGTTGTTCGTTACTTCTGATTTTCCATAACACAAGTGCTTTAGCTACTTACATTGGGATCACAGTAATGTATGTGATGTTGTCCAATATAATATCTAATAAAATATCTTAACCCTGAAAGGACGTATGAATTTTATGGGGTCCAAAATCATGATATAAATATATAAAAATAATTAAAACAAATTCATTTCTTAACCGAGCTTTTACAATTTTTTATAAGCTACTACCGGTTTGATTGTGAATTCTACCGTTATTAATCTACAGGGAATGTATTCAGGTACTAACGTATACTTGGTGGTAGGTCTTTGTGCAAGCCCATCTGGGTAGGTATCACCCACTCATCAGATATTCTACCACCAAACAACAGTACACAGTATTTTTGTGTGACGGTTTGAAGGGTGAGTGTGCTAGTGTAAATACAAGCACATCTTGGTTCCCGAAATCTATTGTCTAGGGGTGATGGTGACCACTTACCATCAGCTGACCCATATGCTCGTCCGCCAACATATACCATAAAAAAGGTTCTAAAATATATTCTAAAAAAAGAACTAACCAGAAACGACTACAAATTAAGGGAAAATACAATTTAATGATATAATATAAATATCACGAGCCGTTATTGTTTAATCACTTTGAATGTTAAAATCCTTTTCAATTTCCAGAGACTAAAGGTATTTAATGCGAAAACAAAAGCGACGGAGAAGCTGTTATAAAATAATTAATTGTGACGAATATTTCTATGGAGATAAATCAAAAATTCACGACCTTTGTCGAACTGGCGTTTTTATTGAAGACAATAAAACTTACATTTCAACGGGATGTTATTACTTATTTATAACGAGATCACGGTAATTTGAAATCTATTTCCGATCGTATAAGGTTCATAATGTTCTGTGCATTCGTGTTTTTATTATCATGTTTTCATCAGGACATTAAAAATGGCGATACTTCTGGATGTTTACTCGATTAATTGACAACTGTGAAACATATTTGTCTGTTTAATGAGTTTTTTTTTACAAAAATACTTGTTTTTATTGTATATATTAACTCTTATCTTATGGTAGATTTATATTTACTTATATCAAATGCTTTTCCAAAGACTACGAAAACAAAGAGACCATTTGTAATATGTAAAGTATCCTTTGAATATCCCATTACTGAGCTACGATCTCCTCCTCTTTTTGAGAAGGCTTAGAGCTTATTCCTCTAATCGTTTAATACACGTATGTCATATTTTAATTTGACACATAGAGGCTTCCTCATGTTGTTTCACTTTACCGCCAAGTTGAATTATAAGCGGTGCTTGTCCGGGCTCAAACCACTTATCATATATTAATTTTCTTGTTGGTAGGGCTTTGTGCAAGCCTGTCTGGGTAGGTACCATTCACAGATATTCTACCGTCAAACAACAGTACTCGCCATTGTCTATGAGTTGTGATCACTTAACATCAGGTGGCCCCCATACACGTCCGCCAAACTACACCATAAAAAAAAATATTAAATGTATTTTTACTAAAAAAAATTTACATTTTCCTGCATTCATTTTATTCCAATACATATATTCATTTATTTATTTATTTATTCCAAATACACTTGTAATTACTCATAACAAATATTATTTGAATAAAACATGTAAGACCTTTAAAAATAATTTGCCTTAGAACTGGTAAATTGTTTTAACGTTTTATGTACATATATTATAGAGATTAGTTTCCTTAAAAGAAACCTTTCATTACCGAACAAAACACTGTATTAAGTAGACAATACTTGGACCACTTATAGGCTTCTTTGGCATTAATCTTCATATAATCGATAAAGTGGTGTATGTTATTTGAACGATCACACGTTGAAATATTATACTCTAAAACCTATTACATAATATGTACAACGGAAATGCTTTTTCTGACTTGTATTTATTAAAAAAGCATTCAAATATTTATTATACATCCATTAAAAATACACGTCAAAATGTATTTATATTTATTTTGGGATCAAATAAACATATATCAAACATATCTTATTGAAAACTTTGTCTGCCTCGTTGATCATCATCCTCCTGCCCTTATCCCATTTTTACTTGGGATCCACGCCACATGTATTCGTCTTCCATACTTCTCTGTCGAACGTCATCTCACAAGTAACATTTTTTCTAACCATATCGTCTTTCACACAATCCATCCATCGTTTCTTTGGTCGGGACTGCCTCGTTGGTCTAATGGCTCAATATAATACCCCGGTCTGGAAGTCAGGCCAATATAAATTTGTTGGGATTTTCTGTCATAAAAATCTTTAAATTATAGTATGTGTGTGTGTATGTGTGTGCACATCCGTGCTTCAGAAAGCACGTAATGCCATTGGTCCTGCACCTGAACTGTTTATCGTGTCGGATTTGCCACCCCGTCAGATAATGAGAGTCTGGGAATAGAATTGCACATGTATTTGCGAGCACATTTGTGCACAATAGGATGATCTACGAGATAACTGGTCTCGCAATGGGTCACGACGACAACATCATTACACCATAACGACGAGATTTATTAGTAATGTTTATTTTATACATTTCACACGTTTTTTTTTTTTGAATAAAAACCACTTTTAGTACGAATGTATCATGTGGTCCATATTGTAATTTTACATACACGTATGTAGACTAAGAAATGACTATTAAATAATAATTGGTAACTAAATTATTATCATTCACAAAAATGTTGATACATTAAATTAATATTACACATTAGGCCCTAAAAAAATCTAATAAACGGATACGAAGACAGAAAAAAGGTATTAATAGAAAACAAAAAAGATTCTATGTTAAAAAAAGCAAAGTTTATTTCAAACATGCGAGATCTCGTTCAATTATTTTTTACCTGTCGACAAAGTAAATGACAGACGCCAAGTCTAAGAACAGAAGACGACTTCCCCTCGGCATATTTAAAAAAAATACAAATAGCCTTTACGTAAGGGAATCCAAACAGTCTTTGTTTTCAAAAATAGAACACCAGGGAAAGGAAACAAAACACATTCGTATTCCTATTCACGCAAAAGGCGCAAGGTTTAAACGTTTGAGCGGTAACCTTTTCATGCGGCGCTACGTAGCCGTACGTAGCTGTGTGCTACAACGTGCTCAGTGTGCTACGGGACTCGGCGCGGTTCGGACGCGTCTTTGTAGCGCGGTTTAACCAGATCGTGACTTGTTGCGATGTTAGTGTGTATAAGAAATGATTTAAGTGTTTTTTTTCCGTGTTAAATTCAATGGTAGTTTCCGATTTATTATAAACAATTGCTTTTGTAGTTCTATCCATAAAAATAAAGAATTGGATACTAAAAACACATCAATAACGTATAATAGTCTATGTCAAATTATAGTCTACGTCATTGTGGCTAAGTGACATTATAAATTAAAAAATACTTAACAATGTGTACCTAAAAAGATAAATTTTCAATAGAGGTTTTCAAAAGTAATACTTTAATCTATTTATCCACTTGCGCAATCTGTATTCAAACTGGCGCTGTCATTCTTTGAATATATATTTCCTGATTTTTATCCATACTGAAGAGATTATAAATATTGATAGCCATTTGGAAGCCAACAATGGATTGGTTATTAAAAAGGGGAATGGAAACAAACTAATTGGCTACAATCAATCCGATCGAACAGAAACAATGATTGAAATGAAATATTCCAACAATATACGATTCGTTTTATTCGACATTAAATTTTAATACATCAATGATTGTATTGTTCAATCTTAAGCCTGTATAACAATACATTATTATTATACAATAGAGACCGGATTATTAATTAATTCAATTCTCTCTGTCCTTTTATAATAAAATACGTGACATCTATAAAAAAATACTGTTTGTAGAAAAAAAATATTATTGTCTTTGACAAAAACATTTATACTTTGATCGAATGAAAAGATAAATAAATTATAATTATAAAATTGTAATTAAATGAACCCTGCAGTGAAATAAATGAACACACGAGTGATTGCTGACATAAAATGTACTGTTTTGGATGATGCTGTGAATAGTTGATGATAGCGGAATGAGGAGCGAGAAATCTTGTTTCTGGTCCATGCTTCAAGCTCTGGCCTTATTGCCTACAATGGCTTTGAAAGGTAAGTTCATTCAAAGTTGTTTAAGTATAATATACCAATGCTACTCTTTGTCAGTGTCTGGGTAGATAGCTCATCAATTATAACTAGTGGGTCGCATGCGAAACTTCTCGTTTATTTAACAATATTAAAATTAATTCAAATTACGAAACCTATGACAGGTTTTTAATTTATTTAATATAATTGTAAACTGACGACGTCTGTTCGCACGATTCACTTTTGTTTTTTTTTTACACGGCCATAGCTCCGTTATCTACGTAGCCAGAACTTTTTTCCGCTCTCTAAAATTAATTCTATGTAAAATCATAACAATTTAATAAATTGCAATCAAGATTCATAAATTATCTTTATTTTTGTGCACATCTACGGCTGGAGCTCTTCAAAATGAGACTTTAACCGATTTTTATGTACAGCTGTCGTCTCATTCTCACTGGGACAAAAATCGGCTTACGCTATTAATCAATTATAATACCGCCCGAGAGATTGCTCTAAAAGTATTGACTTTGTGTTGTTGTACAGTTTGAAGTGTGAATCTGTAATTGCATGCACAAGGGACGTATCTTCTCATATTTGTTTTGTATACCGTGTAGGGAATGACAAATTTAATAGGAGTGTAGAATTGTAAAGGTAACTAATTTGCTATTTATTTAGCAGTATTATATACTTTATGAAATGATATTTACGGAAACAAAAGATTTAAATGTGTTTCAAGTCGATGTAAGCACCAGCAGTATATCAATTGCTTAACAAATCGCTGTTTTGTGATGAAATGTCCACAAAATTTAAAATAAAATGTCAGTTTAATATAGATTATTCCGAGATATTAAGATTTTAGGTAAGTTAACAAGTTCGCAAGATGTCTATATAACTTATTAATAAAATAAAGTATTAAGTCAATATCATATTTGAACTCATGCATATTTCTAAAGTTTTCAAGAAAATTAATTCTGAAATACTTTTCTATTTTCAACATATATTGAATGAATAAACTAAAATAAGTACTCGAGTCACACTGGAGTAAGATCACACGACGTCTCAAAAGTTAGTTAACTTTGTAACTTTGAATACTAAAAATCTGAATATTATATTTAAATGTCTAACTAAACAAGATAACATTGTTAAGATTTCAAGTATACTTACCGAATTATGAGTATAATATAATATTTCTAAAATCATTTTAATTGAGAATCAAGCGTACAATTGCTATTTATAGATAAAATTTAATAATATACAAAATACTTAAATGTATTTATTAACATATCAATTAAACATGAACTACATAACTGGATTGAAATTGTAAAAGTTAGATTCTAAACGGGCAATTTCAATTTCTAATTAGACGGGCAAGAAATTCAACGGTTACTCTACTATGGAAACTTCAGTATATATTAGTTACTTGCTATTAAGTTTAAGTATTGCATAAAAGTCAAAGTCAAAGTATACGCTCAACCCTCACTTTCATATTCGTAATGGTCGTTTCTCCTCTTAAGGAGGAGGTCGAATACACGAGGGGCTGAATTTCATTCGACACATGCAGCCTTCATGACGTTTTCCTTCGTCGTCGAGCAAGAGATGAATTTTATAAACACAAATTAAGCATGAAATTTCAGTGATTCGGGTTTAAACTCGCGATCTCTGCCTAAGATTAATCTGTTTTAGTCACTAATGTCTATGTTATTATAGGTATGGTTTCTAGATAGGTTAAATAATATTTTATAGACTTTAAAACGCTTATAATAATTAGTGTCTAATAAATTTAATATGTTTTTTTTTCTCGCTTTGATGTCTCTTTGTTTATTTTTTAATGTACTTAAATATACCTTTCGATAGTTTTAGTATTAGTTAGTTATATTGTTATTAGTAAAAACTTTGGTAACACTTTCAATATTATTTTTTTATCAAAATAAATAGAAATCAGACTATAAACGATATGGATATGAATATAATAAAATTTACGTAGAAATATCAATTATGTAAAAAATTCAGTTTTTTTTTATTTGCATCTTATTTTAAGATAAATCCGTTTCATTTGTACTAATATGAAGTTCCTGATGAGTTAGAAGAGAGGTATTGAGTGCATAAATATTGACGTAGGTAACACACGGATTACGATCGCCTAACAATGAAAGCATTTCTATATATTTCCATTTCATAACATTTGTATACAAAAGAGGTTTTGTGTCGTTTTATTAAAATGAAATGTTAATGAAAATTTAACGTTCAAATACCATTTTATTCAAAATATTTCCTGATAACAATACAAAGGGATTATTTAATTTGAATGCTTTGATATACATTTTCAACAATTGTTAGGAATAGTATTTATTTAAAAGTAATATAATATATTTTTTTTGTGTTATAATTAAAAAAAATAATTAATGACACTTTTGTTCTTTTTTTTTCTGTTAAGTAACATTTTTATAAAATACGAAGGAGTAAAATTTATTTAGAGAAACATTTATTTAAATAATAATATTATTTATATTGAAGACCTTATTATACATATAACAGTTACTGTGTCGATAAATGAACACTAATCAAATATTTAATTAGAAAGATTTTATGAAATTAATTTAGTAAGATTTTAATGATTCTTGTGTTTGAATTTCTACTTCTTATTCACGCTCAAATTAATGAACAAACTAATGAAGTTTGATTCAAGCCTGTTATGAATTGTTTAGTGTATAATACTATATATATATTTATATAAGGCATATTATAGCTATATTTTATTTCACACACCAAAATGAGATAGCTACGAAAACGTGTTTGTCTTAATAATCATAATCTAAGAAATAAATATTGAATAAAGATTATTTTTAATTCTTTATTTGCATTAGAATTATAAAAGTTAAGGCTTTAACTATTTTCAATTAAAAATAAAAATAGTTACTGGACATTAGATGACCGACGATTCCGATCATCTGGGCAAAAAAGAAACAGCCCTCCTGTCACCAGTGGAGGCGAGGTGTTATACTCTTAATTGAAGTTTTTACAATATTACTCCAAGGTCCAAGCATTTCCACTGCAAATGAGAAAAATATAAAATTTGGAATATGACACGAATATTTTGACCGTATGCTCGCTTCGGCTTTTGCCGCAGCGGCTCCGGCTCTTATTATTGTTTCTCTGATATTAGATGGACCCAGCGTGTCAACACATGTAGCGTCCCACACCAGGGTCCGTCCTTAATTGCATTATATAATTTACTTCATATCTAATAGTGATTGAAAATTGAATGTTAAATTTAAAAAGAATCATATAAGCCTGACGCAATTCTATCATATGTGCACCCGTTATCCCGTACTGGAGCCGCACGGATAGGTTCTAAATCTTCCAGAAGACAGGAAGTCATTGACCAGCATTGGAATCTTTTCAGGCTGATATTTAACTGAAATAACGTAACATATAGGTAAAAATTAAATTCAATGAATAATATAAAAGTAATTTTTGAAACGTATTATTTTCCGTTACATTAAAACCGGCTTAATTTTATATTTAAATTTACAATTAAATAAAACTACTTTAACGAATTTCCGAAAATGGATTTCACAACTAACTTTGTTACTGTCGGCTGTAGAGTAATAAATTAAACTTTCTGACAGACAATTACAAGTCAGTGTGTTCTTGAACACAAAATTTAATAATTTATAACATACGTAATTGTAAATTAATTATAAACATTTAACAATATATGTCGCTGAATTTACGAATGAAAGTATAAAAATGTTTTACTTTTAATCAATAAAAAAGGATCTTTTTATGAAAAATCATATTTAATTTCGACTTAATTTACGTCTCACAAAAAAAGTCTTATTTGTCTTATTAGAAGGTGATTTTCAACCGTTGGGCAAGATCTTACACAGTGGGATTATATGCTCAACGAGTTCGGTTTATCTATTTCAATGGCGTAAATAATTGCAAATTAGTCAGTATAGCGATTTTATCATGATGTTATTTTATTCAGAAATATTTTACGC
Organism: Vanessa atalanta; assembly: GCF_905147765.1. NCBI lineage: Eukaryota > Metazoa > Arthropoda > Insecta > Lepidoptera > Nymphalidae > Vanessa > Vanessa atalanta. Next base: position 9,752,179 of record NC_061882.1, read on the forward strand.
AGAAATTCAGTCATTTTTTCATTATTCCATTAGTTTACTATGCAATAATACAATGTATAAATATTTCACAATTAGAGCAGTGGATGTTTTATTTATATATATCTTTTGTTGTCGACCTCCGTGGTCGAGTAGTGTGTACACCGGTTTTCATTGGTACGCCTACTCCGAGGTCCCGGGTTCGATTCCCGGTCGAGTCGATGTAGAAAAAGTTCATTAGCTTTCTATGTTGTCTTGGGTCTGGGTGTTTGTGGTACCGTCGTTACTTCTGATATCCATAACACAGGTGCTTTAGCTACCTACATTGGGAACAGAGTAATGTACGCGATGTTGTCTAATATTTATTTATTTATTATTTTATTGCTCCGTTATACACTTATTGACTAAAATTATAAGCTTTATTTACATAAGTATTATAATCATGAATGCCTTAACTATGTAAAAATAACATTAAGTTAACATAACATCATTATTAAATAAAACAGTTACTTAATTCTGTTCCATACTTAAGTTTATTAAGTATTTAGAGAGTTTGCTACGTTGCGTGTTGGTTGATAATCACTATAATTTACAAATAAATAAAGAAAACTGTGCCTAAATCTATAACTTTACTATGAGGAGCATAATAATCTTACTATGGGTAAAATATTTATAGCATGAAACAATGGTATGACTTATGCAAACAAAGGACACGTTACATCAAACCCGTGAACTCCAGCAGAGACCAAAACCAGGAGGCCGTCAAAAAAATTGTCACTTTTATTGAGTCTGTATATTAATTTTTATACGAACATCTGTTCTGGAACTGGTGACCTGGATCAAATTACATACTTACGGAACCAGATGCTCAATAATATACACTCCAGAGTGAAGCAACGGGCTGTTAACGCGAAGTCCTCATTTTCTTAAGAGCTCAGAAATCAATGTAACGAAGGTTCGACTTATTACTCGGCTGGAAGTCAATTTAGGTTGACATAATTTTATATTGAGTTTAAAAATTTTATGGAATATTGAAGAATATATTTGTTTTACGTTTATTTACATATAACTAGTTGTATTATTAATAACTAATTTATAGAACAAACTATAATTATATTGGTTCGCTATGCTATGCAGATATACTCAATGACAAACACGTACACACATAAATACATCACGCACACATCTGAAAGGATACGCCTACACTCAAAAAACACGTGTCACATATGTTGTTTTTCTTGAAAATTATTTTGAAGTTGTAATATGTACTTTTTAAATAATTACATATATTATTTTCAAAGAATCAAATATGAAAGTTATAATTAGAAAAAAAATAAATGAAATCGTTCGCATCTCCTACTGAATTTAAACTTTGCAAGATAAGACAAGGGTGGAATAGGAAAAGGCTCACTTGACCACTAAAAGAAAATCCACTCGTAAAACTTTTAACGACCGATTGTAATTATAAGGCACTTCGGCTTCGGCTCGTTGCTTTGACTAAGATATGGGGTTACCTTCCTGCAGGCGGTGATTTGCATCGTATTACCTCTTTTGAAATGAAAAGAACATAGAATTTGGATAAATAATCTTATATTCAGCCATTAAATAGTTATAGCCATTATTTTTTTTTATGGTTGGCGGACGAGCATATGGGCCACCTGATGGTAAGTGGTCACCACCGCCCATGGGCATGTCCATGGACAAAGGCGCTGTAAGAAATATTAACCATTCCTTACATCACCTATGCGCCACCAACCTTGGGAACTAAGATGTTATGTCCTTTGTGCCTGTGATTACACTGGCTCACTCACACTTCTAACCGAAACACAACAATACAGTGTACTGTTATTTGGCGGTAGAATATCTGATGAGTGGGTGGTACCTACCCAGGCGGGCTTGCACAATACCCTACCACCAAGTAAATTAATACCACCATTAATAGTCAGGCAGTAAATTAAAATAATTTTCGCTTGTATATTGAGTTTAGTTTAGTTTTTTTTTTTTTAATTTATATTTATTACATTTGAAAGAGAGTGAATTGATCATATCACAAAATATTTATTATCTTCTTATATATTAATAGCGTAAGCCGATTTTTGTCCCAGTGATTATAGGACGATAGCTCCAGCCGTAGATGTACATACAAATAAAGAGGATTATCGATTGCAATTTAATAACAAATATTTAATTTTAGAGAGCGGTAAAAAGTTATTTATTTAATTATTTTATTGACCTCTAAAAAGTAAATGGGACAAAAGGCGCACTTAATGCCTGAAGGCATACTCTGCCAGTCAACCTTTAGTTCTAACCGTGAAGGCGGTAATTAATACTTGACAATACATAAGAATATACAAAACTATTAAAAAACATTAACATACATACATACACATAAAGTATCTACAAAGTAAATATTGATCTATATTGTCTATAGTAAAAACATTTAAATAATAATTAATAATAGTGCATAATATTAGTCATGAAAACTAGGGGCTTTCTGATAATATGTGCTTACGTAGACGAGTCTTAAAAGTAAATTTAGCGGTAGGTTTTCTAATATATTCGGGTACAGCTTGAACGGAGTAGGAATTAGAGACGAAACCGGAAGTATGGGTAGAAACAGAAATAATGTAAGACTGTACTGGCCGACTAGAGAGCGGTACTACGGATATATAAGAAAAAAAAAAATGAAAAACGTAAATAAATTTAAAGTAAATTGTTATCAACAAACTCCAATTCTAACCGAACTAATTTATGTTAAGGTGTGGTTTTGTTTTAAGATGAGTAACTTGCAGTTCACAATGAAATGAAATCAAAACAAACCCTGTCATAGGTGTCGAAACTTTTTTTAATAAACGCGAAGTTTAGTGGTCGAACCACTGGTATCTATTAATGTATATAAGCAGAAATTATTTAATGATTTATAGATATACAAGCACAGTCTCATTTCGGGACAAAAACCTTTTTTATTATTGATAAATCATTCTACTCCACGTTTCGTAGAATCCTTACTAATATTATAAAGACGAAAGTCTTTATGTATGAATGTTTGTTACTCTTTCACGCAAAAATACAGAATAGATTTTAATGAAACTTTACAATCATATAGCTTATACATCAGAATAACACAACAGCATATAAATATATTGTATGAATAATACCTGACAACGAACCACTAAAACGCAAACGAAGCCGCACGCGAAAACTAGTTTATTATAAACCAATTTTATATATATAATATATATCTTATATCGTATTACTAATCTAAGAATTATGTCTTAATGGTATTTCATTTTTTTTTTGCTTAAGCTTAGTGCATACTTTGGTCTACTATAATTGAATGAGCACACAACTTGTACAATGTAAGGGACATTGTTTAATTTTGAGAATATGTATTTAGTGTGTTTCTTTTGTTGGTGACTCGTACATTAAATAAATAAATAAACACAAATTAAGCCGAGGTTCGAGTCCATAAACTTCTTTTAACGTATTATTATAGCTCGGCTCAGTATTCTGTGAATTGAAATATTGACATTGATGCCTTGACTATCTTTATATATATAGTGTGCTATCATTTCGTTGAACGGTAATCGATAATTTATGTAATTCAATGGCACTTTGACACCTCATTTTCGATTCTCGAATGGTCACCAGGAAGCGAATAATTAATGGCTCAGCATCGTAATTTCTGACGCACGGGATCCTCAATATATTACAGTGAACGAACCACATATTAACTTTTGAACGGTATGAAAATCAATATAAATTATAATTATGAAGGGCTTTAATTGACACTAAAATCTACATGGGTGGTAGGACTTCGTACAATATAGGCCGGGTAGATACCACTCGTCATGATGTCGAAAAAAAGAGTAACTACTGAGTTTCTTGCCGGTTATTCTCGGTAGAATCTACATTCCGAACCGGTAGCTTTACTTTAAATAGATTGTTAAATGACGATTCAAAAGTGCTTGTAAAAGCCTACTTGAATAAAGTATATGTTGATTTGATTTGTTATATTATACCGCCAAATAGCAATACTTGGTATTGTTATGTTCCCGTTTGAACAGTTAATAAGCCAATGAAACTATAACTACAAGGGACATAACATCGTCTATAAATGGAAGATTAATATTTCTTTTAGTGCTGTCAGATGGCCCATCTCCCAGGGCTTATTAATAATATGTATATATACAACTCGACATTGGAGGAGGCGTTTACTCTAAACAGAGGTCTTTAATAATAATAATAATATTGTTTAACATTTTTTTTTATTCTAATGCATTAGTGGATAAATTACGTACTTTTCAATCATACTAGAATTTAAAATTTTTGGTATTTTTAATTGAAATACTATATCATTTTATTGTACTAATTACTATTATTGCTATTCAACATTTTTTTATTATTATTATTATTTAAAATTGAATTTTTATTATGGAAATAAAAAAGTCTTAATTATTATTATTATAACCCGTATTATGAAAGATCTATATTTTTAGTTAGTTAGTTTTAGATAAATAAAAACATAATAACAAAAGTATCTTTAAAATATTAGTATGGTTTAAGTTGCTCAGAACCGTATCACAATCTTTATGAAACATGTTGCTAACTTTCGCGTAGTTTAAATATTCAATATTAGCTTTTGAACTATAATAGCTACGGTTTTTACTTTCTTACAATATTTTAGAATAAATTTTAGTATATTATGCTAAAATCGTGACCCAATTGAAACGCGTGAATTGTTTGGTTGGTTTTTTGGTTTTAGGTAATTGGTTCAAGGTTTAGGCCTGGACAGGCATTTCTGAGTTGTGCTTAATTTATATATTTTATATATCATATCATTTATCGTTGTACATGGAAAATGGTTAAAAAAAAAAATATCCCGCTGAGTTTCTTTCGCCGGTTCTTCTCAGGTCCGAGGCGCTAAATTCCGAACCGGTGGTAGATTTTTGACTATCAATAAGCAAGTGTAAGCATTTCTATATTGAATAAAGATTTTTGACTTTGACTTTGACTTTGATTTTGATATACTAATATTATAAATGTGAAAGTAACTCTGTCTGTCTGTCTGTCGCTGTTTTACTACCAAACCAATGAACCGAATTTAATGAAACTTGGTATGAAGGAAACTTGAACTCCAAGGAAAGACATGGGCAATTTTTTTTGCCTAACACATGACAACCAACCCCCTAAAACGCGGAGTATTTTATATATGAAATAGGTAGGTGAACGGGCAAATGGCTTACCTGATGGTAAGTGGTCACCACTACCCACAGACATTGACATTACTCACATATTACACATATACGTACCATGCGTCTCTAAACTTGGGATATAATTATTAAGTTTGGAATTATATTGTGTTAAGAATATGTTTCTCATAGTCAGCCCGGTTAAGTTTTTTCATAGTTGTTATTGACAGGTAAGACTTGGATTGATGGTTGATTCGACAAATGATGCGGCATGAAAAAATGGTGGTTTTATTTAAACTATAAATATCTTTCGGACGTGTTTCTCATGTTTGAACGTCGACATAATACACGATAAATAATAAAAACACGGTGTGATATTTTAGTTTTACTTGATCACTTACGTTACGTTCGAATCAGTTTATCTATTTTTAAGGCTATTTAATAATAGCTGACGACTAATACCGTCACCTGTTATTATATTACCTATTTCTTTATTATATTTAGAATTGTAAACAATTAAAAATTGGTTAGAAAAAGGTTAAGGTCAAAAAAGCTTAGACATTGTACTTAATAATTATTTATTAAGCTAGTGTACTAATTGAGGGCAATCGTAGATCGTAGGTTTTGGTATAAAAAGTAGCTTATGTCCTTGCTTCATACCTCATCAGATTCAGTTTAGTGGTTTACCTGTAACAGAGAGACAGACAGACAAAAATACACACTTACAATTTACCTTATTAGTATTGATAAAGGGATTTAAAAAAGAAACAGATCAAGCATGCAAATTATTTTAAGCCAGTTTCACACAATAAGTTACGAATATATTAAACAATTTTTTTTAAGTTACTAAGTCCATTATATAAAATACCATCTGATAAAAAAAACAACATTTTTTGAGATAGTTATTGTATTGATTTAAAATACTTTAAAGTTGGAATAGTTAAATTGGACTATCGATCTATTCAACGTCTAAGTTTTCGTCCAACACGTTCTCAACTCGCATTAGCTACAGCATCAGGTGCAGGCGAAGCTAACTTTATAATGACATGCATGTCCGTTTACTTTTGTAATCGTTTTCAGCTCGTACACTTAAATTTTTATTATGCCTTTTATTATGAGGAGGAGTTTATTTTTTCTTCACATCACAAAAAATATGGCAAAGGTAGCAATATTTACATCCCAATAATGTTAATTAATAAAACAATTCTGTTTGCTCTGTTGGGTTAATCGATCGCTGTTTGATTATGAAAGGGCATTCAACTTTGAAAGAGATAATCTTTAAAACGAAGAGAAAAGCTTAAAATTTAATGTTAGAAAAGCTACTTAAGTTCGGAATTACCAAAAACTTAACAAGATTTAAAAGGTCATCACTAAAGGATTAATAATTTATTGAATGCCGCGTTGGGCTACTGATTAGCTTTTAAGGCTGTAGATACTTAAGTTCAGGGTACAAATTCCGGTTTCAATTAGCAAAAAGTTATTAGATTTTTTGGTCGAAGAATTTCATTCCTTTGCCTCACAGAGTGCGTAGAGCCGTTGCTCCTGCGACACTTTCTATTTGTACTGGTTTTGCCATTTCATCAGAGTGCATTTGTATTTGACATTCATCTAATATTAAGACTATAAAATAATATATATACTACAAAAAAAACAGGTCCCCGTTTGAAAAAAACCGAACAATATGTAAATTTTCTAATTTAATTCCCATAATTCATCCGTTATGTAAGAAAAGATTTCGATAAACTCTATACTTTGAGAATTACATTAATTCTACAAACATTTACAATTTATTCGATGAAAATCACGAATGTTATGGTTGCACTTTTATAATAGATATTAAAATTCAGAATACTTTTATACGAATTTACTTTTAAACGTACATTTAAAATGTCAAGATTTACTATCGTTTTGGAACGTCAACCGCCTCTACAGCAATAATAAATACAAGAATGGATGGAAGACTCGACACTGTCTAGCATAGTATAAATATTATAGTTTTATTATTTATTTTTCGATTACGTTGATCTTTCGAACGGATTACATACACATAAGATTTATTTTGTAATGTAGTTAGACATGTTTGAGTTTAGTTTCTAAGTATTAATTTGGGTTTTGAGGATGATGATTACTTTCAGACGTAATGCACAACATTTTATATCCTTGGTTAGTTATGTCATGGTTAACAATAATTGTAATGCCATTCTCTATTGGCCAAAGACTTCTTGCTGCCAGTTATGCATTAATAAGTAAAATACACCTTCGTGGGATTTATTTCCTAAGAGATTCAAAACAATATAAATATCAAGTTTGATTTGCGGCACGGGGCGAGATAGCCCAGTGGTTTGAACGCCTGCTTCTTAACCGATGATTACGAATTCAATAAAGTGCCATGTGATGAACTTAGCACTGTTTATATAATGATATAGTATTATAAGACCATTAGCTCAACCGCAATCCATGAAAAATATCGAATGAAATTTGGATATATTCAAAGAGTACGTTTCGTATCGATCTGTGCAGAAGGGGCCTCGTCGTTCAGCACATTAGCATTTGGTAACAGGTGCGAGTCGCGCCGGATTTTGTGAATTTTTCCTTCACTTAACCGATGTATAGTGTTCTGATGGCAATAAAACCATTTTCAACTTATTCATTTTGTTACAGAATTAGAATATTATAGAATAACTGTCAAAATATACCTTATTTGTAGACTTTTGCAAGTACTTATTATAATAGTGAAGATCGTACTATATGAAATAGATCAAAATGAAAATGAACTCAGTAGATACTTTTTTCTGACACTTTAAAACGCTAATTTTTATATATATTTAGTCTGAAAATTAACAAAATACTAAGACATTGTTTTTTATCTCTAAAATTCAAGTTTGTTTTTTGGAAGCTAGCTAAATCGGGTCAAGATTTATACAGTAACTAAGAAATAATCATTTTATTTTTAATTAGTTCAGTTCAGGGCCATATTGATCTATATTCAATGCACAATCTGTTTAAGGTACTTAATAGGATAAGGATTAATACTGTATCAGTGTTTTTCTACTATATTATGCACGTATTATACATACAAACCTTCCTCTTAAATCATTTATAATCGTTGCGTAGATTTAAAGATCTAAGCATACATAGGGACAGACAGACAGCGGGAAGTGACTTTGTACTCGGTATTGATTGAAACTTTACTCATTCTGATTAATCTAACTAAAAACGTGTGCAAGAAACAAAGATATAGACCAACAAAAACGATTTTTAGTAAAAGAAGTAGTCAGGGCGCGATCATTTCATTTCCGAGGATATCTATGAAATTACTAATTGCTTTGTAAACTTTTCCATATACTTTCCTTTAAGATATTTTTTTAATTCAGTAACAAAGGCTTATTTAAAGGCTGTTGTAAAGCCGTTTGTCCCACAAAAAGTTATTGACTCTTCGACTTCATGTAGTCCTGTAACTGGAGTAATTATTGTGTTAGTACTTATAGTTGTAATTAGTTATAAAAAAGTTAGTTTAAGTTACGTTTTTTTATAATAGACACCGATATTGATTTACTTAATCTGATATTATTATGAGTTTTGATCCACATTGTTCTAGCCATTCACGAAATAGACGAAATCAATTTATACAAAAATGTTTTCACCAAATTAGTTGCTCATGTTACGAGAAGTATCAATAATATTTTGTTAATAGTCAACCGATATATTGCCTTCTTTGTAGTTGTGTGCCAATTAATCGTGTAAATAAATCTTATGAAAATATTAATTTTTACATAAAAATAATTTTATGGAAACAGGAGTGAATCAACTTAAATATTATAAATAAATAATAATAATAAATAAATAAATATCGGACAACATCACATCCAATTACTCTGATCTCAATGTAAGTAGTTAATTCTGATTTTCCATAACACACACTTGTGTGATAATTAACGACGGTACCACAAACACCCATACCCACTAGAACATAGGAAACTAATGAACTTTTTCTACATCGACTCGAACATCATCCATCGAACCCGGGACCTCGGAGTGGCGTACCCATGAAAACCACACACTACTTGACCAAGGAGGTCGTCAAGTAGACTAGACAAGTATTGCATTGCAAGAAAATAAAAGCATTTTTTTCTATACATTTGTTCATTTGTAATATGTAATGTATATTGTGTAGATGTAATTGTGACATGAAATATATAAATTAGTCATATATCTTAAATTTAAAGTAATGGATTACAAAAAACTAATAAAAGGCATTGAAAGAAACTAGTACAAAAATTCTAAATAAAAACAAGCGTTGAAAACTTTTATTGAAACATTGAAACCTTACGTCGATAAAAACTGTTATTATTCTAGAGATAGAAGACAAAACAATTGCCTATCTTTTATATTTTTACGAACGAAAGATCGTACCGATATGAAACATTGGTTTGGATGATGAATTTGTAAACGTTGATTTTAATTGGTAACCCTTTTTTATTATATAGCTAGGTGTACGGACAAATGGACTACCTCGAACATCGTCTTTGTAATTAATATTAACCATTCAGATAATTGGGTAGTAAAACCTACCCAGGCGGACTTGCCTACCACTTACTTCCCTTTTTAACATTCAGGCGAGATACACCTTCATGCTTTTAAATAGTTATGTATTTACAATTATTATCATCAGTGATGTTGAAAAAACCTATATTTATAGAAGCCTAGTAGTTTAGAATGATAATATTAAAGACTATTAATACTTCTCCGAGGAGACCTATGTCTAACTGAGATATTACTCTACTATAAACTAGGCAAAACTAGTTTCATTACCTTACTGGCGTGTGATATTAGTTATTTTTTATACCGCAAAAAACGGGTATGCAAAATTTCATTCCGATCGCTTTCATAGTAGAGGCGTGAAAGCGTAACAATATAAACAATACAATAAATAAACATTTCTGCACTTATATTTAGTTGGAATTCATAAATAAAAGAATCACAGTATTGAAGTTTGTAGACAGCCTAATTCAATATTGTTTCAATTATGCTACGAATGATTAATGACCCAAAACACAAATTAGTTCTAATGGAAAAGTTTTAAGAGACAACGATTTTCCATTACGCCATTTCATGATACAATTTTCATTATTGTTATATTAAACATTTATCTGTTTCATTCTTATAATATACTTATTTAAAAGTTGTATATTATTGAACATTAATTAATACATTAAATTTAAATGTCGAAATATAGCCCTCAATATTTGGGTTACTGGGGAGAGTAATATAGTTACTGTAAAATAATTATTAGAATTAATTAATTATTAGTATCCTATAATTCTTGCCGAGATAGTCAACATTTCCATTGGGTCGTTATATGTGCGCTATTTTGATTCGCAAATATTTTAGTTTTCAATGAAAGACATTCATATATTCATATCGAAGTGGCTAAATTCAATCTTGTGTATGTTTTTTAGCTTCTCAGATGTACTTGCATAACCATACCAATATCACCTACGACTTATGTATTATATATTACTGACTTATATACTTTACTTGATTTATATATTACGTTTGTAATAAATTTATTATATTTATCGATTTTTTCTAAATATTACTTTAAAAAAAAATATAGTCGACTTAATAATAAATGTTAATATTATTAAGTCGACTATATTTTTATTATTTTTAAAATATTCTGCCACTCTTTCTCATTAGAATCGTTACGGTCTCAAGCTTTGTAATTTAATCTGATTGTTAGACATTTGACAAACGTGCCTCTAAGTCGTACCATAAGTTTATACTTTATAGTGAAAAAATATAGTCCAGTGCTATATGATTAATATTTTATATAAGACTAGCTGAACATGCGACTTAACCCGCGTGTAATTTAAAAAACTTTATCCATGGCACCAAAACCAACCCCAATTTAACACTTTCGAGTAGTGAATTAAAAAATCCTATGAGCCCCGGGACTCAAACTATCTCCGTACGAAATTTTATCAAAATCGGTTCAGCGGCTTAAGTGTGAAGAGATAAAACACAGTTACTTTCGCATTAATAATATTAGTATAGTTTCATATGTATTTTATATTTAAAACAACTGTCAGTTTTAAATAAACTCAATGTATATAAATACAAAGAAGTATAATAGTGTATGGATATGTATGAATGTATGTATGAGTAGTAATGGTGTGCTGTAAAAATGTCGTGGGTTTCTTTTAGTTTTGACACCTATAAATTGTATTATAATATTATAGATACATTACAAATTAAAAAATTCTCGCGTCTTCATTCGACCTTGAAAAACTCTTATTGACAAAGAAGTATCAACAAAAAATTAAATAGAATAATCTTATAAGTAAATATATGACATATCTTAAGTAAAGCATTGGATAGATGTATCGATACGAAAGTTATCGATAGTTACCAAGTAACTTTAAAACTTAGGAGCACTAACAAAAGGGATAGAAGCAAACTTGAATACGGGCAGATAATTTTATTATAAAATTTAACACTGCTCCATTGAAAATAAGATTCATTATCGATTGCAACTTTAGAGCCGTTTTATGACTATCTAAATGTTACTGTAAATGTCAAACTATATTATATTATGTCATAGCTTAGACTCGAGTTCATAATCCTTATTTGAACTTTACTTAGCTTTTGATCACTCGTGACTATCGAAATATCATTACTCAAGGTAGGGCACGTTTTAATAACCTTAACATATTTTTCTTTAATAACAGTAGGTATGAATGATTAAATTAATGGTGTTACGTATCTTGTTATTACACTGGCTCATTAACCTATCTGGGTAGATACCACCTACTCATCAGATAATCTGCCGCCAAATAGCAGTACTCAGCACTATTGTGTTCCGGTTTGAAGGATGAGTCAGCCAGTGTAACTACAGGCACAAAAGATATACTAGCTTAATTCACAATGATGATGGCGCATTGGGGATGTATGTAATAGTTAATATTTTTTACAGTGCCATTGTCTATGAGTAGTGGTGACCACTTACCATCAGGTGGCCAATTTGCCCGTCCAATTTGACTGTCCTATATCATAAAAAATGTCTTAAGCCGCCGATTTAACATAAGGCTTCATCTGATGAATTCAAACTATTTTTATAGTAATTTATTCCTGTACTATTTGTCGGTTCCGTCTATATGTAGGTAAAATTCATACAAAATTATATACTCCCATTCCATTATCCCCCTTTTAAGTTGAAATCCAAAAATGGTTTCTTCGTGTAAGCTTATTCTATAAAATAAACATAAGATTCAAATTTCAGCGTTCTATTGTACCACACATTTGTCGCATATTCTAACGCCAAACAACATATTTGTTATTGTTGTGTTCCGGTTTGAAGGGTGAGTAAGCCAGTGTCATGTCACTTCAGGCAACAGGTACATACCATCTTAGCTCCCGAATTTTGTTATCTAGGAACTTGCTATCTCATATTTCTCACCGCACCAATCAAAATCAAAAATATACTTTATTCACGTAGGCTTTTACAAGCACTTTTGAATCGTCATTTAACAAACTATTTTAATTAAAGCTACCACCGGAATCGGAACCGTTCAACATATAAAAATACAGTCATGTTAGTTAAATACAATTATATATGTATGTTATGTTTATGGGGTATTATCAGGTATCCCGTTTGCTTGTCCGCTTACCTGTACTACAAAAAAAACAGTAGTAGCGATTTTATAAGTATAGATTGTTGTTGAAAGATTACTACAACGTAACGAGGAATGAGATAGTATTAGTGAAATTGAACCAAGAATATTATCCGCAAGGATTAATTTCATAAAACATAATACAAAGTCGGTATTTATATAATGGGATTACTTATATTATTATTTCAGATAACAAAACTTAGCCTCTCTTATAAAAGTACCAGAGAATAGAATACATTACATGATATAAATATATATAAATATAAATATTGGACAACATCACACACATTACTCTGATCCCAATGTAAGTAGCTAAAGCACTTGTGTTATGGAAAATCAGAAGTAACGGCGGTACCACAAACATCCAGACCCAAGACAACATAGAAAAGTAATGAACTTTTTCTACGTCGACTCGGCCGGGAATCGAACCCGGGACCTCGGAGTAGCGTACCCATGAAAACCGGTGTACACACTACTCGACCACGGAGGTCAATAATATATAATTATATTCTTTCTTCTTTTATATCGCTCATTATTTTCGTATAAACGATTAAATTAAAATGTCGTGTAACATATTATCAAAGAAATAATTCAAAGATTCACAGAATATATTAATCTTTTTAAAGGTAATACAATTCAAATATTACTTTCTTTATAGAAGAAAGATTTTTTTTAATCTCTTTCTTGTTATTATATTTTTTATTTCTTTTGAATTTATATATCACAATAGGAGCCGTGCTGGTCTGGAAGTTTTGGGATGTGAATCGTGAATCTTAACCGATGAATCTGAGTTGAAACTCCGGGCAAGCACCACTGTAGTAATGTATTTATTTATAATTCATCTCGTGTTGAAGAAACATCGTAAGGAAACTTGCACACGGTGAATGAGAATACCCATATAGGAACAGCGTGGTTGAGTAAGCTACAAAAACCTTCTCAACAAAATACAGACTAGGCTTTTGCCCAAAAGTGGGATGTTAACAGGGTTTTACTTGACTAAACCACAATAGGTCTTGATATTGCGGTGATTTCCTACGAAATTTGTCCAATAAAAAATTCAAGAATAAATTGTTTTTAAGCGAAATAATGCTTTTATTGATATTAATCTTTGTCATTTATTATTTGAAGAAAATTAACAAGTTATTAGTGACTCGTATAGTTTAACTACTAGATTCCGAACCGGTGGTAGCTTCACTTAATATAGTTTTTTTAAATGACGATTCAGTAAAGTTTATTTTAATTTTGTGATAAAAACTAAATGGAACTCATAGATATATTTTTATCAAAACATTTTCATGACTCCAATATGAACCTGTGATCAATATCTTAGCCATGTTTAAAGAATTTCTAAATTGTCGTCAGTTATAACATATATTTATTAATTATTATTTAAATATACATACAAACATATACCTTTATGATTAAATGTTATACTTCAACAAGGACTAACCCAAAAATTTTATATGTATTTATTTATATATTTTGCAACCCGTAATACACTTATGGAACTCAATATGCAGAAACGTACAAAATTAAAATATACAAATTCATTCCATTTTCAAATATCTTCTTTAATCTAACAAAAATTCGCATTTCGACATTCATTTTCAAGAAAAGCTTTCCGAGCTACATCACCTATGTAAATCAAAAATGTTTTCAGACTCGTCTAAATAAAAGGTAAACTTTTTAAGGCTTCCTTCTTACTTTCGATCATGCAACGAGATTTATTTTGTTTTATTAAAATATTGACATTAATGTACAGTAGTGGCTTAAATAAATGTCACCGGAATACTATATATTTCAATTTATGATAGGTCTTCCTTTCCCTCATGAATTACTCTTTCGTTTATCAAAAACAATTTGCATTGGTGTGTTCTGGTATTAAGGGTCAGTGAGCCTCAATATAGTGAGTATTGTATTACATGCATAGGAAACAACTTTGTACTTTGATTAATGTCTTCAGAGCCAGTTGTGACTGTCAGTGTTAACCACTTACCATAAGGAAGACCACTGTCTACATATATGTCGTCAAATAAAATAAAATACCACATACAGTTTTATATCGTATTATTATTTTAAAATCTTTAATAATATTATATCATGTTGTTTGTATATAATGTTGATGAAATTTGGTACGAAGCTTGACCTTGAAGACGAATAAAGGATACTTTTTTTACCCTATAAAGTGGTAAATTTTTAAATGTGGGTATGGTGTTTATGGTAGTATGCTATTTTTTGAAGATTTTTTCACAAACTGAATCAGTTGTTCAGCTATTAATAATATTAATTTTGATCTGGAGTCAGCGTTAATGTCCCTTTGCTGTACGGCCTTTTTTCCGAGGAGAAGATTGAGCTTATTCCAGCTACGAGGTGGTGGACACATGTGACAAAATTCCATTTCACACATGCAACATTTTTCACTGTGTCTGATATTTACCGCCGAGCAGAATTATTATTATTATATACAAAAATTAAGCACATGAAAATTAAATTTTACTTAGCCGGGGGAGATACCTTGCTTCTCTTTTTATTTTATTTCATCATGATATTATGTGTTTATCTATTCTCTAGATGACGTGAAAAAATTAAATATAATAAATTGTTTCAGATTCTCAAACTACAACAAAGAAGTTCTCAGAAGAACCAGCATTTGAGAGACCTATTGGCAACCACACTTTCTTCCTAGGCAGAGAGGCGGTTCTAGGCTGTGCTGTCACAAACCTTGGAAAACATAAAGTTAGTTAAAGTTATTTATTCTTTATTAAAATTGTCTAACGATAGTCTGATAATTAAGTTAACCATGTAAAAATATTTCTTTGTATTTGCCTAATTAATAATGTTTTACTTGAGAGTTTTTCAATATTAGAAAAAACATTAGGCGAAACTGGTTTCAACTGGTAGTAAGTATTCCTGATAAGATAGAAATTCTTATTTGACAAATTAAATTGTGAAAATCAATTTACCAGATTTTTTCGAAAAATCTAAGTAATAATAAACAGTTCCATGGAAAGTAACAAGACATGATTTAAAACAACATGTCGTTAATTCTTGTGTCCATCAATCAAAAGGTGTGCTATACATTCTACTAGACCAGTAGACAGCTTAAACGAACGTGTCAAGCCCATAAAAAATGTTTCTTAATATCAAATGGGACGAAAAACTTGTGTCTGTCAGGCAGTCAGTCTTAAGGCTGCTATTAAGTTTTTGCTATTAAGAACATTGTAACTACGGATTTATTGACAGGAAGGAGGTTATCAATTTATTTGATTTTTTTTTAAATATTTGTTAGCTCAAAGCACCGTCGTTTTTAAGCCCATATGGAAAATTGTATTTTATTTCGAAATTTTCCATTACTTTCCGTTTGGTTGATTAAATACGAGATGTTGTTTTTTTTTTTATGAACTTTTATTGAATTTTACTTGAGATTTTATTTAAACAGTTTTTTTCTTTAAATGTTTTTTTAACTCTTTTTGTCATTAAAAGTGTTTTTTTATAAGTTAGTCTTTTGGTCAATATCCCATTTGCCTAGTGATATATAACTAATAACAAAAACTTCACCTGCCAGTACGTGTGGATTAAATATAAAAAGGCAACTGAATTTTAAGCCAGTCATACAAAAACGATTGGAACTGAAATTTCACAAAAACTTTTAGTTCCGCTATCAAAACAATGTACAATACCAAATTTTATTTGTACGTTTTTGTACAAAACCCTAACTTCCTAACGACCATTATAAATGTGATTGTTACGATTTCAAGTCCTAACTACTCACAATATCAACAATTATCTTTAAATATTTCTTGCACGTTTGCAGGGGTACAGAAGCGACTGGACACTAGAACGACGCACCATAGTTAAACAAAAACGCGGGCGGAAACCAATTATAAATACAGAAATTTTGTGTTTCTGTAATAATTCATTTAAAAAGACTAGTTGTTGCCCGCGGCGTCACTTTAGGGATCAGTTGTCAAGTATTAGGAATTAAAAATAGTTGTTCTATATCCTTCCTTGCAACAGACAGACCGCCAGACAGATTTACTTTCACATTTATAATATAAGTATAGTTTATTATAACAAATATTTTAAATTGGTAGATAGTGAGAAAATTTTTATTTACAAGCAATCAAAAGAGTATTTTTATGTAACAAATGCAAAGCTAAATGAATCGTCCTTAGTAAAATGATACGAGAATATTATATTAAAATCGCTATTTTTAAATATATATATCGTATCTGACAGCTTAAACGACTAATTGCCACAATGAAGACTCCAACAGAGACGCGTTTAAACATGTAAAAGCAATCTGAACCGAAATGGCATTCAACGTCACATATTATATTTAAAATTCTACCGAAAATCACAATGTTTATTTTTATTTATTTTTTAAATATTTATACAAACGATGATCACGTTGTGCAAGCTGGTATGTTTTAATTTAAACCTCTTTAAAAATATCACAATTAGTTTTCTGTTTTTTATTTTTTTATAAAACAATGCAATTCCTTCGTGCAATGATAATCGCTATCAGATAACGCTATCTGAGATAAAAAAAAAGATTACATAATTTACATCAGATAAGATTGTAAGACGTATACAACAAACTCTTGAAAATAAAGCACTTTCGTGAAACACTTATACGACTAAACGCGGAATAGTTTATCCCATAAAAGACTTTTTAACGTTATTAATTTTCCTTTTTTTTTTGGGTCATATAATCTTGAAAACGGTTCTTATAATGTAATCATAATATTTAAGAGCAGTTTTGTAATTTTTGTTGAAAACACATAAAATATATTAAAGTAAACACAATTCATTAACATACATTAACAGCCTGTAAAGTTCCCTCTGCTGGGCTAAGGCGTCCTCTCCCTTTGAGGAGAAGGTTTAGAGCATATTCTACCACGCTGCTCCAATGCGGGCTGGTGGAATACACATGTGGCAGAATTTCGTCGAAATTAGACACACGCAGGTTTTTTTTATGTTATAGGGGGCAAACGGGCAGGAGGCTCACCTGATGGAAAGTGATTACCACCGCCCATGGACATCTGCAACACCAGAGGGGTTACAGGTGCGTTGCCGGCCTTTAAGAAATAAATATGCTCTTTTCTTGAAGGTTCCCAAGTCGTATCGGTTCGGAAAAACCGCCGGCGAAAGCTGGTTTCACAGAGTGGTTGTTGCGAGGCAGATAATGCCTTAAAAATCACGATGTTTTCCTTGACCTCCGAGCACGAGATGAATTATAAACACAAATTAAGCACATGAAAATTCAGTGGTGCTTGTCTGGGTTTGAACCCGAAATCATCGGTTAAGATGCACGCGTTCTAACCATTGGGCCATCTGGATAAAATTGTTTACTTAGTGGTTAATTTTATACATAATGCGTACATAATGCGTACTAATATAATCACCAAGAAGAAGAATATATATCAAAACATGTATTTACTTTATTGTAAATACTGGTAGATTATAATCTTGGTAGATGTACGCGTTCTAACCACTGGGCCATGTCAGCTCTTATGCTTATTAACACAATGCTTAATCTATATTTATTATTAAATGTAATACGTTAATGGTAGATATATTTTTATTCTATATATAATTTATGTAATTTGTACTGACTCAAATAATCCTATTTCTAAATTAAATATTTATTTTTGACTTGGATTATTCAACGATTAACCTTTCATTATGTATTATAGCAGAAAAAATAACATTTATATTTCATTAATAATATTATTAGATATTACGTAAGTTTATTTATTAAGTTTTGAATGAGACTTCGAATTTATTAATAGATTTTATATTTATATAATAGCTAGCCGAACCCGTGGCTTAACTAGCAAGATATTTATGGCAGAAAAACTTTCACCCCCAATTTTACCCCCGTACCTTTTTTTCATGGTTTATGTTGGCGGCCGGGCATATAGACCACCTGATGGTAATTGGTCACCACCGCCATAGACATTGTCGCTTTAAGAAATATTTACCATTCCTTGTATAGCCAGTGCCACCAACCCTGGGAACTAAGATGTCATGTCCTTTGTGCCTGTAGTTACACTGGCTCACTTACCCTTCAAACTGGAACACAACAATACTGAGTACTGTTGTTTGGCGGTAGAATATCTGATAAGCTTGCACAAAGCCCTACCACCAAGAAACACATTCCCCATACAAGTATTCTCCCTTCATTTCATACCCTTGACGTATGACTTTTGTAAAAAAAACTAACTTATGTGCGCTGGTACTTAAACTATTTCAGAATTAAGTTTAGCGGTTCAAGCCTTACTTTTCGTGTAATATTCGTGTAATAGTATGGATTACATTACTCCTGTGAAGTTATAAGCCATTATTGCATTGTGACATTATACTTTTTAAGTAACTTTATACTTTGTGGAAGAGCTTTGAACAAGCCTTGCGTAGATACCATATAGTCATCAAATATTCTACCTCTAAACAGGTTACCAAAGATGTTTATTACTACGGATTAATATTTCTTACGATGTCATCTTCAGGTGGTGACTACTTAAGATCAGGTGGCCCGTTTGACAGCCTGCCTATTCGTTTTAAATTTCGTAAGAACTTAAATCAAACAATTCACTGGATACCAAATGTGCTTTAAAGAAAATGTATTTTCCCTATCGTAAAAGTTTTATGTGCGCTACCGTTCAAACTGCCTCGGATATCTTTTAAAAGAATATTGCTTTCAAATTGACATTCCACCTTTTTTGAGGAGCGCTATCTATTTCGGAAATATGTCGGCTTAGTTGAAATTTTGTAAAAAAAATATTACGAAATACTATTTACATTCATGTACAAAGTTATTTCTAAGCTTGTGTTCTTAATCTATAATAATATTATAAATCCGAAAGTAACTCCGTCTTTCTGTCTGTTGCTTTTTCACGGCCAAACTACTGTGCCGATTTCGATGAAATTTGATGTGAAGCTAGTTTGAACTTCAAGGAACGACATAGGCTATTTATGGTAATCACCACGACCAACTCCTAAAACGCGAGCGAAGCCGCGGTTGACAACTAGTACATAATATATATTTGAAGTATAAGAACTATTCAAGTTACTTTAGGTATTATGATGACGAATCTGAAAACGTTAAATATGAGGCCTGTTACGCTTTTTTGGTTCCACGCTATAGTTTAGGCTTCCAAATTCAAATTAAGAAAGAAGACAAAAACTCTCGTTCCAAAATTGAAAACCATCGCATTGGTTCGCTGTACCTCTAGTATCAGAAGTACACAGATATTCTATAAATCTTTGGAATTTAATTCTTGGTTTAAATGTCGTACAGTAGTGTATTCACGTTCACATTTGTGTCGTTGTGGTATAGAACATAATGATCAAAATCAATTATTTATCTCTGGATATTATGGACGTTATAATATTTTGATGTATTATACCTACTAATTTTATAATTAACCAGGGTATGTCTCATGTCGCTCGGACGTTATTGAAAATCAGTTTTAGTTTAGGTTGTCAACCTGTCAAATTGTTGAATGGTTATCTATTTTAACGTCATATAACTTTTTGTATGTATTTTTTGCCGACGTTTTGTATTTTTAAGAGTTTTACTCTAGTAAACTTATGTATATCACGGAGTAAGTGTTAATAAAGGTCAAGTGTGCAATAGAAGCTTTTTATAAGCTATTGATGGATTAGTTTGACTTGCGGTCGAATAATACATTCGGTACAAAACTATCCAGCCGAACCCACCTAGATATGCATGGATCAATAAATACTACGTGGCTAGAACAGACAGAACAGATGTACCTGCAATGAGGCTTCGATGTGGGCTCAATCTGTCAAACTAGTATTTTTTAGTTTTTTTTTTGGGAAAACAACAACTACTAGAAATCTAATATAATATTAAAGCCATTATCACGAGGTATTTGTCACTAAAAAAAGTCTCAAGCCGCTTCATAGCGTTATAATATATGTATTAGTAAAAAATCTTGAGGAAACCTGCTCGTGTAACTTGTACGAGTCGTCTGAATTTGTGACACATAATTCAGTATCCACCAAGCTTTGCAAGCAGTCTCTAAAGGAAATAAGGTGTTCGAGCAGCGGAAAATATACTGTTTATTAATTTTTTTCTGTAGAATTTTGATTATGCAAGAGAAAATATATTGAAACTGAATGATCTCATATGTTATAACTACTATATCAATCACTCTCAAATTTAAATATTCAAAACTAGTTGTTGTTGTAGAGTTCAAATTTGCTTCATACCAAATTTCGTCAAATTCGGTTCATTGGTTTGGTAGTGAAAGAGCGACAGACAGAGTTACTTTTACATTTATAATATTAGTATAGATTTAGCTTTGTAATAAAATAAGATGAGGTGATGCTGTCTATTTCGGCGACACTTCATTGGGCGTTTTAGCGAGCAACTTCATAATGTACTTTTCATGTCGCGTAACACAAATCACTGTCATCGTTTATCCATAACGCTCTAAACAAAATAATTAAAAAAAAAACGGATTTTAAATATAAACATTAATAAGCGAATATCTGATCCATTATTTAATGCTTCCTATACGAATAATCGTTTCATTTTACATAATGCACAATTCATTGTCCGGTTCACGTACCGGACATGCTAACGAGGGCGACCTATTCAATATCGTTCAGAGATACTCGAACAAAACAAATATTGTTCGGTACATCTGTGAATCTAAAGTGATTCGAAGTGGACTCAAGTTAGCATTGTCTGCATGTTCATCACGCATGACTACCTCTGAAACAAATTAAGCCGGCAAGGGACGTTTCCGAAGGACCAAGCTGTTTGTTTCGGAGGTATAATGAATAAGGTTTGAATCAAAGAACTTTGACTGTACGAGAATTAATATTTACGGATTGTCATTTGGAATTAAAGGTGCTGTACTATACTAGCTTTATAGACCTAAATTTTTTTGATATTACATGGTAACGAATTTTAAATAAAATAACTTCACTTGAATTTTGTAGATAATCCTTTTTAGATAGATTTGGAATTCCGTCTTGATGAATAATTCTAAATTTAAAACGACTTTTTTTTTGTAACGGAATTATTTTTGTAGATATTTTAATAATCTTTAATAAAACATATAACATATTTAATACAAATGTTTTATTTTGGAACATCTTCGCTAGAAAAACACTTAAATTTAAGATTTATTACATAATCATTACATAACCTATGAGAGCACTAGAGAGTGTCTTTAGTTTAGTGGCCTGGGTTTAAGCCTTATTAAAACTTATAGGATTCTGTAAAAAAAATCTCTGTAGCTGTCCTACATTTGGCTTCTACACTCTCATGTATCGAAATGCAGATAAAGCCGTTGCACCTAGACTACAATTTCAGGTACCAGTTGTATCAGATTTTTTGCCCAAATATCATCCACATCAAATTCACATACTTAGGCTAGAAAATTCCAGTCAAAATTTGAAATCAAACAATAAACTATTTCACGCGGGCACAGTAGTTTCAAACGAAGTTTGACCGCTACTGTAAACAGTACTTCGGTCCTGTCCTTGTGGGAACAAACATTTGCGTCCCACATCGACACCGAGTTACTACGTGTCTGTTTGTGTTTATATGTTACGTAGGTTGTTAGGCTGTTTGATTCGTGTTAAATTCGCAATATTATCTTCCCTTTAAATAGCAGATATAATACTTTTATGTAACAGTTTCCATTAATACAACTACTAAGATTACGTTCCTATTAATAACTCTATCTTCTTGGATTCAATGATTGCTAATTTGTGTAATTTTATAATATAAGAATCTTTGAAGTACTTTTGAATTGTCATTTTATACAAAACAAAGGACTATTATACCGTAAAGTTGTACAACTCGTAGATTTGATATTTCTGTGAATGAATTATGGGGATTTTAAAGTTGGCTCTATTATACATTCGTGCCTTGGGAAGCGATTATCTTATCTACTGACGTCGCTAAATCGTTACTTTAGTACAATACTGAACGTCGTAATTGATTAAAGTTTCAAGAAACAAATTTTAAATTTGTGATAATTTACTTCGTCTAATCTTATTATTTACTTCATGAGAATATTATAATGGGGTAGTTCTTCGAACCTCAATATATTCATAGATCAGCTTCTACCTTAATAATTACTTGGCAGTGAGGCTTTGTGCAAACCCGTTTTGGTAAGTATCACCCATTCATCAGATATTTTACCAAACATTTATGTAATTTAATACCAGTTTATGAAAAACATTGAAAGGAACGGTTGTGTGTGCTGTTCACGTCATAGGAATAAAATTACCACCTTTTATCTCGTTCATCAAATAATTTTATTTTAATACATACAAAATCCTCTTAGTTTGTTTTATAAGTTTTTATCAGGCCCAAGACTTGTTTTACATTTATTATTATAAAATTTAGTAAAGAATTTAGATTTAAAATTTAATAATGTTAAATAACACATATACAATAGCATTAGCAGTGGTTAATATCTTAACTAAGTTATTGATTTTCTTTGCTTCTAATAATAAAGCCATGGCTGTGTTAGATAACGATTACATACAATTCAAAGAAAGTCATGATGTTAATAAACTCCTTAGTAAAAGCTATGAAGCAACAAAATAAATCTATACAAAGCAATATTAGTTACTCTCTATAAAAAGAAACGTACATAATATAATATACGAACCAAACCAATTATCTAGAAAGCAATCAGAAAATTAATTACTCGGAAACAATAAGCGTAACATTGTCACTCATCTCGACCCGGACCTCAATCGCTGTGTCGAATTAGGTTTCATAATAAACAATAAGAAGTTCGAGACAAAAGCAACTAATCGGAGAAAAAACAAAAGAAATCAGTGGGCGAAAAAGAAAACAAAAGGCGGCCTAACAACGACTGTATACACGAGCTTACTTTACGCCACAGAGTATCTAAGAATAGCTAATCCACTTTACGATTTTCGTTAATGACAATGTCCAACTGAACTGATTTTGGAATAAATAGTATTCAAATAATGCATCATTTTATTAAGGGTAAAAGTACGTGGCAATATATCAAACAAAATATGTGTTAAAATTTTACACAATTCCCAAAATCACCTTTGTTTTGAAATAAGCAACGACATCTGCCTCATTATAATTTTTGTTTCATCAGAATAAATTTTAAAATTGATACATTTACAATTATTTCAAAATAAAAAGAAAACAAATTGATTAAGAAAATATCGAAACAATGGCAATTTGTATGATAATTTGTTTCATTTGCAAAAACAGCAAATGTTTTCATCTGTCGAAATTAATAATAATATTATTTCGGGTTCGTTCATGATGTCTTGTTATTTTTTATGAACATATTATTATTTTTGTAACATAATATTAATAAACATTTGATTATCTTTATTTTTTAAGCTGTGGTCTTACCCAAAGGTCCGTGTGTGGTATTAAAATTCACAAGGCGTTGCGAAAACCAGAGAAGGTGCACCTTGATTTTTGTGCATTGTTACGCGGTAGGCATCCAGCCAATCCGCCATTTGGAACGACTTGTAATGAATCGTAATCAACTCTGCTTGACTTTTTAAGAACTAAACTACAAGTAAAATTTACAAAATGAAATACGTTCAACTTTTGTCGTATAATTTTGCCTAGAAAAGGCATATAAGCCATCAGATTCTCGTCGGTGAAATACTGGAATATTATGACGATTAAAAAGTGCCCTCAATGTTTTATTTTTATTTAATACGCAAGCTTAGAGTTACTACTGCATTGACATGATAATATATTATAAGATGTAACCTCTTCGAGCTGTCAAACCTACCTGTCATGGTTATAAATAACGTGTGCAATAAAAACGAATTTTTCTTTGGTAGCGTTAAAAAGTCAGTAGATATCAGTTGTCTGTCTGTTAGAGTATTTGTGAAGGATGGTTAGTGGGTACACAAGTGTCTATTTATAGAATAATTATTAATGATATTGTTGCTTTTGTGGTTTTCCTAATTGGTTTAATATCCAAACCTAATTTATACATATTTATAATTTATTTACACTGCTGATTCTATAATTATTACTTATGTTATTTAGTTTAATCAAGTCTATGTAATAAAAGTTTATACATATTATGCCCATCGATTCATGTACTCCAAAAGGCACAAAAAGTTAACTCAATTTTATATATATTACAAAACTGTCTGGAGTCGGTGCTAAGCCTAAAAACGTACTTTATTAAACATACAAATAAAAAAAAAACATCACTATCTATCTATCACTATCCATCACTAATCTACAATGTTTTGTGAACAAGATTTATTACAGCCCTTATAATATTTTTATCGTTATGAATTTGAATGAACCAATAGCATCCTAAGTAAACATTTCTGATTAGGTCCGAAATCTATTATTCCGGGCGTAAAGGACAATTTTATTAAAAAGAAAAACGTTTTTAATGCTTAGGTATATAAACGTATGTATGTTGATAATAATGATGAGAAAAGTTCATTCTTAATTCATTAATCTATAGTACATCCTTTATCATTATTATTTACTTTGTGGTTGGTACCCATTCATCAGATATTCTGCCGCCAAGCAGCAATATTTTGTATTGTTGTGTTCCGGTTTGAAGGGTGAGTGAGTCATTGTAACTACAGATACAAAGGACATAATAACTTAGTTTCCAAGGTTGGTGGCGCATTGGAGATATAAGGCATGATTAAAATTTCTTACAGCGTTAGTGGTGGTAGTGAACACATTCCAAATCAAATGGGCGATGATGACCACTTACTATCAGGTATCATTACATCATGATCGTCCTGCCCTTATCCCAATTTACTTGGAGTCGGCGCAGCGTGTCTTCTTCTTCCATACTTCCCTATTTGACGTCATCTCAGAAGTAACATTCTTTCCAGCCATATTATCTTTCACACAATCCATCCATCTTTTCATTGGTCGTCCCCTTCCACTATATCCATCCACGTTCATGCTCAAGACCTTCCTCACAATATGTTCCACATTCCTACGCATAACACGCCCATATCATGATAACCGCCTTCCACATAACTTCTCGGCTGTTGGTGCCACTTTCAAACTTCCTCTTATGTACTCATCCATTTGTTCGCCTACCTATTTCATAAAATATTTATTTCGGAGGAAAATCAGATTTATTTTCACTGTTATTGTTCACCGTGTGGGCGTACAGTTAGCAATCGTGAAAAGAATACAAAGAACACTTAGTTGATATTTAATTACACAATTACACTAACACGAATAACACTCAAGCACTTCAGGGATGGTAGGACAGTTCCGTGAATTCACTCGGCCAATGCGGCGTATGTGCAGCAGCGAACTACACCGAAGTCAAGTTCACAACCGTAGGCACGCTTTTCGTTCCGTTGAGTGTCTGTACGCTTGATCGGATGCGACATGTATGTATTTGGTTTTAAGATATATGACATTTCAAATTATTTATTTATAAATATTTTACACATTATATCAATATAATTGAAATACCTCAAGCTGTCGAAGCGTAAGCGTAATTGTAAGCTGTACCGTAAGCTGTCGAAGATCTCTTTGGAGGAAAAGGTTTGAAGCCTATTCGATCTCGCTTACCTAGCCTGGTTGGTATAAACAATTATACGAAACATGTTGCCTTACAAAGTTTCTTTCGCCATCGAGATTGCGATTGTCAATTATTATTATTAAAAGCAATTAATCACGAAATCATAGAAACTATAACACCTACAAACTTGAAAAGAGGCAGGTAGGTTCCATGTAGATATCAACAAAACGGAAGTTGAAAGTATGTATTTTATAAACTTCACGCGAGTAAAGCCGCAGGTTCAGCTAGTTTGTAATGTACGAGTATAAATAGAATCGACGCCATAAATCATTCCGTATATTTCCACAAACATCATTTCCATGTATTTTTTCTTTTAAATTGAAGTAGAACCAAACGGGAAGTATAACAGGAAGTACCTTTACATACATAAAAATAATATACCAAATCGTTTCCTTAAATGATGGATGATTCTTAAATAACAAAGATAAAACAAAAAATAAATACACGCCTTCTTTTTTTGAACTTACCTAAAAATCAATTCTATAAACCTAAAAATAAGTCTGTCTTTTATTAAACGAGCGTGTATTTTATTTGATACTTTATATATATATATATCTACATATTGGATAACAATTATCTTTCTCTTTCTTTGTCTTTTAATTATTTTTATATATATTATGTTCTAAAAGGAAAAAAGCATTTATCTTATTTAAGCTGATAAAGATAACCATTTCAAATACGCTAAATGAATTTAGCGAAATTCATTAATTAATATTTCCTATAATAAAAATCTACTAGATAATGATACTTATAGTAGGATTCTCTTCCCTCAGTCAATTTTTGACATTACATAATAATATTAGACTTCTATAAAAAAATGAAACCACAACCTAAATATTATCAATAAAATGCATTTCTTGAATGTAAAATGGAACAAAACGAAAATCTTGGAACCTTATGACGTTTAAAACATATAGTCTTAAATCAACATTACTCTGAAAATTGACTCTAATTGTAGTACTAAGAGGACATCACTATTTCAGTGTCTTCACAAATAACTTGATTAAATAATTAAAATTTCAGAAGCCCTATATTTGTTTTTCATTACTGAAGCGACAATTTTAGAATTTACGTCAGCTCGTTTCATCAAAAGCATGTCCTCTGAATGAGCTCTAAAATATTTCATGTTGTAGGTGGGTTGGCTTCGAGCGGAGGACCAGACGGTTTTAACGATGCATGAACGAGCAGTCCTCGGGTCGAGGTATGCGGTGAGCCTGGACGCGCCGAGGACATGGCAATTGCGTATACGACCACTGCGAGCTGAAGATCGTGGCTGTTACATGTGTCAAATTAATACCCAACCAACTATGACCTGGCAGATAGGATGCATCGATGTTTTTGGTAAGTTTTATATTATTACTAATGATATACTGAGTGTCTTTAGTATTATGTCTTTCACGACTTTGTACGGCTGAAATAATAATTCCTATCAACATTGTTACTGTGTTCAATAAAAACAATATAAGGATAAACTGAAACACACATACATAGTTTCATAAAATCAGTAATAATATAAAGATAACAACGACAAGAGATTAATAAAGTTGACGAATTAAATTAAACTTGGTTTTTTTTTAACTTAGTAGCAAATAATATATCTGAATACTATGATCGATTTAACCAAAATAAGTATAATAGTTAATGGTTCTATGATATGAGTTATATTATTTATAACTAACAGCTTTTATCAGAAATGGCGGCGAAATGATTTGTCTTTGAATTAAACATTACATTACATTAACAGCCTGTAAACTTCCCACTGCTGGGCTAAGGCCTCCTCTCCCTTTGGGACGAAGGTTTGGAGCATATTCCACCAGACTGCTCCAATGCGGGTGGAATACACATGTGACAGAATTTCGTTGAAATTAGACACATGCAGTTTTCCTCACGATGTTTTCCTTCACCGCGGTGCACGAGATGAATTATAAATACAAAATAAGCACATACAAATTCAGTGGTACTTGCCTGGGTTTGAACTCGAAATCATCGGTTACGATGCATGCGTTCTAACCACTGGGCCATCTCGACTTGAATTAAACTCTTAACCTTTAATAAAGTTGAAGCTATATTTACACTTCTCTGTAAAAATTAAAAGCATAAAACTTAATGCATGTATTTTATGTAAAATAAACTCAAAATTAACCTTGTAATATTAACTGTGACGTCCCGTATAGTTCTACTTCGGAAATACATTATCAAACAAAGTAAAAATACTTAAAACAATTACAATCGAACGTTTCCTCAATGAGCTATTTCTAACGTATCAAGTAACCGGATTGTACACTTCACATATGTGTATAAAAGTAATTACTCCGTGACGTCACGTCCGACTCGATTGCTTCTGCCCACTACATAATAAATAAACGACACATGTTCGCAATCTCAACATTTACAGTAAAAATACACAAAGATGATGAAAATGGAAATAAATTGTCGTATTTTTCTTTGATGGAAAAAATGTAGAAATATTTTTAAAGTAACTATTTTTAGCGCAAAATATATTTTATTAATACCTTGACTTATATTCCTTACGTAAGTAGGTAAGCATTTCATCATGAGGTTTCGTTGATATTTAGATACAAATATCACATTATATTGATTGTATCTAATATAATTATGACGGAGGACCGTTACGAGCGTCCAGCCGAGCGAATCTATGTTCTAAACCGTCATCAAACATCAAATAAAAAATATATTTGTATTACTATGACGTTATAAGTATGTATGTATGCATAATCTTAGATTTCATAAATCCTAAACAGAATGTTATCCAGAAGAAAACGCAATTGATAAGATCGTATTGGATTTTTCTTATCTTAATCTACGTATTAATTATGTTTTTAATTTGCTTAATGAGATAAGTAACAAAGAGTTTAAATTTAAATTATTATATGTTCATAATAGAATCAAAAAAGGTTTTTTTAATTCAGTTTCGAAGTAAGCGCTCGCACATATGTCAATCAGATTTGATCTATAAGGTTAAACGATCAGTTTATAATATAAATTCCCGGTAGTGCGAAACGATGTATCATTTTGTCGAATACGTCAGTCATTAATATTCAAAGTGACAGCATTTTTGACGTATGTTAATAAATATACCCGGTTCAAGGTAGCTTGATCTTTTTGACAGACGGGCTAGTGATGAGAAACAGAAAATATAACATATATAACAGTCGATGCAATGATGGAATGCGTAATTCAAATTAGAATTACAGAGACAGAGAGTTTCTAAAGACAGCTACAGAGATTCTAACCACTAACCAAAAAGACCTCAACCAAAAGGACCCCGTTTGTAACAATAACTTAACAATGATCTTTAATAAGGATTTTAGTAATCGATATTTTTTGCAGTTACTGCCTGTTATTCGCGTCCCTACCGTCCGACCGATGTAACATAATTGTACAACCGTCTTATTATTTTCAGTGTTTCTATTTAAATTTTATTAAAAGTCTTATAATTTTCGTATAACGCTTGAATCTATAGGAACTTTTGTATTATACGTATTTTTTTAAATATTTTTACAACACTTAAAATCATTCAATTAAGAAAATAATATGTTCGTTATTGCAAAGTCAGAAAAAAATTCTTCTGTCAAAAAAATCAAGCTATCTTGTAGTAGTTTCTCGCTACAGGGAGTTTGTGTTCACTTTTGATCTTGTATTCGCTTTTGCTGCTAAAGTTCCGCGCGCTCCATCTGCGTTTTTTTTTATAATCTAAGGTTAAAGGGCATCGCATTAATTTATCAATATGTCAATTATATTTAATTGTAAACGTCAATTAAAGTGAGTAGTGAAATAAATTTTATGATTGACTCTCTATAAAAATGTATTGGCTGAGCGATAACAAGCTTTGAAAGCAGTCTGGCAAATGGGCCACTTGGTGGTAGGTTGTCGCCACCGTCCATATATATTGTTACTGTAAGATCAATCTTAGAACAAAGATGTTAAATCCAATGTGTTTGTAGTAACACTAGCTCATTATACAAACACGACAATATTTATTACTACAATTTCGCGGTAGAATATGTGATGAGAGGTGTAACGACATACCCCTATAAATATTACATTGTTAATCGTTTCGAGAAAGAAAAAAGGTTCTAAACTTAACGAACTTTCACCCTGTATTTCCAATAAAAAATGTGTTAAAGGTTTCCTGGAGTCATTTTGTAAAACCATATTCACGGTTTCCAACAACGAGCTAACTTTGTATCGTCGAGTAATAAATGTAACAAGTTTATGTTTGTTACCCGTATTAAAAGTATGTGCTTCATAATTATAGTTAAGCCTTTTATGTTTTTAAGAAAATAAAAGAAATATTTCTCTACCAAAATCCAATTTGAATAAGTTAATATATGTATGTATATAAATATACACACGACGTTCATAACACCTGGGATCATGGAAACTGATCCGTGGCTTACGATGCGTTGGCCGTCAAGGAATTGTTAAATTTCTAGCAACGCTAAATGTCTGAGGAGTGGTGGCACTTTTCACTAAAAATATCACAAACTATGTTCATATTGTCAAAGAAATTGTTCATATTGTAACATGGTAGGGTGACCACCTGCCACCACACACACATGCTGGTGGTCACTGTATACACTTGGTTAACTTACCCATTAAAACAAAAGTGAAAATTAAATACAGTCGAAAGTACGAAATGTTGTCCAGGCAAACGTTGTCAGGTAAGTTATGGTACGATTAAGGCGCGGTTGATTGAGCGTATCTTTGAGGCCTCATAAATTTAATACCCCACCCCGTTGAACGCGCGGATAAATAAGGATTACTGATACAAAATACGCTCCACTTGATTGCCTTTGATATTTTATTTGTAAAGATTCATTTGAAATTTACATAATATATTATATTATATACGGTATATTACAAAATTTTGTTCCGGTTCCAATACAAAATATACTATGTATACTATATAATAATATTATAAATGCGAAAGTAACTCTACCTGTGTGTTTGTCTGTCGCTCTTTCACTGAACCGAATTTGACAAAATTTGGTGTAAACCAAACTTGAACTCCAATAAAAGACAGGCTATTTTTTTTGACTAACACATGACAACCAACCCTTAAAAAGCAAGCGAAGCCGCGGGCGACAACTTGTTCATTCTAACTAGTTCTCATCCACAGCTTTGCCTTTGTGTGAAGAGGAGAGCAGATGTCGGGTATCCTATGTTTGTTTTTTACTCTGGGTAATCTGTATGTAAAATTTCATTATGATATATGATACAATATAGTTAATATGTTAAAGAGTACCAAATAAATATATAAATAAACACTAATCCGCGTATATGGTAGTATTTAAGTTGCATCTGTGTCGTTACACTTAATCAATATACTTAAAAATACTTGTAACTTGTGATTAAATTTTTCAAGTAATGTTTCGTAAGTTTAAAAACAACTAATAACCGATATAAAATGAAACGTGATCTTCGCGTTTGGCAGTTGTGAAACTTCGAATATAATGGACATTGAAAGAATTAAAGCTTAAGAAAGTGAAAACATAGAGTTTCATTTCTAAAATAGATGTTTATTATTTAAATAATAATGTTTTTTTAAAGGTATAGCTGGCATACAGCTATAGAAATATACGCTATATACGTAACGTAAGATGTGACGTCATAAGACATGGGTTACTAGTTGTGACTATTCCCTGCCTAGCTTAGATAAAATATAATTTTACGTTTAAATTTCTTATATTTAAATATCGGTTTGGCTCGTGATTTCGTCTAGTTAGTTAGGATCCATATAACGTTGACTTTGTGTAATAACCGTGTTATTTTAGAGCGTCAGAGATTATAAATTCAATCGACTATAGAGGAGTCAAATAAAACCAGGTTTATCTTTTAAATGCGTTTTTAATATAAATATTTTGTTTAATTAATTTGAATAATAATAATCGAATGTATGAGATACCGGTCCCATTTCCTTTAACACCTCTTACGAGTAGCTGAAGGATGTCGCTCCTACCCATCTTTATATATTTAACTCTTTTGAAAAATATAAAAGGGGGAGGAGGTTGAAATGGCCCCGCGCCCGCCATCAACTGTAGATTCCAACCATAGATCGGTGAACCTTCCTCGAACATGGGAAGTGCAATTTTATAGCGTGCCAACACTTTATTAAATAATATATGAACTAGAACTAAAGTCCAGCAGGTATCACAGCCGTAGCTAAGGTGTATAAAAGACTAATAGTCTTATAAATAAATCAAGACCGTAGTCTAGCGGATAGCACAGTAATAACTATGTTATTCAAATCGACGACTAGACTTATAAATAAATCAACAAACTAGACCGTGGTCCAGTGGGTTTCACAGTCGTAACTGCGGTGTTTATAAAGTAGCCAATGCTACAACAATAATAATAAAAATAAGGATCAAAGTCCCATAAATAGTCAATCAGTCATAGCTGAGGAAATATGTAGTCAATGGGTTTAACCCTGGATTATCATTGCATTAAATCACTGTTTCTCATACCAGTTCAAGTGCACGACCATCAGGCGGCCTAATGCAAGCACAACGTTATTCGTTGCTATATCCACTGTCGCAGAGTGTCGTTTTATCGTAAGATAATACGTATTAATTCCAAACATAGTGGAATAATATTCAATTAAACTCATAGATTACCACGTAGGAATCATTTAAGTGGATTTAGCATAATTTGCTATATTTTCTACCGTAGTAGGTTATAAAGTATGAATATATATATCATGTATCATAAACGTATAATCGTATTCTTTCTTATAACTAAGACTTATATCTAAGACTTATAACTAAGACTTAAAACTAAATCGAACGTTTTCTTAACTAGCTTATAAACCTTATAAACGCTTCGCGTATCACGTTTTACTTAAATCTGTAACTATACAGTGGATATACTTAACTCTACAACAGGTACACACCCGACAGTCGATTACTTAAACCAGCTTTGAACTCAGATCATTATTTGCATGTGATAATCAACTTCAAATAGATATACGCAGTCTTATTACTAAACTAGGTGTCCTACTACAATATTTCTTATAATATCCTTAACACTGGGCTAAGGAGGCGTCCCTAAAAGGACGAACATTTTGCTACAAACGACACTTCTCGTATAAAGCGATTAGTGCGCCATATATGTATAGTGATGCCAGCCTGGATGAAATCCATTATTTGGGTCCTTCACTGCATGAACGTATCACTTCAGCATTATTACAGCCTCCGCAACGCCCTGCAACATTCGGTCGTGATTCTGGTACTACCGATTGATGAGAGACATCAATAACGACATCGTAACGTCAACCAGCCATAGCTCAGTACCACATAGCACATACACTACTCTAGTAACCCGGTAAGACAGAGTGAGGGACATTACCGTATCGCCAAAGACGTTATACAGTAACCTCAAACCCCGAAACTATCTCACGTAGGCAGCCTCATTGGTAACAGAAGGAGGGACACTACCGTATCGCCGAAGACGTTATACAGTAACATCACACCTCGCAACTGCATCACCTAAGCAAATTCAAGACGACATCGCCACGAGGGACACTAATGCAGCGACTCTCGGTCGAGCCACACAGCCTCAGACCACGCGTCGAATCATCAAGAATCTACCAGAGTATATTCAGTACAGTACTCATGCGCGATCATTATGCATGTGCATAGTACAAATATATTATAAAGGTTTTGTTATTTAACAATAAAAATCTTAAAACATCAACATCATTAGATCGTTGTCGTCGTGATCGTATCAAACAGTTATACCAAACTTGGATCTGTTTACTGATAATAATTGTGGAGTTTTAGAACGACCGGTTTACGAACTTACGTCCGTCGATCGACACAGTTTTACATGAAGAGTATTTATTTCGACCGCTATACGAACTTACATCCGTCGATCGTCACAGTTTTACATGAAGATTATTGATTTCGACCGCTATACGAACTTACATCCGTCGATCGTCACAGTTTTACAATATAATATCGCTACAACTTGCTCCGCTTACGGTTTACAAGAATCTGCAACATGGAAGACAAAGTTGACAAGCAATATGTTTAATTATTTTACAAATTAATTATTATTGAAAGAAGTTCAATCATTATTTATAGCCTTATTGCTATTTGTTAATATACTTGATTTAAATTTCATAATTAATAGTCACCGAGGTAACCCTCTACTATCAGTATGCATCGCCCAGTACATACTTTTTTTTCAATTAGATATTATCGCAAGACGGCTACCATCAAACCGTTTCTATATCATATTAATTTCATTATTATATTTTATTCGAGGTTAACCCCGACCTCCTTTATATCGCTTTTATATAATAAATATAATGTCTCATTGAGAACACTCATTCATATGACGGCCTGCCTTACCGTCATTTGTAATAATCATTTGTATTATTTATAGGAAAAGTGCACGAAGCACATTCTCATTATAATTATATTTTGCCATGCATCCACCATTAATATATGAGTAGGCACTACACCGACACACGGATCTGCGCCACTCCTATATTTCAGAATAATCAACCATAGCTAGCAGCCTCGCAGTATAACCCGCACAGCTGCACCGCCTAGTATCATTTCTTATTATGTAATTTGATATGCATTATTGCACGCGGCCGATGCGGCAAGCGCAACACTCCACGCGTCCAATTTGAACCGAGCTGCCAAGCATCATACCCCTATATATGCTTTCACGAGAGTATGACATTCGGCGCAGGTCAGCCTTAAATCTATAGAATTTTGTATGGAAAAAGGCTAGCGCCGAGATTTTTTATCAAAAAGTGGCACGTCATTTTCTTCGCCAATACACGAACATATCCATGAATACACGAACGATTTCACCAAAAACGTATGAAAAAAGGTAAGCTTGATATAATGTCATTCCTTTATTATTCCATGTATATGTATACATTTACTATGCAATCTCATGAATTTATTTGTATATATGTTTTTATGTTTCTATATATGACATATAATTCTATATATGTATGTATGTATGCATGTATGTAAACTCTCCAAAACAACTTGACCAATTTTGATTAAATTTTAATATGTGCTTAACTAAGTCTACGGACGGCTTATATTGGACCCGGTAGGTGGCGCTGCGACCAATGTTTTGTTTTATATATAAAAAAAAATGTATTAAAATAACAATAATTCATTCTCACGTATTTATGTAAATAGTATAGTATAATCCGTTACATAGTTTATCTTATGTTAAAGGATAAGCTGAAAGGCAAAATAGATATTGGACATCATAAAGCACAAAATAATTTTAAGTGACATTTCTTAAGTTCGATTCGATGGCCGATAGATGCACGAGAATCGAAAGTGAAATTTTAAGAACGAGTCACGTTGTTACCCCTTTTGTTACATGAGAGAGATAGGAGATATGACGTAACGATAACTCTTTATCTTCTGTCTAGTTCTAGCAATATACTCGTATTTATGAAGTTTAAATTTTTATCATTTGTTTCGTTCTTGTACGGTTCTGCACGCGAATTCTTAAATCAAATACTTTATGGCGAAACAAAATTAAATCGAACAATTCATCTTAGCCTTATTTATAGCGAGATTATAGATTACGAATTGATAAGAGAGTTAAATAATAAACAATTTATTAAACTATGTATTTATATATGTGATAAGATTATAACATAACATAACATAAGCAGCCCGTAAATGTCCCACTGCTGGGATAAAGGCCTCCTCTCCCTTTGAGGAGAAGGTTTGGAGCATATTCCACCACGCTGCTCCAATGCGGGTTGGCGGAATACACATGTGGCTGAATTTATAAGATTATACAATAGCAGTTGCTAAGTAAATATTAAAAACAAACAAACTCTTTTCTATTTATAAACATCATTATCTATGGCTGGATATAAAATATATTAAAATCAGGTGAACGTTTCCGCCCAACCCATTGCTTGCTTTCTAGGGCGTGCAGGACTGATCGATCGGTCAGGAGGCGAGGTTACGATTTGACATTTACAATGCTTTGAATATTCTGAAGTGCTTTACTTTCTTATAAATTTATATATATTATAATTATAACCGGCTAAATCTGGATTGTGACGTATTTTGATGTTATATTTAAAAAGAAACGATCCACGCGCCTCCTATTCGTTTAGGTTATATTAGGACATAAACCTTTACGGTAACACAATCACCGCAGGTAAGTTATCATAAGAAGACTAAGAGATACTTCTGCCACAGTTTACCCCGGACAGCAAGATCTTGGAAAACACAAAATTACCCAGTAGTTAATATTTCCGGTAAGAAAATGCCTTGGTAAAAAAGTGAATTTTGAAACCCGTTCCGGATAATGCACGAGATCTGTACTTAAAATTAACTCAATCGGAAGTATGATGTGCCAAAACAAGTCTGAGTTACTGAGTTTCCTGTCTGTTATTTTTGGTAGAATCTACATTCCGGACCGGTGGTGGATTTACGTTTATACAGTTTTGTTAAATGACGATTCAAAAGCACTCGTAAATATCTACTTGAAAAATTATTTTGATTATAATACGAACAAAATAATCTTTTTTTTATATTTAATAATGTCTTAAATGTGCAATGCCTTTTTAAATTACTTATAAAACAATTATTTGCACGAAAGCCTACTTAGGTCAAAGGTACTATAAGAGGAATCTTGAAGTAAGTGCCAAGAATAGCTGTACAAAACATTAATTCATTCTATGTTCCTGAATGCACAAAATACGTTTAAATACATGAATTATTAAGTAAAAATATTTACCTTAATAATATTATAAATATAAATATATATTAATATGGTTGGTTGGTTTGCTACGCCAGAATAGCTGAACAGATATGAATTAAATTTAGCTCAGCGATAGATTTTAGTCCGGAATAGAAAAGGTTACTTTTATTTTTTTAAATGTAACAAAACCTGAACCACCCTGGTCAAACACACGGCCGAGGTCGCGGTTGGAAACTAATTAATAATACAAATAATTTTTTATCGATTTTGCGTAATTTACAACATAATGGGATCAGCCACTGAAAACCAGTGCCGTATTACGATTCAGCTGTACCCCTTTCGCAACTCGACCTAATAGGTAAAATATAAATTATTAATATTGGTTCAGTTCTGTAATGTACGGCAAAAACAATAACTGTTTTTTTTCTAAATGTCTCACTCCTTGGGCAAAGCTCCTCCTCCCGTTTGAGAACAATACTCGGTCGTAACTCCACCACGCGGCTCTAATTTAAAAAAAAAATATTATCACAAATTTTGATATTCCAATTTAAAGAGATCTTAAAATGAATGTATATGTATATTTTTGGGTAGAATGAATCTGGAAAACATATTCATCGATACGGAAAGTAAATTTTGTATCATCCTTCGTTTATTTTATTTGCGCACGTATCGAGCGGAAATCATTAAATGGACTGTAATAATGCACGGTATTCTGTATTGTGAATTTCAATGTTAACACTGAAATATATACCTTGAGGTTATTGCTTTACAATAGGAATGATGTTAATAAGTATAGGCGATTCATTAGTTTTCTATGTTTTCTTGGGTCTGGGTGTTTGTGGTACCGTCGTTACTTCTGATTTTCCATAACAAAAGTGCTATAGCCACTTACATTGGGATCAGAGTAATATATGTGATGTTGTCTAATATTTATTATTATTATTTATTAAGTATGTATATTACTAATACTAGACTATAAATACTAATGTTAGATTTTAAAATTATTATTGTTATATACTATGTACAAAGATTTATGTATCTATATGCGAGTGGAAGTTTAAACAAATCATACAAAGTTTCTCCCATTTCTCCCCCCTTAAAGTAAAAATCCTTTGAGTTTTTCATGCTATTTGGAAATAGCTCTGTTTTATTATCTGCTAACAGTTCTTGATCAATTATTTATTAATTATATCTTGATTTATAAAACAACACTACTACACTTACTTACTTATATATTTACTTTAATTGTATACCAATAACAGTTTTGTCGACATTTAAAATGCCCTTTTTTCGTACACCCATATTGAATACTATACCTTATTCAAGATCCCGATAAATTATATCGCGTCTATTCAATTCCATGTCAGGCTTGTTTATTTGTCTCTCAATTTCTAAATGACATTTAAAATAAATAGGCTATTTATATCAATAATTTTATTTTGATACTCTGTGACAGTTAAAATAAACGAAACGAAATTATTAGTTTTCAATTTTGTATACATAAAAATGATCACTGATATTACTTATATATACTTGATATATTATTTTAACACATAATTTGCATGCATAATCAGAAATTTATATGTTTCACTGTTTTACCAGCATATATGTTAACAGTAAGTTTATGCACATTATAAATTGATTTTTATACTCGCATTCAATGCGAGACATCTTTTTCTTGGATGTTTAACAACCCATCCAGATTTGTTCAACACAAAAATTTACATTCATAAATTAATATAATCTTGAAAAAGCATTCGTGGAAATAAAATTATTCGAGATATTTCAGTGGAATTCATTTTATATCAATTCATTAGAGCATTTATACACTAATTGGTCTCTTTCAGACCTTATAGAGCCATTAATATGCTCAAATTAAAAGTCGAAAGAATTAAAAACCAACCCCTTTAAACGTTTAAAAAACGCTATGAAATATAAAAGTCATTTCGTCGAGCGAATTATTAATAAATGAAAAGAAAATTTCTTAATTACCAACATTTGTGTCGTCTTTAGTTTTTAACTTGTTCGTTAAGAACATTTCGTTGATGTAATACGACGTGGTCCGAATATTTTGGTGTTTTTCTTAGTTAATATGTATATTTTAAGATGATATCCATAACGGGTATAAAACGATCTCCTTCCTGCAAATAAACATAAAAATATATTCATCAGAAACAACATCAAGCATTGACTTTATGTTATATTATATTCTAAAAAAAATAATTTTGTTTTTCCGTCGGTTTTCTCTGGTGAGATCTGATATATTTCCTCGAAACCGGTAATAGAATTTTGACAGTCAATAAGTACGTGTAACGCTTGTATAGTATATAAAGGATAATGTTTTTGATTTTATTATTCATTTCCTGTGAATTATCTCAAGTTACACTAAAAGTATTATGATGTCCAATTTCTCAAATATATAAATGATGCCTACATAACATAACATAACATAAGCTGGTCGTAAATGTCCCACTGCTGGGATAAAGGCCTCCTCTCCCTTTGAGGAGAAGGTTTGGAGCATATTCCACCACGCTGCTCCAATGCGGGTTGGCGGAATACACATGTGGCTGAATTTCGTTGAAATTAGACACATGCAGGTTTCCTCACAATGTTTTCCTTCACCGCCGAGCACGAGATGAATTATAAACACAAATGAAGCACATGAAATTTCAGTGGTGCCTGCCTGGGTTTGAACCCGAAATCATCGGTGCACACAAGATGCACGCGTTCTAACCACTGGGCCATCTCGGCTCAAATGATGCCTATTCTAATTTAATCAATTAATGCATCACATATATCTGAAGCGTTAAACATATAACTTTCAAAAATAAGTTATTTTGTGTAATAATAATATTGTTGTATGCGAAGTTTGTATTATTTTTTATAAAATAGGAAGGTGAACTGTTTAATAGGACACTCGGTTGTAAGTGGTCATAATTTATGCGCTGAACGAAAAAGTAATCATTCCTTAGGAACAAAAATGTTATGTGCCTTGTGCCTTTAGTTACACTGACTGAGTCGCCCGACAACAATCAGATCACAACTATACTAGTATTTTTATTAGGTTCTAGAATATGTGTTGAGTATTAGTCTGATACAAGACTAGCTTCCATAAAGCACCAAGTAAAGTATTATTATTAATAGTTATTTAGATTATTATTAATAATTAAGGGTATTTTTAAAGTAACATTATATTATATTATTACTTAGTATACTTTACTATTATAAAGACGCAAAGGACGCACGAGACAAAACCGATGGAGTACGTAGCCGAATACGAGTCGAACTCGCGTACTAAGGATCTTCCACTTTGGGCTTAGACGTTTCACTGTCATGAAAGCAGTCATATTTACACGTATGTACTTGTCATATATATAAAAGTCGAATTAAAAAAAAGGCCAGTTATGATGGTTCTAAGTATATTGCCCTGTGAAAGGCCAACAGGCTTATCGTTACAAAAACTCAAATAGCATCGGTCGCAATGCGTGATTAAACTTAAAGCACTGAGCTATATAACTGGATTGTACAAAAAATTATGAGTTGCTCAATTTATTACATGTAACGTTATAAGTTCACTAGTTTATTAGAATTAATATATATATATATATATATTTATGAAGTATTAATACTGTAGCTAAATTTAGTGTCTAAAGTCGTGGTGAGCTAGTGAATTCCGTTCATTCTTGCTTATAATTGCTCCATGGTTTTTCATTCGTTACGTGTATGTTATAATTAATATTCTAAGGTATTAGTTGGGACATGTCCTGTTCATGATATCTATACAAAGCAGCTGTCCTTATAGCTATCACAAAGTCTTACAAAATAATTTTATATATTGAGTACGAGCAACTATAAAAATAGTTGTTCGTAGTCTATGGATAAATGGATTTATAAAAGACATTTAACATTGATGTTTTTAATATCACCTTAAATTTCATCTTATGAAACCGATATGGATATCGAGATAAATTTCTTATTATTAATGGAAATTTGGATGGAATGGATGAAATTTTGGGTTGTCTGGAAGACAACAAAACATCAAATATTTTTATATATGGAAATCAAGATAAATTGCTTATTATTAATGTAAATAATTTGGAATGGAAATTTGGATGGAATGGATGGAATTTTGGATTGTCTGGGTTGGAAGACATACAACACATCAATTTTTATTTTTTGTTTTTAGTATTATAGAAATAATGCTTAGTTTTTAGTCCTAAGATTTCTGTATATATGTATTATGTTTGTGGTGCACCATAAATTATATTAAAATTATACTGTCATCACATATATTAAAGATTTTTATTGAGCATAAGCATTGTCTACTAATAGCTTAAGAGTAAATCAGTTTTGGTTTTGGAAAAGTCGGAGAAGTTATACATATGTAGTTTAGTTTATCCACACATCATAAATTTAAAGGAAACATTTTAAAACGTCTCAAGTGCAGTCACTATAATTATTAATTATTGACGTTTTAATAAAAAGACGCGTCATTTCGCTTTACCGGAAATATGGTTTATGTTGCTTCAAATCAAATCAAAATATACTTTATTCAAGTAGCCTTTTATAAGCACTTTGTCATTTAACAAACTTTTTAAAGTAAAGCTACCACCGGTTCGGAATGTAGATTCTACCGAGAAAAATCTGCAAGAAACTCAGTAGCTACTCTTTTTCAACATATAAAAATACAGTCATGTTAGTTAAATACAATTATAAATGTATGTTCTGTCTCTTACCTGGAAGTCAACAAGCATTAACTCCACGCTTTTTTATCATCAATATAATCTTGTATCGAATAATATGCCTTCTTTACCAATGTATTTTTTACAAGTGACTGATGATAATAATATTACTGTAGAGTATATCTATCATCTAAAATAACAATGTAACATCGGTATAAATAATTCAAGTTAATCGTAGGGTTCAATGACAGGACACTGTGACGTCTTTTACTACGTGTTTTGTATCGTTAAAACTACAATATAATTATGTTGTATTTTGGTTGTAATTTAGCTCGACCTTATTGAGGAAGTCGTTTTAAGGATACAACAATAAATAAATTTAACCCGGACGAATACTGAAATTTCAAATAGTTAATTTAGATAGTAATTGATCTCATTGATGGAAACCGTCGTATATATGCTGATTTCGCATATATTGGGTGTGAACCTGTCATATGTGCATTGTATTAAAACAGCGTGATGGAACGAGCTCTAAAACTTTTCCTTAAGAGGAAAGGACGCCTTTCCTCAGCAAACTAATTTAATTTGACGAAAAAAAAAAGACCCGCTGCGTTTCTTTCGCCGGTTCTTCTCAGGTCAGGGTGTTCTTTTTTCCGAATCGGTGGTAGTGTTTAATTTGACCATCAATAAGAAAGTGTAATGCTTCTATATTGAATAAAGGAATTTGAGTTTGAGTTTGAGTTTAAACGAACCCTTTAAAACATTTACATAACTTATCCTTAGAATGGTATAGAGTAACTCATTAATTATTCAACCGCCAATATCGATGTATTGTAAGATGTATGACCAAATATAAATTTATGTAAAATATGGAATTAGCCTTTACACCTTACAGTACACAGCGACTAGTTATTAACTTGTATTGCGAACATTTTGTTTAAAGATATTCGCAATGCTTTATTTTAAAGAATTACTATTATTTTAATTTACCTCTCCAAAACTTAAAACTTGTACTAGAAGTGGGGCGACAAGAGCCAAAGGGGTCGGAATCGAACCCGTGACTTTATACATCGCAAGGCGACCCGTAAACCTTTGAGTTAGTGATGCTTACATCAAAACAAAATATAAAAGAATAAACATAGTTTTACAGTTAACATTATTCATATAAAAACTCCTACAAAAATACGAATGAAGTCACTGGTTCTCAAACTAAAATATTTACTCCAATGGGCATTAAAGAGTAATAACATTTTGTCCTCGCTTAAAACATAATAAAACTTCGTCCTTCTGAGGCTAAGGGAATAGTTTAGCAATATAGTAGTATTTGCATGTGGTCCCGATTTCTTTTTCAATTTCAACTTGTTCGCCACTTTATTGAGGTCGGTGTCACCCGCGCTGACGACGAGTAATGGGAGAATATCTCGCTATAAAATAGGATTCATATAAAATATTTAACAACAGACATATTCTTGACGTCTA
Organism: Vanessa atalanta; assembly: GCF_905147765.1. Classification (NCBI taxonomy): domain Eukaryota; kingdom Metazoa; phylum Arthropoda; class Insecta; order Lepidoptera; family Nymphalidae; genus Vanessa; species Vanessa atalanta. The sequence goes on from NC_061882.1 coordinate 9,795,501, forward strand.
TGTAGTTCGATAGGATACAATTACATAGCGGATGTGTATGTGAAATAATAGACGTGTGTACTACTTTGTTTGTGTGTGTTAATATTTGTTTTGTATATAGCATGATTGTTTTTGTAGTAGTGATCTTATTGTTATAATACGTTTTACCGAAACTCATCGATTCTTTCTAAGTAGTAGAGATTCTTGGTAGTCTGCGTTGCCTATCGACTAGTGTGTACCTATTTAGAATTTAAAAAATGACAAATCCTTACTTTATTTAACCCCTATACAAATCTTCTACGGGATATTTTTTTTTATTATTCATAAACAGAAGCGTAACGGTCATTTTCTATATTCCTAACTCAAAATATGAAGAATTTCCTTAGAAACTTTCATCCTAAATTTCTCCTTTTAAATGCCCTTTTAGATGATTTAAAAACGGTATAACAATTTTCTTGTTTACCCATTAATAGAAACCTAAATACCAATTTTCATATTTTTAACATAAGCTTTGAAGAATTTTCGTACGAATTTTCACCTTAAATTATTGCAAACTATTTAACTCATTGCTCAACTATGTTTCATAAGAAAATTCCGGGCAAAATTTCAACCTGTTAGACGATTAAGGCTAAAAATTCATTTTAAATATAATTTTTATAGCCATAGACAACAGCGCCCATAGACAAGAGCGCTGTAAGAAATATTAACAACCTTGGGAATTAAGATGTTCTATCCCTTGTGTCTGTAGTTACACTGGCTCACTCAACCTTTAAACCGAAAACACAACAATTCTGGGTACTGCTGTTTGGCAGTACAATATCTGGAGGTACGTACCCAGAGGGGGTAATTTTATCAGTCTCATGTACATAGGTCTCGATATATACTTTGGCTAATAACAGCCTGTTCTAACCACTATCTCGTATGTTTACAAAGTTCTTACAATCTTCAGCTAAAATAATATTATGAAAGCGAAAAATCTCTGTCCGTCTGTCCGTAGCTCTTTCACAGCCAAACAAACGATCTTAAATTCCATGTATGAACACATACAACTTTCTATGCCTAGCAGAAACTTGTATTCAATAAAAAATATATAATTTTGCGTATAAACTTACATTTTCGTTTAAAAATGTTCTGTCTATTCCTTTTTACTTGTGGCAACTTTATTGAGGGCGGTGTCACCCGCGCTGACAACGACTAATAGCAAAATATCTTGCGACAAACCAAGATAAACTTTTTCCTACTCATATTTCTACAAAAAAAACTCCTTGATTCTTTGTTATTGTACTTTATATACGATTGATATTAAGCTTTATATATATATGTGTGTGTGTGTGTGTGTTGTAACAAGAGATATATATTTAAAGTGTTAATTTATCAAATACTAAATGTCACCCGCGGTTTTGCATGTGATTAAGTGGTTGATCAGCAGGTTTTAGGGACATGAAATAAGGGGTATGAACTTTCCTTATGAAAATTTTATCAAAATCGGTTCAGTAGTTTCGACATGAAAGTGCAACAGACAGACAGTTATTCGTATTTATAATATTGGTAGAGATGTCTCCGCTATTTTTGGCTAGTTTGAATAATCTCGTCTGAAGGTTAACTTTTTTTTTTTTTTGAATAGTACAACATTGGGAGCGAAATGTTATGAATTTATATATACAGTTAATATATATACAGACAGAAAATAAACCGTAAATTCTATTCGAATTTAATCAAAATCAAAATATACTTTATCCAATTAGGCTCTTACAAGCACTTTAGAATCGTCATATTACAAGATTAAATTCGGAGTGTAGATACTACCGAGACAAGCCGATAGGAGACTCAGTACTTACTCTTTGCGAAATTTAAATAATCTAGGTATTTGAATTTAATATAATTTACTTTATTGATACGCGCTTTTTATCATCTAACTAACACGCCTTATTTGTCAAAGTTTTATTTAACGTGCGATTAAATTTTATTCATCGGTTAAAACCAATGATTGTCGAGCGTAAAGCGATCTTTTACCCTGTTAAATATGTATCGGGGACCAATAAATCTTCTGAATATTGTTATGACCCGTTTTGATAGGCCACTGTTTATTGGTAACCCAATTTCTTCCAACTACAGGGGTTTCTTGTGATGTTTTCCTATCTCGTTACAAATTGGTAAATAAATCAATCGAATACTGATCCACGAATTGTAACGAAACGTCTACTGAGAAGAAAGGTCGTAAAGAAGAAGCGATTTGGTCATTTTCTATACTCTACTGTCTACTGAGCTACGTGGGTTTTTAATGGAACAAAAAAAAAATTTAAATGAAACATCGTCGTTCTCAAAGACGAATAAAAATAAACGTCGAACATTAAACATTTCTCGAGAAAGTTGGTTAAAAAGTTTTGAAACTCTGTCTTTTATATTGCGAGCGGGATGTTTGTGTATTTCTTAAGATTTCTATTATAGTTTCTGATACACTAAACTGTTATAGGAAATATATTTTTTTTATAAATACACTATTTATTTAAGTACACTAACCATTTAAAAAAATGCATATATATTGATACCAATATCAAAAACTTGGGTACATAACTTACAATAGCTTAACAATCATTTAACTAAAATAAAACAAAAGAATGTCAATAAACAAAATCTAATTGGAACGAGGAAAATCAAAGATCAAATAAATTAGAACATAAAATACAATTGGAGTGTCTGTAATATTAAAATACCGCTTCTCTTTCTAGGCTTCCTCTCCCTTTGAGGAGAAGGTTTGGAGCATATTCAACCACACTGCTCCAATGCAGGTTGGCGGTTACACATGTGGCAAAATTTAGTTGAAATTAGACACATGCAGGTTTCCTCACGATGTTTTCCTTCACCGCCGAGCACGAGATGAATTATACATACAAATTAAGCACATGAAAAATCAGTGGTGCTTGCCTGGGTTTGAACCCGCAAAATAATACAATTTTACTTGTACTTATACATAAATGAAGTTAATCGTATGCTTGGGTACTTAACACACACATACATATGTAAAAAGACATACTAACGTTCTGAGAAATGTATATAAGTATGAAATATAATGAAATCTTTTTTATTTGATAATTTTTGAAAATCGAAACTTCTAGCTCAGTTTAAATAAAGTACCTAAATATCACACTAACGAAATAAATGGTTTTTAAATACATATTTTAAAATAACGTGCGCATATTAGAATGTTGCGTACGTACGGGACACACACACACACACACGTTAACGTAAATACAAATGAATACGCATAAGTTAGATAAATATGACATAGTTACATTCTAAGATTATTTTTATTCGGAAATATTTCTAAAAATAGGTATTATTAAATAAAAATTAAAAAAAAGTTTAGAAATATATTAATACATACATTTCTTCTTACGTACTAAATATATTTAAAAAAAGCCGTACAATAAAAATCGGATAAGTAATATCATAATAAAAATAATATCGTACAAAAGTAAAATGCGGAGAGTTAGCTTTAATAAATGCATTTTCTAGGAGAAATCTTCAGGTGAAGTATTTCAATGGTAGTACTTGGCTTGGAATATGGAGTACACTAGAACTACATATCTACATAAAAAAAACTGAAACACAAAAGGCAATTGATTTAATATTCGTATTACATAAATAATAAACGAACAAAAATTTCTAAACGTATATTTCTCATACAGTAAACTTTACGCTTTTACTTATTTCAACAACGTTTCCGAACTTTATAGCGTCACAAATTACTTTTTCTCATTAGAACGATACGTTAACACAGCAAGCGGCGAACTGTTCGGAAACTGATGTATTTCTAGCCTCAAATACCGAAAGTTTGACAATTTACTTTTATTTGTGCCCACGATTTGCATGGCGAAACTCGCGATTCCTTTTCCAATTTCGAACTTGTTCCATATTCGAACGCGACCTGACTCTGTGACTCGATTAGTTTTTTACAGCCATTTTTCTTTGGCCAGTTGGTGTCGAATGGAAATTTCTTTTGAATCTGTGCGAAGTGAGTACGCCTCTCTTATTCTGACTTCTTTTATTAGTTTTGTTTGAATGTTTCTAACTTTTTCAGATGAATTATTGAAAAAACACACGATTCTTTAGTACCTTAATAAAATACTAGAGTTTCTCATTTCTTTTTTTTTTCTTCTTATTTGATATTTTTTAATTTCTACTGTTCTCTCAATTAGCAATGGTTACTAAGAATGTAGCCACCAATGACTTACAATAACGTACAATGAATTAAATTTTGATTTATTTAAAATCTATCTTAAAATTAAACAAATTATAATAATTAGTCAACTTTTGACAAAAATGCGAGGAAGCATTTCCTTACTGAATTGCAATCGTCTAGACGAAAAAGAATGATTTTAATTCCAATTGTACATATTTACGACTTAATATAAATAATTCTTATGTAAGTAAATAAAAATAATACACAAAAAATATTGTATATTTTTAAATGTTAATTAAACAATAGTCCATGTTATGGCATTTATAATACGAACAGTTATTGGTTTTATACAAGAATTCATATTACTTCGTAATAATGAAAACGTGGAGTGTTGATCTTCGTAGCAAATGGTTTCCTTGAGATCTCTATTATTACTGGAATTGTAAAACATTTTTCTATTTTTTGCCGTCTGGCAGTTTATCTGAGGGATCAATTCAGATCTAAATCAACAAGGATTAAAAGGCTTCCTGTGATTTTGTATTCACTTTTAAGACTTGCAAAAGAAATAACGCCCTGTATTTACTTGATCTTACTAAAAGTAGAGCTGATGTTTGATTTGATTTGTCTAATTTGATGCGTGAAGTAAATGAAAAAAAGGGACTGGACAAAGGTGCTTCCGCTATAAATATTGTGTATTGAATAACAGACACAATAAAATAAATGAACAACGTTTGAGAATAATTAAATGATCAGACATAGATTTACTCTGTGCTTTGTGCAATCATCTGGGTAGGTACCACCCACTCATCAGATATTCTGCCGCCAAGCAGCAATACTTTGTATTGTTGTGTTCCGGTTTGAAGGGTGAGTGATTCATTGTAACTACAGATACAAAGGACATAATAACTTAGTTTCCAAGGTTGGTGGCGCATTGGAGATATAAGGCATGATTAAAATTTCTTACAGCGTCAGTGGATGGTAGTGAACACATTACAAATCAAATGGGCGATGGTGACCATTTACTATCAACTGACCCATTTCGTTCGCCTACCTATTTCATAAAATATATATATCGGGGGGACATCAGATTTATTGTCACTATTATTGTTCATCGTGTGCGCGTACAGTGGATAATCGTGTTTGAAGGATTTGAAGATTGAGTGAGCCAGTGTAACTACAAACACAAGGGACATAAGGAACATCTTAGTTTCCAAGGTTGATGGCGCATTGGCGAAATAAGGGATGGTTAATATTTTCAACAGCGCCAATGTCTATGGTCGGTGGTGACCACTTCACATAAGCCGGTCTGCTTAAGTATTACATTAAAAAATGAATAGTTAATAAATTAAAATAATGACAAAAAAATAAGTTTGAATAATGTTATATTAGGAGACAGAGATAAAGAAAGGGGAAGGTCGAAGAAGAGGGCATAACCCTTTTTCCTTACGTGACGATTTCTGTCAATTCACTCTACTCTAAGTCGCGTCAAAAAAAAAACGATGTCTTGATATTTCCTAATTATCTCATAATATTCATGATATTAGGTTAAAGTAAAAATAGCGTAGAAAAAAATTAATGAAGAAATATATTCTCATTAAAATTACCAAGGATCCTGTGACTTTTTAATTTACCCTTTGTAATCAAATAGTAGCAATATAACAACGATTCTTATCATTATAATTTAATAATACAGCATTACTTTTGATTTTAACTGGGAAATGATCGGTATGTTTCGAATAATACTGTTCTTATCATTTTAAGACTTGAGTTGTTAATTGCATCAGTACAATCCTGTAAGAAATCACTTTCAATCTCACTCGTGAACAATTTTGATCATACTGTTTTGATGTACGTACCCTTTAAATGTTATATTTATTAATACCAATGTCCTATGTTACCCTCTGGCATTTCACGATCGTGCACGGCGGTAAGTTTCTTAAAGAACAGATCGCCGTTCAAAACATTTCGAATAATCTTTACTAATATTATAATTGCAAAAGTCTGTCTGTTTGACTGTTTGTTTGTCTGTTATACTTTCACGGCCAAAATCACTGAACCGAATTCGATGTAATTTGAAATGCTCGAATTCCAAGAAAGGCTACATTTTTATGCCTGACACGCGTAACCGCGGTCGAGAACTGATATACAGTAAATAACATAAGGGTAAGCCGGCACTTATACCTATTTATAGCTTAAACTACTAACATATATTCTGTAATAACAACGCTACGGACTATTGACTAATTGCCATTGCCATAAATTCAAAAGCCATAGAAAACCCATTAAGATTCCCGGATATGAATATGAATCTTTTTTATTTGAATCTACGTATATTATGACAAAAAATCTTCGTCGACGCAAAATTTCTAACCCCGATTTTTTCACCGACGCGACGAAGGCTTCGCCTTATAAATATTCATACACAGCTCAATCATCGCAACATGCAGTTTTTGAATGTCAATCAAATAATCCCTTTAACCAATACATGAAGGTTTTATTTATACGAGGTATCAAACATGTATCAATCAATCGAGCGGGATTTACATGGAGAAGAATTTAAGCCGTTATCGACAGTATATCCGGAGCGACAGTTTGCCGACGTAATTTGTTTTGAAATATCCCCTCATATAGGGTCAGCTTATGGAATCATCCCATTTAAATATTTCAGAAGCGTAGATACGTTGATCACGTATTCAAATCGGTTTCGCAGAAATTTCCAGTCGTATATCCAATATATTCCTATCTATTTATTCAATGATTGATCGTGACTTTATTTTTTAAATATAACGTGATATTGTTGAATTCAATATAATAGCAAGTTTAATATGTCAATTGTATCAATAGTGCTAAAGTCCACTAAGTATGAAATTTTATTTTAAATGTTCATGTTGTAATTGCAATTATTTTAAGACATTTTTGGCTAACCTGAACCGTTAATATAGAGCGCCGCATTAGACAGGCGTGTCACCGACGTTACGCCTGTATTTGAATATTACGGGAATGATTTTTAACGTATCTTTTTTTGTGGCAAGTTCATTGATTTTTCTTTAAGTTCATATCCTATTGGTAAGATAAAAGGTGATCCTTATTAATTACCTGATAGTCATAAATACTAAGTGATATGCACATTCGAGTCAATAAAAATAAATAAAAATATAATAAGTTGAGTAACATTTTATGCTCCACTGCTGAGCAAATGTGTCAACTCCCTTTTGAGGATGTTTGGGGCTTATCCCACCATGCTGGAATTTCATCCACCACATGCTGGCTTCCTCACGACGTTGTCCTTCACAGTCACATTAATTCAGCGGTGCTTGCTCCGGGTTTGAACCCAGAATCATCAATTAAAATTCACGTCTTGTGACCACTCTGCCATCAAGGCTCAATGATTTAATAAATAAAGAAATCGAAATATTAAGCTAAAAATCGGATTATACGATTTCACTCTTTACTCAATTTGAATCTAAAATATAAATGAAAATCCTAAATGTATTAAAACCACTACAAAAATAATATAGAAATACATATAAAATATGATACTCATATACGATACAATATGTTAGTCTAAATGGTACCATGGGTATCTTGTCATACGCCGAACATGATGTGATCAAATCATGTATATATGTTACTGTAAAAGCTCGAACTACGGCAAATCTTAAGATTTTCCAGTAAAACCTAAGATTTACCGATTATGAATGGTAAATGTCCATAAATTTTGGACTTCGAAGTTTTACTATCATTTACATGGTTTATCTTAGTATTTACATGTTAGGTTAGGTTAGGTTGGAATGATACTTACATTTACCAACTCATGTCGGTAAATCTTAGGTTTTACGAGAAAGTCTTAAGATTTACCTTCATTCGAGCTTTTACATATACATATTTAAAACTGTTTCAAATAGTTTAATAATTTACAAACGTCAATTTTTTATATTCCCTTAACTTTTTGGCATGTATAACTCTACCAAGTGTATGTATGGGTCAAATGATGCAACTTAATTAAAAACAACTTTCATTTTATTGAAGTGAAATTTCGCCATGACTTTTGGTACAGGTAACAAAATAATCTAGTTCAGTCTCATTTGATTGTACTGTACTTGTTAATTTAGATTCCATATTTATGTGACACGTATGTAACCTCATTTTTAACGTGTAAAGCAGACAAGAAAGACAATATGAATAAAATTTATTTCGCCATAAAACGAACGTAAATATAAATAGGACGAAACGCAAAGAGGTTGGAAATTTTTCATACCAAAACTTTTTGTTGAACATCAACCACCAGAGGAAAAAGTGAAGTTTTTAGGGTCGCGATAGCAGTTAAAATATTAATACTTTCTCTCAGATAATAAAGTCATGAGGACCGACATTTTTTACATGAAGTTTAGACACCGACGTAGATTAATACTTAAGAAGATAATTAATTCATACATTACTAGTTTTATAACTGCGCTCTATAAAGCAACTAAACCTATTATTACGAGCCATAAACTTTAGTTAAAAACATTTATAAGATGAGAAGCAATTTGGCATTATGTTTTATATAAAAAACTGTAAACCGAGAAGTCTTGGACCTTATTGCGGATCGCTGAATGAAATGTGAAAGAATTTCAAACGATACAAATTCTTCTGCACTAAGCTCGCGATTATGAGCACAAATTAAGCAGAGTGGTGACTCGGTGGTGCTTGGTAAAAAGTTTATAAACGTGACGTAGTACATCCTACATATGTATAAAATTTAAGTTTTAAAATGCTTCTTTTCTTCTTTAATCAACGCGTTCACACATCGTTTTCCAATTGAGTTGAAACGTTTAGATTTCTAGAGTAACACTATCAAAGCACAATGCGTTCAAAATATAATGCAATGTGATATTCGGTATTGTTTATATTAAAAAAAATACTTTATAATTTACCAGCATTATCTCTTAAAATATTTTTTACTGGCCCGACTTGGGATTTCAACTCAGGAACTTCCGCCGTATAACCTAACTACTAGATCAACGGGGCCTTATAGTATATTATATTGCGTCAAGATCTATCCATAGTATATTGGGTCGTAACTCAATCTTGATACTCTAAATCTTAGGATCGGTTACTAAACACCACATATCAAGTTCTAAACTTTGTCTAATATAATAACATATACAGTTATATTTATTGTACATTTTAGAGCTGTCTTTATGTAGTAAGATATATTTGCAACATATACCTATTAGCAGCAAAGTATGTGGATACTTTGCTGCTAATATATATTGCAGAAGAAAACTCGCAGCTTAACTATGATTTATGCAACTTGCATTATAATTAAAAATATGAATAAATAATTTTTTTCGAAGAGATTTCTATCGTTTTTTATTTGTAATTTCGTGGGGATGACTTGCTCTGGCTACCGTGATGCCTTAACGACTGCCCACTTGTACCTCCAAGCTATAGGGGTTCTTGGAGTACAGAACAGGGTTGTTCTCTGTATGCCGGGAACTCAGTACTTGCAGTGACGCTTACAGCGGGGAGAGTAGGTCTAGGTTACAAGTAAGAGTAGCTAGGAGTAGGTTACGAGACCTTCTCCCCAATATACTTCGACGGACCGGGTCACCGGAAGCACTCTTAATGCTCCACTCAGCATTTATCCATCCATCCATCCAGCACATCTCGCTTAGATAACCTGGGACTTCAGATGATTTTGAATAAAAATAATATCGATAAAAAAGGTCTATTTGAAACTTATACCATATAGCAGATTTTCTGTTATTATTGATTTTGATTTACATAATTATAAATTGACTCTAAGAAAGATTCTCAATTTGAATTTTGACCCTCAAACATATTCTATTTTTTTAAATAAATTGTAGGTTCAAAAAGGTTTTATTCAGCAATTGTCCTACCACCAAACAGCCAATACTTTTTAAAATATGTTCCGATTTAATTGTGAATGAGCGAGTTTAATCACAAGGGACATCTTAGAGCTCGTGGTTGGCACATTTATCGCACTCGTGTAATAAGTGGCCATTTAAAAACAACCATTTGATCGTCTGTCTCTGCCTTGCAAAATAAAACAATTACATTAGTAGTACTTAAGTATCAAAATCGTGACTAATAATACACTATCAGCCGTTTTACTGTTTAATACATAATTGACTGGAACGTTATCTGTTTGATTTATCAATTTCATTCGTATGTCGAGTTTGAAAAAATAATATTTCACCAAAAATACGATTTGAAAATACCAAACTACGGCGGTGCAACAAGTGGCCGAATATAACAAAATTTCAACGGTTTTCCGTTTCTTTTGAATACCGTGCATGAAAACTTTAATAGGATTTGCTTTTTCCGGTAGCTGGTATCGTTATTATAATCTAAAAAGGTTGAATTGAAAACCGATCCTTTTCGTGAGCTAATACAAAACCGGATTTGTATATTCTTTTAAAATATTATATGTAAATATAAGTAAATATATATTTTTTAAATAAATCTAAAATTGAAATTTTATTTAAAAAAATAATAATAATTAAACCTTACTATTTCATCCTTTGTCTGAATAAGATAGAGAATATAAAAACTGCAGAAAACAAATAAAGTTACGAATAACTCCTTATTTGAGTTCCTTTAGAGAAGTTTGGATGGTCCTTTTCATGTTCAATAATTTTGATGGTAAGAAAACACAAAAACATTAATACATTATAATCAGATATTAGCATTGTTGACACAGTAGCATTGATCACTTGGATAAAGTCAGTGATAATCATTGTATGTACACAAGAAGTAAGGATAAGCTCGTGACGTCAAGTTTCCGACTCCGCAAATTCAATAAATCCTTCTTGTGATAAGATAGGTTTCTATAATATAATTCCACAAAATTTTTAACTATGCCGTTTCATAAATTCAAATCATTTGTAAAAAATACTTTGGTAATGAAGGCATATTATTCAATACAAGATTATACGGATGATAAAAAAGCGTGGAGTTAATACTTGTTGACTTCCAGGCAGGATATATTACATACGTATATAACTGTATTTAACTAACATTACTGTATTTAATAATGTTGTAAAAGAGTAACTACTGAGTTTCTTGCCGGTTCTTATCGGTAGAATATACATTTCGAACCGGTGGTAGCTTTACGTAATATAGTTTGTTAAATGGCGATTCGAAGGTGCTTATAAAAGCCTACTTGAATAAAGTATATTTTGATTTGATTCAAAGTGTTTTTTTTCACAGTGCCACCGGACATAGTCAGTGATGACACATCTGGGGACGTTTCTGTTCAGGAGCTAGAGAACGCCACCCTCACTTGCAAGGCCACTGGCCACCCTCCACCAAAAATCACATGGAGGAGAGAAGACCATGAACCTATTCTGCTCAAGAAACCTTCCTCGAGAGATTTTGATAAAGGTAAGATTTTGTCCTTATAATATATAATAGTTTATAAACGTCCTAAAATCAATACGTATACTACGTACTACTACTAGTAGTGTTTCGGTTTGGAGGGCGACTACGCTAGTGCAGCTACAGTCACAAGGGGCATTGAGTAAAGGTCGATGATGCATTAGTAGGAAATTTTAACCATTCCTTTCAAAGAAAAAATGTCTCTCATCTCTCTCCAAGAAGTTTTACATCAAGCGTATAGTGTAACCTAAGCATTATTGCAGCAAGTGGTGACCACTGTTATTTTTTTAGCTTATGTAGGTATATCATATTATTTATCACAGGACACTGGGCTAGTAAACTTGACTAAAGTTTTCATTACATTCAGTTTGCGGCAGAAAAATATTTGTTTTTGTTATTTCATTGATATCTTTTTAAAATTATTGTTAAGTATAGAATTTAATTAATTACTATATGCAAAAACTATAAATAATATTAATACACATCACTAACTAATTTGATATAAAATTGCAGCTATAAATACCTATAATTATGTTCAACTACGCAAAAAAATCACAAATGCCGTGCACTCAAAGGAACAGCAAAAAAATCTATTAAAAATTTACATTTTTTTCTAACGTTCTAGCGTTCACAAGTTTCCGCGTTCGTATTATGTCTTATATTAATACTTTTAAAATTAAATTTTCATCAGCCGTTAGTATACTCAAATCGAGGAAGTGCTCGAATCGGAATGGCAGTATGGCGTGTAACACTCGATAAGTTATGAAATTTCCTTTCGTGTTCTACTGAAACGTTTTTTACATTATTCTTTTGCCTCTATTAACTTCATTGCTGGAGATCATAAAATGGCTCATTCGAAACGATTAAGTGTTTTTGTATTTACTCGTGATATATTTCGACAATAATAAACTTAGTGTGCTATATAATACTTCCTTAATATGATGTTGCAATTCTTTCATTCCGCAATATTAGTTTATGTCTATCTGAATAAAATTACGACTGTGTCTCTTATCGATTTTTGTCACGGCCGTCATTTTCAATAGAACATAAGCAACTGTGTTATTTGCACCGATATAAGTGTCCTCTCATAATCCAATGAGATGACGATCTAGTGAATAAAATTGAAGTAAATGCAAGTAAACTTAACAAAAAAGCATTTTTGATTCGTCAATATTTAATTTATTCAGTTAGAAAATCGTATAATTGCTCATTTAACCAGATTTAAAATTATGCTAATATTTCAATGAATAATAAGATTTATTGATTAATTTTGGCTGAGTAAAAATTTTCAAATTGTTTAACGATAAATTAATTATATTTTTCAATATCTTATTATATACGTGTATGCACAAAAACGTTCTGTATGCAAGTGAAAATCAAGGATAACTTTAAGGATTTTTTTTATATATTCTTCCCTATAAATATTATATTATTAACACGTGGACGTCCGTTCATGATCATAAAAAATTCAGGTACCAACTTCCAAACTTTCGGACTCTACCGAAAGTCCCTCGACAGAGAAACCCAATAGCTCTATACTCACCCGATCCGAGTTTGAATACTTCGTGATCATTATTTTTATATATCAATACTAATATTATAAATGTGAAACTCGATCTGTCTGTCTGTCCGTTGTGATTTCACAGCCAGACTAAATTGGGTATGAAGCAAGTTTGAACAATTTATTCAAGTCGTTAAACGCAAGCGAAGCCGCGGACAACTAGTAGTTAATAAAATTGATCATAAGCCTGTGTGTTTTGTTTAAAGAAACATTGCATTTATTTATGTATTCAATGCACGATCGAAAAAATATAAAAATCAAAAATCTATAAGAGTTCATTTCATACTTATTCTATTAATGATTTATAGAGAACGTGCTGTGAATTGCAGCAATAGTGCTTAGGTTACACTATAAGTTTGATTTAAAACTTCTCGGAGAGAGATGAGAGTCAATTTTGAATGCTTGTATATGTTAATTTTTTATTTGCGTTCGTATTTTAACATTTGATGTCTTGGTTAATAAACATACAACTACACAAAGTTCAGAAGCCCAACGGTTTTTGTTTGTAAGGAGATCCGAAGTAATTTTAATTGTACGACTACAAAAATTAAAACAAAATGTCATATAGAAAAAAATAGTATGTAAAAAAAAAAATTGGAATGAAATGTCTGTATAATTGGTATCGATATAGAAATGATTTTTTATTTTCAATATTTTTTTCTTTATTGCGTTTATATTTATCCTCCAAGACCAAATAAGTAGAAATATACTTATATATATATAGACTATAATGAGATGGATTTAAAGAAAATAATTGTAGATATATTATGTAGCCACAAAAGGAACAAAAATCGACATTGAGTTCAACCCCAAATACAGCAATAATACAAGCGATATATTATCAGCGCTTTGGAGATGATACAAAAAAAACAATAACTTAAAAAATATAGTATTCGCACTATTATGTAATCTGACAAAAGATACAAGCCCGTCTGGGTAGGTAGCACCCACTCATCAGATATTCTACCGCTAAATAACAGTACTCTATATTATTGTATTTCGGTTAGAAGGGTGAGTGAGCCAGTGTAATCACAGGCACAAGGGACATAACATCTTAGTTCCCAAGGTTGGTGGCGCATAGGTGATGTAAGCAATGGTTAATATTTCTCACAGGGCCTTTGTCTATGGGCGGTGGTAACCACTTACCACCAGGTGGCCCATATGCTACTGACAAACAATGCCATAAAAAAAAAACGAAACTATTTATAACTTTATGGAAAATTACCTAACGATTAGCAAACTTTATTAAATCTACTTACCAAGTTCTCGAATCCTCTAATGTGTTCTAAGCTTTACTTGTAGAAGCGAGCAAGACACAGGTGTGTTCGCAAATTGCCGTAAAGATTGGAGCGTGCTCCTTGCCCTTATTTCTATTTTCCGCTCCGTAGGTGGCGTTCGCGTCGCATTTATTAAACGTCTGTTTGCTTATCCCATTCTGGGTTTGTTGGTAGAGCACAATGGTAGGAAATTCTCATATTTTTTGCCATACATCTATTTCAAGACCGTTTCATACGTGTGCGTAAAAATGTATCAATTTCCTTCGTCGTAAATTGTGGCTTGTATTTCACAGCAGTACTGTGACTGACGAATTGTGAAGACTATTGTTGTGTTCCGGTTTGAGTGAGCCAATGTAACTACAGAGACCAGGGACATAACATTCCAGTACCAAAGGATGGTGGCGAATATGTTATGTAATAACCATAAGGTGGTAATGACTATTAGGTACTCATTTTACAGTTCACCTGTGCCATCAAAATAAAAAATAAAAACATTTGTTTTTTTTTTAAATATCGAATGGAATGAATGAAATCCATACCCAAAATCGTAAAAGGCAACATCCACGGGCTCGTTAGTTGCCCGTGCCTTTTTTACATTTTACTTTAATACATTTTGGCGTTTTAAAGTTTTATTTTATTACTGAACATCAGCAGACCTTCGTTGGACTTAAGATTGATAGCGAAATATTGAAAACATGAATATATTATATCCATGTCAAGAAACATCCCCCGACAGCTTTCAGTTGGAGATGAAGCCTTAGCCTAGCATTGGAATATACAGATCTCTTAACGTTATTTATGAAAAGGTCCAATTGCCTATAAAGGTAAAATTAGTTGGTCTCCTTTTCTAGAATCAATGACATGACACTATTGAATATATTTTGTGTAGATTTATTCCAGTTAGAAAAATATTTTACGATTCGCTTTTTAAATTGATGTCTTAAAGTACTATTCGCAGGTGTTTTCAAAGCCAAGAGGATTGAGGAAAGTTTCTTGTTAGATTTGTATTTTCAAATACATGACTATAGTGCTATTCTGAGCGAAGTTTCTTTAAATGTTACGCTAAATATTGACGACTGACTTATATTGTTAAGCTATTTTGATCCTTGTATCGCTTAAATGTTATAGATATTATATTAAATTTCGCATATCGCTTTCTGATGTTTAAGATCGTGTTATTTGGTGAATATTGAATTAGTTCTTACTTAGAAACGCTGTATTAACAATGCTTATATATGTGTGTGTATATTTATGTGATAGTTAGGCGGACGGGCAAATTGGTCACCTGATGGTAAGTGGTGATCAACGTCCGTAGACGTATATAATAATAACGATTATCATTCAAATAAAAAGTAATAAATGATGAATTTATTAAACAATTTCAAAAAGTAATTCCCGATGATATTCAAATAATCATTTCGATTTAAGCCTCGTTTGATTTTCTCACGCCAACCGAAAACGTCTTATTTTTATTTACAAAAAGTAAATAGCTCTGCAATGGTTGGTGGTTGAAAAAAATAGGATTAAAACAGATCTTTCTGAATAACCTAGATCCAGCTTGAAAATAAAGAAAATTCCCGACTTAATCATTCGCTTCGACTGCCGCTGAAATTGAACTTTCATGTCTAGTAAATTGATGAGTCTCAATCTCTCAACAAATGTAAAAACGTGGTGAGATTTCGTTGAAAACCCAATCAATTTCACTATGAAAGTAAACGGCTGTTGTACGAAACTCTTTTAAAAACATTTATGGCTCCAACTTTTTTTTTCAATTTTAGCTTTGAACTTTCTTTGAAATTCAATCTATATTTATATGAACTTATTACATGTGTTGTATTAAACGCATTAGACAAACGTGACTATAAGTCTGTTTTGAATAAGTAATTTCACGTTACAGTTGAATGGGTAGAGTAAGGAATGAGTATATAAGAGGAAGTTTGAAAGTGGCACCGGTAACCGAGAAGCTATCTGGAAACCGGCTGTCTTGGTATGTTATGCGGAGGAATGAGGACCATGTTGTGAGAAACGTTTTGAGTATGGATGTGGATGGATATAGAGGTAGGGGACGACTCAAGAAACGATGGATGGATTGTGTGAAAGGCGATATGGCTAGAAAGAATGTTACTTGTGAGATAACGTCTGACAGAGAAGTATGAAATATGCTGCGCCGATCTCAAGTAAAATTGGGATAAGGGCAGGAGGATGATGACAGTTGAATGGGTTTATTATTTATATTTTATAAAAGACTTTTCGCCCTCAGTGTTAGTGGGATGGTTATTGGTTTTAGGTATAGAAACGTGTAATCTTGCTTAATAACAAATATCATCAAATTCGGTTCAGTATTATAGCCATGAAAGCGTAGCAGATATACAAGATTATTCCATCCATACTATTAATAATATTGGTATAGATTGATATTTTATTTACCAATTCTTTGTTGGCAAGGATATATTTGTTTGTTTTGTTCAATTAAACTGCCGAACGACAACAAAAAATCATGTTATTCCAATGTGAAAATTAAGCCCAATGGTGTACATATCATAAACAGTACTTTATGTTATTATTACTCTGTGCAAGCTCGTCTAGGTTGTACTTACTCATCAGATATTCCACTGACGAACAGCGATACTTATAACTGTTGTGTTTCGGTTTGAAGGGTGATTGAGCCGGTATATAAGTACAGATACAAGGCACATACCACCCAATGTCTAGGGGTGTTCACAAAAAAAATAAAACAAAAATAAAATATATTGGAATTCATATAAAATTATATGAATACATTTACAAGAAGATTGAAAAGTAATATTGAAAGAAATAAAATATAATTCCTTTTATGTCTTCGCGTTCCTATTAAAACATTAATAAACATCTTCATCCCTTTGCCAGGAAATAAAAAAAGTTACTATTTTCAATATTTTTATTGTATATTTATGAATTATAAAAGTCAGAATATAATTTGATCACTTATTTTAATTACTCGGGAACGAACTAAATATTCCTTGTGTCTTGTAATTACATTAATAATTCCGTAATTTAAATGGTCAATACGAATCCTTTACACGTGCACAATATTCAAATTTATACTCAGTTATGACTCTTACTTATACAAATTAAATTGTGTCTCATGTTATATACATAGGAACTTAACTGCCTAGCTTGTAACGGTAGTAGTACTTAATGGTATAGTGGTTAGATGCAAGGCCCCAGTTCAAGTCCCGGTAGGGTCGATAAAATTAATTGGATATTATTATCGAAATATTTTCAATAGCAACTCGGAGTCTAAAAGTTGTAAGTACGTGCACCCTCGATAAGCATGTAAATCAGTTGGTCCTAGGTCTTAACTCTTTTCGGTTGTACGGATTTGCGTCTTTGGACTATGAGAGTGCTATGTTTGCGCAAATACTTGCACACTAATAGTATGTTCTGCATAGTAGGATAGTTTCCCTTAAGACTGCTCACCGTTTTTCAAAATCGGTCACACCATCGTTAAATATGAATTACTTGCTCAGCGCGGTGTAACCAGCTTTAAACGTCACTCAACAACTCCTATAGATCACAGCAGTGATGTTACGTAGTCCACAATCGAAAATTCGAATTTCAATAAATTGATTACCTAACTGAAAATAGACTAGTTAAGATTATTAAATCGTGAGATCAGCGCGTTGATAAAAACACTAGCATGATATATTATTATAAAGGCGAATGATCACCTTTGTCACGACTAGCCATGATTCATGACTTGTGGGTGTAATCGGATAACGAGATAAAACTTGTATAATCACTTTAATTTTTAAAATAAAATTGAAATCAAAGTTTAGTGCAAAAATCACTTTAACAATCGCAAATCACTTATATCACAAACCAATCGAAATTAACAAAAATCTAGCGTAGATTACACGGAACAAAAGCGATTCGTCGTCTTTCTGGTGCGCTTACCATGGTTACTCTTCCCAGTTGAATGCCATCACCATGGCCGCGCTAACCATCCACACGACGCTCCGCTAGATTTTGACAGTTACGAGTAGTTGTCAAATCTAATTATCGTCGAATGCACCGTCAAGTAAAATAATATTAAAAAAACGTAAAATTAATATTTATTTGTGTCGTTGCAATATGGCTAAGATGGCCCAGTGGTTAGAACGTGTGCATCTTAACCGATGATTTCGAGTTCAAACCCAGGCAAGCACCACTGAATTTTCATGTGCTTAATTTGTGTTTATAATTCATCTCGTGCTCGGCGGTGAAGGAAAACATCGTGAGAAAACCTGCTTGTGTCTAATTTCATCGAAATTCTGCCACATGTTTATTCCATCAACCCGCATTGGAGCAGCGTGGTGGAATATTCTCCAAACCTTCTCCTCAGGGGGAGAGAAGGCCTTAGCCCAGCAGTGGGAAATTTAAAGGCTGTTAATGTAATGTAAAATGTTGCAATATCATTTCCCCAATCAGATACTTGGTACTATGTATAGTTGGTTACAATTGGCATCATTTAAGCTACAAAGTTTTTGGTATAGCAACACGCG
Organism: Vanessa atalanta; assembly: GCF_905147765.1. Taxonomy (NCBI): domain Eukaryota; kingdom Metazoa; phylum Arthropoda; class Insecta; order Lepidoptera; family Nymphalidae; genus Vanessa; species Vanessa atalanta. Next base: position 9,814,410 of record NC_061882.1, read on the forward strand.
GTCGTGCGGATGGTATCTGATAATTTTACAAATAATTTTTAAGAGATGCAACACATGCCACGCATTAAAATTATTCTTAAAGTAGTTATAGACTCCTTAAAGATTATATACATGACTTGTTGTCGCCCGTGGCTACGCTTGTATTTAAGAGGTTATTCGTCAGGTGTCAGATATAAAACAATAGCCTATGTGTCTTGGAGTAGCTTGCTTAATACAATTTCATCAAAATAGGTTCGGTAGTTTGACCGTGAAAGTGAAACAGACATACTTTACTTATCAGGTATTTATCAGATAAAGAATACTGATAAAAAATCTTGGAGTTATATAACATAGAATCGTATTCGTAGAATGTATGAATATGTTCCAAAGCGGTAGTAACTATAAATTTAAATTAATCTTGCTAAACGACGATTTAAAAGTGCTCACAAGAGCCTACTTAAACAGAGTATGTCTCGATTTGGTTTGGTTTAATATAAATCGTATTCTATAGTAATTCTTGTGATTTCTTTTCTTATTTTGATTTTTTTATTTGTTCTTTTAATAGGTCAATAATGTCACGTTACTTACTAAAATATTTAACCAATTTTTTTAAAGTTATGATTGTATATAATTTTTTATTTCAATCAAATTTTTGTGTGAAAATTTAATCACGCCCTATAGTCTTTACAGTAATTAAATATACTGTTATGGTTTTATTAATATGCATATAAATAGTTTTTATTTATATTAATCATTAAAACGCTAATCCCCACCACAAGCAACGTGCCCTTTAATCAGAAACCTATTCAAGTTAATCCCTTACTGGTATATCTTTTCCGTACAAAAACCTTTTGATATTTGCCAGATAATCTTAAAAAATATATAAAATAAGAAAATTACGGTCAATGATCGAATTTGTGAATATATTCGTACCTTTTTTATTTCTTATAAAGTAGGCGGACTGGAAAATAGGCAAATCAACGGTAAGTGGTCACCAATGCCACCTCGGAAACTAAGATGTCATGTCCCTTGTGTTTGTTGGCTGGCTCACTCGCCCTTTAAACTTGAACACAACAATACTTAGTATTACTGCTTGACGGTATAATATATAGTTTGTGGGTGGCACCTAGACGAGCTTATACAAAGCTCTACCACTAAGTGAAGCTTGACTCTGTTTATTTAGTTGACCTCATTTACCCTGTAATTTGTCGGTGTTTCAGTATCACATTACATCATTTATGTACATAAAAACACATATGTATTTATAAACATTTTACAGCGGTTGTATGGTTATATACATATCTTCTTCTCTCGAACGTTAAATCACATATGTCAGATAGAGATAGATAGTTACGTAACCATTCTCCCTTTAAAATATAATGTATGAAATAATAACATTAATACTATTATAAATATAATTAAAGACTCTTAATGACATAATTATGATATTGTCTACCAGGTCGAATAACTGTTATGTTGTTTCGTCACGACTTAATGGGTTATATACTTGACAAACGAGGCATTCTTAATATATAAAAGGTGTACATAGAGATAATAAAATTTTCACGTATAATTAATAATAATTTTACCAGCGCTTATGACATTACTGCTAACAAATAATGTGTACTTGTTATTAAAACATATTAATTTATTAAATAATTTAAATGTATAAACAACGAATGATCAAGATGGAATATCGGAGACAGTTACATCTTGCAGTCTTACTTTTTGGTATTGTTCAACATAAAGCCCCTTTATACCTATACAACAAATTGAGCTGGATGAAAGACACCAATAAACTGTATCCCACAAGAGCGTCATTGTATATGCTAAGTGTGCCACCACATCGAACAGTGAACTTTCGTGGTAGTTTTCGATATGCAGCGACGAAGTGTTGGAATAACTTACCACCTCCCCTTTTGATCTTAAAAACCTTGTACAACTTTCGTATCAAGTACAAGTCATATTTATATAATTTACAACTACAATCGTCATAAATAGTATTTATGTTTTTATTTATTTATTTATTTTATTTTTATTTTTATTGGGTATGTCTAATTTTATTTTATAATATAAAATTATTATTTTATTATTTTAATAGATTGTTTTGCATGTATTTATTATGAATAACATTATGAATTGTATTAAGTATGTAACGTATTTATTTATATTATATTATTTGATATAACTATAGTTTAGTTTTGTTTATCACTTTGTCACGGCTCGTCACAGCCACAAAGGGTACCATTGAAAATCAGCGTTGGGCCCTAACCCAACATAAAAGCTGAATGGTACACCTCTTCAGGACACATCACGGTTGCAGACATTATAAGATTAGATTGTGTTTGTGTATGTATATAAATTTGTTGCTTTTTTTTTTTTTTTTTTGTTTTTATTTTCTTTTAATATATAGTTCTTTTTTTTTGTTTTTTTGTCTTTTGTTATCTTATTGTCATTAGTTAATGTTTAATTATTATCTTTTTTGCTTTTCTTATTCTTTTTGAATTTTGTGTTTGTAATGTGTGTTTGTCCTGAATAAATGTTTTCTTATTCTTATTCTTATTCTTATTCTTATTCTTATAAATAATGTATAAACAATTGTTAAGATAAACTACTATTTAACAATGTGAAGTTTTATATGATAAGAAATGTTCGCAGTTGAAAGTTACGTGGGCAGCTCAATGCCTCTATGGCGTGTGGACCGGCGGCAGATGGGTGCATTCCTCTGCATCGCTTCCAACGACGTACCACCAGCTGTCAGCAAAAGGATTACGTTAAACGTTAACTGTAAGTATAGCGCTTAAATCGCTTCGTTATTTAAAATTTATGTCGTTTAGTAGCAAATTTTACATAACAGCAATATTACTATGTTACACTATAATCTGGGTATAAGAGCCGAGATGGCTCAGTGGTTAGAGTGCATACATTTTATCCACCAAACCGCATTGGAGCAGCGTGGCGGAATATGCTCCTAACCTTGTCCTCAAAGGGAGAGGAGGCATTAACCCAGCAGTGGGTTTACAGGATATTACTATAACTGTGTATAAATAAAAAAAACATGTGTAGCTGTAAAATAGTTAGTACAACATTCTTGTGATTTTATTACATTTTTATAAAGTCATGAAATAGGGTTACACCTTGATTTCGATAAATAATATTATTTCGATACGAAAAGTCGATATAAATAAACATCACATACAAAATATACAATGAATAAAGTTGATTTTCTCAGAAGTTTTGTTGTCTATAACTTTGACGGAATATATATCAAATGAGGCCGTATGGACGCAGAGATGAACAGTTTCACGCTGGACAGCTTCCAGAACCGTGACGGGCGGGTCGGGTGAACGGATTATGGCTTTATTCATAATAAACGATTTTCGCATACGGCGAATGCGAAAAATCACGTCCAGCAGAACTGATACTCTAAATATAAAAGTATACCTAAAAAGAATCGTTAAATCTTTTTTTTTTAGACGTGTTCTATTTTTAAATATTATCAATGTTTGTTTCATTTCAATTTGGATAGATCGTTTTTTTTTAGTGATGTTGTCATGCTTTTGCTACATAAAAAGTTAAATAGTAACAGACTGTAAATGGTCGACTTCTCTTGACGAGGAGGAACAACCACGCTTCTCCAATGAGAGTTAGTAGATTTACATCCAACTAGATTCCACTTTCAGGATTCCTCACAAGGTTTTCTTTCATCGCAAACAAGATGAATTTACTGTAATCATAAATTCAGTAGTGCTTACCTGGGTTTCGCTTAAGATTCATTTTTTTCTAACCAATGGACCTTCTTTGTTTTCCTGTTATTTAAGTCAATACATATTAAAATAAATGTATGCTCAATAAAAAGTATTTAGTTCATTTCAAGAACAACATTCAATATTCCAATTTTATTCGTTAAAAGTTTTCTATTAGATAAGAAACACTCACCGAAGAGGATAATTTATGAAATTCATATTTTAGAAATGATGACATTCGAAAATTTTAATTTTAAAACTATATTTTTTTATAGAAGAATAAGTGTTTTCGAATTTACTCTCGATATTCATAAAATGATATAAAATTATGTGTAAGTTGAAAGGCTGTATTTTTAAAATTCAACGTTATTTCCATCACATTCTCCTGAACCGTAGTTCATTTATACCTCTAGTTCCGTATCTAGGAATGTGAGTTGGCGACCTGCCAATGACGTACTCATCTGTCACTCCGGAATATAAATCTCTGAGTGCAGTTTACAGCGACAAATTATGTTGAAGTTACAATTTAAGAAAAACATATTTAAAGAAAGGGAAGTCTTATAACAATCGGTTTTTATATTTATACTAACTACTCCGTGCGGTTTCATCTACCTTAAAAATATTCAGCTCGGCCTCCGTAAATTGTAGCGTGATATTAAATAGTCTGTAACCTTCCTTATGATATGGGCTATCAAACGCAAAAATTATTCAATTTAAATACAATGGCGATTTCTAAGCTTAGCTAAAACTGAATATTCAGCTCAATTTTGTTGATATACATATTTTTATACATTTTCTGAAATCATAGGTGACCACCACTGCGACCAACACTTGTAACTAAGCAGCTCGAATAGTGCTCATTTCTTACCATTCATTTCCCGCACACTACTTCGAATTTCATCCTGTCATTATTTCCCTAAAATATAATACATCCAGAAACAAGTATAATATATTTTAAGCTCGAGGAATCGGCTTAGTGGTGAGAACACGCGAATTCTAACCGAATATTTCCGAACGAAGGTACAATCACAACTAAACATTCATGTGTTTAATTTAAGATAATATTTTGTCTTGTGCTTGTGCTATCAATCACAACAGTTATAAACATAAAATAGATTTATAATAATTATTATCATTATATAATTAAAAGGATATATGTTAATGTATATTACTTGGTGGTAGGGCTTTGTGCAAGCCCGTCTATACTCAGTATTTTTGTGTTCCGGTTTGAATGGTGGGTCAGCCAGTACTACAGGCACAAGGGACATAATATCTTTGTTCCAAAGTTTGGTGGCGCATTGGTGATGTAAGGAATGGTTAATATTTCTTACAGCGCCATTGTCTATGGGCGGTGGTGACCACTTACCATCAGGTGATCCATTTGCTCTTCCACCTATCAATATCATAAAAAAATGTCGCTTTTGTTACAGTTGCACCGACAGTAAAAGTGCCAAATCAATTGCTTGGTGCGCCGTTGGGCACGGACGTCAAACTCAAGTGCTACGTGGAGGCCTACCCTAACACTATCAACTACTGGATCAAGAATAGAGGAGAAATGTTACTGGACGGGTGAGTTATTATTCACTTATTCACATCTTATATATTAATAGCGTAAGCCGATTTTTGTCCCAGTGATTATGGGACGATAGCTGCACATAAAAAAGCAGTCATGGTCTCATTATGAAGAGCCCCAGCTGTAGTTCTGCAGAAAGTTAAAGAGAATTCTTGATTACAATTTACTAAATTGTTACAATTTAACAAATAATTAATTTTAAAGAGAGGAAAAAAGGTTAGGGAGTGGTATTACGGCTGTATAAGAAAAAAATGAAAAAGTTAAACAAAATTAAAGTAAATTCTTATCAACAAACTCCAATTCAAACTGAACTGAACTAATGTATACTACTTGACATTAAAAAAAAAACATTTGATAAAAGTTTTTATAATTTTTGTACCAAATGTAGATGAGTGACTACTGCAATGAAGTGAAATCAAAACAAAAATTGTCTTATGTTTCAAAATTCCTAAAAAGTATTTTGAATAAACATGAAGTTTTGCGGCAGACCTACTAGCCATATTGACCTAAGGAGTATCACACTCACTCCTTGATTGTTAACAACCAATTAGAAACATCTACATATTGTATGACTATCTTAGAAATGAGAAGAACTGGTGATTGCGTTCACCAGTGCATCAGCACGCTAACATATATATTTTTTTACAATTGATGTTAAGATAATATTAATAACGTCATTTTTCTGGATGCGATCATTTTATTTGCAATGTGTGCTTGTATTTGTAGAGTATATTATACTTATAAGGAAGTGCATTCATATTGCATTCATCTCTATCTATTAAGAATATGTTGACTGAGGTATAAACACTTATCGAAAACTACTAAAGCTTAAAAATTCTAAGAGTATTTTTAATTTATTAAATTAATGTATTAAAAAAAGTCATCTAGCTAATATGTATGTCGCAACCAACTAATTAAATTCGTCTTTTAATTAACAGCCTAGCCATTTTATTAAACGGTGCCCTGATTGACATTCGGCCTTCACAAATCTTCCTTTCATATTATAGAGTACCTAGTTGGCTTTAGACTCTCTTGAAAATAAATATAACCAATATGGTTAGTACAAGATAAAAAAAATTTATAAATCAAATTTAAAACGTTAATAATTGAAAGGCTTATCCTGATAATATATATAATCCTGAATATATATAACTAAATGATTATAGAAAGATTATTTAATTAAATACAATTTTATAATTTTAAACTATGTAGGCTAATAATAATTGGAAGTCCAGTTATACTAATCCCGATAACAAATATAATTTTAAACATAATGATTTCGTTAGATTTTATAAAATAGCCTCATTGCAACATATATAAAACGATAGGAATCGGAAATTCAAGATATAGTATAGCTCTTAATGATATCCAAATATTTCATAAATGAATTATATACGTGTGCTCAATCCGGTCTGAGAGGCGAATGAACCTGACGCCTATTCTACTACAAGTTTTCACTTGATCGCAATCAAATCTAAATATAATCGTGATCATAACGTATCATATATAAGTAAGTTGAGTTAGCCCTCGGTTACGATTGAGCTGAGGTTTATTTTTGAATCATAGTCGATATAAGTTAATAGATTTAGGTGTTTGTTTGAAACATCAACTCGATAAAATCCTAAATCAATAGATAAACATATAAAATTTTTGTTTGTATTTTTTAAGCTTCTAACGCTGTCTCGTCTTATTTACTCAACCGATCTTAATGAGATTTTGTATATATTACACTGCATTCATGTTTTAAGGACTTCATAAAAAGACATAGGGTACATAACATACGTAGGTAGTAATGGTGAAGTCGCATTTGAATACTATTTTTTATAAGTTTTGCTATTTTTAATTATAATTACTGTGCTTCTTTTGTATATTCGATTTGGTTTGATGTTCTGGTGTTAAAAGAAAATTTGAGGCTTGAACCAGTGATTTGAAAATCTACTACTGCTTTTCTTGAAGACGTAATAAAGTTTTTATTGTGTCTGGTTTGTAAACAACATTGATAAGTACATGAACAATGACAGAATATTTAACATTTGAATATCATTATATGTAACACTAAATCTTTAATTCTGAAGACACAGATAAAGATCGTAGATAGATGTAAAGAGAATGGAATAGGAGAATTTTCTAGATCATTGAGAAGGTTGGTCACCAGCAATCACATCTACGCAGCGGTAATTGGAAGGAAAATTTCCACTAGACTAATACTAAATGGTCCGTAGCAAGCGTAGCAACCGTAGCAAGCAACTTGAAATCTTTACACTGAATAAAACACTTGTATTGGATATTGGAAACTAAGCCATATATTAATATATTGTGAGCGTATATAAAAAATGATATTTATGTTTAATTTTTTTTTTATATATATCATTAAAGATAACTTCTAGGAAGAATAACGTATGAGTAAAATAAAAGGAAAATGTTCGCAAGTTGTTGTTCAACGAAATGTTGTCGATTGTTACTGAGAAAATTATTTTAATAAATTCGATACGAGAGATTTTATTAATATTGAAACTAATGATTATTGCTACGTGATAGTAACCCACGATTACCTATAAGTAGTTTAAATCAAAGTCACTCTCTCTGTCTGTATCATCGATAACTTCTTCTTAGCCCCTCGATTTTGATGCGGTTTTCACTAATAGATAGAGCGATAAACGAGCAATGTTTGTATATATAATTTGTAAATATTTTATACAAAATTCGTACATAGCTAACTCTGGCTTAATTTAAGACATTAAAACCATGTATCTGAAAATTGTGGGTCTTAATAGAGAAGTCGGCGACAACATGTATGCACCTATTATAATTATAGTTATCTATTACAATATAGTAAAACCGTGCGGTTCTTAACGAAGCCATTTCCTTCAATGTATTGTTAATCGTTATTTATGTCAATATAATGTGGCTTGAGCAAATCAAGAGATGGGAAGATGACCTACCTACCAAAAGGTTAGAGAAGACTTGCTCGTGACAGACACGAATGGAAGAAACTAGGGGAGGCCTATGTCGAAAGACAACCTGACCAACAAACTGATTGCTGAAGATTCTACATACCACCTAAATTTATTATAATTATTATTTAATATTATAGTGTTATAAGTTATTCATAGGTATTTGGTCAGTGAATAAAGGCTTTTTTTCCCCTTTTAAAGGGTAATAAAACAGATACACGAGCCTAAGCCAAGTATATCAGTCTTTGTAGAGTTAAGCATATGATGATGACAGGAATTTACGTGTGAGACGGCAAGTTTTGAGAATAAGTGCTTTCTGAATTAGTGTAATGGTGGATACGGGCATTTGCAGTGCGTTTAGGTTAGTCGAAAGGGTTTTTGGAACAACGCCCGTTGTAGATATTACAATGGGCAAGATTTTTACATTATCTACTATTATTATGTGGCTTGGGTATTTAATATAGATTTCAATTGTCATTTACATTATTTCATTTGAATGAAAACTTTAAGAGTTTTTATCGTTTCCGATTTATGTCCTACAAAAAAAAATCATTTGCTGCGTAATGGGTGGTCGGATTGGCAGTTTAAATTATTATTCAAATGTCTCATTTATGATATACTTTAATAAATTGACTATTAAGAGATCAGTCGTAAGCAGTTAAACATAAAAAAGGAACAAAAGTTCCAACTTTTTTTAACCAGCTTCAATTTCATCTAATCGGGTTCAGTAGTTAGAAAGAGCAACAGACACACAGGCAGACAAAGTAACTTTCAAATATATAATATTAGAATAGATGAATGAATAATCTTTATAAAATAATTATATCTATTTAATATTTTCTTGATAGGCGAAGTTTTCATTTTCTATATTGGTAAATTGTTGAGCGAAGTCAGTGCGGATCACTATTATATAATAAACCAACCGTCATGCAATATTTTTTATAATTTTGATCCATTCAATATTATAATCAGCGTTGAGTGTGATATGTCATTGTTAATAATCATTATAAAAGTAGCAAGCACCCCTTAGTAAAATAAATGACATCTCGGTATAATAATATAAGTGTTATGTAATATAAAATTTATACTAAAAATCATGATTCATGTTTTTATAAACATTACATTAGTACATTAGCAACCTGTAAATTTTCCCACTGCTGGGCTAAAGGCCTCCTCTCCCTTTAAGGAGAAGGTTTGGAGCATATTCCACCACGCTGTTCCAATGCGGGTTGGCGGAATACACATGTGGCAGAATTTCGTTGAAATTAGACACATGCAGGTTTCCTCACGATGTTTTCCTTCACCGCCGAGCACGAGATGAATTATAAACACAAATTAAGCACATGAAAATTCAGTGGTGCCTGCCTGGGTTTGAACCCGAAATCATCGGTTCAAAATGCACGCGTTCTAACCACTGGGCCATCTCGGCTCATAAAAGACATATACAATTTATAAAGGTTTATTTGTAGATACGCTTTTGTACGCTTTCTTTAATATCACGTTATATTCAAAACGACATTCGAATAAGCCAGAATTCACGCTCGACGCGGATTACAGTTACAAGTTAAATTTCCTCTTACCAGCTCAATATCACTGTTTATTTATTCAACTCTTTGTTACGTTTCCGAACGGACGGTTGGTATGATTTAAATTTCGGTGTTACAATTAAAGCTAAAATTATTTTTTAGTCAAAATTCTATTTTTCATATCTCTACATTTTAAACATAATGAAATCCGAGTGTCTGTTTGTTATATTAAAATAATCGCTTTTTACTAAATGCATATGTATGTATAAACGGTACATATACCAAAATAGCACTTTTTAAAATTTTTGTCTGTTTCTCTGTCTGTCTGTTTGTTCCCGCTATCTCTGGAACGGGTGGACCGATTTTGACGGGACTTTCATTGGCAGATAGCTGATGTAATAAGGAGTAACTTAGGCTACTTTTATTTTAGAATATAATATAAAATAATAATTAAGTTACGTAGCAATGTCCAAATACTGTCCAGTGCCGCGCGCAGCCCTCGCGTCGCCTTTACGTCGGGTTCCACACACTAACGACTTAATATCACAAAAGCTGCCTAATACAGAATTAATAAATTATAATAAAATCTGCGAACTGAACGATAACTTTTTCGTTCAATTCAAATGCGCACGAAGTCGCGGGCAGAGCTAGTATTAAATATTGTTGTATGTGACAATGCGGATTGATGGTACACGTGGCAGATTTTCATTCGCCACATGCAGGTTTTCCTCGCGATATTATAAAAATAAATTGATCAAACGATAACTCATTGATACTTGCCCGAATTTAAACTTGGAATCAATGATTAAGAGTATTTTAACCATTGAGTCATCAATGAAATAGAAATAATGAAATAGAAAACAAAAATCAAATAACGATTATAACAATACTAAAAAATACACACACACACACACACACAAACTTACACGTATACACATATTTCCTATAGCAAAAGAGATAAGCAAAACAAATGATGACATACATATGATATTTACAAATAAAATATGTCGTATCCTATAATGAGTTGTGTAAAATATCGAAACGTATAAGAAATTAAATTAACAAATGTGTGCGTGGAGCACACATCGTTATCCCGTAAATTGCAATATCGATCGTTCGCTCATAAGAACTCAGAGCATTTTTTGCTTCTGTTATACTTAAATTTAGAATAAAGTTACAAATTATCAGCTAATTACAGTTGAACCTACATTAATGTACTTTAATAGTTATACCATCACTAATGATGATTCGACATATTGTATTTTAAGTAATTTTTATTACAATATTTTTGAATATATAAGTTTAAATATAAATAAGGTCTAAATTTATATTGTTACGCTGTTACTTTCGTTCCAAAAATATAAACAAAATTAACAATAAGATATAATAACCGCGCGGATAGGTAATCTATGGAGATAAAAATATTAAATTAATAAAAAATATATATAAGCGAAATACCACTCACTGTTTAATCACGAAATTTCAGAAACTATAACACGTGCAAACTTTAAATTTGGCAGGTATGTGGTTTATAGGGTGTAAATATCAGCTAAGAACTGATTTCTACCCCCTTAGAAGTGGTCTAAGGGGGTAAAACGGGGGCTGGAAGATTGTTTTTTATAAATTTCGAGTGAGTAAAGCCGCAGGTTCAGCTAGTAATTTATATATTAATAATATATAAAGTTTTTTATCTAATAAAAAGTTTGACTAAAGAATATTCCTGATATATATTCCAAGTTATTACTGACCAAAACACTTAACCACTTGGAAAAATATTACAGGAAGTCCATCAAATATAGAACGGAGATATAAAACCTTGCATGCCGAAGAATTAACTTTATGATCTCGAATAAAATAAAAAAAACAGTATAAGATACATGATGGTATTGCAAATGAGATTGTGCTTTAAGAAAAGTTTATGGCCAACATTACCCTCGGCCGAGTGCGTAAAATCCTGACATTGATTAAAAAAGATTGTTAAAAATTAATTTCGTATTCTTTTGAACGAAGTCTTCTACTCTAAGTCGCGTAAAAGGTTACGCGATATACAGTAGAGTGAAATAGCAGACATCGTCGCGTAAGGATGAAGCTTTCGATTGCTCCAGGTGACATTTCCCTCTCTCTCTTTTTCTCTCTATCTCTTTTCATACGGCTTAATATTAAAAATATATATATATATATACTAATTCAATTAAAACGGGATTTCAATAATAATTTTGGTATTGTAATTTAATTATTTTCGAATATTGTTAATTTGTTTTACGTTCTCTGTTTTGTAATATATAGCCATAGAACTTAATTTCAACCGGATGTGCTGCGATACATTTTTTTTCTAATATACCTTCGTTTTAAAAATATATATTAACATCTGCAAAAAGTTATAAAATACGGGTTAAATCATAAATATTCTTCTTTTCGTCCGATAACAGCGGCTTAGCTATGTCCTTGAGAATATTAATTAATATTTAGGAGTAAGTTAATCTCTCATTTTATAAAACATTGTTAAATAGAACATAATTATGGACTTATGTTTTAGCGCTTTTAACGTAATTATAATTTATGGACTTTCAAACTGTAGCGGGACTTTAGACAATACAGTTACTTTGTACACGAATTGCAAATAATATAACATTACAAACTCGTTGATTTTCAAATAACGAATTTTCATAATTTTATGGTTGCTCAACGTAAAGAGAATATATAAAAAATACTTTATAATATAATACATAGATAAGATCAATGCAATAACCAGGCAGGTGAAATTTTAAATTAAAATCGAAATATTTTTTAATTTAGTGTACGTAAGAGTACTTTTAAATGGCCGTGCTCCAGCATTGAATTAACTCTAAAAGCTACCACCAGTTCGGAAAGTAGATTCTATATATAACCGACAACAAACTCAGTAGTTACTCTTTTTCGCCATTTTATTACAGAGTAGTACAGTAAAGTACAATTCAATTTTAATATTCCACGCTTTCTTGTTTTGATTAATATGATTATTTATCAATGTTTTTGACATAAGTATTTTTTTTTAATACGACAAGTTAAAAATAACTGAAGAATCTTATTATAGAAACTTATACCGTGCCCCAAACTAGCGGTTATTAGTTTACCTTTCCTCCTCGTGTCTATATAATGATTGTCACTGTTTCTTTCAAAGTGATCTAATTAACCCCTATCATATTACTTTTCAATCAAATTAACTCACTTTATCCTACTTGAAATGAGTGAGAAAAGGTTGTATGACTATATTTAGCTATGTGTGTTAAATAATTCACACAACTTTGATTTTTGATATATAACGTCTTTGGTGGTTTGGTGTGATAGCGTTTCAAGGTTGAAATCAACGCAAAAAAAACAATAAACTTGCATGATAATAAAAAAAAAAATAAGACAATTTTGAAAATCCCACAGAATAGAAAATAATCGATAAAAAAAAATTAATTCGGTAACCTATTTGATTTAAAAATATTTTTGGTTCATCATATTTACCTTCTGAATTGTACAAAATAATGGTCATTTTTCTTCAATTTTGTTATTAAAATATTTGTGTGATATTTTGCATTACGTATTTTCATGTATTGTTATACATATATATTTATAAGTAGTATCAATTACTTTTATTACACCACCTGCAAACATTATTCTGGGAGAAATCGCTTCTAAGCTATACATTAGCTTCGTTATAATAATTGTACAAACGTCTATATTATGATAAGTACTCCTCTATTTTCTTTAGGTATTTGTTGTACAATAAATAAGTCTTCTCTCTCTGTTCTTTATTCTAATCGAAAAATGAATGGAGATAAACCAGCCGTTTGATTTCGATATCAGTAAATAGCTCTGTTGCATTTTACACTACAAACAGTTCTTGATTAATATTTAAGTACTTTTAGATATTTATCTTTAAATTTATTTCCAAAATTTTGATGACAATTTTCAAAAATTAAAACGTCCATTATTTTTGCGAGTCCATCATCTACGATCTTTTCAATTCAATTCAATTCTTAGTTTAATGGCTTTTAGTTGTGCCGACAGGGCACAGATTATTTCGCCAATGTCACGTAGATCTTTTTAAGATTTTGACCAATGATATCACGTCATTTAAATGTCAAAGTTGTTTGTTTGTCTCCACTACTTTAATTAGAATTGGTTACACGATAAATGTACATCGATCTAAGCATGTTTTTCTTTCAGACCGAAATACACAATTCGAGAAGAGAAGACATCATACAAGGTGTCGATGTGGCTGACCATCAGGCAGTTCTCGAAGAGTGATATTGGGACCTACAACTGCGTCAGTACCAATTCATTGGGCAAGAGCGAAGGGACCTTAAGACTTTATGGTATGAAATATTAAAACTTCTTTTTTTTAACTTGTAATTTCTTTGGTCGGTTTCGTCCCATCTGTAATTAAATGGCTGGAAATTTCAAATTTGAAAAATGTGGGTTTGCGCAAAAACATGTGACAGATTTTTATTCGTCATAACCAGGTCGTCATTTTACATTACATTAGCAGCCTGTAAATTTCCCACTGCTGGGCTAAGGCCTCCTCTCCCTTTGAGGAGAAAGTTTGGATCATATTCCACCACGCTGCTCCAAAGCGGGTTGGTGGAATACACATGTGGCAGAATTTCGTTGAAATTAGACCCATGCAGATTTCCTCACGATGTTTTCCTTCACCGTCGAGCACGAGATGAATTATAAACACAAATTAAGCACATGAAAATTAAGTGGTGCCTGCCTGGGTTGTAACCACAGGGCCATCTCGGCTCCCTATATGAATTTTAACTATAAATTCAATACATAAAAATCAAATTTACTAGATTGGATTTGAACCCACAAACTTTAGTCAAGGTTCACGTGCTTAAGATACATTTACTTGTCTTTATACGGCATATACTGTTAACTTTATTTATGCCTAAACAATGTACCAATATGTTTGGAAATAATCTACGCTCACGCTTTTTTATAATGGAGAATAAAAAAAACCTTTGTTTGTTTCTTTATAAAATTGTTAAGTGGACGGTCAAATCGGTCACGTAATGGTAAGTTATCAGTATCGGCAATGCACCACCAACCTTAGAAGACAAGATATCATGTTAATTGAGGCTGTAGTTACACTGCTTCACTCACCAATACTAAGTATTGCTGTTTGGCAGTGGAATACCTGATGAGTGGATGGTACCTACCCTAACGGGCTCGTACAAAGTCCTACCACCAAGTAGTCTTATTCGTAATAAAATATTCTTAAACAATTTTAAGACATAAATACTCTTTGCTCATCATTTCAAAATTTATCGCAATAATATTTATTATATCAATTTATGTCTCACATTTCCGATCAAAAAGGAGAGAATGCAATATTTCTACTGCAATAACGCTATATATACGGAAATAGTGAGCGTTTGTAAAATACACATTGAAACATTTTCACGCGAAGTTAGACGGCGGAATCTAAAAGCAGCTTGATATTGAATACATATAAGATGGGCCACTGTTGGCACGCGACTTCGCTATCTCCTTTGGCAAAATTCCAGATAAACACACCGATTTGACGACATTTGGATCTCATTAAATGCTTCATGTACTTTTTACCAACAACGTTGCAGCAATAGTTGGTAGTTTATTTTGTTTGTATGTGTGCTATTTATAAATGCAAGATTTGATTGTGTTTGAGTTTAAAATATGCTTGTGTGGGTAGGTACCAGTCGTAGTCGAGTAGCTATTCTATACATAAATGGCAATACCTTGTGTGTTCCATTTGCGTGTATAGGGTGAGTGGGCCCGTTCAATTTCAGGCATAATACAACAGATTTAATAAATTCGTTTTCCTATTTGCCGATTGCATTGATGATATAAGGAATTGTTAAATCTTGTCACTACGGAAGTGGTCTTCACTTACCATCAGACCTACCATTTTTCATCTATCCTTTTAATGATATTATAAATATATAAAATAACTCAAAAATAACATAATATTGAATATTTGTAAAATGAGGAAAATTAACATTTTCCTTGATTTCAAAGAATCTTGTACAACATAATAAAACCTTCTAATAAAAAAAGATTAGACGTACCAAATAGAATAAAGATTTAATCATCCAAATCTGCTCAGACATTTCTGAGTACTTGGTAAATAAATATAAAAATACGCGCTGAACATAAAAAAATACGTTTAAAAAAGTTGAAGTTGAGAGCTTGTTTCTGTGCATAAAATATTTTCACAAATGGTTAATTTCGGGTATCAAAAATTAAAAGCTTTTAGCCAAGAACACGTGGACTAAATGTATTATAATGAATTTCCGTATTGTTGGAAATTGTACCCTTCCAGAATGCTTTTTTTGGGTACATCGAAAACCATTTTATATATAAATTTTTCTGTTCATTTCAGCGGCATAGCCGCTGTATTTGACGGAATAATTAATTATTATTATGACGAAAGTTTAGTTTACTGTCATTTGTTTTAGGATTTAGATACACATTTATCTATTATTATTTATTATTATTATTCATTTAATAATTATGCGATAAAGGACAATCGAAAATATTGATCATGAAATAATATCGAAATTTGGTTCTCCATAATTTACAAGATTTAACCAATTCTTAGCAAAACATAATGCGTTTAATTATTTTGTGACATTTATTGGTTATTCATGGTAAGGCAAGCAATTCCGTCTGTTCCCATATGTTTCGATCAGTCGCGTATTATCGATGTACTTCTAACAGCGCCAATATCTACGAGCAATGATGACTTACCATCGGATGGTCAATTTGCACGTTCGTCAACCCGTGTTATAAAAAAGGGGATCGAGTAGATGGATACAAAAATTCTCAGTGAACAGCGAACAAATGTTTGAGCAAATATTTAATATTTGAAATACCTTTATTAAATTTAATATGTTATGATTTGTTACGTTTATGTTTTGTTTGTACACTGTTCAATATATTTCTTTGCCCTTTTATTGTTTCAGTGTTCTGTGTTCTTTTATTGTTTATTTTTAATCACAACTAGAATTTTGACTTATCAAAACTGAGATTGCGAGATGCCTGGCAATAGATACAATTATAATCAAAACTAACGAAATCAAATAATTGGAATTAGACACAATCACACAATGTTCGGTGTGGAGTTAAAATAATAAATAAATAAAATTTATATCAAATCCAGTAATTGAATAGAGGCTTTCTTGTTGAATTTGGACATATACAGAGGTATTCACACGATTTTTTCTTAAAAAAAAACGACATGTAAACACAGTTTAAGCACATAAAACATTTGATGCACGGATTCAAAGCCATGATCGTCGAGTTTAACGATCTAATCACTGAGGCATCACGGCTCATTTATACTATATAAAGATATGTAATACTTTTTATATTAACTATAATTGTCTTTTAAAGGGATGAATGAAAGAGAATTGCATGTAGTGGAGATAAGAATGTTGAGATGAATGTGTGGTGCTAAGCGAATGGATAGAGTAAAGATGAATGAGTGCATAAGAGGAAGTTTGAAAGTGGCACCGGTAACCGAGAAGCTATGAGAAGCCAGCTGTCATGGTATGGGCATGTTATGCGGAGGAATGAGGACCATGTTGTGAGAAATGTCTTGAGCATGGATGTGGACGTATAAAGAGGAAGGGGTTGATCAAAGAAACGATGGATGGATTGTGTGAAGGACGATATGGCTGGAAATAATGTCACTTGTGCGATGACGTGAGACAGAAAAGTATAGAAGAAGACATGCTGCACCAACCACAAATAAAATTGGGACAAGGACAGGAGGAACAATTTTTGTTACATCACTTAATATAGACATAAATTACATTCAAGAAAGATGCACAAGACACAGTCTTATCGCTAAAACAGCGATCTGTTCCAGCTGTTATAAAATTATTTCTTTATAGCAAGAACTTTACATAAGGTTGATATAGTCAATGAGATAAAAACAACGTTTAATTTTATAGCTCAGAAAAGACAATTACATCAGCGAAAACATGAAATGATTTTAACGAATAATTTCAAATATATCAAAGAATAAATATATTAATATTATATGATATTTAAATGTTGTTCTAATGTTGGTCTAATGTCTAGACTTAAAGCCGCAGATCATGAGGTTCTGAGTTAAAGCCCCAGGCCGGGCTGATAAAAAATTATTGAGTGTTTCTATAGAAAAATTCTCAATATTGAAGTCTGGATTTTTTAAATGTGTACTCTTCAGTCAGTGAATAGACAGTGCATGTCTGCAAGCACATTTGTGCTCAATAATATGTTTCACGTAGTTAGCTGGCCTCCATTAAGATTGGCCTAGACAAAATCATCAATTGTCATTATATCATCTAACATTTTTATTATTATACTAAAAATATTATTACTTGGTGGTAGGGCTTTGTGCAAGACCGTCTAGGTAGGTACCACCCACTCATCAGATATTCTAACGCCAAACAGCAGTACTCAGTATTATTGTGTTCCGATTTGAAGGACGAGTGAGCCAGTGTACAGGCACAATGGACGTAACGTCTTAGTTCCCAAGGTTGGTGGCGTATTGGTGATGTAAGGAATGGTTAATATTTCTTACATCGCCATTGTCAATGGGCGGTGGTGATCACTTACCATCAGGTGGCCCATTTGCTCGTCCGCCTATCGATATCATAGAAAAAATATGCCATATGCCATAATAACTGCCTATAACAATCTCCCTCCCCTTATCAAGCTCGGACGGGTAAGGACGGTATAATTCCCAAGAAAATTTCAAAGTCATTAAAGAATCGCTCACGTAAATTAATAACCTTTGGTTCAATGACACAAAATATTGTTTATATTTGTCGCATTAACTGATAATTTTTTTTTCCAGAAATAAAGCTGAATTCATACTCAGAGGATTTCAGCAATCAAATAAGCGTCGCAGGAGGTACGGAATCAACTTTTTTTTTTTGAAACTTAATGTCGGAATTCGTATAATTTGCGAAACTTCTCAGGTAACTCAACGGAATTAAGTTTGAGAACACCGAGGAACTGCCAGTCACAACCGTTACGTTTTATTAAATTTTTGGTACGACTCAGTTATTACGGAAGGAAATTTTCATTTTTAATCGCCTTTACTGAGCTTTGCTTTTTTGGCGTTCATTTAATGTAAATTGTCATCTTGCGCGTCATTTAAATTATAAAATAATGAAGAAATATGTTTGTTTTCGTAGGATATATTTCAATTACATTCTAGGCGGTTGCCATGAAAACTCTTTTTGAAAACTTTAGCATTTTAACATTTAAATATTATACGAAGAGGAAATATCTCCTCCATTATGTATATTATCATAAATCCTTGGTTAATAGTGTCGTGTCTACACCATTCATAGGCTTTCGCTTGATGTGTTCTTTAAGATATTAGAACACGAATAAAATAACACGATAAAAAAGATATAAGCAATTATTTATTTTGATTGTATTGACTATTACGCGGTAAAGTAAATATTTCTATTATAATAAACTTCACAAGATATTTGTATTGTACCAGCTTTTGTAAGAAGACACAAGTCACGTCTTAACACCTATTAGAGCTATTCTATTAGAACGAACTCAAAACTCACTGCAGAACATAATCGTGAATTAATAAAAATCTATATGCGACATTTATTAATAAAACTATAAAATCTAAAGGATTCATTCACACCGTAATTCATTTTCAAGAAATATTGAGTGGAATCATGTGACCGTATACTAAATCCCTCCTCCCCGTTATAAAGTCAAGACGGATACCCGAGAACAGTATAATTCTCAACAAAATTTCGAATAATAATTTAGTTGAGTGTCATACGAGGCGAATACCTACAAAATAAAATAGCAATAGCGATTATATTGAAATCATCAAAATGTTTTAACAATTGGCGATGTAACGAATACATTGTTTCCTTTCAACCAACAGGTCTCACCGAAGCAGCCAAAGGAAACTCCGAGGACAAATTCCGTATAGAGAGAACACTTCTGATAATGTTATTTTGTATTGTTTTTATGTTAACGTAGTTTATACCATGTAAATAAAATCGTTAAATCATTTCTATGCTTAAAATAATAATTAAATAATATTATTTAAATATCTCTGTAAATATTATTTGTAAGGTGTAACATTAAAGTGACAACGATATTGTAACATTACAGATTAAAACTCTTGTAACCGAAGTTTCGCTTAGATTCGCCAAATTGAAGTATTGTTTACTATTCATTGTAAACTCATCGCTCGATTATAAGACTGTTTACAACAAATAAACTGAAATTATAATCATTTTTTGTTGTTATTATTATACCATTTTTATTAATGCATAGATCACCTATCTGGGACACTTGAAAGTCACAAGTCACATCATAGAAGTTAGTAACTAAGATGTTATGTCTGTAGTACCTGTAGCTAAACTGGCTCACTCACCAAACCGGAACAGAACAATGCTAAGTATTTCTCCTTGTTGATGGAATATATGATGAGTAGCTGATATCTACTCAGGTGGATTGCATTGGTGGTAGGGCACTACCAATTAAGGTAATGTATTAAAAGAGAGTTGAAGGTTTACTGAAAAACTTCTTCTAATATCAGTTAAAGATTCACGTTGTGTCTTATGTGAGCTTAATAAACTCAAGACAAAAAACCATGAAGAAGTTAAGAAGTAATATTATTCCATTAACAATAATTAAATTAAATTAAATTAAATGTTTCTTTATTCCAGGCAATTTCAAACCCATAAGATACACAAGACCAACATACATTAAAATTTTAAAAATAATAATAAAAAGAAATATACAATAAAAATAATATTAACAAAATAAAATAGAACATTTAAAAAACTTAACCTAAACGAAATTAAGAATAACTATAAGTCTTTTCTCTCTCTTTTTAGATGAACGGTTTGGAATACTGAGGACAGAATGCTATTGTTACTCATGGCTACTCTGCTGTAGAATGAGACCCTGAGTTTCTGTAGTAGCGCGGCAAAACTTGCAACTCTGCTCTCGGCGAACATGTCAGTCGCACTACACCGCCAGGGCAAGTTCATCATCACCCGGAATGCGTTATTATATTGTACACGAAGAGTGTTATAGGCACTCCTCGTGTACCGGTACCAGAGTTGGCTGGTGTATAACGACTGACAGTACGCCTTGAACAGCGTTACCTTCACTTGATTGGAACAGTGGTAGAAACGTCTGGCTAGCATGTTACTTCTACAGGCTATACTGCGCCTCTGTCGTTCCAAATCGTCATCATCCAATAAATTATCAGCTACAATATGTCCCAGATATTTAAATTTCGTAACAATTTTTAACACTGTTCCACATAAACTTATCGGCAATATTACATCAGGGCCTTTCTTATATTTAAATATCATAACTTCTGTTTTCTTTACATTGTATGTTAGGTGGTGTCTAGTAGCATACTTCTCACATATATTTATTAATTGCCTAATGCCGTTGACCGACGGACTAAGCAGCACCATGTCGTCCGCATAACTTAGGTTATTAACGCGCACTCCACCGACCTGGCATCCGACTCTCATGCTGCTCAGTTCCTCAATCAACTCGTTTATGTACAGGTTAAATAAGACCGGCGAAGTCAAACCGCCCTGCCTCACTCCACTTGTTAACCTATACGTCTCTGACAGAGTATTATTCCATTTCATAATAAGGAAAATTATTTCACAACATAAATAAATCACAATATTAATAACATATAAATATTTGAGCTACTGTCAATAATAATTATTTACAACATGTTATCGCCCGCGGCTTTGTTTGCGTTTCACGTATAAAAGCAGCGTGTACATTAAATAAATAAATACTGGACAAAATCACATACATTACTCTCATCCCAATGTAAGTAGCTAAAGCACTTGTGTGAGATCATGTATCTTGAATCAGAATAAGCGACGGTACGATAAACACCCAGATCCAAGACAACATAGAAAACTACTGAACTTTTTTCTACATCGACTCGGCCGGAAATCGAACCCGGGACCCCGGAGTGGCTC
Source organism: Vanessa atalanta (assembly GCF_905147765.1). Lineage (NCBI taxonomy): Eukaryota > Metazoa > Arthropoda > Insecta > Lepidoptera > Nymphalidae > Vanessa > Vanessa atalanta. The sequence continues at coordinate 9,836,205 of NC_061882.1, forward strand.
GGAAAATTTGGAGCTTACTCCACCATACTTCTCCAATGCGGTTTAGTGGATATACGAAGCAGATTCTCATCCACCACGTGCAGGTTTCCTCACGATGTTTTCCTTCAAAGAGATCAATTATAAATACAAATTAAGCACATAAATACAGTGTTCTCGAGCCAGGTTTGAACTCAGAATAATTCTTTGAGATTGCTTGTACCCACTGGGCCATCACGGTTCTTTCGGTTGATAGTACGTTAGTAAAACCAATGCTGATGATGGAAATAATGGTTTGGCGCATATTATCCATAATGCTGATATAGTACGGATTTGGAGTTGTACTAAAATGTCATCAAAAACTTGAACGTAACCGTAATGTTTTCCCTTCAACCCTGACTTTTTGGAAATTATTATCAACAGCTGCTTAAAAAACACTACTATACGTGATAAGATTTGTGGGTTCAAATCCATTCAAGCATCTTTGCTTAAGATTCACGTGTTTTTTCCGCTGAGCCATCGCGGCTCCCATCGCTATATATACTACAACTGATTTAGTAGTACTTTAAAGTAATTATCTAAGAAAGTTCATCTTTGAATTTACGCAAGTTAAGGAGCCAAGTTTGGGAAGTATTTAAGATGGCGGCTTTAAATTAAATTTGATCCTGTAACACGACGATTTAAAAGTACTCATAAGAATCTGATCGGATAAAGTGTGTCTTGATTTTAATACCTCAATTCACTAATAGGATTTCTAGGCAATTAAATTTATTTATTGATATATTAAAATCATTAAAAAAACATAATATATACAAAATATCATAGAACACTTAGTGGTAGGGCTTTGTGTTAGCCTGTCTGGTTAGGTACCACCTACTCATCGCGTATACTACAGCCAGTCAGTAATACAATATAATAAAATCTTCTCTGAAACGAACTGCATGTTCTGGCATACGTTTTATGTATTTTGGTTTAGTATTTCCTTTAGTTGTATTACAAACACGTCTCTTTTATTAGAATAGAGTAATACGACTTTGATCCAAAAAAACGTGTTACGTTGAAAATGAACCAGTAGTTATTTATTGAGCTTTAACACTTGAATCAGATAGATTGTGGTATCTAATTGTAAATGTACTAATCGTGATGGCATTTATTTCAAAAGTAAAGTTAATTAACAGCCTAAAATTGTCCCACCACTGGATTAAGGCCTCCCCTCCCTTTTAAGTTTATTCTCTCACATATCTCCAATGCAATTTAAACATTGTATATTTTTCATAATTCTTCGATACTATTATACATTACGGTTAACATATTATTGTGTGTATCGACATGTCATTTAATCTGTGGATACATTTAATAATTGTGGTTTGCTCTTCTGTTTTAATAATAAATATCAAAACGATAAACTTACCCGTAGTTACAATTTAAACTGACTTCATATTGCGGTTAATTTTCAGCTGTTTAATTTTTATTTATAAAACTGTTGGTCTAGCTTGCGTCTTAGGGGTTGGTTTTTAGGTTTTAGGCTTGAATAAATAGCCCATTTCTTGGACTTGCCTTGTATCAAATTTCATCAAACTCAGTTCAGTGATATGACCGTTAAAGAGCAACAGACCGACCAGTTATTATGGCATTTGATATATGAGTATAGATTTAATTATATTGATAGAATCATGGTAGGTATGTAAGAAATACGTCGGATGAAGAAAATGGCGTCCGGTCTAAGAATTCCATTGTTCGTCTCATGAATGTCATATATTCTACGACAATTTATATATGTATATACTGACTATTCATGACAGTGCTTTTATAACTACGTAGGTATAAAAGTACTGCCAAATGTAGATGTATAATAATTTTAATTGAATTCATGTCTTTATTAATACAGACAGATTTTTATGGTTTATCTTTAAAAATGACAATTTGAACTGAGCAAAACTAGGTGTATAAATGCATGATGAGAAAGTCTATAGTTGTGATATATGTTAACGATTAATGTCTCTAAATTTGAAATTGTTATTTTTATTATACGGATATTTAATACGTTGTATACTGTGTTGGTTTCCATTAAATAAAATCAAATAAAAAATATAGGCATGCAAGACGCTATATTGGTTTATTAAGACACGCTGGAACATCTGGTAACAATTTGCTTATATTTCAATAAGGTTATTATCATTATACATAATAAATTATTTAAATGATCTTCACTTGATACGATGACATAATGTTCACGAATGTTCGGCAGTAGTGACGTCATTAAGGGAATCACATAAAGGTTATATTTTCATTTTAAAAACGTCTGTCTACGTATTTTAAATTAAAACAAATGAAGTTAGATTTTTCCGGCATATACCTGATGTTATTAAGGTCACTACTGCCAATAGAAATAGGCGTTATAAAAAAATATTAACCAATCTTTACACGGCCAATGCGCCCTCATGCCTATAGTTACACTGGCTCATTCACCTTTCAAACCGGAACACAATATTACTAAATATTGTTGTTTAATTTACTTATTACTATTTTACTTTAATTATGACCAAATTTATATTATTTTAAACTACCTTAGTAACATTATAACACAGTTATCTTAGTAACATAATTAAATTTAAACATTTCTGCACTCCCTCGGTACCAGTGACAATATATATTTAATAAAATAATCTAGCGGTTAATCTAAAGATTATGAGGTATCCGTAAAAGAATTAGCCGCATCCGAGGGCGATACTTAGATTAAAAATAAATACATGTGTAAGCACACTACTTTTATTAAACGGTAGGACCACTCGTCACAAATTCTACAGCCAAACGGTAATACTTACTGTTATATTGTTTCATTTTAAAGATTTCCTTTACACACTATGTGCCGGTGTAACTAAAGACATAACATCTTAGTCCACAAGGTTGATGACGCATTAAAGATGTAAGAAATTGTTAATATTTCTTACAGTGCCTATGACTTAGGGCAGTGGTGACCACTTACCATTAGGTGCCCTATTTCGCCGTCTGTCTATTTTGTATAAAAAATATAACACATGCCAATTGAATCACGTAGTTTTACTGAAATATATTATTGGAATAATATAAACGAAATCTCGAAAATACACTTTAAATCGTTACGTTTAATTTGCATTAATTCTACCTTCATATATTTCGTGCACTAATTAAATTAATGAACCAATTACGTGAAACCATTTTAAAATTATACAGCTCTTTTCGTGTACCTTATAGTGTTTTCGATTTTATTTATAATTGATATAATTTATGTATTTATTTATAACTAATTAGGCTTCAGAGCTTACGTACGTAGGTCTACGTAGAATGTTTAAATTGAAGGACAAAAATACATAGAAAGAGAAGACAGAACAACTTACGCATTTTTCATTAAAATCAAACGAATTGCTAAGAAATTAAAAATTAAGTAGAAAATTTTAAAGATGTTCCTTTTTTTTAATATACTGGTAAGTAAATTGTCATTGCAATATAAGTGACTCATAAGTCGTTTTTGAAGTCTGAACAACATCCACATTCATTATTTTACATATAAGATTTTGAATTAACATGGTTATTTTTATTTCTATAAGTATTTGAAACGGGATATTTACCATATTTGGTGGAGTTGTTAACGAGTGAAATTTGCGGGTAGAAACTCACCGTATCGATACGGTGAGTTTCGTTTGTAAAACACGGGATCGAGTGTCGAGTGCAAATAAAACAAATAAAACAAATAGTAGGGGTGAAAGTGACAATGGTAGTGGTGACCAGTGTTTACGCAGCAAACGTACGAGAAAGGAGGTAGTCCGATATGGACACTACTAATGCCGTCAACATTTACCCGCAAATTTCAGTCTCGTGAACAAGACATTCGTAGATAATGTCGAAATATCGAGCTCCACCAAATAAAAATAAAAAAACATTATTTTACAACTATTAGAGTAAAAATTTGTAATATATAAAGAGTTAAATATCAATTTTCAACTGTATTTTCGATTGCAGTCTGTAATAGGAAAAGCTTAATTGAATTCTAATGGAAAAAATAATTTATTGTGTCTTGTGAACTGGACTTTTTTTTTGAGCCTGCAATACAATGTAAGTGGGCAGTTTATGACGTCACCACTAATAATTTTCTCTCGGGGCCATAGCTTACATAAAGTTAAGCTTTACTTATGTAAATGTTAATATCACGATTTTGATGAGTTATAAGGTACTCTGACCTTAACGAGGCGAGAGGGTGAATCGTGAACAGTGTGTGATATAATTGAATTGTATTGCATAATTATATATGTTTGGGACATTAACTTATTCAATGTCAGCTTACGTTGAGCCCAGGGGTCAAATTTATATAAACAATTCTACCATTTTGCGTTAATAATAATAAGCCATTATTTGGACATATTTTCAATACTAACAATAGTACACAACATAATTAAAATGAAACAAGCAAATTATTAAATTAATAAGATTTAATATTAATTTTGAACTCATATTGCGATCTTATGTTCGATCGAGATAATAACTATGACGTCAGAGATATCGTATGTAGTGCACTAGTGAGCGTTGCGGGGCGGCAAGGTCACCTTAAAACCTGTGAGGTGATCCGCCGAGCCACGAGTGGAGTACGACACGAGAGGGGTCGTTGATGCCTTGTACCGCTCCGTTCCGTGCCGAAGACAGCCATCACATTGATTTTAATGGGAAAGAAAGTCATTTAAATTCGGGCCTTTTCTTGAGATTCAACAGCGTGAATAAAGAGTTGATGAACTTAAAATACCGCAGGTCCCGAGGTTGTATTAAAATGGCAGTTTAATGCGAATATGGAAATAAAGGTATGATTTAAGTGATTCTGGTTCACGCTCGCAAATAAATAACACGGAACAATTCAATTCAAACTGTATATAAATTTATACTCGACGATGTTTCTAGGAATACAAACTTTAAACAGAAATTACAGATGCAAGCCTGGAAATAAATGTTATTGAACAATACATAAAATGAAATTTATCGGGCGCTAAGTTTCTAGGAAAGAGACTTATTCATGTTTCGTTTTACAAAAAAAACTCATTATACACATCTCACTTTGAATTAAATGAAAAATATTTTCGTTTTTTGTAAGTACCTTACAAATAATTTGTTTTCGGCTGCCCAAAGAGCAGGATTAAACCTGCAGAATCACCATTCGGTCTTTTCTATCTATCTTATATATTTTCACTTTTTTTTATTATACCTATGTGTATATAACAGCTAATAAAACTATATAAAAACAGTTACATTATTAAATATAATAGTTTTATTAATTATGCTTACACAATAAAGTTTAAACTTTGTTATCACAAAAAGTTGTTCTTACAAACAAACAATTCCTAAATTTAATTTTAAAAATATATAACATAAGTACAAACATCAATATTTTCCCAGTAGTGGAACATTCGAGAACTGATACTTTATCAAACTCAGTAGAATAAGTATTGCAATATCAATAGACAGAAAGTAAACAAAACGGAACGGATTGAGCGAAGTTTTAACACGAAATAAGTATAAAGCAACAAAATCCGATACGTCAAAAAAAGTACACGAACTTCAGCGAATTGAAGCAAAAAATGTTGCGTGCAACTTCGTGCACGTGACACAAGTAAACTTGGTTTGAAAAAAAGAATGGAGGAAAAGGTAATTTCACGTTAACGTAACTTAATATAGAAATTCCACCAATTCAACCTTGAAACTACTCTCAGCGCTCGAGGGAGTTTGATTTTAAAACAGTTCAGTTAATTTTAGATGCAATATGAAACATTTCTGGTCAATTCTTCTTGGTGGTATAGCTGTGTATGCTCGTCTGGTACCACCCATCACACATTCAACAGCTATACTTTGTATTTTTGCGAGTGAACCAATGTAAATACATGCACAAGTGACATAACTTTCCAAGGTTGGCGTGTTGGTGCTATGAGAGATGATTAATATTTCTTATAGTAGAATTAGTACCAATGTCTTTGGGACGTGGTGACCAATTACTAACAGGTGCCATTTGCCAGTGCATCTTCTAATTACATAAATTCGATATTTTTATTGTTAAAAGACCCGAGATGGCCCAGTGGTTGGAACGCGTGCATCTTAATGCATTATTGCGGGTTCAAACCTAAGTAAGTGCTAGTGAATTTCTATGTTTTAATATGTGTTTACAGTTAATATCATGCTAAGCGGTGAAAGCTAACATCGTATGAATGTGCCTAATTTTGATGAAATTCTGCCACATTTGTATCCACCAATCCACCTTGTAGAAGGGTGATTGAGTCAGCTCCGAACTTGCTCCTTAAAGGGAGAGTAAGCTGACGCCCAGCGGTGGGACATTTACAAGCTGTTACTTAACTTTACTTTTATTATAAAATTTAAAACGCTTTAAAATAGCGTAATACCGTTAGCTGACTTTCAATATTTCACGAGAAAGATAAGAAGCGAGTTCTTTCAGAAACCTATTCTGTATGAATAAAATCTTGAAAGCACCGGTGTAGGTACAATGTGTATGTCGATGTAAAACATAACCCGTTTGCACGTTTCAATCAAACAATAAAAAAAAACTTGCAATATTTTAAAATGTTTTCAAAAAAAGAACACAAATCAACTACGTCTTATGTTGGTATCATGTATTCCATCAGCACCGGAGTACTTGACTAAAACATCCAGTATCGATGTGTTCCCGAGGGCGTTGAATGAAATATCACCTACGTTGCGTCTATAACTGCCGCATTATTTCAACGTGAATTTGCTTTTGTGAAATGCATACGATTATGTATCTTATTTTCAATGTAGAAGTGCATAATATAGCCCGATGCTATTTGTTCCTTTGTATTATATATAATTTTATTAATTATGCTCATAATAACTTTTAATAGTATTCTTAAGAGTATTAAAATTATGGAATATGTACTTAAAATCTCGTTATATTTTACGAGAGCTTTTTTTTAAAAATTAATAAATATATATCAATATACATAATAAAATTGGAGTGTCTGTTGTATTAAAATAACCCATTTTTACTAAATGCATATGTATGTATGCGTTTTTTACATATTTTGTCTGTCTGTCTCTCTGTTTGTTCCGGCTAATCTCTGGAACGGCTGAACCGATTTCGACGGGACTTTCACTGGCAGATAGCGGATGTAATAAGGAGTAACTTAGGCTACTTTTATTTTAGAATTATATATAGAATAAAAATAAATTCACGCTACAATATCCAAATAACTAAAATTCAAACAACGCGCACGAAGTCGCGGGCGCAGCTAGTAGTGTAATATATCGTAATATAAACATTATTATTTGCTCACAAAGACTCGCCCCTCTGCGTTAAATCGGCGTGCGTTAGATGAGTTAGTGACGAAGCTTACTAGTCTTAGTATGTGATAGACGACTAAGACAAAGACGACAAAAAAAATGCAGATTAGATTATATTTGTACTGTTATTTTATTAAAACGAAGACAATTTAACGTTGAGGTGTGTGCTTTCGTGAGTGAACGATCTATATAGTACAAACACGAACGATAAAGTCACAACGCAATTTCAAGCAACCCAGTGTTGCAGATGTCAATGAGCGGTGGTAGTCACTCCATTAGGTATGACTTCTACTCGTTTGTCACCAATGTCATAAGAGAGTTATAAGTAAAAATAAATTCATTAATTAATTCAATCGTAACAAAATAATCAGGTTGAGTCTCTTTTGTGTGCGCAAAAGGCACACATAGATAATATATCTATTGTATTATTTAGGACACGCGTTACACATACAGGCTCAAATAAAAAAAAAAACTAGTACATATTTATTATTGCCCAGTAATACTATAAAGTACAGCAAACATAAATTACACAAAAAATGAAATTTTGTAATTAATTGGACATCCAATATGAACCTTTTTGATTTCATAAATGCCTACTACACGAACATGTCATATTATATTATATCGTTTCAAACTTGGACGACTTTTCAGACCTTTTATAAGATCGCGATCGCTTGTCTAATTAGATCAGCTCATGTCATCTTAAGCATCCTTGATCAAAGTTACGGGTACAAATATACTTTTAACAAAAAAGTTTTTTTTTGTTAATTCGAGTTATGAACGCTTTTTATAAATATATTTTTTGTCCCACGTGACCTGGTTACTAACGGACCTAAGTACCTTTCTGAAGGTATGATTAGTATATTGTAAGGTTTATCATAGATATTGTTAAAGTTTATTAAACCCTATGCTAGTGTGAGTGCAAGTCTTATAATTAATAATACCACATGTCACCACATCCAACCTCGTATAGGATTTAATACTTAATTAATCAAATAAAGCGCAGCATCCATCTTGTAAGATATATGGAGGTATAAGAACATGTCCATCAACAATTAGTGAGTACGGAATCCCACAAAATAAATGAACGAATGAATTGAATGATGTAGCAACATTCGTTGATTTATGAACGCGATTCCAGTAGATTCTGTTTCTATTTATTCGGTACATTTTGACTGTTTGAATGATTTCAGCTCACTGATCAATACACACGCACACACGCATAATATATAAATAGTAATAGTTAGAAATGCGAGCGTAGGTTATGAATATTTTGATTGTACTGATCAATACACACACACATATATACATACATATATAGTAATGGTTACAAATGTGAGTGTAGGTTATGAATATTTTGATTGTACTGTAAAATCATCAGTCACTTTTTCTTCTCCATTTATTTGTGGTCAGAACAGTGTGTTTAATAGTTTTTATTTGGACATCATGTTATAGCATTGAATTAAATGAAAAACTATCCCGGTTCGGAAAATAGATTCTGACGAGAAGAACCGGCAAGAAATTTAATAATTACTTTTTTATTTTTATTACAAAGTGTATGTACATAAAGTAAATTTAAATATATTTCGTCTGGAAATTAACAAAACTAAATTCAGGTTTTTTATCAATATGTATATAATATAATATTGTGTTTAGTAATATGATCGAATTATCAATATTTTCTTGACAAGATATAAATTTATTTACAGGCCAGGTTAAAAATAACGGTGGATTCTTATTACACAAACGAATACCGTGACCCGGAAAGGATGTATTTACTTTGCGGAGTCCGAAACTAGGTGTTATAAGTTTACCTTTTCTTTTTGTGTTTATACAATAATGACGTCATTGTTTCTTTCAAAAATATCTATATTATTGTGGATAAACGAATTATTGTTGTGAGTGTTTTGTGTGAAAGCAAGTGTGACAGAGGATCGGGTAGATTGGACTTTCTCAATACCTTTGCTGGTAAATTGATGGTCTGCTATCTCGTACCAGTATGCTTGAGTCGCTTGTGTTGGCTACATCCCGAATTTAACGAGTGAAGTTGCGCTTACGGTAGGTTGTTGCTATCTTCAGACGATTGAATTTGGCAGGAGTGACGAACAACACTCTGAATTTACTTATTGTGACATTCGACTTGTTCTATTTATAATCTTGGCGTACTTTTGTGTTTCCGTGTTAAACATAATAGTTGAAGTAATACTTACCCGTTTATGTGTATCAGTTTAATTTTTAATATAAATATTTATTTATAACTTTCGCTGATTGTAAAATTGATCATGTTTATTAATCAACTCTCCTTATTTAAAAAATTGCTTCGCTCAATAGACAATAGTAGCATTAGTATGCATTAGCAGCCTGTAAATTTTCCCACTGCTGGGCTAAAGGCCTCCTCTCCCTTTGAGGAGAAGGTTTGAAGCATATTCCACCACGCTGCTCCAATGCGGGTTGGCGGAATAAATATGTGGCAGAATTTCGTTGAAATTAGACACATGCAGGTTTCCTCACGATGTTTTCCTTCACCGCCGAGCACGAGATGAATTATAAACACAAATTAAGCACATGAAAAATCAGTGGTGCCTGCCTGGGTTTGAACCCGAAATCATCGGTTAAGATACACGCGTTCTAACCACTGGGCCATCTCGGCTTTTTTATAGACATAGACAACAGTAGCGTACTTGTTTTTAATTGAGTTTTAGATTGTTCAGTACAAGTCAATCATTAAAATTATTTGAATGTCATATTTTATTTATTTATTTAAATGCTTTATTGCACACAACATATAAGTAAACTGATAACATAATCAAAACCAAAAAATAATAATAGTCAACAAATGGTGGCAAAGGCGGTCTTATTGCTAATGGCAATGTCTCTCAGACAACCTTTGTTGCATGAAGTTTTATACGGAAACAGGTAAGGGTAATTATGAGGCGGATAATAACAATTACATTAGAATATTTATATTATTTTCGATTAACAATTAAAATATATGTCTGAAGATATTAAAATATTAATAAAAATATGACTTAATTACATACAGGAAAGCTCCTTCACGAGACGCATTTAAATACGAAATTGAATATTTATTTATTACAGGCTTTAAGTATACCATATATATAACTCCATATTAAAGTATGTTGTCATGTATGTTTATATAAAATTACATATTTTAAGTACTTTTTAATGTTGTATAACATGGTATTATTTGGTATGAAGGGTGAGTAAGACAGATTAACTACAGGCACAAGGGACAAAACATCTTAGTTCCCAAGGTTGGTGCCGCATTGGCTGTGTAAGGAATGGTTAATATTTGTTACAATACCAATTTCCAGTGTTGGTGACCACTTACCATCAGGTGATTAATAAAGTCATATATAATACATACATAAAAAATCAGTGCTATTTTAACTGTAAACAAATAATATTTTGTATATTAACTAACTTGCAGAGTTGTATAATGTAGAACAGAACGCGTAGAAATCTGAACGAGAATTGCTTTATGACGTCATTAGTAATAAAAAATGGCGGTTACCAATTATTTTGTAAAGACTGTATTTTTACCATTAGTACAATTTAGTAATTTACAATTGTACTCTTTAACATGATGCCAATGATATATATAGTATCATCTGTCGTACATTTTCAATTATAACAAAAATATTAAAAAAAAAAAAAAACTCTAGAATCCCGTTTAAAACTCAAGTTTCTTATAAAGTATAAGATTAGTCATAACTTATTTGGTTTAAAATAATACACTATAATACTAAGTAAAGAAGATTTTTCTTAACCACTAGTATTAATAAAATTGTAAATATATATTTATTCATTTCGAATTAATTTTAATGAGAAGTGTTTTCTTTAAATAATAAGCAATACGTTAACAAAATTGATGGTTTAAAATCGCCACAATAAATTTTACTTTGACCCTCTTTCTCGACGCTCACTTAAAAAATTAATGAGCTTTCGTTCCGAGTAAAATATGCAATTTTCGTGCATGTTTTTCAGCACATATAATTTTATAATAGCTTAAAAATGTGTTCATTGAAAAGAGTTTTTAATAGTGTGTTAAAATAAAAATTGAAATTTATAAACAGAACTCGTTTAAGTGAGAACGAACTTGTAGCATTACTTAAATAGAACAAGAAACTAATATTTTTTTACTATGTATACTAAGTAGACGGACTGGACCAACTGCTGGTAATTAGTCAGCACTGTCCAGAAAAACTTAATAACTTTTTACTGGCTTGACCCGAGGTTTGAGCAATGGAACTTGGCTTATAAGCGAGACAATAAAAGAGAGAGACAGAGACAAAAAAAAAATTTAAACATACATTGAAGGTCTTTATTCGTTTCATATACCAACTATTTACGAACCACAAGATTACAAAAGAAAAGCAAATAATGATAATGTAAAATACTAGTGTGTCAATAAATAATTTAACCGTTTAAAAGACAATCCTAATATCAGTAAGCAGGAAAACGAATGTCTTGATTCTAATATCAGAGCCTCATTGTAGGAATTTTATAAAATGTGAGACTATCATAACGCCACACAGACTGACTCACAGTGGCTCAAATAGTGAGTCTAACTAAAATAGTTATTACTATTGCAGCTTCTTCCAAAAGGCAATAGAACTAGCACCATAGCAAACGCCACTATATACATAAATATACATGTGCATGTAAAACTCTGATAAAAGAATTTTATTAAAAGTAACGACGACTACATACTTTTTAGAAATCTGCATTGTGAACAGATTCAAAAGTATGTTACAAAAATAAATAAATATTTAATTATTAAATAATAAATGAATCAACTGCGAAGGTAAAATTCTTTTACTTAAGATATAACATCGCATTTTCTCGGATTATTCTACCTGACCTATTCTTCATTAGGTTACTAGCCTTTGCTCAACCTTTGCAACCCTTTAATAACGAACTAGTGACACAGAAGGTAATCTTCTTACCGTTAGTTATCCGTTTAGGCGTGTTTTTAAAGCGGAAAGAAGGTCAATAGTTAGTAAAGAACAAAATAGTTAATTATTAATAATCCAAAAGCATTTCAATATTACAATATTAATAATTTTAATAAACTTTTATGTAAGGCCAAATGATAAGATATAGGTACAATTTTGTTACCTCAAATATACGGCAGTTTTAAGAAAAAAACAATATCATTTAAAATATAGTGGTAAGGAGTTTGTTATTGTGTGTGTGTTCATAATGTGTGTGTAAGTATAATTTACCAATTGGCAATTAAAACTTATTGTATCCCTACCAATATTGGAGTATATCTACAAATCCGTTTGAGTGGATGTCACCTACCAGTAAAGTATTATATTGCAGAGTCCAGTTTGTAGGGAATTTGGTATTGTAACACAACTGACAGGTTACAACTGCACCTTTAAGACTACGTAAGAATGTTTGTAATTGGAGATAGTTAATAATTATTAGGTTAGGTTTCATTAGGGTAAGTTACGTTTGGTCATTCGTACGTATCTTTATCTCGTATAGATAGAAACAAATAAAATATCTTTCATTCTATCAAGCTGATACAAATAAAATGTAGTAATAGATTGTATTGTCACTAACAGTGTGTGCAAAATTTCAATTCAATCGTTTGGGTAGAATTGGTTTTAAATTCAGTTGCAAGGGTTGAACCAGAATTTGATACCAACAGGAGAAATTAATTGACTAAAGGAACTAACTTTTCACAATGATTGTATTATTACATAACAATGACAATGTTGATAAAATTTAAAAAAAGATTATTTTTGGATCAAAGATATTTTTTGTGCCTTACAGTAGAGTGAACTGGCAGAAGGTCGCGGGAAGCCGCTGGTTGCGGGCAGCACAAGACCGGTCGTTGTGGCGATCTTTGGGGTAGGTCTATGTCCAGCAGTGGACGTCCTTCGGCTGACATGAATGAATGAATGAACTGGCAGAAATCGTCACGTAAGCAATAAGCGTCCAGACGACCTTTCCCTCTCTTTCCTATCTCTGTCTATTCTGTTATATAATATCATTTGAGGACATATTGTATGTATTCGTACTTATTGTATGTAGCGTGTATTTTGATTATATACTTGTATTTTATATGTATTGATAATTTAATTTATTTATTGATATATAATTTGTGTATTCTATATTTAAATTTATTTATTAGTTCTAGTAACAGCAGATTCGTGTTTTTTGATTATTACAGCACCACCTACCTCATATTCTATGAGCTAACCTAACCCTTTGGTTGCCTGGAAGAGGTCGCTATGTAGCGATAAGGTCGCCAAAATTGTACGCCTCTTTTATTAAGACTGGATCTATTTTGTATTTATTTATTTTCTCTGTGTGGTGTACAAGAAAAATATAAAGTAAATTAAAGTAAAATTCTTTTAATTTACTCGGAATTATAAATAACAATTTAATTTTATGTCATTTAATTATTCTCATTTAGTACGTAATATATATAGATATATAATATATATATATATATATATATCAAGAGCAACTTCTTTCCAACTGTAAGTCCCACGAAATTTCTTTTTTTTATTTTCAAGTGTTTTTTTTATATGGAAAATAACTTTATTTGATATGAAGATAATAATCTTTTTCGGAATAAAACAAAACTAAAAATTCCGGGCTCACTCTAAGAAACAGCTGTTCTTTTATTGTATTGCTCTAGCGTTAAGGATAAAAGTTTAGGAGCAAATTTCAAGAACTTCGCTTGCTTGCACTCTCTCAACTCCGCAAATTGAAGTAAATTGCTTTTCACAATTATCGCAATTCTCTCTAATTACTATATTTTTAATACCTTAAGTGACTTCAAGTCCTGATATAAATATTTTAATAAAGCGGTTACATTAGCTGCCTAATACATAAATTCTGTGAATCTCGAGTAAAATCCGCATTATTCGTATAGTGTCACTATTTCCTCTAAGAGTAAACTAGAGAGGAGTTATTATTTAAGTCAGCGCTTGCCTCTGACGGCTTTATGACCGGCGCAATTTAAAAAACAAAAGCGATTTAATACTCCATTCGTTTGATTAAAGTCATATCTTAGATTGCCAAAGCGTGAGGCGATTTGCAAAAAATATGGAAACAGAACCGATTTTCTCGAAGATTAAACGCCAATGTTAAGTAAGTTTTGTTGTAGATGTTGGTAAAACTTTTCTAAGATATGATAAATCAACTTTAGATTTCTACCAATTTATACCAAATAAGGCACATACTATATCTAGTGATAAATCATGAACATACATATAGAATGTCAATGGCAATAGACTCTATTAGACCGTCGGATGTGACGTATCGTCTCTAGGTGGTTTGTAGGTTAACCATAGTCAAGCTAGCTCTTATATTTCAGATAATTATCTATTGCATCCCTCACGACAAAGGTCAGACCAGACTAGACTTTCTTTGGTATTGCTCTTGAAAAGAAATAATGCATAATATCATAAATAAGTAAAATCTAGTCGTCGCAGAGTTCATGCAAAATTTTCGACATTAAATTTCAATACAAAAATTACATAGATATAACAAAGGTACGAATAGCAAGTCTGCGGAGAAATTATAGTACATAAAAAAGTGTAGTTATAAAAAAACTTACGTATTATATAAAGATAATTATTTGGTGTTTCATAATATCATTTTTATATAATTATGTAATAAAAACTACAATTATCAAAGTTGATATTTTGTAACTTAGACTAGCTGTAATAAGAACAGCGACAAATTCCCTCAGAGAGCTACACTATGATAAAAATATTCTAGAGCGTACGTATATTGAATTACAAAATGTTATGTTGTTTCTATGAGAAGAATTCTAAATATATTTGCTCTGCGTATTATCATTGTGGAACTTGGGGTGTTAAATAATTAATCAAATAAAACATTATTATACATTTGGTGGTTGGAAAGCATGCATCTTAACCGATGATTACTAGTTCAAATGCAGGCAAGCAACACTGAATTATCATGTGCTTAATTTGTGTTTTTAGGAAAACTTTATTAGGAAGCCTGCATATATCTAATTTCAATTAAATTCTGCAACATCCACCAACCCGCATTGGAACAGATTGATGGAAGAGGCTCCAATAACTTCCTCCTCAAAAGGGAGGGCATGTTTAAGCCCAACAGTGGGACATCAACAGGATGTTAGTTTTGTTCACTATATATTAATTAAGAATATAAAGTCTGCGTCGAATGTTTTGATTGATTGATTATTATTGACTTAACATTTCATTTCGTTAAACACTTTTACCAGATTCATTTAATTTATTTTTTATAGGTTAGATCTGGAGTTTGAAAGCACCTTGGGATTTGCGGCCTCATCAAGCAACTAAACCAAAGAGTCTGTCAAACGACTTGTTCCTTTTTTATCACCATAAAAAGTAACACGAAGCTTAATATACATTTAAATGGAAGTTTTAAACGTGTAATCAGAATAATAATAAACACATAAAACTACAGTCGAAACAGTTCAGTGGAAATTGTTACATAACAAAATTAAAAAATACTATATTCAGTAAGCTCTTACAACTTTGGAATCGTCATTCGTTTTTGCAGGATTAAATTTAATACAGAGCTAGCAGTGGTTTTGAATGTAATACCAAGAAGAACCGACGAGTAAGCAGTAACTCTTTTCTCAAATGTAAGATGACATAACCCATAATATTTTTTTTTTATATTTCTATCAGTAACGTTATCTTCTAGAACGTGTATTGTGAAAATGTTTTTTTATCACAAAAAAGTTGTGAAAAAAAAAGTATTAGAAAATATTTAAGTATGTTAATAAACTTTTAACGTACTTAAATAAGTATGTTTAAAGATCGAATTTAAACATAATTAACGAACCTATCATCACGTTATATGATATAAAAATAGTTCTTGCATTTGCATTTATATAAAAAATAAAAATAATATTTTTAATTAATAAAATCTAAATAACATTATATGAAAGTACTAGACTTTTAAATATTCTGTGTTGTGTTTTTAATAATAATTAATTTCCTGCTCAGCAGTGATGAAATAACTCGTAAGGAATGCTGCATGTTTCGGATGAATCTCTACATCAGGTATTCCCAACCCTTTAAATACAAAGTGTTGTTGTATCTTGGTACGAAAAATGACAATTACTAGAACAATATACCACCACTTATTTTATTATTTATATAAAAAATAAAATAAAACATTTGAGTTGGAATTAATCGTTCAATTTGTCTATAATTGACTTAAAAATCCTTCGCTTACCAATAATTTTCAATATGAAAAGCATACGCAGATATGACGTCAAAAGATAAACTACACATCGGATTTTGCAAACAAATAATATTTATTGATAGTTAATCAAAATAAACCAAGCGACGGATTGTTCAGTCTGTAAAATATATTAAAACTTTTTCAATGAAATTTTTGGTATATGATCTAAATATATGTACTATACGATTTAACGAACGTTCATGTAATTGAAGTTACCATTAGGTTGCTCATTCGCTCGTCCACCATATATATAATAAAAAAATATATTAATCTTTTGACCTTCTCTCTACTTCCAAATTCTAACCATACACCAGTTGCCAAATAATAAGAAATATCAATTCACAAGTCGTTTGACAAGAGGGCAATCGAGTCTGTCAGCATATCTATATGTGATGGGTAACTCATACTAACTAATTCTATGTTTGAAAATAATATTCAGTCAATTTTGTCTACATCACTGAGGGACATACATAAAATATAATTGCTAACCTGTTTATAGTCAACATGTCTATACTAATATTATAAATGCGAAAGTTACTCTGTCTGATACGCTTTCACTGCTAAACCACTGAAATTATTTTGATAAAATTCGAAATGTAGCAATTTTGAACATAGGCTTATTTTTATTACTTAAAATCTACGAGACCCACCCCCCAAAACGGAGACGCGGGCAATAACAAATATATTATATTTATTTTTTCATATTATGGCACTTTTTATAACCTAACATAGGTATCTACTTCATACATGAACGTTAATTATATTTTAAAATACAATAAAATGCAACTTGCATATGCAAACATTTCACACAAATCTTATATTTGGACAATAGCATAAAACCGAATTATACTGTAAATCTTTTTACAAAAACGAAAAAGCCCTTCATAACTGCATTAGGTGACTTTGAAGCGAGTACTATGTTGGCTTTTTTTTTTCATAAACTTCATTTTCATTGTAGTGAGAAGCGCTTTTTGCTTTTAACTCGCTGAATTTTAGATCTCGTCGTAAATCCATTTGGTACAGTGAAACGTTTATTTAAACATACGTTTTCCTTTCGTATTAATATCATTTATAAATAAATATATTGTACAGTCATGAATAAAACTGTAATTGATGTAATTAGTTCTTGAGGTTTCTTTAACAAATAAATTAATCATAATCATATAATTTTCATGAAGGATAAATAATTGTTTTATTTTATTACTATAATTGTTGCAAAAACACTGAGCTTATAAAGGTCATAGTTGGAACTTCGAATCGAATGTAATTTTAAATTTAATTCGATTATTTTAAAACGACATTTCGACGAACGATATATTTTATAGTTTACGCTATCTGTGAAAACTTAATAGTTTTCTGTACAGCTTATCTGCAAAACTATGATTTACAAATTAACTGTCACAATTTTTTTTTACCAGTTATTAGTTATAATAGCCATGTGTTCTAAACAGATCAACCTTAATAAGAAAAAAAACCTATTAGAAATGAGCATATGCTTCGATTCCTTAAACCACACTGAAGAAATACGTGAAATAAGATCCAAACCCTCCTTTAAAAGAAAAATATCATTAAAAACATTATTTAGGTTCACCATTAATTTAGTATACGTTGTTAACAAATATGGAGATGCTGCGTGACCTCAAGTGACCTATAAATTTATGTTATGTAGTAACTCGAAATTCACCGCAGAACATGATATTGATATATCAGGACGTGATATGTGACCTTGAGAATAATAATAATAATATATAAAGAACACGCATACAATTTTCATATTACAATTTTGATATAAGTAAATTATTATTATTTCAAAGTTTAATCAAGTATATAATTAAATTGTGATGTTGCCTGTTAAAAAAACATGAAGCAGGCACACTAAAATATAAAATAAAAAAAATAAAAAATGATAAGGTATACCAAAGGCACGGACAACATGCATGATGCATGAGCAGATACAAATATATGTATATATAAATAATCTCTGTTACTATTCTCATCTATCAACTATTTCATTTTTCATTTTGAAATTAAAATATCTGTCAAATTCCTCATACATAGAAGACTAGTAATAAACATATGAATGTGCGGCCGTTTGTACTTTGACTTTATAAATAGTAAAAATGTTCTTACACATAATAATAGAGTTTTGTAAACTACTTTTTGATAGCCTCGAATTTCCAATTTCAAAATCAAAACGGCTTAGTTCATTCTCAAGTACATATCTGTAAATGAATACAAAAACATCATAAGAAATGCTATTCGTTTTATTCATAGAATTGTCTTTAGTAACAGCCTGCAATGTGTCCATTTCTGGTCCTATGTCTCCCTTCCCTTATTTTTTCTCCTTTTTCTTAGAGGTCTGGAGAAGGTTTGGTCATCTGGCTACTCCGACGCAACTTCAAAGATACACATGTGTCACAATATCTCTGATGTTTGTCTTCACCAACAAGTAACAGATGAAATATAAACATTAATTAAGCACATGGAATTTCAGTGGTTCTTGCCTGGGTTTGAACCGGCAATCATCGGTCAAGATGCACGCTTTAATCAATGAACCATCTCGGACTTCGTATTGTACAATTCTATTTTAAAATTAATAGTCACAATGGTTTAAATCCTTTAAAAGCTAATCCATTATTCGAATGAAAAATAAAATCGGACGCTTCGTTGATATAGTGACTAGCTTATAAAGTCAAGGATTCCGATATCATGAGTTCCAAGTCCGGGTTGGGTTGGTTGAAATTTTGTTTGGATTTTATTTTGCAAAATTTTTAACATCACCATGATTATGGAAATTTCAGGAAGTTCTGGAAATTCTGAAAGTGTTCACACTCTCAGTATTCGAAAAGTACATAAAGCCGTTGGAGCTCGGGTTCTCTCTCCGGTCGCGACAAATTTTCTGGCCGTGGGCTCTGATGCGATGGACGATTAAAATCGACCGCAATGGTCGGTCGCAAGTAATCACCCGATGTGTCTACTTACCATTTATTAAGAAAATTATCAAATGATGTGAGAAGCCGCAAAGCGAAAATAGTCCACCGCAATTCCTTTTAAACAAAATGACGTAAATCCTAAAACTTTAGCCTGTGTTCGTTACGGATACGTTTTATGGAGTTAAAACTTAAAGACTTATTTAATTTTAAGCGTTTCACTTTCAAACCTTAAAAAAAAACTTTAAAACGAAATTTGACCTTGAAATAATGTTCTAAGAAGTTTCGCTACAAAGTCAAAACGTGACAATGTTTTAAATAAGATTCGAGTATGTAAAATTGCGACGTTCGAATTGCAACACATCTACAATACAATTTGTATGTCGAGACTAAAATGTAATCGAGAACAACAAAACATAATATCAGTAACAATGGAAGGCAAAGTTTAACTCGGATGTGTGCGTTCAACTTAACCGGTAGTGTTCACTAGTTAGCGATACTGAGCTCACAATATCCTATTACTGTTAAATAAAGAGCTCTACATATACAGAAACTCTATGATGTATTATATTTTATTTAAACAATTAATTATCTTGCCCTTAATGTTGACGAAATAAATAAATAAATAAATATAGAGTTTATAAATTAATATAATATTCTTATTATATTAATGATAGAGCATCTTAATGTGTAGCGTACATGCCTAGCACACACAAGGAAATAGACACACATAAGAGAGGATTACGTCCATCGTCATTTGTCATCATACGATTCAGTCATACAAACTAGGAAAGTTGATTTTTTATCATGATGTTGATTTTTATGACATCGCCAATATATTTTATTTATACAATTTTAAAAATATTTATTTCATAATAGTTATTGCAATATTGTTAGTTATAAATTCCTGTTATACTTTAACATATCCGTTTCTAAAATAAATAGCAACCAAATTAAATAGAGCGTGTTAAAAACCGTACATTCGCTTAAAATAACTAGTTTCGCGATGACTCTTTCATTTGAAAAATTAAACGGCTCGAATTGAAATAGTCCTGTTTTCGAATGCCATTAAAACCATGTAGACTGAACGAAACGGGATAGTATACAAAATACCGACGTTTGTTTGCTTAAATTAAAGGTACAAGTTAATGTTTCACAGAGCGACGAACTCTATGCATTTTATATGAACTTATCATTAGCTGTATTTTGATGGGAACTTAAAATTTACGCTTGTAACAACAATAGTTAATTTAAAGCTGTTGAAATTATTGATTGTATCTATCTATGTCATTATATACTAACACCTCGCTAAAGCACGTTGCATCTTTTGGTATAAGTTTTATGTATATTTGTTTAGTCGTTTTTTAATGAAGCCTTATGAAAACCACATTTAAATAATTATTAATTATGTAAACAAACTAAATAATATGAGTAATGGTATGTATGAGTTGGCGTTCGTTTTACATTTCGAATCCAGTAAAAAATAAATAAGCAGGATAGTGCAAACCCTGAACGCAGTGTTCAGAAATGAACTGAAACTTTTTTCAATGAAAGAATAAAAGCAGTGCAAAGCGGCAATTAACGGCAGCAGCAGCAGCAAAAGTAACCGCAGCAGCAGAGCTGGATAAGAAGCAATGCTTCACAAAACAGCAAATGCTTAATTAGCAAAAATACAATATAAAAAAGCAAGAACTATATTTACATATATTTTTTATGATATCAAAGCAAATGGGCCATCTGATGGTAAGTGGTCACCGTCGCCCATAGACAATGGCGTTGTTAGAAATATTAACCATTCCTTACATCACCAGCGCGCCACCAACCTTGGAAACTAAGATGTTACGTCCCTTGTGCCTGTAGTTAGACTGGCTCACTCACCCTTCAAACCGGAACACAACAATACTGAGTACTGTTGTTTGGCGGTAGAATATGAGTGGATAGTACCTACCCAGACGGGCTTGCACAAAGTCCTACCACCAAGTAAATATAATACATTAATGCAATCATGCTTTTAAACGATTTAAATAACTATAGGATATGTTCAGGTTTAGAGTAAAATATGAAAAATGAAAAGAAATTATAACTGAACCATGTAGGATATTGATAATTCATGCATGAACTCACCTCAGGAGTGTTTTAACATAAATGAAATATAAGTCAGTGACGTAGGTAACCCTTCGTTACATATAATTTGAATATATTCTGAAACGAATGTAAAACCCGATATACGAACTATAGACACAATATATTAAATGCCAATATTCTGGAATATTTACTGAATATACTAACGGATTACAAATGACTATCGTTTTAAGCTCGCAAGTGTCGATAGATGAAGGGCGCCTGCACAACTATAAATTGAACGACGTAGACAACGAAGTGCTGCCATCCTACAAAACGAACAAATAATAAATATTAAGACAATTATGACATAACATATGACTGACATAATAATGACAATGACAATCGAAGTTTTGTTCATAAACCGATAAATATTCATAACAATAAATACAATTATTTTATTAAAATTAAAATATTGCAAAAAATTAAATTTATAGGCTTGCAGTATATAAGCAGGTTATAAAATAAAATACAGTTACAAATTAAAACGTTAAGTACGTGTGGATACTATTTATATTATGTTACAATGAAACCGCCTTAATTTTTCATCAAAAGTACTCTTTTTAGTAAAGTTGCATTTTTCAAACTCGAATATGAGTAACCATAGCTGTATCGTTATCATTTATAATGATAGATTTAAATACGTCGTTTCAAACTTTTCTGTAGACATTTTAAACGAGTTTACATGAAAAAGATAAACAAATGTTTCCTCTATAAATCTATTATTTTCTCGCCGATTATGTTAAATTATATCTTTGTTATATAAAAATCCTTAGTTCGAGTCGACTACAGATAATTCTATAATCAATACTAAGAGAAAAACTTAAATTTTTGTAGTCCCATCCCTGATCCAATTTGGGATCTCGAAACTTGCATATATCGTGTATATACATACAAACATAATATATGTTTTAAAATAAGAATAAGGAAAGCTCGCTTGTTTTTTGCCAAATGATAAAGTTCAACATACGCTGTTTATCGACAATCTCTCTATAAGTCAAACCGACAAAAATAATGACAAAAATATCTGTCGTGAGACACCAGGTTGGAACGAAGTTGCTTTTGCTATATATTATCTATTAAATGGAACACAATGAAATAAATTAACAATATTTGAGAATAATAATTTGTCATATAATAATAAATTACATGACAATAGGCTATTTGACTGGTTTTTAAAATCCATTTTATGTTATTTAGTAGTGGTTAAGGAACCCAGTAAAAGTCAATATTTTTAATTTCTAGTACATATTTGCTGAAAAATAAATTAAAAATTTCATATTTAAATATAGCGCGCGAAAACGTTACTTTGACAATATGACGCTGCAATGGGTTCGGTGACGTCACTTCACACAATCCAGGCGGATTGCAATCTTTGGCACATATAATCCATATACAGTTGGCAAACGAAATTAACAAGCAAGTGACGTCATCATAAACCCGTCCAATCGGGAGTATTTTGCGTCACGTGAGAAACGTTTAATAAAATGCATTTTTTATTTATGAATTTTTGAATAAATTAATTATTATTTTCAACTTTCGTTAGTAAATAACCATTTTTAAACTCATAAATATATACTGATTACAATAATTGATACTTTATTTTTCGCATGGTCCAATATACCTTATTACCAAATAAAAAAAAATTAAATAACCTTCTTTAAAATCCTATAAAAGAGACAGAGACGGAAAGAAAAAGGCAGGGAGGGATGACGCGTTTTCCTGACGTGATGATTTTTTCCAGTTCACTCTACTAGAAGCCGCGTAAAAGAACTTTGTTCCAATAATATTATTATGAATAACGCCTCCATAATTACTCTGTAGCAAGATTTTTGTTTTGTTATTGTTATATAAGTCTTTTCATCGAAGGATCGATATTATTCGTGTTAGGGCAACAAACATGATGTTAAACTGTTAAGGGCGTAATCGTTCTCGAGGGATGCTGTAGAGGATCATTAATAATGAACCTTTGATACTACTCGTGAGATTGGTCTGATTTATGAATTGTTTATCAAATTTATATATCATATATTGATTTGTATAAATTTGATAATCTTGTGTTTTTTTTTATATTTTTTTTTGTGGTATAGATAGGTGGACAGGTAAATGGGCTACCTAAAGGTAAGTGGTCGTCACCACCCATAGAAATTGGTGCTGTAAGAAATAATTAACCATTCCTTATATCGCCAATACGCCACCAACTTTGAGAACTATAATGTCCTTTGTGTCTGCAGTTATATCTCGCTCACCCTTCAAACCGTAACACAGTGTTTGACGGTAGAATATTTGATGAGTGGGATCACCCACTTAAGGTGTCAACCTACTCAGATGGGCTTGCAAAAAGCCTTACCACCAAGTTAAAGTAATAAGTGTTAATTTTAACACTTAATTTTTACTCGTGCCAGAACTTTGTGCAAACTGGTCAGCTTAAGTCCTCCCACTAATCACAAATTCTCTGGCAGAATAGCATTTCTTAGTATTGTGATCCGGATTAAAGGATTAGTCAGCCCTATTTATGACAAGTGCGTGGGTGGGGGGTTCGAGATTATGTCGCCCCCGAGCTACGAGTGGAGCAACACGGTAGAAGCCGCAGATGAATAACACGATCCTGCAGTCTTTCCGATCCGTGACGAAGACCTCAAATGATTATCTACCTATGATATCAAAAAAAAAAAAGTCGAGCCTTAAGTATTAAATTGAATATTATTAGTATTATCTATTTTTACTAATAAAATATTATCTTCTATTATTTATTTGTTTTCACAGTATAAATATACTCAGTATCAATATTTTTCCGGTTTTTTTTTCTTACGTTTTGGACATTCCATTTTATTTCAATCTCAAAATTTCTGACCGAGCACGTAGACGCCAATAGAAACGTACGTGTCGAATTCCTAAACATTATAGTTCGAAACATTTCATGATGACTAAGCTTATATTTCGTATGGTACATAAACTGGAGTTTATTTATCAAATTGACGATAGCGAACATCACTTTCTACAAAAATAAAATTACTCATAATACTACAAACAACCATAAACACTAAAGATATTTTGGTTAGTAGGGCGTGGTGACCACTTTACATCAGTTGGTGACCCATTAGCCAAGCAGCCTTCCTATTAAAGAAAATATAAATAAAAGTAAAAACAGGAATTACAAAAGTATTTTAATACATATTGTAGATAATTAAGACACTATTTTCGTTTAAATTGGCTACTAACTATTCCTTGTATTTTTTTTTTTCTAAAGGTAAGCAAATCAAAAAAACGATATATCTAATTGTAAATGATCACCATCATCATCGTCTGCCACATAAGGAAATCTACGGATCTGTTAGAAATATTATAGTTGAAGACGAGAAAGATTATTGATTGCATGCCTTGAACTTATATGGGAAAAAGTTATAACAACTTTCAGCGTAGATATTGAAATTGTATTTATTCTGCAGAAAAGAGCATTTTGAACCATTTACGATATTAGTTCTAGGACATCATTACACGAAAAATTTAAAGAAATAGATGTATTAACGGCAGCTTCACAAAATATGTATGACAATATACTACTGTTCATACAAAAGAATATACAAAAATATTTCATAAAAGCTGATATACATATTATTAATGCAGGATTATATATCTAGGATGTGTATAGATGATAACACAATTTTTAAACGTAGGGTTTGTTAGTGGAAACGTAACGATGGGATCACATATAACATTTCTTTAGAATATTTCCAATCAACAAACTGCTATGAGCGAACAGCACGGAGGGGCTGATGCGTTATATCGACACAATCCCGCAACCTTTCCGATCGATATCGGAGACTGCCATTGTTGTGTCTTTAGTGGATAAGACTCCCACATAACCCGGTTCCTCTCTAAGGGGCCCGAGTTTCTTTCTGAAGGTTTCCACTGCGAGACAAAACGTGCTTTGTAATTAGTTTGGATATGTAAGTAAACAAATTGTAAGGTTCAAAATGTTTATGTTTTTCTTCATTAATGTCAATATTTGTTTGAATTGAAGGATGAATTTGGAATACTTCCAAAAAACAGGTCACTGTGAATATACACCAAATGAGTGTAGCAAAGTTTTTTTTAGCATTAAAACACTGAACTAACCAGGAGCAGTGAATTGCGAGTCATAAAGAGCCTTTGATATGAAATTTCGTTTGTAAACGTAAGCGATTTCTAGTTAAGTATTGATTTAAAATAAACTAACTTGTACTAGTCGTGTTTTTTTTTCGTGATCAATGAGCTAATAACCAAACCTACACCGTATATTAATTAAAATAATCTTTTCAATATCGATAGAGTCGAGATGGCCCAGTGGTTAGAATGCATCTTAACCGATGATTTAGGGTTCAAACCCAGGCAGGTATCACTGAATTTTCATGTGCTTAATTTGTGTTTATAATTCATCTCGTGCTCGGCGGTGAAGGAAAACATCGTGAGGAATCCTGCAAATGGCTAATTTCAACGAAATTCTGCCACATGTGTATTCGACCAACCCGCATTGGGTGCAGCGTGGTGGAATATGCTCCAAACATTCTCCTCAAAGGGAGAGGAGGCTTTTAGCCCAGCAGTGGGAAATTTACAGGCTGCTAATGATTCAATATCAAATAGCTAAGAAAATGTTCATACATGTCTGTTATATATATTAAAATAAACATTAAATTTACAAATTATTATTTTTTTATCAACTAGGAACTTTATTTAGTGTCATATTCGAAATAACTATCGTTTTTTTATGTTCAATCATCATAATATTATGCGTCTTTTATTGACGATTAAGAATGCGTCATAAGAAGTATTATACCTCTCTTCACGATTGTACAGTCCGATGCGGAAGTGGTACAAACGACATTACGAGCAAATGGTAATGAAATGTCATTTGGTACGCTTATCGGCTACGTTTATTAACCAGACCTTATCGTGTATGGCGCGACTACCTTGAAGTATCTTTCTCCAATATGCACGGTCTTTTGCGAGCATCTCCCAAGCATTATTATTGACATTGAAAGACACCATGCCTCTTTTGGCACTTTATTTAAATATTCTCTCCATGAAGATTTTACTAACTAACAACAGTTTTGGTACACTAGTTTGGTCTTTGTGATATTCTAAAGAAGTTCGAACAGGTCTGTATTAAAAAGCCAAAATTAAATTTATTTTGACAATGTTCTTTTAGTGGATTTTATCACATGTTTTTTTTCCACTCAGTAAGAATAAGGACCAAACTAATGTCTCGTGAATAAATTGTTTTACAATGAAATTTCAAAGTAAAATTAATAATTCATCACCTTAATGTCGCAATAATCACATTAGTTAGGATTACCTTCGATAATTTTGGCCCTAAGAGACATTATTACACCTTATATCGATTTGTAATATATCTCTCACTCGACTCTTCTCGTGGTATGAATGGCTTATTTTGTATGATTTATATAGGTGGACGAGCTAATAGGCCCATAGACAATGACATTGTAAGAAATATTCACCATTACTTACATTGCTTATGCGCCACCAACCATGGAAACTAAACGCTAAATGTCTTGTGCCTGTAGTTGCACTGGCTCACAATAATACTGAGTACTGCTGTTTGTTGGTAGAATGTCTGATGAGTGGGTGGTATATGGGCTTCTTTGTGCCAAATTAAAATATAATGCCAGTTCAATATTTTTAATAATGTGAAGTAATTTTTCACGTCAACGTAGAACTTAAAATTAAGATTTGTTTTCCAATAACTTAGATGGAGGCACTCGCTCTGGTTCATATTTACTGACCGCCCGCGTGCGAGACATTATTACTTTAGTATTTGTGTGACTGGCTCCTTACCGGTAAAACTAGATAACAGCCAAAATATTTGATAAAGTTATGTGCCAATACTTCTACACACTAAACCGTTGATAGCAATCGTTTTATGCTGTAATTTATTATATTTATTGTGACGAAATACATAAGAAATTAAATTAGTTCAGCCTTCATACTAGCAATTATAGAAAAAGAAACCTAAGTTCGTTAATGACATAAACTACTCGTCACTTTTTCAAAAAAATGTTAGATAAAAGAACCAGTATCGTGTATTCACAAAAAAAATGTTGGTTTACTTTGTATAACATGTGGGCCACTTGATTGTATGTGGTTACTACCACTCATAGTCACTGGCGCTATAAGAAACATTAACCATTCCTTCAAGGCTATTGCCCCACCAACCGTAGGAGATTTTGCCTTTGGTATACTGGCTTAGTTACTATTCAAGCCGGGACACAACAATAATAAGTATAACTGTGTCGTGCTATAACATCAGCTAATGAGTGGGGAGTACCTACTGAGACTGACTTGCAAATAGCTCTATCACCATAAACCCTATCACAAGTGAAGCATATTTTGTTTTTGTAAAGAAAAAAAAAACAAAATGTTGGACAAATTTTGGTGCTCACGTCAATATAAATGAAGTTCTAAAGGAAATCCCATTTGAAAAAAGAGGCTTTAATAATGAATTGATTTTTTAATGCTATTGAAATATTATCTGTAATATCAACATTGTGAGTGTGTTACTTAATTTATAGGTTTCTATAGATTACTTGCTGAAAGCAAATTGAATGGATTATTTTTCTTTTTATACTTTTTAATTATTTCGAAAATGTTTTAATTAATTTCATAAAATTAAAATATATAATCGCTACGAAATAATTTCCAATAAGTAAAAATGCCAGCCAAGTGCTAATAGGATTCCTTACTATGATTATCCATAAAAACAGCAAAAAAATAATGTCTGTTATATGGAAGCACCCTTAAACATTTATTTTATTCTGTTTTTAGTTATAGTAGCAACAGAAATAATCATCTGTAAAAATTTGAAGTGTCTAACTGTCACGGTTCATAAGATACAACTTGATGATAGACGGATAAACGGACAGACAGAGGATCCTTAGTAATAGGGTGCGTTTTTACCCTTTGGGTACGGAACCCCAAAAAAATTGAAGTTCAAAGTGAAATAATTTCCACTACAACTTATTAATTTTCTTTTTAATGTCATACAAAAACTGTTTAATTAAAATATAGAAAGACATCATGTTACCAATCGAGTAAGCTTTTTAATATTAATGTTTTGAAATATGTCAGTTACAAGGTTGACCGCCTGTACAGAGAGATGTCGACCACATCGTCCCTCCGGATATTGCGAGCCTGTTCAGTGCTGGGAAGTAGCTCAATTTGTGCTCCTGGCAAAATTTACGTTTTCACATCTTCTGCTTGTCCGGTGAGAATTGTATAATTCTCTAGAAATTAGTTTCGCTGTAGGTAAAGTTTAAGCATTGGATATTTGGCACACGTTATATTCAAAGCCTAGAATATGTTTTTTATAACGTTTAATGCTTACGATTTTTTTATTATATAACAAAGATAAACGAAATTGTTCTTTCTTAATTCCTACTTGATTTTTAAACATTGAATCTGAAAAATTTATTTAATGAATGCATTTTTACATTTCTCTTCATTGCTCGTAGATAAATAAGCGTTTGAACGAAAATAACTCGAAGTATAATTTAACTTCTAAGTAAATTAAGTAAAGAACTTTTATTTATATATTCAATGCGCTACCTTGGGAACTAAAATGTTATGTACATAATTATATGTTATGCCTATAGTTACACTGGCTCACTCACCCTTCAAACCGGTAAGCTACTATACCGAGCGCTACTGTTTGGCGGTAGAATATCTGGAGTAAATAGATGAGTGGGCGTTACCTACTCAGACGGGCTTGCAAAAAGCTCTACCACCACGTAAATACGAGAACTCTTTTATTTTTTTATATTTTAATGTGTTTAAAAGAATGTATAAGAAAATATTTAATAAATGTATTTGTTATATAACTTTATTATATATTTTTATAGGGTTATAGATCCAAATATGAATAATTGTTAGTACCAAGGTTTAAATTTTATTTCTTGCAGACAGTTATTTGACCAGTAACAGCCTGTAAATTTCCCACTGGGCTTAGGCCTCCCCTCCCTTTGAGAAGAAGATTTGGAGCATATTCCAACACGCTGCTCCAATTCGGATTGGTGGATATACACGTGGCATAATTTCGTTGAAATCACTTTTTTTATTTAATATGAAATTAATTAATTAAATTTTTAACATGAAACGGCAATATGATAAACACAATACAAAATAAATTACTATAAGAAATAAATTTGGAACTAATTTGTGAAGATATTTCTAGAAATTGCGATTTATATATTATTAGTACTAGGAATAAATAAGCTACTTACAAAATGTTAACCGCCTACTCAAGGTTCATAATTTGTTTGTTAGGTAATGTCTTCGCTTTTATATCGGATTCTAGAAAACGTTAAATATTTAATTGCAATATGAAAAACAAGGGAATGTTAAAAGTGACTTCTTTGATAATAATATATCTTGAACATGAAACGATAACCATTCAGTTTCGAATATAAATGTGAATAATTGCAATATAAATACAACTGCTGAAAAAAAAAAGAAAAGCTCACTGAAATGATTTCACCAGTTCTTCTCGCATCTGAGACATTTCTCTTCGACTCTGTAAGTATGTGTAAGGACATTCTCCTTTACACACACATAATATAAGATCGTTAAGCATTCATTTACAGTATTGCCTCACTGATTGACCAGTATTCGTCTGTAATGGAACAATCTAAGATTCAATTTCCAGTATTCCCCTCCTGTCGAGTGAGTTCTATTTACAATATCGGACAAATTCTATCATTACAGGTTCCACGCTGTTTTATTCTGTTTTCTAACTCACTTCTGTAATGCTCGAATCTGAACAGCTTTAATACAGAGGAACGCTCGGTGAGAGACTGGCTTTACGATTCTGTACTGAATAAAGACTTCGACTTTGACAAACTATAAATAAATAAATAAATAAATAAATAAATAAATATTGGACAACATCACATACATTACTTTGATCCCAATGTAAGTAGCTAAAGCACTTGTGTTATGGAAATCAGAAGTAACGACGGTACCACAGACACCCAGACCCAAGACAACATAGAAAACTAATGAACTTTTTTCTACATCGACTCGGCCGGGAATCGAACCCGGGACCTCAGAGTGGCGTACTCATGAAAACCGGTGTACACACTACTCGACCACGGAGGTCGTCGAATTATAATATGTGTATATTTTTTAATTTATAATATGTGTAGGCTTAGGCGAGCAAATGGGGCACCCGATTGTAAGCGGTCACCTTTGCCGATGCACATTGGCACTGTAAGAAATATTAACCACTAGATGATCCTGCGGCTTTACCCGCGCGCAATTTATAAAACCACCGTTTTACCCTATTAGGAGTGGAGTTTCGTAAAATCAGTGTTTAGCATCTGCTAGATGCGTGCGCTATACCCTACCCTACCCTATAAGGAACCTATATGCCAAATTTTAAGTTTGTAGGCGTTACAGTTTACGAGATTTCGTGATTAATCAGTGAGCGGTATTTCGCTCTTGTACTTGTAGGTTACTTACATTGCAATGCAACGTATACAATACACTGACAACCTCGGAACTAAGAACCCTTGTAACTGGAAAACTATAATAATAAGAATTGCTGTTTGGCAGTATTTAGAACAAAATGAGATGAGTTTGTAGCACCTAACCAGACGGACTTACACAAAGCTCCACCAATTAAATTAGTATTTATTACTATTTTTGCCTTTGAAAACAAAATCAACTTGAATCTAGACTTAGATGCTAGACTTTGAAAATAACTTCAGATAAGAAACTGAATGTAAAGCTTTCATCGGTGAGGCAGAAGATTCAACTGAGAATAACTGCTAAGAAACTTATGAAACTCAATATAAGTATTCACGTATTTATGTATGAACTGATATGACTTAAAATTTTTTTGAGTGTAATAATTAATAAAAAAAAAGAAGTTCAAATTTGATTATGGAATAGCGGAACATCAAGTACATCACGATCTTCCACAAAGAACGACCGTGATATAGTTCTTAACAACAGTTTAAGTAGTCCAAAGAACTATTAACATATTTTTCTCCCCTAACTCCTCTTGCAGGAGGCAAGAACTTACATCTTAGTACAATTCGTCACGCCTCTGTGGTTTAAGCCTTAACTTCCACTGTAAGCGATATTCGAAGAGTCATAAGTTTAACTCGGCTTTAGGTTAAGACGAACGTAGTCAAGAATCTAAAGCGAAATGCTTTGAACCGAATAAATATCATATATATTTTTCTGCATTCAATATGGATTTATAAGCTCATCCAGGCTCAACTAAAACGGGAACATGATACGAGTAGCATTAGAAAAAAATGCTATTTTTAGAAATTTAATTTAATTGAAAATCAGGTTAATTCTCAATTTGACACACGCGCGAGATTGTTAGCTTTCGGTAACTTACAATCGCACTTAATTTATTATAAGCTAACAGTTACTTCAATAATCATGATGTATATTAATTTGTCACACTTTTGGTAAACTAAACCTGTTGAGATAAATATTCCAATGATGTTCAAAAATTTTTAGTAGTTACTATGTCTTCATCTGTTTCTTGATTATATTCCGAGATGATTTTTGAAGAAACTATACTTTTACAAAATAATTAAATGCTTAACAAAACAGAAAGTATCGCTTTGCTGCGTCACTGTAACACAATCTTTATTTCTGAAGTAGTAAAGACTGATCCTTCTCTCAGTGGTTGGGTGCGTCGTTCGCTCCACCTCGCCTCCGTCTCAGCGGCCGACTCTGTTTTATAGCAATGCATTAATCTTGCAACACTCTTTATAATATATCAGCATAATATATGTTATAGCTCAGCATTGTTTATACGTAAACAGCTTTGATATAGAGAGCCCCTATTTTTTTGTTAAAATGTAGCATTTTGTAATCTAGGTGAAACTGGGTCGGTTTTTAACTTTTATTAAACCTGTTTAATGGTTTTTGAGTAAGAATTACGCATTTGTGGTAAAGGACAATTTAAAAGATATTACATCTTAATAAAAAGATTTACGGTTTATTTGTCACGCTGTTCTCCTGCTGTTTGAAGAATACCACATGGAATTTCCTCCAACAGAAACTGTGTTCAGTCTCAGAAAGTTATTCAAATTCAAGCTCAAAAAGTGGTGCTGTGTGTGAACCCGAAATCTACGTTAAAGATCAAATGTACTGGTTTGTATCAGCTCTGAATGAAAAAAACAAATGTATAAGCAAAATAATTAGAAAAATATTAAAACTACTTTGTCCCACAAGTAAACTCTAACGTGGGCGTTAAAGTTATATCACACAACAACCAATGACATAGCCTCATAACTGATCGAGTATTATACGAACAATAAAATTACATGCATTTCTATTTTTAGTACGGGTAACTTCCAGTATATATACCGGAAGCAGTAAATCCCCTAAGAGCGAGTCATTTCGTTACGCCTTACCTTTGTTTCTGGACTATTAACAGCAGCGCATAAAATTACCAAACACTATGCTCGATAAATTATTTATATGTTTATTATTTTTTATATTATATAGGTATCACCTGATGGTAAGTGGTCGCCACCACCCATAGACTTTGGCGCTGCAATAAATATTAACCATTATATTACCTATCTGCCACCAATCTTGGGAAAGAATAATTTTTAGAATAATTGTTTTAGTCACGACTGGAAGTCAGCTGATTAAATTAAGATTTGAAGGGACGATTCTTTAAATATTCAGTTTTATAATTCATATTACAAAATCAGGATATAGAACTGTATTTAACTGACATAACTTTGTTTTACAAATATTGGAAAAGAATAACTGAGATTCTGGTCGGCTCTTCTCGGTAGAAACTACATTTCGAACCGGTGGTACCTTTACTTAATCTAGTTTTAAAAAATGACGATTCAAAAGTACTTGAATAAAGCATATTTTGATTTTAATTTCATTGTAATAGGTATATTCGTTCCACATCTTTCTGCACTGATATCTGTCTCTTTAGTTTCCCAGTCTACGCGCCATTACTCCCGGGATCTAAGATGATATGTCCCATGTGCCTGTAATGATATTCGCTCATCAAAGATTATACATGAACACAATATATTATTGTTGGCCCGTAAAACAACTTATAAACAGTTAGTCTAACCAACAACTCATTCATGGTTATTATCAAAAAGTGTACGTCTTTAGGCAGCTATAATCTTTATTAACTTACCCTTCCGTTAAAACTTCTATCTAACACCAGAAAGGGAACCAACAAAAACTGTATATTTTATTTAGATACAGATAAAACTATAACAAAACTACATGAGTTTAAAAAATATCTTCGATGAAAACAATTGTGTTAATCTCACCCACACATATATCACGATGATAATATTGTTTACATTTATATAGTATTTGTAACTCTGTACAAGCTTATAAAGAACTGCTTCACGATACGATATTAAAAACCGTCAAAGTACTTACCGACTGGACGGTTTTTAATTAAACTTGAAATGACTCTACGTCACTATACAGAGTAATGCTGATATATGATAAAAATATATATAAAAGAAAATCATATATGTTATCTCCAAATAAAATCCACCAAGCACAAAACGCACTTGAAGTAGCGGCAACGAGCTCATTTGATATTTTCGTGCATACGTACAAATATTCAAGTCTTTGTCAATTAGTAAGATACGACTGTACTCGTCTGCCTCGAGTACTTATGAAGCTACAAGTTTGTTCAGTATCTAACCAAACATTGTGGCGTACATAGTTAAATTGAAAATTACTAGACTAACGACTACTTTTGTTTTTGTCGCTACTCGCATTGTATCGAGTGATTCATAAAAATATTAACTATTTGTTGTATGAGAGTAATCCTTTTTCAAGTTAAATCGCTTTGAATAATGTTTCAGATGAAAAATTATTTGATATTAAAACTTTTGTCTGTAATGTCTAAATTATACGCGCATATTAATTTACACTGCAAATTATATCAAAATTAATTACATTATTCTGTGTTATTATTCCTTTCTATAAAAAAGTTTTATTTTATTATTAATTTTTATGAATGTAATTTTTCCTGTATTTATATGCTAGCTGTTGCCCGTTACTTTGCTCTCGTCGAAGTTAATTGTATTTACAGATAAACTTAAAATATTACGGTAACTTAAGACTTCTTTGTATGCCACATTGGTGTGTATTTCACTCCTTAGGGTAGATTATCCAGAAACGCCTGAATACGTATCTACTCATTTTTAATCAGTAGCCCAAAAGCAAAGTTTCATGTTTCTAACTTAAAACATGACTGTCTTCCATACAAACTTTCAAGCCTTATTTCACCACCTTAGGGTTGGAATATCCAGAAACGGTTAAAGACGTATCAACTCATTTTTAATGAGTATCCCAAAAATTAAGTTTTATGTTTCTAACTCAAAAATGACGGTCTTCCATAAAATTTTCCAACCCTTATTTCATCCTTTTAGGAGTAGAATATTAAGAAATTCTTAATTACGTTACTCTAATTTAAAAAATGACGGACCTTCATACGAATTTTCAACCAATATTTCACCCCTTTAGAGGTAGAATTTCCAAAATTTCTTCCTTATTGGATGTCTAATCAATAAAAAAACAATCCTACTCACCAAATATCATGGCCCTAACTTTAATAGTTTACGCTCAGCGATGATAAATCAGTCAGTCAGGACATCTTATTTTATATATATATACATATATAGATTATGACTACAATAATGCTTTTTTCAAATTGTATTTTACTAGATTAAACAACTTTAAAAATACAAAATTATTATAATTGTTATATTAAAATGTAATAGTTTTTTTAAAAGAACTAGGGTTGATAGAAACGTTTCATTCGAATTGAACTTTAATAAGAAAATAAGCTTAATTAGAGTACAATCTATAAATCAAGAAATAACAAAAAAATAGTATTTTTTAATAATCTCAAAGCCCATAACAACTAGATGAAAGAAAATGTGAATACATAAAAGTTATGTACAAATTAATCTATCAGAGGAAACAAAAATTAAAAAGAATATTATTTCGTAAAAAAAGATAGATATTTTTTTTTTATTTGTCAGCTTACAGTGTGATAACGAACATAACAAACCAAAAAAGAAACGAAATAGTATCTAGATGTTTATTACATAATCTGGCTCAAAGAACTGAATGGATTTCTAACGAAATTTGTTATTAAAGTCGATTTTCACCGTAAAATAGGACGCAGTATATTCATGTCGAAATATATTTAATTTGTTTTTATAATTCATCTCGTATTCGACGTCGAAAGAAAATTCTATGTGAAAATCTACCTCTGTTGAATATGATACCGTTACTGGTATCTAAGTATCGACATAGATTGAAGTAATATGGAGGAATATTCAACAATGTATTTCTTTATTGTTATAAAATCTTTTTGTAACATTCTTATTTTTAACATTTGGATTCTTATTTTTAACACATTTCCCGAGGATAATAAATTCAATGTTCTTATAATATTTTCTACATAATTACTATTTTTTCCTATTTTATGTTCTTATTAAGTACCTATATTACTAAAGTGATCATTTTTAATTGTGCTTGGTAAATTTTATGTGTATATATGATCAGGATGTAAGTTATATATATTCTTATTTACCTTACCTATATATACAGTCATATTATCTCACCTTTTAACTGTGAGAATATTTTTTTGTTAAATAAATAAATAAGCAAATAAATAAGCTTTTAAGGCCTGAGCCTTAAAAGACGTATTGGCCCAGTATTGGGACACTTATAGGCTTCATAACTTCCATGGGCAATGTCATCAAAATATATTGATACACAAATTCAGATAACGATCGTTTTTTTTTTTAACGATATTATCGGTATATAATAATTCAACAACAATTTTGTTACAAATATTTTCAAAATATTTCTTATTTGTACAATCCGAATACAATTTCATTTTATATACAAGTTTATAGATAACTGAAAAACCCCCAGAACAATATCCAGGGCTCAATTTGTATGGCGTCGGAGGAAATACAGGAAAATTCTTTGCAAATACGAAATATTTATTCATTGCTTTGTGTGGATACCATCAAAGGAACAGATATCGACTAAACGATGTGAAACATTCGAAAAATAGCTCTCTCGAAGATGACAAGTTACCTCATAAAATAGCAATACCACTACTAAGGGCTTATGAACAAAAAAAAAAACATAATTCACTTATGATAAAATTTTATACAAACAGGAATATTTATACTTTTGTATATTTTAGAAAAGTTTGTTTGCTTAAACTCGCTCATCTCTGAAATCTATTAACCAAATAAAAAAAAACTTTTAAGTAAGATATACAATTTTTCTTATTGAAAGCATGGGTCTTAAAAAATGGGCAACCTGTTGGTAGGTCACTACCAACTATTGAAATGTTCATTATAATAAATGTTAACCATTACTAATGTCGACAATGCACCACCAACCTTGGCCACTAATATGCCATTATACCATATGTTGCGAAAGTTTACTATAGAACACCATGATACAGCAGAAGTGGAGCATTAAATTTAATTCGGTTTGCTCATCTATTCATTCTTATATTTCCTGTATTGTGGTGTGTTTATAAATAAATAATATCGAACAAATATAATTCTACCGCAATTTTTATTAGATACAGCTTAAGAACGACTTTAAATCGAGCGGTCAATGGGTGAGTTGCAATGGTAAGGGATCCAGCTCGGGCCAAACGCGAGAACATGAATCAACTATAACATGCACCCATATATCAGACGTTTGAACGTCTCTTAATCCTCTCCCTTAAGTATATTTGTGAGATATGACGTCATATGTCAAGGGGCACTGTCTTACGTGATATCGCGGTAGGTAATTTAGTAGCCTTAAAATATGACGCGTTTTATTCCCCTAATGGTTACCATCTCCTTTCACGTGGGTAAGGAATTTTAAATATAAATCGCTTCTAACATACGCACGATTGAAAAATAGCAGCATTTCGCTTATAAACGAGGAAAATACTGTACACGTTTTTTTTTGAGATAACTTAAATGACGCCGATATTTATTTGTGCAAACCCATATTTTAACATCATACAGACATATTTTAACGACTACACTAACTATAACAATCCTTGTTACATTGTCAATGCAATGATGGTGAGGCGCAGTTGCCAGTTTACCTTATTCAATAAGTCGTGTAAAAACGAATTAATTTTTCCTATATATTTTTTAAGGTTATTTTTACTAAAAAGTTGTGATTATGTTGTAAAGGTTATTTGCGAGCGGATTTATTATATTCTACATATTAATGCAACATCCGATATGTTACATTTGAGTAAAATATTTGTGACGTAACGGTTACTTCTGTCACGTGCACCGAGGGACGTTTTAATTTTTTATCTGCATATCAAAATTGAAATCAAAATTTACTTTATTCAAGTAGGCTCTTATCAGCACTTTTTTAATAATAATTAAATTTTTAATATTTAATTGATTTGTCTCTGGTTTGGAATATAAATTAAAACTGGATATTAATCTTTTAAATATAAGTTATCTTTTCTACCAATTAATTTACTTATACGCCTTTTAATAATATTTATATAAGTTTTTATTTTGCTTGCATTTTGAAAAACCGATTTATTTAATCCATGCACAAATACTCAAATTTATTGTACTTGAGTATATTGTACAAAAGCGTGTTGAAGATTTCAGATTATTCTTTTACTGAGTAACAGATTTAAAATTCGTTTGCAATATTTTACTAACAAACATTAAGCACTGACATTTAATAAATTTAAAAAGAAAACAGCATTGACGTCCGCGCATGACATTCATATTTCAAACAGACATTAGTTTTTCCTGAATCTCTCATTGATATAAGTAGATTGGTAAAGACTTTAATAAAAATCATTGTAAATATATGTATGTAGATCTCTATAACTATAGCTCTTAAATTTTTCCTCTATTGCGTTGCTATCGCTAACTTAAAAATATTTGTTGGGACTTTCAATTTTAATTGTATAGAGTAACTTTGTACAAATTTTCCTTGTACTTTATTTTGACTTGGTGGTAGGGCTTCGTGAAAGCCCGTCTGGGTAGGTACCACCCAAACATCAGATATTCTACCGCCAAATAACAGTACACTATATTGTTGTGTTCCGGTTAGAAGGGTGAGTGAGCCAGTGTAATCACAGGCACAAGGGACATAACATCTTAGTTCCCAAAGTTGGTGACGCATAGGTGA
Organism: Vanessa atalanta; assembly: GCF_905147765.1. NCBI lineage: Eukaryota > Metazoa > Arthropoda > Insecta > Lepidoptera > Nymphalidae > Vanessa > Vanessa atalanta. Next base: position 9,875,048 of record NC_061882.1, read on the forward strand.
TGTAAGGAATGGCTAATATTTTTTATAGCGCCTTTGTCTATGGGCGGTGGTGACCACTTACCATCAGGTGGCCCATATGCTCGTCCGCCAACCAATGCCATAAAATAAAAAAATAAAAAAAATAAATTGTATTAGGAGGGATGGGCATTTAGTATAATATATTAAAGTCAGTTATATATACGCTATGCTCAGTCTATCATTACGCCTTGACGGCAAATCTCCTCGCCAACCTTGTTTATAAAAAAATAAAATAACGCAGAATTACATTCAAAATAACATCTCCGGTTAAAGCCGTAATCATACCGTTTTCAATTTGGCCGAGTCTTTTCATAAAATATTTCCTGTACAAACAAAACAAACGAAATTTCACGTATCTTAATTTAATTTCAAAGGGTCTTAAAAATTGTAGGTTATTACTTTTTTATGGCATTTTCTATTGAAACTAATGTTTATAAAATACGTTATATACTATAGATTTATCATACTTATTATATATACAGTATCTAATTCATACATTTACTAAAATTATAAATGCAATTAATTATTATTATTAATAGACAGACCTACTTTAGGTCTGTCTATTACTGGAAATAGCTTGAGTCCCGGTGGCTACTTTTTATAAATTTACTCCTAGAGGTAGGTAAAGTTTTATGAATTTTGCGTGGATTCCGCTGGTAATTAGTACATAAATACATAGTAATGATATACTGACTTAAATATCAATTTACTTATGCTTACGATGTTTTACACCGAATATATTTTTCTCGTCAGCCTCGTGATAGGCAATACTTATTAATAATTAACATATAATGTCTAGCGTATCGTTTCTATGAATATTTACAACGTATACATCAAGTATCGCAATTAAACATTGCTATCGAAGGCAATAATTAATTTAGCAGTCGGCAATTTCTCTAACGACCATTTATCATGCTGCCATTTGTTCAAATAGCGCCTCAATTCAATCGTTGCCGTACTCATATAAAAATCTACTAGCGACTATGCACGATGCAAAAAACTGAGTCACAAATTTCACAGACAAAGGTCACATTGTATATCAAAAAATGGAATCGCACCGTCCATACACACATACACAGCCCTCCTTATGCTCTTGGTTTTAAGCGTTTGTCTGTGCAAGCCATCATCCTCCTCCGATCCAGATTTGACCCGCGTCTTTGAGAATGTCAAAAGACATTGTGATCGTTTTTCATTAATTAACTTCAACTAACTATTTGCTATAAAAGGGAAAATGTACTTTAGTAATACAAATGTAATAGTGGGGGTGAAATGTGAGTATGAATAGAGTTCTTTGTGCTAATATAACACATTAACAGTCTTTAAATTTCCCACTGATGGGCTAAGGCCTCCTCTCCCTCTCAGAAGAAGGTTTGAACCATATTCTACCACGCTGCTCCAATGCTGGTTGGTGGGAAACACATATGGCAGAAATTCGTTGAAATTAGACACATGCTGGTTTATGCATATTAAAATTATAAACACAAATTAAGCACATGAAAATTCAGCCTGGGTTTGAACCTGTAATCATCGGTTAAGATGCACGCGTTCTAAACACTGGGCCATCTCGGCTCTAACGACATTATTTAAAAGAAAACGGGGAAGTCAATCCAGGCTTAAGCTCGATTAAGGAAATTGATCCCTAAAAGATTTGTTTTACTTATTATATATATGTTTTAATCCAGTTTTTAAACTAGATATCTTATCATAAGGTAGTCTATCTTTTAATAAATTACTCGGTGGTAAGGCTTTGTGCATGCCCGACTAGGTAGGTACCATCCACTAATCAGATCTTCTACCGCAAAATAGCAGTACTCAGTATTATGTATTGTGTAAGTATTTCGGTTTGAAGAGCGAGTGAGCCTATGTAACTACAGGTACAAGGTACATAGCATCTTAGTTGCCAAGGTTGGTGGCGCATCGGTGATGTAAGGAATGGTTAATATTTCTTACAGCGCCATTGTCTATTGGCGTTGGTGACTACTTACCAATAGGTGACCCATTTGCTCGTCCGCCTACATATATCATAAAAAAGGTTCTCCCTGAGGGTATTCCACGTTTTTCACTTTTGCTTTCTTCATTCCAATTCTAGCTACTTTTTTGGTATCATTGTCCTTTGTGTGATGATGTCTTTTTTTCTTACGTTTCGTCTAGAACGATTTGCCACGTTGAAATTTTTCGGTTCTTCATCACTAGTTTTTTGCTGTAGTAATTGACATCTGTGCGAATAGTGAAATTTTAAAAGATTACATAATATTAAATCATCATATTACTTTTATTTTTAATATACTATTTATCGAACGCCGTCGTCGTCTTTGGTCGTGTTCTAAATGGTGTGTAAAAAAATGTCTGTCTACGTCCTTCCTTGGAGTTTAAGCTTGCTCGATACCAAATTTTATCAAATTCAGTTCAGTGAATTGGCTGTGAAAAAGCATGAGACAGACAAGCAGACAGGCAGAAATGCCATCATTTTTATAATATTAATATAGATAAATATAATTACATATAGGTATTCCAAACATAACAGGAAAAAGGCAAAATAAACAACATTTGACAGCAAATTGACGCGATATTATTGGTTAAGAGCTTGATTAATCTATGATATTCACAATGGATTTGTGAAAAAAAGGCGTATCGAACGTCGACGAAACTGTTATCGGAATTTTGGAAGTAAAATTAAAGCGGTTCAATTAAAATAAGTAGTTAAGTGTAATAGTGTTGTTTTATAAATAAAGGTATATTAATCATAAACTCTTAGTATATAGCGGAGTTATTAGCAAATCGCATGAAATACCTAAATCTAAGGTTGGTTTATCTTTTTTCCTACTTCCATTGAAATATGCTATATATATTAACAGCATTACTTATTTCGAATGATAAGGTAGTTATATATTTATTTAAAAATTATTCCTAATTTTTTTTTCGCTGAGTATTTTGCATTATTTGGACTAACACTTATCTTAATCAATATACTATAAAGTATATACAAAACTCAAAATAACATACTAAACTATTACAAAGCGATATGAATACTACGAGGAAACTAGCGTTATTACATTTGCTGTAGTCACTATTAAATGAAGCAAATACCACAACCGGTAAGCGTTTGTGATTCCAATTATTACTTTATTACCAACATTTCGGAAGTAATTATTCGTTTATGGGATACGAATATTACGTTTACTAATTAAATTGTTGACCAAATATACGTTAAGTGAGTAAAACTTTGTTTACATATTTATAAATGCATATTGATTTAACTTAAAAATTTACATAAGACATTTCATTATTACGGAATTAAATCGTTCCACATGTATGGAAATGATCAGCACTGAAATAGCTATGAACTGTCACGGTATTTCATTTCACATATAACCCCCAAAACCACATAATGAACTCAAGCACAATAATTACAACCACAATTTCCAGTACATTAATTACCTACGATAATTGTCAAAGTTATGAGAAGCATAAAAAGAGGGGAGAAGAATAATGGTAACGATGTGATTTTAGCTTTTTAGGGTTCCGTACCCGAAGGGTAAAATCGGGACCCTATTACTAAGACTTCGCTGTCTGTCCGTCCGCCTTTCCGTCCGTCTGTTTGTCACCAGACTGCATCTAATTCCGGTTGTAATTTCCAAAAATGATGTATTTCTGTTGCCGCTATAACAACAAAATTAAAAACAAAATAAAATATATATTGAAGGGCTCTCAAACAAAAACGCAATTTTTTGACTTTTTTGCTCGATATCAATAAATGTGTGAACCTACGTTGTTTACCTAGTCAATAGTACGGACCCCTTCGTGGGCGAGTCCGATTTGAACTTGGCCAGTTTCTTTAACTCTCTGCCTTTATAATTGTGTACGAAAACTTCACATTCCAAATTTAGATTCTAAAAGGAAAAACATGCAAAAAATCTCCGTAGACATTCTTTTCCAATATCAATCGAAAACAATTAAATTATTAAAAAACAGCCTGAAAGTCAACAAGTCCTAGAGCTAATAAAGTACTATCATATCATGTATACATCTCTCAATCTTGTATTGAGTAATAGGTTTTATTTATCAATGTTTTTTTGACAAAGTATTTCAATTTATGAAATAACAAATTTAAAAATATCTATGAAATTTTATTAAGGAATGCATACCTTGCCCCAGTAAGAATTTATTGACTTCACGGACACGGAAACTTGGCGTTGTAAGATTGTCCTTAATTCTCGTGTTTATATTATACAATTATTATTGCTGAGTCTATAAAACTGATCAACTTAATTGTCAATATACATAACATTAAAAAAAAAAAACAAGTAGGTAAACTTTTGTATGTCATACATAAAAATAATGAATTAAAGATTTTTGGCAAAAATCAGCTTTAAACTTAAATCTGCTTAGCGACGATCAACTTTCTTTAATTACAAAAGCATTAAAAATTCCACAGCCACTAACCTTGGGGACGCCTTGAAGTTTGTGGAAACGACTGCGTCTCAAACGATAAGTCTGAAACTTACGAGCGTGACGAAACATTCCCCAACTATAAGAGGCTTGGTCCTCGTTTTGCCATTGTGTCTATGTTTTGACATTAATTTTGATCATTTATGTAGAGAACAATTTGCATAAAGAGATTCTGTAAGTGTGTTTAATTTTTTATGATATATATGTATGTAAGTGAGAGCCGAGATGGCCCAGTGGTTAGAACGCCTGCATCTTAACCGATGATTTCGGGTTCAAACCCAGGCAGGCACCACTGAATTTTCATGTGCTTAATTTGTCTTTATAATTCATCTCGTGCTCGGTGGTGAAGGAAAACATCGTGAGGAAACCTGCATGTGTCTAATTTCAACGAAATTCTGCCACATGTGTATTCCGCCAACCCGCATTGGAACAGCGTGGTGGAATATGCTCCAAACGTTCTCCTCAAAGGGAGAGGAGGCCTTTAGCCCAGCAGTGGGAAAATTTACAGGCTGCTAATGCTAATGCTAAAATATATGTAAGTAGATCGACGGACAAATTGCCCACCTTGAAAGTGGTCACCACCGCCCATAGATCGCTGTAAGAAATATTAACATCATATTCCCAATGTGTCACCAATCTTGGGAACTAAGATGTAATGTCCCTTGTGTCCAAAGTTACACTGGCTCACTCAACCTTCAAAAAGAAATAACGATACTAGTTTTGCGGTTTCTCGGTAGTATATCGAAGATGTAATCTTAATAGTGAGTATTTATCGAGAAATAAAATGTTTGTTTAATAATTATGTCTAATTTAATAGCTCATATTCTTTTAACACACAACAGTTATTCATATGCATATTGTATGAAAAATGTTTACATTAAAAAGCGATAAATATTGCTAATGAAAAAAGATTTCTTATGCTTTGGATAAAACTGTTTCGAATGTACGACGTGTATATCGGAAATGACTACGTTTACTGCTAGTCGATCGACTAGATATCTATGAAACAATAACAAAACATACTACAACAGGATTTTGGCTACGCCGGCTACGAATTGTGCTACAGCTGTCTACGAGGTTACGCGTGATGTCGGTTGGGAATCTTTAGTTTACCCATAGCTTTTAAATTATATTACTCTTTAATTTACAAATATATATTGAATGTTACATAAACTTAAAGATTTTTCAATGTTACTTATTATGCCTTCTAAGTTAAAATTTCGCTCTGAAGTGAATAAGCAGGAAATTTTATATAATTGTACAAACATTATTTTTTGTTTTACGGATGTTGTTAAAAATGTATTTTAAATATTCATCTATATATTAATATCATGATTCTCTATGAATTTAGTTAGAATGCCTCAATGAGATGAATGAAATTCTATATTTATAAAATTGCAAGTAACAGCCATCAATAATTTAGACTCGAATAAACATTCAAAGAATATTTGTCGGTAAAAAAAAAATTGAAAAATATAAGTGGAATAAACTACCACTTACATTATATATATTTAAGCGACTCAACCCAGCTTAAGTCTTATTCTCGTTTTTAATATTAAAGTAAGTCGCTTTTGCTATTCCCAAATGATTCTTATGAAACAAAATATAATATTCAATATCGAAACAATGTAATATTTAATATTCATGTTTTTTCTAAACGTCAAAAGGTCGTCATAACGAAAAGTTAATAACTTTCCAGGGACTGTGAAAATTAAACAAAGGCCCGTAATTATGGATGCCAATCTACCTTATTATTAGCCAAAAGGGAGTAATGGCACGGTACTCTTAACTTAAATCAACTTGCAATTTAATTAAATTCGATGTTAAAGTTTATGGAAATTTTATTTCAATCTGTTTATTTCTTTTTATTATTCAAATTTTTTTTTGAGAATACTTTAAAAGAAAAAAAATAATGTCAGTAATAAAAATAAATACTAATCATATGTTTTTTTTTATGCATATTGAACAAAGGAACCCCGACATAGTATTTTATGTATGCAGCCACGTCCTCTTCCGAATGTTAAATAGAGCCATCCTATTGCAACAAGTGGATGTTGTAGGCGCCGAGAGAGATTCGTCTAAAAACGTGAGTATTAAGGGAATGTTTGTATGAAGCTGATTAAAGATAGCGTAGAGGTTGTTAAACCCTTATTTTGAAAGAAAATCCTCCAGTCGAAGCATTCTCAACGATTTTCTTAGATGTCAAATGACCAAACGTATGTCAGCCGAACCAATTTTTCTACCCTGAGTGATTGATGGTGATTACAATATTGTAAATAAATAAATATATTATTAAATTATGTAAAAATTTAATACATATCAAGTAATGAACATTTTTTTTAAATTAATATTTCAGTGATGGTACGATTTACTTGGGTGAAGGGCTTTGTGCAAGCCCATCTGGGTAGGTACCACCCACTCATCAGATATTCTACCGCCAATCTTGTTGTGTTCCGGTTTTGAAGGGTGAGTGAGCCAGTGTAAGTAACTACAAGCACAAGGGACTTAACATCTTAGTTCACAAGGTTAGTAGCGCATCGGTGATGTAAGGAATGGTTAATATTTCTTACAACGCAATTGTCTATGGGTGGTGGTAACTACTTACCATCAGGTGACACATTCAATCGCCCGCCTTCTTATATTATAAAAAAAAAAAAAAAAAAACGAAAAATAATTTAACAGATTGACTAATATAATGACGAAATACAAATAAGTTAAGTCCCAGGGGTCATTAACTCCATCAGAGCGTAACAAAAATTTACTCACGAAATTTCCGTATAAACAGTAGAAAAGAAATTATATTCCCGTAACGGTAGTTAGGACAATACTGGAAGCGCTATATCACCTTTGTCCTCTGCCCTCGGAGGTGTTTTCTAACCTTTTTTTTTACAAACTCCAATAACGTAAAGTAATGGCCCATAAATCATCCAAATTACCCGAATATTGCAATATTTTTACGCTCGTATGAAGTATAGATATATATTCAAATAGCTATGTTTATAAATTATATGTAATAAGCCTGTTGCTCTGTATGGAAGAAATTTAAATAAAGCATACTCATATATTATACACGCAAGCACCACTGTGTTTAAATTCCAATTTTCTCATACTTAAATCATTATAATTGAAAAAAAAAGCTAATAAAATTTAGCAAGTTAAAAAATTATATTCTTTTATTATATCGATTCTAATTGAATTATTAATTTTTTTTCAAGTAACAATTGGCTTGGCAAAAGATGATCATCCATTTTAAATACCGAGTGACCTTTAGGGGTAAAGTAATAATAAAGTGTATAAATTATAACAATATAAAAAATCCGTTTCTCAACTATGTTTTTATGTAGCTTATATTAATCAACCGTTTTTTTTTTTGTATTGAATAAAGTTATATTTTAGGATTGACGTTTTAATGTCCACCAATCCGCATTTTTTTTATGGCCTTGGTTGGCGGACGACCCTGTGGGCCACCTGATGGTAAGTGGTCACCACCGCCCATAGACAAAGGCGCTGTAAGTAATATTAACCATTCCTTACATCAAGTATGCCACCAACCTTGGGAACTAAGATGTTATGTCCCTTGTGCCTGTGATTACACTGGCTCACTCACCCTTTTAACTGGAACACAACAATACAGTATACTATTATTTGGCGGTAGAATATCTAATGAGTGGGTGGTACCTACCCAGACGGACTTGCACAGAGCCCTTCAAGAAAATTGGAGCATTGGAGCAATGTTGCTACAAATTAACTACAAATCTATCCCTCAATGGGAGAGGATGCCTTAGCCCAATAGTGGGACGTTCACAAGCTGTTATTTTACTTAACTTTTTATTTTGTATGAATTAAGGCATTTTCTTATATATTGTTTTACGGTAACTTCGAATGAGAATATGTTTTGTAGTTCCCTAGATGAAGTCCTTGTCCACATACTCCGTCTACTTAGGTAAATAATTAAGCACCGACCTCTCAAGAGGAAACAGTCGCGACAGTGCTCTTCTGCTGAGATTAAGCGACATTGACTCGACTGAATAACTTTATAGAATAGTATATTGAATCGCTTGACAATTCTCTTAATTAGTAATTTAAGTTAGCAATAAATTTTTATTACATGAAAAAATATTATTCTTACCTAAATTCCGTGGGACAAAAACACACGTACTTGTCTGTTGTAAATTACTTATATGTGTTTAATTTTTTTTATGGTATGTTCGTGGCCCACCTTTTGTCAAGTTGTCACCACCGCCCATAGACAATAGCACTACAATAAATATTAACCATTCCTTACATCGTCGCCAATACCCCACCAGCCTTGAGAGCTAAGATGTTATGTCTCTTGTGCCTGTAGTTACACTGGCTCACTCACCCTTCAAACCAGAACACAACAATACCGACCACTGTTTTTTGGCGGTAGAATATCTGATAAGTAGGTGGTACCTACAGGCTTGTACTAAGCGTCATCTGATAGATAGTAAAACTGTTCATCAATTAAATTTAACAAGCGTGAAACGAATACTCGAAGCGTCTATAAATAGATAAATTAAATGCCGTTATTCACTAATTGGGTCGTTCTATAATATATATATTTATATATGTATGTATGTAAGACTGTTTTGAGATCTATTTAATTAACAAAGGACTTAAAACATTCGGAATCGAGTTTCGTTTGTTTAAGTTATATAATAATAAATATCATATATGAAGTTATTTTAATGTACCTAATGTTTGAAAACCTAATTCAAACAGTGTTTCCCGATGTCTCCCTTATGAATGTTATGTTATAAATGATAACAATTTAACTATATCTTTAGGCGTGTAACTGGTGTATTATTGGCACAAATATTTATTAACAGGATTCTCATAATTGAAGTTTCCTTGAAATATTAAAATTCGATATCAAATTATTTTGTGATTAATTTAACATTGTTACAATACAATTATTATGATGATTCCATATAAAATGTTATATCTTCACAGTTTATAAGCAATATTTAAAATATAAAAGCTTAAATATTTAAAAATATTCGGGTACATATAAATAATTATTATATATTAGATAAAACGAAGACACTACTACTACTAGGACACAAGAGTAAGAGCTTTATAATTTGATGAAATTAAGCTTATTATTCCAGCCTAGTGTTTGCAATATTTCAAGCAGATATGACCATCTCCTTGTCACCATTTCCTGGATCAAAGGACCAAAAAAGGCGGTTGGGTCTCTCGGTGGTAATTAGGAACTGCGATTTTAAGTATCACTGCTCGGCGTTAGAGTATATAATGAATGGGTTGTATCTACTCAGACGGGCTTGCACAAAGCTATACCTGGTGGTATAGCTTTGTGCAAGCCCTAGTATCTATAAAGATATAAAATTAAAAATACAAAGTATAAAACGCTTTATTAAATAATGAAATGTTATTTAAAAGAAACAAGATATTAAAAATTTCTTCAACTCTTACAAAGTACGGGAAACTTATTTCATTACGAGCGACTTATTCCGAGTTGAGCTTAGTGTGTGAATACCCGTTTCAGGAACTTTCTCTATTAAGTGCCCATAGATAGAGTTTATGTTTTTAGCTATAATATAAAAAGCCTTTGTTGTATCATTTTTTGCATTAAATATTTTTTATTTTTACTTTATATAAAAAAAATATATAAATGTTACATTTTGACTAAAAACGTTTAATTGCATAGAAGCCGAAATATTTTTATACCTATACTTATGCTCAAACTTTACAGCGTTAAATGAAAATTAATAATAAGAATTAATGAAATTTGTTATAAAGCAAGCTTGAACTCTAAGGAAGGACATAGCCTTTTTGATGTCTAACACCTGATAACTCACCCCTTAAATGTAAGCGAAGGTGCTGTCGACGACTAGTACTATTATAAAGCTGAAAAGTATTCTATTTAATGGCGTAAGTGGCCTTTTCAGACCCAATGAAACCAGAATGCAAAAATAAACTTGTTTTTGGCTATTACGAAAACGCACGATAACTGCCAGCCAGCTTTTCGGTTGTAGGCACCTGAAAGTAGGGTTTTATTATAAATATATTGCAATATTTTTTATTCCTCAAGTTATAGTTTATACATGACACAATCAACTATGATTGTGTATTATGGTGTTAATACAAAGCCTATAGTAGTTTAAGAAAAACTGAGCTTCGAGGATCATTCATGGTATTTAGACCAAAGATACAAAAAGATTCATCGTGGTTCTTATTTGAAATGATATGGTTTAAATCACACGTGCGGAAATCCAAAACACTTTTATAAACATCTATGAAGGCTTCCTCGAAAAAATAATCGTTTGTAATTCGCTAGGTTCCTCTCAAATCAGAGTTCACATGATACTGCATTGGTATACCTACGCTTATCATTCTACTATCGGATTAAATCTTCTAGATCTGTGCTAAAAACGGGAATTCCACAGGGACCAATTTTAGGTCACTTTATATTTTTCATATTTATAAATGATCTATCTTCCAATGTGACCAGAAGCCTAGCTTATATTATAACAATGTCAATAATACAAAACCATATGATATACACATGTACGTCAAACAATTTGGTTTTCCATGCCATAAAAAAGGGTAATCTTTAACTAATCCATTGTGTAGTGTATACTTGAGATAAAATTATTAATATTAATTAAACTAACATCAAATCGTAAAAATCTTAACGTGACCGATTTGATTCTTTGGTTACTTTAGATTCAAAACTTAATTGGAATCCGAATTAATCGTCCCGAAGACAAAGACTCAATCTTCTAGTTCCTTAGAAAGTCAAATAACTAATATTAGTATCGCTCGATTAGTAAATTGAGGATAACTTCGTGGTATGACCAATGTCATATTACTCTGGAGTACAACAGATATTTAAGCTAATTTCGTTCAACAAAAATAAGCTGTTGAAGCATAATTAACTAACACTATTGTAATATTGGAGGTCGAGTTCTTTTTCAATCTATTTTCGTATTTAAAAAAAATATATGTATTCAAAATGATATTGTTTGAGAATCAGTGACAAACATTTAATGCAATACACGATAAGTAAAGTATATATACTTAAAACAACAAGTTTCCAACTCCGTCAATATATTCCGCCTAGGGCAAGGTATTCGTTTCAATATAAATTTTTCTCAGATAACATTAAAATCGTATGTTACAAACATATTTATAAAATAAACATCAATGCAATGCACGATGCAAGTTTATTTATAGAATGAAAGTGGAGTTGAGTTAGTATTTTGTTGATTGTTATACAGAATATATAAACTTAATTATATTTAATTTATATTCGTTTGTTCTTAGTTTTAATCGGTGAAAATAAATTACTATTGTGTTTCTTAGCCGATTAATATTAGTGTAGCGTTACATTTAATATAATCGTAATCTTGTTAAGTAAATATTACAAACCAGATAGTCGGCTTAGTAAGAGTGCAATTTATTAATAAAAAAAAAAAAATATATAAATATATCTATATATACTAAAGCACTTAGGAATAATGTAGCCCATTTTGTTTTTAGAATTGGACATCAGTTCCAGAGGTTACCCCCTAAAATACCGCATAAAAATATATCTGTGTAACATAAGTAAGTTTTTAGACAATATATTTGACTTTAAAATTTTATAAGAAATAAGATAGATACAAAAGAGATGTTTACAACTCTTATTATGAAAGAGAGTTCGTTCAGCACACACAATGAAGACAATGAATGAATTTAGACTCAACTTCCATCACAGGACACTAATTATTGCGAAAAACGGCGTTGTAAATCTGTTTATTTGAAAAGAGACTATGCGAGTTTCTTGCCGATGAGGCTGCTTCCCGAAAAGGAACGGCAACTTCATTGTGAAATTTACTTGAATAAATTTGATTTGATTTTGATATAATTTTATTTGAATTTGAATTTCAACGTCGACAAGTAGCTGACACAATTCACGATCATTAACATGGCACACCTCTTCTAATATTTGCTATCTAGTAGATACTTCGTGGTAAGGCTTTGTAAAAGCCCGTCTGGGTAGATACCACCCACTCGTTATTCTATCCCGAAGCTGGTTTACTTAGTATTATTGTATTCATCTTTGAAGGATAAGAGAGCCAGTGTTACTACAGGTACAAGGGACAACAAAGGGATAACATCTTACTTCATTTTGTTAGGAGCTCATTGGCGATGTAAGTAATTTAAATATTTTACAGCGTCGATGTCTATAGGCAATACTGACCACTAACCATCAGTTGGTACAACTTACCAATTTTATAAAAGAAACTAAGCTTCTCAGGAAGGAGAATTTTATTTAAGTAAAAACAAGTGATTGATAATCCATTCAAAGTGCTTAGACGGCAAATTGTTACAGAATGGACTAAAAATTCAGATCTATACTAAATTACCTTCTGACTAAATAATGAAAAACTCAATGGAAGTTAATAAAGATAATCTCCCTAAAACTAATTCCAAGTTTAAAATCGTCTCATCGATATTCTGAATAAGTAAGTTCTGTTTCGCCTAGTTCTTTATCTACGTTGAAATCTTTAATGTATTTTAAACAAACTTCGTCATTACCAAAATTCAAATTACGCAAATTATCTTGCCTTATAATATTCTCAACGATGTATCAGATAAGAAATAGTTATATTTGACATAGATTTGCAGAGACGTTCATTATATCTAAATACAACATATTATATTATAAACATAAACTTCCATTATTATGTTATTAAATCAATTCAAATCAAAATGTTCTTTATTCAAGTTGGCTCATAAAAGCAGTATTGAATTAAATGTAAAGTTACTACCGGTTGGGAAAGTAGATGTAGAAGAGATGGCCCGGTAGTTAGAACGTGCGATGATTTCGGTTTCAAACCCAGCCAAGCACCACTAAATTTTCATGTGCTTTATTTGTGTTTATAATTCATCTCGTGCTCGGCGGTGAAGGAAAACATCGTGAGGAAACCTGCATGTGTCTAATTTCAACGAAATTCTGCCACATGTGTATTCCACTAACCCGAATTGGCGCAACGTGGTGGAATATGCTCCAAACCTTCTCCTCAAAGGGAGAGGAGGCCTTAGCCCAGCAGTAAGAAATTTACTGGCTGCTAATGTATGTATATCTGATTTACGTTGGACTTTTATAAAGAGCATACCGAAATACTTACATAATATAATTAATTATTATTAGGCAATGTTTACTTTAGTGTAAAATTTAAAACGAAAGCAAGGAGCAAAATATTTAATTTAATTTAATATAATTAGGTACAAATTATGAAATATTATAAGCTTTTGCCTTTCTTGATAAAAAAAAAAATAATTAAAAATTTTCCCTTAACACTTTCAAAGTACCGTAGAACCGGTGTTATGATAAAACCGGTACAGCCATTATCCAATACTTAGCGTACCTCGTAATTATTTTTAAAGTATAATCAAAATGCTACAACGTTACCTCGTCGGCTAATAAATTAAAATTTACAACTAATAAAATCGTCTGGTGCCTTTTACACCTTCCCGTATTGAAAACTCGTAAAGTTTTATGTCTCGTAAAAAAGCAATTTTAAGATTCTACATGAATCAATTTATTGGTATCATTTAAAATCTTGTAAACTACTATTTAAGAACCTCTTAAAACACGATCTTGAAATCTTTAAACTGTTATTTTTCTTTGATGCATTGTTCTATACACATTACGACATTCAACCATTAAAATAAGTACATTAAGTCAAAGTCAAAGTCAAAAATCTTTATTCAATATAGAAATGTTTACACTTGCTTATTGATTGTCAAAAATCTACCACCGGTTCGGAATTTAGCACCTCGGACCTGAGAAGAACCGGCGAAAGAAACTCAGCGGGATATATATAATTTTTTTAACCATTTTCCATGTACAGTGATAATTATATTTTAGTTATTTGAAACAGCCCATTTAAGTATTATTCATTCAGATGATTTCAGTGTATCGCTTAGGTGCCGGTGGATTCGGAAATTATAGGAACAGTTATAGAAGCGTCAATTAGTAGAGGCTAATGTCCACTGTTAAATATAAAATAACATTGGACGTGTGAATGAAATAATTATGACGTGCATATATATTTTTTTTATTTAAATTTCATTCTTCTTTATTCAAGTAGGTTCATTAAAAGCACCTTTGAATCGTCTTATTAGAGTGTTGAATTAAATGCAAAGCACAAATACAAATACCGGTTCGGAAAGTAAATTCTATGGAGAAGACCTGGCAAAAAACTCTTACTAAATAAACCAATTTTATTACACAGTATGTCAGTAAAGTATAATTATTTTTTATATACCTATCCTGCCTAGCAATCAATAGATACTAAATCAACGCATTTTTTTACATTAAATATAATATTGAATTGAATAATATGCCTTATTTATCAATATTTGACATTAGCTTTAAATTTTTCAGTAATAATTTTTTATAAATAAGAAACATGAATTTCGTTAAAATGGTATAATTTCGATAACATTATTGTTAGCTTTTGTGCAGTAATTATTTCGGAATGACGGTCATTACAACTGTTATAAATCTTTACAAATATAACAGATGCAATAAACAATCAAACAATTTAATAATTTGTCTAGTTATACTTCTAGTAATTAGAAGAAGGTTGATATTGGAGACATAACTGGCAAATGAGCCACCTGAGGTTTATTGTTCACCATAGACATTGGCGCTATAAGAGATATTAACCACCAATGCACTACCAACCTTGGAAGCTTAGATGTGGTAGCCTCTGTGCCTGTAGTTTACACTAAATCATCCTTCAAACAGGAATACAACAATACAAACAATTTCTGTTTGGCGGTACAATATCTGATGAGTGGGTTATTCCAACCCAGAGCCCTAAGAAAAGCGGGCACAAAGACCTATCAGCCAGCGAATCATATATAGGTGACATAATATAATATATTACAAAATGTAAACACAATCATTTGTTTAATATCTGAGCGTTAAGTAAAATTAAAGGCATAAACTAACTTCTTTTTCCATCCATTGATAAATATTACTTATTATAATTAGGTTTAGTATGAATAATTTTATTTGTTTTTTAGTAAATTGATTTATTCCATAACAAATTGAGATTGTAAGCAAAATATTAATTTCAAAAAAATATATTTGTACAATATCATATATAAAACAGATTAAGGTATTTGCTAACTTATTCATAATAAGCCAATGAAAACAAATCAAAGGAATGTTTGGTCAATGAGCGGTCGTTGGGTAGACAGAGCCAACAATAACCTTTATTAACTTATCAATATCTCCTTATATAAGTTAATTCGGTACAACAATACATAAAGCAATATATATTTTTTAATAATCTTCGGGTCTCATTACATTCGATGGACAGAAACGAGTTTTAGTAATCGGATATACACAGGGACAATTCATTTCCAATCTACTTAGCGATGAAACATTAAAATAATCATTTTCTGTAATCCGATTATGTACGAAATAAATATGGACCTTGTATGTTATATGTTATTGTAACAATACGTTTTATTCGATAAAAACGACCACGAATTGTTGGATTAATGATCCTGTTATATTATTATTAATAAGCGGACTGGCAAATCTGCCACTCGATGATTTCAAATTTAGTAACTATTGGCACTATAAGGAATATTCAACATGCCTTACATTGCAAATATATTTGGGAAAGTTGTGTTCCTTCCTGTAAGTATACTGACTCACTCATACTTTACATACAATAATTCTCAGTGGTCCTATTTAGTGGAATAGTTATTCATTCAGACGGACTCACGTAAAGCACTAACGCCCAATCTTTAGTTATAAAAACATGAGTGGTATAATTTCAGTTTATAATTCATCGATGAATCGTTCATCATATCGACATCACCTTTAATACAGTAATTCAAATTGTAAACTATATTTTTTTTGCATTTTAAAACAAATCCTTCCTAAATAATATTTTTATTATAAAGGCAAATATCGTTGACAAATTTTCAAGCCAGTTATCATTATTGTCTTTGACGTTATTGTTATCATCGTTCAAAAATGTCATCAAAACTTTACAATAAAAAATCACTAACATTCAAGTTGCGTTTGTGTTCCGAAAATATTCTATAAAACGGCTTTGCCATTTGTCTGTCGGCCGAAGATTTAAGTAAAATTCCATTTTAATCGTTTCGAAGCGAAGTTTTTGAGCACAATTTTATCTCGACGACGCTCAGTTATTTTTCAATTTCAGAGGATCCAGTGAAATGTTCAAAGTACGTTGTTTAAGAGTCGATTACGAAGGATAAACTTTATTATTGCTATGAAAAGTAACTCGATGACTGTTGTTTTGTTTTATATCTAAGTTGTTTAATTGATATTAAGATCTTATTTAGGCCTCGGATGGAAGCCATCTGTATGACTCATTCAACAGTTATTTTACCTTTAAACTTTTTAGCGGTGTTGGATATCTTTCTAGGCGTTTTCTACTAGTGTTATAAATTGTGAATATTATATGTATGTTTGGTTTTTGTTAGATGTTTTCCGAAATAAAATAAAATAAAAGTGTAATATGTTATTTTTTTTTTATTTCATTTCATTTGGAACATGAACAGAGAAATGAATCAAACAATTTTGAACAACATTATACAATAAATTACCGAAACGGTTTTCCAGTACTCATCATTATTATAACTTAACGCATATAAACATGAAATTAGAAAATTAAATTTTGGCCACCTCTTTTTTACAATTTTTATAAAAATGCATACATATGTATCTGTGTTACAATAAATAAAATTATTAAAATAGTGTTAACTGTAAAATAAGGAAATACACATACACACCATATGTCTTTATGACGTTATGGCTTATTGAACTTTGAAATTTGCTAATATTATCGAAAAATATATACTGGTAAGACCTTGAATCATTACATTACTATAATTCTGATAACACAGGCTATACACTATCTGTGTATCTAATTTCATCCAAATCCGTTCAGGCATTGCGTGATTAAGAAACAAATATCAAAACATAGTTTTACGTTTATTATATATAATATAGACAGGCCCTCCAGGTTTCACCCGAATTTAATATGATACCTTTTTTTCAAATGGATCAATTCAAGTCAACTAGTATATATAATATATACTAGTTGACTATATATAAAATATAATTAAAAACGAATTTGAACTTAAATCTCTTAAATGATGGTGAGTAAAGGTGTGTCGCTACTGAAAATATCTCTCATTATAATATACGAAGGATGTAACTCATACTCCGAAAATTCATCTTAGACGTTTTACATCCCGTATAAGTCTGGATTTACGCCGCAATAACTCACCTGCAGCCGGTCAGACTATGAGAAATGACGGCACAATTTCGCTAACAAACACTCATGTTTATATTTTGCTTCTAAGCTTTTATTATATTTGAAATACTGATAACAGACATCGATAACAAAATCAAAATATTTTTCATTCAAGTAGAAAAGAAACGTCATTTATTAATGAATTAAATTTCAAGCTACAGTGGTAGCCATTATATAAAATGGGTTAGCCATTTGCCTGTCGGCAGAAGATTTAAATTTTGAATGATTGAAATGATTTATTTTCGAGTCGAATCTACTTTGTTAATCGTTTTTATGAAAGTAGATTAGATTCGAGAAGAACCGGCAAGAAACTAAGTAGTTACTCGAATCTAATCAACAAATCTGAATATAATACGAATTACTAGTTAACCAACTACCTGGACAGACGTTACTGTTAAATGTTTTTTTATCTGTTACAAAAAAAACAAATACCTATTCTTTTGTTGCTGTCTCTAAGGGGAAATGGTACCCAATAAGCTTATTGTATTGTATTGTATTGTTTGATAAAGCGTTAATAAAATATGAGCGGTAATATCAATTACAATGCAAATTGTCAATTGACAAAGGCCTACCATCAATAAAAAAACACATCACGGGAATATAAAGACAGTTTCACGCAGAAGCTCCTCTGTAGCCATTTATATTCAGGGAAATGGAAATAATAAGAGTATAACTATTCCGTTTATTTAACTTCAAGGCACGTCTCTTAGGAGTTGATTGTATTAGAGAGCGTTTGCTCCGGCTCGGGTTGAAAGTCTAAAGTATCTAAAAATTGATGTAAATCTATCTGAGAATAATAAAATTGTCTTGTCTTGTGAACTTGTCAAGTATGCCAGTTTGCCAAGAATATAAAGTCAGGCGTACTTTGTTTGAGCGTCACACTTTAACATATCAAATGATTTGTACAGTACCATAATATAAATTAATTCATATTAATCATTATAAAATAATGTACTTTATTATTCGTTTCTATAGTTATAATTTTAATATCCATTAAAAGAGCCTTCTATTTCAGGGTATAAAATGTGAAGATGTTCTTTGTGCCACAATTATTTGGTATCTATCTATCTTTACGTAATTTTCGTGAAACTTTAAATTTATGACGTTCTACTGATCATGTTTCTTAAATGAAAACCTTCTAGAACATGAAAAGACCCGAAAAAAAAACACCCAAGAAAATACTTATACGTAATTATAGATCTTTTAAAGGCACTCGATTGAAGAGCGATTCAAGATCTGCTGAAAGCACGAATGGCCACTTCCCACTCTAAGTAGTTAAGTGTTACTCTATAAGTTGGGGGTTGGAAAACGAAATGGCCATTCAAAGGAATAACCTGTAAAGTGTGACTATACTAATATTAAGTAATACCAGACCTAAAAAATATATTGTAAATAAGTTTCTTTTTTTTTCAAACTGAGTCGAATTTATGAGATAAATAAGAAATCACTGACTGGAAGAAAAAAATATGGTGAGTAAAATGTGTCGCATGAAATTATTAAGAAATTATGGCATGGTGGAATAAAAACTAATTATTTTTCCCAATTTACAAAGAATTATAAGAATATGCTATAAAAATATTTGTTAAGATTACAAAAACACAACAAGTGTATAAAAATATAGTCAAATAGCTATCAAGAAGCGTCGCAGATAATATAATGGACGGGAGAACCCCAATTGTGAGGATTTTAGGTGTCTATTTTAAACGACTTCAAAAAAAGACGAAGTTCTTCGATTCGTGTATGTTCCTTGATTACTCAAAAATGCCTGGATCTATTTGGAAAATTCTTCTTTTGTTTGATAGCGTAGTTTTCAGGTAGTTCCAAGGCTATTAGGAAGGATCTGATGATAAGAACCTAGAAAAACCGAAGTAACTCTTAAAATTTATAGGCACACTTGAAGCGATAAGGGTATTTTTTTACATTGCATTTACGAGAAGCATAATTTGGTAAAGAAAAACAGATAATAAAGACCGTAGATGACCTACATAGTTGCAATGCGTTTACTTTAATATTAAAAAAAAAAAACAATGAAAACATTTTCAAAACTGGCGGACAGTTTTCTTGGTCTACTATCACAGATCACATTATCTAACAATTTTTAATTGTAACAGTAATATATCATATTCGCATAAAGCGTATTTTATTCAGCCTTAAGCCTCAATCTCTAACTAAATGTTATAAAACGAACAAGTTGTAATCGGCAGAGAAGTCGCCACATTTAACAATCAGCAATGGCTTGAAATACAGACGAGCTCTGCGTGACCCGACAGTGTAAGTTTCGTCTTGGGTTGTTAAGTGCTTTTCACAGTCGAGACGTATCTATTCAGTATTTTAGAACGAAATCTTAGTACTCGAGAAAATCAGGGCTATTTATTCGTGGTATTCTCAATTGAAAGTGCTCGTAAGAGTAAATTCACGACATTGCTAATATAACAAATGTGAAGAGATTTAATGTTTGTCTTCTAAATGCTATTGACGGATTAAAATTAAATTTGCCCAAGTAGATTGTTCCATTAGTCAGCAGTCCGATTACTATCGTCAGTATTTTTATCTTATTAGTCAGTATCTTTATCGTCAGTATTTTTATATTGTATACCTATTATCGAGATTATATATTTGTCGACAATTTATCGTTTTATTAAAATTATTCAAATCAAATTCTGTGGTTTCAAATTGTGGCAACTTAACTGTGGTGATAGGGCTTTGTGCATGCCTTTCTATGTAGGTACCATCTTCTCATCAGATATTCCACCGCCAAATAGCAAAAATTAGTATTGTTGTCTCGCGGTTTGATCATCATTGAAACCTCTTAGCTTCCAAGGGACCCCTGTGCCTTAAGAATTGCCTTGTAATGTAAGATATATTTAAATCCCTAACAGAGACATTGTTAATGGGCGTTTGTGCCCACTTCCTATGAATTGGGTCAATTACCGGTCCGCCTACTTTTATCACAAAAAATACCACTAATTTTTAATGTGATTAAATTGTGTTTTTAATTTATCTGGTCGTCGCGATGAACGAAAACTTCGTGAGGTATCCTGCAAGTGTTACATGAAATATATTAAATATGGAAACAGCTTGGCGTATTAAACTTTTAAAAAATACTCAGATGCAGAACAGGCCTCAGCCCAGCAGTAAGCCTAAAAAGGCTTCATTACGTTTTATAATTCATTAATATTGTTCATTTCAGAAATCAGATTCAACCTTAAATTAATGTTCATATTCACTCTTCGTTCAACCTAATGTATACAATACTTGATTTTAATTTATAATGTTTTGAAAAAACAGTTCTGTAGCAACGTTTTTGGTTAAGAAGTGGCAAATTATTCAAATATCAGCAGTTGGGTGCAGACACAGTTGCAACGCCCTCAGGGATTTCGCTTATAAATGGCTTATTAATACGTGAATAAGACTTAATTTGCTTGATTACGAAGTTACTAAGCGCTTTCTTGTGACACATCTATTATATATAATTTGAAACGTCTAAAACGGGACCTTAACTGCAGAATCTATTTGGCTATATCAAAAAACCAGCTGAAAGAGTTTTTACAGCTAAAATAGATTTTTTTCTATTGAACGAAATCACATATTCGTGCAAATGTTTCAAGAATTGCGCACTGGAGTTCATTTTTCCGGGAAAATAGTTTAAAGCGCTTTTCTCTTTTCTTTATTGGAATCCTAATATTTTAGAACTGATCTGTGAGTATTCCTACCTCTATTTTACTATTTTTGCAAGGCTTTCCTGTAGATCATCCTGCCTGCAGAATAAGGCTATTCTGAAGATAATAGTTTTAAAAGTCTACTGTTCAGATGTCTTCTAAAAATAAAAGGTAAAAATTGTACGTGACCTTATTTTATGATATAGGTTGGCGGACAGGCAAATGGGCCAACTGATGGTAAGTAGTCACCACCACCTATAACAATGGCGATGTAAGAAATATTAACATTCCTCACATCGTCAATGCGCCACCAACCTTGGTAACTACAACGTTAGGCCCCTTATACCTGTAGTTACCATTTTAGGGTATATATTTATTTTCTGATTATATAAATTAATACTTAAAAGCAAATTAAATATGCTATTACGTGTTAAATAAAACTACTATTGTATTTTTTTACTATAAAAAAACTGTAATTCAAATTAATTAAAGATCAATGAGGCGTTCATATTACCTGTGGGATAAAATCACGTTGCCTTAATATTATTCTTTTGTATGCATGCAAATAAAAAAAATCAAGAATAGCCATATATAGCATATATGCACAAGCTGATAAACACAGAGTTCTTACGGATTCCAAATAAAAAAAAAAAAACATAGAAAATTACAAATTTAATCGTACAATAAGGTCTTAATTAAAATGACTTCTCAGAAACCCATCCAATATGCTCTAGATAACGTTAAGCAAATCCACTCCAATTCTCAAATAAACCAACATATCCAAACTCAATTTACGATACTAACAATACTTTGACTCAGTAATGAATTTCGAGTTCCTTTGTAGAGTATAACGAGGGCACATTTTATCGGACATGACGTCGCTGACAATGAGAAAACCTCATCTGTTATCGTCGGCAACGAATGGAGGGCGTTGACCTGACGAATATAAGATTAATTGATGTCTATATTCAGAAGGGACTGTATCTGAAAGGGTTGACGATAGACTAGAAGACAAGTTTGATGGAATTGGAGAGATAGACAAGCCCGTCGTATTGTCTAAGTTATGACTATCTGTGGATACGTTTTTGTTAGTAGAAATTGTAATATTGATATTTAATAAATTCGTATCTCGATCTGAACCGTTGATAGATTCGAATATTTGTATAAAGTAATTTTGACATTTAAATTGTATATTTAATGATGAAAATGATTCGGTATTAATTTTGAGCTAGCAAAACAGTTTTGAATAATAAATTACAATTTCATGTAATCTTTGTTGACAGCCTTTTCAATTGTAATGCAAAAACAGAAACTAATTTCCTGTTCACGTTATTTAATCGTGTATTTGTAATATATTTTAGAATTTTTTATCATAAAGGTTTCTTTGATCACGAGACGACAATATTGACGGAAACCACAGACATAAAAAACATACTAATATGAATGCTACGTTTCGTTGTAATGTGTGCTCATAATATAAGAAAACCAGCAATTTTAAATTGAACTCCATGTCTTTTATTCTTTGTCTTAAAGTATTTGCCTTTAAGTCCAGATCTAAATCAGTGTTGCCGAACTATCGATAGTTTGACTATCGATACTTGACCTTGAAAACTATCGATACTATCGATAGTATCGATAGTTTTGCACTATCAAAAGTTTATCTTAAAAGTAATGGTTTTCGCAATACTATCAAAGGTCGATATCGATAATATCGATAGTATTGACACGTGGCAATACTTTCGATAGTCTATCGATATACAACACTAGTCTAAATATGTCAGTTACTCGTTTAAACCCAGACTAAATTCAATAATCTTCTTTCAAATTATCTTTATAATTAATAATTTATCAAAAAATATTTTTTCATATTTTATAAATATACCTAATAATAATAATACATTTTTAACAGAGGCTTACTTTGTTAGAATTTGTATACTTATTTTCTATGTTTGTACTTATTATTTCACGTAAATCTAAGTAATATAATTTTATTATATATAAAATATTTTTGGTCTTGAGAGTCATCAAGTCGAACATATTTTCATACATGTTTTCTTAAATAATCAGACCTCCACGTGTCATCCGTGCCTAGTGTAAGTATTTCTTGTATTATTTGGATTTATGTTATTTTATTTTGAGAGGGCTAATTAGACATTAAACAAACTATTGTTCAAATTCTTTGAAATATCTTCTGTTTTTCAAGTGTCTGTATTGTTTTTGCTATCCACATACAATCTTATATTGCTGTTTGTTATAATTCTAAGAAGCAATAAGTAAGATTAATTTTAATTAATAGTTAGCGTTAATAGCGCAATGGTTTAAGGGCCGCGTAACGATGTAAAAAGTCGCAGGTTCAATCCAGACCGATTGGGCTATTATCGTCCCCACTCCTAGCACAAGCTTTAAGCTTAACAACCATTCATGATGAAAAAAGGCATCTGATACTTATTAGTAATTAGACTTTTAATAATTTATAGGAAAGGGCAGAAAAAAAATCCTCTGTATCAAATAAAGTAACGTATGATAAAGTCGACTCATCATACAATTGTAGTTAGTTAAATGAATAGTTAATACGTTAAAATTGAGTGCTCAATATGAATGCCTTTTCATGCGAGTTCAATAAGTTTCTGCTCGTCTGAACTACCATTGTTAGCGACACATTGAAACTCGAGCTCTATTCATGCATTTTAAGTGTCACATATCATTGTGGTACCAATATGGTATGATGGTTCTTTAATCTCTATTCTAAGCTCCAGCATTTTATGACGTATCGTATAGTTTTAATTATTACAACTATTTCATATTTACTGTCGAATCTATTTAATAATGACGTTATGTTTTGATATCAGCGAAAATAAATGACATGATATTCATACGATTTGTTTTCAAGGTCAACTTCAATATGAGACCACTTGTATATAAACAACAATTTTTTTTTGTTTTCATCTAGACACGCGGAAGCGTGTCAGCCAAGTTCTAGTATAGCAGAACTGGCGTGCAGCACCGTGTGTAATATTACACGAACCATTTGGAGCCACTTTTGACCTCCTCATAACTCAAAAACTATTTGACATAAATGTGTCAAATTTGGCTCATATATTGAGACTCGCGAGATACATATGTGTTCTAAATTTCATAAACGCATCTCAAATGGTTATTTAGATATTAACGTCTAAAAATCGTCATTTTTATCACTGACTGACCTATAGATCAAAACTATAACCTACTTCCAGGTGACCTAGAAAGTTCAAATTTGGTATGCAGGTAGATAATTAAGCCAATATAAAGGAAAAAATCTGAAACTGGTAATTTTTTATCATCTTATTATAATTTTTCATTTTATTGGGTCTATTAGGAACACATATATTTAGTTCCTGTAATAACTGTAATAAAAAAAATGATGTAAGAACCAGCAATCAAAACTTATTACAGCCGGTCCTAATGTGGATTTTAAGGTCTTCACGTGAATATATAACAAGTTGAATACCACCCTTAAGTTTTTTAAATCCAAATATTTCCGTTTTATTACTTATGAGTATAGCCGACTTTCGTATTTATTACGTTATTAACTAGCATTTAGTGCACATCAATGGCGCAAAATCATTATACTTAAAAAAAAAAAATAATAGGCATTTCGGTACACAGCGCGCGACGCGACGCCGGAGCAGCGGGATAGGAGCGTTGCGATTAAACCTTAACGCGGACGTGTCTGAGCGAGTGGCAACCGCGCTCATAAGAATTATTTCAATGCCTTCCGATGGAAGCTGACACTGAATGGGCAATTCACTCGAACATTTCAGAGGTACCTACAAGAAAAATAAGAACGTATCAAAAAAAAGACAATTATACCCCGTAAACGTAGGAAAATAGAATAGTTTAACAAAAACCATTTGGTATTAATTTTGTTATTAATAAGTACCTACTAATAATTTATATACAAAAAGTAGTGATATCCCATCAAAAACATAAATGTAAAAATGAGAGCCAAGTTAAATATTATGATATATACCTTGGTTCTTGTCTTCAACGACAAAAGAAGTGAGATCTAAATTTGTGCCAAGTTAAATAGTCCTTTCTGAAATTTATTTATAACTACATTAAATATCATTTCTTCTTATAACTTGGGATAATATATTGTTGCCTAAGGTCTGACTTGGCTAGTTCTTATATGTTTATAAACACAAATTGTAGTTTGTGTTTAGAATAACAAATTATAACTCAGAACATCTAAGAAGAATGGAGGACAGGTCAGTATTGCTTAGTTAGTATACGTACATTAAGAGCTGCGATGGTCCAGTCTCTAGAAAATATGAATCTTAACCAGATATTGCGAGTTCATATCCAGACAAGTACCATTGAATATTTGCGTGCCTAATTTGTGTTCATAATTCATTTGTAACAGGCTTAGAACTTACGAAGGCTATAATATAATTCATATATGAGAACTAGCCAAGTCAGATCTTAGGCAACAATATATTATCCCAAGTTATAAGAAGAAATGATATTTTATGTAGTTATAAATAAATTTCAGAAAGGACTATTTAACTTGGCACAAATTTAGATCTCACTTCTTTTGTCGTTGAAGACAAGAACCAAGGTATATATCATAATATTTAACTTGGCTCTCATTTTTACATTTATGTTTTTGATGGGATTCTTATTTACGTGTTGTACCGTAATTGAAATTGAACTATTTCGTTATAAGAATAATGTTCATTTTGCACAATACATTAGAAAAATTAAAAATATAATAAACAAAGAGAATAAAGAAACAAGAAAAGCAGAACAAAGGCTTTCTTATCACTCACTAGCGATTTCTTCCAGACAATCTTTGTAAGTGACTTAACACTAAATCACAGAAATGAGACTGATTCAGAATTTTTCCGCTCTTCAAATTTGCCCTTTTTGTCCAAGATGCACAGGATAACATTCATTACTCGGAAAACAACCAGAAATATTTCAAGATTATCCCATTTAACAAGGAATTCTAAATCGTATATTAACTATAACTCGCAAAACTTATATAGAGTTCTTAAATCAAATAGCCCGTAGCAAAACACAACAGCTATTATTAATGTTTACTTGTAAGCCAGTTAAAATAAAATGTCTTTAAAGCTGTTAATATATTTAAATTAGCAAAATACTGTTCACATTCTCGCATCGTTCAGTACAAATTCTTATAAGTATTTTTACAATTTGGCAACTCGTGCCAGTCACACTGAATCGCGGGACAGGAAGATTAATGTTGTACGCCTAATTAGAAAAGTTTTCCAACAGCTACTTAACGAGCGCTCTTTACCTAGGACGGAAGGCCACTGAGCGACACGGTGCTACACTGTGACTTGGATAATTCTTTCTAAATAGTTTAATCTAATATGTTACATACATTAAGTGATTCGTATATATAATTTTAACTCTAGCTAATAATATTAATGTATACTATTATAATATATATATAACTTAATTTTATCCACCTAGCCTAGTTGATAATTCCAACTCGCCAGAAAGATCAAATTCCGGGATCATGGTTTACAAATTGAGATACTAGTCTGCGCAAGCCAAAACAGTATATGACTGGTGTATCTGCCAAGTGCATCAACCAAACCGAATTAATCAAAAATCAAAGGAGGTTTTAGCCCAGCAGTGAGACATTTACATGCTGTTGGTTTTTAAACAATAAGTCCATTTTAAACACGCAAAAGTGTCTCAAACGAGAATATTCGATACAAAGACCAGTTTTCATCATGAACGAAGTTTGTAATCCACAGATAATCCTCGGTTTAAATTTAAACTGCTGCCAAAGCCCACTGGTTTATGATTGATTGTACATCGGATTTTCTTCTTACACGTTAATTATTTTACACGAAAATTTTGATGCGATGATTATGTGATTAATATAATACTAACGAGTTTAGTTTGTTTTATTGCTTTTTAATTTGTATGGTTAATGTAAAAAGAAATCATTTACTACTTAAAATTTGTAGTGACGTTTTATACAGCCACCAAATAGCAATACTTAGTATAACTGTGTTCCACAGGCACAAGGGACATAACATCTTAGTCTTCAAGCTTGGCGGCACAATAGCGATGTAAGAAATAGTAATTATTTCTTACAGGCATTCCTAGATACAAAGAGGGAATCAGTTAAACTTAACACCTGCTAAGCAACATTTATAAGAAAGGCCTATTTATTTATTATAAATGCTAACTTTATGTATTCGCGCGCCTCTCCAAGTGAAATTATCGATGTGCATTAATATAGACGCTGGAACTTACAATACAAAAAATGGTTATTGTGGGTTATCCCTTTTTTGTATAACGTTTTAAGGTGTACAATACTGTAGTATATTATTTTGATCTATCTTATAAGGTTCAGCCAGCGTTTGCAATGTAAGCGCAAAAATGTGTTGATGTACGACATCACTCCAGAAACCTCTAGAATTATCAGTGTTTCTCTATTATACTGTGCATGTATTATACATATAAACCTTCCTCTTGAATCAATCTATCTATTATAAAAACCGCATCTAAATGATTCCAATATGACATACATATATTTGCCCGCATTGTCTATAATATCATATTGACGCTCTCTTCAAATTATTTTATAATTGAGATTGTTATAGTGTTGAAGAATTTAAAAATTATATATCTGCAGAGTTTAAACGCTAAATGTCAGAAGTGACAAGGCACCTTATCTAAGTGCTTGATATTGGATGGAGAAAGTCAGCTCATGACAAAGTTCTTAAGAACGAAATTACGAAAGTTGCTTATTGTTTATTAAACGTTCTACTCAATTAATTAAATTTAAATGACAGCTTTAAATGTTGATAATTTAGACATTAATACTCATGCGATTATTAAAAAATATATTAACTGAATAATATATTGCAGATTCCAAGGTCTTCAGTCCGTCCTCCATTAAATGACCATTGGGTTTTGTCGTCAAGAAATTCTCGGTAACAGTCGTATGTTTTATGGTTTTGAGTTAGATTACACTCATGATTCGAAAAACAGGTAACAAAAACTATCAGTTTATAAGAATGAGAGAATTGTGAGTGCATCTGTGCTAGTGCACATACTTGTGCATTATAATATGTCCCACGTGATTGGTTGGCCTTTGTATATTTGCCTCGTTGGAAAATTGAATATAAATATTCATAAGAATATCCGCCGAGATGGCCCAGGGGTTAGACCGCGTGCACCTTAACCGATGATTTCGGGTTCAAACGCAGGCAGTCACCACTGAATTTTCATGTGCTTAATTTGTGTTTATAATTCATCTCGTGCTCGACGGTGAAAGAGAATCGTGAGCGTGGTGGAATATGCTCCAAACCTTCTCCTCAAAGGAAGAAGAGGCCTTAGCCCAGCAGTGGGAAATTTATAGGCTGCAAATGTTCCAATATCTTACTATAACTTGTATCTGGCAAATAGATGGTGTTTATTGATTGATTGATAAATCATTTAATTTCAATTGAGCTGCCGTCGTTGTACCAACGGCTTACCGTGTGGTCTAGTTCACCGTCGCAACTGACGTCCAGGTAAGCGTTTAAACGTAGCGCTGATTGAGCCTATTCGTGTGATCCGAGTACTATGAGAGTTTAGTGATCACAATATGATTGGTTTGAATATACAGCTTCGTGATTCAAAGGAGTTGACAAACGTCTCTAAAGGATATTAGACATATAATTGTAAATGTTTGTTTGTAAATCTTTGTTTTATAACCATTTAGTACACGAAACAAACGGTTAGATATTTAAAAATGGAAAAAGTTATATGTTTTAATTTAAACTGTTTTGTAATAAATATGAAAAAGTATTTTAATAATAAGACCCAAATTAAGTTTTTTATTTTCATTTTTAGTGTTTCCTTTTGTCGTTCTGTCAACTGATGGTGAGCTGGACAATAGTATGTAGTAAAGCGGAATATCACTATGGATTAAATTAGTTTATTTCTGGGATTTTCTAGTTTATTTTTAATTTAAGATTGAAAACAAGTGCATTATAACAAATGCATCATACCACTTATAAAATAAAATGGGTCGTGATCACAAATGACCAATACATTTATTTATAACCTTGACGACGCGTTATTTAAACAAAAAAAAAATGGAAATATACGGAAAATAATTTCACTCATTGTAACATCCGGACTTAAGTTACGGAGAAAAAAAAATCAATGATGTTTTCACCGATACATAATATTCATATGTAAGTAATACCTCCATCGGCTCGATTGCCTTAAAAATATTTCAACAGTGTATAACGGCACAGTTTTTTTTTCTATACTCTCGATGACACGTCTTGGAACTGGCGCGATCGAACTCAACTCCAGTTGTAGTGCGTCAAGCACAACATCGGACACAAGTGTGCGTGTCTGAGACGTGTCATCGAGAGTATAAAAAAAAAACTGTGCTGTGGTCAGACGCCTTGTGGTATCTAGCCTACTCTAAATTAAGACTTCAGACAAAAAGGATACAAAAAAAAGATTTCTTAATAACGTTAATTTTCTGTCATAAGAAAAAAAAATACTTTTTCGATATTGCCATTGTAAAAAATGTCTATTCAATATTTACAAAAAATCCTAAGAATATTCTTCAAGTTTAAAATTAATATATCCTGATTACGTACAAAATTAATAGGTGTCAAACATAGAGAGGTTCCAATTATGTAAGGTTTATCGGATTTCGAGGCTCGCATTATGATGTTGCGGAGGCTTCCAACCTATAATCCCACGATAAATTTGTCTAAAAGCATTTCAGTCCTTATTATATACAATGTAAGATACAAATTTCTGTGCATAATTTAACTGTTATAATAAAACATTTTAATACATTGTCCTATTTTGGTCTTTATACATAAGGGAATAAGGTAAGAAATATAATTTTAAAAATTAATACAATACAAGCTGGTTTGATCATGTGTAAGTCGTTTGTACTCATATAGTTGCTGTGTAATTACAATCCCATCAAAAACATAAATGTAAAAATGAGAGCCAAGTTAAATATTATAATATATACCTTGGTTGTTGTCTTCAACGACAAAAGAAGTGAGATCTAAATTTGTGCCAAGTTAAATAGTCCTTTCTGAAATTTTATTATAACTACATAAAATATCATTTCTTCTTATAACTTGGGGTAATATATTGTTGCCTAAGGTCTGACTTGGCTAGTTCTTATATGTTTATAAACACAAATTGTAGTTTGTGTTTAGAATAACAAATTATAACTCAGAACATCTAAGAAGAATGGAGGACAGCTCAGTATTGCTCAGTTAGTATTAACGTACATTAAGAGCTGCGATGGTCCAGTCACTAGAAAACATGAATCTTAACCAGATATTGCAAGTTCATATCCAGACAAGTACCATTGAATATTTGCGTGCTTAATTTGTGTTTATAATTCATTTGTAACAGGCTTAGAACTTACGAAGGCTTTAATATAATTTGTATATGAGAACTAGCCAAGTCAGACTATAGGCAACAATATATTACCCCAAGTTATAAGAAGAAATGATATTTTATGTAGTTATAATAAAATTTCAGAAAGGACTATTTAACTTGGCACAAATTTAGATCTCACTTCTTTTGTCGTTGAAGACAACAACCAAGGTATATATTATAATATTTAACTTGGCTCTCATTTTTACATTTATGTTTTTGATGGGATATCACTACTTTTTGTATATAAATTATTAGTAGGTACTTATTAATAACAAAATTAATACCAAATGGTTTTTGTTAAGCTATTCTATTTTCTTATGTTTACTGGGTATAATTGTCTTTTTATTGATACGTTCTTATTTTTCTTGTAGGCACCTCTGAAATATTCGAGTGAATTGCCCATTCAGTGTCCGGATATTTTTTACGCGTTTTCTGTTTATACTTAATTTGCCCAAGTAGGGGTGGTATAATTTGCGCAGACGGTTGTACTCTACAATAGAGCTCTCTTGTGTCTTGATTTGACTTGGACCTAAATTGATAAGATGTACTCCATCTAAGTTTTTAACTCTAGAGAGGCCATCGTAAGCCTGCTCTTTACTTAAATTATGTTTAAATTGAATTGTTATTTTACGTGCGCTATTGCTGTTGTCGACGTCCTCAATGTACTTTCTCTATTTTTCCATTGGACCCATTCACCAGTCCTTTGCTGACATCAGCATGCTCACTCGATACTGTTCTTCCAAGCAATAAGGACCCCCGTTTGTAGCGCTAGAGTACAAACATAAAACATTCCTGTTACGATATACATACTCTACTACAGTCTCACGAAACCTATTTTAATGTTGTATACTAGTATACTCAAACAAAAAATATGCAGTCGAATAGACTAGGCAGCTTCCATCGGAAGGCATTGAAATAATTCTTATGAGCGCGGTTGCCACTCGCTGAGACACGTCCGCGTTAAGGTTTAATCGCAACGCTTCTATCCCGCTGCTTCGGCATCACGTCGCGCGCCGTGTACCGAAATACCTATTATTATTATTATTTTTTAAAGTATATATATAGATTTTGCACCATTGATGTGCGCTAAATGCTAGTTAATAACGTAATAAATACCAAAGTCGGCTATACTAATAAGTAATAAAACGGAAATATTTGGATTTAAAAAACTTAAGGGTGGTATTCAACTTGTTATATATTCACGTGAAGACCCTAAAATCCACATTAAGACTGGCTGTCATAAGTTTTGATTGCTGGTTCTTACATCATTTTTTTATTACAGTTATTACAGGAACTAAGTATATAAGTGTTCCTATAGACCCAATAAAATGAAAAATTACAATAAAATGATAAAAAATTACCAGTTTCAGATTTTTTCCTTTATATTGGCCTAATTATCTACCTGCATGCCAAATTTCAACTTTCTAGGTCACCTGGAAGTAGGTTATAGTTTTGATCTATAGGTCAGTCAGTGATAAAAATGACGATTTTTAGACGTTAATATCTAAATAACGATTTGAGATGCGTTTATGAAATTTGGAACACATATGTATCTCGCGAGTCTCAATATATGAGCCAAATTTGACACATTTATGTCAAATAGTTTTTGAGTTATGAGGAGGTCAAAAGTGGCTCCAAATGGTTCGTGTAATATTACACACGGTGCTGCACGCCAGTTCTGCTATACTAGAACTTGGCTGACACGCTACCGCGTGTCTAGATTTATTTTTATTAAAATAATAACGGTATCATATAAGGGCTTATCGTCTTGTGACGTTTGATGTCTTTAAGCGTTTTCATTCAATTTTATAGATATATGTTTTTTGCATTAGCAGCCTGTAAATTTCTCACTGCTGGGCTAAGGGCCTCCTCTTCCTTTGAGGAGAAGGTTTGGAGCATATTCCACTTGGTGGTTAAAACGCGTGCATCTTAACCGATAATTTCGGGCTCAAACCCAGGCAGGCACCACTGAATTTTCACGTGCTTAATTTGTGTTTATAATTTATTTGGTGTCGGCGGTGAAGGAAAACACCGTGAGGAAACCTACATGTGTCTAATTTCATCGAAATTCTGCCACATGTGTATACAACCAACCTGCATTGGAGCAGCATGGTGGAATATGCTCCAAGCCTTCTCCTCAAAGGGAGAAGAGGCCTTAGCCCAGCTGTGGGAAATTTACAGGCTGCTAATGTATGTATGTAGGTAACTTGTACCTTGTTCGAAATGTTGCCCAATTTTATGCAACACATGCCGTGTACTTGTTACTAGCACACTAACCTTTCAAACAAGTTATTAAGTTATTGCATTTTGGCGATTAAATAATTGATGCATGTGTAAGATTTACACCCATGGGCTCGCATAAGACTTGTCACTAAGTTACATTAGAACGAGATCAATAAATATGAGTATTTATGGCTGAATGAAATGGAACCCATTTACCATTTAACAACCCGTTGAAGTTCCGATCAGCGGGAGTTCGGATCAATTCTCTGACTTCACATCACTATACGTATACCGTTAAGCTACTATTGAAGCTCAACTTCAATCTTGCTCTTTTCTGAATAACAGTAGGTGAAATTAAACCCCGGGACTTAAACTATCTCCACACAAAATTTCATCATTATCGGCTTAGCAGTTTAAGAGTGAAGAGGTAACAAACAGAGTTACTTTCGTATTTATAATATTAGTAAGTAGTATAGAAGTATTGGAAATAAATCAACTTCTATTTTAACATTATAGTTAAGGCATATACATATATTTAGACAAATAAAACAATTCGCTAAATGCTACACTAAAGGAAACTTAATCAGGCATTTTTCATATCGACTCGCGTCTATTCGCACATACGACTTTTCACGATAAGAAAATTAAAATAAGGACGCCTTATCGCTAAATCAGCGGTAAGGCTGCCTGTTGCACCTAACACAATTTTTTATATTCCATGATTTATTATGAACCTTTATTAATAAACAAATAAAAAGGATAATATCTATCTAAATATTATATTGTAGTAGTAATTTTAAGTATCAAATATATTACCATATTAAGGCAACAATGAAAGCTTAGTTTTAAATAACTTTGTATATGAACATTGAATATATCCTCAGTAATATCCTCACTAAATAAATCGCCAAGTCCGGTACAATTCAACCGCAAAACCACGCAACCACAAAGCGTGAACCAAACGTCTAACAGTTTAATTGGCGGTCCATCGATTGGTAATTACTGACAATTACCAGTTATGTGCGTGTTTACGAATTCACGTTTGTTCGATGCATTAGTGGGATAGAATTCAAGCCATTCGGGATACGGATAAATGCTGGAATTTATTTTGTCGAAATTGTTTTGTTGTAATGTATTCGTGTGACGGAATTTTAGTATAAGTATTGAAAATGTAGTTTGGTGAATTTTGTAGGATATCATTAATATGCCAATTAATCAATTTGAAGCTTGTATCAACAATAAATTAATAGTTACAAGATTTTCAATAGAATATACAAAAATAAATATAATTATGTATATATTATATACTTTAATCCACAACAGTGCGATTTTTAAGACATTTTCTGCCTCGCACAACCACTCTGTGGGACCAGTTTTTGCGGCGGCTTTTCCGGACCGATACGACTCGGGAACCTTCAAGTAAAGAGCTTATTTCTAAAAGGCCGGAAATGCACATGCAAGCTCCCTGGTATTGCATATGTCCATGGGCGGTGGTCACTTTCCATCAGGTGAGCCTCCTGCTCGTTTGTCAAATAAATGATAAAAAAATAATAATAGCAAGAACAACAATTGCGTTTTATTTTCAGTTTCTCTCAGAAGGATCTTAAAATACTTTAATATTTAATTTTATATATGTATAATTGTATATAACTCGGCTGTAAAACATAATCAACTTTGCCTTCAAACTATAATATCATTCTTTATTAAACAGTCTGGTGTATATTTTCTACTGAATATTATACGCCATATTTTTTTTTTAATTCCGGATAGCATCAAAATCGAGTTAGAATTTTCATGAATGTGTACATTTTTCTTGGCATTATCTTTTTCGATTTAACGTTACATGCTTAGCCAACTAATGGCGAACTGAATTCGATTGATCCAAATGGCAAGAACTGATGTTGGAAGACGAACAAATACGCCAGTGGTCACCACTACCCATATGCATTGGCACCGTATGGAATTTAAACTATTTCTTATGTAATGTGCTACTAACTTTGGGAACTGTAATGTTATGTCTCTAAGCCTGTATAGAATAATACTAAGTATTTCTATTTGGCGGTATAATATATGATGTTTGAGTTCCTATCCAAACACGAGGTTTTTGAAACTATTACCCGTTTGAAGCCAGACAATTAATGAATTTCCTAAAACAAAGAGCATAATGGGTTTCTGTAGACAGTTGTCATCGTTCGAATCATCAAACGTTCAGAAATGTTTGTCAGTTCCGACTTTATTTATGTCGATAGACCGATTATTGATTATGAACTAGTTTTCGCGCGTGGCTTTGTTCGGGTTTTAGGGGTTAGTTATCAGATATTATTCACACAATATCTTTATAAATACCACACATCTGATGTATAAGCTATATTATTGTAAAGTTTCATTGAAATCCAATCAGTAGTTTATATGTAAAAGAGTAACAAATATTCATACATACAAACTTTGAATATATTATTAAGGATTCAAAATTAAATTCAACATTATTGCGATTAAATCGTGCTTTAGATGTAGCATTTAATTCTGAATCTCTACATAATGAAACATTTTTAGTAAGTTTACTGATATTTTAAGGTACGCTTAGATATTGTACATATTTGGTATAATAAGATTACTTCTAAAAATATAAAAATATATAAATAAAATTAAGTAGCTTATGATGTTTGTCTCAACCATTGATAATTCTTTTCTTGCCTAATTTAAAGATTCTTTGAAAATATATTATTTAAGGTTGTCAAATTACGATGCCCGTGAGCCTGTTTTAAAATCAAACGTTAGTGTATAAAGTGTTACATTATAAATAGATTGAATATTATGCTTATCTCCAGTTTCTGAAACGCTGATTAAAATTAAACCTGTTTCTGAAAAGTCAGCTGGTTAAATCAACTGATTTGATTTCTGAATAGACAATGAACGTGCAGGTTATGGTTATGAATGTATTTTTTTTTTATAAAAAAATTATATCCCTGTTATTATGTCTCATAAAATATAAATATATATTTATATTTATATTTATAAAGTCAAGCTACTTCTATTAGAATAAACATTCTAATAATACAAAATCCAATATTTATATTGACATTCAACAAGCACGAGGTGAAAATAGGAATATATCGAACACTAAATGAAATTAAACTTCACAATATTTTGTGATCAAACATAATATCTGCAATACAAATAATAAATTTATATGATTATCAATGGTGGTATATTGCGTTTTAAAAGCTGTTAAAACTATCATCAAAATCGTCATTATGTGGTCTCTGTTTGAAAAGCAATTTTTTATATGTCTCTAGAGTCACTTGAACGCCCGTATGAGTCGAGACTCTGTTTGAAACAATAGCCAGGTTTTTGGGAGGGGTTCGACTTTTTTGTTACTTTTTTTACACAAAGAGATTTGAAAGATATGCGTAGAAGTGTATGTGGAATATTATTTTGAAGAACACACCGTTATATAATGTAAGCGAGTAAGCACTTCATGATAATAAAAGCCATACTACAAATACCAGTTACGTCACACAGTCAAACATAAAAAAAATTGAAAATATGAATAATAAAAACTAACCTACATTAAACTTAATAATAACTTTAATATTATAATTACAGTTTTAGAGATAAAGTACGAGTGTGACAGATTCACTTTCCATCAGGTGAGCCTCCTGCTCGTTTGCCCACTATACCATAAAAAAAAAAAGATTAAGTAAGTAATAAATAAATAATTAGACGATTATAAACAAGGCTTACACTATGTATTGTATGTTTTAATCAATTCTGTAATAATAATAATTTAATTTAAGTTATTTTTGAATTGTATTGATAACATTGATATTAAATAAGAGGGTACTTTGATTTTTCTGTTCAATATTGTTAGTCACGTGATTTGTAGTGAGGCTTATATAAGTGATAGAAACTCCGTACAGAGATACTTTACTGTTTACTCTTTCTGGAGCAGCAAGGTGTTAACATTTAAGGTCAAGATATCATTTTGTGATATAGTATAATTGTTATTGCTTGTTAAATTATTGATGAATACATGAATTGTGTTTTTTGCAATTATCAAGATACAAAGTTAGTATTAAGGTAGTTGGTGTTAATGTAAATATTTATTGATACAATATTACGATTACTACAGCTATTATAATGGTTAAATAAATATTTCTGTTTCATATATTATAATCTTTTAACCATAAAAATAACCTGACATTGTACCTGTATTGAGTCTCTATAAATAATCTAACAAGTGCGTATCGGACTCGCACACCTAGGGTTCCGTAAAGGTATTTCGTAAAATTATATTATATATATATATATATATATATACGGATATATATACGGATATATATATATATATATATATATATATATATATATTCAACGGAAAATATCCTATAGGTTTATGCCCTTGCGAGGGTAAGGAAAATTATGTGGCATAGTGAGGGTAACATAAACGGCCATATCTATGGATTTCTGGGAAAAAGGTTCTGGTGGCAGACAGCAACGAAGTGATCGTATAAGAGTTCCACGTTTCCTTTTGAGACTTAGAACCCTACAAAACATTTTTGAAAAAACTTCTCTAACTTCATAAATATGACGCAAAGTTAGGTTATGCATTCTATTTTATTTTGCAATTAATAGTTACAAAACGTTTCAAATTTACCCAAATTCCATTTGAATTCTTTTCTTTTTATGCCATAGGTAGGAAGCCTGGCAAGTAGGCCACCTTAATGTTAGTGGTCACTACCGCCTATAGACAATATCACTGTAATTTTTAACTATTCCTTACATTGCCAATGAACCGCCAACTTTGGAATCCAAGATGCTATATCTCTTGTGCCTGAAGTGGTACGGGCTCACTCACTCTTAAGCCGCAGCACAGTAATACTGAATATTGTTGTTTGTTTTTTATAATATAACACATATATATATATATATATAATTTATACAAGAACGATTGTCTTGCTGGTCTGGTGATTTAATATATGGCCGCAGATACCGAGGGCCGATTAAAGGTTATTGAGTTTTCCTGTCAAAAAAATCTCAGTAAAAATGTGATAGTTCCAAGTGTGCACAGTCTCGTGCCTTGGAAAGCAAGTACACCCGCTGTTCTTCCGCCTAAACTGTTATTTATATATGATTTGGCATATTATCCGATTATAAAAGTGAGGTAATACAGAGTGCAACTGTGTTTGCGGTTACACTCGTGTGCTGTATATCTTGCGTAGTTAGCTGGTCGCCCTTGAGATTGACAGCCGTGACCGAAATCATCATCATCATCAGAACATGCAGTACATTTCAGAGAAGGTTTTACTGTATAATCCTATTATATAAATACCTGCGCTTTTTATTTTCACTGGTTTTTAATTAAACCATTGTGACGTGACAAGCGTGAATATCATTTTCTTTTATGTACTCGTATTCAATTACATGCAGCTTAAAATATTTTTTTTTAAATATTCAAAACATAAATTTACATTTGCTTTGAGGTTTTCCACAGCAAGCGCATCGAATTTTTCTCACTGATGCTCCTTTTAAGTAACCAAAGAAACCAAAAAGTTACTCAGTTCTGAATTCTCACAAGATTTATAATGCAAGCTCAAACGCTTGACTCTCTTTGTATCACACTGTAGTTCCTGGTCGAAAAATGTTTATGACCAAGTACAAGATGGGAGCGTTTTAATGTAACACGAATGTCGTTAAAAGCACATTGAATCGCTAAAAGATTTTAATATTAACCATTTGATAGTCCGGGATCTTTCGTTTGGGTTGTATCCTTTGGTTTTGATTTAATCCGCGTCTTTTATAAATTTTAATTATTATTATTATACTTATTAAAGTCATTAATAGTCACCGCCTATAGACATTGACAGCCTAATAAATCAACACAGTAAATCATTCAAATTCCGCATAAGAGCCGGACTCACTCACCTTTCGAACTAGAGTAACTTAAATATTGCAAATATACACTTGAATTTTAAATGGATTGCTTTTTTGACACAACAGACGAAAGTAATCCAAAATTAAAAAGTTTTTAAAAACGTGCAACTATACGAATGTGGATATAAAATTATTGGTATTTTATTTCCTTATTTTATCCTGATCTGGACATGTTGATAATATTATTTTCATATATATGTATGTATATGTTATATAACCAAAATGACGAAACAATCTATGATTCTTTGATTATTTTTTCATTGAATAATTTATCAATTTTATTCTTTGTACCACAGTTCATCTTGGGAACAGTTTAAATTGCTTTTTCAGACACAGCGCGTCTATTCCAAGTACTAACAACAGTTTCTTCTCGATATTAGTCCCGGATCAAGTTTAAACGGTTTTGCTTTTAAATATAAAAGCTCTATGTATGCATGAAACATTCAAAGGACACATTTGAAGTATATAAATGGATTAGATATTTTAGTATCCCATTTCATCTATACAATGAAACTGCAAGAGTATTTCCCTTTCCGTTTAATGATCTTTAAGTTATCTTGGTATTATTATTATTATGTTACTCCCTCGTTGGTTTTGTGGCAGGCAGGTAAGGCTGTTGATGCCAAGGAACAGGGTTCAATCCTAGATGCAATCACTTTTTTTTTAAGTAACAGTCCTATCATATAATATATATTTGGCGGTAGGTATTTGTGCAAAGCGTAGTATTTTTGTATTTAAATTTGATTCGATGTGCCTGACGTTACACTGGTTAGAAAAGGAGGACGAGAGAATGCACCTTAGTCCCCAAGGTTGGTGGCGCATTGGTAATATAAGGAATGATTAATATTTTATACAGTAACAATGTTTATAGGCATTGGCGACCACTCAACATCAGAAGGTCCATTTGCCGGTCCACCTAATATAATCATAAAAAAAAAACTTATATAAACAATATTACGGGGCTTCCCATAATGCATTGAAGGTCTAAAGAGTATTATATACGAGTATTATTTTTATTATCATAAAAAAAATACGGGTATATAGCAACTATTTTGTTTTTCTTAGTAAATATATCAAGGTGTTTGGAAGGTGAAAAATAAATAACAGAAATAGCGTTTTAAAATAAAACGTATTTTCACAGTAACAAAGTTGAAAGCATAGCAACTAGTTAGTACTAAAACGGCAAACAAGTTGAAAATAATGCTATCGCGGTCACGAAACGTCTTATTCCATCGTTTACGAATGTGGGGTCGTCGTCCTACAGTTCCGCATTTTAAACCATCCAACGTTGCTGGAAACGATAGGTAAGTTTCTGGTTCTAAATTCGATGTTCTGGCATTTTAGAGTACCACTTTCGACTTTTTGTGTCCGCTAAAAGAAAATTTAAATTTCAGTGATTCTTGTTGAATTTTAAAACGTGAATTTAAAACTGGATTGTATGATTCGTTTTCTGTATGCCAGCTTTTTATAGAGATACACATACACATACATTTATTATTAAAAAATGTAACAGGTTATGAATATCCCACTGCTGGGCAAGCTTTGATGATGAGGATGATTTAATAAAGGTTTTTTATGTATTATTATTTCTCAACAGACGGACCGTCGGTGCCGTTTTTATATCACACTAGCTGTGCCCGCGACTTCGTGCGCGTTGTTTGAATTTAAGTTATTTGGATATTGTAGGGTGATTTAAATTTTATTCTATATAAGCCGTTCCAGAGATTAGCCGGAACAAACAGACAGACAGACAAAAATTGTAAAAAAAAATTGGATTAATGTACCGTGTATACACACATATGCATTTAGTAAAAATGGGTTAATTTAATAATACAAACAGACCCTCCAATTTTATTATATGTATGGATTATTTACAATTATTATGTTATTTTATTAGCATCAAAAATTGTTTCTTTTTTATTTTTTATGGTTGTGTGGATACACGTCTGGCAGAATGTTGTCCAACTTATGCAAGTGACATCGTAGTTTTCTCCTTTACCACCGACCACGAGGTGATTCTAAGCACAAGTTAAGTTCAAGGAAACTCTATCATACTTGCTCGTTACATACTTGTTGAAAGGGTGACATGGTCTAAAAAAAACTTTTCTCACGTGTGCTGAGTAGCGCGCATTTTATTTTTCAGTCATATTATACATATCATGACGTCATCCATCGAGATTAATTTCAAGTTTCGTATAATATAATAGCTGTAAGTCCCGATTTCGTACGGGCAAATTTCATACGAAATTAACCCTCCACACACATAAAGTTAAAATTTACAAATGTCCATTTGCAGTGGATGCTTACCTTATAAATTATGTTTCAGCCAAACTTCAGCTTTTTAGAGTCAGTAGTTTTGTCAATTATGGCTGTCAGGTAATACAAACGATTTAGGTAAGTAAATATAGATATATAGGTATAGATCATCATCAAAGCTACTATCAGTTTAATTTGCCGGTTAAACTTGACCAAGTCAGGTGGTGGGTAGGACGTCAGCCCGCCCGAGGAAGTTACTAACCACACATCAATTATTCAACCGCCAACTAGCAATTTGTTTACCGGTTTTAGGGGTAACTGAGCCAGTGTAATTACAGACACAAATGATATAACATTTTAATTTATTTGTTCAATTTGAGCGGCACTTTAAAGAAATAATATTTTTTATTCTCACTTGTTAAAAAACTAAACACAATTATATTGAGAATAATTTATGGTGAAGTAGAGTTGCTCTTTTTATTATGATGCGGACGAGCAAATGGGCCACCTGATGGTAAGTGGTCACCATCACGGATCGCCTACATACAATGGCGCTGTTAGAAATATTAACCATTCCTTACATCGCCAATGTGCCACCAACCTTGGGAAATAAGATGTTATGTCCCTTGTACCTGTAGTTGCACTGGCTCACACACCCTCCAAACTGGAACAATATCTCATGAGTGGGTGGTACCTACCCAAACGGGCTTGCACAAAGCCCTACCACCAAGCAAATAACATACATAACATAAGCAGCCCGTAAATGTCCCACTGCTGGGATAAAGGCCTCCTCTCCCTTTGAGGAGAAGGTTTGGAGCCAAATAATACTTTATATTATATACATAACAATTATACAGACCGTCATAAAAATCTTACATCCAAGTCCTTATCTCATAGAATCAGGTACAATATAAAAATTAAACTTAAAACAAACTAACAAATCAAAAAACACAACACAAAGGACGTCATCTAGTTATTATTGGAAATGAC
This sequence comes from Vanessa atalanta, assembly GCF_905147765.1. NCBI lineage: Eukaryota > Metazoa > Arthropoda > Insecta > Lepidoptera > Nymphalidae > Vanessa > Vanessa atalanta. The sequence continues at coordinate 9,917,367 of NC_061882.1, forward strand.
AATGAATTAGGAAATATTGGTTTTACACTGCCAATGTATATTGGTAGTCCTGTCCTTTGTCTGTATGATCTTTTGATCATTCTTCCATTCTTTAATTTTATTGATTAAAGATAGAAAGACAAACAGACTCATGACCAGTAAATATTATTAAAATGACCTAATAATTTAAGGTCATTTTAATAATATATAATAATAAATTAATAACAAACAGCTAAATGTGTACTTAAGATGTTTTTTGCGCAAACCGAACTTCGTTCTGACCTCCTCATCATCACCATCATCAACATCGTCACCCGCAACCCATACTCGTCCATTGCTGGACATAGGCGTCTCCAATTACCCGCCACTGTGATCTCTCTTTGGCTACTCATATCCAGCTCCTGCCAGTTGTCTTGCGCAAATCGTCATTCCGCCGTACCCGAGGACTACGTTTCGGCCGCGGTCTACACTCTAGAATACGTTTTCCCCAACGGTTATCGACTCTACGACAAATATGGCCGGCCCACTGCCACTCCTCGTTAAACATAAATTAGGCCACTTATGTACATGCGTAGTCCTGACCGTTGACTATGAGGTCTTTTGATCATCCTCCTTCATTAATTAATGATTTATTTTATTAAATATAGGAAAAAAGAGAGACAGTCACATGACCTGATAATGTGAGAGGGATAAAAGGTTTTCTTTTTTTATTTGAACGCACTATTCTCTGGAACGATCAGTCAGATTTGAAAAACTATTTGTAAATTTGATAGCCCAGTTATTAAAAAATCTATTGGCTATTTAACATCACGCTAAGATCTATGAATGACGTTGATTTCAGGGGAAACTACGTGACGCGCCCAGTATTTAATAAACAAAGGAAAAGATTTACTTCAGTGCATTAGTTCGTGTTAATAAATGTCATTATAAACAAACAACTAATTATAAATTCGTATTTAAGCTTGGAGGTTAATTACATTATCGTGCAATTAGTCAAGCGTGATATTATATGCAGAGAAATATATTATGATTTTAATAAAATACTGTCAGACGCAAATTATATTTGCAGATATCGTTATTTTGGTTAGCAGTTTATTAAATACATATACTAATAGTTAATGTTTTTAGATTAAAACTTTATTTTCGATTTTTTTATTAATTAATATATATTTACTAAGATAATATGTATTCTCTGATCTGAAGAGCTGCTTGGTGGAATATGCTCCAAGGTAAGGAGATATTATAATATAATTTTGTGATATAAACTTATATATAAGAAAATTATTCTTGTGAACTCAGAATGTAAGTAATATTACCTCTTAAATATATTGATGTAGGTACAGTCAACATAATAAATCATTATAGAATTTTAAACTATATCTAGTGGCTTTTTATTATTTTGATTCTATTTTTCATTTCAAATTAGCTATTAATTTATTCTTATGTAAAAATATCACGTTTTACATAACTATTGAGTTGACTATGTCTGACTGATATCTGAATAGAAGAAGCATGTATCCCATCGTTGAGTATAGATTTCCTGCCCTTCTAAAGTGAAGGCAATAATATTTTATCACGCTATTGGAAAAAAAAATCACAGGTGCTGGTAAAATAAAATTTCTTAAAAAAATATATAGTAGGTATTTTATATAAATTTATTTTTGTTATGTACTCGTAATGTTAAAGGAAATTGAGTTAAAAACTTGAATGTACATATTTACAAATAATCTAGGGCTGTCAAAAGGAATTAACGCAGATGACATTAGTTTGATTGCTATAAACGCTTTAGCGTGTTCTTTGCGTTTTATGACTTATCATAAATTAGCATATATCTCTTACATGCTTTTACAATAACAAACGTCACACGAAGACAATTGCTTTAATAAAATATTTTCCCGTTGTTTCACGATATTTTCGCTAACTAAAAAAATGATAATAATTACTCGAGCAATCTGTCAGACATGGTAGAAAAATGAAAAAAAGCATAACAACCAACCAACTATAATCCCGCCATAATAATGTCTCGTGATCGTTTACGAAACAAAGAAAAGTTACTTCGATTTTAGTTTTAGGTTGTATTCATGGAGAAGAAAAAATAATACTTTGGCGAAAATGTCTTCATTGTTCGATACTTTATATATTATATTTAACTCTTGTGCTCCCACGCTTACCCCACGATTATATCGGCCTCCTGAATTCGACCAAATTCAATACAGTCACGTTCTCAATATACGCTCGGCTTTATTATGTTCTACTTACTAATAAAATACTATTCAAATCGAATGAAAAATTGTCTTAATTAAGTGCACTTAAGAGCCGAGATGGCCCAGTGGTTAGAACGCGTTCATCTTAACCGATGATTACGGGTCCAAGCACCACTGAAAAACACGTGCTTAATTTGTGTTTATAATTCATCCTGAGGACACCTGCATGTGTCTAATTTTAACGAAATTCTACTACATGTGTATCCACTACCGCATTGAAGCAGCGTGGTGTAATAAGCTCCTAACCTTCTCTTCAAAGGGAAAGGACGCCTTAGCCCAGCAGTGGGAAATTTACAAGTTGTTATTGTTGTACTGTTGTAAGTGCACTTGATACAATTTTAGTACTCTTAATAAATTGCTGACCTGTTTGATATAAAACTATTACATTATTTAAGATATTTTACAGCTGCTATATATCAGAAAATAAGAGAAAAGTTGGCAACATTGTATAACATTTGATAGACAAGTCACGGAGTTTTGAATCGTTATTATATGAATTATGAAATTCCTGTAATATGAATGATAACAACAGCTCTATATATCATTCAGAGTAAATTCCTATTAAAATGAATGATGATAAGGGTAATTTTAGCATGTTCATAAAAATATCGTTTATATTAAAGGGGCTTTAGAAAATTTTTTGAAATGCATGATTTTTTTTAACATTTTCCATTATGTAAAAAACAATCACAGGGCACATATATATGTTCCTGTGCTATAAATTAGTTTCATTACTTGTAAACGGATATAGCCTTTATAGCCACCATGCTAAATCTAAAATAAACTATACGGATTTAGAACTTCAAATGGGCTACCCGATGGTCTTCACCGCCTATAGACGGCGCTGTATGAAATATTAACCATTCCTTATATCGCGCCAATGCGCTACCAACCTTGGGAACTAAAATTTTATGTCCCTTGTATCTGTAGTTACACTAGCTCACTCACCCTTCAAGCCAGAACTCAACAATACTGAGTACTGATGTTTGGCGGTAGAATATCTGTTGAGTGGGTGGGACCTACATATACGAGCTTGCACAAAGCCCTACCACCAAGTAAAAACGTACTATGAACTTAACGTAATTCTAGGCGTAAACTATAACTAAATTTAAACTATTTGTTTATTAAATATACATGGTATTAGATACGATCTTTGCACTTTAATTAACGTTACAGTTACGTATTAATCACTATTCGAATTCGGTAAAGATTTCAGATATCATACAAATCCTTTAGTTATCCGTAACTTTAACAAACTTGCTCAAACTTGTTTTAGATTCTAGATAAAAACAGACGTGAAATTAATTGATATCATCTTTCAACGTTACTTTAAAGATTGTTTCGGAGTATGTTTATTGCACAAAAATGTACATTGTTTGATGTTATATAACATTTTTCCACAAAATTGTATTTACTTTAGGTAGTTAGTTACAGTACGTAGTACTTGATAAATCACTAGTTATTTAAATTCCAATCACAGTACAGGCTACAATATAATAAGTAGGTGCGTAAGTTATAATATAATAACTCCACGTATTGTAAGCTGAGTGGCCCAGTATCTAGAGCACGTGAATTATAGCTGAATGCGGGCTTAAACCCAGGCTCACCACTGAATTTTTATGAGATCAATTAGTGTTTATATCACTTCGGGTTAAAGAAAAAGATAAATAATATGCCAAATGAAAATGTTTACATTTACATACATCAATCCGCGGTGGAATAAGCTTAAAAAAGGAAAATGGGCTTACGCCCACCAGTGGATGTAGGCTCTTACGACTATTTAAAAAAAAAGAACAAAAAGATAATTTTAATGTAATATGCTTATAATATAATAAGTTCATCCAAATACATTCGAATATTTCGTATATGTTATGTTAATATTGACAATAGAACTAGAAAATCGTGCGCTTTAAAGTTACGTGATGTTTACTGATTGACAGTGTGTTCGCGCCATGACAGTTTGAAACGTCGACCAAAATAATATGATAATAAGGTTATTGCGGTACAAACTCCAATACAACATATAAACAGTAAACTAGAACACATGTTATACGTCTACTATTTAAATCGTTTTTTATTAAAGACTTGACATGGCTTAATAATAAAACATTATACAAGAGATCACTTAAATATTTAACTGAACTCACCCTTAAACATTCCTGCACAAAAACTTGAAACGAAAAACATACTAAATGTGTACTTTAGAATTTCTTTGCCGAAGGAATTCCGTCTGACCATCTCGTTAAAAATAATTCAGACCACTAAAACACCTTGCAACTATGTTTCGTGCCCCGACACAGTTTACCTAAGACACGAGTTACGAGAACATAAGATAATACTCACTTACTCCAATTTTATTACGATATCACAAACTTAATCCTCTAAATGAGACGTTACATTTAGAAGTTTAAAACATGCATTTTTAGTGAAATCACTTATCGTGATTCGTAACCGACGATTGCGGGTTAAAACCCAGCAACACTGAATTTACTGTTGTACTTTTACTACATTTGTTTTTATATCGTGTTTTGTTTTCATATCGTGTTCGGCTGTAAAGGAAAATATCGTGACCAAATCTTATAACCACGTGTTTTCCACTATGGAATCTGCGTTGGAATAAACTCCAAACCTTCTCCCTAAAGACTTTACCCCAGCAGTGGGATTTTGACAGGCTCTTACTTTACTTTTGTGTCTACGATTTTAGTTAACTTTGCCTGCTGGTATGTTTGGATCGAGTTTTCCTATGCAAACTAATTTAACTAGTTTTAATAAACCGTATGAGCTACAATTTTAAATAACTGCTTTATTTAATATACTTTTATTTGAAAAAGTCTATAACATTTCCACTTAATAAAAGCTATTTCCTTTATCATAATTCAAATTGTGCTAGTTTTAGAATGAAATTGCTTTTTACTCTCGTTTTGTGAACTAAGGGTAACAACATTATTTGTAAAGATATTTCTGATATTTCTGCTGGTAGCAGATCGTTTCGGGAGTTTTCTTAGCAGTTACATTACAAAATATTTCAAGTCTGTTAGTTTGTTTAAATTCAAATTATTTTGTATACGTGTTCAAGTAGTCTTTGGGCTTAATGTTTTCAAGAAACGTCTTATTCTTCATGCCAATGCTTTTAATGTGAAATTTGAAGGTTTGCCTTAATGCTAAAAAAAAGAATCATTTTATGGCAGAGAATCATGACTTACGATGAAATGGTTTCTTTGTCTTGATTTTTTTATTCATAATCAAAATATCCATCATTCAAGTAGACTTTTACAAGCTCTTTTGAACCGTCATTTTGATGACAAAGCTGGTTCGGAATGTAGATTCTACCAAGAAGAACTGGAGAGAAACTCAGTAAAAATAAAAAGTAAACTCTTTGAAGTACATTAATAGTTAAATAAAATTATGTAACAATTATGAGTGTCCTTCATATGTCCTACTGTCTTGTAATATTTAATTAACCACGAATGAGTGCACACTCTTTACTCTCTCACGCTCACCGTCAGATAGCCCAATGAACTATCACAGTCGAAGAGAACCAATATTCGAATGTGATTTCGTCGGATTATAATAGTACAATCCTACTTTGTAATCTCCTATCCATCTACTCTATAACTTCTTACATATAAATCCAATTACAATGTCATTGACCCGATACACATGACAAAAATGTACCTCGGGATTCGTAGCCTTATGAGCTAGGCAATTTTTTTAAACGGTGCTCTACTCGTGCATCGACGGAGCTCACCTGAGGGAAAAAAGTTCTCGTCAAGTACGAAACTTTCTTGACAAAATTCGCAAAAATACCATTCAACTATATTGCTAAAAAAATTTCAACACTGTGATACAAGAAGCGTTTTACATATTTTTGTCGTTGCTTGTATTTGTCTCAACGGTATCATATTAAAGATATGCTCCGGCCCAAATTGTTAAGTCAAATTGAATACCGCTACAATCTCAATACTGTTTTCTACTGAAACGTATTATTTTGCATGCAATGGAATGGAAAACTTGAAGCATTTCAGCTTTAATATGAAGCATATCTTCCGATAAAAATATTATATTTTCTCCTGTTTTTAATTACAGTAAAATGAACAGTCTCTAAATGAAGTTTTCCTTTGAGGGAAGGAAAAGGTTTGGTGGTAGGGCTTTGTGCAGGCCCATCAGGATATGTACTATCCACTCATCAGATATTCTACCGCCAAAGAGTAACACAGTATTGTTGTGTTCCGATATAAAGGTTAAGTTAACCAGCGTAGTGTGCCTGTAGCACAAGAGACAAAACATTATAGTTCCCAGGATTGGTAGTGCATTGGCGATGTAAGGAATGGTTAATATTTCATACTACGTCATAGTCTATGGGCGGTGGCGACTACTTACTATCAGGTGACCCATTTGCCATCACGTTGCTCTGATGCTCGATAGATTGATGAGACATATTTTCATCCGACAAATACAGGTTTCTTCACGACGTTTTCCACTAATGTAAACGACGTTGTCACCTTTTGACTTTTCTATTAAAATGTTTTATGGTTCAAAAATAACTTTTAACATTTGTCGTAAAATACTTCATAAATTAACGAATAAAGTTATCGCTTTATTGTAGTTTGATTTACATTCGATGTTGTTCACATAACTCCGCTGTTCACTCTTGCAACAAAATTTATTATATGTATGCGCAATGAATTACCTTTGCACTGACGAACGCAGATCAAATCGCAGAATTTATTTTAAGCGATATATTATACGAGTTTGTTTTCATTAATACAATTTAATTATATACTAGCTGTGCATTAAACTTTCCTGGGGGGGGTTATTCTGCAAATTTAAAACAGTTACGATAATTTTAAATTATATTCTTAAAACAACCATAAATCTCAGCTGAATCGTAACTGGGGCCGATTCTACTTATTTACAATGTTTATTAGTAGATTTGCACCCCTGCTCACCATAGGTCATAGCGTAGCTTACTAACTTCTTCAATAGTATAGATACGCTCACTCATGAATTTTTGTATCGCTATCAACACTTTGTAATAGCGTGCTCGGATTTTGGCGATACGATCAATGTAATTACACAAGGAATAAGGAAATTAAATCCTATAATCTCATAATCTACATTCTGAACCGGCAATAGCTTCATTCAATTTAATCCTGTGACGTAACGATCAGACTTCTATACATAACATTTAGTACTGAGGCCTTGACAGTATAATAATTTTACAATATATATTTATATATAGTACAAAGGCAAGTCAAATAATTAAATAAAAATATTTGTCAATAGATTGTTTTTTTTTTTAATTGGCTTTAAAATTATTGATAAAGGTTTAGTTAAATATTGAAAATATGACTGATTGTTCTTATAAACAAATTGTGAGATCTTCGTTTCAGTTTAAACCAGCAATCTTTGGTTACTACTTACTACGTTCGTATCCTTACAAATGTATATGTGTAGTCATCTTAAAAAACCTTTAATATCGAAGAAACGATAAATATTTGATTATCCCTAGATTTAGATTTTAATTGAATTGACACCGTTGATCTAGTCCCTCCTGTGTACGCCTGTAGATCACACAAATTCCGTGCACAAATCCTGATTTAAGCAAAAATTTAGAGCTTAATTAAATTGACCCCGTTGATCTAGTACTAGAACCCTCCTGAGTACGCCTGCAGACCACACAAATTCCGTGTTCGAATCCTGATTTGAGCAAATGAAAATACAAACAGCTCCCCCATCTGTGACGTGTACTGAATAACGTGCACCTAAATGATATCATTATATTGAAACTAAATGTAGGTGATTATAATAATCGACTAAAATGGTACAATAAAATTAAATATTTAGACTAATATTATGGAATTTTCATTATATCTATTCATTCGATGTTAGAAACCGGTGGAATCACCCTATTATCATATTTACTAGTGCAAATATGCTAATAAAAGCTATCACTGTTTGCGTTGTGGCTTAGAGTTTAGAGTCACACCAAATAATTCATTTATATAAACTAAGCACACTATTGCAATATTAAATGTATATACGATTTTATTAGCAACCCGTAAATGTCCCACTGCTGGGATAAAGGCCTCCTCTCCCTTTGAGGAGAAGGTTTGGAGCATATTCCACCACGCTGCTCCAATGCGGGTTGGCGGAATACACATGTGGCAGAATTTCGTTGAAATTAGACACATGCAGGTTTACTCACGATGTTTTCCTTCACCGCCGAGCACGAGATGAATTATAAACACAAATTAAGCACATGAAATTTCAGTGGTGCCTGCCTGGGTTTGAAACCGAAATCATCGGTTAAGATGCACGCGTTCTAACCACTGGGCCATCTCGGGTATATACGATTATGCTTGGAATATTACTCGTTTTTTGTAACATGTAAAGGGTATATAAATTATAATCATTATATGGCGAGGGTTTGTTTACCAGTACATTAATATATTATAGTTATGTATTTGGACCAACAATTATCAATGGTCTTAAGAAATACGAACCATTCCTTCCAACACAAATGCGTCTTGAGGACTAAGATATGTCCCTTTTTCCTGTAGCTACCCTGGCTCAGTGAAACTCTATTAAATAGTCTTTATAACACTAATAGAATGTTTGAAATAAAGTCAAATTGTCTCAACAAATATAACACATTGATCTTAACTAAAAATGGAACAGCGAAGCAAAGAAGTGTGTCTGTCGGTCTTCTACAAGATATTCTTCGGAGATTGTGCACAGGTGTTATGACCTTATATAAGATCATTTACTCTTCTGCTATCGTATAACTAGGTGCAATTGCAAACTATCAGGTGGTCTATTTGCTATTTCCAATATATATGTTGTTTTTTTTTTATGCAATACGTAGGTCGACGGCAAATGAACCAACTGATGTTCAGGTCAGCACTGCCCCTAGACATTGGCGCTGTTAATAATTTTGCCCCATTCTAACATCGCCGATAAGCCACCAACCTTGAGAACTAAGATACCTATTATGTTCCATGTGCCTGTATTTACACCGGCTTTCTCGCCCGTCAAACCGGAGCCCTACCACCAAGTATATTTTAGTATATATACTTACTATGAAGTTAAATTTATATACAATTTATTTAAATATATTTTTATGGTATTATATGATCAATTAACATTCAACAGCATCGTAGAATAAACCTCCTGTCCCCTATAGAAATAAAAGAATTCACCAAATGTGTCTCCTATTTTACACCGACCATGCAAAATAATATTTAAATAACTAATAACGATAAAGTAAAAAGTAATTATGTCTAATGAACCATTTGGCGGCATATATTATACAATCTTTTTTTAATCTTTCACGTCAAAGATTCGAAAGAACAATAAAGAAACAATCTTATTCCATACGTATAAGGTCTAAAACTGAATGGTATATTGGTGCTTGCTAACTGGTGTGGAGAGCAGTCACGACCTATAGCTGATATTATTAGCACCTGCAGAGGCTTTCAGGGAATTAAATGACGTCGACCGATAAACGCTTTTAGCGACACGCAACTAAGTTAACGCTGAAAGACCTTTGCACTTTTGATTGTTCAAATCTATACTAACTATATTTTTTATAGTCTGTTCATAAATGAAAATTTTCAGATAATATTATTTCCCTACCTATTATATAATAAGGTTTGAATGAGCCGAGATGGCCCAGTGGTTAGAACACGTGCAGCTACACAGATGATTGCGGGTTGTTTGTAATTGATCTTGTAGTCGGCGTTGAAGGAATACATTGTGAAGAAACCTGAATTTGTCCAATTTCATTGAAATTCTGCCTCACATGTAACCAATCTGCATTTTAGCAGCGTGGTGGAATCTGCTCCAAAAACCTTCTCCTCAAAGAGAGAGGAGGCCTTAGCCTAGCAGGGTAAGATTTACAGGCTGTTATTTTTTTTTACTTAAGGGTTTTTATACCATTAGATGGGCAACCTTCTATAAAATGAGTCAAAAAATTTGATATTTTATCTCGAGATACATATGGCACAGTTTTAGGAGACAATATAAATGAAAAATAAGATAAATCAAAATTAAATAGAAGTCTATTATAGTTAAAATGAAATAAATATATATATATATATTAAATTTAATCGTATCTTATGTCATACTTGGGTTTTAAATTTATCTCACGTTTAATTATCTTAAATCTTGCATAGATGGACGGTATAATAACACATATTTTACTAGCCCCTATCGTGGCAAAATTCTGCAACTTCATCAATACCAATTTTCTTTAGAACTCGTATTTTATAGAAAATCCCGTAATTTATATCCCAAAGGTCCTAAGCGCGGTTGCCTACGTCCTACATGAAAATTTCATTAGGACCAGTTCAGTGATTTAGTTGCGACGAGGTAACAAGTAGATAGAGATCCTTTTCATTAATAGAATTAGCATTATTGATCACGTGATCTCTTCTGTGATCTTTGATTCTGTGATGTCGTACCGACTAAATTCGATCACGTCAAGCTTTCTCATGTAGTATTAATATTGAACATTATAGGGCATAAGTACATGCGTAGGCACCTCTGAATTTTCATGTACTTAATTTGTGTTTATAATTCACCTCGTGCTCGGCGGTAAAGGAAAACATCGTGGGAAAACCTGCATGTGTCTAATTTCAACTAAATTCTGCCACATGTGTATTCACCAAACCGCATTGGAAGAGCGTGGTGGAATATGCTCAAAACCTTCTCCTCGAGGGAGAGGAGGCCTTAGACCAGCAGTGGGAAACTTACAGGCTTCTAATGTAAGATGCGTAAATAGAGTTACGTGAATCTATATCCTAGTTTCACTATTTCATAATAGTCTGATGGGACGAAAATTCAACACAATTACAGAGGTCATATAGCTAATGACGTATGTACGTGCTTTTCGAGGCATCATACAATAACGTTACTTAAAATTGTCTGAGAGAAAATCTTAAATATTAGAAACAAAGACCTTTGAATCTGCACCAAAACATTTACTTAAATTATATTTTAATACTTACAATAATTAATAAATAATAACAAAATTGTTTTTTTATCATCACTTAAAAAATGTTTGCCTTACATTATTTAGATAGGGACCCCTAATAATTAATAACAGGCTTTCCTTTACAGAAAGGTTATGTTTGATTTAAATTATACGTAACATAGGTGACATCTTGCTCACCAGTGTTTTACTATCATGTACGACAATGAATTTACTTTTACGACAGGCTCAACCTAATCCGAAAACGTCAAGTCGACTTGATACGTGATAAGACATATTTAGAAAGAGTATCGATACAAATTACCTAGTTATTTAAATATACAATCGAAAATTGTAACTTATCGTAAATAGTAAAAAAAAAAAAACGATAAATATTTTTGTTTCAACTGCCTCGAGTTTATTATACGTGCAAATTACAAGCATTAATTATTTGCTTGTTAATATTGTATAGGCGACCATGTTGAATATTCATTATATAGTACATAAATATATTGATATAAATATACTATAAGAATCAAAGCCTAATAAACCATGTGATGGTATGAGTAAGAAAAAGTAATTCAATGAGAATTATATAAATTTTATTTATAAAAATAGATTGAATATAGAATATGATACTCTTCTCAGACAAGCTTGGACAAAGTTCTATCACTCTATTACAGAAGAATGTTTAATGTTACCTTAGCACTGTGTCTGTAAAAGAGAGAAAAATATTTAAATTATCGATTTTCCAGAAACAAAAATCGATTCTCAGTATTAAATATATTTTAAATTAAATTATGTTATTGAATAACTTCAGTACGAGTAAAAAGATCAATTCAACCAAGAGAGCATTTTTTTCTTTATAGTATATGTAGAAAAGCTTCAACCCTTTGTATCTAAGAAAACGAATTTATTACATTTCAGTGACATACTTTAAAATATTTAGCTTAGTGGCAGTTCAAAGCGAAGATACGCTTAAGTGAGGGTTGACAAAAGTAATAAATATTATATTATTTTTATTTTTCACGTAGTTATTATACGTAAAACATTCAATTAACTAAGTAATATTTAATATTTTTTGTATAGAAAGAAAAACAGGCACCTTATTTATCTCATAACAAGTGGTTACCTCTGCCCTCTGGAGTCAGGTATAATTTTTCAGTAAGTATTTTTACTGTGAACTAATTAATGTGAAAAATTAAGCTAGTTTAGTTATTTATTTATTCTTAAAAATCATCAGCAGTCTTAACTTAACAAATCAATTTTGCAGTTTTAGTCAAATATAAACTTTTTTTTTAAATTGTACGTTTTTAATCTTTAGTATTTCGGCAGCCCTATTCTTGTAGACATGCTGTACAAAGGCGGGCAAAAGAAACGTTTAAAATTCCCTTTCTTTCCTTTTGACAAAAGTCGCCCGGGATCGTTATCACGCAGAACTTGCTTCTTCGTAATTGTTTTCGATTCGTATCCTTATTTTTTTCACTGTTCGCTTCTGTTCTTGTGATAGAACAGAGAAGTCTTAAAAATGGTATCTGGAATCTTACTTAAATTGTAAATGTGAAAGTTTGAATGAATGAATATTTGTTACATAATAACGCCAGAAGGGTTAACAATAACATACAACAACATTAACAGCCTGTAAATATTCCACTGCTGGGCTAAGGCCTCCTCTCCCTTTGAGGAGAAGATTTAGAGCTTATACCACCACTATGCTCCGATGCGGGCTAAAACACATGTGGCAGAATTTCGTTGAAATCAGACACACGCCAAGCCAAGCCAAGCCAAAAAAATATTCCATAAAAGTGCTATGACGCAACGTATTACTTACTAAGTAAGTATTATAGTACGGAAAAAAAGCAATGAATATATTAATTGAACTGATGTCATGTCTAATAGACTCGTTTGTCTGTAGTTCTAAGCTCGGTGAAAAAATCGCACGATCATTACCCCGCCTCGAGGTGTAAAATGGTAGGTATCGAATTTACATTAGCCGTAACGACTCAAGACGAGGAAATATACTTTGTAAAATCGTTTTGATTTGGGGTTTTTTTCACACTTTTTCTTAGGTGTATTCTTTATTTAAACAAGTCATTATATTTTATAGTTAGCGGGTTATTGGCATACAAATTTTATGAACACGTGTTAGCAAATATCTGTATTAAATACATGTATCCTGTATGACCTTCCCCGAGTAAAAACTCCAAGCTGTTCTATAATTTACTTAATCTTGTTCAGTATTGTGTGCTCTATAATAAAACAACTTTGTTTAATTAATTTGATTTTTATGAACTGTACCAAAAAAAAAATTAAAACAGTTCTATAGTTTTAACATTTGAATCAATATTAAATATATTTATTTATATTGTATCGAAGGAGACTCTTACAGACTTTTTGAGAGATTTTTTATATATACAGAAGTGTACCGTGTCAATTAAGCTATGGCCTTTTTTAAATCAAAAATATTATAACTTTCGAAACGTCCAACATACTCTATGTTACACCTTACGAATATAAGGAATCCATATCGGCATTTACTACTTTCTTCGTATTTTCCCATCTATCCATCATTTTTTCAATTTTCTTACTTTGTCTTATGCCTATAATTGAAAATAAGGTAACAACAATCTTGTTCATTATGTCCATAAAGTAATGTAAAACAACTTTCTTCCACTAGTGGGCAAGCCAGGAGAGACTATTGCTCTAGCTCATTCCACCAGGCTACCTATTCGATACACACAGGTATCAGCACGATGTTTTCCTTTACCAAGCACGAAAACTCATTTTTAGCTAGGATCTGTTAATTGGTTAAGATTCTTATGTATTAATCGCTGACCTATTCCGGTCATACTAAAACTAATTATTTAGAAAAAATCATATAAATACGCTGTCTCGATGCGTATTAACATCTGTGTTATGACGTCATAATTGTCTTAAACACTAATCTTTTGGCATGTTGCTGCAATTTTCTCGACGACCTAATAATCATAATAAAAGCTGTCTAGACGTAAAAAGGAAACAAAAGTCGAAGCAGACAGTGAAAATGTTCAAACAAAAGCGATAAATAAAATGAAGTAGCTGGCATGTATGCACGATAGATTTTGTTTGAGAGTTTCAGTTATTATAACAGACGTAGTTTGGGTTGGAATGTTGATATGACGACGAGTTTTTAATTCATTATCTTCTGTTAGTGGATGTAACTGAAGTACTAGCAGTTTGGTTATGGTTTTATGTTTTCGAATTCCAATAGCGCATGGAATATTAAAAAAAATTATCATTTAAAAAAATAATAAATAAGTATTGGACAACATCACATACATTACTCTGATCCCAATGTAAGTAGCTAAAGCACTTGTACTATGGAATATCAGAAGTAACGACGGTACCACATGCACCTAGACCCAAGACAACATAGAAAACTAATGAACTTTTTCTACATCGACTCGGCCGGGAATCAAACCCGGGACCTCGGAGTGGCGTACTCGTGAAAACCGGTGTACACACTACTCGATCACGGAGGTCGTCAATTTTATTGAGACGAAATCGGAACGAACAGCTAGTTTTTAATATATTGTTAATTGTAATACGTTTCTGAGTATTATGCATTTTATACATTGTGACCACGACATCAAACCGGTTGAGACAAAAAATCTATCTATTTCATTACCATTTCATTGTAAAATAATATAGAAAATAAATTAACGAAAAATTATTTATTTACGACAAAAACGGTATTTATAATTACTTGGTTAGTTATTTAACTTGGCCTTTTAAAAAATATAAAGCTCATGCCAAAAAAACTTATAAATAAGGCAATTTTCTCAATATAGGATTCAAGATAAAAAAGCGTGGACTTAGTATTTATTTATTATTAATCATATTAAAATTTAATTGTACTTTACTGGCATACTATTTATTTAAAATGGTGGAAAATAGTAACCACTGGGTTTCATGCCGGTTCTTGTCTGTTCAGTAGTAGTTTTACATTTAATTCAACATTGATGAAATTAACGTACGATTCAAAAGTGATTTAATGAGCCTACTTGAATAAAAATTAATTTGATATTTCTCCGTATATGATATTTTATTTTATGTACCAAAGATTAACTTACTATAAAATAACAACTGTAAAATAGTGTAAACTAAATAAACATTAAATAGACATGACAAAAATGTATGTTGCAGCTATTTTTTTAAATTATTTTTTTATAAATGATTGTATTATATTCTATAATATTTTGCTTAAGATTGACTTGAATTGTTCAAGTAATTTAAAATTAAATTAGTTTAAATATATCATTTAAGGAGTAAAAGTTAATTTAAAATAAAATAAAATATTAATTTAGAAATTATTATTTTTAATAAATATTAGGCTCTTGAAACTCAAACCCATTACAATAAACTTCAAATAAAAAAGGTAAATATTTTTTTCATAATAAAAACTTTTTTGATAAAATATCAAATTAAAGAAATAATATCACACATACGTTATATAAAATAGGTCGTCTAAATAAAGATGTTATTTTTGCCGACCAACAGGAGAGATTTACTGCAACCGCTATCTCTACATTATTGATGATTCTCTTACAAGAAATCCTTCACAAAACGATAGTATATTACCCCGAACGTCTAGATTTGTCTTCTGAATTCATATTTATATAATAATCAATCATTTAAATAATATTTATTAAATAAATAAAAGACCAAACTTTAACATGATTGTTATTTATTTGATAAAACATTACATTTGTAAGTGTACACTCATCATGTTTTCTACCGTCAAACAACAATACTTATTATCGTTGTGGTGTGTGTGTTTTTGTGAGTATACGTGTGTGTCGGTATTGTAACTACAAGCACAAGAGACATAAATTCTTAGTTCCCAAGGTTGATGGCGCATTGCGATGTCAGGAATAGGTTATATTTCTTACAGCAGCAATGTCTATTGACGGTGTTGACCGTGGCATGTGGCTCATTTTTAGCATATCTACAAAATAAATGACAAAAATCTATATATACTTTCTACTATATTTACTATACTTATTTTTCCACATATTCAATGTTATAGGTATACTACGATTAAACGTTATAGACTGGTATAAAGGCATATAAAAAAAATGTGGTTATAAAAATTATGCTCAACTACATATTGTACCGTTGCAATAAAAAATCTCAGTATACCCTTTATCTAAGTAAAACATTTCTTTCCTTTTGTTTTAGCTTACAGACTGAAGTAAAATAGAACTGAACTGTAAACACGCCTTAATTATATCGCCTACTTCACCCGAGGCAGAGAAACTCGGACAGGATATTGCGATGCAAGAAATATACAACCGTTTGGCAAACTGGCATGGAAATGGCACTTGGTTAAATCAGCTTGTCGAGTGAAAGATAAATGTTGTATAGTCTGTATGTATGTTGATTTCTTTTTATTATTCAGTCGATAAAAAGTTATTGTCACACTTTTAAGTGGTTCTATGTATGTATTTATACTTGTAGTAAACGGGTTTACCAATGGTACCACGAAGAACTGTGATGGTCTAGAGAATAGAATGTGTTTTTCGAGCAAGAAAAATGCAAAAAATTAGTAAGTTACCTTGGGCTCAGTTAAAATTGAAAAAATAAATTATGATAAAACCTACATGACATTGATGTCATGATATTCTCCCACAGTACCATCAACATTTGAATATACTCAAAGCCTATTCCTTAATCGGAGAGGCGGAATTTGCCCAACAAAATAAGTCCCGTTTTGTTAACAGACTGTTGCACTATACTTTAAAAAATCACGAAGTTATTTTATTTCTAAATCCAAACAACCTTCGTCGAAGTGAATAAAACTGGCGTATCCATATTATATGATCGTCATTATTGTTATAATCTTGATAAGAAATGATTTGATAGATTCTGTTTTTTTTAAATCAATTTAAAATTCAATGTAAAAAGAGCGACCAATTCACGTCAGCTTTATTATACTTGTTAAATAAAGCATGATGAAGCTTATATTCTACACTCGAGGCAGCGCGTCTCGGACAGGATATTACGCTGCAACGTGGATACCGACCATTTGGCACGCTGGCACGGAACTGAGACCACTTGTCTTGATACATTTAGTGCTTTGTTAAGTGAAATTTCTGCAGAAAAAGTGATAAATTACTATTATTATATATATAACTAGTGGGTCGCACGCGAAACTTTGCGTTTGTTCAAAAGATTTTTTTCGTAAATTCGAAACCTAATACAGGTTTTATTTTGATTTCATTTCATTGTAAACTGCAAATGACTCATCTACATCCGGCGCCAAAATGATGAAATCTTATTTAAATACTGTTTCGTTTTTTTGAAATTTTTAATGTCAAATAGTATATATTGCAAGTAGAATTGGATTTTGTCACAATAACAATTTACTTTAATTTTGTTTACGTTTTTCATTTTTTTTTTCCTTATCCAGCCTTAACCAACCGCTCAGTAACCGGCTGCAACATTTTTCTAAAATTAATTCTAATAAATTTCGTAAATTGCAATTAAGAATCTTCTTTATTTTTTTGCACATCTACGGCTGGAGTTCATCAAAGTGAGACCATAATCGTTTTGAGCAGCTGTCCACAATCACAGGGACAAAAATCGGCTTACGCTATTAATATATAAGATATAAAAGAAATAAAGCATTAATTGACTTTTAATATCTTGGTTCGTTTTTAAGGCTCCATTTCTCGTTTCCAATTCAGAAAAGTCTAAATAGAAGACTAAGTGCGTCATTCATCTATTACCAATTTTAATCGTCCAAGGGTTATTTAGCGGCGCTGAGGGTTTAAGAATGCAAATCTTTGGATCGTGAGTTCTCGGTTCAGGCCAATCAAATATCATTGAATTTTTATGTCAAGGAATTTCAGTATAAACATCTAGTTAGCATTTTATTAGTATTATAAGTCCAAATATTGGCATCACGTATAGTATAGTACTATCCGATATAATACGCATCCAGATGGATGTAAATGATCTACACGGTCGTGTCAAATTATTAACCCGGCTAGTTATAAGAGTAAGAGCATCTGAGCTCTTAAAATAATCCACTGTGACCGAAATTCGTTCAGCGGGTCAGTCAATTACGAATCTCTTGAGGAATTCTACAATATTCCAGCAACATTCCTAAATTAAAGTCATCTACTATAGTATATATGTAAATAAATGAAAGAAGTTAAATATGAAATATGAATAAATAAACAATAAGCAGTCATAACGCCTAAGGTTGGATTCAAAGCGTTTCTTTGAACAAAGTCAAGCGGATTACGTGCTGTCAGCGTGAGCCAAGTCGCTTACGAAGCCAACAAAACAAACGCGATTTACAAAAGTGAAAACGTTTTTCACCACGAAATTCTATTCAAGATATAAAATAATACAATGGACTCCATAAATTATTTCTTGAAATGTAATGTTATGTACATTTTTTTCACCTTAATCTGGGCTTATTTCGTGATATAATGCGGGGGAAATATCGTAAGATTAATTTCACTGTTTGTATTTCGCTTTCATTATTAGTTTTGTAAAAATAGCTTATTTTACAAGGAATACGTTCATCTAAATAAATGTTATTTGTTTTATGTTTATAGAAATATCAAATTAGAATAAGATAATTATTAGCAGAGAGTATTTAGGACAGGAAAGTAAATTCTCAATAATATTTGTTTAATATCCGTGAACTTTTAATATTAGCTCTCAGAACAAAACACCAGTTGTAGCTAAAGAAGCGAGTATTTCCTTCTTTTTATTTCTTTATACAACGAGAACAATCGTAGCAACCGTAAAATAAGAATAAAACCCATGTATATAGCTTCGTAATGAAACTTCCCACTAATTTGTGGGCTTTTGGGCTTTCTCCAAAATAAATATGGTGCTGCGGCCAGCTTTTGCACGCGAGCTGCGTGCAAAAGCTCTGCACCTATCTCAGTGGCATCTTTGAACGTTCGATGAAGTAGATAAATCAGAATCCACAATTTGCGTAGCATTCTTTTGGAACATCCTTGGCCGAAGAGAATGTTCAAATGCTATATTTACAAGCATCCTTGTCCTTGTCTTCGTATCTAAACACACACAGTTAGAAATTGCAAGATACCATGTGGCCGTTTTCGAAAAACCAATAATCATGCGAGGGTAATCGCCATTCCACATAACTTTGACACATCCGAACGTTTCGACGGCTTCAGGAAGCATCCCCGTAAAGATCCATCCTATCTCTTATTATGTTAAAACCGAAAAAAAGTATACTGAAAACGATAGATTCATATAATTTTAATAAGGAGCCGAGATGGCCCATTGGTTAGAACGCGTGCATCTTAACCGATGATTTCGGGTTCAAACCCAGGCAGGCACCACTGAATTTTCATGTGCTTAATTTGTGTTTATAATTCATCTCGTGCTCGGCGGTGAAGGAAAACATCGTGAGGAAACTTGCATGTGTCTAATTTCAACGAAATTCTGCCACATGTGTATTCCGCCAACCCGCATTGGAGCTGCGTGGTGGAAAATGCTCCAAACCTTCTCCTCAAAGGGAGAGGAGGCCTTTAGCCCAGCAGTGGGAAAATTTACAGTCTGCTAATGCTAATAAGGATTATGAATATTTAGATGAATTAACTTGTAATAAGCATATCTTTAGAGACATCATCTTCCTTGATTCGATTACACCGAACCATAACACATTGGACGAAATTAACTCGGTAAGTTCTGACAAATTAGCGCTAATTTAATAACGTTCCTATAAGTTAAGAGTTGTGTAACATATCTAATACAGAATTCGTTAAAACAGAGTAGATATATTGCTATAATGTAAGGAATGGATTAAATGTTCCAATTTCGATTTGACTGCCTCTTTAGTTTCCGTTGATAGATTCTCAGTAGAAGTCTGGATTCTGAAGAATTTGGCAGAACTTATACTCTCGTATCTCGGAAAGCAAGTTAAGTAAGACTTTCCAGTCGTGACGGTATTGCTGTCATGTTGAATCATGAGTGAGGAAATAAAAGGTACGCTTTTGTTTCGCATACACATATGTACTCATAATTATCTAGTCTATTTTTGGAATAGCCACCGTGTCCAAAAAAGGAACAGGCGAACATAATGCTTAGATTATTTTTAAGCACTTGAACTTGACTACGTATAACCTACCAGTGCGCTAGTAACAGCGTGTATACATCCCGCTGCTGTTCTAATATCCCCTCGTCATCTTCAACCAGAAACGTATTTCATCGCACTGCTTCAATACATGTTTTTAGGTACTGGGAACAGCCTACTCTATTGAGTTTTTGGGATATATAAAACGAGACGATTTAATTAAAAACATAATTTATACAAAATGTGTAAAGTCAAAAAAGTTCTGCGGAATTATTAAATCAATAAAATGCTTAAGATGTTACATAAATAAACAACTCTGTTGCTCGATATATATTTACTAAAAAGTATGGAATAAGATTTCAATGAAAGTCGCATTTTAAGCTATAGCATGTTCTTACCGGTCACCTTCAGAATGAACTATATGAGTGTAGAATATGTATGCACAGCACCAACTGTCTCGTTAGCACACTGGCGTGCCAGCTAGACGATCATTTTTGAGGATGCTGAAAATAACAAATAGTCAGACGAGAAATTAAATAGAGTTTGGTTTTTTATAGTATTAAGGATGTTTACATAATTTGTTTTATTTAAATGCTAATAATGTATTTATTAGATCAATTTTACTGTTACTAATCTAACATTTTATTTAATTATTTGAGATCCTGAGTTTTGGATTTCATTATTGAAATAAAAACTTCAACTATGAAAATTTGCTTAATTTTACACATTTCAATCAATAGGAAGATCAATCATACAAATCATAAGGAAGTGCTTAAGAATAGAAGCACTTTATTATGTCAAGATGTCAGCAAAATCATTTTTTCTATCGTTTATACCGTTACGTTTCCAGAGGACCTTTTGGGGGTCTAATTCAGAAGTTTATTTTATATCCGAATCCCGTATTAATAAAGATTTCACAGTCGGTTGGTCTTATGTCCTTGAATCGACGAAGGAAGTATTTACCTGAAGGAATATTTTATGTAAGACAATTTAGATACGATTTTGACTACCGTTGAGTAGTAGTTGTAGTCTTCACAAATTTCCTTCACATGTTAAGCCTACCGATATAAATCAGTTCAATAACTTAATACAATAACTTTCATTTAAACGGCTTAGATTTACTATTCCCACGAATCTTAAAAATAATTAAGCCCCATTTTCACAATCTAAAAATTAGCCTTTTTTGAATGTTTTTCCAACATTTTAAAAATAGAAACGCTTTTCGTGAAACTATTAATGGAAAAGGGACGTGCTACGCTTCTGGTTCTTGGAGCAGTCGCTTCTATTAATAAAATGTAAGTTTACAATTAACTTTAAGCCGTTACAAATATATTAGCTTACTAACTTAATATTTTTTAGTTAAAGTTAAATATTTGGTACATATTTGGTACATGACGACCTTCGTGGTCGAGTAGTGTGTACACCGGTTTTCATGGGTACGCCTCTCCGAGGTCCCGGGTTCAATTCCCGGCCGAGTCGATGTTGAAAAAGTTCATTAGTTTTCTATGTTGTCTTGGGTCTGGGTGTTTATGGTACCGTTGTTACTTTTGATTTCCATAAAACAAATGCTTTAGCTACTTACATTGGGATCAGAGTAGTGTATGTGATATTGTCCAATATTTATATTTATTATTATTATATACTGTTAAAAGTCACTTTAAGTGATTAAAGCTTAAGTCCACACTTTTGCGTATTTTTTTTATTAAATTTTATTTTAGTCTATATTTTATGAAATTACTAAATAAAAATGTTCAATAAAAGTTACACACTAAGTGTTTTCTTCAGTTTAATATTATTAAGATATTTTAAGTTTATACTTTTTAAAGATTGTAGCGTATCTCAAATAAAACCAAATGTCTGTTTTTAAAGAATTACAAATGTTTCAATTTTTCTCTTCAATTAGGTGAAAAGCGTGTTAGGAGTTGGAACAACAATAGTCTAAGAGGTCAACATCGAACATGCGACTTTTACAATGCTAACCGTTCATTCTACATCTATTGTACAAACATATATAACATTGTGTAAGTTGTATCGCAATTTCTGTGAGACATTACTGCTAGCTATTTGTTGAAATTAGTTTTGTTTCCAGTTTATTAAATTCTCGACGAAATCATTTATATAGCTTTTAAAACCTACCTACCTAATATTATTATAAAAAATTGTACGTTATTAGTACAATCTATTCATTTTACTTGAAACTGTCAGCCATTCAAATCAAAGAAACCAAAATGTAAACTTTACTTATAACCAAATAAAATTTTAACTTTATTTATAATGAACTCAATTTGTGGTTTCTCGTATCGTACCCAGAATCCACTATAATATTTTAAACTAATAACTCTTCTGTCCAGAAATTCTCAATTGCACCCAGAAAATATGTTGGGTGCGCTTGACTCGTAAAGACGTTGGACTTGCAACACATCGAATGTGTTATTTCTGGTCATGAATTTCTGTTTTTTGTTAGCTTTGTAAGAGTAAAGATAAAGACAATATAGATGACACCAACAAACTCTGTGGGTACACTTGTACAATAATTCGAAATTTGAAATGCAGCCAGAAATGGGAAATCAATAAATAACCAATGGCATAAGTAATATTTTGTTTTCACACAGTAATTCCATTTGAGTAATTTCACGAAAAATGTGTTACATACAAATTGTTACATAATCATTTTAACGCCAAAATTGTATGTTAAGTAATCTCCCAGTATGTAGCGTGTGTCGGGCCAAACAAGCTTTACCCAATTTGCAAATTAGATTTTGGTCTGCTCCATTAATTTGCGAAATTTTAAGCAAATTTACCAATCGTGTGATCGGTCTCTTTGACCTTTAACGGCTTTTTGCAAATGACTTCAAAGTACCGAGATTCTGACGGAAGGAAGCGATAGTCAATAAAAATACGCAATTAATTAGGTTTGTAATGATAATATTATTTTTAATCACGAGTAAGCTAAGAAGAAGATGTAATATAATATTTTGGATCTTTCGTAATAAGTCATCATGAATATTCACGATTATTCGCGGTCTTATTATAATGAATCCGTCGCCGCTTCGGTGACGGAATTAAAAAAATAGAATTATTAAATTGATATTAACGGATATTTTTAGAACGATACGTTTGTATCATTCGAAACCATGACCATATTTATTTGGTCTTGGTTCCGTAAAGAAAGTCAATTGAAGATTCAGGATATTTTTTTATATGATATAGGTAGGTGGACGAGCTAATGGGCCGTCTGATGGTAAATGGTGACCACCGTGTGTATTGAGAAATATTAACCATTTCTTACATCGCAAAAGAGCCAACAGCCTTAGAAACTAAAATGTTATGTACCTTGTGTCTGTAGTTACACTGGCTAACTCACCCCTCAAACCGAAACACAGTACTACTGAGCACTGATGTTTGGCGTAGCTCGTACAAAGCTACTACACAGTACTACACAGTAAAGGAAGTGCAACGCAAGCACCAATGTTGCAGGTGAAGGAAAACATCGAGAGGTAGCCTGAATTATGTCCAATGAAAAAGTTGATACAGCGAGGTGGACTAAGATTTAAAATAATCCTCAAAAGAAAAAGAGACCTAAAGCTGCTAGGAGTCGTAAATTTACAGTAGTTTTTTCACCAATATTTCAGATAAAAACTAGTCATTTTTCTTAAGTACATTTATATGTACATATTTACGTACAATCATGTCAGTACATTTCGAGCTAAATCTTAAAGTGCCTTTAATATGAGATAACGTTATGTCAATAGCATGAAAATGATATCAAAAAATCTTTTCAGCGAAGAAAGTACAAGGATTACTTTCTGATCGAAAAGAACTGCTTACTTTTATACTTCTTACAGAATTTCTCATACAACAATTTCTAAAAGGCAAAGCTTTAGAACCAAAGGAAAATATGAGGAATGTTTGTACAGAAAGAGGTTCTAGTGAAAGTAACTTATGCGAGGAAAGTGTATTTTATCGGCCGGACCCCTCGGAGAACAAATTTCATGAATAAATTTTTTCCTTTGTAAACAAATCGGGCGATATTAAATTAGGGGCAAGCGGGTTGCAATAAGCCCGCTCTGGCTCTCCTGTTTACTTGATGCGATAGAAAGGCTTGTAACAAACTTCGAAGCCGGCTTTTGATTATATTTCATCTATGTCCCAAAGTTATTTTAGTTTTATTCATATTTTCTTCTATTTATAATCTTGGAACTTGACATTGTCTTCGGAAGGTTTTTTCTAGAGCAAATTATTCGTTACTTTACAAAAAATTGGTGTCCTACCCAGGATATTATTACAGGCATTAATTAATGTCACTTTGCCTTAAGCCACATATGAGATTATTGCACTTATTGAAAGGTTAGTGGCAAAAGTTAGTCTTTTTATTTTTGAAGTATACTTATTATTATTTAGCAATAGCGTATCTTTTTCTTAGTAATCAAACTTAGGTGTGGAATTATGTATTAGAGGTTAAGTTCTTTGGAATATCCCTTACAGGATAAACAACTGCTGATCGACCAATACCTCATTTAGGCTTTTTGTAACATCATTTAACTTGGTTTAGATTCGTAATAGAAAATAGATTCACCAACAAGTCAAGAATGGTTATCTATCAATTATTATGAAAATAAACTTTTATTTGACCTCATAGCACCCATCAGTTTCTTATGATATTGTTTTATAAACAAACCATTGGTAAATGTATGAGTCACTACGAGTTCTACTTTCAATTTTACTTCATCCAAACGAGACACCTTATTAAAAAATCAAATCTCTTCTAATGGTTGCTACATACCTGTTTGCTGAATAGGAACTGTTAATAATCTCGCTGTAGATAAATTAGTGTCTTTCATTGCTAGTTAGCCAATTAGAGCTTGAATTTTTGCCGTGGACGTCTTTTTAGAAGTAACTTTTTTCTCAAAAATCATTATTTTCGATTGGAGCCCTAAAGTTGTTTATTTTATAATGTACTCTGAAATTTCTGATGTAATAAATATAAATTATTAATTTTTCGAAAACCTCCTACTTTGTCTTACACAATTGAATGTTCATGTGTATTTACAAAATGTGTATACTTATGAGAGAATTCTTTTTTTCCTCTATAGAGTTTTTATTCGGTAATATTTATGTTATATATGGTATAAAGCTAGAGACATTTCATAAAATATAGGGCAGGTTATTGTAACTGTCTCTTGAAGATGTTTATGAGTGCTGGTTTGGCAGAAATACGGGTACGTTTAAAATCAGTCAACGCTTCAAATAAAGGTAATATTCTTAAGAACCCTGTATATTCTGTAAGCATATATAAAATTACGTTACATTCGTTACATAATTTTAAAATATTAATTATGAAATGATGCATATTTACTTGCTTTTGACTTTGAAATTTAATTCATCGCACTCAACGAAGTTTCACCTCAAAATAGATTTGAAAATAATGAAAGTTCTTTACAAAATCATAAATTTCATGTTGAAGCTAAATATACCTCGAAATTTTGACAGCGGATAAAAATCTGTGGGGTATGTTATTATTGTGTGTGTGTGTATATTCGACGAAATTCTCATTCGTGTTCTAAGATATTCCGTGCACAGCTCTTTCATAGTTCGCTGAGCGAATTTAAATCAGTAAACGGAGTCCGTGCCGTGATTATGTAACACAAATGCAACTGTATTTTGAGGGTTTGTAACCACTGCTTTGTGTTTCAAACAATAAAATACTCTAGAAACTTTTTCAAAATTTCATAAAATAATAAGTTAATCTGTTTTAAAACCTTATTTAGTTAATAATGATGATCAATTATTGAAAACAGACGTACCGTGAAAAGTGGGTGACCTGGGCATAGAAATGAAGAAATAAAGAATGTTTGAAGAACCTAACTCTGGTTAATGTGAACATTTGAAAATGAAAGCGAAGGATGAACGAAGCTTGCGACTACGTATCTCCATGAACTGGGATGTTGATAGACGTCAGTAAAATTGTAAGTAATATGTAAATTGTATATACTACTTGAAGCGTAAATAAAAAATAGACGGTGAATTTTTTTTTTGCAAATTTAAAATCAAGAATGCTCAAATAGATTTTAATAAGTATTTCCTATCCAATTCTAAATTTCATAAAATAAGGTAGGAGTTGAAATAATTATTGATATTTAATTTTACAGATTGTAATGTAAGAAAATTCAACTGTAGATTTAAGAACTTAGGGATGGTAAAGTTTTGTTAAATGAATCGGGTAACAATAATTTAAATATAGTAAATATCTCACCTGAGTTAAGGCTTGGAGCTAATTGTATCCGAATTATGTGGCAGAATTTCATTGAAATTTGATTCGGGTTTCCTTATAATGTTTCCCTTCATCGCTGAGCACAAGATAAACCATAAACACAAATCAAGTACCCCAGTGATTCGGTGACCCAGTGGCCATCTCACTCTTAATATAATATCGATTAATAGACACATTTTGCACACATGATAAACCAAATAAAAAAAATTACGTAATATCAAAAAACAAAGGAAAAGATCGTCATACTTTGATAACTTAAAAGTTTACATATATTGGCATAGTTTTCAAAGTCAATATTAGTTGGAAACCAGTATCGTAGATACCAGCATGAGACGGTTACTGTCTAAGTTTAATCGGCTAGATGAGCTGGTATTCATAATATTGTGTAGGGAGTTGGTTCGTGTAGACATTTTAAGATAAAGGCAAATATAGTTTCGTAAATTAACCAACAAGTCTAAATAAGATAATTTTTTTAATTTTTAATAAGAAAGTATTTATAATTGGCTGAAGGTGACTGACTATAATTACACTTGCATGGCTATACTTAGTATTGTTGTGCTCCGAATAGAAATATGAGTGTGCCAATGCCACTACAGGCACAATGGATATAATATCTTAGTGCCCAAGGTTGGTGGCGCATTGGTGATGTAAGGAATGTTAATATTTCTTATATAACAATGTCAACGGGAGGATATTGGAGGTTACACTTACCACAGGTAAGTAATTTGCCCCTCCACCTGTTTATGTAATAAAAAATGACCAATATCATCCCCTTATTCCGTGAAACTTTAAATAACTAGTAAGACCACCAGAACCAGAAATAATACAAGCATTCATTTAATTACAGAGCATTGTTTTCGAATCAAATAATTTTCATCAAATTAACTAATGGCAGAGCTTTGTACGAGCTCGTCTGGTAAGTTACCAGACCCTCATCAGCTATAATACCGCTCAAACAAACAGCAACACTTCGCTCTGTATTATTTCGATTTGAATGAAGAGTCAGTGCAGTAATTAAAGGCACGAGGGTAATTTAATATCATATTTTCGGAAATACTTTGGCAGAATTTATAAATATAAATGACTATTTCTTGCAAAGCCAATATCCAATCGCATATTTCGCTATAGGGCAAGTAGGGCCGATCCTAGGGCTTGATAATTAAAGGGGATTGCAAAGTTTGGTGATATGACTGATGTATATTTTGTTTTATGTTTACTTGGTGGTAGGGCTTTGTGCAAGCCCGTCTGGGTAGGTACCACCCACTCATCAGATATTCTACCGCCAAATAACAGTATACTATATTGTTGTGTTCCGGTTAGGAGGGTGAGTGAGCCAGTGTAATCGCCGGCACAAGGGACATAACATCTTAGTTCCCAAGGTTGGTGGCGCATAGGTGATGTAAGGAATGATTAAGATTTATTACAGCGCCTTTATCCATGGGCGGTGGTGACCACTTACCATCAGGTGGCCCATATGCTCGTCCGCCAACCAATGCCATAAAAAAAATATATATTTCTACTAGTAGCTATCAATGGCAGTGGTGACCTCTGACTATAAGATGGCCCATTTACCAGTCCGCGAAGCGCAGTGTATTGTAGTTTTTATTTATTTTACTTAGTGTAACAGTAGAATATGTAATATTTTGGTTTCTAAATAAAAATACTAATGAACAAAGAAATAAATTCTTTAGTTCGTATTTAGATCGCGTTTATATCCCACATAAATAGAAGTACCGAGTTATCAATGAGGCGTGCAGATAACTACTTTTCAGCGTTTTCACGAAGGCTCACCTCGCCATGAAAAATCGTTGTGATTTTTATCTCGCCTCTGCAGTTGGCGTGATTTTGAAGACCTTTATTTCGCTTAGAAAAGCGGTGTTTATAATTTAAAAGGCGCAATGTATTTTTGTATGTAACTATTTTTATGCCTATTATATCTGTGTATAAGTAAATACTTAAAGAAAATTCTTTTAAAGTGTGTCGATTCAATATTAGAAAAAAATAAATCACATCATTAGTATTAATACAAAATTGCGTTAAGTTTATAATGACTTTATAACAAAACACATTCTAAAATGAACTTACTCTCCAAATACTTATGTTTTTTTTTTTATTACAAACGAATAATCTGCTACTGCTAGACTTGTGTTTATTGTTATACATACATATTATAAATTATAAATCTAAATTGAAAATACCTAAGTCGTCCTTTGATGTCTTACGTTTTAGCTATTTTCATTTTTATAGCATAAATGTTTTAATGAGACAAGCCTGCGCTTGGAATATGATGAATTATGTAATCATTATGTTTAATAATAACAAGAATAAAATTATTTATTTCAAACAAAAGTTTCATTAAATCAACATAAATATTACGAGAGCGCCTTCTGTACGCTCTCGAATTTCCCAAAGGATAATATACAATATAGCGTAATAGCCTCCAGGGATATTGAAATATTCAATGAAGCAACATTGTCGCGAATCTTACGTCATAATAATTGAAAATCTTAAAACAGGTTGTATGTTAAATTAGTAAACGAACAACATTTTCTTAATCTTAGCAATGCAGGCGAACATATAGGCCACATCGTGGTAAGTGGTCGTTCACCTGTTGAGATCTAGAATATATTGATGTTTGGCAAAAAAGTTATAAGTTTTAACAGCTAATTCAATTGCAAATCGAATTAATATTTACAGAGTGATAATTATATGCGAAATATAGGTAGGTTTTTCTTTAATTTATTTATGTAAAAATAAGTAAAGATGAAAAACAGAACAGTACCTAATCCTCAGTTCATCACTACAAAGCGAACGCTAGTTATTATTATTTTTTTATTTACATTACATTAACAGCCTGTTAATTTTCCACTGCTGGGCTATGGCCTCCTCTCCCATTGAGGAGAAGGTTTGGAGCAGATTCCACCACGCTGCTCCAAAGCGGGTTGGTGGAATACACATGTGGCAGAATTTCTTTGAAATTAGATACAAGCAGGCTTCCTCACGATGTTTTCCTTCACTGCCGAGCACGAGATGAATTGTAAACACGATTGGTGACTGCCTGGGTTTGAACCCGAAATCATCGGTTAAGATGCACGCATTTTAAGAAGATGAATAAGAAAAAAAATATTGTTATATTATATACGAATATTTTACGATTACGATTGAAAAGAAATGTATATACACGCGACAAAAGTATTAATAAAGTATGCAATACTTAATAAAAAATTAATAAAATATGTGTTTCATTCAGCATCCAAGTTGGGTTCCAAAACCACCTGATTTACTAAAATAATAAATACCAATGATTCTATTATTCGTTTATTACTTACACGTTTAACGCCTCAACGAACGGAGGGATTCAATAGAATTGATAAAGACTACGAAGTGAGCAAGTAACGCGGGCGTAATAATAATAAACAATATATTATAAAAATGTAAAAAAATTATAGGATTTAGAGTATGTGATTGTCCTAATTTTATTTACAACACCTCTCTGTGGAACCAGTTTAAGCAAGCGATTTCTCCCAACCGATACGACTTGAGAACATTCAAGAAAATACCCTACTTATACTTTACTTGGTGGTAGGGCTTTGTGCAAGCCCGTCTGGGTAGGTACCACCCACTAATCAGATATTCTACCGCCAAATAACAGTTCACTGTATTGTCGTGTTCCGGTTAGAAGGGTGAGTGAGCCAGTGTAATCACAGGCACAAGGGACATAACATCTTAGTTCCCAAGGTTTGTGGCGCATAGGTGATGTAAGGAATTATTAAGATTTATTACAGCGCCTTTATCCATGGGCGGTGGTGACCACTTACCATCAGGTGGCCCATATGCTCGTCCGCCAAACAATGCCATAAAAAAAAATTGATTACAGGCCAAAAACTCACCTACAAGTATTTCAGTGTTGGAGATGGCCATGAGCGATGGCAGTCACTTTCCATGAGGTGACTCCGAGCATATTTTATAAGCCATAACAAAAAAAAAACAATAATAGTTTGTCACATTTATAATTCTAATGTACTCAATACTTCAGGTTGCAAGTCGCATGCGTGAGCATCTCGGCCATTCTCATACTGTAATTATGTTGGTTGAATTATGAGCCAGTGGAAGTTACATTGTGTGTACAAATAGTATAACAACTTAAGTCTCATGCGATGCTCATGTGAAACGTAATTACTCTGCGAAAGGCAATGCTATGAGCTTATTTCCTATTGGTTGACGTGTTTATTCAATTTCTCGTTACCCAACAAACAAACTGTGCACTAATTATAAACAAATATCTAGTGATTAGAAAATAGTTTTTAAAGCTAAATAACCCTGAGATTTGACTTTAATATTCTTCATTTGTTTTTAATGTGGTTTAGCTAAATCTATCAGCTGCCATCGAGCTAGCATAAACTAACGGGAGTTGTGACCGCTACGCGTTGCTTACGTAGCATGGCGTTGAAAGAGCGTCAATATCAATAAGACCTTTAAGTTACATTTCTTGAATATTGTATTTAATGTAACATTCATATAAACACAAAAAAGTCTTCTAATTATAATCTAGGGATCTTATATATTTTTTTGAACAAAGTTTGACGAAGGAAAACAGCGATACTATGTTTTTATTTACGATAAATATTTAGTTTAAAATTTTTAAATATACAAGTAAACATTACCTTCAAATTGTTAACCAAGAGTCAATCAAATATGTACTAGATTTTTATTTTTTATCTTGGCCTATTATAATATTTAAAGCTCATGTCAAAAAAAGAAAAAAAAACATTGATATATAAGAATTTAATTGACTTACTCTGTACTTAAAATGGTGGCAAAGAGTTTCTACTGAGTTTCTTACTGAGAGTAAGCTGAGTCTTCTCGGTAGAAACTACTTTTCGAACCTGTGGTAGCTTTCCATTAATTCAACAATGTAACGTGATGCTTTTATAAGTTTTCTTGAATAAATAATTATTATTTGTTATTATTTATTTCATTTCATTTTTGATTAAAAAGTCAATTAAAAATGAAGTCTGCTTCCAATGAAATAGATATAAATATTATTCACGAATAGAGCTTACAATGAAATACCTCAATTCTCTGTGGCTTTAGTTAGCTGTTTGCAGAGAAAGCTGTACTGATAAAGTGGGATTGATCCCACACACGGGATCCGGGATTCGGGAACCTAAGTGTCCGATGAGCCGTGAAATTCACTTCATTCCTCGGTTGATTTTCCCGGGATTGGGGTTTCTGTTTGCACATCTGCACGTAAGTTGGCTTACAAAGTAAGGATATAATAAGAGTCGATTGTTTGAATTATAATTACTTTTTTGTTATAGTCATATATTATAATTTAAAAAAGCCTTTTCCTTACATATTTAGTTTTGATTAGCTTTAGACAAATTGTTACTTTTGTTGTTACAAATAATTCAGTAAAAAATATATTGTAATTTGTATTGTATTGATTGTAAAAATATAGCTGTTAAGAATAAGGTTTATTTTATTAGCTTGCAAGACATTATTTTCGTAAATTAGTTCATCAGTGCTGTGCAATTAGTCGTATTATTTAACCGACTTACGATAATATGCTTATTTGATACCTGTGAGTGAATTTTGATTTTCGTCTTTAATATAACAAAACAGATAATTTTTTTTATTGAGCACTTAAAGATTTTTATAGAGACCAATTTAACAAAATTAAAATTATAACATAAATATTATTATGTTTTTAATTTCATATTAAAAAACAGCCTGCAATTTATAAAATATCAGTGCTAGGTTTAGGTTTTCCAGTGGTAGGTCTGGAATTGATTCCAATCTGCACCAATTCGTCAATTCATATGTGGCAAAATTACATTGATATTAGACACATGCAGGTGTTTCTTCACTGCTGAACACTATCATCATCATCAGCCCACATTCGTCCACTGCTGGACATAGGCCTCTCTAAATGCACGCCACTGTGGTCTTTCTTCGGCTATAACATATAACACTAGCACTTGAGATGAATCATACACACAAATCCAGGTGGAAATTCAGAAGTGCTTACCTGGATTTGAACCCACAATCATCGGGTAAGATACTCGCGTTCCTTTGAATTTGATTTGAATATTAATAATTGTAGTTGAAGATAGTCGAGTAGTAATTTAAGTATTAAAGAAAAAAAAAACAATTAAACCTTAACCTATGTTCTAACTGATTAAAAGTTAGTTGAAGCTACATATACATATACATATTGAGAATGAAATAAATATGAAAACATTCGCGATATTGAAAAATGAGTGTCGAAAGTATCCATGTAACACACTAACAGCAGTATACTTAATTTTGAGCGCTTTAAAATTGGTATTTTTTATAGATTAGTTCCGAATTTCACTTGGAATAGATTAACAAACAGTGATAAAAAAACACGATGAGATATCCATCGGATCCATATTCGTAACATCAAAAATTCTTCCGAATATTTATTTAGAAATTTTCATTCCAAATTTCATTCCAAAACCATCCACGTAGAGGGCGATTTTTAAAAAAAATAATGTTATTCCAATTATCTTTTATCCATAAATAGAATCCTTTGCAATTTCTAACTTTCGAAAATTATGAAATTCCGTACAAATATCCATCCTAAGTTTCACGGTATTGGGTGATGAAAATTTAAAAACAAGTCTTTAACAACTTTCTGTAACTCGTAAAAATAAGCCTAAATACCGACTTCCATATTTATAAATTAAAACGAATAGTAAAATTTCAATAAGATTAAAATTTTATTTATAAACAATTAAGAATTGTATTATTACCAAAGAACGAAACTCCTTATAAGTAATATAAAAGTCGAATTTAGAGTATGTAAATATTCCATTGCAGAACTGATGGTCTAGTCCCGCTTGAAAGGGTATGATCACAATAAGTGCTTAAAAGTATATAAAAATATACTTGTTAAATATTAAAGAAATGTATTTGTACAATTAAAAAAGCGAAAAAACATTGAGATGTGAATCAAGAAGTCATCAACATTTTCCACTAATAATCACTAAATAGGTAATGATTGGATATGAGTTGAACATTTCCCAACTTCGGTAATTCAGCTGTTGGATCAGGAG
Source organism: Vanessa atalanta (assembly GCF_905147765.1). Lineage (NCBI taxonomy): Eukaryota > Metazoa > Arthropoda > Insecta > Lepidoptera > Nymphalidae > Vanessa > Vanessa atalanta. Next base: position 9,951,043 of record NC_061882.1, read on the forward strand.
GAAATGATAGAGAAGACTCAATTATACGCAACGACGGCGCAGAAGTGGAAGATCAATTCAGCTTTATCACAAATCGGTGTGGTACAAGATTAGAAGGTTTAGCGTTGCTTTGATGATTCATTCACTCTTACACTGCTCCTTCGGATAACATTCGAGATACAAATATGTTCCATTAACTATCGGAATATTAACAAGAGTTTGGTTGCTTATAACACGTGTAAATGATAAACGACTTTAATATACGTATATTGTACTATCATGTTGTAGATAATTGCAAAAAATAAGGTTTAATTAAAAAAATACTACAAGAGGTGGTAGGCCTTTGTGCAACCCGTTAGGGTCGGTATGCACTCTACAGCCAAGCAGCAATACTTAGAATTGTTGTACCGGTATGAATGGTGAGCGTGCCGGTGTAACGACAGGCATATAGAGCATAACAGGTTACAAGGTTGGTGGCGTATTAGCGATGTAAGGAATGTTTTTTTTTTTTTATGGCGCCAGTGTCTACATTCATTGTTTTTTTTTTTATGTCCGAGATGGCAAACGAGCAGGAGGCTCACCTGATGGAAATTGACTACCACCGCCCATGGACATCTGCAACACCGGGGGACTTGCAGGTGCGTTGCCGGCCTTTCAGAAAAGAGTACGCTCTTTTCTTGAAGGTTCCCAAATCGTATCGGTTCGGAAAAACCGCCGGCGAAAGCTGGTTCCACAGAGTGGTTGTGCGAGGCAGAAAATGTCTTAACAATCGCGCTGTTGTGGATTTTTGGACATTTAGGTGGTGCGGGTAATATTTGGTATTTTGACGAGATGTCCGAAGGTGAAATTCAGCAGCCGGGATTAATCCGAACAATTCCTCGGAACATTCCCGGTGATAAATTCTATAGAAGATGCAGAGCGATCCAACATCTCTACGCAAAGCCAAAGAATCAAGCAGATCGGAAAGGGCTTGATCGTCGATAATTCGAGTTGTTGACCACTTAACATCAGGTGACTCATTTTGCGTATGCCTTAAAAAACCGCATAGTAGTAGTTCAGTAGTGACTTTTAACTTAAAATAGCTTTTTGTTATAAAGGAAAAAGAGAATGTCTAAATATTAATATAATATGAACAATTTATGTTCCAGGTAACTAAAGAATAATCAGGTAAGTAATAATTTGAATTGGTAATATAATAATATAGAATAAATAATTAATAAACAAACTGTATAAATAATAACATTTATTAAATTAAATATGTGAATAGTGTTACAAAGTCTCGTATATTTTCTTTTTATGTGACAACTTTTGTAAGTTATTGGGATTGCATTCTTTACAAAACCGCATTAAACCGGTTCGAACCAACTTTATGCGGTAAAATAAACGTTGGATTTATTTCTTGATGCCCGTCCTCGCGTATAGTCACGATCCATTGTTTGTGAATACGGATTGCATCATTGTAAAAAGATTTATTTTAAGTTGGAAAGTGACACATTTCAAAGAATTCATTAAATCAAAAAGGTTGTAACAAACTTAATAATATGTTCAAGAAACAAAGGAACATTACTTGTCTATACGTACAATCGCGATTTATTTCTGTAATAAAATTAATATATGTAGGTACCGTACATAAGTTTTCCATATCTATATAAATATATTCGAATATCTTGTAATCATGAAGCTCGGATTGCAGTGAAGCAAATTACATGATTCGGCTAATGATTCAGAACCCAAAATTAATACTCCTATGTATTTTAATAAGTGGAAAAGTGCTAAGTCCTCTTACGGCTCTTCTTGGTAAGTATAGTACCGGTAGACGACCTTGTATATATTCCTTGTAAATTGTAAAACAGAAATCTATGAAGGGGTTACTTAAATGACTGACTATATAAACTTAAGTCTACCATTAAATTAATTAAACGAAGTAAATATTACACTCTCACTATATTTGATATACTAGGTCGTAAATCTGAAATCAAAAACTTACAGCATGTATAATATTTCAATCGCTTATGACTTGAATGAGCTGGAAGTTTATCTAGTAGTAGATTACTGAATAATCGTTTATTAGTCCGGGGTTCTGAGGTGAAGGTGTGCCAATTATTACTACACATGGTATAACATATCGAATACTGACGTAAATATTTGTTACACATATTAACAAATGCAATCAGATTTCTCAGAACATTGCTAAAATAATCTCTGGCTTAAGATAGATCAGATACGCCTTTATGCATAATCCACGTATCACGTACACGGTAAGGATATCTTCTCATACACTCTGGCCTACACTTAAACCAAACCAATATATAACCTATGGTATGAGTGACCACAAGTGCATTTTACCTTAAGGTTTTTATTGGCGAACATCGCGAATTTACTATATCTCACGCTAGACCCGCTCTTCCACCACCACCAGTCTTTAATAAAACACACGAGTAAGGTAGAATTGCTTACTTACTCCCGTACATAAAAGCGTAGCATTGCTAGTAGTAGTCCCTTACTTCTGCCATCGAATTATACTTCAGCAACCCCATATTCCTTACTGCGAAGATCCCATAATACTAAGATCAGCCCGATCACTTATTACACGCTTCCCGCCTGAATTCCCAGTAGCCAACCCTTTGTGTTTATTTTACGCCGAAGTTTTCTCGAAACATACATGCCAGTCCACTGCATTCTTCGCTGGCATCAGGCCGGATATAAAACTACTCAATAAATAGCGTAAATTTAACTTCAAGTATGGTACCTTATCCTCACCATATCACCTCGGATACTGTAAAATCACTCAAGTGTCAAGCGAAGTTACGATTCCTCACTACATATTTTGTTATTGTATCTGTCAAAGGACAGAGTTCTGAAGTAAATCAATATAACTATGATTAACTATTCGTTTAATTTATTCGTAACAACTCGAGAAACGATGCTTCCATAGACACGGTCACTGCAAGAAATATACCTTTTTATCCCTTATTTAGCTAACGTGACACCGAGCCTAGGATTATAATACAAGTATAAGATATTATACGACTTGTGCCTGTAATGACACTCGCTCACACACCTCATACTGGTACCCATTATCACGAACACCTGACTGAAGCCGAGGGTTACTTTGCTCAATGTAATCATAATCTGCGTGGGTGCAAGATCCACGTCTGTTACATAGACACGCAACGTAAACTAGACAAAGAAAAATCGGAAAAATGTTAATGTAAAATATATGAAAAGCGTAGATTTAAATATATTATATTATTTTAAATTTGCAATTAACGAAACAAAACAGTGTACAATAGAAAAAGTATACTTAAATACGATTCTAAGAGAGACAGTTGTAGTAACATTCAGTAAAGAGGAGGAGATCTTATCTCTCTTTGAGGAGAAGGCTAGGAACTTCTTCTACAACGCTGCTCTAATACGGATCGGTGTAATTCATGCAGGTTTCCTCAAGATGCTTTCCATCACCGTTAAGCCTAAGATAGATTATAATTATAAACACAAAAGAAACACGACAATAAATTAGTGGGACATGCCCTAGTCGACCCTTCAGTTAATCTTTAGTTAATCTTGGTTTAAAAGAATAATAATCAAACATAAATTAAAAATTCGGCCCGCCTTAATTAAATACGAAAAAAGTTACGACAAACAAAAACCTCCCCAAAACTAATTTCTAACAGAAAAAAAACATCAGCCATGCGGAAATAGCATTTGAAATTTGATTAAAAATAACTCAGACTCTTCTTTGTTTTTTTTTTCTAAACAGCTTTGAACGTTGAATAAAATTCCATTTACAAGGGTGATTACATATGGTCTTTTTATATTAAACTTGTATAAAAAAATATTATTATTACATTACCTTAAATTGAGTTAGGTGAACAGCAAGTGATAGGTATGTAGATAGAGGGCAGAAGTTAGAAGAAAGTAGATTTTTTTATCACTAGGGTTTTTCGTGACTGGATGACGACGACAAACCAACAAACTTTCGCCTTTTAATGTTAGTGGTCTATTCGATTGTATCGTTGATCTAGTGATTTGATATAAGGCCGCAGATCCTGAGGTTCTGGTTCAAACTAGAACCAGTTCGATCATGAGAGTGATGATATGGCGAGTACACCTGTATTTGTGCACACTATAATATGTCCTGCGTTGGCTAATCTTCCATGAGATTGTCTGCTGTAACCGCAATCAGTCGGATGACATCATCACTTTGTTTTAATTTATTGTTTTTTTTTCAGCAGTCAGTCTTACTTCAGACGTGAATATATAGTGTGAGACTTTGACGCGGCCGATGAATCAGCTGAACATTGGTCTATTTCGATTGCCATAGTTACTTAATTCACAATTAAATATGGAAAAGAGTAAAAATGTTTTCATAATTCCTTAAGATGTGTGCATCATTCACACATTGATTTTTATTATGTACTGTTACGTTACTACACTGTCTGCGTTAGACTTAACTTTATTTCCGACTTACGCGAAAACTTTCAAACCAATTTGAAACTTGGGCGTTGCATTAGTAGTGATTTATTTAACAGAATATACTTCAATTGTTCACTTGAAATAATTTTCAACTTGGATGGAAGCAATCACTTTGGATTTTCGTTTAGAAACTAACTTAGCTGTAATTTTTTTCTATTTATGGTATGGTACATATTTATGGTAACTACGAGGATATTTATAATAATAATAATGATGATTATAGTGAATTACTAGTTTATAAGTGATCATCTTTACCTATGGACATTGGTACCGTAAGTGAAAACTCTCATTATATCATTAACGGTACACCTCCATTGCCGTCCCAGTTTTGGAAAAAAGAAAAATACTTGGCAATTATCAATATAATAAGTTCCGACATTCGTTCCGTTATAACAATAATAATCAATCAAGTTAAGTATGAGGAACGAGAGGAAGACAGAGAAAGTTTCCAACAATATGATGTTTACGAAATATTATAGATTTTTTTAAAGAAAATCAGTGACAGTTTTTGTATAAAGCACATCAGTGTTTAGTAATTTAGTAAGTAAGAGCAAACTTTAAACACTATGTTAACCACTCAACGAAGTAAGTCCATCCTTACTAGGGCAAGGTTTTTATGAAAAGAATCTGCAGTCATTTTCTTGAAATTTGTCAATTATTAATTTTAATTTTATATTAAAACATCGATCGATAACTTACTACACGATAAAAAGCAAGCAGTTCGTATTCCTTTTGAAAGATTCGTCAGCACTCAACTCGCCGACCACGTAAAACTATCTGATAGAATTGTGTTACCATCAGACTATGAGAGTGTGGGAATAGAGTGAATTGATATTTACACACACGTCCAGTCCTTCAAATTATCCATCATGACCATGAATAAAATCATGACCATTGACCATATCATACAGTTATTATTGATTTTCACAGTAGACTTATCAGTAACGACGTGATGATATGCTAAATTTCACAGAAATGGAGTTACTATACAACATTAATTAAATAATAATCATACTTTATTGTAAACTAAAATACAATAACAAATAGCACTATTACAGAAAAAAACAATAGTCTACTGCTGGTCTGGCTTCATACCAGGCCCGTCTTAAGCACAACGATCGTTTGGCAAAGGCAAGCACTCCTTGCTGGTGATTTCCCCTATCTTAAAAAACGCGTGGCACCCTTGATTAAGATGGGCCTATCTCCCATGGTGCGATTTTTTTCATCCATGTTTCATGTATATAATATATTATATATATATATAATTTTACGTACTTTTTTTACTGCCAATTGTATCAATATATAATCTGTAATATTTCAATGTTTGCATTAGAGTTATTTATACTGTATGATACTTGGATTTGAGCTAACCCATCTGGGTACCACTCATCAAAAATTCTACCACCAAGCAATGATGAGTGAGCTAGTGTACCTACAGAAACATGGGGTATATCATCTTACTTTCCAAGGTTGATGGCACATTGGTGGTGTCAGGAATGATTTAAGTTTGTCACACCACTAATGTCTATGAGGGGGGATGAACACTTACAGTCACGTGGCCCATTCGTCTACCTATATCATAAAATAAAAAATATATCTCTAAGATTTTTTTTTAAACATTGAGTCTGTTTTTATTGATTAAATTTTACTTTGAATTTTTAACCTACCAACTTGTTGAAGCTCAGACACGCCCTTAGGTCTAAATTTCAAATTGCCATTTACGCCTCAAGGCGTCCTAGCTCAGGTCTAATATTCTTAGTGTCAGTTTGAGCAAGTTACTAACGAACCATATTAAATTATTGGCATTTTATCAGACATCACTCACTATATTAACTAAATTACTTCTTAAACTTTTTTAATTTTCGAACATAAGTCAGGCTGAAAAAATACGGGATTAAAAATAAATAAGCTCGATATTTTTTTTTTTTTAAATATTATTTGAAGTCAATGTTTTTGTGAAACATTTTGTATTACTTGTACAATTATCTACTAGTCAGTCATAAATAACAATCTGGTAAACGTCTGATTCGATGACCAAAAGTCCTAATCACGTGACGTCTTAATTTTCTCGTAAAAATAATATATTATTTATCAAGATTCTAGTAAGAGTCGTTAGTGGTTACATAACATTTAAAACTTAGTTGATTTCAGATAATCGTAGCGAATTACGACACTTCCAATTCTCTTAAGATAGACTTGACGAACGAACGTGTTATACGCGAATATATTTATGTCAGTTCAACTAAACTACTGACGTATTTGCAAAGTTGTTAAGCTTAAGCGTTTGAATGATTATTATCAAATGCCTTATCTCAAATCTCACAATATGCTTAAACTTCTCGATTACCTACTACTTTATGTCCTAGGGAGTTCGTGTAAACAGTAGATTCGACAGAATTCCTTTCTATAATGAAACCTGCATGTAGTCAGCACAGGTTATCTTCTCCCTCATATACTATTGTCGAATATCACCTGATACATATAGTTTTTTTCACAATATATTTTACCACTGACTACGAGATGACTGACTATAAAATAGATTAAAAACAAGAAGACGTAATTGTACTTACCCGAATTTGAATAAGTGATCTTCAGTTAAGATCCTCGTGATCGGCTACCGGAGTCGTTCCAGTTTAGCTGCCTTGATTGCTTATAATAATACAAATGTAAAAACAAATGGTTCTTTTAATAATACGTTCAAAAAGAACTCAATCTAACTCATATTCGCGAAATTCTTTTCGAATTATCCCAGAATTTTCTTAAGTTCGGTACAAATTGCCATCCCTTAGAAGCCCGGACGCTTCCGATAAGCGTATTTTTCTGTTTTTCCACTGTCAAATCAAGATTATTTAAGGATATGTTCCGGATCAAAGGCCTATCGTGTTATTCATTTTGTTCTCCTTCATAAATGGTTCTTCGTTTTGTAATTTTCCTTAAGTGTTCATTTCTTTAATCTTGTAAAACATATAATAGATTAAGGTTATTTCCAAATGAGTAAACTTTGCGTGTTTATTTTTTATTATATACTTAATTGTTTTAACGTTATACTTAGATAAATTGGTTTTATGGCCGAGACGCCCCGGTGGGATTTGTCGATCTTAATCACAGTATCCTAAGTCAAACGCAGCAAATGTGATTTAAAATTGCTTGATTTATTTCAAAAGCCGAGCTTGCCCATTGGAGCGTACACGTAGATTTTAAGCAAAAATCACAGCTTCAGGCCAGCGGTACTGAATTAAGGTGTTCTAATTAGTCTCGTTCTCCGTGATAGATACAAATATTGCAGGATCTGTTTTAGTTAAAATCTATATCTTTATCTCTATGTATTTATATATAGTAAATGAAACAAAGTCGGTTTTTTAAATGAAGAGTAAGTAAGGTATTATATGTATTTACATATTGTGACCACAACAGTAGAAGGGCGTTCTTAGAAGGGATATTGGAATACACCTTCGAAATTACCCACGCTGCTGATAATTAGGACCTTAATTAACCAAAATATGGATGTCTATTATCCAGTAAATTATTTCAACCCCAAGGAAGGACGTAGACTAACACTTTTTACGCCCAACACCTGAGGACCCTAAAATGCGAGCAAACCTACGGACGATAAATAGTATTATATAATAACGCCGCCATTATTTTTATTTAAAATCGAATACATTGCATTACATTAATTTTTAATTAATAAAATCAAAGTTATCTAAACTATTTAACAAAGCTTGAAGTTCACAATTGTCCGTCGTTACTGTTGCTGTGGAAAATTTACATCTCATTTAAAACTCTTGTATTTAATTTGGCTCATGCCTGCTCTGGTCGCTAAGTTTTGTCGCATTTTAAACAGACCGAGATAAAATGAATTTCACTAACAAAAACATTTAAAGTTACGCACCGACTCGAAGAGGGTTTCTTTTATTATTGCGGTAAGAATATTTAGCATGAACTCTATCCTGCAAAATATATACTAAAAGGTTTTTTTTTTGGCGCTGTAAAAAATATTAACCATTCCTTATATCACCAATGCGCCACCAACCTTGGAAACTAAGATGTTATGTCCTTTGTGCCTGTAGTTACACTGGCTTACTCACCCTTCAATCCGGAACACAACAATACTGAGTAGGGGAGAAGTGGCATGAAAGAGCCAGGTTTTGAAAAAGCCACTTGCATTATTTTGGTAGTTTATCAGCAGATTTGGTTAGTGATTTAATTTTAAAGTGGCAATACTGATTTCCCGTCACCCACAAACATTTGAAAGTCCGCCGAAACCACAGAACGCCAGCACATCGAGTCAAAGTTTTCGGTACTAAAAAGTAATTACTTCATTTAACTTGTTTTTTGGTATTTTATTGTAAACAACTATAGGCAATTGGATTATACATCGAGTTTGTGCATTTATTTGGCCTTGCAACTGCATAAAAACCGCAACAGTTTTGATATTGTTGTTATTTTAAGGGTTATATTTTTTAAAGCATAAGTTATGAAAGATCCGGGTGATTGGGCCTTTAATAACATTTTAATTTTCTAAATACAATAAAATAGTAATAATTATGCTTTTTGAAATATGTAATAATTTATGTGCTTCAGATATTGCATTATGGAAATGATAAGACAGTTTTTCTTAATTTTTTACCAAATAATGGAAAAATGTCGTCTGCTATCGTAGCTGACACGCCCGAAAAGAAAAAAAAAGAAGAAAACGATGCTAGAGGAAAGATACCTCAAACTATAATTAAGAAAATGACGACAAAATATTAAAAAACAATTGCAAATCACGTCATACGAAAACAGCGATTAAGATTTGTTTCTATGTAAAAAAAAATCAGATTGGGCTTGTGAATCCTATGGCTTAAATTTTTTTTTTTTTAATTTATTGCAAGACATGTTTCCAATATTAAGAAAATTACATTATGTATTCTTAAGTTTCTAATATTTAAAATAAGACTAATGAATGTATTAAAATTAAAGAGTTAGTTGGAATTATTTAAAATAACTGATAGAAATTAGTTTTTAAAAAAGATTTGTGTCTTAATTTTTTTTGTTATAGTGTCTTTATTATTAATTTGCATTATTATATTATTATTATATTATCACAATTATACTTTATAAAACAGACTGGCTCTTTCATAACTTTTAGTGGCTCTTTCAATACCGATACGTTTCGAAAGAGCCAGAAGATATATTTTTTTTTATTAAATTATCTTCTTTAATAAATAATAATTAAAGAAAAAAATATCATATTTTTTTTAACTTAAAGTATCCTTTTTTGGTCTGTTTAGAAAACTGGCTCTTTCATGCCACTTCTCCCCTACTGCTTTTTTGCAGTAGGATATCTGAAGAGTGGGTGATACCTACCCAGACGGGCTTGCAGAAGGTTCTACCTCCAAGTATAATTATGTCTTCCGAGCTGATTATGTCCAGGTCCACCAAGTCAACTACGCCTAATATGATTTAAAAGTATGATTTAAAAGTCCGTTAGCCGCCACAGCTAGTATCGGAATACTTGGCGTTGATGTTTCGAGCCTCGTTCAGTTCCGCGGTCAACTGGAAGGCAAAGCCAAATTGGCATCAAAAAAGCTTGGTGTGCTCAGCAAGGCAAGACAGTATTTCACGTCGGCCCATCGCCTTAGACTATACAAGGCGCAAATTCGGCCTCACATGGAGTACTGCTCTCACCTCTGGGCGGGTGCTCCCCAGTACCAGCTCCTTCCATTTGACCGTATCCAACGTAGAGCAGCTCGAATTATCGACGATCAAGCCCTTTCTGATCTGCTCGATCCTTTGGCGTTGCGTAGAGATGTTGGATCACTCTGCATCTTCTACCGAATTTTCCACGGGGAGTGTTCCGAGGAATTGTTTGGATTAATCCCGGCAGCTGAATTCCATCTTCGGACATCTCGACAAAATTCTAAATTTCACCCACACCACTTAGATGTCCGTAAATCCACAACAGCGCGATTTTTAAGGCATTTTCTGCCTCGCACAACCACTCTGTGGAACCAGCTTTCGCCGGCGGTTTTTCCGAACCGATACGACTTGGGAACCTTCAAGAAAAGAGCGTACTTATTTCTTAAAAAAAAAAAAAAAACAGAGCAAGTTACAATAAAACGAATGAAAAATCAATGCCGTCTATTATTTTCTGTTTGTTGAGGATATTTATAATGTAAGAGATCGCGGTTCCGTTAGTTCGATACGATGCCACAGGCTCTCCGATCCGTGCCGAAGACAGCCATCGTAATGTTTTTAGGGGACAATAATCACGCTTAACCAAACAAAGGAGTTTAAAAATGTGTGCTTATAATTAAATGGGCCCGTTATATTAAAAACAACACAGTATATATGTATGTTACAGTCAAAGTAATAAATTCGGACATTATGTATACAATCTGACCATATAAAAAAATTACTAATTACCATATATATTTTTTTCTGGATTATTAGTATATTATTTTACAATGAAAAAAAAAGTCAGTGTGGGCCACGACAAGCTCGAAGCCCAGCGAAGATTTGCTGATGTTCAGTAAAAATATAAAAACGCCAAAATTTATAAAAGTAAAATGTAAAAAAAGGCACGGGCAACTGTGAGCCCGTGGATGTTGTAAATAAAATAAAAAAAAAACTTTATATATAATATCTACTCAATTTAGACGAAGTGATCATTGAATTAAACACATTAAAGATTTATTTTATTTAATATCTAGGAATACCTGGATAAAGTAATAAAATTAGGCGAAGATTATAAACTTTCACTACAATTTGCTTTACGCATAACTTTTTAACTTTTAATTGTAATAATAATATGTTGTTATTATAAATAGTAATAATTATACTTTTTATTAAGTCTGATAAATACGAGTATTTGTTAATAATAAAATATTCAACAATATAACAACTGAGATGACCAAATATAAAATGACGTATAGAAGCATTGCAAGACAACATTTAATAGACTTTACTTTAAAATAAATAGAAATTACTTTTACTATTGTTTTATAGACACCTTGGTGAGGTTATCGTAGTTCATTTCTCTAAGAAATAAGTGTCTAAAATTGAAAGAGATTATTATTAATTCGTAGTCTAAATATTAATCACCCTAATATATGATGTTCGGCCTCTGGTTGGTTTTTTCGTTAAAAATATTCAATTGAATACGCTGATATTATGAGCCATCCTGAATAACGAACCTTACTTATACGTTTATTGATAATGTGTTTTGTCAATATATGATGTGCCTTTTTTTAAGAAATTTAATATTTGACCACTCGTCAAAAAACATCCTTTCTTTACTCAAAGAAGTCCCCAAACAGACATCATACAAGTTAATATTTATTATTTTAATTAACTTTGACATTTTCTAGACGATTTGGTAATTATATATGACTAATCATTATTTATCATAGCTATTTAATTACTATGACTGTAGCATATATATATTTTAGGGCTTGATGTTTTTACAAGTAAAGAAGTTTACAATATGGATTCATTATAAAATGACGGTCCTTGCAATTATCCGGTAGCATCGGAGCCGGAATTTGAAGATCGGGTCGCCCCGGAGCAACGGAGAATGGACGGGGGAGCTCCTAATTATTTTCCAAATATAAACGATTTCTTTTATTTTTCAATAATTGATGTGGGTCAAATTATTTTAGCAAACAATATCAGTATATTTTACATAAAATTGTACTTGAATTTTTCTATATATCATATCTAATATACTAAAAAGTTCATTATTAAAACTCGATGTTTTTTTTTTTTGTTTCTTTTTACAGAAATATCAATTGTGGTGCCATATCTTCTGGTTCTAAATCTAGCCCTGGGTAGTTGGAGTGTAATAGAATTGATTCCATCATACCCATACACACAATATTTTTCTTCATGAATAAGTACGTGATTTTTTAACATAAAATTATCACATCAGATAAATAGTTACAGATAAGTTTACATAATAGTGTTGTAAATATTTGGTGACGTAAATAACAGCGTGGGTAAGAACTCCTACGATTTTCTCGACAAACAAAATAATAAAAATATTCTAAGGATCTTTAAATTAATTAACAACGATATTACATTGATTCTTAGAGAATGTATTTAAAAAATAATCTCACAATTTTGTTTGTCTGGAAAATTAATAGTATTTTCTTGAAATTAATTAATTCGAAAGATCTATTCCAACTATTAATGTTGTATTGTCTGTTTAATTTTCGTTATGCATTGATCCGAAACATCAGAATCTTTTAGTAGACTTTCAATCTGTTGAGTATAATTTTTGAAAATATCAAATTAAATCCATTCCATCCATAATTGTAATTGATTGCGTCTTTTTAATTACTTCTTTGCTTCGTTTTAATCCTGAGACAGTTCACAGCATTCAAATTTAATCTGTTTTTAACCGACTTCAAAAAGGAGGAGATTATCAACTGGTCTGTATTTTTTTAAAGATGTTTTGGCTAACAAGCAAGACTTGATAGAAGCTTAAGAAATGAGTAGACTATATTATATTATATATATATATATATATCGGAGCGTGGTTACTTTAGTTGTTGATTTGGATAATTAATGAATCGAATAGTTGGCAATAATGTTTGATGGCTGATTTACTTATAAGAGCGGGTCACCCCGAATGGAGTTGTAAGCGTCATGGCAACGCGAGTCGTTATGTTTTGACAAGCTTCTCGAATGCGATGGTTGCTTGCAAACCCATTTGCTCTTAATCGAGATGAATTATTGTAATCCTTTGATATTATTGCGGTGTACGATTATTGTATCAATTAATACAGTGATTAGACGATATTAAATACGTTTTATTTTATGAATATCTCCATTGCACGCCCACATAGTCTTACAAATGTCGGATCAATCCCCGAACCCAACTGTTCGGCATCCTGCTTTTCCGACATCAGAAGTGGGATCAGAACACATATCAGACCACGCAGGCTCACTCAGCAAGTTAACAACGCCAAAGCTCAAGCAAGCAAGAAATACAATGGACGTCTCGAAGAAAACATCCGCGCTGACGTGTTTTTCCTGCGGCGAGCGAAGCCACATATCGACGCGTTGTGCGAAGAAGGGAAAACAAAACAAGCGAGCCGGTTATGAAATGTCGAGTGGATATCTGCACCATGAAGCCAGCTCTAGGTCTATTTTCTATTAAAAACGGTGGGCAGTTTTCATTTTGTTTTGATTTCGGTGTTAACAAATTACTTGGTAAGAGAAAGCGTAGCATAGTGACCCTACTAGAGATTGACTTGGTGACAAAGTTGGCCTTGGTGGCAAATGATGGCCTTGGTGGCAAGTGATTGACTTGGTGACAAAATTGGCCTTGGTGGCAAATGACAGCCTTGGTGGCAAATGACAGCCTTGGTGGCAAGAGATTGACTTAGTGGCGTAAATAGACCTTGGTGGTCTTGCTGGTCGCTTACCTTGTAAAGTTATGCTGCTAGAGAATATTATGCTATTGAGATAGCATGGACGGTTATAATATTCATCGTGTGGTGGTCAGAATGGCCAAGCGGGTTATGATGTGTACATTTGTTGTTTTATTGTTTACAGACGAGGAGGTTTACAGCAACGAGACACACGAGGACGTGTGATAGTGCAGGATGGCCGTATCGGAGCGTGGTTACTTTAGTTGTTGATTTGGATAATTAATGAATCGAATAGTTGGCAATAATGTTTGATGGCTGATTTACTTATAAGAGCGGGTCACCCCGAATGGAGTTGTAAGCGTCATGGCAACGCGAGTCGTTATGTTTTGACAAGCTTCTCGAATGCGATGGTTGCTTGCAAACCCATTTGCTCTTAATCGAGATGAATTATTGTAATCCTTTGATATTATTGCGGTGTACGATTATTGTATCAATTAATACAGTGATTAGACGATATTAAATACGTTTTATTTTATGAATATCTCCATTGCACGCCCACATAGTCTTACAAATGTCGGATCAATCCCCGAACCCAACTGTTCGGCATCCTGCTTTTCCGACATATATATATATATATATATATATATATATATATATACTTTTCTTTTTTTCATCGTAACTATGACACTCGCTTCCAAATTTAAATATCCTCAATTTCAATTTGTATATATATATATATATATTATATAATATATAGATTATTATTATTTTATCGTCACTAATTATTTTCATACGATTTAAAACTGTTTTAAATTATGCCAAAGAAGTAGACCTTCACAGTCGAGTACATAGTAAACGCACCGATTTTTTTATAAAATAGGTAGACTGACTGACAAATGAGCCACCTGATCAAACGTGCTTACCAAACCCTATAGTCTATAGACAATGTAAAAAATATTAACCATCCCTTAAATCTGTAATGCATCACCAACCTCGGAATCTAAGATTTAATGACCTTTGTAGACGAACATAGTAAGTCAATGTAACAACAGTGTTACACCAACTCACTGACCGTTCAAGCCGTAACAAAATAAATATAATTATTGCCGTTTGAATGTTTGAATTAAATTTCCTAAAAGAAAAAAAAATAGTATTAAATGCTAGTAGATGTTAAACATTAAAAGTTCCTACTATTTCTGAGACACTTAAAATTTAAAGCTTCAAAATTCATAAAATTCCCCTTACATGGTAATAAAGTGCGTCTTCGAGGGTTGTTTGACAGGCCCCATTAATTTGCTCCATAACTGAAATGATCTTGAGGCGTAATAAAGTACGCTGTGAGTAGCTCGCTGAGTTCTACGGTAAAATTATACGCGATTATCGCTTTTTGGGTATAAAATTAGGTAAAGCTGACGAAAAACGTTAAAATCACCATATGTAATACCTACTTAGATACTTCCGTGTATAAAGGACTTAATACATTACTATCTTAAAAAAGTTAAGATTACTTCATTTATTGATTTCTCAACGAACGTAACTCAATAATGGCAGAATTTTAAAAACTCATATATCACGGTTTGTTATTTGTACCGAAAAACCAGAAAATTTAGTATGTCTTGACAAACGACCTAATGAGCCTCACTATATTTCAGTCCTCATTACTACCCCTTATTATATATATTTTACTTATAAATTAGCTTACATATACAATTTGTAAATTTTCGTATTCAAAATCGTAGAACTTGTATAATTATATAGATTGGTTCAGTATTTTAGTTTTGAAAGCGTAACAGATAGATTAACAGACAAACAGATTTTTTTTCGCATTAATGGTATCAATATAGATAGAGATTATAGCAGAAAAAAATTACTGAAAACGTTGTACGTACTAGTGAGGAGTGCAGAAGCAGATCATTCCACGAACGAGAGACTTATATCCTAGAGACTGTTTCAAACTTTAACTTACCGAGCTGCATTAGACCTGTCACCTAAACTAGCAAATGCGTCATACAATTTTATCTTTATTACAAAAAAAATAACTATTAACAATAAAACATCTGAAAAATCCAATGGGTCAGACCTACCATTCAAACACACTGAGCAGCTGTAATCCAGTTTAATTACAGTCATAAGAGACAACAGCCCGTATTGAACAGGGGAAAGTGACCTCTTACTATTAGTAAACCCAACAGCCCCTTACAGTTCCTTAACTATAAAAAAAATGTTGTTTTCAATAATGCAAACCATAGCATTAATTCATTAGGACAGGTACCGCTACCCCAATTAATTATTATTTACGTTTCCTTAATGTTGTACATTTTATTACATAATTCTTGATGCGAATGAAAGATAGCTATAGCTCTTGACGGGGAGCGTCTTCAACGTACCCTGACAGCCATCATTAATTTTATACGCAATAGGCCCGGAACAATTTATTCGAGTTGAAGTTAAATAAATTTTCAGGCACTTGTAGAAACCCATACGGGTAATATTTCTTTGAGAGTCATATTCGTGTTGTTTATTTATAAAAATAATATTTTATTTTATTTACAGTGAATGGTGCTGTGTAAATCTTATTTATGAACAGTGTTATTTTTTATATAATAAAATAAAATTTTGCACGTTACGACAACGAATGTGAAACATTTAAATTAATGATTTTTGTAAGAATTAAAAAAAAATAGAAATTCAAGATATACATATATGTGGAGTAAGAATACTAAAACTAACAATATAACAGAATACTAAAATTAACAAGTTACAGCTATAATCAGAAACTGGGACTATCCTAGTAAGTAAATAGTATTGCTACTAGTACTTGTGGCAGGTAGTCCCGCTCTTCCATAACGTTCTTATACATTACTAAAAACGTGTGTGTGTGTGTGTGTGTGCGTGTGTGTGTGTGTGTGTGTGTGTGTGTGTGTGTGTGTGTGCGCGTGTGTGTTTGTGTGCGTGTGTGTGTGTGTGTGTGTGTGCGCGTGTGTGTGCGTGTGTGTGCGTGTGTATGTGTGTGTGTGTGGGTGTATGCGTGTGTGTGTGCTTGTGTCTGTGTAGAGATTTAACAAGTTATACGAATTATAAGATTATAGCATTATAGTAGAGCTTCTGTCTCGAGGTAATTCAAGCGGAGTAACCACTGAGTTACGACTTTCTTACAATCATAAAAGCTTAGCGAATTAATATTTAACTTTTCATTTACACGATTATATACATAGCTAGACTGCCATGCATATTGTCTGGATGCAAATTTAGTTTTAATTGGACAAGTATATGAGACTAATTTTTTTCTTCTTTTGTCTTGTTTGTTACAGTCAAAAGTGATAGTCTTGTGTACTTTAAGAATACATCTTAATAAATAAAGTTGTCTTACAGTTAATAATTTGCAGTCTGAGTAAAGTTGATCCGTTGTAAATGTATAAGGCTTAAAATTCATTACCTTAATAATAGACCTCTGTCCTCTTTCCACCTCTAGAAATTTAGATTTTGAAGCCCCGCCCCACACTGATATACAATAACCTAAAACTGATTGTACCAGTGTGACGTAAATTTGGCTTAATAACTTTTTTGTCGTAACATGTCTCAGTTTTTTAAAAATCCAAATTAGTTTTCTTACTTTACTATTAACAAATTCTATTTGTGGGTGCCAAGACAGGCGTTGGTCTAGCATCACACCTAAGTATTTAGTAGAAGATACTTTTGTTATTAAAGGACAACTACAATTATTACGATTGACATTACAATTTTGATTGTGTAATTTTATATGAAAATTACTTCCCGGTTGCGTTCTTTTATTTAGAGTAAAACAGAGGTAGTTAGTTTTAGAAGTATTTAACGAGAGGAGATTAGATTTAAGCCAATGAGAAACCCTAGACAAACCAGACTCCACAATTCCTTGTAAAATATTCCATGAGGAACCGGAAAAGACAAGCGCAGTATCATCTGCGTATGAAAATATACTACCGCCATCAAGAGTTAAGTCGCATAAATCATTAATATATATAAGGAATAATGTAGGGCCCAAAACACTACCTTGTGGTACACCAAAAGATAACGTCGATTCATGACTTATAAATTCCCCAAGTTTTACACGTTGCCTTCTTCCATATAAATAGTCTTTAAAAAGACACAATGCATTGCCTCTTATGCCAATATTTTCCAGTTTCTGTACAAGAATGGGAACAGAGACAGTATCAAAAGCTTTCTTTATATCCAAGAATACAGTTAAACACTTATGCCCTTGGTCAAGATGCTTTGTAATAAGAGTAGTGAGGGCCATTACCGCATCTTCTGTTGATTTATTTTGCCGAAAACCATACTGTGATTTTGAAAGTATGTTAAATTTATTAAGGTAATTAATTAATCTGTTGTTTATTAACTTTTCAATCACTTTGGCTATAGATGGTAGAATGGAAATTGGTCTATAGTTATTTATGTCGTCTCTGTTACCATTCTTGTACACTGGGGTAACGATGGAAAGTTTCAATGGTTGGGGGAAAACACCAGTTTTGAAACATACATTAGCTATATGACATAATATGGGGGAAATAATGTGACTAGCTGCCTTGAGAAATTTAGTAGGGATTTTATCCCATCCTGGAGCGCTCTCCGACTTTAGATTTCTGATTATTATATCAATTTCTTGAGGATCAGTGTCTAAGAGAGCGAAGGAAGATAGGTGAGAATTAGGGGATTTTACTATAGGACTAGTTTGAGGGGCAATAGAAAGTGTGTCCTCTGCAATCATTCTGCCAACGTTTGCAAAGTAATCAGATATATAGTTAACAGAGTCAGAAGGTTTCGATTTTATATTTAACAAGTTTTTGTTTTGAGTCTTGTCTGGTTTAGTATTAACAATAGATTTTATTGTATTCCAGAGAACTTTCATGTTATTTGCTGCTAAAGTAAGTTGTTGTCTTTCATAGTTTCGTTTTAATTTTTTTATCATATTATTACAGAAATTCCTATATCTTTTAAATGTGATCCGTAATATTTGATTGTCGGGGTCAGATTTTAGCTTTTTTTGCATATTATTTCTATTTTTAATGCAGCGCAAAATTCCAGGCGTCATCCAAGGCTTAATAATACGTTTAGATTTACAGAAGTAAGTAGTAGTAGAGCTTTCATTCAGTGATTCACACAATATGCTTATTAAATTTTTAACTAATGAATTAGGATCTTCACTATTTAGAAGTGCAGCGATATTTTTGTTAATAAGAATTTTGACAGCCTTATTAAAATCTATAAAGACTTTTATTTTATGGCATTTATTTTGATTTTTTATTTTAGCTAGACTTAAGAATATCATACTGTGATCGGTAATAGTAGTGTTAAGAACTGCAATAAATGGAACTCTTTGTTTGTCTACTTTCAGTATAAAGTGATCAAGACAACTATTACCTCGCGTTGGAAACGAGTGTCCTGGAAGTAAACCATGCATGGATAACATGTTCAAGTAGTTAGACTTGTTATTGCATTCATTATTTGACTCATTTTCTTTTGATATAATATTAATATTGATATCACCCGTTATAATAATATTTCTACAACATTTTAGAGTACTTAGATAAGAACTTAGCGAACAAATAAAATCTGAAGCATTGACATTAGATGGGGATCGGTAGATACCAAGAATAATGGTATCATTTATTTTAAGCTGTAGACAGGATGCCTTCATGAGTCTAACTTCCTCGACATTGACTTGTAAGCATTTTTTAACATAGATTACAACACCGTCACTCCTGTTGATATGTAAGGTAGTTGTAAATGAATTATAATTTTCAAGGGACGGTACTGCCTTAGAAGAATTTAAGTGACATTCTGACAGTACCAAGATGTCCACTTCAATATTAAGCTGAGATAGAGTTAAGGAGAAATCATCGAGGTTGGAATATACGCTTCGAATATTTTGTGAAACTATAGTAAGATCATTTTTATTTATAATTTTAATTTTATGCAATTCCTCAACATCACATTGTTGTGAGTCAATAGCGGATTGGTCTATTTCGTTTAAGGTGTTAAGATAGCTTTTATTCATAAAGATTATCAATTTGAATAATTATGGTGGTAGCTTGTAAATGATACGTGATATGCTGCTCTATAATTATGATGTTAGGATATATATTGTCTAGAATAAACTGAAAATATAACGATATATCTCTACATGAGTGTACGATTTCAAGATGTTGAGTGAAAAAAATTGAGTATTTATATATGATGTGTGAGTGTTGAAGTGTACAATTTACAGGAGAAATATTTGATGAGTACAAAATACAAAAATAACAAAAAAGAAATTTAAAGCTTAGAAATAAAATTAACAATTTTTTCAAACTAAACATTGGCTCCAGAAATAGTCATAAGGCTTGCAAGAGCTTGTGGATCTGAGATTCATTTTTGATAAGAATAATCTGTGATGACTCGTCTTTTCTTACGTATACTTTCCCATAGGCTGTCCAACAAAAATGATATCCTTTTGTTTTGACTAAGTCCCTCGCGAGAAAATAAAGTCGAGACGCTTTGGCAGTCAAATGTTCCGAAACAAAGATTGGTGTATCTTCAAATGTATTTAAACCCAAATGCTTAGCGCAGAGTTTGGACTTATGTTTGATATTAAATGTCTTACTCAGTTTTAGGACATTGGTTTTGACAATTGTAGAATTTGTTTCTACTATTATGGGAGTATTTTCAAAGCCCTCTTTTTTAGATCGTACTCTGTATATGTCTTTTATGTCTGTATCAGAAATTTTGGATTCGATATTAGTTGATAAGTTAATTACCATTTTTATTAAATCCTCTTTAGTTTCATTTTTTTGTTTCGGTACATTTTTAATTCCAAATTGGTTTTCCGAGTTTCTCTTTGCATTTCCTCGATTTTTTCCTCTAGAAGAGTTATATACTTTCTGTCTTCTTTCACCTGGCACTCTAAACTCTCTATTTTCTTTTTGAATTCTTCATTCTGCGCCGATAAAAATGTTATAGAACTCTCAATGTTGATATTAGTGCGTTGAATTTCTTTCAGGGTAGCGGCATTTTTTTTAAATTCTTGTTCCTGGCTTACCATCAGAGTTGAGATCATTTTCCTCATTTCCTCCTTAAAATTACTCAGGTCTGCTAAAACATCATCATCCCTTTTTCTTTTATTACGAGATGAGACATAATTTGGAGGCGCTTTTGGCTGATGGCTCGACATTTGCATTTCTGAGTCCGAAAGCGATTTATCAAGTACGCTGTCCATTTGTTGAGTACCAGGAAATTATAAATACAGAACTGGTGTTAATGAACATATAGATCTGTCAGGTATGACGACTGTCAAAATGACGACTGTCAAAAACAATGTTGTCCTGTATGTCAGCCAATCTTAAAAGTACCAGGAGATCATAAGCGTGACAGAGTTTAAAAATAAATCTTCAACGGTAGGTGCTGGGTGATTCCTAACAGTAGGGCGTGGCTACTATAAGGATCAATTTTGTAGCGTATGTATATGCGTAGGTTAGCAACGATAATTGCAAATATAAACTCACACGGGCGGGATGGCGAGTACCAGGATCACAGCGCCTTGCGGTTAGTTGAAATAAATACACTCTTTAGACTTATGCACTCCTAATTTTTTCAACTGATTTTATGATTTCGAAAATATTTAAAATAAAATAAAAAAACTTTATTTAGTTCAGTGAGCACGTCAACGCTAAGCGAAGGTCCGGGGGGAAGAGGTTAATAAAATAAATATATTTTATTCTTATAACAATAATATATAGAATTAATACACGAGGAAGCTAGACCAATAGCGGAGAGCGAAGAGGTCGGGGAGTTCGGTCCAAGGCATCAAAAATATAATGTCTAACGATTAGAATGTTGGAATACATATTAAAAATATCAATAGTATAAACTACTTTCAGATAGTAATTAAACTCAGCTTTTTTTTTATATAAAGTTAAATATTTTATTTGATACTAAATTTATTAATCATATACGCAAAAGAATTTGTAATTTTTTTTTTATTTCTCAACAGGAGCACTGCAACCGTTATCTAATGTAATGTTGCATTAAACGTAGCTGAACCATAATATAATATTATCCCATAAAAGAGTAAACTTTATGCAGTCGAGGAACAAACATAATATGTGTTACAAGGTCGATAATATTTTCGCATCGTACATTATATTATTATGAGCCAATATGGCTCAGAGACTGCACACGTGAATTTCAATTGAAGATTGTATGTTCAAATCCAAGTGCCACTGAGTTAGCATGTGCTTCGTGAGGTGGGGGATATGTCGGACTCGCCGGTACCAAGGACTATTGCGCTTTAGTACATCGGAATACACACTAAAAAACGAGCGGTACCCTCTCCGTCTTTTCAGCGGGCGCCACAGGATCGCTTTCACATGCTACCGTGGCGCCTTGACGGTCAGCCCGATTATGCGGGCCTCCGATTCCTACGAGGGATTCCCGGGGTATTGAAAACCCACCTAGTCCCTGCGGCGCCTACTTAGGCGGGGAAAAAGGTTCGCGTAGCGTTGTTTCCTCCTCCCCGGTCTTCTTCGGCGGATCGGAAAGATAGACAGACAGAATTTCGTTTGCATTTATAATATTCGTATAGATGTGCTTTGAAACAATCAATTGTCGAAATACATTCATAATAAAACTTAAGGCTCCAGGTATGAAGTTGCGGGAATAAAAAAACATAATATGACTTACAAAGAGGTTGCAGAACACCAAAGTAGAACGCCGTAGTCATTGCACTATAAAAGTAACTACAATAGCATGCGAACCGTATTAACGACGATATAAGACAGGATATACTAGACTAAGTAGAATGAATACTGGTATTAATAATGTTTAGAGCTGTTACTCAATAAATTAACGCTTATAATTAACTTAGCGTCATAAATTAGAATTCATCGTTCTATCTACGAAATACTGATAAATATTGCTTTCGACGATAGGATGATAATATGCCATGCAATCACAAAATTATCGAAAATGAATTTTATACCAATATTGATAGGATATAACGTTAAAATAATTCATAAATTGATAATCTTAGACCAACTTACCTTCATAATAGTATAAATCAATCAACTTTGTTAGCACGGTTCTTTCACGTACTCAATATCGAAGTTTCATTGAGACGGTATAAAAATTTCTTATTGAAATCCTTACTTTAAAATTTGGGAAGGAAAATAATATTCAATTTTGACGTCCAACGATAAAGTTGGCTCCCACCTTTAATGGCGCGGAGGAATAACGTCAACTTTCCAAAAGGTGATTTATTTTTCTAAAGGTAATACTTTTTTTCGTCGGTTTTATTGATATCGAGTTTTGTTATAAGTTCGTCTGTTTGAAATGCGTTTGAGCGAATCGATCCATTACTTTTTTAATAAGCTTACTTCTTTTATATGATTCAATTAATTTGGAATTTAAATCTAAAAGGATTTTTTTTTTGTTGAAATTTATTTGGGTTGAATGGAAATCAAATCATTCAATTTATCTGGAATTTATTTTTTGAATGTGTATTTAGGGCTATTATTTATTTATTAACTCAATACGTTTCTACTAATATAGTCTCATTTATCTTTACAAAAACGGACAATGATTGAATTATATACTAGGAATTATTTTCACATACAATATTATTTATTTTTATGTGCATGCAGTTTCTATTGAAAAAGTAAAATTCTGTGACTTTCAGATCTCGGAAAAGGAATCCCGCGACTATTTGTGATAAGGATAGGTTTACCGCGAGATGTTTTCCTTAATAGCTGACTTAAGTAGAAAGCGTAAAAGTGGTTCTCTAAAGTTATATACATAACTCACCGTGAAATTGTAAATAACATTAGATCATAATCTAACTCGTGAGATTGTAAACTGGCGAACGATTGAGAACCGTAACACTGCTATCATTTCTTTCATTATAATCTATCGAAATGACTTTCAGCCAAATTATAAAAAATCTAACCTAACCTAACCGAAATATTATAAAGTATCGAAATTGTATACTTTTTATTATGAAATGAATTAAGCACAGTTCACAATCGTTCGACAGTTTACAATCTCACGTCATATATTACAATCTAACGGTATTCATAATTCTACTGTGATATATTAAATACAAACGCAAAAAAAAAAAAAAAAACAAACTCTATGAATATTTAGATTATGTAAAACGTTAGATCATATAAAACCAGTGTGCAAATGAGAATTTAAACAATACATAATTCATGTCAATAATAAATGATGGATGTATCAAAGGTACGTTATCTATACATACGAATTCATATATCAGCGTTACAGTATGATGCTTACATTAAATTTTACATACTGAATTTATGATAGCAATACGCTTCAATTTATGTCTGAATGAATTTTGAACTCCTGCTTATTGATTACGTGTATAATTTTAGGTACACGCAAGTGTTTAATATTATTTATTTATTTCACTATTGAATTACAATAAAAATTAATACACTCTTAAATTAATAATAATAATAATAGAAACTTAAACAAGCATAAACTTAGCCCAAAGTACGGCTTAAGGCTTAATAAAAACGTAACAATTATAAACCTCTAAATATAAAAATAAAGTTACAATAAAACAATGCTAATGTTACCCACTTATAGCGTATAATACTGATTTCTTAAAGCTATAATATAAATAAATAAATAAATATTGGACAACATCACATACATCACTCTGATCCCAATGTAAGTAGCTAAAGCACTTGTGTTATGGAAATCAGAAGTAACGACGGTACCACAAACACCCAGACCCAAGACAACGTAGAAAACTAATGAACTTTTTCTACATCGACTCGGCCGAGAATCGAACCCGGGACCTCGGAGTGGCGTACCCATGAAAACCGGTGTACACACTACTCGGCCACGGCGGTCGTCGTAATCAATTAATTATCATATATTTGTTTCTATTTTATCACCGAACATAACGATTAAAGTATTTTTATTGGAATATTTCGAGGTGTTTCGTTTATCTTCGCTAAATAACACTGTGATTGTTACACAGAATGGAGCTAATTCCAGCAATTGGAGACGAAAGAAACGATTGTTAGCAATGTAGCGAAACTCAATTTCATTTTAACTCGATTTTACCTGCAGCATCTCTTACGTGGAATTCGTAATATATGTGTACCTGATTTTAAAACGATTTCATTGGCTTTTAAGTGTTTTTAGCTTCGTAGTAAGGGACTGATTGGAACTATCGTCATCACCATCGGAAATACACGCGTGTGCGTATGTAGCAGTTCAAACTGTATCTAATTTTACTATATAATTACACGAGTCGATAAGATGATTGTACATCGCCGTTCGCTTAAAAAAATGACATATATAAAGAGCATAGTGTTATGAACGAATAGCTTGAAAAATGCATTTTTTTTAATAAGAACTATTAACATTAAAGCTTCAATTGTATAAAATATACATTACATTACATTTACTTTAGTAGCCTGTAAATTTCCTATATTGGGCTAAAGGCCTCCTCTCCCTTTGAGGAGAGTTTTGGAGCATATTCCACCACGCTGCTCCAATGCTGGTTGGTGGAATACACATATGGCAGAATTTCGTTGAAATTCTGCCACATGTGCCGCCGCGCACGAGATGAATTATAAACACAAATTAAGCACATGAAAATTCAGTGGTGCCTGCCTGGGTTTGAACCCGAAATCATCGGTTAAGATGCACGCGTTCTAACCACTGGGCCATCTCGACTCTTATATACGTATAAAATATAAATTAAAAATAATTACTGCATAAATCATGACCGTTTGAAATGTTGGCAAGAAATGCTATAATTTCCACGTTGAATCGCAATTTCCAATATTCTGGTCAAAGAATGAACCATTGTAAGCAATTGTACTTGTAGTGAAGATCTTTGCATTATTTCTCCAAATTCCAAGTATTTCAACTGCTAATACATAATTGGAATTAATAAAAGTCGTTTATTTTATGGGCTCATATAATCCTCGATTAACAGTCAAGTAATTGGTTAGGTGAATAATATTGGTTAGGACATAACTGAAATAAAATTTATTACCATCTGACACCTGCTATTGTGCAAATATTTTTTGCTATAATAATCCAAGTCCAATTGTTTCACAGTACAATGATAAATCGTTAGATATACGATGCGTATATTCATGCTCACCTAAATTTTATGCCGTTTTTCATACATCCAAATACCGCGCCTTGAAAAGTATGAGTTTTTTTTTTCTTTTTTTTATAATTGTAATGGAATAGGCGATTGTCTTCCATCTCACCTAATGAAAAGTGTAGATTAAGACGAAGGTGGTACACACCCATCCAAAAGAAACCTGTTCACTCTTCTCTTAAAGGATGAGTACTTCAAATATTTTTTTATCGTTAGTTTTTACCATTAGTTATAATGGATTTCAGAATGTCTATAGTGCAAAATGCCTCCTTGTTCCTCTTAAATAATGATATTTAATAAAGTGTTCATATTTTTTTTATGTCTGGGTAAATCTTAAGATTAGATTTTGTTTGCGGTATGGAAACAGTGATCTAGTCGAACGAGAAACTTGACTGCTGTTCGTTTCTTCGTTATAGTGTTTTGTTTTTAGATATTTTTAATGTAATAATTTCCAGCCGCGGAATCTCCCGCATGTTATGAGGCGCGATCTTAGGTATAAAAAAGCATCCTATGTCCTTTCTGGGGTTCAAGTCTGCTATCCAAATTTCATCAAATTTGGCTCAGTGGCTTAACAGTGAAAGCATAACAGACAGAGTTACTTTAAATTTTTAATATTAGTATAGTATTGAAATAACGGTATATTCGTTTAAATAATTTAACTTAATTCAGTTTGGTACCTAAGTAATTACTTATATTCTCCTTGGATGTATATATACAATTTTCCTGTTTTGTTCCGAGATTTTTTTTTAAACATTTTTATCGAGACTCATCGATGTATACTTTTCGTGAGTGTTTTTACATTTTCATTAGCAAAACATTAGTTTTATTATACTAATTAAATAAAGCATACATAATCGATACTTTTGATATAGAGCACTCTCTGCCTAGAGGTTCCTCTGATGGAAATGATATCTGTGTCATCTGAGGCCTCACAGGTGCGTTACATGAATGATAGAATACACTAAGAGATGAACCACTTCGTTATAAATGAAGACCAAATTAATTGACACAAATAATAATTTTCAGCAAAATTAATAACAATAATAATTGGATTTAATTTTTTCTGTGACAAAACAATACTCTTTACATTTTGGACTAATAGCTTCGGATATAATTATTATCATTATTGACGTATTGAAATATTTTAATAATACACATTTAAGATTGTCGTGTTTTATTGCAAGATATTTTAATAATTTTTTAAGCAGAAATTACGTAGGGCAGTCAATGAGATGTATCATTTGTGAATAATTTAATTGGTGTTCAATTACAAATTTATTTCATATTAGATTTACTACGAAAACTCATTTGATTTAATTAAATATTACAATTGTTCTTTGACAATTTTACGCGAAAAAAAGGCAATCTGAGTCTACTATTTGATTCTTTATTTACTCTATAATGGAAAAACTCTCGATCGATCGAATTAACTCGATTATTGTTTTGGTTAAAAGTACTTATTTACTACAAAACTCGTTAAACACCATAACAATGTTTTATGTTTCACTTAGTGACCGAACTAACTTCATTAATTATATACGCTATTTATACACGGATACATTTTTAATTCAATTCTATTATCTAACAAGATCGACAATTTAAAAAATATTTCGTAATGTCTTAACAGAAGATTGCTGAACCAACCCGAACGAGTACTACTTTTGTCGTGGGCTTAATTTGTGTTTATAATTCATCTCGTGCTCCATGACCAAGTTCAAACACAGTGTCCAGTATGCAAACCTGTGTTTTTCCAAAAGACCCAACCTACATGTTGCTGAACTGCCTGTGCCAAGGCCTCCAAGTCGATCAGAAAGTCAGCATTCTTTTCAGATTATTGTTGGAGGCCTAAAAAGGACTTATCAAAAACAGAATATTCACGAAAGTATACGTATTAGTGTAGTAATAAAATTTCTATAAGAAAATAGTAGTTGACATCAATGACACAAGAAAACTTGATGTGTACAGTGTGACGTGTGCTGTGTGGTGACATTATTGTTTGGTGGCCACGAACAAATAATATATCAATCAATGTAACACGTTCAAAAATTAATAAAAGTTTTCATGTGACCAAAAAAAGTTAAAAATTTGTAAACCAGTAATTATTTTTATTACAGATCACAGAAGCTTTTAATTTCAAATATAAATCTAAAATATAAATTATCGAAAATGTAACAAAACGTTAAATATAACGTCTAAATCAAACCACCGTTGAGAAGCAAGAATCACGAAAATTGCTTCCAGAATTTATAAATTTTCTGGAGAAAATTGTATTTTCCGCAACAAAATTAATGGCTCTTGTAATTAATTTATTTTGGGGATACCTTTATTAATATTCCATTGTAAATATAATAAAAAGAATATTAAAATATTATGAATATTAAATACTAACGTTCGTTAAATAATTTTCAAAGTTCAACATATATTATTAAGTGTTGTTATGGAAAGCTACATACCAAATTAATATGGAACTTCCATATCAAATGGAATTATAATATTTGGGGAAACCTGTATCAACCCTAAGGAAATATACAAACGAAACTAAACTCTTTATAATAATAGGTGACTTTTAAATATAGTGGTTTTAATATCGAACTGGAATACGAAAGTTTTCAGGATGTAATTTAAGAAAAAAAATAAAAAAATAAAATCGGTATCTATTCACACTTGTTAACACAATTTATTACAATTCACCATAAAGTACGGAAAAATGTACGAAACTACAATGTACTTACTTACGTAATGCTTGTGCGTTCCCTTAGAAGGGTGTTTGATGCTCCCATTATTTAACACCATAAATGGAAAAGTGCGCCGTGCGGTTAGTGCGACGAGTGCTCATAAATCTAATGGTTATACATATTTGTAAAATTAATTGTGTTTAAGGTAAACATATCAAAATCAAAATAGACTTTATTAAAGTAGGCTTTTATGAGCACTATTGAATCTTCATTTAACAAACTATTTAAAGTAAAACTACCACCGGTTCGGAATGTAGATTCTACCGAGAAGAACCGGCAAGAAACTCAGTAGTTATATAAATATTATATATACTTGAGAGACTTTTACTAATGTGTGTTCAGTTTCAAGTAACAGACTCGTTGGTCTCGTGGCTAGCTTTTAGGGCAGGTTCTGAGGTCATTGGTTAAATCCGTTTGGTTTATTTTTGCATTTTAGCAGCCTGGAATCCGGAACTGAATTTGACGTCCCACTTGATTAGGACAGTGCACTTGGGTTCACATTTGTGCACTATAATATTGTCTCGGACAGTTGACTTTAGTCTTTTGTCTCTCTTGAGAGTGCCAGCCGGGACCAAAATCGATCATGAGGACATAATGTCCATTTAAATCGCATTGATGAATCAATATAGTGATGCAGGCATTTATAGAATAAATAAATTCAAATCCAACTTAATATATTGTATTTAAGTGTTCTTTCACGTGCCCTTTTTATGTTATAGGTAAGTGAACGGACAGATGGGCCACATGATGGCCATAGATATTGGCACTGTGAAGAATATTAACCATTTCTGATATCATCAATACGCCACCAAACTTGGGAACGAAGATGTAAAGTTCGTTGTGTCTGTAGTTTCACTGGCTCACTCGCCCTTCAAACCGGGATACGATAATAAGTATTTCCGTTTGGTAATAGAATATAATGATTGGATGGTACATACCCAAACGTGCATGCATAAAGTCCTATCACCAAATAAAATTTAAAATTGTTTCTTATAGTCAATATCTCAGTTTTAATAGCTGCTGCTGGTTTAAAACTTTACACGGAACAGGCCCTAATAATGTTAGAGTAATTTAATATCATGAGTGAACATATACAAATACATGACAATCCTATGGAGCTTTTCTCTAAGAATAACCATATTGTGAAATGTCAAAAAATTACAATTGACTATCATATTTCATAAAACAATATCTAGAATAACTATTATAATTAAAATGCTATTGAAATAGCATTTAAATAGCATATCGCATTAATTCGGTATGCACCATTTTTTTGAGTTGAACAACATTGGTTGGTAAACTTATTGTTATAACTTCCATTAAAGAATGCGCACAGTTAGGTATTAATTCCTTTCAATATAGTTCATACGTAGTGTGTAACTATGTACAATGTACATACCTAACTATGCGTAATATGCTTGCAATTTATTATACAAGTTATATAACTGAAGATATCTAATATTCGAAATCTACATGGCGTACGTATTTATATATCTAAATTAATTTTTCATTTTAGATTGATGTGCTGCACGAAATCTCTTTAAAGGATACATTTTTCACTCCGTAGTCTCTTGCTTAATCATTAAATGAATTCATTAGTATGCTTAAAGTTAGTTTTTTTTTGTATTCATTTATTTTATTTATCACTTTATTCTTTTATGGACTCATGAGTTCGGGTCGAAAATTTACAACCCATTTTGGAACGAGAGACATAACGAATGACAAATGTATCGCCAAACTTGGCTCGTTATCTCGATGTATGAACATTCATATAGTCTTTAGGGCTACCATATGGGAATAAAATAATGTTATCGTTTATTATCTACTGGAGCCTTTTGTTAGCTAGTAGGTATAAAAGTGATTTAGACACCAGTAATCACATCTGCTAATAATAATTTAAATTCTAGGAGACATAAGTGATTCCTTCCAATGTATTGCAACTGTATCTAAGGAATATTTCCGTAATTTAATTGGCTCACTTACTATATAAACTCACATCAAATGGATCGCCAGTTTTAAGGAGTGAGCGATAAGTTATAATAACTTAATATTAAGGTTATTATATTTGCCCTTAGTGCCATTTTGAAAGTGTTATATTTGTTTAGTTATTAATTTAGATAATTTAGATTATGAATGGAGAAGGCACTCGTTGAACGACTCGATTTGGCCGACAAGGATTACCAGTAAGCAGTAGTTACTTGTTAATTTATTTATATCATTTTACTTTATCTGAATTCATTTTCGATCATACACACTCTTCCAAATTTAATTATTTAATTATGCTTAAGCGACAATGTTTAATTTTACGACTTAAGTTGAGAGGAGTTTGCAGGTAAAAATTCCTGTCTCAAATAAAATAAATAAATAGAAATAGAACATAACTATAAATTTATGAACGAAATCCCTTCAAAACATATCGTTTCCATTTTCATTTCTCACGAAGAAGGTTATTAGTTACGCGATGAGCAGCCCTGGTAGATTTTATTACCCTATTGTTGGTAGAAGTGAATGATTGCCGCCCTCCTCTGTGCTACATCTCGGGCGTTCTCAACGAATTATGACAGCCGTCATTAATTAAATTCACGATGGATTTTCTCGAACAAATCCCTGCCCTGAATAAATACATCGCTGTGTTACAAAAATGTATAAATACGTAAATATACTAACGGCCTTTAGAATTATATTCCTTATACAAACCGGTATTCAAATATTTTATCACAACCGATCATGATAAGATTTTCTAGTATTATGCTTTGTAATTGCAATATTCTGTTATTAGTACGAATAATAATAGAAGAAGTATAAACATAAGACGAAACTATTAAATATGAGAATGTGATATGCGAACATGAATTTACTTAAATTATAAAATTTATAGGATACACATACCAAAATGACATGTCACCGTAACACAATTGTCAACATTTCACGTGCGAGTTACGAAATGAATTACAGAATCGCACTGATGATTTGTAGGGACTCACTTTTAATCTCTCTCATAAAATGTTATTAACAAAATGTTACCAAGATACGGTGCTTTGATGCGTGTTTTCATTAAATGTTATAATTATTTCGATCGATGTCAGTTCTGACATTTGACAATCGCAATTTCCGGTGACCTTTGATATTATTCCTACGGAATAGGTCTGCAAGTATAAATTTATTTGTGATGCAATGTATACAATAATTTAAGTATATATAATAAATTATTGTATTATATATATATTACATCTATCAATGCGGAAGGATTGGCTGAGACAATTAACATATCGTATTAGCTGTGCCCGACACTTCGTGCGCGTTTGAATTTAACAAAGAGTTATTGTTGTAGCTTAAGTTACTCCTTATTACATCAGCTATCTGGCTATCTGCCAATGAAAGTCCCATCAGAATCGATCCAGCCGTTCCAGAGATTAGCTGGAACAAACAGACAGACAAAAATTGTATAAAATATTATTTTGGTATATGTACCTTGTTAACATACATATGCATTTAGTGAAAAGCGGTTATTTTAATATAACAAACAGACACTCCAATTTTATTAAATAGATATAGAAGTTTGGATGAATAGTGGAATACGTCAAATAAAAATGTTAATGTAACTTTTTTTTTAGTCTAGATGGGTAAATGGAACTCTTCATGATCACCACCGCCCATATACATTGGCGCTGTAAGAAATGTTAAGCATTTTTACATCGCCAACGCGCCAACCTTGGAAGCTAAGGCGGTTGTTACACTGGCTTGCAAACAGATGCAGAAAGCCCTACTACTGAGTAAATTAAAAGACGGGGAATGGTTGAAAGAAGGGAATGATTGAAAGTATCTTTCAAAATAACTGAATATGCTCGGTATATCATTCCACCAAGTACCCTTACTCCTATTAAAATTGACCAAGCAATTATTATAAGGGAGACAAATCACGTCCTCGTCAGGGAGTAAATAGTATTTACGAATACCTACATTTTTCATAATTGCGATCAATTTGTTTCCTCTTCACGACTAAATTACTGAACCGACCGAAATTAAATTTGACATAGAGGTAGTCTAGAAACAGATCAGGAAATAGGTGTTTTTTTTTAATGATACGGCAGTCTGGAAAATTGACCTATTGATGATAAGTACTCAATACCCCTCGAAATAATAGTACTTTTAGGTATATTAACCTTATAGGGTGTTTCTTTATGATGGTAGCTTCTACGTGGCAATCTAAAGAAAAGGTATAAAATCGAGCCGATTGACCCAGTGGTTAGAACTTATATCTTAACCAATGACTGCAATTTAAACCCAAGCAAACACAACTAAATTTCCATGTGCCCATTTTTTGTTTAAAATACGACATTGAAGGAAAACATCGTAAGTAGACCTGTATGTGTCGCATTGGAGCGGCGTGGTGGGGGTGGGTACAGCTTTTACTTTACAATGT
This sequence comes from Vanessa atalanta, assembly GCF_905147765.1. Lineage (NCBI taxonomy): Eukaryota > Metazoa > Arthropoda > Insecta > Lepidoptera > Nymphalidae > Vanessa > Vanessa atalanta. Next base: position 9,984,178 of record NC_061882.1, read on the forward strand.
TTTTTATCCTCTAAAAACTAAAATAGTCGAATGATTGACAGAAAAGCCAATCAAATGAACAACTAAATGGTTAATGATTACTACCACCCAATAGCCGTTTCCAAATATTGACTTTGTAAACGACATTTAAATTTCATGAAACAATAAAACATTCATTTTTATCCGCTGACAAGTATAAAAACATTTGTGTACGTGTAACAATAATTCGTATCGCTCGGAATATGAAACTCAAACATCGAATAATTTATTACAACCTTAATTTAAAATGTTAAAACTGACCTTTTTATAATTTAATCGCGTTTTTTCCTTCTCGGTATAATTGGTGCCATATTTTATTTTTGTCTTTACGCCTAAATTAAAAGGGCTCGCTCATAGACTATGAGTGCTTTCGAAGTGGTGTGAAAATTAGAAAATTTTAAATATATAGTATTTTATACATTTGTATTCTATAAATATAATTAAATTGGATTTTCTGTTTTTATTATTGAAATAACCGCTTACATACAACCGTACCGAATTAACATTTTTTTTACAATTGTTGTCTGTCTGAGTTTCAGTCTGTTTGTTCCGGCTAATATCTGGAACGGATGGACCGATTTTGACGGGACTTTCACTGGCAGATAGCTGATAAGGAGTAACTTAGACTACTTTTATTTTAGAATTTCATATAAAACTAGCTGTGCACGCGATTTCGTGCGTAAACAACAAAACGCGCACAAAGTCGCGTGCACAGCGAGTATATTCATAAAAATCTCCCTTGTACTCTCAAATTTCATTGTACATTCAAAAAAATATTTTCGAATTTCGTTTTAATTTTAACATTGTATTATTTATACTTTTATATAAGTTTATGTAAGTAAATAAAGGATGTACATTGTACATATATTCTAGATTCAATTGCATGTCTCGAAGATGATCGAAATGAATCTCTCATTATAGACACATTCCTAGTTATAAACTTAAGGATTGATCAGAAAGTGCTCAAAATACTGAGTAATTGATTTTAATTCGAAATTACTAATTTTATTAATGTTGTTATTTGAAATTATTTCATCGAGTTATTATTCATGGTTGAGATATTATTAAATGTTCGGTGACATTTTCCTTTTAATTATTATCTAAGGACACATTTCTGAGCCTGTTATGATGACTGGCACATTTATGTCTGCACGAAGATCGCTTGGTATTATAAAGATAAATCAATTTATCATTTCAACGGCTGAAATAGGATCGGTTGAAAGCCGAAATGAAATAATAATTTTGTTTGTGACATTTAAAAAATAATATCCGCATATATTTCAATAATGCTGTCTTTGATGATTATTGTTGAGTTTGTTGGATAATTTTCTTTTTTTATATACGTTCATTTTAATACAATATTAGACGATTTAATAAACGAATGACATCATCAATGCCACTGTTTCAATTTGTGTGTCACGTGATATGTTCACTGATTATGAACCGATTTTGATTCTTTCGGCATTGTTTGGATTATACCGATAGTGATGTTCTCCAGAACGATTACGGTCTCTTCGAGCATTCGGGACTCCAGCCACGCTTTATAGTAACAACGTGTGCGCAAACTCAGATGCATTCTTCATTCCCTCGCTCTTTTAATTGGATGCGAGATACTAAACGGGCAAAGTTATATCGTGAGCAATGTAGAAAATATACGTTACAGATTACATCGTATAAAATTTAAAAAAAGGTATTTAAAATATAAAATATTTGTTTATACATTTGTTCGCTGTTCACTGGAATTTGGTAACCACTTAACTCTATTTTTTTTGAATATAGGCAGGCGGGTACATTGTCTACCTGATGTAAGATTCACCATCGCCCATAAGAAATACATCACCAATGCGCCACCAAGCTTGAAAATTAGATATTATGTCGATTGTACCTGTAGCTTTTATACTGGTCAGCCAGTATAAAGGCTACAGGCACATCTTTCAAATCGGAAAATATCGAAACAGGTGGGCTTGCACAAAGCCCTACCAGGAATAACCAATAAATGTCACAAAATAATTAAACACATTATGCGCTGCTAAGAATTAATGACATCTTGTAAATTATGGAGAACCAAAATTGGATGACAAATATTTTCGATTGTTCTTCATGGTTTAATTATTAAAGCATATTTATAATACAAAATTGATTGCTTATTATCATTAACAAGATAAACGTAGAGTACAAAATGTGCACTCATACTATTAATAGAAGAAATAAGAATAAACTTCTAATCCCTACTTTCCGTTTGCATACGGTACAGAGAACGTTTTTGGGCAATGGTATACGCATATATTACATATAATAAGATACCGGGAAATGTAACCAATTTACCATTTACGAAATTTAAAAAGTTTATTAAGACTAAATTAATAAATAAGTCTTATTATTCATTAAAAGAGTACATTTTAGAAAAAAACGCCTGGATTTAGGCTCCATTTCCATCACAAGACACTAATTATTGTAAAAAAACAGCATTGTAAATCTGTTTATTTGAAAAAAACAACTATGAGAGTTTCTTGCCGTTTCTTCTCCCTGGAGGCTGCTTTCCGAAACAGTGGTAGTCAAAGTCAAAGTCAAAGTCAAAAATCTTTGATTTGCACTGTCTATATTATTATCCAAAAAATACATATAACAATAAACTAAACTTTTGACGCAATATAGCGGCTATCGCGCTGACAAACGCCACTAATCGCACAAGATAGTCAAACTATAATAGTAGGTAGTTTTTGCAATGGTTTAATGAATATTTCTAAGTGGTTTAAGTCGTTTGTTATTTTCTTGTAATTTGCAGTTATCAGTGTTATAACTGGTATTTTAATTTTGTCTATCAAGAAAGCTTATAAGGTTCCATAGTGGATTCACTGTCAAGAAACTTTTCGGATTTAAGAAATTGTTAGTATCACACTTAGAAAATATTATGCCCAATATGTCTACGGCTGCGTTAGTGTACCATCTCACCAGTCTGTGAGTCTGAGGGAACCAAGTCAAACTGTATTTGCTACAACAAGGAATTGGTGTACTTTAATGTCTACGGTTCCCACTAATGGAAGGAAGAGTGTTGTGGCTTAAGTAAGACTCGCCATTGCCTAGAAAACTTGATGTGCGCCAGCTCTCTGGAATACTTCCTAAAAAACTAGCAGTACCCACTCCGTTCTATCAAGGAGTCGTTTCACTCTCTATCACGGGATTGATTGCGCATGCTAATTTTAGGGGTTGTCGGGGTACAGAGAACTCCCCTACTCCTTATACTTAAAGCGAGGGGGAAAGGTACGTAGAGCATCGACGCCTTCTCTCCGGTCTCTTTCAGCGGAGTAATACATTGGAGACACTCGCCTTACGCACTCGCTCTGCGGCCATTTCTGCGATATGACACTTTCGCAGATAGAAACCATCTCCATCCAGCACCTCTCGCTGACAGGGCGATTATCGCTTGGCAGCGAGGGATCTCTGCCGATCTGTCTATGATACGCTCAAATGGCATACATCCATCAGGGTGTAACGGGCCATGACGAAAAGAGCACCACACTTGTAGCAGAAATGCCTCTGGTGCAGATAAGCACTTGCGTTTTAATAACTGCCTTGTTGACTATTCTCTTTTATTGTTTTAGTAGGAATGTTTGTAAGCAAAAGATAGAGTGTTTTAGAGGAGTCACATGAAGAATCCTTTAGTTTTCCACTCACATAGCAACGTGAAATAAAAACCTTTTGAATGAATAGCCTGTCCAATAGAAACCTATCAATCAAAACAATTCACAATGGAATATCGCGTTACATACACACAAAAAAAACGGAATTGAATCTAATTCGTTTTATTATTTTTTTATTTCAATTTATGTTAAATTTTTAATCTTTATATTATCTTTAAGGATAAAAAGTTTTAACAGATATTAATCAGTTAAGAAAAAATTAAAAAGATAATTCTTAATTTGCATTGAACCTCTTCATTAATTCTGCCTTCAATTCACGTAAATCTCTCTTAAGTGACTTTTGTAGAACAAATTATACGGAGTTTTAGAGATAACCCTTCCACTCTCCGTCTTATTTAAGTTTTATTTCTTGTTATAATCCAGTTGCTATCGTTCCTAAATTAACATCCCTATATTAATCTCTGAAATTTATTACTTACAATTATTTCTAATTTAAAAAATATTTTTACGTATCAACGTTAGTTCTGACTGACTCTCAACTGGCAGCAAACTATTTTAAAAGGCGAAATTTGGATAATAAACGCATTATTTTGTTAGGAAAACCACAAATGAAGATTTTTGATGATCGGGGTAGGCAGATTGTAATTTATATGATTGTATGAATATATTAATTGATTTTGCTTCATTTGTTCGTTTTATAGTCTTATACTATTGATCAAATTTGTTGTAAAACTCTAAAGTTATTGTTAATTGCGTGAGGCTTTCTGGCACAGTAACATATCATATGGATAACACTTCGAAGAATTTACTCGTTTATGCAAATCTATATGCATACCTTATTAATTCTTCTACTACAAAATTTTTGAAATAATACAACGAAATAAGATAGGTCCTACAAGTAAAATATAACACTGGAAGACTTCGAACAAACTATGACATTTTTAATTACATCGGGTTTAAGCAAAGATCCTCTGCAAACGACTCCAATTAACCCTAAAATGTGGAACGAGCTTAACATCCAAGTGTTTGTGGGATGATAATCATATATCCGCTGGAATATTGAGGGTATATGACCCATAAAAATATTATATGCCCTGAGAGTGTTGATATTTTATTAGATAATATTTACGTTTCATAACAGGGCTTTGCGTTATTAAGTATAAAAATTACGTATTAGTTGTACTTGGATTTAATTAAGTCGCGTTTATTATCTGTCTGATGGAATGTGACCAAGTTAATGAAGTTCTCGACAGACAAATGTCATTTTGTAAGTACTGGCTGCAGGATTTTATTACTTTTTACTCTTGGCAACATTTCATCGGTGTAGAAGTACGAGCTTGTCGTTTGCTTGATCGTCATGTATTTTTTCAAGTTAATTTTCAAGTGTAAGTTTGCACGTCACTTTTATCTCAAGGTGTTTCAATTCTTCAACGTAAACTAATTTGGATGTCCCTATTTTTTGTTATGTTTTATGTTAGTTGATTATTGCAATATTATGTATTATTTTAGGGCATTAAAGCAATGTCGCTGTTGAATTAGTTACTGATAAGCAAATTTAAATTTTATTTATATTGGTTTAGTAGTTATTTCAACAAAACAACACTCACAGACAAGCCAAAAATCATCTCCATTAAATAAATATAGCTTTTTTTAAATCTAGTTAAAATCATAGTCACAAAGTTCTGACATATGACACCTACTGATTATATTATGTATTATTTTAGAGCAATAAAGCAATGTCACTGTTGAATTAGTTACTGATAAGCAAATTTAAATTTTATGCATATTGGTTTAATAGTTATTTCAGCAAAACAACACTCATAAAGAAACAAAAAAAACGTCTCCATTAAATGAATATAGTTTATTTTAAAGTTAGATACAATTATAGTCACAAAGTTCTGACATATGACAGCTACTGAAAACAAGCGTTGGGGTATCATTGTCAAGATTTAACTGCGTGACGAGCCATTTATTGCGTCACAGTAATGCAATTTTAAGGTTAGGTTATTAATACTTAAAATTAGTTATATGGCTACATATGACGACCTCCGCGGTCGAGGAGTTTGTATGTATTGTTGAGTAATGTATGTGATGTTGTCCAATATTTATTTATTATTATATCTGTATAGCATATTATTATTTTTTTTTTTCAACTGGACGTTTAGAGGCAAAACATGTTTCATTTCCTTCAATAGCTCAGAGTATCTGGCAATGAATGTCAGTAACGCATCTTCTACTATGGAACTTAAATTACAACGTTCCTGGTACCTGTAATTACACTGGCTCTCTCGGCCTCAACACCGAAATGCAAATACACAAAGCGTTGTATTTAATAGAATATCTGGAGATAGGTTTCTAGAGGTATAAAGATGCACAGACTAAGAAAAAATCGAAAGCTTTTAACTCCATAGAATATATTAGGACTAAATTAAAAAATAGAGCACCTTATTGCTTATAAGAGCTGTTGCAGATTAGGGTATAACTCGGCAACCTAAACTTAAAACTGCAGTTTCTAGTACAGACCATCATTATTTATTTTTTCAATAAACCTCTATCTATTTTACATTCATATATTATTAGGAAAGTTTCTTATGTTAGATGAACTTTAGGCATAATATTCTTTAATATTAATTTAAGCGTTATTAGTGCAACGGATTTAGCGCTGCTTCTAAGACCACTGTTGTCCCCGGTCAGCAATGACATTTCAACTTGTGGGGTGAAAATGAATGTCATGAATTCCTTTTAACGGCTATTATTCATTTAACAAAAAATAAATCGTTTTGCAATATTTAGCATAAAAACAGAAAATAAAACAAATATCGGAAATAGACCGTAGCCATTCAAAAAAGATCTTATTACTAAATGTCAGATATTGAATCATCAATTCATAGCTTTATTATGCTTAGGGGAAAAAACTATTGATAGGCGAAACGCATAATATATTATTGAACGACTGACCAGTGATTGGTGCAAAGATTCACAAATACTCCCATTAAAATTAACTGATTCTAAAAACTCCGAATTTCATAATATAACAGAGAAACGTTATTATTAAAAGCTTTTATTTGGGGATTCAATTTTATAATTACAATAATTAAACGAAACTCCGACTCTACTAAATCACGCTACAGTAAAATATTCGAAAATATAAATATAGTTTTTCCCTGCCCCAACTGCCCCAACACGAGGTGAGTTATCTATGTTAAATTGTTTTCTGTATCCGTGAGATAAAATATCCAAAATTTCACGAGAGGTTAATCAATTGAGACATTAAAGTGTAACAAACAAACATACTTTCGTATTTGTCATATTAGTTAAGACACAATTTTACAGTGTAAGTTTAAGATTATATATGAAAAGAACGATCTATTTCCAACGAAAAGCAGTGAACGTTAATCCTAAGCCGCAGCCGTACCAAACAATAAAATTCAAAAATAATTCCGATGCAAACATCGTTGGCAATAGCGCGGATACCGCACGATCGGCTCCGGATACATTTCTGGAAATACGACTGATTCGAAATCGCGTTCGATATTCGGGTATTACCTAACATTTCTTCGTCGCCATTTACTATTCGCGCTACCATTGTAACTTTCGCCCCACAATAAAACAGTACGTGACCGTGGCTTTTAATGCAGTTGTTACGGAATACCGAATCAATTTGGGGTTGGGTTTTGATTCCAATTTTTCCCGTTACGCATTTCTTCTATCACTCTGAGTATTTGTTTTTATTGAAGCATTTCATGGTGATCGCCTTTACTGAATCGCTAACGTTTCAATATGATTTGGTTTTTATTTTTTGAACATGTTTCGTTTATTCGATCCACTGACATTTGTATATGAACTTAGGATATAGTAAGCTGGTTTGAACTTGAGTACAAGTTTTTTATTCTACTCGATAAATAGCTTTGTGAAGGTCCGTCTGGGTAGTATATCACCTAGCCACCATATTCTATGTTCCAGTTTGAAGGGTGAGTGTGTCAATGTACAGCCTCAGGGGACATAACTTCTGAGTTCCTAAGATTGGTGGCGCATTGACGAAGTAAAAATGCTTAATATTTGTTACAGTGCCAATATATATGGGCGTTAATTACCATCAGGTAACTCATTTGGCAGTCTACCTAACTATTTGAAATAATTTTATATTATATATATATATATATATATATATATACACCGTTGTAAAATTTCAGTAATTTTATTAAAATCTATATTAATAAATGAGGAGACTTTTTTTGTAACGCTATCTGAAAGAATTCATTAACCTTTATACGCGTTCCGGTGAAGGTCTTAGTGCCTACTATTATTATAGTAGATAATGGCCATCAGGAAAAGCACTGGCACTGCCAAGCTGCAAGCTCTATCAGAGTGTAGAGCACCGTGTCCGAAGGCTAACCAAGCTCATAGCAAGATGATGCCACCTCATACCTGGCTATTCCGTGCTGGTACTTACAAAAGCACCCATGTCCGGTAAGCATACCCAAAGAAGTGGGGTCGGATAGCCTCCAAGTGGCAAGACGTTCAGTCGTCACTATTTCACCACTCGACACTCAATAGTTGATAAATACAGTAATATTAGTACAGTAGCAATATTTTTGAATTGTAACTTCTAATAAATTTTACATAATATTTAAAATACATCGCAACGAAGAAGTTTTATCAACTGATGGTCTTAACATAAATTTAAATGTTTTTTAGTAATTAAACGTCAAATGTAAATGTTTGTCTGGAATTATTACAGAAACGACTTAACCCAGCATGTGTTAATTTTAACTTGTTTATTTATTTACGAGTAATTATGTCACTCGTACGTCTCATTATACCAGCTTATTCAGCCTTTATGGTCCAGTTGGGAGAACACTTCAAGCAAAGATAGCGGGTTCAAACCAGGATGCCTTAATTTTCATATGCTTTATTTGTAATAATAATTAATTTTATGCACAATAGTATATGCAAATATCCTGCAATTATATTTAATATTTTTAACTATCAACCAGCATCGGGTTGTATGGTTGAATAAGCTCCGTTTAAGTAAGAAGGTAGGAATCTATACCTAAATGTTACAGACAGTGCCTTTAGAGATTTTTTTCCTTTTATGCAGTGTAGACACTGAAAAAATATCAAGAGATATATTATTTTTTGATATACTATACTATGATTCAGTTTATCATCTGAATTATCTCATTTGTATATATTAATTATTACATACAACTACAGAAATATATTCATGAATTCATTATTTTAAAACAGTAAGCAGGATCTCTCAAATTAATTTCCTCTCACAACTTAAACTAAACGCATAAAGATAATTATAATATAATATCATGAATCATACAATCGCTTTGATAATCATATTTCGCTAATTGCTCGTATAATTTAATTCACATACTAATTGAGGCCCTGAGCACTCGTACGCACCTAATTAATGTAATATTTGAAAACGCGTTCAAAGTCAAAACAAGTCAACTTTTCATACGAAATTTGTATGAGGGCAGACGTGGAGAGAACATATTATAAAGCTTCATTCACATTGCTTCTAAAAGGCGAGTATTATTTCAAAGGGCATGTCTATCTCGACTTTCAGTAAACTGACCTTAGTATTATTTGTTTTAGTTTAGAAGCCTTTTTCAAATAGCCGAATGAAACAATAACGGACGGTGCTGCGTTTTTAATGGTTTTTCTTCGTTTTTTTTTTAGACGGCCGTGTTTTTAGTAATTTATCTTGGAAACTTTTCGAATTTTTAATGGTAGGATTTTAAAACTATTACTGCCTTGTTGTTCTGGTAGTTTTTATAAGGCCGTTGATCCTAGCGTCACTGGTTCAAGTTCCGAGTCATGACAATGAAATGTTACTTAGGTATATTCGAAAAAATCTCAGAGGCAGTCCAGAATCTGACGGTTGGGCAATGTTAACATTCCGTTACCTCGAACAGCACGCAAAGCTTTTCTTGGTGGTAGGACTTTGTGCAAGCCCGTCTGGGTAGGTAACATCCACTCATCAGATATTCTACCGCCAAACAGCAATACTAATAGTATTGTTGTATACCGGTTTGAAGGGTGAGTGTGCCAGTGTAACTTACGTAACATCTTAGTTCCCAAGGTTGGTGGTGCATTGGTGATGTAAGAAGTGGTTACTGTTTCTTACAACGCAATTGGCGGTGGTGTCCACTTACCATCAGGTGGCCCATTTGCTCGTCCGCTGGCCGATATCATATATATAAAAAAGCTCTAAGTCCTCGATTGGAACTCATTGCCGTCATGTTGAATTTGCAGTCTCAGCAGACTAGGAGATTAAGGGAAAACTATTTGCTATGTTGCGCACACCCTTGTGCACTTTAATTTGGCCTGCGCGATATACAATCACCCTGAGATTGACCGCCGTAGCATAAGTCGATCAGGGCTTCAACTAATAGAAATATTAATTGTTTTAATATGATTCATGAATTCAATTATTTTGTCGACGAACTAATTTTGCATGAATAACCAACAACTGTTATGATAACCTGTTAGAATCGTTAAGTGAACAATTACTCCGGCAGTTAGTAATTCATTAGTAATATTATATCAATTATTTAACACTTTCTTATTTTATTCGTCTTCCTTTTATACTTTATTGCATATCGTATAAGCAACAAGTGATTCTTATGTTGTCCTATTGGTCAATAAATACCCTTTGTTGTAAAAAAGTTTTGTAAAAGACCGAGTAAGTGCAGTCACATTAAGAAAAAAAAACGACGAATATCTTGAACATCCCAAAAAATATTTTCGTATTTTATATATTACTTAAATAGCATATACCTTCAAGCTTAGCATTATTTGGTTTATTTTTACGTTTCACACCTAACATTTCAAAGACCGGAAATGCACCTGCAAACCCTTGTGTGTCCTTGGGTGTCCTTACCAGGTGTCGGGGGTAGATGCGCATAACACCCACGCGTTTTCCCCGGTCTTCTTCGGCGGAGCGAGTCAGACCATCTCACACCTGGCTATTCCGCGCAGTTACTTACCAAAGCACCCATGTCAAATAAGCACCTGCGCCGCCCTTTTGCTACCTAGTGGTGCGGTGTCGGATCTACTGACTTCCGGTCCACCCTGCAAATCAGGTGTTGCTAGGCAAGACCCCGATTCACCCCACCTCCACCGACCCTGGGCGATCGCCGCTCGTCCCGGTTTCCACCTGCAGCCGGTACACTTCTGCGAGCACCTCCACCTGGAGTTCCCAAGGAGAATCACCCGCAAAATCTTGCCACCGAATGGTGGCCTCGTATTGCTCTTACCACTATGACTTTCTACGGTCTCTGTAGAAGAGCCTTGTTTTGAGCGACAAGAGGATCTACCCAAATGGCTGCATCATACAGTACCATAATACTCACCACTCCAGCGTATAAGCTCTGGCATGGTTATTCCGGTTTTTCCAAATTGGTTAGGAGGCGGCCCAAGGTAGCAGCGTCGTTGATGCACTTCGGGCCCATTTGTACAAAGTGCTTCCTGATACTCCATCTTCCACCCATGATCAGAAAGGCCTGTAACTTAACCACTGTCGGATGGACGGTGATATACGCCCCTCGTGAGGGCCCCGATGTTGACCGTGGAATAATCTATTTGTGAAAGAGAGTGCCAAAAACCCAGCATCGTTGTGGATGAGATCATCCACTGTGTGCGGCACTCTGATCTCGACCAGGTGAGCCACCTCCTTAAAGTCCCGCCCCGTTGCTCTGATAAGGTCCGCATCACACAACACTCCAATCTCAAGTCAAATCCAAGTCGGCCATCGACCTCCACCCAGAGTATCTCTCGGTTTCTGGGGTATCCAAAAGCCTCCTGAGATAGGAAGACACCCTATGGTATCACCGTACCTCCATTTCTTAAAAGGAGATTATTGAAGGCGTTCGCCACATCTAGCGATACCTCCATGATCATGTCCCCACGGGCCACCGCCTCCGTGGTCTGAATCGTGGGTCATCACCCTCAGGGCGTCGATGGTTGATCGATCCGAGAAAGAAAAAGTCTATGAATTGCACATTTAAAATATTGGCTCACTGCGAATGAATCAGTGTAACTATAGGCACAAGGAACATAACGTCTTAGTTCCCAAGTTTGCCGTCATATTAACGCTTTAAGGAATGGTTAATACATCTTACAAAAACATTGAGGATTAATATAAGTTTTTTAAACAATATTAAGTTAATTTTTTTAAATATCATTCAATTAATTACATCAAAGAGATACTATCGCTATAAGCAAGATAAATAAAATTATGTGTATATAAACTTAAATGTTGGAAACTACTGAGTTTCTTGCCGCTTTTCCTCAATAAAATCTACATTCCGTACCAATGATAGCTTATAATGTAATTTAATGTAATTAATTCTCGCATGTTTCTACTTCAATAATATATTTTAGATTTTGATAATCAATTATAATTATTATAATTATCTTGCTATCTTTATTATATTATGCATGAGCTATATAATTCTGATACATGAAATCCAAGTCTCTTAACGTTTCGCGGTCGTTCATGTTAATCGTCGTTGAATAAATTAAAATTATATCAGTATGCACACGTCCTTATCATAGCCGGTAATTGAACCGGTTACCCAGTAAAGTGCTCTGTCAAAGTGTAACGGGCTTCCACTAAATTAAGGCTTAACATTTCATTTGAATTGGTACCTCCGGTAAAGGGAATTTATTAGTTGGAATTTGTTAGCAGTTCATTAATGTATCAACATAATTGATTCAATGGAATACGTAGACACTGGAGCCTGCTATTTGGATTTCGTGTAGTGCGACTTTTTATTTTAATGTAATTGATACTTTTTTAATGAAATTTGTTTAAAGAATTATGATAATTATGTCGTGGTGGAAAAAAAAGATGCGTAATTAATAGTTTTCATTCGAGTAAAAGCAAATCGTCATCAGATTAACACTGTGCGAGAATTTCATGCTAAAACCATTTTGGAAGTCAAATCCAACAAAATCTATTTAACACGTAGTAGAATATTCTGGTGGATTAAACTTCTGCCGTTTGACGAGAGAAGAGGTCTGAACGTTTACCGACCCGAAATTTTGTGTATAATACATTTGCCAATCTAATTTCCTTCATAAGATACAATTAAACATTATATAAGTATCAAACATAGCGATCACTTATACCTATAAGTTGTTCTACTTATACTTACACTGATAAGTTATTTTCATATATTTCGTATTTCCAAAAAATAGGTTTTTTTTTAAAATTAGCAGCCTGTTAATTTTCCACTGTTGGGCTTAGGCCTCCTCTCCCTTTGAGGAGAAGATTTGGAGCATATTCCACCACGCTGCTCCAATGCAGGTTGGTGGAATACTCATGTGACAGAATTTCAGTGGTGCCTGCCTGGGTTCGAACCCGAAATCATCGGTTAAGATGTATGCATTCTAATCACTGGGCCATCTCGGGTCAGGTATAATATAAAGAAATAGGTATTATATTTTAAATCAGGTATATTATATTTATATTGAAATTAATCTTTTGTATGAGACTAGTAAGGCTAACGGGCCACCTGATAGTATGTATTCACCACTGCCTATAGATAGTGGCGCCGTGTAGGATTTAAACCATTTTTGAAACAAACAATTTGACACTAAGCTTGGCAATAAAAATTTTATGTCCTTTTGCACTCATATTTCCCACGGAGTTTTACGTGCCCAATGTGAGTTTATAATGTGCGTGGATGTGCAAGAAAACGATATTTGAAAACGTACGAAATCTCTCTATATATATTTACCAAGCCACAGTTGATTAGGGATTTTGAATACGCTCCAAATCATGTTCTTTAATAGAATATGTTCAGCAAAAGGGCATTTAGCATAGGCTATCCCGGTAACGAAAACTCAACTAAATTCGTATGAATTAATAATTATTTTGTCACTTTATAGGAAATATTTGTAGTGTAATCGAATTGGTTCCGACAAAAACGTTTTTATTATAGCCTTTGTACTCGTACCTATCCCTGTTCGTACGTTGTATTGCCGCTAGCTCACAAATACGTTCATTGTATAATTTAATTGTTCTCCGTTCGCGATATCGCCGATTAATTGGTCCTGTTCGTTTTCAATACAAGAATCATACATTTAACGAAAATTACTTTAAGCACACCATTTCATTATACTTATAGTGATGATGATATCCTTCTGTGATACTACTCCTGTGATGATGGTAATGCTCAATATAAACTAGCCTATTACGTAGGACATATTATAGTGTATGCGCAAATTAGTGTTGCATATCGATAGTCCACTATCGATAGTTAAGGTGTTAGAGATAGTAGCGATAGCACCTCATGAGCAATACTATCGATAGTATTACTTTTAACCTAAACTATCGATACTATCGATAGTATCAATAGTATCGCTGCTACTAATAGTATTGCTTACAGAGAGCTAGAGATACTATCGATAGTATTGATCAAAACGATACTATCGATAGTACTATCGATAGTATTGATCAAAACGATACTATCGATAGTACTATCGATATCCTAAATAGTTTTAGAGGTCAACTATCGATAGTTCTGCAACGCTGGCGCAAATATTTACTGCCGCACACTCATAAGCTGATGGGAATATAATTCTGATCAGTTCTAAAAGAGGCGTAGGGCCAAGGACTTCGCACAACAATCAAATAAGAAACGGCATAGTGGCTCTTTCTGTTTTAGATAAACATTTAACAAAGGATTAAATCTAAAAAAAATAGAACCTCTATTTGTTCATCAAGAACTGAAACTCCTAAATTGTATGTTTAAAAAACAAAAACCAAAAATTCTTCAATCTCAAAAGTGCTTTAGAAATTCCCTCACGCATTTCCCCTTAACTGAAAAAAAAGAACTCGATAAATAATTCATTGAGTTCTTCCCTCGATTCGTTAATGATGTCACGCATTATAAAACAGCGTAGAAAGTACCAGAACAATTGAGATTAACGCTTGGCCTTTAATTAGAAAAGTTGTAAGGCGTTGTCCAAAACCCTTTTGGATGTGGTATTTTAATTTATTGTTGATAATTAAACATTATTCAAATCATCTAATGTGATATTGCTACAACATTGATAAGTTTAAGTGCTTCATATTTGAGCGAAACTTTAAGGTCAATTACAACTTTTTCTTATATCGGTTGGCGGACGAGTAAATGGACCACCTAATTGTAAGTGGTCATCATCACCCTCAGACAATGGCGCTGAAAGAAATATTAACCATTCTTACACCGTCAATGCGCTACCAACCTCGGGAACTAAGATTTTATTTGTCCCTTGTGCCTGTAGTTAACCTGGCTTACTCACCCTTCAAATCGGAACACAACAATACTACGTACTGCTATTTGGCGGTAGAATATCTGATGGTATTTACCCAGACGGTTTGCACAAAGCTACCAAAAATACTACAACTATACTTTGTGTAACGTTTGAAAAAAATCTTAGACAAAATAAAATGTTTTACACTGCTACATGTACATAATTTGTCAAAAATCTATAACATTTTACTTAAAAAAACTTTCAACTAGTATAATCATGATGATAAAAATGTAGATAGAACGAATAAAAATTATGGATTCAAACTAGGGCAGCACTTGCGAGTTTCACAAATAAATTTCCCTATTACATTTGATTTAGGGTCCTGCAATAAAGATTGTGAGAAAACTTCCACGCTTAGACAGCCCTTAATTTTTCCCCTTAAGAGCCTTCAAGCGAGCAGTGAGACATTCGGGTCGGGCTGGGTCGCTCAATATTTACTCAAATATTTCTTTTATTTTCATAACTTCATAAACAAACTGATAATTTCATTAACACCATGACAGATTTATTTATTTTCAAATAGTCCGGTGGATGGCCAACGGATGGTTAGTGGTCGACATCGCCCATAGACTGCACTGCAAGTAATCTTAATCATCCCTTACATCGCCAATGCGCCTCCAACCTTGGGAACTAAGATGTTATGTCTCTTGTGCCTGTAGTTAGACCGACTCAGTCACCCTTCAAACCGGAACACAAATTACTAAACATTGCTGTTTCGTTAAATAATATATAACGAGTGGGTGGTACCTACCCAGACGAGCTTGTACAAAGCTCTACCACCAAGTAATTAATATTTATTGTGTAACAAAATGAAAATTTATATGAACTTACCGGCTTCATTTTACCATATTATTTCTATAACTAGTAAATATAAAGTTCAGCTGTTTTGATTTCACAATATTCCTAACAAATATATAAAATTCTATCCATGTTATTTTTATAGATATTAATAATAACTGGTATTAAAAACGTTGCAATGTAATTCACGCTTCAGTATGAAGCATTCACTTAAAGAATACGAAAATTGGTACTTCTTTGAGTGTTCTAAGGGTATGGTTGCCGTTTCTTAGCTAAAAGTAAACATAGTGAATTATAATGAACGGATGGCAAATGGGCGTCTTATTCCTGTCATCATGTTCTCCATCGCATACCATTAAAAAGCTATTGAAACTATATCAGTACAAGATTATTATCAAACACAAATCAAATAATAATAATTATTATTATAATTAAGAAAACATAACACGATAATAATATTGACCGCAAATATTTTTTTAAGATTTATTCTTTATTTATACAAGGATGTATATGAATCATATCTACCTGATGCTAAATCACACTCGTAGTGATCTACACTGTTATTAATATAAGGCATTCTTACCACCCAATATGCTGCCAAACATAAAAGATTAAGATGTTTATCCTTTCTCCTTGTAACCCTACAAATTGGAGCGCCGCCAACAATCAAAATAACTTACAGTATATGTAGGACTTAGTACAGTGTACTAGCTATCCGCCCCGACTTCAATAACAGCCTGCATTTTCCCCACTGCTGGGCTAAGGCCTCCTCTCCCTTTGAGGAGAAGGTATGGAGACCCGACTTCGTACGGATTAAATTCATACAGAGTTACAAGTCTCTTTTACTTGAAATCACCACAAAAGCGTTCTTATTGAGAATCGACGTCACGAAAAAAGTAACAATACAGTTAGTATTGATACTAGTCAATACACGATCTCTTGATATAGTGGTTTTTCCTTCATATAATTCGACCTAAGCCTGATCTGATTTATTAGATTTAGTTCGAGATCTTTGTCCACGTGTATGCTACGTCAATGCAAATGGTCGACGTTACTCAAGTAACAACGTTATAAATAGCATGTAATTATTTAATACCGCATCCATTTCAAATATACTAGATCCTTGTAAGTGTTTGTTCATGTAAGACGTTATTCGTAATGCATAAGCTTATTACATTGTTTACATTTTGTTTCTACGTGTTTATTATCATTATTAGAATTTATACATTGTTACTATTCCAAAAGTCTCCAGTTCATTGTCTAACGTTTTCACAATCATAATCGTGATACAATTGTGACACTCGAATAAAGCCTAGCTGGCCGATTTGATAGATAGAATGTGTGATTAAAAAAAGAGATGTCTAGATACAGATCGTGATACCATTGACTTTTAAAGTTTGTTTATTCGTGATACGAATGATTTCATGCTCGACGATGTTGGACGTCGTGAGGAAACTTGAATTTGGCAGATGAGTTTCTGCAACGTTTGTAACAAGACCCTCATAGTAGCGTGATAGACAGACACTTATTTAATATCATCATAAAATCGACTTATTTAGTATGATCGACTCCATTTGGAACACGTTTAATCATAATGTACATTTTACGTTTTCGGATATTTATACAAATATAAAGCGATTATTGGCGCTAATTAAGATAATCTAATTATGTTAATTATTATTTGTTATTAAAATACATAACAATAAATTAAACACTTACATATGTAAACTCAAATTACATCTTATGTTCATTAAACTCGAGGTTAAAGATTTAATATTTAAATTCCAACTTGTCTTACTACAGCAAATTACAGTCCCTTCCGACTTCAAACCGACAAAGTTTTAACAATCACGCGTTCGTGCCAACTGTAGAACTTTGTCGCTCACACTGTGTCATTTTAACTGAATATGTGTTTAAGGCAGGCGGATCGCTTTAATCTGCATATTTGCCCAGAAGTTTCGAGAGGGGTAAATCTATTAATACGCCCCGCAGAGGAGATTTTGTCTTTTCGTTAGTTTTAATCAAGTATATAATATATACTTAGAGATACCGTGTATATAACACGGTATTTCTTGTCCAAGCAATTAAGGCAAGCTTTTCGGTCTATTCTCCTAATTATATAAAAAGAGGGCTCTTACTGATATCAAAGTTCCTGATCATATAGAATTCTCTCGAATTAGTGGTGACATTGTCAGAAGACCTGACGGACTGACACAGATTCTTAGATGGAGGACGCTACTGTGGGACAATCCTTATCGACCCGACTCCTATCGTGGACGCTACTTTTGTTGACACTGACAGACAGAAGAGCCGGTTCATTATTCGCCCAGAGAATTGAAATTGGTATTCAAAGAGGAAAGCTATAAGCATTTTATCTCTATTTATGCATTTAGTTGTTTAAATTATTGACCACCACGAAGTACATGGAACAAAAGACCTGAAGGAATTATCTGCCAGGCAACCTTTAGGTCAAACAGAAAGCCATGATGGCGGTTATTAATATAATTGACAATACTTAACAATATAAATACATACTTATAT